>NC_057826.1:80473162-85825662 GCF_910594005.1 Cervus elaphus
CTAATGTTATCTATTAAGAGCAGGGAACACTCAAGCATTAACAAATGTTTTCTATCCCGTTTTGCTATACAACAATCAATGTCCCCTCTGCCCCGTACAGCTAACTCCTCCAAAATCTCAATCCATGAAGCATGCAGAACTCCTTTCCTGGGAATTTCAAGTTAGATAAGTGACTAGTTGTTAATATTACATGGATGATTTTAACTGATAAACACATTTTGAAAAACTTTTACGGTACAGATATATCATTTAAAAAAATGAATGTCCAGTTATAATCAAAGCTGAATCAGAAATTCTTTTTCAAGATCATAATGTCCTAATACAGAAATTCAATTTGATTGTTCTAATTTATAGCATCTACCTTTCCAATCATGCCTCAAAATGAAAAATTTGTGAATTTATTCAATAAAAATTTATTATAGTAAGAGCACTTTCCTTTTCTTTAGTCTTCAACCTTCTTCCTTTTCCCCTCCCCCAGCAAAAACAGCCAAGTGGGAAAAAACTTTGGTAAAATGCAGTCAGGCAGACATGGTTGCATATCCTAGTTCTGACGGGCTAGTTAATTTCTTTCTGTATTAAAAACTTTCTCCCTTATAAAATAATTGCTTCTCCCCTCAGTTCAGTTCAGTTGCTCAGTTGTGTCCGACTCTTTGCGACCCCATGAACTGCAGCACACCAGGCTTCCCTGTCCATCACCAACTCCTGGAGCCTGCTCAAACTCATGTCCATCGAGTTGGTGATGCCATCCAACCATCTCATCCTCTGTCGTCCCCTTCTCCTCCTGCCTTCAATCTTTCCCAGTGTCAGGGTCTTTTCCAATGAGTCAGTTCTTCGCATCAAGTAGCCAAAGTATTGGAGCTTCATCATCAGTCCTTCCAATGATTATTCAGGACTGATTTCCCTACAAAACAATTTTCTCCCCTATAAAATAATGGCTTCCTTTTAAGGAGATTTCTGTGAAGATGTGTAAAAGCACCCACCTCACTGCTTGGCAGGTAAGTGAAGTGAAGTGAAAGTCACTCAGTCATGTCCGACTCTTTGTGGCCCCACGGACTATACAGTCTATGGAATTCTCCAGACCACTATACTGGAGTGGGTAGTCTTTCCCTTCTCCAGGGACTCTTCCCAACTCAGGGATTGAACCCAGGTCTCCCACATTGCGGGCAGATTCTTTACTGGATTCTTTACCAGCTGAGCTACAAGGGAAGCCCTTGTAGCTGGAGTGGGTAGCCTATCCCTTTCTCCAGCAGATCTTCCTGACTCAGGAATCGAACCGGGGTCTCCTGCATTGCAGGCAGATTCTTTACCAACTGAGCTATGAGGGACGCTCTGCTTGGCAGTGACTTCCCTGGTGGCTCAGATGGTAAAGCGTCTGCCTACAATGCAGGAGACCTGGGTTCGATCCCAGGTTCGGGAAGATCTCCTGGACAAGGAAATGGCAACCCACTCCAGTACTCTTGCTTGGAAAATCCCATGGACAGAGGAGCCTGGTAAGCTGCAGTCCATGGGGTCGCAAAGAGTCGGACACAACTGAGTGACTTCACTTTCTGCTTGGCAGGTAGCAGGTCCTCAATTAATAGTAACTATTCACAGTCCAAAAGCCTACACTATTTTCCCCCAAACTGCTCACATCTAGCAACTCTGTGTTTACCAGTCACATTTTAGAAATTGTTATGCATAAAATATGGACTTTATTTTTTATTTTTAATCACATTTTGACAATTATGTATAAAAGAACATGAAGAGACCTTAAAACTTAAGTTTGGTCATCTTTCTTCTCTGCCTTATCTTTCAACAGCGCCCTATTATAGCTAATATAAAATCCAAATTCATTACCAAGGCATTCAAAAAGTCTACAGGATCTGCTTCCTGCCTCTCTGCAACCTAATCTTATATCACACTCTAACTCAGTACACTCTGGCCACATAATTTAGTTTCCTGGACAAGCCATCGTCTTTCCCATACTAAAGTCTCTGCACTTGCTCTCCCCTCTGCTGGAACACTTGCTCTACAACCACTCACATCACAGGTCTAGCTCCTTCTAATTCTTCATGTTTCCACCCAGCTGTCACTTCTACAGAGGCCTTCCCTGACAACTCTCTCTCTGTAAAAGTCTTTTATCCTGCCCTATGTGTGCTCTTCGCAGCAATTAACTTTGTTTTTAAGGCCTACCTTCCCAACTAGAAGGCTAGACTACAAGAGTATTAAAATGACCTCTGGTCTGTCACTGCTTCTTGCCCTTTGCACCTTGGCTTATTCTGTGTTTTTGTTTTTTTTTTTTTCTGTAACGTAATTCCATTTATTGCCTCTTGTGATAGATTTTCAGTAAAGTAAGGATTAAATTATTAATGCAAATCAGGTGTTTTTTTTTAAAAAAATTGAGCAATTCAGTTAGCCCATGTTGTTCTTACATTCTTTTCTTACAAATGCTTTATTTTTTTATTTATTTATTTTTTTTCAGGCTGCACTATTTTTTTTTTTTTTTTGGGTTTTGTCATACATTGATATGAATCAGCCATAGAGTTACACGTATTCCCCATCCCGATCCCCCCTCCCACCTCCCTCTCCACCCGATTCCTCTGGGTCTTCCCAGTGCACCAGGCCCGAGCACTTGTCTCATGCATCCCACCTGGGCTGGTGATCTGTTTCACCACAGATAGTATACATGCTGTTCTTTTGAAATATCCCACCCTCACATTCTCCCACAGAGTTCATAAGTCTGTTCTGTATTTCTGTGTCTCTTTTTCTGTTTTGCATGTAGGGTTATCATTACCATCTTTCTAAATTCCATATATATGTGTTAGTATGCTGTAATGTTCTTTATCTTTCTGGCTTACTTCACTCTGTATAATGGGCTCCAGTTTCATCCATCTCATTAGGACTGGTTCAAATGAATTCTTTTTAACAGCTGAGTAATATTCCATGGTGTATATGTACCACAGCTTCCTTATCCATTCATCTGCTGATGGGCATCTAGGTTGCTTCCATGTCCTGGCTATTATAAACAGTGCTGCGATGAACATTGGGGTGCACGTGTCTCTTTCAGATCTGGTTTCCTCAGTGTGTATGCCCAGAAGTGGGATTGCTGGGTCATATGGCAGGTCTATTTCCAGTTTTTTAAGAAATCTCCACACCGTTTTCCATAGTGGCTGTACTAGTTTGCATTCCCACCAACAGTGTAAGAGGGTTCCCTTTTCTCCACACCCTCTCCAGCATTTATTGCTTGTAGACTTTTGGATAGCAGCCATCCTGACTGGCGTGTAATGGTACCTCATTGTGGTTTTGATTTGCATTTCTCTAATAATGAGTGATGTTGAGCATCTTTTCATGTGTTTGTTAGCCATCTGTATGTCTTCCTTGGAGAAATGTCTGTTTAGTTCTTTGGCCCATTTTTTGATTGGGTCATTTATTTTTCTGGAATTGGGCTGCAGGAGTTGCTTGTATATTTTTGAGATTAATCCTTTGTCTGTTTCTTCATTTGCTATAATTTTCTCCCAATCTGAGGGCTGTCTTTTCACCTTACTTATAGTTTCCTTTGTAGTGCAAAAGCTTTTAAGTTTCATTAGGTCCCATTTGTTTAGTTTTGCTTTTATTTCCAATATTCTGGGAGGTATTCTGTGTTTTGTTTGTATCCCTTTCGGAACTCTACAGGTTTGATGGGTGGGTGGGCCAAGATGAAATTAAGTATTAGTGATCCTTAGTGACTCTGCATAACATCAGATTTCCACTGTTTAAGATCAGCCTCATTCTTGAAAATTTACATTCAGATGATTTCAAATCTGTCCTGTGTAAAATGTTTTATTATCACTTTTCAAAGTGTCATAAATAAAGAACATTAATACTTCATAACTTTCTATGTGATCAGCAAGAAGACTAGGTACAATCTGATAACCTGCAAACAATATCACCAATGCTTTGAACAATTACCTGAAAATCCTCTAATTCTTAGGAAAGGTACATTAATAACAGTTAACATGCCAACAATATTAGCAATACTTGTATTTCTGCTCAAAATTAAGGGAAAATCTGAATTTTTCATTCTGCTATATGAGAAAGATATAAAAATTTTTGCACTAATAGAACTTCTATTAACTATATAAATCTTCATGTTTATACAGTTATCTAAACATCTTATAAGCAACTTTTTGTTATTTGTGGCCAGAAGACTGTCCTAAGAGTAATACATCTCACCCAAAACTTGATGCAAGGTCTTCTGAATTTCTGAAACAAGAATTTTTAGTTCCATTTTTGTATATTACACAAGAAAATATAAGCTCAATGATATATAATATAATGCAAATATTAACATTGAGGTGTAACCCAAAGATCCGAATGGTGACACTGTTTTACCAATTCACTGTAATTCTATACTACTTTGTTAAATGTTTCACACTTTTCTAACATGACTAATATTTAAAAATTTACTAGTATTCTGACTGCAAAATGTTTTATCACAGTAAATTGTCAACATTTTTTAAAAAGGATTTGTCCTTTGGAAAATTTCATGAACTACTTCTCATGTAATCATCTATAGTTACTCTGACCTAATACAAAAGTGGATAGTAATCTACAACACATTCTAAATAACTCTGACCTTGATACAACTATCATGAATATTCAAGATCACCTCTACTCCATATGTTAACATTTTATCTCGCTGCTACAACTACATAGGCTTTTGCAATAGAGAGGAATTTTTGGATTTTACAAAGAGAAATACATCAACCCAGTGTTACTACAGCTGTCAAACTCTTGTGGGTTTTTAAAAAATCATAACGATAAGTCTTTTATTAACTCATTGTGATTTACAGAACTGGATTTCCCCACTCATTTCAATGAATTATAATAACTAGAGGAGTAAACACTTGAAAGCAAAAGTGTCCTGGAAAATCTAGTTCATCTTACTGAAGTCACCACACAGGAGGTAAAGGAGACTGAGGGCAACAAATAGCCTGATACAAAAGGAAGTCAAGGGATCCAAGATCTAGTCCTATTTCTAAAAAATATAACAATATATCTATGAAAAAATGGTAATTATGGGACCAAGTCTAAAGGTTACAATAATAATAGTTAACATTTACTGAATAGTTACACTATGTACCACCCATTACTCTAGTGCTTTGTTTGTATTCTTTCAATTCTCCAAAACTAGTATTAGTAATTATTATTCTCATTTACAAAGAGAAAACTGAGCCACAAAGAGAATAAATAAAGTCCCAAGTCATGAAGCTACCTATTCTGTTAGTTAATTAGTTGCTCAGTTAAGTTCAACTCTTTTGAGATCCCATGGACTGCAGCCCATCAGGCTCCTCTGTCCATAAGGGTTTCTCAGGCAAGAATACTGGGGTGGGTTGCCATTTCCTTCTCCAGGGGATCTTCCCAACCCAGGGATTGAACCCATCTCCTGCACTGGCAAGCAGATTCTTTATCACTGAGCCACCCAGAAACAAGCGACTAACACTTTTAGAAGCTACCTATAGAGAAAGCAAAATTTGAATCGTTAGTCCTGCTTTTCTGTGACCAAGATCATAACCACTAAACCAATATCCAGTTGGATATTGGCACTGCCCAGTAGAGTAGTCACTTAGTGACATGCGGCTATTGGAAATGTGAAATGCGACATTCTAAATACACATAAAATACACAGCAAAATTAGAAGACTTTGTGTGCACACACACACAAAGAATGCAAAGTATCTCAATAACTTTGTACTGATTACATGTTTAAATATTTTGGATATATTTAAATAAAATAACTTAAAATTAATTTCACTTGTTTCTTTTTGGTTTTCTTATGTGGTATGGTACATGGAAATTGGCACATTAAAATTTTAATTATGTACGTGGCTTACACTGCATTTCTATTGGTCAGTACTGCAATGAACTACGCTACTCTTCACTAATATTCTCTCGAGCAAACAAGCAAGTTCTTTCTTAAAAAAAAGCTGCACTGTTTCTGCAAAGAGTAAAAGATTATGAATTGTGACAGCAGATGTGAGGAATCAAAGCAAAGCTCTTTCTGGCTGTCAAATACAAACAACCAGTCTATCATATCTAAATAGTAAAAATTATGGATTTAAACAACTATCAACATCTTCTCTTTAACATTTACTCAGAAACTCCTATTTAAAAACAAAACTTTTTAGAAACTCAATTTAAAATTGTAGTAATAATTAATTCATTATTGATTATTGCTCAAACTACTAGGTGAAGGTTTCTGGAAAAAAGGACAGTCACACAATTTCAGAGGGTCATCCACAAATTACTCATTAACTATAAAGAACGAAAAGTACTTTCATAACGAACATAATGATCACCACCTTAACTGAGGGATCAAATTCAATATTAAGAGTGGTATGAAAAACGATTAAAGAAACAAAAATGCAATGAGTGAACTTTTATTGAGTCCTGGTTTACAAATAGCATATAGGGAATGTTCAGGTGAATTAAAATTTTTAGTATATTAGATGATATTCATTTTAATTTTCTTAGATGTTGATTAATGGTACTGTTATATACAAAAATGTCCTTACAAAAAAAAAAAAATTCCTTACTCCTAGATGCTTTTGCAATGTTAAAACACTGAGAGCAAAGCACTCCACTGGACTGTTGACTGTCCAGGCAATTACAGTATATCAGAAACTGTACAACATGCAACATATATATCCTTAGGCATAATGTCTCAAGAAAATTCAAACAGATAGAATTAATTATATAACCGAGTGATAATTTATAGAAAAATAACCTTTTTTATCTAAATGCTATAGTAGACACTTTGGTTCTTTAGCTTTTCCATTGATCCTTTAAGCTATCCAACATCATTCTAATAAACTTTCTGTTTTGCTGAAGTTAGTTAAAATCTGTAATGCTTGGAATAAAACACCTTAATTGATACTCTGGGTAGGAAAGACTTTAAAGTTATAGGAGTCATTGTCAATTGCTCATACAGTCTCTTAAGCATAAGGAGAGAACAACTGTCGATGGTGTGAGTAGGCTGGAGATGTGAAGAAGGCGTCTGCAGGTAGTGGTGAACACCTGAAGTAGCTTCAGTCAGGAAGAGAGCACAAAGAAAGGGAAAACTGGATTACTCAGCTGCACTGAGAGCCCAGGTAAGGTTGGTAACCGTATTTAAAGAGGTTCAAATAAAAGAACATGACTTTGTGGAGAATAAAGCAACGAGAAAGTTTAGACATTTAAAACTGATTTTTTTCTAGGCACATGAGTAGAAAGTGACAACGAAATAGGAGAGTTGAAGGTATCAGCAACTGGTTGTCAATGGAATCTAAGAAAGATAGGAAAGGAAATAAACAGGAGTGAACTGATATGGGTAAAAATGGTGCCGGTTTAATGTGAGAAACCTGGAAAGACAGGAGACTATACTGAGACTGTTATATAATTTCAACATTTCAGCACTGCTGAGTGATGACAAGGGGTAGGATGCAGTTATGGAAGCTGATATTTGAAGTGGCCTAAAAGAGAAGTCATTGGAGATGAGGAAGTTAAAATATTGAAAGTACTGAAGATGGTATTAAAAAGATAATAAGCAAAGCAGACACACAAATTATCCAGAACTTGGAATGGAGAGGAAGATGGTGAAACAAGACCTAAAGTTCTCAATGAACCAAAGAGAATAGTAAGTACACAAGTGGTAGTGAACAAACGAAAACAGATAAAATCCAGTGGCCCACATCTTTAAAGAGCAGAAATTTCTCTGACATTTAATTATTTCACATTTTTTAAAGTTTTTTTCTATTATTCTTCAGTAATCAGCTATGTTCTGGAGAGCTGATGTTGCTCTAAGGATCACTAATAGATTACTTTTTTCATGCTGAAAACAAGCATTACACAATGTATTCAAGTGTACTGTTCACCATATGTCTACAAATTGTTATCAAGTTCAGCTAAAAAAAAATCCTGCATATAGATGCATTAATTCTTGAACACAGAAAACAAACAGCATATGAATAATTTATTGAAAGCTTTTGCTGTCAGCAGCTTTACTAACAAAAGCAGTATTTATGAAATCCCACAGGACAATCTAACAACTTAAATAAATACAAAAGAGACTTCCCGACCCAAGGATAGAACCCGGGTCTCCCGCATTGTAGGCAGACGCTTTACCATCTGAGCCACCAGGGAAGCCTAAAGAGAATAACAAACAGATCACCAGCTCAGGTGGGATGCATGAGACAAGTGCTCGGGCCTGGTGCACTGGGAAGACCCAGAGGAATTGGGTGGAGAGGGAGGTGGGAGAGGGGATCGGGATGGGGAATACGTGTAACTCTATGGCTGATTCATATCAATGTATGACAAAACCCACTGAAATGTTGTGAACTAATTAGCCTCCAACTAATAATAAAAAAAAAAAAAGACTACAAATCCTTAATAATGAGTCTTACAGTATCAAAACTATTTTCTGCAAAGAACTTCATGCAT
Organism: Cervus elaphus; assembly: GCF_910594005.1. NCBI lineage: Eukaryota > Metazoa > Chordata > Mammalia > Artiodactyla > Cervidae > Cervus > Cervus elaphus. The sequence continues at coordinate 80,481,598 of NC_057826.1, forward strand.
ATAAATCTCTTGTTGCAAAATAAGCAGATGTTTCAGAAGACTCATGTGATTGTCTTACAAGGTCTACAGACCAGGTTCCAGAATTCTTCTGTTCAACTGTATTATTTACTGATGAAATTAAACTGAATTTAGACTTGTTGACTCAAGCCTGCATTAGTAAGCTGTAATGCTGTCACAGACAAATTCATATTTCATTCATTGATCTATTAATCTCTTGGTAACATACTTATGATTGAAATAATTGAGGGGAGGAAAAACAGACTTCTAAAATCTAAGAGAGATGCCAACAGTATCAGAAAGATAAGAATGAGCCCCAAAATACACACAGTGAAGCCACATATTTGCATGTATATTATAACCAAGTGGTTGTAAATACATTTGTGGAAGTAAAATATGACTTTCTATACTACTATAATTACATGCCATTTTCACACAGATGTAGAACTAGACTAAAATGGTCCTTTTATCATTTTAAAAGATGCTTAATTAACCTCATTCGTAATAAGAGGGATGTAAATTGAAACTACACTGAGATACAACTTCTCACCTATCATAATGTCAAAAACCCGAATGTTTTCAACATAGTCTACAGGCAACGAAACAGGCTGATGGGAATGCAAAATGGCATGCCCACTAGGAAAGGGAGTGCAACATCTAGCACCCTTTGATTTAGCAAGCCCCTGTCTCTGAATCTACTCCTTCCACAGACTGGCCAAAATATGCAAACAGGTACAAGCAAGACTCATCACTGCAGCACTACTTGCAGTAACAGCATGGAAAAAATCCTGATACCAACAATGGACACATTGAACAAACCATGGTACACTGACACAATGAGGTACTATGCAGTGGTAAATAGGTAAAATGACAGAATAACTTTATATTCTACCATGGAGTGATCTCTAGAATAAATTAAGTGAAAAAGCAAGGTTGAAGAAAGTGGGTATATTTATCTAAGAAAGGTCAGATACTAAAACATATCCACATAGTTTTTAATGCAGCTAAGAAAGAAAAAATATTGATTACAGGAGACTGTAATTGAAGTTGGATGTCTCTGAATAGATCTTGTTCATAGATTTGACATTAGGAGCATGTAAATATTTTACACAGTTAAAAAAAAATAACATTTCAAAGCCTCTAAAAATTAAAATCAGAAATCAAACAAACCTAAATCTCCAGTTATCCTTTTAACCACACAAAAAGAAACTAGTCAAGAATTTAGGACACAATTTAAACTGTTTTAATAACCATTTTATTGCAGTTGTTATTGATACTGAGACTGGTAACGGACGGTGCGGGGAGGGGGGTGTTTTGGAATAAAGCAAATGAGTAAATTCACTGAGTTACAAAAAACAAGATTCTCAGTTGTGGAAGCAATACAGTAAAACCAGTAAGATTAAGTAAAAGCCATGTATTCCTCTGTTTTAATTGTGTGAAACATGAATTTGTATTTTATTTATTTTAAAATATGTTATTTCCTAGTAACACTTCACTGAAAAGGACTGGTGACAATGCTCAGCTCAGTAGCAATAAATACTTTCCACACCCAGATGTGGCCTCTAAATTCCATTTTTTTCCACACAATGTTCAAAAAAGCTAGTTAATTCCTGGTTTGCAGCTGGAATATGAGATGAATCTGCAACATTTCGTCACACCAGAAAACACAAAGCTATTGATAATTACTAAGGTCATCCCCAAAGACTCAAGACTGGCCAAACATGGGACACTTAAGCATCAGTAACTATAATTACATAAAAAGTTGAAACACTCAGATATGCTGGGTACCAATGGTTCAGATGGTAAAGAATCTTCCTACAACCCAGGAGATCTGGGTTCAATCCCTGGGTTGGGAAGATCCCTTGGAGAAGGAAATGGATACCCACTCCAGTATTCTTGCCTGGAGAATCCCAAGGACTGAGAAGCCTGGTGGGGAACAGTCCATGGGGTCACAAAGAGTTGGACATGACTGAATGACTAAGCATATTACTTTATAATGACCAACAAACAAAAACACTAATTGGTCAACTTTGGAGAACATTACAGAATCAAATCATTATTTTAAACAGTGGCATGTAATTTAGTGTTTTTTCTAATCAAATTGGTCCTGATGGCAATAAAATTGATCAAATAAGTTTCTGTTTATGGAAGCAGTCCATCTAATAATTAAAGAATGACATGATATCACAACTTTGCAAACCCTAATAAATTAACCACTCTGGGAAATAAACATCATTGACCCGGGAGTCAGCAAACTTTTTTCTGAAAAGGGCGAGACAGTATGTTAGGATTTGCAGGCTACATACAGTTTCGGTCACATATTCTTTCTTTGTTTTTCATTTTTTTAACAACGCTTTCAAAATCTAACTTTAAAGTCAACTTTAGCTTATACTATGTACAAAAACAGGCCACAAACCAGATGTGACCCATGGCTACAGTATGCTGAACTCTGATGGCTAATAGCAACAGGGAAACGTATACATGATATGCCGCCTGATGAAAGCATACACCACCACAACCACCTATGTGGTAGTCTCAGCAAAACAAAAGCAAAACCCTGAATCAAGCTCTAGATCCAATGACAAATTAAGAAAAAATAAATAAAAAGGACAGAGTAATGTGGTAACAGACCCCATGGGGTTGCAATCAACATCATCCCCATTGAGAGAAAATTCTTGGTGACAAATGACCCAGTTACTTCAAGAAATAAATTACAAGGAATAAAGGGAGGTATAGGGGGATAATTTTAGCTTAAAAGAAACTTAAAATGCATACATACGAACCAATTGTGTAGATCTAGGTTCAGATTCAAACAAAAAAATTTTGAAAAATTTTTGTACACAAATGTACAAAGCATTATTCATAACAGCCAAAAAGTAGAAACATGAAGAAGAATCAGCCAAAAGAAGAAACATGAAAACAATCCAATATCCATCAAACAATGAATGGATAAGTACAATGTGATATATCAGTATAACTGATTATCATACAGTGATAAAAGTAAATGAAGTAGTGATAGAAGCTACAACATGGATAAACCTTGAAAACATTATGCTAAGTAAAAGTAATGTGCAAAAAGCTACATACTGTATGATGTCATTTATATGAAATGTCCACAACAGATAAATCCAGAAACAGAGTGTTATCTTGGTGGGGAGTTGGGGGAAAAACAGGAAATGCAAACCGAGGGTACAGGGTTTCTGTTTGTGGGGATGCCTGTGCGTGTGTGTGCTCAGTTGTGTCCGACTCTTTTGTAGTCTGCCAGGCTCCTCTATCCATGGAATTTTTGAGGCAAGAATACTGGAGTGGGTTGCCATTTCCTACTTCATTTTGCAGGGATAAAATGCTCTAAAATTGACTTATAACTACACATTTCTGTGAATATCTGAAAAAGTCACTGAACTTTACATTTTAAACAGGTGAATGATATGCAAATTATATCTCAATAAAACTGTTATTAAAAAATAGGCATTATGAAAGCAACCAGGGCTCAGTGGAGAAATGGCTAATTCTAGGAACAAAGCAGAAAAGTCTGGAACATCTTGTAGTGATGGAAAGTACAAAAGCAAAAACAAAGAAAGCAAAACAAAATACAAAAGCAAAACAAAGTCAAGAAGGTGCTGCATCAAAGGGACAAATGAACAAATGAAAGGTCTTCCAAAGCTGGAACACAAAATGAAGTGGTATTATTTGTCGTTGTTCAGTTGCTCAGTCGTGTCCGACTCTTTGCAACCCCATGGACTGCAGCACGCCAGGCTTCCCTGTCCTTCATCATCTCCTGGAGTTTGCTCAAACTCATGTCCATTGAGTCGGTGAAGCCATCCAACCATCTTGCCCTCTGCCGTCCCCTTCTCCTCCTGCCTTCAATCTTTCCCAGCATCGGGGTCTTTTCCAATGAGCTGGCTCTTCGCATCAACTGTCCAAAGTATTGGAGGTTCATCTTCAGCATCAGTCCTTCCAAGGAATATTCAGGACTGAATTCCTTTAGGATTGACTTGTTTGATCTCCTTGCAGTCCAAGGGACTCTCAAGAGTCTTCTTCAACACCATAATTCAAAAGCATCAATTCTTCAATGCTAAGCCTTCTTTATGGTCCAACTCTCACATTCATACATAATCACTAGAAGACCTTTGCTGGCAAAGTGATGTCTCTGCTTTTTAATACGGAGTCTAGGTTGGTCACAGCTTTTCTTCCAAGGAGCAAACTTCTTTTAATTTCATGGCTACAGTCACCATCTACAGTGATTTTGGAGCCCAAGAAAATAAAGTCTGTCACTGTTTCCACTGTTTCCCCATCTATTTGCCATGAAGTGATGAGACCGGATGCCATGATCTTCATTTTTTGAATGTTGAGTTTTAAGCCAGCTTTTTCACTCTCCTCTTTCACCTTCATCAAGAAGCTCTCGAGTTCCTCTTAACTTTCTGCTGTAAGGGTGGTATCATCTGCGTATCTGAGGTTACTGATATCTCTCCCGGCAATCTTGATTCCAGCTTGGGCTTCATCCAGTCTGGCATTTCGCATGAGTACTCTGCATATAAGTTAAATAAGCAGGGTGACAATATACAGCCTTGACGTACTCCTTTCCTAATTTGGAACCAGTTCATTGTTCCATGACTAACTGTTGCTTCTTGACCTGCATTCAGGTTCCTCAGGAGGCAGGTGAGGTGGTCTGGTAGTCCCATCTTTTTAAAGACTTTTCTACAGTTTGTTGTGATCCATACAGTCAAAGGCTTTAACATAGTCAATGAAGCAGAAGTACATGTTTTTCTGGAATTTTCTAGCTTTCTCTATGATCCAACAGGTGTTGGCAATTTGATCTCTAGTTCCTCTGCCTTTTCTAAATCCAGCTTAAACATCTGGAAGTTCTCAATTCATGTACTGATGAAGCCTAGCTTGGAGAACTTTGAACATTACTTTGCTAGCATGTGAGATGAGTGCAATTGTGCATTCTTTGGCATTGTGCTTCTTTGGGATTGGAAAGAAAACTGACTTTTTCCAGTCCTTTGGCCACTTTCGAGTTTTCCAAATTTGCTGGCATATTGAGTGCAGCACTTTCACAGCATGATCTTTTAGGATTTGAAATAGCTCAGCTGGAATTCTATCCCCTCTACTACCTTTGTTCGTAGGGATGCTTCCTATGGCCCACTTGACTTTGCACTCCAAGATGTCTTGCTCTAGGTGAGTGATCACACCATCATGGTTATCCATGTCATTAAAATCTTTTTTGTATAGCTCTTCTGTGTATTCTTGCCATCTCTTCTTAATATCTTCTGCTTGCATTAGGTTCACACTGTTTCTGTCCTTTATTGTGCCCATCTTTGCATGATATGTTCCCTTGGTATCTGTAATTTTCTTGACGAGATCTCTAGTCTTTCCCATTCTGTTGTTTTCCTCTATTTCTTTGCATAGTTCACTTAGGAAGGCTTTCTTATTTCTCCTTGCTATTCTTTAGAACTCTGCATTCAGATGGGTATATTCTTCCTTTTCTCCTTTGCCTTTTACTTCTCTTCTTTTCTCAGCTATTTGTAAGGCCTCCCCAGACAACCATTTTGCCTTGTTGCATTTCTTTTTCTGTGGAATGATTTTGATCACCACCTCCTTTTCAATGTTACGAACCTCTGTCCATAGTTCTTCAGGCACTCTATCAGATCCAATTCCTTGAATCTATTTGTTACTTCCACTGTATAATCATAAAGGATTTGTTTTAGGTCATACCTGAATGGCCTACTGGTTTTCCCTACTTTCTTCAATCGATGTCTGAATTTTGCAATAAGGAGGTTCACGATCTGAGCCACAGTCAACTCCCAGTTTTGTTTTTGCTGACTGTATAGAGCTTCTCCATCGTCAGCTGCAAAGAATATAATCAATCTGATTTTGGTATTGACCATCTGGTGATGTCCACGTGTAGAGTCATCTCTCATGTTGTTGGAAAAGGATGTTTGCTATGACCAGTGTGTTCTCTTGCCAAAACTCTGTTAGCCTTTGCTCTGCTTCATTTTTTACTCCAAGGCCAACCCAAAGTATAAAACAAATATCCATGAATCATACTGATGTAAATAATGGCTGAATACATATAACGGGAGAGAAGAAAAATCTCCCATGTACAAGAATTTCAAATAATTTAAACAGATACTCTGCCCTGAAGGAGCAGAGTATCTTTAAGAATAGGCTGTGCACAGACCTCCTTCCCAGAAGAGTATGGTATTGCAGCAGGAAGCAGAGGATGAGGAGATGGTGCTAACTTTACAGTGGAGAAATTTTACATTGACTATCTTAGGCAGGTGATCAAGGTAGACATCAATAGTGATAAGCTATATTATGAAAAGTGAAAGTGAAAGTCACTCAGTTGTGTCCAATTCTTTGGCACCCCATGGACTGTAGCCTGCCAGGCTCCTCAGTCCATAGAATTCTCCAGGCAAGAATACTGGAATGGGTAGCCATTTTCTTCTCCAGGGGATCTTCCCAACCCAGGAATGGAACCAAGGTCTCCTGCATTGCAGGCAGATTCTTTACTGTCTGAGGCACCAGGGAAGCCCAAGTCATATTATATACCCTGGAAATGACATGATGACAACAGTTAGCAGTTTACCTCTAAGGTCTTCCTATTAAAAACCATAAACCCATTCAACTCATGAGAAAAACACCAGAAAAATCCTAACATGAACACTATAAAATACCTGATCAGTACATCTCAAAAGTGCCAATGTCATAAAAAAAAAAAGTCTGAGAAATCCTCACAGTCAAGAGGGACTAAGGAAACCATGCTAACTAAATGTAGTATAGTATGCTTGCTAAGATTCTGGAACAGAAAAAAAATACATTAGATAAAAACTAAAGAAATCTGAATAAAGTACGGACTTTAACAATAATGTATCAATATAGGCTCACTAATTATAATAAATGTATCATTCTAATACGCTGCTGCTGCTGCTGCTAGGTTGTTTCAGTCGTGTCGGACTCTGTGCGACCCCATAGACGGCAGCCCACCAGGCTCCCCTGTCCCTGGGATCCTCCAGGCAAGAACACTGGAGTGGGTCGCCATCTCCTTCTCCAGTGCATGAAAGTGAAAAGTGAAAGTGAAGTCGCTCAGTCGTATCAGACTCTTCGAGACCCCATGGACTGCAGCCTACCAGGCTCCTCCATCCATGGGATTTTACAGGCAAGAGTACTGGAGTGGGTTGCCATTGCCTTCTCCGTCATTCCAATATAAGATGTTCATAATCGGGGAAACTGTGTGGAGTATGACAACTCTGTACTATCTCTGCAATAATCCTGTAAATCTAAAACTAATTTTAAAAAGAAAGTTTATTAAAAAGTAATAATTATGACACATAAAACAACTGGAAATATAATTAAGTGGGTATTATATAACATAGCTATTATTTTCACCTTTTTTGTTTCATGTGTGAAAATCTTTAGGACTAACATAAAATATAAACACAAGATAACTGAAAAAGAACAGGTACACAAGCTACATAATGTAACCATTCAAGATCAAGGGGCTAATGAACATTTCCAATGAAACTGTCATCAACTAAATGCTATATTAAATGCAAAATTTTGTAGAAAGATTAGCATAAGTGCCATCAAAAATATTGACAAATGACATAATTCAGCAAAGAGGATTCTAAATTACTTGTTAGATAAAATAAGAACAAAACGTATTGTTAACAAGTATCTAGAACTCCAACAGGTAAGCTTTAGAATAAAGCTCTTAATTATCTCCCTCAGACCAAAGACAGAAGCTGACACTTATCTAGCTAGCACTTAAGAGTTCTCTACTAAATTGATGCTCTATTATCACCCAAAGATAAAAGAGCAGTAACTAACCTAGATCCAGGGAACAGAAGTCAGAAAGCTATATAACCCCTCCTACATTATAAATGTAACTTCTCTATAGGAATCCTGTAATTTTACCCTATTTCAACACAGGCATAAATGCATATTCTAAAGGCAAACAAAAGATTTGGGAATTAACCATATAATCTCTCCATGGGAACAGACAGTTCAGCTTTACACACTATTATTGAGCAACCACAAATCATTTTAAGTGTTTACTTAATAACTTTTCTTACAGGTGTCATGTGAAAGAATATAATAAAACACAAAAAAGTAGAATCTGTGAAGGCACCAAACACAGTGCTGAGTTCACTGATGATTTTTATTAAATACTTTTATTATTGAGAGAAAAAATACTGTTTTCCAGAGACCTAATTCTTTAGAATAGTGAAACTAATAAAAAAAAAAGTGGTTATATAAACAAATTTTCACCTCGTATCTTTTCAGGAATGTAATGAATAAGGAAAGGTCAAATAATACTAAACCATAACTGCATATATATATATACCAGTACCCATAAAGGCTCCTGAAGAGGAAGCACCAGATTGTTTAAAACTTCTGAGGATCAAATTTTAAAGCCTATAAACCAGCTATATAACTAGAATGGCTAAATAAATTATTAGCATATTGATATTATAAAGTCACTAAAAAAAATTTATGAAAGGAGGGAACAAGAGTAGTGGGTAACAGTATGTGTTCAAGAGTCAAGCTATATGAATTCAGATCCCACTTCTATCATTTGCTAATTATGTTACCTTAGGCAAATTATCTAGTCTCTGTTTACTCGTCTGTAAAACGGAAATAAAGGGGTCACTGCCTCATAACGCAGTTGAGAGGGTTAAATCATATAATACATGGAGAACAGTTAGCACAATATGTAGCTAAGCATTCACAAATGCCAAGTACTAGACTGTAGCAAAAAACATACTATAGAGTGTGACTTTAAAAAATATGAAATTAACTCTGAACTCTGATAACAACTATCTAAAACTATGTATATACAGAGACAAGGAATAGGAAAGAAGTAATGTGAAAATGTTATTTATTTGTAAATGTGGAATTATAGTGATAAATTTATGATTTCCATCAGTACATTTTTAAAATATAAGACAGTATAATAGTTATAATTTTTTATGTTAATAGTTACTTTCTTAATGATTTCTAGTTAAAAATTACAGAATTTGCTGGCAATCAACAGTTCCATTTTGTTGCCTTTATTTAAAAAAAAAATCAATCAACATACGCCCATTCATGGGGTCACCATCTCTCTCTAGAGGTTACCTTTTTAACAAATTAGTGTGAATCCTTCCACATCTTTTTAACAATCCTCTCAGTCTCTTTCATTCACACACACACACACACACACACACACACACAGAGTTTAGGGATTTTACTTTAAAAGATCAAAGGGACAGTACATATTATTTTGCAACTCACTTAACAATTGATCTTGAATATAGCTCCATGTCAATGCATATAGTTCATTCCTGAACAGAGGCATAGTAATCCATGCTACTAGTGTGCATATGTAACATCTAAATTACCCTCCAAATTAGGACACCACCGAGAGGGAAAGAGAGCACTCTTAAAATTATGCTGGTAGTGTAGGTATAAATAAGGCTCATCCCAGGCTCACTGGGAAATAGGGCCACCTTACACAGCAGAGTTATATCTACTGGTTAGTATTCAAGCCATCTCCAATTTTTTGCTAGTAGCAACAGTAGCACAGGAGCAATTTTTTGCTACTATGAACAATGCCTTGATGAGCATCCTTGTACCTACAACTCTTTGCACATGTAAGAGATATCTGTAGAAGAGATTTCTAGAAGCAGAATTACTGAGTCAAAAATATCTATCTTAAATTTTGATAAATATCACCCACAAAAAGGATGTATCAGTTTATAATTAACATCTACAGTATATAAGATCTCATTCCTTGTATGGTGACATAGGTGTCTAAAAAGTCAAGTGACCAGTTCATTAGTTGATACTATACAATATTTTGATGGAAGTGAAAGAGGAGAGCCAAAAAGTTGGCTTAAAACTCAACATTCAGAAAACAAAGATCATGGCATCCGGTCCCATCACTTCATGGCAAATAGATGGGGAAACACTGGCTGACTTTATTTTGAGGGGCTCCAAAATCACTGCAGATGGTGACTGCAGCCATGAAATTAAAAGACACTTCCTCCTTGGAAGGAAAGTTATGACTAACCTAGACAGCATATTAAAAAGCAGAACTTTGCCAACAAAGGTCTGTCTAGTCAAGGCTATGGTTTTTCCAGTAGTCATGTATGAATGTGAGAGCTGGACTATAAAGAAAGCTGAGTGCCAAGAATTGATGCTTTTGAACTGTGGTGTTGGAGAAGACTCTTGAGAGTCCCTTGGACAGCAAGGAGATCCAAACAGTCCATCCTAAAGGAGATCAGTCCTGGGTATTGATTGGAAGAACTGATGTTGAAGCTAAAACTCCAATACTTTGGCCACCTGATGCAAAGAGCTGACTCACTGGAAAAGACCTTGATGCTGGGAAAGATTGAAAGCAGAAGGAGAAGGGGATGACAGAGGATGAGACGGTTGGATGGCATCACCGACTCAATGGACACGAGTTTGGGTAAAACCCGGAGTTGGTGATGGACAGGGAGGCCTGGTGTGCTGCAGTCCATGGGGTCGCAAAGAGTCAGACACGACTGAGCAGCTGAACTGAACTGAGCAAATTAATTCTAATCTTTTTTTTTTTTTCATTTATTTTTATTAGTTGGAGGCTAATTACTTTACAATATTGTAGTGGGTTTTGTCATACATTGACATGAATCAGCCATGGTTTTACATGTATTCCCCATCCCGATCCCCCCTCCCCACTTCCCTCTCTACCCGCTCCTTCTGGGTCTTCCCAGTACACCAGGCCTGAGCACTTGTCTCATGCATCCAACCTGGGCTGGTGATCTGTACTCCCAATTCTTTTACTTCACATAAATATGCCCAGTTTTAAAAAGGCAAAATTTCCTACTTAACAGGGTAGGAGGGGACAAAAGAAATTTGCTTGTAATTAAACAAAATTTAGTTTCATAACTATAATCAAGAAACAATGACATGGATGGACAAGAACATGGATGGACCTGGAGGGTATTATACTCAGTAAAGTTAAGTCAGAGAGAGAAAAACAAATATTGTTAGAATTTTACGTGGACTATAAAAAAAATAAAAGAAAGTATAACAAAACAGAAATAGATTCACAGATAAAAGAACTAGTTGTGACCAATGAGGAGAGGGAAGAGAGAAGGAGCAAGATAGGGGTAGGGGATTAAGAAGTACAAACTACTATGTATAAAATAAGCTATGAGGATATATAGTATAGTACAGGGAACATAAACATTTTATATTAATTTTAAATGGAGTATAATTTATAAAACTTTTGAATCACTGTTATATACATGGAACTAATATAACATTGTAAATCAACTATACCTTGAACAAAAAATATTTTAATACATATGAAGAAAATGAAATAATGACACCAAAAGCGAAGGCAAAAATAAGGAAGTGGGACTACATTAAACTAAAAAGCTTCTGTACAATAGAATGAAAGGGCAACGCATGGAATAGGAGAAAATATTTGCAAATCATATGTCTGGTAAGGGATTAATACATAAAACATACAAATTAACTCCTACAATTCAACAGCAAACAAACAACAAAAACAAAACAAATCCAGTTTCAAAAATGGGCAGAATAGACAGTTTTCCAAAAAAGACATACAGATAACCAACAGGTACATGAAAAGGTGCTCAACATCACTAATCAACAGGGAAAAGCAAATCAAAACCACCATGAGATCAGCTCACACTTGTTACAATGGTGATTATCAAAAAGACAAACAAGCGTTGGAGAGAGGTTGTGGAAAAAAAACCTTTTGTGCACAGCTAGTGGAAATGTAAATTGGTACAACAAACTATGGGAAATAGTACAAAGTTTCCTCAAATAATTAAAAATAGAACTACCATATGCCCCAGTAATTCTCCTTCTGGATGGAAATGAAGGAAATGAAAGCACTATCTCAAAAAGATATCTGTACCCCCATTTTCACTTCAGCATTGTTTACAAAGGCCAAGTCACAGAAACAATCCAAGTGTTCAATGATGGATAAATGGATAAAGAAAATGTGGGATATACAAACAGTGTAAGAGTATTTGGTCATAAAAAAGAAGGAAATCCTGCCACTTGCAAGGATGGACCTGAGGGCATTATGCTAAGTGAAATTAGTCAGACAGAGAAAATTAAATACTGTAGGATTTCACCTATACGTGGAATTTAAAAAACAAACAAACAAACAAACTGAACTCATAGATACAGAGCACAGGCTGCTGGTTAACAGAAACAAGGGTGGAGAGTAGGCAAAATGGATGAGGGTAGTCAAGAGGTACAAACTTCCAGTTATTAGATAAACAGGTCATGGGTGACGAACAGCATAATGACTGTAAATGCTGCTGCGGCTGTTCAGTTGCTAACACGTGTCTCACTCTTTGCCATGCCAAGGACTGTGCAGCCCGCCAGGCTCCTCTGTCCACGGGATTTCCCAGGCAAGGATACTGGAGGGAGTAGCCATTTCCTTCCGCAGGGGATCTTCCTCACCCAAGGATCTCCTGTACTGGCAGGCAGATTCTGTACCACTGAGCCACCAGTGAAGCCCAATGACTACAGTTATCAATATAGTGTTGTATATTTGAAAGCTGCGAAGACAGCAAAGCTTAAAAATTCTCCTTCAATGAAAATAAATGTTAAGTATGTATACATTAAGTAAACTTATCCTGGTAATCCTTTTATAACACAAACATATATCAAATATGTTGTACTCCTAAAACTAATACAAAGATATATCAATTATATCTCAAAAAATGAAACATGTAGCAAGATAAGTGGTTTGAAAATTTAGGACACTGTTATTAACCAAAAAAAATAAATAAATAAATAAAAAGACCTTTTCTCTGTATTTATTTTCTCATTTTATTCATTTTCCAAATTTCAACCTTCAGCTGAAACAACAGTACACAAATTTGAATTTCTTCATGTTAACTCAAGCCCAACAAGGTAAAACCTAACACTTCTCCCTCCTTTCCAAATCTTGGAAAGCAACATTTTTTTACTCCTGTAGTATCAAAACTTCATTATCTTCTATCTCACCCAATTCCATCCCAGATTAACTGGGAATGATCTCTTTCCAGTGTGCCCATCCTCTCCATTCCTAGTGCCTCTCTTTTTTGTTAAGACCATGTCTCTTGATTTATCGATGTCTTGGACTCCCCAGCCTAACATTCCACACAGTATATATCCCAACCCTTTTCCCTGTTTCATGAACTGAGACCATTATATTAAGTGACTCTGCCTCCTATTTGACTGAGAAAATGCAATTCCTTTTATATAAATTGGACTTATCTTTGTACTTCAAATTTCTTTATTCCCATCTTTTACATTCTGTAACTAACATCAAGTTAAACCATTCCAAATTACAAAATTTTTAGGTAAAAACTGGTCAAATATCAGCAATCTCATATGGTTTAACTAACATGAAAGTGAAGTCACTCAGTCGTGTCCAACTCTTCGAGACCCCATAGACTATAGCCTGCCAGACTCCTCCATCCACAGGATTTTCCAGGCAAGAATACTGGAGTGGGTTGCCATTTCCTTCTCCGGGGGATCTTTCCAACCCAGGGATCGAACCCAGGTCTCCGGCACTGCAGATGGCATTTACCATCTGAGCCACGAGGGAATCCCAGTTTAACCCTAGAAGAGGCATAATTCCTTTATCCCCATTCTTCCCCTTGTATCATTTTTTTCCCCTCACATTTTCATCTATATCTTATTTCATCATTTGGAACAACGCTCTTGCTCCCTTGTTCCTGTTCAATCTCCTTCTACAAGATCTTTGCCTTGATCCAAAAAAATGCCCCGTTTGTCAAATTTAAAAAAAAAAGTCTTCTTTAGCTTTCTCTTATGCTTGCAAAGGCCCCGAGAGACTTTCTCTCTTTCCCTTCCACTGTCAAACTTCATGAAATAGCAGTCTGTACGCCTGCCTTCATCGTCCTCACTTTTCATTCCTTAACATTTTACAACCGGGCTTATGCACTCATTGGCTGTACTGAAATTTTTTTCCAGGACTACCAACAATCTCTATTTTGTCAAAAGTCAAGCCCTTTAACTTCTAAAGCTTTCAGGTGTTTCATGTTGACCACCCCCACCCCCTCATCCTTCAGGGTCTCTCCTGTCACAGTGCACTTTCAAAATTCTTTCTTTTATCTCTACTTCCCTGCCACCTTCTATGATTCTCTAAAAGAAAGTATTTCACAAAGATCAGTCCTCTTTTCTTTTTCTATATTCTTGTCCTTTGGTAACTTCATGCAAATTTTCTGTCTTCGTGACAGCTGAAATCTGGATTAATGCTTTGGAAATATCAGTAGAAGGATATTAGGACAGTGCTGAAGTCACTCGCTATTCTTTGGTCATCGGGATATAGAGAAATGACCAGGATTGTTCATGGGAAGTCAGGTTTCAGTTAGGACAGGAGAACTACAAAAATTTCAGATTGGATTGAAGAGATGTTTACAATAAGATGAATCTGATAGAATACTATAGCATCCTCTCAGAAATGATAATAATGAGAGGTTTTGTGTAAAACCCCTTCTCCTCTGATGCTTGAGCCAGTTATTAATTTATTGCCTCTCAGCTTTAAATCCACCTTCATTGCCCTACTTTTACCTATTGGAACTGGATTCTTCAGATAACATGCTTCCTCTGTCAATGACCCAATACCAGGATCAGCCAAGACAAGGGTGCTAAAGGGATGTACCTACCTCTGTACATCTTAAAAGAGTTCTCTTTTACTCCTGTTAGTAGTAAAGGAGTTACTACTACAAAGGCAGTTGCTCCTAAATAACAATTATTTTTATTAACATTTCCTTGCTGAAATTACTGGCATGGTTGCTATCTCCTCATTGGATTTTGACTGATCCGGGCTTATGCCCGTTGGCTATAACATTCTTACTATCCTCTTACTGCTTGTCCCTCCTTCCCCCTTCTCCTATTTTCTTTAACGTCATAATTCAAGCTTTTAAATGATATTGAGACAACTTTGACCTCACATAAATCTAAATTGGATGCTTTATGCATCCATATTAACTCACTTTCGTGCAGACCCAGAATAAAGTGTATATATAACTAGACTTAGAACTGAACATTTTCTAAATTTGTCATTGATAAGAAAAGTTCTTACTATATTGTTGTCCTTATTTTATCCCATGGACAGAGGAGCCTGGTGGGCTACAGTCCACGGGGTCGCAAAGAGCTGGACACGACTGAGCGACTTCACTTAACTTCATTCTATGTAGACTGCGTAAATTTATATAGGAAATAGTGGATTCCTAACACATCACACCATGATACTGTAGTTTTATAGTTCAAAACTGTGTATGTGTGTTAGTTGCTCAGTAGTATCTGACCCTTTGCTACCCCAAGGACCGTAGCCTGCCAGGCTCCTCTATCCATGGAATTCTCCAGGCGAGAATACTGGAATGGGTTGCCATTCCCTTATCCAGAGGATCTTTTCAACCCAGGAATCCAAACTGGGTCTCCCACACTGCAGGCAGATTCTTTACTGACTGAGCTACCAAGAAAGCCTTAAAGTTCAGGATACCTAATGCCTATTTTTAGTAAAGTGTATGTTTAAACACTCTGTCTACCCCACTAAACTATATGCTCCATAAGGACACTAACTGTTTATCTTATTCAGTGCTCATCCCCTGAATGTCGAACAGTACCCAGAACATAGTATGCATAAAATAAACTTTCTGCTTCCCACAGTTTTGTGCTTTGCAGGTTGTATTTCTTCCCTAGTTACCCTGAAATAGAGTATTCTTTGCATTTGGATTCATTTTTCACTTTGTGAATCTTGGCAAAACACTTGTCACAAATTAAGCATGGATAAAATTTATTTTTTGAGTCCAGGCTTCTATCTATACATACCAAGACATGGGGAAAAAAATTCTGTTTTTCACACTATCTCAAAGACCTGAAAACATAGTCTACAGTGGGAGAAAGCAACAATTGTTGTCCTATTACTCTGTTAAAGGGAACTGAATAAAACTGAACATACATTGAAATGGCGAATTTTAAAATGTTGGTACACAAATATAAAACCAGTTATTTTCAAAACTGCCACTGGAAAATCATATTTGACAAAGGACTGACAGATGTCAAAAAATGCTGTTTTTCCTGAGCACACATAATTTCCTAAATACCAATCTGAAAGTTCCTTAGTTGGTTAAACTTGGTTCAAGTATTTTGATAAGTTTATATTCTGAAAAGGTCCAATTTATTATAAATACAGAGTGATTTATATAAATTTATTATCCAAACCAGGACATTTCTGAGAGTAAGAAAAGACGGTAAAAATAATTATACCAGGGGCAACAGGTAAAAACTTCCCCAAGCAAACCAGGGCTTAGGGTAACTGTATATGTGTAACCTTGCTAAAATACACAGAAAAACAGATTCCTTACTACTATTTTGGGTGTCTTAACCTACTTTTATACCAAAGGAATCTGTTTCCCTAACTGTGCAAATCAAGATATCTGTTTGACGCAAATGACATAAGCATTTCCTACAAAAAATTTAAAGAACATATTTTCAAAAACAATTTTAGTAAAGGTATATTGTGTAAAATAAACTCAATGATAAAATCAATAGAGAAAAATATTATTGGAATTGTGAATCACAGATCACATCATTAGAAGGATAAAAATTAACTGACAATTTTTTCACATTTGAAATTTAAAAGTTTAACTTTCTATATCAAAACTATATCCATAAGTGTGTACATTTATAAAATGTATTCACACTCATTTTAAGAACAATATACTTCAGTCCTTAAAATTTCTTTAACTATGTTAAAGAAATCTATGTACATAAAGATTCATATATATTAATATGTTTTATATGCATTTACACATAAGATATAAATATATACACAAACTTTTTAAAGTACCCCTTAAGGAGTAAAAATTCACACATTCTTTCTAGAAAGCAATTTGGCAATGTCTATGAAATATCAATATGTCAAACTCTAGTTCCAGAAATAAATATTAAGTAAAATGTCAGGAGAAAGGTTATTAAAAAAAAAATTTACCACCTTGAAATGTTCAACATTAAAATACTGTTTATATAAAATTATGGCATTCAGTGAAATTAGGTAGTCACACAGGGTCTAGGTATAAAATGACACTTATAATATTATCCCAATTTGTTATTATTATTTAATCACTCAGTCATATCTGACTCTTTTGCAACCCCATGGAGTATAGCCGGCCAGGCTCCTCTGTCCACAGGATCTTCTGGGCAAGATTACTAGATTACTAGAGTAGATTGCCATTTCCTCCTCCAGGGGATCTTTCCGACCCAGGGATTGAACTGCATCTCTGAGTCTCCTACACTGCAAGTGGATTCTTTACGGTTGAGCCAATGGCCAAATTTTGTTTTAAACACACACACACACACACACACACACATATTCATTTTAAAAATATACAAGCATAAAAAAATTTTTTTTTAAATATACAAGCATATATAGAGAAGAAAACTAGAAAAAAAATTCCAAAATGTTAACCATAATCATGTGAATTGTCAGATAAGCAATTTGGGTTCTCTTTATTCATTTCTATAGTTTTTAAGTTTTTAATAATATTTTCTTCATTTTCTGCAATACTATCATGATTATGAAAGTTTTCATATTTTATATTTGGTTTCAGAATTGAATTTTACCAAATATTTATGGAAAAAGTAACATTCTACACAATCTCTTCTAGAAAACAGAAAAGGAAGGAACATGTCACAACTAATTTTATGAGGCCAGCATTATCCAGTTACTGAATCTAGACAAAGACAGAATAAGAAAACTACAGATCAAAATTCCTCTTTAACATAGATGAAATAATTTAAGAAGACATTAGCAAATTAAAGCCAGCAATATATATAAAGAATACTAAGTCATGATCAAGTGGGAGTTTATCCCAGGAATGTAAGATTATTTTTATAATCAGAAATTAAACAATGTAATCCACCAGACTAAATGTAATCTACCAAACTAAACAGAAAAACTGAATGATCTCACCAAGGTGCAGAAAAGTCCTTGACAAAATTCAAATCTCACTCATGATAAAAGAAGTCTCAGCAAACTAGGACAGAAACTTAACTTGATAAATGGCATCCACAAAAGTCCTAAAGCTAACATCACTAATGGTAAAGAACTGAACTGCTTTCCTCCTAAGATCAGGAACAAGTTAAGGATGTCTGCACTTAAATCACTACTATATCACACTTTACTGGAAATCCTACCAAGTGTAATAAGGCAAGAAAAATTAATAAAAGGTCAACATACCAAAAAAAAATCCATCATATTTCTATACACTGGTAATCAACAATCAGAAATCAAAATGAGAAGACAAAACTATTCACAATAGTTCCCCACACAAGAAATACTTAAGTATCTGAGAACTATAAAATGCTGATGAAAGAAATCAAAGGTGACCTAAATAAATGAAAAGACATTTTGTTTCTGGACTGAAAGTCTCACACAGTTAAAATGTCAATTCTTCCCCAAATTGTTCTATGGATTTAACACAATTCTAATCATAATTCTAACTAGTTTTTTTGTAGACAAAGAAAAGAAGACTCAAATGTATGTAGAAAAGCAAGCAAAGTAGAATAAAGAGTTTAAAAAATGAGAAACAAAGTTGGAGAATTCAAGTCACTCTAAGACTTACTACAAAGCTAAGGACATCAACCCTGAATATTCATTGGATGGACTGATACTGAAGCTCCAATACTCTGGCCACCTAATGCGAAAAGCCGACTCATTGGAAAAGACCCTTATGCTGGGAAAGACTGAGGGCAAGAGGAGAAAGGGGCAAGAGAGGATGAAATGGTTGGATGACTCCACCAACTCAATGGACATGAGTTTGAGCAAACTCCTGGATATAGTGAAGGACAGGGAAGCCTGGCGTGCTACAGTCCATGGGGTTGCAAACAGTTGGACACAATTTAGCGACTCAACAACAACAACAAAGATACAGTATTAAAGACATTTTGGTATTAGCAGAGAGACAGACATACAGATCACTGGAACCAAAAAGAGAATCCAGTATACTCGCACAATTATGGTAACTGATTTCTGAAACAGATGAAAATACAATTCAATGGAGAAAGGACAGTCTTTTTAGCAAATATAGTTGGAACTAAACATCCATATGCCAAAAAAAAAGGACCAAAAACCGTGACTTTACATGAAAAGTAACTCAAAATGAATCATAAATCCAAATATTAAATGTAAACTATAAAATTCCTAAAAGAAATCAGAAGAGAAAAAATTTTATAAACCTAAGTTAGACAAATTCTTAGACATAACACTAAAATCATAATTCATAAAGGAAAAAAAAAACTGATAGGGCTTCCCTGGTGGCTCAGTGGTAAAGAATCCTGCTGCCAATGCAGGAGACATGAGTGTGATCCCTGCTCTGGGAAGATCCCACATGCTGTGGAACAACTAAGTCCATTCGCCACCAACTATTTAGCCTGTGCTCTAGAGCCTGGGAACCACAACTACTGAGCCCATGAACCGAACGTCTGAAACCCACGCACCCTAGAGTCCGTGCTCGGCAACAAGAGAAGCCACCACAACGAAAAGCCATGCGCCAGAGAAATGAAAACACGTTGACACAAAAACCTATACATAAATGGTAATAAGAGTTTTATTACAAACTATTACAAACCTTACAAACTGAAGATAATCTGGTTGCCCTTCATCAGGTAAATAAAGGAATCCACCATACACTGATAAAATTCCTATAACTACACGTACATGCACACTTAATTTTATGTTAATTTAAAAATTTAACTAATTATCTCTACTCAACCCCTACTTTTGCCCCAAACTGTCTCATCACCTATGTTTCCTAAATCAGTAAATAATACCACCAACCACCTGGTTGCTCTGATGCACTTCTTTAAGCTTCATGCTTCAGCTAAGTACTTAGTATCTAGTTGACAATTCTATATTCATTGCCTAGAATATCACAGGTACTCAATAGATATGTTATCTAAATATGGAATCTAAAACTATTAAAGAAGCAGAGAATGTAGGAGACCAAGGGTCACTAATACAAAAATGCACAAAGAGTAAAGTGAAATTTTCTTAAAAAATCAATAGATTTAACGACATTAAAATTAATGATTTCTAATCAAAGGACACCACAAGCAAAGTAAACAGAGAACAGAGAAAAATGATTTGCAATGTCTAGAATCAACAAAAATGGTATCAGGAATGCACAAAGAACTGCAAATTAACAATAAAAACTAGTAACCTGACATAAAAATGAATATAGAATGTAAATAGAAAAGTTACAGAAGCAGAGAGCTGAAAGGTTGCAATCACTGCAAGACACTCATTAGGTATCAGGAATGTACAAAGAACTGCAGATCAACACGACCTACTAGACACCTGCCATAAAAATGAATACAGGATGTAAAGAGCAAAGTTAAAGAAGCTGACAGCTACACAGTTGCAATCATTGCAAAACTCATTAGTAATCAGAAAAATGCAAATTCAACCAACACTGAAATAACACTATACCTGTGACAAAATGACAGGTTAGAAAGATAAGTCCTATCAAATACTGGCAAGGATAGAGGAGATGGTAATTCAAATGTATTGCTGGTGGGAGTATAAACTAGTACAAACATTCTGGAAAACAATCAGGCCACACTGAATGAAACTAAATTATAAGTATGCTGTAAGTATGTCTCCCTTGCTAGATTATAAACTCCACAGGTTTAAAAAACATTTGGGTTTTTATTCACTGTTTTTTCTTCTATACTTAACACAGTTCCCAATATATAATAAATATTTGTTTGTACTAATAATCTAATTGAGGGCCATAAGATACTGCTAATCTATTTGCTTAAAAAAAAAAAAAAAAGCTTTAAAATGCTTGCAGCTGTTTTTCAAAGTGAATAAACAGTATGCTTTATTTCTCTCTCCAAAAAATTGTCCTATGATTTCTTTTTCTGAGTCAATGACTATTCATATTAAAATTTTCAAATAATTAGAAAACTTCTCAAAAAGCTCATCTTTTTCAATTTAACGGGAGTACATTCTCATATTGATTGGAGTAACTATTCAACTCAGTAATATATAAATTTCATTAGCCAGGAAGAATCCTATACAATGCAGTAGACAGAAATACATTAATTGAAATTTCCCTATTCTGTCATGTTTAAGTAACATTTTCTCAGTCAAAAAAATTAGGAGAGAAAAAGGTCATATCTAAAGAGTTTAAGTAGACTTTGAATCTTAATGCTTATCAAATATTTCACAACGTAATATGAAATATTTGCTGTAATACTTGCTGTAATACTTCACCACCAGGTGGCAGATCCATACAACTTTCTAGAAATGCTCTTATCAGTCCTGAGAAGTTAGTCCAATTAAAAGGAATTTTTGGAACAGTGAAATTTTTTTTATAACTTTTTTAAAAGATATTTTTAATGTGGACAATTTGTAAAATCTTTGCTGAATTCGTTACAAAATTGCTTCTGTTTTACACTTTGGTTTTTTGCTGCTACATATGTGGGATCTTAGCTTCCCAACCAAAGACTGAACCCGCGCTCCCTGCACTGGAAGGCAAAGTCTTAACCAATGAACTGCCGGGGAAGTCCCGGAAAAGTGAAATAATTTTAAGCATATCTGAACCTGAGTCAGTTAACCACAGGCTAGATACAATTGCTCCTTAGAACATTACATTCTATTTAACTGTAAATTTGTCTCCAGGCCATGCAGAGCACACAATTATCTTTAAAGAAAGCAGAATACTAAAATACAATTTTAAAATGTGGTTACCCACAGTCCAGTCATTCAAAATCCTCAGAAGTGTAAGAAAGAGCTTTGAATCCAAACATAAGGAAAGCAAGAGATGAAAAGAAATTGTGGAAAAAGAAATGAAGAGTAAAGAAGAAAGGACAAAGAGAAGAACACCTACCAAAAACCAAGAAGCTATCAAAACTCAAGTGACAGCAACCAAGAGAAAGAAAAACCAGTGACATTTCAGTGTTTTCAGAAACATTCAAATCAATAAAGACTAATCTCAAATGAGTCAGTTAACTAAGAAATTGACTTCTCAAAATTTTTCAAAGAAGTGATTCTTAAATTCTAAAAATACACTAGATTTCAAGATGAAGTATGTTATCTTGGAATGGATTCTCAGTTACAAGATGCTATTAGAAGCACTTCTTGCAAACGCTTATTTTCTAAGGAGAACATCCTCACCTGGGCACCACCCAGGCTGTGGCATACTGTGCCTTCCACCTCTCCTCCAGCCCTAATTCAACTTCTCCTGCCTCTTCCTGACCCATGTTTGCAGAAGCGGATAGCTCCTGACACTCAGAAATAAACCCCTGGCCACCGCAAATTTCAGGAAATAGCTCAGCTTCGTCACTAATATTTCCTTCCCAGTATTTTCCTTCAAATCTACCTCAGCCACAATTAGAAATCAATACTCAAGCTGCCTGATGAACCAGGGCTGATCTGAACTTTGCAGGGTTTGAAAAATATATAATGTGGGGGTCTTTTGTAAGAAAAAGGATAGGGAAGAAAGTCTCAATTTTGCAGACTTCACACACACACACACACAAAAAAATATATATATATAGGCACTGAACACGTTGTCAGACTCTCCAGACCCTAAAAATGGGGTCCTTGAAAATGAGGGGATCCAGAACTCATAAACTTAAGGGTGAATCGCCCTGCCATGGACACATGCTAAGGAAAAACAAGCCCCTAAATCCGGTTTGCTAAATGCAACAGCTGATACATCAATCCTAGTCAATAAAAGGAAAAATACTGCTTAGAGAGTGAGTGTTCTTAGTTACTTTAGAACAAAGTGGCTAAAATTAAGGACAGAGCCAAACAGTCTAATGATGATAAGAGAAGAAAGCAGAGGAAGAAAAACTGTTAGAACTGAGGAGGGGAGCATAGGGAACAATTCCGCCCCTCCACCCCAGGTTCTTGTTTACATAACCCAGCTTCAGCAAGCTCTCACTTTTCTTCCTTGACAGAAACACTCAAGTAGAGACAAAACAATTCTCAAACAACTTTGCTTTGGAAAATTTTTCTTTCAACTTTGCACCATACACTCCATCATTCTAGAGTCCACAGCCCCTAACGCTATCAGAAGAAAGTTGCCAAACCTCTCATTTCTTCCCCTAATACAAACTGCTCTAATATACACAAAGGTTTCAGCAGCTTATCTAAGTGAACAAGAACACAAGTTCCCATTTCCTAATAACTTCCTGAATATTTTATTATCGTTTCCTCCCAGGAAATTTATTCACTCTATGTAGATCCAACACTAACAGTCCGTTTTTGAAGGGAAACTATTCAAGTATATCAGAAGTTCATAAAAAAGATCACCTCCACTACCAGATTACTGTTTGACATATGCCTGAGTAGAAAACGTATGTGTTGAAAATACACATGAATTTCATAACATACATAGAAAACAAACAGAGACTATTTAAATCAGAATATATTTTCACAAACCAATTGAAAATATGCAAAAAATTAAAACTATATATTCAAGCTGACTGACTAGTACACTTAAAATCTACATCTACCTTTCAACTATATCTACACTTCAATTATACCTCAATAAAAATTAAAATTAAAAAATAAAACGGCCAAGATTAAGATTAGGTAATTTCACCCATTAACAAGAAAAATTATTAGCATTTTTTACTAACTCTGGTTTCAGGGGAAATGATTTCTAAAAATTACCTTGTATGTCTTAACATGAGGATATCTTTATTACAAAATTTTTATCCCTAGGGTCACAAATTTAGGGCCCTATCATAACAGCATATGATACAATACATACCAAACTTTTTACAGCAAAACCTCTGCTCTTTGGAGCAAAGGATTTGAGTCAGTAAATAACGAGTAACGATAAGACTCCAATACTGTAATGGGCCTTATCTTCACCATATACATTCCCAAACAATTTAAAAAGAACTTCTTTCCTTTCTCATTGGAACAGCAGAAGTAGGTACGACTTAAAGGGAATGGGAATGAGTGCATGTCAAACAGGGAAAAAGCCAGCATTTCAGGAGGGAAATCTACACTGTTCAGTATTTTGCAGTATAGCCAGCTGGTTAACAGTCTTGCCTAAATTCAAATTCCTGCTTGTCACTTACTAGGAATAAAACCACAGAGTAAATGACTTGTTAGGTGGAACATACTTCTTAAGTCTCTAACATATAGAGCTTTCCACAAGAAAACTGAGGCACAGACAGGTTAACCAACTTGTCCAAAGTTCCCCAAACCTTAGAAACATCCAGCGCTGCTGGTGAGGAGGCACAAGGAAGAGATTTGCAGAAAGACACAAGGAAAATAAAACCAACTGTATGTTCCATAGCAGAAGCATAGGGCATCTCCTATATCTGTGCAACCAACGATTGCCTACGCCATGCCCTACCCCATAGGGCCCCTAAAACCTTCTAAGAACGTTTTACTGGCACTGGACTTCTTATGGAGTAGGAAGGTAGCAAGCACTGCCATTATCTAAATTACACAGAACCTTCTGTGGAATGAGAAGAGGCGAGTGAGATCAGCCCAATCACCTATACTGCTGCTCTTCAATCATCCTTGAAGACATCATCATGAAAAACTGCAACAGATTTCAAATGATAAAATCTACAGAACACTGGAACAGCCACTATTTTTAACATAGAAACAAAACTGAATACAGTGTATCACAGAAATCATTTATCTAAGATATCAGTATCAATTCTTCCAAGGAATTCTATAACTTTTTTTAGTAGGGAATACTTTTCCCCCCACAATAAAACCAATAACTTTTTGACTAGAGGAAAAATGGTCCAAGAAACACCAATTTTTAGTAAATAGCCTAGACTCACAACCCATTCCTCCAATTCACAGCACACTCCATTGCCAGATCAAGCTACCATCCCTATCTTGTGCTTCACATTAACACTCTAAATTGCAAAGTATTTTCTGTGCCTATATACAAATGCTTTCCTACTCACAGACGTTTGCTCATTGTATTTCCTGTCCCCCTTCCCATCTCCACATCCTCTACTCAGCCAGGGCCAACAGCCTGTGTTCCAACACAGCCCTTCCCCATCCAGTTCAAATTCTACCATCCCTATAAAGTGTACCCTGAGTCACTCAGGGTAATTGAGTAACTTTCTGAAAGTAACCTCTCCATCTTTAGAACTCCCAAAGCACTCTGCACCCTTTTTATAGCATCCATCACTTTCTACACAGCATCATGACTATTTTTATGCATGCCATGCCCTATATTAGATTGATAATATTTCTTCCATCTCCCAATACCTAGCACAGCGCCTCACACATGTTAGCTACTCAATGCAAATACTTGTTGAATGAATAAATGAGTCTGAGAGTCTGTTTCCCACTGGAGAATCATAATTAAGTCTTTACTAAACAGAGTTAAATAGACTGGACTTCTCCCTCAGAAAACACAAACTATCTGAACTTGCCAAGAGCTACATCTTAAATCAGAGAAAGTCACTGAGCTATAGAGCACAACTTCATTCACACAAGCTTCCTTGTACTTACTTGTTTACGTGTTCTTCTCTGTGAAACAGGCCTTTATACTGCCAAAACTGAGGAGGGTGGAGAACATAACTAGCTTAATTTGTGTTTAAAAAAATATAGCCAATTAAAATGTAGTTATGACAGCCTGAAAATATGGCTCTAAAACTGCTGTGGGTGTCACCTATCCTACAGAATTTTCCTCTTAATCATAGATGTTCTGAAACTTTTTCTGATAACTTAGGTCTTTTCCAGATAATGCCTCACCTAGGGAGAACTAGGGACCTAGGGAAACTAGGACCTAAGGGAACTAGGTCCTAAGGAAACACAGTCACCTTATAAACCAAAACATGATCCCTCTAAACCCAAGGAGATAAACAGCCATGACTTTGGAATAGAAGAAGAAAGGAAGAGTTAAGGAGATAAACAAAGCAGTGGCAGAACAAAAGTGAGAGAATCAGGCTTGCTTCAGAAGAAGAAATCAGTTATCAGAGGGAAGAAGCAAGAGGTGGGAGGAGTGGGAGTGCTGAGGTCAGGAACAATCAGAAAACACAAAATCAGACCAAAACAGTTACTTACCTTTTGCACTGGTCAAAATCCCAGGCCTTCTCCAACTGCCCACAGCCCTGAGAGGCTCTCGCACATTTACTATCACGCTTATCTTCTCTTTGTCCATCGATCAGCAGCAGTAACAATAGCAGCATTAGCCACTCAATCATGTCCCGCACTTTTGCGACCCCAAGGATTGTAGCCCGCCAGGCTCCTCTGTCCATGGGATTCTCCAGGCAAGAATACTGGAGTGGGTTGCCATTTTCTTCTCCAGGGGATCTTTCCGACCCAAGAATCAAACCCAGGTCTCCTGCACTGCAGGCAGATTCTTTACCATCTTAGCTATAGGGAAGACCCCCACTGATCGATACTTATTGAAAATCAACTTCCTGGCACTTTTCTAGACCCTGAGAAAATAGTAATGAGCCTTCATCTGGCACAAAGGACAAGATATATGCCACAGTGATTTAACTTTTTCAGGTCCTTTACCCCTCAATCAGACCATAAACCTTTTGAAGGTAGTACATCTCAACTAGATTACAAACACTTGAGAGTAAATGTTATACACTAAATGTCATTATCTTTATAGCTTCTTATATCTCTATATGTCACAGGAATCCCCATGTTGCTATTGATAAAAAGGAAAATACTCATCATGTCTGTCTGCAGGTGAAGTTATGCCATGACAAACCAAAAGAAGCCAGAAGGGAGATCAGAACTGCACCTATGTTCCTGGTTCTCTGTACTTCTGATAAATTCACTGAAGTCAGCATTTCAGCATTTCCCTCCCAAATTTCTACCCTCACTTTCCACACTCAACTCTTCCCCAAACAGTTGAAATATGATAAAGTCATGCTATATGTGGAGAACATTTTTGCTAAATTTAGCAAGAAAGGAAATTCAACAGAGGAAAAATATGCTACAATTTACAAGAGAAAAAGTCATAGTGTCAGTTAGAGCTCAAGTAATGTTCCAGATAATCAAGTGGACCAGAGAAAAAGGAAGGGGTGAAGCAGTTAATCTTGAAGATCCTCTTTCAGTGGGGGGGAAAAAAAAAAGATTCATGAATTTTTTCACACATGCACACACATGTGGATAAAACAATTTTACAATAGGCCAGCACCATTCAACTGAAATGAATGGGCTGAATTCCTCAGCTGGTGACAAAGCATCGTAAGACACAAAAGACTCCGTCGACCAGCCTAATCTCCACATGGACAGTTTACATCGAGCAACACCCATCCGTCATCTCCATCAAGGAGATAATAATCAATCACATGTACTTCCAAACACAGAGTTCTCCAAACACAAATTTGTTTTCACTTCTAGAAAAGCAATTGAAAACGCATGTCTTCCTAATGATGGATCATTAGCATTTTTTTTCATTTTATAAAGCTGGCTTATATAAAAGTATACCACTTACTTGGCATTTAATCACATATCGCTTTAAGACATACTGATTCTTATGTTGTCTCATGATACATTAGACAAGTTTCTTTAGGGCAAAAGCTACATCTTCTGCAACTCTGTACCTACCGTATCACAGTATCCCAAAAATATCGGCACCAGAAACAAAATGAAAACAAAAACCACTAACATCAAATGCTATCCCACCATCCCACCTAACACACACACACACACACACACACACACACACACATAGAGGAAAGCTGCTAGATGGCTTACTGACATCCTCCTTAACTTGGGGCTCCTGGAAGAGTGCGGTTATATATTATATTCACTTACCTCTTTGTATGGTTTAAAATATAATTAGCTACATCAGAGGAACACAAACAGCTACTTCTGAATCTAAGCCTCATGCTTTTCATCTATAAAATCAGAAAGATAAATAATGTCTCCTATACTTTAATTCTGAAATAGTCTTTCCTTCAAAAATAAAACATTTCTGGAGACATATATATGCCAGATACTGGATTAGGCCCTGAGGATACAGAGATAAAAATTAAGGCCGCTACTTAGAGGGGGCATGGTCTAGGGATCATAATCTGAATTCCATTTGGCCTCTGCACCCTGCCTGACCTTGGTCACACTCTGCTCAGGTCACCAAAAGACAGCATTTCATACTCATACACAGCAATCAATGGAAGCAGGGAGAGGAGGCTGGGGATGCCTAGGGCTATGGATTACGGCTGACAGTTATAGTGGGGAGGGGTGTGAAGACAGACACAGAGAAAAGAGCTACTCCCCACCCATTAAAAGCCATATGCCTATATGGAAACATAAGGAAATAATTCTATCTGCCTGGAACTGTTCATTATCTCTATCATCTAAACAATACAAGAGTTACCCTCACCCACTGAAAACCTATTTTATTTCACTAAATATTATAACACATCTGACAGATTCCAATGGACCACAGAAATAAGAAAGCAGCAGCAAGAAATTAGCAAACAAGAGAGTTTCATTTTAGTCATTATCTCCTTTCTAATGATTTTCTTCTCCTTACCTTACCCATGAGTAACGAAATGGGCAAAGCGAGGGACAGGTTAGAAAGGAGGCTGCCTAATCTTGAGACAAATAAACTACATAATTAGCCTCTAAATAGGGGGGAACAGGTTACAAAAGTCCCCATTTTTAGACACCACAGGTTTTTATAGATGGATGTGTCCAAGTGAATTGCCCTGAGGTCCAATTCCAAATGCATTTACCATGTTTCTTAACCATGCCTGAGCTGTTGTTACCTTTATCTGTTTAGATATGGATTGAGTCCTCAAATGAGCAAAATCTGCTGCGTAAATCAGATAGTTAATTAAAAACAAAAGCTTATTAGTAGGCTGCAGGGAGAGATTTGATGAAATGGTGAATTAAACACAGAAGAAGAGGCCTCCTTCACTTATTAATTCTATCATTAGTCTGCAAAATTTAAGACAGTCAAGAGTAGTTGCTGTTGATGCATTTTTCATTTAAAGAGCCTAGTTTAGGGTAAATATTTACTGACAACCTACTACCCCAAAAGTGCTCGCCTCATGGGCCCCTGGCCTGTAAGAGGGGAAAAGGTATAGAAAATCATGCTATTCCCACAGAATTCAAATTCATGGTTTACCTAGTATGGTATATTCATGTATTAGTACTTTTTTAAAAATATTGATAATAATAACTCTGTGATCAACTCATTCCCCAACTCTCCTGAAAACTGGTTCTTGATTTTCAACTCTCTACATGCACAGCAGACGGCCTCACTTCCATATTAAGAATAACCACATATTCTACACTCCTTCCCTCCAGCTGAAGAGTACCTTATCTCTCCTCCTCTGTTGTTGCTGTTTAGTCATTCAGTCATGTCCAACTCTTGTGACCCTATGGACTGCAGCGCGCCAGGCTCCTCTGTCCATGGGATTTCCCAGGCAAGAATACTGGAGTGGGTTGCCACTTCCTCCTCCAGGGCATCTTCCTGACCCAAGGATCAAACCCGCATCTCCTGCATTGCAGGCACATCCTTTACCGCTGAGCCACTGGGGAAGCCCTGAATACTGGAGTGGGTTGCCATTTTCTCCTCCAGGGCATCTTCCTGACCCAAGGATCAAACCTGCATCTCCTGCATTGCAGGCACATCCTTTACCGCTGAGCCACTGGGGAAGCCCCTCTCCTCCTCTGTGACCTACTGTAAATCTTTCTACTTGTGCTTAGAACCAACTCCATATTCTCCCAACCTCCCCAGGAAACATATTATTGATTATTTCATTTTCCTTGTATATTCAAACTACCCCTCTCAAACAGTCCTCTAATGCCTTTTAAACATGCTCAAGAGTCTTGTCCATTGAACACACATACCATTCTTATTAGACCTCAACCACTACTTTCAGTCATCCCCATTCACAGCTAAATTTCCGGAACTTTTCAGTCTTTATTTTCTCCCTTCCCACTTGTCCCTCAATCTGCTTTCAAATTCCACTTAAACCTCTTAGGTAAAGTCACCAATGACTCATGGGTAGCCTAATGCAAAAGACATCCTTCACGTCTCACCATACTTAATCTGTCAGCAAATCTGATACTCCTTTCTTGATGTCTATGATACAACCCTCTCCTGGTTTTTCTCCTACTCCTCCACTCACTTCTCTGCCCTCTAACAGCCCACCCTCTTCACTTGACCATACTCTAAACAGATGATTCACAAACCTATAGTCCACATCTTTCACTGCACTCTGGACAGTAACAAACTGCCCCCCTGGATAACTCTAAGGCATATCAAATTCATTATGTCCAAGATTAAATTCAGGTTCTTCTTGTTCCCCATAAACTTACTTCTTTCCCCTCAAAAGATAACACCATCCATCCTACTATACATATCCTAAGAACCTTAGGAGTCATCTTGGACACATTTCTCACCACAAAGTCCAACCTACCACCAAAATCTATTTTATCACCTAAATGTCTTCCTACTCCATAAACTCTTCTCCACCTCCATCATCCTAATCCAAGAAATTAGTGTAGACCGTGCAGACTATCACACAGCCTAACTGTGAGGCAACACCAGTACCACTACACATGTACACACACTGTGGGCTTTTCTGTTGCATGTATTATAATGGTTATTTAAATACCTTTTAGTGGAATTTCAAATTCTTTAAAGTTAGGCCATGCACAAATCACCTTTCCTATCTCATTCCCATTAAAGTGAACTTGACTAAAGCAAGGTATAAATCTGAATCATCCTCAACACTTGCAACATAAAGTTTAGCATATGTTGCATGTACTCAATAAAGGTTTACTGAGTGAATCAGTCTGAAATTCACTGTTTTGGAGAAAGAATTTTTCAAGTTTATATACATAAGACTTTCAGTCAACACTTAGAAAATATTTCTCAAGCTTTCAAATAAGAAACCTCGCTGTTTCTGAAAATGCAGATTCCCAGGCCTCTGGAGTATAGATTCTGTTAGTATGTGTATAATAATGCTCTGAAAAATAGTGACTATCCTTCAAAAATTACTTCAGCATGCTGGCCTTGGCTAAAGGAACCAGCCCCTATGAAGACCTCAACTATTCTTAGAAGATACTGTAAACCACTGATGTCACTGGGTGGGTAGGGAGGCATGGAAGAATCTTACTTCTGCTTTTTTCTACCTCTTCCATAATTCATTTTCATCATGAAATTATCTTGTGTTATGGTACACAACAAATATTCATTAAACATTTCCTCAAGGCTTCCCTGGTGTTCCAGTGATTTGAGAATCTACCTGTCAGTGCAGGGGAAAAGGTTCAATACCTAATCCAGGAAGATTTCACATGCCACACAGCAAATAGGCCTGTGCGCAACAACTTCTGAACCCAGGCACTGCGACTACAGAAGCCCACGTGCCCTAGAGCCTGTGCTCCGCAACAAGAGAAGCCGCCCCCACGAGAAGCCTGAGCACCACAGCTAGACAGCAGCCCCGGCTCGCTGCCACTAGAGAAAGCTCTCACACAGCAACGAAGGCCCAGCACAGCCAAAGATAAATAAATATATAAAAATATTATTTTAAAAAATATTTCTTCAACTGAACTACTGAATTGCGTTTATATGTCATATTTACGGTTTGTAGAATAATTCCTGATTTGTTTAACGTAATTAAAGGTATTAACACTTCACAGTATCTCACAAAACACACCAGGACGTCCAGATGTTGCAACACTCAAGTGTGAGAGCCGCTGCACTGAAAACGGAAGGCCTGGCATCAGGCACCCTTTGTCATGGCAAGCCCATGACATAACATACATAAAACAATGGATTTAACCTAAGAACAGCATGTGAGGAAAACAACGGACATCGTAACAAAACATTAGTCAGGAAGCCTCAATCTGAACAGCCTTTCCTAAATTGCACCATTCTTACTGGATATAAAGTGAAGACAGCCAAATGTCCTTACAGCGTATTTCATGTCTGTAACAGATAACACCTTGTTCTTCTGAAACCACATAATGAAGCTAGCCATGTTCTTTTCCAATCCACCCTGTGGCCTCAGCTATCTACTTTCCTAATTCCTGCTACTATACCTAATCATGCAAACCACTTTCAAAGAATGATTCTCAGACTGGCAAACTCTAGATTTAAGGCTAAAGCAGATTCCTAATTTTTCTTCCTGTAAGTAAACGGTTGTATAATGAATATATAATATTTCTACTTTTCTGTTTCATGTCCCACCCATCTTACTGAACTATGAATTCCTTATTAAAAAAAGAAGTCATACCATCCTACTTTTCATAATACATGAGTAAATGCAATCATATGTAAAACATGAACCCTTATTATTAGATATGGTCACCTGGTCGAGGACAAACTGAAATTTACTATATATGGGGGAAAATGAGTAACACAACCAAAATTATAAATAAGACTTTAACTGGAATATTTTCTACATAAAGAACTATTATCAACTCTTTATACACATGAATAATTAACAATAGGTTAAAAAAAAAATCAACATTTTAAGAACACTGTTGCTTTCATCCTCCCAAAGAAAAAGTCTTTCAACCTCAAGAACAGATACATAGGACTGAGAGACTTGCTCAAATCTATAATCTCAAAACCTGGCACAGCCCTGAAAATATACTCAACATTCGCAAAAAATGTCTGTGAAAAAAAAAAATACTCCATTCTGTAAGAGTTCCTGGGCTTCGCAGGTGGTGCTAGGTGGTAAAGAACCCACCTGCCAATGGAAAAGATGTAACAGGCACAGGTTCCATCCCTGAGTCGGGAAGATGGCCTGAAGGAGGACAGGGCAACCGACTCCAGTATTCTTGCCTGGAGAATCCCACGGACAAAGGAGCCTGGCAGGCAAGAGTCCATAGGGTCGCAAAGAGTTGGACACAACTAAAGCAACTTAGCATGCATGCATAAGAGTTCCTATCAGGCAAGAGTTAATTGGCCTATTAGAGTCATTCAGAAATTTCATTATAATCTATATGTACATAAAAGTAAAAAGAAAATAATAAGAACTATTCTTTTTTAATTGCGTCAGACACCAAACTAAACCAACTGAAAAAGAGAAAACATACACAGTGTAGATTATCAGTTCAAGATGGCAAAGCTGAGCTCGTAAATGTTATAAATGCCTACCCAACACTCCACCACCAATATACACTGAAATAATCAAAGGATTACATTTTTTAAAAACACCTGGGAGAAAAATCTGTAGCCCAGTGAAAATCACAGAAGAGTGCCAACCATATGTGGGCCGAGGGTTGCCTCCAAGAAAGAAGGCTGGCAAAGCTTTTGGCAAAGCACTCACACTGCAGATCATGTGCTAAACAAAGTTTTGAGACAAGGGGTAGAAAGAGAAGAGGCTGCTACTGCTATCTCCACAACCAACTGCCAGCATTTAAATTGCAAATTTTTTAATTCCAGCATGGAAAACAAACACTGTAGCAATAAACCTTTCAATTTCACAACAGACTAACTATACCTTGCCTTTAATCCCTACAAACCACCAAACCAATGATCTAGCAACATAAAATTACTGAAAGTCTAAAATTTTTTCTTCTTTCATTTAGACCTGAAGCATTAGAACATAAGCCCACATAAGTTAAAAAAAGTCCACATCAACCAGCAGTACGGAGCACACACAGACACCATCCCACCATCACAATTACCTTTAAGAGACCTAGGAGCTACAGAAGTGATTGCTCTATCAACTGAAGCAAAATATAACAGGGGCAATAAATGCAGACTGCCCATGGTGAAAATTGAGACAAGGGTGACATTTTCTCATAGAACACAAATAATGATGATGATGAAAGGGGCATTGCAAGACTCCAGCTTCCAGGAATGACAAAGTAGATGATTCCAATCAACTCATCCATTGAAAAGAAATAAAAAGCTAGACAAAATATAAAAGATCTGTGTGAGGGCAATCAAGGTCATGAGGAATTAAGGGACCAAGATCCAGAAAATGAGAAAATCCAAATAAATAAATCTGGTATTTGGAGTTGGTTTTTTTTTTCACCTAGAGGTATCTGTGGATTCTAAAGGCCACGACTGCTGAAGAGACTAAGAAGATGAGTGAAGCTTTTGACAGATGTAAGCCCTGAGGGGACAAAAACTGGAGTGAGGGACTGCCAAGGAGGAGGGTCAACTCCTTAAACTGTTGATTAGGACCTCAAAGGGCTACGTAAAACCAAAATATTTCAGCTCATAAATTCTGAAGCCCAATTTTAAATCATTTCAATCCCTGAATGGATTAAAGTGATCTGAGATTGTCAGTAACTTCATATAACCACATACCAGAAGAGAAGCAAAGGTACATCCTAGCTGGGAGAAGATAGTAGCATTCAGATTTTTCATACACAATCCCTGACACTCAATCACAAATAAACAAGCACATAAAAACACACAAAAATCCCTAAACCACAAGAAATAACAAATACAAAAGCAAATCCTCATGGGAACACGTATGACAGGATGGATTAAAGGACTAAAGATACAATATGGAGAATTTCAGCAGGGTCCTAGAAACTATAAGACAAAACAGACATTCTAGATCTGAAAAATGCAATAAATGAAATTAAGAAATCAATAGAGTGTTGCCTCTGGTTAGAATGTAAAAAGTCCTAAGAGACTTTCTCTTACCCTAACAGCCAAAATAGGACAGATCAGCTACAAAAACTATAGTTTTTCTGAACCCATCAGAATGATGAGGATTCAAAAAAGCCAAACTAGATTAAACTACAATGGGGAAGAAATATTTGAAGAGATAATGGCCAAGAACTTTGCAGAAGTGATTAAAGTAATCATTCCACAGATACAAGAAACTCTTTAAGGATGAAAAATACAAAGAAACTAACAAGAAGGCTCATCACAGTCAGATTTCTGAAAGTCACAGATAGAAAACAAATTTTAAAAGTGGCAGCCAAAGGAATAAAAAAGGAGGGAAGCACATTCTCCACAAGAGGAAAAAGTAAGACTTACAGCTGATTTCTCATCAGAAATAGAGTTCAGTGCACAGTGAAATGACATTCTTAAAGGGCTGAAAGAAAAAACTGTCCACC
Organism: Cervus elaphus; assembly: GCF_910594005.1. Lineage (NCBI taxonomy): Eukaryota > Metazoa > Chordata > Mammalia > Artiodactyla > Cervidae > Cervus > Cervus elaphus. The sequence continues at coordinate 80,516,639 of NC_057826.1, forward strand.
TAGAATTCTACACCTACCACCCCCCCCCCCCCCAAAAAAAAATTAAAGCTGAACAGGAAACAAAGGTTTTCAGATAGACAAAAGCTGGATGAATTCATGTCCAGCAGACCTAAACACTAAAGAATATTCTCCAGGCAGAAGGAAATAATCCCAGATAGAAGCTCAGAGATGCAGAAAGAAATGAAGAGCAACTGATAAATAAAACAACATGAGTAAATCTAAACCAGTAACGACATAATAATAATGTCTTGTGGATATCAAATATAAACAGAACTAAAATATGTAACAATGGCAACATAAAAATTAAAAGAAAAGGAAAAATAGAATTAAGGTGTTCTAAAGGCCTTGTATTACCCAATAAATGGTAAAAGCAATGAGTCAAAGATATATTTAAGAACCACAAGATGAAGAGTAAAGGAATATACAACTGGTAAACTAAAAGAAAAAACTGCAACCAAAAAGAAGCAAGAAAAAAAAAGAGAAAAGAGAACCCAGAATAGGCAAAGAAAGAAAAAATAATAATAAAATGGGAGATTTAAAGCCAAGTATATCAGCCATTACATTACACGTAGATAGACTAAGAGCCCTAGAAAAAAGGCAAAAACTGTCAGTCTAAATAAAAAAGAAAACCTAACAATTTGCTACATATAAAACATAAGACTACAAAACAGACTGAAAATTAAAGGGTGAAAATTCTTCAACACTAATCAAAAGAGAGCTGATACTACTACATTAATAACAGAAAAAGTAGACTTTAATCACCAGAAAGGTAACAATCTAAATCTGTATGTACCTAATAACACAGTCTCAAAACCATAAAGCAAAAATTAACATACCAAACAAAGAGAAACAGAGCAAATATACCTATCTGGAATTCCAGAAAGAGATAACAGAGTATAGGTAGTAAAGTAACAGAAGAAATTTTCCTACCTTGAAAAAGATAAATGTGTTCGGAACAACAATAAAAACTCACTAATAAAAGAAATCACGTCATACACACATTTTAAGCTAAATGAGTTCAACCATACAGGAAAGAACATGAAAAAATTTAAACAAAACAATCCATTCTACCTGCCATTCCATATAAGCATGCAATATGAGATATGAGCTTGTTCTTCTCCTACTTGAGCACAGCTCCAGTGTGCCTCTTTTAGTATGAATATCTCATTACACTTTCAATTCTAGAGTTTAAAAAATGGTTTTGAACAATGCAAATCTTCCTCTTTATTTAGTGATGAACCAAAAAAAAAAAAAAAAAATCTGTTTCAATGCTAAGAAGAAAAGCTATCTAGGCCCAACTTATTGAGAGATGAAATATCAGCCTCCAAAGTAGGGCTCCCCTGGAGAAGGAAATGGCAACCCACTCCAGTATTCTTGCCTAGAGAATCCCATGGACAGAGGAGCCTGCCAGACTACAATCTATGGCGTCACAAGAGTCAGACACAACTGAGCAACTAAGCACAATGTAGGGCTTCCTAAGGAATGTGAAACAGGAAAATGATAATATTTCAAATTTCAGTTTTCATATTACTGGCTGAATTTAAATCTAATGCCTAACCAAAATGCAATGCCATGTACCTACTTTCTAAAAAGGAAAAAAAAAAAATCAATGAATAAACTTCCATCTAATCATATACTGGGGAAATTTCTAAGTCTCAAAGTTCACACACACAAAAAAATTCTACAAGTATACAGAGGTTTTTAAAAAAGATGAGGGTATGCTGCTGCTGCTGCTACATCACTTCAGTCGTGTCCGACTCTGTGTGACCCCATAGACAGCAGCCCACCAGGCTCCCCCATCCCTGGGATTCTCCAGGCAGGAACACTGGAGTGGGTTGTCATTTCCTTCTCCAATGCGTGAAAGTGAAGTTGCTCAGTTGTGTCTGACTCTTAGCGACCCATGGACTGCAGCCTACCAGGCTCCTCCATCCATGGGATTTTCCAGGCAAGAGTACTGGAGTGGGGTGCCATTGCCTTCTCCATGAGGGGACTGCCTTCTCCATGAGGGTATGAGGGTACATAGTAGACAATATTATATACAATATTGAACTGGAGGAGCCAGGGGGCTGTCCAGTGAATTCTGAAGAAAAAGACTGTAACATGAGAACTTTATATCAAAGGCCAAAATATTATGCATATGCAGAGGCAAATTTAAAACACTCTTAAAGTGGAACTACATATTGAGTCATTACCACAATATTATCTGATATTTTTACCCAAAATTGTTATGGCTGATACATAAGGCTGATTCTGAAACTGCAAAATCTCTTAACTAAATACACCTACTCTGAAGAAGTACACTATTCCACAAAGATTCCACAAAATTTTTTAAAAATAAGGATCTCTTCGTGCAGTTCAGTCACTCAGTCGTGTCTGACTCTTTTTGACCCCATGGACTGCAGCACACCAGGCTTCCCTGTCCATCAACAACTCCCAGAGTTTACTCAAATTCATGTCCATTGAGTCAGGGATGCCAGCCAACCATTCTCATCCTCTGTCATCCCCTTCTCCTCCAGCCTTTAATCCTTCCCAGCATCAGGGTCTTTTCAAATGAGTCAGTTCTTTGCATCAAGTGGCCAAAGTATTAAAGTTTTACTTCAGCGTAAGTCCTTCCAATGAATATTCAGGACTGATTTCCTTTAGGATGGACTGGTTGGATCTCCTTGCACTGCAAGGAACTGTCAAGAGTCTTCTGCAACAGCACAGTTTAAAAGCATCAATTCTTTGATGCTCAGTTTTCTTCATAGTCCAACTCTCACATCCATACATGACTACTGGAAAAACCATAGCTTTGAGTAGGTGGACCTTTGTTGGCAAAGTAATGTCTTTTTTTTTAACATGCTATCTAGGTTGGTTATAACTTTTCTTCCAAGGAGCAAGCATCTTTTAATTGCATGGCTGCAGTCACCATCTGCAGTGATTTTGGAGCCCAAAAAATAAAGTCTGTCACTGTTTCCACTGTCTCCCCATCTATTTGCCATTAAGTGAAGGGACCAGATGCCATGATCTTCGTTTTCTGAATATTGAGTTTTAAGCCAACTTTGCCACTCTCCTCTTTCACTTTCATCAAGAGGCTCTTTAGTTCTTTGCTTTCTGCCATAAGGGTGGTGTCATCTGCATATCTGAGGTTATCGATATTTCTCCTGGCAATCTTGATTCCAGCTTGTGCTTCACCCAGCCCAGCACTTCTCATGATGTACTCTGCATATAAGTTAAATAAGCAGGGTGACAATATACAGCCTTGACGTACTCCTTTCCCAATTTGGAACTAGTCTGTTGTTCCATGTCTAGTTCTAACTGTTGCTTCTTGATCTGCATACAGATTTCTCAGGAGGCAGGTAAGGTGGTCTGGTATTCCCATCTCTTTTAGAATTTTCCAGTTTGTTGTGATCCACACAGTAAAAAGCTTTGGCATAGTGAATAAAGTAGATGTTTTTCTGGAACTCTCTTGCTTTTTCAATGATCGAGTGGATGTTGGCAATTTGATCTCTGGTTCCTCTGCCATTCTAAAACCAGCTTGAACATCTGGAAGCTCACGGTTCACGTTACTGTTGAAGCCAGGCTTGGAGAATTTTGAGCATTACTTTGCTAGCATGTGAGATGAGTGCAATTGTGGGGTAGTTTGAGCATTCTTTGGCATTGCGTTTCTTTGGGATTGGAATGATACTGACCTTCTCCAGTCCTAAGGCCACTGCTGAGTTTTCCAAGTTTGCTGGCATATTTAGTGCAGCACTTTCACAGCATCATCTTTTAGAATTTGAAACAGCTCAACTGGAATTCCATCACCTCCACTAGCTTTGTTAGTAGCAATGCTTCCTAAGGCCCACTTGACTTCACATTCCAGGATGTCTGGCTCTAGGTGAGTGATCACACCATTGTGATTATCAGGGTCGTGAAGATCCATTTTGTACAGTTCTTCTGTGTATTCTTGTCAACTATTCTTAATGCCTTCTGCTTCTGTTAGGTCCATACCATTTCTGTCCTTTACTGTGCCCATCTTTGCATGATATATTCCCTTGGTATCTCTAATTTTCTTGAAGAGATCTCTAGTCTTTCGAATCTATTGCTTTCCTCTATTTCTTTGTACTGATCACTGAGGAAGGCTTTCTTATCTCTCCTTGTTATTCTCTGCATTCAAATGAGTGTATCTTTCCTTTTCTCCTTCGCCTTTCACTTCTCTTCTTTTCACAGCTATCTGTAAGGTCCCCTCAGACAACCATTGTGCCTTTTTGCATTTCTTTTTCTTGGGGATGGTCTTCATCCCTGCCTCCTGTACAATGTCACGAACCTCCATCCATAGTTCTTCAGGGACACTATCAGATCTAATCCTTTGAATCTATTTGTCACTTCCACTGCATAATCATATGGGATTTGATTTACATCATACCTGAATGGTCTAGTGGTATTCCCCCTTTCTTCAATTTAAGTCTGAATTTGGCAATAAGGAGTTCATGATCCGAGCCAGTCAGCTCCCGGTCTTGTTTTTGCTGACTGTATAGAGAGAGCTTCTCCATCTTTGGCTGCAAAGAATATAATCAATCTGATTTCAGTATTGACCATCTGGTGGTGTCCATGTGTAGAGTCTTCTCTTGTGTTGTTGGAAAAGAATGTTTGCTACAACCAGTGCGTTCTCTTGGCAAAACTCTATTAGCCTTTGCCCTGCTTCATTCTGTACTCCAAGGCCAAATTTGCCTGTTAGTCCAGGTATTTCTTGACTTCCTACTTTTGCACTCCAGTCCCCTACAATGAAAAGGACATCTTTTTTGGGTGTTAGTTCTAGAAGGCCTTGTAGGTCTTCATAGAACCGTTCAACTTCTGCTTCTTCAGCATTACTGGTCAGGACACAGACTTGGATTACCATGATATTGAATGCCTTGCCTTGGAAATGAACAGAGATCATTCTGTCGTTTTTGAGATTGCATCCAAGTACTGCATTTTGGACTATCTTGTTGTCTATGATGGCTATTCCATTTCTTCTAAGGGATTCCTGCCCATAGTAGTAGATATAATGGTCATCTGAGTTAAAGTTACCCATTCCAGGCCATTTTAGTTTTCTGATTCCTCAAATGTTGATGTTCATTCTTGCCATCTCTTGTTTGACCACTTCCCATTTGCCTTGATTCATGGACCTAATATTCCAGTTTCCTATGCAATATTGCTCTTTACAGCATCAGACTTTACTTCCATCACCAGTAACATCCACAACAGGGTATTGTTTTTGCTTTGGTTCCGTCTCTTCATTCTTTCTGGAGTTATTTCTCCACTGATCTCCAGGCGCATATTGGGCACCTACCAACCTGGGGAGTTCATCTTTCAGTGTCCTATCTTTTTGCCTTTTCATACTGTTCATGGTGTTCTCAAGGCAAGAATACTGAAGTGGTTTGCCAATCCCTTCTCCAGTGGACCACGCTTTGTCAGAAATCTCCACCATGACCCATATGTCTTGGGTGGCCCTACAAGGCATGGCTCATAGTTTCACTGTATTAGACAAGGCTGTGGTCCATGTGATCAGTTTGGTTAGTTTTCTGTGATTGTGGTTTTCATTCCATCTGCCCTCTGATGGAGAAGGATAAGAGGCTTATGGAAGCTTCCTGATGGGAGAGACTGACTGAGGGGGAACTGGGTCTTGTTCTGATGGGTGGGGCCATGCTCAGTAAATCTTTAATCCAATTTTCTGTTGATGGGTGGGGCTGTGTTCCCTCCCTGTTATTTGACCTGAGGCCAAACTATGGTGTAGTGAATGAAGATAACTGCACTGGAGTGACTTTGAGGAGATACCCCAAGTCAAAGGGCAAAGATGGTAGGAGGGGCAAAATCGTGAAATCACATTTGGAATCAAACCCCATACCTGCCAGAGATGCTCAGAGGGCAAAAAACAAACCTTGGGTGCACCAGGACCCAGAGATCCCACAGAGACTGAGACAGAGCTGTGTTTGAGTGTCTCCTGCAGGGTATGGGTCAGCAGTGGCCTGCTGTGGGGGCAGGGGCTCTGGGTGCAGCAGACCTGGGTATGGCCAAGCCCTCTTGGAGGAGGTTGCCATTAACTCACCACAGAGCCGCCAGAACTTACACAGGACTGGGGAAACAGACTCTTGAAGGGCACAAACAAAACTTTGTGTGCACCAGGAGAAAGGAGCTGTGACTCCACAAGAGGCTGACCCAGACTTGCCCATAAGTGTCCAGGAGTCTCTGGTGGAGGCAAGGGTTGGCAGTGACCTGCTGCAGGGTTGGCGACACTGAGTGCAGCAACTGTGCTTGGGACCTTTTGAAGGAGGTTGCCATTATGTTCATTAACTCCATCATAGTTTGGCCTCAGGTCAAATAACAGGGAGGGAACACAGCCCCGCCCATCAACAGGATATCTTCATAAAGTAGCAAAAATTTAATTTCTCAGTTCAGTTCAATCGCTCAGTCGTGTCCAACTCTTTGCGACCCCATGAACCAGGCCTCCCTGTCCATCACCAACTCCCGGAGTCTACCCAAACCCATGTCCATTGAGTCAGTGATGCCATCCAACCATCTCATCCTCTGTTCTCCCCTTCTCCTGCTGCCCTCAATCCTTCCCAGCATCGGGGTCTTTTCAAATGAGTAAGCTCTTCACATCAGGTGGCCAAAATATTGGAGTTTCAGCTTCAACATTGGTCCTTCCAATGAACACCCAGGACTGATCTCCTTTAGGATGGACTGGTTGGATCTCCTTCCTGTCCAAGGGACTCTCAAGAGTCTTCTCCAACACCACAGTTCAAAAGCATCAATTCTTCTGCGCTCAGCTTTCTTTATAGCCCAAATCTCACATCCATACATGACCACTGGAAAAACCACGGCCTTGACTAGACGGACTTTTGTTGACAAAGTAATACCTCTGCTTTTTAATATGCTGTCTAGGTTAGTCATAACTTCCCTTCCAAGGAGTAAGCATCTTTTAATTTCATGACTGCAATCACCATCTGCAGTGATTTTGGAGCCCCCCAAAATAAAGTCAGCTACTGTTTCCACTGTTTCTCCATCTATTTGCCATGAAGTGATAGGACTAGATGCCATGATCTTAAGTTTTCTGAATTCCTCAGTACTTCCCAATACACATCATCCTGAAGCTTATTTCTGCAGTTTTGAATAAAATCCAGAGAAATCAAATGTTTCAGAAGATACCCACAATGCCTAACAGCAAATAGATGACATTTTAGGAAACAAATAGGTCACGATAAGGTCGATTTTCAGGCATCAAAAACTGGAACGTGCAATACTTCCAGCTTCCTTTCTAGCATCACAATCTTTAAAAGATTATCTGGCCTATGATTTCATCATCTAATAACCACCCCTCCATTTCATGACAAATGATAAACTTCAGAGTAACAGAAGTGAGCTTTTTCAAGAAACAGTTTACTAATCAAGAACATTCTGCCTCAACTCACACTGCTCTTCCTTTTACTCTCCTTGCCAGAAGAGCCTGTCTATATAAAAAGCTTACTCATGTCTTCAAAACCAGCTCAAGTCTCACTTCCTCCAAGAAACTTATTAACCAGATACTCCAAACTAAACAAATTCTTATCCTTCCCTACATAAATTCACTCATTTAACAATCTAGTAATACATTGTCATCAGATAATATAAGCCAAATTATATAAATTTTATCTAATTTTCATGTATCTTTAGCTAGCCTTTCCATCCAGTTTATAAAATAATAAAAAACAAGAGTTTATGTTTAATGAGTGATTAAGATAAACCAGGTTCTATTCTAAGCATGAACACACAACTCATTTACTGCCTACCTCAGTTCAGTAGAGTGGTAAGTTATTACATATGTTATTTATAGTAAAGAATTGCTCAGAATTGTCTTTGTAAGCCTCCCCTCTCCCTGCCTAGCACTCTAACCTAGGGCCACAACATGCATATAGAGGTAAGGGAAACTAACAAAGATTACTTTATCACTATCCCATTTATTCACACAAATGTTTCTAAATAAGATATCTAGGAACTACATGAATTTTATCATTTTGCATAGCTCTGATTCTAGGTACTTACCTTTTTCTGCAGACACAGTATTACTTCCTTCCTTTGGACACCCAATGAAGTCTTTGCCCTAGGTTTTCTTCTTCCTCCCTCAGGGAAATGATCTAGTCTTTGTAGCTCAGTAGGTAAAGAACCTGCCTGCAGGAGACCCAGGTTTGATCCCTGAGTCAGGAAGATCCCCAGGAGAAGGAAATGGCAGCCCACTCCAGTATTCTTGCCTGGAGAATCCCATGGAGAGAGGAGCCTGGCAGGCTACAGTACATGAGGTCACAAGAGTTGGACACCACTTAGCAACTAAACCACCACCACCATGGCTTGAAGTATCACCTCTATCAGACAATTCTTGACCCTACATTTCTAGCCAGACCTCCCAATTCTGTAATACCTTTACAGAGACGTTATGCTGGCATCTCAGTCTCAGGGTATTCAAAAATGGAAATCAAATCCTGTCCCTTAAACTTGTCTTTCCTGTTGCATCCTTTATCCATTTTCCACTTTAAAGCACCTTGGTAACTTGAGACAAACCAGCCTTCAAGTATTTGATTAACTGAACTTATTCTAAGCTAAAATTAGTCATCCTGTCTTAAAAGAGGTAATATCATGTTTCAACTCCAATTTTTCACTCAAACCAATGGTTAAGATTTTTTTTTCCTTCAAAACAGAACCATTTGAAAGTTTATGAATCCATAGCAAGCAAATATCAGCAGTGATTAGCAGAAGTCAGGTAAGCAGACTGACTCAACAACTCTGTGTGCTTCTCATTTTGTGAAAAACCATAAGTAGCCATGGGAGTTTTGACAGTTGTAAGTTTTACATTGTTCCTATTTTTAAGTATATTATCTAATTTATATTTATAAATGAACCATCAATTTGAGAAAGGATAAAGGAATATGAACAAAAGACAGACAATTCTCAGAAATAATATAAACCATTAATAAAAATCTGAAAGGTGCTCAACTCCATTAATAATTTTAAAATATAAAATTTAAAGAGATATACTTTATTCATTTATCTGACTGACAAAGCCTGAGGTCTGAAAATAGTATTTTGGCAAGTGTGTGGATAAATAGGCTGTTGACAGAGAAAAATCAGTGTTTTGAAGAACAACTTGGAAATAACTAGAAAAATTTTAACACACAGTTTTATCCTACAATTCCAACATTTACAAACTTATTCTATAGTATTTTCGAACATGTGCACAAAGACATTTGTTTGTTAAAGTGGGCTCACTGCATATGATTACAATAAATAATTTGAGAACATTAAATGCAATTGGTTAAATAAATTATGATAGCATCTATAAAATACCATGTGGCTATCAAAATAGCTGTGATAAATTATATGTACTCACAATGGAAAGATGTCCCAAAACAAGTTGGAAAACAGAATACACAGCACAATCCCACTTGTATATATATGTATTATATATTTTAAAGATTTAATTGTATACATAAAACAGAAAGTCCATAGCTATTAAAAGTGATTATCTCTAGGGAGTGAGATATTGTTTGAAATTTTTAAAATATTTTTTATTTTCTTAAAATCAAATCAACAATTAATGTCACTCCCCAAATTTAAATTCATATAAATATTTGAGCCATCAGGGTTTAAAATGCTGCTAATAGAGAAATTCTACGGCTTGAGGGGCAGGGACTAGCAGAGAAGGAACCCTGCCCTGTCACCTCACCTTCCTTTCTATTCACATTTCCTTTTCTCCCACCTCAAGGGCTGACCTGGACTCACACTAATACTCTGAGATGAGATGGGACTCCAGAGATTTTTGAGGGAAGATATCTCTTCCCAGACAGTGACTGTATCTATAGAAGGAGGGGCAAAAGAAATGGCCAACGGCAGGAAATATCCATTAGCAGTGATGGAAAGGAAAAGAAACTCCTCAATCTGGCTGAGACAACCACTTCTGTTTAAGAGAAGATCTTTGTGTTCTTATACTTATTTTACATCTTCTTCATTACAAAGGTGACTAATTGCTATTGTTAAAGGTCATTTCCAAAATAAGTCTTCCAACCAGTTCTGATCAACTATGGACTCAGAAATCAGATAACAGAGTTTGTTAGAACTACATGTGAATTAAAGATAAACAGGCTCTAAACAAAGACTTCGGGGACTCTGAGAAACTTATTTACTTTGATATACAGACTTTGATTATTTCTTTTACCCTCTAGTCTTCAGCTGTGTCTTGGAGGTGAGGGTTCAAGACAGTTGACTTCTATGTAGTTGGGGTGTTATTAATAAAGGGGGCTTCCCTTGTGGCTCAGCTGGTAACAAATCCACCTGCAGTACAGGAGACCTGGGTTCGATCCCTGGGTTGGGAACATCTCCTGGAGAAGGGAAAGGCTACCCACTCCAGTATTCTGGCCTAGAGAATTAAGTCAGACATAACTGAGCAACTTTCACTTTCACTTCACTAATCGCCACAAGATACACACAATCTCCTGGATATACAACATTGTGTAACTTTGAAACAACAACACCCTTCAAACCAAAAGCTTTCAAGAATTAACCAAAAAGATCCTCAAATTTTAGTTTTTACATTAAAAGTCATGCTATGAATAAAAAATTATAAATAAAACTTGTAATTTGTTATTCTATTCCCTGAATTTGTAGATGATAATGTTATTATCTTAATTAGACCTTAATATAAGGATATATCTTGGTAATTTTTTTTACTCACTCTGCAGCTGAAAAGCAAATATTCTGTATTCAGTTTCCATGTGGTTATCATTTTAAAAATTCACTCTGCTCAGGGCTCCTCTGTAAGTTTTATTGGCTATTACTGACCAGTAATAAATAAATCCTGAAAACCTGTACAATCAATCTCCGGATTTCCCGAAGACATGGAAGTAGCTGTACCCCTAGATGCTTCCATTATTAGCATTCTCATATATTCAAACATTCCAGTAATCATTTCACTCAGAGGAAATGAAAAATAACTCGCTTTGAGAGTTCTAGTCTACTGACTTGTTAAAACTAAGTTAGGACTACTCTAAACACATAGAACCAAAACTATGAGAAAAGCAGTACTATTATTTTGATTAATAGTAACACAATAATTCCAGAATTTGTTTTTCCACCTACAGCAGTAATTATACCTTCTCTCTCCAAATTAAGTTATTATCTCTGCTATTAGACCAAGGTTTCCTAAGGATAGAAAACATGTCCAATGAATCTTAGTAACTCCACAGTGCATGGCTTTGGCATAATTATACCTCCAAGATAACATGTTTGCAACTAGTCAAAACTACCTCGATTTTTAGTTTTGGCTATACAACAACTATCCAACTGACTACAAAATTAAATTGAAAAATTCTTGCCATAAAACAAGTTTAAGGGAAGTTTTTTTAATGCCATCTGCAACAACATGGACGGACCTAGAGATTATCAAACCAAGTGAAGTCAATCAGAAAGACAAATAGCATATATATCACTTACATGCAGAATTTAAATATGACACAAATGAAACTATTTACAGAACAGAAACAGACTCACAGACATAGAAAACAAACTATGGTTGTTATTAAAGGGGTAAGGGGATGGGGAAGGATAAATTAGGAGTTGGGGATTAACAAGCTACTATACATAAAATGGATAAACAGGTTTTACTGTATAGCACAGGGAATTGTATTTAATATCCTATAATAAACTATAATGGAAAAGAATATGAAAAAGAATATATATATATAAATGAATCACTTTTTAATAACACAGCATTGTAAATCAACTATACTTCAAAAAAATTTTTTTTCAAAAAGAGGTTATTTCTCATTATTCTTTTTAATAGGAAAAGCAAAGACATAATGCAAATCTCAAACTGTCCAACTGCTAACTCCTTAAAAAGAAGAACTCAAGTACTGATTTTAGTGAAATAAGACATACAAAATCACTACCTCTCTCTCTCCCCTTTCTTCACATAAGCAAGTCAACGGGAGAATTAAAATCTACTCTTTTCAGCTAGATCAGTAACCTTGCCAGTTTAGTTTACATCCCTTATAAGCCTAAAATTATCTAATATTTCAAGTAATACTGCAACTTAAAACATGTTACAATTGCTTAACACTGAAACTTTATTTCTTGAAATCAGCCCTAAAGCTATCTTTACACACATGAAGTAAAATCATATATGACCATTAACAGGCAACTTAAAAGATTCTCCCAGTCATATCCAACTTCACATTAGGGGGAAAAAAAGATGTACAGTAAGTTGGGCTTTCAAGAATGACAAAAGGTAATTATTGAATCAAAGAACAGAAATGATCAGTGTTCAAACACGAACAGAATAGAAGTCATTTAGCTGAGATAAACCTACCACTTAATTTTATAGACTTCAGAGTTATAGAAACTTGGAGATAGAAGTGACCTTTGAAATTACTTATTAATTAAGTAATTAATTAATCTCTTCAGTTTCAAGTCGAAACAGAGAAGCTATGGGACCTGCATTTTAAAATATTGGCCTTAAGTTCACAATTAAAGATGAAAATATCTTGAAGAATCGTAAAAGTACAGGTCAATGATGTTATTCTTAATGATCTCATTACTCTTTTAAAATTAATGGAACCCTGATTCCCACGTACACACAAAAATTATCTTTTCACCAATAATCCCATACAAGGGAATCCAAAATATAAAGGGAAAGACTATATGTTCATTACAGCACTTTCTATTAGAGCAAAATATTGAAAACATCATCAACATCCATAAAAGGAGCATTATGCAGCAGTATGCATATCATTAGCAGCAGTAAGCAGTATACGAAAGAGCACAGTCTTTGGATCTGTAAAGAACTGGATCTGAATGCCAACTTTTCCATATGAAAGCTGTGAGGCCTATGACAATTCACTTAACATTTCAGACTCAGTTACCTCACCTGTAGAATGGGGAGATACTACAGTCTTCCTCAGGGTTGTACACTGGATTTAACACATGTATCAGAGCGTGGCAGAGCACTTACAGCTCAGTGAGTACTCAATAGATAGCACTTTTATTGGCCACTATTAATAATGCATTGATTCACTGGAATATTATACAGACATTTTAAATATTATAGGAAAATCTGTAGGTAGTGGCATGGAAAGATCGCCAACACACTGTTAACCAAAAACAAATTGAAAAACAGTAAGTAGTATGACCTTGCTTATGTGTAAAAAATAAAACCATACACATATATAAATACAGAAGGAAAAGTATTAGAAGTGGTTATTTATGGGTTAAAAAAAGGAATTTGTTGGTGGAAGATTTACTTTAGGTACCTTTTCTTTTCCTTCAAACAAACATGTATTTAAGCATTTTTTAAAATTTTAATTGATGATTTAAAGATAGTGTGGCAACAAAGAAAAATGGCATAATGTACATAAAAGGTTGTACATATACCATGATTACAACATAAAAATTATGTGCCATATAGACAGTGACTAGAAAGAAAAATACCAAAATTACACCAGGGAGTCTATATGAAATTTTTTGTCTCTATCTCCAAAAGTTTTTAGTCAAAAACTCATTTGATTCTGAACAAATCCCAAAATCGGGGCTATATTTTAATATCATCTTTCACTGCTTGTGTCCCATGACAAAAGTCAATTTTGAAAAAGTCATATAAACATAAGATTTTTTTCTCACCTCATTAGCTCTCTGATCAATATGATCTTAACTATAGTCATTTCCCCTGACTGCTTTCTTATTGTTGATGCAATTTTACCCAGAAACCAAAACACCACCAACTGCCTGGTAAACATCTCCCAATCACACAAAAGTCAGTAAAAAAGTGAAGGGTTTGGCAAGAAAGACTACTAAATAGATAAACAGAGCTTCCACATAATGAGTTTAAGATTATCCCTATATTTTATATTAGCAAGAAGTAATAAAGAAACCAACAATGATTAATGCTGGAAAAAAAATACACTTCCAAAAAGTTTAATAGAACTATACTACGTTTTTAAGTTTATAAAAAACATTAAAACCATTCTTTCTACACAGACACTGTACCTAACAGTTTATCAGCAATTTTATCAAGACACTGTATTCTTCTGACAACTCAGATAAACAAGGTATTATTCTTGCTTGCCTATAGCCCCCAACAGACATGGCAATGTGTAGAACCATGTGAGTGAAGTCGCTCAGTCGTGTCAGACTCTTTGAGACCCCACGGACTGTAGCCCACCAGGCTCCTCCATCCATGGGATTCTCCAGGCAAGAATACTGGAGTGGGTTGCCATTTCCCTCTCCAAGTGAAAGTCGCTGCGTCATGTTCGACTCTTTACAACCCCACGGACTATACAGTCCATGGAATTCTCCAGGCCAGAATACTGGAGTGGATAGCCTTTCCCTTCTCCAGGGGATATTCCCAACCCAGGGATTGAACCCAGGTCTCCCGAATTGTGGGCAGATTCTTTACTAGCTGAGCCACAAGGCAAACCTGTAGAACCATAAGTCTTGTTCAAACCCTCAGCCTCTATGTGTAAGTCTTTTTTCACCATTCACATATTAATTTTCATATGGTTTACTAAAAGCAGTCACATTTCTAATCTCCTTTGAGCATTCACCCTGCAAATCTACAAACTCTTTTATACTTCATTCTATTACACTGGCAAAGCAGGGCATTAGTCTCTGTTTACAGATCAATTAGTATGATCACTGATCTTTCCAAAGATGACAAAGCTACTAAATACTAAAGCTGCAGCATATCCAAAAAAAGAAGAAAGAGAAAGCAATACATACACACACAAAATTTTTGTCATCAGACATGTGAAGGACCATCATATAAAGGAATCAGATATGTGCGATAAGGCCCAGGAGTTAAAAATAAAAGGGATTCAGTATTCAATAAATAAACAATGGTAATCAATTTTGTGCCAGATGCTTGTTTTACACCAGCTAAGAAAAATCCAAACCCTCAAGAGGTTCAGACTAGTAGAGAAGATAAGAAAGAAGTAACACGACATGAAAAGGACTCAAAGAGCTTTGGGGACACAGAGAGTGATGACTCTACATCTCTTTGGGGGCGCAGGTGAGTAGAGAAAAATTCACTCAACAGATGAGTATGAGTTTCAAAAGCAGATAAGATGGGAAGTGGCATCACCAGGAAGAAAGAACAGCATGAACAACAGCCTAGAGACCTGAAGTTAACCTGGAGAGGTGGACCACCGGGTACACGTGAAAAGAAATGAGGCTTTAAACTGGGAGTGCCGGAGACTGTGGTGAAAGACACAAATGCCTCACCATTTCCATGCCAAGAAGTTTATACTCTAACATGCAAGCTATGGAACACTACTATGAGATTATAAGTAGCAGAGTGGCATGCTCATAAAAATATGTAAGAAAGCTCATTTGGGCAGGACAGATTTCTAGATGCTAACTGTGGAGATAAAGAGATTAATCACAGAGCCACTGTTGTTACTCTCGGTGAGGTGGTGATGATTCAAGAAATACCTAGGAGGTAAAAATCAAGAACTATTGGCTATAGTTGGGGTTGCTTCCCAGGGGCACAGTGGTAAGAACTATTGGCTATAGTTGGGGTTACTTCCCAGGGGTGCAGTAGTAAAGAATTCACCTGCCAATGCAAGAGATGCAGGAGACGAGTGTTCAATCCCCGGGTTGGGAAGATCCCCTGTAGGAGGAAATGGCAACCCATTCCAGCAACCCATCTTGCCTGGAGAATTCCATAAAAAGAGGAGCCTGGCAGGCCACAGTCCATGGGCTGGCAAAGAGTCAGACATGACTGAGCGTGCACACACAGACTGGCTATGGGAAAGAGGGAAGGGGAAGAGTCCAGGGTGACTTCTAAATCTCAACTTGGCTGAGTGATGAACAGTGATGTCCAAGACAGGTAACAAAGGAAAACAAGTCCATGCAATCAATCAATCAGTGTAAGAGTCCTAGACCAGAAATTGATTTGCTATTGTCTGGAGAGAGGGGATGAGAGAAGAGGAGCAAAGATAAGTTTACTTTTGGTCTTGTGTAATGTACAGTACCTCTTCAGCGAAGCTAGAGAGTGATACGTGAAGAGTGGACCAGGAGAGTCATTAGCTTAAATCAGCAACTGAAGACAAGTAAAATGTACAGAATAAGATCAAACTTAGACACCAATATTTAATGAGAAGATGAAAGAAAAACCTGAAAACAAATGAAGAACTGATTACAGGAGTATGAGATGAATCAAGAGGTAGGGTGACACCAAAAAACCGGCAACAGAAGAGAAAAAAATTCAAGAAGGGTGGGGAGGGTGAAAATTAAAGTTAAATGTACTGCATAAAGCAAAGTTTAACTTAGACACCAATATTTAACGAAAGGATGAAAGAAAAACCTGAAACGAAGAATTGATTACAGGAGTACAATATAAATCAACAGATAGGGTGACACCAAAAAAAAAGGCAAGAAAAGAGAAAAAATTCAAGAAAGATGGGGAGGGTGAAAATTAAAGTTAAATGTACTGCATAAAGCAAAGTTTACGCTCTGTTAGTTTAAATAACTAACAGAAGTTATTTGAAATGGAAAGAGACTACCTTGTGAGGTAATGAATCACATCATCAAATTAATGATTCAGGCTGAGAGTCATCTATGCAGGATGTTAACTAGAGGATTCTTACCTTAAAAGAGAAGTATAGCTACATGGCCTCTATAGTACACCTCTGAAGTCTAGGTCAAGGCTAGCCTCAGCGTCATTATGACACTTTATCAAATATTCTTCTGCAGTTTGATCAGAAAATTGAATATTTGATTATTTTAATAAAACCTTTAAAAAACAATCTCTACATTTCATATAACTCAGAAGTAATCAATACTGGATTAAAACTTCTCACTAATTCTGCTCCTGGGATACAAAAAGTTGCCATTGAAAGTGTAGACAGCTGACGTAGTCTCCGGAAACTCGAACTTCAGATTTCAAATGAGCTCTCACATTGTTTCCCTACCAGTCTCCATTCTGGCACCCTAATTCCACCTGTGCACCATTCCTTATCACTCTAATTAGAGAAGACTTGCATTGCACAAGCGGCTCTGTCACATCCTCTTTCTCTTGGTCCCTGCACATCTTTTCAGTAATCTGCTTCTCCTTCCTTCCTGAAGACCATGTAGCTAATCACTTCCAACTCTTCCACTGCTGACCATTTTCTCTCACCAGTCCTCCCTTCTTTCCTCTACCACCTCATGTCTACTCAATGTTGGAAAAACACCCCGTTTATCCTGCTGTCCCACACTCTATTGTTCTCCTTTTACTACCAAGGATCTCTATATCCCACCACCTATTTGCTAGAGTTCCCTACAGAAAGGTATCTAAGACTACCCCTTAACGGAAATAAAAAATTTAAGCCACTGACAAAAGACGTATGATTTACTGAAACAGCTTGTTCAGCCACTGCTGACTCCCTTTTCAATTCCCTTAATGTCTTTGCAGCCTGCGAATGAACTGACCAACCCTTCCTAGCTGCAGTTACTCCTTTTCCTTTTGCAGTGAGGCTGGATGGATTGTGGAAGGCACTCTGCAGAGAATCAGAAGATTCATGCTTGAGACCCAACTATACCACTAATTATCGGTGCGTCTCCTCACCTCTGCTCCTGTCCAGATCTCACTGCTGACATGCTGACACCCAGTCTAGGTTAGGTCCCTGCAGTCTAAGCTCTCTCAAAACCTAGTCTTCTGAGTAGTGCTTATCAGAACAACTTAATTACTATATAATTAGTATTTAAATGGCTGTCTTTCCTACACACGCAGGACTGCAAATTCCATGAAGGCAAAATGCACATTTCAGCCATGCTTCGCACCTCTCGTCAGCACAAAATAAAAGTCCATCAAATGAATTAATGGTGAAATAGTTGTCATGACTTCCTAAGAGACTTATTTTTATTAATCTAAAATTACTAGCACTTTACTTACATTACTGACAAAATTTTAAACAGAAACTCCACCAATTACCTACCACAAACATGATGAATTATATATAAAATTTTACATGTAAAATTAAATAAGTCTTCTATGACAGCTACATTTTTCTTGCTTATCCACAAGAACAGAAAGGGGTGGATCAGGTACTTACATTTCAGGACCAACATGTGTACTCCAGGTTGAATGTACAAGTGTAAGCTTGATACTAAAAACCTATTGTTTAGGTAGCTGTTTTTGATAGTACTTTGGGTTTAAAACTTTTTAACACTGGTAAAACCTATGTGCTACATATACTCTGTGAGAAAATCAAAAAAGAAAGCTTTTATCAGACAAGTTACATGGCAGTGTGATTTTAAATATAAACCAGGGAAAAATAAGTAATAGTTTAGTTGAATAGAAGCTGCCACTGTGCCTGATAAAATGACTTTCAAATATAAAAATTTCAGATCTCATGCAACTAGGTGAAAGTTGTCAAGTTTTATGATACACCGCCTTGGTCAAACAATTTAAACAGATTACATGTTAATTTGCCCTTCTGCTGAGTGTGTCCCGCTCCTCAATTATACAGTAAGGTCCTTACGGGCAGGTTTGGCGTTTTGTTCATTGGTCCCCTTAAATAAACAGGAATGCAGGTGATTTCAATAATCTATGATCGACAAAGTCTGAAAATAGCGTTTGTGGATAAATATATTTAAATATTGCCACTTGAAAACAACGTGCAAGTACTTAAAAGCCGATACTTAGACAATTCCCTAGGTTAACAGCCCGATAACAGGCTGTAAATATTGTTGTAATCCCCAGGAAAGAGGTATTTTCATAACGGAAACACTAACAGATATAATCACTTGGAGCTGTTCTCCAAGGCGCTCTCATGGTTAAGTCAACACCACCAGTTACGGGGGGTCAGTCGTGACCCTCGGACACCCTCGCTCTGCCGCAGCCTCGGGGCTACAAAACCCGCTGAGGAGTCCCTGGAGATCAACCAGCGCTTCCCTGGGGCTTCAGCTGGGAAATCCCTGGCCAGGGAATGCGGAGTTCAAGACCCCCCCCCCTTTCCTGAAATTAATGAATTGGCCATACGATTGTTTATTTAATGAGGTGTGTAGTGGCCTCTACTGGTGCTTGTGTGAGCACAAGAATGTCCCACTCTTACAAGTGGGATGAGCCTTGGGGGAGGGGAGGGAAGAGAAGGGTGAACCTGCCTCCGGGTACAAAGCCCCCAACTAGACCCCGGAGCCCCCGATGCGCCCCCACCGCCGCCCCTCTCCTTGGCGGCGCCCCAGCCTGCCCACTCCACTCTCCACCCTGCGCGATACCCTTTCTCCTCAGCAACCCGAGACGAGACAGAGAAGTTCCTGCACGTTTCCTCCTGGATCCTAAACAAAAACACCGCAGCCGCCGCCGGTGCCGGTACCGCGCCCCCGCCCCCACCCCGAGCCTCCCGGGTCGGCGCCCCGCGGCCGCCGCTTACCTGAGGACTGCGGCGGGGAGCCGCTCCTGGCGGCCGCGACGCCTGGCGCCCGGCGCCCGAGCAGCAGCAGGCAGCAGAGCCAGAAGAAGGAGGTGCTGAGGAGTCGCCAGGCTCCCGGCTCCGCCGCCATCTCTTCCCGGCAAGCGGCAGCGGCGGCGGCAGCACCGCGGAGCCCTCGCCTCCTTCCCTCCCGCGCGCCTCAGCCGGTCCCTCGCTGCAGGCTTGGCTCCCGCGGCGGCCGCCGCCGCTGCTCCAGCCCGACCCGGCCCGGCCCGCACGGCCCCTCTCGCGGGAGGGGAGACTCGGGGGCGCCTCCCTCCTGCAGGGAGGCGGAGAGGGGAGGAGAGCAGAGAGGGGGGAGTCAGTACATTCCGGGGCTGGGGGGCGGAGGGGGGGGGGGGGGGGTCCGTCTCTAGGTTCCAGGCGCCGCCACCCGCCGCCGACTCCGGCTCCACACACACCAGCGCGAGGGGGGCGGAGACCGCGGGCGGCAGGGGTGGGGGGCGGGGACCCCGGGCGCGCACCCCCGCGCACGCGCAGGCGCGCGTCTTCCTTGCCCGTACCCTTTCGGCTCCGCGCGCGGCCCGCCCCCGCTGCAATCCGGGCTGACGCCTCGCGGCCGCGGCGGCGGGCCCATTCCCCTCCCCCTTCTCCCCGGAGCCGCGGACGGGCGCGGGGAGCGCGCGCCGAGAGCTGCTGCTGGCGTCAGGGAAACCCCGGAGAAGCGGATCCTCCTCCTCCTCCTCCTGTTGGCCTCCTCGCACCCGGGAGAAACACACCCCTTCTCTCCTCGCCGCCCGCCTCACCTCCCCTGACGCCTCTGGCTGCGGAGACCAGAGGATGAGAGGCGCTCCGAGCCCGGGCTTGTCCGGGAGGCCGGAGCGGGTGCGCACCTCTTTCAGCCTGGGCCCGGGGCCTCTATATAGGGCCTCAGAGGAAACCAAATGGCCTCCGGGAGGAAACCTGGGTGCGCAGAGGGTCGGCGCGGGGATTTATGTGCCAGCCAAAAACAATAGCGATCCCGCCCGGCTCTTGCTGGGACCTGGCGCGGCTCCCGTGGGAGGGGGCCCACCGCGCCGCCGCTGACCTCCCGCTTCCCGGCCGGGCCGCCCTCGCCGCGAGCTTCCCCGGGACAGTGCCAGGTCCGCCCGGACCGCGGGGCCCGCGCCCCCACCCGCGGCTCTCGGCCGGGGTCCAGGGAAGCGGAGCGCAAACAAAGGTGCCGGTGTCCGCTCCACCAGCCGGTGTGGGGGCCTGGGCGGAACCCCGTGACCCCCTTTGGGCCGATCCGCGGGCTCTAACTGAGACCTTTTACCTCTACCTTTGCGGGCCACCTCGCGTTTTCGTACCAGGAAATCACATCTCTTCGCTGGTGAACCGGGAGCTGGAGCGTTGTGATTTTAAACCACTTAGTAATCGTGAGGTAGAACCAGGTCACGCAAAGTTAGGAGAAAGCAGTTTGTCCTTACACGGCTGATGAGAATACTGAAAATCGTACAGGTTGCACCCATGGAAGATATTTTGAGAAAAAAAAAATTGTGGGATTATACACTTGGAGAGTCATGTTTGTTAATATGAGTTAACAATTATTCTGTATATTGTATACTCAATGTTATTCTGTATACTCAATAATCAAAATGTGTTGCTTTCCACAAGTAGGTGGCTAGTTCTCTGACTTCCATAGCCGTCTGTGCCATCTCCTAATTACTTTATTCAGTTATTTTCTTTTATTCTGAAGGGACAGAAAGCAGTGTAAGGTTTGCGGTAACATTGGGAGGGATAAGCTCAGAATCATCGTAAAACCTCTCAAATCATCAAAACAGTGGAGTCAGAAACCCTTCAAAACAATTGACTCTTAAAAATGCAAACACAGGCTTATTGTTTTCCACTAGGGAAACAATCTAAATACCTTTTGTTTTGGTTAGACTTGTTAACCAGCAAAAATATTTCCTAAATACCCCTGATTGACCTGTTAAATTAGAAATACATTACTTCCCAATTACTTCCCAAGTATTTGCTTAATTAACCTTTAATAATCACATCATTATTCAGTTTTCTGAGATAATGAGAAAGCTCTTTGGAAACTATAAATTGCCTGGCAAATGTTACTATTCAGACATCATTTCTAAGTCTGGAAAATTTTCGTTGTAAGTATAAAATGCGTAATGTGGATTCTAAAACAAAATTTGCATTTATTTCCAAATTCGAAAAGTATATGATTTGTGACTAATGAAGTAATCAGATTGATTTTCATGTATGACCTTTGTGAACTGTCTAGTTAATTGATCAGTCCACTGTGTGTATCAGGGTTAAATCAAAACTTTAAAACACTTTGTGTAAAATAGGGTGACTGAGTTGTATATTGCTGGCTTGTGCTTAAATCACGGTTTTAACAAAACCCACTCTAATACAGTACTAATAAATGGAGCCCCAGATTAAAAGTTACAAATTTTGTAACTATTCAAGAGTAGGATTGTAAAGTAACCCAGACACACTTGAATTCAGATCCTTCACCTTGTTTCAGTGTAAATGACATTGTAGAGGTTCCCTTTAAAAATCATCACTTGGGGTAGTTAATCTCTCTTATCTTTAGTAAGGCATCTCGGAAAAGATTTTCTTAGGCAGCTTATCATTTTCATTCTCCAGACAAGATTTTCAACTAATATCTCAATCCGCATTTATACGACTAGTCAACATATTTTATGTAATCTAAACTGTATTAACCTATGAAGTGATATTAAACCATTCATGAAATTAACACTTTTTTTTTCATCTAAGTAAAGTTAGAACGTGAGGCCCATGTTCAAGGAATAGTGCACAAAGACACTTTTACAGCAAAGAAAACAGACTGGCCATTGTGTTAGTATAAGTTATCAAAGCACAGGCCAAAAATAACTAGAGCAAATATTCTTGTGAAATTTAAGTGTACTTTGATAGAAAAATTAAATGAAAAATTAATAAAGCCTGTGAATAGAAAACTTAGTAAGAATCTTATTCTCTATAGTGGAAGGATTACTTTTCAACTTTAGAGAGGCAATGTAGTTCAGTGTTTAATTGTTGGCAGTAATTAGGTACTGCAGCTGATTCCCTGGCTGAAAACCAGTATCCAAGGTAGGAAAGAAAGCTAGCTCCCTGACAAGTAGGTCCCAGTATAGAACATTTCCTAGTCACAGCACTTTTTAACTAGGAGTTACCCATCTCTTAAGAACATGGTTTTTCTTCTACGTAGATGTTGACGTTTTTACATTTGCACTTTACACTCCACTAGGTAAGAATTTCTATTTCTTCCTTTCTCTTCCAAAAGCCACCTGTTCTAGGGAACCATCTCTGATTGAACCCAGTTCAGAAGAATATGTGCTCCTTAAGGACAAAGCCTTCATAGTATTAATTTTGCTTCTTACACATTTCTTTAGTTAATCACATATTTTTGGTTCAACAACAGACTATAAATTCAGCAGCTGTTATTGAGGACCCCTTATTTGCCAGATGTGCTAGAATAATAAAATTATTGGTCCTTTCATTTTAATGTCTATAATGCCTATGTCTCAGGTCGTTCCAGGTGTTAGGAGAATGCAACGGTGAGCCAGATAGACAAGGTTCCCAGCCTAGCAGGAAAGATAAACAATTATAACAAAGAAGTGTGAAGAGTGTTATGGTAAGGAAAGATAAGGAGTGTGGGAAAACATAGTAAGTGCATCTAATCTGACTAAATTGTGTGTGGGGGCGGGGGGAGGAGAGGGGAGGAAGGGTGGAGAATTAGAGGAGCAGCTTGAGTCTCTAAACTGAGAGGAATATAGAAGGAGAAGGGTAGGACTTGACTACCGCTGCAGTGGGAATTGACATCAGATTTGCATTTTAGAAGGATTACTCAGGCTGCTTTGGAGTGCAGGTTAAAAAGAGACAAGACCAAGAAAACCAGTTCAGATTTTTGTTAACAGTAGCCTGGGAAGGAAATACCAGTGGCCTGGAGGAAAGCAGAGGGAATTAAGAGAAGCAACAGATAAGAGAGAGATTTAAGAGACAGAAACCACAGGGGTGTGTGGGGGAGAGGAGACATGGATGACAGATTTCAGCTTGGGCCACTGAATGAAGGCGGTGACATTCACTGAGAAGGGATCAAGGAAGAGGAGTAATGGGAGACAGTGAGTTTAACTTTAGACAAGTTTAATTTAAAGTGTCTATGTGACATTTGAGTAGAAACAGTGAACTGTTTGTTATTTACCTCTAGAGTTTCATAGGGAGACCTGGGCCAGAGAGAGGTGAGTCATCAGCTAAACCATATATACCCAAATGTAAGGTGCCTCTGAATACAGGGTGAGGCCCCATTTTCCCAATTAAAATCCCTCCACTTAATAAAATTGTGGTCAACTTGAATGTATAAATTTTTAGAGATATAGGTGAAATAATCAGGAATCCACTTATAATGCTCAATGTATTAATTGAATTATACTTAAATTACATATTTAAAGTAAAATGTAAAATGTAATTTAAAAAATAAAACATTTTATTTCTATAAAATGTAATTTTAAAAATAACTTTATTGAAACTCCTGATAGAGATTTATGATCACCAAGGTCACATTTCGAATCTCTGATATCGCTTTTTTTTTTTTTAAGTACTTTTTTTTCAGGTGCAGGCAGATTTTTAAAATTATTTATTCATTCAATTTTTTTGGCTGCGCTGGGTCTTCATTGCTTTGCCTGGGCTTTCTCTAGTTGCAGCTCTTGAGGGCTACTCTTCGTTGCAGTGCACAGGCTTCTCATTGTGCTGACTTCTCTTCTTGCAGAACATGGGTGCTAGGGTGCATGAGCTTCAGTAGTTGCAGCACACAGGCTCAGTCACTGTGGCTCCCAGGCTCTAGAGCACAGACTCAGTAGTTGTGATGCGTCAGCTTAGTTGTTCCGTGGCATGCAGAATCTTCCCGGACCAGGGATAGAACCCATGTCCCCTGCATTGGCAGGCAGATTCTTATCCACTGTGCCACCAGGGAAGTCCCTCTGACATAGTTTTAAAAGACACTCATCTCCCCTTCCACCTAAGTTTTTGACCCTATAGATGATACTATCACTGAGAATTTTATTCCAGACCACTGTATCTAATCACATTATGTCATTCATCCTGTAATCATATTCACTATCATATCCTCTTCTATATCATCTTTCAAAGACTTGTTTACAAGGACATCCAATATTTGCAAACATGAAGGAATTTTTTAGAAGTAATGTCTAAATCTGTGTTAAATTTCCTTGTTTCCTTTCTTACCAATTCTGTCAGGTGGCTTCTAGAGGAACATTGAATGAGATCATTGTGTACAAATGTGTGTTCCCCCAAAGAGCATTTTGTTGTTCAAGGACATTTTGAGGGTCAGAATGAATATAAAGTGACTCCCTCTTTTCTGAGAGATTATTGTATGCTGAAGGAGGGAGGGTGTTTGTCTTATACTTAGGTATATATGGTAATGCCAAGAAAGCATTTCAGTTGTCCCAGGAAAGTTGAGGACAGAAAGGAAGGCTAGGTGAAAAGCCAAGGAACACCGTTATGTTTAAAGTATAGAACAGAAAGAGGAACTTGCAAAGAAACAAGCAGACGTGAAAGAAAACCAGAGGCATATGGTACCACAGAAGCCAAGGAAAGAAAATGTTTCAGGACTATAGGAATGATCAGTAGTGTCATGTGCTCCCAAAAGGTCAAGTAAGGTAATATCTGAAAACCATCCATTGAATCTGGTGATAAGGTGCTCATTACAACCTTAGTAAGTGTGTTTATAGCAGAGAGTAAGGCCACCTGATGGCTAAGGCTTGTCACTGAGTCTGAACAGCTTTTTCAAGGAAGAAGAAGAAGGAAGAAAGAGTTGGGAATTCTCAAACGGATTTTGTTGAGAGGGGAGTGGACTTAAATGCTGATAAGAGGAGCAAATATAGAGGGATGTGTTGAAGATTCAAGAGAGAAAGGGGATAATTGATAGCTGTAGAAACAGCATAGTAGATGATTTGGCAGCTGTAATTCAGTAAAGCCCATGATTATCTGACCTCAGTAGTCTCAGGCAACTGGCAACAGGCGAAAAGGACTTCACAGAACAGAGTTACACCCTGGCCTTGTGGTTTCCAGGCAGCTTTCAGCCGTATTTGAGCATGTTCCATTCTTGTGACACCTTAATGAAGACTGAAAGAGGCAGTATTCTGACATTTGCTGCCCAGCAGTCCTCGAAAATTTTATCCTCCGAAGATACATGAAACAAGGCAGTCCCGCTTTCCAGTAAGAGTGACAGAATCGTGCTTTTTGATTGCAAGTAACAAAAACCTAAAACAAAATACTATCATAAGCAGAAAGAAATTTTAATGGAAGAACCCTGGAACAAAGATGCAACCTGAGCTCAGGAATAGAACCAGAGGCTAGAGCACCTTAAAGAATTCAAAAACCCTCTTTTGGAAAGTCTCTTGTCTCTGTCCATTTCTCTGAATCTGCCTCCACTTCACTCTTGTTGCAGAATGGCTTTCTGTGTGTCTTGGTCCATATCACAGAAAATGGCCTCTCCTATCAGCTTCCTAGTTACTCTGTTTCCTTGTGATTCTGTCAGTCCCAATTACAAATTTCCCAGTGAAAGGACTGATTGCCAGCCTCGATTTAGACGCCCACTCCAAACCATCCAGGGAATAATATGACGGCTCCCACTGTAACCAAATAAATAAAGGAGGAATGTGCAATTCATAGAGAAGAGGTGCCAAAGAATTCAATAGGCATTGCAGCTGTGTTCTGTCTGTTGTTGTATCTCACTTGCGCAGCCTGGTACCTGGTTTAATAATCATTTGTCTAAGGAATACATATTTGATGTTGATACAAAGATTTTTAAATTATGGAAGGGAATTTAGACATAAGTCAAGGGTTTTGCCTGGATGGGAAGAGCCAGAAAAGCAAGAGGCAAAGATGTGTGTGTGTGTTAGTCACTCAGTCATGTCTGACTCTGTGTGACCCCATGAACTATAGCCCACCAGGCTCCTCTGTCCATGGAATTCTCCAGGCAGGAATACTGGAGTGGGTTGCCATGCCCTTCTCCAGTGGATCTTCCCAACCCAGGGTTCAAACCTGGGTCTTCTGCATTGCAGGTAAATTCTTTACCTTCTGAAACACCAAGGCTGATGGGTATAGGCAAATAGGATTGTGAGAGGATACAAAATTTGCCCTAGAGCATCTTGATATTCTGCAGGATATAGGCAACATGGCCGTCACTACAAGAAGAGAGGGGACGTGGTAGGGTATTTAAGGAGGGTATTAAAGGTTTGCGTCACAGAAGGGTTTAAGAGAAAGAACTATAGATGGATTCAGCTGAAATTAGTAATGATACATTGGTGATTCTTCTCCATCAGGCAATGCATGGTAGGAAGAGAGATGGTAGATAGTTCCACTGACCTAGAGTTTCTTGGTGTAAGTGAGGAAGTAAAAAGACAAGGAACTGAGACACTCAAGGATTCTGAAAAATGAATTTGTTGAGGTGGGAAATCATTTAGTCTATATAGGGAAGGAAATAAATCCAGAGTGGACAGAACGACTGAGATAAAAGGAGAATGTCAAAGAATTGGAGCACTCAAGAAAACCAAAGAGTAAAGGTACCATGCATGAGTAAGGGATCAGGAGCACAAAAGAGAAGATTATGTATTCAAGACTAGAAATTCACTGTTTCAGGAGAGTTAAGGAAACCATAAAACTTTTAGGTAGTAGTCTTCAGTGCTGTCCCTTGTGTGGACTACTTGTGTGTTTTGGAAATGTTGGGAGTTTCCCTCTTACTGCTCTGAACTCAACTCTATCTGGTTTCCCACCATTGAGCTTTCATATCTCACACAACCCACACACACACACACATACACACCCCAAGCTTCTTTTCACAAAGGATTTGAAGTGACAAAAAAATAAAAGAGATTACCAGAGGTGGTGATGTAATTAGATAACAGAAGTAAGCAGTGACTCAAGCAGAGATTATCAGGCTCCTTATTCCAAGTTATAACTCCTCCCCCAGCACATACACAGACAGTTCTCCAACACTAGGAAGCTGATTAGACAACGTTAAAAACCACAAGAAGCTTATTTATTCCATTAGCTTATGTCCTTTATAAGGGCCACTTGTGTTTTGGTCCCCTTTTCTCAGCCCTTCCTGGCCCATCCTGAGCTGAGAAACTCCCACACAGAAGGCACCCCACCACTACTACCCCCACAACCTCACTACTAATGGGAAACCAAAAGAGACTTGCCTGTTTCCAGGTTTTGCTATAGAAAGAATCAATGGGAATGCTATTTTTGTATTGGACTTTTCCTGCCATGCACATTGCCATGCAATCACTTCCTAGGTGTTGAAGGTGGTGGAGAGGGAGAAGAAGGGGAGCAGGCAGAGGCAGTGTAGTGCAAGCCACTTTAGACTTAGGATATCTGAGAAGTGACTCAGATGCCCATCATTAGGTGACCAACAAAGAAAAAAAAAAAAGACAGGGAACAGGTTGCCTGGGTGCCATGTTTCTCAAAATTGAACAGAATTTTTGTTTCGCTTGGGATTTTTCATTTTTGCCCAAAAATATAAGCAAAATGTTGAGAAATGACAGTGGGGGCCCAGGTGAATATTAATACCTCCTCCTGGTTGCTTGAGATCTGAATAAACAGGGTCCACAGAAGTGGCCTCAGGAAAGAGCCAGCTTTCTAATAAAGCAGGAGATAGAGGGAGTGCATGTGCAGGGACTGGGGAAATGGAGGCATTTGTTTTCCGTCCTGTGGGACTTCCAGGGGAACAGAGGAAATGGTTGGGAAGAGGGGTCAGCATTGAGAGCTTGCATCAATGGGGAGGGTACAGAATGCTTTAAAATGGGCCTGCAGGCCAATGACATTTGTGTGAGGGGTTCTGACTCAGTGGTGACACTAACCCATATATCATGTTGACATCTGTGGAAGGTAAGGAGCCCAGCCCAGCCTGGCACAGCCTTTGGTGTTTGGGTCAGTACATTGAGGCCCAAGGACCAGAGGAGGGCCAGTCTGTTGGCTCCTCCAGTGAGGGTTCTAGATTCCTCACACATGCCCTCAGGTGGACAGCCAGGAACTACAGCAGTTGGGGCAACACTGCAGGAATGGTAGTGACCCAAGGGCAAATGTAAGAGAGGTTTCTCCACCCCAGAGGTTCAAGGGTGCTCCTCCTAGGAGGGAAAGTCTTCCTGTCACTTAACCCAGGGATTTCCAAACACAGAGTCATCTAGGGACTGTGTTTAAAACACACACAGGGGACTTCCAGTGGCTAAGACTCCGTGTTCTGAATGCAGGGGGCTCGGGTTCCGTCCCTGATCAGGGAACTAGATCTCACATGTCCCAGGTAAAGATCCCACATTCTGCAATGAAGATTGAGGATCCCACTCACAACTAAGACCCAGTTAATAAATAAATAAATGTTAAAACACACACAGATTCCCAGACCTCATGCCAGCCCTCTTGAATTAGAGACTCCCAGGTAGGCCCCAGGAATCTGCATTTTTGAGAAGTCACTCAGTGACTTAGGAATTTCTACAGAGGAGGAACTTAAGGGTGGTGATCTAATTAGATAACAGAAGCAAGCAGTGACTCAAAAAATAATCAGATTTATAGCTTTTCATATGCTTAAGCCCAAACTTATCTAATTATACAAAAAATAAATAAAAGCATGGGCTTTCCTGGTGGCTCAGCAGTAAAGAATCTGGCTGCAATGCAGAAGACCTGGGTTTGATCCCTGGGTTAGGAAGATCCGCTGGAGGAGGGCATGGCAACCCACTCTAGTACTCTTGCCTAGAGAATCCATGAACAGAGGAGCCTGGCAGGCTGCACAGAGTCGAATATGACTGAAGTGACTAAGCAGCAGCAGATCAAAGCATTCGCTTATAATTTTCTAGTTTTAGCACTTTTGCTTTTTCTCCTCTCTTTTTCCTTCTTGTCATTGTTTTAATTTGAAATCATATCTTCTTATCATTGGTGATTTTTTATAAACTGTCCTATTTGGTGTTGCATTTATCAGATTTTCCAATATTAAAGAAATGCATTTTTGGAACACCTGGAAAATGCCCCAAAGTAAACTGAAGATGAAAATCACCTGTGTTTAGCTGTACCTCCTTCCAGTTTTATTTCTCTCCACAAGTTTCTTTTCCTATATTTGTAATCATAATGTATATAGAAAAGGAAACTTTGAAATTTTTTTGACGTGTACTAACTTTGTAGGAAAGTAGTGCAGGAAAATTCATAATCATTACACACACGCACACGTACACCAAAGCTAGTGGAGGTGATGGAATTCCAGCTAAGCTATTTCAAATCCTAATAGATGATGCTGTGAAAGTGCTGCACCCAATATGCCAGCAAATTTGGAAAACTCAGCAATGGCCACAGGACTGGAAAAGATCAGTTTTCATTCAAATCCCAAAGAAACGCAATGCCAAAGAATGCTCAAACTACCCCACAATTGCACTCATCTCACATGCTAGCAAAGTAATGCTCAAAATTCTCCAAGCCAGGCCTCAACAGTATGTGAACAAAGAACTTCCAGATGTTCAAGCTGGATTTAGAAATGGCAGAGGAACCAGAGATCAAATTGCCAACATTCGTTGGATCATAGAAAAAGCAAGAGGGTTCCAGAAAAACATCTAGTTCTGCTTTATTGACTATGCCAAAGCCTTTGACTGTGTGGATCACAACAAACTGGAAAATTCTTCAAGACATGGGAATACCAGACCATCTTAACTACCTCCTGAGAAATCTGTATGCAGGTCAAGAAGCAACAGTTAAAACCGGACATGGAACAATGGGCTGGTTCCAAATTGGGAAAGGAGTACATCAAAGCTATATATTGTCAGCCTGCTATTTAACTTATATGCAGAGTACATCATGCAAAATGCCAGGCTGGATGAAACACAGCTGGAATCAAGATTGCAGGGAGAAATATCAACCTCAGCTATGCAGATGACACCACACTTTGGCAGAAAGTGAAGAGGAACTAAAGAGTCTCTTGATGAAAGTGAAAGAAGAGAGTGAAAAAGCTGGCTTAAAACTCAACATTCAAAACACCAAGATCATGGCATCCAGTCCCATTACTTCATGGCAAATAGATGGGGAAACAATGGAAACAGTGACAAACTTTATTTTCTTGGGCTCCAAAATCACTGCAGATGGTGACTGCAGCCATGAAATCAGAAGACACTTGCTCCTTGGAAGAAAAGCTATGACTAACCTAGACAGCATATTAAAAAGCGGAGACATTACTTTACCGACAAAGGTCCATCTAGTCAAAATTATGGTTTTTCCAGTAGTCATGTATGGATGTGAGAGTTGGACTATAAAGAAAGCTGAGCACCGATGATGCTTTTGAATTGTATTGGAGAAGACTCTTGAGAGTCGCTTGGACAGCAAGGAGATCAAACCAGTCAATCCTAAAGGAAATCAGTCCTGAATATTCATTGGAAGGACTGATGCTGAAGCTGAAGCTCCAATACTTTGGCCACCTGATGTGAAGAACTGACTCATTGGAAAAGACCCTGATGCTAGAAAAGATTGAAGGCAGGAGGAGAAGGGGATGACAGAGGATGTGATGGTTGGATGGCATCATCAACTCAATGGACATGAGTTTGAGCAGGTTCTGGAAGTTGGTGATGGACAGGGAGGTCTGGTGTGCTACAGTCCATGGGGGTCACAAAGAGTTGGACATGACTAAGTGACTGAACTGAACACACACACACACACACATATATCCTGCTTTCTTTTTTTTTTTTGGCTGCACCATAAGGCGTACAGGATCTTAGCTCCCCAAGCAGGGATCAAACCCATGCCCCCAGCAGTGGAAGCAGAGTGTTAACCAGTTGTAACCACTGGATCAGCAGGGAAGTCCCCTATCCTTATTATTTCATCATAAACTTATTATCTATTAAGCTTTCTATTTCATGATAAATACTTCCCCATGTAATTAATTATTATTCTTAAAAATGTATATAATAGCTTCACAATATTAGGTAAGTGAATCATGATTGTGCAAACCATTTCTTATTGGTGGACATTTGGATTTGTTCATTCATTCTACAAATATTTGTCAGCTTCCTAGTATGTGCTGGGTAGGGTTCTAGAGCCTAGAAATATGGTGGGAAACAGAGTAGGCAAATTCTCCTGGCATTACATTCTAGTGGGGAAAGATTCGCAATATACAATCATCATATGATAATAAATGCCACAAAAATAAAACAGGGAAAGGGGGCTGGAAGATGACAGGGCTACATTTTACAGAGTATAGTTAACACAAATGATGCTGCAGTGAGTAGATTGGTTCACAGGACTTTCTACTTTTTAAATTTATTTTGTCAGGATAATTTACCAGTGAAAGATTTACAGAGTCAAGAAGTGTGAATATTTTTCTGTTCTTGATGCATACGTACTCTTAATTACATTCCAAAGGGTTATAGCAATCTGTACTCCCAGCTTTGCGGTGGGATCATTGTGTTTTGACACCATTTTATAATATTTAGTCATTTGTATTTCTTATTAATCTGAATGAGTTTTTAAAAAGCACAAAATTAACTTTTATCACATTTGCTGCAAATTTCCAAATTCTTGTTTGACTCTTTTAAAATTAATTAATTTTTGGCTGCACTGGGTCATAGTTGCTGCATAAGGGCTTTCTCTAGTTGTGGTGAGGGCTACTCTCTAGTTGCAGTGTTTGGGCTTCTCATTGTTGTAGCTTCTCTTGTTGTAAAGCATATTCAGGCTCAGTAGTTGTGGCATGTGGGTTTAGTTGCCCCTCAGCCTGTGAAATCTTCCTGGACCAGGGATCGAACCTGTGTCCCCTGCATTGGCAGAAAGACTCTTAACCACTGGACCACCACGGAAGTCCTTGATTGACTCAAGTCTTAGTAGTGTGCGGCTTTCTCTTTCCATAACCACCATTTATCCCAGTGCTCTTTGCTGAATATATTGTCCTCATACATTGATTTGCGCAATTACACTTATCATATACGGTATTAATATTTTAAGTACATCAGGATCTGTTTCAAGGTTATTTATCTTGTTCATTTATCTATTTTGTATTAAAACCACAGTGTTTTAATTATTCAAGTTAAGACATTCTAATATTTGGCAGGGCTAATTCTTCCTCATTAGGCTTACCATTAATATATATTCTTTGTCATTCTTTATGATTTATTCTTCTAAATAAATTTTATACTAATCATCAAATATTCATCCCAGTCTGCTCCCTACCATTTTTGCATTTTTGATGCCATTAGGAATGATGTTTCCTTTTTCATCACATTTTTAACACATTATTGCTGTTACGCAGGCTGTCTATTGATTTTTGTGTATTTATCTAATCCTACCATTTTATTGAACTCTTTATCAATTCAAATAGCTTTTTGATGGAAACACTTTGGTTTTATACATATACAATTCATTTTCCCTTCTATTTCTAATAGGTTTTACTCTGTGTTCTTGATAATATATTACTTGATGTTTTAGGATTTATTGCTATTGTGTTTTTATTCTGAAATACACCTCTTACCAAAATAACATTAGTCTCTTTACTGAATGATTTTGGCTTTGAACTTTACTTTCTTTATGTTTATTTGTGCCTAAGATTGCTTTGCATTGCTCGTGTGTTTAAATGTTTTCCTTTGTGCTTTAGCTTTGTGTAGTGGACACCTGTGGGAGTGCTTATCACTCACCCATTCTCTTCCAAGCACTTGGTGCTACCATGTTAGTTCAGTGCGATCCTATTTCCTGGCCACAGCTGATTGGGCTTGATATAGACACCTGACCTGAGACTGTCTGGTCATGACACCCTAATGCACTAGCCATACATAGTTGATTGGTTTATGTATGTGTACCTGACTTAGATGGAGTCCCAAATCAAAGGGACTCTTTGATTTGAATCCTGAAAGAATGAGTCCAGTTTCTGGTGATTTAAAGCCTAAAATTCTAAAACAAAAACTAAGGCCATGTTTTTCAGCATGTGGAGAAAACTCGTGTCCAGCAAGGGAGAATGAAGCTGACGTGTAGGATTTCAGCAACAATAAATAGGACACTTGAGTGTCATCTGAATCCTCAGTGTCTGGTGTTTCTGAGTTATAGCTGCATCTCTGCACTAGACTGGTTCAACCATACTTTGGGTTTTGTGAAATGCTTCAGTCTTGGTCCAAAGAATTCTCCTCTTTGCTCAGGCTAATTTGGTTTTCTGTCACTTGCAATCAAAAAATTCCTAGCTAATACAATATATATATCTTTGTAACCCACTGAGATTTACTGTTGAGGAAGTAATGCAAGTGAGATAGCTTTCTAATTTCTCAAGGTGATAAATAATTATTTTTAATGCTCTGTTAGCCAGATAAGTTCATCAGGAACCTAAGAGACAGAAGAATACAATAATTTGGTCTAGGTTATCTTGGTCCCTTTCTCCTGATCTCTTATGCCGTCAATTCTCCCAATGGATTGAGGTTGTGGGTGGTCTGAGCATAATGTGAGTGCTTTTCCAGAGTCTGTATCTGAGCAGCAATTAATTTCATGGCCTCTGAATGAAGTTAAGGGGAAAAGAGACCAGACTGATAGCCTTTGAGAATAACCTGTTCCCTTTCTAAAACATGCCCTGTGGTGCTGTCTTGAGGGCTGTCAGCTTGTACCTTTTGCCAGCTAAAGGTAGTTAGAGAAGAAAAAGAATCACTTCAGGGAACTGACTTTCTGAAAGGAACATCCATCCTGTCACCTCCCAACATTCTTAGGGAATTGATGGTCAAAGTCAGGCTCTTCAGGCATGTGACACGGAGACGCGCTGAAATGAAATGCTAGATGAAAACATAATCAAAGCCTACCATGTTTCCCTGACAGTTATGCCACCAAGGGTGTCAAGCTCTGTACTTCTGCTTTCAGGACATGAAGTCATCGTTTTGGACGGTTTTTAGTCCCTTACTAGCAGCTTAGAAATCAAATTATTTTACTCAGTGCCAGAGGCTCTAGCTCACCAACTAAACCACTAAATCAGACTAATTGAGGTAACAAATATGCCTGAATAGTACTTCCTTGAGAAAATGCACCCTTCAGAAGACATAACATTTACTTCTGACTTAGCTGGATGTATTGACAACTAGGCATTTCTAAGGCTGCCTTTGATTTGTATCTATTAAAAGAAATATAGAATGAAATTTAACAGTCCAAATGCAACTTTGCCCTGATTCAAACACAAGTGGAAATACAAGGTGGAAAATTGTGAGTAGAATGCAAACCTAGCCCAAGTCAGTAACAACTGAGAGCTCTTATCACCTGACAACCGCTTTCACTCCTATGAAGTGATTTGAGGGGTTTGGTGTAGTTCATAATAAGTCAAATACAATGGCACAAATGCCTTCTAGAAATTATTACAGTAGTTTGGCTACTGTGTTGGCAGTCTCAGCAAGACAAAGAAGAAGTATTAGGTTACCAACAGCTTACATTCCTTTCTCAGTTCTAGATGTGGTGCTCTGAAGACAAAAATGGGGTGAGGACAAATAACTTTTACTATTTCAGTCAACTTGACAGATATCTTCAAAAGGTTCAATTTGGCTCTTTTAATCAGAGTGAAGCAAACACTAAGGGAAAAACTTCAGAGGATTCCTTTAATAATTGGATTGTAAAGTTAACAGCAAGAAGGAAATGCTGTAATAGAATGTAACGGGATAAAATGCAAAAGAAATCCCCTGGAAGTGTGTGACGGCACAAGGCAGGAAGATATTTTTCTGAGGATTGCCACATGCTGATATCGTCATCAATGCTTAGAACCCTAAAATAACCTCAAAGATCCTGAGATTTTACTTTAAATGGATTATTCATAGACCAATAGCAAATTAAAAGTAGATTATTTGGACTTCCCTGGTCTAGTGGCTAAGACGTGATGCTTGCAATACAGGGGGCCTGGGTTCAATCCCTGGTCAGGGAACTAAATCCCACATGCCTTAACTAAGAGTTCACATGCCACAACTAAAGATCCCACGTGCTGTAACTAAGACCAGTGCTGCCAAATAAATAAAAATAAAAATGTTTTTAAAATAGCATTATTGCACAATCCTCTTTCGCCAACACAAAGCTCTAAGAGAAAGAAAGGGTAACCACGGCAAGTAGAATAATTAAAGCCATAAATCAAAAGAATTGGACTTTTTGTGTGCCTCGCTTTACCCCTCACTTGTTTACTTTCATAGATTACCCAAATTCCTTCTATCTACATGTACCAGATTCCAGAGATACTTCAACAACTATGAGCCATAATGTGGACCATATCAACCTAGACAATAACCTACGAACTACATGGTTTAGTTTTCTTCCTCTGATTTTGATACTGAAAGATATTTTATGAGGAAACATGATTTTCTTCCAGGGGGTCAGCCCTGAATATCCACAGCTTCCTTGATTGGCCATTATGAACCATTTGAGAGTAATTCTCCTAAAGCACAGGCTCCAAGAGGTAGTGTGGCTGGATTAGAGGAGAAAGAAGGTGGACTCTGAGTGCCGCTGAGGTTACAGGTGAAGTTGACCTGCTAATTCCCTCAGTCCTTGGGCTGGCTGAGTGATCACAAACAGATTCAGTAGTATGTTCAACCCCAGCTTCTATAAACATATTATCAGTTTCTATAAGATCCAAGATATTAAAAACACTGGGTTGGCTAATATTGACATTTCTTGGTCTAGAAATACAAAGGCTGAAATATGACTGAATCTTTATTGTTTTTTAAAGTTACTATTTGTTTATTTATTTTTGGTTACACTGGGTCTTCGTTGCTGCCCACGGGCTTTCTCTAGTTGCGGTGAGTAGGGCTTCTCTCTAGTTGCAGTACTGGGGCTTCTCATTATGGTGGCTTACTAGCTGTCGAGTGTGGGCCCTAGAATGCAGGCTCAGTAGTTGTGGCACTTGGGCTTAGTTGCCCCGTAGCATGTGGGATCTTTCCAGACCAGGGATAGAACCTCTGTGCCCTGCAATGGCAGGGGGATTCTTAACCACTGGACCACCAGGGAAGTCCTTATCCCTTGTTTTTCATGCCTCCATGCCTTTGTTCAAGCTGTGCCCTCTGCTTAGAGTGTGTATGCCTGGTAAATTCCAAGTCTCCTTTCATATTTCAACTCTTCAAGGAAGCTCTCCTAGCCCCAAACCCCATATTCTTACAATCCCACCGTCACACAGTCATCAGCTCCCTTCTGTTTAGTTATCATCTCGAGCACCCGTCTGTGATTACACTATCTGCCATATTATAACTTGCAGGTCTGGCTCTCCCACTCAGGCAGGGACCACACCTTGTTTGTCTCATTAATTCGGAGAGCTGGCACAGTAGGCACTGAGGTAGTGTTTGTTGGGCAGATGGACACACTGACAGATGGTTGAATGGATGAATGAATTCAAGTTAATGTGATCTTGTTCACCAAATCTCAAAA
The DNA here is from genome assembly GCF_910594005.1 of Cervus elaphus. Classification (NCBI taxonomy): domain Eukaryota; kingdom Metazoa; phylum Chordata; class Mammalia; order Artiodactyla; family Cervidae; genus Cervus; species Cervus elaphus. The sequence continues at coordinate 80,553,430 of NC_057826.1, forward strand.
CTCTGGTACAACAGCTTTATGAATAAAAAGAAGTAAAATTTTATGTAATGTAGACTCATTTGGTACTTAGCATGTCACAGTTTATCTGCTTATATTAATCTCCTGTTTCTCCCAGGAGATCATATCTCCCAACATACATATCAGTGAGGTATACTGTAGGTAGCAAGAGACTTGATTCTTCCTAGATTTTGTATTGCAAGTGTCTTGTCTCCAAGACAAGTCCAGCTACTATTGTTCCAGGGATCCTCCTGGGAGCAGCATTATTTAATGGGCAACCAGTTAGAACTGTGTGGGGCTTAAGATTTGTTGCCAAAGCCAAAGGCCTGCCCTCCCTCTAATCTCTGGAGGTGTTTCTATGAACCAGGAAGGACCCTCCCTTATCTTTACTTCTGAGCCCAGAGCTTAGCTGAGTAAAGTCAATAGAGCTAGAATCAAATGGCTGTTTTCTCTCTAATTCAAAGCATCATCTCTGAATTGAATAATGAAGTTGAATTAGGGATTTGGATTTTTTTTTAAGTGACTTTTTTTTTTTAAGATGGTTGCTACAGCAAAGAAAAATATCTGAACAAAATAGGACTCTTCAATGGAGTGAGAATTACCTTTCTATTTCATTCTCTTCCTCTCAGCGCTGGGATTCAAGAACTGTGGTGATTATGTAGATTAGCAGTATCTACGGTTATTCTTTTCATCTAAATCAGAGGCCCTGAATCATGGAAATGCAATTTGCTAGGGAAACAGGACTTTTTGCTGTTAAAGCCTCTGTGACGCCCTTGTAAGAAAACCCTTATTAGGTTGGCCCTTGCAATGTCAAGTTTCAGGAAATACTAGACTCTCCTAAGTTTATGGAGTTACTGTTTTCAGGAAGCATTTTTTGCTGCATAACTGGAGAGTGTCTTTTTGAGTTTGGACTTCCTAACCTTGAGAAGGAGTTGACGTGCTTCTTCAGAGTGTGAAATGAGCAGATGGTGTTGTTTCACTCCAATTTGTTTTGCATGGACTGAGGAGAAGGCGGTGGGGGGAGGGATAAATGTGTTCTTTTCCTGATGGCTAAAACACAACGTATTGGCACAAAAAAGCCACTTCACTAACATTGGATCGTCTACATCTTAATAAGGACTGGCGCTTTACTTACTCTACCTCAGTCTGGAAGTTATTTTCACCATGTTTTTCACTTTCTCCAGAAGGGATTATGCTCTCATTACAGCAAAAACCAACATATTTGGACTCCCCAAGCCGATAACTGAAGGAGCCTACTGTGAGCCTTTTGAAGTAATGAAGTCGCTCAATGCACTTTCTTTTTCAGTAGTAGTTGTCCCTCTCCAGGTGTGTTCACCTCATTTTCAACTCTACATTCAGCTCACCAACACCCAAAAATGTCTCCAGTGTACCAAGACAAGGAGCCTGAACACACTCATGGAAAAGCTGCAAAATTTCCAATGACCCTCAGCTATCTATTTATCTATCTGAATGAATACAGTCCACAAAAGTTGTGAGACCTCATTTTCCACCTTATGCTAGAGAACATTTGGACCTTCTCCTAGACAAGTAGGTAGAAACTCTGTTCCAATCTCATCCAAGGAAAAGGGTTTAAAGGGCTAGCTGCTTTGGCAGCTGTCTCCCTGTGTAAGTTCTGTTTCTACTACACCTGCTTTGATACAGCTAAAGCAGACTCTTATGCCCCCCACCACCACTCACCCTGTTTCATCTACTGGCACAAGAAAAACCAGCAATTAATGTAGACTTTGCTGAAGATTTCACTGGGGAGAGAGAAGGAATAGACAAGAGAGTTAACATTCATACCACCCAGAAAATCCCCCCAGACACCATCATCTGTGGGTGTATTGTGTTTCTCTCTACTCCCTTCATCCATTCAGCTCTAAATTCAGCTCTGTCTCCAGATTTGCATAGTTCTCTCAGTAAGAGCTTTGCAGTTATTGGACCTATCACTCACTTTAGAAGGCGAGTTAGTAACCATTTATTATCAAGTAAACTTACCCTCTGGGGGGGTTTCACCTTCACTTAAAGAGACATTGAACAACACAAATAGTCTTCCCAAGAAGTAGTCTTGTTAATATAATCTTTTTACCTCCTTGTACCAGCTCCAACTCAGTCTCCAAATTCCGCTGAGGCTACTTCCTACTTTGCTTATTTAACCCTCTACTCCCCACTGTTGTCTCCTGTCTCTTTGACCTCCTTTGGTCTCTGCCCCTTGGCAACCAAGATTCATCTTAGCCCTTCCTTGCTTTGCTGACCTGTTTTGTATATCCTTCTTCAACCAGGTCCACCCATCTCCCTAGAACAAGGACCCATGCGCTGCTACCTCTTTAGGGGAGACACCTTACTGCTTCCATCCTGCCTGGACCACTTGCTGAGAGAGGTGAACTAGGTAATACCAAATCCCTGTCCTTAAATGAGACCCTGACATAACATACAGATAATTTACAAATGTCTTCATCCCCACTGACACCTTTCACTCTGAGGATCAGGAAACTAGTAGCTGCAGAGACTGACCATAAGTTGGAGATCAGTGATCACAGTGCAGCTCTGAAATTCTTCCCGGTCTGTGCCCTGTCCACTGTTCGCTGAGTTTAACACTTGTGACCACCTTGCTGGTTTTGACAGCCTTCCCTTTGGGCCTGGCTCTGCCTTGGAACACTGATCCTCAGAATTAGAGCCTTTCCTCTGCCTGTCAAGGGCTGCCCTGGTGGCAAATCTGCCTGCAATGTGGGGGACCTGGGTTTGATCCCTGGGTTGGGAAGATCCCCTGGAGAAGGGAACCCACTCCAGTAGCCTTGCCTGAAGAATTCCATGGACCGAGGAGCCTGGCAGGCTACAGTCCATGGGGTCACAAAGAGTCGGACATGACTGAATGACTTTCACTTTTCACTTTTTTCTGCACGTCACTGTCAGGTCTGATGCTGCCTGGAGCCTCCCCACTTTTATCATTGGTGGCCTCCCACAGCTGTGGGAAGACCCCCTACCTGGAGACCTGCTTGGTGGGCATCTCCCACCACCGACTCCAGTCACTAAGGGGGCATGAAACACAGCAAAGTTCCCAGGGAAAGAGCTACATGAACTTACAAAGTTATGATAGGTTTGCCTGGTGTCTGGTACTGAACCAGACAATCTGGTGTTTTCACTTCTGTCTAGTTAAAACCAAAAAATTTTTAAAAAAGAAAACACATACTTCTGAATACTTAGAGATAAAAGAACTATTTCTAAAATGTTATGTATATATACATATATAAAATGCTACCAAATGATAAATACAAACATTTGAAATAGGGAAATAAATTATTTAAATCAACTTCTACATCATCATTCCCTCTTCCCTCCAAGTTCCACCCCAAATGCAGGTTTGGCACTTTTGTAGGAAAAAAACCTAGAAGCCTAAATTATTATTGTTGAATGCAAACCTCTTCTTCTTTTTTTTTTTTAATTTAAAAATATACTGCTAAAAAAAAGGTACAGTAGCTTGCCAGTCATTTTTCAAAACAAACCATGTATGTTAGGAAGATATACAGACAACAGAAGTATGTGCTCGATCAACTATCAACTATTTAGAATTATTTTCTGTGGAATTTTTATCAAATGTTTGGTTTTCAACAGAATACAGAATGTGGTCTCCCTGGAATTTGTCTCCTAATCTTTAAAATACAGATGGATTTCAAAGGATATTTAATCATAATTCTCATTCCTTTTCATTTAATGATGTATTTTTAAAGTGCTATTTGATATCTAAGAGAACCTCATGAATTCTTTTAATAATTTCCTCTCCTTTGAGCTAAGGAGCATTTTGCCAAAAAGAGCTGGAACCTACAAAGCTTTGGGACTATATTAAACTGTACTGGTTTTTCATTTTTCTGAAAGCTTGCCAGAATATTATCTCCTCCAGTTTATAATTTTTCCCTTTTTTCCCCTCACCTACCAGTTGGATAAAAGTTAAAAGGTCACATCTTTCTCATCCTATAACCAAAGTAAACATTTCTCCAATTATCCATAAAGGGCAGATGCTTCCAAGAAATTATTTATTGTATATTAGCAAAAAGGCCCAGGCTGTAATAGAAGGCTCTGTGTCACAGATATAAGTTCTCAGCCATAACAATAAAGTATCCCTAAGCCTAGGAAAAAAACAAAGAAATCCTGCCACATTGACTATATTCCTCAGAATGTGTTAACCAACTGGCTGCTAAAATTCAACTCTATTGTGGATCTGAGGAATGGCCTCTTGTAAGTATCACCTTCACAATTCATTTGTTTCACAAATGTTTATTGCCTGGCCCTGTTACAGACACCGGAAATACAGCAGCAAACAAAATACAGGCGAATCCCTGCACTTTACAGCTGTGAGAAGAAAGTCTCAGTTTCTTTAACAGCACTAGCTTACTAAAAGTAAATAGGGGACATAAAAGATGACTCGAATCCAAAGAAATCCAGGCTTCCACAGTCAGACTGTAAATTTCTTTTTGTGTGGTACCTTCTTGGAAGGAAGGGCTGAGAAGTATACATCTCCAGACTTCTCCTCTGCCCAGATCAAGTGTTTGTTAAACACTTCAATAATATGTTTAAACCATGGATGGTCCATTCCTGGATCAAACCCTTCTGCATCCCTAGAAGGATTTCTTTTTAATATTTCTCTTTTTATTTTTAGCTGAATTGGGTCTTAGTTGCACACGGGCTCCAGAGCATGTGGGCTCTATAGTTTGCATTAATAGTTTGTTCTGTAGTCTGTAGTTTGTGGCACGCTGGCTCTCTACTTGAGGTGTGTGGGCTCAGTCGTTGTGGCTCACAGGCTTTGCTGCCCCGTGGCATGTAGGATCTTAGTTCTCTGACCAGGGATTGAACCTGTGTCCCCTGCATTGGAAAGTGGATTCTTAACCACTGGCCCACTAAGGAAGTCCCGCATGGAAGAATTTCTTTATGTAAATGACCAATTTTTTTTTCAGGTTTACCTGATTGTCCACATGCAACAACCATTCTTTAAACACCTCTAGTATAAGGAAAAGTAGTTTTGGTCATTGAAATGTAATCAAATCAAATAAGGAATTATTCTCACATTGTTGCAGGTAGGTTTGCATTACAAGCACAATGCTGCAAAATGACATGTGTTATGGAATCAACTGGAAGAAACCAGGGAAGGCCCATCCACCCATACTCCCCTCTCTCTACCCCAACTTATCTCTTCTACCCAGATGTCTCGCTGCAGGAAAAAAAATTCACTTGGGACTGTGCTGAATTGCCTTCTCTAGGTATCATTTTTTAAAATATGCAGACATCTCTTGGAGGAGGTTATCATACTCTGCTAACAGTCACTACATCCGGAAGACTGAAGGGAACTAACACTGAAAGGGTTCAAGCTGCGTTCCAGGCACTTCACATGTCACATTGGTTAATTCCTACAACAATCCCTAAGAGTAGGTTTTCTCAGCTTACTGATGAGGAATCTGGGGTCCAGACAGGTTAAATGACAAACTGCCAGATCACACAGCCCTCAGTTCAGGAGCGAAGAGTCAAATGTGACCTTTCCCTGCCTCCGTCTGAATTCGTTTATCAAATCCCTTTCCTCTGTGGCCCAGCAAACCTACAGATAGCCTTGAGAGTGATGACTGCCTGGCAAGAGGCTTGAAAGTGAGGGGAAAGAACAAAGAAATGAAAACAGAGACAAAAAGGGAAACATTTTGCTGACTTCTCAGTTTTCTCGGAGGTCAGATTCAGCACAGAGCTCCATGCGTACTGCTTTGATAAAATTCCTGATTCTCAGAAATACTGACTTGGCAGGACCTTAGAGGTCATCTAGCCCAACCCACCATTAAAAGCTTTATTCAGTCATTAACTCACTTTATTACTGTTGGTGATCTGGGAAGAAGTGTCATTGACTTGGCAAGTGAGAGCATTTCTTTGAACCACATTTTTCCACTATCTCACTGTGGGCTTGTCTGGAGAGATTTGACTTTAAATAATAAGAATTCCTTACATCTGTTGAGCTTTTCACAATTGTCAAAAAGCCTTCACATACACCACGCTCTTTAAACCCTCATTTTTGTGATATAGGGAGAGGGTTTTTTTTTACAGGGGTGAGAGCCCAGAGCTCGGCTGGGTAACAGGGGTTCAAATTCTCAGGAGCAACATACTAGCCATGGGAACTCAGGGAGATCATTTAATCTCTGTAAGCTTCCTTGGCAAAGTTGCTTTTTCCTTTAAGGCTCCAAGTCCTCATCGGTAAAATGGGAATAATCATACGCCCCACGTGAGGTTGACCTTAAGTGAGGCGTGTATGTAAAGTGCTTGCTCATGCCAAGTGCTCAGGGTTGGTCGCTTTTCCCCTTTTCCTCTCTTCTTTTTACAGCCAAAAAGCTGGTGATGAGAAGAGATCAGCTTTTCCAGGATGAAAGAGCCAGAGATTGGTGAATAGAAGATAAGCCTTTTTGCTACAATTCTAGGGCCCTTGGTACTATATCATCCTGCCTGGAATCACTTTGTCTTTCTTCTCTGCCCTATGGATTTGTATACACCTGACTTTTTTTTTTTTTTTTTTTTTAGTTTATTTATTTAGCTGCACTGGATCTTAGTTGTGTCACATGGGATCTTCAATCTTTGTTAAGGCATACGAATCTTTAGTAGTGGCATGTGGGATCTAGATCCCTGACCAATGATTGAATCTGTTTCCCTGCATTGGGAATACAAAGTCTCAGTCACTGGACCACCAAGGAAGTCCTTACACCTGACTCTTCTTACCGAACTCCTGATTTCTTTGTAGTGGATTTCTTCCACTCCTTTCCTTTACACAAGGCCTTCTGTTTTGCTGTTTTTGAAAGATTGCCAATTTCTGTGCCGGCAGCCTCTTTCTAGTTTCCTGTGTGTTTTATATGCTCTTTGGAAGTTCAGGACAAATGGACAGGGTACTTTCAGCCATGTCCCTCACACGTGAAATCTGCTTCTCCTACAGGAGACAGAGAAGCTGTGACAGTGTTTGGGCAGATGGGCTCTGAGTCACCTGGCTCTGGTGCCCGCGTGTGATGTGTTCCCGGCTGCCTTCTGGATTTTGATGCTGCTCCCAGGGCACTGCAGCTTCCCAACACTCCTCCAACAAACTCTGATTTAATCAGCCCCACGCTCAGCCTTCCACATACCCCTGTGACACATGTGCAGCCCATTGGGAGCCCCTCAAATGAATCGCTGCCAAAGGAAGGGGTGTTTTCAAAGAGGTCATGCTTCTATGGCTAAACAGAAATACATGCAAGCCTTAAAAACTATCTTTATTTAGGTAGTTTTCAAAATGCATGGTCACAGTGTTGCACTGGAGTGTGAAATAAATGTGTAGGCAAGCAGATTTATGATACAGCCTGCATACATAATGTGGGTGTTTATGCAGAACACATAATAAAAAGTACTTGTCACTCATTTCCTTTGTCATCAATTCTAGTACAACTGGAATATTACCCAACCCAGAGGAAATACAGTACCACAGATCTGAGAGAATTCTCAGGAGATCATCCTGTCGACCTACCTATCTATCTGTAAGCGGAGGGAATGACTAGACTAATCCGAATTGAAAGTTAATGCTTCCTTATTGTATATCTCTATTCTGCTATGAAGCCTATTTCCATATCTAAAGTTGTTTTCTTCCTACAAACAACCCTTTGGGAATTACCACGAACAAGGAGGATCATATCTGTGTTCCTCCCCAGGGAAGGGCCTAGGGAGATGATCTTAGGAAAGTTTTCAAGAAATTCAAGGTCACACATCCCTCAAGTCCGCAGAGGACTCTGTTCCCTCCAGGTTCCCTCTCTCCATGCCCTGAAGGGTCCTCGGGTGCTGCCCCACCACAGCCCAACTTGGGTAAGACCTATTGCCTACTTGATGCCTCTGGTCTATAGGATTGCTGTTTTTCTGGGAGGGCTGAACAAAAGTAAATTTAGCTGTTGGCCAGAGTTCTGTGCTCTTCTGGGGCCCCAGTAGAACTAAAGATTCTTGTTGTCCGTTACAAACCAGCTTCACTTTTTAAAAACGTTTATTTAGCTACACTGGGTCTTAGTTGCAGCACTTGGGATCATCTTTGTTGCACATGGGCATCTTTAGTTGTGACATGTGGACTCTCTTTTCTTTTAAATTTATTTTTAATTGAAGGATAGTTGCTTTACAAAATTGTGTTGGTTTCGGCCACACATCAACATGAATCAGCCATAGGTATACATATGTCTCCTCCCTCTTGAACCTCTCCCTCCCACCCCATCCCACCCCGCTAGGTTGTCACAGGGCACCAGCTTGAGCTCCCTGCATCATACAGCAATTTCCCACTGGGGGGGGGGGGGATTTCCCACATTTACCATATGTAAAATATGGTAATCTAGACATGTGAACTCTTAGTTGCAGCACGTGGGATCTAGTTCACTGACCAGGGATGGAACCCCTGGCCGCTGGCATTGGGAGTGTGGAGTCTTAGCCAATGAACCACCAGGGAAGTCCCCAGACCAGCTTCACCATTTTACTGCTCACCACCCCTAAGCACCAGCATGCCCCTCAAGGGATGAGAGAAGGGGAAGGACAAACTACATGGCAAGCAGTGGAGATGGTCTTGATTCCATGTGTCCGGTCCAGCGTGCCTTTCCCCGTACCTTCTGCTTTTCCTCACACTGGTCCCACCTCCCATGCAGCAAAGCAAGCAAAGCAAAGCAAAGCAGATAAAGCACAACTGTAGGCCACACATAGGCGCCTGCAGGCTGCAGCAGCCTTCTCTGCACTCTGCCTGACCATGCACCATGCTCAGCACACTCTTAAACTTCTTTACACAGTTGCCAGAATTCATTTGAAAGGGCAACTGGAGTTTATCTCCCTTTCCCTGGCTTCCCATCTCTCCAGAAAAATCCAGTTTTGTGGAGTAACAAAATAACAGCATCCCCACACAGTTTTAAAATATACTTATAAACAATATTTTAAAAAGGAGAGAAAAATAAGTGTGCACAAGAGCTGGCTTAACTGTATTATGAGTCAATTATTAAAAGAAATCTAATTTTTAAAATTTTTCATTAATTTATTTCTTGTATAGGATTTTCACAGCTGCACAAGGGCTTTCTCTAGATGCAGTGAGCAGGGGCTACTCTTCCATTGTAGTGGCTTCTCTTGTTGTGAGTAAGGGCTCAGTAGTTGTGGCACATGGGCTTATTTGCCACTGGCATGTGGGATCTTTCTGGGCCAGGGATCAAACCTGTGTTCCCTGCATTGGCAGGTGGATTTTTAACCACTGGACCACCAAGGAAGTCCAAGAAATCTCATTTTTTTCTGTGAGAAGACAGGGGAAGCAAATGGGTTCCATTCAGCCTCAGGAGTCAAAATCTGCAACCACACCAGGGAAAGTCCTGTCCATACCGGGAGTGATCTGCTTCCATTGGCTATAGAATTTCCACCCCCAGCAACTCTCCCAGGGCCCCAAGATTCTAACATTCACTCTCTCTGGACCCTGACGCTGGCTCAGAGCTAATTTGGGACACAATTGCTTACTCAGTCTGTAAGTCTGGGCTTTCCTGGTGGCTCAGTGTAAAGTATCTGCCTGCAATGCAGGAGACCAGAATTCAATTCCTGGGTCGGGAAGATGCCCTGGAGGAGGGCATGATGATCCACTCTGGAAATCTTTCCTAGAGAATCCCATAGACAGAGGAGCCCGGCAGGCTGCAGCCCACAGGGTCACACAGAGTTGGACACAACTGAAGCGACCAAGCAGCAGCAGTCTGTAAGTCTAGTTAGAACCTCATTCGCAACTGCTGTTTCTTATAAACATGAACACACATTTTCAGTCTTTCACCTTCTCTTGCTTTTCTTATCTAGAGTACTTCCTGTTCCAGATCAAGGCCTGGGACTTTGTGAGCTTCTTTCTGGCCCAGCCCAACTCTGCACAACCCAGCCCCGCCCAGCCTCGGTGCTCACACTAAGCCCATCACCTGCGTTCTTGGTCCTGCCCTTCAACAGCTTCCTGTGCATTAACTGGGCTCCATAATGTTTCTAGCAAAAGATCCTTGTGGGTGAGGACTGACTGCCAGCAGAGTTAAGAATATGGGATCATAAGTGTCTTCTTGGCTGGACTGTCTCTACTCCAGTGCTCTCAATTGCACCATGACTGGTCCATACCTTGCTCTTAGTTTCTCCCAAAGGGAGAAATGAATTGGGTATTTATATTAACCTGTAAGGGCTGCCATAACAAATTACCACAGACTGGATGGCTTTCACAGCAGAAATGTGTTTCCACAGCGTTCTGGAGGCTGGAAGTTGAAGATCAAGGTGTCAGCAGGTCTGGTTTCTTCCGAAGCCTCTCTTCTTGGCTTGCAGACAGCTGCCTTTTGCTGTCCTCACATGGTCTTTCCTCTTCTGTGCACGCCCATGGTGTCTGTGTGTATCCAAATTTTCTCTCCTTAGAAGAACACGAGTCAGACTGGATTAAGGCCCACTCTAATGACCTCATTTTCTTCCCTCATTATTTAAAAAAAGGACAGTTTATTTGGCTGCACTGGGTCTTAGTTGTGGCACATGGAATCTTTTTTTAGTTGTGGCATGTGGGATTTGGTTCCCTGACCAGGGATTGAACCCAGGCCCCTGCATTGGTAGTGCAGAAAATTAGCCGCTGGACCACCAGGGAAGTCCCATTGGCCTCATTTTAATGTAATCACCTCTTTAAAGGATCTGTCTCCTAGTGCAGCCACATTCTAAGGCCCTGGGGGTTAAGGCTTCAACATTCAGATTTGGAGGAGGAACACAGCCTCTAACAGGTGGGTTTGCACCTTCCCAGATGAAGTGCCCTCTCTGGACAGATTTTATGCCACACTACATTGGAGGCAGTTACCATGTCCAGCTCACTGGGAGGGTGCCTTTGGCTTGGCATCAGCGTCTGGTGAAGCCAGTTACAGTGAGGGTAATGAATTGGTTTCACTCAAAACATGGCATAAGCAATAGCAACTGCCACAGGAAAGAACCGGTTTGGGCCACTTTCCTGGAAAGGTAACTTCAGGTGTGGCAGGTGTTCTCAGACTCCGGTAGCACAGGCTGAGAATCCATGAGGCCGCCAGCTGCTGGCAACACATCAGGTGCTTCCTCCCTCCCTCCCCACCAGCCCAGGTCTCAGCCTCTGTGATCTGAAACCCAGGGTTGTGTCCTCCCCGCCAACCTCACCTAGGCCCTCTCCAGCCTGAAGCCCGTTTCTGTACCTGGTTTGACTCTTACACACACACACACACACACACACACACACACCCCTCCTCTGGCAAAATGCAGCTCTCTCTAGTTTCTTGGTTACTATCCCTAGATTCACCTTCCACTAATGCATACTACAAATCACTTAGCTCTCTTGGCTTCTAACCTTGGTACAACTTCCTCACTATTGCTTTCAGATCTCTCTTGTCTTGCTTCCCAGGTCACACTTGACTTGGCCTCCAGTACCTCTCCACCAGTCTGCTCCCCTGAGGCAGCCCCTTCTGACCCTTCTAGGATGTGAACACAGACCTGCACATAATACTTTGGACACAAAGGTGATGAACTTGGTAGGTCAGGGTCAAGGTTTTGGCTTTGGGGAACATAGTGCTGAAGCTTCTGACATGGCTGAAAGATTGACCACCCTATATACTTTGCAATTCTCAGGGTAATTGAGAGAATGGCTCTCTTAGTCAGGGTTCTCCGGAGGAACAGAACATATATACTCACATCTAAAATAAGAAATTGGCACATAAGATTACAGAGGCTGAGAAGTGCCATGCTCTGTCATCTTCAAGCTGGAGACCTGGGAACGTGAGTGGTGTAATACAGTCTAAGTCAAAAGGCCTGAAAACCAAAGGAGCCAATGATGTAAATCCTAGTCCATAGGCAGGAGACGATGCGATGTCTCATCTCAAGCAGTGAGGCAGGAAAAAAAGAATAAATTCCTCCTTCCTCTGCTTTTCATTCAATGAACTGAATGATGCCCACCCACATTGGAGAGGGTTATTACTGAGTCCATTGATTCAAAGGCTAATCCCATCCAGAAACACCCTCACAGACACACTCAGAATTAATGTTTAAACTGGGCACTCCATGGCCAGTCAAGTTGACATATAAAAGTAACCATCACAGGAGGCTTTTTGGGTTTTTACCTGCTACAGGGAGGGTAAGAAGTGAGTCATCCTCATGAGCAGCTAGACATACAAGCACAAATAGTTTATTTGGCAGTCTGCCCCTTTAGGCATGGCAAGAGCTAGTCAGGCCCATCCTGGAGAGAGGGAGATGGAGGAACAAATGAGACTCTTCCCAGAAGCACCTCCAGCCATGGACCAGGTGGCTAGGTCATGCCTAAGTTGAGAGGCTTGAGCCAGAAAACACCTGAACTTCTGCCATAGTAACCCACACCTGGGCAGGCAGCTGCCTTCCTCGTGGGCGCCAGCTTACCCTTCTCCCCTCCTCGTGCCAGGATGACCCAGGACATACAGACTGCCCCCCAGGGAGCAGAAAGTCAAGGGACTGCCCCCTTCTTTGGTTTTCCATTAGAGCCTTACTGCAGACCCAGCCCCAGGGTCCCTTTTGGCCTAAACTCAGCCACTCCTGCTAAGTTCTGGTGCTATTTGAATGGAAAAAAAATAACATCAGTGAAGTGAGCTGAGGTTCCACCTGTTCACCAGGCCTAAATGTAGCATTTGCCGAGAGCTGATACCTGCTTTTACTCATCCATCTGGTGAAGGGACCCAGTGTTCCCAAAGCTGAATCTTTGAGGGGAGCAACCAGGTCTGCATAATCATGTTCATTCATGGAGGAAGTGGGAGAAGTCATCTCCCAGAAACACTTGACTCTGGATTCCACTGCCCAGCATAATACATTAAGCTTGCCCTTTGGGACCTAGGGGTGATGAAGGTATTCAGGTCTTTAGGCTGTCTATGAGAAAACCTGGAGACCTGCCTACTGACAAACCCCTGGATCTCCTGTTAGATGTGGCCAGTGCTGTCAGAGCAATCCAAATCCTAGAGTGATGTTTCTTTGTAGTTATGAAGCTAACACCACTCTACCATAAACTTCTGAAGAAGTACCGTATCACCTGGTCTTCAAACTAAAGTGTTCAAAGATTCCTTTTACTTGTTTAAGTTTGGAGTATGTTTTTGTCTGCCAGGCCTCTTTCCTTTTGGAAAAATGTCCCTCCCTCCAACTATGTGATTCCGGGAAAGCAACAGATCAAGGAGACCCCCCCCCCCCCCTTCCCTCACAATCCCCAGTGAGACCCTTTCTTCCACATGTTTGAACCTGCAGTGGGAACACAGAGAATCATAAGACAGGGGCAACCAGGCTTTCACCAAAAACTGTTGCACTGGAGGAAGGCAGCACCTCCCTTGTGGTAAAGATGGGAAAACGGAGACTCAGAAGATTAAACATCTTGGATTGACACATACACCCCATTAGTACTATGTACAAAACAGATAGTTAATGAGAACATTCTGTGCGGCACAGGGAACTCTGTTTAACGTGCTGTGGCGACCTGAGTGGGTACAAAGTACAAAAGGAAGGGGATATATGTATGCACAGCTGATTCATTTTGCTGTACGTTTGAAACTCACACAACATTGTAAAGAAGCTATACCTCAATAAAAATTAATTTAAAAAAGATTGACTATCTTGTCCAAGGTTCCACACTAGTAGATGGCAGAACTGGATATGAACCGAGGTCTGTGTGACCCCAAAGCCCATGATCGTCCTGCTCATCCAAAGAGTCTCCATATACAAAATACTCATTTCCACTTTCTACAATGGTGACATTAGGGGGAACTGGTCTAGTGCTTAACCCTTTCATTCAGTGAGTTTGATGTCGAAACATGCATGAGATTCAGCTATTCCTCATTTATGTGCGTGGTATCATGGTGTTTCACCTCCCCACCTTGCTGCAGTTTCCACATCTGATCACCCTTGTGTTTCTCACACCTCCTACTATTAGCCAGTAAGGGGTTTGCAGTCCCTTTTGATGCACACTATTCTCAGATTTCAGATCTGCCCTCATCTTCACCTCCATTAAATAGGCACTGTCCTATGCATGTGCTCGATTTTCCTGAATCTTTCTTTTCTCACCCAATTACTGTGCCCTGCTGGAGTCCCCCTACCCGACCCCAACCGCCTGTAAAAGCAGGCTGGAAGCCAGCATGTCCCAGTAAATACCGAAATTGTTCTTGTGTTTTGTCATTAGACATTACGCTTTAACCGAATAAAGCATGTCTGCGGAGTGCACTGGAACCTCTTCAGAGGCGGTTTATTTTCATACGACCTGGAGCTGCTTTCTTGCTGATGAATCACCACTGCCATTCTGCTCTCCATGCCCCAGCAGTAACAAGGCACAAAGACGGCGAAGCTTCAGCCCATAAGTGACTCTAAGTGCACTTATTATTCCACTGTTTTTCCAGCTGATTCCTCCTGAGTTCAATACTCTGTTCTAGACAGTTGTAAGCACCCCTCTATCTTGTTGAAGGCTCCCAGGGTTCGAAAAAGCACTTGATTTCTTGGGTGTGCTGGATGCTTTGGGAAAAATCAAACCAAACAACTCTCATTTGAAAATCACAGTCTTTTCGTAATTCTCAAAGGGAAAACTTAAATACAGTGTCAACCTCACCCAATTAGCCCAGAAGCACATGTCAGCCTGTTTCTGTGAAGATAAACTCCATAAAAAAGGACTGCTTGACACACCCCTCGTGGACCTGAAAACCGCTTTCAGTGCTGTATTGCCTCTGGCCTGCATGTACTTAGAAGCAATGGAAAGTGCACTGTAATTTAACTGAGATTGAGCACAATTATTTCCTCTTTCAGGTCTAAGGGTCATGATCAGATGTGCTTGGGTTAATTCTTGCTGTCACTTCTTTGCTTCTGCTGTGGACTCCATCAGCTCTTGCCTCCCCCTCCCCAACCCCCAGCCTCCATCCCCCTTTTATTTAAAGTGCCTGCCTTTCTAGGCACTGTGGGAGGGAGACACAAGATATGACCAAATAACTTCCTTTCAAGGGCCTCTCAATACCAGTAGTGTAAGCAGATTGTATCACTGGTGGCTGGACCCTGAAAAGAATTTCAATTCTTGCAGAAGCAGACGGAAATAGGCTTTTAAAATCCTTTGCCGAATTCTAACCTGCTTGGGAGCTGGCTGCCCACTTTTGCTGGTCTCCTAGCAACCAAGCCCCTTCCTCTGCAGGCACTGCTGCTGTCCAACGGGCCAGACTTGGGAGAGACGGCTCTCCCCAGCGCAGGGCAAGGATGTCACCGAGGGAACGGGTGTGAGCACTTGGATAAATTGCTAAATGGTCTGTAAATTCACGGGGAGGACGACGATCTAAACGGGGCCACCTTTCACACATTTTTCAGGGGATCTTGTGATTTAAATTCATCCTTCTGCTTCTTTCAATAATAGCTTGCATGGGTGGAATGCTTTGTATTTTACAAAACACTTTTGCATCCATTACCTCATGCAGTTCCCCCCAAGAGCTTTCAGAGACCTCTACAGGAGGAGAAAGCAGAGGAAAATTGTGTAAGTTCACCTTTTTTTTTAAAGGACCCAAGAAGATACACCAGGTCATTAGATCAGTAGGGTTAAAAAAAAGTGGGGAAAATTCCACAGACAAGTCTTTATTATCATTGTTGTTGTAGTAGTAGTAGTGCTACACTGCTACTAGTAGTAGCAGCAGTAGTAGCAGTAGTCATAGGAGCAGCAGCAGCAGTAGTAGTAGCCAACAAAGGTCCATCTACCCAAGGCTATGGTTTTTCCAGTAGTCGTGTATGGATGTGAGAGTTGGACTATAAAGAAAGCTGAGCACCGAAGAATTGATGCTTTTGAACTGAGGTGTTGGAGAAGACTCTTGAGAGTCCCTTGGACTGTGAGGAGATCCAACCAGTCCTTCCTAAAGGAAATCAGTCCTGAATGTTCATTGGAAGGACTGATGCTGAAGTGAAACTCCAATACTTTGGCCACCTGATGCAAAGAGCTGACTCACTGGAAAAGACCTTGATGCTGGGAAAGATTGAAAGCGGGAGGAGAAGGGGATGGCAGAGGATGAGATGGTTGGATGGCATCACTGACTCAATGGACATGAGTTTGAGTAAACTCCGGGAGTTGATGATGGACAGGGAAGCCTGGCGTGCTGCAGTCCATGGGGTCGCAAAGAGTCAGATACGATTGAGAGACTGAACTGAACTGAAGTAGCAGTAGCAGCAGCAGCAGTAATAAAATAGTGTTCCTGCCACGAAGCTTTCCCTTGTGCCTAGGAGTTTGAGTTGAGCTCAGGAAAGGTGATGTATTCTCTACCATTCTTGTCCTTTCCTCAGCAGTCACTGTTGGATAAAAAGTGCCAGAAGTCTCTTTGTTTATAACTACCTTATTCTGAGTTCTGCTTGTAGTGTAGTAGTCTTCCCTTTTGGTGAAAAGAAAAGTGAAAGTGAAAGTCATTCAGTTGTGTCTGACTCTTTGTGACCCCATGGACTGTATAGTCCATGGAATTCTCCAGGCCAGAATACTGGAGTGGGAAGACTTTCCCTTCTCCAAGGGATCTTCCCAACCCAGGAGTCGAACAGGGGCTTCCTGCATTGCAGGTGGATTCTTTACCAACAGAGCTATCAGAGAAGAAGAGGAGAAGCATAATGGAGAAAAAGCTCTACACTAGTCTTCTCAGGCTTCTATAACAAAATACCACAGATTGGGTGTTTTGACCAACAAAACTTATTGCTCATGGTTGTGGAGCCTGGCAAGTCCCAGATCAGGGTCTGGTTGGGCGGGGTTCTGGTGAGGCCTCTCTTCCTGGCTTACAGACAGCTGTCTTCTCACTGTGTCATCACATGGTGGAGAGAGCTCTGGTTCTCTTCCTTTTCTTATAAGGGCACTAGTTCTATCAGATCAGGGCTCCACCCTTATGATCTCTAACAAAAATCACCTCCTGAAGGGCCCCATCTCCAGTATAGTCACATGAGGGGTTGGGGCTTCAACATAGAATTTAGGGAGGAAAACAACTCCTTCATTCAAGCTCCTTCATTCTTTGCAGGATGGAGGGAAGAGAAGGAAAGTCTTCTCATCTACTCAGAAACCAGACAAAATCTCCCTTAGCTGGAGATGGAGGCAAGTCTTTAACCTGTGGGTCAGGAAATTTGGCCCAGTGATAAAAATATTTGTTTGTGTTTTCCTGTCTCTTGTGTGGATTGAAACTCTTTGAAAGAAGTTATTGATTCTCTGTGGTATACAGTTTCTTTATCTTTTTAATAGTGTTCAAACAACTAGCATAATTGTTCTAAAAGACACTGCTATTAAAGATGGAATCTAAGAACGCCGTTGAGGAAGATGCTCCTGCCGTCTCCCTTACATCGGGAAAGATGACAGCAGCTGGAGATCCCAGAGTCACCCCTTCAACAGCACCTTAGAGAGCAGCAGCTGCAGTGATGGTGGTACCCTAGGTGCCAGGAAGACCAAATACGGTGGTCTTCCAGGAAACACACACTCCTTCACACTTGCCCAGGCTGTTGATGTCATCTTTTCACCAGTGTTTCTGATTATCACACTTGAAGGAAAGTTACACGGCTCAAAATAGCATGGAGTTAAATCTCCCCTCCGGGTCCTCCCCACCATTCTATGCAAAACAAAGACCTCTCTCACCCGAATAAAAAAATGGACATTAAGGTTGATTTGCCCAGCTCCCAGCTGGTACAGCCTCTGGCTGATCTTCAGAATTCCTTGCCCTAGCCATTTAAGAGATGACTACTCTGAACAACCTTGGAGAAGAACAGGCCCCCTTAAGACAGTAGATTTCCACATATATGCCTGTATATACTTACTTTTTCTTGGGTTAGTGCAGCAGCTCACTAACGTGACTGCCGCCCCTTCTCACCTCACTAAAGGTGATCTGTTGCTGTAAAGTGCCGGTCTCATTCTTTTTCCGAACCTCGCCTTCTCTATCTCCCTTACCTACACCACTGAAAGGAAAAATAAGAACTCTGTGTTGCAGCCACAAGAGCAGATTCTTCATCATATCACAGGAGGCTCTGAATAAAAAGCAATCAGGCTCAACAAAGTCCTAACTTCACTGGTTCACAATATAGAAAAGAGACAGTGCAAATATAAAACTTTAATATAAATTTTACATTTTGGAATAATTTCAGATTTACAGAAAAGTTGCAAAGATGGTACAGAGCCCCCGTAGAGCCCTCAGCTATTTTCAGTGCCCCCTAATATTATCTCATATTACTGAGGTACATTTGTCAAATTGAGAAACTAACTTTGGGACATTACTGTTAACTATAGTCTAACTCTACCCAAATTTCACCAGGTTTTCCATTAATGTCTTCTTTCTGCTCTGGAATCCAATTTTGGGTTTCACATTGCATTGAATTGCCATGTCTCCTTAGTCTCCTAATCTGTTACAGTTCCTTAGTCTTTCCCTATCTTTCATGCCCTTGATATTTTTGAAAAATACTGGTCAAGTATTTTGTAGAATGTTCCTCACTTTGGGTTTGTTCTGATATATGATGATCAGACTGAGGTTATGATCAAACGGAAATTATGGCTCTCTTTTTGGAAAGAATACCACTGAGGTCATTTGCCCTTCTCATCACACCATATCAGAGAGTACCTGATGTCTGCATGACATCACTGATGATGCCGACCTTGAACATTTAAACAAGGTGGTGTTTGCCAAGTTTCTCCATTTTCATACTCTATTCTTTGCAAGTGATTCACTAAATCCAGTTAATCCCGGATGGTTGAGAATGAGAGGAGAGAGTTTCTATGTATATTATATTGGAAGATTTGTCTCTTACCCCCTTATTTATGAAATATATATATATATATATAAATCATAATACGTGCTCTGGAAGTTCAGTGTTTCTGGTCTGAAACAAAGTCAAGTACTCTAAGGCAGGAATACCAAAAAGAAAATAAAAAAATAGGAGGTTTAGATCCCATTTCAAAATCACTGAATTTTGAAATTGTTAATAGAGACTTTTATTTTTAAAAATGCTTTAAAATACACCATACCTACAGAAGAACAGATTATTTAACCACTTCCTAATACATACTCATTGTTAGAAAAGGTATCAAACCATGAGATTTCCAGGCCTTGCTAAGGACTGGCAATTACTTCCAAAAATTGAGGCCATAGAGGACAGCTTTCAGGGCAAAAATGATATTGTCATTAGTGATATGTGAATGTTAATTTTTAAGACTGAAAAGAGAAGTAAAGGAAGGGTACAAGCTCCTTCACAAACCAGACAGCAGAAGCCTGACAGGACAGTGGAGGACAGAGGTTGCACCTCTCCTGTCTGGAATTGCAGAAAAAATGGCAGTATTGGTAGCAAAAACAGTCTGGGGGTCTATTGAAGAAAGATGCCTCTTTCCAACTTGGGGTTGGGAGAGATCATTCAGCTGGATTTGCAGAAACCTGTTGTCTTTTGGAAAAGTCCAACAAGGCCAGGAAACAAGCAACAGAGAACCAGAGGCTTCCCAGCAAAGAAGCATCAGTGAGGAGACCTAAACCCAACATTTACTCTAAAACCAAGGCAAGAATGTCAACCACCTGGCAAAACAAAACCAGGGAAACTTTTTAAAAATGTTTACTCTTAA
The DNA here is from genome assembly GCF_910594005.1 of Cervus elaphus. NCBI lineage: Eukaryota > Metazoa > Chordata > Mammalia > Artiodactyla > Cervidae > Cervus > Cervus elaphus. The sequence continues at coordinate 80,573,000 of NC_057826.1, forward strand.
ATTTTAAAATAAAAAACATATTGTAAAAATACAGTAATCAAAAGGGTATACAATGAAAAAGAAGTCTCCTTCTTATTCCAAACCTGTGGGCCCGTTCTTAAAAGGCAACCTTGGACTGGAGCTCTGTAACAACCTAGAGGAGTGGGAAAGGGTGGGAGGTGGGCGGGACATTCAAGAGGGAGGGGACATATGTACACCTATGGCTAACTCATGTTGATATATGACAGAAATCAAATATTGTAAAGCAAACATCAATCAATTAAAAATAAATTAATTAAAAGAATTCAACCTTGGGTGCTTCCCTGGAGGTCCAGTGGTTAAGACTCCAGCTTCCAGTGCAGAAGGCTCACCTTCACTCCCTGATCAGGGAATTAAAATCCCGAACGCTGAGCAGTGGAGCCAAAAATTAAAAAAAAAAGCAGTCTCTATTAATGATTTCTTATGTTTTCAGTGATGACCACTACAGCATTATTTATCACAATAAAAAGACTAGAAGTTAACAGGTGCTCACTGGTAGTGACTAGTAAAATAAATTATGGTTCATCCATACAATGGGATGCTATGGAGATATTACAAAGAATGAATTCATTATAAGCACTTATATGGGAAGGTCTACAGAACATATTAGTATGCAAAGCAAAGCAACGTATGTAGAGCATGACTTGCCTTTCTGAGGATTTAGGTCACATGAGCTTTATTAAAAAATAATTGTCCCGACATCACCACTAAGGTTAGTCTTATCAGAATATGGGAAAGAAGTCTCAGACTTGGCAGCAAGATGTTGGAAAGATTGTACCAACTAAAATGATGTTACTACTGCTTTGTCTTGAATCTAAATGTCACCAGAAATTTTGCCCTTGACATTAGCATGGCACTTCCCCTTATAACTCATGGCGTATTACAATAACCCATGATGAATACTATGTTTCAATTGTTCTAAAACACTCTTTTGTCACATTTTAACAACTCTGAAATCAGGGTGTATCGTAAACATTACTATCCTCCAGAAAGCAGTTGGTAAAGGGGCTGTCATTGCCTGCCCCTGCACAGAAAAATTAGGTGAGGGGCTTGGAAGAAAATCTAAGAGATATGAATGAAGACTTCTGAAAGAAATGTTGCATCAGTGAGGACAATACTGTGTGTGTGTGAGAGAGAGAGAGAGGAGGGGAAAGGAGCACTCTTAAGAAACACTAATTCAAGAAGTAACTTACAGAGCCAACTTCTGTGTGTGAGAAGTTTTAAGAACATTGTGGCCATTTTTTTTGCTTAGATTTTTCCTTTATATGTACACACAAGAGTAATGTAGGGTGAAAACCTATGTTTAAATAAGTTTAAAAGAATTCTTTCAACAAGCATAAAAAAATTTCAAGTGATAAAACAGCGTGATATCAGAGTTTAATCGGCAGTCTTTATTATTTCTTGGCAGAACATAAAACAATGGCAAGTCTTACAAACCATTGTATTTTTGATTCAGTGAAACATGGAGTGTGTTTCTTATTTAAAAAGATAACTTGCCAAGGGATTCAGAATACACAGCTCATAACTTTGGTAGACTCTGCTCTTAAATAAATTGGCTGATTTTCAGGCACCCTTCTGTACCTATGAAAGGAAAGGTTTGGATTTGAAAAACATTGTTTGGGAAATGACAAGAGAGAGGTGCTTAGTGAAAAGTGTTCTTTTCTTTACCTATAAATTGTCTTTTACATCGAACAAGTGTATATCAACAATCATTCATTTGTTCACCCTTTCCTTTTGTAGATATGCTCTCTGATGTCATTCCAGCTTGTGGTTTACATATGTGACTTTGATGATGATAACCTGTATTTTTCTAATTTGTCCCAACTACAACTCAGGAACTAACTACAAAGTTGCTTCCCAATTAGCAACTATTTCTGGATTTACCTGGAGTATCTCTCATGCACCTAAGGAGTATGTTAGGTCCACTGCATCAGGTTCTGTTATTTTTATCTTCTCCTTTGATCTGCTCCCCTTCCCTTGAGAGTGCTCAAGTCCACTCAAGTCCGCTCAAGTCCACTCAAATCCACTTAGCCAGGCCCTACTGCTGCTTCCTCTGGCTGATACTGGTGCACGGTTTTCCCATGTTCTATTGCAAACTAGGGAAAGTAACTACTGCATCTCCCTTTTTGGCTTATGCTGTTGCCATGTTTTCAGTCCTCTTTACCAGCTAGGAATGGGTGAGTGATAACCGAGCCAATAAAGCCTTTTGCCTGGAATTTTTGAACTTGAGGCTTTTGAACTTCTAGAGTGGGAAATCTAATGTGAACTTGGGAGTTGCTGGCACAAGTTCTGAGACCCGGGTGACTCAGGGGTAAAGAATCCGCCTGCCAATACAGGAGATGCTGATTCCATCCCTGGCACAGGAAGATCCCCTGGGGGAGGAAATGGCAGCCCACTCAGTATTCTTACCTGGAAAATTCCATGGACAGAGAAGCTTGGCAGGCTACAGTCCATGGGGTCGCTAACAGTCGGACATGACTTAGTGACCGAGCACACGCTGTGGGCCCAGCACACAGTATGGGTCAGACACACAAGTTTCTAGAACTGGTTTGAGTCAAGAAAGCCAGCAAGCAGAGAAAAGCAGAGATCTGGATTTCAGGTCAGGCCCAGCTGATCCTTTGCTCTTGTGAGCTGGTTACATCGGTCAAATTTGCTTAAGCTGGGACTTCCCTGGTGGTCCAGTGGTTAAGGATCTGCCTTGCAATGCAGGTGATGTGAGTTCAATCCCCAGTTGGGGAACTAAGATCCCACATGCCTTGGAGCAACTAAGCCCCCATACCACAACTATTGAGCCCAAGTGCCACAACTAGAGATTCCGTGTGCCACAATGAAAGATCCTATATGACACAACAAAGATCCTGCATGCTGCAACTAAGACCTGATGCAGCCAAATAAATACATTTTTAAAAATTGCTTAAGTTAATTTAATTTGGATCCTGTGACTACTTGTGTACTTGTGTTTATCGCTCAGTCGTGTCCGACTCTTTGCGACCCCATGGACTATATCCCGCCAGGCTCCTCTGTCCATGGAATTCTCCAGACAAGATTATTGGAGTGGTTTGCCATTCCCTTCTCCAGGGAAACTTCCCAACCCAGGGATTGAACCCAGGTCTCCTGCATTGCAGGTGAATTCTTTACCATCCGAGTCACCTTGGAAAGTATATTAACCAACACCGTGATACTCATTGTTCAGTATTTATACCTACTCCTTTTCATATTTGAATCCACGATAGGCTACAGTGGGCAAAAACTCAGGTGAGAAACCCTACACTGAGCTGCCACTCACTATCTCCATCAGTCAAAGCTGTGGTCTTGGGCTAAACTTTCTTCTGATTCTCTCCTAGGATGTTTTCTACCTGACCGTTCATTTCTACACAGCTCAGCACTTCTCCCTTACTCAAACTCTAATTTTTCCCTGCCTCCCAAACCCCATCTCTTTTCCTGTTTAAGGAATGATGCTCCCATTCCTTAAACACCAAATTCCTTTATATCTTCAGTATTTTCATCAAGCATTTCCTTCATTTTCAGTCTAAATTAGTACCAGACTTTCTCCCAGAGACATCACTTTCTTTGCTCTCCTCTTGAAAAGAGGCTGCTTGTTTTTGTATGCTTCATGTTCTTCAGCCTCAGAAATTGACTTCTTGTCCTCCTTGTTCCAAAAGGCTGATTCTAGAACATTGTCTTCCTACTCCTACTCTGTTTTGAAACTAAGAAGCCCACTTTTAGCCCTACTCTCTCTCCTCACCTTGATGCCCACTTTTACTGCCCTCTTATATCTCCCCTTAATTCACTGGTGACATTGTCCTTGATTCACAAGCTATCTCTCTGTCCCAACACATGCAATCATCTTGGGTGACCTCAAGGTCTCCAGAGGAACAGCCACCCAAAGTCTCAGTCTCCCAGTCACTGACTTTTTCTTTGCCAAAGCCCTGCTCTCTGACACCACCCCAGACATCTCCTCCCATTGTTTCTGTTTGACCCTGTCCTTTCCCTAAAAGTGTACCAGTTTTGTACCAGAAATTGCCTTTTTCTTCACATTCTGTCAGGAATGTTCCATTTGCTTGAATATCTGTGTTAATTTATAATTCACAATTTCTATTTAAACCATTATGCTAATGTCTTTCGGCTTAGAAAAGTAATCCTAAGTCTTTATTTCTTTATCAATGGCAAGAACATAAATCTTTTCATAAAGCTCATGTTATTTATTTATTTATTTTTTCTGTTCAGTCATCAATGAATGAAGCAAGTAGATTCATACTCAGGGTTTTCCAACAGACAAGATATCAGAAGTCTGCTTGACCCCTTCTGCTCAAAACCCATAGACTCAGTTGATAAAGGAGCTCCCAGTTGACATTCGTGGGTACCTTTCTGCTGAACCCAGAAACATACTCCAATCAACCTGCCTTCTATTTCAACCTGTAAATATTCTAAACAAGAAGTCAGATGCAGTTGGCAGCATTTCTCTAAACACTGTCAGAGTGAGGGCCATGGAACTCCAGCAGCCTTCCTGTTCCCACTCCTGCTCGCAGTGCGGAGGTGACTCTCTCCAGGATGTGGGGCTTCTCGACTTGCCTCCTGCTACTTCCTGTAACTTGCTGGGAGTTACAGCTTACAAATACCTGGAGAGCAATGCTAATGCTGGTGGAATGACAGGGGGCTGAGCCTAGCTCTTTCAGACTCCAGCACAGTTAGGAAATGGCAATTTGTTTTTCTGGGTTGTCTGGTCTGCACCTGAATTATGTTTAGATAATGAAGGAAGACTAAATAATTCCTTCTTTCTCTAGGGCCATCTGCCCCTCTCTCCTTCAGAGGGTAGAGCATGCAGGATGCAAATCAAATAATACGCTTCTTAATCCTTCTTCTTGTCTGCCCCACTGCAGGCCTATGACCCTGTCTTTTTTATAGTTTACAGTGCTGTTGCTAGTTTTTTTTTTTTTACTGTGATCTGTCCTCCTGGCATCTAATGGGAAGGCAGGGGGACTGTATTAAGAATAGCACTCTGCAGCCATGCTAACCCAGAAGCCATCTATATGTCTTTTTTTCACAGTAAATGATGTAACTTAAAACCTACCCAATTCAGGAAATGCAAAATTTGCAGTTCTTGTGGGAATATTATATCACCATCTTTGCATTCACTTAGGGTATTTCACTTAAGAGGCAGAGTCGTAATCTAAGATACTTCCTACTTTATATGTATTAATGCAATAGTCACAGTTTAATATTTCATTAGGATTGAATTAACTGTTTACAGATGTGTGTATTAAGGGTGACTATCTTAATATTGTATTGATGAGGGCAGGTTGATAAATTTATCCATTTCAAAATGATTCATACTAACCATAATGATGTCTCCTTATAAGACAGTATAGTTCTGCATTGACACATTTTTCCTAGTGGGACATTAGTAAGTTTATTTTCTAAGATGTCCTGCATAGTGCCTAACAATTGTGAAAAGAGATTTTTTTTTGAGCTGAGGACAGGTAGGAGGGCAAATGAGTTCTCGGGACAACAAAGAGAGAAAAAGGAGAAGAAAAAAAAATTAATTTTTTTCTTAGCCTCCCCACCCCCAAATTGTTATCTCTTTGCTATGAAGTGCAGCAGCCCTAAACTTTATTATTTTAGCCTTTGCTCTTATAACTCTGCCTCTATTAACTTTATGAGCCTGGGCAAGTCCTGCACCTGATTTTCTATAAACTGTAGAGTGAGGCAGGGAAGCATGGGGCAAAGGAGGCAGGTTACATGACAGCAGGTGTAGCCAGAAGTTTTCAGTGAAGCACTGGGTCTCATGGGTAGAGAGTGGAAAGTAAACATTTATTAATCTCTGTTAATAGACTCTGGCACAAGAAATCTGTGGCCCAGATCATTCTGAACTCAGGACCACAATGGAGGCATCGTGTTCACGTCTGGTCCTTTCATTTTAGGAGAGACACAACTGAGAGAATGCAATATGCCTGAGAAAGAGTATCCAGGTGGCAGATATTAAAATGAAAGAAAACAAACACCCCCACACCACGGATGGTAGAGGAACAGATTGAGAAAGGGGCAGAATATTTTAGAACTAGAATATTTTAAGTAGCACTATGGAGAAAAGATGTTACCATTTGCCTCTGTAGCTCCAGGAGGCTGAACCAGGAATAATGCCTGGAAGTCTCAAGGGGACAAATTTGATTCCACGTGAGGCAGGATTTTCTCACAATGGGGGTTATTTAGCTCTGAGAGAGGCTGCCTGCCGAGTCGTTGCATTTCCTTAGTACTTAGAGTTTTATTATGTTAAGTCAGAGGCTCAGGATACAGGCCAGGATTCCTACTTGGAGGGAACAAATAATTAGATGATCCATGTTCCTTCTGACTCCAAGATTTCTATTCCTCTTTTCTATTATAGTCTGGGATTATAATTGAAACATTACATTATAATATTTAAATTCATGTAATACTTTTATACACCATCAGACCATGCAGCAATAGAAATGCATGAGAGGGATTTGAATCACAAGGAAATCACAAAAAGCCTTCTTTGTTCCAGAATTTCAGAGTTAAATTTTTATGACCCAATCTTTAGACGGTTAAAAAAATCCTAGTTCTTTTTCAATATATGACAGTATTTTCAAAATACCTCTCGATTTAGGTTAAATTATTTTTAAGCCTCTCTTTCTCCTGCCCTCCTCACTGACAGTTAAGGCTTTGCCATAAGGCTGAGTCAAGGAGGAGGACGAAAAGTAGGGAGGAAGAGGGTGCCCACCTCTTCTGGCCAAGAGTCTTGGGGTCCCGGGCAAACAGGAAGAGGAAGGAAGAGAAACATCCCTTCCTCTGGCCTAGGAGACTGGAATGAAGAAAGCGGAGAAAAGCAGGAGAATAAGAATATGCCCAGAACTCTTCCTGGAGGCATCAGCTCCGAGTGGGGAGGAGGGTTAGTCAGGCTATGGAGAATCAGGGGGAGGCCGCTGTCTGTTTTGTGTTTGGCACTTTGGAAGGAGCTCATCTCAAAGGTTGCGCTGCCCTAGCTTTTGGGGGGTCATCTTGGAGTACTGTTTGATGGGACAGCATGATTTGTGGAAGGAATTTGGTTTTTCTGAGTGGCCACTGGGTTTGGTGTGACTTGGGTAAGACCTAGAAGTTTCCATATGCCCCTGAGTGGGGCTGCATGTCCGAGACACAGCTGAGTCAAAGGCTGGTGGGCCTGCAAGAGGGTCTGTGATAGTGAGGAGCTGAGTCAGACCTGTCCAGGGTGTGGGTGGAAGACAAGGCAGAACCTCAGAGCGGTCTGTGATGCTCACAAGAGCTGAGAAGCCAGTTGGCCAGGGAACTTCACTGTGGCTTGGTCAGGCTGAAAGACCAAACCACAGGCAATGGCAGAGGAGACTCACAGAGCAAACAGAAGTGAGTCAGAAAGAGACACCACTGCCACAGAGGCCAGTGAGAACATGGTGGGCCACACAGGAGCATAAATCCAGAACTAAGACCTTCTTTCCTGCTGCCAAGGGCACTGAGCCAGGCCCCTTTCTCACCCACCTAGGCGCCATCTTTCAGAGGAGCAGAAAAACAACTGGATATCCGAGAGGCAGAGCATTTTCACCTAAAGGGATTGAGAACTTTCTTAAAGACATCATTTAAATGACTGTACCACTATACCAGGTTATAAGAGTGGACTAAAACTTAAGAGTTTTTGCTGGCTTCCCAAGAGGTGAGATCTCATCAAAGATCTGTTATAGAAAGCCTGAAGGAGCAACATGCTCTTTGCAAGTCAGAGTTGAAGTACAAACAAATTTTTGAATCCATTACAAGTGTCAATAGCGTAAAAATTGTGACACTGAGCTTGCAGATAGACATTTGTATTTCCGGTGACTAGCATGCTCCCTAGAATACAGTATGTGCCAGATAATTATTTGTTAAGTTAATAAATTAATTAAAAGCCAATTTTCAGTAATAGGGTGGAAGAACATTTTTACAAACTCAGATGTATTATTGTAGAAATATCAGTCACTTCCTTGGTTCGATGCAGGCTCTCTGGGGAATCTATATAATTCAGTCTCCATCTGAAACAGAACCAGCAAGATAAGCTATCTCATCAGGGAGAAATTGAAAAGATGAAATGGAGTAGGAGGGACCAGCATGAGAAGGGACTGTGTAATAAAGGTCACTGAGAGGAGATGGAAGGAAAAAATCAATGAAGAGCTGCAAAAGACAGAAAAAAATTGTAATAGCCAAAGATAATTTAAGACAATGACAAATGGAGTTGAGTTTGGGTTATGTCTATGAGGTCTACCTTGTATAGTCCATTTTATTTTTATGCAATAGCCTTAATACTCCATGTCATAAAGCACTTAACATAAAACACTCAATAAGAGGATCAATTACCAACTGGAAAAGATATAAAAATAATTTAACATTTTTTTTCACATTGCATTTTCATACCAATGAATTTCAAAACGAGTTGCTAGTTCGTTGATCTGCATATTTACTATTGAACACAAATCTCCTCTTTGCATCAGCATAGCCCAATACAGTCACAGCATAGAATTTAAGAAGAAAAGTATTTCAGGAGGCACTAGTGGTAGAGAATCTGCCTGCCAATGCAGGAGATGCAAGAGATGTGGATTCACTCCCTGGGTCAGGAAGATCCCCTGAAGAAGGAAAAGGCAACCCGCTCCAGTATTTTTGCCTGGTAAATTCCATGGACTCCAAAGGAGCCTGGCGGGCTACAGTCCATGGGGTCGCAAAGGGTAAGACATGACTGAGCGTGCACAGATACACATAGAATCAAAGCCTCTGGGGGAAATGTGTTCATAACACACTTTATGAGAGAATTTCTGCAAGGCTAAAGATGAGCCACCCATCCTAAACACCTTTTTCTTCCTTGTCCATCTCTTTTGATTCTTTTTTATATTATGAACACACTGTATCTCAGATCTGCCCAAGCTCAGACTGTCAACACCTCTTGTCTAAACCAGTGATAGGAGATATATCTAACTCCTGTACCTTTTCATATGGACTAGGGTGCTGTGCTTTTAAAGTATTTCTTTTTCTTTGTTTGACTGCCTCAGGTCTTGGTTGTGGCAGGTGGGATCTTCGTTGCATCATGCCGGATCTCTCACTGTGGTGTTCAGGCTCTCTGGCTATGTTACACAATCTCCAGAGCATGCAGGCTCGGGAGCTGGGGCTCCTAGTCTTAGTTGCTCTGCAGCATGTGGGATCTTAGTCCCATGACCAGAGGTCGAACCCAGGTCTCCTGTACTGCAAGGCAGATTCTTAACCACTGGGCCACGAGAGAAGCCTCTGGGTGCTGAATTGAAAAGGATTCTGAGGCATCATCCAGATACACAGGGGAAGAAAATCAAGATCGTTGAGTGATGTCTACTGTGGACGTGGGAGGAGGACCAGCATGCCAATCATTCATGTACCATCCCTGGTCCAGATGTTTTTAGCAACCTCCCCACCTTCGGTTATTTGCCTGCATAATATTATCTTCCAAAAATAGTCAGGAATACTCACTTTCCCCCTCTTATACCTTTCGCGGCTCTTTATTTCTTACTTACAGGAGTCTAGTCTCCTTAGCATGGTGTTCAGGGACTTCACTGTTTGGCTTTACTCTTCCATCATTCAATTCTGTGATAGCTTTACATCCCTTTACTAATCACCCCACTTTCCAGCCACTTTGGACTAGTCAGATAGATTCCAAGAGCATGCCTGTATTTGTGTTTTTCTCTTTCTATGAAATACCCTTTCACTTGTATATCTTCCTTATCTTTCATGTTTTAGTTCAAATGCTCTCTGCTTTGAGAAACCTTCTCGTGTCCCTTCCCTCCAATCAGATTTAATTGATGATTCCTGGAATGTATTACGAACTCAGATGAAAATGAGCTCAGTTAAGCATTCTGAACAAGAAGCTACTTGCCAGGTTTTGCCAACTCTGGGTCTCAGGACCTTTACTGTGGTAGAGAAGTGGCCTCCTAACCAGAAATGTATGTATTGTAATACTGAACAGACATAATAAATGAAACAATGGGAGAATCAGTAAACCCATATTCTGGAACAAGACTAAATATTTTGAAATTAAGTTATCACAAACAAGTGGAAATCTTAGTCAGATTCTGTTCTGATTCAACAGCAATGAATATAGATAAGATAAAATAACCCATTAAAAGTAGAAGACTCATAAACTGTTTTTTTTCCCCCCAAATATTTGTGTGGCTGCATCAGGTTCTACTTGCAGCATGTGGGATCTTTTGGAGAGGTGCCCAGGCTTCTGTAGTTATGGTTCATGGGCCTAGTTGCACATGGGCTTTTAGTTTCCCCATAGCATGTGACATTTTTTTTTTTCCCAAACCAGGGATCAAACCCATGTCCCCTGTGTTTGGAATGTGGATTCTTAACCCCTGGATTGCCAGGAAAGTCCCTGGAGTTTTATTTTTTAAATGACAGTATATGGGTTATTTGAGACACTTTTATAACATAATGAGTGAAAAATGGAAAATACAAAAATGAGAATGTGAACAAACAGAAACAAAAGAGATTAAGATATTATTATCAGATAAAGTTGAATTCAAAGCAAAAAAAATGTTAAACAGAAAATATTGTCACCATAATGAAATACAACACTAATGAAACTTTTTGTACCATTGACATAGCAGTAAAATTAATCAATAGACTATGCTAGTGAGAATGAATGAAAACAAAGGTTTTTCTGGGAACCTGCGCACAGAAGGGCCCAGGTAACTCTCACAAGACCCAGACTTCACTGATGCCAAGTTATCTACTGAACATCTTCACTGGATATTTAACAAGCATCTTAAACTTAGATTTTAAAAGCCAAATTCTTTATTTATCTCCAGATATGTTCTTCTGGCATTCTCTATTCTCAGTAAATAGGAATTCCATTCTTCCAATTGCTTGTACCAAAAACCCTGGAGTTTTTCTTGACTCGCTTCATTTTTCCATAGCTCACATCCATTCCTTCAGCAAATTCTGTTGTACCTCTATAATACAGCCCAAACCTGATCACTTTACATCATCTCTTTAGTTGCTACACTGGTCCAAGCCATCCTCACCTTTTGTCTGAATTACTGCAATACCCATAGCTGGTCTCCCATGCCCTCATGAGAACAGCCAGAGGAGTCTCTTTTAAACCTCAAATGGTGTCAGGCCCCCACTCAAAGCTCTTTAATTGCCTTTTATTGACTCAGAGCAAATAAAGGCAAAGTCTTTACTCTGTTCTACAAGGCCCTAAGTAATCTGGCTCCCACTGACTTTCTTTCCTTTCACTTTCCCCCTTGTCTCACTGTGTTCCAAACACACTGACCTCCATATCACTCATAAAACAAATGAGGCCTATCCTTACCTCTGGGGCTCTGCCCTAGCTGTTCTCTCTGGCTGGAACTCTCTTGCCTGGAAAGAGCATGGTTCACAGGAGTTACCTACCAAAGGCAGTGACAGATTTTCTCTTGGGCTCCAAAATCACTGCAGATGGTGGCTGCAGCCGTGAAATTAGAAGACACTTGCTCCTTGGAAGAAAAGCTATGACAAACCTAGACAGCATATTATAAAGCAAAGACATCACTTTGCTGACAAAGGTCCATCTAGTCAAAGCTATGGTTTTTTCAGTAGTTATGTACAGATGTGAGAGCTGGAACATAAAGAAGGCTGAGTGCCCAAGAATTGATGCGTTTGAATTGTGGTGATGAAGAAGACTCTTGAGAGAGTCCCTAGGATCCTAAAAGAAATCAACCCTGAATAGTCATTGGAAGGACTGATGCTGAAACTGAAGTTCCAATACTTTGGCCACTTGATGCAAAGAGCTGATTCTTTGGGAAAGACCTGATGCTAGGAAAGTTTGAGTGCAGGAGAAGGGGGCAACAGAGGATAAGATGGTTGGATAGCATCATTAACTCAACAAACATGAGTTTGAACTCTCTGGGAGATAGTGAAGGACAGGGATGCCTAGCATGTTTCAGTCCATGGGGTCACAAAGAGTCAGACACAACTTAGCCAGTGAACAACAGCCACCATCACCCACCAAAGGAGGCTTTCCCTGATGGCCCCGCCCTCAGTGAGACAGGAATTCCCTCATTCCCACCTTCCACTCCCCACTTCCCATCTCCTTTACCGGCTCTATTTATCTATATAGTCCTTATCACCAGCTGACCTATGATATTTTTATTTTTTAATTTAAAAAGTTTATTTATTTATTTTTTGACCGTGCTGGGTCTTTGTTACTGTGCCTGGGCTTTCTCTTGTTGTGGGGAGTGGGGGCTACTCTCTAGATGCAATGCTCAGGCATCTCATTGCTGTGGCTTCTCGTTGCAGAGCACAGGCTCTAGGGCATGTGCTCAATTGCTCTGTAGCATGTGGGATCTTAGTTCCCAGTTCAGTTCAGTTCAGTCATGTCCAACTGTTTGTGACCCCATGGACTGCAGCATGCCAGGCTTCCCTGTCCATCACCAACTCCCGGAGTTTACTCAAACTCAAGTCCATTGAGTCGGTGATGCCATCTAAGCATCTCATCCTCTGTCATCCTCTTCTCCTCCAGCCTTCAATCTTTCCTAGCATCAGGGTCTTTTCAAATGGGTCAGTTCTTCGTATCAGGTGGCCAAAGTATTGGAGTTTCAGCTTCAGCTTCAGCTTCAGTCCTTCCAATGAATATTCAGGACTGATTTCCTTTAGGATGGACTGGTTGGATCTCTTTGCAGTACAAGGGACTCTCAAGAGTCTCCTCCAACACCACAGTTCAAAAGTGTCAATTCTTCAGCACTCAGCAGAGATCATACCCATGTCGCATTGGCAGGTGGATTCATAACCACTGGACCACCAGGGAAGTCCTATACTTTTTATTACAGTTTGTCTGATTTCTTCAGCTCCTTCCTCTCTAGAATGGGCCATGAAACCTACTCAGAGATTTTTCTTTTGGGTGGGGGGTGGGTTATTTTTTCGTTGCGCTAGCCCCAGAATCTATAACAATGTTTGGTGTATGGTAGAAGTATAATAGATTAGTGGAATGGTTTGAATGATTGGTCACTTATTTAGTTACCCTGAGCTATCCCTTGGAATTCAAGAAAGATCCATGAAGGCCAGGAGAGGTAGGGTGGTTGGCTGAGCTGGCCTGGACTGACCACTGAAGCAGGGGCCTTGGCGCTTGGCTCCACTTCAGTTAGGAGAGCAAATGTTGTGGGTCCCCTGCCTTACTCACAGGACTTCCCCCATGTCTCTCTTGGCTTTTCTTGCTTTCACTTCCTTCCCTTTCTTCTTAATACCATCACCATCACCCTTGTCAAAAAAACCTTTTTGAAGACTTTATGAAGCACTTTCTAGTTCTAGGGCATCTGCTGTGAGCAGCTGTGGGGCTCCAGGGTGTGGACTGTCTGATATTTTTAGGTGAAGAGAGTGTTTGGCAATGAGATCACCCACATGAGCTGGAACAGAATAGGGTCCAACCATCTGCCCTGATCCTGCGGGGTAACTGATGCCTCCAGGTGCTGTTAGCATGCTTGATTCAATTAGTCCTCGTACTTGAAGGTCAGATGTATTTAGCTCTGACCTTTTGTATTTAGCTCTGTATGTATTAATGAAGAAGTTAAGAGTATGAACTTTGACAGACCTGAGTTCAAGCTCTGCCACTGAGCAGCTCTAAGAGACTGGGAAAGACACTTAAGCTGTCTTGGCCTCAATTTCCTCATTATTGAAATGGATAATGCTTGCAACACAGAGCTGTTGTTAGGGTTAAACAAAAACCCAGGTCAAACATTCAGCACAGTAACACAATGCGTAGCCCACAGCAAGAACTCAACTAATACCAGACACCGCTATTAACAATAGTTGGTGCGTGAATGTTCAGTGGCTCAGTTCTGTCTGACTCTTTGTGACTCCATGGACTGCAGCCCAACAGACTCCTCTGTATGGAATTTCCCAGGCGAGAATACTAGAGTGGGTTGCATTTCCTCCTCCAGGGGATCTTCACAATTCAGGGATCAAACCAGCATCTCTTGTGTCTCCTGCTTTGGCAGACAAGTTCTTTACCACTGCCCTACCTGGGAAGCCCACAATGGTTGGTATTTCCACCAACATTATATAATAAAGCTCATGTATCATGAGAGATTCCTGACAAGAAGAAAATCACTTACTCAAGAAAATCCTGCTCTCAAACACTTAATATGGACCATTTGAACTCTGAATTCTCAGTGACTGTATCCTTGAAGTTGCTGAGTGGCCACAAGTGGGGAGAGTCCGTGAGACGGAGCCCAAGGGATTAACAAACAAAATAAATGTTTACCTGCATTTTATGTGCTTGGTCTGTTAAATAGCTCTGTTTTCATTGACTTGGCCCAAATTGATCAGTGATTCACAGGAGACCTTAACTGTGCACTTCTATATATAAAGTTGATTTAGCTGTCTGTTTTTTAACGACATTGATATTTTTGGACTTTCAGAGTATACTTTGCCATTACTATCAACTGAAAAGTAATGTGCCCTGCTCAAAATGGATTTCTAACCACTACTGAAGGAACTGTGGCCTCAGGTTACCTCATGTGTACCTTGGGATAGTGCTATCAAGACACATTTGTCTCTTGATTGTTGGATGTCTGTGTAGTTTTTGCACATATGTTAATCTGGAGACCCCTCTGAGATTAAAAAAATAAAAATCTGGGATTTCACTTTCTTTTGTTCTCCACGAAATCTAATTGTGGTCTGTACAGTGAGAGATCTTGAACAACAGTAGATAGTTGGATGCCTGAAGTGTGGGTTCCTGACTCATATTTGCAATCTGCCGTCTCAGTGCTTTTGGGAATCACAGGTGGCCTCTCTCCCAATCCCTTAGGACTCATTCCTTTACATTCTTAGCTCTATTGGTCTCTGTTTAATATGTATTTATTAGTGGGTCTGTGTATGTGTATAAGAGGGAAAGACTTGTCCTTAGCCTGCTGTGGGATTCAGACCTACCTAGGAGTGTCTGATGAACCAAACATTACTGGGTCGCTGCCATGCAGTAAGGAACTCTTCTGGTGTGGGCCTTCTTTGGCAACTTCAGGAAAAAAAGCAGAGGACTTGAGGTACAAACAGCAGCATTCTCACAGAGGACCCAGCAAAGAGGGTAAGGATTAGGCATCCTCTCCAGCAGCTTCTTAGATAATACCCATCACCCACTGCAATGGGTGGGGACCACACCAACATTCTCATCCTCATTGTTGACATTGAGTGTGCCCGTGTGCCTGGCTCAGTGCAAAGCACACTTAATGCCAGTTTACAGCTTGAGATAGTAAACTGTCCTGGGTCACTCACACAGCGTGTGATGTACTTGGTTTTTTAAAAAATTTATATTTTGTATTGGAGTACAACCGACTAACAAAGTTGTAATGGTTTCAGGTGAACAGCAAAAGGGTTCAGCCATACATTTACATGTATCTATTCTCCCCCAAACTCCCTTCCCATCCAGGCTGCCACGTAACATTGAGCAGAATTCCAAGTGCTGTACATTAGGTCCTTGTTGGTTATCCATTTTAATACAGCAGTGTGCACATGTCTGTCTCAAACTCCCTAACTGTACCTTTCGATTTTAATCCAGGCAGTTTGATTCCAAACCTGTTGCTCTTAATCATCCCTTGATATATCTCCAGGGTTGTATGGAGCACAATAGAAAATCTAGAAATAGACTGAAATACATTTGTCTTATAGACTATAAAGGGAATATCTTTAAAAAAGTGTAAGAAAAATGGATTTATAAATGAATGGTATTGGGGAAAGTGTGCAATCATCCGGAGAAAGGTAAAATTGGATCCCTACCTCACACTTTACACCAGGAAAATCTTCATGCTGATCAAACCTATGTTTCAGTATAAGGATAAAATGATATGCACATTAGATGAAAACATGGAAAAATTCTTCTATAACACTGGGGTAGGGAAAACCTTCCTTACAGTGATTCATGTCATACATACATGTCATACATACATACATGTCATATCATACATGAAAACTATGATAAAGTCAATTATATTAAAAAGTCAAAAGACAAAAATGAAAAAAAATGAACACGTATCAGAAAAAGGGCTAGTTTATACAAAGAGGTCTAAAAACTGATAAGATCAAGACTAATTAGTCAATAGAAAATTAGGTAAAGGATCTGGACTGTTGACAGAAAAAAAACTTGAATGATTCTTAAACATATGAAAAGATTCTCATCCTGACATATAACAAGTGAAATGCAACGAGACGCCATTTGAAATGATGTTGAGATGCCATTTTTCACTTATCTAGTTAGCAAAAATCCAAACATTTGACAACATATTCTGTAGGCAAAGTTAGTTGGGAAAACAAGCATTTTCCTCTGTATACCTTTGGTGGATATACACAGTGCTACAACCTTGTGGAGGGCAATATGACAACATCTATTAAAACACACATGCACTGACCTTCTAACCCAACAAGTCTATTTCTGGGAACTCATCCTACAGATCCACCTGCACATGTGCAAAATGACAGATGCCTAAGTTAAGTCATGGCAGCATTGTTTGTCTGGGCAGATTGGAAATAATCCAAGTGTCCATCATTTGGGATCTGATTAAGCTAGGCCAACAACACAGTAGAATGCTGTGTATTTGTAAAATGAAAGGAAAAATTCATAGGAACCTCTTTCTATATTGTTTTGTCAAAATAAACAGGTCACATTGCAAAAAAAAAAAGGCACAAAAGAAGGTATATAGTTTGTTATCTCTTATGTAAGAAAGGAAAAAAAGAAAAAAATATGTTTGCATTGGTATAAAGAAATGGAGGGAAATGTAAAATAGAAAGCGTCTCTTGGGACAGGGGAACGGAGAACAAGCTGATGGAGTTTGGGAGAAAAACCTTATATTCACTCTATAACTTTTTATACTGTTTTGATTTTTAATCATGAGAATGTACTATCTAATAAAAAGTAAAAGAAAACTTGTCTACATATTTATGTTTGTTGGCTGTTTTCCTCAACACCATGTGCTGATTTGTGCCTTGGATAACAGAGGCTGACCTAGTTTTGGTCTATCTTCAAAACAGTCAACTGGCCCCAAAGTTATCAGCTGTGCAAATTAGAACAAGGTCAGTTGTATTTGGTCCAAGATTGCAGGCAGTGGCAGCTGAGCGACAATTTCTTAAGATTTTTGAAAGAGGCTTGTAACTGAGTATTATTAGGGCAAAGAATGATGAGAACCCAATTTAAAGTTATAAGTAGACTTCTCCAAGAGAAATGCAGTTCTCCAGACTATTCTAGAATTGAGATGCAGGTCAATATCAACCTTGGGGGCTCTACTGTCATCTCTGTATCTTGGAATTCTCTGCATGGCTAGCCTATCTGACAACAAGGGGGAAGGAGGTCTCAGAACTAGAGACATGGCCAGAGACAAGGAAGGTTGGTATATCCATTAGCCTCCATCTTTCTTTGAAAAACAATAGAGGAAGTTGAAATTGAGAAAAGGAATAACTGAAGGAGAAGAGTAAGTGACCTGTGGACAGAAGGATCTGAATAGACATTTTCCAAAGAAGACATACAGATGGCCAACAGGCACATGAAAAGATGCTCAACATCACTAATCACAGCGTGCATGCTAAGTCATTTCAGTTGTGTTTGACTCTTTGTGACTACGGACTGTGGCCCACCAGGCTCCTCTGTCTATAGGATTCTCCAGGCAAGAATACTGGAGTGGGTTGCCATGCACTTCTCTAGGGGATTTTCCCAACCCAGGGATTGAACCCATGTCTCATAAACCTCCTGCATTGGCAGATGGGGTTCTTCATCACTAGCACCACCTGGGAAGCACTAATCACCAAATAAAATGCAAATCAAAACCACTATGAGATATTGTTTCACACCTGTCAGAATGGCTATCATCAAAAAATTAACAGATAACAAATCTTGGCAAGAATGGAGAGAAAGTGGAACCATAGTATACTGTTGCTGGGAATGTGAATTGGTGCAGCCTCTATGAAAAACAGTATGAAGTTTCTTCAAACTATAAATAGATCTACTATATGCTCTAGCAATTCCACTCTTGGGTATACAAAGAAAACAAAAAAAAAAAACAACAACACTAATTCAAAAAGATACATGCACCCCATTATGCATGTAGCCCAAACAGGAAGAAGACAAAGTGTCTATTGACAGATGTATGGATAAAGAAGATGTGGTACATATACACAATGGAATATTATTCAGCCATAAAAAGAATAAAATTTTGGAATTTGCAACAACGTGAATAGACCTGGAGAATATCATGCTTAGTAAAATAAGTCAAAGACAAATACTGTATGTTATCACATGTGGAATATAAAAAATCAAACAAAACCACTAAATAAAACAAAAAAAGAAGCAGATTCACATATGAAGAGAACAAACTAGTGGTTACCTATGGAGAGAGGGAAAAGGGAAAAGTCCATATAGGGGTAGGGGATTAAGAGGTACAAACTACTATGGATAAAATAAATAAGCTGCAAGGATATACTGTACAGCATAGGGAATATAGCCAGAATTTTATATAATAACTATAAATGGAGTATATTCTTTAAAAATTGTGAATCCCTATGTTGTACACCGGAGACTAATATAATACTGTAAATCAACTATACTTCAATTTTTACAAAAAGAATAAGTGACCTGAATCAAGAAGTTTAAATAGAAGAGGGAAGGAAGGAGGAGGGAATAGTGTTTGAGTGCCTACTGTTTGCCAGTATTCTGTTATGAAGTCCAACAGCTCCAGAAGGTAGGTTTCAATCACGCACGTTTAAAAGACAAGGAAACGGAGGCTCAGACTGGTTAACCAGTGCATCGTGGTGAGCATGTGTGCTGGGCTAAGTCGCTTCAGTCAGGTCCGACTCTGCCTCAGTCTGTCCACAGGGACCGTAGCCACCAGACTTCTCTGTCCATGGAATTCTCCAGGCAAGAATACTGGAGTGGGTTGCCGTGTCCTCCTCCAGGGCATCTTCCTGGCCGAGGGATTGAACACATGTCTCTCACCTCTCATGCACTGGCAGGCAGGCTCTTCACTACTAGCGCCACAGCATACCTGCCTTCAAACTGGTTAACGAAGCTAAGCTCTAGAAGGTAATAAGCAATGAAGCCAGAGATCTTCGATGCCAATATCCATGCTTTTTGTTCTGTAACTTTCAAGTTCATATTTAGCAACAAGCTTTTCAAGTCATTGCCACTCGTTTCCAAATAGCTCTTGTTTTTCCTGGTATGGAGCTTCCCGGGTGACTCAGATGGTAAAAAATCCACCTGCAATGCAGGAGAGTTGGGTTCGATCCCTGGGTTAGGAAGATCCCCTGGAAAAGGGGATGGCTACCCATTCCAGTATTCTTGCCTGAAGAATTCCATGGACAGAGGAGCCTGGAGAGCTACTATAGTCCATGGGGTTGCAAAGAGTCAGACTCGGCTGAGTGACTAACACTTTCACTTTCTCCTGGAATCCTCAGCCCCAGCTTCCACCAAGAGAGGAAGCTTTGAAGCCTCCCTTCAGATTCCAGAGCTCCCTCAGTCACACCTTCTCTTGAAGATTTTCCTGCTGGTCCTTCATCTCTCCTGCCCTGACCAAGCCCTCATGTAGTCAGTGTTACATCTCTTACAGATACCTATTGAAAAGATGGTCATACTCTCTCAAGGTTTTTGTTGTTAGAGCTTCTTCTCTTGAGGAACTTGCTCTGGTTCTGCTGATTCCCAATGCGAGTGGTCCCACCTTACTTCAAAATTCAAGTCGCCCTTTGGTGCCTAACATTACAGGTGAGACACTTCCATTCCCCTCTCTGACTTGCTCACTGCTTCAGGGAACACTGATGAGTTAGGAAAAACTCTGTGCCTTCTCTTTGACTTAGAGGCTTTATCTTGAGGTAGAAGATCTTTTTTCAAAAGTTTTATTGATTTATTTAATTTTTGGCTGTATTGGGTCTTCATTGCTGGGCACAGGTGCTCTCTAGCTGTGGCGAGCAGGGGAGGGGGGCTACTCTTGGTTTCAGAGTGCAGGCTTCTCATTGTGGTGGTTTCTCTTGTCTGGAGCACCAGCTCTAAATGCATGGGGTTCAGTAGTTGTGGCTCAGGGGCCTAGTTACCTCGTGGCATGTGGACTCTTTCTGGACCAGGGATCAAACCCACGTCCCCTGCATTGGCAGGTGGATTCTTAACCACCAGATCACCAGGGAAGTCCTTTGAGGTAGAAGAGATTTCTGACTTCATCTCTTTACAGGATTGTGGGTCTTGGTACCAATGCTTGACGTTCCAGAGTGTATGGCCATATATTTGCTTTTAGACCTTTGAAATCTCTACATTCAGAGAAGTCAACCGCCATACTGGATCTGGTCCACAGATGTGTTAGTTGCTCAATTGTGTCTGACTCTTTGCGACCCCATGGACTATAGCCGGCCAGGTTCCTCTATCCATGGAATTCTCCAGGCAAGAATATTGAAGTGGGTGGCCATTTCCTTCTCCAGGGTCCACAGATGGTGGCCGCTAATTCCAGCATTTCTCTCCAGGCCCAGGACTTCCCAGCCACTTATAAAAGTATCACAACCCCATATACTGCAATATACATACTGCTTTCTGCCTGCCTAGCTCTCCTTTCATGTGCCACCTCTTCTAGAATCAATAAAATCTCAAATACACTTAATCATTTAAATAGAAGTTTTGTGGTGCTATTCATCTGGCTGAGGTATAAACATACATGTATATACATGTGTAAGACACGCCACAAGCTGGGGTTTACCCAAGTTAATATGCTGCCATCCTGAGGGGTTGTGGGCCTTTTTTCTTTTTTTCCCTCACTGGATTTTTCAGTGACAGCCCGGTGAACTTTTGTCTGAAACAAGGCCATATTCTGTGAACTTAACTTCCACAACTGCACACATTTTGACTTGTAAGCCATAAAGGGATATCCACAAGTCCTGACTCTTTATAGATAAATTTAACGCATACATATGTATCATCCCCGGGCGCCTCAGATTAGAAGCCTTTGGAAGAACACAGTGTTCATTTATATTCCTCTCATAGCTGGAAGCTGCATTAAGCAGTTACTTTTTTATTGATGAGCCTAGAGCCCGCAGGCCAGGGAGTTCTGTCTCCTGCCGGTCACTCCTCCAGCCAGCCCTTTCGGGAGCCTATGAAAACTATTTCCCATCTTGAAATAGCTAAAAGTGCTGGGTAGAAGCATCCTGAAGAGATGTCACTGGCAGCTACAGTCCCTGCCTGAACTCTGGGAAACAAACCACCCACTTTCCAAACTGTTGCAATTTACTACAAGTCTTAGCTTGAACAGTCCCTGTTTCAGACTGGCACCCAAATGTCTGGGGTTTGGAAATTTATAATTGGTACTTGAAAGAGCCACCAAAACTTCTTGGAAAAAAAAAAAAAGGTTGAAAGACTTTCTTGCAAACATCGATATTTACACTTGCCAGGTAATTTACAGCAATAGTCCTCGTGCCATTTTCACCTGTGGACAAATGAACACCCAGTTTCTCTGTAGGACAGCTGTGCCCCTCAACAGTCCCTGACCCCAGCCAGCTTTGTACGACTTGGATACTCTCCACTCTGGAAACTGCAGAGGGATGACTTAGAGATTCAGGTGGGAATGTTCAGCAGGTACAAATGAATTCTGCCAGCCATGAGCTCACGTTCCCATTTGCATACAAATATCCCCAAAGATTTAAAAATATTGAAGTGAGACGTGTAAGTCAATGATTTTCTACCTTCTTCATTAAGGCTTCGTGCTGGAAACTGACAGGAGGAAAGCTCTCCACTTCAGCAGATGAACCAGGCTTGCTTAAATGTGGGTCTATGTCACGGTTTAAAAATTCTAACACTTTCATTTTTAAATAGTTGTTAAATAAACTTACTTTTTTATAATATGAAAATGATCAGGTTGTCTCCATATCATTTTTGAAAAAGCCAAAATTTAAAAAAGTCGGGGGGTGGGGGGACTTGCAATCATCATCCTACCATCCAAAAATCAAGTGCTGTCACATTCTGTTGTATTTTCTTCCAATCTTTCTAAAGTTTTGGCTTTCAAGATTTTGCTTTTTTTTTTTTTTTTAAGAAATAGATTCCTTTGCCAATATTTGCCTCTTCAAATACAAAGCAAACCTTATAAGACAACTGCACTTTTCTCATTTACCGTTTGGCCTTGTAGACAGCCCTGGGGGCCTCTTCCTCTCCCACAGCCCTTTCAAGAGATGGGGTTGAACCTCATCACAGCTTGGGAAATAACCTTCCCTTCTCTCCTTTTGGAACCTATACATTAAGGCTTTCGGGAGCAGACCCTGGTTTCCCTTGATGTAATTCTCTGGCGATTTAGCCAATAGGCTCCGCCTCCTTCCCCTTTGCTGTGCTGCTAAGTCGCTTTGGTCTTGTCCGACTCTGTGCGACCCCATAGACGGCAGCCCACCAGGCTCCCATCCCTGGGATTCTCCAGGCAAGAATACTGGAGTGGGTTGCCATTTCCTTCTCCAGTGCA
This sequence comes from Cervus elaphus, assembly GCF_910594005.1. Taxonomy (NCBI): domain Eukaryota; kingdom Metazoa; phylum Chordata; class Mammalia; order Artiodactyla; family Cervidae; genus Cervus; species Cervus elaphus. The sequence continues at coordinate 80,595,469 of NC_057826.1, forward strand.
TGAGAGTGAAAAGTGAAAGTGAAGTCGCTCAGTCGTGTCCCACTCTTAGAGACCCCATGGACTGTAGCCTACCAGGCCCCTCCGTCCATGGGATTTTCCAGGCAAGAGTACTGGAGTGGGGTGCCATTGCTTTCTCCCCTTTCCCTTTAGACATGGTTTATCAAACACCCTCCACCACTCCCCAGTTTCCCCCACCCCTGGAAGTGTTATTTACACTCAGTCTGTCCTCCCAGCTCAATCCTGGGAATTAGCAGCTTCCTTCAATAGGAGACAGATGTCCCCTTAACAGCACCCTCTGTGAGCAGGAAGCCCAGGAAAGGTGGCAGGACCCAGACAGCCTATTGCCAAGATATTTCTGGGAGCAGTTCTATTTCAGAAGAGCTAGGCTGAAACTTGACAAGATGAATAGGCATGTTAAAGAAATCTAAACACGGGCTGGAAGAGTGCCACAGAAGTCATTAGCACATGAACACACACAAACTTTTCTCTTTCCTCACTCCCTCTGTGCCATCAGATTCTGGATGAATTTCCGTTCGGTTTTTCTCAAAGTTGGAAGAGCAGGCCTTCGGAGATGAGTTCTGGGGTATCTGTAGGGAAAGACATCTCGTTTGTGGGACACAATGCAAAAATAAAAATTTCTGCCCCAAAGTATTAAGAATGTCACAGAGGTGACAGCAGAGCATTATACACGCTACTATGTGTAAAATAGGTAACTGATGAGGACCTACTGTGGGGCACAGGGAACCCTACTCGGTGCTCTGCAGTAGCCTAAATGGGAGGGAAATCCAAAAAAGAGGGGATATATGTCTACATATGGCTGATTCACTTCACAGTGGAAAATAACACCACATTGTAAAGAAACTATACTCCAATGCAATTAAAAAAAAAAAACAAAAACAACTCCCCCCACACACAAAAAAATGAGTACAAGGTCTGTCTGAGCATGGGGTCCTATATACCCGCGCAGACTGCAAGTATGATTCATATTCATCCACTTGCCTGTGCTGGTCTTAGGGATCTGCTTTGTATGTAGAGAACACTATTTCACTTTCTTTATAACAGGGCAGTAGAGAAGGCCTGAAATGGAATAAACCAAATAGGATATGCCTAGGCCCATTCCACTAATAAACTCAGCTATTCATGATTAATTTGGGGTCAAGAATTAAACCAGCAAGTGACCGAAAGGGGGAAAATATTGACAAGTGATATGTTGTCGATTAAGAAAAGATGAGTAATTTATTTCATCCCATTATTATCTCAATTATGTGCTCTCTCTCTGTTATCACATACTTCATACAAAAGAAACCAATTCTGATAAATCCCTGGGAGCCACGTCCACAATGGTTTCACTTCTAACTCCTTCAAGGCACTTAGCACTGTGCTTGGCACTCGACTGATGTTTTAGGAATCAATTCAGATATGGCCAGAATGTCAGGTTTTGGAGATGAAAGGGACAAAGGAAAAGGAAGACCTAATACCTTTATTTTAAAAAAAAAGGTTGAAAATACAGGAAATATTTCTTCGCTGGGCCTGGGCAGAGCAGAGAGATTGAACTGCATTCAAGGTTTGGTGGAAAAGAGTAAACAGGGGAGAGATTATACATAATTATAGACAATCATGTTTTGGGGGATAAACAGCAATCAAAAGCAAGGAGGTGCCGAGGGCTGGCCCCTTTCCAGCCTCAACCAGGACCCGGGGTTGAGAGAAGGCTGTGGTAGGAAACTCTCCCCGGAGAGCTGTGATCAGTTAGGGGACGGCTTGTTGAGCTCTTTTTTGTTATTTGGATTTTACTTTTTCTGCCCAGGGGTGGGGTGGCAGTTATGGAGTTGCTTTGGCAGTTCCTTTGGCACTTTGGATTTTTTTTTTTTTTCTGGCCTAAGGCATTACCAAAAAAAAAAAAAAAAAAAGAAAAATCAACTTCTCCAAAGAAACATTGAAACCAAAGCCAAATCATTTGAAATTCTTGGCCGGTACAGAGGAAAAAAAGAATTTCTGAACCCAAATCTCTCCATTTGTTTAACACATCAGAGGATAGCACACCAAAATGTATTCTTTGCAAAAACAACAGTGACCAAGTTTTGGCCAGAGCCAAAACAATAGACCAAGAAGATGTGGACTACTCAGGCCCCTAAAATACATTTTGGGAAAACAAAATTACATTTGACATATTTTGTGGTCAAGTTATCCAAATAATTACATTTAGATCTCTGCTGGGAGAGATTTAGTTATCTGTGGGACTCGGCTGTCTTTTTCCTGAGCTTAAGCCCACTAGTGGCATTAAGACTTAATTGGATGCTGTAAAGACTGACTTGGGAATCGGGGAGCCCAAATCTTGAGAATTCTACCAGCACCAGATGGTATGGCATAAGCTTAGGAAGGAATAGCTCCCATGCTCTGTTCAAAATCTGCTCTTCACACCCTTAGGCCCCTGAGCATCATCAGCGTAATCTTTGCCCCTGTGTTTAAATTAAACGTGTATTTCACACATAATTATAGGGTTCCGTGGGACTTCCAAGATGGTATCCACCTGAATTAATCATGTCAAGCTTCTACACAGGTAATTAACTGGGTAGAAATAGCCTGGAGCATTAAAATAGCCCAAACTGCTTCAGTGTTGGGACATTGAAATATCTTCAGAAGCCTAGCAAGGATGAGGCATGGTAGTTCTTAAAGTTAATATGCATTAGCCTCACCTGGGAACTTGTGAAACACAGAATTTAGGCTTCGCCCTCTGAGAACCTGATTAGGTGGGCTGGGGTGGTGTCCTCGAATCTCCATGTTACAAAGCCAGGTGATTCTAAGTTGGTCAGAGGTTCATGCATGAAGGATATTATAGGTCAGGTATCCCCAGTCTCTGGGATCTAATACCTGATGATCTGAGGTGGAGCTGACATAATAATAGAAACAAAGTGAAAATGTTAGTCGCTCAGTCATGTCCTGCTCTTTGCAACCCCCATGGACTGTAGCCCGCCAGGCTCCTCTGACCATGGAATTCTCCAGGCAAGAATACTAGAGTGGGTAGCCAGTTCCTGCTCCAAGGGACCTTCCTGATCCAGGGATCCAACCCAGGTCTCTTGCATTGCAGGCAGATTCTTTACCATCTGAGCCACCAGGGAAGCCCAATAGAAATAATGTGCATAATAGAAATAAAGTACACAATAAATGTAATCACTTGAATCATTCCCAGACCGTTCCCCCCAACTCCTGTCTGTTGAAAACTGTCTTCCACAGAACAAGTCCCCTGTGCCAAAAAGGTTGGGGACCACTGCTATAGGTTTTCAAACTTGAGCAAGCATCAGATTAACCAGGAGGGGTTGTTAAAACACAGATGCTGGGTACCGCCCCCCCACCGCACCCCGGAGTTTCTGATTCAGGAGAAATTCATAGAGAACCTGAATTTCTAGCAAGTTCCCAGTGATCCTGCTGCTGCTGGTCTAGACATCACACTGTGTGACTCCCTGCCTTAGACCCTTAATATTCAGAATATGGTTCCTAGAAGCCAGTAGCATTAGCTTGGAAGCTTGTTAGAAATGCAGAATCTGAAGTACCATGCCATACTTCATGAATCAGAATTTGCCTTTTACTAAGATCCCTATGTGATTCACATCCCAGGAAGTTTTGAAACATGTTGATTTCAATTATAGTAACAGTTTGCAACCTTAATTACACATTAGAATCACCTGGGCAGCTTTTAGACTAGACTGATATCTCGAACCCAGCTTAGGAGAGTTCTGGTTTGTTTCATTACTCTGGGTACAGCCCAGGTATCAGGATTCATCAAACCCCTCCAGGTGATTCTGACATGAAGTCAAGATGGAGGACCACTGCTGAAGAAGATGCCAGATGAGTACTTGTTGTGTGTTTGTTGATGGAAATTTCCAGCAATGCTGGGGACATGGCTTTCCAGGTGGTGCAGTGGTAAAGAATCTACCTGCCATTGCAGGAGACACAAGAGACGATGGTTTGATCCCTGGGTGGGGAAGATCCCTTGGAGAAGGAAATGACAACCCACTCCAGTATTCTTGTCTGGAAAATTCCATGGACAGAGAAGTCTGGTGGGCTACAGTCAGTCCATGGGGTCGCGAAGAGTCGGACACGACTGAGCACAGATCAAATCGCATCATCTTCACTTTAACTCGAGTCTTCTTCCTGCTGAGTTGTAAACAGGCTGCCGGCCACACGAAGCATTCACAGTCCTGACACTAGCAGCCAAGGCAGGGGAAAAGTCTCTTAAAATGTGAGTACTCTGGGCATGCACAGAAATTAATACAGAAAAGAGAAAATTTTAAAAAACAACACTGTAATTAGTATTCTCAGTGAGACTTGAGAGGACATTGCAGTGCTAAAATAGAAAAAAACTGTCACAAAAAAGGAGCAATCTGAGAACAACGAAAAGTTCTTAGACATGAAAAACATTGTTAAAATTAAATGCTCAGTAGAGCAGTAAATGGCAGAGGGGATATTACAGAGGAATTAGTTATAGAAAGTGGTTTCTAAATGTCCAGCTAGCTGAATTAAATTCACCAATCTTCCAGTGCACTTTAATTTTAAAAAAAGTCTCTGGACCTTACCCTAGACTTGTAGAATCACAATCATCAGCTGGGGGCTGGGAATCCATATCTTTAAGAAGCTTCTGGAGGTCATTTTAATGCCCTAACAGATTTTGGAACCACTCAGTCAAAAGACAGGCTTAAGGGATTCTCCCAGAACCCTTAAGAGAGGGAAATTCTGAGAACCCTCAAACAGTAAGGGGCACAGAAAGGGCCATAATGTTGCAAAACTCTGTTGGGATGGCAGGAATGGGGTGGGAGAGTGGGGTGCCGGCAGGGTTGGATGGAAGGCGAGCTTTCACCTTTCACTACTGTGAGGGATGGCGTCTGAGTTGTATCATGTTGTGGTCTTGAATAGAGGATGGATGTTGAAAATATACTATGTGAAACAGAAGTTCCACAAGTGGATAAACGAACAAGTGCAGATGAAATTATCAAACAAATAATAGATGATCATCTTCAGATCAAAAAGGACATCAGGGACTTCCCTGGTGGTCCAGTGGTTAAGACTCCCTGCTTCCACCGGGGGGGGGGGGGGGGGGGGGCAGGGGCGGGGTGCAGTTCAATCCCTGATGGGGGATCTAAGATCCTATATGCCAAAAATTTTTGGCACAGCCAAAAAGTTTTAAAAAAGACACCAAATAAGAGGCTGGCTCTATTTTTGCGGTGGGCCTTGTTGTGATATAAAACACAGCTTACAATCACTCATTTAAAGTGTACAATTCAATGGTTTTTAGTACATTCACTGTTTATGTTGTGTCCGACTCTTGTGACTCCATGGAAGAGAAGCGGATGACAGAGGATGAGAGGGCTGGATGGCATCACCGACTCAATGGACATGGGTTTAAGTAAACTCCAGGAGTTGGTGATGGACAGGGAGGCCTGGCGTGCTGCAGTCCGTGGGGTTGCAAAGAGTCAGACACGACTGAGCGACTGAACTGAACTGAAGTGGACTGTATCCCACCAGGCTCCTCTGTCCATGGGATTTCCCAGGCAAGAATACTGTTAGGCAACTGTTAATTACAGAACATCTTCATAACCTCAAAATGGTAAGCCATACTTGTTAGAAGTCTTTTCTCATTCTCTACCTCACACTGTCCCAACCCCCCAGACTTAGACAACCACTAATCTACTTTCTATTATGCCTATTCTGGACATTTTATATAAATGGAATCATACAATTTTGGTCTTCTGTGACTGGCTTCTTTCACATAGCATGTTTTCAAGGTCCATCCATGTCGCATGTTTCAGTATTTCATTTTGTTTTATGGCTGAATAATATTCCATTGTATCGACATACCACATTTTATTAATCTATTGCTAAGAATCTGGATTGTTTCCACTTTGGGGATTTTATGAATAATGCTGCTGTGAACATTTGTGTACAAGTTTTTGTGTGGATATATGTTTTCATTTCTCATGGGCATATACTTGGGAGTGAAATTTCTGTATCATAGGGTAGCTCTGTGTTTAATATTTTGAAGAATTACCAAACTGCTTTTTAATTTTACTGATACAATCCCACCAGCAATAGATGAGCATTTCAACTTCTCTACATCCTCATGAACACTTGTTATTGCCTGTCTTTTGATTTTAACCATCTTGGTGGGTATGAAATGACATCTCATTGTGGTTTTGATTTGCATTTCCTTGTTGGCTAATGATTTTCAGTATATTTTCATGTGCTTGTTGGCCACTTATGTATCTTCCTTGGAGAAATGTTTATTCAAATTTTTTGCCTATTTTTTAGATTGGGTTGTTTGTCTTGTTGAGTTGTAAGAATTCTTTATATATTCTAGGTCCTAGACCCTTCTCAGATATATAATTTGCAAATATTTTCTCCCATTCGGTGTGTTGTCTTTTAATTTTCTTAAAAACATCCTTTGAAGTACAAAAATTTAAGCTTGCTTAAGTCCAGTTTATTTATTTATTTATTTTGGTCATTTGTGCTTTTGTTATCATACCTAAGAACACTTTGTTTAACCCAAGATCATAAAAAATGAACTCCTTTGTTTTCTTCTATGAGTTTTATAGTTTCAGCTCTTTATTTAGGTCTATTATTCATTTTGACATGATACTTGTGTATATGGTACAAAGCAGGAGTTCAGGTTTCACACACGGCTCTCTAGTTGTTGCCATTTGTTAAAGAGATGAGTCTTTCCCCCATTCAACTGCTTGAACACTTTTGGAAAATCAGCTGACTATAAATGTAATAATTTATTTCTGGATTCTCAATTCTGTTTTATTGAACTATGCCCTCATGCCAGTATCACACTCTTGGTTACTATAGCTTTGTAGTGAGTTTTGAAATTGGGAATTGTGAGTCCTCCAGCTTTATTCTTCTTTTTCAAAATTATTTTGTAATTCTGGGTCTCTTAGTTTTCTATACAAAGTCTTTAGAATCAATTTGTCAATTTCTGGGGGAAAAGGGGCAGTTGGGATTTGATAGGGATTCCATTGAATCTGCAGATCAATTTGAGTTGCATTACTATACTTAACCACTTACACTTAAGTCTCATTGGCCAGGGCTAGTAACATCTGAAAGTGAAAGTCAATCAGTTGTGTCCGCCTCTTTGCAACCCATGACTATACAGTCTCTGGAATTCTCCAGGCCAGAATACTGGAGTGGGTAACCTTTCCTTTCTCCAGGGAATCTTCCCAACTCAGGGATTGAACCCAGGTGTTACACGTGCAGGCAGATTCTTTACCAGCTGAGCCACAAGGGAAGCAGTTACATATAGGTTTGCCAAATAAAATACAGGATTCCCAGGTCAATTTGAATTTCAGATAAGCAACAAATTATTTTTTATCTTAAGAATGTACCAGATATTGGCTCAGACATATTTACAGTAAAAATTATTCATGGTTTATCTGAAATACAAATTGAACTCGGCATCCTGTGTTTTTATTTGTTTAATCGGGCAACCCTATTCAAATAGTCACCCAGAGATATATGGGGGGTGTTGGAAAGGTGAAGTGAATATTTAGCTTTCCTCCCTTAAGGGAGGAAAAGATGAAGGGGTTGGCAGTAGGTGTTAGGTTATCTAACCAATAGTATCCGCTCTCACGTTGCCTTGTTCTTTTTGCAGCGAATTCTTCTTTGTCTGAATTTACTTTGGGGATCTAGATTTTTGTTGTTTATTTTGACCTGGAATACATTTGTCCAGGAATACATATTTGACCTGGAATACATACACTGGTTATGTCATTTTGTTTTAGGCAGAGCTCTAGAATGTAGTTGAAAACTCATTTCACCTTTAAAAGTGATCCCAACCTCAATCTTTATCTTTTAATAGGAAAATTCAGTCCTCTTATGTGTTTTATGGTAATTGGCCTCCTTAATGTATTATTTTTTGTTTTGTTTCCTTTCTTCCTTTTTTGTCAACGCTGACCTCTCGAAATGGTTTTGTTTCCTTCTCCTTTTTTTCTTTTAGGATTTGAAAGCTACACATTCTATTTCTGATTTATCTGTGGCTACCTTTACCTTACAATTTGTAATAAAAATATTTGAGCCTATGTTTCAGAGTTCCCTGCTCAGTAAGAAATGACTGTTGGCAGCTATCAATTCTTTCCTCACCTCCTACTTTGTAAGTTTAAGAATTCCAGAGTACTACTGACTTTGTTTGGACATTACATGTTCTTCTTAAAGAAACTTTTTTAAAGAAAGTTTGCATTGTAATTTATGAGAGTATCAGCATTTAGATTTAACTCTTATTCCAGTTTCTCATACTCCTTCATCCTTTGATCCCTTTATTCCTATTTTCCATTTGGATGAAATTTTTCTTTGAGGAAAAATTGTGACAGGATACATGAGTGGCATCCTTCCCAAAACTTTCCATGTCTGAGCATGTTTCCCTCTGTCCTTACACGTGAACAGCCAGTGGTTTCCCACAGACTCTTCAGGCCTAATCCTCCACCCTCAGAAGTCTGTGACCCTTGTCATCTCTCAGTATTTAGTATCACAGATGAAAAGTCCAGCACCAATCTAGTTCAGTTCTCATGGCAGCAAATGTATTATTTTTTGGGTGGATGATTTTAAGATTTTCTTTGTTCCTTGGAATTCACAAGGCGTGAGGCTCTTAAAAAAAACTAACCACTATTTGTGATGTGAAAGTGTCAGTCCCTCTGTTGTGTCTAACTCTGCGTGACCCCCGTGGACTATAGCTCGCCAGGCTCCTCTGTCCGTGGGATTCTTCAGGCAAGAATACTGGAGTGGGTTGCCATTTCCTTCTCCGGGGGATCTTCCTGATCCAAGAATCAAACCCAGGCCTCCTGCATTACAGGCAGATTCTTAACCATCTGAGCCACCAAGAATACTCAAAGTAGAAACAGAAGGTGTATCCATTTTGTATTGCTACTGCAACAAATTACCACAAGTTTCTGGCTTAAACAATGCACGCTCATTGTCTTAGTGTCCTGAAGTCACAAGTCAGACACTTGTGGGATGCTCACACTTGTGCTCAGTCGTGTCTGACTCTTCTGCAACCCTGAGGACTGCAGTCCACCAGGCTCCTCTGTCCATGGGATTCTCCAGGTGAGAATACTGGAGCAGGTTGCCATTTCTTTCTCCAGGGGATCTTCCCAAGCCAGGGATGGAACCTGGGTCTCCTGCTTGGCAGGCTGATTCTTTACTACTGAGCCACCTGGGAAGCCTTGTGGGATGAAAGTGAAAGTCACTCAGTCATTTCCAACTCTTTGTGATGCTATGGACTATACAGTCCATGGAATTCTCCAGGCCAGAATACTGGAGTGGGTAGCCTTTCCCTTCTCCAGGGGATCTTCCCAACCCAGGAATTGAACTGAGGTCTCCTACATTGAAGGCAGATTCTTTCCCACTGAGCCACCTGGGAAGCCTTGTGGGATACTCGGGTTAAAATTTAAGGGGTCAGCAGAGCTGTACTCCATCTGGAGGCTCCAGGAAAGAATCCAGTTCCTTCCATTTTCCACTTCTAGAAACTGCCTGCATTCCTTTGTGATAACATTGGGCCCACCTGGATAATCCCAGTAACTGGCCCTACTTTAAAGCCAGCTGATCAGTAATAAACATTAATCGCATCTGCTAACTTAATTCCCCTTTGCCGTATAGCCTATCATATTCACAAGTTCCGGGGATGTGAGCATCTTTGAGGAGCCACTACGCTAACACAGAAGTGAACTTCTTCAGCCCTTTAAGTACATCTCCAAAACAAACAAACAAAAAACATAGCTAATAAACATATTTAATGGTGAAAGACAATGTCTTCCCCCAAGATCAAGAATAAAACAAGGATGTCTGCTCTTACAGACATTGCGCTGGAGGTTCTAGCCAGGGCAGTTAGGTAATAAAAAGAAATAAAATATGTCTTGATTGAAAAGGAAGAAATACAATTGTCTTTATTTTCAGATGACATGTTCTTATAACTAAAATCCTAAGGAATCCACTAAAAACTGCTAGAAGTAATAAGTTGAGCAAAGTTGCAGGACATAGGGTCTATATACAATAGTCAACTGTATTTCTATACACTAACAATGAAAATATTAAAATAAAATTTAAAAAGCAACTCCACTTATAATAGCATCAAAAAGAATGAAATAATAAGAATAAGCTTAATAGAAGCACAAGACTTACATTCTGAAAGCTGCAAAACATTTTTTTACGTTTAAAAACTTTTTTAATTGAAGGATAATTGTAAAACATTTTTGAAAGAAATTAAGGACAACCTAACTAAATGTTCATGGCAATGCTATTGGGAATGTAAAATAGTATATCTGTTATAGCAAACATCCATTTCCAGAACTCTTTTCATCTTACAAAACTAAAACTCTACCCATTAAACAATAACTCTCCATTTCCCCCCTTCCCTCGGGCCCTGGAACGACCATTCTGCTTTGAATCTTGATGAATTTGATTACTCTAAGCACTTTGTGTAAGTGGAATCATACAGTGTTTGTCCTTTTGTGACTGGCTTATATCATTTAGCATAATGTTCAAAGTTCATTCATGTCATGGCATGTTTCAGAATTTGCTTCCTTTACAAGGCTGAATAATATTCTGTTGGAGGTGTAGACCACATTTTGTTTATCCATCCATTCATTAAGGGACATTTGGGTTTCTTCCATCTTTTGTGTATTGTGAATAATACATGTCAACTGGATCAACACCCTTTCAAAAGCTTTGCCTATAGCCCCATCTTATGACTTTTATTTTTTGGTCAGAACTGAATCCTACCTGCAAGAGAGTTTTCAGAAATGTAGTTTTCACCTGAGTAAAATGAGTCCCCAAAATAAATTAGGGTTCTGTTAGGATGCTAGGTAAACTAATAGCAGTCTCTGCATCAGATTGTTAAGCCTATAAAAAGTGAGTCTAGAGCAGCTGGTAGTCATCATGCACAGCATATGGAGAGAGCCTACCAAGAGCTGGGGAGACAGAAGTCAGGCATCCTTTGACTCCTTGTTCCAGCTGCGCCTTAACCTCTCAGCTACACCAGTACATTCCTTTGCTTCTTTTTTGTAATATTTATTTTTATATATTTATTTGGCTTCTTCAGGTTCTAGCCGTGGCTCACGAGATCTTCATTCTTTGTTGCAGCATGTGGGAACTAGTTCCTTCACCAGGGATTGTACCCAGGCCCTCTACCTTGGGAGCACTGAATCTTAGCCACCGGACCAGGAAAGTCCCACTTCCTTTGCTTCTTACAAGCTAGTTTGAATTGGACTTTGGTCATTTGCAAGAGAGAGAGTTCTGAATAATGCAAGAAACACCAGGAAAAGAATAAATTCTAGTACATCCTTAGAATAAAATGCATGTATCTATTAAAATTAAATGTACATAACTGTATATATGTATATATATATATATATATATATATATATATCTGCCCAGATATCTCTGAAAATTTTTTTAAAAATATACCTGAATGTTCATGGTGATTTATCTCTGAGTGATGGGACTCTCAATAATATTTACTTCGTTTTATATCTTAATGTTGCATAGTAAATATGTATTACTTCTAAAATAAAAGGTAAATATGTAGTTATTTTCTCTTGTAAAAATTAACAGAATTTTTATGATGATTTATTTTAAAGTGTGTGTGTATTTGGATTTGCAAAGAATAAAGTCTGGGAGGATAGTCACTGAGAGGCTAGCAGTGGTATCTCTGGCTGGTAGATCTGGTAGCTTTTTCATTGTATTATTTTCTATTTGGGGGTTATCTAAATATTTTGCACTGGGCTTCCCATTGGTTCAGTGGTAAGGAATCTGCCTGCCAATGCAGGAGACCCAGGTTCAATCCCTGAGTCAGGAAGATCCTCTGGAGAAGGAAATGGCCACCCACTCCAGGATTCTTGCCTGGAAAAGCCCATGGACAGAGGAGCCTGGTGGGCTATGGTCCATGGGGTTACAAAAGAATTGGACGTGACTTAGTGACTAAACAACAACAAATATTTTGGATTGTCTCTTTACAATTAATGTGTGATGGTCAATTTTATGTGCCGATTTGGCTAAGCTATAGCGCCCAGTTATTCAATCAAATGCTAATATAGGTGTTACTGTGAAAGTGTTTTACATGTGTGATTAATTTCTATAATCAGTTTTTTTTTAAGTAAAGGAGACTACCCTCCATATGGATGGTCCTGATTCAATCAGTCAAAAAATTTAAAGAGCGGTGCTGAGGCTTCCCTGAAGAAGAAATTCCACCTGGGACCTGCAGTGTCAGCTCATGTCTGAGAGTTCCAGCCTGCCTGTCCTAATGGACTACCATGTGGATTTCAGACTTTCCCAGGGAGATCCCTCTCCCTCTCCACCCACCCCCTACATACATACACACACATATTTTATATCTATGTGCATGTATATATATGTATTTGTATAATTTTTTAACTGGTTCTTTTTCTCTGGCAGATCCCCAACTGGTACAGATTTTAATACCTGGAAGCAGAGAGCTACTGTAACAAATATAGTTGACCCTTGACAATGAGGGGTTAGGGACACTAACTCTCTGCAGTCGAACACCTCGGTATAATTTTTATTATACCTGATGGCTCAGATGGTAAAGAACCTGCCTGCAATGTGGGAGACCTGGGTTCAATCCCTGGGTTGGGAAGATCCCCTGGAGGAGGGCATGGCAACCCACTCCAGTATTCCTGCCTGGAGATTCCCCGTGGACAGAGGAGTGTGGCAGGTTACAGTCCATGGGGTTGCAAAGAGTCGGACATGACAGAGCCCTCTCTATCTGGGCTTTATATCCATAGTTTTGCATCATGGATTCAAACAACCTCAGATTATGTAGTACCATAGTATGTAGTTAGTGAAAGTATATATATAAGTGGATCTGTGCAGTTAAAACCCATGTTGTTCAAAGGTTAACTGCTCCTAAAAACATGAAAGTGACTTTGGAATTGGGAAAAAGGGGAGAGACTGGTAGAATTTGGGGGCACATGATAGGAAAAGCCAAGATTGTCTTGAACAGACTGTTGGTAGAAATATGGATGTTAAAGCCTCTGCCAGTAAGGTCTCAGGAGGAAGTAAGGAGCATGGTAGAGAAAGCCTGTTATCATCTTTGAGTACACACATATTATCATAAATAGAATATTGGCAGAAATATGAATGTTAAAGGCACTGCTGGTGACAGTTCAGAAGGAAATGCAGAACGTGTTATTGGAACTTGGAAAGGAGATCCTTCTTATGCAGTGGCGGGGAGCCTAGCTGAGCTGTGTCCTCCAGTGATGTGGAAATCAGAACTTGCAAGTAATAGACTTGAACAGTTAGCTGAAGAGGTTTCCAAGCAAAGTGTCAAAGATGCAGCCTGGCTTCTTCTTACTGCTTCTGTAAAATGTGAGAGGAAAGACACAAATTAAGGAAAGAAACGTTAAGCAAAAGGGAACCAGTACTTAGTGATCTGAGAAATTCACAGCCTATCCAGGGTGCAAATAATGCTAATATTAAGAGATTCACTGTAAGGAAATTGTACTCTGGAGACAAAGCCAAGGCTGTGGCTAGATGATCTTTTGCTAGTGCTGAAGCGTTGAAGGTAGCCACTTCATGGAGCCACTCAGTCAACAGAAGCCAGGAAGCGATGTGGCATGAGCCAGGGCTGATCTGTGGAGGACCATCCCATCTGATGCCACGAGTCTCAGTGAAATACGTGGGGGACTTACCAAACATGGTAAGCCAGCAGAAACACTGCTAACTTGTACTAAAAGGGACAGGGAAAGGATGAAAATAAAGGAAGATGATCAGACTCTCAAAATCTACAAGCAGGAAAACTACTTAGCTGCAAACAAGGAAAAGGAAGAATAGCTCCTTGGGCCTTGGACCCAGACTCAAGACACAGCAACCAGAGCCCCATGCCCAGAGGGCAGCCTCTTGAACCAGGGAGGGATGCTCCCAGGCCTTGAAACCTAATGAATTTTCCCAGCTGGCTTTAGAAGTTGCTTGGAAGCAGTGACCTCTTTATTCTTTCCATTTTTCTCCCTTTGGAATGGAAATATCTACAACTATTATACTATGCCTGAACCACCATTTTATTTTGGGAACAGAGAACTTCTTTTTTAGTTTCATAAGTACACAAACAGTGAAGAATTTTACCCTAGGAAGGATGATAGATACTTAATCTCCCCCAGATGTGATATAGATGGAGAGATTTCAGACTTATGAGCCAATGAGATTTTGAACTCTAGACGATGCTCTAATAGGTTGAAATTTTGGGGCTGTTGGGATGGGGTGGTTGTATTTCTCACATGTCACAGGCAAGAATCTTTAGGGCCAAAGGGTAAACTGTGGTAGGCTGGGGGAAAAAAACGATCCCTTCAAAGACATCCACATCCTAATTTATGTGGAAAAAAAATCTTTGCAGATGTGATTAAGTTAAGAATCTTGAAATGGGAAGATTATCCTAGATTATTCCTGTTGGCCCTAATATAGTTCTTATGTGAGGAAGAGAGCAGAAGGGGAGAATGTTTATACAGAGAGAAAAAGCAATGTGATGACTTTGGCATGGAGAGAGAGATTGGAAGATAAATACTTCAGATTTTGAAGATGGAGAAAGGGGTCATGAGCCAAGGAATATGGGCAGAAATGAGAAGCTCAAAAAGGCAAGGAATGTAGCTCTAGAAGTTGGGAAAGACAAGAAAAGGAATTTTCTCCCAGAGTCTCTGAAAGAAGCACAGTCCTATAGATACTTTGGTTTTGACCCAGTGAAACCAATTCAAATTTCTTGCCTCCAAAACTATAAGAGAATAAATTTGAGTGTTTTTAAGTCATCAAGTTTGTGGTGATTTGTTACAGCAGCAATGGGAAACTTTATGATCAAAAACATAATGTAGCATTATTAATTTGACTCACATGCTATCTATAAATACCACTGAGGCTAAGTTCTAAGATTTTATTTGGAAATTTTATATTGGTATTCCTAAGAGGGTTGGTCTATACTTTGCTCTCATGTACTATCTTTGCCAGGTTTTGGTGTCAGGATGTACTAGTCTCTTAAAAAGAAATGAGATGCCTTTCCACTTTTGCTAAGTTCTGAAACAGCTTAACTAGCAGTTGATGCAGTGAAATTCTTTGCAGTATGCTGATGAGGGCTGGCTCTTTGCCAAAGTTCTTAATTTCTTTCACGGTGCTTTTAAATTTTAATAATCATAGCAGTGCATCAGGCAAGCTGTTTACATGTACCTTTTAAAATCCCCACATAATATGTCTATGGGGTAAGTGCTATTGTTTGTATCATTTTACAGATAGGGAAACTGAGGATGAGAGAGGTGAAGTAATTTGAAAGGGTTGCACAGCTCCCATAGGGCAGAGCTCAGATCTGGAATGAGGAGTGTCTGGTTTCAAGTTCCATACTTTTTATTTTTACCTTTGCCTTAATAATGTCTCCTGGTTCTATACTTCTTGCATACTTTTACTAACCTATATTTTCTTAGAAAATCTCTCATTTCGATTATTAAATGTATAGCATAGTATAGAAAGTATCCTTTAAGTTCTTTTAAATTTCATCTGTATTTGTGGTTGTATCTCCTTCCTTGTTCTAAATTTTGTAGGGTTGTATTTGTGCTCTCTTTTTCCTTGATTTTTTTTGGGGGGCTTTGCTGGATATTCATTGTGGTACGCGGGCATGTGGGCCTTCTCTAGTTATGGAGCACAGCTTCTAGACTGTATGGGCTCAGTACATGTGAGCAGCTCATTGGCTTCGCTAGTTGCAGCACGTGGGTTCTCTAGTTTTGGCACGTGGTTTAGTTGTCCCACAGCATGTGGGATCTCAGTTTCCTGACTATGGTTCAAACCCACGTCCCCTGTGTTGGAAGGCAGATTTTTAACCACTGGACCACTGAGTAAATCTCTCTTTCTCTCTGGATTGACTGCTTTATGGATAATCTATTTTATTGCCCTCTCCCTCCCCATCCGGCTATCTGACTTTTTTTTTTTTTCAAATTAATAGTTAAGGTTTCAAAATGTTTCTTTTATCCTATTTGCCCTAAGTTTATTTTGTTGTTTTTAGTGAGTGTTTTAGTTTCTTCACTCACTAAATGTTTATTTGTTGGTTATTATGTACCAGACGTAGTCAATCGATTACTTAGTTCATTTTCATTTTTTCTAATTTGGTGAGTTGTTTAAGTCTATACATTTCCTTCCAAGTACAGCTTTGGCTACATCCTAAAAGTTTCAAAATGTCGTGTTCACAACATTAATATTTACTAAACATTCTGTATTTGCATTTTGGTTCCAAAGAGTTTTTGGTTATTCTCCCATTATCTATTTACAGTGGCACTGAATTGTAATCAGAGAATATAGTTTATTTATACATTTTAGAATGTCTCACAGACCAAGAGATCAAGGTTTGTAAATATTCCATGGACATGAAAACACTGTGTATTCTCTAGTTACTAGTTCTAGAAATCAATATTAATATTAATCAGTATTAGATTATCTTTGTTCTTTCAATTATTCAGTTTCTTTGGAGTTCTCTATATTTTGCCAGCTTAACAGACAGCAACTGAAAAGGATATGCTAAATACAGAGGATTTTTTATTCAACAGGATTTGTTGTATATATGTCAGTTTAACCGTGCTGGTATAGGCCTTCAGCCAGAATATATAAACAGAGTTCAGCGGTATCCTGAGACTTGCACACCCTGCAGAATGTCTCTTCAGTTTGTTTTCCCAGGAAAACCCCGTGGGTTTTTAATACCCAAACCTTATTGAACACATGTATTTGTCAATATATTTTTGGCTGATCCTTACACAGGGGTCAAAAAAGGTATTTACAGACCAAAACCTCAATTCAATATTTTAACAAAACAACATGCTGTGAAGTCTTAACTTCCTTTCCAAATGCAAATGGTAGACTATCAGAATCATGTCCATCCACAGGGTCATGGGAATGACATGTGCTACAGTGTACAAAGCAACTCGCCTTTGCTAGTCTTGTTGCTGCTGTTTCTTAAGGTATAATTTATATACAGTAAAATATGCTCTTTAAAAAAAAGTGCACAGTTCCGCAGTTTGAGAAACCTTACCACAATTAAGATAAAGAATATTTCTTTCATTACAAAAATTTCCCTCTGTGCCCCTTTGTAGTCAGCTTCTCCCCTACCCCTGCCACCCTGGGCAACCTCTGATCTTCCTTCTGACCTTATTGCTTTGCCTTTTCAGAATGACATCTAAATGGAATCATACAGTATGTGGCCTTTTGAGTCTGGCATCTTTCACTTAGCATAATGCATTTGAGATTCATTTGTATTGATGAGTGTATCATAGTTTGTTCCTTCTCATTGCTAATAACCTTCCACTGCATGAATAGGCCAGTCCATTTATCCATTCTCCAACTGAGCCACATTGAGTGGTTTCCAGATTTTGATTTTTATGACCAAATGCTATAAATTCACATACAGGTTTTCATATGAACATACATCTTCATTTCTTTTGGATAAATATCTAAAAGGGAGAATGCTGGGTCATCTGATTATTGTATGTTTCTCTTTGTAAGATACTATTGAACTGTCTTCCAAAGTGACGATGCCGTTTTACATTTCCACCAACAGTGAATGAGAATCCCTCATCAGCACTCGGTACTGTCAGCTTTTTTTTTTAAACGTTAGCTATTCTAATAGGTGTATAGTGCATTTCTCTACTGGCTAATGAGGATAAAGTATCTTAGCATATGCTGTTTTTGTTATCCACATACCTTCTTTGATGATGTCTCTGTTCAAATCTTTTGCCCATTTAGAGCTGGATTATTTATACTTCCCAATATTGAGTTCTGAAAGCTCTTTACAGATTCCTGAGTCAAGTTCTTTATCCAATGTGTAACTTGAAAATATCTTTTTCCCTGTCTGTGGCTAGTCTTTTCATTCTCAACTGTGTGTTTGGAAGAGCAGTTCTCAATTTTGATGACGCCCAATTCAGCAATCTTTTCTCTTTTACAGACTGTGCATCTTTCTGTGTTACATCTGAGAAATCTTTACTTCATTCAAAGTCATAAATATTTTCCTTTAGCAGTTTTATAGGTTTAAATTTTTCATTTCAGTGTTAGATCCATTTTGATTTGGACTCTGTAATTTTGATGATCAAAGGATGATGTCTGAAACATTTAACAAAGATGATAGTTGGTACATACATAGGCATTTTGCTGTGTTTCAATTATATTTTAGGAAATTATCTTTGAGTTTTGGGTTGTTGCAGAATGGATTGTGGAAGTGAAAGTGTTAGTCTCTCAGTCATGTCTGACTCTTTTTGACCTCATGGACCATAGCCCACCAGGCTCCTCTGTCCCTGGGATTCTCCAGGCAAGAATACTGGGGTTGGTTGCCATTTTCTTCTTTGGGGGATCTTCCCAACCCAGGGATTGAACCCAGGTCTCCCACATTGCAGGCAGATTCTTTACTGTCTGAGTCACTGGGACAGAATGGATTACCCCCTTTAAAACAGTGGTCAGTGTTTGGGGGCAGAATTTCTGTTTTTTCAGGAATATATTATTGATGTTAAGTGAGATATGCTTGTTTTGTTAGGATCGGATTGTACCTGTCTAGTTCTCTGCAAAATGTTGTTTGGTGGCAGCACAAACTCTAATTCTTTCATAATTATGATTCAATAGCAGGGTCAGAATAAATAAGAACAGATGAAATTGTATTCGGATCACTAAAATATGTGATAATTTGCTTCTTTTTAGTCCCACTGAATATCCTTGCTTACAAAACCATGCTACTTCTGTAAAAAAATGAGTGAAATTTTAATCAGCTGGAGGAAGCAGGTGTCCAGGGGAGGATGGATCTGTTGCACTGTCAGAAAACCCCTCTGCCAGCACACACACAGATAAAACATGCACGGCAGAAGGAATGAAAAGAATCAGCCAACTAAGGAGAATCATACAGATTGTGTTTGCACCTGACAAAACTGCAAGTGGGCAAAGCATTACATTCTTTTTTGTATTCGTTTGCTGTTTTGTTTGAATTTTTTACTGTGAGTAACTCAGCTTGATGTGTTTCTTGCTGGGGATTTTCAATAAATAATCAAGAACTACACATATAATCAGATGACTCTTCATGACATTCGTTCGCTTATTTATTCTTCCATTTACCTAGTATATACTGGTGTCTACTCCATGGACTTGACGTACCAGAGTGAATAAGGAAGATGCAGTGCATTGGGTCCAGTGATGGGCAATGGGCAGAAGATTCAAACTTGGAGGATCTTAAAGAATGTCTACCATAATCACTATAGGAATTAAGGTCTACGGACAGGCACTTAGTTATTATATAGTTGCTGGGCTCTCTAGGTTCTGCATCTAGTACAGGTTGTGCCGTGGCTGTGGCAAGTTTGGGTGATGAGCTCCGGAGAAGGCTCAGGAGCAGCAGTGCATTCCCCTTATGTATTACTGTCTTACTGCTGCTATAACAATCAACTACAAACTCAGTTGCCTGAAACTACCCAAATATATTCTTTTACAATTCTGAAGGTCAGATGTCTGAAATGGGTCTCACTGGGCTGAAGTCAAAGTGTTGGCAGGATTGTATTCTTTCTGAAGGCTCCAGGGGAGAATCTGTTTCCTTGCTTTTTCCAGCATCTAGAAGCCACCTGCCTTCCTTGGCACATCCTCCCCTTTCTCCATCTTCAAAACTAGTAGCATAGCATCTTCAAATCTCTCTCTGACTCTAACACTCTTGCCTGCCTCTTTTACTTTTAAGGACACTTGTGGTTACATTGGGTCCATTCAGATAATCCAGGATATTCTCCCCATCTTGAGATCCTTAATTTCCTCGTATCTATAAAGTCCGTTTTGCCATGTAAGGTAACACATTCACAGGTCCTAGGGGTTAGGATATGGGCATCTTTGGGGGACGTTATTCTGCCTACTATACCTTGGGCTTACTGGGTTTATCATTTGTCTCATGCCCTACAGAGAGACCTTGTATTTTTCATGATGCCCTACACTCAGGAGTTCAGGGCACTTTTCTGGGTATTTGGAAGAAGGCAGGCCAGGAAGTCCATGGCTATGTCATTAAACGGATAATCACTCCCAGCCAAGAGATCATGTAGGAGCTTACATCAGACCCTAGAACTTCAGGAAAGCTGTAAGAGGCTATCTCAGGGCCACCCTAGACAGCTAGTTTGCCTCTAAGCATGTCTTATCTGAGTATCAGTCAGAATAGCCTAGGTTATGTTATGATAACAAGTAATCTCCAAATCTTGACAGCCTATGACAACCAAGGTTTACTAAGTAATGCTACACATCCATCGTGGGTCAGCAGGTCTCTGCTCTGTGCTCCTTACTCTGACACCCAAGTGGACAGAGCAACAACCTTTGCTGCTGCTGCTAAGTCGCCTCAGTCATGTCCTACTCTGTGTGGCCCCATAGTCAGCAGCCCACCAGCCTCCCCTGTCCCTGGGATTCTCCAGGCAAGAACACTGGAGTGGGTTGCCATTTCCTTCTCCGATGCATGAAAGTGAAAAGTGAAAGTGAAGTCGCTCAGTCGTGTCCAACTTGTAGCAACCCCATGGACTGCAGCCTACCAGGCTCCTCCATCTATGGGATTTTCCAGGCAAGAGTACTGGAGTGGGGTGCCATTGTCTGCTCTGAACAACCTTTGCAAACATCACCAATTGTCAAGGTAGAGGGACACAGAAAGAGATCATAGTGGGAAAGGAGTATCTTGCCCAACAATTAAATACCTGGGCTTATAAGTGACACATCACTTCAGCTCACAATTCATTGGTCAAAGCTAGTCAGATGGTCACACTGAAACACAATGATATCAGGAAGAGCAAGCATGCCATGTATCCAAAAAGCAGAGAACCAGCAGTATTTGCTGAATAGCACTCACGACTTCTACACTTAGTGTTTTCTGTAGGTTCCTGTTATGAATGAGACTATGAATGAGGCTTTGCTCCCCACAAGGCCATCTTTGTGAATCCTAGGAATGATCTGAGGTGATCCAAAAGGCGGTGTTAAGTAGTAGCAAATAGCAGCCCCATATCATTACCATGTCCACTCCTGACCGGCCTGGTTTATCCAGAGCTTCCCCTCTGCAAAAAAAGCCCCAAGATGTGGCAAAAATCTGATGTGCCTCTGAGTTCCTACACACCTGGACATGAGACTTTGAAAACCCATCCTTATACTTGGCAAGGTTTGTCCCAGTACAGCTCAGAGTTTGCAAGTTTGCCTGGTTCTTATCCAGGTGGGCTATGAGGATATGTACATGGTCTGTTGATACCAAGACATTGGAGTGAAGTTGGCAGGGCTGAGGGAATTCATTCCAGCTGCATCTCATTGTTAGCAGGAAATAAAAATATGAACATAGGGTGAGTGGCAGTATTAACCTCTCCTGTATCCCTCCCCTTCATATCCTGTGTCCCTATCACTCACCTCAAACTCTACAGGTAATACACAAAGCATTTTATATGTGAGAGTCTTCTCTCCCACTCCCTACTACTCCACCACAATTGTGAATACCGGAAGATGCATCCGCCTGGACTGGGACCAGCTTGCACTGGGTGGTTTATGGGTCCTTTTAAACCAGAGTCCGGCTCCCAAATTTGGAATGAATGGATTTTTAAAAATTATTTAATTTTAATTTTATTTATTTATTTTTTTGCTGTGCAAGGTCTTCACTGCTGTGAAGGCATTCTCGAGTTGTGCCAAGTGGGGCTTCTCATTGCAATGGCTTCTCTTCTTGTGGAACACTGGCTCTAGGGTGCAAGGGCTTAGTTGCTCTGTGGCATGTGGGATCTTCCCAGATTAGGAATTGAAACTGCGTCTCCTGCATTGGTTGGCAGATTCTTTACCACTGAGCTACTAGGGAAGCCCCTGGAATGGATGGATTTTATCTAAAAATTTCCTTGCATTTTGGTGAGAAGTCTAAACATTCTTTGGCTCAGAGAGGAACTTGAGGTGGTAGGGGAAAAACTCAAGCAGAGGAGGTTGATTTCTCTTTCCAGTCTCTTCTGGATGGACACAGGGCCCACCCAACTGGGTCCCCAAGCACCAAGATTCGCTATGGTAGCCAGGGTGGGCGGTATTCAGCTCTACCTCCTCACTGAATTTTCTCTGCAGCTGACTGCTTAGGGCTGAGAATAGAAAGCCCTCTGTACTCCTGCCCCCACCTCTCCTCAAACCCCTGGTGAGGCAACCTTGGTCCCAGCCAGGGCTGGATTACAAGTACCCAGTGCCTAGTAGCATTTCAACCCAGTGGCTATGGTCCAAGAGGTGCAGCCAACTGGCCTGGCCCTGACAGAGGGCCCTGGGTCCTGAATGATATCTGCTTGAGTGGCTCTCTTGGGAATCTAAGAGCCCTTGAGTGTGCTGCTGACTGCTTGTGTAGGAAGACCCACCTCAAGGTTCCCCCTTGAGGTGTGTGCAGGTAAAACTCTGTTGGTATGATCTGATGCAAAATGACCTAGTTGCAGCCTACAAGTCTCCATAGTTACAAAGAAACCTGGGTGGAAATACTGTCTTCCCAGAGCACAGAGTAGTAGGGACTCCTAGATTGGAGCCTGTACGGTCAGGGGGCAAGGCTTATGGGCAGCACTGGTAAACATCTGGACCTTGGCCTCACCCTTGTCCTCAGATGGTGGAGGCCTCTCTACATGGAGGAGTTTATGCTTGCTTCCCCCTAAGAGCTAATACTGAGTATGTTCAAATCTGAGGATATATCTTTCTTACCATACAGCAAATAGGACAGCCCTAGAAGGGTGAGTTCATGGTTCTATCATTTACAATGGGCCACACGATACCCTGTGTGAACTCTAGCTCTGAAAGGTGGAAGGGATGAGCTTTAGGCTGGAAAAACCTGAGTGGAGGAGATTTTTTTTCCCTGAATTATTGGAACTAATCCATATTTTCCAATTGGTAAATGCAGAACTTACAGATACTGAAGCAGGGCCAGTCTCTTGCCTGGTAAATGGATTGTGAAATATCTTTGAAAAAATGGACATAGATGCTGCTGCTGCTGCTAAGTTGCCTCAGTCATGTCCTACTCTGTGTGGCCCCATAGTCAGCAGCCCACCAGCCTCCCCTGTCCCTGGGATTCTCCAGGCAAGAACACTGGA
This sequence comes from Cervus elaphus, assembly GCF_910594005.1. Classification (NCBI taxonomy): domain Eukaryota; kingdom Metazoa; phylum Chordata; class Mammalia; order Artiodactyla; family Cervidae; genus Cervus; species Cervus elaphus. The sequence continues at coordinate 80,618,541 of NC_057826.1, forward strand.
GTGGGTTGCCATTTCCTTCTCCGATGCATGAAAGTGAAAAGTGAAAGTGAAGTCGCTCAGTCGTGTCCAACTCGTAGCAACCCCATGGACTGCAGCCTACCAGGCTCCTCCATCTATGGGATTTTCCAGGCAAGAGTACTGGAGTGGGGTGCCATTGCCTTCTCCAGACATAGATGACCCAGGGAAAAAAACATCATTTTCTTCCTGTTGAGTCTTCCCCAAAGTCTGGAGGATACTGGCCACAAAGCACCTTCACATTGTGGCTGTGTAGACTGAAGTTTCCAAGTAGTGTGTGAACTAAGGCTAACCAGATGGTTGATGGAAAGAATTTCTCTTTGTAGAAGTATTTTAGCAAATAAATGAAAACAGAATAATAGAATTAGAATGTCACCATTTTGCAGCCCTTGATGAAATTGATGAAAAGTAAATCAGACAGTAACACTTAATGGCTGTTAATATCATTCACAAAAATTACAAACAGAATTATGTGCTCCCTGATATGGAAGAACACAACACGATTTATAAAGTATTCTTGTTTGTTTGTTTGTTTTTAAATCAACTCTGAACTCAGTGAAACTCTTCACCAATTTAAAGAAAATATAATGGGCAGAGGAGCATGGTCAACAATACCACAGGGATGCAATCAGCAAAATCCAGGCTGTGGGAATGCCTACAATTCAGATGGTTGAACGTCTTCAATAAATTTAAGAGAGAAAAAGAGAAGCTACATGAAAAACGGACTTTTAAGCCACATAAACTAATTACATTATAGGGATCTTATTTGGATCCTGACGTGAACAAATATAAAAATAAGACATTGTGAAAACTTTGACACTGGATATTTGGAGACATTGGAAATTTGATTGTTTTGTGTAATAATGAGATTACATCCAAAAAGGCCTTTCTCATTGGAGACATATGCTAAACTATTTACAGATTAAATGATATCTGAAATTTCCTTCAAAAATCATCCCAGTAAAATGAGTGGATGGTAATAGTAAGCGGGCATACAACTGAAACAAGACTGGCCATGAGTTGATATCTGTTGGATCTGGGTGGATTTATGGCATTTGGGGGATCATTTCACTATTCTCTCTAAGAACTGTGGTGTTGGAAAAGACTCTTGAGAGTCCCTTGGACTACAAGGAGATCCAACCAGTCCATCCTACAGGAGATCAGGCCTGGGTGTTCATTGGAAGGACTGATGCTGAAGCTGAAACTCCAATACTTTGGCCACCTGATGCAAAGAGCTGACTCACTGGAAAGGACCCTGATGCTAGGAGGGACTGAGGGCAGGAGGAGAAGGGGACAACAGAGGATCAGATGGTTGGATGGCATCATCAACTCAATGGACATGGGTTTGGGTGGACTCCAGGAGTTGGTGATGGACATGGAGGCCTGGCGTGCTGCGGTTCACGGGGCCGCAAAGAGTCGGACATGACTGAGTGACTGAACTGAACTGATGTATATGCTTGAGATTTTCTAGAAAGAGAGGGAGAAGGAGAGGAGGAAGGAGGGAGGAGGGGGAGAAGGAAGGAAAGAAGAATTAGGTAGTGGTGCAGAGGGGCTTCCCTGGTGGCTCAGTGGTTAAAAAACTGCCCTGCAACAGTGGGCACAGCTTCAATCCCTAGTTGGGGAACTAAGATCCATCCCTGGTCAGGCATGAAACTAATATCCCACAACTAAGACTCAATTCAACCAAATAAATAATTTTTTTAAAAAAAGTGATGCAGGGGGTCAAGCAGAAGAGAAAGGCAGCAGAGATGCGGCTAGGGATTCTGAATTGGCAAGAAGCTCATGGTGTGAGACTCCAGAGGTCAACTTCTGTGGCCTTCTGTGCTGGCTGGGTGGTGTAAGAGGACCCGCATGATTGAAAGCTCTTCTCTCACCTTCTACTGGCTTGTGTGTCCATGTTCAGTTGTGTCCGACTCTTTGTGACCCCATGGACTGCAGCCCTCCAGGCTCCTCCACCCCAGTAGCAAAGTGACTCTGAGTCTGTTGGGAACGGTAAGAGCCTGTCGTCTTTACTTCCACTTCAAGTTGAGAGTTAACTACCTTTTCCTCTAGAAATTACCAGCATGCTTCTTCCCCCAGGTAAGGACTGCCTGGTTCTCCCTTTGGCAGAGAGCAGAATTTCAGGCACTGTGCCTTCAGAACAGTGGATTGTGAATCCAGAAAAATTCTGGATAGTACTGAGGGCAGCCAGGGCCCCTTCATGAAAAGTACTTGGAATGCAGGGAATTGAGAGGAGGAAAATCAAAGCCTGAGACTGAACCAGCAATTAGAGCAGCTCCTGGAATATATTTAAACCAAATAAACCCATGAGGGAATTTTAGTCACGGCTTACTTTCTCTCTCATAGCCCATGGCTGAAATCCTAGCCCTTCAATCAGCTCAACAGCGATGCAGCAACATCCATCTTCTAAAATGCTTTATCACAGTTTTGCAAAGTCCTAGTACATCATCACCCCCCCACCCCGACTTGTGTGTTTATTTACATATTGATTTATTTATTCCTCTCTCTACAGTAGCAAGCCTCTTGAGATTTTACTATATCATTTACAAAGATATTGGGGTCATGCATCCAGACTGTGGGGTCAGGGAGAAGGCCATTCTTGGGCTTTGCTGAGCTGCACAGATCAGTCTTGTCAAAATCATGTGTAGGAAGGGAGTGTGAGGAGGCAGACTCTAGCCTGCTGATTCCTTCAGTCATCTTGCCACCGAAGGAAAAGGTTGCACTGGAGGGAAGCCCAGGAGAAGAAGGAAATAGGAAAGAAACAGCAAAGAAGGTGCTAGGAAAAGCAGCAGGGATGTCTGTGTAGGACCTTACTAGGACCCCACTAGCTGAGAAATGGGGTCTTCCTATTGCAACCCTAAATGGTTTCATATCCCAACAGCAGGGAACCAGCCACATCTGCTTCCAGGGTCGGCACAGCGCAGGCTCCTCCAACACCCCCCCCCGGCTTGCTTCCCAGACAGAGAGGACTCTGTTAAAAGACTAAAGAAGAAAGGAAGAAAAAGGGAGAACACACAAGAAAAGGGTCTGGAAGAAACTGAGATGAAGGAGAAAAATCTATCCCCTGGCAAAAGCCCCCAGGCTGCAGGAAAAAGGTTTCCAGTGCTTTTTATATGGATGACATTTTTTTTTTTTTTTTTAATGTGCTAGCAAAGCAAATGCTGGAAAACTCCATCCTGATTAGTATTCTTATCACTGCACTTCCTCTCTCTTCTCTCTCAGTCTCAGGAGCACTTTTATTTTTAAGGAAAGGATTAGCTGAGACACAAAGATGACATCTTCCCGGTGATCATGAAGGAATTCTCACTGGCATTGTGTTGGGCAAACCCACACTGTCCCCTGCTGCTGCTTCTGGTCAGCTGACTGGTCAGACTAGGGAAGCCGAGGGAGCCCAGAACTTGGCTTTCCACTTCCTTTTCAGGGTGGAGGCTCTGAGACTTCAATGTTTAAAAGGAGATGTTTGTGTTTGCGTGGGATGGGTTTGTAGGAGAACGTCAACTCAAGGTTAGGGCAGCTTTCTGGGCAGGACATACGTGTTCCAATTGCGGCTTGAACTTCCAACTGAGGTTTGGAGTTGGAACCCAAATTTGTCCACTTCTTAAAGGGCCAGTTCTCACACAGCACAAGTGGGAAAGTCTGATGGACTTAGCTGTCTTGGCTGAAGGCTCTGAGACGATCAAGTTCCCCATGGAAGACTGCACTCCTGAATCTGCTGCCTCAGAGGTTTGAAGAAAAAGTAGCAAAACGAACCTCATCCGGGAAAAGTTCAAGCTAATACATCTTGGCAAACATAATGAAAAACACAGACAGTTGCTTTAAGAGAGGAGCCCAGAAAGAGGTCAAGTTCTGCTGAGAGAGGCAGAGCAGCGATTAGATGGGAGCTTATGTTGCAGCGTGGCGGCAAAGGGGTCAGAGGGAGGGTAGGACGTTCTGCATTTGATTTCAGGAAGGGGGCACCTCACTACCCCAATACGGCAGCGCTGAGCTCGGTTCTAGGAGAGCGAATCTGGAGCCATGGAATCTGAGGGCAACGAGAGGGTCTGGATGGGGAAGCGCTGGGCAGAGCTAGATTTATGAGCCCATGTTTAAGAGCTCAGTGTGGCTTGTGTTGCTTGGCTGGGTGGCAAGTCAAGGTTTTGTTCTAGTAATAGGTGCAGCCACATGTGCAGGCAGGGAACAAGAATTACTTTACTCTGATTTGACATTTCAGATTTAAGAGTTCTCATTGGAATGCATAAAATAAAGTTTTCAGTAAAATCAGGGACATCTCCAAATTCTATCAGCTTATGGAATACACTTCTGAGGGAAGTGTTAGAAAAATAACATTACTAGATACTTCCAATTATAGACGGGATATTAGTACCAAATTCACAAATTATATAACAAAGACCAGTTGGAACACAACAGCCACATGTTATCTTAGATATGGGGCTTCTGTGATGGCTCCGTGGTAAAGAATCTGCCTATCAATGCAGGAGACTTGAGTTCAATCCCTGGGTGGGGAAGATCCCCTGGAAAAGAAAATGGCAACACACACCAGTATTCTTGCCTGAGAAATCCCATGGACAGAGGAGCCTGGCGGGCTACAGTCCATGCGGTTGAAAAAGAATCAGGTCGAAAAAGAGCCAAACACTACTTAGTGACTAAAAATCAACAATCTTAAATATAGAATCAACCAACTGGATAAATAACCTGAGGACTCTAGGTCAGAAATGAGATTTCCACCCAAGAAGAGTCTGGGTAACCACCACATTCCCCAGCCCCCCAGTCCCTTCCCAGGCTCAAAATAAGACAATGACTGGGGCCAGAGAATAGGCCCTGATGTGCTTTGCCTTAACTCTCAGTATTTTAAAATTTAGTATTTACCAATAACTCTTTTTTGGGAAATTGGCTATTAAAGGAAAGAATTGCATTACACACCCACACACACACCAGGTTTCCCTGTCCATCACCAACTCCTGGATATATATCCTTCCATTAGGAATCTCCAGGAGTTGGTGATGGACAGGGAAACCTGGTGTGCTGCAGTCCATATGGTCTCAAAGAGATGGGCACGACCAAGTGACTGAACTGAACTGAACTTCCATTAGGAGCTGTATTTCAGAATATCCAAATAGCTGCAGTTGAGAAGGAAAACTCTATTTTATAGAAAATGCAAGCTAATAATTAAAGAAGGATTGGAAAGTTAGGGTTGGAAAGTTTAGGATTGGAAAGTTCCCATTTTGCAACCCTATTGGATAAAGGATTCAGACAAGGATCATCAGTGAGTGTGCAAACCATCCAGAGAAAATTTGATAGTGAATTACGTATCTACAAGTTACCAGTTATCACCCTTATGTTTACTTGCTAGTTCCAAGGGGGGAAATCCCTTATTTTCCATGAAGGGATCAAGTTATCACCACCTTAACCCAGCAACTGATCTTGGCATCACTAACAGTAGGTCAACCTGACATTTGACCTTAGTTGACCCTGAGGTGCGCCAACCCCCAGTGGAGTGGGAAACCCACATATAGCTTTTGATTCCCCCCAAACTTACAGCCTTTTATACTAATAGTCTATTGTTAACCAGAAATTGTACCAATAGCATAAACAGTCAATTAATACACATTTTGTACATTATATGTATATTTATATACACTTCATGCACTCATGACCTATCTTTTTCTTTCTTTTGTAATATCTCTAGGCCATATAGTACATCTGAGAGTTTTTTCAAGCTGTCACAGATCTCAAAAAAATTTTTCCAATATGTTTGCTGAAAAGAAAAGCTTGTGTATAAATGGATCCACACAATTCAAACACATGTTGTTCAAGGGTCAACTGTATATGCCCCCTGGTGGGATGCAGTGCTAAGTAGGTAGCATCTTCTATGGGGTTTTCTGGATAAAAATATGTAACCCGAATCACATCAGGACTTTAGATTTAACTTCCTTCTCAGGAGAAAAACAGGGAAGACAGGAACACATTAGGTGTCATCTTCAATGAAGCAAATCCAAAAGATCAGATAGTCTAACATCTTCAATAAGTCAGTGGCATAGAAAAAAGGAATGGGGTGTGCAAATTTGATCCTCTGTTTGCTCCTAGAGTGAGCAGATCAGTTGTAAAGGGTCTTTTTATGAATAAGGAAGAAATATGAATACAGACTAGGTATTCTATGATTTTTAGGAGTCATTGTTAATTTTTGTTGGGTATGATAATGATATGGTTATGGAGGAAAATACCCTTTTCAGAGAAGTATATATAATAATTAAGAATGAAGTGTTATGACTTTTGTAATATATTACAAAATACTTGAGAAAAAAAGATAAGCAAAATCAAAACACTTTGCCACTGACTATACAAAACAGTGAGAACAAATTTTTCCCTGCAAATATTTGTTAAACCCTTGCTGGGACTGGTAGTCCAGCGGTTGAGGCACCACCCTTCCATACAAGAGGCATGGGTTTGATTGCTGGTCCAGGAACTGAGATCCTGCATGCCAAGTGGTGCAGCCAAAAAATAGAAAAAACAAAACAAAACCTTGCCATATGCCAGGTTTGCTACGTGCTGGGTGTCGTTGTTCAGTTGCTAAGTTGTGTCTGACTCTTTGTGATCCCATGGACTGCAGCACACCAGGCTTCCCTGTCCTTCACCATCTCTCAGAGTTTGCTGAAATTCATGTCCCTTGAGTCCATAATGCTATCTAACCATCCCATCCTCTGCTAACCCCTTCTCCTTTTGCCTTCAATCTTTTCCAGAATCAGTGTCTTTTCCAATGAGTAGGCTCTTTGTAACAGGTGGCCAAAATATTGGAACTTCAGCACCAGTCCTTCTAATGAATATTCAGGATTGATTTCCTTTAGGATTGGCTGATTTGATCTCCTTGCAGTCCAAGGGACTCTCAAGAATCTTCTCCAGCACCACAGTTTCAAAGCATCAGTTCTTCAGGGCTCAGCTGTCTCTATGATCCTACTCTCATATCTGTACATGACTACTGGAAAAACCATAGCTTTGACTATACAGATGTTTGTCAGCAAAGTATTGTCTCTGCTTTTTAATATGCTGTCTAGGTTTGTCATAGGTTTCCTTCCAAGGAGTAAGCATCTTTAAATTTCATGGCTGCAAATGGGCAAATGGTCTCCCTCTCATGAAACTTAAAGTTCAGAGGAAAGGTCAGGAATACCCAATAATGATAATAATAAAAACGTACATTATTTAGCATTTGTTATGTGCCAGTAGAAGAGTGCTTCCATGCTGGACCTCGTATAATCCTCTCAATAGCCCTATGAAGTGGGTACACTTACGCTTCAGTAACTTCATAGTGGTTTGTGTGAGTGGCTCAGATGGTAAAGAACTTTCCTGTAATGCAGGAGACCCGGGTTCAATCCCTGGGTTGGGAAGAGAAGGGAATGGCTATCCACTCCAGTATTCTTGTCTGGAGAATTCCAAGAGGAGCCTGGTGGGCTACAGTCCATGGGGTCATGAAGAGTCGGACACAGCTATGACTAACATGCTTCAGCAATTGGAGCTCAGAGAGGGATGTCACTAATCCCAGGCACAGAGCCGGTGAGTGGCTGAACCAGATCCTAAGTCTTAGATTTGTGTGCTGGTCCTGGCTGTTATCCCAGGTGTGTGGCAGGAAGTCCCTCTGACTCTGTGATGTTGGAGAGTGGATCGACGCTGCCTCCCTTTCTCTACTTCCGCCTCTTTTCTCTTGTAATTCTTGTAAAATGATCCTGATCTTGGCTGTCAATCAAAAGAGAATTGCTGTTTCACTTATAGAAAGAATACAGAAAGTAAAAGAATAAAAACGTAGTGTTTTTCATCTCTCTGGAGGAGGAACTGGCAACCCCCTTCAGTATTCCTGCAGGGATAATCCCTTGAATGGAGGAGTCTGCATACATGGGGTTGCAAAAAGTCAGACACGACTGAGTACTGAGCATGCTTCTCACCTCTCAACTACTTGAAACTGCCTTGATTCCTCCTTAGTCTCTGTTGGACCCTACATTTTCACCTCCCTCTAGTTGAGACTACTTTCTCCTAAACACATGAAGATAAATATATTTAAGACTAATTATTCAATTATTTAATGCTTGGGATGGTCTTTGGTTACTTTAATTGCTGGCATTAAGCAAAACTGTTTCCTGTATTGAAAACATACGCAGCTTTGGGCTATGTTATGCTTCTAAGAGCTACAACTGGACCTTGACCTTCACTTAGCTGTCCCGGGTCATCAAATATTTATTCAGTATCTCCTATGTGCCATGTACTATGCTATATTTATAACATGGTTTCCCTGGTACTCCAGGTTCCTCAGGAGTGAGGAACACTCACTTTGCAAACAAGGTTTAGGATCCTGGCTCGTTTGCAAGTTGGGAATGACCTGAATGCTGACCGTATATGCCCTTAGGGCTAGCACTCGGTGTCCACAGGGAAGTCAGGCTTTATGAGCTTGTCACCACGCATGATGCATTGCCCAGGGCAGACAACTTTATGGGATTATGATAACTAGTTTCTGCAATAGAGGCTCCTGCGATCAGAGGAGGTATGGTGGTTCCCGGTAATTCCATCTACCTGTGCCAAAACTGCAGCCATTCCCCGGGTACTGAGCCCTGTTACAATGAAGACTATGACAAGGGGCAGTGGGAAAACACCCCCCACCACCCAGGGTCTTTGGCAGCTCAATAAGAGACAGATGTGTAGTGTCCCCCATCTAAAGCCACCTTATTTGTGGCTTGTTTTTTTCCACATATGCCTTTAAGAGCTCTATTGATTTTACTGGATTTCTATATCCAAGAGGGTCTTGAAGAGCTCCAGAGATTAATGGACTTGTTCCTTGTTACCCAGGAAGTCTGAGGCCGAACCAGAAAGGCACAGCTCAGCACTCTGACCACCCATTAGAGTTTGTCTGAGTTACAGCCGGAGGACTCCAGTTCCCATGTGCCATTAAAGGAAATATTCAGTGCGGCTGCACAGGCTTTGGCATGTGTGAAATTTCACACCTCAGAGATAGCACTTCTGTGTGTGTCCAGGCAGCTTTCTTGCATGTTAGTTTTTGTAAAAGTGTGAGTTATTCTATACCAAGACCTTTATCATAAATTATTTAATTTCTTGTCCAGAAAAGCATTTCTCCCTTCTCCATTTTGCTAATCACCTAGCTAGTAACAGAAGCAACTGCTGTGGTTTTTTTTTGTTTGTTTGTTTAAGTACATTTCCTTCCCGTGATTACAAAAGTATTACATGTTTATTGTAAAAATATAAAAGGCCGAAGGGAATAGAGAAAAAAATTAAACTAACTGTAATTCTGTCACTCAGACATAACTACTTTTAACATTTTGTGTAATTGGCTTTTAGCCTTTTCTCTATACACATATAATTTTTTAAAACCCAATTGAGATCATATTAGTGCCTATAATTTATGCAGTTTGTATTCTGCTTTATTTATGGAGAACATCATATTATATTCAGGCTCTTTTGCTTGTGAATAACTTTCAAAAACATTAAAACAACATTAATTTTTTAATGGCTACATATTGTTTCACCAAGAAGGCAATGGCACCCCACTCCAGTACTCTTGCCTGGAAAATCCCATGGACGGAGGAGCCTGGTAGGCTGTAGTCCATGGGGTCACTAAGAGTCAGACACGACTGAGCGACTTCACTTTCACTTTTCACTTTCATGCATCGGAGAAGGAAATGGCAACCCACTCCAGTGTTCTTGCCTGGAGAATCCCAGGGATGGGGGAGCCTGGTGGGCTGCCATCTATAGGGTCGCACAGAGTCAGACACGACTGAAGCGACTTAGCAGCAGCAGCAGAAGCATTGTTTCACCAGGTGAATTAGCCATCATCTATTTAACCAATCTCTGACCTTGCAGGTACTTTCCAATATTTTACTATCATAAAATATATTTTGTTGAGCATCCTCAGATATGAATTTTGCCCTATCAGAATTTTTTCCTTAGAATAAATTTGTAAGGTGAAATTATTGCATCAAAAGGAAGGCTCTCTTAAAAGTCCTCTACCCTCCAGAAGGCTTAGCCAACTTAACTTTCTTTCAGGAAAGTACTGTTCATCTGATGCTTCTAGGCCGTTTTATGGGCTTCCCAAGTGATGCTACTGGTAAAGAAGCTGCACGCCAACGCAGGAGATGTAAGAGACCCAGGTTTGATTCCTGGGTTGGGAAGATCTCCTGGAGAAGGGAATGGCAACCCACTCCAGTATTCTTGCCCAGAGAATCCCATGGACAGAGGAGCCTGGAGGGCTACAGTTCATGGAATCCCGAAGAGTCAGACACAACTGAAGCAACTTAGCATCCACTCACGCAGGCAATTTTACAAATATATTGTTTTAAAGCTCTCCCCCCAAAAAATAAATAAATAAATAAATAAAGCTCTCCCAGTTTAACAGACTTGAAATGATAACTCTGTATTGTTCTAAGATGATTTGATCATGGGTGAAGCTATGCCTTGTAATACAATAAGTTTCTGGGGAGAACAAAAAATCCTTTTGAGCTTTGGTTCTATTTTATGGTTATGATTTATTACAAGGTTTAACTATTCCAAAGTTCCCTGCTATAAAAATAAGGAACTATTCAGAACTATTACTTACAAAGTATTAATTGTGGAGGATTTTCCAAAGTTGCTAATTATCACAGACATGTTTAGTTTTATTCAGCAATGGTTTTTATACATAGGGAAAATGCCCACAATATTTTTGCAAAGACTATTCCAGTTTGCTTTGGAAAACACTTTCCCCAGAGACTTTTTCATTGGTAAATTGTACATAAAAATGAAACCCCTAAACAAATGTATAACTCTAACATTGTAAACTATGACTGGAAAGACCTATCTTTTGTGGTTATATTCTTACAGATTTAATCCTCATTCTGCTATTATGATGTAAAAATAGAGAACCTGCTATGGAACTTTAGCTATATAATTTGATACACATTTCCATGATTATTTCCTTTTTCTCAACATTAATATTTAAAATATGGAAACCACACATATATATTAATTTTGATAATTCTACAGATATTTCAGATTTTTTCATACTGTGAAATATTCTCTAAATTAGCACTCTGCAAGCACCAAAATGTAGTATTTGCATATCTATCTATATCTATATAAATTTATAAATCTCTGATAAATGAATAAATGCAACTAGCCTATGAGTAGGTTCACCAAACTACTTAGGAGAGATTTTTTTTTTTAATCCTTAATTGTGTATATCTATGGTTCTGAAGCAGGGGCAATTTTGCCCACCAGGCGACAGGTGACAATATTTGAAGACAGGTTTGGTTTTCAGAACTGTTTGGTTGTTGAGGGGATATTGATCTTGTTTTCAGGTTTCAAATACAGGTTTTTCCCCAATGATCTGCACTCCGTCCTCCCCTTTTGTCTTGAAATTTAAGTCAGTAAGCCATATCTACTTGCTAATTTGTGCTTCACCAAAAAGGACAGGACATGGGTCTGGGCTTATAGAGTCTTAGTATTTACATATGCCTACAAATAAAACTAGATTAAAAATGTAGTAAAAAAAAAAATGCCTATGGTGCCAAATGTTGTTGTGGGGGTATAAGATGCTGGAAGGCTACTGGAGGGTATATTACACCACCCATGAGGATCCAGGGAGGCTTCTTATGCTGGATTTTGAAAGAGAAGGTAGGTTGAATGACTGAAATGACTGAAAAAATATTCTGCTCTTGTAGAACCTTTCCATCAAGAGGTGGAATTCCATTCCCTGAAAACCTGAGGGGGCCTTTATGATTGCTTTGAGGAACCGAGTCTAGCAAAAGTGGAAGGGAGGTTCAAGAAAGAGGGGACATATATATACTTATGACTGATTCATGATGACTTATGGCAGAAACCAACACAATATTTTAAAGCAATTATCCTCCAATTAAAAATAAATAAATAAAAATTTTAAAAAGACACTAGCAAAAGCAATGCTGCATGACTTCTGAAATTAGGTCATAAAAGATGATGTGCCTTCCTCCTGGCTCTGTCTCTCCTGAGACATGAACCCTTTTGGAGACACCATATAAGAAGTCTGGCTACCCTGAACACATAAGCTGCCACTCTGGAGAGAAGACAGAGACGGGAGGAAGGGGAGAAAGAAATGACTGAGGATCCCCAACTGTTCCAATCCATACCTATGGGACTTTTCCCAGCTTGAGCTTTAGACACATGGAGAGGAGTCTCCTTCATTATTAGGAATGATTAGTTCATCCCCAGCCACGGCCTGATGACAGCTATAGTTGACCCTTGAACAATATGGGGGGTTAGGGGAATAGAGTCAAAAATCTGCCTATAACCTACAATTATTCCTCCAAATTCAAGGTTTCTCCATATCTTCAATTCAACCAAACATGAATCATGTAGAGGTTACCATTGAAAAAAAAATCCTCATGAAAGTGCACCCACGTAGTTCAAATCTTTATTGTTCAAGGGTCAATGATACTTGAGACATCCTGACCAAGGACTGCCCAACTAAACCCAATCAATCCACAGAACTATAAGAGTTAACAATAAAGTGACCATTGTTGCTTTAAGCCACTAATTTTGAGGTCATATGTTACCCAACAATAGCTAACTGTAGCACCAGATGTGTGAGAAAGAGCATTCCAGTCAAAGGGGACAGTCTGGGTATTTTTCCCTTTCGGTTTGCTTTCTCTTTTTGTTTCCAACTGTCCTTTCTATGCAGATGACTCCTAGCTGCAACTCCAGTCCTCACTGCTCCCAAACTGATGTGCCATAGAACCAACTGCTTACTGGACAGCTCTATCTAAGTATCCTACCAAACAGCCAACTCAATATATCACAGAGGGAACTCAAAATGATATCCTAGGAACAGGTTTTCCTGTGTTCAGTAATTTTGTTAATGACACCATCACAGTTATAGTCACCTACTGTTCACTTTGGTGTTTTCATTCATTTTTTCCCCTTAACCCAAATTTGACAGCTATCCTTTCATGGGCTTCCATGGTGGCTCAGACGGTAAAGAAACTGTCTGCAATGCAAGAGACCTGGGTTCCATCCCTGGGTCAGGAAGATCCTCTGGAGAAGGAAATGGCAACCCACTCCAGGATTCTTGCCTGGAGAATCCCATGGACGGAGGAGCCTGGCAGGCTATAGTCCATGGGGTCAAAAAGAGTCAGACATGACTGATATAATCCTTTCTTATCCTGTAATTCTACTTCCATAATACAGATGATCCTGAACAACATGAGCTTAAACTGTGTGGGCCCACTTATACATGGATTTATGACAATAATAGTTACTACACTACTACACAATCCTAGATTGGTTGAAACCATGGGTATGGAGATGGGGAGTCAACTATAAATTACATGTGGATTTTAAACTGCAGCAACCATTGCATTGTTCAGAGGTTGACTGTATTTTGTGTCTGTTTTAGCACTACCATCACCAAACTTTTGTACCTACTTCAAGTTTAGATCCTTCACATCAGTTCAGTTCAGTTCAGTCGCTCAGTCGTGTCCAACTCTTTGCGACCCCATGAATCGCAGCACGCCAGGCCTCCCTGTCCATCACCAACTCCCGGAGTTTACTCAAACTCATGTCCATCGAGTCGGTGATGCCATCCAGCCAACTCATCCTCTGTCGTCCCCTCCTCCTCCTGCCCCCAATCCCTCCCAGCATCAGGGTCTTTTCCAATGAGTCATCTCTTCGCATGAGGTGGCCAAAGTATTGGAGTTTCAGCTTCAGCATCAGTCCTTCAATGAACACCCAGGACTGATCTCCTTCAGAATGGACTGGTTGGATCTCCTTGCAGTCCAAGGGACTCTCAAGAGTCTTCTCCAATACCACAGTTCAAAAGCATCAATTTTTCGGCACTCAGCTTTCTTCACAGTCCAACTCTCACATCCATACAATCCATACATGAGCACTGGAAAAACCATAGCCTTGACTAGATGGACCTTTGTTGGCAATGTAATGTCTCTGCTTTTTAATATGCTATCTAGGTTGGTCATAACTTTCCTTCCAAGGAGTAAGCGTCTTTTAATTTCATGGCTGCAATCACCACCTGCAGTGATTTTGGAGCCCAAAAAAATAAAGTCTGACGCTATTTCCACTGTTTCCCCATCTATTTCCCATGAGGTGATGGGACCGGATGCCATGACCTTAGTTTTCTGAATGTGGAGCTTTAAGCCAACTTTTTCACTCTCCTCTTTCACTTTCATTAAGAGGCTCTTCAATTCCTTTTCACTTTCTGCCATAAGGGTGGTGTCATCTGCATATCTGAGGTTATTGATATTTCTCCCAGCAATCTTGATTTCAGCTTGTGCTTCTTCCAGCCCAGCGTTTCTCATGATGTACTCTGCATATAAGTTAAACAAGCAGGGTGACAATATACAGCCTTAACGTACTCCTTTTCCTATTTGGAACCAGTCTGTTGTTCCATGTTTAGTTCTAACTGTTGCTTTCTGACCTGCATATAGGTTTCTCAAGAGGCAGGTCAGGTGGTCTGGTATTCCCATCTCTTGAAGAATTTTCCACAGTTTATTGTGATCCACACAGTCAAAGGCTTTGGCATAGTCAATAAAGCAGAAATAGATGTTTTTCTGAAACTCTCTTGCTTTCTCAATTATCCAGCAGATGTTGGCGATTTGATCTCTGGTTCCTCTGCCTTTTCTAAATGCAGCTTGAACATCTGGAAGTTCACGGTTCATGTATTGCTGAAACCTGGCTTGAAGAATTTTGAGCATTACTTTACTAGTGTGTGAGATGAGTGCAATTGTGTGGTAGTTTGAGCATTCTTTGGCATTACCTTTCTTTGGGATTGGAATGAAAACTGACCTTTTCCAGTCCTGTGGCCACTGCTGAGTTTTCCAAATTTGCTGGCATATTGGGTGCAGCACTTTCACAGCATCATCTTTCAGGATTTGAAATAACTCAACTGGAATTCCATCACCTCCACTAGCGTTGTTTGTAGTGATGCTTTCTAAGGCCCACTTGACTTCACATTCTGGGATGTCTGGCTCTAGGTGAGTAATCACACCATCGTGATTATCTGGCCCGTGAAGATCTTTTTTGTACAGTTCTTCTGTGTATTCTTGCCACCTCTTCTTAATGTCTTCTACTGTGGGCAGGAATCCCTTCGAAGAAATGGAGTTGCCATCATGGTCAACAAAAGAGTTCGAAATGCAGTACTTGGATGCAGTCTCAAAAATGACAGAATGATCTCTGTTCGTTTCCAAGGCAAACCATTCAGTATCATGGTAATCCAAGTCTATGCCCCGACCAGTAACGCCAAAGAAGCTGAAGTTGAACAGTTCTGTGAAGACCTACAAGACATTTTAGAACTAACACCCAATAAAGACATCCTTTTCATTATAGGGGACTGGAATGCAAAAGTAGGTAGTCAAGAAACATCTGGAGTAACAGGCAAATTTGGCCTTGGAGTACAGAATGAAGCAGGGCAAAAGCTAATAGAGTTTTGCCAAGAGAACACACTGGTCATAGCAAACACCCTCTTCCAACAACACAAGAGAAGACTCTACACATGGACATCACCAGATGGTCAATACTGAAATCAGATTGATTATATTCTTTGCAGCCAAAGATGGAGAAGCTCTATACAGTCAGCAAAAACAAGACCGGGAGCTGACTGTGGCTCAGATCATGAACTCCTTATTGCCAAATTCAGACTTAAATTGAAGAAAGTAGGGAAAACCACTAGACCATTCAGGTATGACCTAAATCAAATCCCTTATGACTATACAGTGGAAGTGAGAAATAGATTTAAGGGACTAGATCTGATAAACAGAGTCCCTGATGAACTATGGATGGAGGTTCGTGACATTGTACAGGAGACAGGGATCAAGATCATCCCCAAGAAAAAGAAATGCAAAAAGGCAAAATGGTTGTCTGAGGAGGCCTTACAAATAGCTGTGAAAAGAAGAGAAGTCAAAAGCAAAGGAGAAAAGGAAAGATATTCCCATGTGAATGCAGAGTTCCCAAGAATAGCAAGGAGAGATAAGAAAGCCTTCCTCAGCGATCAATGCAAAGAAATAGAGGGAAACAACAGAATGGGAAAGACTAGAGATCTCTTCAAGAAAATTAGAGATATCAAGGGAACATTCCATGCAAAGATGGGTTCGATAAAGGACAGAAATGGTATGGACCTAACAGAAGCAGAAGACATTAGGATCCTTCACATGGCCCAGACCAATACCTCCAGTCTGGTCACCAGCTTCCTCCATTCTCTGCTGCCATGATGGTTTTTTTAGCACAGAGCAACTCTGATCATGCAACTCACAAGCCTCCAGTAACCTATTGCTCCTTCTCCCTTACTCCAAAATGTCTTGTCAGTGTATGGAAAAAATAAGAAAAAACAAATAAGGAAGATGAAAGACTTCTGATTTGAGCAGATGATGAAATGATACAGTTTGGAGGGTAAGGAAGGCATATTAAAAAGTAGAAAGCCTTTTGTATTTTCTGTCAGGCTCCACTCACCCCAGCATTGTTTCCTATATTCCTGGGAATTTGTCTCCTGCCTGGGTCATAATCCCCCTAGTCAGTAGTCATTTGCTCTTCCATCTATATGACCAGCTTAGGGTGGCACTGGAGAGCAGTTATGGGGAAAGTGTGGAACCAGTCTTGAATGGTAGCTGAAGGTTAGGGAATAGAAATGGTCTTCAGTGTACATACAAGTGTCTAGCCCAGTCATTGGAACAAAATCAGTGCCAGAAGGGCATAGCAAAGAGTCAAGAGCAAGATCCAGAGGAAACACAACTAGGTCTGAAGCCAAGAAAAGTGTGGGCAGAGGGTGAGAGTGTAGGCACAGGGTACTTGCCTGGGGTGGAGCAGAGAGCTGGTGGGGATGAGGTGGGAGTTAATCATAGTCTATGAAGCAGTGAGGTGGGTGAGATCTACTGCTTAAGGTGTCAGGCTGCGCCCTCTCCAGGGAATCTATACATGCTCTTTCTTCTCTGTTTTAAAGTAGAAGCTTCAAAAGAGCACCTGCGTGCATGCATGCATGCTAGGTCACTTCAGTCATGTCCGACTCTGTATTACTGAGTCGTTGGCATTCAGTCATGTCCGATTCTGTGCGATGCTGTGGACTGCAGCCCACCAGGCTCCTCTGTCCACGGGGATTCTCTGGGTAAGAGTACTAAAGTGGGTTGCCATGCCTTCCTTCAGGAGAGCTTCCTGATCCAGGGATCAAACCAGTGTCTCATTGGCAGGCAGGTTCTTTACCTCTAGCGCCACCTGGAAAGCCCAAAAAAGCACCTGATCCATCCTTATTTTTGTTGGATAAAAGGGCTGAGTAGTTGGCATTAGCAGAGCGGTGCAAAGAAGTGGGATGGCAGCAAAGTGCCAGAAGGAGAACTGATCAGCAGGCTGGTCACGCATTCCAACTTTGTTCTGTGTGTGTTGGAGTGTAGTTGCTTTACAATGGTGTGTTCGTTTCTGCTGGACAGCAAAATGAATCAACTACACACATCTCTTCTTTTTTAGAGCATTGAGTAAGTTTCCCTGTGTGATACAGCAGGATCTCATCAGTTATCAATTTTATACATATTAGGGTCTATATATCAATCCCAATCTCTCAATTCATCCCATCTCCCCCTCCTTGGTGTCCATCCATTTGTTCTCAATGTCTATGTCTCTATTTCTGCCTTGCAAACAGGTTCCTCTGTACCATTTTTCTATATCCCACATAGTCAAGCATTCCAACTTCTAAGATCAATTATCAGTTCCATAGTTCTGGTATCTTCAACAATTTTAAGAAATGAAAATAAGTGGTCCTCCTATGGTTGAGAAGGTCCTAGGGAGTTCCAATATGGAGCACCCAATATTGATTATGACTGTGTCAGACTGTGTGAGGCAGGAAGATCTCACAGGAGACTTTGTACAGGCCATGACAAAGGTTGTCCTGAAAAATGACAACCTTGTAAAGCCTGAGGTTAGCAAGAGCTATACAGATGGTGGTGGGAGCCATCCTTCCCAGGGTGGGATTGTTGTTCAGTTGCTAAGTCATATCCAATTCTTTTCGACCCCATGGACTAGGGGTTACAAGCCACCTGTGTTTCCCAAACCCAAGCTAGGAAGGAAATTACCAGGCTCCCTTGTCCTTCACTATCTCCTGGAATTTGCTCCAAGTCATGTTCATTGAGTCAGTGATGCTATCTAGCCATCTCATCCTCTACTATCCCCTTCTCCTTGTGCCTTCAATCTTTCCCAGCATCAGGGTCTTTTCCAGTGAGTTGGCTCTTTGCATCAGGTGGCCAAAATATTGGAGCTTCAGTATCAGTCCTTCCAATGAATATTCAGGGTTGATTTCCTTTAGGATTGACTGATTTGATCTCCTTGCTGTCCAGGGGACTCTCAAGAGTCTTGTCCAGCACAGTTTCAAAGCATCAATTCTTCAGGGCTCAGTCTTCTTTATGATCCAACTCTCTCACTTCTGTTCATGACTACTGGAAAAACCATAGCTTTGACTATTCAGACCTTTGTTGGCAAAGTGATGTCTCTGCTTTTCAATACGCTGTCAAGTTTTGTAATAGCTTTTCTTCCGGGAGTAAGCATCTTTTAATTTCATGGCTGCTGTCACATCCACAATGATTTGGGAACCCAAGAAAATAAAATCTGTCACTGCTTCTGCTTTTTCCCCTTCTATTTGTCATGAAGCGATGAGACAGAATACCCTCATCTTAGTTTCTTTAATGCGTGGGGTAGGACGAGTATTTCCGTCATTTAGTACTCACCAACGGCTTTTAGCTGAGTTCCTATGTGCTACATCCTACACCAGTCTAGGGAAATAAGGGAGAAATAGCACAATCTCTGACCTCAAGAAACTGTGTATTCAGGAAGTCAGATCAATAGAAGGTGATTTCAGAGCAGTATGAGGCAGGCAGGGAAGCAGCAGGTGGGACACCTACCTCTGACCTGGATATCAGTGATGACTTCCTGGGGAGAATCTTGATTATTTGTTGAACCCAGGAAACCACCCATATTCCCTAAACCCAAGCTAGAATTTTCTCAGCACAAAAATTTGGCACCAGATTTGGTCTTTGAATGTTAGGAATTTAGGATGTCCTTGACACTTCAGGGAGAGCTCATGCCAGCAATTACAGGCCAAGAGGTCTCAAAGTGGCTGCACCATTGCAGATCTCTGGCTGAGTGGCTTGCTCTAGGTGATGTGTCCCTCCACTGGTAAGTATGGTCAGCTTGAGCTCACAGTGGTTGGACACCTGATTTTCAAAGAAACTGGGCTCACAAGCAATTACAGAGCCCACACACCTAGAACCCTTGCTCCCCAACAAGGGAAGCCACCACAGTGGGAAGCCTGCGCACTGCAACTAGAGAGCAGCCCCTGCTCACCACAGCTAGAGAAAGCCCTCACGCAGCAACAAAGATCCAACACAGCCACAAACAAATGAAAAGAAAAAAGAAATGGAGCTCACAAACATGTGAGTTGATAAGCACCCATACCCTCCATCCCCAGAAATCTGAGGGCAGCCACTGGGTTGAGAGCAAAATTACATGAAGGCAGGTTTGAATGAAATAGCCCACCATGCATTCCTCACACACCAGCATAGCCTCTAGCTCTTTCCTGGCTTCCCATCTGGCCCAAAGGAAGAACAGTTGCTCGCCTGACAGGTCAGAGTCCAGAATATTTACTGGGCCACATTTTATTGCCGAGCAGGGTTTTGTGTGGGTGTGGGTGTTTCAGCAGGTTCACTGTTCTTTAAAGGCACCCACCCTGGGTTCCACTCTCTCTCTTTTTCTTCCTGCCTTTGTCCTAGGAAAGTCTTGGTCTTTGGAGCCAACTGTGCTTGTGTTTCCCTATGTGGTGGGCAGACTCAGGATAAACCTGGCCACAGCTCTGTCTCCTTGAATAGGTAAATGAGTAAATCAGATGTGGCTCCCTTACTCTTTGGCATGTGTACCTGCATTTGCTCCCTCTAGATTTAAATTTAAGAAGAGAAGAAATAGGAGATCTTGCCTAGACCTCAGGCATCTCATACAAACATTCTTGCACCAGCTTCTTCATCTGCATGTCTGCCACTAACAAGGCTAATTATTATTTTTTTAATATTTTATTTTTATTTATTTGGCTGTGCTGGGTCTTAGTTGCAGCATGTGGGATTTTTGGTCTTCGTTGCAACATGTGAAATCTAGTTCCCTGACCAAGGATTGAACCTGGACCCCCTACATTGGGAGCACAGAGTCTTAGCCACTGGACCACCAGGGAAGTACCAACAAGGTTAATTAAATGGCACTTTCTAGCATTCATCCTGCTATTCTTCCTTATATGGTATCCAAAGGAGCAGGTTGATTGTCAGGATGGTGTTTTAGCTTTGCTGGGTCCCTGTCTATAGTACCTTTATAATATTTATAATTTCATTGAAACCTTAGCCCAAACCTTTAAGGGTAAAGGTAAGATAGAGCCATCTGTTTATGGGCACATTGGCTCAAAGCCTAAAGTCCTTGAGATCCTCCCAGGCATATTGGCCCAGCTTCAGAAAAACAGCAGTAGGCAGACAGATTGGGCAGCTCAGGGCCGGGGGTGAAAGTTCCAGCCTTGCCCTCAACTCTCCAGGGCCAGGCGACTGTGCCAGGTGGTCAGCTTCTCCTAGAGCATGATGCACTGTGGCATGAGTCTGGCAAGGTTTTCAGCTGGGAAGCCTGGGTCAGCTGGTCCCAGGGAGGTGGATATGCGTGGAGAGGAGGATGGAAGGGCGGGAGTCACGCCAGTCTTCCTTGGACTAATCTCTGAGGCCCCTTTTTCTCCTGGATGAATCCTGGCCAAAAAAGTCATAGTAGGCCAATGGCCCCCCAAAGTTGTCTATACCTCATCCTTGGAATCTGTGAATATGTTATGTGGCAAAAGGGACTTTTTATGTAATTAAGGTTATTACCATTTTTAATTAATTAAGATATGATTAAGGTTATGTATCTAAAAATGGGACGATTATCCTGAATTATCCAGGTGGGCTCAATGTAATAATATAAGCCCCTAAAATAGAATCTTTCCCAGCTGAAGAGAGAGACAGACATGGCAGAAGAGAAAAGATAAGATAAGGCTTGAGAAGGATTTGAACTTCTGTTACTGGCTTTGAAAATGAAGGGGGCCATGAGCCAAGGGATATGAGTGGCTTCTAAAAACTAAGAATGGCCTCTAGCCAATGGCTCTCATTCCTATAACCACTCACAACTGGATTCTGCTAATAACCTGCACAGGCCTGAAAATGATCCTCCCCTAGAGCCTCTTAAAGAGCACAGCCCTGCTGAAACCTTGATTTTAGCCTATTGAAACCCATATTAAACTCCAGACCTATAAACTGGGAGATTATGAATGGGTATCGTTCGAAGCCCCTGCATTTGTGGTAATTTGTCATGACAGCAATAGAAAACCAGTACAAAACTGGAAGATACTACAGACTCAGTCCATGACGTTGGTATTGAAGTGCACTCGGCCATCGGTACTTTCTTCAAGAGCTCATGGATAGGTTTCCTACAACATAAACTGGTTCTCACTGGGATGCTGTACCAGCCTCTTGGGGCTCTGTTCTGAGCAGTGAACCCTGTCTCTTTCTCATCCCCTGTTGTCATGCCTGCTCCCTGTGCCTCCCGATGGCAGTCCTGGGTTCATTCACCTGCTGATAGATGACCCCACAGTTTCCCTGAGGTCTTCCAAGCAGAAAGAATGGCAGGGAATAGGAATGTCTAGTACAGCCAGGGACAGCACACTCTGGGCCCTAAAAGGAGAGAATTGCGGTGATCAAAAGTAGTGTCTTCTCTTTAAGGGTGTGGTTCTAGACCCCGAGGACAGACGTATCAGCTGAGAAGTCTTGCAGTCCTCCTGGAAAACAGATCAGAGAGAATTATGCGAGCCATGAGCTATGGGATCAGCCAAGGCTAAGCTAAACCTTCATGAGAGGTCCACTGGACAGAGGTGATCTAGAAGGTGGCCTTTCTTAGATTGTATCCAATTAGCCAGAGGATGTTGGTGAGCTGGGTTTTTACCTGTGTTATTTGTCTCAATTGTCCTGCTCTCCTTATTAAAGGGGAGAAGATACTTCTGATGAACCACTGGGTATTACTTTCCCAACTTCTCACCTAAGTAGCCAGTCTTTCTAGAAACTCAAACAGCCCCAACTCGATCAAGTTGTCCAGGTGGCAGGAATGGTGTCAATTCAGGAGGGAAATCAAGGTTCCATCCTTTCACCAAATCTTTCTGGCAAATTAATAATTAGGAGAGGAAAATCCCGATTAGATTCTAGCCTGCCTTTCAATTCAAATCCTAAAAAGAAGATGCGAACAGTAACCAAACCACCAGGGAATGGAGTCAAGGAGATTTCACTCATATTATTTTTTAAGCAAATGGTAAATCCTAATAGAACTGCCGCCAATTAAAGATAAGCAAGCAGAAAAAAACTCAGCATGGAACCTATGCAAAAAAGCACCTACAATAAAAGACTACAGTAGACAAAAGATGAATGAAGCGAATTCTTCTGAAATTTTACTCTAGGAACAGAAGAATGACAAAACCTTGGACTGGTGAGAGGCAGATGCTCAGCCCTTTCATGCTCTGTTGGTGGTGACATAAATTGGCCCAGCCTATCCAGAATACAGCAGGATGGGAGGAAGCAACCTTTTCAATGAGTGTACCTTTGACCCAGGAATCCCACTTCTTGTAACTTTTCCCAAGACAATAATTACCAAAGCCTACAATGATCTACAGACAAGAATGTCCATCTTGGTTTCTTTTTTAACAATAGTTAAAAAAAAGGATCGTTAAGTCATCAATAGAGTTAAATCATTGGTTAAAGAAATTATAGTACTTCCATCTTGATAATATAAAAATGACAATGTAGCTCTTTATTTGATGACCTGGAAATTTGCCTATGACACATGTAATTGAATGCAAAAAAGTGGATAACAGAACAGCATGGTTCCACTTGTAAAACATTTTAATAACTGCACTAGAAATCTAGAAGTGTGCTTACCTTAACAGCTGAATTTTATTTTATTCTTTGTGTATTTCTGTATTGCTTCAACATTTATAAAGAGCATGACTCTAACAGAATAAAGCTACTTTCAAAATAAAGGAAGAAAAAATGTGGTAAGTCAACTCAATCTACTGGATTCGATAAGACCTATGGCTGGCAACCCAGAATATGTCAGTTACTATGGGGAATCAAAAGAATGACATAGGCATATGTTTAGCATTCTATTTCCATTTAAAACACATAAATGAACACCCATTCACTGTTTTTTGATATAAGGCTATGTGTCATAAAACTACAATCTGAATGCAGAATTCTTAACAGATTTCCCCCTCTATAATATCTGCCTATATTTAATTTGATACTATTTTTAACTCACATTTATCAAGTCAGTACTCATCACTATTTCTCCTCTTTCTTGCTT
Organism: Cervus elaphus; assembly: GCF_910594005.1. Lineage (NCBI taxonomy): Eukaryota > Metazoa > Chordata > Mammalia > Artiodactyla > Cervidae > Cervus > Cervus elaphus. Next base: position 80,641,944 of record NC_057826.1, read on the forward strand.
GCTTCTAGATTAAGAACAAAAAAATCTGAGAACTTGTTTTTTCAACATGCTTATTAGCAGGGGTGAACATGTGGCAAAATTCTGGTCAATAAGCCATTAGCAGTATACTGAGGTTTTCTGGGACCCTTTTATTTATTTTTTTAATTGAAGTGTAGTTGATTTATAATGTTGTGCTAATTACAGCTATATAGCAAAGTGATTCAGTTATACATACATATACATATGTATATGTACATTCTTTTTTTTAAATATTCTTTCTTATTATGGTTCATCATGGGATATTGAACATAGTTCTCTGTACTATACTAAGTAGGACTTTGCTGCTTATCCATTTCAAATATAAAATCCTGCATCTGCTAACCCCGACCTCTTACTTCATCTGTCCTCCAATCCCCTACCACTTGGCAACCTCCAGTCTGTTCTCTATGTTCATGATTCTGTTTCTGTTTCATAGATAGGTTCGTTTGTGTCACGTTGTAGATTTCATGCATAAGTGATACCATATGGTATTTGTCTTTCTCTTTCTGACTTACTTTACTTAGTATGATAATCTCTAGTTGCATCCATGTTTCTTCAGGAGGCGTTGTTTGTTCTTTTTATGGCTGAGTAGTATTCCGTTGTATACATGCACCACATCTTGTTTATCCATTCACCTGTTGATGGACATCTAGGTTGTTTCTCTGTCTTGACTATTGTGAATAGTGCTGCTATGGGCACAGAGGTGCATGTATCATTTTGAATTAAAGTTTTGTCCAGATATATGCCCAGGAGTGGGATTGCTGGATCATATGATAGTTCTATTTTTAGTTTTCTGAGGAATCTCCACACTGTTTTCCACAGTGACTGCACCAACTTACATCTGGGACTGCTTTTTTTTTTTTCATTTATATTAATTTATTTTTAATTGGAGGATAATTGCTTTAAATATTGTGTTGGTTTCTGCCATATATCAGCATGAATCAGCCATAGGCATACATATGTCCCCTCCCTCCTGAACCTCCCTCCCACCTTCCACCTCATCCCACTCCTCTAGGTGGCCACAGCACGAGATCTGCACTCCTTGCATCATACAGCAAATTCTCACTGGCTGTCTCATTTTACGTAGGGTCATGGATAAGTTTCAGTGCTATTCTCTCAATTCACCCCACCCACTCCTTTCCCGCCTAAGTCTGCAAGTCTGTTCTCTGTGTCTGCTTCTCTCAGACTTCCATTTTACTGTCCATTCAGCTACTAACATTTTGACCTTTACTCCTGTTTTGATTGATTTATTCTAATCCTCATGTCACTGGACTCGCCACACCCACCGGGCATCTCTGGCTTTGTCAGACATCACGGCGGGACTCCGTGCCGCCGCGGCATGGACTGAAGACGGGCATCGCTTCTGCGGCTCTGCTGCAGCTGGCGTGCGTGCGTGTGTGCTGCTGTCCCGGCCACCTCAGCATTCGTTGCCGCCGCCACCATCACCACTGCCAGCGCTCCGGGCCCCAAGGTGTCAAAGTTGTACTGTGGTCTATAGCGAAGTGGGGGTTGAGTGCTTCTACCCCGCGATATGTCACATGCAGAGGATCTCCAGGGGAGGACTACCTATACCCCCTCTGTCTCTCTGAGTGTGCAGCAAAAGCCACCTTTCTCCATTTTATTCACTCTCTCTCGCTGGGACCTGAGCCACAGGAGACTGGCTGGGGCAGGGGAATTTTCTCTCCTCCCTGAAAACCAAGGCTCCGTGAATGGGTCACCTTGGCTTCTGTGCTGAGTGAGTTCTCTCCTAGCAGGCTCTTTGACCCCTCATGCCAAGAGACACATTACAAGTTCTCTAGATATTTTTATATTTTATTGGTAAGTACGTTGGACTCAAGCTGTGTTTTTCATGGCAGGTTTTGTCAGCAGAGTGGGGGGGCGGGCAGGTAAAGGTCCTTAGGTCTTTTTACTTTTAAACAAATAAACCTTTTATGACAAAATTAATAATATTTTTTATGAGAAGTAAAATGCATAGAGGAAAAAAGACACAGTGAAGAAAATAAAACTCACCTATAATCCCACTACTTAGAAATAGTTACAAGTAGAGTTTTAATGATCTTTAGTCCCCTATTGCTTTACATTATCAGGATCACATTGTTTATGTAATTTCGCAGGCTGCTTTTTAAATTACTCACCATTATACCATAAGCATTCTCCATTGACACTGAAAATTATTTATAAGAAAACTTTTAATGGTTGCATAATATCCAATGTTATATTTTGTTATAAATCTGTTAGCATCTGATAACATCTGTTAGAAGTCTTTTGATTGAAAGTCACAGAAACCTGCTCAAGAAAGTATAAGTTTTTTTAATGAGAGACATTTGTTATGAGGATCAGGGATATTTCCTGGAAACTAAAGGCAGAGATGCAGCTAGACCTCAGGACTAGATTATTCACCAAGCCTGGACTAGAGTGTAGGGAAGCCAGGAAGCCCCCTCCCTCTAACTGGCCTATTTCCCCCTCTGCTTCTCCTCTGCTTTTGTACATCAGCTTTTGCAGGAGACATGGCCATTGACTCCTGAGTTTTCATGTCCAGATATTCCTGTGAGAAATTGATCCTCTCTCAGCTCTTGTATCAAATACTTGTGGAGAAGCCTTGCTTAGTCCAGTTCTGATCAGGGGCTGACCTTGGTCCAATCAGCAGCAGAGAAGGGGACCAGGGTCATTTTGTGGGAACTTGCCTGTTCCAATTTGAAATATGAACATGAGGGGTAAAGAAGAGGGAACTGTCCCAGTGCTGGGACAGGCAGAGTTTGTCAGATACCCTATGCTGATATTCCATAGTTCACCAAACCAGTTCCCTGTATGTTGATTGGTACACTCAGGTAGGTACTGAGCTGGCGGTGAGGGTTCATGTGTTACCTTGCTCCACTCCCCAGGAGCACACAGCTCCCAGACCCTGCTCGGCCGAGATACACTCATTATGCTAATGCTAAGTTGCTTCAGTCATGTCCAACTCCTTGCGACTCGCCAGGCTCCTCTGTCCATGGGATTCTCCAGGCAAGAATATTGGAGTGGGTTGCCATGCCCTTCTCTAGGGGATCTTCCTGACCCATGGATCAAGCCTGCATCTCTTAAATCTCCTGCACTGGTAGGCAGTTTTTTTGTTTGCTTTTTTTTCTTTTAACCACTAGTGCCACCTGGGAAGCCCAACTTACATAGATGTGTATTAATGGAACAAACAGAGAGAACTCTTCTAGGTTACCAAAGGGTAACACCTGGACATCTCCAGATTTAGTCAGGGAGGGTTCGGTGGGCAGGTCTCACTGCCTGGAAAAGCTTCAACTTGTCCACGATAGAATCGTTCAGTAGAGTTAATGACTGGTATATTTTAACAAAGGAAAGGAAGTGTATCTTTTCATCATGAATAACCAGTCTGCAGCAGGGGGTAATTGTGTTAGAAATAAGCCTGAGATTTTTGAAGGAGTTGGATGGTTTTATGATCCTTAATAATGTTCACAGTTATGCATGCATGGATTTCATATTTCATGGTATGAGCTGATTGCCTGAAGGGGTCAGGAAGGCATATTTTCTAGGATTACACGAGTGGGTAGGCCCATTATCAGAGACCTTTACCTTCTTCTGGAGCATTAATTGCTGGTCAGTGACTTGACGAATTGCAGAAATGAAACAAACAAAAGCCCCGTGGATTTCTGTGCTTCTCTCTGAGCTTGTTCCTGAGGTCTCACTGACTTACGGCCCTGGGGATGCTCTGGTTCAGTGGTCCTGGCTTAAGTCTGGGAGAGACTGGTATAGAGGCTATCTATTTGTATCACTCTGATTTCCACAGATTAAGAAGTAAAAGAATTTCCTGCCTCACACAAGAAGGAATCTTTCCCAGTCACCCCCCCACCCCCCGCCAAGTTACCCCCTGCCTCCCCAACCCCTCCCCCACACACACATCAGAATTCCCTTCTGGCTCCAGTGGCTCAGTTCCCTTCCTGCCCAGGAAACTAGAAAACATGGCCCTGGGATCCCTTCTTGACAGCATCCAGTGGACAAGCTGGCTGGCCAGCAGGAAAGCATTGCTCCTGGGTGGGCAACTGTGAGCGTGTCCCACCCTGTGAAGCACAAGGCACGGTGCCAGGTATCCCGGTGAGACACAAAACAAGTATAAACTGTGTTTCCACGGAGCTCAGTATCCATTAAGTGCAACCAAAATGATGGTGCTAACTCTGATTTGGAAAAGAGATGAAAGGATGAAGAGCCCAGTATATGCTAGAATAGTTGGAACAGACTTTTAGAAGTAAAGAGAACAGAGCAGGAGCCTTAAATGGGTGGTGGGATTTTTTTTTTATTGTAGTAAAAGACACACAGAGGAAATAGAAGAAAACAATAGAATGGGAAAGACTAGAGATCTCTTCAAGAAAATTAGAGATACCAAGGGAACATTTCATACAAAGATGGGCACAATAAAGGACAGAAATGGTATGGACCTAACAGAAGCAGAAGGTATTAATAAGAGGTGGTAAGAATACACAGAAGAACTACACAAAAAATATCTTAATGACCCAGATAACCACAATGGTGTGGTCATTCACTGAGAGCCAGACATCCTGGAGTGTGAAGTCAAGTGGGCCTTAGGAAGCATCACTACGAACAAAGCTAGTGGAGGAGACAGAATTTCAGATTAGCTATTTCAAATCCTAAGGTGATGCTGTTCAAGTGCTGTACTCAGTATGCCAGCAGATTTGGAAAACTCAGCAGTGGCCACAGGACTGGAAAAGGTCAGTTTTCATTCCAATCCCAAAGAAGGGCAATGCCAAAGAATGTTCAAACTACCACACAATTGCACTCATCTCACACACTAGTAAAGTAATGCCCAACCATATGTGAGCCAGACTTCAACAGTATGTGAACCGTGAACTTCCAGATGTTCAAGCTGGATTTAGGAAAGGCATAGGAACCAGAGATCAAATTGCCAACATCTGCTGGATCATCGAAAAAGCAAGAGAATTCCAGAAAAACATCTACTTCTGCTTAATTGATTACACCAAAGCCTTTGACTGTGTAGATCACAACAACTGTGGAAAATTCTTGAAGACATGGGAATACCAGGCCACCTGACTGTCCTCCTGAGAAACCTATATGCAGGTCAAGAAGCAACAGTTAGAATTGGATGTGGAACAACAGACTGGTTCCAAATTGGGGAAGGAGTACGTCAAGGCTATATATTGTCACCCTGCTTATTTAATTATATGCAGAGCATCATGAGAAATGCTAGCCTGGATGAAACACAAGCTGGAACCAAGATTGCCAGGAGAAATATCAATAACCTCAGATATGCAGATGACACCACCCTTATGGCAGAAAACAAAGAGGAACTTAAGAGCTTCTTGATGAAGGTGAAAGAGGAGAGTGAAAAAGCTGGCTTAAAACTCAACATTCAAAAAACTAAGATCTTGGCATCTGGTCCCATCACTTCATCGGTCATGGGAAATAGATGGGGAAACAATGGAAACAGTGAGAAACTTTACTTTGTTGGGTTACAAAATGACTGCAGATAGTGACTGTAGCCATGAAATTAAAAGATACTTGCTTCTTGGAAGAAAAGCTATGACCAACCTAGACAGCGTATTAAAAAGCAGACACATTACTTTGCCAACAAAGGTCCGTCTAGTCAAAGCTATGGTTTTTCCAGTAGTCATCTATGGATGTGAGAGTTGGGTTATAAAGAAAGCTGAGCACTGAAGAACTGATGCTTTTTTGAACTGTGGTATTGGAGAAAACTCTTGAGAGTCCCTTGGACTGCAAGGAGATCAAACCAGTCAATCCTAAAGGAAATCAGTCCTGAATATTCATTGGAAGGACTGATGTTGAAGTTGAAACTCCAATACTTTGGCTACCTGTTGCAAGAACTGACTCATTGGAAAAGACCCTGATGCTGGGAAAGATTGAAGGCAGGAGAAGGGGACGACAGAGGATGAGCTGGTTGGATGGCATCACCGACTCAATGGACATGAGTTTGAGCAAGCTCTGAAAGTTGGTGATAGACAGGGAAGCCTGGCGTGTTGCAGTCCATGGAGTCGCAAAGAGTTGGACACAACTGAGTGACTGAATTGAAATGAAAAGACACGTAGTATAAAGCATACTATCTTAACCATATTTAACTGTACAGTTTAGTGGCACCAAGTACATTCACATTGTCATGCAACTCTCATCATCATTCATCTTCCAAACTTTTCACCTTGCTCAGCTGAAACTCTGTTCCCATTAAACATTAACTCCTCATTCCCCCTCTCCAACACACTCCCAACTCCTGGCCCCTGGCATCTACCAGTGTACTTTCTTTTTTTTTTTTTATTAGTTGGAGGCTAATTACTTCACAACATTTCAGTGGGTTTTGTCATACATTGATATGAATTAGCCATAGAGTTACACGTATTCCCCATCCCGATCCCCCCTCCCACCTCCCTCTCCACCCGATTCCCCTGGGTACTTTCTGACTCTATGAATTTGACTATTCTAGGTGCCTTGTGTAAGTGGAATCAAACTGTATTTTTCTGTACCTAATGTATACTGGAATACATTTTTAAGGTTAACCTTAAATATGTCCTAAAAACAAATGTCTTTTTTTTTTTTTTTTTAAATGGAGGATATTCCGAGATAGGGGAGCATACACAGGCTAAGCGATGATTCAAGGAAGACAAGACTGCTGCCTGGACAGGCGCCCTGGGGTGGAGGCAGCCGGGCTGAGCAGAAGGCGGTGGGTCAGTGGGGTAGAGGGGAGGGTGGTGGGTGGAGTTGGGGGGTAGTGCCCAGGGCCAGCCCAGAAAGAGGCTATCTCCCCAGAGTGGCTCAAGGCCCCACAGCCCTGAAAGGTGGGCAGAGAATTTGTACTGAGTGCAGACGTATTCATGACCCATTAGAGGTTCTTGAGCTGAAGGGCCAGCTGGTCACAAGCAGTGAGGGCCCCTTCAGGAAGAAGACCCTGTTACTAGTAAGGTGCTGAATGAGAGGGGAGCAAGCCTCAAAAAAATAGGTTAAGAGGCTATTTCAGGGACTCAAGTGCAAGCAGGGGGATGAAAAAGACCCCTATGTCATGTCCTGGAGCTACAAGACCAGGATTCCAGATAAGAACACAGGATTTCTGGTTAGGGTAAAGAATAGGAAACTCAGGGAGGGACTGGTCAGTTGGGCTGGTTATGCAGGAGGCCTGAGCCTAGGATGATCAGTCTTTGTAGGGAGCCAAGGACACTCCAGACGCATCCTACACCTCGGTCAGTCCTTTGGGGCCAGAGAAATCTGTAGCTCAGGAGAGCGGCCATGAGGTCCCACATGTTGGGACCAGTCTCAGGCTGGCAGCAGGGGTGATCCCTGCCCTGCTCAGAACCCAGAGTCCTCAAGGTGGACCTACTCTGACAGCTCCCTGGATTATCTGGGGGGCTCAGCCAAGATAGGGAACTGGGACTAGCTGACTGTCAGACTCAGGCAGTGGCTTTAGAATGGAGTGGAAAGGCAGGCCAGGGGCCCCTTGAGACTCTCCCCTTCTTGACACATGTCCCGGCAAAGTACAGACATGCAGCCTCTGGAAAGGAAACCATTTATCAAGCATCGAAGTAAATTCTGCAACAACCTCTGGGAAAGGACCCCCGGGATGACCTCCTGTCATATAGCCCTTTGGTTACACAGCAGGGAAAACAAGTCCAGACAGCAGGGGCACTTGCCAAGATCACAGATGACTCCTGCTGCCCATCCCAGTGCAGGGAGACTCTGACAGGCACGATGAGTCTCCCTGCTATCTTTCTAGCACTTGTCTACCAACGTGGATGGATGCTGCAAGACTGAGCCTGTGTTTGCCAGCTCAGTCCCTCTTGGAGACTCATTGTCCCAGTGGGGCAAGCAATTGGATTCTCTTCCTCAAATAAATCCCAGGTTGCCCTGAGCAGGATATTCCCCTCTCCCTCAGAGGTCTCCATTGCTTCCTACACTTGGTGTCCTGCCAGAACTTTACCCTGGGGGCAGCATCAGGTCTCCTCGGGCCCTCAGAGGGAAGGGTTGCTCAGGGCTACGGCTGTGCTCAGAGTGATGACCAGGTCCCTGGTCCTCTGGAGTGTTGGCCTCGTCCCCTTAGCCAAGCACTCTTGGCACTGAGTTGAATTGTGAATGTCCAAAGACTTCTCTGGGGGCCCAGGTAGCCTGTCCTTTGGCTCAGCATTTGGGAGAGAAGAGGCTCAGATGCACCCCTCAATTACACAGCTCACAATAGCACTCAGAGCTGCTGGCTGGAACTTGGAGTAATCAATGTATCGGTAAAGCGTAGGTTTTAATAATGAGACCAGGACATTAGAGCCCTGGCTTTCAATCCTGCCTGCATAGTGTGTAATCACATGGTAAGTTTGAAAAATTATGATACCTGGATCCCACCAGAGCTTCTGATTTCTCTCATCTAGGATGTGTCCCAGACAACTAGCCAATCACAGACAACTAGCCAATCTGATCACATGGACCACAGCCTTGTCTAACTCAATGAAACTAAACCACGCTGTGTGGGGCCACCCAAGATGGACAGGTCATGGTGGAGAGGTCTGACAGAATGTGGTCCACTGGAGAAAGGAATGGCAAACCACTTCAGTATTCTTGCCTTGAGAACCCCATGAACAGTATGAAAAGGCAAAAAGATAGGACACTGAAAGATGAACTCCCTAGGTTGGTAGGTGCCCAATATGCTACTGGAGATCATTGGAGAAATAACTCCAGAAAGAATGAAGGTATGGAGCCAAAGCAAAAACAACACCCAGTTGTGGATGTGACTGGTGATAGAAGCAAGGTCTGATGCTGTAAAGAGCAATATTGCATAGGAACCTGGAATGTTAGGTCCATGACTCAAGGCAAATTGGAAGTGGTCAAACAGGAGATGGCAAGAGTGAACTTTGACATTCTAGGAATCAGAGAACTAAAATGGACAGGAATGGGTGAATTTAACTCAGAGGACCATTATATCTACTATTGTGGGCAAGAATCCCTTAGAAGAAATGGAGTAGCCATCACAGTCAATAAGAGAGTCCGAAATGCAGTAATTGGATGCAATCTCAAAAATGACAGAATGATCTCTGTTTGTTTCCAAGGCAAGCCATTCAATATCAGGGTAATCCAAGTCTATGCCCCGACCAGTAACGCCAAAGAAGCTGAAGTTGAACGGTTCTATGAAGACCTACAAGACCTTTTAGGACTAACACCCAAAAAAGATGTCCCTTTCATTATAGGGGACTAGAATGCAAAAGTAGGAAGTCAAGAAACACCTGGAGTAACAGGCAAATTTGGCCTTGGAGTACAGAATGAAGCAGGGCAAAAGCTAATAGAGTTTTGCCAAGAGAACACACTGGTCATAGCAAATACCCTCTTCCAACAACACAAGAGAAGACTCTACAGATGGACATCACCAGATGGCCAGCACTGAAATCAGATTGATTATATTCTTTGCAGCCAAAGATGGAGAAGCTCTATACAGTCAGCAAAAACAAGACCAGGAGCTGACTGTGGCTCAGATCATGGACTCCTTACTGCCAAATTCAGACTTAAATTGAAGAAAGTGGGGAAAACCACTAGACCATTCAGGTATGATGTAAATCAAATCCCTTATGATTATACAGTGGAAGTGAGAAATAGATTTAAGGGACTAGATCTGATAGACAGTGTCGCTGATGAACTATGGATGGAGGTTCGTGCCATTGTACAGGAGACAGGGATCAAGACCATCCCCAATCACCACTACTATTCAACATAGTGTTGGAAGTTTTGGCCACAGCAATCAGAGCAGAAAAAGAAGTAAAAGGAATCCAGATAGGAAAAGAAGAAGTGAAACTCTCGCTGTTTGCAGATGACATGATCCTCTACATAGAAAACCCGAAAGACTCTTCCAGAAAATTACTAGAGCTAATCAATGAATATAGTAAAGTTTCAGGATATAAAATTAACACACAGAAATCCCTTGCATTCCTATATACTAACAATGAAAAAACAGAAAGAGAAATTAAGGAAACAATACCATTCACCATTGCAACAAAAAGAATAAAATATTCAGGAGTATATCTACCTAAAGAAACAAAGGACCTATACATAGAAAACTATAAAACACTGATGAAAGAAATCAAAGAGGACACAAACAGATGGAGAAACATACCGTGTTCATGGATTGGAAGAATCAATATTGTCAAAATGGCTATTCTACCCAAAGCAATCTATAGATTCAATGCAATCCCTATCAAGCTACCAACGGTATTTTTCACAGAACTAGACCAAAGAATTTCACAATTTGTATGGAAATACAAAAAACCTCGAATAGCCAAAGTAATCTTGAGAAAGAAGAATGGAACTGGAGGAATCAACCTGCCTGACTTCAGACTCTACTACAAAGCCACAGTCATCAAGACAGTATGGTACTGGCACAAAGACAGAAATATAGATCAATGGAACAGAATAGAAAGCCCAGAGATAAATCCACGAACCTATGGACACCTTATCTTTGACAAAGGAGGGAAGGATATTCAATGGAAAAAAGACAACCTCTTTAACAAGTGGTGCTGGGAAAACTGGTCAACCACTTGTAAAAGAATGAAACTAGAACACTTTCTGACACCATACACAAAAATAAACTCAAAATGGATTAAAGATCTAAATGTAAGACCAGAAACTATAAAACTCCTAGAGGAGAACATAGGCAAAACACTCTCTGACATGAATCACAGCAGGATCCTCTATGACCCACCTCCCAGGATATTGGAAATAAAAGCAAAACTAAACAAATAGGACCTAATTAACATTAAAAGCTTCTGCACAACACAGGAAATTATAAGCAAGGTGAAAATACAGCCCTCAGAATGGGAGAAAATAATAGCAAATGAAGCAATGGACAAAGGATTAATCTCAAAAATATACAAGCAACTCCTGCAGCTCAATTCCAGAAAAATAAATGACCCAATCAAAAAGTGGGCCAAAGAACTAAACAGACATTTCTCCAAAGAAGACATACAGATGGCTAACAAACACATGTAAAGATGCTCAACATCACTCATTACCAGAGAAATGCAAATCAAAACCACAATGAGGTACCATTACACGCCAGTCAGGATGGCTGCTATCCAAAAGTCTACAAGCAATAAATGCTGGAGAGGGTGTGAAGAAAAGGGAACCCTCTTACACTGTTTGTGGGAATGCAAACTAGTACAGCCGCTATGGAGAACAGTGTGGAGATTCCTTAAAAAAGTGGAAATAGAACTGCCATATGACCCAGTAATCCCACTTCTGGGCATACACACTGAGGAAGCCAGATCTGAAAGAGACATGTGCACCCCAATGTTCATCGCAGCACTGTTTATAATAGCCAGGACATGGAAGCAACCTAGATGTCCATCAGCAGATGAATGGATAAGGAAGCTGTGGTACATATACACCATGGAATATTACTCAGCCATTAAAAAGAATACATTTGAATCAGTTCTAATGAGGTGGATGAAACTGGAGCCCATTATACAGAGTGAAGTAAGCCAGAAAGATAAAGAACATTACAGCATACTAACACATATATATGGAATTTAGAAAGATGGTAACGATAACCCTATATGCAAAACAGAAAAAGAGACACAGAAGTACAGAACAGACTTTTGAACTCTGTGGGAGAAGGTGAGGGTGGGATGTTTCGAAAGAACAGCATGTATATTATCTATGGTGAAACAGATCACCAGCCCGGGAGGGATGCACGAGACAGGTGCTCGGGCCTGGTGCACTGGGAAGACCCAGAGGAATCGGGTGGAGAGGGAGGTGGGAGGGGGGATCGGGATGGGGAGTGCATGTAGCTCTATGGCTGATTCATATCAGTGTATGACAAAACCCACTGAAATGTTGTGAAGTAATTAGCCTCCAACTAATAAAAACAAAAACAAAAAAAGACCGTCCCCAAGAAAAAGAAATGCAAAAAGGCAAAATGGTTGTCTGAGGAGGCCTTACAAATAGCTGTGAAAAGAAGAGAAGTCAAAAGCAAAGGAGAAAAGGAAAGATTTATATCTGCATCTAAATGCAGAGTTCCAAAGAATAGCAAGGAGAGATAAGAAAGCCTTCCTCAGCGATCAATGCAAAGAAATAGAGGAAAACAACAGAATGGGAAAGACTAGAGATCTCTTCAAGAAAATTAGAGATACCAAGGGAACATTCCATGCAAAAATGAGCTCAATAAAGGACAGAAATGGTATGGATCTAACAGAAGCAGAAGATATTAAGATGAGGTGGCAAGGATACACAGAAGAACTGTACAAAAAAAGATCTTCATGACCCAGATAATCATGATGGTGTGATCACTCACCTAGAGCCAGACCTCCTGGAATGCAAAGTCAAGTGGGCCTTAGGAAGCATCACTACTAACAAAGCTAGTGGAGGTGACGGAATTCCAGCTGAGTTATTTCAAATCCTGAAAGATGATGCTGTGAAAGTGCTGCACTCAATATGCCAATGAATTTGGAAAACTCAGCAGTGGCCACAGGGCTGAAAAAAGGCAGTTTTCATTCCAATCCCAAAGAAAGGCAATGCCAAAGAATGCTCAAACTACCGCACAATTGCACTCATCTCACACACTAGTAAAGTGATGCTCAAAATTCTCAAGCCAGGCTTCAGCATTATGTGAACCGTGAACTTCCAGATATTCAAGCTGCATTTAGAAAAGGCAGAGGAACCAGAGATCAAATTGCCAACATCTGCTGGATCATCGAAAAAGCAAGAGAGTTCCAGAAAAACATCTATTTCTGCTTTATTGACTATGCCAAAGCCTTTGACTGCGTGGATCACAATAAACTGTGGAAAATTCTTCAAGAGATGGGAATACCAGACCACCTGACCTGCCTCTTGAGAAACCTATATGCAGGTCAGGAAGAAACAGTTAGAACTAAACATGGAACAACAGACTGGTTCCAAATAGGAAAGGGAGTACGTCAAGGCTGTATATTGTCACCCTGCTTGTTTAACTTATATGCAGAGTACATCATGAGAAATGCTGGGCTGGAAGAAGCACAAGCTGGAATCAAGATTGCCGGGAGAAATATCAGTAAATTCAGATATGCAGATGACACCACCGTTATGGCAGAAAGTGAAGAGGAACTGAAGAGCCTCTTGATGAAAGTGAAAGAGGAGAGTGAAAAAGTTGGCTTAAAGCTCAACATTCAGAAAACTAAGACCATGACACCCAGTTCCATCACTTCATGACAAATAGATCAGGAAACAGTGGAAACAGTGTCAGACTTTATTTTTTGGGGCTCCAAAATCACTGCAGATGGTGGTTGCAGCCATGAAATTATTATTATTTTTAACATTTTTGTATTTATACACATAATCTTTTTCAGATTATTTTTCATTATAGGTTATTACAAGATATCAAATATAGTTCCTTGTACTATACAGGAAATCAATTGTTTAGCTTTTTTAAATTATTATTAATTTATTGATTTTACTTTACAACATTGTATTGGTTTTGCCATACATTGATTTGAATACTCCATGGGTGTACATGTGTTCCCCTTCCTGAACCCCACTCCCACCTCCCTTCCCCATCCCATCCCTCTGGGTCATCCCAGTACACCAGGCCCGAGCATCCTGTATCATGCATCGAACCTGGAATGGCGATTCATTTCACATATGATAGTTTACATGTTTCAATGCTATTCTCCCATATCATCCCACCCTTGCCCTCTCCCACAGAGTCCAAAAGATTGTTCAATACATCTGTGTCTCTCTTGCTGTCTCGCATACAGGGTTATCATTACCATCTTCTAAATTCCATATATATGCGTTAGTGTACTATATCGGTGTTTTTCTTTGTGACTTACTTCACTCTGTTTAATAGGCTCCAGTTTCATCCACCTCATTAGAACTGATTCAAATGTATTCTTTTTAATGGCTGAGTAATATTCCATTGTGTATATGTGCCACAGCTTTCTTATCCATTCATCTACCACTGGGCATCTAGGTTGCTTCCATGTCCTGGCTATTATAAACAGTGCTGAGATGAACATTGGGGTACACGCGTCTCTTTCAATTCTGGTTTCCTCAGTGTGTATGCCCAGAAGTGGGATTACTGGGTCATATGGCAGTTCTATTTCCACTTTTTTAAGGAATCTCCACACTGTTCTCCATAGAGACTGTACTAGTTTGCATTCCCACGAACAGTGTAAGAGGGTTCCCTTTTCTTCACACCCTCTCCAGCATTTATTGCTTGTAGACTTTTGGATAGCAGCCATTCTGACTGGTGTGTAATGGAACCTCATTGTGGTTTTGATTTGCATTTCTCTGGTAATGAGTGATGTTGAGCATCTTTACATGTGTTTGTTAGCCATCTGTATGTCTTCTTTGAAGAAATGTCTGTTTAGTTCTTTGGCCCACTTTTTGATTGGGTCATTTATTTTTCTGGAATTGAGCTGCAGGAGTTGCTTGTATATTTTTGAGATTAATCCTTTGTCCATTGCTTCATTTGCTATTATTTTCTCCCATTCTGAAGGCTGTATTTTCACCTTGCTTATAATTTCCTGTGTTGTGCAGAAGCTTTTAATGTTAATTAGGTCCTATTTGTTTAGTTTTGCTTTTATGTCCAATATACTGGGAGGTGGGTCATAGAGGATCCTGCTGTGATTCATGTCGGAGAGTGTTTTGCCTATGTTCTCCTCTAGGAGTTTTATAGTTTCTGGTCTTACATTTAGATCTTTAATCCATTTTGAGTTTATTTTTGTGTATGGTGTTAGAAAGTGTTCTAGTTTCATTCTTTTACAAGTGGTTGACCAGCTTTCCCAGCACCACTTATTATAGAGATTGTCTTTTCTCCATTGTATATTCTTGCCTCCTTTGTCAAGCAGCCATGAAATTAAAAGACACTTACTCCTTGCAAGGAAAGTTATGACCAACCTAGACAGCATATTAAAAAGCAGAGACATTACTTTGTCAACAAATGGTCCATCTAGTCAAGGCTATGGTTTTTCCAATAGTCATGTATGGATGTGAGAGTTGGGTTATGAAGAAAGCTGAGTGCCAAAGAATTGACGCTTTTGAACTATGGTGTTGGAGAAGACTCTTGAGATTCCCTTGGACTACAAGGAGATCCAACCAGTCCATCCTAAAGGAGATCAGTCCTGGGTGTTCATTGGAAGAACTGATGTTGAAGCTGAAACTCCAATATTTTGGCCACCTGACATGAAGAGCTGACTCATTTGTAAAGACCCTGATGCTTGGAAAGATTGAGGGCAGGAGGAGAAGGGGACGACAGAGGATGAGATGGCTGGATGGCATCACCGACTCATTGGACATGGGTTTGGGTGAACTCCTGGAGTTGATGATGGACAGGGAGGCCTGGCATGCTGTAGTCCACGGGGTCGCAAAGAGTCGGACACAACTGAGCGACTGAACTGAACTGAGGATGTGTCCCAAGCATCAGGATTTTTAAGCCCAAAGTACAACCAGGAGTGAGAATCCCTGAATTAGAGATATTGAGAGAAATTCACTTTATATTGCAGGGAGTCAAAATATAACCTCTCCTCATTCCAACTTTTATAGGCACTACAGGGTCATCTGTGGATTTTGCTTTAACCTTCTAGTAATGGCATAGCAACTTTCCTTTGGGGAACCATCCTTCCAATTTCTGCACACTCTCTCCCAACCCCCTCCAGCTTCTGGGATGGGTACAAGGCCCACATGGGTTCATCAAGACTCAATGAGCCAATGGGCTGCTGACCTTGGACTTCCTCTGAAGCTATCAGGAAAGAGACTCTCTTTCTCCTGGGCTGGAAGCCAGTAGCCTGAAGAGAGGGTGGGCCTGGAAAGGAAGCCAACACAGAGAGAACAGAGGTTAAGAAAAACAAAACAAACAGGTGAGGCTTCCCTGGCAGTCCAAGTGGTTAAGACTCCAGGCTTCCACTGCAGGGGGCCCTGGATCCATCCCTGGTCAGGGAACTAAGATCTCATAAACCAGGAACTATAGCCAAAAAAAAAAAAAAAAAGAAAGAAAAGAAGACACAGCTCTAGTGACAGCATCTAAGCAGCTGGATCCAGCTCTGTTTGAAGAGTCCCTTGGGTTTCACCATTACTGAGCCAATGAAGCTGCAGATTTTCTTTAACCCAATTGGATTTGAGTTCGTCAGTTGCATCTGTAAGAACCCTATCTCAGAATGTTTCTCAAAAATCAGCTCTGATGGATGTAAAGTTGTCTTCTTTCCCTTCTATTAGTTTTGCCTAAATAGGTTAATGACCAGAGCAAGGTGATATTTTGGACTTAAATGGATTTGGCTCTAAGGATGCCAACCTCACAGGTTTGCTATCACATGAGATAAAACTTAGGTAAGAGAACCGACTTGTGGACACAGGGAAGGGAGGAGGGGAGACGAATGGAGAGAGTAGCATTGACTTGTACACACTACAGTCTATGGGGTCGCAGAGTCGGACACGACTGAGCATCTAACACATGTGAGAGAGAAAGCTGGTTGGAAGCTGCTGAATGGCGCAGAGAGTGATGCTCTGTGATAACCTAGAGGGATGGAGGGGATGGGATGTGTGTAAGGGGGGAGGCTCAGGAGGGAGGGGAGATATGTATACTTACAGCTGATCCGCATTTTTGCACAGCAGAAGCCAACACAACACTGTAAAGCAACTATACTCCAATTTAAATAATTTTTTAAAAGAACAGTCAAAGAGTTATACCCTGTAACTGTGCATTTTATGTGACTTGAAAGAAGTCATCCATCTTTTCAAATCTTAGAAGCAAGCATCACTAACTAATAAAAGTGAAAGTCGCTTAGTCGTGTCCGACTCTCTGACCCCATGGACTATACAGTCCATGGAATTCTCCAGGCCAGAATACTGAAGTGAGTAGCCTTTCCCTTCTCCAGGATATCTTCCCAATTCAGGGATCAAACCCAGGTCTCCTGCATTGCAGGCGGATTCTTTACCAGCTGAGCCACACGGAGGCTAATTAATAATTAGTAAGTTCTTATAATTTTAATAAATAAATAACTTATGTAATGACTGGTCCAACCAGTTATCTTACCAAAGTGTTATGGCTTGTTGTTATGTTTTGGTTTATTTTTCAGAAAAGTTGCCAGCCGCATTTTAGTCTGGGTGGGAGCAGGGATCATCTCACTTCCTCTTTGTTATACAAATTGTCAGGCCAGTCCTGGAGAAAAGTTGTAACAGGACTTTAATTTGGTGTGGCAAAGCTCAAGGATGCCCTGAGCAGGAGAAGTTTGGGAAACAGAAGAATCATTTTGTGTAAAGCACTCGGAGACCCTTCTGGGAGGAATGAACTCATAGCCAACTCCTCTCTGAGACCCAAGCTGGTCCCCTAATCAAGGCCCAGTGCCACAAAAGAGCAAGAAGAACCCTGAAACAAAGCTACCATGAGAGCAAAAATGGACCAGCAGGCTGCTCTGTATGAATCATAAATGAGAAATGGGAGAGAGTGATTCTAAGTTGAGGATACCGGGCATTCTTGAGCCTGTTGTTTTCCCCCTTCTAATGGAGACCTGCCCTTACAGAAGCAGCTCCGTGTGAAAGAACCAGTCACTCCCTACCATGGGGGCTGCAATCATAGCTAATGGGTGTTAAAGCACTATGATAAGCACATTTACATCATTACCTCCTTTAATAATCCCAACAATCCTATGAACTTGGTACCAGGACAGTCCCAGTTTACAGATAACAAAACCTGGATAGTAAAGATGAAATACTTTCCCCAAGGGATTCTAACTCCAGGGCCCACATATCCCATCACTCCTTGGCTATCTCCTTGTAGACAGTCTGACAAGTGCTTCTTACCCTCTGGTGTGACCTTCATGTCAGGCAGCCTCGCTGGAGGCTTTCACCCTGGCCAAGGCTGGGGGAAGAAATGGATGGCACTATGACTTTAGGGGACTTGGCCATTTTTGGGTTGGAGACATTATACTGGAGAAGTGGAATCATCTATACCCCAAATAGTCTATTTGATGGTAGAAGTCAGAGAGGACCAGTTATGGTAAGTTCCTTACATACAAACCTTCGAATTGCAAACTTTCAAAGATGCAAACACACATTCCATCAACGTCAGGTGTGAGTGAGATTGTGGCTTGCCCTCCATTTCCTGTTTCTGACGAACCTTCATCTCTACCATCTCCTACCTCCTTTCTCTCCTCTTCTCAGTAACTCTTCTTGCCTGTTCACTCGATGCCAGCCTCTGTATGCCAGCTGCTGTACTGTACTACTGTACTTTTCAAGGTACTGTACTGCAAGATTAAAAATGTTTTCTTTTTGTGGGGTTTTTTTTTTTTGGTATATTATTTGTGTGAAAAGTATTATAAACCTATTCCAATATAGTACTATACAGCTGATTGTGTTAGTTGGGTACATAGACTAACTTTGTTGGACCTACAAACAAATTGGACTTATGAATGCACTCTTGAAATGGAACTTGGTCGTATGTAGGGAATTTACTGTACTGTGCTTGGGAATGGTTTCTCTGCCCGAGGCAGCTTCTCTACGATAGCTAGAGCTCCCCCGCTGCCGGGACAACACAACAGATCATGGAAGGGACTAGGTTTCTCTCCCCGTACCCTTTCTCACTTTTAGCAACAGAAATATCCCATCAAGTGTTAGCAGGCTGCCCAGCTAGAGATTTTGTCTCCCAGCCTCCCTGCAGCTGGATATATCCATGAGTTATGACAAGAACTGATGTGGGCCACTTAGCTTAAAAGGATTGGGTTTCTCTTTTCCAGCCCCTCTTATCTTCTGTTTTGGGTGGGAAAGAGTGAACCCAGACAGGAAACCCCATATTCAGGATGTACCTCCTCAACCTGTATTGCTGATGTGCAGACTTTTATGTGTAAGAGAAAGAAGCATCTGAAACTTCTATCTTATTTAAGTCACCGTGTTTTTTGGTTTGTTTACATCCTAACTAAATAAAGCTCAAACTAACTGGACTGTCCAACCCCCTAAGAAAAACAGACTCCCAACACTTAATAGCACAAATTCCTAAACAAAGATTTTGCTAAGGGAGAGAAGTCTTGAAAAGGGTACACTGGATTTTCTGATAATACAAGCATGACTTTAACTATAAGGAGGGTTATTAGGTAGGATAGACTAGGTTTTGCTAGTTTTATTTTTGTGTTTTTTATTGTTTTCTGTTTTTGGCTGGGCTATGTCTTAGGTGAAGCATGTGGGATCTAGTTCCCTGACCAGGGATCTAACCTGGGCCTCCTGCGTTGGTAACACATCGTCTTAAGCCCTGGACCATCAGGGAAGCCCCAGGTTATGCTAGGTTAATAAGCAACACCAAAGGCTCTGTGGCTTAATGCACAAATGTTTATTTCTTCTTGCAAATCCACCATGGGTCCACATGCTTTTTTAGGGCACCCATCCTCTATGTGGTGACTCAGTCACCTGAGCCCCTTCCAGGATTTGGTCCTGCCATTTTAACACAAGGCCTTCTCCAATACTGCTGCAGCAGGAAAGACAGTCTTGGGAGTCTCCTACCATCAGTTAAATGCTTTGGTCTAGAAGTGACATGTGTCACTTCCGTTTACAACCAATGAGTGGCCAGAGCTGGCCATTTGGCTCCAACTGCTGGGAGGCAGAGCAGTATCATGCCAAAGGCGCCAAAGGGAGAGCACAAATGGAAGTCTCCCCCACAGAGGGCCTCCCTGGTCACACACGTAGCGTGTTTAGCACAGGGGCTCCATGCTCGAGAAATAGTGCAAAGTGGGGAGAAAAGGCCCAGAGCAAGGAGGAGGAAAGAAGAGAAGAACAAAGATAGACGCATAGAGGAAATTTACAGAAGGAAATTTGATCCATAGCAAGGATGCCCCAGGGTCCAGCCAGTGGTGTGCTAAGAGTAGGCTCATACACCAACTCATGAGAGTCACTTGCTATTAATAAGTTTTCAGAAATTTTGCAAGCCAATTGTTCAACACAGTGATTATTAAAACTTAAATGATATCTGGCTTCAATTAAATACATTATATCAAAGACGAAATAATAAATACTCAGAATACATTACTTCCTCCTTCTCTGACTGCATTTTACAAATCTTTCTGTTGCAGGGGTTATTTTCATTATACAGCATGGGATGCTGCTGAACTCCTCTTCCCGACTCTGTCCAGAGAAATGATTTGGTAGCTGGTGGGAGTATTTACTCTATGGAAATCAGCAAATGCTACAAGTCAGGCCTTTTGTCCCCTAGAGAGCTGGTGGTTGAACATTTATCAGCCTGGGTCTGGCCTTCCTCTCCCAGGACACGTAAACTGGGAGTTTCAGCGAAGCCAGCAAGTGTCTTTGACCTCTCCAGTGCGGAGCCGAGGCAGGAAATTTCCATTTGTCACCAGTGACAGGTTGAGAGTAGTGGGTGGGGAGTCTCAGGAGCACTGATGGGTGAGCCTTTCCATTTGGAGTTCCTATGGGAATGGGCTGCGGGGTCGGCAACCCTAAATCATAGCATTTTGCGAATACAGACATTCCCTTCCATGTCTGCAAAGCGTAGCCTGTGCTCAGAAGCCTAAACCATTGTTTGGTTCCCAGGAACCAAGGGCTGGTGCTGAATAGTAATAATCACCTGCCAGGAGCCTATTGACCAGGAGGACTGCCCGCTGCCTGTAACTCCTGGTAACAGGGAGCTCTTCTGAGAGCCATCCTTGCACAGGCTCCACAATGAGATGCTGGTGCCTCTTTCTCTCTCAAAGCGCTCTGTACTGGGTCTCTAAGACAGTAGCTGCCAGAACTGAAGCCAAGGCTGGCAACTCAAACAGTGAGAGGCCTGAGTTTATTTGGCCAACTCAGAGTCTAGCTGTGTGCGCATGGGGCTTGTTTTTATAGCCGCTGTAAAATTCTCCTTTCACTGGTTACTTCGCTTTCCCCTGAAGCCCCCAAAGCCCTCTCTCCTCCCCCTCCTCCACCCGGCTCAGCCATTACTGGCCACTTGCCCTCCAGTGTTCAGGGCCCCTCTGAAAGCACTATTAGATGTCTGGATGGTTTATGGATCTCTGGGCTTCTGACTCTGTGTACTGCGTTACTCTAAAAGCCGGACCATCAGACGCAATCGCAGAGGGGAATGTCGGAGGGAGCAGTGCATGAGTTTACTTTTTAATGAGTGAATGTATTACACCAAATGGATGGAAATGCTATGCTGGCAATTTTGACTTCTTTATAGGCTTCTGATTTTTAAAAATCAATGGTCATGTTTTTACTTATATGAACTCACATGGCCTCAAGATCTTCAGTTGTTTGGACTCACCACTACTCCGGTGGCCGATTAAACTTGCTCCAGCCTCCATCCCATGTGCCACAGCAAATTCTACCACTCTTCCCAGGATTTCCAAGGAATCCCCAATGGCTTCACATTCTCCTGGTCTACAACTCAAATTCCTGATGCCTCTGAATTCCTGATCTTTTCCTGTTGCCTGTCTTTGAGTAACTACTTTATGTTCTCTTTGATTTTCTAAAGCTCCGCTGACATAAGGTTTTACCTGTGACAGACTTTTTTCCTAAAGGTTTGAGGATAGCTAAGGGATCTATAAGACATTACAGAGCAGGGAACAACTCACAGTGGAATTTAAAACCAATGGGATCTTTTAAAAAATATTTATTTATTTGGCTGTGCCAAGTCTTAGTTGTGGCACATGGGATCTTATGTCTTCATTGTGGCTTGCGGGATCTTTTGTTGCAGCATGTGGGACCTAGATCCCTGACCAGCGATCGAACCCCAGGCATCCTGAACTGGGGGCTCCAAGTCTTAGCCACTGGACCACCAGGGAAGTCCCAACCAATGGGATGTTACAAGCCTGGACCAGCCCCACCACAGGATGTCCCAGGGATGTCTCAGCAGCCACCTTTTCCCAGAGCCCCAGCAACTGCCATTCCTTGGGCCTTCTTTCTTTCTATCTCCTTTCTAGATCTTTCTCCCATTCCAGGGCCTTGGAGATTCTCTCTGTCTGATCATTGAGACAAAACTGGTGACCTCTTCAGAGTAATCTAACCCTGTTTGGTTTTCATTTTTGTCCATTTAGACTATTCCATTTGTAATCAACAAGACTGTTATGGGCTAGTCTAACCAATAGCGCTGTCTACCCCAGCCTGTAATCCTGGGCTGGCACACCCAGCAACACAGAGAACAGGGAGATGTTTTCAATTTTTCAGTTTTTGAAAACTTATCAGAGAACCTGAACACTTTTTGGCTGTATAAAAATAAAAAAAAATTCAAGCCATGCTTTTCCTCAGCACTTCCCATTTCCTCCTACAATCCTACCTCCCCTCTCCCCCACACCAGAGATGACCACTGCTAGTACCAGGAGGTACCTGCCAGGCTCTCTTCTGTGTGTATACATACACAGAGAAATACACATAATTTTTATTTGTGTGTGAAATTTACTTGTAAATTGATATATGTTGCTTTCCAAGTTGCTTTTCCATGCATGTTTGAAATGTTTTTGTGCCAGCAGCATTCAGAAATAGCAACATTTAGTTAGGAAACCACCCACAGGCCCATTGATAGGAAGAGAGTAAATTACGCTCAGTAGGCACCTTGAACTTCTGTGAGGAAGGGAGACGCCCCACACCTGTAGTCCAAACTGAAGGGAGGCAGAGAATAGTGGTGTCAGAACTTGCTGCCCCTCATGTGGGTTTTAATGCTGAGACCCAGTGACCTTCCTTAAGCTCAGATCTGGCCCCTCTAGCTTGACTCTGAAGTGAGGGACAGGCCCCCTACCTCTCCCTTCTCCATAACCCTGAAAACAAGCCCAGGAGCCCTTTGGATCAAAGAGTGTCACTGCTATTGGCCTTGGAGACCCAGACCCTGACCAAAGCTCCCCACATGGACTAATGCTCAGGTCCCAGGTCAGCAGTTCCCAACTTCCTCCAGGATGATGACTCGTGGGGAGGGGTTCGCCCTGCTCCTGACTGCAGAGTTTCTCTTCATGTTCAGGCCCCGTGGTCAGCATGATGGTTCAAGTAGGCAGGTTGTGCTCCTAAGGCCTGCAGGGCTAAGGCATCCTGGTTCCCTCTGCCCAGCCCAGCTTGCAGTGACCAGTTGGGGACATTTTCTCAGGGATTATTGAGATCCAACCTGGGGTCTGAGCTTAGCGCTGGATGTAGATCCCAGCAGGACACTGGGGAGGAAATAGGAACCCAAGACCAAGGCATGACCAGGCAGGCTAGGAGGCCTGGATTTCTTAGGTGTGGAGGACCCAAGACTTGCTCCTGCCCCAAGGGGGACTCGCCAGCTTTCTCTCTCGGGCATGGGGAACACGGGGTGAGAACACCTCATGGAGAGCAGCACTGGGGTGGTGGGCAGGGAACAGGCCTCCTGAGCAGGTCAAATTTGGTGGTGCACTCACCAGAGCCGATTCACTTGGTGCTGACCCAGAATCACAGTCAAGTGGAGCCAAGATGATTGCTGGTACAGAGTCAAGTCCAAAGATGGGCTAAAGATGATCAGGAGGGATCCAGCTTCCCTGGGGGCCTCCTTCACCCCTTCCCCTGGCTGCCACCCCCCTCCTGAGCCCTCACTTCATCTGCACTTAGCACCCTGGATTGAGATTGTCTGTGTGTCAGCAGTTTGCCAGGTTGTAACTTCCTCCCTCGCTCGATCAGTGACAGGTGTGGAGAGATCGTGGCTCAGGGCCGAGGCTGTGTGTGGTCAGCGCAGCTGCTCTTCCTGCAAGGACTGGAGGGTCTTCCTATAAGGCCCAAAGTTGTAAGCATGGCCGGTGGAGGCCATGGGCAGGCCTGGCTCCAAAACAGGACGTTGGCTACCCTGCAGGGTGTCAGTGGCCCCAGTGTCTGTGACTGAGGGACCTGGGGGTGGGAGGGATGTAGGAGGAAAATGCTTCCTCTTTGCTTTCCTCTTCTGCTTGGCTTCCTGGCAACAGACCCACTCTCTTGCTTTACGCCTGACCCGTGACCTCCCAGACCAGCTCTGCGTTATGTGGAAGTTATATACGCATTGTCTTGGGGGTCTCAAGCCCAAGTATCATTTTCTCAGGCCTCTCCTGATCAACGTAAAAAACACTTAGCTCACCTCCTACTAGCTATTCAATATTACATTAGCCTGTTTTATTCTTTTTCGTGTTACTTAGAATCATCGGAACTGACTGATGGACGGGCTCAGTGTATGTCTCCCTAACCAGCAGACAAGCCGTATGGGAACAGGAGATTTACCTGTCTTATTCCCTGTTGTAACCCCAGAGCCTGGCACGTACTATGTGGGTAAGAAAGTGGAGGATGAATACAGAGGGGCTGGGGCAACCAATTCACGTCTGCCTGATGCACAGTGCAGGACCCAGATCTCACCACTGAGTTCTGGTTGGATACAGGCCTATTTTAAGAGTCATATCGACTCATCTTCTAGAGGTCCAAGAGCACATATTAACTCCAAAGGTAAGGAAAAGTTGGGGGAACGAGGAAAGGCTGTCATAATGAATCAGAGTTTGTGTTATTTTTCACATACCCCCAACAAGCACTCAAAATTTTTCAAAACTGGCATTCACAATGGTCCTGTTCTCCCCTCAACTGGCCTTGAAGTTGGTGACGTCAGCCTCAGCCTGACTGAAAGTAGGACCCCAAATGGGCCCAACTGATGAGTTCCTGAATTCAGTGAAGGGAGGAGGCTGGGGGAAGGGGACCTAGGAAATTTCTCACAGACTCCAGGGATTTTTTTTTTTTCCTTAATAAAAATAGTCATAGAAAACTAAAGAAATTCAGAGTCTGTTTCCTTCCTTAAATCATCACCTTCTTCAGACTGATTGTCATCACTGATTGTCCAGTGGTTAAGAATCTGCCTTGCAATGCAGGGGATGTGGGTTCTATCCCTGGTGGGGGAACTAAGATTGCATATGCCATGGAGCAACTAAGTCCATGGACCACAGCTAGAGAGTTCGTGCACCTCAACAAAAGATGGCACACGAAGCAACAAAGATCCTGTGTGCTGTAACTAAGACCCAACCTAGCCAAAAAAATATATTTTTAAAAAAAGATATCACCTTCCTGAGGTCGCTTGTGAGGTTGGCATATTGTCAGGTGCCCAGTAGAGATGGCCTGAGATGGTCAGGCATTAGTGCCCACTGCTAATGAGGGGGGAGGGTGTCAGCTCTTCTTCTCTTCCCATTTTACCAGGCCTTCCTTTCCAGGGGCAGTCACTTCCAGGGGTCCTGGGGGACGGGGGCTGCTCTGTAAAAAGCATGGTTCTGTTTCTGTTTCTAATTGAAGGCTGGCATTCAATCCACAGGAAGGAGATATTAATCACCACAAATGGATGCAGATTGCTCCTCTGAGCTTTGTAAATTCCACACCACCTCTCATTTCACTGCTGTGGGCCTCGGTTTACGGCGCGCCCTGCCAGAAATGAAAACCTTTCATCAGTGGAGAAGAGGGACCTGGCTGCCTCTGTGTTTGGGCTACAGAACTGAGATGGAAAGTGTTATTTTAGGGTGTTTCCAAGAGGGAGGGCTGTGATTCGAGTGGCAAACTCAATTACACTCACCTTTTCACTTTTTGAAAATAAGAAATAATGTTTTTAGGCCATAATTTACCCTGTTGACATTTTATTTATTTACTTGGGTCAGGAGAGCTAATTTAAGTTAAATTCATTCAATGGACTTTGAGTTATGGGAAGAGAAAGAATACACTTTCTGTTACCAGAGGAATTTTGTGTGTAAACATACACACATGTATGCACACACAGATGTATACACACAGATGCAACACATACACAACTACAAGAAGTCAAGCAGAGACACACAACTAATCATTTAGAATAACAACTCACTCTGTAAGATGCAAGAGAAGATTCTTTAATAGAAATAGGAGCAAATCCAAGATAAATTTTTTTTCGAACATTTTTCCACAAGATAAAAATCAAAGTATAACAAAGTGGTACTTTAGGTCCCTAAAATATCTGGAAACTTGGCCTTTTTTAGTCAACAGATCATTTGTAAGAACCTACTGTATGCCAGATCCTATGGATGCACTGTTTCTACCAAGAGATGAAAATATGAACCCCAATTATCTGGGCTTCAGTCCTGGGGACAGGATGAGTGAATGATTGGGGTATTACATGAGAGGTTGGCAGTAGGAAGCAAGTGAACCAAGGAGAATCTTATAGGGAGAATGACCAGAAGTTGCCTGAACCAATAGAGAAGAAAAACAAATGCCTGCAAGTTATCATCAATTGATGAGAAATTTATAAATATGAAAAAACAAGCATTTTTGAATAAATGAACAAACAAGAGCCAGATCTTAAGAAAGGTGGGGGGTACCCATCGGCTGGGACAGGTGCCTTTCTGAGACAGAGGCAGGGCATCTGCTCACAAACTATGTGATTTCTCAGAAAGATCCCATGCAGACCTGTGATTCCAGGTTGTTTCCCTAACCACTCATCAATGTGTTCTTTCCAGCCACTAAAAGAAATTCAAGGATTTCCCTGGTGGTTCAGGGGTTAAGACTTTGCCTTCCAATGCAAGGGTACAGTTTCCATCCCTGGTCAGGCTAGATACCACATGCCTCAAGGCCATATACCTATACATATATATTTGTGTGCATGCTTAGTCATTTCTGACTCTTTGCAACCCCATGGACTGTAGCCCACCAGGCTCCTCTGTCCATGGAATTTTCCAGGCAAGGACACTGAAGTGGGTTGCCATTTCCTCCTCCAGGGGATCTGCCTGACCCAGGGATCAAACCTGTCTCTTGCATTTCCTGCTTTGGCAGGTGGATTCTTTACCACTGAGCAACCTGGAAAGCCTTGATATTATATTATTCAGCCCTTTCTCTTCTGTGTTTTCTGCTTGTTGTGAGCTGGCAAACTGTGAATGTGATATTCATTTCCTAGGGCTGCTGTAATGAATTATCACAAACCGGGTGGCTTAAAAACCACAGAAATTTACTGTCTCACAATTTTGGAGGTGAGAAGTCCAAAATCAAGGTGTCAGTAGGATCACACTCCCTCTGGAAGCTCTGTAAGAAAGTCCATTCCTTGCCTCTCCTAGCTTCTTCTGGTGGCTACCCAGCCATCCTTAGCTTGTAGTTGCATCACTCGAGTCTCCTCCTCTGTCTTCACATCACAGCCCCTTCTGTCTGCCTCTCCCCTCTGGGTATCTACTATAAGGACACTTGTCATTGGATTTAGGGTTCACCCAGATAATCCAGGGGGTCTCCTCATCTCAAGATCCTTAATAACATCTGAAAAGATGCTTTTTCCAAATAAGGTCACATTTGCAAGTTTTTTTTTTTCAAACGAGTTAGAATTTTTAAATATTTTATTTTTATTTATTTATTTTTGGCCATGTCAGATCTTATCTGTGGCATGCAGGATCTTTCTTTGCAGTGCATGGACTTCTCTCTCCAGTTGAAGAGCTCAGTAGTTGCAACACTCAGGCTTAGTTGCCCCATGGCATGTGGGATCTTAGTTCCTGGACCAGAGATTGAACCCACCTCCCCTGCATTGGTAAGCAGATTCTTAACCACTGGACCACCAGGGAAGTCCCCACATTTGCAAGTTTGGGGGGTCAGATGCAGGTGTATCTGGGGGCTGCTATTCAGGCCATCACAGAGTGGTCCACAAATCTGGTAAACCTTTCAAAGAGCTGACTCAGAGGGGATTCTGCAAGAAACAGAGGGTACATAATACAGCAAAGTTCCTCTGGAAATGGAAGGAGGACAGTGGTTCCAAATTTGAGCATCAAGACAGGGGCCACACTTTAAAGAGCATCTTGGTTTTTCTGTCAGTCTTCCACCGTGACTCTTAACCCTTCAAGGGTCTGTCTGCTACAGATCAGAAGTATCTCAGCTAAAGTGAAACTCATGGTCTCTTGCCTATAAAACCATTTCTACTCTGCCTGCACAAACTTCCCTCCCTCCCTGACTCCCAGCTCAGAAAGACAAGAATTTAGCAGCTTGCGTGTCTTTTAAATGTCAGAGACTTACTTTTTCTCAAGTATAGGTGTGTAGCTGGGATGAGTGAAGACACTTCATGCTCCATTAGACATTGTATACTAAAGAGAAGCTGATAGGAGAAGAATTAATTACAGTTTAACAATAATAATAAAAAGCAAAGCAAGAGATTGAAATGAAATAGCCAGGGGAACAAATGGGTTTCCAGGAAGAATGGTGTCTATTCACCGTGGAAAATTTATATGGAGAGTAAATGCTGGGAAGTGGAACACAGAAGAGGCAATCAAAGGGCTGAGGAGGCTCTAGCAAGCTGGAGCTGCTTTCTATTGAATTGTCTCATTAGCTGGCTGGAGGTAAAAATAAATTCCTCCAGTGTCTTTGTTGTCTGACAAGATGGAAAACAGAATGAGTCTTGGCGGGGTAGGGGGTGGGGAGTTTAGGGAGAGGGAGAACGACCCTGACAGCCCTTGGAACCAAGGGAAGGGGTGGGAAGGAGTCCACATGGAGAAGAGAATAGCCAGCGATGAAGGTGTCTGCTTCCTTTCATGGCAGAGGCAGCAGACTGTGGGCGGCACTGAGCAGGGAGGGGCCAGGATTCCCAGAGCCTAGAGGCTTTGTTCTGCGGCCAGACACAGGGCTTTATCATGGCAAACCTCACATTACGTCACTACAGCTTCTTCTGGGAGCAGCACTCCGGGAGTCACAAAGCCTTCCTGGGGTGCCCTCAGCCACCAGTTTCAATAACAGTGCCCTCCATAGATGGCCATGTCATGCTTGTTTGCAAGGAGTTTTATGTGAAACTTGTTACAATGACTAGAAGTACCAACATTTTTGAATAATTAATATTTTTTAAAGATAAGAGGATTCTGAGAAGATAGCAGAGATTGGCAACATAGTTGGCTTTTTTTAGTAACAGCTTTATTGAGATATAGCTCACATATCATAGCATATGTGTTTGGCTTAGCATAATGTCTTCAAAGTTCATTCACATTGTAACATGGTTCCGAATTTCCTTCCTTTTAAAAGTTAAATAGGGGCTTCCCTGGTGGTGCAGTGGTGAAGTATCCACCTTGCAATACAGGAGATGTGGGTTCAATCCCTAGTCCAGGAAGATCCCACATGCTCTGGAGCAGCTAAGCCTGGGAGCCACAGCTACTGAGCCCATATGCCGGAACTACTGAAGCTCATGTGCCTATAGTCTATGTGCCACAACAAGAGAAAACACCACAACGAGAAGCCCGCACACCAAAATGAAGAGCAACCCCCATTCTCTGCAACTAGAGAAAAGGCTGTGCACAGCAACGAAGACCTACAACAGCCATAAATAAATAAATAAATGAAATCATTTTTTTTTACAGCTGAATAATATTCTATTATATGTATATAGTACCTTTTCTTTTTCTACTCATCTGTTGAAGGGCATTTGGGTTGTTTCCACCTTTTGGATATTAGGAATAATGCTGCTGTAAACTTTCATGTACAAGTTTTTGTGTGGACATATGTTTTCATTTCTCTTGGGCATATACCCAGGAGTAAAATTGCTGGGTTACATGGTACCCCTATGTTTAACATTTTGAAGAACTGTCAGATTTTTTCCCAAAGTGGCAGCAGCAAAATTTTTGAACTCATCAGTTTCTTCCATAAGAAGAGACAAAATAGTAAAGATAGCAAAAAAAAAAAAAAAAAAAAAAAAATCCACAAGTGCCAGTAACAGTGGTTCTAAAAGTGGGACCTGCAAACCAGAAGTATCTGTATCATCTGAGAATCTGTCAGGAAAATGTAGATCTCAGAGGCCACGCTAGATTTCTGCACCTGTGCTTCAACAAGCCCCCTAGGTGTCTGATTAGTGCTGACTCTGGAGTTTGTGAACCACTGATCTAAAACCAAACTAGGTGATAAGGTAACAAATTCCAAAGTACAAGTAGGTGGGTACAAGCTACTTAAAGCTCCAGACCATGTGATCCTGGCAATTATGTGTGAGGAAGGTGAGACAAGGAAATGATCCAGTAGCCACAAATTGCCCTGGGAACGTTGGCGGCCCACCCTGAGCAAAACAGCCAAAAGCTGGAAGAAGTTCAAAGGCTCCAATTTGTGTGTGAGTCCAAGAGGGTCCCATGGAAGGTGCTGGAAGAGTCCTGGCTTTCTGAATGTTTTTAACTGGCAAACCAAACTTTTATCTAGGATACCTGCTGGAAGTAGAATTTAAATTGAGCATCCTGGGGACAAAAGAGAGAGGGGGGGCGGGATTCAAATAAAGGTGAGCACGAAGAGCAGTGGAAGACACAGCTCAGAAAATACTTGGAGAGACTGATTGATTGACTTTCACGAGATTTAATCATGTTGTTAAAACCATGAAGGAGAACTTCTGAATTATGAATCTAGGAAAATTATCCTAGCCTACCTTTCCCTCCTAAAATTTCTCTCATTAAAATGAGCAATAGGAAATGATGGTGAGCAAATCCCACATAAAGTCAGCCTAAGAGAAAAGAAAACAAGAAGCGTACTACTACCTCTGCAGAGGATGAAGACATGTGAGAAAGACAAACCCACAAAACAGATACACCTTGTAAACTAATGTTTGACATGAACTAAAATAAATTAAGAAAAATGATGCTATGAAAGAATAGCCCAAATACAATTAGATTTTAATAAGCTGAGAAACACTCAGAAAGGAGGTAATTGAGAAAAGAAAGATTTGAAAAGAGGAGTGACAGAACTCAGAAAAGAATAAGAAATACAAAACAATTTTGTAAATGAAGATTAAAATGGAAGGGACACATTCCCCAAATGTAAGAAAACAATCATTGTACGGGGCACATAGATTACAGCCTTCGCTGGGCTGACTCGAATGGCCGTGGGCTGAGTCAGCAGGGAGTTGAAGGTCTACTTCCAAAACGGCTTCTTCAATTTCATCTCTGACACTTGGGCTTGGCTGGCGGGAGGGTGGGTTCGCTAGGCCTGGCGACTGGAGTGCTGACAGGTGGCCTGTCCTGCATGGAGTTCTCAGGGTAGTTGGGCTTCACACATAGCAGCTCAAGTTTCCAAGGGCGAGTGTCCCAAAGACCAAGGCAGACAAACTGGGTCTTTTCTGACCTAGCCTTAGAGGCCCATAGCATCTTTTCCACTGTGTTCTATCAATGAAGACTGTCACAGACCCACACAAATTGAAAAAGAAGAAACACAGACTTTGTCCCTTGTTGGGAGGAGTATCAACGAATTTTTGTCCATTTTCCCCAGCTTTATTAAGGTATGATTTTCATGCCTTCATCCATTATAATCATGCCATTGGATGACTTTGGGTAATTATATACAGTCTTGTAACCACCAATACAGTCAAGATATAGAACAATTTCCTCACCTTAGAATATTTTCTTGTGCTTCTTTGTGGCCATGTTTTGCACAAAATCTAAATATAAATGAAAACTAGTTGCAAAGGATCAAAAGTTTTTAAATGAAAAAGAAATGAAGGAATTGAAAAATGACTCAAGACAAAATGGTATGTGCACACATACATTTGGTAAAATGAATATCTGATTCATGTAGAATAGAAATCCTGAAGACGAAAAACCAAAGCAGCAGAACAAAACAAATAAAAGATATTTAAATTAAAAAATTTTCTGAAATAAAATGGAATTAAAACTTTGTAGTGAAAGATCCATCTCATATCTGGGAAAATCAGCCTACAACAGCCAACATTCTAGTAAAACTAGCAAACTTCAAAGGAAAACAATTTTATTGAAGTATAATTGATTCAGGTATACTGCAAAGTGATTCTGTTTATATATATATATATATATATATATATATATATATACACTTTAAAATTCTTTTCCATTATAAGTTATTACAAAATATTAAGTGTAGTTCCCTGTGCTGTAGAGTAGGTCCTTGTTAGTTATCTATTTTATATATAGTATGTTTTGTTAATCCCAAATTCCTAATTTACCTCTTCCCTACTTTATCCCTTTTAGTAACCTTAATTTTGTTTTTATGTCTGTAGACCTATTTCTATTTTGTATATGGATTCATTTATATCAATTTTTCAGATTCCACATATAAGCAGTATCATATGATGTTTGTCTTTGTCTGGCTTACATCACTTAGTATTATAATCTCTAGGTCCATCCATGTTGCTGTGAGTGGCGTTATTTCATTCTTTTTTATGGCTAATATTCCATCATATATCACATCTTCTTTATCCATTCATCTGTTGATGGATATTTAGGTTGCTTCCATGTCTTGGCCACTATTAATTGTGCTGATGTGAACATTAGGATGCATGTATCTTTTTGAATTATGGTTTTCTCTGGATATATGCCCAAGAGGAGGATTGCTGAATCTTATGGTAGCCCTATTTTTAGTTTTTTAATGAACCTCCATACTCTACTCCATAGTGGCTGTACCAGTTACATTCCCACCAAGAGTGTAGGAGAGTTCCATTTTCTCTACACTCTCTCCAGCGTTTATTATTTGTAGACCTTTGGATGATGGCCATTCTGACCACTGTGAGGTGATACCTCATTGTAGTTTTGATTTGTGTTTCTCTAATAATTAGCGATGTTGAGCATCTTTACATGTGCTTTTTGGCCATCTACTGATCTTCTTTGAGAAATGTCTATTTAGATCTTCTGCCCATTTTTATTGCATTTGTTTGACCTTAAAATGTATGAACTGTTGGTATATTTTGGAAATAAATCCCTCGTCGGTCACATCATTTGCAAATATTTTCTCCCATTCTGTAGGTTGTCTTTTCATGTTTTTTTTTTTTTTTTTAAATGCAAAAAAGACTAAGTCACTTAGGGAAAGAGAATCAAATTGCCATCAGACTTTGGACCCAATGCTGTATGCATTAGGACAATGAAGCCACATATTGAAGTTACTTAAGGAAAGGAATTGTGAGATAAGAATTTTATAGCAAGGAAGATGACCTTCAAATATAAAAGCACAGGCACTTTTATGAACAGCCAAAAAACTCAGGATATTGTCCTATGAGTCCTTCCTGAGGAATCTACTAGAGAATGGGTTTTTAAGAAACCAGAATGACTAGAGAAGTACCAGCATAAAGACTGGTGGTGAGCATTAAAGATATATTTTCCTGTAGAATTAAGACTAAAAGAAGGTTCTTAAGAATAGAGAATAGTATGAATGGCTTTGTGTTCTGATGCTGTAAAGAATGTACACTATCAAACATGGGAGGAGACTAAAGGAAATATATACCAAGTTCATTGAGCTTGCAAACTTCCTTGTAGGTTTTAACTGAGAATACGGGGATATCACTTCAAATTAGAGTTTGAGGTGTAGAGGAGAAAGAGGAAGTTACTAGATAATTTTAATATTGTTCCTGGGGGAGGGGAACCAATAGGCAAGAGCCTGAAAAAGAAGAGATTAAGAGTATAGTCTAATCTATTCTAAAAAGTCTAAGAATTACTATTAGGTAATTCTAAAACCATTAGGACAAAAATGCAAACTTGCTTAAATTCAAAAGATATACCCCCCACCAATACAAAAGAGACCAAATAAAGAAACAAATCATAAAGACAAATATTTTACTCCTAAAAGACATACATACTCAAAATATAAAACAAAGTCACAAAAGTTTTGAGGCCAAGTGACATGGCCTGTGTGTTACTGGGTGTGAGGTGATATCTGAGAGTGTGTTTTTTTTTTTTTTAATTTTATTGGAGTATAGTTGCTTTCCCAGTGGTAAAAAAAAAAAGAAAAGAAAAAACTGCCTGCCACTGTAAGAGAGGCAAGAGACATGGGTTCGATCCCTGGGTCTGGAAGATCCTCTGGAGCAGGAAATGGCAATCCACTCCAGTACTCTTGCCTGGAAAATTCCATGGACAGAGGAGCCTGGTGGGCTATAGTCCATGGGGTTGCAAAGAATCAGGCATGACTAAGCAACTGAGCACTCACGTAATTGCTTTACAATGCTGTGTTCGCTTCTATTGTACTGAGAAGTGAATCAGTTGCATGTATACATACATCCCCTCGTCTTTGGATTCCCTTCCTGTTTACACAGAGCACTAAGTAGGGGCCCCTGTGCTCTGGAGTAGGTTCTCATCAGTTATTTATTTTATGCATAGTATTGTATCTATGTCAATCCCAATCTCCCACTTTATCCCACCCCTTCCTTCCCTATTTGTTCTCTACATCTGTGTCTCTATTTCTGCTTTGCAAATAAGTTCATCTGTAGCATTTTTCTAGATTCTGCATGTAAGCAATATTATATAATATTTGTTTTTCTTTTTCTGACTTCTCTGTAAACAACAGTCTCTAGGTCCAACCATGTCTCTGCAAGTGACACCTTTCCAGTCCTTTTTTATGGCTGAGTAATATTCTATTATGTATATGTACCATATCTTCCTTATTCATTCCTCTGTTGATAGACATTTATGTTGCTTCCATGTCCTGGCATGTAAGCAGTGCTATGGTGAACATTGGGGTGCAAATATTTTTTTGAATTATGGTTTTCTCCAGGTATACACCCAGGAGTAGAATTGCTGGGTCAGGTAGCTCTGTTTTTAGTTTTTTAAGGAAAAGGTTAGAAATCCCAGAGAGAAACCTACGCACCTATAGTCACCTAAGCTATGACAAAGGAGGCAAGAATATATAGTGGAGAAAAGACAGTCTCTTCCATAAGTGGTGCTGGGAAAACTGGACAGCTATATGTAAAAGGAAGAAATTAGAACACTTCCTAACACCATACACAAAAATAAACTCAAAATGGATTAAAGACCTAAATATAAAGCTGGATACTATAAAACTCTTAGAGGAAAACATAGAACACTGTTTGATATAAATTGCAGCAAGATCTTTTTTGACCTACCTCTTAGAGTAATGAAAATGAAAACAAAAATAAACAAATGGGACCTAATTAAACTTAAAAGCTTTTACACAGCAAAGAAAACCATAAACAGGACAAAAAAGACTACCTTCAGGATGGGAGAAAATATTCGCAAATGAAGCAACCGACAAGGGATTAATCTCTAACATACACAAACAGCTCATGCAGCTCAATATCAAAAAAACAACCCAATCAAAAAACGGGCAGAAGACCTAAATAGACATTTCTCTGAAGAGGACATACAGATGGCCTACAAATACATGAAAAGATGCTCAACTTCACTAATTAGACAATGAAAATCAGTGTGGTTTTGATTTGCATTACCCTGATGATGAGTGATGTTGAGTGCTTTTTTTCATGTACCTATTGATCACTTGTGTGTCTTCTTTGGAAAAAATATCTATTCAGTTCTCTGCCCACATTTTAAAATAAAGCTTTTATTCAAGGAGCTTATATACTGAAAAGTGCACAGATCAAAGGTATAACCTGTGAATTTTCACTAACTGCACATACTTGTGTAACCAACATCCAGACCAAGATACAGAATGTTTTATTAGTTCCCCAGAAGCCCTCTTGTACAGTCACTACCAACCACCCCAACAATAGTCTTGATCTTGACTTGAGCATCATAGATAACTGTGCCTACTTTTTAGCTTTACATAAATGGAATCAGCCAGTATATACTATTTTGTGTCTAGATTTTTCACTCAAAATTATTTGTAATTAATTTACATTGATGACTATAGCTATGTTCCTTCCTTCTTACTGCAGCAGATCTGGGGTCATCAAATTCTGGCCAGTGAGTCAAATCTGGCCTGTTGCCTGTTTTTGTAAGATCTATTCCTCTGCCCATTTTTAAAATCAGATTGTTTCTTGCTATGGAGTTGAGTAAGTTATTTTATAGATTTTGGATATTAACCCATCAACAAATATGTGATATGCAAATATTTTCTCCCATTCTGTAGTTTGCCTATTTGTTTTGCTGATGATTTCCTTTGCTATGCAGAAGTGTGTATATGAAATAGAGTGGATTGTAGATTCTCCATAATAGCATTGTTTTCTTGGGTGAAAAACAGATCTGTTTTCTTGGGTGAAAAACAAGTGTCCCCAAGATTATGCATGACATACAGCTATGCCACTCTTGTGAATGCCATTTGTTGCATGTGAGATATTCTTACTCTTTTGCCATCTGAGTTTTTCCCCACTTAACACAATTTATCATGGACAGATTTCCATTTCTGTACATAGAGATCTGTCTCACAATTTTAACAGATACATAGCCTTCCATTGTATGAATGTGTCATAATTGTTCAACTACTCCCCCATTATTTCATATTTGGGTTGTTTCCAAACACTCACTAATATATACGCAGGTTGTGATGAACCTTCTTCCTCGTATATCCTTCCACGTTGTGTGAATATTTCCTTAGGATAGGTTGCAAGAAATGGGGCTGCTGGGTGAAATAGTCATTAAAGATTTCATTTTAAAAATTATTTATTTATTGGCCGTGCTAGGCCTTCCTTGCTGCATGAGGGCTTTTCTCTAGTTGCAGAAAGCAAGGGTTCCTGTCTTGCTGTGGAGCACACGCTCTAGGCTCGTGGGCTTCAGGAGTTGTGGCATCAACTAGCCTGCAGTGAGTTAGGTTCAACAGTTGTGGCTCACGGGCTCTAAAGCAAAGATTCAGCAGTTGTGAAAAACAGGCTCAGTCTCCCAGAGGCATGTGGGATCTTCCCAGAGTAGTGATCAAACCTGTGTCCCCTGCATTGGCAGGCAGATTGTTAACCACTGGACCACCAGGGAAGCCCCATTAAAGATTTTTATAGCAGATCTTTGAGAAGAAGGGGCCCACAGTACCATACCTGGCCTATTGCCATGGGGTCCTGTGCTTGCTCTAGGATCCAGGGATTTGATCCTGCGGCCACAGGCTACTGACTTCCCTATTTTGGGTGGAAAATATCCCCTGCCACTGGAGACTCAGACTCAGGAGGTTGGCAGTGCAGTCCAGGAACATGAATTTTTAAATAAACTTCTGGCTGATTCTGATGCAAGTGGTCCAAGATCACACGAGTGAATGAACACTTATCAAGTCTGTCTCCCCATCAGCATCTCCTGAGAAGCTCTGAAGAATACTCAAGTATGGTGTAATCCTGGGAAATTCCTTTTTGGTGGATCTGGGGTAGGGCCGGTATGTGAATATACTGACTATGTGGATGCTATGTGAGATCCTATCAGCATATAAGCTGAGCCTTTCCTTCTGGCAGCCTTACGTTTTCTCCCTTATCCTATTTTCCTTGCTTCCTTCCTTTTCCTCTCCTCCCCATCTTCACCTCTCCTCTGTCTCTGGAAACCTGGGTTCAAACCAGGTCATTCACCTCCATTGTTAATGTGGTTTTCTCCTAACTTAGCATATACAAAAACACTGTGTGTCACATATCCACATCAGCCGGGGTGCTCAGCAAGCTGCAGAAACCAATTCTGACTGATTTAAGCCATCTCTTACAGAGACACTGAGCAGTTCACAGATACTCTGTGGGGGCTGGAGAAATGGTCTGAAGGCTGTCCCTCCAGGGCCACGCCCAAGTCATACACTCGGCAGGTCCTGTGACCACGCCATTTTTGCCGCCAGGAGCCCAGCACTGACCCAGGGGAGGCAAACGCTTCTCTCCCTACAGCAGAAGGCTCCCCCTGCATTGGCAGCCTCTTGGGACCATAGCAGGATCCTGGGTGCTCTTCACCTCACAGTTACACTTGGTTACAACTTCCGTTGTGTCCAGAGTTTCAACCCTTGTTCACCCCCTTCAAATATGCTGATTGCCCTGTTCCATTTTGCTTCTGGTTCTCAGTTTTTCCTGTTGTGCTGACTCTCTGAGCCTCAGGCCAGAGTTCTGAGGACAGGTGAGAAGGCTGCCTTCTCCCAGCTCTGCATGACCTCCCAAGAAATGCTGTGTGTCTGGTGTGGGCTCCCAAGAGCCTGACATGCTTTGTGGGGTGCCAAGGGGAACCTGAGCCTTATGTGCTGAGAGGAGCAGGTCACCATCTCAGAAACTCTCTTATCTGGGAAGAGCTGACCAGGCTGGAAGGTGGCAAAATACAAAGAGCAAAGTCTTAGCAGCTACGGCTACATTTTTTTTTTACGTATAGTTGATTTAGAATGTTGTGTTAACGTCTGCTGTATAGCAAAGTGACTCAGTTATTACCGACTCAATGGACATGAGTTTGAGCAAACTCCAGGAGATGGTGAAGGACAGGGAAGCCTGGTGTACTGCAGTCCATGGGGTCGCAAAGAGTCAGACACAGCTGAGCGACTGAATAACAATATGTATATATATATGCATTCTTTTAAAATATTCTTTTCTATTATGGTTTGTCCTAGGATATTGAATACAGTTCCCTGTGCTACACAGTAGGACCTTATTGTTTATCCACCCTACATACAATAGCTTTGCTAACCCCAACCTCTGACTCCATCCCTTTCCCAGCCTCCTCTCCCTCCTAGCAACCACAGTCTGTTTATGCCCGTGAGTCTGTTTCTGTTTCATAGAGACATTCATTTGTGTCATATTTTAGATTCCACATATGAGTGACATCATATGGTATTTGTCTTTCTCCTTCTGACTTACTTCACTTAGTATGATAATGTCTAGTTGCATCCATATTGCTGCAAATGGCATTATTTCACTGTTTTTTACGGTTGGGTAATATTTCATTGTGTATATATGTGTGTGTGTGTGTATATACACTACATTTGCTTTATCCATTGATCTGTTGATGGGCATTTAGGTCATTTCCATGTCTAGGCCATTGTGAACAGTGCTGCTATGAACATGGGGGTGCATGTGTCTTTTTGAATTAGAGTTTTGTCTGGGTATATGCCCAGGAGTAGAATTGCTGGATTATATGCTAATTCTACTTTTAGTTTTCTGAGGAACCTCCATGCTGTTTTCCATAGTGGCCGTATCAATTTACATTCCCACCAACAGTGTAGGAGGATCCCCTTTTCTCCACATTCTTTCCAATATTTGTTAGTTGTAGAATATTTAATGATGGTCATTCTGATCTGTGTGAAGTGGTATCTCATTGCAGTTTTGATTTGCATTTCTCTGGTAATTAGAGATGTTGAGTATATTTTCATGTGCCTGTTGGTATGGCTACATTTTTCTGTAGTTACTTCATGTGTTGCCTTGAGGCACACAAAGGTCTGTGGTTTTCAGATCTTCATTTTTGTTAGCTGGCTTTTCTCATTCTAGAAGTAACATAGGTCACAGACATTGACTTGGCTACTGCCAGCCTTTCTGAATCAGCACCAGGGGGATTGAGAAGTGGGCTTAACGGGAGTCAATTGCATGGAATAACAATCAGAAGAAAATCCTGGTTTTAAAAAAAGGCATTTCATTTTGTTTGTGAGACCAATTGGAGGTCATCTGGGATAATGATTCCCTACAGTGGGTGGGGAGATGGTATTTTTAAGTAAACAATGTAAAACCAAGCTTTCTTATATATTCAGGAACACAGGGTCCTCCAGGAAGCAGACACAAATAGAGCTGGACATGCAAGAGATGATTGGAGTGACACCTGTAAAGAATAAAGGGGGAAGACTTCCCTGGTAGTTTAGTGGTTAAGACTCTGCCTGTCAATGCAGAGGACATAGGTTCAATCCCTGGTCCAGGAAGATCCCACATGCCACTGAACAACTAAGCCTGTGTACCATAGCTACTGGGCCCATGCTCTAGAGCTCTTGCTCTGCAACCAAAGAAACCACCACAATGAGAAGTCAGCACACCTCAATGAAGAGTAGTCCCTGCTTGTTACAGCTGGACAAAGTCTGCACACAGCAAAAAGACCCAGGGCAGCCAAAGATAAATAAATAAAATTTTAAAAGAATAAAGAGGGAGAAAGAGGAGGCAAGGAAGGCTTTAGATTGCTGTGCAAGTCTAATACTCATGGAAGGAGAGGGAAAGGGGATGGCTAGGTGGAAGAGTCTCAGACTTTGGGGTGGCTTGAGAAAACTGTCAGCCCAAAAAGCAGCTCCAACACCAAGTGCACACAAGAGAACTTCAGTGTGGGGTATCAAGCATGAGGATTAGCACACCTTCCATGCTAGGTCATTGCCAGGGGCTGCCCCGGAATTGCATGTAGAGCTTAGGGCAAACACTCTGGTGGCTCCTCAAGCCCCTAGAGCCAGAGGCTGTCAGTTCATTGCTCTCCTCAAAGGGATGTCAAGTTCTTCCTTACAAGGGGATCCAAGTGGCATAACTCCATGGCCATCACAACAGTTTTTAGCAACACTTCCATCAACAAATGTTATGTTATTTTAAATTAATGCAAAGCACATATATCATAATCATTTTAAACATGTAGAAAAATATAAAAAGGAAAGGAAATAGCTGCTATCCTACTAGAGATTTTCTATGTATAACATATACAAATAAGATCCTGCTGTACATACTGTCTGAGTTAAAATGGTCTTCTGAGTTAAAATGGTCTTCTGAGTTAAATTCACCCATTCCAGTCCATTTTAGTTTGCTGGTTCCTAAAATGTCATTGTTCACTCTTGCCATCTCCTGCTTGACCACTTCCAATTTGCCTTGATTCATGGACCTAACATTCCAGGTTCCTATGCAATATTGCTCTTTACAGCATTGGACTTTACTTCCATCACTGGTCACATCTACAGCTGGGTGTTGTTTTTGCTTTGGCTCCGTTTCTCCATTCTTTCTGGACTTATTTCTCCACTGATCTCCAGTAGCATATTGGGCACCTACTGACCTGGGGAGTTCATCTTTCAGTGTCCTATCTTTTTGCCTTTTCATACTGTTCATGGGGTTCTCAAGGCAAGAACGCACTAGTAATAACAAACACCCTCTTCCAGCAACAAAAGAGAAGACTCTACACATGGACATCACCAATGGCCAATACAGAAATCATGTTGATTATATTCTTTGCAGCCAAAGATGGAGAAGCTCTATACAGTCAGCAAAAACAAGACTGGAAGCTGACTGTGGCTCAGATCACAAACTCCTTATTGCAAAACTCAGACTTAAATTGAAGAAAGTAGGGAAAACCACTAGACCATTCAGGTATGACCTAAATCAAATCCCTTACGATTATACAGTGGAAGTGACAAATGGATTCGAGGGATTAGATTTGATAGACAGAGTGTCTGAAGAACTATGGATGGAGGTTCATGACATCGTACAGGAGGCTGTGATCAGGAATATCTCCAAGAAAAAGAAATGCAAAAAGGCAATATGTTTGTCTGAGGAAAGCTTACAAATAGCTGGGGAAAGAAAAGATGCAAAAGGCAAAGGAGAAAAGGAAAGATATAAGCATCTGAATGCAGAGTTCCAAAGAATAGCAAGGAGAGATATGAAAGCCTTCCTCAGCGATCAATGCAAAGAAATAGAGGAAAACAATAGAATGGGAAAAACTAGAGATCTCTTCAAAAAAATTAGAGATACCAAGGGAACATTTCATGCAAAAATGGGTGCAATAAAAGACAGAAATGGTATGGACCTAACAGAAACAGAAGATATTAAGAAGAGGTGGCAAGAATACAGAGAAGAACTATACAAAAAAGATCTTCATAACCAGATAATCAAGATGGTGTGATCACTCACCTAGAGCCAGATATCCTGGAATGTGAAGTCAAGTGGGCCTTAGAAAATATCACTATGAACAAAGCTAATGGAGGTGATGGAATTCCAGTTGAGCTATTTCAAATCCTGAAAGATGATGCTGTGAAAGTGCTGCACTCAATATGCCAATGAATTTGGAAAACTCAGCAGTGGCCACAGGACTGGAAAAGGTCAGTTTTCATTCCAATCCCAAAGAAAAGCAATCCCAAAGAATGTTCAAACTACCACACGATTGCACTCATCTCACACGCTAGTAAAGTAATGCTCAAAATTCTCCAAGCCAGGCTTCAACAGTACATGAACCATGAACCTCCAGATGTTCAAGCTGCATTTAGAAAAGGCAGAGGAA
Organism: Cervus elaphus; assembly: GCF_910594005.1. Classification (NCBI taxonomy): domain Eukaryota; kingdom Metazoa; phylum Chordata; class Mammalia; order Artiodactyla; family Cervidae; genus Cervus; species Cervus elaphus. The sequence goes on from NC_057826.1 coordinate 80,683,667, forward strand.
CCAGAGACCAGATTGCCAACATCTGTTGGATCATCGAAAAAGCAAGAGACTTCCAGAAAAACATATACTTCTGCTTTATTGACTATGCCAAAGCCTTTGACTGTGTGGATCACAATAAACTGTGGAAAATTCTTTAAGAGATGGGAATACCAGACCACCTGACCTGCCTCCTGAGAAATCTGTATGCAGGTTAAGAAGCAACAGTTAGAACTGGACATTGAACAATAGACTGGTTCCAAATCAGGAAAGGAATACATCAAGGCTGTATATTGTCTCCCTGCTTATTTAACTTATATGCAGCATACATCAGGAGAAATGCTGGGTGGATGAAGCACAAGCTGAAATCAAGATTGCCAGAAGTATCAATAACCTCAGATGCAGATGACACCACCCTTATGGCAGAAAGCAAAGAAGAATGAAAGAGCCTTTTGATGAAAGTGAAAGAAGAGAGTGAAAAATTAAGCCTAAAACTCAACATTCAGAAAACTAAGATCATGGCATCTGATCCTATCACTTCATGGTAAATAGATGGGGAAACAATGGAAACAGTGACAGACTTTCCTTTTGGGGCTCCAAAATCACTGCAGATGGTGACTGCAGCCATGAAATTAAAAGACATTTGCTCCTTGGAAGAAAAGCTATGACCAATCTAGACAGCATATTAAAAAGCAGAGATATTACTTTGCCAACAAAGGTCTGTATAGTCAAAGTTATGGTTTTTCCAGTAGTCATGTATGGATGTGAGAGTTGGACTATAAAGAAAGCTGAGCACCAAAGAATTGATGCTTTTGAACTATGGTGTTGGAGAAGACTCTTGAGAGTCCCTTGGACTGCAAGGAGATCCAACCAGTCCATCCTAAAGGAAATCAATCCTGAATATTCACTGGAAGGATTGATGATGAAGCTGAAACTCCAATTCTTTGGCTACCTGATGCGAAGAACTGACTTACTGGAAAAGACCCTGATGCTGGGAAAGATTGAAGGCAGGAGGAGAAGGGAACAACAGAGGATGAGATGCTTGGATGGCATCACTGACTCTATGGACATGAGTTTGAGTAAGCTCCAGGAGTTGGTGATGGACAGGGAAGCATGGTGTGCTGCCGTCCATGGGGTCGCAGAGTTGGACACGACTGAGCAACTGAACTGACTGACTGACTGTGCATACTGTCTTTATCCTTTTCACAGTGAACATGTAAACATATTCATGTTCCCTTTAAATTACATAAGTCTATATATTTTCTAAGCCTTCCCTGATAGCTCAGTTGGTAAAGAATCCACCTGCAATGCAGGAGACCCTGGTTCTATTCCTGGGTCAGGAAGATCTGCTGGAGAAGGGATAGGCTACCTACTCTAATATTCTTGGGCTTCCCTTGTGGCTCAGCTGATAAAGAATCTGCCTGCAATGTAGGAGACCTGGGTTTGATCCCTGGGTTGAAAAGATCCTCTGGAGTAGGGAAAGGCTACCCACTCCAGTTTAATGATGGCATAGAGATCCTTTGTATGAATGTACCTTAATTTGTTTAAGTGTTTTCCTATGGATCAGCATTTTGGATGTTTCCAATTTGTAACTATAGACATCACTGCAGTAACAATCCTGTCACACATGCCCTGTTCTCAGAGGTCTCCAGGGACTCCAGAGCCTGCCTCAGTGGTTCTCTCTGATGCTGTATAATCTTGACAGGATGCTGCCCTATCCTGGGGCTCCCCTGAAATGTTGCCAAGGGTTCAGAGTGCAAAAATAAGGACCCCCCACCCACCCCCGCAAGAGAAAGGCAACTGTGCCATTTGACTCAGAGAGCCCTTGTAGGACAAAGAGGCAGGACCAGTATCATGGCCCAGGGAAACCAAATTCCTTTCCTCCTGGTGTGTTCATGGCCCTACTGAGAGCTGTTTATTTTATTTTGTTGTCTTTTTTTATATCCACCTGCTGCTTTCAGAGATTTAGCTCCCCCAGTTCCAATGAAGGAGAATTAGGGAAAGACATCCTCAGAGGCGGAGGACCATTGACAGCCTTTCTAAGAGTTGCTTTTCTAGCCTTCACTAGAACACATTCCCTCTAAGCGCAGCATGAACAATCACAGTATCTCCAGTTTCCATGGTGACTTGCAAGGCTAACTCCCATGGGGAGCCCAAAACATGCTACGTCTTTCCCTCCAACCCTCTCGGGTACCGGGACAGAACCCAGCTGAGGTACCACCAGAGTCTGGTGGTTGGTACAGCTGAAGTCAGAGATCAGAAGCCACGGGGAGTGAGAAAGAGAATACAAGTCAGAGTCTGGGCTTTTTTGTTTTCTTACAAACAAACTTCGTTTCTGTATTTGGCGCCGTTCTCCTGCTCTTACTATTTTCTCCCCCATCATTTCAGAGGTTTCTCCCTCCCCTTTTTCCTGGCATTGGCAGTAAGTTCCTGGGCTTATACAGTGTCAAGTGGGAGGGCTCTTAGCCATTCCCAGTCTTTGTTGTATGTCCACTGACATCTGTTGAGCTGAGTGTCACCCCTGCTGACCCCTCACAGATGTCTGCTGAGACCTGTATACACCCCACCTGCTGGGCAGAACGTAGTCCACGCTGGTCACTCCGCATCCTTTCCGTCTTAGTTTCCTGGATTTTCTACATTTTCTGCTTAAACGTGCTGCTTTTGAAATTAGAGGGAAAAGTTATTAAAATGTTGTTGTTTAAATGTATCTTTAGTATTACTGCATGTTGCTTTTCTGTCTTAAAAAGTGTGGTCCTGGGGTAGGAAACAGGCAGGGTTTAGAATAAGTTCTAGATGAAAGTCACCACTTGAAAGCAAAACTGGACAATTAAACCTGTGATAGATGCAAAACAAACCCACCTTAAGATGTGTTTATTAAGATGTGTTGCTGGGGATTCTTGGGCAGGGCTCTGGGTCCATAGAGGAGCCCTGAAATTATGTGCAGGAAAGTGTGACCAGAACGTGACTGACAGCAAACAGAACTGCCCTGCCCGTGGCTTTCTGGTCCACCCAGCTAAGGCAGGGCTGTGCTGCAAGGCAGTGAACCCAGTGCAGGCTGGATCAGAGGAAGGTACAGCCTTCCAAGGAGAACCATGACTACGAATATGCAGATATACAAAGGTACTCCCGGCTTCCACTCCCTCCAAATGGATTCCTGATTTGTAGACAATGATTACTGCAGCCAAAAACATTTTTGTTTTGTATGCCTGATATTGTCCAGAGAAGGGAATGATCTAGCCAGCCTGCACAAATGTCCTGGTTTTGTTGACTGGCCCTAGTGTAGAAATGGGTCTTTTAGACTAATGGAGTTTGATGGTGACACTGTCCATTAAGATAAACCCATCTGTTACAAACCTTTCTAGAAAGCAATATTGCAAGTTGTATCAGGAGCCTTTAAGAACTCTGTACACTTTGATCCAGCAACTCCTCTTCTAATAATTGTCAGAAATTCAAACACAGATTTATGCACAATGGTGTGCATTATAGTATTATCCAAAGTGGTAAAAAATGGAAAGAACCTCAGTATTTGACAATAAGGAAAGATTAAATACTGGTGTACCCATACATTGGACGAGCATGAAACCATTAAAAATGATTTTCAAATAATTGTATTGGCAATGAAAAATGTTCATAGTATAATGAGTTTAAGAATTAGGATTCAGGGCTCTGTATAACATATTATTTTAATTTTATAAATTGATTATATGCATATTCCTAAGTAAAATATTAAAAAGAAATATATCAACCTTTTAGATATTCATAGCTGGTGATTATTATTTTCTTTTTCATATCCCTCACCAGAGAGACAGCTTTTTTTGTTGTTTTTTTGTAAAAATAATTGGATCTACTTGTTATTTTACCAAGCACAGTAGTTTATCTTATGACAGTAATTTGAAATTCAGAGATATAATAAGAAACACATATACCCAGGTAATTATAGAGTTTAGACAAGTCACTTCATTTTGTTATACCTGAGTTTCTTTATTTATATAATGGGAATGATAATATTTACCAAAATAAATATTTTGATTATTTAGTAAGGTGAATATAAAGTGACGAGCACATATTAAGTGAATTCTTCCCCCTGATCTCCCCAGTCCCCTCTTCTGTTTTAATTGGACCAATAGGAAGTAATGTATTTAGAGCTATATACTGTTCTATTATTCATTATAAATTAATCGAATGACTTGATAGTTGTGGTTTTTAAAAGCAAACGTTTTAAAAAGGAAGAAAATCTCTGTGCTTGAGGAAGATGGCAGGTAACAAGGGGAGGTTTCAGAAAGAACATGTAGGTTCTTAACTTGGATTTTCATCTGTCTCTCTATCAAGAAGAAATGCCATCAAACCAGACTGGAGGAAACCGAAGGCCAAGATGGGAGTGCAGATAGCAGGAAACCACTCTAACCAAATATACAAACTGGACTCCACCTCCCCTTTGGTTGCAAAATGAAGAGAAAAGTCACATTCCATGGGAGGCCACTGTTCAAATATTGCGTAAGTGCCTTTGAACTGGCTGAATTTCTCTTGAACCCCTTAAAACCACACTGAGAGCATTGAGGGTCAGAGGGGTGGAGATGGGAGAGCATTTGGGAGGAAGAGGTCTTTGGAGAGAATGGTTTGTATACGATGGGTACTTGCCCTTCATCGAGCAAGAGAAAGAGAGGAAGGCTTCAAAGGAGAGCAGTCAGAGCAGAGGCTGAGGACGGGACACAGGAAACAGGGGTCTGATTCCTGACTGAAAAACCTAAAGAATGAGAAGGCTTGAAACACTTGCCAGGCACAGGGAGTGAAAAGCGAGTTTAGAAAAGTACCAGAGTAGCTTCCCTGCTCTTAAGACTTCTCAGCACCACCCCACCCCAGAGGAGTCAGAATTCCAGGTTTGCACCCTCAGGTAGGAGGAAAGGGTAAAAAAAAGTAGATGCCTGGGACTTCCCTGGTGGTACAGTGGATAGGAGTCTGCCAATGCAGGGGACACAGGTTCTATCCCTGGTCCAAAAAGATTCTCGGAGCAACTAAGCCTGTGTACCACAGCTACTAAGTCCTCGCTCTAGAGCCCCCGAGACACGATTACTGAAGCCTGCATCCCTAGAGCCTGTGTCAACAACAAGAAAAGCCATCACAATGAGAAGCCTGTGCATCACAAAAGAGAGTAGGCCCATCTTGTTGCAACTAGAGAAAGCCCACAAAGCAATGATGACGCAGCACAGCCAAAAATAAAACATTTTTTAAAAAATTTTAAAAAAAAGAAGATGCTTAACACACAGTGTGACCAGCTGTAACCTTTCTGCCTGCAGCAGGCCCAGGCTTATGAGGAAGATTCCATTTGAAACAAAGCTCACAGTTCTGCTCCTTACATAGGAATATATTTCTGCATCAAAATGGAGACTGGTGACTATTAGCTTTCATTATCATGAGTAATCAGAAAAGTCGTGCAACTGATGAATTTTCAACCACAAACAGCAGAAGGATATCCCCCACTGCATTCATTTGAAGGGACAGATGGAGACAACATAAAGTTGCTTTCCACTTATACCGTGGAAGTTCGCTTAGACCAAATACACTACTCAGCTTGCTTAAGTGAGTTTAAGTCAACTGTCCAGACAAATGAGCTCCCAGATGGCCACAAAAGTTACCTGTAAAATCTTTGCGATGTCCTAGAAAATTGAGAACATAGCCAGAAGTATGAAAATGTCCTGATTTTTAAATGGGGTAATAGATGAAATTTACAGCTTGGTTGATGAGTGCCACCAGCACCAACAAAAATCTTGATGGGATTATTAAACAGGTGGTTTCCAGAGTACTTTAAAAAGAAACTGTTTGCCAGGAACTAGTGCAGAGTCACTAAGAACAAGTCTAACCTCATTTCTTTTTTCATATGAATTATTAGACTAGTGGGTCGGGAAGGTGTAATAGGCTCAGTGTCTTATTTCTGTGAGGACTTTTAGTGAATCCCTCCTGATTCTCTTGTGCAAAAGTGGAGACCTGTCAGCGGGGGCTGAGAGGTAGATTTATAGTTGGTTGAACAATTGTTCTCCAAGTGTGTTGATGAATGAATCCATGTCACCCTGGATTGGGGGGAGGGGGGTCTCTGGCGGCGTTCCAATGGGCTTTGTTCTGGCTCTGTCCAGGTTAATATTTTTTATTAATAACTTGGAAGATGACATAGAAGCCAATTTTATCAAAAGCGTGGAAGACACTAAGGCAAAAGAGATAGTGAACACACATGAAAGACTATAAATTTTTAAAATTTGCAGTCATATCTGCTGACACATTTTGGAAATGAAGGTTGAAATAGCAGCAACCATGGCAAAAACCTGCTGAGGGCTGATTTAAGCTCAGTTTTTCCACCTTCTTGGACAAATTCTAACTTGCACAGCCTGTTCATGCTGGGGCCTCTGTTGGTTACCTATTTCCCTATGCCACTCTGCCCAGGGTCAGCCTCTACCTTATTCTCCTCATTAACTTAATGACACCCCAGTTCCTCCCCACAAATGAGTCCCGACATTGCCAAACAAACCCCACTGCTGCACTTGAGCTCCATCAGACCTTCCCAGCTCAGGCCCCTGCCCTGGCTCAGCCACGTTTTAGCTCTCTGGGCATCCTGCCAGCTTGTGGCCCATTATAAGTCCCCCAGAGCTCTGTGAACAGGGCAAGAAATTCCTTTCCCTCCTTCCACCAAGTGTCTACTTGTTCCAACATCCTAATCCCATACATCCCTGCTCATAAATATATGTGTCCTTCCCACTGGAATGAAATCTCACAGGGATGAATGTCAATTCTGCATTGTTTATAAGTTCAATTACACCAGTACAGAATGGGGGAGGCTTATCTTGACAAGAATCTCCATTGGGCCTTTGGGCCAAATTGCCTGAGACCAATTTGCCTAAGGTCAATTTGCTTCAAGTTCCAGATATTGAAAATGTGTATCTTAAGAGCACATTGTGGCTCTTAAGAATAAAGTCACTCTGTCTCTATTCTATAAAGCATTTTAAGTGTTGGGTGATTCCTCCTATTGTACTATGTTTAAATATATTATGAATTTGCAAGCAAACCTTAAGGAATTTCTACTTTAAAAAAATATTTTGTTGTTTATTTTTGGCTCCTCTGAGTCTTCGTTGCCACGAGAGATTTCTCTAGTTGCGGCGAGCTGGGGCTACTCCCTTGTTGCAATGCAGAGGCTTCTCATTGCAGTGGCTTCACTTGTGGAGCATGGGCTCTAGGTGTGCGGGCTTCAGTAGTTGCAGGTTTAGTTGCTCTGCAGCATGTGGCATCTTTTTGGACCAGGGATTACGTTCCCTGCATTGGCAGGCGGATTCTTAACCACTGGACCACCAGGAAGTCTGGAACTTCTACTAGTTTTATTTCACATTTCTATGTTATCTTTAAACTTATCATACATTACTTGGCAGATTCTGTTAGTGTTCTCCACCTAGGTATAGACCCTAGAGGAAGCCAGAATCTTTTCACACAAAAAGACTTATACAACACATATAAGCAAAAAAGTTCATTCCTGTTTTATTCGTAATAACCAAACATTGTAAATAACACAAGAATCCATTGACACAAGAAAAACCAAACCCAGTTACATAGATACTATGAATTACTACTCAGCAAAAAAAAAAAAAAAAAAAAAAAAATTAACCACTGATCATGCAACAACATGGATTAATCTCAAAAACATACTGAACACAAGAAGCCAGGAATGCATGGGTTATCATTCCACTCATATGAAGTTCAAGCAGAGGCAAAGTTAAAATATGGTGGAAGAATTGGTGTGGTTATTATCAGGGAGTAGGAATTGACTGGGAAGGAGCATAAATGAATTTTCTGGGGGTAAAAAAGAATTCTATGCCTTGATCTCGGAAGTGGCCATATATGTAAAAGGTCACACTCACACAAAAAGTCATCAAGGTCTATTCTTCATCCTTGTGCATTTTACTATGTATAAAGTAACACCTTACTAAATTATTGCTTATATTTCTTTATATTTGATATGTAAGTTTCCACTCAAAAGCACACTGAGCTTGAATATTTTTACCTCTGGTTGGAAGTTTTGTTAAGTTTTTACATGCTTTTTTGGATGCAATTTTAATTTTGAATGCAAACAAGCACACCTTCAGGTTGGCACCTGTTTAGTGAGCTCGCTTCATTTGAGTAGTAGATGTGTGCTCCATCCCTCAGCATATTCAACTCCATGACAGCTTAGTTTTCATAACATCTAATTGGGAAAGTCATGCTGGGTGATGGATCTGAACACGCACATCAGTACACAGCATCCTGAGTTCAGGTAATTGTGGATCCTTGCTTCTGGGATTGAGCCACAAACGATTTTCTACAAATTGTCCTCAGTCTTCATGCCCTTGCCCCAAATAGACAGCTCTTAGCCACCCACCTCCTATGCTGATCCTAATGGATGGTTGACAGGCACCAGCTGGTGTTTTGCCTCCATATTCCTGTGTGTTTGGAGCAAGGCCAGCACATTGGGCAGGCTTTGAGCAATTCTAACTGCCTTGAGGTTGCAAGTAATGTAGGAGTTGAACTCCTTGTACCATCTCTCGGGTTGGCTTGGTGTGGTCAGAGAGCAGTCCCTGTAGGGCCCACCTGGATGCCCATTCCAGGTCATCCAACTTCTCCTAGGATGAGAGAACCTTATATAAGCAGCAGCCCAACCCTCCATCCTTTCTTCTTAACCCTAATGTCAAATACAGCCCACATTTAAGTACAATCAGAATATCCCTCATTAAATATTCACTGGAAGCTTTGTTAATGCATGTGCAGTGTTGCTATGGGCAATGCTTGGTCAAATCCCCAACTGGAGCCTGGGTCCCATGGTTCTAGCCATGTAACATTGTTTCCCTTCTTAGGGGAAGGGAGGGTATTAATAGATTATACCTATTGTTCTTAAGCAAGGCAGGCTGAGTCCCATTGCTCTTTTTTTGTTAAGATAGCTGCCTGGGAGTCCTGAGGTGAATGAGCATTATCCACTAATCCCTTGGTTAGAGACCCTTTTGTTAAGGAATCCTGTTTGCTTGTATTTTTGTGCCATAAACAGATTAGGGAGAAGATGCTCTTTTGTGTCTGAAATAAGGTAAAAGAAAGGTGTAAACAGATTGCATACTGAGCCGTAATATCTGCCTGGAGAGATGAATGTGAGAAATAAGGATCCCTTCTCCTCTTTCTATAAGAGGAGAAAGCAGTGTGGATAACACTTTCATTATTTTATTATTATTTGTGTTTTGATGGTAATTTTGGTAGAGATGAAAGGGTTTTGGCCAGGCTCTCAAAGCTCAACTTGGCTCTAAGGAAGAAAGCCCCCAAGTTTGGCAGGCCTTGAAACAGATGTCTCTAGTATCTTAGCTAATAAACTCACCAGACTCGGGTGAGTGAGCAGGCACATCAAGGTTAGAAGCATGATCTCTAGAGTCAGACTGACCAATGGTTGCCATTTTACCTCTAGTTTACAGGCCTCATCTGTAAACTAGAATTAATAACTACACCACCAGGTCACCGAGAGTTAAGTGAGATGATACATATAAAGCATTAAGACATAGTAAGCCTTGGAACTTCCCTAGCAGTCCAGTGGTTAAGACCGGGTGCTTCCACTGCAGGGGGTGAGGGTTTGATCCCTGATGGGGGAACTAAGATTCTGCATGCTAAATGCCACAGCCAAAAAATTTAAAAACTAACTAAATAATTATTTTTTTAAAAAAGACACACTGGACTTCCCTGGCAGTCCAGGGGTTGGGAGCCCACCTGCCAAGACAGGGGACATAGGTTTGATCCCTGGTCCAGGAAGATCGTACGTGCTGCTGGGTAACTAAGCCTGGGCACTATTACTACTAAAGCCCACATGCCCTAGAGCCTGTGCTCCACGGCAAGAGAAGTCACTGCAATGAGAAGCCCATGCACCACTACAAAGAATAGCCCCTGCTCGCTGCAGCTAGAGAAAGCTCACACATAGCAACAGAGACCCAGCATAGCCAAAAGTACTAAATAAATAAATAAATCTTTCTCAAAAACAAATTAAAAAAAAAAACATAGTCTTAATTATTGTTATTTTCATGATAAGAACACATGGGAGGTGCTACATCCCACTTGGGGGTTTGGAGATTTAAAGTGAGATAGTAATAAATAAGGCTTCCCAGGCAGCACTAGAGGTAAAGAACCCACCTGCCAATGCAGGAGATATTAGAGATGCAGGTTTGATCCCTGGGCCGGGAAGATCTCCTGAAGAAGGAAATGGCAACCCATTCCAGTATTCTTGCCTGGAGAATCCCATGAACAGAATAGCCTGGTGGGCTACAGTCCATGGGGTTGCAAAGAGTCAGAAATGACTGAAGCGACTAAGCACAGCACAGTAATAAATAAAGAGAAATAGTCTATGACAAAATGTCAGGACATGGGAGGTCTGGAAATCTTGAAATATGAGAAACAGTTGAGGAAACTAAGGGTGTCTTGCTTGCAAGAGAAAAAATTGTCTACCTGATGGACCATGTTGTATTCCAGTAGTGGCTAAACCCACCTGACAGGGATGCTCTGTGCCATGTGGTACCTTTCAACTCTAGATGAAACTCTGGTCTCCCAAAGGGCTGTGTCCTGAAGGCAGCAGAGATTGTTGGGCAAAGGCTGTGACTCATGGTTAGCAGCTGGGGGCATCCAGGGCTCCCAGCTGGGAGATGCTGACCAGCCTGGTCCTCTGGCTGAACCAGAAGGACCTGGGACCCAGAACAGCCCAGAGAGGTGAGCAGGTAGTGGTTTATCCCAACTGGACCATAGAAGGCTTTCAGACAGATCCTAACACTATTCCTAGTATTTTGCCCAGTTTCAGAAGAGGTTACCTCAGGTCACAGAAGCACTCCTGGGTGGAGTGGAGTTTGTTTGCTTGTGGTCTGGTCAGGAAGTGCCAAGCCGGGTGGCCGAGAGGCTGGCCATCTTGGCTGGAAGGCCGAATGACTGGCCAACTGGTGCGTCTCCAGGGAGCTGGCCGACCGGCCTCGACAGCCTGGTTCTCCGGCCACTATTGCTGCCTGCAGAGCGTCCCCCTCCAGCCAGCTGATTTTCTCATTGCAAGGCTTGTAATGGCGTGATTTATGACTGTGCTCATCCACGCTGGCCCCCGGGTATACACGGTTTCCCTTCCAGGCAGGGAAGTGAATAATGAATTAATCACCCTGCTTCGAATTCAATACGAAGCTGAGTGTTTGCAGATCTTTATTGTACTGTGCAAGCCAAGTCGAACCGCTCCATTTACACTCCTAATTCATTGGAGTTTGTACAATTCTGCCTGCTCCTGTGGAATTGCAACCTCATGGCTTCTTAGTTTCAGAGAAAGCCTCGTGTGCCCCTCCCAGCCATCCTCTCCCCTAAAAGTGGATGCCAAAGACTCATGGGAGCTCAGAGAGGCCAAGCCACTTCCTCAGAGACTGCCCTCTGGAATGCCTCATGTCCCCAAAGATGCTGTAAACAGCATCTCTAAGCATCAACAGAGAGAGCTGATGCCAGTCAGCGTGTGTGGCAGAGACGGCCCACAGGAAACATTTGTTGAACGAAGGACCCTGGCCCTGCAGACACATGTTTATAAAAACTAAAGGCTTGCAGTCACAGCTACACTGGTTTCTCTTTTACCTTCATCAGGAAAGGAGAGGGGAAAATATCTTACATACAGATGAGCAAAGATAAGAATTACATCTGGGATTTCCCTAATGCCTAAGTGATCTACAGGAAGGGAAATCTCCTCCAGTGAGCTCTAGCCTCCCATCCCATGTGGGAGACTGTAAATACTCAAATCCAGTCCACTCTAGCCCTTGATAGGTTCATTAGTAGATTGCCCACAACTGAGGAAAGAATTTCTGAGCTAGAACATACATCAATGGAATGCTCCAAAACGGAAAAGCAAAGAGAAAAAAGACGAGGGGAAAAAACAGAATAGAATATCCAAGGACTATGGGATAACTCCAAAAGGCATGACATAGATGCAGTGGGGATACCAGAGGGAGAAGAAAGACAGAAAGGAACTGAAGAAATGTTGGAAACAGTAACAACAGAGAATCTCTCCAAATTAATGTCTGTAAACCACAGATCCAAGAAGCTCAGAGAACAATAAGCAAGATAAATGCTGGAGAATAAAAAACTCAATCTAGGTACATCACTTTCAAACTAAATAAAAATTAAAGATAAAGAAATTCCCTGAAAGAAGCCAGAGAGGGAAAAATATTTTACATACAGAGGAACAAAAGAATTACATCTGGGACTTCCCTGGTGGTCCAGTGGCTAAGACTCCCTGCTCCCAATTCAGGGGGTCTGGGCCTAGATTCCACATGCCGCAACTAAAGATCCCATATGACACCTAAAGGTCCTGAATTACTTCACTTAGTATGATACTCTCTTACTTGCATCTATATTGCTGCAAACAGCATTAGTTCATTCCTTTTTTATGGTTGGGTAATATTCCATTGTATATATGTACCATATCTTCTTTACTATTCATCTATCAATGGACATTTAGGTTGCTTCCTTGTCTTGGTTATTGTAAACAGTGCCACAATGAACATTGGGGTATGTATCTTTTTGAAGCTGGTTTTCTCTGGATGTATGCTCAGGAGTGTGACTGCTGGATTATACCATAGCTCTATTTTTCTCTCTCTTTTTTTTTTTTTAAGGTACTTCCACACTGTTCTCCATAGTGGCAGTACCAATTTACATTTTCATCAACAGTACAGGAGGGTTCCCTTTTCTTCACACCTTCTCTAGCATTTATTATTTGTAGACTTTTTGATGATGGCCATTCTTGCTGGTATAAGTCGATATCTCGTTGTAATTTTGATTTGCATTTCTTTAATAATTAGTGATGTTGAGCATCATTTCATTTGCTTTTCACCATCTGATAACCACCTTTGGAGAAATGTCTATTTAGTTCTTCTGCCCATTTTTTGTTTTTTTTAATTGAGTTTCATAAGCTGTTTATATATTTTGGAGATTAATCCCTTGTTATTCACATTGCTGGCAAATATTGTCTCCCATTCAGTGGGTTGTCTTTTCATTTTGTTTATGATTTCCTTTGCTGTGCAAAAGTTTAGTTTAATTAGGTCCCATTTGTTTTCTATTTTTATTTTCAATGCTCTGGGAGGTAGATGCAAAAAGATGTTGCTGTGATTATGTCAAATAGTGTTCTGCCTATGTTTTTCTCTAAGAGTTTTGTAGTATATGGTCTGACTTAGATCTTTGATCCATTTTGAGCTTATTTTTGTGTATGATGTTAAAGAGTGTTCTAATTTCATTCTTTTACATTTAGCTGTCCAGTTTTCCCAGCACGCTTATTGAAGAGTCTGTATTTTCTCCTTTGTATAGTCTTGCCTCCTTTGTCATAGATCAAGTGACCATAGGTGTGTGGTTTAATTTCTAGGCTTCTGTCATGTTCTATTGATCTAGATTTCTGTTTTTGTGCCAGTACCATACTGTTTTGATGACTATAGCTTTGTAGTAGAGTCTAAAGTTAGGGCATTTACTTCCTCCTGCTCTATTTCTCTTTCTCAAGATTGCTTTGACTTTTGGGGGATTTTTTGTGTTTCCATACAAATTTTAAAAAATTTTTGTTCTAGCTGTGTGAAAAATGCCATTGAAAATTTAATAAGGATTGCACTGAATCTGTAGATGTTCTTAGTATTATGGTCATTTTGACAATATTGATTCTGTTGGAAATTTTTTTTTAATCTTCCAGAAAGTGAGGGGGACTTACAAAATGGAAATTAGAAGAGACTCAATTTGGGAGGTCTGTCACACAAATCACAGAAAGAAAAACAAGAGGAAATTATCAAAGAAATGACTCAAGAAAAATTTCAGAACTGGAAGATAGGTGTTTCTAGATCAAAAGAACCCTTTGATACCTAATGGATGAAAACAGACACACATCAAGGCATGCCATATTAAAATTTCAGAAACTGAAAACAGAGAAGAGATAGTTCCAGAAAGGGGAAGAATGTTTTCATGTAAAAAATCAAGAATCAGAATTGCCTTTCAGCTTATTGATAACAACATTAGAAGCTAGAAGACAGGGAGTAATTCCCCCCAAATTCTGAGTTGAACTTGTGTCTGACCTAGAATCCTAAATCAAGCAAATTGTCAATTAATGGTGAGGGCATAATAAAGACATTCTCAGAAATGTAAGGTCTCAAAAAAGTACTCTTGTCTCTTGTTTGTTTAGGAAACTTCTAGAGGGACTTCCCTGGTGGTCCAGTGATTAAGACTCTTCCAGTGCAAGGGACATGGGTTCAACTCTTGGTTGGGACACTAAGATCCTGCATGCTGCATGGCCCCAAAAGGAAGAGTGGAAAAGAAATTACCAGAGGTTGTGATTCATCAAAACAAAGAACTAAATGTAGAGAGAGATGGAAATCAGGGACAAAGAGATCCAGAAAGGGATGGAGGAACTCCCCAAGATAATGGTAAAAGAAACCAAGATCACGTCTGTATCACAACAAGGCCAAACTGGAGCAGGTCAGAAGGTTCCAGGGACAGGTACTTCCAGAAAGTGAAACTGAATGTGCATCTGATGCATCTGGAGCTCTCAGGAGCAGATTTAGAGAACTGGCAGAGGACTTGGGGTTGAATTAGAAATAATAATACACAAAGAAACTAAGCAAATGGAGAAAGTAAAGACAATCGATTCCAGGGAAAATAAAACCTTATGCAGGAAGGGAAAAGTAATCTTAAGGACATTCATAGTTCAACCATGAATAGTACTTACATCATCATAATAATATAAACATTGAATACTGAGGTAACCAAATTTATGATATAAGTGCACAAGGAGATGGGAAATATCCACACTTATGAAAAATTTAGAACAGCAGACATGTGTTATTTAGTAATTCAAAGGTAAGTAGAATCAGTTAGAGATGAAGGTAGTTGCCTCTGGGAAGCCAGAAATTAAAGGAGTGATGAGTTTATAATTTTTGTAATAAACCATGCAAAACTCTTAAAACTAAGTACATAACACCTAGATCCTTAGAGAAATGGCTGATTCCAAGGTTAGGACAGGGTGGGCACAAGATGAGCCTAGAACATCTTGTTACTCCAGAAAGTGAGGAGGTACTTGAAGGATGCTGGGACACATCACAAGGACACAGAAGCTACCTTGAAGGGGTTTCCACTGGCCACATCTTAGACAGTCTGCCCAAAATACATAAGTGCAATAATATGTTATAAACCATGGGGGAAAAATAAGAGTTTGTGAGCCTATACTGAAAACTGATAAAGAACAAATAATAATTAAATATATAGGGATGGGGGAAGTCTCTTGAATGCCAAGGAGGTCTCCTAAAGAATGTCAAGAGCCAGCTGGTGAATGTGGAGGGATTCTAGGGTTAGAAAAATCTTCATTTTGTAATCATCATTTTAAAGATTGAATCAGGAAAGAATCATCAGTGGATGCTAATTCTAGGGGAAGCTTTGATGTTAAAGTATCTATCTACAGGCTTCTTAAAAGTTGCAAGTGTGAGGGGAAGAACTAATTCTACAAATGGGGTAAATAGGGCAACACCTTGGTAGAGTAATTACAATTAACAGTAGTTAGGAGGGACAGGGGGCTTCCCTGATGGCTCAGCAAGTAAAGAATTCACCTGCAATACAGGAGGCACAGGAGATGTGGGTTTGATCCCTGGGTTGGGAAGATCCCCTGGAAGAGGAAATGGCAATCCACTCCAGTATTCTTGGCCGAAAAAAATTCCATGGACAGAGGAACCTGGTGGACTACAGTCCATGGGGTCACAAAAGAGTTGGACATGACTGAGCAGCTAAGCACAGGAGAGACATGCGACCACTGTATAATTCTAAATATGATACTCCGAAAGAACACCACATCTTCAATGCAGTATTCTGATCATGAAATAATAATCATAATTTAATCAAAATGGGCATTTGTATAAATGAGGGATAGTCTAGTTAAAAAGACAGGCAGGACTATGTTCCTAACAAATGTCAATGTCCTAAGAATCAAAGAAAGGCTCTGGAAATGTTCCAGATTAAAAGAGGCTAAAGAGATTTGACAACAAAAAGCAGTACTTGACCCTACAGTGGGTTCTGTGCTGGAGAAGAAAATGCAATAAAGGAGATTATTAGATCAACTGACAAAATTAGACTATGGACAATAGATTAGATAAGTATTGTAGCAATGCAAATTGTAAGTATATGAAGTTGATAACTGTACTGTAGTCGTGAAGAGAATATTTTTTAAATTATGTGTGTATGTATGTCTGTATGTATTTATGTGTTTATGGTTGCACTGGGTCTTCACTGCTGCATGCGGGCTTTCTCTTGTTGCGGTGAGCAGGGGCTACTCTTCATGGCAGTGAATGGGTTTCTCATTGTGGCAGCTTCTCTTGTTGCGGAGCACACGATCTAGGTGCCCGGTCTTCAGTAGTCGCAGCACACGGGCTCAGTAGTAGTCGCAGCTTGAGAGCTCTGGACAATGGGCTCAGGAGTTGTGGCACATTGGCTTTAGTTGCTCTGTGGCATGTGGGATCTTCCTGGAGCAGGGATCGAACCCATGTCCCCTTCATTGACAGGCGGATTCCTATCCACTGTACCACCAGGGAAGTCCTAAGAGAATATTTTTGTTCTTAGGAAACACCAAAGTATTTGGGGTTAAAGGACTATGAGGTACATAGCTTACCATGAGATGGTACAGGAAAAAAATTTGGGGAGAGAGGGCATATGATAAAGCAAATAGGCTTAAAATGTTAACAAGAAGTAAATCAGGGTACATGAATGCTTCTTTTTCTATTTTTATAAATTTTAAATCATTGCGAAATAAAATGTTACAAAGGAACTAAACACATCTTGATGTCCCCTGAATTTTAATTTAAAAAATACAATAAAAACTATCTGCCTCAAGAAATAAAATATTACTAATGCAGTTGAAAAAATTTACATTGAGCAACCTGAGTAGTGACATATTTGGGGTGAAAGACTAATGGGTCACAGGTTCCACACACAAATACAGATAAGACATAGATTAGATATGTATATAGCTATGTTTCCATGCCCTTCTTCATAGTATCTTCTCTCTAGAGCCTACAAATATGTGCTCACAATGCTTAAAGTTCAGTATGGGCTGTATGGTCTCAATGATTTAAAAAACATCAAAGTATGTTGTAAAAATTACACTGTAAGGAAATACACAAAACTGAATTTCATTTTCTGCTTCATAAACTTATGTATTTTCCAGAATGTCTCTAATGAGCAAGCACACATTACATTTATTTTATCAAAATAGTTACAGTTTTAAAAATCAGCCTATATAATTTTGCATATATCATATGATTACAATCAGTAAAACTACAGACAACAAAAGAATTAAAGGGAATGTACCAGAAATGAGTACTTCTGGGTGGTAAAAATATGATTTTTTTTTCTTCTTTCAATCCTTCTCTATTTTCCTAATTATTGCTATAATAACAAGACACCAATTTTCTCTTTTCATCAGTGAGAGAGTTACAGATTATTTTTTAAATGAGGTCCTCACATTTCACTCTATGCACTAAAATTAATTCCAGGGATTTTAAAGAATCAATTTTTCAAACTGCAAAACTTGGAGACTATGAAGTCAAACTTCTTGAACGGGGTAATTTTCTAAATGTTTGAATTGTAAGAGAAATCACAAAGAAAAGGATTTGCTATGTGAAAATTCTGTAATATCATAAAGTCAGAATAATATCTCAAATCCCAAGGATGTGACTTCATACCTTGATAAAAATGCTAACATAAGGCTCCATGACTGTTCAGCCCTTTTGACATAATCTCCCCCAAGTCCTCTCTGTTTGGTGGCTTAGACTGGTCCCTGTTTGTTCATTTCCACTCCCACCTCTCTGGGAAGACAATCCTCAAGGGTTGTAGTGCACCAGGCTCCTTTCTTGATCTTGACAAAAAGCATTTCTAGTTCTCAGCAGTCTCCATCCATCTCTTTGCTTCCTGACCCTCCTAGAGATGAAAGCTAGACAGTGCCTTTATCTTTTCTTTATTCCACTTTCTGGCAGAAGGTGAGAGGCTTCTCTCCCCAGCTTGGCCAGGGACTCCTGCAGAAGGGCCAGTGCGGCGGTCCTCCTCTCTCCGGGACGGCCTCTTTGTCTGCAATTGCTGTTCCATCTCCGGCAGCGAGGCAGACCATCTGCTGATGCCTACCACCAGCTGCCGTCTCGTCTTAGCTTTCTCGTCTCCGCTGAGAATTCCCTGCTTCGGGCATGTAGTATTCTCTCCTGCCCTCACTCAGTCTGGGTCCTTATCTTTAGGGAGCTTTCACAATCTCTCCCCTTCACTTAGCATCCCCCTGGCTTCCCCTAGGGAGCTGAAGTCTGTAGCCTTCCCCAAATAAGTCCCTTACCATGATATACACCATCACATGGGACCATAGGAAAGGGAGTGCATCCTGGGAAGTATTTGAGTGTGCTCACAAGGGACATATAGCTTTCTCCAGGAGGAAAACATATCCCCGGGCTCTCAGTCCCACGGGACCTTAGTTTCAATTCCCCATATGGAGTCTCAGACCTGTGAATCATGCCCAAGGTTGAAATTTTACTTCGGTATAGTTTCACAGAGAAAAAGAGCTTGTTCATTTAGATAAGACTCTTTTTCCACCTAGAAAGCTCTGCTCCACATGTCCACATTTTTAAATCAGATGCATCCTTCAGGGTCTGGAATAAATGCCATCTCCGTCAGAAAGTTTTCTCTGATCTTCAGCCGAGTGTTATCTTTCCTCCTTGTCAAATCCCCTAGTCCTGAATTCACATGTCTCCTGGGCAGAACAGATGCTGACCATTCCCTGCTATGATGCCCATCCCCTCCCTTTCTCAGCCTACTGCTGAACCCTCGGCACATGCAAGGTCTGGCTTGGTTAAGTTACAGCATGAACTGAATTGACCTGAGTGAAGCTGCTGGCAAGCCCAGAGTCTTCACGGTAATAACTCTCTGCAAATGGCTGCTGGCTGGCTGCATAAAACTCCTACCCCGACCACAGAGCTCTATTTTCCAGAGATCTCTAGTGCCCTGCACCCCTGACCTCTCCACTACGACCTGGTCCAGGCCAGGCCCAGGACTTGCGAGCCCAGCATGTTTCTTAGGACACTAATGAGTTACACGATTCATTTTCCTTCTTACCTGCATTGTCAGTCAGGCCCCTAGAAGCAGTGACTGAGAGATGGATTCTTGGGCAAGTGATGCATTGAGGAAGTACCCTCAGGAGAAACCTGTAGATGAGAGAAGCAGGAGGAGAAGCTTCATAAAGATGTCAGGGGAAATCTAACTACAGCTGATCCCTGGAGAGTCCTGGGTCATCAAGTGCCCAGAGGCAAGGAAGCTGGGTTTCTAGACTGCTCCAGTGGTCAGTCATTGGCCAAGATGCTTCCAAAGGGGTGGGACTTGTAACCTCCCATTTCTCCAGCTTTCTAGCAGCCAACAGCACACCTCCAGGCAAGCGTGCAGATATGAACTGTTAGCAGTCAACACCCACAGCAGCTAGACAAGGGATCTGGGGGAGATACCAACATCTGTTACATCCCTGGCTATGGACTGCATATTTGTGTGCTCCCCTTCCCCAGCAAATTCATATGTTAGGCCCCTAATCCCCAATAGTGTTTGGAGATAGACCCTTTGGGAAGTAACTGAGTTTGAATGAGGTGATAGGGGTGGGTGGCACTGGTGGTAAAGAACCCACCTGCCAATGCAGGAGACATAAGAGACGAGGGTTTGATCCCTGCATTGGGAAGATCCCCTGGAGATGCAAATGGCAGCCCACTCCAGTATTCTGCCTGGGAAATCCCATGGACAGAGGAGCTTGGCAGGTTATGGTTAGGGTCACAAAGAGTCAGACACCACTGAAGTGATTAGGCACACATGCCTCTGTTCTACATGATGGCATTGGTGCCCTTCAAAGGGAATGAAGGAAGAGATCTGAGCTCACTCTTAGCCATGTGAGGATACAGCGAGGACATAGCTCTCTGTGAAGCAACAAGCAGGCCCTGCCCTCACCAGCACCCAACCATGCTGGTATCTTGATCTTGGGCTGCTAGCCTCCAGAACTGTGAGAAATAAACATTTGTTGTTAAAGCTATCCAGTCCCTGGTATCTTGCTATAACAGCCTAACTGACTAAGACATCCCCCATTACTTGTTCTCTTCCCACACACATTTTCTTTTGACAGGTCTATGACTTTCACTTTTTTTTAACCTTCATACTTGGACATGGACACAATCACCTAATGCCAATCTTTATCAACCTACTGAAACCCCAGACTACTTGCTTCCATGGACTAGACAAAGGATCATTATGAATTTTCATCATAGAATCTTAAAGACCAGCACTGTCGCTTCTTCATTTCAATAAATGAGGCAACTGAGGTACAGATAAACAAGATTTACTTTGTCTAACAAATTTTGTAGCAGAACCAAGCCTGTGGCTACATAACTTCCAAACAAGAGCTATTCCACCATACCCACATTCCTCCTTACATCATTGCCTTATGACTGTTTTGCTAGAATTTTCTAATTAATCATTATTGGGAATGATCATTAAATCCAGTGCTTGGGGAAAAGTTGCATGCCAGGAATAGCCTTCCTTCCTGTGGTTTATGTCTTAGAATGAGGACATGGAGTTAAGCCAGATATAGAACCTACTTAAAACCTTACAGAGTTTTAAACCAAACTTGAACCTTCTGGAGATCATTTATTTATTCTTGGCAACTTGCTGCTTCCTGATTCTTGGAAAGTTGCTGGCTCATTTAGAAGGAAAAACTCATGAGACTTCTTGTGCATTGAGTAGCTCTTACAAAACAGTCTTTTGAAGTGTAAAGTGTAAATGAATAAGAAACAGAAGACTGAAGTTCTAAAATACACATGGATGTAGTCATTAAGGGAAGAGGCACACCAGGCAAAATGCATAATTGTTTCTTGTGCCCTAAACACTGCAGAAAAGTATGATGCCCAGCAAATCCCAACATGCTTGAGTTTTCCATTTGTCTGAGACACTCTTTAACTACGTGGGTGACTTAGGTTGTCACAGGGCATTAGAGGGAGCATGGCCATAGCTAAACCTAATCTGCTCTCTCTCCCAAGCATTTTTCTTGCAATTTGCTCTATGAATAAGGGGTTTTTTTCTGCTTCCTGATACAAACTGGTTGGAATAACCCATCACAGACTCAGAACCTTTAGGCTAAAAAAAGAGTGTGGTTATCCTGTGTCAGGGTCATCACAGGCCAGTTAGGACAACTACTTTTCTGTATTTAAAGCCTGAATGCTCTAAAGGTTGATTGCCATAGGAGAGGGATCTCCTCAGAACACAGAAGATTTCCTTCAACACGAATTAGACATTTTCACTTCTTCTGTGGCCTTCAGTCCCACAGAAGCCTGGCTGGTCTCTACCATCATCCATAATCCAGCTCTCTCCTAGCCCAGGTTCAACTCGAGGCTCATTAAGACTTATTAACCAGTTCCTCTCTATTTTATATTAGAGGTACTGGCCCTTGTCCTTAATAGCTGGTCTATCCATCAAAGCAAAAGGCAAATATAAGCAATTGTCTTAGGTCCAGAAATTCCATTTTCGCTATTCTAGCCAATTGGTTCCCTCTTCTCCAAACACATCACTATATTTCAGCATGAAGAATTAAATTCTCCCTCCACCACACTAGCAAGATGGAACATCCTGCCCTCACACAACTATAACAAATTTTCAAGACAATTTTAAATTCTGCTTGCCAGTTTTTAAATATTCCAGGTCTCCCTACTGTCTGAAAGATGGCAGATACAGCACAGTTGAGTAGATGGAGCACCACCTTCTGAGCCAACTGACTTAGTATAACTCCCAGCTCAGCTACTTATTATCTCTGTGGCCTTGGGTAAGCTACACGAATTTTTGAATCTGACTTTCCTCATCTCTTTACCACGGTCACACTGGTTAGCTTGTCAGGGAGTTGCGAAACTCAAATGAGTTCATGTTCAAAAATCCATTGTTGTTCAGTCACTATGTCATGTCCAACCCTTTGCAAGCCAATGAACTATAGCCTGCCAGGCTCCTCTGTCCACTTTCTCCCAGAGTTTGCTCAAAATACCCAGTTCATAGCAGGTGCTCAAAAACTGAGAGCAATCACTATTATTTTTTATGTGGCTGCATCAGGTCTTAGTTGCAGCACACAGGATCTTTCTGCATCGTGCAGGATCTTGCTTTGAGGAGCATAGACTCTCTTTTTGCAGCACATGGGCTTACTTTGTGGCATGTGGGATCTTAGTTCCCCGACCAGAGATCAAACCTACGTCCCTTGCATTGCAAGGCACATTCTTAACCACTGGACCACCAGGGAAGTCTTGAGAGCAATTGCTGTTATTATGGTTTTAGTGACATCCATTCTTCATTGCAGATGGTGAAAAAGCACCCCACTCATCCTGAAGGCCCTCTTGCTGGCAACTGGGGCCAACGTCCACACCATCCCTTGACCCCTTGCTGAACTTCCTCTCCTCCTGACTCAACCCCAGCCACAGTGAGGAGAGTATAGACTCATGAAATGGTTTTCTCAAGGTTTCCCAAGGAGGAGCAGACCCTCCCAAGTAAAAAGACCCTTGAATTATTCCTCTAGGTTTTGTGTGGGGATGAGGGAATATTTTGAAGCATCAGTTCTTCCCCTTTTCTCAACTTACCTCTACCTCTGACTTATAAAAAATCAGCCATCAGCTTCAGCATGACCTAGATCTTCCCTGAGGAGCTAGCCAAATTTCCAGGTATTTCCAAGTATCTATCAGGAACTTAGAAATGTAGGTCTGGAGTTTGGAGAAGGGTTAAAAGATGGAGACAAGGATTTGAACATTGTATTAGTCAGTTTGGGCTGCCTGTAACAGAAACATGAGAAATTGGGTGGCTAAAACAACAAGCATTTATTTCTCACAATTCTGGAGGCTAGGAAATCCAAGCTCAAGGAACTGGCAGATCCAGTGTCTGGTGAGGGCCCAACTCTTGGCTTAGGCACAGCCACTTTCTCCCTGTATCCTTATATGGGAAAGAGAGAGAGGGCTAACTCCTTTCCTTCTCTTATATGGACACTAACCTATCATGGATTCCTCTCTCATGACAAAGCCCCACCTCCAAACACCATCACATTAGGACTTCAACATAAGGGTCTAGGAGAGAAGCAGACATTTAGAATGTAGCAGACATCCTCCATCTGAGCTGTTCATTGAACCCCAGGGGGTAGGTGCAGTCTCTGATGTGCTAATACACCTGATATGCTCACAGAGCCAAGAGATGATATGTAACATGAATATCATCTATCAGGTAACAGCCAAGAAAACTTTGACAATGGAAAACAATGAGGGAGGGACTCACTTGAGAGGATGCTAAAACATAAGGTAGTTTGGGAAAAAAATCTAGCATAGTGCCCAATAGGACAAAATAAGTAGCCTAGACCACAGTGCACACATAACAAGTTCATATTTGATCAGTAAATGCCACCAGGTAATTGGTTGGCTATTTGAAAAACTGAATTAGATCTTCAGGCAACAGCAGGTAGTTCTTACCTGAAATTCTATGGGGTCTGAGAACTAGAAGCAAAAGACTGAGATGGTAGAATTTCAGGCTGAAGCAGCCTGGGTTCCTGAGTCACCACTTGGAGGCACATGCTTGGGAGTGCTACCTGTCACTGGGCTTGACATCAGTGAGAATTAAGGATTTGTTGTGTTAAGGCTTTGAGATTTCAGGGTTTAACAGTTGTAGCAGCTAGCATTAATTATCTCAAATACAACGCCTTCGCACCTTACACCACACATCCAAATCAAGATAAATTCTAGATAGAATAAGAAATGTTAAAAACTGTAAGAAAATAAAGATGAATGTTTATCTGACCTCTCGATGGGGGGTTTTCTAAGGCCTAAAATTGGTAGAAGACATTACAAAAGGAAAGATCCATAGTTTAACTGCATAAAAAAGTTAAATTCTGTTTACATCAGATTTTAATTTAAAAACAGAATTGAATAACAAATGAGAAGGATATGTTTGCAGCAGCTATGATAAAGGGTTAATAGCCCTAATATTTAAAGAGCTCAGAAAAATGGAGGCTGGGGGAGAGAGAAAGAATTATCTGAAGCAAAGCTTTAATCATAGCTGGCTTGTCCTGATACCTAAAGTGTTTCTGAGTCCCCCCAGTTCTGCCAATTGGTTTGTGTTCTGTACATGCAAACTGTATTTAACATTGGCTCAAGTCCAACCTAATTAGTAAAGTCAATCTGCCGCAAAGAAAAGATCATTATAATGCTTCATGCAGCCAAATGTCTGTGATATTTCTAGTATGTGCTATTGGACTTTCTCCACATGACTGCTCCCCTCTGTTGGTAGAAGAAATTTAGAGCTGGTCACCCTTTCTGGGAGCTCTAGAGTAACGGTAGGACTGTCCCTAGGAACAGAGCTAGAGCAGACAATGAAGAAATTGGAGCAATTTAAAAAACAAATCCTACTTGTATTCATTCAGTCATACAGTCATTGAATTATATTATTGAGCCCATTACCTGGTGCTAGTCAGTTTCTATGCATCACCTTACTTAATTCTCACAATGCTTCTACAACTAGGTCTCATTTTTTCCCTGTTTTTCAAATAAGGAAAGTGAGGCTCACAGGAGTGAAATAACTTGGTTAACATTACACAGGGAATTGGCAGAGCTGAGATCTGAGCCTAGTATGTTTGACTTCAACAGTGTGTCCCTCATTGCTGCCACATTGCCTCCTGCTGATCTAAAGGAAGGTTCTGCATAGATGACATTTCTGGCAATAGCAGGAATTGGAGGGACATACAAGGGAACGGAGAATGGATAAAGAGTGATGCAAAGGGGGACTTCCCTGGTGGTCTTGTGGCTAAGACTCTGAGCTCCTAGTATAGGAAGCCCAGGTTCAAATCCTGGTCAAGGAACTAGATCCCATACACCACAACCAAGACCTGGCACAGCCAATAAATAAATAAATATTTTAAATAAATAAATCTTATTGGAAAAAAAAAAAGAAGAGTAAGGCAAAGGTATAAATTCTGCTGCCAACTACCTTCTGGCCTAAAACAACTAAGAAAAACCCAGACAAAATACATGAAACAACAGTTTTCAAGACACTAGATATGAGAAAGAAAAGGACAGTGATCCTTGGGAGGTCAGAAATAAATGAGGTAAGTCCTATGAACTAAGATCACGGCATCTGGTCCCATCACTTCATGGCAAATAGATGGGGAAACAGTAGAAACAATGGCTGACTTTATTTTTCTGGGCTCCAAAATCACTGCAGATAGTGATTGCAGCCATAAAATTAAAAGATGCTTACTCCTTGGAAGGAAAGTTATGACCAAACTAGATAGCATATTAAAAAGCAGAGACATTACTTTGCCAACAAAGGTCCATCTAGTCAAGGCTATGGTTTTTCCACTGGTCATGTTTGGATGTGAGAGTTGGACTGTGAAGAAAGCTGAGTGCCAAAGAATTGATGCTTTTGAACTGTGGTGTTGGAGAAGACTCTTGAGAGTCCCTTGGACTGCAAGGAGATCCAACCAGTCCATCCTGAAGGAAATCAATCCTGGTTGTTCATTGGAAGGACTAATGCTGAAGCTGAAACTCCAATACTTTGGCCACCTGATGTGAAGAGCTGACTGATTTGAAAAGACCCTGATGCTGGGAAAGATTGAAGGCAGGAGGAGAGGGGGACAACAGAGGATGAGATGGCTGGATGGCATCACCGACTCGATGGACATGGGTTTGGGTGGACTCCGGGAGTTGGTGATGGACAGGGAGGCCTGGCGTGGTGTGGTTCATGGGGTTGCAGAGTCAGACACAACTGAGTGATTGAACCGAACTGAACTAAAGTCCTATGATTACCTCAGCTAACTGCCTAGAGGGAATCCAGCCCACACTGTGGGGAGGAGGAGCCCAGGAAGAACCCAGCAGTCTCCTGAGTTGAGGAGATGGAGGTGGGTTGGCAAAGAGCCTAGAATTCAAAGGCCAACAACTGAGAAAGAGAGGGCTGTAAATGGGATGAGAGCTCTGGAGATCAGCAGAAAGAGTCCTTCTTGAACCTCTAGCTAAGTTCTAATCAATGCATATATGTGAAGAAACAATCCAAGGTCATGAAAAGAGAAAAGATTAGAAGCAAATATTCTAATATTCCTAGCCCTCACAATGCTAGAAATGGTTCTTGTTTTCAACAGCTGGATTGGAAAAACCTCAGAATTCATGAGACATTGGGAAAAGTACCAGGAAGGGATTTGCCTAATTTGTGAGGCAGAATTAACCCTAGAAAAAATTCTGGTCTGGTTCAGTTGAACAAGACTTAAAAGCAAGATCTGAAAAACAAACAAAAATATCAAATGGCTTCTAAGTAATTTAGCTGTACCCCAGAATAAAGCTGAAGAATCATATAGGAAGAAAAAAAATATCCAGCACCCAATAAGGTAAAATTCACAATGCTTGATGTCTAATAAAAAAATTAGGATTGAAAAATAGTAGGAGAATAAGACATGTAGTGAGAAAACCAACCAAGTGAAACAGACCCAGAAATGATACAGATGATGGAATTAATAGACAAGGATATTAAAAGTTATTATAACTGCACTCCATATGTTCAAGAGGCTGAAGGGAAGATTGAGCATATTTAGTAGAGACATTAAAGATATTTAAAAAATGATCCCAATCATATGTCTAGAGATAAAAAAGTTGTCATATCTGAGATGGAAAATAAGCTGGAGGGAATTAGATAGCACAGAGGAAAGAAGAGTGAACTTGATGACCCAGTAATAGAAACTATCCAGAATAGAGGGGAAAAGACTGAAAAAGAAAAAAAAAAAAGAAACAGAGCATCAGTGAGCTGCAGGACAACTTCAGTAAGCCAAATACATGCTTAAATGAAATCCCCAAAGGAGGAGAAAGTAAAAAAAAAAAAAAGGTTGAAGAGACAATGGTTGTAAATTTTCCAGACTTGATGGTAAACTACATACTCACATATCCAAAAACCTCAATGAACTTCAAATGAAAGAAATATCACAACCAATTGCTTAAAGCAATTGTAACCCTCCGAAGGACATGAAATGAAATAATAAAAATAAACAGTTAATTCTAAAAAAGTCAGGAAAAGAACACAGAAAGCAAATAGCAAAAAGGTTAGATTTAAACCCACTCACCCCCCCCCCCATTTTTTAAATCAAATTAAGGTATATGGTCTAAACTCATCCAGAAAAAAATATTTTAAGATTGGGTAAATAAAGCAAAGTCCAACTATAGGAATAAAGAACCCACTTTAAATAAAAAGACACAGATAGTTTTGAAGCCAAGGGATGGTAAAAATATATGCCATATTGCATTAGATTCCTGGGGCTGCTGTAACAAATTATCACAAACTCGGTGACTGAAAACAACAGAAGTGTATATCTCTCACAGTTCTGGAAGCTGAAGTATGAAATCAAGGTGTTGGCAGGGCCATGATCCCTTTGGAGGCTCTAGTGAAGAATTCTTCTGTGTCTCTTCCAGTTTCTGGTGACGTCAGTGTTCCTTGGTTTATGGCAGCGTCACTCCAGTATCTGCCT
Source organism: Cervus elaphus (assembly GCF_910594005.1). Classification (NCBI taxonomy): domain Eukaryota; kingdom Metazoa; phylum Chordata; class Mammalia; order Artiodactyla; family Cervidae; genus Cervus; species Cervus elaphus. The sequence goes on from NC_057826.1 coordinate 80,711,220, forward strand.
CCGTCTTCACACGGCCTCCCCTTCGTCTCTGTGCGTCCTTTGCTATCTCACAAGGACAGTCTCACTGGCCCACCCTAATCCAGTATGATCGCATCTTGATCCTCAATTGCATCTGCAAAGACCCTATTTCCAAATAAGATCCACATTTTGAGATTCCAAGTAGACATGAATTTGGTGGGGGACACTATTCAACCCACTACGTATGCTAACACTCATCAAAAAAACCCAGGGTGAGACATCTACCTCACACCAGTCAAAATGGCCATCATCAAGAAATCCACAAACAATGAATGCTGGAGAGGTTGTGAAGAGAAGAGAACCCTTCTACACACTTGGTAGAAATGTAAATTGGTATAGCCTCTTTGGAGAACAGTGTGGAGGTTCCTTAAAAAACTAAAAATAAAGCTACCATATCATCCAGCAATCCTTCTGGGCATATACCCAGAGAAAAACATGGTTTGAAAGGAAACATGCACCCCAATATTCACGGTAGCCCTGTTTACAATAGCCAAGATGAGGAAACAACCTACAATGTCCATCAACAGAGGAGTGGATCAAGAAGCTGTAGTACATCTATACAATGCAATAGTACTTGACCATTAAAAAGAATGAGATAACGCCATTTGCAGCAACACGGATAGATCTAGAGAGTGTCACTTTGAGTGAAATAAGTCAGAGAAGAAGAAATATCATATGATATCCCTTATATGCAGAATCTAAAAAGAAATGATGCAGGTGAAATTATTTACAAAACAGAAACAGACTCACAGACTTAGAGAATGAACTCATGGTTGCCAGAGGGGGAGAATAGGGGGAAGGGAGAGTTAGGGAGCTTGAGATCGACAGGCACACACTGCTGTATTTAAAATGGATAACCAACGAGATCCTATTGTATATAGGACAGGGAACTCTGCTCAGCGTTATGTGTTAGCCTGGATGGGAGGGGAGTTCCGGGGAGAATGGATACTTGTATACATATGATTGAGTATGTCCACTGGAAACTATCACAACGTTGTTAATTATTAATTAGCTATACTCCAATATAAAATAAAAAGTTTAAAAAAAAAATAAAAAATTAAAAAAATTAAAAAAAAATAAAAAGTTTAAAAAAAAAACAGGTAGTTATGGTAATACCAAACAAAGTAGATTTCAGAGCAACAAATATATCCAAGGATAATAATACCATATCATATTGATAAAGGGATCAATTTACTCAAGACATAATAATTCTAAATGTTTATGCAGCTAATAACAGAACTGCAAAATATACGAAGCAAAAAATAATAGAATTACAATGATAAATAGACAAGTCCACAATTATAATTAGAGATTTCAACACCTTTGTCTCAATAATTGACAGAATGAGTAAAAAAGTAACCTTAAAACACAGAAAACCTAAAACACTGTCAAAAATTGGTATAATTGATATTTATAGGCCATTCTACACAACAACAGCAGCATGTACATTATTTTCAAGTGCACATAAGATATGTAGCAAGATGGACCATATTCTGGGCCATATAACAAGTTTCAGTCACTTTAAAATAAGTCAATTCATATAAAGATATTCCCTGATTGCAATGGAATTGAATTATACATCAATAACAGAAACATCTCTGGGAAAATCTCCAAATATTTTTAAACAGCATACTTCTAAGTAGGTCCCAGGTCAAAGAATAAATCGAAGGAAATTAGAAAAAATTTTAACTGAATGAAAATGAAAACACAACATATCAGAATTTGTAGGGTACAATTAAAAGCAATACTTACAGGGAAATTTATAATACTAAACGCCTGTATAAAAACGGTTCTCAACTCGATGGTCTGATCTTCCACTTTAAGTAACTAGAAAAAGAGCAGGATGAACCCAAAAAATGCAGAAGTCAATTAAATTGGTAACAGAAAAAACAATACAGAAAAATTAGTGAAACCAAAAGCTCAGTATTTATTGAAAAGATCAATAAAATTAATAACACCCCAGTCAGACTGATTAAGAAAAAGAAAACGGAGTAAACACATTGCCATCATTGAGAGAGACATCACTACAGATTCTAAAGATGGTAAGAGAATACTGGGAGGAACCCAGGAGAGGGAACCCTCTAAGTGCCTGAACAGGCGGAGCTAAGGAGAAAGACTGGCCAAAGAGGCCTTCTGATCGCCAGCTACAAGAGGTTCGAAAAAAGACCCTGATAGGGCCATCCCTCCTGCGGAGAGGCAGTCCGTGTCCCTGCACACGCTGCCAGGGTCCCCGCGAGCCGAGCCGCTGCACCACCTTCACGCTCAGCTCTCCCTGGGGCAGAGCTGCCACAGGCATAAAAAAGTGTTGGGTCTATGCACGCAGGGTCGCTTTGGCCGCGTCTGACTATTTGCGACCCTGTACTGTGGTCTGCCAGGCTTCTCTGTCAGAGAGGGGGTTCTCCAGGCAAGAATATTGGAGCGTATTGGCCAACGCTGGGTGCCCTACCCTTCCAGAGCACTATATTTCCTGCTGCCCTAGCCGCCAACCCCCCTGAGTCCCTGCTGCTGCCAGAACCCCTGCGGCCCAAGCAGCGGCACCACCTCCACCCCTGGCCCTCACAGGGGCACACCCAAGTCCTCCAGGGCAGCCTCAGGAGCAAACCCCAGTGGACGACCCACATGCAGAGTGGAAATAAAGCCACAAGTGAAACTCAGGGGCAGTGTGGCTAAGGAAGAAGACCCAACACCTTCCCGTCAGCTGTACAAACTGCAGATTAAACCCACCTGATCAACTAAGCAGACTCTGCGTTGATGAAAGATATGAAAGGCTATTGAGAGCGCCCACACGAGAAAACGCACTAGCTCTGATAGCTGTGGACGTTGGAGGCAAGAACACACAGGAGCAGGAGCAGGTTAGACTCTGAGCTGCCCTCACAGCGGGTCCAGAGGTCAGCACAGTGTCGGAGGGCCTCCTAGGGAGGGGAGGTGGACGGTGACTGCCAGCATGGGAGAGGACCCTGACCGCAGTGACTCAAGAAAAACGTTTATTATTCTTGTTTTTTTACTTGTTCTGTAAAGTCTGTTGGATTTTTTTCTTTTTCCTTTTCATGTTTTCCCCGCTCTGTTGTAGCTGTCAATTTCATCGACACTAAGAAATCCAGTTAAGCTTTTGAGATTTTTTTTTCTCTGTCACATTTTTTATTGTTGTCATAAACCTCTGCCTCTACTTTGGGCTTCTGCAGTTCTGTGAAGTTTGCCTCTCTTTTTTTTTTTTTTCTCTTTTTTTAATTTTAATTTTTAATTTTTTAAACCTGTTATTATTTTTCTACATTTATTCCGTTCTTTGCTTTTCCTACTGTCCTTTTCCCCTTACCGTTAATCTTTAACATATATAAATCTTCTTTATCTACCTCTATTTAACTTTGTATATCTAGTCTTCCTTTATTTTCTTTCTCTCCTCTCAACATATTTGTTAGTTTTATTTTCATTGCTTTATTCCCCAACTGGCACCTTGCTTTAGTTTTGTTTTCCAGTTTGTGCTTTAATTAGTTTTGTTCTGGTAGATATAATTTTTGGTTTCCTTTGCTTACTGGGTCAATCTATTGTACTTTATGTTTGTTGCACTGTTCTGATTTTGCTTATAGGTGTCTATGTATATGTGTATATCCAGTCATACTTTCTATTGTTGTTTTAAACCTCTGCCTCTACGTTAGGCTTTTGCAGTTCTGTGAAGTTTCCCTTTTTTTCCCCTTTTTTCTTTCTTCTGTCTTTTTCTTTTCTTTTATATATTGTTAATTTTTTTAAACCTATTGTGTTTTTTCTACATTTATTCCTTTGTTTGCCTTTCCTATTGTTCTTTTCCCCTTGCAGTTAATCTTTAATGTATATAAATTTTCTTCATCTACCTCTATTTAACTTTACATATTCTTTCTTTCTTTTCTTTCTTCCCTTTCCTCTCAACATATTTGCTAGTTTTGCTCTCATTGCTTTATTCCCCACTTGGCACCTTGCTTTAGTTTTCTTTTCCAGTTTGTGCTTAAGTTAGTTTTATTCTTAACTGGTAAATACAATTTTTGATTTCCTTTGTTTGCCAGGTCAATCTACTGTACTTTATGTTTGTTGGACTGTTTTCACTTTGCTCATGGGTGTATATGTGTATATTCCATTATTTTAATTATTATTTGCCTGATTTTGTAACTGCCATTTGTCTGGGGTTCATCTTTGGTTTCTCATTTTTGGATATTTGTTTTAAACTCATGTAATGCCTTAACAAACCACTTGTGGAATCTTTGTTCCTGATCAGAGATCAGGCCCTGAGCCTTTGGAGTAGGAGCACTGACTCCAAGACTCTAGACTACTGGAGAACTAACCATAGGGAGTATCAAATAGTGAGAACTCACACAAGCAAAACCACTTGAGTACAAGACCCGGCATCACCCAACCACCAGTAGCACCCTGTGCAGGATGCTTCATCTAGACAACAAACAAAACAAAAATACAAACCAAATCATCAGCAGACAGGATTACCACCTCACTCAGCCTTGCCCATTAGAGAAAAATAAGCAAACAAACCAAAACTCAGCACAAATCTCACCCTATACAAAGCTCACATAAACCACTGGATCAATCTTAGGAGGGCAGAAACCAGAAGGAAGAAAGAATTCAACTTTCTTGAATTCTTCAGGGAAAGGAGACCTCAAACACAATAACTTAAAAAAAAAATGATAAATGATAATAAGGCAGAGAAATACTGCACAAAGGAAGGGACAAACTAGAAACACAGAAGTCCAAATAAATGAAGAGGAAGCAGGTAAACTACCTGGAAAAGAGTTCAGAATAATGATAGTAAAGATGATCAAAAACCTTGAAAACAAAATGGAGAAAATGCAAGAATCAATCAACAAAGACCTAGAAGAATTAAAGAACAAACATACAGAGACACACAACACAATTACTGAAATTAAAAATACTCTAAAAGGAATCAATAGCAGAATATCTGAAGCGAAAGAATGAACCAGTGAGCTGCAAGATAAAATGGTGGGAATAACTTCTGAAGAGAAGAATAAAGTAAAAAGAATGAAAAGAGCTGAGGACAGTCTCAGAGACCTCTGGGACCGTATCAAATGCACCAATATTAAAATTATAGGGATCCCAGAAGAAGAGAAAAAGAAATGGTATGAGAAAATTTTTGAAGAGATTATAGTTTAAAATTTCCCCAACATGGAAAAGGAAATAGCCAATGAAGTCCAAGAGGCACAAAGAGTCCCATACAGGATAAACTCAAGGAGAAACATGCCAAGACACAAACTAATCAAACTAACAAAGACTAAACACAAAGAAAGAATATTGAAAGCAGCAAGGGAGAAGCAACAAGTAACGTACAAGGGAAACCCCATCCACTTAACAGCTGATCTTTCAGCAGAAACTCTGCAGGCCAGAAGGGAACAGCAGCATATATTTAAAGTACTGAAAGGGAAAAATCTACAACCAAGATTACTGTACCCAGCAAGGATCTCATTCAAAATTGATGAAGAAATAAAAAGCTTCTCAGACAAGCAAAAGTTAAGAGAATTCAGTACCACCAAACCAGCTTTACAACAAAAGTTAAAGGGACTTATTTAGTCAAGAAATACAATAGAAGAAAAAAGATCCACCACTACTGTTCAACATAGTGTTGGAAGTTTTGGCCACAGCAATCAGAGCAGAAAAAGAAGTAAAAGGAATCCAGATAGGAAAAGAAGAAGTGAAACTCTCACTGTTTGCAGATGACATGATCCTCTATATAGAAAACCCTAAAGACTCTACCAGAAAATTACTAGAACTAATCAACGAATATAGTAAAGTTGCAGGATATAAAATTAACACACAGAAATCCCTTGCATTCCTATATACTAACAATGAAAAAACAGAAAGAGAAATTAAGGAAACAATACCATTCACCATTGCAACAAAAAGAATAAAATACTTAGGAGTATATCTACCTAAAGAAACAAAAGACCTATACATAGAAAACTATAAAACACTGATGAAAGAAATCAAAGAGGACACAAACAGATGGAGAAACATACCGTGTTCATGGATTGGAAGAATCAATATTGTCAAAATGGCTATTCTACCCAAAGTAATCTATAGATTCAATGCAATCCCTATCAAGCTACCAATGGTATTTTTCACAGAACTAGACCAAAGAATTTCACAATTTGTATGGAAATACAAAAAACCTCGAATAGCCAAAGTAATCTTGAGAAAGAAGAATGGAACTGGAGGAATCAACCTGCCTGACTTCAGACTCTACTACAAAGCCACAGTCATCAAGACAGTGTGGTACTGGCACAAAGACAGAAATATAGATCAATGGAACAGAATAGAAAGCCCAGAGATAAATCCACGAACCTATGGACACATTATCTTTGACAAAGGAGGCAAGGATATACAATGGAAAAAAGACAACCTCTTTAACAAGTGGTGCTGGGAAAACTGGTCAACCACTTGTAAAAGAATGAAACTAGAACACTTTCTAACACCATACACAAAAATAAACTCAAAATGGATTAAAGATCTAAATGTAAGACCAGAAACTATAAAACTCCTAGAGGAGAACATAGGCAAAACACTCTCCGACATGAATCACAGCAAGATCCTCTATGACCCACCTCCCAGAATATTGGAAATAAAAGCAAAACTAAACAAAGGGGATCTAATGAAACTGAAAAGCTTTTGCACTACAAAAGAAACTATAAGTAAGGTGAAAAGACAGCCGTCAGATTGGGAGAAAATAATAGCAAATGAAGCAATGGACAAAGGATTAATCTCAAAAATATACAAGCAACTCCTGCAGCTCAATTCCAGAAAAATAAATGACCCAATCAAAAAATGGGCCAGAGAACTAAACAGACATTTCTCCAAAGAAGACATACAGATGGCTAACAAACACATGAAAAGGTGCTCAACATCACTCATTATTAGAGAAATGCAAATCAAAACCACAATGAGGTACCATTACACACCAGTCAGGATGGCTGCTATCCAAAAGTCTACAAGCAATAAATGCTGGAGAGGCTGTGGAGAAAAGGGAACCCTCTTACACTGTTGGTGGGAATGCAAACTAGTACAGCCACTATGGAAAACAGTGTGGAGATTCCTTAAAAAACTGGAAATAGAACTGCCATATGACCCAGCAATCCCACTTCTGGGCATACACACTGAGGAAACCAGATCTGAAAGAGACACATGCACCCCAATGTTCATCGCAGCACTGTTTATAATAGCCAGGACATGGAAGCAACCTAGATGCCCATCAGCAGATGAATGGATAAGGAAGCTGTGGTACATATACACCATGGAATTTTACTCAGCCGTCAAAAAGAATTCATTTGAATCAGTCCTAATGAGATGGATGAAACTGGAGCCCCTTATACAGAGTGAAGTAAGCCAGAAAGATAAAGAACATTACAGCATACTAACACATATATATGGAATTTAGAAAGATGGTAACGATAACCCTACATGCAAAACAGAAAAAGAGACACAGAAATACAGAACAGACTTTTGAACTCTGTGGGAGAAGGTGAGGGTGGGATGTTTCAAAAGAACAGCATGTATACTATCTATGGTGAAACAGATCACCAGCCCAGGTGGGATGCATGAGAGAAGTGCTTGGGCCTGGTGCACTGGGAAGACCCAGAGGAATCGGGTGGAGAGGGAGATGGGAGGGGGGATCGGGATGGGGAATAAGTGTAAATCTATGGCTGATTCATATCAATGTATGACAAAACCCACTGAAATGTTGTGAAGTAATTAGCCTCCAACTAATAAAAAAATTAAAAAAAAAAAAAGAAAAAAGATCTACAAAACCAACCCCAAACAATTAAGAAAATGGCAACAGGAACATATATATTAATAAGTACTTTAAATGCAAATGGATTAAATGCTCCAACCAAGAGACACAGACTAGTTGAATGGATACAAAAACAAGACCCATATATATGCTGTCTACAAGAAACCCACTTCAGACCTCAAGACACATATAGACTGAAAGTGAGAGGATGGAAAAATATATTCCATGCAAATGGGAAGCAAAAGAAAGCTGGAGTAGCAACCCTCATATCAGACAAAATAGACCTTAAAATAAAGAAGATTAGAAGAGATAAATAAGGACACTACATAATGATCAAGAGATCAATCCAAGAGGAAGACAAAACAATTATAAATATCTATGCACCCAACATAGGAGCATCTCAATACATAAGACAAACACTAACAGACATAAAAGGAGAAATTGACAGTAACACAATAATAGTAGGAGACTTTTAACACCCCACTCACACCAATGGACAGATCATCAAAACAAAATTAATAAGGAAACACAAGTCTTAAATGATACATTAGATGAGGTGGATCTCATTGATATCTTCAGGACCTTCCATTCAAACATAGAAGAATACACCTTCTTCTCAAGTGCACAAGGAACATTCTCCAGGATAGACCACATCTTGGGTCACAAATCAAACCTCAGTAAATTTTTAAAAATTGAAATTGTATCAAGCATCTTCTTCAACTACAATGCTATGAGACTAGATATCAATTACAAGAAGAAAACTGTAAGAAACACAAACACATGGAGATAAAACAACATGTTTCTAAATAACCAACAGGTTACTGAAGAAATCAAAAGGGAAATAAAAAAATTTCTAGAAACAAATGACAATGAAAACATGACAACTCAAAACCTATGGGATGCAGCAAAAGCAGTTATAAAAGGCAAGTTTATAGGTGTACAACCCTACCTCAAGAAACAAGAAAAACATTGAATAGACAACCTAACTTTACATCTAAAACAACTGGGAAAAGTAGAACAAAAAACCCCAAAATTAGTAGAAGGAAAGAAATCATAAAGATGCAAGCAGAAATAAATGAAAAAGAAAGAAACAGTAGTAAAGATTAACAAAACTAAAAGCTGATTCTTTGAGAAGATAAACAAAATAAACCAAAATTTAGCCAGACTCATGAAGAAAAAAGGAAGAATCAAATCAACAAAATTAGAAATGAAAAAGGAGGGGTTACAACAGACAATGCAGAAATACAAAGGATTATGAGACTATTGTGAACAACTATGTGGCAATAAAATAGATAACCTGGAAGAAATGGACAGATTCTTAGAAAAGTTCAATCTTCTAAGACTGAACCAGGAAGAAATAGAAATTATGAACAACTCAATTACAAGCACTGAAATTGAACTGTGATCAAAAATCTCCCAAAAAAATGAAAGCACGAGACCAGATGGCTTCACAGGAGAATTCTATCAAACATTTAGAGAAGAGCTAATGCCTATCCTTCTAAAACTCTTTCAAAAAGTTGCAGAGGAAGGAACATTTCCAAACTCATTCTACAAGGCCACCATCACCCTGATACCAAAACCAGACAAAGACAACACACAAAAAAGAAAACTACAAGCCAATATATTGATGAACATAGATGCAAAAATCCTCAACAAAATATTTGCTAACAGAATTCAGCAACACATCAAAAAGCTCAAACACCATGATCAAGTTGGGTTTATTCCAGGGATGCAAGGGTTCTTCAATACATGGAAATCAATCAATGTGATACACTACATTAACAAATTGAAACATAAAAACCATATGATCATCTCAATAAATGCAGAAAAACCCTTTGACAAAATTCAGTACCCATTTATGATTAAAACTCTTCAAGAAACGGACATAGAAGGAACCTACCTCAACATAGTAAAGGCCATATATGATAAACCTACAGCAAACATTATTCTCAATGGTGAAAAACTGAAAGCATTTCCCCTAAGATCAGGAACAAGACAAGGGTGTCCATTTCCACCACTATTTTTCAACATAGTTCTGGAAGTCCTAGCTACAGCAATCAGAGAAGAAAAAGAAATAAAAGGAATCCAGATCAGAAAAGAAGTAAAGCTCTCACTGTTTGCAGATGACATGATACTGTACATAGAAAATCCTAAAGATAATATCAGAAAATTACTAGAGCTAATCAGCAAATATAGCAAAGTTGCAGGATATAAAATCAATACACAGAAGTCACTTGCATTTCTATATACTAACAATGAAAAATCAGAAAGATAAATTAAGGAATCAATCCCATTCACCATTGCAACAAAAAGAATTAAATATCTAGGGATAAACCTACCTAAGGAGACAAAAGAACTGTACACAGAAAATTATAAGACACTAATGAAAGAAATCAAAGATGACATAAACAGAGAGATATTCCATGTTTCTGGGTAGGAAGAATCAACATTGTGAAAATGCCTATACTACCAAATGCAATCTACAGTTTAAATGTGATCCATATCAAATTACCAATGGCATTTTTCACAGAACTAGAACAAAGAAATTTCGCAATTCATATGGAAACACAAAAGACCCCGAATAGCAAGCAGCCTTGAGAAAGAAGACTGGAGCTGGAGGAATCAACCTTCCTGACTTCAGGTTATACTACAAAGCTACAGTCAAGACAATATGGTACTGGCACAAAAACAGAAATATAGACCAATGGAACAAGAGAGAAAGCCCAGAAATAAACCCATGCACCTATGGGTACCTTATTTTTGGCAGAGAGAGGCAAGAATGTACAATGGGGCAAAGACAGACTCTTCAAAAAATAGTGCTGGGAAAACTGGACAGCTACATGTAAAAGAAAGAACTTAGAACACCTCCTAACACCATACACAAAGATAAACTCAAAATGGATTAAAGATCTAAATGTAAGACCAGAAACTATAAAACTCTTAGAGGAAAACATAGGCAGAACAGTCAATGACATAAATCAATGCAAGATCCTCTATGACCCACCTCCTAGAGTAATGGAAATAAAAACAAAAATAAACAAGTGGGACCTGATTAAACTTAACAGCTTTTGCACAGCAAAGGAAACTATAAGCAAGGTGAAAAGACAACCCTCAGAATGGGAGAAAATAATAGCAAATGAAACAACTGACAAAGGGTTAATTTCCAAAATACACAAGCAGCTCATACAACTCAATGCCAGAAAAACAAACAACCCAATCAAAAAGTGGAAAAAAGACCTAAACAGACATTTCCCCCCAAGAAGACATACAGATGGCTAACAAACACATGAAAAGATGCTTAACATCGCTCATTATTAGAGAAATGCAAATCAAAACTGCAATGAGATATCACCTCACACCGGTCAGAATGGCCCTCATCAAAAAGTCTACAAACAATAAATGCTGGAAAGGGTGTGGAGAAAAGGAAATGCTCTTGCACTGTTGGTAGGAATGTAAATTTTTTTTTTTTTTTTTTTTTTTAGGAATGTAAATTTATACAGCCACTATGGAAGACGGTATGGAGATTCCTTAAAAAACTAGGAATAAAACCACCATATGACCCAGCAATCCCACTCCTAGACAGATACCCTGAGGAAACCAAAACTGAAAGAGATGCATGTATTCCATTATTTGTTGCAGCACTATTTACAATAGCTAGAACATGGAAGCAACCTAGATGTCCATCAATAGATGAATGGATAAAGAAGCTGTGGAACATATACATGCTGGAATATTACTCAGCCATAAAAAGGAACGCATTTGAGTCAGTTCTAATGAGGTGGATGAACCTAGAACCTATTATACAGAGTGAAGTGAGTCAGAAAGAGAAAGATAAATATCATATTCTAACACATATATACGGAATCTAGAAAAATGGTACTGAAGAATTTATTTACAGAGCAACAGTGGAGAAACAGACCTAGAGAATATAGACATGGGGAAAGGAGAGGAGAGGGTGGGATGTATGGAAAGAGTACCATGGAAACTTACATTACCATATGTAAAATAGATAGCCAAAGGGAATTTGCTGTCTGGCTCAGGAAACTCAAACAGGGGCTCCGTATCAATCTAGAGGGGTGGGGTGGGGAGGGAGATGGGAAGGGGTTCAAAAGGGAGGGGATATATGTATACCTATGGCTGATTCATGTTGAGGCTTGACAGAAAACAGCAAAAATCTGTAAAGCAATTATCCTTCAATAAAAAATAAATTAATTAAAAAAAAGAATATGGGATTATTAATCAGGGTAGCCCAATAACTATTAAATAAATTCAATTTGTAGTTAAAAAACACCGCCCCCTCTCCACACACACACACAACAAATTCTAGGCCTAGATGGCTTTACTGGTGCATCCTATCAAACTTTAGCAAAAGGAAATTACACCAATCCTACACAAACTCTTCCAGAATATTAAAAAGGAGGGAATACTTTCTAACTCATTCTATGAGGAAGTTATTATTACACTGATACCCAAATCAGAAAAAGAAGAAACGAGAACTGCCAATCTACATCCCTAATAAACACTGACAAAAGACAAAATTATAGGAAATTGTAATTAAAATATACAAAAAGTATATCACAGTGCAGAGGGCTTTATTCCAATAATGTAATATTGGCTGAACATTTTAAAATCATGAAGTGAAATATGGTCATTTCTGTAGATGTATAAAAAAATTTGGCAAAACCTGATATCCATATCTAATAATAATAAAAAAAAACTTTCAGAAAACTGGGAAGAGAAGAACAGTTTCTCAATAGGGACTATCAATAAAGACCTCAGGTGACCTCATATTTAATTGGTGAAAGACTGAATGCTTTCCTCCTAAAATCAGAAAAAGCTAAAATATCAGTTCTTATCATTTATATTCAATGTTGTACTGGAGATTCTCTCCAGTGAAATAAGGCAATAAAAAGAAAGAAAAGAATAGATCGAAAAGAAAAATGTAAAACTCTATTTACAGACATCTGCAAGTCATCTATATAGAAAATTCAATGCAAACTATCAAAGTAACTAGAACAAACAAATTAATTAACAATGTTACAGGACAAAAATCAATGAACAAAATCTATTTCTTTTTTATTAAGGTATAATTGACATATAACATTAGTTCAGATGTACAGCATAATGATTTGATGTTTGTATACACACTGAGAAATGATCACCACAATAAGCCTACTTAATGTCTGTTACCATGCATACTAAAGACATTTTTTTCCTCTTGATGAGTTTTAAGATCTAATCTCTTAATCTCTTAGCAACTTTCAAATATGCAATACAGCATTATTAACTATAGTTACCATGCTATACATTGCATCCCTATGGCTTATTTACTTTATAACTAAAACTTCATACTTTTTGACACCCTTCACCCACTACACACTCACTGCTCTGGCAACCACCACTCTGTGCTCTGTTTCCTTTTTTTTAGATTCCAGATAAAAGTGAGATCATATAGTATTTGTCTTTCTTTGTCTGAGTTGTTCTACTGAGCCTAATGTCCTCAAGGTCCATCCATGTTGTCACAAATGGCAAGGTTTCATTTTTTTTTATAGTTGGATAATATTCCATTATGAATATAAACCACATTTTCATCAAGATGGATTCTTAAAGTTGTTTCTGTACCTGGGTATTATAAATAATACTACAGTGAACACAGGGGTACATATATCTTTTTGAGTCAGTGTTTTTATTTTCTTTAGCTAAATAACCAGATGTGGAATTGCTGGATCATATGGTAGTTCTATTATTAATTTTTTAAGGAATTGCCATACTGTTTTCCATAATGGCTATACCAATTTATATTTCCACTTACAGTGCACAAAAGTTATGTTTTCTTCACATCCCTGCCAATACTTGCCATTTCTTATCTTTCAATAATAGTATTATGACAAGTGTGAGGTGATAACTCATTGTGGTTTTGATTTGTATGTCCCTGATGATGAGCATCTTTTTATGTACCTGTTGGCCATCTGTGGGTCTTCTTTTGAAAACAGTCTGTTCAGATATCCTGCCCATGTTTCAGCTGGATTCTTTTGTTTGCTACTGAGTTGTTTAGATTTTTATATATTTTAGGTAGCAAGCCCTTATCAGACATATGATTTGCAAGTATTTTCTCAGTAGGTTGCCTTTTCATTCTATTGATGGTTTCCTTTGCTGTGTAGAAGATTTTTAGTTTTATATAGTTCCACTTGTTTTTTTGTTGTTGTTTTTGGTGTCAGATTAAAAAAATCACTGCCAAGATCTATGACAACTTATTGCCTATGTTTTCTTTTAAGAGTTTTATAGTTTCAGGTGTTACATTCTAGTCTTTAATCCATTTTGAGTTAATTTTTGTCTACGGCATAAGATAGTAGTTCATTTTTATTCATTTGCATGTGGCTGTCCTGTTTTCCCAACACCATTTATTGGAAAGACTGTCCTTTCCTCATTGTATATTCTTTATTCCTTTGCCATAAATTAACTGACCATATATGTGGAGGGTTATTTTGGGGCTCTCTCTTCTGTTGCATTATCTACACATCTGTTTTTATGCCAGTACCATACTATTTTGCTTACTATAGCTTTGTAATATCGTTTGAAATCAAGGAGCATGATGCTTCCAGCTTCTTTTTCATTTCTCAAGATTGTTTTGGCTATTCAGGGTCTTTCGTGGTTCCATACAAGTTTTATGATAATTTGTTTTATTGCTGTGAAAAAAATGCCACTGGAATTTTGATAAGGATTTCATTGAACCTATGGATTTGCTTTGGATAGTATGGACATTTTAACAATATTAATTCTTCAAATCCATGAGCAGGTAATATCTTTCCACTCATTCATGTCTTTTTCACTTTCATTAATATCTTATAGTTTTTAGCATACAGGTCTTTCACCTTCTTGGCTAAATTTACTCCTAGTTACTTTATTCTTTTTGAGGCAATTGTAAACAGAATTGTTTTCTTAATTTCTCTTTTTGATAGTTTGCTTTTAGTGTATGAAATACAGATTTTTGTATATTGATTCTATATCCTGTAATATTATTTAATTCATTTATTAGTTCCAACAGCTATTTAGTGGAGTCTGTAGGGTTTCCCATATATAATATCATGTTATCTGCAAATAGTGACAGTTTTTCTTCTTCCTTTCCAATCTGGCTGCCTTCAATGTATTTCTTTTTAATAGAAATGAAGAATCAGAAATTGAAATGTAAAAGTCTGTAAATGTAAATGTACCATTCCTACTAGCATCAAAAAATGTAAATTAGTGAAATACATCTGATTTTTAAGTGTGCAAACTGTGCATTTAAAGTTACAAAATTCTGATGAAGTATATTAAAGATAACCTAAATAAATACACACATAGATGTAGAGAACAGACATATAGATACCAAGGAGGAAGCAGATGGGTGAATTGGGAGATTGGGATTGACATGTGCACACCGCTGTATTTAAAATAGACAACCAACAAGAACCTACCATTTAGCACAGAGAATTCTGCTCAATACTCTGTAATAACCTAAAAGGGAAAAGTACTTGAAAAGGAATAGATATATGTATATACATATAACTGAATCACTTTGCTGTATGACAGAAACCAACACAACATTGTAAAGCAATTATACTTTAACAAAAATTAATTTTAAAAAAATAAGTTAAAAAAATTTTTAAATGTAACCTAAATAAATGTGTAACTGTATTCATAGCTTAGATAGTTTAATATTGCTAAGATATCAGTTCTCTCCAAGTGGATCTATAGATTCAACACAGTCTCAATCAGAATCCCAGAAGGCTTTTTGTAGAAATTGTTATGCTTATTTTAAAATCCATGTGAGTCAAAGGACCTAGAATAGCTAAAACAACTTTGAAAAATAACAAAGTTGGAGAACTTACAGTACCAGATTTCAAGACTTCTAAAACTACAGCAATCAAGAAAGTATGGTGTTGATATAAAGAGAGACAAATAGATCAGTGAAGTAAAATAGAGTCCAAAATACACCCATATATGATCAATTGATTTTCAAGAAAGATGCAAAGGCAATTTAGTGTGGAAATGACAGTCTTTTAAATGGATGATGCTCAAACAATTGAATATCCATGTGTAAAAGAACAAAACAAAACAAAATCCACTTCATCCTAATCTCACACTATCTAAAAGAATGAACTCAAAATGGAGCATAATCCATAAAAAGATGAAATTGATGAATTGGACATCATCAAATCTAAGAACTTCTGTTCTTTGATAGACATTGTTAAGAGAGAAAAAAAATAAATCACAGACTCAGAGACAATATTTTCAAAGAAGCATATCAGAAAGGCTTTATGTCTATAGTATACAAAGAACTGTCAAAACTCTGTAAGTATGTGTAATTATTAAGATAGGCAAAAGATTTGAAGATATATTTCGCTAAAGGAGACATACAGATGATGCAAGAAAACAAGCTTGACATCATTAATCATTAATTATCTAGGAAATTCTAATTAAAACCACTATATCTCGTTGGAATGTCTAAAATTAGACAGATCAAACCAAGCATTAGTGAGGAAATAAAACAATTGGAAGTCTCAAGCACTGCTAGTTGGAGTGTAAATCATGCAACCACTTTGGAAAAAAGTCTGGCAGTTTCTCAAAACATTAAATTTATACCTACCATGTGACCTAGCCATTTCACTCCTATATATTTAACCAAAATAAGTAAAAGCATATGTTCATACAAAGACTTACACAAGTATGTTGTTCCTAGCAACTTTATTCAAACTACCCCAAAACTGAAAACAACCCAAATGTCCATCAACAGGTGAATGGCCAAACAAAAACAATATATCTTGTGCAATAGGATAGTTCTCAGCAACATAAAAAGCAATAAACCTTGGTACATACAACAAGATGGATGGATCTCAAAAGAATCACACATGGGGTTGCAAAGTGAAGTAAGCCAGACAAAAAAAAAAAGTACATACTGTATGATTCTATTTACATAAAATGCTACAAATTCAAACTAATCTATAGGGATAGAAAACAAAGCAGTGATTGTGGGAAGAATTACCAAGGAGAACTTCAGGGCAGAGTGAATATTTTCATCATCTTGATTGTAGTGATGGTTTCCTGAATATGCACATTTGTCAAAATACATCATATTATACACTTTAAGCCAATTATACTTCAATAAAATTGTCAAACGGACAAAGTGAACTAGGAATGGAGGGCCCAGGATGTTTGAGGAAGGTTACTTGAGAATACTTTGGCATTCATGACTCTTGAAGATGAAGGATTCAACTGATAGTATCAGAAATAGTAGCAATTGTTTTTATGATTACTGCTAATGCTTATTGTCCACTTGTGAGTGTGCTAAGACACTTCAGTTGTGTCTGACTCTTTGCGACCCTATGGACCATAGCCCCCCAGGCTGCTCTGTCCATGGGATTCTCCAGGCAAGAAGACTGGAGTGGGTCACCATGCCCTCCTCCAGAGGATCTTCCCTACACAGGGATCAAACCCGTGTCTCTTACATCTCTTGTGCTGGCAGGGAGCTTCATTACCACTAGTGCCACCTGTTCACTTGCTCTTTTGTATTTACATACATGGGGAAAATGAAGCTCAGAAAAGCTTAACAGTTGTGCAAGTTCAAGCTCACAAAGCTAGTGAGCAGAAGAATAAGGCTTAGGATCCAGATCCCACACACTTCACCAGATCATGGGGAACTTCCAGAACAGACCCACAGGAAGCCCTCCGTTTCCACCAACATTGAGAAGGTGCTAACACGAGTCCAATCACAGTGGTTCTAACCCTCCTGGCTCTGCTGGGCCACACAGACTCGGAGCTCCCCGGCCCCACCAGCCCTTCCCCTTCTGTTTCTGCTTAGATGCTCTGAGGCCAGGCAGGCAAAGCCATCCCTGACAAGTTTCAATTCCGGCAGCACTGGTCTCATGAATTCCCAGCCAGGAGGCTGGGAGCCAGTGCTCAAAGAGACATTTGAGAAGACGAAGACGAAAGCTGTCGGGAAAAGTGACGCATGCAGGAATGCCTGAAATATCTGCAGGTTCAGCCGCTTCTCCAAATCCTCCCAGGGCAGGGGGGAGGGGGAGGGGGCACATAGGCCAGTTGTGACAGGTGCCCCAGGATGTCTCATTAGGCCTGGGAGGGCCTTGGAAGAACCACAAGGGAGAGCCGCCGACACAGTGAAGCCTCAGGGGGTTTGCCAGAGGAATCAGACACCACAGAGGGCTGAAAGTTGCGTTAGGTCAGAGTGGCTGGCAAGGCCACGCCTCCTCCAGATCTGGCTCTGGACTTGTGAGAGGAGGATCCCACGTGTCCCTACACTTCGCAGACGGTCAGGATGCAGCCATTCCCAGCCTGGCACCATGCAGATTCTCCTGCAACCAGAGAGTCTGAGACAGTCATGCTGAAGGAATGGAGACTCCTTCCAGGGCCCAAGAACGGGCTCTTGTCTGACACTCAGAGATGAATTGTCGGAGGAGACACGGGTGCTGACAAAACAAGAGACTATTGGAAAGGGGCACCGGGTGGAGAGAAGGATGCTAAGGGAACCCAGGACGGCTCTGCCACATGGCTCGCAGCCTCGGGTTTTATGGTGATGGGGTTAGTTTCTGGGTTGTCTCTGGCCGATCACCCTGACTCAGGCTCCTTCCTGGTGGTGCCACATCACTCAGCCAAGATGGATGCCAGCAAAGAGGATTCTGGGAGGTTGGTAGGACATATGGACGGGCATCTCCTCTCTCCTTTTGACCTTTCTCTCTTTTTGACCAGTTCTTCCAGTTGGTGGTGGCTTGGTAGTTCCATATTCCTTACCAAGATCTCCTATCCTAAAATAATTCACGCAAATGGTTACTGTGGTGCCTGGCCAGGGTGGGCAGTTTTAGTCAGTGTTTCCCCTAACAGTCACACTCCAGGAAAGCTGGTGAGGGGGGTTCTGTCAGATTTTTTGACATGTGTCAGTGGCTTGTAACACTACATCACCTTCTCTTTTTGTCGCTGACAGTAGCCCGGATCTGTATTTCCTCAACAATTCCCCAAAGGGTAACTGCATCAGGAACATGGAAGGGAATTTCTACCAATCTTTCCCTCTCCAATCTCCCCCTGCCCTACCATGCTAGTGTCCCATGGCTGCTGTAACAAACGAACACAAACCTAGTAACTTTCAACAACAACAAAATTTATTTATTTAAATTTATTATTTATTTGGCTGTGCCAGGTCTTAGTTTTGGCATGTGGGCTCTTCAACCTTCATTGCGGTATGTGGGATCTAGTTCCCTGACCAGGGCTCGAACCCGGCCTCCTGCACTGGGAGTGCAGAGTCTTAGCCACTGGACCATCGGAAAGTCCCAACAATGAAATGTATTACCTTGCATTCTGAGGTCAGAAGTCTGAAATGGCTCTCATTGGGCTGAAATCAAGGTGTTGGCAAGGCTGCTTTCCTTCCCAAGGCTCTAGGGGGCAAATGCACTTTTCTGCCTTTTCCAACTTTGAGAGGTCATCCACATTCCTTGGCTCCTGCCCCTTCCATCTTCAAAGCCATCATTTTGCCGAATGAAACATCTTTCTCATATTGCATCACTCTGACTCTGATTCTTCTGCCATGCTCCTTCTCTTACAATGAGCCTTGTGATTACACTGGGCTCACCTGGATAACCCAGCGTAATCTGTTAAGGTCAATTGATGAGCAATTTTAATTCCATCTGCAACCTTAATTCTCTTCCTCCATATCACCTGACGTACTCATAGGTTCCAGGGATTAAGGCAAAGACATCTTTGGGGAGTTATTATTCTGCCTATCACTCCCTCCCCCTCATATACAAAAAGTTCATATGTCTAGTAAATTACAAGGATTAAACAAACATTATGTTTCCAAGAAGGAAGAGGACAAAGGTGAATCATAGGAGTTCTTCAATTTGCCTTGGGCAAGAAGGTTGGTGAACAAGAGAAAGGTTGCTTTAACTTGTAGCATTAAAAAATCACCAATGACACCCCACTGCTCTCTCCCTGATGAAAAGATCTTGGAAGCCATTCAGGTAAATGCTTGTCTTTATAAAGGTACTTGCAGTTCTCCAAATTCGTGAAGGGAGTGATGTCAAACAACCAGGATTTCACCCCATAGTTGGGATAAGGAGCTAGTACTGACCAAAGGACTTTAGAAAATTCTTCCTAGCCATCTCTGTCCTTTCTTAATTCTGAAAAGGTTGCCTCCTTTGGGCAGCCAATTTGTTGCCTGTTTACAAGTTCACATCTATTATGGCCATAATTTTCTCAGTGTTAAGCAACAGACATGGAGTCAAGCACTCATTAGAGCTCCTCTCTGGATTCCAGTAACATACACGGTCAGTCTTAAAACCATGCTGAATCTAGGTTGGACACCTGATGGTATGTATAAGTAAACTGTGGCTGCCATAACAATTCATCACCAACCTAAAACAACAGGAATGCATTTTTTCACAGTTCTGGAGGCTAGAAGTTTAAAATCAAGGTGTCAATAAAAAGGAACATGTTTGTATCAGTTCTAATGAGGTGGATAAGCCTGGAGTCTATTATACAGAGTAAAGTAAGTCAGAAAGAGAAAGACAAATACTGCATATTAACACATGTATATGGAATTTAGAAAGATGGTACCGATGATCCTACATGCACAGCAGCAAAGGAGACACAGATGTAAAGAACAGACTTTTGGACCCAGTGGGAGAAGGCGAGGGTGGGATGACTTGAGAAAATAGCATTGAAACATGTGCATTACCATATGTAAAACAGATGATCAGTGCAAGTTCAATGCATGAAGCAGGACACCCAAAGCCAGTGCTCTGAGATCCAGAGGGATAGGGTGGAAGGAGGCAGGGATACATTTAAACCTATTCATGTTGCCTATTCATGTTGATGTATGGCAAAAACCATCATATTGTAAAGTAATTATCCTCCAATTAAAATAAATTAATTTAAAAATAAATAAATAAAATCAAGGTGTCAGATGGTTGAATGGCATCTCTGACTCAATGGACATGAGTTTGAGAAAGCTCCAGGAGTTGGTGATGGACAGGGAAGCCTGGCGTGCTGCAGTCCACTGGGGTCGCAAAGAGTCGGACCTAATTGAGTGACTGAACTGAACTGAGCCAGGCTAGTTCTTTCTGGAGGCTCTGAAGGGAATTTGTTGTTCCCTGCTTTTCTTCTAGCTTCTGATGGCTATCAGTACAATCCACATTCTCTGGCTGGTGGCTGCATAACTTCAGCCTCTACTTCCATCTTCCCATGGCCTTCCCCCTGGGTTTCTCCTCCTCTGTATGTGTCTTCTCCTTTTCTTATAAGGACATCTGTTAATGAATTTAGGGTCCACCCAGTTAATCCAGGATGACCTCACCTCTACATCCTTAACTCATCCAGAACTTTTTCTTAAGTTACATCTACAAAGACCCTTTTCTCAAATAAGGTTACATTCACAAGTATGATGACTTAGGATTTGGACATCTTTGGGGGACCACAATTCAACCCCCTGCAGAGTAGAATTTGCCCCCAAATGGCACTGGGCAAAGTTCTGGCCGTGAGCCCAAACTCCATCCCTCCAGTGTAGCAAACTAGTCAAAGCCACCCACAACATCACTGCTCTTCAACCCTTTGCCAATGCATACATCTTTTCTAGCCAAGAATGTTCTCTTAAATGCCTGGAAAACTCCAGGTTATCCTTCAAACTTCATCTCAAGAATCTTCTTCTTTATAAGGTCTTCCCTGGCCCAGGTCCACAAGAGATACTGATCAAGTCATCTTTGTGTTTCCCTTTCTCCAATAAATCTGGTATGTTCTTTCACTGTAGCACCTATTATAATGATCACTTCACACATCTGTTTCTCCCACTTAGGCTGTAAACAACCTAAGGATTGAAAGATTCTCATACCTACATGCTTCCATTCATTCAGCAAATATTTACTGAGAGCCTGCTATGCATTAGGCACATACAGCAGCTAAGGAGAAGCACACAAACAGAAACATCTTATAATGTGAGAACACAGCTTAACCCAGATCTAGGAAAACAGTGGAATTTCCCTGAGACTATGGTGTCCTTCGAGCTGGTGGCTGAAGAATACAGTAGCATTTAGCTGGAAAGACGAGGTAAGGGTATTCCGGGCAAAGAGAATGACATAAGCAAAGATCCAGTGGTGAGAGTAAGTTGAGCTAATTTAAGGATCTGGAAGAAGTTGAATGTGGCTGGTGCAGGGCTGGAACTTCCTATGCTTTCAAAATGAGTCTGGTGGATTTTCCCAGTGGTCCAGTGGTTAACTCTGTCTGCTAATGCAAGGGACACAGGTTAGATCCCTGGTCCAGGAAAATCTCACATACTGCAGGGCAACTAAGCCCATACGCCACAACTACTACGCGCATGTGCTGCAACTACTAAAGCCCCTGTGCCCTCGACCCCGAGCTCCACAACAAGAGAGGCCACCCAATGAGAAACCCATGCACCACAACTAGAGTGTAGACTCGCCACAACTAAAGAAGCCCACGGTGCAGCATTGAAGACCCAGTGCTGCCAAAAACAAATAATAAATTAATCTTCTTAGAGGCTGGGGTACAGGTGAGGGTCAGAGCACACAGGATTTGTAGCACATAGGACTTATAAACATGCTGGTCATTATTCGTCTTTATGTCCCTACTTAGCCAATGAATGAATGGACATACTGAGACCACACCAAGAGTACTTTTCCTTTTGCCACGTATGCAAAAACCAATTTTAAAATATTTCTATCCTTTCAAACTGAATGAGTGTTTAATAGCAACTTGACTAAGAGTTGAAAGTCTAGTTTCAAACAAAAATAACTCAGGTAGTATTAGCTGAAAATTACCGGTATACTCAGATCTGTACCAAATACTGCATTGGACCTGGTCCAAGTCTAAGATACTTCTAACTTATGAGGGAAAGAGACTTAAATAAAATTAACAAAGAACTTAAAATTACCCACCCCAAGAAAAGGCAGTCAGATTGTAGCACTGATTGATTATCCAGGTCACAGGCAGTGAGCTGAATCAGTTACTCAGGGAATTGTTAAAAACTGAGATGTTAAAGATAGAGACATTCAGATCCACCCTAGACCCAGATCAGAATTTGGGGGATGTGACTCAGGACACCACTAGGTTGCTATTAAGCAACTCCCCAACACACCAAAGTTTGAGGATCACTAATATAGTAACATTTTTACTGTGGCAAAATGTATCTAGTGATTTTTTAATCAAGCTTCCCCTGGTGACTGACATGGTAAAGAATGCCTATAATGCAGGAGACCTGGTTCAATCAGGAGTTGGGAAGATCCCCTGGAGAAGGAAATGGCTACCCACTCCTATCATGAAATGTTAGGGGCATATTTTATATTGAAGCTATAAAGAAGATGAGAACCAGGACAAATTAGATGAAGGTAGTGGATACTGGGAAGGTCAAAAGATGAAGGTTAGGCTCCTGAAATAAACAAATCTGTTTAGTGCTTTTCAATCACCAGGTGTCCTTTGTGGTGAAGAAGATGTTGAGGGTACTGTTATAACATGAGGTTCTTATTCTCCTAGCCCTGTACCCAGTAAGGTACCACCTTGACACTTCTCCTTTCTCTTGATTACAAAGTGTATTTACATCACTGAGAATCTGAGAGGTGATGGGACAGCCCAAGAGCTCAGAGCCCAAGGGCCAGGGGCAGAAGCCAACCCAGTAGCCAGACTCACTCAAGCCTTCCAGATGCTGGAGTAGAAGTCAGCCCTGTGGGAGATACCTGTTCTCCTGGGGATAGATGCTGTCTGTAGCTAAAGATTTGGTCTTTAAGAATATCCATAGATTGCTCTGTATCCTACAGGTTTGCCATCTATCCAGTGAGACTAATGGGCCTTTCCAGAGAGCAGGGTCAGGGGACCTGGATGCTGAGCAGACACAACGGGAGGGTGCACAGAAGTACATTACGGAGCAGTCCCTGCAGGGTCCCCTGATTCTCAGCCAGCCTCTGGTGGAAAAACATCCTATTTCCAAATACTTTCCCAAGTCAAGATTATCAAAAAACTTTGATAAACAAATGTAAATACTTTTTTAGAGCCTACTTGTCTGGCCTGGGCTCCCTGACAAGGAGGAGGAGTCTAGAGTCTGCTGAAAGAAGCCTATGTAATATTGACATTTGTTTCCATGTTTTCAGTAAATGAGTCAAGGCCAAGGTCTGAGGCAGGGCAAGGAAGAAGGGATCAGGGATGGCAGGTAGGGTCCCAGTTCTCCCTCATTCTTTTGTTCTCTCCAAATAAGGTCACATTGTAAGTGAAATTCCAGTTGACAAGCCAGCTTCCCGTTGGAGAAGTCATGTAGACAACTTCAGAGAAGAGAAGCCTTAACCTGAAAACCAACTCTTCTCTTGAAAAGTGCTTCTCCTCCACTCTGAGACTAGGGGACCAAAGTTTGTGAGGGCGAATGGAAAAGCTCTCAGGTTGCACTGTGGTAGGCTGAATGTGTGTGTATGTGTGTTAGTTGCTCCGTTGTTTCTGACTACAGCGACCCATAAAGATGTCTACACTCTAATCCCCAGGACTCGTGAATATATTATATTACATGGCAAAAGTGTCTACACATGTGTGTTTAAGGCTATCGATCTTCAGACAGGAAGATTATTCAGGATTACCAGAGTGGCCCCAACCTAATCATCCTTAAAAGCTGAGAACATTTCCAGGCTGACATACAATGGAAAAAGGCAGGAGAAATTTAAGGTGAATTTAATGAGTGGACTTGACTTATCATCGCTGGTTAAAGAGATGCGGGGAGGGGCCCACAGCCAAGGAATGCTGTCAGCTTCTAGAAGCTGAGAATGGTCCTCCAGTGACAGCCTACAAGAAAGCAGGGACTTCAGTCCTACAAATGTAAAGAGCTGAATTCTGCCAGCAGCCTGAGTGAGCAAAGAAATGGATTCTCCCCTCTAAGCCTCTAGAAGGGAATATAACCTGCAGTAATCTTGATTTCGACTCAGTAAGACAGGTACTAGACTTCTGCCTTAGAGAACTGTGAAATAATAAGCAGGTGTCATTTTAGCTGCTGGATTTATGGCAAGTTGTTATAGCAGCAATAGAGAACACATCTCACTCCATAGACCTATTCCAGTGGGTGCAGGGAATTGGGCAGGAGCCTTCCTGGGCTGTATGGTCTTGTAGCTGACTGGAGTAGGTTGTGCGAAGGTCTACACCCGTGAAGGGATTGGCTCCCTAAACCCTAGAAGATGAGGGTGTGGGCAAGATGAGGGTAGAATCAGAAGACCACCAACTTTACTTTCTGTCCCCAAAGAGTAAAGGGGATTCGGAAAAATACTCCCTGACCCCATGGATGGTCAGGTGGTCTTTCTATTCTTCTGACTAGCTCAAACACCTCACTGAAGCCTGCAATGATCCCATGCCCATAGGGTTCCCTCAGTTACCTGGAAGCAGTTCCCTCAGTTACCTGGAACTGTCCCATGGCTGGGACAGCGGACTGGAATCCACCATCCATTGATGAAAGCAAGGAGGTGTGGAGAAGGATCCACCCCCAGAGGACTTCCCCAGCTTCAGCATTCTTCCTAACTATAAGAGGATCATGTCTTTATCCACCCCCATAAATGTGGAAAGTTTCTAATCGCTTGTTTCCAAGGAAGTGGTGGGGTGGGCAGAGAAAGGAATCCCTACCCTGGGGCTAAATGTAGGATGGAGCCTACTTTACATCTCTGGGCTGGACAAAGAGCACACACAGCACAGAGCGCTGAGCGCCAAGACAGCAGAGGAACACGATGGGCCCGCAGCGGGTAACTGCAGAGCCCCAGGGGAGCCTGGTCTCCCCAGCCACAGGCTGGTGGAGGCCAGGGGTTGCTGCAGCCTGCTCTGCTAACAGCAGCTCTCTGTCTCTTCAGGTATGTGCCTAAGGGCCTGAGGGGGAAGGGATTTCCAAAGATATTACCAAGATCTTTGTCAAGCTTTCAGGATCCTAGGAGCCCCTGAGCCAAGGGACAACCCCACTGCCTGGAGTACACACGCTCCCCAAGCTGGCTCACGACTGGCTCCAGGGGATCTTCCCAAGCTCCCACGACTCCCCCAGGGTGGCCAGCACTGTATGCCCACTTATCTAGCAGATGAAGAGCTGGCAGAGATACCTGAGACCAGGGGGAGACATCTGCAAGAAGCCAAAGTGAAAGTCGCTCAGACGAGTCCGAATCTTTGCAACCCCATACAGTCCATGGAATTCTCCAGGCCAGAATATTGGAGTGGGTAGCCATTCCCTTCTCTAGGGGATCTTCCCAACCCAGGGATCAAACCCAGGTCTCCTGCATGGCAGGCGAATTCTTTACCAGTTGAGCCACAAGGGAGGCCCGACAATACAGGAGTGGGTAGCCTATCCCTTCTCCAGGGGATCTTCCCAAAGCTTTACCATTTTCTCTGTTCTTTGAAAGTTACACATTCAAGAACCTTCACACTCTGTCCCCAAACTCTCTCCCAGCCACTCTCTTGCCACTCCCTGCTGCATTTAATCACTTCCTCCAACCTGCCATGCACACTTAGGCCTCTCTGACTTTTCTGAGCCAGACCTTTGTCTAGAAGGCTTTACCCTGTCTCATGAAAATAAATCCAGTCTTCAAAGTACAGCACCCTCATCATCCTCTCTGGAGAATCTCCTCTAACTTTTCCTCATGTTCTACTCCAATTGGAGCAGAATCATTGCTTTGCCATTAAGAATATTTATATTCATCTTGCTTGGCACAGACCTCACTTACAAACACTTGTTTCAGAGTAATGGTTTGAAATAGTCAATGAATTCTACCTCCTCCTCATACTTCCTTCAGCCCAGATTCCTTTCGCATCTGAACTGAGTCATTCTTCATCGCCTTAGGGGGAGGCTGACAGAGCAAAAAAGATGGAGTCCATTCTCAGAATTTGGGCTTCCCTAGTGGCTCAGAGGTTAAAGCGTCTGCCTGCAACGTGGGAGACCTGGGTTCAATCCCTGGGTAGGGAAGATCCCCTGGAGAAGGAAATAGCAACCCACTCCAGTATTCTTGCCTGGAGAATCCCATGGACAGAGGAGCCTGGTGGGCCACAGACCACAGGGTCGCAGAGAGTCGGACACGACTGAGCAACTTCACTTCACTTATTCTCAGAATTTGAGTTTCAATAGTCTGGTCACAAAGTGTTATGTAAACAGTTTGGTTGCTGGAAAGATTTGGGGGAATTCACAAAAATCGAAGCTTCCTGTCCTTTCTTCTAATTCTCACCTTCAGAGATTAGACCAGACCCAGGATGGATGCAGCAGCTTAACTATGTCAGAGTCTGTGATCCTGATGCCCTTATAGTTGAGATGTGGTGTGTGTGTGTGTGTGTGTGTGTGTGTGTATATACACATAAACATATATATATATATAATGTGGTATATACATATATATGTGTGTGTTTATACCACATCTTCTTTATCCATTCATCTGTTGATTGGCACTTCGAATGTTTCTTCTATGTTCAAGCAACATTTTTTTTTTTCTTTTTGGCTGTGCTGGGTCTTCATCGCTGCACAGGCTTTTCTCTAGTTGTGGTGAGTGGGGGCTCCTCTCTAGTTATGCACTGGCTTCTCACTGTGGTGTCTTCTCTTGTTGTAGAGCATGGGCTCTAGCACCCAGGCTTCAGTAGCTACAGCATATGGGTTCAGCAGTTGTGGCCGCAGGCCCTAGAGCGCTGGCTCGGTAGTTGTGGGGCACTGGCTTAGTCGTTCTGCATGTGTAGGAGCTTCCCGGATCAGGGACTGAACCCACGTCTTCCGCGTTGGCAGGCAGATTCTTTGCCACTGAGCCCAGGAAAGCCCCAAGCAACATTTTTTGAAGCTGTGGCTAGTTTTGTGTATTAGTTTCCAGGGCTGCCATAACAAAGTAGCATAGCTGGGTGGCTTAAAACAAGGAAATGCATTCTCTCACCATTCTGGAGGCCAGACGTCAGAAATCAAAGGCTGACAGGGCTGTGCTGCCTCCAAAGGCTCTGGGTGAGCATGCTTCCTTGCCTCTTCCTGCAGGCAGTGGCCCCCAGGGCTCCATGGTTTGTGGCATCATCACTCCAGTCTCTGCCTCTGTCTTCACGTGACTGTGTCTCTGTGCGTTCTTTCCTTTTCTAACAAGGACACCCAAACAGACTGGATTTAAGGCCCACCTTAATCCAGCAAAACTTCCTCTTAATTAGTTACATCTGTAATTATTTACAAATAAGGTCATATTCAAATGGACTGCAGATTAGGACTTCAGCATGTCTTTCTGAGGTACATAATCAGGTTCACAACAGTTGGTAACACATCACCTTATATTTGCTTCCTTCCTTCCCTGTCTCATTTACCTTTTTTCTATCGCCCTGTGCTACCATGGACTCACACCTCCAATAAAGCCTTAGCGTATACATTATTTTATTACTGGAATACAATTGCTTTACAAAGTTCTGTGAGTTTCTTCTGTACAATGAAGTGAATCAGCTATGTGTGTACATATAGCCCTTCCCTCTTGAACCTCCTTCCCGCCCCAGCCCCCATCCCACCCATCAAAGAACACTGAGTTATGTTTCCTGTGCTTTATAGCAGGTTCCTACTAGCTACCTATTTTACACATGGTGGTGTATACATGTCAGTCCTAACCCCCCAATTCACCCCACCCTCCCCTTCTTCCTCTGTGTCCACATGTCCATTCTCTATTACTGCCCTGGAAATAGGTTCATCAGTACCATTTTTCTAGATTCCATGTATGCATTAATATATGATATTTGTTTTTCTCTTTCTGACTTCCTTTACTCTGTATGGGCAGAGTAAAGTAAGGTCCATCTACATCTCTGCAAATGGCCCAATTTCATTCCTTTATATGGCTGAGTAATATTCCATTGTATGTATGTACCACATCTTCTTATCCATTCACCTGTCATTGGACATTTAGATTGTTTCTTTGTCCAGGCTATTGTAAATAGTGCTGCAGTGAACACTGGGATACATATGTCTTCTTGAATTATGGTTTTCTCAGGGTTTCCCAGTAGTGGGATTACTAGGTCATATGGTGGTTCTATTTCTAGTTTTTTAAGGAACCTCCATACTGTTTTCCACAGTGGTTATCAATTTACATTCCCACCAACAGTGCAAGAAGTTTCCCTTTTCTTCACCTTCTCCAGCACTTATTGTTTGTAGACTTTTTGATGATGGCCATTCTGATGGGGACATGGATTCGATCCCTGGGTTGGGAAGATACCCTGGAGAAGGAAATGGCAACCCACTCCAGGAGTCTTGCCTGGGAAATCCCATGGGCAGAGAAGCGTGGCAGGCTACAGTTCATGGAGTCACAAGAGTGGGACACAACTCAGTGAATAAATCATCATTCTGACTGGTGTGACGTGATACCTCGCTGTAGTTTTGACTTGTATTTCTCTAATAATTAGCAATGTTGAGCATCCTTCCATCTGCCTCTTGTTCATCTGTATATCATATGCATTTTGATTCAGAATATATTTCCTAGGATATCTATGCAAAGACTTGTTAAGTTTGAGACATCCAAGAAGGGATATCTATCCGGTGGTTAAAACTGAAGCACAGGGGAAAAGTCTGGACCGGAGGAATAAATAATAGTATCTGTTGTACAACAAAGTAAATCAGCTATTTGTATACATATATCCCGTCCCTCCCATTCCCCCATCCCACCCCTCTAGGTCACCACAAGGTGCCAAGTTGCTCCTATATAGCAGCTTCCCACTAGCTCTCTATTTTACACGTAGACGGCAGAGCCTGGTGGGCTGCAGTCCACGGGGTCGCTAACAGTCAGACATGACTGAGCGACTTCACTTTCACTTTTCACTTTCATGCATTGGAGGAGGAAATGGCAACCCACTCCAGTGTTCTTGCCTTGAGAATCCCAGGGACAGGGAAGCCTGGTGAGCTGCCGTCTCCGGGGTCGCACAGAGTTGGACATGACTGAAGCGACTTAGCAGCCGCAGCAGCAGCAGCGTATATATGTCAATGCTATTCTGTCAATTCATCCCACCCTCCCCTTCCCGCTCTGTGTCCCCAAGTCTCTTCTCTATGTCTGTGTCTCTATCCCTGCCCTGCAAATAGGTTCATCCGTATCATTTTTCTAGGTTCCATAAATATGTGTTAATGAATACAATATTTATTTTTTTCTTTCTGACTTACTTCACTCTGTAGGACAGACTCTAGGTTCATGTACATCACTACAAATGACCCAATTTCATTTATTTTTGTGGCTGAGTAATATTCCATTGCATTTATGTACCATATCTTCATCTTTATCCATTCCTCTGTCGATGGATATTTATGTTGCTTCCATGTCCTGGTTATTGTAAATAGTGCTGCGATGAACTATATAAGCTGCTATATAGGAGCGAGCTCAACTTGGTGTTCTGTGATTATCTAGAGGGATGGGATGGGGTAAGGGAGGGAGGGGATATATGTACATAAATAGCTGATTTACTTGGTTGTACAGAAGATACTATAATTTATTCCTACAGTTCAGACTTTTCCCCTGTGCTTCAGGGGTACAGCTGTCTTTTTGGATTATGGTTTTCTCGGGATATATGCCCAGTAGTAGGATTGCTGGGTCATAGGGTAGTTCTATTTTTAGTTTTTTAAGGAACCTCCATACTGTTCTCCCATAGTGGTTTTATCAATTTACATTCCCACCAACAGTGTAGGAGTATTCCCTTTTCTCCACACCCTATCTAGCATTTATTGTTTGTAGATTTTTTGATGATGGTCATTCTGATTGGTATGAGGTGATATCTCTTTGTTGTTTTGATTTGCATTTCTCTAATAATCAACGATGCTGAGCTTCAATGAAAACAGGCTCAGTGGACAAGAGGGGGCAGAATTTTGATGACCAAGTGTTGAGGGGTAAGGCAAGCAAGGGAAAAAGTAGCACAATGAGTACAGAAAACATTCAAGAAATTTGCCTGTGAAAGGGAGGAAAGAGATGGGATGACAACCGGAGAGGACATGATGGAGTCCATGAAGATTGCTTTAAAGATAAAGATGTGAACATATTTAAATATTGATGAAAAGAGATCAACAGGAAGGCAAAGACTGCAGCTATAAGTGAGGGATGGGGAAAGAGTAGGAAGGTGAGAGGCTCTAGAATCTAGAGCATAAGCCTCCTGGGTAACAGGAGGGTAAGAGAGGATATAGGTGAAGTTCAGGTAGGTTTGAGATTTGACAGCAAAATTGGGGTGATTTTATCGGTGACATAGCAGCAAGTTTATTGTTGATGGCGGCAGGGGGCTGAGCCGTAACAGACTAGGGAATGATTGAGTTGGAAGTTTGAGGAGAAAGACTGGAGAAGAGGAAAGAAAGCCCCTGAAGAAACCTGAAGAGATGACCCGACGTGCAGGGGAACCAGGTGACCGCGGACCGTGAGGGTACCGTGACCTTGGGGCACGTGGCTGTGGCAGGCTTCGGAGATACTGTAAGCAGTGTTAGTACAGGCGTGAGGAAGGCATGTGGTTAAGCCCAGAGGGGGTTGGAACTGAGGGACAGCAGAGTAGAAGCCCATGGAAAGCTGGGTGAGGAGGGAAGGGAAAGGAAAACAGGAGGAGGCTGAGAGAGAGGCTCAAAGTGGCAGCTCGGGGACCTGGAAGTCGGAGGCTGGAGCACAGCTGGAGAAGGTGTGTTTGGGCAGACACTCACACAGCCCTGCTGATACGAACCGGAGACCACCACCCGCCCCCACCATCCATTTGCGATTTTGGTCCCCTTAACTAGATTATGAGTTCTTTGATATGCAGGCCTACTTGGCCATTGATTAGATAGATAGGTTTGCATCAGGGAAAACTTTCGATTCCTTTACCCACGAGGACTTGCCAGGTAAAGGTCCCCACTTTGAGGGCCATCACAGGGCACACACAGACGTGGGCATACACAATGTGCAGAGTGCAGGCCTCTGAGCATATGGATTGAGGCCAATGCGAGAACTCACCACTAATAATGCTAAAGGCATCTCTACTATGTTTTTCAACCAAGACTCCAGCCACATCAGCTCCCCTCTCCAGTCAGGGCTGAGGCCTGCTGGTGCCAGTAAGAGCCTCCCAGACCAGGAACCCGCTGGCCAACCCCTGCTCTGGGCCTGAAGCCGCAGGCTCCACGGAGCCGGCTGCTCCCTGGCCCTGCCTGCAGGGAGCATGACCCAAGGGTGCCAGCTGGCCTTGCCCACAGCCTGACTAAGCTAAGCAGAGTGGCTCCGGCTGCCCCTGAGGGCCCTGAAGGCCAATCCATCCAGCCGATTCAGTTCTTCATCCAGCCAGTGCTGCTCATTCTCCCTGATGGAAGAGCTCCAGTCGCCCCTGTATTTTACCCAAAGAAAGCAGGGCTAAGGGGAGAATATGGCCTGAGATAGTAAGAAGCAGATGCCTGCAGATTTCCCTCGACTATCCTTCCCAGAGACATCAACACTGGACTCCGAGTAGCCTCATTAGACCCAGAGCAAGGCAGGTGCCTCTGAGCCGAAGGTAGGGTGGCAAGGAGGGAGGAGCAGGAAATGCAGCTTTTCTGGACCTCTTCTTGCCAACCAACCAAGAATACTCATGCTATTGCCAACAGATCTGCCTAGATTTGAGGTCTCTAAAAGTCAGTCACCTGAGCTTCTGCCACTGACAATTTCAGATGGTGATTTGACTTAGAGAAATGACTTCCAGAGAAGGGTCTTGTGAGTCCTGGGCTAGGAGAGTCTCTTTTCCTGGGCCTCAGGGAAGCTGGGACTGAGCAAGCAAGAAGAAAGGGGATTTTCCACTCCTGCTGCCCAGTCTGTCCAGCCCAGGTGGGAGTGCGTGCAGTCAGCTGCCTACGGCTGCCTGGGTACAGAGCTCCAGGCTGAGAATGGTTCAAAGGGGGTGACAGAGGATGAGATGGTTGGATGACATCACTAACTCAATGGACATGAGTTTGAGCAAACTCCGGGAGATGGTGAAGGACAGGGAAGCCTGGTGTGCTGCAGTCCATGGGGTCACAAAGAGTCAGACATGACTGAGCGAATGAACAACAACAACAACGCTGCCGGCCAGGGCTGCGGTTGATGGCAGGAGAAGGCTCATTCCTCGCGACTGCGCCTCAGGCGGGAGCAGGCCTGTGCCTCCCACAACACCCCTCTCACAAGATTGCTGAGTGGTTGGTGACTCTGGCCTCAGCAGTGATGCAGAGCTAGGCAGGAGGTTCTTAGAATGAGGGGCTCAGTAGCAGGACCACGGGGTGGCTTCCACGTCAGCCCGGCCCTCTGGCCTGATACAGTGGAACTGGTAGAGTATGTCCACCTGAGTAGGGTTGGAAGGTAGGGAAAAGAGAGAAAGGGAGAGTGCCTTTCAGGGTTCAGGTGTGTGTGTGTGTGTGTGTGTGTGTGTGTGTGGTGTGTGTGAAAACATTGCTCCTGTATGGCAAAAAGGTAGACTTATGTGGAATGTTTGAGTGTGCAGAAGAGGCTATGAGCAGGGCATACTTCAGTACAGGATGGGCTAGTGGTTATGGTGTTTGTCAATCATCTATTTTTGTATTAGTTATCCATAGCTACGTAACAAATGACTCTGAAAAACAGTGGCTTCAATGAACACCATTCATCATCTCACGGTTTCTGTAGGTCAGGAACTGGGGCACAGATGATTTGAGCATCTCATGAAACTGCAATCAGGGTGTCAGACTGGTCTGCAGTCACCTCAAAGCCCAGCTCTCCTGGCTGTTGGCAGGTCACTAGTTGTGACCTAGAAGCCACCCTCAAGTCCTTGCCACATCGAGCTCTCCATAGGGCAGCTCTCAATGTGGCAGCTGACTTCTTCAGAGCAAGTAAGTCAATGAGAGAGAGAGCAAGAATGAAAACAAAAGAGAGAGGGGAGGCGGATGGACTCATGATCTCGTATAACCTAATCTCAGAAGTGACATCCAACGCTTCTGCCATATTCTACTCATTAGAGTGCCACTAGGTCCAGCCCACACTCAGGGGAGGGGACTGCACAGGGAAACGACTACCAGGAAGTGGGATCATTGGGGTCTGTTCTGGAAGCTGCCTGCCACATCCATTGATTCATTCAGCAATTACCATATTTAATGAGGACCTGCTGAGTGGGGAAGATGGAACAAAATGGTGACTGTCACTTGAAGATTACAGTCTGGAAGGTGAGGCACATATTAACTAAAGAAACACACAAATTAGTGTCAAAATCTACTACAGCAAATGACCCCAAAATGTGGAGGGCAGTGGGGGATGGCCTCACAGGGTGCCATGAGAAGGTTTCCCCAGGGGACCAGGCCAGGGGGCTCCCCAAAGAAGGGCTGATTGAAGTGAGCTCACCTGTGAGGGAAGCCCGGGCGTTAGCTGGGTGCTGAGAAGAGGTGGGAATGGCAAGGGGCACCTTGAAGGCTAAAGGAACAGCATCATCTGTGTGTACTAGTGGTGAGTGTAAGCAAAGAGCGTGTGTGCGCATGAGTGTGTGTGTTCTGTTCCTAGACGGGTTTGAGTGTTCACACTGTGTAAGTGGATGGCGGGAGGAAACATCACTGCCCTTACATTAAGACCCTAAGGAAGGGACAGGAAGGTGGCGAAGGACAGAATCTGAGCAGCACTCTCTCTGAACCTCCAGAATTACGTCTCCTCACTTTTCTCCCCACTCTTCCACCCTCCCCACACCCTCTCTGGAAGATTTCTTTGGGGAATCGTATATGTCCTCGTAAAAAGCAAAAATCTGCTGATGCGGCCTAATGCATTATCCTGCAAAGCAGAGCTGTCTTCGGAAACTAGCTCTCCCCCGGCCCAGCGGAGAGGCTCCATTCTGCAAACCAGCATCTCCCTTGTTAAAGAGATGGCCTATTGATTGAGGCCAAAGTGACTTTTTATGGGTCCAGAGACAGGAAGGCGGGGGCCTGATAGGAGGGAGGTAGGGGAAGTTTGGCAGCCGCTGGGAAGAACAGAACAGTGGTGGGAAGGAAAGTGGGAGTGCCCTGGTCAGGACAAGAGCCTTTTGGGTGTCAAGGGAGCCAAGTGTGGAGAAGGTGGTGCTGAGGCAGGATGTGGTGTGGGGCTCGACCCTACACACCTGTGTCTGAGGCTGACGAATCTCACACACTGCCTCGTTGCACAGAGACAAGCCCAGACCCATGCAAATCTGCAGAACTGAGCAAAAGCCTACACGGTCCCTGTCCTCTAGGCACCCCACAAGGACTTTCCTCTTCCCAGAAGCACCTTGGTGGCTATGCAAGCCTTCCCAGTGTCTGGAATCCTGCCCCAAGCCCTCAGCCCAACACTAAGGGTGCGACTCCCATTCATCCATGTCTTCATTCATTCAGTAAATATCCATTCCCGTGGGCCTGGCACTGTATTAGTTTCTGGGGACACAGCTGTGGTTCCTGCCTTCATAGGCTCTTTCATTCAAGTAGCAAATAATCATTAAACAATTGTTCACTAACCATGGGATGACAAATGTGAAAGCGACATGAAGGAAAAGCACAAGTGAGAGCTAGCACGGTTTGGAAGGCATTATGGAGTCAGGGAAGGGGCTCCTTGTGTGCACGTTGTCCTCTGGTCCTTGCTAAACCCTGCAGAGGTAACCTGGCCTGTCTGGGTATCAGCCTTGCCTCGGCCCCCGTGACAATCCTGCAAGGGTCCATTGATGGTGTGACATGGGATCTATTTTCCCAGATTAAAAGTACAGTGATCTATACTCTTCTGACCCACTACCCATTTTCACAATGACTGGCTCTGTCAGTTACCTGAGACTGACCCATCTCTATACTGGCTGGCCTTCCCACTGCCTCCGCTCTGGGCCCCCCTTACCCCATGACACAACAGTCCCCTGGCAGCCATGGGAGCTCCCCATAGAAAGCCATCTGCCAGGCCCCTCTCCAGGGTCCAGGAACATTTTCTTGGAAAATGGAAACCACTGGAAGTGAAAGAGTCTCTGTGTAGGGTAGAATGAGAGGTTAATTCAGGTTCACTCTGACAAATTGTTCCACCATTTATATCCTAGAAGAAATGAGACAAAGTCTCCTCCATCTTTACATCCCCAACCCCATTTACGGCCTGAACCATGATGGGGACTGATGTACCAGCCCCACCGTGTTTCTGGTCCTCGTCTCTTGCTCCCAGCCTGAACTTTTATCTTCTTCTGTGAATTACTCTTCTTTCTTCCCTGTTCAAACACCCAGTCCTCTGAGCTCAGGATCTTCAGAGCCCACGAATGCTTTTTTCCCTCCACCACAAAGTCTGACTTTAACAAATGAAAATCTTGCTTTTATGACTGTTATAATTTCCATCATTTTAAAGCAGTGATTCTTAACCTTGGCTGCACTTTGTAGGGACCTGAAAAGTTTCCATTCCGGGAACTTCTGATTTAATTGGTCTGGGGCTTAGCCTGGGCGACAGGATTCTTAAAGCTCCCAGATGACTTTAGTGTGCAGCCGGGGTCAGGAACTACTGCTTTAAAGAGTCCCATTTATGAATAGCAATGATTTCTTTTGTCTCCACTAATCCTGTCCTCCCCATGAAGAAACCTAAGCCTCAGCATCATTCATTGATTCAACACATGTGAGTTGGGCCCCTTCTATGTGCACTGTTCTAAGTGCTTGGGACACAGCAGAGAACGAAAACAGACAAAAATCCCTACCCTTAGGGGATGTTCTAACCAGGAGAGTCAGGCTAGAAACAATAGCAATAATATGGGGACTTTCCTGGTGGTCCAGTGGTTCAGACTTTGCCTTCTAACACAGGAGGTATGGGGAACTAAGATCCCACATGCCTTGTGGCCAAAAAACCAAAACACGAAAGAGAAATTCAGTAGGGAGGAGACCTGGAGATGCAGAGGCTGGGGAGGGTGGGAGAGAGTGCCTGGACACATATATATTATCATATGTAAAATAGATAGCCAGGAGGAACTTACTGTATGACTTATGGACTTCAAACCTGGGCTCTGTGACAACCTAGGGGGTAGGATGGGATGGGAGGTAGAAAGGAGGTTCAAGAGGGAGGGGCCATATGTATAACTATGGCTGATTTATGTTGATGTATTACAGAAACAAACAATATTATAAAGCAATTAAAAATAAATTAATTAAAGAAACAGAAACAATATTGTAATAAATTCAATAAATACTGTAAAATGGTCAATATCAAAATAATCTATTAAAAACCCAATAAAAATGTTAAAGCCAGTAATACCTAATAAATTTCAGAGTATTCATACATTCTCAAGTGAAAAGTGCTAAGAGGGAGGAAAAAATCAGGGTAAAGGTATCAGGGATGGAGAAAGATCATCCATCTTTTCCATAGACCTTGTGGAAATGATGTCGTTTGAGGAAAGACTTGAAGGAGATGAGAGAGTGGATGAGTGCAAACCCCCAAGTTGAGAACCATGGTAGATATTTCACAATATTATCCTGCTGCCTGTATCTAGAAGGAAGAACAGGAAGTGCTTCCATCGGTGACTGAATGTTGTAAGCAGAGAGGAGTAAGTGAAAAGAATCCATCAGAGATGACTCTCAGATTTCTTACCAAGTGTCCTTTAGCGAGCTGGGGATACTGCGATCTGGAGGTGAAGCTCCAGAACTACACTGTGGATATTCTGGTGTAAAGGCATCTAAGTAAACCAACACATATAGACCTGGATATGAAGTCTCAGCCTATGAAACACATCTGTCTTGCCATCTGGTTTTTACAGTTTAAAATAACTGGAAAAAAATCCAAAAGAAAATAATTATTTCCTGACATGTGAAAATTGTGTTCAATTTTTAATTTTTAAATGGCTGAGAAAAATTGAAAGAAGAATAATATTTCCTAACACATGAGAATTATATAAAATTCTAATTTCAGGGTCCATAAACAAAATTTGACTGGAACACAGCCACCATGCCTAGTTATTGTCGCACTGTCCATGGTTGAGTTTGCAGTATAATGGCAGAGTTGAGTAGTTGGAACAGAGACCATTTAGCCCACAAAGCCTAAAATAGTTGCTGCCTGGCCTGCCACACACAAAAATATTTGCTGAACTCTTGCATAGATGATTGGATCCATGGATCTGGAGCTCAGGAGGGTCATCTAGACTGATGATATAAATACAGGCGTCATTAGCATCCAGAGGGGCTTCCCAGGTGGTGTTAGTGATAAAGAAGCTGCCTGCCAAAGCAGAAGATATAAGAGACACAGGTTTGATACCTGGGTGGGGAAAATCCCCTGCAGGGGGGTATGGCAACCCACACCAGTATGTTTGCCTGGAGAATCCCATGCAAATAGGAGCCTGGTGGACTACAGTCCACAGGGTGGCAAAGAGTCGAACACGACTGACGCAACTTAGCGTGCACATACAGCATCCAGAGGTATTTAAGCCATGGATGGCAATGAGATCAGAGCTTGAGAAGGGAAGGGGCTGAAGTCAGGCCCTGAAAAACTTAGATATTTGAAATTTGGATGGAGGAGAAAGAGGCTGGAAAGGAGATGAAGAAGCAGTAGTCAAGAGGTTGGAGGAAATTCCAGAGACTATGTTGTCATGGAAAAAAAGAAAAAGTGGGCCCACCAAGAGGTCAAAAGATCGATGCTGCTGAGAAGTCCAATATCGTGAGAATGAAAACTGTCTAATGAGTTTAGCAACAAGAAGGTAATTAGTAGCTGTGATGGGACAATTTCAGTGAAGAACAGAGAGAGGAAGCCAGACTGGAATGTGATGAAAGATGAAGACAGGATAGTGAGGAGATGAGAATGTGATATGAGGATAATTTTCCAAAGAAGTGCAGCTAAGAAGGCGACTGCATCCACCTATAGGGATAAAAAAAAACTGGTGGCTAGAACTGGAGGAAAGCCAAGGAGGTTTCATTGTTGGTCATTGTTGTTTTTTTGTTTTAACATCTGAATGCTTGGAGGGTATTTGGTTGGCAAAGGGAAAGAATGAAGAAACAGGAGAGAGAACAACCAAGGATGGAACACAGCGGCCTGGCCCTGTGGAAGCTCACTGGCAGAAGCCCTGGGTGCTTCCTCTGCCACTGTGAACCCTTCGAAGTTGGGGGAATAAGCCTGGACAAGGGGATCCCCTGCCTCCTATGCAGGTGCAGTAGAAAAGGGAGGTTCCCTGGAACCAAACAAAGTAACTTAAAATCCTGGCTCTGCCTCTGTGTGACCTTAGCAAGTGACCACTTGGAGTTTCAATTGCCTCTTCCATAGAGTAGAGCTAAGGCTCCCTAGTTGACAAGACTGGTGAGGATCAAATGCCATGGCATTGATGAACCAGTCACTGTCCCTAACACATGGGAGACACTGAACAAATGTTAGATTCCCTCCTCCCTGTCCCAGACCACTCCCAGCCCAGCTACTTCTTAGACTTTGTCTTGGGATAAAAGAGAAAAGAATCTTGGACACAAACTTGACCTATATTCAGTGCCAAGTCTTGTCTTTAAGGAAGGGAAGAGAGGCAATTCCAGGGATGTGCTCAGCCAGCTGGCCCGGACTTGACCAGATGCATTGTTTTGGGAGCTCCTAGCAAAGGAAGGATCCTGAGATTCCTTATTCCAATTAGACCCTGCATGAACCCTCTGGGGCTTCCCTGGTGGCTCAGATGGTAAAGAATCTGCCTGCAATGCAGGAGACACAGTTTCAATCCCTAGGTCAGGAAGATCCCCTGGAGAAGGAAATGGCAACCCACTCCAGTATTCTTGCCTAGAGAATTCCATGGACAGAGGAGCCTGGCAGAGTATAGTCCGTGGGATCACAAAGAGTTGGATATAACTGAGCAACTAATACACACACATGAGTCCTCTGGCCACCTGAACTCTGGAAAGTGAAAGCAAAGTCACTCAGTTGTGTCCAACTTTTTGCAGCCTCCATGGACTGCAGCCTACCAGGCTCCTCCGTCCAAGGAGTTTTCCAGGCAAGAGTATTGGACTGGGTTGCCATTTCCTTCTCCAGGGTATCTTCCCAACCCAGGGATCAAACCTGGGTCTTCTGCATTGCAGGCAGACACTTTACCATCTGAGCCACCAGGGAAGTGTTTGTCAAAGTAGGAATTCCTGGACCATTTTGTCAGGTTCTAGTTTTGTAGGGGGTTTTGTAGTATTGTGGAGTTATGGGGTTGTCTAGAATTGTCAGCAGTGCACCAAACTTTCACCTCCAAAGAACTTGCTGGAGAAAATGGTTTCTCTTTTGACTGCTGAGAACCCACAGAGATGGACAGTGCCCAGCAAAAAGGAAGGTGTGGCCAAGATCAGGAGACATGGATGACCTGGAGGGAGGAGACTGACAGACAATGCCCAGCATCACCACACTTGTGGGGCCATCTGCACGGAACACCTGCCTCGTGCAATCAGCTTCTCAGGCTGTGACCCAGAAGCATCCTGTTCTAAGCATCATCTCCCCAACCTGTTGTTTTGAAAAGATAAAATGGATCTATTTCCATGGCATTTCCCTCTCAAAGCTGCCACAGAGGCTGTAACTCCTGCTTTATCTCAGTCAGGGAAGCATTTCATCATTTTCTAGGACAAAGATCCTATGAAAGGCGCAGACCCGGCTGGGCTTTCATCATGAGAGATCAACGCAGCAGGCCAGGAAGGGAGAGAAGCCATTTGTTCTGACAAGTGAATCAAAGTATCAAAGCCACATCCTGCAGTTAGTTATTTAAATGAAATACTATGCTACATTGAATGTAATATATATAATTAATAAAGGTACCCCCACCTTTTCTATAGTCTTATGGGGCTGCAAAGAGATCATTACCAGAACAGACTTCTCCCATAGCACCCAGATGATGGGTGTGTACTCATCAGCTGATATGTACAGATGTGTGCATGTGCAAGTGAGCACGTATGCCTAAGTGTTTCTGAGAACTTGTGGCTAAGGAGTCATTTACTTAATCCCACCTAACCCAACTTAAGTAAAAGGGAATTTATTCTAAGAAGCTGGAAACATCTCACTGTAACAGAGACATTGGTCAGTTTCCCTAGCTTGTCAGAGTTTGCACCTTCTGATTGGACGAGACCATCCCATCACTGACAGCCACAGCCCATTGGACCAGGACCTCTGACTTATGGGGCATTAGTCGGCTTCTCGCTCACAGAAATTTGGAACTGGGACACAAATGTGTGAGTTAGAGGACTTCCCTATCAGTCCAGTAGCTAAGACTCTGCGCTCCCAATGTGGGAGGCCTGTGTTTGATCCCCAGTCGGGGAATGAGATCCCACATGCTATAACTAAGAGACTGCATGCCACAACTAGAGATCCCACATGCTGCAACAAAGATGGAAGATTCTGCATGCTATGACTAAGACCTAGCACAGCCAAATATTTTAAAGAACCATATGAGTTAGTTCTTTGGTGGTTGTATACCCAGGAAGACATGTCTCAAAGACATGTGTCAATATCTGAATGATATAGCACCTGAGCACAGTGATTCTCAAACTTTGTATGCTGAAGGATCACACAGGACATTTGTTTAAAATGTGGTTTCCTTGGCTGCATCCCCAGGGATACAGGGCTCTGAATTTTTAACAAACGCTCCACGTGATTTGAATGCAGGTACTTCAGCAAGAGAGCAACTGAAGCAGATGAGCAGTGAAAGACCTTCATTGCCCCAGAGAGAAAAATTTAGATGGGAAAGTAGCTGCTTCGGTTGATAGTGGCTTTGTTTCTCAGTTCCAGTCCCTCATAAGGCCCTTTTGTCTTTCCTGTCCTTGTGTTTTGTCCATTCCTTTGATTCCTAGAATATTCTAAGTGGGTTTCTGTTTCTCCCTACCAAAGAATTTCTAAAAGCATTCCTGTTTCTGGAACCAAGAGTAAGTAACTGGTCCCATTAGCCATAGCTGGTTGGGGGCAGGGGCTTCATTGGTGGCTCAGACAGTAAAGAATCTGCCTGCAGTGCAGGAGGCCTGGGTTCAATTCCTGGGTCAGGAAGATCCCTTGGAGAAGGGAATGGCTACCTACTCCAGTATTCTTGCCTGGAGAATCCCATGGACAGAGGAGCCTGGCTGTCTGCAGCCCATGGGGTTACAAAGAGTCAGACATGACTGGGCATGCACGGCACTGCAGTATTTCAGACACTATTTCCAGCCTTTGGCAGGAAATTCGGACACAACTGAAGCGACTCAGCAGGCAAGCACACACGGCGGGAGGGGGGCAGGACCACTTGCTACGCTGGCCCACCTCTTCAACAGGTACGATAGCAGGTCCTTTCCAAGAAGGAGTGCTGTCGGAGAAGACACCCCAAATCCATGTACCACAGTAGACTTTTCTGAGAGAGTGTGAGGGCCTGTGGGCACTTGTCTGCCTGTGTGTGCATGCACGTGCCCAGTTCTGCTCTGCTCCTGTGAGGCCTGGGTATGGTATTTTCTCAGGGACAAGAGTATAATTGTGAGTGGGTGTGTGTTACTAAATCAGTCTGTGCACGTGAGTGGGAGAGAACCGAGCCAGGCTTATAATTGTCCACATTAGAGACTCATTAACTGTATCACTGCATCTACTCATAATATACCAGATCATATTTAGAAGTGAGCTTCTTAAAGAGATAGAATAGAGACCCCTCTTCTTTGAAGCATGGTGAGGAGGGGGTACCATTTGGAAAGGTAAAAGATGATAAGGGTTGCTATTCAGAAGACCTGGGGTTGGGCCGAGACAGACACCAGGAATCTCGGGAGTCTATCCCCAGCATCCCCAGCGGGCAGCAGGTTCAGTCTCCCTGGTGTGGGAATGCAGCCCCAGAGTCAGGAGATAACAATGCCTGGTGAGAAGTCCCCAGGGGGATGAGAGCTCACTTAGTGATCAGAAAAAGAGTTCTGGTACTGTCTCAACAGAAGGGTTTTTATCTACCTCCGTGAGACTCTTGCAGCATCCTAAGGGCACTTCTACATCTCTGACAAACACCACAATTAATTTTTCATTACACAACAAAGAAGAAAAAACCTCTCTTGCCATAGACTTCCTTCTGCACTTTATCTGAATCTCTCTGATGTCATGTAGTCTTGCTATTTTGTGCCATATAGTGCCATTCCTGAGTGCCCTTTGGAGGGCACCCTCAACCGCTCACCTAGATCCCCCTCAGATTCCCTTTGGCAGTGTTCACCGCCCACTCCCCCCACAGCCCCCCACTGCCACAAGCTTCTGTGTACTTTGATACTAATTGTTTGCAGCTGTGACCTTCTTCTGAGGCTTGCCCTTGAGCTCCTGGAGCTGCCACAAATATATCCACATACTCAGAGTTACAGGTCTGGGAGTGCCTGGGAGTTAAGTCCCCACCCCTCCCCACCTCCCAGCCATGACTGGCCGGTAAAGGGTCAGAAGGTCCACCTTTCTTGCCTGAGTTGATGCAAACTCTCAGATGCAATGTATATCCTAGAGCTCCCCAGGGGTCAGGCAGAGGTTCTGACTTCAGCTGAAATCCTTTCTTTCACTGATTCTTCCCTTTCTGATACTGCTTCCTCCACTCCCTTACTGATTTCTCCTTGGAACAGTTTCTTAGCAAATCCCTTGGCCTCAAATCCTTGCCTCAGAGGCTGCCTCTCAGAGAA
Organism: Cervus elaphus; assembly: GCF_910594005.1. Classification (NCBI taxonomy): domain Eukaryota; kingdom Metazoa; phylum Chordata; class Mammalia; order Artiodactyla; family Cervidae; genus Cervus; species Cervus elaphus. The sequence continues at coordinate 80,754,476 of NC_057826.1, forward strand.
TCCTCTTCCTCGTGTCCCATCTCTGCCCACAGCCCCCCAAAAGGCAATTTTACACACCATAGGACTTTACCTCCTTGGCCACATATTATGAGACCAGGTGGATTCCTTATCCATGCAGAGGCAATTAAATTCTCAAAACAAATAAGCATGCTACATGTGAGAGCAATAACTATAAAAACTCTTGGAAGAAAAGGAGAGTCTTTCTTAACCTCAGGTTAGACAATGGTTTCTTAAATACATAGTCTGCTTGGGCTGCTACAACAAAATATCATAGACTGTATGGCTTAAACAACAGACTTAATTCTCACAACTCGGTTCCTGGTAAGAGCTTTCTTGGGGCTTCCCAGGTGGCACTAGTGGTAAAGAACCCCACCTGCCAATGCAGGAGACATAAGAGACACAGGTTTGATCCCTAGGTCAAGAAGATCTCCTGAAGGAGGGCATGGCAACCCACTCCAGTATTCTTGCCTGGAGAATCCCATGGACAGAGGAGCCTGGTGGGCTACAGTCCATAAGATCACAAAGAGTAGGACACGATAAGCGACTTAGCACACACACACAACAGCTTGCTTATTGGCTTGCAGATAGCTAATTTCTTGAGTGAGCAATTTCTCTGGAGTCTCTTCTTATAAGGGGCACTAAATCCATCTTGAGGACCCTACCCTCATGACCTAATTCCTAAATATCCTATCTCCAAATACCATCACATTGGGGGTTGAGACTTCAACAAATTGATTTGGGGGAAGACAGTTTGTGTGCCAAAAAGCACATGAAAAAATTCTGAGCATCATTAATCATTAGAGAAATGCAAATCAAAGTCACAACCAGATACCATGTCACAGCCACTAGGATGGCTAGTAGGTGTCTGAAAGTCAGTCACCAACATCGTGGAGGATGTAGAGGAACTAGAACCTTTATACATTGCTGGTGTAAATGGTGGCGCCACTTTGGAAAACATTTTGACAGTTTCTCAAAATGTTAAACCTAGAACTACTGTATGATTCAGCATTTCCACTCCTAGGTATGTACCCAAGAGAAATGAAACATAGCCACAGAAAAACATGTACACCAATGTTCATAGCAGCATTAATTACAGTAACGAAAAAGTAGAAACAACCCAAATGCCTCTCAACTGATGAGTATATAAATTAAATGTGGTATATCAACACAATGGAATATTACTCAGTGATAGAACGAAGCACTGACACATGCTCTGTCACGGATGAAACTTGAACCTGCAATGCTAAGTGAAAGAAGCTGGACATAAAATATTACAGTGTTTCACTTTGTTTATGTGAAATTCCCAGAATAGGCAGAGAGACAGAGGGGAGATGTGTGGTTGTCTGGAGGTGTTGTGGGGGAGGGAGGTGGTTGGAATGGAGCATGACTGCTAATACATCCAGAATTCTTTTGAGGGTGTTGAGAATGTTCTAAAATGCAACCATCATTGCAATTTAATTTTAGAGCATTCTCAACACACACATATAAATATGTATATATTTTAAAAACCACTGGACTTCAAATAGGTGAATTTTATGAAATACAAAATATATCTCAGTAAAGCGATTTAAAAATAAAACTTCATAGTTGGGTCTGCTCGATCATCCTTTGCATCTTTGTGATAAACTGGTTCCTTCTCCTCCTGTGTTCCTCCTCCACTGTTTTCACACAACCACACTCACAACACGAATGACAGCAGATGTGTGGGAGCTTTCCACACCAAGCAGCAGTTCTTTGTGACACCAGCTGGGTGACTTACGATTCCATGCAGTGTGACACTAATCAGAGTTAGCTCAGACCCCAAAGACTGAGGGCTTAGTTCCACAAAAGTGTGAATGTCTCCACCTCAAACTCCAATTACAAATCTAGGCTGTCATCTGTGCTTCTGACCAACCAGCTATAAATCAGAGCTTCTCATAACCTGTCCTTGGGTTCAATCGTTTGCTAGAACAGCTCACAGAACTTAGGGAAGCACTTGGTTATGTTTACCAATGTATTGTAACTGATAGGATAAAGGATATAGGTGAAGAACCACATGAAGAGATTCATAGGGTGAAATTCAGAAGCGTCCCAAGCACAAGGGCATCTGTCCCCATGAATCTGGGGTGTGTCACTCTCCTAACTGATATGAACACTGATATGTTCACACACCTGGAAGCTCCTCGAACCCACATTTTGAGGATCTTTGTGGGGGCTTCATAAAGTAGACATGATCAGTCATTAACAAAATCTCCAATCTTTTCTCCTTCCCCTTCATGGAGGATAAGGGTAGAGTTGAAAGTTCCAAGCTTCTAAGCAAGACTTGCTCTTTCTGGTGAACAGACCTCATCCAGGAGCCCACTGAGCATCGCCACTTTAGAACAAAGACAGTCCTCCCATCCAGCACATCCCAAGGGTTTAAGGAGCTCTGTGCCAGGGACTGGGGGCAGAAGTCAGCATGTGTTTTTTTTCTATGGTTTCACACTAACCTTCAACTTCTGAGTGAGTTTCTGTATCTTGAAGCCCAAAGACACCATGTCCCTTCTCCCTATTAGACTGTGAGTTTCTTAAGGACAAGCTGTGCACATAATTCATATATGTTGCTCCAGATGCTTGCACTTTCCTGCTCTCAATCTCAGAGGAAGGCCTGCCTTTTCTCCTGCCCCAAACACATGTGTACATCTGTAATTGCCCTCACACCAATCTATCCCCTTGAGGGCCTCCTTTAATTGATTACCACATTTTCCTGTCTCCTTCAAGGCTCTTCCATATTTTATTTATTTTTTAAAGTCTTTATTGAATTTGTTACAATATTACTTCTGTTTTATATTTTGGGGTTTTTTTTTTTGGCCACAGTGTATGCGGGATCTTAGCTTACTGACAAGGGACTGAACCCCAATGTCTTCTGCATTGAAAGGCAAAGTCTTAACCACTGGACCACAGTATCTCTGGTCATCCTTGGACCCAGGTCTCCTCAAGTTATCCTGACACTTTCCATCCTTCACAGCCAGCCTTCTCTGAAAACCATACTATTCTCCCTGGCCCCGTTTCCCCATATCTTTTCTCCATTATAGGCTGGTTTCCACACCAACCCTCTCCCAGACACAGGTCTTACCAGGATAACCTGTGAATTTCTCATTGCCAAACATAGTAGATTCACTTAATCCTTGTGTTAGTTGTGGTACCAGCTGTAACATACCATTCTCTTGAGTCTCTTCCAACTTCACTGATTATTCCTTCTTAGGATGTTTCCTGCTTCTATTTCCCCTGTCACCCCTTAAAGGATGGCCTTTCCCGGATCTACCTTCTGCCATAATGCTGTCTTCCTCATCACAGTTCCCTTGGATGATCACATAGACTCCTAAGGATTAAACCTCCAAACATTTCCAAGGTGACATCTTCAGACTAGACCTGTTCCCCAAGATTCCACCTCATACCCTTCCTAGACATCTCAACCTTGATATTCCATGGGAATCACAAATTTGACATGTCTAAAGTGTAATTCATTATCCCCACCCCCACCTTCACAACCACCATAGAACCACAACTCAGGGAGTCCCTCTCATTGCTAAGCTTAATGACACAACCAACACTCTCCAGGCCTTAAGCATAAACGTGAAAGTATCCTCAGACTGTCCATCTTCCTCACCCCATGTAAAATCTCACACCCAGGGCTCCAGCCACACTGAGTCATTTCAGTTCCCAAGACACACAATGATTTTTTCCACATCTCTGGGCTTTAGTATACAGTCTTCAATTAACCTTTTCTTGGAATGGATTTTCCTGCCTCATCCACCTAAAGAGCTTCTCTTCATCCTCCAAAACCCAACCCATGTATTGCCTTCCTGGGAGGCATCTTCCATCATGCCCAGAAGATTTTATGCTTTTTGAAACACTAGACACCAACTGGGGACTCCAGCCCACATGCTTACTTTGTCCAGCTTTCCCAGCTCCCTCTATACTCTCAGGCCTGGGGAACAGAGGGAGGAAAGAACAGAAATGTAAGGGACTGTTTATTATACCCCCCCTTCACTTGTGTTCCTGTCCTCTGCCCATTTTCCTTTACCTTTCTCCTGCTCTCTGGGAGTGTGTTTCCCAGGTTCGTGTGTTCTCTGGCTTCTGGAGGTGTTTGGGCCCTGGGGAGCACTGGCAGGAAATTGAGTCAAGGTTGGGGTAGCCAGACTATTTCTCCCTCTGCTTTAATTGCATTTCTAGCAATTGCTGTGTCTTTTTAGTCCTCTAGTACATGACAGACAAGCCCACTTGGTTTAAATATCTACTGAGCGCCTTTCAGCCCTCAGTGATAGCTCTTCCTGCTACTAATTTTTGTTTTGTTTTTAATTTTTATTGTAATAGAGTTGCTTTACAATGTTGTGTTATTTTCTGCTGTATGGCAAAGTGAATCAGCTACACATAAACATAGTCCCCCTTTTTTTCTTCCTGCTGTTGTTAATCTTTGAGTTGTCTCATTGTCTTCTGTTTGACTTCTTGGCCCTTCTATCACCTGTTGTCCAACAAATTCCTTTCTTTCACATCTTTCATTTTAAATATCCCAGTGGTTTCTATTGCCTGGTGAGACCTTGACTGATCCCACACTTCAAGCAACAGCTTCACTGTGGGGTGAAGACAGGAGTCTGGAGCCTTGGGAGAGAGGGGAGAGGATGGGACTAGAGACCTCTAGGTTGGAGATCGTTGGAGACTAGGTTGGAGATCATTGAACCAGTGGTGGAGGACAAAATGTAGGAGCACCGAAGGATGGAACCATGAGAGCAGCAAGACTGATGACACAGTGGATAGGAAGCTCACTACTCATGAAGAAGCCCATCCCAAATTAGTGGGAAAAAATTAATTGAAAATTAATTGAAAACTGCCTCACTCACACATGCACCAGTTGTTACCATAGTCCAAATCTCATTTTTTCCACAGGCCAGTCCTTCAGGTTTTCAGCGAAATATATCTTGCTGCCTTCCATATCTTCTCTATTATAACATGTCCAAATCTTTCCACTTATTCTTTTGTTAAAATATCTGTTTATTTATTTGGCTGCACCAGGTCTTAGTTGCAGCACATGGAATCTCTTAGTTGCAGCGTGTGGGATCTAGTTCCCTGACTAGCGATCGAACCCAGGCCCCCTGCAGTGGGAGCATGGAATCTTAGCCACTGGACCATGAGGAAAGTCCCTCTTACACTTATTCTTGATGGTGCAAGATTTCTGGGGCCCTCACCCTCCTGACGTAGTTGCTCTCCTCAGACATGCTCCCACTTAGCAATGTTTCTTCAGTCCTAGGGTGAAACGTGGGTCTCTAATGTTATCCCATCTTCCTTGCTGCAGACACTAAATCTCTACTGATGTATCCAAGACTGAATTCCCTTTTGGAGCTGTGAGGCCAGCTACTGGTTCACCTTGGGTTCTCAGACATGTCACAGAATAGGAGAAAGGATGAGCCTTCCATCTGAGCTGAACTTCCCCATTCCTGTCATGGTATTTTGGCGGGTAATTCAACATGCATTCCCTTCTCCTTGCCCATCTCCACGCTAGAGGCTGGAAAAATGAAGTCTTTTCTCTCCCAGCTTTCTTTGAACCTGAAAGTGAAAGTCGCTCAGTCGTGTCTGACTCTTTGCTACCCCTTGGACTATACAGTCCATGGAATTCTCCAGGCCAGAATACTGGAGTGGGTAGCTGTTTCCTTCTCCAGGGGATCTTCCTAACCCAGGGATTGAACCCAGGTCTCCAGCATTGCAGGAAGATTCTTAACCAGCTGAGCCACCAGGGAAGCCCAAGAATACTGGAGTGGGTAGCCTGTCCCTTCTCCAGTGGATCTTCCTGACCCAGGAAAAGAACTTCTCCTGCATTGCAAATGGATTCTCTGAACCTAGTTCTGGCCAATTAAACATGAATGCAAATTGGTTGAGGGCTTCTGAGAAAGCTTTCACCTTCCTAATAAAAAGGATAGATGTTTCTGGAGCCATCCTTTCCTGGTCCTACTTGCTTTAACACAGTCATAATGTGTCTCTAAGAGAAACACCTAGAGAATCTCAGAGAGGCTGGCCTTGACACTGTTGGGCCACTGAACCAATGATGACAACCACCTACCTTCGGGCTCCTTGTTCTGTTAGGAAAATTGTCTGAACCAACACACTGGGGAAAAACATTGTCAATTTATATTACAGAGCATGCATGCTTAGTTGCTCAGTAATGTCTGACTTTTTGCAACCACCCAGCTTCTCTATCAATGGGATTTCCCAGGCAAAAATATTGCAGTAGGTTGCCACTTCCTCCTACAGGGGAGCTTGCCGACTTGAATCCGTGTCTCCTGCGTCTCCTGCATTGCCAGCAAATTCTTTACCATCAGGGAAGCCTCTACAAAGAGTTACCATCTCCAATATTTATAGAGTTTCTAAAATAGAGAAATGAGCAACAATTTAGAAAAAATAAGCAAGAGACACGAACAGACCATTAACAAAAAAGAAATGCAGATGAATGACTCTTCACTGTAAGAAAAGATGCTCAACCTTGCTCATCACAAGAAAAATGTAAACTGGGATTTCATCCTCATCTATTAGGAGGGTCCAAATTCAAAATTTTGACAACTACTCCGTCACTGAAGCTCTGGGAAATAGACACTTTCATAATTTGGTGGTGGGAATGCAAAGTCAGACAATTCCTGTGGAAAGGAATTTGGCAAAATTATCTAGGCATTCACTCTTAAACCTAGCAGTCCCACTGGAAGTACATCCCAAAGATAAAATGGTAAAAATACAAAAATGCATGTGCAAGGCTATTCATTACAGACTTAGTTGCAAGTACAAAAGCCCCCTGACTCTCCCAACAATAGGAGTTGTGGAATACATCGTATATATATATCATGGAATTATATGCAGCCATAACAAAGAATAGGAATCATTTCTATATACTAGTAAAGAGAGGTTTCCAAGATATATTTCAATAAGGTAAGATGGTTTTTAAAAAAATGTGTATAGTATGCTACCATTTATCTAAAAGAGAGTGAGAAAATTATGTTTTTAATGTAAACATAAATCATAGTTTTTTATCAAAAATGATTACCTAAAAGAGAGGGAGAAAACTTGTACAGGAGTCAAGGATATAATAGAAACTGGACTTCTTTAAATACACCTTGTTTTGTAGATTTGACTTTGGACTTATATAGATGTTTTCCATAACTATAATGTAAAATGTTATTTTAAAATCAACCTCTAAAAACTAAAACTCAGATGAAACAAGTAAAACAAAAATGAATCTCTGCCCATTAAAAATATTTCAAATATTACATCAAACTTGCATTCCTGGGATAAACCCAATTTGATAATAATGCATTCCCTTTTTTACCCACTGTGGGATTCTGTTTGCTACTGTTTTGCTGAGGATTTCTACTTTTTAATCTATGTGATACTGACCTATTCTTTCCATTTCTCAAAATACTTTCCTGTTTTCTAAGGCCATGTGAGTCATATTAACAAAAAAGAAAAACCATATGATCACCTCAATAGATGCAGAAAAAGCATTTGACAAAATCCAGTATCCCTGTATGACTTGAAAAACTGATGTCTCAACAAAATAGGAATAGAAGAGAGATCTTTAGCTTGATAAAGAAAATCTATGAAAAACCTACAACTAATATCATGTAATGGTGATCTTGAAAAACCTGTATGCAGGTCAGGAAGCAATAGTTAGAACTGGACATGGAACAACACACTGGTTCCAAATAGGAAAAGGAGTACGTCAAGGCTGTATATTGTCACCCTGCTTATTTAACTCATATGCAGAGTACATCATGAGAAATGCTCAGCTGGAAGAAGCACAAGCTGGAATCAAGATTGCCAGGAGAAATATCAATAACCTCAGATATGCAGATGACACCACCCTTATGGCAGAAAGTGAAGAAGAACTAAAGAGCCTCTTGATGAACGTGAAAGAGGAGAGTGAAAAAGTTGGCTTAAAGCTCAACATTCAGAAAACTAAGATTATGGCATCTGGTCCCACCACTTCATGGCAAATAGATGGGGAAACAGTGGAAACAGTGGCTGACTTTATTTTTTTGGGCTCCAAAATCACTACAGATGGTGATTGCAGCCATGAAATTAAAAGACGCTTACTCCTTGGAAGGAAAGTTATGACCAACCTAGACAGCATATTAAAAAGGAGAGACATTACTTTGTCAACAAAGGTCTGTCTAGTCAAGGCTATGGTTTTTCCAGTGGTCATGTATGGATGTGAGAGTTGGACTATAAATAAAGCTGAGTGCCATAGAATTGATGCTTTTGAACTGTGGTGTTGGAGAAGACTCTTGAGAGTCCCTTGGGCTGCAAGGAGATCCAAACAGTCCATTCTAAAGGAGATCAATCCTGGGTGTTCATTGGAAGGACTGATGTTGAAGCTGAAACTCCAATACTATGGCCACCTAATGCGAAGAGCCAACTCATTTGAAAAGACCCGATGCTGGGAAAGATTGAAGGCCAGAGAAGAAGGGGACAACAGAGGATGAGATGGTTGGATGACATCACCAACTCAATGGACATGAGTTTGGGTAAACTCTGGGAATTGGTGATGAACAGGGAAGACTGGCGTGCCTACAGTCCATGGGGTCACAAAGGGTTGAACACGACTGAGCAACTGAACTGAACTGAACTGAATCACCTGTATATAAAATCTAATGAAATTTACCCCCAAAAAGCTGCTACAATTAATGTTTGCACTATTACAGGATATAAAATCAATATACAAAAATCAATTATATTTCTAGTTTTCAGCAATGAACAGTCATAAGTTGACATTTTAAAAATATCAATTACAATAGCATACACAAATACTACTTAGGGACAAATCTGACAAAGGATGTGAAAGATCTAAACACTGAAAACTATGAAACAATACTGAGAAAAGTTAAAGATCTAAATAAATAGAGAAGGACTTCCCTGGTGGTTCAGTGGTTAAGAATCTTCCTTGCAATTCAGGGGACATGGTTTGGTCCCTGGTCAGGGAACTAAGATCTACATGCTGCAGAATCCATCTACAACAAAAGATTCTGTGTGCCATACCTAAGACCCAAGGCAGCCAAAAAAAAAAAAAAAGTTAAATAAATGGGGAAATATGTTATGTTCAGGGGTAGGAAGACTTAATAAGATGTTATTTCTCCCCAAATTAATATGCAGATTTAAAGCAATCCTAACCAAAATACTAGCAGGCTTTTTTGTAGAAATTGATAAGCTGGTTCTAAAATTCATACTGAAATACTGAAGACCTAGAGGAACCAAAATAAAGTTATAAAAGAAGGAAAAAGTGGGAGGACTAACTGCCTAATTTAAAAACTTACTCTAAAGCTACAGTTATCAAGATAAGTATTGCTGTAAAGACAGGCAAATCAATAAAAAAAGAAAATAGAATCTAGAAATAGATCCACACAGGGACAATTGATTTTCAGCAACAGTGCAAAGGCTATTTGATGGAGAAAAGATATTCTTTTCAACAATGCAGGAACATTGGCTCTCTATATGCAAGAAAATGAACTTTGATTCATACCTTGCACTATTAACAAATATTAACTCAAATGAATCATAGATCCAAATGTAAATACTGACACTATAACACTTTTATTTTTTAAATCTTATTGAAGTGAGCCGATTTATAATGTTGTGTCAATTTCTGCCACACAACAAAGCAGTTCAGTTATACATATATATATTCTTTTTCATATTCTTTTTCTGTTATGGTTTATCACAGGATATTGAATATATAGTTCCCTGTGCTATACAGTAGGACCTTTTTGTTTATCCATCCTGTAATAATTGTTTACATCTGCTATCCCCAAACTGGCTTCCCTGGTGGCTCAATGACAAAGAATCCCCCTGCAATGCAGGAGACGTGGGTTCAATCCCGGGGTCAGGAAGATCACCTGGAGGAGGAATTGGCAACCCACTCCAGTATTCTTACCTGGGAAATCCTATGGACAGAGGAGCCTGAGAGGCTACAGTCCATTAGGTTTCGGAGTCAGACACGACACACAGACACCTCAGCCATCAAATCTGTCTATTTTACCTACACCATCAAGTAACAAGGATTGAAGTCCTTTCCAGGCTGACTTAAATACTCAACTCCACATGTTGTTGTTCATGGGGTCACAAAAGAGTCAAACATGACTTAGCGACCTAACAGCAACAACAATTCCCAAACTCCCAATTCTTCCCTCCCCTCCACCTCCCTTGGCAACCACAAGTCTTTTCTCTGTGTCTGTGAGTCTGTAAAACTATAAAACTTTTAGAAGAAAACCTGGGATAAAATCTTTATGATCTTAGGTGAAACAGATGTCTTAATACAATCTATAAAAGAAAAATTGATAAAAACTTTTTTAAAGATGAAAACGTTCTGCTCTTTTAAAAATACTATTTTAATTATCTTGTTCTTTTAATTAAGGATGATTACAACGTGTTGGTTTCTACTGTACAACAGTGCAAAACAGTGATAACTCTATATATATATATGTATGTGTGTGTGTGCGTGTGTGTATCCCTCCCCCTTCAGCCGCCCTCCCAACCCCCTCAGTCTCACCCCTATAGGTCATCACAGAGTGCCAGGCCGTGTTCACTGTGTTATATAGTAGCTTCCTATTGTTTATTTCACACATGGAAGCGTACACGTCAATGCTGCCTTCTCAGTTTGTCCCACCCTTTCCTTCCCCTACTGTGTCTACAAGTCCCTTCTCTACATCTGCATCTCTATTTCTGCCCTGCAAATAGGTTCATTAGTACCATTTTTCTAGATTCCACATATATGTGTTAATATACCATATTTGTTTTTCTCCTTCTGATTGACTTCACTCTGTATAGCAAGCTCTAGGTTCATCCGCCTCAGTCTAATTGATTCACATTCACTCCTTTTTATGACTGAGTAATATTCCATTGTATATATGCACCACAACCTCTTTATCCATTCATCTGTTGATGAACATCTAGGTTGCTTCCATGTCCTGACTATTGCAAGTAGTGCTGCAGTGAATAATGGGGCTCACACATCTTTTTGAATTATGACTTTCTCAGGGTATATGCCCGATAGTGGTATTGCTGGGTCACATGTTAGTTTTATTCCTAGTTTCTAAGTAATCTCCATAGTGTTTTCCATAGTGACTGTATCAATTTATATCCCCACTAACAGTGCAAGAGGGATCCCTTTTCTCCACATCCTCTCCAGCATTTATTGTCTGTAGATTTTTTTATGGTGGCCATTCTGACTGGCGGGGGGGTAATACCTCATTATAGTTTTGATTTGTGTTTATTTAATAATGAGCAATATTGAGCAACTCTTCATGTGCCTCTTGGCCATCTTTATATCTTCTTTGGAGAAATGTGTTTAGGTCTTCTGCCCATTTTTTTGACTGGGTTGTTTGTTTGTCTGATATCGAGCTGCATGAGCTGCTTGTATATTTTGGAAATTAGTCCTTTGTCAGTTGCTTCATTTTCAATTATTTTCTCCCATTCTGAGTGCTGTCTTTTCACCTGATCGATATTTTCCTTTGCTGTGCAAAAGCTCTTAAATTTAATTAATTCCTACTTGTTTATTTTTGTTTTTATTTCCATTATTCTGGGCTTCCCTGGTAGCTCAGAGGGTAAAGCATCTGCCTACCATGTGGGAGACCGGGGTTCGATCCCTGGGTCGGGAAGATCCCCTGGATAAGGAAATGGCAACCCACTCCAGGGTCCTTGCCTGGAAAATCCTATGGACTGAGGAGCCTGGTAGGCTACAGTCCATGGGGTCCCAAAGAGTTGGACATTACTGAGTGACTTCACTTTCCATTATTCTAGGAGGTGGGTCAGAGGGGTTCTTGCTGTAATTTATGTCAAAGAGTGTTCTGCCTATGTTTTCCTCCAAGAGTTTTATAGTTTCTGACCTTACATTTAGGTCTTTAATCCATTTTGAGTTTATTTTTGTGTATGGTGTAAAATTTCATTCTTTTACATGTAGCTGTCCAGTTTTCCCAGCACCACTTATTGAAGGGGCTGTCTTTTCTCCATTGTATATTCTTGCCTCTTTTGTCAAATATAAGGTGCCCATAGATGCACGGGTTTATCTTTCTATCTTGTTCCATTGATCTATACTTCTATTTTTGTGCCACTCTCAAACTGTCCTGATTACTGTAGCTTTGTAGTATAGTTTGAAGCCTGAAACCAGGAAGGTTGAATCCTCCTGCTCCACTTTTCTTTCTCAAGATTGCTTTGGTTATTTGAAGTCTTTCGTGTTTCCATACAAATTATAAAATTTTTTGTTCCAGTTCTATGAAAAATGCCATTGGTAATTTGATAAGAATTGCATTGAATCTGTAGAATGCTTTGGATAATGTAGTCATTTTCACAATATTGATACTTCAGATCCAAAAACATGGTATATCTGTTTGTGTCTTCCTGATTTCTTTCATCAGTGTCTTATAGTTTTCTGCATACAGGTCTTTTATTTCTTTGTTGTTGTTCAGTCGCTAAGTCATATCTGACTCTGGACTGCAGTGTGCCAGGCTTCTCTGAACTTCATTGTCTCTGGGAGCTTGCTTGAACTCATGTCCGTTGAGTCAGTAATGCTATCCAACCGTCTCATCTTCTGTTGCCCCATTCTCCTCCTACTGTCAATCTTTCCCAGCATCAGGGTCTTTTCCAATGAATTGGCTCTTTGCATCAGGTGGCCAAGTATTGGAGCTAAGGTAGATTTATTCCTGGGTATTTTATACTTTTTGTTGCAATGGTGAATGGAATTTTTTTCTTAATTTCTCTTTCTGATTTTTCATTGTTAGTGTATAAGAATGCATCAAACACTATAATCAAGTGGGGTTTATCCCAGGGATGCAAGGATTCTTCAGTATACACAAATCAATTAATGTGATGCACCATATTAGCAAACTGAAAGATAACCATATGATCATCTCAACAGATGAAGAGAAAGCTTTCAACAAAATTCAACAACCATCTTTGATAAAAATTCTTCATAAAATGGGCATAAAAGGAAACTACCTCAACATAATAAAGGCCACATACAGCAAACCCACAACAAGCACTGTTGTCAATAGTGAAAAACTGATAGCATTTCCTCTAAAACCAAGAACAGTACAAGGGTGCCCACTCTCACCACTACTATTCAATATAGTTTTGGAAGTCCTAGCCACAGCAATCAGAGAAGAAAAAGAAAGAAAAGGAATCCAGATTAGAAAAAAAGTAAAACTCTCACTGTTGGCAGATGACAAGATGTAATACATAGAAAACCCTAAAGATGCCACCAGAAAATTACTAGAGCTAGTAAATGAATTTAGTATAAAGTCACAGGGTTTTCCCAGTGGTTCAGCTGGTAAAGAATCTGCCTGCCAATGCAGGAGACACAGGAGACTCAGGTTCAATACCTGGGTTGGGACGATCCCCTGGAGAAGGAAATGGCAACCTGCCCTAGTCTACTTGCCTGAAAAATTCCATGGACAGAGGAGCCTGGCAGGCTACAGTCCACGGGGTCACAAAGAGTCAGACATGACTGAGCAATTGAGCATGTAGGCACTCACACACAGGATACAAAATTGATACACAGAAATCTCTTGCATTCCTATAGACTAATAATGAAAAACCAGAAAAAGACATTTAGGAAACAGTCCCATTCACCATTGCAATAAAAATACTATTAAGAGAATAAAAGATAAATCACAGACTGGAAGAAAGTATTTCTAAATCATTTACCTGTTGTACAACATGCACACAGAATATACAAAGTACTTACAAAACTAAATAAGAAAAACAACCTAATTGAAAATGGGCAAAACATTTTAAAAAAGAATACATATAGATAGTAGATAAGCATGTGAAAATTTTCAACATAATTAATCATTTGTTATTTTTGTTGTTTTTAGTTGCTAAGTCGTGTCCAGCTCTTTTGCAACCCCATGGACTGTAGCCTGCCAGGCTCCGTTGTCCATCAGATTTCCCAGGCAAGAATGCTGGAGTGAGTTGCAATTTCCTTCTCCAGGGGATCTTCCTGAGCCAGGGATTAAATCTACATCTCTTGCATTGACACGCAGATTCTTTACTGCTAAGCCACCAGGGAAGCCCAATTAATCATTAGGGAAATGCAAACTAAAACCACAATGAGACATTAAAATGGCTAAAATTAAAAATACTGACCATAGCAAGTATTGGCAAGGATGCAGAGAAACTGGAACACTGCCAGTGGGATTATCAAATTGTGCGACTACTTTGGGAAATAGTTTGTCAGCTTTTTAAAAAGATAAATATAGACTTGCCACATGTTTCAGCCTTTCCACTTCTGAATATTTACCCAAGAGAAAATAAGCACATATCCCAACAAAAACTCATAGATGAATGTTCACTGAATATTTATTTGTAAAAGGCAAAAACTGTAAATGACTCAAAGGTCCATCAACAGATGAATAGTTTAAACAAATGGCATTGTAACCATACAAGGGAACACTACTCAATAATAGAAAGAACGAAATGTTGATAGATGCAACAACATAAGTGAATCTCAAAATAATTGCATTGACAGAAACAATATAGACAGAAAAAGGCTCCATACTGAATGATTCCATTTGCACAAAATTCTAGAACATGCAAACTAATCTATATTCAGTCAGTTCCATCACTCAGTCATGTCCAACTCTTTGTGACCCCATGGACTGTAGCACACCAGGCTTCCCTGTCCATCACCAACTCCCAGAGTTTACTCAAACTCATGTCCATCGAGTTAGTGGTACAATCCAGCCATCTCACCCTCTGTCATCCCCTTCTCCTCCTGCCTTCAATCTTCCCCAGCTTCAGGGTCTTTTCCAATGAGTCAGTTATTTGCATCAGGCGGTCAAAGTACTGGAGTTTCAGTTTCAGCATCATTCCTTCCAGTGAACTTTCAGGACTGATTTCCTTTATGTTTGACTGGTTTGATCTCCTTGCAGTCCAAGGGACTCTCAAGAGTCTTCTCCAGTACCACAGTTCAAAAGCATCAATTCTTCAGCACTTGGCTTTCTTTATGGTCCAACTCTCACATCTATACATGACTACTGGAAAAACATTAGCTTTCACTAGATGTACCTTTGTCAGCAAAGTAATATCTCTGCTTTTTAGTATGCTGTCTAGGTTGGTCATAGCTTTTCTTCTAAGTAGCAAGTGTCTCTTAATTTCATGGCTGCAGTCACCATCACCATCTGCAGTGATTTTGGAGCCCAAGAAAACAAAGTCTGTCACTGTTTCCATTGTTTCCCCATTATTTGCCATGAAGTGATGGGAGCAGATATCATAATCTTCATTTTTTGAATGTTGAGTTTGTTGTTTTTTTTAAGCATTTTGAATTTTACTTTATTTATTTTTTTTATATATTGTAGTGGTTTTTGCCATACATTGACATGAATCAGCCAGGGATTTACATGTGTTCCCCTTCCCGATCCCCCCTCCCGCCTCCCTCTCCATCCCATCCTTCTGGGTCTTCCCAGTGCACCAGCCCTGAGCACTTGTCTCATGCATCCAACCTGGGCTGATGATCTGTTTCACCCTTAGTAGTATACTTGTTTCAATGCTATTCTCTCAGAACATCCCTGAATGTTGAGTTTTAAACCAGCTTTTTCACTCTCCTCTTTCACTTTCATCAAGAGGCTCTTCAGTTCCTCTTCACTTTCTGCCATAAGGGTGGTGTCATCTGCATATCTGAGGTTATCTATATTTCTCCTGGCAATCTTGATTCCAGTTTGTGATTCATCCAGTCTGGCATTTCTCATGATGTGCTCTGCATATAAGTTAAATAAGCAAGGTGACAATATATAGCCTTAACATACTCCTTTCCAATTTGGAACCAATCTATATTGACAGAAAGCTTATCAATGATCAATCAATGATTGTCTGATATGATAAGCAGTCTCTAAAATGACTCCTTAAAATTGCCACCTCCCTTGTGTGATTCCTTTTTCTTGAGAGTGGGCTGGACCTATCTACTCCGATGAACAGAATATGGCAAAAATGATGAGATTTCACTTCTGAGATTAGGTTATAAAGAGATGACAATTTCTTTCTTTTTTTCTCTCTGATGAAAACAGCTGCCATTTTGTAAGCTGCACTAAGGACAGGCTGATGGGAAATGGCAGTTCAACAGCTTGTTAGAAGTTGAATCCTGCCAACATATATATGAATGAGCTTAAATGCAGCTCTTCCCCTCCTCACACTGTGAGAGGAGGCCACAGCCCTGGTCAACATCTTGGTAACAACCTTGGGAGAACCCTTGAGACAGAAGCACCCAGGTAAATAGTGCCCAGATTCCTGACCCACAGAAAATGAGAGATGATAAATGTTTATTGTTTTAAGCTGACACATTGTGGGGTTATTCCTTACACATAGGTAACTAGCACACCTGTGGACTGGAGTAGGGGCAGGTGTCAGAGACAGGGATGTCAGAGACAGGGATTGCAAACTGACATGAAGAAACTTTTGGTGGTGAATGTATGCGTTCATTATCTTGATTGCTGTGGTCTCAAGGGCGTACACATATATCAAACGTTACAAATTTATACACTTTAAGTACGTGAAGTGTATTGCATGTTAAGATATATCTCTACAAAGGTGTTTTTTGAAACGTTTGCTGAAAAGTCAAGTAAGAAAAGGACTTCTTCAGTGGATTCAATAATATGGAGGCTATCAGGAGTGACTTCCTATCTAGATTTGCCCAGGACTGAGGTGGTTCCTAGAAGGCATGATAATCCATTTTAAAAATTGAGAAAGTCTCAGGCATATAGGAATGAGCTGGTTACCCTACTATTGACACTGACAAGAATATTAGGTGCATCCATTGTGGAAATCAATTGCAACCTTGTCTAAAGTTGACTTAGTGGGACAATGGGGACACTACATATAATCATCCCTTGAGGAATTTTGTTGCTATAGTGAGAAAAGAACAGTGGGAAAAGCTGGAAGGGGTATGAACTCAAAGAAGTAAGTTTTTCTTTCTTGAAATTGGAGTATAACTGCTTTATATGTTGTGTTAGTTTCTGCTGGACAACAGCGTGAATCAGTTATACATATACGCATATCCCCTCCCTCCCGTTCACCCCCACCCCACCCTCTATGTCATCACTGACGCTGAGCTGAGCTCCTCGCACACAAAGCAGCCCCCCCTAGTTTCTATGTCACACATGGTAGTGTGTACACGTCCGTGTTGCTGTCTGTTTGTCCCACACTCTCCCTTCCCCCACACCGCCACATCCACATGTTTGTTCTTTACGTCTGCATCTTGGTTCCTACCCTGCAAATCTGTTCCATTTCTCTAGATTCCATATGTAAGCATTAATATATGGCATTTGTTTTTCTCTTTCTGACTTACTTCACTCTTATGATAGACTTTAGGTTCATCCACATCGGTACAAATTCCCCAATTTTGTCCCTTTTTATGACTGAGTAATATTCCATCATATACATCTTCTTCTTTATCTTTATCCATTCCTCTGTCAATGGAAACTTAGGTTGTTTCTATATCCTGGCTATGTAAATAGTGCTGAAATGAACATTGTGGTACACGTTTCTTTCTGAATTATGTCTTTCTGAATCCCAGCAGTGGGATTGCTGGTCATATGGAAGCTTTATTTTTAGCTTCTTAAGAAACTCCCATAGTGATTGTATCAAAATGGGACCTAATTAAACTTAAAACCTGGTGTACAGCAAAGGAAACTGTAAACAAGATGAAAAGACAACCCTTAGAATCGGAGAAAATATTTGCAACCAAAGCAACTGATAAAGCATTAATCTCCAAAATATGCAAGCAGCTCATGCAACTCAATATCAAAAAAGCAAGCAATTCAACCAACAAATAGCAGAAGACCTAAATAGATGTTTCTCCAAAGAAGATACACAGATGGGCCAAGAGGGACATGAAAAGATACCTAACATTGCTTATTATTAAAGAAATGCGAATCCAGACTACAATGAGGTATCACCTCCCACCAGTCAGAATGGCCATTATAAAACATCTACAAACAATAAATGCTGGAAGCAAGTTTTAAGATGGGAGTCATTAAAGCCAATTTGTGTGCTAAGCAAAGTAATCTAGTACAGAGAAAATTTTTTATAACACTGAGAAGAGATATTTGCAGAAGAAAAGGCCTCTAGTAGGTGACAGCTACTTGTTGAAGGCAGTTTCCTCGAGTGTCCTAAGGATCCCTACCAGGCCACAGAGGCTCCCAAATGGATCACAGGACGCAAAAGTGCATGTTCTTTCTTCATTTCTGAGAACTAAGTGACTCATGCTTCTATAGTCTCTCGTATTTTGAGGCAACTAAGGGTTACTTACTGGCTTCCCAGGTGGCGCAGGGGTGAAGAATCCTCCTGCATTGACAGGAGGATTCATGAGATGTGGTTTCAATCCCTGGGTTGAGAAAGATCCCCTGGAGTAGGAAATGGCAACCCACTCCAGGATTCTTGCCTAGAAGTTTCCAAGGACAGAGGAGCCTGGCAGATTACAGTCCATGGGGCCACAGAGTTGAACATTATTGAACTGCCACACACATACACACACAACCTAATCAATGAGTCATGAAATGTAATGTGCTATTCATCAATGAAAATGACCCCAGACTTTGATTGTGTCCTTTGCTAAGAAATTTGGCTGCCAACAAATCGTTAGCAATGTTGTCAAATTCATACCCTGTGTGCACACTTGCAGATGGTTAGAATTTCACAATTTGGGGGAAGCATTTTCAGTATTTCATCAGTATTACCCCGAACTGACTATGGTTTTCTCATTGTTGATGACCTTGCTATTCGTATTAAACGTCTCTTTTCACTGAGCTTTAACATTATCCATTTAGCTTTTCATAGGTCGTTAGGTTAATTTCACAGTCTATAGTGATTCAGGTTTGCATCAATGATTTTTAACTGATAATATTCCTGTAATAGACTTCAAGACCCTGTGAGTCTGATGTTCCAATGTGAATCACTCGTATCTCTATTGCCTAAGGAGGAAGGTGCATGTGTGTTGGACTGCTTGTGAATATTATCTACTTGAATAAGTAAAATAAAATTATTGAGCTATTTTTAAGTTTTTAGGAAATTGTTTTATTGCACAAAAATTTAGTAAGTATGTTCATATTCTTCTAAGGTAACTAGTAAGTGAATCATTTATTCTGGTTGGCAACATGATATATATAACTTGCTGTATTTCTTCTTTTTCTTTGTAATCCTGGAGTTTTTTCCTAAAGGAAATTCAAGTGGATGGGAGAACACAAAACCTTCTATTCTCTCTGTAGGACTTGCATGCGCGCTCAGTCCGGTCTGACTCTTTGTGACCTTGTGGTCTATAGCCTGCCAGCTTCCTCTGTCCATGGAAATTTCCAGGCAAGAATACTAGAGTGGGCTGCCATTTCCTCCCCCAGAAGATCATCCCGACCCAGTGATAGAACCCGTGACTCTTGCATCTCCTGCATTGGCAGGTAGATTCTTTTTACCACCGGGCCACCTCCCTGTAGGTGCCACAGTCACAAAGCTTGGGAGCCCTGATTGTAGAGGGCTTTTTAGGGCTTCTCAGGCCAAGGCTTTGTGCCAGCTTGGGCAGAGTTTACATCTCCCAAATCATGTCAGCCATGGTTTTCCTAATTCCAGGCTAGCTCCACAATTGTCCACAGGCCAGTCCCTCTTCCTAAGGCGTGCCCAGCGGACACTGTGGCTTTGCTACACAGGAATAACATTCCATTTTCTGGGCTGTGTCTTTCCTTTTTTTCTTTTCTCCGTTGGCTTCTCTCTTTTCCTTGCCCCAAGATTGACTGTTCTAACTATAGTTTTCTAACAGGTGTGCAGGGAGGGCAGGAAGGCTGTGGTTCAGCTGTCCCCAGACACATGGGTTCTCTCCAACTGTCTTGCTGGAACCACAGGGCCCTGAGCACACTCACTGAGTGAGGATAACCCTACCAGGGTCGTGGCAGGGGGAGGGGCAAAGCCAGGGGAAACTTTTCATTCCCAGAGTAAAGTAGGGGCCAAGAGCGTATGCAGGTTATCCCTAGATCTGGGAGCACTGCTCAGGTTCAATAAGTAATCAGAGTGAGGTCCTGTTTTCCCATTCATGGTAGATACTGCCAGATGTCTACTCAATATTTATCCCCACCTCCTTCTTTCTTAAATTATATAACCCTCATCTGAGCCTCACCTGGCTAGAGTAGACACCCACTATGGAAGAGCTACTGCTGTATCATTTAATCCATGCGTAAACTCACTGTACAGAAGAGTTTGTGCCTACGCTCAGTGATTTACCTGAGATCTCACTGCCAACAGGTGGCAGATCTGGGTTCCAAACCCAGGTCTGTCTGACTCAGAGATTCATCCTCTTCCCTCTCTACTTCCTGTCTCCCTGAGAAGAGAAAGAATACCCATGCAGAGGTGGGAGCCTTACAAAGCATCTGTGAGACCCAGGCTTATCTCTGGGGATAAGATCATCCCACAGAACACGTGGCAGGCGTTCCCCAAGTTTCACTCCCCTCTCCTAGTGCATGGCACAGAACTTGGCCCAGAGTACATACTCCATGGGGAAAGAAGAAATGAAGAAGAGAGACAAAGGGAAAAAAGAGAGAGGGAACAAGACATCAATCAGACATGTCTTTTTAAAATATTTATTTATTTGTCTGCACCAGGTCTTAGTTGCAGGCATGTGAACTCTTAATTGTGCATGTGGGATCTAGTTCCCCATGCAGGGATTGAATCCAGGGCCCTCTGTATTCTGAGCACAGAGTTTTAGCCCCTGGGCCACCAGGGAAGTCCCAGTTAGGCATATCTTTAGCTACCTTCCCCAGGCCCAACCCCAGGGCCCAAGTTTAAGGATAGTCTATCAGTTAGGACTTATATTCAGTTAAGAGAAACAGAGATGAAACTTAAACATGTAGAGTCTGCTGTTATTTTTCCCCCACACAACCAGAGAGGTAGGTAGTGGCGTCGTGTTAGTGATTCACAGATGTCAGGTCAGCAGTCTCTGCTTCTCCTCATGGTCACTAAATGGCTGCTGCAGCTCTAATCATCACGATCTAGGCAGAAAGAAAGAAAAGCCAATCTTTCTTAGAAACTTTAAATGGATGTCTTATTGGCCAGAACTGGGCTGGGACATGTAACATTTTAGTTTTATTTTGTTTTAGCAAGTCTTCTTTGCTCTGTAGCATCTTTCCCTGCCTCCTTCTTCACTTCTCAGTCCCAGGAAATGATCTCTAAAGTACAAAGGAGGCTCAGCTCATGCATGTACCTTCATAAGAAAGGACAAATCATGTCCTGCTGATTTGAAGATTCCAGCTGATGATGAAGATTCTAGAAAATGGATCCAAACCCCAGAAGTTTCAGGCTTGACTTTCAGAGTACAAGCTCTGCTTCCATCTGACCCACTTGGCTTACTGTAGCTTCATGGCTCCTTTGGGAGACTCCTAGTCCCCAGAACACACAGAGAGGGCAAGAACTGACCACAGCCATCTGGGAGCAAATTCTGGGTCAGTTAGGATGCTTTCAGCTACAAGTAACAGAAAGCCTCAACTCAAAGTGTCTCTGAGAGAGTTTATTGTCTCACATTACCAAGAAACCCAGAGATGGGAAGAAAGAACTCCACACAGGGCACTTTAGCATTCCAAATTTTCTCTCTGGTTTTCTGAGAGCTGTCCCACCCTATGTGTTGGCTGATGGCAAGATGGACACAGACATTTCCAGGCACCACAGCTGGATGAAGAAGAGAGACTGTTTATTAGGACTATGGGTCTCTTTATTAGAAGTAAGGAAACCTTTCCCAACAGGCCCCCTGCAGAGTTTTCTTCATGTCTCCTCTGGCATCTCCACATGGCCTGGGCTTCCTCACACCAGGAGGCTGGGTGCCATCAGTAGAGACAGAGACAGAGAGAAGCAGATGGAAGTCATATCTCTTGTCATAACCTAGCCTCAGAAGTCCTGCAGTATCACCTCAACCGCATTCTCATGGAGACAGTCACAAAGTCTCATCCAGCGTAAGGAGAGGGGAAATGGACTCTAACTCTTGATGAGAGAGCTAAAACAGTATAGCCACTTTGGGAAAATACAATCTGTTGCATCAGAAGACCCCCTCACTCTTTGCATAGCCTCCCCTCTCCCCTGACAGGCACTGATCACTTCCATATCCAGGTCTCACCTGGCAGGATCTAGATCACCTGCAGAACTCTACTGCAAGGAAGCCTGGGAAATGTTGTTTGGAACTTTCTAGCCTTTATAGCCTGGCTTTCCCTAGGGGCTCAGTGCTTAAGAATCTGCCTGCCGATGCAGGAGATGTGGGTTCTATCCCTGGGTCAGGAAGATCCCCTGGAGAAGGAAACAGCAACCCACTCCAGTATTCTTGCCTGGGAAATCCCATGGACAGAGGAGATTGGCGGCTATAGTCCAATGGGGCTGCAAAAGAGTCAGACATGACTTAGCAACTAAACAACAGCCTCTATAGAACAGGAATGTGAGCTGAAGTGGTTTGGATTAGGTGGTAAATGAAACAGCTTACAAGTCTGCCACAGTTAAAAAAAAAGAAGAAAGAGGGAGTAAATAAATCATTGGAAAGTGGCTCACAGGGTCTGCTGCAGATCCTTACCTTTTCCGATTTCTACTGCTTAACTCTTTCCTGTAGCATTCAACAGGTATCTATTGAGCATCTCCTGTATTTCAATCAAGCTAGACTGAAAAAGACAGATAGGGATTTTAGAATCTATGAAAGACAGGCTTAAACAAATGAATAGTTATTATAAATAACTATGCATTTACAATTGCTGTAAGGATTTTACAAAGAAGTAGTATATGCTGTCCTTCCTGTTCCCACAGAGATACCTTGCCAGCCAGTCTGATGGGAAACTTCAGGCATTAGAGACTGCCCTGAGCCTCTCTTCATAAATTATCTATAGTCATTACAGGACAAAGCTTATCTAGGTGTTCAGATATTACTCAGTGTATTAACTACTCAGAGTTAAGCAGTAAAGATTAGAAAGGTAAGTAAGTGCTTAAATAAATGTAAAATTCTTTAACAGGCTGGTATCAGCAAATATCTGGACAGATTGGCACTAACCAAAGAAAAATGAAGACTTTGGCCTCAAATATGAGAAAAGTTCAATTCCAGATATAATCCTGGTGCTGACAAGTGGGGTCTGGCACAAGGCAGAAATGTGAATTCCAGTGCCTACCCAACATTAACTACTTGTTTCAAGAGATAAAAACATTAGATTTTCTCAACATCAGCCTTGGGGAATGAAACCTAAGTTCCCAAGGAAAACCTGCCATTCATTTTCAGGGAAAGGTGGGTGTTGACAGTGGGATAAGGTGACTGTGATTGGACTGTGTGTCTGGAAACAATTACATCCATATTGATCAACACCAAAGGTGCTCTCATGACCTGTGGTCCAGTGACCCCAGAATGCCTGTGTTTTAGGCTTGTTAAAATGGATTCCCCATTTGGACTAACCACACATGGCTCTTTTGGTAGCTAACCAAAAGCTATGTTGATGACATTGTAATATATATTAAATCATATGTTATTTCCTCAATTAACATAATGAAGTCAGGGGAATAAACAGCACAGCCTCACACCCATTCTTTTCCTCTCTGATGTTTTCTTCTTAAGAAATAAACACACAGCTTCATTAACAACAAACTCAGAATAAATTAATAGGAACTGAAATCCGTGAAATTAGATTCACTTTTCTAATTAGCTGAAGAGTTCACAGATACGGGGGCGGTCTTTATCACAGGCTCTCTTCCTCTCTGGAAGGGAATGGCTGTTTGTGATCTCAGAAAATTAAGCCCTCCCCTCTTACATTCTACAAAGGAATTTCCGATTGAAGTGTAAATGTGAATTTCCTTTGGCCACCTGGAAGATCATTTTGAAGTTGTGAATCTTGAGCAAATTCCTCATTAATTCCACCCCATGGTTGGGAGATTGTGTGATACGGTAATTTCCATTTTCAAAGGATTTGTCTTTTTCCTAATAATGTCCTCAGCTTCGTTGGCATCCTCCTCTATGAAGTTCAAAGTGATTTTTGAGACTTTTTGTCTTTCATTCTCACATCCCAGATGGAAAAAATAGGGGGCAGGAGAGAAAGCAACTGCTTTCCTGACAGTAAGTAAAGAAAACTGGGGTCAGGGAGCCAGAGGCCCAGGGAGACATGGATCAAAGTCCTTAATATAACTCCATGGGTCAGTGACAGCCCTGGAACACCCCAATTCTATTCTATCCCCTCCTCCCAGCTCACCAACCATCCCAACTGTCTCCCAAAAGTTCAAAATTACCAAACAGATCCATCAGGCTTATAAGTGAAAATTCTGGAAGCCTGACACTGCCCCTTCTAATGATTCACTGTAGGTGACCTGAAAGGGCAAAATTTGCTCAGTGAAGGAATCAGCTCCTTACCCAGAGCAGCTAGCACTTTCCAGGAATTTCTCCACTCATGTATGTGTTCAGTTATTTGACAAAATTTTATTGAGCACCTGCTATGTGTCAGATACTATTCTGGGCATTGTAGATAGAGAAATGAAAAAAGTGAATGAAAATCGTTGCTTTCACAGAAGTTGTTCTAGTGCAGAAGACAAATAGTGTATAAGAAAAATAAACAAAATATAAGGTTTGTTAAAAGGTAATCAGTGCCAGGGAGAAAATAAAGTAGGGGTAGGATTTAAAATGTCAGGGTGCGTGAGGGGCTGAATTTTTAGTTGAAATGACCTGAAAACTGCATTGTAAGAACCCAGGAAGATTTATCTGTCAAATTGAAAGTAAACCTTTTGCTTGTATGGGAAATATCTGACATTTATTTGTTTGATCCCTGGGTTGGGAAGATCCCCTGGAGGAGGGCATGGCAACCCATTCCAGTATTCTTGCCTGGAGAATCCCATAGATGGAGCCTGGTGGGCTACAGTCCATGGGGTTGCAGAGAGTCAGACAAGACTGAGCGACTTAATACAGCACAGCAAGTAGTACATTTTATGTTTATGTGTTAATATCATGTTTGAGCAAATGAGTCTGAATAAATAAACTTGGGAAAAAAAAAAAAAAAAGAACCCAGGAAGAGGTGGAGACTGCAGAGAATGCAGTAGAAGGTAACACAGCCTGTGTGGAACAGGAGACTAGGTGTTTCCTATAGTCTCTTTTGAAGTACATTTACTCTTCCTGATTATGCATTTGTGAATGTGGCTAATATCTATCCTTCCTAGAAGTTAAGACATTAATGAATATCTGTACTGAGTTGGAGATAGGGTCTTTGTAGATGTAATTCGTTAAAATGAGGTCATATTGGATTATAGTGGGCCCTAAATTCAATGACTGGTGTCATTATAAGAAGACCCTACAGAGGGACTTCCCTGATGGCCCAGTGCAGGGGGTCACAGGCTCAGTCCCTGCTCCAGGAAGATCCCACACGCCACGAGGCGACTAAACCCCTGCACCACTACTCTTGAGCCCATATGTTGCAACTGCTGAGCCCTAGGGTCTGTGCTTAGCCAAAGAGAAGCCACTGTGATGAGAAGCCCAAGCACCATACCTAGAGAGTAGACCCCACTCGCTGCAACCGGAAAAAACCTGTGTGCAGCAACGAAGACCCGGCACAGCCAAAGTTAATTAATTTTGAAAAAAGCGAAGGCCATACAGAGACACAGAGAACACACATGCGAAGACAACCATGTGAAGATGGAGCCAGAAGTTGCAGTGACAGAGCTACAAGCCACCAATGGAATGCCAAAGATGGTCAGCAACCTCCAGAAGGTAGGAGAAAGGCACGAATCAAATTCTCCCTGAGGGCCTCCAGGAGAAACCAGCCCTGCCGATACATTGATTTTGGACTTCTGTTCTCCTGAACTGTGAGAGAATACATTCCTGTTGGCTTAACCCTCCCCATTTGTGATCATTTGTTACAACAGTCCAAAGAAATCAATACAGACTTTGGTAGCTGTAAGTGGTGCTGCTATAACAAATACCAAAAATGTGGAAGGGCTTTGGAATTGGGTAAAGAGTAGAGGCTGGAAGAACTTTGAGGTGAAGTTAGAAAAAGCCTAGATTGCCTTGAAGAGAGTGTTAGGAAAAATATGGACCTTAAAGGAGATTCTGTTGACAGGAGGAAGTTAAGAGAATGCTTCTATTATCTTAGAGAAAACATATAACATCATGTACAGAAAACTGAGGGGCTTCCCTGGTGACTTAGATGGTAAAGAATCTGCTTGCAATGTGGGAGACCTGGGTTCAATCCCTGAGTCAGGAAGATCCTCTGGAGAAGGGAATGGCAAGTCACTCCACTATACTTTCATGGAGAATTCCATGGACAGAGGAGCCTGGCGGACTACAATCCATAGGGTCTCAAAAAGTTGGACACAACTGAGTGACCTTCACTCACTCACAAAAAAATTGATAGAAATATGATCATTGAGGATGGCTCTGGTGAGATCTCAGATTAAAATGAAGAGCAGAGTATTGGAAAATGGAAGAAAGGTGACCCCTGTTATACAGTGGTAGAGAACTGGGCTGAATTGTGTTCTAGTGTTGGGTAGCAAGAAGGTCTTCTAAGTGATGAACTTAGATGTTTAGCTAAGGGTACTTCTAAGCAAACTGTGGAAGGTGCAGCCTGGTCTCTACTTGCTGTTTATAGTAAAATGTGAAAGGAAAGAGATAAATTAGAAGGAACTATCATGCAAAAATGTGGAGAGAGAACTACAGAGGGCTCATATTCAGCACCTTTGGTTATTTATACTATCAATTCAGTTCATTCGCTCAGTCATGTCTGACTCTTTGAGACCCCAGGAACCACAACATACCAGACCTCCCTGTCCTTCACCAACTCCCAGAGTTTACTCAAACTCATATCATTGAGTCAGTGATGACATCCAACCATCTCATCCTCTGTCATCCCCTTCTCCTCCTGCCTTCAATCTTTCCCAGCATTAAGGTCTTTTCCAATGAGTCAGTTCTTCACATCAGGTGGCCAAAGTACTGGAGTTTCAGCTTCAACATCAGTCCTTCCAATGAACACCCAGGGCTGATCTCCTTTACGATGGACTGGTTGGATCTCCTTGCAGCCCAAGGGACTCTCAAGAGTCTTCTCCAACACCACAGTTCAAAAGCATCAATCCTTCGGTGCTCAGCTTCCTTCATAGTCCAACTCTCACATCAATACATGACTACTGGAAAAATCATAGCCTTGACTAGACAGACCTTTGTTGGCAAAGCAATGTCTCTGCTTTTTAATATTCTGTCTAGGTTGGTCATAGCTTTTCTTCCAAGGAGTAAGTGTCTTTTAATTTCATGGCTGCAGTCACCATCTGCAGTGATTTTGGAGCCCAAAAAAATAAAGTCAGACACTATTTCCCCATCTATTTGCCATGAAGTGATGGGACTAGATGCCATGATCTTAGTTTTCTGAATGTTGAGCTTTAAGCCAACTTTTTCACTCTCCTCTTTCACTTTCATCAAGAGGCTCTTTAGTTCTTAGCTTTCTGCCACAAGGGTCGTATCATCTGCATATCTGAAGTTATTGATATTTCTCCCAGCAATCTTGATTCCAGCTTGTGCTTAATCTAGCCCAGCATTTCTCATGATGTATTCTG
Source organism: Cervus elaphus (assembly GCF_910594005.1). Taxonomy (NCBI): domain Eukaryota; kingdom Metazoa; phylum Chordata; class Mammalia; order Artiodactyla; family Cervidae; genus Cervus; species Cervus elaphus. Next base: position 80,782,025 of record NC_057826.1, read on the forward strand.
CATATAAGTTAAATAAGCAGGGTGACAATATACAGCCTTCATGTACTCCTTTTCCTATTTGGAACCAGTCTGTTGCTCCATGTCCAGTTCTAACTGTTGCTTCCTGACCTGCATACAGATTTCTCAAGAAGCAGGTCAGGTGGTCTGGTATTCTCATCTCTTTCAGAATTTTCCACAGTTTGTGGTGATCCACACAGTCAAAGGCTTTGGCATAGTCAATAAAGCAGAAATAGATGTTTTTCTGGAACTCTCTTGCTTTTTTGATGATCCAACAGATGTTGGCAATTTGATCTCTGGTTCCTCTGCCTTTTCTAAAACCAGCTTTATACTATATTAGGAGCCTAAAAGTTTGGAAGTGGTCTGAGTCTCTCTAGACCAAAATAGAGGCTTTGGAGCAGAGTAAGTGCTCAATCAATGCTGACAAATAGGCAAATGGACATGTGCAACCTGCTTTCCCGGATGACTAAGCAAGTCACTCGCCCCTGGGAAGGAGAAATCCCCCAGCCCTGCCCTTTGCAGCATCACCATACCTTCACTGTGAGCTCTGACTTCAGCCCCTCCTCCCCACACTCATCCCAGATGTGGGGCCAAGACTAAAAGGATAAAACCAGTGGTCATAAGTTCCTGCCTGGTCACCACTTGGGGTCATCACATCTGGGTTACATGAGGGGAATAAGCTCCCCTCTGAAGCACAGCAGCTTGGGGCCAGAGACCCAGAATGCTGGTAAAGAACAGAAAGGAAAGGTGGGCAAGAGCATGCACAGGAATGTCCCCACCACAACATGACCTCACCAGCCACAGAACCAGAGACCATGAGGGACCTGACCACTGTTGCTGCTGCTAAGTCGCTTCCATCTTGTCTGACTCTGTGCGACCCCATAGAGGGCAGCCCACCAGGCTCCTACGTCCCTGGGATTCTCCAGGCGGGAACACTTGAGTGGGTTGCCATTTCCTTCTCCAGTGCATGAAAGTGAAAAGTGAAAGTGAAGTCGCTCAGTCACGTCCGACTCTTCGCGACCCCATGGACCGCAGCCCACCAGGCTCCTCCGCCCATGGGATTTTCCAGGCAAGAGTACTGGAGTGGGGTGCCGTTGCCTTCTCCAACCTGACCCCGGCACAGGTAGAAATGGAGGCCCAGAGAGGAGCCGCTGGTCAGCGGCCGGTGGCAGAGCCATGCCTCAGGCCTGGGAGTCTGACTCCCAGTGGTCCATTCATTCTCGGGCGGTGACTCTGCAGCCCACAGTGACCTGGATCTATCTGAAGGCTTGCCAGGACTTGCCTCAGGCACTGAGGATGGGGTGCAAGGGGAAATAGAGTGAGGAAAGAGAGAGGAGGTTGTCCCTTCCCCGGGGAACCCCCCAACAGAACCCTCTCCCCACCTCAGGCCTCCTGTCAGCAAGGACCCTATGGAAGCAAGGCCAGGCCTTGGGAGTGTCTCAAGGGTCAGAACTTGCCCTGTTCTTCCTGGTCCATCAAAGGGAAATGCTGCCCCAATCCCGCCATCCGGGCTCACCCATTATCCCCAGCCTCTTGCCCCAGCTGCCAATAGGGGCAGCCCTGACGCAGCCTTCACCAGCCCCGTGGCATCAGCTCCTACCTCTCCCGGCCCTCCCACCGCCTCCAGGCCGCCCACCCGCGTCACCCCCGGAGCTCACAGCCTTGCTCCTCTCACCTTCCTGCCCCGACTCTGTGCTGGGCCCAGGGGACCGTGGTGACTCAGAGCCAGCCCTGCCCTTGGGTCCTTCCAGACACAGACAGATAGCTCTTTCCCCTCTGACAAGTAGATTGATGCTTTCCTCTCGGGAAAGGCTCTTAGAGCCTGGGAAATGTTGTCCCTTCTGTGTCCAGAGCAGCTCTGAGAGCACAGAAACGCAGATCTGAGGTCCCTCTCGGCAGCCACCACCTCCTCCCTGGGATTTTCCATAAATCCTTGGGTGATGGAGAGAAAAAGACTAAGAAGAGTGAAGGAGGACTGGAGAGAGACATCCATAGGCATCCTCGCGCACATGGCCTCGGCTGGCACGTCCCACTCACACGCAGGCACACACACATGAAGTGCGTGCACACAGAGATGCAAACAAGAGGTGCACACTTGCACACTCACACTCACACATGCAGGCACAGGCATGGCAGCACACACTCAGACACATAAATGCCTGCACAGAGTCACACCCAGGTAAATGCACACACAACCATACCTACCTACACAGGGGCCCAGGGACACTCACATCATCATGCAAGGTCAAGTGCAAACACAAAGACAATATGAGTACACACGTGTTGCAGTCACAGCACACAGACACCCGTGCGCAGGCTACTTCTCATGAGGTCGCCCAAGTCTCCTGGTCGCAGTAGGCACGTCCGGTGCCTCGTGCTGACTCTACCCCGGGGCTGGGCGGTGCCCCCTACAGCCTGGCTGGGCTGCAGCCTCTGACTTTGGGAAGAGCAGAAATGGAGAAAGGGAGGGAGATGCATTCTGAGGAAGTTCTTAGCTGAGGGATGCCCTCAGGGGCCCAGGAACAGGGGAGTCTCAAAAAGAAGTATCAGGTGATTGCAAGTCTGGGGGTGTCCACTAACCACACTCCCCTCATGGCAGGCTAGGAAGCTCCAACCCAGTGTCCAAACTGACAGGCTACTGCCTGGGCCTGAGGGAGCTTCTGCTGAGAGGAAGGGAACCAAACAAAGCCACCCGGCCCTTGCCCTCCCCTGACCCCCACTAGGAATCCCAGACACAGACCTGCTGCTCCAGCCAGATCTCCAGGGATGGGGGCAGAGGAATCGATGATGCTCAGAGCATTCACTGCCTGTGGATAAAGCTGCCCTGGGCCTCCCTGACACCAGAAATAAATGATTCTGTGAACAGAAAACCACTCAGACACGTCCAGTGTGACCCACTGGTGGGTGCTTCTGCTTTGAGGGACTGCCGCTCCCAGCTGCTGTGGGCCCTGGCCAGGCTGCCTGGGCAGGCAGGGTCAGAATACACAGTATCCAGGCCCTGAGACCCATGACAGCCCAAGCCACAGCCGCCGACAGGTCTGCCGGCAGCCTCCCAACCCCGGGCACATGTGGGACCCAAACCCCGAGGCCCATCCTCTTAGAGAGCAGCTGCTCAGAAGGATCTGTCTATGGACAAAAATGGGGTTTTGTTTCCTTAAACAGAAAATCTGGTTCCCTTATCGTCTCACATAACCCCGAGGCTGCTGACAAACTTGAGAAAGGACGAAATCAGGAGGCGCACAAGATCCCTGGCTTGCCTGAACCTCCACCACCTGCTAAATCCGCCCAATTGTCTCCAGGAGTCCCAGAAGGTGACCCATATGTGCTCACGGATGAAGCTGCTCAGTTGCTCTACAACAGCTGCAGATTTATTCCCCTTCTGCTAGAGACTGTCAGCCTGACCCTGCCACTTTTGCGGGGGAGTCCTGGGCCTCTCTAGCACCATCATGAAGCCAGAGCCTATTCCCCAGCCAGGCAGAGTGGGGCAAAACCTCTCTCCTCCCTTGCCACGCTCAGTCAGAGGGGTCCAGGGCAGGGCTCTTTGGCCCCTGCTGCCCTATGGAATTTCAGGGAAATGAGATTTGCCATTCTGACCATCCCAGCCATTCACCCCTCCCAAGCCTTAGCATTCAGACATGAGCCCCTAGAGCTTGGTAATGAAGACAGATGCAAGGCTGGACCCAGAGCTGCTTTGTCCCTAATAACGCCACTGGGAAAACCCTTGGGACTGGTCACCTCTTCCCAAACGACCAATGGTCTACACAAAAGAGAACACTGTCTCTCCGGTTGCCAGAAATATCTAGCTCCATCTGAATTCTAGAGATGGACACTGGCTGGGCTTGAACAAGGAGCCCCATTACACACAGACACCTTTGGAGCCTGCAGAAGTAGTGACCATACCTTAATGTCAGAAGCAAGGCCATGGTTTGGTGCCACCCACCATCGACTCCACTTCCCAGGTGGCGGAGTGACAAAGAATCCGCCTGTCAATGCAGGAGGAATGCGTCCGACCCCTGGGTTGGGAAAGTCCCCTGGAGAAGGAAATGGCACCCCACTCCAGTATTCTTGCTTGGAAAACCCCATGGACAGAGAGCCTGGTGGGCTCCCGTCCACGGGGTCACAAAGAGTTGGACACGACTGAGCATGCACTCACACACACACACACACACACCCCACCAGCTCCACTTGAAACTGCCCAGCAGACAGTAACATTGTCTCCCAGGGACGGATCCCTGTGCTCTGAGCCCCGACCACCACCTCCCACCTTCTAGTGGGCACAGGAGAAGGATCTCGATTCCCACATTCCTCACCCCACTCAATTCTGTTTTATATAAAATAGAGACTGTTTTATGATGAATGGAGGGATGACTGACCGGAGCTAGAAACCAACATTTCTCCAAGAGCCCACCCCACTGCACGCCTCTGGTTTTGGCCTTCGGAATCACAGGCCCCACCCTGCTGCTCTGAGGACCCTTGACTCTGCAGCCTTGGTCACCAGCCTCGCCAGGGACTCTGCTCACATCCCAACTTGATTTCCTTCAGTCTGGCTCTGAGAGACTGTTCTGAAACACCATAGCCCATTACCTTCATCTTCTGTGTTTACAGGCAAGTTTGTGTGTAGCATCGGTCTCTGGCTGGACCCAAATACCCACACTTTTCTCAAAGACGATGCTAACAACATCCCCAAGTATGTTCTTCTTGGGCTCAAGCAGCCTGAAGAGGCTTCTTGGGAGAGAAGAGGCCCCTAGAAGAGCAGATCTGTGTCTCAGCTGGTGCAGAGCGAGAGGAAGTTCTCCCAGTCGGCCCTGAGGACTTAGGCGATCCACTCAGGGCTGTGATCCCCCTTGGGGGGCAGAGAAGGGAGTGAAACAGTACAGAACATGCCACCCCCAAATATGCTGCTTCCGTATGGTGATTGTCTTGAGCTGAAGGCACTTGAGAAGCAGCAGGAGCAGGCAGGGCTCTCTCCCCACCCACCACTTTCCACTTAAAAGCAGGTCGTAAAATTTCCCTGGAGTAAGGTGCCTTCCCTCTACCGGGAAGAGGACGTTGTCATCAGCGGAGCCCAGGAGCCGATGCCTAAATGGACCTGTACAAGCAAACCTACTAAAACAAGCCTTACCTTCCATGTGCTTCCCCCATATATTTTCTAGTATCTGTCCCACAATTTACTCCCCAATCCCCTTTGTCTTGTCATAGCCCCACAATTTATCATTCTTTGTTTAAAAAGGGATAGATGATTCTGGGCCTAATGGCTTCTTCAGGTCTTCATTTTCCTTCTGAAGACTCCCATATGCACATAAATTATTAAATGAATATTAAATATTAAATTTGTATATTTTCTGTATACAAATCTAACAATATAATCTATTATGCGTGAATGCTGTCACTTCACTTGTGTCCAACTCTTTGCGACCCCATGGACTGTAGCCCACCAGGCTCCTCTGTCCACGGGATTTCCAAGAATACTGGAGTGGGGTGCCATTTCCTACTCTAGGAGATCTTCCCGACCCAGGGATTGAACCCACGTCTCTTGCCTTGCAGGCAGATTCTTTACAGCTGAGCCCCTGGAGAAGCCTGTAATCTATTATACTGGTACTCTATCTGACGTCTGTTTAATTCCTAGGCCAGTCACAGAACCTAAAAAGGCAGAAGGACGGTTTTCCTCTCCTCCAGGAGCATCTTAGAACTTAGCAGCCTGAGATATACAAAGTGTGCTGATGGTTTAATCGCCCCAAGCTTTATTTATTTTTGACTGCATTAGGTCTTCATTGCAGTGTGTGGGCATCTCTAGTGGTGGTGCAAGGGCTTAGTTGCCCCACAGCAAGAGGGATATTAATTCCTAGACCAGGGATGAAACCCTCGTCCCCTGCATTGAAAGGGAGATTCTTAACCACTGGATTGCCAGGGAAGTCCTGCTCCAAACTTTAATAAATGCTTCAGACTTCAAAAACTCCAACATTTCTGTCACTCCTCAGGCCAATTCTGATGCTTCTTGCTGTAAGGTGGGGTGTCAGGTTGATGGAAGTTGGTGAGATACCAACAATGATGAGTTCATCTTTTGACACCGGCTCCAGAAGGCATGGGGTGAGTCCCCCAGACATGAGAGATGACACCCAAGACAGCGTCCTGCACAATAACCCACTATAACTGCTGTCTAGATGCCAGCCTACTTTTGGTTTAGTCCCATAATTAGAAAAGGATTTCTTTGGAACACAGAAACCAGCAGGGGCAGAGAGGGAGGTGATGCAAGCTCTGCTGGGAGAAAGGCATGTTGCCCGTGGCCTCGGGGACATTTGTGTGTGAAGATGAACACAGGGCTTGGGAGAAGAGATCAAGGAGCGCTTCCAGTCCTGGAGGTGAAACATCTCTAATCCTGAGGTCTGAGCACCCAGCCTTCTGCTCTCCTGACCACACTCTCTCTCTGCCTGGAACACAGAGACAGAGTGCTGGCCACCAGTGCCTTCCTGGTCAGTTCTGGGAAATTCACTCCAGGCTTCTGGTGATAATTTTTTTTCATGGGTACATTGACCACAAGGAGAAGCATCCCTAATTCCTTTCTCTCTGTGTCATTCTCTCTATAGGAAGATAGGTAGCTAGGTAGAGATTGTGTGTGTGATTGCTATTATTATTATTTCAAAATGTGACTGCAGTCGGAGTTGTGGTCTCAAGAGGATGACAGAATTCCTCAGAGGGAGACAGCTGCTGTTATGTTTGGGAAAACACCTTAATGGATCTTTTAATTATGCAAAGAGGGGACCCCCAGGGCCTCTCTGGACCGGAGGGTAAGACAAAAATGTTAAACTGCATTATGAAAAAACACACTGCATTGTGTAAAAACTCACAGGGATTTTGGAACCACCTCAGGAGGTCACCTTAGGAAAGGGGTCCCCAATAAGAGGGGAAAAGTCAGGGATCTAAGGAAAAAAGCAGTTGCTGCAAGGAACTCCATGTGCCAGCAGCCCTCCCAGCCCTGACGCCTCGGGAGACAGCACTGGTTTCCCTCCCAGCACTCTGGAGTCCTTTACCTAGATGTTAATAAAAAGCATGACCTAGAAGGCTGGGATGCTGAGGCGTCTAGAGTACAGATTTCAACTATTTTGCTCCCTGGGTTGCAGATTTTTATTATAAAGCAATAAATTGGCACTTTGGTGTCTACCTCTGCCTTCCTGGGAGTCAGGGAAGGTTGGAAACAGCATCAGGAATGGTGAAATGAGATGAGGCAGCAGCCACCAAAGAGAGGTTCAGGGGTTGAACAGAGATCACCCAGGGCTATTTGGCTTTAGTTCTGTTTTGTGGTTTTCAAGGTCACCCTCTGTTCCATGGCTTCATCAAATCGTCAGTAAAATCTGCATCACTTGCTAATGATTTGTGGAGTCTCATCTGACCGTGGAGAGATGTTATTATGCTAAGTCCTGCCTCAGAGTAGGCACAGGTGATAACAGACACTCGGTTCCAACTGTGCCCCACCAGACCTGAACATGTTCCATTCAAAGGGTTGTCCTAAGGGACTTTCCCGGTGGTCCAGTGGTTAAGACTCTGTGCTTCCAATGCATGAATTGTGGATTCGATCCCTGGTCAGGGAACTAAGATTCCACAGGCTGTGCTGTGCCACGCTGTACACACACAAAAAATTTCAATTAATTAAAAAAAAAAAAACTTTCCTTAATTCTCATGTTCTGTCCTTGTAGCTTTCATGATGGGATATTTTTGTCTTGATAAAATAAAAATTTCTGCCTACTATTGCTTCCCTTTTTATTTATTTTTAATTTAAGTTTAGTTAATTGACAATATTAGTTTCAGATGTACAACACAATAATTCAATATTTTTATAGATTACACTCCATTTAAAGTTACCTCCCTTTAAAAAAAAAAAAAAAAAAAACCTTTCTTACTGGTCCTTGGAATTCCAGAGTCGGATGTAAAGCCACACTGACTGTCCTAGGCCTCGCATGAATCTTACCGAGGTCACAAATGCAGGGACCCTTGTGATGAGAGTGGTTCTCGCTTTCATAAAGCTTTCTGCTGCTCCTGCATCACCGTGTGTGGCTTTACTGCTCACTGTAACATTGGGAAGGACAGCCCAATCTTTCAATCAACGAAACCAGCCTACACAAGCCACAAACAAAAGTTTTATGGACATTCCCTGTCTTTGGGCATACTCCTTGGGTTTTTTCTGAATAAGCATCAGACAAAGGCACGTGTATTTTCCTCTGATGTTCATTTCACAGTATCAGAATTTTTCATCTCCTCAATCATGGGTAAATGCCTATCCGTCTTTACTACACATCATGAGGGGAAAAGCTTTTTCGTGGTCTCTTGTAGTCTTTTTCCTTGTCCTGAAGTGCCGTGGCCCTTTCATCCTACATAAGGTCTCCATCTCCCCAGGCTCTTGGACCCATGCCTCCTCCCTGAATCTCCCTCCTCTCAGACCACGTCCAGTTGACGCTCCTCCTCCCTTCTCTGCCCTTGGTCCTCTTCCCTCTCCAGACCAGTGCTTCTCACGGTGTGCTCTGGACATGCATTCAACCTGTCCCGGTGGCCTCCTGGTCAGCACGCGGCTGCCTCCTGCGGGCCTCAGGAGGCTGAGAATCAGCCAGAGTTGGAGCTCGAAGGGACCTGAAATGACACAGAGCCAGCTGGAGCCTCTCTCCTTCCCCACCGGGGCAGATGGAGGCTCAGTGGGCAACCACTTGGGGACACATCTATCCCGTCTCCTATCACCACTTTTAAGAAGGCTTCTCCCAGTCATGATGCACAGCCACGTCTGTTCCCTCCTGTCTCCCCCGCAATCAGCGAGGGCATTCCTCCAGCACTGTCCTGGGCCTTCACAGTTCTCAGGCGTTTAGGCCCGTGTGCCCCAAGGCCAGCGGGAAGGAGCGCGGGGCCAGCAGCTCTATGTGCGTGCGGGCAGAGAGCGAGCACAGAGCCGGGTGGTTGCCCCACGCGACACTCCACTATGTGCACAGCCCTGCCAGCCCTTGGCGGTCCTCCACCTCTCTGCCTGCCAGTCCATCACACAACAATCTCCCTTTGTTGTTGTAATATGTGTTTCTTTGATTACTAATGTGGTTCAAGCGTCTTTTGAAATACTCCTTAGCATTTTGAGTTTCCTACTCTATGAATTGGTCATTATCCTCCGCCTGTGATTCTAAGGGGTGCTTCTCAACTGCTTGGCTCTGCCCCAAGTTCTTGGGAAGGAAAGGACCCATCCAGCCTCATAGTTACCTCCACCCACAGAAACAGCTTCCATGGTTTGGAGCCGCAGCCTCCCTGGACACTCTGCCTCCTGAATTATCTCACCCACATGTGCTCAGATAAATGAGTAGTCCTAAATTAGGGCGAAACATGTGCAAGACCCAGAAGCTCAATGACCAAGATGCTACATCAGGGAGCAGTCTGTCTGGGCTTCCTGGGAGGAAAGAGGTCAAATTTCAGAGTTTAATTTAGCCCCTGTCAGGAAAGGCTAAAGGATTATTCTGGAAGACACCCCATTGCGGGGGCAGAGGGATGGAGCAAAGCCCTGATTACCAAAGGCTCCTTGTGCCTGTGCAGACCTCTGGCCTAAGCAGTGACGTGAGTTATGGAAGGATATTCACCTTCCTGTAGAACAGGGACCCCACCTCCTTCATGTATGCTGAAGGCCTTGAACCTTCACAGATGGAGCCTTCACACCAAGGAGGATCTGGGACTGTGACTTTTCACACAGAACCCAAAACCTTTCCCTTACACTTTGGGAGCACACACAATATGTGTTGAGTCATGTAGGGCCAGAGGTACATGTATTCAGTCATGTGGGTTTGGGGGTCATGGAACATTTACTGCAGTATATGTGGGTATCTGTGTGCTTGTGAGTGGGTGGGTGCATGTGTGTATGTGTGGTTTTGCTATGTACAAATGTATGAACATGGCTGCATACAAATGGTGTGTGCATGTACATGTACAACTCTTAAAAAAGGACAAGGAAGTGAAGGGTGCCATACTATGATAAATGAAGAAAACAGAAAGCTCATAAGAAAAGTAGAAGAAATTGTTACGAACTGAAAGTTTCTGTGTACCCCCAAAGTCACATGTTGAAATCCTAACCTCCAATGTGCTTCTATTAGTAGATGGGGCCTTTGGGGTGATTAGGTCATGAGAGTGGACCCCTCATAAATGAAATTAGTGCCCTTATAAAAGAGACCCCAGAAAGTTCTCTCTACCTTTCCACCATGGGTTCAGTTCAGTTGCTCAGTCATGTCCGACTATTTGCGACCCCATGAATCGCAGCACGCCAGGCCTCCCTGTCCATCACAAACTCCTGGAGTCCACTCAAACTCATGCCCATCGAGTCAGTGATGCCATCCAGCCATCGCATCCTCTGTCGTCCCCTTCTCCTCCTGCCCCCAATGCCTCCAAGCATCAGGGTCTTTTCCAATGAGTCAACTCTTCGAATGAGGTAGCCAAAGTATTGGAGTTTCAGCTTCAACATCAGTCCTTCCAATGAACACCCAGGACTGATCTCCTTCAGGATGGACTGGTTGGATCTCCTTGTAGTCCAAGGGACTCTCAAGAGGCTTCTCCAACACCACAGTTCAAAAGCATCAATTTTTCAGCGCTCAGCTTTCTTCACAGTACAACTCTCACATCCATACATGACCACTGGAAAAACCATAGCCTTGACCAGATGGACCTTTGTTGGCAAAGTAATGTCTCTGCTTTTTAATATGCTATCTAGGTTGGTCATAACTTTCCTTCCAAGGAGTAAGCGTCTTTTAATTTCATGGCTGCAATCACCATCTGCAGTGATTTTGGAGCTCAAAAAAATAAAGTCTGACACTGTTTCCACTGTCTCCCCATCTATTTGCCATGAAGTGATGGGACCAGATGCCATGATCTTAGTTTTCTGAATGTTAAGCTTTAAGCCAACTTTTTCACTCTCCTCTTTCACTTTCATCAAGAGGCTTTTTAGTTCCTCTTCACTTTCTGCCATAAGGGTGGTGTCATCGGCATATCTGAGGTTATTGATATTTCTCCTGGCAATCTTGATTCCAGCTTGTGCTTCTTCCAGCCCAGCATTTCTCATGATGTACTCTGCATATAAGTTAAATAAGCAGGGTGACAATATACAGCCTTGACGTACTCCTTTTCCTATTTGGAACCAGTCTGTTGTTCCATGTCCAGTTCTAATTGTTGCTTCCTGACCTGCATACAGGTTTCTCAAGAGGCAGGTCAGGTGGTCTGGTATTCCCATCTCTTGAAGAATTTTCCACAGTTTATTGTGATCCACACAGTCAAAGGCTTTGGCGTAGCCAATAAAGCAGAAATAGATGTTTTTCTGGAACTCTGTTGCTTTTTCGATGATCCAGCGGATATTGGCAATTTGATCTCTGGTTCCTCTGCCTTTTCTAAAACCAGCTTGAACATCTGGAAGTTCTCGGTTCACGTATTGCTGAAGCCTGGCTTGGAGAATTTTGAGCATTACTTTACTAGCGAGTGAGATGAGTGCAATTGTGTGGTAGTTTGAGCATTCTTTGGCATTGCCTTTCTTAGGGATTGGAATGAAAACTGACCTTTTCCAGTCCTGTGACCACTACTGAGTTTTCCAAATTTGCTGGCATATTTAGTGCAGCACTTTCACAGCATCATCTTTCAGGATTTGAAATAGCTCAACTGGAATTCCATCACATCCACTAACTTTGGTCGTAGTGATGCTTCCTAAGGCCTACTTCACATTCCAGGATGTCTGGCTCTAGGTGAGTGATCACACTATTATGATTATCTGGGTCGCAAAGATCTTTTTTGTACAGTTCTTCTGTGTATTCTTGCCATCTCTTCTTAATATCTTCTGCTTCTGCTAGGTCCATACCATTTCTGTCCTTTATTGAGCCCATTTTTGCATGAAATGTTCCCTTGGTATCTCTAATTTTCTTGAAGAGATCTCTAGTCTTTCCCATTCTGTTGTTTTCCTCTATTTCTTTGCATTGATCGCTGAGGAAGGCTTTCTTCTCTCTCCTGGCTATTCTTTGGAATTCTGCATTCAAATGGGAATATCTTTCCTTTTCTCCTTTGCTTTTTGCTTCTCTTCTTTTCACAGCTATTTGTAAGGCCTCCTCAGACAACCATTTTGCCTTTTTGCATTTATTTTCCATGGGGATGGTCTTGACCCCTGTCTCCTGTACAATGTCATGAACCTCCATCCATAGTTCATCAGGCTCTCTGTCTATCAGATCTAGTTCCTTAAATCTATTTCTCACTTCCACTGTATATTCATAAGGGATTTGATTTAGGTCATACTTGAATGGTCTAGTGGTTATCCCTACTCTCTTCAGTTTAAGTCTGAATTTGGCAATAGGGAGTTCATGATCTGAGCCACAGTCAGCTCCAGGTCTTGTTTTTGCTGACTGTATAGAGCTTCTCCATCTTTGCCTGCAAAGAATAGTATCAATCTGATTTCGGTGTTGACCATCTGGTGATATCCATGTGCAGAGTCTTCTCTTGTGTTGTTGGAAGAGGGTGTTTGCTATGACCAGTGAGGACACAGCAAAAAGATTTTTGTCTAGGTGTAGAGAACAGATTTGTGGGCGTAGCCGGGGAAAGGGAGAGTGGCACAAAGGGAGAGAGCGGCACTGACACATACACATGAGCACATGTGAAACAGATAGCTATTGGGAAGTTGCTCTATAAGACAGGGAGCTCAACGTGCTGCTTTGTGATGATCTAGAGTAGTGGGGTGGGGTGGGGATGGGAAGGAGGCTCAAGAGCCTCAAGAGACTTAGGAGGATATATGTATATTTATGGCTGATTCATGTTGTTGTAAGCAGAAATCAACACAACATTGTAAAGCAATTATCTTCCAATTAAAAATAAATAAAAAAACAAAAAAACAAGATTGTTGTCTATGAATCAGGAAGAGGATTCTCAATAGACCCCAAATCTGCCAGCGCCTTTGTGGACTTACCAGCTTCTAGGACTGTGAGAGAAATGTTGGTTAAGCCACTCAGCCTATGGTATTTGTTACAGTAGCTCAAACTGACTAAGACAGGAACTAAAGGAAGGAAAACTGTGTTTCTCCCTTCTCCTCCGCTTCCGTATACCTTCTCTGACTCTCAGCACATAGTGACTCAGAAAAGTCTCCACGTTAAAAGGAACTGTCCCTAACAAAGACTATCCTTCTTCCATTTAAATACCCTTGGATGGGGTCCCGGGTAGCCACTGTCACTCCAGGGAGTACATCTCTTCATTAGGTGGCTCTGATCACTGGAAATACCTTCCTTACATTGCCCAAGATTACTGCCCCTGCCAGTTCCACTCACTGACACAGCTTCTGTTGAGTGGGTTTCGCAAACCAAGTTTCTCTTCCCTGTGCCACCATTGCCATGGTCTCTCTCTCTCTCTTAAATATCTTTCTTTTTAACATTGATTATTTGTTTACTTACTTTGGCTGCATTGGGTCTTCGTCTTTGCCCAAGCTGTCTCTAGTTGCAGTGAGCAGGCTCTTTGTGCACTGCTCTTTGCTGTGGGGTACAAGCTTCTCACTGCAGTGCCTTCTCTTGTTGCGGATCACGGGCTCCAGGCTCACGGGCATCAGTAGTTGTGGTACAGGGGCTCAGGAGTTACAGCTCCCAGGCTCTATAGCACGGGTCCAGCAGTTGTGGTGCACCGGCTTTAGCTGCCTGTGGCATATAGAACCTTCCTAGACCAGGAATCAAACTTGTGTCCTCTGCATTGGCAGGCAGATTCCTATCCACTGTACCACCAGGGAAGTTTTGTCGTGGTTTCTTTTTTTTTGTCTTTCTTTTTTGTCATGGTTTCCTGAAGTATGATCCCCAGGACTGGACATGATTCTCTAGACTCACAGATCAGAGTAGGCAGGACAGTTGAGAAGTATTTGCTATGTCCAAAGCAAGGACTAATGTCAGAAAATTCTGAGATCTCCTCTGCACACGCTAAGTTGCTTCAGTCATGTCCTACCCTTTATGACCCTGTGGACTGTAGCCCACCAGGCTCCTCTGTCCATGGGATTCTCCGGGCAAGAATACTGGAGTGGGTTTCCACGCTCTCCTCTACAGTCATAGGATCACAAAGAGACATGACTGACATGACTTAGCACGCTCACAAATTTATTTATTTCTGTCTGGGCTGGGTTTTCATTGCTGCACAGGCTTTCTCTAGTTGCAGTGAGCAGGGGCTACTCTTTGTCGTGTGGTGTGCTAGCTTCTCATTGCAGTGGCTTCTCTGGTTGTGGAACACAGGCCCCAGGGCACTCAGGCTTCAGTAGTTGCCACACACGGCCTCAGTAACTGTGGCTCCCAGGCCCTAGAGCTCAGGCCCAATAGCTGTGACAGATGGGTTTAGTTACTCAGCAGCATGTGGGATCTTCTCGGACCAGAGATCAAACCCATATCTCCTGAACTGGCAGGCAGATTTTTCACCACCGAGCCACCAGGGAAGCCATATATTAATATAAATTTTAAATGACAGCAATACACACTTTATAAGATAATATAAACAAGAAGAGTGTATTCTAGGCAGGCAGGGAATGGAGAGAGAAAAAAGTAAATTTAAACGCAAACAAAATGGAAAAGGGGCCTTGTGTGGGCTGATGATAGCAATATGCAAAGAATCAGAGGTCAAAAAATAGCATATTTTCATTAATGTGGCCAGGTGGCTCAGAGGTAAAGAATCCACCTGCCAATGCGGGAGATGCAGGTTCAATCCCTGGGTCAGGAAGATTCCCCTGGAGTAGAAAATGGCAACCCGCTTTGGTATTCTTGCCTGGAAAATTCCATGGACCGCAGAGCCTGTTAGGTTACACAAGATCTTATTAGCATTTTTAAGTAGCCACACAAAGACTACTAGATTTCTTTTCCTGATAGTCCTACTACCCCCACCTAAATAAATGCTTTTTTAGACCTAAATACAGGACTATTCATTTCATTCTATTTCAGTTTATCTTGGCACATCTGGTTCATTTTTGCAGGTTATTGAACTCTGCACGGATCCTGATTCTGTTATCCGTGATGCTGCTACTCTTCCTACCTTGAGGGCATTCAGGATTGCAGTCTATGTGACATCTTCAGTCTCTTTATTTTTTTAATTTATTTTTTATTGAGGTGTAGTTGAATTACAGTGTTATGTTAATTATTGCTATACAGAACAGTGACTCAGTTTTATTTATATATATATATGTGTATATATATATATATTCTTTTTCATTATCTTTTCCACTATGGTTTATCACTGGATATTGAATATAGTCTCCTGTACTATACAGTAGGGCTTTGTTGCTTATCCATTTTATACATACCAGTTTGCATCTGCTAATCCCAAACTTCCAAGCCAATTCTCTCCCACGCCCCTCCTCCTTGGCAACCACCAATCTGTTCTCTATGCCTCTGATTCCATTTCTATTTCGTAGAAAAGTTCATTTGTGTCAGGTTTTAGATTCCACATAAAAGTGATATCGTATGGTATTTGTCTTTCTCTTTCTGGCCTACTTCGCTTAGTATGATAATGTCTAATTACATCCATGTTGCTGCAATTGGCATTGTTTCATTCTTTTTTATGGCTGAGTAGTATGCAGTCTCTTTAAATACTTTCCCACCTAACTCTTGGTAGGGATCCACTGTAGGTCAGACCTGGTACACAAGGGCAGCCCTGTACCAGGCTCAGTTCAGTCGCTCAGTCGTGTCCGACTCTGTGACCCCATGAATTGCAGCACGCCAGGCCTCCCTGTCTATCACAAACTCCCAGAGTTTACTCAAACCCATGTCCATCGAGTTGGTGATGCCATCCAGCCATCTCATCCTCTGTTGTCCCCTTCTCCTCCTGCCCCCAATCCTTTCCAACATCAGGATCTTTTCCAATGAGTCAACTCTTCCCATGAGATGGCCAAAGTACTGGAGTTTCAGCTTCAACATCAGTCCTTCCAATGAATACCCAGGACTGATCTTCTTTAGGATGGACTGGTTGGATCTCCTTGCAGTCCAAGGGACTCTCAAGAGTCTTCTCCAACACCACAGTTCAAAAGCATCAATTTTTCGGCACTCAGCTTTCTTCACAGTACAACTCTCACATCCATACATGACCACTGGGAAAACCATAGCCTTGACCAGATGGACCTTTGTTGGCAAAGTAATGTCTCTGCTTTTTAATATGCTATCTAGGTTGGTCATAACTTTCCTTCCAAGGAGTAAGCGTCTTTTAATTTCATGGCTGCAATCACCATCTGCAGTGATTTTGGAGCCTAAAAAGATAAAGTCTGACACATTTCCACTGTCCCCCCATCTATTTGCCATGAAGTGATGGGACCAGATGCCATGATCTTAGTTTTCTGAATGTTAAGCTTTAAGCCAACTTTTTCACTCTCCTCTTTCACTTGCATCAAGAGGCTTTTTGGTTCCTCTTCACTTTCTGCCATAAGGGTGGTGTCATCGGCATATCTGAGGTTATTGATATTTCTCCTGGCAATCTTGATTCCAGCTTGTGCTTCTTCCAGCCCAGCATTTCTCATGATGTACTCTGCATATAAGTTAAATAAGCAGGGTGACAATATACAGCCTTGACGTACTCCTTTTCCTATTTGGAACCAGTCTATTGTTCCATGTCCAGTTCTAACTGTTGCTTCCTGACCTGCATACAGGTTTCTCAAGAGGCAGGTCAGGTGGTCTGGTATTCCCATCTCCTTCAGAATTTTCCACAGTTTATTGTGATCCATGCAGTCAAAGGTTTTGGCGTAGCCAATAAAGCAGAAATAGATATTTTTCTGGAACTCTCTTGCTTTTTTGATGATCCAGCGGATGTTGGCAATTTGATCTCTGGTTCCTCTGCCTTTTCTAAAACCAGCTTGAACATCTGGAAGTTCTCGGTTCACGTATTGCTGAAGCCTGGCTTGGAGAATTTTGAGCATTACTTTACTAGCGTGTGAGATGAGTGCAATTGTGTGGTAGTTTGAGCATTCTTTGGGATTGCTTTTCTTGGGGATTGGAATGAAAACGGACTTTTTCCAGTCCTGTGGCCACTGCTGAGTTTAGGTACAGGCAATATCAAGATGTAAAGAATGGGTCCCTGTCCTCAAGGAGCTCACAGTCTAGAAGGGAGAGAGGCATGAGAACCCAAGGTTACAATGTAGCAACATCTTTGCTGCAAAGCAAGGGACATGGAAACAGAGGGAGGAAGGGCAACCAAGCCTCTCTGAGGATTAGAGAAGTTTCCTCAGAAGGGGAAGGATTTAGGCTACAACTTAACAGGAAAGGATTCAGCTGGGAGGGAGAGCCGGAAATAGAGTGGCAGGAGGAGTGGTCCTCCAAGAAAGGGCAGGAGCATGCATGTCTGTGTTGGCCTGCCCTATCTCCACTCCAACTTCTCCCAGTTAGTTCTCCATTTTTCCTCTGCAATGCTGCCCTGCCCTGGAAAAGCTGATTCCAACCCCTGCACCAGGGATGGGCTCAAGACCTGGACCACTGGAGTATCACCTTCCTCTCACAGATGTGATTGGCTAATAAGTGGGCCCCTGACCCAAAGCAAGCCAATCAGATCCAACCAGAGCTAATCCTGTACTTGACTTGAGCACCTATGTGAGAGGGACCTTCTTTTTCCTGGATTTGTTCCTGTTAGGATGCAGTGATCTGGAGCTGTAGCAGTTATCTTAACACAATGTGAAAAGAAGTCTACAGGTGAAATGAACTAGAAGGGGAAAAATAGAACTGAGAGTTAGAACTGATGACACCGCTTGAGCCTTTGGACCCAGGTACACCTTAAGCTGAGCCACATCTACCCCAGGACATTCCGTTATGTGAACCAGTAAATTTCCTTTTTGCTTAAGTCCACTTGAATTGGATTTTTTGTTCCTTGTAATTGAAAGAGCCCTGACTGGTCTAAAGTGACAGAAGATGAAGTTAGACAAGGAGGCAGGGGCCATTTAATTTTTGATGGGAAGGGAATTTTAATTCTATTCAATGGGATAAGGGCTGTAGAAACTGAAGAGCTCAGAGCAAGGAATAAAATTACATGATTTGCATGATTCATATCAGAGATTAGTATGGTGGCCAGGCTGGAAGGTGAGGCCAGAGGCGAAGAAGCAAGTTAGAAGCCTAATGCAATAATCTGCAATAATCCAAGCAAACAAAGATAGCATCCCAAGCTAGAAAGAGGAAGGAATTTTGACTTAGTGTGCTGTAACAAGTAACCATAGACTAGCTGGCTTAGCCAACATTGATCTGTTATTGTTCTGGAGTAGGGAAGTTCAAGGTCAGGGTACCAGCATGATTGGGTTCTTGGTAAAGGCCATCTTCCTGGTTCACACATGGCCACCTTCTCGTTGTGCCCTCGCGTGGTGCAAAGCAGAGAGAGAGGCAAGCCGTCTTGTGTCTCTTCTTATAAGAAAGTCCCACAGGCCCCATCGCCAGATATCACCACATTGGGGATTAGAGTTTTAACATATGAACTTTGAAGGGGTACAAACATCAAGTCAGTAACAGAAGGAAAGGAAAAAATGGACTTAAGAGAAACTCAAGAAGTGGGATCCATTGGATTCAGGAATGAAGAAGAATTGAGAGAGACATGGGAATATGAGAAAGGGAAGATTCTAGAATAACTCTTGGGTTTTTGGTACCAGTAACTTTATGGCCGATGGTGCCCTACCTGGAGACACAGAACATCGTAGAAGACAGGTTTAGAGCAGAGGAGAGGGAAGAGATGGAGGTGAGCAGGAAAGGGCAATGGTGCACTGTTCAGTTCGAGACATGTTGAAATTGAGGTACCTGTGGGACAGCCAATGAAATGTCCAATACTAATGGGTCCAGAGGTCTGGAGTTCAGAAGGGAGGTCCATGGCTATGGGTACAGACCTAGAGTGAGAGAAAACCTCCCAGAAGAAGCAAGAGATGAGCTGAGAACCCAAAAATGACTTAGAGAGAGCCAGGTGAAGAGGAAGGGGGAGAGATGCAGGTGGTAGGCACTGCCTACATAAAGACCCCAAGGCCTGAGAGAAGTTGATTCTGCTCTGTCTGGCCTTCATTCTGAAGACAATGAAGCAAATGGAGATTCCTGCAAAATGCAGCGCACCCACCTCTGCCTGCATCTACTGTGAGTCCCCGGGAGGGCTGACAGAGAAAGAACGTGGCCAGTGCACAAGGGACCCAGCCACAGCAACTAAACAAAAGCCAGTGGTATTCTCTTGTCAACCTTGAGCAGCAAAGCAGCAGACACAAGCAAAAAAAGAGCTAAAGCTGTTCCAAGAATGAATTTCCTTTGAAACATCACAAATGAAAAACAAAATCCTCTTAACCTAGTGACGGCTCCTGATGGAATAAAGCGCTTTCTCTGAAACTACTCCCAAATTAGCAAAACCATAATTAGGATTACTAAATGAATAGATCAGAATTCCATAGAGAAAATATTTACTCAGGCAAAACCTCCTCGATTCAATAGCTCTTTCAATTAATTTTTTCTAAAGTTTTGGATTTCCACAGACTAATCTGCTGGTATTTAGAAGGATTTGTAAGCCACTTGCCAAGTAGTTAAAAAGTGTGAAATGTCTTTGCCAGGAAGCTCTGTGGAAACCTTTGCTGGAATATACAGAGAGGAGTAAGGGATCCGAAACACCTCCCTACAGCCAACAGAACACTGCCTCTCCAGAGCTAGTTCACCTCCCGCTGGAATGCGCCTTACAAAATGTCCCAAGCAGCCTAGGACTGTGCAATGCCTTGGCCAAGTCCTACCACAGTGGTTGTCCATGCAGAAGGGATAAGGCAAGCATGGGAGCCTTCCTCACTGTGGAATCAAAGGTTTTATTTGGAGGAAGCTTATCCATGGACAGAGGAGCCTGGAGGGCTGCAGTCCATGGCGTTGCAAAGAGTTGGACCCGATTGAGCACCTATGTATGCATACAATGAATGATTACCGCTGATGGGGTTCCCACAACAGAGATGGACTATGTTGCTTTGAATGTGATACTGAATCAAGCCTGGGCCACAGGTGAGATAAGCTGGGACCTGGGACCCTTTACCAAAGTGCTTGCACCTGGACAAACATCTGGTCTCGGAGCAACAGAATACAACCATACTACAAGGGACTGAAAACAACTGCACGCATGCGCAATCAGGAAAGTGGCGCACAAGAAGATAGAAAAAGGTCAAAACCAACAGCCATTTCTGAGATGCTGGGAGCAAAAGCAGGGTATGATCCCTGCACAGAGCACCACCAAGGGAATGGGCAGATCACCCAAGCCACCCCTCAAGCCCCAACCGATCAATGTGCTCCCACCCTCACCCACTAAAAGAACTAGCCAGCCGTCCTCAGAAAACGAGCAGGGGCACTTGTTACTTGGTTTTAGCCCATGTGTGAGTCCTAGTAGAGCCTTGTCTGTATTCCTCATCTGGCCTCTTACTAATTTCCATTGATTAAAGAGTTCAAGTACTCAAGTCAGTAACACATGGAGTGCTGAGATTTATTTAGTTACCCTAAGATTTTGACTAGCAGAGTAGCTGGGAGAATCCTTCATGCGGAAGGTAAGCAAGGTTCTGCCGAGAGCCCTAACTCAGCTATTGCCACTCTGTACCTTCCCAGCTCACAATCCCCAACCTTCAAGCCTCTTCATTCTCCAAACTCACTTTTTTGTCCTAGTTGTGCCCTCTACTTTAAATGTCCTTTTCTGTCAAGAAGGGAAAAGTCAGGGGTCTTCCCTGGTGGTCCAGTGCTTAAGAATCCACTTTGCAATGCAGGAGACCCAGGTTTGATCTCTGATCAGGGAACTAAGATCCCACATGCTGCAGGGCAACTAAACCCACACACCATAACTACAGAAAGCCATAACGAAGAGTCCTTGAGCCACAAAGACCAACAGTACAGCCAAAAAAAAAAGAAGGGAATGGTCAGATCGGAGAACATAGTCTAGAGGTACCCAGTACTCTGTAGCCCTGAACCTAGGCCTGGTGCTTCAGTAGTGGGAGCCTCCAATCCACCCTCACCAACCCTTCAGGTACCCTCTTTGTTCCTCCAAAGAAAAGCCACCGCACAACGCATTAAAGTAAAAAACTGGTTTTGCTCTGAAGTTCCAACAGGGAAGACAGAGTAGAATGTCACATTGCAGATGCAGCAAATGCAACAGAAATTTCAATTAGACATCTCTCTCTCCCTGCAAAGTTTCTATCAACCATGCTTATTCTCCTCCCCCTTAACTCTTCTCCAGGAAGTTTCAGCCTCTCCTCCTGCCACCCACCCCATATAACTCTCTTTCTTGTCTTGCTTCCATTTTTAGAGTTTCTGTCCCATGACCCCACTCAACAGTCTTTGAGCTTCATCTTCTTTAGAAGACAGTTGTTGTTCAGTCGCTCAGTCATGTCCTACTTTTTGTGACCCCACGGACTGCAGCACACCAGGCTTCCCTGTCCTTCACTTTCTCCCTGAGTTTGCTCAAACTCACGTCCATTGAATCAGTGATGCCACCCAAGCATATCATTTTCTGTCACCCCTTTCTCCTGCCCTCAAACTTTCCCAGCATCAATGTCTTTTCCAGTGAGTCGGCTGTTTGCATCAGGTATCCAAAGCTCCAGTGAGCTTCAGCATCAGTCCTTCCAATGAATATTCAGGGTTGATTTTCTTTTGGATTGACTGGTTTGATCTCCTTGCTGTCTAAGGTACTATCAAGAGTCTTCTCCAGCACCACAGTTCAAAAGCATCAAGTCTTCGGCACTCAGCCTTCTTTATGGTCCAACTCTCACATCCATACATGACTACTGGAAAAACCATAGCTTTGACTAGATGGACCTTTGTTAGCAAAGCGGTGTCTCTGCTTTTTAATACACTGTCTAGTTTTGTCATAGCTTTTCTTCCAAGGAGCAAGCGTCTTTTAATTTCATGGCTACATTCACTGTCCACAGTGATATTGGAGCCCAAGAAAATATAATCAGTCAGTGTTTCCATTGTTTCCCCATCTATTTTCCATGAAGTGATAGGACTGGATGCCATATCAGTTTTTTGAATATTGAGTTTTAAGCCAGCTTTTTACTCTCCTCTTTCACCTTCATCAAGAGGCTCTTTAGTTCCTCTTCTCTGCCATTAGGGTGGTATCATCTGCATATCTGAGATTGTTGATATTTCTCCTGGCAAGCTTGATTTCAGCTTGTGATTCATCCAGCCCAGCATTTCGCATGATGTACTCTGCATATAAATTAAATAAGCAGGGTGACAATATACAAACTTGACATACTGCTTGCCAATTTTGGACTAGTCTGTTATTCCACGTACGGTTCTAAATGTTCCTTCTTGACCTGCCTACAGGTTTCTCAGGAGGCAGTGGGGAGTTGTAAATAACAAACATATTTTTCCACATGAAACCTTTTTCCCTCATGAATGACTGTAAGAACTCCACGGGGAGCACAGTTTGAGGCCTGGCTGAGGATGAGTGAGCAGCTTTAGTGGTTATTCTGGCCACTGGACCTTCCCAAAACCACGTGGGCCTTCCTTTCCAGACTGCTCTGAGACCTTCTGAAGACCCTAGCAGGGGCGGCTGTTCCACCCAGAAGTGGGCTGCACAGACCTCATCAGACCACAGGAAAAAGAGACCCAGACTAAAGCATGAAAGTGGAATAGTAGATCTTGACAGGAAACGATGCCCGGGCTTCAATTGCCTAAGGGCAGTTTCTGTAAACTTTAAAATCTAAAGTCACAGGACATTCTGATTGGGTGTTTGCTGCATTCCTACATATCTTGAGAAAAGGAAATAGCTGTATCCTTCCTTTCTTCTTCAAGCCTTGCCCACCCATTTCCACCTGGGAAAGCCAGGGCTGCTGTGCCAATCTGACTTAGGTAACCGAATATGGCTGTTTGCACAGGGGTGGGCCTGAAAACTACTGGCAGAAGAGTCCAGCTGAGTTTTTAGTATCTGTACTCACATGTTGCCCTGGGGAAAAAAAATAAGTACCACTCCTAACAGAGGATAGAAAAACATGTCTAATGGACTGGAAAAGCCCCAGATATATGTCTCATTTCTGAACCCTTCAGAAGGGCTCACCTTAATGGCACTTATATTTAAGCCTGTAACATAGAGAGAGTCACTTGGACCTTACGATGAAGGTGGGAGCCAGTGGCTGGTAGGGAGTGCCTGAATTTCTGATTCACCAGCAGGGGGCAGCGATGAGCAAGAGTTTGTAGGCTAACTCTGGCTTTACTGGAAGTTTTGGAGACACTGAGGGAAACACTTTGAAGAATGGAACATCTTGCTGTTCAGATTGGTGGGGATACAAAGCCTTGATACATTGAACTGTCTCGGTGTGAGAGCATTTTACCTGCAGGATCCCCCAAGTTGGCTGTTGTCAGATATTTGTACGGATATTTACATTGATTAAGACATACATCTGATCAATCAAACTTTCCAAAGACGGCCACAGCAATATCACCTGTCCTTCTGTGATGGAACCCTGCCACTCCCCTATCAGGAGGTGGAATTTATATCCCTTTTTGTATCTAAGTTATTCAACATTTGCTTCAACCAATAGAATCCAGGGAAAGTGATACTGCATCAGTTCTAGACATAGCTTTTAACTGGCCTAGTAGCTTCTGCCTTCTGCCTCTGGAATGCTCTCTCTTGGGTCCGTTTTGGAACTGAGCTATTGACTATATTTTCTTATTTTCCATATTCTTAATGCTCTGACATTCGAGGCCTCGATCCTAGAGATAACGTCCCTGCCAGGGTTCATTCATTCCTAGACCCTCCCTTATGAGTGTGATTTGATACAAAAGCCAACAAATCTGGGCTTCCCTGGTGGCTCAGACAGTGAAGTGTCTGCCTGCAATACGGGAAACACGGGTTCAACCCCTGGGTCGGGAAGGTCCGCTGGAGAAGGAAATGGCAACCCACTCCAGTACTCTTGCCTGGAAAATCCCATGGACAGAGGAGCCTGGTAGGCTACAGTCCGTGGGGTCACAAAGAGTCGGCCACGACTGAGTGACTTCTCTTTCTTTCCTTCTTTCTTTCTTTCCAACAAATCTAGAGCCCACACTTCCTTTATCATATTCTTGTACACTAAGCCAATATCCTCCTCACCCTAAATCACTCCAGGGCCACGTGCCAGACAACTGAGGACCACCCCTATAGCCAGAGCCTACTGAGATGATTTGAACCATCCAGTCCTGAACTTACTCACTGTGCCTACCCTGTCTCGCCCATGCCTTCCCGTGAAAACCCTAATAAAGACTCTGATCCTGCCCTCTTCTCCCTGATTTTTGCCTCCTGACCAACCCCAGTGCTTCCCCACGTGGCCCTGCATGGCACACATGCCCCCTGTTTCTAGAGGTCTGCGAGTGTAAACGTCTTCCTCTGTGACAGTCATTCCCACGTCTGCATGTCTTACCATACCTGATGAAAACAAATCTGGGTGCGCTTTTCACTTATTCATTTATGTCTCTGCTGGGTCTTCATCGCTGCCCTCCGGCTTTTCTCTAGTTGCAGTAAGGGCTACTCTCTAAGTTGTGGGGTGCGGGCTTCTCATTTCAGCGGCTTCTCTTGTTGCAGAGCACAGGCTCTAGGCTGCGCAGGCTTCCATAGTTGCAGCACACCAGCTTAGTTGCTCTGCAGCACGTGGAATCTTCTCAGACCAGGGATTGAACCCAGGTCCCCTGCATTGGCAGGCGGATTCCTAAACACTGAACTACCAGGGGAGTCCCCACCTTTTAAAAAATATGTGTTTGTTTATTTGGCTGCCTTGGGTCTTAGTTGCGGCACACAGGACATTTTGTACTACACAAATTCTTCAGTTGTGATGCACAGGCTCAGTAGTTCTCGCTCCGTCTCAGTTGCTCTGTGGCATGTGGAATCTTAGTTCCCCTACCAGGGATCACACCTGAACCCCCTGCATTGTAAGGTGGATTCTTAACCATTGAACCACCAGGGAAGTCCCGTGGGTACACTTTAGAATAGCCACCATGTTATGAGATATCCAGGCCACACGGAGGTGTGACAATCAGTGGCCCCACTTGAGCTCCCTAACAACACCTTGGGTCAGCGGCCAACCACATGAGTGAGCCCTCCTGGACATTCCACACAGAAAACCACACAGCTCCAACGAACATCTGACTGCAACCTCATGAGAGATGTCCGCTGAGCCCCACTGAGCTAAGCCAAATCAACCCACTAGAATAATAACTTGGTAGTAAATCACTCTGTTCGGGGGGGGGGGGGGGGGGACCTGATGCACAGCAGTAGATGCCCAGAACGTGCCTGATGTTCCTTCACTGAAGGAGTAGCTCCTATAACATTAAGTTCCCAGGAATGGTACTGTGGCTCCTTGCTACTCAAAGCTTGAGGACCATCTGGAAGCTTGTTACAAACACGGAATTTCAGCCCCATCTCAAACTTTCCCTAGCCAGAGTTTTGCATTTTAACAAGAACTGCTGATGAGTTGAGTGCACATTAAAGTTTAAGAAGTACTGCTGAAAGACTTCCCTGGTGGTCCAGTGGCTGAGAATCTGCCTTTCAATGCAGAGAACAAGGGTTCTGTCCCTGGTCCGGGAACTAAGATCCCGCATACCGTGGAGTAACAAAGCCCATACACCACAACCAAGACCCAGAACAGCCATAAGTAAATAAGTAAATAAAGCACTGCCGAAACAAATATTAACTATACTCTGCCCAGCTCCCCTTGGATCCTTAATTGCCCTTGGATTAATGGAGTTACTCTGTCTGTATATGCAGATGGCCAGAAGAGTCTGGGAGTTGATGTCCTGTAGGGTTGCCCATCCAATGACCAGCTAGCAGTAGGAAAGCCCAGCTCTCTTGCCTCCAGGTAGAACAAACTATAAGATGTCATTGTCTCCAAAGCCATCAGGATCAGTCCAAGACCTGGACTTTGCCTGAGATTTCACTCTTGCTCCTCCTCTTCCCCTTCCCTGTACTGCTTCCCCAACTCCCTTTCCAACTCTCTCAGGAGCTCTTCATTAATAAACCTCTTACATGTGACCCCTCACCTCAGGGTCTGCAATAGGAGCCTCCCATGGGAACATTCTGACTGATCTGACCATGTCAGTGCCCTGTCCTGGGCACACAGCTAGTAGTTACTGGCTAACACATTAGAACAGACGGGGTTGGGTGGGATAAAAGCGCTGGCGAGGAAAAGAAGACGATGGGTAAATACTGGGTTGGCCAAAATCCCTTCAGGTTTTCCTGGACTCTCTCATGGAAACACCCAAACAAACTTTTTGGCCAACCCAATACCACTCTTTTGAAGAGTTTTGCTATCAGAGGGAACTAAACAATGATACAGGAATTGGGGAGAAATGAACATTGTGTTAATGATATTGCCGTATAACCCATAACTTCAAAAATGTTAACAAACATTTATGATCTCACACAGTTTCTGAGGAATTTCTCAAAGTGGTCCTGGCCGGTCAGGGCTGCAGCCCCATCGGAAGGCTTGGTGAGGACTGGAAGACCTGAGTCTCAACTCACTTACATGGCTGCTGGCCAGATGCTTCAGTTCCTCTCCACTTGGGCACCTCCATAGGTTGCTCATTACAGAGCTTCCCCAATCATGCAGAAAGAGACAGTATTTGCAAATATGTAGGCAGGAATTGGGAAGGACATACCATTAACAGTTGGTAAAAAAAAAAAACACCTTAACTCTTGGGAATGGAATTGAGGATTGAAGAGCACAGGATTGTGGGTATGATGAATATAGACTTCGGTTTTGTATGTTTCTGAATTCCTTCTGTAATTTTAAAACATTCAAGGAGAAAGTTTAGATGGACCGTCAGTAGTTGGTAACGAATAAAACTAAGCCCACCGCAAAAAATTATCTATAAGAAGGTTAAATGACAGACAGAAAATTTGAGTTGGGTCATAAAAAAAATATGTGGGTGATAAAAAACATGTGACTGATTTTAGAGGCTTATATCTGTCGCATGTAGAATTTCTGGAAGCAAGTTGTGAGTTCTCAACTCCAGGCTTAATGGAAGTTCCTACCTCCACTGAGAAAACCCAGAGTATCCTGAAAATGAAAGTGAAAGTCATTCAGTCGTGTCCGACTCCTTGTGACCCCATGGACTATACAGTCCATGGAATTCTCCAGGCCAGAATACTGGAGTGGGTGGCCGTTCCCTTCTCCAGGGGATCTTCCCGACCCAGGAATCAAACTGGGGTCTCCTGCATTACAGGTGGATTCTTTATGGTCTGATCGTCATAAACACCTCACATCCAAACATCTCCTGTTACCTATGGCATGGGTTACCATTTGCCCTGGATGTAGGACCCTGATTACTCTAGCAGGCATAATACCTGAAACAATCCAGTCTCAAATTTTGGCCTCAGCCCCTAGAAGTAAAGACAGGTAAATAGCCTGATCTCAGCTCCAGAAATGCTCCTACCCTCTGGCCCTGTCAGAGCAGAGAAGTAACCACATTGCCTGAGTTCAAGGGGCAAAAAAGCCCTCTTGAGCCTGACCCTCATCCCGACAATATGGGGAGAGGCCTAGGAGAGGTCCTGGCTGTGTCAAAGGCAACATCACACTCTCAGCGTGGTCCTTGACTTAGAAGCCCCTCCCCAGGCTTAACACCCAAGGCCCCTCATACACTGATGTGAGGTAACTCAGGAAGAATTAGGAGCTGTAGAGGTTCATGGAAATGATGGGACCTTGGACATTTGCATCTATGTCAGGACAGTGACAGAACAGATGATGGTGGCCTGAAATGAGAGCTGCATGACCTAGGGCAAAGCTCACACAGATATTGAAAAAGACTGTGGGGTAGGATTCAAGCTGCTGGTTCTTGGTGCCACCCTTAGAAGCAAGAGTGGCCCCTACCCGGAGTCCCTTGACTTTCTGAGTAATGTGGTCCATGGACCAGCGCCTGTCCACAGTCTGTTACTGATTCTTGATGAGTACACTCAGAAACCAAGAGTAATTTCATGTCTGTTGAATCTGTAAAAATTCAGCCTTGTATTTGGTATGGATTTTTTAAATTTCATTTTTCTAGTGATTTATTTTTATTGGATTTTTTACAAAAGAATTGGTTTGGATTGGATTGGAAAATTAAAAAGCAATCCTGTACCGCAGAAAGTTTGCAAAGCCCTGTTTTAGAAGTTCCCACACATCACAAATACACAAAAAATAAATGGATTAAGGAGCACTTGGAATCTGGCGCTCAACAGGGGCAGAGCGCAGCCTGCAGGTGACACAGTTCAGGCCCCAGGAAACACCACTTTCCTTTGCCCTAGACACAAAGAGCAGCAATGTCTGAATGTCAAAAGGTTTCAGGGCTGTGCCTCTGCCAACATTGGAGACAGACACTGCTTCAGAATAAGAGGAAGATTTGAGTGGCAGAAGCACTTAAGTAAGAAAAAAAAAAAAAAAGACAAATTAATTAACTTGTCAAATCCTTTTTCTCAGACGGCATGAATGTAGTAGTTTCTTGCAGGGTTTAGCACCGTTTCCCAGGAGGTCCATCCGTCCATTTTCATGCTTCATTTTGTGCTCCACTTTGTGGTCCAATGGCTACTCATGAATTAGTGTGGTTTACACAGTTTCACGTGGCGGCTGAGGAACATTTTACACTAATCGCACTTTATTTTACCTTCAAAACAGTATATATGTTAAATATAGATACATGACACTAATTCTTCCCATCACTGCATGAACCTAGATATTCCTTTAAGAGACAGTAAAATTTACAGTGTAAGAGGTAAAAATTTACATTGTGAAATTAAAATATTTTATAATATTCTCTGCAATAATATGATTTATCTTAACTTTGTTAAAATATTTGAACAGGATTTGTACAACTCACGGTTCACTTGCAAAATTTAAATATGGTTTTTAGGGTACTTCTGTGGTGGTCCAGTGATTAAGACTCCACATTCTCAATCCAGGGGGCCTGAGTTCAATCCCTGGTCAAGGAATTAGGTCCCACATGCTGCAACTAAGACCCAGAGCAGCCAAAGAAATAAATTTAAAAAAAATAAATAAAAGTGGTTTTTAAGATTTTGATGACAATCTCACTTATTATTGAACTTTCTCCAAATTGAAATGAATTTTTAAATTTATCTAAGAATTGCATTGATTCAAAAAAGATAGTCTAATTTGTCATCATTTTCAATA
The DNA here is from genome assembly GCF_910594005.1 of Cervus elaphus. Lineage (NCBI taxonomy): Eukaryota > Metazoa > Chordata > Mammalia > Artiodactyla > Cervidae > Cervus > Cervus elaphus. The sequence goes on from NC_057826.1 coordinate 80,811,090, forward strand.
GAGCATAAATTGTGCAAAAATCTTGCACAATGGTGATTAAGTAGTTCTGCAATAAAGGAATAAAGAAAAATAAAGTTAATGAAAAGTTTGTTGTTGTTATTTATTTGATAAGTCCTGATGGACCCCATGAGCTATAGCCCACCAGGCCCCTCTGTCCTTGGGATTTCCCAGGCAAGAATAGCAAAATGCATTGCCATTTCCTTCTCCAGATCTTCCTGACCCAGGGATCAAACCAGTGTCTCCTGCATTGGCAGGCAGATTCTTTACTGCTGAGCCACACAATAATTTATGATTTATGTAGATCCTGATTTTATTACTTATCTAAACATCACCAGCCAGTCATATCCATATTTGGATATTCACACAGAATATCCAAATATGTGCAAAAATAAATTCTGTAATCTTCACTGGCTTGCCAACTTTCATTTACATAAAACCACAGTGTTATACTGTAACTAATTTTTCTATCTTATGAAGGTATATTTTTCAAGATAGAAGGATAAAATATTTTTATCTAATAGTTGATTGGCTTGGCTTATAATTTTAAATATTTACCCATGTATGACATGGGCCTCCATTTAGTATAGAGACCTGCTTAGAGTTGTCTTCCTGAGCTAAGCCATGGCTGCCCAGCAATTGAATGGAGGTTAGTGAGCTCGGTTCAAACTTTAATTCCTTTAAGAGAGGGAGCATCAGGTGAATGGAGACGTGACTTGAATGCAAACATCTGAAGGGAAACATAGCTTTTAGATAATAATTCTTTGCAATTGGTCTCATGTCTCATTTATTCTTCAGTTAGTAGAGATTTTTGCCTGACTTTGACTTTAAAAAGCCACTGTAGGTGTGACTGACAGTGGATATCCATAAAAGCCACCTCTGTGATCCTCCTTTGTGGGTGTCCCTTCTTTGATCCTGCAGGGACAGGATCTGAGCCCTGCTGAGAGAGGATGCCACTGTCCTAGATGGTCACTCCTGCAAGTCCTGCTCTGGAATCCAAACTGCTGTTTAAGGACAGGAGGAAATAGGCTTTCGATCATCCACAACTGTCCACCCTCGCCCACACTCAAGGTGAAGACCTCCTATGGACTGAAAGATCACAGTTTACCCTGAGGCCTCTGGACTGTGAACCCTGAGGGAAAGCAGTATCATTTATACCACTTCTCTGCTGAGAGGCATTTGCTTCATTCCCGGGAGGGTGTGTGTATATGCGTGTCCGCACACACAGGCGCCATGCATGCACCTCTATGATCAATGCTGCAATAAACACCCTTGTACATGGGCCCTTAGGTGGAGACTTTCATTTCTCTGGAATAGATTCCCTGGAGTGGGGCTGCTAGGTCAAAGGGCATATGTATTTTTAATTTCAATGGATTTTTCCTGATTGATTTCCAAGAAGGTTGTAATAATTTACATCTTCACCAGCAATGATTAAGTGCACACTTTTCCCCCATATGCAATAGATATAGAAGCTCTTTATAATTTTGCCAGCCCAAAGGCTACAAATTGGTAATCTTATTACTACTTTTACATTCCCCAGAATTCTAATGAATTTAAGCATTTTTCCATATAGTTGAATAATTTTCTTCTCTGACTTGCATTTGTATCATTTTATTTATTTCTCCATTGGGTTGTCTTATCAATGGGTAAGAGTGCTTTACACATTAGAGCTTTGACTATCACCTGCATTACAAATATTTTTTCCAAATCTAAATGCTTGTTCTTGACATTGCTTGCAGTATCTTTCCCCATATAAATTATTTTAAAATATCTATATACAAAAATAGCTATCTTTTTTATCCCCTAGATTTCCAACCTTAGCTGGGAAGGTCTTCTAACCCTAAGTTTATATGAGGCCTCCTTGCCAAAAATTTTATTGAAGCATAACATACATATGAAATAGTACACATATTTTTGTGGATCCATAAAATCTCACAAGTAAAAACATTCATGCAACCAAGGACCCAGCTCAAGGAACAGAACATTCCCAGCACCCTAGAAGCTCTTTCATGTCTCCTTCCAGTCAACACCCTCCCTAAAGATTAACCTCTACCTTGACTTCTAAAATCATAGGTCAGTGTCAAAAGTTTGCTTAAATGAATCATCCATATGTATTCTTCTGTGTTTAATTTCTTTAACTCAACACTGTGTTTATAAGATTCATTCATGTAGTCCACTCATTCTCATTCCTGTGCAGTATTCATAATACTGAATACTGAATATATATATATATATGAATATACATAATATTCATATATACATAAATACACCACACTTTATTTATCTGTCTTACTTTTGAGTTGCTTCCAGCTTGCAGCCTTTACAAACAGTGCTGCTATGAATGTTCTTGTACATAATTTTGGTGAATTTATGTTTGCATTTCTGTTGGATATTTACCCAAGAATGTAATTTCAGGATAACAGGATATGTGTACATTCAGCCTTTGTAGGTATTGCCAGTTTTCCGAAGTAGTGGTACCAATTACCCCCTCACCAGTAATGTAAGAGATGTCTTAGTTGTTCTATATCCACCCCAGAACTTGGTATCATCTGACTTTTTCATTAGGTAGGTACATGCCACTGTGGCACTGTGGTTTGTCTTACCAGACTCCTAATATTTTCTTTTTTACATTTTAAGCCCTTAATTCAGCTGGAGTTTTATTCCTGTATTTGATAAGATAGGAGTCCACTCTGACTCTGTTTCAGACAAATAGCCAGATGTGCTAGATTAAATAATATATATTTTTGCCCTGCTCTGTTCTGAGGTGTAAGTAGACATCTGCCAGGTGGAGTGAGGCTGGGGAGAGCACTCCAGGCTGACGGGCCTGCAGGAGCAGAGGCATGAAGTGGCATGGTTTGGCTAAAATTAAAAGTGTGAATAGTGGCACTTCCCCAGTGGTCCAGTGGCTAAGACTCTTCCTTCATAGGGGATGCAGGTTCAATCCCTGGTCAGGAAACTAAGATTGCACCTATTGAAGGGTATGGCCAAATTTTTTTTTTTTTAATAAATAAAAGTGTGAGCAGCAAGAGGCACAGGAGGGCAGACAGAACCAGCTCTCGCAGTTCTTGCGAGAGACTGCGGGCACAAGGCCTCTGCTGAATGGGTGCACAAAAGGAGGAAAGAGCCCCTCCATTTCCGATGTTGGAGGACCTTCTCTGAGATCCTCATTCTGAAAAGTGTGATTATCAAAATGTCACTCTCCAGGGAGTGCTGACTGAAGTATACATTATGATCCATGACATCTATTATTTCATTTAATCCTCACAATGACTTCATGGTGGGGGTGCCATTAATCTCAACTTACAGATAAGGGCTCCCCTGGAGGAGGAAATGGCTACCCACTCCAGCAATCTTGCCTGGAAAATCCCATGGACAGAGGAGCCCGGCGGGCTATAGTCCGTGGAGTTACAAAGAGTCTGACATGATTGAGCATGCACAGACACACATGCATAGGTGAGGGTTGGAGGCTCAGAGAAGTCACGTGGCCCACCCTCAGTCACATAGCTAGCAAGAGCTGAGACTGGAACCCAGGTCTATCTCCTTCCCGAGCTCCTACTCTCTCTTCCATACACACTGGGGGCACTGTCCACGGACAGTGACTTGAGCTTCCAGCTGCTTTCCAAATAATGGAGTATATGATGAAGCATAGAGTCACTCCTTCAAGCCCCTGCAAACAGAGCCTGTTGGTGGCTGTCTCCTTTTCCCCTGTCACACTGGAAGGTTGATTTCTTGGGAAACCGAGTTGTTGTTACAGATAGCAATGGCCACTTCAGCTGAAAGGCAAGCAAACTCAGACTGAGGTGGCTGCCCTGGGCTCCTGGGCAAGTTTATGAGTCCACGGAGAGACGGGAGCACATCCCAGGAGAAGCAGAGTGTGGTGATGGAGACAGAGAGCATGAAGTTGCCTCTGTCCTCCGCCCTTTCCCCATTTCCAGTTCTAGGTAACAGAAGGCCCGGCTGTTCTTTTTTTTTTCCCAGCAGGGAGAGTTCTCTATTCCCGGCCATAACTGCCCCCCACCCCTGTAACCTGCATGACCTCTGTTCTCCACTGCCAGGGAAACGTGGACACTCACGGACAGGAACACGTTTGTGCTCAGACACGCATCAGACACAGACGCACGCAGGTGACATGCAAACTCCACGCGGACACAGCAGGGCCCAACCCCCACTCACTCAGAAACTGCCTCCTGGAGGACGAGGTCCCAGAGAATCAGTCTAGCTCACGGGTTTTCAAATTATGCCAGGTGAATTATTCTGCAGAAAGAAGTCACACAAATAATGAAGCAATTTTCCCACCAAAGGGAAGATTTTTAACTGCTAGAGATAACTGTAGAATAGTGCACTGAAATTATGAGGTGTCATTTTCCTCTGTCAGATTGGCAAAGATTTAAAAGTTTGATAATATCCAGTGTTGGTGGGGGTGTAAAGATAGGTCATTTGGTAGGGAAAAAAAAAAAAAGATTACAATTTCTGGGATAGGTAACTTGGCAATATATGTCAAAATGTTAAATGTAGCTAACCTTAAACCCAGTGATTCCACTCATAAAATTTACCTTATATGTAGATAAATATCACCATACAGAAATACTGATTAAGGAGGTTCATTATAGTATTTGTTTACAAACCAGAAAATTAGAAACACCTAACAAAATCTGTTAATAAAAAACTGGTCAAATAAGGGTATCGAACTACTATATATAAAATAAATAATAAGAACCCATTGTAGAGCACAGGGACCTCCACTCAATACTCTGTAATTGCCTATATGAGAAAAGAATCTAAATAAAGTGGATTTATGTACAACTGATTCACTTTGCTGTACCCCTGAAACTAACACAACACTGTAAACCAACTATACTCCAATAAAAGTTAAATTTAAAAAGTTAAGGGTACACAAACCATGGGATACTACTTGTACTAAGTCGCTTCAGTCATGTCCAACTCTCTGTGACCCCATGGACTGTAGCCCGCCAGGCTCCTCTGTCCATGGAAATCTCCAGGCAAGAGTATTGAAGTGGGTTGCCATTTCCTTCTCAATATACCTCTTACTCTCCTACCATTACCTTGCCCCTCACACCTTCCCTCTCCCCACTGGTAACCATTAGTTTGTTCTCTTTATCTGAGTTTGTTTCTTTTTTGTTGTATTTACTATGTTGTTTTATTTTTTAGATTCCACAAAGAAGTGATAACATACAGTTTTATCTTTCTCTGACTCATTTCACTAAGCATAATAGCCTCCATATTCATCCATGTTGTTATAAATGGCAAAATTTCATTTTTTAACTTTTTATTTTGTATTGGGATATAGCCAATTAACAATATTGTGATAGTCAAGGGGACAGCAAAGGGACTCAGCCATACATATACATGTATCCATTCTCCCCCAAACTCCCCTCCCATCCAGGCTGACACATAATACTAAGTAGAGTTCCCTGTGCTATACAGTAGGACCTTGTTGGTTATCCATTTTAAATATGACATTGTGTACATGTCGATCCCAGACTCCCTGTCTCTTTCTCTCATCCATCCTCTCTGACAACCATAAGTTCATTCTGTCTTTCTGCTATGTAAATAAGTTCATTCGTACCATTTCTTTTTAAATTCTGCATGTAAGGAATATCATATGGTATTTCTCCTTTTCTGTCTGACTTACTTCACTCAGTATGAGAGTCTCTAGGTCCATCCATGTTCCTGCAAATGGCATTATTTCATTCTTTTTATGGCTGAATAATATTCCATTTCTTCCCTTGTAGCTCATTCAGTAAAGAATCCACCTGCAATGCAGGAGACCCAGATTCGATTCCTGGGTTGGGAAGATCCCCTGGAGAAGGAAATGGCAACCCACTCCAGTATTCTTACCTGATAATCCCACGGACAGAGGAGCCCAGCAGGCTACAGTCCATGGGGTCGCAAGAGTCAGACACGACTGAGCAACTAAACCACGAACCAATATTCCATTGCATATATACTCCATTGGATATACCACATCTTTTTTATCCATTCATCTGTTTATGGACCCTTGGGTTGTGTCCTTGTCTTGGCTATTGTAAATAGTGCTGTGTGAACATCAGGGTACATGTATCTTTTTGGTTTAGCGTTTCATTTTCTTTGGATATATCTCCAGAAGTGGAGTTGCTGGATCATTACAGTTCTATTTTCAGTTTTTTTAGAAACTTCCTTAATGCTTTCCCACAATATATTTTTTAATTGAAAAAAAAAAGTAAAGTACAGAAGAACAAATTCTTTTTATCCCATTTGTATTTTAAAAAACACGTTTGTGCATGCATAGAAGGTACCTACAGGGTATAAAGGAAACTGTTACAGTAGATAAGTCTGGAATTGAAAGGGGAGAGGGAGGGAGGGGAACAGAAGGGAGGCTGATTTTTTTACTTAAGAATCTTCTGTACTATTTGACATTTTTACGGTGAACATGTACTAACTGTATAATAAATTATTTTAACTGAGACAAAAAAAATATATTAGGGTTTCCTGCAGGATTTCACCTAGAAAAGAGTTCCACAAAAATTTTGAAGAAACTCTTTGTCACCCAACCCTACTGTACAGTCAGGAAAAATCATGAAAGTCTTCTGAAATGGGAGGAAAAGTACCCTAGCAAATACTGAGCTAGTGGAAATTCCAGGTTATCTGACTCCACACTAGTCTTCACCTGTCATTGTCTTTGAGTCCACAAGTTGTAGAAAACTGAAAGTTATACAAATGATTCTTGTCCACAGCAGCAAACGAATTTTCTCAGGTGGAGATACAATTGATTTCCCCCTACTGTGGAAGAAGCCAATTTTGGATCAATTAACAAATTCATTTCATTATTCTTGAGTGCCAGTATGTGTAACTGGTCTTTGTATTGTCCTCTGAAGAGATGTTTAACACATCACTGGTTTCCTCATTAATTAATTAAAATCTCACACGTGTTCATGTTGTATATTTATGAGTTATGATTTTTCCTTCTAAACAACAATCTTTTAAGAAAGTGGAGACAGTGAGGAGGAGTTTTGCCCAAGGTTAGGTGCCTGTGGTTGCAAATATAGAACCAACCTCCAATCCTCAAGGACTTCCCAGGTGGAGCAGTGGTAAAGAATCTGCCTGCTAAAGCTGGAGATGTAAGAGATACTGTTTTGATACCTGGGTTGGGAAGATCCCCTGGAGGAGGAAATGGCAACCCACTCCAGTCTTCTTGCCTGAAGAATCCCATGGACAGAGGAGCTTGGCAGGCCCCAGTCCATGGGGTCACAGAGTCAGACACAACTGAGCACACACACATCCCGGCCCTCAAATTTGTCCATTTTACCTATACCATCAAGTAACAAGGATTGAAATCCTGTCCGCACTGACATATATTTAACTCCATATAGAATATCATTCATTTAGAAAATGCTTTCTCCCAAATATCCACACAATCACACACATGCACAAACACTCTGCTGACATGTAAAAACTCCCACACAGATGCAAGACCCACCCATCACACACACACACACACACACACACAACTGGGCCACGGGTTCTATTCTGCAAAGCGGCTGAAGGGCTGGGGCTGGAGCGTGATCCCTTCCCACAGACCCTTGACTGTGCCACGCAGAGAGAAGAGGCGGTTCCCTCTCCTATAACCACGGGCCAGAGGCCCTGTGGTGCTTAGGTGTTGCGATAAGGGCTCGAGTTCAAGGAGGCAGCCAAAGCCCCATCCTTAGACAGCCCAGCATGGGAAGTGGGTCGCATCCGGACAGGACCAGGCTCCAGGCGCCACGCCCCCGAGATCTGCCGAGTCAAGGAAAGCTGCCCTAAGGCGGTGGCCTCCGCGTTGAGCTTTGAAAACCCTGGAGCCAAGACTTCAAGCCCAGGAGCAAACTGCACGGCAGCTGCGGGACTGGGCAGGGAATGAAAACAGCCCACGCTCCTAGCGCGGACAGGTTGAGCTGATGGCGTTTCTGTTTGTTGTGCGGAAAAAGAAATCCCAGGAGATGAAGACCCATCGAGGGGCCTAGCCCTTGAGCGGCGAGGCTCGGGACCCCCCCCCCCCCCTCTCCCTGTGGCTCGCGCGGTCCCCACCCCCGCTAGTGTGAGGCTCTTGCGGTGGGCTTGCGGCGCCCCCTGGGGGCTCCGAGCGGCTCTCCTTCCCGTCCCGGGCCAGCCCGGGGGCGTCGGCACGAGCTTAACGCGCGCTCCTAGACTGCCCGCCAGACTGTCCGGTCCTCGGTCCCCTCCAGGCGCCGGGAGCACTCCTGCAGGCCCTGCTCGGTTCTGATGCATCTCTGAAGGTGACATCCGCGCACCTCCACTACCGAGAGATCTCATCCTCCTTCTGCAGATAAGGAAGCCGGGATTCTAAGACACATCCACGGACACCAAGAGGAGTCTCTGGGACCGTGAGGCCCATCCTCTCTCGTCTTTTTCCACCTAAGGACCCCATCCTTTGCCCTAGAGAGCCTAGGTGTGACCTCAGACATGGTTTGAGTCCCTCTCTACATGCTCTGTCTTCGCGGTTTCTTGAAGCCAGAGAGGTCACCTGAAGCATCCTTCTTGGGACGGGCTGGCAAGGCTGCAGTGTGAACAAGAGTGTGTGTGGAGTGGGGTTATTCTTAGCTACTGCAGGAGGAAGGTAGAGCAACTTTAATGGAGGCAAATCTGAGAACATTATCGGAAGTGTCCTGGGCCGTAGATGTGACTCTATCCTAAAGAGACATTTAAGAAACTGCAGATTCTGCCATGAGAATGTTCCTCCTTTGTGGTTTGTAATAGCAAAAACTTGCGAACGGTCTAATTTTCTTCCAGTAGATTAAATAACTAGTAACCTATGCAGCCATGAAAAATCATATTGGATTTAAAAAATTGGTGATATCACAGTGTTCATTACATTGTTAAGAAAAAATCATTACAAAGCAAAATATGTAATAATAAAATTCCACTTTTGTGAAAATGTATGTATCTGTGTGCACACATTCTATTAAAAAGTCTGCAAAGGGCTTCCCTGGTGGCTCAGTGGTAAAGAGTCCGCCTGCCAATGCAGGAGACATGGGTTGGATCCCTGGTGCGGGAAGATCCCACATGCCTCAGAGAGACTAAGCCCACGGGCCACAGCTATTGAGCCTGTGCTCTAGAGCCTGGGAGCCACAACAAGAGAAGCCACTGCAGTGAGAAAACTGCCCACTGCAATGAAGAGTGGCCCCAAATCACTGCAAATGGAGAAAGCCTGAGTGCAACAACAAAGACCCAGCACAGCCAAAAATAAATACATAAAAGTATTTTTTTTAAGTCTGCAAAGATATACAGCAAAACACTGAACATTGATCAGTGGGATTAGGGGTGATTTTTAAAGTACTCATTCTTTTCTATATTTTCTAGCTGATATGTACTGAATATGTATTGTTTTACGATTTCCTTTTTAAGCAGAAAAAGTCCAGTATTCACTTACTGGAGAAAGAGCAGCCAAAAAAGTTGGATAAAGGAAGTAGGAAAGAGGATTACAGGGGCCCTTCCTATGCCCACGCCAGAACAGCCACAGGAATCACGGTCACCAAGAGCGGCTCCTTCTGAAGAATGTGATAGTGATGATACATTTTCCAAAGTGTTGATTATAACACGGTTTGCAGCATGACTCAGTTTAGTGGATCATGCATTTGGCCACAGATCAGGAGCTCTGAAAGAAAAATTGCTACTGGATACCCACTCAAGTTGTACTGGATAAAGTAACTGACCAATGCACCAGATTCCAGAAGGTTGATGAATATGCAGTAAGTAATGTGGTTTCTTTCTTGTACCAGCTCCATGCAAACTGACTGGAGCATATAGAACAATGTTTGAGATCCAATGAAGAAGTAGAGGATTTATCTGCACCAACCTGGGCTTGTCATTCTTGGCTGTGCATGATCAGCATGTGAAGCCGTCCTGTTGATGGATTCAGCTGTGATTGGGAGCAGTGATGACAAAGTAGGCTGTCAGAGAGGAGCAAGTCATCCAGATTCTCCCAGACAAGGAGACAACACTGAAATTACGTTAGGCTTTTTCCTTCTGAAATTTGGCAAAGTGGAATTTGCTGAAAAGTAAGCAGTGCAGTCTGTTTTTAATTTCATTTCTCAAGAAAGCCAGCTAACTTTCATCATGACGTATGAAGCTTGTATCTTTTTTGGAAATTAACTTTTTCATAAACCTTAGTTGAAGATATACAGAATTTTTACGTGTGAAAATAATTTTTCCAATGTATTACCCAGTATTTTTCCAGTGTATCACCCAGTTTTTATTTGAAAAGTTATTCTCTATTGTTCTAAATAGTACATAGTGCCAAAAACTAAAAAAAAAAAAAAAAATGATAGTTTCAGCATCAGGAATGCCTTGTTTAAAGAAATTGGTTTGCAATAGATTGTAATGAACCATAATGGCCCTTTAAAGATTTAGATGATGTTTTAAAGAATGGTTTAGAAGTAAATTGCTAGAAATATAAATTCATTAACAAAAAGAAAAACATAAGCATGAGAGGGGGATGAATTGCCTGCGCTTTTTGGGAGATAGGAAAGTAACATCCACATTGGGACCTGCAGGCCCTGCCACTGCTACTGAGGCCAGTGACCCCAAGAACTGACAACTTGGGATGTTCGCTACCCCTGGCCTGGCACTAGGGTCTAAGTCTGTGGTATAAAGAAGAGCTACTGGGCTTCCCTGCTGGCTCGGTGGTAAAGAATCTGCCTGCCAGTGCAGGAGATGCAGGTTTGATCCCTGATCAGGGAAGATCCCCCATGCTGAGAAGTAGTTAAGCCCGTGTGCCCCCACTACTGAGCCTATGCGCTACAGCCCACACACACCACAACTACTGAAATCCACATGCCCTAGAGCCCATGTTCCACAACAATGAAGCCACTGCAGTGAGAAGCCTGCACACCACAACTAGAGAGTAGCCCCAGATCACTGCAACTAGAGAAAAGCTTGTGCAGCAACGAAGAGCTAGCACAGCCAAAAATAAAAATAAATAAATAAAGTTATAAAAAGAAAAAAAAAAACAGAGCTACTGTTAAGGAGATAGATGCAGTCACCTTCGTTCTGCCCTGCTTCCTGTTTCAGAATTTTTTTAAGAAGAGAGGGTAGTGTGTCTTTAGAAATCAGAGATTCAAATCTCAGCACCCAGTGTCCATATCACCACCACCAACTGTGTGGTTTGGGGCAAGTCGCATAATCTTTCTCAGTTTCTCATCTGTGACATGAAGAGAACAATATTCATATTGTGCAGTTGCTGAAAGATCTGTTATTATTCAGCAAGTATTTATTGAATGCCAGGCACTATCCTAGTCACAGACTAGGACAGACAAGGTCCCTGTTTTCACAGAATTCATATTCTAATTGGATGAGATCACAATAAACAAATGAGAAAATCAGATATGAATAAGTTCTAGACATAAAGTAAAAGAGGGAGAGGTGAGAGAGTCCTCCAGACTCATGATATTACATTGGTTGCTCAGGGAAGCTCTGTGTGAGCAGACTGTATTTCAGCAGAGAGATGGATGAAAGAATCCACCTACAGTGCAGGAGATGCAAGAGACCCAGGTCCAATCCCTGGGTTGGGAAGCTCCCCTGGAGAAGGAAATGGCCACCCACTCCAATATTCTTGCCTGGAAAATCCCATAGACAGAGAAGCCTGGTGGGTTACAGTCTGTGGGGTCACAAAGAGTTGGACACAACTGAGTGACTGAGCATGCACACACACATGAATGGCAGAAAGCAACCAGGCAGGTAGATATCCAAGGGAGAATCTGGATGAAGGGTCCAGAGGACTTCTCTGAACCATTTTTTTGTGGCTTCCTGTGAATCTATAACTATTTCAAAGAAAAAAGTTCTTTTAAAAGCAATTAACTTATTTTTTTTAATATTTATGCATGTATTTGACTGGGTCTTAGTTGCAGCACTCAGGATCATCCATCTTCATCACAGCATGTGGGATCTTTAATTGTGGCATGTAAACTCTCAGTTGCAGCATGTGGGATCCAGTTTCCTGCCCAGGAATGGAACCCCCTGCATTGGGAGAGTGTAGTCTTAGCCACTGGACCACCAGGGAAGTCCCAAAAGCAATTAACTATTGATACACACTACAGTCTGCATGCTAAGTCGCTTCAGTTGTGTCTGACTCTGTGCAACCCTATGGACTGCGGCCTGTCAGGTTCCTCTGTCCATGGGATTCTCTAGGCAGGAAGGGATGAGAGGGCGGACATTAGGAATCCTTCAGGGTGATGGATATGCTTATTATCTGAATTGTAGTGATGGTTTGGGATGTGTATACAGGGTAAACTTATTAAACTGTACACTCTATTGTGAAGTTTATTGTATGCTAATTTTATCTCAGTAAAGCTACTAAAAATCTTAAGCATCTAGAAGTAAATCATGCTAAAAATATGCAAAGCTTCTACACATAAAAGTCTATTACATTATGCAAAACATTTAAGTAGGTCTAAATAAATAAATAGACATATTGTAGTCTTAGGAAATACAACACAGTACTGAAAAGATGTCAGTCCTCCCCAAATGAAACTGATGAAAATCTTAACTGTTTTTTGGTTTTGTTTTGTTGTTGTTGTTGTTGACAAGTCAATTTGAAAGTGTATTCAGGAATGAAAAGAAGGCCAAGGATAGCCAAGCTGCTCTTGCAAACTAAGGTTAAAAAATTTACATTCTCATATCAAAATAGTGAGGTGCTGGGATGAGGATAAATGAATAGACCAATGGAGCAAAATAAAGAGCCTCAGAACAGATCCACGTATATGTAGGTAATTGATATTGGACAAAGGTGGGAATGCAGAGTTGTTGAGAAATGACCAATAAAAGGCACTGTGCCAATTGGGTATCTATAAAAAATTCCTGCCACAACACATAAAAATCAATTTCAAAGTGGATTAAACATATAAACATGAAACATAAAAACTTACACCTCTGAAAAGGAGAATAGGTGAATATTTATTTTCATGACCCCAAGTAAGGAAATATTTTTTAAAACAGTAACAAAAAGTACCAATGACAAAGGAGAAGGCAACAATAAAAAGGAAGAAACTATTAACTACATTAAAATTAAGAACTTTATTCACTAAAGATATTATGAAGAGAATGAAAAGACAAGTGACAGGGGTGGAGGAGGAGATATTCACAACTAACAGATAAAACCTTGTCAAAACCACAGTAAGACACCACTACACATCTGATAGAATGGCAAAACTTTAAGAATCTATTGGTATGTATGTGGAGCAACAGAAACTCATATGCTGCTAGTGGGAGGGTAAACTGATGGACCACTTGGAAAGATGCCTTATATTACCTAGTAAAGTTGAGGAGGACAAGGGTTAGCGTATGACTCAGAAATTTAACTCTTTGTGTATACCCTAAAGAAGCATCTGCATATGTATATCAGAAGTGTGTGCAGAGCAGCATTATACATAATAGTAAAACACTGGGAAAATTACAAATGTCCTACACACAAGAAAGTTGATAAATAAACTGCCATATTTTCATTCAGGAATATTGTAGTGGGCTGAGCAGCTAAAAACTAGAAAAGGTCACTATACAGTGATCTGTGCAGAGACACCAGTCCTCCTTAAAGTGAGAGAGCGGCAGTCCAGGAGGCCTGAGAAGAAAATTAAATATAGTTCTCAAGAACCAATCAGAGCAATGGCAGGGAGTGTTTGGGCACATGTCAACATGTAGCAGACATGTGGTAGGCTCTTTTAGGATAACTCTACCTCCCACAACCATTTGGTAAAGTAGGAATTATTTTGTAGGTAAAGAAACTGAGGAACAGAAAGGTTAAATGACTTGCCTGAGGTCACCCAGATAGTGGATGGCAGAAGCGGAGTTTTAAAACCAAGCATCAGAGACTTCCCTGGTGGCCCCGTGGTTAAGACTCCTCGCTTCTAATACAGCAGGCATAGGATCAATCCCTGGTCTGGGATCTAAGATCCCCCACATGCCACGTAATTTGGCCAAAAACAAACAACAACCAGGAAAAAAAAAAAAAAACCCACAAGCATCAAGCCCCACAATCTCTCCATTTAAGTAGAAACTGGTGGTTGCCTGGCAACAAGCATTCACTGCCTCTCCTTTCTTTCAGAGCCCTGATTTGATTCTTTCAAAGCCATCATGATTTTGTCATGATGTATTCCCACCTTTCTGCTGTCCCCTAGGGGTGGCAGAGCAAAGGACAGAACAAGTCTGGGCCCCTGACGACTGGAGAGCAGAGGTGTCCAGCCAGATCAGTTTTTGCTTCCTTTCATTTATTTTTTTCTTTCAGTTTGGAAAACAACTCTCGAAGGCAAAATGCTTTGAGAACTGTTAAAGCTCTTGAATTAAGAAGGAAATGCAGTTTCAAGGCACTCTTTCCATTTCCTTCCAAACATATGCTGCAAGAGTATCAGAACCCAAATCAGAACTATAGCATATACTGCACGATGCATGACAGGGCTGGTGGACGTGGCCTGCAGAGGAACACCAGGCAGGAGGGCCTGTACGCACGAAGAGGCTGCACAGGCAGTGTTTGTCTATTTTTAAAAATATTTATATGTGTATTTGGCTGCGTTGGGTCTTGGTTGAGGCACACGGGATCTTCACTGTGGTGTGAGGGCTCTCTCGTTGTGGTGCCTGGGCCCCGTAACTGCAGCACAGGGGCCTAGTTGCCCCACGGCATGTGGAATCCTAGCTCCCCCACCAGGGATCAAACCCGAGTCCCCTGCATTGGAAAGCAGATTCTTAACCCCTAGACCACCAAGGAAGGCCACAGGCAGTGTGATGGCAGTATTCCAGGGAGCCTGAGGTGTCCAGAGAGCAACATAGGACCAGCCCGTGCTTCACCTGCCTGCTGACTAGTTTGCCCTGTGAAGCTCTTGGATCCCTGCCAGACACAAGCACTGCACCTCCCACTTTCCCCTGCTCAGCACTCTCTCCGAGCAGTTCATCCTGAAGTGTAAATGCAGGACCACTGCACCGTTACATCCCCACACGCTAAGAAGTTCCCAATCCATGCAGCAAGGTTTGGTCACTGGCAAGGAGCCAGCATACCTCTCTTCACTGCTTGGCTGCCACCACTCTTGCTACCCGGCTCCTGTGCCTCCAAGGGTGCCGCCTCGCCCCAGGCAGCAGCCCATCCTCTGTTTTGCTAGCTTCCTCCTGATGCAGCTTAGGGAGGAGGATGTCTGACAGCCTGAGAGCTCTGGCTCCAGACACAAAGCCTGCTCTCTTCGGATCCCAGGATCCTTTATTCCTTCTTTCTTGTCTCTTGGGAGTCTTCTATAACCGTCAAAGCTGTGCTCTGATGCTGGCCTTTGGGTGTGACCTGTGTTGGGTGATGTCCCGGCATCAGCAAAGGCCTTGACACAGAATGGACTTCAGCAAGCACCTTAGATCAAACCCTAGAGGCTTGAAACTATGGGAAAAGTGGGTTATCCGAGCTTTCATGAGGCCTGTTTGGTCCTACTTTAGTTTCTATTCCAAATGTGGGAAAAAACTTGCTTCTTAAAACCCTTCATGTCACATGGGTTATATGTGGACTGGTGTTTATGTCAAGGCTAAAGACTGTGTGCATGTGTTAGTCGCTCAATTGTGTCCGACTCTGCGACCTCATGGACTGCAGTCCTCCAGGCTCTTCTGTCCATGGGATTCTCCAGGCAAGAACACTGGAGTGGGTTGTCATTCCCTTCTCCAGGGGATCTTCCCAACCCAGGGATCAAACCAGGTCTCCCATATTATAGACAGAGTCTTTACCCTCTGAGCCATCAAGGAAGACCTTGCCTTAAGCTAATTTGGGACTGACAGGACTCTGCTAACTCCTTATATAAATATGAGATCTGCTCCTTGGCCTTCCCAGTCAGGGTCTTGGGTAGGACACCTGTAGCCTCCGTCTAGAGTCTCTGAACTTTCTGAAAAAAAGTTGCTTTTTGCTCTCATTTCAAGGTCCTCAGAGAGGTAACCAATAACAAAGGCCATGTCTGGAAGCAATTTGGGTTGGGGGAGGGGTGCCTTGAGGCTTGTACAGTCCTTTTCTCTTTGTTCAGGACGGGCAGCCTCACCTATCCACTTAGGGCTGTTTTGTATAACTTTCCCCAGAAATCTAACTTCAAGAAAAACAATTGGCTTGTAAAGCATTCCAGAGTCATTAAACAGATCGACGATCAAAATCTGAAATGACTATTGCTCACTAATGAAATCTTTCAAGAGGAACTGTAGTACCAAGAACACCGAATGCCTGCCCCTGTGCCCCTAGGGAGGAGCAGAAGGAATCAAGGCCCCTGTGACTGTTATGAGACCAGAAGCCACAACAGGCTCCACCATGACGGGCAACGCTCACTCATATTCTTCAATTCCTGCAGCTCCTGCCTCTGAATCTCAGTTAGAATTAGGTGAGCACCATGTCCCACCTCATCACCACCCACAGTGCAAACTGACACTGAACGACCAACCAATAGGAGCCACAGAGCATCTCTAGCTTGCTGCTGGTGCCCTGAGTATTAGCACCCTGTTTGAACATTTTTTTTTTTTTGGCCGCACCTCATGGAATGTGGGATCTTAGTTCTCCAATCAGGGATCCAATCCAAGCCCCCTGCATGGTGAAGCTCAGAGTCTTAACCACTGAACCGCCAAGGAAGTCCCGTTTGGACTTTTACAGGAGAAATCAACTTCCGTTTTGTCCAAGCTGCTGTTGTTTGTTACCAGCCTGGGTTCTTGAACTCTTTAATCAACAGAAATTAGTAAGAGGCCAGACAAGAAATTCAGGCAAGGAATTTGCCTGAAACTGGAACTCATGATGTAGCATAAGACAGTGAAAACTAGTAACAGATGCCTTTGCTGGCTCTCTAAGGGAGGACAGGTGAGCTGGTCCCTTAAGGGGGGGTGAGGGTAAGGGTGGATTGGTGGGTCTGGTTGGAAGGGGGTGGTTTGCCCACCCCCTTCATGGTGCTGTGTGCAGGGATCACATGCAGCACTCTGGTTTGGCTCCCGGCACCTCAGAAGTGGCAGCTGGCGAAGGGGAGGAGAATGGAAGAGGGTTGGATTGGGAGTTTGGGATTAGCAGATGCAAACTGGTGTATATATGATGGATAAACAACAAGGTCCTACTGTATAGCACAGGGAACTATATTCAATATCCTGAGGTAAGCCATAATGGAAAAGAATATGAAAAAGAATGTACATATTATGTATGTATAACTGAGTCACTTTGCTGTGTATGAGTAATTAAAACAACACTGTAATTCAACTACACTTCAATTTAAAAAGGGCAGGGGGTGCTTCCCTGGTGGTTCAGCTAGTACAGAATCTGCCTGCAACACAGAAGACCCGGATTCGATCCCTGGGTAGGGAAGATCCCCTGGAGAAGGGAATGGCTACCCACTCCAGTATTCTTGCCTGGGAAATGCCATGGACAGAGGAGCCTGGTAGGCCTCAATTCATGGAGTCACAGAGTCAGACACCGCTGAGCAACTAACACTTTCACTTTCAATAAAAAATATATTTTTAAAAATTAATTAAAAAAAGAAGTGGCAGTTGTGTTTTGGCCTTTTTGTATTTTATAGTTCATAATTTGCCTGACTCCCCAAGTATGCAGTTATTTTTAGTCCCTCATAGTTTCTTTGTATTCTCCAGGAGGAGGGGAGGAGACACTTGTCCAGGTAAAAGCACTGCAGTAAAGGGTCCCAGATTCCAGCCTGTCTCAGTTTTGCCTCTGTGAGTAAAGCTCAAATTCTGGTATGATATATTTGAAAGTTGTTAATAGAGTAGTAGATCTTAAAAGTCCTACAAGAAAAAAAAAAAGAAAATTGTTATGTAGGTGATAAATGTTCACTAAACTTATTGTGGTAATCATTGCACAAAATGTATATGTAATACACCTTAAACTTGTACAATGTTATATGTCAATTATATCTCAATAAAACTAGAGGAGGGGAAAGTTCTGGCAAGCCTAGGAAAAAGCAAAAGAATTCAGTACAAAGTGCTGGCAGCTTAGCAAGTCTCCTGGGAGCCAGAAGGGAAGGCCCCAGGTGGCTTTCTCTTTACATCGCTTTTCCTCTTCCTCTAAGCTTGTTTACTCCATGGTCTTCCCACAGTTCAGCTTCCTCAGCTGCCCCCTAAAACTCAACCTTGGGAATATATTTAACTGGCCCTATCTAACCTTCAACGTTATGTGACCTTGCAGGTCCACAACCCAAACCAACTAGCTACAGACTCTTGACTCTTGGCTCAAATTCTCAGTGGAGAGACATGGTCTCTGGCCAGTCAGTGAATTCACTGCTTTTGAATTACATGCTGGTTCAGTCACTTATAGGGTGGCAGGAAAACCTGCTCACTGGGGGTCATGTGGGGGAGCAGTTTCTCTGGGAACTAACTGACATGTCTCCCTGAGGTGAGAGAAGGGACAGGTAACTCTAGTGAAGACAGCTTCACACAGATCTCACTGGCTCCTTTCTTTTCTGTAATATCCCGGATCTCTTCCTGTGTGAACATCTCCTTTGAAAGGAATGTTATGGTCAGGTGGGCTGGGTGGGGTGAGACAGGGAGGGTAGATGACCAGGATAGGGAAATGCTGGGGGTAAATGAAGCCAAATGCCCAAGATCAAAGCTAGAGAAATAAAGAACCACTGCCAAGTCCAAAGGTCAGGAGCAGAGTGGAAAATCAGACACAGAGCCAAGGTCAGGAGCCAGCAGAACTGGAAAAATGGAAACCATCCAGGAACAAGACCAGGCCTGGCAAGACGACTGCTGAGAATGAGCTGGCAGCAAGCCTAGCTTCACTGACTCTCAACGGAGGCTCACACACAGAAGAGTCATAGTGAAGACAGGGTCTGCTGGGTTTAAGTCATGTTACCAGGGGAGACGAGGAGAAATTAGGGTTTCTTAACGCAGGTCCAAAACCCCTTGTGTTGTACACAAGATTGTGTGCATTTGTGCATGTTCTGAGGTTGTTAAAGGGAACAGCGCCCCCAAAGGGTTATTTTAAGGTTCGAGGCTGATCATCCAGCGAGGACAATCCCTGCGGACTCCCTTCAATCAGGGCAAACGCCCCCAAACAGCTGCAGGTCTCGGTCACCGTCCAAAGGGACAGAATCCCCCTGCCACTCGTGTCCCCAAGGGCTCACAGGCAGCGCTGCTGCCATCGTATTCCTCTGGGGAGCGCCAAGCCCCGGGTCTGAAAGACGGTGAGCTTAGTTAACAATGGAGGATGGACAGACTGGCAGAGGGGCAGATTAAAACAGGGGGAGTGAGATTTGTGCCCCTCTGAGGAACTGCTAGTTCAGCTCAAACTGGAACACCGACCGGCTCAAAGACTGACATGCGGTCTACCCGCTTCTTCAAAATCGGTCTGGTTCATCCTACTAGGAAAACAAACGGATCCTTGCCTCTCTATTTTTGGGTACGGATGGAGTTCTGGGAAAGGGTACAGCGCCTGGACAGGCATTAGGGCCTTTGTCCAACCTCCCTCAGAGCCTCAAAACCGCGCGCGCCCCCAAGAGCCAAGATTCCGACCAAGGAAGAGGAGTCTCCGCCCCTCTCTTACGTCTACCGCCCCGCCGCGCCCCGCCCATCCGAGGGACCACGGCGCGCAGGCGTGACGTGGCGCGCGAGTCTACGTCGGCGCGTGTTGAGCCCGGAAGAGGCGAGGGCCGGGCAAGGAGGTGTTCTCTGTCGCTTCCACGCCTCTGTCTCCATGGCGCTGTGGCGCGGCTCCGCGTACGCTGGCTTCCTGGCGCTCGCGGTGGGCTGCGTCTTCCTGCTGGAGCCACAGCTGCCAGGGTCGGCCCTGCGCTCGCTGTGGAGTTCGCTGCAGCTGGGGCCGGCGCCCGCGCCCCCCGGAGCCGGCTCCCCTGAGGGCCGGTTGGCAGCCGCCTGGGACGCGCTCATCGTGCGGCCGGCTCGGCGTTGGCGCCGCGTGGCCGTGGGGTGAGTGCCTGCGGGGCCTGCCTCTTTGCTTGTCTCCAGGAGGTGCGGGTCTCCGGGCCTCTGAGGGCCACCTTGGCGGAGGTCAGACGGCTTGGGAGCTGGGAGGTAGAGCCGGCGTGGAAACAGGTTCCTAGAGGTCCCCTGGAGGCCCCTCGGTGCTGGTGTCCACGCTGCCTGCTTGGCGAGAAGCATCGCACGTCTGGGACGAGCCCCATTCGTCACTGCTGCCGGGACTCACCAGACTGCTTTTTCCTTTCGGCTGGCCCCTACACCCTCCTCGTCTCGGTAGGACCAGCCCCTAGAACCAGCCTAATAGCTTCTTGGAAATCCCTCTCAGCCTGACTCCGTAAAGTTCAAGTCGCTTTCATTCCAATCTCTGCTCTTCTGGAGGCTACTCTTTTGCAGTCAGAAATGTTTGGTCTTTCTATTTTAGCGACACCCTCTTGCTTCTGAACTACTTGAAGGTGTGGTCGCTGTCTTTAGCTCCTGAGTCTGGAGACCACCATTCTACTGAAACGTCTCTTTGAAAGCTTATCTAAGCCTTGTGGGTTTTCATAATCAGCTTCCACTTTCAGTCTTCACTGTCAGCTTTCTGCAGCCTTCCACACGTTAAGCATGCCTTCTTGAAACTCTTTTCTTCCCCAGATTTCAATGACATTGCAATTTTAGGATTCTCACAAATCACAGTGCCTCCTTTCTTTATATTCTCCTGTCGCCTGTAAGTAAGTTATTCCCTCTACGAATTTTAGTTCTTGTCTAAGTTCGACTCGAATATCTTGCCACAAAAGCAGATCTTCTACCAAGTACGCTACTAGTTCCTGTGAGTATCGGAACCACAAAGGGTAAGGTAAAGCAGAGTTATCATGAAGATGAAATAATCTTTGTTGTTTAGCATAGTGTCTGCTTTAAAGAGCAGACAGCTAATGTTAGGTAGTGGTTTTATATATATATGTATGTATAACACTTTTATTGTTTCTTCAGGTGCATTTTCTTTTAACTCTTCTTTCAAATTCAGGCACTTTCACCTGTATCCTTATCAGCTGAATTGTCCTCCCTGGTTTTGTGAGTCTTCAATTCATGGGCTTTCCAGGTGGTGCAGTGGTAAAGAATCTGTCTACCAATGCAGGAGACGCAAGAGACATGGGTTCGATCCCTGAGTTGCGTAGATCCCCTGGAGCCATTCTTGCTTGACAAATCCTATGGACAGAGGAACCTGGTGGGCTACAGTCTGTGGGATTGCCAAGAGTCAGACATTACTAAGCACACACTTTCAATAAATATTCATTAACTACATAGTATGTAGGTCCATGCTAAGTTCTAAGGATCCAAGGATGGATGAAGCAAGGTCCCAGCCTCATTTTTTGGAAACAAACATATTCATTATTGTATTAGTCCACTTAGGCTGCCGTAACAGGGGACCACAGACTGGGGGCTTAAATAGCAGACCTTTATTTTCTCACAGTGCTCCAGGCTGATAATCCAAGAGGAAGTCCTCTCTTTCAGACTTACAAATGGCTGCCTTCTCGCTGTGCACTCAGATGGCCTTTGCTCCACTCATGAGCACTTCTGGTGTCTCTTCCTCTTAAACTGACAGTAGTCCTATTGGGTAATGACTGTGCATGTGTACTCAGTCACGTCTGACTCTTTGTGACCCCAGGGGCTGTTGCTCACCAGTCTCCTCTGTCCAGGCAAGAAGACTGAATTGCCATTTCCTGACCCAAGGCATCTTCCTAACCCAGGGATCGAACCCTCATCTCCTTTGTCTCCAGCACTGGCAGGCAATTTTTTTTTTTTTTAACCACTGCACCACCTGGGAATCCTGGATAATGGCCTCATTTAACCTCAATTACTTCCTTAAATAGTCCCTATCTCCACATACGGTCACATTTGTGGTTAGGGCTTCAGTATGAATGGGGGGGTGGGGTGGGGGAGAGGGACACAATACTGTCCATAACAATTCTGAAAAGTGCTTTCTTGTGTCCCAGAGAATAGTAATTCTTCCCAGGATGAGGTTTCAAGAGAAGCTCCATCTAGAAGCTGGCAATCCATTTACTGTTGCTACATCACACCTTGCCCCACAACTTCGCTTAAACCAGTGTCATTTTATTCCATGATTCTGAGGTTCAGTTGGGCTCAGCTAGGCGATTCTCATTTGGGGTTTCGTGTGGTTTCAGGAAGGTGATGGCCGGGCCTGGGATTCATCTCAAGGTATTGATTGTTGTTGTCAGCTGTGACCTCAGTTGTGGTTTTACCTGAACGCATACAGGTGGTTTCTCTTTGTAACTATTTAGCTTTCTCACCTCAGGATGACTGGACTAGGGGAGGGATTCACCACAGGGACCAGGTAGTAGCATTAATGCCTTTTACGACCTAACCTTACAAGCACACAGTGTCACTTCTCACAGGCCCAGGTCCAAATGGTTCTGAGCAGAGGGGACATGGAACACACCTGGGAGAGAGGAGTGTCAGCGTCTCATTGTAGAATGAACGTGTGGGACGGGGCACCTTGTGGCCGTCTTGGAAAATATATTCTGCTACAGTGACTTGCATGGGTCAGGCCCTGGAGAAAAAAGGAATTTATCCACAAGAAGGCTGGGAAATAAGCCCCCCTGGGAAGAGAGAACCAAATGTGAAAAGGTATTTGGCTTGTTTGGCAATAGCAGGTTGATCCTGTGTTTAGGGCAAGGACTTTATGATAGATGTCGAGATGATACTGAAAGGAGCCTTGTGTGTCAGTGTGGGTGATGGGAAAACCATAAAAGTTTATGAGCAGGTACAGTCCATGGAGTCGCAAAGAGCTGGACACAACTGAGCATGAATGGGCGTGCACACACACAAATGATGCTAAGTTCTTTTCACAGACTTAACTGGGGGAATGGAAAATTTGAGCAGTGGTTCTGACCTGTTTGACTGCTTCACATTATTTTTGTGGGTAACAGACTAATAAAGAGGAAAGTCTTGAGACCCTGACACTAGCTCTGAAGCCATAGAGCTTTTTCTTGTTTGCCATTGGTGCTGAACAGGTGAGATTTGACAAGAGGTTAGATGTGGTAGAGTAAATAGAGGCAGTTGCAAATGACAGGTTCTTAGTATTGGGGATCTTATAACTTCATGTAGGCAGATACAGATATTGTCAAGCTATCCTGGTGGCTCAGTGGTAAAGAACCTGCCTGCAATGCAGGAGATGTGGGTTCAGTCCTTGGAGAAGGAAATGGCAACCCACTCCAGTATACTCGCCTGGGAAATCCCATGGACAGAGGAACCTGGTGGGCTACAGTCCATGGGGTCGCACAAGAGTCAGACACAACTTAGCAACTAAAGCAACAATAAATATTGTCATCCAGTTTTCACGGAGAGTGAACTGAGGCTTGGAAATACTGATTTGCCCATGATCTCACAGTTGTCAATGCCAGAGGTGCAGCTGAAACCCATTTGTGGCTCTCTGTGCCAGGTTGTTGCCATGAAGAGAGAATAAGAAAGTAACAAGTTTGTGGTGAAAGGTAACCAGTTTGGTTTCAGAGGGGAGAAATGTACATTCCTGTAGGATCATAGAGCAAGCTGAGCCCTCAGCTACTGACAGCTAGAGGCTGTAGTTGAGGAGCATGGTCGCAGTATAGGGACTCCAGCACCTAGACTGAGGCCAGAGGCTAGATAGCATCACCCAGAAAGAGAACAAGAAGGGGGAAGGTAAATGGCATGGGTGGGATGAGGGGCCAGGCACTGCCATGTAAGGGCCTGGTGGGAAAGGACCAGAGAAATAAAGGAATGGTTTCAAGAAGATGGTCAATGGCAAGCCCACAGCCACATTTTTCTAAAATGTATGCTGCCTCTGCTTCAGAATCGGGCTCTGGTCTAAGACTCGTTGGGTGCATGGTAAACCCCTCATTTTAGCACTCATTCTCCCTCACCTGTCTTCACTCTGACCTTTGAAACCTGCCTTGCTCTTCTCAGACCATGTTCAGACTCTCCTAACTGGATCACCATTCCTGTTGTATCCAAACACAAGGTTAATCCCTTCTGCGTCTTTGCTTGTGCATGCTCCTTGTGGCTTTCAATATCAGATAAATCTGGGTTTGAATGTAGGCTCCTCCAGTCTTGACCTTGGAATGTTAGTTAACCCCCAGTCTTACTTTTCTCAGCTGAAAGCAGTGATGACTATTTCCCTGTCTTAGAATGTTTTGCAGATTGGTGTGGTCTGTCTGAAAATGCCTGCCTTCTTCTCTGTCCAGAGCATCATCTAGGGTGTGGCCCAAGGACTACTGATCCTGCCCTCTTGGGTTTCTCTTCTCTGTGGTTCTGTATCTTAGAGTGATTATGATTAGCTTTCATACTATCTTAGGCATAGTGTGAAAGCTGAAAAGAACCTTAAGAAACGTTTTACAGATGATAAAACAGAAGGGAGGTGATAAGAACCACCGTTCTTGTCTTTAAGGAATTTACAGACTAGAAGAAACTATTCCTCTTTCCCACCCCAACCCCAGATCTCTAATAATATGCCTGGCAGCCTTGGCTCCCAGCGCCCTCTGCTAGCATCGCCACTTGTGTAGGCATTCAGCATCTGTTCCCTCATTTTACCTTCCAATTGTTTTATCTGTGTCTGTTTTCTCAAAACTCACATTGTAATCTTTGATACATTTCTGTGAAATTCTGCATGTCAAATGAACATAATTTTGTCTTCTGGTTTTTTTTGCTCCACCCTGACCACCCCCCTCAACACACATACACACACTTCTTTTCCCTATGAGTAGCATACTTGTTTACATTTTAGTATGCTGCTGAATTGATGTAAGTGCAGAGAAAGATTCCTGTTCTGTTTGAAGTATTATAAAATATAATTAGAAAGCAGAGGTAAAAGTACTTCGGTATCTGGCACATAGTAGGGCACAATTATTTTATTTTAATAGCTATCATGTAAATTTTTTCTTAAGATTTTCCCCTTTAGTATTCATGGCATGATTAGGTGGGGGATGGAAA
The DNA here is from genome assembly GCF_910594005.1 of Cervus elaphus. Lineage (NCBI taxonomy): Eukaryota > Metazoa > Chordata > Mammalia > Artiodactyla > Cervidae > Cervus > Cervus elaphus. The sequence continues at coordinate 80,835,966 of NC_057826.1, forward strand.
ATGTTCCTATGGTAGTTATATTGTTTTAACTCAAAATTAGTTCAGTTGGGTTTTGTCTCATGCTGCAAAATGTGCTAAATAAACTGTTCTTTTTGGTTTTGTTTTTTGTAACTGGAACTTCCTCCATTCTCATCTTTAAGAAATCAAACTCTGCTTAAGTTCTCAGCAGAACTAGATATGGAAGTGATGTGTTTATTGACGTCTGTTTTGAAGTCGTTATTTCCAAATACGGGTACATCCCTTGGTATCTGAACCTTTGCTATGCAGACTCAGGACCCAAATCCATTTAGTTACTTCATGGAAATAATGTCCCACACTATCCAAACTTTCACTGTCTGAACTTCCGGAGTCTGAGAGCCAGGGATACCCGTATTCCTTTTAAGCGTCTACCCTTCAGACATCTAATGTGACGTCCAGTAGAAATAAAGGACACTCCGTGTGAGGTGGCATTGAGACCACTTTACAAGATATGTTGGTTCGTATCATGTAGGCTGTGAAAGATTCTTATATGAGTAAGAACCTGCCACGTGCATGTCAGTGTGTTTTATGTGCTTTGTATGAAAGGTATACGTACTCTGAGGTTATGCTTTCCCAGTTGATCAGAGTAATTATGTATGTTTGACTTTAAGAGAATAAGACCATTCCAGTATTTAAATGCTGTATGGTAGGCAAAAACCTTTTCAAAAATTTGGGATTCATAGGGGAAGAGTTAATAATAGAATCTTAACGAGAATGTAGTCAGTTTTGTATTGTGAGGAGGGCTGTGTCTCTTCTGGCGCTTGTAAACCTCCCTTGAGTGATGTAAATAATATCTAGCCCACATGAGGACCTTTTAAGAATTATTTGTTCAGTTCTAAAAGTAATGTATGCTTATAAATATTAAAAATACATCTGATGAAAAATAAAATTCCTCTCCCTTACTGCAGTCTCTTTCCTCATCTTTAGAGCTGGCTACCATTAACAGTTGGTGATCAAGAGGTTTTTAAAGGAGACTAGAAGGGAGACATTGTAGTTATGTATTATACACCAGAATCCAATCCACTGGGCCTTGTTGGTTGATGAATTTACCTTCTGGTTTCATGAAAAGTGAAAGTGGAGTCACTCAGTTGTGTCTGATTCTTTGTGACTCCATGGACTGTAGCCTGTCAGGTTCCTCCCTCCATGGGATTTTCCAGGCAAGAATACTGGAGTGGGGTGCCATTTCCTTCTCCAGGGGATCTTCCCGACCCAGACTCTCTACCATCTGAACTACCAGGGAAGCACACAACTTCTGGTTTCCTAACTGCTTGGAACTAGCCTGGATGGGCAGCCACCCTTTTCACCCAAAGCTGTTTCATTTGGTCATCCAACCCCACTGGCAGGGATGGCAGAGGCAGGAATAAAGGTGCCCGGGGACCTCATCCCCCTGCCCAAAGTATTTGGAACTTCTTTTTTTAAAAAGGAATGGCTTTTGGAAAACACACACACACAAACCACTGAAAATGTAAGCCACAGCTTCTACATGCATGCATGGGAGAGGTGGGACCAGACAGCCTCATGTGTATTTTATAAATCTGTAAGCATTAACCAGGTGACACCACACTGACTGACTAGTCTGTAAAGTCCATGATGGTGAACACCTGCCAAGTGTTGAGTTGTTACAAGGCTGCAGGTGCGCTTAGGTCTTTAAGACATCACTCAGCGCTCAGAGTTTCACCTGGAAGTAGTCCGTATATTTTACCACAATCCTCAGGTGTCTTTTAAGGGAAGGTGGCTCTTGACCAAAACTTTTACTTTGCTTTCTCTGTAACAAGCAGTGTTCCTAAACATGTATTATCTTATTTAATCCTCACAATGGCCCTATGAGTTAAATACTCGTATTACACGATTTTAGGAGGAAACTGAAGACAAAGAAAGTGACTTGGCCAGGTCACACAGCCAGGGTTAATCCAAACAGTTTGGCTCTGCCATTATTTTCTCAGAAATGGTATATTTGTGTTATGATACTTTGTTCTGAAATGCTGAGCACCTGTCTTCTCTCTTTGTAACGAGTGTAAAAGCCTACCAAGCTCTTGCCAGGATAAGACATACATATAGTAATACATAAAGTAATCCTCCTTCCGCCATATGCTGTTTGCTTTCCAGGTCAGGTTTCTGAAACATTTCCCTGCTGTTAAATGCAAAGCTGTTGCCCCAGTGCTTCGGTCTCTCACGCCGTCTCTTCCTTCCTTCCTTCCAGCGTCAACGCATGTGTAGACGTCGTGCTGTCAGGGGTGAAGCTCTTGCGGGCACTTGGCTTGAGCCCTGGGAACGGGAGAGATCACAGCGAGCTGCGTTCGAGGAATGATCTAGAAGAAGCCTTCGTTCACTTCATGGGGAAGGGAGCAGCTGCTGAACGCTTCTTCAGTGATAAGGAAACTTTCCATGACATCGCCCAGATTGCATCAGAGTTCCCGGAAGCCCAGGTCTGTCTACCAGTGGTAAATTAAGATAGGGTGGGAAAAGACACTTTGTATGGTTTCTAGAAGCAACCAAGCAACTCTTCTCCAGTTCGCCCATAGGGGATGATTGTTGGCAATACAATTCTGCAGTGTTTTTCTCTTTTTGGAAAAGTGTGTATCTGACCTTCCTTTAACTCTGCTGTTGCTAGTCATTTCAATTCATCCAACATTAATGAGGCATACTTACTAAAATTTTAGTCCTGGTTATCCATGAAATTGCTCTTTTTTCATGTTACTCAGGTTTAAAGTAGGAAAATGTCTACTCCAGAGTTGTTTGGGTACTGCTTGGCTGATACCTTGCAGTAATATTAATATGGCTCAGTTCTTCCTAAACCAGAAAAGGCCAAACCCGCAGAGAAATAGTGACAGTATCACTCCCCCTTTTCCCATATTGCAACAGTCAAAAATGTCTCCCAACATGGTCAGATGTTTCCAGGGTCAGGGAGAGAAGGGATGCAAAATCACCCTGATTGAGAACCACTGGTCTCGTTTGGTGGCTCTCTGACCTGAATGTGCATCAGAGTCATGTGAAAGGTGTTGAAACACAGATTCCTGGGCCGCCCTTCCAGAGTTCTGGTTATGTGGATGCTATTCTGACCACCTTGTTCTGGGAACCATTAGTCTACAGGGTAAAGACTGTCAAAGATAGAACTTAGGAGTCTCCACGCCCACCTGGTGATCATGAACAAGGCTCTGGAGCCTACATGGTCCAGACACTTCCTCAAGGCTCACACACCTGCCAATTCCCCTGCCCTCACACCTCTTAAGGGCAGGATTTTGTTGTTTAAGCTTCTCTCCAATGCCCACTGCATCTCATCCCCAATTTTTACCTAAAATCTTCTCTTACCCATCACCCCAGTCTGGGTGTACTTCTCACTTGGGGAGCTCTTAAAGTTTTTTTATTCCTTTGGAAGCCACCCATTTGAACATTAGCAGTGGGCACAGGCCTTTCTCAGCTGAATTTCTCAAGGAGACAGCAAGCTGTTAAAACCTCAGTTAGTCATTTTGATAGCTGAGTTTGGTAGTGAGATTCTGATCTTTTTTTTTTTCCTTTCTGTACACACAGCATGGCTTGTGGGATCTCACTCCCCCAATGCAATCTTAATCACTGGACCACCAGGGAACTCCCAGGATTCTGATCGCTTATGAAATAGTCTTGATAGTTCTAACAAGATGGCAAATCGACTGCTTAAAAGTCTTTAAGATTGTAGTATCTAAAACACCAATTTGCTTTCTGTTCTAGTCTCTTTGGCCTTTTGCTTCATAATGCAAACATTTTTTCTACAGAAATTTTATCTTTTACATCATCTAAATTATTTCTTAACATTATAAAACCTAAAATGTGTTATTTATCTTCCACTAGTGTGGCACTTCATTTGGTACCTTGTCAAACTCCTTTAAATTATAAGGCAGATGGACTGATAAACAGCAGTTAATAATAACTAGCATATGAAAACTCTCAAATCCATTACATGGAATCTTACTGTTTCCCCTGGGATTTTTAGTAAATTCTTCTAGCCATCAGAGTTACATAAAAAACTAAGGCTAACACGTTAAAAGGGCAAATTTCAGCCTGTATATCACAGAGTTTCCAGTTTATCTATAGAAAGCCATCAACATCCTATCTGAATCCAGTGATCCGTCAATACAAAACTTGGTTGGGCTAAAAGTGTTGTTGAGCATCTAGAATTGAGTTGTTTAGTCTATGCCTCTGCATGGGACTAGGGACTAGAGAGGTAAGGTGATAGCATTCAGTCCTCCCAGACAGAGCTACTGGTAAAGTTTCTCAGCTTACATAATAGAGCATCAGCCTTATTTCCTGTTTGTCAGGTTTCCAGAACATGTGAATCCATCCTTGCCACAAACGAATACTAGACTTGAATTCTCTGCTCTACTCTTATTAGGTCCTCAGCTGAGAGATGTGGTGTGTCTTCTTTCAGAACCCGTTACCTTTAGAATTTTACTCCCAGGAAAGCTTTTATAATTCCTGATGCATCAATGTGTTTTTCTTCCTTTCTCAAAATCTAGCAGCAGTTACTGAGCACTTACTATGAGAAGACAGTCCTTTCCCTGAAGGAGCTAGACATGTCCCCAGATGACACTAGCTCAAGAGGACAAGGGCTGTAGTGGAGGTCTGTTCTGAGTCTAGAGGTGGCAAGTAGCAAAGAATCTGTAATCCTCTCTAGCAGGAGGACTGTGGAGATGGAGGTGACCATAGGAAAATGGCAACAGAAAGCAGTACAGAAGAAGTGACGTTACAGCTGATATTTGAAAAGTGATCACCCGACCAGTGAATGAGAAAGGGGAGGCATCCTAGTCAAAGAAGCAGCATGTGCTTAAAGGCATAGACACAGAGAGGAAAGCAGACTTGGAGAGCTATAGGCAGGTGGAAGCAGAAAGGAAGGCAGGGGACAGATAAAGACAGACCTATGTACCTCACTTGAGAGTTGGATTTTAAAACTGATTCAAGAAGATACATGCATCCCAGTGTTCACAGCAGCATTATTTACAGTTGCCAAGATAAGGAAGCAACCTTAGTGTCCATCAACAGATAAAGATGTAGTGTGTGTGTGTGTGCATGCATGTGATAGAATATTACTCAGCCATAAAAAAGAATGAAATTTTGCCATTGTAGCAACATGAATGGACTTGGAGGGTATTTTGCTTAGTGAAATAAAGTCCGAGAAAGACAAATACTGTATGATATTGCTTAGATATGTGGAATCTAAAAAATACAACAAACTAGTGAATATAACAAGAAACAGACTCAGATAAAGAGAACAAACTAGTGGTTATCAATGAGGAGAGGGAAAGGGGGAAAGGGGCAATATAAGGGTTAGGGGATTAAGAGATACAAACTGTTAGGTATAAAATAAGCTACAGGGATATATTATACAATATGGGGAATATAGAAAATATTTTATAATAACTATAAATGGGATATAACTTTGAAAAAGTGAATCACTACATTGTACCGTTGTAATTTATATATCAAATATACATCAGGAAAAAAATTGAGAGTTGGATTTTAGATCATTGTAATATTGAATGATTTTCAGGAGGAAACTGACATAGTCCTACCCTCATTTTAGAAGGATCACAGTGCAGAAGATAAAGTCTCTCCATACTTGTCATATTTCCTTTTGTTTCATTTATCTGTTCTGGCGGCCTGGAAGCTCAAGGCCAAGGTTGATCTCCAGTTAAGGCAATTATACTGTTTTCCAAAGGTAGCAATTTGTTTTTTTTTTTCACCTTTCCTTATAACTCATTGTCTCCTCATCTGTGGGGTTAATGTTTTTATTAACCCCATCTGTGTGTACTTGTTGTCACCTCAAATTTTTTTGGGAAAAAAAATGGACTGTAATTAAATCAAAACATTATTAAGCTTGAGTAGCATAGTTATGCTAAAAAACTGCCTAATAGCACTGAACTGTCTTACAGCACTATGTAGGAGGAAATGCAGCTTTAATTGGACAGAAGTTTGCAGCCAACTCAGATTTAAAGGTAAGTCAGATTCCCAGATTAAAACCTATGTCCTTCACTAGTATTTCAGTAATTTTAGGGGCAATACTGAGTACCTGTCTGTTCCTTGATTCAGCTTGCCTGGGACTCTTGTTAGGAATATAGTCATCAAAGGAGAGGAGTTGGTAGCTAATGATTTTTAAGTGTTTACTACATGTCTGATGTTGTCTCCAGTGTGTGATGCAGATTACCTCATTTAATCCCTGCAATAACCTATAAGGTCATAGGTACTGTTGTTGGTACTCTCGTTGTCATGCTTTCTACGTGAAGCTTGAGACCTAGGTTTACAGCTAGAACAACTGTATTGAACAAATAGAACAGTTGTAACCTAGGACCCCAGAGTCCATGTCCTCGAGTACCTTACCATGTAATCATTAAGAGTGTGTGGGCTCTGGAGTCAGTGCCTGAGGCTGGGGATTGTGCAGTGATGAGAAAAGACTTAGTTGACTGATTCTTGAGGCTGGATCCAGAGTGTTAAAGGCCACTGGATGGGGGTTGTTAGGGTCCTGTCTTTAAGTCTTAAATCATTTGGTTTAAATAGAATTAAAATTACTGCTATTTTCAAAATAGCTTCCGAGTAAGAAGTTCTTTTGCTGCAAGTGGAATAGGTCTGAGAGGGGAAGCCAACAAGGAGGTTATTGCTGTCGTCTTGTAAAAGCAATCATTTTACAGCAAGACTACAGCACTGACCTCCTTGCTGGCTTTGGCTCGAGTAACCAGAAGAGGAGAAACATGTCTATCTAAAGCCTAGTGGAATCACTTGGTGATAGACCATATGTAGGGACAAATAAGGTAAGTTTAACAGAGATGGTTCTGAAGTAAGTGAACTTGAGAAGTGCAGAATAGATGTGACTACTGACGATGGAGAGAGGGAACCAACAGTTCTTAGGGGTGCAGAATCAAAAGTGCAGAGACGGACCCAGAAACACAGATAAATGATCAACAGTTTGAGGGGACAAAATTCATATGGACCCATAGCATACACCAAGGGATGGATGTGCTTAGATATAGAGAGCATCTTAAAGTATGGACATTCACATTTTTATAAGGATTAAAGTTTTCATAAAAGATTACAGTGGGAAATTTTTTTAAGAGTCATTATCTTTATAGATAGTAATAAACTCCCAAAAGAAGAATATTAGAAGTTCCAGAGCTGATCTTTAGAAGTATTGCCAGCTAATGGATGGAAGAGAAGATCAATCATAAGCTCATTGGAGAGAACCCAGGCCCTTTGCATCAGAATCCTGGGCATTTGATCTGGTCCCTAAAAGAACACCCTCTTGACCCTGAGAAGTAATTTAATTCTGTCCCTGGAAGTTCTAAGTTAGATGTTCCTTTCAGTATTTCCTCCTCTGAGACCAGTATTTGCTGTTGGTCACTGGAGAAGCTGGCCCTGAGACCAGTCCAATTGGAAAGTATTCTGGTAAGAAAAAGGGGAAGGGAACAAAAAAAATAATAAAAGAGTCTGATCTTAGTAAAAGATTGAGGGAAAGAAAACGGTATCTGTTACTCCTTCATCAGATGGTTATAGTCTTCACAATAATCTGATGAATTTAGGTATTACCATCCTTTTAAAGAAAGGAGGTCCAGAGCAGTTAAGTAATGTGCCCAGGGTCACCCAGCTGATGGTGGGTGATAAAATAATAAAGCCAGGATTCAAACACCAGGCTCTGCCTTGACCTCAGCAACCTATACTGCTATCTCAGGATCAATTTAACTTGCTGAAATGCCTTTCAACATGACAAAGTGATCATCTATAAACAACCACAGATTAAGGAGAAGGAAATGGCAACCCACTCCAGTACTCTTGCCTAGAGAATTCCATGGACAGAGGAGCCTGGTGGGCTTCTCTCCATGGGGTCACAAGAGTCAGACACGACTGAAGTGACTTTGCATGCATGCATTGGAGAAGGAAATGGCAACCCACTCTAGTATTCTTGCCTGGAGAATCCCAGGGACAGAGGAGGCTGGTAGGCTGCCATCTGTGGGGTTGCACAGAGTCAGACACGACTGAAGCGACTTAGCAGCAGCAGCAGCATTTTCCATAGGTAATAATAATCATTAACATTTTCATAGTTCTGTTTCCCAGGCACTGTCTTAAGTGCTTTACTTTATATTAACCTATTTGATCCTCAGAAAACCCTGTGAGGGAAGTCTATTATTATCCCCATTTTGTAGATAGGAAAAATGAGGCATGGAGAAGTTAAAGCTGTTCAAAGTCACATACCAAGTAAGGAGTGAAGCTGGAATTTGAACCCAAGTAGTCTAGCTCCAGAGTCCAAGCTGTTTCCAAGCAAACTATGTTGTGTCTCAGAAATAGACCCTGGTGAATATAATAAAGGCAGATGTTATGGAAAGGTGAAATAGAAGCCAGATAGCAGAAGAGAGCAGTGTCTTTATGAAATGTATTTTGGAATTTAGCCAAGAAGGAGATGTTGGATCTTGTCAGATGCTGCTTCTGCATCTGTTGAGATGATTGTGTGGTTTTTGCTTTTTACTTTGGTAAATGGTAATTACACTGATTTTTCAAATGTCAAACGAACCATGTATCCCAGAATAAGCTCCACTTGCTTCTGATGTATTACCCTTTTTATGTATTGTTGGATTCAGTTTACTTACATTTTGTTTAAAATTTTTACATCAATTTCCCTGGGGGATATTGATCTGTATTTTTCTTTTCTCATATGTCTGTCTGATTTTAATATTAGGGTAATACTGACCTAATAGAATGAATTGGGGAGTATTTAGATTTTTTTTAAAAAGTGTTTGTGTAGAATTCACCACTGAAGCCCTCTAGGCATAAGGTTTTTCTGCTGTTTGGTTGGTTTTTAGTGTTTTATTTTTCCATTTCATTTTGTTGTTGTTTTGGGGAGTGGGGGTTAAAAATTTTATTAGAGTATAGTTTATTTGCAATGTGGTGTTAGTTTTGGGTATACAACAAAGTATATCAGTTACACATATATTAACTATTTTTTAAATTTTTTTTCTCATGTAGAGGCCTGAAGTTTTTGATGTGGGAAGGTGTTTAATGATTTGATAAAAAGAAATTCAGATTATCTACTTCTTGAGTGTGCTTTGGTAGTTTTGTCTCTCAGGAAATGTGTCTATTTCATTTAAACTGTTGAATTTATTGGCTTGAAGTTAATTATAATGTTCCTTTACTCCTTTAAGTCTGTGGAATCTGTAGTGATGGTCTATCTTTCCTGATACTGATAATTTATATCTTTTTCCTTTTCTTTGATAAGTTTGACTATTGGTTTATCAATTTTATTGATCTTTCCAATAAATAAAGAGCTTTCCAAAAAAAAGAGCTTTCAGTTTCATTGATTTTTTTCTGTGTTTTTTTTCTTTTCTATTTCATTGGTTTCTATTTGCTTTTAATTTAACTTTCATTTTCTAGCTTCTTAAAATCGTGGCAAAGGTCACTGATTTGAGAACTTCCTTTGTTTTCTGATGCAGGGTGTTTAGTACTGTAAATGTCCTCTTCAGTACTGCTTTAGCTCTATCCTCCAGATTTTGATTCTCTGTTTTTATTTTCATTCAATCCAGATGCTTTCTGATTTCCTTTTGATTTCTTGAGATGAGGTATTTAATAGCCTATCTTGTGGAATACTTAGAAGTGTTATTTAGTTTCTGAATATTGAGAGGGTTTCCACGTCTTTTTATATTATTGATTTCTATTTTAATTCCATTGTGATCAGAGAATATGCTTTTCTGATTCCTGTTAAATTTATGGAGACTTTTATGACCTTGCATATAGTATATCTTGGTGAGCACTTGGGTAGAGTGTTGTATCAATGTCTGTTAGGCCAAGTTGATTGATAATGTTTTTCAGGTCTTCTATAGTCTTCTGATTTTCAGTCTACCTGATTTATCTACTATTGAGAGAGAGATTGACATCTTCCACAATAATTATGGACTTGTCTGTTTCCCTTGAAGTTCTGTAACTTTTGGTTCATGTGTTTTTAAGCCTCTTTTTAGATGCATAGCTGTTTAGAAATGACTTTTTTTTATCATTACCAGGGATAAAGAAAATAACTTCATAATATTCTTTGCTCTGTAATCAATTTTGATTAAAATAGGCTTTCCAGTTTCGATTAGTGTCATCACGATATATCTTTTCCCATTCGTCTGCTTTTAACCTGTTTGTGTCTGTGTATTTAGAATGTTTCTTGTGAGGCTGCATACAGTTGAGGCTTGATTTTCGATGCGCTTTGACATTCCTTATCTTTTTTTCTGGCTGTGCTCGGGCTCGCTCTCGTTGCTGCGAGGAGGGGCTGCTCTCTAGCTGGGGTGCACGGGCTTCTCTGGTTCAGAGCAAGGGCTTCAGGGCATGTGGTGCGTAGGCTTAGTTGTCCCTCAGCGTGTGGAGTCTTCCCACCAGGGATCACACCCATGTCCTCTGCATTGGCAGGCAGATTCTTAACCACTGGACCATCGGGGAAGTTCTCCCTGTCTTTTAATTAGGGTATTTAGACCATTTTCATTTAGTGTCATTGTTGTTATATCAGGCTAAATTTAAATCTCACAGCTTGCTTCTTGTTTTTTTAGTGGTTGATTGAGGGCTAATGATGTACATTATTAGGTTATCACAGTCTGCTTTCAAATAACATTATTAAACCACCAGACAAGATGTGAGAGCGTTACAGTCGTGCGCCTTCATTTCTGCCCTCCAGTCTTCATACCGCTGTCGGCATGTTTGTTACGTCTAGACAGACTGTACATCTCACACTATGCTGTTAGGACTTTTCTTCAAATAGTTAATTGTCTTTTAAAGACAGTTAAATAATCAGAAAAAGACCTTATGTACTTATACAGAGTACCATTCCTGGCATTCTTTGTTTGTTTAGATTAGTATTTCCTTCTGATATTTTCCTTCTGCCTGAAGGATTTCCTTTAATAGTTCTTGTAGAGCAGGTCTGCTGGTGATTAATTCTTTCAGATTCTGTATATCTCATTGTTGTTCAGTCAGTAAGTCCCGTCTGATTCTTTATGACTCCATGGACTGCAGCACCCAGGCTTCCCTGTTGTTCACTATCTCCTGGAGTTTGCTCAGACGCATGTCCATTGTGTTGGTGACGCCATCCAACCATCTCATCCTCTGTCGTCCCCTTCTCCTGCCCTCAATCTTTCCCAGTGTCAGGTGGCCAAAGTATTGGAGCTTCAGCATCAGTACTTCCAATGAATATTCAGGATTGATTTCCTTTAGAATTAACTGGTTTGATTTCCTTGGTGTCCAAGGGACTCTCAAGAGTATTCTCTAGCACCACAGTTCAAAAGCATCAATTCTTCAGCACTCTGCTTTTTCTTTATGGTCCAGCTCTCACATCTGTACATGACTACTAGAAAAACCATAGCTTTGACTGTATGGACCTTTGTCAGCAAAGTGATATCTCTGCTTTTTAATACACTGTCTAGGTTGGTCATAGCTTTTCTTCCAAGGAGCAAGCATCTTTTAATTTCATGGCTGCAATCACCATCTGCATTGATTTTGGAGGCCAAGAATGTGAAATCTGACACTGTTTCTTCTTTTGCCCCATCTGTTTCCAATGAAGTGATAGGACCAGATGTCATGGTCATAGTTTTTTGAATGTTGAATTTTAAGCCAACTTTTTCACTCTTCTCTTTCACTTTCATCAAGAGGCTCTTTAGTTCCTCTTTGCTTTCTGTCACAGGGGTGGTGTCGTCTGCATATCTGAGGTTATTGATATTTCTCCCAGCATCTTGGTTCCTGCTTGTGATTCATCCAGCCCAGCATTTCTCATGATGCTATATAGATGTTAAATAAGCAGGGTGACAATATACAGCCTTCCCGTCCTCCCTTCCCAATTTTGAGCCAATCCATTGTTCCATGTCTGGTTCTAACTGTTGCTTCTTGACCTGGATACAGGTTTCTTAGAAGGCAGGTAAGGTGGTCTGGTATTCCCATCTCTTTAAGAATTTTCCACAGTTTATTGTGATCCACACAGTCAAAGGCTTTAGAGTAGTCAGTGAGGCAGATGTTTATCTGGAATTCTTTTGCTTTTTCTGTGATCCAATGGTTGCTGACAATTTGATGTGTTTCCTGTGCCTTTTCTAAATCTGGCTTGTACATTTGGAATTTCTCGGTTCACCCACTGTTGAAGCCTAGCTTGAAGGATTTTGAGCATTACTTTGCTAGCTTGTGAAATGAGCACAATTGTATGGTAGTTTGAACATTCTTTGGCATTGCATTTCTTTGGGATTGGAATGAAAACTGGCCTTTTCTGGTCCTGTGGCCACTGCTGAGTTTTCCAAACCTGCTGGCACATTGAGTATAGCACTTAAACAGCATCATCTTAGGATTTGAAATAGCTAATCTGAAATTTTGTCACCTCCACTAGCTTTGTTCGTAGTGATGCTTCCTAAGGCCCACTTGACTTCACACTCCAGGATGTCTGGCTCTCCGTGAATGACCACACCATCGTGGTTATCCGGGCTGTTAAGATCTTTTTTGTGTAGTTCTTCTGTGTATTCTTACCACCTCTTCTTAATATCTTCTGCTTCTGTTAGGTCCTTCCCATTTCTGTCCTTTATTGTGCCCACCTTTGCATGAAATGTTCCCTTGGTATCTCGTTTTCTTGAAGAGATCACTAGTCTTTCTCATTCTATTGTTTTCCTCAATTTCTTTGCGTTGTTCACTTAAGGCTTTCTTAACTCTCCTTGCTCTTCTCTGGAACTCTGCATTCAGATGGGTATATCTTTCCCTTTCTCCTTCTCCTTTCACTTTTCTTCCTTCCTCAGCTATTTGTAAGGCCTCCTCTGTACAACCATTTTGCCTTCTTGCATTTCTTTTTCTGTGGGATGATTTTGGTTTCCACCTCCTGTACAGTGTTATAAACCTCCTTCCATAGTTCTTCAGGCACTCTACCAGATCTAATCCCTTGAATCTGTTTGTCACCTCCACTGTATAATCATACGGGATTTGATTTAGGTCATACCTGAGTGGTCTAGTGGTTTTGCCTACTTTCTTCAATTTAAGTCTGAATTTTGCAATAAGGAGCTGATGATCTGAGTCACAGTCAGCTCCAGGTCTTGTTTTTACTGACTGTATAGAGCTTCTCCATCTTCAACTGTAAAGACTAAAATCAGTCTGATTTCAGTATTGACCATGTGAACACTCTTTTGGGCTCACTTGCAGAGGGATTTGTAGGGCTCACTCAGTTTTTTCTGTTTCATAGGTATCACTGTCCTTTGTTGCCCAGTGCCCAGATGTTCTGAAAACCGTTGTTTCATGTATTTTATCTGTTTTGTTATGTTTCAGGCAGGAGGGTAAATCTGGCCCTTGTTGTCTCACCTTGGAAGCCAAAATTCTAGCCAAGAATTAGAAAAAATAAATAAAATTACAGGGGTGAGACTTTTCAGATTTGGCAAATAGCAGACATGTGTCAAGGAGAGGGAGATGTACTTTTTGCCCAGAAGCTGGGATTTCTTAAATACCTGAAAATGCCTCTGTACAAACAAGTGATTAATTAGCAAGTAAAAAAATACTTTTGGAAGCTTCTGGTAGGGCATATTAAACCTGAAATGGTGATGATCATCTCTGAGGACTTTCCTTTGATTCCTGGTCCAAGCCTTCATGCTTCAGTGGTTTTGAGTCAGGTAGCCTGGTCATGAGTAGGGCCAGAGTTGGCATGGCAGAAACAGCAGAAGGGGTGAAATGGCTTCTAGAGGGAACTGCCAGGAAGAGGCCAGGTTGGAGTTGAAGAAAATGTTTTTTAAAAGTTGCAGCATACCTCCCCCGAAACTTTATGAACTGAAGCGCTTTTTAATTCTGCTGGGGAGTCTGTCTTGTTCACAAGGCAGCTAAGTATAGTAGGGAGCCTGACCCTGACCAGTTAGGTCACTGGTTGATTAGAGTCTTGTGACCCGGAGGTTCTTTTCTATACTGTGTAAAAGTCAACCGGTTGCTTTTGTCTGGCAGCTTTGAGCAGACAGCACCCTGTATCTCTTTGCTTACACAGGATATGAGTCAGTAAAGAAAAGAAAGTGAGGTACAGTGCATCTTAGTCTTCTCAGGCTGCCCTGATGACAAAATGCTGTAGACCAGGTGGCTTGAACAACAGAAATTTATTTTCTCACAGTTCTGGAGGCTGGAAAGCCCCAGGATCACAGTTGCAGCAGGGTCTGGTTTCTGACGAGAGTTCTCTTTGCAGCTTGCAGGCAGCTGCCTGCCTGTGTGTCCTCACAGGGCCTTTCTTTAATGGATGTAGTGGGGAAAGAGCAATCTCTCTCTCTCCCCCTTTTCTTCTAAGGCCACCAGTCCGATTGAATTAGAAACCCACCCATATGACCTCATTTACCTCCTGAAAACCCTTCCCAGTATCATCACATTGACGGTTAGACTTCCACATGGCAACCAGGGGGGCGGGGGTGGGGTGGGGAACAGACCTTCAGCCCCTAAGGGAGTGCATGGGACTCGCAGCGGCATGAGTGCCTGTGTAACAGGCCTGATGCTTGACAAGGGTCTTTTGTCAGCCTCTCATTTCTGGCTACATTGTGTCCATACCCTCCAGGCCTGCACCCTAGTAGTAGCTCTTCCAGTCCATACCTCCAAACCAAAAGCTTTCAGAATTGGATTTGGAGTCCAGTGTTCTCTGTTGAAACAAATGAAAGCGCTGGATGTGCCTTACTGAACAGATTTCACGGGAAAGGGGGCAGATCTCCTGATAGACTCCATATTGCTTCTCCAGGTTCTTCTTTGTGGCCCAGTTGGTCCAAAGCTGCATGAGCTTCTTGATGACAATGTATTTGTCCCACCAGAGTCATTGCAGGAAGTGGATGAGTTCCACCTCATTTTAGAGTATCAAGCAGGTAAGAGGAAATGAGTAAGTAATGACCTAAGCCTGGTCAGAAGGCTGTGTGTTGTCAGGTGGGGGTATGAATGTGCTAGAAATGTTTCTTTGTAAATTGGCAGGGCCCTATTCTTGTCCTACCACAGGTTTCCTGGTCCCTGGTCCTATTGAGCTGATACAGGCCCTTGTCTCAAGGGAGAGTAATGGGGAGTATTACAACAGTGAATAAAGTTCCCAGGTCCTCAAGTATGATTGATCTGAACCCAAGAGAAATCAGGCTGTAGGAAAGCAGGCACCTTAAATGAAAATGTGTGAAGCACATGTATATAAAGTTTTCCTTCATTACAAAGAAAAGAGAAGGGCAGGTAACATCTCTAAGCTCTGTGCCGGATTCTGCCCTTGGCCTTGCTGGCCAGCTGTTCCAGGCTGCTCAGGATTAATTCCAGGCCTCTGACAAACTTCCTTTGAAGGATTTTCCTTTCCTTTGGGTGCATTAGTGGAAGGAAGTGTTTTATATTTAACAACACACTATTTCCCATTATATAATATTGTAAGATTTATAACTCCAAATTCACCCGATCCTACCCTACCCCAACTAGATTTTATGTGTTACACAGAACACAGATCTGATTTCTGAGAGATCCTAAATACCTGAATGTATTTTAATTGCTCATCTGAGTCCATATATTTGCTGGTGTGTCTTTCCTGTGCATAGAACTCTTGAATTTCCAATTCATCACATCATTAATCAAGGTAAAGATTTAAGCATCTAAATAGACTAATTGGTACCTTAAAGCAGTACTTAGTTAATAAGCATTAGCGAAGTACTTCCAAGTCTGATGCTTAAGAAACCCTTACCTACTAGAGTAATTGACTTTAAGATATAAAAATTACACCTTCCTCCAAGTACAAAAAGAGAATTGTTTCTGTTTCTCTTTTGGAGGCTTATTAGAATTGAGGGGGTTAGGAAAGGCAGGGTCTGAAAATTAGAGCCAGAATGTTGGACTGGGCAGTTGCCATTTGCACAGTTTTTGAGTTTCTCTCAGTTTTCATGGGAAAGCAGAGTAATGGCTTTTAGTGCCTGAAGGTAGTGGTGAGCAGTGAACCGCTTTGGTGAAAGGCGTGAGTCAGTCTGTTGGCCGGAAGGGTCTAGAATGGCTGAAGGTGTGCCTTTGGGGTGCTACTGCCACTGCTGCTAGTTCCATATCCGTCTCGTCGGTGCTCCATTCAGAACCTGTGGTCCCTGTTCCCGTCATCTTCCCTGGTGATGGCAGAGTGGAGAGAACTAGCACCAAGCCTTTGGTGCCTTTGACAGCTGTGCCTTGTATGTGGTAAAGAAGACAGCACAGCTTATCTTGAGAAGAGATTGCCTCCATCCTTGGGTTTACAAGCTTCCCACTTTAGTTTTTCTTTTCCATGCCTTATTTCTTAGTACTAAGCGGTGGCCTTCCAGTCAGCTCAATGGGAAGTTATATTTTCATCAGCCTCTGGAGGAAACCTAGTCTGGTGGCAGCAGCCCTCAGGTCAGCTCTCGTAACATAAATCCATCCCCAGCATCTCTCTAACCTAGATGGGTAAATTCCCAGAGGGGATTTGTCAACATTTTTTCCTTCTCTCCTACCAGACCTCCTCAGAGAAGCTTATTTTCAGGCTTTTGGCCAGTGAGTCACTGCATAGGTTTTGCTGACTTACTGGCTGAAGGGCAGGATCATAAACTGAGAGAAGGGATCACTTAAGGAAATAAATTCAAACCTTAGAAGAAGAGAGACAGAGGCTCACCCTGTCTGCGTTTCAGTCGTTTTGCTTCTCGGGCCGCTCCATCAGTCCTGTGGAAACCGGCAGCGGTCGGCTCTCCACATCCCTCCTTGTCTTTGCCTTGCGGAAGCATGTTTATTTTGCCTCCCTCTCCTTTTTGCTGAGGAAATTAGTTTGTTTTGAATGCTGTGTGGCTCTTCTCTCCTAGGTTAAGTTAGGTCATGCTTCTGCATAGTTTTGCTCTGAGTAGCAGTTCCAGGTCTTGTCCTGAGGAGAATACCTGGGTTGCATGTTTTTACCATTGTACAGAATCTTGTTGGTTGGGCAGGTGTTGGTTTAGCGTGCATACCCCACATCATTTGTGTCATGGGCACTTGCTCATTGATCTGTCCTCTTCCTCACTTGTTCCTTTGCTGATTCCGTCTTGTGGCTAAATGCCAGGTGTGGTGTGAGGCAGTAGAAGTGTGTTGGTAAAAGAAGACACAGGCCCTTTCCTCAGCCCACACATCACTACAGGAGGTGGACTCTTGAATAAATGATTGCACAGTCACATGCCAAGTCCTCTAATACAGCAGTGGCCCAGGGAAGAAGGTACCGGAATTGTGTCTGCTCGGAGGTTGACAGTTCAGTGAGGCCCCCCTGCATTGGGTCTTCAGAGATGAAGCAGAGGGGGCTGCTGCCATCAGCTCTGTGGATCACCATGGGGCATTTTCTTTGGACAAATAATAAGATATGGGTTAGGAGTTAAGAAAGGAATGTGGTGTTTTAACAAATACAACCATTACATCAGGTTTTAGGAAATTGGTGATGTTTTCTTTCCTGCTTTCATAGATTTTTGTACACATGTCCCACATATAAAATGTTTTTCAGAGGAATGGATTCAGTAAAGCTGAACTCAGAGCAAGGGGAGGGTGGCTGCCACCGCCCCCCCCCCCCCAAAAAAAAAAAACAAGAGGCCCAGTGGAGGAAGGAAGGAAATGGGGCGCTGACCCAGGGGACAGATCAGCCTGCAGCATGCAGATCCTCCTCCAGGGTTAGTCTGCCTTGGGGAAAAACTTTCTGAAGGAAGAGCCAGTAAATGATGAAACCAATGAAAAACTAGGTTCCATCATATGGACTTCACTTTTGTAAATGGGACAGATGCTTCACATGGAAGGAAAGCTGTGTAAACCCGGGTCATAAATCATGCCAGTTTCTGGCAGCACCCCAGGCTGGGGGTGACTGCTTCCCCCTGGTGCTCAGGGGGCCCTGGCCTCTAAGGAATTGCCTAGGCAGCCCTTAGGCTGAGTTTTGAGATTTTCAAGACTTTGAGGAGTGTGGGATCCGCATGGTATGGTGCAGAATGAGCTTGGAAAAGCCTCTTGCCCCCACACCACCCCCTCCCTGAGGACTCAGGCACTAGCACCCTCCCCTCGAGGGCTTGGCAGCTTGTGTATTGGGGGGCGGGGGGAGGCGTCTTAACTGGTACTTCACCACCTAACTGCACATCGGGATCTACAGGGGGGCTGCCAGCTACACTCAACCATTTAGGGAGGAAATAGCATGTGAACAGAGCCTTTATTCCTTATTACAGTCATTATTCCACAGCAGCTTGCTCACAAGAGGCTAGAGCAGCCATTTACTCTTAGCTTCCAGATCAAATGCCCAGAAATCACCAGTGGGCAGCAAGGCTGGGGGCCGGGTGTGGTCAGCCTGGCTCTTGGAATTCCAGCCTCCTTAGGTCCCAATGAAATAACAGATGCTAGGGCGCTCCTGAGAGGCGGAAGTTGCTTCAGGAAAGGCAGCCTGTCCTGCATTCAGGGCCCACATGGTATACTGCACACTGGTGTTTGGGAGTCACGATCTGTGTGGGGAGGGACACGGGCTCCTGGGTATGAGAACTGAGGGGACAGGAGACCTTTGCCGAGACTCGAGGGGCGTGACCCTGCCAGCCCTTGACAAAGGCACATAGCACTAGCACCCATACTGTGTTTTTGAGGGGTTGGGGTTTCTGGTTCATTGCTGACCCCCGTCCTGGCCACGGCCGCGCTCCCCTTAGGCTGTGGCAGCTGGGATTCACTCAACCAGAAGCCCGCCTGCCCCGAGCCAAGGCTCCAGTGACGCCCTGCCGTCCCCACACATCTCGGAGACTCAAAGCCTCTTCCTTTTCTTCCCGTTGTGTTGACTGGGCTTTTCTAGGGGAGGAGTGGGACCAGTTAAAAGCTCCCCATGCCAACCGGTTCATCTTCTCCCACGACCTCTCCAACGGGGCCATGAATATGCTGGAGGTCTTTGTGTCTAGCCTGGAGGAGTTTCAGCCAGACCTGGTGGTCCTCTCTGGATTGCACATGATGGAGGGACAGAGCAAGGAGTTCCAGAGGAAGAGGCTCTTGGAGGTAATGGCGGCACTGTTACAGAATTTCACAGATCGCAGCTCATGTTTTCCTTCGGATTCCCGCCTCTCTCGGCCTCTGCAGCCTGCACTGCCTTGACCTAGGTCCCAGCCTCCCGGGATGGGTCGTGGTAGCCAAGAAGCCTGCCTCCCACTGCAGCGAGGCGCCTCACGGTGTTCTTTCAGGCGCAGGCGGCAGCTTGAGTAGGACAGGTCAGAACATCATCTTGCCCGAGCCTCTGCTTCCTGTGCTGAACCAAACATGGCTGCAGTGTTTGTGGTCTGTGTCCTTCATGTTTTCCGTATCATCTCATTCACATCAGCTGTGCTGCAGATTCACACAGCAGTTGAAGCCGATTGCTCAGTTTAGGTCACTAGGAAGAAGCTGGCTGTGTGAACGTTTAGGGGGGATTCCTGGTGCATTCCAAGTCCTTAACCCCAGCGCCTCCCAGCAGAACCTAGTTGTCCCTGTTGGGCAAAGCGTCCCTTGTCCACAGAGACTGTGGTCGCCCACATAGCCAGGAGCTCTCATGAGGCTGCACTGCCTCTTGGACCCATCCTTCCCTCTTGCCTGACTCCTTGTTTCTGATGGCAGTGGTCCCCTCTTGTCTCTGCAGGTCGTGACCTCCCTTTCTGACATCCCTATGGGTGTTCCAGTTCACCTGGAGCTGGCCAGCATGACCAACAAGGAGCTCATGAGCAACATCGTGCACCAGGTAACCCACTGGCCACACTCGGGGCTCAGGTGCCGTGGGTGTCATCTCACCCCGATCTGGTCCACGAGATCCAAGTCAGGAGCCAGGACTGCCCTGGAGCAGCATCTCCTGCTGAGTTAGGAAGACGGCAGAGTTACTGATGGGTTCGTTTAGTTCAGTTTAGCCAACTAAACTAAAAAGTCATGTCTGACTCTCTGCTACCCCATGGACTGCAGCACACCAGGCTTCCCTGTCCATCACCAACTCCCAGAACTTACTCAAACTCATGTCCGAGTCGGTGAAGCCATCCAACTATCTCATCCTATGTCGTCCCCTTCTCCTCCTGCCTTCAGTCTTTCTCAGCATCAGGGTCTTTTCCAAGGAGTCATTTCTTCACATCAGGTGGCCAAAGTATTGGAGCTTCAGCTTCAATCCTTACAGTGAGTATTCAGGATGGATTTCCTTCAGGATTGACTGTTTCGATCTCCTTGCAGTCCAAGGGACTCTGAAGAGTCTTCTCCAACACCACAGTTCAAAAGTATCAATTCTTTAGCGCTCAGCTTTCTTTATGGTCCAACTCCCACATCCATACATGACTACTGGAAAAACCATAGCTTTGACTAGACAGACCTTTGTTGGCAAAGTAAGGTCTCTGCTTTTTAATATGCTGTCCAGGTAGGTCATAGCTTTTCTTCCAAGGAGCAAGCATCTTTTAATTTCATGGCTGCAGTTAGCATCTGCAGTGATTTTGGAGCCCAAGAAAACAAAGTCTGTCACTGTTTTCATTGTTTCCCCCTCTATTTGCCATGAAGTGATGGGACCAGATGCCATGATCTTAGTTTTTTGAGTGTTGAGTTTTAAGCCAGCTTTTTCACTCTCCTCTTTAACCTTCATCAAGAAGCTCTTAAGTTCCTCTTTGTTTTCTGCCATAAGGGTGGTGTCATCTGCATATCTGAGGTTATTGATATTTCTCCCGGCAATCTTGATCCCAGCTTGTGCTTCATCCAGCCCAGCATTTCTCATGATGTACTCTACACAGAAGTTAAATAAGCAGGGTGACAGTATACAGCCTTGACGTGCTTCTTTCCCAATTTGGAACCAGTCTGTTGTTCCATATCTGGTTCTAACTGTTGCTTCTTGACCTGCATACAGATTTCTCAGGAGGCAGGTAAGGTGGTCTTGTATTCCCATCTCTTTAAGAATTTTCCACAGTTTACTGTGATCCACACACTCAAAGGCTTTGGCGTGGGCAATAAAGCAGAAGTAGATGCTTTTCTGGAACTCTCTTGCTTTTTCTATGATCTAATGGATGTTGGCAATTTGATCTCTGGTTCCTCTGCCGTATCTAAATCCAACTTTAACTGGAAGTTCTCGGTTCACATACTGTTGAAGCCTCGCTTGGAAAATTTTGAGCATTACTTTGCTAGCGTGTGAGATGAGTGCATTTGTGCAGTAGTTTGAACATTCTTTGACATTGCCTTTCTTTGGAATTAGAATGAAAACCGACCTTTTCCAGTCCTGTGGCCACTGCTGAGTTTTCCAAATCTGCTGGCGTATTGAGTGCAGCACTTTCACAGCATCATCTTTTAGGATTTGAAATAGGTCAGCTGGAATTCCATCACCTCCACTAGCTTTGTGCGTAGTGATGCTCCCTAAGGCCCACTTGACTTCACATTCCAGGATGTCTGGCTCTAGGTGAGTGATCACACCATCATGTTTATCTGGGTCCTTAACATCTTTTTTGTACAGTTCTTCTGTGTATTCTTGTCACCTCTTCTTAATATCTTCTGCTTCTGTTAGGTCCATACTATTTCTGTCCTTTATTGTGCCCACCTTTGCATGAAATGTTTCTTTGGTATTTCAAATTTTCTTGGAAAGATCTCTAGTCTTTCCCGTTCTATTGTTTTCCTCTATTTCTTTGCATTGATTACTTAAGAAGGTTTTCTTCTCTCTCCTTGCTATTCTTTGGAACTCTGTCTTTAGATGGATATATCTTTCCTTTTCTTTGCCTTTCACTTCTCTTCTTTTCACAGCTATTTGTAAGGCCTCCTCAGACAACCATTTTGCCTTTCTGCATTTCTTTTTCTTGGGAGTGGTTTTGATCACAGCCTCCTGTACAATGTCACGAACCTCTCTGTCCATAGTTCTTCAGGCACTCTATCAGATCTAATCCCTTGAATCTATTTGTCACTTCCACTGTATAATCATAAGGAATTTGATTTAGGTCATACCTGAATGGTCTGGTGGTTTTGCCTACTTTCTTCGATTTAAGTCTGAATTATGCAATTAGTTCATGATCTAAGCCATGGTCAGCTCCCAGTCTTGTTTTTGCCGACTGTATACAGCTTCTCCATCTTTGACTGCAAAGAATATAATCAGTCTGATGTTGGCGGAGTTACTGATGTGTTTCACGGGCGTGTTACCAGCGGGTTCGTAGTGTGTCTTTTTCCTTCCAGCATGTGGAGGTTGGAAGTGAATGCCTTTTGCAGTGGAACCCAAAGGAGAAAACCAAAAACCCAACCCCAGTGCTTTCAGCTGAACTTCAGGAAGCTCAGAGAAAGGAAGTCTGGGGGACGCTACACTCCCTCGTCGTCAGGCCCCCAGGTGTTCAGCCTTTGGACAGTAACAATGATCAGATAAGTCCAAGAGTGGGATGTTTGAGAGCACAGATTTTGAAAACCAGGATTGGAATGCCAGCTTTGCCTGCCACTCTCTAGCTCTGTGAACTTAGGCAGGTTAGTTAACCTCTTGTTTTTTAACATCTTTCATGGGTAACATATGGTTCAGAATTCACAAAATATTAAAAGATGCACAATGAAATCTCCCTCCTGCCCTTGTACCCACTGTTAGTAACCTCCTTAAGAGTTTTGTCTCATCCCTCCAGAGTCATTGTGTGCATATGTAAGCAAATAGGGAATACAGCCTTATTATTTCATCCCTCTTTATCCCAACAGATAGCACGGCACACTGCATAGACTGTTGTACACTTTGCTTTTTTCCACTGGATGCATTTTGGAGATGTTTTCTCTGTCATCAGCCTCCCCACCGCCACGTGGGTAGAAGCAGCAGTGGTGCACACAGGGTCTTTAGTGCCAGCCAGAGCCGAGTGTTGGGCTCACTGCCCTTTTCTGCTCCTACAGTGAATAACCTTTTACATGAGTTTAACTTGACCCATGACCAGGTACACGTGGATGATACGTTCTCAGAAGTTGAACTGCTAGATTGGGGCATAAAAAGCATTTGTCAGTTTGATCCTGCAAAGCTGGCATCCATGAGCACAGCACAGGTTTACTTCTACTAGAATTCTTTACAGTGCTCTTTTCCTCATATCTTTGCCGCTGAAACATGATTTTTAAATGTGCTTTCTTACCCGTCTGACATGTGAAACGTGCTTAGGGCAGTTTTAGGCTCACAGCAGAAGTGAGCAGGATGTAGGTTCCCACATAGCTCTTGCACCCCCCGCCCCCAGCCACAGCCTCCCCCGTCCGCAGATGGGACATTTGTCACAGTCAGTGAACCAACACTAAGTCGTCATCATGTAGAGTCCATAGTTTACATCAGGGTTCACGCCTGGTGCTTTTCAGTATGATTTTTATTCATGTATTTCTCTTCTTGAGGTTATTTTTTCACTTCTTTAAAAAGCCATGTTTGTTTCATTTTCTGCATTGCTATCTACCTAACCTTTCTAAGCCTCTGTCCCCTTATCTGTAAGGTGGAGGCAACCCCTCCTTCCTTCAGAGTGTTACAGCAAGAAGTGAGTGAAATAGAGCCGTTAGCTTGGCATCTGACATAGACCATGCGGCAAATGGAAGTGCTGTTACATTAGCACCCCTGGTTTTTATATAAACACACACAGGGCTCCTCTCTCTGCAAAGACACTCACTTTCTGCAGGTCCCTGCTCTGAGAAAGGAAGTGCTAAGACAGACAGAGAGTGAGGTGGACATCATGGTTCCCCTCAAGGTAGAAGACCTGGCTCCTGTTCGGTGCCGTTTCCCACAGTGTTGTTATCGCGTAACGGTCTTCCTAACCCACACCTGCTCAAAAAACTTAGATCTGACACGGGGCACTCTCCTCGCAACCCTGGCCGAGGGGTGGGCTCTTCTCCACTGTGCGTGTGTAACACCTGCTGGTGTTCGGGAGCTGAGTCAGGCCCCGTCAGTGGTGAGAGGCTCTGCTGCCCGTGCCAGAGCAGAGGCTGGGCACACTGCTTTGTCCTCAGCGTGTACCCGGAGGCTGGCTCTAATACAGCATCACTGCGCCTTCCCCGTGACTGCGCTTGATACTGCGAGTGGGGATAGAGGTGTGAGAGCCAGGACAGTGACCTTGGTCCGTCACTTGGTGACCTCAGGGGCAGGGAAGTCCTCTGGCCCTGCCTTCCATCACTGGCCACGTCCTAGGAGAGTTAGGAGCTAGGTGTCCATCAGAAAGAGACCCCCATTTTGTTTCTGTTAGCAGGTCTTTCCTGCCGTGACTTCCCTGGGGCTGAATGAACAGGAGCTGTTATTTCTCAGCCAGTCGGCATCTGGACCTCACTCTTCTCTTTCTTCCTGGAATGGTGTTCCTGACGTGGGCGTGGTCAGCGACATCCTCTTTTGGATCTTGAAGGAACATGGGAAAAGTGAAAGCAGAGCCTCAGACCTCAGCAGGATCCATTTCCACACGCTGGCCTACCACATCCTGGCGACTGTGGATGGACACTGGGCCAACCAGCTGGCAGCCGTGGCTGCAGGAGCCCGCGTGGCTGGGACACAGGCCTGCGCAACGGAAACCATAGACACCCGCCGAGTGTCTCTGAAGGCACCCCACGAGTTCATGACCTCCCGTTTGGAGGCCGGCTCCAAGGTTGTGTTAAACCCAAGTGAGCCAGTGGTCGCATGGCACAGGGAGGGCGTGTCCTTCCACTTCACACCCGTGTTAGTGTGTAAAGATCCTGTTCGAACTGTGGGCCTTGGAGATGCCATCTCAGCCGAAGGACTCTTCTATTCAGAAGTACACCCTCACTTGTAGGAAGGTCGTTGGGGTCATTTTTCTGATGAAGGAAAACTAGCCAACCTAAAAATGACAGGAATTCAGTGGTCTGGGAAATAGGATTGAGAGTGTCAAAAACCATTTCTGTTGATCGAACTGAAAGACAGCCAAAGAAACAACAGCAGATTAAACTGTACCAGATACATTCCAGCCTTTTGACAATTACACAGAAACATTTCAGGTTTTAATCGCAATTCAGCTATCTACTAACAAGACTGGATTTTTGTTCTCGTTTATTTTTATGTTGTGTGTTGCAGGGGTAAAAACTTGATTCTCCAACCCCCTTTTCAGGTATTTTAGGCCAGACTCCTTTGCCCATAAGAGCATGTCGGTTGGAGAAAGCACTCCCTTCTTGCCCGTCAGATGTGCATGCTCACTCACCCGTCCTCCCCGTCTCTGAAAGCCCAGTGTGAGTTCTTGCATCCTCTCAGCTCAGTGCCCATGACAGGATCATAATTTCCATTCACTGTTATAATGACAATATTCAGTGAGTACGCCTTCTCAGTTTTCTGCTCCCAAATTAAGACAGAGCCACAGGTAAGGACAAAATAGCCCTCCTGTGCTTCAGAGACACAGCAGAGGCTGGGTGCCTCATGGAGCCCTTGAGGGAGCGAGTCACTCTGCAGTTAGGGGCCTGGCTGTCCTGCAGGGTGGCGCTGTGAGCTGAAGGGCTGCACCTTCCTGCCCTGGCTCCTTAACTGTAGACTGGCTGGTCAGAGGCTGCTGTGCCTGGGCCCACCCTCACTGCCCAGCTCTGGACATGCTTTCTATAGCAAAAGACTGATCTGTGTTCATTCTGATCCTTGAAGGAATTTTACTTTTACAACTGGAATCTGCTTCTGGGTGTATAACAGATCATGTATGTTTTACATTGATACATCACATCTGTTAAAGACTTCGACCTCCTAAGAGCCCCAGGATCATAAATAAATTTGTCATATTATGTATTTATTTTTATAAATCAAGGAGACTTCAGCGTGCTTTTAAATATATTAAAAACAACTTACATTTCAGAAATCCTAAGTCTGTCTGTGATTGATTGCATTTCTACCATGATTCTGGAGCCAGATAAAATGTAAATCATTTCGATCTTGACTTGTGACTTACACGTTCCTCTGCTGTTGAGGTGTTTGATTATCTTGTCTTCCCCATCACATTGAGTCGGAGCTATAGGTCTGTCCTTTGGTTTAAAGTGACATGATACTAGTTGCAAGCAGTCAAGCCAATATGACCCAGTAATTTGAAAATGTGTGTGAAGAGCCTTCTCGATTTGTTCAGAGAGCAGTGGGGACACGGGTCAACTGGTGGCAGGCCTTCTTGGGTCAGGGGTAATCATTCACGCTGGGCTCACAGCAGCAGCTTCTGGAATCTCAAAGCCACCTCACGTTCTCAATTTTTGACCTTCCTGCCTGGTTTGGCTGAGAAGGAACAGCTTGATTACTCCTTTGAAGACAACTTAAGGCTAGAGAACTATGCAGGCTGAAATTCAAAGCCAAGTAGTTTATTAAGGAAATCTCTGGCTGCTACCTCATCAGTCTGCCTCAAAGCGCAATTAAAAATAATTCAACAATCTTCTGTTTTTATTAGAAAAGCTTCAGTGAGAAGAAATTTCTGTTTTCCCAGGAAAAGTCAGAATAACTCATCATCTGTGTTCTAACCCTAAGCGGCAATGCTCTCTGTGTGACCTTTTTCCTACAGGCAGCCCTCGTCCTTAAGTACACTCTCAACAAGTTCTCCAGTTCTCACTGGTGATGTCAAGGAAGATGATCAGGAGGTGTGGACAGCGGCGTTTTTCAAAAGGTGGGTTTTGAACTATTAATCATCACTAAATCAACTTGGTTATAAAGTATCAAAATGCATCATACATTATAAGAAAATTAAGTATTGTTTATAAAACTATATCCTTGAGTGTGTGTATGTAGGTATGAATGTACATGCATCCCTCTGTGAACGTCCCACCTTTCTACAAGCACATTAAGCTTTGGGGGGGAAGACTAACTGGGCTCTGTCACCGAGGATGGACAGATGATGCAGAAGTGAGTTGGAAGGACTGGAGAAACTGAAGAGATGGAGCTGCTAGCCCCATGGCTTTGATCTGTATTTTACAAAGGTTTCCATGTATGATTTTGTATGAAGAAGAATAGTTTGAAAATCCCCTGGACTAGAAAGGATGCCTGGTGAAAAAAGATCCTTCCTAAAAAAACTTCTAACACTCACTCTTGCATTCCCTTAAAACTGATTTAGTGTTCAGGGAAAAGCTGCAGCACACAGAACACTGTTAGGAGACATAAAAATTCAACCGAAAATCAGTAATATTTACTGTGCAGATTCAGTTTCCATGCTCTTACTCTGTCAAGTTTGAGTGGGGTAATTATTCATCAGCAGAAGAAATCTGAATTCTCCGCAGGGCTTGAGATGGCAAGTGTCATGTGATGTTGGTGCCCTTGCTGAGCCTCATCTTTCCTCATCTGTAAAGACCTGTAATGGTCCTTACCCTCATAGTGTTTTTAATTAAAAAGGAATGCCAAGCAAAATATTAGCACAGTATGTGGCACGTATTTAAAAGTTGGGTAACTGTCAGTTACAACAGAACAGGCCATTTCCTGGGTCTCCTTAGAAATAATTGAAAATCACTGAAACACTACCACAGTGATCATTTCACATTTTTTGATCTTTTTTTAGGTAAAGATTTTCATTCAAACAATGAAACTGTAGAAATTTCAAGTCCACATGGTAAGTTTTGGGAAATCTATATACGTATCTAACCTGAGTGCCTGTCCAGATACAGAACGTTTCCATCACCCACATAGATCCGTCAGGCCACTTCCAGGTTAGCCTCAGCCCTGACCCCCGAAGCACACATCATAATCTTTTTCACCATAAATTGTTTTGTCTGTTCTGGAACTTCTTAGAAATGGAAACACAATATTTAGTCCTTTTGTATAAGGCTCTCTTTTTTTTTTTTTAATGCTTCCTGACTTTGATTTTTTAACTTTATTGAAGAAGAGTTGATTTACAATGTTGTGTTAGTTCCAGGTGTGTTCTACGTGTATAAATATGTAGTTTTTGGGTTTTTTTACATTCTCTTCCATTATAGGTTATTACAAGATACTGAGTATAGTAACCTGGGCCGTATAGTAGGTCCTTGTTGGTGATTTATTTTATATATAGTAGTATATATATTTTAATCCCAAACTCCCTATTTTATCTTCCCCCCTTTCCCTTTGGTAACCATAATTTTGTTTTCTATGTCTGTGAGTCTCTGTTTTATAAGTAAGTTCATTTGCATCATTTTTTAGATTGCACAGTAAGCAACCTATTTGTCTTCCTCCATCTGGCTTATTACTTCACTCAGTATATTACTCTAGGTCCATTCATGTTGCTTCCAATGGTGTTATTTCATTCTTTTTATGGCTGAGTAATATTCCTCTGTGTATATGTGTGTGTGTGTACATCTTCTATATCCATTCATCTGTGGATGGACATTGAGGTTGCTTCCATGTCCTGGCTATTTTAAATAGCACTGCAGTGAACACTGGGGTGCATGTATCTTTTCAAATTATATTTTTCTCCGGATATATGTTCAGGAGTGGCATTGCAGGATCGTACGGTAAGGAATATCCATCAGTTAAGTTCAGTCACTCAGTTGTGTCCAACTCTTTGCAACCCCATGGACTGCAGCACGCCAGGCCTCCCTGTCCATCACCAACTCCCGGAGTTGACTCAGACTTAGTCCATTGAGTTGGTGGTGCCATCCAACCACCTCATCCTCTCTTGTCCCTTTCTCCTCTTGCCTTCAATCTTTCCCAGCATCAGGGTCTTTTCAGATGAGTCAGTTCTTCACGTCAGGTGACCAAAGTATTGGAGTTTCAGCTTCAGCATCAGTCCTTCCAATGAATATTCAGGACTAATCTCCTTTAGGATGGACTGATTGGATCTCCTTGCAGTCCAACAGGCTCTCAAGACTCTCCGCCAACACCACAGTTCAAAAGCATCAATTCTTCAGTGCTCAGCTTTCTTTACAGTCCGACTGTCACATCCATACATGACTACAGGAAAAACCATAGCCTTGACTACACGGACCTTTGTCGGCAAAGTAATGTCTCTATTTTTTAATATACTGTCTCGGTTGGTCATAGCTTTCCTTCCAAGAAGCAGGCATCTTAATTTCATGGCTGCAGTCACCATCTGCAGTGATTTAGGAGCCCAAAAAATTAAAGTCTGCCACTGATTCCACTGTTTCCCCATCTATTTGCCATGAAGTGATGGGACCGGATGCCATGATCTTAGTTTTCTGAATGTTGAGCTTTAAGCCAACTTTTTCATTCTCCTCTTTCACTTCCGTCAAGAGGCTCTTTCATTCTTCTTCGCTTTCTGCCATAAGGGTGGTGTCATCTGCATATCTGAGGTTATTGATAATTCTCCTGTCCGTCTTGATTCCAGCTTGTGCTTCATCCATCCTGGCATTTCTCATGATGTACTCTGCATATATGTTAAATAATTAGGGCAACAATATACAGCCTTGACATACTCCTTTCCAGATCTGGAACCAGTCTGTTGTTCCATGTCCAGTTCCAACTGTTGCTTCCTGACCTGCATACAGATTCCTCAGGAGGCAGGTTGGGTGGTCTGGTATTCCCATCTCTTCAAGAATTTTCGTTTGTTGTGATTCATACAGCCAAAGGCTTTGGGATAGTCAATAAAGCAGAAGTAGATGTTTTTCTGGAACTCTCTTGCTTTTTCGATGATCCAGTGGATGTTGGCAATTTGATCTCTGGTTCCTCTGCCTTTTCTAAATCTAGCTTGAACATCTGGAAGTTCATGGTTCACATATTGTTGAAGCCTGGCTTGGAGAATTTTGAGCATTACTTTGCTAGCCTGTGAGACGAGTGCAATCGTGCAGTAGTCTGAGCATTCTTTGGCATTGCCTTTCTTTGGGATTGGAATGAAAACAACTTTTCCAGTCCTGTGGCCACTACTGAGTTTTCCAAGTTTGCTGTTATACTGAGTGTAGCACTTTCACAGCATCATCTTGTAGGATTTGAAATAGCTCAACTGGAATTCCATCACCTCCATTAGCTTTGTGCGTAGTGATGCTCCCTAAGGCCCACTTGACTTCGCATTCCAGGATGTCTGGCTCTAGGTGAGTGATCATACCATCGTGATTATCTGGGTCTTGAAGATCTTTTTTGTACAGTTCTTCTGTGTATTCTTGCCACCTCTTCTTAATATCTTCTGCTTCTGTTAGGTCCATACTGTTTCTGTCCTTTATTGTGCCCACCTTTGCATGAAATGTTCCCTTGGTATTTCTAATTTTCTTGAAGGGATCTCTAGTCTTTCCCATTCTGTTGTTTTCCTCATTTCTTTGCATTGATCACTGAGGAAGGCTTTCTTATCTCTCCTTGCTGTTCTCTGGAACCTGCATTCAAATAGGTATATCTTTCCTTTTCTCTTGTAGCTTTTGCTTCTCTTCTTTTCACAGCAAGACGGTAAGAGGGGTGAAATCGTGTTTAGAATCAAACCCCATACCTGCCAGAGGCTCAGGGAGCTCAAACAAACCTTGTGTGCACCAGGACCCAGAGACCCCCCAGAGACTGAGACAGAGCTGTGTCTGAGTGTCCCCTGCAGAGGTACGAGTCAGCAGTGGACTGCTGCAGGGGCTCTGGATGCAGCAGACCTGGGTATGGCACAAGGTGGGGTTCCCCACCACAGAGCCACCAGAACTTAGGACTGGGGAAACAGACTCCTGGAGGGCACAAACAGAACGTTGTCTGCACCAGGATCCAGGAGAAAGGAGCAGTGACCCCACAAGAGACTGACCCAGACTTGCCCATGAGTGTCCGTCTCTGGTGGAGGCGTGGGTCAGTGGTGGCCTGCTGTAAGATTGGGGGCAGTGAGTGTAGCAGTCTGTGCATGGGACCTTTTGAAGGAGGTTGCCATTATCTTCATTACCTCCACCATAGTTTGGCCCCAGGTAAATAACAGGGAGGGAACATAGCCCCACCCATCAACAGAAAATTGGGTTAAAGATTTACTGAGCATGGCCCCGCCCATCAGAACAACACCCACTTTCCCCTCAGTCTCTCCCATCAGGAAGCGTCCATAAGCCTCTCATCCTTCTCCATCAGAGGGCAGACAGACTGAAAACCACAATCATAGAAAACTAACCAATCTGATCACATGGACCACAGCCTTGTCTAACTCAATGAAACTGTAAGCCATGCCATGTAGGGCCACCCAAGATGGACAGGTCATGGTGGAGAGTTCTGACAAAATGTGGTCCCCTGGAGGAGGGGAATGGCAAACCACTGCAGTATTCTTGCCTTGAGAACCCCGTGAACAGCATGAAAAGGAACCTCCATACAGGTCTCCATAGTGGCTCCACCAATTTGCATTCCCACCAACAGTGTAGAAGGGTTCCTTTTTCTCCACATCCTTACCAGCATTTGTTATTTGTAGACTTTTTGACATTATACTATTCTGACTAGTGTGAGTTGATACCTCATTTTAGTTTTGATTTGCATTTCTCTTAATTAGTGATGTTGAGAGTCTTTTCATGTGCCTTTTGGCCATCTGTTCATCTTCTTTGGAGAAATGTCCATTTAGGTCTTCTGCCTATTTTTTAATTTTTTTTTTAATACCGAGCTGTTGGTATATTCCGGAAATTAATCCCTATTGGTCACATTGTCTGCAAATACTTCTCCCATTCTTTGTCTTTTTATGGTTTCCCTTGCTGTGCAAAAGCCATGAAGTTTAATTAGGGCTCATTTATTTTTATTTCCATTACTTTAGAGACAGATCCAAAAAGGTCTTGCTGCAATTTATGTCAGAGTGTTCTGCTTATGTTTTCCTCTAGAAATTTTATAGTATTCAGTCTTATATATAGGTCTTTAGTCCATTTTGAGTTTTATTTTTGTATAACCATGTTAGAGAAAGTTTTCACCCTTTCACATGTAGCTGTCCAGTTTTCTCTGCACCATTTGAAGAGACTTCTGTCTCCACTGTTTATTCTTGCTTCCTCTGTTGATTAATTGGCCATAAGTGCATGGGTTTATTTCTTTGCTTTCTATCCTATTCCATTGATCTAGATTTGTTTTTTTGCCAGTACCATACAATTTTAATTACCATAGCTGTATAAAGCTCTTCTCATTCAGCATGTTTTTGAGATTATGTTGTATGTAGTTTGTTGCTTTTTATAACTAAATAGTATTGTGAATACAGTGTTTCCATTTGGAGCTTTTATGAATGTTATCAAGTCTGTGTGGACATTTTTCTTCCTCTTGGGTAAAAATCATTTTTACTTTTGAGTAAAAATTCTCCTCCATTGGAGAATTGCTGAGATGGATATAATATCATGGGATGGGTAGAGACCTTTCTCCAAAGTGGATGGACCATTTTACACTCCCACCAGTGATCGATGACAATTGTTTGCTTCTTGTTCTTGCCAACATTTGGAGTTGTGTTTAATTTTAGCCATTTTGATGTGCACCTGACGTGTCCCTAGTGGTACTTCATTGTGGTTTTACTTTGCATTTCCCTGATGATAAACAGTGGGCACGTTTTCACGTGCTTACTGGCCATTCATGTGTGACCGGTATAATATGGCCATGTATCTTTGTGAGGTATCCAAATTTTTTACCTACCTTTTTTTTTCAGTTGGGTTGTGTATATTGTTGTTTGGGTTATTCTTGGGTTGGCCACATCCTACAGGAAAACTCGAACTTTTACACCAACCCAATAGTTTTCATCACTGAGTTGTAGTTTTTTTAAAATATTTTCTGGATACAAGTCCTTTGTCAGATGTATTTTGTGAATCTATTCTTCTAGAATATATTCTCAATCTGTAGATTTTTGTTTTCTTCATGGCATAATGGAAAGTTCTCCCTGTCTTCTAAAAATTTTTGTAAGATTGGATTTAATAGAATCCACTGGTGAAATCATCTGAGCCAGGAGTTTGCTTTAAAGGGTAGCTTTTGATTTATAGATTCAATTTCTTTGATAGGCCTCAAGGCTTTACATTTCATCTTGTTTCAGTTTTGGTCTGTTCCATCCAAGTTGCCAGTTTTATTGTCATAAAATTCCTTCTAACATTCCTTTCTCTTTTTAATGTCTTATAGTCTCTTTATAATGCTATCCCTTTTTCCATTCTTGATATTGGTAATTTGTCTCTTTTTTATCAGTTTAGCTAGGGATTTGTCAACTTTCTGCCATATGCATTTTTTTGTAAAACTTTTGCCTTTTTAGATTTTTCTTTAATAATTCCTGAAATGTGGGGTTTATTTTGCTGTTTTTAGCTTAAGGTAGAAACCTTTACCAACAATCATTTGCTACAATAGAAACATTTACAGCTGTAAGTTTCCTTTTAAGCATAGTTCCTAGCTGAACCCTGCAAATTTTGTTTTCA
Organism: Cervus elaphus; assembly: GCF_910594005.1. Lineage (NCBI taxonomy): Eukaryota > Metazoa > Chordata > Mammalia > Artiodactyla > Cervidae > Cervus > Cervus elaphus. The sequence goes on from NC_057826.1 coordinate 80,869,035, forward strand.
TTATTCAAACTATTTTCTAGTTTCTCTTTGATTTCTTCCTTATGAGTTATTCCAAGCATATGTTTAATTTCCAAATATGCTGTTTTCTGTAATAGATATCTTCCTTTTAATTTCTAATATAATTACACTGTGTATTGAGAACATATTCTGTAAATTTCAGTCTATTGACTTTTGAGACTTATGGTCCAGCATTTGGTCTGTCTTGCTAAATGTACTGTGTGTACTTGCAAAGAATGTATTTTCTGTAGTTACTGCTTGTGGTGTTTAATTAGGTCAAGCTGGCCAATATATTCTTTTACACTTTTTGTCTATCAAATGCTAAAAGAAAAATTGCTAACATATGCAAGTATATAGATTTAATTCTGTCAACTTTTACTTAATGTATTGTGAAGTATCATTAGGTACATACATGTTTATGATTGTTTTTCTACTGAACTTTTTATCATTATGAAATGCCCCTATTTCTGGTAACACCCCTGACTTTGAGCTCTACTTTGTCTAACATTAATATAGTAGGAGGTTTTTTATCATTCTCTGGCTTTTTAACTGTTTAGCCCAGTTACATTTTTAAGTCTAGTTACATTTTATTGATATGACTGGATTTATAGTTTGCCATTTGTTTTCTCTTTGTTCCATTTTTTCCCCTTCTCTACTGTCTTTTGAGCTATGCTTCTTTCAAATGGCTGCTCTAAAGATTGTAATATATACAGCGTTAACTTTTTACAAACTATTTAAAATTAGTAAAATATGAAAATCTTTACAGTTATATATATAATGTCATAATCTGTACCTGGAACAGTTACGTACTTTATATTTACCTACTGGTTACTGTTTGTTGTCTGTGGGAGGACTGGTCCATTGTGAGCCACTTAACTATCAGTCAGTGGTGATTTTTTTCCTTAAGAACAAAATAATCATTGTAATCACACACTCCAGAATTCTACTTTGTTTTGTATTAACATTATTCAGTAAGAAGGGCACTCTTCCCATTGCTAGTTCTTTCTTGCCTCTAATCTGAGCCATCTAAAACCATGTCTATATTTGTGATTGTGTATGTAGCCTCATTTTTCTAATTGTGATGACATGAGTAACAACCATACTAGAAATCAGAATAGCTCCTTTCTTAACAGAGAAACTAGAAATCCAGAAGCCCCAAGACTCGGCAGATATAAGATTCTTCCAGAAACATTTTATTGTGATCCCTTATACAACTTTTCCCAAAGGGATGATACATAATCTTTATTCTGAAAAGGATATATAATGTATTGCTAGCATCTGGTCAGTGCTATCACTGAATGTCTTAACTGAGGAGGTTTTAAGAAGCTCCTCCTTTTTTTTTCCCCAGTCCTTGGTGCTGATACCAGACCAGCCCTTTATCTCTTTTCATACTGACATGATCTGGCTCTGCACTCTAACCTCACTCAAGAACAAGCTATAGGGGCTTTTTCTGGATTCTTCTGGGCAAGTGCAGCTAAATACTCAATAGACTGGGCCACAATTTAAAGAGCTTTTTTTTTTTTTCCATCTTCTAATTTCTACTATTAGAACTGAATTATTAATTCAAGATTTGTGTTTGCCTTGGTGGCCAATATACCTACCACACAGCCCAAGGATCACCTCAGCTAAGCCAAGGCTTTGTCATGCCAGCAGAGGTCTGTCTCGGACTTTTCTTCCACAAAGGGCTCAGTCAGCGGGAGGTAAATCCTTTCCACAGCAAACAGTGTCACGTGCCCTGCTGGCTCTTGGCACCACATACAGAGCCAAAGCCTTGCTCTCAGTTCTTAAGAGAACTCATCTGGGCCATCTCCTCTTTCCTAGCTCATGGGGCAGCCAGGGACTGTGAAGGCTTCAGCATCCTGGTGATCATCATCACACGTTCTTGTATGTGCTGCCTGTGTCATGGGACCTTTCCTAATCCGGTAGGTCCTCGCCAAAGAAAGCCCAGCTCCAGGGTCATCCTACACCTGCTTTTCTCTGGTTTGTGCTGATGCTTCCGTGGGTTGTGCTTCCACAGTGGGCTCTGGCTCCAGAGGAAGGGATGGTGGCTTTGTGAGCTGGGATGTTCCTCCAGCACCTAGTAACAAAACAAACAGCTTGAATTCTCAGTGCCCTGGTTCCAGAAGAAATCAAAATGCAGTTATGATTTTTCTTCTCGAAGCTTATTTTCTGGGATTAGTAGGACTGTGGCATATCTGTGCAGCTGTGAAGGAAGACCGTAACTGGATAAAGTCAGTCAGGTGGGCCTTCAGTGACCTTATTAAAAGAAATCATTCATTACCTGTGCCATGCTGACTTGTGATAAGGCAGTGAAAATTAAACTGAGACTCCATAACAAAGGGTACCATAATGGATCTCTAAACCTGCAGATCGTGAACACCCAGTGTCTTGACCGTCCACCTAAGCCTGCCAATAGCTGGGAACTTTTACACAAATGGCCTTAAGAAAACAGGTAAATCCATGGCTGATTCATGTCAATGTATGGCAAAAACCACTACAATACTGTAAAGTAATTAGCCTCCAACTAATAAAATTGGGGGAAAAAAGAAAAAAAAATTAAAAAAAGAAAACAAGTGACAGTTTGGACACCCTTGGGCTTTCTTCCCCCTTCTAGGCAGCACTACACTGGACATGTTATGAGTCTGAAAAGCACAAGCCTCACTCAGAGCTGTAATCTCTGCAGGCACACGTGGCTGTTCCCATAGGTCTCCACAGCAGTGTGTAGCTTCCTACCTGAGGGCAGCTTCCCGTATGTGGCTGCTGAAGACATTGCCTGTCCTAGAGCTTGATTAGAGCCCAGAGGCTGCTGGAAACAGGCGGCTTTACTGGTTGAAGCAGTCTGGTGCTTTGATTTGGGATCTTTAACTGGTTTAGTCCAGACCAGTGCCTCCCCGACCTGTAGAGCAGCTCCCAGCTTCTGGGCTACCTCCACCATCTTGTGTCCATGTGGGAAGGAAGAAAAAAAAAGTCACAGGTATGACAAGCAGAGACAAGCCTCATCCTAGGCCTTTAGCAGGCAAGCGAGGTTAGATGACAGTGTCTGCTACCGTTTGAGGGAGAACGTACTGATTGCAAAGAAATGATTCTTAAACAGCAGAGAACACACTGCCTTAAGTGGATGGCATGGAAATTCTTTAAGTTCGGTGCATTAATGGACTAAATTCCTGCCTTTTCTGTGTGAGAAGTGGGAGGAAGCTACAAAGAGACACAGATCTCAACTCAAATGAGTTGTATTACCAATAATAGATACAACTCAGTAAGCTTAAATTTCCTCTTACTATTTTCTTTCAGTAAAGTTTTTTCTCAAGCTGGCCCTTAATTGAAGAATTCATGCTGCTTGGAACATCAAAGCCAAAACAGGCATAAACATACATTATATCTAGATTATTTGGGCTTGATTTAAAAGTCTCCTGACAGCTTGCTTAATGACTCCTGGATTTAAGACTTACCTCCGGATCGAATTCCAGAGAGCTACTATACTTGAGTAGGTTGACTTTCTTCTCCATCTCCTGATACTGGGCCAGGGCACCCCTCTTCTCGCCCTGGTTATACAGCAGCACAGCATAGTTCAGGTTCACTAAAGGGTTACACCTGCACAGACGGACAGGGACTCTGTGAAGCTGGGGCTTTGCAACAAATCCTTATCATTATACAGAAACAAAACTAGTTTAATAGATCTCCATGCCACAGCAAGGTCTCTCAGAGCCAGGGCCAGGTCCCACTGAAGCACTGAGTGCTTGTGCTCAGGAACCATGTCCTTCCACACAGACCTGCTGTGCACAGAGGCATGTGGAGAGCAAGCACCTGGGCTGACTCGGGCAGCACCGGGGCCCTGGCGCCACCTCATGGCTTTGCGGAGTCTAGCCCCCTGACACCATCCTCAGCAGGGCAGCTTACTTATCAAGGCGGACTGCTTCTTCATAGGCTCTCTTGGCATTCTCTGTATCCTCCAGATTGGTCAGAGCCACTGCAACAGAGAGAGTGAATGCTATGGCTGAAGAGCCTAGCATGAAAACACAGGAAATGTTACACATGTAACTCTTACTGCACCTTCTCAGCTCCTAGCACCACCATCTACTCAAGTCACTCAGCTTGGATTCCTAGTGTCATCTTCAACAGTCCCCTCTCCAGTTAATCCATTGCCAGGTTCCATGAATTCCCTTTTTTAGTTTCTTTGGTGACACTGCCTTGGCTTTAGTCATGTCAGGTTTTCCATTCTGTTCCCCGGGGACGCCGTCCACCTGCCTCCATCTACTTGCCACAGTGTTGCCAGGATCTCGCTAACAGATCTGACCACCTCACTGTCCTACTCAAGAATCCTCACTGTTCTCCACCACTTATAACTATGATCTTTAAACTTTTTTTTTTAAAGCAACAGAACACTCTCTCTTTTTTAATCAGTATTTTCTGGAAGCTTGATCTATAAACCAGACAGTAACAGAGCTGCTCTGGAAGCCATGCCCACTCCACTTCCCCCACAACCATTCATCTACTTCCTCCAGACACTAGAGGAGATCCAGGAATACAGTTGGGAAACACAACCTCTGCACTCACAGCCCTCCACACTGACCCCAGACCACCTCTCCTGACTTACCTCCCACTATGCTCTATCTACCACACTATTACCACTACCTGCCGGGTGCAGCCTGCAGTTTTCACAGCTGCATGCCTTTCCTCAGGGGCTTCTCAGCCATTCTGTGCCACTGAACTGCAGTTTATTTTTCAAAACTCAGTGTGAAGACCATCTCTACTCTGTTATAGAATTGCTGCTTATGCCCTATAGTGATTTACTTACAACCCTGTATCCCTTTATGACTGGGCTATCTTTGTATTCAGACAGCCCCCAAATAATCACCACTCGATCTACTTATATAGAACCCCACAGTAATGACAAAAAAAAAACCCCTGAAGACTGTCAGTGAGAACATGGAAACTGCTCTTAAACATGTAGTAAATTTTGTGTAAGGAGAAATATTCCCCCAGAAAGAATCGTCAGTAGTTTTGTATTACACTAACAACAATAAAAGACTAATTATGTAATGACAGCAAAACCAAGTTAACATTCACTGATTTTCTAATCATGTAATCCTCTCATCAACCATATGAGATACAGCTATTAACAGTAAGTACTAAAGTCAGGATCTTAACACCTGATGATACCTAAAGCCCACGATCTTAACACTTGTTGATAACTAAGAACATGGTTGGACTCAATATATGAACTGTCAAGCCAAAGGAATACCACTGTTAAAAGATGAACCACATATGAACCTTATTTAACCTGCCGGCCTCTGAGTGAGAAGCAACCAGGTGCTCTGTCATCTTTCTGTTTCATATTTCTTCAGACTCTACGAGTGTCATCCAGACACCTATGGGATCTGCAAGGGAATGGCTTCTATGGGATATTTAACTACTGGCCTGCCATGATTCTAATTCAGTTCTCCCTCATTACAGACTGCAGAGGGCTGCTCCACAGAAATGTCTCTTACCAGCCAAAAGCATGTAGAGCTCCCCCATTTTCGGCTGGAAGTTGATGGCTGCGCTGAGGAAATGGAAAGCGGATGCATACTGCTGCATAGTCAAGTGGACAAGGCCCAAATTATAGAGAATCTTCCACTCTAAAGGTGCCAGGTAGTTGGCTCGTTTCAGGCAGCTGATGGCCTGGAAGAGTGAGGGGGCACTTGGTGAGGGGCTGGGGCAAGCTCAGCAGACCCAGTAACTATGAACACAAACCAGGAAGAGGAGGAGACACTCACTGCCACATATTTCTTCTTGCCAAAGAAGCACATTGCAATGTTATTCCAGAGTGGAGGGCTTTCTGTAACACCACATGCTGCAACTTTGTATTTGGTGAGGGCAACATCAAAGTCCCCGTGGGTCTGCATCATGCTGCCTGCTGCCAAGATGGCCTGAAAACATGGAAAGTTCATAATTTAGTCATTCTCAAAAGGCTGTCAGAGTGAAGTAGCCTTCCTGAGTCTAGACACTCAGTAGGCCCATCAACACTGATGGGATTGAAAAACATCTTCCAGGGACCTATACATCCACTGGAACAAACGCTCAAGAGGAACACTCTCACGCCCCACACTGTGGCTCTTTGCTGTAATAAAGAAAAGTCTCTGACTTTACCTAGCTCTTTTGTTTCCTACTTGTAGCCAGGGAAGTTACTACCTTAGAGTATCAGGGCCCTTTAAGTAAAAACCACCTTTAACCCTGCCGCCCCTGCTTGGTACACACCAAGTGCTCTAGACGACTCAAGTGCACCTGTCGCTGGCCTCTGAAGATGCAGCTCCTTCTGCCACAGGACAGATGGTGAGTCAGCTTTAGGCTTCCTCAGTCCAACTTTCCATGTCTCTCAGTCAGGCTAATATGACTTCCAAGAAAGGACTGAGTCTGTACCCTTAACAACAAGCATGTTTTGCTGCATCTCCCTCAATGACTTATCCACACAATGATCTTCTCATCCCCAAAGTCATAACTGGACAAGAGTTGTAGTCTCCGGTTCATGAGGAATCTGAAGGTTATTTCAGCATGTGGAGGCTCTAATTTCCTAAGTAACACATACAACTTCACCACCACTGCAGTTCTGCTGTCTGTATAAATTACAGGCCCATTATGACAAATGTGCTCTTTTAGAAGATAAGAAGCAGAGCACTGACAATTTATAATATTTTCAAATAAGAACCACATTTACTTAATACTTTTCTAAGAAAAAAGTACTTTCTTGGCTATTTGAAATGCATTCTAGGGCCAGATCACCTCTAGGAGCAGTGGGACCACCTGTGTGTGAAGGCTCTGGGGTATTGATAGCAATACCTTGTGGTTGGTAGGGTCATAAGTCAGTGTGTTTCCAAGATGTTCAAATGCCTTCTGGTAAATGCCGAGCTTGGAAAAAAGCAAACCAGAGAATTACATCGGGGGAGATGGCATTAGGGAGATTGGCCAACCACAGCCTCAACAAATACACCCTGACTTTTCTGGGCTCTTCTGACAAAAGCTACAGATACCAAATTCTTAGAAAACTAAGGGCCCCACATTTCTTTTCCCTCCTACTTCACTGACTTGTCCCCTAATAAGGTCAAAGTAGCTCTCTGCCAGGAACCATCTCTGCCAGGAACCATCTCTGCCATACTGGTGTGGTCACAGACTAAGGACTCCTGGCAGGAAACAGGCTGGTGAGCCTCCTCTCCCCTGGGGCCAACCTCCCAAGCCAAAGCCCAGGAAGGCCCAGGGTTAAGCTCCTTAGAGAAAAAGGAAACAAGGACACCACAGAGGCAGAGCTGGAGGCAGGATTTTTATTCTAGACAATGCTTTGCCTTCTCTAACCCTAACCTGGCTGGGAAGAAGGAACAATAGAAATGGCCTTTGCCCCAAAGCCCTAATACCACCACAGTACTTCGACCACAAAACGCCAGTCTCCCTGACCACAAGTTGTTTCTCATATATGTTCTTTCTTTGGTTGGGTAAGACTAGGCTCAAACAGGTGTATTTGCTTCTGATTTGCATGCTGAAAATTAAGTTCATTCCTTTAGCAGACAAAGGGTATCAAGTACAGAGTAAAATTTATGTGCTTCTTATGACCTTTAGTAAATTGTGTTAAAGTAAAAAGGCAGGAAACACAACACAAATCCAACAGTGTTTTTTCCTTTTTTGGCTGTGTGGCTTGCAGGATCCTAGTTCCCTGACTACGGATTGAACCTGTGTCCCTGCAGTAAAAGCAAGGACTCCTAACCACTGGACCACTAGGGGAGTCCCCAAAAGCACTTCTAACATCAACGCATGGATAAGCAAAGTCCTCTTACCTGTAGGTAGAGTAATCCTAAAGTTGTAAGAAGTTCTGTATTTTCTGGTGAGAACCTACAACACAAGAGATGCTCAGAGGGAAACAAGATGTATATGAGCAATACTGAGATACACGTAGTAACTGCACCTCCCACTCCCCGTAAGAACTCTCAAAGGGATTTGGGAATTTCCTTCAAGAGTACGTCAACCCGGCTATAGGGAGGACTGCTCAACAAGACAGAAATGGGACTTAGAACCCAGACTCCTTTCTCAGGACCTTTTCTTACAGCCAAAGTCCTCAGAACCTATGGAATATTTTGTGCCACTGTCTTAATTACACTAATAGAATTCAAGAATAATGCCCTATAAACCAAGTCAGTCTAGAACACACACGATTTTAGCTACTTCCCTCTTGTGAGATTTTTTGTTGTTTTCACTGTATTCACAATGCCAGCCAGCGTAATTATTTCCTGGGTAATTTAGGATCCCAAGGCCCCTGATACCCTGCTCTCCACATTAAACAAAAAAGTCACACTAAACAGACAAACTAAAAAAGAAAGACATATACCAGCTCTAGGAAAGAACTGGCCATTGGCTTTGTGAAGTTTAACACTGGCTTAAGTAAAAGACTGTCTGCCTTTCCAATCCCTCACTGGCATCTGTCTTTGTCACAAAACAAAAGCAACACTGAGCTGAGATGATCTAACTACAGGATCGTTAGACAGCTTCAACAGCGAAAATGGCAAAAGGTGAAGAACATCTCCTGCTTCTAAGGAATGAGGTAGGGTGCAGGTTACTATAGGGAGACCAGAGTCACAGGGGCAAAGCCCCTGCCCGGGGAGGCCTGAGCTGGCCAGATAGAGCTTACTCAGTTCAACTAAGTATTTGCTCTTCATTTTCTGCCATAAATTCCCATTCTGATCACCTTCCTCTCCTCAACCAAGTAGGTAATTTCTATGATTCTAGTGGCACCCTTCCCCCTACCAAAACATGACTACTCTCTCTGAAGCTGTGGGCCATAAACAATGGTTTCTATCATCTCAGTAAGGCTTCAAATGCTCAGCTGTCCTCCAAATTCTCATTTGAGGATTTTAGTGACTTAAATCCTTAGCCAGACACCATAAGAATGTGTCAGTTCAGTCACTCAGTCGTGTCCGACTCTACGACCCCATGAATCGCAGCACGCCAGGTCTCCCTGTCCATCACAAACTCCAGGAGTTTACTCAAACTCATGCCCATCGAGTCGGTGATGCCATCCAGCCATCTCATCCTCTGTCGTCCCCTTCTCCTCCTGCCCCCAATCGCTCCCAGCATCAGGGTCTTTTCCAACAAGTCAACTCTTCACATGAAGTGGCCAAAGTATTGGAGTTTCAGCTTCAACATCAGTCCTTCCAATGAACACCCAGGGCTGATCTCCTTTACGATGGACTGGTCGGATCTCCTTGCAGCCCAAGGGACTCTCAAGAGGCTTCTCCAACACCATAGTTCAAAAGCATCAATTTTTCGGCACTCAGCTTTCTTCACAGTCCAACTGTCACATCCATACATGACCACTGGAAAAACCATAGCCTTGACTAGACGGACCTTTGTTGGCAAAGTAACGTCTCTGCTTTTTAATATGCTATTTAGGTTGGTCATAACTTTCCTTCCAAGGAGTAAGCATCTTTTAATTTCATGGCTGCAGTCACCATCTGCAGTGATTCTGGAACCCAAAAAATTAAAGTCTGACACTGTTTCCACTGTCTCCCCATCTACTTCCCATGAGGTGATGGGACCGGATGCCATGATCTTAGTTTTCTGAATGTTAAGCTTTAAGCCAACTTTTTCACTCTCTTTCATTTTCATCAAGAGGCTTTTTAGTTCCTCTTCACTTTCTGCCATAAGGGTGGTGTCATCTGCATATCTGAGGTTATTGATATTTCTCCTGGCAATCTTGATTCCAGCTTGTGCTTCTTCTAGCCCAGCGTTTCTCATGATGTACTCTGCATATAAGTTAAATAAGCAGGGTGACAATATACAGCCTTGACGTACTCCTTTTCCTATTTGGAACCAGTCTGTTTTTCCATGGAAGAATGTGTAAGCTAATGTAATTAATGTGAGTTAAGCTCAAACAGCCAATTTCTTGAATGCAGGGGTCAGGGGTCAAGACTTCCACTCAGCACCACAAAGATTCAACATATGGCCTACCTACTTGTCCCTGTAAAAGTAGCCTCTTGATGACAGAAGTCTTTCTTGCAGCCTAACAAATCAAAGGATTTTTTATGTCTTTTTAGATATAAAATATGAAAAAAATTCCAGAAGCAATGTTGTTGTGACTAATGTAACTAGAGAAGTTACTATCATGGTAGAAGACAAGAGTAATTTCACTTAATCCAAAGTCTAAGTTTAGTCCAAAGTCTTGTTATCGGGAATAACAGACTTTGTTGCCTTGAACCAGAGGACGCATTCTATCAAGTGACCAAACAAATGAGACAAAGGCATTTTGTTACAGCTATCCCACTTAAACCAGACAAGATCTAGGCAGAAAAGATTTCCTAGAAAGGAGAAACAATACCATACTGGAAATGCCAGTCAGTTCCATTATCAACAGGGGCTAGGCAACAACCTATGGAATGATGGCTTAACATGGGAGGAACCTGGATCCCTGACTGACCTTGTGGAGCAGAGAGCTACCCAGGACCATCCACACTGACAGGTGAAAAAGAAACAAGTCATCCTTATTTAAGCCACTGGGAGCTCTAAACTTTAGCTTAACACTTACTCTAACTCACAGAACTCATAATGTGTAACCAGTCACACATGTCCTCTCTCAGGCATGATCACGTCTGCTCCCATTTTTGTTTTAGTTTCTCATTGCTCTAAAGGAACCAACACACTTACTCCACTGCTTTCTTGTAGATTTCGATGGCCTTGTCCAAGTCTCCCTTCAGCAAGAAGATCTTGCCCAGCATTATGTAAGTCAGATCATGTCTGTTAAGATGTAGGGCATTGAGCAACTGGTCTTGTGCCTAACAAGATTGACAGAGTACAGAGAACCAAATCACAACCAGGAAAGGACAATGACTGTACGGCTAATGTAAAGAAAGAGCTCCTGCTGTACTCAAGTAGGAACATCACACTTCAGCAAATGTCCCATCGCCCAAAAAACTAAAACATACCCAAACTGTGCTCTCGTAGGACAGCTGGAAACATGAAATGTCTGCCTCTAGTGCCACTTGGGGGGCTTGTACAAGAGGATTAACCTTTTTGAGTGTTTTCTGCTTTTTGATATCCATTCCATGACTCATATTCCATATGTCAAGGAAGGATATCATGGTACATAGAGAGTACTGCCCCAAACTTGACCCCAGCTGCACCACTGACCAACTGCACACCCTTCTCCATGGGGGACCTCATTTTCCTCACCAATATTTGGATAAATGAATGAATGAATACTCATTTATTCATTCAGTAGGTATCATCGAGTGCCTATTGCTCTAGGTACTAGTATACCAAAGCTAACAGAGAAAACTCCTTGCTCTGTTAGAGCTTATCTTGTAGATGATGATAAAGGCTGTTTAGTCCTTCACTGATTCAACAAGTGTTTATATAAATGCCAGCTACTGTATTTGCTTAGCCTGTTAGCTTTACAGTAAAATCTAAATATAATTTTCCTCCTCAGTTCAGGTCTGACCAAAAACCAAATCCAGCTCTCTCTTGGCTCAGAATAATCCCATGAATAGATATGTACTTGCTTAAAATTTCTCTGAAGAGAAAAACCTCCTGACCAAGTATATAACACTGAAGAGTCAGATCTGCCCAGAAAACCTAATCGACTAAATATCGACTAAATATGTAGATTGTATTTGCACAGATACAGGTATTTTTTTATATATCTCAGAAGAGCAAAAGTTATTCTCACACCTCAAATGCTGATGTACAGTTGTTTTGTTTTTTTTTTAACCCTGAGGGATTGATTAGATTGTTTCAGTTTATGAACTGGTACATATTAAATATTATCAAATGAGTATCAACTAATTCAGGTTCTCAGTCCTGTCAGCACTGGAGAAAAGAGAATAAAACTTCAGTCACTAAGTGGGAGCATTATGAAGGAAACTGACCAACCCCACTGTCATTAACTTTTAGAGTTCTCAATAATTTGGTCTACCCCTCAATTAAGATATATACATTTTTTCCCCTTTATCTGAGTATCAGAGTAAGCTCAAAAGTTTTATCTGATCATAAGAGTCTTGGGCACTACAGCCTAATCACAATGAAATATAACAATCTCACGTGGAAAATAACCTTAAAAACGGAAACTCTCACGTCAAACTACTTTAGATTAAAAATTCATTTCCAATGACCTGAAAACTGAAATATAAGATAGCTCACTTGGCCATAATTACACTTTTAAGACTTATAGATCCACTTTTTTATATTTAAATTTTATTAAACATTTGTGTTTCTATTCTGGAAAATTAAACTAAGGTGTGGAAAATAAGAGAGGAAGAAAGAAATGAGATTCCCATTTCCTCTGTTTCTAGAATTTGTCACTTTCTTGTTAAAAGCAGGGGGGAAAAATCAGATGAAATGTGACAAATGAGAATAAAAATGGGAGTAAACGTATATGGAACTTTCATTTTTTACTTCTAAAAGTCTCTGCAAGCAGTAGGAATAATACAAAATGATCCATGGGACCTGTGTAAAAAGTGTACCCTCAGTGAAATCCCCAGACAACTGCTCAACCACCACCACCACCATTTCTACAGATTACCTTGTCGAACTGTTTCAGATAAATGTAGCAAACTCCTAGGTTATGACAGATTTCCTACACACAAAAGAAAAGAAAACAAGTGTAAATTCCACAGTAATTTTAGAGTGTGATCAGGCATCTAGAGATTATTGTTGCTTGACAATATTTAAGCTTGAAAATATGCACTATGGTTAGTTTTTTACTTGAATCTTATTCAGATTATAAGAGATAAAAGCAGAATAAACTGGTGATCTTCCTGGGCCTATGTAGTACCTTTGGGTGCATACCCAGCCCCTTCCTGTACCTTTTTTTCTCTTAGAGCTGCTCACAGAACAAACCCTTTGTGCCCTCTTCTCAGAAGAAACTACCACAGTTCCTTCTCCAGCTCTAAGGAGGGGTGTGGGTGTGGGTGTCAGACTTCTTCTCATAGGAATCTAGGAATTCACGCACTAGGTGATATGGACTTGGAGGCTGACAGTGCCATCTGGAGGCCACTACGATGGAGTACAGATATGTGAAAAGTGAAAGTGTTAGTCGCTCAGTCCTGTATGACTCTTTGTGACCCCACAGACAGTAGCCCACCAGGCTCCTCTGTTCAGGGGATTCTTCAGGCAAGAATACTAGAGTAGGTAGCCATTCCCTTCTCCAGGGGAACTTCCCTACCCAAGGATCAAATCCAGGTTTCCTGCATGGTCCTGTGCTGCAGGCTTCTGCAGACTGGCTCCAATTACAGATATGTAATTGGATATGTAATTGGGGCTTATCTGCAGAAGTCTGCAGCACAGGTCAGCAAACTACGACCAAGGGGACAAATCCAACCTCTGCCCCTTTTTGTAAATAAAGTTGTATTAGAACACAGTCACAACCACTTGTTATGTATCCTCTATGGTTCTTTCATAGAACTTCAGAGTTAAGTAACTGCAACAAAGACTGTATAAAGCTGTAAAGCTTAAAATATATACTAACCTGACCTTCACCACCCCCCCCCAAAAAAGCCAACCTCTGATCTACAGAAAGAAAAAAACAGCAGAAATGCAGAGAAGCTAACTTGGTTGCTGACAGCTTTCCAGTTCTAGTTCACTGCAAGACCAATCTGTATTTCCTGACCTTGTGTTCTATATAATCTCTTTAACTCCATTATATTAAATCTTTTTTTATTTAATGCAGCTTTAAAGAAAGGAAGAGGCAAGGGTGAGGAAACTGCTCTTGGGAAACAGTAAGTGAGGAAGTGCAGAAGCACATGCAGACCCAGGAGTGTCCCTCTCTGAAGAAATATGAACCTTCAAGGTCTTAGAGACAACTGTTTAATGTTTTCCAAGTTGCCTAAAATAACAACAAAATTGCAATCAGTGATCCTATGCCAGATGTTTTTCATATATATTACTTTAATTTTCCTAGCAAATCTGAAACATAAGTATAACAAGTCTGATTTTAGGAATAAGGAAATTGAAGCTCAGAGAAGTTAAGCAGTTTGCTTAATACAGAAAGCATCAGCACAAGGATTTTTCTTTTTTCTTAGTTTTAAATCTTAAAGAATTTCAAGAACATGGAGGCAACCTAATGTCCATCAACAGAGAAATGGATAAAGAAGGCATGGTCATATATACAGCAGAATATTACTCAGCCATAAAAAAATGAAAATGTGCCATCTGCAGAGACTTGGATGAACCTAGTCAATCAGAGTAAAGCAAGTCAGAAAGAGAAAAAAAAAATACTGTATAATATCACTTATATGTGAAATCTAGAAAGATGACACAGATGAACTTATTTGCAAAGCAGAAACAGAGACACAGACATACCAAACAAATGTATGGCTACCAAGGAGGGGAGGGGGCAGGGATGAATTGGGGGATTGGGAATGACATCTATACACTACTATAAAAAACAGCTAATGAGGACCTACTGTATAGCACAGGTAACCCTACTCAATGCTATCTGGCGACCTAAATGGGAAGGAAATTCAAGAAGGGATATATGTATACATATGGCTGATTCACTTTGCTATACATCAGAAAATAACACAACACTGTAAAGAAACTATACTCCAATAAAAATAAAGTAAGACTGTAATGACCATTGCACAACTCTGTAAATATATTAAAAAACAATGAATCATATACTTTTACTAGGTGAATTGTATGGTATCTGAATTATATATCAATAAAGCTGATAAAAAGAAAGAAAAGGATTTCCCTGGTGGTCCAGTGGCTAAGAATCAGCCTGACAATGCAGAGGACACTGGTTCAAACCCTGGTCCAGAAAAATTCCACATGCTGTGGTACCACTAAGGCCATGCGCCACAACTACTGCGACTGCACTCCAGAGCCTCCCGAGCCACAGCTACTGAGCCCGCATGCCTAGAATCTGTGCTGTGTAACGAGAAGCCATCACAATGAGAAACCTGCACACACAATCAAGAGTGGCCCCTGCTCACTGCAACCAGAGAAAGCTGGAGCACAGCAGCAAAGACCCAGTGCAGCCAAAATAATAAATGTTAAAAAAAAAAAAAAAGAAAAGAAAAGAAAAGAAATGGTCTCAGATTGCTAAGAAGGGACTATTAAAAAAAAAAAAAAAAGAATATCAATATATATAATATGTAAAGAATCACCACATACTCATTGTCTTGCTCCAACAACCATCCAATCCATACCCCCGCATCTATCCCACTACTTCTGTGAGCAAATACCAGATAATATAACATTTTTAGCATTTCAGTATGTATTCCTCTCTTTAATGTTTATTGTCTATGTATGTATTTTTGGCTGTGCTGGGGCTTCACTCCTGCCCGTGCTTTTCTCTAGTTGTGGCGAGTGAGGGCTACTCTCTGCTGCACGGTCTACTCGTTATGGCGGGCCCTCCTGTCACGGAGCACGGGCTCCGGGGCGCGCAGGCCCCCGTGGCTCAGTAGCTGTGGTTCCCAGGTTCCAGAGCACAGGCTCACCAGTTACAATGCACGGGCTTAGTTGCTTCTCGGCATGTGGGAACTTCCCAGACCAGGACTTGAACCTGTGTCTCCTGCATTGGCAGGCAGACTCTTTACCACTGAGCCACCAGGGAAGTTCCTCGGTATGTACTTCCAAAGGATAAGATCTCTCTTTTTTAAAATCTACCCACAATACCATTATCATACTTGGGAAAAAAAAAATTAGTTACTGCTTAATATCTGATATTGAATCATGTTCCAATTTCTGATAAATGACTCACATTACAAGAAATTTTTCTTAAATCACAACCCAAAATATGTCCACATATTGCCAAGCAGTGGGATTTGAACCCAGGCCTGTCTCTAAAAGTAGGGCTGTAATTCTCCTCTTTCCAACTCCACAAGTACATTCCACTTCATCACCCTTTAAGAATGTACACACAGAGCTGGAGAGAGGAGAAATATAGTCTACTTGTCCTTTAATGTCCTGGAAGGTAACTAATGCCCCTACCCTTTTGAAAATATTTGCCATAGTTATTACTTGGCAAAACAGCAGCAATATGCCTTAAACAAACTGACAGCCAAGGAAATTTCTGAATTTGTAAAGAAAACTAGAACAAATCAGAGTTAAGTTCTGTTTTTCATGGGGTGAGAGGATGCAGCAGACATCCTGCAAGGGCAATTGATACAGTGGAAAAATTACAGGCCTAAAGTGAGGAATCCTGGATGCTAGACCTGAATTCTGGCTCCATTTTTGCCATTACCTCACTGTGTGCCCTTCAGCAAGTCACTCCATCTCCAAAAGCCTCAGCTTCCTCATCTAAAAGTACAGGAAATCCTCCCTACTTAACAGCTGCTCCAATGAGATCATGGCAAGAGGAATTATTATTCTCCTGCTGCAGCTAGACTGTGGAATACCCTGATGAGTCCAAGAAAGTAGAGCTACAGGTTTTCTACAGGCCACAGGCATTCATGAAGCATCAGGACAGAGAATGGATGTTTGAGAAATGACCACCTCTACTGGCACCAATGGACTTGTTATCCCAGATGAGTAATACCAAATGAACTCTTTCAACCAACTGGACAGACTGGTAAACATTCTCCCTTTCCCCCCCATCCCATCCCTGAGCTCACCTGTCTCACTTCCTTTCTATCTCCCTCTATGGACTCATTTTCTCTTCAACTCAGCCCTTCAGACTTCTTTTTTCCAGGATTCCATCCTCAGCTCACTGCAGAGTGATCTCATCCAATTTCATGGTTTTAATCATCACCTTTGTGTTGACTCCAAAACATGGATCATCCCAGAACACTTGCGCTTCAGATTTCTATATACAGCCATGTATTGGATACATCTCAATTTAGATATCCTACCAGAAGCTACAATTCACCATGTCCATAATCTTCTGAAAATATGATTTAATTCTAATTTGTTATCACCACCCTCTCCCCTAACTTGCCTCTCTTCCTTCCTTATTTCCGGGTTGATTGTCCCATAAACCACCAATCCATCTTTTGCATCTGCAGCCCAATGCCTGGCGCACAGCAGACATTCACTTGTTGAAAAAAGTGACTAAATGAACAAAAGAGTAACTCACTTTTCCTTTATCTGTAGCTTTACTTTGGCCTGTGGCTATAAAATACTCAATGGCAAAAAGACTTAAACATCTCAGTCTTCAGATCTGCAGCAGAAAAGTGACTGACAAACACATCTGAAAAATAACAGGACCATAAGAACTGTAGGCAAAACCCATGCTAGCTCTTTCTACTAATCAATCTAATCCTTCACTGTTTGATATATCTAAGAATCTCCTTCATTCTTAGATATATCTTTCTAAGAATCACAGGTATTTTGAAAAAACCATCAGCATGAAAAAAAAAAACCAAAATAAAAAGAGGAAGAAAAAGATAATTGTGGAACGCAGAAGAGAACTTCAAAGGGTCACAGACATGAAGAGGCAACCGTAAGAAAAGACAGAGTTCTTGAAAATTAAAAATATAATTACTAAAATAAAAAATATTGAATATGAATATAGCTAAAAACAAAAGTGATGACTTGGAAGATATGATTGAGGAAATATCTCTGTACAGCAAAGACAAGGATGTGGAAAATATGAGAGGCAAGTTACAAGACAAGGAGAACAGATGCAGAACACGTGTAATAGAGAGTAGAAAACTGTGTGGCAAAAGCTGCTAGTTATCTACCTAATATTCACTCTTTCTGATTACCTTACTAACAAAAACCTAATTACATTTAGAGTGACAATGTGTTCAACTTAAAAACTCTATTTCCCATTCTTCTTTACAAAACAGGTAGTCGATATAACGTACATGGAAGTCTGTCGGGAATTTCTGGGAAAGTCATACTTTCTCCACAAAGGTTATGTCTTTTTCTCTTTGTTGCCTCCTCTTTCTCCCTACTAGAATAATGATGTGGTGTTAGAGCTGTAGCAACCATCTTGTAGCCATGAAGAAAAAGTCTCAGTGTTGTTGTCAAATCAATGTCAGTAACTACTTTCCTGGGCTTCTTGTTACATAAGAAAAAAATAAAATGGTAATTTGTAAAGTCAGTGTTTAATGTTTTGTTACAGTTACACACAATCCCTAAATGATACAGACAATGGAGAGGAAAAAATAATCAAAGAACCACTCAAAAAAAAAAAAAAAAAAAAAAACCACCTCTCTATCCAAAGGCAAGGGTCTTCAAAGTGAAAGAGCCAACTGAATGCAAAAGAAAAGAAACACATCATGACAACTATTACTGGTATTTCAGAACTCCAATAATAAACAGAAAATCCTCAAAGCTTCTAGACAGGAGAGTGGGGTTATCAACAAGAATCAGACTAGTAACAGACTACTCATCAACAACACTTATACCAAGAAAGCTTGGCAGCACTGTCTGCTGAGTTATGAAGAAACCTAATTTTTTATCTTATACCTAGGCCAAATCATCAATCAAGTGTGAGGATAAAATAAAGACAGTTTTGGCATGTAATAACTCAGTAATAAATACAAATGATAGGTATATGATAAATGAAACCGTCAGCA
This sequence comes from Cervus elaphus, assembly GCF_910594005.1. Lineage (NCBI taxonomy): Eukaryota > Metazoa > Chordata > Mammalia > Artiodactyla > Cervidae > Cervus > Cervus elaphus. Next base: position 80,887,514 of record NC_057826.1, read on the forward strand.
TGTTACTAATAACAAAGAACAAAGTTCCCTACTTACCCAGTCTTTCTGATTAAGTTTAGCTGCTTCATTATATACTTCAATGGCAGCTTTATGTTTTCCCAAAAGAAATCTGGGGAATAAACACATTTTCTGTAATTATTAACCTAAAGTTTTTTATAAGACCAACCCCACTAGTCCCACATTTGACTCACGTTCCAGCCAGCAGAGAATTTTGGAAGCCTCTTCCTTATGAGTGGCTTGTGCAGGTTTAGCCAGTGAGACTCTTATATACCAACAGCAGAAGCTCTTGGTAGGGACAGAGCTCGTAGCTGTGCCAAGGCCTTGGTCCCATTCTATACCAATTTTAGTGGAAGTGTTAGTTGCTCAGTCGTGTCCAACTCTGCAACCCCATGGACTATAGCTTGCCCGGCTCCTCCTGGAAATTCTCCAGGCAAGAATACTGGAGTGGGTAGCTATTCCCTTCTCCAGGAGATCTTCCTGACCCAGGGAATGAACCCAGGTATCCTGTGTCTTCTGCACTGCAGGTGGACTGTTTACCAACTGAGCCCCCGGGGAAGCCCCAGTTTTAATGAAAGTCTTGTGTAATTTATTTTCCCAATGTACAATAAATGTAGACCAAGAAACAAGCCAAATTAATTCCACGTTAAACAAGAATTGCCACAATTTTTCATCATCATGTATTAGAGACATGCCCTTCTCTTCCAAACTAAGTCTCTTTCTTATACTAATTCTGGAGACACAGGGGAAAATCAGCCTCTGTGCAAAGACAGTGTAGGTATCGATGACACTGCAGGTTAGAAAGGGTGGAAGCTCCATAGATCACTCTATTACTCTGGAATAGTAAAGCTATTAGTACTTAAAAGCTTATAAAAGATTCTAGAGAATGCCAGAAGCCAGGAGCCTTCAGAGCATTCACTTAACAAACACTACAAAACTACTGTGTATATAGTAGTATGCTAAGTATTGGAACAGAAGACAAGAAAAATTCCATGGGTTGGCAATATGATTAGGGTACTTGAAGCACAAGATGTTCCTACTTGAGAAATACTATCAGTGCTCTCCTATCAAACTAGAATACGCAGTGTTTGAAATACTCAGTTGCTTTATACCGGTTATCTTATTTTCTCAAACTTCAAAATTAATCCACACTCTTCAAAGTGAATTCGCTACACTTCTCTCTAAGCAAGCCCCAGCCTGAGAAGCACTTTCCACTATCCTCCACCAGTGCCCTGGCCTCCAGACTGCCAGTACTCACAGGGATCTGGCCACCTGCTTGAGGTTATCAGCACACTGAGGGCTGAGAACTGCACACATCTGAAAAAGTCCTAGGGATTCTTGGATATTTCCTTCCAGACGCAGTATCAAAGCTGCCAAGAGAGAGAAAACACAGAAAATAAAATCATGTTCTAAGAATGGAGCCTGATGTGAAAAACTGGAGAAAGAGGGAAGTAGGAAATCTTACCAAAGAAACCCTTTGGATAACTGTGTCTTAAAATACAATCAGATATGACTTCAGATGGATTGAAACAAGCAGCAAAGTTGGTGATGAGCTAAAACCTTTTTTTAAAGGTATCTGGGACCTACCTATTTCTCCACTCCCAGCTTCCAACAGGCAGATAATTGGGTGCCTTGTAAATTATTCCAGAAACTTTCCACTGTAAGAATATTCTTATAGATCCTATCAGATACTCTATTAATCATGGTAATTCCAACTTCACCTGATAGTTTTCAGAGAGTACACCCAAATGGGGCATGTGCAATCAAAAACCCAAGTCCAACAAGGAGATGCTGGCAAAGAATGCAGTAATATTTCAGAGCTGGTTCTCAGTCTAGCAACCAATCAGAATCAATCATTTTTCCTAGACCTAAGCTTTCAGAAGATTTACATGCTTAAGTAGTATGAGGCACTGTAAGTCTGGAACTGGTGATATTGGGAATAAATGAGCATTATTTTGCCACAATGTCCTAGATATGTTAATATATTACCAATTATGTCAGAAAATTGCATATTAATCTGAAGACTACAATGCGGAGTGGGAAACAAAAATGATTCATTTATGTCAAAGAGTCAAAAAGAAAGTTCCTGGTGCCCAAGTAGCAAACAAGGATGCTACTTGGGCACCAGAGAGTAAAATCCCAGCCAGTCCCTCTAATCTCTGTATCATTCAGTCCCTATAATATTTGATTTCTGATGACTTCCATTTATTCTCTGCTTTGTCCTGTATACCTCTAGGCTTCTTCCCCTCATCCTGACTCACCATACAAAAATTACTCAAGCTTTTTCTCATCTCTTCTAGCTTGACTACAAAGAATTCTCGAAAAGCCTCTTTTGGGCCCAACATTGCTGCAGGAGGCAGCAACCCTAACAACAATTCTGAAAAACACTAGCCAGAAACTAGAATAGGGGTGAAGGACAGTAGCAAGCTTTTTTACAGAACTAGTCATTTCTGAGGCCAAATCCAGCACAATAATTATGTTTTGATTTCAAAAAAACAGTAATACTAAACAAGAGATTTGTGGAACATTTACTTGAATTTAAGTATTTCATAAGTTGTTCTTTTTCCAGAATCTAGGCAGAGTGTGCACTTCTCTACCAAGAAGAGAAGAAATACATGACTCACCTTGGACATAGATAGCATATTCACATAACCCCTGAGTCTCCTGAAGCTGTTCTTTGATAACAGCCTGAAAAAGAAACAAACAATACTTCTGAGTAGTGGTTAAGTGTCTTCAAGTGTTTTTAAGTAAAGGAAGACATGGACACCTGTCTGCTGTCACCCTGTTTGATCTATACACTGAGCACATCATGAAAAGTGCCTGGATAAATTACAAGCTGGAATTAAGATAGGTGGGAGAAACATCAAAAACCTCAGATATGCAAACGGTACCACTCTGATGGCAGAGTGCGAGGGGGAACTGGAAGGCCTCTTGATGAGGGTGAAGGAGGACAGTGGAAGAGCCAGCTTAAAACTAAATATTATAAATAAGATCATGGCATCCAGCACCTTTACTTCCTGGCAGATGCAGGGGGGAAAGGTGGAAGTAGTGACAGATTTCCTCTTCTAGGGCTCTAAGATCACTGTGGATGGTGACTGCAACCACGAAATCAGAGGACATTTGCTTCTTGGCAGGAAAGTTATGACAAACCTAGACAGTGTGTTGAAAAGCAGAGACATTGCTCTGCCGACAAAAGGCCCAAGTAGTCTAGGCTGTGGTCTTCCCAGTGGTCATATACAGTTATGAGAGGTAGACCATACAGAAGGCAGAGTGCCAAAGAGTTGAGGTCTTCATGCTGTGGTGCTGGAGAGGACTTCTGAGAGTCCCTTGGACAGCAAGGAGAGCAAACCAGTCAATCTTAAGGGAAATCAGCCCTGAATATTCACTGGAAGGACAGACTGAGGCTGAGACTCCAGTATTTTGGTTGTCTGATGCGAACAGCCAACTCACAGGAGAGGTCCCTGATGCTGGGAAGGATTAAGGGTGGAGGGAGAAGAGGGCGTCAGAGGATGGGATGGTTGGATGGCATCACTGATGCAATGGACATGAACTTGAGCCAACTTTGGGAGATGGTGATGGACAGAGAACCCTGGCGTGTTGCAATCCACAGGATCACAAAGAGTCAGACATGACTGGGAAACTGAACAACAAGACATGGACAAGGAGTATATGTAAGGACTCAAGAGATAGGGAAAAAGGAGAAGCAATAAGTATGGAAGGAAGCAGGTAAATGTGGCTATAGAAAAGTTGAATTTGAAATGTCTGTGAAGCATTCAGTAAGCATCAGACTGATCTGGCAATCAGGAAGAAGTGTGCAGAATAAGCAGAGAAAACAGTCAAGGACAGTACACAAGGACAGCCCCAATTCTTAAGAAACAAGCAAAGGAAGAGAAGCCAAAAAAAAGGAAACAGAAAAAGTGGTCAATAAAGGAAAGAGGAAATAAGGATAGTATCACAGAAGAAAAAAAAACCTTTCCAAATCCATATTGGAATTAAACACTGCTAGTTCTTTGCACTGCTGTGGGTACAAATGTGACAGGTACAAAAATCACAACCTTAAAAGCATTACAAAGCTCTGAATGCCAAAAAAAGAATACCAAGGATATATTTTGCATGATGATACTATTCTCTGCCAGCAAGCATGTAACATATATACCATCACCAAAGATACAGTTTAGAGAAAAGAAAATACAAACGGTTTTAAAATATACAAAGGATCAAGCTCACCACAAGAATTATGAAATAAAAGTGAAACACCATTTTTCATCTATCCAGAGATCAAAAAGTTAAACACTATGCTGCTTTGAACATCTGCTCTCCACCATAAGACCAACAAGTCCCAGAGAGTAGCAGCTCCTTCAGCCTGGTCTTGAAATGAGAAGACACATGGAGCACACTGGAACCTGATCCACAGACTGTGGTTAAACCCCGCCAACCTATAGCCAATCTGAAGGCCTATGAGTAATAAATAAGGCCACTGACATTTTGAGGTTGTTTGTTAAGCAGCATTATCACAGCAAAAGCTAATTAATACACAAAATGTGAAGAAACAAGATTTCACACATTATTAAAATAGTGGGTTATTACCTACCATACAAACTGAGTGACAGACACAGATGCTTAATCAAAGCCTGCCTCTCATGTTCTCTATCACTTCAGCCTCTCACCTTGCATGCTTCAAAATCCTTCCGGATATAATGGAGATGTATCAACCAGTTCTGCTTTTCCAAAATAGGAAACTCTGGAGCTGGGTAGCATATTTTGACAAAAACAAACAGTCATTGTTAGGTTTTCTCCTTGACCACTGTCCTCATGTCTAAACTAACCAAAAGGAGGCTGTAATATCATGTTAAATTCTTCATGCTGCTGACCATTTTTAACCAATGTATTAAAAATGTGTGGATTATTACATTGAGATACTTGTCCTACTAATACACACATTCAGTATATATTCCTGTACAGTTTGTGTGGTTCATAACATCAGTTTCTCAACTGATAACTTGCCTGAAGGGAAAAACAGAATCATTCTTTCCCTCTTTTCCTTTCTCTCACTTCCTGGTTTTGGAAGGTGAATAAAATGACTTTCCAAAAGATATTTCAGGAGTGTTACTAACAAAATATATATAACACAGTTAATATCACATCTGACAGATCAGAGGCCCAAAAATAGCAAAACACAGTCTTAGCAATAGCTCAAATGTGAAACATTATACTGTTGCCCAGTAATGAGAAGTCAACAAGAAGAAAAATTATTTCAGACACCTCAGACACTGAAAATGATTCACGATAGAGAAACTATGAATTACTATTCCTTTGAATTCAATTAAAACATAGGTAAAAATTCATTAAGAAGTTAACTTTTCTATGGTAAAAAGACAGGTATTCACACCAACCTCAGAACAGTGGAGACCTCAAGGAAGAAGGAAGAGTGAATTAGAAATCAATAAAAAGGAGAATTAAACTCTTTAATGCTTTAGCTATCAAAAAAATTAAAAGCTCTAAAATATATATGGCTAAATGTTTTTATTTATTAAATCTGGCCTGTAAGCACATGGGTTATTTGTTATTTTTTATGCATTTTAACACATGTTGGAGGTATTCCCTGATTATTTTAATGGTCACTTTTTTTTTTGGCCGTGCCATGCCACATATGGGATCTTAGTTCCAAGACTAAGGATGAAACCTGCACCCTCTGCAGTGGAGACTGAACCACTGGACCACCAGGGAAGTTCTGGTGTTCCCTTATTTTTAAAAATGTAAAAGAAAGGGTACACCAGGGGAAGAAGGGAAATGATTTGTAATCATTCTGTTCCAGAACCTTAGGCGATATAACAACAAAAAACCCAAGACTTACATGTGCATAATATTAATATGATGGGAAGGGAAAAAAGCTTACTGTGACCCAGAATTAACATTTAAAGTGAAAGTTACTCAGTCATGTCTGACTCTTCATGATCCCATGGACCATAAAGTCCATGGAATTCTCCAGGCCAGAATACTGGAGTGGGTAGCCTTTTCCTTCTCCAGGGGATCTTCCCAACCCAGGGATCGAATCCAGGTCTCCCACATTGCAGGATGATTCTTTACCAGCTGAGCCACAATTAAGAATGCTTTTTTCTTTTCCAATAGGGAATAACAATGAAGTTTATAAAGTGAAATAATGACAGAAATATGGATCTGATTTTATAAATAAGAAGAAAGAAAAAAAGATTAAATGTTAAGCAACCTAACTTTTCATCTTCTGATTACCCACATTCTCTGACTGGAACCACCCTTCTTCTAGTCAGTAGGGCTTATGTGAGACTCTTCAAAGACTTTTTTTTCCTTTCTTCTCTTCCCCTGAGCCCCCATCAATCATCAGATATTAGCCATTCCTGTTCTGCCTAACTAACCATTTCCAAAATTAAATTTCCTACAAAAGACCACACAAATCATCAAGCTTAAAGGCAGATATGAGTGGGTGTGCATGCAATCTTAAAGCAAGTCTCAACTGTATGACCTACCTCACTGTTACCTACCCCTTTTCTAAAAGACAGGAGACACTGAATCCTTTGAGTTTATAATATCACTATTGCTGCTTCTATAGCCTAAAGAAAATTTATAAAATGCAAATTTGAGTCTTTCTTATTATTAAAATCTTGGGCTTCCTGGGTGGCTCTAGTGATAAAGAACCTGCCTGGCAATGCAGGAGACATAAGAGATGCAGGTTCAATCCCTGAGTTGGGAAGATCCCCTGGAGAAGGGCATGGCAACCCACTCCAGTACTCTTGCCTGGAGAATGCCATGGACAGAGGACTCTGGTAGGCTACAGTCCAAAGGTTCGCAAAGAGCTGGACATGACTGAAACGACTTAGCACACGTGCACAATATTATTAAAATCTTATAATAAAAGACGAACTATTTTTTGTGTTCCATGGGTGAAGAATGGGAGGAAAAAAAAAAAAGTTCAATTTGTAAGGTATCTCCAGGGCCCAGAGGCTCATGAAATGGAGTAGGAATTAGAAGGGAAAGCACCACCAAATTCAAGTGCCTAACAGTCATTTCACACTCTTGATGATAGTTTGTCTAAAAGTTAAAAGAACCCTAGGTTCACCAAAGACACTATAAATCATTACCATGCCACATATTGTCCTATTACTGTGTAATCTTGGAAAACTTAGTTTCCTTATCTATAAAAACTCATTCATTCAACAAATATTCACTGAGTACCAACCACATGCCAGGCACTGTTCTAGGCAATGAGGATACAAAAGTGAACAAAACTGATTATAAGCTTCCGGGGAGCTTGTAATCAGGGCAGAGTTGGGGGCTGGTAAGAGAGTGCTAGCAGAAGGTAGAGATGATGACACCCATTATTAGTGATATTTCTCTCATACTTAAAACAGAAGGATCGGGGGATAAAATATCCCCACAGAGTTGTGAGGACTGAATGACAATACATATGAAGAGATTCGAGTACTGTCTGGTACCCAGTAAGCCCTAAAGAAGTGCTAGCTGTTGATGTTATTTTTATCATCATTATTATTAGTTTTGAAGATGAGGAAATTCTAGATACCACAGAAATCCTTATGAATCCTGAATTTACTTAGAATTTTACCTGTAAATGTATAAGCTGAATTTCTTGTACTCCAGATCATTGCTCAGTCAAATTCCCCCTACAAACAGGGATATTGGTTCATACATGCTTTCCCAAGTATTATGAGAATTACCTATTTGATAGATCCTAAAAACAATAAGACATTTAAGTGCAAAATAGAGCCTCCTCCTGTATTTTATAGCAGAGCAAGGTAGTCATCTCCCATGCTACACTAAATTTAGGAGTTTATATTACCATGGAGGTCAGGTAATGAGCTGATGAGATAATGACACAGTAAGTCTTTCAGCTGTTTGTAAAAAAGATCTCACTCAGCACACTTCCCCTCCCATTTTTTATCAAGACAAGGTAAAGCCTTTCAGGTGACTGTAAAAAGACCTGATTCACATCCCCAGCTCCCATATGGCTCCCCACCCTCACCAAGGCAGTGGGGGTGGAAGGCTGGTGACCTGGCAACAACATTCCCTTGCCCGTCTCTTCTCCTGTCCCCATTCCACTCTTTTGTGACATCTCTTTCTTTCTTCCTCTTAAGAATGCACCAGACACATCTTAAACAATTACATAACCAAACAAACATGACATCACAAGAATTCTTCCCTGTAATCTGCCCTACTGTATTTTTATTCTCATAAAAATAACCAAAATTCAAAACTTTTAAATTGATTAATGGTAGTGAACAGCATCCTGGATATACAAATGTTGTTGTTTAGTTACTAACTCGCGTCCGACTCTGCAACCTCATGGACAGCAGCATACCAGGATTCCCTGTCCTTCACTATCTCTTGGGAGTTTGCTCAAACTCATGTACATTGAGTTGATGATGCCATCCAACCATCTCATCCTCTGTTGCCCCCTGCTCCTTCTGCCAGCATCAGGGATGCTGAGCAGAAAATTATTGTGCTTTGAATCTTTAATTAAAAAATTTTCTAAAATGACTAAGGTTTTTCTAAGTACATTATAAATGAACACTTCTTTGGAAACAGATCTCATTAAGGAGAAGACACATAGCACATAGGATTTTTACATGTAGAAGTTCAATCTTCAATCAGTAAGAGAATGTGGTGGGACTTACAGCAAATAATTTAAGTCTCTGGGCCTCCATTTTTCCCCCTATAATTTTCACTGGAGAAAATTATGAAAAATCTGAAAGTGGTTATTCAATAAATGTTAATTTCCTCATGTTAAAATAGGAACTATAATACTTTTCTACCTCAGTATATTACTGGGGACATCAAAAGAAATAACAAATCTTGAAAAATGGAAGGCATTTTTGTTATATCAATTTGAGCTCTGTATCAGACAAGGTCTAATGAGGAAACAGAAACTACTTTAGGATTTAAAACAGAAGGTGAGGGAAGAAATGAGAACCAACAGGAATAGTGATGCAAATCAGACGTTAGCAAGGGACCAAGTCACTACCACCTCTGAACTGAGGGGAAAAATGGAGGGAATGTATTGCTACCAGTATCTAAAGCTGAGGTTACCTGGAAGAAGCTGAAAGCATATGGCCTGACTGGCAGAAGCAACAAGAGACACTTCAGAAACCACCCTACTCCTCCAACTTCCCAAAGCAGAGAGAAAGAAAGGAAAGCCCTGTCTTCTCCTTCCTCCCACCCTCCAATCTCCTGACAGTTCCCCTCACTTGCTAATCCAGCCAGAAACTGTGCTAACACCAGAGTCTGAGAAGGAATGAAGCCCATAAGGGTGTGCTCCTCACAATACTCAGCAGAGAAGGGAAGGGTGAGGAATGGATCTGAGGCAAACAGGTCCAGGATCAGAAGAAATACCAACTCTGCTCAGGAATATAAATGATGATTAAGAAGGCAGAAACTAGACTGACTCAGCAGTCACCCAAGGATATGTGCTAGAAGATAGCTTTATAAAAAAAATATTAAACTGCTACCTATCCAACAGGTTTGCCTCTCATGAACTTAAAATGGGATGAGGAAGAAAGGAAAAATTCATATAGAAGATTATGGTTTTACTACATACCCTGTGTGCATGTGTGCTTAGTTGTGTCCGAATCTTTTTGATCCCCTGGACTATAACCCTCCAGGCTCCTCTGTCCATGGAATTTTACAGGCAATACTGGAATGGCTTGCCATTTCCTCCTCCATGGGATCTTCCCAACCCAGGGATCAAATCTGCATCTTCTGCATTGTGGGTAGATCCTTTACCACTGCACCACTGAGGAAGCCCTTACTGCATACCCTAGATTATTTCAAACTATCTTACTTTCTAAAATCAAAACTTAATTCCCCATATTTACATAAGATATATTTATATGGTTTACTTATATCTATAATAATATGAACATTAAACAAAGGTCCGTCTAGTCAAGGCTATGGTCAAGGCAAGTGGTCATGTAGTGAGAGTTGGACTATACAGAAAGCTGAGCGCTGAAGAATTGATGCTTTTGAACTGTGGTGTTGGAGAAGACTCTTGAGAGTCCCTTGGACTGCAAGGAGATCCAACCAGTCCATCCTAAAGGAGATCAATCCTGGGAGTTCATTGGAAGGACTGATGTTGAAGTGGAAACTCCAATACTTTGGCCACCTGATGCGAAGAGCTGACTCATTTGAAAAGACCCTGATACTGGGAGGGATTGAGGGCAGGAGGAGGAGAGGACGACAGAGGATGAGACGGTTGGATGGCATCACCGACTCGATGGACATGGGTTTGGGTGGACTCCAGGGGTTGGTGATGGACAGGGAGGCCTGGCGTGCTGTGGTTCACGGGGTCGCAAAGAGTCGGACATGACTGAGCAACTGAACTGAACTAATTTATATATATATATATATCTATAGCAAAGCGTTTTCTCCCTTATTATTCCACTGAATGTTCCCATGAGGCTAGTGAGTCATACAATTTTGGGACTATTCACAAATGAGGAAATTAAGATGCCAGAGGTTAAGTGATTTGCCTATATTCAAGAGCTTATTAATGGAAGAGGCAGGGCTATATCCCAGGCCTCCAAATTACTCATTTAACCACACCAAGTTTCTGTCCCAATTGTAAAGAACTTTCCAACTTTACACATTTTAAAACTGGAAAGTCCTTTATAATTGGGATGAAACTTGGTGTGGTTAAATGAGTAACTTAGCAACACAAATTAATAATGATATCAAAGTTTTCCTATAACCAAAAAAAGCAGAACAGGACTTTTGACATATTATGGTAGCAAGATTTTCAATTAAAAAAAAAATACATACAGTAAAAATAAAACTGAAAGGACAGAGAGAGTATTAGGCTCTGTCCATTCCTCCTCCTCACTAGAAATTGAGTTATTTTCTAAGGAATTTCTATGCATAATTAAGCGTATGGGAAAGTGCACACATACACAAAGGGGATTATATTAAACGTATTTGGAAACTTTGCTCATATCTACCGAACTTAAATACATTCTTCCCAGTGATCCAGCAATCCTACTACTAGGTACATAAGTGTACCCAAAGAACATACACTTTAAGGATGGCATTATGCATAACATCTCAAAATGAAAGTATCCCAAATGTTCATTCCAAGTAAAATGAATAAACCGGGAGTATCACCCCATAATGTAATACTGTGTTATAATGGAAAAAAACAGCTATTACTGCATGCAACAAGATACATGAATACCACAAAGATAATTCTGAGCAAGGAAGTCAGATACTGAAATGTATACACTGAATGATTCCATCCACTTATATCAAATTCAAAAGTAGGTAAAACCCTTTCTATAAGGTAGAAGTTAAACACCTAAGTAACTACTCTGAGGAGTAATGACTGGTAGGGGGTATGAGGAAGGCCTCTGAGATGTTGATGATGTTCTATAATTTAATCGATGGTGAGAGCAAGGACTTCCCTGGTGACACAGTGGATAAGAATCCGCCTGGCAATACAGAGGACACAGATTCGATCCCTAGTCCAGGAAGATTCCACATGCGGTGGAGCAACTAAGTCTGTGTGCTATAACTATTGAGCCCGCTCGCCCTAGAGCTGGAGTTCCACAATAAGAGAAATCATTGCAATGAGAAGCCCACACACCACAAGGAAGAACAGCTCCCCTCAACCAGAGAAAGCCTGCACAAAGCAATGACGATCCAATGCAGCCAAAAATGAAATAATCAATTAATTAAAAATAAATACATTGGGTTTATGTTTAAAAAAAAGATGGTGAGTACATGAATACATTCACTTTGTAAAAATGTATTAAACTGTACAAACATGCACTTTTCTGTATATATGGTATATGTTGATAAAAAAGTGTCAAGAATCAAATTAAACACCCCCTCAACCAAAAAGATTAATTTCTGCAATACCAATGCAGAAGAGGTGGGGGCACACAACTCAGTCTGAGGGTAAGGGTCAAGATCTCCTAGGCAAGACACAAAAAGCATTAACCATAAAGGAAAAAAAATTAATAAATCACCCTTCATCAAAATTAAAACTTCTGATCAAAAAAAGGGTCCAAAATAGCGGTGGCTAAAAGACAAAGAAAGGGAAAAGCCCCCGAAAATGGAACAATGGAACAAAAGAAAACCCACAGATAGGAGTGCGAACTTCAGGTGAAACAAACACACCCCCTTCCTGGCTAGCGCAATTTGCATAGAGCAGGCTCAGCGGGGAGAAGACAAAATGTATAAAAAGAGGAGGGAAGACGAATTGAGGCCTCTCCTTTGGGGTCGGCCCACTCTCACACCTCGAGGGTGTACTATCCTTTGCTTGCCAAATAAAACTCTGGGCTGTAACGGAGCTGTGATCGTCAAAAGATGCATTGCTGTATGACTTCATGACAAGAAGTTCAAGCACAGACAGACAAAATTTACTTTCAGGGACAGAAATCAGAACAATGGTTCCCTCTAGGGAAGGGAAGGAAGGGCTGATTGGGAAAGGGCAGGAAGAAACTTTCTGGGTGATAAAAATATTTAACTCGTCCTAGGTGATGACTTGGAGAAGGCAATGGCACCCCACTCCAGTGCTCTTGCCTGGAAAATCCCATGGACGGAGGAGCCTGGTCGGCTGCAGTCCATGGGGTCACGAAGAGTCAGACATGACTGAGCAACTTCACTTTCACATTTCACTTTTATGCATTGGAGAAGGAAATGGCAACCCACTCCAGTGTTCTTGCCTGGAGAATCCCAGGGATGGGGTCGCACAGAGTTGGACACGACTGAAGTGACTTAGCAGCAGGTGATGACTACATATGTTATTTGTCAAAATTCAAAAACTGGGCACTTAAAATTTGTAGATTTTACTATCACTGGGGAAAAATAAGATGTATATAGTACCTTCTATTCAAATTAAAAGTTCAAAAGAACAGCATGTATACTATCTATGGTGAAACAGATCACCAGCCCAGGTGGGATGCATGAGACAAGTGCTCGGGCCTGGTACACTGGGAAGACCCAGAGGAATCGGGTGGAAAGGGAGGTGGGAGGGGGGATCGGGATGGGGAATAAGTGTAAATCTATGGCTGATTCATATCAATGTATGACAAAACCCACTGAAATGTTGTGAAGTAATTAGCCTCCAACTAATAAAAAAATTAAAAAAAAAAAAAAAAAAAGTTAACACTATTCCTCAAAAAAATCAAACAAAACTACGTCATTTAAGTGGAGCCAGCAATTCCACTTCAGAGTATATACCCAAAAGAGCTGAAAGCAGGGAGCCCCTTTCTACAGTGGTGCTAAAAGGATTCCAAGGAAGTTAAGGCCACACTGAGGTGAGGCCCTGAATAGCAGTGAGGTGGGCAGCCACCAACTGGGCACTTTCATCTTCATCTACTGGCCTCATCCTACACCACAATGAGGTGACATTCATTCACAGAGGATAGATCAATGTTTTCATTAAAACAGCTAACAGAAATGCTGAACACTTCTGGCAGGGCCAGTCTGCAAAGGCTCCAGCATTGTCAACACGGGAAGCCTCATCTGCAATGTGGGGGCTGATGGATCTGCCCTACCAGGAAGTCCTGCCCCTCCACCATTGCTCTCCAGTTGAGAAGTGGAAGGCAGAGAAAGAAGAACAAGAGGAGTCCAACGACAACATGAGTTTTTTGACTAAATCTCTTATGTAACATATTTAATAAAAAGCTGAAGTCCTATAAAAAACAGAAAAAAAAAGTAGGTACTCAAACGTATTTATTTATACATCAACATTCATGGCAGTGATACTGACAATAGTGAAAAGGCAGAAACAACCTATAAGTCCATCAACAGATAACTGGATACACAAAATATTTACTGTATGTACAAACAAAAGAATATTATTTAGCCTTAAAAAGTAATGACATTCTGTTCAAAATGCTATAACACAGATGAACCTTGAAAATATGCTAAGTGAAAAAAGTCAGAAACAACAGGATGTACATCGAGAATATGCAAATTCAGAGACAGTATTGGGTTGGCTTGAAAAGTTCATTTGTTTTTCTCTGTATGATGGCTCTAGTTGCACTTAGTTGTCTTTAACATCATTCAAAACAATTTTGTTAGATTCTATTGTGACAACTGTCATATCAGTGTGCGTTTTTTAAAAATTTATCAAAATTGGTGAATTTTTCTGTAGCCACTTGAATACTAAAGATGGAAGGAAAAAAGGCAGCATTTTTGGCAGATTATGCTTTATTATTTCAAGAAAGGTACACACAACTAAGACACACAAAAAAAGGTTCGTGCAGTGTAGAAGATGCTATGACTAAATCAAACGCGTCAAAATGGTTAGCAAAGTTTCATGCTGTAGATTTCTCGATAGATGATGCTCAGTTGGATATACCAATTGAAATTGACAGTGATCAAATCAAGACATCGAGAACAATCATATCTATACCACATAGGAGATAGCTGACATACTCAAAATATCTATGTCAATCAATGAAAATCATTTGCACCAACTTGGCTATGTTAATCACTTTGATGCTTGGGTTCCCCTTAAGTGAAAAAAACTTTCTTGACTGTATTTCCATTGGTGATTCTCTACTTAAACATAATGAAAATTTTCCATTTTTAAAACAAATGTGACAAGCAACAAAAAGTGGATACTGTACAATAATGTGGAATGGAAGAGATCATGGGGCAAGTGCAATCGACCACCAACAACCAGACCAAAGGCCAGTCTTCATCCAAAGAAGGTGATATGTTGTATGGTGGAACTGGAAGCAAGTCCTCTATTTATAAGCTCCTTCCGGAAAACCAAATGATGAATTCCAACAAGTACTGTTCCCAATTAGACCAAATGAAGGCAGCACTTGATGAAAAGTCTCCAGAATTAATCACTAGAAAATGCATAATCTTCATCAGGATAAAGCAAGACTGTATGTTTCTTTGCTGCTGCTGCTGCTAAGTCGCCTCAGTCGTGTCCGACTCTGTGCAACCCCACAGACGGCAGCCCACCAGGCTCCTGTCCCTGAGATTCTCCAGGCAAAAACACTGGAATGGGCTGCCATTTCCTTCTCCAATGCTTGAAAGTGAAAAGTGAAAGTGAAGTCGCTCAGTCATGTTTGACTCTTTGCAACCCCATGGACTACAGCCCACCAGGCTACTCCATCCATGGGATTTTCCAGGCAAGAGTACTGGAGTGGGGTGCCATTGCCTTCTCCAGTATGTTTCTTTGATGACCAGGCAAAAACTGTCACATCTTGGCTGAGAAGTTCTGAATCATCCACCATATTCACCAGGCATTGGACCTTGGATTTCCATTTATTTCTGTCTTTACAGAAGTTTCTCAATGGAAAAAATTTCCATTCCCTGGAAGACTGTAAAAGGTACCTGGAATAGTTCTTTGCTCAAAAAGATAAAAAGTTTTGGGAAGATGAAATTATGAAGTTGCCTGAAAAATGGCAGAAGACAGTGGAACGAAACAGTGAATACGTTGTTTAATAAAGTTCTCGGTGAAAATGAAAAATGTAAAAACCAGAGGAACTTTCTGGCCAATCCAATAGAATAGAGGATACCAGGGGCTAGAGGTGAGGGGAAATGGAGAGTTTATATTTAATGGTTAGAGAATTTGTTTGGGGTCCTAAAAAAGTTCTGAAAATAGATGATGGTGATGGTTGCACAACATGGTGAATGCCACTGATGCCACTGCATTGTACTTTTAAATGATTAAAGAAGTAAATTTTATGTATGTTTTGCCACAATTTCTTAAAACTTCATTTATTAAAAGATTTTTTTTTTCATTTATTAAAAGATATTTTAAAAGCAAACCACAAGCTGAGACCAAGTTTCTCACCTAGTAAATAGACTGTCTCAGACTGTAAATTAAATTCATCCTAGGCTATGCAGCCACTCCAAAATGGGTAAGGTCTTCAATGAAGACTCCTTTAAGGAAGGAAATAAGCCCATGAAGTAAATCAATTAACTCACCTCAACTGAAAGCCAGAAGAAAGTTTTCTGAGTTATCTGAGGTCATAGCATGGGAGGAAAATGAAGAGGATGTAAGTAGCCCCATGTAGGATATTTTTTCTCAGAACCATCAAGTAGTTCTGTAAACAATTCCAAATAAGTTGCTTGTTCTTGAAAAAGTCCTAATATATTTAGACAAGAATGCCAAATAGAAAATTGTTTACCTCCTCCAGTGAGCTGGCACTCACTACCCTTAAGACTGGAGTCAAGCTAGGATACTGGCCTCTCAAGCTGAGGAGGGAAGGGTGTAGGAGACAACATCCAAATCCAGACTCAGAACTTCTCAGTTAAAATGCCATGGCTGCTGCTTGTTCAAATAAAGTTTCTCTGCCTGTTAATTCAACTTATGTGTAAGTCTCCATGTTAAACTTACCAACTTCCTATATTCTACCTTCTACTGAAGTATCATACTCTTTAACTACAGCAGTGGTTCTCAATCAGGAACAATTTTGTACCCTAGGGAACATCTGGCAATATCTGGAGACATTTCTGGTTGTCACAACTGGGTGCTACTAACATCTACTAAGTAGAGATCAAGAATGCAGTTACCATCTTGCAATATACAGGACAGCTCCCCCAACAAACAATTATCTTGACCAAAAAGTCGATAGTACCAAGATTGAGAAAATCCAAACTAGAGATTAAAAAGATATTTAAGGATTTTTAAATTTTTATTGAAGTATGTATGTGTGCTCAGTCATGTCTGACTCCTTGCAACCTCATGGACTGTAGCCTGCCAGGCTCCTCTGTCCATGGAATTTTCCAGGCAAGAGTACTGGAGTGGGTTGCCAGTTCCTACACCAAGGGATCTTCCTGACCAGGGGATCAAATCCACTTTTGCATTTCCTGCATTGGCAGGCAGATTCTTTACCACTGTGCCATCTGGGAAGCCTCTTATTGAAATATAGTTGATTTACAATGTTAATGTCTGCCATACAGCAAAGTGACTCATCTATATCTATTTATCTAATTCTTTTTCATATTCTTTTCCATAATGGCTTATCATGTGAAACCTTAGTGAAAGTCGCTTAGTTGTGTCTGACTCTTTGCAACCCCATAGACTACACAGTCCATGGAATTCTACAGGCCAGAATACTGGAGTGGGTAGCCATTCCCTTCTCCAGAGAATCTTTCCAACCCAGGGATTGAACCCAGGTCTCTGGCATTACCAGCGGATTCTTACCAGCTGAGCCACCAGGGAAGCGTATTCACAGACACAGAGAACAGACTTGTGGTTGCCAAGGGGCAAAGAAGTGAGGGAGGGAAGTATTGGGAGTTTGGAATTAGCATATGCAAACTACTATATATAGGATGGATAGACAACAAGGTTCTACTCTATAGCACAGGGAACTAAATCAATATACTATGATAAACCTTTACCATGATTTTGAACAAAATACTATGATTTTCTTCATACTAGATTTTCGATATACTATGACATATATTGCTTCATATACTAAATACATATTATTTCATATACTATGTTATATACTATTTCAACAAAATACTAGATTTTCCATATACTATGATAAGCCTTTATCATATCATGTAGGTTCGTTACATGTCTTGGCTTGGTAAATAGTGCTGCTATGAACACAGGGAAGCATGTATCTTTCTGAATTAAGAGTTTTGTCTAGGTATATGCCCAGGAATGGAACTGCTTGATTATATGGCAACTCCATTTTTAGTTTTTTGAGGAACCTCCATACTGTTTTCCATAGCAGCTGCACCAATTTACATTCCCACCAACAATGTAAGAGGGCTCCCGTTTCTCCACTCTCTCCAGGATTTACTATATGTAGGCTTTTTAATGATGAAGACTCTGATCAGTGTGAGGCAGTACCTCATAGTTTTGATTTGCATTTCTCTAATACTTAGTAATTAGGAGCATCTTTACATGTGCCTGCTGGCCATCTGTGAGACATCTAAGGATTGCACAGTGAAATATGGAGGCTTTCTGTTCAAAATACTACATTGATTTTTAATTTGTCAAAGTTCACTAATCCTTAGGGCTGATTTTTTTCTGTTTTCTTTATACTTCCCTATGTTTTCCAAATTTCTATAAGCTTATGCTGATTTTCTCATTATAAATTAAAAGATGCTTATTCCTTGGAAGGAAAGTTATGACCAACCTAGACAGCATATTAAAAAGCAGAGCCATTAGTTTGCCAACAAAGGTCCGTCTATTCAAGGCTATGGTTTTTCCAGTGGTCATGTATGGATGTGACAGTTGGACTATAGAGAAAGCTGAGTGCCAAAGGATTGATGCTTTTGAACTGTGGTGTTGGAGAAGACTGAGAGTCCCTTGGACTGCAAGGAGATCCAACCAGTCCATCCTAAAGGAGATCAGTCCTGGGAGTTCATTGGAGGGAGTGATGTTGAAGTGGAAACCCTGATACTTTGGCCACCTGATGCAAAGAGCTAACTCATTTGAAAAGACCCTGATGCTGGGAAAGATTGAGGGCAGGAGGAGAAGGGGTGACAGAGGATGAGATGGTTGGATGGCATTATCGACTCAATGGACATGAGTCTGGGTAGGCTACGGGAGTTGGTGTTGGACAGGGAGGCCTGGCGTGCTGCAGTTCATGGGGTCGCAAAGAGTCGCACACAACTGAGCGACTGAACTGAACTGAACCTCAACACTTTCCTCTCATTAAGGACAACAGTATCTGTATCAGTAAGTACACAGAATAACACTTTCAACCAAGTAGACTTAACTGACATTTAGAGAATACACCACCCAACAGGAGAAGAAAACACATTCTTTTCAAGAGATATGAAACACATTCTGGGCCATAAAACAAGTGTGTTCTCTAATCATAATAAAATGAAACTAAGAACCAATAATTAAAAGATACCTAGGGGGAGAAATGGAGAAGGAAATGGCAACCCACTCCAGTGTTCTTGCCTGGAGAATCCCAGAGACGGGGGAGCCTGGTGGGCTGCTGTCTATGGGGTTGCACAGAGGCGGACATGACTGAGGCGACTTAGCAGCAGCAGCAGGGGGAGAAAAGGTCTGGAAAACTTCCCAAATATATCGAAATCAATCAATACTTTTCTTAATAGTATATGGGTCAAGAAGGAACACAAAGTAAATTTTAAAATATCTAGAATTGAATAAAAGTTAAAACATAACATTTGAAATGTATGTGAAGCAGTTAAGCCATGTTTAGAGAGAGATGTAAGTACTAAATGCTTATAACAGAAGAAAGAAGATCTCAAATCAATGATCTAAGTTTCTACCTTAAGAAATTGCAAAAAGAAAAGCAAATTAAACACAAGAAAATATTAGGTAAAAGCAGAAATCAATGAAACTGAAACAAAAAAGCAATAGAGAAAAAATAAAATCAAAAGTTGGTTCTTGAAAAGATCAATAAAATGTATAAACATCTAACCAGACTGATCAAGCAAAAAAAAAAGAAAATATAAAGTACTAAATTCAGGAACAGAACATCACTATATATCCTAGACCTTAAAAGGAAAATAAAGACGTATTATGAATTTTATGTCTATAAATTTAATAACTAAGATGAAATGGACAAATTTCTTTGAAAGAGAAACATTATCAAACCAGTGTCTAAAGAAATATGTAACCTTAATAGTCCCACATCTATTAAAGAAATTTGGCTTAACTTAAAAACCTTCTAACAACAAAAAGATCCAGACTGGGACTGCTTCACTGTCCAATTCCAGCAAATATTTAAGAAATAACACTAATTCTATACACAATTTTCCAGAAAACAGACGAGAAAATAGTTCCCAACTTGTTTTAAGGTCAGCATAACCCTAATACCAAAAACAAACAAAAGTGCTGCAGGAAAAAAAAAAAAAAAACTACAGACCAACATCCCTCATGAACACAGATGCAAAAATACTTAACAAAATATTAGCAAAATCAAAAGTTGATTCGGTATATATATATACCGAATCCAGCAATATATAAAAAAGTTTACTACACCATGACCATGCGGGGTTTATCCCAGGAATGCAAGGTTGGCACAACATTCCAAAATTCAATCAATGTGATTCACCGTATCAGCAGATAAAATCTTGGGTTACAGAAGCCAGAAATTAAGGGAAGGACAAGAGCAGGTTATACCCTTGATATTTTACAAGCCTGTGTCACCACCTTGAACAATTCCAAAGGCATCATTTATAATGCATTATATTTATATATGAATCATACCCCTGACACTGTGCAATACAATGGTATTGCAAATGTGTAAAATGGTTGCCCAAAGGCAAAGGAACCTTAGCTGATTAACATAAAGATCCAGATCAACAGATTTTATCTTCCAGACATTTCATAGGCCCTGTTCACATCATACCTGGAATATTCTATTTAGTCCTAAATGCTCTACTTCCAAGAGGGCCAACAAATTTAACTATAGAGCCAAAGCAATAATGGCAAATGAGTTCTGAACTCTCACATGGCAAGAGTTGAAACTGGAAATGTTTAACCTTCAGAAGGATGGACCTAGGGAATACACACTGCACTTTAACTATTTGCTTATATTCCCTATGCCCTGAAGACTGTCAGTTCCCTGAGGGCAGAATCCATGCCCTATTTATCTGTGCATTCCAAATACCTATCACTGGTCTTGGAACCTGCTAAGTACTCACACATATGAGGGGTTCAAGAACAGGAAAAGCTCAACTTTAATACCAGAAACCAGAAAGTCATTGCTATGCAGTCGAGAAGGGAGGAAGAACTGATTGGAAAGGGCACTATGGCACTGCTAAATTTTATAGCATACTTGTCAAATATATCTCTTTTCCAATAGCTATAAACTTTTCATCTCATTAGCCTGAATTGGGCATGGGCCAATTCTTGATTGGTGTATACTAATTACAATTTTCTTGGACTGGAAGTCAACTGAACCACACAGGATGACCCTGGAGGAAGCATGGAAAGAATACTGGAGAGATGATTACAATACCCACAAGTCCCAAGACACCCTACTGATTAAATGAACAGATATCACAGCAAGAAGATTCTCATGCCCAGAAATGGAGTTTAAAATATTAGCAATGGGGACTTCCCTGGTGGTCCAGTGGCTAAGACTCCTTGCTCCCAAATGCAGGGGCCCTTTGATCCCTGGTCAGGGAACTGGATCCCACATGCCAGAACTACAGATCCTGCATGCCACAGCTAAGACCCAGTGCAGCCAAATAAAAACATATAAATATTAAAAAAAAAAAAATTAGCAATGATGTTAGACACTGGCAGAATTCATCTAAATTTCACAAATAATCTACATTGTAGATGTACTGTTCTTTCAATGAAAGCTGTTTTCCTAAAAAAAAAAAAAAAAAAACCTTTGAAAATAAATTCCTGAAAGTTAGTATTTTCCAACAACTTGTATTATAATTTCAAAGAATAACAGAATAACAGAAATGCCCCAAATAAACACTTTATTAACAAAATCAAAACTCTTAGCAAACAACAGGAGAACGCACGCTGCAAAACGGCATATACCCTGGTGACTATAACTCGGGTATGCAAACAAGAGCAACACACAAGACCCTGGGCAACTCACAGCCCTTACATGTTTCCTCATCTAGCAGATAATAAATAAATGAATAAACAATAAAACAGATGGTCTCTCCTGCTAAACAAAAAGTTCAGGTATTTTCTAATGCCTAGGAAGTTGATAAGACACCCAGTCCTTTAGAACTGGGTGAACATGGAAGAACATCCAGTACAGTCACTGACAAACTCAATGCAAACCCTCCTAAGACTTCCTAGGTTAACAAATGAAGAAATCTTATTCCTCTATATAATACGTACCTCTGTTGGATTTTTTTAATTAATTAATTTTATTTTTTGCTGCACCTCACAGCATCTTACTTCCCTGATCAGAGATCTAACCTGGGCCCCTGGCAGTGAAAGCGCTGAGTCCTCACCAAGTTAGGCTTCCCAGACTTTTTATAAAACCTCACACTTATTCAACACACATATACATGAGATTATTTGAGGCCTGATCTGTACTATAGGAACTTTATAGTGGTTTTTCCACAAGTAGAAAGTTAGTACACATTTATATATTAAAATAAAACTCCACTTAAACATACTTTTAGGTAAAATCAATCCCCTAATATCTAACAACTTCACAAAATGAAAGCTAGATATGGCAGAATAGAAGAATCAATAAGACAAAGAAATCTGTGCAAATATACAGACGCAATGAAATTATATACAGACCTTTTTTCAGCCGGGGTTTTTGAGATTCAGCAGATGCAGGAACCTGAGTTCTCTGAAATGAAGAAGCCTGTGTTAAAGCACAATCATAAATCTTGCTAGCTTAAAGAAGCATTCAAATAAAAATCATCATCAGCTCTCCAATCATGCAAGTAATCCGTTAACTGCATAAAAGTACAAAGAATTATTTTGAATATGGTTTAAAAACCAAATGTCAAGTTGTACTTTTGCTGTCCCAACTATTAATAATGCATAATGCATATTTATTATATATACTTACAATGTGCATTTATTATATAGAACTGTAATGTATGATATAAAGTATATAAATAAATGTGCTAAGTTCTTAGACATATTAGTATTATAAAACATATTAGTATTATACTTAATGCTATACTGCTTAGCACCCAAACCAAAAAAGTGACAATTTTGATAAGAGGAAGCTTATAAGGTCATCTACACAGAGATGATCTAGCACTCAATTCTAGGATGGAGTATTTTTAAAGAGTCATTATTTAATATCATAGGCACACTATTCTATACTATAACTTGGCAGAAAATCTTCAAATGAATTTTTTTTTTAACCTGCCTCCCATGTTGTGTATAAGAAGCTTCCCAGGTGGCACTAGTGGTAAAGAATGTGCCTGCCAATGCAGGGTATAAGTAAGAGATGCAGGCTCAATCTGGGTCAGGAAGGATCCCTGGAGGAGAGCATGGCCACCCACTCCAGTATTCTTGCCTGGAGAATCCCATGGACAGAGGAGCCTGGCAGGCTGCAGTCCAGAGGGTCGCACAGAGTCTGACATGACTGCAACGACTTAGCATGCATGTATGTTGTATATAAGCAAAAATAATGGCTGAAAATTTCCAGAGGTAATGAGACAAACTAATCTTTAGATTCTGGATGCTCAACCAATTCTAACCAAGTTAAATTAAAATAAATCCACACTTAGATACATCATAGGACCTCGGCAGTGACAATAAGTTCTTAAAACCAGCCAAAGGAAAAAATGTATCACCAGATTATCTGCAACAAAACAACAATTAGACTGACAGCTGACTTCTCAACAATTAAAAACAGAAGATAATATCATTGACATTCTAAGAATAATTAGGTACTAATGTACCTTACCCAAGAGTAAAATACTAAGTAAAGTGAATATTAACCTAGACATGAGATCAGCAAACTATGGCTCACAGGTCAAATCCAGCCTATGCTCTATGGCCTGCAAGCTAAGAATGACTTATACATTTTACATATTAAAATTTTTTTAAATATTTTAGAACACATGAAAATTATATAAAAAGCAAACTTCAGTGTCTAGAACCAAAATGTTATCAGAACAGTTACACTCACATGTTTACATATTGCCTATGGATGATCTCCACTATATGTGCACAACTGACTGACTTGTGACAGAGAATATATGGCCCATGAAGCTCAGAATATTACAACTGTCCCCTTAAACAGTTTGTCAACTCCCAATCTGAACTCTTACACCAATCAAAACTAACATTCAAGAACAATGGCAAAATTTAAAAGTCTTTCAGACAAAATGTGAATTTTTAGAATTCCTAAATAAGTTTTAACGAACATACATTAGGAAAAAGGAAAATAATCTCAGAAGCAAGGAGTAAAACAACGAAAGGAACTGGTAAAATATGGAAGTATAAGCATCTACTTACTAAATAAAACAAAAAGTACAATTTGTGGGGCTGAATTGAGAAATACAAGAACTAAAAAACTGAACAATGGCATAACTGGCAGGAAGCAACGGGTAATAAAACATTTGATGATCCCTGTATTATTCAGGTTTAGTATGAACTTTCATTTAAATATATATTATTTAAAAAATCTAAGTACTCTCTTAAGGAAGATGAAAGTCAGAATAGAAGGAGAAAAAAATGAAATTCTCTAGCTAAAAGACAGATTGCCAGAATGGTTTTTTTAATTAGATATATGCTATCTGTATAAAGAAACATCTAAAATAAAAGGGCAAAGGAAAACAAAGTAAAAGTGAGAACAGATATAACAGGAATACAGAAGCAAAAAGGAAAAGTAGCAATATTAACGTTTAGACAAGACAAAACAGACTTCAAGAAAAAAGCTTCATCAGGAAAACGAAAACAAATTAAAATAGATTGAAAACTAATAATGGAAAGGGCAAATTTTAAAGCCTTTAAAAAATACACAGGGTAGGGAAGTTTCCAACAAGATATAAAAGCACAAACCAATTAAGAAAAGACAGAAACATTCAACTCCATTGCAATTAATAACTTCTGGGGACTTCTCTGGTAGTCCAGTGGTTAGGACTTGGCGCTTTCAGTGCTGTGGCCTCGGGTTCAACCCCGGTCAGGGAACTAAATAAGACCTCTTGAGCTGCGCAGCACAGCCAAAAAATAATAACTTTTGTTCCAAAAAGGAAGTGAAGACTGAAGACTGAGGGAAGATATATACAATACAAAACAAAGCCAAAAAAGACAAATAACAGCCAGTAACTGTAAGTATTACAAGTCAGTAAGAAAAGCAAATATTGAGGTAGAAAATTAAATAAAACACAATAACTAGGCATTGCAGAGAAAAGGAAATGGAGACAACCAACAATACTAATTACTAATCAGGGAAATGTAAATTACTATCATTTAAGATTTCATATCCACCATGTTAACAAAATTTAAAGCTCTAACAATAACAAGGATGTGAGCAATGGGAACTGGTGGTAGAAGCGTAAATAGCTACAATCATCTCAAAATTTCCCATAAGCTACAAAGTTAAAGATGTATGTAGCCCATAAACCAGCAATCAATCCATTTCGAGGAATACCATGGGGGAAACTCTTAGATCAGGAGACAGATATAAAAGTGTTCATAGCCAGGTCTGAGATATTACTAAATTCTGCACCCTCAGTACTTCAGTTGCCTTACTCTAGTCCCGGCCCTGTTCCCAGCAGCATTCTTTTTTTTTTTTCAATCTTTTTTTTTTTTTTAATTAAAAACCAGAAAGGAAAAAAAACAAACACTGAACTCACGGAAACAGAAACTAAAAAAGTGCTTGCCAGGTGTTATAGGATGAATATGGTCTAAGGATCTAATGTATAACATGGTGACTATATTCAATAACACTGTATCGAATAACTGAAATTTGCCAAGAGTATAGAATTTAACTCTCCTCATATACAAAACAGGTGATGGGTGTGTTAATTAACTCAGTGATGGGAATCCTTTCACTGTGTGTGTGTGTGTGTATAATCATCACGTTGTATATTATAAATATGTAACAATTTTGTCAATTACACCACAATAAAACTGGAAAAAAATCAGAAATAACCCAAATCTCTATCTAACAGAATGGACAAATGGTAGCATTTCCCTATAATAAGATATCTCATAGCTTTAAAAAATGAAAAAACATTAATTAAAAAAAATCAATATATTGTTTAAGGATATTAAGTATGATAAAAGCTATAACAAAAACCAAAGAATAATTAACGTAAAATTAAGGAACAAAAAAAAAAAATTAAGGAACAAGATCATTTCTGATTAAAAAAAGGGGAAAATGCAGCAAGGAAGAGACATTTAGGTAAGTTTGTTTTTAATAACTCATTTCTTAACATGTTAAGTATGAGTACAAGTTTCCATTATAGAGTTGACAAACAACAAGGGTTTGAATTCTGAGGGTCAACTTATATACAGATTTTTTTCAATAGTAACAATATTAAATTTAATATTTAAATTTGTGTATAATTTATATATTAAATACTTAATATTTTATATATTGAATATTTATAGTAAAAATATTAAGTATATTTCAGTAGTAAAAATATAAATATATCCCAAGACTGGTTAAGTCCACAGATGCAAGGGAGCTAGGGATAGACAGAGCCACTGTAAATTAGATTTTCAACTGTGCAGAGAATAAGTGCCCCTAATCCCCATGGTGTTCAAAGATCAACAAGACTGCTCTTTAAAACTTTTAATAACCTTTTATTCTTTCAGAACAACCAAAAAAAAAAAACCTCAAAATAAAAAAGAATTTATAATTTGTTCTTTTAGCTGTTTTATTATCTTGATAGAACAAACATAGAAATCTTAATCAAAGAAACAATCCATTTTTAAATGGGCAAAAGACTTGTAGAGACACTTTAAAAAGATATGGATGAATAAGCACATAAAAAAGTATTCAATACCATTATTCATTAGGGAAACACAAATTAAAATCACAATAACCACTACTACACATCCACTAGATGAGCTAAATTCAAGAAAGCTGACAATACGAAGTGTTAACCAAGGATGTGAAAAAACTGAATTCCTCATACACTGCTCACAGAAATGTTAAACGGTATAGTTTAGCCACTTAAGGAAACAGTTTTAGGTTTTGTTTCTTTTTAAAGCATAAACTTACCATATAACATAGCAATTACTCTCCTAGAGAAATGAAAACACAGGCATGCAAAGACTTGTATGCCAATAATCATCGTGACATTATTCAAATAGCCAAAAACAGGAAACAATCTAAATATCCATCAATTCTGCTTAGAAATAAAAAGTTAACAAACTTTTACTGTTACATAAAATATGAATGAACCTCAAACTACATGCTAAGTGATTCCATTACATGAAATTGTAGAAAAAGCAAAACTGTGCAGTCAGAAAGCAGATTAGACATGTGCTGGCATTAGGAGTATACCTGTAGTTAGGTCTTGAGGGAACTTTCGGGAGTGATGGACATAAGTGAATGGTAGTGACAGTTGTGCAACTATATAAATTTACTAAAACTGATCAAATTGTACACTTAAAATAGGTAAATTTTATGGTATGTGTATTATACCTCAACAAAGCTGGCTAAAGAACCCCATATTTTTTAAATCTACCTGGGACTTTTTTAATTTTGGGGAACATATCAATTAAAGAGTCTTAAATGGTCAGAAAGCACTTTCATTAGTCAGCAGTGCTTCTTTCTGCACAAAGTAGAATTAAAATAAATTACAATTTTTTGATGAGTCTCTGTCTCAAAAGATCTTCCAGGACATTCTGCAATACAAAGGATTCTCTTAGCCCACTCAATCTCATTCATAACTGGGAGAGATATATAGTAAGTTCCTTACTTTTTTTTGGTTCTTTCTTCATCTTTAAGTAGTTCTATGATCATTTATTCACCTAACATTCATGTTAGATGATATATGCTATCATTTGATATATGCTAGGCACTATATTTGAGCAAGTAGTAGCAAGCAGTAATTCTTGCTTTCTGTTCTGAAAGGTTTAATCTTCTAATTTACAGGAAGAATGATGGGTATTTACACAAATACACCAAAAAAAAAACCCCAGGAATTTGGGGGAGTTATAAAAATGTTTTTAAGCATAAAGCCAGGAAACCAGAGTTATTCACTTGTTTCGTCAAGCTATCTAAACTATTTATCATATATTCTTAAATAAGACAGAAATATCAGTCCCCAGTTCTCCTAAGGAACAAGTAATAATCCTCAGTAGTTTCAGTAGCATATTACAATTTCTGTGTGTTCCACACTGGACTAGTTATACTTCATTTTGCTGGGATGTCTCTTAGCCTCAAGTCTTTGCTGCAGAATTCTTAGATTTTTCCTTACAAATGTGTTCAAAATTCTGAATTTTAAGTCTTCGTCTTCTCTCCTCCTCTATAAATGCATATCTACAGATCTACATGTTTTTCCTTTGCATCACAAAATTAACATCACACAATATATCCCTGTTAACAACAGGCACAACATGGAGTCATGTTTGCTTGCTAAGCCCCAAGTCACCAAATCAAAACTTAGTTTTAGCTCTCCCAGAAATGGAATCTTAAACCAATCAGGAGTCCTCTGATCAGCACTAGTTATATACTATAACTGACAGACCTCTGCCATCCCCTGAAGGAAAGTCACCTTGCCATAACCAACCCTCTTTTTGTCTATAACTTCCTTGTTCCTGCTCACTTTTGCCTATGAAAGTATTTTATTTTGTACAGCTCCTCAGAGCGCCTTTCTGTCTCCTAGATTGGATGCCATATCACTGAATAAAGCCAATACAATCTTGAAAATTTACTCTGAATTTTCTTTAACACCCCACTCCACAACTAGCTTTTACTTAAATGTACACCACAGAAATCCCTTCACATCAACATATGTAGTTCGGACATTCTTTTTAATGGCTGCATAATATTCCTCAGTATGGGAATATCAGAAGCCATCCATTACCCTACTAATGGGAATTCACTCTGTTTCCAGCTTTTTGTCACTATAAACAGTATTACAAGGAACACCAGTGGACCAGGTGCTTATGGTGTGCTTTTATTTCAATATGATACAGATGGAGAGGCATGGCTAGGTCCTTTTAGTACTATTACAAGATGCCATATAACTTCCAAAGAGGATAGAAATTCAAATTTCCATTCAGCCCTAACCTGAAAAATGAGTTATTATAAACGTAACACTGCTAGCAATAAATTTGATAATAATGAAAATTATTAACTTGCAGCCAAAGCGCTAAATCATATCAAAATAAACCATTCTCTTTAATACACTACCAGGGATTCAAAAGTACAGACAATTCTGCCATCACACTCATATTCTGCTCATGAATACCTACCTACACCTGCAATGAGCACGGAAGACTAAGTTATATTTGCAGCAATGTCATGTTACCCTTTATACCTTACACTTAAGATTATGGAGCTTAAGTATCTTATGTTTTCAATGTCTAAATTCTAGGAACATTAATAACGCTTTTAATTTTTTTTTAATTCGTAGCTTAACAAACTGCTTTGGGCCTCATAGTCTGTACACAGAGTTTTCTCATTATACTAATATAATTTGATTTCTCTGAAGACAGACTAGAAAACAAACAGACCCCCTACACGTATTACTGGCCGTGCTCCTCAGCAGCCAAAACTAAGGTATAAAACAGTCTGTCAAAGACTGCTATTTTGCCTCCTACATTTTTTAAAAGGGCAATAAATTCCGAGTGGGGTCGCAAAAGAGTCGGACACGACTTAGCCACTAAAACAACAACAACAAATAAGTCATTTTAACAAACCCGCAGAACATCCTTGGAAATTCAACATTAAAACAAGGGAAACACAGTCTCACACTTGGAACTCTATAGAAATTAGAGCCAGTTGTGAATTTACGCCTCCAAAATAACTACTACTGGGTCATCCTGAATTCAACTGAGTTACTCTGTATTAGAAGTTCTGTGGAATTTAATCAACGCTTAACTCAGACCAGTTGAATTCCTATATTTGCTAAAACACGGTCCCGACCCACACGCAGAAGAAAGCTTTCAGGATTTGCCTCACTGCCTAATCCAGAGATTAACAGAAATTGTCTCTACACAGGTGACAGTGTTTCCTTTCCTAACCTCGTAGACAGAAAGCATGGGGCGAGTAAAAAAGCCTTTTCTAATGAAAACCTCCTTTCTCTGTCCGGAGCACCCCAAGAGCAACCCCAGTCCTAGCACAGGCCCAGAGCTGCAAAGATCTCAGCCGGGACCCGGGCAGAGCAATTCCCCGGAACCCGACCGCATCACCCCGCCCGACCCGAGGTGTTCCAGTCCCAGCCCCGCATTTCCCCAGCGGCCGCTACGTGGGACACAGGCCACCCGCCTACCCGCCTCTCCGCTCCGCCCGGCCCGACCCTGCCCAACCCCAACCCCGGCCAGAGGCCCACACACCAAACAGAATCTCGAAGCTCACCACAGACAGTTTCTCTTCAGCCATCTTAGCTCCGCCCACCGCTGCGAGGCCGGAAGTTGCTGGTTTCCCAGACGACCAGGCAAACGGAAATCGTAGGACTGGGGGAGAGGGGAGGGGCCTGAATAGGGAAAGAAGTAGATCGCCGAGCGGAAGGGTTAGCCTGGGAGGTTGTGGATCTTCTAGAATGTCGGAACTGGTCGAGCGCTTTCGGGCGGTCCACTTGGCTCTAAAGGAGCCGGTGAGCGAATGCGCAGCCAGTCGTCGTCTTCGTCCCTGCCAGCCCCTATCGCCTCACGCCCGTGTGTGGACGTTCCTTGAGAAACCCCCCCGACAGCGCTGGGTACAGCCACTCCTGTCCCTGCTCAGCTTTGACGCCACCCAGCGTTTATTTCAAGCCTTCTGGGAGTCCCGGCTCCCAAGCCGAGACCCTACGGCTGAGAACCTCATTTTCGCCTTACATAAAAATTCGTAGTTTTCTTGACTGTCTTTATCCAGCTAAGATATTACCCGCCTCATCAGCCTCCCACTTCTGTTTACGCTAGAGGTTGCAAATCCTGCCGGTGGGCTGTATTTAAATGCAGTCTTGTACGATCGGAAACTTAAAAAATTAGGAGATTTCTTAAGAAAGCCAGAAATCTGGCCTCAGAGTAAATAAAGATCCGACAATAGGTGTGCAGTCCTGCTTGATGGTAAAACAGATCTGAAAATTGGCTGCTACTGTAGGTAGCATTTGTTCACCATTCTGCCACAGTCCTGGCTTCCCAGCACACTTGGGCCGTTTTACCTTTCTAGCCCCTGGTGTGGTGAATTAAATGCTTCGTCTTTCCACGGAGTGATTGTGAAAATACGTGGGCTGTGGAGTCAAACATGAGTTCTAAATTTAACTACTGCTTAACATGAGCCAGTCATTTCTTCCAGCTTCATTCATTCCAGTACCAAGAGCTATGCGATGAGCAAAATACAGGGGATCTCTGACCTTAGAGCACTATTCTCCAACCTTTTTGGCACCAGGGATCTGTTTCATGGAAGACAGTTTTTCCCACACAACCAGTGTAGGGGGGATGGTCTGAGGATGATTCAAGAGCATTACATTTATTGTGTACTTCATTTCAATTATTACATCAGCTGTACCGTAGATTATCAGACATTAGATCCCAGAGGTTGGGGACCCCTGCCTTAGAGTGTATTGAGGAAGTCACACATTAAATAATAACATAAGCAAAGTTTATGAAGAAACAGTTCACTAAAGAAGAAATACAAATGCGTCTTAAACATATGAAAATATAACTTTGCGAGGAAGAGAAAACATGCAAATTAAAGGTTCCAAGAGATATTTTCTACCTCTTACATTGGCAGAGAACAAAATTTTCACTGAGTTATGAGTAAACATGCATTCTTCCTCTGCGGCTAGAGAAAATGTGAATTGTTACAGCCTCCATTGACAGCAGTTTGGGAATTACTTCCCAAATTAAAAATGCACATAACCTTTAATTTCTTTATTTTAATTCTAGGAATATATACTATAGGTATAAATGTGGGAAATGGCCTTCAATACAAAGTTATTCAATGCAGCATTGTTTGTAATAACCAAAGCATGAAAACAAAACAAATGCCTAAAAATTGAGGTTAAAGAAATTATGATGTGCCCATACCATATGGTACATGAAAAATAAACTATTTACATAGTGATATAAAAGATTGCCACAATATATTAGTAACAGATAAAAACAAAGTGTGGAAAAATGTACATAAGATCTGTGTTAATAGAAGAGAAGGCAAAAATAAAGAGGAATATTATGTACATCATTGCTTATATACTCAAAATATCTCTGAAAGGATATTCAAAATGCTAAAACTAAGTATTTGTAAGGAGGAGAAATTGGTAGCAGAGAGACAGGGAAGGGAAGAGACTTTATACCCTGTTACAATTTAAATTTTATATGAAATGGATATTCCAATAATAGAGAAAATTAAAGGAACAACATAAGGGACTTCCATCATGGTCCAGTAGTTAAGACTGCGCTGCCAATGAAGGGGACACAGGTTCGATGCCTGGTTGAGGAATTGAGATCCCATGTGTAGTGTAGCAGTGCAGCGCAGCCAAAAGATAAAAAATAATAATAATTTAAAAAAATAAATAAAACAGCATTGTAACTGTATAATTAGAATTGGGGTAAATGCTGAGGAGAAACAGTGAAAGCAAATAACAGGGAGATCCACTGTAGACTTGTTTAGACAGGGAAGTTTCCCTGGGTAAGATATGTTTAAAATGAAACCTAAAGGATAAGGCATTAACTTGGGGAAGAGGGATGAGGAAGTGGGTAGGCCGGGGAAGAATTCTAAGGCAAAGGAAAAGCTTGTGCAAAGGCCCTGAGGATGGAAGAAGCTTGGCCAGTTCGTAGCACAGGAAGATCAGCACAGATGGAAAGAGGAAGGCGGAGGAGTTGGTTCCAATTGGTGGAGAGGTAGGAAAGACCTAATTTCATGGCTGAGGTCACCTCCGCAGTGATTTTGGAGCCCAAGAAAAAATCTGTCACTGCTTCCTCTTTTTCCCCTTCTATTTGCCATGAAGAAATGGGACTGAATGCCATGATCTTAGTTTTCTGAATGTTGACTTCAAGCCAGCTTTTTCACTCTCCTCCTTCACCCGCATCAAGAGGCTTTTAAGATCCTCTTCACTTTCTGCCATTAGAGTGGTATCATCTACATATCTGAGGTTGTTGATAGTTCTCCCAGCAACCATGATCCCAGCTTGTGATTCATCCAGCCTGGCATTTCACCTGATGTATTATGTATATATCTGCACTGAACTGAACTGAGATTATGCATATAAGTTAAACAAGCAGGATGACAATATACTTTGGCCACCTGATACAAAGAGCCAAGTCATTGGAAAAGACCCTGATGCTGAGAAAGATTGAAGGCAAAAGAAGAAGGGGTCAGCAAAGGATGAGATGGTTAGATAGCATCACCAACTCAATGGACATGAATTTAAGCAGACTCTGGGAAATAGTGGAGGACAGAGGAGTCTGCCATGCTGCAGTCCATGGGGTCACAAAGAGCTGGACACGACTTAGTCATGACCTACTCAGCAACTGAACAACAACAGGAGAGACTAGTGGTGCAGATCCACAGAGGCCATGTGAGGAATTTCATTCTAAGGGCATTGGGAAGGCACTAGAGAGTTTTGAGCAATGAGTGATATAGTCAGAATTAATGTTTAATGAATTTATATTAGTTAATGAGTGGAGAATGAATTGAGAGGAAAACAAGAATTGATAATCTAGAGGTGACTAAAAGAATCTGCAAAAGAATAAAACAGTTCACCTAGACTGGAGTGATGGGAGAAAGAAATGGAGAAAAGGTAAATGTATTCTGAAGAATTTTACGAGGTAAAACGAATTTCCTATGGTGTAGAATTGGATATGGGGGAATCAGGGAAAGGGATAGAGATGTCTCAGAAAGATGACTGCATTTCTAACTTTCAAAGCAATGGCGTGCACAGCACAGTCAGTTACTGACATGGGGAGCCTCAGGGAAGATGATGTTGGTGGAAAACCCATAAGCATATTTCCCAATATATAAAATCTCCCTGAAAGGGGCCCTGTGAGAAGTAAGTAACTTTTTTGTGTGTCTTTGTTATTAAGTAAGGAGAAGTCATTAGCACATGTTTAAAAATCTCTCCTTTGACCCCAGAGATGAGAAGAGCGAGCACTTTTCTGTGCAAGGGCCTTTCTCATGAGAAAGAATGTTGGTTTCTCAAATGTCAATAACTAAATCTAATGTGCTAATTAGATAGATAATTAGAAAAATTTCAAAACATGTAATAAACATGTAATATTTTCCAGGGAAGATCCCAGAATCACATAGATAATGCTTCTTATGTAACACATAAGTCTTCATTTCCCTTAGAAAACCTCCTTGATGTAATCTTGTTTACCAGGATCATTCAAGTCATATAGATGGGTAAGGCATTCCAAACAAAATGGAATTTATCTTCTTTTTCCCATGATAGAGTTGATGAGGCAAGAGAAGAATCAGGCATCAGTAACTTTTTAACATTCCCAAAATACATATAAAAGAATTGTAGTTGAGTTTCTACATTTTAAATACTTCAATATGTCATTCCCACTCTGGTTGGGTCTACAACCAACTTTGTTCTGACACTACCTGCCGGGCAACTCTCCAGCACCTCATACCTCTTTTGCGGTATTCAGTCTTCCCAAACCCATACCACTAACTTCCGAGAGCCCAGCCAGCACGGGAAACACCTTGAAATAACCTGAAGCTCCAGGAGCTTCTTGAAGCATTTTAAACATGCCCATTCCTGGTATTTTCTGGTAAACATGCCCATTCCTGGTAGTCCAGTGGTTAGGACTCTGCACTTCCAACACAGGAGATACAGGTTTGCTCTCTCTCTGGTTGGGGATCTGGCATGCAGTACAGAGCGGCAGCAAACAAACAAACAAACAAAGGCATACTATGCAGCTTGTAAAGAACTTTAAGATGGTGAAATAGTTAAATGAAAAAAAAAAAAGCAAAATGTAGAAGATAGTGTGGTTCTCTTTGTGTTTAAAAAGCAGGGGCGGGGGGGTCGCCAGGGGGAACTTCAGTGGTTTAAGACTCTGCGCATCCCCTGCAGGGGGCACAGGTTCTATCCCTAGTCAGGAAAGTGAGATTCCACATGCCATGTGGTGCAGCCAAAATTAAAAAAGGGGAGGGATATGCATACTTTTTGAAAATATAATTTTGAGAAATTATCACACGAAACTGGTAATGATGTTTGTCTCTGCAGAGGGTGTAGAGAGGACTATAATGGGAAGGTAATTCCCTTTTTATTGTTCACCATTCTGTAAAATTTAGCTTTTTATTATCCATGTAGTTTTAATTTTAAAAACTATTTTAAAAATATGTAGATTAAACCATTTTTTAAAGCTCCCATTCCTGGATTTCACTCATTTGGATGCAGAAAACCACAAGTCATATCTCTCTCACCCGAGCAAACAAAGGCTAGATTAGCTTGAAAATCAAACATATTTTTAATTCATCAGAGAGCTGAGGACATAAAGAAATTTAAGTGAACCAACCTCCAGAAAGCGCTAAGTCCTTCATTGGAGAGAGAAGATACATGGCTGCTTATATTCCTATGCTAGGAAGATAAATCCACCAAAGGGGAATAAAGAGAAGGCAGTTGAACTTAACAAAAAATTTAACAGTCCCGTTGAGGCTGGCATGACAACAGAATCTAGAGGACTCAAATTCACAAAGAGAGCTGCACCCACCTACCAATCTTACCTCTTGGATCTTAAAAAAAAAGTACAGGGAGGTGGAAGACCAGAAGTGGGACAGGGCGTGTATAGGAGAAGAGTTGAGAGAGATCTCTCTTTTCCTTGGGGTAAGTGGAGCCTGTCCCAAGTGCAAGATGCTCATAAAATGAGGGGGCAACACAGGAATGCTAAGAAATCCACCAGAGATACTCTTGAAGGCTAAGAGGGACACAGGAGGCAGGAGAGCTGAGACCCCAACCCCCAGGCATTGCAGGCACTCCTCTGGAAAAGACGAAGGGTGGGGCACACAGTAAAACTGAGAGAGGACTTCACTGGTGGTCCTGTGGTTAAGAATCTGCCTACCAATGCAGGGGACACGGGTTTGACCTCTGGTTCGAGAAGATTCCAAATGCCATGGGGCAACTAAACCTGTGTGCAGAAACTACTGACCCCACACAGTTAGAGCCGGTGCTCTGCAACAAAAGCAGCAACCCCAGTGAGAAGCCTGTACACCACAACTAGAGAGCAGCTCCTGCCTACCTAAACTAGAGAAAAGCCTGCATACAGCAATGAAGACCCAGTGCAGCTAAAAATAATCAACTAAAAGGAAAACAAACAAAAAGAACTGAGAGAAATACCTTCCCAGCCATTTATTCCACTGACCAAGTTAGCTAGGCTGGTTTATCTACAATTCCCACTAGAAAGGAAAGATCACTCACTTTTCCAAAAGCTGACACCTTAGCTATGAAGCAAAGTCAGATCTCTGGGATCTTGACCATGCCCAAAACCTATTTTCAGCAGGCCCTACTGAAGGGAAAGTTCTGATTCTGGGTTCAAAATATTTGAAGCTGATGGTGAGCTGAATCAAGCTAAAGCTGCAAAAGAGCCCAGATCTAGTTCAAATAAACATCAGATTGACTGAGTCACTACTCAAGTGGCTGAAAGAAAAATGGGCATGCCCCATTTTCAAGGTAAGTAATACTTACTTCAGTCTCTCCTGTTTTGTATACAAAATGCCCTGCATACAGTCAAACATTAAGACATGTGCAAAGGCAAGAAAGTAAGATCCATGGTAACAGAGAAAGGTTCAAGAGCAGCAGAATGAGAAATGACCCAGATGTTGAATTATCAGTTGGGATCTTTAAAGTAACTCTGGCTAAAAGCAAAATGCTAAAAAAAAATCTAGCAGAGGCCAACATGTCAGAATCCATAGATAGGATTTTTGAAATAACTGATGAAAATGCTTTAAAAAGTCTAGTGGAAAATGTGGACAATACACATGAAAAATTAAAAAGCAGAAACATGGTAACTACACAAATATAATGAAATGCTAAAAGTAAAAAGTACTGTATCAGAAATAAAGATTTCATCAGATGGGTTTAACAGAAAAGCATCAGGGAACCTGATGACAGCGAAAAACAAAAAGGGAAAAGAATGAGGGGAAACCACCTGAGATCTGCAGGATAAAATCAAATAACCTAATACACATGTAATTGGAGTCCCAGAAGGAGAGGATAGGTGAGGGACTATGGAACAAAAGAAATAACTGAAGAGCTAATAGCCACAAGAAATATCCATTATTAATGGAAGACATCAATACAGATTCAACAGGTTCAGTAAACCCCATACAAAGGAAAACATACCTAGACATATAACCAACCTACTGAAAACCAAAGATAAAGAGTAGATAAAACCATCAAAGAGAAAAAAAACACAGTATAGACAGGCAAACACATAAAAATGATGGACAACTTCTCACCAGAAACAAATGAGAACTGAGGACAAATTTAAAGAACTGAAAATAGAAATAAAACGTCAACATAGAATTCTGTATTCAACTAAAATAACCTTCAAAAATAAATGTAAAATATAATCTCTGACAGATAAAAGCCAAGAGAATTCATCTCTAGAAAAGCTGCAATGGAACAAATGCTAAAACAAAATTTTTCAGATTAAAGGGAATTTATACCGACTCAATGGACATGAGTTTGAGCAAACTCAAGGAGATAGTGAAGGACAGGGAAACCCGGCACATTGGAGTCCATGGGGTCGCAGAGAGTCAGACATGACTTAGTGACAGAATAACACCACCAGATGGAACATTAGGCTTGCTGGAAAATATGAAAAGCAGTATTAATGAAGTATTGTGAGGAATAAAGTATTCTGTGGGGAACAGAACAGAGAGTCTAGAAATAACTCACACACATATGGTAAACTGACTTTCAACCAAGATGCTAAATCAATCTAATGGGTGAAGGAAAATCTTTCTTAACAAATGTTGCTGGAACAACTGGATATCTATGTTGAAATAAACATGTTCTGTACAAATAATCTGAAATTAATAATTGAGTTTTACATTTACCTAAATATAAAACTCCATAACGTAAATGTAAAACCTGAAACCAGTGAGATGGATTATAGGTAGACGTAACCCAAACCATAAAACTTCTAGAAGAAAATACATTCTCTGTGAGCTTGGGGGTCATAAAATCACAAAAGAAAAACTTGATAAGGTAGACTTTATGAAAATAAAAACTTCTGCTCATCAAAAGATGCCAGTAAGAAAGTGAACAAACCATAATCTACAAAAAAGAAAAAAATCACAGCACATATACCCATCAAAGAACGTGTATCCAGATTTCACAGAATAACCACCATAAAAAGACAATTCAATTTTAAAATGGGAAACACATGAAAGGTATTTCATAAAAGAATGAAAGATATACAAATGTAAATTAAGCATATGAAAAGTGCTCAATGTCACTAATTATCAGGGAAATGCAATGTAAATTAAAATCAGAGTTCTTTCACACCAAGATAATTAATATAAAAAACATAGACAACAGTAAATGCTGACAAACATGTGAAGCAACTGGAACTCATACATCACGAATGAGAGCCCAAAATGATAAACCACTTTGGAAAACAGGAAGGCAGCTTCTTAAAAACTTGTCATATGACTCAGCAATTTTCTATGGTTAGGTATTTATCCAAGCGAAATAAAAATGTATCCACAAAACAAAAAAATATAACTTAAGAATATACATAGCAGCCTTATTCATAATTGCCCCAAATCAAACAGCCTAAAAGCAGAATGGATAAACAAACTGTGGTACATTTTAGAATGAAATTCTACCCAGCAATAAAGAATAATTTAACAATACATACAATATGGAGAAGTCTTTAAAGCATTTTAAGCGAAAGAAGCCAGATGCAAGAGTATATGATTCACTTACATAAAGTCCAAAAGTGGCAAAATAAATCTATAGTTAGAAAATCAGCAAATGATCACTGAAGTAGAGTGGAGCAGGGATAATTTTAAAGATGCACAAGAGAACTTTCTGGGGTAATGGTAACATTCTATATCTTCTTTGAGGAGGGTTATCTCGCAGATGTATACAACTCTTGAAACATTAATGTGAACACTTAACAGTGAACATTTTATAATAAATTTATTTCTACAGATCAACTTAAACTAAAGATGGGTTGCGGATACCTACTCCAAGACCATCTGTTCCCAACCCTTTACTGACCTATCCAATTTTTCTCCTCAGTGCAATCTTTGGGCTCTAATCTGTTCAGGGCTAGGCCCTTGATTATAGCATTTATCGTAAAGGGCACACAATTTAGTGCACCTAAGAAGTAGCATTTGTAATCTGTGAAGCAACTTTGTGGAACCAACAATTTATTGCCATTGGTTAGTGAACAACCATTTGACTATTTTAAGGCACTGATGTGTAGTAATGTGATTTTAACATGAATAGGTGCTGTAACACATAACTTACCCTATTGCAAGGTAGTTAAAACAATGGAATAAAAATCATTCAGAGGCATGTAGAATACTATTACTCTTCATTAAACCCACTCTCTGATATTTGCTGTCATGACCTTTACAATACTCTAAATCAATCACATGATTTGGGGATACAAATTTATTTCCTATTCAAAGCAGGTGGACATGCAGATGATGCTTCCTCCTTTGTTAGAAAACACTTAGTATTTGCCCTAGTTATGGAGAAACGAACCACAAGTCAGGATCATACAGTAGGAATTTATTAACAAGCAAACAACTCTGTTCATATCAGGAAGACCAGTTGGTTAGATTATAAATGACTCGAGAGCAGGTGCAAGAACTTACAATTTTAAAGCATTCTATTAGAATGTTTACTGCCAAGTAGATCCACAAGAGGTGTTCCTAAATTCTGGTAATCATTTTATGTGGCACTCCCTGAGAAAAGGATGTGACCTACATAGGCGGGAGTACACATAGGAGTCTCCCTACAAGAGGAAGTTGGGAAATTCAGGAAGTAGTGATGTTTTTGGATAGGGTCCCTCAGAAAACTTGAGACTGTGTGTTTTCTTCCTCATTCCTTAGGAACCCCATTTGGCCAACTGATTCGAGAATCAGATTCTGATTCACAATTCTAAGACACTGTTATTGGACATGCACTGAAGTAGTTTCTCGGGCACTGCTTTGGTGTTAAGCATACAGAAACCAATTTTAACCATCAGAAAGAAATCTAAAATCTATAGAAGCAAGTTTTCAGCCTAGACAGCTTTCCAGACAATTAACTATCTACCATAGAGAATTCTCTATAATCACCTTCCAAATTCCCACTCTGAAAGAAACTTGAATATTCCATTGCCAAAAGCAGGCAGCTTGAAAATTAAATACCAAACTTTTACATAGGTGGAATCCTGAAGAGGGATATACTGGTGCTAAATAAGACATCAAATCAGGAAATGTTACTTTGTGCATAAGAAGCCAGATCATCAGCTCAAAATAAGTAAGAGATGTGCTTTCTGGAGAGCGTTGGGAAATAAGAGGCTTGCTTTTAAACTCTCATTAAAACATCAGGGTGGCTCTGAAATGAGAGAAAAAGGCATACTTTGGGTCCTTCTTAAGAGTATCTGAGGTTAACAACAAAAAGACATGTTTTGAATAGAGAAAAGTCAAAAAGAATTGGTCATTGAGTAATCTGAGGTTGAAGTCCCTTAACTAGTCTGTATAAGTTTAGCAATTACTTTTGGCAAAGTTGTTTGAGAAGCAGCTAGAGTGATGAAATGAATTTAGTAGTCAAAATGTGCCTGCAGACCTGCCATTAACTGGCTAGGTGACTTTGAGCAACCCATGGAATCTCTACGTGGAATCAGGATAAAGTGCTTCAGACAGACTGCTTTATTTCACCATGGTAAAACAGTTCCCAACACTGCGGGTGCTGACTGAAGGACCTTAGGTTTCAATCTT
The DNA here is from genome assembly GCF_910594005.1 of Cervus elaphus. Classification (NCBI taxonomy): domain Eukaryota; kingdom Metazoa; phylum Chordata; class Mammalia; order Artiodactyla; family Cervidae; genus Cervus; species Cervus elaphus. The sequence goes on from NC_057826.1 coordinate 80,927,920, forward strand.
CATTCGGCCACTTACAGATGGTCTGAGAGAGGCAACCCACCTCCTTTGAGCTTCTATCGTCTTCCTTATAAAATGGAGATGGTAACTATCTCATATGATTTTGAGTTTCAAAAACACGGACATGAAGCATTTAGTAAACACGAAATAAGTTAGACATGAGTATCTATCATATACAAACTCTTTACATTTATTTAAAAAGAAAACTTTCAGGGCATTTTGGTGTTGTTGAGGACACTTGTGATGTACAGCCAGCAAAACATTATCTCTAAGATCTGCTTCTTCATCCACAGGGGTAAGCCCCCCAAAGTCACATTTGTACCAACCATAATGTCCCAAGGGTCTGTTGGGTTTTCTATACATGTGTCTGGGACAGTTAACATGTAACACCTAGAGCTATGGTGGTAGTGGAGAGGAAAAGCAGAAGCCTTTAGAATGATGTAGATTATACAGACAATGCCAGTTTTAGGAGTCCAAAATGGCTTTCCAGTTCCTGGATCCAATCTCATCCTGCTCTGGGAGTCTATGAGACAACTTTGCATCCTTATTTTTTCCCTAAATTAGTACTAGTATGCTCATTAGTTGTAACAGGCTTTGTTTTTCTGCTGATTTTCTTTGATCCTCACAACATTCCTATAAAAAATATTATGAGGAAAAATATATATATATTATGAGAGAATGAACACATGGAATCCGACAAGTATGACACCACCATAAATGCTGTTAAAGTCTGAATTACTAGTCTTGACACCTTTCTTCTCATAAAATAGGACAGCAATCCCTACTTTGTTTTAGGGCTGCCCAGAAGATACAAATAATTTAAGTAAGGCATCTGGCAAGAAGTGCTCAAATTATAGCTCCTATTGAAAGCAAAAGTGTTAGCTGCTCATGTCTGACTCTGCAACCCCATGGACTGTAGCCATGGACTGTAGCCTCTGTCCATGGGATTCTCCAGGTAAGAATAGTAGAGTGGGTTGACATTACCTTCTTCAAGAGATCTTCCCAACCCAGGGATCAAACTCAGGTCTCCTACCTTACAGGCAGATTCTTTACTGTCTGAGCCACCAGTACCCCATCTTACAAAGGGAAAACTGTGGCTGAGAAACACAGATATTCTTTCTACTGCACCAACCACACTCGGAATAAAAATAAGAGAAAATACACTGTCTTAAAACATACAATTTGATCCAAAGAATGAAAAAGGAATGGCCAAGAAGAAGCTTGTGACTTTCAAGTGCTCTGAATTTAACTGATTAAATGAAATTGTGCATTGACTTGAAACGGATAGCTTAACCAACATCCTTTGCTCACTCTACTTCCAGACAGGGTTCTTTCTCTTACTAAGAAAACGTATTGCCAGTTGATGTGAATATTCTATTCAGGTTGTCAGTTCTACAGTACTTTTGGTTTTGTGAATTTATTTTCTCCAAGGTGTACCACTTATCAAAACACCAGTAACAAAAAAAAATAACAAATTGGGCACTTCGCACTGGACACTTAGGAGGCAGCATTCCACAAAACCCACTCAGCTAGAGCATACAGCATGGCCCTTTCCTGAGCCTGTGAATTTGCCACAAGCCCTATTGTCCCATCTGACTATACAGTGCTCAGCTATGCTCGTCTTGGCAACTATGTTAAGTATCTACATCAATGAACTCAGCCTTGCCTATGGGTCTTAGACAGCACTGCACAAGCATCAGGGTTGGGTGTGGCTTTAAAAATTAACACTGCTCAGGACACAACCCAGAGCAATTAAATCATGACTTCTCTGGGGTGAAACTCAAGCATAGTTGTTTTTTTTGGCTTGTCCTTTTGAAGTTATCTGTGATTTCAATGTGTAAAATGAACAATGACTTCTAGTTGCAACACAAGTTGGAAAATGATAGGCCCATGTGCAGCTCTTCTCTGACCCATATTTAAGAATATTTTAATAACATTTCAAAATTGAGAGGCTCCTCTCAGAGCCCTCTTAGCCCAGGGCAGACTATTAAAGTATTTACTTGGTTCTTGTAGACATCTGAGTTTGACTCTTGTATTGCTATCACTTGAGACCCATGGATTACTGTGGTAATAAAGCTGTGCTTTTGGCATTGTTAGAGCTGCTATGTTATCAATATGTGACTAATTTATATTCTAATTGGCTTCCACTCTGAAAATGGCCCTAAACAAACATTATATATAGTTTAATCATAGTCTAAAAATTGTTTTTCAAAAGAATCTCATATATTATTTTCACTACTGTAAAAGCTACTGGTCTCTGCTCCTGCAGTAGGCATTATTTGATTATTTCTGGTTGAACATTTCCGAGTTAGCTATTTCATCTTGGGTAATTAAGTGGAGAAACAAATTCCTTAAAATGAACCAGAAACACACCAACTTTATCCCCAAAGAACCCTGAAAAAATATGAGGATTCACGCTTTTTCCTGTTTCTAAATGAGCCAAGGTCTCCCCCTAATTCTTACAACTTATTTTCTGAAAAGTTTCACAGGTTCCACAGGAGAAATGCTGAGAAACAGATGGAAATACGCTTTTCTGTGCATTTTCAGTTATAAAACAAATTCTCCTACAAGTTCCAATGGACAATGCAAAAATTTTCACACTGGAAATTCATTTAACAAATAATTAGACCTACAACTGCAAATTACTTGGCCACTGTTGATCAAATCAAATGATGCTGAACTCTCTACTCTCAACTACCATGTTTAATAGTCTTCTCATGATGCCAGTCCCAGTCACCAAGATGGGAAGGGTTATTCTTCTATCCATGGCTGATTTTTATGATGAGGCAAAACAGAGAGCCATATTAGTTGCAAATCCTGCAAGAGCAAATTAAAGATCAGATGTAGCATATAGCCTTCCTCTAACAGGAACAGTAACAGGTATTTATAGTCTTTGATAGGTTCAAAAGTACACTACAGATTAGATAAGAACCACCTCTCAGGATCAAATGCTACCTCATTCTGAAACCAGATTAACAAAATATGACACAAAGAGGTAGCATGATGCTGCTCAGAAAGAATAAAGCTTAAGTTTGAGATAGGAGACATCGTGAAATCTTGGACAAGTTGCTTAATCTTGTTGAGTAATATTACCTTTCTTTTAGACAATGATACAAGTTAAAGTGTTCTGAAGATATAAGTGATAAATGAACTCTGGTAATTGTAAATCCAAATAAGACCAAATTAAACTGTCCTAAAATCTGGCCTTGAATATTAATGACAAAGATCTCAACTTTGGGACCTTCTTTAAGACAACTCTCCCCTCATTCTGGCAGGAGATATCAGCTTCTAAAAGTGCAAGTGGAAGTACTGTGAAGGAGTTTCAAGTCTGAGAATGACTTTTAAATATTTTATCTCTATAAATTGACAAAGATCTACTGAGCATCTAGCATCACTGTTATAAAATGAATAGCAATCTAAGTTCAATGTTCAAGACACAGAACTTGGAAAGCTTCCAGTAAATGCTCTGAAGGCTTCATTAACCAAGTTTATTGTTGGGGAGAGTCTCATTCACAGTTCCCTGCAAAGAAACTAAACCAAATCTTGACATTTTATGTTAAGTAGGAACAGTGAATAAGGCACATAATATAGGTGACTCTTAGGCCACCAAGGTCTTTTTCTTAATATAAAAATAAACATAAGTAACTAATGAAATAACAAAATAAAAGTTTATTTTATTAGAATTAGGAATGTTCTTTCCCTGTGGGCAACCTGAACAGTCCAGTTACAATGAAAATCTAGTAACAGTTATTTCCAAAGCACAGTGTGCTCTATGCACAAAATTACAGGGTTACGAGCATTGAATCAATTTACCGATCTGATTGTCTCACCAACCCGCCCCCCCCCACCCCCCAAGTGCTCTATACCGGGATTTTTGTACATCAAGTCCTTTTCTCTCTTACGCTAAATTTCAGTTCCTAATCATGGCTGATCTGCATTTTACACTGCAGATTCAACCACTTCAAATCAAGTCAGTCAGTCTTGGATCTGCTATATTTGTGTGTATGTATACACATGTGTATTTAATGTATTTATTTAAACACACATAAAACACATACAATCTGGGTTGCAGCGGATTACACAGAATTTAGAGTCTGATGATATATGCCACTCAATTTTACCACTGTGGTTTGTAGTCCTGCGCTTTGGATCAACAATTTTATTGTAAATTATTTAAGTCCATCTACTGCTCAATGAATTGTTCAAATGATGCATGCAATTTTCAGAAGACCTCAAGAAGACAAGGGAGACCCTGGTGCTGACCATGAATAGAGCCCTCTGACAGAAAGACTTAGGTAGGTGAAACAGGGAAGCCGTCATATCATATGGCTTAAGACCTACCCCAGCTGAGATCACTGAAGTCATTGACAATGAAAGTGACTAACTGATGGGAGTTCTGTCAAATATGGAGATAGTTGTTAAAAGCTTGAACTGGAAAAGGCCAATTCATCTTGATCCATACATATTAGGGAATGCACCCACAACTGCAATACCCTCAGGTAAATATGCCAACACTGCAACTAGAAAACAGCTCTAAAAAGCACTGTTCTTCCATGGGTGGGGGCTGTTATTATGAAGTGCACACACTGTTTTTGGATACCTCTTGTAAGGGGAGCGTGTAAAAAGGATTTATGACACTCAAATCTAGATACTGTAGTTAACCATGTAAGATATTTCTTAAAACACCACATATACACAAAACATTTTAAGGGGACCACATATATCTAGATAGCAACTCTGGCTGCTTTTCAAAGTTACCAGGGAAAGGAACTTATTCAAGCTTTCTTAAAAAAAAAATCCTTAGTTTTGATAAATGCCTTTTAAGATTGATGCAGTCATTTAAAATAAAATCAAATGGTTGACAGGGAAAGGGAAGGAGAAAGAGAATAAGGAAGAAGCAGACACTGAGTTCAGATTTGCACCTGAGGTGGCAAGGGAGGGGAGGATAAAAGGTATAGGTAAAGTTGATCCTAGAGCGACAAGTGGTTTAAGGAAGCAGCATAATATACTCAGCAAACATTCACTGATTTCTGATGGGAAAAGAACAGTTGCAAGGACATCTCATGTAACAACCTTTTCTAAAAGGAAAAGTAGGGTTGATTTAGCAAAGCCTAACTTAGGCAAAAGGCCAGAGGAAAGTGAACCTACTTCCCAATGGAGTAGTAAGATGTATGGTGCAAGAGCAGACAAAGCTGCCTCACAAAAGGTAAACACTCCCTAGGCGCAAGACATTTAGAGGAAGACAAAGAGGTCCTTCAGCCAGAAGTGGTATTTAGTATTAAGACCTCATATAGTTGCCTAGTTCACTCTGTACTCCTGTATAAAACTGACAGATTTAGGGATGAAAAATACCACAGCCAGAATGGCCTAAACAGATACATAGTTAATAAAACCACCACCATCCTTTACTTTTAACATAGCTCTTAGTAGAAATTTCATAAAAATGGACATCACAGCTAAAACGCCTTATTAATTCTCCTATCTGTTGACAAATAGAAAATAAGCAAACAGTGATTTCTATTTAAATGCACTAGATGGGAATATCAAGTTCTAGGATGTTTGCCTTCAAACTGAACCCACAGCAACACACACAAGCAATTTCAGTATCTGCCATTTTTAATTCACAATCTGAATCTAAGTGAATGGCTATTTATTTATATTTATATTTAAAGCAAAAATGTCCTATTTGACACCCTAACATAAAGAAGGGGTGAGAGAAGAGCCATAACTAAAAATCTTAAAAGGCTCAAAGCAGCAATTAAAGGGACAAATTTTTGAAATGTTTCCTCTGGATGTGACAGGAAGCCGAGGAAGCCTTCAGCTGTGTGTCTGACACGGGCACACAAAGGCTTCCATAGATGTACGAGGCTGCGGAGAGGGATGAGGTTGGAGACTGGGTCACTCTTCAGTGGCAGCAACAAAGCTCCCTGCTGCAGCCCTTACCAGGCCACGGCATTTAGTCAGAGCTTGACCCCTCTGTGCTCGACCAGGGGCTGGCAATTCCGGGCATGAGACCCAGGGCCAGCAACAAATACATCAAAACCAGAGAGGGCAAAGTAATTTCAGGAAAGGGAAATCAAAGAACTCGAGTTAGGTCTTCCAGAGGTGCTAAACCAACACACCTTTTATCCCAACCCTCAACCCTGGAAAGATAAAGCAAACTGAAAGAAAATGCACAGCAAATAGACATAATCTTGAAGATTTTTAAAGAATAAATATTTTTTGTAATTAAACATTATGCAAACACGTGCCACGCTTGCTTTGTCCATGCATATGCACTATATACAATTTTGAAAAATACTGTGTTGTCCTCTTGTTTTAAAAGTCATATACAAAGTTTTTTTTGTTTTTTTGTTTAATTCCTCTTTCTGCCTACCCTCTTCCCCGCCCCAAGAATTTTCTTTACAAGGAACTAATCATTATTCACTCATGACCTTGGGGTATGAGAGAGAGACAGTCTGTGTGTGTGGGTGTATCTGTATGTGTAGGGGAGAAACGGGAGAGGTCCTTTACCAAAGTACAACAAAATGGCTGGTTTGGACATGAAAAGCAGTGTCAAGGAGCTGTTTTAAATTTTAACTGTACTACACTCAGGAAAAAGAAAATGAAAAAAAGGAGTCAGCTTTGAGAATGAAGCTACGTTACAAGTTAAAGTTGGAGGGCTTTTAGTGTGTCTGTCACACTTTTGTTGGCGGCCTAGAATACTGTTGTACAATGGTTTATCTACCTTTTTTTTTATTACAATATAATTTACTTAAACTTTCCGTTAACAAAACAGAATTCTGGTTCTACAGACCAGCAGTGTCAGAACAGGCTTAGTGCCTCCTTGTTTGTGTTTGTTTTGTTTGTTTTAATTGCATGAGCACTCTAGATGGTAAAGTTTTCAGAGTTCATTTTATGCAGGGCCATTCTCAGTCCTCAATGTACTCCCACAGATCTTTTTCATAGCCTTCATGCACATGCTGTAACAAAACCCTTCGTCGACTCTCACAGTATCTGTAATCAAAGAGAAAAAAAAAAAAAAGAACACCTGTTGTCAGCCTCCAATAATTTTTTTTTTTACAAGAGGCATTTACTTGTTTTGTAGGGCTCCCTATAGTTTATCCAGACATAGAACCAAGCACCTGTTTTTAAAAGGCATATTTTTAGGTCTAGATGTAAAGACATGACAATTTCTAATTTTCAAAAGGTATTTTTCGGAGTTTCTAGTTTGGGGAAATTAATTCCAGAGCAATAAAAAGGGCTTAGAAATTATCTGATTCAATCTTATCATTCTACAGGTAAGTAAACAGTTTTAGGAAGAAGTAATTTCAGGGGGTATTTATTCACAACTGTAAAATCTTAAAAGTACTAGTGGTTGCTATAATTGGCTAAGGGAAGTGAAAATATTACTCAGGACTAAATTTTCAAGTCTTGCAAACTCCCAGAGGTTTCTACTACTATTAAAGAGAAAACAACGTTTGCCAGAAAATAACTTTTGGAGAAAGAGCTCTATGTGAGAAAGCAAACATTTTGCATCTTTTGCTTAAGAGGTGACATCTCTTAAAGTATCATCTATCCCTAGGACAAAGTAAATCTCTCCTTGGAAAATCCAATCTTAGAAAAAAATCTTTTAAAAGTCTGGGTAGCTCACTTGCCAAGAGCCACGATCCACAGGATCCCTAGGCCAGGGCCAACATCTTATTCTCACCCCTCATCCTAATAGTCACTTGCCCTTTTTGGGCTCCTTCTTCCTGTCAGGGCAATAACTACATAGATAAAGCCACATGGAAGAAGCAGGATCAGCCAGTGGGACAAATTCCTCCCTATGCCCAAAGGACGGAAGCAATCTGTGAGAAACATGGCAGCAGGTCAGTCACTGAATATGCTAAACCCAAGTCTCACCATCATCTAACTTCACCACTACGGCATACCAGACCACCAGTGGCAGACATCTCTGCTCAACAACTAAAAATAAACTTACCTGTACTTATCTTGTACTTTCTGCTTTATATCCTGCAGAGAGTCTTGGGAAATATCTCGTTCGAGGTAACCCGAGAGCACCTCTGTGGCATTCTCTAGATCTGCTTGGTTATTCTGCAAGAGGAAGAAGAACATACAGTAAATTCTGCCTTCAAAAGAAACCTAAGAGACAAGCCATCTTAGCTGCTTCCTTGATAAGACTGTACTCAACACCAGTTTTCACAGGTGGTCAACTGCACCTCTGAAGTCCTTCATTACTTCCACCTCTAACAATTTGTTTTCTCTTTTTTTCTCTCAGAAGAGCTTTTTAACTATAAAAAGAACCAAAGATTTATCCATTACCTCTGGAAGAATACCAAGTACAATTTGAAAGAACTTTAAGAAAACATTCTTGAAAATCTTCTAGCTCTGAAAACTATTATGCTAAAGCCTAAGGAACAAACAGAAACGCATTATTATTTCTATCTAGCTAGATACCTAATCAGAAAACACTGTATGGAAGATTAAAATTTTGTTATCTGTTACTAGTATAGCTAGTTCTGTACATTTACCCATCTAAATTCCCATCTGCTAGTCATTGTTACTGTCTAGCCATCTATCCACATCAATACTGCATGCATTAATTTTAAATGAGCATCTCTACTTGAAAAAACTTTACTGCTGAAAGCCCCCTTTTAGTCACTACTTCTCCACAAAAGACAAGCACCATATTTACTTCTAATACTGTGTTATTCGTTTTACCTGAATAGACTTTTGAAAGAACTTACGATGTGCCTGGTGTTACATAAGCATTATACATGGATTGTCTCACTTAAACATCTTAACATTTCTAGAAAAGTATAATCCCCATTCTAAAACAGAGATATAGAGGAGGTTAAGTAATTTGCTTCAAGTCAACAGAGCTAAAAAGTGATGAAATCAAGATTCAAATTCAGGACTAATTCCAGAGCCTGCACACTTAATCACTAGCTGGCTAAACCACACCAATTTGAATGTAGTTTACAGCAAGATATCTGAATTTTTTTGTACCTTCCTAATAAACACTAAACTTTTGATCCACATTCGGGGGCAATGAGTAATCTTTAAAACTCTTATCTATAAAAGATAAGTAGTCCTATGACACACAGGTGGTTTTTTTTACCCACTCAGTAACCATTCCTACCTCAAAGATAATGGACTGGTTATTCTTTTTGAGGTAGAAAGCGAAGACATAAGTGTACATGAGTGTGGCACGACACTGGCAGAGGACATCGACTGCTTTCTTCAGGAACTGCACCTCAATCCAGGACATGTTGTGCTGCTGCATCTCTTCCATTTTCTGCTTCACCTGAGCATATAGTTTGTGCTCAAAGCGGAGACTCTGCATGTGGTTCATATAGCGATTACAGTAGAACAGGTACCTCTGCAGGGCTGCCCTAGATCTCTGTCCCATTAAGAAAAATTAAGGTCACATAGTTATAACAAATTTATTATAGGCACACAAAACCTGATATCATATTTACTGATGAAATGGAATAGGAATTTAGGCTAAAATCAAGAACAAAGAGACATCTATTGCTACCTCTGTTACTTAATATTTTTTGAAAGTCCTATAGCTGTACTTTCCAATATAGCAGCCAGCAGTCACATATGGCTATTAAAATTAAAAATTCAGTTTCTTACTGCTGCAGTCCATGTCTACCAAATCAGACAGTGGTAATAAGAACATTTCCATCATTATGAATATTCTACTGGATAGCTCTGTTCTGCAGTGTGCAATAAGGTACATCAATATTTTAAAGTAAAAAACAAAAGAGAGGCAACCAGATATCATATAACACCTAATATAATGCAACAGAAACTACACAGTACATTTAACACCAGTTAAGTGTTCTGTGTTCTTTCCACATCCCTCACCAAATCGTCTGAATTCAAGTACCTAGAATTAACCACCAGTTTCAGCAAGTTTAGGAATAGAAGAACCTATTAAATAAAACCAGGGAGTTACACCTGGGAAATCCAGAATATAAAAATGCTACAGCACAAAAATGACTTAAGTTTCCTCAACAAATAAATGGCAAATAAAGAAGAAGGAAGAAGAAAAAAAAGCCCCAAAACATGAAAGGACCTACAGATTGTAACATCACATCCAACTTGTGGACCTATATGAATCCTCATTTGAACCAATTATAAAAAAGTTTATGAGATAAAATGGGGACACTGGAACACTGGAACACATATTAACAAAATACTGCTTCAAAAATATATAATAAATATATAGCATAATTATAAAATAACATAATAAATATACAAACATAAACATTACTACAGTTTTATGAAAAGTCTTTAAAGTACATGAAGTATTAAAATGAAGTATTAAAATATGATGAAGTATTTAAAAATATGATACCAGGTCTAAATTTGTTTTATATTGTTTATCATACTGCAAAAATAATTCACATGGGTCTCTCTTATTATACTGCAAATGTTAAGGAGATACACTTTTAAAAAAGTAATCTTGGGACTTGTCCAGTTGTCCAGTGGTTAAGACTTTGAGCTCCCACTGCAGGGGAGAATGGGTTTGATCCCTGGTCGGGGAACTAAGATTCCACAGTTTAGTTCAGTCGCTCAGTCATGTACGACTCTTTCCGACCCCATGGACTGCAGCATGCCAGGCTTCACTGAAACTCCAATACTTTGGCCACCTGATGCAAAGAAGTGACTCACTGGAAAAGACCCTGATGCTGGGAAAGATTGAAGGCAGGAGGAGAAGGGGACGACAGAGGATGAAATGGTTGGATGGCATCACCAACTCAATGGACGTGAGTTTGAGCAAGATTCCACAAGCAGCCAAAAATATCATTTTCTTCATGTTAAGCACTAGACATAACAAGATTAAAAAAAAGCAATCTTGTTGTAACTATAGTACTTAATATCTAAAAAATGATTGTTAAATGTAACTACTATAGAAGGGTTCTTACCACACACATGTGTTTCTTTTCTTTAACCATCATCTCCTCTTCCTTTCCTCATGCCTAAGGCCTACAAACAGTACAGATACTACAAGGCCCTATACTTGGTCTCTTGCTCAGAAACACTAACTCTGAACCACACAACTAGCCAACCACATGATCCAGTATCTTACAACATGGAAACACCTAAAAAAACCTACACAAGTCATATTATTTTAGCAGTCAGGTAGGTATTAAATCAATGCTTACACAGTGGAAAATTATGCCAATCATATCTAAAAATACTATGACAATTACATCTATTCATTATTAGACAAAAATAATAGTATTGCTATTAGATATGATTGTATATAATAAAATTATGCCAATTATTTCTAAAAATAGAATATGTAAAGATTTATCTACTTGGCATTTTACCTCCATACAAAGCACTAGTATTTTCAAGCCTGTCAAATACCCAAGATGAAATGGAAAACCTAAATCATGCATTAAAATGTATGTTATAGGTCTTAATATGACTAAGAATTCTCAAACAGCTTGCATCATTAAAATAATTTAAAAATTCAATATGGAAAAAAAAAACAACACCCATACTACCACTGCAAATAATACCCATTTTTAAATCAAATGCCAGAATCTGGACTGAGAAATGCAATGTCCCGAAAGCGCTTTGGAAAAACACACAAAACAATAACCTGATTGCTTAGAAAACGGGCAGGCAATCCAGCTGCTGCCTGTTTTTGTTTTCAAAGTTAACCTGAAACATGCCATGTCCACTCCCTTAAGTCTATGGCTGAGTCAGCAAGCATTGCAGGAGAAGGACGGGACTGAGTAACTCTAACAGACTGTATGGTCTGCTAAGCTGACCACTCACAGGGGTGTATTGACTCCGGGTTAGTAGATAAGAAAATTTAGGGAATTCCCTGGCAATCCGGTGCTCTGACAGCCAGGGACCCAGGTTCAATCCCCAGTTGGAAAACTAACATGCCGCAAGCCACACAGTGTGGTCACAGAAAAGAAAAAAGAAAAGAAAAAAGTACCATCTATGTTCTTTCTGTACTGTGTGCCAACCTTCTAGCACTTTTTTAAGAACTACAACTGCCTAAAAATGGAAAACAAACAAACGAACTACAACTGCTGAGAAGCGGGCAAAAGAGGGTGAGATGGTTGCACAGTACCACTGACTCAACAGACATGAGTCTGAGCAAACACAGGGAATGGAATAGCGAAGGACAGGGAAGCCTTGCGCACTGCAGTCCATGGGGTCACAAAGAGTCGGACACAACTTAGCAACAACAATATAACATAAATAGAATCATGTGACAGAGATCACAGAATGCTATCTGTTGACACTGGCTTTTTCACTCAGCATGGTGCCCATGACATCTAAATCGCTATGTGGATCAACAGTTCATTTATTGTTATCACTGAATAATATTTCACAGTATGGATTACCATGGTTTGTTTAATCATTCACCAATTAAGCAAAATTGTAGGTGTTTCCAGTTTGGGACTATAACAAATAAAGCTGCTATGAACCACTGTTTAAAAAAAAAGAACTACAACTGCCAGAAAACACTAGGCCAGAGTATGGAAGTAGAGGAAGTGAGGAAGGAATAAGCTAGGTGTGTGCTCCATTCTGGGAGGTATGGCTCCTACTAAATAAACAAATAGAGTCAACTCATATAAACCCCTTTCCCTGCGCACTCGCAGGGTCACAAGATCCTAGTTTAGGCCAATATATACATGACCTAGAAAAATAATGCAATCTAATGTCTACAATCTACACATTAAAAGGGCTGAGAAGCTATGTCCAATAATCCACCCTCCCTGCAGATCTCAGAAAGGAATTCTACCAGCACCCAAACACTTACCAGGTCAAGGATAACCCATATACTTTCCATTGTCAGCAAATTCTGGCTAGATCAAGCTAGTACTAAAGAACCTGCCTGCCAATACAGGAGACGTAAGAGACCCAAGTTCGATCTATGGGTCAGGAAGATCCCATGGAGAAGGAATTGGCAACCCACTCCAGTATTCTTGTTTGGAGAACTCCATGAACAGAGGAGCCTGGCAAGCTACAATCCATGGATTGGGCAAAGAGTTGGACATGACTGAAGCAACTTAGCACACAAAAACTAAAAGCCCCCCCTGGTAATTAGGAAAAACATAATGCTATACATAAGAGAAAAACAGCATTTCTTTATGGATTGAAAAAAATATTATCAAAATTAGAAGAAAACTTTAGGACAAAAGCAGAAAGCCAGAAGGGAGGAAAAAGCTAAGATTTAAAAACAAACAAACCTGAAACAGAAGGATATGCAATGACAAACTGGGCTGAATAAAAATGGAAGAGAGGAATCAATTCAAAACGGAGGGTAGGAAAGGCATCATTCTCATGGTAGAGTTCTTTATACAAAGGTTACATGGGACAATGTTTCTCAAATTATAGCCTAAGGGTACTAGAGGGAACTGGAGTAGGGGTGCCAAATGATCTCATTTAAACAGACCATGGAAATTTTTAAATATTAAAAATCTGATAATAACCTGAAGAAAACACACTCTGGACCACCTGAATAAACTTATCAGAATCAATGCTTTTAGGTCTTACATTTGTAAAATGACTAAAATTGGTATTAAGCTGTATTACTTTAACTGCACCAGAGTTGGGAATAAGTGACAGGAAATACATTAATAATAAATTCTGATCAAATCAAATCAAATTTTGATGCACTGTAGGGGTGGTGAAAAGGCAATGGTTGATATATAGAAAACTGATGGGAGAACAAATTAGCATGTGGTACTTATAGTAGTATAGCAGCACTAAATAAAAAAATTCTGGGTCTTAGCTATCAACAGTAATTTAATTTCAACAAATAACTTATCTAATTAGTTTTTACTTGAGTTTCACTGGTTGTGGGTTTCTTTTTTTTTTTTTGGTTGTGGGTTTCTTCATTTGGTTGTATAGCTGCTTAAAATAGTCCAGCTGGTTTTACTTTAAACACAGTTAATATAGTAATATTATAATGAATATAATGTAAACCAACATTGTTATCTGTGGTTTTTTTCCCCCTTTAAAAGGATCACAAGTACTGTAGACATCTGTAATATGATAGCCTAGGTTCTGTAAATATATTCTTTTGTATTTACAGTAATTTAAAGAAATTTTAAAGGAGCCTTTGAAAAGTGAAATAATAACAAACAGGTCGTGTTCTGACTTGCATCTTGGCAAGACAAGTCATTTTAAAAGATTCTGGGAGGAGAAATGGGGAATTTCAATACAGAATGTATGAATGTAAGGTATGACTAAATTCCAGAATTCTACTATTAAGGCAGAATTGCCAGGCTGAAAGGAATTCAAAGTGTTACTGAATCTAATCCACACCTCTTCTATAAAAGTGGGTTATTTCCTTATTCAGTAAGAGGGAAATCCCTACCTCCTGACAGTTCATTCCAAGTTACCTAAAATCATTAGAACTTCTTTTTTTTTTTTTTTTTAGAACTTCTTGATGAACAATGAAGTCATTAATTAATTAATTAAAAAGAAGTGAGGCTGCACATAAGTAGCAGCAGTGCCATTTAACAAATACTGTTCTTTAGACTCTTTGCTGGGAAGGGAAAATCTTACTACTGAAGACTACTGAAACCTGGAGTATGCTATATGACTAGATTGATTTTTTTTTTTAAATGCAAACACATCTATAAATAGGAATACTCCTAATATGTATTTTGCATAAGATTCCCTTTCTACATGTACACAGATATACAGTATTTATTGGAGTATCCTTTAACAAATCTTTCAGAATTGAACTCTTTTGCTAAATTATTCCCTAATCATATAATGCACATTCCTCTTCACCCGTTACCTGAAAATAAATGTACTTACCTCCTGTGCGTCTCTTGCTGCCTTTGCATCATCCTCATTATAGCGGTTACAGTTGTACCTGAAGTAAGTAAAGAGGATTCCATAAAGCCATAAATCAATGAAAAGGGAACAAATCACAGAATTTTAGCCTGGATATAGCGATTATGTAGAGCCAATATTCTCCTTTACAAAGATAAAATGAGGAGGGGAAAAAAAAAAAGCCCCTAGGTGTTTGAATCCTTTCCAAAAGAGTGTGTCTCTTCTCTATTAGTAATAAGCAGTTTCCCACCCCCTGAGGTAGTCCACTCCAATAAGTTTACTGATAATCACTGGAAAACATTGTTATTCTTCCATTTACCAACCGTAGCTTGAACTTCTAATTCACTTTTTGAAGAAAGAGACTATCTCATCTCCTACACTGTCTGTTATTTAGTCAAATATTTTCAATCTTTCCAGGATTACTCACCTTGTTACCCTCACCTGTATACACCAAAGAGAATCAACTGCTGACAGACTGTTGTGTAACAAGTGCTGTGCTACATGCTTTATATGCTCCTAACAGTTTATGAGACGCCCCGAAAACTCAATATACAGAATGAGGAGCAAGGGGAAATCTGCCCAGAGAAGTCCGCTCAGAGTGGAGATGTGTAAGACGGGCACTTCTCCTTCTTCTGATTACCCGTTTTATTTTATGGGAGCCTACATTATGAGTACAACTGACATATACTATATTCTATCCACTTACTAAAGACTTTAACTGTACTATCACATTTAATCCCCTCAATTACCTTATGAAATATCTATCATTATCCTCACTGAGCAGATGAAGAATCCAATTTTGAGAAGATAAGCAACATATTTAAGATCACAAAAGAAGAGTTTCAGAGGTGGAAATTAATCTGATGCCCCTCTGCCAATTGAGACCCATGCTCTTAACTAGTGGATTCATATCTTCAGAATCTTTTTAACGATGACCTTTTTAGAAGAATTTTGAATTTAATATAAATCTTGTTAAACTGAATTTATTACTCCAGCTTGTCAAATCCTTTAATATTAAAATGGTTTATATATTCAACATCCCTCTTTTGATATAACCCCAAAATGTATATAAAATTTTTATATTAATTCAAGAAAATCATCAGTACAACTGAACAGAAAAGCAGTATATAGTTTACGTGAATAAAAAAGATGTGGACAAAGCCTTTCAGCAAACCTTAAAGCATTCCACTAGGAAGACACAAATCTATTACCTCACTGATTGCATCTCGAAGTTTTTAAAGTAACCCAGAACACAATTCACCTGAGTCAAGAGACATTAATTGTCCCCCACCTTGATTAGTAATCCTCTCTTACCAATAATTATTCTACTCACAAATAAGCCTGAAGATGCCTCTCCTCGCTATCTACTGGTCAACAATTAACACATTTTCT
The DNA here is from genome assembly GCF_910594005.1 of Cervus elaphus. Lineage (NCBI taxonomy): Eukaryota > Metazoa > Chordata > Mammalia > Artiodactyla > Cervidae > Cervus > Cervus elaphus. Next base: position 80,944,126 of record NC_057826.1, read on the forward strand.
TCCTAACTGATATATCCTCAAAAACTTTCCTTTTGATATTTGTTAGATATTTTTAAGCCTCAACTCACTCTGGGCTTTACTCTGCCAACATTAAGAATTTTAAGGTCAAGAAAGCAAGGAGGGCTCATCTCTATTTCCAACTGAGATGACTGATAGTGCTATTTGGAATGTTACTTTGAAGATTCTGAGATATTTTCCGATTTAAACAAGAAAGCACAGCAAGGATTCGTTCGCAATGTTAGCCATGGGAAAAGGCAAGACGCAGGCAACATTTCTGACACCCCGGGTCCGGGCCACTCTTCATGCTTCTGCAGTCGCCATTTGTTTTGTACCCCTTTCATTTTTCAACCCAGTTCATTTACAATTTGAGTTGTGCTCAGAGATTTCCTTATATACACACAAAAGTCTCTTTAATACTTCTCCCCCATCCCCTCTCCTCTTCACTAAACTTGTTTATATACACTCAAATTAATTTAGTTTCCGGGAACATGCTAATCCTTCAACTTGCATTCCTAAACTCCAAATATCTTTCCTTGGCTCTGACAGCAGTAAAATCACTTTCTTTTTTTCACCTAACCAATTAGTTTTTACCTAGTTTAGAATCAATTTCAGACAATCCCTCTTACTATTCCTCTAATTAATGAAATGAATGAACACTCCAAAGTAACTAAAAGGGAAGGCTTGCCATTGTCTTAAGTTCAGACTCTCCTCATCTTGTCTTGAGCTTGCAATCCTCCCCCCAACTCTCTACAAAGCAGCCACAATGTCCAGATAAGGTATGGAAAGCACCTAATACAGAGCACTCTCATCTAAACTACAGATCTAATGTTGTTACTATTAGTTAAAATACTTCTGGTAATTGTCCACTACTTCAGGTCCCAGTCTACTTTCTCTTTTCCTATTCCCCACAATTTATGAGGGGCCACAAACTCAAACACCAACAGGAGACAAATGCAAATAACATAAACTAGTGAAAAGGGCAATCTGCACATTATAACTCCCAGAAATATTTTCCCATTTACCAGGAGATGCGCTAGCTCTCATTTTTCTTGTTTTGAGAAAAATGCAACAAGACATCCTCAATCTAACTTGCATTTCCCCCACATGCATGATAAGAAACATGCAGGGAACAAAGGTATGTATCACTACCAAATGTGCCATCATAAGACACGAAAATGCCAATAAGCTTTGGTCTTAGGGAAAACATTAAACTGCAGTAAAGGCTCCATCTAAAAAGCAACCAACCAATTCCAGGTGATTTTTGTCTAAAAGAAATGCAGGCCTGTTCTTATGTTTCAATGAATGCTAAAACTCTGGATTTCACTGGGTAATTTTCCATTTCTTAAAGTTTGGGACCAATTTTTTTGTCTAATGGCATGCAGGATAACTAAAACACAACTGTGGATTGGGTTCTGCCAAGTCTCTTAGTTTTTAATTATTGTCTAGAGAGACATATTAGACAACACAACTCTTTTCTGAGTAAGTCATGTACTATCACATTCTTCTACCTTTGCTCATGCTGCTCCTTTTGACCTGAATGTTTTTCCTGCCACTTTTTGAACAAATGGAGCTCTTAGTCTTCCTTAAAGTCAACTCAGCTATTACCTGCTCTGTGAAATAAACCTAATTAAACTCTCTCTTTGGATATCTTGCATACACTTCTAGCACTGATCACACCCTGTATTCATTTATCTAGTCCCAAGTTAGAGGGTGATTTTCATGAGGCAGAAACCTTATTCATAATATAAGGCAGATACATCACACAGTTATGTGAACATGTTCTTCCCTTCATTTCCCCAACCTACCAGGCAGATCCATGTGGTTCCCAAGGGCCAAGACACACCCAGCAAAACTCTGCTTTACAGTTCTGGTTACGACAGACCATGTGATTACAACCGCCATCCTTCTCAATTGTGACATGGCATTTGGGACATTCCTATGAAGAGAAACTATAAAGTTGGTGTCAATGCTACACTGAGGAGAAGCCAGTTCTAGATTTGGTTTATTTTCAAATTAATACTGTGATTTATTGTGATTGATACATGTAAAGCACTTAGAACAGTGTCAAACACTTAAGTACTATTGAAAATGAGTTATTATTACAGGTTTTTTAAGATGCATGACAATTTAAGGATTTGTTTTTTAGTGGGGTTGGGGGACAAAAACATTTTAAGTACTTTTAACCATACACATAGTAATAATAGTTTTATGAGAGGCTAAACATTTTGTTCCTGTAAACATATTGTTCTAGTGCCATCTGGAAATAATTATTGAATACTTCCTGTATCCCATGCACTGTTCTCAGTGTTCTACACGTATTAACTCATAATCCTTATAGTGGTCTTACTCCCATTTCCATTCATCAGATGAATAAACTAAGAGAAAATTTTAAAGAAACTAATCCAAGGTTATACAAGTAGGAAATGGTAGAGTTAGGATTCAAACCCAAGCAATTTGGCCTTAAGAGTCAGGCAAGCAAGACTGATAATTCTTTTTGTGGCTACTGAATTTCCCAACTTTCTTCTGCCAAATACCCTGGTTAACATCTTTTCATTGTGGTTCCTTTATAACCGTACTGCAGAGATTACATCCCCCTGCCCAAGTCTGTATCGTTTTCTTGGTTGCTAATGAGCCAAAGTCATTACCCTGTGGGCACATCTAATTTTTTTCCTCTTGAAAAATTCAGAGAACAAAACTTACTCATTATTTTTAATAAAACTATGAATAAGATGTAAAGCTTGGATTTTTGCTGTATGTTTTTGTGTTGATGTCTATTACGCCCGTAAGGAAAGAAAGTATCACCCAACATAATATTTGTATAATCCAGCTAAAGTGAACAGACTTTACTGTCCATAAACTATAGTAATTCAAAAGAGGTCAATACCATGAGATTTTAAAATATGTTTCATTCTGTATATCTTGGCTATAATTAACTAAATAGTATGGATTTCTTAATATAACAACAACCTGCAAATCTGGTAACAAAATAAGCTTCTGCATGTCTCCATTTCAGAAAAACCCTCAGTTTTATCTCAAAACCTCCAACTAGATAAATCTATTATTACAAATTGCCATTCTTACTTAATAATCTACCCTCTAAACAAAGTCAAGCATATTCAAACCCATACTCCCGATTTTAAATATCTTGGGGATTTAGAGTATGTAGGGATTTTCCAGATGCAGAAGAGTGTAGTTTATAATCAAACTACTTAGGGAAAATACAACTGCTCTAAATACTAATCTGACAGCATATTTAAGGATCTAGGACTTTAATGAACATTTCTGGTGGAGAAATCTTCAATTTTTGAAGAAGAATGCCTGAGTAACAGGAAATTTTTTAAAAAATAAAAAAGCAACCATCTTCTGACATTATAGTAAGGTTTTCTTAAGTGCCATAAGGTATGTTTATCATGCTGGTTTCAGAGACATAGAAATGCTAATTTCAAAACTACATTCCCCAAAGATGTGGGTATTTGTTTTATGCAACAGGACTGTTTTATTGCCAATGCTTTCTGGGAGACAGAAATGTACACATGTTTTAATCTTTTGGGGTAGAGCAGGGTATCAGTGGTATAGAATCATGTGCTGGCCGTCATTTAAGCACTCCTTATTCTTATCATTATCCCATGACTGAGTGATGGAAGACTGCAAAGTTATAACTAACTCTGGTCAGACAACTCAATATTCTTTAAAGCATCATCATCATATGTGAAAGACAACAATAAAAATAAACAGCCCATGAATAACACTATTATTCACCACTCTTCCTATTCAGATAGGAGATAAGATTGGATGTTTATACAATTTCCTACAAAAAATTGGCTGGGTACACAGTTTGGATTCAAATGCTTACCACTTAGGGACAGAAAAGAAGGGTGTTCAAGTTTATTTGCATTTGTAAGACATTCCTCTAGGGTTTAAGACATGGTTTATGTCATAAAGATACTGAACTTTGAAACTAGTATCACGACCAATGAATTCAAAAAATAAACCCCCCAAAACCAAGGATACTCATGTTATCCTTAAGCTTCCATTTTTCAGGAATCAAGTCTTTTAGTAAATCATATTTTGGAAGTTTAACATGTTAAAAACGTTAAATTTGTTAAGCCCAGTTCAGTTACATAATAAAGTTACTCATTTACTCTGACTCAATACTGCCCCCTAAAGAATAACTCCTTAAAAGTTAAACCCTGGAGATTTTAAGAGGCAGAAATATAGCCTAGTTTAAAAAAGAAAAAGGCTAGATACAATAAACTCTACCTTGGTATACTAGAAGGCAGCCAAGAATTTACATGAAAAGATATTATCAAACCCCAGGGTAGAAAACTGATTAAGCAACCACTACTTTTCTGATGGAAGAAAACTAAAGCAGAGTATTACACATACTACAGTAGAGTATTCAATAAAACAAACTCAAACAGTAAAACTAAGGATAATCATTAATAGGCATTCTGAAAACAAAAAGCAAACTCTAATCAACTAAAAGGGAAAACAAGGTCCTTTAGTAGGTAAACTTACTGCTTTTGAAGTTGATACACCTATTCTGCTCAGTTTCAAAACCAAGGGTTTACTGAAGGAAGATACCAACCTTTGTGTTGGCTGCAATCCAATTAGAGGTTTCACTGTCATCATCACACTTTTTAATCCACTTCTTCAACCACTGTTTGAAAACAAGAACTGTTACAGCACAACAGAAGACTTAAGGATAGCAAATGACATCAACATATAGTCAAGCTTAAACATAAAAGCCAAAAGACAGGATTATCATTGGATTTACTGCCTTTCCAAGAAATCCTGTGATTCTCATTTATAGTCCAGGTACATTTAAAAAAATAAATAAATCAACCAAAGGACGACTTTCTCTGGCTGCAACTAAGTGGGGAACCTAGAGCCCAACAAGAAGCCCAGATGCAAGGTGTGTCATTCCCTTTAGCTAATTATAAAGCATTCCAAGGGAGGTGCCTTAACCCTCCTCATCCTGATAATTAGGAGAAGACTTTATTCCTAAGGAATGTTCCCTGAATATTTGCAAAGATCACACGAAATAAAAAGGACAAAATACCATGTTCCGACTACCAATGAACAAATAACAAATGTGGGCTGTGACTTAAAGTTATCAAGTCTTAGAAGTACTCTACTACCTTATTTAAAAATGAAAATGCCAGGCACACTCACCTTACATTTAACAGGGTCATGCCAATTTTCTCCACAGTTAAAGCTGTTAAGTGACACAAGAGTTAAAAGAATTAAGTCCTACCTACTGTGAGTAAACAAACAAACAACCTCATGCTTTACAGTACCTCCGTACTCTCACCAGTTTCCAGGGACTGGCAAATACAAGGACAGGACCCATGTCTATTTTACTCCGTTGTAATTTATTTAGCACTTAGTACTAGGGCCAGCACATACCGAGCGTCTGTGTGCGAAATGAAGGATGAAGACGGTTTATCATGACGATTACAGGATAAATGACTGACTAGCTACCCAACTGCTGTGTGCTGTGTGCTGAGCCGCTCAGTCGTGTCCGACTCTCTGCGACCCCATGGACTAGAGCCCGCCAGGCTCCTCTGTCCATGGGGGTTCTCCAGGCTAGAATACTGGAGTGGGTTGCCATGCCCTTCTCCAGACCAAACTGTTAAGACAATACAATCAGTTTAGTTAGAGCTGTATTTTTCTGATAGTTTTTAATATGTGTAATTCCTTGCTGCAACCACTAACTGAACTAAAATGAAATCATGTTCAATAATCTGAACTTAAATTTCAACCAAGGCTTCATAGGCATATATTAAATATTTTAACATTCCAGATGAAGAGCTAGTCTGACTTCGTATGGTAATTTCATACTTTAGTACTAATGCACAGTAAGTAGTATGTGGGAAACAGGTCACATATTTTTGCAAGATCCAAACAATGAACCTCAGCCTAGTATAGTGCGCCAAACAAGGTACAAGACAAAAGATGATGACTACATATTCTCCAAGACTATGTTAACTGCTAATTCCTTTCTGCTTTCTAGGAGCATGGTGTATGTATTTGTTTAAAAAGTACAAATTAAGAATAAACACTGCCCTTGTGGCTCAGATGGTAAAGAGTCTGCCTGCAACGCTGGAAACCCTGGTTCTATCCCTGGATCAGCAAGATCCCCTGGAGAAGGAAATGGCAACCCACTCCAGTATCCTCGCCTTAAAATTCCATGGACAGAGGAGCGAGGCAGGCTAAAGTGCACGGGGTCGCAAAGAATCAGACATGACTGAGCAACTAAAACTACTAAGAATGAAAACAAATGCTTGCGAAAAAAATAACTGTGGAATGGCTGATCAATTAGCTAATCAAGTACTTTGGGAATGCCAAAAATCCTTTGCAAATTAGAAGAATAAAGTGCTCTCAGTTTAAATGAAGCCAGGATAATGGTTACTTCTGGAAAAGAAGACAGGGAATGGAATAGAGAAGGGAACATCAAGAAGCTTCAATTGTATCTTACACGTTTTATTTCTTGACAAAAACAAACTGATTTTGATTAAGGAGGGCTGTAACTTTATAAGTATTTAAGTATTGCTGTTATTCTCTACACTAAATCTGTATTTGAAATACTTCATACACAAAATATATTTAAAAGCAGGGAAGGAAATTAGACTCCACACTCTGTCTACAAAGTAAATTCTGAAATTGATAATGTATAACCTTTACCAAAATAGCATGTATTTTACACAACTCAATCTCTATGAGTTTACTTATTCTTTGGGGAAATATTTAGTATTAATGATGCTAAGACTAATTCTATTGCTGTTTGGAGGAAAAAAAGAATGATACAGAGCAAATTCCCTAGAGGGCCAGTGGTTAGGACTCCATCCTCTCACTGCCAAGGGCCTGGGTTCAAACCCTGGTCAGGGAACTAAGATCCCACAAAATGCATACCCATGACCAAAACAGAAACAAAACAACAAAAAGAGAATTATATGGAAAACCAATAAAATGTGTATTTGCTAGCTATAGAGCCCTTTGGTTTGAACAGCTTCTCATTCCTAAAAGATCCATAAAGGAATGGTCTCTAATGTGTACTAATGGAAATTCCCTGCTAAGTTGAACCTAGAATTCAAAGGCTATGCTACTCCAAGAATCCAGGTTACCAAGAAAGCTGTGGCCAGAAGCCCCAGAGAAAAACTCTTAGTTAAAAAAGATCTAATCAACAACTAAAAGATTTAATCAACATCTAATCAACCAAGTTTTATCTTTCCAAATTTAGCTACATATTTTTTAGGACCAAGATTAAACTCATAAGAACAAAGGAAATTAAAAACACCTAACTCTGTACTTCCTAAGAGATAATCTGAAAACTAATCATGAGCCATAAGGGAACAAAAAACAATGTGACAAAATAAGCAGTTAATCAGAAATGAGAGCTGAGTTCCTGTCCCAGATCTTTAAGTTTGCTCCTACATATGTGCCAATGGAGGATACAAGAAAAAGTGATTACAGCTGCACTTTTTTTCCCATAAGAAAATAAATCCAAAACTTACAGCAACATAGAAAGAGGAAAAATTATCTTAAGATATGAGACTTTTTAAGCTAAGTTTTATTTAAAAGAAATATATGCTATTTAAAATCAGTTATCACCCACCTACCTGAGGTAAAGAAATTTTTCTATTTCACTACCAAAAATAAATAGAAAAGCTATGTATACTACTCCAATTTAGGAAATCACGTGCTTACCAAAACTGGCGCCCACATTTGCAGCGAACAGGTTTAGCATCAGGATACTGAACTTTAACAACGTGGTGGCAGTCTGGGGCAGGACACCACTTTAACAGTCGATTGCACTGAAATACAGGTTAGAAAGTTAAAACATGACAGCAAATTAAACATGATGCAAGATTCCCCAGTACACCATGCAATTATGTAGACTACTTCCTCACTATCATAAAGTGCAGATGGTGTCACAAGTGTATAAAACCTTGACACCAACAGTCTTTTACAGCAATGCTTTTGGATGTACTGTCTTTCTAAGATTATAGATCACTTGCATACCTGGAATTATAAACTATCTCTTGTTCTATCTTCAAAATCCCACTGAGAAACTTTAAAATAAATGATCACCATTATGTAATCATTAACAAACATCATTTGTGTATGGTTCTATTTCAGGGCAATTTTAAAAGATGCAAAAAAATAAGATAATGCTTCTACTCAGGGAAGGAGTTCATATGCTATATGAAACAAGCTAAAGAATACACATGGAACTTCTCTCTTTGACCATAAAAAGTTCTTCTAAGAACAAAAACCAGTTCCTAAACCACAGCAATGGTTGCATTTTAGTTCTTCAAAAGAAATGTAACTTTTGATACACTTTTATTATGGGACAAAACATTGCTCAAGGAACACTCCATCAGAATTCAAGTTTATTGACCATTTTTAAAAAGGTATTATTCTTAAAAAATGCTATTTCTAGAAGACCTTCAGTTTAACTGCTAATAAAAATTAAAATTACTTTCTAGAAGTGAAATACCAAGTTACACTCAAGCTCTTACACAGGGGCTAGCAAACTTCTTCCACATGGAGCCAGACAGTAGATATATTTGGCTCCATTGGCCATTCTTTAGCAACTACTCAACTCTGCCACTGCAGCACAAAAGCAGTGACAGAATACACAGGCGTGTTCAAATAAACCTTATTTACAAAAAGCAGGCAGGCCGTGGTTTGACAACTTCTTTTCTGTTAAGCCATATTTGAAACAACAAACAAAAAACACTACACAATTATTTTTTAACAAAGTTTACTGGTAACGGAAGGAAGGTAAAACAAGCACAGATACAGCAGGGCTAATGTATCAAACATGATTAAACACGACACCACTAAGAATCAGCTACGGTTCTCTGCTAAGGATAAAGACTATAAAAATAATTTTATCAAAGCTTAAGATCTATGAAAAGACATCTATTTACTGATTTGTCACATTCTTTTGAGAATAAACGTATTTTGGTATGCTTCATAAAAAGACAATAACTGAAGTTATCATAAAGGTGTTTCTTACGTAAGTTAAACTGATTATTTCTATTAATAAACAGAATTTCTTTTATTTAAAGAATGAAAACTTATGAGAAATCACTTACCTCTACAAAGCTATTTGTTATTAAATGCTGATACTTTAATTTAACTTTTGAATCTGTGATCAGGCGCCTGAAAGTGAGAATAAAAATAGTTTATTAGGAGGTTTTCAGCTAAGGGTATTTTCCACACTCATAAAATGAAATCTCAATGCTCTGGTATGAAAACTGCTTTAAATTGAAAGTACTAAAATACATATAAACTGTCAACATATATAACTATAGGAACCAAAACAATAATTCCAAAGTTTCTATTTTGGTAGATGTTCCCCCCCTGGTTCTTATACTCTAAATATTCTATTTTTACCCAACTGGTATTTGTGTTGTAGTCTAATGACTTACCAACTATTGCCAAATTTAGGCCCCTTTCAGTCTTCTGACTCTCATCTCCTGCCTTAAGGCAGCAATTCTCAGCCACCTTTCCTATGATCTCCTCCCCTAAAATCAAGTGTGTGAAATAAAAGGATCTTGACAGGAATGTTCAGAAATGGATATAGGTTTTGCACACATAATTCTGATAGCCTCCTTCTTCTGAAATCTTTTGGTAGTTTATTAGAAATGCTTACTAATTGCAACCTGGCTTTCCTTATTCACCTAGAATACTGTAATTCACAAGAATGTCTTAAACTCACAGGAACTCATGAAAGTGAAGAACCTTGAAATTTAATTTTCACTAGTTAAACACTCCTGTGGGTATTATAGGAAAACGGTATTAAAGCAGGGATAGTAACCACCAAAGAAGCTATTAAGAACAGTATCAGAAAAACGTGAAGTCCAATCTCGTCTTGAGTCTCATCCCACCCCGCTTCCAAAAGCCCCCCGCCTGTCCTGTGCCCTTCTCCGTGTGCTCCTCTCACGTATGTGCTCTTTCTTCCTCAGGGCCTCCCTGGCGGCTCAGACAGTGAAGAAACGGCCTGCAATGCGGGAGATCTCGCTTCGCTCCCTGGGTTGGGAAGATCCCATGGAGGAGGGCATGGCAACCCATTTCAGGACTGTAGCCTGCCAGGCTCCTCCGACCATGGGATTTTCCAGGCAAGAATACTGGCGTGGGCTGCCATTTCCTTCTCCAGAGGATCTTCCCAACCCAGGGATCGAATCCACATCTCCTGCTTGACAGGTGGACTTTTACCACTGAGCTACCTGGGAAGCCCAGTTTTCAGTTTACTAATCTGTAAAATGGATAGCAGAAATCGAGCTGGGAGACTAGCATAGTGCCTGGCAAATAGTAAGCACTCAATAAATATTACATGAAGCTGAATTCATCACCATCATTATTATTTCACTCAGCTAAGATGTACTGTTACTCAAGGGGGCCCTTCCTGACAACTCACCATACCAGTCTAGATGTAGACCACTCCCCTTCAGTTCTCATGGCAAATTATACATTTCTTTACAGAATGTGTCAAAGTTTTCATCAGACAGCTATCATATAATCATTCTTTAATATCTGCCTCCCTAATTCCCTATTTTCAACCAAACAATAAGCTCCATGAAAGGATCTCTTATGTCCAATAAACTGCCTGGCCTGTGGAAAGTATTTAGTAAGTACTTTTCAAATGAGTAAACCTCCAGATTTTGCACACATTGAAACTGAGGGATAAAAGTAATTAGTGCACAAGGCTGTTCCTCAAAAAGCCAAACACAAAATTACCATATGACTCAATAATTAATTCCACTCCAAGGTATAAACATTCAAAAGAATTAAAAACAGGTGTTCAATAAAAACCTTGCACACAAATATTCAAATAGTAACAAAGATTTCTACAAAAAATAAAAATAACTCAAATGTCCAAGAACTGATGGAGAAATAAAATATGGAATATCCGTATAATGGAACATCATTTAGCCATAAAAAGGAATGATGTCCTTATACATGCTACAACATGAATGAACTCTGAAAACATTATGTTAAGTGAAGGAAGCCATTCACAAAAGGTCATATACTATATGACTCCATTTAAATGAAATGTCCGGAGTAAGCAAATCCATGCAGACAGCAAAGGTGAGTGGTTGTCAGAGTCTAGGGAGAGGGGGGAATCAAGAGTAACTATTTAGTGGATATGGGATTTCTTTTGGAGGTGATGAAAATGTTCTGGAATTAGATAGTGGTGATGGTTACACAACATCACATAAGTACTCAAAAAGCCACTGAACTGCATACTTTAGTTAAAAAGGTAAATATTATGTTATGAGAAATTTACATCATTTAAAAAATAATGGGACTTCCCCCATGGTCCAGTGACTAAGACGCCGTGTTTCCAATGCAGGCGACATGGGTTTGATCCCTGGTTAGGGAACTAGATTCCACATGCTGCAACTAAGACCCGGCGCAGTGAAATAACTAAATATTTTTTTAAAAAAGAAAAAATAATTAAGGGGCTTCCCTGGTGGTCCAGTGGTTAAGAATCAGCCTTCAACGCCGGGGACACAAGTTCGACAATCCCTGGTAAGGGAACTAAGATCCCACATGCCATGCATCAACTAAGCCTGTGCCACACACAACTATGGAGTCCAAGGGCCACAGAGAAAGATCCCGCATCACTGCAACGAAGATCCCACGTGCCATAACTAAGATGCAGCCAAAAAAATAAACATAAAAAGATGTTTAATGTCAGAATATCTAAAGTTGATTTATACTTATTTATTTAACCAGGCATTATAAACAATAATCTTCTAACCACATCTCACTGCCCAAATGCCTCCCTACTCTACACTATCCTCCTTTTACCTACATAGGTTATTTCCAAACTGCAAATCTCATCAGTCCTAATAACCTTATATGACAAAACTCAAACTGTCGAACTCTTTTCATCCTCATCTCTAGTAATCTGTTACTTTGTGCTTTAGCCATGACAGAATACATCAAAGAGAAGTTCACAGACTATTACCCTCCACACAAAATTTTTAATCCTTGATATCTCTCCCTAAGATGCCCTAATTCTTCAGGTAATGTGTTTCTACGTAACTGTACTTTATACATACATTTACACATAAAATGGGCTTCCCAGGTATCAGTGATGGTAAAGAACCTGCCTGCTAATAGTCAATCCCTGGGTCAGGAAGATCCCCTGGAGAAGGGGATAGCAACCTATTCCAGTATTCTTGCCTGGGAAACCCCATGGACAGAGGAGCCTGGAAGGGGTACAGTCCATAGGGTCGTAAAAAGTTGGACACAACTGAAACGATTTGGCAAACATGTATGCATCAACTGTAAACTATGCTTTTGTTATTAGGAACCTCTTGGGGAAAGGAAATGTATCTTAATTTGTTCTCCTAGATATATGTGTTAACAAAACAGGCTCGGAGTAAATGTTTGTGGAATGAATGAAAAGATACAGTGACCTGTACTGATGAAAGAATACAAAGAATTAAAGTACCAGAGGACAAGATAAAGACAACTGGAAAGATGGTGGTACTTTAAGACCATATATGGTTAATGGAAATAAGATTTACTGAAAGACAGGCTGACAAGAGTAAATGTATTTTAGTAAACCAAAGTAGGTTGGGATTAACAAAGTGGAATCAGTGGCTTTATGAACTGTGCTGGTTAAGTCAATTTACGGCTTCATTAGGTTAAGAATTTGCTCACTAAAACCCATGACTGCTTTTACTCTTATTACTCTCAAATCCCAGCACTTAAATGCAGACATACCCTTCTATACAGGCAATTATCCAGAACTAATTATAAAATCTGTGTGTGGATCATTCAGGCCCTCAATCTATTTATCTTCCTAGACTAAAATCAATTAGGCTGCCTGAGGTTATAAAAACAGCACTGACTCAGGAATTGAGCAACTCTGGATTTTATCCCATGTACAGGAGCTAATGATACCTCTTCAAGTTTCTTTCTCTCCTTCAAAAGGGAACCTTTCACAAGGCCAGTAGTTAGCCAACAGCCTCCAGCTGCAGTGCCTTTGAGATTCGTAGCAGCGTTCCAGATGAGGCCACATCCCCCCACTTAGCTCCCAGTGAGAGGCTGAGCGTGACACTGGTACCAGGGCCTGGCCGTGTCTGCTGACCCAAGTACTCCTCTGTGGGAAATCTATGCACTGGCGTTCCCAACAGGGCTGACAGAGACTCTCACAGATGCACACCATCTTAGTCTCTTCCTACTGAATTCTTCTTCCTTCTTTCTCAACAGGTGTCAGAACTGTATCATGTCTGTCTACTCCTCCTTTTCCTATTCATCCTACACAGATGCAATCCGCAGTAAAGACCCTTCTCTTTTAACTATGTCCTGGCTCTGCTTCTCAGAAGATCAACTGCCACACTGACATAACCTATTCTCCAACTGCAAGGTTCGCTGAAATCTGGCTATCACGCATTGCCAACTTAACAAGACACTGACTGGGCATTTAACCAGGCTACAAACAGGCTTGTGTACTACAAAGGAATGTAGGTTAGAAAGTCTCTCCAGACTTTAATTGTTCACCTCCGGTGTGGTGTTGAGCAAAAATTAATTTGGCTTAATCAACTAATATATATCCAACATGCAGAATCTATCAGAAGTACTTACATAACTGTGTTGTCATCCACTAAGATATCACAACCATGAGCAGGACACGAAATAGTCTGGAAAAGATCGAAATTTAAACTATGTCTTCATTCAACAAATATTTACTGAATGTTTACCACTGCCAGGAACTTTGCTAGGTTCTGAGGATACCTTAACATTTATAGGACCTTAATCATTTCCTTTCTTTTAAAGGAAACCTGTATGTGAGTATTTGCCACCATAAAGCAACTAAAATTGCTAACCCAAACAACTGGTTTTTCAAGATTAAACTTAACTGGCAAAGGCAAGAGATATAACAAAAATTCTCAACAAGTTTACCCTGATAAATACAAATGTTAATGCCTGCTGAGAAAACATTACCTGCACTGGATTTTTAACTGGAATATCACATTGTAAATAGAAAAAAAAAAATCTCAATTATCTTTTAGTTGTTTTAACCTAGAAAAAAGAGTCACATGTAATTCACAACCCAGAATGCTTTACCTGTTTATATTTGTGTAACAGTCTAAACACTTAAAAGAAATTCAACAAAAACTCAAGAACAAATTGGCATCTTTACCTGTCCCATGCCTTCTTCCATTATTTTGGTAGTTAAATATTCACTCCAGCACTGCATACAAAACTTATGTCCACATTCAAGGCCAGTGAAATACTGCAACAAAAATAATATATGGACTTTCAAAAGAAATTATCAGAAGAATCACTATAGTGACTCAATAAGAACCAATCAGATCATGTTTCTCATAGTGGTTAAAATGTCCAATTGAAAGGACTAAATGGGCTCCTAAAATGAATTTCTAAGTGGCAAAATCTATACACACAAATTCATTAAACACAAAACAATGAGAGATGAATCTACATTAGATATTTATAATTTTTAGGAAAGGCACACAAGTTTGTACCAATAAGCATATGAAAAAAATGCTCAGTATCCTTAATCATCAGGGAAAGGTAAATCAAAGCCACAATGAGACACCACTTCACACCCACTAGGACAATTATAATCAAAAAGACACAATAAAAGTGCTGACAAGGATATGGAGAAATCAGAACCCTCAAACACTGCTAGTGGGAATGTACAGGAATAGCAGAAAACATTGGCAGTTTCTCAAAAAATTAAAAGTTATTACCAAACGATTCAGCAACTCCACTGCTAGGTATACACCCACATAAAAACTTGTACACAAATGTTCACAGCAGCATTAGCCACAATAACTCCAAACTGGAAACAACTCCAATGTCCATCAACTGATAAATAAGCAAAATGTGGAATATCCATATAACAGAAAATTATTCAGCCATAAAAAGCAGTAAAGCACATTCTATAATGTGGACAAACCTTGAAAACATTCTAAGTGAAATAAACCAATCACAAAACACCACATATTTTTTTATTTCACTTGTAGATTTGTGGTTGCCTAAGGCTAACAAGCTTGAGGGGAACAGGAAGTGACTATAAAAAGATAATGGTCTTTGGAGGATTATTAAATGTTTGAAAATGAATTGTGGTGATGGCTACACAACTCTGTGACTATGCTTAAGACCATTTTAAATAAGCAAGTTTTATGGTATGTGAATTACATCTCAACAAAGCTGTTACTTTATTATTATTTTTTGGCCATACTGCTTGCTTGGTTTTCAGGATCTTAGTTCCCCGACCAGGAATTGAACCCAGGCCCACAGCAATGAAAGCACCGAGTTTTAACCACTGGACTACCAGGGAGCTCCCAAAGGTGTTATTTCTAAAATGCCACACAGATACTACACTTCATGGAGCTGCACTGGAATATACCTAACCTAGAAAATAAAACCTTATGGAAACCAAAATACTTCTTCAGAATAGTAGTAACACTTGAATAATAAGAATAATAGTAACATTTTGGCCTAATCTTATGCTACTTATATGATTTGAAATACTTTCAATTTGATGGCAGGTTAAATGAACCTTATTATATTCTATAATGGGATATTAAAAGCAGGTACTTTAAGTAGTATTAAGAGTGTAGAGGACTCCATTTTCAAAAGACAAATATGGTTATCATATTTTACTTTAAAAATATTTTACTATATTTACTACCTAATTCTTTTTAATATAATGCAGGCTATAGTTAAAGACAATTATTTAACAATAAGAGTTTATGTTAAAAAAAAAAAGTCTCCCTTATCTCCATCTGTTTCTACCTTGTCCTCTACTTCTCTACCCAGAAGTAATCACTATTTCCAATATATGGTAGAAGTACCACAAACTCTCTTCTGTATCTTGGTTTTATTATTATTATCTTTGTGATCAAATGAATGTATATCAGGAAAAATTTGTACAAGTGAAATTCTAACAGTATACATTTTGATTATTACAAAGAGCTTGTTCAAAGAGGTTGTTGCAATTTACACTACTGAAGAAAGCCTTCTCACACCCATGCCAGAACACTTAAACTCCTTGATCTTTGCCAGTAAAGGTGAAAATGAACGAACTACCAATAGTTTTGATTTTAATGTCTTCTTTTGAGTGAAGCTTAAAAATTTGAAACAAGATTTAAGGCTGTATATTTCTTTTTCTGTGTATTTTCTTCACCTATTTTGCCAAATTTTCCTCTGGACATTTTTTCTAAATTTTTATTGCTTTTGTATTTTTTTTTTTACTTATTTAGAAAATTGACTGTTTTTAAGTGTGGAAAATATTTTCTCCCAGTTTCAACACATTTTGTTGCTGTGCAGAAGCTCTTTGTTCATATATAGCAAAATGTATCAGCTTTAGAATCCATGGCCTCTAAATTAGTTTCTTCTTAAGTTAAAAAAGTTGTGATAGACTTATGGACATGCGGAGAAGGGAGGAGAGGGAGACATGTGTGGGAAGAGTAACATGGAAACTTACATTACCATATATAAAATTGACAGCTAACAGGAATCTGTTGTATGGCTCAGGAAACTCCAACAGGGGCTCTGTATCAATCTAGAGGGGTGGGATGGGCAGGAGACAGGAGGGAGATTCAAATGGAAGGGGATATATGTATATCTGTGGCTGATTCATGTTGAGGTTTGACAGAAAACAAAAAAATTCTGTAAAGCAATCATCCTTTAATTAAAAAAAAATTTTTTTTTAAAGACATACAAAGGAAAAACTAGTTAAAAGATTATTTTGTTTCAATATGTGCAAATAAATTTTTAAACCTAGGGAAAAAAAAAAGTTGTGCTTTTTTGGGAGGGCTGGGGGCTGCACTGGGTCTCTGTCGCTGAGCACAGGTATCTCTAGTTGCAGCAAGCCAGGGCTACTCTCTAGTTGCAGTACATGGACTTTTCAATGCGGTGGCTTCTCTCATTGTGCAGCACAGGCTCTAGGGTGCAAGAGCTCCAGTAGTTACGGCTCATAGGCTTAGTTGCCCCATGGCATGTGGAATCTTCCAGACCAGGGATCAAATCTGTGTCCCCTAAACTGGCAGGCAGATTCTTAACTACTGGACCACCAGATGAGTCCTAAATTAATTTTGATATAAGGAGTATGGTAGAAATCTAAGTTTCCAGATGGCCTTTGAGTTGTTCCAACACCATTTATTAAATAACCCTCCTTAAAGGAAATGCTGTCTCTGTTGTATATTAAATTCTCCACAAATATACTTGACTCTGGCTTCTCTGGTGGCTCATTGATAAAGAATCCGCCTGCCAATTCAAGAGATCCAAGTTTGATCCCTGGGTCAGGAAGATTCCCTGGAGAAGGACATGGTAACCCACTCCAGTTCTTGCCTGGGAAATCCCATGGACAGAGGAGCCTAGCAGGCTACAGCCCATGGGGTGGCAGAGTCAGACATGACTTAGCAACTAAACAATACTCGACTCTATTCTGCTTTACTGCACTGCCTATTCTTGAATTTGGTAAGACTAGCTTCCTCTCTGCCCTCATCAATCTACTCTTTGCTTTATTTCACTAATATTTTATCTTTCCAAATACTTGTCATTCATTTATTTCCCCTTTCTTTCATATAGGTCTTTCATATTTCTTGCCAAGTTTATTCTTAGCTCTTTTATTCATTTTGTGGCTCTTATTAAAGCGGCATTTTAAATTCTATAACATTTTCTAATTAGCTGTTATTTGAGATATGCTTACAAAATTCCTGATATTGCTTTTGAGATATAAATGCAAATAAGATACAATATTATAGCATACCAACTATATAAAATATACTTGGAAAGTAGCTGGGGAAGAAAATAGTTCAGAGTCCTGATACTGGTTTTACAGACCAAATAACATGGAAAATACCAAGGTTAAAATATGTTACTATTCAGAGAGTGACAATGATTCTACCTGAGTCAAAAATAAGTGAAGATAAATATTTGGGACATCAATATTCTCATCCAAAAACAAAAGATCTGAGAAATAAAAAGAATCTATTCTTATTACTACTCACAACAGTGAAGGAGTTCTGGCATTAACCCATTGCCAGTTTTCTAAAGGAGAGTATTCGATTTTTGATGTTATAATGAGGGTGCATTCTATAAAGAACAAATATAATAAAGTCGTATCAGTAATTCTAGAATGTCTTATTCATAACCTAATACACATCCCCACGTGCTTGACTCTTTTTCCCAAAGACTGACTGACTAAAGGCCACAATGGTTCCTCAGTGATCTCCATAGGTAACACCTCTCTACTTTTGGGGACTTTTACACCAGGGCTCTTTTAAGGTAAGATAAAAAGACAAAAACAAAGGTTTTTTTCCCCTTTCCAATAACTTTTTTAATTAAACAGATAACAAGACTAAACAACATAAATTAGAAAAATAAATCACACATACATGTTCAAAGGTAAAGCAAAAAGAGGGTGGCAACTCTCACAATCTTTCATTTTGCTTTTATCTATTTAATATACCTTATTCTTAGAAAGTATAAAATGATTTACTTCATAAAAAAGATATGATAGCTCAAGCTATATTTCCTAGTAGAGCTGAATCTTATGCTTTGATTGAAAATAATATTATTATATAAAGTAACTGTTGCCAAGGCTAAGAAATTCCTGAACTGGACACAACCCAAGGGGGTAGGGGGACAGAGAAGGAATCTCTGAACTTAAAAGAGTGTTCCAAAATCTCAGGAAATTGTTTTTAAAGAAGAGACCACCCAATATAGCTCCAAAGTATCAATTATATCAACTAAGCTGTCAGAAGCATTTACTTAAAAACCTGTTTTCATGTGGCACTATATAAAGCCAAGTTGCTTTCTAGAAGGATAAACATATTGAAGATAAATAATAATAAAAGGCAAGTTATCAGTGTTTGAAGAGTAGTGGAAACTGATACATGGGAGTTAGGTAAATAATGTTAAGTAAAGAAACCATTCATCCAATTAATAAAGCCTAAATAAAGAATCTCAGGTGACATTCACTAGAAAAACTGCAAAGGTTAAAATTATCCTTCATTAGCCCAAAAACTGTGAGAAAAGAAGTCCCAGTTTCACCGAGATTACTTTTTCCTAACACCTGGCACAGTTTCCATAACACTTTTAACTTACCTTCCAACCAATGCTGCTGTGCACTTTCTTGTTCTGTCACTTACAAAGCCAAACTTCCTCTGAAAGACTAATTTATGTTTATTGCCTCAACTTCCTTCCCCACCTTCAAGTCAATGACTCTTCAGCTCATGTAGTTTGGTTTCCCATCTTACCATAATACATAAAATTACTTTTCAGGATCATCAGTCAACTTCTTATTGCTAATTCCAAACTCACCTTTCAATTACGTTCTCTGAAGCTAGCACTGTGTCGAGTCTGCTGAATAAATGAAGACTGTTTCCTCCACTATCAGTTATAAGTATAGCACAATCTACACTGCAAATATCTACTTGATTTTCAATTCTAATTTGTTCAGACTGTCAGACAATACCAAGGGCACTAAGAAATTTATAGCAGATATTTGTGAGCAGCTAGCTTCAGTACTTACATTTAAGGTTTACACTAAAGAGGATCTGGCTGTAAGAGTGCGGGAAGGGAAATGCCAAGGAGTAAGGAAACCTTATATAACTCAGAACAAACTTTTTGAGTCTTAGTATTACCTCATAGAACCACTTATAAACTACATACACTATATAAATGTCCACTGGTAAAGAGAATCTGTTAAAGAAACATAATAAAATGGTCAAAACACAAAACCAATGTATTTTTAATAGCAGTACTGATTGCTCTTTTTAAATACTTAAGTTAGGATTGTGATTTAAGTAGAGAAATGAATATAGTTTCAGGCTGGCAAGCAATGTGAAACAATCTTATTCAATTTATTTGAAAGGTTAAAAAAAACTTAGACTCAGCCAGATTAAATCATTTATTACCCAAAGCCAAAAAGCTAGTGTTACAGCTGTGACTGAGAATATGGGGTACTTCCCCTGGCACTCCAGAGTTTAAAATTCCATGTTTCCACTGTAGGGGACAAGGATTTGATCCCTGGTCAGGAAACTAAGATCCTGCACATTGCGTGGCAAGGCCAAAAAAATTTTTAATTTGAAAATAAATTAAGAATGACTTGAAAATCTGGAAATTCAATTTAGTATTTTACCTACTAAATTTTTTTGACTGAAAATTTTACATTTAAATCAATTGATTTATTTTTTAGGCCATACCATGTGGTATATGGAAACTTAGCTCCCTGACCAGGGATCAAACCTGTGCCCCCTGCACTGGGAATGAGTAGTATTAAGCACTGGACCACCAAAGAAATGCTCCTACTAAATTATTTTAACTCTGATTTTCCACTTCTCTAAGAGCAATAATTAACTTTCTTTTAAAACTCTTCTAAGCACTTGTATGTGCGAACAAATCAACTTCCTTCAAATGAGAATGTTTAAAGGTACACATGTCAAATTCTAAGATTAATAACAAAAAACCTTCAATACGTTAAAATATATAATACTGGAGACAAAGATCTGGTATATACTAATTACTAGAAAAAGCTGCTGAACTATTACAGTAGAGAATATGAACAAGATGGTTATAACTGTTGTAGAATTAAATTAGCCTTAGATATTTTAAACATCTTAAGAGGTGAATTCTGAGTAACTAAATACATTTTTTTGGCCACAAATGTAATTTTCCTATGGTTACTAATAAAGTGCTTTCATAGGAAGACTGTGTTTATTTAAGCATAACATTTCTTCACTAGATAAGTCAAAGTAAATCATCTAAATACAATAGGTTTTAGGAAGGATACACGTACTAAAGAATCGCTGTTGGAATAATATGAATGTGTGAAAATCTTTTGTTAAGAAGAGTCCTGAAAGCTCCCTAGTGAAATAGCATTAAAGACATTTTGTAAGTGTGTTGGATATTCTAAAAACTTAGTTTTAAATCTATTTTAATTTGGATGAAAATAATTCTATTTGCTGCCTACCTATTACACAATTCTCCCATATAGGTAAAATAAAAAGATTTAGGTGTGCAATGACAACTTGGACAAGGTGCAGCTTTAAAAAGCAAATGGGGATGGGGAGGGGCTGAGAGACAAACTCTCACTCTTCTTTATTCTTAATATATGGATATGTTACTGCTCTGCTACAATCCCAGACTCCCAGAACTGCCTTTGTTGAAATAATGAAAAGTCAATTTACGCTCTGAAGTAGAGTCAGCAGTGCTGGCCAGATACTCACCGAGTTAGGGTAGTTCAAGTAGCAGATCTGACAAGGCATATCCTGTGCTGATGACCTTGTATTCATCTGGCGTGTTCGAGACTTTTTACTTGGATTAATTACATGACACTCAGCAAAGAGCTTCTCCAGGTTTCCATCAAAGTACCTGCATTATTTAAACAGAAAGGATGAGAGCCCTGTAACAGCACACTGTTAGAGCTCTCAAAAACCTGATTTTTCTATAAGGAAAAGCAAGGAAGGGAATTAAACCAAGACCATATTCTTTCTTGCTCAAAGAAAATGTGTTGTATGGCTACAAACTGTAGCAAACAGAAGTATATGTATAGGAAAACAGATAGAATTTTTGCTATTTTAACATTTTTTACTTTGTTTTTATCCTGAGAAGTTAACATATTAGTATATTAACAGCACAACACCTAAAATCTAAGAATAAATGTTGTATTATCTCTAACGGTACCTTATGAAGAGTGTGTTTTAATATAATAGGCTAGGCTATATTTTATACCAATGAATTAATTTTATTAATAATTTTAGTTCTACCAGTTTAAATATACTAGCAAGTAAACTACCCACAAAGCATACTTTATCCCACAAATCATTTAAAAATGAAACTACTACATGTGTCTCTTTCTACAAAAGACTTGCTTTCTAAATATTCTTTGAAAATAATTTTTAATTTATTAGGGTAGGGGAAGAAGGAGGAAACAAAAAAGTACATATTTAAAAGTTTTTATATCAAATAATCTATATATTGATTTTTTCATATAAAGTATGTATGTATATATACAGAAGTAGTTCACTAAGATATCAAAAGCATAGTATTGCAAGTACTAGGCTAGAGAGTTTCAACTAAACAGTAAACTTCTTGACAGAAGATGGGGTAAATACTTAGCACAATGTTTCCCATTAACACAGTTAAGACATGGTCTTTGGTCTCCTGAAATATCTTAATATTCTACACAGAAAAGCAACAGATTAAAGAAAAAACTTTCAATTTAATCAGCAAAAATGTTAACATGGAATCTGATTAATAGATACTCAAAAGAGTTTCCCAATAGTTTTCATGAAAGTCTTGTTCAGGCATTGTGTCAAAGCATTTACTCCATCTCCAGAACACCACTCATGAGAACCACCATCACTCTCTAAAGACAAATAAATATCCTTTTATAAACGCTTTGACTACAATTATGTTTCAATGAAATGGTCGTGTTATCAATCAAAATGTCAACATATTAATATAAAAGTGGAACGCATATGAAGTTGTCTCTGATGATGCAACTAATCAAAATATACAGAGCAGATAAATCAAATGCTTTTCTACAAAAGTTATCTTTGAAAAACACATAAGATATAAGTTTTATCTGAAAAGTTGAAACATATGAAGAAAACACTAAATATGAATAGGTATACCAAATAACCCTTTGTTTTTCATTAAAAAAAAAAAATTGTGGTTACAAGAAAACACAAACTCCAGTCATCTAAAACTTGAAAATTAACAACTAATACTTCGGTGAACAGTCTAGACAGCATTCTATGCAAACACAAATAGACATGTGCACATTTGATATAATCTCACGTCCCAGGCTTATCACCTGCTTTCTTCACTAAACGATATGTAACAACACCTTTGTCCATGAGCATGGGGCTACATTATTTTTCACTGTTGCATAATATTTCTCTGTAGGTATATACTATAATACACTTTACCAACCTTATACTGAAAGATATTTAGAGATGTTCCACATACAGACAATCCTAGATTAAAATCCTGCTCCATCTGATGGGGGAAATATATCTAGACTTGTACTTTTTTATCAGTGAAGCTGAATATATTTTTCTGTGAAGATACTGCTATTCAGTTTATGAGTTCAGCATGTAAATGAAGAGTAATCCTTTGTTTTACAGACTGCTTTCTTCCCAGTTTCTAACTTGCCTTTGAATATTGTTTAACGATGTTTAACTGCCACTTTTAATTTTTATGTAGGCGAATTTACCATGCAACACTGTTGTGATTTATGGGTTTCATAAACTTTAAAAAAATTATCTCTATTTGCAAAGACTACAGAAATTCACTCATGATTTAGGCCTTTCCTTTAAACTGTTTCCATTAAAACTGTTGATTTACGTGGAAATTATTTTTGTGCAATAAGAAGAAAGCAGGGGTTCCATTTAATTTTAAGCCAAATGGCTAGTCACTACTGAAGGGTGTTTCAACTACTGAAACACTTCCTTCTACCTTAAAGGTATCAATTTAAAGCTTATCTTCTTAAATCTTCTTTGACAGTTCCTCCTCTTCCAATTAGGTAAGGCTCCCTGTATTACATCCTCACAGTATTTTGTACTCCTGTGTAACAAATCACATTACTAACCCTGTAATCACTATTTACGCTTTTCCTGCAAAAGATAAAGTGAAAGTAGCTCGGTTGTGTCCAACTCTTTGTGACCCTGTGAGCTATAGCTCACCAGGCTCCTCTGTCCATGGAATTCTCCAGGCAAGAATAAGTGTAAAAAAAAAAAAAAAAAAAGAATACTGGAGTGGATTGCCATTTCTGTAATCACTATTTTATGTTTTCCCTACTAGAATGTAAACCCCATGAGGACTATTTTATTACTGTAGTAACCCTAGTATCTATAAGTGCTCAATTTCTTTTTAGAGAATAAAGAATAACTTCTTAATGATAATTAATATAAATCTGAATTTCTTTATTTGACTATTTCTTAAAGATAGCAATATATTATAGTTTATATTTATATTATATTTTATATTTAAATTATGTTTGTTATGTTTATATTTATAGTTTATTTATATTATATTATAGTTTATAGTTTTTGGTCCATTCTAGAAGGCAAATAACTTCCAAATACAGCCCAGGTAAACAGAATGGAGAACTGAAAAATCAACTCATATTGCTGGTCATAGCAGGCAGGCCAAGAAATTTTGTTCATTTAATTAAGTTCCATTTTACAGAAATGTAACATTTAAAATTTTTATTTTTATTCATCACATGTTCTGTCCACCAAAGACTTTGCTATGGTTATTTGGAAAGACACTGAAGTTAATTTATTTTTATAGACATACCTTAAAATGGCTATTTAAACCAATTTTGTCAACTGTAAATAATACATTGATTGTCCTTATATAATACCCTATACTCTATAGTTTAGGTTGGAACTTCGCAGAACTGTTCCCAGTTGATTACCATTTTACATAATTTTTTCACTAATTACATTGTTTTTACATTATATAGCTTTTCTTTCAAGAATAGTAAAAACTGCTTTCTATTTCCTAAGCCTGACAGCCCTAATTACTTCAGACATAATTAAAACATTGGGTTTTAAAAAATTTATTGGCCTGCCTCGGGCCTGAGTTTTGGCACATGGATCTTTTGCTATATTGTGCAGGATCTTTCACTGCGGTGCAAGAGGTCAGTACTTGCAGCACAAGGGCTTAGTCCTCTGTGGCATGTGACCAGGGATCAAATCCATGTTCCCTGCACCACAAGGTGGATGCTTAACCACTGGACCACCAGGGAAGTCCCTAAAATGTTTAATTGTATTCAAATGCTCATTTTAGCCAAAATCCTACCCATGACAACCTCCATTTCTTCTGGTACCTGTTGTTACTGAAGTCTTTAGTAAAAATAATTCTCATTTTATAATTTAAATTATTTTTCAACTGACATATATTCAACGTTTCTTCATTCTTGAAGTTTAGTTCTATAGGGTTGATCTTAGCACTTAACTTTCTCTTTCGAAATGCCAATTCAGGTAGTAATTATATCAAGAGCTTTTAGCTATTAAGACCTGCTGGATTTACACCCAGTCTTTGTTCATTTGTCCTCCTTACCTACCATCTACTAATTCCTTCTTTGTCCATTTCTTCTCTTACATGTCTCCATTTTCCATAGTACCTGCTCTATTTCTGGCTATTGACAACATGCTTTCAATACATTATTGACCAGGGGATTTTTGCAGAAACACCTGTGGCCCGCAAGTTGTTATGCAAGTGAATACTTGAAAGGTCTCCCGTCAGTAATGTTCAGGTAACAAAAGACATATTAATATGTCTCTGGTCAATAACGAGTTAACTTCTGCAAGATTACTGCTTGTCCCTTTTTTCCCCCCTTAGTTCTGTCAGCTTCCTTTTCATCTTGTTCTGTTATTTCAGCAGTTTATCTTTGATCCCTTATCTCAAAGTCTATTGCTTACTTTAATCTTCTTAAAAGAACAAAGAAGCTTTTTTTCAACCTGCTAATTATGACAGTTTTATAAGGACTACTATGCTCAAGAATATACTGGATTCTTTAACTTCTCAGACTTTGTATACCTGAGTCACTACATATTTGAAAGTTCCTTCAGTTTGCTGGTTTTTACATACATCCTTGCTGGTCAAAACAGACCAAGATAAAAAGAGACTAATTCAATGTAAGGCAATTTAGTTCAAGTACCTTGCTTAATGAGTTAACACACACGTTTCTCTCTGCTTCACCGACTCCAGTACACAACTGCAAAGATTATATAGAACAATACTATCTTCCTTTCCTACAAAATCTAACTATCCTTTTGAGAAAATCATACTGATGAAAAGAACAGAATGGCAGTGTTGCTCTTTTCCTTCAGTTGGGACTTTCTTTGGTGGGGCAAGGGCATAATGATTTCCGTATCCCCACTCCATCTCTCACAAGGCCTAGGTTTTTCCAGATTAAGATTGTTAGAAGGGCTGGGGATTCCCTGATGGTCTAGGGGTTAGGACGTCATGCTCTCAATGCTGGAACATCATTAGATCCCTGGTTGGGAAACTAGGATTCTGCAAGCTGTGCAGTGCAGCAAAAAAAGTTAGAGGAGCAACATGAGAGGGTCTTCAGTAAGGATTATATACCCTCACCCTACAGTTCTTTCTGTTCATTCATTATGTGTGCAATGTGTGGGATCTGAGTTCCCCAACCAGGCACCAAACCTGTGCCCTCTGCACTGAAGTGTGGATTCTTAGCCACTGGACCACCAGGGAAGTCATTCAGTATGTTTTCAGAAATATAGTTAAGCAAACTGGCACTTAATCAGCCAACTCTCCAGAATATTTAGATCTAAATTTTTCACTTTCCTTGAATATGAGAAATATATCAAGTAATATGAATTAAATTTCAAGGCAGGAACAATAACAGCTTAAAAACTAAGTCTGGTTATAGAAGTATATATATAGCTGACTAATACGTCTTCTTGAATTCTAAATGACTGGCATCATTGTTTGCCATGTCAATAATTTTGTCATTATGAGTTTTTCTTAAAAGCCACTTATCATGTTAAATGTGATAAGAATTCAGGGAATAAGGCAATCGGGGTGGGGTGGGGGGGAAATCATACAACACAGGTCAGGAGCTAGAACATTGCTAGTACTTTAGAAACCCTCCAAACACCTCTTTTTTAGTAACAAGCTGGCTCCCTGCCAGAGGTAATCACTACCCCATTTTACTACCTAAATATCCACCCTCAAACAGTGTAACTTGTTTTTGCCCGTTTTTGAATTTCATATAAACAGAACCATATTGAGGCTAGGTATTCTGTTGTTTGTTTTCCTTTCACCAAATATAATGTTTTTAAGATTCATCTATGTAGTCAGTTGTTGTGCTACTTTGCTTTTCATTCCTGAATTATATAAACATACCACAGTTACCTATCTATAGACACCTGAGTTGTAGCTTGTGGCTGGTATGGGTAACAATGCTATGAACACACTTACATATAACTTTCAATTTAGACATGCTTATTTTTCTCTATATATCTGGGAGTGGAATTACTGGGTCAAAGATATGCAATTGTATTGCTGCTAACTGAAAAAGAAATTTTTATAATTCTAAAGTCATTTAACAATTTATCTGTAGATTGCTTTGGATTTACAATATACACCATTCACATCAGTGATTATTAACTGTCTAGTATCTGCCTTACAACCATTGTACTTTATTATTATTGGTATACTACTGGCTATCTCCTTCAGTATAATGTTGAATATAAGCAAAGATAACAGACACCCGTGTCTTGAACTCCATATAAAAGGGAAATATTTTCAACATTTCATCATGAACTATATCTCCTACAGATGCTTTTATAGATTTTTAGATTAAGAAAGTTTCCTTTTGTGCCTACTTTGCTAATGGTGTTTCTTTTTAAAATCATGAATAATTGCTAATTTTTAGCAACTACTCCTCTGCATCTACTGAAATATTATTCTCATTTATTTGTTCAAGTGACCATATTTGACTGTTTCAAGTTAAACCAACCTAGCATTTTGGGATAAATCTTGGCCATGCTGGATTATTAACTCTTTTTATGTATGGCTGGATTCAATGTGCAAATATTTGGGGCTTTTGTTTCCCTTGGTATCCATGTATATGATAGAAACTGACATGTAATTTTCCTTTGGGCTTTAGTATCAAGGTTGTGATAGCTTCAAGAAGGTAGAGCAAACTCTTTTTCTGTTCTCTAAAAGAATATAAAGTTATGTATTATAAGGTTAGAATTTCTGTCTCATTAAATGCTGGTCAAAGTTTCCAGTGTATCCAATCTGCACTTGGACTTTATGTAAATTTTTGTAAATTGCAAATTCCTAAGAATTTATCCATTTCATGTAAAATTTCAACCTAGTTATTAACAGTATCTTTTTTTTTAAAAGTATCTTAGGATTCAAAGGGATATTCCTTTCATTACTGATAATTTGTGCTTTCTTGACTAATCTCATCTTTTGTCTTCTTGATCCCTTTTACAGTATGTTTCTTTTCCATTTCATTAAAGTCTCCCCTGGTATTTCTTCTTGTACATACTCTCTCTGAATTTATTTTGTTCTTCTTTTTCTATTTGACATATCTAGCTCATTAACTTGAGACTTAAGATGAATGCTTAGCTCATTACTATTCTTATACATGCACTTTACATGTATTTATACATGTTTTAGCACAAATTAGGCAGCAGTCTACAATTATTTTCCCTTAACATTCAAATAGTTGCTTAAATAGCACTTATGAATATTTGAAACTTTAACAAACATGGATAGAATGTGAAATACTGGCTTAAAAAAATACAAACGCTAAGTACAACATAAAGCCACTTTAATATTAATTTTAAAAGATAGCACTGTTTCTAAACACATTTCCATGACTACAGTATTCTAGGTAGTATTCTAGATTAGCACTTATTTTCTTTCATCTACTGAGGGATCATCTTACCATCACTTCCACTTTTAGTACTGGGAAGTCAGCTATCCTCTGGAAGAATATAATATATATTTTCAATTATCTATTTTTCCTTCTACATACATTATATATATACACACACATAGTTTCACTTTTTGCAAGTAATCTTTCTTGTATCTTACTGCTTTTATGATTGTCTATGTTCACACGCTTACTACGATGTTTTAAAATGTAATTTCTTTTTACCATATTTCATAAAATGCTTTGGCACCAAAATTGATGATCTGACCAGAAAGTGAAATGGGAAATTTTTCACATAAGTCAAATTATCAATATTGTTGGACTGTAAGGTGCCATCAACTGAAAGATGCATTTAGATTTCAGACAGATATCTAAGGTGTGAAAAACTACATCTTAGAATCAATAAAACAGCATTTTACTATATGCATCAGTCAATTCAATTCAGTCGCTCAGTTGTGTCCGACTCTTTGCAACCCCATGAATCACAGCACACCAGGCCTCCCTGTCCATCACCAACTCCCAGAGTTTACTCAAACTCATGTCCACTGAGTCAGTAACGCCATCCAACCATCTCATCCTCTGTCGTCCCCTTCTCCTCCAGCCCTGAACCTTTCTCAGCATCAGGGTCTTTTCAAATGAGACAGCTCTTAGCACCAGGTGGCCAAAGTACTGGAGTTTCAGCTTCAACATCAGTCCTTCCAATGAATACTATTATGCATGGGAACAGTTAAATTCTCTTATCAATCTAGAAAAATTAGTCACTAAACCTTCAAATATCACCTCTGCCCCATTTTCTCTTTTTCTAAACTCAGTGGAGACCTTCTTGTTGAATCTTTTATGTTTCTTCTCTTGTTTATTTTCCATCAATCAGTGTGTGTGCATAATTCTGAATAGTGTTTTGATTTCCTATTAGGTTGGTGCAAAAGTAATTGCAGTTTTGTACCGCTGAAATTTGCAATTTGATATTGGAATACATTCTAAAATAAATGTGGTTATGTTATACATCATTTTAATGCACAGTTCTTGCTTTATGTTTTTTGCTAATGACTTATTACTTGCTGTTTATTTTATAAGTATTTTACACCGTAGAAATGATGTTAGACATAAAAAGAAAATTTGAGTGATTTTATTCAAGTTCAAAATTGGTCATAAAGCAGTGGAGGCAACTCACAATATCAACAACGCATCTGGCCCAGGAACTGCTAAGGAATGTACAGTGCTGTGCTGGTTCAAGAGGTTATACAAAGGAAACGAAAGCCTTGAAGATAAGAAGTGCACTGGCTGGCCATCGGAAGGTGACAATGACCAACAGAGGGAGCCACCATGGACGCTGATCCTCTTAAAACTACGGGGTAAGTTGCCAAAGAACTCATTGTCAATCATTCTATGGTCATTTGGCATTTGAAGCAAACTGGAAAGGTGAAAAAGTATGGTAAGTGGGTGCCTCATAAGCTGACTGTAAGTCATCATTTTGCAGTGCCTTCTCTTATTCTACACAACAACAAACCATTTCTTGATCTGATTGTGAAGTGCAATGAAAAGTGGATTTTATATGACAACAGGTGACAACCAGCTCAGTGGCTGAACAGTGAAGAAGCTGCAGAGCACTTCCCAAAGCCAAACTTGAACCAAAAAAAGATCATGGTCACTGCTCAATGGTCTGCTGCCAGTCTGATCCACTATAGCTTTCTGAATCCCGGTGAAACCATTACATCTGAGATGTATGCTCAGCAAATCAATGAGATGCACCTAAAACTGCAATTCCTGAAGCCAGCATTGGTCAACAGAAGGGGCCCAATTCTTCTCCATGGCAATGCCTGACCACACGCTGTACAACCAAGGCTTCAAAACAGAATGAACTGCGCTCCAGTTTCACCTCAGCTGTATTTACGTGACCTCTTACCAACCACCTACCACTTCCTCAAGCACCTCGACAAGTTTTTGCAGGGAAAACACTTCCACAACCAGCAGGAAGCAGAAAACGCTTTCCAAAAGTTCGTCAACTCCTAGGACATGGAGTTTTACGTTATAGGAATAAACAAACTTATTTCTCATTGGCAAAAACGTGTTGATTGTAACAGTTCCTATTTTGCTTAATAAATACGAACATGTGTTTGAGCCTAGTTATAATGATTTAAAATTCAGGATCCAAAACTTCAATTACTTTTGCACCAATCTAATAGTACACTAAACCTGTTTAGCTGTGTCCAATCTGCTGTTAAACTAATTCACTGAGTTAATTTTGCTTATTTTGTTTAATAAGCTTTTTTTTCTTCCAAATCTGTATGACAGCTCATATATTCTAATTCCCTGATGAAAGCATACCTATTTTAGTTTACTAATTTAGTGTGACTAATTCTAATATATGGAATGTCAAATTAGTATACTTTAATTATAAAAAATAATTTGAGGAAGTAGTTTGAGGCCTTGCTGCTTTTCTCTAGAAAAAAATTATACTTGGTTCTGTCAGGAGTCTGGGTACATTAACAGTCTGGAACCATCTTATTTCAACTTCAAGGCTTGATGTTTTCTGGGCCACTCAGATGACCTGAATACTATCTTCAGTCTTTAGGAGAGCTAGTTTACCTAATCCTCATTCTTGGTGGGATGAGAACTCCAACTTTTTTCCCACTAACCAAAGGCCAACAAAAACCACAGCTCAGTCTCTTGGCTACCTCTTCTGGATTAGCATATGCTTCTAGGGCACAGAGGACTGGGGTACTTGGCTCATTTGTCTAGATTTCCATGTTCTCTTCGGTTTTAACCCTCTAATTCTTATTTTACTAATTATCAGATGTTCTTTGTTATTGTATTTAGTGGATGGAATGATTCCCAGAAGTTTTCCAGTCTTCTTTATTTTCTGTTAAACTCCTTCACATCTCCTCCATCAATACTCTGCTTTCAATTAATTGTCACCAACCTAAGTCAAGTCAACATTTTTCTTTTATCTATATTATTGAAATAGTCTTCCAATTGGTCTTCCTGCCTTCAATCAGCTCATATTGTTTGGTTTTTTTCCTATAATAATGTTCTTATATTACATCTCTCCATAAAAATTTTAAGGGCTTTCCACTTAACAGTGGAAAAGTCAAAATTTATTTGCTAAGCATTCAAGGTCTTCCAAAATGTACTTTCCACTAAACATATCCAATCATTTCCTCTCTATTCTTCATGTAAATCTTAATTATCATTCAACACATGTTCCTTAAACACCTCCCACACCACAACTATTTTCTGAACCTGTAATACCCTGGTTCTCACATTCCCCTGACCTTCTAAGTTCAAGCAAATGCTATCTCATGAATAAATTCTTAACCACAACAGCAATAATAAGATAATACACTTGTTGCTTTCTATACACTGCTCCCCACTAACACCTGAGTTGTTTGAAGAGGAAAATCTCTGCTATACTGTAGAACAGTGATGGATGCTATCACAAAAGTCTGCCATCTGACAAATCAACTTTACTTTCACATTCGAGCAGTTAACTGTGAAACAATATACTATTATTAATGTGGTTAAGGCAAGCTACATACTATCACAATAACAGACAAGGGCTAACCCCCATACTTAATTACTAAATGGGTGTTAATGCTTCAGAATGAAAAGTGAAAAGCTATTTGCAACACAGGGTGGAAAAGATTGATAGCCATTTTCAAGATTCTTGATCACACCTGTCCATTAAAAGTAGTCATCAGTCACCTGTACTGCTCCTCACTTCAGACAGGCCAGTTAACTTATTAACTAACATTCACCTTATATATTACTGACTACAATGAGTTTTAAAATTTAACAAAACATACCTATAAAAAAAGAAATCTGAGCTGCAGAAAAGAAGTAACCAACTTTTTACTTGCTACTAACTGTAAAGGAGCTTAATTTGGCACAGGGTGGTGGTGGTAGGTGGATTTGTCTCAAACTCCTGACAAACTGAAGTATGATTTATATGCATATCATACATTAAATAAAAGTTCTACTGTAGAAAAACAAAAGCTAGAAAGGGCTGAATTTAAAGTAATTACCGAACACTATATATGTTAGGAATTGTGTTAAGTGCTAGGAATGAAAGATTAGTGAGGTATTTTCTACACAAGGAACTCTAGCTGGATCCATGGGTTGGGAAGATCCCCTGAAGTAGGAAATGACAAACCACTCCAGTATTCTTGCCTGGGAAATCCCATGGACAGAGGAGCCGGTGGACCGTAGTACATGGGTCGTGAAGAGTCGGACACAAGTGTTCCGGTTAAATATGGGTACAAAAAACAAACAAAGGAACTCCCTAGAACTGCACAGCTAACAGCCTACACTGGCACCCACAGAAGACCTGTGGTCAGATAAAGGAAACATTTCCAAAGTTGAGGCAACACAAAAAGTTGGTGATCACTTTAAAAGTTTTATACTTCTAATGTGTAATATAAGAAATAAAGAGAAGACTCAGAAAGGCAGACAGAAGGTAACTAAATAAAAAGAAAGGGAAGAAGGAGAACTCACTTTCTCAGTCTCTCCTGCTGGGAAGGTAGTGCCTAGGAGATGCAGGGTGATTCACAGTTTTTCTGTCAAGCATAGAACTGAAGAAGGATCAACGAGAAATTTACTCTATTCGAGGTAAGGAGATATTCAATTTTCAAAGACTGCAATAGCAGAATTACTAGTCGTGGTGTCACAAAGTCAATATTTGATGCTACCAGCCGTGATGCCTGTGCCCTAAGGCACCAGCAACAGCTCTTCCACTAAAATAGTCTGGCATTTTCCTGAACTCAGACTTCACGGCTGATTCTCAATATGTAATGTCTTTTCCACTTAACTTCTCAGTTTGCTTACAACTAAAAACCCTAACTGATACACCAGAAAAGGAGACAGTTCAAGATGACAAATGAAATACTGAAAGCAACATCCCACGAAAATTATGATAGAATCAAAGCCCAGATGGAAAGGTTGGCCTTAAAGAAAGACAGACTTGTTATTGCTGCACTTCTGATTTTCTGATTTTTTCACCTGGAGGATCATGGGAAGAAGCTGAGTGAATAGAGAAAATTCTATTTACTTTGTAAAACAGAAAAGAAAGAAATCTGCAGAGTTAAAAAGCAGAAGGCTACATAAGAAAGAAAATGGCAAAAGTCTGGAAAGCTGCTATGAGAGACGAGAGACCAGAAAGTTAAAATGGTCCCTTTTCTACCAGCCCCTCCCCACCCTGACCAAAATTTATTTTTCAAAAGAAAAAATCACTCATGTTCAGGGTCAGGACAGATCTGTTTAAGCTGTGGACTAGAAGTCCAGGAGGCAAGTAAGAAGAATTACTGTTAAGAATCTATTTATACCTTTATTGCTGTTGCCGGGCTATGAATTCCCTCCTCCAGGACAGGGACTATGGCTCACTAATAAACACAAGAAATATTTATATGCTTAGTACATGGAAAAGAAAGAGGAAGAAATTTAAAACTTCACAATTTTTACTAAGGTAAGAATCATCTTTAAGTATGTCAAAATGAATAGAAATAATACTTGAATTCATTTTGTGTCGCCAACTGGAAAACAAGATTTTTTTTAATGCTATGTAACAAAATTTACTGGCCATATTATCTATCTTTGCTTGTGATTCCTGGGATCCTAAATATCATAAGATTACCATACAAGTAACTTTCACTTTTATACTTAAGAACTGGGAGACGCACAGTGTCACTGAAGTCTCCTTATAATTCCGTGTTTCTTTCCATTCTTCAAGTGTATTAATGGGGTGAGAGGAGAGGTAAGAATGGAAAAGGGTCCGGGCACTGGCATTTACAAAAATTCTTAGGTAATTTCTATGTATTTTAATAGTTTACCAATTGATTGTCTTGAGTCTCCTAGGTAATGATTATATTGTCTTCACAGAATTTCTCTAATATGAATTTCTCTTTAAGTAAAAGAATTATTTTTAATGTTTTATTTTCTTTTGGTCATGCTGCAAAGCACACGTGATCTTAGGTCCTCGATCAGGGATCAAATTCACGCCTCTAGCACTGGAAGTGCAGAGTCAACCACTGGACTGCCAGGGAAGTCTTTCTCTTTTTTTAAACAGAAAAGTGCTTTCATTACAAATAAATGTTTATTTTCTGAATTAAATAATTATTTTGTTATAAAGTTTTTCTGCAATTATTGAGGGAAATTCACAGAATACAAAAAAGCATAAAGAATTTTTAAAAATCCACAATCCTCCCATCCCCAAAACAATCTTCATGTCACTTATTTAATTTTCCATGTATTATTTTATGTATTAGAACTCCCAATACATTTAAATGGTGGTGACTGCCAATAACCTTGTTTGATTTTAACTGGCATATTTCTAATATTTCAAAATTAAGTATAGTTTTGCTATAGGTTATTAGTTGATATCCTTTATTAATCTAAGAAATTACCTTCTTAGTTTCCAAAAAATTGTTTTTTTCTGACTGAGGGGTAAATACACAATATTATTAATACATTGCTGGCACTTATATAACCTTTTGGCTTCTCTTCATCAACCTGTTAAAAGTAGTAAATGCTACAGACAAGTTTTTTCCTAAAGGTGACCCATTCTTGCATTCTTAGGAGAAATCATACTAGACTATTATTATTTCAATTCAATTATTTTTTATTCATGAAATCAAAAGCTATCTTCAAAACAAAGGTAGTTTTCTTATGCTGTCTTTGTCAAATATCATAACCAGATTTATTCTGATTCAGCTAACATGAAATAATGATGCCTTATCTTTTTTTACATTCTAAAATAATTTTCAATAGGAACTAGTAGCTCCTTAAAGGTTTATTAAGATAGAACTTGAACATAAAATCATCTGGTGCTTTTTGGGAAAGGAGAGGGATCTTCTAGTGTATTTACATTTTCCTACAGTTGTCTTCCTAATTTTTTCTTTGGGAGATGGGAGATGGGTAATTTCTTTACTGAGCTTTCAAATGTAATGGTACAAGTGATATAAATGTGTAAGTTGCTCAGTTGTGTCTGACTCTTTGACACTACATGGACTGTAACGCGCCAGGCTCCTCAGTCCATTGAATTCTCCAGGTAAGAATACTGGAGTGGGTTGCCACTCCCTTCTCCAGGGGATCTTCCCGACCCAGGGATGAACATGGGTCTCCCACGTTGCAGCAGATTCTTTACCAACTGAGACCAGGGAAGCCCCGCGGTGGTATACACAGTATTAATTAAAATTTTTGAAATATGTTTTCCTAACCATAATCATACATTATTTCCAATGTTGTTTATTTGTGCCTCTTCCTCTTACCCCAATCACATTTGCCAATGATTTATTTCCCTCTTTTTCAAAATAAACTTCACCTTTTAAAGAGCAATTCCCCCCCCACCAAAAAAAGAGCAATTTTAAGCTCCAAGTTGAAAGTACAGAGGTTTCCTATATACCCCCTGCCACTATACACACACACAACCTCCCCCTCCATCAGCATCTCACATAAGAGTGGTGCATCTGATGCAATGAGCCTACAATGACACATCACTATCGCACAGTTTACGTTAGGTGTGAGGTCTGGTGCCGTACATTCAATGCATTTAGGTAAATGTATAGTTGGCATATCTTAACAGTTTCATAAAGAACACTTTCACTGCCCAAAAGACTCTTTTGGATCCCTCTAACCTCTGGCAACCACTGATCTTTTCATTATTTACATAATTTTGCCTTTTCTAGAATGTCATACACTTGGGATCAAACAGTATGCAACTTTTTCAGACTGGTTTCTTCCACTTACCAATACTCATTTAAGGTTCCTTCATGTCTTTTCATGGCTTGATAGCTCTCTTCATTTTAGCAATGACATATTCCATTGTCTGGATGTGCCACAGTTCATTCATTCATTCACCGACTGCAGAACATCTTGGTTGCTTCCAAGTTTTAGCAATTATGAATACAGATGCTATGAACACCCATGTGCAGGTTTTGGTGGTCACAAGTTTTCAACTCATTTGGGTAACTACTAAGATGCGTGACTGGATTATATGGCAAGA
The DNA here is from genome assembly GCF_910594005.1 of Cervus elaphus. NCBI lineage: Eukaryota > Metazoa > Chordata > Mammalia > Artiodactyla > Cervidae > Cervus > Cervus elaphus. Next base: position 80,980,566 of record NC_057826.1, read on the forward strand.
AACTTCCAAATTGGAAGCAAAGTAGCTGGACCATTTTGCATTCCCAACAGCAATGAATGAAAATTCCTGCTGCTCCACATCCTCATCAGTACTTGGTGGTGTTTTCTGGATTTTGGCCACTCTAATCAAGGTGTGTAGTGGTAATTTCAACAATCCCATTTTAATGAGCAGTACCCTAATGATGATATGTGATGTTAAATATCTCTTCATGTGCTTACTTGACATCTGTATATCTTCTCTGATAAGGTGAGTATTAAGATTTTTGCCCACTTTAAAATTGGGTCTTTAGCCTACTACTGAGTTCCAAGAATTCTTTATGTATTTCAGCTAACAGGTATGCAAATATTTTCTCCCTAGGTCTTGTTTTCTCATTCTCTTGATTATTTCCCTTTATCCATTTCAAAGATCAGTTTACTTCTGTTTCCTAGTTCACTAATGCTGTTTTTATCTTAAATAATTATTCTACTCTCTGAGTTTATTTTACATACTTTTCTAACTTCCTGTTTCAAAGGTTCAGTTTGTTTTCTACCTATTTATCTTTTCTTATAGATACTGACTATAAATTTCACTGTACCTCTTCAGCCACATTCCACATCTGTCCTCCCATTATTTAGTTCTATTTTAATAATTTCAATTTTGGATTCTGAGTTTTTTGCAAGTGTGAAAACAGAACCAACGTATCAATTTTCCTTGGAATGTATTATAGCCCAGAATGTGACCAATTTGAAAATAATATACTCTGAAGGATACACAAAATACCAATACATATTTTAAACTCTAAGTTTATTTATTGACACCAGCCTAGAGAGACAGCACCCACAAAACAAGAATAGTTATTAAAATGAATAAGTTGTATACTGTTAAACAACTCAAGATGGCTAAACAGCTGATGCAGTAAGAAAAGCAAGTTAGTGAATTAAAGGTAAACCTGAAGGACTTTCACAGACCTAAGTAGAGAGACAAGTACAGAAGAAGCATTTTTTTAAAAGGTGGAAAAGAGATCCAGAAGTTTCAACATATAACCAACAGGAATTCTAGAAAGCAACAAGAGAATGGAGAAAAGGTAATATTAAACAAATAATAGCTAAGAATTTCCCAAACTAAAAACATGAGTCCTCAGACTTAAAGTACACAATGAGCTATATTTTCCAAACTTACTCCACAATTTCAAACTATTAAGAATTTCTCTTGAGGGAGGGGACACATGTATACCTACGTCCTATTCATGTTGATGTATGGCAGAGGCCATCACCATATTGTAGAGTAATTATCTTACAATTAAAATTTAAAAAAAAAAAAAGAATTTCTCTTAGAGCACTAAAGAATGTATTGTTCTGGAGGGAGGAAAAAAGTAAATCTGGAGAAAACAGTGGAATGCAAAAAAAAAAAAAAAAATTTAGCCAAAAAACAAAAAAAGTTAAATATACTGACAGTAAAAATGCTTAACATTAAATAAAAACTTCAAATATATCAACTTATTCAACTGAGAGAGGAAAAGGGGAGGACAGAGAAGAAAATTATGCTACAGTTTTTTTCTTGTGTAGGACATGAATATAAATAGTATACTGTTATACACTTATAGTTAAGTATGCATATACAAACTATAAGGGTGATCACTTAAAAAACTGAAATAAAATATATAACTCTGAAATTATTAGGGGGAAAAAAGGGAAAGGAAACTTGAACAAGCCAAATAACTCAACAGAAAACATAGTAAATATAAAGCACAAATCAAGGAAATCAATAACTAAATCTAAACTTATTAGTAATTACAAAATAAAGTATAGCAGTGCTACTATCAGACAACAGGATATAATGTGGGACATTATATGAGACAAAAAGGTACTGCATATTGATTTAAAAACACTAAAGATTTACAAGTACTCAATAATATATCTCCAGAATACACAAAACAAAAACTGGAATTACAAGGCGAAACTGAAATGTTCACACATACTAGAAGTTTCCAGAAGTTACCTATTTCAATTCACACTCATCACACTTAAGTATAGTATTTAACTTAAGAATGCTTTCAACAGTGTCATTTCAGCAATGCTATAGGGCAAATGTGAGAATGTCTTTAGAGAGATACACTGATAACAAACTAGAAATAAGTCTAGATCAGCAGAGGAGTATCAGATGTAAACAATGAAAAGCTACCTTTTTCCTAACAGAGGTGTTATAAAGTAAGTTTGAAAACAAACTTGACCAAAATTAAAAGTACCGCTGATTTTTTTCAAAAAAGAAGGTCAGATCCATGCAAAAATAGGGGGGAAAAAACCACCACACTAACCAAAGAGCATTTTATTCTTCAAGCACCTGGGAAAGTTCTACAGTATGTGTCTAAGAACATAAGCTTTGGAGTCCAACAAATCTGAGTTTAAGTAATAACTCCTTGTGTTACAAAACTCATACAAATATATCAAGCTCTAAGTCTTAGGGTCTAAACTATTAAGTGGGGATAATAATTTGTAGCTCTATAAAGCTATCGCTAAGATAAAATGAAATAATGCCTGGCACAGAGGGCTCAATAATTAACAATTATTGTTGTTACTATTAAATTGTATTGCAGTGCAAGATGTGAGAAACTTCGTAATATTCTTGGTATTAATTAACATCTGTTTTGCAAAGAATTTTTGATTTTAAAGTCACATGGGAAATACTCTCCATTTATTTCTCATAATACTTGGATTCTCAGGTTGTAACAAAAACTATATGTAATTTTAAAATTAAAATTAGAACTGCTAATTTTAGACTGATAGAATAAATAACGGCTCTCATCCTATTACCAAGTGCTCCAAATTTCCAATCTAAGAAAGAGAAAAAGATAAAGGCAGCACTATTAAAGTCATTCTCCAGTCCTAGTAATTTCTTGCCTTTAGAACCAGAAACATTTCCAGAGAGAAAATACCCAATGGGATTTAGTTCTGCACTGAAACCAGAGAACCACCCCAAACAGCTGTTTCAGTGGTACGGATACCCTGAGCAACTTCTTTATATTTATTGAAGAAATGTCATTATTATGCCTACAGTAGATTTAAAAGTTTACAGGCAAGCAAGTTTTAAGTAATTAAAGGAAGATCTTATTCATGTGTTTTAAGACTCTATCAAGTCCTTAAAAAACAAACAAACAAAAAAACACCTCCTTTTAGTTCTCAGTACTCAAGAGGATGTATTATAGAAGATATTGAAGTAGAGTCCCCACACCTCACCTCCAAAGTAAAAGAAGAAACAAGCCTGAGTTCCCTTAACACTAGGTTTATTGCAAAACTTACAGATGGGGAATATATCAAAGCAAATACTACCCATACACGGGTTTGTTCACTAAGTGTATAAATCAGTCCCTTACTTGTGTCTCATAAACTCGTGCAACAGGCTTTCCACAATTACTTCTAAGTATAAAGCTCACAATATAGTTCCTTACCTTTCCATTAGCTTCTCTTTATCCCAATTGAAGTGGCTAAGGAGTATTCTTGTGATAGTTGCTGGATTCTAAAGGGGGGGAAAAAAAGTCATTTTAAGGTAATAGCACTTATTGACATTTAGTGAATTTTTTTAGGTTGAACTTACTCTTCTATAACACCCCACCCAAATTACCTTTCCTAAGGTATTTCTTTATTCCCCTAAGAAAATACAAAATTTTAACCAAGACTATTTACAAATAGTTTGTCACACTAATATGTCATGTTTCTATGAGATTCTAAAGCAGAATTCACAATAAGACAAGAAGAAATTAAATGAAAAACTACTGTATTAAATCAAGCACTAATAAAGTGAACTTTTTTGCAATTAGATTTAACAGACTGCCACATCAACACACTGTAAATCAATAAAATTTCTAATATTTTATATACTGAATATGTTCTAATCAGTCCAAACCATTTTTAATTCAGAAGGCCCATACTTAATGAAAAAGACAAAATACCTGCACTGTGAAATAATCTATAGAGTATCATCTGTAACCACTATTTCATTCCTCAAAGGAAACCAGAGTCCAAAGTTTACTGCCCCATCATCATCCAGTGATGTCACAGACCCTCCCGTTTCCCATGAAACTAGTGAACAGTTTTATCTCAGTAAGATGATGGGGCCTAGGAGATGAAGGAAATTCAACTTATTCAAAGACACTAGAGCTAGTTACAATGTCAGAAGTGAAATTCAAACCTGAGTCTGCTTATCTGTACTTTATGCATGATTTTATTATATCAAGTAACACTTCAAAAATGGTCTCTGCATATAAACCACTTTTATTTCACCAGAGTTAAGACAGCAATGTTCTGGCACAGTAAGTGTTTGGGCTTCCCTGGTGGCTGAGACAGCAGAGAATCCGCCTGCAGTACAGGAGACCTGGGTTTGACCCCTGGGTCTGGAAGACGCCCTGGAGAAGGGAATGACAGCCCACTTCAGTATTCTTGCCTGGAGAATTCCATGAACAGAGAAGCATGGCGGGCTGCAGTCCATGGGGTCGCAAAGAGTCAGACACGGCTGAATTAATAACACACATCTACTGATTTAGTTTAAAAGCAATCCTGTATAAAAATGTCATGAAAGAAATCCCTATCAATTATTCTTAGTAATACCATTTGTCACAAAAATTCAGACATCCACATTGCTGCTGTTGTTTAGTTGCTAAGTTGTGTCCAACTCACCTTTGGCAAAAAAGCCAAAGATGCAGATACGCTAAGTCCCAACCCTCTGCTCCAGGCACATTTTGCTAATCCATCTGGCTTTTCCTTACTTCTTAGACCCAGACTTCCTTAATAACCTTCCTTCAACACACCATTTGAGAAAAACACTGTCAGTCTATAAGAATAAGTGAAAAGAAACCTATTAGCTCACCCTAAATTATAATATTTGTATAGAATACAGATAGTATCACATATCCAGCTCTTTTACAGTAGGACTGTGGGCTTCCCTTGTGACTCAGCTGGTAAAGAATCCACCTGCAGTGCGGGAGACCTGGGTTCAATCCCTGGGTTGGGAAGATCCCCTGGAGAAGGGAACGGCTACCCACTCCAGTATTCTGGCCTGGAGAATTCCATGACTGTATAGTCCATGGTGTCACAAAGAATCGGACAGGACCGAGCAAGTTTCACTTGCCTATAACTGAAATAGTTATTCAGTCATATTTAAAATAAGGGCAATAATCCCATCAATTGGGGAAATTTCGTAGTAGTCACTGGGATTTTGCAACTATAACTCTGGGACATCCAACACACTATACATTCTCTGCCACTGGGGAAAATTTTTCAGGAATTGTTAAGTCTCAACTTGCAAACAGAAAAATGGGAGAGGTGGGGAAATGCCCTCTTTGACCTAATGCTGCTAAGTGCCTTTTCTGTGTTTGAGATCCCACATCAAAAACTGGTCTCCTCCAGAGATTCCAAACCTGTTTTATTGATTCTTCAAAAATAACTATGGAATGTTCTGTTAAAAAACCAATTCCTAGGTTCCACTCCCAAATGTGCTTGTTGCCAAAGGGATTCAGAACATTAGACCAGTGGCCCCCCAGGATGAAGAAAACATGACAATCTTTCTGGTTTTGGCTGTTCAAACACTTCTGTGTAGGTGTAATGTGTTTGTTTAGTAATGTACACAGGGACCTCCCTGGCAGTCCAGTGGTTGGTTAAGACTTCACGTTCCAATGCTGGGGCCGCCAAGTTCAATTCCTGGTTGGGGAGTGAAGATACCACAGGCCTCAGGGCCAAAAACCCAAAATACAGGGAATTCCCTGGCTGTACAGTGGTTAAGACTTCACTTTACAATGCAGTGGATGCAGGCTCGATCCCTGGTCAGGGAGCTAAGATTCCACATGTCTCTTGGCCAAAAAACCAAAGCACAAAACAGAAGCAATACTGTAACAAATTCAATAAAGACTTAAAAAAATAATAACGTACATACTTTATTGGAGATACATGCCAGAAAATTTTTCCAGAAGAATACTACTGGAAAATTTGGCTAACCACATGCCTCTTGGCCAAAAAACCAAAGCATAAAACAGAAGCAATACTGTAACAAATTCAGTAAAGACTTAAAAAAATAATAACGTACATACTTTATTGGAGGTACATGCCAGAAAATTTTTCCAGAAGAATACTACTGGAAAATTTGGCTAAACCACATCATAATGCCAAAATAGCTATATTCTGCCAGTGAGCTACACTTCAGGGCAGAGAATATTTCACAGTACTAGATAAATATTTTGCATCACTATCTCAGTGCAGCTGGATCAAGTCATTTATGTGCACTGAATATAAGGAAAGGTGATGGAAAAATAATGTTTATTATACGTCTACTGTATTCCGGACCCTGTTTAAGAACTTCCCAGTTGGTGCCAGTGGTAAAGAATCTGCCTGCCAACGCAGGAGACATAAGAGATGTGGGTTCAATCCCTGGGTAGGGAAGAACCCCTGGAGAGGAAATGGTAACCCATTCCAGTATTCTTGCCTAGAAAATCCCATGGACAGAGGAGCCTGGCAGGCTACAGTCCATAGGGTCGAAAACAGTCGGACATGACTTAAGAGGCTGAGCACACATGCGCAGCAAAGTATTTTATATACCTCATTTAATTCTCAAAGCACTCTGTAAGGTAAATATTCTTACTTCCTATTTTAAATATGAGAGAACTATGACTAGGCTCCAGGAGTACACAAAAACTACCCAATATCATACCTCTAATTAAGTGCAATGGTTGGATATTCTAGCCCAGGACAATCTGGATCTAACATTCCTTCATTTATTCCATGTAGGAGAACCCAAAGGAATATTAAAGATCTTACTTACATAGGTTTAAATATCTTTTATATCCTCCACAACAGGGTAATTCAAGGCAGGATGAGGAGGGGATGACAGAAAGCTAAAAGGCACAAGGGCATTTGAGGGACTGAAAAATGTGATGGTTGGTTATATGAGGGAAAATGTTTATCAAAACTCAAACTATACACTTAAAAATGGGTACTTTTAGTCAAATAAAAGTTACACACTAATCATGTTTATTTTTATTTAAAAACGGAACAATCTGACTTTTGGTCCTGGCATCTCCTTCCCACCAATTACAACTAAAAACTGCACAAAATACAACTAACAAGAGTCCTCTAACAATTAAATAACAGCAGGGAGATTGGGGAGAACAGGGAAGAACAACAAACAGATGGTAATGACCATCCTGTTTGTTTTATCTCCTTTATTTCCTGGCTTGAACACAAGGGTGGGCCAAATAAGCATAACTGTGTAATAGGCATGATCGGCAAAAACTGAGACAAGGGCACCTTCTTGGTCAGGGACTAGGGCAAATGCCCCTGAGAAAGTCAGAGAGAATACTTTTCATCTTCCTTTATTTATTTCTCCCAGCCTTGGCCTGAGACCAGTCCCAGCCCTGAAACTACATACTGCAGAGCACAGAAAACTACCAGGGAAAACCCACTGCTCTAAACAGAGGAACAAGGAAGACCTCTGCTGTGAAAAGTGTGAGAACCCTATTACTTCCTTTCTTTCTCTTGCCACTTCACCTCAAGGCATGACGGGCAGAAAACTAACACTGAGAGAACGCCACACATTCAGAGAGAGGAGTAAAGAAGAGAGCCCTGGGAGACAAGAGGAAATCACTCTAAGGAGAGAGAGGCAGATGCAGGTTCCTAACTCTATGATGAACCAAGTCCTGGGCTCACATGCCATCAATCCATGTGTGGAACAGCCAAAGAAGAACAGGAGAAGCTGCCAGAACAGAACTATGAATAAATAGTTGCCCAAATCCTAGATCAACCTAGTGGGAATGGGAGGGGCAAAGTGAACACAGCAAAGATTTAGAAAACTGAACAGATAATGGAATCAACCTGTACATAAGGTGAGAAAGAACTCCAGGTAGAACCTAACTGGGTTGACTTGTTTACTAAAACAAATAAAAGATCCTTACCATTTTTGAAAGGATTTTAAGAAGACACAGAATCTCACACAACATACTACACACTCAGGAGAGAACACAGAACTACCAGAAACAAAGTAAGAACAATAACAAAAATCTGATCAACTATCAAGGGAGAAGACACTTGAGTCTGACCCCAAGATGACCCAGATATTAGAATTATCAAAGACTTTTGAAACAGCTGTTAAAAACATGAACATTAGGTAAGGGTGAACCTTAAAATGAATGAAAAAAATTCTTAGGACAGAAGCTCAAATTATTTTTTTTTAAAAAAAGGGGGTAGAAGGACTAAATGGAAAATTTTAGGACTAAAAAGCTCTAAGACCACTGGATGGGCTCAAGAGCAGAGGAGATGACAGAGAGATCAGTGAACTCAAAGATATGTCAATAACAAGAATGAATGAGTGAGTGAGTGAGTGTGTGGCTGTGTATGAAGTCTTGGGGCCCTGTGGGATAATATCAAAAGCTACCAGCCTAAAATTCTATATTCAATGAAAGTATTGTTCAGGACTGAAGCAAAGGATATTCTCAGACAGGAGAAAACCAAGAGAACTCACTGCCAACAGACCTGCTCTAAAGGAACTGCTAAAGAAGTTCTCCAAATAGAAAGGGAGTGGCAGCAAAGGGCAACCTAGAATTTCAGGAAAGAAGGAAGAGTAAATGAGTAAATATCATAGTCTATTTTTCTCCTCTTATATTTCGGAAAATATACAGAACTGCTGAAAATGAAAATTATAACAGGTTATGGTGAGGGGAAAGGGTAAATGTATACCAATGTAACACATATGACAACTACAGTACAAAGGGACAGATATAAATGTTATCTGTATAGCTATAAGGTTTCTATGTTTCACTTGGAGTGGAAAAATATTAACTCTAAGTAGACTGTGAAATGAAATATTTGTATATAAGGCCTAGAGCAACCATTTAAAAAGCGAGATAAAAGCACCAATACATATATAAAGTCGAATATTTTTAGAATTTCAATCCAAAAGAAAGCAGGAGGACCAAAGACAAAAATCAATTAAAACACCAAAATTCAACCACATCAATAATTACATTAAATGTTAAAAGTGGGGAAAAAAACAAGCAAACAAAAAAAACATTTAAAAGACAGAGGTAACTATACAAATACCAAATTATGTTATATACCTGAAACTGATGTCATATGTCAATTATGCTTTAATTAAAAAAAGAAATCTTTGTGTTGCTAAATGAAAATAAAAGACAAGAGACAGAGAGCTTAGTTTTTTTTAAGGCAAAACTATATATTGTTTATATAAACAACCCATTTTCCAATATAATGATATACAGAGACTAAAGTAAAAATTTTTTAAAAAGATGTATTATGCAAAACACAAATCAAGCAAAAGTTGCAGCAGCTCTTTTTCTCAAAGTAAACTTCAAAACAAGAAAATTTACCAGTGATAAACAGAAATCTCAGTGGAAGGGTCAAGTTACCAAGAAAACATGCACCTAACAATAAAGTCCCATAATAAATGAAGCAAAAACAGAAAAATCCACAATTATACTTAGAGATTTCAAAATCCCTCTCTCAGTAATCCAATGAACAGACGATTCAGAAAATAAACCATCTTCTATTAAGTAATCCAAGGGTCAAAGAGGAAGTCTTCAAGAAAATTAGAAAACATCTTGAACTGAGGAATACGAAAATACAAAACATCAAAATTTGTGAAATGTAGCTAATGCTGTTTAGGAAGAAATTCACTGTGTTAAATGCTTACATAAGAAATGAAGAAAGATAAATTTTTTTTTAAAGCACAAACTACACCTAACACAAGCAGAAGAATTAATAAAAAGAAGTCAGTAAAAGTGAAGACAGAAAAACAAGAGAAAATAAATGAAACCAAACGCTGTACTAAACATGAAGAGAATGCAAGCAAGGACTAAACAAGGGACTTCTCTGCTGGTCCAGGGGCTAAGACTCTGCACTCCTAATGCAGGGGACCCAGGTCCAATCCCTGATGAGGGAACTAGATCCCACATGCAACAACTAAGAGTTCATTCACATGCCGCAACTAGAAAATCCTACATGCTGCAACTAAGACCCAGCACAGACAAAAATACAGCCAACCAGAAAAAGTTTCAAAGTTTCTCATAAAGCTAAACACATTTAACACCAAAATCTCACTACTAGGAATTTACCCAAGTAAAACGAAAACTCATGTTGTTATGTTCACCCAAAAACCTGTATGAAGATGACTGTGTGTGTATGTCAGTCCACCAGTTGTGTCCAAGTCTATGCGACCCACAGACTATAGCCTGCAAGGCCCCTCTGTCCATGGGCTTTTCAGGCAAGTACTGGAGTGGGTTGCCATTTCCTCTACAGATACACACACACACACACACACACACCAGCTTTATTTGTGTCAGTCCACCAGTTGTGTCCAAGCCTATGCGACCCACAGACTATATAGCCTGCAAGGCCCCTCTGTCCATGGGCTTTTCAGGCAAGTACTGGAGTGGGTTGCCATTTCCTCTACAGATACACACACACACACACACACACACACACACACACACACACCAGCTTTATTCGTACCTGGTAAAAACTGAGAACAACCTACACATTTTGCAACTAGGAACTGTATAAACAAATGGTGGTACATCCACTGGATGGAATGTACTCACTGGAAACTACTCACCAACAAAGAACTATTGTTACAACAGTACACATGAATCTCAAATGCAAATTCTAAGTGAAAGATGCTACACTTAAATGGCTACACGTTATTGCAAGAGTTTGTTTTTATGACAAGGTAGAAAAGGCAAAATACAGGGATGGTATACAAATCTTCTAGTTGCCAGGGGTTGGGGGGTGGTAGGATTTGGACAAACAGGGTATAAAAACAGACCCTTTTAGAGGGTGATAAGGGAACTGTTCTGTAAGCTGGCTGAGACGGAATTTATATTCTCTAGGCATTTGTCAAAACTCATGGAAGTATATACCTAAAAGTGACTACACTAAAGCCTTTAACTGTGTGGATCACAACAAACAATGGAAATTTCTTCAAGAGATGAGAATACCAGACCACGCTACCTGCCTCCTGAGAAATCTATGCAGCTCAAGAAGCAACAGTTAGAACCGTCATGGAACAACGCACTGGTTCCAAACTGAGAAAGGAGTACGTCAAGGATACCCACTAATTCAAAAACATACATGCACTGCAATGTTCACAGTAGCAGTACATGAAATTGGCAAGATATGGAAGCAAACTAAACATCTGTCATCAGAAGAATGGATGAAGATGTGGTGTATATATGTGCAATGGAATACTACTCAGGCACAAAAGGAATGAATTTTTGACATTTGCAGCAACATGGATAGACTTGGAGGTCACTCAGTTCAGTTCACTCGCTCAGTTGTGTCCAACTCTTTGCGACCCCACAGACTGCAGCACGCCAGGCTTCTCCGTCCACCACAAACTCCCAGAGTTTACCCAAGGTCATGCCCATTAAGTCAGTGATGACATCCAACCATCTCATCCTCTGTCATCTCCTTCTCCTCCTGCCTTCAATCTTTCCCAGCATCAAGGTCTTTTCAAATGAGACAGCTCTTTGCATCAGGTGGCCAAAGTACTGGAGTTTCAACTTCAGCATCAGTCCTTCTAATGAACACTCAGGACTGATCTCCTTTAGGGTGGACTGGTTGGATCTCCTTGCAGTCCAAGGGACTCTCATGAGTCTTCTCCAACACCACAGTTCAAAAGCACCAATTCCTCAGCACTCAGCTTTCTTTACAGTCCAACTCTCACATCCATATGTGACTACTGGAAAACGCATAGCCTTGACGAGACAAACCTTTGTTGGCAAAGTAATGTCTCTGCTTTTTAATATGCTGTCTGGGTTGGTCATAACTTTCCTTCCAAGGATTAAGCATCTTTTAATTTCATGGCTGCAATCACCATCTACAGTGATTTGGGAGCCCCAAAAAATGAAGTCAGCCACTGTTTCCACTGTTTCCCCATCTATTTGCCATGAAGTGATGGGACCAGATGCCATGATCTTAGTTTTCTGAATGTTAAGCTTTAAGCCAACTTTTTCACTCTCTTCTTTCACATTCATCAAGAGGCTCTTTAGTTCTTCTTCGCTTTCTGCCATAAGGGTGGTGTCATCTGCATATCTGAGGTTATTGATGTTTCTCCTGGCAATCTTGATTCCAGCTTCTGCTTCCTCCAGCCCAGCGTTTCTCATGATGTACTCTGCCTATAAGTTAACTAAGCACGGTGACAATATACAGCCTTGATGTACTCCTTTCTTATTTGGAACCAGTCTACTGTTCCACGTCCAGTTCTAACTGTTGCTTCCTGACCTGCATATAGATTTCTCAAGAGGCAGGTCAGGCGGTCTGGTATTCCCATCTCTTTCAGAATTTTCCACAATTTATTGTGATCCACACTGTCAAAGGCTTTGGCATAGTCAATAAAGCAGAAATAGACGTTTTTCTGGAATTCTCTTGCTTTTTCAATGATCCAGCAGATGTTGCCCATTTGATCTCTGGTTCCTCTGCCTTTTCTAAAACCAGCTTGAACATCTGGAAGTCCACAGTTCACGTATTGTTGAAGCCTGGCTTGGAGAATTTTCAGCATTACTTTACTAACTGTGTGAGATGAATGCAATTGTGCGATAGTTTGAGCATTTTTTGGCATTGCCTTTCTTTGGGATTGGAATGAAAACTGACCTTTTGCAGTCCTGTGGCCACTGCTGAGTTTTCGAGATCTGCTGGCATATTGAGTGTAGCACTTTCACAGCATTATCTTTTAGGATTTGAAATAGTGCAACTGGAATTCCATCACTTCTACTAGCTTTGTTTGTAGTGATGCTTCCTAAGGTCCACTTGACTACACATTCCAGGATGTCTGGCTCTAGGTGAGTGATCACACCATCGTGATTATCTGGGTCGTGAAGATCTTTTTTGTACAGTTCTTCTGTGTATTCTTGCCACCTCTTCTTAATATCTTCTGCTTCTGTTAGGTTCATACCATTTCTGTACTTTATTGAGCCCATCTTTGCATGAAATGTTCTCTTGGTATCTCTAATTTTCCTGAAGAGATCTTAAGTCTTTCCCATTCTATTGTTTTCCTCTATTTATTTGCATTGATCACTGAGGAAGGCTTTCTTATCTCTCCTGGCTATTCTTTGGAACTCTGCATTCAAATGGGTATATCTTTCCTTTTCGCTTCTCTTCTTTTCACAGCTATTTGTAAGGCCTCCTCAGACAACCATTTTGCTCTTTTGCATTTCTTTTTCTTGGGGATGGTCTTGATCCCTGTCTCCTATACAATGTCATGAACCTCCGTCCATAGTTTATCAGGCACTCTGTCTGTCAGATCTAGTCCCGTAAATATATTTCTCACTTCCACTGTATAATCATAAGGGATTTGATTTAGGTCATACCTGAATGGTCTAGTGGTTTTCCCCACTTTCTTCAATTTAAGTCTGAATTTGGCAATAAGGAGTTCATGATCTGAGCCACAGTCAGCTCCCAGTCTTGTTTTTGTTTGTATAGAGCTTCTCCATCTTTGGCTGCAAAGGATATAATCAATCTGATTTCGGTGTTGACCATCTGGTGATGTCCATGTATAGTGTCTTCTCCAATGTTGCTGGAAGAGGGCATTGCTATGACCAGTGCATTCTCTTGGCAAAACTCTATTAACCTTTGCCCTGCTTCATTCTGTACTCCAAGGCCAAATCTGCCTGTTACTCCAGGTGTTTCTTGACTTCCTACTTTTGCATTCCAGGCCCCCACCATGAAAAGGACATCTTTGGGTGTTAGTTCTAAAAGGTCTTACAAGTTTTCATAGTACTGATCAACTTCAGCTTCTTCAGTGTTCCTGGTTGGGGCATAGCCTTGGATTACCACGATACTGCATGGTTTGCCTTGGAAACAAGCAGAGGTCATTCTGTCATTTTTGAGACTGCATCCAAGTACTGCATTTCAGACTCTTGTTGACCATGATGACTACTCCATTTCTTCTAAGGGATTCTTGCCCATAGTAGTAGACACAATGGTCATCTAAGTTAAATTCACCCATTCCAGTCCATTTTAGTTCGGTGATTCCTAGAATGCCGACGTTCACTCTTGTCATCTCCTGTTTGACCACTTCCAATTTGCCTTGATTAATGGACCTAACATTCCACGTTCCTATGCAATATTGCTCTTTACAGCATCAGACCTTGCTTCCATCACCAGTCACACCCACAACTGGGTGTTGTTTTTGCTTTGGCTCCGTCTCTTCATTTTTCCTGGAGTTATTTCTCCACTGATCTCCAGTAGCATATTGGGCACCTACTGACCTAGGGAGTTCATCTTTCAGTGTCCTATCTTTTTGCCTTTTCATACGGTTCATGGGGTTCTCAAGGCAAGAATACTGAAGTGGTTTGCCATTTCCTTCTCCAGTGGACCACATTTTGTCAGAACTCTCCACCATGACCCGTCCATCTTGGGTTGCCCTATACGTCCAATGTCAGGAGCGGCGGCAGAGAGGAGATACCCCATGTCCGAGGTAAGGAGCAGCGGCTGCGCTTTCCTGGAGCAGCCGTGAAGAGATGCCCCACGTCCAAGGTAAGAGAAACCCCAGTAAGACTATAGGTGCTGAGAGAGGGCATCAGGGGGCAAACAGACTGAAACCATGATCACAGAAAACTAACCAATCTAATCACATGGACCACAGCCTTGTCTAACTCAATGGAGGTCACTACCCCTAAGAGAAGTAAGTCAAAGACAAAGACAAATACTGTGTGATTTCACTTGTATGTGGAATCTAAAATATACAACAAATGAGTGAACCTAACAAAAAAGCAGCAGACTCACAGATACAGAGAACAAACTAGTGGCTGGGTGGGGGTGGGGGGACAACATAGGGGTGAGACAGTGGGAGGTACAAACTATTGGGTCTAAGACAGGCTACAAGGATGTATTGTACAACATAGGGGCTATAGCCAGTATTTTGTAGTAACAGTAAATGGAGTGTAACCTTTACAAAAAATTTTTACAAAATAACCATATTTTTAAAAAGTGGGACTTTAAAAAATTGCATTTACGATGAATGGGACTTCTTTGAGGGTCCAGTTGTTAAAATTCCTCACTTCAACTGCAGAGGGCACGTGTTCAATCCCTGGTTGGGGAACTAAGATCCCACATGCTACAGCACACAGAGCCAAAAAAAAAAAAGGATAAGGTGCTTTATAAAAAAGTACAGTGAGCATCAAAAGGGCAATCTCAAACAGAAGAACACAGATGTGAAATTACTTAGTGCCAGGCACCTTATATACATTAAATAATTATTTCATTTAATCCTAACATTAATATTTTGTGCAAAGCAAGCATTATTTACATTTTACAGATGAGGGCAGAGATAGATAAAACTGACCCAAGATGAAGTAAGTTAATAGGACCTGAATATTAGGAGAAGTTTATAAAAATTTATGCTTATAGCACCACCCTCAAAGATTCTGATTTAATTGCTTTAGGCTGGGGCCTGGTCAAAGAAACCCACCTATGTATGGTGGCTACCACCGCCAAAATTCATAAAACCATTATTTTAATCAATTCAAGCTCTTGGATAACATAAAGAGCTCTTCATCCTGTTCTTATTGGTGCTTCTTTTTAAAAAAAAAAAAGATACAAACAAGCCAAACAAAATCAGTTAATGAGCAAAATCACCATAATTAGAAAACTAATACTTGCAGCAATACACTTAACCTTTAGGACAATAAGGCAAACTAAAATTTCACATGATCTCTAGTTATAAGCTCTAAAACAATGGTTTTCCCATTCTGGCTACATATTAGGATCTCCTCTGGAAATGTGAAAGTATCAATACATGACTTCAGCACCAGCAATGTGGTTTCAACTGTCTGGAACGGGACATGGATACGTGTACTTTTCATCCAACTATAACCTACAGTTCCCCCCGACAATAGTAATATGCAGCCAGAATTAGGAACCAATGCCCTAAACAGTTTCCCACTATGAGGGCTCTGAAAACGTGTATGTGTAGAACTCCCATATGAACACAGTGGCTTAGTGTTTTAGTAATTTGAAGAAAATTACATTCTAGGGTTACAGCAGTAGCGCTTGCTTTGAAAGTATGCCCAAAGTTCCATTTTTGGATTTTTAAAAAGTGGGTCTCAATATGACAACTGTCCCAGCTGACTTTATGCACTATCATCCTCTATCCTTTGATCACATGGTCCTTTGCTATGGTAGCCCATTAGAATCATATGAAGCACTTTAAAAAACTGATGTGCAAGCCACATCCAAGGCTAAATACATCAGAAACAAAGTAAGGGAGGAGTGGTGGAGGAGGGGACTGGGTGCAAAAGGGAAAAACCTTGGCATTACCACTTACTGAAAGCTTCCTGGCATTCCAACATGCAGCCAAGGTGGAGAACCACAGTTCTAGGTACATGCATACAGTATGCAGACACGCCCACACTCTAGGGTATGACAGAATCTCCTGGCAGATCAACCAAGCTATTGAATGACATTCCTAGGATTAGTACTATGGAGAAGCAACTATTTTTGAAAAGTCTCAATAGAAAATTCTTATTTTAGGGGAAAGCTAAATATTAGATGAAAGTGTTTTATCATATGAAACAGCAGTCTAAGATGAAATAGCAAAAAAATTAAAAAAAAACCAAACCAATTATCATACATAGAAAAAACCCCACAAAGGCTAGCTTTATCTCAAAATTTGATCTGAAATACAACAGGTTGTAGATTCCATTTCAAAACTCAGTTTGACAATTTTCCTACACAAGAATGGGTTCATGCTTCTATGTTTCTATTCAGCTTAATCTGACCTCCTTAAGAGGGCTTCCCAGATGGCTCAAACGGTGAAGTGTCTACCCGCAATGCAGGAGACCTGGGTTCGATCCCTGAGTCAGGAAGATCCCCTGGAGAAGGAAATGGCAACCCACTCCAGTACTCTTGACTGAAAAACCCCATGGATGAAGGAGCCTGGTAGGCTACAGTCCATGGGGTCTCAAAGAGTCAGATCTCCTTAAGACAGCTACCGCCGATTTAAATTTTACAGGCTATTAATGTGCCTTTTAAAGCAGTATTAGAAACCCAAAAGCCATAAAGTACAAAAACTTCTGTACAGAAATATTTGCAACACCTACAATAAAAGGTAAATAAACACATTTGTCCATAAAAGACAAATAATCCAACAAAAATGGGCAGTTTATGAATTCGAAGAATACAACTGGCCGAAAAGGAAACATTCGATCTCCTTAATATAGGTACAGACTGTTTTTAATCTAGCACAATGGCCAAGATCCTAAAAAATTATAATATTTGGAAACAAAGGTGTGGGAAAATGGCCCACAACATCTTAGTGAGATGACAACGCTCTTAAAACCTTTGTAACAACAGTTTAGCAGAACTGATCAAAACTTAAAATGCACCTAGAAATTTCACCTTTAGGAACCTACCCAAAAGAAATCTTCAAGTGTAAAAGGGTAAGAATAAGAAAGTACACATGCACGTTATTTGAAACAGCAATAAAGCAAAGATATTCCCCCAAAAGACTGCCTATAAATTATGCTATATCCGTACTTAAACTGTAATGCAGCAATTTAAAAAACAAAATAGACCTGTGAACACTGAAACGGAAGGATATTACTGAGATACCACTGACTGAAAAAGGCAAGTTCCTGAGCAATGCACAATATTCCATTTCTGTGTTTTAAGTAAATTTCCATAACATATTGAATGTGCAATTTTAAAAGTGTAGAAAACTGTCCCTGAGAATTGTATCCCCAGGGGCTGGTTTGGGAGTAGGGTGAAAAGATTTGTTTCTACTTTATCATCATATGAATAGAAATGTAAAATGTTCCTTAATTTACAGTAGTATAGGCCTTACTACTGGGCTGGCCAAAAAGTTCGTTCTGGTTACGAACCAATCCAAATTTTTTGGCCAACCCAATACTTCAAAAATACGTCCCACAGAATCATAATCACCCAAGAGTTAGTTAGGAATGCAGAATCTTAAATCCCAATCCACATCTACTAATTTGTATGCACATTAAAATTTGAGAAGCACTGATACAAACTATATAAGGAAGCAACATTCTGAGCTGGTCACACTAAATGTAAAAAGTTTCATTTCCAAACTCTCAAATTTAATTAAATACCTGATTTCCTTCTAAAAAATTATCATGTATAATTCAGGTATAAACGTCTTCCCTTTAAAAGTATGGAAGACTGCTGAGAACTTTATACTAAGAGTCACTAAAGACTGCAATACAATTAACAGTTAATGACATATAATAAATACAATAAATTCTCTAGGTATCAAAAGCTCACAGTGTACCATATACAAAATTAAAGAGTAGAATCCTGTCACCAAAAGACACTCTTGACTTTAATCAATCAGGATAGGTGCCAGGAAGAGAAAGCACTAGGTATTTTGAGGAAAGGGAGAGTTAGTAAGAGCAATTGGGTACTTAATAGTTGCAAGGACTGGAAGAACGGGGCTGTAAGGCTATGGCTGTCTACAAGGATTGTGACACCAGGACACCAGACAACTGAAGCACAAGGGACTCTCTCCCCTTAAGCCACCAACGGGCATGCGTGTGCTCCGCTGCTTCAGTGCTGTCCGACTCTTTGGGATCCTACAGACCACAGCCCACCAGGCTCCTCAGTCCATGAGATTCTCCAAGGAAGAATACTGGAGTGGCTAGCCATGCCCTTCTCCAGGGGGTCTTCCTAACCCAGGCACTGAAGGTGGGTTTCCAGCATTGCAGGCAGATTCTTTATTGACTGAGCTACCAACAGAGCCACTAAATTCAAGAAGGGCAGCTAACTGTGATCCAAGGGATCAAAGAGTCACCACTGACACTGCCAACAACTGCCTTCACCACTGACACTGCCAACAACTGCCTCCAGATAACCATGAAACAAGGTGATGTACACAAGAGCCTACCTGCTGCCTTTGCTACAAATGCCTCTTGATAATATAGAAAGGTGAAGAATGGATAATGCAATGCTGCATTTCTGCTACTGCAGAAAAATCTCACATTTTCAAACCCAGAAAAAAGCAGCAGGGAGGGATGGGGGGCAGAAAAGGGAAGAAAGATGAACTTCCTTCAAACCTCACACACATGTATCTATTAAATAATTGGCAGCAACTATTTCACATCTAAAAAACCCTAAATCCAAAACAGTCTGAGAAATAAAGTTTTTGGCTCTCTAATGCATCCTCCTAATTATAGAGAGGATTAGGAGGATGAGGAAGACCATCACAGAATTCTCAGATGGCTTAAATGCTATATGCATAGAAAAAAAAATTACAATACTAATCCTCAAAGTTTCAAGCAACTATCAGAAGGAAGGTTAAAAAAAGGGGGTGGGGGCGGGGAATGTTGAGGGTAATGTTCTTGAGATACTTTTTCACTGAAGTGCTTCCTGGAGATTATTTCAGAAGAAGTTCATACTCTACTCACTACCCTTTGATATTATTTTTTAAAAATTTAACACTGACAAGTTGACTACTTGTAATTCTGCAGATCCATGATACTTTACTTGAAAGTTTTCTGAGGTATGCATCTGAACTATAGACTTAATCTTGATGTACCAAAAGTTGTTATTGAATGCACACAGCCAACCACCCATCAGTAAGTAACATTTCAAATTCGACTTTGCTCTTCTTCACTTGCCCTTGTATAGGCATTTTATGATGGAAATTACTTCTATGTCATCTCAAATTTGAAGAGTCAAAGATTTCACCTCTAGAGAATATCAAGAGTTTAGTCAGAATAAGACAAATGTTTCTATAAATGGAAGGATACTAAACTGTGTATAATCACTTAAATTCTTCCATAAAAATTCAAATGCAAACCAAACAGGTTGGGTGATGGAAGGGATATTATTTACATGAACAGTAGAAACAGTATGTAAAACTTCTTTTTTACAACAGGAAAACAAATTCATGACCTCAGACGGTAAGAGCGTCTGCCTACAATGCGGGAGACCCGGGTTCAATCCCTGGGACAGGAGGATCTCCTGGACAAGGAAATGGCAACCCACTCCAGTATTCTTGCCTGGAAAATCCCATGGACGGAGAAGCCTGGTAGGCTACAGTCCATGGGGTCACAAAGAGTCAGACAGGACTGAGCGACTTCACTTTCACATCTAGCTGATCAACAGCCGAGTCACACAACAATCTTTTAAATCTTTTTAAACTTTTTAAATCTTTTAACTCTTTTAAATCTTCACCACTGAGGCCTGAGGCCCCATTCAGGCAAGATTTTGGTGGACCTCAGTCTTCTAACTGCCGGTAGGAGCAGAGAAGAAACTAGGACTTCCCTGGTGGTACAGCGGATAAGAATCTATCTGGCAGTGCGGGGGACACGAAGTCCAACCCTGGTCCAGGAAGAGTCCACATGCAGCAGAGCACCAAAGCCCAGGAGCCACAGCTTCTGAGCCCGCTCACCCCAACTAGAGGAAGCTTACACACAGTTTCAAACACCCATCGACACCAAAAATAAAAGAATAAAGTTTTTAAAAAATGAAATAAATCACAGGGATATAATGTACAACATGATGACTGCAAAAAAAAGAAAAAGAAAAAAAACATGATGACTGCAGTTGATTTCATATTGTATATCTGAACACTACTAGGAGAACAGATCTTAAAAATTCTCATTACAAGGGGGAGAAAAATCTAAAAGGCAAGGCCAAGAACCAGGTAACTCCAATTCCAAACTATCTTGGCATAATGGAGCTAATCTAAAACACAAATGAAGATTATATATAAACCACCTTATCCTATTTTACTATTTTTTTCATAACTCTGAAACTGTGAGAAATAATTAAGATTATTTAGCAACCCTGAGTTATCTACTCATATTCTCACCTCTGGATTCCAACAGTCAAGCCCAAAGTATCAGCATTCCACGTAGCTATGTGGCACATACTGAAAGTGTTCCACCAAACACAGAAACAGAACATCTGAGTGACTTCAATGTACTGTCCCTTCTCACACTAACAGCCATCTTCAAACTATCTAAAGGTGGCATGCAAAAATTAGTTCTATGACGCAAATGCAAACCGGTATTAAGTCTTTGGTTTTTCAAATTGCCGTACAGTCACTTTACTCTTGCTGGGTCAATTTCTGCTGTACAGCAAAGTGAGTCAGCCATACATATACACATTTCCCTTCTCTTTTGGATTTTCTTCTCATTTAGATCACCACAGAGCAATGGGTAGAGTTCTCTGTGCTACACAGTAGGTTCTCATTAAGAAGCCTTGTATGGAGTTACCCCTCCACGTGGAGGCACTTAGAAAAAGTCGCACATGTACATACCCAGCTACTACTGTTTTGTTTTTTTTTAAAACAGTACCTGACCTAGTGCTTTAAGTGATTTCTTTTAACTAATATCCTTCTGTTCCCAACACAGCAACTCAAAACAGCTATTGATAAGTGGGAGGATTTTGATTAACAACTGACTGATTACTTCTTACTTATTCAAACCCTACACATGTGTATGTGGTACACAAAATTTTGAGGAATATAGACATGAGATTATTTGAAAATCATAGGGCTTATACTTTGAGTCGTGAAAGTTTTAAGTAAAATTTTAAAGCATCTTACAAACTTTTCTACGAAAAACTTTACTTGAAAATAAAGAGATTGTAAATGTCTTTAAAGATCATAAATGCAAATGATCCTGAAATAGACAAAAATATATTATACTCTTGTATCATTTAAAGGAAGTTTTACAAGTAAGCTGTAACAGGTCATGTACATCTCCAGTACATTCTCTTGCTAATTATCCTCAAAATACACAGCTCAATGGTTAAGAATTTTAAAAGTACCATGTGATACATACAACTGGAATTTTCCTTCATGAAGGCTTGGACTAAGAACATATTTACAGAGGATTTAAAGAATGAAGGTATCACTAAATGTGGACCTTTAATGACGGGGCTGCACTGAATCACTTAATTTTTTTAAGTTTTAGAGTATGTACACAGTTTTAGAAGCTAATGGTAACCTCAAAGTTTAACAACCATCTTGCCCATATCCCAGGTGCTACTGATTTCCAGTCCTTTGAGGCAACCATTTAAAATTCTTTTAGCTGTTTCTCCTTGTTTTTAAATTTATCCTAAATAATATGCTTATGCTCATATAGTTACCATCTTTCCATTTTAGATATTACCACATTCCTTGTGAAAGTTGAAGATTCAGCACCCTTACAGGCACCCTCTCTGAAATCAATCTTATGTAATTTTACCTTAGTTTTTAAGAAAAGTCACTACTCACTATTTTTAACAATCAACTAACCGGAACTCCAAGAGGAGAGAATTACCAAAGCGATATTAAAACTTTATTTCTTAAAGTTTTAAAAGGACACAAGCATTTCAGTTTAAAGAGTCCAATAAGGGCCCAACACAATCAGAAGATTCACATTTATATGTCTCTTCAGAACAAAAGGATAAAGAGAAAATGCTGAAACTTTTTTAAAAAGTCATCAAGAAATAGGAAGCAAACTGGTATTAGATTAGCAACCATGAGTGTAGAAGGCAGTATCTTTCATAAACATCTCAATCTACAAGTTTCCTGACTAGCCAATCTAGCAACCAAGTTTAAAGACAAACTGAAAAAAAAAAGAAAAAGAAAAAAAATAAAGACAAACTGAAAACATTATCAGAGTCAGTGTAGAAAAGGTATATGGGAGTTAAATTAAGGATGTAGTCCAGTAAAGTGAGATTGTATTAAGGAAAAAAGACAGATCCAAGAAACAGGAACAGAATAGTAATGTAAAAGTTCATGGCTGATGGCTATTACAAGACGCCTAGTGGGAAGGGCATCCTGGGAAGAGCAAAATGGACAGCTCCTGGAGAAGTGTAAATATGACCCAGGCATAAATTGGACTACTTGGACTGTCAGTGATATAATCATAAAAACAAAAATTCAGTGGTGTCACTTTAAAAATCAAGCTATGAGCAAACTAAGACTTGGTTATGATCACAAGACAAAAGAACTTTGATAACATAAAAATATAGCTAGCATAAATTATGATCCACAAAGGTGAGAAAGGAAGAGGAAAAGGTGATGAAAAAAAACAGGTGTATAAATGTAATCATTTGAAGACATAATAGCTCTTTACTTTCTTATCTGTTATCATATGTTGAGTATTACTTTAAACCACAAATTACAGATGGGAGAAAAGAACTACAAAAACTATCATATTAAGAACTCAATAAGAAAAGGCACAAAGGATATGAAACGGCAATTCAAAAAAATGTTAAATTAAAACACCCAAATAATATTTTCTTTATCAGACTAATGGAAATTTTAGGATTCTTAATAGTGTCAGTTGTAGATTAAAGTTTATTGACAAAAGCATAAACAAGCACAACTTTAAAAAATCAAATCTTAGCAATGATTTAGATACAGTTAAACCCTTTCATCTTCACCCCTTACTAAGAATTCCTTTTCATAAAGACAGAGATTAGATTTTGTAAAGGTACTACCAACATGCATTTTTAAAAAGCGAAAACCAAAAAGCAGAAGTTACTTTTGAAGTGGCAATAGTGGCAGTCAGCATTAGAACATACTTAGGTCTCTGAAATTCAGAACTATTTTTCTTATACTGAGTTGGACTACTAGATCTGACAATTCTGAAGAAACTATAGATTCATGACTAATATTCATGCCACACAAAAAAGATACATAATAATTTGTGATTTATTTTACATCATGAAATACATAATAAAAAACATTTGAAAGAAGGTATGAAAGTTTTAAAAAGTTAACCAAAAAGGTTTCTAAGATCAAAAAATCCCAGTGTGTGTGGGGAAGATCTTAAAATACACTGAAACACCTCAACGCTACTGATTGAAGATATCTCTACTACAGTATACCATGAAACGTCACTTCAAAATACATTTTCACATTCAAGTGACAGTATACTAGATCTCTTCAATATAGCATATAGAGTTTATTAAAGTAACTATTAACTTTTGGGGCCAGAATTTATGCTACTGATATCTAAGATCTTCATTTTAGAGTCATTTTGAACATCTCACAATCTTCATTGAAATCCAAATGCCAATTTTTATCTGCCTTTTCACTCAGGAAGCCTTGAGAAGCACTGTAATTACCTGCTAGAAAAACAATCCCTGTCTTTTGGAAGCACAACAGCAAAGAAAATGATGCAAATATCTGTATCATTCAGTTATCCCTATAAAATCTCACTTTACAACCAATACTAGAGTAGTAAATAAGCAATCCAACACTTTACCATATTATACAATATATAAGCCTTTCACTTCTTTTTCTTCAAATGTTTGCACTGTACTGCCTAAGTGCTTGTGACTTGGCTGTGATTCAGCTCTTAGGGTTCAGTGTCAAAGTGCTGTTGCTCTCTCATTTTAATCCAACATTTTCCCAAAAAAAGCCAGGAACAGCTATTACAAATGTGATCATTTAGCAAGTAAATGGATACAAATATTTGTAAATGGTACAACTATTTAAGTAAAAATCCTTAAGGTTCCTTACATAAGTTAAAAGAACCACCAGGATTTAATTATTTTCATCAAAATAGGATCAGATATATAACATTAACAGATAAATATATATGCATGGCCAGATCAATCTATCTTTCCTGCTTCTTCTCCCAGTTTTACAAATGGGATTTTCTGTTGTCATAGCTTCTGAAAATCAACCAGGTCCATGAATCAAGCAAGCATCATAAAGATCTTCCATTTAATAATTTCTATTATTCGTCATTTTTTTAAAATATAGTGGCAAATATCAATTTACTTTGTTGCCTGAATACCAAGTAAACTTCTGGCTTAAAAAACAGTAAAACTGTGCCCTTTATAAACAGATATGTCAAATTTGTCATGTCAGAACAGGCTTTCCGTATCCATTTATAGGATAAACGGTATGCCCTTAAATAACTAGGTGCTGCTATCAATACGTGCTCACACATACATAATGTTAATGATCCTTTAATAACTTGTCTTTGGAATGATTCTGTCCTACCTTTGCTGCTGCAGCCCTCCTGTCCTTTGCATCACTGAATTCATACGTCTGGAAGTACCCAATATGCACTGTAACAGACAGATGGACAGATCAATGGGCCACAGCGGCAAAGGCCAGATAGACAGACTTGATAAAAATTAAAATCAAAGTATATACAAGAGAGGGAGGAACCAGAAAACATACCTACTTTCTATAGTAAAATACCTAAATTTCATATCTGCAACTCTCCCATACACATACCAAATAAACTATTCTTGACTGCCATATTATTCCCTTTCAAGTAGAAATAGTACCACTGCCAAAGGCAAAATAATCAGTATTTTTAATACCATCAGCAGTTACAGATACAGTAGGTACTTCTGTAACCACGCCACACAATTTCTTCAAATAGAGGTTGCTCTTTAACACACAAGAAGCTATCACATCCAAAGACTTCCTATGAAATATTAAAATGGCACGTATTACACACAAAAATTTCTACTATAGTGCCAGGGCCTGTGTGATTCAAGTTTATTAGTGGGAATCACTGAATGAAAGTCATATTCCAGCATTTTATTATTGTGTATTTTTGTGACTATGTAAAAATGTTTGCTCACACCACATCTAGATTACTTGGGTGACTTAAAAGAATGTGTTAGTGTCATTTAGGCCAATTTCTAAGCTACAGTAAAACACTTATACACAAAACTATCAACAGTATTTTTAAAAGCGATGTAGAGTTTTCCTGTTATCTCAAATCCATACACCATAAAATTCAAAGTACAGTGGTTTTGATTACATTCAGAGTTGTGACACATAGGTGTGTTAACCATCAATTTTAGGACATTTCATCACCCCCAAAACAAACCTCATACTCACTAGCAGTCACTCCCTGTTCTCCTCTTTCCCCATCCAGCCTTAGTTTTTTGTCTCCAAGGACTTGCCTATTCTAGACACATCATATAGTATAATGACTCCTATGCAACTGGTTAATTTCAACATTTAGTTTTACTTATCTAGGAAGATCAACAAGCTGAGAGCTTGCCATGAACATCAATTAAGTCTGCTTTACTGGGGGAATGGAAAGGAACTATTAATTCAGAAAGTTAAATGCAGGCTGCTTAAAGCTTCAACTATACTATAATAGATGAGGAAAGGGAATTGATTAAAAATAAATAATTGACAGAAAGTCACAGAGCTGATAAAAGGTAAAAAAAAAAAAAAAAAAATAGCTGGAACTAAGTTCTATACAATGTCTGTCTTAACCACTAAACTATTTTGTCTCCTAATAAAATGATTCAATTCTCACTGATGCTACCTCCTAATACCTGAATATCTCTACCTCCTAATACCTGAATATTCCTGCTTTGATAACCTCATTATATATTTCTTGCCCAGATTATAATACATTTCTCACCACTCTCCCTGTTTCCTAACGTCATCCTGTTCTCATTTACTCCCTATACTGCCAACAAAGTGGTTCTTCTCAACACTAATCCTATGTTAAGAGTTTACAGTTGTTTCAACTGGCCCCATCTCATTTAGCACTATGCTAAAACCTTTCACAAAATGGATAGCCTGTCTAGTTCCAGCTCTCACCACACTACTTCCCAATCCTTATTGTTCATTCAACAATCTAGACCATTAATAGCTTCTACCTTTTGTACATTCTATTGCTCTTCCTCCTCTGTCTGGAATTCCATCTCCAATCCCATCTGCCTAAGTAAGTTACTTACTATTCATTTTTCAAAACCCAGCTTCAGACCCACTTCCACCAAGATTTGTCACTACTTTCCAGAAAATAGCACTAAACATTCCTTTTTGATTCCTGTAATTCTACTGCTGGACATGTCACCGTATTATAATTTATTTATACAAGCCACCTTAAAGAACTGTCCATTATCTATAGTCCCCCAGAACAGTGTAGCTAAAAAAATATTAGGTAAAAATCAATGAAGTGCTCAACTTATATACTGTTCTCAATTAAACTGAAGCATTATTTTCGGAATCCATTAATCTCAGAAATTCATAAAATAATCATATTTAGGATCTTAGGAGGATAAAAATCAGGTTAGGAGAACTGTGGGGGTTCTTTTAAGAGAAAAGTACTAAGAATAAAGATAACAGTAGTGATTAGCTCTGAGGGAGGGAATCAGGTAGTTAAGATATTAAGGTGGGAAATTTTCTTTATCTTTTGAACTTTTTGAATTTTGAGACAAGAAAATATATGCACGGTCAAACAAAAAAATAACGGTCTAATCCTTAAAAAACATATCAACAGTCTTAGAATACTAAGGCTGTTTAAAAAAAATTTTTTTTTTAATCAGAGCCTACAGTTCAGTCATATTGGCCCCAGTATGCAACTTATTTCTGTATTTTGCCTTGGTTAATGAAGGCAATTAAGAAATGCCTTCATTTTGAAGAAGGCATTCTTCAGAATGAAGAAAACCCTGATTAACAAAGGTAAGAAATTTCCATCACAATTTCATAATAGTCTTTACTTTAACTGATTCAGAAGTGTAAAAAAAGGCAGCAGAAAACATTTTAATCAGACAGCCAGTTAATATTGTCCAGCAACTGCTCTTATTTATATAAATGCAGAGTCAGAGGAAGTATTGTAATAGTTGTTG
Organism: Cervus elaphus; assembly: GCF_910594005.1. Lineage (NCBI taxonomy): Eukaryota > Metazoa > Chordata > Mammalia > Artiodactyla > Cervidae > Cervus > Cervus elaphus. The sequence continues at coordinate 81,008,123 of NC_057826.1, forward strand.
TTTAGTTGCTAAGTCATGTCTAACTCTAATGTGACCTCATGGACTCCAGCCCACCAGACTCCTCTGTCCGTGGGATTTTCCAGGCAAGAATATTGAAGTGGGTTGCCATTTCCTTCTCCAGGAGATCTTCCTGACTCAGGGACTGAACCCACTGTCTCCTGCATTGGCAGGAGGATTCTTTACCACTGAGCCACCAGGGAAGGCCACATTCTGTTTAAACAAGAGTTGAAATATCCAGACACACTTTCCCAAAATACCTGATGCTAGTTGAAAATTAATGGCAGTGAGATTCTCCAAGAGATTTCTAATTAGCAAAATTGTGTATAATTTTGAAGAATTGTCTATTCTTTGCTGGAAGACAGTCACTGAACAGGTCAAAATGCAAATTGATGTCTCTGTTCTAAACCTAAGTATGGCTGCTTCATTTTTCTGAATGAGACTTTGGCTGTCAGCAAATCTTTATTCTTTTCCCTTAAAGGTAAGAATATATAACATCAACAGTGACTATTAATAAAAGAGTAACATCAGGATGAGTTAGCTATTCACTTGTTATGCAAAACTTGCCAATGTCTGCAATGAGGGTATGAAGAAATATCTGCTTCTGCTTTGCCTGGCATTTGTTTAACGGTACAGGATGCGTAAGTACTGTAGCAGTACCGTACTTTCTGTAACTCTGAGCAGACAGACAGGTCTGAATCCAAAATACCAGTTCATAATAATCTTCAACAATCCATTAAAAAGTGAAGCACAGCAAAGGAAACTATAAGCAAGGTGAAAAGACAACCCTCAGAATGGGAGAAAATAATAGCAAATGAAACAACTGACAAGGGATTAATTTCCAAAATATATAAGCAGCTCATACAACTCAATACCAGAAAAACAAACAACCCAATCAAAAAGTGGGAGAAAGACCTAAACAGACATTTCTCCAAAGAAGACATACAGATGGCTAACAAACACATGAAAAGATGCTCAACATCACTCATTATCAGAGAAATGCAAATCAAAACTACAATGAGATATCACCTCACACCGGTCAGAAAGGCCTCACCAAAAAGTCTACAAACAATAAATGCTGGAGAGGGTGTGGAGAAAAGGGAATGCTCTTGCACTGTTGGTGGGATGTAAATTGATACAGCCACTATGAAAGATGGTATGGAGATTTCCTTAAAAAACTAGGAATAAAACCACCGTATGACCCAGCAATCCCACTCCTAGGCATATACCCTGAGGAAACCAAAACTGAAAAAGACCCATGCATCCCATTGTTCACTGTAGTACTCTTATCAATAGCTAGAACATGGAAGCAACCTAGATGTCCATTGACAGATGAATGGATAAAGAAGTTGTGGTACATATACGTAATGGAATATTAGTCATAAAAACGAAAATAACTGAATCAGTTCTGAGATGGATGAGCCTAGAATATATTATACAGAGTGAAGTCAGCAAGAGAAAGATAAAAATCATATTCTAATGCATATATATGGAATCTAGAAAAATGGTACTGAAGAATTTATTTACAGGGCAGCAAAGGAAAAACAGACATACAGCACAGACTTACGGACACGGGGAGAGGAGAGGAAAGGGTGAGATGCATGCAAAGGGTAATATGGAAACATATTACCACGTAAAATAGACAGCCAATGGGAATTTGCTGTGTGGCTCAGGAAACTCAAAGAGGGGCTCTGAATCAACCTAGAGGGATGGGATGGGGAGGGAGATGGGAGGGGGTTCAAAAGGGAGGGGGTATATGTAAGCCTATGGCTGATTCATGTTGAGGTTTGACAGAAAACAACAAAATTCTGTAAAGCATTTATCCTTCAATTAAAACATAAATTTTTTTAAAAAACTAAAGCAGAAGCTTTATTCTAGATTCTGCACACACAAAAATGTTAGCCCAGATATAGTTTAATGCACTGGTAATCTCCAATATGCTAAATAACTCTTTAAAAATTACAGAAGGGCTATCATGAGGAAGGGTTAGAATCAGGTAGGTTCAAGAAAAAAGCTACAAAGAAACATATTAACATATGGAAAAACTCAAAATCAGAGCTGTTCAAATATGAAATGCACTTACTTCTAGAGCAGCTGTGGTGTTTAAGTCATGGTGGACATTTAAGAATAGGCTCAGGGATCACTTAACAGGGAGACAGGACACTTGGTAAGTTGCTGTCCAGCATAACCTTTAAGATCTTTTTCATTCTTATTAAATTGTGTTGACTTTGATATCAAATATTTGACAAGTTTACTGTCATCCTTCATTCTTTAACTACTGTTTATATATTACATTTTCGTTCCTAAAGATGACTAGAGGACTTTTGTAAATTTTAAAGTCCTATCCTCACCCTTTCAGCTTTATAGTTGAGTGGAATGCAACATTATAAATCAAGCTACAGATATTCATATATTCCAAGGATCCAGTGTAACTGTATTAATGCAACATGAGTTGAGATGACTATATTAATACAAAACAAAGAAAATGTTTAGGGCCAATGAAATGTAATGATTATATTTAAAAAGTCAGACTGGTAAGTAAAATTAGATATACACATACATACTTTCTTTTCAAAGGAGTATTACTTTCATATTAAATAACAATGAGGCTCACTCTAAGTTTTTGTTTTATAAGAACTGAACAGAGGTTGAAAGATAAAGACATACTTAGATTTCTAAGTATGCACCATTTAAATGGTGCGTTATCAGTAATAAGGTCCTCTAAGAACTTCACAAAAGAAACATTTTCTCATTATTGACCAAAATAAGTCAAATCAGCTAATATCCCTTTAAGTATATGAAGCATTTGTTATCTAGTGCATCCATAATAATTTCAAAACGCTATTCACCTAGAACCTCTTAATGTTTCTGTCAGGAGAATGCAGACTTTGCAGACAACTGGTCTCAGTTTGTAATTCATATATAAATCACGAATAAATTTTACATTATACTTGTGTGCATTCTATAAGATACATCAAGCAATAAAATTATTTAATGTTAAAACTTTGTTTTTAATGCTTAAATCAGAATGGAAAGTAGTAAATATTATAAATACCAATTTTGGCTTGAAATTTTCTTGAAGATGGTACATATATAGGATGCAAAGTTTAAATGGGATACATAGTAGACTTCTGCCTCTATCCCCACACTGGTTTATTATTTATTTGGATTCATAAGCAACAGCACTAAAGTCATAAAACAGCCCACTGACTGACTGAACAAGTTAGTCTCCTGGGGCATACAGAGTTGGAGACACAGAAAGGTAGAGCAGATCTGGACAGACAAACAGAAAACACCCAGCACTAAGACAAGAGCAATCATATATGTTTTATTTATATTTAATGATGTAAAATACTGAGTTCCAACCCCAACCATGAAAGCCTGGGCAAGCTACTTAATTCTTCTAAGTCTCAGTTTCCTTATCCATAAAATAGTAAAAACACCATCTACTTCAGAGAATTGTTGTGATGACTAACATTCTCTTAACAACTGGTTCAAAACAAAAAAATGGAAAATATATCAGAGAATGAGAGAAGATTTAATTCGATGAAGTCAACAGAAGAGGAATGTGAACCATTCATAAAGGAAAAACATAGGGGTAGTACCAAGACTTACTTTTGTCAATAATAAAACTCATTCACATTTAATTTTGACTCTTCAAATCCATGTTTATTAACCATGTTCCAGGAAATGTGTGAGTCAATGAGAATACCAAAGTTAACACACTGATCAAGGATTTTCAAAATCTATTAGCAAGAGAATAACAGATTATTTTTAAAATAATAGTATTATATATACAAAATTCTGAGACCCACTCAAAGGGAAAGATTCAAAGATGAAATGTTAAAGGTGAGTCTTGAAGTATTAATGAGTTTACTAGAGGAAAAGTATTTGAAAGGAAAAAACACAAAGTCAGAAAGAAAAATTTCACAGGGATTATCATTATTTTGTTGTGTCAAGATGAGTGTGAAGAAACGATGGGTACAGTAGATAGAGGTCAAATTATGAGAAGTCTGATCTATCAGGCTAAGGATCTTTTATCCTAATCTGCATCCTCTGGTAACCTAGTTAATGGAACCCTCTAGGCTCAAGAAGCCCTAGGCTTAGTAGGTTCCTCATAAGCACCATTTCCTGTCCCATTTCTACTGCTTATCAAGATTGGTAAAAATACCGTGTACTTTCTTAGGCCATAAACAGACCAAGTATGAACATTTTTGACACTGTCATAAAACTGAACAGGATGACCACTCAGAAAAAAAGGAGACATTCAGCATTTGCTAAAAAATCTGTGGTAATCACACTACACTCATAAGGCCCCATTTCCATCAATATCACCCTTTTCATTCTTTTAATTTTTCTGATGTTGCCAATGAGAACCTTTTAATAACTTCTAATATCTTCTAGCAAGACTTATTCAAAGGACTACTTTCCTTCTTTCCTAAAAACCAGCTAGTGTCTTCGGACGGCAAGGCTTCCCTTAACCAAGCAGCAAAGAATGGTCTAACTACAACAAAAGTGAAAACACATCAGGGTTGACCTGGTGAAAAAATAACATCTCAAAAGACAAACTGGTAGGTGTGGGATTTCTGGGTAATGGCAATACACCAAGATACTCAACTATGAAAACCAGGCCAGAGCAAATCAAGAAATAGGATATAAATGAGATTAAGCTACAAGTGGATAAAAGCAGATATTATGGGTCCTAGTTACTGCTTTTACTGTCAAGGATTTATTTATGTGTTTGCCCTTCCTAGACTAGGAGCCCTGGAAAGGAAAGTATTCTCCAATCATCTTTGTACACCTACTGCCAAAGCACACCAACGGGAAGCACATGAACATAAAAGTTCAGTACAGATTTGGCAGACATGGTGATAGGAAGATGTATAATGTTTTTAGGAATAGTGTTATAAAATCCAAGAGGACCAATTTCAAGATAGACAGGGCCATTAGATCAGATGGAAAGGAGGCTTTGGTCTTTCAGCTTCCTATCTTGAAAGCATTCACACTAATTATCTTTTGTCACCTGAATTTTATACCTAGAAAGGAGCTTTAGAAATCATCATGTCTAAACCTTTCCTTCTGCAAGGGCAGGTTCAGACTATAACCCAAGTTATTTAGTCTTAGGTCACATAGCAATGCAGATGGGTCAGACTCTAGTCTTAGATGAGGTATAAGTTTTATAAGATAAGAAATATGAATTAAATAGACAAAGTAATTATTATGTACTTAAAAGCTTTATAAATACACCCAGTTTGGGGAGCTTTCAAGTTCATTTTTTGTTATTTATTAAGCATAATGTAAAAAAAGAAATTTTAATCTCATGATCCTGGAACTAATAAAATAAAGTGTCATAACCACAGTCCTGTATCTTTCCCTTCCTTTTCACATAGTATGTGTGGTAGCCAGCCTTCAAGATGGCCCCCAGTGATCTCTGCCCTCTGGGATACGTGCAGTTCCCTCCCACAGTGAATAGGTCTGACTGTAACCAACTGCTGTTGTTTAGTCACTAAGTCATGTCGTGACACTTCTGTGACCCCATGGACTGTAGCCCACCAGGCTCCTATGTCCATGGGATTTCCAAGGCAGAAACACTGGAGTGAGCTGCCATTTCTTTCTCCGGGGGATCTTTTGGACCCAGGGATTGAACCCAGGTCTCCTGCTTGGCAGGCAGATTCTTTACTACTGAGCCACCCGGAAGCCCTGTATAGGACAATGCAGAAATCACAAAATAAGGCTAAACCATGAAAACATTTACTGTATCTGTCTTGGTTCCTTAGACTATTACTTGGTCTAGTTGGAAGTAAGCTAACTTGTAGTGAGGACTCTAAAGTAGGCCAGTGAAGAGGCCCATGTGATGAAGAACTAGTCTCCTACCAACAACTACGAGAGGGAGTCATCTTGAAAGCGGTTCTTCAACACAAACCAAGCTTTCAGATAAATGCATCCTAGGCTGGCAGGACTACTACAACCTAATCAGAGACCCTGACCCAGAATCACCCAGCTAAACAACCTAAGACTATAATAAATGTTTGCTATTTTAAACCCCTAGTTCTAGGTAATGCGTTATGCAACAACAGATAACTAATACAAGAGACATTTAAAATTAGTCAATTAGCCAAAATGAAAGATTCTTTTAGTACTATAAAGTTTTCAGCATACAAAGAAAACTTAAGTATGAGGATTTGACTCAGTCATAAAGTCCAACTAAGATCTGAAAAAGTTTGGTAAAGCAGAAAGAATTTCTATTTTAAGTCAAAAAGACACAGTTTCAATGTCCTCCACCAGTCTTAACAGAGAGACTCTGAGATTCCCTGAGAAACTCATTTCTCAGCTTCTCTAACTTCAATTTACTCATCTATATAATGCAGACAGTGCTCCTTTCTTGGGACTTTGTAATAAACTAACAAACATGAATGAAAACACGTAGCATAGTTCATAAATATCAGCAATTATTACTTCTATGTTTATAAATCTTTCCTTACATAAAAATGAGTAAATTAGATCTTTTTTCCCCCTCTATCCTGTTATTTTTCCAAATCTCAGACATTCCCTTACTCCAATCTTTAAACTGTCATACTTGCTAGCTGGAATTGAAGTTCAAAAGCCCACAGTGTGGCTGTATGCACCCATGGAAAGCATGCTTCAAATATCTCCAAGACAGATCTGATAGACTAAGGATACTGACTGATTTTTTAAAATATTTATTATTCCATTTTCAGGTAGAATATAGTTAAGATATAAACAACCATCCCCATCCAGAACCAGAAAAGCTGGATAATATCCCCAAATCATGTCTGAAAACAGCAGAGAGCTGTGAAGGCAACAAAAACTACAGGCGTTGGTAATTTTACAACTTTAGTGATTTTTACCTGGAGGCACTTGAGAATTCTGGGAGCAAAGCAGAAGACTGATAATCTACCACAGAGGGGTGCTATTGACAGGCAGAAAAGTGGTTCCCCCACCCTGAGAGGTTCATATCCTAATATTTGGAACCTGTGAATTTATAACACATGGCAGAGAGGAATTACTGTTGCATATGTAACTAAAGCTGCTAATTAGCTGCCTTAGAGATTTTCCAGGTCAACCCAATGTAATCACAGGGTCTTTTTAAAAGGAGGAGGCAAAAGTGGAGAAAAGATCTGAAGATGCTATGTTTTTCTGACTTTGAGGTGAGAGTTAGGAAGCCATAGTCAAGGAATGTAGGCAGCCTCTAGTAGTGAAAAAAAAAGTCAGGGGAATAGATTCTCCCCTAGGACCTCCAGAAGGAACGCAGCCTGCCAACTCCTTGATTTTAGCCCAGTGAGATTCACTGTGAACTTCTGACTTTCTTGACTGTAAAATAATGAATTTCTGTTGTTCAGAGTCACTAACTTTGTGTTAACTTATTACAACAACAAAAGGAAACTAATACTGAGACTTGAAGAGGTATCTCAATGGGTAGAGGAACGGCTGGTCTTCCACTCAGAATATTTACTGAATCCTGGGGTCACACAGGGCCAAGACTAAAAATCTAGAGCCTCTGAAATACAGATTGGTGCTTCCAGCAGTCTGGGAAGGAAATAAAGTTTGGGGGCCCTTAGGAGAGGGACTGCTGAAAAAACATCAGTTCTTAGTTGAAGAAAAAAAAAAAAAGCCAACTGCAGCTAAGAGACAGACTAGAACTGAACAGGGCTAGAACTCAGCCTTACTGGATTAAGACGACGACTCACCACTCTCACTGTCAAGCAGAAGGAAAAATAAAAATCCTCTCTGGAGGAATCCATCATCATTCAGAATCTCTAAATACTGTATATAGAGGTACTGGCATGTAATCAAAATATGTCAAATGACAAGAACACGTGACTGAAAACAAAATAGTATGTAGAGACTAGATAATTCAGATGTTGGAAGTTAACTCACAAAACTTTTAGTAATAAATTCTTAATATGCTGGAGAAAATAATGCAGAAGATGTAACACAAATGAAAAAGAAAAATATCACTAGAAAATCAGCATCAGTAAAAAAGAATTAAATGGAAACTCCAGAATATAGTACCTGAAATAATTGAGGGGTGTTTAATAGCAAACCAGACAAAGGAGAAGACAGATGTAGAGATTCAGACAACAGATCAATAGAAATCAATCAAATTGAAGCACAGAGTAAAAAGGATATAAGATACACAAAAGAGCATCGAAAACATATTGAACATAATAAAAAGCTCTAATATATGTGCAACTGGAGGAAATGGGATAAAGGCAAAACTGAGAATTTCCCAAACCCGTAAGACATCACCCCCAAAGATTCAAAAGGATCTGAAAAGACAAAGCAAAATAAACACAAAGAAAGCCACAACTAGACACAAGGTCAAAAATATTACAAACACCCAGGTTAAAAGGTTCCTTAGCTTCCTCCTACCACAAACAACAGAAGCCAGAAAACAACAGAATCTGTAAAGTGCTGAAAGAAAACTACCAACCTAGAATTATATACATAGCAAAATATTAAAGAACGGGGGTAAAATAAAAACGTTTACACAAAAAATGTTTACTAAGTGACTGCTATGTATCAGGTGGGCCTCCAAGGTGGCAGAGTGGTAAAGAACCCGACTGCCAATGCAAGAGACAGAAGCAAAGCAGGTTCGATCCCTGGGTTGGGAGGATCCCCTGGAGAAAGACATGGCAATCCACTCCAGTATTCTTGCCTGGAAAATCCCATGGACAGAGGAGCCTGGCGCGCTACAATCCATCGGGTTGCACAGAGGCGGACACGACTGAAGCGACGTAGCACTCACAGTGTCAGGTACTGTTCTGGGCACTGGAACTACAGCAATGAATAAAACAAAGCCACTGCTCTCATAGAGCTTTCATTTCAATGTAAGAAGTCAGAATATAAACAAATTAATGGAATATGTCAGGTGATATCTCTACTAGCTACTCCCTGAAAAAATTAAGCATCCCATTCCATTTCCAAACATCTTTCCAGAACTAGTCATATTTTATGATCCACATTTCTAATATTTCTGTTACATATTAGCACAGAATCTAATATAGCTTATGTATGTTTCTGATTAATCAGCAGTAATTCCTAACCTGTCATATATAACCCATTACTAATTTAAAGTAAACACACAGTGTGGTTAGTCATATATTGGTTAGTCGTATCTCCTGTTTGCAAGCCAATACTATGTTTCCTTAGTGATTCAGAAATATTTCAGAATATCAAAGCAGCAACTCTCAATCTGTTTGGCCTCCGAATGCTTTTTAAACTTTAACATTACTGAAGGTGCCAAAGAGTTTTGTTCATGTGAATTATAACTATCAGTATTTATGTTAGATATCAAAACAGAATTGTTAAAATACTTATTAATTCATTAAAAATAACAGTAATAAACCCCATTTGTTAATATAAAGCCTATTTTTATTAAAATAAACTGTATGTTCTAAAACAACAGAGAGAAAAAGTGTACTGCTTAAGTCTCTTTAATATCTGGGTAAATAGAGAACAGTTGGATTCTCATATCTGCTTCTGCATTCAATCCTCAAACATGTTATTTGGTTTAAAGAAAAAAGAAAAGATAGTCTCACAGAGATATGTAGAGTTGGAAAAAGCAGAAGAACTTTTATAGCCTTTTCAGATAACTGTGGATATTTTTTTATACTACACCAAAACTCAAAAGGTGGTAGTTTCTTAAAGGCTAGTTGTAAAATAGAATCTGAAATCATATCAAAGAACTTTTCTTACTCGTCATATTAAAATCCAATGGTCTATCTTGTACTTTGAATGGATCACTTACCAATATATGATTGTGAAATATCACAAATGGTCACTGAAAAATTAGTTATTTGAAAAATACTGGCTCATTATGTTAAAAGCAGATCTTCCAAATGTTGATATATTATACAGGATCTCATCACCAGGATATTGTCAGTTTCAGTCTCACAGTGGCAGATACGTTTTCCAAAATTCTAATTTGCACTTAAAAACTTTAAATATTTATCACTGGCAACAAATACTATTAGCAGCTTTTTTTTTTAATAACAGGTGTATTTGGAGAAATAGTTATCACATGTTTATTTGCCATTTGTCTGAATAATCAGCTTGTCATTTTTTCCAAGTAAAATTGGTGTTCCATCAAGCAGCTTGTTCAGCTCAGAAGCCTTTGTTTTTCTTCAAGACAACCTCTGTCTTTCAGTATGCAGAAGTGCCACATAAGATATTAAGAAATTGTGTACTTAAGGGATAAGATATAATAATACTAATAATTTTTACTGCTTCACCCAGGACAATAAGTGAAATCAACATTTTTTAATGACTGTGTGGCAATGAAAAATAAAAATAACTAGCACTAAGGTGATAACGATAACCCTATATGCAAAACAGAAAAAGAGACACAGAAATACAGAACAGACTTTTGAACTCTGTGGGAGAAGGTGAGGGTGGGATATTTCAAAAGAACAGCATGTATACTATCTATGGTGAAACAGATCACCAGCCCAGGTGGGATGCATGAGACAAGTGCTCGGGCCTGGTACACTGGGAAGACCCAGAGGAATCGGGTGGAGAGGGAGGTGGGAGGGGGGATCGGGATTGGGAATACATGTAAATCCATGGCTGATTCATATCAATGTATGACAAACCCACTGGAAAAAAAAAATAATAATAATAAAAAAAAAAAAAAGAAGAAATCAAAGTAACCAATAAACTAAGGAGGTGGGAAGCTAAAAAAATAAATAAATAAATAACTAGCACTAGTATAATTAGTGCCTCTGACTTGATCTGTGCTAAGGTTCCCATGGTTTTACTGCTTCTGCACTATCAGTACAAATCCCAGCATGCTAACAGACAAATAATGTCCTAAAAAGTTTTTCTCTTATGGACCATACTTTGAGAACTACTGCATTAGAGTGACTCAGTTATTTTTAATGTAATTCTCAGTTCATATAAAGTGCTAGAGAACTACATGCAGATAAGAAAGTTAAATCTAAAAAAGTCGCTGTATATTCAGAGGCTTTAAAAAGCTTGCATTCTTGGAATTCAAACACTTTTTTCTTGTCACCTTACACTACTACTGTGGTATTATCTGGAAATCATAAAATAATTAGTGCCAGAAAAAAATCGTGTCCAGCTCTCTTTGGTTTACAGATAAGGAAACCAAGGAAACAAGGGACAAACTTCAACGAACATGTATTCACTGAGTTTCTACTACATCAAAGACTATTAGTGTGACATACACTATGGAAGAAGACTCTGCTCTTACCTTCAAAATCCTCATAGCAAGCTAGTGACTTAGGTATTGGGATGGCCATATTACAGCCTCCTGTATTATCCATATAAAGGGTTATGCAAACACAGGTAAAAGAGCAGTGATGGTAGGGAAGAGGGACCTGGTAAGAGATATGTAATATCTGAGCAGGGTATGAGCAGAAGGATATCAGGCAGTTAAAAAGAGAAAGAAGACTTCCCTAGTGGTATAGTGGTTAAGAATGTGTCTGCCAATGCAATACAGTAGACCCAGGTTCGATCCTTGGGTCGGGAAAATCCCCTGAAGGAGGGCATGGCAACCCACCCAGTATTCCTGCCTGAAGAATCCCGTGGGCAGAGGAGCCTGGTGGGCTACAGTTCACAGGGTCACAAAGAGCCGGACACGACTGAGCAACTGAACAGCAACAGCAGCCGATGCAGGGGACGTGGGTTCTATACCCAGGACAGGAAGATTTCTCATGCCTTGGAGCAACTAAGCCCCTGTGCCGTAACTACTGAGTCATCGCTCTACAGACCTCAAGTCGCAACTACTGAAACCCCTGTGCCTAGAGCCTGTGAAACAAGAGAAGCCACTGCAATGAGAAGCCCATGCATGGCAACTAAGACTAGCCCCTACTCATCGCAACTACTGAAAGCAACGAAGACCCAGAGCAACCAAACCCAGCACAACCAAAACCAAAACATAATTTAAAAAAAAAAGAGAGAGAGAGAAAGAGCAACCACAAAAAGAAGGATCAGCATGAACAAAAACAGGAAAACATCAGTGTGCATTTATATAGTAAGAAATTATAAGTAGTGCAGTTGGGAATGGTGGGAAAATTAGAAACAATAGCAAATAAGAATGAAAAAGTTACCAGAAATCAAGGTGAGGAAGGCACAAACACCATATTAAAGCATCTAGGCTAGACATATAATAGAAAATGTGTATTCTCTATTTAGTTAAAAGAAGAGGAATAACAAATTTCAGAGTAACTTGATCAGGGCTAATTGGATACAGGAAATGTTGGGGCAAAAAAGAATCACTGACTTTCAAATTCCAAGAATGGCTGATTAGTAAATCAATCAAAGGAAGAACAGCCTTAAGGAGAGAAGGCAATAAATTTGTTTTTAAATGGGTTTCAGAGACTTGTCCAAAATGTCACAAATTTCAATGAGTCCACATAAGAGGTTTTTACTTATAAATACTTGCTAAGAAAATCAGAAAGTACTTCTCAGTCTCTAGCATATACTTACTCCCTAGAAAACTGTACAATTGTGACTGAGAAAGGGTATAATATGTAATTGGAATCAGTTAATATTTGAATTAGAAGTATGACAGTTTCAAAGCAGATAGCAAAGCAAGTCTGGGGAGAAGTGTCTGGGATTATAGCTATTCTTAGCATTGTCTAAACAAATGTCTTAGTAATAAGGAAATGTAACCTAATACTTCATTATCTGCTGTACTTTTTGCCAAAATGTATTAAGTGTATTAGGTCACTTGTGACACTTCTTTTAAATGGAACATAAGAAAAAGGGGAAAATGCTATCCAGCAAGTTTACATTAAGGAAAAAAAATTACATGAAAAAGCTCCCAATACAGTATTTGACCTTAATACTAGTATTCTCATTTTTAAAAATGAGAAAAAGTAGGGCCTCTGAAAAGTTAATCTGCCAGAGCAGATGCTAGCTCAATAAGACCCTTTAAAACTGCCTTCTAAGATACCAAACTACCCATTAATTTAATTCAAACACCAACTGACATCTACCACACAGCAAGATTAAGAAATGAGATACTATTCACGATGGTTGGATGGCATCTCTGATTCAATGGACATGAGTTTGAGCAAGCTCCAGGAGAAGGTGAAGGACAGGGAAGCCTGCGGTGTTGCAGTCCATAGGCTTGCAAAGAATGTGAACAATTGAACAACAGTTTCGTTGGACTGTTTTCCTTTGTTTTTGTATCTTCTCACTTATCTGATTAAACCTATTCTTTGGCTAAAGTTTTTCCAGACAAAACAATGTGGTTGGGGAAGGACCCAGTAGGGTCCCGCTCCATTTCAAAAACTTAAAATACAAGCTCGTAGAAATCTACTGATGCTATAAAACATGCCCATTCTTTTGGAACTGAAGAGCCAACACTGGTCCACAGTTTAATTAGCTCAGGCAGTTTTGATTTACTTTATTCTAAACACAATAGGCTTTTTTAAACACTGAAAATAAAATAAGGCAAGGACTGCCACTACCATCTCATGGGTCCCAAAGGATTCAGCGATCCCAGGTTAGAAGCAGCTTCAGATTACAGATTTTTTTTTTCATTTATTTTTATTAGTTGGAGGCTAATTACTTTACAATATTGTAGTGGTTTTTGCCATACATTGACATGAATCAGCCATCGGATTACAGATTATTCTCTCACCTAGTAAGTGATCATCAAATGTCAGTCTAACCACTCATTCTTCTATTTATCCCATCAGTTAAAGGGAATAATTAATCTACTTGTAACATTACATAGTAACCAAAGGTTACTGATATCATTATCAACCTGATATTGATATAGCATCAATATTAAAAGATGAACTGTATAAATAGCCAAGATCTTAGCAAAGTTATGGGCCTGTGATATTATACCTAAGAAAGGCAATGTATAATTGAAAATTAGAGAAGTAGGCAACATGCATAATCAAAGATACAGGTTCACTGTCATAGAAGAGACAAAGAAAAGAGGATTGATTAACTTCAAGAAAAAGTTTTTCCTTCATGCTTCCAAACAGTAACTGTTAAGAAAACAGGAAAACAACAACAACAACAACAACAACAACAACAGGACTTCCCTGGTGGTCCAGTGGTTTAAGAACCTGCTTGCCAATGCAGGGCAGATTCCATATGCCACCTAGCAACTAAGTACTTGTACCCTAGAGCCTGAGCTCTGCAACAAGAGATGCCACTGCAATGAGAAGCTTCTGCACTGCAGCTAGAGAAAGTCTGAGAGCAGCAATGAAGACCCAGTGCAGCCAAAAATAAATCATTAATTTTTTAAAAAAAGAAAACAACTAAAAATATCAGAGGGCCACCCTAGCAATAAAGGACCAAAGTTAAAGTGAAAACAGTTTAATTCCATTTTTTTTTCCCAAAAATCAAGAGTTAGAATGAGCTATATCACAAACTAGTTTACTGTCATTTACTCACAGTTAAGCAGACTGGAATGTTACAAAGAGAGGATTATTAAAGACACTGGACAAGAACAATGACTTTGCTTTCAACCCTGGCTGTGTATTACAATAAACCAGGGAAAACTTCTGTTTAATGATAATGCCTGGTCCAAACTCCTAGAAATTCATTTGCTCCGCCTTGGGTTATCAGTCCCAAATTTTTTTTTAAATCCTCAAGCAAAAAAGTCTGAATGAGTAAACTGCATCAGTATCAATACACTGATTATGATACTATATACTAGTTCTGCAAGATGTTATCATCATAGAAAAATCAGTAAAGGGTACAGGGGATCTCTCCGCATTATTTCTTGCAACAGCATTTGACTCTACAATTATCTCAAAATTTAAAATGTGATGAAAAAACTCCCAGGTGATTCCACTATGTAGCTAGAGTTTAAAAAAAAAAACCAACAGACTGGAGAATCTCAGATTCCTGCCAGTTATTAATAATCCCAAAAAGCTGCAAACTATTCTTTCAATCTCAGCCACTGAAGGTAATTAGGAATACTTATCATTTAAAGATATAATATTTTGCAAAGCCAAACACAAACAATTTACGGTTATTCTAAAATAAAAAATCCAAATTACTATACACTCCCATTAGTATAAAATTGACTGGATAGATAAGCATTATACTATAGTTCTCATTCACCTCTTAACTGAGCCAGATTATATGTATCATAGTAAGTAGCCTCTAAAATGGCCCCTAGGATCTACCACCTCATCTTCCTTTTGTGTAATCCCTTCCTCTTTAGTTCCTCACTGATAACAGGTAGAGTATGGCAAAGTGATAGGATGTCATTTCTGAGATGGTGTTACAAAAGAGGGTGGCTTCCATCTTGGGGGGGCGGGGGTGGTCTCTATCAGAAACCCCCTGCCCCAAAGGAAAGAAGCTACTGTGTTGTAAGCCACTTTTCAGTGAAGCTCCCATGGCAGGGAACTGGCCAAAAAACAGCCAGTGAAAAATCCTGAGGCTTGCCAACAGTCACATGAGTGAGCTCGCAAGGGGATCTTCCTCTAGTCAAACCTTGGTAACTGCAGTCTAGCCAGTATGTTGAGTTGTAGCCTTACAAGACACCCTGAAATAGAGGCACCAACTAAGCTGAAGTCAGAATTGTGACCCACAGAAAGTGTGAGATAAATGTTTGCTGTTTTTAAGCCACTAAGTTTTGAGGAAAATACAGGGCTAAAAATAATACATATTGGTCCCACAGGACAAACCCACAAGAAAGTAATCTGATCTGATAACTTCTGCCTATCTTTGTTCAGAGTATCAAACCTCCCAGGTTTTACAACATTATCACTTATAATTAACAAACTGTTTTACCTGAGGTGACCTCACCATCACTGGGACACAGCTTCCTCATTCTTATTTCAATTTCTTAGAACGGCTTCCTATCCGTCTCTTCTAGCCATCTAAATCCTAGACATCTTCCAGATAAAACTCACAGATCTCTTCCATGAATACCTATTACAATCCATTTAGCACTGATCTAACAACTTTAAGAGTCGAAATTCAGAGACCATAAACTGCTTAAGAGTAAGTCTCATATTTTCTTCAACATTTTGTACAGTACTGAGCAACTGCATTTACAGTATTCAATTCCTTATATCCCTTCCAGTGTATCAAATAAATAAATTCTCTCAACTATTTTTATTTTTAAAAAATAAAAATAAAAAACCTCGGGGGTGAGAAAGAGTGGAAGAAAACCTAAATGTTCCAACCTA
Source organism: Cervus elaphus (assembly GCF_910594005.1). Taxonomy (NCBI): domain Eukaryota; kingdom Metazoa; phylum Chordata; class Mammalia; order Artiodactyla; family Cervidae; genus Cervus; species Cervus elaphus. The sequence goes on from NC_057826.1 coordinate 81,024,277, forward strand.
GAATATGAGATTGTCGTTGGTTTGACTTGCATGTTTGAAATAACTGAGTATAGACCACTCTAATCTGAAGAATAACAGTAATGATAACAAATCCCTTCCATGATTAGCCTAGTAATTGTTACTTGTAGGCTCTCTCTAGCTAGTTCTCTCTCCTAGTACTTGTTCAGGCTCTTGAAATTTTCCTTTTATTAGTTTCTTAAACAATTTGCCTTCCATCATTAACCCACTCCACAGTAATTCATCACTAGTCACTACACATGGAGAAACACTGCTGTTAAATTTCAACTAGACCAGTAGTTCTCAAACTTTAGCTTGCATCAGCATCACTTGGAATGCTTGTTAAAACAGACTGCTGCATCCCACCCCCACAGTTCCTGATTCATGACTAATGCCATAAGTGATTCAAAAAGACCATAAAGCTTGTAACTCAAAGAAAATCAGCTGCGGGGGGGGCGGAGTTCAAGAGGAATAAACTACACCAAACACTGCAATGGCTTCAACACACACACACAAAAAATCCCCCCCCAACCCAGTTAACCAATCTAAATTTATCTTGATATGCCCACTTGACTTCAATTTCATTGAAACAAGGAGGACCTCCAATTCACTGAGGTTTTTTTAAAAGGATATTAGAAAAATTAAGCATTAATGTAAAAAAGACCAATCTAGTAGTTCAACACTCCTGCTTAACTTTCCAGATATAAAAAAAGGGGTGGGGGGGGGGGGCAGACAAAAACTGAAGGTTCTATGATGTGAAAATTAACTTGCCAGTTAGGAAAAGCAGTGGGTAGAACTGATTCTTGAACCTATACATAATACACTGGACTATACTGCCTCTAATTTATGCATGAAACTTCAGCTTAGAAGTACCTCAAATATTTTAAATATAAAATGGGCAAAATATTAAAGATTTCATATCAACAGCTAACAGAAAATTTGTTGTCTTTTAAAGTTTATTAATAATAATAATTCTTCTAATAGCAAGAAGCCCACCCACTTCTCTTTTGCTTCCTCTCTGATCAACATCCAACAGTTCCATGTGCCTGTTCCTCAGCATATCCTTTAAATGTGGTATTCCTAAGGGTTACTTGCCCTTCTTACTCATTCTCCCTGAGTGAGTCAAAATCATGACACTGGGTGAACTATGAACATTCCAGTCGTTCAGAACTATCACTGGACTGGCTAAAAATACAAGATGCTTAGGCTCCAATTCAGACTTGACTAATGGATAATAATCTCTGGGAATTGAGCCCAAGAATCTCTATGTTCCCCACCTCTATATGCTTCTTAGGCAAGAACCATGTCCTCTACAGTGACCAGCACACACACAAGGCACAATCAACATTTGCCAAAGAATGCTGTGGGAACAAAAAACAGCAAATTTAAACATTCTTGAATTCCAGAGTTACGTAGTGTTAGTTTAATAAATTACTTAGATATTTAGACAACTACTTAGATAACCATTGTAATATTATTAACCATCTTAATATTAACAATGCTAGTTAAATATAGCTGGGTAAATAAAGGACTTTAAGCACTTCTCTACCCTTAAGATATGTTACAGAAAACCCCTGATCTTAAAGTTCAAAAGGTAAGTAGCCACAGAGTTTAAATACAAGAAGATCAAATTAAACAAACAAAAGTTAGAAAGCCAGAAAACCAAGAGCTTTCTAAAAGAAAAAGTGTTAACTTGATTGAAGACTAGAACTAACCAGCAGATATCTACAAATAACAGTATTCATCTGTTGTTGCCCAGAAAAAGTAATCAAATTCCCCCAGGGAAGAATCAATTAACTTGGCAAACTTTTTTACATTCAATCTTTTTCTCCTGCACATTTATTTTCAAATTCACTAACATACGTGATTCATATTGAAAAGCAGTTACCAGGAAGAAGGGGATTTAAATTTTTTAGAATTAACAGCAAGCTCCCCAATGTGAACTAAGTTAATAAAACAACGGTTTTTAACTTACTTAGAACTTACTATATATTAAACCAACATTAGATTTAATTGAAAAACCTGTATGACTGATGTTTAAATGCTCTATGAATATAAATTGGTCTCATTAATCAATAAAAAGATAAACATCCCAAAAGGGGGTAAAATGAGCGAAAGCAAAGGGCAATTTACAAAAGAAATACCAATGCCCAAAAAACTTTAAAAATTCAACCTCATTAGTTTAAAAAAAAAAAAATTTAAAAAATGATGACCAATCAAGGATCATGGAGGGAAAACTAGTATAACCTTGCTGAAAGCAATGTGCTAATATTTATTAAATGGTTGAAAATAAGCAAATGTTTGTTTGGCTCAGCAATTTATCCTATCAAAATAAAACATCCAGACATTTATCTCTAAGAATACTCCTAGTGAGGTTTATAAAAGATGAAAACTAGACAATAAAATGGAAGACCAATAATAACAGACTGACTAAATTAGTTTAGATCTGTAATTGTGTAAGCACTTGAAAAATAGTTACTTATTGATAGGAGAAAGTTGTCGACCTTCCCTCTGTTTTTGCAACCTGCTTTTTTTCTACTGAAAACATAAAAAGAACATAGTTTTATTCCGTAATTATTATTTGTTTAACATGTATAGCTCATCCATGTGTAACATGTATACACATGTAATACATGTTATACATGTATATATCCATGTATAACATGTATAACTCATTCCAGATATATAGATCTGGAACAATTATTACAGTTCAGATTCTGGTGTATTTCTCTCAGCAGCAAGAAAAAAGTTATCTCTTTTTTTCCTCACCTCATCAGTTTTTTTCTTACAGTGTAATGTGTTACCTGTAAAACTTAAGTTTAAATCTATTAACATAAATAATCTATAACATAACCAAACCCTAGTTTACTGCATCATTTGCCCAGTGTATACCATTTCAAGAAAGAAGATCTGGAGTAAATCCTATCCTTTGATCTACTGATATTTCTAAGTATCAACTTTTAACAAAGGAAAGACACTCATTTCAGCAGCCCTACTTAAGAGCACCCTTAACAAGTAGTAAACTAGGAAAAAAAGGGTTGTTTCAAAAATTCAGCATGAAAAGATGGTTAAAGTAGGACACCTAAAAAAAATTCTCTGGTATTTTGTAGTTCTTAGTTCAGGCTATCCATGTTTATTCCTCTTCCTCTAAACTAACAAAGAAAATATGATGTCACATGCATTAGCTACATCTCTGTTCCAGAAGTGACATAAAGAATTTGTAGGGTTTGGCCTCAGTGATTGAGGACACACCTAAGAGCTGAAAAGGCTGAATGAGATTTAACTACGTGAAAACATACTACAAGAAGTTAAACAATAAACATCCATGAATTTTAAAAGGTAACTAAAAATGCGAATAAGCCAGGTGATAGGTCTGAAAGCATCAGATTCAATATAGATTTACTATATACTTTATGTAGTAAAAAACGAAAAGGGAATTCAAGGTTTCACTGTAAATTCAACTTTCCTCAAAAAAAAAAAAAAAACTTCTCCATTTAGTGACCTAAGAACTTAAGTGTTGTATCTGTAGATCAGAAAGAGCTATAAAACTTATCTTCCTTCTACAACCCTTCAATTTCCTCTTCAGACTACATTATCTATACGCAAGTTTGAGATTTCCACTGTTTAGTAATAGCACTAAGTGTCACAGTTTTTCTTTTTTTACTATTATTTAAAACACTGTCTTCAAACAGGCCTAAATAGATGGCTTCATTTTCAAAAGAAAGTGTCTTTTTTACTAAATACTGTAAAAAAAATAAAAAGAATCTATTAATCATGCAAGCTCAACAAGCACGCAGTGACACACTGCTTGTTTACCAGTGAACATTAGTCAACCAATTTTAAGAGGGAAAAAAAAATCACATACAAGAAGGCAATAACCTGCTGCTCACCTATACTGTTTTCTTCCATGAAACTAGTGTTTTCTAAGAGTTATACTGAATCAAGACTCCATTTTTATTCTGCAGTCGCACCCCTGACCCCCTCATTTGTTCTAAATAAACTGAAACTTTTCATTTTCTAAAGCTCAAAACGCAAAATATGACCCACAAGAAGATTAGATGAGATGCGGTTATCAATTTAAACCGAGTCCTACTTACCGACAATGAAATACAAATTATCAGAGAAAGGAGTCCAGAAGCAGAAAGTCTCTAACTTGCTAACTCACAATAAGACTCTTGTTCAATATTACACAATAACACTGCGCTTTGCTGTTGTTTGAGCTGCAAAGGCTGGGTATGCAAGTTGCAGCAACTATGCCAACAGCTTCAAGTATGCTACAACTGAGAAAAGTAGCAGTTAGAACCCAAACGAACAGCAAACATTTAGAAAGATACAAGCAGAAGCCTCACCATTAGAAAAGAAGATCCATCAGCACCTCTTCCAAGAAATAGTTCCCTTCCCCCACTTTTAAGTAGGCACTTAAGACTGCCAAGCAGATCCATTTCTTTATTAACCGGTGCCCACTTGGGGCAACTGTACACCAAGCAAGCCCTTAGGCCTACTCTAACCCCTTCCAAAAGTGCTCAAGTGAGACTGAAAGCCGGGGAAGCCGTCTTAGGAGCCCAGATTTTCACCTCCCATCCCGCCCCGCCCCTGTAAGCTCTCCTGAGGCCAGAGGAAGGACACCGTGCCCAGGGACCTGCAGCAATTGCCCGCAAGAGAAGTCTGAGGCGGCCGGAGGCCTCCGCCATAGCAGGACCTGGAAAGCACCGCCCCTAGCGCACCTCCCCACACCCGGCGAATGTCTGCTCTATCCCCGGCAGAAGAGAAGACAGGGCCGGGAGGCACCAGGCTAGGCTGCGCACCAGGCCCTGGCCTGCCCCTCGGGGCCGCGCGGACCGCCCGAATCCGCTCCCGGGTCCGGCTCGGTCAAGCTGGCGCGGGGGCCACACTCACCTGGATGACCTCGTTGACCTCCCGGATACATTCCACCATGTGTTGCAGAATCTGCTCGGCCGTGAGCACCTCGTAGCGGTAATCCTCCTCCTGCTCATGCCCCGGCCCGCCGCCGCCGCCACCGCCGCCGCCGCCACCTCCGGGCCCCAGAGCGCTGCCGCCGCCGCCGCCCGTCTCCCCGCACAGCAGTCCGTCCCGCTCCCCGCCGACGCCCAGCCCCGGCTCCACCAGCTCCACCTCGCCCAGATCCAGGTTATCATCGTCCGGCTCATCGTCGTCCTCGTCCTCCTCCTCCTCGGCGCCGCTGTCCTCCTCGCTGCACTCTTCGTCCTCGTCGAACTCGTAGTTGTAGCCCTCGTCCGAGTCCATGGCGCGACGCGCAGAGGCCCGGCGGACGCTGGCCCTGAGGCGGGGAGAGGGCGGGGACGCCGAGGCCCCGGCTCTCGCTCCGGCTCCGGCTGATGTCCGGACGCAGGCCTGGCTCCGGCCCCGCGGGCCGCGGCTCCTCCCCGGGCGCGGCGGTTGGCGGTTGGCGGCTAGCGGCGGCGGGGAGGGCGCGGAGGAGGGAGGGAGGGAGCGAGGGGGCCGCTTGCCGCCCGCCTCAGTCAGACGCGGCTCCGCTCAGGCCTCCGAGAGAAAACAGTCCCCAGCGCCACCTCCACGGCCGCTGCTACCGCTACTGAGCCAACAAAGGGGCGTGCGTCACCGCGTCGCGCTGCGTCGGCGCGTCACTGCTCTTGACGTCATCACGCCCCGCCCCGCCGCCCCTGCGTGGAGTGCGGGGAGACCCCACGGCCTCGGTGTGCCCTGGGAGCGCGGCGCCGCGGGAGTCGCAGGCTGGATTCCGGCTGCGGTCGCTGTTTGGAGCCTCAGCAGAGAACAGAGTACTGGAGGAGCTTGTGACCATTGGTCGCCGAGAGCGAGAGGGGGCCTGGTCCGCCCAGGTGGTGGATTTTTCCTCAGGCCATGAAGATCCAGCCCCCCGCGCAATCCTTTGGGGAAGGCGGCGTTCCCCCAGGGCCAGAGAGACCCTTCCCGCCGGCCCGGGAGTGATTCCAGGAATACCTCGGCTGTTGAGCTCCTGTTTCTCTAGCCTGGGCTACTCAGTGGATTCTGTTTTATGCAGAACCTCTAAACTGTGTTGCTGGTGAACCCCGTTTTAAGTAATTAGATCGTGTACTCCGGACGTGCTGTGATTTTTAAGTCGCCTACAGTGACGTCATTTAAAAGAAGCGTTTCCTGAACTCAGGTTATCAAGCACTTTATTCAAGGCACTAAACTGTTAAAAAGTCATGGCTTCCCTTAATTGAGTACTGTGTAAGATCTTTACATACATATTTCTTATCTTCATGGAGCCACAGTACCCACTTTTTACCTGAGACTGAAAGTGAAAGAGACTTGAGGAAGGCCACGGAACACTTGTCCTATGTTTTAGCACCTAGGTGACCTTAAATAGCAATCATAAAAATAATTTAAAATGCATAATATGTATTATATGCTGCATTATATATCAAATGGGCTGTAAGATAATACAATACAGACAATAATAGAAATATATACAGGGACCAAATAAAGCAGAGAGATAATGCCTGTCTCCTATCTGGAAATGTGTGAGCTGAGTGTTAATAGATGGCCAGGAGTTTAACAGAGAAGATAGGGAAGATGATCTAGCCTGAGAAAATAACAAAAGTGAAAGCACAGTAGGGGTAAAATAGTTCAGTTCAGGGAGCTTAAAATGCAAGGAGGGTAAGTGACAAAATATCAAGCAAGTTGTGAACAGGAGAGGAAGAGTATTTTACACCATTCTAATAGACATAAATCTTTGTAAATAGGACAGAAAAGCCAGAGAAATACTCTGAAGGAAGAAGAGGCACGAGAAAACTTCCTCTTGGGATAACTTGGATTGCCCAGATTGGAAAGTTTTTAAAGTCTGAATCCCTAATTTGCTGATAAATCTTACCTTTCAACATACAGTTTCCCTTTGGAATCTGATTTTGAAAAGTGAAAAATACCTTTATAATGGAAATAAGCCTTATTAATTTGTCCATTTTGTAAAGTTTTTCAATAATAAGATTTCCTAAAATAATCCAAGGATTTGCAAATTAAAACTTAATATTTTGTGTCTTGGTCCTTTCTTGTTTTTATTTTAGCAGCTCTAGGTAGTTGCCACACCTGGAGCAACCTTAAGTATACTAGCAACCCTTCTCTCCACCCCATCCCTGTTCTTACACACCTACAGAGAAAATTCAGCAAGGCTTGACAGTACCCTAAACTCCTTTATGTCATCTTTCTTTTCATCCACTCCTATCTTGACTGAATCCTACCATCCAGATCCTCCCCTTTGATATGGAGCAGCTGACCACTACTGGAGAAATTTGCATGATCACACGCATTCTGTTATTAAATTCCAATCACCTACCACACCTGATGCCTCAACACCACCCAGCAGCCCTGTTAAATTTTTCTAAATTATTCTGCCATTCTAGGCAACTCTTTGAAATCGTCACCAGTTTTTTTCAAATCCCCAACCCTGCCTTCCAAATCTGCTCAAAGTACATGACTTTACATCACAGAAATTTGAAATCATAAGGACCTCTGTGACTGAAGCATACTGAGCAAAAATCGAGTGTTAAAGGATGAAGTCAGAGAAGACAAATCAAGGTAGAGGGCCAGTAGGACCTTGTAGGGCATCTTAAGACGTTTACATTATTACAATGGAAATCATTAAAGGATTTTAAACAGAAGAATGAAATAATATGCTCTTTTTTTTAATATGCTCTTTTTTAAATAATGGTCCTTTTTGGAGAATAGACTATGAAATCAGAGCCCAATTAGGAGGTTATCTCAGAAGGCGAGGTGAATAATGGTGACAGCTTAGGCTAGAGTTGTGACAGTGGGGCTAAGTGGTCAGAGTCATGTGTAATTTGAAAGTGGAGCCAACAGATTAGCTGATGGCCTGACTGTGAGGTTTATAAAGGATGAAGACGCCTCCTAAATTTGGGGTTTGAGCAACTGGGTGAATGATGTTTACTGAAACGAGTTAAAAGTGAGTTGCTTGTCAGATATTGAGGTAGAGATACTGAGAAGGCTGTTCCACATACTAATATACAAGGCTGAAGGTCGAGAGAAGGTAGAGCTAGATAGAATTTCACCAGTGTTCATGTCAACAATGTTGAGAAGCAGCATAGGAAGGAACAGAGCAGAATTCACCTCTGCCCCTCCAGTTGCTGTCTGTAACTTTGAACAAATTACTGAACCTCTCTGAGCTTCACTTTCTAGTGAAGTTAGTCGCTCAGTCCTGTCCTACTCTCTGATCCCATGGTCTGTAGCCTGCCAAGCTCCTCTGTCCGTGGAATTCTCCAGGCGAGAATACTGGAGTGGGTTGCCGTTTCCTTTTCCAGGGTATATTCCCGACCCAGGGATTGAACCCAGGTCTTCCACATTGCAGGCAGAGTCTTTCCCATCTGAACCTCCAGGGAAGCCCAAGCTTCACTTTGGAGGATAATTCCCTATTCTCATAGAATTATTTATGAGTATCAAATGGAATAATATATTTAAAACACTTGAGACAGTGCCTGGCACATAGTTATATGTTCACAAAATTAGAACTTTAAAAAGTGTCGTAAGTCACCTTGCATCTTTGGGGGAAAAAAACTGTAAATTGGATTTATAACCTTGTAGTTGAATTTATTTTGATTTTACATGTATGTATATGACCTATGTCATCCTTATTTTCCAGGGAAGAAAACTGGCATGCTTTTTTCTCAGAAACTGTTTCCACAGTTTGATGACTCCTTTTTGGTCAAAATCATAGTGCTTCTGAACTTTGGGGTCTCCTATGCACAGGTATAATGAGATTTTCAGCAATACTCCATTGATATTTTTAAAAGTATCTTAGAGTCAGGTTATTGTATAGTGCTATTAAAGGAAACCAGTATAACAACTTCTCTCTGGCCCCAAATTGGCCAAGGGATGACCCACATACAATGATTTTTTAAGTGACTTGATCTTAAAGGTATTGCCTGTGTCATTGCTTCCTCAGGTATGGTGATTACTGGGTAGAAGTACAAGAGTCGGTAAACAAGAGGTTAAAACAAGTTGCTTGAAAAAAATAGGCAAGTTAATATTTCCTTGGTGCCAAAAGAATAATTGCTTTATAATTAGGTATTCACATTGTCCCCATGTCTTTTTTTTTTTTAGTATATATTTATTAAATACCTACTCATGGTGTAAAACTCCATAAATATTTATATGCATACCAAATAGTTATGAACTAAATTCCAGCAGGAAAAATATGCAAGTGCTTTTCAGATAAATAGAAATTAAAATAGCACTGGACTTTTTCAAAGGGCAGATAATAGAGCTGTAAGCTATGGAAAAACCTCTAGCAATGGCAGGGCATTAGAGTGACCAAGTGTCCCTATTGGCACAAAATGGGAGTTTCCTGGGATGTGGAATTTTCAGTGCTAAAACTGGGAAATCTCACACAAATTGGGACGTGGTCACCTCCCCCAAAGTTCTTATATGATTTAATCAAAACACTGTTTCCAAAACTAAATGGAAATAGCACTTAGAAAATGAAATTTTAATATAAATTTAATTTAAAATTCAATTTTAGCAAAAGTGCAAAGAGATTCTAATAAGCTAATTGAATACTTCGCATTTCTTTAACACCATCTGTGTACTTTGTATTTTATTACAAGCAACAATTAAATGTTACACCATTATTGACAGGTAGATCTTATCATACTAGTTCTATGTGGTAAATAATATAATAAGGCTTAGAGAAATTGAGGTTGTATGCCTCATTAGAAGTCAGAGAAATAGTGTTGACCAAAAATGGAACCTGATATTTATGACTGCAACACCCTAAGATATACTCTCTACCTTATCTTTTTCTTCTAGCATACAGAATTTGAGATTTTATTATTGAACCAGAGATTTTATGCAAGTAATTATCTACAATGTGTGGTAAGATAATGCTGGATCTAGAAGCAGAATACATGCATGCCCTCCTACAACTAGACAAAATTTAAAATGTACAAATATCTGTGTTTCCCATGATTGCAAGACACATGTATTTGGCCTAATTGTGTACTTATTACAGCAAAAAAATAGCAAATGATCACCACCACCCCAGAAGTGAACATATGTTTGTCCTAATGATTTAATCATTTGATGAAAAAACTGTTTTTATAACGATTTGCTAAAGAATGGCTTCTCTGATTTACTGTATCTATTGTGTTGCCTTGTGGATGCATTTGAATGAATGGGCAAAAAGTGAGCAAATATATTATTGTCTACTGTATGCTAGAGTAAGTACATGTATATTTTAAATTTACTCCTTACGATCTCATGAATTGGGGATTCTTGTTTTTAATTGGAGCATAGTTGATTTACAATGTTATGCCAACCACTGCTGTACAGCAACGTGATTCAGTTTTACACACATATTCATTCTTTTTGAACAATATTTTCCATATGGTTCATCCCAGGAGATTGAATATAGTTCCCTGTGTTATACAATAGACTATGGTGTTTATCCAGTCTAAATGAAATAGTTTGTATCTAGAAGTTGAGATTCTTAATTTTATAAGTAAGGAAAAAGACAAAAAGTAATTTGCCAGGTTTCACCAGCGCTTTCATATCCAAATTTACAGAGTCCAAGCCCTCTGTTTTTTCCACACAATTCTCAGTAATTGTAATAAGATCTTATTCCTTTTTCTAAAGTATGTCTTTGTATTTGTTGAGTAATTGCTATCAAGCCTACTTGTCCAGACTGGCAGCATAAACATTGACAGTACGCAGTGTTTTTTCCCCCTGGAAACAGTTAATAAAAATAGAATAGTGAATAAACAGGTGTGTTATCCTCAATTTAAATAGTCCCACTTTAATCTTGCAGATACAGTCTTACTGTTTTTAATAAAATATGTTTTAAAATACATGGCACTTTTTTTGGTCAAACAATGGTTATTAGTGACTATTCAGTGCAAAGCACCTAAGCATTCTACAGAGCTTGAAAAGGAAGAACCCTGAGAACACCTAAGAAATCATTGTTTAAGGGAAGGAGACAAATTTAAAGGAAAGTTTAATGATAAAAATGGTAACTATGACAAAATAAGAAGAATGGCACACATGTTAAGTGCTGAGGAGTTTGCAAAGGCAGAAGTCACTAAACTGAGTTGTTCTAAGACAGCAGTGGCTTTCCAGGTGTACAATGGTAAAGAATTTGCCTGCAGTACAGAAGACACAAGAGTCATGTGTTCAATCTGTGGGTCAGGAAGATACACCACCCGCCCCCCACCCCACTCCCCTCCCCGACCCCGGAGGAGGGCATGACAACTCCGGTAATCTTACCTGGAGAATCCTGTGGAGGAGACTGACAGGCTACATTCCATAGGGTCACAGAGCCAGACACAACTAAAGCAACTTAGCATGCACATATACTTATTTCCTCTACATGACATCCTTTCCAATCACTCTACCCCCAACTAACCCATGTTTCAAGACTACTATGTATCACCCATTACTGACACACTTCCAAGCTTTTGATCATGTTGGAATGAATGAATTTAAACCTAAGTCAGGAAGATCCCCTGGAGAAGGATATGGCAATCCACTCCAGCATTCTGGCCTGAGAATTCCCATGGACAGATGAGCCTGGCGGACTACAGTCCATGAGGTCGCAAAAGAGTTGGACACCACTCAGCTACTAAACAACAACAAAGCTAAACACCAATAGACATGTCTTCTTACCTCAAAATGTGTTGCTTGAATCTTGCTGACATTATATCAAGATTAGTGTTCTTACCTATTAATTCTTCTAGGTCTCCATGAAAACTTGAAGATTGTGTGCAAGAGGAAGAGGGGACCTGATGTGCATGTTCTCCATGGCTCCCTTCATCTAGAGTTTCTCTAGTGCAAATGCCCAACCCACTTCTCACATCCCCAGGGGTACCTCAGCTTTTAATAATAGTTCATGGCAAGACAGGATTGATGTTGGAATTCAGCCCATTGGACACAACTGGTACAATGCTGCCTATTCATGAGTGAGTGAAGGACTGTAGCAAGGAACAAATGGAGAAGCCTTAAGGGGTTGAAGATTGGAGTAACTGAGGGACCCTGAAATAGTAGCATCTGACAGGCCCACCTGGCTCCAAAGCATTCAGGAATTAACACTCTTCTTTTGTCTCTCCTTTATTTTTTTGTTTCTCTCTTGGGTTTTGTTGTTGTTGTTTGTTTGTTTGTTTTTCACTTGTTTTGTTTGAAACAATACCATAATTTAAAGGACATAGTCATCTCTTCCAGCTCCAGGAACCAGATGCCACTCCTTAGAGTTATGTTGCAATGTGCCAAGAACCGGTTTTTCAATTCTGTCTTCCTGACTGTACCCTCACAGACGTCATCAGTAAAGTAATAATGGAGGGCTTGTGATACACGACTTTATGTCCAGAATTCTTTATGAGCTGCTTCACATTTTGCTTTCATGAGAAGACAGTTTAGTATGTTGGTTGCGTGTTTTGACACACTCAGATGCTGAAGCACTGAATGAGTTCTCATTTTAAAGAGTTTGAAAGGTCAGTAAAAATAAAAGTATAACATTGTCTCTAAATGTTATTAAAATAGCATAGTCCCAAAGAGTTACCCCATGTTAATGATTAGTACATTTTTTCATAACGCAAAACTGTGTATATACAGACAATTTTCTGTGAATGATTAACAACTGCATATATGAGCTATGAGTCTATTTTCTTCTAGATGATTGTATGTGGGAGGTTGCAGGTAAAGAGGGTCAAACATGTTTTAGAAGAGTAAATTTTACTCAGCTAACTTTAATTTAAGATGCAGTATTGTGTGACAGCCCCATAAGCTCCAGATGTGGAAGCCCCATTTATTAAGTATATGACCTTAGGCAAGTTACTTAATCACTTAAGAACCTGTTTTCCCATTAAAAAAAAAAAAGAATAGGATTTTCCTCCTTGCATTATAAGGATTACCTGACTTAACTGTGAAGGACTCTTTACAATATCATCATTGGACATAGGAGATGTACCATGTTTTGTTTTAGACCTGAGAATATACAAGGAAAATTATTCAGTCAATTTTAAAGCAGTTGTCCTTTGAAAAGTATAGATCATTATTCATTTGTCAAATTATTGAAAAATGTTGCTATACTCCTCTTGTATGCCTGTATTTTTATTAGTTGCTTCAACAAGACACTTGTTCACTAACAGTATCTCAGGCAATGTGCTAGATGTTGAGAATAAGAAGATAAAGCTGGACTAGTGAGGGAAATTATTAATTACATTATAACATGATAAGTACTGTAATGATGTATGATCTGAATGTTAGGATAGCGAGAATATAAGGCATATTAGTGTGGGAAGCAGACACAGCGTCAAGGAGTGCTTCCTAGGGGAGGTGTGGCCTGAGCTAAGAATTGGAGAAAAAATAAATGATGGAAAAGAAGGAGTGTTGTATGTACATATAAATAAGAAACAATATGGCATATTTGAATCATGGCCTGTTTGGACAATGTTCTTGTCTCTTCTCTGTACCCTTCTTATATTGGTTTCCCTTTTCTCATTCTTTTTCATCCTCTCTCCCCTTCCTCCACAGGTAACATGTCTAAAGTCCATAGTTTGCAAATGGTAGAGCTAGAAATCAAAGCCTCAATTCCTCCATTTCCAGAGATTGAGCTCCTCCTGCTATGCTACTTTGAAGATTTTTCACTCTTTTAACAAGGCTTGTCATTATTTTCCTAGCATTTTTGTGAGACTATGTCAGGTTGCTTGCTTTACTAAACTCATTTTGATCATCACATTTGGATTCTATTGGGCAATAGGCTGGGTTCAAGGAGGAGAAGATGTGTTCCATTCTAGTTTAATTAAATACGCATTTACTGAATGCCACTGGATATAAACCATTGTGCTAGACATTATTGAAAATACAAATCAGGTTACATTTCTTATTCCTAAGAAGCTTACAGTCTAATACGGGAAATGATACTTACTGGAAAACTTCATACAAGGCAGTTTATCTGTTAAGCTTAGCACTAAGGTAGTGTTTCTCAACTATCTTTCTTCATTATCATCCCTTAAGGAAATTTTTCAGACCTTTTAATCCTAAACATCTTCCCTCATGAAATTTTAATACCACAGAAATACTATATATCTATTTATGTAATGTATTAGACCTATACTTCATACTTAGAAGGAGTACTTTTTTCACACACATGCATGCACCAAAGAACCAATTTCTGCCCCCTCAGAGGCAATATTGCCCATGATGAAAATATGCACTTAGCTAAGGCTATCACTTTCAAAGTCTAATATTGACAGTCAAATTCCAGTTTCAGATTTTTAGTATCTGCCAAAGATTAAATATAATTTAAAAATTGAATTTCCTGAGTTAAAAATAAAGCCCACAACATTAAATCAAAAAAATAAGATGATTGTGTATATTCTTGTGTGAGTACTTGCATGGCTAAGGTCAGAGCTGCCACATTGTCTGACTGCCCAAACAGTATATTCACAATATAGTCTGTGTGATGGGAAGGGAAAGAGAAAATGGAAAACAATTTGAAGCTATAACCATGATGTGTTTGAAAGAGAAACTCAAGTTTATAAATTATTTCAACTTCAGCCCACCCTAATCATCTTCAACTTTTTCTGTGCAAAATTTAATTAATTCTCTGTGAATAATTAAATCACAATAATATTAATTTATATATAGGCAGGAAGTGTATACCAACCAGAAAATTCAGTTCAGTTCAGTTGCTCAGTCGTGTCCAACTCTTTGCGACCCCATGAACAGCAGCACGCCAGGCCTCCCTGTCCATCACCAAATCCTGGAGTCCACCCAAACCCATGTCCTTTAAGTCAGTGATACCATCCAACCATCCAACTGATGTCTCTACTTTTTAATACACTGTTCAGGTTTGTCATAACTTTTCTTCCAAGGAGCAAGCATCTTTTAATTTCATGGCTGCAGTCACCATCCACAGTGATTTTGGAGCCCAAGAAAATAAAATCTGTCACTGTTTCCATTTTTCCCCCATCTACTTGCCATGAAGTGATGGAACCAAATGCCATGATCTTAGTTTTTTAAATGTTGAGTTTTAAGCCAGCTTTTTCACTCTCTTGTTTTACCTTCATCAAGTGGCTCCTCTAGTTCCTCTTCACTTTCTGCCATTAAATTGCTATCATCTGCCTATCTAAGGTTGTTGATATTTCTCCCGGCAATCTTGATTCCAGCTTGTGTGTCACTTAGCCTGGCATTTCACATTATGTACTCGGCATACAAGTTAAATAAATAAGCAGGGTGACAATATATAGCCTTGACGTACTCCTGTCCCAATTTTGAACCAGTCCATTATTCCATTTCCGGTTCTAATTTGTCTATATATTATTCAGTGTAAATAAAGTTTTAAAATGATCTCATGATCATCAGGAGTGTGACTGAAAAGTTGTAGAATAAGAGGTGAAAGAAGTTGAATTTGTGTGTCGAGGCTGGAAAAAGAGAAGCGGGCATGGGCTGGAAAGGGAAACAAACTAGTATGAGTTAGTTAGAGCAAGATAACCAGAAGGAAATGGGGTCACAGGAGAATTTTAAGTAAATGATGGACCCAAATCTCTTTCAAGATCTGGACTGTGTTGGAATTGTGAGCCTTAAAGTCTTAGCGAACAGTTGGAGGCCAAAAAGTATGTCGTGCAGTCAGAGCCAAAACAACATCAGAATGGTAGGTAGCTGCAGGCATACTTGTTTGTAACTGGTAAACAAAGAGGCTTTTCTCCAAGAGTTTATGGCATTTTGTCACCATTTTTTCCAGAGATTTGTTCAAAGTTACCATAACAATAACAGCACTCCTAAGAGTTCTATGGACCTCATCTAGATAGAACTTTTCTTCTACAGTGGGGTTATACATAATCTTCATATGCATAATCTCTCATAAACAGCAGAGTGCATTGGGAATCAGAATCTTTACAATATGCTTTTGGTTCCTCAGAATGTCCAGACAAGTAGAACTGACTGGATGTAGAGCTGGAAGGGAGTTTAGAAGTCCTGATTTTACAGAAGGAAAAACAGAGGCTCAACAGAATAAACTGACTTGCCCATTACCAAAGTGACCAACAGCAGAACTGGCACTAGAACTGCAATTGCCTAATTTCTAGTTCAATGCTCTGTCCACTCTGTTGTCCATTTGTAAATTTAAACTGTCTTTTAAAAAAATCTGATGCAGGGATCCCTAAATACTTGACCAGGAAATTGTGCTAGACTGGCTGTGAAAAATTATAAGTAGTGGGGGCAGGGGGAGGGATAAATTGGAAGATTGGGATTGACATATACACATTACCAAATATATATGAAATAGACAACTAATAAGGACCTACTGTATAGCACAGGGAACTATACTTAATACTCTGTTATGGACTACATGGGAAAAGAATCCTTAAAAAAAAATATATATATATATATATATATATATACATAGTCAGTTTTATATATATATATATAAAGCTCACTTTGCTGTATACCTAAAACTGACACAATATTATAAATCAACCATCAGTCGCTCAGTCATGTCCAACTCTTTGTGACACCGTGGACTGCAGCGTACCAGGCTTCCCTGTCCTTCACCATCTCCTGAAACTTGCTCAAATTCATGTCCATCAAGTTGGTGAAGCCATCCAACCATCTTATCCTCTGTCGTGCCCTTCTCCTCCTGTCTTCAATCCTTCCCAAAAAGACCCATCAAGGTCTTTTCCAAAGAGTTAGCTCTTTGCATCAGGTGGCCAAAGTATTGGAGTTTCAGCTTCAGCATCAGTCCTTCCAATGAATATTCAGGACTGATTTCCTTTAGGATTGACTAGTTGAATCTCCTTGCAGTCCAACGGACTCTCAAGAGTCTCCTCCTACACCACAGTTCAAAAGCATCAATTCTTCAGCACTCAGCTTTCTTCCTAGTCCAACTCTCACATCCATACATGACTACTGGAAAAACCATAGCTTTGATGAGACAGACCTTTGTTGGCAAAGTAATGTCTCTGCTTTTTAATATGCTGTCTAGGTTGGTCATAGCTTTTCTTCCAAGGAGCAAGTGTCTTTTAATCTCATTACTGCAGTCACCCCCTGCAGTAATTTTGGAGCCCAAGAAAATGAAGTCTGTCACTGTTTCCACTGTTTCCCCATGTATTTGCCATGAAGTGATGGGACCGGAGGCCATGATCTTAGTTTTCTGAATGTTGAGTTTTAAGCCAGCTTTTTCACCCGCCTCTTTCACTTTCATCAAGAGACTCTTTAGTTCTTTGCTTTCTGCATAAGGGTGGTGTCATTGCATATCTGAAGTTATTGACATTTCTCCCAGCAATCTTGATTCCAGCTTCTGCTTCATCCATCCCAGCATTTAGCATAATGTACTCTGCATATAAGTTAAATAAGCAGGGTGACAATATACAGCCTTGACATACTCCTTTCCCTATTTGGAACCAGTCCATTGTTCAGTGTCCAGTTCTAACTGTTGCTTCTTGACCAGCATACAGGTTTCTCAGGAGGCAGGTAAGGTGGTCTGGTGTTCCCACCTCTTTAAGAATTTTCCAGTTTGTGTGATCCACACTGTCAAAGGCTTTGGCATAGTCAGTAAAGCAGAAGTAGATGTTTCTCTGGAATTCTCATGCTTTTTCTATGATCCAACAGATGTTGGCAATTTGATATCTGGTGCCTCTGCCTTTTCTAAATCCAACTTGAACATCTGGAAGTTCTTGGTTCATGTCTGTTGAAGTCTCACTTGGAGAATTTTGAGCATTACTTTGCTAGTGTGTGAAATGAGTGCATTTGTGCAGTAGTTTGAACATTCTTTGGCATTGCCCTTCTTTGGAATTAGAATGAAAACTTACTTTTTCCAATCCTGTGGCCACTGCTGAGTTTTCCAAATTTGCTGGCGTATTGAGTGCAGCACTTTCACAGCATCATCTTTTAGGATTTGAAATAGGTCAGCTGGAATTCCTTCACCTCCCCTAGCTTTGTTGGTAGTGATGCTTCCTAAGGCCCACTTGACTTCGCACTCCAGGATGTCTGGCTCTAGGTGAGTGATCACACCATCGCAGTTATCTGGGTCCTTAAGATCTTTTCTGTATAATTCTTCTATGTATTCTTGCCACCTCTTCTTAATCTATTCTGCTTCTTTTAGGTTCGTACCATTTCTGTCCTTTATTGTGCCCATCGTTGCATGAAATGTTCCCTTGGTATCTCTAAATGTTCTCTATGGTTTTTCTCAACCATCAAAACATCTGCTTAGTAGTATTTGGTTATGTAATTATCTAATCGATTTAAGTAATCTAAATTAAGTAATCTAAAATTTTGACTGTCCTCACAGAGTCTGTTCTTTCATATGGACATCTGCTAATTCCTATTTTCAGAAAGAATACTGGAATACTTTTAATACTCCCTACCCTTTTTCACCCTTTATTCTCAATCCTGGTCCCTTATCTAATGTTCTAGAAAGTAAAATATGTGGAATGGGGATACTATTTGTTAAGGCCCCTTTTTTTGCTGCAGTTAAATTTATTTCATCAACAGCTTTGTTTTCCAGAAATATATTGCTTTTTAAATAAAAGTACTAAAATAGGGGTCATTTTTTAAAATTGGAGGATAATTGCTTTACAATGAGGCCATATTTAAATGGTAAAATTAAATGCCATAGAATTTAGCTAGAAAGAGGTACAGGCTTCCCCAATGATTCAAATGGTAAAGAATCCTCCTGCAATGCAGGAGATGCAGGAGACACAGCTTTGATCCCTGGGTTGGGAAGATCCCCTGGAGAAGGAAATGGCAACTCACTCCAATATTCTTGCCTGGGAAATCCCATGGACAGAGGAGGTTGGTGAGCTACAGTCTGTAGGATCACAAAGACTCAGACGTGACTGAGCAGGCACAAAGGTACAGGCAGGCAGAAGTAGTAAAATATTGACTGGTTAAGGAGTTAAGAGTGAGTTTTCATGGTGAACTACTCATATTGCCAACCAAAAAAACTAGCTTCTGATTTTAAAGGCCACATCTCCTCTGCAAAACCATTTAAACTCTTGATGAAATTCCGAGTCTAGGTGGTATACTCTCTTTCAGAGTCTGTTTTCCTTTTGCTTTTATCTTTTTCTTTCCTTTCCAGTTCCTAAAAATAGTCAAAAAACATGGGAATCACCTACATTTTTTTTAATGGGCCAGCTGAATAAAAATAAGAAGTGACTTGCCAAAAGTAGCCTTGGAGGTAGAGAACTAAATTTAATTACTCTGACTAGAAAGTTTCTTACTAAAATAACCTTGGGTTGTATGTGCCAACAGGAATCATTTCTCTATTGTTCACCATTTATGGCCAAAACAGCACTAGAAATTTCAGAGCCTTGCAGGTCAAAGCTAAAGAAAGTTAAATATTTGCCAAAAGTCAGTCTAGCTCATTAGGGGAGGGAGGTCCCAAAATGAGAGTTTGTATTTCCGAACCCAGTGCTCTTTCCACTCTGCTGAGATGTTCCATTTTGTGGCCATGGAAATCTGGAAAGGCTTAGAGGATTGGGTGCTCCATCTTTTGCAGCCCTTCTTAGTCACAGAATACAATACTACATGGAAACTTTTTTTAGTAAGCTTTATTTGTGATTTGTAGGTTGTTGGCATCTTTGACCTAAACCATACAATGACTCTCTTTCATCCATAATATCAACCTATTCAGTGAGTGAGGCATAATCTAGTTGGGGGAGGGGGGTTCAACAGTCATCCTACTGTCCTCTCAGAATTACCTCTGATACTCTACTTGTCTTCAAACAGAATCAGCCAAATATCTTCAGCTCTGAAGGGAAATCTCTCTGCAGGGTTTTGTTTTGTTTTTATTTTTTCTCTGCCCTCTACTACCCTGGATCGAATATTAACTTTTTTTTGTCTTGTTATCATCATTTTTCTCAACTGAGTCTGTCTTCATCACCCTGGTCTTCATTTTCTTTTCATTAATGTCAGGTCTATTGCCTGACATATTCACAGTCATTACTGTGTTCTCTGCCTCAATCCTCTGCTCTGCTGTGTCAGCTGGTTCTACCTCAGTAGCTGACCTTGCCTGAACTATTAACCCATCCCATGTTACTGACTTACTTCCTATCTCTGGCCCTTTCTGTGTCTCTGGCTCTGTCTCTGTCTCGGCTTCTGCTTGGGCCCTTGATTCTACCATTGAACTTAGCTGTCTTTCTGTTGCCTTACTCACCCATGAAGAAACACCTGCGTGTCCCACAGGTAGATTCAGTTTCACTCTGGCTGTATTTCCTACCCTTATCCTTGTTATAGGGATCATGAGGAGGTTTTGATCTGGAGGAGGAAGTTGAGAACTTAAGTGATTGAGTACAGAGAGGAACCCTAGAGAAAAAGAAAAGGTCAAGGTCAGCACTGTGGATGAGTAATAGATAAAATCTCAAGTCATCAAACACCCATGAAGAGTAACACTGACTTAATTATAATGGGGTTTGATTAATAACACATTTCTGAATATCCTGTTCATTATCTTTAGGGGCTTGGAATTCAAAACATTAGTCCCAGTTTTTCTGTAATACAATGTTTTCCAGCAGTATGCAAACCAACTTACTGGGGCACAGGAAGAAAATAATAATTTATTTTTATATTTTTAACAAATAATGTTTAAATTCTATTTTTGAGTGTGTTTTACAATGTAATGCCTATATTAGTAATGAAGTACATGTGCATATTTTATAAACCTGTATCTTTTTGGAATGTTTGCTAAAAAGGGTCTTATGAAGAGACTGTGTGAGGCGATGGTTTGGAGACTACTGTTGCAGTTAATAAAGATAAGTAGGTGGCTTAGAAAGATTATAGGAGAAGTGTCGCATCGGCAAACTCCAGTGTTTTTGCTCTGCTTTATTCTGGAGATCCATAAAGGTGGAGAGTTTATTTGCTATGACAAAGGGAGAGGGGAACTAAGGGACTGTCTTCTGAAAGAGCAGAAGAACTATGAATAGCTCAGTTGTATCTTTACCTTCTCTACTTCCTGAATACATCTGTTCAGGGTCAGGTATCGTTATTGAAAAAATGCTTTAGATAAATTGGAAGCTCTTGCTTTAGGACTGTTCATTGACATGAAAATGACACTTGTAGAATCCTTCCAAATTATGAGATTCTAATTTACCAAACAAACAACCCAAAGAAAGGGAACAGGAGATAGAAGAGCAATCATGTAAAATTGCATTTTCTGTGCCTTCTCTACCTAACAAGAGCTTTAACTCACCAATCATCATGTAGAAGACACTGCCCAACCAGTTGATGCGGTAGACTATCAGGAAATGGGCTTCCAAGGCATTCTTACTGTACAATTTCACTTGCATCAGGAAAAAGATGAGGCAGAAAAGTAGGCAGGTGCCTGGGATCAGAATGAAAGCTATTACTACCTATGATAGCCCTCCTTCTGCCTCCACCCTCTTCCCTCTCTTTGCACCTGCTGTCACCCTCAACTGCCTCTATTATGCCATGGAGACCTATTACATGGTAGTGGTCATGGGAAGACCCATTTGGCAAAGGCCTCCTGCTTTGACTGGAGTAAAGTTGTCAAGGTGGAGCCTGTAGAAAATGGAGACAGAACAAGTAGCAAGTTGCGACATGGTAATTTTCTGGGTGCCAGAGGGCCTCCAGCCTGTATCTCCCCTGTAGTCTCACAGATAACCCTTAGAAATGTTTCCATTGGATTAAGCATTATCTTTTCTGGGTCCCTTCTTCCAGAGGTAATAGCCCTGTCTGGAGTAAAAGTTTATTGAAAACTTTCTTCCACAGTATCATGTAAGGCTTGGAATGATGGCACTGGGAGGGGAAGAAATACAAGGACTCTAGGGACAAACTTTTCCAATGTCATCATGTTGTACCTGAAATGAAACAGAAGATGGATATGCCCAGATCTATGTAGATTTTGTCTCCTGGCCCTTTGGTGAGA
Organism: Cervus elaphus; assembly: GCF_910594005.1. NCBI lineage: Eukaryota > Metazoa > Chordata > Mammalia > Artiodactyla > Cervidae > Cervus > Cervus elaphus. The sequence goes on from NC_057826.1 coordinate 81,046,139, forward strand.
GAGATGCTGAGCCATATAATAATAACGAGGATGGTGAAGGCAGAGATGAGGAAGAAGGCCCTGGAGAACTGGAGGTAGTCTGCCAGGGGAAGGGGAAAAGCAGAGGCTTGACTGGCATGAAGGACACCTGCCCTTACAGAAGGCTGGACAGGGTCTTGAGAAGGGGTGAGGGACAAAGGCCGACGGAATCAGGGCTTGTCTTACATGCAATGGAGTCAGAGTAAGGAGCCCCCAAGTTGGGGAGGTGGGGGGGTGCTTCACAGGCACCCAAAAGGACCCTCTTTCGCCCTCCTCATTGACATATGGAATTCCTTTAACAAGGAAAGAAATAATTTACTCCACAAGGAGGGAAAAGCTGAAATTAGAACCATAACCTTAAGGGGCATGTTATGAAGTTACTCTCACATAAAGGCATAAAATGCCTAATATCTCTTTTTTTGAGGGAAGTTGTGAGTGCAAAGGTCAGTAGGCATTAGCTTCCAATAATAAAGGAGCTTGGGCTTTTAAGTCATTGAGGAAGCTTGGATGAGACAAACTCACGCAAGTGTGCCCTGCTTGGAGGCGCTGTCCATACATGCTTGTGAATCAGTGGGGGGGTGTGGGTCAGGGTTGCCAGGAGAAAGGGGAGTGGTGAGCGGTGGGGGCATCTGAGAGGGTGGGTGTACCAAAGGAGGCGGCTGGAATCTGGAAAGTACTCACAGGGGGCCTTCGGAGTGTTGTCCCAGCAGAGATCATGGTGGCATAAGGTCCAGAGCCCCGCCAAGAGTTTCTGCCTGTGCTTCAGCACCCCGATCTGCACCCAGTGTAAAGGGGACAAGCAGAGCAGCAGGACGCAGTTGAAGCCCGCTGAGCAAACACAAAGATGGCGAATGTAGCTGCGGCTTTTCTGCTGGAGCGGTATGGAAGCGAAGCGGTGCGAGCGGGGGAGAACTGGCTGCGGTGTGGAAGGGAGGAAGACATCACGGAAGGAATCTCAACCCAGGCGTCTCCATCTCCATCTACAGAGAAGTCAAGCCCTGACTTGTGCTGGGGATAAATCCTCCTCCCTCCACATTTTAGGGTATTTTTCTCCTCTGGCCCCAGCCTCCCACAGCTGTTTTTCAATATTAACAACTTATTGACCCGAGATGTATTAATACATCTTTCCTGACCTGAACTTCATTGACTGGAGACGTTTCAACATTCACTTCCCTAACAAATCGCCTGCCACAGGCATTTGTTCTAGCAAAAATCCCCCATTCAATACTGTGTTAATTTAAAAAAATATTCCATTCCACCTCTCCCCAGTTTTTAAAAAATGGAGTGAGTTTTGCCTCTCCTACCTCGACACTTGCCCCGTGCCACACACAAGCTGCTGCCTCTCAAAGGACTTCAACCCCTACCTGGCTCACAAAAGGCTTTCCCCACCCTGGAAGGCAACCCATCCCAGTATTATTGCCTAGAAAATCCCGTAGACGGAAGAGCCTGGTGGGCTACACTCCGTGGGGTCACAATCAGTCAGACACAGCTGAGCACACATGCAGACACACACACACCCTGTAGGTTGGGTAGCTCATTCTGCTGATGTAAATGCTCTGGAAGGCCGTTTCATTTCCTTCTCTTCTCTCCATCCTGGCTTCTGGCTCACTGCCCTAGCCAACTGCCATAGAACTTAGCCCCCTCCCGACACCCTTTCCTGCCCCTCCCCCACCCAGGGGACAGAAACAGCGGGAGTCAGAACGCAAAGCATGGGTACTGTGTCTCTGTCTCATCTGCCAGATCTGATCCAGTCCAAGACTCCCACCCAGGTCTCTGTTGAACTCCAGAGTCTACAGCAATCTGCACGCTGACCCCAGATTTCTCACAGACACATCAACACCTAAGAGGTCTGTAAGAAATGGAGTCATTCTCTTTCCATCCTGAACCCCCATCCTGCGCCTTTTTCTTCTTTAAAATATTTATCTATTATTATTATTCTTTTTATTTGGCTGCACAGGATCTTAGTTGCAGCATGCAGGATCTTCAGTTTTCATTGGGGGCATGTGGGATCTTTAGTTGCAGCATGCAGAATCTAGTTCCTTGACCAGGGTTTGAACCCAGGTCCCCTGCATTGGGAACTCAGCTCTTAGCTGCACCACACTAGGGAAGTCCCCCATAGCCTTTTATTATCTCCCACCAGTAAATCACAATGTGTTCTGCCAATTCTACCTCTTTAATGTTCTCAAGCCCACCTTGTATTTTTGTTTCCACTTCTTTAGGATATGTCATCTCAGTCCTGGATTTGCTGCAATGACCTTGTACCTGGTCTCTCTGCTACCAGGTTTGCTCTCCTTCAGTTTTTTCTCCACAGATTTACCAAGATTGATGTTGTTAATACAAATCTGATTGTGTCTCTCTTTTGCTTAAATTCTCTGATTGTTCCCCACCGCTATGTAGTAAAATTATGTTAGCATGAATCAGTGAAATCCAACAAGATAGAGTTTCTGCTCACTGTTCAACCTCATTCAGTCATCCAAACACTCATTTGTGTGAGGTATTGTGTCAGGTACTGGGAGATGCAGTGATTTGTTGGAGATCTTCCACATGCCCCTCCAGGTCAGCTCCCATCATTGTTCAAGGAGCTGACCAATTTGGGCTTTTCTTGCCATCCAGCCTCTGATTAAGTTTGACCAATGGCAGGCATGGGCAGAAGATCAGAGGTGTAGAGATCGATGTGTTTTTTCACCGGTTCTCTCCTTAACAGAGTACTACAAGGGTTGTCCATGTCCCTTTCCCTAAGGAGAGTTCCTGATAGGCTAGTCCTCTCCACAGACTCACCCTTTTCTATTCTGGTCATGTGTTCCTTTCATTTACATGATCAGTCTTAGGGGTGGTAATGGCTCTTCTCACTGATGGTTTTCCAAAATCTTTTTCAGTCCTAGGGGTCCTTGTAAATAGTCCCTTAAGTCTTTTAGAATCAGTTTGAGCAAAGCCATCTGTTTCCTACTGGACATGGTCCTTAATGCCATGGAACAAAAAGCTTAGTGACGTCTAGGCTCATTCTCTCCCTCCTTCTTACCTTGTACTCCAAATCATTTTATTCTTCTTGCAGTTTCCTAACCCAACATGGTCCTTCATTTGCACTTGGCACAAATGTTATCTACCTTTCACATGGTGCCTATCACACTTCCCAACCTATCTTTATTAACTTTAGTCAAGAGTCATTCTTGTCTTATAACATAGATAACTAATAAGAACCTATTATATAGCACAGGGAATTCTACTCAGTGCTCTGTGGTGACCTAAAATGGAAAGGAAATCCATAAAAAGAGGGGTTATATGTACACATTTGGCTAATTCACTTTACTGTGCAGTAGAAAGTAACACAACATTTTAAAGCAACTGTGCTTCAATGAAAACTTTTAAAATAAATTTAAAAAGTCATTCTACTCTTAACTTTTGAGAGGAGCCTTCTCTGAAACCAGCCCTCAATCCCAGAATTTATGCTCCTACAGCACTTTGTACTTGGCCTTTCATAACCTTCATCGCATAGTTTCGCAATTTGTCTGTCTGTGTCTCCTTCTGGCCTACAGCCTCCTTCAGCAGCAGCCTGTTCAGCTGTGTATGCTCAACATCAGTGCTTGGAACATCATAAGGATTAGGTGCTGTTTCTTTTCTTTTTTTAAAAAATTATTCTTTTCTGGCCACACCACGTGGCATGCAGGATCTTTGTTTCCTGATCAGGGATGGAACCCTTGTCCCCTGCAGGGGAAGTGCAGAGTCTTAACCACTGGACTTCCAGGGAAGTCCATAGGTGATGCTTCCTGATTGAAAATTAGAAACGTAAAAGAGAAAGACTGGACTTCTGGTTTCCAGTCTGGCATGCAAGGAGCTTGGAAGTTGTCCCTCCATTATAACAACAAGTAAAAAAGCTAAACAAGCTGAAAAAAATCAACAACTCTTCTTAGATCACAAACTGCGACCCTGCAGAACTGGAGAGGCAGAAAGCAAATATAGGAAATTAAAACTTACTAGAGCAGAAACAGCTACAGAAATTAGTACCAGAATAGGAAAATCTGCACTGGAAGGTTCAGTGTGAACAAGTCTGAGAGATTAAAAACTATGGCTCCCTTACAAACTATAATGTATCAAGTAAATAAGGTACAGGGGTATATTGCACAGCAATATAGCCAGGAAATATAGCCAACATTTTAAAATAACTATGAACTTTAAAAATCATGAATCATCATGTTGTACATCTGAAATCTATATAATATTGTAAGTCAACTATACATCAATTAAAAAAAAAAATCCACATACTGGGAGGGTGGTGCACTCCAAAGTCCATAGGGACAGAAACCCCTATTACCTGGTCTTAGATTAACTTTTCATCTGACTATCCATTCCTGTCCTTTATTATCCTTTGTAATAAACCATTAACCATGAGTAAAGAAAGAAAAAATAGACAATGGGACCCAGTCATAGAGACGTCCTCACACTTTAGTGGCTTTTACCTCCAGCAACTTAACCAGGTTCTTGCAGTGAATATTAGAGAATCCCATACTTTTGGCCCATGAGAGGGGAAAAGGAACTATTTAAATTGATACAGCCACTATGGAAGATGGAATGGAGATTCCTTAAAAAACTAGGAATACAACCACCATATGACCCAGCAATCCCACTACTAGGCATATACTTTGAGGAAACCAAAATTGAAAAAGACACATGTACCCCAATGATCATTGAAGCACTATTTAACAATAGCTAGAACATGGAAGCAACCTAGATTTGTCCATCAACAGACGAATGATAAGGAAGCTGAAGTACATATATACAATGGAAGATTACCCAGCCATAAAAAGTAACTCATTTGAGTCAGTTCTAATGAGGTGGATGAACCTAGACCCTGTTACACACTGTGAAGTAAGTCAGGAAGAGAAAGATAAATATCATACACTAATGCACATATATGGAATCTAGAAAGATGGTACTGATGAATTTATTTGCAGGGCAGCAATGAAGAAACAGACATAGAGAACAGACTTATGGACATGCAGGGTTGTGGGGAGGAAGAAGAGGGTGAGAGGTAGGGAGAGAGGACCATGGAAACTTACATCACCATATGTAAAATAGAGAGCCAATGGGAATTTGCTGTGTGGCTCAGGGAACTCAAACAGAGGACCTGTAACAACCTAGAGGGGCGGGATGGGGAGGGAGATGGGAGGGACATGTATATACCTATGGCTGATTCGTGTTGATATTTGGCAGAAACCAAAAAATTCTGCAAAGCAATTATTCTTCAATTTAAAAATAAATACACTTTACAAAAATATACCAAAACATTCTGTTCTTCTTAACAAGGACTTCCCTGAGGAGAAACTATCTGATCAGAGCCTAAACTGCTGGGGTTTTATCAGAGTTTAACCAATCTGGGGGAAAGGAAATGTCAAACTCCAGCCTGTTCTGACCTGTGAGGGAAGTGAAATTCCCAACTTCAGCCCGTTCAGATCAGCCGATTGCACCTCAGGGGGAACTGAGAACCACTTGTGAAGCTCACAGTCTAGAAGCATCGGTTCACCGAAAGGCTGGGAATTCCCTGGCGGCTGAGCAGTTAGGGCTCTGCTCTCATTGCCAACAGCGTGGGTTCAGTCTCTGGCTGAGGACTGAGATCCCACAAGCTGTGTGGCATGGCCAAAACAAACAACCAAACGAAAAAACAAAAGACTGAGATGTAATCGCAGGACTATCGGGTGCTTCCCCTTCCTCCACACCTTATCACCACATTTCTAAAGGCTTATTTACCACAGTTCCTTTTACCCAGTACATCCTGACCAGCTATCAAGAAAATATCACAAGCTACATTAAAAGGCAAAAAACATAGTTTGGAGAGACAAAACAAGCACCAAAACTAGACTCAGATATGACAGGGATGTTAGAATTATCACACATATTAAAGCAAAGATGATTAATACCCTAAGGTGCTAGTGAACAAAGCAGACAGCACACAAGAATAGAGGGGCAATGTAAGCAGAGAGATCGCAATCATAAGAAAAAATTTGAAAAGAAATGCTAGAGATGAAAAACACAGTAATAGAAACAGAGAATGTCTTTGATGGGCTGAGTAGTAAACAGGACATGGCTGAGGAAATAATCTCAACATGAGAATATATCATAGACACCTCCAAAAAGAAATACGAAGAGAAAAAAGACTGAAAATAATGGAACAGAATATCTATGAACTGTGGGACACCTACTAAAGAGGTACCATTCATGAAGTCAGGATGCCGGAAAAAGAAGATGAATAAAGGAATATTTGAAGCAATAACCCTGAGAATTTTCCCCAAATTGATGTCAGACACCAAACCACAGATTCAGGAGTTTCAGAGAATATCCAAAGCAGGATAAATGCCAAAAGAAAAGAAAAACTACACCTAGGCATATCATATTTCAACTGCGTAAAATCAAAGGTAGCAAAAAAAATCTTGAAAGAAGCCAGGGGTGGGGTAGGGAGAAGCACCTTACCAATAAAGGAGCAAAGAAAAGAATTACATCTGACTTCTCTTCAGACACCATACAAGCAAGAAGAGAGTGGAGTGAAATATTTAAAGTGTTGAGAAAAAAACCCAACCTAGAATTCTGTAACCTGTGAAATTACCTCCAAAAGTGAAGTAGAAATAAGGACTTACCCAGACAGACTAACATTGACAGAATATGTTGTCAATAAACCTGTCTTGCAGCAAATTTTAAATGAAGCTCTTCAGAGAGGAGAAAAATGATACAGGTCAGAAACTTTATATAAAGAAAGGAAAAGCATAAGAGAAGGAATAAGTGAAGGTAAAATAAACACATTCATTTTTCTTATTCTTAATTGGTCTCACAGATAATAGTTTAAAATAATAACATCAACAATGTATCACTTATATATGCTCATGTATGAGTGAAATTAATGACAGCAATGATATAAATAACAGGAGGGAGGGGTTAGGATTATTTTGTTATTATTAGGTACTTGCACTACCTGTGAGTGGCATAGTGTTATTTGAAAATGGAAGTTGAATTAGTTGTAAATGGATTTTGCAAACTCAAAGATAACCACTAAAAAAAGCAATAAATACAAGATGTATAGCTAATATGCTAAGAAAAGACAGAAACAGAATCACATAAAACGCTCTTGCATGCACGTGCTGTCACTTCAGTCATGTCCAACTCTTTGCAGCCCTGTGGGCTGTAGCCCACCAGGCTCCTCTGTCCATGGGATTCTCCAGGCAAGAATACTGGAGTGGGTTGCCATGCCCTCCTCCAGGGGATCTTCCCGATCCAGGGATCAAACCCACATCTCTTAGGTGTCCTGCATTGACAGGTGGGTTCTTTACAACTAGTGCCACTTGGAAAGTCCATAAAATGCTCAATTAGAACCACAAAAGACAAAAATAGAGAGGAAGACAAAGATAAGAACAATGAACAAGGGCAACAAGTAGAAAATAGTGACAAATATGGCAGATATCAATCTGATTATATCAATAATCAATTTAAACATCAATGGTCTATATATACCAATTAGAAAACAGATTTTTGGAGTGAGTCAAAAAAGAAGACCCAGTTCTATGTTGTCTAAGAGAAGCCTAATTAAAATAAAGACACATATAGATAAAAGGCAAAGAGATAAAGATAGATACGCCATTCTAACCCTAATCAAATGAAAGTAGGAAGTAATAGTTCCTACTACTAGTAGTAATAGTTTCTTAATAAAACTAGACAGAGCAGACTTTAGAAAAAGGGAAGTTGTAAGGGATAAAGAGGAATGTTACATAATGATAAAAGGGTCAGTCCCTTAATACACAGCAATCCTTAAAGTGTATGTGCCTAACAGCAGGACATGAGCTACGTACTGATAAAACTGCAAGAAGAAATAGATTAATCCATTATCATAGTTGGAAACTTCAATAGTTCAGTTCAGTCGCTCAGTCGTGTCCGACTCTTTGCGACCTCATGGACTGCAGGTCGCCAGGCTTCCCTGTCCATCACCAGCTCCTGGAGTTTACTCAAACTCACGTCCATTGAGTCAGTGATGCCATCCAACCATCTCATCCTCTGTCGTCCCCTTCTCCTCCTGCCTTCAATCTTTCCTAGCATCAGGATCTTTTCAAATGAGTCAGTTCTTCACATTAGGTGGCCAAAGTATTGGAGTTTCAGCTGCAGCATCAGTCCTTCCAATGAATATTCAGGACTGATTTCCTTTATGAGGGACTGTTTGGATCTCCTTGCAATCCAAGGGACTCTCAAGAGTCTTCTCCAACATCTCAGTTCAAAAGCATCAATTCTCCGGTGCTCAGCTTTCTTTATAGGCCAACTGTCACATCCATACACGACTATTGGAAAAACCATAGCTTTGACTAGACGGACCTTTGTTGGCAAAGTAATGTTTCTGCTTTCTAATATGCTGTCTAGATTGGTCATGACTTTTCTTCCAAGGAGCAAGTGTCTTTTAATTAATTTCATGGCTGCAATCACCATCCACAGTGATTTTGGAGCCTCAAAAATAAAATCTGTTGCTATTTCCATTGTTTCCCCATCTGTTTCCCATGAAATTTCAACACTCCTCATCAAAAATGGACAGATTTAGCAGGTAGAACATTAATGAGGACATCATCAACCAAATGGATATAACTGACAATGATAGACCACTTCAGGGCAACAACAGGAGAATTTTTCTTAAGTTCACGTGGAATATCCACTAAAATGGACCACATTCTGGGCCATAAAACACACCTTAACAAATTTAAAAGTATTAAAATTATACTGTGTATGCTCTCAAATCACAATGGAATTAAACTAAAATTCAACTTTAGAAAGACGACTAGAGAATTCCCTAAACACTTGGAGATTAAATAACAGACTTCTAAGTAACACACAGATCAAAGAAAAAACTTCAAGAGAACTTAAATTTTTTAAATATTTTGAACTAAATGAAAATGAAAAATAGATCTTGCCAAAATTTGTGGGGTGCAGCGAAAGCAGGGTTTAGAGGGAAATTTATAGTATTGAGTGTATATATTAGTAAAGAAAAATGAAAAAAAAAAGAAAAATGATCTAAAATCAATAATCTATGCTCCTTAGGAAACTGGAATAACAGTGAATTAAATGCAAAGTAAATCGAAGAAAAAAATTAATAAAATTTAGAGCAGATAATCAATGAAATGAAATGAACATTTCTTTATATGGTTAGAATTCCTATTTTCAGGCACCAAAAAAATTTTCCTAGCTCTTTTTGTTTCTTTTTCTTCTTGTATGCTCATTCCATCTGACAGTTTTGGGATTTCCTTATTTTGGCCAAAGATCCCAGTACAGGCTCAGGTCTCATTAAGATGTTTCAGATTTCCTGTTCTGTTATGCCCCAGTTAATGAATCAATGCACCGCTTCGTAAAGCAACGTTGTAATTGTGTCCTTTTACCTCTTTGGTCCTGTAGTTCCAAATAAACTGCAGCCCTGATTTTCTTCTCTTAAAATATCTTTAAAATTAATTTATTTATTCCTTTTTGGCTGCATTAGGCCCTTGTTGTTTTGCATGGGCTGGGCTTTCTCTAGTTGCTCTAGGTACTCTCTAGTGATGCATGGGCTTCTCATCGCAGTGGTTTCTCCTGTTGTGGAGCACAGGCTCGGGGGTACACAGGCTTGGTAGTTGAGGCTGGCAGGCTCGGGAGCATGGGCTTGTAGAGCACCACCGGTTCAGTAACTGTGGTGTAGGGGCTTAGTTGCTCTGCGGCATGCGGGATCTTCACCGACCAGGGATAGAACCCATGATCCCTGCATTGGCAGGCAGATTCTTATCCACTGCGCCAGTAGGGAAGTCGTCAGCTTCTTTTAAGTCCCTAGTTTGAACTAGAGCTGGGAATTTGGCTCTAGTCCATATCTTGAGAAGCACTTTTAGTTCTTTTCACTCCACAGGAACTGTCTTCCTGTTCACCTCTGCCAAACTTTTGGACTTTGAGCCCAATAAGTCTTTGGCTTAACTCAATCACTGCGTTGTGGTTTTGTTATTTTTCTGTTTTTTGAAAATGCTTGTCTTGTTTTGACCTAGCTATACATGTGTATTTCCCCCTTCCCTCTCTCCTTCTCCCTTCACCTGTCATGTAATGTATCTGGAGCAGAGGGGATGTAGCAAAGGGTCATTTAATGAGCCATCCCCCACCTTTGTTTTTTCTTTTTTTAGTATTTATTTGGCTGCACCACCTGTTAGTTGTGCCAAGTGGGATCTTTGAACTTCTTCGTGTCATGTGACTTCTTTAGTTGTGGCATGTGGGATCTATGTCCCTGACCAGGGACTGAACCCAGGCCCCCTGCATTCAGAGCTCAGAGTCTTAGCCACTGGACCATGAGGAAAGCCCCCTGTGAGCTATCTTATTGGAAGTCTATTTAAGCTTTTTAAAGGAATTCTCTGCAAGCAAAGAAAGAGAGTAAGAAGAAAATAGAGCATTCAGTTTCTTCTTATTTATTTGGCTGAGTCAGGTCTTAGTTATGGCCCACAAGATCTATCATTGTGGTGCACCATTTTTCTCCAGCACACAGGCTAAGTTGCCCCATGGCATATGGGACCTTGGTCCCCTGACCAGGGATGGTACCCGTGTTGCCCACATTGGAAGGCACTAAATCATCAGAAAAATCCCACCACCACTGAATCATCAGAAAAGTCCCAAGCATTCAGTTTCTAAAGGAGCAATGAAGGGATCTCTATGCTTAAAGATAGTTCTCTAATAGCAAAGTAGAAAACTTAGTTCCTATCCTCTGGTAATAACCAGGACCTTGATGGTTACTTTCTGAATAGCTAGCATCCTTCCTTCTCATTCACACCTGCTTCCTCTTTCTCACTGCACTTAAAATTTCCATTCCCTGAAGAGTCACCAGTACTCAACTCCCTGTCAATTTAGTCATATAATTACAGTCTTCAAATCATACAAATAAATAAAACTTGTGAACCCATCAACTTCTGAATTAGTCAACATGTGGGGTATACTTAGTGTGAGTGGTGACAAGAGGAGGGGGAGTTGGACTTGAACTCCATATCTAATAACCAGACAAAGGCCCAGGAATAGCCTGAAGAGCCTCTGAAATGAGGCCCCTGGAAGTAGGGAGACACTAGACTCTGCCATAACTAAGACCATCAACATGGAGAGAAAGGTCTTCTAAGGCAGAGTCAAAATGAGGTGTGTCTATATACATGCGTTTGTGTGTGTCTCTGTGGGTGGGTATACACATGCATGTGCTGCTTAACTCTGACCTTTAAGAATAAAAGCAGAAGTATTAACCTAACAGTCTTCCAGTTACCATCTGGAAATGATTGGGAATTACTGATGGGGGGGCCAGGATTATTAGAGATGTTATGTTTGTTTTCTACAATGATTATCAATGAATCTTTAAAACAAAAGGATCCCAAGGCTTATCTTTAAGAGCAGCAAGGGGTGAAACTGGCCACTATTCCATCTTATTGCCAGGCTTGAGGAGAAGAAGGATGGCCCTCAACTAATGGAAGCGTAGCAGCAGCTACTAAAGAAATTAAAGACAGGATGAATGTCCCGGGACCTTCTGCGTGGAGTCTGGTCTGAGTTTAAAAGGGATCTCTAGCCATCAAAATATTCATGTGATTACCTGAATGCGCCCACCCTTACTTGTCTTACACAGTATGTAAAACATGGAGAAAAATTTTAACTTGGTCCACATATATGCTTAGGCTGAAGGAAGTCCTTTAGCCTCATTTAACTTGTAAAGACATAATAGATCCCTAAAGAATCAGAAGGGTCAGAGCCCTATCAAGAATCTGATGAAGTTCACGTTGCTGTATGGTAGAAACTAACACAACATTGTAAAGCAATTATCCTCCAATTAAAAATAAATTTTAAAAGGACATTATGGCCCTCTTTGCAGAAAAGAGCACACATGAGTTTTGTTTAGAATTTCAGAGTAAAAAAAAAGAACTTCAGAGTTTACAGATGTCTGGTTCACATAACCCACAGCTTAGAAAGAAGCTGTCAGTTTACTGAATAGACTATAAGGGTTTCAAATTACCATTCATCATAGAAAGGTGGGGGGGGGGGGGGCATAAATTCCCCTAAATCTATCCAGCACGTCTCAACTCCTTTGGGTGGTAGGTAATATCTCCACTGATATTCATTCCATTTCTGGTAATGATACCCAATTCAGATTCAACAGTAGTGTTCAAATGCCTTCCATCCTGAGTATTCCCAAGGCCACACATGGCAAAGAAAAGTTCAAACAAAATTTGGTGACATTTTCCTGCATGCACCATTCTGGTCTGTGAAATCCCTGATTCCCAAGAGAGCTCTGATTCAATGCACTGCCATCTATTGCTAGTTTCTTTCATCCATGTACCTAAACACTGATGTTTTTTTTTTAGCAACTTTTTCTTCTGTGAGTTTTCATTATTTGCTTTATGACTATCATACACATTATGGATGCAACATACACAAAGGACATTTCATCAGCTTTAATGCTGTCCCCTTCAGTAATATGGACATGATATTAGGAGAGTTTCCTCAAATTTGCACAATCATTCCCTACTCAGTTAGCTTCTCCCCTGTTTTTAAGTCAAGCAATAGTTCGGTTGTCTTATCAGTCACAGTTCTATATTTGATGCGTGCTGGTCTCACTCGAAGATTCTGTCTGAAGCTCTGACTGGTCATCTTCAACCGGCAGAGTCACTGGACCAAATCCCAGCCTTGACTTTTCTGTAGGAACTGCAGTGATATCTTGATCCAGAGGAGGAGATCTGGAAGTTATGTAATTGAGGAAGGAGACAATCCCTAGGGGAAGAGAAGAATTCTTGGTGAGTTTCAAGAGACAGATGGTCTTTTGGCTTTGAAAATTCTAACTCATTCTTTCAATACTCAACTCACAAGGGCTCTTTTCAGTGAAGTCAATCCCCTGCCCACCCCTGCCCCCTGCCAGCACTCTCATTTCATTTCTGTACTTCTTCCATGGTTAGGACAAAGCCTGAACCTCCTGGGTGCAAATCATAGTTCCTACTTTCTGTATGATGCTGGCAAGTGTCTCTGTGCCTCAGTTAGTAGAAAAGTGAAAGTGAAGTCGCTCAGTCGTGTCCGACTCTTTGCGACCCCATGGACTGTAGCCTACCAGGTTCCTCCGACCATGGAATTTTCCAGGCAAAATGTAAATGGGTTGCCATTTCCTCCTCCAGGAGATCTTCCCAACCCAGGGATTGAACCCTGGTCTCCCGCATTGTAGGCAGACACTTTACCGTCTGAGCCACCAGGGAAGACAGTTAGTAGAACAGGTTACTAATTCTAGATTTTTTTCAGACTCCAAAATGCATGTTTTCTTTACCATACCACACTGCCTCTTGAGGTATGAATGTTCTTAATAGGAATGGTTAGTGCTTCTATTTCTCCTAGATTCCCCCTCCCTTTTGAGAACTGATTTTCCCTTCCATCCTCCTAGCTTAAGGCAGGAAGGGGACTGACTCACCCGCAAACAAGTATATGAAGTCACTCCCCCAATTAACCTGATAGGGCCATAGGAGAGCTGACTCCATCGTTTCCGAACTATACAAGTCGACCTGTTCCAGAAACAGGATGAGGCAGAGCAGCAAGCAGGAGGCTAGGACCAGAAGAAAACATGTCACATCCCTCGCTGTCTTTAATTTGCCTTGACTGCTACCCTCAATTCTTCTGCTTCCAGACACCATATTATTTGTCATTGTTGTTTAGTCGCTAAGTCGTGTCCAACATTTTTGCAACCCCATGGACTGTAGCCTGCCAGGTTCCTCTGTCCATGGGATTTCCCAGGCAAGAATAACTAGAGTGGGCTGCCATTTCCTCCTCCAGGGGATCTTCGCCACCCAGGGGTCAAACCCACGTCTTCTGCATTGCAGGCAGATTCTTTATCACTAAGCCACTGGAGAAGCCCCTACACCATATTACATAGAAAGGATCAAAGAGATAAAATCTAACCAAGATGACTGACCAAGGTGAGGCCTCTTCCCTGGGTTAAGTTAACTAATGTGTTTCATACAGTAAGACAGGGCAGGTAGCTGGCAACTTGATGGAATGAAGAAGAGAAAGGGAACAAGAAAAAGAGGATAAAAACCCACACAGAGGAAATTTGTTCCCTCAACAATTTTGCCACAGTACTACCCTGCCATCTAGGTCTGTACCTGAGATGAAGCTGAGCATGGATACCTTCAGATCCAAGTTACCAGTCATCCTTCCTCTTCTAGGGAGGCAAGAACTGAAGAGCCAGCCAAGGACAACAAGTATGGTGAAGACAGAGATGAGGAAGAAGGCCCTGGAATATTGGAGGTAATCTGCCAAAGAGAAGGAGAGGCTTGGTTAATCCAGCTGGGAACCTCTCCTGAAAAAAACCAGACAGTCTTAGAGAAGGGAGTGAAGACTAAAGAGGATGAAACTGAACTTGCTATGTGGCATCCAGGGCACAAGTAAGAATCTTTCCCAGCTCTTCATTGATAGTTGGAATTTTTTACTATGAAGGCAAAACTTTTACTGTAAAACTAAAGATAATATACAAATAGTTCTGGGTACATTAACACAGTAACTTAGATGTAGACCAGCTTATAAGAGGTGTGACCAATATTACAACACATATTTAAACTTTTTCTTGCTCCTAATTCTAATTCTAAAAGTGATACATACTCAATATAACATTGGCGGGACTACAAAAGTGCCAAGAAGCAGGAATAATATCAGCCCTATTCCAGCTACCCACAGACAACCATTGTTAGCATCTTATTTGGTTTCTTTCTGGTATTTTTCTATCCCCTGTACATAGTCGACATGATACTGAATAGTGATTTTTTTAAAAGAGATTATGCAGTAAGATTTTTCTCAGATCATCTGCTGTAAACATCACATTCAATGGCTACAAGATAGTCTATCATATCAACATACTTTGCTTAATGATTTTACCATTGTTGGAGTTTGTTTCTATTTATTTTTCTCTTTTAAATGTATCTGGCATGAACAATCATCCTGTGACTATAAAATGAAATCACATTTACCTTAACTCCCATATCATAATGATTTCAAGCCCCCAATTGACTGGATTGCAGGAATTTAACACTCCACAAATATCTCCTTTTTTTTTTCTGAGTCTCTCAAGGCCCCATCTCATGTGTGTTTGAGGATAGGTCTGCTAAGGTTCTTTTGCTCCAGTGCCCTGACCCTGGTGCCATAACACTCCTCTCGCTCATCTTTTGGCTCCAGGGCTCTGATCTCCTTGGTTCTGCCCCTTCAGACTGGGTTGGGTGAGAAAGAAGAGGGAACATGCCAACCCTTACTTTTTTTTTTAAGATTTATTTACTTATTTATTTTATTTTTTGGCTGTGGTGGGTGTTCATGGTTGCCCTCAGGCTTTCTCTACTTGTGGCGAGTCGAGTGGGGGCTCTTTGTTGGGGTGTGCAGGCTTCTCATTGTGGCAGCTTCTCTTGTTGCAGAGCACAGGCTCTAGGTGAGTGGGCTTTAGTAGTTGCAGCACATGGGTTCAGTAGTTGCAGCTCATGGGCTTTGTTGCTTCTCAGCACAGGATTGTCCTGAACCAGGGATGGATTGAACCTGTGTTCCTTGTATTGCAAGGTCCACTGGACCACCAAGGAAGCCCCGCCAACCCTTACTTTTTGCTACTATATCCCTAACATGAAATAGATCCTTCACTTGACTTCCCCAGCAATACAGAAGAATTCTTCTGTATTTTATCTTCCCCAGCTTTACAGAAGAATTAAGAAATGGAGTAACTTACAAGTAGATATATCTTTACTGAGGTACCACAGATCTACCAATATCTTCAATTTCTTTATAAGGTGCTTCCTCATCTAGCTTATTTTCTGTCTCAATGTAACAAGGACCAGCTCATCCCTACCAGGAAAAGTTCTCTAAGCACTTTTATGCCTAAAAAGCCAAGTCCAGCTTCAAAGTAACCTTAAAGAGAAGACTACCAAGCTTATCCTTGTCCACAAACTGCCTCTAAAGTTTTATTTTGTCTAGAACATACCACTGGCTAACAAAATCAATAACAGTAATTTCCATTAAGAGAAACCACCCTCTTACCCACTCCAATATTCTTGAGCCTCCCTTGCAGCTCGGCTGGTAAAGAATTCACCTGCAATGTGGGAGACCTGGGTTCGATCCCTGGGTTGGGAAGATTCCCTGGAGAAGGGAAAGGCTACCATTCCATTATTCTGGCCTGGAGAATTCCAAAGGGGTTGCAAAGAGTCAGACAAGACTGAGCACTTTCACTTTCACTTTCGTTTTCACCCTCCTACCCACAGAGGTCAGGTGCTATATGGCCCCAACAAGTTAGCCACATTAAAACATGATAACCCAAGGGCAGCACATTTTCTGAAAACTAGGTCATTCAGAATTAGCCAGTTAGGGGTTTCCCTGGTGGCTCAGTGGTAAAGAATCCACCTACCAGTGCAAGGGACATGGGTCCAATCCCTGATCCGACATGATCCCACATGCCTGGAGGTAGCTAAGCCACTGCTCCACAGCTATTGAGCCAGTGCTCTAGAGCCCTAGAGCTGTAACTACTGAGCCCCTGTGTCATAACTAGTGAAACCCAAGAGTCCTAGAGCCCGTGCTGTGCAATAAGAAGCCACCGCAAAGAGAAGTCCATGCACCTCAACTAGAGTGTAGCCTCCACTCACCACAACTAGAGAAAGGCCCATGCAGCAGCAAAGACTCACACAGCCAAAAATAAGTAAATAAAATTATATACAGAACTAGCCAGCTAGAGCCATCAGCTAGATTGAGCTGCATGAAGCCCAGTGTGATAAGCATCTTTTGCAGTATTGAGCCTATAGTCTCCATGGGCCCTCACAGCCCTTGTCTCAAGCCCTGGACCCTTGCCTACAACTCCTTTGACTATCATTAGTAGGACCAAGGAAAGGTGCCAGTTTAATTCCTGTGCTTGGATATCTGGATTTGGGACTGATTGATGCTACTTTCCTCTCTTGCTTGCTTGAACCAAGAAGAGATAAAGCTAGCCTGGGATATCCCCCTTTCCAGGTACTTATATACTAAAAACAGGAAAAACTGAGCTGTAGAGATAAAATAAATCATAAACAAAGTGAAGTGACAAAGGTGTTCAGGAGAGACTGAATGACTAGTTGGCTTGATTTTCTTTGCCTGAGATCACAGTCTCCTCTGGAATCCCCTGAGGTCCAGAAAACTTCCTGCCTTTGGGAATTATGAGATTCTTCCGAATCTCTATAAAGAAGTTCACTCTTCAGCTTATGCTGGTTCACATGAGTTCTGATATTTAAAACACAAAAGAGGACTAAGATACCCAGTCCAACTCCTGGCTAAGATGAAACAGTCTAGTCTTTCTTCTACCACGAGGGGAAGACTACTTTCACGTTCTTCTTAACCATCTTTTCACTCTCAATTTCTTGTCTCCTGAAAACTCCATAAATAAGATCACTCACAATTCCATGAGAACAACTAAAGACCTGCAGCATAGTATAGTCTAAACCCTTACAGGAATCATGTCTACCAGTCATAATGATATGCAACAAATTATCTAACCAAACTAAGCACTTAGCTTCAGAGTCTAAAACAGCTGCATTTGGCTAACTTCATAGTTTTTTAAAAAAATTCATGTAACAAAACCAAGGTCTGAAAGCTGAATTCAAGCCTCTACATCCTATAAGAAGAAATCATATTTTAGCTTTTAAACAACAATTTTTAAAAATTAAATTATTTATTTTTGGCTGCACTAGGTCTTCGTTGGGGCAAACAGGGGCTACTCTTCATTGTGGCGTGTAGGCTTCTCAACGTGGTGGCTGCTCTTATTGCAGAGCTTCGGCTCTAGGGTGTGTGGGCTTCAGTAGGCATGGCTTGCAGGCTCCAGGGCACAGTCTCAGTAGCTGTGGCACACAGGCCTAGTTGTTCCATGGCATGTGGGATCTTCCAGGACCAGAGATCAAACCCGTGTCTCCTGCATTGGCTGGTTATTCTTCACCAATAAGCCACCAACGAAGCCCTAACCAACAGTGTATATGGCAGCTTATCTATTAATGTTTCAAAAATTTTAGAACCGGTTACAAAAGTCCCTACTTGTACATGTCAGTAAGAAATCTTGGTCCAGAGAGGAGTGCCTTAGATAGAAGGAGCACCCATGTGGGTCACCTGTACCCAAACATTTCTAAGCTTTCTTTAAGGACATGCACTGATGTGGACTTAGGTTGCAGGAATAGCAAAACAAGCCCCCCAGTTAAGGAAGACAATGAAGCTAACATCCTGGAAGAGAGATCACTTTCAATTTGGCAGAGAAGAAGTCCAAATCATTTGAAAAACTTGGTCAGACCCTTGCTGGTATTCTTACTATCATCCCAATCAGTGATTCTGTACTTCAGAGCACCACCAGGTAGCATGTAAAAGCTGCCAGGACAGGAGGGGGCACTAGCCAACAAGAAAGAAGTAGTGTTTCTCAGTGAATTGAGAAACCGTTTGGCAGCTTGTAATTGATGGGCAAGATCCCCTTCCATTATTAGAAAAGTAAAACTTTGCCCAAGAGTTTCTGGAAAGTGAGAGGTGTAGGGCTGTAAGCCACCCCACTCTTGTGAACAAATAGGTTTGGTTCACGTGAGATGCTCATCTCTTTTAAGGCTGTTGACACCCCAAAAGGAAGCAGTGGGGAAGTAAAGACAACACGAGATGAAAAAGCATGCTGGTCTTGCCTTCTGAGAGGGCCCACACTCTGTCTGTGGAGTGTGTTTCTCTCTAAATAAATCCACTTCTTACCTATCACTTTGTCTTTCCCTGAATTCTTTCTGTGATGAGATGTCAAGAACCCGAGCTTCAGGCTTCCCTGGTGGTCTAGTGATTAAGAACCGCCTTGCAATGCAGGGGAAACCAGTTCGATTCCTGGTCTGGGAAGATCTCACAAGTCGAGGGGCAACTAGGCCCCTCGGCCACAACTACTGAGCCTTCACTCTGGAGCCTACATACAGCAACTGCTGAAGGCCTGAGTGCCCTAGGCCTTGTGCTCCACAACAAAGAAAGCACCACAATGAGAAGCCCATACGAAGAGTAGCCCCTGCTCTTCGCAAATATAGAAAGTCCATGCACAGCAACAAACACCCAGTGCAGCCAAAAAACAAACAAAAAAAGAACCTGAGCTTCATTAAGTCCTGAAACTAGGAACTAAGACCCCCACCCACATAGAGGATGGTGACTTCAGCCTGAGCACAAGGTTCCTAAAACACCACCCTGTTACCTCACCACCAACCAATCAGAAAAAAGTCTGCACACAGTGGAAGATAATGAAGACTCTGACCTCCTTCCCAAATGATTCTCCCTTTAGAAACATTTATAGATATAAAATATATAAATTATGTACACAGTCGTGTCTGATTCTTTGCGACCCCATAAACTATAGCCCATCAGGCTCCTCTGTCGATGGGATTCTCCAGGCAAGAATACTAGAGTGGGTAGCCATCCCCTTCTCCAGGGGATCTTCCCGATCCAGGGATTGAACTCATGTCTCCTGCCTTGCAGGTGGATTCTTTACCATCTGAGAAGCTTTCACGGTGGAGCGGAATCTTCAGAGCTGATGTCTGGACACATGTCCACCTTCTCACCAGGTTGCTAGGTTCCTCAATAAAGCAAACCTTCCCTTTCCAACATAACAACAACAAAAGAAGAAGAAAGAGCAGAGTAGTGAAGTCATCTGGTAATGAGATGTTCCAAGAGGGCTCCCCTCACTTCACTCTAGTTCCTTCAGCAAAAATCAAAGCCAGGACAGGGTACAGTGCTCCAAAGGGATCTAGCCCCTTTCAACTCTGAAGGAGCCAGATTGAGTGGATGGAGATGGGAAGTAGACATTGACTTTGAGGATGAGGAAGGTGCTGCCAGAGACAAGCAGAGGAATCAGTCCACTTATTTAGCCAAATTTAAGCCTCCAAGCTGCTGCCATGGTGCCTTCATTCCAGGAGCATAAGATCAAAACTCCCCCAGGCTCAGGGGAAGTGCCCAAAGGAGGTGGTTTTGGAATACAGGAGATATTGGATGGATACCTAGCACTCTGGAAAGGAAGTTCTGAAACGTTCTTTGTATTTAGATTCACTCGTACTTGGTTGATACATCAGAATCAACATCCCTACACAGCTTGTGGGTGTTTATTGTGTGAAGGTTCCCAGAGTCCTGGATCTGGACCAAAGACCCAGGCTTTCTTCTCTACCCTCTGCAAAACAGCTCAAGTTCCTCTCATTGGCAACACACATTCCTTTACGTTATGGTCTGATCTCACTTATGTTATGTAGGAAATTAGCAGAAAGGTCTGTTGCAAGCTGAGACCTAGTAGTAGAAATGAAGGATTGCATCCTTTACCCCCATTCTTTCTTCATCCCATCACCAATACAGCACAGAGGTTATCAGTTATCTAGAACCAGGGGAAGAAAGAGGTAGAGTAACAACGACCTGAAGTAAGTCTAGGACGGAGGAACATGAATACACACGCTTTTGAGCCCATCTGAGATAGCCCCAGTGAAAGTCTCAGAATTGACTGGGGACACCATGGGAGAGGTGGCTAAATTTTTGCAATTCAGTAGGTAAAAGTTTGTAGTTCTTGAACTTGGGCAATAATAGATGATAGGGTCCACATGGGGTCTCACTGATGGCTCATTATGTCAACCTTGCAAACAAAGAACAAATCACAGTGAACCTTGAGACTAACCAAATTCCCCAAATGTCATCCTGTTATCTCACTGGCGCCTATCTTCCCAAAGCTGCGAGACCACCAGATTCCAGACCTCCAGCTATGTGACCATCCCTTTAGAGAATTTTTCATTGGTGGGGTATAAGAAGGACTCCGTCAGAAAGGGACGACGCTGGTTCTCCTTAAGGGTCAGTGACTCTCTATTTTCCCTCTAATAAATTCCCTTTTCTTGCCTGACTGCCCGGCTGGTTCTCTTTTTCTCTGCACTCACCTTACATTCTGGTACCGAAAGCGGGGAGGGAAGATCCACCGCAAATGGGTGGGCTCCTGTCACAAGCCCACCCCTCCCTTGGACCTGGACGAGAAACTGAGGCAAACTCCGGGATGGGACTTTCCACGTGCCTTGCTGGACTGACATCCACACACCAGCCCACATTTCATCCATGGGTTACAAGGGTGAGTGAAATCCCATTCCCTCGGATCCTCTCTCTCTCACTTCATTTCCAAGTCCTAGTACTAGGCGGGAGGATCCCCACTGCCCTCAGGCCCTGGACCTTGTGTCCCGTCTGACTCTGAAATAGGGGACGCCCATTTCAAAGCAGACTATTGTTACTCTCAGAGAAAATCCTGAGAATGGGGATGCCTTTTCTCTCGGATCTTTCTCCTCGCTTTCTCTCGCCCTTGTCTAACCTCCCTATTCAGCCGCAATGGGAAATTTTCAATCCCTGCCCTCAAAATCTATTCCTCTAGGATGCCTTTTACCGAAACCTAAAAGCTTTGGGCTTCCAAGGGGAGATCAGACCAAAAAGACTTATTTACTATTCTAACACTGCCTGGCCACAATACAGACTTGATAACACGTCCCAATGGCCAGAAAACGGAACTCTCAATTAAAATCCTCTGCAGAACTTTGAAGACTTCTGCCGCCACAATGGTAAGTGGTTAGAAATCCCTTACGTCCAGGCTTTCTTTGCTCTTCGCTCTTGACCCCCTCTGTGAATCCTGTTCTACTTCTCAAATACTCTTAGCCCACTCTGGGCCACATCCTCCTAATACAATGTTTCCTGATCCCTGTTCAGACTTTTCTTCTTCTTCCTTGGACCCTGCTGACCACAGCCCACCCCCGAGCACTCCCGATCCCCTTGCAGCCGTTCCAGATCCAGTTCCACAACCTCTACCTTACGAACCCTCCTACCTTCCTCCTTCTCAAGCACAGGCCTCCAGCTCCCAACCCCCCTCCCCAGACCTCAGCCCCACCCTCTACCCTGAGGGTCCCAAGGTTTTACCCCGACCTCCCTAGATCCCCTCCCTGTACCCGTCCCGAACAACTTTAAAACAGGAAGCTTCACCGCAGGACCCCACTCCTTCCCCTGCCCGACTCCTCCCTTTATGGGAAGCAGCTGGAGCAGAAGGCTTTGTTGGGGTTCATGTCCCATTCTCCCTCACAGATCTATCTCAGGTTGAAAAGCGTCTTGGCTCCTTCTTCTCAGACCCTGATAATTATCTAAAAGAATTCAAGTATCTTACCCAGTCTTATGACTTAACCTGGCATGATATTTACATCATCCTTTCCCCCACTCTTTGCCCAAGCCTCTCAGGCGCATGCTGATGAGATACACAGGACAGAGGACACTCAGCCCGTAGGAGCCACGGCTTCCCCGCCCCCACGATGATCCTAGCTGGGATTATCAGGCAGGGAGACCCGGAGGAGCAGCCTGTAATCATATGATTGCTTGCCTCATTGTGGGCCTTCAAAAGGAAGGGCATAAAGCCGTCAACTTTGATTAAGCTCTAGGAGATAACTCAAAGACTAGGCGAAAACCCGGCACAATTTCTAGCCAGCTTAATGGAAGCGCTACAAAAATATACAAAATTAGACCCATTTTATCTCCTAGTCGTCCACAGATACCCAAAAGAAACCAAAAAAGGCAGAAGAAGGCCCTCAAACCCCTCAATGAGACCTTTTAAATTTAGCCTTTAAGATTTTCAATAACTGGGAAGAACAGGCAAAACTAGAGAAGGCCCAACAAGATCAGGCCAAATACTATCTTTTAGCCACCGTCCTACACAGCTCCAAGCCTCCATCAACCAGCAAAGAAAGGAAGCCACCTGGGCCCTGTTTCAAATGCAGCAAAGGCCACTGGGCCCGCTCATGCCTAAAGCCAAGGCTTCCTCCAAGTCCATGTCCCAGCTGTGGCATCAAGGGACATTGGAAGGTCGACTGCCCAACTCCCTCTCCAGGGATCCGGACATCCCCTCCTGGTCCCGAGCAGGAGTTCTCCAACCCAGCTCTGCTCAGCCTCCTCGGACTCACCGCTGAAGACCGAAGGTGCCCAGGGCCCCAGACCCCAACTCTCATCACCTCTATGGAGCCCAGTGTAACTCTTACAGTGGCAGGATCGTTTACGAGCCTTCACCAACCCAGCTATCCACAAATTACTTCTCACTCAGATTATCAAAAACTTCGACCTCACACAAATCCCCTTGACCCACATTCCAGCCTTTCCTTATCTCACCTCCACGGTGCCCCTGTCCTGCAGGAAGCAGTTACAGAAGATTGACCTTCGGCCCTTATCCTAAATCAAAAAGGCTGGAATGATAGAGTCCACATGGGGTCTCATTGACAAGATGGCTCATTATGTTGACCTCGCAATCAAAGAATTAATCACAGTGATCCTTGAGATTGACCAAATTCCCCAAGTGGCATCCTGTTATCTCACTGGTGCCTATCTTCTCAAAGCTGCGAGACCACCAGATTCCAGACCTCCAGCTACGTGACCATCCCTTCAGAGAATTTTTCATTGGTGGGGTATAAGAAGGACCCCGCCAGAAAGGGAGGATGCTGGTTCTCCTTAAGGGCCACTCACCCTCTCTTTTCCCTCTAATAAGTTTCCCTTTTCTTGCCTGACTGCCTGGCTTGCTCCCTTTTTCTCTGCACTTGCCTTACAATTGCATGTTATTATTACAGGCTGATGAAACCTAGACATACTGATAACATTTGGGGCATTCCTAATGAAATCTGCATTGCAGATTAATTACTGACCTAGAATTAGGACTAGTTAACATTGAAATGGGCTTCCCTGGTAGCTCAGCTGGTAAAGAATCCACCTGCAATGCGCGAGAACTGGGTTTGACCTCTGGGTTGGGAAGATCCCCACCCACTCCAGCATTCTTGCCTGGAGAATGCCCACGGACAAAGGAGCCTGGTGGGCTACAATCCATGGGGTCGCAAAGAGTCGGACACAACTGAGCGACTAAGTACAGCACAGCACAACATTGGAAATAGGGTGGATACTTGACTTAACAACTGTGTACTTAAAGAACTCGGTTGACCTTCTCTAAACAACTTGGCCTCAGGTGAATTCAAGGCTCCAAGAAATAAACTACTGTTTTCAGTGACAACATTTCAAGATTCTGATTCACTAAAGATTTAAATAGGGGCTTCCCAGGTGGCTCAGTGGTAAAGAATCTGCCTGCTAATGTAGGGAACACAGGTTCGATTCCTGGTCTGGCAACATCCCCCATGCCGTGGAGCAACCAAGCCCAGGCATCACAAGTACTGAACCTGAGCTCTACAGCAGGGGAGCTGCAACTCCTGAGCCCATGTGCAGCACCTCCTGAAGCCCACATGCCCTGGAGCCCACGCTCTGCGATAAGAGAAGCCACTGCAATGAGATGCCCACTCACCCCAACTGGAGAGAAGTCCACATGGTAACGAAGACCCAGTACAGCCAAAAGTAAACCAATCAAATTATTAAAAAATGTTAAACAATAATCTCAAAGCCTGAGGTTTAGCCTGGATACCCAGTTACATAAATACAATTGCAGCTTAATGTTTATGCCTATACCTGTTTTATTTTTATTTTTTTTTTGGCCGCACCATGAGGCATGTAGGATCTTTAGTTCCCCTGACCAAGGGCTGAACCCGTGTCCCCTGCAGTGGAAGCAGTCTTAACCAATGGACCACTAGGGAAGTCGCTATGCCTGTATCTCTTACTCCATTTCTCTAGAAATGAAGTTAGTGAGCGTAAATCTCTGGATGCACTTATCATGCTGCTTTGGTTGTTCCTCATGGTGTGAGAGTGCATCATGCACGGATATTACCATTTACACATCTCTGTTAATATCATGGCTAAACATCCTATCTCACTGTTCATTTGATTTGCTGTTCTTTAATGACAGATAGAGGTTGTTTGTTAGACATCTGTAGTGTCTGTTTTGTAAATCGCTTACAAAAAATTTATTTATGGAGGTATTTTATTTATTATAATAAAAACTTATATATCATTTAATATATATTAAGGCCATTAACCTTCTATCTTTCATATTTGTTGCAATTATTTTCTCTAGTTTTTAGTTTTAGTTGAAGATGCAGCTGAATTTTCTGCCTGCGTTTCATTTTAGTTCCTTCTGAAGATCTCATTTTAGGATCCTATCCCTTAGTTCCAGATACTAAATATGTGTGCATGGATGCTAAGTTGCTTCAGTTATGTCTGACTCTTTGCGACCCTATGGACTGTAGCCCACCAACACTCCTCTGTCCATGGGATTCTCCAGTCAAGAATACCGGAGTGGGTTGCTGTGCCCTCCTCCAGGGATGGAACCCACGTCTCTTATGTCTCTTGTATTGGCAAGTGGGTTCTTTACCACTAGAGCTACCTGGGAAACCCATACTAAACATAATGGGTTATATTTAGTATCACCAAATAGGTGATACTCCACTTCAGGGTTGGATAGATGCCCCCTCCCCCCAAATCTTGGACTCCTGTTCATCTTTGGAGAAATAAACACTTTACTCATGTATGCTTTCCTTCACAGTACCTGTTCTTTTGTATGAATATATCTCTTGGTGGATGTTGGGGAAACTGTATAGTACAGTTTTTGCTTTCCTCTAAGTCTTAGTTCTGGTTGAAAAACTTCATGCATATGGTATCTTCTAGCCCTAGAAATTTATTTTTATTTTTTATTTTTTTTATTTTTTTGAAATTTATTTTTAATATATTTATCTTTTTGGCTGTGCCAGGTCTTAGTTGTGGCATGCAGGGTCTTATAGCCTGACCAGGGATTGAACCTGGGCCCCCTGCATTGGGATTCTTAGCCACTGTACCACCAGGGAAGTTCCTCTAGAAATTTATTTATTTATTTTTTGAAATTTATTTTTTAATATTATGTGTTGCATCTTCAGATTTACTTAAATTCACAAAAATTTGATAATTTATTCTCTAAATATCTGGCATTTGATATACTACATATCTGATGTGCATTCAACTTCTCTTCTACAGTTAGCAGAACAAACTGACCTTGAAAGTTAAAATTGACGGAGGCTGAGACACTTTGCTCTATCTTCCAGCTGTGATCCAGCACTCCTATTTCTGCAAACCACATTAGACTAACAATCTCATTGCATCACAAGAAGAGCTCATAAATGAGAAACAAGTTCTTCCCAGAGAGTAAAAGACTATCAGCTCATAATTTGGGAGAGGAAATGACCCGAGGTATGAAGGAGAAAGGGTACACCGAGGATACCAGAGAAAAGGACGTCCATGTTCACAGTCTGGCTGAGATCCCTTCTGGACTCAGAGAGGTGAAGGTCAAAAGATCTTGGAGGAAAAAAGACGAAGAGCCAATGTGGCAGAAAATTCTGGAACTGTGGGGCCTGCAGCATTCAATTCAGTGACACTCACAGGGTGGCTTGGGTGTGTGGCTCCAGCACAGCTCATGGTTGCATGAGATCCAGAGTCCTGCGTAGAGCTCAAGGCCATCATTGATCACCAGGAACTGCACCCAGTTCAGTGGGGACATGCAGATCAGCACTAGGAGGCTAAAGCCACAGAGGCTGCCACAGAACATTCGGATGTAGCCGTGTGTCTGATCCACATGCTGCTGTCGCCTCTTGGGTGGCATCAAGGCACTCGGATGTTGGGTGGGGAGGGTAGGCTACAAGGGCGAGGGATGAAGGAGATATTGCCTACCCAAGAAGATAACCCTTAATCCCCTGGGTCTCCTGCTCTTCTCTACCTCAAGTACCCCCACATGTGAGATTGGGACATCTCTCCCTACCCCTTCCATAAAAAACAGGTCAGGGTCATCCTTTCCCTGTCTTTAGGACAGTCTGTCTAGACCCACCTCTAAACAAGTCCTCTTCTTCCCACTGAACTACAACTAGGTATCTCCTCACCCTTTTGTATCTCCGGTCCCCCTTGACTTTGGGAACCTCGGGATAGTAGAAGGTGAAGACTGTTTGCTCCTCCCTCTCCATCTTGGCAGCCAGTTCACTTTCTAACTGCCACGGAACTTGTCTCGGTACGTCCTCATACACACTGGGCAGAATTCAAAGGGGGCTGGAAACCCCTTGGCAAACATTCCATTTCTGCTTCATATTCTGGGTCTGCTCAGATTGAGAAGAAATCCTCAAGTGTTAAGCATGTGTGTGTGATGCTCTGCACCCTCCTTCTCTGACCCCTCCCAACTCCTTTGTTAAATAAATCCTCAATTATTTTGTCACCAGTTGCTACATGTCAAGTTTTGTGATAGGTCCTGGGACATAAAGATAAGTAAGATGTAGTTCCCTAAAAGCAAATTAAAAAATATACTCTGTTGTCTCCAGGACTCAGTAGTTTGTGGTTATAATTTAAGATTATATATCTGATTGGAATATAAATATGTTTATGTATAGAGATATCTCAGCAGTTCAGAATTCATATTCTCGCCCCCATTTTAAGTGGAAGACCTCAGTGTGTCTCAATAGATGCAGGAATCAGTCTGTCAGCCACAGTCCTTCATTCAGCATCCACCTTTTTCTTCCTTTTTGCTCTAGTTTCCCCTCTTCAACGTCCTCTACTCATGAAGCCATTCAAGGTGCAGCCTCTGCCACTGCCTCTGCAGACAGGGCTCTGTGAAAATGCCAGTGTCCCTACCCCAGGGGGCTACCAGCCAATGTGCTGAAAGATAATACAGCAGTGTTGAGTTCCACGTGGAACTGGGGAGAATAGCCTTTCCCTGGTTCCACAGCCAGCACAACATATGCCCAGAGTATCTCAAAGTCTCCTTTTCAGACAACTCTCGACATTGGTCCTAACTCCTTTCCTCACAAGGACTCAAAACCAACCCAAGATGCTGAACAGATGTCATCCTGTTGCAGAGCATGAACTTTGATTCCAGGAAATGCCCAGCTGGATCACCAGCTCTTGTTTTCCAAAGTTTGGGCTGAATCAGAATATCCCCGCACACTTTCCTCCTACCATATGCTCTCCCTACCCATCCCAACTTGTGGAAACCTATTCTTTATTTCAGCCAGTGAGAGCCACTATTAATAGCTAGTTTTTGTCCATGCTTTAGCATATAGTCCTCCTTCTGCAAAAGTGTTAATTGACTCTCTGTCTCCTAAAACTTAGCCTACTGCCTGAAAAGAATAGTATTTCATGTCGAATGAATGAGTGAGCAACACATTTTCATATTAAGTAGAGGGGCTTCCCGGCTAGCTCAGTTGGTAAAGAATCTGCCTGCAATGCAGGAGACCTGGGTTCGATCCCTGGTTTGGGAAGATCCCCTGGCGAAGGGAAAGGCTACCCACTCCAGTATTCTGGCCTGGAGAATTCCAGTGACTGTATAGTCCATGGGGTTGCAAAGAGTCAAACAAGACTGAGTGACTTTCACTTCACTTCACTTCTTTACCAGTAGCGCCCTACCTAGGAAGCCTATCAGCCTCTCCAGTGAAGTGAAAGTCACTGAGTCGTGTTTGCAACCCCATGGACTATACAACCCATGGAATTCTCCAGGCCAGAATACTGAAGTAGGTAAGCCTTTCCCTTATCCAGGGGATCTTCCCAACCCGGGGATCAAACCCAGGTCTCCTGCATTGCAGGCGGATTCTTCACTAGCTGAGCCACCAGGGAAGCCCAAGAATACTGGAGTGGGTAGCCTATCCCTTCTCCAGGGGATCTTCCTAATCCAGGAATCGAACTGGGGTCTCCTGCAACACAGGCAGATTCTTTACCAACTGAGCCACCCCCCCTGCAATGCAGGAGACATAAGAGATGGGGGTTTGATCTGTGGGTTGGAAAGATCCCCTGGAGGAGGGCATGGCAACTCATTACAATATTCTTGCCTGGAGAATCCCATGGATAGAGGAGCCTGGTGGGCTATAGTCCACAGGGTTGCAAAGAGTCAAACATGACTGAAGCAACTTAGCATGCATGCAAGAGGACGATACAGAGAACAGAAGAGTTAATGCTGTCAGGGGGAAATTAGGGAAGATTTAGATGTTTAAATGGAGGTTTAGATGGAAAAGACGCTGTCTAAGCTGAATTTTAAGGGAATTTGACAAATAATTGCGTGGAAGGGCACGTGAAACAGAACATGCCCTTTCTGTCTCAAGGCAGAAAGCCACAAATACCATGAAGTTCTGAAGGCACTATAAGCAGAGTGGTTCTATTGGCGGGGCGGGGCGGGGCGGGGCGGGGCTACATCACAAATAGTCTTTTATGCCATTCTATGCAATTGTATTGTGAAGTTTTTTTCAGTGCCTTTTATTTGTCTTTTGTCAGAGTATAATTGCTTTACAACGTTGTGTTAGTTTTTGCTGTACAACAAAGTGAATCAGCTATATGTAAACACATATCCCCTCCCTCTTGAGTCTCCCTCCCCACCTCCCACCCCACCCCTGTAGGTCATCACAGAGCCCTGAGCTGAGCTCCCTCCTAAAGAGCAGCTTCCCACTATCTATTTTATCCACAGTAGTGGCTAACCCATGTGTGGGGCAGGAATAGAGACACAGCTGTAGAGAATGGACTGTGGAGGCAGAAGGAGAAGGGGAGGGTGAGAGGACTTGGGAGAGCAGTACTGTGAAGTTTTAATTGCTGGAATATTCTAACCTTACTGCAAAAATTATAGGAAAGACTTTTCCAGCTGCATCAAACTGGCTTGCACAGCACATCTGTTAGATACACATGTATGACCAGAGAGCTAATATAGGCTTTGAATAGGCAGACCTGCATTTCTATCCTGTTTGGGCATTTACTTAGTTCCAACACTTACAGGCCAAGTTCCTTGGGGAAATTTCCTTAACCTCACTGAACGTCAGTTCCTTCATCTCTAAAACTGGGATGAAAAGCTTTCCTGCCTCACAGAATTACTGTGAAGATGAAATGGAATAACACACCCAAAGCTCTGAGCATAGTGCCTTAATAACTGCACAATAAATATTATCATTGATGGATATTGATATTACTGATAAATATACTATCTATAGTGAGCAATTAATAAGTGCTTGCTAAATACTATCTATTATTATTTTTAAACTGTCTTTCCAAGATTCCTCAAGCACAGTCTTGGCACAGGCCATTCTGAGACATGACATACATATGTTAATGGAAAGAATGTGTCAACCTCTCACCCCTCCAGAAGTAGCCCTGGAGAAGCACGTTACCAAAGAGATGCTATTGATGTAAGGTGGGCATTCTGTGAACAGTATCTGATTTGGTAAATGACGCAACTCTCTAGCTAGTAACGGAGTAAGTCAGGCACCATTCAAGTCTCAGTACTACCAAAAGGCAAGATGTTCAGGCCAGCTGGGAACTTGCTAAAGCCTGGGATGAATATGACAAAACGAGCATTTATTCACATCTAATGACTGAAGCTGAAGCTCCAATACTTTGGCCACCTGATGCAAAGAGCTGACTCATTGGAAAAGACCCTGATGCTGGGAAAGACTGAGGGCAGGAAGAGAAAGGGGAGACAGAGGATGAGATGGTTGGATGGCATCATTGACTCAATAGACATGAGTTTGAGCAAACTCTGGGATAGTGAAAGACAGGGAAGCCTGGCATGCCACAGCCCATGGAGTCGCAAAGAGTCAGACACAACTTAGTGACTGAACAACAATGACTGTGTATATTGCAATTCACCTACTTTAAGAAATAGTTTGGGGAACTTGCCTGGTGATCCAGTGGTTAAGACTCCATGATTCCAATGCAAGGGGTGGGTGTCAAGGAACCAAGATGCCACGAGGTGCAGCCAAAAAAAATAAAAAGAGCAGCAGCAATTTGGGATCCCCAGTGTGTGCTACCACCTCCACCTTCCAGACTCATGGGACCCGAGGGGAGCATGGCCACGGCCAGTGGAGCGAGTGGCTTGAGCATAGGCTGCTACTACCTGGAGCTGCTGTGGAAACAATATCATGATGGCTGCTTATGTTCCCTGTTGCTCCCTGCAGAATCCCAGAGCTCTGCTCTTGCATTGAGTGAGTTCAATGCAGAACTAGATCAGGCTGGTTAAAGACTCGGTCTCTGAGGAAACAATTGGACTGATGCGAATGCAGTTTTGAAAAGCAAAACAAAACAAAACAAAAACTGTGGACTATATATACTGTGATAATCCACCCCATTAGCCTGTGGCTATTGAGCTGTGGAAGGTCTGCGCACCAGCAAAGCAGGCCCTGTTTCTGGGCCCCAGACTGACTTCACATAGCCCCAGTAAGGTTAGAAAACCAGGCCCCCCACACTGGTCACTGAGAGGGAAAAGTGGATGGGAGGCTGCTGTCAAAGGACATAATCTGATCAAAAATGGCTTCTAAAAATCATTGATGAAGAAGAAAAAAATTGGATGACAAAGTATATAATAATATGTAGAAACTGGAAAATTATGATGAAAACACACACAGCTCTCTTCTTTATTTAACACTAGAAATACTGGGTATATAGTCTCGGTGCAGTTCACGCTGCAAATGACACTGGAAAAGCACAAGGTATTGTCATATGCCTAAGAGCAAAGTACTATCGGCTTTCTCAAAAGCTCAGCGGTGAAGAATCCCCCTGCCAATGCAGGTTTGATCCCTGGTCCAGGAAGATCCCACATGTCACGGAGCAATTAAGCCTATATGCCACCACTATTGAGATTGTGCTCTAGAGCCCAGGAGCCGCTACGACTGAGCCCGCATCCCACAACTAGCCTGTGTGCTCTAGAGCCCCATACTGGGGAACAAGAGAAGCCACTGCAGTAAGTCCTTGCATCACACAAAGAAAGAGCAATGTACTATCATAGTAGCAGAAGGATGATGTTCCTTCCCTTGGATATTCGTGTGTTTGATGAATACAACATGTGGTATTTCACAAGAGAACTTTCTACAGAAGGACCAATGATAAAAATGTGAGAGACATAATATATGTCATTACTAGCCAGGCACACTTGCACTTAAGGCATTCTGGGTCCTTCCACAAAAGCAAAAGTGAAAACTTCCTGCCTTTTATCAGGATGCTTTGGAGGACTATTTAAAGGAAATTCAATAAATAGGTGGATTTTAACATATTCTATCCATCTTGGCATCAAAGGTGGCGCTAGTGGTAAAGAACCTGCCTGGCAGTGCAGGAGACATAAGAGGTGTGGGTTCGATCCCTGGGTCGGGAAGATCCCCTGGAGAAGGAAATGGGAACCCACTCCAGTATTCTGGCCTAGAGAATCCCATGGACAGAGGAAACTGGCTACAGTCCATGTGGTTGCAAATAGTCAGACACAACTGAAGTGACTTAGCACGCACCCATCTTGACAACAGAAAAACACATTACTTTCATTATCATTGTGTATTTAGTCGCAGAGAAAAAGATATAAAATAAGTTTATGGTACTGAAAAAACAATTTTGGTTGGGAAAAAACAAGACATTAAAAAGTGTTAACTACAAAGAAAAATTTTGATAGATTATACTGAAATTATGAACTTCTGTTCACCAGAAGATACCATTGAGAGAGTAAAAAGACAATCCACAGAGTGGGGTAAAATATTGCAACTCTTATATCTCACAAAGGGCTTGTAGCAAGAATATATATTCAGAACTCTTTCAAGGGACTTCCCTGGTGGTCCAGTGTTTAAGAATCCACCTTGCAATGCAGGGGATGAGAGTTCAATCCTGGTCAGGGAACTAAGATCCCACATGCCGAGGTGCAACTAAGCCAAACTAGAGAGTTCATGCACCACAAGGAAGATCCTGTGTGCCACAACTAAGACTTGATGCAGACGAAAAAAAAAAAAAATCTTACAAATCAATAGGAAAGAAAGCAACCT
Organism: Cervus elaphus; assembly: GCF_910594005.1. Lineage (NCBI taxonomy): Eukaryota > Metazoa > Chordata > Mammalia > Artiodactyla > Cervidae > Cervus > Cervus elaphus. Next base: position 81,078,856 of record NC_057826.1, read on the forward strand.
ACTAGGAAAATGGCAATTGATGCTTTGCAATATATCAAAATGGGCAATAAACATATAAAAAGGAGCTCAACTTCATTAGTCATCAGGAAAATGCAAATTAAAACCATAATGCAATAACACTATGCTTCCATCAGAATGACTCAAATGAAAAAGCATCAGCAATATGGGTAGCAACTGAACTCTCATATGTGTCTCTTGGTGTGTAAATTGGTATAGTCACATTGAAAAACTGCTTGGCAGTATCTTCTGGAGGTGAATAAGCACATTTCCTTTTCAATCTAGTGTGTGAGTGTGCTCAGTCACTCAGTTGTGTCCAACTCTTTTCAACCCAATGGACTGTAGTGTAGCCCGCTAGGTTCCTCTGTCCATGGAATTTTCCAGGCAAGAAAACTGTTCTGCATTGCCATTTCCTTCCCCAGAGGATCTTCTGGACCAGGACTGAAACTGCATCTCATGCATCTCCTGCATTAGCAGGCAAATTCTTTACCACTGCACCACCTGGGAAGCCATGGGTAGGGCAGGTATGCAAAAGGAAATTGTCCTCATGTCTACCAAAAGACAGGTATCATACATGTCATATGTGCTCCCAGCAGTACTGTTTTATTTTTTTAGTACTTTTCGTAATAGCCCCCAATTGGAAAGTACTAGTAGCTGGGTAGAAAAATGGATACTTGTGGTAAACTCATGCAAGGAAATACTATATAGCAATATGAGTAATCTACAAGCACATGAGAAATATGAATAAATCTCATAAATGTAATGCTGAGCAAAAGAAGCCAGACTTAAAGGGTACATAGGTATGATTCCACGCAAATAAAGTGTAAAGCTAGCAAAACTGATCAGTGTGGTCAGAAGTCAGAAATACTGTGGCAGAACATCGCTGGCACTCCAGTGATTAAGACGCCATGCAGGGAGCCCCGAATTCGATCCCTGGTCAGGGAACTAGATTCTGCATGCCATAACTAAGAGTTCAAATGCCGAAACTATAAAAAAAAAATCCTGCTGCAACTAAAGATCCTGCAAGTCTCAAGGAAGATTAAAGATCCCACATGCCACAATTAAGACCCAGTGCAGCCAAATAAATAAATACATATTTTAAAAAAGAAAAATCAATCTTCTATTAAAAGAATAATTTAAAAAAAGAGATACGCTTGGGAGGAGAATGACTAGGGACCAAGAGGGGACATGCAGAGGACTTTTGGAGTGCTCGAGATGTTCTATTTCTTGATCTAGACACTGACTACCAGAGTTCTACATGCATATTATACTTTAATAAAAAGTTAGATACATATATCAAGAATCTTTTTTAAAATCAAGAATCTTTAAAATGTATCTTTTGTCTTGGTAAGTTCACCTCTAGGAATCTATAAAATCAATATTTTATTGTTACAGATTATTCATATAACCTTATCTACTAGGAACTGTGCTAGGTGTTTTACACATATTAACCTACTTGATTTTGTGAACCAAAATTTTCCATTTGATTTCCTAATGTGTTATTGCTAACATATAAATATAAAAGATTTCTTTTTCTATATATTTATCTTTTATCGGGTCTTGACTGAAATTATTTTCATTCTAATAGTTTCGTTGGATAATTCTCAAATTTTCTAAGTAGACATCACTATCATCTGCAAATAAAGATAATTCTGTCTCTTCCTTTACAAAATGCATCTTATTTCATTGATTACAGTTTTATTCAGTTCAGTCGATCAGTCGTGTTCGACTCTTTGCGACCCCATGAATCGCAGCACGCCAGGCCTCCCTGTCCTTCACCAACTCCCGGAGCTTACTCAAACCCATGTCCACCGAGTCAGTGATGCCATCCAACGATCTCATCCTCTGTCATCCCCTTCTCTTCCTGCCCCCAATCCCTCCCAGCATCAGGGTCTTTTCCAATGAGTCAACTCTTTGCATGAGGTGGCCAAAGTACTGAAGTTTCAGCTTTAGCATCAGTCCTTCCAATGAACACCCAGGATTGATCTCCCTTAGGATGGAATGGTTGGATCTCCTTGCAGTCCAAGGGACTCTCAAGAGTCTTCTCCAACATCATAGCTCAAAAGCATCAATTTTTCAGCACTCAGCTTTCTTCACAGTCCAACTCTCACATCCATACATGACCACTGGAAAAACCATAGCCTTGACCAGACGGACCTTTGTTGGCAAAGTAATGTCTCTGCTTTTTAATATGCTGTCTGGGTTGGTCATAACTTTCCTTCCAAGGAGTAAGCATCTTTTAATTTCATGGCTGCAATCACCATCTGCAGTGATTTTGGAGCCCCCAAAAATAAAGTCTGACACTGTTTCCACTCTCTCCCCATCTATTTCCCACAAAGTGATGGGACCAGATGCCATGATCTTAGTTTTCTGAATGTTAAGCTTTAAGCCAACTTTTTCACTCTCCTCTTTGACTTTCATCAAGAGGCTTTTTAGTTCATCTTCACTTTCTGCCATAAGGGTTGTGTCATCTGCAGACCTGAGGTTATTGATATTTCTCCCGGCAGTCTTGATTCTAGCTTGTGCTTCCTACAGCCCAGTGTTTCTCATGATGTACTCTGCATATAAGTTAAATAAGCAGGGTGACAATATACAACCTTGATGTACTCCTTTTCTTATTTGGAACCAGTCTGTGGCTCCATGTCCAGTTCTAACCATTGCTTCCTGACCTGCATACAGGTTTCTCAAGAGGCAGGTCAGGTGGTCTGGTATGCCCATTTCTTTCAGAATTTTCCACAGTTTATGGTGATCCACACAGTCGAAGGCTTTGGCATAGTCAATAAAGCAGAAATAGATATTTTTCTGGAACTCTCTTGCTTTTTCGATGATCCAGCAGATGTTGGCAATTTGATCTCTGGTTCCTCTGCCTTTTCTAAAACCAGCTTGAACATCTGGAAGCTCTCAATTCACGTATTGCTGAAGCCTGGCTTGGAGAATTTTGAGCATTACTTTACTAGCGTGTGATATGAGTGCAATTGTGCGGTAGTTTGAGCATTCTTTGGGATTGCCTTTCTTAGGGATTGGAATGAAAACGGACCTTTTCCAGTCCTGTGGCCACTGCTGAATTTTCCAAATTTGCTGGCATATTGAGTGCAGCATTTTCACAGCATCATCTTTCAGGATTTGAAATAACAACTGAAATTCCATCACATCCACTAGCTTTGTTTGTAGTGATGCTTTCTAAGGCCCACTTGACTTCACATTCCAGGATGTCTGGCTCTAGGTGAGTGATCACACTATTGTGATTATCTGGGTCATGAAGATCTTTTTTGTATAGTTCTTCTGTGTATTCTTGCTACCTCTTAATATTTTCTGCTTCTGTTATGTTCCATCCCATTCCTGTCCTTTATTGAACCCATCTTTGTGTGAAATATTCCCTTGGTATCTCTAATTTTCTTGAAGAGCTCGCTAGTCTTTCCCATTCTGTTGTTTTCCTCTATTTCTTTGCATTGATTGCTGAGGAAGGCTTTCTTATCTCTCCTTGCTATTCTTTGGAACTCTGCATTCAAATGGGAATATCTTTCCTTTTCTCCTTTGCTTTTCACTTCTCTTCTTTTCACAGCTGTTTGTAAGGCCTCCTCAGACAACCATTTTGCCTTTTTGCATTTCTTTTCCATGGGGATGGCCTTGACCCCTGTCTCCTGTACAATGTCACGAACCTCCGTCCATTGTTCATCAGGCTCTCTGTCTATCAGATCTAGTCCCTTAAATCTATTTCTCACTTCCACTGTATAAAGGGATTTGATTAGGTCATACCCGAATGGTCTAGTGGTTTTCCCTACTTTCTTCAGTTTAAGTCTGAATTTGGCAATAAGTAGTTCATGATCTGAGCCACAGTCAGCTCCCGGTCTTGTTTTTGCTGACTGTATAGAGCTTCTCCATTTTTGGCTGGAAATAATATAATCAGTCTGTACTACCAGCAGCTCTATGCCAATAAAATGGACAACTTGGAAGAAACGGACAAATTCTTAGAAAAGTATAACTTTCCAAAACTGAACCAGAAAGAAATAGAAGATCTTAACAGACCCATCACAAGCAAGGAAATCAAAACTGTAATCAGAAATCTTCCAGGAAACAAAAGTCCAGGACCAGATGGCTTCACAGCTGAATTCTACCAAAAATTTAGAGAAGAGCTAACACCTATTTTACTCAAACTCTTCCAGAAAATTGCAGAAGAAGGTAAACTTCCAAACTCATTCTATGAGGCCACCATCACCTTAATTCCAAAACCAGACAAAGATGCCACAAAAAAAGAAAACTACAGGCCAATATCACTGATGAACATAGATGCAAAAATCCTTAACAAAATTCTAGCAAACAGAATCCAACAACATATTAAAAAAAATCATACATCATGACCAAGTGGGCTTTATCCCAGGAATGCAAGCATTCTTTAATATCTGCAAATCAATCAATGTAATACACCACATTAACAAATTGAAAGATAAAAACCATATGATTATCTCAATAGATGCAGAAAAAGCCTTTGACAAAATTCAACATCCTTTTATGATTAAAACTCTCCAGAAAGCAGGAATAGAAGGAACATACCTCAACATAATAAAAGCTATATATGACAAACCCACAGCAAGCATTACCCTCAATGGTGAAAAATTGAAAGCATTTCCCCTGAAATCAGGAACAAGACAAGGGTGCCCACTCTCACCACTACTATTCAACATAGTTTTGGAAGTTTTGGCCACAGCAATCAGAGCAGAAAAAGAAGTAAAATGAATCCAGATAGGAAAAGAAGAAGTAAAACTCTTGCTGTTTGCAAATGACATGATCCTCTACATAGAAAACCCTAAAGACTCTACCAGAAAATTACTAGAGCTAATCAACGAATATAGTAAAGTTGCAGGATATAAAATTAACACACAGAAATCCCTTGCATTCCTATATACTAACAATGAGAAAACAGAAAGAGAAATTAAGGAAACAATACCATTCACCATTGCAACAAAAAGAATAAAATACTTAGGAGTATATCTACCTAAAGAAACAAAAGACCTATACATAGAAAACTATAAAACACTGATGAAAGAAATCAAAGAGGACACAAACAGATGGAGAAACATACCGTGTTCATGGATTGGAAGAATCAATATTGTCAAAATGGCTATACTACCCAAAGCAATCTATAGATTCAATGCAATCCCTATCAAGCTACCAACGGTATTTTTCACAGAACTAGAACAAATAATTTCACAATTTGTATGGAAATACAAAAAACCTTGAATAGCCAAAGTAATCTTGAGAAAGAAGAATGGAACTGGAGGAATCAACCTGACTTCAGACTCTACTACAAAGCCATAGTCATCAAGACAGTATGGTACTGGGACAAAGACAGAAATATAGATCAATGGAACAGAATAGAAAGCCCAGAGATAAATCCATGAACCTATGGACACCTTATCTTTGGCAAAGGAGGCAAGGATATACGATGGAAAAAAGACAACCTCTTTAACAAGTGGTGCTGGGAAAACTGGTCAACCACTTGTAAAAGAATGAAACTAGAACACTTTCTAACACCATACACAAAAATAAACTCAAAATGGATTAAAGATCTAAATGTAAGACCAGAAACTATAAAACTCCTAGAGGAGAACATGGGCAAAACACTCTCCGACATAAATCACAGCAGGATCCTCTATGACCCACCCCCCAGGATATTGGAAATAAAAGCAAAAATAAACAAATGGGACCTAATGAAACTTAAAAGCTTTTGCACAACAAAGGAAACTATAAGCAAGGTGAAAAGACAGCCCTCAGATTGAGAGAAAATAATAGCAAACGAAGCAACACACAAAGGATTAATCTCAAAAATATACAAGCAACTCCTGAAGCTCAATTCCAGAAAAATAAATGACCCAATCAAAAAATGCGCCAAAGAACTAAACAGATATTTCTCCAAAGAAGACATACAGATGGCTAACAAACACATGAAAAGATGCTCAACATCATTCATTATCAGAGAATGCAAATCAAGTCCACAATGAGGTACCATTACATGCCAGTCAGGATAGCTGCTATCCAAAAGTCTACAAGCAATAAATGCTGGAGAGGGTGTGGAGAAAAGGGAACCCTCTTACACTGTTGGTGGGAATGCAAACTAGTACAGCCGCTATGGAGAACAGTGTGGAGATTTCTTAAAAAACTGGAAATAGAACTGCCGTATGACCCAGCAATCCCACTTCTGGGCATACACACCGAGGAAACCAGATCTGAAAGAGACACGTGCACCCCAATGTACATCGCAGCACTGTTTATAATAGCCAGGACATGGAAGCAACCTAGATGCCCATCAGCAGACAAATGGATAAGAAAGCTGTGGTACATATACACCATGGAATATTACTCGGCCGTTAAAAAGAATTCATTTGAATCAGTTCTAATGAGATGGATGAAACTGGAGCCCATTATACAGAGTGAAGTAAGCCAGAAAGATAAAGACCAATACAGTATACTAACGCATATATATGGAATTTAGAAAGATGGTAACGATAACCCTATATGCAAAACAGAAAAAGAGACACAGATGTACAGAACAGAATTTTGGACTCTGTGGGAGAAGGCGAGGGTGGGATGTTTCGAGAGAACAGCATCAAAACATGTATATTATCAAGGGTGAAACAGATCACCAGCCTAGGCTGGATGCATGAGACAAGTGTTCAGGCCTGGTGCACTGGGAAGACCCAGAGGAATCGGGTGGAGAGGGAGGTGGGAGGGGGGATTGGGATGGGGAATACGTGTAAATCTATGGCTGATTCATATCAATGTATGACAAAAACCACTACAATATTGTAAAGTAATTAGCCTCCAACTAATAAAAATAAATGGAAAAAAAAAAAGAATATAATCAGTCTGATTTCGGTGATGTCCATATGTAGTCTTCTCTTGTGTTGTTGGAAGAGGGTGTTTGGCTATGACCAGTGTGTTCTCTTGGCAGAACTCTATTAGCCTCTGCCCTGCTTCATTCCATATTCCAAGGCCAAATTTGCCTGTTACTCCAGGTGTTTCTTGACTTCCTACTTTTTTTTTTTTTTTTTAGTTCTACCACTTTATTGCTACCAGTCCATCTCCCTCCACCCTCGTGCACACATGCTCAGTCATGTACCCCCATGGACTGCAGCGCTCCAGGCTCCTCTGTCCATGGACTTTTCCAGGCAATAATACTGGAGTGGGTTGCCATTTCCTTCTCCACTGACTTCCTACTTTCGCATTCCAGTCCCCTATAATGAGAAGGACATCTTTTTTGGGTGTTAGTTCTAAAAGGTCTTGTAGGTCTTCATAGAACCATTCAACTTCAGCTTCTTCAGCGTTAATGGTTGGGGCATAGGCTTGGATTACTGTGGTATTGAATGGTTTGCCTTGGAAACGAACAGAGATCATTCTGTCATTTTTGAGATTGCATCCAAGTACTGCGTTTCAGATTCTTTTGTTGACCATGATGGGTACTCCATTTCTTCTAAGGGATTCCTGCCCACAGTAGTAGATATAATGGTCATCTGAGTTAAATTCATGCATTCCAGTCCATTTTATTAAGGATAGTGGCATCCTCATCTTACTCTTGACTTTCACGGAACAAACTCTATTGCCTTTTGTTTCATATGTACATTCATTTTCTTGTTAAAGAAGTTCCATTCTATTTTTATTTCATCAAGATGTCTAATTTAGAATAGCCTTTTCAACTTCCTTCTTAACTTCTAGAATATGGTCCTTCTTTTTCAAGCTATTTAATATAAACTTTGCCTTAATGCATTTTCTATTGTTTATCCAGTTTTGCATTCCTGTAATAAAATGTTTGGACAGGAGACATTATTCTTCTGATATGCTTCTAGGAGTATTTTGCTGTGGTCCATGCCAGGGTTAGAAAAGAATTCTAGACACGAGGCAGAATGAAAGGAAAATAAAGTTTATTCGAGTAGGGGAGGGGAGAGTCGCTGCTGGCACAGTGGGCCAGCTTCCAGATAGTCTGGGAGAGCCGACATTGAACATGGGTCCTTGGTCCATTTTTACAGCCTCGGTACAAGGAGTGGGATAGTATACTGGGTGGGGGAAGAGTAAAGCAAATACCTTCTCCCTGTATGGGGTAGGAGGGGACACAGGTTATACTGCTCAGGAGGGCCTAAAAATTCTTAAATAGTTAACAACCTGGGGGACGATAAAGATCTGTTTTTTTTCTGTTCCTGCATCCCAAGATCCTCCTTGTTCACCTTGTTCTTTCGTCTTTGGGACACCACATATTTGTTTTTATAGTTTGCCCGAGAGTTATTTAAATTTTAAAAATATATCTACATGTTTAGATTTTTCCTCCTCAATTTTTATATATTATGGTCAAAGAACGTATCCTATAAGAATTCTACTTGAAAAAAAAACACTGCAAAATAAAATGTGTTGGAAACCTCTGAGTAAGAAAAAAAAAAAACACTGCAAAATGAGTTGGAAAACTTTTGAGTAAGAAAAAAAAGAATTTTACTTTTTGTAATGTTTACATTTTTGTCAGTTTTTCTAAATGTCCTATGGACAGCTAATAACAGCATATGTGATACAAAATTTTTATATATTTGTGTACGATATAAGATTCTAAACCTATTATATTTAAATTATTAATGACATCATTCAAGATGCTCTTATTTTTTCTACACTTGATAAAATAATCTCAGAGAAATGTTCATATGTCTCGCTATGATTGTAATTTTTTCTTTTCCCTTATATTTCTTCTAATTTTTGCTTTAGGTGTATTTGTTTCTTTGTTGTTAGGTGTCTAATGGTTTCTGATGTCTATCTTCTTTGTGAGTTGTACCTTTTATCATTAAAAATATTCATCTTTGCTTTATTCAATTTTGTGTGTGTCTTGAGTTCTTTTCACATGTTAATAAATGCCTTCCTCGCTCCCTTTTTTGTCTGCATTCTTCTGGTATATCTCTGACCATTCTTTCAGTGTCATCATCTTGACTTCATCTACAATGTTTCTTAACAGCCTGGGTAGCTCAGCTGGTAGAGCATCAGACTTTTAATCTGAGGGTCCAGGGTTCAAGTCCCTGTCCAGGCACCAAAAAATAAACAAAATAAGGTGTCTCTTAACAGTAACATTTGGGCTTTTTTCTTTTTTCTTTTTGCTCAATTTGAGAGTCTTTGTCCTTTAATGGGGGGATTTAAAGAATCTGCCTGCAATGCAGGAGACCCTGATTCAGTTTCTGGGTCAGGAAGTTCTGCTGGAGAAGGGATAGGCCACCAACTCCTATATTCTTGGGCTTCCCTGGTGTCTCAGCTGGTAAAGAATCTTCCTGCAGTGTGGGAGACCTGGGTTTGATCCCTGGGTTGGGAAGATCCCCTGGAGAAGGGAAAGGTTACCCACTCTAGTATTCTGGCCTGGAGAATTCCATGGACTGTATAGCCACTTTCATTTTAACCTATTTACATAGGTTTAGATAGTTTGGGCTTATTTCTATCCGTTTATTCTTTGTATTTTTGGTTAATTATATATTCATGTTACTTCTTCCTATCTCCTTATTTTTTCCAGAATGACCCACCTTCTTTTTCTATAATGATGTAGAAGTCATGCATCTTGCTAGAGCTAAAAATTAATTTCAGGGCATTAACAGTAGCAATGAAAAGGTAAATACTAATGTTGGAAGACAGTAATGAAATAAGCATTTTCACACATTATCGGTGGAAATGTACATTCTTATCCTACCCTTCTCAGTATTTATACTGAGGGGGTGGAGAGGTAACCCTAATTATGTGGCTTAAACCGGGGCTAGCTCAGCCTCATCCAAGCTACCAAACTGATGGATCAAATTTCCAAATGAAAAGCAAGGTATTGATGGTGAGAAAGGACGAAAACACACTAGCTCGGCAACCAGTACCCTCTAAAAATTGTAGAGGGTACGGTGTGCAAATGTCATGTGGCACTGCCTGTAACTGAGAACAGTTGGAAGCATCTTAGGTGTGCACTGTAGGTAACTGGTTAGATTATGAAACATGCACACTATTCTTCCAGGGCGATCAGAAGAATCTTGATTTGGGACTTCCCTGGTGATCCGGTGATTAGGACTGGGTGCTCTCACTGCCCGGGCCCTGGGTTCCATCCCTCATCAGGGAGCTAAGATCCTGCAAGCTGCACAGCAAGGCAAGAAAAGAAAGAACAATGAAAAAAAATCTTGATTTGCACAGAGCTTTAGGAAATAGTGGGATCTCCAGAGGCATAGATAGGAGAATGAGAGGATTCTCGAGCTGGAAAGTCATGGAAAATTTTGGGTGTTGTGCAATAAATGTCAAGTCACAGGGGAACAGAGATTATAAAGAAGTTCAAGTAACTTGACAAGCGAAGAGAAAACTGACCAGCGGAGTCGATACTGAGAGAACAGAAGTCGTAAAGGAGAGGGAGATGGGAGTGTAGTCAGGCCCTTGATTTCTGCTCTTTCTGAAGTCTGGTTTTTCTTCTTATCTGGGTTGTTAGACCTCCTTCCCCCTGAAACAACATGAGTCCCTATATTCCTTGAAAGCAAAAGGCATGTCATGGAGATAAAATCAACATATTTTGACTGTGAGGGCTTCTTATGACACATTTGTATTTTAAACTTAGGTGGTAAGCGTCCCTGGTGGGATCAGTGGTAAAGAATCCACCAGGCAATGCAGGAGATGCAGGCTCGATCCTTGATCTGGGAAGATTCCACATGCCACAGAGCAGCTAAACCTGTGCCCCACAACTATTGAACTTGCTCTAGAACTTACTTGGCACAGCTACTGAAGTCTGTGCCCCAGAGCCCGTGCTCCGCAACAAGAAAAGCCCCTGCAATGAGCAGCCCAAGCACCACCAAATAAACCACAGCCCCTGCTCTCTGCAGCGAGAGAAAAGCCCCTGCAGCAACAAAGACCCAGCACAGCTAAAAATAAATCAATAAAAATTTAAAGCAACTAAAAAGAAATTCTCAGGTAAGCCCTTACCCTCATCTACATCCCTGATCTCAGTCTACTCTGCTAACCGCTATATCCCCTCTTTTATGTTCCTTTTATCCCTCACGCACTTCTCTTACCAGAGTCTTCTTTTTCCCTATTTTTTAATCTTCCATTTTCCCATTTTCTCTTGACTATTTTATGATCTCAACGATTATCTTTGAGCAGATGATTCCCAGAGCTCTCTTTGGAGCTCCCAGCCTGTATTTCCTTGGCCCTTCTAGACATTTTAGCTCTGCTGTCCTTCTGTCTCCTCCAGTGCAGCATGTTTCAGAGTTCATCATCTTTTTTCCAAAACTGGCGCTTCATTTTGTATTCATTCAGTGGCCCCATCATTCCCTCGGGGAACCAGACTGGTGCACCTTTTTCTCTCCTTTTTCACTTGTCCCCATGCCCGTTTCCCCCAGTTAGCGGCTGAGTTCGGTCACTTTGTATTTGAAACATCACTGCATTTGACCCATATCCCTCTTCCCCACCGTCACTCCTGCTCAGATCTGTTGAAAGTTCCCTCAGGGCTTTAGTTTTTCCAAAATGAAAGAAAAACTCCCATGTAAATATCCAGGCAATTAAAAAAAAATCTGTGTGTAGGCCAGGACTGGAGAGAGACAGGACAAGGCCAATTATTGTAAGAAATGTATGTCTAGAGTTGGTAAAAGTTGTTAACAATTAGTTGGGGGGTGGGATTTCCTGGTGGTCCTGTGCTTAAGACTCCGTGCTCCAATGCAAGGGGCCTGGATTCAATCCCTGGTAGAGGAACTAGATCCTACATGTCACAACTAAAGATCCTGCATGCTGCAATGAAGATCAAAGATCCCACATGCCACAACCAAGATGTGGCAGAGCCAAATAAATAATATTTATTTAAAAAAAGAAAAATGTTAAACAAAAAGAATGAGGGGGTAAGCCTGAAAAGGGGTTGCTTCCCAGGTGACTCAGTGGTAAAGAATTCGCCTGCCAATGCAGGAGACTTGGGTTCGATCTCTGGGTCAGGAAGATCCCCCGGAGGAGGAAATGGCAACACACTCCAGTATAATGCCTGGGAAATTCCATGGACAGAGGAGCCTGGCGGGCTACAGTCCATGGGGTCGCAAAGAGTTGGACACGACTTAGTGACTAAACAACAAGAAGCCTGAAAAAATAACTGGAACAGTTATATGACTAAATAAGAGAGTAGAGGGGATAAGGCTCAAAAAGAAGAAAAACTTGACACAGAATACTTTTAGTAACCTCAAGGAACAGTGTAATGTTTAGTAGTGGGGAACTGGATAGCATACTTTAGTTCTGGACATAGCACTGGAGAAGCTGGAGGTAACAGGGTACATTAGAGGTAGTGATGCTTCCATATGAACTGCAATGGGCGCAGAGAGAGTCACAGAGCATAGCCAATTTTGGCCATCTCCACTTCTGTAAATGTTGACAAACCAAACAAAGCTTAAGTCTTATTGGTCTGGCTAGTCAACGTGGGAAAAGAAAAATGAAGATTCATCCTTCCCAGGTGAATCTGGGTCTGCATTTTCTGAGCCTCACAGCACATGAGAATGGTCAGTTATTTAGAGAGCTCTGAGTCAACAACCCCAGACCTAATCTACCTGCACTCGACTTTCCCCATTCAATTCCTCCTACATATGTTAACAAACTGACCTGAGCAAATTTCAACTCTGGTCTCATCACTCTTCAGCTAAGACATTTCACTAGCTTCCCACAGACTTAAGAATAAAATCTCAATACAATCTTTAGCCTAGCTTTCAAGTAAGTATGACAGACATAAAAGCAATAGATTTTGGCATAGAAGACTTGGGTTCAAATACTGGTTCTGACAACTATCTATGGGACCTTGGTCAAATTATTTTAATTCTCAGAGCCTGTTTCCTCACCTGTAAAATATGGATGATAATTTCGCACAGCTGGTGTGAGAGATAATAAGGCACAATTTATCTAGTACACAGAATCTTGATCAAGAATTTCCTCCTTCCCTTACTTTATCACTCAGCTTCAACCTATTTTTTCTAAAGTAATTTTTGTCAGTATTTGTCTTTTTTAATTTTTTTTTTCAGTATTTCTCTTTATGCGCTATTATACTGTGTGCTATGCTAACTTGCTTCAGTCATGTCTGACTCTTTGCAATCCTGTGGACTGTAGCCTGCCAGGTTCCTCTGTTTATGCGATTCTGCCGGCAAGAATACTGGAGCGGGTAGCCATTTCCTTCTCCAGGGGGTCTTCCCAACCTAGGGATCAAACCTGCGTCTCTTAGATCTCGTGCACTGGCAGGCAGGTTCTTTACTATTTTGCTAAACTCTCCCAGAGTCTTACTGTCCCTTCCAGGTATCCTCTCTGGATGTCCCTCCCCTTCTACCTGTCACCCACAAAGAATCAGCAGGTAGGGCAGGCTGGGATCTCCCCGGTCTTTGAAGATGAGCTCCCAGGAGATGTGCCCAGGGCTAGGAATATAGCAGTAAATACAGAACTGGCGCTTAAGGAACTTTCACACTAGTGGAGAAGTCAGACAAATGGACAGGCAATTACGATACTGAGATAAGTGCTCTGATGGAGAAAAATTTAGAGGGCTATGAAATCTTACCCAAGTTGGAGAAGTCAGAGATTGACAGGGTGATAAAATGTAAGTTTAGACCTTCAAGTAGGTGGTGGGAGTGGGAGGTGGGAAAGGAATTGAGGGAGAAGGGAATATGGTAGAAGTGTGATCATCATGGCACATTTCTCCTTAGCTATCCCCATAAACCCTATGCTCAATATGCTATCTTCTTCCACACCTCTGTGCTTTGCCTGTGCTCCTTCCCTGCCAACTCATGTTTTGGAAGCCAGCTCAAATCATTTCCTCTTGGAAAGACTTCCTCAGGCAAAATTAGTCATTCCCACCGCTCTCCTTCTACACTAATGACTCCACTTTATGAGCGAAAAATCTGGATACATTGTCTGACAGTGAATTCTTTTTCTGATAGATAAACTAATTTTATTAGATGCTATAGATATTGTGGCTTAGCTGGTAAAGAATCTGCCTGCAATGCAGGCGACCTTGGTTCAAGCCCTGGGTTGGGAAGATCCTTTGGAGAAGGGAATAGCTACCCACTCCAGTATCCTAGTCTAGAGAATTCCATGGACTGTATAGTCCATGGGGTGGAAAAGAGTCTGACACGACTGAGAAACTTTCACTTTCATAGATATGGAAGTTAAATCATATTTTATTTAAGTTGTCTTTAATAAAAAGAAAAATAGAGAAAACAATCATATATATAATACATATCTGTGTCATTGTTTTTGTTATTCATATAAGGGATAGTTAGGGAGTTTGGGATGGACATGTACACACTGTCAAAATTGATGGCAATGTAGTATATATACAAAACTGAACAGTTTATAATGTTAAATAACCATTAATTTTAATTTTTGCTACTATTACTGCTAGGCTCTGAACATTTAATTGGACTCTGATGAGTTTTTAAAAATTTTAATGATTGTCTGTTACTTTTCTGATTGTCTGATATACTGGTCAGAGAGGGGGTAATTGGAATATGTTTGGAATTTCTCTCAACAATAATCTCTAAGTATTTTCATTAGTAATTTTTATAGTCTCCTTATCTGGGTCTAGCTTCTTCATTTTGTGGCTCTTTTATGTAAATTACTTCTCTCTCCTGAGATAAGCGGAGTATCACAGAAAGGGGAGTTATGGCACTTGCCCAGTCCTGAAACCCCACTTTGACCTCTTGCTCTCACCTTTAACTTGCTTTGAACTCTCCCCAAATTATTGATCCTGAAAAAAAAATTATTGATCCTGTGGGACAGCTACCTGATTATGAACTTGGCTCTTCTGACAATGGTTCTCGGATCTCCTCCCTAAGTAATTGGGTCATGTCTCTCCTAACTGGTGAAGTACTCAGGCATCTGTTAGTGACGATGAAAATTTAGGTTTAAGGAATACAGAAATTAGTGTAAATATGCAATATTAGGATCTGAAACCGAGAGATCTAATGTCTACTCCCTTTGCTACAAGCTCTGTTCTATTAAATAGCATAACTGACCTTCTAAGAGGAATTTCTTGATGAATCCTGGAAAGTTAAAAAAAGTGAGAGACAATATTTCCTTATTTGATTTCCCAACATAAGGTGTGTATGCTGCTGCTGCTTAGTCACTTCAGTCATGTCTGACTCTGTGCGGCCCTATGGACTGTAGCTCTCCAGGCTCCTCTGTCCATGGGATTCTCCAGGCAAGAGTACTGGAGTGGGTTGCCATGCCCTCCTCCAGGAGAGCTATCCATCTCAGGGATAGAACGTGGGTCTCCTGCATTGCAGGCAGAATTTTTTTAACACTGAGCTAACAGGGAAGCCCATGAGCTATGTATATATAACTGCTAAATACCTGGAGAAGGGAAAGGCTACCCATTCCAGTATTCTGGCCTGGAGAATTACATGGACTGTATAGTCCATGGGGTTGCAAAGAGTCGGACAGGACTGAGCAACTTTCACTTTCACAGGTACCTAAAGCCTAGATATAAGTGATCATGATTTTTAACAGACTTTTATTTTTAAAAGTTCATTTTCCTGATCTTACCACTTTTTCTAATTCTAAAATGCAATTTTATGATTAAAAAATTACCTACTAGCCAAATAATGCGTCACGACAGCACTATTTTTATCTCCTTTTGCAGTGAGGGATTCAACTGTGCTCTGATAATACAGTGGTAAACAAAGAAGACAGGGTCCTTGACTCAATAAATATCTGTGCTCTCACTGGTCAGCCTTCAAGCCCCTTAACCTCTCTGCTTCCAGAAACCCACGATTTCCTGGATCTATAGCTCTCTTCCTTTCCCACTGCAGGAATTAAAGCTCTCATTATCTTCCAGCTCCAAAAAAAAAGAAGAAGCCTCCCTCACTGGTTTCTTATCCATCCAACCACTCAACATGAGATTTCTAAAATGCAAATCTTTGGGCTGATTTTCAATTTCCTACTGTACTAAGTCCTGATTCTCAGACTTTCTATGTAAACCCCTGCAGAATTTCTCTCTGGGTATAAGAACTGTCTTATTTCTGGGTGTTCTCCAGTTTGCAACCAAAGTACAAGCAATGTCTTATCACTTGCAGTAAGAACAGGACCTACCCTGTCTGTGGCATATTGGTCTGTGAGGAGGGGATGTGGGGGCAGTTACTGAGAGATTATTAACCACTAAAGAAGAACCCACTCCAGAGCCAGGAAACAGGTCGCCTCAAGCTTGCTCTGAAAGTACACATCTTTTCCCCAGTCATAAGTAGTTCCCATTTTTGTAATCTTGTGATGCACTCTCTAGCTGAGCCATTCTGACTACCTAATTCCACCCCCTTTCTGCCGCACAGAACTTCCCATCACACAAGGCCTGTGGTTTTAAGTCTTCATTTTTTTGCTTCTGAAGTTTCCTGGGCCTGGGACGTCCGTTACCTCCCAGGAGGCCTGGCGACCTTTTATTCCGCGTTCACGGCTCGGGAGACTTTCCTTTCTCGCTCGCCCACTCGGCCTCCCCACCTGGGGCTTCTATCCTCTGGTGCGCTTATCCTGCGATCGCAGGCCTGGCAACTGCGGAGGTGCATTAGCGACTGCTCCACCAGCCCCGGGAACCGCCTGCACGTGAACCATCGCCGATGCCCTGCACCATCCACCGCGGGCCGCGGGAGCTTCGGGTTCACTCTGGGACTGGAGGGACTGGGAGTCAGTACTCTCGGATCACCGGTGAGGAGCTGTCGCGGGTCACGTGACCCGCCGATTGTCACGCGGGTGCCGCCCAACCTGACCAGGCCGTCACGTGGCCCGGCCGGCTGGGGGAAGGGAAGCCGACCGGCGGGCCATGGCGGGCTCCACGCTCAGGTTTTCGCTGCTGCTGGCGGCAGCGTTCGCTGGGCGGGCGACGGCCCTGTGGCCATGGCCCCAGTACATTCAGACCTCTGAGCTGCGGTACACCATCTTCCCGCACAGCTTCCAATTCCAGTACCATCTCAGTTCGGCCGCGCAGGTGGGCTGCTCCGTCCTAGACGAGGCCTTCCAACGCTACCGTGACCTGCTCTTCGGTTCCGTGGCTTTCCGTTTTTCCCACCCCATAGGTGAGTCGGACCTGCCCAGTCTCGTTCCCGGGCTCTGAAAGGCCCTGCCTGGGGACAACTCCCCCAAACCTCCTGAAACGCCCTTCCTCTGCCTTTTGCCCACCCCCCATAGTCTGTCCCAGTCCTCTAGCCTCCACTTCCACCTGCCCCTTTTCTCCAGCTGTCCTCTCAGCCTCCCCAAGAGTTGGTCCCCCACTTCCATTCACTTCTTCACTAAGTTGACTGGCCAGAACTTTTCTGTAATCCTGTCCTCCCGCTATATATTTCATCAATAATGTCTGCTTTAGGACTACAGTTCAATCAGATTAGGAAATTCCTAAAAATACTGTGCCAGTAGACATCTAAGGTGATCCCTCTGAGCGTGTTCCATTGTCTGGGTCCTAGTGAGGTTGTGATCAGGGCTGGGGAGAGGCCAGAGCTAACACCCGCCACTGGTAAGACTAGATGTGAGAGATATACTGACCTGTGCAAAATTACATAAAACTATCTGACCCCTATTAGGGAAATGTTTAAACCGTGAGAGGAAAAACACTGACCACTTCCATAAGGAAATGAGTTTTAAGCAGCCACTTAAAGTGAGGTGGTGGATATAATTGGCCAGGACTGAAAGGAGGGTATTCCAGGAAGGAAGGAAGGTTTGAGCAGAGGCACAGAGGCTTACAGTTAAAACCACAGTGCTGGGCTGGTGTGTGTAATGAGGTGGGGGACTGGGGACCAGTGAGATTGAGGAGGGTGTGGAGTCGAAATGAAGAGTCAGGAGTGCTTTTGATATGGGCTTCATATGAAATAGCACAGGCTGGCAATTTTTCTTTAAGGCGGTTACTGAAAATTGTGCTTGTGGGGTTTTATCTAGTGGGAGATAATGAAAACTGTTTTGGACAAACATTACCAAAGAAGAGACAAGAAATTTCCTTCTCTGATGTTCTTTCTGTGGAGTCTTCCCTTTGGAGCACAGTTTCCTGGAGAGGCTTTCAGATGACTTGAGCCATAAGCCATAATCCTATTTCTGCAAAAACAAGGAAGAATCTATGGAGGAGAACAACATCAACAAAGCCCAAACCATAGTATATTTCCCAATGGGATTGAAGAAAACAACATATGCAAGTTGTTGTTGAGTCTCTTAAGTCGTGTCCAACTCTTTTGCGACCCCATGGACTGTAGCCCACCAGGCTTCTCTGCCCTTAGGATTTCCCAGGCAGGAATACTGGAGAGGGTTACCTATTCCCTTCTCCAGGGGATCTTCGCCACCCAAGGATCAAACCCACATCTCCTGCTTGGCAGGTGGATTCTTTATCACTGAGCCACCCGGAAAGCCCCATATGCAAGTTAAAACTTAGCTAAAGCTACCAGTGTCCTTGTAGGCTAGCTCCTCCACCAAAGATCAAACTCATGCCCTGTGCATTGGGAGTGCAGAGTCTTAACCACTGGACTGCTAGTGAAGTCCCCAGTGCTTCCTTAACGCAGTACAACTTCTGGTTTTGATCCGCTCCTCGAATTCAGTGAAGTTCATACTTCCAGGTTTTCTAAAAAACAAGTCTGGTGTTGAGTTTCAACTCTACTCTGAACTTGCCTCCAAGGCTTAGCTGTAGTCCATTAATTGCTAAATGGTTTGTGGAAGTATTTAGTACTTGTAACTGACAGGTGTTTATGCCAACTGGAGGATATGTGTTACATGTTGTTAAACTTGTTGAACAGGGTTATTTTAGGCTGTAGATACTTGAATGAACCTAGTTCTCTGTTTTGATCATTAAGCCACATCCTGTTTACAAATCAAAGAGCTGATTATTTGAGATAGCATCAACTAATGTTGCTCCAAATACTTTTTGGGGTGCTTGATGGAGTTGATAAAGTCCAGGTAAAATGACTAAATCTGATTATGTCATTTGGCTGCATTCTTTGCTTTTCTTGAAACTAGTTGATTGAAGCCATAATGATTATTATAAAGTTCTCATCCTGTTCTGATGTTTACATGTACATCCCTGGGAGTTACTTAGGATGCCATTGTCCCTGAACAGAATAATCCCCCACCTCTTCCCCAGACCTTTTAATCTAGAATGGAAGGAAGATTATTGTATGAGTATCTGGATCCTTCTGCAGCCATTATCAATATTTAATTAGCTTATCCTCAGATGTTAAGTGACCAGGTTAATAAGTGGCATAGCTCATGATAATCTGAATCTCCTAAAATTCCTCCTTTGGCCATTCCTTCTATAATTGTGCCCTGAACATAGATATTTAATTATTTGTTGAATATACTAAAATTAACTTTAAAGGGCTACTTCGTATAAAAGTTTGTAAAAAGGTTTCATGATTTTTGTTTATGTCCTGTTTTGTTTATGTCCTGTTTATGTCAGTTGCTCAATCATGTCCGACTCTTTGCCACCCCATGAACTGCAGCATGCCAGGCTTCCCTGTCCTTCACTATCTCCTGAGGCTTCCTCAAACTTCTGTCCATTGAGTTGGTGATGCCATTCAACCATCTTGCCCTCTGTCGCCCCCTACTCCTCCTGCCTTCAATCTTTCCCAGCATCAGGGTCTTTTCTAATGAGTTGGCTCTTTGCATCAGGTGGCCAAAGTACTGGAGCTTTAGCTTCAGCATCAGTCCTTTCAATGAATATTCAGGACTGATTTCCTTTAGAATTGACTCATTTGATCTTGCAGTCCAAGGGACTGTTCTTTATGTCTAAGATCATCAAAAAGATGATTTGCATATTTCATTTAGAATTGATTGTCTTTCAAGTTTCAAATTTGGAATATTAGCATGTGATTTCATGAAAAGGAGGATCACAGTATGCTCTGGTCCTAAATCAAGCTGCTCTTAACTCATCACAGAATTAGAGATGCATTGGAACTGCATCTAGAGAACGTAGGAGGGAAGCCGGTAAGGGGCAGCTCCCCCATGACAAGGACAAGGCATAGCCTTGGGGTGCTTGATGGAGTTGATAAAGTCCAGTTCAGTTCAGTTGCTCAGTCGTGTCTGACTCGTTGAGACCCCATGGACTGCAGCATGCCAGGCTTCCCTTTCCATCGTCAGCTCCTGGAGCTTGCTCAAACTCATGTCCATCGAGTCAGTGATGCCATCCAACCGTCTCATCCTCTGTTGTGCCCTTCTCCTCCCGCCTTCAATCTTTCCCAGCATCAGGGTCTTTTCCAGTGAGTCAGTTCTTTGCATCAGGTAGCCAAAGTATTGGAGTTTCAGTTTCAGCATCAGTCCTTCCAGTGAATATTCAGGACTGATTTCCTTTAGGATGGACTGGTTGGATCTCCTTCTTGTCCAAGGGACTCTCAAGAGTCTTCTCCAACACCACAGTTCAAAAGCATCAATCTTCAGTGCTCAGCTTTCTTTATAATCCAACTCTCACATCCGTACCTGACTACCAGAAAAACCATAGTTTTGACCAGAAAAACCACAGCTTTGACAACTCTGTTGGCAAAGTAATGTCTCTGCTTTTTAATATGCTGTCTAGGTTGGTCATAGGTTTTCTTCCAAGGAGCAAGCATCTTTTAATTTCATGGCTGCAGTCACCATCTGCAGTGACTTTGGAGACCAAAAGAATAAAGTCTATCATTGTTTCCCCATCTATTTGCCATGAAAGTGATGGGACTGGATGGCATGATCTTAGTTTTCTGAATGCTGAGTTTTAAGCCAACTTTTTCACTATCCTCTTGCACATTCATCAAAAGGCTGTTTATTTTTTCTTCACTTTCTGCCATAAGGGTGCTGTCATCAACGTATCTGAGGTTATTGATATTTCTCCCAGCACTCTTGATTCCAGCTTGTGCTTCATTCAGCCTGGCATTTTGCATGATGTACTCTGCACATAAGTTAAAAAGTCCAGGTAAAGTGGCTAAATCTGATTATGCAGAAGACTTGATTGCCACTTATATATATTATCTTAAAAGCAAAGATGAAGAACACAATGCAGCAAGAGAGTTTTGTAGTAGAATTCTTTTTCTTGTGAAGGGGCATGTGGAGGATGGAGGGCTATATAAGGAGAAGAAATACAGTGATTTGAGAAGAATAGGTATCAGGAGAATTATTTTTAGCAAAGGGCAAAATAATTGTGTTCCATTTTGAATCCCTGGGCCTAGGATAGCTTGGCCTCTACCAGCCCCTCTTCTCGCAGCTGAACCCAAGAAGCTCAGCTTGGTCTAGATGTGTGGGGGTAGTCTGGGCCTGGTTTATGAAAAATTCCAGTCTTATTTCCTTGAGCCATTTCTGCTTCCCCTCTCCCCTGCTTGAAGACCAATTACAGTAGTAGACTCAGGGTCTGAAACATGATCTATTCAGGAGTCAGCCACAGAATGTTTATTGATCACTTCTTTAACTATATTCCTTTGGCAAATTGCCTAATTTGCAAGTAGCTAATGCTGCTTTTTATTTTCTAATGTGTCTACATTCCAAGCATTTCTGAGGATATAGGGAGATAATGATGAGTGTCTTTACAAACTTTGAACACTACAAGGGAGAACTGGGTATTTTGGTTTTTTTTTGACTGTGCTGGGTCTTCATTGCTGTGCAGGCTTTTTCTCCCCGTGATGAGCAGGGACTACTCTTCAATGCAGTGTGCGGGCTTCTCATTGCCATGGTTTCTCTTGTTTCAGGGCCTGGGCTTTAGATGTTGCAGCTTCAATAGTTGCAGCTCTCCAGCCCTAGAGCACAGGCTCAGTAGTTGTGGCACGTGGGCTTAGTTGCTCCTCAGCATGTGGGATCTTCCCGGACCAGGGATATAACCTGTGTCTCTTACTGTGCAGTGCTTAGTCTCTCAGTTGGGTCCGACTCTTTGCGATCCCATGGACTATAGCCCGCCAGGCTCCTCTGTCCATGGGAATTCTCCAGGCAAGAATACTGGAGTGGATTGCCATGCCCTCCTCCAGGGAGTCTTCCCAACCCAGAGATTGAACACGGGTCACCTGCATTGCAGGTGGCTTATTTACCATCTACCACTGAGACACCAGGGAAGCCTAAGAACTTGGTGATTTTTAAAATGAAACAAAATATAAAACATCTAAACCGTCCAGCTGCCTTTCTTCCCATCTCCTTCCCCCCCACTTCTTCACCTCCACACAGAAGAGTGAAACACGGCACTGGAGATTTTTTGCCAGTTGGTTCCCTCTTTTTTGATTTGTTTTTAACAGCAGGTGGGGTCTTTTTTTTTTTTTTCTTACAGCTACTCAGTTTTGCTAGGGCATGTTGTGGATTTCTTAGCCCATTGAAGGCATAAACCTCAATCCTTTTCCTAATGATTTGTCAACTGAAATTAAAATGTATAGCCTGAGATCTGTGAGTTCAGTTTTATTTGAGGACTCAGGACTCTAACCCAGGAGACAGCCTCTCTCACAGCTCTGAAGCACTGCTCCAAAGAAGTAGTGGGGGAGGTCAACAAGCACATAGGTGACTGTGGAGAGGGGTCCACGCGGTCAAGCACACATCTCGGTAGAAGGCTGTTCTTGGTCACGAGGAACAGGTATCTGGTGCTCTTCTATGTTTGGAAAGATACAAGAAATTGGATTAATACAATTTTCTCCTGAAAATATCCTAACTGTCTGAAGGCTTCTTCTGCCAGTTTTCCCAGAGCGCCTCGTTCCTGATCTTTGCGCTAAACTCCTGTCAAGGTGTGTTGAATGTCTGTGACTGCAGTGGCTGCTCACCCAGTCCTTGAGCTTGATGCCGAGTGACATTCCTTAGGTGACAGTTACACAAAAAGAAAAGTTTTGCTGCCCAACTAGTATTTCTTTTAGAAATGAATGAGGTTATTACTCTTATGTTTCTATATTTTCCTAAATTTCTTCTGCTGGCCCTGGAAATAAGTGACAAGATCAGAGTCGATGTGCATCATCCAGAGGTTTAACCAATTGGATGACAAGCTTTCTCTCACCTTCGTGGGGCCACTGACCAGAGGGGCAGCTGAAGAGAGGAGGTTGGGTCTGAAGAGGTGAGACATGTGTATGTGAAGCATTTCCTGTGACCTGCCTCAAGGCTTAGGGGTTTGTAGTCTGTTGCAACAGAAAAATGGGTTTGCTTTTCTACTCTATTCATGGCTGTAGTGAATAAGACGTATTACTGGGTCAGGAACTTCTCTTTTATTTCCTGCATCTGTTTTAAGCTACTGTTATTGCTTAAGCCCCCTGGCCATGAACTCAACCCTGATCTCTAGCCAGCAGTGGGGTGTGCTGTCATTGTGTCCACATCTTGAGGTTGGCTGCGGCTTGGGTCTGGGGTGAAACTCTCTTCTCTGGCAGTGTGTGCTCAGATGCAGGAAGTTTGAGGCTTGGCCACTTGAATGTCAGTCAGTAAGCTTCCTTTCTTTTGTAAAGCTTTGGGATGGGAGCAAGGGAGATGGCTTGCCAGGTACATTGCCCTGGATGAAAAGTTTAACTACAGTCTTATTCAATCTTGGGAGTAACTCGGATCCCACATTTGTGGCTTTGGTCTTTTAACTAGGGCCACAGTCCTAGCTTGAGGCCGATTCAGAGCTGCAAGCCCATGTCCCTTTTATACTGGGTGGGCCAAAAAATTTGTTCAGGATTTTTTAAGGTGTTACAGAAAATGAACTTTTTGGCCAACCCAGTATGCTGGTGTGTCAGCCTGTTTGCCACACAGGGTGGCATCACACAGCAGCGGAGCCCTTAGGCTTCTGTAAGAAGCTCAGGGAAGGCCCTCAGGGCTGCGTCTGTGGTGTGGTTTTCCCACAAGACACCTTGCCCCTAGGCTCTTCCAGCCAAGTTGCAAAAGTGACTTTTTAGGAAAAGACAAGTAGAAAATGGAAGGAAACGAGCATTTATTGAGTATCTGGCACTTGCTGTATGTTATAGCCTCTAATCTTCACAACAGCTCTGTGAGATTGGTGTTATACTTAGCTTTCAGAACTGAGACTCAAAGAGGTTAAGGACCGTGCGTGTCCAGGCTCACACAGCCAGCAGTGGCAGAGTGCAAATTCCAGTCAGGTCTGTTTGTCTGCCAGGACTTTGCTTTTTATGCTGTGCAGTGTAGGGACAGTCTGCTCATAAATACCTTTATCAAGCATTATACCAGTTAGGGATTTGGGAAACTCATTGTCCTTTTGTAGGATTAAACTCTGATAACACTTCAGTGTTAATTACTTCAAATAGTAACTTCTAACCTCTAATTGCCTTAATCATTAGCACTCAAGTTGTGAATATTTTGATCCCTGGCCCATTGTTTGCAGATTCCAGTAGTATTTCTAGCTGGCTTCCCCCCTTCCATTCATCCTTAATACAAGCAGTATTTATTAAGCAACTATAATTTGTTATTAGCACTGGTCCAAAGAATATTAATGAGCTGCCTATGCCCTTAAAGAATTTACAGTCTCATACTACAAAGCTACAGTAATCAAAATAGTATGGTACTGGCACAAAAACAAACACACAGATCAGTGGAACAGGACAGACAGCCCAGAAGTAGACTGGTACACTATGGTCAGTTAATCTGTGACAAAGGAGGCAAGAATATACAATGGAGAAAAGACAGTCTTTTCAGCAAGTGGTGCTGGGAAAACTGCACAGCTCCATGTAAAAGAATGAAGTTAGAATATTCTCTAACGCCATATACAAAATGAACTCAAAGTGAATTAAAGACCTAAATGTAACACTAGATACTACTGAATGGGAGAAAATATTTGCAAATAATATGACTGAGAAGGGATTAATATCCAATATATATAAACAGTTCATACAACTTAACATCAAGAAAATACCCAATTAAAATGTGGTTGAAAGAAATTAATAGCCATTTTTCCAAAGCAGAAATGCAGCCAACAGGAATGTGAAAAGATGTTCAGTATTGCTAATTATCAGGGAAATGCAAATCAAAACCATAATGAGGTATTACCTCACACCTGTCAGGATGGCCATCATCAAAAAGAACACAAATAACATTCGTGAGGATGTAGAGAAGAAGGAACCCTCCTACCCTGTTGGTAGGAATGTAAATTGGTGTAGCCACTGTGGAAAACAGAGTGGAGGTTTCTCAAAAAACTAAAAATAGAGTTACCATATGACCCAGCTGTTCCACTCCTGGCTAAACATATGAAAAAAAACAAACACATCAATTAGAAAAGATATTAATACATGCACCCCAGTGTTCACAGCATCATTATTTCCAATTGCTGAGATATGAAAACACTCTAAGTGTCCATCAACAGATGAATGGCTAAAGAAGATGTGTGTGTACACACACATGCACACAATGGAATACTATTCAGCCATACAAAAGTCATACAAAAATTTTGTGATTTGCAGCAACATAGATGGACTTGGAGGGCATAATGCTCAAACAGAGAAAGACAAGTAACTCTATGATATCACTTATATGCAGAATCTAAAAAATACAGCAAACTAGTGAATACAACAAAAAAGAAACAGACTCACAGAATATAGAACAAACTAGTGGTTACCAGTTGGGGGAAGGAGGGGCAATATAGGGGTGGGGGAGTGAGTGGTACAAACTGTTGGGTGTAAGATAGGCTCAAAGGTGTAAGTACAATGTAGGGAAGTAGCCAGTATTTTGTAATAATCTTAAATGGAAAGTAACCTTTAAAAGTTGTATAAAATTTTAAAATGAATTTTTTCAAATACTTAAGAATTTACAGTCTTGAAATGGACAGACATACAGTAAAGTGTGATTTTTGCTAATAACTGAAGTACAGGTGCTTTGGAAACACCTGATGTGTGTGTGTGTGCAGGTGCACATGCATAGGGGGTACATGTTGAGAAGACTTCCAATAAGAGCTGTCTAATAAGACCTGAAAGGAGCTGATGGAGGTGGAGTTGGTAATCTACACAGAAAGAGATACATGTAGGAAAGGCCTTTAGGAAAGAAGCTTTCACGACATAGTTAAGAAACTCAAGTTCAGTGATGTCAGTATGAAGCACACAGCTACAGGTGGATCAGCAGGTTCTGAAGCTAAGGAGGTGGTAGATGCAAGGTCATGGAATGGCCTGGTGAGCCCTGATAGAGAACATGAGCTTTATCCTGAGGTCAAGGAAGGCCAATAAAGGCTATTAAACAGGATAAGTGATGTAAACTGAACTCTACCTGCATTGGGGATTGGTGGGGAATGGGACTAGAGGCAGGAAACCCACTTAAAAGACTCTTATAGTGGTCTAGATAAGAGATGAAAGTGGCCGAAGTGGGTTGACAGCTGTACAGACAGAGAAAACTAGAAAGATTGAAGAAAATTTAGGAAGTAGATGTCCTTTGACAATTAAATGGATAAAGAAGATGTGGTACATTTACACAATGGAATATTACTCAGCCATTAAAAGGAATGAAATAGTACCATTTGCTGCAACATGGATGGACCCAGAGACTGTCATACTAAGTGAAGTAAATCAGACAGAAAAGACAAATATCATATGGTATCACTTACATGTAAAATTCTAAAAAAGTGATACAAATTAACTTATCTACAAAACAGAAACAGACTCACAAACTTAGGGTTACCAAAGGGAAAGGTGGGGGAGAGGGATAAATTAGGAGGTTGGAATTAACATATACATACTACTATATAAAATAGATTAACAACAAGGAATTAACTGTTTAGTACAGGGAACTCTATTCAGTACTCTGAACTTTATGGGAAAAGAATCTGAAAAAGAATAAATACATGTATATGGATAATCAAATCACTTTAGTATTCACCTGAAACTAATGCAACATTGTCAATCAACTATACCCCAATATAAAGTTAAAAAATTTTTCAAAAGAAAAAAATTTTAGGAAGTGGAATGCTTGAAAAGTAGGGGTTTTGATGGAGAAGGGGGTGCTGGGGATGACTCCAGATTTGCGATTTAGTAATTTAAATGTATTCAGCTGCCATTCACAAAGATAGGGAAAATTGTAGGAGAGCAAGAGAAGGAGTGGAAAGAGAGACAGAGAGATTGATGAAGAGGTTGGAGGCAGACGGGAATGATGAAAAGTGAGTTTGATTTTGGACCTGTTGAGTGTGAGGTGTCGATTAGCTAGCAGACAGTTACCTGAATGGTGCTAAAGCTTGAGAGAATGAGTTGGAACCTTTAGGACAATGAGTCCTAAAGGTGACCATGAGAGGGTGTTGAGGAGGAAAAGGAGGATGTCACTGGATAACTGCTAAGCCAGAATGTGGGTTAGTTCTTCCTCTTGAGTCACCCAGGATTTGACAAGGTGAAATCACCTAGTCACCTAGGATTATGACTAGCTTTCAGACAGAGAGGAACACTGGAGACTGGAATCCAGAGTCTTAGGTAAATAAAGAAGTGACCAGGAAGTTGCACAGTTTTGTGACAAGGAGAGGTTCAAGATTTTACAGCTGAATGTCATGATTTCCAGAGGAGAGGTGGTTGTGGTTTTTTTACTTGATGGAAGAGGGTGGATGGCCTGGAAGCAGCCCCCATATGTCTATCCCAGGATGTGAGAAGGAGCTGCCTCTCAGAGCAAGTTGTAGGGAGAGGCAGGCTTCAGTAGTGGGGGAAGTAGAAAAGGCTGCAGATGTTGGTAGTTGAATAACCATGGAATAAGGTTCCAGAGGGTTGGCAGGTGTGGATGATTGTAGTACAGGTGAATTGGTGGAGGAGAGGAAATAGCCCTTACAGGAGTGGGAGTGTGGGCCCATAAGGAGCAGAGGCGTTTATGTATTGGGCAGAGTGACAAAAGAGGATCGCAGTACAACACGGTAGATTTCCATGACTATGAGATTGCCAAGGAAGTAAGTTCCAGAGATAAGCAAAAGTTCATGTATATGTGTGTGTGTATGAGAAGTTAATATATGATAAAGGAAACATTTCCAATCAAAAGTGAAAAGATGTGTTAGTTAATAAATATGCTAGGATGACTGGTTGACGGTTATCCATTTGGAAAATATTTTAATCTTTACCTCATTCCAAGCACAAAAGTAAATTCCAGGTGTGCTAAAGATCTAAAGATATGCCATCAAACTATTAGAAGGACTCAAAGGAACAATTCATTTAGTCTCAGGGTAGAAGAGGCCTTTCTAAACAAGTCAATAAAGGACTAACAGATTTGACTACATACAAATTAAAGCAAAAGAACCCATAAGTTAGAAAATAAAGGACATAATGAGGCAAATATTTGTAACCTTAAAAGACAAGGTTAAAATCTAGAAAGAGCTCTGCAAATCAGTTAAAGAAAATTAACTTTTAAAAAATGCAAAGACAAATGAACTTATCTTCAGAACAGAAATAGACTCACAGACAGAAAGAACAGACTTGTGGTTGCCAAAAGGGAGCGGGGAGGGAGAGGGATGGACTGGGAGTTTGAGGTTGGTGGATGCAAACTGTTACATATAGAATGGATAAACAACAGGGTCTTACTATACAGCTCAGGGGACTATATCCAATCTCTTGGGATAAACCATAATGGAAGAGAACATTTTTAAAAGAATTATATGTGTGTGTGTGTGTGTGTGTGTGTAACTGAGTCACTTTGATATACAGTAGAAAGCAACTGTACTTCAATAAAAAAGTTTTTTGTTGGGAAAAAAGTATAAAGAATATGACCAGTAAATATAAGGCAGAGCTGAAGTTCAATGACTCTTACAGAAATACAGATTAAACACTGCTGTTTCTCTTTTGTCAATCAGACTGGCTCAGATGGAAAGGAATTGAGATGGTCTAGTTTTGGAAGGACGGAAAGATGGGCCCATGGATATTGGTTCACATAAACCAGTACAGTAATTTGGAAGAGTAATTGGCAGTGTCAAAACTAAAAACTTGGACTTTCCTAGTGGTGAAGAATCTGTCTACCCATGCAGGGGACACAAGTTCGATCCCTGGTCTGGGAAGAACCCACATGCTGCGGGGATCACATGCTCAGATGCCACAACCAGTGAGCCAGCATGCTGCAACCCCTGAAGCCTGTGCACTCCAGAGCCCGTGCTCTGCAACAAGAGAAACCCCTGCAACGAGAAGCCCACGCACCACAACTAGAGAGTAGCCTCCACTTCGCTGCAATTAGAGAAAGCCCATGTACAGTAGCAAAGACCCAGTGCAGCCAAAAATGAATAAATAATAAAAGGAAAAAACACTTTCATATTTTTGGCCTAGCATTTCTACCTCTAGGAATTTTCTTACCAAAATCTCTCACAACTGCTTTAAAAAATAATATAGATATGAATATTTACTAGAGCATTGTTTATAATATTGAAAACCTAGAAGTAGTCCCAAATGTCCACAAAGGGAAAGAAGTTAGTAATTTCAGCTTTTTAAAATTAAAGTATGTTTGGGAGTTCCCTGGTGGCTAATGGTTAGGATTCTGATTTCACTGCCATGGTCCCAGGTTGGGGAACTGAGATCCTGTAAGCTGCATGGCGTGGCCAAATGAAAAAAAAAAAATTAAAGTATATCTCCAAAATGGAATTGCATTTAACACTTACAAACAATGGTGTAGGTTTATATATACTGACATTAAAAGATCTGCAAATCATTTTGGTAAGTGGAAAAAAGTAAGAAACTAATATGTATTGGGCTCTCATTTTTGTTTTTAAAATATATCTATATAGTTAAAAAAACTGGGAAGTAGGCAAAATGATAACCAAAGTTATCTCTTAGGATCTAGAATTATAGGGAGATCTTTCCGTGGACGAGGGGAGTGAACAAGTACAGGTTAAGTTTGAAAAGTAAAGGAAAAAAGGAAACTTCTAACTTCAGCTTTTACAAAAGAAGACAGAAGAGAAAACATTCAGGATTCACCTATGGGCTAGAAGGATTGTACTTCAGAGTAGGTATTAGTAATCTATGGGGGGAAAAGAACTGCAGAACTCATGGGAGGCGGCACCATGATCCAGACAGAATTCAACAGCACCCAGGAGGGTCTCCAGGCCAGGGCAGGGGGATTCTCAGACTCCCACTTTACCAGGAGGAGAAGTTTGACAGGGCGGCCTAGCCTCTTCTCCTGGACGCACCACTGCTCTCGTATATCGGCAGCTGCCCAGGCTTAGAATACCTTTTCCTTCTTGGTAGCTGGCAAACTCCAACTCAAGGTTCAAAGTCCTGCTCAGAGGTCCACTTCCAAGGTTAAGCCTTCCTCTCTGCCTCTGGAAGGAGGCAGCTATAATATCTACTGTAGCCTTAATCACACTGTTTTGTAACTGTTGTTTGTATCTGTCTCTCCCACTAGACTGTGAGCTCCTCAAGGGCAGGGACCAGGGCTTGTTTTTCCTTCTAACCATCCCAGTACCGAGCACAGGTCCTGATGCACAGTAAGTGCTCCGTGTATCCTTGTTGGAATGAGTGAGGAATGAATGACTGCAAGGGCTCTCATTAGGTCAAGTGTGGGGAGAGGACGCCTGGATGCCATGCATATAAAGGTGGGAGGGAGAGGGAGAACCAGCGCCGGCCCCGTCAAGGAGAGCGCGGGACTGCTGCTGGGCAGGGTAGACTTGAATGAGTGGGATGTGCCAGAGACGGGGTTGACTTCCCTAGTTTTCACTCCAGAAGCCAAAACACATGCCACTTTATTACCAAAGCAGTGGCATTTCTTCATGCTGCTAAGATTCTGTGAATTAAACACATTGCTGTGATGGAAATGTTTTGATCCAGGGAGGAGCAGTGTGGGTCGAGGGACAGGCTGTTATGCACTGAGGTAAAGACATGGGTTCCAGATAGCTGTTGCAGGAAGGAGTACTGCCTTCCAGAGAAGTAGAAAGACCCAAATCTTTGGATTTGTGGACCTAAGAGCCTTCAGAGCAGTATCTGAAAAGGTACTTTCTGGGTGTCTGGGTGTCTTACTGCTATTCACCACCTGAATTCCACTTCCTAAATGGCGCTAGTGGTAAAGAACCCGCCTGCCAATGCAGGAGACATAAGAGACACAGGTTCAGTCCCTGGATTGGGAAGATCTGGAGAAGGGAATGGCAACCCACTCCAGTATTCTTGCTTGGAGAATCCCATGGACAGAAGAGCCTGGGGGGCTACAGTCCATGGGGTTGCAAAGAGTCAGACACAACTGAGCATACACACTATGGCAACCGAATCTTAGATCTTCAGAAATGCTAGGTTTGGGTGTATAAAAGTAATCTCTATATTAACTGTTTGCCATTTATACCTGATTATTGTGTAGCACAGTCATTATGCATATATAGAATTAAATATGCATTTAAAAAATTCTAGCATCATTCATTTTTTCTTTTCAGCAAACATTTATTGAATGACTACCGTGTGTCAGGCACTGGGAATACAAAGACACTGAGATTGGTCCCTGCTGTTGAGGAACTCACAGCCTTGGTGAGGAGACAGACAAATAAACAGCATATATTAAGATACCTGTTATGAAAAATGTATGTATATGTTGCTTCATGATCACATAGGAAGGTCTGCTAGGAAAGGGGAGGGGACTGACAAAGTTTTACAGAAGGAAAACCAGAGCTGTTTCTTAATCAGGTGAGATATGGAGGCAATGCAAAGTTTGTTTCAATTGGAGGAAGCGATACTGCAAAGAAAAAGAGTGAGAAAATATAGCACTTCCAGGGTTCTGTAAAGACTTCATTGTGCTCCTGGGAGAGTTCCCAAACAGGAGCAGAGAAAGACAAGTTTGTATAATCATTCAGCAAATTCTGCACTTTATCCTGAAAGCTGTGGGGAACCACTGTAGGATTTTGAACTGAGATTGTCATAATCTAACTTTCATATTAAAAGATCACAAAGGATAGTCGATTGATATGGTATATAAATGGAGGCAGGGAGAGCAACTTGGAAGATTTTTTTATAATCTAGGTGAAAATTCACAAGAGGCTGAATTAAGGCATTAACCCAATGGGAGTGGGAAGATGGTGATGAGGTCAAGAGCCACTATCAACTTTGTAGTTACAACAGTTAGATCTTTCTTTTATTATTTGGCTGCACTGGGTCCTCTTTGCAGCACTTGGGCTTCTCTAGTTGTGGTGTGCAGGCTCTAGAACATGTAGGCTCAATAGTTGTGGTACGTGGGCTTAGTTGCAGTATATGGAATCGTAGTTTCCCAACCAGGGATTGAATGCGGGCCCCTTACAATGGGAATGTGGAATCTTATCCACTGGACCACCAGGGTCCCTCTTATTAGTCTATTTAATCTTAGTGCTTGGGCTTCCCTAGGGGCTTAGTGGTAAAGAATCCACCTGCCAGTGCAGGAGTTTGATTCCTGGGTCAGGAAGATCCCCTGGAGAAAGAAATGGCAACACATTCCAGTATTCTTGCCTGGGAAATCCCATGGACAGAGGAGCCTGGTGGGCTATGGTCTGTGGGGTCACAAAAGAGTCGGACACGACTGATGAACTAAACAACAACAGATCTTAGTGCTTAGCACGAGATTTGCCACATACTAGACAATCAATAAGTATATGTGAATGGTCTTTTGATCTGCTCAGAAAGATAGGAGGAGGAGGAGGTGGTTTCTGGTTTGGGTGATTCGATAGATGGTGCTATTATCAAATTGTGAGAGAAGGTTAGCCAGGAAGATTAATATAGAGTTAGTTCAATTCTGTGTTTAAGTTTTGAAGTGCTTTTGAGACATTTGAGTGGAGGTGTATGAGTCTAGAGCTCCAGAAGAAAAGGTAGATTTGAGAATCATCAATCACTCTGGGAGTGAATGACATTGTCCTGAGAGAGTGTAAAATGAGGAGAAAGAGAGAAGTCTGTAAGCCTGGGGACACTGGCATGTAGGGGAGGATGAAGGAAAAGGAGAACAAGGAAGCATGTTCAAGGCCTTAGAAGGAAAACCAAGACAGAAAGCGTCCCTTAAGCTAAGGGAGTTTAGTTTCAAGAAGGTCAGGGCTGTCTGATGCTGCCTAGAGGGCCGGAAGTGAGTGTCAGTAGAATGCTGCGTCTCTAAAGCAGGGGTTTTGTCTGGTTTGATTGCTCATGTATCCCCAGCACTTAGGACAGCCTGGCACATAGTAAGTGTTCAATAAATTAACTGATGAATGAATGAATGAACTGAAAAAATCCCTTGCATTTAGTTGCAGAACCACAGGTCCTTGGTGAAGGTATTTTCCCAGGAGTGATGGTGAAGGAAGCTAGATTATAGTGGACTGAGGAGCTGAGAGGATGTCAAAAAGCGGCTACAAAGAGAGGACTGTGCATGCATCTTCTCTTATGTGCCGGGCACTGAGCTAAGCACTTTACATGCATTAACTCATTTAACCTCAACAGCCCAACAGGCTAGATACTGTTATGGTCATCAGATGAGGAACCTGCAGCTCAGAGGGAAAAATAACTTGCTCAGGGTCCCACAGATAGAAAGTGTCAGCCAAGATTTGAACCCAGATCTGTCTGACTTTGAAATTTAGCACTGAACCGCTCAGCCTACATTTCCTATAGAGTTTCTTTGTGACCAGAAGGAGAGAGAAAGAAAGACTCTTTGGGATGAGTTGAGATCAGGAAAACGTGCAAATATTTTAATGCTGATGGGAGAGAATCGCAAAAAGAAATAATTTGAAGACCTGGGGAAAAAGGGAACTAATTTATACAAGAGGAGTCTGGGGAGAGTTGCAGACCACAGGTAAAAGGAAGCCCCTTCCACTGAGGTAGGAAGAGGAGAAGACCAGGTGTGTGTTGCAGGTATTTTTGTCAGGGAGGAGAGGGGAAGGTGGAGGTGGGCAGAGTTCCCTTCAGGTTTTCTGCTGAGATTAAAGCAAGTGGTAATCCAGTTATGGACTTGAAGAAATGGTACAAGTCTGAAATAGCTGTTGCAGAGACTAGGAAAAAGCGGTGGTAGCGATTTTCAGAACGGCATCAAGGGCCCAGGCAAGATGAGAGACCAGGATTAGGTGCACCAAAGGCAGATGTTCGATTGATCCAGGTTGAGGGTTTTGCCCCCTGCATGCGACAGAAGGAAGGGATGGACTGTTGAGAGTGTTGGCTTGATGGTGTTGGAGGTGCCCGCATCTTGGGCAACAGGAAGGAAGTGAAGACGGCAGAGGATGGAGAACAGAAACGAAACGGAAGGGTCATAGTACTGGGACCCGCACAAGTGCAAACAGCGGGATTTGGGTGGTAAAACAGTTTCAGGTTTCCCTGTTCTCAAGAGTTCCACCTCCAGACCTGACCTGTGATGAATAAGGCAAAATTGTGCTAAAAAGAGAGGGATAAGGAGAGAAAATTAACAGTGGCTGTCCTGTCAGAGAAGGAGAGGGGTGCTGAAGATAACTTTTTTTCTATAAACACTTCTGGGCTGTTTGCCTTTTTTTTCCTTTTCTATTTTGGCTGCACCAGGTGGCATGTGGGATCTCACTTCCCCAACCAGGGATCAAATCTGCGTCCCTTGCATTGGAAGCATGGATTCTTAATCACTGGACTGCCAGGGAAGTCCTTGAATTTTTTTAACTTCTAAAAAAAAAAAATACAGAGTTTTCATTGAACCTGGGAAAGAGCAGGCTTCCGTGAAAGCAGGGGGATGAGGGAGCAGTGGTCTGGAAGGGGACCCCGGGCTGTGTGGTTAGTCTGTGGAATCATGAGGTGTTGGCTCTGAGGAGGAGCAGCCAGTAAACAATGGTCCCACCCTGCCATTGTTTAACCAGGGAGGAAGTGGGAGCCACAAGACTCAGTCAGCTTGACAGCAGCAAAACCGAGCCAGAACTAACCCCTCCTGATCTCCCAGCTCAGTGCTCTGTTTTCCATGCTGCTTCCTGAGCCCTGGAGGCTTCAGAATTTCCTGCTGTCCTGCCCAGGCCCATTGCAAGGGTGCCCGTGCCATTGCTGGTGAGCTGGCTGTTTGCCAGACCCTGCTTCCCACACCTCAATCCCTCCCAGTGCAGGGGCTGTGGGTGTGTGTAGAGGCAGCTTGCCTGTTCCCTGCCTATTTCCTGTTCTCTTCAGAGTAGTGACTTGGAGGCGGAAACTACAATGATGGTCTCTATTTACATCCGTTTAAATGACCCAGCGTCCCTCCTGTTTTGCCAGCTCTCCCGTCACCGCCTACTCCGGTCCTTCCTCCTCAGAGCTTGTTTAAGCAGCAGCCATGACTCTGTGTCTTTTTAATCAGCCCAGGCCCACATGAGTCACTGAGAGCACTTACGACAGGGCTTCTTCACCATGAGATGGGTGGCCGGGGGTGGAGAGATGAGCCCCTAAATGAGGGACCTTGTTCTAGGGGAAAAGTCCTTTCATTTTTGTCAGATCCTCAAAGGAGTCTGTGACTTTTCCCCTCTTAAAAGACCAGGGATTTAGAGAATGAAGTGCAGGCGTGTTTTAGAAAAACCAAAATATGATAACAGCAATTACATGTTCCCTTGTCTTCTCCGTAGGAGTTCAGATAATCCTGGTGTTTGTGCAGCCTCTCCCATCATCAGGATGGTGACTGTGGCAGTTGCATAAGGGAGCTGAGATTTCTCTGTTTGGTAGACTGAAGTCCAGAAGGTTAAGATGATAGCTTAGGACTCTTGCCCTCTTTGGCATGCCTGGCCTGGGTAGGTGTGCAGATGAACTCTCCACACACTGATACTGGGACTCTGTGATGTGTAGGGTCTGGTGGGGACCAGGGGACGAGGGATGAGGCGGTAGTGTAAGGAGGGATATTATAGTTCTCTTCATGCCTGCCTCTCAGTGAGGCCCTCCTTGGTCTTTGGGATTTGCACATTCTGTGTTGAGTGCACTCTCTGCCCTGACAGTCTGGTTGTCCTCTGTTGTGGGCATGAGTCTTCAGGGTTTAGAATGGAGCTGTGAGTTGGCCTGTTCTAGAATAACCTCAAATTCTCTTCTGCCTCCAGGGTATAAGCAGGTGTTAGTGTGGGGCGACAGGGTGTTTACCGGCAGGGGAAAGAATGTGTTTGCTCTTGATAGTAGGAAAGGATCCCCAATTGACTTGCTTCTTGGCCAGCCTGAAAGCCAAGAGGCAGCCTTGTGGTATAGTGAGCAGGAGATTAAGCAGGCTTCCTTTTGGTTCAAGGCTCCTGAGTTCCTTCTGCCTACAGATGGATAATGTTTGGGATTCCAGTGTGGTTCTGAATCCTCTCTCCCTGCACTGTGCCAGACCATTCTACCCCTGACTTTGCAGTTTCATAGGAAGTCACGGGTGTCATGGTGGCAATGGGGACAAATGTGGCTCCAGAAACAGAATAGAGGGAGTTCACCGAGGTTCATGCTTGGGGCGCGGTACAATCAGTACCACCCTGAAGGTCATGGACAAGAACCAGTGGGAGGATGGGAAGAGACCATCCATTGTATTTTGGTTTGGTGCTTTTTTTTTCCTGTGTAGACTGGGATCTGTTGAACTATATTAGATAGTATGTTGTCTCCAACTGGTGGCTTTCCACTGTTGGGCAGAAGTCTGCCTTGGACAGAGAACCTGTTTTGGAAGAGGAAGGAAGGAAACAGGATGGTCTGGTGGCCACGTACCTTTGCTGGAGCGCCAGCTAGGCCATCGGAGGCCTCCTCTGCACAGCAGACCCGCCTATCACCTAGTTCATTTGCTCACATCAGCTCCTAACCTGTTACAAAGCTGGATGCCTTCATCTGGAGCCCTCCAGAACAGTGCTCCTTCAAGTGCCAGTCTGCAGTGAGATGAGAAGCATATTCACCAGAATGTAAAACTGTTCCCTTCATCAAGAAAACCTTGTTACAAGAAACTGTTAGCACTAAACTGTGTTTGCTCGGACATAACTGACTTACACTCTGGAGTCATATAAGCTTCCTGTCTGGTGACCAACCAGTAACACCACTGGCACATCAGCTAACCTGCAGATCACACTTTGACTAGCAATACTTCAGAGCCACCTCTAGTTCAGAAGCAGTTGTTGAGGTCTTAGAACCTCTCCAAACCAGAAACAGAGAGCCCTGGTTGCAAGGAGCTGCTGGCAGGTCCATCATGCAAGGGCCAGGGTGGGTGACTGCGGGGAGGGGAACACAACCCAAGAGACAAGTCAAACAGGTGACTAGGCGGCACCTGTGCCAAGGGCAGCTGTCCGCCCCCCTTTCTCTCTTACCACAGACACAAACTGAAAGAACTAGAGTTGGGAACCCTCCTGTAGGGCCTTGGTTTTGCCTGGTGTTTCTGGCGGTGAGTCAGCCACACTGAGTTTATTACCCTGTCCTTGCAGAAAAACGGCATACGTCAGAGAAGAATTCATTGATGGTCCTCGTCGTCACTCCCGGATGTGACCAGTTTCCTTCTTTGGGGTCTGTAGAGAACTGTAAGTACCACTTTGGTCCTTGTTCTAGAAGCCAG
This sequence comes from Cervus elaphus, assembly GCF_910594005.1. NCBI lineage: Eukaryota > Metazoa > Chordata > Mammalia > Artiodactyla > Cervidae > Cervus > Cervus elaphus. Next base: position 81,116,050 of record NC_057826.1, read on the forward strand.
CACTTGTCTGGAGCTGTAACTCCAGACGGCCTGGCCTCAGTTGCAGACGCTAGGCCTGGAGCCCTCCACGAGGGTGAGGGGCAGGGGTCACCAAGTGCCCAGAGCCATCAAAGGAGAGTTTTTCCTATGCACTCTAACCAGCGTCTGAAGGTTGGCCGTGAACATCACACTGGCTAGTCACTGAGTCCCACAGGACACCTACCTTCTGGACTGAATATAATCCCACTGGCATTTTAGGAACTTACGCACTTTGTTGGTTTTTCTCTTAGAGACCCTACACTAGAGAGAGAAGGAGTTTTCGGCCATTTGAACTGAGATGAAGCCAAGTCATTCGTCCTGTGGCTGCCCTGAGCAGCAGCATCTGGGGACATCTCAGTGTACAAAGTGAACATTCAGGTCTTGGCTTCTTCCTCACATTGCTGAGGAAGTAGCTAAAGCTTGGAGACAAAGGGAGAGGGGGGTGACTTCAAAGCCTCTGGGAACATTGTAACCTGGACTCACCCCTCCAAGCATCCCTTTCCCCTTTGTCCTTTGACTGAAGCCTGGCCGGAATCCATGTTTCTGGTTGGGAAACAGACCCATAGGGAGGGGGGTGCTTTGCAGAGGATTCCAGGCCAGCCTGCCCCTCCTCACACACCATTTTCCGGAGCCTCAGAGCCACTGGGTGACCACCCTCCCACTCTGGCCCCAGGCCTGAGTATCAGCCCTGCTCCCGCAGGGAATGCTTCCTCTTTGAAAGAAAAAATGTGTTTGTTTGTTGTTGTTTTTTCCCACGGGGATCTTAGTTCCCCGACCAGAGATCAAACCCAGGCCCCCTGCAGTGGGAACGCAGTCTTAACCACTGGACCACCAGGAAAGTTCCTTATTGTTGATTTTTAATCCAAGGTTTTACAGAGAACATGTGATTCTCTCTAACCTGAGGGTAGAAATCCTTAACCTAACGGAACCATTTCTGTCATTTCAGACACACTGACCATAAATGATGAGCAGTGTCTCCTCCTCTCCGAGACTGTCTGGGGCGCCCTGCGAGGTAACAAGATGGGGCTGATGCTGGGAGAGAGAAGGATGATGTGGGGAGGTGGGCACTGGTGGGGTGAGGGGCAGGACCGGGGGCCAGGCAAATACCACCCCCCATAGGAGCTTCCTTTATGGAGACCAGTTGGAGTATTTCCTCAGCTCCCTGCAGGGAGTGTTCTCCCCACTGTCTCCAGCAGTTGACAGGTGTCATGGCCTGTGCAGCAACAGCCACTCCCCTGGCAGGTACTCTGGGAACCAGAGGGAGTCCCCGCAGGCTGATGGCAGGCACCAGCAGGGGCAGGCGGCTGGGGAGAGGGGCCCACTCTGCCACACACAGTTTGTTCAGCTCTCACTACAGACAGGATTGGAAGGGCTCTTTAAAAAGGAAATCTAGATCAAAAGAGACAAATGTCAAAAAAGAGGTAAACAGTGATAAAATGAGGACTTCGCTAGCCAACAGGTGACAGGCCCCTGCCCTTCCTCTTGGTTCACTGAGAAGGTATCTGGTCCCTAGACACAGACTTAGCCAAGTACTTCCACCCCTTTTGGTAAGAGCCCTCCCGGTGAAGGAGGGAAGTTCTCACTGAACCCCAAACCTTGTGTCAGTTTGTTTTTATTCCCTAGCCCCTCCTGCCCTCCCCTGCATTCTGGAGAAACAGCATGCTGACTCCCCTCTCTGCCCTCTTGTACATTTTGAGTGGGTGCTAACAATTAGTCATGTTAAAGTGGGAGAGTTCTGGGACCCCAAGTGCCAGGCGTCAAGGTCAGGCTGGAAAGAAGCCCAGATGGTACACTGGAAGTTGGCCTCAGGGGAGGTGCTGAATGACCACAAAGGCCTCACAGGTTTTTAAATTCTCAAAATTTAGGATTCTGAGACTCTTTCACAGGGCTTCTGCTGGGTTTGCAGAAGTGAGGGCCCAGCTATTGAGAACATCTAGTGCTCTGGACACAGCATGCCTGCCCTTGGGCCTCACCGGAATCTCAGCATCTGTGTCCAGTCTCCTGGGGCAGTTGCTACCTGCCAGACCTCAGCTCCCTATAGTTGGTTCTCTTCTCAGGGTCTAAAGAGGAAAAGTGGATGTTTCTTTGTCTTTTGGGTCCAGCTGTGGACCCACAAGTTTATGATCTCGTTGAGTTTATGAAACTCAAGTTTATGATCACATTCTCACAATTCAAAGTGAAGAGGCAGCAGGTTGGAGGCCCCTTTTTCTCAGCTTCCTGAGCTCCCGATGAGTATTATCCACTAAACTATTTAACCCCTTGTGAGCTGGCTTGTCCTTTCACATGTCCTTATAGGCCCCAGCTGTTGAGAGCATTTAATGCTCTGGACTCAGCATGCCTGGCCTCTCTTCTTAATATCTTTGTGAATTCAAGACTTAGGGTTTATAGATAAGAGGCATGTGGGTGAGTGTATTGCTAGGAGGGACACAAAACCCCCTTACACTGCCCATTCCCAAAATAAAAGACAGAGTAAAAATCGATCCTGGCTTCCTACTGTCCCCCTTTTCTAGCTGCTGAGAAGCATGCAGCCTGCACTAGATTTCACTTCACTGTGTGCCCAAGCACTGTGCTCTGCCACATAGGAACATTCCAGATGGTTCTAACTTTTTACCCACCTCTCTACTTCCCTGTAGGTCTGGAGACATTTAGCCAGCTTATTTGGAGATCTCCTGAGGGCACGGTGAGTGCGGGCCTTCAAAAAGGGCTCCTCTTAAATCTCTGGCATTTGCTTCCAATATTGAGAGTCCTGGAAATACCTTCTTTTGCCTTAAACAGAGTCCTGGTGGCTTGAGATGGTCCCCAAAAGAGTATTCATGTAGATAACAGGTGGAAACTGGTTTGGTAGATTTTGCCAGTTGGGGTATAACTTAGTTCCCCTGAGTCATTATTGAGTAATGACCTTGAGGCCACACTGCTTTGAAGAAAATATTGAGTCAGTGAGAATCTGGTACATGTGAGCTGAGTGGTGTGTGGGACAGCTGCATTGCTGTCAGGGGAAAGTTACTCTCTGGAGAGATAAATGCTTATGGTCATTCATTTGGAGGTGTGTGGTGTTTGTGGAGATAGTTACCCTGAAGAACAGTCAGCTGGTTGGGTTTTCAGGGATCTCAGAAAACTTTTCTCATCCCCCTCCACCCCACTGGTGAATTGCCTTAGACTCCTGACGTGTTCAATGTTTGGTCCACACAGTTCTATGTCAACAAGACGGATATTGAGGACTTCCCTCGCTTTCCTCACCGGGGCTTGTTGCTGGATACGTCTCGCCATTACCTGCCACTGGCTAGCATCTTGGACACTCTGGTACCCAGGCCTTAAGACCTTCTTTGCCCTTAGGATTCTGGGGTGATGGGACAGCAGATAGATCCAGTGCCATATTCTTAAAGAGTTATAGAGAGAATTTATGTAACTTTATGAGCTCCTGGGAAAAATGTAAAAGATGACCTGCTGCAAGATTAAAAAAATACGAGTGATTTAAACATACCCCACTGGCTACTGAGGACCAATGTCCAGGCCATCTCCAGTGACAGAGAAGGTGGGTTGGGGAATTGGCTTCTCTGACCAAAGGCAGCTATCTTTAGTTAGTATAAAGTCTTAGGAAAGCAATGTTCAAGAGCCTTAGCTGGGGATGATCCTAACTGTCTAGAATTTGATGGGCAGTCTTAGCTGACAGTTACCCATCTGGCTTACATGTCTAACTATTCCTTTGGTGTTCTGATGGAACCAGAGAAGTGGGCACATCCACCAGCCCTGGCATCTGAGATTTGTGACTTACGAGGCTATTAAATTCACAACCGACCTCACAGTTTGGATAAACAGTAGTCAGACAACCCAAAACAAGTGGCAAGAGGAAATACTAGTTTCCACGGTCTTGTGGGCCTTCCTGACCCCAAGGTTCCACAGAACTGCAGCCCTTCTCCCAGTGCGGCTGTAACTCTTCCCTCACAGAGGAGATACTGCTTCTGTCAGCCATCTTTGGATGCCAGGCGCAACCTGATGGGAAGGCTTGATACAGAGAACCTGTGAGCACTGTAGCAGGAAGCTGGGGCAGGTTGAGCCTGTGAAAGTGTGTGGCGCAGCCTGCCAAGCGTGGGGCCGAAGCTGGAGAAGTTGTGCTGGGTTCACAGTGTATGCTCTGACCTACAGGATGTCATGGCATACAATAAATTCAACGTTTTCCACTGGCATCTGGTTGATGACTCTTCTTTCCCATATGAAAGCTTCACTTTTCCAGATCTCACCAAAAAGGTATGTTTCGATTTTGCCCAAACCCAGTTGATGGCCTGAAGTCTGACTCTGGCCATGGCCCTGCTAGCAAAGGACCTCAGCTCACCTCCTAACCAGCCAGTTTAAGGGACACACTCACATATAGGAGAAGGGCACTGGCTTTGGAGTCAAGAGACCTGAGTTCAAGTCTAAACTGTACCATTAATTTCCTCTGTGACCTTCAGGAGAGAATCTTTCCTGGCCCCATCTTTTTATTTATTCATATTTTGTTAGCTGGGTATAATAAGTACCTTATTTATCTCACTGGCATCATGGCATTGAGATAAGACAATGAATGGACAGCTTGTGGGAAATTATGATACAGTTCCTTGATGACGGCACCTGATATCACCAGGCTGTGGGTTGATTTTCTTTTTTAAAAATAATTTTATTTATTTATTTTTGGCTGTGCTGGGTCTTCATTGCTGCATGGGTTTTCTCTAGTTGTGGCAAGCAGAGGTTACTCTGTGGCTTCTCATTGCAGCGGCTTCTCTTACCGCAGAGCACAGGCTCGAGGCATGCAGGTTTCAGCAATTGCAGCTCGCAGGCTTCAGAACACGGGTTCAGTAGTTGTGGCACCCAGGCTTAGTTGCTTGGAGGCATATGGGTTCTTCCTGGACCAGGGATCGAACCCAGGTCCCCTGCATTGGCAGGTGGATTCCTATCCACTCCACCACCAGGGAAGCCCTGTGGGCAGATTTTCTGATATCCAGGGGAGCCTGAAGGCATTTTGAATATCCTCTCCTCTGCTAGCCTTCAGGAAATGGGATCCTCAATGTGTTCTGTGCCTTTCAGGGGTCCTACAACCCTGCCACCCACATCTATACAGCACAAGATGTGAAGGAGGTGATTGAATACGCACGGCTTCGGGGTATCCGGGTGCTGGCAGAGTTTGACACTCCTGGCCACACTCTGTCCTGGGGGCCAGGTAAGAATAATGTCTGCAGTTGGAGGGAGTCCACTGATTCCCTTCAATGGGGAGTTAATATATTGACTCTTGGATGTAGCAGGCCCTAGCCTTGGTCTCTGGAAGAATATTTTCTATCAACTCCTTCCACTGGGAATTTAGATAGGCAGAATTTACTTTTGGCGAAAGAGGACACTTCTTACTATTAAAACATGGGCAAATTCTTCTCAGATGTCCTTGCCTGATAATGCCCTTGTTGGTCATTGTGCCCAGAGTGGAAGAAAGATTTTGCCAGTCTGTCTAGATCAGGCTCTCTGCTTTTCTGCTGGCAGGCTATGTGAGGAGAGCAGGCTTTGGGAGCAAGGGTGACCCCAGTGGAAGAATGTGTCAAGGCAGCAGGAGTGTGTGACAGTTGTCTGGGTATGATTCATGGACATACCTGTATTTCTTTGATTGTCACTAAATGCTCATGTCATTGAGTGCCTGGGTGTTCCTACCTGAGGGAATGTCTATGAACATGATTGTCATCATGTATATGACTATACGTGGGGATTGTGTATTTGTGACACTAGTGTCAGATTCTCTATTGCCTTAGGTGTCCCTGGATTATTAACTCCTTGCTACTCTGGGTCTCATCCCTCTGGCACCTTTGGGCCCGTGAATCCGATTCTCAACAATACCTACGAGTTCATGAGCACATTCTTCTTGGAAATCAGTACTGTCTTCCCAGATTTTTATCTGCATCTTGGAGGAGATGAGGTTGATTTCACCTGCTGGTATGAGCCTTATGACCCTCCCATCCTGGCCTGATAGATGGCCTACTCAGAGGAGAGGTTAGCCCTGAAGAAGCTCCCTGTCTGAGGTGCTCCTCAGCTGTCTATCCAGATGGCTCAGACCTTCGGCCTTTCCTCTCTCTACCTACCGAGAGGCCCTACCTGATCTTAGCAAATCCATGATCTTGTCATAGTCTTGAGATATTGACAGAAAAACCACCTCCAGGCACAGAAAAATCAGGATAGAGAAAAACAGTCCCTGCTTTTGACAGTTTAAAATAGTTTGGTTGAAGAGGCAGGACACATGAATTTGAGGTTAATATGTGACAGTGTCTAGTTAGTATTAAATTATAAGGTTCCAGCCCTCAGATTTACTTAGCTCAAAAGAGGCTGAGGGGCTTCTTGGAGAAGTGGGAACTAGAGTTGGATCTGGGGAAAGAGTGGAGGAGAGAGAAAAAATAAAATGTAGACATTGTGCGGCAAGGGAGCTGCCACGGGTGACAGACACCAATGCTTGTATCCACTTGGAATAAAGAATAAACATTAAGGAAAAAGCAGGATATGCCCAGGGTGTGGGAGGTAAAGAGACGGAAACCAGAATCCAGTGTGCCTGAGACCTCAGAGCCTCATGTCACAGCCCAGAGAGACTGAGATGTATTCTCTTTGGAAGTGAACTTGAAGCTCTTCAGGTCCAAGCTTAGCCTTTCTTGGCCTATTTCAGTGGGCCCCCTTCACTTAGCTTTTTCAGTCATACTTTGCAAAGTTGTGGCCTCCTGATATCCTCAGTTGATTGGTTTTTCAGATGAAAAAAAAAAAGTTGTGGGAGGCCAGGTGACAAATCCCCAAGCTTTGGGCTTTGAGGATGTCAAAAGGATTAATCTTCATTTTCTCTTGGGATTCAGGAAGTCCAACCCAGATATCCAGGCCTTTATGAAGAAGAAAGGTTTTGGTGATGACTTCAAGAAGCTGGAGTCCTTCTACATCCAGACGTGAGGAAGCAGCGGGAGTGGGCAGTCACCCTCCTTCAGAGTCCTCACTTTCCATAGCAGGGCCAGGCCCTGCTGGACCACTTTCTGGGCCCCAAAGGGTCCTCTGTCCTGTCCTTTCTGGTTGGAGTGGTCGGTTCCCAACTGGTCAGACAGGAATGGGCCCCTAGCCAGGCTCTGCCCCCAGGGCACTGGCACCCGTAGCACAGAGCCTCTCTGAACTGAGCAAACACTCTCTGTACTCTCTAGGCTGCTGGACATTGTCTCTGCCTATGGCAAGGGCTACGTGGTGTGGCAGGAGGTGTTTGATAATAAAGTGAAGGTGAGCCTGGGGCAGAGAAGAGGTGCTACCCTCAGGGCCTCCCTCTGTTCTCCCATCCCTTCCCTGCTTCTGCATGGATGCAGAGCTCTGAGCCCCAAGTGTGGGTGTCAGAGCCTCCGTTTGTCTTCCCTCACTATGAACTGATCAAGTTGCTTGTGCTGCCAGGTTACTTGGGATTCCTGAAACTGGCATGATGGGTTGGGTTTTCATTCCTGTGTCATAGACCAGGATCTTCTGGCCCTGGGAGCAGGGCTATCTTCTCCTTCATCATTGACTAGTAAGATCCCAGCTTAGTAAGATCTGCAGGAACCTCATCCCACCTTCAGACGCATCTGGAGATGCTTGGACCTGACAGTCCCTGATGAGTTTTCTAGGCCCCACTGCTTGCCTCTGTTGGTTCACTGCTGGAGTTACTATCTCAGTGTAGATAGGACAGCTGCAGAGGGGCTAGGGGAGGAGGCAGCACGGAGCTCTCCTAGGGCCTTTGGGGGCCTTGGCCTCTGCACTGGGCTAGAAGCTCAGTGGCTAGGGGTCACAGAGAAATGCTTTGCTACTGGGGAGCAGAGGGGGCACACACCCCCTTGGCCTGGGCTGCTCACATGAGACTGTGTCCCGGGAACCTTTATGCCATTGACCTTTTGTGACAGGTGCGGCCAGACACGATCATCCAGGTATGGCGAGAAGAGATACCAGTGAAATACGTGAAGGAGATGGCTCTGGTCACCCGCGCTGGCTTTCGGGCCCTGCTGTCTGCCCCCTGGTACCTGAACCACATAACTTATGGCCCTGACTGGAAGGAGATCTACCTGGTGGAGCCCCTGGCATTTGAAGGTAAACAGGGAGCTCTCCTTGCTGCCAAAGCAGCTGGGGGAGACAAGGAGAGCCTGGGTTGGACATTTCAGATCAGCAGATGAAATGGCCTATCTGAGGAGAGGACCACGTTGGGAAGGTGGTTGAGGCCTGTCACTGCTTGTTTTCCATCAGGTAGCCCTGAGCAGAAGGCCCTGGTGATTGGCGGAGAGGCCTGTATGTGGGGAGAGTATGTGGACAGCACAAACCTGGTCCCCAGGCTCTGGTAAGGGCTTTCTGGGGATATGGAGGGTTGGGCTTGTGGGCCTGGGTTCTCCCTCCCAGGCTCAGTCCCGTCCAGACACCACCGGCCGAGTGCCCTCCTCTCAGGCCTGGGAGAGAAGGGGCCTCGTGCTGTCGCTTCTCTTGGTGTGGGACAGTCGTCTCCGGCCTGACTTCTGTATTTGCTCCTTCAGCCTGTCAGGTGTGTCACGTGGAGACTGTTGGGCTTCCCTGGTGGCTCAGTGGTGAAAAATCTGCCTGCAGTGCAGGAAACCTGCCTTCGATCCCTGGGTTAGGAAGATCCCCTGGAGAAGGAAGTGGCAACCCACTCCAGTATTCTTGCCTGGGAGATCCCATGGACCAAGGGGCCTGACAAGCTACAGTCCATGGGGTCACAAAAGAGTTAGACATGACTTGGACGTGACAGCTAAACAAGAATATGGAGATTGTTGTCCCCACTTCACACATAGGGATAAGGAGGCCTGGAGAGCATGTTGAAAGAATTTTGTTTTCAGGATGGCTCAGGATGCAGCCCTGAGACGCACAGTCTCTGTACTAAGACTCCTCTCTGCTGTCTCCTCAGAGTGAGGCTACCCCTCAGCATGCTTGGGGGGGCTGTGTAGAGTTTACATTTTGAGAACAGCTGCCGTCACCGCCATCAGTAACTGTTCACGATGCCTTTCAGACAGACTCTGGTCCCTATGTCTTCAGGAGAGGAGGAGGGATCATGATCCCCATTTTACTGAAGATGAAGCTGGGCCCTGGCAGTCCCTGAGGAGCGTTCCAGTGAGCTGTCACTCTGATTAAAGTGTCGATCACATCCCTTGGCCCCGAGCTAGTTTGGGGTGCCTAAACAAGAGGCTGGGGGTGTCCAGTGCCCTTGCAAGAGCCCAGAGCCCAAACCTGGTGCCTGTCTCCTTCCCACAGGCCTAGAGCAGGGGCTGTTGCCGAGAGGCTGTGGAGCAACAAGATGGTGTCCAACCTGGACTTTGCCTTTAAACGTCTGTCACACTTCCGCTGTGAGCTGCTGAGGTAAGCAGACCACGGGCAGGTCAGGGGCTGAGGACCCCTTCCTGACAGGAGAAGAACACTAATAGTAGCTCACACTTGCGGAAGTGTGCCAAGGGTGGCAAGCCCTGTGCTCAGCCCTCTGCCGGCACTGCTTCATTCAGTCTTCACCACGGCCCTACCAGGGGATAGAGTTTTTATCCCCATTTCAGAGGCAGGCAGCTGAGGCACAGAGCAGTTCAGTAACTTGCCCAAAGTTGCTCAGAACCAGGACTTGAACTGCCTTCACTGTCTGTGCTCTTATCCACGGCCGTGCTTTTATGGGTTCTCACGACACCCGTGTCCCAGTTGGGATGGACCTGCGTAAGAGGGTCAGTTCCCTGGTTCATTCATTGACTTGGTTTTGAGACCCTGGGGAAACAGCCTCGTACACAGCAGAGTCCCAGGCTGAGAGCCAGGCATGTGGGATCTAAGCCTCTACTGTCTAATTTACTGAGTGACTTTGAGCGAGTTCCTTACCATCTCTGAGCAGATAACTTATTTGGATAATAAAGGAGGCATGTCTCAAGGTGCTTTAAAGAGACTGGTCAGGTCCTGGAACTAGTGAGGCTGAGATTTCATACCCACATCCTGTGGGTGGGCTGGACAGTGTCTCGGTGGCCCTTGCCCCTGACATCTACAGTGTTTTAGAGCCATTAATGGGGGCTCAGTGGGCCAAGAGCACTGGGCACATTGTAGGCGTCCACCTTTTTTCTCAAGAGACTGAGTGATTTGGGGCTGGGGCATAGAAACAGGAAGGTTCTATGGAACCTCAAGGTTCCAAGGTGTCCCTGTATCAGAATCACTGGGGCACCCGATCCAGATGGCAGATTCTCGCCAACACACAGCCCCACCCCAGCAAGAATCTCTGGAAGAGAGACCCTGAGGAATTTTGGTGTCTAGTGACAGCATGAAATCCACTGAACTGGGGGAAGGGGAGACCGTTGGTTGGGAAAAGATGTTGCTGGAGCCTAACTAACCACCTTGAAGGACTCATGGTACCTGTTTCTTTATGTCCTCTTGCAGGCGTGGTGTCCAGGCCCAGCCCCTCAGCGTAGGCTACTGTGACATGGAGTTTGAACAAACCTGAGCAAGTAGCCCCCGGCACCAAGGAGGGTACTGGCCCTAGGAGAGCGGAAGCGGGGCCAGGCGTCCACTGCACCCCGCCCGGGGGATGGAGCCCCTTGCCCGCGTGCCCCTGTGCCTAGAGACAAGGGGGCTGGTGCTGGCGCTGGTGTCCAATAAAGAGTGATGTGGCATTTTTCTATAACAAACATGGATTACCTGTGTGGAAACAAATGTGAGTGGCCCTAGGGAAGGGGAACTGCCAGGACTGGCCTTCTGCTCCTAAGGGTGATCGGCTCAGCGGACCCAGCCAGCTTGGGCTCGGTATCTGCCCCTGGAGGGATCTTATAAGTTGAGGGCTGGGAATGAAACTTGTATCCTCTGTGCCGTCTTAGCCTGAGTTTTGACGCCTCTCCTAGCTCACCAGAGTCCAGACACATACCCCATCCTTAGACTTATCACCTGGACCCCTGAGGCTTCTGTACATGGAACATGACACCACAGGGGACCAGAGGAGTTCTGGGAAGCGGCAGGGGCCCCAGCCCCAACCAGGTCAGAGAACAGCCCCTCCCCCAGGCATACTCACAGACTTCCCTCCCCTAGAGCTTTTCTTTTGCTTTTAGGTTTCTTGTTACTTCCATTTCATGCAACCATTATTAAATATTGAACACATACCATGATCTTGGCACTGTGGTAGGTGGTTGAATTTGAAGGACTTAGTCCCCAGAGGCCCTGGTCCACTCCCTCCTCCCACCCATCCAGTAGCATCTTCTCAGAGAACTGCTGGCACAGCTGAGACCATGTGAGGAAAGCCCCTGGAGGACCAAGAGGTGAGTATGCGGCTCTGGAAGAGTCTTTGCACCAGTGACCAGTCTGCCATAGGAAGAAGTGGCTCATCATGGACCCAGACTGCCCCCTAATGGTGTCATGTTCAGACGTGACGGTGCAGCCCAGAGTCGGCCAGCAGTGCACAGCAGCTGTTTTAAATGGGGATTTCTTTGACCATTTTAAAGTTCTTTTACCTGGTCCTAGGCTGGAAGGACAATGGAGAGGTCCAGACATTCTTTCAGAAAGCTTCCAATCTAGTGGATACAGAAAGTTGGGGAAGGCAGGCCTGAAAAGGGATCTCAGTAAAATTTGGTCCTTAAATGGCATCCTTCAGTCCCTCGATCATGCTCCTTTGGGGACCTAACTGAATGTGCACCAGTCAGGCCTTCTTGCACTATTACTATAGGGACAGGTTGTGCACCGTCTACCTGAAGAATCCTCTAGAGGAAGCTGAGCCCAGGGCTCTGGCCTGGAGAGAAACAAGTTAAGGCTCTACTATCTGCCTACTAAAGGAGCACCCTTACTCTCTATTACCCGGAGAAACATTTGGGGAGTTCCCAGGCAAGGACCCTGTAGAAATGCTGCTATACTTCAAGTGCCCCTTCTTGATCATAATTGGAATATTGCTATTGTTTGGCATAATATGTAATAAAAAGATCAGACACTAAATTTTAGGTCTCAAGTCAATGAAGGAAGTGACCATGAAAATACCTGTACTAAAGCAGTAAGATTCTATGATTTCTTATTCCTCTTGTAAACATTTTCTTTAATGTTGTCATTTTTTTTACAAATTAAAAAAAAAATCAGTGTTGTCTGATCCCCACCCTCCACCAATGTATCTCTGCCCTCCTTCCCCCACCGCCGCTGATCATGAGAGCATTTACTGGAAGGTCGTCATCCCCAGCCTCCACCAGTGCATCTCTGGGCCCCCCAATCATGAGAACATTTACCAGAAGGTCATCATTCCCAACCTCCACCAGTGCATCTCGGGGCCCCCTGATCATGAGAGCATTTACCTGAAGGTCATCATCAGACCCTGAACTGCTGATGGGATAGAGGCAGTACCTGTAGAACTGCCCACTCAGTTCCAATGCCCAGAGTCACTCTTCTCGTCTGCCTTTACCTGTCCCACCCTGCTCAGGGCCAGGCTCCTCTGGCCTGCTTATGTTCTCTGTACACCGCCAGGGGGTGGGGAAATGCCTGGACTGATTTCCTGGCTTTAGTTATCTTTGGGTACAAAGAGTCGGCTCATGCTCTCCTCTGAATCTCCTAAGGATGCAAAGCCTCCCCAATGGGAATGTAAATGAAGGAGTGAATGGAGGCTGAAAGGACATTCAGCTCCCCCTCTCTTGGGTAGGAGTTGAGGCAGTGTGCCGGGTATCCCTCACTTCTTGGAAACCTGGTGTTTTGAGGTGTACCTCAGTGGATTAGTGTAGGGATAGGATAGTAGAGGACTTGGGAGTCTGGTTGCTCCATAGCACTAGTGATGAGGGACACAGCAAGGGGTGAGGAAAGCTGAAAGATACTGGGGAAAGGTGAAAAAAGGATTATATGATATAGATTGAATTTAATTTATATCAGTGTAGATGAATATACCTAGTGGCAACATTGCTAGCTCTCTAAAGTTTAGATTTTTATAATTTTTTGTCAATATCACTTATAAGATCAATCAGTACAGGCTGTGAAAATTTTATTTCATGTACTTTTTTTCTTACTAAGAAAATAAATAGGAATTGTTTTTGTCTTAAAATCATTGTTTTTCCTTTATAAATAAACTTTGAAAGTTTGAAAATCTGTGTCCTTTATATCATTAATAAATATAGAATATAAATACATATTAACTAACTTCAGTGAAACATTTACTTGTTGATTTTTTTCAACAATGTTCACTCTTCAGTTCAGTTCAGTCGCTTAGTCGTGTCTGACTCTTTGCGACCCCATGAATCACAGCACGCCAGGCCTCCCTGTCCATCACCAACTCCCGGGGTCCATCCAAACCCATATCCATTGAGCCGGTGATGCCATCCAACCATCTCATCCTCTGTTGTCCCCTTCTCCTCCTGCCCCCAATCCCTCCCAGCATCAGGGTCTTTTCCAATGAGTCAACTCTTCGCATGAGGTGGCCAAAGTATTGGAGTTTCAGCTTCAACATCAGTCCTTCCAATGAACACCCAGGACTGATCTCCTTTAGGATGGACTGGTTGGATCTCCTTGCAGTCCAAGGGACTCTCAAGAGTCTTCACTCTTAACTATATATAAATCTTCACAATTGTTTTTAAAATCCTTTCTGAAGCAGCCCTGTGTGTATATGTGTGTGTGTGTTTCATGCATTTTTCAGTGAGATTTTTGAAAATGTATATGAACCTTGTTTATTTTCACAGTAATTACTGTATTCTAACCACATCCATGTTGGGTCTTCCCTACCACAGTAAGAACTTTTATTATTTCAAATGTGTCAAGCAGAAAATTGTAGGGAATAACATAATAAACACAGTATAACTATACTACTCAGCTTTATCACATCTCAACAGTTGCAGCTGCTTTAAATTTATTTTCTTTTTAAGAGATGAAACATTGTATATGTCCCCCATTTCCCAGTTCCACTCTCCTGCTTCCCAAAATAACCACTTTCTAGATTTTATTTTAAATCTTATTTCCTCTGGAAATCTGATACTTAGCTATGGTTTTTCTTCATTGTTAATAAATCCTTTATGGCTCACTTCATAGCAAATTAGGAAGGGACGTTTTGGAACCCACTCAGAAAAGGGGTTTGTGTGTGTGTCCACTCAGAAAGGGAGTGTGTATATGTGTGTGTAGACAGACCCGCTGGCAAGCAGACATGGAAATAGGGGCATCTGTGCTGTGCTGAATGTGCTGCTGGATTTAAGAGGACATGTATAAGCAAGAAGGTATTTATTTAAGAAGAAAATATTCAGAGAAAACTATGCAGATGTTTACCCGGACTTAACATAAGTTAGAAATCTGAGTGAAGACATTTGTGGTAATCCATCCAGGGGAACAAAAGTGCTTTTGTCATTTTTATGTGCTTGCTGTGTCAGATGCTGGAATAAGCACTTGTTCAGATGTTAGTTTATTTAATCCTCATCCCAACCAGTGAGGTAGATCAATATTATCCTCACCTGACAGATAAGGAAACGGACCTAGACAGGTTAAATGATTCGTTCATGGTTACCTAGCAAGGCTGAGTCAGGCTTTGTGCACAGGGCCTAGGGATCCAGGCTCACCTAGTTAATTCATTCTAGCCTATTCTGTGTCCGCCCATCAGTCACAGCCTCACACTGTACCAGACATCTTCCAGCTCTTGAATTCCACACTGAGACACACACATAAAGCTGGGTACTCAATTATGTCTGGGCCCGAGTCCATGTCCTCCCACTTTTCAAACTCTTCCTTACAGATGGTTCCATTCTTTCAGCACACACACATGTACAGTCTCCCTTATCTTTAAACAAATTAAAACCTCTCCATCCTGCTTTTTCTCAGTCAAGTTGCCTGCAACAACTGCAAGAATTTATCTCCATTTCTCCACTTCTCATTCAGTCCTCATGAAGGCTGCTCTCTCTGAGGTGAACAATAACCTATATGTTGCAAAGTCAACATATCTCAGTAATTAAAATATCACTTGCCCTTTCCTCATATTTTGAGAGTTTGATCACTCCTTTGAAATTCTTTCTTCTCAGACTTCTGTGACACCACTCTTTCCTGAGTTTTCTCCTACATCTTTCATGATTGTTTCTTAGCCTGCATCACTGATGACTCCAGCAAAATCCCATTCCACAGCCAATCATTTTTAAAGTTTGTCCTCTTTCCTCTTCTATACTTTCTTCTCGGTGATCTCATTTACACTCAAACAGATCTTTAGCTATATGTATATATCTATATGTACAAAGCTCCAAACTCATCCACTTCATATCATCTAAAGCTCACATGCCAGACATAATCAGTTCATCATCCTTCTTCATAGCTCCCTACTCTACCCCTATACCACTATTCTGCCACTCATTTCAGCCAAAATCTGGGAATCATCTTAACTGCCCCCATCTATCATAATAGCCTTCTAATCTGTCACTAAGTCACGCCCATTCTGTACCAAATAACTCTTAGAACCATTTACTCATCTCCATCTGCACTGCCACTATCTTTTAATAAGCCTATCACATCTTCCCTGAACTTAGAATAAGATCCTGATAACACTGGCCTCAAGTGAAGCTCCAATACTTTGGCCACCTGATGCAAAGAGCCAATTCATTGGAAAAGACCCTGATGCTGGGAAAGATTGAAGGCAAAAGGAGAAGGGGGGCAGCAGAGGATGAGATGGTTAGATAGCATCATCAACTCAATGGACATAAATCTGAGCAAACTCTGGGAGGTGGTGAAGGACAAGGAAGCCTGGTGTGCTGCAGTCCATGGGGTTGCAAAGAACCAGACATGACTTAGCGACTGAACAACAACACACTTGCCTCAAGTCATCTTTTTAAGCTGCAAGTCAGATTTCCTGCTTCTGCTTTTTAAAAATATTTAGTTACTATTCGGCTGCGCTGGGTCTTAGTTGCAGCACACAGGATCTTCAGTCTTCATTGCAGCGTGTGTGCTCTTTTAGCTGTGGCACGGGAACTCTTAGTTATAGCACATGGGATCTAGTTCCCCGACCGGGGATCAAACCTGGGCCTCCTGCATGGGGGGAGTGGAGTCCTAACCACTGGACAACCAGGGAAGTCCCTCAATTTCATGCTTTTAATTTTTCAAAATTGCCCCCTTGTCTAATTCACTTAGCAGGGTATATAAGTCTCCCCCTTCAAGATGATGTGTCTTGAGTGCTCCATCATCAAGTCCTGACATTCCACCCGTATTAGTCAAGACTCCTTTAGTTGCAGGGAAACATCTCAAACTGGCTTAAGCAAAAATAAATGAACAAATAAAAAATTACATTGCCTCATGTAACTGCATGCCTCATGTAACAAGAGTCAATTGTATGATCCTTGGAATAAATCTAATGAAAGACATATAGGAACTTTATAAAGTTCAAACTTTTTGAAGTATGAAAAAATTTTTCAAAGATATTCAGATGTCTTTTGAAAGAATACCAAGATATAAATATGTAACATGTTCATAAATGAGAAGACCCAACATTGTAAGGATTTTAAAATGATCTGCAGATTCAGTGTGATTCCAGTTATAATGCAAATTTTATTCTTTAATGAATAACAGTTTGTTCAAAATAATAACAGCACTGTTAATGATTATGATACCTTATGAATAAGTGAAATAAATGACAGCAATGTTGTGAAGGATGGGAGGGGGAGATGGGGAACACTCTATTATAAGGCTCTTGTACTACTCATGAAGCAGTACAATGTTTGACAATGGACTTGGATAAATTGTAAATGTATTTTATAAACCTTAGGATAACCACTAAAGTGAAAAAAGAAGAATAACTGATATGGTAAGAAAGCAAAGCATTCAAAATGTTCAATTAAAACCATAAAAGGCAGAAAAAGAGTAGAAGACAAAAATGGAAATAATGAACAAGAGCAACAAAATGGAAAAGAGTAACAAATATGTTAGATAATAATCCAGTTTTATCAATAATCACTTTAAACATGAATGGCCTAAATAAAAAAAATTGAAAGAGATTGTCAGAATGGGTTAAAAAAACAAGGCCTGGGACTTCCCTAGTGGTCCAGTGGCTAAGACTCTGTGCTCCCAAACAGGGGGCCTGGGTTCAATCCCTGGTCAGGGAACTAGATCCCACAAGCTGCAACTACTGGGGCAGCCAAATAAACAAAATAAATAAATAAAAAGCAAGACTCAATTACATATCTACAAGAAGCCCACCTTCAATGTAAAGACACAGATGGATTACAAGTAAAGACGTGGAAAAGACATTTCATGTTACACTAATCAAAAGAAAGCTGGAGTAGCTGTATTTCAAACAGAGCCAACTTCCAAGCAAGAAAAATTGTCAGAGGAGAAAAACGGGGCCAGCCTTCAACAGTACATGAACTGTGAACTTCCAGATGTTCAAGCTGGATTTAGAAAAGACAGAGGAACCAGAGATCAAATTGCCAACATCCGTTGGATCATAGAAAAAGCAAGAGAGTTCCAGAAAAACATCTACTTCTGCTTTATTGACTATGCTAAAGCCTTTGACTGTGTGGATCACAATAAACTGTGGAAAATTCTTAAAGATATAGGAATACCAGACCACCTTTCCTACCTCCTGAGAAATCTGTATGCAAGTCAAAAAGCAACAATTAGAACCTGACATGGAACAACAGACTGGTTCCAAATTGGGAAAGGAGTACGTCAAGGCTGTATATTGTCACCCTGCTTGTTTAACTTATATGCAGAGTACATCATGCAAAATGCCAGGCTGGATGAAGCACAAGCTGGAATCAAGATTGCTGGGGGAAATATCAATAACCTCAGATACACAGATGACACAACCCTTATGGCAGAAAGTGAAGAAGAACTAAAGAGCCTCTTGATGAAAAGTGAAAGAGGAGGATGGAAAAGCTGGCTTAAAACTTAACATACAAAATCTAAGATCATGGCCTCCAGTCCCATCAGTTCAGTCGCTCAGTCATGTCCGACTCTTTGCGACCCCATGGACTGCAGCACGCCAGGCCTCCCTGTCCATCACCAACTCCTGGAGTTTACTCAAACTCATGTCCACTGAGTTGGTGACATCATCCAACCATCTCATCCTCTGTCGTCCCCTTCTCCCGCCTTCAATCTTTCTCAACATCAGGGTATTTTCAAATGAGTCAGTTCTTCCCATCAGGTGGCCAAATTATTGGAGTTTCAGCTTCAGCATCAGTCCTTCCAATGAATATTCAGGACTGATTTCCTTTAGAATGGACTGGTTGGATCTCCTTGCAGTCCAAGGGACTCTCAAGGTCTTCTCCAGCACCACAGTTCAAAAGCATCAATTCTTCAGCGCTCAGCTTTCTTTATAGCTTCCCATCACTTCATGGCAAATAAATGGGGAAACAATGGAAACAGTGACAGACTTTATTTTCTTGGGCTCCAAAATCACTGCAAATGGTGACTGCAGCCATAAAATTAAAAGACACTTGCTCCTTGGAAGAAAAGCTATAACCAACCTAGAAAGCATATTAAAAAGCAGAGACATTACTTTGCCAACAAAGGTCTGTCTAGTCAAAGCTACGATTTTTCCAGTAGTCATGTATGGATGTGAGAGTTGGACTATAAAGAAAGCTCAGTGCAGAAGAATTGATGCTTTTGAACTGTGGTGTTGGAGGAGACTCTTGAGAGTCCATTGGACTGCAAGGAGATCAAAGCAGTCCATCCTAAAGGAAATCAGTCCTGAATATTCATTGGAAGGACTGATGCTGACGCTGAAGCTCCAATACTTTGGTCACCTGATACGAAGAACTGACTCATTGGAAAAGATCCTGCTGCTGGGAAAGACAGAGGGCAGGAGGAGAAGGAGATGACAGAGGATGAGATGGTTGGATGGCATCACCGACTCAATAGACATGAGTTTGAGCAAGCTCCGGGGGTTGGTGATGGACAGGGAAGCCTGATGCATTGCAGTCCACAGGGTCGCAAAGAGTCAGACACGACTGAGCAACTGAACTGAACTGAACACATACTACCCAAAGCAATCTACAGATTTAATGTGGATTTAAATTATCCATGACTAGAACAAATAATCCTAAAATTTATGTGGGCCATAAAAGATCCAGAATTACCAAAGCAATCCTGAAGAAAAAGGACAAAACTGGAGGCATAACCCTCCCAGACCTCAGACAATACTATAAAGATAATACTAATCAAAACAGAGTGGCATTGGCACAAAAACAGACATATGGATCAGTGGAACAGAATAAAGAGCCCAGAAATAAACCCACACACCTACAGTCAATTAATCTTTGACAAAATAGGCAAGGAATACAATGGAAAAAAGTTTCTTCAACAAGTGGTGTTGGGAAAGCAGCATAGTTGCATGTAAATCAATGAAAGTTAGAATACTCTCTCACACCATACAAAAAATAAGCTTAAAATGGATTAAAGACATAAATAAAAGACATGACATCATTAAACTCCTAGAAGGGAAAACAGGCAAAATATTCTCTGACATAAATAGTAGCAATATTTCCTTAGGTCAATATTTCCTTTCCTCCTAAAGCAACAGAAATAAAAGCAAAAATAAACAACTTGACATAATTAAACTTACAAGCTTTTTTACAGCAAAGGAAACCAGAAACAAAACAAAAAGACAACATATAAAACTGAATAAAACATTTGCAAATGATACAACCAAAGGCTTATTTCCAAAATATACAAACAGTTCATATAACTCAATAATGAAACAACCCAATCAAAAAATGGGCAAAAGGACTAAATCAACATTTCACCAAGGAAGGCTTACAGATGGCCAATAGGCATGTGAAAAGATGCTCAATGTCAGTAATTATTAGAGAGATGCCAATCAAAACTAAGGTATAACCTCACACCAGTCAGAATGACTATCATTAAAATGTCTACAAATAACAAATCCTAGAGAGGGTGTGGAGAAAAGGAA
The DNA here is from genome assembly GCF_910594005.1 of Cervus elaphus. Classification (NCBI taxonomy): domain Eukaryota; kingdom Metazoa; phylum Chordata; class Mammalia; order Artiodactyla; family Cervidae; genus Cervus; species Cervus elaphus. Next base: position 81,135,902 of record NC_057826.1, read on the forward strand.
ACCCTCCTACACTCCTGGTGGGAGTGTAAACTGGTATACAGTCACTACAAAAAAGTAGGGAAGTCCCTTAAAAAAATAAAAACAGAGTTGCCTTATGATCGAGCAATTCTACTCCTGGGCATATATCCAGAGAAAACTCTACTTTGAAGAGATACATGCACCCCAGTGTTCATAACAGCCAAGACATGGAAGTAAACTAAATGTCTATCAACAGATGAATGGATAAAGAAGATGTGGTATATATTAATATATATACGATGGAATGCTACTCAGCCATAAGAAAGAATGAAATAACACCATTTGCAGCAACATGGATGGACCTAGAGATTATTATTCTAAGTGATGTAAGTCAAAAAGAGAAAGACAAATACCATATGATATCACTTAAATGTAAAATCTAAAGTATGATACAAATGAATTTACTTACCAAATAGAAACAGATTCACAGATATAGAAAACAAACTTACGGTTACCAAAAGGAAAGGGGATGGGGAGGATAAATTAGGAGTTTGGGATTAGCAGATACAAACTACTATATGTGAAATAAATAAATAGTAAGGCCCTTCTTTATAGCACAGGGAATTGTATTAAATATATGTAATAAGCCATAATGGAAAAAATACAAAAAGAAAATACATATATAATGAATAACTGAATCACTTTTCTATATACCAAAAACAACACACATTGTAAATATATATATTTTGTATATAACACAACATTGTAAATCAACTATACTTCAATAAAAAATAAGAAAGAAGGGGAATATTACATAATGATAAAGAAGTTAATTCTCCAAGAAGGCAGAATCTTTGAAGTGTACACCCTAACAACAGAGTATACATGAGAGGAACATATACGAGGGGAAACTTATAAAACCATAAGGAGAAAGAGACAAATCCACTACTCAGCAGGTGAAAATTAATACTGACATAATTGAACTGAACAGCACCATGAATGAACTGAATCTATACATTCCTCTCAAGTTCATGTGGAACTTTCACCAAGATAAGACCACATTCTGGGACATGAAACACACCTTAATAAATATTAAAAGACTGAAGTCATAAGAGATATGCTCTGAGACCACAATGGAATTAAGCTAGAATAACAGAAAAATAGCCAGAAAATCCCCAAATATTTGAAAATTAAATAACATACTTCTGAATAACACCTGGCTTAAAAATATCCCAAGAAAAAATTTAAAATATTTTTAAACTAAATAAATATGAAAACACAATTATAATTTGTGAGATGTAGTAAAAACACTGTAGAAATGTGTGGCATTAAGTGTGTATATTAAAAAAGAAATATCTAAAATCAATAATCTAAGTTTTCCTCAAGAAATTAGAAACAAATTTAATCCAATGTAAGCAGAAAAAGGGAATAATAAAAATCAGAGCAGGAACCAATAAAATTGAAGAAATGGAAATAGAGAAAATCAGCAAAAGCTTCTTTCAAAAGAGCAATAAAATCAATAAACCTCTAGCCAAGCTAACCAATGAAAAAAGGAGACACCAATTACTCTTATCAGAAATGAGAGAGGGGTCATCACTATTGATTCCCATGGACATTAAAATATAAATGAAGGGATATTATAAACAACTCTATGTCCACAAATTCAATAATCTAGATGAAATGAACCAGTTCCTTGAAAGACCTTATCTACCAAAACTCACCCAGAGAGAAGTAGACAATCTGAAATACAGGTCTATACCTACTAAAGAAATTGAATTAGTACTGAGTATTGTTCCAAAATAGAAGGCACCAAATGCAGATGAGTTCACTGGTGAATTTTACCACATATTTAAGGAAGAAATTGACACCAATTCTCTATGATCCCTTCTTGAAAATAGAGAACAGCATTATCCTAGCATCAAGACCAGACAATGATATTACAAGAAAAAATAAACTGCAGACCAGTATCTCCCATGGACACAGATGCAAAAATGCTCAACAAAATATTGGCCAATCAAATCCAATAATGTATACAGAGACTTATACACAGTAACTAAGTGAGATTTACTCCAGGATGCAAAGCTAGTTCAACACTTGAAAGTCAATTAATACAATTTCTTACATCAACATGTTAAAGAAAAATCATGATAACATTAACAGATACAGAAAAAAGTATTTGACAAAATCCAACACCCATTCATTAATTCTAAAAACTTCCAGTAAACTGGGAATAGAAGTGAACTTCCTCAACTTGATAAAGAACATTTATAAAAATCCTATAGCTACATCATACTTAACAATGAGAAACTAGATTCTTTCCACTTAAGATCACGAACAAGGCAAGCCATGTCCTCTTTCATCACTCTTATTCAACATCTTACTCTAAGTCCTTGCTAAGGCAATAATGGCAACCCACTCCAGTATTCTTGCCTGGAAAATCCCATGGACTGAGGATCCTGGTGGGCTACAGTCCAGGGGGTCGCAAAGAGTCAGACACGACTGAGCGACTTCACTTCACTTCACTTAAGGCAATAATAAAAGGAAATAAGAGATGTACAGATTGGGAAGAAAGGAATAAAACTGTTCACAGATGACATGACTGTCTATGAAGAAAATCCCAAAGACTTGACGAAAATCTCCTGGAAATAAAAAGCAACTATAGTAAGACTGCAGGACACAAAACATCTATAAATGTTGATTGCTACCCTGTATATCAATAATGAAAAATTGAATTTTACATTAAAAATACAACACCATTTTATTAGAACCAAAAACTTGGATGTTTAGGAATAAACAAATATGTGCAAGATATATATAAGGAAAAATACAACACTGTTGAAATCAAAGAAGATATAAATAAAGCAAGAGATCTTCCATGTTCATAGATAGAAAATTCTGGAGAAGGCAATGGCACCCCACTCCAGTACTCTTGCCTGGAAAATCCCATGGATGGAGGAGCCTGGTAGGCTGCAGTCCATGGGGTCGCTAAGAGTCAGACACGACTGAGCGACTTCACTTTTCACTTTCATGCATTGGAGAAGGAAATGGCAATCCACTCCAGTGTCCTTGCCTGGAGAATCCAAGGGACAGGGGAGCCTGGTGGGCTGCCGTCTATGGGGTCACACAGAGTCGGACACGACTGAAGCGACTTAGCAGCAGCAGCAGATAGGAAATTCAATACTGTTACCAGCTTTTTCCCAATGTGATCCACAGAGTCAATGCATTTCCAATCAAAATCTCAGCAAGGTATTTTACAGATATCAACAAACTGATTCTAAACTTCACATGGAAAAGCAAGAGGCCAAAATAGCTAACACAACACTGAAAGAGAACAAAGTTGGAGAACAGACAATATTCAATTTCAAGATTTAGTATAAAGCCATTGTAAAAAAGACAGTTTAATATTTGGTGAAAGAATAAATGGGTAGATCAATAGAACAGCATCAAGACCAGAAATAGGCCAATACAATATAGTCAATTGGAATTCAACAAAGGAACAATGGCAATTCAATGGAGAAAGAATATTCTATTAAACAAATAGCGGTGGAATAACAGTACACTCACAGGCCAAAAAAAAAAAGAAAAGAACATCCAAGATCAATTAATACAATACAGCATATTAAAATTAATAGAATAAAGAAGAGAACACACATTCTCATCTTAATAGTCACAGAGAAAGCACTAGAAAAAATAGAAAACCCATTCATGACGAAAGCTCTTATGAATGTCAGAAAGGAATTTCCACAACCTGATAAATTTCCACAATCTACTGTTGACCTTATACTTAAAGATGAAAAACTAAGTCTTTTCCCCTAATACTGAGAACAAAGCAAGGGTTTCCATTTTCACTTGCTTGTATTCAAGACTGTACAGCAGGAGGATCACATGTTCTAGTTTTCTAAGTTTTATGGATTTAACTTTGGTACTGCTTACGGAAGATGTGTACTTTGGACATTTGTAAATTAATAACACATCGTATATAGCAATTCCCTGGCAGTCCAGTGGTTGAGACTCTGCCCTCTCACTGCCGAGGGCCTGGGTTTAAACCCTGGTTGGGAAACTAGAATCCCACAAGCTGTGTAGCACGGCAAAAACAACAAAAACCAAACAGCATATGCTAAAGTAAATAAAACTGCCTAAGGCAGAGCTTTTATATTATACATTATCCTTATGAGTGTTGTCAATACGTAGTGGAAAGGACTCTGGTCAGAAATCTGGATTCCATCAATGTCTTATTTTTATATATCTATAAAAAGAGAAAATTGTACTAGAAGTAGTTACACTTTGTCAGGCCCTGTAACTGTGATTATTTCCTTGATTATTTGAAAAATACAACTGAAAAGAAATAAATATCAAAACACCTTAAAAAAAGATTGTACTCGGAAATTCTAGTCAGTGCAATCAGGCAGGGGAAAAAAATAAAAGGCATGCAGATTAAACAGGAAGCAGTAAAACTGTCTTAAACTTGCAGATGACACGATTGTTTATAGAGAAAATCCAACTGGATTATATTTTTATATACAAGCAGAAAACTACTATAAATTGTAATTTTTGAAAAGATACAATTTGGGAATTACCTGACAGTCCAGCAGTTAGGACTCCACATTCTCACTGCCGAGGGCCTGGGTTCAATCCCTGGGTCTGGGAACTAAGATCCCACAAGTTGTGTAGCCCTGGCCAAAAAAAAGATACGATTTACAATAACATCAAAACTTTGACCTTTGACAAAAGATGTAAAAGAACTATACAAAAATTTTTTTGAGAGAAATTAAAAATCTAAATAAATGTAAACCTATACTTTGTTCGAGGGGCAGAAATCTCAGTTTTGTTAAGATGGCAATTCTCTTCCAAATTTATCTACAGATTGAATACAATCCCAGGAAAAATCTCAGCAGGCATGTTTTTTTAATTGACACACTGATCGTAAAATTTATATGGAAATGCAAAGGTCCTGGGAAAGCAAATAGGAAAAGGAGTACGTCAAGGCTGTATATTGTCACCCTGCTTATTTAACTTATATGCAGAGTACATTATGAGAAACGCTGGGCTGGAAGAAGCAGAAGCTGGAATCAAGATATCCAGGAGAAATATCAATAACCTCAGGTATGCAGATGACACCACCCTTATGGCAGAAAGTGAAGATGAACTAAAAAGCCTCTTGATGAAGGTGAAAGAGGAGAGTGAAAAAGTTGGCTTAAAGCTTAACATTCAGAAAACTAAGATCATGGCATCTGGTCCCATCACTTCATGAGAAATAGATGGGGAAATAGTGACAGGCTTTATTTTGGGGGGCTCCAAAATCACTGCAGGTGGTGATTGCAGCCATGAAATTAAAAGATGCTTACTCTTTGGAAGGAAAGTTGTGACCAACCTAGACAGCATATTAAAAAGCAGAGACATTACTTTGCCAACAAAGGTCCGTCTAGTTAAGGCTATGGTTTTTTCCAGTGATCACGTATGGATGTGAGAGTTGGACCGTGAAGAAAGCTGAGAGCCAAAGAATTGATGCTTTTGAACTGTGGTGTTGGAGAAGACTCTTGAGAGTCCCTTGGACTGCAAGGAGATCCAACCAGTCCATCCTAAAGGAAGTCAGTCCTGAATATTCATTGGAAGGACTGACGCTGAAGCTGAAACTCCAATACTTTGACCATCTCATGTGAAGAGTTGACTCATTGGAAAAGACGCTGATGCTGGGAGGGATTGGGGGTAGGAGGAGAAGGGGACGACAGAGGATGAGATGGTTGGATGGCATCAACGACTCGATGGACATGAGTTTGAGTGAACTCCAGGAGTTTGTGATGGACAGGGAGGCCTGGCGTGCTGCGATTTATGGGGTCGCAGAGTCAGACACGACTGAGTGACTGAACTGAACTGAACTGAACTGAACTAGGGCAGCCAAACCAACTGAAAAAGAACAAACTTGGACGGCCAACACTAATTGATCTCAAGAATTATGCTAAAGCTGTATTAATCAAGGCAGTGTGATATTGGCATAAAAATGAAGAAATGGGTCAGTGGAATGAAACAGAGTTCAGAAATAATCACATAACATAACATACAATTAATTTTTGACAAAGGCAATTCAGTAGAGAAAGGATAGTCTTTCTCAACAGATGCTGATGGAACATATCCATATCCATATGGATATCCATATGTAAAAGAAAAACATTTCTTAACTTGATCCATACCTCATACCATACAAAAAATTAATTAAAAACTATTCAAAGAACTAAATATAAAATCTGATACTATAATACCTTCTAGGAAAAAACATAACAAGAAATCTTTGTGTTCCATGGTTTAGGCAATGATTTTTCAGATATGCTACCAAAAGCATAACCCATTGAATAACAAATTGATAACTTGGTCATCATAAAAGTTAAAACTAAAAACTGCTATAGAAAACTAAACTGGGGAGGGGGGATCGGGATGGGGAATACGTGTAAATCCATGGCTGATTCACGTCAATGTATGGCAAAAGCCACTGCAATATTGTGAAGTGATTAGCCTCCAACTGATAAAAACAGATGGAAAAAAAAAAAAGAAAACTAAACTGTTGTTCAGTTGCTCAGTTGTACTCTGTTAAAAAAATGGAAAAATAAGACACAGTCTGGGAGAAAAATCTTTGCAAAGCATAACTTTGACAAAGAACTTGGAAGTACAATATCTAAAGAATTTCCAATATGTAATGATAAGAAAAAAAATCCAATTTTTTTAATAGGGAAAAGATTTTGATAGACAGTAAATAAGCTCATGAAAAGATTCTTAACATCATTCATTATTATGGCAATGGAAAACAAAACCACAATGAAATACCACTACACACCAATTACAATGGCTAAAATTTAAAAGAATGTGACTATAAAAAAATAATAAAAGATTGACTATAATGTGTTAACAAAAATGTAGAAGAACTTGAACTCTCATGTACTACTACTGAGAATGTAAAATAAAACAACCACTTTTGACAACATTTTGATAGTTTCTTAAAAAGCTAAACACATATCTCTGACATAGTCTTGTCATTCTACCCCTTGGTATTGATCCAAAAGGAAAGGAAATACATGTCCATGAAAAGACTTGTACAGGAGTGTTCACAGTAGCTTTGCTAGTGATAGCCCTAAACTGGAAAGAACCCAAATGCCCATCATAAGGTGAGTGGATTAACAAAACGTGGTATACAAATACCTTGGAGTACTACTCAGCAATCAAAAACAATGAATTGTTGGTGCAGACAACAACATGGATAAATCTAAAAATAATTTGCTATGAAAAAAGCTAGAAAAAAGTACATACTGCATGATTCCACTTATAGAAAACTATAGAACGTACAAACGAATCTATTGTTGTTTATGCTCAATCATGTCTGACTCTGCAACCCCATGAACTGCAGCACGTCAGGCTTCTCCGTCCTTAACTATGTTTGTAAGCACTTTGGAATCAACAGGACAGGTTTAAAACACACTAATGCCTAGGTCCCATCCCAGCAAGTCTGATTCAATTAGTTTGGCTGTGGCTGCAACAAGGTAGTCCATCTTCTCCCCACCACCAAAGTAGCATTAGAGAAGGTCAAAAGCAGAGTTAGGACTTTCACCCCCACCTAACATTAACAAATTCCCTTTCTATGGATTCAATGGGTCTCCTCTCCCTCCTCGTTGGAATGCTGTCAAAGGGGGCACACCTGGAAGTTTCCAACCAGTAGGAATGAGACCATCTTTCCTCCAATTTAGGGTGGTTTCAGCAGAGATCTCCTTTGATAGCAAGGAGATTGAACCAGTCAGTCCAAAAGGAAATCAGCCCTGAATACTCATCGGAAAGATAGATGCTGAAGGTAAAGCCCCAATACTCTGACCACCTGATGTGAACAGGCAGCTGATTGGAAAAGACCCTGATGCTGGCGAAGATTGAAGGCAAAAGGAGAAGAGGACAGTAGAGGATGAGATGGTTGAATAGCAACACCTATTCAATGGACCTGAACTTGGGCAAACTCTGGGAGATAGTGAAGGACAGGGAGGCTTGTCATGCTGCAGTCCATGGGGTCACAGAGGGTCGGACATGACTTAGTGATTGAACAACAACAACAGTAGGAGCAGAGCTTTAGCAGGACATTTGAACTTAAACGTGTCAGTAACAAGGCGGTGTTTCTGTTTCTCAACTAGTGTAGGGTCAGAGATCTGCTAAAATAGAAAATTTAAATATTCAGAGTTTCATAATAACATATCCAGAGTGTAATAATAGGCACCAACACTAAGATGATACACATGTTGGAATTATCTATCAAAGATGTTAAAGCAGCCATTATAAAATGCTTCAACAAACAATTACAGTAAGTCCCCAATATATGAATGAATTCCATTCCAAGTGTGTGTTTTTAAGTACAACAAAATTAGCCCATGTACCCAACTAACAGTTGGCTGTATAGTACTATAAAAGGTTTATAATATGTTCGCATATTTGAAAGTTCACAATTTGGAGGTTCATATGTTCACACTTGAAATAGGAAAAAATAGGAAGTCTCGGCTGAGAAATAGAAGATATAAATAAGGACAAAGTAGAAATTTTAGAAGAATTGATGGTTTTGAACTGTGGTTTTGGAGAAGACTCTTGAGAGTCCCTTGATTGCAAAGAAATCAAACCAGTCAATTGTAAAGGAAATCAGTCCTGAATATTCATTGGAAGGTCTGTTGCTGAAGCTGAAGCTCCAATACTTTGGCCACCTGATGTGAAGAACTGACTCATTAGAAAAGACCCTGATGCTGGGAAAGATTGAAGGCAGGAGGAGCAGGGGACGACAGAGGATGAGATGGTTGGATGGCTCTGGATGGATGGATGGCATCACTGACTCAATGGACATGAGTTTGAGTAAGCACTGGGAGTTGGTGATGTACAGGGAAGCCTGGCCTTCTGGAGTCCATGGGGTCGCAGAGTCAGACATGACGGAGCGACTGAACTGAACTGAACTGAGAAATTTTAGAACTGAAAAATACAACCACCAAAATTAAAAACTCACTAGATAGGCTTGACATCAGAATGCAGAGGAAAGAATCAGTGAACTTGAAGATAGAAAAGAACTTACCCAATCTAAACAACAGAGAGAAAATACACTTAAAAAAACTTAACAGTACCTCAGGGACCTATGGATTAACAAAAGATCATAGTTCTGAAGAAAAAAGTAAAAGAGGAAGTGGATGAAAAAGTGCTTAAATAGTTGAAAACTACCTAAATTTAGCAAATCCCAAACAGGATAAAGCCAATGAAATCTACTTCAAGACATCTCATAATTAAACTTCTGAAAACTAAAGACAAAGATAGTATCATAAAAGTAGTGAGAAAGAAATGGCAGCTTACCTGTCAGAGAAAAATAATTCAAATGACAGACAACAACAGATTTCTCACCAGAAACTGTGGAGCCCATAAAGAAGGGGCACATGTTTTATGTTCTGAAAGAAAATAACTGTCAAGCTAGAATCCTTTATTTAGCAAAAATATCCTTCAGGAATGAGGGGAAATCAAAATATTTTCAGGGACTTCCCTTGTGGCCCAGTGGCTAAGACTCTGTGCCCCTAACGCAGGGCCCAGGTTTGATCCTTGGTCAGGGAACTAGATCCCACATGCTGCAACGAAGAGTTTGCATGCCACAACTAAAGATCCCACATGCTGCAACTAAGACTTGGTTTAGCCAAATAAATAAACATTTTTTTAAAAAAATAGTTAAAAAAAAAAAGAGAGAGATTTTCAGATGAAGGATAACTTAGGGAATTTGTCACCAGCACAACTGCCTTAAAAGAAGGGCTAACAAAGTTATTAAAATGTAAATGAAATGATAAAAAAAAAAAGGAATTTTAGACTATCTGGAATGAGGAAAAAGACAATGGAAAGATGAAAATATGGGGGGACTTCTCTGGTGGTCGAGTGGCTAAGACTCCATACTCGCTCCCAATGCAGGAGGGATGGGTTCAATCCCTGGTGTGGGAACTAAGATCCCACATGCTGCATGGTATGGTCAAAAGAGAAATAAATAAAAAATAAAATAAAAACTTTAAAAGGTGAAAATATAGGTAAGTATAGTAGGTTTTACTGTTCCTCTTGGTTTTCCAAGAGGAAATTGTTTTTGAATAATATTGATCTGGTTTTCAAAGTGTATAGAAAATATAGTTATGACAATTATAAATGAGGGAAGATAAAAGGAATTATGACTTCCCTGGTGGCTCAGATGGTCAAAAGAATATGCCTGTAATGTGGGAGACCCAGGTTTGATCCCTGGGTTGGGGAGATCCCCTGGAGAAGGGAATGGCTACCCACTCCAGTATTCTTGCCTGGAGAATCCCATGCACAGAGGAGACTAGTGGGCTACAGTCCATGGAATCACAAAGAGTTGGACACAACTGAGTGACTAACACACACAAAGGGACTTAAAGGTAGGTGCATTTTCTATACTTCATTTGAACTGGTAAAATGTCAACACAAGTAAACTTTGATGTGTATTTACAGTGTACCTAGAATAAGGAACAATTAATCCTAAGGAAGACTGAAAAAAGAAAATAAAGAAATGAAGAACAGAGGGAACAAAAAGAAGACAGAAAATTAAGTGGCAGATTTAACACCCTAGCATATTGATAACTAAATTAAAAGTAAATGGTCTAAATACAACAATTCATAGACAAAAATTGATCACCTAAATTTTAAAAATGACCCAACTATATCCTGTCACATTAACTATAACAGTACAAGTAGGTTGAAAATAAAAGGATAGAGAAAGATATACTATGTAAACATTAACCAAAAATAAATCAGGAGTGGCTATATTAATGTTAGATAGAGCAGGTCTCAAAGTAAGAAACTTGTCAAGAACAGAGAATGACATTCAGTTCAGTTCAGTTGTTCAGCTGTATCCAACTCTTTGCAAACCCATGGACTCCAGCAGGCCAGGCTTCTCTGTACATCACCAACTCCCAGAGCTTGCTCAAACTCATGTCCATTGAGTCAGTGATGCCATCCAACCATCTCATCCTCTGTCCTCCCTTTCTCCTCTTGCCTTCAATCTTTCCCAGAATCAGGATCTTTTCTAATGAGTCAGTTCTTCACATCAGGTGGCCAAAGTATTGGAGTTTCAGCTTCAGCATCAGTCCTTCCAATGAATATTCAGGACTGACTTCCTTTAGGATGGACTGTTTTGATCTCCTTGCAGTACAAGGGACTCTCAAGAGTCTTCTCCAACACCACAGTTCAAAAGCATCAATTCTTCTGCACTGAGCTTTCTTTATAGTCCAACTCTTACATCCATACATGACTACTGGAAAAACGATAGCTTTGACTAGACAGACCTTTGTTGGCAAAGTAATGTCTCTGTTTTTTAATATGCTTTCTAGGTTGGTCATAGCTTTTCTTCCAAGGAGCAAGCGTCTTTTAATTTCATGGCTGCAGTCACCATCTGCAGTGATTTTGGAACCCTCTGACTGTTTCCACTTTTTCCCCATCTATTTGCCATGAAGTGATGGGACCAGATGCCATGATCTTCGTTTTCTGAATGTTGAGTTTTAAGCCAACTTTTTCACTTTCCTGTTTCACTTTCATCAAGAGGCTCTTTAGTTGTTCTTCACTTTCTGCCATAAGGGTGGTGTCATCTGCATATCTGAGGTTATTGATATTTCTCCCAGCAATCTTGATTCCAGCTTGTGCTTCATCCAGCCTGGCATTTCACATGATGTACTCTGCATATAAGTTAAATAAGCAGGGTGACAATATACAGCCTTGACGTACTCCTTTCCCAATTTGGAACCAGTCTGGTTTTCCATGTCAGGTTCTAACTGTCGCTTCTTGATCTGCATACAGATTTCTCAGGAGGCAGGTAAGCTGTCTGGTATTCCCATCTCTTTCAGAATTTTCCACAGTTTATGGAGATCCACACAAAGGCTTTGGCATAGTCCATAAAGCAGAAGTAGATGTTTTTCTGGAACTCTCTTGCTTTTTCAATGATCCAGTGGATGTTGGCAATTTGATCTCTGGTTCCTCTGCCTTTTCTAAATCCAGCTTGAACATCTGGAAGCTCTCAATTCACGTATTGCTGAAGCCTGGCTTGGAGAATTTTGAGCATTACTTTGCTAGCGTGTGAGATGAGTGCAATTGTGCAGTAGTTTGAACATTCTTTGGCATTGCCTTTCATTGGGATTGGAATGAAAACTGACATTTTCCAGTCCTGTGGCCACTGCTGAGTTTTCCAAATTTGCTGCCATATTGAGTGCAGCACTTTCACAGCATCATCTTTTATTATTTGAAATAGGTCAGCTGGAATTCCTCCACCTGCCATAGCTTTGTTTGTAGTGATGCTTCCTAAGACCCACTTGACTTCGCATTCCAGGATGTCTGGCTCTGGGTGAGTGATCACATCAATGTGGTTATCTGGATCATGAAGATCTTTTTTGTATAGTTCTTCTGTGTATTGTTACCACTTCCTCTTAACATCTTCTGCTTCTGTTAGGTTCCATACCATTTCTGTCCTTTATTGAGCCCATCTTTGCATGAAATGTTCCCTAGGAATCTCTTATTTTCTTGAAGAGACCTCTAGTTTTCCCCATTCTATTGTTTTCCTCTATTTCTTTGCATTGACCACTGAGGAAGGCTTTTTTATCTCTCCTGGCTATTCTTTGGAACTCTGCATTCAAATGGGTATATCTTTCCTTTTCTCCTTTGCCTTTAGCTTCTCTTCTTTTCTCAGCTATTTGTAAGTCCTCCTCAGACAACCATTTTGCCTTTTTGCATTTCTTTTTCTTGGGGATGGTCTTGATCACTGCCTTATGTACAACGTCATGAACTTCTGTCCATAGTTCTTCAGGCACTCTGTCTCTCAGATCTAATCCCTTGAATCTATTTGTCACGTCCACTGTATAATCATAAGGGATTTGATTTAGGTCTTACCTGAATGGTCTAGTAGTTTTCCCTACGTTCTTCAATTTATGTCTGAATTTGGCAATAAGTTCATGGTCTGAGCCACAGTCAGCTCTGTCTTTTTTTTGTTAACTGTATAGCACTTCCCCATCTTTGGTTGCAAAGAATATAATCATTGACATGACATAATGATAGAAGAGTCAATCCACCAGAAAGACATAGCAATCCTAAATGTGTATGCACCAACCAAGAGAACTGCAACATATGTAAAGCAAAAACTAATAGAACTGGAAGGAGAAATAAATTCACAATTACAGTTGAAGACTTAAATACCCCTTAAATACTCTCAACAGTTGAGAAAACAAGTAGACATAAAGTCAGCAAAGATAGAGAACTAAACACCATCAACCAACAGGATCTAATCAGCATTTATAGAACACTCCATCCAATTACAGCAGAATATACTGTTGAAAATATTCTGTTCAGTCACCAAAAGATCATTTACCAAGATAGATCATATTCTGAGGATCACAAAACCTCAACAAAAGTAAAAGAACTGAAATTATACAGAGTATGTTCTGAAACTAGAAGTCTATAAAAGAGAGACAACAGGAAAATTCTCCAAACACTTGAAAACTAAAAAATAGACTTACAGAGAAAGTTTCAAAGAAATTTAAAAAAATACATCGAGCTCAGTGAAACAAATATTCTGGTAACCATTCCACAATCAGGTAATTACAAGGAATAACTTTTACTAAAAGTAAAAAAAAAATTTAATTTTTATTTCTGAATTTGAATATTGTAACATTTTGTTGATTCCAGTTGCTACTGCTGCTCTTGAACAGTCATCAATGGAGTCAGATTAGCAATTTTAATGAAAGAAGGCAAGAAAAAAACTATGAAATAAACATATAACTTATGAATTATTTATCTTTATTGTACTACTTATGCCCAAATATCACTGACCCATCAAGAGAATACTCAGACATAAGAAGAGCAATAAAATTCCATCAGTTTTGATATTTTGCCAACTTTCCGTCATATAAAGGCAGTTTTACACATATTTTTCATTTTTATTATGAAGGAGTATTTGTGGAAATAAGAAATAAACATATTTTATTTAACAACTTGTAACTTGATTTATATCTTTTAAATATTTAGACACGCAGCATGTGTATTTTCATTTCTTCTTTTGCCCTGGCCCCAGCAGATGTTAGGGGTTGGCTTGGTCCTAGACTCCTTGACCCTCAGACCCTCAACTCCTTGACCCTCAGACCCTCAGCTTCCTTTTCTGGAAAAAGAGGATAACACTCGTGAGCTCACAGAATCAGGATGAACTAGGCGCGTGAGCAAATATGGCTATATAAGTTCCCTCACTCTCCTGAGGAGGAATTCATGTTCCAGGAGTGTTCTGGAGTTTTTGTTTTGTTTTTCTTTCTTTAAAAATTTATTTTTAGTTTTTGTTGGATCCGTGGGAGACGAATGTATTTGAGTCTCGTGCGTAAGGTAGTTGTTGAGGAGAGAGCTGTGTGATAGGCGGGTGGGATCGGCTCCGAGGACTGGCTTCGGTAGTGGGAATGGAGAAGAGGAATCCCCATCCACCCCCGCAGGAAACGCTCCAGTGATTGGAGGTGTGTGCCTGTGTGTGCTGGTGTGTGAGGAGGGGGGTTAGCTCTGACTCCCTCAGACATCACCACGCATGACAAAGCTACTTCCCCTCACGCTGTCCAAGGCGCACACGCACGATCCACGGCCACGCCCGCACATACTCGACAGACACAGGGCATCCTAGGGTCCGGTTGCCATGGCGAGCAGGAAGGAGCGCTAGAGCCCAGCCGCCCCTCCCGCCCCCGGCCGAACACGGTCAACTCCATCTCTGATTGGACGTTGCTTCCTCATTATGCAAATCATTTGCGTAGACCCGGCGGCCAGCTGCCCTTACGTCATCAAACACAGGGGCTGGGGCTCGGGGCTCAGCTCCGGGAGAGCTCGGGCGGGAGCCCAGAGAGCGCCGCGCGGGGACCTCAAGCCAGACCCCAGCGTCCCGCCGCCTCGGCCCGGGCCTGCCCCGCCCCCTGCCCCGCCCCCTTCCAGCCCGCCCCACCCTTTCTACGCCCCTCCACCCGGACCCCGCCCCCTGTGCAGCCTCCCCCCCCTGCCCTCGCCGCCTGGGTCCCGCCCCCTCCCCCCCGGCCCTCTCCACCGGTCCAGGGAGGGGACGGCGGGACAGGCGGGACCGGCGGGAGGGCGGACCGGGCGGGGATATGGCCGCGGCGCCCGGAGGGTCTGCGCCGCCCGCCGGCCCCGGCCCGCGCCTGGGTTTCAGCACCGCGGACAGCGGCATCGGCATGAGCGGGCTAAACCCGGGTCCTGCCGTGCCCATGAAGGACCACGACGCCATCAAGCTTTTCGTGGGGCAGATCCCGCGGGGCTTGGACGAGCAGGACCTCAAGCCGCTGTTCGAGGAGTTCGGCCGCATCTACGAGCTGACGGTGCTGAAGGACCGGCTCACCGGCCTCCACAAAGGTGCGCGGGGTCAGCCCAGCCCAGCCCTGCCCAGCCCTGCCCAGCCCAGCCCCAATCCGATTAGAGTGAGGCCCAGCCCAAATCCCAGCCTCAACTGCAGCCCCAACCCAAGCCCTGCCTAGAGCCTGTCCAACACCAGTCCAATACCAGCCGACTTCAGCCCAGTCTTTCTCCCAGATCACAGAACCCTCAACCCAGAATTTTCTGACACCCTCCTTCTGATCATCACTCTGGTCCCCTGACGTGTTCTCTATTCTAACCTCCAATTCCCTACCCCTTGGCTCTCACACCCTAACAGTCTCCGCCTTTCAGCTGGACTTCCCTCCATCTTTCCCATCAGACAGCCCAAATCCAGGAATTTGGGAACTTAGTCCACCTTCTAAGTCTCTGACACCCTCAGTCTCCCAAACCCCGGACCCAATCATTCCTGAATCACCACCACCCCCCCACATCTGGTGCCAGCCCATTCAGGGCTAACCACGTTCACACGCATTTTGGAGTTGCACCCCTCATTCTTGCCTTCAAGACCTGGCAACATCTGGAGCCTTTTTTTGATTCAGATTGCCAACCTAAAATCCCACAGACTCAAACTCTTGCCTTCTTCAGAATGCAGGCCTGTCTAAATCACAAAATCCAATTCCCTTCCCAGGAGGCTTTCCACCAAATTCCACCTTCTTGCTTAGGAATAGCCCCAGTCTCTCCATTCCCATCCAGAACCCCAACACTATCTTCTTCTGATCTGAGTCCAGGACTCTGGCCTCAGCAGGAACTCCAGCCATCTGTGCTCCCTCATCCCCCACATCTCAGGTGTCCTCTCAGCTGAACCCACACTTGTTTTACCCTCTAATCTCCTCACTCCCGTGCCACATATTTGTGCCTTCCCAATCCTCTTTATGGCCTCCCAATCCTCTTTATGGCTTTCCCTTCCTCACAAGCTGGTCCTAGACCAGAACCTGTGGACCAGAGCCTCAAGGGTGGGTCAAGTTGAAGAGGCAGAAAGTGGTCTTCTCCCATACCCTGTTCAAGAGACAGGCACCATGGTCCTGTCCTGCCACACCTTTTTCTTCCTGTAGGGAAAGGGAGGAGGCTTGTTTACATGCAGAAAAGTCTGTCTAGGCTGGGCTGGAGTAAGATGGCCAGAGTCACATGGCATACATGGGCACGGGAAGGAAATTATTTGAAAAGAATCACTTTTTTCTCTCCCCACCTTCACCATGCTGTAGTTTCAGGTTTTGTGGAGTAGGAGAGGGTCTCCAACTATCCTCCATGATCTTTCCAGGAGAGAAGTTGTGGGCCCTGGGTAACAGCTAAATGTATTTTCCTAAGGGCTGAGAGCTGGAATCAGGCTGCCTCCTTTTCAACTCAGAGGCTTTGGGGAGTTCCTAGGCACACTAATGTAGGAGTTTCAGGAAAATGCCCATAGAGGATCAGGGAACAGCTATGTAGCAGTGCATCTTAAACCCTTTGGAGTGGGGTTATTTTTAAAGGGGCATGAAACCACAAGACCATACCACCCAGATCCCTTCTAATGCAGTCCAGTTGCCCAACTGCCCGTCCACCCATAGCAACTTATGGTCTTATTTTTTAGACATTTATTTCAGTATGTAAGTACAAGCTGGTCTTTCTGAGCAATCTGTGTAGTAAAGGAAGTGTATAGATTATCTTTAATTCTCACTCTTCTCACTCAAACACCATGAGTCTCTGAACTGTTCTCTAATCTTTTCTCTCTCTCCACTTAGTTCTAATTCTTCCTGTCCCCCCACCCCCATTCATCTGACCCTCAGGCCATGCTTCTCTGTCTTTTTATCCTTCTATTCTTCTACTCCCTGTCCACACAGGGCTCCTTTTGGCAGCAACTAGGCCCTTGAGCCTTTCAGACAGGGCCCCAGCCCTGCTCAGTTCTGACGTCAGCTAATATGGTTTGGTGGTGGAGGATGGAGCAGGGATGTAAGCGGAATCAGGTTTTGGTGATTTTTTCCCCAAATCAACCCACAACTCTTGAAGGCAAGGTTACTTTGCAAGGTCAATGGGGAGGGGGGGGTCTCCCAATCAACATATTCTCCACCTTCTCCCCAGCAACAGTGACGTCCAAAAGCCAGAGTGACTCATTTTCTTTTAGATGGCTGAATACTGAAGCGGGCAGCCACAGTGCTTTGAAAACAAGCGCAGCCTAGGCATTGGAGATTCCAAACCCTGTCCTACCACTGGCATACTTTCTGGGCATCAATTTTCCCATTGATATGATAAGTGTTTGTTCCAGGAGTTCTCTAAGGTCTCTTTAACCCAGTGAATGGCAGATATCTGCCCACCTTAAGAGGACAGCCACATAGAAGACAGTGGATAAAATGTTCCCATTTGCCTTTGCAGTCTGCTGAGGTCTAAGTGGAAAACTGCACCAAGCTCCTAATGGTTTCTCACATCCACTTTCTCTTCCTTTAGTCTTTCTCCTTCCTTTACTCAGAAGGCTCTTCTTGAAAACACAGACCTAATTTCACAACCCTGCTTAAAACACTTTAGTGGCTCTCTACTGTTCTTAGGACAAAATTCAAAATCCAAATTGAAGTTACAGATGAGCTGATCCCTGCATACCTCTCTGGCCAATCTGCCCCCAGTTACCAACCTTCAACCATACTGGCCTTCCATCTGTTTCCCCAACACACTGAATTCTTCACTCAGTCCTCATATGTACTATTCTCTCTGCTTGAAATAATCACCACCCTTTCCATCACCTCATTAACCACCCCCCTTTATTATTGAGAGGTCAGTGTGTTCTTTGAGACATTCATTCCTCAATTGTGTGGACTTAGATACATCTCCCTCATGATCCTTCACATGATTCCCATGAGGGCAGAAAATGTGTCTGTCTTGTTACCACTTTACCTTCAAGCCATCATAATATACCACTATAAGAAGTAAGTATTCAATAAATCTTTTCTGGGTAAGTGAATACTCAATGACTTTTGGAACGGAAGAAGTCTTGGCCCTATGCTTCCTAGCAGGCTACAGGTTCTGAGGCTGGACAAAGAGTGGGTAGGACTGAACCTTTGGTTCAACTCAGACTCCTCTCCCCTTTAACTACTCATTCTTTTAGAGAAGTCAGATTTAGGGCATAAAAACTCTTAAGAGGCCCTACCCTGCAGTCCTGGAGGGTTGATGGATCAAGTACTTTGGATAGGATTGGAAGTCCCTAGAAGCTCCTATCTATAGGATGTCCTTAAACCAGTTCCATCTCCCAAGCCTCAAATCAATCCACTCCTTAGACTCAAACTAGGAGGAGGTATCAGGAAGGAGTTGTGGGGTCCTGGGCTTGGCTTCCAACCTTCTTTCTCCTCTTCTGTCTCCTCCCATCTGAAACTGAGTGGGGAAGGAATTGAGGCTGATTCTTAGAAACTTTAGGAGTATGAATCCAAAAAGGAAGGGGGAGGTTGGGGTTAAAGCTGAAGGCAAAGCTGCTTAGGGAGGTTTAACCCCAACAGGATTTATGGCTGGCGTGGGGAGGGGAGATGTGGGATTGCATGAATATGTGATTGGATGTGGGTGCACATGTTCCCTAGGCAAAAGGCCAGGAGCGAGTGAGGGAGCCAGAGTCTGCGACACGGGCACATGAAGCCCCTCCCTTCAAAGAAGGTGGGAGGCAGAGAAGGCTTCTCAGAAGCAGTACCCTTGTTGAAAGGAGAATGGCCTTGAGTTTGTCAATGTAATAGGTCTTTCCAGGAAGAGTATCTGGGGGTTTTAGGAAACCCCCTGAGCCAGCCTCTTCCTCCCCAGGCTGTGCCTTCCTCACCTACTGCGCCCGGGACTCTGCTCTCAAGGCCCAGAGTGCACTGCACGAGCAGAAGACCCTGCCAGGGGTAAGTCCACCAGGGCTGGGGCGGGTGGGAACCACCTCCGGCTGGGAACACGCTCTATGTGCTTGCCAAAGCAGCGTGTGGTGGCTGGGTTGGGATCAGGAACTAGAAGAAGAGTCATCTTTCTAGGAGAGGACTTACCTGTACCCTTAACAGGTACAGGTTATTTGTTAATTTCAGTCCTCCGGTCCAAAGAAATGGGCTTGAGACTCTTGGGCCAAGTGTACTATTCCTATCTTTTAGGAAAGGCATTACTCTTGTGAGCTATGCTAGAATTTGTCTACGTTGGCTAAAATCATGATGTTAGGTGTCATTTGTCACTGGTGTGAGCATCTTTGCAGATACACAGGGGAGAGGCTCTGCTGGGCTGGTATCCTGTTTCTTCGAGTTCTGGGGTCCTTGATGATCCTCTTCCTGTAGCGTTTTTTTCGGGTGTCTTGACTCACCAAGATTGCTTTCCTTACACACCCCCAAACACTTAGCTCAAGGTTAAGAGAGACCTCATTCTACAGGCAGCTAGGCCACTGTACATCAGTGGCACTTGATATGGCCTTGGCTAATGGCCAATCACTGGACAGAAGACAAAATAGGACCTACTGCTGGAGGAAGAAAGTGGTGATTGTCAGGAACTAGTGTTCCTAACACTTGGTGAACTAGGGGTCACCAAGAGCAAGTCATGCTACACAGCTTCATTTTCTCTTGTCCAAGGAGTGACATGTCTAGAGCAAGAATGCTATTCCACTGCCCTGGGCAGGCCAAACCTGGGAATATATCCAATTCCAGGCCTCAGGATTAAGAGGGTCAGGAGCCTACCAGAAAGAGATTTGGATAGTATAGGGACATAAAATATATTATGGAATTATAATTTGAAGAATCAGGGATATTTGGCTGGACAGGGTTTAGTGGGGAGCTACAATAGGGAGACATCATAACATAATAATTAAGAATACTAGTTTTTGAGTCTCACAGACTGGAGTTGAATCCCAGCTCTGCCATTTAGCATTTCTGTGTCTTCAGATACATTACTTAGACATTTGAACTTCAATTCCTCACCTATAGGGAGTGAGTAATACTAACACTTAGCTCACTGGACTACTGGGGGGGTTAACTGAGGCTTAGCAAGTACCTGGCACAGAGTAAGATCTCAAAACATATTACTGCTGGGGTGGGTACCCGCTTTCAGATCCTGAAGAAGGATTTGGTTTTCTGTGGGTGTCCCCATAGGGCAGGACCAGGATCAGTGAGATATAAAGAACCGCCACATTAATTTCAGCTCAGTATAAAGAACTCATTTCTCATCATCAGAGCTCTCCAGCAATAAAACAAACTTCAGGGAATTCTCTGGTGGTCTAATGGTTAGGACTCCACACTCACTGCTTGAGGTCCCAGGTTCAAGCCCTGGTTGAGGAACTAAAATCCTCCAAGCCACATAGTGCAATCAAAATATAAAAATTAAAATTAAATCACATTTTTTAAAAAAGACAAGCTTTACTTACAGATGATCAAGCTGTTAATGGGGTGTCAGATCCTAGAACCAATCCTTGTAATCGAAGGAACTTGAGCCTGGCTCTTGAAGGCTCAGTGTCAAGTAACACCAACGTGGGCTTCCTGGATGACTCAGTGGTAAAGAACCAGCCTGCAATGCAGGAGACCCAGGTTCAGTCCCTGGGTAGAGAATATCCCCTGGAGAAGGAAATGGAAACCCACTCCAGTATTCTTGCCTGGAGAATCCCATGGACAGAGGAGCCTGGCAGGGTACAGTCCATGGGGTCGCAAAGAGTCAGACAACTGAAGTCCACCACCGCCACCACAACACCAACTTATCACTCTCACCAATCCTCTGCAGGCAGGCTCTAGAGACAGACAGACCTGGGTGTCAATCCAGGACCTACTACTCACTAACTCTATGACCTTGGGCAATTCTTTACTGCTCTAAGCCTAGGCTTTCCTCCTCTGTGAAATTGAGCATGTAGGGCTGTTATAATAATTAAATAAACTAAGTCATATAAAGTGCTTAACACAAATCTTGGCAGACAGTAAGTATTCAGTACAGGTTAGCTGATGATAGTAGTAGTAACAGCAGCATTACTAGGAGTGATAGTAGAAGTCATTATGCACCCACTCTTGGGAGCAAATAAATGACTTCTGTCACTAGAATTAAGAGTCAGTGAGACAAGTGATAAGACTCCATATATGGGAAACATCATGGTAAAGGTTCAGAGGCAAGAGGAACAGATGGGTGTGAAATGGGGCTGGGAGTGTAGAGGAGGGTCCCCACATGAGCACGGGCCAGACCAGAGAGAAGATCCACAGAGGGCAATGGTTGAAGGGAAAACTTTGAGTCCCAGGGTGAAGGGTTTGCACTTTATCCTGAAAGCTAACGGAAGGCACTGAAAAAACTTAAAATGAAATCTGGGAGAACAAATCCTCCCCCAGGGACTTCCCTGGTGGTCCAGTGGCTAAGGCTCTGTGCTCCCAATGCAGGGGATCCAGCAGAGGAACGTATAAGGAAGATATGGTACATATGTACAATGGAATGTTACTCAGCCATGAAAAAGAAAGAAATAATGCCATTTGCAGCAACATGGAAGGACCTAGAGATTATCATACACAGTGAGTGAAGTAAGTCAGACAGAGAAGGAGAAATATCATATGACATTCCACACATGGTGGAATCTAACACGAAATGATACAAATGAACCTACAAAATAGAAAGAGACTCACAAACTTAGAAAAGTTTGGGAACTTAGAAAAGTTGCCTGGGGAAAGGGATAGTTGGGGACACACTACTATATTCAAAACAGATAATCAGCAAGGACCTATTGTATAGCAAAAAAAAAAAAAAAGAAAGAAAAAAAACGCAGGGCATCTGGGTTTGATCCCTGGTTGAGGGAACTATTGGGCTTCCCAGGTGGCACGAGTGGTAAAGAACCCACCTGCCAATGCAGGAGCTGTCAGACACTCTGGTTCAATCCCTGGGTTGGGAAGATCCCCTGGAGGAAGGCCTGGCAACCCACTCCAGTATTCTTGCCTGGAGAATTGAATGGACAGAGGAGTCTGGTGGGCTATGGTCCATAGGATCACAAAGAGTCGGATACAACTAAAGCAACTTAGCATGCACATGCATGCAGGAAACTAGATTCTGAATGCAACAACTAAGAATCCGTATGCTGCAACTAAAGATCCCGCATGCTGCAGCTAAAACCTGGTGCAGCCAAATAAATAAATAATAAAGAAAAAAATCCCCTCCTCAGCCAGCCACAGGGCTCCACAATTGAAGGGGTACCTGGTGGACTCTATCAGGCTGAGGGCACCTAAGATCAGGACAGTGAAGCGCTATACTACCACGGTAATTTCTGGGAAGGAAAAGAGAAATAATAATTAATATGTATTGATAAAGACAGTGTTCCTAGCACTTGACACGTTCAAAGTCATTTAATCCTCTATGAAAAAGGTATTGTTAGTGGCATTCACATTTTATAGATGAGGAAATTGAGTCATGGAAAATAAGTGACTTGCCCAAGGTCAGGTAGTTACTGATGGGAAGATCAGGGCTTTGAGCCTAGGCAGTCAGGCTCCAGAACTCATTCACTTAGCCACTGCACTGTTACCTGAGCCAGGCTGGCGGCAGACAGAGGTCAAAGGTTCTAGAGCAGATGATGACTGGGTACACCTGGCCCCTCTGACCCTTTCATCCTCAGCCTTCCAACATGGCCTGACTTCCTCTGATACTGCCAGGATTGGCTTGATTCACCCTCCTCAGCTTAACAAAGTGAAAATTAATATTTAATTATTCTCCTAAATGAAAATCAATGGCCTTGTTGGCCAGCCCCAGCATTGGCCGAGCCATCCATCTTTCCTCGGGGCCTGCCAGGGGCAGCAGCAGCTTTAGTCACCTGGCCTTGGGCCCACCAGCATGGAGGGGGAAGGTGCCCAGATCCGTGTAGGCTCAGGGTCCTGGGCACATCTGCCACCTGCTGGAGAAGCAGAGACAAGACTTCAGTCTGGACTTCTGGAGACAGTCAGAGCTGTCACTGTGGGCTTAGGAAAAGCTGGGTCAAACTCAAAGAGAAAGCCTGAACCCCTAGGAGAAATCTCATGGTGTCTGCCCAACTGGTACCTCCCCCGGCCCCTCTCTACCCGCTCCCTGCTAATTTCTATCACCTATTAAAGCTTGGCTCCCAAATCAGGACTCCCTTCAGACCTCAGTGGTTGTCCCAGCTTTTGCAGCCTCTTCCCCAGGAAGCTGGAGCGGCTTCTTTCAGCCTCACCTCAAGCTCCAGAATCCACCTGGAGAAAGTGAGGCCCGACCTCAGCCCTGCCTTCCGGGATTCAGAAGGTGCCCCCTCCCTCATTTGTTTCTCTTCATGCTCATGATCTCCTCTTCCCTGGGCAACCACCCCTTCAAACACTGAGTACACTTGCTTTTGCAGGTTTTGTCCTGCACAAAAGAGCTTGAGTGAAAAAGGCGAACAGGGGCTGTAGTCTAGCCTTGCTCTGTTGACCCAGCCATGCTCATGATCATAGGACTGTGTCAGCCCAGAAGAAGGGGCACATTCTTCCTAATCTGTCCACAGTATCTAATTTGCCTGTCTGCATCTCACACAGATGCACTGTATGTGCTAGCACCTGCTCATTGCGTGAGCTGGTGCCTTTGCCTTCAAGGAGTGACCCACTGCACCTCAGTGGGGTTTACCTCTGGGCACATAAAAGAGGCATCAGGAGTGGAGAGGGAGGAGACGCTATCTGAGCTGAATCATGATCATCACGTTTGAGGGCCTAGAAACCTAAAAGACAAAGGCCACTTCTGGAACCCTGGGGACAGTGTGAGAACTGGCAGGGAAGGTGTCCAGCGGAGATGGCTAAGGCTCCAACTGAATGGAGAGGATCACATGTACAGGCCCACAGGGGAGGCAGGACTAACAGGTTTGGGCTCCCAGTCTTAGGACTCGGCTTTATTGGAGGCTTACAATGGGGAACTGTGGGTGCATTTGGAGCAGGAAAGAGTGAGGGGCTGGTATTAAAAGATCACTCTGGCTATGGTGTGAGGCTGGCGTGGAGAGGAAGCACTGCTGGAGGCAGGTGACCCTCGGGACACGGTTGCTTGAGTGCAGGTGAATATGATACTGGCCTGGAGCTGGGGGTGAGGCTGGAGTGGAGAGGAGAGGATGGACTTGTGATCTATTCAGAAAAACCATACAGACCCTAGAATGAATGGGACTCGGGAGTGGACTGAATTAGAGGAAGGGGGTCAGGTGGAATCAAGTGCTGACAGCGTTGGTTTCCTTTTTATCTGCTCAACTCTCTCTTGCACCCATGACACCTCTCTAAGACCCACCAGGAGGCCCTTCTTTGGGGAGGTTCCAATAAACATTCTTCCCACAGTGAGGGGAAGGGGCTGAGGGCATCATGAGTGCCGAGTGGAGGGAACAGTTAGCATCAGGACAGAAGAGTCTGAAGAAGGCAATGCGGAGCCCAAAGGCAGGAACTGTAGGCAAGTCAAGCAGAGAGAAGGAGTAAGGTATGGCCTTCCTTGCTGCTCACAGGGGCAGAAGGATCAGGACCCAGTATGTGTCTGTGCTGCTGCTGACCTTCTCCATTCCATGGCCTGGAGTAGGTTGTTCTCTCCTTTTTCTGACATACTCTCCCTTGACTTCCCCTCCAGGGCTAGGTCCTGAAGCAGACATAGGCCTGGATTTGGGAAACTTAGGGGAACAAGTGTTCAGCCAAGGGCAAGAGCTCCCCTGAGCTCCCATGACAAGTGCTTGGCCAAGGAAGCAATGCCTTCTTTTCTTCAAAGGGGAATCGTGGGTACTTCACCCCACTCCCACATCCCTCCCCTGGCTGTGGAAGGAATAAGGCAGGGTAGGGTTGCCCAGGTAACTCATGTGGGCAACTCTCTATCTCCTTCAGTCACAGACAACATACCCAAATCCCGGATGCCCTCCCCAACCACTTCCCAGTGGAGACTGAAGGTCAGAGCCTAGGGAAGCATTTGTTTTCCCAATTCAGTCATCACCATCTTGGGCTCCTCCCCTGCACCTCCTACCTGCCAAACTACCAACTTCCCCAACACCTAAGCCAGAAACCGAAGTCAGTCAGAATTTCCTCCTCTCCCTCATTCCCCATATCCAATACAACTTTAGTCCAATTCATTCTTCCTCAACATTTCTTGAATCTGTCCATTTCCTTCTGCCCTGATCCAGGTCACCTTCAACCCTTACCTGTATCACTGATCTTCCTCCCTCTAATCTTTCCCTTTCCAATCCTTTCTCTGCATAATGGCAGCTCATGGGATCCTTCATAAGACAGATTCTTCCCCTGCTTCCCTGGATCTCTGCTGCCCTTGAAATACAACAAACTTCCTCATAATAGTTTTCACAACCTGCCCCAATCTGGCTTCTTCTGACTTTTCAATTTCATATCCTTCCA
The DNA here is from genome assembly GCF_910594005.1 of Cervus elaphus. Taxonomy (NCBI): domain Eukaryota; kingdom Metazoa; phylum Chordata; class Mammalia; order Artiodactyla; family Cervidae; genus Cervus; species Cervus elaphus. The sequence goes on from NC_057826.1 coordinate 81,161,551, forward strand.
TTTAAAACACACACACAAAACAAACAAAAAACATATTACATCTGGTGCATCTACTAAGATCTAGCTTTTGTCACTTTCACCACACCCCTTCATGAGTCCCCTTTTACTAATGTGGCTACTGAGGCTCAGAGACCTTTAAGTAAATTGTACTGATGAAACCAGCATCTAAATCCACATCTATCTGGGAGAAATTTGTACTACTCTAGCCCCCTAGTGGCTCAGCTGGTAAAGAATCCGCCTGCAACGTGGGAGACCTGGGTTCAATCCCTGGGTTGGGAAGATGCCCTGAAGAAGGGAAAGGCTACCCGCTCCAGTATTCTGGCCTGGAGAATTCCATGGACTGTATAGTCCATGGGGTCACAAAGAGTTGGACACGACTGAGCAACTTTCACTCACTAGCCCCCTCAATGTCAGGCGCCCACCTGAAAACCCTTGCTCCTTCAGACTTGCGTCTCCGTCTCCATGCCCCAGCCATCTGGAATGTGCAGCCTCTCCCTGCCCCTCCCATGATGGCCCAGTGACCCCAGTGCTGCAAGACCCAGCTCAAACCCTGCCTGCTCCACAAAGCCATCCCTGAGCCAGCCTCTCCAGCTGGACTCAGCCTCTCCCACAGCACTTCACCTTGCACTCTTCCCCTGGTCCTGGTCCCTCTGGGCCTCATTTGTGTTCATGTCTTTAGAACAGAGTTGAGCAACTCAAGGGAAAATCATGGACTTCAGTGTCAGACAGACCTGGGGGCAAATCCCAGCTCAACCGCCATGTGATCTCGGACAAGTGATTTAGCTTCCCCCAGCCTCAAGTTTCTCATCTGTAATATGGGAACAAAGGCATTCTCTAGTAGAGTGTTTGGAATTTAGAGACAGTGTATATAAAGTGCCCCAGGAACGGCCTGGCACACAGTGGGCTCTTGGGAAATGGTGGCATTATTTTCCCCTTTAAGGACAGGGTCCCAGGGTCATCGCTGTCTCCCCTGAAGGGCCCAGCTCAGGGCTCTTCAGAGTTCTAGGAATACTGACAACACGGCTGAGTGGTGGAAAGTCTAGGTGCCCAACTTCTGAGAGCTGGACTCTGCCAGGTCCACATGGGATGTTTATGTACCACCTAATGCCCACTCTCCATCAAAGAGTGCTGCAGTGGGGGCGGGGGGAGGGGACATCCTCCAGAGCCCCAGTGAGCTCCATCTCCCCAGAAACCCAGCCGGGGAGGCAGCTGCCATGGAAACTGCTGCCACATGTGCTCATCACTCTAGGCTCCAGAGAGAAATTCTTAGAATCTATTTAAGAACTAATAAAATAATGATGGTCTTGCTCACCCTCACTGCCCCCCACTCCAGGCTTCTCCCCTTCTGCCACACTCCACCCTCCCTCTCCTATGCTCCCTTCCTGACCCCCTATTCCCTCAATTCCTTTTCATCTCCACCAGTATTTCTTTCCTCGACCCTTTGCAGGTGCGTCTTACTCTCTTATCATTTCTGTCTTCCTGTGTCTCTTCATCTCTCCCTGTGTCTCTGCTCTCCATGGCTCTGTCTCTTGGTCTCTCCTCCACAGTCACAGGTGGCCATGTCCAGGGAGGGGTCCTGTCCTCCCGGCCCCTGGTCCAGGCCAGTCCAGACCTGTCCAGCTCGCCCTGATCTGCTTGGATTGATCTGTCATCCCCTCTAGACTGCAGCCTGAGTCCTGTCGGTGTCTCGGCCCCCACCCACAACCTGGTCCACTGCAGGTGCTCCACCACCAGCGGGTGGGTGTGTCAGGGCGCAGAAGAACCTGAGTCCTGGGCGGGAGGGGGATTGTGCTGGTTCAGGCTTGGCTTGTTTTCCTTTTTTTTTTTTAAAGCCCTCCCCACTCCCCCTCCTCCAAATTTGATCCAAAGGAAATTGCTCAACTGTGACTGCCAGGGCGTTACCATGGTTACTGGGTAGCACTTGTGGCTATGGTAACAGGAAGCTGCCCGTTGTCTCGGCAACAAGCATACTGGTAGAGGATGAGGTGGCCCCTGATTGGTGCAGAAGCATTGCATTTCCTGAGGGGAGGGGGTCAGATCATCACCTTCTCAGGCCAGATGGGCATCAGTACCCCTTCCTCCACGAACAGGAAGGCTGCGGTTTATTCCTCCCAGCACTCAGCTGTCTGCCCCCCAACAATAATTCCTCACGTCCTACGCACCCAGCTCCTGGCAGTTTACAAAGACCTTTTGCGTCCCCATTATCTCATGTGATCCCCACAACACCCATGAGAGGAAGGTGAGATGGGGATTCAATCATGAATTCTCTCAGGGTGGTTGGGGGATGGGAGTGGGTGGGGTGAATATCGAAATCACCTGGGAGCATTTACCAATGATACAGTTCCCCCAACTTGAGAGTCTGATATGGTTCCCGGGTGATTCATATCTACCCTGATCAGGGAACCCCTGAATTAGAAGGTGAAATTGGTTGGTGGGGGAGGGGAGGGAGGAAGGAGTCAAGCTGCTTTCCAGGTTTACAGCTTGGATGACTGGAAGGATCAGGTCTGGGCAAAAAGATGAGCTCTGGTTTGGGTGTGTTCAGTGGAAGGTACCAGTGGACTTTCTAGTCGGGGTGTCCAGCAAGCAGCTGGCCACAAGGGGCTCAAGCTCAGGTGGGAGGTCCAGGTTGGAGATGCAGAGCTCTGAGTCATCCCTGTGGGGACAGGAGCAGAGGCTGTGGGTGTGGATGAGACTCTTCAGGATGAAAGGGAAGAGTGGGGTAAGAGGGGCCGAGGATGGTACCCTGGAGAACTCCAGCACCCTCAGGGGTAGGGGGTGCCCAGGGAGAGGACTGGGAGGGTGAGTGTAGACTATAGTGACATAGAAGCTTGGGGGAGGTTTTTCTCGTTTGACAAGTTGAATCCGAGAGAGGATGTCTTACTCTAAGTCATACAAACCACTAAACTGCAGGGTTGGGGATAGACAACACTAAATCTTGATTCCCAGACTGTTTAAATGACACATAGAAATTATATCCTCAGTCTTAGACACAAAACACAAATCTGCAGCATCAGTTCTACCCTGCTACCCAATTCTTCTCACCCAGAGGAAGTCCAGGAGCCAGAGGGACAGGCCTCACGTGGTCTGTGCCCAGAGCCCAAGGCAGGAGAATCTCTTTAGCCTCCACATTCCTTCCTCTACTTGCCCTGAGCTTCCTATGGCCTAATCCTCAGGCTTCAGCACCTTCTAAAGTCCTGTGTTTAAGGGAGGAATCTTGGAGAAAAACTATAATTCCTGTGTGAGAGTGGTGGGGTTTAGAGTGGTGGGGTGAGGGCTTAGATCCTGAGAAGTCCAGGGGTGGAGAAGCGGGGCCCCAGGGCCAGGCGGTCATGCTGATGGGGTGTGTTGGTCCGATGTCTTTCAGATGAATCGTCCTATCCAAGTGAAGCCGGCTGCCAGTGAGGGCCGAGGAGGTAACTTGCCTGCCTGACAAATCTCAGGGTATCATTCATGTTGGGGATGGTGGGCCCACTCCTGAAGTCAGGCTTACCCATGTTTTATTACTAGAGCCCCCGCCCCCACCTTGGATAAGGGGAACAAGTAGGGAGGGACCAGATTGCTGAGCCCCAGAAACAACTCAGCCATTCCAGATCAGACTGAGGAAGGATGGGGTCCCAGCATCCCCTGATCCAGAAGAGGCAGGAGATAGAGGCTGCACATACAGGAAGGGAGTTCTTGCCACCTTGCCCCTGGAGAAAGTTCATTCCTGTTTTAACAGGTGGAACTTCCAGATTTGTTTGAAGAACCAGGCTAGAGTTATTCTCCTTTTCCAGATTCTTCTGACTACAGAAAACCCAGTCCATTCTGGGTTGGAGCCACTCATATTCCTTCATTGCCTTAGGAAAAAGATGAGGCTGGTAAGACAGATTTTGCAGGCCATATTAAGAAATTTGACTCTATGTTGAGGACCATGGAAAGTCTTCAAAAGTGATTTTTTTTAGCTGCACTGCTTGATAATGCAGAAAAAAACTAAAGCTCCTTAAGAACAGAGGGTTTGAGAGCCTGTGCTTTTTGACAACCAGCCACATTATGGCCAGCTTCTAAGCTGGAAAAGCAATACTAGCTTCTGGTGTCAGTTCTTGGTGTCTTTCTTGCCTTTGGGTGTTAATCATTCCAAAATATCTGCCTGTAGCCCTCCCTGACATCTGCTGACTCTCTATGATCTCTGATTCTGGTCTCTGATTTCCTGATCTCTGATTCTCTGCTTCTGGTCAAGATACTACCATCCCACTTTGTCTTGAGAAGCTATTTCCAAGCTTCCTTCCTCCCCCTTCATACACACATCCTCCTTTTCCATCTCATTCTTTCCAGAGTGGTTTTTGAGAAGTTCCAGGCTGCATACCAAACCTCTGGTTCACTTGTCCCAAGAATTTCTGCTTCTTGGGAAACTGTTAGGCATCATGGCCAATGTTGGCCATCTTCTCAGCCCTGCTCACAAACACTAGACAGTCCCACAGCTGACAGGCCACCTGAGAGTATTTGAGTAAGCTAAGAAGCAGACAGGTTGAACTGTAGTTTGTTCAACCATCCAACCAATATCTTTTGAGTAACTTACTCCACATTAGGAATGCAAAGCAAACCTACCTCCTGGCCTCACGGACCTCTGGAGCTATAAGGGGATATAAACAGTAAAGGAAGCTATTATTCAGTATGATCAGTGCTTTTCAAGTCCTGGGGGTTGTGGGGACACAAACATGGGACACCTAAGTTAGTCTAGGAGGTCAAGGTGGGCTCCCAGAGCTAACAGTATTTAAGCTGAGACCTCAAGGATGAACAAGAAGTAGCCAAATAGAAAAAGGAGGAGCAAGGGAGCAAGGACGTCAGGCAGAGGGAAGCACCTGTGCAGAGCTCAGAAGAACACGATGCAACTTGGAGTCTCGCTTGGGAACTGAATCCAGGACACTGGGGCCACACTTGTTGCTTGGAGTCTAACACATCTGACCAGGATGAGGGCCACCGCCCAAAGGAGACCTCCACACCAATAATGCTTCTGCTTAGCTTGGTCCAGATGTCTTGGTCATCTGGGCCCCTAGCAGTGGCATCAGTGTGAGTTTTATCATTTTCCTCCCCGTTTTTGTACAAGTTTTTCGGGTGTAATATCACTGACAAATTCTGTACATATGGCATTTTACCTCTACACCTGTTCAGATTCTGAGTAGCTCAAGAGAGCAGGAAAAGCAAATTTAGCTGAAAAGAGGTCTGCCTGGCAGTAGGATTCATAATTTTAAAAAGAAAAATAGTGAAAGTTTTAGCAACTCAATCATGTCCAATTCTTTGTGACCCCATGGACTGTAGCCCTTCAGGCTCCTCTGTCCATGGGGATTCTCCAGGCAAGAATACTGGCATGGGTATCCATTCCCTTCTCCAGGGAATCATCCCCACCCAGGGGTCAAACTCAGGTCTCCTGCATTGCAGGAGGATTCTTTACCATCTGAGCCACCAGGGAAGCCCTTTAGTAGTCATGTATAACAGATATTTCTTGACAAGTGATGGCTTTTAAGGAGCATATTATCCAAAGCATTGATGCCTTTGGATAATCCTTCTTGCAGTTTTGGATGACCAGATCTCTCAATTCCTTCCTGCTCCCACTCAAAGTCACCAAATGTTCCCTGATACACATTTGGGAGAGAGGAGGCATATGTACTAAATCTTGCAGAACAGTTGGGTCTTTATAAATATCTTACTTTTCCAGTAAAATTGGAAAAGACCCTGACTCATTGGAAAAGACCCTGATGCTGGGAAAGACTGAAGACAGGAGGAGAAGGGGCTGACAGAGGATGAGATAGTTGGATGGACATGGGTTTGAGCAAGCTTTGGGAGCTGGTGATGGACAGGGAAGCCTCATGCAGCAGTCCATGGGGCTGCAAAGAGTCAGACACGATTAAGTGACTGAACTGAAACTGAAGTATTTTACTACTAACTGATCTATTAGATACTAATCAAAATGTGCTCCTTCTCTTCAATGCTATTGTATATCTTTTCAGAAGCTCTCTGCTGAATTTTAGCACAAATTAATGTTTTAGAAACGCAATTTTTAAAATGGTATTGAATTTGATTTTGAAACGTAACATTTACACCAATGTAGGACAGCTTGTCCCATTAAAATCTTATCTCTGTGATCCCAAACATTCTATAAACCTTCAGAGTTAATGATCATGCCTGCCCTGATACAGGTAAGCCTGTGAGCTTGCATATTTTTAAATTATTCCTGAAATTAAATCCTTTGTATACAGAAGATTAATGACTTTTACAACTGACAAAAATACTGGTATCAATACAGACATAATCTAAGGGGTATCAAGGCAAGTATAATCTTCCAAAAGTTTGTCATTTTTTTCTGTAAGAGATTATTAGCTAACGCAAATGCTACAGGAGCCAGGTAAGTAAGCCTAAATGGTTGAAATTGTAATGATTTAATTAAAAATTTCCCCTTTAATATATTAAATGTTGGCAGCTAATTCCATTTTTAAAAGTGGACCAGCACTGTGACAGCCTAACCAAACCTATCAAGCTTGCTTCTTTGGCCCAAAGACTTCCATTTTCCCTTTGCCGTATGGGAGTATTCTACTATGTCCACATGCATGAGCTTTTTGAAAAAAATAATCACTTCACATTCTATCTCTTGAATTTTGAAACCAACGCAACAGAGGAGTATTACTATTATTTTTAATCAATAGACATGAGGATTGTGTTTGAAATAACCTACATTTTACTTTATTTTTTATAACTTCTATTGTGGGTCTGTTTTATTTTCACTTCCAGCCAATGTTGTAGAAATCAGGTTGTTAGCACAGTAGGGGAAAGCCTGAATAGAAGTAGAATTGTTTTCATTGAAAAAATGTTTAAAGCAAATTTATAAAACCTTTTTCATAATAGCTTAGAAAGATGCAGAGATGTTCTGTCTTCTTTCCACTATAACATTACCTACAACATCATTGTTCTTGAAACTACCCATTTGTTCTGAGACCAAACAGCTCCTTATGAATCTGAATGATCATAAGACTCTGTATAACCATGCTCTAGAGGTCACAGACCCATCTCATGAACTTAATTCTGGGGTCCTCTTCTTCCATGGCCATTTCTGGTAGCATTGCTGACACTTGGAGTAATCTAAGTCTTCATGGACTATACTACAGCAGCATGTTAAAAAACTTTTTTGGCTACACCCCACAGCATGTGGGACCTTACTTCCCTGACCAGGGATTGAAGCCACATCCCCCTTCACTGGAAGGCACAGCCTTTTAAAAATTGTTTGTATTTATTAATTTATTTTTGGTTGTGCTGAGTCTTCATTGCTTTTCTGTAGTTGCAGCAAGTGAGGGCCACTCTCTAGTGCACAGGGTGCTCATTTCGGTACCTTCTCTTGTTGTGGAGCACAGGCTCTAGAGGGCTCAGGCTCAGTAGTTGAGGGCTTAGTTGCTCTGCAGCATGTGGCAATCTTCCCTGACCAGGGGTGAAACCTGTGTCTCCTGCATTGGTAGGCAGATTCTTTACCACTGAGCCACCAGGGACATCCCACAATAGCCTTTAAATGTATGCCAGCCCTATGTATATGTTTATACAAATATACATAGTTTAATGTATGCCAGTTCCCATAAATTCTTCAGCCAAGTTCCACACTATTCATTTACTCTGGAAGAGAAAAATTCATCTCCGGAGGCCGAGACCTTCTCTCTTAAGGGAACCTGAAAGCCCAGGCTTTCTTACTTGCCTCCTGGCTCTCTTGAATCAGGATGAAGAAACAGTGGAGTCTCTGTTCTTTCTTGGCCTAAGTCCCTATTTTTCAGGCCTCCTCCTTCACTGTATTTTTTTTAAGTGGGGGGTAAAACAGACATAACATAATCTTTATTCTTTTTACCACTGTTAAGAATAGAATTCAGTACTGTTAGCAACATTCACATTGCTGTGCAAAGTCCAGAACTTTTTCGTTGTATAAAACTCAGACTCTGTTCCCATTAAACATCAAGCTCCATTTCTCCCTCCCTCTAGCCCCTGGCAACCACCATTCTACCTTCTGTTTCTATGAGTTTTACTAATCTAGATACCTCACATAAGTGAAATCATACAGTATTTGTCTTTCTGTGACTGGCTTATATCACCTAGAGTCTTCAGTTCTCATCCATGTTGCAGCATGTATCCGAATCCCTTTCCTTTAAAAAACTGAATAATATTCCATTGTGTGTATACACCACATTTTGCTTATCCATTCATTGGCTGATAGACATTTGAGTTGCTTCTACTTTTTGACCATTGTGGATAATACTACAGTGAACATGAGTGTATAAATACCTCTTTGAGACTCTGCTTTCAATTTTTTGGACATATACCTGGAACTGGTATTGCTAGGTAGTATGGTAATTCTATTTTTAATTTTTTGAGGAATTGGCACATTGTTTTCCATAATGGCTGTACCATTTTACATTAGTGCACATATGTAAACAATAGTGCATGAAGGTCCCAATTTCTCCACATCCTTGCCAACATGTATCTTCTTCCTTTTCTTTCTTTTTTTAAATAACAGTTATCCTAATGGGTGTGAGTTGATACCTCATTGTGGTTTTGATTTGCACTTTCCTAACTGTTAGTGGTGTTGGGCATCTTTTCACATACTTGCTAGCCATTGTATATCTTCTTTGAAGAAATGTCTATTCAGATCTTTTGCTCATTTTTTTAAAATTGAATTATTTTGTTATCATTGAATCATGGGAACTCTTTGTAAATTCTGGATCTTAAACTCTTATCAGATATATGGTTTGCAAATATTTTCTCCCATTCTGTAGGTTGCTTCTTCACCCTGTGTCTTTTGATGCAGAGTAGTTTAAAATTTGAGATAGTCCAAAACTTCTATTCTTGCTTTTGTTGCCTGTGCTTTTGGTGTCATATTCAAGAAATCATTGCCAAATGCAAGGTCATGAAGGTTTCCCCCTGTTTCTTCCAGGAGCTTTATTGTTTTAGCCTTTATGTTCATCTCTTTGATTCATTTTCATTTAATTTTTGTATACAGTGCAAGATAAGGGTCCAACTTCATTCCTTTATATGTAGATGTCCAGTTTTCTCAGCACCATTTGTTGAAAAGACTGGAACTCTAGTCAAAAATCATTTGACCACATATGTGAGGGCTTATTTCTGACCTCTCTATTCCTCTCCACTGGTCTAAATGTCTCTCTTTATGCCAGTACCATACTTTGATTACTGTAGTTTTGTAATGAGTTTTGAAATCAGGTATTCTGAGACTTCCAACATTCTTTTTCCTCCCAAGATTATTTGGCTATTCATGGTATTTTGAGATTCCATATAAATTTTAGGATCGATTTTTCCATTTCTTAAAAAAAATGCCATAGGATTTTTGATAGGGATTGCACTAAATCTGCAGATTGTTTTGGGTAATACTTACATCTAACAATATCAATTATCGAACAAAAGATATCCTCCAATTTTCTTCAGTTTGTGCCTTCCCAATTTCCTTCAGCAGTGTTTTATAGTTTTCAGGGTACGAGTTCTTTGGCATCTTTGTTTAAATTTATTCCTAAGTATTTTATTTGTTTTGATGCTAAGTGGAATCGTTTTCTTAATTTTGTTTTCAGATTGCTCATTGCTAGTGTATAGAAGCACAAGTGATTGTAAAAAAAATTTTATTTATTTTTGGCTGTCTTCACTGCTGCCCAGGCTATTCTCTAGTTGCAGTGAACGGGGGCTACCCTCTAGTCGTGGTGTGTGGGTTTCTCACTGCAGTGGCTTCGCTTGTTGCAGAGCACAGGCTCTAGGGTGTGTGGGCTTCAGCAGTTTCGGCACATCGGCTCAGTAGTTGCAGCTCCTGGGTTCTACAACACAGGCTCAGTAGTTGTGGAGCAGTTGGGGCGCATGGGCTTAGTTGCTCCGTGGCATGTGGGATCTTCCCGGACAAGGGAAGAACTTGTGTTTCCTGCACTGGCATGCATATTCTTCACCACTGAGCCACCAGGGAAGCCCTGATTATTTTTATGATTTTTTTATAATGGAACTTTGCTGAATTTGTTTCTTAGTTCTAACAATTTTCTTTTGGAATTAATGCTCTCCCTGATACTCATTAGATCTGATCAGAAGACTGTTTCCCCTGGATATTTCCTTCACTCATTTCCTAGTCTTCCTTGGCTAGGTCATTATGCTGCAGTCATTACTAAGAACATCAGGGCATCAAAGGCTGCCATCAGCAGGATCTCCTGAGTTGGTAGTTGGATGGAAAGTTGGACTGGTAATTTTAGGATGCATTTGGTGGTTGGTACCCCAATGTTGAAACTTTGTCCCTGCACTGTTTCTACAATCATGATATCTCACCAAAATGGAAGTGAGTGGCTGGCTGTGAGGGGCCTAGAAGCCAGAAACTTGGGCACCTCAAGAATTCCTTTGGGCCAACTTGAGGCAGAGCCTTCTTTCTAGAGCAGTGTCTTGATATCCTCCCTGAAGAATACAGAGGGACTGACTCTAACTCTGGGCTTTCAACCCCATCATTTGCTACATTAGAATCACTGTATGACCAGCTGCACAAGGGAGCTTTATGGAGATGAAACTCTAGGGTCTGAACAACTTGGTTTGATTCAAAAAAGCATTGATAGAAAAGCAAGGAGCACACATTGGTTGCATCATGAAAAGGCAGTTATACTATTCAACTGTGTCTCTTTCCAACTATGTCTCAACTCCACACTGATGCTATCTTCTAATTCCGTCCACTCTAGGAAAGTTAAGCCTCCCTGTCCAATATTTCCATCTTTCTACAGATCTGCCCACCACTCATGGAATGCTTTTATTCAGACATTTCCTACCTACCTCTTATAGAATCCTCTTTTTTACCAAACTGGTATAGTTCAACCTAGAGGGTACTGAATTTTCTGGGCTAAGTCCTGTCATCACCTTCTCTCCGGGAGCATGCCTCAGCCCTCAAATCTTCAGGGATGTGCATTTGGGGGCTACTCTCAGGGGGTCAGCCTGTAATTCTCTTTGAACAGATCTCTTAAGAAACTTACCCCACCATTTCCAGATCATCTGATGCTAACACACACTGTGACCCAGATCATCCTCCTCTCAACACCATCAAGGTTCCTATAAAGGGGCAAAGAGGACACTAGGATTTAAGGTGATACCTGTGCAATGAGCAGCACAGAGACCAGCCCATGGCCCAAACTCATTTCAATTTCAAATTCTGTACAGCCCAGTAGCTCAGAACCACAGGATCAGTGCCCTGTCATGGAAATGGAAATTTTTAATTTGGGATACTCTCATTGGAAAAGAAGGATCAGAGAATTTCATGGTCTTTGACATGAGTTCTAACTGACCACCATCATCAGAAAAGAGCAACAGGAGGAAGAGCAGATGGGATTGGACCACTGTCCATACAAACCTCTTTTCTGTCCTGGGGGCGCTTTCTCAGCCATGACATCTTTCTTCCTACCTAGGGCTACCTGGATGCTGTTTCATGAGGCATGACAGCTTACCTGGGTGCTATCATCATCTTGCAGATGCTACCCAATGTCACAACTGCACTGCAAGTTAGGACATTATGAAGCCCTGGGACTCTGAAGACCCCAGGATCTTCTCCAGCTCCTCCTGGGCCTCTTGTAGATGCATGGGCATACTTTAGTTTCATAGTTCAGAACAATAACAATCTCAGAGGGTTTGATTCCTTGACCAAATAGGGCCTGTCTTCCAATGTCAAGGCAAAACCACCATCAGATTAGTCAACAGAATCAAGAAAGACCATTCCTGTCTTCTCAGGTTACTGAACAGAATGATCTCTGATCCCTCTTCATATACCATGTGGAATTGTATGTTCTGTCTTAAAAGATAGTGGTTTACAAAGGACTTTCCTTGGAGCCCTTTCTAGGGATAACCAAGGGAAAATGACGCAAGAGAAACTCCAGCCCTCCTCCCTTTTTTCTGGCTTTACTCCAAACAGTTCTACTTTTCTCTTGTATTTTGAGCTTCATCCTGATCTTTTTGTTAGAATGATGGATTTCACAGCTTTTTAAAAAGGTTAGGAAATCAGTGATCCATTCCAAGGGCACTCTTCTGTGGCTAACACACCCAGGAGTGAAGTACACCCACTGGTTTGTATTCTTACCACAGAAGGTTGGTACCTCCACTTGAATTCTGGCCACAAGTACATTATCTATCCCTTCCCCATCAGGATTTCTGGGCAGTAACCCTCTGGACAGAGGGAAGGGTTCTGCTGAAACATGTTGTGTCCCATATAAACTGCAGCCCTTGCCTTTCAAACAGACACAGCATTGACAGGCAGATGACAGATACCATGGCATTCAGGGCCGCCTCGGCTGAACCCCACACCATCCAGATGAATATGGACACACACATAATATCTTTGTTGGAGATTCCCCACGCTTCAGCCTACACCCTTCATCAGCCTTGTTTCCTCTGCACTCAGGATCCAAGGATCCCAACAGCCTAGCCAAACTGGTCAGAGAGAAAAGGAGTTTGGGATGGATTTTCTTGGGCTCCAGGATCTCAAAGGTGGAGCCTGAAGCCATATTTCCACCCAGTCCTTCTCTTCCAACTTGTATCACCCTGATGAAGCCCCCTCTCAAATTCAGACTTACCCTGGTGCAAAAATGAGAGGGGCTTTGCCAGCAGGACCTGTGAGCTGGACTCCTGGATGGTGCTCTTGCTGGATGTGCATCTGAGTCCTGCCAGCTCCAGTTCTGCAGCTTTCTTCAAGGGCACAGACCCAGCCTACAGCCCCTCTCCTGGCATCTCTATCACTCCCATAGGAAGCAGGGACACAGAGGAGGATTCTCAGGTAGCTATTGGATCTGCAGGCAGAAATTGTTCTCCCACAGCACGAACACCTGGGGAGAGATCAAGGCAGGAAAACAGGAAGTCAGGGAGGAGGCAGCAGGGCTCAGGGAGGGCCTCGTGGGCTCAGTGAGAAGTAAGGGAGGTAAGGAAAGGGGTCATGGGTTCAGGAAGTGTAGTGGGGGAAATGCCAATGTTGGAGGATTAGGAACCCAAGCTTCCCTTCCTCTTTAGGCCTTTGGGAGGGGCACCCAGGTTGAGTTTGGAGCTGGCGGTGGGGGTTCATCACTCCAGTGCTCAAGAGTCTGGGGATGCAGCAGTACAATGAGACAACTGTTTCTGTGCTGTTTTTTTGTTTTGTTTTTTGATCCAGAATTTTCCTTGATTCCAGTCATTGCCAGCAGGCTTCTCCTTAGGGTGTACTTATCTTCTCCAGACCCAGTATGCATACTAGGACTCCTCTAGGACTCCCTCCTTTAATAGGGCTGAAATGGTCCAAAACAGCATTTCCCAAACTCTAACAGCATAAAGGGCAAACATAAAATGATGCATGTAGGACTTTATCCAACCAAGAACTATGGACTGACTCACTTCCCACAAGAGCAGCCATGAGTCGGAGTTTTTCCAGGATTCGAGTTTTCCTTATGGAAATCCCAAGTTCCTTTCCTTCAGATCCATCTGAAGGTCATCCTGCCCCTCAAAGAATCCCAACCTTGTGGGCCCAATGAGTAGGGCCTTCTCATTTCCTCCTCTTCTTCCCAGAGCTAGGCCGTGGTTAGCTCCCTTCCTAGGCGCCTCTGTTCCTCTGCAGAGTCCAAGAGGACTTAGGGTTCCCAGGTGACTTCCGGATTTGTCCCCAGAGGACCGAAAGCTGTTTGTGGGTATGCTGGGCAAGCAGCAGGGTGAGGAGGACGTCAGACGCCTATTCCAGCCCTTCGGCCACATCGAGGAGTGCACCGTCTTGCGGAGCCCTGATGGCACTAGTAAAGGTGACTTGAGCTGACCCCTGGATTTCCTGATGACCCCTGCCTCACTCTGGACCACAGGACCCTTTGGCCTCTGTGACCTGAGCCACCTCTATCCTGCCCCAGGCTGTGCCTTTGTGAAGTTCGGGAGTCAAGGGGAAGCTCAGGCAGCCATCCAGAGTCTGCACGGCAGCCGGACAATGGCGGTGAGGGCGGGCGCTGGGGCCAGGGCGAGGCCAGTGGGGTGGGGACTGGCTGCTTCTCCCCACAAACCCGGAGAAACGGCCTAATGATGAGCAAGGCACTGGGCCCAGAGCTGGAGCTGGGGGTTAGGCCGGTCCTTACAGCCTCCTCTGTCTTACCCAGGGCGCCTCGTCTAGCCTCGTGGTCAAGCTGGCAGACACGGACCGCGAGCGCGCACTGCGGCGGATGCAGCAAATGGCCGGCCAGCTGGGTGCCTTCCACCCGGCGCCGCTGCCGCTCGGGGCCTGCGGAGCCTATACCACCGCGGTAGGTGCCTGGTCCTGGAGTACACCCGGCGCAGCGAGTGAGCCAGGCGGGGGCTAGGGAGCCCGAACAGCTGCCCGCCACTGGGTCTTCCACACTTGCCCTTCTTCCCTCCCAAAGATCCTGCAGCACCAGGCGGCCCTGCTGGCGGCGGCGCAGGGCCCGGGCCTCGGCCCAGTGGCGGCAGTGGCTGCCCAGATGCAGCACGTGGCGGCCTTCAGCCTGGTAGCAGCGCCGCTCTTGCCCGCGGCAGGTACTGCGCAAAGGGGGCGGGGCCGGGGCGGGGCTGGGGCCAGGGCGGAGCGAGCGTGGGGCGGTGACCTGACTTTCCCACCTCCTCGCCACCTGCAGCCAACTCCCCTCCTGGCGGTGGCCCGGGCACGCTTCCGGGTCTCCCGGCGCCCATCGGCGTCAATGGATTCGGTCCCCTGACTCCCCAGACCAACGGGCAACCAGGCTCGGACAGTCTCTACAATAACGGGCTCTCTCCTTACCCAGGTGGGCCCCCCACTCCGCCCAAATCTCCCCCCAAATGGAGTGGGGAGCGGGGAGTGGGGGCTGGGGGATGGTGGTGGCAAGGCCTGGCCTCCCTAAGAAGAGACTCCTCCTTCCTTCTGCCTCTCATCGCCTCCCTCCACACTCCCTGCATTCTCACCTGGCCCTGCCCGTCAGCCCACCTTCATTTTGGGCCTTGCGCCCCTCTCTTCCCAGCCCAGAGTCCCGGCGTGGCTGACCCCCTGCAGCAGGCCTACGCTGGGATGCACCACTACGCAGGTTTCACTTGGCGCTACGCGGCCTGGGAGGTTTGAAGGGCCCCAGAAAGTAACGGGGAGATTTGTGGGGGGGCGGGGTGGGGGGGAGGTTAGGCTCTGTTCTGAGGAGTCGACCCTCCATTCCCTCACCCTTGGACCCAGAACGACCTTTCTAGGGGTGGACCGGCTGAATTGGTCAAAAGTGGCCAGGCAGATGGGGTCCTGCTTGGGGGATGGCTCCTGGGGGGTCACTGCCCGCTCCCACCTCTGTCTCCAGCAGCCTATCCGTCGGCCTATGCCCCAGTGAGCACAACTTTTCCCCAGCAGCCTTCAGCCTTGCCCCAGCAGCAAAGAGAAGGTGAGGGACAGGGGTCTGGAGATCAGGGCCTGGTGGGGCTGGACTTAGGACTCCTCCCCTGAACCAGCCTGCCGCTGTTCCTCCAGGCCCGGAAGGCTGTAACCTCTTCATCTATCACCTGCCTCAGGAGTTTGGTGATGCAGAACTCATCCAGACATTCCTGCCCTTTGGAGCCGTTGTCTCTGCCAAAGTCTTTGTGGATCGTGCCACAAACCAGAGCAAGTGTTTTGGTGAGTTGAGCCCCATCCATGGACCTTTCCCTCTCCTAATTACAAGGCTCCCTACAAACCCTAAGTTTGCGCCTCCAGAAGTCAATGATTCCTAGAAACTGAGTGTATAGCACTCAGCAGGGTCCCAGACCAGGAACAAGTCTATATCGTTCACCTGGGACGGTCAGGTGTCTGGTAGATCTTCAGCCAGGTTGAAGGCTTCAGAATCTGGCCAGGGCAAGTGGATGAGGGGATGGTCTGGAGTCAGAGATCCCCTCCAACTGCAACTGCAATTCAGAGGATCAGCATGGGAGCTGTGGAGGGAGAGAGCTTTTTCCATGCCAGGAAAAAACAGAGAAACACCAGCCACCTAACACACGCACTCAGAATTACCTCCTGTCTTTCCAAGAATCACAGGAAACTCAGGCCACTTGACCACGTCTGTATGAGCCTGTGTCCGTGTGTGTGTGTGTGTCCGTGTGTGTGTGTGTGTGTGTGTGTGTGTGTGTGTGTGTGTGTGTGTGTGTGTGTGTGTGTGTGTACACGCACATGCAAACACTGAAGGGTGGAGGAGTATTTGATTGATGGAATTGGCCTAAGTGGGGTGAGGAGAAGAGGCTGGGCAGAGTTCCCAGCTAACCTCTCTGCACTTACCCTCCAGGGTTTGTTAGCTTTGACAATCCAACCAGTGCCCAGACAGCTATTCAGGCCATGAATGGCTTTCAGATTGGCATGAAGAGGCTCAAGGTTCAGCTGAAGAGGCCCAAGGATGCTAACCGGCCTTACTGATCTGCTCTTACTGACCAACCACAAAAGGTGAGTCCTTCGTGGACCCCAGGCAGATGCGTCCTGAGTGATAGAGGCACTCTCAGCTTTGCTAATCCTTTTGGGATGTTGAGGGCATCCACGTCTGAAAAAATCTGGGTGAGAAGAGCCAGGAGTTAGGAGGAATCCTCAGTTTGGGGCTGTTTTTTCCTTCCATATATGAACTGAGATAAACTTGACATCATTTCTTTCCCCATAGCCTGGGAGAGATGATTACAGTAAGATCCAATGAGCTTATTCCATGCCAGAGATAGTCATGGGGACCTGTGTAGGGAGGGCAGAGGGGTGGAGAGTGAGACTAGAAAAGTAGGTTTGTGTCAGCTCATGAAGGGTCTTAAAGACCACGAGTTCGGAATTTATCCTGAAGATAGTGGAGAATCACTGAAGAATTTAAGCAAAGGAAGGACAGGATGTCAGGGCTGGGATGAAGGCAGTGAACATGCAGATAAGCAGAGAAGCAAATGCCCTGAAGATTTACGGGGACTGGTGGCGATGGGGAGGAAGATGACAAGCTCTCTTAGATTTCTGGCAAGCCCAGCTGCCTGTGACTTTTAGAGATTTGCTGTCTCAGAAGGTTCACAAGACCCTCCTTCACTTGAACTATCCTCCCGGGAGCCCTCGGGAGGGGGTGCAGGGCCATGGTGATCTGCCCAGAATCTGGAGTCTGGCTCCAGGGGGGAAGCCTGAGGTCCAGCCACTCACCTGAGATGTCACGGATGGGGCAAGTTGTCTTGCTCTCCAGAGTGACATTTTTCTTTTTCTCCTTTCTCTCTCCTTATCAATTAATACCCAACATGGGAAACCGAAGAGTGAGAAGAAAGGAAAAGAGAAGCACATAATGCTTGAGCAGCCCTTCCTGAAGGAGCAGCCGCAGATGGAGGTGGACCCTAGGCCAACACCTGGGCTCAGGCCGCTTTAAGGATTGTTTTCACCAAGTGGGTTGTTCTGTGCCTGTGATGCAGAGCTCAGGCTGGCAAGGCAGCTGGGGCTGGCTGAGGAGTGACTGTCTAGGGAGGGGAACCAGCAGATGGCCTAGGGGGTGCCAAGGGCTTCTCCAAAAGGAAGCCCAGATCTACTTCTTTCAAAATCATATCATTCCTTAGAGTTTAGGGACCAAAGGACTATTGCTTTTTTAAGAATATATATATATATATATAAATTAAAACAAAGAAAAAAACAAAAAAAAAATCAAGAGAAACAAAAGAAACAGTATAGAGTCTAATAAAAGCTGCCTTTAAATATCCCTAGGAGACAGGGTGAAGAAGACCCTTGA
This sequence comes from Cervus elaphus, assembly GCF_910594005.1. Classification (NCBI taxonomy): domain Eukaryota; kingdom Metazoa; phylum Chordata; class Mammalia; order Artiodactyla; family Cervidae; genus Cervus; species Cervus elaphus. The sequence goes on from NC_057826.1 coordinate 81,179,223, forward strand.
AGGCCCCAGCCTAGGCAGAGGAAGGCTGTGGAAAGATTATTCTGTGTCTCATTCCCTCTTAACCTCCCAACCCCACCCCAACACCTTTTAAAATAACTAAGGACTTGAGGTCTATGCTCCTAAGCAGGTAACAAGAGAGTTATGGAAGGCAGTGAGCCCACAGCCCCCAAACTCAGAGAGCATCCTTGAACAAGCCTTGACAAGGAGCTCTGGCCTGCCCTGGTCCTTGCCACCCTTAAAGGCCTCTTAAGCCAGCAGGAGTGGGAACCTGCCTTTCCTTCTTGACAGCCTTTCCTGTGGAACCTCTGCTTCCCCAGTTAGGATGAAAGGGAGTTTGGACCACCCCAGTCTTTCCCTTCCCTGTCCAGATAGACAGAGGCCCTGCCTTGGGCTGAGCTGAGACACCTCCTGTTTCCCCTCACCTTGAGCCAGCCCCAGTGTCCCCTTGCTCCAGACCACCTTCCGTCTCTAAGTCTAAGTCTACCCACCTGTAAAGTAGATTCAGGATATATATAGAGGGCTGTGACAACAGACTTGGAAGATTTGCTTCTGTATATACTGCCATTGAGAGAAGGGGATAATTTTCAATATTGTAGAAGCTTCAGAATTTAGAGGTCCCTCTTTACCCAGGACCTGGGAGGGAAGTAGATGTTTTGCCAAAATACTTCTTCATTCCTTTAAAAACTACATCTTTCCTATGCAAGAGTGTCTCACATGTGCTTATCCGAGGTGCTTCTAGATGGTGAGCAGTGTTCAGCTTAGAAGTGGTGTGTGCTCTGTCTGTCTGTCTGTGTCTGTCTGTGTATCCAGTGGGTGCCATATAAAGCTGATCGATGGTGGTGCTTCCTGCCTGCTTCTGTGAGATGGGCAAAAGTTTCGGCTTAGAACACCATGACTCACCTTGCCTTGGTCAGCCTTTCCTGGCCCACAGGGCCTTGCACATACTGTTCCTAGGAGGATAATCTTTGCTCCACCCCACACACCTGGATCAGACTAGTCTGGGGCCCCAGCTGTGTGGTGGGCACTCTGGTCCCCAGATGTTACTGAGGCTGGAGGCCTCTAATCTGATGTCACATCAGACAATGAAGGACATGGCAGGGGGAGAGTTCCTCCTTCATAAGAGTTTCTAAGAAAATGTGTTCCCACCTGTTCCTTTGTCTTTGACTCGTTTTTGGAGGGAATGGGATTAAAACTAACATTACCAGATAAGGTGCCATATGTACCAATAAGTAACTTCCAGCTGAGAGAGGAGCTAGTGTCAAGGGTGTCTGTACACCAGCACAATACTAACACACAGACTAAGCACCCTGGACACAGATGGGAATATGTAACATCTGCACATACAAACAGCTATTCACATGGAGGCATGGAGGCCCCTCACTGCTGGGTGCTGAGCACTGTGTTAGGAGCTGGAGCACAGGCATGGTCTAAGCCAGTGCTCCCCAGCCTGTTCTGGCACCAGGGACTGGTTTCACGGAAGATAATTGTCCCACGGATGGAGGAGGGATGGTTTCGGGATGATCCAAGAGCATTACATTTATTGTGTACTTTATTTCTGTTATCATTACATCAACTTCACCTCAGATCATCAGGCATTAGATCCCAGAGGTTGGAGACCTCTGCTTTAGTTAAAAAAACTTGCTGATCCCTCTAAGCTCATGGAAGACTTATATAATGTCTAATGAGTTTAAACAACTATGTGTTTGTTTCTCTGTTGTGTGTGCATGTGTAAGTCCAAACACTTTCAGTTGCAAGTGTCAGAAACCCAACTCAAGCAAGCCAACAAGAAATTAGTTGGCTTACAAAACTGATAAATCAAAGGATGTACCTGCCTTTAGGTATGGCTGGATCTAGGCTGGATCTGGATTTAGGGGTTCAAATGATGATGTCTCCATCTCTTGACTCTGCTTCCTTCTATTTGGTGGCCTCACCAGTTCTAGCTCTAAAGACCTTGGGAGAACTTTGGCCAGAATAGACATGTGCCCACATCTAGGGTGGAAGAGTAAGCCACCATAATTGACTCACATAAGCTCACCAGGACTGTGTGGAAGGGTGAAATGGCTCTTCAGAAGAAAAGAAGATGGGCAGATAAGCAAGGTGCATCCACAATATTCCAAAATCCACCTATATACTCTTCTTGACAAACATACAGTGTCAAAAATATGTCTGCCTAACGATACAATATTCTTAGACCTAACAAAAAGCTGCACTCCCCCACTTCTCAATGGGAGGCAAAACCAAATCATGCCCAGTTGCTTCATTGAACCCTCAGTGCAGCGTCCCTTTGTGATGTGCAGTTGTTGATTAGGTCTGGATATAACGCCTTGTGATTTTGCAATCTATGGCTTAAAGATAAATGTAGCTACCTCTGCATAACCAATATGAAATAGTAGAGGTAAATAGGATAACCACTAAAAAGAAAAATTCAATTTGGACTAGAAGAGGAAACAATGGTCACTAATCCATAGCATATAGCAGATCCATCCTTCTGGACAGTGGAGTGAGTTTCTTGGTCGATGAAACTACTTACTCTAGGTCCTTTCTTACTGGAAAGTATCTTCTTTATCCATTGTCCTTTATGAACATCCTCAAGAAGATGCCCCTTCTGGAACTGAAGCATCCCTCCTCCCTTTGGACATGGTGCGTGTGTGTGCATGTTCAGTTGCTCAGTCGTGTCCTACACTTTTGTGACCCCATGGACTGTAGCCCACCAGGCTCCTCTGTCCATGGGATTTCCCAGGCAAGAACACGGGAGTGGGTTGTCATTTCCTCCTCCAGGGAATCTTCTTGACCCCAGGATTAAACCTGTGTCTCATGCATTGCAGGCAGATTTTTTTAACTGCTTGAGCCATCAGGACAGCCCCCTTTGGACATGGGTTTGGGCCTAAACATTGTCTTAGAGATTATGTCTTCCCAGATCCCTGACTGTCAAGTGAGAAGTCTCTGCACAATTCCTTTCAAACCGACTTGATTTGATTCCTGGTTGCTCTCTGTGAGCTAGTAACCATCATCAAGAATCTTGCCGAGTCCTTGTCCTTGAGTCTGGATCTGGCCCTTGTGGTTTCTCTTAGCAACAGGTCACATTTGGCCCATTCCCCTCCCACTCAGCTTCATGGCTTCCACAATGGCCTGTCTGTGATAATGTCAACCGTAACCTCAGTGCCTCAAGAAATATTATATATATATATACATATACATATGCATATAATATATTACCTATATATGTAATCCATTAAATATATTACCTATATAACACTTGGCTGGCTCATGCTCCAGTAACCCTGACTCAGTTCAGTTCAGTTGCTCAGTCATGTCCGACTCTTTGCGACCCCATGAACCACAGCACGACAGGCCTCCCTGTCCTTCACCAACTCCCAGAGTTTACCCAAACTCATGTCCATTGAATTGGTGATGCCATCCAATCATCCTGTGTCATCCCCTTCTCCTCCTGCCCTCAATCTTTCCCAGCATCAGGGTCTTTTCAAATGAGTCAGATCTTCACATCAGGTGGCCAAAGTACTGGAGTTTCAGCTTCAACATCAGTCCTTCCAGTGAACACCCAGGACTGATCCCCTTTAGGATGGACTGGTTGGATCTCCTTGCAGTCCAAGGGACTCTCAAGAGTCTTCTCCAACACCACAGTTCAAAAGCATCATTTCTTCGGCGCTCAGCTTTCTTTATAGTCCAACTCTCACATCCATACATGACTACTGGAAAAACCATAGCCTTGAGGACCTTTGTTGACAAAGTAACGTCTCTGCTTTTTAACATGCTGTCTAGGTTGGCCATAACTTTCCTTCCAAGGAGTAAGCGTCTTTTAATTTCATGGCTGCAATCACCATCTGCAGTGATTTTGGAGCCCCCCAAAATTAAGTCAGCCACTGTTTCCACTGCTTCCCCATCTATTTGCCATGAAATGATGGGCCCAGATGCCATGATCTTAGTGTTCTGAATGTTGAGCTTTATAGTCAGAAATCCCTAAGCAGTACTGGCTTGTAGGCCTCAGCCCCAAGGCACTGTTCAGGACAGCAGTAAGGCAACCACAGAAGCACTGGTTCTGGCCAATCATCAGCTTGCTCAGCTCCTTTTTCTCTGGCCATGGTCCATATTACACTAAGGCCACATCCCCAAAACCTTCCTGAGGGGAGTCTAACAGTGGACATTGAACTGAGGGGACCCTCTGAGAACCTGTATAACTTGGGCACTATGGGCAGAGTCTTCAGCCTTCAGAAGGGCTCCTGGAATTTCTCTCTCTCTCTCTGGATGCAACCTGGGTGTCTTGGATATAGAGAGAAAAAACCTTTGGTCTAAGATGGGACTGACAATCTCTGACCTCAGAAGCAGCTCTGGATTTGCTGTGTGCTCTGACCTGGGGTCTCACCTCTGCCTCAGTGGAGCAAAGCATGCATGTGATACCCTCCAAAAGAGGGTACGAAGGTCAGGGAGATCTCAGAATCTCTTTATCTTTTCTAGCTTGGGTTCTATCTTTGGGCAGTCACTGTCCTGACTATACCTGTCTGTACTGTGACACAGCCAAATGCAGTAGGGATTCAGAGGTTGTTTGGGGCCTCTGGGCCTCCCTCACTTCCTGGTGGCTCAGCAGTAAATAATTTGCCCACAATGCAGGAGACTCAGGAGATGTGGGTTCGAGCCCTGGGTTGGGAAGATCCCTTGGAGGAGGAAATGGCAATCCACTCCAGTATTCTCGCCTGGAAAGCCCGAAGGACAGAGGATCCTGGTGGGCTACAGCCCATAGGGTCACAAAGACTAAAGACTTAGTCAGACACGACTAAGCACACATGCATCCATGCTGGGCCTCCCTCAGCCAATATATTTGCACAAGCATGTTACACAGCCCTGTGTTCTTTGGGAGAACCCATGAAGGAAGACACCTCATGGGCTCAGGAAGCCCAAAGACAATGTACACTCTACAACCACCCTTGGAGCTTGAGTCATGTGGGGTCCACAAAGGGCTGACCAAGTCTGTGCCAAGTGCAAACTCAGAAAGGGTAGAGACTAGGACTCTTTTACTCCCCAGCCTTAGCTTCAGAAACTGCCCTCACAGTAGTGCAGCCTGGGCTAAAGGGCCTTAGATTGGCCACCTATGCTGCTAAGTCACTTCAGTCGTGTCTGACTCTGTGCGACCCCATAAACAGCAGCCCACCAGGCTCCCCCGTCCCTGGGATTCTCCAGGCAAGAATACTGGAGTGGGTTGCCATTTCCTTCTCCAATGCATGAAAGTGAAAAGTGAAGTCACTCAGTCGTGTCCGACTCTTAGCGACCCCATGGACTGCAGCCTACCAGGCTCCTCCATCCATGGGATTTTCCAGGCAAGAGTACTGGAGTGGGATGCCACTGAATAGAGGGGGCTTTTAACTTCCAGGCTCCAGCCTCCTGCCCTCTAGTGGCCTAAGAGCACAGAGACCCAGAAGGTACAGCAAACTGCAAGCCTGGGTTTGATTCTTCCCAAGGTCTTAGGTGCCCAGAAGACTATGTAGGGAACCACAAAAGGAGCCTGAGAAATTGGCCTCAGCTTCTCCTAGGGAGTAGGCCAGAAATGGCCTGACCTAGCACTCTTGGCACTGGGGCCCTAACAGGAATCCAGAGATCTGGGCTGGATTTCCTGCAAGTGAGCTGGAACTCCAATCCTTTGGCCACCTGATGCGAAGAGCTGACTCATTTGAAGAGACCCTGATGTGGGAAAGATTGAAGGCAAGAGGAGAAGGGGATGACAGAGGATTAGATGGTTGGATGGCATCACCAACTCAACGGGCATGAGTTTGAGTAAACTCCAGGAGTTGGTGATGGACAGGGAGGCCTGGTGTGCTGCAGTCCATGGGGTCGCAAAGAGTCAGACATGACTGAGTGACTGAACTGACTGAACTGAACTGAGCTGGAAAAATCAGTTGTGCTCTCAGGACATTCTTGCTACCCCAAATAGTGTTGGGATGGGGGCTTTGATTGTGGCTCCATATCTTAACCCAAGTGTTCTAGAAAGCAGAGTCTGAGGCTCACATTTTGGAGAGACGGAAACCCTGGAGAGTGAGAGGGGAGAAGAGATGCGGTGAGGAAAGATGTGAAGCAAAGCAAGACAATGTATCCCTGTGGTGGCCACTGTGTCGCATGAGCCCTGAGGACAGAGCCAGTGACTTGATGAGACTGTGTGCTGAAGCACATAGTGTTTGCAAGGAGAAAGTGCACCATGGATGGGTTTACCAAGAGGAGACTTGAGAGGGGACTTTCCCAGCGGTTCCCCTCTCATCGCTTGATTTCTACTGGCCAAGGTGCGCCGTGCAGAGAGCTGACACCACTGCATTTCTGAGGTGCATCATTTGCCCCCTGGGTGGCTGCTTGGGAGGTCAGATCCCATGCCTGCCACGTGGCATTTCTACCACAAGTGTGGAAGTGGGGTGGTGGGCTATGAGAGAGAGAGAAGGAGGTGGCTGAGGGAGTCTGGAAAGGCACATCAGGTTTGTGACTAATGCACCTCACTCTCTCCCACAGGATTAACAGCCAAGGTCCCCAGACACCAGAGCCCCCAGGACTGTCTAAATTTTAAGTAAAATACACAGTATTTGATTTGGGAGAAAAAAAGAAGACACATTCAGCTGTGGCTTGGAGGATCAGGCCTTTTCTCTAGAACTTCCCAGACCCTAAGCTCCAGTATCTTCTGCAGGATATCCCACCTCTCCACCCTTGTTCTCATTCATTTTAGTTTGGGGCAGAGGATCTGGCTTTTATGATCTATAACACACGTGATTATCTAACCCTTGGCTGTCTAGCTAACCAGTCACAGGCAAAAAAAGAACTCTAGACAAAGCTGCCTGTGGTTGGTTCTACTAGCATGGAAGCAGATAAACTTCAGGACCTTACCAGAAATCTTGTGAGAGGCCAGTATACTGCAACATCCAGATATTTGTCCAGGGTGTCCCTGAAATCTCCATCTAGGATGAATACATGACCCAAAGATCCAGATAAAATAGAAGATCATTTAGCCAGCTGACTTGATACCACATAACAGGGGTTTCTAACTTCCCATTCAACGATTGTCAGAGCCCCACACTGTCTCCACTTCAGTTCTACCAGCTCTACATTCTAGAGTCTGTTGATTGCACATGCCATTCCATTTGTATATTAGGACTGGCTGAATTACAAGCAATAGGAACCAACACAAACCAGCTTAAGCAAGAAAGTAGCTGAGAAGTGTAGTGCTATTAATAACTTCAGGTGGGACTGAATTCAAGGGCTCAAACAAATGTCATCAGACCTCTTTCATTTCATCTCTCAGGGCTCTGCTTCTCTTCATTCTTTGTCCCATCCTCTTACCTGCCATAAATGCACTTTCTCCATTTGATAGAGAGCTGGGTTCCAGCAGCTTCAGTCCCATGCGCTCCTGGCACCATGGCCTCAAAAGCAAGAAAGTTTAAGGGGAAGGTTATGATTGGCTCTACTTAGGTCACAAAGCCTCACCTGAACTAGTCATTTTGGTCAGGGGGATGGAGTCCTCCACATGGCCTATTGGGTCATGTATCATCTCTGGGATAGAAGCAGGGAGGTAGCAGAGGTGGCTCGGGAACTGTCAATCCCACTAAGGAGTCATAGGGTGTAAAAACACATCCTGCATGGTCTGTAAAAACGTGTCAGTTGACCTAGCTGGAGCATAGGACGCAGGTGAGGGAGTGCTGAGGGTCAAATAGGAGCCAGAGTCATGGAAAGGGTACCGATTTTATCCTGGAGGCCACAAACAGCCATTGAAGAATTTTAACAGAGGAATGACATGATCAGATTTGGGTTTCAGAAAGATTCACTTAGATTGAAGATCCTGCATGCTGCAACTAAGACCTGGCACAGCCAAGTAAATAAATAATTTTTTTTAAAAGAAGGGATTGATTTAAGATGTATTAAGAGGTAAAATTGGTTCTGTTTACATGAGGGTGGGAGAAATCTAAGATGTTTCCCTCTCTGAGTTCCGGCTGAACAAGTCACAGGTGCTATTTACTAAGCTAAGAATATGAAAGAAAGGCAGATTGAGAGGGAAAAGATGAGTTTGCCTGTGAGACATACAAGTGGAGTTGTCTAAAAGGCAACTGGAAAAGCAAGAAGCAAAGAATGGAGATCAATACTCGGGAGTCCAAGTCACCTGCAGTCAGCGTGTCACACAGGACAATTTAAACAGAGAAGCCATCTCTTGAGAGGGCACTGGGTGGGTCATGGGATTGCCAAGGAGGACATGCAAGTTTGAAAAATAACTGAGAGCAACTGGAGGCCAGTCCACCAGAGCAAAGGCCAAAATAGACCAACCCAGTGAGAATATTGGCATTGTCATCACCACTGGGCACTGGACATCATCACCACCCAAACCCACACCGCTACAACCCCCAAGCACAGGGCAGAGTACAGTGGCCACTGCCACCAGGATGCATTCTGCATGGTTCTATTTCTCGGAATCATATATTCCAGAAGCTATTTTCCTGGGACCTATTTGGCCAAACTTAGGTCACATGCCTCTGTCTTAGTTGCCAAAGATCTGGGAAAGCAAAGACCCAATCTTTTCAGCGTCTGTCATGGAAGGCAGGCTCTGCTTACCTCCAAGACTTGTAACACAGGAAGGGTAATGAGATTCTGCAAAGCCCCAGATGATCAGGGTCTGCTTCAGGTGGATGTTATTGAGGTCACTGGAAAGAGTGATGAAATGAGAAATGGGTGTTGACTGAACTGTATTTTTAATTATTTAAATGGTGAATGAGGATGAGATGGTTAGACAGCATCACCGATTCAATGGACATGAGTTTGAGCAAACTCTGGGAGATAGTGAAAGACAGGGAAACCTGGCATGCAGCAGCCCATGGGGTTGCAAAGAGTCAGACATGGCTCAGCAACTGAACAACAAGTGGTAAATGACAGAAAAGAAATCTATTAAGGCAGTCATGAAGGAGCCATGTGAAATGTGGGAAAAAACTGGAAGAACACAGCCCACAGGAGCCAACAGAGGGAAAGGATGCAGGGATTGCTAATCATGGATGTCAACTGACATCAGTGGTCAAATAATTGTTGAGCCTGAAATTTTCCAGTGGGTTTCGAAGTTCAGAAGTCATCTGTAACTTTGGTGAATGGTTTCAGTAGAGGTTTGGGGGAGAGGAAGATGACACTAGATGGAGAGTGTAAACTACTTACAGGCTTGCTTGAAGACAAGAAAAAGGGTGGTGTAATGATCAGTATTGTGTGGGATTAAAATTGGATTTTTTTTTAGGTTGGGCTACTTGATCAAGCTTATATGCTGAGATCAGAGACTAGGAGAGAGGCAAAGCTGACTATCCATGAAAGAGGAATGTAAATAAAGGAGCAAAGTTCCCAAAGAGACAAAAGGAAGTGAAAAACCAATTATAAGGATTTTTAAGAGAAAGGATTAGCTTAGATTTGAAGAGAGACTTCATTACTTCTGAGAAAGAGTAGGGGAGATTCAAATGTTTGGAGGGGGCTGCACAATAAGCCAGATTCCTCCACGCTGACTTTATTTTCTCTGTGAAGCAGAATGGGGGGTGGTGGCACGAGCTGATGTGTAGAAGGACTGTACACTCAGGGCATAGCTGAGGAGACAGTGAATTTGTTGTCACTCTATATCATGTCCAAGATAAGTTTCCTTATATGATTTATTCTAGATAAAGGTGACTCATAGATTCCAAGGTCAGAGGGCCTTAGAAAGGGCCTGGGAGGACTTCCCTGGTGGTCCAGTGATTATGAATCTGCCTGCCAATGCAGGAGACACGGGTACAATCCCTAGCCTGGGAAGGTTCCACATGCCACGGGGCAACTACACCTGCACACCATAACTACTTAGCCTGTGCTCTGCAACGAGAGAAGCTACCACACAAGAAGCTGGCACACCACGGCCAGAGAAAGCCAATGCACAGCAACAAAGACCCAGCACAGCCAAAAAGGAAGGAAGGAAGGAAGAGAAAGGACTTGAGATATCCTCAGGAACCAAAGAGCTGTCTCATGATTTCTGGTCTCTGCCTCTCCAGTCTTCATTATCTCTCTGAGATAGCCTTTCTCCATTCCTTGTAACATTGGGTTGGCAAAAAAATTTATTCAGGTTTTGCTGTAAGATGGTATGAAAAAAACCACACGAACATTTTGGCTAACCCAATAGTTGGGATGGTGGATGACTCATGAGTTCATATCTCTTCTGCTCAAAAAACCAGTTCAGTTAGAATCATAGTCTCTCAGCCCTAATCCAAATTTCCCAGGAGAGAACATTGGCTTAGCTCAGTTTGGATTAGGAATCCACTCAGGGTTTGATAAACTGCAGCTGGGATGCCAGAGGCCACAGAAGACAAGCCTGGTCCTGGGGACTGCAGATCTGAAAAGTCAGTGTGGAAATTTTAATTCCCAAAGAATAGGGCTCATGGGCTGGACTAACAAAACAGTGTCCACTCACTAGCTCAGTGCTGCAGGACTGGATGATTTCCTTTATCCAGATTTAGGACAGGAGAATAGAGAAGGCAGATGGCTGCTTGTGATTTTAAAGGGCAAGCATATTGGCAAAAATGTGGTTAAAGTAACTGACCACAGGATCTAGACTGGTTGGGAAAAGAAGTGAAGACAGGAAAAGATGATTCAAGTATGAGCCAGCTGAGATTCACGTGATTCACAATGAGTAGAAGATCTAGTGGTGTGAGATGGGAGGAAGTAAAGAGAGGAAGTCCTGGAAGGTTATGGAATACTGGATTTTGACATTTCACTCATGGGGACAGACCTCCCAAGCTTACCCAAAGTGCTTCTGTTCAAACACTCCCACGAATACTTGGCTCTCCAAAGCTGTTCCGGGGCCTTTGCTGGTGAGTTGTTTTAGGGAGCAGAGGCAACTCCTTCCCCAGCGACTCTGAACTTCTACACTCTGTGACTAAGGCTCCAAGTCCTGTTATTTTATATTCCTCTTTTTTCAGTTATTATACACAATGGGTGTAACAAACTGACATGAAGACAGTGTTGGAGCACAAGCTGAGATGCCAGGTGAGAAGAGGAGGGGCATCGAAAGGGAGAGAGAATGAGAAGGGAGATGCCAAGGATATTCAAATGTAAAAAACGTCACTAGGAACATTATGACTGAAGTCGGCTCAGGAGGAGTAGATATGTCATGTGTTCACATCACTCAGGACCAAAGCCTTCCTTGTGTATGCGTGCTGTTGTTCAATTGATAAGTCCTGTCCAACTCTGTGTGACCCCATGGACTGCAGCACACTAGGCTTCCCTGTCCTCCACTGTCTCCTGGAGTTTGCTCAAACTTATGTCCATTGAGTTGTGATGCTATCTAACCATCTCATCCTCTGTTGCCCCCTTCTCCTTTTGCCTTCAATCTTTCCCAGCATCAGGGTCTTTTCCAATGAGTTGGCTTTTCACATCAGGTGGCCAAACTATTGGAGTTTCAGCTTCAGCATCAGTCCTTCCAATGAGTATTCAGGGTTGATCTCCTTTAGTATTGACTGATTTGATCTCCTTGCAATCCAAGGGACTCACAAGAGTCATCTCCAGCACCACAGTTTGAAAGCATCAGTTTTTCGGTACTCAGCCTTCTTTATGGCCCAACTCTCACATTTGTCCACGACTACAGGAAGAATCATAGCTTTGACTATACAGACCTTTGTTGGCAAAGTGATGTCTCTGCATTTTAATATGTTGTCTGGGTTTGTCATAGCTTTGTCAAGGTTTTTCACACTTTGTCATAGTTTTGTCAAGTACCAAAATGTCTTTTAATTTCATGGCTGCTAAAAGAGGGAATGAGGAAGGTAAGTAGATAAGAGATAAACCTTTCCCTATTAGTGCTGATGGAAAAGAGGGGCATGTGGGGAGCCCCAAGACACCCAATTCTGATTAAAGATGAAAGGAGGTCTGGCCATGTCTGAGGTCAACAATCACAACAACCACAGTTAACAGCTTCCATTTGTGAAGTAAATCCTAGTTCCAGGTATTCTGCTGGTTACTCTATATGTGTTCAGTTCAGTTCAGTCGCTCAGTCATGTTGACTCTTTGCAAACCCATGGACTGCAGCACGCCAGGCCTCCCTGTCCATCACCAACTTCCAGAGTTTAGCCAAACTCATGTCCATTGAGTCCGTGATGCCATCCAACCACCTTATCCTCTGTCATCCCCTTCTCTTCCCGCCTTCAATCTTTCCCAGCATCAGAATTTTTTCTAATGAGTCAGTTCTTCGCATCAGGTGACCAAAATATTGGAGCTTCAGCTGCAGCATCAGTCCTTCCAATGAATATTCAGGACTGATTTCTTTTAGAATGGATTGGTTGGATCTCCTTGCAGTCCAAGGGACTCTCGAGTCTTCAACACCACAGTTAAAAAGCATTAATTCTTCTGCACTGAGCTTTCTTTATAGTCCAACTCTCACATCCATACATGACTACTGGAAAAACCACAGCTTTGACTAGATGGACCTTTGTTGGCAAAGTAATGTCTCTGCTTTTCAATATGCTGTCAAGGTTGGTAATAACCTTTCTTCCAAAGAGCAAGTGTCTTTTAATTTCATGGCTGCAGTCACCAACTGCAGTGATTTTGGAACCCTCAAAAACAAAGTCTGTCACTGTTTCCATTCTTTCCCCATCTATTTGCCATGAAGTGATGGGACCAGATGCCATGATCTTAGTTTTCTGAATGCTGAGTTTTAAGCCAACTTTTTCACTCTCCTCTTTCACTTTCACCAAGAGGCTCTTTAGTTCTTCTCTTTCTTCTATAAGTGTGGTGTTATCTGCATATCTGAGGTTATTGATATTTCTCCCAGCAATCTTGATTCCAGCTTGTACTTCATCCAGTCCAGCATTTCTCATGATGTACTCTGCATATAAATTATATGTGTTAGATTGAACCATATGAAATTTGTCTTGTAAGATATAATGGATCAAATACTTTGCACATTCATATGGTTCGACACGCCATTACATTTCTTCCTCATCACAACAGCCCCATTAAAAAGACATCATTGTTCCCACTTTACAGATGAGAAAACTAAGATCCAGAAAGTACAAGTCTTGGTACAAGCCCGAGCAATCAGTACGTGCCGAAACCAAGCTTTGAATCCAGACTGTCTAAACAGAGGGCCAGAGTGCTTTCCAGCCTATCACAGGTACCAGGGGAGCAAAAGATATGTTTTAAGAATTTAAAGACCCTGACGTGTTATAAACTAGAGATTCTTGGAGTCAGCTGAGTCTCAGGGTAACCTTCTCAATCTGTATCCGCCGCGCTGGCTCCAAGAAAGAGCCGGGATTGCGTTCCCTGCTCCGTCCTCCCAAACACTGGAGGCGCCAAACGCCCAAAGTCTTGTTTAGAGGGCCCTCCGCGGACCCGTGGGGCGCCTCTTGTTTCTGCTCGCACCGGTCCCGACCCACGGCGCAGGCGCCGTCCTCCGCTCCGCACCCCCTCCCAGCCAGCGGCCATTGAGCAGGCGCCTCAAGCCTGGAGTCGGGGGCGGGGGCGCGCCCAGAGGTAGGCCGCTTGGCCGTTGGTTCCGAGCGGGCCACGTGGCCACGGTGCCGCCGCGCGAGCGTGCGCAAAGGGGCTCAGCGCCGCCGTGACGGAACGACGAGGCGTTGGGGCGCGCGACCTCGCCCGCCCGGCCCGGCCCCCGCCCCTTGGCCTGCCGCTCCGCCCCCGCGGGGCGTCCCGGGCCGCTCGTCCCCTCGGCGGCGGCCGCGCGCGGCCCGGGGTCGCCGTGAGTACTCGCGAGGCCGGCCTGTGGGGCGGCTGCCACCGGGGCCGGGCGGGGCGGCCGGGCCGCGGAAAGGGTGCGGGGCTCGCCTCTCCTCGGCCGGGGTGGATGAAGTGAGGGGTTTGGACCGGGTGGCTCTGAGGTGCCCTCCTGGGCTTGACAGGCTTCGCTCAAGGCCGGGTGGCTAGCGACACAGATCGGGCACAAAGCTGCTTTCCCGGGAGGCAGGTGTTGGGGGTCTCCAGAGGAAAACGGAGAAGAGGTCTAACTGCTCCCCCCAGGGAGGCCTCACGGCCTGTTCTGGAAGCGCGGGTGGCAGCCCGTGTTCGGGGGCTCACCCCGGCCTGTCCCTCCGCCGGGAACCCGGGGTAGCGTTAGGTCCGTGAGTTCGCCGCCGCGCTCTTTGTTCCGTGGCCTAGGCTTTCCGGGAGGAGCACTTGCTGTAGAGCCGAGTAACCTCCTTGCCCAGGACCACAAAGGTGGGAGTCAAATCCAGAGTTTAAACGTTGAGATCGGAGGCTTCTTTGACTGGGTGTAAAGTTGTCACACTGAGAAGCGCCCGTGGACGTCGGCCAGGACTTTTGTGATCCGGACTTGAGGCTTAATTACATATGGCCAGTTCCCGTGCAAATTCCCTGTTTTCTGCTGTCGGCCGAAGCACTGACCGTCAGACACCCTTCTCTGGGCACTCTTCACACAGTCTATATTTGGCCTGGGTTTTGTTGAAAGTTTCCCTTCTTAAACCTCATTTAAATAAGTTAGGTCTTTCTTGCTTAATTCATTAGCAACTCCCTTTATTGCTTGTGACCATATCACAGGAAGAGTGGATGTGGGTGGAACCTATCAAATGTGCTCAAGTCCCAGTTCCTCTTGCCTGGACCTAAGCAAGTTGCTTGACCTCTCTACCCCTGATTTTTTTTTGTATGTAACGTGAAAGCTTTGAAAAAGACTATCTTTCCAGCTATTCCTGTTTAAAATGTAATTCTGTGAATTAGATAACTGCCCACTATGCCACTTTTGCCACTCTTCATCATTTAAACCCTTTCTCCCTCCATCTCTCAGAGGAATGAGCTTTGAGAGTTGAAGGTGGGAGTCCCTTTCCCTGAAGCAGCCTGGGTTGAAAAAGATGGTAGTCTCTGAATTATCTTTTCCCTGGACAGGAAAAATACCCTCTGAATTATCTTTTTCTCCTTATGATAACAGCAGAAACCAAGCAGCAACAACCCTTGGAGAGAGACTAAGTTTTCTTGACTTCTACAGTGACAGAGAGCTTGTGAAAGTTGGTACTTCTGGCCTACGCTGCCATCATCCTACCACCCAGCCCAAGACGCCCCAGGCTGGACATTAGTGCCTCCCTCTTTATTTCTCTGTGATCATCCAGATCAGCACCTGACTGTTTATTTTCAAAGCTCACAAACCCAGCCCCCAGATCTTCATGTTCTGGTTCTCAGCTACTATTGAAGGTGAATGGAGTCTTGCTTTTTAAGATTATTTTTGTATGACTTTTGTCTATGTAGTTGTGTTTAAGTTCTCGTATGTATCTCCCCTTTGGCTTAGGTCTCCAGCAGACAGTTCATTCATTCAGTAAATATGTGTTGAGGGACTGACAATATAGACAATGAAAAGAGTCAGAGCCTCTGCCACCATAGAGCTTACATTCTGGTGGGAGATAAATACAACAAACAAACATTTTGTACATCAGAGTGTGGTAAGTGCTGTGGAAAAAATTAAAGCAAGGAAGGGGGATGGAGAGTGCTACTATATTGTATGTTGGGATTTTGCTGTTTTATATGGGATAGTCAAGGTGACCTTCAGGCAGAGATCTGAAAGAGTAAAGGAGTAAGCCATGTGGATATCTGGGTGAATAGCATCCTGAGGAGGGTGACCAGCAGGGACAGAGGCTCCAAGGTGGGAATATGCTTGGTATGTCTGAAGAACAGCAAAGAGGCATTTATGGAGTCTTAGTGATAATCTTCCTGTTCTTATTTAGAGTTAACTTTTTAGGGAGAGCCCTTCCAAGGGTAGTCTCTGGTTTTTTTTTTTTTTTTTTTTAATGAAAATCTCCAACTATACACAAAAGTAGAGAGTATAAGAAATGCTTATCATCACTTAGCTTCATCAGTAGTCATCACTTTGCCATGTTTTTTTCACCTGTTCCCCACCCTGATGCCCCTTCTGCCTTTTGTGCTGGAGTTGAATTTTAAAGCATGTCTCAGATAGCAGGCCATTTCTTCTCTAAGAACTTTAGTTGCAGTTTCCTTTTGCATATTGTTTTTGATGGGTCGGGCAGCCCTGCCAGCTGAAGGACTACTATGCTCTTTTCCTTGGCATTGTGCTTTATGTCGCCATACTGGGTTAGTTACAGGTTTACATTGGTATCTGAGGAACAGACCACAGGCCCTTGGAACACACAAGGATTTAGAATGGTGGTTCTCAGCGTAACTTAGAGGGGTTGTTGAAACAGATTGCTAGACCTCTGGAGTTTCTAATTCAGTAGGTCTCAATAGGGGATCTTAGAATTTACATTTTAAACAAGTTCCCAGGTCATATTGATGCTGCCAGTTCACAGACCTTACTTGAGAGCCACTGATCTAGATACCTAAGATGCAAGAGAACCATGTTAAAGATCAAGAACACCTCTGTCTAAGGTTGGAGTGGATGAAACTGATAAATACAAAGCCAGGAAGCAGTGGTTTTTAATTTTGCACAAGGGCTAAAAGTTAGTGTTTTTCTGAGCATTTCTTCAGATCATTATTATATTTTGGGGGGAGTAGATTCCAAGAGAAGTCCAGGGCATTATTTTGGCTGTGACAACTCAGACTGTACCAGAAAATGGTCAGAGTTGTTGAGACTTTTAAACTTAGCTATGATTGTTATAGAAAGACTCCTAAGGATACTGGTTTTAAATAAGAGATAAACACTCAATTTGGAGAAATAACTAGGGATAAAGATTTTTTAAAAAGTGTCTGCTTCTGATGGGGGTTGATTCTATGAAGAATATTCTAAAATGAACTGACTTGACTGAGTAGCATAGCATCTGGTCCTGCCATCATCATTTTGGCTTCAGGAGTTGATAAAATGTTATGAACTAGAGCAGGGACTTGCTTCAGTCACAGCTCTCCAGCTGGAGGACATGTCTTATGGTCATGTAGTGCTTTCATGGTTCATTCTCTTTAAAGAACTGTGTGCAAGTGTGTCTACATGCATGCAAGTATGTATCTATGTGCAAGTGTCTATACATATGTATAATAAAAGTGTACCCATAAATGTGTGCTTTTGTACATGCCACCTAACTGTTAAGTGATGATGAGATCAATTGTTGTCTACTTTTTGCAGGACAGTGACTTGTTACCACCACAACAGCAGATCCTGCCTTCCTTAGCAGATCTCCAGTCAGCCCCTGACATCACCACCCCCCCTCCCAACCCTTGTCTCCTCTCTTGGCCTCCTAAATGCCCATCTCGTTGGCCTGGGTTCAACTGGTGGTATGGAGGGGTGCTGCCTAGCACTGACCTAGGAGTGTGTGTTACCCACTGACCCAATGGTGAGAATTCACTGCCCACCTTTCTAACTGATTGTCCAGGGGGTAGATGAAACAGATTGCAGACCTCACCTTCCCCCTGCGCTCCCTTTTGGAAGATAGGGTGGCTACTTGAAGTTAAGGGAA
This sequence comes from Cervus elaphus, assembly GCF_910594005.1. Classification (NCBI taxonomy): domain Eukaryota; kingdom Metazoa; phylum Chordata; class Mammalia; order Artiodactyla; family Cervidae; genus Cervus; species Cervus elaphus. Next base: position 81,196,604 of record NC_057826.1, read on the forward strand.
GGAGATGGGGCATGGCAACAGTATTACTTGGTGTGTGTATAGGGAGTTTTCTTGGGCAGTAAGGGGGGAGTTAAATACTTGAAGGGATAGAAAGGGAGTTAGGAGACAAAAGAGCGAGGTGTGCTTGAGAGTCGCCTTGGGTAATGATCCAGAAGAGGCCAGCTTGTACTAGAACTTAGATATGCCTGAGAATCAACCTTGACATTGAAGTCTTCTGCATACCTCCCCCACTGGCTACTAGAGCTTCAGTCATCATACCCGATACCTAAGAAGGCTAAAATTCCCTATTGTTTTCCCCTGTGCCAGCAAGTCAGTGCTAGACCATGGATATGACCAGATTCGGGAAAAGACTGAGATGTCCCCAGACGGTCAGGGGAAGGCAGCAAAGGGATTGGGGCCTCAGTTATTCTATCCCAAGGGACCTCTCATTTGTGAAAATCTGTTTCTTATTTTAACCCCACTCTGTTCCATGAGATATCAGGCACCCTCATTTTTTATTTCTCATCATCAGGACATCAAAGGCCAGTTCTGGAATGATGATGATTCAGAGGGAGACAATGAATCAGAGGAATTTCTCTATGGAGTTCAGGTGAGATTACAGCCCCTAAACCCATGTTGGGTGGTCTAAATGTATACTTTCCTCTGGATACGTCAGGAGTGAAAGATTATTTTGGAGCAGAGATGAAGATACAGTGTCAGTGTGATCTGAAGATTATCTGGTCGGAGCTGATCTCATATTTTTGCTCTTGCCTGGAACTCTTATCTTTTCCAGTATAAACTATACCCTCTGTGCATGGAATTTAGCCATAGGTTCTTAGTTGGAAACAATTATTTTCTGACTGTTCCCTCACTAACCAGCAGGGGTCATTTCATTCATTAGGGTCAAATTTTTTGAGATTCTTCTACCAGTTTTTGTTCAGTGCTGTCATTGCCCAGGGCATGATCCTGAGCAGAAATGTTGGATGCAGTAGCCAGAACCAATCTGAGTTAAATTCTGTACTCCTCAGCTTGTTCTGAGTTCTCACAGGAGGGATCCCTAAAGAGTCCTGGTCAAGGCTGAGAGCAGCTGAGACTTAAGGATGTGAACTCCTGAAGCAGAACCTGCAGTTGGTCTCCTGAAACCTCCTAGAATGCTGATGGGGGTGACTTGTCTGTCAGTGAAGTCCCCAGCTAGGGCCACCACCAAGAACCCCTTCATAAAGCAGCTTTTGCTTGTATGTGTTGCTATAGTTTGATTTCCCTGTTCCTGATGTTTCTTCATATTCTGTTTTCCTCTCTCTCTTCCCCCCTCCACCATTTTTGCTGCCGACTCAGGGAAGCTGTGCAGCTGACCTATATCGGCACCCACAGCTGGATGCAGACATTGAAGCTGTGAAGGAGATCTACAGTGAGAACTCTGTATCCATCAGGTGGGACTCTACTTCAGGGATGGCAGGGGGCTCAGCCACTTCTTTGTGAGTTACTCAAAGGGTAGAGGTTTTTTCTTTACGGTGTGATGGTGGGGTCTGTGAACTTTCATAAGTTTTGAGTCTAATGATGGTGAGAGTTGCTCAGAATATTTAAGGTAGGCTGACAGGATCAATTAGGAAAGTATAACCAGTTTTCTTAGAAGTTCCCTCTTATCCTAGATCCTCAAGGCTGAAGTTTCACCTTTGGGTTAAGAAGGGCTGTGGCCTGGCAAAGGCTTTGATTGTAAAAGTGGCTGTAGCTAAGTACAGAGCCTCCTTCCACCCTTCCCTCTCCCTAATCCCCAGGCTCACTTCTCTTTCCACTTCAATTTCAATTTCTGTTCCCTTCTTTCTCCCTTAATGAGTCTCACATGTGATCACCTGTATCTCTGTAGAGAATATGGAACTATCGATGACGTGGACATTGACCTCCACATCAACATCAGCTTCCTTGATGTAAGTGATGCTCGTACCTGCCAACAACAGATCTAATTGAGCTTGTGGGTTTTGCCACATAGGCCTGGAGTCTTGTTCCCAAGCGCTGTATTTGAAGCACATATACTTCATGCCTATCTCTAGACCATCAGCAGACAGTACTATGTGCATGTGTGTGTCATATAGCAAAAACTTCAAAGTCCATCTCTCTGATGCTGAACTAGAAACTATTCCCCTTACTCTTGTAGGAGGAAGTTTCTACAGCCTGGAAGGTCCTCCGGACAGAACCTATTGTGTTGAGGCTGCGGTTTTCTCTCTCCCAGTACCTTGATGGACCGGGTAAAGGCAGTGACTTTGTGCATCTGCGTGCTCTAACTAGTCTAATCCAATGTTCTAAGTTAACTGAGGTAGAGAAAAACTAGGAACAAAGCCTTTTGGTGTAATCTGAAGGCCATTGGTAGGAGATTTTCAGTCTTCTTTCATTGTTGTCTTCATTCCCTATCACCTAATGCTGCTGCTGCTGCTGCTAAGTCGCGTCAGTCGTACCCGACTCTATGCGACCCTATAGATGGCAGCCCACCAGGCTACCCTGTCTCTGGGATTCTCCAGGCAAGAACACTGGAGTGGGTTGCCAGTTCCTTCTCCAATGCATGAAAGTGAAAAGTGAAAGTGAAATCACTCAGTTGTGTCTGACTCTTAGCGACCCCATGGACTGCAGCCTACCAGACTCCTCCGTCCATGGGATTTTCGAGGCAAGAGTACTGGAGTGGGGTGCCATTGCCTTCTCCACTATCACCTAATAGTCATGCCTTAAAGACTTTCTTGGTTAATGAAATTGTTTTCTCTAGTTCCTCGATATTACTTATTCTTCCCCTTCTCCTCAGCTTCCTTATAGAAGTTGAGGATATTTGGAATTGGTCAGACAGTTCCCAGAATCTACATTCTGCCTCAGAGGTTTTCATTTTCCACTATTATTGATTAGAGTACTCTTGAAATCTGAGGAAGCTAATCCACTGAACTGGGGCTTTGGACTCCCAGGAGGATAGACACATATATGTAGTAGGAGCTTTTTCTTCTCTTTGCAGAACCGTCAATTGAAGTTTTCCAGCCATCAAATAAGGAAGGATTTGGGCTGGGTCTTCAGTTGAAAAAGTAAGAACTTTGATCTTTCTGGTTATGGACATTTGAGGGAAAGAGAGATAGGACAGGCAGACTCTTGAATGTTTTTTTCCAAAAGTGTATTTCTGACATGTGCCCAAGAAAGACTAAAATAAATTTGGGGAGTCCAGTTTATGGTTAGGTGGGGGAGCTTGTGTTTCTGGGGTATGTGCCCTTGAGGCTTCCTGTAGGCGAGAGGTAAGGCTCATCAGTACTTAGCATTTAAAGGAAAACACAACCCTGGAATTAGAGTTATGCTCATCATACTTCCTCAGAGTGGAGCCCTAGGATTGTGGACAGTTTTAGTTTACTAAATGTATTGAGCACCTTGCTCAATAAGTATTGGTATATAAAGAGACGTGAACTCAGTCAAGTTCTAAATATAGTCCAGTGTATACTTGTTCTAATACAAGTGAAAATGTAAAGTTTAGAAAGAACACAGAGGAAGGTGGAAGTCAGTCTGGTAGCAGATAGATGAATGAAATATGAAAGGGAGATGAGGGACTTCCCAGGCAGTCAAGTGGTTAAGACTGTGCTTCCAATGCAGGGGATGAGGGTTCAATCCCTGGTCAGGGAACTAAGATCCCACATGCCACGCAGCAAGGCCAAAAAATAAATAAAAATAATTAAAAAAAAAAAAAGGGAGATGATTAATGGTTTTTAGGGATGTATAAGAGTTGTCCATGTAGACAGACTCTGAGAGTAAATAACATTTGCAAGGGCAGCCACATGAGGCAATGTGTGTAGGAAGTGTAAAATCAGAAAGGATCTTCTGGTTTTGTTTTGTAGGCAGTGGGAGCTTTGAAAGGTTTTAGGGAAAGAAAAGATATGGTCAGATTTAATTATTAAAAAAACATTCTGGTAGCATTGTGCAGCATAGATAGAAGGAGTACGACAAGAGACCAGAACTATTTTAGTAGGAGGCATTTGTAGAAGTTCATACGTGAGATGATGAGCCAAAGTATGACTGTAGATGAGTACAGACGAGAGATAGACTAGAAAGATTTGCAGTGTTTAAAGTCAGAATCGAAGACTGATTTCGTTATGTTGTATATGATAAGAGCCAAGGAATAGAGAAATATTACTCTTAGGTTTCCAACCTAGATGTCTGGGTAAATTTTAATACCACTCATTTAAATAGGAATTTAAGAAGAGGAACAAGTTCGTGGGATGAAGATAGATAGTTCCATTTTAAAGATGTTGTTTAAAGGTAACTTTGGGATATTCAGTGGAGCTGCTCAATAGAGAGATATGTAGATTTGATACTTACAGGAGAGGTACAGGTTGAAGATAGATTGCAGTGTACAGGTGAGAATTGCATCCAGTGTAGAATATGAGAATGTCAAAGGAGAGCTAGATAGAATGAGAAGAAAATAAAGTCAAGGGCAGAACACCCTTTAACCCAGAAAAAAATGCCAAGAATAGGTAGAGAAAGAAGAAACACTGAAGGTAGGTTAGAGAGCTTGGAGAAGGATGAGAAGAAAACAGTGTCAGAGAAGGCAAGGAGGAACATTTCTACAAGGAGGGCCAGATGCCAGAGAGGATGAGTAAGAGGAGAACTAGAAGTTGCGGTTGGATTTACCATCAAGGTGAGAGCAGCTGTAGTGAAGTGGCGAAGGTAGAAACCAGAATATAGCAAGTGTTCTGGAGAAGTAAGTGATTGGCCACAAAGTAAAAACAATTAAATACGGATTAAGAAGTTTGGATGAGGATTAGGGGATGGCTAGGTTGAAATAGAGAAACTTGGACTTTTTGTAGATGTGGGGAAAGGAACTGCCAGGAAAGGGGAGGAATTGCCAGATCAAAGTCCCTGCAGAGGGGCTGAGATCTAGAGTACAGCTAGAGCAACTGATCCTTAAGAGGAGGGTCAGCTTGTCTCCAGAGGATGGAGGGATCACAGTGAGGGTGGAAATGGAAATAGATTTTGTAGTAAGGTTGTAAAATCATGGAAGATGATATCTGATGGCTTCAGTTTTCTCTGTTGAGAAGAAAGAATATCAGTTGTAGGTAAAGTTAGGAGCTTAAAGAAGGTGATAAGGATTTAGAATAATAGAGTAATGCTAAAGAGAACTGATCAAGGACAAGTGAAAGAACTGACAAGACTAGTCAAGTTGGAAACCATAAATTTGGGGTTGTAATGTTTTGCCTAACAGTATCAGTACTCTTCAGGATCCTTGTCATTTTTTTCACCTTTGACAAGGCCAAGGGTAGTACTCACCTCTATTCCACCACTTCTGTTTCACTTTCGGTATAGTTCTTCTTGGTGATAAATTGCCAGGTTCACAGCCTTTGAAGACTCAGATTTGAGATCTTCCTGTAAAGGCAAAGCATCTAAGAATTTTTCTGGTCCATTAGACTAGGTAAGGGAGTGGGAATTTACCCACTAAGGTCAAGAGGTACTTTAGAACAGTACATATCCATGTGCTAAGATTATTTTAGAGGGATCTTGAGACACACACAGTTCCCTAAACCAACTAGCTTTGCAGTCCTTAAGCCTGAATTTTAGATTAGTTGCCTTTCATAGTCCTATTTCTTGACCTGGGATTCCCCTGCTTGAGCTTTCTAAGTCTCTTCCTCTGATTCTTTAGAATCCTGGGTATGTTTACATCCCAACAATGGAAACATCTCAGCAACGATTTCTTAAAGACCCAGCAGGAGAAGAGGCACAGCTGGTTCAAGGCAAGTGGTACCATCAAGAAGTTCCGAGCTGGCCTCAGCATCTTCTCACCCATCCCCAAGTAAGTGTTTCTCCATGAGCTGGTTGTCTGTAATCACAGTGATCTCTTCTAAGCCCTCACCCCACCTTCTTGATTATGTAAACTTTTCTGTCCTCTCCCTAGGTTCTGTGAATTCTGTACCTTTAACAACTAATACTATCCACATGATCCTGTCCCCTATGTGTCTTTACCCTTCTACTCCTGACCCAGGAGTCATACCTTGTCCTTTATGTAAAATATAGTACCTAGTGCATGGTGTCTGTTTGGAGAAATATGTACTAATTTCTCCATCTTTTCTTTCTTTGACCCTCACCCTTATTCCCTATCCTGAGGAGACAGAGGCAGAGCTAATAGGCCCCAGCCCCTTGCTCTTATGAAAGGGCTCATTGATTTATTACCTGGGTTCTGGAAACAAATATTACTGCATTCTTTGATCCCAGACTTTTATTCTCCCCTTCCTGCACTCTGTGCCTTCTGATCTTCCCAAAGGCAAATACAAACCCAGATTTGTAGTTTTCCAGGTACCAGTACTGATAGAAGTCAGACAGTAGGCTCTTTGGGGTCCAACTATTTCTTACCTAGTAGTTTAATCACATATATATTAATACAGACAACACACACATTGAGCAAGTGAAATGGGTATCCTTTACAAGGTATCATTCCTTAGCTGGCCTAGATGCTATAGAGAATGACCTAGGCTTTAATGACATAAAACCTGGCGTGTAGTGATCTAGTTGTTTTGACAGTTTGATCCAATGGAACTTTCCTTGGAGAGGAGTTGTTTTTTTTTTTTACCTTGCTGTGTGGTGTGGCATATGGGATTTAGTTCCCTGACCAGGGATCGAATGCAGGCCCCCCTGCAGAGTCTTAACTGCTGGACCACCAGGGAAGTCCCTGCAGGCTTCTAGGGCTCATACCGAATCCTCAGTTTCATCACTTCTCTTTGCTCTCTGTTCAGGTCTCCCAGTTTCCCTATCATACAGGACTCCATGCTGAAAGGCAAACTGGGTGTTCCAGACCTTCGAGTTGGACGCCTCATGAACCGTTCCATTTCCTGCACCATGAAGAACCCCAAAGTGGAGGTGTTTGGCTACCCTCCCAGCCCCCAGGCAGGTCTCCTGTGTCCCCAGCACGCGGGCCTCCCTCCCCCAGCACGGACCTCTCCTTTGGTACATGGCTGAGGAGGGTTTGACTTGGTGTCAGAGGGTGGGAGGGGGAGTGGAATACAGCTTCTCAAAATGGGGTGGGAGTCTGGTTGTCCAGGCATCATAAACCAAATCTGGGCATGAATCTTGAATCAGTAGAATGGAACACATATTTTAATAGTTGTGAATGTATACCTACATAATCTAGCGTGCTTCTCTGATAGTATGTCATGGAGCAAAGTCTGGAGTTGGGCATCCCAGGGAGATGTTATGTTTACTTTTGTTAGGTTGTAGTTAGGACTTGGTAGACAGCTACTTTACAAACGTCTTATATCTACCTTGGAAAGGGTTAAGGACAGGTGAGCCTGTTTTAAGAGCCTTTGCCAAAAATGTCTAAAGGTCTTCTCTGCAGCTTGGGGATTACTTAGACTGAGCAGAGCTGGGGCTTAGCTACTTCAGGATAATTTTAGGTAATGGGCATGAGTGAGGTGTTTTTAGTCACCAGCTTCCTAGGAGGTTCATGAAGCCTTATTTTTTTTTTACTCTCATCAGGTCAGTGGTCATTGCAAGAACATCCCCACTCTGGAATATGGATTCCTTGTTCAGGTAATCAAGTCCAAAGCTTCATTCCAAAGCCTTTCCACTGTTTTCTGACCCATCTGATCCCTTAACATCTCCCAACTGTTCAGTCAGTTAGCAAACATTTCCTTAAATCCTTTGTTCTCAGAACTGTACTGAGTGTTGTGTGAATAGGAGAAAAGGCCTAGTTCCCACCCTCAAGAAGCTTATAGCATTATTGGGACGACAATGCTTATATACTACTTACAATCAAGTGCCAAATGATGCACTGCAAATTTTAAGTGCCCTGGTGCCAAGATAAGACTTGACACTGATTTTCTTATAATCCCCCACGTCCTTGCTCAAGGGGGCTTTGCTTTTCCTCACAGACTTTCAGTGCTTAGCCGCTACTGGTCTTTGCTTCTGTTTAAAACCTCATTATCTTCCTGACATGGTTTCACTTTTGCATCTCCAATATCTTTGTTCATGTCATTCCCTCTACTGGCATTCCTCACTATATCTGCCTATTGTAATCAAGTCTCAGATGCCAACTTTTTCATAAAATCTTCTCTATTACTTGAAATGTATTAGATGGAAATGTGTTTTCTCTCACTGAATTCTTTTGACACTTTTTGTTTCATATAGCTCCAATGTGTCAGGTACTATATGCTGCCTTGAATTGTAATTAATTTGTATACATACCACATCTCCCCTGTTGGACTATAGGGTCTGAGAGGATAGTCTTTTATGTTATTGAATAATAAGGATACATTTCAGTGAGCTAGGGAAGTAGTAGGCATTCAACAAATCTGTGTTAAATGAATGAACAAATGCCCTTGCATGTCCATTTACGATCTCGAAAGTTTGTGAAATGGGAACAATTTGACATATACAGACAGTGTATATGATTGTGAAAGCCTTTTAAGACAGATTGTGTAAAAAATAGTTTATGATATTGCTGCATGAGCTCTGAATTTGTGCTTTCTTCCCAGAAGAGTTTTATTTGTGGTCTTGATCATTTTACAGGCTGATTGTCCTAGGCAGTTAAACATGGCTTCTCAGCACCACCCCCATCCCACCTCCCACCTCCAGCACCATCTGATCATGGACTGAATGAAAACTCACTTGTCACATGGGAGCAATCTAATTACTGCAAATAATATTAATAGTTTGATTAGTACTTCTTACTGTTTATAAAATACTCTTACAGAAATCATCTCTTTAATTTCAGTACTTCTGTAAAGTGAGTAATGTCCATTTTGTAGATGAAGAAACCAAGGCTCAAGTTAACTTGCCCCAAGTTATACACAGTATTAAGTAGTAGTAGAAGGGGGAATCTTAACCCAGTTCTTCTACTATGGCTGGTCTCATTTTCATTATATATAGTCTTCCAGAGTTGGGCCATCGATTTAATTAAGTGCAGGACCCAAGAATAGAGTCTACCTTAGGCACAGGGCTGGGAGGTAGGAGAGTAATAGAAAGGAAGTTCAGATTGTTTCCTATATCTGGGTCTTGACTTCCAAAAAAAGACTTAATAGAATCTCCTCTCTCCCTAGATCATGAAATATGCAGAGCAGAGAATCCCAACATTGAATGAGTACTGTGTTGTATGTGATGAGCAGCATGTCTTCCAGAATGGGTCCATGCTCAAGGTATATATCTCTATTTTGTGACCCTCTTTCTTACACTGTTAGCTAAGGCCCTTTAGTTCCTCATCTCTCCATTTCTCCTTTCTTCTTGGATCTGTGGTAAAGGTAGAATTCTGTCCATACTCCCTGAGACTCTGGAAATAATAGTTTTTCTCCAAAAACAAGTCTCAGCAGTCCCATTTGGAAAGATGAGGATATGTGAATATTAGTCTAGAGTTGTCTGAGGTCAGAATTGTCCCTCTTGCCCTATGACACCTTCTTATTGCACACCTCCTGCCACTACCATCTCTTTATTTTTTTTCCATCTCTTTAATATGTCCATTCAGCCAGCCGTCTGTACTCGTGAACTGTGCGTTTTCTCCTTCTACACGCTGGGAGTCATGTCTGGAGCTGCAGAGGAGGTGGCCACTGGAGCAGAGGTATGGGGGATGGAAGAGCTGCTGGGGAATTGGGATCATTTATGGCTGAGAATCACAGCAGTTTCACTGCTTGGAATTTAATCTCCAGAAATGCTTTCCTATGTAAGGATGTTCACTGTAGTGGGTTTTTTGTTTTTGTTTTTTTTTTAATATTTTATTAAGTTTCGGCTGTGCCACATGGCTTGTGGGATTTTAGTTCCCCAACCAGGGATCAAACTCATGCCCTAGGCAGTGAAAGCTCAGAGTCCTCTAGACTGCTGGGGAATTCCCTAGTATTGTTTATAATAGTTGAAAAAAGAAAAAATAGATACAAGCCCATCTGTACAAGGTCCAGTTAAAGAAATGATGGCTTGTTCTTACAGTAGAAATACTATATAGCTATTATTTATGGATAGAGAATTATAACATATATAAATAAGAAAATATAACAGTATGTATAATTCTTTAAAATTTGCTTATATAATAAAATAACAATTCCTTTAGGAAAAGTATTTGGAAAAATACAGGTCAAACTTTGCAGTAGTTAATGTGAAGAATGAGATTTGGGGGCAAGGGGATGGTTTTTGTCTTCTTTTAATCATTCTTTTAAACATTGTTCTTGAATTTTTATGATAAACTTGTATTTTCTAATAAAAAAACAAAACATTTGTGGTTTTTAAAATTTATTTTATTGAAATATAGTTGACTCTATACTGCATTAATTTCTGCTACACAGCAAAATGATTCTGTTATACATATATATGTACATTCTTTTTCATATTCTTTTCCATTGTGGTTTATCACAGGATATTGAGTATAGTTCCTTGTACTATACAGTAAGACCTTGTTATTTATTCATTTTATACATAATAGCTCACATCTGCTAATCCAAAACTCCCAGTCTGTCCCTCATATTTGTTTTTGAAAAGAGAAATACCGAGCGCCTCCAGAAGGTAGACCTATGCTGGGTACTGTGCAACTCCCAGCCCTGTGAAATCGTTTAGCTTTTGTCCCCTTTCTTTCCTTTCTCCTAAGGTGGTGGATCTGCTGGTGGCCATGTGTAGGGCAGCTTTGGAGTCCCCTAGAAAGAGCATCATCTTTGAGCCTTATCCCTCTGTGGTGGACCCCACTGATCCCAAGACTCTGGCCTTTAACCCTAAGGTATAGTTGCTTGGGAAGAAAGTCAGGACTAAGGAACAGAAATGGTGAAAGATAGTGGGAGACTGTAGGCTGTCATTCTAGTGTACACAGCAACTTGGAATAAGGGGACAGAAGAAATGGCACACTTGTTTCTTGGGAACTCTTGAACCCTAAGATTTAACTGTCTAGTGAATAAGTAGCTAAACATAACTAATAATATAAGGTTAACTTCTGAGTTTCTCAGAAGACAGGGAGACAAATTAATATTAGTTACGTTGGAATAATACAGACTTTGAAGCCAGACAGACCTTTATTCCATTTGAGGTTCTGCTGCTCCCTAACACCCTGAATGGTGTTAGGCAGATCACTTAACCTTTCTGAACCTCAATTTCTTTATCTGTAAAAAGTGGATAATATCTATTATTATGAAAATGAGACATAGTGTATATAAAATATTGTAATACTTAGTGTTCTCCAGAGAAACAGAACAATAGGAGATATATAGAGAAAGAAATTGACTGTAAGGAGTTGGCTCCTGTGATTATGAAGGCTGATTAGTACCAGGTTGAGTAGTGGGCGAGCTGGAAATTCAAGAGAGCTGATGTTGTAAGTTCCAGTTCAGAAGCCAGCAGACTCGAGGTTGAAGAGCTGATTTTTCAATTCTAGTCTGAATGCAGGAAAAGACCATGTCCCAGCAATCAGGCCGGAGGAGTTTACTCAGCTTTTTTGTTCTATTCAGGCCTTCAACTGATTAGATGAGCCACCTTAATAGTGATGGCAATCTCTTTTACTCAATTTGCCATTTCATCTAGAAATACCTTCACATACATGCCTAGAATAGCACTCAGTTAGATGTTCGGGCACTCCATTTCCCGATGGACAGTTGACAGCTGCTGAAAGCGCCGTCACACGCGCCCAGCACAGCGCTGCGCAGGTGCTCGTTTCTGCGTGTCCGGCGCGGCGCCAGGTTCTTTACATGTTAGTTAGTCTTCAGCTTAAATAACTAACCCTGTGAGGGCAGTGCGGACTTTTTATCTTTACTTATGTACATGGATGCTGAGGTTCTAAGAGGTTAAGTAACTTATCCCTGTTACTCTCAGCTGGTAAAAGAGAACTGGCATGTGATTGTAGAACTTTTTGACACTAAGTCTGTGTTCTTTTCATGACATACTATGCTGTTTCCCTGGGGCCTAGATTTCTTTTGTACATGTGGCCCTCTTTTTCATCACATCTTACTCTCTTCCACTTTTCTTCACCTTGTTCTTCTTTCCCTGTTGATTCCCCACAGAAGAAGAATTATGAGCGACTGCAGAAAGCTCTGGATAGTGTGATGTCCATCCGGGAGATGACCCAGGTATTTTGTCCTCTGCCTGTCCCCTGCCTGCCCACTCAAGTGCCCTATTCTGTTTGAAATTCATTGGAGTGGAGTGAAGATTTAGAGATGCTATTCAAATTCCTCACTGTATTCTCTTTAGTTTTCCCTCTTTAGCTTTTCTAGTCTTTGTTCTCTGGTTTGTTAGCTCTGTTACTCCTATTTCTCACTCCTTATGTCTCTCTTGACCTTTACCTTTGCTGCTAATTCCGTCACAAGTTGTTCCTATTTAATGTTTTTTTCCATAATTCTTAGGGCACTAGAGAAGTTAGGGAAGGACTTCTGTCCAGGGTTGGGAGGGTGAGGAGGGGGGCTTGGAGGTAAGGAACTAGACCCAGGGGCCTGCATCTTCTATCCTTCTAGGGGTGGGGCAGCCACATGGAGCAGTGACCATCCTTTGACTCAAGGCTGTCCCTCACCAGACTTCCCCACCCCTCGTCTGCAATCTCTGCATGAATAGACATTCATTTGTACTCACATTTACAGGTGGGCCTCTTCTCAGCAAATCCTATATATCACAGTTCAGATTAACACATAACATACACCTAGGAGGGATGATTTGTTTGTCAGAAGAACTCTGTTTTATGTAGTTTTACCACAGGATTCCTTAGCCTGATCTTTCTGGGACATTGATTTTATTTACTTATTTATTTTTTTTGATTTATAATCAACTTTTTAGGGCTGTAGGAATTGCATAAAATGAGGGAGACCCACCTGCATGTTGTTTTGTAAGCATCTTCAGTCATTTTCATATTTATTTATGAGTCTTCCCAGCCTGACGGGTCCTTGAGGGTGGGAACCCCATCTCCTCTTGGTTTGGTGTGGTCTTCAGTGCCTACCTTGCCCCGGGCCCTGATAGTCTGTGGAAAGTGGGAGGGCTCCCACCTCTTCTGGGAGATAACCTTACGGCCTTTGTCTTACAGGGCTCATATCTGGAAATCAAGAAGCAGATGGACAAGCTGGATCCCCTGGCCCATCCTCTCCTGCAGTGGTATGAGTAGAATGGTTCATCCTTCAGCAGTTGGGGGAATGGGGCATAGTATCAGACATGGAGCCTATACCTTCTCTTAGAGGTGGTTTCAACATCGTTCCTAAGATTATAGATATTATGGCTGCTTTTTCTTGGGATTTTATTGATACATCTGGTTTGGCTAGGAACTGGGATCCACCAAAAACCCCACAAGTTCTAATACAATGTTTCAGGTTCTCTTTAGTGTTTCTTGTTTGCCAGTAGGTTTTTGAGTGCTGCTTGCCTATAGGAATTAACACTTCATTTCATTTAGATTTTCTCTTCCTGCAGAGAGGTCTCTCTCCTTCTATCTACTCCCTTTCTGTATCTCAAGCCCTTCCCTGTTGATGTTGACTGTCCAGAGCCTTGGAGCACTATTACTACTCCCTGCTCTGAGCAAAGGTTCTGACCTTGTATTTCCTTTCTGCTTCCCTTCACTCCCTGCTCTCCCTCCCTGACCTTGATTTCTGTTTTCTCTTCTTGGCATAGCTTTCCCTTTCTAGCCTACTTTGCTCTGTCAGCTCAGCCTTTGATACTAGTACTTTTTCAGTGCACTGTGCTCCCTCTTGGCATGAGGAATGACCAGGCATAGGCCGTTCAGGGTGGCATCACAGGTACATGAGTGAAGCACACAGCCAGCCAGATAGCCACTCTGAGAGATGGTGCCCCTTGCTGAGTCCGCAGTGGCTCATGCCTTTGCTCTCTCCTGTCCTCTTGACTTCAGCGTACATACAGGCCAGTAGGTCCCTGAATTCTCAGGAAGTTCATTCTAGTTGCTTCTGTTTTTTTCTGCAGCTCAGACAATAACTGTCCATTCCCCCCATTTCTGAGAGCCTTCAGTCTTCCTCTGGGCTCAGATAGGATGGCTCCTGAGCCCCTGTGCTAAGACTCTAAATCCCAAATGTAAGTTGTCACCATCCTAACACAGACCCACCTCTCTAATTTTCTTTGGTAGCTGACCTCTTATGTTCTTCTTTTTGTTTCTTTACTTTTCTCTCCTTGGATGTAGCAGCCCACCTGCCACCCCTCTCTTTCTTTCATCTGTTGTTTACCCAGTAACTAGCTGGTCTCTGGTCAGTAACTTCTTTTACATTTTTATACACAAACATTACCACCCACAGGAATATCCAATAGTGTCCTGGCTTCATAGTTCAAACAACCCTGGAATCCTTGCTTATTCTCCAAGGGGCAGAGCAAGGCTGCTGCTTTGTTTAGGATGGCCTAACCACATGGAAATGGCAACCCACTCCAGTATTCTTGCCTGGAGAATCCCATGGATGAAGGAGCCTGGTGGGCTACAGTCCACGGGGTCGCAAAAAGTCGGACACGACTGAGCAACTTAACCACATGTTTATTCTGTCCTTTTTGTTTTTTTCTCTATTTTATCCTAGGATCATCTCTAGCAACAGGTCACACATTGTCAAACTACCTCTCAGCAGGGTAAGTGACCATTCTTCCTCTAAGCTCTCAATTTCTAGTGAAGGGCAAAGAGGGGATCCAAACTAGCTAATCACATTGGTCCTAGACCTGCCTAGTTAGACTTGTCCGTCAGCAGGGGTCTTTGGGCCAGTGCATATTTCCTTTATCTGGGATCAGTACAAGCCTGATTTGCTCCCTATCCCCAACCTTTCCCTCCCTGATCTCCCACTTCTGCTCTGTTTTCCTGGCCCCACCCCCACCCCGGGCAGCAGCTGAAGTTCATGCACACCTCACACCAGTTCCTCCTGCTGAGCAGCCCTCCTGCCAAGGAGGCTCGGTTCCGGACCGCCAAGAAGCTCTATGGCAGCACCTTTGCCTTCCAGTGAGGAGTGGGGCAGGGCTGGGGCTGGGTGCTGGATAAGGCAAAAATAATGGGGGGATGGGGGCAAGTTCACCTGAGGGATAGGAGTCTGTATGACCTACGTCCATCAACCAGTCAGTCAATGTATTAAATGCTATTGTGGTAGGTGCTATAGAGGATAAACATACTTAAGATATGATCTTTAATCTTAAGCTGTTTAAGATGTAGTTGAGGAGAAATTACATTTACATATAAAAAGGTGTGGTTGAAGGTAGATTGCAGGGATAGATTTGAAAACTGCTTTGAAGAAAATCAGCAAAAAAAAAAAAAAAAAAAGAAAATCAGCAATTTATGCCTGATTTTGAGAGAAGAGAGAAAAAAATAGATTAAGAGTAACTTAAAAGAGATGTGAAGTCATGATTGGAAGCCGTATTTGGCATCAGTGATAAACTCATTGAGTTTGAGATAAATTTGTTTAATTTGAAATATCAGGATGATAGGCAAATGAAACTATTGAACCAGCAATTGAGGATTTAGGATGGGACTGTTTGAAGCGTGGAAGAGAAGATAGGCCTGGATATTAAGATGTAAGGGTTAGCCATACACACAATCTTCCCGTAACTATATCCATGTGCATGTCCATCGCTGGCTTTATCTGTGTCCATCTTCATGTCCTGTGTGTGTGAGAATGGGTGGGAGTGGCAGTCTTGGCATTTTCTTGGGAGTTTGATTCCATGAGGAGACATGTATTCTACACTGCCTTACAGTGGGTCCCACATTGAGAACTGGCATTCGATCCTGCGCAATGGGCTGGTCAATGCATCCTACACCAAACTGCAGGTGAGGCTGTGCTCCTTTCCCCCTTCTCTCCACCTTCTCCCTGCCCCACTCGTTTTGGGGAAGTCTGCTCTAAAGTACTCAACTGTGTTTGCCTCGGCATCCTCAAACCCAGCCTTCTGTGAGGCTTTCCTAGGGAGGAAGTTGAAACTGTATGTATAGAATGAATATGGTGGTTGTATTTTGACCTGAGGCTGTGTTTTTAGCAGTGGGAATATAGCTGTAGGCAGAAATAGAAATTGCTGATTGCAATCACTGTGATCAATGAACCTGTTAGAGCTTTTCAATATATGTGACTACTCAGTCAGCGAGTTGATATAGGAGACTTATTTCTTTGTCCTGCAAGACTCCAAGGGATGATTATTATTCTTCCTTCTGGCTGCCTGTTCTGTATTCATTTTTAGAGGGCAGGGATCTGCATATGTACCCAGGCCTATGGCAGGAGCATGGGTTCTGAGTAACTGACTCAGTGGCTATGCCACTCATCACTCTCCAAGGCATCAGTATCTAGTATTTCATAGGCAAAGGTGTTAACCTGCATCCACTTTTCAGCTAATCAGCTTTTCAGGAGTAGGTGCCTAAAGTTATCTGAATGAGTGAGAAGATTAAATGGAGGGACAGAGGGCTGGATAAGCCTTGTGGCTGCCTAATACACAGCCATGGGAGGGCCCAGGCTCATATTGCTCATCCTGGTGTTTCCCTGCAAGCTGCATGGAGCAGCCTATGGCAAAGGCATCTACCTGAGCCCCATCTCCAGTATTTCCTTTGGATACTCAGGTAAGAAATAATCTTTGGCCACATTGCCTCTATTTACATTGCATCCATTTTGTGAATACATAAACCTATGCTGTCTCCTCTTCCATCATGGACACTTGGTCTGTGTCAGCTCTCTCCCCAGTCGTGGATACATAATCTTTCTCTTTTTTCTTTCGTTAGGAATTTAGATTATTTCTGTGGTGAGGCCAATTATCTCCCTTTCTCGTAGATATCCTCTTCTTCATGAATAAAACCATTCACTGTGGGACCTTAGCCCTAGGAATGGGTTAAGGAATTACTGGGAGATGACTCTAGACTCTCTGGAGAACACGTTTTTGGTGCTGACAATAGCCTGTCAGATTGTGTATGTGCACACATGGATGCAAGTTGATACATGAATGCACTTGAAGTCTTGAGTCCCTTCCACTGGCTTATATTTCTGGAGACATGGTTCTCCTCCCTGTCAGCCACTTTTTAAAATTTAAACTGTCTGTAATTATACACTATTAGTCACATTGAATGCAAGAGGAAGCATTTTATTCCAAAGATAAGGTATGAGCAACATCCAGATTCTAGTTAGGAGATGAGTCCCACTTTGTCCAGCTCAGAAAAGAAATCTGACTTAGCTTTCTCATTGTTAGAAGTTTATATCTGAGTTCTTCTCAGTCTTTTTCAGTTCAGGTTCTGTATAGTCTTTGTATAAGAGAAAGCCACCATATAGTCTCATGTCTACCATATGAAGGGGCCAGTGCTAGATTCTTTATAGATTTAGTATTCTCCATTAATGTAACTGTTACAAAAATAAGAACACTTAGCTCCAGAATAACAGAACTATAATGGAAAGGTCTCTAATGACACAATAAACCAAACAAAGAAGAAGAAAGGAGATAATATAAATAAGAATCAAAATTAATGAAAAAAGAACAGGTACAATGGATAGGCCCCCCAAAAAACGAAAAGATGGTTCTTTTAAAGAACTAACAAAACAGATAAACCTGGGTAGATTGACTAAGAAGAAAAAGAGCAGCATTAAATAATATGAATAAAAAAGGGAACATAATTACAGATATAGCAAAGTTTTATTTATTTTTACTTTTTATTACTATTATTATTTTTTTGGCTGCACCACACGGCATGTGGAATCTTAGTTCCCTGACCAGGGATCAAGCCTGCATTTCCAGCATTGGAAGCCCAGAGTCTTAACCACTGAACTGACAGGGAAGTCCCAAAATTTTAAAAGCTAATAGAATTCTGTCAACTTTATGCAAATGATTTGAAAACTTTGTCAAGATGGATAAATCCCTAAAAAAATATAACTTAACAAAACTGATTCAAGAAGATATAGAAAACCTGAATAGCTCTAACATAAAAGACATTGAAATAGTAGTTTAAATTTTTCACAACAAAACAAAAACCTTGCCAAATCCAAGTAATTTTACAAGTGGATCTTAAGTCAAACTGAAAAGAACAAATTATCCCAATCTTAAACAGAATCATCCAGAGAATACAATAAGATGGAATTACAAATCATAAAAGATTGGTAAATTTGATTTTATTGAAATTATAAGTTTCTGTTAATCAGAAGACACCTTAAAAAGGCAGCTTACAAACTAGGAGAAGACATTTGCAACACATGTAACTACAAAAGATTAGTAATAAAAGTGCATTATAAATTCTTGCAAATAAGAAAAAGACAACCCAATTTAAAAAATAGGCAAATAAAACAGGCTAGTCACTAAAGAAATGACCAAAAATATGAGCAGCTACTCAGCCTCTATTAATCAAGGAAGTAAAGGCAAGACCAAAATGACATACCATTTAGCACCTATGTGGATTGGCAAGAATTAAAAAATCCAGTAATACTTCTGATTGTACCAAAGGTTGTAGATCAGCAGGATATCTTTTATTGCTTATGGAATATAAATTGGTACAGTCACTTTGGAAAACAGTTTGGTGTTACATTTCATAAAGCTTGAGAAATATTATCCCTGTAACCAAGCATTTTCATTTCTGAATATGTGCATTCAAAGGTGTATAGTATTGTTTGCAACAACAAATCTTAGAAAAACAACTCATACTCATCATCAGGAGAAGGGATAAATACATCATGATCTATTCTGACAATAGATGATTCAGCAATGACAGTGAACCAACAGTGGCATTCAACAACATGGAAAAAATGTTAGTAAATAATGGTTGAATTGAAAAAAAAAAGGCAAAAGGCAAAGGACTACTGTATGATGCCTTTTTTTATATTGCCCCAAAGTAAACAAAATTATTTAGCTATGTGTGTGTGTGATAAAACTAAAGGAAAAAGAAGAAAAATAACAACCTAAATTTCAGAATAGTGGGTATCTCCCAAGTGGAGGCAGATATTGGGATAGGGTTAGGAGCACTTAGATCTAAGTCACTGATAATATTTTAGTTCTTACGTCTGTTCCTAGTTCATTGTCCTGTTAAGCAAATGATAGTATGTCTATGAGTAATCCACAAAGGGTAGGTGCCCAGTGAATATTTATTGAATATGTGAATGAATCTTATTCTGTGTGTCCAAAGTAGGGGTGGGATTGGGGTAGTCTTGGCTTTATTTAGATACCACAATTTTTATCTTTGTCCCAGCCTAAGCTTCTCTCAAATTAATCCCTTATTTTAAATAGTGAGTCTCTTGGCTTCTGGTGGCCACAAAATTCTTTTTTGTTGTCTGTTTTTTCCCTATTCTCCTCTCCCATTGGCCTTTGTTTACTACTGAGTGCCTGAATACCTTTAGTTATCAGATGGAGCTAGGAATCTCTATTGACTTCTTAACTTTCTTCATTTACTGATTATGTAAAAACGAGTCATATGGCACCATCCTTCTCCCTCCAAAGGTTGATTTTAGATACAAAATACCATGTTTTTCTATTGTAGCTATATAATAGCTACATTTTGTTCATTTTGTTCAATCTCTTACTACTTTTCAGATAAAGTAGATACACAGAAAAGTCAAATGACTTTTCTTGGGTCACACGGATCTAACTAGCAGAGTTAGGACTGGAATCCAGTTCTCCTGACTTTTAGGCCAGTGTTCTTATCATTATATTGGACTGACAGGGCAGGCTTTGCTTGAATAACTGATTTTCTGAGGCCCCCATGGATATGTGAGAGTGTTCTTATCATTATATTGGACCGACAGGGCAGGCTTTGCTTGAATAACTGATTTTCTGAGGGCCCCATGGATATGTGAGAGTGTTCTTATCATTATATTGGACTGACAGGGCAGGCTTTGCTTGAATAACTGGTTTTCTGAGGGCCCCACGGATATGTGAGAGTCTCTAACTCTGGATGGGATGTGTGTAAATGTCTGACTTATAGCATATAACTAACTCTGTCTTCTTTGTATGTTTCCTTCTACCCTTTTCTGCTCTAGTTTTTTGTATTTTCCCTCAGGGTATCCAAGTCCCTTCTGAGGGGTCATTGTAAATAGAGAGCATCCATTTGACTAGCGGAGCCTCTAAAGACTTGGCCATAGTGTGCAGGTTAAAATGAGGAAGAGTGGGAAAGGAGATGGTAAGCCCCATCTGCTTGTTTAGTCATGTTTAGAAACATCACAAGTATATACTCTGGACACCGCGCAACCAGCGAGTCTTCTGGCCTCTGGGTTCTCTGTGTGTCTGGTGTCAGGAAACCAAGAGAAGATGATCGGGGTTATTACAGTCAGCACAGTGCACGGCAGGACTGGGATGGAAGAAGATGTGAATTACATCATAAGGGCCACCTCTAAGACCAGCCATAGAAATCAGATTGTTCTCTCAGCCTCTGAGGTAGAACCTGAATGGGAATTTTACTCAGAACCATGCCCTGAAATACCCAGGCTGAGAAGGTTATCATGTTTGGATGGAGAGCTAAACCTAATTAAGGCTAATGAATAAGTTGGAAACAGAGGATGGTGGGGATTCCTATAGGAGAAAGAAATTGGCAGTTCAAATCTTGAGGTTCTCATTGCCTTAACTTTTATTCAAGCCATAAATCTGTCATGGGGCTTCAGTGTGAGTGCATGATGAATTGACAGCCTGAGTAGTGAAGAATGTCAGGCCAGTGGTTATCATCCTTGCTTCTATAATACCATGGTTACCACAAAACCAAGACTTGGAACAGAGTGGAGTTAGTCATAATAGAAAGTGCCGGGGTGACCGTGCTTCTGGTCTGCAGTAATAGCATCATTTCCCATCTTCATCTCCCTCTCTGGTCTCATGGTCTCATACACACATACACAGACTCACCCCTTACTTTGATAAGGCTGGGCCTGTGATAAAGCTGAATACAGAGACTGGAATCCTAATCATGGGACAGAAAGAGTTGGGAATAGGGGCCCACAAGCACTGTTTCATATCTTAACAGTAAGAGTCCAGAGTGAGTCTCTAAATGTTATAAACAGGGCTGTTCAATGAGGGTTAAGGATGGTGGAGGATTTATGGATTTAAATAAGATGAAAGCAAGTAAATTGGCATCTCCTCCTCAAGTCTGGGAAGACTTTCTGAAGGAAGCAGGACTCTTCAGGGTAGTTACCATTGTGGTTACCTGTGGAAAATGATTCGTCAGTTGCCTGTTCTGCCTTCTCCCTTTAGTCTGAATGACTCTGGTCAGAGCTCTTTATGTCACTGCAACTGGAGCAGATCTGATGTGCTCTGCTCGCTTTCTTCCACTCATTTCACTCAGCCTGGCATCGGACCTGAAATGTTGATGTCACCACTCTCCTAGGCCCCTCATTCCTTGCTCATTTCACCTCTTACTCCCTATCTCAGAATCCGTCAGTGATTCCTTGATGCTCTCAGGATAAACTCCGGTTGCCTTAACATGGCCTACAAGGCCTGCTTGATCTTATCCTAGCTTACCTCTTCCCCCCATCATCTCTCATCACTTCTCTGCCATTGACCATGCTCCATACAAACTAAGGTACACTACTGTGTCTTTCTTCCAGGCCTTGCATGTCCTGTTATCTTGGCCTAGAACACTTCCTTCCTCTTCATTTAGCTAACTCTTCCTAATTCAATAGTTCTTAGCCTCGCTGTCGCCAGGAAGCCCTCTTCAAACCTGTGGGCTAGGCTAGTTCCCCTCCTCTGGCTCACTCAGTACTCTGTATCATCCCCATCATAACCCCTACCATGCTGTGTCATGATTATTTGTTCCTTTCCTGTAATCTCCATCAGGCTAAATTCTGTGAGGGCAGATATACTGTTTGCTTTATTCATTGCTGTGTTACCAAGTGTCTCTAGCTCCAGTGCCTGGCACATAGTAGGCACTAGTAAATATTTGATGAAGGAATGGGTGAATGAACTGGCTTGTTTTTCTGTGACAGGAATGGGAAAAGGACAGCACAGGATGCCCTCCAAAGATGAGCTCGTCCAGAGATACAACAGAATGAATACCATCCCCCAGGTATTATTAGTTGCCCTTGTTCCACTGAGGCAGGACACGTCCCCTTGGATAAGTTTAGGCTACAGAGTTGAATGGGGAAACATTGGTAGTGATGAGGGTGGGTGGCTTATAGATCATTTCAAGCAATCAGATATGTTCTAAGAGGAACCGATTTCCAGAGTCATTTGTGGCTTCAGTCATGAGTATGAGAACAGAGACTGAGTTTATTAAATCCAATGACATGAAAATGTAAAGATGGAAGCTTGGACTCATCCAGACGGATTATGAAAATCAGAAATTTTGGGAGGCGGCTGGAAGCCCAGGATATCCCAGGCCCCACCCTGCTAACTACGACCAGTTAACTCACCTCTCTAGGGAAAACTGTAACCATCTACCTGGCTCTGTTCTCTCCTAGACCCGATCCATTCAGTCAAGGTTCCTGCAGAGTCGGAATCTAAATTGTATAGCACTTTGTGAAGGTAGGTAGCTCACCCAGTCCCTGTTTTGTGGGTGCCCACTTTTATTTCTGGTGCCACGTTAGCACATGATCCAGCCAAGGGTGATGTTGAAGCATCTTACCTCCCCCCCCCGCCTGGACTCTCTGACCCAAGCATTATACCTATAACTTCTGGCCCTTCTCTTCCCAGTGATTACATCTAAGGACCTCCAGAAGCATGGGAACATCTGGGTGTGCCCTGTGTCCGACCATGTCTGCACACGGTTCTTCTTTGTGTAAGTCTAGGAGGGTACCTTGGGAATTACTTGGAGAAGTGAGGGTGAGAGCACAATGATATGGACTACTGGGAAAGTCTGTTTCTGTTATTGGAGATGTCCCTGGCTATCTGAGTAGAGCCAGAACTGGGACTTTCCCCTTGGAGGATGAGGATGGGTATAAATCAAGGTCTGTTTAGAGAAAACCAGATAAACTCTTCCACCCTAAAGAGTAGCAAGAAAGGGTTTTGTTTTGGGATGGGATGGCCACACCCCTAAATGCAGGTCCATGGGTTGACATTATTTTGGTATTGGTCTCCCTCTTATGCTCACGTTTGCATTATCTTTGGCAGATATGAGGATGGTCAGGTGGGCGATGCCAACATTAATACTCAGGACCCCAAGATACAGAAGGAAATCATGCGTGTGATCGGAACTCAGGTTTACACAAACTGAGGGGGCCCCAGCCCTCGTACCACCCCTGTTCCCCCAGGATCCATCTGCCCTCATAAAAGGGCTCAGGAGCAGCAGACAAGTCTGCCCTGAGGAATCAAGGGGCCATTACCAAGGGGCAGGAAAAAGATAGACGAGGCGGCCTTCCTGGTGGTGGTGGAGATTGACCCAGGAACCACTCCACATTTGGATGGCCCAGACTGACTCCTTACCCTGGTTTTCCCAGTTGAACTTCACCCTGTTTGTAAATAAAACAATAAAATGGAAGGTGCTGTGGACTGGATATGATCACTGTGGTCTGACTAGCCTTGGCCCAGCACCTGCTGCCCCAAGCCCCCAGATGGGGGTAGGGGTGGGGAGAGGGGAACATCACGGGGGCTGGGACTATTTATGTTGGATGGAGTCAGAGCTAAGTCCGTCTAGTATAGTATCCTGTAGATCTGTCAGCATTTTATTCAACGGATTAGATAAAGGAAACTTATGCATATGACACAAACTGAGAATGATACAGAATATCACTGGTGACTCTTCTTCAAGATTTAAAAGGACCATTGAGGCCACAGTAGCTCAGATTTCCTATCTTTAGGACCTCTATTTTCTGCACAAAACCTATCCTCTCCTTTGCACTATATCTTGGTGGCTGGGCCCTACTCTCTTCCTCCTCCTCCTCCCAGCTATTTCTTTGGGATAAGGGAGGTGGAGGGAGAGCTGACAGCTCTCTAACTTGAAATCCAGTTTCCTTTAATGAAACAAAATCCAGATTCTTCAAAGTTAGCAATGTGAGAGAAGACAGCTGTTTCTCTGAACATCTAATTTTTCAGTGAAAGCCATCTCCTTGTTGAAATTCTCACTGCCAACCTTCTGGCCTTCAGGCTGTGCTCCATGTACCTAAAACCCTAAAGTTCTAAGAGACAAGTTGGACATTGCCAGTTTTACGAACTGTTAATGAAGAAAAACAGGAATATAAGCACAGAGACTACAAAAAGCTTTAAACAAGCCTGACTTTCAAGTATTGGCTTTTTAAAAATTGTTACAGCTTCTTGATTTATACGGCCTGTACTAGACTACCTGTTGTCTTTCATTATAGGTGTGTGCTTAGTCATTGGTTTGTCCGACTCCCTGTGACTCCATGGACTTCTCTGTCCATGGTATTTTCCAGGCAAGAATATTGAAGTAGGTTGCCATTTCCTACTCCAGGGGATCTTCCTGACCCAGAAATCAAACCCACATCTCGTGCGTTAGCAGGTGGAGTCTTTACCCCTGAGCCACCTGGAAATCCCCCATTAGGCAGTCCATCCTAACTGAAATTCCAGCCTCCTTGAAGGATCCTTGCAGCTCATCTGTATAGTATCAGAGATAGTTAACATTTTTCAGTTCTTATTAGGTAGGTGCTGGGCATTGTGCTAAGCGCTTTTAATACTTTGCTAATACCTTGGCTTACTATGTTCTTGGTATTGTTGTAAGCGTTGTACACATGCGGACTAAAATAATTCTGTAAACAAGCCTATGAAGTAGATGCCATTATTCCCATTTTGTAGATGAGAAAGCAGACACAAAGGATAAGCAATATGTCCATATTCCATAGCTAGTGACAGGCAGCCTGACTCCGGAACTGCTGTTCTGTTTCTATGCTATGTAGCCTTTCAAACTTTACATTATTTTTTGATTTAAACTTGACAACAAAGATGGAAGATAGGTTTTTTTAAAGGGATCTTAAATAACATGGGTAACGTCTCCCAACTGGTTAGTGGCCATGCTGGGTTTTTAACTAGAGTTGCTCAACTCCAGGACCTGAGCTCTTAACACTTTTTTACTTCTGCAGGGATTCTCAAACTGCTCCCACTAGTGTTCCAGCAATTGAACCTAGGTGCTTGGCTAGACAGCATTTTTGTTCAACTTTCAGCAATTGTGGATAGATTTTTTTTTCTCATTTGTAACCATTTCTTACAGTTCTTATCAGTGGCATCTGATAAAACGAGTACTAGCAAATGATGGAATGAGAAGTAATAAACAGACAGTGTGTGTTACCAGAAAAACTCAAAGAAACCTGAGCTGGCCTCATGGGAATCACTTTCTTAATAGCATATGCACAATAGTCTCTTAATGCCAATAAAACTAATGAAATTAAATATACTATTTTATAGTATTCTACATAGTAGCAATAGGACTTTTTGAATCTGAGAAGTCTGAAAGCCATATAACCGTATCTGAAAAAATTCAAAACATGTACACTGTAAAACAAGCCTAATAAAAACCCGCAGCATTCCTTTAACAAGAATGATTTTATTGCAGGGAAAATTGCATGGGGCCCTGAGTTTCTGGAGGGGAATCCTCCTACAGCCTGGAGTGGGAGTTGAAGGATTGCTCCTTCCTCCCACCCAGGCCTGGCCGCCTTGGAGTTGGGGTGGTGGAGCCTGTGAAAGCCAGGTCTGAGCAGTAGATCCTCCTTCACCAAAGCCAGTACAGACACTATGCACAGAGGTTGATGGTTGCTTCCTACCTTCCACGTAGTCCTGGACTCAAGCTGCCTTATTCGGTTAGACCTGGACATGCTGTGTTAGGGCTAGGGCCATGTAAACAACTGTGTTCTTCAATTAGTTCCAGGTGGAGAGTAGATGGCTGTGATTTCTGGATTGGAAACTTAAAACTCCTAGAGTTTAGCCTTCCACTTCCCTCTCACAGTAATTTTCCACTTTCCAGGCAGGGCGTGGCCATGACTCAGTTTGTGGTGAGAATGTGGCCATCCATAGGGAGGAGCCTTCTGCATTCTGCCTTTCATTCTGGGGAGAGGAAGGGAAGAGTCTGGTGCTGAGTCATAACCGGGTTACTTACCAGCTTCTCATAGGAAGGATTCTGAGATGGAGGTCTCAGCTTCTGGGATCAGTTTGGGAGTGGCGGGGAGGAAGCTTCAGGGGTCATGTAATTCCTTCAGAGCCCTTCTCCCCCAGAAGAGGGGTGGGGGAAAATAAAGCAATTCATTTGAAGGGGCAGCAGTCTCTCTGGAATATAGAATTTTCCACAGCTATTTCAGAGTCACCCTCCAGTGGGCCCAAAGACGTCACCCTTTAAGTTAAAGCATTGCCTACAAAAATTATTTTATCTAGGAGAGACACCAAAGTCGTCTTTGTCCTAGCTATGCTCTTCCAAGGATAAGTGGGTCCAGTTAGCTGGTAGCCAGCGAGCATGGAGGTGGAGACTAAAATATGGTGGCAAGGAAAATGTGGATTATGATGGCACTGCAGCAGGAGGACTTCCTAGGGAGGGGGCATTGGATCTATTGTTTGCTGATGCCTTTCTTTTTTTTGGCAAAACTTCTCTAGTCTATGTTATTTTTTGGCCACAACAAGGAGCATGCGGCATCCTTAGTTCCCCAGTCAGGAGTTGAATCCATGCTGCCTGCAGTGGAAGTGTAGACTCTTAACCACCGGACCTTCATAGAAATCCCATTGATACCTTTCTTGGTCTTCTAAGTCTTGATTACTTTGGGGGACTGGGGTCTGCTTACCATTCCACTTGCATCATAAGGAGTCTGAGCTCTGGCTACGCTTGTCAGGGAAAAAAGAGAGAGCCCAGGCCTCCATGGGAGTGGCTTGGTGGATAGGACCAACCCGCCCTAAGGAAGCTTTGTCCTGTGATTACTAACAGTTCTGGGCTGGAGAAAAACTGTTGGAGGTCCTGTTGGCTGAGGCAGTGAGATGACCTGGAATGAACAAGGAATCCTCAGGAATCTCCCTTTTCTTAGTGCTGATAAGGCATTTCCTTAGGAGGGGGAACTTAGAGACACAGTTGCATTCAGAAAACATTTGTTTACTGTCCCTTTCCCCTGGAATGGCCTTCCTAGTGCCCATCTCTGTGGTAACAGCCCTCCAAGTCTCCTCCTCCATGAATCTTTTCCTTCCCCAAAAGACGACCTGTTCCCTTTATCCCTTAACTCCATGTCTTCCTTCCAGGATTTGTTTGGGGGAGACTCAGAAATTAAGGTTTTCTGCCACCCTGGTGGGCCTGAAGAGATCTTGGGAATTGGAAGGAAGGCACTGAAGAAATTAAAAAGTCTACTTTTTAACAGTAGACTGGAAAGGGTATATGAAGTCCAAAGTGGTAAGCACTTCTAATCTGACATCCAGGCCAGTGGGCTGCCCTGGAAACCTGTGTTGGCCTGAGAGAAGTAACACTGCTGTTTCAGGCAGAGGCCAAGAGGTCACTTAATGGTAAAACCTGTAACCTTACCTTCTTCACCAGGGCCAAAGCTTGTCTTTAGGCTCTAGAGTTGTTTGGGGATTGTTTGCTGACACACCTACCTTGCAAGGGAGTCCAAATGACCATCAAGAGTTAAATTCCAGATTCTGTGATTCTGTGGCTGAAAATCCAAACAGGTAACAAACACAGCAGTCAACACTCTCACTCGCTCACACCTCAGTCCAGTGAACCTAGCAGCCGCTCCTCCTATCCTGCTAGCCCGTGGGCACAGTGGAATGGATGGAAGCAGAGCCTAACTTAAGGGGGAGGGGGGCGGGAGTGGTCTGTATCCTCCCTCAGCCTCCCCAGTTTCCTGTAGCCCTGGGGTTGCTTGTTGCTGGGTCAGAGGAAAAAAGGTTCATTTCAGGAGGATGGCTCAGAGAAGGGCAAACCCAGTTAACTGAATTGAGACCAATGTTCTGGCACTAGTCACAAGGAAAAACCTCCAGAGCTAGTGAATTCTCCGAGGATGCCTGTTGAGCCCTGTGCTATACTCATTCACATACATCAACTATCAAACTACACCCGATGGAGCTAGAATTGTCTGCAGGTTGGGTTTAAGGAACTGGACTCACACTAAATTACAGGATATGATTATAGGGCTAGTGAGTGGAATTGGAACTAAATGTGATGGAACCCATGCTTGCTTCTATACTAAGCTGCTTCTCAGCACAGTATTGACAGTCACCTTAAACTCTGACAGATTTTCACTATGCATCTAATATGAGCAAAAATATAGTCCATTAGTGTCTGTGAAAGTTTCATTAACAGATATATTTTTTAACTATTAAAGTTTTAATTGTGTATTGGGGTAGAGCCAGTTAACAATGCTGTGAGAGTTTCAGATGAACAGCAGAGGGACTCAGCCATTCATATACATGTATTCATTCTCTCCCAAGCTCCCCTCCCATCCAGGCTGCCACATAATATTGGGCAGAGTTCCCTGTGCTATACAGTAGGTCCTTGTTGGTTATTCATGGACAGCATTTTTATAACTGCTGGAAGACCAAAATCTGCAACTGAAGTGCAATAGTTTGCCATCAACTCTCCAGTTTAATACATGTGCTTTTCAATCATGGGAATATATCTAGATATAGATCTTTAAAATGCAACATAGTCCAGCACGGGCCAGAACATTGCCCCTCTAGTGTTGTTCAACACTGTACTTTGTTCATCTTTAGCTGATGGGCCAATATGGCCACTTAAGCCACCCTCTTTCTCTGGATAGAGAAGAATCTGATTCCCTCTGGTAAAGCATGATTTTTTTTCCCTGTCAGCAACTTCATGAGCTCTTACAACCTCAATAAGGAAGCATTCCCTTCCTCTCTGCAACTGAGGGAACCAGAAACAGCTTATAGAAGAGATTAAAATATTTTATCTTAAATTAATGTTGTTACTTTTTGTCAGCTTATCTGAGCTAACAGGAAAGCATAATTAAGTCCTGTGATTCAGCTACAGGCAGGGTGTCTGCCTGAGCGGGTCACACCCATTGGTCTCTCTTTTCCAGGAAAAGCAAAGAACCTAATAGTATTCGAGATTTTTAACATTGTATCTGCTCTCAAAATTTGGCTGAAAGGAGGCAAGAGTTGCCAGTTGCTTCGTTGATAACTGCTGTGATCACTAGGAAATCAGAAAATGCCTTAAGGAAAAATACAAGAAAAGCTCCAACAATATTGATTTAAATACACAAGGTTGAAAACAGAAATTCTGACTTCGGCAGAGATTATGGGATCTAACGTTCTGACATTCCTGATATGGTCAGTTCTGCACTAATATTAATACCTTCTATTCACTTTTTACTCTCAGGCACTCGCTCCGCAGGACTCCAGTCCCTACTAAAGTCTTCACGTGGCCTCTACTTGTCCTCCTTTGTTCTAAACCCTAAGAACAAAAGGGCCTCGCGGTCCCGCTCCTAGCACACTCCGCCCTCCCGCGTTCTCCCCGCCCTCCCGCGTTCTACCCCCGTTCCAGTGTCGGAGCCCCTCCTAAGGCGGCCCGGACCTCCAACCATCCCATGAGTCTACATCCCCCACCCCATCTCTGACTGTTCGGTTTAGTCTTCCGGGCGTGCGCTGGGGCGGGCACCCGGGCCAGGGGATTGCTCCCCGGGGACCCATAAACCTGGGCACTATCTGGGTAGGCCAGGGCCACTCAGCTGGGGTGGCCTGGGCCAAGGGTCAAAAGAAGACCTGGCCCAGCATTCCAAGTTGGCCGCAACAGGTGGCCCGGGCGCCGGGGGGTCTGGGAAGGAGGTCTCCAGAGCTCCGAGGGCGGGTCCTCCTGTCCCGCCGCTTCCCCATTGGGCCCTAATTAGTCTCAACGCTGCGAGTTTTACTTTTCGTGTCCTTCCGCCACGGAATGTAGTCCTCCCTCAAAGGGCAACCTGATTCTCCCGTTCCGCCCCCGCGGCACTTCCTACTGAAGGTGACTGTGCCCGGCGAGGACGCAGAGGGGCGGGGCCCCGAGAGCCGGGAGCCAGGATTGGATGGGAGGCGGGGCGGCGGAGGGATTGCGGCGGCCCGCAGTCGGGATAACCTTGAGGCTAAGGCAGCGGATCCCCGCATTGGAGCGACGCGTCGCGAGCCTCCGGACCTGTCTGCGGTAGCAGCGCATCCCGAGCCGGACCACGTCGGAGGTGAGCGTGGGGAGAGACTGGGCCATCCGTCCCCACCGGGGCTCCGTCTCCCGGAGCAATGCGGAATGCTGGCCCGCCTGCGCACTCAGGGTGGCGCAGGATCCGGGGCATCTTGGGCTCACCCGGGTGGGATCAGAAAAGAGGAGAAAGGCTGCTTGTGCCTAGGGTCGCCTTCAAAGCCCCCAGCTCCCGCTTCTTCCAAAGGCAGATGGGTCAGCCAGCCCCTTTCCTGCCCCAGTCCCTGACCTTCTCACATCCCCATTCTGGTCCCATTCTCACCTCCCTTTTCCTCCCTCCTCTATCTGGTCTCGCTCTCGTCTTCCTTCCTTTATCCTCCTAATTTGATAGTTTCCTTTCATGCGTCAGTCTCCCCCGTTTCCACTCTGCTCCTATGCCCGTCTCTTTCCCTTCATCCTTATTATTCGCTTCTTATTTTCAACCTGTCCGTGTTCCCTTCATTCTGATGCTTTCTTTGTAACTTCTCCTTGAAACTCCTCTGGCTCCGCTCCCCTGTTCCTCCTCCATTCAGCTGCTGTCCCCTTCTTGTACCTACCCTCTGACGCCCCGGCGCCCGCCCCTCCCCCGCCTCTCTGGTCACGTCCGCTCCAGCGCATCCTTCTGCTGCGCACCTTCCTTCGCGCCACCGGCCTCCTCGCCCCTCCCCCTCTGTTCTGGTCACGTCCGCCTGCTCTCCCGTCCCCGCCCCTCGGTCTCCCATCTCCTGCCCCACTTCTCCATCATAGTTCCCCAGCCCCGGCCTGGAGTTCCGGGGTCAGCTCCCGAAGTGCAGTGGTTTGCGGATGGGCAGGCTGGCTCCCAGGCGGCCCGGAGATGGATGCGGTGGCGGCCGGAGGCGCAGTTAGAGGGTTACATAACCCTTGGTCTAACCCGCTGCAGAGGAAGAAAGGGTGGCTGCCCAGTGGCGCGTTCCTGTTTTGTGCCGTCCAGAATACGATAGTGCGGCCGGAGCGCTGCGCTTGCCCCGGGGGGTGGGGGGTGGGGTGTCCCGGGCTCCATCCCGCCGAGGCGGGGCTGCACGTAGCGGCGCAGGACCCGCCCTGCCGCGCCCGCTCCTCTGGATCGCGAACCACTGGCCTTCGGGCCCGTTACCGACCAAGCATCATCTCCGGCCCGACACGCCTCTGTATGCTGCTCAGAGGCCTCCTCGAGTTCGAGGCATTCACCTGGTTCCCTGCCTCTGCTTCACGTTACTTAACAGCGTTACTTGACAGATGCGCCCGGCTGTAGAGCGCGGAGGCCGCGGGTTGAGGAGAGTAGAAATATTAAGAGCTTGGTGCCACGTACATGCGCTCACTCAATAAAAACTCGTGTAAAGAGTTGTTTGGGGGAGGGCTGTGGAGACCAGACCAGGATGACTAAAATCCTGGTGACCAGCCCACGGAATTCAGTCTGATTAGGAAACAAATGTAAAAGTTAGCACTGATAAGGGCCGTGAAGAAGGTACACACGTGCTTCCACACGTGGAAGGTAGGCACTTCCTGTCTGGGTTTAGGAGGCCTCACCAGGTGGCATCACACGGGGTTTGATGAAGCGGAAAAGCACCTTCCAGTCTGAAGATTATTTGAAGACCCAGTAATGGGTTGGCGTCCCTTGGCTTCTTATCTGTGTTCTTGAAACCCAGGTCACTGATCGTCCCCCGTACAAATGAGCCTGATAACTGAGGTCCAGACATGACGGACAGAGGCAGTGGAAAGTTGAAAACAGGCTTTCAGAAGCAGGTTTAACTCATTAACATACTGATATGAATAAGAGGGAATTCAGCCTCAGGACCTCAGTTTCCCATGTGCAAATTGTACCTTTTTAAATCTTGGTTATTGAAAGGGTGGGTCGCTATAGACACACTTACATGGATATATATTCAGTACTGGGTGCAGTGTCTAATCTCTGGTGAGATGCCTCCAGATGTATTCTTTTGGTCACTGAGCCCAATGACTTCATCCATAATTGAACTCGCGCTCCTCTTCTCGCCATCCTGAAACACAGACTCATAGTTCATCTTTGGGAGTCAGGCTCTATGTAAATACCAGAGATCTCCTAGAAACCAGTCTGCTCAGGGATCCTGCTACAGTGTTGGCAGAGTAATTAACAATGTTACTTTGCTACTCTCCACTTGCAACATGGGCTCTTGGGTCCTGTAGCCAAAGGAAGGCAAGAAGGGAGATGGCTTTCAGCCTTTGGTATTATAGCGTTTGGCTATAAGATTAGAAACAAACTTGCAACCGTAAGACTAAAATCTTCAGGTTCTATTGGCACCTACTCCAGGTATCATTCTGGGATTTGCTCAGCCAGCTGGTGGTGTGAGATTAAGATAAGAGGCAAAGGACAATAGCTTCTTGTTGGCTGTATGCAGGGTGTGGCCACTCCCTCGGGTATAGAGCAGGCCTTAGGTCAGGACTCTACAGCATTGTTAGCAAATAATTCACCCTCAGGTTGCCTGAGGAGCTGTTGGGAATGCAGGGGGGCCCTTCTGAGGGGAAGAGTATGTAACACATCACCAGATCTGGGGGGGCGGGGGGGGAGGCTGTAGGGAAGATGACTCAACCTTTGAATTTTTCTGCTTTTAAGAGAACTGTCTTCGTTGGGTGAGTGGGGAAACTGCACTGTGGTCTTTGCAGGCTTAAAAATCCCCTCTCTTTCAGTGAGTCAAATAATGAAGCATGCATTCCTCCCAACTAAAAGTGTCTCAGCTAGGTGACAAATGGATGGTGGAGGTCCCCAGGCTCTCTGGTCAGTGCTTAAATGCCACGTGGCAGAGCCTCAGGCCCCAGTGATAGAGTCTGCACACCTGTCCTGAGCCCTGTGCAATGGATGTGGCAGCCCTTTGGGGAATAAGCATTGTAGGGAAGATGAATAGCGATGACTTAAAGATTATGTCCTTGAACTCATTTCTGAATTACTAGACTTGAGCCAAAATGTAGGGACATTCTATATAGGACAGCTGCTCTCATTTTAAGCACTGCATTAGAAGTAAATAATTTCAGTGTTGAATTCACAGTTTAACCAAAAGCATTATTGGGTCTTTAGGAATTGCAGCCCCAGTGACTTGGCAAGTTTGGTAACTGTTACTCCAAACAGAGCTAACACCTTAGGGGAGGTGCTTGTGTGCCCTGAGTGTTGTGACATTAATGTGGGGTCACAGGAAATGCCATTTTATTTCTTAAAACTGCTTATTTCTTAATGTTGAGGCAGTGAAAGAAATGGGGAAGTGGTTGAGAGCAGGAAGGTAGAAAGACATGCACCTCTTGCATTACAGACTTGTAATGCAAGTCTACAGGAGTTTTTAATGTCTTCAGGTTTTATGAAGGCAAGTAAGGGTGTGTTATTTTGGCTAAGCGCTAAGACTGAGGTGAAGGCTGGGAGAAATGACTCATTTGACATTAACTTTATTTCTGAATCATTCGGAATATCCACAGTCAAATCCCAGTTAACTGGTGCACCACAGGAATGAGGCATCCATGGGAGCAGAGTTGTCTTGCAACACTGTTGAGTGAGGATCTTGTGAGATATGTAAGTGATTTATATCGCGGCCAGTCCTATAGGACCTTGAATCACAACTTTAAGCTTCAGTTCTGGTACAGATAGAAATAGAACTAAATGAAGACCACTCTTGGGGGGGGGGGGCGTTGCTTTGTGGCACAGCTTGTGGGACCTTAGTTTCCCCACCAGGGGTCGAACCTGGGCCCTTGGCATCGAAAGTGCAGTGTCTTAACCATTGGACCACTGGGGAATTCCCAATGAAGACCATTCTTAATTCTATCATACTTTTCTGAAAGCTTGCTTTTTTTCTCTCTCTTTAACCACAAACTAGCCAAGGACTAGATAGATGAATAGGCTGATTATTTGGGGCTTTGTTAAAGAAGCTGTTTGGGGGGAAGGTGAGCCAAGATGGGTGGTGAGTGGCAGTGTGTGCAGACTCCGCTGGACCTTTGGGCCTCCTCCTGTGACTGCTCAGCTTAGGAGGGGAGGCGGGCAGGGCCACCAAGTGTTGCGACCCCACCCCTGCAGCCATTTCTCCTCTATTGGCTTGTGCTGGTCCGCACGTAGCAGAGCCAGGCTGCCGTAGGAGAGCCAGGCTGCCGTACTTCTGGTGGCCTCTGACTCCCCTCCCCCACTTCTCCCTATAGGCAAAACTCCTGGGGACCGGTAAGCCGCTCTTTCCTGACGCCAGCAAGCTGTGTTTGGAAGTCAGACAAGGGCTTTAGTCGGGGAGATGCCAAGACTAGCTATGACAGGGTTGCTGCTTGTGGCATTTCAGAGTATGGACCAGCTTGGCTGATGGCAGTTTAAAAAAAAAAATTTTTTTTTTCTTATAAAAATTATCTGAAAGGAGCCCCAGCCCTTCCAAACATTTAATCAGCCAACAGATAATATTTAACTGTAGATGAATGGTATCACATCACCCCTTTCTCAGGTGATGAGTGCAGTCATGGCATATGAGACCAAGCCATACAACGTTTTGGAGGAGCACTGAAGTTTCAGTCTGGTTAAGAGGCAGGAAAGTAAAGACTCAAAAGAAAACTATACTGATCTCTAATATCCCTCTTTTGTTATTTTGTTAGAGAGCAGATTAATACATCACCCATCAGATGGGCAAACGTTGTAAGAGTCTGACAGTGTCAAGGGTTGGCAAAGGTGTGGGAAGGCAAGAACTCACTTTATTGTTTAGTTGTAAATTAATATAACCACTTTGGAGAGCAATTAAGCACTATTTCGTAAAACAGAAAGCAAGCATACCCTGTGGCCCAGGAATACACCTCTGAATATAGAAGCCACACCTGCAGAAAGAGACATGTACTAGGAGAAATATTATAGTGTTGATTAATGAGGAGAAATTGGGTTTAGTGGGAAAATGATCAACCAGTAAGGGAATACATAAATAAATGGTCTAGTCACACACTGGGCTAGTATAGCAGTTCATATGAATTAACTAGAGCTGTGTGCCAACTGGATAGATCTTAAATATGCTATGAAAGCAAGTTGTTTGATAATGCCTTACAGTGTATTACTTCGCATATTATAGAAGCAGCAGTATAATAGTATTGAATATAGATACAGATACCCTTAGATGAACTATAAGGATAGAAAATTCATGACCTTGGTTGGGTGTTAGGATGCGATGTGAAAGGGTTGGAGGAACCACCTGGGGATGGAGGACAAATGAATTAGATACAACGGTAATATTTTTTGTAAGTCTAAAAATCTGGATTAAGAATAATTAAAAAAATTTTTTTGGCCATATCTCACAGCATCTTAGTTCCCCAACCAGGTTTGAACCCAGCCCTTAGCAGTGAAAGTGTGGAGTCCTAACCATTGGACTGCCAGGAAATTCCTTGGATAATATTAATGGTCAGTTCTGGGTGGCAGAAATATAGATGTGAATGTTTCTTTCTTCAGTTCAAAACAGAAGCAAACCTATGGTGGTCACTGAGGGGAGAGCAGGCATACTAAGTAGGTCAGTGCTCTGGGAGATCTGGCATGCCCTTCCTCCTCCCGTCCCCTCCTCCTCTCCCTGCAGCTGTGATTGATGCAGGGCAGCTCCTCCTCTAGGTGCTGAGCCAAGGCCTCCCTTTGCTGAAGCTGTCCCTCCCCCTGGTGTAGTACCTGACTTGGAAGGACCCTGAATCAGGGTCCCAGGTCCCTTGGTGCTTCCAGAGTGTCCGTCTCACACCCTGAAGCACTGCCTCATAATCTTAAGTCTAGTAAGGAGCACAACTCAGCAAAAGCTTCGTCTCCACTTCCTCCTCCAGACTGAAGCCAGGTCTCTTCTCTGGGCATCTGTGATCGAACCAGGAAATCCTCAGCATTTGAAATGGTAGCCGTTTCTCTGACTCAGGACTTCCTGCACTGGAGTTGAGTGGTCCTTATAGGGGTGGGCTCGTTTAGCATCAGCTTTTGTGCCCTATTGCACACTCCAATTTGAAATAGGACCTTGGGCTCCTATGTATAATATTTAAGTCATTTAGTTCTAGCTCTGAATAAAAGAGCAAGGGAATTTTACTTAAACCTACAGTGGGCTCATTTTGTTTTGTGTAACCTGGTAACACCAGACTTTGCTTTCTGTTACGGGACCTGTTGAGGAGAGAATGGACTTAGTATTCCCATCTCTTAGCTAAGAACTGCTTGTCCTGGCCCCACTACATATGCAAATATACTGTTATCATTACTCTGTGTAGGAGGATGAAAGGCTTCTCAGATGGCTCAGTGTAAGGGACCCATCTGCCAGTGCAGGAGATGCAGTTTCAATCCCAACTCCCTAGAGTAGGAAGTTGCAACTGACTAGTATTCTTGCCTGGAGAATTGAATGGACAGAGGAGCCTGGTGGGCTACAGTCCATGGGGTCGCAAAATAGTCAGATGCGACTGAGCAACAACAACAAATAGGATGAACAGCTGAGTATTCACTGCAGACCTTAATTAGGTTTTGTAGCTGGCCTGGCATCCATTTTGATCTTGTCACTGCCTTTGTCAGATAAGGGCCAGTCTTGGGAATTATATTTTTCTGCTCCATCACCTACTAACAGAGCTCCTAGAAAGCAGACTGACCTAAATGCCTTGTCCAGCATTTTAAAATATTTATTTATTTCACTGGGTCAGGTCTTAGTTGCAGCACATGGGCTCTAGTTCCCTGACCAAGGATCAAACCTGGGCCCTCTGCATTGGGAGCTCGGAGTCTTAGCCACTGGGCCAGCAGGAAAGTCCCTGTCCAACATACTGTGATGAAAACTTTCTAATGGTTGTTGGTGTGCCAAAGATTTGGGAATCAGACCTCCATGCTGGCTTGGAGACTTGGAGATGTAGATAGCAAATTGATGTCACGGTGAGAAACCACCGTGGGCACCAGATGTCATCATCATTGAGTCAGTCTGTGTGGTGAGGTTGGCATCAGAGCACAGATTGGTTAAAGGTTGGCTTATGCAGATGTGGGCTCATAGGCCAAGCTGGCTTACTAGGGCAGAACGATGTGGGCTTTTGTGACAGCGCGAATCTGTGGACTGAAGCGTGAATCCTTCTAGCACACCCTACCAGCAATACTGGCTCTCAGTGATATGTTGGGTAGTTGTTCTTTTATGATTTCTACCCCCTGGTTTCTAAAGAGTGATCCAAGACTTGTGTCTGGCATGAACAGAACTGTGGCTTCAGAAGACCAGGAGCCACTTGCGAAAGGAAAGGTAGGACTCGGGGCCCGTGGAGCCAAGCCGTCACTTGTGCCTGCTTCCAGGCCTCTGATGGTGTCTCGTTTCTCACAGAGGAGAAATGTCTCTGAGGAGGATGCTACAGCAGGGGCTCGGGCGCAAGATTCAGGTTCCTGTACCCGGGCACGGCATTTGCTGCCGGCAGTGGAGACGCGCAGCTTCCGCTGCCGGCTGGAGGTTGGCTCTGCATGTCTGTGCCTCCCGAGGAGGAGGATGTGAGAATGAGTCAGACTGGCATGAGCTGGGCAACATGTGCTGCCAGGCACTGTCCAGACGGCCAGCCCGAGGGCGGGGAGCTCTTCCCAGAGGCTGGTCCTGAGAAACCAGGGCTGAGGCTGCTGTCCAGAGGCTGGGGGAGTGTCCGGGGGTGTTTTAGGTGGGGATGGGCAGCTTGTGCTCCGGAGAAGAGGCTCATGGGAGGCTTCGGGGCAAAGCTTGAGGGAATGGAAACCCAGCTGGGGACCTGGGCAGGTGACAAAGGTCTCTGGCTTGGTAGTGGACTTTAAGGACATGGTGAGATCTCATAGGAATCTGGACAGACTTGCTGACAAGCCAGCTTTTTTGGATTGCTGGTGGGTAAACACACTCAAATGGCAAGTGAAATTTCACTTGTTATTTTTGTACTTAATAGCCTGGGTGAGCAAAAGATCGGAGCTTGTAGACCTCAGGTTTAATCTGAGATGATGAAATAGTTAGTGGTTGAGCACAGTATATTAATTGTATCTGCTGATAACATCTCCTGCTCTTGAGCCAGCCCTTCTGTACTAGAATATCCTTGTCACAAAGAGTTTGCTCTGATGTTTGAGGGCAGACTAAACAGGAAGAGAAGTTTGTTGGATTGGGGCATGTGACTCAACAGATTTGGGGCACAGAGTTGTCCTGTGAACTGTATTAGCTTTCCTCCCTGGAATAAATCAAGGTTTTACCTGCCCATGCTTCTGCACCATCAGTACAAATAGCAGCACATTAAAGAAGGCAAATAATGTCTTTGAAAGTTCCGCTCTCATGGACCATCCTTTGGTGATTACTGTGTTAGAGTGACTCGGGTTTCTTTTTTCCCTCACTGTGCCATGTGGCTTGCAGGATCTTAGTTCGCCAAGCGGAGATTGAACCTGGGCCCAGGGAGTGAAAGCGCTGAATCCTAACCACTGAACCACCAGAGAATCCCTGAGGTTGATCTTCTTAAGTCAGTGAAACCATCCTGCTGTGTGTGTGATCTAGGGCCTAAGATGCATTATTCCACCTCTACCATGTTTAGAATATTCCTGAAGTACATAGAGTGGCAGTTGAATATGGCACGAGGACCTTCACTTTTGTTTTAATTCCAGCATTTTTACCAGGATGCTTGTAAATGTGTCCTTTTTGAAAGAGGTACATTTAGAATTTTTCTCACGAAAGTAGTATCAGTAAACTTTTTAGTAAAGAGAAGAAAGAAATTTGCTGTAATTCTACCACCCAGATAATATACTGATAATATTTTGGTAGGTATCCTTCCAGTCCAGTTATGTATGTTTAATTTAGTGCCTCCCCTCCCAAAGAAAAGGGGGAGGCAATAGTGAAATGTTAGTAAACCAAGGTTTAAAGAGACTTTATAGGGAAGGGGATAAAGCATTGCAGAGGAGCCACTGACAACCCTTTTACCTGAGAATTTTCTTGGTATTTTCTTGGGTGACTTCGGTGTATTAATTTATAGCATAGCTGAATCTCTAGGAACTAC
This sequence comes from Cervus elaphus, assembly GCF_910594005.1. NCBI lineage: Eukaryota > Metazoa > Chordata > Mammalia > Artiodactyla > Cervidae > Cervus > Cervus elaphus. The sequence continues at coordinate 81,235,365 of NC_057826.1, forward strand.
CACTACCTGGATACCTGGTTATTAAGGTGATTTCTCCATTACCCCCAAAGAGCTTTAGTTGCACTCAGCTTTTACCTTAATCCTTGTACAGCTCTGCAGGGCAAACCTTTCTCAGCTCCGAGCAGTCTTTGCAAGTGGGGCCAAGGAGCCACCCTGAGTCAAAAAAAGAGCATTATGTCACCGGAAGTCCAAGCCCAGAGAACACAAGGTATGACACAATAATCAGAGGCCCCAGTTGGGTCTTTGCAAGGAGACCCTAATGTCTCAGGTCTAGAGCCGATCCCACTAATGTCTTTTTTGGGGGCCACACTATGCAGCAGTGGGATCTTATTTTCCCAGCTGAGGATCAGACTCATGGTCCTTGCAGTGGAAGTGCGGAGTCTTAACCACTGGATTGCCAGTGAGGTCCCCAACTGATGATTTTTAAGAAGAGTTACCCACTCCTTGAGGTCACACTGGATGACTCCATTTGCCTGGAGGCCACAGTGAGACCTGTGTTCCAGTGGCCTTGGTGTGCCACCAAGGGAACTGTCTCTTGAGTGCTGTTCCCTTTACAGCCAGACGCACCTACACACCGCAGTAGCCTGGGTGCTACTGTGTAAGCCCAGCTTCCACCCTGAGTGGAGGGAAAGGGACCTTGGCTGCCCAGGCCATCCTGTCAGTGATTCAGAAGCTCTGAGATTTGGTGGGGGAGGGGGCATAGCTATAACTTCAGTTTGACACAGAGGCATTAATAGGTGCTCTGAAACATCATTCAGCAAACACAGGACTACCTCCAAGGTCATGGTGCTAAGATACAAAACCACTGGGTCATGGAGGAGAGGATGTTGTTTTTTGGTGGAGAGGATGTTGTTTTCATCTTGGTACCTGGTATGTTGTGGGGAGTTAGGAGATACACATCGAAAGGAACAGTGTATATGCCATGTAGAATAGTTGGCTGGTGTCTTATTTTCTTGTTTTTAAAGGTGTAGTTGAGGATCTATAGCTATCGGTTTTCAACAGCTTATAGGAGCTTCACTTATAGTTGGTCACAGAGCTTCTTGAAAGTGACAGACGGCTTTAGATGCATGCTGTGCTCCAGCCACCCAGAGAGGCCACACAGTCAAGGATGAAGGAGGAGAAAGAGTAAGAGTTACATGTATGGGGTGCCTTGGTTTGGAGCCCTGAGATTTTGGAGGAGGTGGGACAGGGCAAAAGACAGGCTTGTTCTTGTGCCTTGGCTGCAGCACTTGGGCACAAGGATTTGAGAAGGAGCAGCCCTCGGTCTGAAAACCAGCGAAAAGGAATGGCATTCTAATGAGGACTGCAAGCTTCTGGCTCATGTGCTTACCTGATGAGTCTTCAAACACTGCCTGGAAGCGTCTCAAGTCTCTGTCTATAATCAGCTAACTAACTGAGTTTAGTTGTAAAGTCAGCAATGAAGAAAAACAAAGGTCTGGGCCGTCGTGCCCTGGGTCAGGCTTGTGACCTGGGCTGATTAATTACCTGGAACAGATGGTCTTTGTTACTGTGAGTAGTGTGCTTTCCAGACTTAGAAAGGGAATGGGTAGTGGGTCAGAAGATCAGCCTGGAAAGGATTTGACAAGCAGTGTTAATTTCTTCAATTAGTGCAATAATTTTAGAGCCAGGCTAGGCCCATTGTGGTTATCCTTGGTTTTGCTTGGAATGTGCTTAAGTCCTTCTGACTGAAATTACCAGATGTAGTTTTTAAGTACAGATTCCTGGGGAAAAAAATATTTTACATTCTTGGTTCAGGTTGGACTTACCTGTCCAGGGATGGGGTTTTTTGTCTCTCAATGGGCCGAGGCATACTGTCCAGCCTAGGGTGAATCGAGGAATGGACTTATGTGTCCCTGTGGGTTCGTGAAACCTAGGACTCCAGGACTAGGAGGCTACCTGAATAGTGGTTGTCTCCACGACCAGGAAAGTCACTTTGGGTTTGGGTGGGGATTGTTAAGAGAGAGTATGGGTGCCACACCCCATAGCAGGTGTTTATAGCTTTGAGACAGCTTTTCACACAAAGATCTACATTGACCATGGTACTAAGCTAGGGTGAGTTGTCTGTATCCCTGGAAGACATGTAAAATGGTGTCATTTACAGGATTAGCAGGGAAGTTGTCAAGATAGACGTTAGCCCAGTGTGAGGGAGGTGTGTGCTTAACATGTGCCCAGGAAGTACATTCATTGGTAATATGGTTTTGAAGTCTTTCCTACTTGCTCATGATAATGTGAGCCCATGGCCCGACTTGCGCACCCACGTAGGCAGAGCGTGGCGCGGCTGGCTGCCTGTGTCTTGTGCCCAGAGCATGCTTGTTGAGTTAATGTGTAAGCAGGAAGCAGCTTCTGTGCTAAGCTATATATTAGCCACTCAGACAGATCACACTCTCTCTCCAGTTCCTCTGGACCCAAGACATCAGAAGCCATGTCGAAGCACCACAGTGACGCCGGGACAGCCTTCATTCAGACTCAGCAGCTGCACGCGGCCATGGCCGACACCTTCCTGGAGCACATGTGCCGCCTGGACATCGACTCTCCGCCCATCACGGCCCGAAACACCGGCATCATCTGCACCATTGGTGAGTACGGGTGCCCACTCCCTCGGAAACAAGGGCTTCCAGAGACAGCGATCTTTTCTCCCCCCAGAAGACTAAATGTAGCAAACCTGGGTTCTGAGCAAGATGCTACAGAGAGATTCTTAGGGGAAGTGAAGTCATGGACTTGGCCGCTCAGACGTGTCCAACTCTTTGTGACCCATGGACTGTAGCCCACCAGGCTCCTCTGTCCATGAGATTTGTCAGACAACTGGAGTAGGTTGCCATTTCCTTCTTCAAACTGAGTTTATAGGAATTTGCAGGATGGAATTCATATGCTTTATGTGTTCTGCTAAAGGTAAAATTTAGAGGGTATTTTCCATGGCAATTCTTATTGGTTCTGAGCATCTCAGAGACCTAGGAAAGATCTTGTGGACTCTGTTCAACCAAAATGCTGTAGCTGGACATCTGACTGGGCTTCAGGGAGAACATAGAGGGCTGGCTACATTTTACCTTGGTTATTAAGAGTTCTTTAAACTGAAACACACTTGAAGTGTTAATCCTCTTTTGGATAATGAACACTTAATGACTTTCAAACATTTTTTTTGTTTGTTTTTTCTGAATTAGGCCCAGCTTCACGAGCAGTGGAGACATTGAAGGAGATGATTAAGTCTGGGATGAATGTGGCTCGTTTGAACTTCTCTCATGGAACTCATGAGGTGAGCCTCGACAGTGTGGCCTCTGGGGCAGCTTGTGGGAAACAGGGTGGGCATGCCATGTTTATTTAGCCACAGTGGACCAGGCAAGAAAAAGTGGGGAATCAATGGGAAGGTTGTCTTCACCAGCCCATCCCTATTGTTCTCCACGCTCCCCCACCCCTACCCCTGACATCTCAAGTGGCCAAGTCTCCTTAAGCAAAGACAACCTGCTTTGTCATCGGCCATGATTCTTCCCAACACCTGTGCTCCATTAGCCCTTGATAAGGAAGGCATGGAAGGGTTTTCCTGGGATTCCCTCTAAGCCATGGGGCTTGATACTTCTGCACCAGGGTTTCTGTAACAGCTCATAATTGCAATGATGAACCAGTAAGTCACCCTGCAGGTTATCCTGGCCTATTTTAGACCCAGGATAAATGGGGCAGGTCCCAGAGAAGGGTTGGGTCCTGGCGTGTAGTACCCCACTTCATTAACATTGTGTTCCCAGCCTGTCCCTTCCCAGGGGTTCTGGTACATTAAAGTAAAATAAAGTCCGCACACTTGTCCAGTGATCTGGGAGGAGTGTGTCAGTACTGGGGCTGTTCATGAGCTGACTTGACCCCGGGGACCAGGTGGCCTCTGTTGGGAAGTGCTCCATTGTGCTTCTGTTTCAAGATCAGAACAAGCTTATTTTGAGAAGTGTGTGGGCTGCCTGAGGAACAGTGCCATGGGATTTCATACCGGCATTGATAGAAGACTAATGGGTGAGGCAAACTCTTGCTCCTCTTGCACCTGTATTTCCTGTTCGGAATAAAGAAAATGATGCCCTGTAAGGTCAAGTGGTAAGGGGTTGCCCTTTGGCATTTGGAAGTTGGTGTTAAGTTTAAACTAAAAATAAAGCCTCAGGAAATGCAATCCAAGAACTGTACGCCTCCTTTCTGGAAACATGAGAATGTTCATCGTAGGTTCCCTAACCCATGTTCCATAAACAGCCTATATCCTCCAAATGTCACAGGGACCTGACCAAGTTCAAAGGAACTATGCTCAGCAGGCCCCCTGGGGCAGGTTAAGAAGCCCACAGATGGCATTCTTAATTTTCCAAAGGTGAAGAGTCCTCCGCAGGAGACACTAGGCATTCCTGCAAGCCTTCGCTTAGCCCAAAGAGAGAGGTAGAGACATCAGTGAAGGTCCATTCACAATTGATCCCTCCTGCTGACTTGTGCCAGGGTCTGCTGTGTGCAGGGGAAGGAGCAGAAATAGCTTTTAGGAAGTTGACCTTTAACTAGGCTTTATGGCCTCTTCCATCCAGTAAAATAATACCACACAGCTCTGAAATGGCAGGGGGAGAGGGTGGTATCTGCACCTGTTGGAGGGGGCTGGCTCAGAGGGTCTGGTTTTTTAAACAAGAGGCATTTGGGGATTATCTGTGCTTTAACGCTTATTCCCAGAGTTGGAATTTGTTTTCTTTTTCCACACTGCATGGCATTAGTTCCACAACCAGGGATCAAACAAACCCAGGGCCTCTGCCTTGGAGGCACAGAGTCTTAACCACTGGACCACCAGGGAAGTCCCTTGTGGGTTTAATTTGAGGTTTTTGACCAAGATGAAATTATGGAATCAGGGTTTTGGAAACTGATCTGAAATATTAGTTATATAATGTAAACAGTTACAGTTTGACAAATAGCTGAGACATGCTTTTCCAACTTTTGACCATTTTTAATACTCTACTAATCAGAACATTGGATTTGCTTTCTGTCCTTCACTCAGACAGAGGGACATCTACCATCTGATCTCTTTTTTCTGGTTTTGTTGTTACTGCATGTGGTCTTTTGGCAGCTCTTGTGGGCAAGATGTGTCGTATTCTCAGGTGCCACTCACCTGGATGGTGTTGGTTGAAGGATGAGGCCCACAGTGTGTTGAGTTGGGAGCCTGTGTTATCAGCAATGTCATACTGATAGCACTAGGAACTTTTGCCATCTTGGTTCTGAGTCCCTTTTTAGTCAAATAGTAATGGCTAATGGGAAAGAGGAAGGGCTTCCAAGGTGAGACTGAAGCCAGGATTTATTGCAAGTGAGAAATAGCAAAGGTCAGTTAGTTCAGAGAAAGGCTGTGTTCCCACCTCTCCATGTTCCATTTCCATTTCTAATCAGACTGGAGGAAGTGATTGTCAGAACCAGGCCTGCATGACTTGAGCAACGTATTTAATTTGGGCTGCGTCAGCTTAAGTAAATAACTGAGTTTGAATTGCAGTTGTAATCGATAGAGAGTAGCTCAGAATTATCAGATCTATCAGTCTAACTCTGGTAGCCAGGGCAGTATTATCCAGATACAAGGTCTTTTACCCCAGTTGTCTGCTTTATTTGCTGAGGGTATTTGTTAAAGCCTTGGGGTGTGGAGGGGGAGGAAATAAGCCTCTTTTATGTTGACATGTGTTGCCACCAAAAACCATTAAAGGTATGGGTGTAAATATTCTAAAGTTCCTAAGATTTGCCCTTAGAGTGGGTGACGGCGGTGGTAGAAGTGGGTGGAGAGCTGGCGGGAGTTTGCTTATAGCACAGGGTGCTCACCTTGGTGCTCAGGGCTGACAAGAAGTGGGTAGAGGCGAGGAGGTTGATGTAAGCGGGTAGAGGATGCTCGGTGATGGAGGCAGTGGTCTAGAATCCTGGTGATCGGCTTCAGCGCTAATTCTAGATCCCATAGTGTGGGATGACAGATGTGGAGCTTATCATCTCCCCGCTTTCCCCCCAGTACCACGCAGAGACCATCAAGAATGTACGTGAAGCCACGGAAAGCTTTGCTTCAGACCCCATTCTCTATCGGCCGGTGGCGGTGGCCCTGGACACTAAAGGACCTGAGATCCGAACCGGGCTCATCAAAGGCGTGAGTATCCTGGGGAGAAGCAGGAGAGAAGGCGTAGGGGACCCAGAGCCCAGAAGCCACGTTTCTCAGTTTAGGTCTATAAATGAGAGTTTTATCCATCACTGCAGAAAGTCTTCTTTGATCTGCTTTGCTAAGAAACAAACACTAGAAAGAAACCTCTTTTACATTCAAAACCTACTTTTGGGGAGCAGCTTATCTCTTCCTCTTTAGTATAACTGAAACACTGTAGGTTATTCTTGGGTTATTTCCTTGAAATAGTTAGACTGTATGGTTATTTCTTTCCAAGGAAAAGGCTTTATTGTTACTTCCAACTGAAGTTTAATCCTGGTCCCTAGAGGAAAAAGCTTTTCTCCTGCCAGGAAGGCCCAGCTTCTTTGAACTTGTGGTTTGCTTTCTTGCCTGCTGCAGAGCGGCACCGCTGAGGTGGAGCTGAAGAAGGGAGCCACGCTGAAGATCACCCTGGACAATGCCTACATGGAAAAGTGTGACGAGAACATCCTGTGGCTGGACTACAAGAACATTTGCAAGGTGGTGGACGTGGGCAGCAAGATCTACGTGGATGACGGGCTTATTTCTCTGCTGGTGAAGCAGAAAGGTAGGGACAGGAGTCAGGGTCTGATTGTTTAAAACTAGCTCCCATCTCTAAATGTCTTTGCCAGAAGATAGGAAGGTTGTTTGGCTGGCAGAGAGACTGAATGTATATAGTCTCAGGACTTCCTTTCTTTTTTCAAATAATCTATTTATTTATTTTGGCTGCGTTGGGTCTTAATTGTAGCACATGGGATCATTAGTTGCAACACTGGACTCTATTTGTGGCACATGGGCTCATTTCTTGTGGCTCGAGGGTTTAGTGGCTCTACAGCTTGTGGGATCTTAGTTCCCCCACCAGGGATCAAGCTCATTTGTTCTGCATTGCAAAGTGGATTCTTTTTTTTTTTTTTTGCAAAGTGGATTCTTAAACACTGGACCACCCAGGGAAGTCCCAGGGGTTCCTTTTATAAAAAAACTCCTATCCTCAAAAACAGATTTCACTCCAATTCAGTTGTACTCTTGGAGAGCAGATGAGAAGCATTTTTTTCACCTATCCTCACTATTTGAAGATTTGCTTCCCTCCTTCATCCACTTAATATGGTGTCTGTAGGACTCCAGTGTGCCTGGGAATGATAGCTAAAGCGATCCGCTCCCTTCTAAGCGTTTTACATGTAGACTTGTTTAAATTTTGAAACAACCTAATGAGTAGATACTATTATCCCTGAGACACAGAGAGGTTAATGGACTTGCCCACAGTTGGTCGAGTTGGAGAGTGAACCCGGGCAGTGTGGCTCCACCACCCACCATGTGCTCCTTCCCAGTTCTCTCTCCTGGGGAGAGCCTGCCTCCCGGGGAGGACACGTGTGCCCAGGGCTCGGCCTCCTCACCCTGTTCCATTCCGTGCAGGCCCTGACTTCCTGGTGACGGAGGTGGAGAATGGCGGCTCCTTGGGCAGCAAGAAGGGCGTGAACCTCCCTGGGGCTGCCGTGGACCTACCTGCTGTGTCAGAAAAGGACATCCAGGATCTGAAGTTCGGGGTGGAGCAGGATGTGGATATGGTGTTTGCGTCTTTCATCCGCAAGGCTTCTGATGTCCATGAAGTCAGGAAGGTCCTGGGAGAGAAAGGAAAGAACATCAAGATAATCAGCAAAATCGAGAATCATGAGGGAGTTCGGAGGTAAGTCCCCCACCTCCTTCAGCCCCAGCCCAGCTCTCTGCAGAGCAAGATGTAGCCTGTGAACACCTGGCCACCCGCTCATTCGAATGAGCCTCTCGGACTTACTTCAGACCCACTGCCTCAGGATATCCTATGATAACTGGTAGGCTTGCCAGGTGGCGCTGGTGGTAAAGAACCCACCTGCCAATGTAGGAGTTGTGAGTTCGATCTTTGGGTCGAGAAGATCCTCTGGAGAAGGGAATGGCAACCCACTTCAGTATTCTTGTCTGGAGTATCCCATGGACAGAGGAGCCTGGTGGGCTCCCATCCATAGGGTCGCAAAATCAGACATAACTGGAGTGACTTAGTGCGCACGCCTGACGTTGGTATTGGTATTTCAAGCGGGTAAAAAAAGCTGCCCAGATGATTGGGCTGCCAGCATCTTCACATTGTTCCAGGGAACAGCACTGGAGAGGGACAGGGTCACCACCACCCCCAGGCTCAAGAACCATGTGTAGTGCTCCTCCACTCGCCAAGTTTGCTGGAATTGGGGGCCACCAAGGGGGAAGACAGGCTCTCGGGAAGGGGCTCCTTCACTTGGGAGCTGTGTGGAAACTCAGGGCTGAAGCACGCGACCTCCTAGTCTTCCCTTGGAAAGCAGCGGGATTGGTGGTTGGGTCAGCTCTGGCACAGTACCCGTCTCCCTGGGGAAAACATGCCGTCCTCCTCTGGTTCTGCGTGGTCCCAGCACTGCTCCACTGCCCCCCCAGTGCTCGCCGGGTAGAGCCACGTGAGTAAGGCCAGCGGGGTGACATCTGCTCCTGCTTGGCTGCCTGCTCAGACCCGGCACTGGCAGCCCAGGCTTACTGGGGCAGGTCAGGTGTGTGCATGGGAGGGGTGGGCGGGGCAGCGCTGCCCACTCCTGTGGCCTTGCCATCCTTAGCTTTGTGTCAGTGTCCGTCGCACTGGGAGACCTGGGGCCCTCCCTCTGCCACCCTGATAAGCCACAGGTACCTGCTGACTTTGGCTTCAGGCCAGGCAAAGCCGCATGCTCGTGCCTTCAACACACCGGGGAGGGACCTCTGAAGGAGCGGCCTTCCAGTGTCCTTGACGGGAAGAGGCCGTGGACCTTTGTGTCAAGAGCAGTCAGCCGCCTTGGGTTCCATTTCTACCCCAGCAGTGATGACTGAAATGAAGGTGGTAGAGAGAGAGCTTAAGAGGGACCTTATGGGATGCAGGCGACACAGAGAATGAACTTATGGTTACCAGAGGGGAACGATGGGAGGAAGGAAGAGTCGGGGAGTTTGGGATGGACCTGTACACACTACTGTATTTAAACTGGATGACCCACAAGGACTGCTGTATAGTGCAGGAAACTCTGCTCAGTGTTATATGGCAACCTGGGTAGGAGGAGAGTCTAGGGGAGAGTGGATGCACGCCTGTGTATGGCTGAGTCGCTCTGCTGTGCATCTGAAACTATCAAGACATGGTTAATCAGCTGTACCTCAATGTAAAATAAAAGGTTAAGGGAAAAAAGAAGGGAACCCAGGGAATTTTGGAAGAGACCCAGCCACCTCCCCTTCCCCTCAGTGAAGTGTCCATCCTGGTGCTGAAGAGTCCAGCGAGCAGAACTGTTGGCCCCCTTTGGGGGACTGAGACAGCTGAAACACCCCTGTGATGATGTCATGGGTACTTGTCCTGGTTGCAAGAATGACCAAATCAGAGAATCCCGGGAAACTGTGTCACCATACTCGAGGCCCCTGTTCTGTATAACCTCTGTCTCCACAACTTGCCTGTCAGGTTTGACGAAATCCTGGAAGCCAGTGATGGGATCATGGTGGCGCGAGGTGATCTGGGCATTGAGATCCCCGCAGAGAAGGTCTTCCTTGCCCAGAAGATGATGATTGGTCGGTGCAACCGAGCTGGGAAGCCCGTCATCTGCGCCACACAGGTGTGTGCCTCTTCCTGAGCGCGCATCCTGTGCAAGGAAGCTCTGGAGGCTACCCAGTCTCTTCCCATGGACCCTGCCCCACATCATACACACACCTATTCCCCCGCCCTTCTGCCCCCACGCACCTACACAAAGCCGGACTCTGTACATACATGCTCTCCAGGGGGTCACCTTGTGTCTGAAGACCTCCCAGGCCACATCTCACAAATGCTGTGTCCCCTCCCAGATGCTGGAGAGCATGATCAAGAAGCCTCGCCCTACCCGGGCGGAGGGCAGTGACGTGGCCAATGCAGTCTTGGATGGAGCCGACTGCATCATGCTGTCCGGAGAGACGGCCAAAGGGGACTACCCCCTGGAAGCTGTCCGCATGCAGCACCTGGTAAGTCCTCCCTGCTGGGGGTGGAGGCGAGCTCCAGCACATGGGACACCTTGTACTGTCACCTTCTATGTCCTTTTATTATCCTCCAAGTCACAAGCAGAGTGAGGAGGTGTGTGCTGGGGTCGTGGAGGTGTCTGGTTTTTTTTGGGTTTTTTCGCTCTTCTGCCTTCCTGCCCACACTGGTCTCCTAGTCCCTTCTGTTCTGGAGGCGGCCTCCTTCATCACACGTAGCACAGTTCACTCCCGTCTTCGGGGCGTGACTCCTTCCCTTGCTTGAGTCCTGGGATATCTGTACTGCTTCCCCCTTGGCAGCCTAGAGGACCTGAGCACCTCTGCCCTGTTGGAAAAGTCCGAGAGCTCCTGCTCCCAGCCGGCCTGTGTTTGGCTTCCATTTTGATTCCGCATCTATCCCCAGCCAGCGCCTCCCCCTGGACGGGGCCTGCACTGGAGGCTGTCACCTGCACTGATCTGGCTGTGAGCTGGCCTTGCATGGTACCTGCAGCAGCGCCTGCTTTGCTGAGCTGTTGCACTCACCCTAGATTAGAAGTGGGGTTTAAGGGAGGGGTGACAGGCCCACAAATAGAAACAGGTGAAAGGCTGGCTGATCCCAGCTTGCCCTGGGGTGAGAGTGTCTGGAGGAGCCCTAGTGGCTGCTTCTCATTCTCCCGTGGGAGCTGGCTTTTCTTCTGCTGGACCACGTCCCACAGCCTGGCAGCCTCTGCTCTAAGGCATCCAAAAGAGGAACACAGGGGTAGGTCAACAGGCCTGGGGAAACGAGCACTACAGGTGACCTTTCACAAGGGTCCTAGGTGGCTGTTGATGATGTATAGCTCAGCAAACTGTTTCTTTAACCTTCCTGTTCATTTTCCAGCCAGCAAAGGACCCCAAGCCCTTTGTGTGACATCCCTCCGATGCATCCCCCCAAAAAAAACTCTGGACTAGATACCATCCTTTCCTTCACTTTCTATGTGATTAGGCTCAAGTGGCTTCCAAAGAAGACATGACAGTTACAGTGAATACTTTTTCAGGGGTGAAACAAGACATCTTGACTACGGATGTCTTCTGGTTTGTCCTTGGTGTTCTGGGTGGATTTGCCCATAACGAAATCAGTAGAGACCAGCGCCTGCCCCTGGGACAGCTGTGTTTTCCTGGCTGATGGCCAACCTATGTGTGACATGATTATTGTTCTGATGCTCATGCACTCCAGGCTCACGGTACTTCCCACCTGTCCCAGTGAGTCCTTCCTCTCTCCTGGGAGATAGTGACCTTGAACCGGCCCCCTCTAGAGTGGTTGATGTTAATGTTTATGGGTCTCCATATAGAATTATATATATATGTAATGATAACTGCCTTGCTTAGTCATGTGGCCCCACGGCCTCTGAGACCTTGACATGATAGACTGTAGGGACTTTGTGTCTTTGGGCACATCATTTGACCTCTCAAGGCCTTATCTAAGAAGTGAATTAGATGGGATATGTTTAATTACACCCTTTGCGTTAAATTGCACTGCTATTATAAAATGTCTGCTAAGAACCTTATGCAGATTCTTAACCTCAGTGAGGTCGATGTCACCCCACTTTTATGGATGAGGGCACATGATAATAGAGCTTGAGTTTGGACCCAGGTCAGCTGACTCTGAAGCCAACATTCTCACTTCTAAGACATCTAGCAGATCAGGGCAGGTGTTCCTGTGGGGCCTGTCCTGGGGTCAGAGACTAAGAACCAGACTCTGGGCTCTGCAAGCATATCTGTGTTTCCATACCCAATCTTTCCTTTGAACAAACACCTTAGAACTGTAAGACTGGGATTGCATGGCCCTATTCTGGAGGTGAGTTACAGGGTTTGGGCCTCATGGCCCAGGTCTCTCCTGGCCATGTCACCAGTTAACACTGGCCAATAGCTTCCCTTCTTAACTGTCCACTGCTTTCTCCTGTATCTAACTGATGCAATTGATGTTCTTAACTATGGGCTAGGCAGTACCAGGTATGGTTCTCTTTCCTTTTCATGTGCCCTGTCCTTTTGGGCTGCATGCATTCCATTCTTGCAGGAAGAAACCCTTTAACCTAGCAAACTCAGCCACTCATTGGCTTATCCTGTCCGATTAATGAGATGGCGTTACTGATTCTTCCCGCACCCATCATTGTCTAAGACGCATTCATAACTGCATTATAACCCTCTAAAGCTTAAGTTTTCTAATTCTTGGTGTTATCTGAGCAGGTGGTCTGTAAATAACCTAGTGGCTTTCTCATGGGTGTTTTAATCATTCGATTTTAATCAAAATGCCTTGTTAAGCTTACCTGTGTGCTTCCACAGGCACCTGTCTCTTCACATGGCTGTTCAGTATGCCCCTCACAAGCTTGCCAATTTCCACCTGCCTGCTTAGAATGTGGTCAAGCCGCGTGTCCTTGGCTTTGACCCCAGCTTTCTAGCGCTGCTCAATGTGCTTCTACCGCAGGCCACTGGAAAGGCAGGTAGTATCTCTGTGTCTGAAGCCAAGCAAGCACTCCATGTGTGCATGGAGGAGGCCAGGCACGAAGCCCTGTGGTAACCAGGCAGCCATGTGAGGAGGGGGGGGCCTGTTCCTTCCTGCGAGCTATGTCATGAGGCAGCATGGTCAAGGCCTGCCAGGGAGCCGGGGAGGGGCCCCAGCCTCCGCATGTTTCCATGCTGAGGCGTTAGAGCCTGCCGCCATATTGTCTCCCTCCACCCGCACCACCAATCAGAGAGACCTACCAACATCAAAAGATCCTTCCAGAATGGAAGAACCAGTTTCCCCTCTGATGGAGGAGAAACAGTAGCCACTGATGCTTGAACCTCCCTGAGCAGGCTTTCATCACCCTGCCTCTTTGCATCTGCCTGAAGGAGAGACTTAGCCAATTAACCTAAGGTACCTTCCTGTCATTAATTCCCCATTCTGTCTTTCCATGTTGTTGTCTCTCGTTTGTTTTTTCCCCCCCTCCTTCTTCCCTCTTCCTTGCCTGCCCTCCCCCTAAACCTTACAGATAGCTCGTGAGGCTGAGGCAGCCATGTTCCACCGCAAGCTGTTCGAAGAACTTGCGCGAGCCTCAAGTCACTCCACAGACCTCATGGAAGCCATGGCCATGGGCAGCGTGGAGGCCTCATATAAGTGTTTAGCAGCAGCTTTGATAGTTCTGACGGAGTCTGGCAGGTAGGGCCCCGAGGGCAGGTAACTCTGTAGGATGAACAGCCTCTTGCTCCAGCCACTCTAGACGGCAGCCAGGGCCCAGCCCTGAGCCTGGGACACTCCTCTCATCTGCAGGAAGCCAGCCAGGGAGGTCAGGGCAGGACAGGGCCACAGGGTCCTCCGGCTCAGAAGGCACAGCCACGTCACAGGCACCTGGTGAGGGGCTGGTTCCTGCAAGTCTCGATCTCACTCAGCTCAGAACCTCCAGTGATCGGGCTGCTCTTGGCCCCTGCACCCAGGGACTTGCTCCTCCCCAGCTGTCTGCGACTCTTCCCCTCCCCGTCCCGTGTGACACGGCTCTGACAGCTCTGTCCCCCTCGTCCCTCTGGACGGATGTTGCCCCTAGATTGCCCGTGAGGCAGAGGCTGCCATCTACCATTTGCAATTGTTCGAGGAGCTCCGTCGCCTGTCACCCATTACCAGCGACCCCACCGAAGCCGCCGCCGTGGGGGCCGTGGAGGCATCCTTCAAGTGCTGCAGTGGGGCCATAATCGTCCTCACCAAGTCTGGCAGGTAGGAGGTGGCAGTGGCTCCCTGGGAATGCCCTGCCCGGTGGCACCTTTCCTTGGGGGTCCTGGGAGCTGTGCCCTGCACGGTGCTCCAGTGGCATCCAGCCAAGGTAAGACCACTCGGCCTGCACCCTGGACCCTGCAGGGAAGGAGTCCCCTCCCCCTGCCCCGCCCAGCCCCGCAGCCAGGCTCTGGGCCCTGGGCCTGAAGGACAGGACCCCAGGCAGCCCTCATGGGTGTTTGGAACCATTTGGGTCCAAAGCAAGTTTATTAAAACCTCAAAACGAGCTAGACTTCGTTAGATAACTATAGGTAGCCTGATGACAAGTGGTTATTTGATATTGGAAAGCTGTTATTAAAAAGTGAAGGACCACCAGTTTTGCTTCTTCTAGCTAAGTGCTCTTTAAAAAGTCCAGTTGGCAAAATGAGTGCCATTTGCTGACAATGCTGTTTGGTTGGTGTGCCTGTCCCATCTGTCTTCGAGTCCCAAAGATAAGTGGGTGCTGCCCAGGAAAGGTCACTGTGCTATCTTACTGGCACTCGGGCCAGGCAGCCAGGCTGAGACCTCTACTTGGCCTCTGGCACGAGTCCACTCCGAATCCAGGACATCAAGTTAATTTCCCTTGCTCCCTGGACCTGGGGGTGTGCTGCTCCTCCACGGGGCAGCTAGGGTTTCCTGGAGGAGGCGGGTGGAGAGGAGCAGACAGGAGCAGCAGGTGGGGCTGCCTTTAGGACCGGGACACAAGATGTGTGCCGAGTCCTTCAGAAGAGGGCTTAGGATAAAAAGCTCCAGCCGTTAGGGTTGACCTTTGTGAAAAGGTCCAACCATCGCTACTTGGCTATTTTTAGCTCCAGTCTTCTGGGGTTTCACTCTCAGCGAGTCCTGACTTCAGCACTTGCTTCCCTCTGAAAGCCTTGTATGGAGGCCCAGCCTTAGGCAGGGCATCGTCTGCTGTGACATGGGTTAAGTTTCCCTGACAGCTGTGGCGTGTCCTCATCACTTGCCTTCTGAGCTCCAGTTCCCCCTGCCGGCAGGCCCCTCCAGCTCCTGAGACACCAGCCCCTACAAGTGTACAGTGTCAGTGTTGAAGGAAGCTTCCAGCCTTTGAGCTTTAAAGGGGTCCAGTCCCCTCCAGGGGATCCTTATAGGCAGAGCCTCCGCCACTGACACTCCCATCCCCTAGTCTTGCCTTCTGGGTAGCACTTATATTTCTGAGCCTCAGCCTCCCTTAGATACTCAGGTTTGACTCTGGGGCTCTACAGCCCAGTTACCGGAACTGTTTCAGGGGCCTGGGGGTCATGTGGGGTCAGGAGAGGGCACAGCAGTAGGGAAGACTTATCTTGTAGATCTCTCAGGCGGGCTGGTGGTCTCTGCTCCTGTTTTTTTGCAGATGTCAAGTGTCAGGTGCTATTCACATGCTGCTTGGCTTGTAGTTGTTGCTGGCAGCAAGAGAAAAGGGTGTGGTGAGGTTGGACAGGGCTGCTTCCCTGTGCCAGAATGGAAAAGTTCAGGGGATGGGGGAGTCTGCCAAGTATGGGCCATGTGGGGTAAATGGGTGAGACTAACCATGCTGGGTCAGTATGATCCTGTGGCCCTGGCCTGTCGGAGGGGTTTAGGGTAGCATAGCTGTGAGGAATCTTCTATGGCAGATACAGGCTGATGGGACACCCCAGTCTTGGGAGCAGATGTTGAAATGGCCAGAGCCTCAGGCTGGCAGAGTTGGATTCCAGGGTGAGTTGTTGCCGAAGGCCCTGAGGGGACTGTTTAACCATCTTGTCTGCCTGCCCCATCTCAGGTCTGCACATCAGGTGGCCAGATACCGCCCCCGGGCCCCCATCATTGCTGTGACCCGGAATCGCCAGACAGCTCGCCAGGCCCACCTGTACCGCGGCATCTTCCCTGTGGTGTGTAAGGACCCAGTGCAGGAGGCCTGGGCTGAGGACGTGGACCTCCGGGTGAACTTGGCCATGAATGTTGGTGCGTGTCTGGGAGGGAGGGCTCCCAGTGGAGGGCTGGGGACGGTGCACTGGCTTCT
Organism: Cervus elaphus; assembly: GCF_910594005.1. Lineage (NCBI taxonomy): Eukaryota > Metazoa > Chordata > Mammalia > Artiodactyla > Cervidae > Cervus > Cervus elaphus. Next base: position 81,251,238 of record NC_057826.1, read on the forward strand.
CTGAGACCCTATTGAAAGAGGAACATGCCGGCCTTTGGGGGCAAGAGCTGACCTCACTGGAGATGTTCTCTGGTTCCTTCATCCCAGTCGCTGGAGCCCTGGGCTAAGGTCAGGGCAGGGAGAGAACCTTTCAAGTGTGGGGCTGAGCAGCCCAGGTTCTCACCTCACGTTCTTTGGGAGTGGGACCCAAAGCAGAGGATCCTGGTAATCACCTTTGTCCATTCTTTGGCATTTGCTCATTATTGTGGGTTGTTTTGTTTTTTTTTTTCCCATAAAATTAACCAGATCTACACTTGGGGCCAGTACACATTTAGATTATGTACTCAAATGGCCTTTGTCACGATATAAAAGTAGGATGTCATAGGATGAGAGGAAACAGCTAGCTGTGACCTTGGGCTGGGCTCTCCACCTTCTTGGGTAGAAAATGAATGATGTCCAAAGGTCCCTCTGCCATCTGAGTGATAAGGAAATAATACCAAGGCCTCCCTCGTTCCCTTTGTCTGGGCTGTGAGGCTAGCGCCACCTTGTGGTGTAAGAAAGTAAAGGCCTGTCAGCCCTTCCTCAGTTGTGGGGCACTCTCCCAAGTGTATACCTTCTTGGCTTAATTTTTCATTTACCAGCTCTCTTCTCTTCCTCCAGGAAAGGCCCGAGGCTTCTTCAAGAAGGGAGATGTGGTCATTGTGCTGACCGGGTGGCGCCCTGGTTCCGGCTTCACCAACACCATGCGTGTAGTTCCTGTGCCGTGATGGACTCCGGAGCCCCTCCTCCAGCCCCTGTCCCACCCCTCCTCCCCAAACCATCCATTAGGCCAGCATTGCTTGTAGTGCTCACTTGGGGCTCACTGGTGGGCTGGGACGCCAGGGAAGAAGATGAATGCCTCTGTGAAACCTGGCTGGTTTTAAGACTCTGCTTGGGTGGGGTAGTTCAGAGCTGGGCCACCCATCACATGGCTGCATCCAAGCAAGGGGTGAAGGAGGGATGCAGGCAGGACTGGAGGCCCCAGAGATTCACACAGAGGGCAACAGCTCCTGCTTCCCTTCCTTTGTGTACCCAATTCAGTTCCTGTAGAAAATGGATATCCAGAGAATTCCCAACCCTGGCCCGGGATCAAGAGTAGGGGCCTTAGGGCATGGGGCAGTGGTTCCAGTTTAAGTAGACTCTGGCCCTGGCCCTTACTTGCTTCTCCAACCCCCTCAGCCTCCCTCAGTCTCACCTTGTGAACCGTATACTTCTCTTCCTTCACCCAGCTGTTGCTGCAGACAAACACTCCACCCCCCCCCCCATCTTCCATTTCCCCCACTACTGCAGCCGCCTCCAGGCTTGTTGCTATAGAGCCTACCTGTATGTCAATAAACAACAGCTGAAGCACCTGTTTCCTTTTTTCTGTTGGGGATGGGGGGGTGGTTGAACCCTGCCCTCTGAGTGGGGTGAAATGGCAAGAGCCCCATGGCTCCTGACAAGTGCTCCTGTTGGGACTCAGGCCACCTACCATCCTGTCCCCCAGGCTGCAGAGGTGCTAGGGGAGCAGTCGCTGACAACCTTGAATATAGACTACCATTTTCAGTGCCCTGGGGTCTAAAAGATCCTGCAGCTGGGGAAATTTTAACAGCTTGTTTATTCCAAAGATTGGAGAAGGCAGCCACAAGGGCCCCTCCCTCCTGCTCTGGGTAAGCCAGAAGTGAAGTGGCCCTTGTCCTGCTCCTTCCCCCTAGGTCATCCTGCAGTAGAGGTCCAGGTTGAGGCTAGGTTCTGTTTCCAGAATATTGGTACCCCCTTATGTTTTCCCACATTGTCCCTCCATGAAAAGCAGGCTCAGAAAGCTAGGAGAGGGGTTGGGAATGGCACGGTTTGCACCTTCCCTGTCTCCTGACCACTCCCAAGGACCAATCCTTTCCTGGTGGGGTAAAAGGGAAGGGGCCCACATACCAGGTTGATTGTCACACCCCCAATCTGAGCTCTAGTGCCTGTGCTTTCCCACTCAAAAGTCTGGGCATCTGCAGTCCCTTTCCAAACACCTCCAGAAGCTTTCTGCTTTGGGAAATCCCCAGCTCTGGAGAAAACATGAAATCATTGCAGACTCTTGTTCAAAATGCCCTCTGGCGTTCCCTACTCACGTCCTCACTTCTCTGGTGTGGAGAGACCTGGAGCTTGGGGTTGGGAGGTGTTGGAGGAGGGCGGGAATGGGCTGCTGCAGAGGGCTTCAGGCTCCGAGACTAAAATGGCTAAAGAGGAAGAACTTGAAGCAAGTACCCAAGGCCCTCGCTGGGAAGTGCAAAGGATGCAGGCCCAGGCCCAGGACTCCGGGACTTGCCAGTCCCATGGACTAAGCGGTAGGATCTAAGCAGAGCTTGGGGCCCCACCTGGATCTGGAGAGAGGGAGGAACAACCAATGGGCTGGGCCCGTCCCGCGAGAGCAGCCAATTGACGGTCGGGGGCGTGTCATCCGAGGCGGTCAGGAGTGGGCATTCGGTCCCCCGCGCTGTCTGGAGGCTCCGCGATGACAGCTTTGAGTCCGGGCGCGGCCGCCGGGGCGAGCAGGTAAGGGGGTGCAACCCACGGACCGGGCTCTGGACCCCGGAGTCCGCCTCGAAGGGACGCTCCCTGGCGGGACTCGGTGCCCGTGGCGCCTCGGTGGATTCTGCCCGCGGGGCAGGCACTTTCCACCCTGCCGGAATGCGGCTCCGCTCCAGAGCTGCGCCGTGCGGGCCCCGGCGCCTCCCGAGCTGCGAGGTGTTGCGCGGGGGCGGGATGTCAGGCTGCCGGCGCTTCCTGCGAGGGGTTCGAACATCGGGGATGATGGACGTCCGGGCGGCACCAGGGAGGTGGAGGGCACCCTCCTCGGGATACCTCCCGTGGTTCACCACCATCCTCCTCTGCCGCCGTCGCTGGTCATTCATTCATTCGCTCATTAATTCATTCCCTAGCCATATCGACCTCCTGTCCCAACTACCCCCAACCCAAGGGCTGGTCCTTCTCTTCTGGCCCCCGGAAGCTTCAGCCTCTCTCTTCTCCTAACCGAGTCTGCAATTGTAGCGGCGCTCTGTTGCCTAGGAGGCAGCGTGGAGCTGTCCCAGCACGACTCGGCCGCACCCCTACGTCGTGCCCGTCCACGTCGGGCGGGCTGGGGCCAGTCTCTCAGCCTCGAGATCTGTTCCACAGTCACTCTCGGAAGAAGGAAAGTTCTTGCAGCTGATCAAGGGGTAGGGAGGCAGCGCAGGTGAGAGGTGGCGTTTCAGGTAGGATCAAGAATTTTGGCCTCTGCCCCCTGATGTCTTGGGCCCCTGCGGGTAGGATTATCTGGGGAAGACGGAGTCAGCGGTTGAAGCCCTAAATTGCGGCCCTTGTCCAGATCCCAAACCCTACAGCCAGAGCTCTGAAGGGCAGCCTGGCACCCCTGGCCATCCAGCCTTGGGGCAGACAGTGTGGATGTAGTGTGCAACCCAGTGCCCAAGCCACACAAGTACGTGAAGCTGGAAGAAGGCTTAAGGGCTCCCTCTGTCCTGTCCTCAAAGAAGCTGGTGAAGTCCTACACAGATGGCATTTCCCTTGTTGGCTTTGCTTGCCCCACCCACCCTTGCAGGAATCGGACTCCTAGGGAAAGAATGTCCTAACAATCCACGATGTCTTTGCTCCAATGTACATCTCTAGCTGGCTCTGAAGTCCAGTTCTTTTCACAGCAAAGACTTACGGGGCTTCAGGGAGAGAGGAGTAGAGGGTGTATATCTCCCCCCCCCACCACCCCCATTCTGCAGTGAGAGGGAGGGTTCGCTCCTTCTGCACTCTTCTGACCGCACAGACAGACACTCGGGTCTGAGGTTGTGGTTCTACAGGACCAGTTAAGCAATGAACATCTCTGGGACAAATGGGCAGATCTAGAGCACAAAGCTGACAGAAGCTGCTACTGAGCTTCCAGGAGCATTTCTGCAGGGGCCAAACCAAAGTTCTCATTCCTGACTTGCCTTTGGGAGAATTTTCTGAATAGCATAGTGGGGTCAATCCAGGTCCTATCCAGGCCTTGATGTTACTGATTGCTTTGATGTTTCTGAGCTTAGCTGGGTCCTTGGAGCTTTAGCGTAGACCAGGAGGATCTGTGTGCCAGTCCATCCACCTAAGATCCCTGAGGTTGAGGTCAGCAGTACTCAAGATGGGCTCTGCCAGCCAGACCTCCTGAAGCTCTTCCACATGCCTGTTTGGGTGACCCCTCCTAGTCCTTAACCTGGTTAAGTTGCGGCTTTGGCCCTTGAATGCCACATACCATGCTTATCGGACCAGTATGAAGAGCCTCTCTTGTCAGAAGTTCCTATTTTTCTATGACCTGGGACAAGTCAGGTCTCCTTTCTGGGCCTGCTTTGCCATTGTAAGGTAAGGAGAACGGACTGTAGGCTTCTTAAAGGCCTTTTCTGTGCAGCCATTAGCGATTCTGCTAACTAGCCTGTTTCCCCCTTGATTTTTGAAGGTATTTTATCTCTTTACATAATTACTTCGTTGCCATGACTACCTATGGAAAGCCATGGCGTTGAGACCCATGAAGCATTCCACTTTGGTATCCAGGGTCTGAGTCCAGACACCAGAAAATAATTTCCTTTTTTCTTTCCTGAGAAGTGAAAATAATTCCACCCAATTCTGCAGCCCTCTTTTAAGCAAGGGTAAGTTTGGCATGAAGTCAGCCTTGGCCGCTGTGTTGCTATTCACCTGGGCTGCAGGGCACGAGTCTGTCACTACCTGTTATCACCAACCTTTGAAGCTTTGATTAATTCCCCAGCTGTTTACTAATGTAGGAAAGGAAGGAAGACGGGGACAGCAAGGAAGGGGGTGGAGCTTTCTGTTATCAAGAAGTACCTGGGCTTCCCTAGTGGTCCAGTGGTTAAGAATTCACCTGCCAATGCAGGCAACACAGGTTTGATCCCTAGTCCAGGAAGATTCCATATGCCATGGAGCGACTGAGCCCATGGGCCAGTACTACTGAAGCCCAAATGCCCTAGAGCCCATGCTCCGCAATAGCAGAAGCCAACACAACACGAAGCCTCTGTACCACAACTAGAGAGTAGTCCCTGCTTGCCGCAGCTAGAGAAAGTCTGCATACAGCAATGAAGACCTGGCGCAGCCAATAACAAAAAATAAACAAATTTTAAAATTAAAAAAAAAAAAAAAAAGTACCTGCTTCCCCACAGAGTCCCTGCTGGCCAAAGCACAGAAAGAAGGTGCTGTTCCCAAGAATATAAGCCACTACAGGGCAGGCTGGTGCCTCCCTTCTCCCCCCCCACAACCACACATTTTCATTAGTTTACAAGTGCTTGGTCAGACTTTAGGACTGGAGTGTTTAATAATCTATGGAGGTTGAGCCAGTCTCTAAGTCTTTGTCCTAAATTAGTGTTTCCTCAAGTGATGTTAAAAATCTACTGGGAAAGCACATTGTTACTTTTTATTTTATTTATTTTAAAATATGGATTTATTTATCTGGCTGTGTCAGGTCTTAGTTGTGGCATGCAGGATCTTAGGATGTGGCATGCGAACTCTTTGTTATGGCGTGTGGGATCTAGTTCCCTGACCAGGAATCCCACCTGGGCCCCCTGCATTGGAAGTGTGGAGTCTTAGCTACTGGACTGCCGGGGAAGTCTCCCAATATATTTTAGTATGCATGCTGTTCTAGATACATGTAATGCTTTTTTTCAATGTTATATAATGCTATCCTTTGTGTTAAACTTATTTTTAATGTTTTAATAGTGAAATACTTTAATCATTACATAGCCTTTTAGTGTATGAATAAACCATACTTTGTTCATGCTCTATTTTTTAAACTACACTTCAGTGAATATTTGTATACTTTTAAATTTGTGTCCAATTATTTCCTGAGAATAAATTGTTAGAAGTGGAATTTATGGGTCTGTTGGGTATCTACATGTAAACATATGTATCTATTCACATACTGCTCTCCTACACAGGAGTGTGAGACTGTCCATTCACCAAAATGTTGATCAACCATAGATGTTTTTACACTTTTAAGCCTTTGAAATTTAATAAGTAAAAAAAGATATCACTTCTACCTTTTTAAAAAAATATCTTTATTATTTTTCTTATTTTAAAGATATTACAAGTAATATCTTGTTATAGTAATTTCTGGCAAAACGGAAACTATTGAGAGTGAATTCTTCCCTGAGATATCATCACTATTGTTTGATACAGAATTTTTTTTATTGTTTCTTTTTCTGTTCTTTTTTAATACAGAATTTTTAATTTTATAAATGGGTTATATATTTCTTTAACTTTTTAAACTTTATGTTGGAGTATAGCTGATTAAAAATGTTATGATAGCTTCAGGTGAGCAGCAAAGGGACTCAGTCATACATATACATGTATCTATTCTCCCCCAGACTCCCCTCCCATCCAGGCTGCCATATAACATTGAGCAGTTCCCTATGCTATACAGTAGGTCCTTGTTGGTTATTCATTTTAAGTGTTTTTAAAAATTCTATTTGTTTATTTATGGCTGCTCTAGGTCTTTATTGCTGCCCACGGGCTTTCTCTAGTTGCAGCGAGCGGGAGCCACTCTTCATTGTGGTGTGCAGGCTTCTCACTGTGGTGGTTTTTTCTTGGCCTCTAGGGCTAGAGCATGTGGGCTCAGTAGTTGTAGCTAGTGGGCTCCAGAGCACAGGCTTAGTAGTTGTGGTACATGGGCTTAATTGCCCTGTGACACATGGAATCTTCCTGGACCAGGGATTGAACTCGTGTCCCCTGCATTGGTAGGCAGATTCTTTACCACTGGACCACAAGGGAAGTCCCAGTTATCCATCTTAAATATAGCAGTGTGCACATGTTAATCTCAAGCTCCCTAACTCTCCTTTCCCCCATCCCTCCCCTCTGGCAACCATAAATTCATTCTCTTAAGTTTGTCAGTCTGTTTTGTAAATAAGTTCATCTATATCATTTCTCATTAGATTCTTTATATAAGGGATGTCATACGATATTTCTCCTTCTCTGTCTGACTTACTTCACTAAGTATGACACTCTCTAGGTCCATCCGTGTTGCTGCAAATGGCATTATGTAATTCTTTTTAATGACTGAGTAATAGTCCATTGTGTGTATGAAGCACACCTTCTTTATCCATTCCTCTGTCAGTGGACATTAGGTTGCTTCCGTGTCTTTGGCTATTGTACACAGCACTGCAGTGAACACTGGGGTGCGTGCATCCTTTCAGATGACTTTTTTCTCCAGATATAGGCCCAGGAATGGGATTGCAGGGTAGCTATATTTTTAGTTTTTTAAGGAGCCTCCATACAATTCTCCGTAGTCACTGTACCAATTTACATTTCCATCAACAGTGTAGAAGAGTTCCCTTCTTTCCACATAAATGGGTTATATCTTGGTTACTAACTTAGATATACTTTTTGCTAAACAACACATTTTTTTACCTTTTTTCTATATTAGCACATGCAGCTGTACTCTTTTTAGTCAATTGCATAGGAATCAATTATATTGATAAAATACTATTTTGGTATTTCTACATTTTTCCTCATAATTGTTTAATTTCCTCATAATTTATAGGAATATACATTTTTGCCTACTTGTCCATTTATTTCCTTATAACAAGTTGCATGAAATGGAGTTTTAGGGTCAAAGGATTTACATTTCTTAAAGCATTTGATATAGGTCAGAAAGGTTAACTTAGTTTTAAGTCTCATGGAAAATAAGAATGCTTATTTTTCCACATACATCCTAGGTAATATTGAGCACTCTAATTCTTTTAATGTTTATCAGTAAAGTAGGTAAGAGAGAACTCTCTTCTTTTGTGACTTGCCTACTCATATTCTTTGCCCACTTTTCTATTAGAGTGTTTGCCTTTTTCTTACTGACATAGATGAGTTATTATCATTTAAAAATGCCAGTCCTTTTCCAGTTTAATTTTTCAATATTGTTTCAGTCAGTTCAGTTCAGTCACTCAGTCGTGTCCAACTCTTAGCATTTGTTTACTTCACCTGTAAAATTTTTATTTATTTATTTTGGGTGCACTGTGCAGTAGGTGGGATCTTAGTTCGCCAACCAGGGATGGAACCTGTGTCCCCTGCAGTGGAAGAGCGAAGTCTTAACTACTCACCACCAGAGAAGTCCCCTGTCAGTTTAATGTTTTTAATTTTTTTGCAATTAAATATTTTCTTTTATGTGCTCTGGGTTTTATATCTTGCTTAGGAAGATGTTTCCTTACATAGTAATACTCTATTCTATTGATTTAGAAAATATTTGATGTTTAATCTACCTGGAATTTATTTACTGTGTTTTTATGAATGGTATGAGGTACCCAGTTGTTCTAATATCACTTATTGGACAATCTCTTTTTCCCTTACTTATTTGAAACAGTTTCTTTCTTTTTTAAAAAGATTTTACTTTTGATATGGACCATTTTAAAGCCTTTATTGAATTTGTTACAAGACTGCTTCTGTTTTCTGTTTTGGTTTTTGGCCCTGAGGCATATGAGATCCTAGCTCTCCCATCAGGGATGAACCTACACCCTCTGCATTGGAAAGCGAAGTCTTAACCACTGGACAGCCAGGGATGTCCCGTGATTCTTTCTTATATACTAAATTCTCAGATACCCATAGATCATACCCATAGAGGGAGTCCAGAGACTCCCTCTTTCATTCTATTGATCTATTAATTTTTCCTAAACTAGTAAATATTTTAATTGTTCCAGCTTTGTAGTTTGTTCTGACATCTGGTAGGGCAAAACCCTTGCATGACAGTTGGGATAAATTCACTTCCTTAAAACTTTCAATCTTCCCACTCAGGAACAGTTTATCTTTCCACTTATTCAAGCCTTCTTTTATGTTATTTTTAAAATGCCTCTGGTTTCCTTCTAGATTTTTCTATGTTTTAGAAGTTTATTCTTGAATAACTTATATGTGTTGTTTCCACATGAATAGAATCATTTCCCCAAATAGATTTTATAACTGTTTATTGCATGCCTACTGAGAAACTATTGATTTTTATGTTTATCTTGTAACCACTAGAATAACAATTAAGTCTGTGAGAGTGTATTATTATGTGTCTATCTTCATCACAGCTCTGGCTGACCCAGTGTCCAAATATAAGAATATCTGGGCCACTTTCTTATGATTTTTCCAGTTGAATATATATTCTCTGGGTAGTTCATGTTACCATCTTTCAAAGAATAATCATCTCTTTTTAATATATGAACCTTTTGTTTCTTTTTCATGCCTTTGTGCAATGACTAGAGCTTCCAGAACAATGCTGAATAACAGTGGCGAGAGCAAGCCTTCTTAGGGGTTTTCCACTAGCTGAACAATCTGGGGCTCTCCCTGGAAAAGAAGGTCCCAGGATCCAGTAAGCTCTTTAAGAGTAGGCTATCGCCCAGGAATCGGAACCCTTACCCAAGCGCGGGTACGGCTTGGGGAGCCTAGTTAGCAGAAGCCTCGGCGGGGCAAGGAGCTGGATCCTGCCTGGGACATTCCAAATCCGGACCAACTCCCGGGTATGGGTGCCGGAGGGGCGCGGGCTCCGTTTCCAGGGTGCGGGAGGTGCTCTAATCCAACAGCCTCTGGTCTACGCAGGCTTTTGCTCTTCCGCCTGGGGACCCACCAGCCCCCATCAAGGGGTGCGCAGGGCAGGCGGGGCGGGCTCTCTGGCGCGGGGCCCTGCGCTGCTGGAATTCTGGGTGTGGCTGCGCTCTCGGCGCCGGGTGCCTGCGGGCTCCCCAGCCCTTCCCAGGGCGGACGCAGAAAATGGACTTGTGGTTCGCGGGCTGCGGCAGAGACACGCCAGGGGCAGCGGAGCGTCAGGTGAGGATGGCTGGGGAAGGCTGGACCAGGCAGGGAGGATTCGGGCAACGGCAGCGTCCCCTCCCTCCACTCAGTCGGGGTGAGAGAGGTGCGGTCTCTTCTCTTTCCCATCCCCCAGAATCTCCGTGGCCTTTCGCAGGATCCGAGGTCGGTGTGGCGCTGAGCTGGCCGGTGACCCGGGCTTCCGGCTGTGTCCGCAGCATCCTCACTTGCGTTCAGAGGCCTGTCCTCACTGTCCGTCCCTGGGATGCAGTCACCAGCGTGGGAGGGAGCGGGGAGGAGTAGACCTTTAGGTGTGGATTCAGACTCCCCACTACCGCATGGATCCTCTCCTGGTTGGTAGTTAGACTGCCTTTCAGTCCTCCTGCAGTTTGGCCTCCTAGCAAACTTCCTGCTTTCCCATTCCTTTTTGAAGCCCTCCTTTGGCATCCACCACAACCTACACACTTGGTTTTTTTCTGCCTCTTGGGCCACCTCCTCTTCCTCTCCTTGGGGCATTCCTCTTCCTCCTCCACACAGACTTCTTCTTTTTAAAAATACTTAGTTTTATTTGTTTGGCTGTGCTTAGGTCTTAGTTGCCACACTTGGGATCTTGATACTCATTCAACATGCGGGATATTTAGGTGCAGCTTGGGAACTCTGAGTAGTGGCAGGTGGGATCGAGTTCCCCATCCAGGGATGAAACCTAGGCCCCCTGCCCTGGGAGTGTCCACTGGACACTTAGCCACTGGACCACTAGGGAAACCCCTTCCACCCAGTCTTTAAGGGTTGTAGTTCTTGAGGTCCCAGACTACTCTCCTCTCCAACCCCCATCCTTCTCGTGGAGAAATAACTCACACACCATAAAATTCATCCTTTCAAAATGTGCCATTCAGTAACTTTTACTGTATTCACAAAGTTGTGTAACCATGATCACTGTGTAATTCCAGAACAGTTTAATCATCCTCGCAAATAAACCCTATGTGCCTTAGTCATTTCCCATTTCCCCTTCCCTCCAACAGGCAACTACTGATCTACTTTCTGTCTCTGGGGATCTGCCACTTCTGGACATTCCCCATACATGGAGTCATAACAATATGTGGTCTTTTGCAACTGGCCTTTCACTTAGCATAAAGTTTTAAGTTCCATCATGTTGCAGTATACATCAGTACTTCATTCCTTTGTATGATTGAATTATGTTCCACTGTATGGATATACCACATTGTTTGGGTTTCCATTTTTTGGCTTTAATAGTAATGGTAATGTAATAGTCATAATAATAATAATAATAATGGTAATAATGATCATAAAACTATGAGCATCCCTTTTTTGAAGACTTTAAAATTGTAGTATAGTTGATTTGCAATGTTGTTAATTTCTGCTGTACAGTGAAGTGATTCAGTTATATACATATATACATTCTTCTAATACTCTTTTCCATTATGGCTTATTATAGGATATTGAATATAGTTCCCTGTGTTATACAGTAGGACTTTTTTGTTTATTTATCCTATATATAATAGCTTGCATCTGCTAATCCTGAACTCCCAATCCATCCCTCTCCCACCTGCCTTCCTTCTTAGTGATCACAGTTCTGTTTTTTTCTGTGAGTCTGTTTTGTAGATAAGTTCATTTGTGTCTTACTTTAGATTCCATATATAAATGATATCATATGGTATTTGTCTTTCTGTTTCTGACTTACTTCATTTAGTATGATAATCTCTAGGTCCATCCATGTTTCTGCCAATGGCATTATTTCATTCTTTTTATGGCTGAGTAATATTCCATTGTGTATATATACCACATCTTTATCCATTCACCTGTTGATGGACATTTAGGTTGTTTTCATGCTGTGGCTATTACAAATAGTGCTGCTATGAACACAGGGTTGCATGTGTCTTTTTGAATTGTAGTTTTGTCTGGATATATGCCCAGGAGTGGTATTGCTGGGTTATATGGGAATTCTGTTTTTAGTTTTGAGGAATCTCTGTACTGTTTTCCATAGTGGCTGCACCAATTTACATTCCTTCCAACAGGGTAGGAAGGTTCCCTTTGCATTCTTGTACAAGATTTTGTGTGCATATATATTTTCAATTTTGGAGGGTATGTACCTAGAAGTAGAATTGCTGGGTCATATAGTAAATGTTTAACCATTTGAAGAATCACCAAACTGTTTTCCAAAGCAATTGCACCATTTTACAATCCCAGAAGCAATGTATGAGGGTTCCAGTTTCTCCTCATCATCACCAACACCTGGTATAAATAACAGCCTCCTGGGGATGTAAAGTAGTATTGCATTGTGGTTTTGATTTGTATTTCCTTGATGACTAATGAGGTTGAACATCTTTTTGTGTACTTAATGGTCATTTGATATCTTCTTTGGAAAAATGTTTATGTAAATATTTGCCCATTTTTAGTTGGATTATTTGTCTTTTTATTGTTCAGTTTTAAGAGTTCTTTTTAAAAATTTTAATTGTGGATTAAAAAACACATAACATAAAATTTACCATCTTAACCATTTCTAAGTTCATTTGTACAGTTCAATAGTGTTAAATATATGTATTCATATTGTTGTACAACTAGTTTCCAGAACTTTTTCACCTTGCAAAACTGAAACTCTACATCCATTAAATAACTCTCCACCCACCCCCACACTCAGCCTCTGGCAACCACCATTCTGCTTTCTGTTTTAATGAATCTGACTACTCTAGGTCCTTCATATAAGTGGAGTCATAAAGCATTTGTATTTTTGTGATTGGCTCTTTTTCACTTAGTATAATACCTACAAGGTTGTAAGAGTTTTTTAATATATTCTAGATATAGTCCCTTATCCAATCTCTGATTTACAACTGTTTTCTCTCATCCTATGAGTCACCTTTTCACTTTTTCAATGATATCATTAGCAGTACAAAGGTTTCTAATTTCGATGTAGTTCAACTTATCTATTCTTCTGCTGTTTCTTGTGCTTTGGGTGTCATATCTTAAGAGTTTGAGAGTCAGGAGCAAAGAGAACATCTGTGCTCTGCTCCTTGTGTCCAGCTCTTTGTGAAGTTATGGACGGTTACCTGCTGCCCATGGTTTTCCAGGCAAGAATACTGGAGCGGGTTGCCATTTCCTACTCCAGGGGATCTTCCTGACCCAGGGACTAAACCCACGTCTCTTGTGTCTCCTGAGCAGCAGGCGAGTATCTTACAAGACTGTTGCCTAGTCAGATTTACACCCATGATTTCTTCTAAGAGTTTTAGCACTGACATTAAAAAAAAAAGTATTTATTTATTCGGCTGCATTGAGTCTTAGCTGTGGCACGAAGGATCTTTCTTTGTGGTGCACGGACTGTTTATTTGTGGCACATGGGCTCTGGAGCATGAGAGTTCAGTAGTTGGGACGTGCTGGCTTACCTGCTCCACAGCATGTGGGATCTTAATTCCCCAACTAGGGATTGAATCTGCATCTCTTGCATTGCAAGGCAGAATCTTTTTTTTTTTTTTTAAATTTAATAATTGTATTTATTTATTTAGTTTTGGCTGTGCTGGATCTTTGTTGCTGTGTGGGCTTTTCTCTAGTTGCAGTGTGCAGGCCTCTCACTGTGGTGGCCTCTCTTGTTGCAGAGCACAGGCTCTAGGGCACTGGGGCTTCACTAGTTGCAACTCATGGGCTCAATAGTTGTGGCTTCTGGGCTCTACAGCACAGACTAAACAGGTGAGTTAGTTACTCAATAGTTTATAGGAGGGAGGCAGAGTGGCCGGGCTTAGTTGCTCCATGGCATGTAGGATCTTCCTGGATCCTGCGTTGGCATGCGGATTCTTTACCACTGAGCCACCTGGGAAGCCCCTGCAAGGTGGTTTCTCAACCACTGGACCACCAGGAAAGTCCCAGCTCTGACATTTTTGAGTTAGTTTTTGTACATGCTGTGAGATAGGGATCCAACTTACTTCTCTGGCCTGTGAATATCCAGTTGTTCCTGCACCATTTGTTGAAAAGTCTGCTCTCTCCCCCACTGTACTGGTCTTGGCACCCTTGTCCATAGCTTCTCTTCTTTAGGGAAGAAGAAGGTTCCCTGAGGGATCTCCCTAGCTCCTGTACCCACTCATGGGCCAATAACTCAGGAATTTCTCCCTTCAGCCTGGAGCTTTCTTCTGAGCTCCTCACTCATATATAACGTGACATCTCTACTTAAATGCTTCTCACATATCTTTAAGGCTGAACTCATGATTGTTTCCCCTGCTTTGTCTCAGCAAAATAGAGCAGTATCCTACTTGCTTAAGCCAGAAATCTAAAATCATATTTGACACATTTTTCCTTACACCCCACATCCAATTGATCACCAAGTCCAGATTGGTTCTACTTAGAGATATATGTGTTGTGAATCCATCCCTCAACCTTCATCACCACAACTGCCACTGAGTTTGAGACATCATCTTGCTGCTGGAATATAATCTCCTAACTGGTCTGTCTCCATGGAAAATTCTAAATATATATAAAAGAGGAGACTGGGACTTGCCTGGTGGTGCAGTGGATAGGAATCTGCCTGCCAATGCAGGGTTCAATCCCTGGTCCAGGAAGATCTCACAAGCTGCAGGGCAACTAAGCTCCTGAACCACAACTACTGAGCCCATGCTCTAGAGCCCATGAGTCACAGCTACTGAAGCCCACGTGCCTAAAGCCCGTGCTACGCAACAAGAGAAGCTACCACAATGAGAAGTCCGTGCACTGCCAGGAAGAGTAGCTCCTGCTCTCCGCACCTAGAGAAAGCCCTTGCTAAGTAACAAAGACCCAGTGCAGCCAAAAATTAAAAAAACATATGAATTAAAAAAAAAAAAAGGATCACAGCCACTCTCTGGGTATCAAAAAAAAAAAAAAAAAAGAGGAGGAGAGTTGTAGGATGGACCCCTCCTCCATCCTAGGCTCCTGCCAACTTCTCCTGGGATCTGGGTTCTTCTGACCACGGGTGACCACCCGTCACCACCAACTAAAATAACTACCAACATAAGGTTGTCCCCATTTCATCAATACTCATCCTCTACTCCCCCGTCCCACACCGTTTTGTATTTGAAACAAATCTATGTCTTAGGGTGATCTATGAACATGTCCACATATGCCAGTTCAAACAGATGCTGCTCCATATTCTTAACATACGAAATTGATAGTGTCTTTTCCCTTTTAAATCCCTTCATTGGTTCCCCCTAGCTTTTAAGAGAATGACAAAAACCCTTACTGGGGCCCATTGGGCCCTGCATGATCTACCCTGCCTACCTCTCCAGCCCCATTGCTCATTTCTTCACTGCTCACCTCTACCTTCCAGACACAAAGGCTCTGTTTATGTTTCTCCTACATGCTATACACATCTGGCCTCAGGGCTTTTGCATATCATAAACCCTCTAAACAGTGGTCCCCTACCTTTTTGGCACCAGGGACCAGCTTCATGGAAGACAATTTTTCCACAGATGGGTAGGGGGGAATGGGTGGTTTCAAGATGATTCAAGCAGATTACAGTTATTGTGCACTTTATTTCAAATTATTATTACATCAGCTCTGCCTCGGATCATCATCAGATGCCGGAGGTAGGGAATCCCTGCTCTACCATGACCCCTCCCCAATACCCTCCAACCCTCCTCCCCTGCCAGCGCTTTGGTCTGACTAGCATCCATTGACTATCAGGGCAAATGCTGCTGCTGTGTTTTCAGGGAAGTCTTCCCTCTCTCTGCAGTTGATTCAGGGCTCCTTGATTGAGGTGCTCTCAGACACTGTGCTTTGCCTTCATAGTACACATTACACAGTTATAATTATGTATTGATCTCTATAAATATTTGTTTCACGTCTGCCTCTCCCACCAAGCATTTTGGGGGTAGTCGTTTGCCTCATGCCTCTTCGTGCACACAGCACTTACACAGAGCTAAGTGAATCCAGGCATTCAGTTGGAGTTTAGAGGAGGGAGGCAGAGTGGCCGGCAGCCTCTGAGGGCTATGCTGTTGCCAGCCTCTCCTGGGGTTGGGGTTCTTCTGACCACAGAGAGCCAGTGGCCAGCTGCTGCTCACCGAATCCTGGGCTCGGCTTTGTCATTCCCTCAGACAACATTTGCTTTCTCTCCTGGCTGGAGACTTTCTTGCCCCTTTGTTGAGGGGTAACTGAGGCCCAGAAGGAGACAGTGGCTTCCCCAAGGCTGTGAGAGGTTCTTTCAGGCCTGCCTCCCTGTCTTCCTGTCCCCACGCCCAGGGTCTTTCAGGACCCTGAGACCTCTCAAGACCCCCAGGGCTCTGAGAAGAGCTGAGTGGGTTCCCAAAGCTAGTGCGATTCTGAGATGGGTGTCCCAGAGTGCACCGTATGGGATCCATGGATGGACAGAGTTGACTTGTTCCGGGAGAAGCCACCCCTCCTGGCAGCCTGGAGCATCTGAGGCTGTCTGTGGGCCCTCCACTCAGCGGGCCCAGCGGAGGGTGGCCCCCAGGAGCACAGGAGTGCTCTGTTTCTTAATGAATGCAAGTCTGTGTTTGGACCTGAATGACCAGCTTCTAGTCTGGAAACAGCCAGGCCCCAAGTGGCCTGCCAAGAAAAAGTGGTCTGTGACCAGGTCCAGGGGTGCCAGCTCACCCTGATTCTGCTCCAGCAGCGGGCACAGCGGGACAGGGCCAGCGACAGGCGGGTCACTCTGCTGGACCAGCTCCCTGCTCCATCATAGCCTGGGCTTTGTAGGAAATCCTGGATGTCTCCTGGAGCAAAGATTCCGGGTTTCACCTGGCAGTCACCAGCAGTCTCCCTGGTGACTGTTCTCAGTCTGCAAGTCTTTGCGCTCTGGCCAGGAAGGGGGCCAATTGTTGGCCTCAGACCTCTGGTAGGGGGAGAAGAGAGGACGGGATCCTGAGTATGGCTGGGTCTGAGCTCTGGGAGCACCTCTGAGCTCGAAGGGGTGGGAGACTGTCCGTGGGTGCCGCCCCAGGTGTGAAGAGGGCCTTCCCGCAGCCGCTGTCATCAGGAAAAAGATTCAGTCCCACAGGACATGTATGAAGCTTGGTGGGTACAGTGGGGGGCCTGGTGGTGCCTCCATCTCTACTTCCCATGGGGTGCCCACCTTGGCATCCTTCAAGGGGCAGGGTGGGATGAGGGAGGTGGGGCGGGGTGCCGGCAAGGGTGGGAGGCTCAGTGGGCAAGGCTGGGAGAACCCACCCCTTGACCAGGGCTGGGCCGTGACCTCTCTCAGATCCTCACAGGAACCCTGACCGTCAGCAGGGAGAGGGGACTCTCCCCTCTTTACAGAGGAGGAAGCAGACTCAGAGGAGGGGCCTGGGGGTCAGGGAGGAGGGAGCCAGAGGCAAACTTGAGTGGTTGCTCTCACTCCAGGTTCTTAGGTTTGCATCCCGAGCCCCCACTGATGCTAAAGAAACTACACAGAGGGGTTTCCTACGGGAAGCATTTGTCTATTGAGTCAACAGTTACTGAGCACTTACTGTATGCCTGGAGTTGTGCGAGGCCCTGGGGTGAGACAGGAAGTGGGGAGGCCAGCCACAGAAACAGGCAAGGCGGCAAGGGAGCTCTCTGAGCAGACATGGGGTGGGCATGAGGAGGGAGTGGTCTGCGCTCCTGGAGGCACAGGCTGGCCAGGCTTCGGCGGGGAGAGGTGCTGAGGGATGGCAGCGAGGGGGTTTCCATCTGAGGCAGGAGCAGCTTAGCTGGATGGGGGTCCTGGCAGGGCTGGCGGGGGCGGCTCAACCTGAGCACTTTTCCCCTGAATTCTGTCCCCAAGAGGAGCAGGCCAGCCTGGTGTGCTGAGAGAGCCCAGTCCTGGGCGGGAGGTCAGGGGGCAGGGAAAATGAGTGGGGCCCTTAACCAGGCCTGGTCCAGTCCACCAAACAGCTTGACTACTGAAAGAAGATGGGACCCGCCTAGCTCTCGGCCCTCCCAGCTCCCACTCGATGGGAGGACCCAGGGTTTCTGAGATCCTGGGAGGTAGGAGTTCTTCTTAGCACCAGAGCTCAAAGGGGTTCTTGTTCAGGCTGAATCCAGCTGCCCCACGAGGGTGGGGCCAGCCCACATCTCCTGAGCAACTAGCTCTCCCCGTTTGTTTGGTTCTTGGGAGTCAGGAAAATAAAATCTGGTGGAGGGGTCTGATCTAAGGAACCCTACTTCCCAGTGGGGCTCCTGCATGGTCATCTCAGCTCAGTAGAGTCGCTCTCTGCCTCCCTGAGTCCCCCATTACTGGTCCTATGAGGAGAGTGGGGGTCTGGCCCTGCAGCAGGAAAAACTCGAGGAAAGGACAGAATTTGGGGCCCCCAAGCCCTCCAAGCAGTGTGTGCACTTTTCAGCCAGACTGAAGTTTGAATTCCAGCTCCACTACTCTCCAGGTATGTGGTCAAGAGCAAGGAGCTTTACCTCTCTGGGTCTCAGTTTCCTCATCTGTGTAATGGGGATGATGTATCTCCCTTGTGTGACTAGAGTTGGCCTGAGATTAGGGGAAATCACGAGCCAGATTCCTTCACCTCCTTCTCCCTGAGGGCTCCCTCGTTAACAGGGCCAGACTTGATCTGAACATTTCTCAGAGTTCTCTTCCCTCTCCTGGCCCTGAAGGCTCATTGCGAGTATGGTACCCCCAGCTGTGGGTATCAGACCTCTATGGAGTCCTGGCCCTGCGCTGCCAGTGAACCCAGCTGAGCTTCCCTCCTCCACCCATGGGTGAAGTGTAAGTTCTACCACCTGCCCCCATTGTGTCTTTTGTGTCTTAAAGGGCATCGTATATCTGTCCTCGTCGTGTGTGGTCTTTGGGCAAACCAGGTGTGGGGGATTTTAGTCTTGGCTGCAAAGGCCCGGGCCCTGGAAGCAGAACTGAAAGTTAAGGAGCAGACCCTCTTTGCTGTCTCCCAGATGGAGGGCTTGGCCCACGGGCCACCTGCTTCTTTCTCTCTTTTAAAAGAAATGTTTATTTGGCTGCACTAGGTCCTAACATTGAACTCTTAGTTGTGGCACTGTGGAATCTTAGTTCCCTGACCAGGGATCGAACCCAGGTCCCCCTAGCATTGTAAGGGCGGCATCTTAGCCACTGGACCACCAGGGAAGGGACCGCCAGGGAAGGCTCCACCTGCTTCTCTGTCTACTCTCTCCCTCATTCTAGACCCAGTCTCCAGGTGCACCTAGTGACTCTGGCCGACCACACCTGCAGCTCTCTCCTGCCGGCTCACTGCCTCTGGCCGCCCTCTCCACCTCCCGCATCTCCCAGTTAGGATTCATCAGAAAGAGAACCTGACGGGCCAGCTCAGTTTTCCATTCTAAAGAGGCTGCTGGTCGGCTTTCGGGTGTCTTTGCTCAGGTCTGGGACACACCTGTGGCTCTGTTGGCCATGGCCAGTGTCCTCTGTACAAACGGGGCAGTCTTGGGAAGCCGGGTCTCTGATCCTCCACGTCCCCTGTTATTTTGAAACAGCTGCAGGTTGTAAAGGAAAACTAAGCATATTCCTGGCCCAGGGGTTCTCAGAAAGCTCCTGGGAAGGAGGATTTGTGACTATGCTTCGTGCCTGCCGCACCCTGAGTCCTTTGCTAGTGTTGCTGAGCAGGACAGTTGGATTGGCACCCAGCATGTGGCCCCCAATTCAGAGCCCCATCCCTTACATTCAGTGTGGAGTTCACTTATGGGATTCCCTCCCCCTGCCTTTAAAAAAGAAATTTATTTACTTAGCTGCATTGGGTCTTAGTTGCGGCACATGGAATCTAGTTCCCTGACCAGGGATCAAACCCAGGCTCCCCTGCGTTGGGAGCGTGGAATCTTAGCCACTGGACCACCGGGGAAGTCTTACCTTTTCTTGTGGGTGGAAAGGGTGAAACTGTTGTTGTCTTGCATATGGGCATAAGAAAATTATTAGAAAATAAGTGCAGTGCAGCTTCTGTGTGAGAAATAATAGAGTGGTTTTTTGCAAAAGGAGATTGCCTTTCATCTTCCAGTTTCAGTGTTTTGATTGAACCTGACTCTGAGCTCAACTGATGAGCCTGACTCCGTCCACATGGTCCCAGTTTCCCTTGGATAGAGGTCTTGTTAACCAGTTTCTGGATGGTATGTGGGGACAGTGGCCCCGAGAGAAAGCTGGGGAGGCTCTTGGGAAGGACACAGCGTAGTTCAGGCTGGCCCTGCCACATGGGAAGGCAGGTATTACTTCCTTGGCACCATGCAGTAAATGAACTCTGCGACCTTCACAGATGAAAGAAATCTCTATTAACAGTGTGATTCCCTGTCTTGCCAAGGATGTTCCTGGAACCTCTGGAGGGCTGGGTGGAGGCACAGGAGGGTCAGGGCCCCGGGTCCAGAGCCCAGGCAGGAGGATTAGCCATGGAGACCAGGAAGTCTGCATCTCCCTCTGAACCACAAAGAAAGAAGGGCTTTAAAATCACCTGAGAGCTTTTAAAAGTCTGAAGTTGAAACTCATGACCCGGCAATTCCAATCCTAAGTGTTTACCCATAGAATGAATACTTGTGTCTGCCAGACACGTGCTGGAATGTTTGTAGCAATGGTTTTGTAACAGGGGAAAACTGGAAACTCAACAGCAAAATGCCCTTCAACAGTAAAATCAATCAATCAATTGCAATATGTCCATATAATGGAATTCTAAAGATTGGTGAAAATGCACAGTTTGCAACCACACGCAGCACCGTGGATGAATCTCACAAGTGTGTTGCTGAGTAAAAGAAGAACATGTATCATATGATTCCATCCATAGAAAGTCCCTGAAGACGCAGAGACAATCCGTGCTGCTGGAATCAGGCTGGTGGTTATCACTGACCCAAGGTGGCGGGTAGGGGCAGTAGGACTGGAAGAAGCAGGAGGGGCTTTGAGGGGGTGGGTTTTCAGGTTTGATCCGTTGGCGAAATACATTGCACTCTACACTTATTTATGTGCACTCTTTAATATGTAAATGAAATGTCAGTAACAAGTTAAAAAGGTCTAGTTACCTAAATGCTATCCTAAATCAGAGATTCTGATTTAATTGATCTGAGAACAGGGCTCAGGCATCATTTTTGTTTGGTTGGTCTTTTAAAAAAGCTCTAGAGGTAATTCTAGTGTGTCCCCAGCAGAGTTAACAGAATGGTCTCTTTTCTCTGTGAAGTAAGTAAGTAAGCTGTGTGTGGAGAGGTAGAGCCGGGGGAGTTTGGAGGTGCCCTAACGTCCAGGCCACGGAGCCCCAGTGGCTGATGTTCCTCCCAGGATAGGTCTGTCCCTCAGTGGCTCTATCCGTGGTCTGTGGCTTTGCATTCTCAGGGGCTGCTGCTGTGCTTTCTGTTTGGAAGAGGTCTCTCCTTGGACCAGCCGGGGCCCAGCATCCTGGCTGCTTGCAGGAGAGGGTGGAGCTGTCCTTGGCCTTGAGAAGAGCTGATAGGACCCACAGGATGCTCTAGCATCTCAGATGTCCACTAGGAGACAACTCGGGAGAGTGTGTGGGCACCCCCCCCCGGGGGAGGAGATGCCCAAGGGGACCCTCCCGTGACCATGAAGTCCTAGCTGGTTCACACTGTCAGGCCTGGCCAAGTTTTCCACTTCTGCATCAGCCACAGGCACTGCTGTTGCCCGAGGCTTGAGGAGCCTTGGCGGGAGGTTAGCCCAGTGGTTAGGGAAGGTTGTGGGCGGGGGCTGGGCAAGCCAAGGGACGGTTGCAGTGAGGCAACTGTGAGGGCAGGAGTGGCCCAGCCTGTGCTTTCCCCCACATACCCCATCCCATGCTTCTGAGCCACTTTATCCTCTTCTGTATGCCTTCTGCCTCCCACCTGAGCTCCTCTTTGATTATTCAGCCAGCAAGGTTTAAGTGCCTGGTGCTGCTGGGCTGGGCTGACTGTTTGCTCCATAGGCTGGGGCTCCTGGAGGGAAGGGCCCATCTGTGGGTGGCCCCCATCAGCTCCTGTCTACCACCCCTCCCCTTACTGCTGGGCACCCATCATTCTCTGGGCCTCCTTCACTCATTTTATAAAAAATCATTTATTTATTTGGCTGCACCGGGTCTTAGTTGAGGCATGCAGGATCTAGTTCCCTGACTAGGGATCAAACTTGGGCCCCCTGCATTGTGAGCTCAGAGTCTTAGCCACTGGGTCACAGGGGAAGTCCCTCCTTCACACTTACTGTCTGGCTTTTTTTTTTCCTCCCTTTCTCCGTCTTGAAGTGTCAACATGTCTCTTTTTCGGTCTCTCCTTCATACCCATTCCTTTAGTAAACATTGGGTGCCTACTGTGTGCTGGGGGTACAGAGATGTAGAAGACACACGCCTGGTGGGGCTCAGGTGTCTAAACAGACAAGTACTGGGGTGGTAAGTGCAGGAGCAGCAGCATGAAAAAGGGAGCAAGGGGCCCCAGAGGAGGGATGCCCAGCTCTGCTGGGGGGAAAGCTGGGAAGGCTTCACAGAGGTGATATCTGAGCTGAACCAAGAAGGATGATGGGGAATTCTCCAGGTAGATAACATGGCAGGAAGTCCCAGGAAGAGCAAACATGCAGGGTGAAGGGGTGCCACTGAGTTGTACGGGTGAGGCTGGGAAGGAGACAGGAAGGCCAGGAGGAGTCAGGAGGTGGGGAAGGGGGTGGTTGGCAGGCTCAGATCTGGGCTGCAGACGGCTCGGTTGGCAGCGTGGATGTGGGAGAGGGCCAGGTGTGCAGGGCAGGGCAGGGGGCGGGTGTCATTAGGAAGCTGATGCCAGCATCCAGGAGAGAGATGATGGCGGCCTGGGCTTGCCTGATGCCACAGGAGGGGGGACAGCAGACGGCATCGCGGCTCTCAGGGCCCTGGGGGTTGACGGGGTGTGGGGTGGGTTGAATAGTCTGGCTTGGGGAACTGTGGAGGATGGGGCCTTTCAAGGGGAAGCAGATTTGAGGACATGATATTGAATTCACTTTGATGGATCCATCTAGATGGCAGGCTCTGCCATTCAGGAGGGGTGAGGTGTCACAGTTGGGGACTTAGACTGGGGAGTGTCTGCCTGGTGCAGATATTTTGAGCCTGGGGGAGCAGAGTGTGTGTGGCAGGTGTCCCTTGAGACTTTGTCCCTGGGGTCTGTGGGGAGCAGCGAGGCTCTGCATCTCCGGGTCCCCTTTGCACTGCCTCTGTCTCCCTCTCTTAACCTCCTCTCTGTGTCTCCCCTTTCCTGATGGGCCTGGCTCCCCTCCTGACATCTCTGAGTGCTAGCTGCCCATCCCCTCCCTCTCAGCAGCTCTCTTGGCCTGGGCAGGTTCATACCAGGCTCATGGGGTGATAAGCTCAGCAAGTATTTGTGGAAGGGATGGGCAGGTAGCCTGAGTTTTTCGGGCATGAGGCCCAAGGGTGGGGCAAGCACAGCTGTATCCCCCAGATCAGCATCTTGCCTTCCCATCAGGCTCAGCAGGATGAGAGGGCCTCATCTGAGGAATTTTCAAGTCTTTGCAACTCCCTCTGCTTTTTTGTTTTGTTTTGTTTTGTTCTCAAGCTTTTATTCTAGCTGTTTTCCTCAGGTGCTTGGTGTTTTTTTTCTTTTTAGCTGCATGGCATGTGGGCTTTTGGTTCCCTGACCTGGGATCCAACACATGTCCCCTGCATTGGAAGGCGATTCTTAACCACTGGACCACCAGGGAAGTCCCTATAACCCCCTTTAATGTCCAAAATACTGAGCCCCCCCGCCCCGCTCCACCCTCCTCATGACAGTAATGGCATATTTTGTAGCTTTGATTGAAAAAAATAGATATGGATTTGAAGACCCCTGATGTTAACTCCACAGTCTGCATGTAGAGGTGGGATGGGAGTGCCCAGGCAGGAGGTGTCGGTCACAGCCCAGAGAGCAAGAGCAATTTGGTTGAGTAATTCTCTATGGGAACAGAGGCTGCCAGCAGGGTTGGGGGACCCAGGCTGGCTCCCCACTCTCCAGCTTCCTGCTCTTGCCATCTCTCTCCTCTGGATCAGAGCCCTGTTGCTCCTTGCCTGGACCCTGCCTGACTGGTTCTGTTGGTGAATTCTTGCTGACCATTGCCCCAGACCTAGCTTTTCATTGGACTTTGATCCCATCTCTTTATTTCTACTCATCTAAACAAATACTATGGGAAAGAAGATGAATTAGTAGAGAGTCTGATTTGAAGATGATTTTAAAACCAGTGCATTTCAGCCATATCCAGGGTCTCTGAATCAACAGCATTATCAGGATGACCAGGAGGAGCTGGTTTTAATTGATGGATATGAAGGATTGGCTTTTGACCACCATGATAGTCACATGAAAAGAGGTTACTTTTAAACATATTTGAGATGTTTTCCCCTGTTTTCTTTCTGTCCTTTTCTTTTTAAAAAAATTTTTGGCAGCACTATACTAAATGTTGGCCCACTATAAGCATGTGGGATCTTAGTTCCCTGACCAGGGATGGAGTCCATGTGCCCTGCATCAGGAGTGTGGTCTTAACCCGTGAACCACCAGCGACGTCCCTCTTTCCATTCCTATTTTCTTCATGGAGATGCTATGGGAATCACAACAGCCTTCTTTTGTTATTCTCATGGCCCTTCTCCCTCCAGCTTCTGTTCTTGATCTCGCTTACACTGTCTACACATGTCACACATGTGAGCTGCACACTGGTGTTGCCCTAGGTTCAGAGACTGTGGTGATGGCGGAAGTGTTCTGGAGCCCCTGGAGATGGGCAGTTAGAGCTCACCCACAAGTGTCTGAGAGGAGCCTGAGGTTCGGGGCAGTGCGAGCCTGCAGCAGGGCTCATCACTAGGCTGGGGAAGGGCCCAGGGAAGGCGCCCCTTCCTGAGGTCTTTGAACCTAAGGATGAGTTAGTTAGTTTAGAATCCATGCAAAGGCTTGATTGTCCATGCAGGGTTAAGTGAGGAAGCCAAGCAGGACTGCAGTCCCACCCAGTTGGTGAGGCTCAGCTTCCTTTTCTCTGGGAATCCGGCTGTAACTTTGACTCTGTGCGTCATCTGAGCCCCTGCAGCCCTGACAACTTGAATCATACTTTCTAGTACATGAGGGACAGGCTTCCTGCCTCTGAAACCATGGCCCAGCTCCTCCTCCTTCCTCTTGGAGTCCTGTTTTATGCTCAGTTGTCCGGGCCGGAATGTGTTCCTTAGAGTGGAGCCCACATCTTTCTTCTCTTCCCTGGAGGCCCAGAGGGCTCCTGGGCTGCAGGTTCAAGCTCGTTTGACTTATGTACACTTGCCTCGGGGGCCTCTCCTATCGAAGCACTCAAAGCAAGAAAGGAAAAGAGAGATGAAAGGAAGGGCTGGAATCTGCCATACAAAAATTAAACACAAATATAGCAGCAATACCATAGACAGAGATAAAAGGCAAATAGGGGAAATATTTGCAAAAATGATAAACTAAGGATGAATCTTCTCAACAAAGAAGGTAGACAAATCAATAAGAAAGACATGAAGATACTTATAGACACTTCACAGATGAAATCCCAGTGGTCAAAATGTATTTGGCAAAAAATGTTGAACCTATCAGTAAGCAGAAATAGAAATGAAAATAATATATTTTAACTTATCAACTTTGCAAGGTGAGAAAAAGATACTAGCCAATGTAGGGCCTGGATGTAGGGCAGTGGGCACCCTCATATAGTGCTGAAGGCTGTTCTCATCATCAGTATAGCATCTGGAAGGCACTTTGGAACTGGGTCTAAAAGATCCTTAGAGATGCTCATTCTCCATCCACTAATTTTACTTCTGAGAATCTATCCAAGGACCGAATAGTGACATGGGGAATGTCTCATGAAATCATGTTAAGCAACAAAACCAGGGCATACAAGTTATGTGATATATAATCCCACTCACACAAATTATATATTTATGAATAAATATTTTCTTTGTGTGATTTGAGGGAGAATTTTTTTTATTTTTGGCCCTGCCCTGTAGTGTGTAGGATCTTAGTTCCTCCTTCAAAGTGAAAGTACAGAGTCCTAACCACTGGACCACCAGGGAATTCCCGGGAATTTCTTTCTTATGGGTGATTCTTAAGAACTGTTTTTATTTATGTATTTGTGGCTGTGTTGGGTCTCAGTTATGGTATTTGGGCTCTTTCATTGTGGCACGCAGGCTTAGTTTCCCTTCTGCATGTGGGATCTTAGTTCCCTGACCAACTGGTATCCCTTGCATTGGAAGGCAGATTCTTAACCACTGGACTACCAGGGAAGTCCCTTATGCGTGATTTTTGATCATCGTACTTTATATATTTTATATTTCTTGTATTTTCTATAATAAGCTTAAAAAGCTGAAGGTTTGGAGGGGCACCTCTGTGAAATGTGTAGTGATGGACCCAAATAAATCCAGAAGTTAGCTTTAGGAGCACGCATGCATGCTCAGTTGTGTCCGACTCTTTGCGACTCCATGGGCTGTAGCCCACCAGGATCCTCTGTCCGTGGGATTTTCCAGACAAGAATACTGGAATGGGTTGCCGTTTTCTCTTCCAGGGGGTCTTCCCAACCCAGGGATGAACCCATGTCTCCTGAGTCTCCTGCATTGTGGGCAGATTCTTTACTGCCGAGCCACCTGGGAAGCCCTAGCTTTAGGAGTCAAGGGGTCAAATCACTAGCACAACCTGTCACTTTGCAAGATTAGGAAATACCTGATATGTGCACCAAAATTCTCCATACGGTTGAGGACAGAGGTCACCAGCCCACATGGTTGGCCCGTTTGGTGGGTGAGAGCTCCTTGGTCCTTGCTATGCGGCACTGGTACAGCCTGCCCCTCGGCGGGCCTCTCAGCTTCCTGTCTGCACAATGGTAGGGTGGGAGGGGGTCAGGTTAATAACCTGGAAGGGTCTTGGCAGATCTCGGCTGAGGCGATAACTCTGTTCTTGAAGAGAGCTTTGACGTCATCTGGTTACGCAGCTGAGAGGGAGGGAGTGCCGGGATCTGCAGGTTCCAGCTCCTTGCCTGCTGAGAGACGAGCGCACAGACCCCGCTACCTATTCACGGCCAGCACGTTGCCCTCCTTGGCCACCCTCTCTTCCCATCACCCCTGGGCTCACTCAGCTAGTTTTCCTGCTCAGGCTTTATTGATTCCTAGTGTTTCTGCTCGGGAGGAGCAGGAAAGGGTGAACCCTAGGCTCTGGAGCTGTTTAGTGGAGGCATGAACTGAAAAGCCTTTGGGGAGCCCCGCCTGCCTGGTGACCACCTGTCTGCCCCGTGCCGGGCCCTCTCTATGGGACATTTTTGAGATGGTTTGGCTCTCAGGGACGAGCTACCCTGACAGCGTGAAGGCGTCGAGGCCGCTTCCAGGTGTGGGGCAGCCCCGCCCCTCAGCCCACACTCACCTGTGGGCTGACGTCCACACACGCACCTGCGCCGCTTCAGCTGCTCAGCCTTGATAAGGCCTCCTGTGCTGGAGTCCTTTCCCAGAAGCTGGGACGCTTTATGGTAATACTGCCTGGGCGCTCTGAAACTTTTGCTTTCAGGTGTGAGCAAGTCTCAGGGGCCTCCCTCCCAGCTGCCTTCTTAAGAGTGGGGCTGGCAGCTCCCTGGGAGGCTGATTCTCCTTCTGACCCAGGCATAAACTGGACTTCAGGCTTCCAGGAGGGCCGGTGAGTGAGGCTTCTCTCAGCCGCCTCGAACGCCTGCCTGGGGTGCCGCCTCCAGACTGTGGCATCTCCAGCCTCCCCTGGAATAGCAGGGCAGGTGTTGGGTGGGGGGCAGAGGCAGCCGCCCTGGGCATGTTGGAGCTGGCCAGGAAGGGTGTCCCCAGAGACCCCGCCTTCCTGATGAGGGCCCGTTTCTCCTCAGCAACCAACAGATGCGTGGGAAGACGGCTTCTCTGAAGAAGAGCACCGAGAAGCTAGGTGGGGTCCAGAGAGCCCAAGACACCAGGTGAGGCCCATTTCCCAGTCAGACATATGTCCGATTGGAGGTGGGCAGCCCTTGGGAGGTGACCTGTAAGAAAGGGGGCCTTAAGGCTGCGTCATGGGGTCAGTTTGGGCATAGGCTGCCCAGGGCCTCTTCCTCCCACCCCCAGGCCTAGCCCAGGGCGCTGGGACCTAGCAGAGTCTAGGCTTCTCGGGTTACCATCCTCCTCTCTGCCCACCTGTCCTCAGGCCAACCTGAACAGGGCAAAGGTTTGCGTTTCAGCAGCCTCTCCCCCACCCCACCTCTGGCAGCTTTGGTAGCCTCCGTCAGGTCAGGCGAGTCTGACCAGGGAGGCGGCTGCGAGGAGGGCAGTCCTGCTGGGATCATGGCCCATGGCCAGGCCCCAGAGCAGTGAGTCTGACGCCTCCACCCCACCCACTCCCCATACTGGGCCCCATCCCTGGCCTCCTGCTCATTCATCCTGGGCCTGCTCCTCAGCTTGTCCCTCGGGCAGAGAAACGGGAGGGGGTTTTTGACCCCCGGGGTGGTCGGCTCTAGCCATCCCTGGGAGGCGAGGCTCAGGTTGCCTATACCTTCTGGGGCTGGGGGTGGCTGTGCACGGCTGAGCCCTCCCTGTAGCATCAGTGCCCCTGCCCAGGGCGAGCTCTGAGCTTGCTGGGCTCCCCACTTTGCTGTGGCCCCTGGAGACGAGCCCTGGTCTCCAGTCTCTGCCCCAAGCTGGTGACTTGAGGCCAGGGCAGAACTGGCGCCAAGGATGCATGGGGCGGGGGGCACGGGGGAAACTCGAGGTTCCTTGCCCCTGCAATGGCGTGTCTCCTTTGCAGTCTGTCCTGGCCAGAAGGCTTGAAGGGTGAAGATGTAAAGAAGTGTAGCCGAGAAGGGGTAAGTGTGTGGAGGCCAACTTCTTACTACCTGCCGGGGGAGGGGGTCCTGGGCTGCCTTGGTGACTGTCGACTCTGTGGCCAGAGGCCTGTCACCAGGAAACCTGGGGGATGTCCCCTCCTGGGTGGATGTCGTGTCCCCTTCCCGTCATGGGCTGCCTCTTAAGACCCCATGTCACCAGGAAACAAGCTGTGCTCAGAAGTCAGCCCTCCTCACCCACTGGCTGCTCAACTGCTGCTTCACGGCTAAGACCCCGGAGGCCCCCCACACCCTGTGGCCTTATTTCCTGGTGGATGGAGCAGGGCCCTCTGGTGGTATGATCTCCTGGGACTTCTCAGACCCAGCTCCTGTGTTTTGCAGACGCTACGGAGTAAATACAACCAGCAGTACCACAAGCTGTTTAAGGACATTCCCTTGGAGGAAGTGGTTCTCAAAGGTGAGCTGCCTCCCTGGGAGAGCGGGCCTCTCCCCCTGGAACCTCCAGGCACAAGTTCAGCCATGGGAACTGGCTGCCCTTTGAAGTGGTTGGTCTTTTTTTCTTCAGAAGTGTGAGAAGATTGGGCTGATTTGAGACATGAAGTTGAATTGTGAAGATTTTCTTGAATGTCAGGGCTTCCAAATCTCATTTCTGTTCTGCTCTTATCAGTGACTACTCTTTCCTGCTCTGACCTCTCAGGGAGTGTGTCAGAACATCTGCACGATCAAGGCCCTCTCTCCAGGGAAGAGCAGGGCAAGAGGTTCTGCCTATGGGGGTGAACATCCAGGTTGGGGGGACAGCGCAGAAACCCAGCAGACCTTTTGGGGCATGGGTGGAGGAAGAGGAAGGATCTAGCAGTCTGGAGGGGCGGGCAGAGTAGTTCAGTTCAGTCGCTCAGTCGTGTCTGACTCTTTGTGACCCCATGAACTGCAGCACGCCAGGCCTGCCTGCCATCACCGACTCCCAGAGTCCACCCAAACCCATGTCCATTGAGTTGGTGACGCCATCCAACCATCTCATCCTCTGTCATCCCCTTCTCCTCCTGCCCTCAATCTTTCCCAGCATCAGGGACTTTTCAAATGAGTCAGCTCTTCACATCAGGTGGCCAAAATACTGGTTTCAGCATCAACGTCAGTCCTTCCAATGAACACCCAGGACTGATCTCCTTTAGGATGGACTGGCTGGATCTCCTTGCAGCCCAAGGGACTCTCAAGAGTCTTCTCCAACACCACAGTTCAAAAGCATCAATTCTTTGGGGCTCAGCTTTCTTTGTAGTCTAACTCTCTCATCCATACATGACTACTAGGGGTGGTCAGGATTCTCAGGAAAGGATGCGAGGGTGCTGAGGGAATGGGTGGTTGGGGCCTGGGATTGAGGAGGGGACTGAGGAGGAGAGTCCCCGAGGCTGGACTCTGGACTCCTCCGAGTGGGAGGACCCAGGCCCTGGGGCTCCTGGCCGGGCCTTGCTCACGGCGGTCTCATTCGTGTGACTTCCCAGTGTGCTCCTGTGCCCTCCAGAGGGACCTGCTTCTCCAGGGCCGGCTCTACATCTCCCCCAACTGGCTCTGCTTCCATGCCAGCCTCTTCGGCAAGGATATCAAGGTAGTAATAAGTGGTAAGGCCTCAGCCCGGGGAAGAGAAGCCCCCGGCCTGTGGGCACACCTCAAGTCAGACCTGTCCCTCTGCACTCTGGTGCTTGGTGAGGCCTCTCACTGCGAGGCATTCTACCCCGTGTCAGGGCAGTAGCCCCACCCCTTCCAAACCCGGCCCCGATTGAGACTCCACATCTGGCCTGAGCAGCCTGAAGAGTTCACTGCCGAGTTACTCTGCCTATGGGGTGCCTCCTAAATGCCTTCAGAAACCGAGTGGGTTGTCACACTTTCGGGGTCATAAAGTGGCCGGGTGGGGTGGCTCAGGGAATCTTACTGGAGTATGGGATTCACCAGGGCAACCACCCGTGCCTCTTAGATGATGGAGTAAGAGCCTGGAGTGGAGTGTGCTGCCTTGGGGTGGGAGATAACGGGAAGGGAGCCCACACGAGGAGGTGGGAGGTTCAGATACTCTTCCCTGTGCGCCAGACTTGTCCGTGGTGCTCATGCTTGGCTCACTGCCAGGTATGGCTGGGGCCCTAAGCAGGAAGCAGGGGGACTGTGTCCTCTGGGGTGAGTCCTGAGAGAAGCCTGCCTCTCCCCTCATCAGGTGGTCATTCCCGTAGTGTCTGTGCAAATGATCAAAAAACACAAGATGGCACGGCTCCTTCCCAATGGCCTGGCCATCACCACCAACACCAGCCAGAAGGTCAGTAAATTTCTGGGCCAGCGCTCCCTTGTCTACCTCCCCATCCCAGCCCCAGGAGTCCACAGCTTGAGCCTGGCACTCTCCCAAGTCTTTATGTACCTCGCCCCTTTCTGTTTTCTATATTCCAGTATGTCTTTGTGTCCCTGCTCTCCCGGGACAGTGTATACGACATGCTGAGAAGGGTCTGCACCCACCTACAGGTATGGAGCCTGGGGCAGGGCTGGGGCCCGGGAGATTGCTCAGGCCTGGACTGGGGCCTTGGGACGTGGGTGTTGGGGGAGGTCGGCCCATCTCTTGGGCACAGGGAACCGGGGCAGAGAGAGGGAGTAACAGGCTCAGGCTCAGTGAATCGGAGGCAGTCCTTGGGCCGGGTGTCTCTGCTGGGGAGCTTGTCTCACTGAGGCCATCGGGCCGCTGCGTGTCCCATGTGCAGCCCTCGCTCGTGCTTCCTCGGTGCAGACAGACCGAGGGAAGAGAAGCCCCCGGCCTGTGGGCACACCTCAAGTCAGACCTGTCCCTCTGCACTCTGGTGCTTGGTGAGGCCTCTCACTGCGAGGCATTCTACCCCGTGTCAGGGCAGTAGCCCCACCCCTTCCAAACCCGGCCCCGATTGAGACTCCACATCTGGCCTGAGCAGCCTGAAGAGTTCACTGCTGAGTTACTCTGCCTATGGGGTGTGGCCACTTCAGCTCTCTCTGGCCTGTGCTGAGGAAGGGGGAGGGCAGCATGTGGGGGAGTGCCTCCCCTTGGATTTGCCCTCTGCTTCAGCATTAACTAGGGATCCTCCCCGCAAACACTTTAGACTCCATCTGACCCAAAGGGCTCACTTGGAGGTAAAGCTCTCTTGGAGAGTGTTCGTCCCTCCCCATGTCTGACTCTGGCTGCTCCGTGATGGACAGGTAACCCCTGTTCCCTTCTGTCGCCAGCCTTCAAGCAAGAAGAGTCTGTGTGTAAGAGAATTTCCTGAGGAACCTGAGTGCGAGTCTCTGGTGAGAACTAAGGCTGGGAGCAGAAGATGCTGGCCTGAGGTTGCCTGTACTTTGAGACTTCAGAGACTCCCGGAGGGGGACCCACAGTGCAGAACTGGGGCACCAGGGTCAAGAGCCAGTGGCATGCTGTGTCAGCGTGTCCCCAAGACCCACCACCCTCCATGCCATGCAGAGTCCTGGGCAGATTATGTTGACGTTCTGAGCAGAACACATGCCCAGCCTCCGGAACTTGGCCCTGGTTGGACCCCTACACCTTCGTAGGTATAGGGCCAGCAACCCATCCTCTTCCCTTTAATGGAGTCAGGAGGGCCTTCAAAGGGCTGATGTCCCTGAGATAGAGCTCTAAAGGCTATCATTCTAGAACACAGGCAGGCTGTAGATTTGCCGAGGTCCCGGCCCTTTCTTTTGTTCCTGGGATCCTGGGTAAGTAAAGTTTCTAGGATAGGGGTTGGGGTGAGTGGATAGCAATGACTCCAGGGTGTTCTGAAGTCTCTGTCTGTAACTATTAAGTGTTTAGCCAAGCATGTGATATGCACAATGCCATGCAGGGGATGGAAGGCAATGTTCCCATTTTTATTGATGGGGACCTTAAGTGCCCCTGCCAAGGGCAGTGATGTACTCAGAGCCCAGATTAGCAGGAAGCACAACTTATTCCATCTGAGATAGCGAGTGCGAGTTTATGCCCGTCCAAAATCTTTTGACCCTCCTGGACTCAGCTGATCTGAGCACGCCCCTGGGTTGCCTCATGTCCTGGTTCTACACTAGCAGTCTTCAAAGACACCGTCCCCTGGAAGAGTGGCTGGTTACAGCAAGGGAGCAGATGAGAAATGTGATTGCTGTGGCTGTGGTTTCCCTGCTTCTGGGTATCTGCTTTCATGCTCGCTAGGCATCCATACTGATAATATCCGGAAAGGCTTTGATAAACCTAGTGTGGATCCTTAGGGCAAGTGAGATCTCAAGGGCCAAGGTGAGACAGTATCTCCTGCCTTCTCTGCAGGAAGCCCTCATCCCTGAGATGAAGTGGAGGAAAGTGTGCCCTGCCTCCAGGTCCCTGTCCCTCCCAGACAGCATCCCTTGTATCTCTCGGGCATCCATGGAATCCACGGACAGCTTCTTCCCCTCCAAGAAGCCTCCGGGGTCTGGTGAGTTCAGCGTGCTTGTCCATGGCAACTGCTCGCAAAGACAAGGTTTTCCGTCCTCCCACTTCTGTGAAAAGAGGTCATCACAGCCAGGAGGGCTTCTCAGGGCAGTTTCTTTCTTTCTGCAAATCCATAAGGGAAAGCCAAGAGCTCAAGTGGCTTCAGAGAACAGGGGTTGGGGAGTGGGCTGGGGGCTTGCCTTCTGCCCCAGGAAGATGCCGAATGCTGTCCTATTGCAGAGATCTCCGACTGTGAGGAGGAGAAGCTGGAGGAGGGGCCCACGAGAAACGGGGAGCTCAGGCTCTGGGATTACCGGCTCCTGAAGGTCTTCTTTGTGCTGTAGGTGACTGGAGAGTGGCGGGTGTGGGTACATACTTGACCCGACCTGCCTGGGTGTCTGGGTGTTTAAAGCCAGAGGCTTGGTGTGTGGGGAAGTCGGTGTCCAGAGTGAGGGAGAAGGTTCTGAGTCAGCTGCAAGCTCCTGGGTGGCAGGGGTGGGCATGCAGCAGCCCCTTCCAGAGCAAGAGAAAGTATCTCCGGTTTTTATTCCTTCAAACCTGTAATTTAGGGTTAAGGCTGTGGGGAAGGGGCAAAACATGAAACTATTGAAGAAAGAAAAAGTTGCAAAGGATTGGGGAGGGAGAGGGTCTGGCAAAGTCTGAGAGGCCTGTCAGATAGACCAGGGGAGGACCATGGCCTTCCCACTGCCCACCACTGGGGTGTTTTCTGGGACCCCAGGCTTGTCTGTCATTCGGTCTAAGAGCTAGTAGAGCAGTGAGCTTGGTGGGATGTCTTATGAACAGCCAGCAGCCTCTGGATTCCCTCGCCTTATCGGCACCTTCCTCTGGGTCTGCCGGCTGGGTATCGACTGTCAACCTCAGCACTTGCCTCGGGGAAAGGCTACCACCTGAGGGGGTAATTTTAGTGGCCTCACAGAGGGGGTATGGGACCACGGTGGCTGGTTAGAGGGAAGGTGGGCTCTGCTGAAGGACCCACAATTCTTGCTGGGCTTCAGGGACACTTCCATGGGGACGAGTCTCAGGACCCCCTTGTGGCCTCTGTGAAGAAAGAGGCCCAGGTCTGAACGAAGCTGTAGGCACAGTGTTCTTTAATTCCTCTGGTTGCAGGAACTAGCTTAGTCCCACTCCTATGTTTGGTGATCCTGTAAAAATGCCCCCTTTCTAGGAGAGAGACTCACCTCCTCCCTACCCCTCTTTCTCTAGGATCTGCTTCTTGGTCATGTCTTCATCCTACCTGGCGTTCCGCATCTCCCAGCTAGAACAGCAGTTATGTTCCCTGAATTGGGGCTGCTCGGTCCCTGGGCACAGGTGATGCCCCTTCTCTTTCTTATGCTTCTGGGATTGAGGGTGAAGGACAGGAGCCAACACCCATGGCCAGGCTCCTTGCTGGTCTGACTGGTCTTGGCCTTGCCCTTGAGCTGGTTTGTTGGCCGTCAGCGAGGTTGGGCAGGGTATGCAGGGCGTACAGACCCCACCTTGACCCGCCCTCGTGGGCGGACCCACTGACTTGTCTGTCTGCCTTCTAGGCCCTTTGTCTGACCTGTGTGCCGTCTCTTCTGTGTGCAGGTAACAGCCACTTGGCCTTTGACCCCAATCCTCCAAGAGGAATGCTCTGGGTGCTAAGGTGCCACCACCGATGCCCTTGGTTTGTGCTGCCGCTGTGCTGAGATCGAGTCGAAAGAAAATATTGCAGAACCCTTCTCCTCCCCACAGCTCTTCTCCCTCCTTAAATGAGTGGTCTGAAGTACCTGTTTACAAAACTCCTACAAATTTGGGACTCAGATGGAAAGCCAAGTCTCTGGAAACAGACAAGGAGTTCTGTACACTAAGCTTTAGCAGCCACTTATGTGAAAAAAAATTTTTTAACTTGCTCCTTGGAAACAGTTCTGACACAGAGGTAGAACATTTGGGGCCACTGCAAGGGACAAAGGTCATGCGCTGATACCAAGCACATGGCTCACTCCAGTGGTGGGACAGCGGCCGGAGCCCAAATTGGCAGCGTGGGCTCCACTCTCTCCCAGCAAACTGTGCTCTCACTTGGACCACCCGAGAGTTCCTGTTCTGGGGCCCAAAGGGTTTCTCTGCAAGTGGCCAGGGGCCGGCCCATGCAGGGCAAACTGGAGGCAGTGAGGTGAGCTCTGAATGAGGAGAGGAGGGTCTGTGGCCAGGATTCTAGCCAGGGGCCTGTTCATGCTCTGTGCAGAGGCTCTGTTCTGACCCCTCTTGAGGAGGCTGGCTCGGTCTGGGAGCACATGACTTGCAGCAGGGGATGATGGCAGTGGCTGTGGAGAACAGAGGTCCAGCATTCTGTGTTCTTAGTTGCTGTTTCCTGGTGAGACAGGTGGAGCAGAGCTTTTTTGATCACTGTGGTCACAGACCAGGTACTCGATCTTCCCCTCGTGTGCTCAGACATTTCCAAGGTGCCCCATGTGGGAAGTGGGGGATGGGAAGGGTAGTAGCTTTGATTTGAGGTCTTTCTTTGTACTCCCTGCTTCACTGCCTGGACTTTGGGCGTGGCCAATGGCAGCCTGATGGGCTTGATGGTGCCTTGGGCCAGCCACAGGGCAGAGCTCACTATGTCACCTGCAGGAGGGTCCTCCACACCTTGGGCGCTATTCTCCATGAGTAAGATGGAAGTGTCCAAGGTGGGCCTGTGACTGCCGGGACCAGGCCAAGGGGGTCTGTCTGATACTTTTGGAAGCAAGAGAGGTAGCAGACAGGAAGAATGGACATGGTGGCTTTGCCTTAGAGACGACTCCTCCTCTCACAAGGTCTCCTTAATGCTACAAAACTTCTGTGCCTTAAAACTCTCCTGGGGCTCTGATCTGCTAAGACAGTGTCTTTGGAGGTGCTGGAAAGGCCTTAGTGAGGAGGCCAGACGTATCAGGGAAGGTCACTGGTGATGGGTGGGTGGGGTCAGAAATAGCCACTTTTCCCCCCTTCAGACACCTGAGAGGTTAACTGGTGGGGGGGGGGGTGGTGCGGGGATCCTGGGGGAAATTATTTATTGTGGAGTGTGACTGTCCTGTTTATGACAAACCCGAATGAAGACTGGAGGGACTGACAGGAGGTGATAACTTCCTAAACTCAGGCTGGAGGTCTCTCCATCCCAGGTTCTAGGATCGGGCTCAGAGCCTGGCCTTGGGGGATACTTTCACTCAAGATGTATGTCTCAGGTAAAACTCATGGCTCCATTCTCCCTGCAGCGCCATGCTGGATGGATGCCCGTTCTATTTGAGGAAACAGCTCCCTGTTTTCAGGGAAATAATCCTACTTGCCCCAACGCCTTCCCTCCCTGGTCCTTGCTGAAGGGCAGGGAGAACAGGTCCATTCTCTGAACCTTGCTGGGTTGAGCCAGAGGTCATGAGAGGTGCCAATTCATGGGTGGCTATGCCAACATGATGGTGAACTAGCCTCCAGTCTCCATGCCCGGGGCTCAGAGAGGGCAAGAGGTGTGCAGTAGGGTAGGTGGCTTTGGAGGCCCTCTTGGGGTCCAGAGCTTTGAGTGACTGCAGGGTGCCTGTCCCTCTGGAGGGCCCTCAGTTTCCTCCTCCTGTTCTCCAGCCTGTTCCTTTGGCCAGGGTACCTTCTGTTGTGCCCATTTATAAACCATGTGTCTTTATGCAGACCTGCTTGCATTGGCAGATGCTTCTCTAATTCCTTGAGAATTTGGTTCAACTCTCCTTCAGTTGTTCCACTATGGCATTAAACTTTGAAAATATTTTAAAATAAAAATCTGATTTTTCTAATCCTGTGGTATGGAAAGTTCATTTTTAGGTTTTGACTACTCACTAAAGGTACTCTTACTGACATATTTGGCATCAAGGAGACTGACGGAACCCAAGTCATTCCCAGAATCCCAAATACACTGCAGATCTCATGGGACTTTAGCTAAGCTGGCTCATACGTCAGGCGTTAAGGAATGGTGTGGATGGTCACAGCACATAGCACAGCGTCCTGCCTTGGATGGGTGGACACTGAGAATGCTTCCCCATTTCTCCTGGGCAATTCCAAAGCAAGGTCCATGGTTCGAACAGTACCGTACTCCTGACTCAGGAATTACAAGTCAAACTCAGAGCGAGAAAACTCCTGTGTCCTTTTCTATGATATCAAGCCCAGATTTTGGAGGTTGAAGTCCAATTTGGGAGACTTCCCTGGTCTCCACTGGTTAAGAATCTGCTTGCCAATGCAGAACACACTAGTTTGATCCGTGGTCCAGGAAGATCCTACATGCTGCAGAGCAACTAAGCCTATGCACCAGAAATTCTGAAGCCCGAGTACGCTTAGGGCCTGTGCTTTGCAGCAAGAGATACCACTGTGTTGAGAAGCCTGCACACGGCAAGGAAGAGCAGCCCCACTTGTAGCAACTAGAGAAAGCCCGTGTGCAGCAGTGAAGACCCGGCACGGCCAAAAATAAATATTAAATTAAAAAAAAATCCAATTTGGGCCACATCACCTTTCTTTCTCCTTGGGAGGCACCCCTCTAGTAGTGATCTGTTCCTTCAGTAAATACGGAGCTCAGATTCTGAGCTAGTGCTAAACTAGGTGCTGAGGACAGAGAGAGCAGTGACCAGTCAGGCAGTATCGTTGCGTCCCCTGCGGCACTTGCATTCCACATAAACGTAAGTTCCAAGTAAATCATGAACAAACAAGGTAACTGCAGATTCTGATCATGTTCCGTGAAGGAAAGAGACTGATATGAGATACAGTAAAAAGGGAGATGGCTTTAGATGAGTGGTCAAGAAATGTTCTCTGAGGTGAGATTTAAGTTGCTGCTGAAGGGATGAGGAGCCAGTCATGAAAAGGGCTGGGGAAAGAATGTTCCTGGCAAAGGGTTGGCAACTGTGAAAGGTAGGAGAGAAGGCATGTGTCTCTGAGGAGCAGAGACCTCTGCATGAATCTGGAATATGAGTCAATGCGAGACTGACATGAAAGAGGCTGGAGAGGTCAACTTAGTGACCACAAAGCAACCTATTTAAAAGGCAGTAAAGGACCCGAACAGACATCTCAACATCACTGTCACTAGGGAAATGCAAATCAAAACCACAGTTAGATACCACTTCATATCCATTAGGATGGCTACTAGCAAAGAAAACAAAAAAAAATCCCTAAAAGCCTTAGTGAGGATGTGGAAAAACTGGAACCCTTATGCACTATTGATAGGAGGGTAAAAGGGTGCAGCCACTGTGGCAAACAGTATAGCAGTTCTTCAAAAAATTAAAAGCAGAATTACCCTCTGATCCAGTAATTCCATTTCTGTGTATATACCCATGAGGACTGAAAATATGAGCTTGAAGAGCTATCCGTACACCCATGTTCATAGCAGTGTTATTCACAATAAGCCAAAAGGTGGAAGCAGCCCAAGTATCTACTGACAGGAGAATGGATAAACAAAATATGGTACAGACACGCAGTTCAGCCTTCCAAAGGAAGAAAGACTTGACATGCAGTACAACATGGATGAAGCTTGAGGACATTATGCTTAGTGAAGTAAGTCAATCACAAAAAGACAGGTACTGTATGATTCTATTTGTGTGAGGTACGTGTGGCAGTCCAGTTCATAGAAACAGGAAGCAGAATGGTGGTTGCCAGGAGCTACGGGGAAGGGAAATGGGAGTTATTGTTTAATGTGTATAGAGTTTCAGTTATGCAAGATAAACAGAATTCTCGAGATGGTGATGACTCTTACACAACAATGTGAATGTGAAACTTAAAAATGATTAAGATGATAAATTTTACATGTATTTTACCACAATAAAAAAAAATAGGAGGTTGGAGAGGTAGGCAGAAGGGAATTTCGATTTTATACATTCATGGGTATGGCAGCTCAGGCCTGAAAATTTGGCGCTGGTAGAGTCAGTGGTTACTGAAACCAAGGGCTTTCTTTTGCTAGAGGAAGTAAACCTGTGGATGCAATATGCAGAAAAATATGGCTGAATCTCTGTATGTGATCATACACCTCCTTTTCACTATTTCCAGGGAGTAGTTCATAGCATCTTCACAGTTGGGGGGATATGCTAGCTTTATAAGGGAGAAACAACTGCCTTAAACTTGGACAAATGGAGGGAGATATATGTATATATATTATTTTATGTGGGAACCTCAGTTTGCATCCTGGGCTTTAGTCAGATCAGGGAGAATCATGGGAGTAGGCAGGAGTTCTTGTGAAAAAGGCATTCAGGAGTGAGGAGGGCTCTGGGACAACTGCATCCCACCAGAGATATCCTGGGACTAAGGAAGTGCCCTCACTCCCACTCCTAAGTGCCCATCCAGCCAGCCCTGGCCCTCTCATCTGGTGGCCGTGACATCAGGACTCCTATTGAGCTAGGTGAGGTCGTGGCCCTGTGCTGCTCCTCTCTCTTAGGAGGTGGACCACAGACTCAGGGCATCCTAGAGGACCAAAGCTGGCCTGCCAGCCACAGGCTGGGACAGCTCAGTTCCCTAGGTGGATCTCACCCTGAGGGCGCTGCGAGGCCCCTGGGCCACTAGGTGGCAGCAAAGTCCAGCAGGAGCTGGAACCGAGGCGCGAGGGGCAGACTTCGTTCTCTCTCAAAGGCCCCCCGCCGTCCCCAGGCCCTGGCAGTGGCAGCTGGGAAGCTGGGCAGGCTCCCGTGGCCACGTCTCCCTGGCGCCCTCTGGTCCTTTCTCTCCTCTCCCCCCTTCTCTCATCCCTGGGGGAAAGGCTGGAGGTGACTGAGAGGAAAGCATTCCCGCCGGCTCTGCAGATCTGAGGTCAGGTCATGCAGAAGGCAGAAGTGGCCGGGCTGAAGAACAAGTGTAGGGGGTGTGTGTACGTGTGGTGGGGGGGCCCGGGGGGCAGGAGGGCACAGAAACCCCCGGCTTTCCTCCTCTCTTCCCTTGTCAGTAGCGTCTTCTCCTACTCAGGGTAGAGAATCATAGAAACCGTGTGAGATTTCCCTCCTCCTCCTGCCTTCACTTAGAGATAAGGGGCTGGACCCCAGAGCAGAGAGGATTCGAATTTAACGGTTACATGGCTCCACAGGCTCTGCCCTCTGAAAGTGAGGCGGAGGGAGGCGTTTAAGCCTCTGAAATGATCATCTAGAGAAACCCGAGTTCATCCTCTGTGTGCCTGACCTCCGGAGCCGAGGCGCACCTGGCGCCCAGCAGGCCCTGTGGCTGGCCCGCCTGCGCCTTGGCAGGGCTCCTTGCCTTCCCGGAATGTGTTCCTTCTTGTTTGCCACTCAGTGCTTGGCCTCAAGCCAAACCTGGGCTGCTCAGAATACTGTGCCCCACTCACTTCTCTCACAGGATCTGAGACAAGGCCCTTTTCCGCTTGGGGAAAGGCCAGGCCCTGGCTGCAGCCTCATCCTCCTGGTGCTGCCTTGTCTCAGGACATCGGCCTCTCCAATGGTCGAGGGCAGAAGCACTTAGGCAGAAGGCAGCTGGCACCCCGGCAAAGCAGAGTGGCATAGTGACATCTTATCCTTTTGGCAGCCTTCTAAATTGGGCCAGAGTGGGCAAAGTGTTACTCACAAGCTGTTCATTAACTTGTTAAATGCAGAAAGGTTTGCCTAGACTCCGCTTTGGGAGAACGTGACACCCACTGCTCCTGGATTCACTCTGGCGTGAAGGCGTGTTAATTGGTATAGGATTTCTGATGGAAGTTTTTCTTTGCTGTTAGTTCCAAATACCAGGCTCGTCTGAATGTGTGCTCTTTCCAGGTTGTAGTTAGGTTTAAAAGATGTATTAAGCACATTCTATGGACCCCTGGATGTATGCTTCTATAGATACTATGATTCTATAATTTTCTGAGCAACAAAATGGGTAACAGGCCCCACACTGGGTGCTTTTTTATGCTCATTTGACTCTCACAAGAACCTCTCAATACAACAATGTGATTTTCACAACTTATGCTGTAGAAACGGAGCTCAACAGGACGGAAATGCACATGGACCCCTTCGGCTGTGTGACAGCGTGACACGTGAGCCCTGGTGAGGACAAGAGCGAGTGGCAGACTGACTCAGCGGCAAGGGGCGGGCTGCCTGGTGGGGTTCAGAGGGTGAGCGAGACTCGGTCAGAGAGCTGTGGGGAGAATCCTCACAGGCCGTGTGTTTGGGGGGGGGCGGTGGGTAACAGCAGTACAAGGATGGTGGTGCGGAGGGTGGTGCCATGACAGCTCCGGGGGAGAGTTCTGCTGGGGAGTGGATATGTGAGTGTGCAAAACCTCTCAGGATCTAAATGCCAGGATGAGAAGGAAGGACTTGATTTTGTAGGCAATGAAGAGCTTACTGGGGCTACAGGAGCTTAGGAGTGATGGATAAATATGACGGTTTGGGAATGCTGGTTGGGAAATGGAGCACAAGGTCAGA
Organism: Cervus elaphus; assembly: GCF_910594005.1. Classification (NCBI taxonomy): domain Eukaryota; kingdom Metazoa; phylum Chordata; class Mammalia; order Artiodactyla; family Cervidae; genus Cervus; species Cervus elaphus. Next base: position 81,292,417 of record NC_057826.1, read on the forward strand.
ATAGTGAAAAGTCCGTCAGAATAGTCCAGACCATGGTTTTCCAACCTCAGCACTGCTGCCTTTTCAGGCCGCACGGTCTTTTGATAGTGGTAGTGGGGGTAATCCTGTGCCCATTGTAGGGTGTTTGGCCACACCCTTAGCCCACCTGATGCCGGCAGCACTTCCTGCCCCCAGTTATGACAATCAAAAACATCTCTAGACATTGCCAAATGTCCCTTGGGGGGCAAAGCAGCCCCTGATTGAGAGTCATTAGTCTAGAAGGCACGTGGTGAGGGCCTGAACCTCAGAATGTTGATAGGTATTTTCATAACCAACTGCATCAATCTATTGACATTTAGAATAGCTGACAAAAGTAAAATGATTTCCTTGCCACAGGAAATTCGTCATCAATGCCAAAGGACTTAATGGCCTAAGGAAGCTTCAGAAGTAGATCATTCTGCATCTTAGAAACCTCTAGAGGATACACCAAAACTATACATAATGTGCTCTAAACTCATTAGCAAGGAAGTGGCTGATCTCAGGATTTTTGTCTCTACCCCTCACCCTTCAGTCACATCTTACTCAATTCCACTTTGAATAAGGAATGCCCACTCTGCAGGAGAAGCAAGAGATGGGGATTTGATCCCCGGGTTGGGAAGATTCTCTGGAGTAAGAAATGGCAACCCACTCCAGTATTCTTGCCTGGAAAATTCCATGAGCCGAGGAGCCTGACGGGCTACAGTCCATGGGGTCACAAAGAGTCGGGCATGACTGAGTGCACAATCTGTCCACAGGCAGAGAAGCTACTGATCTATATTTTGCTAGGCTTGCATTCACCTTTTTAACATTTTTTACTTTGCCACTTGGTAGAGTGGATGGATACAGCCTGGCCTGCAATGAAGAGCTATGATTTACTAAGATGTATCTCTGTCTAAAGAAGGAATCAGTGAAGATCAACTAAGACCATTGTAAGAACTTTGGCTTTTACTCTGAATGAAATAAGAGGCAAAGGAGTGAATAAAAAGCTTTTATTATAGGGGCCTTAAAAGGATCACCACTGGCTGTGAGGGAGGGAACGGTGAGAACAGGGAGGGCAGTTAGGAGACTTTAGGCCGTCTCATTTAGAGAGGACAGTGGCGCTGACTCAGGTAGTAGAGCAGAGAAGGTGGAAACAGGCAGATTCTAGATATATTCTGATGGTAAAAACAATAGCTTTTCCTATCAAACTAGAGATGGAGAATAACAGAAAAAGTCATAAAGGACACTCATGTTTTATTGCTTGAGAGGATGGACAGAATTGCCATCAACTGAGATGGAGAAAGCCATTACTGGTGTAGTTTTTGGAAGATCAGAAATGTACTATTTAACATGTAAAGTTTGAGATGAGTTTTAGACATCGAAGTAGGGAGGTCAGGTGGGTAATAGATAATATGCGTCTGGAGTTCAGAAGAGAGGTCTGGGAGATATAAGTTTGGGAACTGTCACCATATGGATGGTACTTAACTGCAGGAGACTGGACTAGATCACCAAGGGACTGCGTCTGTGTAGAGAGGAAAGTATGGATGGCTGAGCCCTGTGGCACGCTGTCATCAGAGACCAGGAAGAAAAGGAGGAACTGGTAAAGGAAACTGATGAGTGCCTGAAAAAGCAGGAGGAAACCCAGAAGAGTTTGTTGTTCTGGAAGCCAATTACCATATGGCAAGCAGGGGACTGACAAGTGCCGTTAATAAACCAAAATTTTCTTTTCCCGTGGCTCAGTGAAAGTTCTTTTTCACTGGAATGTAGCCCAGAAATTTCCAACCTGGACAACTCCAAGCAGTTTTCTTTCAGTACAAAAATGGCCCTAGCCCCATTTCCAACCGTTGTGGTCAGTCCTGAGACTCAATTTCTGCAGGAGTTTCCATGATGCAGTCTGGTTGACTGATGTGTCCTGTTCCTTTAGCTTTTGCCCATGATGTGACTCTCATCCTTCACTCCTCCAAATGATCTACCACCAAGAAAATCCAATGTACCCAACCTGCATGAAAGATTTAGTGTTAATGGAAGGCTATGGCACAAAGCCAAAAACAACTTCAAATTCAGTGCACATGTGACTGCTTATAAAATCTGACAGCCATGCTCTATCTCAGGAAACTTCTCACCAGCCACGTCCTCCAGTAGGCCCCTGTCTCCTGCCACGTTTCTGGCATGCATCCCATCTCAGTTCTTTTCATCACCCTCCCTCCACTTCTTTCCTAGGCCTCATTCTTTTCTAGGGCATCCAATGAAAATTCAGATTTCTTTCATCTTATTATTTGCAGTAACTGATCTCTCTTTGTATCCTCCTGGCCCACTTAGGCTAAGCCCAGGGAGCTGACCTTTCTCAATCAAAGAGGTCCATCTAGGCATTTACCTCAAACGAAACAACAAACATTCTCTAGCAATAAATTAGGTGACACTCCTGAAGTCAGAGAGGCTGTATTCAGTTTTTGTTTTTAATAGCAGTTTTCCCTTTTGGGTAAATGAAACAGAAAACAACATTACCACTAACAAACCATGCCGCAGTGTACCACGATGGTTCAGAGCAGAGGTTCTGGCATCAGCACATCCACTTAAACCTCGTGAAGTTCACCTGGGCAACTGTTAGGCTTTAGTCTTCTCATCTCTAAAAGGAGGCTGACAGTAGTGTCTACCTTAGAGCTGTATGTGCTAGTTGCTCAGTTGTATCCAACTCTGCGACCCCATGGATTTAGCCCCCAGGCTCCTCTGTCCATGGAATTCTCCAGGCAAGAATTCAGGAGTGGGTTGCCATTTCCTCCTCCTGGGGGTCTTCCCGACCCAGGGATCAAACCCGGGTCTGCTGCATTGCAGGCAGATTCTTTCCTGAGCCACCAGGGAAGCCCTTTAAAGCTTTATGGTTATCACTGATGTAAATGTTCCATTTTAATAATAAGCGAGCTTTATGGTTATTATTAAAATGGAACATTTACATCAAATCCTTTTAAGTCCTTGACACATACAAAGAGCTTAATGAATTTTAGCTATTATCTATTAAACTTCAAGAAGTAAACTTAAATAAGTATAAAACCCGATGTTGGTACAGCTATACAGAATTAGATATAGGTTTTTCTGATACATTTTTAATGGTACTGCACAGATTCTCCTTTGAGAACCCTTTGGGTATCACTATGAAGGGATTATGAATTGCTCATATGCTTTGATGTCTCAGGTCCACTTTTGTATTCCTCAAAGAGATAATCTGGAATGAAAAAGTTACTTATGAAGAGTGCAGCCCTGTTATTCATAACAACACTGGAACTAACCAAAAAACTTAACAGTGAGGAAATGGCTAAGAAAATTAAGATCTACTAACTTGATGTTAACTCCAGGTTACCATTAAACATGAGTAGACACTAAGGGAGGAAATTTGTAAAAAGCAGAATTAAAATACTGCTTATGCATGAATTACAACTATGTAAAATGTGAAAACCTCTATAAAAAAAAATAAGCAGATGCATCAGAGTTAGATTTACGTGCTGAGTTCCTTGTTTTCTGTCAAGTTGCTTAAGTTTGTCAAACTGTCCCCCTACAATAGCTTGGTCTTATGCAAGCATGAAAAGTTATGTTGATTAACAAGGCATTTTGATTTCTGCAGCAATACCATGGAAGGATGATGTGTTTTCTGATAAATTGCCTCTATTCAATATATTTGTACTTACTTATTCAACAAATAACCACCACTGTCCATGTGCCAGGCACTACACCAAGCAGCAGAGATTCAATGGTGAGTGCACATGGTCCCTGGCCTCCAGGACTTCCAGTTTAGTGGCAAGAGATATACCGCCCAAAATTACGTGTGGTTTGAGCACACTAAAATGGTTCATGATTCCAAGGTATTGTCAAACAAGGGAGGCAAACTAGTCTGGCACACCAGGGATGATCTCCCTGATGAAGAGATCACATAGGCGTTTTCCTGCTGAGGGGCTTGCCTGGTGGCTCAGATGGTAAAGAGTCTGTCTGCAATGCGGGAGGATCTGGGTTCGATCCCTGGGTCGGGAAGATCCCCTGGAGAAGGAAATGGCAACCCACTCCAGTACTCTTGCCTGGAAAATTCCATGGATGGAGGAGCCTGGTGGGCTACAGTCCATGGGGTTGCAAAGACTCGGACACGACTGAGCGACTTCACTTTCACTTTCCTGCTGAAGAGTATGGGAGTTAGAGGGGGAGAGAACAGCAAGTAGAAAGGTTTTAAGGGGAAAAAAGAACGTGTTGTGCTGGAGGAACAAAAAGGTCTGCAGAGTTTGGGGCACAGTCCACAGATGGGCTACAGTCCATGGCGTTGCAAAGAATCTGCACCCCCCCCCCCCACTCTCTCTCTCTCTCTCGGGGAAGAGGGGTCTAGGAAGGGGTCAGACCGTGAAGCTTTATTAAAGATATTGCCAGCATATGAAATGGACTGGGGGATGAACACGGGGATGTGTGAATACCAGAAGACTACTTAACAAACTATTGTGGCAGTCCAGATGAGACAGATGATGGCTGTCTGGATGAGAGCGGTGGCATTGTGAAATACATGGATTTAAAGCATATTTAAGATACAGAATAGACACGACAAGGAGACTGGAAGGTGTGAAGTGTGTGAGGGATGGACAAGTCAAGGACGATGCCTAGATTTCTGGCTAGAATTGGGTGGTGCACTGGTACCATTTCCTGAAGTAGGAAATACTGATAGAGCAGATTTGATGGAGAAAGAGGAGTTGAGCTTTGGGATTTGGTGGGTTTGAGTTGCCTGTGAAATATGCAAGGGACAATGTCTAGTTGGCTGTAAGTGGATATTTAGGTAGACGTTTGGGAGAGTTCAGGAGAGAAGGACAGAGTAGAGATATGCCCATATCTATCATTGGCCTGGGGAAAAGATGAGTGTCTAGGAAGTATGTACAGAAAGAGAAAAGGGATTTGGGAATCAAAATCTGAGAATCTACAGCAAGTAGACAAGAAACTGGCAATTAAGAAAGAGTGGTCAAGGAAGTACTAGAAAAACCTAGCTTATCACATCAATTAATGGAAGAGTTGTTTGAAAAGGAGGGTTTAATGTTGCTAGGAGGACTAGTAAAATGAGAACCATCAGTAATCCTACTGAGAATTTTTGTAGAGAGATGGAAACATAGTCTAGATTAAAGTGGGTTGAGAGGTGGGCAGGAGGTGAGAAAGTTTTGACACTTTTAGAGCTGGCTGTAAAGAGGAAGGGAGTAAAAGGTCAGTATCTACCGGGGACATGAGGTCTTGCTTTATTTAAAGACAGAAGATTTAATACAGCTATACATCTAAATGCTGATGCAAAGGAGCCAGTAGAGAGACTCCTGCTGCGTGTGAAGCTGTCTGCGCGCCATCCCTGAGCACCGGTGAAGGCACTAGCCACAGCTTCAGGGTCACTGCAATAGGAATGAGGAAGGCTCAAAGGTGGGGATAGAAAGACTCGTAGATTTGGTGCCAGGAAATCTGAAGTTCATGACCGTGCCTATTTTCTCTCTGAAGCTGGGGAGTGTGGGAGGAGGCGAGGGCTTTGCAGGTTTGAGGAATGAACACTGAGGTAGCAGCTGCGGAGAGCTAGCTCGAGTGTGAGCTGGTGAGGAAAGCATGGCCTGCTGCAGAGAAACTTGTCCTAGCTTGCATTGTGTGGGAAAGGTTTTCTTCTAAATACAGGCTGCTCTTTAATGGTACATGGAGGAAAAACGAGGCAGGCAGTAATTCTTCTTTTGTCTTTTAGCCCAAACTGCGGGAAGATCCAAGGTTAACTTGTACCTGAGTGCAATGGTAACTCTTGCCTACTGTTGACCTTTAGTTGGCTACCACTTCCTGTGACACTCTGACATGTTAGTTTTTCTCACATAAGAAAACTTCGATTGCCTAGGCTGCTGCTCTTGTTCTACTTCCCATCTTTCAGATTCACGAAATCTGAAAGTACAATGTAGGGCTTTTAAAATGCTTTAGATCGATGTCAGCAGCTGATCCAAATATGACCTAATATATAAAACAAAGCCAGTTATTATATAGGCTCTGTTATGTAGTAGTTAACTGAGAGTTTCTCATTATTGATTTCTATAATATACCTGCTGAATTTAGGGAATTCATAAAGTGACACAAAATTATATTTAAAATGTTCAGGCAATGAGATCTGCTATCATTTCCTGGGAGAGGGAGAATGGTACAGGTGTACACAGTGTGAGGAGATGGAGGCCCTGCACCAGAACCTTGGCCCTGTCACTTGCAACCATGCAAGTGACTGAGCTCCTGTAAGCTTGTTTCTTCTCTATAAAATCAGAATAATAAGGAAAGTGACCAAGGTGGTGGAGTAGCAAGACCCTGAGCTCACCTCCTCTCATAAGCACACCCAAATCACAACCATCTGCACAACAACCATGGCTGAAAAAATAATGGAAACTACCAGCAAAGATCTTCTACAACTAAAGACATAAAGAAGGAACCATAACAAGTTGGGTAGTAGGGGTGGACTCACGACAGTTAAATCCCATACACCCTGGGTAGGTGACCCACAAACTGGAGAATAATTATATTGCAGAGGTTCTTCTACAGGATGAGAGTTCTGAGCCCCACGTCAGGCTCCCCAGCCTGGGAGTCTGGCACTGGAAAATGAGCCTCGAGAGCATTTGACTTTGAGGGCCAGTGGGGCTTAATTATGGAAGCCCTACAGGACTGGGGGAAACAGAGACTTCAATCTTAAAGGAAGCACACAAAATCTCATGCTTACTGGGACCCCAAGCAAAAGCACAAATGTGATAGAAGCCTAAGCCAGACCTACCTGCTGATCTTGGAGAACCTCCTAGAGAGGGGTGAGGGTGGCTGAGGCTCACCCAAGGGGTGTAGATACTGGCGGCAGCAACACTGGGGACACTTGGCCACAGGACACCCCTGGCAGCCGCCATACTGGCTCCTCAATGCCAAGACCTGGCCCCGCCCAACAGCCTGTAGGCTCTAGTGCTGGGATGACTCAGGCCAGACGACTGGGTGGGGACACAGTCCCACCCACCAGCAGACAGACAGCTTAAAGACTAAAGAGCTCATGGCCACCTAGACATGGCCCTAGACATGGCCCAGCCGACCAGAGGGCCAAGACCCAGCTCCACAAACTGGGGGACGGGCACCAGCCCCTCGCACCAGGGAAGCTGCACAAGACTCCAGAGTAGTTTCATCCACCAGGGGGTGAAGCAAGAGAATTACGATACCGCAGCGCAGGCCAGACTCGACCCTGGGGCCAGCTGGGCTCTGCCACTGCCCACGAGCAGGGCAACACAACCTTCAGGACACTCCAGACTCCACACCCACTGTATCAGGAACTGGCGCTGTCCTACCAATGATCTGAAAGGAGCTCTGGGAACCTTGGGCCCTGAAGACAGACTTCAGGAACCAGTTCTGCTTGCCAGGAGTCTGGCACCAACCCCAGGATCTGGCTTCACCTGCCAGTAGGTGGGCAACAGTCCCAGAGTCTTCAGGACCCCGACTCTGCCCCAGGTCACCTTGCTAAGCCACTTCAGTTGTGCCCGACTCTGTGCGACCCCATAGATGGCAGCCCACCAGGCTCCCCTGTCCCTGGGATTCTCCAGGCAAGAACACTGGAGTGGGTTGCCATTTCCTTCTCCAATGCATGAAAGTGAAAAGTGAAAGTGAAGTCGCTCAGTCGTGTCCCCAGTGACCCCATGTACTGCAGCCTACCAGGCCCCTACGTCCATGGGATTTTCCAGGCAAGAGTACTGGAGTGGGGTGCCATTGCTTTCTCCGTAGGTCAACTTAGGATTCTGTAACTAGCCACCCTGGGACCAGGCCTGTGAAACAACAGGCAGCAGAATTTGCATAAGGCAGGGCCTGGCAAGCTTACCAAGCTTACCAAGCTTAGCGGACAACCCGTATAGTCAGCCTGCCACGACAGAAGGGCCCCTGCAGACCTCTCAGGAGGAACCTCTAGAGCACCTAATTTGGGTTATATGAGGGGAGTGCACTCCCGGGATACACAGGATACCTCCTACAGAGCAATACTTCTCCAAGGTCAAGAAAAGTAAGTAACCTACCACATACATAAAAACATATGTGTGTAGATGGTAATGATAACCCTATATGCAAAACAGAAAAAGAGACACAGATGTACAGACTTTTGGACTCTGTGGGAGAAGGCGACGGTGGGATGTTTCGAGAGAACAGCATCGAAACATGTATATTATCTAGGGTGAAACAGATCACCAGCCCAGGTTGGATGCACGAGACAAGTGCTCGGGCCTGGTGCACTGGGAAGACCCAGAGGGATCGGGTAGAGAGGGAAGTGGGAGGGGGGATCGGGATGGGGAATAATGTAAATCCATGGCTGATTCATGTCAATGTATGACAAAAACCACTACAATATTGTAAAGTAATTAGCCTCCAACTAATAAAAATAAATGAAAAAAAAAAACACCACCACCACATGTATGGCTGAGTTCCTTCACTGTTCACCTGAAACCATCATGACATTGTTAATCGGCTCTACCCCAACACAAAATAAAGTTTAAACACACTCACAAATACAAACAGCAGCTTAGTCAGACAAAAAGAGGCAGCAGCAGAAAATGGTCCAGGTGAAGGAACAAAACTACAAAAATAAGGGAAGTGGGGACAGGCACAGAAAGAGTTTGGAGTAATAATTGTAAAGATGCTCAAAGAACTATGGAGGAGAAGAGATGCACAGAAAAATTAGAAGTTTTTTAACAAAGAGTTAGAAAATATAAAAGAACAACCAAAGATGAGCAATACAATAATTGAGATGAAAAATACACTAGAAGCAATCAATAGTAGACGAAATGATTCAGAAGAACAGACTGGTGGGCTGGAAGAGAGAGTAGTGGAAATCACTGCTGTTAAACAGAAAAACGAAAAAGAGAATGAAAAGAAATGAGGACAGTTTAAGAGACCTCTGGACAACATCAGGCACACTAATACTTGCATTATAAGGGCCCCAGGAGGAGAAGAGAGAAGCAGCCTGAGAAAATATTTGAAGAGATAATAGCAGAAAACCTCCCTAACCTAGGAAAGAAAAGAGTCACCCAAGTCCAGGAAGCAGAGTCCCAGAAAGGATTAATCCAAAGAGAAACATACCAAGATGCACTGTAATCAAAATGACAAAAATGAAAGATAAACAGAGAATACTAAAAGCATCAAGGGAAAAGCAACAAACGACATACCAGGGAACTCCCATAAGGCTATCAGCTAATTTTTAGCAGCAATTCTGCAGGCAAGAAAGGAGTGGCATGATATATTTAAGTGCTGAGAGGGAAAACTTACAACCAAAAACACCCAGAAAGGCTCTTATTCAGATTTGCTGGAGAAATGAACAGCATTACAGATAAGCAAAAGCTAAAAGAATTTAGCACCAACAAACCAGCTTTACAACACATGTAAAAAGAGTTTCTCTAGGCAAAAAAGCCTACATCTAGAATAAAAAAATTAGGGAATGAAAAAGCTCACTGGTAAAGGCAAACATACAGGAAAGGTAAGAAATCATCCACACACAAAGCTAGTAGGGAGGCTCAAAGATAAAAGTAATAAAATCATCTATATTCACAATAAGCATTTAAGGGATAAACAAAACAATTAGATGTACAGTATGATATCAAAAACAGTAATAAGAGGAGAAGAGTACAAATGCAGGGTATTTTAAATGCATTTGAAATTAAGAGATCAGCAACTTAAAACAATCACATATGTAACAGACTGCTACACAAAAACCTCATGGAAAGAGCAAACCAAAGATCTATACTAGATATACACACAAAAAAAGAAAAAGGAATCCAAATATAACACTAACGATCGTCACCAAGTCACAAGAGACAAGAACAAAAGAAGGGGGAGGGGAATGACCTACAAAAACAAATTCAAAACAATGAACAAAATGGCAATAAGGACATACAGACCGATAATTATCTTAAATATAAGCAGACTAAATGCTCCAACCAAAAAACTGACCAAATGGATACAAAAACAAGACCTGTATATATGCTGCCTACAAAAGACTCACAGATCTAGAAACACATACAGACTGAAACTGAGGGGATGGAAAAGGGTATTTCACACAAATAGAATTCAAAAGAAAGCCAGAGTAGCAATACTTCTATCAGACAAAATAGACTTGAAAATAAAAGACTGTTACGAGAGACAAAGGAGGATACAACATATGATCAAGGGATCAATCCAAGGAGATACAACACTTGCAAATATATATGCACCCAACAGAGGAGCACCTCAATATATATGGCAAATATTAACAGAAATAAATGGTGAAATCAACAGTAATCCCGTACTTACATTAATGGACAGATCATCCAGACAGAAAAAGAAACATAAACCTTAAATAACACATTAGATCAGATGGGACTTAATTACAGAAAAGATCAATGAAATGAAAAGCTGGTTCTTTGAAAAGATAAACAAAATTGATGAATCTTTAGCCAGACTTATCAAGAAAAAAAAGGGAGAGGACCCAAATTGGTAAAATCAATTACAATTTCATTTTGCAGATGAGGCTACTGAATCTCAAACCTGCCCGAGACTATAAGTTTATAACTGATACTGCTTGGACTGATTAGAACATTCATGCTCTTTCCCACACAATGGGATGTAAATTTCTTTAAACATTTTCTTTTCTAAGTGCTGGCAGAAAAAATTTAGTATCAGTAAATAGTCACATGACTGAGAAATTCTACTTTGCCACTTCAATGGAATACTTATTAAACCATATAGTCAATATGGATACAGCAAAAACTAAAGATAAAAATAACAGGATATCTGAAAGCAGCATGGTTCAGTGTGGTAACTGCTCAATCCTATTTTGAATAACCTACTTAACTACTGAATTATTTTGAAGCTGAACTTTGCACACTGAATCTTTCTGACTCTAAAACAAGAGAATACCAACAAAAGATCTTTTTCCTATTATGTATCATGTAACATCGATGGTATATGGTCATGCAGGTATATAACTTACAGGCTGCTATCAAGTAAAATATTACAAGTAGACTCTTAAGTTCTCCTGTCATTAATGCTAACAAATGACATATTTAAACTTTTACAGTAGACTAACCTCTGGTACAATTCAATCATGCTATGTATCTGGAAAAGGAGACCTTTGGTTTTAATTTTTAAGACTACTAGTTTAGGTCAAAAAATTTATTTCTGGGATCAATCTTACAGAGACAGGAAAGGTTGCTCCCATAGGTACTGTTTTAAGAGGAAGACAATCTGACATCTAGATATACTTTACACTATCATTATCAGAAAGACAACAACAACTCTTCCCAGAGAAGAATCTGAGCTTTTCAGTCTAGATTAAGCCAACAGTTATTGAAACAATATTGCCTTATCATTGTCTACACTCGTGGCTTCAGCAATTGGGTCCTTCTGCTATTCCTCCCTCCCTATTCCACCTGTATGCCTGATTGCCTGTTCCTAATTTTTTTTTTCCTGCTTCCAGCTTCCATTAGATATTATTTATTTCAAATATACTGACTTGAAATGAAAACTTTTTTGATAGCTTTCTCTTTGACTTTTAGTTTCAACTTATGCCTGCTGTGTGACCTGTACTTATTTACACTTACTGGGTTTTCCCTTCCTGACTAAAAGGAACTGGGTTATTGCCTTTGTGGTCACTGAGTGGGGAGGTTATTTTGAGCCATGAGGGCTGGGGGCAGGGTTAGGCTAGGAAGGTAGCTGAAATTATAAGTTTCACAGCTGAAGCTAATCTTTGGCTTTCAAGTCTCATATACATTGCAGTCTACTTCTCATTAAGAACAGAATATGTGTATATAACATATCATTTAAATTGTTATTTGAAATAACTGTAAAAACACATCCATAATTTAGAAGGAATAGCATTTCATTTTACTCTTGGTTCCACATTTCAAAAATTACATTGTCTGCATTTTGAATAAAGTGAAAGAGTTGAGAAAGGTCACTTTTTCTCCTTTGTATCTCAAAAATAAACGAACTGTTTCAGATGCAAAATAAGAGGTCCACCACAGACATTAATTTTAACAAAGTTATTCAAGATTCCCCCTTTCTTAAAGTGCTCCAGGAATTAGATGGGTGACTATGGGCTAACACCATCTTTATCAAGTATTGGCAAAGGTTATAGCTGGCAAAGCCTTTGCTTGTTGAATGGAAGAGGTATCACAGGACTGAGTAACTGATAAAACTTCAATCTTGAATTAGGTTAGGTCTTGATCTGCTTCCAGCTAGTTGATCTCTTGAAATATGTGGCTGTGCACTAAGTTTTTGGTTGCTCTATGATTTTCTTCTTGCTTGTAAATTTCACATATTCTTAATTTGTTTTACAGATCAATCTTTTTTCTTTGGACTAAACCAATGTGGATAAGGGAGCCCAAAAGGGAATTAATCAGTTTTGGTGCATATTTTGAATACCTCTTCACAGAACATATTGCTCTGAAGTTAGCGTTAAAGTGACACTTTCCATTAGGATAATGTGGAGGACAACACTCTCTCAGGAGAAAGTAAGCATTCTAAGCTTTCCTCTCCCAGGCATCTTCCCTCAGGCACTGAGACTTCAGCCATCCAATACACGGGGACAGGCAGAAAGAGACTTCAAAACTCAAATATATTTCAACAGCTAATTTTTAGCAAGTCTGGCAATGAGATCTTTCCATTCTTCTCTCTTCTTTGTGATGTATGTAGGAGTGAGTAGCTGCAGTAGTGATTTTGGCTGTTGTCTAAAGAAGTTCTGACACAAGGCCTCAGTGTTACATATCACGTACATCCCACAGTCATAGCTGTTTTGCTGAGCAGGGGCTTTCTCTTCCACAAAGGCCAGTTTGTTTCCTTTTCTGCCTAAGAAAGCCTCTAGTTTCTCTGCTACCTGTTTTGCATGGAATGTGTTACTACTACCATAAGAATCATAATGAAAAAAGCCATTTTTATCTTGCAGATAAACCAACAAGCTCCAGTGGGTTCCCCCAGCTGCGTGGTTGGAATTATCATTGATGGCTAAAAATATAACTCTCTTATTGGGGAGGTCCAAGGGTTCAAGGAACATGGCGATTTCTGCTGGGTTGCCAGTGCACTTGATGAACTGAGTAACTTCGGGGCTGATGAAACAGACGTGGTCAGAGCAGTCATGAAATTGACTGTTGGCAAAGTACTCAAAGGCAAACCCAATAACATGGTCATTGAGCCAGCTTGGAGGATCCAGTAGTGAGACGTCTGATTGCCGCAGTAGACTGTCCATGTAACTCAAGACTACTGGGTCCATCTTGTACTGACCAGGGCTGCTCAGAAATTCCAGAAGCTGAAGGAGAGGCAGAAGACAATATTTACTGTTGAATATGATACTTGACTGTAAAATGGCGATCATAAATAGCAGTTGCTCTTACAAGGTTTGGGGTAAAGATTAAATGTAATTGTAAAGTGTTTAGCAACCAAGCATGGTTAAGGGTAAACATTCAAAAAACCCCCAAAACCTCTAGTTTAACCACCAGAATGAAAATTTTGGAAATTCTCCATATGAAACAGTAAGCATGGACTTAAAATCTCTTTAAATGCTGAGATCAGTTAAAATTATAACTAATGTTCTATCAAACTCTACATCATTAACCATATATTTGCCCCTTTAATGAATATGCATTATAAGAATGGCAAATTATATTAAAGAAGAATTTTCAGAGTCCAATTTAAATGTTACTAATTACTAAGGGAAACAGTTTCCTTTTCAACATTAATTTTCAAGAGATAGATAAAATATTGCTTCCTCATTGCGTGATGGAAAGTGATAGTGATTAGAGTTGTAGTTAAAAGGAACTGTAATTTCAAGAACAGAAAACAATGGGAAAAATACAAATGAAATTCATCCCTGATTCTTCCCAGTTAGTAACATAAATGACAGTCTTTCCCGTCTTTAACCTCAAGGGGTAAGATAAAGACTATACAGTGTTTATAATGTAACTTAGAAATTCTTTTGGCAGTAAAGTGTGAAGTGTGGCATAGGAATCAGGGGATCTGGGTCTAGCCCTAGTTCTACCACTGATTTGCTGGTATCATCTGATTTTTGTCCTTGTTTTGGTTATCTGTAAAAAGGCCCCAGAGAGTTGTAGAAAAGGCCAAATAATTTTACTTGAAGGTATTAAAAAGAGTATAAAATAAAATGTTTTCAAATAGTATTTATGTTATTAATTGGATAACATTAGTAAGATGATGAGACAATTTGGATAGAGCTCCAAACCAATCAAAGCAAAAAAGGTTTGGAAACAAATATCCATTTATACACCTTGTTCAAACGAAGCCATGACTAAAGAGTGGGAGCAAGACAAGTCATACAGTAAGATTTATATGCTCATGATCATCTTAAGCAAGGTGTTGACAGAGACAAGAAGTCTGATAAGTGTGGTAATATTGATATGACATTTAAACTCAGAGTTCACTGCTTATGCACTCACTTGGCAACATAACAATATTTCTAGAAATCACAAAGCAATAAATTGCCCCATGCAGGTTGAGAGTACAAAGCAAAGCATAAGAAAATAAAACTGCTATGAAAGACTGGGCTAGAATAGTGACATCAATTTAATCAATTCTGGCCATTAGATCAGTTATTTTACCACTTGGTTATAGTATTAAAACAATAAAATTTTTGACACAGTCATTTTCAAATAATCAAAACCCTGCAAAAAAACCACGGAGTGAAATAAAACGTACCCCTGAAGAAAAGAAAGCTAAAGTAATGATGTAATCAGGAAGCACCAAAGATGGTTTTTCTGTGCATACAGAATATCATAATATGAGCTATTTCAAAATGAATACAAGGCTGTTGATGAGTGTATATATCTATATATAATAAGATGGCATGAATTAAGATTTTTCTTAAGAAGAAAGAATAACTTGAGCAGAGGCCTAAACTGGACCAGGAACAAAATTAACGAGGCATAGAGCACATTTGTTATGAGTGGGCCACAAATTTGGCTCTTAGCTTTTGGCAGCTAACTGCAGAGTGTTAAGTTAAACATTCACAATGTCCATAAGGGAAAAACAAAGCAACTGCTCAGGAGAGGTAAAAGAATTCTTTGTATTAAGGTCAGAGAGATTTCTCTCAAGAAATTTTCATAAAAAACATGGAGTATCATAATGAATGCCCATAATATCTTTATATTATGGGACATTAATATATATAACATATGGGGTATATAATATTCTTGTAAAAGATGAAATAATTTCACAGTTACTGTTTCTAATAATGATCTTTAATATTCAGTCTGATGGGAAAAGAGCAAACAGCAATCTAGTAAAAGCGGTTGTGGAGAGGCTAGGTGCTCAGCTGGTTGCTGATGGGACTGGATTTAAGAATATATGAGTATGAAGAAGGAATGACTGCATGTGCATTGAGCAAGGCTTCTTGACTCTCTCCCTGATGTCCTCAGTGACTACTAGGAGTGGTAAGGGCCAGACTGCAAAGCTTGCTAAATACCTGGAGACCTGCTCTCTAAGCTGCCAGGTGAAATCAGACCCATCCATTAAGAGCAAATCCAACCAGGGATAGCAGCTCACAACAAGGGTGTCTGTCTGAATAGACATGCATCTCACCGTGGAGAATGCGTCCACAGGCAGGGTCAAGATTTTCTTTAGAAAATAGTTTTTGTGGTTTGTTTGGCTGATTTTGAAAACATCCAACATATAGATAATGTGTCAATCAAGGACTTAATACTATTCCATAAAGCATGACTGCAATAGGTTAGCCATAACAATTCTAAAGCAAATGAAACCAAACTGGTCAAACGACCTTGGCCAAGAAAATGGACGCTAAACTTCACATCTTTTTTTTTTTTTTTTTTAAACTTCACATCTCAAGATTTTAATTTTAGGCTCCATTCTGTTACTCACTGCCTATGTCGTCATAAAAAACTATTTCATTTCTTCAGGCCAGCTTCCTTTTCTGTAAAGTGAGAATATTAATACATGACCTTTACCATAGGGTATGGGTCAATATTAAATGAAGAAACATAGGTAACTAACATTTTAAAAAATATAACATAAGGTAGTATTTCTGGATATCTACTGGGTCATCAGGAAATTTACATCCCAGCAACTGGTAACTGTAGTGTAACACATTGAACAAATGTTTATTGAATGTTTCCTATGTGCTGGGGGCTAGAAAATCAAAATGAGAATAAAAGTCATAGTTTCTACCCTCACTGAGCTTAACCCTATTATGTTATAATGGACACATAATGAATATATACATCTTTTCTACTCAATAAATACCTATTAAGTACCTAATGCAGATGGAGAAGGAAATGGCAACCCACTCCAGTACTCTTGCCTGGAGAATTTCATGGACAGAGGAGCCTGGTGGGCTACAGTCCATGGGGTAACAAAGAGTTGGACACAACAGAGTGACTAACACACACACATCTAATGCAGGTGTCATAGGAAATACAAAGATGTTTAAGGTGGCTTATACTCAAAAGGCAGAGGCAAGGAAAGCACCTTAAGTTTAGTCCACTATGGCTGGAATGAAGTGGGAACAGGGATGCAGATCAAAGTTGGAGGAAGATTATTAGAAGTTAGATGCTGATAAACTGATTTCCAGGTGTAAAGTCTGGAACTTATACTGGAGGAAATGGGGAGCCATTAATGGCTACGTCAATGCTTTAGCAAGACCGATGATTCAGGCACAGTATATAGGAATAATTGGTAGGGAGAGACATTGCAGGTAGAGATCATTTAGATTTTTAATGAAAGTAAAGATAGGAGGAGGATATGACCTAAACCAGGGGAAATGGTAGTAGGAGAGAGGCGAGGAGGAAAAGATTATAGACAGAATCAGTAAGGGATCAGAGGAGGGTAGATAAGAGAGAAGAATTAAGAAAACAGTTTGGAGGATTTTGTTGGAGTGATGGGCAATGATCCCACCATTAATGGGGTAAGGGGAAAAAGAGATGGAAGCAGGCCTAGCACAAGAACCAGAAGCCATTTAGAACCATCCTAGGGATATTTCCTTTCTATATAGTGAGTACTGTACTTAGCATATCTGAGGTACAATTAATGTTTGTCAGATGAACGAAACACTTTTAAAGGGAGTCAGGAAATACAAATTAAGGGAAATGAGGCATTTACAATTTTTATATTGTAATATACCTGTTTTTGCTTTAGTTTTGTGTTTTGTCTGTTTTCTTCTGTTGATTAGTAGTAAATTCCTTTAGAATTAAAAGATCTGTTTTTGGTCTTGGTGGATGGTATAGGAATACTGGGGAGACAATGACTTTCTCATAGTTGTGTGTGTAAAACTCAACAAAATACAGTATAGTTCTATGTTTTGGAGCCAGGAGGCTTTGAGTTTGGACTCTGACTTCTACTTGCCAACTGTGTGACTCTGGCTGGGCAAGCTACTCATCCTCTTTCTGGGCCTCATCTTCCTCACGAGTAAAATGAGGTAATAATAAAACCTGTCTCTCAGAGCTGTTTTTGTGAATTAAAAACATGACTGAAAATACTTAGCACATTCTCTG
Organism: Cervus elaphus; assembly: GCF_910594005.1. Classification (NCBI taxonomy): domain Eukaryota; kingdom Metazoa; phylum Chordata; class Mammalia; order Artiodactyla; family Cervidae; genus Cervus; species Cervus elaphus. The sequence continues at coordinate 81,309,924 of NC_057826.1, forward strand.
GTAGACAGCAAGCTCTCAAGGAAAACTTGTTTCCTTCCCCATTCCCTATATATTTTGGGTGGTAATAATGGACCTTAAAGATTTCTTGAAAATAAAGCGTCTGTTTGTCTCTTTATACAAAGCCAATAGATAGATCCAGCCAGGGCATGACTGTGCATTTGAACTTTACCTTTGACATAAGCAGAGGTGAATGCTAACACCACAGAAAAGTAGTCTCTCAACCTGAGTGAAGCAATGCTGTTAGTGTGTTGTCAGCATACTCAAACCTTGTGGTTATGGGGTTTACTGTATTATATCTTCCAACTTCTGTAGCTAGGTGAATACTGAATTCAAAGTATAGAACACTTCCCAAAATATTTAATTTTAACAAGCGACTATTTTTTTATATTCATCTTAAAATCCTTAAAGTGCATACTACTTGAATATTTCTGTTATAAAAACCAGGCAATTAAATAAAAATTAAAGGGAAAATTATAATTCAACAAGAACCATTCTGATTTCCTGCTGATATAAGTAAGGCAAGAAGCTGCAGGTTCGGTAGGAAAAACACTAGGTTGGGAGTCAGCAGACTTGGGATTCGATTAAGATCTGCAATCAACCGGTTGTTTGACCCTGGAGAAGACATTTAAAACCCCTGGGTCTCAGTTTTCTCATCTGTAAAGTGAGGTTTGGATAAGATAAATAGTGCTTCTACCCAGGGAGGTACGATTTTAAACACTTGATCTATCTCTGGGGGGAGGGTCTGGGCACCTGTATTTTTAAGATGTTTCCAAGTGATTCTATGACTTCTCTAGCTATGGGCTCCCCTAGTGGCTCAGTGGTAAAGAATCTGCCTGCAATGCAGGAGACTCTGGAGACGTGGGTTCAATCCCCGGGCCAGGAAGAGTCCCTGGAGAAGGAAATGGCAACCCATTCCAGTATTCTTGCCTGGAGAATTCCACGGACAGAGGTGCCTGGGGTTACAAAGAGTCAGACATGACTGAAGCCACTGACCTCCACCACCACCACCACCTCTAGCTATAGGGTTCTACAATTCTAAGCTCTCATCTTTAAAATCTTACCTTTCTCTCTAAAGTTTTACTGGAACAAAATCATGCTCATTTGTTCACATATTCTTTATGGCTACTTTAAAAAATGTTTATTTATTTGGCTGTGACAGGTCTTAGACGTGGTGGCGAACTCTTCCTTGAAGCAGGTAGGATCTAGTTTCCCCACCAGGGACCGAACCTGGGCCCTCTGCAATGGGAGCGAGGAGTCTTACCACTGAACCACCAGGGAAGTCTTTTATGGCTGCTTTTCAGCTTTAAGAGCTGAGTAGCCTGTGAAGTCTAACATATTTACTCTTTGGCCTCTTAGACAAAAACTGCCAGTCTCTGTTCTAGAACACTATAATGTAATCTGTCATAAATGCCTAGGTTGAATTAATTTAAAGAGCTTTTAGGGGTCTAATAAAGCATTGAGGCTATTTGTTAAAATATCTTAAAGGTAGAGATTAACCTTTAATTAGAGGTATTACTGCTGATTCAATTGGAATTTTTGATGAGGAAATGCTTAATTAGTAGATACAAGAATTGTCTACTTTATAGATGCATGAGTAAATATTCATTTTATAAGATCAAAAATATGCATGAAGATTTTAATTAATAAGCATTTTTAAAGTATGTAGCAACTTTCAGGATAACATGCCTGTTGTGGTTGAAATAACAGTAGTGATCCAGATAATCTTTACTGTAAAGCCCCGAAGAAAACCTACTATCCCAGAATTGTGACCTTTACTCATTTCCCCCCCAAATTATTCAGTAAGAGTTCCTTAAAAAAAGAAGGAACAGCTTCATTCAGTTATGTTTTTAAACACTATAAAGTGCAAAGTGCAGCTGTTTACTCATTTTAAGTGAAGATTCTAACAGTCAGTAGTTTCTAAATGCAATTCCTGTTCCCCCTCCTCACTGGCTTCAGTTTTTGTTTTAAATTGTATCAAACTGCAACTGCTCACAAATGTGGTCAGCGCTCCTATACATACATGGCTAGCTGCTAGCAAGATTCAACACCCCTCCCCCCACCCCCAAATCAAACACAGGCTAACTCCAATGCATCTTCCAAGAGCTTCAATTTCACTAGCACTGGGAGAAATGAGCTAAGCAATTTAAATATTTTTTAATATCTTAAATTCTAAAAATATTTTAATCAGTGACTTACACAATACCTTAATTACTAACATAAACATGGATATAACATATAGCATAAAATGCAACATCAGCACAGATTTTTAAAATAAGAGATTAGCAGAGCACTTTTGCACCAGAGGAAAGCAATTCTCTCTGCTTCATTCACCCCACTCTGCTGGCTTGGACACTTCAGTGGAACAGCTCAGTCAGTCTCCATACTTGATAGCTAGGGGTGGTGGTGGAGGTCAGTGGCTTCAGTCATGTCTGACTCTTTGTAAACCCAGCCACCTCTGTCTGTGGGATTCTCCAGAGAAGAATACTGGAGTGGGTTGCCATTTCCTTCTCCAGGGATCTTCCCGACCCAGGGATTGAACCCACGTCTCCAGGGTCTCCTGCACTGCAGGCAGATAGTAAAGAATCTGCCTGCAATGCAAGAGACCTAGGTTCAATCCCTGGGTCAGGAAGATACCCTGGAGAAGGAAATGGCAACCCACTCTAGTATTCTTGCCTGGAGAATCCCATGGACAGAGGTATAGCCCGGGGGTCACAAAGAATCAGACATGATTGACTAATACATTCATACTTGATAGGCCTGTAACATAAATGACTAATTCTTAGGAACCAGATTCCCTAATAAACCAATCGATAAGTCCTGCTGATTCTACAGCCAAAATGTTCTGGATCTGTCCAACACTTTCCATCTTTACTACCACCACCTTAGTCAAGTCCATCATTATTTCTTATCTTGATATAGCCTAACACGTCTCCTTATTTCTACTATTGACCCCTCCAGTAAACTCACCATACAGCTGTCAAGAGTAATTGTTTAAACATTTAAGTGAGCTCACATCTGTCCTGTCCTCTGGCAGTACACTATCACACTCAGGAAAAAATGTGAACTTCCCACCCTAGCTGCTTAAAACCCCTCCTCCCACCTCCCACCCCCCCCAACCCCCCAATGATTACATGGCCCTAGGTACCTCTCCAATCTCATTTCCATTACTCGTCCCCCTTGCCCACTAAGCTCCAGCCACACCAACTTTCCTCAAACACGCCCTGTCTTTTTCTTCCTCCTGAGGGCTGGGCTACCAGCTGTACCTGAACCTTCTGGTGGCTGGCACCATGTGGTGGGTAACTTCAGTTTAAATGCCACTTATTCACTGAGCTCTCCCATGTTCAGCCAAAACAAGAGGTCACCACTCTCTTGTCCTCTGATTTCAATTCCTCGAGGAACTGAAATAGACAGCACTTGTGGTTATCTGACAGTTTTTTCACTGTTTCTTCATTAATATTTTCCCCCTCTCCCCGAGGCCAAAAACATAAGCTCCACGATCCTAAGAGAATAAAGGACCTTCTCTGCCTAAACTTGCTTTACCATTCTGGTCCCCTGGACCTACAACAAAACTTGTTGGGCAGATACTCAATAAATAATAATTGTAGAACAAATGAATAATGGAGTACGGATACTCACCTGATATAAATCATGTTCTGCAAAGACACTTTCACCTTTAATGAGTCTTAGAAGTGTAAGTGAAAGTCGCTCAGTTGTGTCCGACTCTTTGCAACCCCATGGAACAGTCCATGGAATTTTCCAGGCCAGAATACTGGAGTCAGTAACTGCTCCCTTCTCCATGGAATCTTCCTAACCCAGGGATCAAACCCAGGTCTCCTGCACTGCAGGCAGATTCTGAGCCACCAGGGAAGCCCCTTAGACGTATAAAGGATTTTAATTCCTTTTAGTCTAACTTCCTACCCCATGAAGGAATTTTTCATTTCTACTCTCAGGGAAAAACATGCAGGAGTTTGACTTACAACTAGCTGTGTAATATTTGAGCAGAAATAGCTAAGTCAATACAACTGTAAAAAAACAAATCCATGCAGTTAGAAATTTTAAATATGATGATGAAGATGTTACAAATCAGTGGGAGAAATTTAGGGACTATTCCATGTTTTCAATGATCACTATGTCTTATAGCAGTGCAGTCCAGGAGGACTTTCATTAACAATGGAAATGCTCTTCATCTGAAATATCCAATATAGTAGCCACTAGCCACACTAGCTATTGAGCACTTGTAAAGGGCTAGAGAGACTGAAGGACTGGTTTTATTTAATTTTAACTCAAATAGCTACATGTGGGCAGTGGTTACTATTTTGTTCTTTTCAGCTGCACCTCCTGGCATATGGGATCTTAGTTCTCCAACCAGGGATTGAGCCCCCTGGAAGCACGGAATCTTAACCACTGGACTACTTGGGAAGTCCCATGGCTACTATTTTGGACAGCACAGTTTCATAGAATTTTATAGGCATTTCAGGAAAGAAAAAAGATTACATGGTTAAGTAAGTTAGGGAAATGCTACATCCCCAAACTCCTTATTGTTGACTCACGATGCACACAAGCATATTAGAGGCTAGGAGAGGTTCTGCAATACAGAAACTTAACTTCTCTCGGTCTGATTCTTTTCCAGCTCCTTTGACCAATGAAACACTTTTTGTTTTCTGTTTTGGTATAGTTATCTATTAACACCTCATTAACTGTGCAGTGCTGTTTGGGATATGCTAACTGGGAAATTTAATAAATGACACTGGGACAACTTGTTAATCATTTGATTAAGAAAAAAATGAAGCTAGATCCCTATTTCAGACCTCATATTGAATTATATTTCAGATCGAGTGAAATTTAAATGCTAAAAAGTGAAACAAAAATATTAAAAGAAAATAGAGCTTAAAAACACTTTATACAGCTGACCAACACACACATGAAAAGATACCCAACATCTTACTAGTAATCAAGGAAATGTACGTTGAATTAAGATTTCATTGTTTACCTGTTAAATCAGCAAAGATGGGAAAACTGATAATAACCAGCATTGCTGAGTAACTACAGGAAAATGCAGTCTCACTGTAAACAGGAGTGTAAACTAATGTGAGTTTTTTGAAGGGTAATTTACCATTATATTTTAATATTTTGGAAACGTCTGTATGTAGGTATTACACTTTCAGAAATTCATCTTAAGCGAAACTTTAGGATACATGCAAAAATTTAACAAGGATGTTTACCACAGTAACATTTGTAAAAGAAAAACTGGAAATAATCCCAAAGTTTAAAAGAGGACTGGTAAAATATCAGGGTTTCCATTTAATGGAATACTTTTCAGCCATTAAAAAATAAATTTATTGACAGAAAGATGTTCATAATATGCTATGAAAAGAAAGGTTATATAAAAATTTGTACAAAATTAGTCAAGGATGATAGCTATCTATAGTCATAGAGTTTTAATAGGATTTTAATACTTTTTAACTTTTTTCTTCTAACTTTTGATATTGCTTTATTCCCCCCCCCCCCTTTTCTAATGAGTATATAGCCAGGAAATACAGCTACTTTCATTTATTCAAGAAAGAAATGGAGCACCTCTCACTTTTACAGTCACCTAAAATCTATCTGGGGCTTCCTTGGTGGCTCAGATGGTAAAGAACTTGCCTGCAATGCGGGAGACCTGGGTTTGATCCCTGGGTCAGGAAGATCTCCTGGGGAAGTGAATGGCAACTCACTCCAGTATTCTTGCCTGGAGAATTTCATGGACAGAGGAGCCTGGCAGGTTACAGTCCACACGACTAAGCGACTAACACACACACACGCGCAAAATATATGTTTCTTTGACTTGCTGGTCTCACTTATGTCCTCTAGGAAAAAAACAGTAAGTCTAATCTCTCTTGCACAAAGTTTAAAACACAAATATTTAAATATAATCTGATGTTCATTAAAATTAGATTACATCCAACTTTTCATGTATGATTCCATTTGTAATTTCACAAAATGAATCACATTCAAGACCAAATGTGCTTTTCATGTCAGCATAAGCAGAAAAATTTTCAGGAAGGAAGTTGAAGCCTTATTTTTTGGTTTCAATTTCCCCTAATTAAACATTTCCTTTTAATGCTAGCCTAACCCATCCAGAGATTTGTATCAAGTGGCATGTAAAAATTATCATCAAGATTTTATATCTCTCTTGAAGACAGAGATTAGTTTTCACTCATGCCTGCTATCTTCAGTGCCTGAAAACACAAGATTGTTAAAAACATAAGATTTCTCAATTTTATAAATTATTTATGTGTGTGTGCTAAGTCGCTTCAGTTCGGGTCCGACTCTGGACCCCATGGACCATAGCCCGCCAGGCTCCTCTGTCCACGGGATTCTCCAGGCAAGAATACTGGAGCTGGTTGCCGTGCCTTCCTCCAGGGGATCTTCCCAACCCAGGGACTGAACCCCCAGGTATCTTACATTTCCTGCACTGGCAGGTAGGTTCTTTACCACTAGTGCCACATGGGAAGCCCCAAATTATTTATAAATTTGAACAATATACCTCTCACATGAATCTTTTATCAACAGAGGAATTCAGCTCTCAAAGCAGAAAAACCATTTGGTATGATGATGATGCCTGGTAACTCATCAGCCATAAATTCCATTTGGCCCTCCCTTGAGCCAGGGAGATAGACTAAGTAACCTTTTAGGATTTCTTCCAGCACTGAGGCTCTCTATTTATGGTTCTGTTACTTATTAGGCATGGTTAAGGGGTCACGGATCAGAAAAAAACTTTATTCTTAGTCTACCATTCCACTTCAAAGGTTCCATCTATAATTGTGTCACAATTTTTTTTCCCCTTTCCTATATACTTGTTGTAAATACCAGCCTTTTCTACAAGTGATTTTGTTTAAATTTTCTGAGAAATGACTTAATTTCAAAATCTGAAATGACTGGGACTGTAAATATAGAGGATAGGGAGGACACTTTTATTTATTTTATTTTTATTTTTTTTGGGAGGACACTTTTAATGAGGTTTGAGTAAGATATATTTTACAAAGGAGTAGACAGAATTTTATTTAGTAATATAGCTAATATTATACCTTAGGTGATAAGATGTGGTCAAGCTAAAGTTATAATCTGCCTGGTTTCATAAATGATCACTGTACCCGGAGTAGCTATATGCAAACATCTGGTTTAAAAGAGAATGAAAAAGGCATCATTTTAAAATTCTTATTTGTCTTGTAGATTTCAAAGTCTGGTAAATTATTTTTTTCCATAGTTAAAAGGTAAATTGTTATTACAAACTCCTCTTTAATAAGTCTCAAAAATGTGCTTGGCAAATAGCAGGTGCTCAATAAATATTTAATGAACAAATAAAATAATGAATTTGTTTTACTGTGCTGATAGGAAAACAGGGTCTGATGGGACCCAATTGTGACATACAGAACTTATCTTTACATGTTAATTAACACAAATACTTGCTGAGTTACCTGATGAGGTCTGAACTACATATTATTAAATAGGACTAAACATTTCCAGCATCTATGTATTTTAGCTGTTAATGTAAAGTGCCAAGTTGCTACAATAAATAGTAATGGGAAAATTATAGCCAGAAATCCACAGAAGGAATTTAACCTATCATACTACTCTGAGACAGTATTTACTTATTTTTTTTGGCCATGAGGGAAGGCAGGCCTAAGATTTTTTAAATCTACAATATAGATGCTCAAAAATAGTAACTGTAATCAGGACAATTGTTTCAGTATCACAACTGTGTTCTAGTGCTTTTATAATGGATGAATGTTCAAAGGTGTAGTCATCTAATTGGAAGCCAGAGAAAGGAACTTTCAGAGATTTTCTGTAAGTAATGAAAATCCCTCAGAAATTTCAAGAATTCTCTCTGCTTTAAAATAGACCTGTTTCCCCATTCCCTAAGGAAAGGAAACTTGAACCATACCAATAGGTAGGCATACAAGTGAATATAAACTAGTCATGCTGAAGAAAGTAGAATCTGGTTCAGAAAACTAACTTTACATTACTTACTTGGTTTAGTAATACCTGGGCCTCAAATTTAATATTTTTAATAATATGATTAAAAAGGCACATCATTTGGGGAGTAGCTAGGATGTGAGCAGTAAGTTTTGTATAGTCTGGCAATGGTCAGTTTCCAAAAAGATGGGTTCCCTAGGCCTTGAGGACTTCCTTTTTGTTTACTAATGCATTTACCCAGCAAAGAAGGTTTAAGGAATTGGCAAGGAGACAAGTCTTGACTTTAAAAAGTCAGAACTGTAGGACTCACAGGTGTAGATGGAAATACAACCAAAAAAAGGCCTTGGCAACATCTAGGAACCTAGATACATGGTAAAGTCACTGCTTATTAGACATTCTAACATTATCATTATAATACAAAAGAAAGGGCTAGCCTCTCGACCTGGAAAAACGCTAACAGATCTCTACACAAGTGTGCACCTCTTTGTTGAAAGGCATGTAATTTAGTCCAATCTTTTTCTTTAGGTTGGTCACATTGGGGAAATAAAGGAACTTAGTAGACTCTTTAGAGATTGCTTTATGATAAAATTTAGTTTTTCAAAAAATTTAATTAATTGCTGGTCTAGCCTCTTCATTCCTATCTTTTGATAGAATGTAACCTGTACATTACTGCTAATTATTTTTCAAATAGAACTCAATTATCAAACAAAATTATTTTCAAACAATTTTCATTATCCTGCCCCAAGTTTTTAACATTTCTCCATTGTCTACCAAAATTAAGTACAAGCTACAGCATGGCATTAAATAATTTCAACAAAAATAGCCCTAACCTATCTTTCCCAATTTACTTCCTTGTACTTATCTTATATAGACAGCCACAAGCTTAGTTCTCAAATTATTAGGCAACAGTAGATTAGTAGCAGTTACTGCAACTAAATTATAGGAATAGAGAGATCACCAGTTCCCCACGCCGATTCCAACAGAAAGGCTGAGAAGTGAACACTGCTCAAGTACTTTTCCAAAACACTTACTTGATCTGTTGTGATCTTGTTTAAAACCATTACAGTGAGCTATTTATAAATCTAGGATCCTTGGACCAGAAGGTGGCTAGAATTAACGGTTCCATGAACTTGGATTAGGGAAAAAAAATCGCATCTTTTCAATAACCTCTAGCTGAAATTTAACATCTTCAATAAGTGTAGGCAATAATCCTCAGTAATATTACTGGTGTCTTTGTCACCAATAGGAATATACTTCCAAATCATATTAAAGTTGTTACAGGTGTCTCAAAATAAAATTTATACTCATCACTATTTTGAAGTTACATAATTAGACCTGGTACCATAAACGCGGCTGAGCGCAGAGGAATTGATGCTTTTGAACTGTGGTGTTGGAGAAGACTCCTGAGAGTCCCTTGGACTGCAAGGAGATCCAACCAGTCAATCCTAAAGGAAAATCAATCCTGAATATTCATTGGAAGGACTGATGCTGAAGCTCCAATATTTTGGACACCTGATGGGAAGAGCTGACTCATTAGAAAAGACCCTGATGCTGGGAAAGATTGAAAGCAGGAGAAGGGGACGACAGAGGATGAGATGGTTGGATGGCATCACCACATCAATGGACATGAGTCTGCGTAAGCTCTGGGAGTTGGTGATGGACAGGGAGGCCTGGCGTGCTGCTGTCCATGGGGTCGCAAAGAGTGAGACATGACTGAGCGACTGAACAACAAACAGAGCTGCTGCCTGATGTTATTTAATGTATAAGGAATCGCATATGTAACTACATCACACATGTTTTTATATTTTTACAATTTTCAATAAAAATAACTTCATTTGTTTCTATGTATTTTATACATCTTTATTATTTATACATATTAATTGCTTGTAGAATATAACTTAAACACTTTAGCATGGAATTCAACACTCTTCATTATCTGTTCACACCCACTTTTTCATCTTCAGCTCGAGTTCCACCCCTACTTTTCATACTAAATTCTAATCACACCAGACAATGGTGACTCACTCTTATCTGGTGGCTGATAAGTTTTCGAATTAACCCTAGTTAAAACACACTAGCCATTCAATGGCTTGTGCTTTGCCTTACACTGACTTTCTCTCCTGCCAAAAGAATTCTTTTAAAGGTTTGTTTTTCCTAATACTATGAGGTCCTAATAGGGCTGAATCTTAAATCTTTCTCATTCCTTACTTAAATGATTGATGAAATGGATTATAAAAGACAAATTCTAAACTGGCAAGGCACTGTGTATTGTACTAATCTCTAGGGGTCTGAAGTTTGCTCTTGAATCTCATAAATTAGCCTAACTTTGATCTTTTGGGGGAAAGAAATGAGGATGGCCTGGAGCTGGAAGACTGGGTCCCCAGCTGATAAACCCTGGATGGAAGGGAAAAGGAAAGAGAGCAGTAACTCAGGTGGACCTGATTAAGACCGAAGGATGGAATTGTGCCAAAGGGAAAGGCAGGAGTGACTCCTTCTCCCATTTTCCAGAGCTATTATTCGAAACTTCATTACTCTGACCAAGCTCCCATTCCATCTCCAACTCTTTCTCATCAAATGACTCCCATCTTAATGTTACAGGGCCACTTTTATCAACCGTCTGCCCTCCCCTACTTCTCATTGCTTTCCTTTGTTCTAGTTGAGTGGTTTTTAACCCACAGCATTAGTCATCTCAGAAGTTTAAAAAAAAACCCGATACCTGGGTTTAACTGGCCTCAGGTGGAGCAACTATATTGGCTTTATATTTAAAAAGCTTCCCAGGTGACTCTAATGTGCATACAAGATTGAAAGCCACGAGTATTCTTGGTTTTGTAAGTTAACTACTCGCACCAATAAATCGTCTTCTCGGTTCCATGGTACTTTTATGCCTGAGTCTACCATCTTGAACACATTCTTGTGGCCCATACGCTTGCCCCTAACCACTTTACAACAATGTTTTTTAGAGGGTAGCCTACACTCGCATGGTTTTCACCACCTATATCCTTTGATTAACTTTTTACTCTTTCGGCCAGTACTAGCACATGCTTTTGTACTCTCTGCTTCTATCTCTTCTATTTCTTTGACCACCTACTGCTCACTAGCCTTTTAACAAAAATTAAGAGTGACTCAAAGGTCACCTTGGAAGGGGTTCTTTATGTCTTTCTACACAAGACATGCTCAAGAGTATCCTGTACGTTTTTTCTCCTTATTTTAATTTTACTTTACTATCACTGCGAATTATCTCGTCTCTGACAGAACTATTTCTGTCAGAACTCTGAAACTATTTCATTTGCTTCTGACTTTCTGGAGTCCAACGCACAGAAACTATTCAGTGAACAGTCTGAGGGATGAATGAAAAGTAGAACTAGGAAACGGAGGTCGGGGGCGGGGAAATACAGGGCATGTGTGTGGGGAAACCAGGAGAGGGGGCTAACAGGAGTGTCGCTGAGAATTCTTGCCAGAATTGGAAATGGGGCACAGATACACTAGATCTCCGTGGACCGCAAAGCGGTCCCCTGCCCGGACCCACAGACCAACAAACCAAAGTAGGGAGCAGGCGTCTTACCTGCTTCGGGCCTCAACAACCCTACCAGCCTCCAAGCAGCTCTGTACTGGCCGGAAAAGCAGCGCTTTAGTCGCAAATCCAGAGTTTTTCTACCCCCAACATTGCGACATTCCTCTCTAGTCGTCTAAGGTAGAGGTTCCCAGCTCTGCCGTAAAGTGAGGAAGAAAAGTTTGGGCGGGGCCGCCTGAGGCCAATAAGACGGGGCGTGTCCGCCTGAGGCAATTGAAATGGGGCGTGTCCGCGCAAGCGCACGTTGTACTCGCGGGCGGTGTCACGTGCGGGGGCGGGGCCGGGCAGGATTCCCGCAGGCGGTAGGGGGCGTGGGAGGTAAGTGCGCGCGCGCCTGCTCGTCTGCAGCCTAGGAGTCGCGCGGGGCGGGGCCGCGTGCGCGGGGTCGGGGGCGCGCGGGCCGGAGCTGACTGGGACGCGGCGGCGGTTGGCTGTGCCTGCTGAGAGTCCAGCCAGGACGCTGAGACGCGGCTGCGGAGGCACCCTCTGGCACCAGCAAAGGCGGCGACACCGGTTGAGGCGGCGGTGCAACGCGTGCTGGGCGGGTGCGGCGGGGGATGTGCCTGCCCAGGCCGGGCGGAGTCTCTCTGACAGGGCGGGGGATGCGCGGCGGCCGCTCGCCCGGACCCTAAAGCAACTGGGCCCACCTTCCCGGAACCGTCCGACCCTCGGTGGTCTCGGCCTCTGCTGTCTCCTCCGGCCTGACCCTGGGGCCGAGGCTGGGAGGCGGCTTCCGCCGAAGAGGAGGGGGCTGCGGTGGCCACCGCGGCGGAGCCCGAGGTAAGACCCGCCCAAGCCGCCCAGCGGCCCTGCCGCCCGGCCCGGCCCACGTCTCAGTCTCTCTCTTTGGCTCCTGCGGGGCCGCTCCGCCCCGCCCCAGCGGAGACGCCCCGCGAGCGGGTCTGCCCCGCAGCTTCCCAGACACCCGATCGCTGCCCAGGGTCCCCAGTAGACCCACCCATGGTATCTTCTATTGGCCAGACACCCTCCTGGCCCTCCAACCTCTCCTGGGGTTCTATCATGCCCCCCCCCGCCCCCACGCCAGTACACCCTATTAGAACCCCCTTCGGACTCTTAGACGCTTAATGGGGCCTCGAGACTCTGTTACATCCTCCCGTGAGCTGACCGGATCACAGTTTCTCAGACCCACTTACGGCTACCCCCTAACCCACTGCGACCCCCCTGGTCTAGGGCAGATCCGTCGTGGCCACCCTTCTCAGTAGACCTCCTAACTCCCACCCCCGGCTCGTTTACCGCCCAGACGACTAGCCCTTCCCCTACCCAACTCGGCTTTCCCATAGTCTTATTTCGTGATGCTCTTACCTCCCAAGAGATCCGATATCAGCCCCTTTATAGCCACCATCAACTGCCGCCTCTTCCCCCGACTCCTGCTGTAGCCTCTCCCACAGACCTCTTCTCCCTTAGGCAGACCTTAGTATCTTTCTCCGCGCTGGTGATCCTTTCTTTGATTGGAAAGACTTTGCCATGAAATCCTGAAGGGGTGTTACCCTAGTAGATTCCCTAGGTGGGGATTAAAGGAACCAATTGATACCCAGGTTTGGAGGGTTTAGTCTGGTGGCTATAGAGAGTGAGAGGGAAGAGCATGGAAACCCAGGACAGGGGGTGTGTGCTGTTGTAAGATCACACAGCCTGCTTCTCATCTTGTCTCTTTTCTAGAATGTGTGAGGTAATCCAGATCCTGACAGTTTGGGGACTTTTGTAAGGATTAAATCACATATCACTAATGAATAAAACTGTGTCTCCATGTGTTATTTGCTTTACATTCTCTTAAATTTTAATATAGCTTTGGCACTGTTTTGGAAGGATACTAGGGTGTTTTTTTTAAATTATTTTATTGTTTTTCAGTTTGCTGGAAAAGTAAGATTTGTAGTTTTCCTTAATCCCTGAAGGTTCTAATGCCAGTTCGATAATAAAATTCTGCTACTTGGTGCTGCTGTCTTGCTTTTCCAAGGAACAAGTACGGTTACCATGCAGTGTTCACCGATGTCATTACCAGCAGCCTTCTCAGCAGTAATAAAATATTGAATAAAATAGTTTGTTGAACTCCTGAGCTGTCAAGAAGGAAATGTAATCTTACACCGAATGATCAGTGCATAATTTTAACGTTGGTAGAGGGATGAAGTATAGAGGGGTTTTTGTAGTCAGTACTTTAAAATTTTTTATTTTGTGTGTGTGGAACTGAGGAGGGAGAAAATCATATGAAAACTATAGGTCATAACTAGACATAGTATAGAAGTCAAAAGGTTCAAAAGATAATGCAGTAAAAAGTTTCTCTTCCCCGTTTATCTGCCAGCCACCCATTTTCCCTCCTTAGACGCAACCATTATTTCCATCTTGGTGTGTGTCCTTCTTGTGATATTTCTAGCGTACAAGTCTATGCATTTATATTTTTAAAACACTCTACAGACAAATGCTTGCATACTGTATATTATGGCTATAGCTCCCCCCTCTCCCTTTAATAATAGATCCTAGAGATCATTCAACAATAGTAAATTTGGAATTGCCTCATTTACTGGCTAGATAGTATTCCATTCTGGTGATCTTGAGGTTATTTTCAGTCTTTGTTTTTACAGACAATGCTATGTGCTTTTCTCTTAAATATATCAGCTGTTATATGTAGGTTTTAAGTAATTTTCAGGATTCAAAAAATTTCCTGATGATTCTTTTATGAACCTACAAAAAAGGATATAGTAAAGTAAATTTCTCATTGAACCACTCACTGGGCTTTCATGGAGTTACTAGCTTTGATAGAGTTTATAATGTTGTATCGGATTTTTTATAATGTTTTATTGGTCTTCCCTGATGGCTCAGTGGTAAAAGAAGCTGCCTGCAATGCAGGAGCCACAGAAGATGCAGGTTCAATCCCTGGGTCAGGAAGATCTGGAGGAGGGCATGGCAACCCACTCCAGTCTTCTTGCCTGGGAGAATTCCATGGACAAAGGGGCCTGGCAGGCTGTAGTCCATAGAGTCTACTTAGCATACATGTACATAAATGTTTATGTTTATTTATAACTTACTTGATAGTTATTGAAGGATTTAAAGGAGGGGATTTTTAGAAGATCACTCAATCTCCTTTGAGGATGGTGGATTGAAAGTCAGGCTAAAGGTGTTGGGGGGGGTAAATGGTAATGGTGCAGCTTCTTCATTTGGGTTTTGAGAATAGATAGGATTTGGTGATTTCACTGGATTTGGTATTAGACTGAGTGTTCATAGAGAATAAGATCTAGGTTTCTAGCTTGTGCCTTTCACTGAGGTGGGGATCTATATGAGGGAGGAGTGGAATTTTTGTTTTTACCAAGAAAGAGGAATTCAAGTTGTGATATTTTGAGTTTGGGTGACTGGTGATTATTCTTCCAGCAGATGTAGATGGCCAATAGGCAACTGGATTTGTGGCTTAAGCTCGTTATTAAGTTCTGGGTTGATAGTAGGTTTAGGTGAGAGGAGAAAAGATTGTAGGATAGAAATTCAGCATTTACAATACACATAGAATTGAATGTTTAAGCTACTAATAGTAAATTATGTGGTTCAGTTCTGTAAAGAATCTTGTTATAATTTAAAGATCAGTAGGTTCACTGTCTGACAAGACTTTTCAACAGTGTTTTCCCTTGAGTGATATATAGTTTTGAGGGAAATGGTAGTAAACTTAGATTTTTAGAAAGGCAAAACCTCAGTAGATGTTAGCACTATAACCCCATTTTTTCTAAGTTTAGATTATAGTATTGTAAAAGTTGTTCAGTCTTCATTGTTTACAGAGAAGTATAGGAGCTTGGAAAATGTTGTTTGCCAAAAATATTAAAGTGTTTTAGCTTGTATGATTTCTAGCTATATTAGTAATAGAGTTTAGTCAAAGATTTTTTAGTCGTGTTTTTAAACCATGTGATTAAATGCATGCTCAGTCACGTTCAACTCTTTTCGATCCTAGGACTGTAGACTGCCAGGCTCCTCTGTCCATGGAATTTTCCAGGCAAGAATACTGAAGTGGGTTGCCATTTCCTCCTCCAGGGGATCTTCCCAACCTAGGGCTCGAACCTGTGTCCTTGTGTCTCCTGCATTGATAGGCAGCTTCTTTACCACTGTGACATAACATTGCCTTAATGTATTTATAAGTCTCAAGCTGCCTTGTAGAGCTCTTGCCTTTACTCTGGACCCCTGTAAATCACTGCTAATGGACATTTAATCTTGGATTCACATTTCAACAAGCACTTCACATATGTACAAAATAAAACTCATCTCTGCCTCCCTTCCCTCCAAAAAGCTGTGGGGGTGGAAAGAGACAAAGGCAACAAAATCTTTTCTTTCGGTTTCCTGTCTTGATGAATGGTACCACTCTCCCCTCATGAAGCCTTCAGGAAGCTGGAAATCATCCTCCACTCCATTCTCTATCGTACTACCAACATCACTAAATCAGCACATTCTCCCTCATGATATTTCACATCACTGTTATTGCTATTTTTGTTGTCTCTATTTTAACCCCAAATGTCTGTTGGTCTTGTCCTCTCATCTGCTTCTTGTTTTGCCATACCCTCTAGTTCATTTTCTGCACTGCTGCCAGAGTAAGTGTTCTAAACTGCTCTTTTAGTTAGGCTCTTTCGTATGCAAGGAAGAGACTCAAGTTACCTTAAATAGAGGAGTGCTTTCTGAAAGAAAACATGCACGAGGGAACGCAGGAAAAGTTAAACAGCTTGGTCTTAGAAAGAACGTGATCTTAAAAATAAAACTGGAAGCTGGAAAAGACATTTCACTCGGAGTGAGTGAGTGAAAGTCACTCAGTTGTGTCCAACTCTTTGTGACCCCATGGACTATACAGTCCATGGAATTGTCCAGGCCAGAATACTGGAGTGGGTGGCCTTTCCCTTCTCCAGGGGATCTTCCGAACCCAGGTATTTCACTCTGGTGCTCTACTATTAACTTGTCTTAGCTACTTTTTCTGTTTCATTTTGTATTATTTTTTTCTCTCTAATCACCCCCCGCCCCGCCCCCCAGTCTCACAGATTTCATTTATTCTTAATTTTTGCCTCCTTATAACTGTCGTCACTCCCATGCCAATATCTTGCCTCCTGGCTGCTGTCTCTTTAGCTTAAGCTGCTGTTGCTAACTTCTTCCTAGGATTTTCTGGTTTGAATTCTCAAGAAACCATCTTTGGATTGTTTAATCTTTAATCCTGGGCTGCTAGCAGGTCTATGTACTGGGTCATGTGACCACTCCTAGCCATTTAGTGTTGACTGTGTTTATTTGTGCGTGTGGATGTGAGGCAGGAGCATCACAGTGAAAAACATGGGGCATTGTGCAGGGAAACTTCTCACAAAATGGGGTTGTAAACATGGAGGGCACCATGATTGACATGGTGCAAATAAACATCTAATCATGTCCTTTTCTGTTGAAAGATCTTTAGTGCTTTATTGAAGTTGCTCAGTCGTGTCCAACTCTTTGCAACCCCATGCACTGTAGCCTCCAGGCTCCTCCGTCCATGGAATTTGCCAGGCAAGAGTACTGGAGTGTGTTGCCATTTCCTTCTGCAGGGGATCTTCCCGGACCCAGGGATCGAACCCGGGTCTTCTGCATTGCAGGCAGACGCTTTACCCTCTGAGCCCCCAGGGGAGCACTTGGAGGTTAAAGCTTACACTGTAGCATTGCGTATATGTGAGAACCTTTGGCTCTCAGTCTTCCTTCTTTAGGCTTTCCTTCTTTGCTGTCTTCCTTAAATGCTTTGATCCACTCATTGAACTTAGGTCTTTGCATGCTCGGTTCCCTTTCCTGTATTTCCCTTCCGTCTTTCTTTGCTTGGCAATCTGCTGTCTGATCTTCAAGTCTCAGTTCAGGTGTATCTTCAGGAAGCTTTCCTCCCTCCAGGTTAAGTTGGGTATTGCTCCTGTGTGCTCCTAGTATGTAATGCTTGCTTTCTCAGCTCTCTGATGAAATTCCTAATAGCTTGTTTGTTTTCCTCACTGGTCTGTAGCTTCTTTGGTATGGGTGCAATATAGTTAGGCAGGTTTTTAGATTGAGGATTTGTAAAAAAGAATATTCTTATTATAAATTATAATGTATACAGAAAAGTACACAGATCATAGATGTACAGCTCAGTAAATTTTTACTGAGTGAACACACGTATGTAACCAACACCCATATCTAGGATAATACAGGATATTACTACAGCCTACAAGGCACCTTATGCCCTCTTCTGGTCACTAGTCCAGTTCAAAGAAGATTTACTTTTAAATAGGAAAACTCTTTAACATAGATTTCTCTACATATTTTGTGTGTTTCTTTAGATGTACAAGAGACATAGACATTAGAATTTTGACCCTATACAAAACACATACATAGAGTTTATATTACACAATGTAATTTTGGCTTATTTTTGTGCAGTAGATAAATTTAAAGTCACATAACATTTTAAGAATCAGTTATGGGGTGTTTGTATTTAGGTAGATTTTCTTGTTTGTAAGTTTAATATCTTAGAACAGCAGAAAAGAATTGATAGACCAAAGAATATTTGCTTAAAATAGCCTGTTTTGAGTGAGGAACGTGCTGGAGATGGGTATAGTAAACATGTAAAGCACTTTCCAAATGGTGTTTGGCCTCTGGGTTTTAATGTGAATTATGTTGCTAGCATATTTTGGCAGTGGGGTCATCCAGCGGGCAACTGGAGTATAATTTTACATGTACAGTGAGGAAAGGACTAGCTGTCCTGTGTCATAGACAGCTGGTTTGCTAAGAATTGGGTTTTTTTTTTTTTTTGGTGTATGTGCAACTAACAATAATTTTAGAAAGTACTTTTTCACTGTTGTGATTTTTCTTCAACTTTAAGATTATGTGTCTCTTTGAATATGAAGGAATTCTTTTAAACAGTCCTTTTCCATAGGTGGACTTTTCTGTCAGTAAATATTAAATTTGTTAAGACCAGTTAAGTAGAAAGAATACAGTAAGTACTCTATATATGAGCCTTGAAGTTGTGAACTGGGAAAGATGCAGCCACGCCTTCCACTAGCGTCAGGCAGGAGTGAAATCGCAGCTTGCTCTCTGGCTCCTGCTGCCGATGGCCCTTCAGTTTTACCATATCCCATAGTCAGTACCTAGGGGGTAGTTACACTCCTCTCCCTCCTATAGTCAGTAACTCTTCTTGCGTGTTCACTCAATGCCAGCCCACGTGTGCCAGCCTTGTACTACTGTACTCTTCAAGGTACTCTACTGTGAGATTAAAATTTTTCTTTTTTGTTTTTTAGAAATTATTTGTGTGAAAAGTGTTATAAACCTGTTACAGTACTATATAGCCGATTGTGTTAGTTGGGTACATAGGCTAACTTTTTTGGACTAATGAACAAATTGGACTTACAAAGACACTCTTGGAACAGAAATCCTTCGTATGTAGAGGACTTACTGTATAGACTTTTAAACCTGGATTTCCAGCTTTTTCGATTCAGTTTCCAGCCTTATCACTTATGAGCTGTTATTTGTAGACAAATCACTTAACATTTCTGAACTTCAAGAATGTTCATCTCATAAGATTATCATTAGAGTTAAACAGTTACGTAAAGTACCAAGCACGTGGTTGATACTCAACAAGTCTACTTTTTCCTTCTTGAATATGTCTATTTCTTACTATGTTTAAATATGAGATCAAGAATTTAAAGTATTGTGTAAATAAATGGCCATCAAATTTGTTGCTAGTAGAAGTAAATCTTTGGATAGTCTGCTGGCTGTCTTTGAAGTGTGACCATATTTTTCAATTCAAAAAAATCTCTAAAGAGAAGCTTTTCTCAATATCTTAGTATATCAGATTAATGGATGTTAGAATGTCTTTTGATTCAGTGTGAGTTATCATAACAAATGTTCTGTTTGCCAATGACAAACATTCCTTAAATCATTGACAGATTGTAGTACTATTGCTGTGTGTAGTATGTTTGATATCTGTTTGCTTATATTGATTAGATGATAGTGGGCTGAGTAGTCTCTGAATTTTTTTTTTTTTTTTTTTTTTAGGGAGAGTAACTTTAGTTTATTTAGCTTATTCCCTGGGTTGCTGGATCTTAGGTCTCCAAACGGGTTGAATCTGCACCCCCAGTAGTGGAAGCATGGGGTCCTAACCACTGGACTGCCAGGGAATTAATTCCTGAGGTGTGGTTTTTTTTTTTTTTTAATGTAAGGTAGAAAGTTTTTCAGATAACTGTGTGAATATGAGTTTATAAATGATCTTGAGATAATGTGTTTTCCTTACTTTCTTTTGCAACTCTACGTTTCTCTAGTTTTCTTCCTGCTTTCTCCCTACTTTTTTTTTTTTAAATAATAAAAGTACTTAGGAAGTGTTGAGGGACTTCCCTGGTGGTCTAGCAATAAAGACTTTATCCTCCCACAGGTTTGATATCTGGTTGGGGAACTAAAAACCTGCATGCTGTATGGTGTGGCCAAAAAAAAAAAAAAAAATTGAGAAGTTGAAAGAATAGAATAAAGAACATTATAAGTCCACCACCTAGATTCAAAAATTAACAATATGCCACCCATATTTGCTTTATTGTTTTTTGTGTGTAGGTGTCTGTGTATACTTTAACTGAGTCTTTTGAAAGTTGTTGCTATTTTGACTTCTATCTTGAGTATGTATCTTCTAAGAAAGTATTGTCCGTGTCATCACAGTGCTGTTACCAACACATAAGAAAAATAAGAGTAATTTCCTGATAACATTTAGTATTCAGACTACATTTAACTCTTCCCAGTTTTTCAAACTGGAATTCGGTCAAGATTTTTGCATTGCATTTGGTTTATCTTTTTAGTCTTTTTTTAATGTAGAAAAGTATCTTATCCCATTCCTTTTTCTTATGATATTGAAATTTCAGGTGCTCAGTCGTGTCCAACTCTTTGCAACCCCATGGACTGTAACCATCAGGCTCCTCTATCTGTGGGATTTCTCAGGCAAGAGTACCGGAGTGAGTTGCTATTTTCTCTTCCAGGGGATCTTCCTAACCCAGGGATCAAACCCACGTCTCCTGCATTGACAGACGAGTTCTTTACCACTGAGCCACCAGGGAAGCTATATCTTGTCACTATTAGTGATCTAAGTTTTATGAAGTTTAAAGTGATGTTTGCTGTATCTTTCCATTGTAAAAGTGTATTTTTTTCTTTTATGATCATCAAATACAATAGTCTGTGGGGGTGATACTTTGATATCTTATAAATATTCCATTCTTAATAATATTCTTTACCTGGTGATTTTAGAATCTTTTGTGAGCCTTGGGCAAATCAGTTTTTAACTGAAGGTTGAAAATGGTGATTTTTCTAATGTGGTAATTTTTTATGTTTGTTAGCTGTCATTTTTCTATAAACAAATGATTTATAACTTTCATCACCTAGGAGTGAACTGCAGTTCTTCCTAAAAGAGCAGAGTAAGTAAATGCTTGAATCTTTCTTGTCAAATGTTCAGAGTGAGGAGTTGGTCTAATAGTCATCTACAGTAGTGACAAATGAGTTTGTTAATCATCTCTTTGTTTTTTATTTGTTGTATTACAGTTACTTACATCTGTTCTTTTATTTTTAGATTTTATTGAAGTATAGTAGATTTACAGAGTTGTGTTCATTTCTTCTGTACAGCAAAGTGACTCAGCTATATGTATTCTTCTCCATTATGGTTTGTCATGGGATATTGAATATGGTTCCCTATGCTACACAGTAGGACCTTGTTGTTTATCCATCCTGTATATGATAGTTCACCTGTGTCAATCCCAAATTCCCATTCCTTCTCTCCCTTTGTTCTTTTTTGATACTTCGATTGTCTCAAGTAAGGCTGTTGGGAGTTCCTTCAAGCAGGCACCTGAGTTCTTTTTGTATAAATCTGTTATTAGTCTTTGAGTGATTCCTTACTTTTGGATATGAGATATCTTGGCTTATCAAGGATTTCTCCTGCTTTAGACCGAAATCAGCAGTTTCTCCAAGGAGATATGTCTCTTTATAGAAGAGGATGATGTTTAGAAAACATCTGGATGCTAAATACGCTCCTTTCTATGGAACTGTCATCACTTCTAGGCCTTGTCAGGAGGAAAAAAAAAACATGAGGTCATATTGATAATTCCAATTCAGATTTAACATTGCATGCTTCTTTCTTCATCTTTTTTTTTTTTAAACACTTTAGTTTTAATCTCTTTTATATCTTAGTTTTTATTAACATTGCATTTTTTCCTAAGTATAGCTAAAATAATTTAAAAATAAAGTTACTCAGTGAACTTTAAGATTTCTTTGCATCCCATTTTGTCCTTAGAATGTATCCCACCAAGGTTATACTGACTGTTAGTATGTGTTTAAAAGTCACTTGAAATCATTATTTTCTCAGTGTGATTATTACCAGTTTGGTATGTATTTAGGTCCATTTGTTTATCATTTTAGAGTTTGCTTCCTCTTTTTTTTTTTTTTTTAATTTACTCTTACCCTTGGAATATATACAATACATAGCTCAAAAGGAGAAGCCAAATGTGACGGTATATGTGGAAATCGTATTTTCATCCTCATCCCTTGTTTCCTCCTTGCTTCCCTATAGATAACCATTTTTGTAAGTTTCTGATGAATCATTCCAGTTTTTTTTTTCCTTCAAAGTTAGGTGTATGTGTGTATTCTCCTTTCATACACCAAAGGTAATATACATATTTACCATGTTTTGTATCTCTACCTATTCTTTTTTGTCCCCCATTTCTCAATATATTTGGGAGAATACAACATATTGGTATATACAGATCTTATTCTTTTTTGTGGAGGCACAGTATTCTGTTGTGTTGATATACCATAATTTTATTAATGAGTCTATATCTGATTAGATATTTGTGTTTAGTCTTTTGAACTGTGAGTAAATATTGCATATTGAATAGATTAATTGAACAATAAAGTTTCTTCCTCAAATAATTAAGAAGGAGTTGATTTGTTTCAGAGAGGCTTATAGTCCGGGGTGGGGGGCTTTGTTATGTGTTTTGTTGTTGTTGTTAAGATTTCCGGAAAAGTAGATATTTTGGGACATAAGTACACTTTCTTGCATCTAAATATTAGGTGATTGATATCACTAATGTTAGTCTGCTTTGTTTTATTGCACCTGGGTCAGAAGGGACAAGGGATGATTTACCTACTTCTTTCTCCCTTTGCTTCCTGGTTCCTTGAAGCATTGAAATAAAAATCTGATGTCCTGGGTGTTTTCATGTAAGCATAAGTCAAGTTCTTTCCTTACTGTTTTTTCCCACAACTTCCCCACTCCTTAACTTCACCTTTTCTTCTCTTTTCGCCTTAACTCTTTCAGATTATCTCCAAGCATTCAGTGGGCAGATTCTTAGAGTCTAGTAAGGCAGATAAAATGTATAGTTTAAATGTAAAGAGTAAAAGAGAGGAATACTAAAGAGAGAGGGAAGGGACCTGCTAGGATGCAAGGAATTCAGTCTCTGGGGCTTATGTAAATTGCTTTCTCATATTAAGTTACTGCAGCAGGAACTTTCCTGCTGTAAAGGGTACAGTGGTTAAGACTCCATGCTTCCACTGCAGGGGGCACAGGTTCGATCCCCAGTCAGGGAACTAAGATCTCGAGTGCTGTGTGACTCGGCCCCCCCAAAAAAAGAGGTTACTATAGCAGTCATATACAGTTGTCCCTTTTCCTTTTTATGCACATATACAGGAGAGTGAATAAAACGTATGCAGTTTTAAGAAAATTATGAAGTAAACATTTGTGTTGTCATTGTCCAGGCCAACAAACAAGAATTGCCTCCCCATTACCTCACCCTCAGCTTACCCTGTCAACATATCCCAATCTGTGAAAGTGGCTATTATCTTGACCTTTTGTGACTCATTTTCCTGCTTCGCTTCTTAATTTTAAATCCCAGGTCATATATCCTTAAACAATGTAGTTTATTTTTCCTTGTTTTTGAACTTCATATGAGTATTTTATGTGATTTAAAAAATTTAGTTCAGAATTTGTCAATTTAACGCCAAGTTGTTAGCTGTTGTTCATGAGATTTCATTGTGGTAATATATTCCAACGTGTGGTCACAAGGTACTACAATTTTTTACGTTCTAGTTGTGATGGACATTTGAGTAGATTTCAGTTTCTTGCTGTTATGTAAATAATTAGGTGGTGAGTGCTCTTGTACCTGTTTCATGTTTTCAAGTGCACAAATATTTCTAAGAATTCCTGAGAATGGAATTGCTGGGTTGCGAGGTATGTACACATTCAACTTTGATAGTGGCAAATTGTTTTTCGAAATTATTTTCATTTGTAATTCCAACACAATGTGTGAGAGTTCCCTTTGTTTACATTCTAAACACTTAGTATTTTTAAGCTCTAATTTTTGCCAATTTGAAAAACATATTGGTGTCTCATGGTTTTAATTTGCATTTTCATGATTACTAATGAAGTTGAGCATCTTTTCAGAGTCATTTGAATTTTCTTCTTATGTACCTATCTAAGTTATTAGCTCAGTTTTTTTCTCTTAGGTGATCTGTGGTTTTATTACTGATTTTTAGGAATTCTATGTGTGTGTGTGTGTGTGTGTGTGTGTGTGTGTGTTTAGGCTGCACTGTGTGGCTTGCAGGATCTTAGTTCCCCTACCAGGGATTGAACCCAGGCCCATAGCAGTGAAAGCATGGAGTCTTAACCACCAGACCTCCAGGGACTTCCCTATATGTGTTTCGGATACTACTTATCACTTTAGAAGTTTTGATACCTGGTAAGGCAAAATCACCATGGATGGTGACTGCAGCCGTGGTTCCTTGGAAGAAAAGCAATGACAAACCTAGACAGCATATTAAAAATCAGACATTACTTTGCCTACAAAGGTCCGTATAGTCAAAGCTGTGGTTTTCCTAGTAATCATGTACGGATGTGAGAGCTGGACAATAAAAAAGGCTGAGCACCGAAAATTTGATGCCTTCGAACTGTGGTATTGGAGAAGACTCTCGAGAGTTCCTTGGACAGCAAGGAGAACAAACCAGTCAATCCTAAAGGAAATCAGTCCTGAGTATTCATTGGAAGGACTGATGCTGAAGCTCCAATACTTTGGCTATCTGATACGAAGAGCCAAGTCATTGGAAAAGACCTCGATGCTGGGATAGATTGAAGGCAGGAGGGAGAAAGGGATGACATAGGATGAGATGGTTGGGTGGCCTCACTGACTCGATGGAAATGAGTTTGAATAAACTCTGCGAGATGGTGAAGGACAGGGAAGCCTGGTGTGCTGTAGAGGGGCTGAGTGACGAAGGCAAGTCTTCACACTTTGCTATTGTTTTTCAGGAAACTCTTGGCTGTTTTTAGCCCATTACACTTTCATATATATTTTATTTTTTAATTAAATTAAAAAATAATCT
This sequence comes from Cervus elaphus, assembly GCF_910594005.1. NCBI lineage: Eukaryota > Metazoa > Chordata > Mammalia > Artiodactyla > Cervidae > Cervus > Cervus elaphus. Next base: position 81,334,789 of record NC_057826.1, read on the forward strand.
TTTTGGTCATGTGGCATGAGGGGTCTTAGTTCCCTGACCAGGGATCAAACCAGTGCCCACTGCATTGGAATCTCAGAGTCTTAACCACTGGACTGCCAGGAAAGTCTTGACTTTTATATATATTTTAGAATCACTGTGTCACATTACACACACACACACACACACACACACGCCCAGGAAAGTCTTGACTTTTATATATATTTTAGAATCACTGTGTCACATTACACACACACACACACACCCACACACACACACCCACACACACCCACACACACCCAGGAAAGTCTTGACTTTTATATGTATTTTAGAATCACTGTGTCACATTACACACACACACACACACACACACGCCCAACAAAATAATTCAACATAAAAACAGCATGCGAGATTTTTATTGAGAACGAACTGATTCTGGAGATTAATTTGGGGAGAGCTGACATTTTCCAACATTGAGTTTTCCAGACTATGACACACAGTGGATATCCTTCCATTTATGTAATGATTTATGATAAAGTCTTTTCAGTAGAGGTTTTGTACATTATTTGTTAGATTTGTTCCTGAGTACTTCATATTTTCTGATGTAATTATAAGTAGTGATACCTTCAAAAGATTATTTTCTGTGTATTCTGACACACTGCTGTATTCAAAACGGGTAGCCAGCAAGGACCTACTGCGTAGCACGTGTGACTGTCCTCAGTGTCATATGCCAGGCTGGGTGGGCGGGGCGGCGGGGAGTTGGTGGGAGAGTGGACACGCGTATGTACGGCTGAGGCCTTGCGCTGGTCACCTGAAGTTGGCACAGCATTGTTAGTTGGCTCTACCCCAATGGTGGGTCAGGTGGTAAAGAACCTGCCTGCAATGCAGGAGAGCCAGGTTTGATCCCTGGGTCAGGAAGATCCCCGGGCAAAGGAAATGGCAACCTACTCCAGTATTCTTGCCTGGGGAGTCCCTTGGACAGAGGAGCCTGGAGGGTTACAGTCCATGGGGTCACAAAAGAATCAGACACAACTGAGTGACTAACACACACACACTGCAAAATAAGAAGTTCAAAGTTTGAAGAAAAAAAAAGATTATTTTCTAATGGTTGTTGGCATACAGAGCTATAAAACTAATAATCAACTTGTGTATGTTAAATTAGAGAACTAATAAGAGATTATCAGTTCAGTTCATTTGCTCAGTCATGTCCGACTCTGCGACCCCATGGACTGCAGCACACCAAAATTCCCTGTCCATCACCAACTCCTGGAGCTAACTCAGACTCATGTCCATTGAGTCAGTGATGCCATCCACCCATCTCATCCTCTGTCATCCCCTACTCCTCCTGCCTTCAATCTTTTCCAGCATCAGGGTCTCTTCCATTGAGTCAGGTGTTTGCATCAGGTGGCCAAAGTATTGGAGTTTCCTCTTCAGCATCAGTCCTTCCAATGAATATTCAGGACTGATTTCGTTTAAGACTGACTGGTTGGATCTCCTTGCAGTCCAAAGGCTCTCAAGAGTCTTCTCAAACACTACAGTTCCAAAAGCATCAATTCTTCGGTGCTCGGCTTTCTTTATAGTCCAACTCTGACATCCATACATGACTACTGGAAAAATCATAGCTTTGACTAGACGGACCTTTATCGGCAAAGTAATGTCTTTGCTTTTTAATATGTTGTCTAGGTTGGTCATAGCTTTTCTTCCCAGGAGCAAGCGTCTTTTAGTTTCATGGCTGCAGTTCACCATCTGCAGTGATTTTGGAGCTCAGGAAAATAAAGTCTGTCGCTGTTTCCATTCTTTCCCCATTTATTTGCCATGAAGTGATGGGACGAGATGCCATGATTTTAGTTTTCTGAATGTTGAATTTTAAGGCAACTTTTTCACTCTACTCTTTCACTTTCATCAAGAGGCTTCATAGTTCTTCACTTTCTGCCATAAGGGTGGTGTCATCTGCATATCTGAGGTTGGTATTGATATTGATATTGATAAGTCTCCTAGCAATCTTGATTCTAGCTTCTGCTTCATCCAACCCGGCATTTTGCATGATGTACTCTGCATATAAGTTAAATAAGCAGGGTGACAATATACAGCCTTCGTGTACTCCTTTCTCTATTTGGAACCAGTTTGTTGTTCCATGTCCAGTTCTAACTGTTGCTTCTTGACCTGCATATAGATTTCTCAGGAGGCAGATCAGGTGGTCTGGTATTCCCATCTCCTTCTAAGAATTTTCTATAGTTTTTTGTGATCCACACAGTCAAAGTCTTTGGCGTAGTCAATAAAGCAAATATCTATAGATTCTTTCAAATTTTCTTTATATATATATACAATTATGTCATGTGCAAATAATAGTTTGTTTCTTGTTTCTTCTAGTCCTTATACCTGTTTATAAAAGTAATTAATTTATTTTTTATTTCTGGTTGCATGAGGTCTTCATTGCTGCAGGCAGGCTTTCCCCCGTTGTGAAGTGGGGGCTAGTTTTTACTTGTGGTGCACGCGCTTCTCACTGTGGTGGCTTTTCTTGTGGAGCACAGGCTCTAGGTGCATGGGCCTCAGTAGTTGCAGTTTGGGGGCTCTAGAGCATGGGTTCAGCAGTTGTGCCCACATGGCTGATATGCTCCGCATGGCATGTGGACTCTTCCTGAACCAGGGATTGAACCCTTGTCCTCTGCATTGGTGGGTGAATTCTTATCCACTCTACCACCAAGGAAGTCCCTTATACCTTTCGTTCTATATTTTTCTTGCTTTCCTATGCCACCTAGAGTATACAGCTATCTCCAGTATAGTGTTGATAGAAGTAGATGGCCATCATTTTCTTGTTTCTGATCTCAAAGGAAAAATGTTCAGCAGCCTTTCCCCATTAAGTATGCTGTAGGCTTTTGTAGTTACCTTTTATCAACTGAAGAAATTTTGTTCTATTCCTAGTTTGCTAAGACCCCTTTTGAGATGTAAATAAATAATTGGATTTTTATGGATCTTAAAATATGGTTGATTATATTAATTGGCTTTCTGATATGAATATAAGATTTATCTTTGCTTTCCTGGGATATGTAACTTGATTATAGTATACTGTACTTACATTACTGGTTGTTGTTTGCTAATATTTGTTTGAGATTTTTGTGTGCAAGTTCTGGAGTACAGTTGACTTATGATTTTGTTGTCTTGTCTGGTCTTTGCCAGAATTTTTTGGTTTTGATGTTATACTAACCTCATTAAAAGAATCTGGAAGAATTTATTTAAGACTGTATTATTTACTCCTTGAGTTTTTGGGAGAATTTGCTGGTGAAGTGGTGTGGCTCTGGAGGTTTCTTTGGAGTCTTTGTTGGGAAAAGTTTTTATTAGGGTCATTAAGATTTTTTTTTTTTTAATGGGACCAGTCCATTTTTCTGCATAAGTTGTGCTAAGATATGTATATGTTGAAACATATATGTATGTTGGAAATATCCTAATATAGGATTTCATCTAAGTTTCATTCAGTTTCATCTAAATTAAAACATTACCATTGTAACATTTACAACATTGATAGTTTTGCCCTTTTTTTCCATTCCTGATCCCTTTCTGTTTTGTTGCCTCATTACTCTTGGCTTGAGGTTTGCCAATTTATAGTTTTTTCAAAGACACACTTCTGGCTTTGTTGGTCCTTTAATTTTATATATATATATTTTTATTTCTTTTTTGTTGTTATTTCTTTTTACTTGTCCTAGTTTTACTTTCCTTTTTTTTCTGTCTTCTTGAGAAGACAGTTCCCTAATTTTTGCTTTTTTCTGTTATACCCATTTAGAATTATAATTTCCCTATAAATTTCCCTATATTGCTTTAGCTGCATTTCATAAGTTTTGAAATATAATGTTTATGTTATGGTTTATTCAGAATACTTTCTGTTTACTTAATGGTCACGTGGATTATTTAAGATTATATTTTTAAGTTTGCACCTATGTTAGGATTTCCTACTATATTAGTTGTCTATTGCAGTATAACAAGTTAAGCCCAAATCTTAGTGACTTATTTTTGTTTATAGTATTTGTGGGTCAGGAATTCAGGAGTGTTTCAGCTTGGCAGTTTTGCCCGAGTTCCTTTCCATGTGGATTTTTCCATGGAGCTTTTTAAGTGGTGTTAAGGTATGACTGCTAGAATTCCTGAGGGAGAAAACGCTAGGTAGAAGCATGTTGCTGTTTGTGACCTAGTCTCAGAAGTCACTTAGCTTCACTTCACTGAATTCTGCTGGGCAGGACAGTTACAAAGGTCCATCCAAGTTCACGGGGCAGAAAACATAGGGAAAGTGTAAACATCACGTTGTAGAAGGGTGTGTAGGATGGGATAGATATTTGTATGGAAGGTACTATTGATATTTGTTCCTTGTCATTTTTTGGTTACTGATTTCTATTTGTTTTAAAGAACATGGTGTTATGATCTGAGTGCTGTTTCGTTTCTTTTTCTGGATCTCAAATTTACATATATTGGATTTTCTTTCTCACATGTTTCTTAATTTACTCTGTTTTTCTTTCACTGTGGGCAGTTTCTTCAGATGTGTCTTTTAGTTCACTCACTTCAACTATTCCATTTTACAGTTCAGTTGTTGTGTTTTATAATTTTAGAAGCCCTTTTTAGTTCTTTTTTTTTTTTTTTGGATTCTTCTTTTTTTTTTTTTTTTTTAATTTTTTTATTAGTTGGAGGCTAATTAGTTCACAACATTTCAGTGGGTCTTGTCATACATTGATATGAATCAGCCATAGATTTACACTTATTCCCCATCCCGATCCCCCCTCCCATCTCCCTCTCCACCCGATTCCTCTGGGTCTTCCCCTTTTTAGTTCTTTATAAAATCTTCAAAGTCATTTTTTATGGTTCTTGTCCCTTTCAGATAGTTTTCAGTCTTCTTTATCACTTGATACATTAGTAAGCAGTTTTTTTTTTTTCTGTGTGATCATTTGCAGTATCTGAAATTTTTGTAGATTCTACTACAGTCTACATTTTAGTAGCTTCTACTCTTTGCTTCTTCTCATTCATGGTGCTTTGCTTCCTTCTTGCTTGGCCTAAATAATGCCTTTTCTTGGGACATTATTTGTGATATTTGCACGTGCATCTTCTGGATGCCTATAACCTGTTTGTTTTTTTTGTGTGTGTGTGTATGTGTGTGTGTGTATCAATAAGGTAATAGAATTAAGGTGACAAAAATGTACGTCTGAGTGTTTTGTGTATGCATGTGTTAGGGTGGTAATAAGCTGAGGTGGTGGTGTGTCCTTTGGTTATAATTCAAAGCATCCTGTGGCCAATGTCACCTGTTTTTTTTTTTAAGGTTGCAAGCTAAGAATGGTTTTTACATTTTCAAATGTATGAAGAAAAATAATATTTTGCAGCGTGTGAAGATTATATGAAACTCAGATCTCCGTGTGCATAACTGAAGTTCTGTTGGAACACAGCTGCGCTCATTTGTTTCCGTATTGTCTGTGGCTGTTTGCGTGCTACAGCCGCCAAATCGAGTGTTTGCCACAGAGGTCAGTGTGGCCTCCAAAGCCTAAAGTATTTATATCTGGCCTTTTACAGAAAAAATTACAACTTGTCAGGAACTCTCCTTTACAATTCAGTGCCAGCACAACTTTTCTTCGCAGTTCTTGGGGGATAGGGTAGAGTGGGATAGGTTTACTTTGGTTTATTTTATGAGTTCTAGTTGTATAGCATCTCCTATCAGATTTACATCCTAGGATGGGCCCTGGGCTTGGCTTCTGTCTTTGTAAGACTGAAAACCAAAGCCCAGCCTTGGCTTCAATCAGGGGCTAATTTGGCTTCATCCTTCTGCTTACCTCTGAATGTTTTGGTCTTATAATTCCTACTTTTTAAATTATATATTTTCTATTTTATTAATTTAAAAAATTTCAGAGGGGTGTTTTGTTCTTAATAATTGGCCATATTATTGGAGATGATTTGTTTCTGAATATGAAAAAAGTTTAAGACTCAGAGAAATAGAGTAGTTAGCTCGAAAGTTGTACTACTGGTAGATAGCCAACAGAGACTTTGACTTTAGGAAGCTTACTTACCATCTAGGAGTGAGAAGTTAGGATTGTACATTGCTTTCCATGTTCCCAATACAGTCTGTAGGATTTCTGCTACTTGGGCCATGTAGGAGAAGTGTCTTAGCTACAGAAGACAAGAAAGGCATAAATTACTCATAAAGTCTTTGGCAGGGGAAACAAATACCATATGTAGAAAATGGAGAAATAAAAAGATGTTGAGAAGGAAATGAAAAAAAAATTGACTGTGAAAGAAAGTGAAATTTAGTAAATCTGTCAGGTTAACTATATGAATTAAAGATGAAAATAGGCTGTTTAATTTTGTACTTACTTTGTAAACAGCAAACATTGTTTTTTATATACAGTATCGCATTTAACTTAATAGCAACTGTGAGTTAGGTGATAATGTTGATTTAACAAGTATGCAAACATTTAGGGAAGGTAGTTTATTATTTATTTGCCAAGGCTCACTCATTCAGTTCATTTCAGTTCAGTTCAGTCGCTCAGTCGTGTCCGACTCTTTGCAACCCCATGAATCACAGCACACCAGGCCTCCCTGTCCATCACCAACTCCTGGAGTTTACTCACACTCATGGGCATCGAGTCGGTGATGCCATCCAGCCATCTCATCCTCTGTCGTCCCCTTCTCTTCCTGCCCCCAATCCCTTCCAGCATCAGGGTCTTTTCCAGTGAGTCAACTCTTCGCATGAGGTGGCCAAAGTATTGGAGTTTCAGCTTCAGCATCAGTCCTTCAAATAACAGCCAGGACTGATCTCCTTTAGGATGGACTGGTTGTATCTCCTTGCAGTCCAAGGGACTCTCAAGAGTCTTCTCCAACACCATAGTTCAAAAGCATCAATTTTTCAGCACTCAGCTTTCTTCACAGTCCAACTCTCACATGACAACTCCATGACAACTCTCACATGACAACTTCACAGTCCAACTCCATACATGACCACTGGAAAAACCATAGCCTTGACTAGATGGACCTTTGTTGGCAAAGTAATGTCTCTGCTTTTTAATATGCTATCTAGGTTGGTCATAACTTTCCTTCCAAGGAGTAAGTGTCTTTTAATTTCATGGCTGCAGTCACCATCTGCAGTGATTTTGGAGCCCAAACTATATTTAAATAAAGTCTGACACTGTTTCCACTGTCTCCGCATCTATTTCCCATGAGGTGATGGGATCAGGTGTCATGATCTTAGTTTTCTGAATGTTGAGCTTTAAGCCAACTTTTTCACTCTCCTCTTTCACTTTCATCAAGAGGCTTTTTAAAAATAGGATCTGAAAAAAAATAAAAATAGGATCTGAACCCCTCTGTGACTATAAAGCCCATGTTTTTTCCATAGAATTATATTGTGAAAAAAAATCTCTAAATGGTTAATGGACATTTTATGAAACTATGTGGTTAACATTGCTATACTTATGTGAGAATCCCTCAGGCATTCATTTAGAGGTTAGTCTTATTTTAGACAATTCAAATAAGTAGTATTTGGTTTCTAAGGTCACATGAATTAGAAGCAGCAATGAGAATAGAGGAGCATTTGTAGGTTTTTATGCTGGCAGGATGAAATTTTTTTGTAAATTGAAAGTACATCAATCTGGTGATACTAAGCATAGGGACAGGCAACCTTACTTTTATGTGTCAGTAGTTTCTATGACTATCACTGTCATAAAAATGGACATTTATTACAGGAGCCCAAATTCTTAAGAAACACATAAATTTTTTTTTTTTAATTTTTTTTAATTTTTTATTTTTTTATTTTTTTATTAGTTGGAGGCTAATTACTTCACAACATTTCAGTGGGTTTTGTCATACATTGATATGAATCAGCCATAGATTTACACTTATTCCCCATCCCGATCCCCCCTCCCACCTCCCTCTCCACTCGATTCCTCTGGGTCTTCCCAGTGTACCAGGCCCGAGCACTTGTCTCATGCATCCCACCTGGGCTGGTGATCTGTTTCACCATAGATAGTATACATGCTGTTCTTTTGAAACATCCCACCCTCACCTTCTCCCACAGAGTTCAAAAGTCTGTTCTGTATTTCTGTGTCTCTTTTTCTGTTTTGCATATAGGGTTATCATTACCATCTTTCTAAATTCCATATATATGTGTTAGTATGCTGTAATGTTCTTTATCTTTCTGGCTTACTTCACTCTGTATAAGGGGCTCCAGTTTCATCCATCTCATTAGGACTGGTTCAAATGAATTCTTTTTGACGGCTGAGTAATATTCCATGGTGTATATGTACCACAGCTTCCTTATCCATTCATCTGCTGATGGGCATCTAGGTTGCTTCCATGTCCTGGCTATTATAAACAGTGCTGCGATGAACATTGGGGTGCACGTATCTCTTTCAGATCTGGAGAAACACATAAATTATATTCATTTTACATTTGTTCCTTGGTGTCCTTGGGGTATTGGTTCCAGAACACTCGACTGTGGATACCAAAATCTGAGGATGCTCAAGCTCCTTAACAGTTGGTCTTCTGTATCTGTAGGTTATGCATGTGTGGATACTGAGGGTCGACTGTTCTCTGCTTAAAATGATAATAAAGTTAGAAATGATGTTGTTGAAATAATTTTTTCCAGAGAATTTGCAAGCAGTAGCTTCTAACACTTAAGGAGCTGAAATTCCAGTTTGTTGGGTAACTTGGATTTCTAGAATGACTTTTTTTTTCTTCATTTATTTTTATTAGTTGGAGGCTAATTACTTTACAATATTGTAGTGTTTTTTGTCATATATTGACATGAATCAGCCATGGATTTACATGTATTCCCCATCCCGATCCCCCCTCCCACCTCCCTCTCTACCCGATCCCTCTGGGTCTTCCCAGTGCACCAGGCCCGAGCACTTATATCATGCATCCAACCTGGGCTGGTGATCTGTTTCACCATAGATAATATACATATTTCGATGCTGTTCTCTTGGAAGATCCCACCCTCGCCTTCTCCCACAGAGTCCAAAAGTCTGTTCTGTACATCTGTGTCTCTTTTTCTGTTTTGCATATAGGGTTATCTAGAATGACTTTTCTAAAAGTTCAGAATAGTTGAAAATTGTCTGGTGTGCTGGAAAGTAATTTGTATTTGCTATCTGATTCTAATACTATACAGTAAAATAATGATTAACTTGCACTTTTTCATGAAACTAGTAACTTCTTTTCATAAATACTCAGTTTTCATAAGTTTGTAATTTAGCATTGATATCTCCTAGCTTTACAGAAGAGAGATAAGCTTGTTTAGAATCCCACTTGAAGTCATTCATATAATATAGATTTTGACACATGGTGAATGATGGCACCTTTTTAAAAGTATCAAAACCTAAGACAACTTTCAAGATTGAAGTTTTTTGTAAATGGTCTGGCAACGTTGCTGTTGATAATTTCAAGGTCCTGAAGGAATAAAAATGATCAATTTTTCAATAATATTTTGATTTTTAAGGCAATATTTGATTAATATTTTGAAGTGTTCACTTAGTTGTTCAGTGTACCATTTTAATGAATACAAAATTCTAGGTTTTATTGAGTAAGTTTATTGAGTAAAGGGATACTCTGTTCTCTGATCATACTGCTACCTTTGGAAGACTACTTTTGCCAAAATGCACATCATTGATCAGAGAAGGGAGGCTGGATGACCGTGGATAAGTGAGCACAGACATATGAGTGTAAGTAGAAAAAACTCTTAGCACATGTCTTGTTAATTGGAACCAACAAAGCTGGACTCTCCTTAGATAGTATGTGAAGAGCAGTGATTTTTGCTATGATAAGCTACATAGAGTTAACAGTAGAATTTTCTCAACTCAAGGATAGTTGCAGTGATCAGAAAAAAATAACCTACTGGTGTGAGCAATAAGATAAATAATTGACAGAAACCAGCATGTTATTGTTTTATTCAGTGACTGGAAGTACTCTTGTTGGTTGGTGATGCTTATACATGCCTTATGTCCATAGTACCAAGGCTGAGAGGTATACATGAAGGTAAAGGATTGAGTTGGGGGTAGGAGGGAAGGTGTCAAGAGTGGCAGGTGGCAAATATGTTAGGTACAGATTTGATAGTGTTGGCAAATAGACCCCTGGCAATGGTAGATACTAAGAGTAGAGATCAGAGAGATCATAATTGAGGGGATGGAACTGAAAGGACCCTGAGTATAATATTTGAAGCTCTGTTGGAAAAAGAAAGCCATACATATGTGACACAAGGCACAGAGGACATTGTACTTACTAGGCAATGGGAAAAAAAACACCCCTTGAATTTAGTATCTTGTAGAATTTATTATAATATTGTGTCAAGTTAAGATTTATTAGTATGCTATATAGTTGTATTACTTTGTTAGGGCTGCCATAACAAAATAACACAAATGAAATACCACAAACAGTATTTCTGTGATTTTTTTTTTTTTTACCAGCAAAAATTTATTTTCTAGGCTCCGTAGCTTGAAAATCCAAGGTCAGAGTTTTGCCATGTTTGGTTTCCTGAGGGCTCTCCATTTATAGATGGCCATCTTTTTTCTGTGTCCTCACGTGGCCTGTTCTCTGTATGTGCATCCCTGCTGTCTTTTCCTCTCTTTATAAGGGCACTAGCCCTATTGGATTAGGGTCCCACCCTGATGACCTAGTTTAGCCATAACTACCTCTTTAAAGGTTTCATCTCCAAATATAGTTACATTAGGGGTTAGGGTTTAAACGTGTGAGTTTTGGGGAACACAGTTCAGTCCCTAACAGCAGTAGTACCCAGAACACAAAACAGAATAGAACTAAATTTTGTGTAGAGAAAGGTGCAGTGGAAAAAAATAAAGGCAAACATGGGGTAGTTTTGAGGGATTGATACATTGTTAGTTCATCAGTGCTATAAATCCATATCTCAAATCAATCCTTTACATTCTGAAATAATGGATGCTATTGAATGTTGTGTTAGAACTTCACTAACGTCCTTCAGGGTGTCAAACAGTACATTAGGCTTTTTGTGTTTTTTTAGGGCGAGAAGAGGAAGGGATCTAGGAGTCAGAAGTAGTGAAAGAGGAGGGTGCAATGCAAATACCGTAATTGTTTTGGAGGTGGAATTATTGATAAACTAGAAATCAGCAAGTAGTACTTGTTCCTAGCATGATCAGTAGCAATTGAGGGAATTCCCTAAAGTTGTGGAAATATTTACAAATAAAGATCGGTATCCAATGTTAATTTACTCCAAGGCTGTTTCAGATTTAGAAAACATTTTGAAACTTTTCTGCAAATTCTGAAACCTGGATTTAAAACCTAGAAATACACAATTTAAAGAATTAATGTAGACTTTCCTAACAGAGATTAAGACACACAGATTAGGTGCACCCCGCCTCCACCATCTTTCCATCCTGTTCCCTTCACAGAAGTGCTGTTTTCCCATACTATTAGCTCTTTCCAGTTTGATACATTTTTTTTTTCAGCTATTTGTGCATTTACTAATATCTCTATATGCACCTGTAGAACGTATATTATTGCAAAGAACATAAATGTATCATATATCCTTTGTGCTATATCCATTTTCTTTTTTTTCTTTATATATATCTATTTTGTTGAAGTATAGTTGACTTAATGTTTCAGGTACATAGCACAGTGATTCAGTTATACATATACAACATATATTATTTTTGAGATTTTTCCATTATAGGTTATTACAAGATACTGACTATAGTTCTGTGTGCTATACAGTAAACCTTTGTTGCTTTGTTGAATATCTGTTTTTTTAATTTCGAAATCTAGCATTCTATTCATGCTGAGGCAAACAAGTGTAATCAAAATACTTAATTTTTAAGTATTAATCAAAATCTTAAATTTTTTAGGTAGACAAAAATTTGTTTTCTAAAATATATATATTATACCTACTATTTATATATGTTTACAAAAGCTTTTCTGCTGTGGTTGATAAAGGCTTGAGAAAGAATATAAATGTCCTTTGTTCTATATCCATTTTCAAATAAAATTTCTAAAAGAACCATTTATTTCATTTTTGAAAATTAAGGTATAATTTACCTGGATTAAAATGACTAATTCTTAGAGTGTACAGGTTGAGTACTTCATAAGAACTTGCTGCAAATTTATTTTTAATTCATAGACTTTAAAAAGCAGTTTTTAGGTTTATAGAAAAATTAAACATGAAGTAAACAATTCTCATAGACCTTTTCACCCAATCTCTCCAGTTTCCTCTATTATTATCATCTTGCATTAGTGTGGTCTGTTTGTTGCAAATGATAAACCAATATTGGCATATTATTATTAATTGGAGTCCATAGTTTTCATTAAATTTCATTCTTTTTGTAGTTCACTCTGTGGGTTTTCTCCACCATTGTATCATACTGAGTTGTTTCAGTGTCCTAAAATCTCCTGCACTTCATTCATCTATTCATTTCTCCATTCCTCCTCTGATCCCTCTTCTCGCAACCGCTGATATTTTTACCGTCTTTATATTTTTGCCTTTTCTAGAATGTCATATAATTGAAATCATACAGTAGGAGGTTTTTTCAGATTGGATTCTTTCACATAGTAATGTGCATTTAAGGTTCCTGTCTGTAATTTCATGGCTTGATAGCTCATTTCTTTTCATTGCTCACTAGTAGCACGTTGTGTAGGTACCATAGTTTGTCTTCCCATTCACCTTTTGAAGAACTTCTTGATTGCTTCCAAATTTTGGCAGTTTTGAATAAAGCTGCTATGCACATTGGCATGCAGCTTTTTGTGTGGCCATAAGTTTTTTTTTTTTCTTTTTTTTTTTTTTTTTTAATATATATTTATTTATTTATTTGACTGCATGAGGTCTTAGTTACAGCACATGGGATCTTGTTCCCTGACCAGGGTTTGAACCCGGGCCCCCTGCATTGGAAGCACAGAGTCCTAGCCACTGAACCACCAGGGAAGTCCCTGGCCATAAGTTTTTAACTCATTTGGGTAAATACAAAGGTGCATGATTGCCAGACTGTATGGTAAGAGTATGTTTAGTTTGTTAGAAACTGCCAAATTGTCTTTGAAAGCAGCTGTAAGGTTTTGCATCCCCACCATCAGTGAATGAGAATTCTTGTTGCTCTGTATCCTCGCTAGCATTTGACTTTTTTTTTTTCCCAGTCTAATAGATGTGTAGTACTATCTCATTGTTTTGATTTTCAATTAATGCCTGTTTGTCATCTGTATATCTTCTTTGGTGAGTGGTTCTTTTGCCTGTTTTGCCATCTTAATTGGATTGTTTCCATGTTGTTAGGTTTTAAAGAGTTCTTTATGCAGTTGAATACCAGTCCTTTAATCAGATTATGTGTTTTGCAAAAATTTTCCCAGTTTGAGGCTCGTCTTTTCATTTTCTTAACAGTGTCTTTTGATTTTAATGAAGTACAGTTGTCTTTTTTTTTTTTTCCTTCTTTTCATGACTTGATTCTGTATTTAAAAAGTCATTACCAAAGTCAACTTTATTTAGATTTCTCTGATATTGTACTGTAGGAATTTTATAGTTTTTGTTTTACAGTTATGTCTGTGGTCCATTTTGGGTTAATTTTTTTTTTTTGCATGTAGTTGTCCATTTATTCCAGCACCATTTTTTAAAAATTAGTTTTTATTATAGTTAATTTACAGTGTTGTGTTAGGTTCTGCTATGCAGCAAAGTGAATCAGTTGTGTATATAAACCATTTATCCACTCTTAGATTCTTTTCCCATATAAGTCATTGCAGAGTACCGAGTAGAGTTCCCTGTGCTATACAGTAAGTTCTTATTAGTTATCAATTTTATAAGTAATAGTGTGTGTATATCAGTCCCAGTCTCCTAATTTATCCCTCCCTGCCTTTTGCCCCTTGGTAATCATAGGTTTGTTTTCTACATCTGTGATTCTGTTGTGTAAATAAGTTCATTTGTACCATTTTTTTTTAGATTTCATGTATAAATGCTGTCATATGATGTTTATCTTTCTCTCTTTGACTTCACTCAGTAGGACAGACAATCTTTGGGTCCGTCCATGTTGCTGCAGATGGCATTATTTCATTCTTTTTATGGCTGAGTAGTATGCCATTATGGAGAAGGCAATGGCACTCCACTCCCGTACTCTTGCCTCGAAAATCCTGTGGACGGAGGACCCTGATAGGCTGCAGTCCATGGGGTCGCTAAGAGTAGGACACGACTGAGCGACTTTACTTTCACGTGTTGGAGAAGGAAATGGCAACCCATTCCAGTGTTCTTGCCTGGAGGATCCCAGAAATGGGGTAGCCTGGTGAGCTGCCGTCTATGGGGTCGCACAGAGTCGGACACGACTGAAGCGACTTAGCAGCAGCAGCATGCCGTTATATATATGTACCACATCTTTTTTATCCATTCTTCTTCTGATGGACGTTTAGGTTGCTTCCATGTCCTGACTATTGTAAATAGTATATTCCAGCACCATTTGTTGAAAAGACTATCCTTTCTGCATTGAATTGCCTTTGTTTCTTTATCAGAGATTTGTTGCCTTTATTTGTCTGTTTCTGTGCTTTCTTTTGTGTTTCATTGATCTCTTTGTCCATTCTTTTACCAATTCCAACTGTCTTGGTTACTGTAACTTTATAAGAAGTCTTGAAGTTCTGTAGTTGATTGTCCAACCTTGTTTTTCTCTTTCAGTTTTATGTTGGCTCTTCTGGGTCTTTACTTTCCATTTAAACTTTGTCAGTGTGTCAGTGTCCACAAAATAGCTTGCTGCGATTTTGACTGGGATTCTGTTGAATCTGTCGATTAATTTGGGTAAAGTTTTCTTTTTAATAATATTAAGACTTCCTATTCTTGAACATGGTATAGCTCTGTGTTTATTGAGATTGTCTTTATTTCAGCAGAGTTTCATAGTTTTCATTTTAGAGGTCTTTCACATATTTTTGCTAACTTCATTGCTAAGTTTGTTATTTTTAATTCTGTTACAAATAGTATTTTTAATTTAGATTTCCCAATTATGTTGTGTCAAACTGCTAATAGTTTGAATTGACTTGATTTGTATATATTGACTTTGTGTCATTTGGACTTGGTAAATTAAATTGAATGCTTTGTGTATAGTCATGTTATCTGAGAATAAAGATAGTTTTACTTCCTTTTCAGTCTTTATTCCTTCAGTTCCTTTTCTTACTTCATGGCCCTGGCTGCTACCTCCAGTACACATTGAACAGAAGTGGTGAGGGTAGACATACCGTTCTTGTTCCCAATATTTTCTGGTACGCTTCATTTTTTGGGGCAGGTTCAGACTTCCATTTGAGATTATTTTGTTTCAGTTCAGTTCAGTTCAGTCGCTCAGTCGTGTCTGACTCTTTGTGACCCCAAGGACTGCAGCACTCCAGGCCTCCCTGTCCATCACCAACTCCCAGAGCTTACTCAAACTCATGTACATTGAGTCAGTGATGCCATCCAACCATCTCATCCTCTGTTGTCCCCTTCTCCTCCCGCCTTGAACCTTTCCCAGCTTCAGGGTCTTTTCCAGTGAGTCAGTTCTTCTCATCAGGTGGCCAAAGTATTGGAGTTTCAGCTTCAGCATCAGTCCTTCAATGAATATTCAGGACTGATTTCCTTTAGGATGGACTGGTTGGATCTCCTTGCAGTCCAAAGGCTCTCAAGAGTCTTCTCCAACACCACAGTTCAAAAGCATCAATTCTTCAGTGCTTAGCTTTCTTTATAGTCCAACTCTCACATCCATACATGACTAATGGAAAAACCATAGCCTTGACTAGACAGACCTTTGTTGGCAAAGTAATGTCTCTGCTTTGTAATATGCTGTATAGATTGGTCATAGCTTTTCTTCCAAGGAGCAAGTGTCTTTTAATTTCATGGCTGCAGTCACCGTCTGCAGTGATTTTGGAGCCCAAGAAAATAAAGTCTGTCACTATTTTCATTGTTTCCCCATCTGTTTGCTATGAAGTGATGGGACCAGATGCCATGATCCTGGTTTTCTGAATGTTGAGTTTTAAGCCAACTTTTTCACTCTCCTCTTTCACTTTCATCAAGAGGCTTTTTAGTTCTTCCTCGCTTTCTGCCGTAAGGGTGGTGTCATCTGCATATTTGAGGTTATTGATATTTCTCCTGGCAATCTTGATTCCAGCTTGTGCTTCATCCCGCCCGGCATTTTGCATGATATACTCTGCATATAATTTCAATAAGCAGGGTGACAATATATAGCCTTGATGTACTCCTTTCCCAATTTGAAACCAGTCTGTTGTTCCATGTCCAGTTCTAACTGTTTCCTTTAGTATTTCTTATATGGCTATTAGTGATAAATTCTTTCAGCTTTTGTTGGAAAAAAATTTTATTTTAACCTTCATCTTTAAAGGATATTTCTTGTAAGATTTAGAATTCTAGATGGATTTTTTTTTCTTTCAGCTATTAAAATACACTATCAGTTATCTTCTAGTTTTTAGTGTTTTTGATGAAAAGTCATTTGTCATTGTTAACCTGAATATAACTTGCCCTTTTTCTTTTGATGCTTTAAGATTTTCTCTTTAGTTTTAGTTTTAAGCAGTTTTACTATGTCGCACCTATATGCAGCTTTCTTTGTATTTATTTTGTTTGTGGTTTGCTGAGTTTTTTGGACCTGTAGACTTATTTTTGCATCAATTTTGAAAAAATTCTGCCATTTTCTCTTCAAATATTTCTTCTATTCCATTCTCTTTTTCATCTCTTTCCAGACTAGTCCATATATATTTCCATATATGGACTATATGGAACTCTTTTCAGACTATTTTCATATATTCACAGATATATGAGTCTAGTCTTGAACTTCCCTTAATTCTTTTTTTCTGTGCTTTAGTTTGGATAATTTCTATTGAGTCTTGCATTCAGTGATCTTTTCTATATCCTGTTCATAGTTTGGCCTATTCAGTGAACTTTTTGTTTGAGATATTGTAGTTTTTTGGTTTGAGAATTTCTATTTGGCTCTTTTTTCTCCCCAGCATTTTCATTTCTCTGCCAAAATATATTAAATCCATATTTTTCTCAAGCATATATTTATAGAATTTATTTTAAAGTCTTTTCTAACTCCCACATCTGGGTCGTGTGTGGGTTTGTTATGAATTTCTTCTCTTGCCTTTGGGTCACATTTTCATGATTCTTTGAATAACCTATAATTTTTATTACATGTGAATATTATATATGAATAGAACAGTTAGAATGAAGTTTATTACTGATTCTTTTTTGGTAAAAAACATGTTAACTCCTTAGACAGAGCAAAAGCCTTAGGGGCTAATGTCTTCATTCTGACATAGACTTGGATTAAAACTGGGCTGGGCTATAGCTATAGTTATTTTGGTTTCCAGTATTTTGAGGATGGATTCTGTCTCCACCCTACAACAGAGCTTGGAATTTAAGTACAACTAGATTCTAGATATCTTTTTATAGCCCTGCACTTGCCTTACTACTCTCCAGAAGATCTCACTCTGACTTCCTGGTTACCTCTAGGTTTATGCCTGCTGCTCCCTATTCTCTGATAGCTCCCCGGGGAAGAATTTTTAGGTTGTAATGATTAACTCTGCTTACAGACCATCATATTGGTCAATAGTGTTGTTTTCCCCTTTGCTCACCATGGTATTAGAGTTGAAACTGCTCACTTGTCTTTCTACCTAATATTGGCTTGTCCCTCCCTCTATGGATTTGAGTTTATTTAGATTTCTTTGTGTTCTCAGCTCTCTGATGGGTATAAAAAAATTACTTTTTTGCAACTTTTAATAGTTCGTCCAGACTTTCTTCTTTTGTTTATGGTCAAGGTGACTTTCTCTTATGACCTTATGTATTTTAACTAGAGGAAGAAGCCTCAGCATGACATTACATTATTAGTTGAATTAAAAATTGTTTAGAAATTATATTAGTTTCTTCATTTGCACAGTTTAATAAGTGAAGTGTAAGTTGCTCAGTTGTATCTGACGCTTTATGGCCCCATGGACTATAGCCTGCCAGATTCCTCTGTCGTGGAATTCTCCAGGCCAGAATACTGGAGTGGGTAGCTGTTCCCTTCTCCAGAGGATCTTCCCAACCCCAGGATTGAACCCAGGTCTCCTGCATTGCCAGCAGATTCTTTACCAGCTGAGCCACCAGGGAAGCCCGTTTGATAAAGTGATATTCTATTAATTCCTTAATAGTATCAGCAAATTTGTTGGAATGTCCAGGTGATTTAAGCTTTTCTGTTTCCACTGAAGATGATATATGGAGCATGTTTAATTTTTTATTATCATATGACTGGAATGCCTAATAAATTCTTAACTTTCCATCAGTTAATTTTATTTTTTCTTTGGATTTCAGCTTTCATGAGTAAAAGGCAGGTTATGTGAAGATAAAGGTTTGTGTATTGGTGTTTTTGTGCTACAAGGGCAGAGTTGAGTGTTTGGGAAAGAGACATTATGACCTGCCAAGTTTAACATCTTTACCATCTATACCTTTATGGAAAAAGTTTGTGAGCCCCTTCATGAAACCATGATTAAATGGCAGTGAATAATACTGCACATTACAACAGGGAGGGAACACAGTCCTGCCCATCTGCAGAAAATTGGATTAACGTTTTCCTGAGCATGGACCCACCCATCAGAATATGACCCACTTTCCCCTACAGTCAGTCTCTCCCATCAGGAAGCTTCTATAAGCCTCTTATCCTTATTCATCAGAGGGCAGATAGAATGAAAGCCACAATCACTGGAAACTAACCAAACTGATTGCATGTACCACAGCCTTGTCTAACTCAGTGAAATTATGAGCCATGCTGTGTAGGGCTACCCAGACAGACGGGTTATGGTGGAGAGTTCTGACAAAATGTGGTCCACTGGAGAAGGGAATGGTGAACCACTTAAGTATTCTTGCCTTGAGAACCCTATGAACAGCATGAAAAGGCAAAAAGATAGGACACTGAAAGGTGAACTCCCTAGGTCGGTAGGTGCCCAATATGCTACTGGAGATCTATGGAGAAGTAACTCCAGAAAGAATGACGAGATGGAGCCAAAGCAAAAACACCCAGTTGTGGATGTGATTGGTGATGGAAGTAAAGTCCAATGCTGTAAAGAGCAATATTGCATAGGAACCTGGCATGTTAGGTCCATGAGTCAAGGCAAATTCAGTTCAGTTCAGTTGCTCAGTCATGTCTGACTCTTTGCGACCCCATGGACTGCAGCACGTCAGGCCTCCCTGTCCATCACCAACTCCCGGAGCTTACTCAAACTCATGTCCATCAAGTCGGTGATGCCATCCAACCATCATCCCCTGTCATCCCCGTCTCCTCCTGCCTTGAACCTTTCCCAGCTTCAGGGTCTTTTCCAGTGAGTCAGTTCTTCACATCAGGTAGCCAAAGTATTGGAGTTTCAGCTTCAGTATCAGTCCTTCCAATGAATATTCAGGACTGATTTCCTTTAGGATGGACTGGTTGGATCTCCTTGCAGTCCAAGGGACTCTCAAGAGTCTCCTCCAACACCACAGTTCAAAAGCATCAATTCTTCGGTGCTCAGCTTTCTTTTTAGTCCAACTCTCACATCCATACATGACTAATGGAAAAACCATAGCTTTGACTAGACAGACCTTTGTTGGCAAAGTAATGTCTCTGCTTTTTAATATGCTGTGTAGATTGGTCATAACTTTTCTTCCAAGGAGCAAATGTCTTTTAATTTCATGTCTGTAGTCACCATCTGCAGTGGTTTTGGAGCCCAAGAAAATAAAATCTGTCACTGTTTCCATTGTTTCCCCATCTATTTGCTGTGAGGTGATGTGACCAGATGCCATGCTCTTCATATATGAATGTTGAATTTTAAGCCAACTTTTTCACTCTTCTCTTTCATTTTCTTCAAGAGGCTTTTTAGTTCTCTGCTTTCTGCCATAAAGGTGGTGTCATCTGCATATTTGAGGTTATTGATATTTCTCCTGGCAATCTTGATTCCAGCTTCTGCTTCATCCAGCCCAGCATGTCTCATGATATACTCTGCATATAAGTTAAATAAGCAAGGTGACAATATACAGCCTTGATGTATTCCTTTCCCGATTTGAAACCAGTCTGTTTTTTCATGTCCAGTTCTAACTCTTGCTTCCTCACCTGCATACATATTTCTCAGGAGGCAGGTCAGGTGGTCTGGTATTCCCATCTCATTAAGAATTTTCCATAGTTCATTGTGATCCAAGCAGTCAAAGGCTTTGGCATAGTCAATAAAAGTAGATGTTTTTCTGGAACTCTCTTGCTTTTGGAAATTGGCAAATTGGAAGTGGTCACATAAGAGATGGCAAAAGTGAACATTGACATTTTAGGAATCAGTGAACTAAAATGGACGTGAATGGGTGAATTGAATTCAGATGACCATTATATCTACTACTGTGGGCAAGAATCCCTTAGACGTGATGGAGTAGCCCTCATAGTCAATAAGAGAGTTTGAAATACAGTATTTGGGTGCAATCGCAAAAATTACAGAATGATCTCTGTTCGTGTTCAAGGCAAACCATTCAGCATCACAGTAATCCAAGTCTATGCTCCAACCACTAATGCCGAAGAAGCTGAAGTTGAACAATTCTGTGAAGACATACAAGACCTTCTAGAGCTAACACCAAAAAAAGATGTCCTTTTCATCATAGGGGACTGCAAAAGCAGGAAGTCAAGAGATACCTGGAGTAACAAGCAAGTTTGGCTTTGGAGTACAAAATGAAGCAGGGTGAAGGCTAACAGAGTTTTGCCAAGAGAACACACCAGTCATAACAAACACCCTCTTCCAACAACACAAGAAAAGACTCTACACATGGACCTTACCAGATGGTCAATACTGAAATCAAATTGATTATATTCTTTGCAACCGAAGATGGAGAAGCTGTGTACAGTCAGCAAAAACAAGACCAGGAGCTGACTGTGGCTCAGATCATGAACTCCTGATTGCAAAATCCAGGCTTAAATTGAAGCAAGTAGGGAAAACCACTGGATCATTCACAGATGACCTAACTCAAATCCCTTATGATTATACAGTGGAAGTGACAAATAGATTCAAGGGATTAGATCTGATAGACAGAGTGCCTGAAGCACTATAGATGGAGGTTAGTGACATTGTACAGGAGGCAGTGATAAAGACCATCCCCATGAGAAAGAAATGCGAAAAGGCAAAATGGTTGAGGAGGCCTTACAAATAGCTGAGAAAAGAAGAGACACTAAAGGCGAAGGAGAAAAGGAAAGATATAACCATTTGAATACAGAGTTCCATAGATTAGCAAGGACAGATGATAAGAAAGCCTTCCTCAGTGATCAATGCAAAGAAATAGAGGAAAAGAATAGAATGGGAAAGAATGGAATTCTCTTCAAGAAAATTAGAGATACCAAGGGAACATTTCATGCAAAGATGAGCACAATAAAGGACAGGAATGATATGGACCTAACAGAAGCAGAAGATATTAAGAAAAAGTGGCAGGAATACACAGAAGAACTATACAAAAAGATCTTAAGGACCCAGATAACCACAGTGGTGTGATCAGTCACCTAGAGCCAGACAGCCTGGAGTGTGAAGTCAAGTGGGCCTTAGGAAGCATCACTGTGAACAAATCTAGTGGAGATGATGGAATTCCAGCTGAGCTATTTCAAATAATAAAAGATGATGCTGTGAATGTGCTGTACTCAATATGCCAGCAAGCTCAGCAGTGGCCACAGGACTGGAAAAGGTCAGTTTTCATTCCAATCCCAAAGAAAGGCAGTGCCAACGAATGTTCAAACTACCACACAATTGCATTCATCTCACACACTAGCAAAGTAATGCTCAAAATTCTCCAAGCCAGGCTTCAGCAGTCCGTGAACAGAGAACTTCGAAAAGTTCAGTCTGGATTTAGAAAAGGCAGAGGAACCAGAGATCAAATTGCCAGCATCCATGGATCGTTGGAAAAAGCAAGAGAGTTCCAGAAAAACATCTACTTCTGCTTTATTGACTATGCCAAAGTCTTTGACTGTGTGGATTACAACAAACTGTGGAAAATTCTTAAAGAGATAGGCATACCAGACCACCTTACCTGCCTCCTGAGAAATCTGTATGCAGGTCAAGAAGCAACAGTTAAAACCGGACTTAGAACAACAGACTGGTTCCAAATTGGGAAAGGAGTACGTCAAGGCGGTATATTGTCCCCCTGCTTTTTTAACTTATATGCATAGTACATCATGCAAAAGCCGGGCTGGATGAAGCAGAAGCTGGAATCAAAATTCCTGGGAGAAATATTAGCAATCTTGGATATGCAGATGAAGCACCCTTATGGATGAAAGTGAAGAGGAACCGAAGAGCCTCTTGATGAAAGTGAAAGAGGAAGAGTGAAAAAGCTGACTTAAATCTCAACATTCATAAAAGGAAGAGCATGGCATCTGGTCCCTTCACTTTATGGCAAACAGATAGGGAAACAATGGAAACAGTTTGAGACTTTATTTTCTTGGGCTCTGGAATCACTGCAGATGATGACTGCAGCCTTGAAATCAAAAGATACTTGCTCCTTGGAAGAAAAACTATGACAAACCTAGACAGCGTATTAAGAAGCAGAGACATTACTTTGCCAACAAAGGTCTGCCTAGTCAAAGTTATGGTTTTTCCAGTAGTCATGTGTATGGATGTGAGAGTTGGACTATAAAGAAAGCTGAGCACTGAAGAATTGATGCTTTTGAACTGTGGTGTTGGAGTAGACTCTTAAGAGTCCCTTGGACTGCAAGGAGATCAAATCAATCCATCCTAAAGGAAATCAGTCCTGAATATTCATTGGAAGGACTGATGTTGAAGCTGAAACTCCAATACTTTGACCACCTGATGTGAAGAACTGACTCATCGGAAAAGATCCTGATGCTGCGAAAGATTGAGGGTAGGAGGAGAAGGGGACAACAGAGGGTGAGATGGTTGGATGGCATCACTGAATGCCAACTCATCACTCAATGAACATGAGTTTGAGTAAGCTCTGGGAGTTGGTGATGGACAGGGGGACCCGGCGTGCTGTAGTCCATAGTGTCACAAAGATTTGGACACAACTGAGTGACTGAACTGAATACTGCACATTAAATAGCTTGTTCCAGTTCACACAGCTGCTTTGTGTTAGCTGTCCTTAACTCTCCAGGGGGCTTTTCTTATAAAATCATTGCCATGATGAACCATTGCTAGACAGTTAATTCCAGCTACAGTTTATGTATTTTTTTGTTTTTTGCAAAATGTGAATCTTCCTTATCTAAATTTTTCTTTCAGTTCTTACAAGATTGTCATTGATTTTTTAATTTAGATTCCCTTGAGATGTGTATCTCAAAACACTATGTTGGCTCTATGGAATAAATTTACTAGAGCAAGGGGTATGCCTAGATCTCATGGCTGTTGCCATCTGCGTTACATGGTTATGATTTTTTGCTATTCCATAGGCCCTGATCATTGCAGTGGTTGAGTAAGGTACACTCTCTGATTTATCCTAGTTACAGGAGTCACTTAAATGACTTTAAAGTATATGAGAGAAATGTTGCAAGTTATTAATCTATAGTATATCTGTGGTCTTTAGAGGTAAATGTTAATTTACCTCCCTAACTGGATGGTCACAGTTGACAAGTGGTTAGCAGTGGATATCTTTAACTTCTGGTGGTTTCTTGTATATCAACAAGGTCTTAAATATTCATATTATTAGAGGATGATACTATAAAATACATGATATAAAAAATAAGATTCCCGCTTTAGGTACATAGTGGAATACTCAGTAATAATACTTATCAAAGCTAATATATTGTTATTATGTGGCAGATATTATTTTCATATATTAACTTTTATGTATCTGTCACACTAACCCTTTGAGGATTTGAGGTATATTCCCAAACTAAACCAACTGAAATCACGAATCAAACACAGAAATGGTCACAAATGATTTCCATGGTTTCAGATACATAGGTCATTTTCTCTGTCTTTCTGACTTCATTTGCTGCTTCTTGAAATATTTTTCAGTGACCCTTCATTTGTCTGGTGGTTTTCCGCTACTTAGATGTGTCATCTGGAGTAGGCTGTTTATCCTCTGTTCTTCAGTTTCCTCATTTGACAGTGGAGATGATAGTGCTTACCTCCACAAAGTTGTTCTGAGATGTAATGATTGAAATGGATAGTTTGACACATAATAAGTATCCTAAGGGTCCATTATTACTGTTATTACTCTACTGTTACTGCTGTGTGTTTTTAAGTCATTAGCTGCTCTATTTTTGCCTCTCATTTTTTCTGTGCTGGACCACTAAACATTTGTGACCAGAGGGCTTGGTTATAGTTCTTTCTCTCTATCTGCAGTCAGTGTGTGTGAGCTCGTTTAGTCTGATTGTTTCAGATGCCATCCAGATGGCATACCGGATGAATACCAGATCTCTAGTTCTTTTCTCATTCCTTTTACAGACATATATATCCAGTTGCTTACTTGATATTTCACTTTCCTATCCTCTAGGTGTTTTATTATTATTTAAAAATATTTATTTATTTATTTGAGTGTGCTGGTTCTTAGTTGTGGCATGTGGAATCTAGTTCCCTGACCAGGGATCGAACCAAGCTTTGGGAGCTTGGGCTCAGCCACTGGACCAGAAAAGTTACTAGGATCAGAGAAGTCCTAATCCTCTGATTTAATATGGCCAAAGACGATCTAAGCCATATTTCCCCCTCCCTCCCAAACAACAACAAAACAACCGTGACCAAAAAAATATAAGCAAGCCTCTTCTCCTTTTCCTCGTTTTAGTAGATAGAAACACTGTTTACTTGGTTGTTCTCAGTCAGGTAAACCAGGGTGTTGTGTTTGGGCTCCCGTCTCATCCTTCAGTGAGCCCAGAGTACATACCTGGTCCCTCCACGTCTTTCTGTCTCCACTGTTACTACTTCTACCGTCAACCATTATTATTATTTTTTTATGCATATGTGTGGAATTTAGAAAGATGGAAATGATGACCCTATATGCGAGATAGCAAAAGAGACACAGATATAAAGAATAGATTTTCGGACTCTTTGGGAGAAGGCGAGGGTGGGATAACTTGAGAGAATAGCATTGAAACATGTATATTACCATATGTGAAATAGATCACCAGTCCAAGTTCGATGCGTGAAACAGGACACTCAAAGCCGGTGCACTGGGACACCCTGAGGGATGGGATGGGGAGGGAGGCTGGGGATCGGTTCAGGATGAGGGACACATGTACACCCATGGCTGATTCATGTCAGTGTATGGCCGAAATCACTACAGTATTGTAAAGTAATTAACCATTATCTTTTGCGTGGACTACAGTGACAGCCTTCTAACTGGGCTCCCTGCTTCTGCCCCTTCCTTTCTGTCTCCTCTAATGCATTTTATTTCAAGCAAGTGGAATAGTCTTTTAAAAACATAAATCAGGTTGTATCATTTCCTCTATATAAAGACAAAAGGGAATGATAGAGTACCTTAGACTTTCTGTTCCATTAGATTAAAATTCCAGACTGCTGGGTACTATACAGTCTAGTCCCGTCTTATCTCTGACCTTATCGCTCATCATTTTGCTCTTTGAATACTGTGCTTCAGCCAACTAAGCTCTTTCATGTTCCTCAGCTGTGCCAAGTTTGTTTCTGATTTTGCACTATTTCTTTTTTCTTGCGGTATTTCTCCCATGTTGTTAGCATAGTTGATTCCTTCATTGTCCTATAGGCTTCTTAGCACTCGCAGAATCTCCCTGAGTGCTACAGATAACTAAAATAGCACACCCAAGCCCTCTAGTATAATGATAGACAAACTACTGTCCACAGGCCAAATCTGGCAGGTGGCCTGTTTTTGTATTGTCTGAAAGCTAAAAATGGTTTTCACATTTTTGAACCTTTTTAAAAGAGTAAAAGGAAACCCAGAAAAAACCTAAATATGTGACAGTGGCTATATGTGATCTACAAAGCATAAGATGCTATCTGTCCCTTCACAGAAAAAAGAAGTTATAGCTATAAAAAATTACTATGTTCCTTGGTAATTTTTTTGTTCTTAGAATGCTTAATTGTTGAAGAGTTTTGGAATATTGGTTATGTTGTCTAGAATGAAGGAATGGAGCAACAGTAGTTAATAAAAGGAACATTAGAATCATTGTTAAAAGGATAGGAAAGCAGGACCGATAAAAAATGTAGTAGGAACAAAGTCTAAAGAGACTAGGTCTTCTTTCAAAGTGGACAAGAAGAAAGAGTCTGTTCAAAGGATGTTCTGCTTCTGAAAGCTCCTCAGAATATGGAGAACTCAAATCTGAGTTTAGAAATATACATGTATAACTATTCAAGTGCTTGAGAGTATGCACATCTGAAAGGCCACGAAGTACCTGGAAGATGTACCTTGAAAGATTCCGAGGCCAAAATAAGTGCTGATTTCTGGCTGCACAAGCTTAAGCATGTGGAAAGTGATGCTGAGTTTTAGTATTTTGATATGCATTTTATAGTAATTGAGTATATATTGTCAACAAGATCTCCAAAATATGCAGGCATATATGGGCCTCCTAAGTGGATCAACTTACAGATCAATTTCCCTAGTATCTAATTCTTGTTGAAAGTCAGAGGAAGAGGTGCCTAAATGAAGGATATCTTGAAGAAAGGGGGAGGAATAAAAATTTATGAATATCTAAATTAAGAAATAGAAGACTGTCTTTATTTTGCTTATTCCCATATTTACTACTGGATACTACTGGATTTACTACTGGATATGGGTAATATGTTTCTACTCTTTATCACTTCCTTTCCTACTTCAACAGCAGGATAGTGGTTTAAAGTTATATAAATGCTTATGAATCTCTATTCCTTTATTGAGCTGTTGATAGTGGGGATCATGAGTTATAGCCGTTTTTTTCACATATTTATACAGCAGACATATTTTGAGTTTCTAAGTGAAGTGTTAGTCACTTGGTTCTGCCCCTGTGGACTGTAGCCCTCCAGGCTCCTCTGTTCATGGGATTCTCCAAGCAAGAATACTGGAGTGGGTTGCCATTCCCTTCTCCAGCGGGTTTTCCTGACCTAGGTATTGAACCCAGGTCTCCTGCATTGCAGGCAGATCCTTTACCATCTGAGCCACCAGGGAAGACCCTACTAGGTGCTAGACGTGTGTAGCAGATACAAGAAACACTATGCTCTTAACAATGTTATAGACAGAGGTTACCAAAGTGAACTAAGCGATTAGATGTACCATTTAGAGGTCAATGACAAGACTAAGCTCAAACACCACTATTGCAGAGATGCCTGCCTTAGGACCCCAGTGTGTTGCCTAGTTTCCCCTCATTATTTACCAGTCCTCATACCAGAGAAAACCTAATGCTGAGACTTCTGCTCTCTAGGAGCTTATGATTTCATAGAGGAAATATGATACATTCCTTATCGACTGTAATATGAAGTAGTTTATGACTGGCAAAGTAGCATAATAGTTAAGAACCTGAATTCTAGGGCTAGACCCCTGAGGTCTATATCTTGGCTCTGCCTTTAATAGCCTGTGCAGCCATGAAATTAAAAGACTCTTGCTTCTTGGAAGAAGAGCCATGACAAACCTAGACAGCGTATTAAAAAGCAGAGACATTACTTTGCAAACAAAGGTTGGTAAAGTCAAAGCTATGGTTTTTCCTGTAGTCATGTATGAATGTGAGAGTTGGACCACAAAGAAGCACTGAGCACTGAACAACTGATGCTTTTGAACTGTGGTGTTGAAAAAGGCTCTTGAGGGTCCCTTGGACTGCAAGGAGATCAAACCAGTCAATCCTAAAGGATTAGCCTCCTGATGCGATGAGCCAGCTTGTTAGAAAAGACCCTAATGCTGGGAACGATAGAGGGCTGGAGGAGAAGGGGATGACAGAGGACGAGATGGTTGGATGGCATCGCCCACTCAGTAGACGTGAGCTATGGGAAATAGTGAAGGACAGTGAAGCCTGGTGTGCTGCAGTCCATGGAGTTGCAGAGAATTGGGCGCGACTGAGTAACTGAACAGCAAC
Source organism: Cervus elaphus (assembly GCF_910594005.1). Taxonomy (NCBI): domain Eukaryota; kingdom Metazoa; phylum Chordata; class Mammalia; order Artiodactyla; family Cervidae; genus Cervus; species Cervus elaphus. Next base: position 81,362,655 of record NC_057826.1, read on the forward strand.
CAAACCTTAGACTCATGGCAACCTCTGTGTGCTTCAGTTTCTTGATTTGTAAAACGGATAATGATAGCACATTTAATTAGGATTGTTAGGAGGATTAAGTGATTTAAGCACATAGTAAATGCTATATTGAGTGTTTATTGGTATTATTATTATCATGTTTCTTATTTGTGCTGAGTGTAACAAATTGACTGAGAAATTTGAACCTGAATTCTTGCTCCAAATCATTCTTGTACTGGTTATATTATCTTGGGAATTACATAACCTTTCTGGAATTGGTTTTTTCGTCTGTAAATGAGGATAGTAGCATACATTTCTTAGTAAAGAAGACAATATATGTAAAACACATAGCACAGTGTGTAACTGTATATTTTCAGTAAAGAGATATTTTCTTGAAGCTGTGAATGAAGTAAAGGAAATGTTATAGAATTCCACTTTAGAGCGGTGAAGTACTGCTGAGATATATGACACATTCCTGAACTCTTAGGATTCACTAAATGCATGTTCACTTAATGTTTTTATTTAGAGAATGGGAACCTGGGGAGAAAGTTGTTTAAAATACAATTTTCTTTCCATGAGGACCATGGAAAGATGATATAATAGTCTTGAGGTGAGTTTCATTGACCAGTAGAAGGAAACATGAGCCTAAAGGACCTAGAAAAAGTCACTTACAATAATCTTTTCTATATGTGAATCGCATTTTTATAGTTTCCCTAGGAATTTTAAAGAATTGTAGTATTCTTAGTTATTCTGTCAAAGCACTGTTTTATAACTATGAGTAAATTTGAGGGAGTTTCTACAGAGTAGAAAATTTGCTGAATTAAATATATACTTTTTTCCAACCTTAATAAAAGATTTTTGTTGGCATGAATAAACATTTAAAAATTTCTGAAATTTTAAAAATTAAAGCCCAGAAGCTTCATAAGTACTCCATCCATATTATGCTTGTTTATTAAGAAAAAAATGTAACTATAGAAAGAATGGAAATTTATCTTGTAGAAGGAGAGGTTGTTTTTTTTTTTTTTAAATTATGCTTTTTTAATAATTTTTATTTTTTTGGCATGTGGGATCTTAGTTCCCTGACCAGGGATTGAACCTGTGCCCTCGGCCTTGGGAGCACCGAGTTCTAACCACCTGACTACCAGGGACGTCCCCAGAAGGAGAGGTTTTAGGTTAAGATTCGTATTTTGATTATAGTCTAGTCTTCATGTGGTATCCCTGTAGAATGCAAAAAGTCCATTGATTTTGAAACTCTTGAAATGCAATGACCCTTGAACAACATGGGGCTTGGGGGGGTGCTGACTTGTGTCTTAGGGTATAGTTCACACTCCATATCTGTGGTTCCTCCATATCCGTGATTCCACTTCTGCAGATTCAACTAACTGTAGGTCATATGCTGCTGCTAAGTCATGTCAGTCGTGTCCAACTCTGTGCGACCCCATAGACGGCAGCCCACCAGGCTCCCCCACCCCTGGGATTCTCCAGGCGAGAACACTGGAATGGGTTGCCATTTCCTTCTCCAATGCGTGAAAGTGAAAAGTGAAAGTGAAGTCGCTCAGTCGTGTCCGACTCTTAGCGACCCCATGGACTGCAGCCTACCAGGCTACTCCATCCATGAGATTTTTCCAAGCAAGAGTACTGGAGTGGTAGGTCATATAGCACTGTGGTATTCACTGTTGGAAAAAAAATCTGGATCTGCACTGTTCAAACCCATGTTGTTGAGCATCAGCTGTAATGTAATGCTTAAAAAATAAATCTTTGGTAACCACAAAAGACCCCCCAATTGCTGAAAACAATCTTGAGAAAAAGAACAAATCTGGAGGTATGCTTCCAGGCTTCAGACTATATTACAAAGCTATAGAAATCAGAACAGCATGGTACTGGTATCAAAACAGATGTATAGATCAAGGGACAGAACAGAGAGTGCAGAAATAAACCTACTCACTTATGGCCAATTAATCTACCACAAAGGAGACTAGAATGTACAATGGTGAAAAGACAAGTCTCTTCAGTAAGTGGTGTTGGAAAGTCAGTGCAGCTACATATAAAAAAATTAGAACATTTGCTTATACCATAAAAATGAACCCAAAATGGTTTAAAGATCCAAATATAAGTCCAGAAACCATAAAATTCTAGAAGAGAACATAAGCAGAACACTCTTTGACATGAATCATAGCAGTGTTGTTTTGGATTGTCACCTAAGGCAAAAAGAAACAAAAGCCAAAACAGACAAATAAGCCCTAATTAAACTTAAAAGCTTTTGTGTAGCAAAGGAAACCATTGATAAGATGAAAAGACAACCTATTGAATGGGACAAAATGTTTGCAAATGATATGACTTATCAGGGATTAATAACCAAAATATATAAACAGCAATACAACTCATACCAAAAAAAACCTGGGTTAAAAAATGTGCAGAAGACATGGATAGACATTTTTCCAAAGGAGATATGCAGATGGCCCAAGAGGCATGTGATATTCAACATTGCTAATCATTACAGAAATACAAATCAAAACTACAGTGAGATACATATAACTGATTCACTTTGCTCTATAGCAGAAACTAACTCAACATTGTACAGCCACAGACTCAAAAATTAACTTTAAAAAATCACAATGAGATGCCAACTCCTGTCTGTCAAAATGACTGTCTTCAAAAAGTCTATAAATAAATGTTGGCAAGGATGTGAAGAAAAGGGGACCTTAGTGCACTGTGGTGGGATTGTAAATTGGTGTAGCCACTATGAAAAACAGTATGAAGGAGTCTCAAAAAACTAAAAACTACCATATGGTCCAGCAATTCCACTCCTGGGTATTTATCCAAAGAAAATGAAAACACTAATGGAATATTACTTAGCCATAAAAAGAATGAAATTCTATCATCAGCAACAGTGTGGATGGACCTGGAGGGTGTTACACTTAGTGAAAGAAGTCAGAGAAAGACAAACACTCTTATGTTATCACTTACATGTGGGATATAAAAAATAAAACTAACTGATGTATATAATCAAACAGAAATAGACTGACAGATGCAGAGAACAAACTAGTGATCACCATTGGGTAGTTGGGAGAAGACAGGAGTATGAGATTTAGAGATACAAATGGCTATGTATAAAATAAAGAAGCAACAAGGATTTATTATACAGCACAGGGAAATATCACCATTATTATGTAGTAACTTAAATGAAGTATGTTTAATCTATAAAACTACTGAATCACTATGTTTTATGCCCAACACTAATATTTTAAACCAACTATACTTCAATAAAATAAATCTTTGGATTTATTAAATGCTGATTTGTTAAATGCTGATTTTTGTACTTCCTCAAGGTATTTCAAGATTCTGGTAAGCATAGTTTTGAAACATTCTTATCAGTAACAGTTGTAATATCAGACTGATATTTATCACATCAAATATCATTTTAACTTCAGATAACTAATCTCATTAGTTATGCTAAAGTTTTTCCTCATTTTTGTTGAGGTGTAATATATAGTAAGTGTGGTGTTTACAGGTTAAAATACACAGTGTTCACAGTTTAAGAATTATATGTATATAGCTGCTTATGTATCATCTAAGTCAAGATATAGAATGTTTATAAAATGCCATAAGGCTTCCTTTTGTGCCTTGCCTCCAAAACTTCTCCTCCCCTAAAGGGAATCATACTTCTGAAGTTTATAACCACAGACTGACTTTCTCTATTTTTTTCCCCACTCAATATTATCTGTGAGTTCATGTTATATCAGTAATTTGTTCTTTTTTTAATGCTGTCTTGTATTCCATTTATTACTTTTATTGTTGATGAACATTTTGATTGTTTTCATTTTGGGATTATTTTATGAACAAAGTGACAGTGAGCATTCTTGTACAAATCTTTTCATGGACATAACCCATTTTAATAGCAATTTGGCGTATCCCATTGTGATTTTGATTTGCATATCTCTGATGATTAATGATATTGTGTTAGTCAACTATGACTGGCTAATAAATTAGCCAGTGGTGTACAACAATAAGTATTTGTTGGTCATGATTTTTTGGGTCATATGGGTCAGCTTTACTCTGAGTATGCTATCTTCGTTCCTACTGGGACCAGTAGGCTAGTTGACGCATGTTCTCATGGTAGTTGCACAAAGTGCAAGATGGCTTACCTAGCTTACCACACATTTCAAGACCTTGTTTGCATCGTGTCTGCTGACTTTTCACTCTAAATTGTCATGTATCTTGGCCTAAATTTGAGGGAAGGGGAGGTATGCTTCTCCAGTGGACACTGAAGTGTTTTTGAATGATAATCTAATCTACTGCAGATGTTGAGTTCTTTCCTTATCTTTCTTGGCCATTTGGATATTTTCTTACCCACACACCCTGCATGGGTAAGAAGTGCAGAATCCTAACCACTGGACTGCCAGGGAAGTCCCCTGGATATTTTCTTAAGAGCCACTGTTCTATATATATTGTTGCTGGGCATGCTTACTGTATCTGCAACATTGGTTACCTCCTTAGGAAAGAACGTTGATTGCTTGCTCATTTTTAATTTTTTTTTACTTTAAATTTTTTAGGAATTAATTTATTTTAACTGGAGGATGATTACTTTACAATATTGCAATGTTTTTTTTTAACCATCCATAACATTTAAAGCCACATATTGTCAAATTGTTGAAAACACAGAAAACAGATGAAAAAGTATGAAAAAGTTGCAGTGAAGTTTTAATAAAATAACTATCTTAGGCAATAAAAATGACTGGTAAAATATTTGAGTTAATGAATTTGTTTATTCCTTTAACAAACACAGTTTTGAGCTGTGGATACTGATGATGAAAAAGGCAAGTCTTTTCCTTTTAATGGGGAAGTCAGACAATAAACAAAAATGTGAGTAAATAATATAATTCCAAATAGTGCATCAAGTCCTCTGATTACAAATAAATCAGGGTGAAAAAAAGAAAAATCAGGGCAAGGACAACAGAGTGGAGAAAGAGGGTTATTTTAAATAGGGCTGTAAAGAAAAGCCTGTCTGAGGAGTTGGCATTTGAGCAGAGACCTCAGTGATATTGAAAGAAGATTCAGGCAGAGAAAGCAGGAAACAAACATAAAGGTCCTGAAGCAGGTATAAGCTTAAAAACAGAAAAAAGACCTGTGAGGCTATACTGGATTGGAGTGAGGGAAAGATGGTTAGGGCATAGTAAGGAGTTTCAATTTTATTTAGTTGTGTTAAGGTGAGCCATTCAAGGTTTTCAATAGGAGAGTGTCAAGGTCTGATTTATCCTTAAAAAGGGTGACTGCCTGTTCTGTTGTATATAAACAGGCTGTAACGGAGCAATGACAGAAGGATATCACACTGTAAGTAACTCAGAGGAGAGAATAGTGGGCTTTGAAGTAAGTGATACAGATAGAAATGGTGAAAACTGGTTAGATTCAGGATATATTTTAAAGGCAGACCAATGTAATTATTGATGGATTGAATCTAAGGAGTTTCCTTACAGAATTCCTTACAAGGGAGGGATTGGAAAAATGTAACTATAATGCATTAGGATAAATTGCCTACTATAACTGAAAAACCTCCAAATATCAGTGGCTCTACTCAATAAAATTTTATTTACTTCACAATCCAATAAAGGTGGGTTGGGGTGATGGTGGGTAGTCTTCTCCTTGTAGTCATGGGGGACTCAGGGTCCTCCATCTATTTTCTGTGTGTCCCTTATAATCTTAGAGCTTTTCGCTGGATCCTCTGGAGAAGGCAGTGGCAACCCACTCCAGTACTCTTGCCTGGAAAATCCCACGGACGGAGGAATCCGGTAGGCTGCAGTCCATGGGGTCGCTAAGAGTCAGACACGACTGAGCGACTTCACTCTTACTTTTCACTTTCATGAATTGGAGAAGGAAATGGCAACCCACTCCAGTGTTCTTGCCTGGAGAATCCCAGGGATGGGGGAGCCTGGTGGGTTGCCATCTATGGGGTAGCACAGAATTGGACACGACTGAAGCGACTTAGCAGCAGCAGCTGGATCCTCTTCATTCTTTCAGCAAATATGGAAAGGCGGATCCTTTTTTTTTAGCGACTTTTAATAGTTCAGCCTGCCCTCGTGTCACTGGTGTGGGACTTAATTGCAGTGTAGCTAACTGCAGAAAAGGTTGGGGAATAAAGTCTAACTTTGTGCCCAGGAAGAGAAAGAATTGTTATTCAGTCACTCATTCATGTCCAAACCCATAGAATGCAGCACTTCAGGCTTCCCTGTACATCGCCGTCTCTTGAAGTTTGCTCAGACTCCTGTCCATTGAGTCAGTGATCCCATCCAACCGTCTTGTCCTTTGTTGTCCGGTTCTCCTCATGCCTTCGATCTTTTCCAGCATCAAGGCCTTTTCCAATGTGTTGGCTTTTTACATCGGGTAGCCACAGTATTGGAGCTTCAGCATCAGTCCTTCCAATGCGTATTCAGTACTGATTTCCTTTAGGATTGATTGATTTGATCTCCTTGCAGTCTAAGGGACTCTCAAGTGTCTTCTCTAACACCACAGTTCAAAAGCATTAATTCTTCAGCACTCAGCCTTATGGTCCAACTCACATCCGTATATAACTACTGGAAAAACCATAGCTTTGACTACACAGTCCTTTGTTGGCAAGGTAATGTCTCTGCTTTTTAATACACTGCCTAGGTTTGTCATAGCTTTTCTTCCAAGGAGCAGGCTTCTTTTGATTTCATGGCTGCAGTCACCATCTACAGTGATTCTGGAGCCCAAGAAAATAGTCTGTCACTATTTCCTTTTCTCCTTTACCTTTCACTTCTCTTCTCAGCTATTTATAAGCCCTCCTCAGACAACCATTCTGCCTTTTTGCATTTCTTTTCTTGGGGATGGTTTTGATCACTGCCTCCTGTCCAGTGTTATAACAGGATATGCTCACTTCATGTCTCTGAGTCACATTTTGGTAATTATCTCAATATTTCAAACTTTCTCATTATATTTATTATGATTATTGGTGATCAGTGATCTTTGATGTTGCTATTGTAATTGTTCTGAGGTGCCACAAACCACACCCGTATAAGACGATGAACTTAATTAGTACATATTGTATGTGTTCTGGCTGCTCCAGGGATTGGACACTCCCCTATCTCTTTCCCTCTTCTCGGCCCTCCCTATTCCCTTAGATATGAAGTATTGAAGTCATGGCAATTAATAGCTCTAGAGTAGCTGCTCAGTGTTCAAGTGAAAGAAAAGGTTGCGTGTCTCTCACTTTAAATCAAGAGTTAGAAATGATTCAGCCTAGCGAGGATGGCATGTCAAAAGTTGAGATAGGTTGAAAGCTAAGCCTCTTGTGTCACTTAGCCACGATGCCATTGCAAAGGAAAACTTCTTGAAGGAAATTAAAAGTGGTACTGCAGTAAACAACGTGAAAAACAAGGTAAAATAACCTTATTGCTGACATGGAGAACATTTTAGTGGTATGGACAGAAGATCAAACCAGTTACAATATTCCTTTATTTCAAAGCCCAATTCAGAGCAAGGCCCCAACTGTCTTCAGTTTTATGAAGGCTGAGAGAAGTGAGGAAGCCGCCGAAGAAAAGTTTGAAGCTAGCAGAGGTTGGTTCATGAGGTTTAAGGAAAGAATCTGTCTCCATAACATATAAGTGCAAGGTGAAGCAGCAAGTACTGATATTGAATTTGTACCAAGTCATTCAGAAAATCTAAGATAATTAAGGAAGGTTGCTTAAACAACAGATTTTCAATGTAGATGAAACAACCTTCTATTGGAAGAAGATGCCATCTAGAAGTTTAATAGCTAGAGAGGAGAAGTCAGTGGGGGTTTGCAAAGGTCAGGCTGTCTCTTGTTAGGGGTTAATGCAGCTGGTGACTTGAAGCCTAGTGCTTATTTACCATTTCAAAAGTCATAGGGCCCCTAAGAGTTATGGTAGATCTACTCTGCCTGTGGTCTGAAATGGAAGAAACCAAGCCTGGATGTTGGCATATTTGTTTACAAGATGGTTTACTGACTATTTTAAGCCCACTGTTGAGGCCTACTTCTCAGAAAAAAAAGATTCCTTTCAGAATATTACTGCTCATTGACAATGTATCTGGTTTTCCAAGAGCTCCGATAGGGATGTATGATGTTATTGTTTTTATGCCCCCTACACAACATCCTTTCTGAAGGCCATGGATCAAGATGTAATTGTTACTTTCAGGTCTTCTTATTTAAGAAAAACTTTAAGAAACTTTAAGAAAAACTTAAGCCTATGGTTGTCAGAGAGTGATTCTTCTGATGGTTCTAGGAAAAGGCATTTGAACAACTTCTGGAAAGGATTCACCATTTTAGATGCCATTGAGAACATTTGTGATTCATGAGAAGACATCAAAATACACAGGAGTTTGGAAGAAGCAGATTACAACCCTCCTGCTAGCTTTGAGGAGTTCAATACTTCAATAGAGGAAGTGAATGCAGATGTGATGGAAATAGCTAGAGAATTAGAATTGGAATCCGAAAATTGCTGCAATTTCATGTTAAAACCTGAGTAGCTGAGTAGGTGCTTTTTATGGATGAGCAAAGAAAGTGGTTTCCTGAGGTGGAATCTACTCCTGTTGAAGATGCTGTGAAGATTACTGAAATGACAATAGAGGATTTAGATTATTATATAAATGTGGTTGATAAAGCAGCAGCAGGGTTTGAGTGCATTGACTCCCAATTTTGAAAGAAGTTCTGTGGATAAAATGCTATCAAACAGCTTTGCGTGCTACAGAGAAATCATTTATGAAAGGAAGAGGGTTGATGCAGCAGACTTCATTGTTGTCTTGTTTTAAGCAGCTGCCGTTGTCACCCCAGCCTTCAGCCACTGCCACCCTGATGATCAGCAGCAATCTTCATTTAGGGAAGAGCCTCCACCAGCAAAAAGATTACAACTCACTGAAAGCTTTTCAGTTAGCTTTTTTTTTTTTTAAGCAGTAAAGTTTTTTTTAATTGAGGTATATACATTTTTTAGACATAATGCTATTGCACACTTGGTAGACTGTATATAGTGTAAATGTAACTTTTATATGTAATAGGAAAGCAAAAAATATTTGTGACTTGCTTTATTGTAATATTTCCTTTATTCTGGTGGTCTGAAACCAAAAACTGTAATATCTCCAAGGTATGTCTGCATGTGATTATATAGTAATATGGTAATGAGTATATTTATTAGAACATTTAGTATATTTACTTAGTATATTTATATTTATTTAGAACATTTCAATTTTAAGTACTAAGAAGTGAAAAAACATGAATACTAGCTCTTGAGTACCACTTTTCCAGAATCATTTTTCTAACATAAGTTCAAAATGTTTAATAACTCTCTCCCCATGAAATGTATAGCAGTACACAAGTCAGTAATGTTTTCTTCAAGGACCCTACCTTGATAGTAGAATGTTCTTTCAAAATGTACTGGTGAGTCGTTTGCTTTGAGTGAAGCTGTGGCAAAGCTAGGTTTTCATTTTTTAGATGTACATTTGCCTGATTCTGTCCTTCAAGTTCTTTTGTTACTGAGTAGTAAGGTATGATCTTGCTTGCTAAACTGCATAAACAGATCCCTGTGATAAAGCACATATAAAGAGAAAACCCATTTCTTTTTTCTTGTTGAAAAATAACTTGGGAGAACTTAATAAAAAGTAAAAGCAACAATGCATATTTTTTTGAAAATTAAGTTTTATTAGCACATAGCTGCAAAACACTGCATTAAAAATCTTTAGTTATTCCTTTTGATCTTTTTTTTTAACCAAACTTTTCGTTTAAAGGAAACTGTATTCCTGAACTCTGTTTCCTTCACCATAGTTTTCCTCTGTAATTAGTCTCTTCTGACTCCGTCCAGTGAATAACATCATAAGCTTGCCTATTCTGAACCACACCCTACTGACCACAGCAACCGTCTCAGCACATTGTTTTTCTCTGTTAGCGTATATTTTTGAAGTAACTGCTTTGGGATAGGGCATAAAAAAATTATTAAATGACTTTCTTTATGAAAAATATAGCAATGTCTGATTGCTTTAAGTGCCAGTAATTCTTAATATGTATAGTTTTATTTTCACAATTTGTTATTTATCCCCACATCATTATTAATCTTTTTTCTCTGCTGATTTGAAATATTAATCATAAATTATATATGTATGTATTTTGCTCTTTTAGCCTTAATCTCTTGTTTTATAAGATAAAATAGTTTATTTCCTATCTCAGAATTTCTGTTCAATTAGAATGAAATAATGCATGTCAAATTTATCTTTGGTGAAAACTATAAAAGGAAAAATTTGAAGATTTTTTTCAAAAGCGAATATTTTGGTCCATGTATACCTTTATATACAATTTTATATGTTTTTACTTGACATTGTATTGTTCATCCCTTGCCATGTTTCTGCGTGGTTAATATTACAAGTATCCTTCACCATCCATATCTGTTTAATTCTTCAGTTTTGATACTGAATTTGGATGTCTCAGAGGTACTGCCTTATTTGAATTTATTTGGTTACCCAAGTGGATAGCAAATAGTATGATAGTGAAGGAAGTATCCAAAAATATATTCAAATATATTTGGCTCCTGAATTTAGATTGTGAGATTTTTTGGATATGAGAAATTTGTATAATAAGGGATACCTATATTATCAAAGGATATTGTACTGAACCTGTTGTAGTGGGTTCTTTTGATCACAGAGAGCAGAAACCCAACTCGAAGTGGCTCAGGGAATAAAAAAGAATTGACTGGCACGCTTAAAAAGGCAGTTCAGTGGTTGAGTTTATCAGAGGCACAGCTAGATTCAGTGGCTCAGTGTTGTAGGCCTTGCTGTGTGTTGAGTTCATTTCTTTAACTGCAGAGAGGCTTCTTCTATGCATTCAGAGAAGATGGCTGCCAGTAGCTCTAGATTTACATTTTAGGTTAGCAGTCCTAGTAGGAAAAATAAATGCTTCTTTCCTAATAGTTACAGCAAATTTTCAATAGATTGTCCCAATAAGCAGCCACTGTCACTAGGGAGAATGGAATAAACTGGTTGGCCAGGCCTGTGTCTCAGCTAACTGGAGGATGAGGTCAGTCCATTCAAACTGTGTCAAATGGCATGGGAGGAGGTCTTCTGAGGAAAAACATAGTACTTTCACCAGAAGAAGGTACAGAGTACTTACTGATAAACCAACAGATGTCGACATACCTATGCTGCAGTGTGTCATACGATAACTCATTTCTTCCGTCACCCTTTCTTTAGTTGAAATACTACAAGATTTTTTTCTTTTAGCACCAAATTTGGCTTTTAGTTGCTGTTGATCTACCAAAGGTTAAAATTGGGCTCTAGTGGCCTATCTAGTGATGAAGATCAGCTAACATGCACTCTTAACACATGTTAACCTGGAAAGCTATTTCATGACCCATCCTTTTACTCTTGTTTTTAAATTCTTCCAGAAAAAGTGTCATTTTTTTTTTTTCTTTCCATAAGAGTTACCTGTTCACCTTTGACTTAAATCTTATTTAGTCTTGTTTACCAAAGAACCTTGGCCCGTTAGACCTTCATTTGTTTTAAGATTTTGGTGTCTGCTTCTCTGTTTGATTCTATTTATAATCATAAAGGTATGTTCTCCAGCCCTCTAACTAGTAAACATTTCACTCATACTTCTTCTCCTTTCTCCTATTGCAGATACGAGAACACCTGCTAGTCTACTTACTTGCCAGTCTGACACTTCCTGTTTAACTTAAAACGGGCTTAAGAGATATTTAACTCAACTTTCTTTTTCCATTTTGCTTGAAGTTATTTTGATTATACCAACTTTCTGTTGGCTAGAATTTACATGTATAGCTTCTTTTTTTTAAGCCTTTAGGTTCTGTATCCTCCTATTATATATGTGTGTCTATTGAAATCAGCACATAGGTAGATTTTAAAAGTCTGCTCTGACAATCTTTTGTTTTAATTTGAGCATTCACACTTAATATAGTTACTTATATTTAGTTTGCTTTCTGTTTATTCTGTCTAGCTAAATGCCCCTGTTGCCCTCTTTTGAATAGGTTATTTTTTATCATCCCATATTTTCATTCTATTAGTTGTGAAGTTATGTTTTTTCCTTATTTTTTTTAGTTGTTATCCTAGAATAGGGGTCGGCATCTTTTTCTTTTAAGGGACACATAATAAACATTTTTGGTTTTATGGACTATATGGTTTCTGTCATAATTGTTCAGTTCTGCCAGTATAGTGCAAAAGCATCCATAGGTAACAGTGTAAATTGTAGAGGGTTAGATGTAATCAACCAGACAAATGAGCACTGGTTTGAGACCAAAAATTGGGGGAATATTTTTATCTTTAAAGTGAGATAGTGGAAGAGAAACTGTAAGAGTGAGTCATAAAAAAAAATGAACCTATCAGGAAGATTATAAGGAAAATAATTGTAATGTGAGGGCTGTTTTTAGAATGAGAGGATGGCCACCTTAGTCAAATGCTGCAGTGTGGTGTGTTAAGATGAGGTTTGAGAAGAAACCTTTGGATTTGACAGCTTTGTGGTCATTGGTGACATCTTTAAAGAACATTGGCAGTAACTTGCTATGCGGAAAGAGTGGTAAGGGGGTGGAAAGTGGAAATATAGACCATTGATTCCCAAATGCTATTTTCTGGATCTACAACAAAAGAATTGCTTTGTTTTCCCAACCTCAGAACCATTTTGAGGCCTAGAAATGTATATTTTAAAAATATTTCCCAGATGATTCTGATAAACACACATGGCTTGTTCTCAAAATGTATTTATGAGTGATTTTTTAAAAAACCTTTTGTGGGGGGAGTGTGCTTCACCACTTGCGGGATCTTAGTTCTCCATCCGGGCATCGAACCTGGGCCCTCTGCAGTGAAAGCATGGAGTCCTAACCTCTGGACCACCAGGAAATTTATGAGTGACATTTTGAGAGAACCCCTTTTTTCTAATACAAAGCAGTGACTGATAAAATAACAAAAGGAGATAACTGAATTGACATAAATGGGGCTCAAAATAAGGCAAACATTTCTATCTTGAAAAGAGAGTGGAACACAGGGCAATGAGTAGGGCTTATGGCTGGGAGCTTTCAGGGAACGCATCTGAGGTTTTGGCCTCTGAGATAATACAGAAATGTCACTGGAATTGGACTAATTGTTGGTAACCACGAGTCCAGGGTAGGTAGGACTCCTCTGTTGAAAACAGTATTTCTGAGTTTAGTTCTGGGACTGCCACACTATTCACCTTTATAGGTGAGTTATGCAGTATCCTGGAATAGTACAGGGAACAGCCTGTGTGACCGTAAGGAGTAGTTTTGCTGCTTTCTGTTGCCAGAGGCCATAGTTTATATGAGGCTTTGGCCTCATATAAACACGAACATAGCTTTCCAACTAAAACCCTCCTGGCTTAAAACATATCTGTGCTGTTACTGCAGGACAGATCTGATTTGAATAGACCAACTGTAAGAAAAATATTTATGAGATAACTGGGAAAATTAAATGTCAGTCGTATTAAAAATATTAATTTAAAGGTTAATAGTATTGTAATAGTATTGATTAGTAGTGTTAAAAAAAAGTAGTAAATAATGGATTCTCAGTAAATGTTGGTATGAAAAACAAGTCTCTCATCAGACTTGTTTCAGATCTCCTGATTTGAATAGATCAAATCACTTCCATCAAAAAGTGTACCTATAAAGCTAAATTCTCAAACTAATTAAGTCATCTAATGCTGAGAAAAATAAGAAATAAAATCAACGATCATAAGAGCAGTTCACTCTGATGACATTAAACTATTATTCTGAAAAATATCCAGTTATATGGAATGTTTAAGGAGGTAAGTAAGCAAGTAGTATCTCTTAAAACAGTTATGAAATTTAAATTGAAAAAAGATTGGATGAATATGAAAATAAGTTAAACCTTAGGAGTGAAACAATGTGATTATAAAAAACAACAACATGGTGTTTATGAACGGGAAGTCAGTAGGATGCCAGTTTTTTCCAATATTGATCTATAAAATCCATCAAAATGCCAAAAAGTTTTTTCATTGTAGTTGATACACTGATATTTAAATTTTTTATGGTGGTACATAGTTAAAGTAACATTAAAGAGGAACAAATTGAGGTGATATGCCCTCCATATTTCAAAGCTTATTATAAAGCTGTACTAATTAAGATAGGCTTACTATTGGTAAATAGACTAGTGAAAAAGATTACAGAGCCCAGAACAGATTGATACTTATATGGAATTAGCCACATGGCAGAGGTAGCATTATGAGTCAGTGGGGAAAGATTAGAGTCTTCATTGTGGTGCTGGTCCAGTGGCTAATCTGAGTTTGATTTGAAAATAATTATGAGCCCTGTCTTACAACATACATGAAAATAAGTTCTGTATGCATTAAAGACTTAAATAAGAGAAGTAAAATTTTGGTCTTTTAGGAGAAAATATAGGATAATACCTTTATATCCTTAGGATAAAGGAAGATTTAGAAGAACTATACCAGGAGATAATAGTATATAGGTTTTAGAGCCAGACTGCCTGCTTCAACTCTCAACTTTATCACATTTGGTCAAGTTATATAAAATTCCTGTATTTTTTCTTTTGTAAAATGATGATGATAAAAAAACAACCCTCAGGGACAGCTTGTGAATTTTAAATTAAATAATTCATGTACAATGCTTTGAAAAATGACTAGTACAAATAAACCCATAATAAAAGTTAACTGCAATTGCTAATGTTGCTTATTAAAAAAGAAATAGTAACCTGTAAAGGATTGATAAATTTATCAAAAATATAACTTCTGTACAACAAAAGGCAACATGAACAAAATATAAGGATAAGCTGCTGAATGGTAGCAGATATTTGTCACTCATTCAGCTGAAAATTGAATATATAGGGTATATAAAAAACTCATTCAAATTAATAATGAGAAGACAAAAAGGAAATTAAATGAACAATCATAGCCCCAATGGCACATGATAGAATGTGTTACCCCTTCTCAGTGGTCATCAGGGAAATACAGTTTGAAGTAATGAAATATCTTTTTACATTTCTTATATTGGCAGAAACTCCAGTCTGACAGCACTAACTTTTGGTGAGGGGGCAGAGAAACACAGCCTTTCCCCAGGTGACCGCAGTAGGCGGCTGATAGAACTACTGTGGAGAGCATTGTGTTAGTGTCTAGTATAGTTGAAGGATTCTCTCATTGTTTTCTTGGTTATAACTCCATCTAGTTTAATTTCTGTTTATCTGATCTCATCTTTTTACTGTTTTTACTTTCACAGATTTCTGCTTTGTTGGTGACACTCTTTCTTGGTTTTGCTTTATCCATAAGAGCTTTTGGATATATGGTGATTAGATTTATGTGATTGTTTTGTCCATCTTAATTCAGTCTTCAGTGATGCTCTTTTTCATATATAAAGAAAGAAGTTGATTCTGATCCCAGGTACCTACCTCAGAAACATTTGAGATAGTAGAGGACAAATTAATTATTATTTTTACTTTTTGCGTTTTGAATTATTAATATAACAAAAAATTGAAAAAGTTTTGGCTGCTTTAGAAAGTGTCCAGGTTTGGACAATATATGAAATACTGTGGTCTCAGAATGTTTTCAAGAACTGTTCCTATTCAAAGAGAAGAGTTGGGTTTTTTTTGTTCTAAAAGATATAATCAACATAATTGTTAAGCCTCTTTTTTGTGTAATATGACCTCTTAATGTTTCACGTCTTTTTTGTTGCAGTTCTCTTGCCATGAAAATGATTTGCGCAGTCCTGAACACGTACCATCCATGCTGATGGGACAGGATCCAATATGAATATAAATGATGGAGGAAGACGACGCTTTGAGGATAATGAACATACATTACGTATATATCCTGGGACAATTTCAGAAGGGACAATCTACTGTCCGATTCCTGCCAGAAAAAACTCCACAGCTGCTGAGGTGATTGACTCACTTATAAACAAGCTTCATCTTGACAAAACAAAATGTTATGTTCTAGCAGAGGTAAAAGAATTTGGTGGAGAAGAATGGATACTCAATCCAACAGACTGTCCAGTTCAGCGAATGATGTTATGGCCTCGCATGGCTCTGGAAAATCGCCTGAGTGGAGAGGACTACCGTTTTCTTCTGAGAGAAAAAAACCTCGATGGATCAATTCATTATGGTAGTCTTCAGTCATGGCTACGGGTAACAGAAGAACGTCGCAGAATGATGGAACGGGGTTTTCTTCCACAGCCTCAACAGAAGGACTTTGACGATTTATGTAGCTTACCTGATTTGAATGAGAAAACTCTCTTAGAAAACCTACGAAATCGCTTTAAGCATGAAAAAATTTATACCTATGTTGGCAGTATTCTAATAGCTATTAACCCATTCAAATTTCTTCCTATTTATAACCCCAAATATGTCAAAATGTATGATAACCATCAATTGGGAAAACTTGAGCCTCACATTTATGCTGTGGCTGATGTAGCTTATCATGCCATGCTTCAGCGCAAAAAGAATCAGTGCATCGTTATTTCAGGAGAGAGCGGTTCTGGAAAGACTCAAAGCACAAACTTTCTTATTCATCACCTTACTGCCCTCAGTCAGAAAGGATTTGCCAGTGGAGTGGAACAAATTATTCTTGGCGCTGGACCAGTACTTGAGGTAAGTGTGTAGAAATAATTTTTCTTAAACATATCTTTAAAAAAAAATTAAAATTTGTTAGATGTGAGAAAATGAAATAAAACTGAATGGAAGTATAGACAGCATTTTTTAGTTACCAAGGAAAACTGGAAGATAGGAAAGTGAAAGTGACAGTGTGGAAGATTGAAAGATGTAACGGTGGCAGTATTTTTTTTCAAAGAGTAACTTTGGGCCATAGTGATGCAGAGGAAAGAGATAATTGGAGTCAGATATACCCCCCTGTAAGGGGAGATAGCAGGAGCAGGACTCCTGTCTGTAATTGACTATGGTAATGGGTAGTTGGGGAAAATATTCTTGTCAATGTATTTTTGTCTTCGCAGGCTTAAAATCTGTGCCCAGGATTGAAATTCTAAGGGTTCATCTTTGAAAATGTAGAGAATATGGGAAAATTTTTTTAGTTATGTTTTAATAAGTGATACCATCAAGGGTAGAGAGGAAACAGACTACACTATTTTTGTTTTAGAGCTTAAAGGAGAGTTAATATTACTTGTTTTGAAAGAGTTTTTGTGAGGTGTAATTGCACAGATTTAAAGTGTACACTTTGATAAATTTGACATATGTGTATACCCATTAAACCACCACCACAATTAAGATACTAAGCATACCCATTATCCCTAAAATTTTCTCATATCCTTTTGCCATGCCTCTTTCTCACTCCTGCTGCTCTCATCTTCAAGAAACCGCTTATGTGCTTTCTGTCGTTGTAGGTTAGTTTGTCCATTTTACAATTCTGTATAAATGGGATCATGTAGTATGTACTATTTTGTGTTTGACCTCTCTTACATGGTGTAATTATTTTTTGTGTGTGTCAATAATCCCTTTTGCTAAGACAGTATTCCATATTCCATTGTATGGATTTACCACACTTTGTTTATTCATTCATCTTTTGATGAACATGTAGGATGTTTCCAGTTTTTGGTTATTATACATAAAATACTATGTTTTTGTGTGGACATAATCTGTTTTTTTTTACCTTGGGTAAATAGCTAGGAGTAGAATGACTGGATCATATTATGTGTGTTTATGTATTTTAGTCACTAAGTCATGTCTGACCGTTTTGCCACCCCAGGGACTGTGTAGCCCACTGGGCTCCTCTGTCCATGAATTTCCCAGGCAAGAATGTTGGAATGGGTTGCCATTTCCTTCTCCAGGGAATGGTCCTGACCCAGGGATCGAACCAGCATCTCTTGCATTGGGAGATGAATTCTTTTTCACTGAGCCACGTGGCTAGCCTGGGTCCTATCACAGGTATATGTTTAACTTTTAAAGAAACTGCCAAACTTACGTATAAATTGTACATACTACTTTACATTCCCACCAGGCAGTGTATATAGTTCGTGTTATTCCATATCCTTGCTAACTTTTGATATAGTCATCCTTTCTAATTTTAGCCTTCAAATAGGTATACAGTGGTATCTCATGATTTTAATATGTATTCTATAATACATTCATGATGTGAACACCTTTTCATGTGTTTATTTGCCACTTATATATCTTCTTTGGTCAAGTGTCTGTCAAAATCTATTGCCCAACTTATTGTTGTGTTTTGAGAGTTCTTTGTGTATACTGGGTGCAAATCCGTTATCAAACATGTGTTCTGAAAATATATACACATCTTCTTCCAGATTTTAACCCTGTCTTTTTAGAATTTAAATTTTAAAATTTTCATAATGAAGTAAGTTGATTTACAGTGTTGTGTTAGTTTCTGGTATACTGGAAAGTGATTCAGTTATATATATCCCTGGTGGCTCAGATGATAAAGAATCCACCTGTGTTGCGGGAGATCTGGGATCAATCCCTGGGTTGGGAAGATCCCCTGAGGAGGCATGAAAATCCGCTCCAGTATTCTTGCCTGGAGAATCCCATGGACAGAGGAGCCTGGCGGGTTCCATGGGGTCGCACAGAGCCAGACACGACTGAGCGGCTGAGCATGCACGCACATGCGTGCACACTCAGTCTTGTTCGCAGTCTTTTCCATTATGGTTTATTACAGGATATTGAATATGACTCTTCATATGTAATTACAAATAATATATAATCATATTATATTCATATTATAGTCATCTAATATGATTATACCATAGGACCTTGTTGTTTATCTGTTTTATGTATAGTACTGTGTATCTGCTAACCCCAAAGTCCTAATTTGTCCCTCTTTCACCCCCTTTTCCCTTGGGTAACCGTAAGTTTGTTTTCTATGTCTGTGAGTCTGTTTCTTAGCAGTGAAAAGCTTAAGAAAAAAATCATGCCCAGGACAGATGGATTCACTGATATATTCTACCAAACATTTAAAAAGAGTTAACACAAATCCTTCAAAATTCTTCCAAGAAATAGAACAGGAGGGAGGAAAAGTTTCTAATTTTACAAGGTCCAAAATATTTCACTGATACTAAAATCAGACAAAGACACCACAACATAAGAAAACTGCAGACCAATATCCCTTGAAACAGAGACATTCTTAAGGAATACTAGCAAACTTAATTCAGCAAAATATAAAAGAAGTATACATTATGATGAAGTAGGATTTATATTAAGGAATGAAAGATTGGTTAAGCAATATAAAAATAAATGCATTGTTAAACATTAATAGACTATAGGACAAAAGCTACAGCATTATCTGAATAGATAGCAGTAAAAGCATTTGACAAAAACAACACCCTTTCATGATTAAAACAAGCAGACGAAAAAAAGACACACTCTCAACAAACAAAAGAAGGAACTTTCTCAATCTGATTAAGAACACCTGTTTATAAAAATATAGGTTAAAAACGTACTTAATAGTAATGCTTTGATCAGAAAGAAGATACAGATGTCTGCTCTCACCATTTCTTTTTCCTTTTCTTCTCTTTCTTTTATTGAAGTATAGTTGATTTGCAATGTTGTTTTAGTTTCTCATGTTAAACAAAGTGATTCAGTTAGATACATATATACACACACATATACATACACATACTCTTTTTCATATTCTTTTCCATTATAGGTTATTACAAGATACTGAGTATAGTTAATTCCCTTTGTTATACAGTAAGACCTGGTTGTTTATCTGTTTTACACATAATAGTGTGTATCTGCTAAGCTCAAATTCCAGATTAATCCCTCTCCAACCCCTTTCCCCTTTGGAAACCAAATATTTTCTATGTCTGTGAGCCTGTTTCTGTTTCATAAATAAGTTTATTTGTGTCATATTTTAGATTCTACAAATGAGTGATAACCTATGGTATTTTTCTCTCTTTTTCTGATTTTACTTAGTATAATACCTCTAGATCCATCTGTTGCAGATGGCATTATTTTATTCTTTTTTATGACTGAGTATTGTTCCATTGTGTATACTTAGTATAATACCTCTAGATGCCTGTTGCAGAAGGCATTATTTTATTCTTTTTTATGACTGAGTATTGTTCCATTGTGTATATATCAATTCAGTTCAGTCGCCCAGTCATGTCTGACTCTTTGCAACCCCATGGACTGGAGCACGCAAGGCTTCCCTGTCCATCACCAACTCTTGGAGCTTGCTCAAACTCATGTCCATCGTGTTGGTGATGCCATCCAACCATCTCATCCTCTGTCATCCCCTTCTCCTCCTGTTTTCAGTCTTTCCCAGCATCAGGGTCTTTTCCAGTGAGTCAGTTCTTCACATCAGGTGGCCAAAGTACTGGAGTTTCAGCTTCAGTATAGTCCTTCCAATTAGTATTCAGGACTGATTTCCTTTACGATTGACTGGTTTGATCTCTTTGCAGTCCAAGGGACTCTCAAGAGTCTTCTCCAGTACCACAGCTCAAAAGCATCAATTCTTTGGCACTCAACTTTCTTTTTGGTCCAACTCTCACATCCACACATGACTATTGGAAAAACCATAGCCTTGACTAGATGGACCTTTGTCATCTAAGTAATGTCTCTGCATTTTAATAGGCTGTCTAGGTTTGTCATGGCTTTTCTTCCAAGGAGCAAGCATCTTTTAATTTCATGACTGCAGTCACCATCTGCAGTGATTTTGGAGCCCAAGAAAATGAAGTCTGTCCCAGTTTCCATTATTTCCCCATCTATTTGCCGTGAAGTGATAGGACTGGATGCCATGATCTTCATTTTTTAAGCCAGCTTTTTCACTCTCCTCTTTCACTTTCATTAAGAGGCTCTTTAGTTCTTTGCTTTCTGCTGTAAGGGTGGTATTTTCCACATAGCTGTGGTTATTGATATTTCTCCCAGCAATCTTGATTCCAGCTTGTGCTTCATCCAGCCCTGCATTTCGCATGATGTACTCTGCATATAAGTTAAATAAGCAGGGTGACAATATACAGCTTTTGACATGTTCCTTTCCCAATTTATAACAAGTCCGTTGTTCCATGTCTGGTTCTAACCATTTCTTCTTGATTTGCATACAGATGCCACATCTTTATCCCTTTATCTGTCCATAGACGTTTGGGTTGTTTCCAGGTCTTGGCTCTTGTAAATAGTGCTACTGTGAATACATGGGTGCATGTATCTTTTCAAATTAGATTCTTCTCCTGATATATGCTGAACAGTGGGATTGGTGGATCATATGGCAATCTACTTTTAGAGGGAAAAAGGCTGCTCTCAGTGAGTGATGACTTCTTGTTAGGTCAAATAAAGATAGCCCTTTGAATGAGATTTTCTAGGAAAATGCCACATAGGTCAAATTGTGATGATTATATATAGGACAGGGCTTTGACTTTAGTCTGATCTTTCCAGTGGCTTCTAGGTGAGACTGCTTTTTGAAAAAACTGTAATTGTAGGGTGTTGGTTTTCTTTTCAGCGTGGAGCTAGGGAGAGGGAATTGGTAATCAGGTAAGTTAAAATGCCATCAGTGCTTGCTTTTCTTACTGAAATCCACCTGTTTTCCTTGATAAATCGTCTCCTTACAAGGGATTACTCTAAGCCTTTCATTAACTTCCAGAATCATCAAAAAGTTGATTTTGACAGTTTTTGTTAGTCTTATTTCTTTTATGAAGGGGAGAGGGATTTCAGAGACCTTTACCATTTTCTCTGATCTCATCCTTAGTAATCTTTTCAAGAGATCTAAGTAATAAAATGTATTTTATATACTTACTCATGTGGTTACTATTTCTGCTGTTTTCATTCCTTATGTCGATCTGTATTTGAACATGGTATCATTTTCCTTCTGCATGAAGGATTTCCTTTATTCCTTTTAGTATGGGTTCACTTAGGATGAATATTTTCACATTTGTATATCTGAAATTGTCTTTTATTTGCCTTTGTTTTTTAATGTTTACTTTTAAAAGTAGATATTAAAATAAAAAAATACCTTTACAGTAGAGTTGTATAAATGATAAAGCATACTAATTTGTGTGACCATCTGTATGCAGTGTCTAGGCAGAGAAGTTCCACTATCCCTGTAAAACTCCCTGATGCTTTTCCTTATTTTCATACCCTCTGTCCTTCCATACTCCCATTAACTTGTGGAGACAATTTGTTTGTTCTTCCTTCCTTTTTTTTTAAATGTCATATTAATGAAAACATACAGTATGTAATGTTTTAAGACTGCCTTCTTTCATTCAGCAGTATGTATTGAAGATTTCATGTAAGTTGTTGAATATGTGAGTTCAACCATGGGTTCTTAAATTTCAGTTTTATTGAGATATAGCTTGAAATAATATATAGCCACTTAAAATGTATGGTTTAGTGATTTCTGATAAATGCTTATGCCAGGTAATCACCATCATAGAATCAAGTTATAGAATATTTTCATTACCCCTTGTGTCCCTTTTTTAGACATTTTCTGCTCCTACCCTGTTCCCAGACAGCTTCTAATCTGCTTCTTGTTACTCTTGTTTTGCCTTTTCTAGAATTTCATGTTACAATATGTACTCTTGTGTGTGGTTTCATAGCATAACGTTTAATATTTATCACTGTTGACATCTGTCCCAGTACTTTAATCTTTATAGCTAGGTAATATTTCATTGCATGGTGTATACTTTGGGTTATAATTTAGGAAGCTTATATATTTTTTATTCTTTCTAAAATAGTACTGTAGTTTTGTTTTAAATAGGCAAAATACAGTATAGTATATTGCATGATGAAACTTTATTTCTTCTATACTACTCTAAATTATAATTGTTTTGATGTAATTATTCTTTTCCTAGCCTGTTATTTCAGTTTAGCAAGATTTTGAAATGTATATATGTATTAAATATATATAAATGTATTAAGAAAATTTGCTGGCATTGGAATGTGAAAGTGAAATCTGATTTGTAATGAGCAATAAGTTTTTACAATTAAGATTTATTTTACTCAGTAGCATAAAATGCAATCTACTTGACTTTATTGCAGATATTACTTACCTTACCTGAAGTATGAGAGCCTGAAGCTATAAGTGAATTGCTTTTCTAGTATCTCTTTGGCACTTTTTTCTCATTGAGGTGATCTAAGGATTTTCCATTTTTAAACAATAGAATTAATGAGAACTATTTATTTTGACAGGCCTTTGGAAATGCAAAGACAGCTCATAATAACAATTCAAGTCGTTTTGGCAAGTTTATTCAAGTAAATTACCAAGAAACAGGCACTGTACTTGGGTAAGTAGCAGTATCAGGCTTTGGAGATGTTTAAATGTTTGCCGTTGCCCCTTTATAACCCATAGGTTTTTTGTTTGCTCTTTAATGAAAATAGTGACATTAGTATTACATTTTTTTTCCTCAATTATTTTTTTCTTTTGGAAAAGTTCAAACATGAGGATAGTTCTAAGAATAGTGTAACATCTATCCACCCTTACTTAGATTTATAAATTGTTAACAACTATATGCATTTGCTTTATCTTTCTTTGTCATGCATATATTCATTTTTTAAAAATTGTCTTTGAGTAAGTTGGGTATATAACTTGACCCCTTGAAATAATTACTGTAATTCCTAAAGCAGCCATAATGACATTTTCCTGTATACTATTTTTATACTCAGGGTATTTAATTTTGTCATAGTTATAATTTTTGCTATTACAGTCTGTGATCAGAGTCCTCTGGTTGTGCCAGCAGTATCATTATAGCTTTTAAAAAATTAATAGACTATTTTTAGAACAGTTCTAGATTAGTGACAAAAATGAATAGAAAGTAGGGAGCGTTCCCTTACGCCTCTTCATGCTATCCCCTAGTTTCCTCTGTTGATAATATCTTTATTAGTATGTTCCATTTGTGTTGTTCATTGAATGGGCTTTGATAAATGTATAAAGGTATAGTTTCACTGCCCTAAAAATTCTCTGTGCCCCACCTGTTCATCCCTTCCCACCCACTAACCTTTGGCAGCCGCCGATCTTTTCACTGTTTTAATAGGTTTGCCTTTTCCAGAGTGTCACATAATTGGAAATTACATAGCATATCGTCTTTACAGATTGCATTCTTTCTTCCTTAGCAATATTTATTGAAGAATCTTCCATGTCTTTCATGGCTTGGTTTTATTGGATTAATAAATTTTGGAGTAATAAACATCTTTATGGTTTTTAGATATGTTTTTTAGTTTTTTTATATTTCTTACTTAGTTTATTCCTAAATATTTTTAATGTTTTATTTTTATTAAAAGTGTGATTTTTCTCTTACATTATATCTTCTAAAATTGCACATTACTTGTATATGTTATTTGCTCAGTTGTGTCCAACTCTTTGCGACCCCATCAACTGTAACCTCCCAGGCTCCTCTGTCCATCGAATTCTCCAGGCAAGAATACTGGAGTGTGTAGTCATTCCCTTCTCCAGGGGATCTTCCTGACCCAGGAATTGAACCTAGATCTCCTGCACTGCAGGCAGATTCTTTACCATCTGAGCCACCAGGGAAGCCCCAATTACTTCTATTGATTTTTGTATTAATTTTATATCTTACTATCTTGCTGAATTATTGTTTGTATTAGTTTTACTGTTGGCTGTTTCTCTGACCATTTCTAGGTTTATTATATTATCTGCTAAAATAGATAGTTTAACTTTTTTTTCTGTTCTTACATCTCTGATTATTTTCTATCTTGTTTGATTACATACCTCCTAAACTATGATAATATTGTTCTAGATACTTGTGTGAATGCCTTTACTTTTCTTCACTAAGTAGAATATTGGCTTTGGGACATTTTATCATGTTAATAAATTAAGCATTGATTTTAGTTTTCTTTGAGTATTTTTGTCAGTAATGGATATTGAATTTTATTAAAGGCCTTTTTGGTGTCTATGGAAATTAGTCTTATCTTCACTCTTGAATTTATTAATATTATCATTATTTTCCCAATATTGGGTTATTTTGCATTCCTGAGAAAAGATTCTCATTTGATCAATACAAAGACACGAACACCCACAGACGTACACATACAGACATATTTTTATACATACATATGTAAACTGGTTGTTGTGTTGTGTGCTAGTTTTTATTTATGATTTTTATATCCATATTAATAAGTACTGTGTACTCACTCTCTATGAGAGTTCTTCCTTACGTCCTTTTTCCTTCTTGATTTGAATCATATCTGTCTCTCTCTTTACATTTATAATATTCTGGTCATTGCTCTGTAATAAATCCTGCCAGCTCTTTATGATAGCTGCTAGTTTGCCTGTTTTCTCCACTAGTTTGTAAGCCCCTTGAAAACAGGTAGTATATCATTTGAAAACAGGTAGTGTATCACTTATTTCTGTATCTGAACAGTGCTAACACAGTGCCCAAGTAATGAGTGCTTACTGAGGAAACTGGCAAGCTATAAACACATTTACCCCAGGGTGTGGCACCAGCACGGGTATGTAAAGGAAGTATGGCGTTGAGCCTTATTTAGTAGCCTCGCCAAAGCATAATATTCAAAAGAGTGTACTGTGGTATTGAGCCTGGGAAGAAAGTAAAGTCTGTGTCATTGTAGGCTCTTGAGTGCCACGTTTTGAACTCCTGACTTTATTTTGCTTTATGGAAAGTTAAAATTAAAAAAAGGAATTTATGAATTAACATGGATAACCCTAACAATGTCCATAACACAATTATAGTGGTAAATATACTCTGGAAGGCAGCTATGCTCACCACTGTACCACCAATAATAGTGGAAAATGTACTCTGAATAGTATTCTTTAGACTTTTGCATCTTTTCTAATAAAATATTTGTTTACCTTACATTAGGCTTTTATTATTTATATCAACCAATTCTATTTTTATTCTAGTGCCTATGTTGAAAAGTATCTACTGGAGAAGTCTAGACTCGTTTATCAAGAGCATAATGAACGGTACATATTTTAATTTGTATAATTGAGATCGTAATTAAATTGAGTGTAACACTTGTATCATGCAGATTGACTTTTCAGATCTTTGTGTATTATGACTTTTAATTCAGTTTATACCGTGCATAGCTTTACATATAATTGATATTTCTGTCATGGGAAGAATACTTTTGAAGATGCTGTGAGATATTTGTAACGACTATATAGAACTGTTGTTGTCTTTTCTAAATTCTAGGAAGACTATCAGAACAGGAAAATAGTGGTGTCTTAGGTGATATCTTTTGTTTTGTCTTTGGATCTCTTGCTATGTCTTAGTGTTCTTTCTGTAATTTGAGAAAAGTTTTTTATAAAGCTCTTAACTTTATTATAATCTTTGAGGTATATGGAATTTCACAGATTACATATATGTAACTTCCTTTAGATGAAGAAGCCAAATATAAGAGAGGTAAATGATTTGCTTCTTGTTACAGTGAGACAAAATGAAGAGCCAGACTTTGAAGTTAAACAAGCCTACATTCAAGTATTGGCTATCCATTTGGCATCTCACCTAACTTCTCTGCTTCTTAGATACTTTTTCTTATTTTGTAGATGGAAAACTATCCTTTAGCCGTTTAGAAGGTTAAATGAAATAATGTTTATGAAATGCTTAGTGTAGTCCTTTTATATAATAAAGGTTCATTAAGCATTATCCTATGTTACTTTCTCTATACTTTGTGTTGTTATGTTGTACAAATGTTTATAATAGTAGACTCATCAGTATAGATCTATAATTGTTGCTTTTTGCCAATGTCTAGTTGGAGGGGAAAAAGCCTTACAAACAACACAGACATTTATACTATCTTTTATAGTATTTATCTATGTAGTTACTATTACTGATGCTATTTATTTCTTCATGCTTAATTGAATCTTGTCTTCCTTGATTTCAGCCATAAAAGCTCCTTTTAGCATTTTTTATGGGGTCCATCTGTGAAGTATTTAGTTTTGACTTATCTGGGAATATCCTAATTTCTTCTTTTTTTTTTGGAGGATAGTTTTGCTGGATATATAATTCTTGATTTTTTTTTTCTTTTAGTACTTTGAATCTGTTTTCCATGGCTCGTGATGAGAAATCAGGTGGTAATCTTTACATTAGGATCCCTTGATGAGGCATTTCTCTCATGGTGCTCTGAAAATTTTGTCTTTGTCTTTCAGTAGTTTTAATTTGTCCAGATGTGGATCTCTGAGTTTTTCTCTCCTGGAGTTCATTAAATTTCTTAGATGTAGAGATTAATGTTTGTCATCAAATATGGGGGGACTTTGATCATTATTTTTTCCAAATATTCTTTCTCTTTTCTTCTGCTTTTGGCACTCCCATTGTGTATAAATTGGTGTTCCATACTGTGCATTTGTTGGTGTCTGTTTAATGGTGTCCCACAAATCCCTGAGACTGGTAATTTTTCTTTTTCTTCCTCAGACTAGCTAGCTTTAACTGACCTTTTTTCAAGTCCACTGATTCTCTCTTCTGCCTACAAATCTTTTGTTGAGCTCCTCTAGATAGGTTTTCATTTTATTATATTTGTCAACCCTAGAATTACTTTCTGATTATTTTTTATAATTTCTGTATATTCATCAATAGCTTCTATTTGACGAGACATCATTCTCATGCTTTAAGTTCTTTAAACATGGTTTTCTTTAGTTTTTTGAATGTATTAAAACAGCTAATTAAAAGTCCTATCTAGTAAGTTAATGTCCAGACTGCCTCAGGAACAGTTATTATTGTTTTTTCTCCTTTGTATGTGTTAGTTTCTGGTTTCCTTGTATGACTCAAATTTTTTGTTGAAAATTGGACATTTAAAATAATAACTGGACTTTTAAAATAATCATTTGGCAGCTCTAAATATGAGTTCCTCCCTCTCCCAGGATTTGTGGTTGTTAATTTTGTTCCTGCTGTTTGTTTTGTGAATTTTCTGAGCTAATTTGAAGTCTGTAATTTTTTTTTTAGTTTAGCCGTTTAAGTACCTGCTTGGTTAACTTGTTGTTTTTTAGTCACTAAGTTGTGTCTGCCTCTTCTGCGACTCCATGGACTGCAACCTGCCAGATTCCTCTGTCCATGGGATTTCCCAGGCAAGAATACTAGAGTGGGTGGCCATTTCCTTCTCCAGGGGATCTTCCCTACCCAGGAATCAAATTTGCGTTTCCTGTATTGACAGGAGGATTCTCAGTGGTAGTTGGTCAGCCGTGTCCAAATCTATGTGATCTCTTGGGCTGTAGCCTGCCAGGCCTCTCTGTCCATGGAATTCTCCAGGCAAGAATGCTGGAGTGCTTAGCCATTTCCTTCTCCAGGGGATCTTCCTGACCCAGGGATTGAACCTGGGTCTCCTGCTTTGCAGGCAAATTCTTTACCATCTGAGCCACCAGGGAATGATTGAACAGAGTTCCATAAATGGTTGGTAACAGTAAGTCTTCTAGTGTTTGTTTCAGGGACCATGACTTTTAACTCCTAGGCAGGCACTTTATAATTCTGCCTTAGCCTTTACTTCCTGCTTGTGCAGATCTTCAAAGTTAGTGATAGGTGAGAGCTTAGTATTTTCTCTTGTCTTTGCTGAGTAGACATGCAGCCCTGGGCATGGGCACAACTTTATATATGCATAAGGCCTTCTAGATTCCCAGGAACATATTGGAACTTTTTAAAACCTCTGCGGATGTCTCATTTTCCAGCATTTCTCTTTAAGTTGTTTGGTTAGCTTACTGTTTGCCTTAATATTTATTCATGGGTTCAGGTAGCTAGTATGTTTAAAAAAATTGCCACTAATTGTTTCTTACAAATGTCTCTGGAACAAAGATTTTCATACTGGGGTAATAACTCTGAATCACATCAAATAGAGATATCAATAGTTTTGAAAATGACTTCATCGATGGAGTCAGTTCAATACCAGACAGTTCAAATAATGATATTTTTCAGGGAGTGAGGTTCTTAATGAACTTCACCCCTGTTCTGCCCTCTTCTGGAAGCTGCCAGACTTCTGGTGTCCATCTCAGTTGTAAGCTGTTGGTATTGAAAACTACATGTATCTGGTAAGCAGGAGATGGATTGGGCAAGTTAAAAGGCCACCAAGGTTCTTTTTATACTGAAATGCAGCTCTTTTTCTTGTGTAAACACTCTCTAGATTGCTATACATTTTTGGTTAATTTCTAGAGTTGATTCTGACAAATTTGCTAGTTTTCTAATTGGTCTTGTGGAGAGAATTTTTAGAGGTCTTTAGTGTATTGCTGGCTTCACCTTTGTCTTTTGATTCGGCATACAAAACATTATCTTATTTTGTACTACTTATTATTTGGCTGTCCCTTGTGGCTTGTGTAATCTTAGTTCACCTACCAGGGATTGAACCTGGGTCATGGCAGTGAAAGCACTGAGTCTTAACTACTAAACTGCCAGAGGATGCCCCTGTAGTATTTCAATATTGAGTTTATCACCTTTGTATTAAAAAAATGAACCAAAGCTGAAACAGTTTACAAATTAATTTCTTTTTCTTGTTAAATGATAACCATAGACCATGTTCATCATACTTCTTTGTTTCCAACAGGAACTATCATGTATTCTATTACCTTCTGGCAGGAGCAAGTGAAGAAGAGAGATTAGCATTCCATCTTAAACAACCAGAAGAATATCATTATCTCAATCAGGTGAGAGTTTATGAATATCATTTTGAAATGTAAGGCATTGTTAAATTTTAGCTCTTGAGAAAAGTTTTTTTCCTAGTACTTTGTTTCTGAAACCTGGTTGATAGTGGATATTAACTAGCATTTTCATGTATACTATCTAAAAATTTATGTGATGTACTTCTCAAATTTAAAAATTATTTTTATTCTTATATGAATCATAAAAGATAGTTCTGTGCCTTTTGCTTTTTGTGAAACTCCTTAAGAGAGTAATAAACTGTTTATAGATACCTCTAATTTAGAAAAATGGTTTACACTTTTCAATAAGTAAAGTGATTTACCTTTTACACACCAGAGCATGTTAAATGTTACTAATGATTAATGCTTGCCCTAACAAAGGATTACTGAAACTTGTATTTGCCTGTTTTGAAGTCTAATATATTAATATACCTCTTTGCAGGATGAGTATGATTATTTTTATAATTTAGTGATTATCCTATTAAATACTCAGTGTGAAAATTCATTAAAGGAAATGACTTAGAGAATTTGTGTTTTACCTTGAAACTCAAAAATTCTCCCCTAAACTTCCATAATAAGGCATAATTGTCACAACTTTTCATTCCATTGGCTTCTTCAATTTTATTTCTCATATTAACAAAAATTCTAGAATCAGTAATAATGATATTGATCTGACAGTACATCATTTAGGTAACAGATTGTCTCCCCTCATTTTTAATTGTTTGAGGCAAGATGTAATGTCTATGGAAAGAAATTCCCTTATGGTAATTTTAAAAGTTCTTCTGAGGGATATTAAATTGACACTTGGATGGTGGCTCAAAGATTGTAGTATGTATTTAGGGCTTTGAAAGTAACATCTCACACTTTGTAAGATATGGAGCAGGCTGTATAACTGATATTTCATAATTTTGAAACTACACATTTATATAAGCTAACAATTCTGTTACTATATTGAGAATTAAAAAATTATTTAAAATATAACTTCTTGGTGTAATATGAGGCATTTTTACTGTATTGAATTAAGTATATTAAAAAAATCATTGATTTAGCTTTTGAGTTTTCCCCCTTCCCTGCTTAAACTATTTGCCTTATATTTGGGTGATAAAATATTTTTCCTTTTGAAAAAGTAGCAACTGCTGATAAAATGAGCTGATGTGCATGTGTGTAGCATGTTCGAATCTTTGCTACCCCACAGACTGTAGCCCACCAGGCTCCTCTATGCATGAAATTTCCCAGGCTACAATACTGGAGTGGGTTGCCATTTCCTTCTTCAGGGAATCTTCCCAAATCAGGAATCTTGCATCTCCTGCATTGGTAGGCAAATTCTTTAGCGCTGTCGCCACCTGGGAAAACCACTAAAGTTAATACTAGAGAAATCTGGAGTTTTTTGCTCCTCTTCCAGATCTTTTTGTAATTACTGGCCATACTATACATATTCTTATCTTAAGGTCAGTATTTGGAGGCTATGGGACTCAACAGTTATTATAAATTTCAGAGTAACTGAACAATAGCAAATATGGATTGATTATAATAATATATGACTCCCAGAATCTGAATGTTTCTCTAGTTATTTTGTGCTGCTGTACAAAATAACTTTTCTTTGGATAACAGCGGTACTACCTGAACACTACATCTAAGAGATCATTAGAAGAGTGTAATAATCATTACTTCTACCTAACTAATCTGCCTTACTTTCAGATAACAAAGAAACCCCTCAGACAGAGCTGGGATGATTATTGCTTTGACTCTGAGCCGGTCAGTACAAGTGCCTAAGTATCCTTGCTAAAGGACCCTTTTTGTGACTTAGGAAGAAAGTCAGCTGAAATACAAACAAAGAATCTAGGAAAGAAGATAAATCAGTGTTTATTTTATTGGAATTGACTTTTTTGTGTATGTATGGTTTATTGATTAAAAGCAGTTTACCTTTTTTGGATTTTTGGGGGCTATATTTAGACTATATTCAGTATTTATTTTTAAAAATAATACATTGATTGCATTCCTAATTTCAGCATTGTTATGCATCCTTATAACCTATAGGGTTTTTTCCCTTGACATTTATTTATTTATTTCAATTCTTATGTGGTAGTTTAGTTACCCATCTATTATGGCTAGTATTTATTATTTTAAAAAGTTGCATTCTTCCTGTTTTGTGTGTCCGTTAACAGTCTTCACATAGTGAATGCATGCATTTTTTTAATAGCAAGAGAGGCCATAGCCTACATGTAATTTTCTAAAAAATTAAGAATTGAAATTCCTTTAAATAAGATTATTTTATGTTTCAAATTAAGGATGATCTAAAGGCATATATGATGTAATATAAAATGAGTAGGTAAATTACTTATACAAACAGTTTTATAATTGCAAATGGAACATAAAAAATCTTTTTCCTTTACTTCAGTTTGCAACTAGGTCAGATGTGAAAGGCTGAAAACAAACACTCATCTATATGTTCATTAACTAATAAACTAATGTATTAACTACTCCTCCTGGAAATGTAATATGTCTTAATCCTACTTTAAATAACTATCACTTTAATTCTCACTGCATGTGATTACAAACTCCGTTAATTGCAAGACTATCAGATTTTGAGTAGGTTTAGTAATTTTTCATTCAGTTTAATTGCAGTACCGTTTCATAATCAAGTAATTTGCAATTTCAGATTTGATATTTTAGAAAATAAATTTTAGACAGCAAATTTATAGATACTGATAATTTTTAGTAGAAAAATTTTATGCTGTTTTTTCACTCTGGAGACGCTTCCATCTTTTGCTTAGTATGCCAGTTGACTATGCCTCTCATTGGGAAGTAGGTAGGAGACTGGGAAACTCATATAGTGAATATAAGATTTGATTGCCTGTACAGAGCTTACAGTGAGATTGTCAACTGGTCTGCTATTTAGACAGTCTAAGTAATGCTTAAGAATTTTTAGGTTCTGGAGTAGATAGACCTGATTTGAAAACTGGCTTGTCTACTTGTTAGTTTTGAGAACCCAAGCAGGTGACTTACCTTTTTGTTTTCACCCCTTCTTTAAGGGGAAAATAATGGTCTTTAACTTTTGTGAGTGTTAAATTAGTGCATCTACAGAGCTTGATGGATTGCTTAATGCTTAATAAGCACACAGTAAATGTTTCCACTATTGCCGCCACCATTGAAAGCATCATTATCCATCTTTTCCTTTTAGGAGAAATTTGTAGCCATGCTCTCCTACTCCCTTAATATTACTCTCATCACTATCCTCTTATCTATTATGTTTTCAAATCTGTTATCATTGGAACTTTAATTTTTGCTGCTTTTTCTTGCAAGGTAATTTTAATGGAAGCAAGTAGTCTATCTGAGGATCTTTTGCTTAATTCTTTCCTCTTAGCACCTCCTCATATCATATTTGGGAGCACTACACTTGTTTCACTCTGAGTTTTTAGAACTTATGTGACTAGCTTTATGGGAAGAGAGGATTAAGGAAGATTCTGCAGTTTGTGCTATATTACTTAATATACATTGTATGAAATTGTATAAATGATCCCAAGGGGAACTTAAGTGAGAAAATTGCTTTTAACAAGGGACCTGTTGTTGCCCATTGCATGGGCAACATTAATAAAACAAGCTCAAGCAACTGGTGTTTCATGAAAGATAGCAGAGGACTTAGAACAGATTTTGGTGTAACCTCTTCTGTTATTTAGGTGACTTATTTAACCACTGAGTCTATTTTCTTTCCTAAAATATAGGTATAATAAAATGTACATATGCATAATTAACCTCTTGTGTTTTGAGAATTTAAAGATTACATGCGGCAAGTGACTCTCCTATTGACTAGTATGTAGAAGATATATGGTAAATGCTAATTTCCCTTCTTTAAATGATAATCTATTCTAATCATTTTACCTTAAAGCTGGTTCTGAATAACTTCAATGTAAACAGTTTCACCTAATTTAAAATTTTTCTAAATTAAACTTTGAATAGTCAGGTCCAACTATCAGGTGAGTTTAGTGAGGATTGCCAGAATGGGTCTCAGGATACTGAACACCACGCTGCAAAGGGATTGAAACATAATATTGTCAGTGAGGCCAAGCTTTCATCCTGGTCATTACTGCCTTTATAGGAACCCAACCATTTGTATTGTACCTGACCTCCCATTTTCCCATGAATTAGACCTGCTGCAGGAATCCTGTGCGACTTGACAGAAACCTTTAAATCCGTAATATTTACATCCTCCATATTTTAAGTATTTCTACAGCATAACACTTTTACTGCTATTCACTGTCCAACAGTTTATACATTTGGGGTCACTCCCTCAAATTCTGCCTTTTTGACTTTATGCCAGTCCAGTACAAAGGTCTCTGCATGCTGCACAACTTCCTTTGCAAATGCTTTTCCATTTAAAAACCATTACCATCCATATTATATTTGATCATTATAAAACCACTGGTTGTAGTTAGTATGATTACCTTTCACACAGGAAGCAGCAGTGGCTCAGAGTTTAAGTGACTTCCCTGTGATGATGAAACAATTTAATAATGTAATTTGGATTCAAATCAGGCTATGTTTTATATGTTCTTTTTTCTTAAATGATCTTCAGCATCTTTACTAACTCTCAAAGTCAATTATTCAGATTTGTGTCCTATATTATCAACTAGTAGCTATAAAAATATAATTTTTATAAACAGTATTCTAAGAAATACAGCATATGAGAAACATGTGTAATCTGACTTTGCTCTTCACTTTTTCTCCCTCAAAATACTTCCTACATGCCAGGCTTGTTGTAGGTACTTATAAATGAGAAAGGGTTCTCATCATCTCATACAAAGGGAAAAAATGCTGATAGCGTGAAAGAATATTTTGGTGTATTTGTGGGGAGTGTGCAGTGGCATGTTATCGTGTAAGACTAGAGCCTGAGCTGAGTTTGACAGTAGGAGTCAACTGTCTTCTTTCAGTGGAAAGGGTTCTAACAGTTGTTGGTTAGTTCCCTACCTCATTCTTTGACCTTTACTGTTTTATTGTTTTCTGAATGACCTCCAGCAGCCAGTGTTCGTATCTGGTGCTTGAAAGCTTTTCTTAGAATCCTGGAAGGCCTTGTGCTCTTGCCTGGTCCTCTAAAAGTACCTAGGAATTAACAGCTTATCTCCAGAACTGATGAGAGTATTTTTCATACTGTTTCCCAGCGGTTACTTTGGAATTAAAGTCCAGCTACCCACCTTGGTAGCTCCCTTAATATTGTTCTCTATTTAGGCAACGTTGACTTCCCTGCATTCTAACACTACTTGTACTGAATCTTGGTCTCAAGGTTTGCATCCGTATGAACCCAGATTAAGATAATGATATTTCTGGTCTGGTAGATTAATCTGTCCTTAGCTTTTTTAATACCATTGTCATCAAGGAAGTTCATGTTAAATACAAGTATTTAAAAGTTCATTATGATTTTGGTCTTGTATTTCTGAAAAACATTTTGATTATAGATAACAGCAGGTATAAATGTATTTATATTTTAGTTCTTTTTTCAATTTATGCTCTCAATATTTTATCCACACTGTTTTATTCATTCTTGAGGTAGATAAGAGCAGCTGTCATTTATGAGAATCATTACTGTATTATTGAGTTTTCACAAGTTGAAGCGTAGGTTGTTTTCTCTTCACTTATTTGTTACAGAAAAATTTTTACTAAATTATAAAATGAGTGAGCTGTTTGTGGTTTTAGGGGGAAGAAAAGAAAGAGCTTTTAAAAAACTTTATGAAAGAGAAAAATGTGTTAAGTTAAAATTTTTTAGTGGGTTAGGATGTTGTCATGTCTGTAGAAATATGTCTTAAAATTGCTTACCAAAAATTTTATAGTCAGAAAGAACTTTTCTTAAAGTGAATTTGAAATCCATGTGTACCTTTCCATAGAGAATAGAATTATTTTTAATAGCATTTTAAGACAATGTTTAAAATTTTATTATTTATATATATATTCATTTTTATAGTACCTAAAGCAGGTTGTACATGGTAGATACTTGATAAGTAATTTTTAAGCACTTTGTTTCTTCAAAAGGAA
This sequence comes from Cervus elaphus, assembly GCF_910594005.1. Classification (NCBI taxonomy): domain Eukaryota; kingdom Metazoa; phylum Chordata; class Mammalia; order Artiodactyla; family Cervidae; genus Cervus; species Cervus elaphus. The sequence goes on from NC_057826.1 coordinate 81,398,161, forward strand.
TGTCTCATTCAGTTAATTAATTCATTGATTGTATATTTACTCCAGTAATTTCCTACTTTCTTCTTGGCACTGACTTGATATTGGAAATCTGCAGTAAATGAGACAAATAAAAGTTCATGTGTTCACTGACTGTTTGATACAACATTTCATAGGAAGATAGGCATTAAAAAGTAAATACATGTGAGGAAGTTTTTGAAAATATAAGTGTAAAGGGACTAGGAGAACACATAATAAAGGCAGGTGAAGACTTAAATTTTTAATTGTTTTAAAGATCTACAGTATAACCAAATGGTACAGTATTACCTTTTGACTTTTGGGGGAACTGAAATGCAAGAGTTGCTCTAGAAGAGTAATATTTTTAGTCTGGTAGTCCATAACTGTTTTTACTGGCTCATATTATGAGGGTTCTTTTGAAAGTTTTTGTACTTTCACATATACTTCTTTATTTTGCTGATTGCCATGTTGTTTATATTATTTGTTAGGAACTATTTATGTGATACCTAATGTTGATGTAATATAAACATCTTTATATTAAGTCTAGGCTCCTCTTCTCTACTAAATTAATGCCTCTTCTGAAATATATTTTTGTGTCCCAGGATCTAGTTCAGTACCTTGCATATAGGTAGGCACCTATTAAATATTTGTTGAATAAATAACATTTGTTGTGGAATTGATCTCTTAAATGCTTTGCATCTCTGAGACTCTTCAGAACCACTCAAAATCAAACTTGGTATCAGAATATTTTATGAGTCTTGCTAGCTCTTTATTGTAAGTTACTTTTGAGATCCTTGCTTGGGTGGTTGTGAGGAAGAGGGAAAAGGTAACATACTGGTATTTAGGTAGGTATATGTTTGGTTTGCATGCTTGTAGTAGGATAAGAGTCTAATGAATTTGATGATATCTAAATATGCATAGGTTATGGTTATCTAAAATTACTGTATTTCTGAGTGGCTTAGGTTGCTTTTCAATAGGTAATCTTGATTTTTCTTTTCCATTTTTTTTTTAAAAAGCAGGATTGCTTCACCGTAGAGGGGGAAGATTTGAGGCATGACTTTGAACGCTTACAACTAGCCATGGAAATGGTAGGATTTCTTCCCAAGACACGAAGACAGTGAGTTTATTTATTGTATTCCTTTACCCTCAGTAGAGATCCTTTGAAACAATTTTCTAATATTCCTGATCTAATGCCTCTTCCATCTTAAGCATTACTTAGAATTAGGAAATTTATTTTTGTAAAAGACTTGTTTTGAATTGCTTTCTTTTGTCATAAATTCTTTGAGAATCTGTTGAAAGTTAGAGCTCTTCTTCCTAAAAATGTAATCCATAAACATTTGCATATTATTACAGGAGTTCATGGTGCCCCCCAGACCTCTCCGTGTACCTTCCTTAACTGTTGATTTATAACACTTGTTGTCAAGGGAAGGAGACAATGTGGGTCGAACGGTGGGTTGCTTAAAGTAAAAGAGAAGTGAGGTTACTTTGATAGAAAGTTCTTGTCAAGTTCAGGTGAGAGACAGAAAATAGGTATAATAATGTCCCAGAGTAAACTGAGTTCATGAGATGTAGAGCTCAAGTATAGGGATTATCTATTGGCTGGAAGAGAGGCATGTGTTCTTCTGAGACAGGAGGGAAGGACAACTGAGATGTAGATATTTCACAGTAAGGGCCTAATATTAGATCATATAGTCCAGTGGTCTCCATTACTGTTTTTAAAAAAGGCATTATAATATGATGGTCAGTATAATATGATGTGAGAAAGCATTTTAAAAATATAATAATAAAAAAATCACCTTGGTTACTTTGTTTAAAAAAATACAAATTCTAAGACCTTTCTTTTAAAGATTCTAATTCAGTAGATCTGGGCTTCGCTTGTAGCTCAGTCAGTAAAGAATCTACCTGCAGTGCAGGAGACCCGGGTTCGATCCCTGGGTTGGGAAGATCCCCTGGAGAAGGAAATGGCAACCCATTCCAGTATCCTTGCCTGGAAAATCTCATGGACAGAGGAGCCTGGTGGGCTGCAGTCCATGGCATTGCAAAGAGTCGGCATGACTGAGCGACTAACACATAATTCAGTAGATCTGAAATAGGCCGTGTGGGAAAGGACATTCCAGGTAGGATAAAAAGCACTTAGAAAGTCATGGACTTTTGAAACACCACAGAAGATTCAGACAATGTTAAGTCCCGTTTAAGGCTTCCCTAGTGGCTCTGTGGTAAAGAATCTGCCTGCCAATGCAAGAAGCATGGGTTCAGTCCCTTATCCGAGAAGATCCCACATGCCATGGAGTGACTAAGCCTGTGTGCCACAGCTGCTGAGCCTGTGCTCTGGAGCCCAGGAGCCACGACTGCTGAGTCCACGTGCCACAGCTACTGAAGCCTGTGGTCTCCAGAGCCCAAGCTCTGCAACAAGAGAAGCCAGCACACCAAGAAGCCTGCGTACCACTGCTAGAGAAAAGCCTGTGCAGCAATGAAGACCCAGTACAGTCAAAAATAAATAAATTTAAAACAAAAAGAATAAAGTCCCCTTCAAACAACTATATCTATATATCTGACGAGGATACAGTTCTTAAAGTGGAGTTATATAAAGCACTTTGCACAGTGCCTGACATGGCAAACACTCAATAAATTTTAGTTATTGTAGTTATGATTATTATCCCCGTAATTCTTACTTTTCTGAAGACTAAGTACTCTGTATTTGTACTGGTTAATTTGCTTGATTAGAATTTTGGAATGAAATAAACTTAAGAGAAGTCACATAAGGAAGCTGTAATTTATGGTTTTATTTTCACAGGATTTTCTCTCTTCTCTCAGCAATACTACATTTGGGTAATATCTGTTATAAAAAGAAGACATACCGGGATGACTCCATAGATATCTGTAATCCTGAAGTTCTGCCTGTTGTCTCAGAGTTATTAGAAGTGAGTGATTACATTCTCAGTTTTCATTTCAAATACTGGTAACTTTTCAGTTTTTATTTTGTGTAACTATTTTGTAGGTATAAATGGGTTAATACTTTTAATTAATAATGTTACTCCAGAAGTTGGAATTCTTTCTGTTATGTGTGCCAGACTCTTTAGAAGATTTGGGTTTTCTCCCCCACCTCCCTTTGTCCCAGATATCTGTAACTCCTAAATTTGCTGAATAGGATGAATATTTCACTCTATGCTATATCATGTTCTAGGTCTTTGTAAGTTTTCTCCTACATAGTAGGTTGTTGGTTAGATTATTTTGTTTGAAGATGGGGTGTCCAGATGGGTGGAGTACTGCTTTTTCTTTCTTCATGGCTAAATAGGAGTCAAACGTCTTCATATCCTATGACGTTTCTTCGCACATCAAGGTCCTCATTGCCTTACTTTTTCTTCCTGGACTGATGATTTCTCATGTTTTCTCAGCTAACTGCTCATCTTAAAAGGGGTTTAGTTTTTTATGGGCCCTCTCCTCTGACAGAACAGGAAATATGTATGTGTAAACTCACCTTGAGTATATTCGCATATCTCCAAATATTTTTATGTGACTGTCTATATAAAGATAAACATGATCTGCACAACAGGGGAAGCTATAAACAAATGGAAAGACAACCTGTGGAATAGGAGAAAATATTTCCAAACTATGCCACTGATGGAGGGATATTACATGGTATCACTTATATGTGAAATCTAAAAATATGATGTTGTTGTTCAGTCGTCCAGTCATGTCCAACTCTTTGTGACCCCTTGGACTGCAGCACGCCAGGCCTGTCTGTCCCTCACCATCTCCCAAAGTTTGCCCAGTTCATGTCTTTTGCATCAGTGATGCCATCCAGCCATCTCATCTGACATCCTCTTCTCATGCTCTCAATCTTTCCCAGCATCAGGGACTTTTCCAGTGAGTCAGCTGTTTGCATCAGATGACCACAATACTGGAGTTTCAACTTCAACATTAGTCCTTCCAACGAGTATTCAAGGTTGATTTCCCTTAAGATTGACTGGTTTGATCTCCTTGCTATCAAAGGGACTGTCATATGATACAAATGAATTTAGTTACAAAATAGAAATACACTCATAGACATAGAAAACAAATTTATGTTTACCTAAAAGGAAAATGGGAGGGAGGGATAAATTAGGAATCTGGGATTACTGGATACATACTACTATATGTAAAATAGATAAACAATAAGGACCTACTGCATAGCACAGGGAACTGTATTCAGTATTTTATAACCTATAATGGAAAAGAATTTGAAAAAGGATATGTATTTATATATATAAATAAAACTGAATCACTTTGCTGTATATCTGAAACATTGTAAGTCAACTGTGTGTGTGTGTTAGTTGCTTAGATGTGTCCGACTCTTTGCAACCTCATGGACTGTAGCTTGCCAGGCTCCTCTGTCCGTGGGAGTCTCCAGAAAAGAATACTGGAATGGGTAGCTGTTCCTTTCCAAGATTATTTAGGTCAGTAAGTTTTCCTCCTTCCCTCTTCACTGAGGTTGTTCCAAATATTTGTCATATAGTTTCCATGTTGTGGCCTGCATTCTTCCCTGAGATTCCCCCAGCATCGTAAATGATTTGCTAAACATTTGTGCACTGTAAGATTCATGGGTTATGTATGTGTATATGTGTGGGTTTTGACAGATGCCTAATGTTGTGTATCCTCCACTACAATATCTTACAGAAGTTTCACAGCCCTGAAGCTTCCCTGTGTGTCATCTGTTCAACCCCTCCCTACAAACTACTGATGTTTTTACTAGCTTTGTAGGTTTGCTTTTTTCAGAATGTAACATAATTAGATTCATATAGTATTAATATGTCATGTTTCAGACTTGTTTCACTTAGCAGTATACATTTAAGATTAATCCAGTGTCTTTTCTGGGCTTGATAGCTCATTTCTCTTTATTGCTGAATATTATTCTGTAATGTGCATGTATCACAGTTTGCCTGTCCATTCACCTATTGAAAGTGAAAGTGAAAGTCCCTCAGTCGTGTCTGACTTCTTGTGACCCCATAGACTTTACAGTCCATGGAATTCTCCAGGCCAGAATACTGGAGTGGGTAGCCTTTCCCTTCTCCAGGGGATCTTCCCAACCCAGGGATCGAACCTAGGTCTCCTGCATTGCAGGCGGATTCTTTACCAACTGAGCCACAAGGGGAGCCCAAGAATACTGGAGTGGGTCGCCTATCCCTTCTCCAGTAGATCTTCCTGACCCAGGAATTGAACCAGGGACTCCTGCATTGCAGGCAGATCCTTTACCAGCTGAGCTCTTAGGGAAGCCCACCTATTGAAGAATATGTTAATTATTTCCAACTTTTTTTTGCAATTATCAGTGATCTTTTTTTTTCCTGTTAAAATATCACTTATTTTTCAAATCTTGGTTCATATACTGCTTCATCGGTTTTAACTGTGTTAAATGATTTAAACTGATTCTATCAGCATAGAACAATTTGCTTCTCCTTAGCATAATTCAGTGGAGAAGGCAATGGCACCCCACGCCAGTACTCTTGCCTGGAAAATCCCGTGGATGGAGGAGCCTGGTAGGCTGCGGTCCGTGGGGTCGCTAAGAGTCGGACACGACTGAAGTAACTTAGCTTAGCAGCAGTGTAATTCAGTATTGGCTTTGTAGCATAGTTAATTGTTTACCAGTCTGTGTCCATTATAAGGTAGTGGCAGTGTTCTTTGAGATCTGTGGATGTGCTTATTTATCTAACCTTACAATGTTTATTATTTTGTACATACCTTGCTGTTTGTTTATTAACTTTAATGGAATGAGTTAGCCTGGTAGAAGAGGCAGGAGGGAGTACTTTGAGTTGGAACTAGACTCACTCATTAGAAAGGAGGTCCAGAATGTGAAGTCTGGTATCTGAAAGCTGTAATTTTAAAGCTCACGAGGGTCAGAAAACAGATCTTTCAGACAGGACTTCAAGGTGATATTTTAGTCATTCATCTCGTATTGTGGTAATACAGAACATTGTGGCTAGTGATCTTTCTTAGAAGTTTAGGCATTCAGCTAGTACCAAGGCTTCTAATCCTAGTGAAATATTTCTTTTTTGGTGAGAGACTAATAGAGCAATTTAGGAAATTTAAAGAGGAACTCAGTTGTTTGTAAAAAAAAAGAGTGGTGGGGGAGGAATCCAAGTCTGAAAATTGGGCTTGCCGGTGTTAAAGTTAGACTAACAACTAAGTGTGATTTGATAGCAAATCCCACCTTTTGAATTCAGGATTCTCAAATTCCTTGTTGTGAGTGGTTCCTCTTTCTAGTTTGGAGTGGTTTAAGGAGTGAAGTTTCAGTAATAAGTAGAAAGAAAATATCTTCAAAAGTCAAGGAGCTAGAGAAGATCTGACAACACCTACCAGAGTGCCCTGCCTATAGGTAGACCTTATTTTTATTTATCATTGTTTTTTATTAAAAACATATTTTTGGCCCTAAGGCTTGTAGGATTTTAGCTTCACAACTAGGGATTGAACCTTGGCCCTTGGCAGTGAAACCATTGGGTCCAGACCACTGGACTGCCAGGGAATTCCCCCATGAAGTTTATTTATTTATTTACTTATTATTTTCTTTTTTTTTTTTGCTGCACGGGTATTCATTGCTGCATTTGGGCTTTCTCTAGTTGTGGCAAGAGGGGGCTTCTCTCTTCATTGTGGTCCACTGGCTTCTCATTGCGATGGCTTCTCTTGTGGAGCTCGGGCTGTAGCAGGCTTCAGTAGTTGCAGCTCTCAGGCTTTAGAGCACAGGCTCGGTAGTTGTAGCACATGGGCTTAGCTGCTTCGTGGCATGTGAGGTCTTCCCAGACTAGAGATCGACCCTGTATCCCCTGCATTGACAGGCAGATTCTTAACCACTGCCACCAGGGATGTCCAGTAAAATTTAAAGACTATTTGGAAAATTATAAAGGTAGCTGATTAAAATATGAATTCAATAATATTTTAAGTTGCTTATTGAATCCAGATACGATTAGTATCTTTTATGTGGTTATGGTGTGTGTGTAGACTTGTCTATGTGGTTATGGTATGATGTGTGTAGACTTGTGTATGTGGTTATGGTATGATGTGTGTAGACTTGTGTATGTGGTTATGGTGTGTGTGTGGACTTGTGTATGTGGTTATGGTTTGTGTGTGGACTTGTGTATGTGGTTATGGTGTGTGTGTGGACTTGTGCATGTGGTTTTGATGTGTGTGTAGACTTGTGTATGTGGTTATGGTGTGTGTGTGTAGACTTGTTCATGTGGTTATGGTGTGTGTGTGTAGACTCGTGCATGTGGTTATGGTGTGTGTGTGTAGACTCGTGTATGTGGTTATGGTGTGATGTGTGTGGACTTGTGCATGTGGTTATGGTGTGTGTGTGTAGACTCGTGCATGTGGTTATGGTGTGTGTGTGTAGACTTGTTCATGTGGTTATGGTGTGTGTGTGTAGACTCGTGTATGTGGTTATGGTGTGTGTGTGTAGACTCGTGTATGTGGTTATGGTGTGATGTGTGTGGACTTGTGTATGTGGTTATGGTGTGTGTGTAGACTCGTGTATGTTGTTATGGTGTGATGTGTGTGGACTTGTGTATGTGGTTATGGTGTGTGTGTGAACTTGTGTATGTGGTTATGGTGTGTGTGTGGACTTGTGCATGTGGTTATGGTGTGATGTGTGTGGACTTGTGTATATGGTTATGGTGTGTGTGTGGACTTGTGTATGTGGTTATGGTGTGTGTGTGGACTTGTGCATGTGGTTATGGTGTGTGTGTGTAGACTCGTGCATGTGGTTATGGTGTGTGTGTGTAGACTTGTGCATGTGGTTGTGGTGTGTGTGGACTTGTGCATGTGGTTGTGGTGTGTGTGGACTTGTGCATGTGGTTGTGGTGTGTGTGGACTTGTGCATGTGGTTATGGTGTGTGTGGACTTGTGCATGTGGTTGTGGTGTGTGTGGACTTGTGTATGTGGTTATGGTGTGGTGTGTGTGGACTTGTGTATGTGGTTATGGTGTGGTGTGTGTGGACTTGTGTATGTGGTTATGGTGTGCGTGTAGACTTGGGCATGTGGTTATGTGTGTGAACTCGTGTATGTGGTTATGGTGTGTGTGGATTCGTGTATGTGGTTATGGTGTGTGTGTGGACTCGTGTATGTGGTTATGGTGTGTGTGTGAACTTGTGTATGTGGTTATGGTGTGTGTGTGAACTTGTGCATGTGGTTATGGTGTGTGTGGACTTGTGTATATGGTTATGGTGTGATGTGTGTGGACTTGTGTATGTGGTTATGGTGTGTGTGGACTTGTGCATGTGGTTGTGGTGTGTGTGGACTTGTGTATGTGGTTATGGTGTGTGTGGACTTGTGCATGTGGTTATGGTGTGATGTGTGTGGACTTGTGCATGTGGTTGTGTGTGTGGACTTGTGTATGTGGTTATGGTGTGTGTGGACTTGTGCATGTGGTTGTGGTGTGTGTGGACTTGTGTATGTGGTTATGGTGTGATGTGTGTGGACTTGTGTATGTGGTTATGGTGTGTGTGGACTTGTGCATGTGGTTATGGTGTGATGTGTGTGGACTTGTGCATGTGGTTGTGGTGTGTGTGGACTTGTGTATGTGGTATGGTGTGTGTGTGGACTTGTGCATGTGGTTATGATGTGTGTGAACTCGTGTATGTGGTTATGGTGTGATGTGTGTGGATTCGTGTATGTGGTTATGGTGTGTGTGGACTCGTGTATGTGGTTATGGTGTGTGTGTGGACTTGTGCATGTGGTTATGGTGTGTGTGGACTTGTGTATGTGGTTATGGTGTGTGTGTAGACTTGTGCATGTGGTTGTGGTGTGTGTGGACTTGTGTATGTGGTTATGGTGTGTGTGTGTGGACTTGTGTATGTGGTTATGGTGTGTGTATGTAGACTTGTGTATGTGGTTATGGTGTGTGTGTGGACTTGTGCATGTGGTTGTGGTGTGTGTGGACTTGTGCATGTGGTTGTGTGTGTGGACTTGTGTATGTGGTTATGATGTGTGTGTAGACTTGTGTATGTGGTTATGGTGTGTGTGTGTGGACTTGTGCATGTGGTTGTGGTGTGTGTGTGGACTTGTGTATGTGGTTGTGGTGTGTGTGGACTTGTGCATGTCGTTATGGTGTGATGTGTGTGGACTCGTGTATGATCACTGCCACGTTTTAGTGCCAGCATTAAGTCAGCTCCTCAAAATGAGTTGGGTAGTTTTTCATTCTTCAAAATCTTTTTTCTGTATTTAATAGAAGAATCATTAGCAAAGAATAATATGTTTGTTAAAGATATGAATAATATCAACCCTATGACCAATGGTATTTAATGTTCCTCCAAATAGTTTTGTGTTTACTGATTTTTCAGGATTTTTAAATCTGGTTTGAGTTAATTTTGATGATTTGTGTTTTTCTGCGAAACAATTTGTTGATTAAATGTTTAAAGCTTACTACTTTTGTATTCATTGTGAATACTCTGTTAATGTTTAAATTATTTTTCTCTATGATGTTAGCTTTCTATTCATGTTTCTTAATGTTCTTTCTATTCATGTTTTCTTTGATACATATTTGTCTTTCATTTCTTACATACTTATGTATTGATTTACATTTTTAACATATTTTCTCTTTTCTGTTAAATTATGAAATATTTTTTAGAATATAATATATATGAAAAAGGTATAATAAATACCTGTAGACTCAAAATATTATCCAAGTAATAAAATATTACATGTAATTGAAGTCCACTGTGTACTTTGCCCAGCAGAAGTATAAACACTACTATGAATTTAGTTTTTTTCTAAGTTTTATTAATTGAAATTATAAATGCAGTCAAAAGTGGAGAGATGCCCAAGTACCCATTGTTAAGCTTCATCACTTATTAATGTGGCCCATCTCTTTTCATCTGTATCTTCACCTCTGTTCCTTCCCAATTCTTTTAAAACAAATTCTAAAATAAAATCCCAGTTATCTAAAAGATAAGGGCTATGTTTGTAAAAATATTCATAATAATTAGGAAATTACTGTATAGCACACAGAACCCTACTCAATACTCTGTGATGGCCTATATAGGAAAAGACTCTTAAAAAAAAGGTGGATATATATATATAAAAATATGGCTTCCCATGTGGAACAGTGGTAAAGAATCTGTCTGCCAGTGCAGAAGATGCGGTTTTGATCACCCAGTTGGGATCACCCTTGGAGTCAGAAATGGCAACCCACTCCAGTATTCTTGCCTGAAAAATTCCATGGACAGAGGAGCCTGATGGGTTGCAGTCCATGGAGTTGCAAAGTGTCAGACACGACTGAACAGACATGCACGTATATTTACAATGGGTTCACCTTCCCGCACACTTGAAACTGACCCAACACTACAAATCATCTATACTGCAAAAATTTTTTTAAAAAACTCACAATATTATTAAAATACCTAAAAATAAATAAGTTGGTTTTTAGTCTCAGCTGTATAGTCAATGTTGAGGTTTTCTTTTTTTTAATGATTTCCCTACAGTTTCTTGTTTTTCATTGTTATAATTGACATACAATGTTAGTTCCAGCTGTTAAACATAATACAATATATTTCAAATATACAAAATACAGTATATTTCAAAATGATCATAGTAAGTCTAATCAACGTCTTTCAGGATACATAGTTACAAAAAGTTTATTTTCTTGTGATTAGGATTTCTAAGACCTCTTCTAGCAACTTTCAAATGTGGAATACAATTTTTATTAACTGTTGTTACCATGTTGTGCATTCCATCCCCATGACATGTGACCTTTACATTATATCTGGAAGTTTGTACCTTCTGCCTTGAATTTGTTGTTGTTGTTCAGTTGCTCAGATGTGTCCAACTCTGCTACCCCATGGACTGCAGCACGCCGGGCCTCCCTATCCTTCTCTATCTCCTGGAGTTTGCTCAAACTCATGTCCATTGAGTCGGTGATGCCATCCAACCATCTCGTCCTCTGTAGCTCCCTTCTCCTCCTGTCCTCAATGTTTCCCAGCATCAGGGTCTTTTCCAGTGACTCGGCTCTTCCCATCAGGTGGCTCAAATATTGGAGTTTCAGCTTCAGCATCAGTCCTTCCAATGAATATTCAGGGTTGATTTCCTTCAGGATTGACTGATTTGATCTCCTTGCTGTCCAAGGGACTCTCAAGCATCTTCTCCAGCACCACGGTTTGAAAGCATCAATTCTTTGGTGCTCGGCCTTCTTTATAGTCCAGCTCTCATGTCTGTACATGACTAATGGAAAAACGATAGCTTTGGCTATATGGACCTTTGTTGGCAAAGTGACGTCCCTCCTTTTTAATACGCTATCTAAGTTCATCAAAACTTTTCTCCCAAGGAGCAAGCATCTTATAATTTCATGACTGCAGTCACTGTTGCAGTGATTTCGAAGTCCAAGAAAATAAAATCTGTCACTGTTTCAATTTTTTCCCTATCTGTTTACCATGCAGTGGTCGGACCAGATGTCATGATCTTAGTTTTTTGAATGTTGAGTTTTAAGCCAGCTTTTTCACTCTCCTCTTTCACTCTCATCTAGAGGCTCTTTAGTTCCTCTTCGCTTTCTGCCCTTAGGTTAGTGTCATCTGCATATCTGAAGTTATTGATATTTCTCCTGGCAATCTTGATTCTAGCTTGTGCTTTATCCTGCTTGGCATTTCCCATGATGTACTGTCCATATAAGTTAATAAGCAGGGTGACCGTATACAGCCTTGATGTACTCCTTTCCCAATTTTGAGCCAGTCCATTGTTCTATGTCCAGTTCTAACTGTTTCTTCTTGACCTGCATACAGGTTTCTCAGAAGGCAGGTAAGGTAGTCTGGTATTTCCATCTCTTTAAGGTCTTAATTTTCCAGTTTCTTGTGATCAGCATAGTCAGTGACTTTAGTGTAGTCAATGAAGCAGATGTTTTTTTTCTGGAATTTCTTGCTTTTTCTATGATCTAGTGAATGTTGGCAATTTGCTCTCTTGTTCTTCTGTGTTTTCTAAATCCAGCTTGTACATCTGGAAGTTCTCGGTTCACATGCTGTTGAAATCTAGCTTGAAGGATTTTGAGCATTACCTTGCTAGCATGTGAAATGAGCACAACTGTATGGTAGTTTGAACATTCTTTGGCATTGCCTTTCTTTGGGATTGGAATGAAAACTGACCTTTTCCAGTCCTAGGTCCACTGCTGAGTTTTCCAAATTTGCTGACATACTGAGTGCAGCACTTTAACAGCATCATCTTTTAGGACTTGAAATAGCTCAGCTGAAATTCCATCACCTCCACTGGTTGAATTTAGTTTTTATTATCATTCTTATTTTTATATTTTCAAAATAGATAGATGTGTCCATACAGAATATATAGTTTTGTTCTGAATGTTTTCACACTTTATATGTGTTATACTGTATGTATCATTCTAAAACTTGACTTTTTGACTTCATATTTTGTTTTTAAGATTTTTCAGAAAAAAAAAAGATTTTTCAGTGTTGACTTATACATTCTAGATTCTTCTTTGAGCTGTTGAATAAAATTCTCTTATATGAATAAAACAATTTTTCTTTTTTAGTGGGGAGTGAGGTTATTTGTAATTTTCCATTTATGGATAGTACTATGATAGGCCTTGTACATATATCCTTGTTAACATGTGTGAGAATTATTCTAGGATATAATTCAATGAATGAAATCTTGGGTATGATATATACACATATTGAGCTTTATTGTTACTGACATATTACTGTCTATAGTGATTATACCAATTTATACCAGGGTATGGAAGTCACCTTTGCCCACGTTGTTGCCAGTTTGTATTTGTTTGTTCCCTTAAAAACATTTCTTACATCTGTTGCATGAGTCATTCGTTTTCCGATGGTCAGTTTTAATAATAATTGCTTGCATGAAGAAATACTCCTCAGAATATTACAGTGTTTTTTTTATCATATATGTTTTTTCTTAGTTTTGTCATTTTGTATAATCTGCATTATCGATAATTTGATTCTTGAAATATTTTAGATATATCTGAAAGGTTGAGGTTTTTACATTTAAACTTTGGCTATTCATCTTGTGAAGTTAATTTGCCTGAATATGTTTCTGTTGTTTGGAATTAGAAGATTCAGCAATGGATGCTCCAAAAGAAGGTTTATTTTCTTTATGGCGTAATCTTATTTTAAAACATGATTGACCTGTCATGAGTTTGCTGGTGGCAGGGTAATGACTCACTGTTGTTTTATAAGTGTAAAAACATGAACTGAAGTGATACATGAGAACTTCATGATTATTTTGGCTTCTATAGAGAGAGTAAGAATAAAGGAAGCATCAACTTTATTTTAAAGTTTAGCATCTGTAAGTGAAAATAAACATCTGAAACATCAATAACTATCCATTGTAATGTTCCTGGAATTCAAGATATATTGTTGGGATGCCCCTCGTGGTCTAGTGGCTAAGACTCCATGTTCCCAAAGCAGAAAACTTGGATTCGATTACTGGTCAGGGAGCTCAGATCCCATATGCCACAACTTAGACTTGGTGCAGCCAGATAAATTCAGTTAATAAACAAGAATTTAGAAAAAAAAGTATTGTCATTTTTTAGTCCTTGTATCCAGGTTGTGGGATTATGACTGACTGTCTTAAAATATTTTTTGTGCTATTGTGTATTTTTCATACTCTGTGCAATGAAACATGTTTCTCTGTTATGATCAGAAAGAAAACTTTAAAAAGACCAAACTGTCTTATTTACCCTTTGTGTCTTTTTTGTGGTGAAGAAGGGTGAGTGGGACACTTAAATTCCACTTTGGCCAATAATTAAATTGCCCAGTGTATTGTCTTTTTGTTTTTTCTCTATTGCATATTTGCTTTCCTCATTATTTTTTTCTCTGTTTGATGTTTCAATAAGTAATTCAACCACTGTTATAAATCTTATATTGAATTTACTTTTCTGCTGTATAGGTTAAAGAAGAGATGCTGTTCGAGGCACTAGTTACAAGGAAGACTGTGACAGTGGGAGAAAAGCTTATTTTACCATACAAACTGGCAGAGGTATGAATAGATTTTCTTTGAAATCGGGGAACTCTAAATGCTTTTTGAACTTTAGGTTTATATTCTTGCTCTTAATAGAATGAAAATGACAGTAGTGTTGATTGAAATATTTTCTGGGCTCTTGAAACTTGATTATGAATTTTCTATCAACTTGGAAACTTTTAAAGTTGAATGTGATTGAAACAGTATGCTTACATTTTTCTCCAATGGTCTTAATCTCATCACCATTTTTAATTTTCATTTGATTAATATGGATAGGTAGCAATATTTGACACAAATGATTTTTCCTTCTTGAGCACATCATATCTTCTGGCACATCATACTCTTGGGTTACTTTTCCATTGTTGGCCACTCCTTGGCAGTTCTTTTTGTTTGTTTTTTTCTTCTTCCTGACTCTGTTGATAAAGGATGGGGTTCCGTAGGACAGTCTTTGTCTTCTGTATACTTTTTATCTCAATTGTCTCACTCAGCCCCATGGCTTTAAATGTCATCTGTATAGTGAGGCTTCCACTAAAGTTTTATTGCTACAGGGAGCCAATATTACTGTTTTACCACTCAAGTATATGAGAGTGGGCTTCCCTGGTGGCTCAGAGGGTAAAGCGTCTGCCTACAATGCGGGAGACCTGGGTTCGATCCCTGGGTCAGGAAGATCCCCTGGAGAAGGAAGTGGCAACCCACTCCAGTACTCTTGCCTGGAAAATCCCATGGACTGAGAAACCTGGTAGGCTACAGTCCACGGGGTCACAAAGGGTCAGACACGACTGAGCGACTTCACTTCACTTTTATATGAAAGTGAAGTGAAGTGAAATTGCTCAGTCGTGTCCGACCCTTTGTGACCTCATGGACTATGCAGTCCATGGAATTCTCCAGGCCAAAATACTGAAGTGGGTAGCCTTTCCCTTCTCCAGGGGATCTTCCCTTCCCAGGGATTGAACCCAGGTCTCCCGCATTGCAGGTGGATTCTTTACCAGCTGAGCCACAAGGGAAGCCCAAATATACTGGAAGTATATAGGAGTAGGAAAATTATTGAAAGGTCTACCACTTTATGGTGAAATTTTACAGAAATGATGAGAAATCATAGTGATGACGATTATAAACGTAGGATAAGAATGTGAGACTAAAAAAAAAAAAAAAAAAGAATGTGAGACTAGAAGACATGGAGGTGGGAAAATAGTGATTTAAGTGTAAAGAATGCTTTCTAGGCAGACGTTGATCCATTCATCGCATTTTTTTGGGTCTCTCCTGATTGTACCTGTCCACATTTCTTCATTATTCAGGTATCTTATGTCATATTTTATAGCTGCCAACTTTGAGAGCGCCTTTGTAGGCCACAGAAAAACCATTTAAGAGTTTTGCTCTTCTTTTACATAAAGGTTCAATGCTTTTATATTTTCTTTCTCCACTTTTTTGATTATTAAATATTTGTTATGTTTATTTGCATCTTTTAACTTTAAATTCAGCTTTCTGAGATCATTTTTGTTGCCCCTGTTTTATTTTGATTTATGTTTGTTTAGTCTGGAAGATCCCCTGGAGCAGGAAATGGCACCCCAGTCCAGTATTCTTGCCTGAAAAAATCCATGGGCAGAGGAGCCTGTGGACTATATCCCTTGGGGCTGCAAAGAGTCAGATACAACTGAACGACTGAGCATATTTGTTTGGTGTATTTATTTATTTATTTAGTAAATATTTGAAAAAGCTTTTTGTGTCTAGAATTGTGCTAGGCATTATGGGTAAAATGAAGAGCAGTCCTTAAGGATTTTAGTATTTTTTTTCGGAAAAGCAATGGAAAGAAGTGTTTTAAGCAAAAAAGTTGCCTTAGAGTTTTTTTTTTTTTTTTTTTTTTTAGGACAATCTGACAGCAACGTGAACAATCAGTTGGAGGAGAGTGTTAGTTTCCTGTAGCTATGTAACAAGCTTTAGTGACAATACAACACAAAGTTATTATCAGAAAGTTTCCATGGATCTGGGCCTGGGTTAGCTGGGTCCTCTGCTCAGGGTTTCACCAGGCTGAAGTCAAGATATTCTTGATGGCTGTTTTTTAATCTGAGACTCAACATCCTCTTTCAGGTTCACAATTTGTTGGCAGGATTCACTTCCTTGTAGGACTGAGGTCCATAATTTCTTGTTTGCTGTTAGGGGCCATTCTCAGCAGCTAGAGTGTACTTGGCATTTCCTATCGTGTGGTCCTGTACACAGCATGGCAGTTTGCTTCTTCAGGTCCAGCACGAGAACCTCTGAGGCATGCGCTCACTCCCTAGTAAGCCACCTCTACCTGGGACAGTATCTCTTGGGTTAGCTAAAAATTTCAGCTGATTTGGGGCCATAATTATATATTTAAAATCCCTTCACCTTCGTCATATAACATAAGATAGTTATAGGAGTGAAATCCATCATCTTTACAGTCCTGCTCTCACTAACTGTGAGGGGATTTAGAGAGGAAGGGGATTTAGAGAGCATGTATACCCAGTGATGGGAGTCTTGGGAACCATCTTAGGATTCTAACACAGAGGGCAAGAGTGAATGTGCAAAGGTGAGTTTGGAGGCTATAGTAGTTACTACTCCTGAGGAGAAAGATGCTTGCTGCTGTGTCTAGAAAGGTGACATTCTGATAGGGAGAAATGGGTGTATTTAAAAAGAAAAAAATTTAGGAGATTAAGTCAACAAGATTTGGCGATGAGTTCTTAGTGGGAAGCGGGGAGGAAGAAGGAGACGTCAGGCATGAATCCTGATTTTGTGGTACATACAACTATAAGAATATTGGTAACATTCAGTGAGACAGGAAGCGCTAAACAAGATCTTGAGTGGGAAAATGATTAATTGGTATTTGGGCTTATTGAGGTCAAGCTATGACAAGACTGCATTTCAGAGAAAAGAGGCTAAAAGTGTAATATTGGGAGTTATGGTGCAAAAAGGCATATTCATATATTTGAATTTTCTCTGAATCTTTTAATTTGACATGAAGGGTTGCCCTTTAATGAAAAATTCAGCTCATTTATATTGATTATGGCAACTAGCATGTTTTCTTATTCTTTGTTTTAAAATATTTTGCTTTTGCTGAATTTAATCAGATTTTCTTAATCCCATATTCCCCCCCCCACCCCTCAGAAGCATAGAATGATTATTCTTTCTATATATTCTGCCATTGATTTTCTTGATATTTTAAAGATACTTTGTTGATCACTTGCCTATGAATAGAATTTTAGGTCCACATTATTTTTTCTCTCAGAACTTCTAAACATTTTCCAATTATTTTCAAGTTTTAATTGTTGGATAGAGAATTTGATGCCTGTTTTCTCTTTTTCTATGTAGGTAATAGTAATTAGTTTGTGTTCTAGCAACTTGAAGCTTTTTTTTCCACTTAAATTCAGAAATTCATTCATCATTTACATGTAGTCAGTTGTTGTATTGTCTCCATTTTACAGTTGTAAGAAAAAATTGTAGCCTAAGAGTTTCAGCAAGTTGACAAATTTCAAATTGTTAGAATAAGAAACTGAAATTGGAATATAGTCTAGCTCTTAATCAATGCTCTGTACCTACTCTAATATATAAACTTCAAAATAAGTCCCTAAATAATAAATACGTAAATTATTAGGATTTGCTTTTTTAAGTGATAGTATTCAATCGTCTAAGACATGTGCTTTCCCAACCCTCTTTTTAGGTTGAGTGCCTTCTAAATGTTGAATTTTCTTTAAGTAATTCTCTTCATTGTTTAGATCAGTTTCAGGTTTTCACAAAAACTCAGTATATATACAGAGTTTCCATAAACTGGGGAAAGCTTGAGGTGAGGGAAAAAAATAAATCACCATAACTCCGTAATGAAAGAATTGTTAGTGTTTGGGGAGGAAGAGCTTCTAGATGTTACTGTGGATGACAGGCTGAAGACAACTAGGAATGTAATTGTGGTGGTATTATTATTGTTTCAAGTTCCACAGATAACTGATGCTGTTTGCTAACAGGTTTATTCCTATTCCTGGAATATTCTTCCTCACTTTAGCTGGCAAAGTTCATTTGTTAATAAACTTCCTATTCTATCTTCTTTACTAGATGAAATATATACCCCAATTTTTAGTAAAGCTATTTTGAATTGAGTGACCTACATTTTGCTTTTTTAATCTTTCATGGCAGTTTTAGCCTGGATTTCCTGAGTTGGATTAAATTAATGAGTATATATAGAAAACTTCAATTATAAATTATTGAGATAAAAATTAATTTATTTTTCAAGATAATAAGCTTTTTTTTTTCCAGATTGTTGCCAATTTCACTTGGATTCCTAACTTTTTTTTTTTCCCTAGGCTGTGACAGTGAGGAACTCTATGGCTAAGTCTTTATATAGTGCCCTGTTTGACTGGATCGTTTTTCGGATTAATCATGCACTTATGAATAGTAAAGATTTGGAGCAAAATGCCAAGGTAGACATATGTTGGACCCTAATATATTTTTCCTGAAAAACTGTTTTAATAAAATGGTTAATGCATGACTTTTAAAAACACAGAATTGTATATAGCAATAAGTATCACCTTATAGTATTCACCTTATATCACCTTATAATATTTCCTGGTATTTCTCTCCTTACTACTGTTTCTATGACCCTATTCAGGGAAACTGTTCTTTCTGTGCATCAGAGCTTTTACCCTATGTCCTTACATTCCTGTAGATATACCTGTACAGAGTTGCTTTTAAATGTAAAAAGAGGATCATGCTACCTGCATTGTTTCTAATTTGTATTTTTTTAACCTAGCTATGTCTTGATATATATCTGGACCTCATTATTTTTAATATTGTAATATTATATAATATGCATATGTAGCATAAATTCAAATATATTCAAATACATTTTTTATTGTTATAAATGATTATGTAAGAGATATTCTTTGTGCAGATTTCTCTAGGATAAAATCCTCAAATTGTTGGACTTAAGGATACATATATATTTAAAAAGCTTGGTTGCTACTGCTAAGTGGCTTTTCAAAAAAGACTACACCTCGTTAGAGATGAATGGAAGTGCCTGTTTCCCTGTGACTTTACTCAGTTGAGCATTATCAGTATTTTCATCTTGCTAATCTGATAAGGGGGACTATTTTATTATCAGTCTTTTCAGTGTTAGATGAAAGACGAGTACCTGCTCATGTTTTCTCTATTTTATTATTTCTTTATATATTTTTGCTATTTTTATCTTATTTGTCATTTTATTACAAGTCATTTTGGATATTGCAGAGACAAAGTTTCTGATACATAGTGCAAATATTTTCTCAACTTACTAGATTTGTTCATATTATGTTTTTAAGCCTATATATTTTAAAGTTTTGTCCCCAGTTAAATCTGTCATTATTTTACTTTATTGCCCTAGGTTTTATTTGTTTATTTTCCTTATATAGGAAGGGCTCGTCTAGGCCAAGTTTATAAAGTATGAATGTTTATTCTCATACTTTTAGAATTTAATTTATGTTCATGTTTGTGTTCACAATTATGTTTATGTTTTTTCCCCAGCTGGATTTTATTTTTTAACATGGTAGATTTTAGATATTTACCTTTAATCTTTTCAAATCCATTTTTATTCCCCAACAACTTTTATGAAATAGCCTACCTTTTCAGGCCAAATAGCAACGTCATCTTTATTACTTAATCCTACCGTCTTAAATATATTAATACAATTGCTCTTATATGACCATGTCATGCCTTAAGTCCACTAGTAGGAAATTGATTTAAATTTTAATCTAATTTACCAAATTGATTTCTTTCTGAAGATCATTATTTTCACTGCTTTTTGTAAGGGCTTAGAATTAGTCAGCAGAAGTAATCAAACAAAACACTCATAATGGAGACTTTTAAAAGTCTCTTGCTATTTATCACTCATTACATCAGTTTGCCCAGTATCTCTTAGCACCAGTGGAGAAAAATTGTTTCATTTAATCATAGCTGTCATACAACTCTATTTTAAGCATGAGGTGGGGTGTGGGAAGAATAATAGTTTGGGGTGTTAGGACTGAATATTCAACGTCCTTAGCAAGAAGTTAGAAGATTGTTTCTGGAAGTGTCATATCAAGAAATAGAAGAATAAACACTTTTTACTATATTATACTATTCTGTACCATGTAACTAAAAAGATTTGAGTGTTTTTGACTTTAGGGAGCAGAAATTGAGGATGGTGAAGTGGTTTGCTGTAATCTTTTTAGAACTGTTAAATGTCATAAATCTTTTTTTTTTTTAAGTTAATGTCATAAATCTTGTATGACTACTTTGCTAAAAATTTTTAATGTTGTAACTTCAAGAAACCACATATTCTGATATCCAGTTTCATTTCTAGCCTGTGTAAGACAAGAAATATGCTTGTTAGCTTATCTTAAAGCAAAATTTTATTGGGATAGAGAAGTCAAACTAGGAAAATTTGCATGGTCCTTTGGCAGAACCAGGCATACCCAGGGTTAACCTAGCTTTACTTTACTAACCTTCTGACTTTCCAATAGCCTTTTTTTTTTTCCTTCCCTTGTCTCTGGGGATTTAGAGATTTGTGGTATTGAGGTAACAAGTCTTTAACTCTGCTTTGTACATTTCTGTGAAGTAATCAGTGAATTACATGTGTTAAAACTGGATGTATTTTTATAATTAAGATAAAAAGAAAATGATGAAGATAAAGAGAACTAAAATGCTTTTTATTTTTAGTATATTTTGGTTGACCACTGGGTCCCCTCAAATTTTCCTCTACTGCTGTCAAAGAACTTTGAACATTTTGCTACTTATATTGTGACTATTGTTCATGAAATAAATTTAAGCATCATTTTTTAACCATAATTTCTTTCTTGTTTTTCACAGACTTTGTCCATTGGTGTTCTTGATATTTTTGGGTTTGAAGATTATGAAAATAACAGCTTTGAACAGTTCTGTATTAATTTTGCTAATGAACGTTTACAACACTACTTTAATCAGCATATCTTTAAATTGGAGCAAGTGAGTACCTGAATGGGCTTCCCAGGTGGCTTGGTGGTAAAGAATCCGCCTGCCAATGCAGGAGATGCAGGAGATGTGGGTTCAGTATCTGGGTTGGGAAGATTCCCTGGAAGAGGAAATGGCAACCCACTCTAGTACTCCTGCCTTGAAAATCTCAAGGACAGAGGAACCTGGCGGGTTACAGTCTATGGGTTCACAACTGAGCAACTGAGCACACATGTGTGAGGATGTGAATGTGTGTTCACTTGCCCCTTCCCCACTCCCTGAACCCCCACCTGCACCTTCACATACACCACATAAGTTTTTTGAGTCATAGTCATGATAAGTATTTTAAGTGTTGATTTCAATAAAGATATTATTATCTTCATATTAGTGTAAGCAAATGACAGATGAGAGCATAGATTTTTGGGCCTTATCACACAGGGTATTCTGTTTTAATTAAAAGGCCTCAAGTAGAATCAGTAATATGTGCTTATTTGATGGAACCTTTGAATGAAAAGATCTATGGGTTTGTTTTGATTTTTGTTGATGTTTTTGATTTTTAATTGCTTTTGTGGCCTTGGTCACAGTGTGTCATATTAAGTATGCTTGTTTGATTCCTTTGATCTCTTTAGTTCAAGGATGGGATAGAGGAGCTTATTAATAGAATCTTAAATCAGCTTAGAATGTGGATACAAAGAAACAGGACAGTATAGAGAGACCAAATTGAGTAACTACATGTTTTTTATGAAATGCTCAAATTGATTGAATTAGGATAGGAAGAGTAAGCCATCAGTTTACATGAGAATTCTTAGGGTAACTGCAGGGTCGAAAGAAATGTGGGTTCTTTCTCTAAGCCAGGTTTGAATTCAGTAACAAGTTGAGTTTATAGCCCAGAAGTTAAGTTTGCATATGAAGACATAAATAAAAGGTGGGTTCACATTCAACTCAAAGGAATAATGAAGAAAAGAAATGAACAGAAAATCACAACAGTTTCCTGTCATTGGGGCTTGCTCTGTCTTGGCTTTAAGCACAACTGTTTAAGCACCACTGTTAAAAGATAGTATTATTTTTTATAATATCACCTAACATGTAGTGCTTACCATTAAGTGATAGAAATAAAAATATACCAAAGATGCTTTGGGAGGAAACATTTTGAGAATTTTAATTACTGAAGTTCACTTCTAAGCCTTGCCCAAAATTAATACATGGGAGAGATATGTAATATATTGCCATGCAGGATGATAGGTACTAAAATCAGATATAAGGTAAAGTAGTGATAGAAAGATTCGGACACGACTGAGCGACTTCACTTTCACTTTTCACTTTCATGCATTGAAGAAGGAAATGGCAACCCACTCCAGTGTTCTTGCCTGGAGAATTCCAGGGACGGCGGAGCCTGGTAGGCTGCCGTTTATGGGGTCGCACAGAGTCGGACACGACTGAAGTGACTTAGCAGCAGCAGCAGTGATAGAAAGGATGAAATTTATTAGAATTTGTTGAAAGTCTGCAGAGATTTCCTAGGAATAGAGTGATTCTGGAATAGAGTTTTGAATAGAAAGTTGAGCTCACCAGACTCAATAGGGAAAAGACATTTTAAAGATAACAATATCTTTAAAACTGTGAGGGATAAAATAGCACAGCACTTTTGATGAACTGGAAATGATTCAGTGTAGCAAAAATACAGGATATAAGGATGAGGGCAGGAAAGGAGATATGTTTGATGAGATAGTCTCGATCAGATAGTTGTTCAGAGAAGATTAGAATTTTTCTGTTAGAGAATGGGGAGCTATTTGAAGTATGTTTAGCAAACATTTGAATTGGAACTGTGGAAGATGTATTGAAGAGAGTCAATTATATTTCAGGCACTGTTAGGCGTTGAAGATAAACAGTTTAGAGTTGAGGAATCTTATTGTCGAGTTCATAATCTAGGGAGTTGTTCTTTTGTCTGTCCCTCTTCTGGGGATGTCAGACTAGAAAATTTTGACCAAACTTGCCTTGCAGAACATCTAAAAAATAAAAAAACTGAACAAAACATAATTGAAAGCATTGGAGTACCTTCAAATAAGTGAAGTTTTACAGGGCTCAGATATGCAAGCGTGAAATCTAGGGAGATGAGCTCAGCATTCAGGGAATGCTTTGTTGCTAGAGACATTTCTCTTCTGGTAGAAGGCTTCCAAAAAGGGTTTTCTCCAGATTAAAGAGCAAAAGAGGAGCTCCCTGGCAACTCCCAGAGGCTTGAAGACCTCAAAGGGTTATATCTTATAGTAAAGGTAAAGCAGAAATGGGGCTTTCCCAGTGGCTCAGTCAGTAAAGAATCCGCCTGCCGTACAGGAGACTGCCTGTAATGCAGGAGACCCAGGCTCAATCCCTGGGTCAGGAAGATCCCCTGGAGAAGGAAATGGCAGCCCACTCCAGTATTCTTGCCTGGGAAATCCCATGGACAGAGGAACCTGTCAGGCTACAGTTTGTGGGATTGCAAGAGTCAGACATGACTCAGTGACTAAGCCAACTACCAAAGCAGAAGTAGAGCAGGCAGTCATCATAGGGGCTAAAGCTCAGTTTAAAATAATTTCAGTTCCTGATTGGGTTAAAACAACTTAGAATTTCTAGTGTTCTTAGCCACCTGCTAAGAGTAAATCCAGTCTCTGATGGAGAAAGAGATCATCTCATTACTAAAGTTATCTCTGCACTTTTCCACGTGTGAGCATTCAGATTTTTAACTGAGATGTTTGTTTAAGACATACAAGGAAGGAAACCAACATGAGAAAAAACCAAGAGAAGTGAGACAGTAGACTACCATAGGGGATTCAGATAATGATCTTATCAAACATGAACTTTAACAGTGGTTTCAAGAAATTTTTTAAAGTGATAATTTTATTAAAGAACAGCAAACTTTAAAAAAATCTTAAGTTTAGGAAAATCTAGGACTAAAAAGTAGGTGAAATTAAGAACATAATATTAATTTTCACAGTTAGATATAACTTAAGAGAAAATTAGTGATTTGGAAGATAGAAGAAATACCAGCTTGATGAATAAAGGCAGAAGATACAAATATTGTAAGAGACATATGGGACATAGTGAAAAGATCTAACATATGTGTTACAGGAATTCTGGAAAAACATGTAAAAGTGAGAGAATAGGATTGAAGCTATATTTGAAGAAACAATGGCTGATAACTTTCCAAAATTAAAACAAAAAACAAAAAAATCCAACATACGCACATTTGAGAAGCCCTAAGAATGCAAATGTTGGATGAGTTACAAGCTGAAATCAAGCCAGTCAGGAGAAACATCAACGACCTCAGATACACAGATGATATCGCTCTAGTGGCAGACAGTGAAGAGGAGCCAAAGAGCCTGTTGATGAGGGTGAAGGAGGAGAGTGAAAGAGCCAGCTTACGAGTGAATATTAATAAAAACTAAAATCATGGCGTCCAGCCCCATTACTGTGTGCCAGATAGGAAGGGAAAAGGTGGGAGTAGTGACAGATTTCCTCTTCTTGGGCCCTAAAATCACTGTGGATGGTGACTGCAGCCATGAAATCAGAAGATGGTTGCTTCCTGGCAGGAAAGTGATGGCAAACTTAGACAGCGTGTTGAAAAGCAGAGACATTACTCTGCTGACAAAGGTCTGTATAGTCAACACTGTGGTCTTCCCAGTGGTCATGTACGGTTGTGAGAGCTGGACCGTAAAGAAGGCAAAACACCAAAGAATTTATGCCTTTGAACTATGATGATAGAGAAGACTCCTGAAAGTCCCTTGGAAATTTCACAGTATTGAAATCACACAGATCTCAAAACCATACTGAAGTTTTATCAGAAACCATCAACAAAAAGATAACTAGAAAATACTTTATGATTAAAAGTTAAGAAATGAATTTCTAACCAGCTTAGAAATTGACAAAATTAGAGCACATATTGAACCTAATATGTTAAATATTAAAACTTGTGTCTAGGGCTGGTGCACTGGGAAGACCCAGAGGGATGGGATGGAGAGGGAGGCAGGAGGGGGGATCGGGATGGGGAATACATGTAAATCCATGGCTGATTCATGTCAATGTATGGCAAAAACCACTACAATATTGTAAAGTAATTAGCCTCCAACTAATAAAAATAAAGGGAAAAAAAAAAACAAACTTGTGTCTAAAGGTGTACTTTAGTCACTGAAGAAATTTGACTAATGATATAATTAGAGGAAAATTTTATAGCTGTCAGAATATTTTAGGATTGAAGATCAATGAGTTAACACATTTGAAAATGATCAGAAACCTAAACAAAAGGAAATAATAAAAGAAAAAATAAAAATGAAAACAAATATATTATGGGAAGGGATCGACAAAAATCATAAACTTTGAAACGTAAGTAATACTTTGACCAATAACATTTATAAAAGTCTCAAGAAATGCGTGGGAAAGAGACGGAGACACATAGAGACAGAGAGGGATATAAATAGCCAGAATTCCAATGATAAAGACTACATCATTGTATATTCTATACATATTAAAAAGTTACAGAATACACTAAACAACTTTATATCCATAAGTAGACTTATCAAATAATCTGAGAAAAAACTTTTCAAAACTGTGTTGACACAGATAAAACAAAGTTCAAGTCTTAACTGTTGGGACTTCCCTTGCCATCCTTTGGTTGAGAAGCCGCCTGCCAATGCAGGGGACATAGTTTCCATCCCTGGTCCAGGAAGATCCTACATGTCGTGGAGCACCTAAGCCTGTGTGCCACAACTAGTGAGCCTGGGCACTTGGAGCCCATGCTCTGCAGTGAGAGAAGCCACCCCAGTGAGAAGCCTACACACAGCTCCTAGAGAGTAGCCCCTGCTTGCTGCAACTAGAGAAGGCCTGTGTGCAGCAATGAAGACCCAGCGCAACCAAAAACAAAATTACGTAGCTATTAAAGAAATTGAATATGTAATTAAAATTCTTTCCGTAAAGGACATGTAAGCCAAAATGGCATCATTGATGAATTCTGCCAATGGTGAGAGAAGTATTTTCAGTTTGACATAAATTTTTATGTGGAATACATAAAAGGGGACAATTCTGAATATATTTTGGGGAGCCAAGATAACCTAAATCTGTGAAGAACATTAGTAGTAGAAGTTTTCAGTTTGCTAATATTTGTTTAAATATTTAATTAGCAAATTAAATCCAGCAAGATATACAAAAGGATAATATATCAGAACCAAGTGGAGTTTTTTTGGTGTGTATTATATCTGACCACCAATTAGTTTAATTCATCTGTTAACAAGACAGAAGAAGAAAAAAATTCATGGTGTTCTCAATAAAAATATAAAATGCATTTGATAAAATTACATACTCAGTCTTGTTCAAAACAAAACCTTTAGCAAACTAGGTATAGAAAGGAACTTCCTGATAAAGGCCATTTATAAAAAACCAACAGTTAATATCGTACTTAATGGAAACAGACTAAATGATTTCCCCCTAAGATTGAGAACAAGGCAAGGATGTTTTCTAAGAATTTTTTATCATGAATGTAGGCATATGAGGACATCCAAATGGAAAGTAAACATAGGAAAAGATATTTCATTTATTAGTCTTTAGGGAAAATAAACCCATACTTAAATATTTCTAGGCACTCACCAGAATGACTAAAATGAAAAAACTGATAATACAGATATTAGAGAAATACTGTGCACTGGGAAGTCTCATACACTGGTGGTGGGTGCATAGATTGGTACAGCCACTTTAGAAAGTTGTTTGGCAGTATCTTCTGAGTTTATATGTTTGTAGTTTATAAGCCTGTGGTTTCACTCTCCAAATCTGTATAAATGCTTACAAAAAGTTGTACAGAAATGTGCATGATGCCATTATTTTTAATAGTCAAAGTTGGAAATGAGTGTAACGTCCATCAATAGTCCAGTAGATGAATGTATTGTATATAAATATATCACTGGTTCTTGAAGAGTTAGTTATTCGTCTCCTACCCCAACTGGTACAATCAGTATCACCTAGGCACCCCTTCCAAGATGCAGTACCCCAAACTTGCTTATTCACAAATTCTGAGTTTGTGGCTTCTTTTTTTTAACAAACCTTCATGTGATTCTCTTGTATTTTAAAGTTTGAGAGTTAACACTCCATAGCAGATTTTGGCATGCCTTTTCTATAAAAAAGTGTAAGTAAATCAGTCTTCTGGGTTTTGGAGGCCGTGTGGTCTCAGCTGTGCAATTACTTTGAGAAAGCAGCCTAGACAATGCATAAATGAGTAAATGTAGTACTCCATAACCTGTGTCTTATAGCAATTAAAATGCATGTACTTTAGATGCATTTGACAACATAGATGTTTCTCTGAAACATAATGTTGAGTAACAGAAGAAAAGCCAGATGAAAGAATATGTATTGCATGATTCTATATACATAGGATAATAGTTAACTTTGAGCAGGAGGCTCTGAATCACCATTGGGAAAATGGAATGAGAAGGGATTTTGAAATACTAGTCAAGAATATAAAAATCCATATGCTTACACTATCTAGTATGCTTTTTATCCATGCTGTGAAAAGGAATAGGGAAAAACCTTTACCGTTGCTTGGGGGTGACCTTTATATAGCATTACTTGCTTGTGAAACTATTGAGGGGGAAGAATTAAGTTAGCATTTACTTTTTACAATTAGAGTAACTAGTTTATACTAGGGCCCACTTTTCCTTTACAGGATAATGATAATGCAGAAAGAGTGATTAAGTTATTAAAATCACTGTTGCACGAAACCACTGTATTTGCTGAGAGGTATGCAAGTATAATCAGTGAATACTAAAACCATCAGATGAACAGGATATTAATTTGGTGCCTAAATATTATTGCAGTGTAGAACCTTCTTTATTTTCAGAATCATCTTTCTGCCAGTTTAAAAAGTAAAAGTAAAAGCATCACAGAGATGAATAAAAGTATTTATTTCCCATTGTAGAGGCTGAGGAAGGAACAGTGGGGGCTTCATAAGGGAGTTTTGAATGGTTACTCAGTGTGTGAACTGAGTTATTTAGTCTTGGAATTGGGGAAACTACTCTGCCCCCACCTTTTGAAAGTTACTCTGTTTTTTTTTGCCAAAGTTCAGTATGTATGAATTCTATATGATTTTTATCAGCGATCACTGGAAGTGGTAGTTTTCCAGTTTTCTCAGACATTGTTTCATTAAATTCACTGTTGATGATTCAGTAGTTCTTTTTGATGGCTTTGAGTTGTGTGAGAGAAATTAGTCTTTTCTTTTTATATATTTCCTTAGTGTAGTCATCAGATAGTGTAGCTAAAACAAATCAAACTTAAATTTTCCATCTGAGTGGAATCACAAATAGGATTCTAGTCAGAAAATTTGGTTGCATGTACCATTAAAAGAAAATAGCCATATGCTGTATCACGATTTTATGCAACTGAAGTATACATTTCTTTCATTGTGTAGATTAATGATTTTTAAATGTTTAGTCTATTCTTTTAATCCTGTTAAAAACTTATTAATTCTTATTCTCACATACCTTTTATTTTCTGCAAGATGAATAAATTGTTAATTTGTTATTTCCTAGGAGGAATATAGAACTGAAGGTATCAGCTGGCACAATATAGACTATATTGATAATACCTGTTGCATAAATCTTATTAGCAAGAAACCAACAGGCCTGCTCCATCTTTTGGATGAAGAAAGCAAGTAAGTATGATTCTTTTCAGTTTTGTTACTGCCCATTTGAGTTTTTCATGTCTTCTTAAGCCCTAAACTTTCTTCTTAATGTTATTAAGAGCTAAAGTTTCCCTGGTATGCATTTTTTTGTGTGTTTCTAAGAAAATTGGATGGACTTGGCTATTGAACTCGTTTTTTCCTTGACTTTATCCAAATTTCTTCTGCGAAGTCACTTTGATGTTCAATTGTTGGTATATATTTTTTTTGCTTTGTGTTTCTCTCTTATTGAATTAAGTTTTAAATATGAGGTGTGTTTGCAGTTTTCTTGTTTAGTGGTGAAAAATATAATAATAGATTTGTGATATCTGCCATGGCTGTGCAAGTTTTTAGTGACACATATGTTAGATATTTGCCATCCCTTGGTAGCACTGTTCAGTATACCAAACTTAAATATATATGCTGCAGAAATAATGCTTCATGGAGCATCCTCCACTATGTTCTCAGTGCTCTAGAAAGTATTATTATAGTTTAATTATCCTAAGAGATGGCAAATCTAGAATTGGAGAAACCAAAGTGGTGGAGAGTGTGTTGGTTTTCTGTGACTCTTTAGTAAAATATTTAGGGATTGAATTAGGTCACTTGATTCTTCGTTTAATACTATACCCATTAAACTCAGATATAAAATATTAAATAGTAACTTTCATACGTAGGATGACTGTATACCAGATTTGTGTAGGACAATTTAAAGTTTATACCTATTATTTATTTTAGTTATTAAAGGCAACTATTTTTACTCTAAGAATATCCTGATAGGTATGGTAAGTTATATGTTGTTGCCATATTAATATACCATAAATTCACAGAATTGCTGCATAGAATTATAAAGTAATATGGCAGAGCTGCAAAATATATTGGAGATTGCCAACAATTATATCTGCCTTCCCATCATTAGTCTATTTTCATTAATCTAAATGAATTAAAATTCAGCAAAAAGCATTTTAATTTTATGTGCAAAGTTGTAAACCTTTCTTGTATTGCTCTATATTTCCCAAAACATACATTATCTCTTATAAAATTGTGAGGTTAGTGGTTCTTAACTCTGCTTACATGCCTTACTTCTGATGTATTTTATTTTAGAAAGTGTCGTAGGTGATTTTGATATTTAGTATGGAGAACCATTGTGGTAGATACTGAGATGATAAGCAGTTATTTTGTTTGAGCTATCTTATGAACAAGAAAATTTAAGCAGTTTGAGAAAAAGATCATATGTATAGTAAATGATGGACTTGAGATTCAAACCCTCCAGGTATTTCTGAATAAGAAGCTTTATTTTTGTCTTTTACTTGAAGTTTTGTTTTCCTTTTTTATTGCGGTAACATTGGTTTATAACATTATATAAGATTCACGTGTACATTATATTTCTACTTCTGTATGCCCTACAGTATGTGGTCACTACCAAAAGTTTATTTTTTATCTGTCACCATACAGTTGATCCCTTTTTCCAATTTCACCTTCCCCCTGCCCCATCTTCTCTGTTGTATAAAAAACTAGTATACAAGCAAAATCAAAATACAAGAGTAAACCAAACAAAAACACACATGAGCTACCGAGAGCAGAATAATGAGCTCGTGCTTTGAAGTATTGTCCTTATTTGCTTCACCATAATGCTTAGACTGTGATGTCAGAAGTTCAGGGTTGTCTTCTAGCTCTATTAACTACCCTCAGCAAATTTCTTAATATCCTTAGTCCTCAGTTTTCCTGCATGCAAAAAGGAAATAATGATGATAAATTACAATGCTGTCTACTGTCTATCTTACAGTGGTTGTGAGCAGGAAATAAGCTATGGATATATAATTAAAACATGAATAGAGCAAGGGGGTCTTGTCTGTTATTCTTTAAGCAAAGTTTCATTGAGTGCACATCTTATTATGTTATACAAAGACCATCTTTACCTGGTCAGTTGCTACCTCACAGAAATGTAAATATTGCCCAGTGAAGAGAATATCACCTCTTTGCTGTTACCCAAAAGCTTGTGGGGTTAAGCCACAGGTCGAGAAATTACAGGAAGACAGACTTTGGCTCAGTATAAGAAAGAGCTTTTTATTCATTAGAACTGATTAGCAGCTGCTTCATAAAGTAGTAGAATTTTCCATTATAGTAATTATTTTGCATCATCTATCAAGGTACTTTTGCAGGTAGGAGATTGGACTGAATAACCTCTTAATTGCCACTTCAATTGTGCTTCTATATCAACTCTCCGTAAAATTTTTAATAAACCATAGTATTATTTCTCTTGCTTTAAGTTAATCCTGTTATCTTTCCTTATAAATGGACCAGGTTTGTCTCTCTGTTTTAACGTCCCAGAAGATGCAAAGACATGAAATATTTTCCCTCTTTCAGGTACCAGTAAAGAGGACTTGACAATAAATTAGTATCATTTGGAAAGAGCTGTTTTTGAAATCACTTTTGAGTATTTTTCCTCTAAAAATATTTTGTTCTGTAGAGGATATATTACATGAAATATCATTACTGGTATTCCTGCTTCATTCAGTGTGTTTGTAGTGCTTTAGGAGCACATGTTGGAAGTTAGAATTCTTGTTTAATCTTGTCTTTGTTGTCTGCTGGCTGTTCAAATTTTATAAATTAGATTCTAAAGGATGCAGTGTGGAGTTTAGAAAGGAGGAATGTTGTAAGCAAAGTGAAGACTGTTCTAGTCTTTTCCATAGTAGTCAATGTGATCTGCTGACAGCAGCACTGGCAGCATCTTAAAGGTTGTTACAAGTACAGTCTCATACTTCCATCCCAGACTTCTTGAGTCAGACTCTGCGTTTTATTTAAAAACTGAAGTTAAAATCAGAGCATTCATTTAGGCCAACATTTTATCAATCTTGCTTGGTCGTAAGAATTACCTGGGGAACTTATAAATAGTACTTTGTCACTGGCCTAGCATCAGTTCAGTAGAATCACAGGAGATGGGGTCCAGGCATTGGTATTTTTGAAAACTCCTTAGGGTAGCCTTAGATTAGTGCAAAGAAACAATAATCTAAGGCTACCCTTGCAGGTAGTCTTTGGGGAACATTGATGAAGAGTTTTGAAATTCACAATAATGTCTGCCTGGCCTCTGTTCCAGGCTCTTTTGCTTGATTATGTAGTAGGTATCCACAATTGTTTATTGAATGCAGGACTGGTGGAAAGCTTTTTTTCCCATCTTTCCTTGTTTGCAATAGAAACTGCCCTTATATTTGTTCTCATTAATTATCTTCCAATAAAAAAAAAAGAAGTAATGTATTAATAAAAATGGGCAAAAGATGTAAATAAACAATATAAGTGTTCCATAAATGTGAAAATTAGCATTGGTTTTAATAAAGGAAATTTAAATGGAAACATTTGTTTCCATTGTTTATCCAAAAAAAAAAAAAAGAAACAAATCACAAGCTTTTTAATGACCCAAAGGATTAGAAGAAAAATAGACCTTTACCCAGAAACAATGAGATGAACATCCTTCCTGAAAAGAAGCATGCTGCTGTGGAGTAGTGAGAGGTGTGTTTGCAGAAGTTGGATTGGTCTGGGCTCAGAAGCTTGTATTTCAATTATCTGAAGTAGGGGAGGTACACCATTAAAAGCACATTGTAGGAAAATTTATTTTGGTAGTTCTGTCTGGTGACAAGAAGCATGGTAAAATTAGAATCACTGAGGTTGCTATACAGGTTGTTGCTGTGCTCTCTGAAACTGCTCACGAGTTGTAACCTGTTCTGGAATGGCTTTGGAGTTCTGGGGAGGAGAGGAAAGCCTAGAGGAAGGGACAGTGTTTGATGCAAAAGCAGGCCTCAGTTGACTAGGACACTGGCAGTGTTGCTAACATAAAAAAGTAGGTTACATTTTTATCATCCCTATAGGATGTCAACTAATGTTAGGTATTTTTACTAGTGTTATTTAGTTCTTCCAGCACTATCATTCATTTTACTCATTTATGGATTAACAGATCAGTTCCTGAAGAAGGTTGTACCTAGCTTGCCCAAGGTCACAGATAGAATTAGTAGTGTAGGCAATGACTATCTGACATCAAAGACCATTCTCCTTCCTGGTTCCAATATGTACTATGTAATTAACCATTTTTCTTGTAGTTTTGGAATCATTGTAATGCATTAGATACTGTATTCAGCATCTTTATATCTCACATCACATTATTTTTCATTATTTCAACTACTATTAAATGAAACCATTCTTTGAAAGATACTTGTCCTCTACTTTTTTTGTCAGTGATTATTTCCTCTGTTTGAAACTCCTACCAGACTTTTAAAATATAGCTTGTAATTGCCTCCTGTATCCTCTGAATCTTTCCATTATTCCCAACCACTAGTGATTTTTTTTTTCTGTTCTAAAGTTTTATATGTCTGTACTACTATTATTGCTAGTATTATACTATATTCCCTGGTGGCTCAGTGGTAAAGAATCTGCCTGACAGTGCAGGATATGCTGGTTTGATCATTGGGTCAGAGAGATCCTCTGGAGAAGGAAATGGCAACCCACTCCAGTATACTTGTCTGGGAAATCCCATGGCAAAGGAACCTGGTTGGCTCTAGTCCATGGGGTCGCAAAGAGTTGGATACAACTTATCCACTAAATAAGTACTACTATTATGAAGTTGCTTCTTAATAAATATTATTTGAATGATTCCCAGATATGAAATGTTTGTCAGTGAATGTAAATCCATTGATGTGTATTTGAAAGAATAATAGACATAATATAAAAACATTCAGCAACTGATGTAGATAAGAAAATTACTACTTATTTTGTAACAACAACAAAAAAATGACTTTTGATTTAAAGGACCTGTCCAACCTGAGAGATCATTCCCTTTTTGCAAGTTCTTGAACCCAAGCAGCATATGATTTGGTTTTTATTATCCTTTGAGTCTTATGGTGCAGCACACTGTGGCCCAAGATAAACATCTAAAGACCCGAGTAACTGTCTTACTTCTGATACTTGCATAGTATGTGTTAGGCAGATCACAACTTTTGAGATCTCATCTACAAAATAGGAATACTAAATCTTTTTTTACTCATCTTTCAGATTGTTTTGTTGTTGTTCAATCACTAAGTCATGTCTGACTCTTTGCAACCCCATGGAAGGTAGCACACCAGGCCTCCCTGTCCCTCACTATCTCCTGGAGTTTGCCCAAGTTCATATTCATTCAATCAGTGATGCCATCCAGCCATCTCATCCTCTTCACCCCCTTCTCCTCCTGCCCTCAGTCTTTCCCAGGGTCTTTTCTAATGAGTCAACTCTTCGCATCAGATGGCCGAAGTATTAGAGCTTTAGCATCAGTCCTTCCAATGAGTATTCAGGGTTGATTTCCTCTAGGATTGATTGGTTTGATCTCCTTGCTGTCCAAGGGACACAGCACCACAGTTCAAAAGCGTCAGTTCTTCGGTGCTCAGCCTTCTTTATGGTCCAGCTTTCACATCTATGCATACTACTGGAAAAATGATCTCTTTGACTAGATGAACCTTTGTCAGCAAAGTAATAGCTCTGCTTTTTAATCCACTGTCTAGGCTTGTCATAGGTTTTCTTCCAAGAAGCAAGCATCTTCTAATTTCATGGCTGCAGCCACCATCTGCAGTGATTTTTGAGCCCAAGAAGAGAAAATCTGTCACTGTTTCCACTTTTTCGCCTTCTGTTTGCCATAAAGTGATGGGACTGGATGCCCTGATCTTAGTTTTTTTAATATTGAGTTTTAAGAGGGGCTTTTTCACTCTCCTCTTTCACTTTCATCAAGAGGCTCTTTAGTTCTTCTTCGCTTTCTGCCATTAGGATGGTGTCATCTTTATATTTGAGGTTTCTGCCAGCAGTCTTGATTCCACCTTGTGATTCATCTAGCCTGGCATTTCCCATGATGTGCCGTGCATAGAAGTTAAATAAACAGGGTGACAATATACAGCCTTGTTGTACTCCTTTCCCAATTTTGAACCAGTCCTTTGTTCCATGTCCGGTTCTAATTGTTGGTTCTTGCCTCGCAGACAAGAAACTCTTTTGTTTCTCTCAAGAGACAGGTAAGATGGTCTGGTATTCCCATCTCTTTAAGAGTTTTCCACAGTTTGTTGTGATCCACATAGTCAAAGGCTTTAGTGTAGTCAATGAAGCAGAAGTTGGTATTTTTCTGGAATTCCCTTGCTCTTTCTGTGATCCAGCAAATGTTGGCAACTTGATGTCCGGCTCTTCTCAGCTTGTTACGAGAATTTATTTAAGTGAAAACTCTCTGTAATTTGCTAAATTTGTTAGATGAAATTATAGTTATTTTAAAAATACTTTATTAACTGCTGCATCTTTCTTTAGTGTTTTTGTTTTTATTTTTAATTTAGCTTTCCACAGGCTACAAATCAAACACTGCTGGACAAGTTTAAGCACCAACATGAAGAGAATTCTTACATTGAATTTCCAGCTGTGATGGAGCCTGCTTTCATCATAAAGCATTATGCCGGGAAAGTAAAATATGGGGTAAAGGTCAGTAAATTTCTCATTGAATAAGCCTTTAGGACAGAGGAGTGTTCTTAACTGTTATCACCATCCCTGTTATACTGTTTTCTTTGTAGTTGCTCAATAGCAGTGGGAGAAGTTTTATAAGGATACTACCAAAATTCGTACTGTTCTTTGCAGTATTCTGCTGTCATTAGCTGATGGTTTTATTGGTTTTTTCCTGCAGCTAAAATTGATGTCAATCCATTCTAAATGTGATAGCCTTTTTATCTTGTTTATTTCTGTTTCTTTAAATTTGGCTTTTATTTTCTGTTGGGTTTAGTTGCTTTGTAATGCTGTGTTAGTTCCAGGTGTGCAGCAGGCCTGCGGCAGCTCAACTCTGCATACACATATATCCATTCTGTCTCAGACTCCTCCCTCAGACTGGTCAGTACAGAAGTGTAACAGCCTTCTTAGGTCTTCAAGAATAGATGCCATTGGTAGGTTTTAAACCCACTAGTTCATCTGTGTATGGTTGGCTGAATTTTTCTCTTCTCTACATCCGTGAGGCCTCATGTCCTCATGTACCTTTGGATATTTCTGAGCTTGAGCTCCTAATGAATATGTTGAGACTTAACTCCTGCAGAAAGGAATCTTCATAATTTTGCCCATCCCTTGTTTGTCATTGAGGAACCCATTACCCTTCAACCACTTGATGTTTAAGTCTGACACTGAAGGCAATTTCTAGGTGAGGTAGTGATGCTGTGGAATATTGTGGAGCAATATGTTTTTCCTGGATCTTGAGGTGAGAGTCAGAATTAAGGCCACTCATTCACTCATCACTGATTCATTTATTCAAGAAGTAGTTATTAAAACATGAAGCACATGTCAGACTCTCTGCTGCTAATTTATTACTAGATCATTCTAAACACAAAGCACAGAGTCTGACATTTGTGTTTAGAATGATCTAGTGATTAATTAGCTCATATGATCTTGGTGTATAAATAAATGTACAGGTTCTATGAGAGAAAGTAATGAAATAGTCGATTTTTAATTTGTAGGTAATGAACACCTCCTTCAAAACTCAAATTTTGAGAGATTATCAGAAGTAAATGTTACCTTGGTGAGGGGTTGGGATGATGAATAGGACAGAAGAGATGATGATAGGACAGAATTTAATATGCTAAAATAATTGAAAACAGGTCAGCATTACTAGATTATAGTGATCAAGGAAGATAGTGGCATGAAATCAGTTTAGAGAATGGACAGTAACTTAGTTCTTCGGGGCTTCTTGATCAAGTTAAAGGAGTTTGGTTTTTGTTGACATTCTGATGAGGAGCCATGAAAAAATTTTAAGCAGAGGATATGTTATGTGTTTTTAAAAATTGATTTCTCAGAGGAGAAAGAATAGCAGAGAGAGAGAGATTGGGAGCTGGGAGGTCAATGAAACATTAAGGTAAACTGGACCCCTGAGGTGGCAGTAGAGATGGAGGAGATCTAGATGATTATGAGATAGTTTTGGAGATGCAATGAGTAAACCTTGTTGATGGATTATAGTTAATTGACTTCTGGCTATAGCTGATGGGTGAATTTGAGGTGCTATTTTCTGAGTTGGAAAAGACAAGAAAGAACAGATTTTAGAACACACATTTAGAATAACAGAGTAGAATGGTGGTTATTAGTTGGTGGGGGAGTTGAGAGGCTGCCTAAGGATAAAAACCTGCAGTTAATTTCTGGAGTTCTGATGTACAGCATTATAATTATAGTAAACATTGTGTTTATAGTTAGCATTGTGATTATACCACTGTCTTCAAAGTTTCTAAGATAGACCAGACCTTAAATGTTCTTACCACAAAAAAATGATGATTGTATGACATAATGGAGGTGTTTGTTAACTTTAAAATGGTAATCATATTACAGTTTATAAATGTATCAACTCAGTATTAATATTTTATACACCTTAAGCAATGTTGTGTGTCAGTTACATCTAAATATATAAAAATAAAGTCTAAAACAAAAAAATCTTGACCTATAAAATCATATAGCAAGGTACGTAAAATGCAGAAATCTCAAGTGTCCAGATTTCTCTCATGCCCCTTCCAGGTTCATTCTCCCTCACCCAGAGGTAAACATGACTGTAATTTTTTACCCTTAGTTTTTTTTTTTTTAACTTACTAAATTTCAGATAAATAGAATCATACAATATATGCATTTATGTCTGTGATTCATTCATTCTTATTATCAGATAGGTTGAAAGTAAAAGGATGGGAAAAAGACACACTAGGCAGACCCTAACAAGAAGAAAGCTTTTGTAATTACATTGTTATTGGACCAAGGAGGCTTTAAGACAAGAATCATTATTAGAGACAAAGAAGCACACTTCATAACAATAAAAGGGGCTTGTTTCAAGAAGACATAATCAAAAGTTATATGTACCTAGTGACTTCACTTCAGGCTAAAAGGGTAGCTAGACAAATTTGTCATTAAAGTTGTAGATTTTCATACATATCTTTCAGTAACAATAAAATATGCAGACATGAAATCAATAAAAACAGAAAAATTGAACAGTACTGCTAAATAACTGACCTAATTGGCACATCATAAAGATAACTAGATACCCTATGGTGTTTAGAAATTAAGTGAACTTCTTCTGTGTAATCCCTGAGTTAGAAAAGGAATCACAAGTGATAATATTTTAAACTGAACATTAATGAAGATATAGTGCATCAAAATTTGTAGGATGCATTTAAAGCAGTGATTTATACCTTTAAAAGTGTATGTTAGAAAGGAAGACTGGTTGGCAGAACACTAGGGAAAATCAGCAAATTAAACTAGAAGAAGGAAATAATAAAGCAAAGACTAGAAATCAATGCAATAAAAAGCAGACATTTAGTCAAAGAAATGAGCAAAGCTAAAAGTTAGTTCCTTTAAAAAAATAACTGAAAATAATACAGATGATCCTTGAACAGCATAGTTTTCAGTTGCGGGGTCCACTTGTACACAGTTGGAGATGTGTCCGGTGGTGAAAGTAAAGTGTGATGCTATAAAGAACAATAGTGCATATACTGGAATGTTAGGTCGATGAATCAAGGTAAGTTGGATGTGGTCAAGCAGGAGATGGCAAGAGTGAACATCCATGTTTTAGGAATCAGTGAACTAAAATGGACTTGAATGGGTGAATTTAATTCAGATGACCATTATATCTGCTTATATGGGCAAGAAACCTATAACCCGTACAAGAAATGGAGTAATCCTCATAGTCAACAGAAGAGTCCAAAATGCAGTACTTGGATGCAATCTCATAAACGACAGAATGATCTCTGTTCATTTCTAAGGCAAACCATTCAGCATCACAGTAATACAAGTCTGTGTCCCAACCACTAATGCCAAAAATGTTGAAGTTGAATGGTTTGATGAAGACCTATAAGACCTGATAGAATGAACACCAAAAAAAAGATGTTCTTTTCATCATAGGGGACTGGAATGCAAAAATAGGAAGTCAAGAGATACCTGGAGTAACAGGCAAGTTTGACTTTGGAGTACAAAATGAAGCAGGGCAAAACTCACAGTTTTGCCAAGAGAAAGTACCGGTCACAGCAAACACTCTCTTCCAACAGCACAAGAGACAGCTCTACACTTGGACATCACCAGATGGTCAGCACCAAAATGAGATTGGTTATATTCTTTGCAGCCAAAGATGGAGAAGCTCCATACGATCAGCAAAAAAAAAAAGACCAGAAGATGACTGTGGCTCAGATCATGAACTCCTGATTGCAAAATTCAGACTTTAAATTGAAGAAAGTAGGGAAAACCACTAAATCATTCATGTATGACCTAAATCAAATCCCTTACGATTCTACAGTGGAAGTGACAAATAGATTCAAGGGATTAGATATGATAGAGTGCCTGAAGAACTATGGACAGGGATTCGTGACATGGTACAGGAGGCCGTTATCAAGACCACCATCCCCAAGGAGAAAAAATGTAAAAGGCAAATGGTTGAGGATGCCTTACAAATAGCTGAGAAGAGAAGAGAAGCAAAAAGCAAATGAGAAAGGGAAAGATCTATCCATCTCAATGCAGAGTTCCAAAGAATAGGAAGGAGATATTTAAAAAAGCCTTAAGTGAACAATGCAAAGAAATAGAGGAAAACAACAGAATGGGAAAGACTAGAGATCTCTTCAAGAAAATTAGATACCAAGGGAACATTTCATGCAAAGATGGGCACAATAAAGGACAGAAAAGGTATGAACCTACCAGAAGCAGAAGATATTAAGAAGAGGTGGCAAGAATACACAGAAGAACTGTACAGGAAAGGTCTTAATGACCCGGACAACTACAATGGTGTGGTCGCTCACCTACAGCCAGACATCCTGGAGTGTGAAGTCAAGCGGGCCTTAAAAAGCATCACTACGAACAAAGCTAGCGGAGGTGAGGGAATTCCAGCTGAGCGTTTTCAAATCCTAAAAGATGATGCTGTTGAAGTGCTGCACTTAAAATGCCAGCAAATTTGGAATACTCTGCAGTGGCCACAGAACTGGAAAAGGTCAGTTTTCATTCCAGTCCCAAAGAAGGGCAATGCCAGGGTATGCTCAAACTACCACACAGTTGTACTCATGTCACATGCTAGCAAGGTAATGCTCAAAATCCTTCAAGCTAGTACTTCAGTCAAGATAGTACTTAAATCAGTAGTACTTCAATTGAGAACTTCCAGATGTACAAGCTGGATTTAGAAAAGGCAGAGGAACCAGAGATCAAATTGCTAACATCTGTTGGATCATATAAAAAGCAAGAGAATTCCAGAAAAACATCTGCTTCATTGACTACACTAAAGCCTTTGACTATGTGGATCACAACAAACTGGAAAATTTGTACATCGAGGCTGTATATTGTCATCCTGCTTATTTAACTTCTATGCAGAGTACATTATGGGACATGCTGGGCTGGATGAATCATAAGCTGAAATCAAGACTGCTGGGAGAAATATCAACAACTTCGCATATGCGGATGATACCACGCTAATGGCCTGAAGCGAAGAGGAACTTAGGAGCCTCTTGATGAAGGTGAAAAAGGAGAGTGAAAAAGCGGGCTTAAAACTAAACATTCAAAAAACTACAGACATGGCTTCTGGTCCCATCACTTCATGGCAAATACCTGGGGAAAAAATGGAAACAGTGACAGACTATATCCTTGGACTCCAAAATCACCGCAGATAGTGACTGCAGCCATGAAATTAAAAAACTCTTGTTCCTTGGAACAAAAACTATGACAAACCTAGACGGTCACTTAGCATAGCAAAGGCTCGTCTAATCAAGCTATGGTTTTTCCAGTAGTTTCGTATGGATGTGAGATTTGGACCATAAGGAAAGCTGAGGACTGAAGAATTGATGCTTTTGAACTGTGGTCCTGGAAAATACTCTTGAGAGTCCCTCGGACAGCAAGGATATCAAACCAGTCAATCCCAAAGGAAGTTAACCCTGAATATTCATTACAAGGACTGATGCTGAATTGAAGCTCCAATACTTTGACCACCTGACACAAAGAGCCAACTCATTGGAAAAGACCCTGACACTGGGAAAGACTGAGGGCAGGGGGAGAAGAGGGTGACAGAGGATGAGATAGTTGTATGGCATCATCAACTCAAGGGACATGAATTTGAGCAAACTCCAGGAGATAGTGAGGGACAGGGAAGCCTGGAGTGCTGCAGTCCATGGGATGCAAAGAGTCGGAAACTATTGAATGACTGAATAACACCTTATGCACAGACATCTTTCACTAAATAGATGCTGCAGTACTGTGTGAGCCATGATTGACTAAATCCACGAATGCAGCACTGTAGATGCTCTGAAGATCTGACTGTAAAGTTATATGGGGATTTTCAGCTGTGGTTTTGGTCAGCATTCCTAACCCCAATGTTGTTCAAGGGTAAACTGTATAAGTAAAAGATAACAGAAAATAACTAATGAAAGGAGAAAGAGTCACAGATAGCTGGTAGCAGAAACAAAAAAGGGCATTTAACTACACACTCTCTAGATATTTATAAGATATGAACATGTTTTGCCGATAAATTGTCAGTATAAAATTGAAAATTCCATGAAAAAATATCACCAAAACTGACACCAGAAAATATAAGAAAACTTAAAAATCCTGTTTATTAAGTAATTTGAATCAGTAATTTAAAAGTTTCTACAAAGGGAATTCCAGGTCCACATGGTTTCACTGGTGACTGCTTTAAAGCATATAAGCAATACTAGTGTTACACATTTTTCTTTCAAGTTTGAGATATCTTTAAAATGTATAAATGCATCTTCAGACATAACAAGAAATATCTGAGCTGGAAATACAGATTTGGGTTTCATCATTTTAGAGTTTAAACCACAGTTATGGTTGAGATAAACTGATGTAAGATGATCAGAAAATATGAGTACACAAGATGAAACTCTAAGAATTTTCAATACAGAACCAACAGTGGGGACTGAGAAGGGATAGCACAAGATGTAAGTAGTAAGTCACAAGCTGCATTGTTATAGAAAGCAACAGAAGACAGTTTCAACGGTGATGGGATTAGTTTATGAAATGTACTTAGGAATGTAGAGATATGAAGACAGAGAGCCAGGACCATTACATTGGGAAATGTTGATGACTATTAACATGGAAAAGAAACATAGAATTTTAGGTTTTATAAGAAGTGTAGTTGTTAGTAGGAAGGACAGAATGATCTTTGGAATAGGGCAGACTGATGTTTTAGTTCCTGTAGCAGTGCTTATTGTGTTTGACTTCTGACGAACTTCTTTCTCCCTCTGATTACTTGGCAGGGAAGTTTGGTTTATATTTGCATCTGCTTTACTGAGTAATTGAGAGTTAAATTAGCTATGTGTCGTGCTTAACTTAGAGCCTGGTGTGTGTCTGCCCTCAGTCTTTGCTGCTGCTGGCCTTTTGATTTGAAAATTCTTCCTCAGTTTTACTAACTTTTATAATATATACTTTTGCTCAAAGGGTACTTAGGGACAAACTAAGCACCAAGACTCCTGACTTGTTTCCCACTTCCCCCTGTTTTCGGGAGAACCAGGAATTAGTGGGAAAGGAAAGTCCCAAAGGTAGCAGGATGAGTCCAGGCTGCCTTGTGGACATGAGCGTTGATGACATCAAACTAGGCATGACCCTCAGCGAATTCTGAGTTAGGGCTATTCTGTGAAGCTGCACTGACATGAAGTGATTTACTCACCAGTCCTTCCATCTGTGTGTGGCTATAGTCAAATGCCTAGAATCTATGTATCCGTCTGGGACCTTCTTCCAGGAGTGTAAGTTTCTTGCTCTCCTTATCTTATTTTGGGGTATTTAAACTCATTTTCTTCTGTTCTATCATCTCTCACCTCCATTGGCAAGAGGTTTTAACTGGCTATTTACATTCCTTTGGTAATCTTATCCAACTTTAAAAATGTATATGCTGATGATATCCAAATGTGTTTTCTGAAATTTGTTAGACTCTAGGCACATATATCCATCTGCCTACTTGATGTCTGTATGCAGACATAGTATAGTGGTTAGGAGTGGCTATGTTTGAACCTCTGTTCTTCTCATTAATGTGTGATAGGGGCCAACATAGTTAACTTTTCTGTGACTCAGTTTCCTCATCTATAAAGCAATAATAATAATATCATCCATCTCAAGGACTTGTTAAGGGATATCTATCTCAAGGACTTGTTAAGGTGATGAAATGAGGTTCAATGAGACAACATATGTAAAATACTTAGAAGTGTGCCATTTACTTAGTAACTTCTCAATAAATGTTGCTTGCTGTTGTCATTATTTTCAGCATCTCAAACTTCACTTGGACAAAACTTGTCTCCTGATCATCATTTTCTATCCTCATATCTTCTCTTTTCTCAAATCTTCTCCATATTAGTATACATAGTACCTCCACCTACCTCGTTGCTCAAACCAAAAATACAGGTGTTAACCTAATTCTCTCATTCACTCACAATGCTCTAATCCACCAGCAAGTCCTTTGCCCTTACCTCTAAAAAATGTCCCAAATATGTAACCATTTTCCTTCTCCTGTAGTACCATCCTCATAGTCCAAGTCACTGTCAGCTCTTATTTGGAATACTGCAGTAGCTGGTCTCCTTTCTCCATTCTTTGTACAATTAATTCCCTCAGTAGCAATCAGTGATGTTTATAAAACATCAGTTCAGTTCAGTTCAAAAACATCAGTTAGTTCATATCATTATCCTTCCAGTGGCTTTCCTTGACACTTGAATAAAGTCCAAACTCCTAACTCAGTCTTATATAGCTTACATAGCCTATTTATATCCCTTTTCTTGTACCTCTGTCACCCTTGCCGAGAATGCGCTAAGCCTTAGTCTTACTAACTTTCTCCTAACTTCTGCAACTTAGCACCACCTATAGGTAATAGGTGTTCCCTTTGAGTGAAATGTTGTTCCTGGTCTTCTCATTTCTGGCTTCGTTTTATTACTCAACTCTCTTGTTCGTTTTATGTGATTGTCCCTTAGAGAGTATCTCCCAGACCAGTGTTTAACAAGCTGCAATGTGTTGGTGGAATGTTCATTCTAATTTAAATGAATTATAGAATTAAATAGTTTTAGGCTTGGATGGGACTTTATAGAGGATGTCTATCTGGTCCATCTAGGTGGCTAACGCAGAAATCACTTCTATACCCTTATTCAGCCACTGTTCAAATATGTCACCCATTTTTTTCTTGGCTTAATACATTTTTTCCAAAAATAACACTGGTATTTTTTTCATGTAGGATTTCCGGGAAAAAAATACAGATCATATGCGCCCTGACATTGTAGCTCTTCTGAGAAGTAGCAAGAATGCATTTATCTCTGGGATGATTGGAATTGATCCCGTAGCTGTTTT
Organism: Cervus elaphus; assembly: GCF_910594005.1. NCBI lineage: Eukaryota > Metazoa > Chordata > Mammalia > Artiodactyla > Cervidae > Cervus > Cervus elaphus. The sequence continues at coordinate 81,442,016 of NC_057826.1, forward strand.
CCGATGGTCAGTTCTCCGAGCTTTTTTTAGAGCCATGGTTGCTTTCAGGGAAGCTGGGAAAAGACACATTCAGAGAAAAACTGGTAAGCAATAGACATCAGTGTTCTGCCATGCTTCTTTTTTTAAACCATGCCCTAACATCGTGTTTCAGATCTGAGTGCTGGTGAACTTTATGTATGTGTGTGTATATATATTATTAATAAATATTGATAGGAATAATGAGTGTAAAGCACCTGGTATTTCTTAGGCATACTGACATTGGTAAGATTTTTAAGCAAAAAGTGAAATTATTATTTAATTGTATAGAACTTAATATTGATACCGTTCTCTGTTTTCTTCTAATGTCATAGTTTTTACTACAAATGAAACATAATGTTGAAGCATAAATCAGGAGACAGAAAAATTAGGATAGAGGTAGTATAGTATGGTGGATAACCCAGCTTCACTTGTCATCTCTTTTGTCATCAGTTGAATCAGTTGTCATCTCTTCTCTTGACTGATTTTGTGACTGTTAGCTGTTTTACTTGGAGTGTTAATAGTACCTTCAATATTATGAGGGTAAAATTAGATAATACATGTAAAGTGTCTGCTTATGAATTGTAATTTTTGTTTGCTTATGCTTAATTTAGTTAGCCGAATTTTACTTTAAAAGTTAGAAATGGATAAAGCTGGATACTTTTTTGTGTGCCTCCCCTGCTGTAGCTCTAACCTTAGATAGACCATTGCTGCATAGTGAGGATTTTCTAATACATATGTAATCATTTAAAATAATATTTTTCTGCCAAGAAGCCTCAGCAGAAGTGCGGGAGGATACACTTTGTGCTTTCAGGGCTCCTAACCCACTCCAGTATTCTTGCCTGGAGAATCCCATGGACAGAGGAGCCTGGTGGGCTGCCGTCTGTGGAGTCGCACAGAGTCAGACACGACTGAAGCAACTTAGCAGCAGCAGCAGGCTTCCTTATGTGGCTTTTTGGCATGTGCATTAGCAGTGAAAATTTAAATTCAGCTATTATATTTTTTAAATGAATAAAATATTAGAAAGATTGTATTTCTAAAATGAGAGGCAAAAGTAATTGAATTTCATTTCTGTACTTCAGATTATAATGTGTGTGAACTGGCTTTTGTGAACAGAACTATATATATTTCTTGAAAATAGAAGGAAAATCTTAAAACTGCTTTGCCTTTGCCAAAATTATTTCTAAGAGGCTATCTCTGCAAAAAACTTGAAACAAACTTAAATTGAGGTATAATGGACATATGACATTATATTAGTTTCAGGTATATAACATAATGATTCAGTATTTATATATACTGTGAAATTATTCCATCCATCACTATACAGAGTTACAAAATGTTTTTTGTATGTGATGAGAACTTTCACAAGTTAATCTCTTGGCCACTTTCAAATATATACGGCATTATTGACTACAGTAACCAGCAGAAAATTAACAGGAAAAGTTTTTTTTTAAAGATGCATTCTTATTTATTATAGTGGACATCAGTTTATCAATATTGAAAAATGTGTCAATTCTGGAAATTGATACACACTCTACTAAGATTTAACTAAGACAAACCTTTCTTATATTTACTATTAAATACTTTGCTTTCTGTAAAAGTTACATTGTATGTTCTTTTGGTATTTATTATTTATGAAAGCTGGTTCTGTGTATATTAGTATTAGTACAAAGATATGCAATGTTACTAATGCTACTAGTGATCAATCAACTGAGCCTGTAGTATCTCTACTTTGATAATTTCTAGATTCTTCTTATTTTCTAATCTAATTTCTCTTTCTGGCCAGCATAGTGTTTCCGTGTAATAAACTCTTTTATACTGGGATATGACATATATGCATAAAAGTGCACAGAACAAAAACACAGTTCAGTGAATTATCACAAAGTGAAAACACTTGTGAAACTATCTTCTAGGTTAAGAAAGAGAGTATGACCAACATGCTAGAAAGTCCCCCTTGCATAAACTTTAAAAATTTCCCTTTTTATCAAGAAAGAAAAAAAAGTTCATTTGCATTTTGAGACAATCACTGAGCAAGCAGGTTTGTTACAGAGAATAATTGTATTACAGTATATTAGTGTCAGTGCCAAAATTTAGCATTTTTCCTCCCTCTGTACCATTTACCTCCTGCTCTTTTCTGGTGACTTTAGGATAAAAGGATATTATAAAAATTAGAACATTGTAGTATTGCAGAATAGAAACTAACAGAATAACTGAAAATGGACTAAGTAGTAGATTCAGAACTTTTATAATCACCATAAGTAGTATGCAGATATATCAAAGTGAAACAGGAATTAGAGATTATTTAAACAGAAGTAGAACATGTGACACCCCACTCCAGTACTCTTGCCTGGGAAATCCCATGGACGGAGGAGCCTGGTAGGCTGCAGTCCCTGGGGTCGCTAAGAGTCAGACATGACTGAGCGACTTCACCTTCACTTTTCACTTTCATGCATTGGAGAAGGAACTGGCAACCCACTCCAGTGTTCTTGTCTGGAGAATCCCAGGGACGGGGGGCCTGGTGGGCTGCCATCTATGGGGGCGCACAGAGTCGGACACGACTGACGTGACTTAGCAGCAGTAGCAGAACATGTGAAAGGCAGAAGGTAACCAAGTTCAGATTTTCAGTTAGAGTAAGCTGTCAAAAATATTATTTCTAATGGAGAAAGGAAATGTAGAATACAGAGTGCAATGTATTTTCACTTCCTTTGAGAGTATCTTTTAAAGGAAATATCAGTGGACTCTTAGCTAATTGTCAAGAAATACCTTGTTGCTGAACCTTCCCCCCAAAAAATCCTTGATTTTCTTAAGGGATTCTCTAACATCATTCTTCATCATCAAGCCAGCTGAGCACAAATGAGAATATCAAATTTAAATTTTCTTTTGACTGTTATTTTTTCTTTTTTATAGACTTCCATGTTAGAGAACACAATGCCATTTTAAGACCTTTAAATAAAAATTAATTAATTGTTTGAAGAATAAATTTGTTATAGTTGTGTGTTAATAGCTATGGCAGTTTATTAGGAAGCCATAAAATATTCTTAGTAGAGTCATGTAAACAGGCAATTTGAATGAGGTTTCATGTTGGCCCTGCTAGGAGGTAAAATTAGAAATGGTAATGATTTTTCTGGTCAACCGTGAGGTATGGAAGAACAGCTATTCCAGTGGTGTCATCTATCTTGCCTCTCTGATTTACTCCTTCTGAATAAAGAGCCTGGACTAGAGAGTACAGGGGAGATCATAACTTGACCATGAGTTATACAGTATGTTGCTAGGAGTGCAGTGATGCTTATTTGTTTCTTTTGGAGTTACATAAAAATATAGCCAAAGAGAATTTTAATCCATCTAAAAAGACTAGGGAGAGACAGGAAATTCAGCTGTGGCATTGGCGTAAGAGGCAAGAATGAGAATTTAAAGTGTCATTCAATGTCTTCATCTACAGGGAGAAAATCTGAAGCCATTCATATAGTGTCTGTAGGTAGAGAGCATTAATAACCTGTTCAGCATCCCACACAGTGGACTGCATGACTCTAATGTACTCCCATTTGTTTTTGCAAGTGGGAGAAGGATTCTTGTGACGATCCCCTTTCCAGAAATAACCAAGTACTAAAACTCATTTAGATATCACCTAAATAGGGTTGGACATGACGTGGCAACTAAACAACAACAAAAAACAGGATCTAGGATTTCTCCTGCATTGGCAGCTGGGTTCTTTACCACTAGTGCCACCTGGTAAGCCCTGGGTCTAGGATTTCTATGCAGTAGTCTATCTGCAATTCTACCCAGTACTTAAGACAATTAAATGCATTTTTCTTAACAACAAAACTCTGACCATTACTAATAAATTAATTCTGTGTTAGGCTCTATGGTGTGGTGATTAAGACTAAGGGTTTTAGATTGAATGTCAATTCTAACAGTGGAGACAGGACTTCTGAAAATGTGTCTCTTCCATAAAAGCAACAGGAACACTTGCAAAAATTGTCAGAATAACTTTGTTGGAGCTCAAGAAATTCATCAAAGGCCTGCAGTAATTTGGAAAGTGTACATACAAGAAAAAAGACTGAATATTATTAATGTCAGTGCATTTAATAGTGTTTAAGCTTGCACTACTCACCACCCTCCCTCTTGAGCTTTACAGTAGCCTTGAAAACCTATAGCCTAGATGTGCAATGAAAATCAGAAGTGGGACAACCACTGGAGGGAGTAGAAGGGGGTTGGCACTCCTTCAGAGCTCCATTCCCAGAGAGTTTTCATTATTTAACCTATTTGGTAGCTTCATGGAGGACCCCACTTACAAGGCTACCTTTTAACCTGACTTGGAGCTTTCCCAGTGTGAATAACCTTTGATCTAGGGGTTTTGTCCAAAACAGTCAGAAGCAGTTGTTGAACATTGCAACTCTCTGATGCAATAGATAACAGTTGGTGCAAAAACTAACCAAAACATTTAAAAGGAACACCTGGGGAATGAGGTTTCCATAATGCCTATGAAAAGTTTCATGGGAATTTAGGGGGCTAAGCACATGCATAGGACTGTGTACGTGCCTAGGGCTATGCTCAGTAAAGACCTGAAGAGATCCCGATTGCTTATCTCAGGATAACATTCAGGTTTTGTGTGAGCAGGGTAAGGCAGAGTTCTAAACTGCCTAGCTGAATGTTGTAGGTATGCTTCAATGTAAGCACTCAATGACCCTTGACAAACACTGGGAGAATTACTGGTTTCAGGCATTTATTGAGCTAAGTGAGCAGAGGTTTCCATGGTCACCTGTGACAAAGAATACAAACTTTCAGAAGTAATTCAGTAATGTCCTAAACAAATAGCAACTATAAGAATCAGCAGCAACAGTAAATCCTGGGGAGAGAGAGAAAATCTGATTTTCAGAGTTGCCATGTTATGTTATTTAAAATGTCCGGTGTTCTATATGAGATTTTGAGACATGCAAAGAAATACGAAGATATGACCCATACATGGGGAAAGAAGGAATCTGTAGAAACCTATCTCTGAAAAAATCCAGGCATTGATATTGCTAGACAGAATTTTTAAACTGTTTTAAATATGTTTAAAGACATAAAGGCAAGCATATCTGAAGAACAAAAGAAGAGTATGAGAACAATGTCCCACTAGATGGAGAATATCAAATTTTAGACACACACATCAGTTTTGAAGTGGGAAAAAGTGGACAATAACTGAAATGAGAAATTCAGAAGAAGGGTTCAATAACAGATTTGACTAAGCAGAAGCCAGAATCAGTAAACATGAAGACAGGTCAGTTGAGTTGAAGAACAGGAAGAATAAAGAATGAAGAAAATAAGCAGAGCTTCTAGACCTATGGGACACCATGAGGCATATAAACTTTTGAGAGTCCAGAAGGAAAGAGGAGGGAAAGGGACAGAAAGAATATTTCAAGAAATAATGGCCCCAGTCTCCTCACATTTGATGAGAAAATTAATCTATACATTTCAGAAGCTCAACAGATTACAAGATGGGTGAATTCAGAGATTCAAACTTAGATGTATAATAATTAAACTATCTAGAGGTAAAGAGAGACTGTTGAAAGCAGCACATCGTGCACAAAGTGGGCTTTCCAGGTGGTGCTAGTGGTAAAGAACTGGCGTGCCAGTGCAGGAGACACGAAATGTGGGCTTGATCCCTGGGTCAGGAAGGTCCCCACACCCACTCCAGTGTTCTTGTCTGGAGAATTCCATGGACAGAGGAGCCTGGCGGACTGTGGTCCATAGAGTCTCAAAGAGTCGGACAGGATTGAAGCAACATAGCATGCACGCATGCACAAAGTATCCTCAGTATGATTGACAGTTGATTCATCATTAGAAACCATCGAGGCTAGAGAACAATGGCATGACATATCCAGAGTGCTGGAAGAAAAGAAGTCTGTCAATCAAGAATTCTGTATTCACCAAAACCATCCTTTAGGACTTCCCTGGTAGTCCAGTTGTTGTTAAGAATCTGCCTGCCAATGCAAGGAACATGGGTTTGATACCTGGTCAGGGAAGATCACACATGCCGCAGAGCAGCTGACTCCATGTGTCCCAACTGCTGAGCCCACATGCCTAGAGCCTGTGTTCCACAACACAGAAAGGCTTTGTGCAGCCGTGAAGACCTAGTGCAGCCAAAAAAAGAAAAAAATCCCCAAACACACATACACACAGACACAAGAAGAACTACCCTTCAAAGTGATGGTGAAATTAAGACATTCCCAGGTAAACAAGTCCTGAATGACTGCTACTGGCTGTCCCACAGGAAATAGTAAAGGGAGTTCTGGCTGACATGAGAGGACACTAGACAGTAATTTGAAAGCATATGATGTAATAAAGAGCACCATTAAAGGCGACTATAAAGTTATGCTTTGTACTATGTAAAAGATAGTATAAATGTATCTTTTACATTTTGTAACTTTAAAAAAATAATTTTGTGACCTTTTTTTCCTCCAATCTAATTTAAAAGACAACTATAAAAAACAATAATTACATATCTCTGTTGGAGGGCATGCCATTTTAAAAGCTGTAATTTGCATGACAATAACAGTATAAAGGAAGAGGATGGGAATGAAGTTATATAGGGGAAAAGTTTTTATGTACTATTGAAATTGCTGCTAAGTCAATTCAGTCGTGTCCGACTCTGTGCGACCCCATAGACAGCAGCCCACCAGGCTCCCCGTCCCTGGGATTCTCCAGGCAAGAACACTGGAGTGGGTTGCCATTTCCTTCTCCAGCGCATGAAAGTGAAAAGTGAAAGTGAAGTCTCTCAGTGGTGTCCGACTCTTAGTGACCTCATGGACTGCAGCCTACCAGGCTCCTCTGTCCATGGGATTTTCCAGGCAAGAATACTGGAGTGGGGTGCCATTGCCTTCTCCGACTATTGAAATTAAGTAGTTTTTAATCCGGGCTAGAATGTTATAAGGCAAGATGCTAATTTTAATTCCCTGTTAAGAAAATAGCTAAAAAATAATATAGTAATAAAATAAATGACCAAGATGTTTAAACAGTATACTAGATAACATGTATTTAGTACAAAAGAAGATTGTAATGAAAGAATAGAGGAACAAAAATAATATGTCTCTAAACATATGTGGAGACTAAGTAACACAGTTCTTAATAACCAGTGAGACAAAGGAAATCACAAGGGAAATTAGAAAATATTTTTAAATTAATGCAAGAAAATATACACCCATATCTAATGGGATACAGCTATAACAGTGTTTGGAGGAAAATTTATCACTTCAAATACCTCTATTAAAAAAGAAAGAATATATCAAATCAATAACCTAATGCCTCACCTTATGATTCTAGGGAAAAAGGGCAAGCTAAACCTAAAGGAAGAAGTAGGAAGGACATTATTAAAAGGAAATAAATAGAAGAAAACAAAAGCAAAAGCTACTTCTTTTAAAAAGGTAAACAAAATTGACAAACCTCAAGGTAGACAGACCAAGAAAAAGAGAAAGGAGACCCAAATTACTAATTTGGGGAAATAAAGGAGAGTGTTGCTACTGAACTAATGGAAATGAATAGGATTATAATACTATGAACAGTTGTATGGCAGCAAATTAAAATCTAGTGGAAATGGAAAAATTCCTGGAAAGATGCTAACAGCGTATACTGACTTCAGAAGAAATAGTCTGAAAAGGCCTGTCACAGGAAAAGAGATTGAATTAGTTATGAAAAAAATTTTCCCACACAGCAAAGCCAAGAACAGTGAATTCATTGATAAATTTTACCCAGTACTTAATGAAATGAAAAATTAGCACCAATTCTTTATAAACTTTTCCCAAGAAATAGAAGATAGGGGAATACTTTTGTTCTCATTTGGTGAAGACAGTATTACCAGGATACCAGATAAGACATCACAGAAATGAAAACCACAAACCAATATCCCTCAACAAAAATCGTCAACAGAATCCTTATAAGCTGAGTTCAGCAATATGTAAACAATATTTTATACCATTATCTACTGAAATTTACTCAGAAATGCAAGGTTGGTTCAGCTTAGAAAAATCAAGTCAGTGTAATACAACTACATTGATAGAATAAAGGACAAAAATCACATCATCACCTCAACATACACAGAAAAGGCCTCACAGAAGTGAATACCTTTTCATGTTTTTCATTATAAAAATGCTGAACAAATTAGGACTAGAAAGAAGACTTCCTTAGCCTGATAAGGGAACCTGTGAAAAATCCATATTTGATGGTGAATAACTGAATACTTTCCCTTAAGATCAGAAATAAGACAGGATATCTGCTTTCACATCTATATAACATTGCCCTGGAGATACTGGTAAGAGTAAACAGGCAAGGAAAAGAAAGAAAAGACATCCAAATCGGAAAGGAAGAAACCATTTTGTTTATAGATAGCATATTGTGTATAAAATTTCCTAAGGAATCTACGAAAAAAATCTGCTGGAGATAATAAATGAGCTCATTTAGAGTTGCAAGGCTCCAAATCAATATGCAAAATCAGTTGTATTTCTATACACTAAAAATGAAAAACCTGGAAACAAAATTAAGTTGGTGCTCCAATTACAAGAGCACCAACAAATACAAAATTCTTATTAGTAAATTTAACAAAAGAATTGCAAGACTTGTTCACCAAAGCTGCAAAATATTGTTGAAAAAATTTAAGGAATATGCAGTTAATGGAAAAATATTCTGCGTTCATGCATTGAAAAGGTTAATGTAGTTAACTGGCAATAATGGATCTTACAGATTCAGCATAGTCCTGTCAAAACCCCAGCTATTGACAAGGCTGATCCCAAAATTGATATGTAAAGGAATCTAGAAAAGCATATGAAGGGCAAAAGTTGGAGGCTTCACATTTCTCTGTTTGGATTAGGCACTGGTTTCTTAGATATGACACCTAACGCATAAGCAACCAAATACAAAAAGGGATAAATTTGACTTCACCCAAATAGAAAACTTTTGTGCCTCAGAGGACACTATTAAGAACTGACAACTCGTAGAATGATAGAAAATATTTATAAAACATGTATCTGATAAGGAACTGGTATCTAGGATGTAAGCATTTCTTGCAGTTCAATAGTAAAAAAACTAATAACCAGATTTTAAAAAGGGCAAAGGATCTGAAAAGACATTTCTCTAAAGAAGATAAGCAAATAGTCAATAAAACACATGAAAAGATGCTCAATATAATATGTCATCAGGGAAATGCTTATTGAAACCACAGTCAGATACCACTTCACTTCACAGCTGTAATTAAGTAGACAGGAAATAATGTTGGTAGGGATGTGGAGAAATTGGAAGCCTTATATGCTGCTGGTGAAAATGTAAAATGTTGTTGCCACTTTGTATAACACCCTGCTAGTTACATTTTACCTAGTAATGCCTCTCTTAGGTAGATGCCTAAAAGAATTGAAAACAGGTGTTCAAACAAAACTTATACCTGATGTTCTTAGCAACATACTAGTAGTAGCCAAGAGATGTTGATAGAAACAACTCAAATACTCATCAGCAGTTGAATGGATAAACAAAGTGCTATATCCATACAATGGAGTACTCTTCTGTCATGTAAATGAAGGAGGTACTAGTACAGGCTACAACGTGGATGAAGCTTGAAAACATTTTGTTAAGTGAAAGAGTAAGGCACAAAAGGTCACATACTGTATGATTCCATTTATATCAGTTTTCTCAAATAGCAAATCTGTATATAGAATATAGATTAGTGTTTGCCTAGGACTGGAATGGGAAAACTGGGAAATGAGAAGGGAAGTGATAGTTTAAAAATATAGGGTTTCTCTTTGATATGATGAAGGTATTCTAAAATTGATTGTGATGATGGTTAAACAGCTTTGGGAATTTTACTAAAAACCTCTGAATTGTACACTTTAGATAAGTGAATTGTGTGCTATGTGAATTGTATTTCTATGAAGCTATTATATACAAACACACACAGAATGAATGTCTATAGTGCTTTATTTATAATAACCCCCAAGTGGAAACATCCAAATATCCATCAGTGAAAGAAACAATAACCAAGTTGTGATATATTCCTACCTTTTTACATTATTTAGCAATTAAAATACTAAACTACTGATATGATGAATGAATCACAAAAATATTTATCAGAAAGCCAGACATGAAAGAATATGTACTGTATGATTTCACTTAGTTTAAGAACAGGTTCAATAATACATGGATCATTACTTGGTTGACTCTGGGAGGGGTAGGGATGGTATTTAGCAGAAGGGAATACAAGAACTAGTTGAGGTGGTGAAAATATTCTATATATTGATTGAGGATTACATGATATAACTATCTGTTTAAGCTTATCAAACTGTATACTTGAGATCAGTGAATTTTACCATATGTGAAATTTGTCTTTAAAAAATGGCCATTAAAAATATACCTTTAAAAAAGGCATGAGAACTGGCATTATAGAAACTGTTACAGGATCAGAGATATGGTTTCAGATTTGAATGCTACAAGGAAGCTGGAATTAAGCCCCTGTTATGTGGTATAAGGAGCTTCAAAGAGCTTGAACTTTTCTGTCACTGAAAAGATAATTGAAAAATTCTATTTATTGGTCCTGCCTAGGAGGAACAAGACTAATCTTATCAATATGTGTAAGGCCTTAGATAAAGTTTGAAAACAAAGGTTGACTAAAAAAATTAGTGTTCTGTATCTTCACCATGCATGGATTATGGCTGTTAACCATGCATGGGAATTTATGTAGTTTGATGCATAATCTCAGACTGAGAAATTATCCAGACTAGACTAGAAACTAGCACAAGAAAACACTAAATAAACCTTTTAGGAGTTTGAGACTCCACTGCAAAAGTACTTACAAAACCATCCTAGGAAACCAAACTATCTTGACAGGGAGCTAATGAACACAGCAAAGAGAGGCATATCACTTTAAGGTTTGGAAATAGTATTAGAGTCTGTAAAGCAGTCTTTAAAAATTGGTAAAGAGTTAAAAGAAGGCATAGAAAGCAAAATGAAAGAATTTTCATTCATACCTGAATTGTAGGTATGCTGATAAGACACAAAACAATCACAGATAGAAAATTACCCATTATCCAGTTGAAATTGTGCTTAGTCGGGCTTCCTTGGTGGTTCAGATGGTAAAGAATCCACCTGCAATGCGAGAGACCTAGGTTTGATCCCTGGGTTGGGAAGATCCCCTGGAGGGGAGGGCATGGCAACCCACTCCAGTATTCTTGCCTGAAGAATCCCAATGGACAGAGGAGCCTGGTGGGCTACAGTCCGTGGGGTTGCAAAGAGTTGGACACGACTGAGAGACTAATATGAGTACAATGACCGTATTAATTTTGAGTGAGTTTTAACTTGATTACATAATAATTTAGTATATTTAATATTCTGAACTTTTATACAAAACACTTTAATACCATAATTTTCTTAAATTATTTCTTGACTGCTATATATCAATAGTTATTGAAGGGCCTGAAAATCTGGTGATAACTTTAGAAAAAGTATGATTTGGATAGAGTATGAGTAGAACTCACCAGGTGTTTTTTCCCTCAAATGGTCCCCCTTCACTGATAACCTCCCAACCATGTTACTAGCCAAATGTAGGCTCATCTGAATCTAAGCATTCCTTCTCCAAGCACCCAGTCAAGGTGGGAGATTATTGAGAATAGAATATTTTTATTGAGGTATCTTTTGACTAAGAAATGGTGGCAACTTGGTAAAACTTGTCTCTTTTGAAACATTGAACACTTGCAACTATGGACTCTCCATACTAGGTAAATGAGATAATGTTTTATTAACTTATTTTTAAATTAACTAGTATGAATTCCTAAAATATTGTACAAAAACCTGATTATGTCTATATCAGATATACAAATACGTATACCTGTGTCTGTCTATTATAATCTATTGTTATGGCATCATAAGTTTCTGTCTCCTTAGCTGAAAAGTTGATGCCTATTCTCTGGGTGTTGGTATCCAGTTTAAGGAATTATAGTTTGATTAAACCATGCTTTGCAAACCTCTTCGAATTACTCTGCGTCTGTTTAACTTTTAAAATGATTCTTCCTCGAGAACTATTCATAGATAGTATCTTATTCCTAATTATACAGTATGTGCATACTAGTGGAACTTTAGTACATAATTATGTGTTGCTTAATTTGCCTCCATCTGTTTTTAAACTATTCACTTTTGTGTTTTAAAGGCAAAGTTACTTACATTTGAACTTAATGTCCTAACTCTGGAGATGTTCTCCGTATAAATGATTCTCAACACCTTCTAAGCCTAGAAAACCCGAATTCTCTTTAAATCCATTTATCCTAATATTTATGGCACAATCCTCCTTCTCTCTTTACTGCTCGAGTGACCCACTGTTTCAGTAACACTAATCTGGGGCTTTGGTTCTTGCTTGAATGTGCTCTCTTCCCTTTCTTCCCAATAGTTAATTTTGACAGATTCTCCAGCTTTGTTTTCAGATTTATAAATACAGAAGTGCTGCTGGGTTTTCCTGTTCTGTGGTGCTTTTCTTTCTACTTTTTCAACACTGACACACTTGGATTTCCTACAAGTGTGGTTAATTGCGAGATTTGTGAAAGTTTAAATTTGGTAAATTGTTTTGGGTTTGTTTCTCTTTGGGATTCCATCAATGTTTCTTACATTGTTGCCAACTATATTCTAATTATATTTCAGACCTGATAAAAATGAGTCCATTAAAAAAATGGCATCATACAAATTGTTTTTGTAATTTCCCTAGTATTTTAAATTAGAGATTTTTAATATGGTGTTAACACAACAACATGTTGAATACTGAAAAAGAATACTTTGAATACCTAAACAGGACCTTTATTTTTTTCTTTTTGTGTAATTTCTTCAAATTAATTGGAAAAATTATTCACATTTAACCACAATTACTTGATACATTTTTATGTACTCTTAAAATAGTTGGCAGCATTGTCCTTGATTCTCTGTTGGTGTGGGCTTATATAATGCTTTTTTCTTTTTTCCATTTTTTTGTTTTTCTTTTGCTTCCTAAGGACATGATGATACAGCGCCATGTGCAGTTTTGAAAAGTATGGATAGTATTAGCTTTCTCCAACACCCAGTCCACCAGAGGAGCTTAGAGATTCTGCAGAGGTGCAAGGAAGAGAAGTACAGTAAGGCTGCAAATCCTGTTTAATAAACTCTGTGTTATCACATCTGTTTGGAAATGGAAACCAGGAGCATTCTACACCTGGGTGGAACCTAAATGGAATAGACAATGTGACCTCTCTCATCTTTTGACCAGAGAGTTTCAGGATACCACCATTGAGACTTTCATTCTTTTTCTTGATACAAAGAAAGAATTGATATATATATAAAGATAATATACATATTCTTTTAATTTGGGTGACTATTTGTCTATGATCCTTGAGTTGTTTGGTTACAAACTTTTAATTGATTTCCATTTTTGTCTTTAAAGTATCCAAGTGATGAGTAAATGAGTATTGACTTTTTTTGAACTTCGTTGAGATCTGGTTGGGGTAGAATAAACTGCAGGCCAAAGCATACAGTTTTGACATATATGTGAACTCATCACAATCAAGATAATTAACATGTCTCACAGTGCCAATAATTTCCTCTATCTCTTTGAATTCCTGCTGATTTTTATGCTTATTTATACTTGAACTTCAACATCAGCAGTGTATCATTGGCAAATGATATCATTTGCTTTCATGTATCATTGGCGAATCCACTTAGTTTGACTGTAATTCTCCTATCAGACTTTGCCATGTCTGGTTTGGAGCAAAACCACCAGTTAATGTTTTGGCTTAAGGAAGAATGATAGAATCATAACGGGTATTCTTTTTTTTTTAATATAAAATTGGTGTGATGCCCTTGGTCTCCATTTTCTCCTTTTCTGTTTGTTCTACTCATTCTGCGTGAAAATGGCTTCTTTCGGTTGTGGAATTACTGTTGTTGGCTGTTGCTGTTGCTGTAGTGAGGATAAGGGACCCTTAAGAATGCTTGAGAGCACTAACTCAGCAGTTTGCATGTAATATGCATATAATACAATGGGCCTGAATTAGTTAGTTTTGTATTTTGAGCTTTTTGCTGACCACAGATTTACTTTGCTAACTTCACAATTCTGTGACTGAAATTCCATGGAATACTAGTGTTTAATTATCAGTAAAAGGAGAGTATAAGTAGAATTCCTAAAGGTAAATGTTGTGGATTCTCTCTTCAGTTCTTCTTACTATGCTGTTTTGGTATAAGAAAATGTGTAATACATTTTGAAAAATATTATTAAAATATTTTCTCATTCTAGAAAAGCAAAGGTAAGTATTTACTTTAAAAAAATACATCTTTAAATGTTACTCTTAATTATTGCTCTTGTTTCTAAAAGGTATACAAGTCTTTATTCCAAATACACATCTTCCTTTTCTAAATCTTTTAATCCAGGGGATATTATTGAAAACAGTCTACAAATCATTTGAGGGGGTGCTTAAATGAGTTCTTTTTAACTTTTAAATAATTCCAAGTAGTTTATTTGCTTTGTCAATTTTCATGACTCACAGGCCTGATTGTTTCCAGGTAGGTATGTATGGGTGTAGAATAGGAAGGCACCAATGTCATCATGAGCTACAGGAGGATATTGTACATTGTACTCTTGCAAATTTATTTCTACATTTGTGGAAGTGGACTTTTCCATTACTTTAGGTAGTTTATGCTATTTTCCATTATAGTACTACCAATAATTAAAATTTTATAATATATAAAATTATAAATTCAAGTCTGGGAGATAGTTTTTAAAAAATTAGGGGACTAACTAGTGTTAGGTAATAGTAATGGTGAATTGATTAGGTAAATGAACCCTGCCACAGGTAGCAATGGCAAAACCTGGAAAACAATTTTAAGGTAACAATTTATTAAAAACGCTGGAAAAGAGACCAAAAATACTAACAGACCAAAAAGAAGCAGAAACTAGTGGGAAGTTTATTCTTTAAAGTAAAGTAGTGGGTAGAAAGAAAGAAAGTGAAGTCGCTCAGTCATGTCCAACTCTTTGCAACCGCATGGACTGTAGCCTACCAGGCTCCTCTGTCAATGGGATTTTCCAGGCAAGAGTACTGGAGTGGGTTGCCATTTTCTTTTCCAGGAGATCTTCCTGACCCAGAGATTGAACCCAGGTCTCTCGCATTGTAGGCAGATTCTTTACCGCCTGAGCCACCAGGGAAGTCCATGTGTAAGTAGTGGGTAAGAGTTGAGAATTTGTGGCTTTTTACACAAGGTGCTCCCCAACTTCCATAGCTCCAGGGACAGAAAACCACGATTATACTGGTTTGAAGTGTCTGAGGACTAAGTTGAGGACTGGCAAAGAAGCTTGAAGTTTAGGAGGAAAATCCTGGAATGGAGAGAGCTGCCAAAAGGCTAACACCCAAACTTAGAGCCATCCATACCTGGCTGACTCTCCTGAGTATTTGGGGGAGAGTGTAGGAGCTCTGTCGAAGGGTACTATAAACCACTTCGCTGACAGCCCAGTGGTTAAGACTCTGTGCTCTCAATGCAGAGGATATGAGTTCAATCCCTGGTCAGGAATTAAAATCCTGCATGCCACACAATATGGCCAAAAAGATAAAAAATAAATAAGTAAATAGAATTGCAAACCAAATAGGAGATAATTTTTGAAAAACACAAGTGCAGTTTACTGATTTTTTTAAACTGAGGGCCTTTTGTTATCTCTTCATAGCTCCTCTTAGGGGAGAGCTGAATTCTTACGGTCTTTAGTTAGGATCCCAGAAGTAGAGGTGAGAGAGAAAGAGGCAAAAAGCTAGAGTGACTGAAATGGTAGATAAAAACTTCTCATGTTTGAGAAAAACTAACTTGGAGATTCCAGATGATCAGTGACCTCCAGCCAGAACCAATACAAAAGAAACCCGCTACCAGACACATTGTAGGCAAATTGCTAAATGCCAGAAATATAAAGGAACTCTTGAAAGCATCCCAGAGGAAATTACATTAAATACAGGAGAATGCAGGCATACCTCTGAGCAGTTTCATAGCTGAATCTAGATCACTGTAATAAAGCAAATATCACAATGAAGAGAGACACATGCATTTTTTGGTTTCCCAGTACACATAAAAGTTATATTTATGCTATACTGTAATCTACCAGTTGTTCAATAGTTTTATGTTGGAAAAAAATGATATACCTTAACTAAAAATACTTTATTGCTGAAAAATGGTAACTGTAATCCAAGCCTTCAGGGAGTAGTAGTTACATCAAAGATCACTGATATAATAATGGAAAACTTTGAAATATTGCAGATATTATCAAAATGTGACACAGAGATACTATGTGAGCAAATGCTGTGGGAAAAAAGGTGCTGATAGACATGCTCACCACAGGGTTGCCACAAATCTCCTTGTAAAAAATGCAGTATCTCCAAAGCATGATCAAGTGAAGTGCAATAAAATGAGTCTTGCTTATAATGATATGATTAACACCTGTCTTCTCATTGAAAGTAATGGAGGCTGAAATTTAAAATCCAATAGAACAACCCAAACCCAGAAAATAAAAACAGCTATAAAAGCTATGATTTATAGTTTGTGGACAGACAAGTTAATTGTCTATTAGAAGAAAAATCAAGTCTGCAGAAAAATATAATGGAATTCATTGTTATTACAATGCATCATCCACAATGTCCAATCATCAATTAAGGAAAGTATCTTTCAAAAGTGAAGCTGAAATAGAGACTTCCCTGATGGTGGTCCAGTGGCTAAGACTCTGCCCTCCCAATGCAAGGGGCTCGGTTTGATCCCTCGTCAAGGAACTCGATCCCACATGCCACAGCTACGAGTTTGTATGCCACAACTGAAAGATCCTACATACTGCAATGAAGATTGAAGTTCAGAGATCTTGCGTACTGCAACTAAGACCTGCAGCAGCCAAATAAATAAAGATATTTAAAAAACTACTTTAAAAAAGAAGCTGCGATAAAGACATTTTCAGATAAATAGATAATCTGATAATCTGAGGGAATTTATCACCATAATATGTGTTCCAAGAGGAGAAATAATGGTAATTCTTTAGGTTAAAAGGAAATGACATCAGATAGTAACTTGGATGTATAGTAGAGGTTGGTAAATGTTTTCTGTGAAGAGTCAGATGGTAAATATTTTAGGCTTTGTGGGTCATATGTTGTGTTGAAACAACTCTGTTCTGAAAGGAGTTATAGACAATACATAAATGAGCATGGCTACATTCCAATAAAATTTTATTATAGACACTGATATTTAAATTCCATATAATTTCCACATATCACAAAAATACTCTCTTATTGATTTTTTCCCCTCAGTCATTTAAAAGTTAAAATCTCTTTTAGCTTACAGGCCATGCAAAAATAGGCAGTGGGTTTGATCTGTACTCTAGTTTACTGATCTGTGAATTATTATAAGGAATAAAGAAACCAGAAGTAATACATAGGTATAAAGATAAGACTATACATATTTTCTTTCCTTATCTAGTTCTTTTAAAAAGATATATGATTTCTTTAGGGTAAAAATTATGATATTGTTCTGGGGGTTCAAAATGTGTCCATCAATTTTTTGATACTCCTCTCTTCAAAAGGCACATGCAGTGATTTCCTTCTAATAAATCGAATGTGGCAGAAGTGACAGTGTGTGACCTTTGAGATTTAGACATAAAAGGTATTGTGGCTCTTCCTCCTCCATTTCATTTCTGGTCTCCCACCTTCTCTTTACAATGATTAGTCTCTGAGATTTGCAGGGAGGAAATTAGAAGAGGGGGAAGAAATTAGGGTTCTTAGGAACATGAGCTGCAATTCCCACAAAGATCAGGAGCCCTGGAAAGGGAAGAAATAAGATGCTGGGAAAAGAAAGAGTGAGGGAGGGTATGATAGAATGTTACTTCAATTTAAACCCATACTTCTGACCTTCTTGGGATATAAGAGACTGTAATGTTCATGAACAAGATGAGGGACCAGCAATTTATAATTTATATAATTTATATATAAATTATATAATTTATAATTAATAAAATTTATATATAAATATAATTGTATAATTTTATAATTATATACTTTATTGTGTAATGCAACTAAAGTGCTTTGAAGAAGACCAATAGGTTTAAATCCTTATCTAAGAAAAGAAATGAGGTTAAAAATCAGTGATCTAAGTTTTTACTTTATGAAGCTACAAGAAGAAGCATATTAAACCCAAAATAAGTAGAAGGAAGTAAAGAATAAGGAACTAAAACCACTGAATAGAAAGCCGACAGCATTAGAGAAAATCAGTGGAAACCAAAAGAGCAAGTTTTGAAATTAATAAAACTTGAGTTCCAGTACTGATCAGTAGAACTTTCTGTGAGGATGAAAATGTTCTCCAGCTATGCTCTTCAAAACTGTAGCCATTAGCCACATATTGTTATTAAACACCTGAAGTTTTTTAAAAATTTTAAAACTGAAATTTAGTTAAATCAGCTTAAATTTGAATGGCCACATGTAGCTGGTGGCTATTGTACCTGGATAGTGTAGTTCTAGCCATTCTGATGAAGAAATATGAGAGAAGACAAAAATACTGTTATTTGAAATGAACAAGACATTTACATATGGTATAAAGATTGAGGAGAGATAATGAATATTTATGGTAGTATATTCAGCAGCTTAGATGAAACGGATAAATGCCTTGAATGTTAACAAGTTATCAATGTTGATCCAAGGAAAAATAGAGAATTTGTTCAGTCTTTTGTCAGTGATTGGATTCATAAATAAAACCTTCCCACACATGGAAACAGAAAAGTCCAGACTCATATAGTTTGGATAACCAGTTTTATTTTAAAAACGTTTAAGTAAAGAATAATACCAGTTCTGCTCAGCTATTCCAGAAAACAAAGGAGCAAGGAATACTATATGAATCATATCATGAGGCCAGTATTATGATTCTAAGACCAAAATTAGACAATGTTACAAGAAAAGCTGGGCTGGATGAAGCACAAGCTGGAATCAAGATTACTGGGAGAAATATCAATAACCTCAGATATGCAGATGACACCACCCTTATGGCAGAAAGCGAAGAAGAACTAAAGAGCCTCTTGATGAAAGTGAAAGAGGAGAGTGAAAAAGCTGAGTTAAAACTCAACAGTCAAAAAACTAAGATCATGGCATCTGGTCCCATCACTTCATGGCAGATATAATGTTTAAGAGAACTTTGATCCTTACCTTATATTATACATAAACATTAACTTGAAATGGGTCATATAGCTGTTTGTAAAGAATAAAATATTAAATTTACAGAAGAAAACCTGAGAGAACATCTTTGCAGTCTTGGGACAAAATTTATTAGATGAAACATAAAAGCATGAAGTAAAAAGAAAAAAAAATGGTATTATTGAAGTTCATTAAAATTGAAAACTTTCAAGATATTGTTAAAAGAAAAAATCATCTCACAGCCTGAGAAACAATATTCATAATAATTTATAATACATAACTGACTTGAAGACAAAGTATGAAAAAACTGCAATAAGAGAAACAGACCAGTCAAAAACAGTCAAGAGGTTTAAGCATACACTTAGAAAAGAAGATATATGAATGATCCCTAGGCTCTTTAAAGATTGCCAGCTGTATTAGTCACTCAGTATATCTTCTTTGGTGGCAGTTTTTCCTATACTTGACCAACTATATGCTTACAATGAATATGTTTTACAATGTATAAATTTTGCCACAATTTAAAAAATTAATTGCTTATCATGAAGCCTGACATAAATTCAGATATGTAGAAGAGACTATTTTTCATGGAATTAAGAATATTAAAAATAAAAATATAGAAACCCCAGGAAATGTCCGCACCTTACTCATAAGGGCTTCCTCCAGGTCAGAGTGAGAACCAGCAGCCTGCTTGCCTATTATTGAGGAAGGCTCCAGTTCTTGGAAGACCTGAGTTTTGTGGCAGGGCACATAGATTATGACGTGGGGACCTTCACATTACTCTCAAAAGAGAGATGAGAAACAGCCTGGCATTTGGAGTTGGGCAGGACTAGGCCTAGATTCTGGCTCTGCCACTTAGCCCTTGTGTTACTGTGTGTGGAAGGTGTTTCTCAGAGCTTCAGTTTCCTTCTCTGAAAGGTAGTCCCTCTGCACAGGGGCAATGAGAGACTCAAATGTGATAATGAATGCCAAAGCCCTTTGGCTATTGCCTTATACAGAGACTTGCACTAACATAATTTAAAATAGTCTAAAAATGTAATATGACTAGAATTTCTGTTTGAAACAGGAGGAATGTCAGGGAGCTGTTTTTATTGAGTTGGTAGAATATGGCTATTTATCAAATTTTGGAAATCTATATGGGTAAACAAACATGCCTTACAGACAACCACAGTAATAACAAAAATTGAATTTTTTGGGGGGAAGTGGGGCACTCTGCACTGTTCATGGAACCTTAGTTCCCTGATCAGGGGTTGAATCCTTGCCTTCCACAGCAAAAACGCAAAGTCCTAACTACTGGACCATCACGGTTTTCCCTGAATCTTTATCGTTTAAAGTAGCATAAGAGACCTTCATCTATCAGGGAAAAAAAATGAGTGAAATAAATATGAAACAAAATATGAGAAATAAGTACTATAATTTAAAATTAATAAAAGTATGAATAGATTTACATCACCAGTTAGAGTCTCACAGTGGCTTTTTCAAAAAGTTTAAATGATATCATAAAAGAAACGTGCACAAAAGAAACACCCTATTGCGTTACAAGGAAGATACTCCAAAAAAGGGAAGAAAATTCCCTATGAGCAGTTCACAGTTTAAGAAGAATTTAAGAACACGAAGCTAGTAAAGCAGTAGCACAAATTTAAGACTATGAAATAATCAGAATGATATTGAAACAGGTTTTGAGCTAAAAGCAGAGGCATAAATCAACACCTATGTGATCTCAATAAATAGAGGAAACGTAACTGAAAATTGCATTAGTAGTATTAAGGAAAAGCCTGGGATGATTATGTGTCAATGTGCAGGAGAAAAGAATGGGTATGGAGAATAGAAAATGATAATTTGTTCTAAGGATAATTGCTATCCATGACGTAGGAACTGAATAAGTGAAATGAAATCAATGCATTCAAATATGTAAGAAAATAAAGTTGTTCAAAGTTCTAACTGAATTTGTTGATCCCAAGACATATGTTTTACAGTAACAGTTTTTACATGGGTATAGATGTTATGTCTTCAGTTCTCCTGGGTATATACTTAGTAGTCTCTGTTTAATTTTTTCTTGAACTGCTAGCTGTTTTCCAAAGTAATTGTGTCATTTCACATTCAGCAGCGTCTGCATGAAGGACTTCCCAGGTGGTGCAGTGGCAGAGTCCACCTGGCAGGGCAGGAGACGCAGGAGGTGTGGGTTCGATCCCGGGGATCGGGAAGATCCCCTGGAAGAGGAAATGGCAACCCACTCCAGTTGTCTTGCCTGGAGAATCCCATGGACAGAGGAGCCTGGTGGGCTACAGTCCGTGGGGGTCACAAAGAGTCAGATGATTGAGCATGCAGCACATGCACATGAGTATATGCAAGGTTCCAGTTTTTACATGTCCTTGCCAACATTTATCTGTCGTTTTTTATAGTCATGCTGGGGGTGTGATGGAGAAGGAAATAGCAACTCACTCCAGTATTCTTGTCTAGAAAATCCTATGGCCAGTGGAGCCTGGTGGGCTATAGTCCATGGGGTTGCAAAGAATCAGACATGACTGAAGTGACTTACTTAGCATGCACACACACACACAGGGGATGTGAAGTATAATCTTGTGGTTTTAATTTCATTTCTCTGGTGACTAATGATGTTGAGCATCTTTTTATGCACTTATTAGCTGTTTGCCTATCATCTTTGGATAAATACCTATTCATATCCTTTGTTCTTTTTAAAATTGGGTTGTCTTAATAATATTCAGTTGCGAAAGAAAGTTCTTTTAATATTCTAGATTCAAGTTTCTCATCAGATATTTGATTTGCCATTTTCTACCATCTATGGATTGCCTTTTCACTTTCTTGCTGTAGAATCCTTTGAAACCCCAAAGTTCTAGATTTTGATAATTTCTTTTTTTTTTCCATTTATTTTTATTAGTTGGAGGCTAATTACTTTATAATATTGTAGTGGTTTTTGTCATACATTGACATGAATCAGCCATGGGTTTATGTTTATCAGTTTTTCTCTCTGGTTGCTTATTCTTTTGATGTCATAGCTATATAACTACTACCTAATCCAAGGTCAGAAATGTTTACTCCTATGTTTTAAGAGCCTCATACTTTTACCATTTATATTTTGGTCTTTGATCCAAGTTCATTCTTGTGTTTTTTTTTTTTTGGATGTGGAATGTTTTAAAAGTCTTTGTTACAGTATTGCTTCTGTTGTTTATGTTTTGAATTTTTTGCCATGCAGCATGTGGGATCTTAGCTTCCCCACAAGGGATCAAACCCCTGCCTTCTGCATCGTAAGGCAAAGTCTTAACCACCAGATCACCAACTTCATTCTTTTCCATGTGGTTATCTAGTTTTCTCAGTTTTTGTTGAAAGATTATTCCTTTTTCATTGAATTGTCTTGGCACCTTTGTCAAATTTTATTTGATCATAAATGTAAAGGTTTATTTCTATACTCTCCGTTCCTTTCCATTGATCTATTTGTCTGTCTTTATACTGGTACCATATTGTCTCAGTTACTGTATGTTTATAGTAAGTTTTGCATTCAGAAAGTATGAATCCTCCAACTGTGTTCTCTTTTTTCAACATTAGTTTTGCTATTCTGGGCCATTTGCATTTCCATATCAATTTTAGGGTCAGCTTATTCATTTTAGTGGAAAAAAAAAAACAGCTGGAATTTTAATAGAGGTTGCATTGATATGTAAATGAGTTCAGGAACACTGCGATCTTAAAACAGTATTAAGTTTTCC
The DNA here is from genome assembly GCF_910594005.1 of Cervus elaphus. NCBI lineage: Eukaryota > Metazoa > Chordata > Mammalia > Artiodactyla > Cervidae > Cervus > Cervus elaphus. The sequence goes on from NC_057826.1 coordinate 81,464,907, forward strand.
AGTCCATGAGCACAAATGGCTTTCCATTTATTTAGGTGTCCTTTTTAAATTATTTTTTAAAATACTTTGTAGTTTTTCAGTAGATATTTTATACTTTTTTGTTCAACTTATTCCTTTTATATTATTTTAATGCTATTATTAATAGAATTGTTTTCTTAATTTCATTTCCAATTGTTTGTTGCGATTGTATAGAAACAAAGTGGATTTTTGAATAGTGGTCTTATATCTTGTAATTTTGCTGAACTTATTTAATAATAGTCCTAATGTTGTTTTGTGAATTTCTTAGTATTTTCCACATACAAGATTTTTATCTCAAGTAGAAATACTTTTACTATTTTATATATAGTAACGTCTGTCTCTTAACCCTGTGTCCCTATTGCGTCCCTTCCATCTTCCCTCTCCTCTTTGGTAACTACAAGTTTCTGTATCTGTGAGTCTGTTTGTGTTTTGCATTTACACTCATTTGTATTTTTTTTAGATTCCACATATAAGTCATATATACAGTATTTGTCTTTCTCTGTCTGACTTACTTCACCAAGCATAATATTTTCTAGGTCCCTCCACTGCTGCAAATGGCAGTATTTTATTTTTTTTAGTATCTGAGTAATATGCCAGGGTGTGTGTGTGTGTGTACATACACATACACCACATCTTCTTATGCCAGTTGTTGACTGATGGGCACATGGGTTGCTTCCATTACTTAGCTGTTATAAACAGGGCTCTGTGAACATTGGAGTGCATGTGTCTTTTCAAATTAACATATTCATTTTTTCCAGACGTGTATGCAGGAGTGGAATTGCTTGATCATAATAGTAGTTCCATTTTAGTTTTTTGAGAAACCTCCATACTGTTTTCACAGTGCCTGCACCAATTTATATCCCCATCAGTAGTGTGTGAGCACTTCCTTTCTCCACATCCTTGCCAGCACTTATTTGTGTTTTTTAATGATAGCCTTTCTGACTGGTGTGAAGTGATGTCTCATTTTGGTTTTGATTTGCATTTCCCTGGTGATTAATGAAGTTGAGCATCTTTTTGTGTGCTTGTGAGCCATCTGTGCATCTTCTTTGGAAAAAATGTGTATTCAAATCTGCTTATTTTTTAATTAGAGTTTTTGTTTAAAAAATATTGTTATTTCTGAGGAAGCAATTCATCGTCTTTGATTCTCAGTGTCTTTATAAGATTAATTGATTTCTAAAATCTACAATTCATGTCAGCAATATACTATTGCTGAAAAGTGATGCAAATAAATTAAGAATTTTTTGAACACTAAATGATTAAATATTTAATATTGAATATTAAAATAAGAAAAGAACTTGTACACTTCTAGGCCTTCAGCCCAGTTACCCTTGGATTTCCTAAAAATATTTAAATGAGAGAAGAATTTATTATTAAATTCCCTAATTGGTTTCATTGTTGACTAAGATTTATAAGTAACAGTCATGGGACTTGGTTCATATTTTTATTTAGATGTTTCTGATATCACTTCTCAGCCTTTTGGCTGAGATCAAGTGTAGATGTTTCTGATATGTTTAGCAGTATTTGCTATTTAAGTGTATTAATTTCATTTGCTCTTAGAAGAACTGTTTGTCTTCAGTCTCTGGTAGCACTGATTGAAAATTTTTGCTTTCTATCCACTAGGTATAACTCGGAAAAACCCCAGAACACCTCTTTCTGATCTCCAGGGCCTGAATACTCTAAATGAAAAAAACCAACAGTAAGTATGTTTGGTGTATGTTTTCAAGGAAGTACAGAAGAAATAGCTCGAATTCTTAGTAATAATACTTCTGGGGCTTAAAAAATGAAGAAAATCAGACCTTTTAAAAAACCTTCTTAAAACTTTTATAAAGGGTGTAATAAGGTTAGAGTTAACAATAGAGTATATTATCTAAGATTGCTTCTGGTAAAATGGTTGTACAATTTAAAAAAGTTTTCCCAGGATGATTGAAAATGAGTTCATATGTTTTCATTTCTGAGACCTTTCAAATGGCATTTTATATCTTTTGCAAAAGTCATGGGTTTTCTGCTTCTTTCCATGGAGAAATCTTACTGGTAAGTAATAACTGAGTAATTTGATTTATAGCAAACCATCTGAAATGTTTTCTTTTTCTTTTCTTTAAACTTTTGCCACATTTAAATACTCCAATACCTTTTCTTGATGAATGTGGTAACCACAGCTTACCTTTTACCATTTTCAATGAAGAATTCTTGAGTAAAATTTGAAAGTAACAAGTACAAGTAATTTTCTGAGTTTGTAAATAAAACTCCTGTTTCCTTTGCACATACTATTTTATAAAGATTGTACTTTAAATGAGCAAAAGAACATTGTTTAGTATCTATAAAGTTTTCTGTGTACATTTTGAACATCAAGAGAATTGAGCTTTTTAGTGCCCTGGTAAGACACTAAAATTAGTATGATCTGTGTAGAATTTAGAATTATGGTTTAACTTCATTGATCAGGTTTTCCATTTTGAGTGACTATGTCTTTCTAATGTATATTGTCATTTTTCTGCTCCACAACTTTTTTACAATTCTTTATTGCTTATTATAAGAAGTCTTGGTTCACTATTTTAACCTACAAGAACTTTCACAGCCCAAGTATCCAGCCTCAACTCTACTTATCTTTAATACCAGCAAATTGAATGATTGAATGACTTACCATCTTTGTAGTGTATGTATGACAGTTGGCTGCTGACAAAAATCACCATTATATGTGCACGTTAGATTTTACTTGAGAACAAATGAGATCATTAGTCTGGTGATCCTGTGTGCCTTTATTTCAGTATACTCGCAGTGTTCTTACCCTGGTCATTAGAGATCCCTAACTTAAGGATCTCATTTTTTTTGATTTGTGTAAAAAAAGGAATTGTGACTTTTTGCATTTCCCAAAGCAATTTAATGGTTATAAATTTCCTAATTCCTAATTTGTGGACTTTCTTTCTTTTTATTTTTATTTTTTTGGCTGCTGTGTGTGGTTTGTGGGACCTTAATTCCCCGACCAGGGACTGAACCTGGGTCACCACAGTGAAAATGCCATATCCTAACCACTGGACCACCAGGGAATTCCCGAGTTTGTGTTTCTTTGTACTGCTTTCAATTTTGGATGTCTGAGGTGATCTGTATGGGCTTCTGTTTTTATCCGTTAGTTGAAATAGTCTGATATTTTGGTTTAAGATTAATTAGTCTGGGTTCAAGCAGCTAACTGAATTTAGGGACTCGTGGAAAGACAATCTAATTTTGTAAAGATGTGTGTATAAGCTCATTTATGAGACCCTTCTTCACAGAGGAATTGGTCACACTAGCTTGATTCTTTTCCTTTGCATACAATAAAGAAAGATATTTGGCACTGAAGTAATGTTATCAGGATAAGGCCAGCTAGCAGGCCTTAACAGGAGATCCTTCCAGCTCATATTTGTTGTTTTGTTGAGTTTATTTTAGACATATTTTAGAGAAAATTGGTGAGAAGATGGAAAGGATAGAAAAATAGATACTTAGAAAATCAAACAAGTCATGAAATGATTCGCTTGTATATACTGAGTAGAGGTTTTTGGACCTCACCTATGGAATATTCCTAATTAGTGAGTCGTAAATGAAAGAGTAGGACAACCACTTTTGTGGTGATCTAGGACTAAGAATTGAGGTAATCTTTGTAAAACAAGGAAATACAAATATAAATCTGTTTTTAGTTGTGTACATTTTCCTTGAGTGAGAGATAAAGGCTTCATTACCTTCCCTCTAGTAATGGATAAAGGTTCCAATTTCTCCACATCCTTGTTGTTTTGTTATTGCCTGTCTTAACGGGATTAAAGTAGTATCTCCGTGTAGTTTTGGTTTGTATTTCCCTAATACCTAATCATGTTCGGCATCTTTTTATGTGCTTATTGCTGATTTGTATATCTTTTTTGATGATACATATATCTTGTTTGAGCAAATGTCTACTTTGCCCATAAAATTTTTCTTGTATTTATTCTTCCTTCCATATGTATAAATATAATTGTCTTAAACAAAACCACACCATGCAGTGATACTTTATTTAGATTTGATAATATATGCAGACAATTTTTATACCGTTAAATAACTATTCTACTACATGATTTTTAATGACCTTATAGACTCCCATTGGTGTGGTTATGACATGATTCCTTCATTTATTTCCAATTGTTGGCTATTTAGGTTGTTTCTAATTTTTTGGTATTAATGAAAATTTTTATAGATAAAGTTTTTCATGTTTGATTATTTTCTGTCATTCTTCATTAGAAACTTGACCAGGAGGATAGAATAAAGCTATTAAAAGATTTTGAAGATATTGTCCTGGCTATCTAAAAAGTGATATAATTTAAGTAAAGAACTAATGGGAAAATACATATTTTAAGGTTATATTCCATTCTTAAATAGTTTCAAAAATAGTGCAAGGGAAATATAGTTTATAGAGTCCTATGTACTCTTCATTCAGTTTTCCTTAAAGAATCTTATATTAGTAGTACATTATCAAAACCAGGAAAATTACATAGTTTCATTAATATTAACTAGACTATAGTTTTCACCATTTAAAAAAAATCTCTGTTTGTATATATGTAGTTTCTTTGCAATTTTATCTCCCTGGTGGCTCACTGGTAAAGAATCCACCTGCAAATGCAGAAAACACAGGTTCAATCCCTGGGTCGGGAAGATCACCTGGAGAAGGAAATAGCAACCCACTTCAGTATTCTTGCCTGGCAAATCCCATGACAGAGGAGCCTGGTGGGCTATATAGTCCATGGGGTCACAATAGAGTCAGACACAACTTAGTGACTAAACAACAGCAACATAGATGTGTGTAACCAGCACCACAGTCAGCCTGCAGAACTCTTTTATCAGCATAAAAGAATTTATTCATACTGCTTATTTGTATTCTTCTTTTTCTTCCATGTCCCTTTTCTGTCTCTAGCAACCACTAACCTGTTCTTCATTTCTATAGTTTTATTGTTTTGATAATGTTATATACATCAGACTTTATGGTATGAAACTGCCCTCTGCCTTCTTAGGTTCAATGGCTATAGGCCTGTAAATTAAACTAATGAAAGACAGTTAACAGGGAAAAAAGCAAACAGTTTTTATTTCTATTTTACGTACATTGAATATTCTCAGAAAAGAAGTGAAACTCAAAGAAGTAATATATACTTTTTAAAGGATAGGGATTTTGGACCTGAAACAAAAACAAAAGACATGACAGTATCTTATAATACATTATATTATTTACTGATTGTTAAATGGTACATATAGCTATATGGTGTGCTCATCATGTACTTTTGAATGTGAATGTGGTAGAATCCTAGAAATATTTGGTTCTGAGAGACTAAAAGATTAGTCCAAATTGATCAGTAATCTCTTTGATAAAACCATTTTCTGCTGGTTTAGCATTTTTCCTTAATTTTAACTGTAGTGTTTAAAGCTTTGTTTCACTTTTTTAAGTAAAGTTAAGTTTTAACTTCAGTGTTTAAAGCTTTGTTTTACTTTTAAAAGAAATTTCTGGAGTGTTAGGGATGTCTCAATTAAGGAAATTGTACTATATTTAATTTTTACAGTGAAACATTTGATTTTGCCTGGAATGGCAGAACTGGGATTCGCCAGAGTAAACTATCAAGTAACACCTCCTTGCTTGATAAGGATGGGATATTCGCTAATTCAGCTAGCAGCAAACTCTTGGAGAGAGCCCATGGGATTCTCACGTTAGTATTGATCAACAATATGGCTTGCCTTTTTATAACTGATTTAAAATTTCAGGCTGAAAAAGAAGAGAGGTAATTGTGAAGCATTATTTTCATGAGTAGAATTTTAAGTGAAACAAGATTGAAAAGTAGTCAGAATTTAGAACTGTGACAGTCTCATGTATTATAAAGCTGGTATTTGTTTTCATCTTACTAGGAGATCATGACTGAATATACTTCTGGAGATGATTCTTTATTGCTCTTTAACAGACTCTACATCCAGAGAGAGCAAACACTGTTAGCTTTTTTTTTAGGATTCCTAGTTTTTAACTGCAGTTGCCTTTTAATTCTGGCAGTCTTAACAAGTTGGGCAGGTAAAATCTCTTACAAAATGGTGAATGGGACCACATACAGTTGACCATTCAACAATGCATGGGTTAGAGGTGTCAACCTTCTGCACAATGGAAAATAAATGTGTTTCTTATAGTCAGCCCTCCATATCCACTGCTCCTCAGTATCTGTGATTCCACATCCACAGATTCAGCCAATCTCAGATCAAGTAGTACTGTTGTAGTTCATGTTGAAAGAATTCCATGTGTAGCTGGACCCTTACAGTCTAAACTCATGTTGTTCAAGGGGCACCTGTATGGTGATACATAATACTTGCCAAAACCTGTTATTTCTCCTTACCTGATAGAGAACTGGGTTCAGCATATAGGTATTAACCATGCATGGGAACCTGTAAAAAGTTCTTACCTACCTGTATCAATATATTTAAAACACTTCCAAAGCATATTTTTTAACCATTAGCTAGAAGTGTGACTGGATTATATTTCTTAATCCCTAAATCATCTCTTAACAGTGCTAATAGGCTCAATTTATATGTCATGCTACATTTCAGAATTATGAATAAACTCATTTAATCCTCAGCAACTCTGTGAGGTTGATAGTATTATCATTCTTACATTGTCTTACATTATCATTTTTACATGTTTAAAACCATGTTTTACAATTTTAAAACCCATGTTTTAAAGAGATTAAAATCATACCTTGGAAGGTGATAGAACTCAGATTCAACAAGCCCAGGTCTTCCTGATTCCCCAGCCCATGTTCATAAGCACTGGGTTTTATTCCTTTTTTGTAGCCATTTAAAAAAAAAAAGTTCGATCAAAGTGTGATATTGAATTATGAATAAGGAATAAAAAGGCAGAGCAGAATTTTTAGTTTCTGAAAATGGAAGATCATAAGTCTTAGTGAAAAGTACATTTTAATAATTCATGAAATTAGGCATCTTTTTAAGTTTAAAGTGACAGAAACAAAGCCTCCGTAGGTAAAGAATGCAGAGCCCTGTTAGGGTCCAAAAGAAAATGAAACTTGAGCTTTGAATCTACATCATGTTACCGATCATCAAGCTCAATCTGTTTGTACCTGTATTATGGAGCAGGCATGTCTTTACTTTGCTTATCCTTCCTTCCCAAAGGTGCCTGCTTAGTTGAATTAGACAGTGTTTCATTTAAAGGACCTATAACTTGGAAGTGGGTATATAATGTTCTTTCTGTAGAGAACTTGAAATTCATCTTTCCGATGTGGTTCATTTTTTTTTCCTTCTAATGTAAGATTTGTCTCTATAGGAGAAACAAAAATTTCAAATCCAAACCTGGGCTTCCAAAGGTGAGTATTATGAAAATATTTTCTCCTTTGTACCTCACTTCATGATTGTTCCTTTTTTTTAATTCATGCAAACAATCTTTAGAAATCATAAACAAGAAATATCTTATTTGCACCCCAAATACAGATTGTGTATGTTCAGTTAAAACCATTTTAGCAATAATGCTGGATGTTATTATGAAATGGCGAAGCTTAATGCTGGTAAATATTTGTGATATATCTCACTTTCTAGTGTTTGAAAAGCTTCTGAATATAAATGTAAATTTTTGTTGAGTAATTGCCTCTGCATAGATTTTTTTCATTCCTCCTTAAATCAGGTTAAGGAGACATTCTGAATTTTATCTAATTAAAAAATTTAAAAATTTTATCTGATTTAAAAATAATTTCTGTCATCATCATTAGCATTAGTTAGCCTGGTTTTTCTGTAAAGGTCCAGTTAGACTTGGCAGGCTCATCTGGTCTGGGTTATAACTACTTGGCTCTGCTGTCATAGCACAAATGCACCTGTAGACAATATGTAACTGAATGACTGTGACTGTGTTCCAATAAAACTTTATTTATGGATACTGAAACTTGAATTTCATATAATTTTTTTCAACCATAGAAATCTTATAAAAACAATGGGCATAATTTGGCCCAGGACTTGTAATTTGCTTACTCTAATCTGCATGCCAAAATGTTTATTTAGATTTACTAAACAACAGTCTTCGAGTTTTTCTTTCTCCTGTGCCCTTCCAAAGGAGTCCTGTCATTAACTTTGTTAATGACCATAACTCAAAAATTTTAAAAGAACTGAAAAAGAGCTGTTTATTTTAAAAATTCTCTAGTTTAAGAAACAAGAAAATGAATCTTGTAGTTTTTCCTTCTACTTAAGTCGTCTTATATTTCCAAAGAAAGTTGAATGCATTGCTGATGTGGTTTGTGGTAGTGGCAAATGTGTTTTAAACCGCAAAGAAAATTTACTGAGTGGTTTGTGATTATGTTCTTATCATAAAAAATTTTATGTAGAGAGGAAAGGAGAGACCTCTCCTCTTCCTTTGTGTTTCTTTTTTTTCCCTTCACTGTCTCATTAGCCTTTTAGAATTTTGAATGCCACCTGTGGATCTAGTGTTTGCCCTGCTCTTTTCATTCTCTTCGGATGGATAACTTATTTTTTTTAATTGAAGTATAGTTGATTTAAAATGTTGCATTAATTTCTGCTATACAGCACAGTGACTCCTTGTATCTATATATACATTGTTTTGTAACTTCTTAAACTTCATATGATAGTCAACAAGAATATGTTAGATATATCTGAAGTCAATAATTCTATTCAGTTATCACAGGAATCCCATCCATTTCTCAATTTTTTAAAATTAAATATAGCTAATTTTTTTGTTTATTTTAGTGTCTTGTGTATTCAAGTATATATATTTAGTATTAGAGAGGCAACATAGTCTATGAGAGTATAGACCTTGGAGTAAAACTGACCTACATTCAAATGATGGATCTGTTGTTACTTGCTCTCTGATCTTTGGAGTAAATTCTCTAACTTGTCTTAACTTCTGTCTCTTCATTTGTAGTGTGGGGGATAATATACGTTAGGATGAAATACATATATTTGGTATGTGCATGATTATTGTTGTTGTTGCTAAGTCATGTCCAACTCTTTTGTGACCCCGTGGACTGTAGCATACCAGGCTCCTCTGTCCATGGGATTTCCCAGGCAAGAAGCCTGGAGTGGAAAAAAAAAAAGAATCCTGGAGTAGGTTGCCATTTCCTACTCCAGAGGATCTTCCTGGCTCAGGGACTAAACCTCTGTCTCTTGCTTTGGCAGCAGGCAGCCACCACTGAGCCACCAGGGCAGCCCATGTGCATGATTAGTGTTCAGTAAATGATTATTTTCTTCATATTTTCTACCAAGATGTTAGAGTTGAATTTGTGGCTTATATGTGTACATACATATATGTATAATGTGTAGTTTGTTTAATAACCTCACTCTTCATCTTAGTTTCCTACCCTTATTTAAATATACCTTATTTTTTCTAATTATGCTTAGTGAGTGTTTTGCTTGTTTCTTTCAGTCCAGTTCAAATCAAGGCAAAATAAATTTTTATATTTATAAAATTAAATTAGCAGATCCTAGGTCCTCGTTGACCATGGTCATTTCTGACTAAGATATTTCTGTTGCATTAAGTTAGTTTTATAGGTGGTGTGGAAGGAAGCAGCAGCAGTGCAGATAACCTAAACTTTTTTTCCCTTTTGCTCTTTTGTGAAATCTGAAGCTGCTTTGTTACCTTGAGTGTGAATCATTGATATACATATTCCTACAACTTTTATTGCTACTGGAAATAAGGTTCAGTCACTTGTATTAAGGGCACCTCTAGCATCTCATTTTATTGATAAAGGTAAGATTTAGAATGCCTTTTTTTTTTTTACAATTCTGAATAAATGCAGGCAAATATTAAACACATGTAAGTAACCTCCAACAGCCCTTCAGTTCAGTTCAGTTGCTCAGTCGTGTCTGAATCTTTGCGACCCCATGAATCGCAGCACGCCAGGCCTCCCTGTCCATCACCAACTCCCAGTTTACTCAAACTCATGTCCATTGAGTCGGTGATGCCATCCAGCCTTCTCGTCCTCTGTTGTCCCCTTCTCCTCCTGCCCCCAATCCCTCCCAGCATCAGGGTCTTTTCCAACGAGTCAACTCTTTGCATGAGGTGGCCAAAGTATTGGAGTTTCAGCTTCAGCATCAGTCCTTCCAATGAACACCCAGGACTGATTTCCTTTAGGATGGACTGGTTGGTTGGATCTCCTTGCAGTCCAAGGGACTCTCAAGAGTCTTCTCCAATACCACAGTTCAAAAGCATCAATTTTTCGGTGCTCAGCTTTCTTCACAGTCCAACTCTCACATCCATACATGACCACTGGAAAAACCTTAGCCTTGACTAGACGGACCTTTGTTGGCAAAGTAATGTCTCTGCTTTTTAATATGCTGTCTAGGTTGGTCATAACTTTCCTTCCAAGGAGTAAACGTCTTTTAATTTCATGGCTGCAGTCACCATCTGCAGTGATTTTGGAACCCAAAATCTGACACTGTTCCACTGTTTCCCCATCTATTTGCCATGAAGTGATGGGACTAGATGCCATGATCTTAGTTTTCTGAATGTTAAGCTTTAAGCCAACTTTTTCACTCTCCTCTTTCACTTTCATCAAGAGGCTTTTTAGTTCCTCTTCACTTTCTGCCATAAGGGTGGTGTCATCTGCATATCTGAGGTTATTGGTATTTCTCCCTGCAATCTTGATTCCAGCTTGTGCTTCTTCCAGCCCAGTGTTTCTCATGAAGTATTCTGCATATAAGTTAAATAAGCAGGGTGACAATATACAGCCTTGACGTACCCCTTTTCCTATTTGGAACCAGTCAGTTGTTCCATGTCCAGTCTAACTGTTGCTTCCTGACCTGCATACAGGTTTCTCAAGAGGCAGGTCAAGTGGTCTGGTATTCCTAATAGCCCTTAGCTCTCTGTTAATATAGTTCTGTTTTGATAGTACTTTTTTCTTCTAGAGAGTACTTTCCCTCTCATATCTTGAAACCATCAATCACTTCTATTAAATATATCTGTATAATTTGATCTGTCTTTAAATTTCTAGTCTTTCTAAATTTCTAATCTTTCTAAATGTCTCTAAATTTCTAGTCTAGTTCCACTGTTGTACATTTCTACTGTGACATCCTGCTCACATCTCAGACTTGACATCCTGCTCATATCTCAGCCCTAACAGATTTTGCTGTGTCACTCCCCTACTTTTGAATTTTGTAGTCACTCAGGCTCAAACCTTGAAGATAGGTTTATTATCCATTTTAGTTCTCTTTAACAGCATGAGCAATATCTTCTTAATCTTTGTATCTACAGCACCTTGCACAGCAGGCAGTAAATAATTGTTTAAAAAAGAAAGAACTGACTAATCTGAGTAAACTAAACAATGAAGATGGAGTTAAGAAAGGAATAAAGTAGATAATGAACAGAAGACCTAAGAAAGGAATTAAATCCATACCTGTTTTCTGCTAGATCTTGGACCCGCATTACAGTCCTTGTCACATCATGCTGGGCTATTGAAGCTGTCCCTTAACTGGTTTTCTCTCTTTCTTGCCTTCTTAGCCTCCTGTCCACTGCCTTGTTCTGCTCCGCCTTATATCTCCATTCTTCCTTGCACTGTTTTATCTTCATATATCAGAATAACCCTGAGATTATCATTTATTTTTTTTAATGTCCTTATAGTCAGTTGCCTTGTACTTGAATGCAATGTATTCTGATCACTTAGACCAGAACTGGAGCTGTAGTAATCACTGAATATTTCTTGATAGATCTAATCATGATGAGTTTCATGGACAGAAGTCAGAGGAAACATTGTTCAAAAATCATTGCTTGTTAACCATTCTTTCTTTAATCCAGCTAAGTTTGCAGAACCAGGGGCTTTCCTGGTGGTTCAGACGGTAAAGAATCTGCCTGCAATGCAGGAGATTGAACCCAAGCCTGGGTTCAGTCCCTGGGTTGGGAAGATCCCCTGGAGGAGGGCATGGCAACCCACTCCAGTATGCTTGCCTGAAGCTTGTCTATGGAGCAGAGCCTGGTGGGCTATAGTCTGTGGGGTTGCAAAGAGTCAGACACGACAGCATCTGAGCACGGCACATGCAGAACCAGACACTGTTCTAGACTTTGTTAGTGCAGGGGTAAGCAGTCTAGTCCAAGAACTCTTGCTGTCTTGTAGTGATGCTTTGAGAGAAAGAGAAAAACAATAAAAAGATTAAGATGAAATGACATGTTATTAGCATACAGGTGGGCTGCTTTTGGGGTATGCAAGTAATAGCTTTATGAAAAAGTTTGGGTATTTAAGCTATAAGTTGAATACTAAGAACAGTCAACCCATGTAAAGGTCTAATATTCCAAACAAATGAAAAAATTGGAAAGATCTGGAGATAAGAATGAATGTGGATTTTTTGTTTTGGGTTTTTTGGTTTGTTTGACTTTTCCAAGTAAATTCCACGAAGGGAAGGATTTAAACTTAAGTAAAAACTTTGAAAATTCAACACACACATGCCATTATATATTTATGTAAATATATTATTGTTTTGTGTGATTTTTTTTGGTCAAGAGTATTTGCAGATATTTTTCCATGTCAGAATATAGGTTTATAGTATTTTTAGGAGCTGTACAGTGTTCAGTTGTGTGGATGAACTTCATGAAAAAAGTTTCATGTAGTTCATTATCTCTCATCACAATTTTTCACTATATTTTCGAAGTACATTTTCAGAAGTTATATTCGATCTCTCCTTAGATAAATACATAGACATGAAATTGCTTAATATCAGGAAGGTTATAAGGATTTTCATTCCTAAGAACAATACATAAATATGCCTGTTTTATGTATGCTGGATTTTATCGGTCTTTATATGTTTGCCAATTGAACATGCAGTAAATCTCCTTAAAGAAAACGTGTGTTTCTTTGATTAAAGCGAGATTGATTGTCATTATGTTCCCTGTCATGTATATTTTAAGAACTGCCTGTTGAAGTCTTCTGCTCGTTTATGATCACAGGACATGGTCTTTTAAGCATTTTTTTTTTTTTTTTACTGTTCTTATATATAGATGGTAAGTGTTTGTTGGAGAATTTTTTTTTTCCCTAGGTAGAATTGTTTAAATGTGTATTATATTACCACTTGGGAAGTTTTTGTTTTTTGTCAAAATTAATACTGTTTAGTCTTCTATATTTATCATGCTTTTAGCTCCAATCTCTGCTTCTCATACAATGAAACTTTTTCTGCTTTGTAAATAACATAAGATTGTGCATCTGTATAGAAACATTCTTTCCACTGACAAACTCACTGCCATGAATTAGTAGGATTTTCAAAATTGGTTAGTGATTGGCTAAAAGAAGCTCCAAGTCCTTTATTAATACCCTGTTTTGTATTCTTTAGTTGCTTTATGTGTAACTCCTATATTACTAATAATTAGGACTTAAGGATGCAGGTTGATAAGGGGCTGTATTTTTTTTTCCTGTTTATGTGTTCCTGGCTTACTTACTGTATAGTCTAGGGATTGAATTTAATTTATTGTCTCTATGAGTCAGGATTCAATTGCAAGTTACTAATCACTGTGGATATGTTTAAGTAGTAAAGGAAGATACTGCTCCTTGGTGTCCAGCTCTTTGCGACCCCATGAATTGTAGCCCACCAGGCTCCTCTGTACATGGAATTCTTTAGGCAAGAATACTGGAGTGGGTAGCCCTTCCCTTCTCCAGGGGATCTTCCTGACCCAGGGAGTGAATCCGGATCTTTTGCATTGAGGGTGGATTCTTTACCATTTGAGTCACCAGGGAAGCCCCCCTTTTAAGTATAAAGGGTCTTAATTCAAAGAGGTGCTTACAGAAATCATCAGAAGTTACCGAGCAGTCAGCTGTACTCCAAAAGCTAGAAAATGAGGAAGCTGCGATCATTGTACCTGCTTCCAGCCTCATGAGGAAGCTGCTATAATTATTGGCTTCTGTACTAAGGTGCTTTTACTAGAGTTGCAGTGAACACAGAGGCCCTGCATGGTGCTTCTCAACACTCAGAAGTAGAGCCTGGACACTGGGGCAACAGCAGGCTGAAGTACTTTTGTATACATGTTTGCCAGCAGAAACAAGCTAGTAGCAAAACCCTCTGCCTTGGTTCAATCGGTTCAGTTCAATTGCTCAGTAGTGTCTCTTTGCGACCCCATGGACTGCAGCATGCCAGGCCTCCCTGTCTATTGCCAACTCCCAGAGTTTACTCAAATTCGTGTCCATTGAGTCGGTGATGCCGTCCAACCATCCCATCCTCTGTCGTCCCCTTCTCCTCCTGCCTTCAACCTTTCCCAGCATCAGGGTCTTTTCCAATGAGTCAGTTCTTTGCATCAGGTGACCAAAGTATTGGAGTTTCAGCTTCAACATCAGTCATTCCAATGAATATTGAGGACTGATTTCCTTTAGGATGGACTGGTTGGATCTCCTTGCAGTCCAAGGGACTCTCAAGAGTCTTCTCCAACAACACCACATCAATTCTTCAGTGCTCAGCTTTCTTTGTAGTCCAACTCTCACATCCATACATGACTACTGGAAAAACCATAGATTTGACTAGACGGACCTTTGTTGGCAAAGAAATGTCTCTGCTTTTTAATATGCTTTCCAGGTTGGTCCTAACTTTTCTTCCAAGGAGCAAGCGTCTTTTAATTTCATGGCTGCAGTCACCATCTGCAGTGATTTTGGAGCCCAAAAAAATAAAGTCTGACACTGTTTCCACTGTTTCCCCATCTATTTGCCATGAAGTGATGGGACTAGATGCCATGGTCTTAGTTTTCTGAATGTTGAGTTTTAAGCCAACTTTTTCACTCTCTTTCACTTTCATCAAGAGGCTTTTTAGTTCTTCTTTGCTTTCTGCCATAAGGGTGGTGTCATCTGCATATCTGAGGTTATTGATATTTCTCCCTGCAATCTTGATTCCCGCTTGTGCTTCTTCCAGCCCAGTGTTTCTCATGATGTACTCTGCCTATAAGTTAAATAAGTGGGGTGACAGTATACAGCCTTGACGTTCTCCTTTCCCTATTTGGAACCAGTCTATTGTTCCATGTCCAGTTCTAACTGTTGCTTCCTGACCTGCATACAGATTTCTCAAGAGGTAGGTCAGGTGATCTGGTATTCCCATCTCTTTAAGAATTTTCCATAGTTTGGTGTGGTCCACACAGTCAAAGACTTTGGCATAAAGCAGAAATAGATGTTTTTCTGGAACTCTCTTGCTTTTCCGATGCTCCAACAGATGTTGGCAATTTGATCTCTGGTTCTTCTTTCTTTTCTAAATACAGCTTGAACATCTGGAAGTTCACGGTTCATGTACTATTGAAGCCTGGTTTGGAGAATTTTGAGCATTACTTTACTACCGTGTAAGATGAGTGCAAAAATGCGGTAGTTTGAACATTCTCTGTCATTGCCTTTCTTTGGCATTGGAATGAAAACTGACCTTTTCCACTCCTGTGGCCACTGCTGAGTTTTCCAAATTTGCTGGCATATTGAGTGCAGCACTTTCAAAGCATCATTTTTTAGGATTTGAAATAGCTCAACTGGAACTTCATCACCTCCACTAGCTTTGTTTGTAGTGATGCTTCCTAAGGCCCACTTGACTTCGCATTCCCAGATGTCTGGCTCTAGGTTGGTGATCACACCATCGTGATTATCTGGGTCTTGAAGATCTTTTTTTGTATAGTTATTATGTATATTCTTGCCACCTCTTCTTAATATCTTCTGCTTCTGTTAGGTCCATACCATTTCTGTCCTTTATTGTACCCATCTTTGCATGAAATGTTCCATTGGTAGCTCTAAGTTTCTTGAATAAATCTCTAGACTTTCCCGTTCTATTGTTTTCCTCTATTTCTTTGCATTGATCACTGAGGAAGGCTTTCTTATCTCTGCTTGCTATTCTTTGGAACTCTGCATTCAGATGGGTGTATCTTTCCTTTTCTCCTTTGCCTTATGCTTCTCTTCTTTTCACAGCTATTTGTAAGGCCTCCTCAGACAGCCATTTTGTCTTTTTGCATTTCTTTTCCCTGGGGATGGTATTGATCCCTGCCTCCTGTACAGTGTCACAAGCCTCCGTCCATAGTTCTTCTGCACTCTGTCTATCAGATCTAACCTCTTGAATCTGCCTTGGTTAGACCTTCCCAGTTTAATGTGTGGGAATTGAGGAACTTAAATCACATCCAGAACCTGAGATGTAAGAGTTTGAGAAATGCAGTTTCTTTTTTAGCTGAACAACTTCTGCCAGAAAGCAGAAGATGGGTAGAGTGGATATTGAATATTAATCTCCCATATTCACCACAGTCATACATAGGAATAATAAATACTGGCTTACAATGTTGTTTTTCCTATTCTTAGATCAATTTATGTGAAGAATTTGATTTCTTCCCCTTGTTTTTCAGCATTTGCTAGAAGTAAAGTCTTTAAAGCATCTGACAAGATTGACCCTACAGGATCGCATTACCAAGTCTCTTCTTCATTTGCACAAGAAGAAGAAACCTCCCAGCATCAGTGCCCAGTTTCAGGTTGTTTCCTATTTACTTTTTTTTTCCTTTTATTTTTAACAAAGAGGAATCTGTTTTGTTCAGATTGACATCACAAGGTCACAGTGATCTGCAAGATTCATGCGACTAAAAAGTTATAGTAGAATGACTGTTTTGGTTGGAAGTACCAAAGATGGGAGAAAAATCAGGTGCTTTTATTCATCTCTGGGGAGTTCGTATCCCAAAGAGGAATTCGTTATTTTCACCTTGAGGAGAAAAGCACCAGAAAGTTGACTGCCCAGATGTGGCACTGTTACCACCATGGTGTATGTTTTTTTTCCTCTGTATGTTTAAACCACATGCTAGTGCCATCATTATTTAACTAAATGGAATTGTAAGGTTTTTCTTGACTTTTTATTTTAGTTTTGTATATATAGGAATCTGGATCATTTTATTGTGACTGTGCATTTAGGGATAAATACAATCATAATAAATTAACGAAATCACCTCCAGAATTAATTTCAAAATACTCTTCACTTTTCCTCTTCTTATCAGATTATCTCTAATATTCTGTTCACTTGCTAGATATTTATGAAAATGAGCTGAAAATCTGAAGGGTAATGGTATTTTAGATAATTTTATTCTACCTTGTGCTTTATCACTCACAGAAGCAGTACTAACTAAAGCATTGTTAACTAAAAATTTCTTTATCTACTGATAGCTATATTTCTATTTTTAAGCACTTTTTCAGTGCTCCTTTTTAATCCAGGATATCTAAATGTAAATTATCTACTAACATGTCACTGGATATGATCTTGTTTGATTTATAAGCACAGTCCTTCAACCTATAAGCTAGAAATGTCATTTTATTTTAGACAGTTTTCACCATAGGCCCAGAGAAAAATTTGATTCTATAAAAGCTACTTGGTCATATGTTTTTTCTTAAAAAAAAAAAAAAAAAAAAGATTAAAGAGCCAAATAACTTACTAGGTCCTAATAAAGTTAAAGGAAAGACAATTGAATATATGATGGAAGCTCTGCCATGAATTTTACACAAACCTTCTTAAATCGCAATCCTATGGCTTAATGGTATTTGATTATTTAAAAAGAGAGAGGTGTTGCTTGGCCCTATTTATCTAAGGAAGCATTAGTCTCCTTTGCATGATTAGGACGAGTAGAACCATTAAGCTATTGTCTCCTTTGTTTTATCATCTTGGTTCTTTTACAGGTGCCTCTTTATCAAACTCAGTCTTTAATCTGAAGAATACCTGTTATAGCTACTACAATTAAAGCTTAATTACAGTCCTATAATGTCCCTTAAAATCCCCCAAATTCAGGAATTATGGATACTTTCAAATTATATTCATGTATTTAACATTTACAAAGAGTCATCTGTAATGTTTCTGATACACTGTTAAATATTATAAGAGTAATGAATTAATTTTTCTAAACTTTTTATTATTTAGAAAATACAGTGAACAAAAACAAATGAAAATCATTTACCATCCAGAAACATAATGATGAATGTACTACATTTGCCATATTCCTTATTAAATATTTATACATATGCATTATCTATTTTTCCTCCAATTCTGTGAGATAAATATCATCATTCTTATTGTACAAATGAGGAAATTAGAAGTGATGGAGATGGATGGCAGCCAGCTGTCTATGACTTCACACCCTTCTTGTGAATGAATGTTTCTTTTCATCAAAGTGAAATTGTAGAACTCATGAAGGATTAGCTGATGTAGGAATTGCTCTTTTATTATGAACATCTAGAAAACTAGGCAAAAAGTAAAAATAGTGTTTTTAGTTATCAGACAATAAGCATTACAGGATTATGATCCCTGAGAAAAGGGAAATAAATGAGGCAAGTCCCAGGTTACTGCACAAAGATAGTTTGCTGTAGCCCAGGGAGAGGGAGCCCAAACAAATGCCAAAGGTTTTGCTCTGAACCTACCCTCACAAAGCTTAATAAAAGTAAGTCTTGAAGAATCAAAATGATCCTGTGTAACTCAACCCCAGGGGCAACTGTTTGTTGCTCTTTAAAGAAATACAGCAAAATCAAAGAATATAAAATCACTCCAGTGTCCAATCTGAAATTATTAGGCATGTGAAGAATCAGGGAAAGAACCACCCATAACAAGACAGAAAAGTTAATCATTAGAAACAGATTGTAAAAATAACAAAGATGATGGAAATAGTAGATGAGGGTCTCAAATAGCTATTATAAACCCTGTAAGTGTGTCCAGAGATATAAGAAAGATGTGTATAATAATGAGAAAAAAATAGAAGACAGGAAAAAGACACAAATGATTAATCATTTCAGAGATTAAAATTGTAATATTTGAAAATGAAATAAACTAGTTGGGATTAGTGCCGAAGTAGTGAATTAGAGTTTACATTTACTTTAAAATGCAGAGATGTAATAAACGATGATGAGGGAAAAAATGAAAAAAAGCATTAGCAGCTTGTGGGAAAATATTAAGTCATTGAACATAGATGTAATTGATATCTAAGAAGGAAAGGCAGAAGAGGGGGATACAGAAAAAATTTTGAAGAAATAATGACCAAAATATTTTCTGATTTTTATGAATAATATAGGCTCAAATATCAAAGAATCTCAACAAGTCCCGAGCAAAACACCTCCCCGCCAAGCATATCAAGACATATCACATCAAATTGCTAAAGCCAGTTAAAAAAAGAAAATTTTAAATACAACCAAAGAAAAAAGATATTTATGTTCTATGAAATGAAAATAAGAATAACAGTATGTTTCTCATCATAAACTATGAAAGCCAGAATTCAAGACTAGTATTTTTAAAAGCCTGAAAGAAAAAAAAATTGTCACTCTAAAATTCTCTGCACAAGTGAGTAGTGAAGGTTAGAGACTTTCTTAGACAAACAAAAGTTGAGAGATTGCAGTTCCAGGAAATCTACAATATAAGAATGCTAAATTTGGAATAAAAATGATGAGAAAACCACAGAATTTGGATCTATACAAAACATTAAGATTGCCAGAATGACAGAATGTAACTATTAAAAAGTTTTTTCTTCTTTGAATCTTTAAAAAAAGATAATGGATTGTAGAAGACAAAAATACTAGTATGTTGTATGGTACAAATAAGACATATGATAAAGTAGCACAGAAGGGAGGGGCTAAATGTAAGTTTATTCTGTTGTAAATTTTTACTCCATATAGTCAAAGGGGACCGAAAAATTTTTAAGTATTTTAAAAAGAAATGAAAATAAAGCATCAAAATTTGTGCAGTGCATCTAAAGTAATATTCCAAAGTTAATTTATAATAATAAATTCTCTTATTAGAAAAAGTAAAAACTTCATGTCAGTAATCTAAGGTTCTACCCTAGGAAACTAGAAAAAGAAAAACATTAAACCCAAAGCAAGCAGGAGTGAATGATAAAGTAGAATCATCAATGAAATGAAAAACATAAAAATAATAAGAGAAAACCTGATGAAATAAAAAATCTGGTTCTTTGAAAATATCAGAAAATTTATAAACCTCCAGTTAGACTAACCTGGAAAAAAAGGCAAAGCACAAATAATCAGCATCAGGAATGGAAGAGGGAACGTCATTACATACTTAAAGGTTAAAATTGAAGGAGGAGACTACTACCTTCCTGGATATCCTACTACAGGAGTCCCCAACCTCCGGGATCTAATGCCTGATAATCTGAGGTGGAGCTGATGTCATGATAATAGAAATAAAGTGCACAATCAATGTAGTGCACTTGAATCATCCTGAAACTATCCCCCTCCCACCCGGCTCCAGTTCATGGAAAAACTGTCTTCCGTGAACCTGGCCCCTTGTGTCAGAAAGGTTGGGGACTGCTGCCCTACTGAATGGTTTTCCCAAAGTTGCTCTAATACTGCATGCATTTGAATAAAATCGTTTCATGAAATCTGAAGAAAAGTAAAAAATGTATTGTAGACTTGTTGTGTAGTTGCTAAGTCATGTCCAACTCTTGTAGACCCCAAGGACTGTTGCCTGCCAGGCTCCTCTATCCATGGGATTTCCCAGGCAAGAATACTGGAGTAGATTGCCATTTCCTTTTCCAGGGGATCTTCCCAAACCAGGGATTGAAATGTTGCCTGCTTGGCAGGTGGATTCTTTACCACTCAGCCACCTGGGAAGCCCCCATCGTATATTTAGTTGGCTATAAAATTATTTGCAGTATTTACCATTGCCAGTCTCTCAGCTTTAAGGTTAAACTGCCATCCTTGTCCTTAACTGGCCTCAGTTTAATCAGTATGGCGTTGTACACAATTTGCTTTTCAGAAACAAACCTGGTTCTGTGTTTATCACTTGTTTTTTGCATATTTTACCAACATCATAAATCATTTGTGTCCAGTTTGGAATGAGAGACAGTGCTAACTATATTGCTTTGTATTGCAGGCCTCATTAAGCAAGCTGATGGAAACACTTGGTCAAGCAGAACCGTATTTTGTAAAATGCATTCGCTCTAATGCTGAAAAGGTAAGAATGTCCCTTGAATGAGAGCTTCTAGCTTGGCTTACTTCAAACCAAACTTTAAAGTCGTTCTAAGGAGGATATGTGGAAGCGAAGCTGTTTATAATCTTTGTAAGGAAAATGGTGTTCTGAATTTTCTTTGGATATCCTTCTAATTTCCTCACTTACCTGCCTATGAACTATTTATATGAGCTCAATTTAGCATTTTTTAGAATTTAGCATCGGCTACAGAAGCAAAAATCTCTTGAAATTTCATTATACAAAATAATTTTTTGCAACTTTTGTTACCCTAAGATTAATCTCTTGTTCAGACATAAGGTGTTAATCAGTCACTCTTACAGAACTTGCCTGGCATTTTTCATGTTTAGATTCTTGTCTCTTTAAAATAGGTTACTCTGGACATTCTTGATTTCCTTCTCGTTTTATATGACAGTTCCCCTAATTAGAGCTTTGCAAAATATATCTATTAAGTGTAAGCATTTGTTATCTTTGTGTCCATCATAGCAAAAAATAGTTCCAGCCCAAACTTCTGAAATTTACTAGGAAATTAGGTTCAACTTCCTTAATTCTTAAGAAGAAGTCTCCAGCTTTGCCAGTTACAAGTTTTGTGGTCTTAGATGAGTTGCATGACCTCTCTGTGCCTTAAATAATTTCGTCTGTGTAAGAATATACTGTAATTGTAGGACACTTCATAAGTGTTTCGTGAGTACATGAGAAAAAACCAATGTAGTACTTAGAATGTTCCTGGCCCCTAGTAAGTGCTTAGTAAATGTTAGCTATTCCTTAATGGTTGGTTCTTTTATGGTGACAAAAAGGGAAACTTTTATTTACAGTTAAAGAGAAATTTGAGTCCCTGTTATTGAGACCTTGTTCTACAAAGAGTTCAATTAATAAGGTATTTAAGGACACAAAATAAGTACTAAATAAACGTTAACTGTTATTATTGTTTAACATAAGCTGCCCACTTGACTTTTTTCTTGACAGTTGGTATCTCTGTCTTTCTGCAGGAAAATGTTTGGGATTTCCTTAGTGGAAAATTGAAAGTGGTATTTAGAGAATAAGGAGAAATACCAGAAATTTCAAATACATCTTCTTTTGAATGTCTAAAAACACACCTAAGAGATACCTAGGAGTGACTGGTGATGAGGGACTATAGGAATTTTTTATTTTCCAGGGTGCCTTACAGGATCATCAGCAAAAACTATTTAGGGAGATAACTGCTCTTAATCTTGTACTAGTCATAGAAGATGAATCTGTCAGCTCTCAAGTTAAGGCAACTGGAAGATTGTAGAGTAGGTGGTTTCTGAGTGAGATGGTGGGTAAAATCTTAACAAAAATATACTCTTAACTATGTATAAGTAAGTTAATTTTGTTACAAATTTTATAGTGACTAAACTCTGTAGCCTGTGGGCAGCAACATTTCCTTTTGAATTTTGAGGGTGCTTTTCTTCTGCAAGTAACGAAGCCTGGAAGTTTGGTGTCTCTTTTTTTCCCTTTAGTCAGGCAGTCAGAACTTTTCTGAAGCTACCAGTTGTGGAGGTAAGATTATCTCAGTGCCTCTGCTATGTCTTAACCAGACAACCTCCAGTCAGTTCCTAGATATTCAGAATTTAACTACATTTACAAAACAAACATAAATTTGGAGATCTGTTCTTCTGGGTTAATAACCCTTTTTCTGTTTGCTTTGTTTTAGTTACCATTAAGGTTCAGTGATGCCTTGGTGCTTAGACAGCTTCGGTACACTGGGATGCTGGAGACAGTTCGAATTCGCCAATCAGGATACAGTTGCAAATATTCTTTCCAGGTTATGCTTTTATAGTGATATTTAAATATATATGTACATCAAGTAAATTAGTCTTGTGACTTGCTTATTTTTCATTTGGCACTCACTTGTTTATTTCTCTTAATTCTCCTCCCCATTCTATCTTTCATATACAGAATTGATGAGGGATAGAGAATACTCATTTCCATTGACTGACAGCAATATCATTAAGTTTGTATTGTAATAGATTCCACTTCTTGGCTATTCTCATTTGATCTGAATGTTTGCTTACATAAGTTTACTCATAACATGGCAGTTCTTCACAGTGATTACTCCAGTAACTGAAATATATATAATCAGAGTAATCTAGTTCAAAAGAAAAGATCTCTTTCGATTTTCCCTAAAGTTTTCTCAGCAGAATTTTTTTTCATAGTATGCTGCCAGCAAGGCTTTCAGCTGTTTTCATGAGCTGCTGCTGCTATGGGTATAGACATTATTTTGAAGCTTTTCAGAAGCTGAGCACATCTTTACTGTTGAGGGAAAGCTTTATTTTCAGCTATAACCTGAGATAGCTGCCACCTTTCCTTATTTTTCTGCTAAAAATTTCAGAACCTTATTAAGTAACTTTTTCTTTGGTCTTTAGTATAGCTTTTTCAAAGGGAGAATTAGTTTCTGCCCTCCTTTTCTTCCGCTTTGATAACAAAATATGTAGATATCGCTACCCCCAATTTTACTAATTAATTAATCTTTTGTAATGTTTTAAATTAACTAGTCATTTCTTGGTTTCACCCTGTTTAAAATAATGAGACAGAAATCAATAAAAGGACAATTAACTTTTTTGGGATCTTGTTTACATATAATTCTCTTGTGATTTTACAATATTTTCTTTTCATTTTTCAGGATTTTGTGAGCCATTTCCATGTACTTCTTCCCCGAAATATTATTCCATCCAAATTTAACATTCAGGATTTCTTCAGGAAAATAAATCTTAATCCAGATAATTATCAAGTTGGAAAATCCATGGTAAATATAATGTATACAGCCCTTGTCCAGATTGAGTATGTTTTTGTAGGCAGCAGTGGAGATACAGACATAGAGAACAGACTTGACACAGTGGGGAAGGAGAGAGTGGGACAAATTGAGAGAGTAGCATTGAACACATACATTATCATATTAATGTAAAATTAAAATATTAATATAGATCAAAATTACCAATTAATCTAAAATTAGACAGCCAATAGAAGTTTGCTGTATGACACAGGGAGCTCAAATCTGGTGCTCTGTGACAACCTCGAGGGGTGCGATAGGGTGGAAGGTGGGAGGGAGGCTTAAGGAGGGGACGTATGTGTACCTATGGCTGATTCATGTTGATATATGGCTGAAACCAATGCAATATTGTAAAGCAATTACCCTCCAATTAAAAGTAAATAAATTGAAAAAAGAAAAAATAATTATCCAATACGAAATATTATTAAAGTGATACTTTATGTTCTTTCTTAAAAAAAAAATAATGGCAGTCTTTGCCTAGGAGAATGTTGATAAGAAAAATAATGGACAAGATAGTGTAAGGAAATTAATTAGACCAAGATTTTTAGTTAATGAGATGGTCAGTATTAATCAAAGAGCTTATGACCAATGCTTTAGTGCCGCCTATAATTTTAACTGCTTAAAAAGCATCTCTTTCTAGGTATTCTACTGTAATTTTCAACTCAGTTTACTCAAAATGACGTTAGCCAGATTCGCCTCTGTCTTTAACTAATCAACTGCTCTTTTTCTCTGTCACCTTTCTTGTAGTTTCTAGACTAGAAACCATAATCATATATGGCTTACCCTTCACTTTAACCTTTTTACAAAAAAGTTCTGTTTCCATTGTTTTTCCTTACAAATGATTCTCACATCTCTGCCTTTCCCTACATTCCTATTGTTTCCATTTTAGTTCTGTTTCTTAGCTCTCACACATTTCTCTTACAGTAAACAGATCCATCATCTGATATCAGTCTGTTATTCCATGTAACTCACTCTGCTCTTAGTATCAAAATTATCATCTTCATATACTTCTTTCTTTATGTCAGTTTCCTGCTCAGTAATAATCACCCAATAACCTCCTGATTAAACATCTTTCTCTTTTTCAAGAACTTCCGTGTTGTGAATTCATACTCTCTTATTGTTCCATGGTCCCCAGTATGTACATTTATTCTTATTTCTAGCTCCTTGTTTTGCACAGGTAGGGTCCTCTGTCTCTTGCCCTTGATAGCTTACTGTTTCACTCTATGGGTTTCTGATACCTATCTGTGCTTTTTAAAAATCTTTTAAACTTTTGACAAAAATGGGAGATGGTGGACATGTTTCTTAGTTTGATCCTGATAATCATTTCACAGTTTATACATGCATCAAAACATCACATTGTACATCTTAAATATATACATTTTTAATATCTATCTGCTCTTAAAGTTGAGGTGCAAATCCTGTTTCCAGAGGGACTGTGTCTAACTTTGTATCCCCCTAAATTCCTAAAGATTTATAATTGAATGAAAGAGTGAATAAACACACTGATGAATATCTCTGGGCAGCAAAGAAGCCTTTGATGCATACTGGATTTTAAAAGATCGTTGTTATTTATCACTATTATAATCATTGGCTCCTGACAGCAGTGAATTTCCCCAGGGAATAATTTATCACAATCTCTGGCACTGGGATTTTTGTACCTATGCTCACCTTTCCAGTTCCCCTTCTATATTCTAGTACCTCCTTTCCAATTTGAGAATGACTGCTTTGGCTAAATCATAGAAATATCAGGATTACTTGTACATGTCTGCTGCTGTACCCATTCTTCTCTAACAAAGCTTATCATGGGAATCATCACAGGAATGAAGACGCATTAAATAAATTTCTCATCTCTTTTTAAGCTGTATTCTTCATCTCTTTCCCTTCTGGTAGGTGTTCCTAAAGGAGCAGGAACGACAACACCTACAGGATCTGCTTCACCAGGAGGTGCTCCGCAGAATCATATTGCTGCAGCGGTGGTTCAGGGTCTTGCTGTGTAGGCAGCACTTCCTCCATCTGAGACAGGCGTCTGTTGTCATCCAGGTGGGAAGTAAAGGGTTCTTTGCCTGAGACTGACCAGTGTATTTAGCCTGTGTTTTAGTAACTAGAAGTGTTTTATTGTGAAGCATTTAAATAAGAATGTAAATTTCTTCAGAGATGCGATTATGTCCTTCTCATTTCTTAAATGTTCATAGTAACCAACAGATTTACCTGGCAATACAATAATAGACTATTAGTAAATATATTAATGTACAGTTGAAATTAAATTGAATTTATAGTTATAATGTCCTGTGAGGTATAATTAGGAGCAAAGGAGTTATGTCCCTTAATTTCTGTTGACAAAGTTATTTTTAGTTTTCTTGGTGATATTTGAGAATGATACATACATTGTTATAATTATTCAAATTCATATTTTACATTTATATTTTTATTTTCTCCCTCATTGATTTCTCCCTCATTGACAGCTGTTTTCCATACAGCCTTCCAACTTTTCCAGCTTTCCAAACTTTTCTGTTTGTGCAAGAAAGTCTTTAATATCTTAATCTTTGAAATGTATACACATTGACCCATTAGTACTGGCAAATTGTAGGTGAGAATATAATGTAATTTATTAAAATTAATTTGTAGGGCATGAAATCATCAAAAATTAAATTATTGTAAGTTGTATAATTGACTTCATCAAGGTTATATTATCTAAAATTGTTATTTTCACTAAGCATATCTGGAAAACAATTTTTTTTCTTTAACCACCCACAGTTTAGCTGTTTAGCTACTTAATCTCTAGTTATGACATAAGAGATTTCTTTTTTCTGTGAAAATGTGTTACATGATACCAGTTTTATCATTTTGTCTTCCCCACAGCAATTCTGGAGGAATTATGTACATCAGAAGCAAGCCCGAGATGCAGCTGTGCAGAAAGATGCTTTACTTCTGGCAGGTGCAGCCACTCTCCTGCAGGCCTCCTGGCGCGCTCACTTACAGAGGCAGCGCTATTTGGAACTGCGGGCTGCCGCCGTTGTCATCCAGCAGAGATGGAGGAAGCGCTGTAGGCGGAGACACTTGGCCGCTGTCTGTATACAGGCAAGATGGAAAGGCTACAGGGAAAGTAAGAGGTATCAAGAACAAAGGAACAAAATTATCCTTTTGCAGTCACTGTATAGAGGATTCAGAGCAAGACAAAGGTAATCTTCATTGCTATAATAATTAACTCCTCTTTTCTCAAGTACTTTGCTTATATGTCTGCTCTAACATTTGCCTAACTTGAATTAGAACTGGTTGTGTACAATTTGTCTTCTCTTCTAGACTTGGATCCCCCCAGCAGTTTTAAACCACATTGTGCGGTTTATAATATTGAATTAAATTGGTCTGTGGTTATAACTGCTAAGAATTAACTTTACATTGGGTTGAATCCTTAAAAATTGGCAACATTGCAACTGGTTTTACTTTCAGAAACTTCAATTTCATTTTTAAGGTTTATCTTAAAATAAGATGTTATTGAAATGAGAGCTTTGCTTCTGAGTTAACTTATGCTTTGATTAGAGTGCCCAATTAGGAATAATATACTTAATAAAACATCATCTCACTTATAGAAACAGAATCCTGAAATATGCATCCATGTTAAAGAAATACTTAATATTATACAAAAATTTTTTTGAGACTTTTCACTTTTAAAAATTCTTAATAAACTTATTCTCTCCATTGGTAACCAAGAAATATCTCTAACCTGTTTTTTTTTTTTTTTCTGTTTTGATATAGATTTAAATCTCTGAAAGAACAAAGAGTAAAAGAAGCAAAACTAGAACTTGGATTGGCAAGTATCAAGCCATATGGGACTCTGGAAATTCATGGTTCAGACCCTTCAAAATGGGAGGATTGTTCATTTGACAGCAGAGTAAAAGCCATTGAGGAATGTAAATCTGTGATAGAGAGTAATCGAATTAGTCATGAAAGTTCAATGGACTGCTTGAATGAGTCCCCAAACAAGCGACAGGAGAGAGCCAGAAGTCAAAGTGGTGTGGACTTGCAGGAAAATGTGATTGTAAGAGAGAGACCCAAGTCCTTGGAAGATCTCCACCAGAAAAAAGTGAGTCGGGCCAAAAGAGAAAGTCGGAGAATGAGAGAACTAGAGCAAGCTATATTTAGCTTAGAATTGCTGAAAGTCCGTTCTCTTGGTGGTGTGTCTCCTTCAGAAGAGCGTAGATGGTCTACGGAACTGATGCCTGAGGGCCTTCAGTCTTTACAGGGTACACCTGATAGTGAAAGCTCACATGGAAGCTTGGAACTTCTGAGCTGTGAGGAGAGCCAAAAAAGCAAACCAGAGCCCATAATTACTGATGAAAGAGACTTGCCATTTGTACCACCTGAGGTATCTTGCAGTCCAGATTTTGAGCCACAGGACTATTCTGTCAGTGCCGCAAGCGAGACTAACTATACATTGACTCAAAGGGGGCCACCCTCTGACTCAGTGCATTTAAAGAATGGGGCTATGAAGGAAAAGCTGGTTTGCAGTTCTGAATCTATTACCTGTAAACCACAGCTGAGAGACCCCTTTATTTCAAATAGTTTGCCTACATTTTTTTATATTCCCCATCAAGACCCACTGAAAACGAGCTCCCAACTAGACACAAGTGTCCAGAGAAGCAAACTATTAGAAAGTGAAGAAACGCTTCCATCTCTTACTTTGGATATCAGCAGGGAAGCCGGAAAGTACCACCTCCCAGGAGAAAATCAGGTTGTTGCTTCTTTGAATACAGATTCTTCAAATACCGTGCTTAAGAAGTTAGAAAAATTGAACACTGAGAAGGAAGAAAGGCAAAAGCAATTGCAGCAACAGAATGAGAAAGAGATGATGAAACAGATTCGCCGACAAAAAGATATTTTAGAAAAGGAGCGTAAAGCCTTCAAGACAATTGAAAAGCCAAGAACTGGGGAGAGTTTTCTGGTACCATCTTTCCATCAGTCAAAGCAGAGAATAGAGAGACCATCCTCTCTTCTCATCCTGAAAACCCCAAATAAGGATGAAGAATCCAGTATGGTTGGGACTCCGTCAGTAACTATAAAAGATTCTGTTCTTGCCCCAAAAGACAGTCCCTCGACTCACTTGCCCTTGAAGGACCGACCTGTCACTCTGTTCTTCGAAAGAAAAGGAGGCCCAGGCCAATCTCATACTGTCAAGGAATTATCCAAGACAGACAGAGTGTCCACCCAACTGAATGTTGCCTGTAAACACTCTCATAGTCGCATTTCAAAGAGAGAACACCTGAGGCCGGCTCAGCCTTGTAGCCACAAATCTGATGACCCTTTCAGAGATGCAGCCACTAAGGCCATTTTTTTCACGCCAAAGGAAAATATGAGTAGTTCCCTGTAAGTGAAGTGTTTATTTTTATGTATAAATGAGAAACTTTTTGGAAATTTTCATTAAGGTGCCTTGGTGTACCTCAGTTATTTGTATGGGTGCTACTTGAATTAGCTAATTTCTGTGTGTAAAAAAATTTCCTGATTGTTGACTACACCAGCCACCTGAAAATTGGATATAATTATACCCTGGGAGTCTTTGACTAAGCACAGGCAGCAGGGTTTTTAGTCCCCCCCCAATGAGGGAGAAAGCACTTGTGGAGCGCCACAGAGTGGCTGGAAATGCAGTCGACATTCAACAATGCGGGTTGCCCCACAGCTGTTAGGTGTAGCAGTCCAAGCTTATTTGTGTCAGGCTTTAAAATTAATGGGGTTTGTGATAGCTGTTGGCCTATTCATGGTCTTCATTAAGATCTTTGTTCTTTTTTGAGGGGGGCAGATAAAAGCCACATAATATTTAGCATCTTAACCATTTTAAAGTGTACAGTTCAGTAGCGTTAACCACATGCACATTGTTGTGCAACAAATTTAGAACTTTATCTTGCAAAACAAATTCAGTTACCCTTGAAAGCAACTCTCCTTTTCCCTTTACCCCCAGCCCCCGGCAACCACCATTCTGCCTTCTGTTTATAAGACTGTGACTACTTTATTTTATTTTTATTTTTGACTGCACTGCAACCAGGATTGAACCTAGGCCCTCAGCAGTGAAAGCTGAGTCCTGACCACTGGATAGCTGGAGAATTCCCTGTGACTACTTTAGATACCTTGTATAAGTGGAAGTTCCTTATACTTTTAAGTTGTCTTAACAAGTGGTAGCTATGAAAAAGCATTTAAGTGGTACATAAAACAAATTTGATAAAATTTAAAATATTTGTATTAAGCCTAGTTACACAGTGGATTCTTTCAGTTCTTGTGGAAGAATATCACTGTTTAAATGAAAGGAGAGCCATATCTTAGGGCTAAAAAAGTTGTATTTCATATTAACTGTGAAAATAACTTTCTCATCAAATTCTGAGCTTTTAAATCTTTCAGTCTTTAAAAAACTTGCATACAGATTTTATAGAAAACCTTTGTAAATATGGGCAAGAGATCATTGATATTTTATTTTTCCACTAAGAATTTTTATATCATATTATAAAATGCAGTTGGACTACATGACAGCTTGAGAGCCTAGTCCTGCCCATTAACCTGTAGATTGTCCAGCAGTTCAAGACTGTAGCATATAAGCCCATCAGAAAATGTTCAGTCAGTCAGTCAGTTCAGTCGCTCAGTCGTGTCTAACTCTTTGCGACCCCATGAATCACAGCACGCCAGGCCTCCCTGTCCGTCACCAACTTCTGGAGTTTACTCAAACTCATGTCCATTGAGTCGGTGATGCCATCCAACCATCTTGTCCTCCGTCATCCCCTTCTCCTCCTGCCTTCAATCTTTCTCAGCATCAGGGTCTTTTCACATGAGTCAGTTCTTTGCATCAGGTGGCTAAAGTGTTGGAGTTTCAGCTTCAGCATCAGTCTCTCCAATGAATATTGAGGACTGACTTCCTTTAGGATGGACTGGTTGGATCTCCTTGCAGTCCAAGGGACTCTCAAGAGTCAAAAGCATCAATTCTTTGGCTCTTAGCTTTCTTTATGATCCAACTCTCACATCCATACATGACTACTGGAAAAACCATAGCCTTGACTAGATGGATCTTTGTTGGCCAAGTAATGTTTCTGCTTTTTAATATGCTGTCTAGATTGGTCGTAACTTTTCTTCCAAGGAGCTAGTGTCTTTTAATTTAATGGCTGCAGTCACTATCTGCAGTGATTTTGGAGCCCCCAAAAATAAAGTCTGTCACTGTTTCCACTATTTCCCCATCTGTTTGCCATGAAGTAATGGGACCGGATGCCATGGTCTTAGTTTTATGAATGTTGAGTTTTAAGCCAGCTTTTTCACCCTCCTCTTTCACTTTCATCAAGAGGCTCTTTAGTTCTTCTTTGCTTTCTGCCATAAGGGTGGTGTCATCTGCATATCTGAGGTTATTGATATTTTTCCCGGCAGTCTTGATTCTAGCTTGTGCTTCATCCAGCCCAGCGTTTCTCATGATGTGCTCTGCATATAAGTTAAATAAGCAGGGTGACAATATACAGCCTTGACGTACTCCTTTCCCTATTTGGAACCAGTCTGTTGTTCCATGTCCAGTTCTAACTGTTGCTTCCTGACCTGCATACAGATTTCTCAAGAGGCAGATTTCAAAAACATTAATCATCCTTGTGAATTACTCCTTTTATCATTTTGCCAAGATACAGTCTTAACAGCTCCTTTTTTACTTTACCTTATTAACAACTATTTATCTTCAAAATGATATGTATTAGATTGTTTGCATGAAAGCTTAAGGAAAATCCATACTTCACATCTTCTCTTACTCTGTAAGTAATACTAGAAACATTAGCATTTTATAGAATTGTAAATGTTAGTGTTTCTAAGTTATCTATTCAGTTACCACATATTATAGATGAGGTCACTGGTGCCCGTGGATGTGAAATACCTGGATAAGGTCACAGTTAGAAATAGCTGAGCCCAGAATTTGAGTTTCCTGATTAGAAATCAGCATTGGGTATCCTGATTAGGAAGTAACATTAGATTAGTGTTCTTTCTATGCCATAGGGTGATAAGTGCATTGTAGTTTTCATCTGGTTAGTAAGGGAGAACAAAAAAGAAATCATGGAGAAGCTTAGAGAAAATGCTGTGAATTAAAAAGTTAACCAGAGTAGCCAGGTACTATCAAAGGTCCTGTTAATTGTCCCTCTTTTGGAGAACAAATCAAAGATAAATGACTCAGCTGTGGCAAGAGAGATCTGAATAATCAAAAGGGAATCTTTTAGGACAACCTAGGACTGCTGGACTTGATTTTATACTGGTCAGAAAGAGAGATCTCTAAGAAGATTTTAGCTGTAAGAAAGGTGTGTTTAGGGATTATTGGACAAGATAACCTAGGCTTTCCTGGAAGATTTTGAATGCAAGGGCAGTTAGTCTGCCAAAGGATACTATAAGTTAATGTCTGCCTTAAACTCAGCAGTATGCTAGAAGGTTAAAATATGATTTTCAGTGAGTTTACAGTCTTGCTAAGAAGAGATGAACAATATGTTCCTGATAAATTTAAAGATTCATGGTCCTGAGTAAGTATAGATAATTGGGTTCTTAAAAGTATAGGAAAAGTATAGGTTCTCTTCAGATTTTCATCAGACACAAACATTCATTTCTGCAGAGAATTTAATGATAAAGCAATCATGTCATGTGGTTATTCAAGCAAAAATTAAATTCTCATAAACTAACACTATACTGTCTGTATGGTTTGGAGCATAGTTCTTTTAGTTTGATAACAGTTTCTTACTCTGTCAGTGTTGATTTTATTCTGTACAGCCTCAAGTTTTAAAATTAAGCCAACAGATAAACGTTGCAGAGAGATTTCAGAAAGAAAATTTGTCAATAGAACCATCTCCCTATAAAGCAAAGTGATGAGATCCTCATCACTCGGTAGCTACTTATCAGGTGTTTTAAATGATGAGCGTGTAAAGACCCCTTCTAAGACTAATTCTTAAGATTTGTGGACTTGGTATTTTCCCTTTCTCACCATCAAATCCATTTCTTTGACCTGGCCTGTTAGACTATATTTCATGCTATCCTTTTAAGACTGCTGCCATGAGTTATCTGCTAGGAATTGAAGTGTAATCCTGTTGTTTCATCCGAAGTGTCACCATGGAAGCCTTGAACAGTGGAAATCCTCAACTCCAGAAACAAGATGAACCAACTTGGAAACCTGTAAAGTTAACTGGGCCGGGCCAAGGAGAGGTAAGTGTTGAATTTTGTTTTATTTATCTTGTATGCAAAATAGGTGCACACTGTTTTGGAAATTACTGTTCTTGTAGTTAGAACACTTCATTTACTCATTTACTCCCAAGTGTTTATAGAAAAAGAAGCCATGAGTTAAGTCTGTTATACTCAGAGAGGAATACTTCAGGCAGGGAAGAATGCCTACAAATCCAGGTTATATTTACAAAAAAGGAATTCTAAAAGAAAAGGCAATTTATGCAGGTGACTTTGGTGACGTATTATGGCAGTGAAAAATGACTTCCTTGGCTATGGAGAAGAACAGTGGATTTAGCTTCCATTCTTATTCTTTGTCCAGAGTAATGAATATGGATTGCTTTTGGTTATGGCTGTCACTTCTAGTGGAAAAGGCATGGGGCGGGAGGGGATGTTTCAAGAAATTCATGAGCTCTCTGATGTCTTTCATTGGCATCATCTCCCAAAAAACCAAAACAAAACATTGTTGTGTTATTTGTTTTATCATTTGGTCAAGCAGGTTGCCAGACCGGCCCATAAAAAGAAAGCTCGAATGGCGCGGACGCGCTCCGATTTCTTGACTAGAGGTACTTTTGCCGATGGGGAGGGGGATACAGAGGAAGATGATTACGATGACATTATTGAGCCCCTTCTCTCCCCTGACCAAGCTTCTCACTCTGAGCTAGGGCCTGCACCCAGCCTGGGTCAGGCCTCTCACAGTGACTCCGAAATGGTAATTTTATAGCAGTATAAGAAAAATAGGCAACAAGCAAATCTGATGGAAATAGTCTTTGCTAATCTAAAGCTAACCTTCACAGCTTCTTCTCCATATATAATGGTTTGTACGTGGGAAACCTCAGTGAACACAGCAACTAAAGCTAAACCTTAATTTAACAGGACTTGGATTAAGGGCACTTTAGCACAGTATATGTCAGTTAAATCATAAGTTAGGCAAAAAATATTAAAATTACTTAGCACTAATGTAGAAGTTTTCTGTGTTCTATCTTAAAAGTTTCTAGAACAGGAGCCTCAAACTTTTTTTGTAAAGGGCCAGATATTATATATTTCAGACTCAATGGGTCATACAGTCTCTGTTGGAACTAGTTAATTCTGCTCTTGTAGAGTGGAAACCGCCGTAGGCAGTAAGTGAACATAGGTGCATGGCTGTGTTCCAATAAAACTATTTACAAAAACAGGCAATGAGCTTTATTTGACCTGCTAGCCATAGTTTGCTGATCTCTCTGTGGTCTAGTGACTAGATATATGTTAAATAATCCAGTAGCTTTTAACTGAAATAGTATTCTCTCATTTTCTCTCTCTCTTTCTCTCTTTTTTTTTTTCCATTTAAACCTGCTTCCCCTCTGCATTTTTTTAGTAATAAAAAATAAACATGAATTTTTAAAAAATGTAATGAGAAATGCTAAAAATATCTTCCTGAACCAACCCAGCCAACTAAAAGGCTGTGTGAATTTATATTAATCACAAATTATAACATTAACATTATATTTAAAATTGCATAAATAAAATAGCTTTATTATCATATCTCAGCCCAAATTAGGTACACATAATTTGATAAGTTTGAGTATATTTATGGATATAAAGTGTTTGATTTTGGAATTGGCCTGGAAAATACAATAGGAGTACTCTGTATGCCTATTATGTACTAAATGTTATCATTGAGGAGGTAGAGTGATAGGCATTTTATTTCCATGCATATCCTTAATTAAGTTTAGTCTCTAATGTTCTTTTGTAGTGTCTGTTCATTATGGGAGGAGCATTTTAGGATGGTCTTCTGTTGACGCATTAAATATTTCCTCTTTGAGTGGCTTTAAGCTGTTTCGGGGGCTTCTCTGGTGGCTCAGGTGGTAAGGAATCTGCCTGCGGTGTGGGAGACACAGGTTTGTTCCCTGGAGCGGGAAGATCCCCTGGAGAAAAGAATGTCTACCCGCTCCAGTATTCTTGCCTGTAGAGTTCTGTGGACAGAGGAGCCTGGCTGGATCATGGGGTCGCAGAGAGTCAGACACAACTGAACGACTAACACTTCACTTTTTTTTAAAAAAAACTTTCAGGCTGTTTGTGCTGAAGACCTAGTTAGTTAAAAGTTATCGTTACATTCCAGAATAATCTCATTGTCTTTATCTCTTGTTGGAGATAGACCCAGTTTTTAAATGATAATATGGATATTCTAAGGAAGAAAAAATAAAATCACCAATAAAAATACAAAAATGCACAGCCAGTTATCTAATTAGACTAATGAATCATTACCCTGAACCAAATGGTAAAAGTTGCTCAGCCTGTATGTTCATTAATATATCTAGTTAGAACCAAAGGTTTCTCTTCAGTGTAGGATTAAATTTCTCCACTTTGGAGATGGCCCTATTTTTGATTTATAATTATTGAAACGTATTCTGTCATATGCTTAGTTGGTTGAAGATGAAATTATGTAATGGAGCAAACTAATTTTAATGAAAAAACACTGCTATATATTTCTAGTATAAATAGGGAACATACTTAAATTATTCTCCAGTTTTTATTTGTCAAAGAATTTAGCATTTGTAATTGCTGTTTTGTTCCTGAGAGTTTCCTGTGATACAAACCTTAGTCCTTTTGGTGGTAGAATTCTTTCTGAGAACTCTTCTTGAGATGAGCCAAGAAGCTGGGCTTTCTGCTTGGAGCATTCAGTCCCTGTCAGGGTCCCATCTGGCAGTCTGCCTGTGATTCTGTTCACCTGCTTGACGATCACTGCATGCCAGTAGTTGTAGAGCGCCCTCCTGCACAGTGTACCAGTCACCTCTCCAGCTTTCTCCCTGTCCTGTGTTTCATCCCTAGCTGTTTAGGAGTAGGTTGTGGTGTTTCTTTCTGGTGGACACTTGCATGAAGAAGCTTTGCTTTCTCTAGACTATGCTGACAGATACTTATTGGGGTTGGGGGTGGGAAGGGTAGGGACAGTTTTAAAGTATGTTTCTGTTTATCTGAAAATATGCCATGTTCTAATGTTATCTGATATTGTGAAAATGAAGACTCATTATTTCTAACTGAAATCTACTGAATTATCAAAATCTGAATATCTTCAGGGTTGTAAATGGTCTTGATTTTCTGGGCACATGATTTTTTTAAAAGCTGGATAGTTTTGTTTATTTTTTCTGGACAAAGTGGTTTAGTGACTCTGACATTTGCTGAGGAGTGTGTCATTCCTCAAGGAGGCCATCAGCTGACCTTTCCATGGGTGAGATCACTGATCCTAATGAGATAAAAACAGTTAGATATGCATGCCCTCAAGGGGATTTGATAAGCATTACCTCTGGAGTTGACAAATGGGTAATTAGTTGTTGCCTGCAGTGAAGGAGTGGAAGTGAGAGTAGTGGTTTCTGTCTCTGTGACCTTGGTTTTGTTTTGTTTTTCTCTGCTTTTAACTCTGCCATTTGAATAACTGTTTAGGCTCCGTATGCTGGCTTTCACTGGGTTTTTATACACACCATGCTGGCTCAGAGGTTAAAGCGCCTGCCTGCAATGCAGGAGACCTGGGTTTGATCCCTGGGTCGGGAAGATTCCCTGGAGAAGGAAATGGCAACCCACTCCAGTATTCTTGCCTGGAGAAACCCATGAACAGAGGAGCCTGGTGGGCTACAGTCCATGGGGTCACAAAGAGTCAGACATGACTGAGCAACTTCACTTCATTTTTCACTTTATGTTGGTTTTTACCCAAGAACAACAATATATTCTGCTAAGCAACATTTTAAAGATAGCTTTCATATAGCTTATTATTTAGTCTCTGAATCGTATGGATGGTGAGTTAATAAAATCATTTCTACCCCTCATTTGTAGAATTGATAGAGGTAACAGAGTTTTCTCGTATAGTTTCTTCTGCCATTCCCTACACTTAAAGCAGTCATCTCCATGGGTCTGACTCCCAAACAGTTCTCCAGAATTTGTTGTCTTTATCTCCTGTATGATAAAACTGAGTTTTTCATTTTCCCCCACAATTACTGTACTTCTTACCTTCCTATTTCTGTTTGTATTTCTCTGAGATACTCTTCACTCCTTATCTGTGTTGAATTTTCCTTCTCTTTACTCCACAGAAAACTGCCAGAAAAAAAACCATTGATCAAGCACGGCTAAGTCTGTTAGCTTATTTTACAGTAAGGGGAAAGCTACCTCGATTAGGTCTTAGTAATTTTTAAGAAAGGTGAAGTCAGGAAAGGATATTTATAATATTTTAGGACCTAGGCTAGTGATTTTGAGATGAGTATTGCAAGTTGGAAAACTGGTGAATTGAACAGTTTATGGCATAGAAAGTTTAGATTGGTGGCCCCAGGACAGCAACTTATTGCATACACTTAGTATTTACTTATTTTTTAACATACTGTTTTCTGTTTTATATTGTTTAATTTCTTCAAGCCTGTTAGGGCTCTCTGGTTTTTAGTTTTGTTATTCAGATTTTCATTAATTTTTCTTTACCCCCCCTTTGACTGTACCTCTCAGCTTGCAGGATCTCAGTTCCCTGAATAGACCTTGAACCCCTGGCCATGGAGTGAGATCCTAACCACTAGGCCACCAGGGAACTCCCTACACTTAGTATTTATATGTGTATTTTATTCCCCCTCAAAAGTCAGAGGACAGCATTGCCACTTTCTGCTGTTTGATTTGGTAGAATTTTCCTATGAAACTATCTGGGATTGGTACTTTTTTGGTAGCATAAGTTCCTCTATTTCTTCTAGGAGAATTAGCCTTTAAAGCTTTCTGTCTAATAAGGTCAATTTTGGCAACTAGTTTTTTCCATTTCATTGTTCAGATTTACTTGCATAGAGGTTTATAAAGTAGTCTCATGATTTAAAAAAATTCTGTTTCAGTGGTTATTTCCCTTTTGTCAGTTCTTATTTCATAGATTTTTTTTTCTTTACCTAGTTATTTGTCTATTTTGTTAATTTTTTCCAGAGTAACAGGATCTGGTTTTATTTATCATGTTTCCTTTTTTTTCATTCTCCACTGATTTCTGTTTTTACCTTATGTTTGTTATTTATTATATTTTCTTTTGGTTTACTGTCTTATTTTTCTAGTCTTTTGAGTGAGTAACTTTTCATTTATTTTTATTGATACAGGTTTTTAAGGCTATGAATTCTCCTCTGATCACACTTCAGATGTATCTCATTTATTTTAATGTGTAAAGGCTTGATTATTTTAAAGAAAATCTGTAATTTTAGTTTATATTTCTTTTTTTTACCTGAAACTTGTTTAATAGAAATATTTTTTAGTTTTCAGATGAAGAGCCTTTTTGTTTTTAAATCATTGTTAGTTTCTAGTTTTATTGTATTCTGATGAAAGACTATTTATAATGCTTCTGTTTGATCAAATTTATTGGTATTTTCTTTGTTACTTAGAATATGATCAGTTTTTATGAATGTTCCATGTGCATTTTTTAAATTGAAATATATATGATTGCAATATTATGTTACTTTCAGATATACTATGTAATGATTTGGCACTTGCCTACATTTTGAAATGAACACCATCATAATTTTAGAGTCATCAATCCCCATACAAGGTTATTATAGTATTGCTGACCATATTCCTTGTGCTCCATACACATACCCATCACTTGTTTATTATTGAACTGGATGTTTGTATCTCTTAATCTCAAAACCCACACCTCTTCTTCCACCCCTCTTCTTCCATCCCTCCGTCCCCCTACTCCCTTCTGGCAACCACCCATTTGTTCTTTGTATGTATGAGTCCTTTTTCATTTTGTTTTTGTTTTTTAGAATCCACATGTGAGAACATAACACTTTTTGTCTTTGTCTTTGGCTGATTTCACTTAGTAGAATTCCCTCTAGATCCATATATGTTGTCTCAAATGACAAGAATTAATTTTTATGGCTTAGTAATATTCCATACACATATGTGTGTATTTATATATATACCACATCTTTTTTATCCAGTCATCTACTGGTGGGCACTTTGCTACTTCTATAACTTGGTTATAATAAATAATGCTGCAATGGACATTGGAGTACATATATCTTACATTAGTGTTTTTTTCCCTTTGGATAAATATCCAGAAGTAGAATTTCTGGATCATATCGTAATTCCACTTTTAATTTTCTGAGGACCTTCCATACTGTTTTCCATGGTGGCCATACCAGTTTACATTCCCACTAATAGTGAACAAAGGTTCTCTTCTATCCATATCCTTGCCAGCACTTGTTACTTGTTGAAAGTGTGTTTGATAAGGTGTATTCTCTATTCAGAGTGTAAAATTTCAGTATACATGCATAATCTCTACCTTACTGATAATGTTATTTGTCTTCTATATCATTATTTTTTATCTGTCTTATATCAGATGGATGTTAGTGTCATTCTTGTTACTCATTGTGAATTGTACCTTTTAGTATTAAAAATTGTCCTTTGTCAGCTTCCATGTTTTTTTGCTTGAATTTTACATTAGTAATATCACAGCCTCCGTTTTCTTATTATTTCCATTTGCCTAGAATACTGTTGTTCGTCCTTTTAACTTTAGCTTGTCTGGATCCTTTTGTTTAGAGGTGTGTTTTTTATACAATATAGTTGGGCCCTGCTTTGTGAGCCAAATTAAAAAATCTGTCCCTTAGTAGGTGAGTTAAATCTATTCATGTTTATTGATGGAAGTCAGAGATTAATTCTCAACTTGCAATTTTGTTATTATCATGGTAAATTTGCTGTCTTTGTTTTTTTTTTCCTCTTTTATTTTTTTAAATTTCTTTTGATGTTTAGCAAACATTGTGTTCTTGTTCTGTTGATTGTTTACTTTTATATGTAACTTTTAAAAAAATGCCTTTAATATTTTTAAATTTAATCAATAATACTCTAATTAGTAATTTTTGAATGAGTAATATTCTTACCTATTGTGGCACAACTATTGGTGAATTATTCTAGTCTCTATTCCCTTCTACTCCTTTCTACTTTGTCAGAATATGTAGTTTTGTATACAGTTCTTTCACCATAGTCCCCACCATTGTTTTTGTCTTAGATCTACGATTAAATGTATTAAATTATCACTTCAAATATTTTGCAGAAGTTTCCCTGTTTATCTCTTGGTTGGACGAAGCTCTTCCCTTAGATTACTCAAAGGGCCATCGATATGGAATTCCCTGAGGTCTTTCTATGGCCTTGATATTTGAAGGGACATCTTGGCTACATATAAAGTCCTTGATTCATATTTACTTTTTCTGAGTTATTTGAAAATGCTATTTTATTATTGTCTTACTTTGTTTGTTATTGTTGGTAAGTCTATTGCCAGTCTAAATCTCTTGCCCTTATAAGTTATTTGATCTTTTTACGTGCAGACCTTGAGATTTTTTTCTTTAAAGTTTAGTCTATGTCTTTAACTTGATCACTACTGATTAATTATCCTGTATATCTAGATTTATCAGGTCCTGTATCTTTTGTCTCTATCTGTAGATGGTTTTGATTTTTTTCTTACTTTTCCATTTGATATTCTTTTTTTTCCATTCACCCTACTTGATATTGTTTGCTAAATTGTCAGAAAACATGAGCTGGTATTTCTCATTTAGCTTTTTTATTGACCCAAGTGCCCTTTACTTTGGATTACTGTTTGAACTTCATGGAATTTTTAGTAGGTTCTTTTATCTTAATGAATCTCTGAGTTATATGAATGTATTTTTGTATGTTTTTAATGGACGTAATTCTAAAATAATTCTGTAATCTGAGTTTTAATTATAGTGCTGTGATAATAATTACTTGGTTTTAAAGTCTTTTCATATGTAATTATTACAGACTTCACAGCGGTTTTCTTCAGTTGATGAAGAAGCAAAGCTTCATAAGACCATGTCTCAAGGAGAGATTACGAAGTTGGCAGTGAGACAGAAGACTTCAGATTCAGATATAAGGTATAAAGCATACACTGAAAGTTAATAGGGGTAATATAATTTTATTTACTAATAGACTATAGCTAAATACCGAGCATCTTTATAAAAGCATAATTCATAGAGCAGCTATCGATTTCAAAAGTTTTGAAATTCATTTTTCAGCAAATACTAAGCACTTACTCTGACAGAAACAAACAGTTCAGATATATATAGTAAACTTTGTCTTTTTGTATGTTTAGCACTGTGATTTGGGCAAAATCTTTTTTTTTTTTTTTGACCACACTCTTTGGCCTGTGAAATCTTAGTTCTCTGACCAGGGCTCAAACCCACACCCCCATGCAGTGGAAGTGCAGTCTTAACCACCAGACCAGCAGGGAAGTCCCAGGCAAAGTCTTAACATCATTATATGACTTAGGGTTTTTGGTTGTAAAAGAACAGACATTAGATGAGATGAGAGTGAAAATATTTTCTGGTTTTGGACTTGAATTCTGCTCTGAGTTAAGTGTTTTACAAATGGAACTGGAAAAAGCTTTCAGGAAATAACTGTTCTTTTGAAGAAAGTATATGAAGTTTTTATTTATCAAGAGTATGTCTTTGTCCCTTATCGTATTATGTAAGGCAATTGGGTCCTTACTGAACACTTGAATATCACATTGAATATCTATCTGGTTCATAACCCTGTTAAAAATCACTTTCTCAATGACTGTAGAGGCATAATCCAAGGTAACCCAAATCTAGAGCAGATTATGCTGGAGATGAAAGTTTGAGAATCAAAATATAACATAGTAGAAAAATATACAAGTGGGAGATAGCAGATTAAATATATAAATTTAATTTCCACATCCTCCTAAAATAACCTTTACAGGACAAAAGCAACAGCAGCAACAAAGCAACAGGAGACAGAAATAATAAAAATGTGGAATCCTAAAGGTAAATAGACAAATTTAAAATGTCTTAATAGATAGGAGAAAGCTAAATCTTAATCCAACTGAGAAAGAAGCATCTGACTGGCTGATCTTCCCCAACCCTAGCAGAAAATAGGAGATACGTTTTCTGGAAAGGATAAAACAAAAGATTTCTGCACTTGGAGGTAACCAGATATACTTGAGGATTGAGGTACATATTTGGAACCGGGGGGATTTTATGAATGTTTACATACTGAATGTTAAGATCCCCCAAATTTTATTCTGTATTCAGCTCCCATGTTTCACATACTGTCTAAGCAGA
This sequence comes from Cervus elaphus, assembly GCF_910594005.1. Taxonomy (NCBI): domain Eukaryota; kingdom Metazoa; phylum Chordata; class Mammalia; order Artiodactyla; family Cervidae; genus Cervus; species Cervus elaphus. The sequence goes on from NC_057826.1 coordinate 81,506,871, forward strand.
TGATTCAAAGAGTCTTTGGGACTTTGGTCCAACCCTCAAGAAAAGACCTAAAGATATTGGTATGAGCCAGATAACCCTGCAAGGGCGACCACAGTTTGGAAGCCCCACTAATGCACACTAGAACTTCCAGGCATGTGAAAGTGAAAGTCACTGTCGTGTCCGACTCTTTGCAACCCCATGGACTACAGACCATGAAATTCTCCAGGCCAGAATACTGGAGTGGGTAGCCTTTCCCTTTTCCAGGGGACCTTCCCAACCCAGGGATCGAATCCAGGTCTCCCACATTGCAGGCAGATTCTTTATCGGCTGAGCCACAAGGGAAGCGCTTCCAAGCATGATCACCACACATTTGAGGAGCCATCTTAAATGAAAGAAACTAAAATTAATGGATAAAATATAACTTGGAAGAAATAAACTATACAGGGGAAAGAAAACTTCAAGACATAACATAAAACTATCAATAGATCTTCTGCATAAAGAAATACAGCTATATTCATGAAATTAGAATAGTTGAAATGAAAACATTCATAATAAAAAAAGAGCATTTGAAAATTGAAACTGCAGTAGCATAAAGAAGTCCAAAGCATGAGAAAGATAGTTGATATCTTTTGATAATTTGAACAAAAAGACAAAGGGAAAGAAGAGGCAAGAAAAGAGAAGAAAATTAGAGGAGCAGTTTAGGACATCTCGTGACTCACTTGTAAGAACTCTGGAAAGATAAGACAAAGAAAATGCAGAGGAGCAAATCATTAATAAAGTAATTCAGGTAAATGTCACAGAATTGAAGGACTTGAGCGTCTAGATTGACAAGGCTCAACATAATGAATGAAAATAAACCCATACCAAAAGACATGTCATCACAAAATAGTAGAGACAAAAGAAATCTCCATTATGATCCTGAAAGTAGCTTTACAAATGGTGGTTGTACAGCAGTCACAGAGGGAACCGTGCCAGATTAGAGCAGGTTAGAAGGCTCTGGGAAAGATTTCTTTAAGTACATGGAACTGATGGAGTACCTAACTGTGTTTCAACATATTGAGAGGAGATATTCACAAATGGGGAAACACTTGGAGGTGAATTGAATGTAGAAAAATGAGCAAATATAAAATAGAACATTAACTCTAAAAAATATGGATTATATAGGGTACTATATGCCTCAGTTGTGAATATTATTTACATAGTAAAAAAGGTGAATACTACTAAAAAAAAAAGTATATTGACCTAACTAAAACTATGATATTCTGTTGGGGAGAATGTCTCTGTGTGTGGAGGGTATAGAACTGGAGTGTTGGGATGTGCTTAATTTATTATCTGTGGTCACAAGTATGATAGCAATATAAGTTTCGTGAATATTAAAAGAACCATGTAAGTAAATTCTAAAGGGTTGTTTAGGGATCAGAAAAGGGATAAGAATAGCAGGGAAAAAGCTATCATTTGTAATAAGCTTTGTGGAACAATTTCTTTTTTTACCATATAGATGTATAAGTTTAGTAATATGCTATTTAAAAAAGAGGGCACCATGAATAAAATAAAATTGACTTCCAAAGCAGATAGACCTGATTTTAACTTCTGTCTCTCTCAGCCCTCTGAGCCTCAGGTTGTTCATGTATAGTTAGGATGAAAATACTCATTTATCATGGCAGTTGTGAAAAGTAATCATTGTAAGTAAGGCTCAGTGCCTGGCTTCTAGTAGATGCTCGAAAAAAATTTCTTTTTTGGTAGACAAACATATAAAGGAACCAATACTCAATGTACAAGTAAGCCTCCTAGTACCGAGTTAGGGATACATGGGTCAGTAAGCTGTTACTGTCTCAGGATGTTTCCTTGATGTATTTGATGGGAGAGTATGTAAGTACTAAGAATGAGGTAATGTTGCATAGTAGGTATGATCCTCCACTTTGTCACTCACTGGCTGTGTAACCTTGGGAAAGTCACCTGATATTTAAACCACCAGTTTTTCACCTGAAAACTGTTTATGGTTTGAATGTAAATTTGTTGTTATAGGTATTTAAGGTAACTCTATACAAGTACTTATGCCTGGAGCATAAGTACTTACATGATAATATGATTATATGATAATAACTGATATAAATGGTGGTTTTGTTAACATATCTGGATCTCATTTCTGTTTTCAAGATGAGGAGACTATCATTTACTTCCTAGATGAAGTTTAACTGTACAATTGAAAATTAAATATGACTTAAGCTTAACTGTGAAGGTTAAATGAGTTAATTCACATGAAAGTTGTTTATGTAACTTAAAGTGATACACAAATAATGTCAATAGGACATGCTGATTGCCATTTTAACTTTTTTTTTTGTAAACAGACCTCAAAGAGCTAAGATGAGATTCTGGGCCAAAGGGAAACAAGGGGAGAAGAAGACTACCAGAGGGAAACCTGATACCCACTCAGAGGTTTCAGCACTCTTTGCTGGCTCAGATATGATTCCAGCTCATCAGTTTCCAGATGGTAAAAATGGACAAAGGGTGGAGATTGTCTTCATAATTTCTGTTTACTCATTCTGAAAGTTTACTATCCCTCTAGTATTTGTAAGAGTAATCCTCTTGGCAAGATATTCTAGTGAGATAGGACCAATATTTTAAATCCTTCCTTAACTAAAAGATAATTATAGAATTACATTTTACCTATAAGAGCAGTTTCAAGGAAATACAGCACCAAAACAGTGAAGTAACAACAACGTCAAGAACAATTGCGAATTTTTGATTAGCCTCAGTTTTATATATTCCTAGTAAAAATTAATAAGATAATAGCAGCTAATATTTGATTGTTTACTATGAAAAAGTCACTGTACTAAGCATTTTGGATGTATTAACTCGATCCTTACAACCATTTTTTGAGGTTAGTATGATTATTTTTCCCACTTTACTAATGAGAAAGCTGAGGCACAGAAAAGTTATTTGCTTATACACGTATAGCAGTTGTTAGAACTGAGCTCTGAATTCAGGTTATCTGGCTCCAGAGTCCGTATTCTTAATTGTTGTGCTAAAAGGTCTACTATATGTCAGTTGCTAGGACTTTATAATGATAGCTATTATTTTAATTTTGGGGCATCAATCATAGCACATAACAAGTACCCAACAGTTAGTTCATCTGTTGATATGGTCTCTCTAAATGCTAGAATTACTAACTCTCCAAGGATTCCAGTAATCCCAACATCTGAAGATTAGCCTTTTCTCTCCAAGCTCTTTGCTCAAGCATGTATGAGTGTTTTTAATTACTATGTAAAGATGCCAGCTGTCTTTAATAGGGGGGATATACATCAGAGGTGGCTATGTGGTAATGAGTGGGTAAAATACCAATGAGTGGGTGAAATGTCAGTATTGAATAAAATAGAAGTAGGCCCTAGGAAAAAAATTATTATCTCTAAGTAGAAATAGAACAGACCAAGTTAAAATAAGTAAACAAAACTTGTCACATCTAGGCTAAGATAAAAATAAAGGGACAGAGGATAAGATAAGATCAAGGGAGGAAAGATAATCAAGTTTCACAGAGGCATGGATCAACCAGAGCAGAAGCACCTGTGTGTCAGAGGGAAAACTGGTAGAAATTTAATTAGAATCCTGTTTTTCTGTCTTGTGACTTTGCTCCTATCAGTTTGCAAACTGGTATGGATAAAACCAGTAGTAAATTAAGTGACTACTACAAGTTCAGTTTGGAAAATTTGGAATGCCTACGAGGATCCATTTCTTATGTTTTATCTGTTTTATAGTAGTCATTCTAAATTTTTCATTTTTCACAGTTATATTCTCTACTGCTTATTTCCAAGAAGGAATTAGGAAATTCTTTGAGTGTTTGCTTAATAAGGATACATGTGTAAAAATTAAAATTGTACCTTTTTAGTTATCTTTGAGTAAAGATTTATTAAGTTAGCCCTTGTTTTTAAGGCTGAACTAGGATTATAGACAGTTTCTTTAGTAACCATTATTTCTTTTAGTATTAAGAAAGATATTGTTTGTTAAATGAAATAACTAGATACTTGTATATCTAGGTTATATAATGGAATTAATATCAGTTGACACCAGTTTGAATATACTTGTATCCTCTCTATATCTTCATATTTCTTATTCTGGTGCCATATCTGAAATTTAGTTTGTCTCATTTCCTGCCTGTTGTGGCATTTAGCATATAGAAGCCTACTTGTTTCCCTTTATTATCAGAATTAAGCTTTTAGATGGAATGAGGATATACCATTGGCCAAAAGATAAGGTAAATACATGTGAGAAAAACAGGTATATGAAATGGGACCAACATTCTCATCAAGCCCCAGGTAGGCATTGGCAAATCCAGTGTAGTTCTAGATTCCAGTGGACTACATGGAACCAAATTTCTCTGGTATAAACAATTGCAGAAAAAATTTGTTGTGTTTTTCCAATATTATATACAAAACTGGTTCAGTCCAGGAATTGTCTGAGAAATCAATTCAATTTTGGGGGAAGTATGCCTATGAAAGAAAATCCTAAATAGTAAAGAGACCTAAGCAGAAGTGAACCAATTGAGTTACCTTGCTCCCTAAATAGAGGTTGCCAGGCTAACACCAGATATTGTCACTAAAATATTTATGGCTTTAGACTATAGTAAAGAAATAATACTAATTATCAAGCTTCACTGACTTACTGGATTTGTATAAGCTGCTTGTTCTTTCAAAACAGATGTAGTAAAGCTCTGACTGGGTTAGCAGTCAACATTTAACATCCTCGTGTGATTTGTATGCTTCTTTTCTTTGGGATTGAGATCTTTGGAATCCAGGCTTCAGTTGTATACAACACTTCCATCCAGGTTTTCAGTATCAGACCTCATCTCTTTGGGATACCTGATAGCATTTCTCATTGGAAAGTGATAATTCTTAAATAAATTTTCAGTACAAATGTACAATCTGGATTTATTGCCTAACTGCCTGACCCCAAACATTAATGTTACTTTTCAGATATTTACTTATTTCCTTTAGTGACTTACTAAAGGAACTTGAAAAGAAGGTGTGGAGATTTCAATATTTTTACTAAAAAAAAATTTTTTTTGGATACTCTATCTTGGTTTACAGAATTATCTCATAATCACCCAACACCTCCTTTGAGTCCGGAATTGCCTGGGAGTTGCCGAAAGGAATTCAAAGAGAACAAAGAGCCTTCTCCAAAGGCAAGGCGCAGGCGAAGTGTGAAGATCAGCAGTGTGGCTTTGGAGTCTATGCACTGGCAAAATGACTCTGTCCAGATTATAGCAAGTGCTAGTGATTTAAAAAGCATGGATGAATTTCTTCTGAAAAAGGTATTCAGGCCCCTAAGCAGCTTTGACTGTTGAATGCTTGTGTATCAGGATATGCCCCCTAAAGTATGTATGCTTCATAAGTTAGAGGGTCTGTTTCTTTATCAGAAATGTGTAAATCACAGGATATGCATGGGTCAGACTGGGTAGACAGAATTTAAGGTTTTAGGCTTTACTTTTGACTTCACTTTTACTGCAGCTGTCATGTTGCATTCCATATGTTAAGATGAGGTTTGTCATTGTACACTTCGAGTTGTTTTCCTGGTAGCAAAGCTATTGAATTATACAATATTAGAAGAGACTTTAGAAATTATATCATAGTAATAAAACTTTGGCTGTCTAGTCAGGTTTTTATCTGGGTCCCATGATAATTTGCCCTTTCAGGATGGTCATTGTTGAAGAAACAATATGTGTCCAATGTGGCATTCACTTCTTTTCAATTTAGTTGATTGTGTACAAAAACTCTTTCTGTGGTCCCCAGATGAATGACCTAGATAATGAAGACAGCAAGAAAGACACACTAGTGGATGTTGTATTCAAGAAAGCCCTGAAAGAATTTCGGCAGAATATCTTCAGCTTTTATTCGTCTGCATTGGCGGTAAGTTGGGCTGTGTCAGGAGATATTCAGAAGTTCAACATATGAAAAATTTGGCAACACCATACAAATAATACAGGGCCATGTTCAACTAGAGATTTCTCCAGTGTCTTCTTTTAGTTTTAGGGATAGATACGGAAAAGCATACTGATTGACCTCTGACTAATAACACCCTTTAATTTCCTTGAGCAGCCTTTTTCCCCCTCTTAGGGGTATATTTTCATCTTCTTACGATATTAAATTCAAATACTCTAGCTATGATTATTTTTCACTCAGTGGCTCTCTATTTTTGATCTCTTGTGATCCTTTTAGCTCTTGATCCAGCTTCTAATTCTCATTTATGTTGGAATTATTATACTTTTTTATCCTGTGGAATTAGAGCAGTTTATGTTTAATAATCTCTGTGTGTGAGTTTTTTTTCACTTTTACTTTACTTTCATATGATGTTCATGTTTTAGAAAATTTATTCCTGGTGCTAAAGTATATAGTAACTAGTGCTTTTGATCTATAGAATATTAGTATTTCTTGAATTGTCATATTTATTCTATAAAAATAATTTGTATTTAATTGATTTTTCTTTGTTCAACTTATAATTTTATGTAAAAAGTGAGAGAACTTTCCTGTGTATCTTCCACTCAGTATACGGGTTTTTGGCCTTTTGCAAATAGAAACCAGACAGTCTTAAGAGAACAGTAATTTCATGACCTTAATAAAGTAGTACTTAGACTATGGCAAATGACTAGGTTTGGGTAGGGACAATATTGGCCATATTTTTCCAATCCTGCCAACTACTTATCATGCTTCACACCTATATTTTCTAGATTAGGGATCAGTGTACTTTGAATCACATAGGAAGGACCAACATTATAAACTGGAGCTTGATAGTGGTTTTATAATCTTGGATCAAAGAGATTCAACCTCTAATTCTGAGGAAGTGAAAGAGAAATAAATTTTAAATGTATATAACATGCTTTGGTCACTTAAATGCTATTTTTTCTTTCTCATGAAGAGTCTATACCTCATTTAAATTTAAAAGGAATTCCATGTAGATCCCATTGCAAGAAATATAGTGTTTTTTTAGACATGTCATTCTTCCTTGGAAAAATGAAAAAGTAAAGTTAGCTAAGTAAAGTTAGTAAAATTTACCTAACATTTTATTAGGCAAGAATTCAAGCATTCACTTTTAAGGCAGAACTATCTAAATAAGGTTCATTTCTGGAGAGATAGGTAATTAAGAGGTATACAAATACTGTTCATACCTAAATATAGTTAAAAAGCCATATTTATGGGAGAAATTCCCAAGACTTTCTCCAGTTATTATGTTGTTTAAACTATTAGGTATTTTACTAAAATGTAGCAGGTTTTACTCTGCAAATATTCCATAGCAGAGTGGGAGTTTACAAATACCACATGACCTCTTGGGCATGCCCATTAGAAAGTATAATTTTTATTCAAAATACTACCCAATGAAGATTTAATCAGTCTTCTCTATATAAAGAATTTCTTCTTAAAATGGCTTATTTTTCTTATTGTTTATTAGGTAGATGATGGGAAAAGCATACGATATAAAGACCTCTATGCACTATTTGAACAGATTTTGGAAAAGACCATGAGACTTGAGCAGCGAGATTGGAGTGAGTCTCCAGTCAGAGTTTGGGTTAACACTTTTAAAGTGTTTTTAGATGAATATATGAATGAATTCAAGACTTTGGAATATATACCCACAAAGGTAAAATATATTTTGATTTCTAAAAGAATTAAATTATGAATTCTTCTTAAGAGTCTAGGACATCTAGTATTTGAGAAAAGCACTGCAGTGAACATGTCAGCTTTGTACTGCTTCAGATCCAGCAAACTCCATTCTCTCTTACAAGTTGACCAGACTGTATTATCTAAGCCTTCTTCAATTAATACATTTTTCACTGAATTAAAATATAATGTTGTTAAGAATGCCACTGCTGTAAGATTATACCCTCAGCTTTGCTAGAGGTCAGTAAATGAATTTCATTTTGGAAAACAGTGGTTTTCATCATTTCATTGTATCATCTCGTGACTTTTATGTAAGGACCCACAAATTTCTCCTTGAATTAGGTTTTAGGAAAGAAGTAAGAAAGTATATTAGTCTTTATTATATCACAGTTTCTGTATATCTTTCCCACCAGGTGCCAAAAACAGAGAGAAAGAAAAGAAGGAAAAAAGAATCTGATTTAGTAAGTTGTAATCTGTTTTTTGCTCCTGTGTTATAAAGTAAGTTTTAGACTAGCAGTCTGAAGTATATCATACAGTATTTTTCTGGGTATATTTAAGGAATACGTTTATCAGATGTCTAGGGGGTAATCATTTATGCCTTTACAAAAATTTAGAATGACAAATATGTCTTGAGTTCCTTGACTTGACTTGTTATTAGTGATGGCTTCCTAAAATGGCAGAAAACTGAAATGTTTACTCATGAAAGTTACAAACAGATATGACCCTTTTGCAGAAGTAGGGACTGGGAAGGCGCTTTTTTAGGAGCTCTCTCTCTGTTGTAAAGAATATGAGGACTATTTAGGATTTCACAAAGATAAGTCCTTCTAATTCAAAAGACATTCCCAAAAGCATTTGAGTATATTTTATCTCATTGTTCATGTTCTTATCTTTTGTATTGTCTCTATTGCATACTTTACCATAATCTCTGTAATTAGAAGGATGTGTTAAGCCTCAGAGGAGCTCAGAATCTGCTAGTGAAGGCAGGCATTTAAAAAATTACTAGTTTCATATGTGATAAATATTATGATAGAAATAGTACAAAGTGCTGTTGAAATACAAAGAGAATGAAGGAATTCTTTACAGAAGAAAAGATATTTTTGCAGGTTCTTAACAAGTAGGTAGTAGTTTAGACAGGCAGTGTCTAGCCAAAGGAAAAGAGTATGTCCAAAGACAGGTGAATGAAAAACCTGGCATGTTGAGCCAGTAGCTTTAACAGGTTTGAGTATTGCATGTTTATAGGGGAGCTAGAAAACAAGGTAGAACTCTGGTAGGTACTCTGCCTTCAAAATATATCTAATATCTGACCATTTCACATTGCCTCCACTGCTATTACAATTGTCTAATACACTATGTGAAAGTGAAAACGTTAGTCGCTCAGTCTAATTGCAAAGAGTGTCCAACTCTTTGCAATCCCATGGACTATAACCTGCCAGGCTCTTCTGTCCATGGAATTCTCCAGGCAAGAATACTGAAATGGATTGCCATTCCTTTCTCCAGGTTATAGAACCCAGGTCTCCTGCATTGCAGGCAGATTCTTTACCATCTGAGCTACAGGGAAGTCCAGTACACTGTGTTGTGTCCTAATTGGTCTGCCTTCTTATATTCTTCTCCCCTTACAGTTTTCTAAATAATAGCCATAATGACCATTTAAAAGCAGAAATCAGGTCATGTTCCTCCTCTACTCAGATCTCAAGTAACTTCCAGTGTTACTCAGAATAAATCCCAGTGTTGTTACCGTCTATAAGACTTGACATCATCTCGATCGTGACTTCTGTAAGCTTCATTTCCTCCCACTCCTCCCCCATTCCCTCTGCTTCAGCTACATTTGCTGCCACCATCTTCTCTTCCTTCTTCTCTGGTTGTTTCCCTTCCTCCTCCTAACTTCTTCACTTTCCCCTGAAAATGTTAAGCTTTAGGACCTACAGAACCTGAATTCACCCCTGCCAATGGCAGATTGTAATCCTAGAATATTTATTGTTAACCTTATTAATAAATCAGGATTATCAATCATTCCCTATCACTTGTAAACCAAATTCTGAGGTTCTTTAGATCATTTCTTGTCACTTTTCCACTGTGTGTTTTAGACGCATGATCTGATTCTGTTTTTAGCATGATCTTACTTCTTAAGAACTGAATCCTGAAAGTAGGGTATCTAAACCCTTTAGCCTGGCTTATTCTTATTCACCGATGGAGGGTTTTCCAATTGAGAAATCTTAGACAACTTAATCCTTCTGAGATTCAATGTCCTCATGTATATAATAGGAGCATATATTATATAAAACAGGAGTAATGCCACCTACCACTGAGAATTTTTGAGATTGTATATGAAGGAAAGGGTAGGCAAGGTAGAGGAATAGTAGGAAGGTGCCTGTTACTAACAGGTAGTGTTTAGGCCTTTTATGCATTTTAAGCCTTATAAGAGTAGTCTTTTTCATGTCTATATGGGAGAGAACAATGCCTGAAGACAGAAATGAGTAAAAGCGTATGACATTTAAAAAAAAGAAAATTCATTAATTCAACAGCTGTTATATTTCAGGGCCTGTGATAAGTGCAGGTAATAGGAGGAAATATTAATAAGTATATAAATAAATGTTTATACTTAAGAGCATTCAAGTTAAAATAAACAACAGTGATTTTCTACTTTGTCCATATATGAGCAAAACTAAAAATAAATTAGTTACCTGGAAAGATAAATAAATATATAGATATTTTTCCAATACTGCAAATAGGGGGTTTATTTGCATAACTTTTTGGAGAAGGTACCTTAATGATGGTATATTAAAAGCCTTAAAAATATTAAAAACAAAACCAAAAAAACTTTGACCCAGCAGTTCTGCATCTAGGAATTTATCCAGTGGATATATCAACTTGTTCATACTGACATGTACCGGTTCTTTATTGAAGAGAAATTGTGATAAATAAACAGAAAAGTGTGACAGATTCTTGAGGTTAAAAATTTAAAAACCACTGCTTTTAATTTAACATGCTGATTCAGAGTTGTATAAGACAGCTCTTATATGTTTATAGCATTGTTTTCTGATTTTCATATAAGTTGGTCTTGTCTCTCTACTAGATTGTTAGCTTTTTGAAAGCAGGGATCATATAGTTTACCTTTATTTTATTTCTCAGAAGATCGTAATTCTCCTCCTGGAATAAGTGCCCAATGAAGACAACAAGGAATTGAAGGATTTCCTATTGCCTGACATGTTAGGGCAGCATTTACTGTGTTGGATTTGACATAAATAGCTGTATTTTTTCATTCAGGTAGAAGAGCACAATGGTCACATCTTTAAGGCCACCCAGTATAGCATCCCTACCTACTGTGAATACTGTTCTTCTTTGATATGGATAATGGACCGAGCCTCTGTTTGCAAATGTAAGTATGAGAGATCTTTGAGGAATGTTTTTAACCACTTGATATTTCCATGAGTTTAACATTAAGGAATAATTCACACTTCCTAATTCTTTAAACTCATCTCTCATTATACTCCTTTTCACCTGCTCTTTGTAGGCAAATAAGATATTTTGATGTTCTTTGGTCATTGTATTTGCAGCTCACTGTCTGAAATGTTCTTATCCTAGCTGTTAGTATGACTTACTACTTCAGTTAATTCATGTCTCCACTTGTATATTAGAGAGGTTTTTCTTTACTCTCCTATCTAAAATGCTGCTCTGTCCCCTAGTTCTCCATCCCTTTACTCAGCTTTTCTAGTCTTTATACTACTTGGCGCATCCCTGGTGGCACAGATGGTAAAGAATCTCTCTGCAATGCAGGAGACCTACTTACCACCACCCAAAATGATACGAAGTGTTCGTTTCCTTGTTTCTCTGTCCCACTAGAATGTCAAGAACTGAATGTCAAGATCAAGAAACTGTGTCATACAGAAGTCTCTTCTGTATCACCAGGGCCTAGAACAGTTTTAGCACATCATAAGTTTTAGTAAATATTTACCAGGTAGTTGGACCTATGTAGATGGATGGATGAATTATTGAACAAATTCTTAGATTATAACTAGAAAGATACTTTATTTTACTATAATCCTTTCATCAGAACCTTTTAATCCTAGAATGTGAGTGGAGGTTTTTTTGAGGGTCCACTTGTTCTGGCTTACAGAGAATCTTTAGCTTTCACTCCTGTCATTCCATATACATCTGCTCTGGTGCTTTTAATAATTCTGTGAAACTTTGTTTACAAGTGGGCCAGAATCAAATGAAAGGGCTGGGTCCAGGATGACAGTAAGGATGAAAATCATGTTCATCATAGCAAAATCAGCACTTGGATATTGCTAGATATGTTCACTTGTTCAATGATTCAATAGTGGTTTTCCTTTAAAAAAAAACTATAGTGAGAGTAAAATAGGGTGTGGTTTGCCATGTACTTGAATGTTTAATGTTAGCCTGATTCCTGTAGGTTTCGCATAATTTTCTCTGTGATCTGAAACTGAAAAATATAAAGAATCTGCTTCTTTTTTTATGATGTGGGTGGGCTTGCTTTGATTTCTTAAAGAATTAACTTTTTGTGTGGTTATGCGGGTGATTTTACCACTACAATTATATGGCCTCCCCTGCTTGATCTTGGCTTTGAAAGTCCCTCAAATCGTGCTTTAGAAGCTCAAGAAGAATATTCGGGTGTTGATTTGCAAGAGCCAGAGCTGGTATACCAAAATAACAGAGGCCAAGTGTTTTCTCAGTATTCTCTCAGCGTGCCCTTCCCACCTACTGCTGCCTAGCCACCCTGTTATCTCCTGGTCCAAGAACTGATTTCTGCTCTGAACCTTTTATCTCATCTTCTCAGTCACTATACTGATGTTCTTTATGTTCTGGTTCCTCAGAGCTCTACTCTGGACCGTCTAAGAGAGTAAAGAAGGCCTTTCTTATAGCCTAATATGCTACCAGATTTGTTTTTATTTTAGTACAGGTCTTTGATATTAATGCCGTTCTTATCCATTGGAATGATTCTTAATAGGTATTTCTTGCATTTTATCAGATCATAGAGCAAGTATAAGAGGGGAACATGAGCATTGGTTTGTGAATCAAACCAGGAAGATAGATAAATATTTTGCTGGGATATGGCGGGGACAAGGAGGAGGGGCAAGCAATCTTGAAAGAATAAAAAGCTTTTTCCCAGACAGTGGTTAGGATTTTTAGGTATGTTTTCAGCTTCATTTTTCTGAATTGAATGAGTTAAGACCATTTGTTATTCTATTATGATACAAAGTATATGATGCTATAGGAGTTGCAGATTTAAATAAAAAAATGTATGTTCAAAATAAAGCAGTATACTTGTTAAGTTTTGCCACTAATATATAGACTTCTGAAAATGTTACATTTTTAACCTGTTTTTCAGTGTGCAAGTATGCTTGTCATAAGAAGTGCTGTCTGAAAACCACAGCCAAGTGTTCTAAAAAGGTAAGTTATTACCTATGAGTAATAAATAACAGGTCTGTTGGAGAATGGTGCAGGAGAAGGAAAGGACAGAAAAGGTCTTTTGTGCCTTGTGGAAAGAAATCAAAGCCTCTTTGATGATCTTATAGAGTAGTGGTTTTCAAACTTCTTGGCTACAAATTACTGTAAGAAATAAGTTTTATATCATAATCCAGCTTACACATATAGAGGTATGTGTGTATATATAACTGAATCGATTTTCCCAGAACTGTATTTACCTTTACTACATGGGAGCTGCTAAACTGATTTCACAACCGACAACTTATTAAAGCACTCTTTTTTTTTTCTTTAAAAAAATTTTTGGCCACATTATGCAGTATGTGGGATCTTAGTTCCCTGACCAGGGACTGAACCCACTCTCCTGCATTGGAAGTGTTCAGTTTTAACCACTGGACTGCCAGGGAAGTTCTAAGGTTTCCTACTTTAAACACTCATAAGTGTTCCTATAAATTGTCTTGAAAGTGGTAGGCTACAGTTAAAGATTTTAACATACAGTAAAATTCACAGTAAAATTCATCAGCATAGTTGGTGTGTTTACAAACTTCTACTTGGATTCGATACTGAACATGTACTCTGTTAACTTTATGCTTTAACAAAGCAACCATTTTGGAAATATTTCAGGCTTTTATTGACATGTAATCACATTTGCTTATTTGTCACATACAATTTTAACAATACTATGCAGATCTGAATTATAATAAAATGTGTGAGCATGTTTATAGTCCATGTATATAGTTTTCATCTGTTCCAAATTAGTAGACAAATCATGGCAAAGTACAAAGAGACATTTGACTCAGGGTTTAAAATATACAATGAAGGTAAGACATCTGCTTCCAGCTAAGATGGAGTACCTTGTGGTAGACTAATACTCATGCTGAGAACAACTGAAAAAAGTCTGTTGCCTAGCATTAGATAGCTGCCCAGGAAAATCAGAATTTAGGGGCCAGATCCTACAGAGAAAAGAATTACAGATTGGTGAATCTACATGTGTGAGATGTTTTCCTCTGAGTAGGAATTTGTCAGTTTTTGTTGTAGGACAAGAAATCAAGATTCTGGGCAGAGGGCCACACTTAAGAGTCAGAAAAGCCAGAAAAGCTTTTAGAAATCTTATAAGGTTATAGAGACAAAAGTTGGAGTTTGGAATTGCCAAGACTTGAGGGACCATGATCCAAACATATAGAGAAGTGAGCCTAAAACTCAGAGGTTTTCCCTTTAAGGTGTTTTCTGAATTCTTAAGCTGCACAGGTCAAGAGGCTAAGAAGCTAACAGAAATGCAGATTATTTTGCAGTCTCACAGTGTCAAAGAAAGAAAAATTGGAGTTGTATGAAAAGAAAGAGTGTACTGATTGACTAAAAGAACTCAGCACGGACTGCATGCAGGTTGAAGGAGAGACTGGGGTGTAGTGTTGGGCTAGGCAAGGAGCATGGGGCAGGGGAAGGAAAGGACGAAAAGGAGATTTACATAAAGAGTTTTCAGTCTCAGAGATAATAGCTGGCATTCTTCTTTACTTGAAGTACTTCAAATAATCTTAAAGATAAGCCATTTTTTCCCAATCACATAAAATAATAATGAAATACAATATCAGAATACACTATTGAAGTAAATAAAAGAGGTCACTAATCTTGGGCCAGTCTGTGTGCCTCTGCCTTTAGCTGTGACATCAGTAGTCAGTTTAACTTCTCTGAAGTTTACATAAACACCAGAGCATCCTTATGCTTCAGAAATTAGTGACAACTCTAATTCATATCAAATCAATAGATTTTCTAGTGGTACATGGTAAATGTTTAATATACAAAATCTTTCCCCTTTCTCCTTTGCCCACAGCCCATCTTTACATGAAGAGATTTTTTTAAAGGAAAGGGAAGCAGTAACCTGTAGCCACTGCCTTCATTCTTCCCCATTATTTGGCGGGGTGGGGGGCGTGGGGGTGGGGGGGTTCCAAGTGGAAGAGGATTGAAATGAATTTCTCACTTCTTTATATTCTCAGCATTAACAAGAATTCCCTTTCCTCCCAACTCTCGTAATTGTGCTTGTAAAACTTGAGGAAAAGAAAAAATAGTTACTTTTAAAGAATTGGATAAACATATTTGAAGGTGTTTGAATGTATTTGCAATAAAAAATTATCTTCCATGTAGTATGATCCAGAGCTGTCCTCTCGACAGTTTGGGGTTGAATTATCCCGTTTGACCAGTGAAGACCGAACTGTTCCTTTGGTGGTGGAAAAGCTCATAAACTACATTGAAATGCATGGACTGTACACAGAAGGTATTTATCGAAAGTCTGGTTCAACTAATAAAATCAAGGAGCTTCGACAAGGTCTAGATACAGGTAAGATAGTGCCCTCTAAATCAAGACCAAATACTCTTATTTAAGTAGGTCATCTTATGCTGTTAGTTTTTATTACATGTTGAACCTTTCCTTGAAGCCAGAAAAATGCAGTCTTTTCTGCGGTGCTTTTTTTTTTTTTTTTAAATCATTTGTAGCTTTCTTTTATATGGTCCATTCAGCAAACATACATTGAGTATCATTTGTACAAGGCATTATTAGATATTTCCGACAGATCTCAATCTTTTTAGCAGTCTGGTAAGATATCTTTAATTTACAAAGAAGAAAACTTAGGTTTAGAAAAATTAAATGATGAGCTGTTGATAAGATGAGGGCAGTGTGCTGATGTTTTTGTATTAACCTTCACAGCAAATCTTTGTACTGATGTTCACAAACAGTGATTATTATCCCTGTTTACAGATGAAGAAACTGAGGCTTATCGAGGATCTTGCCCACTGACTTACCACCAATAAGTGACAAAGCTGGCATTTAACCCATAATCTAAACTGTTGCCTGTTAGTCTCTGTTACTCTGACTCCAAGTGATGTCTTTCTGGTGTATATTCTTGCCTTCCTACATTGATGACATAGTTATTTAAATTGATAATTAGCAGTTTGAATGTGTGTCTGTGTAGAGCTGTAGCCTCAGTTCTGGAACGTATGCAGAGGTTTGACTTTGGCTTTATGTTCAACTTCTGCTCTTTATCATTATTGAAAAGGGATACATTTTTGTTTTGGCTGCACTGCACGGCTTGTGGGATCTTAATTCCCCGAGCAGGGATTGAACCTGAGCCCTCGGCTGAAAGCGTGGAGTCCTAACCACCGGCTGCTGCAGCTGATAAGTCGCTTCAGTCGTGTCCGACTCTGTGCGACTCCATAGACGGCAGCCCACCAGGCTCCTCTGTCCCAAGCATTCCCAGGAATAGATCTTTCTGAATCACTTATAGGTGCAACACTTGTCTCTGTGTGACTAAGATTAGTCTACCCACAGGCACCATTCACCCTGTATCACCCCAGTCATCTCATGTATAACCCTAGAGGGTTTTTAAATGAAGCATAGTAAAGATTTTCTTCACATTTCATAAGCCCAGTTATCACTGTCCTTTGATCTCTAAGAATCACTTAAAATCAGTCTGACTTGTAAAAAATGTCTTTTAGGCCTTTCTTCTATTGGTCATCTAAAACATCACTATTAAAAGGGTGGTCACAGGCCAGGCTACAGCAAGAGAAGTACTGAAATTGAGAGCAAGCATTTAGAAACTTTGATAGCAGTTTAATAGTGCCTTGACATGAAAACATATGATCTTTTATTTTACACATCTATCAGTCCACAACAGTTCAAAAAAGAGACAAAAGCTGTGCCTTTACCACAAGAGGAACACTTTCCAAAGCATGGAATTAGATTGCAGACGATATTAATAGTTTGATTGAGAATGTAAAGGCATCTTTTGGTCATGATAATTTCTAAAGTGCATTATTTGACCCAATGCATATTTTGGCTTTCTTATCTAACTCTTTATCTCTGAATAGATGCTGAGAATGTAAACCTCGATGACTATAACATACATGTCATTGCGAGTGTATTCAAACAATGGCTTCGTGATTTACCCAATCCACTCATGACCTTTGAACTCTATGAGGAATTTCTTCGAGCTATGGGTAAGCACAGGTTTCCTGGGTTCAGGGAAGGGCTTACACTTGGGAAAGAAATGCTATCTTCATATTAGATTGTTTAGCCATTCTCTCAATTGGCTTAAGTTCATATAGATTCAAAAGTAATACAGTCAATATAAAACTGCCATTGAATTCTCACCTATTCAAATGTTGCCTTTCTTAGAGACTCATTAAAATAGATCAGTGTCCTAAAAACTTTCTGAGCAAGTCACTTAGTTGCTTCTCACAAAGAGGTTGAAAGACTAGGATTATAAACAAATTGTGAATCTAAGCAAGAACTAAGTGTAACGCTGGCTATCTGTTCTGTGCCATACCTAATATGTTAGTTTAGTTTTTCAGTGCTACAGATACGTAGGATTTTGATGAAGGCCCATCTAGAAGTATTCATTTAGGCCCCAAGGCATGGCTCCTCAAGACTTAATTAAGTCCTTAAGACTGATTTACAGCTTAGGTTGAAAGCAAAAGGAGAAGAGGGCAGAAGAGGATGAGATGGTTGGATAGCATCACCAACTCAATGGAAATGAGTTTGAACAAACTTTAGGAGATAGTGAATAACAGGGAAGCCTGGCATGGTGCAGTGCATGGGGTTGCAAAGAGTTGGACACAACTCAATGACTGAACAACAACAACAGATAACTTACATAGCAACTGATTAATTTTAATGGGGAATTGGTTTGCCACAAAATGAAAAACTGGGGTATCTCTTGCCCCTTGATGTAATCAAGAGTTACTCGGATCTAAATTAAAACTCAGGAGACTGCTTAGTGAGTACAGAACTCAAGCAGAGGGAGATTGGTGTTAACTAGTGAGTTTTCTTCTGCTATACAGGTGTGGCTAAAACTCTTAAAAGTCAGCTGTACCCAGTGTCTGTCCAGAAGGAAGATGTAGTGTATAAGAGAAGGTATTCAGTCTTAATTGCTGCTCTTACTGTTTTCAGGCCTTCAGGAGAGGAAAGAGACAATCCGTGGTGTATACTCTGTCATTGACCAGCTCTCCCGAACTCATCTCAATACACTGGAACGCCTTATCTTTCATCTGGTCAGGTAACTTCAAGAAACAAAGGAATGCTTAACATTTTCTCTTGGATTATTTTTAAATAAATGAAGAGTTCCTTCATATGAAAAACTGATTTTTTTTAATTAATAAAGTCGATGACTTGAACAGGTGGTTATGATTCCTTGAAGGAGAAATTCTCCATGGAGTTGGACTGCGTGGCAGGTGCTTCTCTGCCCTAATGAGCCATGTAACCGTTCAGTCTTATGGGGGCACTGTGTAGCCTAGCTAGATGTCTTAACTCTTGAACTAGAGAAGATGTGTGCTTATTGACATAGCCTAATTCATAGGAGGTGGTGGGTTCATATGGAGCTCAGGAATTGACTGACCAAAGAGACTTCAGGGGCAGTCTGTGTTCTCCTGAGTGTTGATACTGGGGAAGAAAGCTATCTTTCTCTTTGGGTAAATATCTTTTATTACTGTCTGAAAATGCCTGAAGCTCTCTACTCTGCATTCTTTAGACATGTTCATCTAGTAATGGTGACCTGGGACAGTGAGTCACAAATTTCCCTTGGTAAGCTATCTGCTGACCTCAGTTACTTCAGGGAAGGAACAGAGTGAAAGTGTGCTTCCCAGAGGCAAGGGAACAGCTTTGGGAAAATTCCACAGTGTCTCAACTGATAATATCCTTCCAGTCTATGCAGCTGATGTCATTTGTCTTTCTCTCATCACTTCTATCTCCCTGCAGTTTTCCTTTTTTATCCCAGTTTCACTTGGGTTTTTTATTCCTTAGGATTGCTCTACAGGAAGACACTAATCGAATGTCTGCTAATGCTTTGGCCATTGTGTTTGCACCCTGCATTCTCCGCTGCCCTGACACCATCGACCCACTGCAAAGTGTGCAGGACATCAGTAAGACTACCACGTAAGGCCAGTCACTATCACCTCTGCAATACCCCACAGACTTATGAGTCAAACAGAATGAATGATTTATTCTTTTTTATTTTGGCTGCTCCATTCAACTTGCAAGAATCTTAGTTCCCTGGCCAGGAATTGAACACAGCCGTGCTGCAGTGGAAGTGCAAAGTCCTAACTACTGGACCACCAGGGAATTCCCCTAGTGAATGATTTAAGTTCATATGTTTTTAATAAGGTTGCTAGGCACCATTGGTCTTTTTTATGCTGAATATGAAAAATTCCTTTAGATTCTATGTAGGAAGCATCATTTATTTTGAAAGGTCTTATTTTTTAAATTTGACTTTTCTTTAGGTTTGTTTATAGTTTCCAAATGTATTTTAAAATCTCATTTTACCAAATTACATATACTTTGTTTTCCTATAATCCAGTCTAACTGTAGTCTTGTGGCTCTGTATCTCTTTGGTCTTAATACTTCAGTATTCCTGTATTTCACCTTGGCCTTTTTTTCATGGATCTCCGATTTCCTTCTAGAGTGCTGATTCTTAACCTTTCCTTCAGAAGGAGCTTTCCCCCAGAAAGGCCTGGTGCTTGTGTCCCAGTCCCAGAGAGTCTGATTGAATTGGTCTGGGGTATGACCTAGGCCTCGGGACTTAGAACTGTTCCGCAGATGGGTACTAAAGTGCGGCTGAAGTTGTGAACCACCATTATAAACCCCATCTCTGAGCTCATAAATTAAGGGATGTTGATTTTTCTCTTATCCTCCAACTCTTTACCACACTTAGCTGAAAAGTAGTCTGTGACTGATATAATGTATTTGGTTTACTTCAGCTCTTAACAGTTTTCTCTCTTTCCTTTTGTTTCAGCTGTGTGGAGCTTATTGTTGTGGAACAAATGAATAAATATAAGGCTCGTCTCAAAGACATTAGTAGCCTGGAATTTGCTGAGAATAAAGCAAAGACCAGGCTATCACTGATTCGTAGATCAATGGTAAGATGCAGGACATAGAATCACAGGGGAAAATGGGAGACTTCCTTGGATTTTCAGTGCACATTATGATGTGTGGAGAGAAATTATTCTCCAAATTTTTTTCACGTGGAGCAAGTGAAAAAAAAATCAGCTTATCTCAGGGTATGATGTTATGCCTCATGTTTGATCTTTTACCTCTTTTTAGTTTTATATGCAGAATATATTCAATTAAATATGAAGAATTTTATAAATCAAGTATTTGGATAAAATGTTGGTAGTTTAATAAGTTGCCCTGTTTTCTTTTCCTGTTCTTTCTATGAAAACTTGACCCACCCTAACTTTGGGCTCTACTTCCTTCTACCATCTGTTCTTATCCTTAACCGTGTCACTTTTGGTGGTCCTGCCAGTACTTCGGGGATGTAGACAACTTAATCACTTACAAGAATGTGGTCCATACGTTACAGAATCCCATTATGGATCTGCTGTTATCAAATATTTGCTAGATTTTGAAGAAAAGCCTTACAAAAATGATAATTTATTTCTTCCATTTGGCCACTCTTCTGTTTAATATCTTCCTTTGTAACCAGTGACCTAGATGTAAATAACTCCATTTCACACTGATCCATAATCAGTAGGGTCTAGGTAACTGGAAACTTACTGCTGCATTTAAGTTTAATTATTGCCCATTTACTACCCTTCCCCTGAATTGTAAAACAAAACTGTATTAGTGAACACCCATTCAGATCCCCAGTAAATCTCTAAAGAGAAGCAAGCTTCCCCATCATCAAGCCCATGATTTTGCAGGGGCCCAGCAATACTTCCGCTATACTTCATAGTTTTATCCTTAGATTAGCATTAAAGTAACTCTGTTTCTTCCTTTACTGTTAAACTGCCTGGCACAGGACAAGTGCCCAACAAATGTCTGTTGATTAAGTTAGTGAAGGGTGTTCTCTAAAAACAAACATAAACACAATTTTTCTAGGCGGTAAAGGTACTCAATAAAGCTCATCACAAAACACGTTCGAAATTTTCTCCCCAGCAAATGAAAACAGAAACCCCATTTAAAAGGGAAACCCTTCTTGTAGTATGAATTTTTAAGGACTCAGTTCTTAGACACCCAAGTTAGCAGTACCCATCCAAGGAAGAAAGGAAGAGACTTTTTACTGTAAATCTACTTTTCAAAGCAGGTAGACAAGCTGTGCTTTTTTGCTGATGCTGCAGAAGATGGATATATTCATTCCATTGAGAGATTAAACCTCTTTAATGGAGCAATGACATGTACATTCTAACCTTCTGCTTTCCTTTTCATGTCCTTCCTAATCCAGAAACCTGTACTAATTGCAGTTAGATTTATGAGCATTACCCGCAGTTCAGTCTCGGTATGTATTAATTGTGTAACGTGTCACAGCCACTTCACATTACTGTCTCCCATGCATCCAGCAGTTGTTCTGCTCTGTCTGTCGTCCATGCCTGTCCACCCTCCATGTGCAGCCCCAGTTCAGGCCCCACTTCCTGTTCAGCCTTCACGTGCTTTTCTCTTACTCTCTTCCTTTAGAATCTTTTCTTTCCTCTGTATCATGTTTTGAACAATGTCCATTTATAATATTCTGGTTTTTCCTCTTTGTCAGATAAACCTCTTTGTGGATTTCTTCTTTGGTGTGATTATTGAAAGGTGAACATTGAAAGCAATGAGGTGTCAAATTTCTGCTCTATGAGCTGTGTTCTCATCAGTCTCCTCCCTTACTACTTGAAAAACCTATTACTGTTTTTTATCATCCTGCATCATTAGAAATGCTTACTTACCCATTCTTCTCTGTGACTTTGTTGTCTTCCTAGAGGTAGAAGTATGACTTCTTATCTACTTAGTATTTTTTAGACAGAGCTGCAAGTAGTAGTGAGCCTGTTGATGGATTGGTTGTAGACTTAAGTAATAATAGTATAGTAGAGCTCATACCAGAATTTCACACATGCAACAGAAGAGTGAAGAGATGGAACACCAGTATATATGGAAACTAACTTCAGAGACTGCCCATCTTTGTGTAACCAGTTTGTTGAAGATCTCAATTTGCTGGGATATAAATATAAATCAGTTTTGCTTTTTATCTAGTAACTGCCTTCCAACTCTGCCATATCAAAATCCCCTTTCCTACTGGATATATCAAGTACCTTAACACGTCTTGTCACTTTTTCTGTAATTTTTGAATGTTCTAGTTGAAATCTATTATTTAAGACTAAGTTCTCTTCCTATTATAGCATCAGTCACAGGCTTGATCCAGTACTCTTATCACTTTTTCTCAGGATAGAATAGACCTTAATCTGGGTCTGAAAACTTTAGGTCACACACGTCTGCCTTCCCTCTTTCCTGTGCTGTTTTTTTCCTCTGGTGTTGAAACTAGGAGGAGTGATAGGGGAGGCAGAATTCTACATGATGTGCCGAATCTTCTTGGTTGTTCAGCACTACTATTCAAGTTCATCATTGACGGGCTAAATGAAGATGTGCTGACTGTGCTGACAGTGAGCTGAAGTCTATCCTATTTCCATAGGCATTGGCAATCCCTTGCAAGATTTGATTACATCTTCTGATTGATGGCCTTCATGCCATGTGTCTCTAATATGTGTGTCTTTTTTTTTTTTTTTGCCTCAAGACCTTACCCAGTCAGATCTACCTCCCATGGCCAGTTCTAGGGCCTGCAGGCACACTGGGGAAAAGGTTATATTTTTCATACTCCTTGGTTCCTAAGAACTTAAGGTGGATGATAGTCTTGCCTACCTTCCTGTGTGACACTTTCCACACACTCTCTCCCGACTTCTCTTTTCCCCCAAGCATATTATAGAGTTGTAAATCAATAAGTCTTTTGCCTATACAGACACCCAAACAGAGAATGAAATACCAGTCTGCCTTTCTTTAAGATGACTTCAAACTTGGGTTCTTACCTTTTTGATTCAGTTATGACACTGCTTTTTTGCTATAAGAGAGAGAATATCCTCCTTTCATAAGCATTATGTTCCGCTCAAAGTTCAATGACGCCTCTTTTTTTTAAAGCCTTTTTAGATATATATGGAAGGAAAGGTGTTAGAATATTGATGACAGTGTTGGTTTAAAGAAAATGGAACTCTCAGTAAGCCCTAAGAGGAGAAACTGGTGCTAGCTATTGTTGGCTCCTTAAAACTATAAGAAGAGGTATTTAATCATCCTCAGCTTTTGACCTTAGGCACAATTGTGGAACATGAGGAAAACTCCCGCTTGCATATGCATCTAGCTGAAGAACAGGTGTTGGGCCCAGACATGATCCAAGACTATGTCTAGTATGTATTTGGTATTCATTAAGCAACTAAGGGATTGAATCTGAGAACTGAATCTAGGAGAAAGAAGTGATTTTTAGAATATTCTCTACAAATAAACTAATCAGTCAGTAGTATTCATGTCTTCATAGGTGAAAAAGTTGATAATTAAATACAGTAGTGACTTTTCTTGAGTGGAATGAAGTGAATTTGTATGTTATTGCTAATGTGAAAAGTCATTTGGGTTGGGTGTTGAAAGATGAGTAGTAATTTAACAAATGGAGAGGAGAAAGGGGAATTGCAATTCCAGAGGCAGAGAAGCACTAAACAGATATGACTACCTTGTATAGCTAGAGTTGGGCAGGTTGTGTGGATGTGGCAGAAGAATTTGGAAAGTTAGACTGAAACCAGATTTGCAGCATTAAGAATTTTGAATTCTCCGATTTTGAAGCTCTTGGGAGCTATGGAAAGGTTTTGAAGTAGGGGAACGTTACCATCAATTCTTTTTGAAAAACAACTGGTAGCTTTTTAAAGAAGAAAGGATTAGAGATGGGCAAGACTAGCAGCCTTTATCAGTTAGGAGACTCTTGACTTACATACAGACAATCATATGTGCCTTCACTAAAATAGGTTGAATCCTGATCATTCCATTTTGAAATTTCAAAATCATTCAAAATGATTTCAAAATCATTCCATTTTGAATTTTCTGCTACCATGTACTTTCCATGTAATTAGATTTGCGTAGTATAAGCTAGGCTGTTTCCATACTAGGATTTCAGAATATGATGTGCTCACAGTCTATCCAGTTATGTCTCTTATATAACAAATTAGGTGTTTTTGTAACTTATTTATATTATAATTCTAAGCATAAGTATTGATTTAATATTATTTAAGCTAATTAATATGAAGAATAGAATTTGAAATAAGGTCTACTAATCTGTCAAACCTCCTCACAAATTATCCTGTTGGAAGATGTTACAGAAGTTTTCACAACCAGACAAAGTTTGGGATATAATGTGTATCACTTCTAAAACTTTTAACTGTAGAGTACTTTCTTCATAATGGGTCTAGTTTAATAGGAGTTCTAAAAAAGGCATTTTAAAAACAACATTCTAGTTTTTTTAAATAGTACCAGTTGCTATTTTATGTACCTATTTTGGAATTTTAAAATTGCTCTTAAATCGTCAGGGTTTTCTTCCTGCACTCGTAGTTGTGGCAGTGCTTGTGAATTTTGCATCATCTAGGCTTTCTGAAGAACTTGCCTGCATGTCTCTGTTAGAAATAGGCATACCTGCAATTCTGTATATCAGTGTGGATCTGCAAGGGTAAACTTTGCAATTGACTACACCAAGTGAAGCAAGAAATGCCCTTCCAAAAGTTAAGTATTAGTAATTGAAAAGTTAAGAATCAATTGAAATGTGGCAGCTTTGAAGAGCTCCAAAGGAAGAAGATATTCAGGGGTGGACTTTACTCTGGCAAGGGTTCCTGTCATTTCCTTATGTTAGTGCACAGTTTCTGAGTCTGCTCTTCACAGTCAGGTGACTTGACGTAATAAGAATTAGATCCACAGAATGAAGATTTTCTGAGAATATAGAACTGTTCTTACTGTTTCTGGTACTGACCAGAAGGTATTTTTGTAGTGTTAATCTTTTTTTCTTTTTAGGATATAATTGCTATATAACATTGTATTAGTTTTAGATGTAGCACATAATGATTTGATATATGTATTAATATATATTGTGAAGTGATTATCACAATAAGTTTAGCTAAGATTTGTCACCACATATAGTGGTGCGATAAGAATGTTTAGTGTCATGGTTAGATAACACCACAACCAGAATACCCTTGCTCTTTCTATTCCTTCAGAACCCTCTTTCAGAGATCATGATGGTATAGGCAAGAGGCAGAACTTGAAGATCTGCATGCAGGAGCATGCAGCACCTGTGCTGAGTAGAATTTGGCCCAGGACCTCTTCGGCAAAGTAGGCAAGAGGAGAACAGTGTTTGTGCTTTTTTGTGTGTATTGTGAAAGGAGCATCTCTTTTGAAGCCTTGAAATTGTCTTACTCTCTCAGATGTGGACAAACAGGAAAAAAGATTATGTAGGGAATTCTTTTAGATAGAATTCCATAGGAGTGGAAGAACCACAGTAATATCTGGCAAGGGTGCTTTTCAAGAAACTTGATTAGGTTTATGGAATAAAAGGCCGAAGTTATGGAGTAAGGAAATATAAGAATTGCATGATCTTGGCATGACAGGATTATATGTGAGAGAAGAGAAGATGAAGATTTAAAAACAGTAGAGTGATCCAGGGGCGTTGAGTGTTTAGAGAATAGAAAGTGAGGAATGTTAGACAAGAATGAGTGATGGTGGCTCCCTATGCATTTTTTTTTTGCTGCGAGATCTACAATTTGCATTCTAAAAATTGATTGTTAAATAGTCTCATTTCATTCTTGTATCTCCTTTTTTTGTAAATTCATATTTAAAACTTAATATAGCTCTTTTGTATAATTCAATTCAGTCACTCAGTCATGTCCAACTCTTTGCGATCCCATGGACTGCAGCACACCAGGCTTCCCTGTCCATCACCAACTCCCGGACTTTACTCAAACTCATGTCCATTGAGTCCCTGATGCCATCCAGCCATCTCATTCTCTGTCATCCCCTTCTCTTCCCGCCTTCAATCTTTCCCAGCATCAGGGTCTCTTCCAATAAGTCGGTTCTTCGCATCAGGTGGCCAAAGTATTGAAGTTTCAGCTTCAGCATCAGTCCTTCCAATGAATATTCAGGACTGATTTCCTTTAAGGTTGACTGGTTTGATTTCCTTGCAGTCCAAGGGGCTCTCAAGAGTCTTCTCCAACACAGTTCAAAAGCATCAGTTCTTCAGCCCTCAGCTTTCTGTATAGTCCAACTCTCACATTCATACATGACTACTGGAAAAACCATAGCTTTGACTAGAACGGACCTTTGTCGGCAAAGTAATGTCTCTGCTTTTTAATACTCTGTCTAGGTTGGTCATAGCTTTTCTCCCAAGGAGAAAGCACCTTTTAATTTAATGGCTGCAGTCAGCATCTGCAGTGATTTTGGAGCCCAGGAAAATAAAGTCTCTCACTGTTTTCATTGTTTCCCCATCTATTTGCCATGGAGTGATGGGACCGAATGCCAAGATCTTAGTTTTTTGGATGTTGAGTTTTAAGCCAACTTTTTCACTCACCTCTTTCACTTTCATCAAGAGGCTCTTTAGTTCCTCTTCATTTTCTACCATAAGGGTGGTGTCATCTGCATATCTGAGGTTATTGATATTTCACCCAGCAGTCTTGATTCCAGCTTGTGCTTCATCAAGCCCAGCATTCCACATGATAAGTTAAATAAGCAGGGTGACAATATACAGCCTTGATGTACTCCTTTCCCAATTTGGAACCAGTCAGTTGTTCCATGTCCTATTCTTGTTTCTTGACCTGCATACAGATGTCTCAGGGGGCAGGTGAGGTGGTCTGGTATTCCCATCTCTTTAAGAAATTTTCCAAATTTTGTTGTGATCCATAGTCAAAGGCTTTCATGTAGTCAATAAAGCAGAAGTAAATGTTTTTCTGGAACTCTCTTGCTTTTTCTATGATCCAACAGGTGTTGGCAATTTGATCTCTGGTTCCTCTGCCTTTTCCAAACCCAGCTTGAACATCTGGAAGTTCACAGTTCACATTTTGTTGAAGCCTGGCTTGGAGAATTTAGAGCATTATGTAATATAATAAAAGTAGTATACTTTGGTATAACAATGCTTTTAAAGAAACAGTTTTCTAATTTCTCACCAAACTTGAAAGATAAAACTATTTTATATTTAGCATTTTCAAGTCACTAAAATTGTTTTTTCTCTTATAATATATGATATCTTAAAATTAGGCATTTGATAAACCTAAGATCTTATGTTTCTACATAGAAGACACATTGACATACATGTTTCATGTTGTTTGTGGAAGAATTTGAACAGTAAGGTAAAGTGCAAAAAGCAAGAAGAAAATCACAATTTTATGTTAATATTTTAGAATACTTGTATCTCCCTTGAACTTTTTCCTTATGTATGTTTAGTGAAGTTATGACAATCCTAAAGTATTCACAGTTTAGTATTTCTTTTATTAAGAAGATTTTTATAGAGCTAAAACATGATTCATTTCAGTATTGTAAATCCATTTAATATTTTCAAACTTTACTAAGTAAAAATGAGATTACCTTCAGTATATTTCTTCAGAGGTACTTCTCCTTTTAGACAACACTTTAGACACTTCCTTCTTATCCTCTTCTGCAAGATGAGATCTGTCCCCCTACTCTTTGATTCAATTTCATTTATTCTTTTTCTTTTTTTTTTTTTAACTAAAGTATAACACTTCACCTATGTTTTAGGCACTTGTGCTAGATGCTGGTGGTATAGATAAATCAGTAGTCTAGTAAACAAAGATACAAATAATTGTAGTTCAGTTTGCTAAATCTCACCTTGTCTGTGCAAAAAGCTGTAGAAAAGCAGAGAGCTGGATAACTTAATGCCTGAGAACACTGAACAAACTTCAATGGCTGGAATATAAGATTTCTTGGTAAGAATGAAGGAAGGGGAGAGTGATAAGATGTAATGAATTAGCAAGTAAGTTTTTGGGTTCTTAAGCTCCAGGACTAGTAGTTTTGCTCTGTTCCTTTTAGGTCATGAGAGGCCATCAGGTTTCTAAGAGTTTCCTCTTTTAAAAACACCAGACGTAAATTTTCAAAGAGGAATTTTACCAACCCTTTAAAAATATAATATAGTTTAAGGTATTCCAGTGCTGACAGGAAGAGTATAACATTATGAAAAGGGTATAACATTGGTACTTGTTAACATCCCCTCCAAAGAAAAAGAAAAAACTAATACAAATTTTATGTAAAAGTATTAAAAGCAGAACACTACAGAGTGGGCTCTGGAGTAAACTTTTGGTTTAGTTTACTAGCTGTTGTAACATGGTCAAGACATTTAATCTCCAAGCCCCAGTTTTCTCATATGTACCAAACTCAAAGATGAAATGAATTTGTATTTTTAAGCCATAGAACAGCACTTGATACATATATATATGTATACTTCTACATATGTCTTTATATGCACACATATACATGTACATATATGTACAAATACATATTGATATATATGTATATCAGTAAAACATTTGATATATAATTTCAGAACTGCTACATCTGTGAATATTAATCCAAAAATTCCAAGTTAAAATACTGTCAAGCATAACTCAGTGGCCCATAAACCTAAAGTTTGACTAAGTCTGATTTAACTGAGGAATGCAAGAGTGACTTTAATAGCATAATTCACCATGTTACTCAGCAGGGAAAGACACAGGAGATAAAGGAGATGCAGATTTAATCCCTGGGTTAGCAAGGTCCCCTAGAGGAGGAAATGGCAACCTACACCAGTTTTCTTGCCTGGGAAATCCCATGGACAGAGGAACCTGGTGGGCTGCATGGGGTCATGGGGTCACAAAGAGTTAGACAAGACTGAGTGACTAAACAACACACACACACACACACACACACACGATTGATCTGTAGAAAAAAAAATCAAATTATATTATCCTCATAGATATTTAAGAAGCATTTGATACAATTATAGAGGTATTATTTTTAAATTCTTATTAAAATATGGGGATATATCTAGTTCCTTAGCACGATAAAATATATCTATTCCCCTCCCGCCCCCAACAAGTATCTTGCTTACTGGAGAAACATTGGAAGCTTTCTAATTAAAATTAGGAAAATGCAGTTATTCTCATTGTCCGTTATCCTCACTGTTATTTGACCTTGTTCTGGAGGAACTAGCTAATGCAATTAGATAATAAAAAGGAATCAAAGATATAAATGTAGAAGAAGAGGTAAAATTATCACCAGTTTCATTATTATTATATACATGCAAAACTTCAGAAAATCAACTCAAAAGCAGTTACAAATGATAGGGTATCTGGGTACAATGAATGATTTTGTACTACCAGTTGGATGATATAATGGAAGAAAACTGCTCACACATACATTGTATTAGTGTGCACATACATTCAAAACAGTAACATAAAATACCAAGGAATACACTTGAACAAAGAAATCTAGAACAAGAAATGTTGAAGATTTATATAGAAAAAGTCTTAGGCCCCAAGAATTACAAAAGATTTAAACAAATAAATGATTTGAAAATGAAGACTGAATTTATAAAGGTTGTCAGTTCTTCCCAAATTCATTTATTCATTTATTGTTGTAACACCCAATATGATGGAGAGAGGATCTGTTGACTCAGCTAAACTTTCAGACTCATAAGACTACCATGGGCTACACTTGGGAGGATCATGTAGAAGAATATGGGACAAGAAGCACAGCATGCCAGTAGACAACGTAAGATCTTCCTTTTATGCCAGAGTTCTTGTAGCAGTCCCTACTGACACACAGCCGTCAGTGTGTTAGTTATATCTTTAGCCTCCTAAATCACACCTCAAGTGCAAGAAAAAGAGCTCTACTGGCATTTCAGAGGTATACTATTCTATAAATGGTGAAGGAAAAAAGGCTAGCTATATTTTAGAAAAAATGAGATAAATGTTGATTTAGATGAATCAAAGATGGAAAATTTAAAAATAAAAGTGCTAGAAGTATAATTGTCTCTCAGTATCCACAGGAAATTGGTTTCAGGACCCCTTCCCAGATACCAAATTTCTAGGACACTCAAGTTCCTTATATAAAATGGCATAGTATTTGCTTATAAACTACACACATCCTCTCATACTTTCATTATACTTATTTTTTTATTATTTTCTATTTGAAGTGTAGTTGATTTCCAATATTATATTCAAATATACAGTATAGTGGTTCAATTTTTTTTTAATTCTTGAAATTATAGAGTTTATTGACCTCAGGATGTGGGGCTGGAACCTTCTTTATATTATTATTCAACCAATTTAGAATTATAAGATTTATCACAGAAAGTTTTTTCTTTAAATTTTTTTGGAGTATAGTTGCCTTACAATGTTGTGTTAGTTTCTGCTTTACCAGCAAAGTGAATCGGTTATATGTATATATATGCCCCTCTTTTTTACATTTCCTTCCCATCTAGGCGACCACAGAGCATTGAATAGAATTCCCTGTGCTATAAATATGAAGTAGGTTCCCATTAGTTATCTACTTTATATATAGTAGCATATATATATATCAGTCCCAATCTCCCAGTTCATCCCATCCACCCTTCTTCCCTGGTATCTGTAAGTTTGTTCTTTATGTCTGTTTCTCTGCTTTGCAAATAAGTTGCTGTGTGCTATTTCCTAAATTCTACTTATAAATGATACTGTATGATGTTTTTCTCTTCCTGCCTTACTTTACTCTGTATGACTATCTCTTGGTCTATCCATGTCTCTACAAATGGCACAATTCCATTCTTTTTTATGGCTTAATAATGCTCCATCGTATATAAGTATCACATCTTCTATATCCATTTCTCTATTGATGGACATTTAGATTGCTTGCCTGTCCTGGATATTATAAATAATGCTGCAGTGCACATCATGATTTGATATTTTTATACATTACAAAATGACCACCATTATAAGTCTAATCTGTCACTGTATAGAGTTTTTAATATTACAATATAATTGACTATAGTCCCCATTACATCCCTGTGACTTATTTATTTTATAACTATAAGTTGTACCGCTTAATCTCCCTCACCTGGTTAACTCATCCCTCTCCTCTTCGGCAAGCACCAGTTTACTCTCTGTACCTACTAATCTGTTTGTTTTGTTGTGACTGTTTTGTTTTTTTATATTTCACATATAAGTGAAATCATGCATTACTTGTTTTTTTCCGTTTGACTTATTTCAGTTAGCATAGCCTAGGTCCATCCGTGTTGTTGCTAATGACAAGATTTCATTCTTTTTTATGACTGAGTAATATTCCTCTGTGTGTGTGTGAGTGTATGACTGTGTGTATGTGTGTGTATGTGTACCACATCTTCTTCATTCTTCTGTCAGTAGATACTTAAGTGGCTTTCATATGTGGACTATTGTAAATAATGCTGCAGTGAACATAGGGGTGTATAGATCTTTTTGAATTAATGTTTTTGTTTTCCTACAATAAATACCTAGGAGTGGAATTGCAAGATAATACAGTAGTATTTTTAATTTTTTGAGGCACCTTCATAGTATTTTCCTAGCAGCTGTACCAATTTACATTCCTACCAATAGTGCACAAGGGTTCCCTTTTCTCCATATCCTCACCAACACTTCAGTTCAGTTCAGTCGCTCAGTTGTGTCCGACTCTTTGCAACCCCATGAATTGCAGCACACCAGGCCTCCCTGTCCATCACCAACTCCCAGAACTTACTCAAACTCATGTCCATCGAGTCGGTGATGCCATCCAGCCATCTCATCCTCTGTTGTCCCCTTCTCCTCCTGCCCCCAATCCCTCCCAGCATTAGGGACTTTTCCAGTGAGTCAGCTCTTCACATCAGGTGGCCAAAGTATTGGAGTTTCAGCTTCAGCGTCAGTCCACCAACACTTACATGCTATCTTTTGGATCATAACCATTCTGACAGGTGTGAGGTGATTGTAGTTTTGATTTGCATTTCTCTGATGATAGTGATGTCCAGCATCTTTTCATGAGTCTTTGGGCCATCTATATGTTGTCTTTGGAAAAAATGTCTTTGCAGGTGCTCTGCTCATTTTTTAATTAGGTTGTTTGTTATTTGAAGTTGAGTTGTATGAGTTCTTTGAGTATTTTGGATATTAACTCCTTGTTAGATATATGATTTGCAAATATCTTCTGACATTCAGTAGGCTACCTTTTAATTTTGTTGATAGCTTCCTTTGCTGTACAGAAGCTTTTTATTTTGATGTAGTATCATTTGTTTATTTTTGCTTTTGTTTCCCTTGCCTGAGGAGACATATCTAAAAAAATATTGTTAACACAAATGTCAAAGAGTGTACTGCCTATGTTTTCTTCTAGGAGTTTCAGGTCTTACATTTAAGGCTTTAATGCATTTTGTATTTACTTTTGTATATAGTTTGAGAAAGTTTTATTCTTTTGCTTATAACTGTCCAGTTGTCCCAACAATTTGTTGAAGAAGCTGTCTTTTCCTGTTGTATATCCTTGCCTTCTTTGTTGTAGATTAATTAACTATAAGCATGAGTTTCTGGGTACTCTATATCTGTTCTATTGATCTATATGTCTGTTTTCCAGTACCAAACTGTTTTGATCATTGTAGCTTTGCAGTATATTTTGAAATTAGGGAATGTGATACTTCCAGTTTTGTTTTTCTTTCTCAAGATTGGTTTGGCTATTTGGAATATTCTGTGTTTTCATACAAATTTTAGAATTATTTGTTCTAGTTCTGTGAAAAATTTCTTAGGTATTTTGATAGGGATTATACTGAATCTGTAGATTGCCTCGGATTGTGTGGTGACATTAACAATATTAATTCTTCCAGTCCATGAACATGGTATTTGGTTGGCCAAAAAGTTCTTTGGTTTTTTTAAGTAAAAATAAAAGGCACATCTTTAATTTTCACCAAAAACTTTATTGAACAACACATTTACCATTTGTTCCACTACTTTTTGCCATTTTACAGGCAACTTCATAATTCCATTTTGCCAAAACTTGTTATCTTCTTGAGCAAAGATTCCAGATGTTTTTTCATGAAGTGCTGCCTTCAGGTGGTCTCATTGGGAGCAGTACTTGTTGGAATTAATGGTTTTCTAGAAGGAGTTCAATATAGAGCACTCCCTTCCAGTCCTACTATATATACTACATCATGTTCTTTGGATGAAGACCAGCATTTGGTATGGTGGTGGTGGTTCATTTCACTTGTCCCACAAACTCTTCCATCCCACATTATTGTACAGTATACACTTTTCATCGTCCATCACAATTTGTTTTAAAATGCATATTTTCTTTATGTTTCAGGAGAGAATTGCATGCAGAAATACAGTCAAGAAGGGTTTTGTTTTTGTTTTGCTTAACTTATGTGGAACCCAAACATAAAAGTGATTTGCCAAGCTGGTGCAAATGATTTCCGGTGTTTGATTTAGATATTTGAGTATGTCAGCTATCTTCTGCATGGTATAACTTGATTGTTCTCGATTAATGTGTCTGATCACTGTCAACTTCAGCTGGTCTGCCTGACTATAGAGCTTAACTGCCCTTTCAGATGAAAAAACTTATCAGCTCCACCTTTTCTACAAAAATGGAAACAAATGCATAATGGGAGGTGGAAAAGGATACCTCTTTAGGGGAAAAACTAGGAACAAAATGAAAAACGGGAGCAAAAGGAAAACAGACTGAAGTGGCTACCCAAGAAACTAAAAACACTCACCTTAGGGTAACACAGAAACTGAAACCAAATGTGATCGAATTAATATAGTTTATCAAGTCAGTGGGCCCTGTACTGTACATCTTGTACAATCCAGAATTATTTTTAAGTCAGTTTTTTAGACGTTTTATTTTATATTGGAGTACAGCTGATTAACAATGCCGTGATAGTTTCAAGTGAAGAGCAAAGGGACTCAGCCATGCATATACGTGTATCTATTTTCCCCCAAACTCCCCTCCCATCCAGGCTGCCACATAACATTGAGCAGAGTTCTCTGTGCTATACAGTAGGAGTTTGTTGGCTATCCATTTAAAATACAGCAGTGTATACATGTTGCATTTTTAAAAATGCACTCCTTTAGCACTCTAAAGACATGTGTTTTGGCTTTTTCTTTCTTCTCCCAGTTGCTCAGTTCAGGTCAGTCGCTCAGTCGTGTCCGACTCTTTGCGACCCCATGAACCGCAGCACTCCAGGCCTCCCTGTCCAGCACCAACTCCCGGAGTTTACTCAAACCCATGTCCATTGAGTCGGTGATGCCATCCAACCATCTCATCCTCTGTTGTCCCCTTCTCTTCCTGCCCTCAATCTTTCCCAGCATCAGGGACTTTTCCAATGAGTCAACTCTTTGCATCAGGTGGCCAAAGTACTGGAGTTTCAGCTTCAGTATCAGTCCTTCCAGTGAACTGGTTGGATGGACTGGTTGGATCTCCTTGCAGTCCAAGGGACTCTGAAGAGTCTTCTCCAAAACCATAGTTCAAAAGCATCAATCTTCAGTGCCCAGCTTTCTTTTTAGTCCAACTCTCACATCCATACATGACCACTGGAAAAACCATAGCCTTGACCAGATGGACCTTTGTTGGCAAAGTAATGTCTCTGCTTTTTAATATGTTATCTAGGTTGGTCATAACTTTCCTTCCAAGGTGTAAGCGTCTTTTAATTTCATGGCTGAAATCACCATCTGCAGTGATTTTGGAGCCCAAAAAAATAAAGTCTGACACTTTCCACTGTCTCCCCATCTATTTCCCATGAAGTGATGGGACCGGATGCCATGATCTTAGTTTGCTGAATGTTGAGCTTTAAGCCAACTTTTTCACTCTCCTCTTTCATTTTCATCAAGAGGCTTTTTAGTTCCTCTTCACTTTCTGCCATAAGGGTGGTGTCATCTGCATGTCTGAGGTTATTGATATTTCTCCCAGCAATCTTGATTCCAGCTTGTGCTTCTTCCAGCCCAGTGTTTCTCATGATGTACTCTGCATATAAGTTAAATAAGCAGGGTGACAGTATACAGCCTTGACGTACTCCTTTTCCTATTTGGAACCAGTCTGTTGTTCCATGTCCAGTTCTAACTGTTGCTTCCTGACCTGCATACAGGTTTCTCAAGAGGCAGGTCAGGTGGTCTGATATTCCCATCTCTTTCAGAATTTTCCACAGTTTATTGTGATCCACACAGTCGAAGGCTTTGGCGTAGTCAATAAAGCAGAAATAGATGTTTTTCTGGAACTCTCTTGCTTTTTCGATGATCCAGCGGATATTGGCAATTTGATCTCTGGTTCCTCTGCCTTTTCTAAAACCAGCTTGAACACCTGGAAGTTCACAGTTCACGTATTGTTGAAGCCTGGCTTGTAGAATTTTGAGCATTACTTTACTAGCGTGTGAGATGAGTGCAATTGTGCGGTAGTTTGAGCATTCTTTGGGATTGCCTTTCTTAGGGATTGGAATGAAAACTGACCTTTTTCAGTCCTGTGGCCACTGCTGAGTTTTCCAAACTTGCTGGCATATTGAGTGTTGCACTTTCACAACATCATCTTTCAGGATGTGAAATAGCTCAACTGGAATTCCATCACATCCACTAGCTTTGTTCATAGTGATGCTTTCTATGGCCCCCTTGACTTCACATTCCAAGATGTCTGGCTCTAGGTGAGTGATCACACCAATGTGATTATCTGGGTCGTGAAGATCTTTTTTGTACAGTTCTTCTGTACGGTTCTTTTGTACAGTTCTTCTTCTGCCACCTCTTCTTAATATCTTCTGCTTTTGTTAGGTTCCTACCATTTCTGCCCTTTATCGAACCCATCTTTGTGTGAAATGTTCCCTTGGTATCTCTAATTTTCTTGAAGAGATCTCTAGTCTTTCCCATTGTGTTGTTTTCCACTATTTCTTTGCATTGATCACTGAGGAAGGCTTTCTTATCTCTCCTTGCTATTCTTTGGAACTCTGCATTCAGATGGGAATATCTCTCCTTTTCTCCTTTGCTTTTCACTTCTCTTATTTTCACAGCTATTTGTAAGGCCTTCTCAGACATCCATTTTGCCTTTTTGCATTCTTTGCAACCCCATGGACTGTAGCCCACCAGGCTTCTCTGTACATGGAGATGCTTCAGGCAAGAATACTGGAGTGGGTTGCCATGCCCTCCTCCAGGGGAACTTCCCAAGCCAGGGATCGAACCCAGGTCTCCCCCTTTGCAGGTGGGTTCTTTACCATCTGAGCCACCAGGGAAGCCCCCCAGTGTATATAGTGAGGTTTAATTGACATATAGCACTGTGTAAGTTTCAGGTGTACCGTGTGGTGACTTGATATGTGTATATATTACGAGATGATTAACATGAGGTTAGTTAACACATTCATTACTTCATATAGTTGCTTCTTTCTTTATTTTTGCTGTTGACATTTAAGATCTACTCTGTTAGCAGCATTTAAATATGCAGTACAGTATTGTTAACTATAGTCAGCATGCTGTACATTATATCCCCAGAACTTATTCATCTTATAACTGGAAATTGGTACCCTTTGACCACTGTCACCCATTTTCCCCACACCCTAGTCCCTGTAAACCACCAATCTACTCTGTTTCCATGAGTTCAATTACAAATATGTTTTTTAAGAAGAAGGGAATTCCACCTCCTCCCATTTTTGAAAGGGTGAAATCAAGTGCTAGTTTATTTTTCTTTACAAGCTGAAAATAGTTAACTCTCCATAAGCATAGTAATGTCTTACACTGGATCCTTGATCTTGGCTTTCTGTCATAATTGCTTTTCCTAGTAACTGTTAATAAGAGATTGGAAATCTGGATATTGTTTATGATAGTAAATCTTGGATTAGTGAGACTTTAGACTTAATACTCATCGACACTCAAAAATAACTGTAGTTAAAAATCTTAATTTTAGAAACAATTTTTCTTTAAAGTTTAAGCTGAAAAGTCACTTAGATAACTGTTCAGAAAAGGATTTACAATATGTTTTTATAGATCTTTCAGTAAGTGTAGTAAAGTATGCTTTGTTCATGAACTATGTGATCAATCAAAACCAATAAAATCCCTATTATGATAGAAAAATATACTCTGATCTTGGTGTAGAGAAGGTTTTTCTATTATATAAAACTATTAAAAGTTGATAGGTTCATTGGCATAGTTATCAAGTTATGCATGACAAAAATGACCATAGCAAAGCACAAGGGAAATAATATACCTTAGGAAATATTTACAAATCATATCACAAAGTCTAATTTTCCTTAGTTAATGAGCAAAAATCCCTATAAATAAATAGGAGAAAGACCAGCTATCTAGTGGAAAATTAACAAAGGTTACAAACCACTTCTTAGAGTGTTAACTGCTCTTTCCAGGGAGTCCACGAGGTCAAATCTGTTTTTATCATAATGCAGAGAAAATGTTTGCCTTTTTCACTCTGTTGAGTATAGAAAAGCAATTATGAGTAATAACACTCGAAAAGAATATATAGTAAATGTTGCTGTAAAAAAATCATTAAAAAAAACTAATTTGGCTTATTATGGAAAAATTGGAAGGTACAGAAAAGCATGGAGAATAAAGGATATTATTCCACTTGGGAAATACCTTGATGTATTTGCAGATTTTAAGAGAAGCTATGGTATACTTGTTTATGGCCTAGTTCTTAACACAGTATTAACATTTTCCCATGTTTCTGAAAGCTCTATGTAATTAACTTTAAAATTTACTTTCTCTGACCTTGTGAGAGAACTCTGGGCTGTAGGAGTTCTTTCTTAATCTTTATTTAATGCTATCTTAAGAGAGATCATACCTAGAAAGGTAGTTTGATTTTCTTTAGCTCTGTTAAGTAATTTTTAATTAACCCATCATGAGGTACTTAGGTGGCCAGGTGATGGTATGAACTCAGAACACAAGTAGCTATTTCATTGAATACTGGGAAGTGAATACTAGGGATAAGCTCAGATTTTTTCCAGCTCCCAGAGGCTTTTATATCACATTTTTAGTTGTTCATTTGGCTTCGTCAAAATCGTATGTAATGAGAAGATGTCCTGGAGTTTATAATGTGATCCTGACCAGTCATAATGGACTTTAACACTCAAGACCCCATTCTCTGCCTCCGTTCCACAATGCTGTCTTATCTAGAGTCGTCCTTTGTTAAATTGGCAGACTGATTTTTTTTTTAATTGGAAGCTGATTACTTTACAATATTGTGGCAGTTCTTGCCATATATAGACATGAATCAGCCATGAGTGCATATGTGTCCCCTCATCCTGAACCCCCTCCCACCTCCCTCCCCACCCTATTCCTTTGGGTTGTCCCAGTGCGCTGGCTTTGAGTGCCCTGCTTCATGCATTGAACTTGCACTGGTCATCTATTTTCCATATGGTAATATACATGTTTCAATGCTATTCTCTCAAATCATCCCACCCTTGCCTTCTCCCACAGAGTCCAAAAGTCTGTTCTTTACATCTATGTCTCTTTTGCCGTCTTATATATAGGGTCGTTGTTACCATCTTTCTAAATTCCATATATATGCGTTAGTATACTGTATTGGTGTTTCTCTTTCTGTATACTTCTGTATACTTCACTGTGTATAATAGGCTCCAGTTTCATCCATCTCATTAGAACTGACACAAATGCGTTCTTTTTTATAGCTAAGTAATATTCCATTTTGTTTATGTACCACAACTTCCTTATCCATTCATCTGCTGATGGACATCTAGGTTGCTTCCATGTCCTAGCTATTGTAAACAGTGCTGCAGTGAACACTGGGGTACACATGTCTCTTTCAGATCTGGTTTCCTCAGTGTGTATGCTCAGCAGTGGGATTGCTGGGTCGTAAGGCAGTTCTCTTTCCAGTTTTTTAAGGAATCTCCACACTGTTCTCCATAGTGGCTGTACTAGTTTTCATTCCCACCAATGGTGTAAGAGGGTTCCCTTTTCTCCACACCCTCTCTAGCATTTATTGTTTGTAGACTTTTTGATGGCAGCCATTCTGACTGGTGTGAGTTGGTACCTCATTGTGGTTTTGATTTGCATTTCTCTGTTAATGAGTGATGTTGAGCATCTTTTCATGTGTTTATTAGGCATCTCCAGTGAACTCCATGGCAGCCCACTCTAGTATACTTGCCGGGAGAAACCTCATGGACAGAGGAGCCTGGTGGGCTACAGTCCTTGGGGTCACAAAGAATTGGACACACCTGAGCAACAAAGCACATTAGCCATCATATGTCTTCTTTGGAGAAATGTCTGTTTAGTTCTTTGGCCCACTTTTTGATTGGATCGTTCATTTTTCTGGTATTGATCTGCATGAACTGCTTGTATATTTTGGAGATTAATTCTTTATCAGTTATTTCATTTGCTATTATTTTCTCCCATTCTGAAGGCTGCCTTTTTTCACCTTGCTTATAGTTTCCTTCGTTGCACAAAAACTTTTAAGTTTAATTAGGTCCCATTTGTTTACTTTTGTTTTCATTTCCATTACTCTGGGAGGTGGGTAATAGAGGATCTTGCTGTGATTTATGTCAAAGAGTGTTCTGCCTATGTTTTTTTCTAAGAGTTTTATAGTTTCTGGTCTTATATTTAGATCTTTAATCCATTTTGAGTTTATTTTTGTATATGGTGATAGAAAATATTCTGGTTTCATTCTTTTACAGGTGGTTGACCAGTTTTCCTAGTACCACTTGTTAAAGAGATTGTCTTCTCTCCATTGTATATTTTTTTCACCTTTGTCAAAGATAAGGTGTCCATAGGTGTGTGGATTTATCTCTGGGCTTTCTATTTTGTTCCATTAATCTATATTTCTGTCTTTGTGCCAGTACCATACTGTCTTGATGACTGTAGCTTTGTAGTGTAGTCTGAAGTCAGGAAGGTTGATTCCTCCAGTTCCATTTTTCTTTCTCAAGATTGCTTTGTCTGTTCGAGGTTTTTTTGTGTGTTTCCATACATATGGTGAACTTTGATCCTTTGTTTTGAAGGCTTTCATAACTTATTCCTCATTTCTTGATCCCAGAACTAAAAGTGGAATAGCAATCTTGTCATCCTCCTGATATTTATCCTGTTGCATGTTTTAGAGGGCATATGTTTGGAAGAATCAGCCTGAATGTCTTTAGAACTACCCTCCACTTTCACCTTATCATTTGGGCTAGCTCAGCAGTTTCTGTTTCTGAGACAGATCTTCCTTTCTTCTCCCCAACATCAACTCAGAAATCTGCCAGTTTTTTTGTCCCATGCTATTCAAAAGATAGCAGTATTTTACATTAATAACTAGCTTTGAAGAGGAACTAACTTTATTGAGAAATATGACACATATAGAAAAGCACAGAAACATATATACATGTCTTAATTATGAACATCCATGTACCACCCTTAGGTCAAGAGATAGAACCCCCAGAAACTCTTATCTTTTTCTTTCCAATCACAATCCTTTCTCTCCCCGAAAGTAGGCAATAATCTGAGTATTATGTTGATCACTTACTCTGTTTTCTTTGTTGTTCTCCCGCTGGTGCTGTATCCCTGAGCACTGCAGTTCTGTTTTTGAGCTTTATATAAATGGACTCATGTAACAGGTATTTTATATCTGATTTGTTTCACTAGCCTTATATGTGTAAGACTTGTCCATATTATTGTGTTTCATTATAGTGCACACTTGTTACTGTAATAGTACTTTGGTGTATGTGTATACCACAGTTAATCTCTTCTAGTGTTGATGGACATTTGGCTTGTATTTTAGGGAATTATGAGTAATGCTTCTAGGAACATTCTGATACATGTAGTTTTGATGGTGACATGGATGTATTTTTGTGGTGGTTATACAGGAGTGGAATTACTGGGTCACAGGATATATATATATATATATATATATATATATAGTTTTATTTTTCATCTTGAGTCCATAATGCCAATTTTTTTTCAAAATAGTTGTATTGTACTAGCAGTGTATGAGAGTTCCCAATTGCTCCACTTCCTTCCCAGCTCTTACATTGCCAGGTTCTTTCATTTTAGCCATTTTAATGGATGTATCATTAGGGTTTCATTTTAAATTTCTGTGTTGTGACTCTAATGTGCTTAAGCACTCTCTCATGAGTATGTTGGCAGTTTGGATATCCTCTTTGATGGAGGACCTGTTCACAACTCTTGTTCATTTTTCTGATGGGGTTGTCTGCCTTTTTCTGATTTGAAAGAGTTCTTAATGGATTCTGAATATAAGCCCTTTATGGATTCTGGATATAAGCCCTTTATTGATTACTTCCGTTGCGTAATTTCTTCTTCGCTCTTAAAGGTGTCTGACAATGAACAGGATGTTCTTAATTTTAATGTAGCCTAATTCACCAATC
Organism: Cervus elaphus; assembly: GCF_910594005.1. Lineage (NCBI taxonomy): Eukaryota > Metazoa > Chordata > Mammalia > Artiodactyla > Cervidae > Cervus > Cervus elaphus. Next base: position 81,548,035 of record NC_057826.1, read on the forward strand.
TTTTCCTTTAGATTAGTACTTTTAGGGTCATGTTTAAGAATTTTTTCACAATCTTAAGTTATGAAGATAATCTTTATTATTATCATCTACAAGCTTTATTGTTTTGCCTTTCACATTTAGGTGTATAATCCACCTGAAAATATTTTTGTATGTGATATAATATAGGGAGTGGTCTTTATATGTGTGGATCTCTTTCTAGTCTATTTTGACTATCTTTGTATCAACACCACTATTTCAATTAGTATAGCTTTCTAAAAATATCTGCTAGAACAAGTCACTCTACCTTCTTCAGTAGTGTTTTGACTATTCTTGGCTCTGTATATATTGCCATATAAATTATAGAATCAGCTTCACAAAAATTGTCTTGGGGTTTTTATTGAGATTGGTTTATAGTATGTTTAGAATTTTTGCACCTGTGCTTGAGTAAAATTGTCCTATTATAGACTATCCTTTTAATGTCCTACATTTTAATATCTAGTTTATGCTGGCCTCTTAAAATGAGTTGGAGAGCAGTCCTTTTTTTATAATTTTTATTTATTTATGGATGTGCTGGGTCTTTATTGTGTGGGCTTTTTTTTTTTTTCCTCTAGTTGTGGCAAGCAGGAGAGTAGTCCTTATTTTTAATTCTTTGGAAGAAATTTGTGTGTTATTTCTTCTTGTTTACTGGTGAAATCATCTAAGCTTACAGTTTTTTCTCTATAAAGATTTTATTTATAGATTACGTTTATAAAATTAATCACATTTTTTAAATTCCTTGACAGTATTAGTTACTTGGACTTTTGTAGAAATTTCTCCACTTTGTATAAAATTTCAGATTTATTAACATACAGTTGTTCATAGTGTGGCCTCTTATCTTTTTCATGTCTACTAGATTTGGATGATGCCCCCGTTTTCATTCCTGCTTTTGGTTATTTGTGATTTCTTTCTTTCTTATCAATTTTGCCAATTTTTCTTTATCAATTTAAAATTCTTTGTTAGTTGTTTCAAAGAGCTGCATTTGACTTTGGTCCTCTTTTTTCTAGTGTCTATTTACTCTTTATTTCCTTTTTTTCTCCTTGGGTTTATTTTATTGTTTTTTCCATAGTTTTCTAAAATAGATACCTTTTTTCTAAAGTTTTCTAAAGTACTTACCTTTTTCATTTTTAACCTTTTTTTCTAATGTATGCATATAAAGCTTATAACTTTAAGAGCAACAGAGTTAAACTGCATCCCACAGATTTTGACATTGTTGTTTTAGTTCAAAGAATTTTAAAGTTCCTGTTGTGATTTCTTCTTTGGCTATGGGTGTTTTAGAAGTCTATTTCTTTTTCTTTTTTTAAATTTTATTCAAGTATAGTTGATTTACAGTGTTGTGTTAATTTCTGCCATACAGCAAGCAGAATGACTCACTTACACACATATATCATTCTCTCATTCTTTTCCATTATGGTTTTACCACAGAATATTGAGTATAGTTCCCTGAGCTATACAGTAGGGCTGTGGTATTTATCCATTCTATATGTAATAGTTTATGTCTGCTAATCCCACACTCTTCATCCGTCTCTCCCTCACTCTTCCCCTTGGCAACAAGTCTGTGCTGTGTGTCTGGGAATCTGTTTCTGTTTCATAGATAAGTTCCTTTGTGTCATATTTTAGATTCCATACATAAGTGATGTCATATGACATTTGTCTTTCTCTTTCCGACTTACTTCATTTAGTATGATAGTCTCTAGGTCCATCCATGTTGCTGCAAATTGCATTATTTCATATATGTATCACATTCTCTTGATCCATAGAAGTCTGTTTCTTAAATTCTGCATACATAGGGATTTTTAGTTTTCTCTTTGTAATTGCACTGTCAGAAAACTTACTTTAAATTACTTTAAAAGTCAGATAAACTGTTTCAATCCTGGGAAATTTATTATTGTCTTTGCTGTGTGTGCTTTAAAATACCCTGTAATTGTTAGGTCATGAATTCTATATGTCTATTAGATAACTTGTGTTTATTAAGTTGTTTAGGTCTATTACTTTACTGATTTGTGTGTATACACTTGTTTTCTCTGTGCTGACATGGTATGTCTTTTACTCCTGCCTTTTTGCTTTCAGCCTTCCTGAATTCTGAATATTTTATATGCATGCCTTGTAAACTTAATATAGTTGAAATTTCTTTTTTTTAAATACAGTCTGATAATCTTCAGGTTTTAACTAAAGCATTTAATCTACTTAATATAATCACTGATATATTTGGATTTAAATCTACTATTTTATTTTGTGCTTTTAATTTTTCCTACGTGATATGTGTTTTGTTTCTTGCCTGTTTTGTTCTTTTTTCCTTTTGACTACATATTATATTCCATTTTTTCCTTAGTTTTAAAGTTTTATACTTTTTTTACTCTTCTTTTAGTTTTCAACCTAAAGATTACAACAGACATCTGTGATTTATCAAAGTCAGTTGGTGCTTTTATTTTTTTCCTAGATAGTGCAAGGTCTTTAATATGCTTTAGCTATTGTATGATATAGTTGCTGTTGTTGTTATGCAGATGTTTTAAATTATCTTGTATTTTAAATGCAATACATTATTCTTATGTTTTATGAAAATTCATTTAGGCTTACATATTTACTGTTTTCACTGCTCTTCATTTCTTTCTCCTTGATTTTTCTCTTTGGGTTATTTTCTGTCTGTCCGTCCCTTAGTGCAGATCTGCTGGTGACAGATTTCCTATCTTAGTATGTCTGAAAATGTCTTTATTTGAACTTCATTCTTGAAGGCTGCTTTTGCAATATATAGAATTCTAGACAGGCAGTTACTTTTTCCTTTCATCTTTTGAAAATACCATTTGTTGTTTTCTGACTTTCATTGTTTCTGTTGAAAAAGAAGCCTTGAATCAAATAGTTGCTTCTTTGTTGCAGATACATTTTTTTTTTCTGACTTCTTTTTAGATTTTCTCTTGCCTTTAATTTTTAGCAGCTGTCTCTAGGTTTGGGTATGGACTTCTTTTTATTGAATTGGCCAAAAAGTTCACTCAGACTTTTCGTATAACATCAGATGGAAAGACCCAAATGAACTTTTTGGCCAACCCAATGTTTATCTTTTCTAAAGGTTGAAGATTTTCTTCAGTCAGTAGGTTGATATCTTTAATTGGTTTTGAAAGATGTTCTGCTATTATTTCTTTGTTATTTCTCCTATAGGATCTCTCTAGTGATCTTTTTGCATATGATAGATCTTTTTATTGTGTCCTCTTATCTTCTTTACTGAATTTTTCTAGAAAAAATTTTGTTTTCTCTGCTTGATTCTTTATATTTTTTTCTGACCTATTCCAGTCCACTAGTTAAACTATGTCTTTCTGTGTCTTTCAGCACGGTTACTTTAAGTCTGTTCTGATGGTCACAATATCTGGTGTCATTGAGGGTTTCTGTTGTTTTTACTGGTTTCCATTTACATTGTCTTGTCTCCTTTTGTGCTTGGTTACCTTTTATTGTATGTGAGCAAAGTATTTTTAAAAATTATTTGTAAAAATATTTTGAAACCTGAGATGGTGTTACTTTCCTCCAGAGAGTGTTTTCATTGTTTTCTGCCAGATTCTAGGACACTAGCAATCTGAGATTACTTGAAACCAATTTTAGGGATTACCGTTTTTTGAACCATTCAGACAACTTGAAGCTAGCCTGCAGTATCTGCAATGACTATAATAGTTTCAATTTACAAACCTTAGGGGTCCCAGCATCAGGCATGGGTGGAGTCCACATTCAACACCCGACTACAACTCACATCCTTGCCTGGGTCTGGACTATTATTCTTACCCCAGGGCTTGGCAAATTTTCTATAAAGGACCATAGTCTAAATACTTGAGGCTTTGTGGAACATGGAAGCTGTTGCAACTATCAGTGCTACCGTTACTCTGCAGAAGAGCCATAGACAATGCATGAATTAATGAGCAGAAAAGTATTTCAATAAAGCTTTATTTACAAAATCTGACATTAGGACACATTTGGCCCAAGGGCCATATTTCTGACTCCTGCTGTAGTCTGTCAGAAGCTCTGTCAGACTCTCATCTGCCTCTTCTTAAATATAACTTAGCCCTGAATACTGGGCCAACCTCTCTTTGGTCTGCCTTGTTAACTCTGTAGTGCCTTCAAGAATCTGTTAGGTTTTTATGTTTGGTCCAGTTGTTCTCAGCAGGAGGTTTAATTGTCATTATCAGAGGCTAAAGTTACATACAAAGTAACCAATTAAAACGAGATTATTCCCCCTATGATCTCAAGAAGGAAGTTTCTTGAGTTGTTCTTAGAGAATATCTCTCACTAACACCCTATAATATATAAATGATATTTTTAAAAAAATAAAATTGAGTTTTAGGACCTGTTTTGTATAGTCTTCCTAGAGAGTGTATATATTCCAAGGTTAACGTTACAGAGCAGTGTTATCCCTCAGAACTTTGATGATAGAGATGCTCTATATCTGCACTTTTCCTTTTGGTAGTCACTAACCACCTGTGGCTGTTAAACTTGAAATCTGGCTAGGGTGATTGCAGAGCTCAATTTTTACTTCTGTTTAATTAAAAAAAGTTTCATTGGCGTATACTTGATTTATAATGTTGTGTTAGTTTCAGGTGTGCAGTGAAGTAAGTCAGTTATGCATGTATCCACTCTTGTTAAAGATTTTTTTTCCATATAGGCCATCACGGAGTATTGAGTAGAGTTCCCTGTGCTATACAGTAGGTCCTTATTAGTTATCTGTTTTATATATAGTAGTATGCACACATCATATACATATATGTCAATTCCAATCTCCCAGTTTATCCCTCCCCCCCATCCCATTTAACTTTAATTAATTAAAATTTAAATAAGCCATGTGTGGATATTTAGTTTGCAGGATATTTGGTTTTGCAGGAGATAGCTTAGATGAAAAGAAGAATCTCATATCATTGTAAAGATTAGAATTGACACATATACACTACCATGTGTAAAATGGCTAGTGGAAGGTTGCTTTATAGCACAGGGAGCTTAGTTTGGAGCTCTGTGATAACTCGGAGGGGCAGAAGAGGGGAGGAGGGAGGGAAATTCAAGAGGAAGGGGAATACGTGTATACATACAGCTGACTCACTTCATTGTACAGCAGAAGAGACTAATACAGCATTGTAAAACAACTATACCTTAGTTAAAAAAGAGAGTCTCATCCCAGTACACGGTGTGTTCTTACACTCCCACCCACCTGCATACCCATTTTCCAGTGCTCTGGCAAGAAATACTTAGCTGAAATGTGTTTGATGGATATGGTATCTCATTAAATATTTTAGGTCTCATAGAATGTTTCCACTTATTCCCACCATTCACCAGGTGTGATGGAAATATTACACTTGTTATCCTAACTGGGCCAAGTAAAACTGATGGAGTCACTCAGTTTACCTTTAACATGTATTTTTCTTTGCAGGGCAAGGGGCGTCTTCGTCGAGGAAACTATCCATGTCCATCCTCTCCTGCTGTGGTTCGGTTGCCCTCCATGTCTGATGTCACGGAAGAGACCTTGACTAGTGAGGCGGCCCTGGATACTGACATCACAGAGCAGCAGCAGGCAGCTATGCAGCAGGAGGAGAGAGTCCTGACCGAGCAGATTGAGAATCTGCAGAAAGAAAAGTGAGTCGCCGGAAGGAGAGGGAGCAACCGTTACCTGTTTCCATTTCCTTCCTCCTGTACTCTTTATTCTTCCTTATTGTGAGTCAAGCTCTATATCAGGGTACAGGGGATGTGGAGATGACAAGGACATGCTGTCTGTACTCAGGTAGCAGTGCGAAAGTTGTCACCTCAGGGAAGGATGCTCATGACCTGGGAGATCTGAAACTGCTACAGTGGAGATTCTCGAAAGCTTGACTAGACAGGGTGTGTCAGTCTTAGCCCAGATTCCTAACAGGTCACCAGTCTTGGTGACAGATTTTTCTTATAAAGGAGGAATGAGGATTCCCAGGCTAAGATGATTCAGAACTCCATAAAGGAACATTATTATCTGAAGATGAGTATAACCATGGGGTCAGCAACTGGATGGTCAGGGTAAGGCAGCAACTGTTGGAGGTGCTGGGACACCAGGCAGGAAAATTGGTTGCAATTTGGGAGAGAGACAAATAAACTGCTTTGTGACCTCTGCCATTCCTGGAGCAAGGATGGTAACACTACTTCTTGGGTATAATGTGAACATCCCGTGGTTTTCTCTGAAGGTACTGTGTACTGGTTGACAGTGATGACTTAAGTTTTAAGGAGATTTTTGTTCCTGAGTTCCAGGATCCCAGGTGTGAGAGCTTGATTCATGAGAGATTATGACTCTTTTAAAGTACTTTTTGCTTGTCAGGATTGCTTCTAGAATTTGGATAAGCTGAAAAAGCAGCTAGGGCTCAACTGTGCTGAACATGATAAGGTAAAAATGGTCTACTTTGATGAGCAGATAGCTATTTGATACGAAAATGATCTGAAAGAGGAGCTAATTCAGCTTTGATGAAAATGGAATTGGAAGTATTGAAGGATGAATAGGAATTTGCCAGGAAGGTGAAAGTCCCAAAGGAAAATGTATGAGCATAGTCTCAGAGATGTGAATGTGCATTGCTTATGACAGTTGTCATTGCAGCAGTGAATTGTTGGCAAGACTATCCTTGCAAAGATTGTCCATGAATCTCAAGCCAGGTATCGGAGGTATTAAAGGATGAATAGTTTAAAGCTGGATAGAGTGGAAGAGAAGCTAAGAGGGCTCTGAAAAGGAGGAGAATTGATGAAAACGGAGTTAAACTTGAAAGGATTAAGGAGGCAGTGGACAGAGTGGAGGAGGGATCGACAACTCCAGGGTCTGCCCACTGGGGAAAATTGCCTAGAGTGGAGAAAAGGTTATTAGGAATTGCAGATACAAAGGAACTTTGGTGTTAGGGTATTAACATGAGCTTTTAACAAAGATATTGATTAAAATGAATCAGAGTGGTGTCAGGCAGTAGTGAGAAAGTAAGATTAGGAGCCAGGTACCAAAGACTTCAGGGAATGAGGAGGCATGGCTGAGAGGAGGTGAGTGATTGATAAGAAGGAGTAGAGAATAGTAGTCTTAAGTAGAGATGGCAAAGGTTTAAAAGGACAGAAGAGGTCAGTCTGTTTTATTTCATTTAGGAGATCTAGAGGTCTTTCCTTGGCCAAAGAAGGTGGAGGATAGAGTGTGTAGCAGCTAATAAAATTTTGTAGAAAATAGTTTAAGAGCTGGAAGGAATCCTAGAGACCATCTAGTTTAGTCTATTTGTTTTTGTGGATGAGAAAGTTAAGGTCCAGAAAGAGGAAAGTACTTTCCTGATGTATTATGATTGAGTTCAGAGTGAGTTTAGAATCCCAATCTCCTGATTAGCAGCCCAGAGTTCATTTTATCAAAGGATCTTACAGCTTTAGCGTCTTCCTCTGCCTCACCCTTAGCTCCATTATAGGTCCCAGCCTTTGCTGTCTTTAATCTTCACTGTGACTGTGACTTGTTGTTCATTCGCTAAGTCATGTTCAGCTCTTTGCGACCCCATGGACTGCAGCAAGCCAGGCTTCCCTATCCTTCACTATCTCCCTTGGTTTGCTCAAACATACGTCCATTGAGTCGGTGATGCCATCCAGCCATCCCATCCTCTGTCATCCCCTTCTCCTTCTGCCTTCAATCTTTCCTAGCATCAGGGTCTTTTCCAGTGAGTTGGCTCTTCGCATCAGGTATACAGGTCCTTATCACCACCCTGCAAGGGAACAGTAAGAAATGTGACTGTTTTTGCTACCTAAATTCCTGACATTCACAGACGGTCTGCTTTCCTGTTGGCTTCCTTCCATTTCTTATCAAATGATAATGATTTCTTGATTGTATCTTTCAGGGAAGAACTAACATTTGAGATGCTTGTCCTGGAACCACGTGCCTCTGATGATGAAACCCTTGAGTCTGAGGCCTCCATAGGAACTGCTGATAGCTCAGAAAATTTGAATATTGAGTCTGAAGGTGCCATCTCTGAGAAATCAGGTAAATGAACATGTTAGACCAAAGACTCCAGATTTGTTTTGCAGAGGAGGAATAAGGATTCCCAAGCAAAGACAGTCTCTTTCAAGAAGGCCCTTGACCTCACATGAAAAGATGACAAAGTCCTAAGGAGCTGAAATATACCAGTCCTCCTAAAGCGTCTGTATAAATTGTTCATCAGACCAAGCCTTCAGTGTAATATATTTCTTTTGTAATGTAGTGTTTCCTTGTATTTACCACAGAGAAAAGCCAGCAGTCATAGCTCATGTTATCTTACTGACTCATGACCCATTTTCTAAGGGCAGGTAGTGGGAGCCGTGCCCTGCTATGAGATGGGACCGGACCCAGGGAAGTCTTTAACTGTCTGACATGTCTCTGCGAGATGTGGTATTTACTACATATTCTGGCAGTGTTGTTTTTTTTTTTTCCAGTCTCAGTCCGTTCTCAGAACACACTCCATTACCTAGTTCCCAGAACTCAGATTGTGCAGTGGTCACGTCATCATCGACCAGGGCTCGCAGAGCGGCAGGGGCCACCCTAACCACACCCAAACCTTAGCCTAACTGCCTCCCCCTAACCTCCCAGCCCCCGGGTCCCTGGCCCTATTTCGCCTGACACGTTTTCATAATCCTCTCAGGCTCCGGGCCGGTGGCGCCGCCAGCCATGGGGCCCGATCATATAAGGAAAATACTGCGGCCTCATCCGGGGGCTGCATCGTGGACCCGGGGGCGCCCTGTCCCCTACGCCACTCGCTACACCCAACCCTGCAAACCTCCCTGCCCCGCTTCGCGCGCCAGGATCTCTGGCAGTGTTTTAAATGATGGGGATGTTTGTAGGCCTCTTCTAATGGCGTGGTCCCACTCCAGCTTCCTCAGGGTTGATTCTGAAACGATATGGATGGTGTAGAGATGGGTGATGAACTCTTCTTAAATTGTGACTGTGCCCAAAGCAGGTCACCCTGGACCTTCCAGATCTTAGCCCACCCACTTTCACATGTGAGCAGTGACACCTCTTCATCACACAATGATTTGCTTCAGAGAGAACTGTCATTTACAACTTTGGTCTCTTTCTTGCATTAGAGAGAAGCTTAGCCCTTATCTCTGCGAAGGCAGCTGGCAAGTCTGAACCTTCAAGCAAGTTGCGGAAGCAGCTCAAAAAGCAGCAAGACTCACTGGATTCAGTGGACTCTTCAGTCTCTTCTTTATGTTCATCTGGCACTGCATCTTCTCATGGGACCAGAAGACGATTTCAGATTTATTCCAAATCTCCTTTCTACCGAGCTTCCTCAGCTGGTGAGGCCCTCGGGATGGAAGGGCAATCCGGCCAGACCAAATCCCTAGAAGACAAGCCTCAGTTCATCAGCAGAGGAACCTTCAACCCTGAAAAGGGAAAACAAAAATTAAAGAATGTGAAAAACTCACCTCAGAAAACCAAAGAGACCCCAGAGGGGATAGTTGTGTCTGGCCGCAGGAAAACTGTGGACCCAGACTGCAGCTCGGCCCAACAGCTCGCTCTCTTTGGGAATAATGAGTTTATGGTCTGAACTGGCAGATGTGTGTCCCTTATGGCTACAGAGTGGTGAACACACCTCATCTCGGGGCTTCATCACCTGGTCCACAGTACCCACCCTGATTGTGGTCCTGCCTCTTGCCCGAGCGTACAACCAAGACCTTGTGTGCTGCGTCCCGGGCGGGCCTCCTGCCTAAGCGGAAAGTCGTCTTTGAAGCCTGCCAGGGATGGTGCCAGCTGTGCCTTGGCTGCTCTATCCGACTGGAGGTTTCGCTGAACAGAGCGCCCAGGGCCTTGGGGTTTGGGTCAGCTGAGGAGGTCTTTGTGTTGCCTCTCCCTCCCTTTTTCCCTTCCCAGAGGTGAGCGTGGAACTGGGGGGACATTGCGGGCTAGAGGGACCCACTGATTTCTAACATTTGAAGAAAACATATAAACCTTTCTTAACCATGAAAGCAAAATCCTTTGGGTTTATTTTGGGATCATTAGGAGCTGGTATAGAATATAATTTTCTTCCAAGGATTTGTAAGCAAAAAGCCTAAGCCCTCTATTTTAAGATTTTTGAGAAACACTCCATGTTATATTCTGGGGAAAGTTAAAAAAAAGCAGTTGTCTCCATCAAGCCATCAGAGCATGTTTGAGACCTCTGTGGTTATCCAATGAAGAAGAGAAGACCTGTTTTGTTTTTCAACGATGTTTGATGTCATAATAATCAATGCTGGTTTAACCCCTGGTTAGTTCCTGCCAAATGGATTGCATGGGCCGAAGTTTCAATAGCCATACTGTTCTTATATCCCCTTATCCTAGAATCAGGTTCCTCTAATATTTTTTAAATGTCCCAGAGACATGGTGATCCCTAAACAGGAGGGTTTCATTCTAATTTATCTAGGCCTTTCTCTTTGTATAGATTAAACTGAAGACCATATATGAACCTGTTTATCTGCTGGTGGATTTCCACCATGAGCTCACACAAATGATGTGACCACTTAATCACTTCTCCCCAGGCAGTCACACATAGCACTGCATGAGTAAACGTTACAGAAAGCTGCCAAAAAAGAAAAAAAGAAAAGTTTTTAATATGACCCATCTAGCTTTTATCTTTTTTCCTCAGACCATCAGTATTAAATAGATTTTAAAAAATCAAGGACTACTTGAAGCTATTTTTGTTAATATTCTGGTTATTGAAGTTTACTGTAAATATATATATGTATAGTGTGCATATTTCTTTTTAACTTTATGCTTCCTTCCTCCCCATAGAATTTCTTCCCACAGATTAAGGGCCATTGGATGTGGTGGTGAGAGCCAGATATCCCTGGGTTGAGGGAAAAGTCAAACCATTTTCCTCACCACTGGGTGTCTCCATGACCTGAGTTATAAAAGCATTTTAAGCTTCTTAGTGTTTGTGGGATTAGAAGTCTGTTTTTGCTATTTATAATATATGGGAAATGAAACATGATGCCCTGTTTAAGATAAATATGTGAAAATGTTTCTTTTTTAAAGTTACTAAATGCATCTTGTCTAACTGCCACATGCACTGTTCTAAAAAAGAGCCTTTACCATCTGTAACCTGAATTTTGGTTATTCTTCCTTTTCATACTTCTTTGAGATGAAGTTATAGAAACCTGAGGACTTTCATTAATAAGGCAGAGTCTCTCCTGTTACACAACAGTGACCCTCATGCCACTGCCTCTTGTGGCTGCTGTCGAGCCCCAGAGGCCAGACACAAATATCATCCCGAGTGGCAGCTCCAGGAAGCAGGCGGCTTTCCTCTCCCTGGTGGGGTTCAGAAATGACCTCGGGAAAAGGAGTCTTTGTCAGTTTCCAGAATGATGATGGTTAGTAACTAAACATGTTTGATTTTATAGCCTGCAAACATCTGCCACCTTGTTCATGCTGCCTTGAGGAGTAATAAAGGTAAATAAAGTCTGTTAAAATCTGAATTTCAGAGAATCTCCTAGAGCAGAACCCAGCCCCTCAGCATGGTTGTGTCTGCATGGGTACCCCAGTCCCTGTGCCAGGCACAGTCTCTCCCATTATTCTTGGGAAGGTGGTTTTCAGCCAGTGTTGAGTACTCCTTTCCACTTGTTCCAGGACATTACAAAAAAAAAAAAAAAAAGCGATTACCCCTGTTGAGTAGTTTTCTTTGGCTTAGAGGAATGGCCTGGGAAACACATCTTGGCATACGGTCTCCCTTCTAAATCTTTATGGAGTTTTTGTTTTGTTGCTGTTTTGCAAAATAAGTTTTTGGCAGTTAAAAAAAATAAATAAATAAACTACTCATATAGGTCACTTTATAGGAACCAGGTGATGGATGTTAAGAGACTTTATAATTTTTTCTCAGGGACCTAAAACCTGAATTTGGATAACATTAAATAAATATTTGTTTTTCAGTTGCTAGATTTGTGGATTTCTAGTCATTTAACAAGCTGTCAGAATGGAGGGGTGGGGAAAGGGAGATGCATGGAATGCTAAGAATGGAGAGCAAAGGCGGGACCCTCCCTTTGAAGGAAAGCATGCTGCTGTTCTCTAGAATAATGGGCATTGTTGGCCTGAAAAAGATGAAGCCATAACACTTAACAGCTGTCGGAACCAAGTGCTGTCTCTCCTCTCCTCTCATCTTAACCAGTTATCTCTGTGGTTCATGTTACATTACCACAAGCCAATGCTGCATTACAATCACTTATAATTAAGATATTTAACATCTGTATGTGTCAAATGTGTGCTTTCTATTTGCTTCTCCTTTGCTCATTTTCTTTGATCTCAAATGCCTCAAAGGAATCCCATGTGTGGCAGCACAGAGGCAGCCCCTGATTTGGAGCCCATACTCTAAAATGCAGAGCATTCTCTTCTTACCACACCTTCTCAGCCCCAGATACAGCCTGGAGTTTTAATTCTCCCCATGAAAGCCAACATATCCCTTATCATGGAAAATGTAATGGAAGCAGAAAAGTATAATTGTAGGGTCAAAGTGTGTATACACAAAATGAAGTAAATACAGAAAGGATTCAGGAAGGTGACTTGCTTCATTTGTAATGCACTGTGTACTTCCTGCCATTTTAATTATTGTGCCACTCTGGATTTCTGTGAACACAAAGAAGATAACAGCCCAGTATGAGCCTTGTGGAGGCAGAGGGACCTGAATTCAGAGGATGCGATATAAGCGCCCTCCCTTGTCATGGGAGTTAGTGGAGACTTCTGTCTTCCATCACAGTAGGGTTGTTTTCACTGTCAAAGATGGAGGATCCCAGAAGCATGCAGAAAATAGGAGCTCCAGCAAGGTTCTGCAGGCCCACTTCAGTGCCTGTGGGCCACATTTTTCTTGTTTAAACTCTTAACTGAGGAATGTGTACCTTTCACAAGCACTTTGGTGAACAAGAGAGAAGAAAATATTCTCAGGATGTGTTCAAAGCTCAGAGAATTTTAAGAAGGAAACACTCCAGCTGGCTTTCCTTATTCTCTTCTCTCTCATTTTACCCGCTCTTGGTCATTCTGTGTGGACCAACACAGCATCATTCGGTGCTGACAGATATGTTTGTCTACCCATAATTGTGGGACAGCTCCCCATAATTCTGTGACAGTTGGCACTGTCCCCCAATACCATGTTAGCCTTGGTAGTAAAGTTCCTTGGTGGCTGTGGGAGTCTTTCTCAGGGCTTCCCTGATGGATCACATGGTAAACAATCTGCCTGCAATGTGGGAAACCTGGGTTCGATCCCTGGGTTGGGAAGATGCCCTGGAGAAGGGAATGGCAGCTCACTCCAGTATTGTTGCCTGGAGAATTCTACGGACAGAGGGTACAGTCCATGAGGTCGCAAAGAGTCAGACACGACTGAGTGACTAACACTTTCACTTTGCTATCTTTCTATGCCCCTAAAATACTGTTTACCCACTTTTCTCTGGAACTGCTCCCACGTCTTATCTGGTGGTAAAGGGCAAAATAGTGACTACGGAGGTGGATCTATTAGGGCTTGTTGGTCTCTTAGTTGAAACTGTTGTCAAAAAAGCCCCACTGAGGGGTCCATCACCTTGCTTTCCATCCATACTGAATGCCTATTTATCATCCCTCTTAGGTCATGTAAAAGTTGCACCTTTGGAACCAAGTAATTGTATTTACTAAGGGAAAGGTGTGGACTACAGATAAGTATTATATTAATGAATTTAAAGTAATTTATATAAATATACTGAGTGTAAATTTATAAGAGACTATCTATTGTAAAAGGACATAGCCTGTGAAATATAATATCATTTTACTGTTTAATAGAATAATTCTATACAAAGAATGATTTGTCTCACCCACAGAACTGATTACATTCCTGATGCAATCAACAGGCACTTTGTAATTTCCTTTTTTTTTTTTTTTTTGGCAGGGGGTGGGGCTGGGGCCATCAGTTGTATAAAGTGCAGTTTGTGCCACTCAAAATACACACTGTATGGCTACACAGGAGCAGCTTGACGGACAGGTCACTCCATGGACCATTAAAGAACAAAGCTTCCAGAAGCAGCAATACGTGTGGTTTGTTTTCTGACCATCCTGGCTCCCACCCCAACTCACTCCAGCCTGAACCCAAGGAATAGCAATGATTTTTGATAAAGTTCTCGTGTTTTGTTTTTTTTTTAAGCAAAGGACTGAGCCCCAATTGATAAAATACAGAGATGGTAATTATTGGAAACTTAATTTAGCTCAAGTGGAGGTGAGATTTCAAGTTGTCAGTTTTCCATAAATGCTAAGTTGTCAAGACTTCATTTAATCAATTTAGAGATGGGGTGCAGGGAAGAAAATAAATCTACATTGAGGATCTTCAGCAAAAAGGCATAGCTGCTAGTAAAGGGCCCTGGTGTGTCCTTTTTTGTTCTGCCCCTGCACTTGCATGACTTGGGCAAGGTCATTTGTCTTCAGTCTGGAATGTGTTCCCTCCCCCAGGTTTTCTCTGGGTAACTCCTACTGACTCTGAGGTCATAGTGTAAAAGGCATTTCTACTTGGAAATTTCCTGTTCCCCGTCGAACTGGCTTAGATGTCTTGTGTTCTCAATAGCGGCCAGTGTTTGTGACATCAAAAAACTGACGTTAGCTTCCCAAGGCAAGACGGGAACCTATCTTCTGACTCTTCGATCCTCAGCACCTAACAAAAGGTGCCCACACTTACAATTTGGATGAGAGAGTTGAATGTGATCAGGGGTTCTCAAATACCAAACCAAATCTGAAGTGAAATTGAAAAAAAAAAAAAAATTGTGATCAATTTATCCCTAATGTCAAATTTATTCCACTTAAAAATTCTGAGATCATCCTTTCCATTTTTTTTTACATTGTTTACATCTACAGTTTGCATTGTCTACATGATAACATAATAAGAGTAGTGGATTGTTTAAGGTTTCCTCAGTTGGCTAAATTGGAGAAGGCAACGGCAACCCACTCCAGTACTCGTGCCTGGAAAATCCCATGGACGGAAGAGCCTGGTAGGCTGCAGTCCATGGGGTCGCGAAGAGGCGGATACGACTGAGTGACTTCACTTTTGCTTTTATGCATTGGAGAAGGAAATGGCAACGCACTCCAGTGTTCTTGCCTGGATTATCCCAGGGACAGCGGAGCCTGGTGGGCTGCCGTCTATGGGGTCACACAGAGTCAGACACGACTGAAGCGACTTAGCAGCAGCAGCAGCAATTGGCTAAATAAAACATAGTAATGCCATTTTTGAAAGTTCCCCTTGTGATAACTAAATCTACAACAGACCTTTCCAATTATGAAGAAAGAGCAGAAAGTTGTAAGGAGACACAGATCAGAGCTTTTGCTTGTTAAATAATTGTTCTTTCTCCTAAATTGGATAACAGTACAGCATCTTAGAGCCAGGGACATAACCATGAACATGGATGAGACACCTGTAACATCTATTGGATCTTGTGAGGCATAGACTCCAACAAGCATGTCACTTCCCAGTTCTGTGGGGCCATTTATCCCTCATTTGACAAGTGTTGACTGAGCACTCTGGTTGGTTGGGGTATACTGGTGACCAAAGCCCTTGCACCCTATGGAGTTTGCATCCTAGTGAGGAAAACCAGTGGTGTCCACCAGATGGAGACTAGTCATCCACAATATCTGGGTCCCACTGTCAGTTTTTATTAATCTGAATGGTTGCTTCTTGGCAACTTGTGAGTCTTTCTCTGCCCTTCCTACATCTAAATACTCCCTTAAAGGTAGAAGTAGAGTGTCTCACAAATCTGAAAACTGCAGTTGAAAAGAAAGGCCCAGATAGGCCCACACAAGCCTACCTCTGTGTGCTTCATAGCCAAAGACGTTTCTGGCACCGAGGGCAGAAAAGAGTTTTCGTAGTATACCCTCCCCTAGCACTGGCCCTAAAGACTTTGGGGTAGAGCTGTTACCCATCTGAGTTTCAGTAGGGCCAATTTACAGCAAAAGGTTGAGTAAATCCTAGGATCAACTGAGAGCTGTATTAGGATTACAGAAGCCGCTCAGTGTATTTTAGATGCGAAGGACTTGAGATAGGAATTAGGGGCTTAATGTAAACATTGGAAGAAGTGGGGAAGCAGGTCAGAGAAAGCTCCCACTGAAGGTCAAGAAAGCCAGCAGTTCTGAATCTTTTAAAGCTCCTGCAACTCTCAGGAAGGTTGCTGTGAAATTGTCTTCCCACACATTTGGCTGTGACTGCGTCCAGAGATTAATGGCTTCTCATTTCCTTTACAAGTCTCACGTGAGTGCCTGTCTTCTACTAACAAACCATAGGGGAAGGGGATCCTGACAGATGAACTGACTGGCATCTTTGCAATGATGATAAGACCTTAAGAAGGGCCATGGGGCGGGGTGAGGGGGTGGATGCTGGGTTGGCTGCAGATAATTAAGTTTATCTACAACACCACACTTAGGGCAGGAAGCAAAGAAGAACTAAAGAGCCTCTTGATGAAAGTGAAAGAAGAGAGTGAAAAAGTTGGCTTAAAACTCAACATTCAGAAAACTAAGATCGGGGGCGGTCCTAAGATGGTGGGGGAATAGGACGGGAGACGCCTTTCTCCCCCACAGATTCAATGAAAGATCATTTGAACGCTGAGCAAATACCACAAAACAACTTTTGAACACTGGCAGAGGACACCAGGCACCCAGAAAGACAGCCCATTTTCTTCTAAAGGAGGTAGGACAAAATATAAAAAGAGAAAAAGAGAGACAAAAGAGTTAGGAACGGAGACCTGACCCGGGGAGGGAGTCATAAAAGAGAAGTTTCCAAACACCAGGAAACCCTCTTACCGGCGAGTCTGTAGGGAGTTTTGGAATCTCAGAGGGCAACATAACCAGGAGGAGAAAATAAATAAAACCCACAGATTACATGCCTAACTGCAACTCCCAGTGGAGAAGTAGCCCAAACACTGGTGTCCACCACCAGCAAGCGGGAGCTGAACAGGGAAGCAGGGGCTGCATTGCTTAGGGTAAAGCACCAGGCTTGAATACCCTGAGGGCAATCTGAGGGAGCTAACGTGAGATAGCAACCCAAACCATGGGATAGCCAGAGAGAGAGAGAAAAAAAAAACAAAACAGAAAACTTAGCGGTGAAAAGCTCTAACCTAAGCCACTGCTGGGCCGCTCACAGAACAAAGGACTGAGCAAATACCAGAGGAGAGCTAGCCAACCGCGGACTGGCCCATCCTTCACTGGAGGCACGGAGACAGGTGGGCGACAGCCAGAGCCGGAAGGCAAGGGGCAAACTCGGCCCCAGAGACGACATCCTCTACCAAACTGCGAGCAGGCTCCCAGTTGCTAACCAAGTCTTCCTGGGATCCTGGACGGTTGACATCCACCAGGAGGGTCGCAGCCAGAGACCAGCGCCCCAGAAGAGACACACGGCACACCTGAGATGGTGCTCCCACTGTGCACCCAGGAAACCGAGTGGCTGGGACGGGGGAGGTGATAAGACGCACCACCCACCTGGGGAGTGTGCGCTCACCAAGCACCTGGTCCCTGAGCTGGTCGGACCTGGGAAGGGCACAAAACGCAGGCCCGACTGAGTCTGTGTCTTTGTGGCGTACCCGAGAACCCGAACCTGAGCGGCTTAGCCCTGGGAAGTGCACGCAACCCAGGGCCCACCATAGACAGTTTCCCTGCAGAGCAATCTGGAGCCTGAGCAGTGTAGACTGGGAAAGCACACATGCTGTGAGCGGGGCAAACCCAGTGTGGCCCAGCCACTGCGAGCACTCCCCACACACGCCAGTGACATTTGTTTCCAATGTTCCTCCCTCCCTGCAGCACAATTGAATGAGTGAGCCTAACTAAATGACCACCTTCGCCCCCTTGTGTCAGGGCAGAAGTAAGATACTGAAGAGACTTGCAAACAGAGGAAGCCAAAATAAACAAAGAGGGAACTGCTTTGGAAGTGACAGGTGCAACAGATTAAAACCCTGTAGTTAGCATTGGCTACATTGGAAGGGACCTATAGTATATAGACCTATAGACCTTGAGAAGTATAAGCTGTTTCAAGGAACTATCTGAAACTGAGATGACCCCATACTGCCCCCAAGAGCTCCAGAGAAATTCCTAGATATATTTGACTATTATCATTTTTTAATTTAAAAATTTTTTAAGTTCTTTATTAGTCCTTTAATTTTCATTTTTGAAACCTACTATTACCTTGCAAAAAAAAAAAAAAGACCCTGTTTTTAAAGCAAACTTCATATATTTTTAAAATAACGTTTGCAATTTTTTTTTAATATTGTATTTTTGAGAGTCTAACCTCTACTCTAGATTTTTAATCTTTGCTTTTTGGTATTTGTTATCATTTCTGTACCTTTAAGAATCCAATCTTCAGTACCCATTTTTACTTAGGAGTGTGATTACTGGCTTGATTGCTCTCTCCCCTTTTGACTCTGCTTTTTCTCCCCCAGATCACCTCTATCTCCTCCCTCCCCCTTCTCTTCTGTACTTAACTCTGAATCTCTTTGGGTATTCTGGGCTGTGGAGAACACTTAGGGAACTGATTACTGGCTAGATTGGTCTCTCTCCTTTTGACTCCCCCTCCTCTCCTCCTGGTCACCTCTATCTCCTTCCTCCCTCTTCTCTTCTCTATGGAACTCCGTGAACTTCTCTGAGTGTTCCAGACTGTGGAGAGCAAATAGGGAATTGATTACTGACTAGATTACTCTCCCCCCTTTTGATTCCCCCTCTTCTCCTCCTGGTCACCTCTATCTCCTTCCTCCCTCTTCTCTTCTCCTTGTAACTCTGTGACCCTCTCTGGGTGTCCCCCACTGTGGAGAATCTTTTCACCATTAACCTAGATGTTTTATCATCGGTGCTGTATGGATGGAGAAGTCTTGAGGCTACTGTAAGAATAAGTCTGGAAGCCAGAGGCAGGAGGCTTAAGTCCAGAACTTGAGAACACCAGAAAACTCCTGACTCCAGGGAACATTAATCAACAAGAGCTCATCCAAAAACCTCTGTACCTACACTGAAACCAAGCTCCACCCAAGAGCCAACAAGTTTCAGAGCAAGACATACCAAACTAGTTCTCCAGCAACGCAGGAACATAACCCTGAGCACAAAAATACAGGTGGCCAAAAGTCACACCAAACCCATAGGACCCTCAAAACTCACTGCTGGACACTTCATTGCACACCAGAGAGGAGATCCAGCTCCACCCACCAGAACACAGACTCAAGCTTCCCTAACCAGGAAACCTTGACAAGCCACTCGTCCAACCCTACCCACAGGGAGGAACCTCCACAATGAAGAGGAACCACAAACTTCCAGCATACAAAAAGGCCACCCCAAACACAGCAACCTAAACAAGATGAAAAGGCAGAGAAATATTCAGCAGGTAAAGGAGCATGATAAAAGCCCAAATAAACCAAACCAAACCAAACCAAACCAAAGAGGAGGAGATAGGGAGTCTACCTGAAAAAGAATTCAGAAAAATGATAGTAAAAATGATCCAAAATCTTGGAAACAAAATGTAGTTACAGATAAATAGTCTGGAGACAAGGATTGAGAAGATGCAAGAAAAGTTTAACAAGGACCTAGAAGAAATAAAATAGAGTCAATAATGAATAATGCAATAACTGATATCAAAAGCACTCTGGAGAGAACCAACAGTAGAATAAATGAGGCAGAAGATAGGATAAATGAGGTGGAAGATAGAATGGTGGAAATAAATGAAGCACAGAGGAAAAAAAAAGAATGAAAAGAAATGAGGACAACCTCAGATACCTCTGGGACAATGTTAAATGCCCCAACATTCGAATCATAGGAGTCCCAGAAGAAAACAAAAAGAAAGGCCTTGAGAAAATACTTGAGGAGATAATAGTTGAAAACTTCCCTAAAATGGGGAAGGAAATAGCCACCCAAGTCCAAGAAACCCAGAGAGTTCCAAACAGGATAAACCCAAGGCGAAACACCCCAAGACACATATTAATCAAATTGACAAAGGTCAAACACAAAGAACAAGTATTAAAAGCAGCAAGGGAAAAACAACAAATAACTCACCAGGGGATTCCCATAAGGATAACAGCTGATCTTTCAATAGAAACTCTTCAAGCCAGAAGGGAATGGCAGGCCATACTTAAAGTGATCAAAGAGAAAAACCTACAACCCAGATTATTGTACCCAGCAAGGATCTCATTCAAATATGAAGGAGAAATCAAAAGCTTTACAGACAAGCAAAAGCTCAGAGAATTCAGCACCACCAAACCAGCTCTTCAACAAATGCTAAAGGATCTTGTCTAGACAGAAAACACAGAAAAGTTTATAAATTTGAACCCAAAACAAGAAAGTAAATAGCAATAGGATCATACTTATCAATAATTACCTTAAATGTAAATGGGTTGAATGCCTCAACCAAAAGACAAAGACTGGCTGAATGGATACAAAAACAAGACCCCTATATATGCTGTCTACAAGAGACCCACCTCAAACCTAGGGACACATACAGACTGAAAGTGAAAGGCTGGAAAAAAATATTTCACATAAACAGAGACCAAAAGAAAGCAGGAGTCGCAATACTCATATCAGATAAAATAGACTTTAAAATAAAGGCTGTGAAAAGAGACAAAGAAGGACACTACATAATGATCAATGGATCAATCCAAGAAGAAGATATAACAATTATAAATATATATGCACCCAACATAGGAGCACTGCAATATGTAAGGCAAATGCTAATGAGTATGAAAGGGGAAATTAACAATAATGCAATAATAGTGGGAGACTTTAATACCCCACTCACACCTATGGATAGATCAACTAAACAGAAAATTAACAAGGGAACACAAACTTTAAATGACACAATGAACCAGCTGGACCTAATTGATATCTATAGGACATTTCATCCCAAAACAATCAATTTCACCTTTTTCTCAAGTGCACACGGAACCTTCTCCAGAATAGATCACATCCTGGGCCATAAATCTAGCCTTGGTAAATTTAAAAAAATTGAAATCATTCCAGTCATCTTTTCTGACCACAATGCAGTAATTAGTTCTCAATTACAGGAAAAAAAATTAAAAATTCAAACATATGGAGGCTAAAAAACATGCTTCTGAATAACCAACAAATCATAGAAGAAAGCAAAAAAGAAATCAAAGCATGCATAGGAACGAAAATGAAAACACAACAACCCTAAACCTATGGGACACTGTAAAAGCAGTGCTAAGGGGAAGGTTCATAGCAATACAGGCTTACCTCAAGAAACAAGAAAAAAGTCAAATAAATAACCTAACTCTACACCTAAAGCAACTAGAGAAGGAAGAAATGAAGAACCCCAGGGTTAGTAGAAAGAAAGAAATCTTAAAAATTAGGGCAGAAATAAATGCAAAAGAAACAAAAAGAGACCATAGAAAAAATCAACAAAGCTAAAAGCTGGTTTTTTGAAAAGATAAACAAAATTGACAAACGTTAGCCAGACTCATTAAGAAACAAAGGGAGAAGAACCAAATCAAAATTAGAAATGAAAATGAAGAGATCACGACAGACAACACTGAAATACAAAGGATCATAAGAGACTACTACCAGCAGCTCTATGCCAATAAAATGGACAACTTGGAAGAAATGGACAAACTCTTAGAAAAGTATAATTTTCCAAAACTGAACCAGGAAGAAATAGAAGATCTTAACAGACCCATCACAAGCATGGAAATCGAAACTGTAATCAGAAATCTTCCAGCAAACAAAAGCCCAGGACCAGATGGCTTCACAGCTGAATTCTACCAAAAATTTAGAGAAGAGCTAACACCTATCTTACTGAAACTCTTCCAGAAAATTGCAGAAGGTAAACTTCCAAACTCATTCTATGAAGCCACCATCACCCTAATACCAAAACCAGACAAACATACCACAAAAAAAGAAAACTACAGGCCAATATCACTGATGAACATAGATGCAAAAATCCTTAACAAAATTCTATCAAACAGAATCCAACAACATATTAAAAAGATCATACATCATGACCAAGTGGGCTTTATCCCAGGAATTCAAGGATTCTTTAATATCCGCAAATCAATCAATGTAATACACCACGTTAACAAATTGAAAGATAAAAACCATATGATTATCTCAATAGATGCAGAAAAAACCTTTAACAAAATTCAACATCCATTTATGATAAAAACTCTCCAGAAAGCAGGAATAGAAGGAACATGCCTCAACATAATAAAAGCTATATATGACAAACCCACAGCAAACATTATCCTCAATGGTGAAAAATCGAAAGCATTTCCCCTAAAGTCAGGAACAAGATAAGGGTGCCCACTCTCACCACCACTATTCAACATAGTTTTGGAAGTTTTGGCCACATCAATCAGAGCGGAAAAAGAAATAAAAGGAATCCAGATAGGAAAAGAAGAAGTAAAACTCTCACTGTTTGCAGATGACATGATCCTCTACATAGAAAACCCTAAAGACTCTACCAGAAAATTACTAGAGCTAATCAATGAATATAGTAAAGTTGCAGGATATAAAATTAACACACAGAAATCCCTTGCATTCCTATACACTAACAATGAGAAAACAGAGAAATTAAGAAAACAATACCATTCACCATTGCAACAATAAGAATAAAATACTTAGGAGTATATCTACCTAAAGAAACAAAAGACCTATATATAGAAAACTATAAAACACTGATGAAAGAAATCAAATAGGACACAAATAGATGAGAAATATACCGTGTTCATGGATTGGAAGAATCAATATTGTCAAAATGGCTATTCTACCCAAAGCAATCTATAGATTCAATGCAATCCCTATCAAGCTACCAATGGTATTCTTCACAGAACTAAAACAAATAATTTCACAATTTGTATGGAAAAACAAAAAAACCTCGAATAGCCAAAGCAATCTTGAGAAAGAAGAATGGAACTGGAGGAATCAACCTGCCTGACTTCAGACTATACTACAAAGCCACAGTCATCAAGACAGTATGGTACTGGCACAAAGACAGAAATATAGATCAATGGAACAGAATAGAAAGCCCAGAGATAAATCCACGAACCTATGGACACCTTATCTTCTACAAAGAAGGCAAGAATATACAATGGAAAAAAGACAACCTCTTTAACAAGTGGTGCTGGGAAAACTGGTCAACACTTGTAAAAGAATAAAACTAGAACACTTTCTAACACCATACACAAAAATAAACTCAAAATGGATTAAAGATCTAAATGTAAGACCAGAAACAATAAAACTCCTAGAGGAGAACATAGGCAAAACACTCTCCAACATAAATCACAGCAAGATCCTCTATGACCCACCTCCCAGAATATTGGAAATAAAAGCAAAAATAAACAAATGGGACCTAATGAATTTAAAGCTTTTGCACAACAAAGGAAACTATAAGCAAGATGAAAAGACAGCCTTCAGAATGGGAGAAAATAATAGCAAACAAAGCAAAAGACAAAGGATTAATCTCAAAAATATACAAGCAACTCCTGAAGCTCAATTCCATAAAAATAAATGACCCAGTCAAAAAATGGGCCAAAGAACTAAACAGACATTTCTCCAAAGAAGACATACAGATGGCTAACAAACACATGAAAAGATGCTCAACATCACTCACTATCAGAGAAATGCAAATCAAAACCACAATGACATACCATTACGCCAGTCAGGATGGCTGCTATCCAAAAGTCTACAAGCAATAAATGCTGGAGAGGGTGTGGAGAAAAGGGAACCCTATTACGCTGTTGGTGGAAATGCAAACTAGTACAGCCACTATGGAGAACAGTGTGGAGATTCCTTTAAAAACTGGAAATAAAACTGCCATATGACCCAGCAATCCCACTTCTGGGCATACACACCGAATGTGTACCCCAATGTTCATCGCAGCACTGTTTATAATAGCCAGGACATGGAAGCAACCTAGATGCCCATCAGCAGATGAATGGATAAGAAAACTGTGGTACCTATACACCATGGAATATTACTCAGCCATTAAAAAGAATACATTTGAATCAGTTCTAATGAAATGGATGAAACTGGAGCCCATTTTACAGAGTGAAGTAAGCCAGAAAGATAAACACCAATACAGTATACTAACACATATATACAGAATTTAGAAAGATGGTAAGGATAACCCTATATGCAAGACAGAAAAAGAGACACAGATGTATAGAACAGACTTTTGGACTCTATGGGAGAAGGCGAGGGTGGGATGATCTGAGAGAATAGCATTGAAACATGTATATTATCAAGTGTGAAACAGACCGCCAGTCCAGGTTGGATGCATGAGACAAGTGCTTGGGGCTGCTGCACTGGGAAGACCCAGAGGGATAGGATGGGGAGGGAGGTGGGAGGGGGGTTCAGGATGGGGAACACATGTAAATCCATGGCAGATTCATGTCAATGTATGGCAAAAACCACTACAATATTGTAAAGTAATTAGCCTCCAACTAATAAAAATAAATGGGAAAAAAAGTACTTTTTTCCTAGGTCTTCTGGACCTGCCTTTGAAAAGGAAGAGGTTTGTCTGAACTTCATCTTTCCATAAGGAATTAAGAAGTGATGGAGAGTCCCCTCCAAAAAGAGTGCCTGTGGCTGCAATGTTGAGTTGCACGGTGCTCACCTTTATTTTCAGGGAGGTGATGAAGGATGGGGAAGAGAAAGATGGGGAGAAGCTGTAGGGTGCTGGGATGCCATCTGGAGAGAAGCTGGGTTGCTGAATCCTCCAGGAGATCTTTCACTGGATTTGAATTCGTGGCACCTGGACTCTGACTCAGAGTGGCAACCAGATGGATGGAACTCAATCCTGTGTTCACACCATCAGTGTCCTCAAAGGGAGAACCTTGGCCACATTTATTGTCCTGTTTTTGTTTTTTCACTTTTTTTTTTTTAGGTCTAACAATAAAGTGCAAAAATCTTAAGTGCATGGTGCAATTAATTTTTAATGAGTGAATAAGTTTGCAAAACCACCACCCTGATCAAAATGAAGAACATTTTTAGCATACCTTGGGCCCCTTACCAATCAACCCGCCCCCCCACCCAAAGGTAACCTCTATTCTAACTTCTACAACCATTACTTAGTCTTGCCTGTTCTTAAACTTTATATAATCAGAACTGGTGCCTGGATGGTTTTGTTTGTGTCTGAAATAGATCCATGTTGTCACACAATATTGATGGTTCACTCCTTTTTATTGCTGTTTTATAAGGCTTCCCTGGTGGCACAGATGGTAAAGAATTTGCCTGCAATGCAGGAGATGCGGGTTTAATCCCTGGGTTGGGAAGATTCCCTGGAGAAGGGGATGGCTACCCACTCCAGTATCCTTGCCTGGAGAATTCCATGGACAGATGAGCCTGGTGGGCTACAGTTCATGGGGTCTCAAACAGTCAGACATGAATAAATATGTATGTACCACAATTTATTAGTCCATGCTACTGTCGTTGTACAGTTTGGGGCTATTATGAAAAACGCTGCTTCAAACATTCTTTTGGTGGACATTTCTGACAGGTACACATATCCATGAGTGCAATTGCCGAATCAAAGTGTAGCCAGATTTTTAGCTTCAGTAGATTATTTCCCAAAGTGGTTGCACTCATTTTATTTCTACTTCAACTAGTTTTTGAACATGTCACAAAGGAGCTTCTCCATTGGAGTATTCCCTATGGTCTTGCGGAAAAAGAGGAGCTCAACACGTTCAGAAGTGATAAACCTCAAAGACGGGAGGAGCAGGAGCAATTTCCCAAACCTGGACAGGAGAGAAGACACCATCAGTGTGATTATCAGCTTCAGAGCTTGAGTCCTGGGCACAGCACCATTCCAGGAGAGGCAGAGGGGATGGAGAAGAGAGATAAGAGGTGCCCAGGGCAAGTAAGGAGGAAGTTCGAGGAAAGGCCCCATTCACTTATCCCGGACCCACTGTGACCTTCCTCCAGTGTTTAGTTAAGGAGTGTGATGAAAATAGTGAAAAAATATTGTTTATGATGTGTAAAAATTATAAAGTAAGAAGCTATTTATATTAATATTATGTGAATATATTATTAATAATCATATAATTATTATAATCACATGATCATTAATACCACATATATTTGAATAAGAAAATAAATTCCTGGAAATTCCCTGGTAGTCCAGTGATTAAGATTCAGGGCTTTCACTCATGGGGCCTGGGTTTGATCCATGGTTGGGGAACTAAGATCCCCACAAGCCACATGGTGTGGGGAGAAACAAGGATATAAATTCTCTGTAAGCCACCTAGGATGATAAGAGTAACCATTAGTGAAAATGTTCTGAAATCAAAAATTTTTGTGGTTTGATATACTCATCCAGAAAAAAAAGTCATTATAGTTTTTAAATGAGAACCATTTGCCAAGGCAAGGGTTCCCAGCGCAGAGAAGCTAGATGGTGAAGTCCTGAGAGGCAGATGGGGGCATTATGCTGACCTTCCTTGGGTGGGAGGTCTAACAGCCGGGGTCATTGCCCAGGGTCAGGGAGGCCACATCCAAGTGGGACAGCTCCAGGTTCAGCTTCCACCAGGAGGTCTGTGGGAAGCCTCCCTTACCTCCCAATGACCTACTGAAATTGCTTTGCGGTACCAAGGTCTGCTTCTCTTGTGAGAGCCAAGTGGGTGGCACTGAGCCGTCGTATACCCCCATCATGCTTCTGCTGGTGCTGGGGCGAGCCGGACAGTCCCAGAGCACTGGCTCCTGTCCCACCATCCCCACAGCCCCAGTCTCAGCCAGTAGCCATTGTCCTCCAAACACAGCCAGGGCCGGGCTAGGATCCATGCCTGTGGCTTACGCTAGTGCATCCCTATCTGCACCTGCAACAGATCTCTTCATGTTCCCTGAAAACTCTTCCTCCCGACTTTCCTTTTTGTGTCTTCTACCTCTTTCCCCAAAGAGCTCCTCTTCCCTTGTTCCTTATCCACTCAAATACCAGCTCTGAGCCATCCCAACTCCCAGAGACTCCCACATCTGTCACTGCCTTTCCATTCCCACAAACAGACCTTCAAGGACTCCCTGGATGACAGCAGGGTCATCCTGTTGGCTGCTCTGTACTCACCATCACGCCTCTGTGTGAAGCCCAGCTCTGTGGAAAACATTGTCCTGCTCAATGATCTGTAGTGGCTCCTCTCTGCCTGCCAAACCAGATTTGGCCTCTGGCTGCCCTTCACAGTCCTGAGCAGGCTGGTGCCAGAGAGCCGTGCTGGTTTAGACCCCTACCCTCTCCCTGGTGGCAATCAGCTTTGCCTTCCAAACTGGTTTCTGACCTAAGAATATATGTATATTTGCTTCTTTCCCTCTCCCTTTGTGGGCTTCCCTGGTGGCTTAGACGGTAAAGAATCTGTCTGCAATGCAGGAGGCCGAGGTTTGATCCCTGGGTTGAGAAGATCCCCTGGAGAAGGGATTAGGTACCCACTTCAGTCATGGACAGAGAAGCCTGGTGAGCTACAGTCCATGGAGTCACAAAGAGTCGGACACGACTGAGTGACTAACACTTAATACTCTCCCTCTGTAAATGATCATTTCTCTCCTTGTAGAGCTTCTCCTTCCTCAATACCGGCACTGCCTCCACAAATCCCTCTCAGCAGTGCTTTGCGATCTGCCTCCCAGTGGGTCTCTGTCTCCCTCAGATGCACGCAGCCCTCAGTACCCGCGGGGCTGGCCCTCAACTTCAGCATGGCCACTGCGCCGGGCATCCCCTGGAAGCAGTGAGTTTGCCTTAAGCTTTTCGGTCCCGACTCCCGGGCCTGGTGCTGTGCCCGGCACACAGTAGGTGTCAGCCATGTGCTGGTTGTACTGAGATCCCTGTCCCATCTAATGAGTGCAGCCCTGAGACAGTAGCAGAAAGGTGGGCAGGGGGGTAGAGAGCTGAAGGGACAGATGGGCAGGGAGGCAGGTGCTCAGGTCACCTCACAGGCTGGCTGGGGTGGTGGGCCTTGCTGTGTTGGCTGAGCATCACCTGAGACTGGTCCTGCAAGGCCTCCACATGCTCAGGATCCTTCAGGCCGCGCGTTTCTGGAAAGAAGCAGCAGCTGTGAGCTTCCCTCCCAGGCTCCACACCCGCCTCACCATCAGCCAGGGCCTAGGATGGGGGAGCCCAGCCCTGCAGCCCTCCCCTCCTGCTCGCAGGGAAGAAGTCTACACACATTCAGGTCTATGAGGGGTGATGGAGGGAAAGTGAGAGGCAGAAGGAAGTCACCAAAACTCCCTGCCTTCATCCCCACCCGCTCTCCTCTAAGACTTGGACAGAGACCTGGTTTGAAGAGGACCAGGGCCTTCATGCAGGCGAACTCCGTGGGGTCCACCGCAAGTGCCCGGAACCGTGAAATGGTTTCCTGCAGGATTCGAGTCTCCGCACTGGCCAGCACCAGCCGGCCCTGAGAGCTGCCGCCAGCAGAGGCCTCGGGCAGGGCCAGCAGCGGGCAATTGTCCAGAGGCAGAGACCACTGGATGGCTCCAAGGAGGAAGAGTTCACTCCATGCCTCTTCCAGCAGGATCACCTGTGCCCAGAGAGTCGGGGTGAGGGCAAGTGTGATGACCAATACACAGCTCCTCTGGCTCAGCCTGGAACCTCTGCCACGTTCTCAGCTGTCTTAGGACAGGAGGGGCTGGTCCCAGGTACCCAGAACATTCTGACCTCTCCTTGACATCAGCCAGGGGCCCGGAGCTCTGGGACTTGACACCATCCAGCCCAGGTGCCTCAGCTCGAAGACACTCTCTGGGCTCCATTGAAAGGTAGAGGTGGAGCACAGGCAAATCCTGGAACCGTGAGAAGCTGGGCAGCTCAGGGACACTCGCCACCGGCATCCCAAGTTGACCATACTCAGCAGACTCAGTCGCTTCTGAGCTGCTTCATCCAAACCACCGGCTAAGGACTGACACTCTCAGCATGCCTCTCCTCCTGGATGTCCTGACAGGTCCCTTGCTCGTGAGAAGCCCAGAGGGGTGAAGAGGCTGGGCTGAAACTCAAGCCCAGAAGTCAGAGGCATTTGTGTTCCAAGGGAGCCCAGATTTGCCCACTGATGCTGCTCACAGTGTGCAGATCAGCCTGTGACGCAGAGAGACAGAGCATCTCTAGGCCCTGAGGGTTTGCCTAGGAGGAAAGAAGACCCAGAGGGGCATAGACACTGCCTTCTAATGTCTGGTCCCTGTGCGTCCCTGGCCATCAGTGTCCCCTAGGTGACGACCCCAACTGCCACATCCCAGAGATATGTGCCCATGACCATCGCTGACTCCGAGGCACGGGTGTCTCCAGCCTTCACCATCCCCAAGCTGCGTGCCCTTCCAATCATCACCTACACAAGGAGGTGTGCGCCCCCAGCCTGGCTGACTTGCAAGCCCCCTGACGAGTATACCTGATCCCGGAAGGGCAGGTTGGAGAACACCGGCAGGTTCTTGGCCCACTTGACGGCCATGAAGAGCAGGCGAGCCGACGTCTCATGGATGCTGTCCAGGGCACACGGGGAGGAGGAGGAGTATGGGGACGAGGGGAACTCGGGGTCATTGCCAGTGACATCGATATTCTCGTCGGCTGTCGGAGGAGAGGTTTTGCCTCAGCCCCTGTTCCGAGGCAGGCAGAAGTGGCTTTTCAGGGGCCTAGGTGTGGGACCTGGAGCTCAGCCGTCAGCCTGCTTACCATCCTCGGGCTCCAGCTTAGTGCAGGTTTCGGCCGTTATCAGGCTGGCCATGAAGTGGTGGTGCCCCGGAGGTGTGAGGGCCCGGGGTCCCAGGACTCTGGCTGCAGACACAGGTGTGGGGCCCCGAGAGCTGGGCCCTCCGAGGGCCGGGGGGGTCGCCAGGGGCTCCAGCCGGGGCTCCGTTTCTGACTCCACGCTGTCCATTCGGACCTGGGCTGTGCTCCGCGGCTGGCGCTCATTCTGCACGGCTGGGGAAGTGGGAAGGGTCAGGAGACCCCAGGGGTCATGCACCCCCTGTCTCTTCTGCCACGCCTCTCCGGGATGGGGTTCTTGACTCACCGTCCTGGTTCATGCCCGCCTGCAAGCACTTCTTCAGCCGGCAGGCCTGGCACTGGTTGCGGTGGGCCTTGTCCACCGGGCACATCCCTGCCCCCACCTGGCACCTGTGGGTGGAGAGGAGCCCCAGGGAGTCAGGGTCCTGCCCGGGCTCTGGGCCGTGGGTTTCAGACACCTTGGCTGCAGCCCTTCTCCCCTGAGCATCCTCCATTCCCTCCCTCCCAGGAACATCCAGTGGCCGGCGGGGCTCCTTTAGATGAGGGGGGACTCCTCTGGGGTGGGGTGCCCCCTCTCTCACCTGTAAATGAGCCTTCGCCTCACGCTCCTTTTGAAGAAGCCGCTGCAGCCGTTGCATGCGTAGATGCCGTAGTGCTTCCCGCTGCTGCTGTCCCCACACACGCGGCACTGGAGCGAGGGGCCCACACCTGAGGGCAAGCCAGGGCTGGGTGGGGGCTGCGCTGGGCCCGTCACACGCCACTTCCCCTTCCTCAGGGACCCCTCCACCCTCCTTCCCTCACCATCCTCAGGTTCCTGTCCACCCACATTCAGGCACACCCGTTGTCTCTCCCAGCTGGAAAACGTGTCCCTTGTCACACCCCCTCCCCGCTTCTCCATGGCCAATTCTCAACAAGTTTCACTCTCTGCTCCACTTCCCGGTCCCTTTCTCTGCAGGTGGGCTCAGGCTCCATCACGCACAAGCTCATTCTTGACACCGCCACTCGGGATCTCTGCTCCCGACCTTTGAGGGCCCTCCTCTCTCCTTTCTTCTCCCATCTGATCAGCTATACTCTCTGACCCCCACGTTTCTGGGATTCTGGGTTTCCTGACAGGTTCCCTTACACTTGCCTATAGCCCTGGGGGCTTGGCCTGAGTTGCTCTGGCTCCTATCATGGTCCCTGCAAACCTGTGACCCACACTCCACTCCCCAAGTGTCTACATCTACCTTGAGAAAAACCATACCTGTCGGCTCCTCCCCCAGGCCCCACCTGCCTGGAGACTCCTTCCTGGAGGTGGACACGGCCGCCGGCACCGCTGCAGCCACGTTGGAGCTCATGGGCGCTGTCGGCCTGGTCCTGGCAGGTCCCAGGGCAGCCTCTGCCTGCCTAAGGGAAGCCTCAGGATTTCTGAGCTGGACCCAGCCCCTGCCTCCCTCTCGGAAACTCTGTCTCTTTCTCTCCCCCTTGCCTCTCCTCTCTGTGCTCCTGCCGCCTGTCCCCTCTGTCTAAACTCAGGAGCTGCCCCAACTTCCCGTCACAGCAGCAGCTCTGGCTCGGGGAGATTTCTCCCAGGGCAGTGCTGGACACAGCTTATGATCCTCTTAATCTTTACTGTCTCCACAGGGGATCAATCGGCCACACCTGCAGCATTACCAAGGTGCCCCTGGGAGCCAGTCAGTCCTGCTGCCGCTGCACCAGCTCCCAGCTGCCCAGTGTCTCTGGGTTCCTCGAGTTCTGTGCGCCCAAGCTGTTCCAATTGTTACGGGAGGTGTGGACTCCACTTACCCCAGGACAAGAGGGTCTGGGGACAGGTGTGTGTAGCTCCACACACAGGTGGTCACTGCTGGTCCTGGATAAATCCAGCCTTCTGCTCCAGTGCTTCTCACCTAATCCCTTGATAAGAGACTGCTTAGGGCCCAGAATTTGAGGGTCTGGGCACCCCTGGAGGGCTAGCAGCCCCAGGATGCCCCTACAACTCCCATCACAGGTAGAAATGGGTTAGATGTAGGGTCTGAGGCCAGCCTGCAGGCAGTAGGCACTGGGCCCAATGTGGAGGGTCTCCTGCAAGACTGGAGGGGGCAAGGACACAGCCCCTGCACCTGCCTACCCTGACTTGCCCTCACAGTCCCAGGTCAGTGGGTCCTTCACCTTCCCCAGACTCAGCCTTCCCAGCTCGAGCCCAGGGGTGGTTCTGAGGTGGGGGATGGCCCCTGGACGGAGGGTGGAGACAGCCAAGATAGATCCAAGTTCAAATCCCTGCTCTTCACAGCCAGCCAAGCCTCCCTGAGCAATGATTTAACCTGTCTGAGCTTCAGTCTCCTGGAAAAAGGGGTGACAAGAGTACCTGCCTCGTAGAACAGCTGGGGAAGCTAATTAAGATGATTCTCCAAGTGTTCTGGGGCCTGGTTCTTAGTAGGAGCATAATAAATGATAGGGGGCTTTCATGGCGGCTTAGGGGTAAGGAATCCTGCCAATGCAGGAGATGCGGGTGCAATCCCTGGGTCGGGAACATTCCCTTGGAGAAAGAAATGGCTACCCACTCCAGTATTCTTGCCTGGGAAATCCCATGGACAGAGGAGTCTGATGATCTGTAGTCCATGGAGTCTCAGAGACTCACACACGACTGAGAGACTTAACAAGAACAGCAATAAACGATGCGGCTGTTATTATTATTGCTTCTCAGGGTTGTTGAGATCCTAGAGCAACCTCAGCAAAGAGCCTTTCCTCTCCTGCTCCTCTGCCCCCACCCCACCCCCAGGCCCAGGCCAGAGCAGAAAGCCCCCTGTCGGTCTGGGTCTGACATGCGTCCTCAGCAGAGCTGGGCTCACCTCTGGGTGCATCTGCGGCAGGGGTTGGCCTAGCCTTAGAGCCTGAGGGGGAGGGGGGCAGTGCGAAGCTTCTGGGAGGATCGTGGAGTTAAGGGGATAGAGTGGGTGGTGCAGGGCCCTTATGTAAGTGGGGTTAACGCTCCCTGTGACAGGGAAGCACTATTCGGGATTTGGAAAGTCAGCTCGAGGGGCTTTGCAGGGTAATCCGCTTTCTGGGGCCTCAGAAGATCGAGGCCGCTGGGCTGGGGCCCCTGACCTGGGCTCCTCTGCCTCTGTCCTCGTCTCCTCCCCGCCCCGACAGGCGGTCCCTCAGGACCCTCCTCTGCAAGGCCTCCTGCTTCACCGACCCTCCAAAGCCAAGGGAATCTCCTTGAACCCGATTGATCAGTCCCGTCTTCCCAAAGCTCCTCTCTCTTCCACTTCTTCTAGAACACGGCTTTACCATCTTCTATCCCTCTGAACTTATCTGCATCTCCTGCACCCCAGCAGACCTTCCCACTCTCCCCAGGGGTGACCTCACACACAGTCACGGCTTCCACGGCCACTTCACACCAGACTCCTGCCTGGGTCTCCACCCCGAACTTTCACCTATGGATTCCCCCAGAGTTCTGGTGTGGAGACCAACTCCAACACAACCAGCCCATTCCCAGCTTGTCTGCACAGATAAGGTCCCTGAAACCTCAGGATCGAGGGACCACCTGGAGCACCCTTCGCTGAAGGAAAGTGCCTGAGGCTGAGCTGAGGGCCCCTAATCCTGGAAGTCTGGGCCAAGGAGGGTCCGCTGGCAAAGGAGCTAAGAGGGGAAATCGGGACAGCGCGGGTCATGGGAAAAAGGGCAGGGGAGGATTCAAGGATGGGGGCGTCCACCAGGTCCCGAGTCTTAGGAGGTCATTTGTATCCTCAGTAATAAGGGAGTGGCAGTCATTAAGAAGAGTGCTTACACAAATGTTGCCAAGCCTCACACCTTCCCTATTAAGGAGTTATCATCATTGTTCTCAACTCACAGATCAGGAAACTGAGGCTCAGAGAGATTAAGCAATTCCCTTTGGGCCACATAGCTATGGAGTGATGGAGGAGACTGGGGATGAAGACAGGGGTTTCAAACTTATGTCTTACCCCCAAACTCCCAGTTTCCACCATGGTACTCTCCAACAAGACTCTGAGCAGTCACTCTGCCGGGCTTTAGCAGCAGAGGCTAGCGGGCACCATGGCGAGAGTTGCTCTGAAGGAGGGGCCAGCAGATGGCCCTGGGAAGGGTTGTAGTGTTGGGGAGGACCTGGAAACAGCAAACCTGGGCTGAGAGGAGGAGACAGGGCCAAGGGGTTGGTAGGAAGGGCCACATTGAGGAAAGGGTTTTTTCCCTTGTCTAGGGAGATATCAAAAGAAAAATATTTGAGAACAGGAGTTCCTTTTTTTTCTTTTATAATGTGTGATCTTAATTTTAATAATGATTTACTTTCCCTATCTTAAATCCCCCATGGCCTCAAAGTGAAAACAATATTTACATTTAGGCAATGTGAAACTCCCCATGCCAGCTAATGGGGCACAACCTCTTCAAACTGACTCTAATTTTCTTCTATTTAAGGTACGAGTCCAACACAAATTACCTTCACTGCTTACTGATTGTATTGAAAGGCTTTAATTCAGCTCAGAGGGATGATATCTGGTGGCACATAAATCTGTATCAGATTCACATTGCTCCTGTAACAAATGACCACACTAGGAGCTTAGGATAAATATCTATAAGTTCTAGAAGGTCAGAAGCCTGAAATGGGTCTTCTTGGGCTAAAACGAAGGTCTTCCCTAATAGCTCAGTGGGTAAAGAATCCGCCTGCAATGCAGGAGATCCCGGTTCAATTGCTGGGTTGGGAAGATCCACTGGAGAAGGGAAAGGCTACCCACTTCGGTATCCTGGCCTGGAGAATTCCATGGCCTGTATAGTCCATAG
The DNA here is from genome assembly GCF_910594005.1 of Cervus elaphus. Lineage (NCBI taxonomy): Eukaryota > Metazoa > Chordata > Mammalia > Artiodactyla > Cervidae > Cervus > Cervus elaphus. The sequence goes on from NC_057826.1 coordinate 81,582,408, forward strand.
GGTCGCAACGAGTCAGACACAAAGATGTTGGCAGGACTTTGGTGCTCCTGGATGCCCCAGAAGAGAATGCATTCCTATTTTATTTACCGTGGCCACCGGTGTTCCTTGGCTCATGGTCCTTCCTCCATCTTCAAATCCGGGAGTTATTTTTTATAATGAGAGACACAGAGGAGAAACAGGCAGGAGGGAGAGGATGAAGCTGAAGATGGGGTATAAATCAAATATTCAGTCCCTGAGCAAGCCTGGGGCTGCAGGGCATATGTAGAGGGATGGCTTTGACCTGAAGAGAGGTCGCCTGGAAGGAACCAGAGAATCCAGGGCTTCAGGAAGTCTCCTGGTCAGAGTATCAACTCTCAGATCCTGGTTTGACATCTTCCTGGCTGTGTGAGTTTGGCAAGGGATCCTGCCTCTTGGTCTCAGTCTCATCATCCCGAGACTGGGTGGACTAGAGCCTAGGGGGGTTGTGGGGCACCAGAGGAGGTGACACAGCAGGGGTTAGCATAGTCCAAAGTGAGAGGGAGGAGGCAGGCAGAAGGCAGCTGGGGTGAGAGCAGACTTGAGGGGGTTGCCTTGGAGACATGAGGTCTGAAGCCCCTGGCTTAGGAAAGGGACTCAGCCAGGGACTCTGAGCCCCAGCTGAGAGTAAAGACAGTGACAGCCTGGGCAGGTACAGGGTTTTTCTTGGAGCCCCCAGCAGGGAGGCAGATGCTGGGAGGAGGTGGATACCAGGACTGCTCCGTGGCTGGTTTCCTTAGGTTCCTCCCAGCAAGTGTGTGGGAAGGACCTCAAGGGAGGAGCTGAAGGCCTCGGGGAGGGGCCGTCAAGGGGAGAGTTGAGTGGGGAAGCAGAGAAGGAGGGGACTTCTTTCCCCCGGCGAGTCGTCTCTGCTCTTCTCCATCTGAGTTGTCCTGCCCCCCTGTTCTATCTGCCCAATCGCTCCCATCTTTCAAGGCCTGTACAGGGCTCACCTCCTCCAGGCAGTCTGCTCTGAGTCCTCTCTTTCTAGAGGCACCTCCAGGGCCAGATATTGTCCTTAATATTGGAGCTCATGCCAGGTCCACTTTTTCTCCTCAGTCAGTGGGAGACTCCAGGGGCCAGGTTCAGAGCATCAGGCCAGCTGGGTATGTGGATCACAAGGCACTTAATAGACAGAAGCTTATTTTTAGCTTGTCCTTCTTTTCTTGGTATTCTAGAGTGGGTATAGAATAAAAAATAAATGAATAGAAGAAACCGGCAGTACCGGCAGTGCTTGATCTGCTTGTTCGTACAGTTTGTTTTGATTTTATTATATTGGCTCTTCATGTCATTTTGATCCCAGCTGAGCTCCTGTTTCACCCTGGCCCTCAGGCCAAGCCAGGGTTGTGACTGTGCTGGGGAAAAAGATGACAGTCCAGCAGGGCTGGGGGACAGAGAGGTCTCTCCCCGATCTGTGACCACCAGCTGCTGGGGCAGACACCAAAGGATTACTCAGCCCAAAGCCTTGAATCTGCTGACGAAGCTGCCAGAGGCCACCTTATCACTAATACAATTATTCCCCCAGGGGACAGGTCAGCAAGTTCCTTCTGACTCCCTGGAAGAGTCTGGGACGGGGTGGCGGTGGGGGCTGGGGGGCTGGGGTGGGCAGGGAGACGGGTACATGGTGAAGGCTGCAGAACTGACTTCCCTCTGGACGGTGAAGACCCTAGCAGGTAAAGCCCCTGCCCCAGCCTGTCTACAGTCCTCCTGCCTAGTGAGACCAGGTCCCAGGCCTGAGAGATGACCTGGGCTGTGCCATCGGGAGGAAGCAGTGGTCCCTGGGATGCATCAGCTGCTGATCAGGCTGCCTGGGCTGGATGGCTTGGCTCCTATTTGCTGCAAACCTCGTTCACAGCATTTGGGAACATGTCGTCAGGGATTTCTTTAAAATTCTCTCTTTGTTTGCTTATCCAAGAGTCTTCACTATCTCAGAAAAAGGATAGCTAGTGATGAGAGCATGGTCTCCGGAGCCCAGGACCCAGCAATTCCACTTCTAGGAAACCACCCTCTGGAAAAGTCACAGAGATTTAATTATACAGCTGTTCTCTACAGTGATTTTAGTAAAACACCCAGCTGTAGACAACTGGCTAGATCAAGTATGCTCTGTCCTTGCGGTGGAATGCTGGGCAACCATTCGTCCCAAGCGCATTTCCAGGGAAATATGCCCACACTGTTCCAACCTCAATCCAGCCGCACAACAGCACGCACAGTTTGATTTCCTGTGTCTCGGAGGAGTGTCTAGCCAAAGATTATGGGACTCTTTTTCTCCTCTGCAGGGCCTGAGTTAATTAATGGTTGCTTTTTCTAGAGCAGTGAGTGGAAGGGTCAGGACTCTGAGGAGCCAACACCAGCAGGAAAGTTTCTCAACAAAGCCTCTTTATTTCCTTTTCAAGATAACATTTAGAAATAATCACATATTCCTTGTGCAGTTTCCCAGCTCTTGGCTGCTGAAGTCTCTCTCCTAGAACTGTTTCAAAGGTCTGAGCAGAGCAGAAGAGGCTCCTGGCCCCATCCAAGGACGAGCAGATGAAAGACAGACTATGCAGGACACATCTAATTTGCTGCACATTGAGAGGGTAGGGGAAGGGGAGAATAAGGTGGGGAGACACCACTTCTCTAGTGGTGTCTGATGTGAACAACATCTGTTTTGACCTCTTTTTTTAAAAAAATCTTTGTAAAAATGTTTTTGCCGCGCGGCAGAGCATGTGGGATCTTGGTTCCCCGACCAGGGATCGAGCTCATGCCCCCTGCAGTGGAAGCGTGGAGTGCTAACCACTGGACTGCCAGGGAAGTCCCTTCAACTATCTTTTTTCCTGGAGCTGGGAGAGGTGGGCTTCTCTATCCTCCAGCAGAGCTATGATCAGCAGAGATCCTCACTACAATCAGAAAATCTTTTTTCCTTTGAATGTTTATTAGTAAAATGTGTTACCAGATGATCAGGATAAAACAGAGCTCTTTTAAGTTTTTGTTTTTTTTTTTTTTTTCAAAAAGAGCTAATCTGAAGTCAACATAACCAATCCTCCTCCTCATCATCACAGGAAATATTTATGAAGAAATGGTTCAGTGTTTCTATGTGTGAGAATGCAAAGCTTCTCATGGTCTGGGCTCTTCTCTCGTGTTACCCAAGGACAAGGCCAGAATCTAGCAGCTGCTCAGGCAGCTTGGCTTAATCACAACAGCTGTACTGCCGAGGTGGAGGCCTGGTCCTGGACGTGCGCCCTCCTCTTGCTGGGCCTGGTGTCTTCCCTCTAGTGCTGGACGCTGGGAACCTCTGGCGATCAGAGAGGGGTTGAGCGGGCTGTGGCATGAGGCCTGGGAGCTCTTTGAAAACCAGCTGTTGTTCTATCGCTAAGTCACGTCCGACTCTTTGCAACCCCATGGACTGCAGCACGTTAGGCTTCCCTGCCCTTCACTATCTCCCAGAGTTTGCTCAAACTTATGTCCCTTCAGCCGATGATGCCATCCAACCATCTCACCCTCTGTCATCCCCTTCTCCTCCTGCCTTCAATCTTTTCCAGCATCAGGGTCTTTTCCAGCATCAGGGTCTTTTCCAATGAGTCGGCTCATTGCAGCGAGTGGCCAAAGAATTGGAGCTTCAGCTTCAGTCACTGTCTGCAGTGATTTTGGAGTCCAAGAAAATAAAATCTGTCTCCCTGAAAACCAGTACGAAAGTATTTAAAAGTTCATCAATAGGTGCAACACTACCATTGTTTTCTAGCTGACCGACCCTCTGGGTTATAGTATTAATTATCTCCTAGAAATGAAACAATCTGAAAGCTGGGTTATTCCCCCCCAGGCAGGACTGACATTTTGAGCCAGATAATTCATCGTGGGGCTGTTCTGTGCATCGTATGAGTTTAGTAGCTTCCCTGACCTCCTTCCACTGGATGCCAGTGGCATCCCCTTCTTTCCAACGGCGACAACCAAAAGTGTCTCCAGACACTGCTGAATGTCCCCTTGAGGGGCAGACTGGCCTCAGCAGTGTTATTTCCTGGAGACAGACCACCAATCTGTTATCACAGATGCAGGAAGCACTTCCGATGACAGAGATCCGGGAGGAGTCCCCGGCCTCCAGGCGTGTAACTCTATGTCTGGTGTGATGTTCTGCTGAGTCAGGGACTGTCCAAAAGGGTGCTCAAAGTCCACAGGTTTCTTGGAAGAAGAATTTTACTGTTTCATTTTCTTTATATTTTTCTGTGTTGTAAGAATATTTAATAATGAACATGTATCATAATTATAATTAAGATAAAGCTTGTGTTTTTTTAAAAAAGGTTAGCTAATTTGAAATAAATACAACCTTAAATTATAATAATCGGAAATATTTGCCTAAGAAACTGTTATGTGAGAGATGCAGTTCTGTGTGTTTATATGTGTGAACTCAATCCTCACAACACTATCAGACAGGCGTTAGCATTGTTACCTTCCTTTCACAGAGAGGTTTATTGACTTCCCTAACATCACATGGGTGGGCTTCCCTGGTGGTTCAGACGGTAAAAAATCTGCCTGCAATGTGGGAGACCTGGGTTCGATCCTTGGGTCAGGAAACTCCCCTGGAGAAGGAAATGGCAACCCATCCAGTGTTCTTGCCTAGAAAATCCCATGAATAGCGGAGCCTGAAGGGCTACAGTCCATGGGGCCACAAAGAATAGGGCATGGCTAAGCAACTGCCACTTTCATTTTTCAGGGTTGCACAGCTAGGGTGACAGAGGTGAGATTCAAATGCAGGCAGATAAGCTGGTTATCTTGGGGAAATGTATCTGCCCAAGGGTAGGGAGAAAAAAAATGGGAATATCATTTCTAAAAAATATCATCTTCATATATTTAATAAAGAAAATCTCCAGACCCCCTCTGTCTCCTGGACGGTTAAAAGGATAAAGCAGATATTCTAGGCTGTGGAAAGTGACTTTGAGTTGGCATTTCTCTTCTCAACTTGTCCATGAAATGCAGATTCTTAGACTCAATCTACAAAAACACTTCTAGAGAAAAGTGAAAGGATGACTCTATAGGAACCTTTGTTTTCTATGTTTGCTTTTAAGGGAAGGGCTCTGGGGTTGCATCAGATGTGACTGGGAATTACCTGTAGGTGTGCATGTATGCAGGTGTGAATGTGTGTGGTGAGAATCTGACTGTCCTGTGACCATGGAGGGTTAACAGATGTTGGTACAAAGATTCCAGCTATGCCTGTGTCTGTTGCAGTTTATTCTTGAGGATCCAGACAACTTCTTGACATCTGCATGGGTATAAAGAAATTGCCCAGATTGAACTGTTCAGATGACCATGTTCACGTGTATCATCTGGCATATTTTCCTTCCTGACTTACGATATTGAAGCTAGCTGTGTTTAATGACATTCCTTATTAGTTCCATTTATTAATTTGGTGAAGATAGTAAATTGAGGTAACAAAAATCTGGTGCCTCTCCACAGTGATATTGTTTTTCAGGATGGCATTTTAGAAAATGCCCATGCTCAAGGCAATCCATGTCCATGAGGGGTCCTGGGTGGACTGGCTGCGGCTCATCTTTTAGGCAGGGCTGCAGTCTTGCCTCTGCTCCAGGTTCTGGCTACAAAGGTCTCCTGCATCCCCGAATAGAGCAAACGTCTCCCCAAAACACGGGCTCTGCACATGCTCTTCCTACTGCCTAGTATCATTGAAGGGGTTTGGAAGACCTGCTGTTTAGTGGAATTTCTTACACAAACACTACACCATGAAGATGCTATTTTCAGTTACCATGCATTGGAAATAGAGAGATATATTTTTTTCATTTAACAAATTATGGTGCATTTCCCAGAGAGCTATTTTTCTGCCACTGAAAGGGGGTTATACGGAAAAATGTTACAATGAAATAGCAAGGTACAAAATACTACAAACTCTATGGTATTTGTCTACAAAACCAAAATGAATTCTGTTAAGTCAAAGGCATTCTGGTTGATATTGAATTAAATGTAATGCATTCAATAAAAATTATTTTTATTTAATAAAGTGACGTTATTCAATAAAAATTATTTTTATTTAATAAAGTGATGTTATTTAATAAATATTATTTAATTATAAAAATTTTATTTAAAATGATTTATTATCACTAGTGGAAAATAGTATTTTGCTGATCTTATATGTTGTTATGCTGCTTCTTCAGCATAAAGGATGGCCATTTATTTATTTATTTAATAATCTGCATGGAATAGTAACTTTTAAGTCTATTGCTCTATTATTTCATTCCCAGATATAATCTTAGGGTAAGACTCTGGAATAAGACACTGAAATTTAAAATTAAGTTTTCTGGAGTTCTGAAATTATTTTGAAAATTAAAAATGTTTCCAAACAGTTACATACAATCAGAACATATTAAGGAATTGTTTTTAATTTGGTTTGTTATGACAGTGGTATTGTGGTTATGTTCAATAAAAGAGAATTTTATAACTGTTAGAGACATGTTCTGAGGCATTTGCCAGCGAAGTGATTCAATGTCTTGGATTTGCTTTTTAAAGATTCCAGCAAAAAAGAAAAATAAAAAATAGTGAATGAATGGATATGAACTGAGAACAACTAAGGTTGGTAGTGGCTGTTGTGGGAGATAGGTACGTGGGATTTCACTGAACTATTATCTCTACAAATTTGTTTATGACTGAAATTTTATTAAATAAAAATTTAATTAAAATGCGTACTCCTATAAGCAGACAATGTGACGAATTTTTGTTGATGATTCTGGCCATACTCTCAAGTCTGAGTTTTTTCTGTTTTTCTCTTTGCACTCACACGCCCCCCCAATCTGTCTTCACTGACCGTTTTTAGCTTGCTGTGTAATGTTTGAGGAGCTCAGCGGAAAGGGGCGATGCAGCGGAGGAAAATTCCAGATTCCGGCTTTGGACTGGGTCTGCTGTCGTGTGCATCAGCGCCCCCTGCTGGAAGAAGAGAGCTGGCGTGGCGGCACCCTGCATTTTTCTCTGAGTGAGAGCACCTGGCATTTCTCTCTCTCTCTCTTCATTAGCATCTTAATTCCCAAACAGGGATTGAGCATTTGCCTCCTGCAGTGGAAGCACAGAGTCTTAACCACTGGACTTCCAGGGAAGTCCCCAATGTTTTTTTATGGTGTTATTTTCAGGATTTATTTATCTATTTATTTGATAATAAAATTCCAGCTTCATTGAGATACGGTTATGACCAAACGGGTGCATCAAAACGTCCCCTAACATATAACTCTGTGTAAATTTAAGGCGTACGATGTGTTGGATTGGTACACTTATATATTCCAATGTGATTAAAGATCTGTTCTCTCAGCAACTTTCCAGTATATGCCACAATGTTGTCGAGTATGGTCACCATGCTGTGCATTAGATCCCCAGGACATATTCATTTTATAACTGGAAGTTTGTACCCTTTGACAAACGTCTTCCCTTTTTCTCCTCCCTGAGCCCCTGAAAACCAGCATTTTACTCTCTACATTTAGGTCTTTCAGATTCCACTTGTAAGCGACGTGCTATGCTAAGTCACTTCAGTCTTTGTGACTCCGTGGGCTGTAGCCCACCAGGCCCCTCTGTCCATGGGGATTCTCCAGGCAAGAATACTGAAGTGGGTTGCCATGCCTTCCTCCCATCTTCCAGACCCAGGGATCCAACACGTGTCTCCTATGTCTCCTGGCAGGAGGATTCTTTACCATTAGCGCCACTTGGGAAGCCTCCATATAAGAGTTACTCTGTAGTATTGCTCTTTCTCTGATTTATCTCACCTGGGATGCCTGTGGTTGGCATGCCCCAGGACCCTTGCCCTCCTCCTGGGCTGACTCTTCCTCACATTTCAAAACTGCACTCCAGTGTCTCTCCTCAGATCAGGACTCTCTCACTTCTCCCCACAGCCCAGTTTTAATCAGAAACTCTCTTATCCAGGCCTTCGTCTCATCGTTATTGCCTATCTCCAACTAGAACCAGAAGATTTCTGAGACCAGAAAGCATGTTTACCTTGTTGAAAGGCTTAACACAGAGAAGGAGTCTGACAATTATTTCTTTATTGCTGCAATATTTGATTGGAATTGTGTTAAATCTATAGATCAATTTGGAGAGAACTGATGTCTTTACTATGCTGAGTGTTCCAACGCATGGCCACAACTTGCCCCTCCATTTATTTACATGATCTTCAATTCATTCATCGGCAATTTTTAGTTTTCTTTTTCAAACATTTTGTTTTCTTTTGGCTGCATTGGGTCTCCGTTGTGGCTCGGACTCAGTAGTTGTGGTGCTTGGGCTTAGTTGCTCCAAGGCATGCAGAATCTTAGTTCCCCGACCAGGGATAGAACCTGTGTCCCCTGCATTGGAAGGTAGATTCTTAATGACTGGACCACCAGGGAAGTCCCGACAATTATTTGTTGAATGACGGACCAAACAGGTACATGAAAGCTTCCCCTAATTCCTAGCAGTTTGCTACTCCTTCCTCTTACCTTGCCCTCTTACTCTTGCCTCCAACAGAACCATCTCACCGCTCAGATCCTGCCGCCCACATGTCAGAACCCAGGCCAGGGCCTGATAGGTAACAAGCCTGCGTGCATTCCCGCTGCCAGCTTTGCCGCTGATTCTGTCACAGGAAGTTTAAAACATTTACTTGCAACTGAAAACAAGTCAACTTAGAGATCCTCTGGGAAGAGATGTGTAAAAATGAAGAGTTGCTGATAATCATAATAAAAAGAATATGCTTTAATAAAAAGGGTTTTCTCAGGTCAGAATAGAAAACTGTTCAAACAACAAACTACCCCAGGATGGAGATATTTTCCTAGAGCTCTTTCCCAGGTTTCTATAGTAATGTTTCCGCATAGATTTACCAGGAAGCAGCCCCTGGTGTAAGATGTTGGTTCTCAAGGTGGGCTGAGGAAGGGGAGTGGCAGGGACAGCCCATCTGTGCTTCAACCAGAACACCTCTGTGTTGGTCTGTTTTATAATCTGTAGGATCTTGTTTGAAGGAAATTTTCCTTTTCCAAAAAATTGACAAGAGGATTGCAGGAGCTTCAGGTAAGAGTCTTCACAGCTGTGTGACCTTGGCCGAGCCTCACAACCTGTCTGGACTGTCACAGTGAAGAAATAACGGAGCTTTACCTGTGTGAAGGCAGGGGTCTGAATTAGACAATCTCTCAAGTTCTCTCCCAGATCTAAGACCCATGGCTATTCAGTTCAGTTCAGTCGCTCAGTCATGTCCAACTCTTTGCAACCCCATGGACTGCAGCACACCAGGTCTCCTTGTCCATCACCAACTCCCACAGTTTACTCAAACTCATGTCCATTGAGTCCAGGGAGGTACCAAGTTACAAAATCATACAGTATTGCATGAAGATCATGCAATTGGCCACAAGATGGAGATGTTACTCCATGAGAAAAGCTCTGTCTTCATACACTGTATGACTCCCCAAGTTCTATAATAGATTTGGATTTTTTTTCTTAAAAATTATAGAAAAGGGAAAAAGTTCATTAGTACTTGCAAATTCAGGCACAAGATTTAAAAGATTTTAGGGCTGAATCCTGGCAAAGTTACCCAGGGTTTAATGCATAGCTTTATTTTTCTGCCAAAGCACCAAAGAAGAACAGTCTTTTCTGCATCTTCCTTCCCTGATAAGAATCTCTGCAAGGTTTTGTTATGATGCATTGGATCTTGTGTGTCAGAGCTCATGATGTATCATAAACATCCAAGAGATGGATGCTGAATGGAAAGGATGTTGAATTTGTTGAACTGCCTCACTGACTGCCACCTCGGAATTGAAAGATACGCTCTTCTGTGATAATTTCCTGTTCCCATAGGAACTGTCGATGTGATTTGTCAAAACGGTTAGGGCTGTCTGTTGTTTTTGACTAGAATTCGGCTTTTCTGTATTTTAGAGGCATTTGCCTCAAGGACCAGATGACCAGGGTTTGGGGAGCCCTTGTGAGAAACGCTGGGCTGGAGGAAGCACAGGTTGGAATCAAGATTGCAGGGAGAAATATCAGTAACCTCGGATATGCAGATGACACCACCCTTATGGCAGAGAGTGAAGAAGAACTAAAGAGCCTCTTGATGAAAGTGAAAGCTAAGAGTGAAAAAGTTGGCTTAAAGCTCAACATTCAGCAAACTAAGATCATGGCATCCTGTTCCATCACTTCATGGCAAATAGATGGGGAAACAGTGGAAACAGTGGCTGACTTTATTTTTCTGGGCCCCCAAATCACTGCAGATGGTGGTTGTAGCCATTAAATTAAAAGACACTTACTCCTTGGAAGGAAAATTATGACCAACCTAGACAGCATATTAAAAAGCAGAGACATTACTTTGTCCACAAAGGTCTGTCTAGTCAAGGCTATGGTTTTTCCAGTGGTCATGTATGGACTTGAGAGTTGGACTATAAAGAAAGCTGAGTACCGAAGAATTGATGCTTTTGAACTGTGGTGTTGGAGAAGACTCTTGAGAGTCCCTTGGATTGCAAGGAGATCCAACCGTTCCATCCTAAAGAAGATCAGTCCCGTGTGTTCATTGGAAGGACTGATGTTGAAGCTGAAACTCCAATAGTTTGGCCACCTCATGCATAGAACTGACTCATTGGAAAAGACCCTGATGCTGGGCAGGATTGAGGGCAGGAGGAGAAGGGGACAATAGAGGATGAGATGGTTGGATGGCATCACCAACTCGATGGACATGGGTTTGAGTAAATTCCAAGAGTTGGTGCTGGACAGGGAGGACTGGCGTGCTGTGGTTCATGGGGTCACAAAGAATCGGACACGACTGAGCGACTGAACTGAACTGAGCTGGCAGGACGTTTGCTGAATGAAGACTTAGGAATCTTTATCACGGTATACTTATCCAGTAGGAAAAGAAAGTATGAGAGGAACAGGATTAGGCAAACACGTGGCCCCAGAGGACGTCCCACTCAGCAGATGTTGAGAATGGAGGTGGGATGGAGCCGAAGGGTCTGGGGAATTTCTTGCTGCCATGAGAGCAGGGAAGATGAAAGATGCTGGGAGAAGGTCACCACATGAAGTCTGAGATCGCCTGAGAGAGATCCTCAGAGACTATAAAGGGTGGATGCCCTGAGCTGGGAACAGGAGAAATTTCTGGACTGAGACCTGCCTGTTGTTTCCCCTGGAGTATGATCACCACCTGAATAAATGAACTGAATTGATGCTGGACCAGTCAGTCAGGGCCCTAGTGAGGAGCCCTGGTGAACTGGGGACCTTCACGAACAGGCCAGAGCAGGTAATTCTGCCTCGCCTGCTCTCCCAGGCACTTCTTACAGCCGAGGAGCAGCCAGCCCTTCCAGAGTGGGAGATCAGCAGATTAATATCAGAACAGCTCTTTCCAATGTCTGATGTTTCAAGTGACTGGTTATTCCAATGTTGCTCATGCTTGAGTAATGTTCAGGCAACAGGTAAAGGAAAATAATTAGTTCATTCACCCATTATGTTGAATTAAATAATTTAATGTTTAATTATAATGTTGTTGGGCTTCCTTTGTGGCTCAGCTGGTAAAGAATTCACCTGCAATGCAGGAGACCTCGGTTGATCCCTGGGTTGGGAAGATCCCCTGGAGAAGGGAAAGGCTACCCACTCCAGTATTCTGGCCTGGAGAATTCCATGGACTGTATAGTCCATGGGATCACAAATAGTCAGACATGACTGAGTGACTTTCACTTCACTTCACATAATGTTGCAAAAATAAATCTGAATAAAGGGATTGTAACTCTTACAGAATTATATAATCAAAATGAAATCAGTAAGTATTTCAGAATGAAAGTGAAAGTTGAAAGTGTTAGTCACTCACTCGTGTCTGACTCTTTGCAACCCCATGGTCTGTCCATGGACAGACCAACTGTCTATCCAACTGTCTCATCCTCTGCTACCCTTCTCCTTCTGCCTTCAATCTTTGCCAGCATCAGGGTCTTTTCCAAGGAGTCAGTTCTTCGCATCAGGTGGCCAAAGTGTTGGAGCTTCAGCAGCAGTCCTTCCAATAAATATTCAGGGTTGATTTCCTTTAGGACTGACTGGTTTTGATCTCCTTGTAGTCCAAAGAACACTCAAGAGTCTGCTCCAACACCACAATTCGAAAACATCAATTCTTTGGCGTTCAGTCTTCTTTATGGTCCAACTCTCACATCCATACATGACTACTGGAAAAGCCATAGCTTTGACTATATGGACATTTGTTGGCAAAGTGATTTCCCTACTTTTTCATGGGCTGTGTAGGTTTGAAGGAAATGGCAACCCACTCCAGTATTCTTGCCTGGAGAATTCCGTGGACAGAAAAGCCTGGTGAGGCTACAGTCCATGGGGCCACAAAGAGTCAGACACAACTGAGTGACTAACACTTAGGTTTGTCACAGCTTTCCTTCCAAGAAGCAAGTGTCTTTTAATATCATGGCGGTGCTCACCGTCTGCAGTGATTTTGGAGCCCAAGAAAATAAAGTCTGTCACTGTTTCCACCTTTTCCCCTTCTATCTACCATGAAGTGATGAGACCAGATGAGACCATGATCTTAGCTTTTCGAATGTTGAGTTTTAAGCCAGCTTTTACACTCTCCTCTTTCACCCTCATCAAGAGGCTCTTTAGTTTCTCTTTACTTTCTGCCATTAGTGTGGTATCATCTGCATATCTGAGGTTGTTTTTATTTCTCCCAGCAATCTTGATTCCAGCTTGTGCTTCATCCAGCCTGCAATTTCACATGATGTGCTCTGCATAGAAGTTAAATAAGCCCTGTGACAACGTACAGCCTTGTCATACTCCTTTCCCAATTTTGAACCAGTCTGTTGTTCCATGTCTGATTCTAACTGTTGTTTCTTGACCTGCACACAGGTTTCTCAGGAGGCAGGTCAGGTGGTCTGGTATTCCCATCTCTTTAAGAATTTTCCACATTTTGTTGTGATCCACACAGTGAAAGGTTTTAGCATAGTCAATGAAGCAGAAGTCGATGTTTTTCTGGAATTCCCTTGCTTTCTCTATGATCCGATAAATGTTGGCAATTTGATATCTGGTTCCTCTGCCTTTTCCAAATCCAGCTTGTATATTTGGAAGTTCTCAGTTCACATACTGCTGAAGCCTAACTTGAAGGATTTTGTTTATTTTTATTTTTATTTTTTTTATTAGTTGGAGGCTAATTACTTCACAACATTTCAGTGGGTTTTGTCATACATTGATATGAATCAGCCATAGATTTACACGTATTCCCCATCCCGATCCCCCCTCCCACCTCCCTCTCCACCCGATTCCTCTGGGTCTTCCCAGTGCACCAGGCCCGAGCACTTGTCTCATGCATCCCACCTGGGCTGGTGATCTGTTTCACCATAGATAGTATACATGCTGTTCTTTTGAAATATCCCACCCTCACCTTCTCCCACAGAGTTCAAAAGTCTGTTCTGTATTTCTGTGTCTCTTTTTCTGTTTTGCATATAGGGTTATCATTACCATCTTTCTAAATCCCATATATATGCGTTAGTATGCTGTATTGGTCTTTATCTTTCTGGCTTGCTTCACTCTGTATAATGGGCTCCAGTTTCATCCATCTCATTAGAACTGATGCAAATGAATTCTTTTTAATGGCTGAGTAATATTCCATGGTGTATATGTACCACAGCTTCCTTATCCATTCGTCTGCTGATGGGCATCTAGGTTGCTTCCATGTCCTGGCTATTATAAACAGTGCTGCGATGAACATTGGGGTGCACGTGTCTCTTTCAGATCTGGTTTCCTCAGTGTGTATGCCCAGAAGTGGGATTGCTGGGTCATGTGGCAGTTCTATTTCCAGTTTTTTAAGAAATCTCCACACTGTTTTCCATAGCGGCTGTACTAGTTTGCATTCCCACCAACAGTGTCAGAGGGTTCCCTTTTCTCCACACCCTCTCCAGCATTTATTGCTTGTAGACTTTTGGATAGCAGCCATCCTGACTGGCATGTAATGGTACCTCATTGTGGTTTTGATTTGCATTTCTCTAATAATGAGTGATGTTGAGCATCTTTTCATGTGTTTGTTAGCCATCTGTATGTCTTCTTTGGAGAAATGTCTGTTTAGTTCTTTGGCCCAACTTGAAGGATTTTGAACGTTACCTTGCTAGCATGTGAAATGCAACCAACTATATAGTAGTTTAAACATTCTTTGGCATTGCCCTTCTTTGAGATTTGAATGAAAACTGACTGGAAATGAAAACACAACATGGAGAGGCATTTGATTGTATGGTGGGAATTCCTTTGGATTTGGCATTAATGAGAAGTAAGTCACCACTCTTGTCTACCCACCCTACTGCAGATTCTTGCTTCAAACAGCAAGTCTATGCCATAATTTGGCCTTTGCTTGGCATGAATAAACCTTTTACTACTAAATTCAAGCTCCATTCTTCTTGTGTTAGCTCAGCCCATGACAATTAATGTAATACAGTAAGTCCCCGCGATACAAATCTTCAAGGTTTGAACTTTCAAAGATGTGAATGTGCATTGCAGCTGTGTTAGGCATGAGTAAAATTTCAGCTTGCCCTCCATCTCCTATCGCTGACGATCCTTCAGCTCTACTGTCTCCCAGCTCCTCTCCCTCCTCCGCTCCGTAACTCTTCTTGCCTGTTCATTCAGCGCCAGCTGTTGTGTTGTACTATTGTGCTTTTCAAGGTGCTGTACTGTAAGATTAAAAATATTTTCTCTATTTTTTTGTGTTTGTTTTTATGAAAATATAAACCTATTACAGTACAGTATTATATAGCCAAGTGTGTTAGTCAGGTACCTAGGCTAACTTTGTTGGATTTATGAAAAAAATTGGACTTTCGACCATGCTCTCAGAATGAAACTCATTCGTATGTAGGGGACTTACTGTACTACTTGGTTCCAGGGCTGGAAACAAAGGTGGTGTTAGGCTGCTGTGAGGGCAACTACATGTGGTGTATATGTTCATGCCTATATATTTTTTTCTAAAAATATTTATTTATTTACTCAGGCTCTGCTGGGCCCTGCTTTCGGCACTCAGGATCTTCACCGTGGCACTCAGCGTGTGGGATCTTGTTCCCTGTGCATGCATGCTCAGGTGCTTTAGGTGTGTCTGACTCTCTGCGACCCTGTGGACTGTAGCTCTCCAGGCTCCTCTGTCCATGGGATTCTCCAGGCAAGAATACTGGAGTGGGTTACCATTCCATTCTCCAGGGGATCTTCCCAGCCTGCGGATGGAACCCGCATCTCCTGCACCTCCTGAATTGCAGGAGGAGTCTTTACCGCCGAGCCGCTAGGGAAGCCCCCTAGTTCCCTGCATTGGGAGCACAGAATCTTAGCCACTGGACCACCAGGGAAGTCCCACGCCTATATATTTTTTAAAGCAGTTATTTTAATGGCAATGCTATTTATAATTTTTAAAAGGTGAAGATAAACCAAAATTTCTAAGCATAGGTGAATGTTCAGTCATAACAGTTACGCAGCTCTTACAATGACATGTTCACGCCAATTTAAAAAAGATGATTATTAACATGAAAACACAAAATGAAAAAATTATTATTGAAAACACTCTGGAAAAACACTGCTTTATTAAATTCTCTCCTCAGGATGAATTCCCTGGCAGGGAATTATTAAGTGAAAGCTGAAGAGCTTTATGGCTCTTGTTACATTGTACCGAGTAGAATTTCATAAATCAATATTTTCATTGAAATGGTATTTCTCAGCTTGCCTCCCAGGCTCATAGTTTGATCCAGGAGAGTACGGGTTTGGGGGCCCAGCTCATGCAAGTGCAGAAATCATGGCTCAGGCTGCCAGCCTTACTCAAGTCCTGTCCCTCCTCTGCCCAGGTCCCCGCTAGCCTCTCCTCTGTCTCATGGTGAAAACACAATCTTTCCCTGGCGCCCCAGGCAGCTGACCTTATCTCCTCCTGCGATGCCTGGTTCCGCTGGTCTCTGAACATGCTGTGTGTGCTCCTAGAGCTCGACTCTGGTCTGGAACCCTGACCCTGCTCTCCACGTGGCTGGCTCCTCCTGCAACCCTAATCATCCTATTTAAAGTTGCGACCCGTTGCCAGGGGGAATGGATAGGGGAAAAGATATTTGGGGAGTTTGGGATGCACATGTGCATGCTGCTACATTTAAAACGGATAACCAACAAGGTCCTACTCTACAGCATGTGGGACTCTGCTTGATGTTGTGTGTGGTGAGGAGAGGAGTTTGGGGAAGATGGATACATATATATGTATGGCTGAGTCCTTTTGCTGTTCTCCTGAAGCTGTCACAACACTCTCTGTTAATTGGCTATACCCTAACATGAAATAAAGTTTAAAAAATTTTAAAAAAATTGCAATTTCTGCCTACCTCCTCTTCTCCACTGCTGCCTGCTCACTTTCTTCGTATTCTTTTTTTTTTTTTTTTTTAAGATTTTTTGGTGTGGATCATTTTTAAGTTTTTATTGAAACTTTTACCATATTGCTTTTGTTTTATATTTTGTTTTTTGGCCCCAAAGCATATGGCATCTTAGCTCCATGACCAGGAATCAAATCCACACCCCCTCTCCTGAAAGGTGAAGTCTTAACCACTGGACCACCAGGGAAGTCTCCCATCTACCTTGTCAGCTTGGCTGTTTTCCCAAACACATACCACCCCCGGTATGCCGGGCACAGGAGGTGACTTGTCAGCATTTTTATTTTGTATCTCCCCAGTCAGAACACAAGCTCTGAGCACAGTCTTCCACCTGATGCACCGCTGAGTGATCAGCATGGAGCAGAGCATCCCGCACAAGGGGAGATGCTCCAGACAGAGTTGAATGAGTGAGTGAATGGTTGTCATGACTGGGGAGGCAGCAAGGCTGATGATGAGAAGACGAGAGAACTCCTGGGATCTGAGGAGACAGAGCTCAGAGGTCAGGAGCAGGCTGGGGGCTCTGTTCATTTCCCTTCCCTGGGGTCTGGGCACGCCTGTGATCGGCTTTGACCGATAGAGCAGAAGAGATGTCTGGATTTCCACGGCCAGGCCTTACGAAATCTGGCAGCTTCCCCCTCCTTCTCCTGTGTTCTCCCTCCTCCACTTGCTGTGTTTGAGGAGCTCGGTCATAAGGGGAGACCAGGTGTGAAGGCGGCATGAGGAGGGGAGGCCCTGAGGCCACACGGAGGAGAAGCAAGGACTCCAGCCCATGGGGAGAGCAGAGACCCCCCAGAGACAGGACCCCAGGCATCCGTCCCAGCTGCCTCAGCTGGAGCATCTCCTGTGAGTGAAGAAGCCATGTTGGGTGGTCCAGCCTCAGTGGACACCGTGTGGAGAAGACACGCGCTGTCCCCCGTGTGCTCTGGTCCCTGACCCACAGAATCCTGAGAGATAATAATATGGTTGTTGTTTCAACCACTAAGTTTTAGGGAGGGGTTTGTCATACAGCCACAGGTAAGAGAAGCAGCGTCATTTCTCAGGAGTGTAAGTTGGTGGGAAGGGGCACAGGTCTGTGCTTAGGTGGGCCGAGAGGAACAGCTAGATACCAGGGACACCATCGAGGCCTCGGGTGGAGCCAGGAGCCAAGACTTCCACTGTCGGGGTGGGAGAGCAGGCGCCGACGCTGGTGTCAAGTTCAAGCACATCTGGTCCTTTGGATCCCACTGCCTTTGTCCCCTCCCACTTGGCCAGCCCCCAAACAGGGTTGACTCTGGGCTTCAAAGAACACACTTTCGGGATCCATATAAAAACAGAACCCAGAAGTAGAGGTGGCTCCTTGAAGCGTTCTCCCTGGAGTCAGTGGTGTGTGTCTGTGTGTCTTTGTATCTCTGCACGTGTGTGTGTGTGTGTACGTGTCATAGGAGTGTGCTGTCCACTGCGGTGGGGCACTCCACCTGGAGCCTGAGAATCTTTGTGGACCCACAATGATCAACAATGACATCTGCTGAAACGAACACCACCTGCTTAGGGAGTAAGTTCTGGCTTCAGTTAGTTTTCAAGGCAGTGTTTGTCTTGCACATGGGTTTATGTATTCTTGTGCAGAGCAGTGCCATGCAGAGGAACAAGCCAGGCGTTGAGACTAGGCAGACAAGGGTTTGACTTCTTCAACCATTGAGGACCCATGTGATCACAAAAAATTTCCTCATCTGCCTGAGACCTGGTTTTCCCAGCCATGTTCTCTTTGCATGTCAATTTGTTTAGCCATAAAGTAGCCACAAAATGATGTGCTTGCTTTGAAAGGGTTGTCATGAAACTTCAATTCAGTTCAATTGCTCAGTCATGTCCAACTCTTTGCAACCCCATGGACTGCAGCATGCCAGGCTTCCCTGTCCATCACCAATTCCAGGAGCTTATTCAAATTCATGTCCATCGAGTCGGTGATGCCATCCAACCATCTCATCCTCTGTCATCCCCTTCTCCTCCTGCCTTCAATCTTTCCCAGCATCGGGGTCTTTTCTAGTGAGTCAGTTCTTTGTATCAGGTGGCCAAAGTATTGGAGTTTCAGGTTCACCATCAGTCCTTCCAACGAATATTCAGGACTGATTTCCTTTAGGATGGACTGGTTGGATCTCCTTGCAGTCCAAGAGACTCTCGAGTCTTCTCCAACACCACATTTCAAAAGCATCAGTTCTTGGATGCTCAGCTTTCTTTTTAGTCCAACTCTCACATCCATACATGACTGCTAGAAAAACCATAGCTTTGACTAGATGGACCTTTGTTGACAAAGTAATGTCTCTGCTTTTTAATATGCTGTCTAGGTTGGTAATAGCTTTTCTTCCAAGAAGCAAGCGTCTTTTCATTTCATGGCTGCAGTCACCATCTGCAGTGATTTTGGAGCCCCAAAAATAAAGTCTGTCTCTGTTTCCATTGTTTCCCCATCTATTTGCCATGATGTGATGGGACTGGATGTCATGATCTTAGTTTTCTGAATGTTGAGTTTCAAGACAACTTTTTCATTCTCCTCTTTCACCTTCATCAATAGCCTCTTTAGTTTCTCTTCACTTTCTGCCATAAGGGTGGTGTCATCTGCATGTCTGAGATTATTGATATTTCTCCCAGCAATCTTGATTCCAGCTTGTGCTTCATCCAGCCCAGTCATGAAGCTTAAATGATGCAAAATGACCTAGAGTACACCTGGCACATAGTAGGTGTTCAAGAAGTTAGGATTTCCCAGCCTGAGTGACGATAAAGCGTCACCCAGAACTGGCTGCCATGTAGATGCTGTGCTGTCCTCTGGGGAGGTGCACGTGTGTATGCACGTGTGTGTGTGTGTGTGTGTGTGTGCATGTGTGAGTGTGTGTGTATATGTGAGTAGATGTGTGTAATGAGCACTCCAGTTGATGCTTATTACTGGACAAACTTGAAAACACTGCCAACAACACTAGTTCTGCCCCCTCCATCCTCTTTTTGTACTTTATTCTCCCCAACTTTTTATTTTAGACAATTTCAAACCTCTTCTGCAAGAATAATATAATGAACACTACCAAAGTACATTTTACCTTATTTGCATGTATTCTTTATCCACACACAATTGCACACACACACACAATTTTACTGACAGACCCATGTGAAAGTAAATTTCAGACTTTGTGACCATCATTCATCCCACCCAACCAAACACCATCTTCACATCCAAGAAGTTTTACAGAGGTTCAGTTGTGTCATCTTAAGTACAGGCCATGTTCAACTTTTCCCTCTGCTCAAATGTTCCTAATCACTTTTTATGAGGGTCATTGTCACTGAGTCTATTACAGGAACATGTTATTTTGAACCAAGTGTGACTGTCTATCCCTTCTCTTTTTTATCTGCTAGGGGTAGATGGTTGACTGTCCCTAGAGACGTCTGGAGACGGCTGAAGACAGTTTCCCTGCAGACCCTCCCTCCCCCATCCTGGTCACCGTCCTGATCCTCTGGGCTCTTCCCTGGTGGCTGATTGATTTAATGTGACATGTAGTTCCCAGAACTGGAGGCTAAGGGATCCAGCTGGGGTCTGACCCCTGAACAGGGGCTTGTGGCCTCCCTCTGATGGGCAGCTGTCCATCTTCAAATGCAGCCTGTGCTGACGCTGTCATACTGAGCTCGCATAAACTAGTGTTCAATTTCTCACCAACAGCCAGGCACCCCATCTAGTTCTTGGGCCATTGATGTCAGTGATAGAACTTCATGTGGAGAAAGAGGCGGAAACTAACCTAAGCTGAGACTGTCTGACACGCCAGGCCCTGGGGAGATGGAGGTGGGAGGGACACAGGCCGGCCTCTAGGGGGAGCCCAGTGTTGCCCGACATAAGACCTCTCTGAGGGGCTTCCCTGGCGGCTCAGCGGTAAAGAATCCACCTGCCAATGCAGGGGACATGGGTTCCATCTCTGGTCCAGGAAGATCCCACATGCCGCAGAGCGGCTAAGCCTGTGCACCACAACTGTTGGGCCCGTGCTAGAGCCTGGGAGCCACTTCTACTGAAACTGCAGGCCCGAGAGCCTGTGCGCTGCAACAAGAGAAGCCACTGCAATGAGGAGCCCAGACACTGCAACTAGAGAGCAGTCCCTGCTTCCTGCAACCAGAGAAAATCCCGAGCAGTCATGAAGGTCCAACACAGCCAAAAATAAATAAACACATGAAATTTAAAAATCAATTAGAAAACCTCTCTGAGTCTCAGCGTTCCCATTTCTAGAAGTGGACAACATTCCAACCTCTTAGGTCTGTGTGAAGGTGTCATAAGACAGGATGAATGACAGGGCTCTGGCACATAGCAGGCGTCTGATTTGGGAGTTGAAGAATAAATGGAATTTGGGGGTAACAGGAATGTTCTGGCAATGGATACACAAAGCTCTGTGCTAAACACCGCTGAATCATACACATTAAAATGATTAATGTAGTGAATTTTGTTAAGTGAATTTTACCAAAATAAAAAAAGAGAGTAAATTAAGATTTTCCAGGCTGGAAAGGTGAATGGGAGGGGTGGGAAGCAGATTTGAGGCATAATAAGTTTCTGAGCGCTACTGATAATGATGATGCAGGGCAGCATCAAGGAAAGAGCCTGTGGGGACTCCACCAGAGATTCCTTTGTCCAGGATGACTTTCAATGTGCTTTATGACCCAAGTCATATTCCACGTTGTTATGCACCAATATAACTCGAAAGACTTTTCAAACACGTTGCTAAGCTCAAGCCCAAGGCAAGGCCAGACCAAGGAGAGTTGGAAGAAACTGTATTCAAGGTGAGAGTTGGAGGGACTTCTCTGGTCACCAGGGAAATCCCATTTGGACTTATCTACAACATAGAAACGGACTCACAGACTTAGAGAAAGAACTTATGGTTGCCAGGAGGGGAGAGTGAGGGGAAGCTATAATTAGGAGGTTTGGGATAGAAATGTACACACTGCTGTATTTTAAATGGATAACCAATAAGGACCTACTGTACAGAACAGGAAACTCTGCTCAATGTTATGGGTCAGCCTGGATGGGAGGGAAGTTTGAGGGAGGATGGATACATGTATATGTATGGTTGTTCACTTGAAACTATCACAACATTGTTAATCAGCTATACTCCAATATAAAATAAAACCTTTAGAAATTAAAAACAGATTACAAAATAAATAAAATAAAAAATATTTTAAAAAGCTGAGAAATGGAGTTGTATGAATCAGCATGGTGGGCTCCACACTTTCTGCCTCCTGGGGGAGGTTTAAAGAGATGTCTGTATGCATGTAAAAAAAAAAAAGAAATCCTGAAGAAGTGTGCATATCTGAATATTTTATCTTAAGTTCCTCATCCACGGTTGAGGATTCATGTAAGCCAGCAGGCTGAAGGCCCATGATTCCTGTCCTCTTAGGGGTCCAGCTACCCCCAAAGCCAAAGTCCCACAGACTAACCAGCCTCTAAGGGCCTGACTCCTCTCTTTAGAAGGCTGTGTAGTGCGATGTGAATAGACATGGGAGAAAGCACAGACGTGTTAACAAAGCTGATTTTTAACACCAGTTTATTGTATTTTTACAATAATAAAAATAAATTAGTCATACACAAAAATAGTTGTCATTTTTGCTGAAGAGAAAGCAGACTACTTACTCATATAATTTGCCTTCTACCCTCCACCTCTTTAAGCAATAATTGACACCAAGGGTGACATGGGGTTGATGGAGTATTCTGTGGGTTCCATGCTCCTGGCTGTGGAGGTGACCACCCAGAGCCCCCCTCAGCAGTCACCAGCGGGGACCCTGGAGGTGTGGTCAGAGCAGTGAGTGCCTCAGCTCCTGTATACCCCTCCTTGCCCCTGCCAGGGGACCCTGCCCCCCTCCCAGCTCCAAGTTTGCCCCCCGAGCCACTTACTGCTGGTGACTCTGATGAATGAGGCAAGACAAAGAGAAGGGTTGAAAAAGACCCCCGTATTTCCTTCTCCACATATTTGAGGGTGAGGAGAGGGCAGATTATATGAGCAAATATGATATTTAAGGTGGAAAGGTGGCAATCCAGACAGACCTGTTTTCAGGTACAATCCCAGGGGTAAAAAGCCCCTGAATGAGTCGAAAAGTAGAGTCATTTCTATTTGATCTTAAAAACCAAGGAACTTGGCTAATCAGTATACTTAAGTATACCCATGGACTTAGAATGAGATGCCATGTGCAGCAACTTTCTGGGGAAGCTGGTTAGTAGGATCAAATAATTTTACACAAATGTGGATCGAATATGTAAATAAATACCTATTAGGTCCCTTTAAAATTAACACATTCTAAATAATAGAACTATTTTGGTGTAGTGACTCATTCCGCGGGTCGAGTTCAGAATACACATTTCCTATAAACATCTTGTATTTACAAAGAACAAAATAATAAGTTATAACAAAGTATATCCTTCCGTCAAACTGAATGGTGGGGATCTGGGGGTCAAGGCAGCTGGAAATCAAGTTTGTGTAAGAGAACGGCTTTCCTCTCACGGAGGCAAAGGGTCAACGGCTGGAAGACGCTGAGAAAGCCGTCTGGAGGGTCCCACCCCGTGGGGCCACTTTTCCTTGGCACGATGGTTGTCTCCCACGGCCAGCCACTGGAGAGAAAGAACCAGGAGTGTGGTGCAGGGTAGAGAGAATGATGGTGTTCCAGAAAAGACGCAGGAAGCAAAGTGAGTTGAGACAGAGATGGTATTTAGAGGGTCCTTGTCTAGTCGAGGCACTGCCTCCATCAGGGCGTGTGACCCCAGGCAGGGAACTAGCCATCAGGACGTTTGGTTACTCATCCTCAAAGCAGGACCAGACAGGGCAGCTCTGATCAATTGGCTAGTGTTTCTCTGAGGTATGAGGTCACACTCTGCTCTTGGGAGGAGTGCAACACTGGGTTAAGAACGGTAGTCATAGCAACAGGAAGTACATATGCTGTGTACTTGCCATCCCAGACCAGGTGAATCCCTTGCATCTGTTCTACTTACAGAGTTACCAAAGTCCAGACGGGAAGGAATCTTAAAAGTCCTGTTGCCCCAGCTAGGTGCTCGGGTCCCCCCAACCCCTTTCAGCATCCATGACAGATGGCCATTAAGACTCTGCTGAGACCTCCAGGAGCGGGTCAGTCAGCAGTACCTACCAAGGAGTCCTCTACCTTCCAAAGGTGCTCATGCGTAGAAAGGAAGTTCTCTTGCAAGAGCTAAAATCTGCCTCCCTGCAGCGTTCACCTCCTAGGATGGCTCTCCTGGTGCTTCCCAAACCTCTCCTCCAGCCTAAACATCCTCTTGAAGTCCTTGCACTGCTTCCCACAGTCTGCACCCCTCCTCAGGATCAGGCATGCTCATCTGAATGTTATATGTTATCAACATTCTTCTTAAAGTTTACGGCAATCACAAATAGGGTTCACCAATGTTTTCTCCTTATGCCTGAATGCTCTGTGGCTTTTTGTTTGTTTTGGGTTTTTTTTCGTGTGTATTTTTTTTAGGGGGGGTAATTTCATCCCACTTTCTTGACCTGCATTGAGCTCAGCCAACTGAAACTCTTACCTGCTCCCCATATTGTACTTCTATAGTTTTGTTTTGAAATCCAAAGGTGGGACTTTATCTTGCTTCCTGGTGAATTTCAAAGATCTGGGTTTTATTCTAGTCTCTCAGACATTTTTGGCCCTAGAACTTGTCATTTAGCTGTTACCACTCCAACTTCTTGGCATCCACCAATTTCATTACGAAGTTGTCTAATTTCCCACCTAAGCCACACTAAAAATGTTTCGTATGGCAAGGATGCAGTGTTGGTGTCCACCTGCCAGGCTGACAGAGGTTCCCTCAGGTTTGATGATTCAATCTTTCCTTAAAAGGGAAATCATATTTCTTTCTACCACTTGCATGTGTGTCTTTGATATTAGAAAATGGATGTTCAAATTAGAAAAAGACAGCCACAGGTTTAGAAAGGCATTAGTAACATCTGGGTTTCTCTCTCTGCCACACAACTTGATAGCAACAAATGAAAACAGTGTCCCTCGTTTTCATCCCTCTGGAAGGCCGTTCTTTTTTAAAGGAAGGAATCATGAAAGCTAAACCCTTTGGGGGCGAGTAAATGATAAATACTCCAATAGCCATGGGCCAGAGAAGTAAGGCATGGGGACAGACAGGGACAGTTGTGAGTGCTGCCGTCACACCGGCGGTGCTCACCTGGGTTCCCACCAGCGTGCAAGCAGCAGGCAGTGAACATGCCCTTCATGAGCTGAACCAGCTCTATCTGGTGGCTGGGTTTACAAGCTTGTTTGTTTCAGTGCCATATTTCTTATATTGCTCCTTTTCTAAGGGGAGAAACAAGAGTCCATGTGAGAATGGGAAGGACGGGCTGCCCTGAATAGCCTTTGCCCTTTGCAAGGGGCACACTTTCCTTTTCCAATATGTGATAGTACACACACACACACACAAAAGCAAACTATTTCTGTTTGGAGCTTTCTTGATTTTTCGGTGAGAAAAGCACAGAACTTAAATTCATCTAATTTTAAAATGCAGAGCAGGGACTGATGCAATTTGGTTTGCAGAAAAAAAGTATTAAAATGTAAATTTCAATTCTGCATCACGGCCAGCTATGGGAACAGAATGAGGGGATGGGAGATGGAGGGTCATGCGAAGGAGAGGGTGAGACAAGGGGGACAAGAAAATGGGAAAGAGACATCTCTGGAAGGAGAGAGGAGCATTGTCACTGGAAATGGTACTGGACATTATCATGTGTGTTGTGCTAAGAATGGAGGCATTTAGATGCTGATATAAGAAACTAGGAAATTAGTAAAAACTGCGTTTTTAAAACAAGTTGATAAACCCATGAATCTAGTAACTCATGCCCTTTCCAGACAAATGAATTTCAAGACTAGCTCAACTATTTGTTGCAAGAGGAAAAAAAGATGCTCACTTTCAGTACTTCTTTCCCCTGAAGACCTGGGGTTGATTCATTTGCTCCTACCCAATTCCACACCTGGCAGGATGGCCATTCTCATGGGAGCATCCCTGATCCTTTAGAGCACTGTTGGTACGACTTAGGGACACTGTTAGATGTCAAAGAGACAAAGCCCCAGGCCAGTCATGAGAATCCTGAGTTGGAAGAACCTGGGATGCTCACCTCCCACTTGGTGGAGAAAGCCCTTTTAGGCTGGTGAACCCACTCATATGGCAGCCACACCTCTGCTGTGTCGGGCAGCCTGGATGGCTAGAAGGTTTTCCCTTCATTTAAGCTGAAATCAGCCTTTCTGCTCTTCCACCCATTGATCTTTCTCTGCCCTCCAGCATGTAAAGACAGCCTCCTCCAAAGAATCCTCCAAAGGACTGGCTTGTTCAGGAAGATCAGAGAGCAGGTGCAAAAAGGATACCCTCCCCTGGGACGAGAAGCAAAGGCAAGTGATGAAAGAGCGAGAGAGTGAGTGCTGGCTAGGAACCAGCCGTATGCCTGGCTTCTCTGGTCTGCTTTTGATTGGTGGGCGCGGGAATCTGGGCCTCTGCCCTGCTGCTTATGGCACAAGTTATATAAGGATCAAGGAGAGATGGGTGTGCTTTTGGAAAAAGGTGACTGGGGCTTTCCAGAAAGAGAAGGACACTTATAGTAAGGCCAAATAGAATTTCTGAAAGCCCAAGGGTAATGCGAGCATGATGGGGTGTGTCAGACTGAGCTGCTGATACTGCTTCCAAAAGCACATCATCATCAAATTAGCAGATTTTTGGCTTAAAGCGCTCATGGGAGAAACTCAGTTGCTATAAATTTCAAAGCAAACATTTTCTTTGAATGGGAAATAGGCCCAGGACCATAGTACTAAATAAGACAAATTTTCTTTACGCTTCCAATTTGTTCAGCCTGATTATTTTTCTTAGTGGGTGTAAGAATATACAAATATATATATATATATAATTTCCCCCTTCTTTTTCTTCACTGATTTTTTTCAGATAGATTATCTTCCATACGCACTGCATTCTCTTTCCACCCTGAGGCCTTGTGAACTAGAGTTATGTGAAGAGAATCAAGAAGGACCCTACTGCTGTGGCCACTGTGGAGGAGTTCACAGCCCCTTTCCCCAGGCTGATTGCATTAATAAAGATCTTAGTGCTCACACCTCGGAGGGGAGATGTGGTTTGTGAGTCATGGGGCAAGGTGTGTGTAGGCGAGGGGCAGGATGCAAAGAGAAATCCACAAATCAAACCAGAAAGACCCAAGGGAGACTCTTTCTAATATAAACATAGGATTCTTACTGGGATAGGTTGGCTGGACTTTCCTCTGGGCGATGTGTGGTGAAGGCCCAGGGCAGATGACTGAGAAGAGGCAAGAGCCCAGGGGGCTACAGGGCTGTGTGCTCTGGAAATCTGCTCTGGGTGACAAAAAGTGACCTTGATGTA
This sequence comes from Cervus elaphus, assembly GCF_910594005.1. Taxonomy (NCBI): domain Eukaryota; kingdom Metazoa; phylum Chordata; class Mammalia; order Artiodactyla; family Cervidae; genus Cervus; species Cervus elaphus. Next base: position 81,609,102 of record NC_057826.1, read on the forward strand.
GGATTCCAGGGGTGGTGTCTCCCACTGGGGAGAAGAATAATAATTTAAGGCAATCACCCTGCTACCACGATGGCTTTCTTATCTCATGGGCTAGTTCTGTTAAGGATGGGGTTCAAGAACCCATGCAGAGTCCTGCGATTTTGTGGGGGAAGGGAAAAAAAAGACTCCTGAAACAAGTGAGTGCAGGAGATTAAGACTTGACTTTGGGCCAGAGGAAAGAATTCAAAGGTCTAGGCTTTGTTTGCTAAGTGGGAAACTTCTGAGCCTCTTGGTCTGAGAGGAAGCCACATTCTGCAGATGTAAGACTTCTGGCCAGGCCTCGGGGTAAAGGTTTGTGGTCAGACCGCAGGGGTTGGGACTGACCACATGGGTCAGTCCATGACCTCATACCTGGCGGGTCAGTTACCTAAGCTGAGTCTCAGTTTTCTTGTCAGTAAAATAGGGACCATGATTCATTCCCTGCCTCCCATTCTGGGGCACCATGAGCCATAATGAGCTAATATCTCTGACTATACTTTCCAAACAGTAAAGCACTAAACTGGCAAGAGATATTTGTGTCATAAGGCAGGAAAACAGCCTAAGGTCTTTAAGCATGAAAATAGGCACAGCCGGGCTGAGGTAACAGAGGAATGCAGGCATCTTAGCAAGCCTTAGGGGGGCCCTGGGGTGGGGGTGCTGCCTCCTCTGACTCTCCCTGGGGCACTGATATTGGAAGGGCCTGCAGCGCCAGGGACGAGGCAGCGCCCAGACAGGGCCCGGCTGCTGACTTAGAAAGTGCCAGGATGGAGTCAGCTGGGAGCTGAAGGCACTCCCCACCGCTTGGTCTGCAGAGAGCTCAGGGGCCAGGCTTCTGGAGGAGGGGTCATCAGTTCATGGTGATGCTCAAAGCACAACCGTGGCCTTGCTCTTGGGCACTGCGTGTACACTTTACGAAGGCAGGGTGCGGACTAACTTGACTGGCAGCTCCACAGGCCAGGGGGCCCCCAGTAGGGCAGCGGCCAGCCGGTCCCACCGCTCACAGACTCCCGGACCTGCCCACGGGTGTGGAGTGGGATGTTATCTGCTCCCGAGGAAGCCCGAGTGCCTGTTGGCCACGCGTGTGCAGGAGGCGCAACAGGCGGTCTTGTAGTAGTTATAGACACAGAGTCTGGCCTGGACCACCACGTTGCAGTTGTAGTACCGGTCCTTGCAGTTTTCATCTGCGGCAGAGGAGAATGGAAAAGACTTTGAGCACGAGGAGCAGCCTGGCCTTAGGGAATGAGAAAGGGCAGAGGGTGTGGCTATTCGTCCCAGTCCCACTGTTTACTACTGACGGAAGGTGTGAGTGTGGGCTGAGAGCATATATTTTTTCTTCTTTAAACATGCAGCTGAAATCTGTCCACTCTGACCTTAAGGATGCTGGAACCAAATCTCTGAATGCATTTCCATTTTAATTAATTCCCAAGTAAGTTTCTCTTTGCTCGCCATCTATGCTATCAATAGCTACCTTAAACTATGAAATTTACACCTGAAGGATGCTGACCCCCTCTGAACTCCATGACTTTGCACACAGTCACAGAGAGACCTAGATGAATCTGGCATTTTGACACCAGAGAATTTGATGGAGATTAAGGAAGATGAATCTTTTACTGCAAGGTACAACTCCCTACTTACCAACTTCAGGGACACAGTCCTGAGGGTTACAGGATTCTTTTTCTTCTGGTTTCAACTGAGGGTCACAGAGATTACTTAGGGTCATGTCATCTGCCAGACAGCGTACTTCCCGGACGCGGAAACCACCCTGACAGCTCTTGGAACACTGTGAGGGGAAAGGAAGAAAGTTAGACTTCTTGGCAGCCCATTAGCTCAGCACATCAGAGAAGGCAGATTTTGGAAAATTCTGACATCTACCAAAGGAGACAATATTAAAACAAACTCCCCTGCACCTACTAATCAGCTTCAATGCACATCTACTCATGGCTAGCCACGTCCCATCTGTACCCTTCCGGGATGACATCTCAAATTACTTTGAAGCAAATCTAGACATCATATCACTTCCATAATATTTCAGTTTGTAGCCCTAAACAGCCAAGATTCTTAAAAAATTACCACAATACCATTATTACACCTAGAAATTAACAATAGTTTCTTCTCTTCAAACATATATTCCATTTTGCTTGTGAATCTCAATTTTATTTTAGATTTTCTTGCTTTATTTTGTAGTTTAAAAGTCCAGTTACAATTTTCAAAGCCCGTTACTGACATGTCAGCTTTCTAAAATAGAGATGTTTTGGGGTGTGGGGATCAGGGTCCACATCAGGTCTGTACACTGCAGTTGGTTGATAGGCCTTTTAATCCATGGGCTCCCTCCCCTGTGTTTTTGCCCTTGTACTTTAGTTGTTGGAGGAATGGAATCACCTGTCTTGAAGAGTTTCCCACAGTTTAAGATTTTGCTGAGTGCATTCCCTGTGATACAGGCTGACATGTTCCTCTATCTTCCACATTCCCCACAGATAGGATGTTGGATCCAACCTATTCACCTTTATCAGGTGCAGGTTTGATTTGTGTGCGTGCATGCGTGTGTGCGTGTGTGTGTGTGGTGAGACTACTTCATAGGATGTGTTTGTTTAGTTGTCTCTCTTTGGAGGAGGTCAACACTCCCTCAAGAGCAGATCCATTAGTTCATTTGGAGTTGAAAAATGGTGATAATATCCTAATACCACTTCTTCTTTTATAAGCTGAGAATCTAAAGCATTCCCACTCCTTCTTCACTTATGTACTTATGTTTACTCTCTGGTTACCCAGTGGTAAGGCTTGTTTAGGAAAGACAGGGCAAATGTTTGATTATTTTCCTTTATTTATCAGTTTTCAGAATAATGAGTTGGTTCCTCTAACATCCTACAATGGTGGATCTTCTAATTAGTTTTTTAATCATTGTAAACTTATTATATATGGATGGATTTAAATTTATTATAGATGGATGGATTTAAACTTACTATAGATGGATGGATTTAAACTTATAAAAGGATGGATTATAGATGGATGGATTTCTATAATTTCTATGGATTATAGATGCCATGGATTTCAACGCATGGCAGTTATTATTTTTCCTGATGCTCATTGATGCCCCATCAATGGCTATCCAGAGCTCAGAGTTGGTTCTTGAACTCTTTAGACATGAACTCATCTTTAAGAACCTCCTTGCTGCCTAGTGTAAAAAGTCATCCTGATTTAATTTATATCTATCTATACAGTCCCAGACCTGGAATCAGACATTTTTCTTTGGCTCCTTTCAGTGGAGAATGGTATTTTGGTGTCATTTTATTTTATCATTTTTTTTTGGTCTCACTGCTTGGCACATGGGATCTTAGCTCCTTGACCAGGGATCAAACCCAGGCCTTCTCTGGAAGTGCAGCGTCCTAACCACTGGACCACCAGGGAAGTCGCAGAGAGCGGCATTTTGAAACCAGATTCCAGCTGATAGGCATGGCCTTTGCTACTAGGTTGGCCATTGTTTCCAGGATCTTTCAGTGGATAAAACAGACAAAATTTTTTTTAAGATAAATTGATTCGTGAGTTCAAACTGATATTTCTAAGTCAGATTCAGGACAGCTGGATTTTCGCTTAAATCTCTTCTGTTCTGTCTGTTATCTTCTTTCTCCTAAGGTGAGAATCCTGTTTCTTAAGGCAACTGGGGATAACAGAACTATAGCATCATATCTACTATTACATGTATCATCAGAATACTGGGAAGTAGATTATTCATTTACTTTATCACCTGTTATACACCCAACCATTTCAGAACATAGGACAACAGCCACCAGTAAAAGTGTGGTTATTGCAAACACTGTAAATAATTTTCTGCAGTTCTTTTTGTCCTTAGAGATAGACAGATTATTGTGATTTAGAGCCACAGGCAAGAGAGCTGATGCCACCAACTGCATACATATTTAGGCTAATTTGTTTCATTGCATTTTCCATTTTTAGGGATTTCTTTAAAAGAATAATTTTGTTTTAAATTATATAAAATATTTACTTTGTTCCAAATGCAAATTTATAAAACAAGGTGAATTTAAAAAATGTCTAGCTTTCATCACTGTTTTTGTTACTATTGTAACAATATATTTCATATTTGCTTCAATTGACTTATTTATTTAAAAAATATTTATTTACTTATTTGGCTGCTTTGGGTCTTAGTTGAGGCATGTGTAATCTTTGCTGTGGAATTTGGGATCTTTTTTAGTTGTGATATATGACATCTTTAGTTGTGGGATCCTAGTTTCCCACCCAGGGATTGAACCCAAGCCCCCTGCATTGGGAGTGTGGAGTCTTAGCCGCTGGACCACCAGGGGAGTCCCCACTTATTTATTTTAAAATTTACATGCGGAAAAATTCATTTTCTGTGGCGCACAGTTCTGAGTTTTGACAAATTCAGGGAATCGTGGATCTCCCGCTGCAAACAATACAGAACTTTCATCGCACAGAACAAATTCCTTTGTGCTGGCCCTTTGTAGTGAGATTTGTCCCACCCCATCCTCTGGCAATCACTGGTCTGGTCTCTGTTCCCATAGTTTTTCCTTTTCCAGAATATTACGTAGACAGTATTATATGCTCTGTAGCTTTGTGGGGGGAGGGGAGTCTTTCTTCCACTTAGCAAAATGCGTTTTAAGTTCTTCCATGTCATAGGAGGTATCAGTTCTTTGGTTCCTGTTGCTGAGTGGCACCCGATTGTTTGGACAAACCTCTGTTCATTCGTTTACCTGTTAAGGGACATCAGAGCTATTCCCAGCAGATGTCTTAGGAATTTGTGGCATTTGATGTGACCTGGTGAGTTTGGTCCTTTGTAGACTCTCCAAACCAAACCAAATGGCAGAAGAAAATAGTGGTCTGTTCCTGCTTTCTCAAGGACCGTGGCCAACATCAAACCTAACCCTAAGAAGCAAATTCCTTGGCCAAGTTGGACCTAGAATCAGTCTTTGCAAACAAGATCCCAGCTGATTCTTAGGCCCATGAAAATTTGAGAGTCACCATTTTATGGCCTCTATAGTTTAGAAGTCAAGCTAGTCCCAGCCTCAGGCTCCCTCTTCCCCACCAAGCAGGCTGAGTCCAGGGCACCCCAGCTGTGACCAAGGAGAGCAGATTATGCAGGGAATCTGGGCTGAGCCCAGGGCCTGGCACCCAGGAGATGGGCTGGCCGTGAGGGGTGGGGGGAAGTGGAGGGGAGCACCAGGCCTTACCATGCTCCATTCTGTGTTAAACCATTTGGCCCCGCAGGGCTTGAGGTGGCAGGGTTGCTGGCTGGGGGGTTTCTCCAGAAAGGAACATTCATAGGGGTCCAGCACTTCAAAGGTGTCTGTGTTCTTCCTAACACAGATCACCTCCCTCTGCTGGGTCCCGCTCCCACACTCGATGGAACACTAGAGAAGGAAGCAGAGAAAGACAAGTGTCACATGATAGAAAGGGGATGAGAAATACCATCCATCAAGGAAGGTTTCCCAGAACTTTCCATCATTGCTTCAGGGAGGTTCCAGTTTTCCTGACAGCTCTGTTTCTGGCACGGAGAGCATCTGCCCTGAACTCTCGCGTCTTGAGGATGCTGGTGGCTGAGATCCTGATGCCCTCAGTAAAACGGGAGTGAAATCAGGTTTCCCATAGGTTATCCCACAGAGCATGCCATCCAGTCATTGGTTTTGTCTGGTAGACTCTGACACCTCTCATTGTAAAACAACGAACTAACATTTAGCTTATCTGCTGGCCTTTGGCGGGGTACGGCTTGGAATGAATTCTTTTCCCAGAGTCTGCATGTATGTGGGTGAAGTGCTACATTAAAACTCTTTGGGACTCACAAAACTCAGAAGAAGACCGTGGACTTGGGACAATGTCCCTTATGATCAACCCTCCCCTTCCGACAGGGCAGCCAGCAGGAAGCCTTTGCCCACAGAATCCAACTCCCTGGCTCCTTACTTGGAGCCGAAGCTCACTGAGGTTGTGATTGCAAAGAGTCCAGTCAGATAATTACACGTCTTGCTTCATTGCATTAGGTTATGGAAATACGATGCATGTAACTGCCTATTAGCTATTCTAGTTAGCATTTATTACTTTGCAAAATATTTTCTGTTCATGTTTGGTGTACTCTTACTACCTTTTGATTGAAAAAATTTTATAAGCTGTGATCTATACACTTTTAAAGACTTTAAAGAAGCTATTGCCTTTATGAAAAGCCTGTAAAAATGTCTACAGCTGCAACTCTTAATACTAGCCTTGCTTCTATGTGCAGGCACATGGTGAAATTAAAAAAAATGGTGGGGGGGAACCCATGTCACCACACAGCAAAAAAAGCCCTCAAACCCAAGCCAACAGACTACAGATTAGTCACACAGCCCATGATAAACCTCCCCATCAGCAATTTCTACTTTGAGCCTGTTTTCTGCCATCTTCACAGGTATACAGAAAACTACAAGGCTTCTTAGTTTTGGAGCTGTCTGTTCAGATGGTAGAGAATAAATGTGACCCAGACACAGGGGCAGACAAGAGGCCTGCTCCTAATGGCTAAAGACTGTGGAAGACCCTCCCGCCCCCGCAAGAACTAAGATAATTTAAGTGTGAAGCAGGGCTTCCCAGGTGGCTCAATGGTAAAAAACCCGCCTGCCAATTGAGGAGACACGGGTGCTATCCCTGGGTCAGGAAGATCCCCTCAAGAAGGGAATGGCAACCCGTTTCAGTATTCTTGCCTGGAGCATTCCACAGACAGAGGAGCCTGGTGTTCTACAGGCCATGGGGTCACAAACAGTTGGACATAACTGAGCATGCATGTACACACAAGGATGAAGAAAACCCAGAATTGACAGAGAAGAAAGAAAGCATCTGGGCATGAGTAATAGACTTGGTGGAATATCTTATGAATAAGAGTTGGGCTACTCCATTTCCAGAGTAGAAAAAGGGTCCCTAAACCTCAGAAGTCTCATTCTCTTGGGACAGCTTCTCTACAAGCCTCAGTAGGACCACTGCTAGCCCCTGAGCTCACAACTTCCAAGGGAGTCTTTTCCCCTAAGGCCACATGAAAAGTCCCAGGGAAGGACTCAGTTTGACTCGGCTTGGGTAACATGTCCAATCTGGACCAACCACTGTAACCAGGCCAGTGGGGCATTTGAGGCCAACTCTCATTCAAACTATGGGTCTGGAAAGAATATTTCCTTTTATACCTTGAAGTCAATTAATGTTTAAGACTTACTTTCAATAACTAAGCATGCTCTATTTCATTTTCTTTGGGGATAATATCCAATTCCCAGGGCAGGGAGGTGTCAGCAGGCTCTGACAGTCTTATAAACTCAGAAACAAAACCTGGTCTACAGTCAATCAGGTCCTGACCCCTTGGATGACAGGGCGATACACTGCATGTTTCTAATCTTAGCAGAAATAAACGCTGCCTTCCCCAGGATTCATGTGATTCTCACTTCTCTGAGTGCTTGCGCCCATGATCAGTCATGTCCAGCTTTTGTGTGACTCCTTGGACTGTAGCCCACCAGGCTCCTCTGTCCATGGAATTCTCCAGGCAAGAATGCTGGAGCCCACCAGGCTCCTCTGTCCATGGAATTCTCCAGGCAAGAAAATGTTGCCATTTTCTTCTCCAGAGGATCTTCCTGACCCAGGGTATTTAACCTGCATCTCTTGGGTCTCCTGCATTGGCAAGGGGGTCTTTACCACCTGAGCCATTGGGGAAGCCTGTTCTCTGAGTAGGTCTAGAGTTAATAGGAGGCCCATAAATGAAAAAGAACTGAATCCTGCTCCCCTCTCTTCTTCCTCAGACACTGGGGGACACGTGAGTTAAATTGCACTGGTTATCTGCTCTGTGTGAAGGCTGTTATGACCTGATACTGCAGTTTCACACAGGACTCTTCCCATTGTCTCAGTTTCCATAGATTGCTGTCGTTCAGTCGCTAAGTCATGTCCAACTCTTTGTGACCCCATGGATTGCAGCATGCCAAGCTTCCCTGTCCTCCACTATTCTCCCAGAGTTTCCACAGATACTTGGTGTAATTAGTGTCCCATACACCGTTCACTTCCGAATTATCTTTGGGGTTTAGATCCTAGATATTTTGCTGCCAACAATGAGATAGAAACATTGGCAGAAAAAAATAACAAACATGGAGAAGAGGAAACAAATATTTATTAAGTACTCCCCATGTGCCAAGCAACAACCCATTCATACAGTGTCTCATGAAAATCCAATAGCAACTCTAAAAAAGGTGGTATTATTATTCTCCTATCTGGATGAGGAAACAGGCTCAGAAAGGTTAAATTACCCACCCCAAGTCAGAGAACTAAGGGGACATAGAGCTGGGATCAGTTATCAAGTATGCCTAACTCTGATACCAACTTGGGTAGCATTGGTAGTACTTGAATTCTTTCTTTTCTTAATTTGCTAATATTTTACAGTTTGTATTATAAAAATATTAAAGGAAATTTGAGGAGAAAACATTTGCTCATGTTGTTTATATAAAAAGCTATACTTTGAAGTGGTTGAGATAGGGTTCACATACTTTAACATAGTCTGTTTTTCACTTGCCATTATATGTTCTTTCCACATCTTCCTAATTATCACTGTTGTTGTTACATAATACCGTAATGAGTTATGATATGCCATAATATTCCTAATTGCCCTGCTGTCATGAACATCTCTGTTGAAAAAGGCTTTTTTTTTCTCCTGTTAATTATTTCCTTAAAATGAATCCTTAGGAGTGGGGTGAGTGGGTTAGCAAATGAACATTTTTATGGTTCTTGACTTTTATTGCCAAATTGCTTTCCAAAGGGGCTGTATCAATTTACAAGGACAAGGCAGTCCATTTTTTTCAGGGTCTGTTTTTAAAGCTACTTAAAAGAAATAAAATTCTATATGGAGCCGGAGGTCCAGAGAATATATAAATCATGATCATCAGCCAAAATTCTTTGGAGAACAAGCCAGCCCTGGGAGCCAAATCCTAGATGGTCTGAGAACTCAAAATACCGATGGTCATCATAACAGGTCAAAGAGGGAATGATTTTAGGGGGCTCATGTGCAATTTTGGAACTCTAAGGAAAAAATTAATTGGTCAGTTAGGTTACTTTATTGAGGTATTTGGTGTTATTGGTTCTTCATAATGAACAAACGTAGCTTCTTGTGTTTCTGCTTCTTTCCCCCAGCTTTACTGAGATGTAATTGACAAATAAAATTGTAATATATTAAAAGTATGCTCATGATGATATAGTATACACATACATTGTGAAATTGTCCTTACAATCAAGTTAACCCACCCATCACCTCACATATTTACCTTTTTCACATGCATATGTGAGAACACTTAAGTTCTACTCTCTTAGGAAATTTCAACTATACAGTACAGTATTATCCACTGCAGTATAGACACCATGTTACATACTAGACCGCTCCCCCCACCAGAACTTGTTCGCCTTATAACTGAAAGTCTGAACTCTTTTACCAATCTCTTCCTGTTTCCCTCACCCCCAGCCCCTGGCAACCACCACCCTACTGACTGTCTCTTTTTAAACATTCTGTATTTATTGCTTTTGGCTGCGCTGTGTCTCTGCTGTGGCACATGGGCTTGACTGCTCCGTGGCATGTGGGATTCTAGCTCCTCGGGGGGATTGAATCTGCATATCTTGCACTGGAAGGCAGATTCTTAACCACTGGGCCGCCAGGGAAATCCCTCTATTCTCTTCCTCTGAATTTAACTTTTTTTCAGATTCCACTACTTGTGATACCATTGCAGTGTTTGTCTTTCTGTGTCCGGTTTACTTCACTTAGCATAATGCTCTCCAAGTCCGTCCATGTTGTTGCCAGCAGCAGGATTTCCTTCTTTTTTTAAAGGCCGAATAATACGCCATTATAAACAAATACCACATATTCTTTACCCATTCATCTGCTGACAGACACTTAGGTTATTTCCATGTTTTGGTTACTGTGAATAATGCTGCTACCCACATGGTAGGGGATGCAGGTACCTCTCCCAGGTAATAATTTTCTTACCTTTGGGTATATATCCAGAGGTGGGATTGTTGGATCATATCTATTTCTGCTTTTGACTTTCAAGTACAGCCCAAACTGACTTTATTAACAACAGCAATACGATAAGAGCAATAGGAGCTACACTTTATTGTGTGTTTATTGTACATCAGGCGCTGCATCACATACTTTGTCAACATCACTTCGCTTCTTCTAAAAATAACCTCATAGGTGCTGGCACGATCAGCATTGTATAGAAAAGGAAACCATGCTGGACCATAAGCCTCCTGAGGGCAGGAATATTTGTTTTGTTCAATTATGTAGCCCAAGGGTTTTGAAGGGCACATAGTAGGTGCTCAATAAACACTGTTGACCAAATGAGGCTCCAAAAGCATAAGTGGCTTCTCCAGGATCACGGGTAGCACAGCTGAGATTCAAATTCAGCATCCCTGGGAGACACCAAGCCCTGTTTCCTGACCCCTCTGCTATGCTGCTTCTCACCGGGGACAGAGACACGTCGGCTCTGGCCACTCACCTGACTCCAGCTCCCCGCAAACCACTCGACCTTGCCGGTGCAGGGCCCGTTGTCACACGGGGTGGCGTCTGCTGGCCGGTTGCTCCCGCAGCCCTCCAGGGGCAGGCTGCCGACGTGGTTGGTCATGCACACCACCGAGCGCGTCCGCACTCCAGCCCCGCACTCCGCCGAGCACTGTGAGACAGGACGGGCACGTTAGCGAGGAGGCCTCCCCACAGGTTCTGAAGTCCCTGGCAGAGGAGGTGAAGGAGGACAGAACCCCTCATTTCCCTACCAACGCTTTCCTTTGGAAACCACTGACCACTTGTCATTCACGGTTTCCTCCATTATGGGACATCAGTACGGCACCCATCTGGGTTTCCCGGGACAGTCTTCATTCCGAGTATCCCGTCCCACGGCTGTGATTAATACAGTTACACTTGTCAGCCTACCTGTTCTGGCTTTCAAGTTAAAAAATGCAGTTAGTCCCCTACATATAAAGGAGTTCCTTCCCAAGTGTATGTGTTAGTAGCTAAGTTGTGTCCGACTCTTTTTGACCCTATGGACCGTAGCCTGCCAGGCTCCTCTGTCCATGGGATTTTCCAGGCAAGAATATTGGAGTGGGTTGCTATTTCCTCCTCCAGGGGATCTTCCTGACCCAGGGATTGAACATATGTCTCCCAAGTCTCCTTCATTGCAGGCAGATTCTTTTGCCACTGAGTCACCTAATTTGCTCATAAATCCAACAAACTTAGCCTAGGTACCCAACTGACACAATCAGCTATGTAGCACTGTACTCTAATAGGTTTATAATACTTTTCACACAAATAATACAAAAAAACCAAACACATAAAAACAGAAGATATTTTAATCTTATAGTACAGTACCTTGAAAAGTATAATACAGTATCAGCTACATCACCACTGCTTTTATGCTTGCTTCTGGACATCCTGGGCTTGAAATCAAGATACTGTACTCTGTACTCTATGCAGCACCGTATAGTAAAATACACAAAAGCAGAACCACTTGTGGAGAATGCACACACATGACAATGTATGACAGACACGTGAACTAACTTACGTGACTGAACATGTGAATGCACGCTTGCATCTTTGAACGTTCAAAGCTTGAAGGTTCCTATGTAGAGGGCTCACTGTATAGTCAGCAGCAGAAGAATGAGAACACGAAAACTCGGGCACATGTCTGCCTGCTAGTAGCTGAGTCTGGCCTGGTCTGGGAATGGAGGGTTGAAGTCTCTCACAAGACACTGCTGCCTGATACTAAGGCAGGTGGTTCCATTCCTCAAAGGGCACAGCTAGGGGTAAAGTGGGAGGCAGACTGATAGAAAGGGAGAGCTTGGTCTGGGAGCCAGGCACATCAGTATGTGTCACATCCCTATTATCTGTGTGGCTGGGGCTTCCCCGGTGGCTCAGATGGTAAAGAATCCACCTGCAATGCAGGAGACCTGAGTCTGATCCTCAGGCCAGGAAGATCCCCTGGAGAAGGGAATGGCAACCCACTCCAGTGTTCTTGCCTGGAGAATGCCATGGACAGAGGAGCCTGGCAGGCTATAGTCCATGGGGTCGCAAAGAGTCGGACATGAGTGAGTGACTAAGCATGCACACACATGTCTGTGTGTCTGGGGGCCCGTGACCCAGTCCCTCACCTTTTCCATTATTACTTGGATGGATGGACACATTCCTGGCAGGAGGCCTCTGGTCCTGCACTGTAACCAGGTTTGCAGGGATTTGTAGGCACATTACGGGGTGGAAGCACCCTGAGGGATTCTTCTAAGGGAAGTGGTGCAGACTTGGCCTAATTGATAGGGAGGAACTAAGAGGCAGCCACTCATACCTCCATCCCGGCTAAACTTCCACAGTCTTCTGAAGAATCCAGAAACCCAGACACTGCTCATTTGATGAGCAGTTCAGCTGCCTTGGTCAGAGTACTCCTATTGCCCATCAATCAACAGCTTCCATAAGAGCAGACAGGCCAAACCATCATCTCCTCCCCCTCCCTCTCCTACCCCCAGGCATCTTTTAATTGCGCTTAGTATTTTTTCCTAAACTTTTTTTATTGTGGTAAAATACACATAACATAAATTTTACCATTTTAATAATCTTTAAGAGTACAAGTCAGGGGCATTAGGTATATTCACAATGTTGTGCAACCATTACTGCCACCCGTCTCTCTTCTAGGGCTTCCCTGTGGCTCAGTTGGTAAAGAATCCACCTGCAATGCGGGAGACCTGGGTTCAATCCCTGGGTTGGGAAGATCCCCTGGAGAAGAGAACAGCTACCCACTCCAGTATTCTGGCCTGGAGAATTCCATGGACTATACAGTCCATGGGGTCACAAAGAGTCGGACACGACTGAACAACTTTTATTTCACTTTCTCTCTTCTAACATAAATTTTATTTTTGTCTTTGATAGATGAACTCATAATGGTTTCCCTTGTACACAGGTAACTGGTGGGATAATGATGAACTATATACACCTTTCAGTTCCTCCTTGACACCTGACACCAGGGACCCCCAAGGTGGCCTGGCTCCTGGGAAGAGGAATGTTGGGGACGATTTTGAGTTTGTAAGAAGCAGGGGAGGGGCCTGTCATTTGCTGAGTGGCTGTTCTATGCCAGACACTCCCAAGATGTAGGAAAGGTATGATGCATTTATGCACTTTATTTAGAACTTCATTATTTAATATTCATGTGACATGCTAAGGAGAATTAAATAAGTTCTTTCACACCCATGTCTTGATCTCCGAGGCCCTTAGTCTTCATAGGAGGATAGAAAGCCTATGATAGTTCATCTCTAGGCCTCTCCCCAAAAGTCAGAAATCACCCTTGGGATTTCGAACTAGAGATTCATCTCTGTGTGGTTTGGGGCAGCTCCTGGTGCACACTCCTGCCCATCAGCCCAGCAGACTTGGTCCCGCCTGCCCGCCTTCCCCCTCGCTCACCCTCTCGCTCCACTCGGTCAGGAACCAGCTTTTGGCGCAGGGGCCCATGTCGCAGTTCTCAATGTCATTGGGCCGGAGCTTCATGTTGCATTCCTCGTCATCGACCACGTCCCCGATGTTGCTCACACACTTCACGTCCCGGGTCCTCTGTCCCACTCCACAGGGCACCGAACACTAAAACACAGCAAATGCACGTCAGTGCGGTGGGCAGTGCTCTCTCCGAGGGCCCCTCCCATCAGGGCACCCTTGGTCTCCTAACCCACCGCCTGAGCAGAGGACAGGGTAAGGCGTGACTCCTGGGTGGCTGTGTACCCAGCCATGCGATGCTACCTGGGGAGGATCCCAGGCTTCCTTTGATCTTTTGGGCCTCAGTTCTGTCAGCTTTGAAATGGGAGAGCAGGATGGCAAGGAGGAGTTGACTCTAGCAGTCACTGGTCTTCACCCCACCACGACACAGGAGAGAGGAAGCCTGTGTGCACCCGGCTCCCATGGGTCAGCCTGATTGAAAGTCGGCCCTTAGGTCTATCTGGCAACCAGCACTTGCTATGCGTCGCACGAAAGTCCTTCCAGGAAACTGCGGGAAGGGTCCTCCTGGAGAACCCAGGGTTCCCCCACATCGGGTCTGGGAGGGGAGAGGCGGGAGGGCGGGGGAGCTCCAGAGCAGGCCGCCCCCCGCGTACCGAGGTCCAGTCCGTCCGGATCTGCCACTCGCTGCAGATCTTGAGCTGGCAGGTGCTGGCGGTGTCCGGCTTCTCCAGGTGCTGGCAGCGGTAGGGCTGCACCGTCAGGCTGCGGTTGGCGTACACCTGGCGGCAGAGGACCTGCCGGTGCTGCATGCCCAGGCCGCAGGTTTTGCTGCACTCGGACCACTCCCCGATGTCCCAGCTGTGCGGGAGGAGACAGCGAGAAGGACCGTCACTTCAGTCAACAGGAAGAGAGCCTCTCACTCGGAAGCTGGCCGACCCAAAGGACACAGAAGCATCAGACTCCTTGGTTACGGGCGACCCCCAGCGGAAGGCAGCGCCTGGCAGCCTGCCTCCGCCCATCGGACTCCGTAAAGGATGGGACTCTGTTCCACACCCTATTCATCAGTGATTAGGACCCACGTTCCGTAAAATTACAGAAAACCAAGAAGGGACAAGTGATTTTTCTCTTTTTTTAATCTAGTCACCAAAATAACTCCAAAGGTGAGTTTTATTACCCTGTAGTACATTAACCCGCTTTGAGACTAACTTAGAAGTCTTATTCCAACCTTCGTTATTCTTTGTTAACTATTTACACATCAGTGTCACACATTCTCCTCTGTCATCCTGTCTTGCCACTTACTTAAATAAGACATTAGCACATGTCCATTGTGTCTTTGGGTAAGAGCTATGTTCTTATTAGTTTGAGAATTATGTTTTAGTCCCGTTTCAGGGCTTTTCCCCCTTGTTATTTTAAGTTTCTCTCTCTCTTTTTTTTTTTTTTGATGCGGAACATTTTTAAAGTCTTTATTGAAAGCATTACAATATTTTAAGAAATATTTATCTTTTTTATTTTGGGCTGTACTGGTTCGTCATTGCTGCGTGCTGACTTCCTCTAGTTGTGGAGAGCAGGGGCTTACTTTCTAGTTGCAGTGCACAGTCTTCTCGCTGCGGTGGTTTTTCTTGTTGTGATTCCTGGGTTCTAGGGCACAGGCTCAGCAGTTGTGGTGCATGGGATTAGCTGCCCCGTGGCATGTGGGATCTTCCCAGACCAGGGGTTGAACCTGTGTCCCCTGCACTGCAAGACAGACTCTGAACCACTGGACCAACAGGGAAGCCCCAAATTTATTACAATAGTGCCTCTGGTTTACGTCTTGGTTTTCTGGCCATGAGGCATGTGGGATCTTAGCTGCCCATCCAGGATTGAACTCACACGTCCTGCAATGGAAGGTGAAGTCTTAACCGCTGCACTGCCAGGGAAGTTCCCCGCCTTGTTTTTCTAAAAGAAGAGTTGGTCAATAACTAACCCAATACCTCTCCTGAGACGCTCCCCAGGCAGACATGTTTGTGACTTTGGTAATTGTGTCTCTGTACACAGCTCCGCTGAGCACTGACCACATTGGATTGTAACTCCTTGCTTCCCTCTTTGTTTCCCTGACCAGCTAAAACCTAGTTGCTCCGATTCACCAAAGGCTTCCTGGGAGTGTGCTATGAGCTCTTGTGTTAGTCCTGAAAGACAGGTATGTTTGCTAAACAGATTGCATTTTATGCATAGACTAAGTCTCATTTTAAATCAGATTATATTTACTTCTAGGGTCCTATGCAAAAGCAACCTGAGCCAGAAACACACGACCAAAACAGAGAGGTCCTCTTACAAGGCCGGGCAAGGGAAGATGTTGCAGGGCTCCTCCTCGGGGGTCGGCTTCATGGTTGAGTCACAGTAGCTCTCAGGAACCTCTTCGTGAGTGTTTCTGTGCACACAGCGAAAAATAGGGTACTGTGATCCTGCAAGGACAAGAAGTGTTTGAACACTGGGTGTTGGATGCAGACATGCAGAGATCCTGGTGCTGATGAAGAGAAGCCTCAGAAACAGAACTGTTCACACACACACACTCCTCCATCCTGAGATGTCAACACCTTCTGCACCAGGGCTTTCCCAGGCACTGTGGGGGCAACAAAGAAGAGTAGGAATAGTTCCCGTCATCAAAGGTCTTATGACCTATTCGGAGACATGGTTTGAACATGTTCAATGGCAGATAAAAACAATTTTCCTAAGAGTTCAAGACAATAAGAAAGATTGCTAGGCAGGGGAGTGGTTATAAAATGAACACAGACAATAACTTCTTGAAGGTTTTCTGGAGACATGAAAGAGAACAAGTCTCAGGGGATCTAGCTGCATCACAGAGAGAGGGTTGATTTTGGGGAGCTGTGCACACGTGTATTTTGGAGGGAGGAGGCTGTTCATGTTGTTGACCTAGAACAAAAGTGCATGGCAAACTGGCCTGTGAGT
Organism: Cervus elaphus; assembly: GCF_910594005.1. Taxonomy (NCBI): domain Eukaryota; kingdom Metazoa; phylum Chordata; class Mammalia; order Artiodactyla; family Cervidae; genus Cervus; species Cervus elaphus. Next base: position 81,625,528 of record NC_057826.1, read on the forward strand.
GTCAGGTATGTTGAAGAGACAGTCAGGCTGGGGCAGAGAAATAAGATTCAAGAGAGGCTAGAAAAGCAGCTGGCTTTGCCTTTGCAAATCATTTTTACACATTCCCCTAGTAAAGTACTGATCTGATGGTTAGTTATTTGAATATATGTCTGCCTCTTATGAGATGGTGAGCTTCTCAGGAACAGGACTAGTTCTTGATCAATCCTGTAACCCAAGTACAGCAGGGTAGTGAAGTGAAGTGAAGTGAAAGTAGCTCAGTCTTGTCTGACTCTTTGCGACCCCATGGACTACAGAGTCCATGGAATTCTCTAGGCCAGAATACTGGAGTGGGTAGCTGTTCTAGTCTCCAGGGGATCTTCCCAACCCAGGGATCGAACTCAGATCTCCTGCATTGCAGGTGGATTCTTTACCAGCTGAGCCACCCAAGTTTGTAAGTGCTCATAAAAGTTTGTTGAGTGAATATTTTTCAGAGGTCTAAAATCTGTTTTTATTTCTTTCCTAAAAAACTACTAATGGCCTCAGGTTGTTTTAAATGCACAGCTGAGTATTTCGTACTTAACAAAGCATAATCTATTTTGGAGAAAAAGTCAGAATTTGTTCAGTGAACTTTCTAGCTCTCAACTGGGGGGGGAAAAAAGTGGATTCCATTCTGCCTGCCTCTCTCTGCTACCCTCTGGTGGCAGCACTGAAGTATTACTAATGCGTGTTTAAAAGAAACTGCAACTCCAGTGTCTGAGGAATAAGATGCCTTTTTTTTTTTTTTTTTAAAAAAACAAATAATTGTCTACCCACCCCACCCACCCAAGCCCCAGTCTAGGCCAGTACCTGAATCCTGCTAGGCAGAACACTATCATTTATCCTACAGCTTTGTCTCAGTTCTGTTGCTAATTGGCCAGGCACTGAGACTTTCTGAACTTCAACTTGCTATCATTTTAATTGTAACTAGAGGGATAACTTTGACTGTAAGTGTCTCTAAATATGTCATCGGCCACAAAATGTTTCAGTGCTTCTTTGGGCTGGTCTTGTGTGACATACTGGGCCAGAGGGTAGTTCTTGTAAGAAACTTTGTAGGACAGTTTTCAATCAGAACAATCGCTTTTTTAAACTACTCTTGCTGTGAAAATTTACAACGCAGCTATAACTTGAGACCATTATTTTAAAATAATGTTCCAATTAAGCATAGTTATTAGCTGAGTAAAAAAGCAGTGCTGGCTATAACATTAATAGGAAGCAAAAGCTGTTGTGGAATTAAATTTTGTCCATGCAAACTAGTACAGCCGTTATGGAGAACAGTGTGGAGATTCCTTAAAAAACTGGAAATAGAACTGCTATATGACCCAGCAATACCACTTCTGGGCATACACACTGAGGAAACCAGATCTGAAAGAGACACGTGCACCCCAATGTTCATCGCAGCACTGTTTATAATAGCCAGGACATGGAAGCAACCTAGATGCCCATCAGCAGACGAATGGATAAGGAAGCTGTGGTACATATACACCATGGAATATTACTCAGCCAAGAATTCATTTGAATCAGTTCTAATGAGATGGATGAAACTGGAGCCCATTATACAGAGTGAAGTAAGCCAGAAAGATAAAGACCAATACAGTATACTAACGCATATATACGGAATTTAGAAAGATGGTAATGATAACCCTATATGCAAAACAGAAAAAGAGACACTGATGTACAGAACAGACTATTGGACTCTGTGGGAGAAGGCAAGGGTGGGATGTTTTGAGAGAACAGCATTGAAATATGTATATTATCTAGGGTGAAACAGATCACCAGCCCAGGTGGGATGCATGAGACAAGTGCTCGGGCCTGGTGCACTGGGAAGACCCAGAGGAATCGGGTGGAGAGGGAGGTGGGAGGGGGGATCGGGATGGGGGATACATGTAAATCCATGGCTGATTCATGTCAATGTATGACAAAAACCACTACAATATTGTAAAGTAATTAGCCTCCAACTAATAAAAATAAATGGAAAAAAAAATTTTGTCCAGTGACAAATCTGCTTCCATTAAGAAGAGATTTTTTAAATGAAATTCAACAGACATTAAGCACACTGTGCTGAGTTATAAAGACGAATAAGATTCAGTTCACAAATGTATGACAAACCCACTGGAAAAAAAAAAAAAAAAAGATTCAGTTCACAGCTGGCAGGATGCCCACTGGGACCCAGCCTTTAAGGGATTAAGTAAAAATCTTATCATTTAGCCCATCCCTTTCCCTCCAGACCGTGTGGGTTAAACTTTTCTACTTACAAGTTTGTGGACTGGAAAGGAAAAGTAAGTACCCCAACTTGTTGGCATTAATGAGGGGAGAATTGAATGTCTCTAGCTAAAAGGATACAGGTCACCCTAGGAATACTCTGCCTTGGAAATATGGATCCTGCTTAGGGCTGTGTGCACATGGCCACTGCCTGCCTCCTTCCACCTTCTTACTGCCTGTACAATACCTTTGTCCATTGTCAAGTTCCAGAGATTAGCCAAAGAAATAAATTCAGAGGCACACTTTCTCTGATGGTGAGAAAACACTAGCTCTACAATTCTTGACCCAATGACCAAAATGGTTTCTTTCTTTGGGTCAGTTTGTGTTTCTGCAAAATGGCACCTGGCCATCTCTTCATTGTCCAAGAATGCCACACAATTAGTCCTCTAAGTGATAGCCAGCAAGAATGGGGTGGGGAGGTCAGGTGCTGGCTGGACTTCAGGCAGTAGAAAAAATCTAGGATCAGTTGGTTGGGCTGGACATTGAGCATGTTAATCAAAATGGAAGTACATTCCATTGGAGCGGGGAGCATACCACAGGTAAAATGAGGCAAGACAGTGAAGGCAGGGGCTAGTGCAGAGGTCAGCCAGGCATTGTGAAGAGAGAGGCAAAATAAGGAGGAAGAAAACAGTAAACGACTCTAGTCTTTAAACTCAGGGATCGACTGAGCCAAGCCAAGAATTTGACCAGGTAGACAGAGGTCTGGGCAATGACTGAGCAGAGTATGGGTCACTCTTGTCCACTGGCGACAGAGCTCCTTCCTGTGATGATGCTATCATGGTGCTGAAATTTTAACCCGAGAGGCATGTGTGGTCTGGTGAGCGCTGCCAGGAAGGACTGGAAAAGAGTTTTAGAGAGGGTTTTTGTGGGGACAAATGATGAGATTACAAAGCAAGTGAACTTGGGTTTTGCAGAAAAGAGATGGACAGCTCTGGCAGGCTCAGAATTTCTTGGTTACGGCATACTTATCACTACACTGAGCACCATGAGATGAGCTAAATATTTTGCGCATCCGCACTGCCTTCCTGCGCTGCACGTCTGAGGCCATCGCTGGCTGGGAGCAAATCTTAGAGGGAGCAAAGGGGTCCCTCCACTGTGCCTGGGACAGAATAGATAGGCACCACTGAATGACCACCTGGATGAGTAAGTGGCATCTGTCCAGTGAACACAAGGCTGGGTGAGCAGCATATAGGGTGACGAAGGGCACATGCTCTGTCCTTGTCCCATTGTGTCCATAAGACAATGCCTTATGGTCTCCAGACAGGCCTACATCTCATCTTACTGGAAAGGCTGGGCCAGGCTACATTTAAAGGCTGAGATGAAAGAGACTCTTCTACACATGCCATCCTTGATACCAAACCACACACAACAATTTTTATCCTTTTAATAACTACCTTAATTTCTCTGGTTCCGAGTACACTTGGTTCCTTTAAGTGGCATCAGGTGTGTATGTTAGTTGCTCAGTTGTGTCTGACTCTGCAACCCCATGGATGGTAGCCTGCCAGGCTCCACTGTCCATGGAATTCTCCAGGCAACAATACTGGAGTGTGTTGCCAGTCCCTTCTCCAGGGTATCTTCCTGACCCAGGGATCGAACTCCCCATCTACTACATTGCAGATGGATTCTTTACTGTCTGAGCTTCCAGGGAAACCCCTTAATGGGCATCATATGTCTGTGTGTTTAGTCGCTCAGTTGTGTCTGACTCTTTGCGGCCCCATGTACTGTAGCCTGCCAGGCTCCTCTGTCCATGGGATTCTCCAGGCAAGAATACTGGAGTGGGTTGCCATGCCCTCCTCCAGGGGGCCTTTCCAACCCAGAAAAGGATCTTCCTGACCAAGGGATTGAACCCCATCTGGGCCATCAGGAAAGCCCACGAATACTGGATTGGGTAGCCTATCCCTTCTCCAGGAGATCTTCCTGACCCAGGAAACGAACTGGGGTCTACTGCATTGCAGGCAGATTCTTTACCAGCTGAGCTACCAGGAGAACTCAACGGGCATCATACTACTGCCTAAATGGTAGAATATTTAGGAACTAATACATGTTGATCTTGAGTTTCTGTGTCAAGTACATTTCACACTGCTTACTACACTAAACTGATGTTGTGACAGATCTTCACTAAACTCTTTTTGGCCTTAATGTATAATTATCTCTTGCTTTCTGCCTCTGTCAAGACACATTCAACAGGCATTTAACTTTCCCTCATAAGGCTTATAAGAGAAGTTGGTACAATGACTCTCTAGTTTATATTCTCTGTGCAGGTGTTAAGTATAAGCACAATAAAGCCTCCATACGTCAGCACTCCAGTTCTGAAAGCATCATGGAACTAGCAAAGGTTCCAAGCAGAAAGAGCTCCAGACCCCAAGGGGAACCAAAGACTTAAATTCGATTCTCAAAAGCCACTAAGTCAGTGCTTTTATGAAAAATGTAAAAGCCTTAGAGGTGGTTGTGAAAGATTTTTTTCACGTGTTGATTATGTCAAGGTTCCCAAATTTTGTGCTCTCAAACACAAGTCTCTTTAAGAAAGGAAAAAAAAAAAAAGTCCCCAAACCAATATGCCGGGAGCTTCACAGTTTCCCAGTTGCAGAAACATTCTGAGATATAGCCTTTGTTTCTATGATAATCTCCCTTCAAAGAACAGCTGTTTTAGGATCACAAATAGCACTTCACTACAAGCAGGAAGCTCTCACCATATATACGAAGGAAATCATGACTAAAAGATTATACATACTCTTAAAATGAAGATTTAAGGCACCTGGAACAGAGAAGCAGCATCAATTTCCAACCCAGGTGCAGAACATTACATCAGGGGTTTCTGGACATCGTATCCCACATCTGTCTTAACTTTGGAGTGTTCAAGGACTCAGGGTTGTGAGCCCATGTCACAGTCCAGACTGATAATGATATTGATCCTTTTACACACAGACAGGCTTGGCTTCAAACCTATCACAACCTTGTTTTATTTATTTAAATTAATTTGCATTGGAGTGTTAAGAGTCCCTTGGACTGCATGGAGATCAAACCAGTAAATCCTAAAGGAAATCACTCCTGAATATTCATTGGAAGGACTGATGCTGAAGCTCCAATACTTTGGCCACTTGATGCAAAGAACTGACTCATTAGAAAAGACCCTGATGCTGGGAAAGATTGAAGGCAGGAGGAGAAAGGGACAACAGAGGATGAGATGGTTGGATGGCATCACAGACTCAATGGACAGGAGTTTCAGCAAACTCTGGGAGATGGTGAAGGACAAGGAAGCCTGGCATGCTGCAGTCCATGGGGTCTCAAAGAGTCGAGACACGACTGAGTGACCGAACAACAAATAGTTGTTTTATAATGCCGTGTTAGTTTCTACTCGCAGCAAAATGAATCAGCTCTATGTATACACATATCCCCTCTTTTTTGGATTTCCTTCCCACTGAGATGGACATTTAGGTCACCACAGAGCACTGAGTAGAATTCCCTGTGCTATAGAGTAGGTTCTCATTAGTTATCTGTTTTATACTTAGTAGCGTAAATACGTCAGTTTCAGTCTCCCAGTACTTCCCCTTCTTCCCCTCTGGTGTCCAAACACTTATTCTCTTATGTCTGTGTCTCTGTTTCTGCTTTGCAAATAAGATCATCTACACCATTTTTCTAGATTCTGCAGATATGTGTTAATATACATCTGTCTTTCTCTTTCTGACTTACTTCACTTTGTATGACAGTTTCTAGGTGCGCCCATGATACAAAAACAGAAATATAGACCAATGAAACAGAATAGAAATCCCAGAGAAAAACCCATACACGTACAGTCATCTAATCTATGACAAAGGAGGCAAGAATATGCAATGGAAAAGACAGCCTCTTCAAGAAGAGGTGCTGGGAAAACTGGACAGCTACGTGTAAAAGAATGAAATTAGAACATTTTCTAACACCATACACAACAATAAACTCAAAATGGATTAAAGAACTAAATAAGGTCAGACACTATATATCTCTTAGAGGAAAACATAGGCAGAACACTCTTTGACATAAGTCACAGCAGGATCTTTTTTGACCCACCTCCTAGAATAATGAAAATTAAAAACAAAAATTAACAAATGGGACCTAATTAAACTTAAAAGATTTTGCACAGTAAAAGAAGCCATAAATAAGAAGAAAAGACAACCCTAAAAGTGGGAGAAAATATTTGCAAACAAAGCAACTGACAAAGGATTAATCTTCAAAATATACAATATCAAAAAACAAACAACCCGACCAAAAAATGGGTGGAAGGCCTAAATAGACATTTCTCCAAAGAAGACATAGAGATGGCCAACCAATGCATGAAAACATGCTCAACATCACTAATTATTAGAGAAATGCAAGTCAAAGCTACAATGAGGTATCACCTCACACCCAATTTAAATTTCACCAAAACTCCACCCTTCCCCCCAAATCCTATTACTGGATCTTTTCTTTCCCTTGGAGAGATGCTGTATACTCCCTCTGGTGTGTAGGCCCCCTTGCTGCATAAACTGACTTTGCTGGGCTGCAGCCTTGTTCCTGGTGGTCTTAGTTGATTGGGATTAAGATAATGGGATAAATCCAAGATCAAGAAATTACTGAAGAGGAGGAAGGGAGTTGTGAATGTTGGTGAGTATAAAAGCTAGCTAACTAAGCTTGCAAGCTCCCAAAGCATTTTTTTTCCTTCTGAAATCCTTAGATCTGAGAATGACTCTCCAATGACATTTGTGTTCCATGACAACCTTGCCTTGTGTGTCAACTTGTAGATCTTGAACTAGGTGAGTGTATTCTCTGATTATTAATGAATGTCCTGTGCAGGAAAGGGTTAACTCAGCAGGCTTGGGTTGCCCAGATCCTGCACATTCCAAAGACAGACCTGTGTCTAGGACTGGCCCTTGACTAAGGCTGGAGATAATTAACCTCAGAGCCCCTGGAATACTCTGCTGATGCGAGTTATTCTATGCTAGAGATCTTGGGTTGCGCTGTATCCTTTTGACAATCTAGTCTGTGCCAACAATGTGATTTATATGAATGCCTGTTTTTTCATGCCTTAGGTCATAGTGTATCAGTTTGACCTCTGGAGTGCTAGAGGCTGAATAGCTAATGTGGGAGATGCATGTCTGCATGATTGAACCCCAATAAATCCCTTGGAAACCAAAGCTGGAGTGAGCATCTCTGGTTGGCAACAGTAGGCTTATCTATAACATTGCTGGCTTAATCAAATGCAGCCCTGTGTCACTCTACTGGGCCCTAGGGGACACCAGGAGGCTGGCACTTGGCTTGGTGTCTCCTAGACTTTGTCACATGTGCTTTTTTTTCCTTTGCTGATGCTAATCTGTAGCCTTTCACTGTAATAAATCATAACCATGAGCACAGAGACTTTTCTGAGTTTTCCAGGTCCTTCCAGTGGATCATCAGGTCTTGGGGACCCGCTAACAGAGAATCCACTGCGAGCCATCTTGCAGTCAGGCTCAAGGCAGGAAGGGTTTGCCACATGCCTGGGGACCACCTGTATGTTCCCCACTCCCGCCTGGGAGTCTGCAGAGACCTTCCCAGCCCTCACACGCGCTTACCTTTCCCGCAGGTGGTCGAGCACTCTGAGGTCCCCAGCTGCTTCCAGTTGTGATCCCGGCTCCGCCGAGGGGGCTGTGGAGCCGGCGGCACCACACTGTCCGGCCGGTGGGGAGAGAATCTGTCTGGCTGCCTGACCGGGAAGGTCTGTGCTGATTCCGACGTGAACATTTCAGGTGCCCCGCCGTGCGCGTCTGCCTTCTCCGGGTCCCCCTCTTTCTCTTTCCCCTCCTGCTGGCTCCTCCCTTCTGGTACCAGCTGGCCGTTGAAGGGCTCCCCTAGGAGAGGCAAGTGCACACACCACACAAGATGGGTTTGTACGGTGAGTCGTCAAGAGGAAATGATCCAGCATTAGAAATCAGGGAGCATGAGGTCATTTCTAACTCAAAGCACATATATCTAAAATAAATAGATGCTAATTTCAGTAATATTAAAATATTATTAAAAATGAATGAGAAAAACATGAACATCACAGGAGGGAAAGTGAGCAAGGGCCTGGGAGAGGCAATTTCTTTTCTTTTCATGCGAAAAGAACTACACACAACCAGAAGTCATACAACAGTGCTCAGCTTCATTCCTCATTAAAGAACTACACAAGAGAGCAACAACAGCAATTCTATTTATCTAACAATAAAGATGTGAAACTCTGGAAACCTTTAAATCCCTAAACCCCTCATTGAAGGTGCTGTAAAACACACTATCTCACACTGGGGTGAGCCTGCAAATAGATGCAAAGCTTTGGAGGGCAACTTGGCAAGATCGCTCTAAATTTTAAATGCACATATCTCTTGACTTAGCCCTTCAACTTCCAGGACAATTGTCATGCAACTATTCCCATTCTTTTACATAAAGCTGTATGTACAAGTATGGTTACTCATTTGAAACACCAAAACAGAAGAATGAATTTAAATGCCCACCAGTGCGTGCATGTGTGCTAAGTTGCTTCAGTTGTGTCCAACTCTTTGCGATCCTATTGTAGCCCACCTGGCGCCTCTGTCCTTGGGATTCTCCAGGTGAGAATCTGGCCTGGGTTGCCAGGCCATCCTCCAGGGGATCTTCCTGACCCAGTGGTACTAGTTAAAAGAAATTATACTACAGCCATGAATGAAATACTATGTAATTTTTAAGAAAAGAATGAAGCAAACACACGTCATGACTGACAGGTTGTTTGGTGAAAGAAAAAAGCATGATAGAATTCAGTTTGTACATACATACACATATGCAGATGTGGCCAGACACTTTTTGAGAGATTAATTTGTGTTTTGTTCTTTATCTCTGTTGCTCCTCCTCCTCTCCTAGTTCAAGTGGCTAAATTATTGGATTTTCTTGCCTGAGATTTTTGTAGGAGAGAAGGCAAAAGCTACTGGAAGTCAACAGCTCATCTTTCCCATAGCAAAAGCCTGAGCTCCCAGTAAGGATAGCAGGTCCCAGAGGAGCTGGCCCAGGGGAAGGAGGAGAAAAAAGTGGAGAGCACTTTCTAAGAGAGAGAGAGAGTGTCAGAGAGAGATGGAGAGGCAGATGTCTGAGGTCTTGCGTTTCCTGAGCACCACAGACCTGCCAGGCAGGAAACTTTCCTCATATCTGGGGTGTGTGTGGGAGCCTCCAGATTGATTAGGATTGAATTTTCTACCAGTTTCAAGGAAGTTTCAAATTCAGGTTAGTTTTATGTTGGCTTATAGAAAAGACTGGCATGTGATGGTCCTGGTATACTTAGATTGTAGACAAAGATTCAAATCGGCTTGAACATGTTTGTACATGCCCAGAAAGGGCTGGACAGAGTCCCTCCAAATTGTTAAGAGAGATTGCCTCTGGGAAGCTGGGCGAAGTATGAGGTTGGGAATGCTGCCTTTTTTTTTTTTTTTAAAATAAATAGACTTTATATATATATATACACACATATACGTATATATGCCCAACTATATACCTATAGTTGCCATGACCTCCTCCAGGCGATCTTCCCAACCTAGGAAGACACGGGTTCGATCCCTGGGTCAGGAAGAATCCCCATGGACAGAGCAGCCTGGAGGGCTACAGTCCATGGGGTTACAAAGAGTTGGACATGACTGAGCACACACGCATTGTATAGAACCCGCTTGCCAATGCAGGAGATGTAGGAGACACGAATTCAATCCCTGGGTCGGGAAGATGCCTGGAGGAAGCCATGGCAACCCACTCCAGTCTTCTTGCCTGGAGAATCCCATGGACAGAGGAGCCTGGCAGGCTACAGTCCATAGGGTTGCAAAGAGTTGGACACGACTGAAGTGACTTGGCTCAGCACGGCAAGCAGTTTTAGGTTCACAGCAAAACTGAGTAGGAAGTGCAGAGAGTTCCCTTCTTTCTCCTGCCCCGACAAATGCACAGCCTCCCCCATCAACATCCCACATCACAGTGGTACATTTGTTAAAACTGATGAACCTACACTCGACATATCCAAAGTCCACAGGTTACATTAGGGTTCACTCTTGGTGTTTTACATTTTGTGGGTTTTGACAAATGTGTGACATCGATCAACCACTGCAGTGTCACACAAAATAGTTTTGCTGCCCTAAAATCCTCTGTGCTCTGCCTGTTCATCCCTCCCTTCCTTGTAATCCCTGGAAACCATTGATCTGTTTACTGTCTCCATAGTTATATCTTTTGCAGACAGTCACACATATATACTTGGAACCATATAGTATGCAGACTTTTCAGATTGGCTTCTTTCACTTAGTAATATGCAGTTAAGGTTCATACATGTCTTTTCCTGGCTTGATAGCTCATTTCTTTTTAGCACTGGATAATATTCCATTGTCTGGATGTGTCATAGCCCCTTTATCCAAATTCACTTACTGAAAGACATCTTGGTTGCTTTCAAGTTTTGGCAATTGTGGAGCTGTTGCATTTTACTTTATGTATTTCTATTTTGATTGAATAGTGTTCAAGCATTCATAAGTTTAATATCAAATAAGGAGGCAAATTCTAGGGTTACTATAAAATGCAGTTAAAACTTAGAGCTTTCTCTCCTCTTTCATCAGCACTTTCTTATTTAGTTGGCTACTTAAAATACTTCTTGGTTTAAAATACTATATGCAGATTAAACTAATAGAATCAAGACCAGTATATTGATATAAATAAGGCTGTCCAAATGTTATCAGATAAAACTTTTTAAGATCTTTTATGTGTATTATATGCCCTGGGCACTGTGCTAGGATGGACACCTAATTCATTCAATACCTTCCCCCTCCTAAATAAAGCCTTTGAATGTACATTTTCTTCCTTTCTATTCTGTGGATTGTGAATGCATTCAGAGAAGTTACTTTCTTGCATGAAGATGCACAGCAAAAAAGGGGTAGAGTTGAATTCAAGCTCTGGCCTCCTGTCTCTATTGATATGGAGGATGAAGCCTGGTCCAGATTGCCTCTCCTCATCAATGTTTTATGGCTGAGCCCTTCTGGCCTGCTCTGTCCCAGGCAGCTGATCCCAGGACCACATGCCACCCATTAGCTGAGACCCATTAGGCTTGCTATCAATCACCATCATCCTATATGATTTCAAATAGTCTATCCAATTGCCCCTATAAGTCATATCAGCAATCTCAATATTTTGCCATCTGAACTTGGTTTCTCAGGCTTCATATTGCTCCTGGAAATGGCTTAAAAATTCTTTCAGGCTGAGTGTGCTGACTTGCAGTTTGGACATGCCAGGCAAACACCAGGCTGTTATCTCTAGGCAGCCCACGTGTCTCCTCCTCTATCTGGGACAGATGACCTGATTATCCAATCAGCAGCCCAGGGAAGGATGGATGGATGGGGTCTCATGTCTGTCCCCTCACTTCCTAGGACAGACGTTGGACCAGGTCACCTCTAGGCAGTATAACAAGCACAGGGGCTAGTGACCCAGGCTGGCCTGAGGTCCAGGATGTGGACAAGTAACTCAGTCTCTCTAAGCTTCTATTTCCTTACTCTTAAAATGGGGCTAATAATAGTTCCTTCCTCTGAGCACACTTGTGAGAATTGATGAGTTAGTCTATATGAAGGGCTCAGCAGTGTCTGGCACATAGTGAGGACTCAGTCTGTGTGAGAGATTATTATGAATGTTTCTGCAGACCTTTCTGTTTGAAAGATAGAAAAGACAGTCTACGTTTGGGTGGTAGGCTCCATCACCATTTGGTGAAGAAGGATCAGCCAGGGGCTGTGACGCATCCAGCAGCAGCCAAGCAGAGCAGCCAGCTCTGTCTCTCAGCAGGGCCCATAGGGAAGAGGTCAATTGTCAGATGCGAACCCATGATGCTTTTCTTATAGGTCAAAGCCGTGTCAGTGGAAGCAGGAGGGGACCAAGAGAAAAGGCCTGTGGTAGACAGAACAATGGCCCTCTGAAGGTGTCTGGGTCCTAATCCCTGGAACTTGGGATGTGTTAGTTTAATGTGGTGAAAGGGATTTTGCAGATATAATTAAGCTATCCTGGGTTTTGAGGTGGAGAGATTTATCCGGCTGAGCTCAATGTAACCAGAAGGGTCCTTATAAGAAAGAGGCAGGAGGGTGAGAGTCAGAGAAGGAGATGTGATGGCAGAAGATGGTCAGGGGCAGAGGGAGATCGAAAGGTGTTACTTGGCTGGCTCTGAAGACGGAAGAAGGGGCCACGAACCAAGGAATGAAAGTGGCCTCTCGAATTTGAAAAAGGCAAGGAAATCGATTCTCTCTGAGCTTGCAGAGAATGCATAGCTCACCAACACCTTGATTTCTGCCCAGCAAAACCCATTTTGGACTTTTGACCTCCAGAACTATAGGATAGTAAATTTGTTATTGTTTTATGCTCCTCAGTTTGAGGTCACCTGTTACAGCAGCAATAGGAAACTAATACATAAGACAATTCAAGATGTTGAACCGAAAGGCAGGCTGAGAATGTTCACTTTGGTTTTTTTTTTCAGTTTAAAAAAAACTTGAAATAATTTTATTTTTGGCTGCACTAGGTCTTTGCTGCTGTGTGGGCTCCTCTCCAGTTGCAGTGTATGGGCTTCTTATTGCGAGAGCTTCTCTTGTGGTTCCTGGGCTTTATAGCAATGGGCTCCACTGCTCCATGACATGTGGGATCTTCCTGGATCAGGGATCAAACCCATGTCCCCGGTCTGCAGTGGCAGGCGGAGTCTTATCCATTGTACCACCAAGGAAGCTCTGTTCACTTCATTTTTAAATCAAGTGAATGAAACACTCTCAGAGAAAGTTCAGGCAAATGCTGAAGCATCCTCTGATACCAAGGCCCATTGACTCTGAAATATGTGTCCATGAATTTTCGCTGTGTTAAGTAAGAGACAGAGGGCAGATATACAAGACGAAGAGAGACAGGGCTTTAAAGGGAAATGATCTGGAGTGATTGGCAGCAAAACAAGAAGTTTTACCTGGTCTCCTGTGAGGTGGCACCTGTGGGCTGATGGCGTTGTTCCCCATGATAACGTACTCGTAGTGGACTCCTGGGTTAGGCTGCTGGTGTATCATCTGACAACACAAAGGTCAATGTCACTGCACTGGGACACAAGAACATCCCTTTCCGGCTGACCCTGGGCTCAATGGTGTAAGTGGCATTAACTATAAATAAGTGGATTGATTTACATCTAATAATAATAGTGGGCCAGAGACAGACTAAATGAAAGCTATTTTCAGATGGCTTTTTGCTATTTGCTTTTGAAGGATGAAGAACATAGTCTTTGAGAGATTTGGAAGAAAGTTAGGCTGAAAGTCACGATTTTATAAGTTCCAAATGGAAAGATGGGCGCAATGGTAGGGGACCTTTCTGTTGGCTCCCCACCATCTTCTCCATGACTTAGATTTTGTGCACAGATCTCAAAACGTCAATAAGAGACACCTGGGTTTACACTACAGAGACACTGTTTGAACACTAGGTGGCGAGACAGAGTCATGAAGAAAGGGCCAGACTTCTAGGTTCCTCTGAAGTCCTCTGCCCGGCTTATGAGCCTGGCTCAGGAAGGTCTGCCCCAACCCTCTCCCTTATTGACTCTCTGGGTCCCATCCCCTCTCATCCATGGAAAGCTCCAGAATCACAGAGAGATGGGATGAGAAATACAGGTACCAAATAAGGGAAGTGTCTCCTGGGTCCTATTCTCTCAGAAACCCATGATAAAAGCTGCATAGGGCCATGAAAGCCAGCAATTAAACACTGTCTGGGACAAGAATACAAAACAAGCCAGTACACAGTGGCAGACTAATTCCCTCCCTATTGGCTTTGGAGCACAAAATCCTTTGTACCCATGGCTTTCCTGGTGGGAAGCAGGGTGGTGGGCTAAAGAAAGCAGTTGAACAGGAATCTGAAGTGAAAACATGAGCCGGGCAAGGAGACAGGGTCATGTTTTGATGTTTCCATCTCTACTGCTTTATAAAGGGGTTCTCCTGATGGCCAGCCATGTCACCTGGAGCAAATCCCTCAATCTCATAGCCTCTGATTTCTTCATCTGGAGAGGCAGGAGGTTAGAATCACAGCTGATCTCTGAGGTCCTGTTAGCTAGAGGCGTTCTCTGAGTCACCCTGCAAGGGTGGGTCCTGTTCGGTCCATGAGGGTATCTGCTCCGTCCATTTATGCCACCAGCCCTCACCCCTTCCCTACATGTGAAACAGGGCTTCCTGTCTCTAAATCAGCCAGGGGAAGGCAGTCAGGAGAACCCTGGGGTCCCTCCCATCTAGGAACCATGTGGGGAGCAGAGAACCCCTGAGGGACATGGCGGTGTGACCACAGGTCCCCACGATCCACTCCCAATTCCCTCACTTCTCTTTTCACACAATCTGACACTCATTCTGGGCCTGGAAATCCTTCCCCGCTCTTCTGTGCTTCTATGTGAACGTTCTGCCAGTGCAAACTTTGTCCCATTTATGAATTTATTATTGGCTACCACATCCCAGACCACCCACAGTGGGCCTTTAACAACCTGAGTTTTTATCCCGATGCCATTTGAAACTTACCCAGAGTCCAACAACCACTGGACAGTCTATTAAAAAATATTCAGAATGAGTTATAACAAAGCTTCCTTTGTTGTTTCTAATCCATGAGCCACTCGGCCCAAAGGGAATGAACATGTAACTGTATAGTTGGACAAGTAGTATTTATAAAACTCAAACTCAGCAAGTATCAGGTACACCAGTGTGACTCTGGAGATGGTGAGAGAATATATATTGATGGGTGAGCTCATTCCGTTTTATCAAAACTTTGATTTTGAGCTTTTATTTCCGGTCCCCTTTTATTTCCTGATCTTTTTTAAGAAGCTTGGATTCTAGTGGTTTCTTATAAAAATAAAGACCATTTTTAACTCTGGGGCAACTTAATACTTTTAGTTTCTTGTAAAAGAAATCAAAGTGCTGTCTTCTGGGAAGCAGGGAACCTCTAGTAAATCTCTATATTGTTACTCCAAGCTTTACTGTGTCATGCAGAGGACTCTGGAGTTCTTGTTTCTTCACTTGCTTTAATCGAATTTGAAGAGGGCTGGGAACTGTGAGTGGTCTTGTCTTGCTTTAGGCATTTGCTTTCTTTTGCCATAAAAAGAAAACACGCCAAATTAGCATAGGAGGAAAGTGCCTGGAGGAGATCCAATGCTCATGAAATAAAGGATATGTTTTGCCTCTGATTTGATTCAACAAGTAAAATTGGTTTTACTGGGTCAGTAAATGCTGAGGGTAATAGGCATCTGGGCGAGTTTATGGTTTCTATGAACTGGGTACATTGAGAGCTGAGTGGCAAAGATGAGCACCAAGCATGTAAGGGCACCCCAAAAGGCACCACTCAAATGATCTTATTGAGCTGGGGCAACCTTTGTTGTTTAAGTTTTCTAAGTGTGGTCCTGAGAAGCAAGAAGACACAAAGGCAATAGTTCAAACTCACATAGACATCCAAGATCTCATTAGTGGGACCTTCGGCCAAAAAGGACTCTCCGGCAGTGCTCGAAATCTCATTTGGACGCTTGTATGTGAACATGGTCCCTCCGCCCTCGTATTTTCCAGGCCGGTCAATTGCCCAGTTCCCATTGATGATGGAGCGGCCAGAACGACTTCGCAAGGCTGTTGAGAAAAATGAGACAGTCCTTGGGTGAGCCCAGGTGTGCACAAGAAACTGACCGACCCCTGGTTGCTGGCTTATTCACTCATCAAGTTTGCTGCTTCATCCACTATGTGTGGGGCACTGGCCTAGGCCGTGGGGCCGGATGAGGCATCTAGATCACATCCCTTTGGGCCTCGTCACTCCTTCAGCTGACTTCAACTCTTTAAACCTCTTGGACTTAGTCTAGAAAGGAAGGGTGGGACAGGTTAGGAGAGCAGGACATGGAAAATGCATGGAAAAGGAGAAACTTAGAAGTGGAAGACAAAAGGAAGGGGGAACAGAAGCTGTATTCTATCCCATTATCTAAAGGTGAGAGGTTGCACATTGGCAGCTCATGAGCTGATTTTGGCTCACAAATGAGCTTAATTTGGCCATTATAGTGTTTTTATTTAAAAAAATATTGAACGCAAATTTAAGAATTGGGAGATTTCACATAAAAAGTTTAGAGTTCTAGCTTCTCTTGTAAAACAAGAAGACATGCTAACCTCGGCTCCATGTTCTGTCACGGCAGCAATCATGGAGCTGGGAGGACCACCTCTGTTAAACAGGGCCTGCATGCTCTGACTGTCCTTCTCCCCACCGCTCCTTAATACTCCCCAACACCGCAGCTAAGTCTCAGTTTATTACCCATTGACTCATGAATATAGATTATGCATCATGGTTGAATTATTATTTTTTCTTACTGAATAGAGTTTTTCTTACAATTCTTCCTACCTGTATGTCTACTAAAAGCGGCAAAACTAAAGATGGGCTAGGAGGGCCATATGATTGTCTCCTCCTTGGTCACCTCCACTCATGTATATTCCCTGACTTCCGCAGCCTTCTAAGGATGGGCACTGTGAACTAGTCCCATGTACACCGTCAGAATGGATCGTCACAACATTGCTAAGCAGGTGTGCGCGTCATTTTTCAGAGCACGTCTGAGAGGGAACTTGTTCAAGTTCAGAGATGGGTGACAGAACCATGACTTGGAGTCCACACTCAGGAGGGAGGTAATAAAGGAGAAGAGGGGCAAGGAACAAGATCCTATGGTTACTGAGAGAAGAAAGGACATATTTTACCCCCTCACACATTTGGTACCTGGATACCACCACCACCCCCCAGGCCAAAGGAAAATTGGATCCTAGTCTTCTTTTTTTTAAATATTAGTTTACTTATTTGACTGTGTTGGGTCTTAGCTGTGGCACACAAGATCTTCTATTGTGGCATGTGGCTCAGCTGACCCATGAAATGTGGGATCTTTAGGTCCCTGCCCAGGGATCAAACCCATGTCCCCTGCATTGCAGGGCAGATTCTTAAATACTGAAACACAAGGGAAGCCCCAAAGGAGATCATGCTCTAAGTGACATGGTCAATAGTAGGCCTGTGGTGGCACTGATTCTGTGTACTTTCAATTTACAGTTACTAAACTTAATACTTTTTTACAATGTATTATGAAAAAATTTACACATGAACAAAAGGAGTGAGAAAGGTATAATAAGCCTCCATGTACCCATCCCATCACCCAGCTTCAACAATGATCACGCCTGCCTTAGCTTGTTTTGCTTTGCCAATGACAGACGTTATCTTTACATTTTTCAGTGGTGATGGGGGTTTAGTCACTAAGCCATGTCCAACTCTTGTGACCCCATGGACGGTAGCCTGCCAGGCTCCTCTGTCCATGGGATTCTCCAGGCAAGAACACTAGAGAGGGGGTTGCCATTTCCTTCTCCAGAGACATTTTTTAGTAGATCTCTCTAAAGTATAAAGACTCTTTGTTTCTTAAAGCCAGTTTAGCAGTGTTTTCTACAATGGGCCTTCCCAGACCTGCAGAGTCAGAAGCTGCTTGCAGGAGTGGAAGAACCCCCAAGGCTGAGGTGACCCGTGCCTCCCACCCCCCAAAGATGCTATCCCTGGCTGGCTCACTACCATGGCTCCTGGGAGATCACAGCTGTGGAACATCGAATACCAAGTTAGAAAATCACTTCAGCTTACTGAGTGGCAAAGAAGAGTCAAGAGTTGACACTGAGGATGAACAGGTTTGGGCTATTTTCTCTCAAAACCATAGTTCTTGAGAGTGGTCCATATAGGGTCTCTGTATTCTCACTTCCCATTCACTTCTCAGTCATCTCCAATCTGGCTCTTGTTCCCGTTATTTCACTGAAACAATTCAAATGAATGTCACCAGGACCTCCATGTTGTCAAATCCAATGGGCACTTTCAGCCTTCCTCTTATTGGATGTCTTGGCAGCATTTGGCACTACTGGCTGCTCCATCCTATTTGAAGTCTTCTTTCACTGGGGTCTGGGACACCTCATTCAACTGGCTTTCCTCCTGCTCTCGGGCTGTGCATCCATTCTTTCTTTTTTCTCATCTTTTTCTACTTGGCCATTAAATGTTAAGTGTTCCTTAAGGCTTCAGAGTAAACCTGATTTGGGGTTGTACTCCTTTCTTGGGTGATTGCATCTATGCCCATGGCTTCAATTACTATATCCCAGTGACTTTGACATTTATGTCTCCAATTCAGTATTTTCCTTTGGTCCTAAGCTTGTGGGATTTTTAGTTCCCTGACCAGGAATCAAACCTAGGCCCTCAGCAATGAGAGTGTGGAGTCCTAACCACTGGACCTCCAGGGAATTCCCTAGTCCCAGACTTGTATATCTAATTACCTATTTGACGACATCCCTCAGATGTGTAGGTCTGAACTCATTCTTGACCTCTTCCAATATTTCTTTTTAAACTGAAGTATAGTTGATTTACAATATTAGGTTAATTTCAGGTTCTACTGCACAATGATTCAGTATTTTTACAGATTACACTCCCTTTCCACTTCCCCTTGTAACCACTAGCTTGTTTTCTACACCTGTGAGTCCATTTCTGTTTTGCATATGCATTCATTTATATTATTTGTGAGACTCCACATATAAGTGATATCATATAGTGTTTTTCTCTCTCTGACTTATTTCACTAAGCCTCATATCCTCTAGGTCCATTCATGTTGCTGCAAATGGAAGAATTTCATTCTTTTTATGGCTAAGTAAGCTTCCTTGGTGACTCTGCAGTAAAGAATCCACCTGCCAATGCAGGAGATGCAGGTTTGATCCCTGGGTCAGGAGGATCCCCTGGAGAAGGAAATGGCAATCCACTCCGGTATTCTTGCCTGGAAAATCCCATGGACAGAGGAGCCTGGCAGGCTATAATCCATAGGGTCACAAAAGGGTCGAATACAACTTAGCAACTAAACAACTGTTATCCATGCATTCCCACACTGTTGGTGGGAGTGTAAACTGATTCAACCTTGGAAGGCAGCCTGGTTACTAATTATTCTCAGAATATGGGGTTAAATGCCCCTCCTCCCCATCCTCTCCCCCTCACAATGGGTTTAAACGCCCATACTCTTGACTTGAGAATTATTCTTCTAGGAAACTACTTGACAGATATCTTTCTTTTTTTTTTCTTCATTTATTTTTATTAGTTGGAGGCTAATTACTTTACAATATTGTAGTGGTTTTTGTCATACATTGACATGAATCAGCCATGGATTTACAAGTATTCCCCATCCCGATCCCCCCTCCCACCTCCCTCTCTACCTGATTCCTCTGGGTCTTCCCAGTGCACCAGGCCCGAGCACTTGTCTCATGCATCCAGCCTGGGCTGGTGATCTGTTTCACCCTAGATAATATACATATTTCAATGCTGTTCTCTCGAAACATCTCACCCTCGCCTTCTCCCACAGAGTCCAAAATTCTGTTCTGTACATCAGTGTCTCTTTTTCTGTTTTGCATATAGGGTTATCGTTACCATCTTTCTAAATTCCATATATATGCGTTAGTATACTGTATTGGTGTTTATCTTTCTGGCTTACTTCACTCTGTATAATGGGCTCCAGTTTCATCCATCTCATTAGGACTGATTCAAATGAATTCTTTTTAATGGCTGAGTAATATTCCATGGTGTATATGTACCACAGCTTCCTTATCCATTTGTCTGCTGATGGGCATCTAGGTTGCTTCCATGTCCTGGCTATTATAAACAGTGCTGCGATGAACATTGGGGTGCACGTGTCTCTTTCAGATCTGGTTTCCTTGCTGTGTATGCCCAGGAGTGGGATTGCTGGGTCATATGGCAGTTCTGTTTCCAGTTTTTTAAGAAATCTCCACACTGTTCTCCATAGAGGCTGTACTAGTTTGCATTTCCACCAACAGTGTAAGAGGGTTCCCTTTTCTCCACACCCTCTCCAGCATTTATTGCTTGTAGACTTTTGGATAGCAGCTATCCTGACTGGCATGTAATGGTACCTCATTGTGGACTTGATTTGCATTCTCTGATAATGAATGATGTTGAGCATCTTTTCATGTGTTTGTTAGCCATCTGTATGTCTTCTTTGGAGAAATGTCTGTTTAGTTCTTTGGCCCATTTTTTGATTTAGTCATTTATTTTTCTGGAATTGAGTTGCAGGAGTTGCTTGTATATTTTTGAGATTAATCCTTTGTCTGTTGCTTCGTTTGCTATTATTTTCTCCCAATCTGAGGGCTGTCTTTTCACCTTGCTTATAGTTTCCTTTGTTGTGCAAAAACTTTTAAGTTTCATTAGGTCCCATTTGTTTATTTTTGCTTTTATTTCCAATATTCTGGGAGGTGGGTCATAGAGGATCCTGCTGTGATTTATGTCGGAGAGTGTTTTGCCTATGTTCTCCTCTAGGAGTTTTATAGTTACTGGTCTTACATTTGGATCTTTAATCCATTTTGAGTTTATTTTTGTGTATGGTGTTAGAAAGTGTTCTAGTTTTATTCTTTTACAAGTGGTTGACCAGTTTTCCCAGCACCACTTGTTAAAGAGGTTGTCTTTTTTCTATTGTATATTCTTGTCTCCTTTGTCGAAGATAAGGTGTCCATAGGTTCATGGATTTATCTCTGGGCTTTCTATTCTGTTCCATTGACCTATATTTCTGTCTTTGTGCCAGTACCATACTGTCTTGATGACTGTGGCTTTGTAGTATAGTCTGAAGTCAGGCAGGTTGATTCCTCCAGTTCCATTCTTCTTTCTCAAGATTACTTTGGCTATTCGAGGTTTTTTGTATTTCCATACAAGTTGTGAAATTATTTGTTCTAGTTCTGTGAAAAATACCATTGGTAGCTTGATAGGGATTGCATTGAATCTATAGATTGCTTTGGGTAGTACAGCCATTTTGACAATATTGATTCTTCCAAAAACAGTGGTTAGATGCCACAAAGTAGGTGGCAATGCCTTAACCGTATGCGTGTTGTCAGGCCTGAGAGCCTCTTCCATCCTTGTCAAGGGAAGTGCTAACCTTCTCTCCTTTCATACAACACGACAGATATCCTTCTGTAAGTATACAAAAGTGTTTTTTAATAAGGATATTCTCTGCAGATTGTTTTAAACTGAGAAAAACTAAAACCAACCTAAATATCAATTAATAGAGGATTAGTTAAGTAAATCGTCATCTTGGATAACCATGCAATGGAATATCACATGGCCCTAAAAACAATGAGGCAGGTCTGTGGGTATGAAATGAACTCTGTGATACATTTTAAAATGAAACAAAAATACAAAACAGTCCATTTGGTATGGTCTCATTTGTTATACACTTTAAAATAAAAATATACACATTTAAAAAAATGTAGGCACACACATAAAACATTTTAGGGCAAGACAGTCTAAAACAATTAACATTTGGGGAAAGGAATGGGGGTTTAGGTTGGGATGGGAGATAAGAAGGGAGACATTTATTTCCCACTTTATATCCTTTTACTACCATTTAAAATTTGTTTTACCACATGCATATATTATTTTCTTTAAAGCTTAAAAATTTCAAATTAATATAAAGGACATGGTACAAGCAGAAATAAAATATTTCCCCCCCTTTTTACAGCTTCTCCTTAAAATCCAATTTGGAGCATCAAAAGCTTAGCATTGAGGTAGGTTCTGGCTAAGATTTTATTGCTTTTAATGGCAGTATTATAGAAGAGGTTATTATCTGGAAACCAAAAAGCCCATTAAAGAACCATTTGAAGTATGGCAAAGACCCCCCTAGGAAATTAAACACTGGGACCCTGAATCTTTTTACCATCTACTACTGTTATCCTGGGGGGCTTCCTTCGTGACTCAGCAGTAAAGAATCCGCTCGCCAATTCAGGAGACCTGGGTTTGATCCTTGAGTAGGCAAGATCCCCTGGAGAAGGAAATGGCAACCCATTCCAGTATTCTTGCCTGGAAAATCCCATGGATAGAAGAGACTGGTGGGCTATAGTCTGTGGGGTCACAAAAGAGTTGGATACAACTTAGTGACTAAACAACTGTTATCCATGGATTCTCACAAAGGGTTTAGATGAATTTTTAACCATAGATTAGCAAAACACTTAAAAAAAAAACAACACCAGATTTTTTGCAAATATGGTCCTAATACCATATGCCCAGAGGTTAGCTTCTGAAACAGGTCCAAAACTAGCCCCCCATCTGGCCTGACATATTGAAAACAGCTGCATCTACAATATCTGTACTTGTAAGCAGCTCCAGGGCTATTAATGGTGTCCAGAACTAACTCACAAAAAGGTGCAGGTGACTCATGGCTTTTGCTAGTGCGTATGTTCACTGAGGTCAAGATTTGGCAAAGTCTGTCTGAAAGGCTCCCTCACAACTAAGTCAATAAGAGGAAATCTCCACTCTTGTTGGACATTTGGGTTTTATTCCAGTTTCTTTTTTTTTTCTTCTTTTTTTTCCCATTTATTTTTATTAGTTGGAGGCTAATTACTTCACAATATTGTAGTGGTTTTTGCCATACATTGACATGAATCAGCCATGGATTTACATGTATTCCCCATCCCTATTCCAGTTTAAATTGTCAATGCTGGGCATATAATTTTTGGCCTAAACTCTCTGCATCAACAATGCCCTTCTCCAAGGTTCATGTACAAATTGTTAATATATCCATGCCCTGCTTCTCATACACCTCATCCCACCATCTTAATGCCCACTGTTGATGACCCAAACACTGGCTCCATGATCAATTACAGCAATAGATCACTGTGATTCTCCTACTAACAAGTTCCTTGAAGCTTTTTAATATTTCACTAATTCTTAGAAGCCATTATGGAAGCAGCACAACAAACTCAGGGTTAAGAGATCATCACTGGCACTGCTGCTCTGATATAGCTGGAGGTCTGTAGTCCTGCCATTTCTGGTCTATGAGCTTCCATAGAAGCCCACATATGGGCGCCATCCCAAGTGAGTCTCAGAATATGTTACCCAAGCTAGATACCCTGAAAATGGAATACAATTACTCACTTCACAAGGACCACCTTGGAGGGGTCTGTCAATTGCATCTTTATTTTCACTAACCCCCAACTGAAACTTAGCATTCCTTCTATTATAAATATAGGCAACAGACCATAATAGTATTAGCAATACTGTGAGTTTATCACTGATAGAAGTCACTCATGTATTCATATGACATTATAGATGTTACAAATATTTTGAAATATTGTTTAAAAACTCATCACTATTCTGGAATTATAGTAATTATTGGAAAACCCTCCATGAGATTATGTATTTTAATGTCAAAAAAGCACATCACTATGTATATTACAAATTATTTTTCTAAAATATTTTTATAATTTTAATTAAGTATAATTGGTTTCCTTTTTTCCCCCTGTATCTTATTTTATAGATTTAAAAACAGTATTCTGAGCTAGTATCCATAGACTGCCAAGGGAGTCCAAGGCACAAAAAAGTGAAGAACCTTTGGTCTAATGATTTATGGTTTTCAAAACACAAACGAACTCACAAAATATGAATGCCAATCCTATAGGGCAAGCAGGACACAAACTGTCTTTATCATCCAAATGAGAAAATAGGTTCAGAGAGATTAAGTTCCTTGCTCACGGTCACAGACTATTAGGTTAAGTTCAGGATTTGAACTTTGATGCTCTAATTCCACATTCACTGCAATTATGGCAGTAATTCTCAGAGTGTGGTCCTTGGGCCAGCAGCATTAGCATCCCCTGGAAGCTGGGAGATGTGTTGGCTCAGGCTGGCTGAATGAGAAACATGGGTGGGGTCCGGCCCTCAGGCTTAGCAAGCTGTCCAGGCGGCCGTGGTGCGCTTAAAGCTGGAGAAGCACTGCAGTATACCTTCCCATCTCTTATTTTTCAGTCCTGATCAAAAGAGAAGATGTCTTCATCAAAGGAGGAATGGTTTCACATCTTATAGACCGGCTTTGCCTGGGCAACAGGGCTGACACTGAGAGAAGGATAGCTAAAGGGCCAGTCTGGGGCTTGAAACCTATGTTCATTCCACCCTACTACTGAAGCTCTTGTCACAATGCCCTCCTTCGGGCATTTAGGATTCTAGGAGCTGACTTTTCCCACGAATTTCAAGTTACCAGTAATCAACCCCAGAGGATGCCTATTATCAAGTGACTTTACACACAAAGCATAAACCATTAAAGGTTTGGATTGTGACTAACCCTTGGGGTGTGTATAAGACAGTCCAATTCAACTCAACAAAAAATTAAACCAAGACACTGAGGAAACCCATGAACTGTACTGTTAAATCCTCGCATATACAATTTTTCCCATTACTGACATGGGATATGTATTACAACAGAAGAGCAGTAGTTGCCAGGCAGATGATTAAGTTCTGGTGCAGTTGTCATTTCCTGAACACATGTGGAATTGGCCTGATTAAGTCATCTCAGTTGAGTTAATTGCACTGACTGCTCAATTTATAGCTGTATTAAATTTAAAAAAAATAGGATGTAACTTGCATATAGTAAAATATTTAAATTATAGCTTGATGACTTTTTTGTATTTGTATTGTGCCTGTGTTACTGCTACCTGGATAAAGATGCAGAACAACCCAGCTCCTGCAGAAGGATCCTTTCTGCCCCCTCAGAATCATTATCCCATGCTCACAAATCTTAGCAGTTGCCACTACTCTGCTTTCTAGAGTCATATTTTCCCTGGTTTTGAATTTCACATACATGGAATAATATCATACATCCTCTTTCACATTGAACATCTTTTACTTAACTTGATGTCCATGAGATTCATCCACTTTGTTGCGTTTATCAGGAGTTTCATTCTTTTTCACAGCAATTTATTATTGTATAAATATGCCACAATGTGCTTTACTATTATTGATTGACTTTTGGTGTATTTCCAGTTTTTGGCTCTTATGCATAAAGCTGCTGCAAACATTATGCTTTTGGTGGACGTAAGTCCTTATCTCTGTTGGGAATATACCCAGAAGTAGAATTGTTGGATTATAGGTATATGCATGTTTAGTTGCAATAGGCACTATCAAACATCTTCCCAAGATGGCTGGACTTAATGTTGTTGGGAGCCAGGGATCTCACTGTGGAAAGGAGACATATACATATGGAATGGGGGAAGGCAGCACAGAACCTTGTGGGGATGGATTTAAATTTGAGATAAAAGTGTAAAAAAGGGCTTATTTGTGTAGGTGTGGCTGATTCACTTTGCTGTACGGCAGAAGCTAACACAGTATTGTAAGGCAACTATACTCCAATAAAAATTAATTAAAAATTTATTTGTGATAAAAGCATGAATTAATGATTTTGAAATCATGTATATATAGGTGTGTGTGCATATGCACAAAAATATATATGCATGCATGTGTATTTTTATCACGTGTATGAATATACATTGTTGTTGTTGTTTAGTTGCTAAGTTGTGGCTGACTCTTTGAGACCCCATGGACTGTAGCCCACCAGGCTCCTCTGTCCATGGGATTTCCCAGGCAAGATTACTGGAGTGGGTTGCCATTTCCTTCTCCAGGGGATCTTTCCGACCCAGGGATTTGAACCTGTGTCTCCTGCCTTGACAGGTGGATTCCTTACCACTGAGCCTCCAGGGAAGCCTGCATGTATATACACACATGCGTATATTTCCTAGCTCTGTCTGCTAAGAGGGCTAAGAAGCAGAGACAACCCGCTAGCAATAAGCATACCTTGCAAACTTAATCTTGTTCTCTTATACCACTCTCCATGAAAAGGTGTCTTTTTTGGGAGAAATGACTAGTACCAGGGATAGGGCAGGGTAGGTACAAGATAAGCCTGGAAGTAAGGAAGTGTTCACAAAACTGGGGACCTGTTACAAGGATATAGGAGTCACTTTGAAGGGCCTCCTGCTAGCAACATCTGAGACTGTTTGAGCACCCAAATAAATATGGTAATGAATAATAAATTATTGAAAAAAAGGGAAATTCATGAGTTCATACCAATAATATATAGATAAACAAATATGCAGAGGAGAAGGGAGGGCTCATGCTGATGAGAGATTTCAAGGGCCAACTGGTAAATATGGAGAGAGTGATGGAGTTGGAAAATCATTTTGCAATTTGTTCATCATGGTAAATATTGGATCAGCCAAAAATCATCAATCCACACTGAACTTTGGGGGGAAATTCTGATATGGAGCAATACATTCCAGTGGTCTTGTCAGCCCCTCAGACTGCTTATCCATTGCAAGGGAGAAAGAGAAGGATAATTCTCCAGTGCAGAAACGGGGCAGCAGTCTACCAGGTGATCAAAACGAGCAGCACCAGCGAGAGAAGGTGGACACTGTGTGGGTCTCCTGATGTGGACCTTGCAAAGTACAAGCCACACCCAACCCACTGCTCAGCTGAGAGGGTATAACTTTCATCTACTCACGAGAAACAGCAGACAGCGAGGAATGTTTTATTTTTTTAAAGTGGAGGACTGATGCTCAAGCTGGAGCTCCAATATTTTGGCCACTTGATGCGAAGAACTGACTCACTGGAAAAGACCCTGGTGCTGGGAAAGATTGAAGGCAGGGGGAGAAGGGGACGACAGAGGATGAGATGGTTGGATGGCATCACCATCATGACTCAATGAACATGAGTTTGAGCAAATTCTAGGATAGGGAAGTGAAGGCCAGGGAAGCCTGGTGTGCTGCAGTTCACTGGGTCACAAAGAATTGGACTGGACTGAGTGACTGAATGACAACAACTGTATTTTTAATAAATGTCAGTATGACAAAAGACAAAGTCTGTGGAAACATTACAGATTAATTGAGGAGAGAGAGAAATGTCAACGAATTGTATTGCCTAACTTAGAGTGGCTCCTGAACCAGAGGAAGTGCTGTAACAACATTATGAGATCAACTGACAAAACTGGATATGGACATTAAATTAAATACTTGTAAGTTTAGGGACAGTGTAAATGTGTGAAGTTGCTGGCTATCCAGTGCTTACATAAGAGAGTGAGTACTTACTGAGTATTTACCCATTCTTAGTAAATAGCCAGGCTTCGCATATGGTGCTAGTGGTAAAGAACCCGCCTGCCAATGCAGGTAGATGTAAGAGACACAGGTCCAACACCTGGGTTGGGAAGATCCTCTGGAGGAGGACACAGCAACCTACTCCAGTAACCTTGCCTGGAGAATTCCATGGATAGAGGAGCCTGGTGGGCTACGACCCATAGGGTCGCAAAGAGTCGGACATGACTGAAGAGACTTAGCGTGAACACACAATAAATACTCACTGAAAGTGGGATGTTTTTGGATAAAAGGCCACGATGCACTTAACCTACCCTCAGATGGTTCAGAGGAAAAAAATAGAAGTGATTCTGCATAAGGAAATACAAGAGTTCTTTGTAGTATTTTAACTTCTGCAACATTTTTAAAAAATTAAACTTTTTATTTTGTATTGGCATGTAGCCAACTAACAATGTTGTGATAGTTTCAGGTAATCAGCAAAGGGACTCACCTCACATACATATATCCATTATCCCCCCCCTGCTATCCAGGCTGCCATATAATACTGAGCAACTTCTGCAATATTTTATGAATTCAAATTATTTCCACATAAAAACTTGAAAAAACCCCACAAGTTGACTTCTCCCCCAAATACTCATGCCTGGGTTACATCTCCCCAGTGATTTGGATTTAATTGGTTGGGGTATAGCCTGGGCAGTGAGAGATTTACAAGCTCCCAGTTGATGCTAATGTACAGCCAGGACTGGATTAGATAATGGAATTTCCAAAGCAGAAGTAAGTGCCACTGTTTTCTGCATCCTGAACCACAAGTGTTGCTCCCCAATTACTCTTGTAAAACTTCGAATTAATTTTAGGAGATAATGTCTACAAATACAAAATGTGATGTAGGAGAAACAGCATGTATAATCAAACCAGACGTTCAGACGAAGCCCCAATATTCTCTAATGGCCTTTGAACATCTTCTGATGGGTATAAATATGCTGCAGGGAGGCCATATGCACAGATTACATAAAACATTACTTGACAATATCGAGTTCTAATATTCATGAACATGGAACATTTCCTCATTTTGAGTTCTTTTTTGATTTTGTTCAGCAGAGTTTTGTAATTTTCCTCATATATCAATAGATCTTATACATATTTTGATAGATTAATCCCTGTTATGGTTTGAATATTTGTGTCCTCTCCCATCCAATTCATATATTCAAATCCTTACTGCTAAGGTGATGTACATTCAAAAAATGAAGATCACGGCACCAGTCCCATCACTTCATGGCAAATAGATGGAAAACAATGGAAACAGTGACAGACTTTATTTATTTATTTATTTATTTTTAACAGTGACAGACTTTATTTTCCTGGGCTCCAAAATCACTGCAGATGGTGACTGCAGCCATGAAATTAAAAGACACTTGCTCCTTAGAAGAAAAGCTATGACAAACCTAGTCAGTATACTAAAAAGCAGAGGCATTATTTTGCCCACAAAGGTCTGTCTAGTCAAAGCTATGGTTTTTACAGTAGTCATGTATGGATGTGAGAGTTGGACCATAAATAAGGCTGAGCACCAAAGGATTGATTCTTTTGAACTGTGGTGTTGGAGAAGACTCTTGAGAGTCCTTTGGACTGCAAGGAGATCAAACCAGTCAATTCTAAAGGAAATCAATCTTGAATATTCATCGGAAGGACAGATGCTGAAGCTAAAGCTCCAATACTTTGGCCACCTGATGTGAAGAGCTGACTCATTAGAAAAGACCCTGATGCTGGGGAAGACTGAAGGCAGGAGGAGAAGGGGATGACAGAGGATGAGATGGTTGGATGGTATCACCGACTTGATGGACATGAGTTTGATCAAGCTCTGGGAGATGGTGAAGGACAGGGAAGCCTGGCATGCTGCAGTTCATGGGGTTGAAAAGAGTTGGACACAAATGAGTGACTGAACAACAAGGTGATATATTGGTGGCTCAGTGGTAAAGAATCTGCCTGGCAATAAAGTAGATGTGAGTTTGATTCTTGGGTTGGGAAGATCCCCTGGAGAAGGGAATGGCAACCCACTCCAATATTCTTGCCTGGAGAATCCCATGGACAGAGGAGCCTGGTGGGCTACAGCTCAGGGATTGCAGAGTTAGACATGACTTGGCAACTGAGCACACAAAGGTGATATATTAGAAGGTGGGGAATTTGAGAGGAGACTAGGGGATGAGGGCAGAGTCCTCATAAAAGGGTGTGTGTACCCTTATGAAAGAGGCCCCAGAGATTGATTTCTTGTCCTGCAATGTGAGGACACAGTGAGAGATCTTCCTCCTGGAAGAGATCCTTCCCCAGAGCCTGACCATGCTGACTCCTTGATCTTGGACTTCCAGCCTCCAGAACTGTGAGAAGTAAATTTCCATTGATTATGAGCCAACATTCCTCCTACCCCGCCGAAAACATTCTGTCACTGTGATGCTCCTACAGGACTGCCAAAGACCAAAAGTGGTGCAAAAGAAGTTTTAGGATCAGAGTATGAAGAAGGTTCAGAGTGAAACTTTGATGCAACTTTGAAAGAAGTAACACCTATGCATAAGTATGTTTTTGGCTGGTTTCTATTATTAAGTTTATTTCCCTGATCTCTAGGTATATAAACCTGCTTTCCTTGCTAGAAGGTGAGTACTTTCAGGGAAGGTACTGTGACATATACTTGTTGGCTCCACTGCTTAGCTCTTGCTTGGCACTCAATAAATGCTTATTGAATAGAAGTAAATTATGAGCTGTTTTATTCTGATCTATCTTATTTTAACCTTGGAGTTCAGATAAGAAACTTGGAAACTCCATAAAGTCCTGCTTTTATCTAGATGTTCCTGTTTAAGAATTCCAACCAATCTTAAAAACTGTTCTCCATTTCTTCTGGCTAAAATGGTAAACACATGCAATGATGCCTAAAAATTCTGTTTGTTTTTTTTTTTTTAAACAAAGAAACAAAAAAGCAACATGTCTCTTTGGGTAGATCCAGGTCCAACCTGATAAAATGTCCAGATTACGGTTTCTGTTAAACAAATACACACACATATCACACAGTGATATTTTTTAGCTCAGATCTGCGATGAAAAGAATTGAACTTTGAGCTGAAAAGAATTGAACCTGTGTGATTTTCTACAATGATGTAACAGTTTGGACTGAAAATCAGAGCATCAGAGAAAGAAGGCTGGCTTTCTTTGGCACTGTACAATTACAGGTGGTGAGGGGTTTGAATAAAGGGAACTGCCAAGTCTGTTCTTATTTTAATTGCTAAATTATGGCTAAGTACACCTAATTCTCATTCTTTATAATAGTAACATTTGATGTATTTTGACTCCAAATTTCCTCTGAATGCTTACTAACTATAAAGAAAGTCTGTGTGTTTTTAAGCCCCAAATAATGTTGTATGAAATAGATCTCATCTATGGTTTAAGTGGGGCTTTCCAGGTGGCGCTAGTGGTAAAGAACCCACCTGCCAATGCAAGATACATAAGAGATGCAGGTTTGATCCCTGGGTTGGGAAGATCCCCTGGAAGAGGGCATGGCAACCCACTCCAGTATTCTTGCCTGGAGAATCCTACGGACAGAGGAGCCTGGTGGACTAGAGTCCAAGGGGTCACAAAGAGTTGGACATGTCTGAAGGACTTAGCATGCACGCATGGTATAAATGAGATGATAAACTGAGCAAAGAAGTACTGAGGGGCTGTAAAGGTAAGACACAGCCCACAGTCTTCAGAGCTTCGACACCTGCTAATATGATGCGTGTAGAGAGGCCAGTAAAATTTCCATGGGGTGCCGAGGGGCACAGAGGGGTTGGAGTCTGAGTAGGAACTTGCAAGATGAGAAGCAGTTTGCTAAGCAGAGGATGGGGGGCAGGATTCTTCGGGGGACAGAGGACACGGACAAAGGCAGAAGCCAGAAAAGCCCTGAGCATGGAAGGGTAGGGGACAGTCTGGTGCGGTCAGAAGTGTCATGGGGTCCTGGGGCTGGAGTAGAGGGGGGATGTCTGCAGAGTGAGAGGCCCTGGAGATGAGGTGGGAAGGGGCTGCTGAATAGGAAACCCCCAAGTTCATGACTGCCACAGTTCCTGGAGGGCCCACCATGCCTCATGGGCAGCCCTTAGCTCTGTTACTACAGCCATCTGGGGCCACCTCTCCTATCTAGGCTGAACTATCTACTTCCCACGAGCAGGCGGGACCTGTTTGCCCTTTAAAACAGGGGTCCCCAGCCTCCAAGATCAAATGCCTGATGATCTGAGGTGGAGCTGATGTAACAATAATAGAAACAAAGTGCACAATACCTGCAATGTGCCTGATCCCCAAACCACCTGCCTGCACCCTGGTCAATGGAAATATGGTCTTCTATGAAAACATTCCCTGGTGCCAAAAAGGTTAGGGACTGCTGCATTAGAAGGCATTCCAGTAGTCCAGTTTACGCTAATGAGTCTCATTATAGCTCAGTTCATTTAGAGATAAACTTGGTATCTTTCTCACTCTAAATGAGCTTGCTTTCCTAACCCCTCCTCCTCTTAAAAAAGAACTATTCTCCCATTACTCAGATCCAAGTTTTGGCAATCATCTTTGGTTTTTCCCTACCCTTCTCTCTCCCTTTCCCTTCCTGCCTACTCCCTTAGGCATTCAAGTCCTCTTTGTCTCACCTTTGGACCATGACAGAGGTCTGAACACGGATCTCCTGGCAAGCTACCCTAGGTTAATCTTCCGAAAATACCCACTTCCTCCTGTCCCTTCCCTGCCTCTGAATTTCCACGCCTAATGGATAAAGCCCTGATTGGTAATCAATGTCTTGTGTGATTTGACTCTGTCTTCAACCATCTCACACAGCCCCCTCGTCTTTAGTCAAGTATGGAAAATGTCTGTAATCTGTATCTGTGATTTTTTTCATAGGAGAGGAGCTCTGTCTTATTCTGTATGTTCCAAAAGAATACTCAGTAGATATTGTTGAATAAAGCCAGTGTCCCCCTCTCATCTTGAGGGCCCTATTCAGGAGCTGTTACCTCCTGCTTCTAACCTCTTAACCCTAGTGGCGTTAGTAGTTATGAACCCACTTGCAATGCAGGAGACATAATGAGACTTGGGTTCAATCCCTGGGTCGGGAAGATCCCCTGGAGAAGGGCCTGGCAACCCACTTCAGTATTCTTCCTGGAGGATCCCATGGACTGAAGAGCCTGGTGGGCTACAGTCCATAGGGTCACAAAGGGTCAGACAGGACTGAAGTGATGTAGCACATGCCCTGTTCTTCGAGGCTCAATCAATGGCTGTCTTGATTGTTTTACTATTCTTTTTTTTTTTTAAAGAGACAACATTTGTTTCATTTTTTCATAATCAAATGAGAAGGATTATTAACAGAAAACAGATTAAGCATAAAAGCCCAACATCATAAGAGATTTTCACTTAACACATGTCAGCAACAAAGTAACGCCATGTCTAAGCTCCCAAGATTTTTTTTAACCTCAAGAGCAGAAAGTTGAATCAGACTCTTCAGCTCAGGCCACTTCTGCTGTACAAGGCCCACCTCTCTTGTTTTATTTTCCTTTTCCCACAGGATTCTCTCTGACATTATTCCATGACTGTCCTAACCAGGATCTACACTAATGTGATACATGTGTGTGTGTATAATACATGTAAATGTTACTATTTTCAACAACCCCGTTTTTAAGATTCAAGCATAAGCTTGAATCCAATGAAAAGATGCAAGATCTTGTGGGAAACTCTAAACAACCAATCTAATATCATTTTCACCACTTTTTCCCTTTTTTTTCAGACACATGTGTTGATGCACAGTTAATTTACAATGTTGTTGGACTTCCCTGGTCGTCCAGTGGTTACGACTCTGTGCTTCCACTATAGGGGGCAAGGGTTTAATCCCTGGTTGGGGAAGTTTGTCATAGCACGTGATACGGACAAAAAAAAAGAAGAACTCAAAAACCAAACCATGCTGTGTTGCTTTCAAGTGTATAGCAAAGTGATTCAGTTTCATATATATGTGTGTGTGTCTATATATATACATAGACACACATTCTTTCCAGATTCTTCATTGGGGAGAGATAAATTAGGAGTTTTGGATTAACCCATACACACTATGTTTTTGCTGAGGGTTCCAAGATGATGGTGCTAATTCAATCCTTACTAGTGAATTGATAATGGCAGAAATTAAATTAAGAAACATAGGATGTACTTAAACGCTAATGTAATAGAAGAGTTTTATTGCAGAGATACAAATGAACCCAAACCCTTTTGTTTTCTGAGTATGAGAACACTGAGTAATAAATACACATCAATTTCAAGGTCCTCTGAGAGCAAACACAAGGAAAGAAATTTCTGTTTAATGACTTCAACTGTTGAGCTATGATTCTTGCTTGTGATACTTCTCTGAGACTGAACCATTTATGTCTTTGGAGTTAAGTGTTATAGAGCTAATGATGACAGCTTGTCCATCTACTCGGTTAATAGCTAGGCAACATTTTCCTGTGATGACAATTTAAAAAGATTTTTAGATGAAACCAAATATATATTAACTACAGAGCAAAATCACATTTGGAAAATAAAACACAAAATTTCAAAGAAATTCAGACTTGCAGTAGAACAACTTTGGGCTACCTTCTTAGTGTCAGGAAGGATTTCTTTCCTGATAGAAAGTACTCCAGTGTCCCATTCATTGCATTATTCATTTTTAATTGACTCTTTTTTATTTCTTCTAGGTCTTTATTAAACAGTTCTTGAATCTTTTCAATCTTTGTTTCCAGGCTATTTATCTGTAACTCCATTTTGTTTTCAAGATTTTGGATCATTTTTATTATCATTATTCTAAATTCTTTTTCAGGTAGATTCCCTATCTCCTCCTCTTTTGTTTGACTTGGTGGGCATTTTTCATGTTCCTTTACCTGTTGGGTATTTCTTTGCCTTTTCATCTTGTTTAGATTGCTGTATCTGGAGTGGGCTTTCTGTATTCTGGAGGTCTGTGGTTCCTTTTTATTGTGGAGGATTAACCCAGTGGGTGGGGTTAGACAATTGGCTTGTCAAGATTTCCTGGTTAGGGGAGCTTGCGTCAGTGTTCTGGTGCGTGGAACTTGATTTCTTCTCTTTGGAGAGCAATGGAGTGCCCAGTAATGAGTTTTGAGATGGGTCTATGTGTTAGGTGTGTCCTTGGGCAGCCTGTATGTTGATGTTCAGGGCTATGTTCCTGCGTTGCTGGAGAATTTGCGTGGTATGTCTTGCTCTAAAACTTATTGGCTCTTGGGTGGTGGTTGGTTTCAGTGTAGGTATGGAGGCTTTTGGACGGTCACTTATTACTTAAAGTTCCATGTAGTCAGGAGTTTTCTGGTGTTCTCAGGTTTTGGGCTTAAGTCTCCTGCCTCTGGATTTCAGTTTTATTCTTCCTGTAGTCTCAGGACTTCTCCAACTATACAGCCCTGTTGGTGGGAATGCAAACTAGTACAGCCGCTATGGAAAACAGTGTGGAGATTCCTTAAAAAACTGGAAATAGAACTGCCATATGACCCAGCAATCCCACTTCTGGGCATACACACTGAGGAAACCAGATCTGAAAGAGACACGTGCACCCCAATGTTCATCGCAGCACTGTTTATAATAGCCAGGACATGGAAGCAACCTAGATGCCCATCAGCAGATGAATGGATAAGGAAGCTGTGGTACATATACACCATGGAATATTACTCAGCCATTAAAAAGAATTCATTTGAACCAGTCCTAACGAGATGGATGAAGCTGGAGCCCATTATACAGAGTGAAGTAAGCCAGAAAGATAAAGAACATTACAGCATACTAACACATATATATGGAATTTAGAAAGGTGATAACGATAACCCTATATGCAAAACAGAAAAAGAGACACAGAAATACAGAACAGACTTTTGAACTTTGTGGGAGAATGTGAGGGTGGGATATTTCAAAAGAACAGCATGTATACTATCTATGGTGAAACAGATCACCAGCCCAGGTGGGATGCATGAGACAAGTGCTCGGGCCTGGTGCACTGGGAAGACCCAGAGGAATAGGGTGGAGAGGGAGGTGGGAGGGGGGATCGGGATTGGGAATACGTGTAAATCCATGGCTGATTCATATCAATGTATGACAAAACCCACTGGAAAAAAAAAAAAATAAAAAAAAAAAAAAAAAAAAAAAAAATAAAAAAAAAAAAAAAAATAAATAAATAAATAAATAAAATCACACACACAAAAAAAAGAACCTGCGTGCGGGGATTAGTTAAGTGAAAAAGTTTTAAGGATTTATAAAATCAGAAGATAAAAATATTGTGATGATTGTTATGTTTTGAAAATACAGACTAGGACTAACATGAGACTAGACACTTTAAAAAAAGCAAACTGTGCATTACAAATGAAATCCCCTAAGGCAACATTACTTTTCAAAACAGTTTTGAATCTTGGAATATTTTGAATTAATTGTTTTAATGCTGCATAATGTATAGATGGGGCAACCAAGAAACTTGGTATTAAAAAGTTATACAAAAAAAAAAAAAAAAAGAAAGTACTCCAGTACTAGTACTTTTCTTGGTACTGGAGGTTTAAAGGAAAGTCTAAGAAACACTGGTGAAGTGGATTTATCTCTAAATCATCTTGAGAGTTTGAAAATAGCATTTAAATTTCCTCTAACACACATTGATCTTCTGCTAGGCTCCTCTACCTTATAATCTCAGTTTACTTAAAAAGAACTTAAAAAATGGAAAATGTCAAACATCTAACATTAACAGTAAACAAAGCAGTATAATAAAGTCTCATGTATCTATCACCGAACTTTAGGAATTGTCAACATTTGGCCATTCTTCATTATAACTTTCTGACTGCTTCCTTGTCTTTCTTGCTCATCTCAGGGGAGATAAACTTGTTCTTTTCCTTGGAAGTATTCACTCATGTCAGATTTCAAGAATATAGCAGATTTATCTGTTTTTTTTACCTCTCTGATTTAATTCCCTCTCCAGCTTGGGTTAAGGAAATGTAAGGTGGTGCTCAGAATGGAATTAACCCCACTTGAGCTCTGTTCCTTTGCCAACAAAGGTCCGTCTGGTCAGGGCTATGGTTTTTCCAGGTATGGATGTGAGAGTTGGACTGCGAAGAAAGCTGAGCACTGAAAAATTGATGCTTTTGAACTGTGGTGTTGGAGAAGACTCTTGAGAGTCCCCTGGACTGCAAGGAGATCCAGCCAGTCCATCCTAAAGGAGATCAGCCCTGGGTGTTCATTGGAAGGACTGATGCTGAAGCTGAAACTCCAGTACTTTGGCCACCTCATGCGAAGAGTTGACTCATTGGAAAAGACCCTGATGCTGGGAGGGGCTGGGGGCAGGAGCAGAAGGGGACGACAGAGAATGAGATGGCTGGATGGCATCACTGACTTGATGGGCATGAGTTTGAATGAACTCTGGGAGTTGGTGATACACAGGGAGGCCTGGTGTGCTGTGCTTCATGGGGTGGCAAAGAGTCGGACACGACTTAGCGACTGAACTGAACTGAACTGAGCACTGTTCCTGCACTTGGGGTATTGAGCACCAAGTAATAATAGGGTCCAATTAGGGCAGCACAGAGCTAGAGCCAAGGTTCTCAAAGTGTGAGCCCTGAGCCAGCTGTAGCAGCACTTGAGAACTTGTTAGAAATGAAAACTCTCATCCCATCCCAGACCTCCTGAACTTGAATCCCTGTAAGTGGAACCCAGAAATGGGTGTGTTAACAAGCCCTGCCAGTGTTTCTATTGCACACTCAACTTTGAAGACCACCACTCTAAAGGTTATGGCAACTTGAAACATGGACAGCTGCAAGAATCAGGAATGTGACACCTAACCTGTGTTCTCTTGTGCGTGAGTGTGCACGCACATCCCCCCACCCCCACACAAAGACACTTGTATATAAGCATATTCTTATCTAAAATAGCCTAAAACTTATTTCTGGGCTTCCTTGGTGGCTCAGATGGTAAAGAATCTGCCTGCAATGCAAGAGACCCAGGTTTGATCCCTGGGTCAGGAAGATCCCCTGGAGAAGGGAATGGCTACCCACTCCAACATTCTTGCCTGGAGAATTCCATGGACAGAGAAACCTGGAGGGCTACAGTCCATGGGGTCGCAGAGTCAGACATGACTGAGGGACTATCACTATCAAAACATTTCTACCTGAAAAATGAATACAAGCTTGAGGAAGATATTAACAAACAAAATCTCTGGGTAAAACTTAAGCTTCTTTGTTGCAATATTTCATCTATAAGTCATAGGCAGT
Source organism: Cervus elaphus (assembly GCF_910594005.1). Classification (NCBI taxonomy): domain Eukaryota; kingdom Metazoa; phylum Chordata; class Mammalia; order Artiodactyla; family Cervidae; genus Cervus; species Cervus elaphus. Next base: position 81,662,950 of record NC_057826.1, read on the forward strand.
GGACATCACCGAAGCTTACCTATTTTAGGTATTGACCCACTCATGAAACTCCCTCCATGCCTGCTGCAGTAATGAAGACAGAGTGCTATAGGAAGAAGGATAAACACGTAGGTCCACTGAACAGAACAGTCTCAAAATAGAGCTGCATAATTATGGCCAATTGATTTTTGACCAAGTTGCAAAGGAATTCAATGGAGAAAAGGTAGTCTTTCAAACAAATTGCATATCTATCTACATTGAAAAAAAAAATGAACTTCAACCTATACTTCCCACTTTATACAAAAATTAAATCAAAATGGATCATAGGCTTCCATGTGAAATGTGCATGCATATGTGCCAAGTCATTTCAGTCATGTCCAACTCTTTGTGACCCTATGGACTGTAGCCCGCCAGGCTTCTCTGTCCATGGCATTCTCCAGGCAAAAATACTACTGGAGTGGGTTGCCATGCCCTCCTCCAGGAGATCGTCCTGACCCAGGGATCGAACCCTTGTCTCTTAAGCCTCCTGTATTGTCAGGCAGGTTCTTTACCACTAGCACCACCTCGGACAAGTTTTAGAAGAAACCTAGGATAAAACTTCTGTGACCTTGAGTTAAGTGAAGTGTTCTTAGATATTATACCCTAAACCAGATCCATAAATGAAAACATCGATAAGGTGGACTTCATCAAAATTAAACACCTGCTCAATGAAAGACTATATTATTCTATATCTAGAGTATATAAAGCACTATTGGAATTCAACAAAAATCCACTTAGAAATTGGGGGAAGGATTTGAACTTTACCAAAGAAATATACAGGCTGTATAAAATCACATTGATTTCCTCAATTGTTTTTCTATTTTCAATTCCACTGATTTCTGCTTTCTTTTGATTATTTCTCCCTTTTGCTTGCTTTGTGTTTTATTTCCTCTTCTTCTCCTAGTTTCTCAAGGTTTAAGATTAAATTTTTGATTTAGAATCTTTTTCTCTTTTCCAATATAAGCATTTAATGCTAGACATTTCCTCTTAGCACTGCTTTAGCTATATCCCACAAGTTTCAACGTGTTGTATTTTCACTTTCATTCAGTTCAAAATATTAAGTTCATGTGAGATTTTTGTCAGTTCATTTCCATGTATTTTTAAACTTCAAATATTTGGGAAATTTCTGGATCTCTTTTGATACTGATTTCTAGTTAAAGACCCATCATGGTCAAGAAAAGCTGTTTTATGTGATTATATTAAATTTGTTATGGTTTGTCTTATGGTTCAGAATATGGTTTATCTTGGTGCCTGTTCCATGTGCATTTGGAAAGAATGTCTTTCTGCTGCTGCTGGATGGAGTGCTGTATAAATGTCAATTAGATTAAGAGTCTACTTGTTCTATTAATTATCTTGAAAAGAACATGACAGGCTCCGAGTTTAATTGTGGATTTGTCTCTCTCCTTTCAATGCTATCAGTTTTAACTTTATGTAATTTGGGACTTTGCTGTTTAGGTGTACTAGTCTTACACATTTGAGACTACTATTTTTTTTTGGTTAATTTCTTCTTTATTATTATGCAAGTTCCCTCTTGTCTCTGGTAATTTTTCCTTGTTCTAAAGTCTACTTTGTGTAATAACATAGTCACTCCTGCTGTCTTTCATTTAGTCTTTCCATGGCATATCTTTTTTGTTTTATCCTTTTAATTTTAATCTATTTTTTTCATTACATTTAGAGTATGTTTCTTACAGATAGCATCTCATTAGGTCTTTTTACAAAACCTAACCAGACAATATCTATCTTTATTTGGTATTTTAGACCATCCATATTTATCACATAATCATTGATTAGATTTAGCTCTACCATTTTCTTAGTATTCTATTTGTCTCCTCTGTTTTTTGCTCCTCTGTTTTCCCTTTTCTTTCTTTAGGATTTGGATAATTTTTAGTACCCCGTATACTTTATCAATTGGCTTTTTGTTCATAACTCTTGTGCTATTTTTTAGCTGTTACAAAAGGATTATAATATACAAATCTAATTTGTCACAGTTTAATTGAAGTTAATATTTACCACTTCAAATAAAATGTAAAGTCTTAAAAACATACAGGTCTTTTACCCTCCCCTATTTATATTATATTTGTCATATGTATTACATCTACATACAGTGAAATCCTCCCAAAGTTACTTTTGTTGTCAATAATCACACATAGTTCATATAACTCAAGAAGATACGACCTTGGCTTTTTTATAACCTCACAATAATCTCATGAGATACATAGTAGGTATTATGAATTCCATTTTAGAGGAGAGAAAACTGGTGAGTTTGATGACTTGTCTGCATTCACACAGCTGGCCAACAGCAGAACCAGGAGTCAACTTATTTGTTTTCACTTCCTTTCTCTGCTACTAGGTCACCATATATGTAAGTTACAGCTTTAGTACAGAAAACCAGAATCTGGGGGACAGGAGGCGCCATCAAATTGTAAAAAGATACTGGAAGTGAGAACATCTGGGTTCGAGACATGCTCTGAACATTGCAGGACATGAGGATATAGCTCATTCAAGTAGAAAACTCAATATGTGACTGCAAAACCGGGAACTGTCTGTAAATAATATATCACTGCAGATGGTGACTGCAACCATGAAATTTAAAGAAGCTGCTCATTGAAAGAAATCTGACAAACATAGTCAGCATATTAAAAAGCAGAGACATCATTTTGCTGACAAAGGTCCATATAGTCAAAACTATGATTTTTCCAGTAGTCATGCATGGATGTGAGAGTTGGACTATAAAGAGGCGGAGCACCGAAGAATTGATGCTTTCGAACTGTGGTTTTGGAGAAGACTCTTGAAAATCCCTTGGACAGCAAGGAGATCAAACCAGTCAATCCTAAAGGAAACCAACCCCAAATATTCATTGGAAGGATTGATGCTGAAGCTGAAGCTGAAGCTCCAATACTTTGGTCACCTGATGCAAAGAGCCAATTCATTGGAAAAGACCCTGATGCTGGGAAAGACTGAAGGAAGGAGGAGAAGGGGGTGACAGATGATGAGATGATTGGATGGCACCATAGGCTCAATGGACATGAGTTTGAGCAAACTCCAGGAGATAGTGAAGGACAGGGAAGCCTGGCATGCTGTAGTCCACGGGGTCACAAAGAGTTGGATATGACTTAATGATTGAACAACAGCAGCAGTATTTAAGCATTCTTCCCACTGGAAGCACTATGGTGTGCTGACAGAGGTGGCTTTTACATCCTATGTGTGGCACCAAGATAATAAGTGGAAATAGGCCTGGATCTAATTTTTTAGGCACTTGATCAACCACAGACTGGCTGATGCTGTTCACATTTCCAACTAACAAATAAGTTTCAGCCCATGGTCATTTATGTTGGCTCTTCTCCATTTGGAATTTTTGCTACTTCTATTCATCAAAAATAATCAGGATTCCAACTACAGATGGTTGAATACAAAATTCATTTCTGTGGAAATCCTATTTCCTTTTCCTTAAATTAGTGGTTTTAAAAACTGTGTTCCCTGATGTCCTAGAGATTTTCATACAGTTTCCAGATCTCCACAGTGTCCTCAGGGGTCATCATAGAGAAAACGGTAGAATGGTCCTGGCATATGTGTTGGGGGAAGGAAGCCACCTCTTTCTTCTTTTGTTTATTTCAAATATTTCATTTGAACAAATAGTTCCGTGGCACCATTAAAGAAATTTGAAAACCTCCACCTCAGAGCATTGACTCAGCCTCTCAGGGTGGGTGGGAACTTGAGGTTTGTGAACTTCAGTCTAACCATCCATGGAAGACTTGAATTCATTACCACTACGTGCCATCTGCTTGGGCAGGGGATGTCCACGTCTCTAGCAGTTCAACTTCTTTGTTTAGCTCTGATGCCAACAGTCATTTGGCAGGTCAGTTCTTCTCAAACGTGACTGCCCATTTAAATCACCTGCATCTTTGGTATGTATGCATCTGTACATGCTCAGTCATGTTGGACTCTTTGTGACTCCATGGACTGTAGCCCCCCAGGCTCCTCTGTCCATGGGATTCTCCATGGCAAGAATACTGGAGTGGGTTGCCATTTCCTCCTCCAGGGGATCTTCCTGATACCCTGGATCGAATCCGCATCTCCTGCATTGCAGGCAGATGATTTACCACTGAACCACTGGGTAAAGGTTTAAAAACTACTGCTGCCTGGGCCCCACCCCTAAAGATTCTGATTTAATGGGTTTGGGGGTGCAGCCTGGGTCATGGGCGATTTCAAAGCTTCCTAGGTGATTCTAATTTGTAGCCAAGTTTGGAGACCTCATAGCCTTAGATGAGCTGAAATCTGCACCTTAGAAATGTCACGTGGTACTCTTACTCCTCCTGTGGAAGACACGTATAGCAATTTGAACCCGTCTTCCACATAAGAACATATATAAAATCCAAAGAGAGCTTTCACTTTCCTCCCAGAGTTTTCCTGTGCCAATTAAAATCCCAGGCTTTCTGGATGTCTCCCCCTGCAACATGTTACCTGGCTGGTCTGCATTTCTTTTTTTTTTTTTTTTTTGCATTTCTTTTTTTTTTTTTATTAGTTGGAGGCTAATTACTTCACAACATTTCAGTGGGTTTTGTCATACATTGATATGAATCAGCCATAGATTTACATGTATTCCCCATCCCGCATTTCTTTTTTTTAAAAAATTTTATTTGTTTATTTTTGGCTGTGCTGGGTCTTTGTTGCTGTTCCAGCTTTTCTCTAGTCATGGCGAGTGGAGCTACTCTCTAGTTTTAGTCCGTGGGCTCATCATTGCGGTGGCTTCTCCTGTTGTGGAGCATGGGCTCTAGGCCGCTTGGGCTTTAGTAACTGTGGCTCATGGGCTCAGCAGTTGTGGCTGTCAGGCTCTAGAGCACAGGCTCAATAGTTGTGGTGCCCAGACTTAGTTGCTCTGCGGCATGTGGGATCTTCCTGGACAGGGATCGAATCCATGTCTTCCGTATGGGCAGGTGAATTCTTTGCCACCGAGTCACCCGGGAAGCCCTGGTCTGTATTTCTCTTAAGGTGAGGTGTCTTCCCAGAGTGGATTGTACTAGAATGGATGTGATGATTCCACAGGAGAGCAGAAAGAGGACATCTCTCCTCCACACTCGACTCTGATTCCTCTGAGTCTGCAGTTTCTATGAAGCACCTGGTTGATTTGATGAAAAGCTTTTTTCAAACAGGTGCTGCTGCTTAACTCCTTTCCCCACCTCGTATTTGGATACCAATTATGAATTACTGGCTAAAGCCTAATGACAACCAGAAGACCAAGTCAGCACAGCTTGGAGACAATTCACTCTTCCATCCCTTTAGTCGTTTTCAGTTTGCAAAGTAAATTCGCACACCTTATTTCAATTACTCCTTCCCCTCAGCTCTTCTGATTCCAATTCCATTACTCAGGTGAGGAAGCTGGTTTTAAAACAAAGAATTGTGCCCCACACCACGAGGTTAGTAAGCAGCAGAACTGGGTGTGTCGTGTAAGGCCCCTGTTTCCCTCTTTAGAGTCCTACACTGTGCCACACTACCTCCCATGTAACTGCACGTCCATGGCAGGCTGGGGACAGGACCTCATGGAACACAGACCTCTGGTTATTGCCATTGCTCCGTGGCCACGTTCCAGGGCCACCCAAGCTCTCTGCACCGTGTGTGTGTACACCGCCGTAACCACAGGACAGGGGGCTCTGCCGCAGTGTTGAGAAAATAAGGCCAGGTTTCAGGCCACGGTACATGCCCTTCCCTCTGAATGCTGACAGAAAGTATGTGGTTACTTTAAAACCTCCTTGGAGAAAACCCGCCATGTGCACGGCTGAACCAAAACATAAAACCCGGGTCAGAGAGTAGCAACTTATTCGGCAAAAGTTCACAGTCCATTTCATGATGGATCCCTTCCTGCCTACACATGGGATGCTTTATTCTCCTTTGGTTCCTGCCTTGTGTATGCTCAGTTGTGTCTGACTCATTTGCAACCCCAGGGACTATAGCCCTCCAGGCTCCTCTGTTCATTCTGGGGTTCTCCAAGCAAGAATACTGGAGTGGGTAGCCATGCCCTCCTCCAGGGGATCTTCCTGACCGAGAGACTGAACCCGCGTCTCCTGCATTGCAGGCAGATTCTTTACCCACTGAACTCCCTGGGAAGCCCTGTGTGTGCTCTAGGGCTCAAATATTCTCTTCTAACAACTGACACATTAATTACATACCCTTTCAGTTTCCAGTTCAACTCTGATCCTGGGCTTTAGTTTTCTGGTTGCACATTTAGAATATTCTCGGGACTTCCTGATTTCAAATGCCCATGGCTGACCTTATTATGGGTCTTCATTTCCCCCATTTCACTGACTGAATTAAAGGCAGTGTGACATCCATTGTCTGGGCAGTGGGCTTGGTCTGTCCTGGGTGCAGGGAATAAGGAGGTACATTGTAGAGGATTTAAAAATGGTAATAAAAGTGGCTAGTAGTGGATGTTTTTTATTGTCACCATGAGAAATACTCCTCCCCTTTCCCTTCTCCCCAGGCTGGGTAACATTCAGTCACAAAGGTCCATCCCAAACTCTATAGCCCTGGGCTCCATGTCTACCCTGTCTGTCAGACAGAATGGAAGTCACACTAACCAGGCTTGGTAGGGCTTCCGAAGAACTTGCCGAACAGCTCAGACAGAACTCTGTGAGAACGACAGACCCCCTAGAAGGTAGTGCAGCTTCTATGGTCGGCCAGAAAACCAGAGAAAACTGGATTTAAAAAATTTCTAAGACCATGCCCTCACACGATGCCGTGGTTATTCCCAAGTGCTGAAGAGTATCATGCTGGAAAAAGAGGACATGAAGTTGTTTTTATTTGAAAGGCATTTGTTTGAGAAAATGATGCTTTCTCCAAGCAAAATGTTAGCTTGCCTGGTTAGAAGTTAATTACAGTATTTATTGCTTAAAGCTAGCCTGGAATTTTGGCTTGAATTCTTATGAGCCTGTGATTCCGGGGAGAAATTACCTATTCAACCCAAGGCCAGTGAGCTAAAGGTTGATCTGATAATTGCCTATTTCAAAAGGACCCATGAGATAACAAGTAAGTCCCCAAGGTGGTAAAAAAACCAAACTGAGGTTTTAAATCTAGGAACATTACTGTGGCGGTGCAGGAATGTTTGTTACTCAGATTAGAGCTAAATGAGGAAATGACTTAAAAGGATCAAGTGGTTAGTTGCTTTGATTTTCAAATTAATAATGCGCTTGTTCCTTTGATATCTTCCATACTCACATGTTGGTTTAATTAAAATATTTGGAAGTTGAAGTCCAGTGCAAGCAGAGAAATCATGCATTTGATACGCGGCTTAACGGGCTTGAGCTTTATCTTTCCAACCTGTCTCCAAAGCAAACATTATTCTTGTTGGTCCACTTCCTTTAGCCCCATCTTTGGGGCTGGGTACCACCAGCTGACTTGTTTGGGCCTCTGGACATCATGACTGTATTTTCCCGCTGTCCCCTTCTTGGTGCCTTGACCTTGACCTTTGATTTTCTTCCAAGGTTTGAGCCTCAGCCCTTTGGTTTTTTTCTTCCTGCATGACTGTCTCCAATCATAGGGCTTCAGTGCTCACCCCAGGCTGGCTCACTCCCACCTCAGCTCAAAGATTTCCATTCCAACTGTTAACAGGCTATGTCCTTGACCTTAATCCTTCCTGCCTCCTTCAAGATCACCCTCCAGCAAGCATTCCTTCTCCCTGCCTACTCTTATCTCCCCCACTCTCTGACAGGTCCTCTCCATCTTCCCAGAAACATGTTTGAGGCTACCCTAGCCTTCAAGAAGAAAAGAAACACCACATCTTGCCTCGGCCCTGACACCCCTTACTCTCCCTCCTCTCTTCACTGTCAAACTTCCCAAATAACATTTACTCTGGCTGCCTTGCACCTGCAAAGGTCAGGAGTAACATTCTAGTTGCTGGATCCAGCTGCCTCTCTGCCCAGGCCTCATGTCTATGGCATGTTACCTCTTTCTGCTGGGATGTAGACCGCTCCCCAGTGATCTCCCTCATCCCTCACCTCCTGCGTACTGCATCCCCTGACTCTGGCCTATCTCTGACCGCACCTCTGGTCCTCTTCTGCCACCTCCTCCTCTCCAAAGGGATCTGAGGCTGCAGTCTTTGGTTGTCTTTTATTTCTCCTCCATACTATCGCCTCCTTCCCCCCAACCCTCAAATCCAGTTCTCCATTTGGAAGAGACAACTCCCAATTTACACCTCTGGTCCTGAACTCCATCACCAGGTTTCCAAGGCCTGCCTGAACTTTACTCTGTACCTTTCAAAAATGGCTCCCCCACCAAGTCCAACGTGTCTCAAAGCAAACACTCTTCGATCTCTCCCAGTCTTGCTTCACCTGTTTGCTGGCCCAGGTGTCCTCCCGTTCACTGGGCTGGAAACCTCCCCTCTTTCCCAGCTCTTTCTTTACTCCTGGTGTCTAATCTGTTACAAAATCCTATTTTCCAAGCAAACTGTGACCCCTGTTTCGCCATATTCAGTCAGAACTCCCACCCCTCCAGGCCCTGGCCCACCCTGTGCTGGTCTGGAAGGCCGGCCTCGTGAGGACAGGCGCTGCATTGAGCTAACAGTTCGTTAGCTGCTCCTTACCCAGGCTGGGTCTGTTTCCTCATACACGCAGAAGGAGCTTACACAGCCAGTCTCCAAAGCTCTTGATTCTTTAGAGGTAATTCCTCACCACGTCTGCATGTCCACAGCCTACTTACCCTTCAAGAATCATGGGAGTTGCCGACTAGATTTTCTCTGACTCCCTCCCCTGCTGCACCCAAACTAGAAGTAAAGTCTCCTCCTCTGGATTCCTGTATCACTTTATGTATTTGTTGCAGAGATTTATCACTGATCACTGCTTATCTTCCCCGTTAGATGAAGTGGCCACACACTCTTAGACGGAAAAGCCCATGTCTGGTGCTTTTTCTTCTTTACACCCTCCTGTGTATAGCAGGCAACCATGAAATAGGGCTTCCCCAAGGTGGCAGAGTGGTAAAAGAATCCACCTGCTAATGCAGGAGATGCAGAAGACACAGGTTCAGTCCCTGGGTCGGGAAGATCCTCTGGAGGAGGGCATGGCAGCACACTCCAGTATTCTTGCCTGGAGGATCCCATGGACAGAGCATCCTGGCAGGATGCGGTCCATAGTGTCGCAAAGAGTCAGACATGACTGAAGTGACTTAGCACTCACGGACGCATAGAGCCCCTGAGGCCCTGTGCTTGCTGCTACTCAACCCCTAGATGAAATCTGTCCCTTTTCTTTGCCACGTGTTTCAGGTTACAACCACTCACAGGCTCTCTCCCCTTGTTGACTCAGACCACTACCCAGGAATGACTGAGTGAACTGTCAGAGGCCAATGGACAGCTGAGTAAATGACTCAAGCTAAGAAATGCAAAAACAAAATGGCTGCTGAGGAGGCATTACAAATAGCTGAGGAAAGAAGAGAAGCAAAAGGCAGAGGAGAAAAGGTAAGATATATCCATCTGAATGCAGAGTTCCAAAGAATAGCAAGGAGAGATAAGAAAGCCTTCCTCAATGATCAGCACAAAGAAATAGAGGAAAACAATAGAATGGGAAAGACGAGAGATCTCTTCAAGAAAATTAGAGATACCAAGGGAATACTTTGTGCAAAGATGGGCTCAATAAAGGACAGAAATGGTATGGACCCAACAGAAGCAGAAGATATTAAGAAGAGGTGGCAAGAATACACAGAAGAACTATAAAAAAGATCTTCACGACCCAGATAACTCAGCTAGAGCCAGACATCCTGGAATGTGAACTCAAATGTGCCTTAGGAAGCATCACTATGAACATAGCTAGCGGAGGTGATGGAATTCCAGCTGAGCAATTTCAAATCCTAAAAGATGATGCTGTGAAAGTGCTGTACTCAATATGCCAGCAAATTTGGAAAACTCAGCAGTGGACCTAGGACTGGAAAAGATCAGTTTCATTCCAACTTCAAAGAAAGGCAATGCCAAAGAATGTTCAAATGACCACATGATTGTACTCATTTCACAAGCTAGCAAGGTAATGCTCAAAATCCTTCGAGCTAGGCTTCAATAGTACGTGAACCAAGAAATTCCAGATGTACAAGCTGTATTTAGAAAAGGCAGAGAAACCAGAGATAAAATTGCCAACATCCACTGGATCATAGAAAAAGCAAGAGAATTCCAGAAAAACATCTACTTCTGCTTCATGGACCATGCTAAAGCCTTTAACTGTGTGAATCACAACAAACTGGAAAATTCTTAAAGAGATGGGAATACCAGACCACCTGACCTGTCTCCTGAGAAACCTGTATGGAGGTCAAGAAGCAACAGTTAGAACCGGACATGGGACAACAGACTACTTCCAAATTGGGAAAGGAGTACATCAAGGCTGTATATTGTTACCCTACTTATTCAACTTATATTCAGAGTACATCATGTGAAATGCTGGACTGGATGAAGCACGGGCTGGAATCAAGATTGCTGGGAGAAATATCAATAACCTCAGATATGCAGATGACAGCACCCTTATGGCAAAAAGCAAAGAACTAAAGAGCCTCTTTTTTTTTTTTCATTTATTTTTATTAGTTGGAGGCTAATTACTTCACAACATTACAGTGGGTTTTGTCATACACATTGACTCTTGATGAAAGTGAAAGAGGAGAGTGAAAGCACTGGCTTAAAACTCAACGTTTAAAAAACTAAGATCATGGCACCTGGTCCCATCACTTCATGGCAAATAGATGGGGAAACAATGGAAACAGTGACAGACTTTATTTTCTTGGGCTCCAAAATCACTGCAGATAGTGACTGCAGCCACGAAATTAAAAGACACTTGCTCCTTGGAAGGAAAGTTATGACCAACTTAGACAGCATATTGAATAGCAGCTGACAAAGGTCCGTCTAGTCAAAGCTATGGTTTTTCCAGTAGTCACATATGGATGTGAGAGTTGGACCAAAAAGAAAGCTGAGTGCCGAAGAATTGATGCTTTTGAACTGTGGTGTTGGAGAAGACTCTTGAGAGTCCCTTGAACTGGAAGGAGATCAATCAGTCAATCCTAAAAGAAATCAGTCCTGAATATTCATTGGAAGGACTGATGCTAAAGCTGAAGCCAATACTTTGGCCAATACTTTGGCCACCTGATGTGAAGAACTGACTCATTAGAAACGATCCTGATGCTGGGAAAGACTGGAGGCAGGAGGAGAAGGGGACGACAGAGAATGAGATGGTTGGGTGGCATCGCTGGCTCTATGGACATGAGTTTGAGTAAACTCCGGGAGTTGGTGGTGGACAGGGAAGCCTGGCATGCTGCAGTTCATGGGCTCGCAAAGAGTCGGACATGACTGAGTGACTGAACTGAACTGAATGGAAATATATTCAATCTCCTTTGTAATCTACACAAATTTAAATAAGAAAGCTGTATTTTTTTTCTTACAAAAAATTACATGAGCCTCTAAATGCAGGGTCTTAAATCTAAAACAGTTTGTGAATGCCATTTTTCTGGATTGATTCCTTATCCCTAAAATGTTAGGATTGAACTAAGTGATCTCCAAGCTCCCATTATGTGAAAAATTCTCTTAAAAGATTAAAGTTAATTAGAATAATGAATTTGAAATGGTGAAATGAATCAATAAGAGTTTAAATATGATGGCCAACTCCAGAGACTTGGTGATGGCCTCTCCTGGGTCCTGTTACAACACCCCTGGCTGCAGTTACGGTGGTGTTGGGAGGACTTCCATGAGGCAACACCCTCAGTGAAGCCTTCTGAGCAGCAGGGAGAGCAGACGAGAAAGTTTGACTCTGGGGGGAAGTCATGGAGTGATTTGTAGACAGCTGAGTTTTTGAAGACTGTTGATTGGTTGGTTCAGGGCTTCCCCGGTGGCTCAGTGGTAAAGAATCTGCCTGCAGTGCAGGCAATGCAGGGGTCGTGGGTTCGATCCCTGGGTTGGGAAGATCCCCTGGAGGAGGAAATGGCAACCAACTCCAGTATCCTTGCTTGGGCAATCCCACAGACAGAGGAGCCTGATGGGCTACAGTCATGGGGTTGCAAAGAGTCAGACACGACTGAGCATGGATGCCCACGTGATTGGTGGGTTCAGAACAACTCTGACTGACAGGGAGGAGGCCTGGCAGTGTGCATCTGGTCTGAAGATGCTTTTCAGAGCTGACTGTACAGTAGTGTTTCCTCTGACAGTTTTAATTTTCCGTATGTTTTCCATCAGAACAATTTGAACTTTTTTTGAGTATCACAGAAGTTATTCACAATCATTAAAAAATTAAAAGTCCTAAAAGTAAGAAGTGGAAGCTCTCACTTTCTCCCCTACTAAGCCCCAGTTTCACTTCATTCCACAAGGATAACCATTTTTAACAGTTTGGTGTATATCCTTCCAGAACTTTCTGTGCATGTGCAGAGACAGACATATATAAAATTATATATAATTTCCTTTGGGGCATTTTTAAATACAAAGTGGAACCCTATTATAAACTTTATTTCTTTTTTTAAGTCCAGCATCCCTTCAAGGATCTTCATTTCAAGTCAGGAAGTATGGAGTGACTTCATTATTATTATTTTTTTTTACTTCATTATTTTTAATGGCTGAAGAGTGTTTCATAGGGTGGAAATATCATAATAACATTGACTGATTTTCTTACTGTTGGGCAATTAGATAGCATTTCATAGTTTTCAGATTGTAAAACTGGTTGTAATTAATCTTCGTGCACAGGTCTTTGTGCTCTTAAAGGAGCATTTTGGTAGGATAAACAGCCAGGAGTGGAATTGTACACTATTATGGTATATTATACACTTATAGCATCTGCCAACTGTTTTTGCTTTTCCTCCCATACCATATTTTTACCAACATTTATTTCTGCAATCTACCAGGCAAAAATTGCACTGTAACAGTTTGTACTTTGCTGATTACTGGTGAGATTAAATATTTTTTCCATGTATTTTTAGTTCAATAGTATTTTTCCTCCTGGGAATTACTTGCTTATATAATTTGCCTGTTTTACCTTGGGTTGTTTTACCTTTTCTTAGTGAATTATAGTTGTTTTTTTTTTAATATGAATCACTAGCCCTTTGTTATATATTCAAAAATATTATCTTTTGGGCTATCATTTGTCTTTGATTGAGTCTTTAGATATAGAGAAGCCTCTGACTTTTATTAAATCAAATTTGTAAATCTTATTAATGCTTATAGAGGCCAAAATGATTTAGAGTCTCATTAGAAAGTTGCTCTTCACCACATGATTTACAGATATTTTCCCAGGGTTTTTTTATTGATTTTATTTTCCTGTATTTTCTTCTTTTCTTATGGTTTTTATATTGGTATAAAACATAGAAATCTAATTTTATTTTTTCCCCATCATGATGACTATCCCAGTGTTGATTATTGAAATGTCCAAGCTTTCTTCAATTATTTAAAATGCACCTTTATTGTATACTGTTATTAAATACAGTCTATTTCTAGATTCTTTCATTTCACTGCAATCTTTTGGTATCCCTGTGTCTGCCTCACCCTGTTTTAAGTGCTAAAGTATTTTGATATATGGTAGGACAAGTTCTCACTTCATCTTTATTCAAAAATTTTGGTTTTTCTTACACATTTGTTTTTCCAGATGAACTCTTGAATTAGGTGAAAAATTCTACTGGAATACTGAGGTTTTTTATTTTATTTATTTATTTTTTTTGAGGTTTTTTAAAAAAAATGAATTTGTGTATTAATTTTGGGGAAATTGACAGCTCTTTAATACAGAGTTATCTTAGACATAAACATCATATATTTTAAAATTTATATATGTTTCCTTATATATCCTTTAGTAAAGTTTCAGTTTTCTTTGTATGGTTCTTATACATTTATTGCCTTATTTATTCCTAAATATTTTAAATTTTTGTTGCTTTATTGAATGGCATCTTTTTAAAATTACATGTTCTATATGGTTATTGCTTATCTGTCAGAAAGCTAGTGATTTTTTAATTTCCCTGTAATGAACATATGATTATTAACAGATCTAATGACTAGATATAATAACTTTACAAGTATTAACAATAATTTTATTGATAAAAGTCATATAATATGTAAGTTAGGAAAATTTTATCTCTTTTCCCCCAATATATATATCTTATTTATTTTTTCATCTTAATTCACTGGTTAGAATCTTCACAGTGATACTGCTATTTCTCTGAAACAGGATTGCTTTTTCATGTTCACCATTAAGTATGATGAATACTATTGTATTCCAACAGACATTCTTTATCAAATTAAGGGATTCCTAGATTAAGAGAGTTTTAATACAATTTGGGTGGCAAATGTTATCAAGTGACTTATCAGCATCTATTAAGATACATTTTTCCTTTAATATATTAGTGTAGTAATAGCTATTCTAATGTTAACTATCTTTTTTATTTCTAGAATTATTTGTATTTTAAAATTAAACTGTACTTCCCTCCCCACCATGCCTTTCTAATGGGATAGTCCATTATAAACAACAAAAATTGTCATGTTAACACAGAAACTACCCAGAATGCTGGACCTGCCACCTCTTAACCAGTTCCTGCTCTGTTTGATGCTTTCAGGCCTGGAAGGCCCCGGTGAAGGTGCAGTATGTCTGGCTGTAAGACCTGGGCACAGACCCAGTGTGAAGGTGACTTTGGCAAACCCTCGGCTGAACCTTTCAAGTGGAACGTGAAATGTCCAAATTGGAGAAACAAAGGGAATGACAATGTTATTCTTCAGAAAAGAGAAGATAATAGACACTAACAGCTAATAACATTACTAAATACTGGAATGAAATACTGGCAGAAACCTTGCTTTGAAAGCTGGAGAAAAATAACAGACCAGAAGACATACAAGACACTGGATAAAGACATTCTTGGCCATGAAAAAGACCTAAGTGTCTAGCTTTGCTATTCCCAAAGGAAACACTGGAGTTTAGGGAAGGTCTTACAGGAGATGTAATTCCAAATGTCATCGTGAGCCCTCTGAGGGTGACCAGGCTGTAACCCTGCCACCGAGGATCAGCCAGGTCGGTTTGGCAGATCTCATTGGCAAGGTTCCCTTCCTCCCTTTTTGCTCCTGGACTTCCTAATTCACTTCACCCAGTCCTCCCAGTCTCACTTCCCATCACCCTTTACAGTCATCGTATGTTTTAGTAGTTTCAGACATGTAACATTTCCAGTCTAGGCACATTTATACTTTAATGGATTTACAGCTTGTTCTCTTCACCTTCAAAGCTCTTTCTCTGTTCTCAGCTGGAGAAACTGCCTTATTCCTCATGGCCCCAGCTCACAGGCAGCTCCTCTGCAGGCCTTCCATAACCCTTCTTTCTCTCCTCTGCACACCCCCGGGAACAGAGTTTATTGTTCTCCCTCTAATTCTACCTCAGCATTGTGTTCCAGAAGGCTGTTTAATTTGTCTCCCCTCTAGACTTTGAATTCTCCAAAAGGCAGTGTATGCTACTCATTTATCTTCATGTCTCCCACATAAAGTGTGGGTAGGAAGTGGCTGCCTCTGGTGGTTTTCAAAGTGTGTGTCACAGAGCCGGAAGGGCCCGAGGGAGAGCCTTCTGGAATTCTACAGAGTGTGGGCGGGATGGCAGACCTCGATCCCCTGGTCTGTGAGAGCAGTGCCTCATCATTTATTTACATACTGAATTGGCGTGTGTGTGTGTGCCAACATGCTTCAGTTGTGTCTGACTTTGTGACTCTGGACTGTAGCTCACCAGGCTCCTCTGTCCATGGGATTTTCCAGACAAGCATACAGGAGTGGGTTGCCGTGCCCTCTTCCAGGGGATCTTGCTGACCCAGGAATCGAACCCATGTCTCTACATCTCCTGCAACTGGCAGGCGGGTTCTTTACCACTAGTGTCACCTGGGGTGGTTCCGTGCAAAATTTCATCTATAAAAGTTCCACCGGCATAAAAACAATAAAAACTAACATATCTACCCATGGCCCTGTTCTGTACATATTCCAGAGAAAATACTAGCTATTGAGCTTTTCTAAAACTTCAAAGAGGAGACCATGAATTTACATTTTGTAACTGGAAAGATGTGACATTTTACAAATATCCCATAACAGTCCCCCTAGCCCCAACACAACACAAATGCAGATTTTGCAAACACTGTAATTTGCACAACCCCAGGTGTTAATCAGTTATCAGCATGGTGGGTCTACCTTCCTTCTTTCATCTTATACAGTGTATTTTAGACTCGATGACCTGAATTCTACAGCATGCCTATTCTATGGTGTCAGAATCATTACCTTTCCCCCTGGTCTCCTCTCACCTGGGTCCAAATGCATACTCTTTCTTTACAGCAGGATCCTCGGATGTCCCCCCTACTGCTATCCCTGTTTCTGGGACCCTCTGGCCTAGACAACTTGCAGAACAGGTGTGTTTATGTCTATGTGTCTCTGTGCTCACTTTCCTTGAGCAGGTGTTTCCCCTCACTTTCCTGAAATGAATTCCAAGTTTGCTTAATGAAGTTGGTGTTCCGACATGTTCTACCTCCCACTGTCTGGCTCCTGGTTCCCTAATGTCATGTGCCTCTCCAGATCTTCTTCACTTCATGCCACTGTCCTCCACCCTCACCGTCTGCCCCACCATCCCATCTTTTGGGACAGCTCCCCCACCTAATTTTCCCATTTATCCTATTTTCCCAACTTAAGATTCCTTCTGGATTTCTCTCCTCATGTCTCCCCTTTGCACATAATAACTGGGATCTGTGTGCCCTTAGCAGTGGCCATCCTATTTCCCCCCATTACTTCCCTCCCTCTTTACCACCCATCACCAGAGGGCACTTCTCCCCTCCTCCCCTGTTTTCCTCCCCTAGAAGCTGTGTGTAGTATTTTCAGGCTCAGAGCAGACTTAATTCTGCCAGGAGCTATTTCAGATCAACCTGAAGCCCTCTTTTTCCTTCCCTGCAGATCCTTTGTCTGTCCCTGCTTCCCGTTGGTCATGCAGTGAGGGTGGAATTGGGTGGGAGGAAGTGGGCACCTTCACGTGCTGGGATGTGGTGTTCTTTCTTCTTTTATAATAACTACATTCACTTTACCCTTTGGGCATTCTCTGTCTTCAAGTTATGCCAAGAGTGTGATTTTTGTGCATTTTCTTTTCACCTTTCTTAATCAGTGGCCTCCAACCTTTTTGGCTCCAGGGACCAGTTTTGTGGAAGACAGTTTACCACAGACTGGGTCGGGTGATGGTTTTGGGATGATTCAAGTGCATTATATTTACTGTGCACTTTATTTCTATTATTATTACATCAGCTCCACCTCAGATCATCAGACATTAGATCCTGGAGGCTGGGGACCGCTGTTCTAGACTGTTTGTGGAAGAAATATTTGGAGCTGGGCACCTAGCTGCTGCCATTATTTTCAACTATCTGGAAAATAGAACTTTTCAATAAGCCATATACTTTATACAGTAATGTAAAACTACCTAAATTTATTGAAGACTTACTATGTGCATGGTTTGTAAATGCTTTACCTGTAATAACTCATTTAATAATCACAACCACCTTATCAGGTAGGTATCTCTATCAGTCAGATTTTAGTCAGATTACATAACAGAAGTTATGTAACATACAATATGCACATGTTGTCAGATATACTCTTAATAAAATCTCTCGCTAGGCATTGTTAGCTGCACTGTATAGACGGGCAAGCAGAGGCTCAGACAGGCCAAGTAATTTGCCCAAGGTCACCAGCGGGCAAAGCGGGAATTTGAACTTGGTTCTAAAGCCTTTCTCCCTTGTAAAGGAAGAAGAAAGTAGCCTGTGTACTGGCTCCTCAGTGAGGCATGGAAACTGTTCCCAGACATGGGTGTGACCCTCGGGCAGGGTGGAGTCAGGTCACCTTCTCACTACCTCTGTTGTGATTGCCACCACCTGTCCTTTCATGAGGAGGCTGCAGGATGGCAGGATGGAGCAGAGAGGCCCAATCTTCCTTTTGAGAGACTGTCCCCTGCCTTCACAGAGCTGTGGGTCTGCCTTCTTTTTGGGCAAGGATATTCCATGTCTAGGCGGGCCCTCCTCCTGGAATGACAAGGGTGGGCAGCAGACACAGGAGTAGGGGTTGGAGGGGGTCTCCGAAGGGAGAAGCTGCAGCTTCTAACCTCTTTACTGACTTTGATCAACTACAGAGATATCAACACACAGATTGATGTCTCACTCGGGCGACTGTACCTGACTCTGATCTAACCTTCAATTCAACTGTCAGCTGGCAGAAAATAGAGGACAGAGGGACATACGAAACTGTACTATGACTCTGCAATCAGCAAAACTCACTACTGTGGGATCCATGACAATCAATGACCCTGGGTCCTTATTAGGTAACTCATACAGAAAAGAATAGGGACTTCCCTGGTGGTCCAGTGGCTAAGACTCTGCACTCCCAGTGCAAGGGGCATGGGTTTGATCCTTGGTCAAGGTACTAGATTCCACATGCTTTAACAGTTGGCGCAGCCAAATAATTAATTAATTCAAAAAATAGAAGAGAGAATCTGTAGACAAAGAGAAGCTTAAAAAACCTAACTGAAAGGTTCGGCTAGGCTAAACCATGAGGTCCAAGAATGACCACTTGGGCAATAACATTATAAATAAATGCAAGGAAGTTATTTCTCTACAAGTTGGGGGTGGGGAGGAAACAGAGCTTGGGACAGGGCGTGTGGAGAGGCTTCCGGTGACTGGCAGATTGCCAGTTCTTTACTTTGTAATAACATAAAGATATACACTTGTTCTGTGGGATTCTGGAAGAAGGGAGATATGAGGATAGTGAAGAGGATATCAAGTTAAGAGGCACAAAAGGAAAAGTTCAGAGAAACTTCTAGGGAACAAGCATACCTGGGCATGTCCATGCACATGCTGGCTCTTTACTGTCTCTGCCTCCCTTGACTGGCTCTACTTATGGGCTTTCCCAGCAACCAGGAGCACCTGAGTGATGTGGATGCCATGGGCGTTCTGTGTGGTTTGCTGTGATGCTGTGGGGTCTACCGGGGTGGTCCCTGGCAGTAGGACTGGGCTATGGATGCCCTCAGACTTGTGCTTCAGGCTTCTCCTGATGAAGTTAGACATAGTTACGGCAGCACATCCTGAAAATCCTAAGTTCAGGATAACTGTACTTTTCCTTGGGACATGATAATATGAACAGCAATCATGAGACTTTCAAAAAGGTTTTTAATGGCTCCTTTGTTTAGGAGCAGAAGTTTTCACTTAGTTAAAAACTGAAATAATACTTGTATTATTTCTTACAATTGCATGTGAATCCACAATTATTTTAATAAAATTTTCAATTAAACCATAGAGAGGAAGGGAAAAATAAGCTGCTAGGAAAGTTGCTGAACAAATTAAAGAAAAATGCATAGTTACTGAAAAGTTTAACCACATTCAAAGAAAATCTGATGACTTGAAGTCATGCTTAAAGGATGTCAGACTTTTTAAAAAAGTCATCAGAAACAGTGATCTGGAGGCAACTGATGAAAAACTAACCAGATGGAGATCTGTATTTTAGGGAAAAAAGAAAATATATAGAAAAAAATGGAAAGAGGAGAAATCTAAACATTCAGAGATGAATTGCCTGTGTCAGTACAAGGAGGATAAAGTCACTTGAACATAAATGAAAATCCATCCACTGGTTGATGGCTTTTCAAGAGTCTTTCTCAGACTCTTCAGGAAGGGTCAGCCTTTATCTGAAGGATATTCCGATTCTCCTCTCCTCAGAGTGCTCCCATCAACCCCAGCTTTGCTCCTTCACCTCCCCTTCCAATCCAGGAGTTTTTGTTGCCAGCGGACACAGGGGGACAGATCATGAGGATTGGATTTCTCTGCTGCCCTACCAGAGAGCACACCTGGACCACCCCACAAATACTTCCTGCTAAGAGATATTTCTAGCTCTCCACATATTTTAGTAGCAGTGAGAAATATCTATCCACTATGGGTTTTCCTGATTTTCCTCTTCCATAGGTTGAACTTCCCTCCACCATTCCCATACCCTGAAATTAATAGTGAGTTAACATCAGGGTTGATTCAGTCTTCAAACAAACCTAAACATATAGAACTGTACCAAGAAATCTGAGATATTTTTGTGTCTCTTCAAAAGCGATTTTGAATTCACTCTCTTACAGGTTTAGGACGCTGCTCTCTTCCTGATGTTTTTATTCTTTGCTCAGTTGGAAGTTTTATGGAATTGTAATTCCAGGATAGGGACTTGTGAATGAAGTTGATTCAATGACTCCAATGATAGTCTTTTTTTTTTTTTTAATTTTATAGGACAGTTTATTTAGAGGACTAAAGTGGAATGCATCTTTAATATTTGAATCTGTGGCTTCCCTGGTGGCTCGGTGGTATAGAATAAGCCTGCCAATGCAGGGGACTTGGATTCGATCCCTGGGTCAGGAAGATCCCCTGGAGAAGGAAATGGCAACCCACTCCAGTACTCTTGCCTGGGAAATCCCATGGACAGAGGAGCCTGGCAGGCTACAGTCCATGGGGTCACAAAAGAGCTGGACATGACATAACAACTAAACAACAATATTTGATTCTGTATATTGATTTCTATATTAATTTAGATTGTCATATCAGTTACAAAATTTCCAGATAGTTTTATTTTTTATAGTTATGTTAATTTAAAAAAATTAATTTATTTTATTGGAAGATAACTACTTTACAATATTGTGATGGTTTTTTGCCATATATCAACATGAATTGGCCACAGATATACATGTGTTCCCCCGACTTGAACCCCCTTCCACCTCTCTCCCCACCCTATCCCTCTGGGCCGTCCCAGAGCACCAGCTTTGGATGCCCTGCTTTATGCATCAAACTTGCACTGGTCACAAAGATAGTTTTAAATATCAAATATAAAATATCACCCAAGTCAGCATTTCCCAAACTGCCTTCACTGCAGCATGAATCCCACCAGATACCAGGGTGTGGAGCAGGATTTCTTACTGCCAGGAATAGACCCAGTGTTACTCCCCACCTCCCCACTTTCTCCTGCTGCTTCTTAAGATACCCTCAGGCATCAGAGCTACACAGAAACTCAGGGATGTTCCCGGCCAATCGGCCAATCGCTTAAGCACAAAAGAGGAGACCAGGAGACTGAGGGGTGACTACCTGGGGAAACTGGCTCTGGTAGCTGAGCTGAGTTCACCATGGCTGGTTCCTGACCTCCAGCTCATTGATAGTTCCCTGCCTCCTGCAGAGCTAAATCTTACAACCCAGTGAACTAAAAAACAAAAAAAAATTTCCAGTGGAAGAATATGTGTCCTGCCATAAAGTACAGTTTTGTCTAGCGAAATCCCCTTGGCATTCAGCAAAGTAAAAAGAGGGGAAAAAATGTCCTGAACTGTTTTGAGGGACGGCCTGGGAGCAAAATTCCAAAAGATGACCTCATAATCTCTTTAATTCTCAAAAGCCATAACAGGGATTCAGTTTAGAATAGTGGAAAAATCAAAATCAGACTCAAATGTCCCTTCCATGTGCATCTACCCCCATGTGACTTTTATGTTTGTGCTTGGATGTTCTGGAGCAATCGTTTGTATGTATCCATGTCCTGATTTTTTTTTTCTCTTAAATTAATCATATGAGAAATTGACCCTGCGGAGGCTCTGGTCATTCAAATAGAGAACACACCTGTGTGATTATTTGTTAATTTTGGTGAACATCCCAGATGGAATTTGGCTGCCACTGGTGGAGAAGTTAAACATTAAAGCCTAATCACGCTGCCCTTTTTGGTTACTCGAGGCTTTCACCTGGCTGGTGTGATCTTTGGGAATCTTGATGGTTGGGTAATTTTGACTTCCCTTTGGATGTGCTTTGCTAAGTCTTCTGTATTAACTGACCCTGGAGAAGAGAGTGTCCAGCTCCCCAAAGTCCAACTACCTGTGATGGTGTCACTAGGAATCCCTGGAGCCAGGCTCCCCACTGCTGGGCAGGGGAGAGAACAAGAGTTCCTACACTCTAAATAAGGAGAAATACTCTCCACAGTCATGAGTAAAAGAGGCTATATCCACTAGGTGCCAGGTATTCCATGACGAGAACTTTCTGCAGTTTAATCCTTTTGTGATACCCATTTCCTAGATGAGGATAATAAAAGGTATGAAGCAATTTGAGTGTGACTATGTAGCCAGGAAGTGATGGCCCTGGAACTCAATGCAGCCCTGCCTGGATCTAAAGTCTGTGCTCTTTCCTTTCCAAGCAAGTTGCCTCTTAATGATGAGTTAATACCTTAGCAGTCACAGTCTCCAGGCAGGTGACAGTAAAGAATGAGACACCCACAGCGGGAGCAGGATAATGAAAGGAGGGTGTATTAGTTCCCCACTGCTGCTGTAACAAATTATTATAAGCTTAGTGGCTTAACACATCACACACTTAATCTCTTGCAGTTCTGGAGGTCAGAAGTCTGAAATGGGTTTCACTGAACCAAAATCAAAGTTTCAGAAGATGTTCCTTTATAGAAATTCAAGGAGATTACATTTTCCTTTCCTATTTCCTAGTGCCATATTCCTTGTCCTTCTTGGCTCGTGGCCCTATCACCTCATCAAAACCAGCAGTGAAGCATCTTCAAATCTCTCTCTGACTCCAACTTTTCTACCTTCCCCTTCCACTTAAGAACGCTTGTGATTACATCAGACCCACCTGGATAATCTCTCTGTCACAAGGTCTTGACTAGAAACTTGAATTCCATCTGCAATCATGATTCCATTTGCCTTGTAACTTAACACAGTTTACAGGTTCCAGGAAATTGGGTGTGAACTTCCTTGGAGGGAGAATTATTCTCCTTCCACAAGGAGTGTCAACAAGACTCTGTGTCCAGACAGTTTTACTTGAAGCTGGCTGATGGTGGCAGTCAAGTCCCCAGGTCCCCATCTTGACACGTGTGCTAACCCCTGGCTTCCAGCCACCTTGCTAAGCAACTGTGTGTAAATCTAGGAATACAGGCTCTAGCACCATCCCACCCATCCTACGAAATATACACTCTAGCACCAGATACGAGTATGTAAATACACTCATCTTTAGGGTGAAGTCTGGAGTGAGAGCTACAGCTCCTCTGGGACCTCAGCTTCTCTGTGAGGATTCTGATCTGATGCCCAGTGATACCAGAGAGAGAGCCAGCAATGCCGAAGAGGACAGTTCCACCCAGAAGTCTTAAAAATGGGAGACTCAGAGAACACCCAGAAGTAACTGCCCATCCATCACAAAAACATACACCACCAGGGCCAAGACGAAGGGCAAGGATGGTCCTGCTGCAAAGAGCCCTCTGGATGATTTTTTATTTTTTCCTTTTAAGATTGACCTCAATGCTTAATTGAACCTGATTCTATTGAGATTAAAAAGAAAAAAACCTTAGTTGGAGAATGGCTTGGGGCATTTATTCCATTTTATGGATTATGGGTAGGAAGTTTGAAGAAGCAGATTTGGGTTAAACAGAAAGGACTTTTAGCAATCAGAGCTGTCCAGGTAAGAGACTGCCTCATGAGGAAGTCATTCTGTGCCTCTGACTATGTTCAGGAAAGTGGGGGAGCATGGTCCAAACCGAGGGATCCAGATAGGATTCTGGACTCTGAACCCAACCTAGGGGGAAATAACACCTGAAAAAATCCATTCCCTGCTGCAGATGAGGTGCTGGTCCTTTTACAGACACTGATGACTTCAACGAGGGTGACAGTATTAGCTCTGCTTTATGGATCAGAAAGCAGGTGAGTTCCAGAGACTCACCCTAGGTAACAGAGCCAGTCCAAGGCAGGGCTTGGAGGATGGCCCAGGCTCCTGGCATTCAGGCCACTTTCCTGTCTCATTGGGAAGCCTGGATGTTCTTGCTCCCCTTCCTGCCTCACTACTTTCTGATAATTCTGAGAGCAGAGACAAGAAAATGAAGCTTACTTCGTATCTGGAGGCAGCTTCATATAACATGATTTCATTTCTGTCATCCCTACATTATATGTCAGGAGAAGGAGATTCACAGAATTCAAAGTATATGCCCAAGATCACAGAGCTGCCCAGTGGTGGACACAGAATTCAAAGACTCACTGAGCCTCTCCCCTGTTCCTTCCTTGATGCCACTTCCAGAAGCCCAGAGGTCCCAAGGCCCTTGAGGAACCAGGTGGCGACTTCCGGAGAGGGAAGAACACTCAGGCTCTGAGATCCATCCTTGGACTGACTATACATATTTATAAGAGCATGTGCTGTGTGCTTAGTTGCTCAGTCGTGTCTGGCTCTTTGTGACCCCATGGACTGGAGCCCACCAGGCTCCTCTATCCATGGGATTCTCCAGGCAAGAACACTGGAGTGGGTTGCCATGCCCTCCTCCAGGGGATCTTCCCAACCCAGGGATCAAACTCAGGTCTCCCGCATTACAGACAGGTTCTTTACCATCTGAGCCACCAGGGAAGCCCCCACATGAGGATACCAAGAGGCTAAAACATGTTGTGAGAGTTAAAAACACCTTGTAGAAATTTCCAGCAGGAAGACTGGCTATTTGGGGTCACATTTTAGACCTACCATCTATCTATCAGAATCTCACTGAAGAAGAAGTAAACTGAAGTTCTCTGCAGCTCCCAATGGGGAGAGCTTCAGAGCAGAGGACCCTTGGCACTTGCCTGGTACCCAATGGTGGACAGAAAACTTTCGTGTGCGTTTTCTCATGGGCAGAGATGGATGGGAGGCAGGCAAATGGTCTTGCTCCTGAGAAAATCCAGATGCGTGGGGTTCTGGAATATCACAACTGGCAATGGAAATGTCAAAATGAATGACTAAAAATAAATAAATAAATCAAAACTGGACAGGGAGTGATTATTCCAAGATGTTAACATTTTGCCCTCAAAAGTAGGTTTTTAAAAATTATAGGCAGCTCATGAAAAAGGGGGAAAAAAATCCCAACAACGATGGGTATTAAACAGGTAATTTAATAGAAGAGCCTTACTCTTTTTAATTATAAAAGTTTTAATTTCCCTTTCCTCTCCATTATTTCTGCTAATAAGCTTGTCGACTGGGCTGGAAGTGATTATGAGAGGCTGGGAACAGGTTTTATTATCTGGAATAACACTTTTACACATTAACATTTTACTTTTCAGTTTTATGAGTCAAATGCAATATGGAACCTCTTTAAAAGTTAGGACATAATTCAGAATATTACCTCAGGATCACTTCATTTGAGTATGTAAATACACTCATCTTTAGGGTGAAGTCTGGGTCCCGGTAATTCTACACAAACCCTTAAAGGCAGAAAGGAAAATGTTCTTTGCAACCTTTGGGAATGATAGGAAAGTTAAGGGAGGAATTCTGGATAGAGCTTAAGACAGAAGACTGGATTATAAAGGCTTTCCACCAGTCAGTAAATCAAAGTCATGTGCTAAGCGCTTTATTCCATGTGGAGTATCCAATTGGGAACTGGGGAGCATTATGAAGAAAAGGGAAAATCCAGATTTTCACTCAAGGAGCTTTTATTATTAAAAGGGAAGGTAGAAGAAATTATCATATAGAATACATACAAGCACATGTGAACAAAACAAACATTTACAAGAAGCTATAACTGAAGTCATAACTGTAGCCTAAAACAGACTTGACTTATAGCAGATTCTCAATAAACATCTGTTGAATGAGTGAATAAATGAAGGAAATAAGTAATTAAATGAGTGAAATGAATAAGGATAACTTGCATAGAAAACACTCCAAGGTTTTTGACTAACGGATCCTTGACACAGATCAGTTTCTGAGATGTTAGTTTTTAAGGTCAGTTTATGAGCTCATTTTCCTCTGATGGGCTTTTCCTAAAAATAGAAAGTGCTGTTAGATGGAAGCAATGATACCTTGCTTATGGCCCAAACAGCCAAGATCCCGCAACTTTGAAAAATTAAATCAGATCAGCATAAGTTTTCATAGAAAATAAAATTCTTATTTGAAACAGAAGAACATAACAACATTAAGAGGTAGACTAGAGTCCTAAATAACAAGCAGTTACAAAAAATGAACACCTAGAAATAAGAAGTTGGTAGCATAATTTTTATTCCCTGGGGCTTACTAGCCACTATCTAGCACTATGCTCAGAATTGACTATGTAACTTTTCTCAACTAAATGTTGGAATGAGGAACAGAGTCCAGCTTTGGGGCCTGTTAATAGGCAGGCTGGGGGCTTCCCAGGTGGTGCCAGTTGTAAAAAACCCATCACCAATGCAGGAAACGGAGATGGGGGTATCTCTGGGTCAGGAAGATCCCCTGGAGGAGGAAATGGCACTTACTCTGGTATTCTTGCCTGGAGAATCCCAGGGACAAAGGAGCCTGGCAGCTGCAGTCCATAAGGTGGCAAAGAGTAGGACACGAATGAGTGACTGGACATGCAATGGACAGTGTAGGTGACTATTGTCCTGGTCACTACTCATCTGTGTGCTGACAGAATTTTCCTTTAATATGTACAACAGGTGAAGGGTGAGGAACTCATGAAACACGGGAAAGCCACTTTTCAGATGTACCAGGCATGACAGTCACCATGCTGTACATTACTTCTCCATAATTTATTTTGTAACTGGAAGTTTGTACATTTTTAATAAGCAACTCTGATAAAGAAAAAAGCCAAAAGCCTCTCAAGCAATATTACAACTAAAAACAGATAATACATCAGAAAAGTGTGAAAGTGAAAGTATTAGTCACTCAGTCATGTCCAACTCTTTGTGACCCCACGGACTGTAGCCTGCCAGGCTCCTCTGTCCTTCGAAATCCTCCAGGCAAGAATATTGCAGTGGGTTGCCATTTTCTCCTCTAGGGAATCTTCCCAACCCAGGGATTGAACTCGGTTCTCCTACATTGCAGGCAAATTCTTTATTGTCTGAGCCACCAGGAAAGCCCCAATGCATAATAATAGTATAATTGTATACCATCACATTTAAGTAATCAGTGAATTCTATATATAATTCTATACTATCATATTTGAAGCTCTCCATGAAAAAGCTACATTAAAAAATTACCAGATCAACTTAAGATGAACAAAAAATCACGATAGACTAGTAACCATAAAAGAATTTTTAAGAGTTACCAAAAATAATTTCTTTTAAAGATTCCAGAGCCAGATGTTTTTTATTGGTGTGTTTCCATCAAAATCTGAAGGACTAGGTAATGATATAAACCTTTCCAGAGAATCTAAAAATTGGAAAGCTAACCTAACCGAAGCTTCAGAGAAGTAACACAAAATGAAAGCAATAGGCCAGTCTTGCTGATGACTTATAGATTTTGAAAGTCCTAAGTAAGGTACCAGCAAACTGAATTCAACAGAAGAAAAAAAGGATCTCTGAGCAAGATGAAGAAGGTTGTATGCCAGGAATGCAAGAATGATTTAATATAGGAAATTTTTAGGAAAAAATAATTTAGATAGCTGCCAAAAATGACATTTAAAACTTATCCTGGTAAAAACATTTACAAAATTAGAAACAGACTTTCTCAATCTGATAATAGGCATGTAATCATACATGAATTTAAAATATGTATTGAGCATACATTTATCTTTCACGATAGTGAAAATTAGAGGTTATTCACATGAAAGTCAGACATAGGTGAAAGACATCTGCTGTCACTCCCAAACAGTGGTTTTAGAAATTTTGGCAAACTTGTGGTAATACTGAATAGCTCATGGAAAAGAACTGGAAAGAAGAAGGCAACATCATAATTATTTCTATCTGATATATTAGAAAATCATGAGAACCAACTCAAAACACTCAGAATTAATAAAAGTCCACAAAGAGGTGGGGCTTCCCTGGTGGCTCAGATGGTGAGGAATCTGCCAGCAATGCAGCAGACCCAGGTTCCATCCGTGGGTCGGGAAGATCCCCTGGAGAAGACAACGGCTACCCACTCCAGTATTCTTTCCTGGAGAATTTCATGGACGGGAGCTGGCAGCCTCCAGTCCATGGGGATGCAGAGTCAGACACAACTGAGCAACTTTCACCTTCATAAAGTGGTCAGACAGTGGTAAATGTAAGAAATCCATAACTTCTCTATATGTTGATAATAACAATTTGAAGATAAAATAGGAACAGATTTCTTTCTCCATCATAATCCTGCAGCAAAATGCACTTAAATACTAAGACCAATCTTCACAAGAAATGCAGAAATCTATATGGGAAATATTAAAATTTTACTGGCAGATATAAACTATTTGAATAAATGGAAATAAATGCTACATTCTGAGGCTGGATCCATTAATTATGTCTATTACTCCCACAGTGAAGTATACATCTGATACACTCTAGGCAGAATGCAGGTTCCAATCCAAGTAGCACCTCCTTTGAGAGATCTTTTCTGACCACTGAACTCAAGTAGCACCTTGCTCCTCCAGCCAGCCACTCTGTCTCTACTTTCCTTGGTTTTTTTTATAGCACATATTTCCATCTGAAAGGATATTTTTGCTCTTTTGTCTCCAAGCTCCTTCCCTAGAAAATAAGTATCAAAAGGGCGGAGGTGCGTCCTTCTTCTCTGCAATATTCCCAGTGCCTAGAACAGAGCTTAGCACACAGTAAGTGCTCAATACATGTTTACTGAGTGGATTTAACACAATCCCCAGAAAATATCAATAGCATTTTTTGAATGTGATAAAAGGATTCCAAAACTCACCTGGAATACAAACATCCTAGATTATCTGTTTTTTTTTTTTTAAGTTTTTTTTTTTGTTTTTGTTTTGATGTGGATCATTTTTAAAGTCTTTATTAAATTTGTTACAATATTGCTTCCATTCTATGTTTTGGTTTTTTGGCCATGAAGCATGTGGGATCTTAGCTCCTCACAAGGGATGAAACTCACACTCCCTTAATTGAAAGGTGATGTCTTAACCACTGGACTGCCAGGGAAGTTCACCCAGATATTTTAAATATTGTTAAAAAGAAGCAAAAGAAGAGAGACTTGCCATGCCAAATGTTAAATCACATTTTAAAGTTGCAATAGTCAAAATGTGGTACAGAATTTATTTGACAGATAAATGGAACAGAACAAGCACTCATGAAATAGACCTAAGATAAATATGAGGATGTAGCACATTCTAAGCATTCCACTGTTAAATAAATAAATTACCCAAAATGTTGGGTTGGAAAATTGGCTAAATACGAGGAAAAAACCTATAGTCTCATTTTATACTATTCTCCAAGTTAACTTGTAACAATGTTTAGACCCCTCTGCCCACAAGCCATATATAAAAGAGTATATGCTGTATTTTCCATATTTATCAATGTATAAGGCTTTTAAAAAACAGACAAAACTAATTTAGGGTGTTAATAGTAAAAGTAGCAGTTTCTTTCTGAGGTAGGGGGATTAGAGACTGAGGGGGTGTGTGGCAAGAAGGGGCTCCTGGAATGCCAATAAAGTCTCATTTCCTGATCTGGGTACTAGTTACACGAGTGGGTTCACTTTGTTAAAATTCATCAAAGCTGTACAAATTTGAACTGAGGGCTTTTCCTATATATTTATACTTAGTACTTCAATAAAATGCTTATTTAACAAATAAATAAGTGCTAGGCCAGCTGATGGCTCTGGCCAGAAGTCAGGATTTCTGTCCTTAAACATGTATTCCTTTTCCATTTTTGTTTTGAGAAGAGGGAATAAAGGTCTGTGTTGACAAGTTAAACTTATCTGTGTCCTCAGTTGCTCAGTTGTGTCTGATTCTTTTGTGATCCCATGGACCATCCCATAGCTCTCCAGGCTCCTCTGTGTGTGGGATTTTTCAGGCAAGAATACTGGAGTGGGTTGCCATTTCCTCCTCAAGGGGATCTTCCTGACCCAGGGACTGAACCCATGGTTCTTGTGTCTCCTGCATTGGCAGGCAGACATTTTACCATTGAGCCACATTTTAGTCAATTAAGCAGGTCCATGAAGGTCTTGGGATGAAATAAGTCTGTTGGGATTCCTTGATAGCTCAGTTGGTAAAGAATCTGCTTGCAATGTGGGAGACTCAGGTTAGATCCCTGGTTTGGGAAGATCCCCTGGAGAAGGGAAAGGCTACCCACTCCAATATTCTGGCCTGGAGAACTCCATGGACTGTATAATCCATGGGGTCGCAAAGGGTTGGACACGACTGAGTGACTTTAACTTTCATTTTTCACCCTTCCAGGAGGGGTCTGTGTCGTAAGGGCTCCGAGAGTCCCCATGCTGACCAACACTGAGGTTTATGTTTCTATGAGAGACATAGAATTGCTCACAGCAGAAATTTCTGTGGATCTCTGTGACATGGTTGAACATTTTAAAAACATCACAAAATAGAACGTCACTATTCATATTAAAAGCAGAACATCTAAAAGCCCAATCTCTGATCCCTGCTCAGACCTTAAATATAAGTGTTGATCAACTTCTGACTGCATCTGTGAACATCGTGGTAATGCCTCAAGTCAACGAGCTCTAAGAGGAGACATCACACAGCCTGGATACAATCCAAACAGCCCTTAAGATCTAATTTACTGTCAGTTATAAAAGCATGTGCTGAAAACTTTGATTTCACTATGGGCTTGGTATGGTTAGAAAAAGTCTTTGCTTGTGGAAGGGTAACTTATTATTCAGACAAACTTTCAAAGCACAAATATGTGGACCTATAACCATGTAATTCTGGACTAGTTTGTATAGTAGTAGCAATAAAAATAGTAATAACAACATCTGATACTTGTTGAATACATATGTTGTGTCAGCCACTGTGATGAATGCTTTATTGGTAGTATCTTACTTAATCTTCCACAAGACCCTATCAGATAAGCATTATTGTCCACTCATTTTAAAGATAAGAAAATGATATATGGGGAGATCAAGCAACTGACTGAAGGCTATAGAGCCAGAAATTTGCATTGTACAACCTGTACAATTCTGTTTACATTGAAATGTTTGAGACTTTGTATTTTGTGTACTTACACCACTGGAACTGGTAACTATGAAAGTTTCTGAAAACTCCAAGTTAGTCTAAGCCATTCTCATGTTTGTAAGTAAAGGAAAGGCTAATGACAATGTGGAGCATTCATTTAGAAAAAAATCTTTTTAAAAAAAATCTATTTATTTTAATTGGAGGCTAATTACTTTACAATATTGTAGTGGTTTTTGCCATACATTGACATGAATCAGCCATGGGTTTACATGTGTTCCAAAAAAAATCTTAAGTTAGTTTTTTTTGATGAACAAATTTCCACTGAACTAATAACAATTTATCTTTAGGGTTAATATTGGTCTTCTTGCAGCAATTTTGGGAATTTATGGGATATATGGGGCTTCCTAGCTGGCGCTAGTGGTAAAGGAGCCGCCTGCCAATGCAGGAGACATAAGAGGTGCAGGTTGGATCCCTGGGTTGGGAAGATCCCCTAGAGGAAGGCGTGGCAACCCACTCTAGTATTCTTGCCTGGAGAATCCCATGGACAGAGGCGCCTGGCGGGCTACAGTTCAAAGAATCACAAAGGGTCAGACATGATTGAAGTGGCTTAGCATGCAGGCAAGCACTGAATATATGATTTGTGAAGGATAATTGAAAATAGAGGAATTCCATTTAAGGAAAGCATTAACGAAGGATGGGGACAGGGTCTTTGAGGCCCGATGAGAAGCTGCTGTGAGGATTAGGTGATTGGCATGGATAAAGAACTAGGTAACCATTAGGCTTCAGCATTCCTAGAACTCATCACCAAGGAAGGAAAGACTGGGCCGGGTTTGAAGAGTGCTGTTTTAGAGACAAGAAAAGAGACTTAGCTTCTCGTCAATGCAACCTAGATTCCTCTTAGTATATTGTCCCCAACTCCTCTTTTATAAGTAGGATTGATCTCTTAAATTTTCACTTCTTGAAATTACTCATCTGTTCCTTCTACTTTTGTTTGTTCCAGGTCATTCCAAATGCCAAATGCACTTTATCATTCCAGGATCTAGCAATGGTTTGGTGGATATTATGTTTTTGTATAATGAGACGCTTATAGTCACTGATTAAAGACACACATACACAAACTGGCTTTCTAAGCTTCAGTTTATTGTTTGGAGTCATGGAGCCCACAAACCAATACTTTGTTTACTAGTCATATCCTGTCCTCAGACTCTTGGTTTAGAGTTGGCCTTTCTGAAATGGTTGCTTTCCATTCTCCTCCTTCCCTACTACTGCCAAATAATGCCTTTAAAGTGAGGCGTGATTCTGCCACAACCCTCTTCCAGCCCCACATCTTCAGCGGTTGAGATCTCCCTAAAGATTCATCCAACGGATGGAGTCTGGGATGAATGGTCTTTCATAGTCTGGCCTTATTCTACAAGTACAGCCTCAAATTCAAGGCCATCCTTACTTACTTATACTATGTCCAGACATGCATCATATTACCTCTTCTCTGAACCTTAGCTCAAGCTTTGGACTGAAATGTTCTTTCCCCTATTTCTTTTGATAAAACCCTGTGCTGTGCTTAGTCGTTCTTTGCAACTCCATGGACTGCAGCCCACCAGGCTCCTCTGTCCATGGGAATTCTCCAAGCAAGAAAACTGGAGTGGGTTGCCATGCCTTCCTCCAGGGGATCTTCCCAAACCCGGGATTGAACCCAGGTCTCCCACATTGCAGGCAGATTCTTTACTGTCTGGGCCACCAGTGAAGCCCATGATAAAGCCCTATCTATTCTATAAAACAGGGGTTGGCAAACTACAGCAGGGAGACCAAATTTGGTTACCTTCTTTTTTGTAAATCAAGTTTTCCTGGAACATAGTCACAGCCACTTATTTACATACTGTCCAAGGCTGCTTTCTCACTATGATGGCAAAGTAGTTCTAGTTGAGACCAAAAGTCTTGCAGAGCCTAGAATACTTACTAAATGACACTTTCAGCCCCCAAAGTTGCCAACCCCTGCCCTAAAAACCCAGTTTAAATGCCACCTCCCCATGTTCCTCCTCAGTTTATCCTGTTAGAAATAATTTCTCCATCCTTTGCATTCCTATAGTGCTGAGTCTCAAAAATCTTCAAAGAAGTCTCAAACAGACTGTAAATGGGGCTTCCCAGGTGGCGTCAGCAGTAAAGAACCTGTCTGCCCAAGCCAATGCAGCAGACATAAGGATTCAACGCCTGGGCTGGGAAGATCCTCTGGAGAAAGGCATGGCAACCCACTTCAGTATTCTTGCCTGGAAAATGCTATGGACAGAGGAGCCTGATGGGCTACAGTCCATTGTATTGCAAAGAGCTGGACACCACTGAAGGGACTTGACATGCATGCACATGCTGGGGGCAGGGATCACAACTTCATATCTCTGCAAGGCCTTGCACAGGGCGGCTGCAATGAATTTCAAGTCACAAGAAGAGCAATGTCTCAGATTACAGAATGACTAGATTAAAGGAGGAATAAATACTGATCAAGGAGATAAATTTTGCCCCCAAAGCAAAATAAATATCAGTGTGATAAAAGAAGCTGGAGGGGTAGGGGCTCTGTGTACTTTCTTAGGAACATGAATATCAACCTAATTCAGACGGAAGCAGTGTGCTTCTCCCACTCTGACATCTGTATGGTTATAATTCAAGGAATAATGTCTGGCTTAGAAAAAGGATCCAGTAGAATTCGGAGATGCAGAAAGTTCTAAGAGCTGTTGAAGCTTGGCTAAAATAACTGGATGATGGCTAGCCAAGGCAGCCCACCCCCAGCAGGAGAAAAGCAGCGGGTCTTCAAGCTCAACCCTCAGGGGTTTATTAGCAAGAAGGAAGTGTGTAAACAAAGAGCAGAATCGGACTGGAGTTCTGCTTAATGAGAGAAGTGTGCTCAGTTTCTCCGGGAAGGAAGAGGGGGCCCGTCCTAGAAGGCAGATTTCCCATTTCTGAAGCTTTAGCTCTTGAGAGAAAGCAGAGGACCTTCAGAAAAGAGCATTTACCACAGAGCAGCAAAGCGTGGGCAGCCCTAGCTGCGGTTAAGAAAGTCTGGAAGTTACTCTTTGTCTTGGCTGTCGCTTCTCTTTCCTGAAGTCAACTATATTTATTAAATGTAGTTTAAGCTTTAGAAATCTCTTCTTGAGGCTTAACTCATATTAATTCTCTAATGTGGAAGATCAGTGATCTAACACATCCTCAAAAGCCAGACTTTGATTCAAAGAGGGAAAGCTCAGAGGCACTTCCAAGTGGGTTAGAGAGTGGATAGATTGAGGACAGCTTTGTCCATGCTGG
Source organism: Cervus elaphus (assembly GCF_910594005.1). Classification (NCBI taxonomy): domain Eukaryota; kingdom Metazoa; phylum Chordata; class Mammalia; order Artiodactyla; family Cervidae; genus Cervus; species Cervus elaphus. The sequence goes on from NC_057826.1 coordinate 81,697,031, forward strand.
ACACACAGTTAATGGGTTCTGAGCTATTACCCTAATCCAGGTATAAGACCTGGAAGTGATTAGCAGCCCTGCTGAAGATGCTGTCTGGAGGTGCTGCGGGGAGAGAATGTCAGTCTCCCTGCAGAGACAGGGCTGTCAAACCACTTTCATAAAAATCTAAGAGCCAGCTCTTCAACAGCTGTTTCCTGCATTTCAGGAAAGAATCCCATTAGGTGCAAAAAAGCAGGTGTGGGTGCTTTGCATATGTCTGAGACAGATGATACAATCAAAAGCAAAAACAAATCACAGCATAACACTTCCATACAAAACAAAAGTCAAATCCAAGTACAAACAGGCAAATGCAGTCTTACATTTCCAGACAGTAAAAGTAGATAATGTGAAAACACAAGGAGCATAAGGAGGTGGAGCAGAATGGATTTCACTTGGTTCCAGTGTCTCTGAAAGCTTTTCAAGGCAGAGAGACTATAAAAGTTACAAGAAGGCTCATGTAAACAGATGCAAGGACATCAGAGCTTTCCTAAATCAAAGGGAAGCATGCTGTCAGACACCAGGTGGAAAGTACGTAATGCAAAATTAGGTCCAGGAGTGCTCAAACAAATAACAGCATCTTTCCACAGTCTCTCTGGCATGGGATCTTTGGTAAGGGTTTGGTTTTGGACAGGAATCATAAAAGCCTGCTGCCAAAGAGAAGGCAAGAACTGAGTCCAAATATAAATCCAAATGTTCGAGGACCACCTGCTCTTGTGCCAGTATAGATGAGGAACATCCAGCCATGGGCCAGGACATCATTCAGACATTACCTGCGGCTGCCACCACTTACAACAGGTAACCGAAAGAGGTCATAACGCCCATCTCAGCATCCTTTCCCGATGCTTGAGAGCAGACCATGTTTCTCCCTGCTTAAATACTCTTTTAAAAACACACTTGAAATGTTGGTGGGGATGGGGAGAAACTGAGACTCACATGTGTTGCTGGTGAGAATAGAAAAGGGTGCAGCCACTGTGGAAAACAATTGTGCAGCTCCTTAGAAAGTTAAATAGAGAATTACCATATGATACTGCAATTCCATTCCTAAGTATATAACCAAAAGAAATGAAAGTAGGGACTAAACACAATAGCATTGTTCACAATAGCCAAAAGGTGGAAAGGACCCAAATGTTGATCAACAGATGAGTGGATAAAAAAGTGTGGTAGCTACATAAAAAGGAATAAATTTCTGACACATGCTACAACATGGATGAACCTTGACCACATTATGCTAAGTGAAATAATCCAGACACAAAAGGACAGATAGTTTATGATTCCACTTGTATGAGGTACCTAGAACAGGAAAATTTATGAGACGGAAAGTAGAATTTCTAAGATTCATCAGACAGAAAGTAGAGGTTACCAGGGGTTTAAAATAGGGGCAAATGGGGAATTATTTTTTTTTGAATTATTATTTATTAGGTATAGTTTTGGGGATGATGAAAAAGTTCTGATAGTGGTGATAGTTGTACGATATCATGAATGTACTTAATACCCCTGAAGTATTAAAATTGTTAAAACGATAAATTTTATATTTATATATATTTTACTACAATTATTTTTAAAAGGGAAAAAAGCTACACAATGCTTTATTTCTCCAAAATGTTCAACACTGCTTAAGAGCTGGATGTTCTTTTAGATGCTACTTTCAAAAGAACTCTGTTGAGGTGGATGGTGAAAGTCTAGTGACTAAGATAGAATTCTGGCAAGCTAGCCTAAGAATTTCCAACATGAAGGTAGACCAGATGATGTCAATAAGATCTGAGGTTTGAGGTAATAGTGGGGTAGGGATAGAACAGTGTGGAGGGGACAAAAGGCTCTGAGGGATTAGAAGCTATTTTTCTTCTCATGGGGTTCGGGGGGCGGGGGGAGGGAGAAGGGCACAGGCCCTTCCCACTCCCCAGTCACGTTTTTCTTGCCAGTGGCCATGGGCATATACACAGAATGTGGGTCATGAACAAAGACTAAGCCTGGACTTGAGACCCGACTCCACCACTCACAAACTGTTTCCCTTGGCTGGTCCCTCCACCAGGCTGAGCTCAGTGCCCTGGGCGCTAAATGCAGATGCTAGTAGGACCCGTCGTCAGCCAACCACCCCTATAAGTGCTAAAGTACAGGCACGAGGCAGACCCAGGATTCTTATAGTTGGCGAGTAACATAGGCCTCCAGTACCATTCCAGCACTCTCCAATCTTTTTGGCACCAAAGACTGGTTTCATGGGAGACAATTTTCCCACAGATGAGGTCAGGGGGATCAGTTCAGTCACTTAGTCATGTCTGACTCTTTGCGACCCCAGGGACTGCAGCACGCCAGGCTTCCCTGTCCATCACCATCTCCCACAGCTTACTCAAACTTATGTTCACAGAGTCGGTGATGCCGTCCAACCATCTCATCCTCTGTCATCTTCTCCTCCTGCCTTCAATCTTTCCCAGTATCAGGGTCTTTTCCAATGAGTCAGTTCTTTGTATCAGGTGGCCAAAGTATTGGAGTTTCAGCTTCAGCATTAGTCCTTCCAATGGACGCTCAGGACTGATCTCCTTTAGGATGGACTGGCTGGATCTCCTTGCAGTCCAAGGGACTCTCAAGAGTCTTCTACAACACCACAGTTCAAAAGCATCAGTTCTTCGGTGCTCAGCTTTCTTTATAGTCCAACTCTCACATCCATACACGACTACTGGAAAAACCATAGCTTTGACTAGATGGACCTTTGTTGGCAAAGTAATGTCTCTGCTTTTTAATATGCTGTCCAGGTTGGTCATAATTTTTCTTCCAAGGAGCAAGCGTCTCTTCATTTTATGGCTGCAGTCACCATCTGCAGTGATTTTGGAGCCCCGAAAAACAAAGTCTCTCACTGTTTCCATTGTTTCCCCATCTATTTGCCTGAAGTGATGGGATCAGATTCCTTGATCTTAGTTTTCTGAATGTTGAGTTTTAAGCCAACTTTTTCACTCTCCTCTTTCACTTTCATCAAGAGGTTCTTTAGTTCTTCTTTGCTTTCTGCCATAAGAGTGGTGTCATCTGCATATCTGAGGTTATTGATATTTCTCCTGGCAATCTTGATTCCAGCTTGTGCTTCATCCACCCTGGCATTTTGCATGATGTACTCTGCATATAAGTTAAATAAGCAGGAGCCTTGACGTACTCCTTTCCCGATTTGGAACCGGTCTGTTGTTCCACGTCTGGTTCTAACTGTTGCTTCTTGACTTGCATTTCCCAGGAGGCAGGTCAGGTGGTCTGGTATCCCCATCTCTTTAAGAATTTTCCATAGTTTGTTGTGATCCACACAGTCAAAGACTTGGTGTCAAAGTCGGGGGGATGGTTTTGGGATAATTCCAACACATTACATTTATTGGGGACTTTACTTCTATTATTATCACATCAGCTCCACTTCAGATTGTTAGGCAACAGATCCCAGAGGTTGGGGACCCCTGCCATATATGAGGTCATGAAGGTGGTCTAAGGTGTGATCGCCATAATGGTGATCATAGGCGTGATTAAGGTGGGTTAAGGGTGCCTGAGCATAGACCCCCAAAACGGGCTGCACAACATAAGAGATTTGTCTCAGCTGCCAGCACCAGGAGGGTACTCCAGGGAAGGAATCTCTGAGTCTGGACTGTCTGTCTTCAAGGAGTATACAGGGAGAACACAGACATATAAACAGATAAATTACAATAAAATGATATGGTGAGTGCCAAACTGGAGATGTGATCAAAGTCTATGGAAATCCAAAGGAAAAATCTCTCTTTACTTTTCTTTTTACTTATCTACCTTTTATTGTTCTGCCATGTATTAAGAAAGTAAGCAAGGACTGCAGATGCCAGAAAGGCCGACTGTAGGAAGGTGCACTAAGCTGGGATTTCTGTTGCCGGGGATGTAACCCAGGGCCCCGCAGCCAACTGACTGAGGGAAAGATCGGAGGTAAGCTGAAGGAGGGGTTGGGAACGAAGAATTCAGAGTGAACTGATAAACGCAAACATAATGGTAGATAAAACAGTCTTTCCAACAGCAACTTAGACATTTATTATTATTATTATTAAGACAACATTCTGAAAGACGGGACTCATGAAACTTTAGGATCAAAAGGGATCTTCGGGATCACATCGGTTGGGGTTTTTCATCTCAGCACTATTGACATTTGGGGCTGGATAATTCTTTGCTGTGGGGCTCTCCTTGCACGGTAGGATGCTTAGCAGCATCCCTGGCCTCTCTTCACCAGACGTCAGTAGCAACCTCCAACCTACTCAAGTTGTAACAATCAAAGACGTCTCCAGGGTTTCCCTAGCGGTCCAGTGGGTAAGAATCCACCTTGCAATGCAGGGGACATGGGTTCGATCCCAGGTCTGGGAAGATCCCACACGCTGTGAAGCAGCTAAGCCCAGGCACCACAATTACCTAGCCCATGCTCTAGAGTCTGTGAGCTGCAATTACTGAGCCCAAGTGCTGAACAACTACTGAAGCCTGCACACCCCGGAGCCTCTCTGCCACAAGACAAGCCCCTGCACTGCGACTAGAGAGCAGCCCCCGCTCTCTGCAACCAAAGAAGCCCGCACGCAACAACAAAGACCCAGCACAGCCAAAAAAACCATGTCTCCAGATATTACCACATGTAAGGGTATGGGGGCGGGGGCAACCTAGCCCCCCAGTTGAGACCCACTGGATAGGGAAATGGTCTTTTACCCTGAAAGGACACTGGAATCATGCAGGAGCTTAAAAATCCTGATACCCAAGTTGTGCCCCAGATCTACTAGATCTGCAGGTGGGAACAAGGCATCGACATATTTCAAACAGACCTCAAATACTATACCTCCTGTGACTCCAGTGTGCAGCCAGAGTGAGAACCACTAACTTAGGGAGATGAAAAAACTAACAGTTACCAAGTACCTCTAAGATGCTGGGTATTTTACATACATCCCATTTGGACCTGTTTCTCTATTTAACTTATGAGGAAATGGAATATCAGAAACATTAACAAATTTGTCCAAAAGCAGCAAAGGGCAATTTCAGTCCAAGGCTGAACTGAGTGGAAGACAAAGTCAAGAACTGGAGATGACAGGGACTTCCCTGGTGGTCCAGTGGTTAAGACTCTGTGCTTCCAATGCAGGGGGTGTGGGCTTGATCCCTGGTTGGGGAGCTAAGTTATCACATACCGTGAGGTGCAGCCAAAAAAAAAAAAAACCAACAACTGAGGGTGACCCAAGAACCAGAGCAGAGAAACATCACTCAAAGTACTGGATGTAGTCTGAGGTTCAAGGAGTAAATATGTGATTCTAAGTTTATCCAGCAAAGAAACCATTTTCTCTGCTCTTTATTGGAGTATAGTTGATTTACAAAGTTGTGTTAGTGTCAGGTATATAGCAAAGTGATTCAGTTATATATATACACATATATATGTATATATATATTCTTTTCCAGAGCCTTTTCCCTTATAGTGAAAATGAAAGTTGCTCAGTTGTGTCTGACTCTTTGCGACCCCATGTACTATAGCCCACCAGGCTCCTCTATCCATAGAATTCCCCAGGCAAGAATACTAGAGTGGGTTGCCATTTCCTTCTCCAGGGGATCTTCCTCACCCAGGTCTCCCACATTGCAGGCAGATTCTTTACCATCTGAGCCACCAGGGAAGCCCTTCTCCCTTATAGGTTGTTACAAAATACTGACTAGAGTTCCCGGTGCTATACAGTAAGTCTCTGTTGTTTATTTTATATACAGCAGTGAGTATATGCTTATCCCTTCCCTTTCTCCCCTTGGTAACCATGTTTGCTTTCTGTTGTCTGTGGGCTTAACAGAAATCATTTTCTGATTAGAATGAGATCATCACAGGGGAGATGCTGAACACACATGTTCACTGGTGTTTCTGTTTTTGTTCTGTTGGGAAGAAGGAATTACTCCTAGAGACACAGCTGACAGGGAGGGCAGAAGGACACTCAACTAGAGTGATTAAGTTAAATCAGGTAGGCTTTTGATGTCTAAGAAAAAAGGTACAAATTTTTACACTTGAGTCAACATAATCTTAGAGGCTTCAGGCAGTAGGTGAAAGAGAAGACTGTTTTCTACTTAGCTGTTACAAGAAAAAGAAGAGTTTTGTTAAGCAGTCATTGATAAATACTGGAACCTTGGGATAAGGAAGGGAAAATGTGAATTAAAGGAAAATACAAATTAAGCTCTGCCATGCCAGATGCTTTGTGTTTATTATCTCATTGAATCCTTACATAACTCTAAGAGATAGATAGGAAAAAGTGGAAACAGTGACAGATTTTATTTTCTTGGGCTCCAAAGTCATGCAGATGGTAAATGCAGCCATGAAATTGAAAGTCACTTGCTCCTTGGAAGAAAAGCTATGACAAACCTAGACAGCATATTAAAAAGCAAAGACATCACTTTGGGGACAAAAGTCCATATAGTCAAAGCTATGGTTTTTCCAGTAGTCATGTGTGGATGTGTGGATGTGAGAATAGGATCATAAAGAAGGCTGAGCACTGAAAAGTTGATGCTTTCGAACTGTGGTGTTGGAGAAGAATCTTGAGGGTCCCTTGGACAGCAAGGAGATCAAGTCAGTCACTCCTAAGAGAAATCAACTCTGAATGTTCACTGGAAGGACTGTTGCTGAATGTGAAGCTTCAATATTTTGGCCACCTGATGCAAAGAATGGGCTCAATGGAAAAGACCCTGATGCTGGGAAAAATTGAGGGTAGGAGAGGAGGAGAAGCAGACAACAGAGGATGAGATAGTTGGATGGCATTACCAACCCAATGGACATGAGTTTGGGCAAACCCCAGGAGATAGTGAAGGACAGGGAAGTCTGGCAAACTACAGTTTATGGGGTTGCAAAGAGCTGGACACAACTTAGCAACTGAACAACAACAACAAAGAGATAGTGGTTCTGTATCTACTCTCTGTCACCATTGTCCATGAGCAAAGTTGCTTCAGTCGTGTTCCTTGCAATCCTATGGACTGTAGCCTGCCAGGCTCTTCTGTCCACGGAATTCTCCAGGCAAGAATATTGGAGTGGGTTGCCATGCCTTCTCCAGGGGATCTTCCCAACCCAGGGATCAAACCCGGGTCTCCTACACTACAGGCAGATTCTTTACCATCTGAGCCACCAAGGACTCACAACGTATCTATAATAAGCAAATATTCATTAACTTGATAAATATAAATTAACAAGGCATCCCTTGTGGTGTAGACAGTAAAGAATCTGCCTGCAATGCGGGAGACCCAGGTTTGATCCCTGGGTCAGGAAGATCCTCTGGAGGAGGGCATGGCTCTCCTTATGTTCTTGCCTAGAGAATCCCATGGACAGAGGAGCCTGGTGGGCTACAGTCCATGGGGTCACAAAGAGACCCTGTACAGTGTCTACAGACATTGTAGAAAAAAAAAAACAAAAAAATAAGGGCAAGTTACAATGTAAGTTCTTCTAAGTTAGCTAAAGAAAATTCTTACTTTGATGAGAAGTATCCATCAGAATCCTTAGCAAACATCTATTAGAAACATTCTCATTGTCAGAAACATGATAAAGAAGTCCTCCATAAGTATGATTATCCCCCAAATTTTTAGAAGTCTAAGTCTTTAAGTGCAAAAACATAGGAAAGAAATAGGAGGTAGAATAATTCAAGGGAAGATAACATTACTATTATTTACAGATGTCATGATTTTCCACCTAGAAAATTCACATTAAGTAATTGAAAGACTTTGAAAATCGTGGAGTCTAGCAAAGTATACAGGTATAAAATAAATACATAAAATAAACTGATTTAATACACACTATCATGACTAATTGGAAATGTAATGGAAATAAAGATCATATCCCATATTAGCAAAAACTATAAAATTGCCTAGGAATAAACCCATAAAACATAAGCAAAGTCTAGAAGAAGACATTTTAATAAAAAATATAAAATGGGGAGATATACTATGCACCTGAATCAAAAAAGTCAATATTGTGAAGACAAATTCTTCTTCTTCAAATTAGTCCATAAGTTTATTGCACTTTCAATTAAAATCTCAACAAAAGTTTTATAGATTTTGACAAATTGATTTATAAAGTGTATGTAGAAAAAATGTACAAGAAGAACCAAGAAAGTGCAGGAGAACACAAAGCACTTGGAAGGAGACAGAGAGTTGACCTACAAAAACATAAAAAATATGAAATTACAGCAATGAAAATGATATGGTAGTATAGCAGGAAGAGACAAATAGATCAACAGACCTGAGTTGAGAATTCACAGGTATATCTACAGATGTTTTAATTTAATAATGGCAGAGGTGTCCTTTCAAATTACTAAGGGAAATTTAAACAGCAGTGTTGGGACCACTGTCTATCTGTTTGGAAAAAGACAGATCCCAACCTCACACTAAACCCCAAATTAATTCCAGATGGAGTAAACATTTAAATATAAAAAATTAATCTAAAGGTAATAGGAGAAAATATTAGAGAATAGCTTGTAATGTTGGAGGTGGACAGGTATTCCTGTGTAAGACAAAATTCACTAGCCATAAAAAGATGATTGATAGATTTGGCTAAAAATAGACTAAAATTTTCTCCACAGAATAACTGATATCATGACAACATGCTTATGGCAGAAAGTGAAGAACTAAAGAGCCTCTTGATAAAGGTGAAAGAGGACAGTGAAAGAGCTGGCTTAAATCTCAACATTCAAAAAACTAAGATCATGACCTCTGGTCCCATTACTTCATGGCAAATGGATGGGAAAACAATGGAAACAGTGACAGATTTTATTTTCTTGGGCTCCAAAATCACTGCAGATGGTGACTGCAGCCATGAAATTAAAAGACACTTGCTCCTTGGAAGAAAAGCTATGACCAACCTAGACAGCATATTAAAAAGCAGAGACATTACTTTGCCAACAAAGGCCTGTATAGTCAAAGCTATGGCTTTTCCAGTAGTCATGTATGGATGTGACAGTTGGACCGTAAAGAAGGCTGAGGGCTGAAGAATTGATGCTTTTGAACTGTGGTGTTGGAGAAGACTCTTGAGAGTCCCTTGGACTGCAAGGAGATCAAACCAGTCTACCCTAAAGGAAATCAGTCCTGAATATTTACTGGAAGGACTGATGCTGAAGTTGAAGCTCCAATACTTTGGCCACCTGATTCGAACAGCTGACTCATTAGAAAGGACCCTGATGCTGGAAGAGATTGAAGACAGGAGGAGAAGGGGACGAGAGAGGATGAGATGGTTGGATGGCATCACCGACTCAATGGACATGAGTTTGAGCAAGCTCCTGGAGATGATGAAGGACAGGGAAGCCTGGCATGCTGCAGTCCTGGGGTTGCAAATAGTTGGACAGGACTTAGTGACTGAACAACAACAACAACTGATACCATACACAGAGCTGAAACACAAGATAAAGACTAATAAACATACACGAAGAGAATGGTTGTTACTCGTAACATATATGAATTCTTAAAATCAGCAAGAAAACTAGAAACACAACTCATAGCAAATTCATCAGAGTACAAATAACAAAAATGAGTGGTTAGGGAAATGGAAATAAAAATATATACTAAAAATTGAGTCTTGTTTAATCACTAAGTTGTGTCCTACTCTTTGTAACTCCATGGACTGTAGCCCACCATGCTCTTCTGTCCATGGGATTTCCCAGGCAAGAATACCGGAGTAGGTTGCCACTGCCTTCTCCAGGGGATCTTCCTGACCCAGGGATTGAACCCATGTCTCCTGCATTGGCAGGTGGATTCTTTACCACTGAATCATCAGGGAAGCCCTAAAAATTAAGTACGTTCATAATACTCAGTGTTGGTAAAGATGTAGAGAAAGGGTTCTTTCATGAACTTTTGGTGGGGGTATAACTTGATACAAGTAAATCTGGAGAGGAATATTGCTTTATCTTTCACAGTTTTAAGTGTTCATTTCATTTGATCTACAAATTCTATTTCTAGGGGTCTATCCTACAGAAATATTTATGTAATGTGAAATGATATACATATTAGGATATCCATGAAAGCATTACATGTTAGAGAAGCTTTCTTCAATTTTCTTCTCCAAAAATTTGCTGTTTTCTTCTAAAACATCTTTTTCAGTTATTTTAGATTTTCATGCTATGGGCTTTTAAAAAGTGTCCATTTGTGTTATTTTCAATTATCCATTGATATTAAAGACAAAAGCAGTGGGAAGGCTGCCTGAGAACTCTGTACACATTGGCCAAGCTTGTTAATAGGCCACATTGCAGGAGATGGGGCACCAGTCCCTAAGCAGCCCCTCTTCTCTTTCCAGAATGAATACTGAGGTCTTGGAGCACCAAGTCTCCTGCCCATACCCTTTTGGATGCCAGGGTATCCAAAATGTGAGTGCTGGCGTGCCTGTTCACATAACAGGGTTTTTCACTATTTCCTTGTTTGGCCACCCCATTCTCCCCGCCCACCCTTCATTTTACTTGCTGTCTCCCAGATTCACAGGCTCATGGGGCTCTGTATGCAGGTCAGCACCCCGCCCCCCATCACAGTTCCCTCTATCTAGGCTGTGACTTTCTCTGCTCTGTTAGTGAACTCTCTTCCGCTTACTTTTGAGCCTCTGTTCCAGAAATTTGTTAAAATCATGAAATAGATGCACCCCTACCCCCGCCACCCATATTTTTGGTGGTTACAGTTTACACCTCTCTTATTCCTTTAACTGTCATTTTGAAAAATCTTGGGAGGAGGGGAAAAAACTCATGCACTCAGTCTGTTATCTTGAACCACAAATCAAAAGCATTATTTGCAATATTAGAGCTGGAGACAGTCTAAACATCCTTCAGTAGGAAAATTCTGAAATAAATGAGGTTACATCTATTGTATGGAATGCTCTTCATTAAAAAACTAATGAATTAGCTCTATATATATTGATAAGAAAAGATATCATGATATAACATTAAAATAAAGAAGCAAATTGAAGAAAGCATATATAATATCAATTTTAGAAAATATATATTTATTTGCACTTCCACAGAGGGCTGGAGGGTATACACTAAATTGTTAAGAGTGGTCCTTCATCTCTGTCTTTACACTTGAAACCAGTGGATCAAGTGTGAGATGGGCATGGAGAAGGAATTTCATCTTTTTGCCCCACACCATGTGTATTACTCAAGACTTTTACAATGTATAATGGAGTAAATCTTTGAGGTTAACTGTCACACAAAGGTGACATAGGTGTCATACAAAGGTGATGTATCACATTATTTACATACTCTAGTCTTTCCCACATTGAAAGCTGCTCAACTAATAAATTAAATAAAGGTGTACAAGTTACAGATGATCCATGTTACTTGACTTGAATAATGCTGACCACTACTTTCACTGTTTTAAAACTTTTAAGAAAACATGCTTAAAAGTAAAGATATTGGCAGTTTATTTTTAAAAGCTTATAAATCTTCAAAAAACCCCTTCTAAGGCTCTAAGACAATGTAAGATGTTGGCAGATAGAACATGTCCTGTAGAATCAATTTTTGCTTGGTATGCTTTTATGTCTGATTTCTTAACTGTTATATAATGACATTAGTAAACTGAGCTGGCTGAACTATGCCAAACTTTGATATTTCAGCTAAAATAATTTCACAACATCTTATTAAGGAAGAGGCAAGTAATATAAAATGTCAGTCATTTTAATAAAATTAGATTTAACTTTTTATTTCCAAGGAGCAGGGTTCAGAATAACTCAAGTGGAAAAGGAGACTACATAGCTTACAATAGATACATTGGTTCTAAAGTATTTTCCATGAAAAAAAAAAAAAAAAACAAGACCTAGGAATCTGTAATCCACCAGCTAGTTTATATTTTGGAGCGTGTGAAAAATTCAAATAAATACTGAAAAGTGGAGCTCAATTCTGTAGAACTTCATTGGTTTCCAACCTAAAATAAGACAGATAAACATCCTATCTCCTGAAATCTGTGTGTCATTAAAGGTTATGATTCCTCCAGCTTTGTCCAGAGAAACAGTGAGCATCTTGAGATGCTGAGCTGGCCTGTACTCGCAGCTGCACATGGGCCAGTATCCCTTGCAAGTTATGGCAGGAACAGGGCCAGAACACAGACTTTCAGAATCTGAGTCCAACAGGTCCAGTTCTTGATGACCAAACCAACATTAGCCATAAACTCAGGTTGAATGCACCATCACTATTTACATATTAGCCAAAGTTTTTGATATATAAGACTCTTCTGTGAAGTTTTTTGGCCACACCACAAGGCATGGTTCTGTGACCAGGGAACAAACCCACACCCCCTGCAATAGAAGCATGATACCTTAATCACTGGACTGCCAGGGAAATCCCTTTTGTGATGTTTTCAATTTTTAAAAATTGAAATATAGTTGATTTACAATGTTATATAAGTTCTAAATGTTCAATAGTGATTCAATATTTTTATGACTATACTCCATGTAAAATTACCATAAAATACTGGCTATATTCCTTGTGCTATACAATATATCCTTGTTGCTTATTTATTTTATACATAGTAGTTTGTATCTCTTGATCCCATAATTCTATCTTGGCCCTTCCCCTTCCCTCTCTCTGCTGGTAACCACTTGTTTTTTCTCTATAATTGAGGAAAGTAGGGAAAACCACTAGGCCATTCAGGTATGACCTAAGTCAAATCCCTTGTGATTATATGGTGGAAGTGACAAATAGATTCAAGGGATTAGATCTGATAGACAGAGTGCCTGAAGAACTATGGACAGAGGTTCGTAACATTATATAGGAGGTGGTGATCAAAACCATCCCCAAGAAAAAGAAATGCAAAAAGGCAAAATAGTTGTCTGAGAAGGCCTTACAGTTAGCTGAGAAAAGAAGAGAAGCAAAAGGCAAAGGAGAAAAGGAAAGATACATCCATCTGAATGCAGAGTTCCAAAAAACAGCAAGGAGAGATAAGAAAGCCTTCTTAAGTGAATAACACAAAGAAGTAGAGAAAAACAGAAGAATGGGAAAGACTAGAGATCTCCTCAAGAAAACTAGAGATACCAAGGGAACATTTCAAGCAAAGATGGGCACAATAAAGGACAGAAACGGTTTGGACCTAACAGAAGCAGAAGATATTAAGAAGAGGTGGCAAGAATACACAGAAGAACTATACACAAAAGATCTTCATGATCCAGATAACCACGATGATGTGATCACTCACCTAGAGCCAGACATCCTGGAATTCGAAGTCAGGTGGGCCTTAGGAAGCATTACTACAAACAAGCTAGTGGAGGTGATGGAATTCCAGCTGAGCTATTTCAAATCCTAAAAGATGATGCTTTGAAAGTACTGCACTCAATATGCCAGCAAACTTGGAAAACTCAGCAGTGGCCACAGGACTGGAAAATGTCAATTTCATTGCAATCCTAAAGAAAGGCAATGCCAAAGAGTGTTCAAATGACTGCACAATTGCACTCATTTCACAAGCTAGCAAGGTAATGTTCAAAATCCTTTGAGCTAGGCTTCAACAGTACATGAGCCAAGAAATTCCAGATGCACAAGCTGTATTTTTCTAAATACAGGAACCAGAGATCAAATTGCCAGCATCATTGGATCATAGAAAAAGTAAGGGAATTCCAGAAAAAGATCTACTTCTGCTTCATTGACTATGTTAAAGCCTTTGACTGTGTGGATCAAACAAACTGTGGAAAGTTCTTAAAGAGATGGGGATACCAGATCACCTTACTTGCCTCCTGAGAAACCTGTATGCAGGTCAAGAAGCAACAGTTAGAACCAGACATGGAACAATGGACTGGTTCAAAAATTGGGAATGGAGTATGTCAAGGCTGTATATTGTCACCCTGCTTATTTAACTTGTATGCAGAGTACATCATGTGAAATGTCAAGCTGGATGAAGCTCAAACTGGAATCAAGACTGCCAGGAGAAATATCAATAAGCTCAGATATGAAGATGACACCACACTAATGGCAGAAAGTGAAGAGGAACTAAAGAGGCCATCTCTTGATGAAAGTGAAAGAAGAGAGTGAAAAAGCTGGCTAAAAACTCAACAGTTAAAAAACAAAGTTCATGGGATCCGGTCCCATCACTTCATGGCAAATACATGGGGGAAAATACAGGAAAGAGTGACAGACTTTGTTTTCTTGGGCTCCAAAATCACTGCAGATGGTGACTGCAGCTATGAAATTAAAAGATGCTTGTCCTTGGAAGAAAAGCTATGACAAACCTTGACAGCATATTAAAAAGCAGAGACATCACTTTGCCAACAAAGGTCTGTATAGTCAAAGTTATGGTTTTTCCAGCAGTCATGTATAGATGTGAGTTGGACCATAAAGAAGGCTGAGCACTGAAGAATTGATGCTTTCAAACTGTGGTGCTGGAGAAGATGCTGAGAGTCCCTTAGACTGGTTAGTCAATCCTAAAGGCAACCAACCCTCAATAATCACTGGGAGGACTGATGTTGAAGCTGAAGCTCTAATTCTTTGGCCACCTGATGTGAAGAGCTGACTCACTGGAAAAGACTCTGATGCTGGGAGAAAATTGAAGACAGGAAGAGGAGGCACGACAAAGGATGAGATAGTTGGATGGCATCACGGATTCAACAGACATGAGTTTGAACAAACTCTAGGAGATACTGAAGGACAGGGAAGCCTGGCTTGCCGCGGTCCACAGGATCACAAAGAGTTGGACACTACTTAGCGGCTGAACAACAACAACAACAAAATCTATGACAAAGGGGACAAGAATATACAATGGTGGAAAAGACAGTCTCTTCAAAAAGACAACTATGTAAAAGAATGAAACTAGAATATTTTCTCACACCATATGCAAAAGTAAACTCAAAATGGATTAAAGACCTTTAAGACTGGGAACCATAAAACTCCTAAAAAAACAGGCAGAACACTCTTTGACACAAACGCTAGTAATATTTTTTGAATCTGTCTCCTAAGGCAAAAGAAACAAAAACAATAATAAACAAATGGGACCTAATTAAATATAAAAGCTTTTGCACAGCAAAGAAAACCATCAAGGAAACAAAAAGACAACTGATTAAAAATATTTACAAATGTTATGACCAATAAGGGATTAATATCCAAAGTATATTACTAGCTCATACAATTCAATATTAAGAAAACCAAAAGACCCAACTGAAAAATAGGCAGAAGACCTGAATAGACATTTCTCCAAAGTTTTTGAGTTTTAAATTTCACCTTTCACATTGCAATTCAATAATAATTCAATAACTGTAACTTCATCTTTTGTGAAGCAAGCAAAGAATGTCCAGTTTTAAAAGTCAGAAGACCATACATGTAAAAACACTTGACGACTAAAGTACTATACATGTAGTACAATTACTATTATTAACTAAGCAAACAGCTTAGAATAAGTCATTTAAATATTGTGCGTTTTCAAAAACCCTTTAAAAATGAGGTGATTAAACCATCTTCTTCAGCACTAATAATGCAGGTCCTTCTGTTTTCATGGAAATCTAGTTTCTATCTTTATCAAGTTTGGAGAGTCAGTCATTTAAAAAATTCCAAGTATTTCACAAGGCATGTCTGATTTTTATTACAAATAACTACAGGCCATTCAGGAAAACAATAGAGCAACTAAAAAAAGCTTGTTAAAGTTGTGCAATTTTTAAAAGCATCTGATCGATTCCTTTCCTCGAGTTGCCTAGAGGGTCACAAAGAGTTGCCCCTAAGTTGCCTCCTCTGCAGAACAAATGTATGCAGACAGCCTACTCAATTTTGTGCATCAAGTCAAATTTTTGTACAAAATATAGTTTACACAGGTAGAAGTCACAAAACAAAACAAAAAACAAAACAAAACATCATTACTCGGAAAATTGTGAAGAACCTTACCATATAACTCTTTGAAAGATGTCTCAATGTTTGAAAATGTCAATTGTGAAATATAATCTTTGAAAAATTCAAAAATAGCTAGACAGACCTGTGCTCTAATAGCTTACACATAATCTCAAACAATTGCATGCAATTTAACTTTTAAAATATATAGACTTCACAGAACAGGAAATTTAGTAGAATAAGCGGAATAGATTAAGAGCACACCTGTGATGAGAAAAAGACCATCCCATCCACTGCGCATTTTAAAAGAATTAATTTTACGGAAGGCAAATTAAATCTCAATGAAAAGGAAAGAAGAAGACGAAGGAGCCTCTTGAGTGATGCGGCTATGTCCTGAGTGATGCTGAAGTGCCATAAACACAAGTCCCTGTTCATCACCTCTGGAAACTTCTTTCACTCCCATCTGCTCTTCTGTCTCACCGCTCCTCTGCCCATGTGGCATCAAGTAACACTGCCATGGGCTGGATTTCTCACACACCCCACTGGTCACTGGCCGTAGGAAGTTGTAGTTGATTTTCTGAATCACCCTTCCACTGATTCTGGGTACTCACATCCTTCTCTGCCTCCTCTTCATCTTTTTTAGGGAATTACTGTGGCTCAGTTGGTGAAGAATCCGCCTGCAATGCGGAAGACCTGGGTTCAATCTCTGGGTTGGGAAGATCCCCTGGAGAAGGGAATGGCTACCCACTCTAGTATTCTGGCCTGGAGAATCCCATGATGGACTGTAAGGTCTATGGGGTCACAGAGAGTTGGACACAACTGAGTGACTTTCACTTTCACGGAATTTGTTTCCAGGAAGCTTGGAGATACTGACAAGCTCTCTGAGACAAAAGAAAGAGATTGAACATTTGTCAGCTGCTAACAAGTGCCAGGGGCTCTGTGGGGTCCTGAATATTTGTTATCCTATGGATTCTCATGAATACTTAAGAGAGCAAGATTCTAGGTGAAAACACTGGGACTCTGAGAGTAGCTTCCATTCAGACAGCTGGTGGATGTTCTCCCAGGTTATCTGTTTTAATTTCAGAAGGCACAGCTTAAAAACCACTTACTGGTTAGAACTAATTCAATTCAGGGAAAGTACTGAAAACTACGCAAAGCTCACAAAAAGTGGCATTGTTTGTTGGTGCGTTTGAACACAATCACACTTAAAATAATCCCTTGAAGAACGTTTTCCATTCTAGGAACAGAACATTTATGAAGAGTTGTTCTTTTAATAGTACGAAAGAAAGGAGACAAAAAGACTATTTTTTTTGCAAATAAAAATAATGCAACACACTACTCACGGAGAACCTAGGCTTATTGCTACTTTGGTGGCTTCGGGTTTGCCAGAGCAAATGTAACAGTTTTTCCACTTTAATTGGATTTATTTCTGAGTCCTATTTGCCATCCCTTCCTCCTCCCACCAATAAAACCAAAGGAAGCTAATTTTAGATGCATTTGCCCGGGTGGAGAAGGACAAGCTGCAGTATCTGGAGCTCTCAGGTTTGGGGTTATCTTCTGGGGTAACCGTGGTATTTGAACTTTGTAAAATTCATGCTTTCTCAGTTGCTGCAGCCATTGACTACTGCCTGGTGAACCAGAACCGCTCGTAGGTATTATTACTTGGTAGATGCTTGGAGACAGACTGCCAGGATTCGAATCCCATCTCCACCTCTTCCTTGTTGTGACTTTGCCAAACTACATAAATGCCCGTGCCTGTCTTCTTGTGTATTTTCGAAATGGGGAGGGGAATAGCTCCTATCCCCCGGGGCTTTGAGAGGGTTCAATGAATTAATACCCGTAAAGCACCAACAATAATATCTGGCACATAGTCTGTGCTATTTAAATTCCTGTTAGATAACTAATTAAAGAATAAAAAGGTATATTGCTATTCATTAAATGATTTTTAAAAATTGCTTTCCTTATACTATTTTGTTAACTGATTAGTTCATGTTTACATGAAATAGAATTGCTAAAAATTAACTTGCAGGACCTGATTTGGCATAAAATCAGACAGGAACCCAGAAGGAAGACGCAACAAATATCTCCATTTGTAGGAAGATGGGTTAAAAATGGTCTCCCAGTATTGATGATATGGCCCCAAATGATCGTTGAGGGGTTCTGCAACTGTCCTGAAGATGCACACATACTGTTGCCCCAGGCTGATGAAGCAGAAAGAAGAGAAAAATGGCTTCTGCCTTAGATCCCTGCAGAGCGAGAGTCTGGACAGATGACCGACTGCCCCATCCCCCTGAAATTCCAACAGAAAAAGACTGGCGGATCTCTGGGCTTTTCAAAGATCTTCCCTCATTTCAGAGAAACAAAGTAGACCGTTCTCAACTTCACAACATTATTTCTCTTGGAAGGAACAAAGGCTGGTTTAAACATGTAGATATTAAACATTTCCTTCCAAGAAAGACCTTCTTACTTTCTCCGTCTCATTCAAGGGGACACAAGGCGGCGCTTTGGCATTCTCCAGTGACACCTTCTATGTGTCCATGGACCTCCGGACACTGTCATGCCACCATCCTGGAAGGAATAAAGCATCTGAGAACGACAGATGGTTTCCTCCAGAAAAAAGCCAAGCTTACCCAAATAGTTGTTGCTCTTGTACATCTCGGTGATGTTGATCTTTGTGGCTCCTTGGGGAATCTCCACAACGCGGTGGTAGCCCAGGCTGGTGAGGGCATGCTTAAACACACCCGACACGACCTGGCAGCCCGTGTTGTCGCCTCCGCACACCCCGCACTTGTCCACGACTTTGTCGGAGCCTAGGTAGTCATCACAGCCAATGCTCTGCAAAGAGGTGGAAAACAAGAGACTCTTGTAGCGTATGTCAGGAGCGTCCCAGGGACGAAGGGGACAGGGGGCCACTGAGGATCTGTTGGTGGGTCTTGAACTGACTGTGTTCCTGCCCCCATCCAGCTCCTGCAGATGAGCAAGTTCCTCCTGCCTTTCACTCAACAGAATTTTACTGAGCGCCTACTCTGGGCAAAAACTTCTTTTCTAGGTATGTGTGAAATGTACATTGTAGTGGCGAGGTAGGGGTCACAGATAGTAAGATGAAAGTATTAGTCGCTCAGTCAGTCCAACTCCTTGCGCCCCATGGACTATATCCCACTAGGCTCCTCTGTCCATGGGACTCTCCAGGCAAGAATACTGGAGTGGGTTGTTATTTCCTTCTCTAGGGGATCTTCCCAACTCAGGGATCAAACTCGGGTCTCCTGCATTGCAGGCAAATTCTTTACAGTCTGAGCCACTGTAGTAAACAAATAAGTAAAACAAGCACACCTGGTGGTAATAAATGATCAAGAGAAAAATAACACAGGGAAAATGAATAAGGAGGATGTGGGGGTTGGACATTTATTTACACAGGTTAGACACTGAAGTTGTCCTGAAAACCCATCCCCCACTAGAAGATTTTGGGACCACGATAAGCGCGATAAGCACCTAAAACTGGGGTCTGTCCCCACATCTTCTGTTCTAAATGACAGATGATAGAAACACTTAGCCAAGAACCCCCACAAGTAGTGTTCTCAGGCCCTGTTTCTTAGGAAATTAAATCAAATTGGTTAAGATCTGGATCCCTGCTGGTCTCTGAAACATGGAGCAGTAGGACTTCTGCTTGGCTCTTCCAAAGCATTTTTCCCAGGGCAGAAGGGTACAGGAAAGCAAGTGACAGAAACATCAGTAAACTGGATGATATGCATCTGAATAACAGGATACTCTCTGTAGAGGCAGTCTCCCATCAGGGTTTAAAGGAAATCTGACCTTCTTGCATTTCCTCCCTTGAAGAACCTTTCCATTATTCATCCCAAGATCTTTTTGCTTTATCTTTCCACTCCCTATTCATGTATCTCTTAGGGCAATTAAACCTTCGGACAGAATGGAATGATTTTCACAGAATCCTTTTCCACCGCTGACTCCATAGGACTCACATTCATGTATCCTGAATTTAAAGTTAGGATGTGTGCTCAGCACAGAGAAGTTTCTGTCACAGTTCTGCGGGCAGACAGAAGTGAGCTGGTTGCAGTTTGCACAATGAAATATCGGGATGACAGTATTTATTTCACTGGGTTAAGGGCATTGGAAATGATACTTGAATTAGAATGATACTTTACAACTTGAGAGACATTTGCTGAATCACAGGGTTGTGATGGTTCTGGAATTCTAAGAGCAGTCATCAGACCCCCACCTCAGGGGCAAAGTGGTCAGCAAACCATTCAGAGTCCACCTTGGATTTTGTTAAACAATCCTGGGTGTGTTCATGTGGGTCCTAAAGGTCCAATCTTATAGACAGAGTCAAATCAAAAGGTGTTCATTCTCCCCCAGCCCAATGCCAACTTCGTGTTTTGACTGACATCTCTCTGCAGGCACTGTACATCGGCATTATTACTTCCATATTCCTGCATGCACATTAGTCCATCAACGATAACTGGTCTCTCTTCACAAATAGCTTCTCTGTAAAACATTATTTCTGACAATAACAGAACATCATCTCAGTATGTTCCTACACATCCCATTAACCTTTCAAAATGCCATGTTTCCTATGTATTTCTCCTCCCTCAAATAGTTCCTGCCCTCACCCCATGCACATTGTAGCAGAAAAATAAGGAAAATGCTTTCCGTGCGTGATTTCTACCCTGCACCCCTGCTCAGTGTTCTCCTTTGCTTTCAAACAAGCAAAAAAAAAAAAACAAACAAAAACCCACCATCAGAAAAAAGTTTGGGAAAGTAGATCCCACTTTGCTAAAGAAAGATGCTTACTGAATTAAGGAGATGCCTCCGATGGTCACTGATGGGGAGATGAACAGAGAAGCTGGCAGCACTCACTCCCTGCCCTAGCAATATCTAACTTTCCTCCCTTCCCCCAACCATGATCCATTCTTGCTACCCCTGGACTCAACTTCTCCCGGATGGAGCTCATTCCCTTGGGGTACTCCAGGTAAATTAAAGAATGGGTACCAAGACACAGAAGTAGGAAAAAACACTGAGGAATCAGGAAACATGCTCATAGACAGACATGGTTGAAGTGTAGGTTTGCTAGGAGGGATGAAAGGACGCTGGAGAATTCAGCTGAGTTTAAGGATCTTGTTTGCCAGGGTGAAGAATCAGAATTTTATTCAATTGTATCAACAACCACTGGGTGTCTGAAGAAGGTGAGGGCCACCCTCAGATTTTGTTCAGACAATAACCTTGGCTGTAGTTAGGAGTGGGTCTTAGAGTGGGGAGAAGAGGCAGTCTAGTGAGTTCTTCTCTTGTCAATGGGGTGTATGGGCTATTTCAGGAATGAATGAGAGCTTTTGAAGACAGGGGCTGACACTGTATGAATCCTCAGCCCCTAGCCCAGTTAGAGTGGAACAATCACAAAGAAATTATACAGCTCTAGATTGCTTCAGACAACCTAGACACAGACAAAAAAGCATTCTATCTTGTAAATCAGACATTACATTAAAATGTTCTGCACAGTGCAATGGATCCCCCACCAGATTTCCTATACAGCACAGACACTCCTAATAAATCTAGACGTGGAAAGGGAGGGCTGCAGCAGTTTTTCCTGGTCTGGAGGTTGCCTTCAGAGAAGCACATGGTGGCACAAGTGATGGCAAGAACTGAAGATAACATCCTGCCTTCTCAGAACCCATCTCTGGACTCTGGGTGCCCAGGGTTCACTCCTTAAAAGAGAAGTCAGAAGAAGGGGTGTGTGTGTGTGTGTGAACCTTCTTTGAGGAGTGTCAAGGGGCTAACAGAGCACACTTCTAGGGTTCTAGTGGCCACCGACGGTCTCTGAAAGACTGGATTGCCATGGAGGTGTTACATGTCTTACATGCAGGTCACAAAGCAGGAAGGACAATCCCATAACATGAACTTGGTGGAGGTCATGCTTTTAAGATTTTTATTTTTAACACTGTGACCACCAGCAAATTGCCTATCTGACAATTGTCCCTTCTCCTGCACAGGGCTATGATGAGTATCTGATGATATAAAGAGAGAAATTTGAACTTGGAGTCCAGGCAGGGCATGGCTAAGGAAGTGACCTTTGGG
This sequence comes from Cervus elaphus, assembly GCF_910594005.1. Taxonomy (NCBI): domain Eukaryota; kingdom Metazoa; phylum Chordata; class Mammalia; order Artiodactyla; family Cervidae; genus Cervus; species Cervus elaphus. The sequence continues at coordinate 81,718,873 of NC_057826.1, forward strand.
CTAGAATCTGAAAAACAATAAGGATCATTTATGGCAAGATGGAAACATGTAAAACACGCATTTTATCATTGATGTTGTTGAGTGACTGCACCAGGTGGGCCATCTGGGAAATGCCAGGCTGAATCTGACACATGTCCTGCCTATGGGAATTAGACTCTAACTTGGGGGATAAGACATACATGCAGAAAATGACATGCTAATAGGCAATGAGGAGTCCCTGTATCCTCTGTATCATGCTGAGTCAGATCAACTCTCTTTTAGAAAGCTGATAATTACCAATGGGGCAGATAAGTCTGGAGAATGTGGCAATATCCCAGTCTGAACTAGGGGAATAGCGATGGCAGGAAGAGGATTTCAGAAATGCTTAGGAAGCAAAATGGACTGATCTTTGTGAGGAGGAAGGGAGCTCCATTTGTCCTCCTCCTTTTCTTCCCCTTCCTCCTCAATCTTGTCATACCTAACGTTTACAGTCTTTGTCATACTCCAAGTCCTCTGAATATACAGTTTTCTCATTTACTCTTAAAAGCAATCTACACTATTGCTGAAAAACTAGGAAAATAAGAATTAAGATACAGATTAGGTAACTGGCCCAAGGCCATTCTGCTAATAAGTGGTGGGGCTGGATCTGAAGCCAGAGCCCATGATTATAACTATTAAGCAAAAACTGACCCCACCAAAGGATCAGAGGTCACACTGAGGGTTCAAGCATTATTGAAGGAGCGGATGGTGGCAGTGACCTAGGTGGAGAGGAATGAGTTCAAGGCGCTGTTAGCACAGACAGTGACAGCTTGGTCCAGGAGTGACTCTGGCATTCTCCTCTTTCAACATTATGGAGTATCAAACACATCATGTCTCTCTCACACAGACTATTTTAACACTATACACACAGTAAGTGAATAAATATTTGGGCTCATCTTCCTATCACATTACCTTCTTATTGTTATAACTTTTCATTTTGAAATAGTTCTTAAGACTCACAAAAAAGCTGTAAAAACAGTACAGAGCATTTCAGTGACCCCATCACCCAGCCTCCCTTGAGAACAATATCGCACATTGTCAAAACCATGTATATCATGCATATCAGTATATTAACTCAAGGATAAACTTCATTTGGATTTTGGCATTTTTTAACCTGCACTTTTTCTTGGTGTATATATCTACAAAATTTGATCACATGTCTAGACTTGTGAACTGTGTTACTTTCTTTAAAGCAGCTGGTATTCGCCTCCAAAACATGGCTGGGTAAATTGATAAGAGGAGCTGACGTCATTTACCAGGAAAAGCAGTTTGCAGTGATGGAAAGAATGTTGTACTGAGAATCAGGCAACCTGAAGCACAGTTCTGGCTCAGTCCCTGACTTACATGTGATGCTGGATGGGTTGCTTCTCTCCAGGCTTGACGCTGAAAACATTTCTACCATTATCCAGACCTACACGGGACAGTGCTCAAAAATAAATCTGAACTGAATTCTGTTTTTGCATATCAGAAGTCTGGTCAACTGGTCTCTGATGGGCATGACTTAATAGCGCTGGTCTATGCCTCTAATGGGCTTTCCTGGTGACTCAGAGATAATCTGCCTGCCAATGCAGGAGATGAGGGTTTGATCCCTGAGTTGGGAAGATCCCCTGGGGAAGGAAATGGCAAGCCACTCTGGTATTCACACCTGGGAAATCCCATAGACAGAGAAAACTGGCAGCCATAGTGCATGGGGGTCACAAAAGAGCAACTGAGCGACCAAACACAACAACAGGTCTCTAAACTCTTTCAGAGGCACCACCCCAGTGCCAGCAGTGGGCTCAGAAGGCGATACTGGAGTCTGCTAGAGCTAGGTCTTGATGCGTCTCCACTTAGGAGTGCTGCATCGGTGGACGTGTCAATTAGCCATTCTGAGCCTCAGTTTATCTATGACTGGGGTGGCACCTCCTAGCACAGCGGGAAGATTGGATGAAGTAAACACAGAAGGCATTTAGCAGGATGCTGTGATAGGGTGGCTTCCCAGAAAACACTGGGTTTATCATTGTCTTTACAGACTTGGTTTAATCGAGAATCCATCCATTTCAAAGTAAATCCTATCACATGTCAGTGCTCAGACTCACTGCTATTTCTATAGCACTTCCTATTACTTGTCAGTTGTAGATATTCTCTTCTTCACGTGGAGAAATTCAGAGAAGTCTGAAGAGCTAAGAAAAGGCCAAGTTCACCAAAAACGTAAGGCACCTTATGTAGCTCCTTTGCATCCTTACTGCTCCAATAGTACCAAGTGAAGATGGACAGAACGAGCATCTGGTCCTTGGTCTATCTTGATTTCATCTCTTTTTCTTTTTTTCTGCTCATCACATGCTGTCATTCAAAAGAGATATTTCTTGTTGTTACAAAGGAGATTGGACAACCATCAGATATCCTTTTACTCTTCCAGTGATTTTTGCAACATGTCATAGGAAAATTTTACATGTTGCAAGCCATCATAGGAGAAATTGCTCAAGAATTGCCCCCAATTGTGTGCCAAAATTAACCTAAATGAAATTTCCTGTGGGAAATGAGCAATCTGGATGACATTTTTGGTGGTGAATTTCACAGGGAGGAGGCCTCTGTACATCATGGCAGGGTAGGCTGGTGCCAGGCGTGCAGATACTGGAGCTTCGGACTCCCTAATGGGAAGCAGATGTTTCTATGTGTGCTCAGTAAACACACCAGATAAGCTAACCTCCACCCGTTGGCCAGATGACACCAACAGGTAAAACAAAGTGCCTTAATAATCATGCTGTCATAACAGTGTGGGAGAACAGTATTATTAAAACGGTTAGTCCTTAACACCAATGTACTTATATTTACGCTGAACTAATTCATGGAAATATATATGGATGCCAAAACTTCTATTCACGACATCCTGTTGAAAGAAATTCTTGGGCTTATGATAAATATCTCCTTCTTTTTACGGTTAGGAATGTAGATCAGCACCACCTTCCTGGAAAGTTATTTAGCAAAAAATACTGTTTGACCCAGGAATTCTTCTTCTTTTGTTTTGCTTTAAAATTTTATTTATTTATTTTTGGCTGTGCTGGTTCTTTGTTGCTGAGCAGACCTCTTCTAGTTGTGGTGTGTGGGCTTCTCATTGCAGTGGCTTTTCGTTTTGCAGAGCACGGGCTGGAGGGCGCTGCAGGCTCCAGGAGTTGCAACTCCTGGGCTCCAGAGCACAGGCTCAATAGTTGTGGTGCACAGGCTTAGCTGCTCCTCGGCCTGTGGGATCTTCCTGGATTAGGGATCGAACTCATGTCTCCTGCACTGGCAGGTGGAATCTTTGCCACTGAGCCACCATGGAAGCCTCCAGCAATTCTTCTTCTAGGAATTTACGCTAAGGAAATTATAAGAGGCCAACAATTTCTGTGCGAAGGATCTCATTACCATGTTATTATTAATAAAAATATGGAAACATCTTAAATGTCCAACATAGGGAAATAGTTATACAATAGACAAAAATTCTCCGAGAAATACTGGCTGGATCTTTCCCCAGTTGTTTTCTTATTAAAATCTTCCAGCGCTTGTGCCTACAGGATTGACTCTCAATACAGTTCAGTAAATGTCTCCTGAGGAACCCATACTACGTGCCAGTACAGTGCTAGGCAGGAGAGACACGAAGGCAAAACCAACCTGGTTCCTACTAAAAACTTATAGTCCAAATCAGGGGTCTGCAAACTACTGCCCACTGACCAAATCTGGCCACCACCTGTTTTCATAAATAAAGATTTATTGGAACACAAACATGCCCATTAGCTATTGTTGGGGCTGCGTTTGTGTTACAACAGCAGGGTTGAGTCGTTGAGACAGAGATAGTGAAGTGGAACAAGACCCTGTGGTCCTTGTCCTCATGTCCTCAGCTTAACTGCTGTCTGTGGAAAACTTAAGCCAGAGACTAAGTTTAATCAGAGAAGTGAGAAAATGCGGCAACAAAGGAAAACAGTCAGTGGGAAATAATAACTTCCTAGTCATTTAGCATAGTCAAGGACTTCCAGTTCCTTCTCAAGGGTGATAGATAATATTCTGAGCCATATCCTGTGAGCTGTCTTATAGATACTAAAACCCTCACAGGTGAAAGAAGTTAGCTATGTAATGATCAGATGTAGCCATGAAATAAGCTGCCACAATCCCAAGAACTGGCCTCAAGAAATGGAAACAAACCGATCCTGGAACTGAAGATTAACTGTACTTAATCTAGGTGATGCTGGTCAGACCACTGATGACCAATTTCAAGATGACTGTCAGAACTGATTGTGCTATTTCTGCATGTAGCCCCCTCCCTCAACCTATAAAAGCTCTTTCCCACTGATTGTCAGTGTGGGGCAAACAACCTCTGGACAGGCATCTGCCCTCCCACCCCTGGCCGCCAGCATCCAAAACAAAGCAAACTTTCCTTTCCACCAACCTGGCCTCTTTAATAGCTTTGAGCAGCGAGCAGCCGGATCCTACTTTTAGATACAATAGTATGGCCCACAAAGCCTAAAATATTTGTTTTAGTGATTTATAGGGAAAAAAAAAAGAAAGCCAACCCCTGGTCTAAATCAAAAGACAGACATGATGCCATCTTTCAATATGGTGTGTAAATGTTCAGAGGGAGGATGCAGAGCCCTGTACAGACAAGACAGAAGCTGAAGTTGATGGCTCCAATCTGCCCCTGATGGCCCTCATCCTATATCACACGCCACTCACCTGACTTGTCTCAATGTGTCTCAACTGTAAGATGCAAGGCCAAGAGTTATCTTCCACCTCAGTCATTTTCTTTTTCCCCCTTAAGCAGAAAACGCATACTTTTCAAACAAAACCTCACGCAGAAACAGACTTTCAATACGTAAACTGAGAAAAGCAGAACTGTTCTGTAGAAGAGGGGCTGGAAGGATTGGGAAGCCCCATGTCTTGTCATCCTGCTGGCTCTTCTTCCTCATGGCCAGGGTTTCTCAACTGCAGCTCTAGCACCATTTTGGCCCAGATAGTTCTTGGTTGTGGGAACTGTCTTCTGCACTGTGGGATGATTAGTAGCAGCCCTGGTTTCTACCTCCTGGATGCCAGTAGCCACCCCCTGCCTCAATACGACAAACAAAAATATCTGTGTAGGTGTGCAAACATGGGCGCTCAGCCATGTCCAACTCTTTACAACCCCACAGACAGTAGCCTGCCATGCTCCTCAGTCCATGGAATTTTCCAAGCGGGAATACTGCGTCTCTAGGGGATCTTCCCAACCCAGGGGTGGAACCTTTGTCTCTTGCATTGGCAGGTGTGTTCTCTACCACTTGAGCTACTGGGGTAGGCATTGCCAAATGTCCCCTTGGGAACAAAACCACCCCTAGTTGAGAAGCACTGCTCTAGTTTATTCCATAGCTCATGGGAGACCTAGGAGCACAGATACCCCAGAAAAAAGCTTTAAAACAGTGGCAATTTCATAGAAGTGCAAAACAGTCATCTGTAAATGTCAGAAGCTAAGGAGCAAAGAATACGTAATTACCCGGTCTTAAAAAACACTTCCCCATTGCCATCAAGCTGCCTTCTAGAGCCCTTGAAGCTTGCCTTTTGGCTTAACTTCAATATGAGCACATATGGGCTGGAAAGAGCACAGTGCCTGGCATACAGGAGGTGCATAGTAAGTGTCTGTTGAATGAAGGAGCAGTTTGGTTGAGGAACCAAGAGAATAAAGTTATAGGAACCAATTTGCTTCTTCAACTGAATCATCTTGAAGTCTCTTCTGGTGCTAAACTGTTTCTGGGGGAAAAAGGGGTACAGTCCTGATATGAAAAAATTCTGTCATGTCTAAAGGAGAAATGTGCTTCATGTAGACAAAATCAAACTGGAAACAAGAATCAATGGGAACCAACCAAACTAACAATGTCATTCATTGGAAGGGAAGAAATGGTGCATGGGATAAAAGGTATTCTGGCTTCCTTAATGAAGGCAATTGTGAAACTGGCAATCTGGCTTTAATCAAGCTTTTGGCTGTCCCTTTTCAGTACTTCATCTCATTTCATTAGAGAGGAGCACCTTACCAAGTGACTCAACTAGAAGAAAATGTTGGCACCCTCCTAGCATAAAATTGGGTGAGAATCAACTACACCAATGTTTATAAATCTGAGGGATGAGATCCCGAGAGGGATCATTTGATATGCAGTGAGAAAATTACCAACCCTTCTCTTCCTAGGGTCATCTTTCCCTGGAGACTGGGGGTATTTCAAACTCTAAAATTTCAAGGCTTCACTTTCACGATCTTCCTCCCTAATGGACTGAAATGAGGGGGCATGAATGCATTATGATAATGACAACTTCTCTGTTATATTAACAAAAGTAAGGTGCCCATATTTTTTAACAGAATAGGAGAAACCTCCGGACTTCACTTTTAAAATGTAAGACTGACTGGTAACTGCTCTGTTTAAAGAGAATTCTGTTTAACGGGGAACTCTGCTCAATGTTATGTGGCAGCCTGGATGGGAGGGGAGTTTGAGGGAGAAAGGATACATGTACATGGATGGCCGAGTCACTCCACCATGCACCTGAAACTATCACAACATCGTTAATCAGCTATACTCCAATATAAAATAAAAAGTTAAAACAAGAGAGAATTCTGTTTAAAATATCTGGTCAGATTGTATCTTAACTCTATAGGGCTGCCAAGGGGTCAGGACCAGGAAGTTTCTTGCAGAAGGGAGCAGAGAGACGCTGTCTACACTTTGAAGGGTGACATTCTGGAAGCCAGATCACCAGCAAAGTCAACAGTGAGGTGGGCAGATGAACTGCGCTCCAGGATGGAGGCTGCTTGCACATTGGCCCAGTTTACACGGCCTCCTGGGTGCAGACAGCCCACATCCACTGGTGCAGGTCCAACCAGAAGGACCTGGGGGGACCGTGGTCCCTTCCAGGGACCAGAAGGCAATGAGGGAGGCTCATGCTTGTCCTTGTCATTTCCCATAATTCAGTCTGTCTCTAGACCTGCCTGTTTGCATTTTTCTCCACAAGATGGCACCTATAAGCCTTGGTAAAAGGGTATTCACATAAGCAATAGTTTACAGACAAGAAACAATGGTTAAACATGAAAAGGAGTGCTAGTCTAGGAACACAAGAAGGGGAGATTCAGAAATTCAGGGTGACTGCATATTTCTCGTGCCCTTATGTGCAAGTTTCTGCCATATTGTTAAGATGTGATGTTCACTTCTCAAAATGTTTTTGTGGAGCATTTAAAAATGTGGGTGGAATATTCAGGCTTTCTATTTCCAGAATGTTCAAGAAAATGCTTAAAAATCTATGTGAGTTAAGCTTTGGGGGTTAATGGGCTTTTTTGCTGTCACTGGGGGATCTCTTCTGGGATGACCGAGAGAACTGGTGGGTTGGGAGGGTGGAGGGATGGGAGGGTGGGTGAGTGGGAGGAGATTAGAAGGAAAGACTGGCTGCTAAAGCAGGAGGGCTCAATCCTAAGACTCCAGACTGGGGGAAGGCCACACTGAAATGCTCTTTTCAGAAGATGCTTGGCGCCCACAGACAATGGGTTAGAGATGGAAGAGGCTAGAGGATGAGAAGCACAAAGACATCAGGATGGACACAGAGATTGGAGGCCCGGACCAGAGAGACAGAATTAGAATGGAGGGCAAGGGCACAGTGATGTGAGGCTGAAGAAACAACTAATGGATTGAAGAAGGATGGTCTACGGAAGGTAAAGACTGGGAGACCCGTGGCTTTGGAACCTGGAAGAATACTACAGAAGTTTTCCTAGAAAATCAGGTCTTTGATGGCATCATCTTAGAGAGAGGGTCTGAGTGTACATCTTGATCATCATTAATTCATTCATTAAATTTAGTCATGTAAATTCTCTTTCTCTCTTTGACTGGAACTTTTCTCTAGGACACTAAACATTCTTATTTCAGCTTTTTGGATGGAAATCCTTTCAAATCTTATTTATCACTCCTCTGTTTTGATTTTCTTTTTAAAAATAAAGAATAATAAGTACTGTTGGATCTTCACTACCCTACTGCTTCAGAAAGGGTGGTCCAGATCCTCTACATAGAAAACCCTAAAGACTCTACCAGAAAATTACTAGAGCTAATCAATGAATATAGTAAAGTTGCAGGATATAAAATTAACACACAGAAATCCCTTGCATTCCTATATACTAACAATGAAAAAACAGAAAGAGAAATTAAGGAAACAATACCATTCACCACTGCAACAAAAAGAATAAAATACTTAGGAGTACATCTACCTAAAGAAACAAAAGACCTATACATAGAAAACTATAAAACACTGATGAAAGAAATCAAAGAGGACACAAACAGATGGAGAAACATACCGTGTTCATGGATTGGAAGAATCAATATTGTCAAAATGGCTATTCTACCCAAAGCAATCTATAGATTCAATGCAATCCCTATCAAGCTACCAATGGTATTTTTCACAGAACTAGAACAAATAATTTCACAACTTGTATGGAAATACAAAAAACCTCGAATAGCCAAAGTAATCTTGAGAAAGAAGAATGGAACTGGAGGAATCAACCTGCCTGACTTCAGACTCTACTACAAAGCCACAGTCATCAAGACAGTGTGGTACTGGCACAAAGACAGAAATATAGGTCAATGGAACAGAATAGAAAGCCCAGAGATAAATCCACGAACCTATGGACACCTTATCTTTGACAAAGGAGGCAAGGATATACAATGGAAAAAAGACAACCTCTTTAACAAGTGGTGCTGGGAAAGCTGGTCAACCACTTGTAAAAGAATGAAACTAGAACACTTTCTAACACCATACACAAAAATAAACTCAAAATGGATTAAAGATCTAAATGTAAGACCAGAAACTATAAAACTCCTAGAGGAGAACATAGGCAAAACACTCTTCGACATGAATCACAGCAGGATCCTCTATGACCCACCTCCCAGAATACTGGAAATGAAAGCAAAAATAAACAAATGGGACCTAATGAAACTTAAAAGCTTTTGCACAACAAAGGAAACTATAAGCAAGGTGAAAAGACAGCCCTCAGATTGGGAGAAAATAATAGCAAACAAAGCAACAGACAAAGGATTAATCTCAAAAATATACAAGCAACTCCTGAAGCTCAATTCCATAAAAATAAATGACCCAGTCAAAAAATGGGCCAAAGAACTAAACAGACATTTCGCCAAAGAAGACATACAGATGGCTAACAAGCACATGAAAAGATGCTCCACATCACTCATTATCAGAGAAATACAAATCAAAACCACAATGATGTACCATTACACGCCAGTCAGGATGGCTGCTATCCAAAAGTCTACAAGCAATAAATGCTGGAGAGGGTGTGGAGAAAAGGGAACCCTCTTATATTGTTGGTGGGAATGCAAACTAGTACAGCCACTATGGAAAACAGTGTGGAGATTTCTTAAAAAACTGGAAATAGAACTGCCATATGACCCAGCAATACCACTCTTGGGCATACACACTGAGGAAACCAGATCTGAAAGGGACATGTGCACCCCAATGTTCATCGCAGCACTATTTATAATAGCCAGGACATGGAAGCAACCTAGATGCCCATCAGCAGACGAATGGATAAGGAAGCTGTGGTACATATACACCATGGAATATTACTCAGCTGTTAAAAAGAATTCATTTGAATCAGTTCTAATGAGATGGATGAAACTGGAGCCCATTATACAGAGTGAAGTAAGCCAGAAAGATAAAGATCATTACAGCATACTAACACATATATATGGAATTTAGAAAGATGGTAATGATAACCCTATATGCAAAACAGAAAAAGAGACACTGATGTACAGAACAGACTTTTGGACTCTGTGGGAGAAGGCGAGGGTGGGATGTTTCGAGAGAACAGCATGTATATTATCTATGGTGAAACAGACCACCAGCCCAGGTGGGATGCATGAGACAGGTGCTCGGGCCAGGTGCACTGGGAGGACCCAGGGGAATCGGGTGGGGGGGGGGAGGTGGGAAGGGGGATCGGGATGGGGAATACATGTAACTCCATGGCTGATTCATGTCAATGTATGACAAAACCCACTGCAATGTTGTGAAGTAATTAGCCTCCAACTAATAAAAATAATTGAAAAAAAAAAAAAAAAAGAAAGGGTGGTCCATGAACTAGCAGCATAGGCATCGTCTGAGAGCTCCTTAGAAACCTCAGGCCCCATCATGGGCTTAATGAATTAGGGTCTAGATTTGAGCAGCATCCTTGGGTGAGTTCTGTGCCATCCAAGATCATTTCCAGGTCACTTTTTGTTTACTTCAAGTCCTTTATACTTTTCTCAAATTGCACAACAAACTCTCCCATCCAGTCAAAATAATGACAATGCAACCATATCACCCTCTTGGTTAAAATTTTAAAAAAAGAAATAATACCTTTGGAAAGTTTTTCTCTGTGATATTTTTAACAGGGACAGGGACAGAGGAGAGATATCACATCCATAAACACAGTCTCTTGAGAATCCCAGTGATGGACAGTAGGGACATCTCCGGGAGCCCCAGTCCCTTGCTTCATGGATGATGAACCAAGTTTGGGGAGGGAAGTGATTTCTCCAGGCTGGCAGAGAGAGGACTTCCTCGCCAGAGTCTCCTTTTTATACTACGATGTCCCCCTCCTCGTTCCAAGGCCAGGGTTTACTGTTTCCTCACTCAAATGGTCTATGTTCTTTTCTTTTTCCTTATGTCCCCATAATCACATGAAAAAGGTTTTTATCTACTAGCCAGAAGAGCAATTCCTTTTGGAAAGCAAACTGTCTCTGTGAAAATATTTGGATAAACTGCGTGGGCTGGGAGGTGGGACCTTGAGGCCTGGGGGTCAGCAGAAACCAAGGCACCAGGAGAGAATGGTGAAACTAAGATAGGGCTAAACAGTAGAAGAGTCTGGCTTTGCTTCCAGAGCTGGAAATAGAAGAGAGCGAGAACAATCAGGAGAAGAGAAGCTAGGAGATTATAGAGGGTCAATGAGAAGCCCTGAGTGGTTGGGAGGACTGTTAATACTGACCTTGAATTTGAAGTTTACTTGTGATTTAAACTCTCTGTGTTCCCAGACTTCCCAAGTCTTCACTGAAACTCTGCATTTACATTATGCCTATTCCCCTGCCTTTCATATTCCTGGTTTAGGTTCCTTTAACTCCTTTTTATTTACACAATCTGGAGTAAAAATTTCTCTTCTATATTCCCACATCTTCAAAAGTCTTTTCTTCTAGACACATCGATGCCCACCAAAGAGCACCCCTAATGCATGCTACCCCTGTAGGTGATTTCATTTTTCTGAGCCTTAGTTTCCTTCCCTGTAAAACAGTGGCATTAAAATAGAGTTTCTCAAGTCTCTTGTGAAGTTTAAATGAGAATTTGCAGATGGAGGCACCCAGTTCAGAACTGGTTTGGACTTGGGGCTAGAAAAATGTTGTTACCTCCCTTCTTGAGGCTGCACCTGCCTCCCTTCAGTGACCTGTTCCTGGGCATGGCCAAGGGACTTCATATTCTCATACCAGGCATATACATTCTACTCTAAGAGAGGAGGTTGGTCTGTTTGCACTGTCCACAGAAACCTCACTTCTATTTACACATGATTCTCAAGTGGTGCTCCAAGCCAGGTTGTAACAGGAAAACTCCTGTAATCTATTTGCATTTCAATCACATTCTGGGACAATGGTATCAAGAATTCCAGAGATTTTTTTCTTATAACTTTGTTACCTCTCTATTTTTGAAAAAAAAAAAAAAAAGTATGGGTTCATTTGTTTTGTGTTTCCTCGTTTGCCTTAGAGACCAGTAATAGAAACCCTTAAAAGTTGTTAAGGGATCATTTTGGACTTCCCAGATAGCCCTAGAGGTAAAGAAAGTGCCTGCCAATGCAGGAAATGTAAGAGATTCGGGTTTGATCCCTGGGTCGGGAAGATCTCCTGGAGGTGGGCATGGCAACCCACTCCAGTATTCTTGCCTGGAGAATCCCATGGACAGATGAGCCTGGCAGGCTGAAGTCCATAGGGTCGCAAAAAGTTGGACATGATTGAAGCGACGGAGCACACATGCACACATGTTCATTTTAGGAAAAGAGCAAGGGAGGCTGTGGATGGAGCTCATAGCCCGGGCATGTTGGTGCTCAGTGAAATTCTGAGTGCAAGGAACTTCTTTTCTAGGTATTACATGCACTGTCTTAGATAGGGACTCAAGCAACACGAAGACCCATATATCTGCCTGACAGCTGTCATGGGTGGAGAAGTGGCCATGTGCTAGGCACCTAACATGTTATCCTGTTTAATTTTCTTGACTGTCCCTACTTTATCAAAGCTCACAGAAGGTAAGTAATGTGTAATATACAGGTGGTGATGGTGGGTTTGAATGAAGGGACTTCTGGTTCTTTCTCCCTTTTGACCTGCATAGTCCCTTAGCTTAGTGGAACTCTTTTTACATTAAAAATGGAACTCGGGACTTCCCTGGTGGTTCAGTGGTTAAGAATCCGCCTTGCAATGCAGGGGACGCAGATTCCATCCCTGATCAGGGAACTAAGATCCCACATGCCACAGAGCAACTACTGAGCCCATGCTCCGCAGCCAGAGAGTCTGTACACCACACTGAAAGGGTTCCCATGATGCAATGACACTCCCAAGCGCTGCAACTAAGATCCAATGCAGCCCAATAACTATTAAAATTATAATATAAATTATATATATAGATTATAAATTTATAAATATTATATATTTATATCTATATATAAATATAAAATATTTATAAATATAATATAAATTATAAATTTAAAAAAATATTAAAAAAAATAAGAAAAACAGAGCCTGGTGGATGGCCGACCAAGGGTTACATGTATCGAGGGCTAGACTATCCAAGAAATCAAATAAGGTTAATGTTTTAATAACTGAGCGACTAAACACAGCACATTCCTTCTATGGCTAGGACTGCCCTCTGGCTTTTCCTAAGCTGCTTCCACAGGGGTGCTCCGTGCAGTCTGAGGCCTCCCCTTCCACAAGAGCTGACTGAATAGTTTCAGCACCTCCTATAGCTTCTCTTTGTTCTCTTGTTCCCCACAAAGTCCCCTGATGTCTCTCTCCCCTCACACAGCACTCATTCACCTAAGGGAAGGGACATCTCTATCACTACCCTTCCTTTCATAATAAATTCCTAAAGTCCAAGCTTATTCACTGAAATTGTAACTAATTTTCTCAGTTGTCCTGCTGGGAAAGGAAACTGTTGGTCCACCAAGCTAGGAAATATTTATGACTCAAGGAAAAACATCATTCCGTGGGGGAGATCATTACCTGATCTAAGAGATTGCTCTTTAGGGCAAGATAGCCAATCAAAATAATTCCTTCTTCTAACCATAGATGCATCCAGTGTGACTATTTATTTCATTAAGAAATAAAGACATTGTGTTCCACGCATGCTCAGAAGGAAGAAATCTGGCTGAAATATTTAAACACGAAGGCTCCTTCACACTTCTTTTGAAGGCTGGCTAAGAACAGGGTTATCTGTCAAACTCAATGTGTTCCATAACAGTAATTCAGGTGGCAGCCAGATGAATAATCCTCCTGCTTGCAGAGAATGTCCTTTCTTCTGAAACTTGAAACCAGAAGGTACGGCCATGGGAGATAGGATCCCCCCACATGGCTTCCAAGTGACTGCATTAAGAATATGCTGTTGTGTACATAAATATTTAGGACATGCAAACCAGTTGGATAAACATTGGTTCATCTTCTTTGGTGGAAGCTTGAAATTCTTAATTTTCACCAGTCCCTTCTTTAAACTGATCATATTTATGAGCTTTTAAATCATACCCCCCAGATGTATAACCATAAGAAAGGCTAATGTTGTGGTTTCAGGTAATCTATCTTGCATGTGGCTGTGAAATTTATCTTCCCCAAAATACTGCTGTCATCATGTCATTCCTCTGGCTCAAAAGGCTTCCTGATGTCAGCTGTCAATTAAACAAGCTGATTATTTCCTCCTAGGCATTAAGCCTGTATTTGAGTTCCTGATTCCAGGTGGAAAGGAGTGCCTGGGGCTATAGCAGTTCAAGAATAAGTTTTACCCCAGGTGTGGATAACTGAGGGAGAGTAGAAATTTTGAAAATGATCCAGCATCATTACACGCTGACAGCAAAAACACTTTGTTAAAGTGACAGTACATATTAATTTTTTGTTGTCGTCATCGTTTAGTCGCTAAGTCACGTCTGACCTTTTGTGAATCCATGGACTGTAGCCCACTAGGCTCCTCTGTCCATGGGGTTTTCCAGGCAAGAATAATGGAGTGGGTTGCCATTTCCTTCTCTAGGGGATCTTCCTCAGGGATGGACAAACACCTCCCACCCCACCCCATCTCCTGCATTGGCAGTGGGATTCTTTGATTCTTTATCACTGAGTCACCAGGAAAGTCCACATATTAATTAGCGATGCTAATCATTAATTCTATTCTAATTTGTTGGGTTGATTTCATGATGCTAAAAAGGAGACAAAGTTTATAAAAAGTATCTGACACAGGGGAGGAACTCAATACATATTATGTTTTATTTAGAGTCAAGTTAAAGATAAGTGAGAGGGCAAATTCAGAGAAATGCAAACAAATGATATTCATTCCTAGCTTAAACAATAGCTGCCCTGGAATGTTATTTAGCTAAAAGAACAGCCGGATTGTGTATACTTTAAGGAATGTGGAATGGCAGCAAATATGGAAGTAAAAAGAAAAGCATTTTTCTGGCAGAGTAAAAGAAACCTAGTTAAAAGAGAGGCAGAGCCAAAGTAAAAAAAAAAAAGAGTCAAAAATTCAGTTTTGACAATCTGATAGACTCTCTGGACCCTAAAAGAAAGGCATGTTCTCATTATTCAAAGAAGTCTACAGAGGTGCTAATGGATGCCAAGAAAAGCAATAGAAAGAAAGGAAACAGGCATTTGTTGAGAATCTACTAAGGTGACAATATTTACTACCATTTTAATAGGGGAGGAAAGAGGTCATATAATTAAGAGCACCTGAGCTTCCCACGTGGCTCAGTGGTAAAGAATAGGCCTGCAATGCAGGAGACGCGGGTTCAATCTCCAGGTCGGGAAGATCCCCTGGAGAAGGAAATGGCAACCCTCTCTAGTATTCCTGTCTGGGAAATTCCATGGACAGAGGAGCCCAGTGGGCTACAGTTCATGGGGTTGTAAAAGATTCGGAACTTCCAGATGTTCAAGCTGGTTTTAGAAAAGGCACCGGAACCAGAAATTAAATTGCCAACATCCACTGGATCATCAAAAAAGCAAGAGAGTTCCAGAAAAACATCTATTTCTGCTTTATTGACTATGCCAAAGCCTTTGACTGTGTGGATCACAATAAACTGGAAAATTCTGAAAGAGATAGGAATACCAGACCACCTGACCTGCCTCTTGAGAAACCTATATGCAGGTCAGGAAGCAATAGTTAGAACTGGACATGGAGCAACAGACTGGTTCCAAATAGGAAAAGGAGTATGTCAAGGCTGTATACTGTCACCCTGCTTATTTAACTTATATGCAGAGTACATCATGAGAAACGCTGGGCTGGAGGAAGCACAAGCTGGAATCAAGATTGCCGGGAGATATATCAATAACTTCAGATATGCAGATGACACCACCCTTGTGGCAAAAAGTGAAGAGGAACTAAAAAGCCTCTTGATGAAAGTGAAAGAGGAGAGTGAAAAAGTTGGCTTAAAGCTCAGCATTCAGAAAACTAAGATCACGGCATCCGGGGCCATCACTTCATGGCAGATAGATGGGGAAAGAGGGGAAACAGTGGCTGACTTTATTTTTCTGGGCTCCAGAGTCACTGCAGATGGTGATTGCAGCAATGAAATTAAAAGACACTTACTCCTTGGAAGGAAGGTTATAACCAACCTAGACAGCATATTAAAAAGCAGAGACATTACTTTGTCCACAAAGGTCCGTCTAGTCAAGGCCATGGTTTTTCCAGTGGTCATGTATGGATGTGAGAGTTGGACTATAAAGAAAGCTGAGCATCCAAGAATTGATGCTTTTGAACTATGGTGTTGGAGAAGACTCTTAGAGTCCCTTGGACTGCAAGGAGATCCAACCAGTCCATCCTAAAGGAGATCAGTCTTGGGTGTTCATTGGAAGGACTGATGTTGAAGCTGAAACTCCAATACTTCGCATCCACCTGATGCGAAGAGCTGACTCATTGGAAAAAACCCTGATGCTGGGCAGGATTGAGGGCAGGAGGAGAAGGGGATGACAGAGGATGAGATGGTTGGATGAGATGGCATCACCATCATGGTGGACTCCGGGAGTTGGTGATGGACAGGGAGGCCTGGCGTGCTGCGGTTCATGGGGTCTCAAAGAGTCAGACACGATTGAGCGACTGAACTGAACTGAAAAGATTCGGACTTGACTTTGTGACTAAATAACAACAAACTATGAACCCACAACTATCTAGCTCAAACACTTAGAAGTAGAGTGATAGAGTAGGGGTCAAACAGGCAAGGCGAACTGTCTCTGAGATGGTGAATATGGTGGTAAACAGCACGCTCTAAGGTGAAGAACAGAAGCTACAAGAGAAGGAGTGAGAACAGCTCTGGAAGTAGGTGAACGCGCTACCCTCAAAGGCAAGTGTCTTTGGGAAGAGGACACGCAGCCTGGGGTTGACAGTGATGGAGAGAAAGATGGCTTCTGCCTTCCTGCTCTTCCCTGAGAGCTCACAGAAGGGAGTCTCTTGATATCATGCCAGACTTCCTCTTTATTCTCACAAAAAACCTCCAATTTCTCAGAATCTTTGGGTTCTCCCTAACCCAATGTTTCCATGTATTGCCAGAAGCCCTGGCATGAAAAACTTTCCCAACCACTTTTTCCTGTTGTAATAAAATGATCCAGTGCAGACCCCAGGGTCTTTAAGTCTTCTGGACAGCCTCTACTTCTTATTAGGCTCACACTGCCTCAAGCCTCCAGAATGTTCTCCTTTGACCAGTGGAAAGGGAACCTAAAATCATGGCATCATGAGCTTATAGACCTGGGTTTCCCCAAGACCACCTTTTTTCTCACTGTATTTGAGCCCTCCTAGCAATCCTGGGGCTTCTTTTTTGAAACCTAAGGTCACCTTTGTTGAGGCTGTATTATACTATATGTGTTTGAGGGCTGTGAAGAAATCACTGTATAGTTTCAATTTGTTCAACTTGTGTTTTTAAATAATGATAGGAAACAGCCTGCTTTTTTTTAGTTTTTAAGATAAAGGAACTTCTAGAGATACTGAGCCACGGAGGGCTATAAACCTATAACTTAATAGGTGCTCCAGTAGAACACTGATTTTGAGTTGTTAACCAAGATGAGGAGTAAACTGGAGTGCTAGAGAAAGTTATTGAAAGTGTCCACTTGAACACATGAAGATCTTTACCTCAAATAAATCAGTAATAGTGACATGGTTAACACAAAGCCATTCAGATGATAAAAAGCAAAATGATTTATCTGCTTCTTAGGATAGCTGGAAGACCATGTCACCAGCACATATAAGGACATTTGTCTGTTTTCCTTTCTGCTGTAGTTCAAAGTCATTGACAAATTGAACTTTTTTTTTTTTTTTTAAACTCAGAGCTAAAATGTCAGGGAACACAACACAAACAAGGGGAGCATAGGGCATTGACCTAGCCAGCTTTGAAAATCAAATTTGAGTTTCTTTGTAAATTTGGACCTTGCCGTTGCCAATGAGTGTTAGCAAAAAACAACTCTCTCTGCTTGCTGTAGAAAATCAGTTTTTTATTTTATACTAATATCTCTAAAATGGATAGGAACAAAAATAAAATGGATTTGCAGCAAAGAATGCCCTTTGCAAAAAATATAACTTTAAAAAAAATTCTTTTCCTAATAGATTGCTGTAATATAAAGAACAAAATGGTTCAACCAATAGGAAGAGAAGGAGGCTTATTATAGTAAAATCAGGCTTTGGGAAATACCAAGAATTTCCACTAAATATAGAATGTTGGAATCACAGATTCCTAGAGCAGAAGAAACTATAGAAGTCATCTGGTCTAACCAAGGTCAGAGGCAGTACTGTAAATGGCCAAGTTAAATACTGATGTCAACCTAAGAACTACCATTCCCTGTTGGGACCCTGGATAGGTCACTGGAGTTAATTTAACTGATAAAATGTGACTGCTATACCACATAGGTTAATGGCTTTTAAGTTATTCTAAGGTTCTATTTTAACATTTTCACAATCTTTAAAACATTTTTTTTAAAATATGAAGAACTTGATAAACATGCTTTTAAACCATCATATATGCCTAATTATAACGCACTGGGCACTGCTATATTAAATCATTTTTATGCAGCCCTCAGGATGAACTGCTCCCATTTTTAATCAAAGATATTGTCTGTCTACAATTTGAAATTTGTTGCATGCCTTGATTAAAAATTCCTCAAGAATTGTAAGCCAAAATAAAATTCAGAAATAAATTGGATGCTGAGGCATCTAAATAATTTTCCATAATCCATGTGCTATTCATCAAAATAGCCACATGCTCAGTAATTGCCATTGTAACAGTTATGTGTTAATGTTTTAACTTGAATTAATATTAACAAAACACATCAAGTTTTTAAGAATTTATTTTATGATTAGGATCTGCCATACCACTTTATGTCTTGCTCTTTGGGAAAAAGAGCATTTTTGCTAAAAAGTGAACACTGTAAGATTAGAAGGGCTTCCCAGGTGGCGCTATTGGTAAAGAACCTGCTTGCCAGTGCAGAAGACATAGAGATGTGGGTTTGATCTCTGGGTTGGGAAGATCCCCTGGAGGAGGGCATGGCAACCCACTCCAGTATTCTTGCCTGGAGAATCCCATGGACAGAGGAGCCTGGCAGGCTACAGTCCATGAAGTCACAAAGATTTGGACATGACTGAAGCCACTTAACACAACATAAGATTAGATGATACAGCACATGCATAGAACTTATTTTATAAAATGCCTTACATATATTAACTCATTGAATCTTCCCAACATCCCAAGGGCTAGATGATATTATTTCCATTTTAGAGATGAGAAAACTGAATGACAGGGAGGTTGAGAAAATTGTCCCAGATTAGCAAGCCATTGAGCTAGAATGTAACCTGTGGTCTGGTTCTAGAACATGGACTGTTAACTTCATCTCTTACTATATCTCCCAATGACTTCACAGGTGCCTGGCAACCCTAACTTTGTAAGACATTTCTCAGATAGCCCTGTCTATCTAGGTTTGTTGGACCTTCTCCCGCTGTTACAGAGCTGCCTACCTGCTCAGGAAGCCATTCATCCCTGAAAGACTTTGACTTGTAACAAATGCTCCCTTTGGAAACCACTCTCTGTGTACCAACCATCAGTGTTCCATACTCTGATCTCTGGAGACCTCTGGACATTGGTCTGTGCCACTTCCTTTCTTATACTTTCCATTTGGTTGGACATTTTTGCCTAAAACAGTCTTTTTCCTCAACATTATCCCTTCTTTGTCAGGACTATGGGATGAGACTCTGGTTTAAATAAAGCCCTAGGTTTCCAGCTCCAAAGATAAATTATCTGGACTAGCTTTACTGTTGTACAGTATCAAGAATATATTTTCAAAAAAAAAAAAGAATATATTTTCAGTATAATATCTCTCCTAGCATTTGGCTTTCCTAGGAAAACAGGGGCTTAAAAATACCTGTTTCACAAATCTTCTTTCTATGAAGTACTTGCTCTTTTCACTCTTCTATTAAAAAGATGACATAAGACATTTTATACAGTGAAAAAAGATAAAATTACAGTAAGTAGCAATGACACTGAGTAATAGCTGGAAACTCTGTCTTTGGAATCATGCTTTCCTGGGACTGCAATCCTGTTGGCCAGGATGACGTTAAACAAGGTGCTTAAATAAGAAAATTACAGTAATTTAAGCCACAAAAGGAAAGCATTTATCACAGTACTTGGAATAAGAGTTTGTGATTGTTGTTAACAATCACAGAATAAAGATCTAGAGTGTCTAACAGGAAGAAAAGAAGACAGATACACTAGATGGCTCTAAATATTGGAGGCTTTGTCACATGGAAGAAAGATGTCCTCTTTGTGGTCCCAAGAGACTGGACTGGGACTAACAGGGGGATTGAACAGAAACACTTATCACGTTACTGATCCTGCAATGGAGTCTCAGTGAATGTCTGCCTCATAAGATTGTTGTGAGAACTGAATGCCACAATCTGTATAAAGAACTTAGCACTGAGCCTGGAACATAGTAGGCACTCAATAAATCTTAGCTCTGCTCAGACTTGATTGAGGATGGGAGGGTCTGGAAAGAACAGTTTAAATCATCAGATGACTTACTATAGTAACAAAGAATTAACTAAATATCTACCACATGCTTAGCACTGACACGATCCTTTAGAGAAATCAAAACTGGGGTATGTCATGACTCTGCTCTCAGCAGTCTTAGTGTCTTGCTGGGGAGATGGTCTCTATGAGCAAAATAAACAAGAGATCAACTGCAGTTTAGGGAAGCCTGGGATGTCTAAATAGTAGTCAGCACAACTCGAGTCTTCATCGGTGTCATGCTGTCCTTTTGCTCTTGGCTCTGAAGCAGTCACCTAGTTCAGTGATCTCAACTTGTCCCAGGGAAGTCAGCCTGACAATGGAAAATTCAAGACCAGTCCTGGGCAAACTCTGGCCCTCCTGCCATAAACCACCCACCAGGCATTGTTATTGTCTGCTCTCTAGCTTCACTGCACTACATTAGAAGGTTGCCTTTGCTACTGCTTTTCAAATCTTCCCTCAATATTACTATTTTGGTGGCTAAAGAACAGTACCATTTTTTTCCTTGACCTGTCTCTATTGAAAAAAGTCAGTAATATACATTCTGAGAGGTATTATTCTTCATGCTACTCAAGCAGGAGTGCCCCACCTCTGGTACCTGTCAGTGGTCTGTTAGGAACTGGGCTTCATAGTGTTGGGCAAGCGAGTAAGTGAAGCTTCGTCTGTATTTACAGTCGCTCCCCATGGTTAACATTACCACTTGAGATTGGAAATGACGGTGGCCTTAAAAGTATGTTTGAAACAATTTCAAATCTCTATACATTCTGGATTGAAGTCAATACAGAATATCCTGAGACTGCCACAAAAGCACTGAAACGCTTACTTCCATTTCCAACATCCTTATCTTCGGGAGGCAGGGTCTTCTGCAGTGACAGCAACCAAAACTAGATTAGCAAGTAGACTGGACATACACAAAACACTTCAGGTGTCACGGTCTCCAGTCTTCCCAGATGGGACTGTGTAGTTGCAGAAAAACTAGCTCAGGGCTCCCACTGATTCTGCATTATGGTGTGTGTGCCTGCTTGCTCAGCTGTGTCAGACTCTTTGCGACCCCATGGACTACAGCCTATCAGGCTTCTCTGTCCACGGGACTCTCCAGGCAAGACTACTGGAGTGGGTTGCCATTCCCTTCTCCAGGGGATCTTCCTGACCCATTAGCAGGATTCTTTACCACTGTGCCACTTGGTGAGTTGTATAATTATTTCATCATATATCCCAATATAATAATAACAGAAATAAAGTGCACAATAGATGTAGTGTGCTTGGATCAGCCTGAAACCATCCCTCCTCTGACTATGGAAAAACTGTCTTCTGTGAAATGAGTACCTGCCCCCAAAAAGGTTGTGGAATGCTGCACTAAGCTTTATTTTGAATAAAAAATATCCCTGAATATATTTTTATATTTTTCTGGCTTGCTCTTTTTGCTAAGTGGGTTACTTGTAATTGACCTAGACCATCCTACTAGAATTAGCAGATGAGAATCCTCAGGGATGCATTGGCAATATGTCAGGATTACACAAAGCCACACGATAAAGATCACAATTCTTCATTAACGTTTTAACTTAGTAGCAAGTCTTTAAAAATATTTAAATCCCAACATTATCATGAAGCTTGTGTTAAATTTACAGTTAAGTGTCTTGAACAGAGAACATTAAAAATTTAACTCTGCATGCCTTTTAGAACTAGCACATATTAAGTGATAATAATTCTTGAATTAAGTAAAATTTTATGGCCACAGCTGGGCTTCTTATTCAGTTT
This sequence comes from Cervus elaphus, assembly GCF_910594005.1. Classification (NCBI taxonomy): domain Eukaryota; kingdom Metazoa; phylum Chordata; class Mammalia; order Artiodactyla; family Cervidae; genus Cervus; species Cervus elaphus. The sequence continues at coordinate 81,740,903 of NC_057826.1, forward strand.
ACAGAATGTCTCATTTGGACAATGAAGAAATCAGAGTCTAGATCTGCATGGAGTATAATTTTTTGGTTCAGTGCATTCTGGTTCTGTATTGCAAAAGAAGTGTTTATGTCAAAGAGACAGTCTTTAAGCTCAAGTGGATGTCACTCCTGAGTTATATCTGGCTTACTGGAACTCTCTCCCGTCCCCCATGCAAGTCACCAGGATTTACTTCAAAACTACACTTTATTACATTGATGAAAGTACTCATCTTTTCTTCTTAGGCAAAAGGAATGGTAGGATGAACTTCTGTTTAAATTACGGATGTTTCTCAGTATGTGGTTCTTCTACTTATAGGTAAATGGAGTATTACAACTTCCCACCCCTATGAAGTTAGGTGTGACCATGTGACTAGTTCTGGCCAAGGGGATGCATGTGGGAGTGGCATGTATCACCTCCAGGCTGAAACATTTAATTGTTGGTGCTCAACTCTCCAACCTTCTCTTCCTTTGCCAGAGCAAATCTCGCGGACTTTGGGTGAGACAGCAGTTGCTTAAAATTGAGCTTCCACCAACTTGGGACCCTGAGGAATTCTAATAAATAGAGCTCCTGCCAGTCCTAGAAGGACTAAAATGAAAAAGAAATCTTTGTTTTAAGCCACTATATTTTGTTCTTACTTGTCACTCAAGCGTAACATAGACTATTCTTCCTGATAGAACTTCTGGTTAAATTTCTTAAACTTACAGCCAAAAATTATATAGAATTTCATGCCAGGGGATAAACAGTAGATAGTACAAATTTCTTTTTTGTTTTTAAGAAAGGTCTTTTATTTATTTATTTATTTATTTTTTACTGGAATATAATTGCTTTACAATGCTGTGTTAGTTTCTGCTGTAGAATGAAGTGAATCAGCCATGTGTATACTTCTATCCCTTCTCTCTTGGACCTCCCTCCCACCCCCTCATCCCACCCACCTAGTAATCACAGAGCACCAAGCTGAGCTTCCTGTTCTTTACATCAGGTGAGAATTGATATATGTACACTACTATACTAATTTCTAATGTCTGGTGTAGTCAAACTATCTTCTGACATCTTTTTTTTCTCGTGCCCAGTTAAGAGCGTACTATTGCATGGATATATCGTAAATTAAGAGAAAAGCACTGGGTCCACAAGAATAATATAGTTTGAAATCGAGTAGTGGAATTGCTTAAAAAGATTTTTTCTTTATTGTACACAAAAGGCAAACTGTTAATAGATACAGAATGCTACTTGCCAATTCCACATGCAATTCATGATTTTCATATGTAACTTTAGACTTTTAGGTTTCAGACTTTAACTTGGTGCTTCTGGGTCATGAGCTATAGTTTGGAAAGCTCCATGAAGGTCCCTTTAAGGCATCTATAAAACATTTCATCACAACTTCTATGTATTACACAAAGCCAGAGTGAAACAGAGATGTGCAAGTATTCAAATGGCCTTCAGGCTTCTGAAAATACAACCTGGAGAATCCTGCATTCATTTGCCCCACTGTACACTCTCAGCTCAACATGAAACTACATAAGGTAGCCATGTCCTGCAAAAAAATCAGAAATTACACATGGGATCACTGACAATCCCGAACTTCATTGCATCTCCAAGTATGATGCTGTCACCACTGTTGGCTATTATCCTCTAATATCCTGTACAGTCAAACTATGTTCTGACATCTTTTTTTCTAGTGCCTAATTAAGAGCATACCATTGCAGTGATATATCATAAATTAAGAGAAAAGCACTGTGACCACAAGAATAACAAAGTTTCAAATAAAGTAATGGAATTAGTTAAAAAGATTTTTTCTTTATTGTATAGAAAATAGCAACATCTCCAACAAGCACCAACTGTCATGCAATCATGACAGTTTAGCCTTTAGCCACAGATCACCACCCCCCAACTAGATTACTGAGAGTTTCTCCCGTGAACATGCTAATGACTTTATTTTGCCCTATATCATATGGGGTCTCCTCAGTTATCATTAATTCATGAGAGCGCTGCTCACGCCTCACTTCTTGAATCATTCTCTGTCTTGGCACCAGCTAGGCCCTCCAAGGTGGTAGGCTGGTTCTCCTTCCTTCCTTTGTTCCTAACTGTGGGCTTCCAAAAGCTCAATCTGATTCTTTATTAGAACTCATTAGATTTATGTTTGCAAATTTAATATGGAGTGGCAGGGAGCGGGCGCAAAGCCTCAGTTCTGGATTTTACTTTCTCAGGTTATACATCCCAGGATGTATAATCTTTTAAAAAATCTGTTAGTAAATGAACTTTTGTTTTTATCTAAAATTTCAAATACAGGTGTTTTGAAAGTAACAGAGACGTTAAAAATCTATAAACAATGGTTAAAATGAGTTAATCAGATTTGCAAGTAGCACTGATCACCTGCTCCTTACTACCTCCTAACAGTGGAGGGTCTCTCAAGATTACAGTTCACTCTTAAGAGTTTTCTATTTATTCTGCTGTCATCAGTAAATTCATCTACCTATTCTCACCTAAATTCCTCATACAAAAACCTCTATCTTAAGGAGTCCTTTAGGTGTCTGTGTTTTCCAGCTAAAGACCATGATTATTGAAAAGCATTCTGCTAATTATTGTCTTTTCTTTTTTTTGACTCATCCTCCAAGAAATTCAGAGATACTAAGGCAAAAACACCCAAGTTTCTTGAAGAAATAAAATCCGAATCTAGAAAGCAACTTTGAGAGTAAAAATAGCTGTTGTCCAAAGCTCTTTCCTAACGAACCCACGTAAACACGAGGCATCCCTCAATAGAAGAGAATGCTGGGCTGATGCTCAAAGTCTCAGGTTTCTCACCTCACAGGTCCTCCTGCGGTTCAGTGATGTCATGGGAGTTGAGGAGACCGGTGGGGGCATAATTCCTGGGGGACCAGCGGGAGTCGGGGGCGTTGAAGGTACAGCTGCAGGGCTGCCAGGAAGGGCTAAGCAATGAAAGATTTCTTTGTGCTGGTCCCCACCCATGACAGAAAGCCAAGAAGCCAATGCAGGGACAATATTGCACAAGATGGTGAGAGCTCCAGTGCAGGAATGGAAAAAAGAAATAACTAGAAAGACACGAAGAGGAGGAGGAGGAGGTACTGACATTTATTGAATATCTCTGGACTTCATTTATCCTTATTTCATTTAATTTTTAGACTAACCATGAAGCAGCTATTGTTTTTCCCATTTTATTTGAGTTGAAGGACAGCTTCATAAAAGTTTATCAGTCTGTTGATGATCACATGACAGACCTGGACAAAACTCTGCTGTCTCCAAAGCCCACGTGCTTTGGTGAGCAAGAGCTTTAGGACAGGCAAGACAGACCTCACCAATATCTGAGTTTTGTCCCTGACATTTCCTAACTGATGAACTTGGTAAATTTCTTAAGCTTAGAAACGGCAGTTTCCTCATCTATAAAATGGACATATCACAGTGCCTACTTCATAGGTTTTCAAGAGTCAAATGAGATAAGTCATGAAAATGCATACATTTAAAGTGCTACAGAGTTAAGGACCTAATAAACATTAAACTCCATTACTGTGATTTTTTTTTTCAGTATCACCTGTGCCACCATGTCATTTCTACTCCAAATCATGCTGCTGGGAAAGAATAGTATTTTCTTTCTTGGATAACTGGCAATCTTTGTATGTTTTTGACTCCCCATTAATTAAGGCACTCGGTAACCAGAAGACCATGTGTTTCAACCAATGCATGGTTGTTCCCTTTTGAGAGAAACAGATATAGGAAAAAAAAATAGACAAGTCTTTTAGCCTTCTAGCAGAGTCACAGTTGTCAATTGGTCCATTTTTCCTTTCACAGAAAACCCATCTGCTATCTTCAAGACCATCTTCTCACATGATTACTTTTCCCAGATAGTTTTTCATTTTCCAGAGTGCCTCAAATAAAGCCTGCGTGTGTGTGAGTGTGTGTGTGTGCTCCCACCCAATAAATCTCCCACTTGGCAGAGAGTGTTGATGGTTTCTGTGAAAGAGTCTTTGTGTCCCTTTTTGTCTAAGAAGCTTTTTCATTAGATGCCTGGAAGTCAAGGTAAGTGCCACACGGATTGGAGGATCTCTTGGCTTTTCTCTGATGTCCAAATTATCTGCTGGAAAAATAGAGTCCTCCATTCCCTGAAGTCAATTAATAGAAATGACAGCTGTGAGAGCTTCAAATCTGGCCTTAATTAATGGGCACTATACAAATGTGACCAAAGCATATTTGCAGAGCAGAGGCTTTAAATAGCATCAAATGTTTGTGAGCAGGAGGCCATGGGATGGCAGGAAATATCTGACCATCTTAATGGGATCAGGCTTTTGTGTGCAAACAATGGCGAGCAAACCACAGCCCAGCTGAGAACCATTAGAATAGAGTTTCCATTTGTGGCCATGCGAAAGGCTCTTAGTCACTAATCGGAACAGAGAACAATGAAACTGGGGTGATGCAACTGTAATAAAACTGGGTGCTCAAATGAATGGCCCCCTCATAAGTGTTTGCACGGTTTACACTGGACTGGGCTTCCCTTTGACCTTGCTGCCTCTCTGGGCATAGCGGAGCATCATTGCCTTTGAGAAACTTCCCTTCACCTCTGAGGCCAGTTTTTTCTTCTCATTTCTGATCAACCTTTCTTTTTTTTTTTTTTTTTTAATTTTTTTATTAGTTGGAGGCTAATTACTTCACAACATTTCAGTGGGTTTTGTCATACATTGATATGAATCAGCCATAGATTTACACTTATTCCCCATCCCGATCCCCCCTCCCATCTCCCTCTCCACCCGATTCCTCTGGGTCTTCCCAGTGCACCAGGCCGGAGCACTTGTCTCATGCATCCCACCTGGGCTGGTGATCTGTTTCACCATAGATAGTATACATGCTGTTCTCTCGAAACATCCCACCCTCACCTTCTCCCACAGAGTTCAAAAGTCTGTTCTGTATTTCTGTGACTCTTTTTCCGTTTTGCATATAGGGTTATCGTTACCATCTTTCTAAATTCCATATATATGTGTTAGTATGCTGTAATGTTCTTTATCTTTCTGGCTTACTTCACGCTGTATAAGGGGCTCCAGTTTCATCCATCTCATTAGAACTGATTCAAATGAATTCTTTTTGACGGCTGAGTAAAATTCCATGGTGTATATGTACCACAGCTTCCTTATCCATTCATCTGCTGATGGGCATCTAGGTTGCTTCCATGTCCTGGCTATTATAAACAGTGCTGCGATGAACATTGGGGTGCATGTGTCTCTTTCAGATCTGGTTTCCTCAGTGTGTATGCCCAGAAGTGGTATTGCTGGGTCATATGGCAGTTCTATTTCCAGTTTTTTAAGGAATCTCCACACTGTTTTCCATAGCGGCTGTACTAGTTTGCATTCCCACCAACAGTGTAAGAGGGTTCCCTTTTCTCCACAGCCTCTCCAGCATTTATTGCTTGTAGACTTTTGGATAGCAGCCATCCTGACTGGTGTGTAATGGTACCTCATTGTGGTTTTGATTTGCATTTCTCTAATAATGAGTGATGTTGAGCATCTTTTCATGTGTTTGTTAGCCATCTGTATGTCTTCTTTGGAGAAATGTCTGTTTAGTTCTTTGGCCCACTTTTTGATTGGGTCATTTATTTTTCTGGAATTGAGCTTCAGGAGTTGCTTGTATATTTTTGAGATTAATCCTTTGTCTGTTTCTTCCTGATCAACCTTTCTTCAACTGTTCCTCCATCCATTCAATGAGTCAGTCCCCAAGCTACAATTTTTCTTCTCTGTTCACATCTGCCATGTGACTGATTCCCAGGGGGAGATTCCTTCTCCCAAATCACATAGGGATTTAAAAATGTCACTGATCCAGCTGTGGCCCAAGTCCCCGGCATGTCATTGGGTTGTATACACACTCACATTTACCTAAATACTTATACTGAAGAGAGCAGAGGCTTGAACTTGTAAGCATGACATTCATTCATTCATTTCAGACACTTTGATTTCCAGTTACAGATTCAGAAGCTGGTAATGCACACAGAAGAATCTGTGTTCTCAAGTACCTTATAAAAACTCTCCTCTTGTCACTGAAGCAACTGACCTGGGCTGGCGACGCCAAGAACTGCCAGGTGCTCAACTTACATGATCCCACGATTCCTCAGAACAACCCAGAGAAGTGGCTACTATTATTCTTTCATTTGATAGATGACAAAACTGAATTTTGAATGGGAGGGTAATCAGACAACTTTCCCCAAGCTAAGGAGCGAGTAAGCAGCAGAATTAGGACTAGAATCAGGTCTTCTGTTGTCAAATCCCATGCCCACATCCATTATACTATGCTGTCTTTCTTTTCTGGTCATTTGCCTCCCAGTCTAGAGGAGGGAAATAGACAAAGAAGTTCACAATCATTAATAATCATAACCCTGCAGGGAAAAGCACTAATAGGCGGGCATATTAATAATCTCTGCCACCACCTAGGTGATACCCAATACTGCATGTTCAAGGAGTCAAAATTTATCCCTTCAAGCAAACTCCCGCTCTTGATTTCAAGTTTCCATCTTGCCCCAGTTGCTCCGTCTTCATCCTCAGTGGAATCATTCTCACGAGGGGGGCTGCTTATTTGTACATCCAATAGATAGGGACTGACTTAGAACAAAAATCTGAAGAGTCCAAATTTGGGGGCAACGCAACAAAATATTCCTGGGAGCAATTTTTTCCTTTGAAAGTCAACCAATGCCCAGGAATTCCAAAGAGTTTGACTTTGAGGCCGTCTGTCTTTTATTTACTTTTTTCCTTTATGAACTCCTTTCTTTCCTGATCTTCTTGATCCCCTCAAAAAAGGGCTGTCTGTTAGGTAAGCAGTCAAGCTGGGGAGACCAGTAATAAAATAACTGCCTTAGACAAGGTCTGTTGTAGTAATTAAGAGATTGGTTGCAGCAATAGGTCAGACAAAAGCTGAAAGGACCGAGATTTCAACTTCCCCTCACTCATGAATTAACTTCTATCATTGGCCAGGAGAAAATTTCACATGTGAGGTGTTTGTATAGTTTTTTTTATTAATGTAAATAAACAAGGCCCTACATGAGATGCAGAAAAGAAATTAATCAGGACCAGGCAATGTTTCCAAATCACTGACAGCACTTGCTGGGAAAACAAAACTTTATATGTAATACATAACAGGAAAAAAATGTGCAACGCTTCAGTCCAAGACATATAAACTGTGGACAGAAGAGTTCATTCGACCAACACTTAGTTGACTTGAAAACATACGGACATTTAAAACCTAAGCAAGGGAAGCCAGTCCAGGCTCTCTGGTGATGGGAAACAAAACTAACGATTCTGACATACTGTGAGACCACAGGAAGGCCAAAGAAGTAGATTCTGGCTGTGTGGCTTCTGGACTTCACCATGTTGGTTGCAAAGAACCTCTGAAAATTTTAATCAGGAGTCACATGACCCTAGTAACACCTGGATAAAGGTCAGCTGCGTGACACAGCAAGGTGGGTCTACACAGCAAGGGGGTGGTGGGGTGGGTGGGTGGGTGGAGGAGTGTGTGACCAGTGACACAGAACTCAGATAGGGCCAACAGAGGTGGGGAGCTGGGGGCCAAATTTTCAAAACATTTCCATGGAATAGGTAACAGAACTTCTCGACCCACTGGATGTTGCGGCCAGAGGATAAATAATGTTAGTAGCTAATATTTAGTGAGCACTGTACTTATTGCTTTTCATGGACTATCTCATTCAGTTCTACCAGCTTTATGAGATAGGCATGAGGATTATCCCATTTTACAGATGAGAAGACAGGTCCAGGGAGTTCAGGCAGCCTACTTCTCTAAGATCTGTCCACTAGTAAGACATGGACCAAGAAATGGGCATACTTTTAGGGACTCCAAAGCCCACATTCTTTATTTCTCTGCCTAGTAGAAATTAGGCTGCAAAAGGACAGGAGGCTTTCTGGCTTAGAATATGTGTGTTGGTAGCATACAGAACTGAAACCCAGAAGTCTGACACTAAAGCATCCCTTGGTTTTTCTTTTCCCTTTTGTATAGGACTCATGTTGCCACAGAGGAAAAGGGAGGAACATCACAAGATCCCCAAGTCAACACTATTGAAGCCATTTTCTGACCCTCGGTTAATTGGAACCAACGGGCCAAGAAATCAGATTGATTATATTCTTTGCAGTCAAAGATGGAGAAGCTCTATACAGTCAGCAAAAACAAGACCAGGAGCTGACTGTGGCTCAGATCATGAACTCCTTATTGCCAAATTCAGACTTAAATTGAAGAAAGTAGGGAAAACCACTAGACCATTCAGGTATGACCTAAATCAAATCCCTATGATTATACAGTGGAAGTGAGAAATAGATTTAAGGGACTAGATCTGATAGACAGTGCCTGATGAACTATGGATGGAGGTTCATGACATTGTACAGGAGACAGGGATCAAGACCATCCCCATGGAAAAGAAATGCAAAAAGGCAAAATGGTTGTCTGAGGAGGCCTTATAAATAGCTGTGAAGATAAGAGAAGTGAAAAGCAAAGGAGAAAAGGAAAGATATTTCTATTTGAATGCGGAGTTCCAAAGAATAGCAAGGAGAGATAAGAAAGCCTTCCTCAATGATCAGTGCAAAGAAGTAGAGGAAAACAACAGAATGGGAAACACTAGAGTTCTGTTCAAGAAAATCAGAGATACCAAGGGAGCATTTCATGCAAAGATGGGTTTGATAAAGGACAGAAATGGTATGGATCTAACAGAAGCAGAGATTTTAAGAAAAGGTGGCAAGAATACACAGAAGAACTATACAAAAAAGATCTTCACGACCCAGATAATCACGATAGTGTGATCACTCACCTAGAGCCAGACATCCTGGAATGTGAAGTCAAGTGGGCCTTAGAAAGCATCACTATGAAAAACGCTAGTGGAGGTGACGGAATTCCAGTTGAGCTATTTCAAATCCTGAAAGATGATGCTCTGAAAGAGCTGCACTCAATATGCCAGCAAATTTGGAAAACTCAGCAGTGGCCACAGGACTGGAAAAGGTCAGTTTTCATTCCAATCCCTAAGAAAGGCAATCCCAAAGAATTCTCAAACTACCGCATAGTTGCACTCATCTCACACGCTAGTAAAGTAATGCTCAAAATTCTCTAAGCCAGGCTTCAGCAATACGTGAACCGTGAACTTCCAGATGTTCAATCTGGTGTTAGAAAAGGCAGAGGAACCAGAGATCAAATTGCCAATATCCGCTGGATCATCGAAAAAGCAAGAGAGTTCCACAAAAGCATCTATTTCTGCTTTATTGACTATGCCAAAGCCTTCGACTGTGTGAATCACAATAAACTGTGGAAAATTCTGAAAGAGATGGGCATACCAGACCATCTGACCTGCCTCTTGAGAAACCTGTATGCAGGTCAGGAAGCAACAGTTGGAACTGGACATGGAACAGCAGACTGGTTCCAAATGGGAAAAGGGGTATGTCAAGGCTGTATATTGTCACCCTGCTTATTTAACTTACATGCAGAGTACATCATGAGAAATGCTGGGCTGGATGAAGCACAAGCTGGAATCAAGATTGCCGGGAGAAATATCAATAACCTCAGCTATGCAGATGACACCACCCTTGTGGCAGAAAGTAAAGAGGAACTAAAAAGCCTCTTGATGAAAGTGAAAGAGGGAGAGTGAAAAAGTTGGCTTAAAGCTCAACATTCAGAAAACTAAAATCATGGCATCTGGTCCCATCACTTCATGGCAATAGATGGGGAGACAGTGGAAACAGTGTCAGACTTTATTTTTTTGGGCTCCAAAATCATTGCAGATGGTGACTGCAGCTATGAAATTAAAAGATGCTTACTCCTTGGAAGGAATGTTATGACCAACCTAGATAGCATATTAAAAAGCAGAGACATTACTTTGCCAACAAAGGTCTGTCTAGTCAAGGCTATGGTTTTTGCAGTGGTCATGTATGGATGTGAGAGTTGGACTGTGAAGAAAGCTGAGCGCCGAAAAATTGATGCGAACTATGGTGTTGGAGAAGACTCTTGAGAGTCCCTTGGACTGCAAGGAGATCCAACCAGTCCATCCTAAAGGAGATCAGTCCTGGGTGCTCACTGGAAGGACTAATGCTGAAGCTGAAACTCCAACACTTTGGCCACCTCATGCGAAGAGTTGACTCACTGGAAAAGACCCTGATGCTGGGAGGGATTGGGGGCAGGAGGAAAAGGGACGACAGAGGATGAAATGGCTGGATGGCATCACCGACTCAATGGACATGGATTTGGGTAAACTCCAGGAGTTGGTGATGGACAGGGAGGCCTGGCGTGCTGCGCTTCATGGGGTTTCAAAGAGTCGGACACGACTGAGCGACTGAACTGAACTGAACTGGCCAAGAAGGACTGACTTCTCAGCTTCAGGACTGCTTCCCCTCCTGGCCTGTTTCTCCCTCTTTCCCTCTTCCCTGAGGCCTCAGAGGCTCAGCGAACTTTCCTTTTTAATATCTCCAAGACACATGGTACCTCTTGAGGATTCCTCTTCTCTCATAGCCTGGCTATGAAGTATTACTAAGTCTCCCTGACCCTTCCCAGCCTAGGGCTTCTTCATTTAAAGGCTCTTTGAACCATTAAGGGGGCTTCCCTGGTGGCTCAGGGGTAAAGAACCTGCCCGCGATGCAGGAGCCACAAGAGACACAGGTTCAATCCCTGGGTGTTGGGAAGATCCCTTGGAGGAGGGTATGGCAACCCACTCCAGTATTTTTGCCTGGAGAATCCCAAGGATAGAGGAGCCTGGTGGGCTACAGTCCATAGGGTCGAGAAGAGTCGGACGTGACTGAAGCGTCTGAGCACACATGCACGCACACAGCCATTACGGAGGAAGAAAGAGTCAACATAGGCGCTTAAGTTGGCCATCTGTCCTTCTTGGCCTTTCCTTTCTGACTTCCATTGTTAACAGAATGGCAATGTTCTAAGGCCTGTGCTCCTCTCTTAATCCCTTGATGGAGGTCATGAAACAGTCCTTCCTTTCAAAGTTCTCTCTTTCTCAACCCTGAGCGTGTACTAGAACCACTTGGGGGCCTTTTAAAAGCCAATGATGCCTGGGCCTTACCCTCAAGACTCTGACCTCGTCTGGGGTGGGTTTGGCCATTGTCTTTGTTGAATGACATTATCTCAGGTGGCTCTATTGGATGCTCGCTCCTCTGGGTCCTATAGACGCTGCCTCTTAGAAGAATCCCTTTTCAAGCTCATTCAGTGCAGCTGTTCTCAGCTGGGGGCGAGGGGAGTTTTTTGCTTTCCTCGGGGAACTGTCTGGAGATGTTTTTGATTGTACAGTTGGCGGAGGCAGAGGGAACATGCCACTGATACCTGGTGGGTAGAGGCCAGGGATGCTGCCAGACAGCCTACAATGCACTGGCCAGCCCCACAGCCGTAATTATTGGTCTAGAATGTGAATAGTGCCACTGTTGAGAAACCCTGCTCTAACAGAACTGGAGACACATCAGTACATTCAAACACCCCTGCGCCTATTGAGAGGCTCCCCGGGGCTGGGAGAGGCCCTATTTGGAAGGCCTCAGTCTTTGTGAGGCTCCTTCTTTCCTGGACAGCTCGCCTGTTATTACTGTTCTGGAAAAGTTACAGAGAAGCTCGTTTTTGCCATATCCTATGGATGCTGCGCCTGAGAAGGTGGGGAGAAACCCTTCTCTGTCTCCTGGGGAGGGAAACTGTGCTTTGCATCCTATTCACAGTCAGGCTCAGAACACTCACACCTCTTTAATTATACAAAGAAAGTTCTCAAGGAAAGCATGACAAGAAACAAGAACCCTGAAATTGAGGGTAAAATATAAACAAATGTTTTGGCTGATGTATCGCACATTTTTTAATCACAAAGTCTGTTTTCAGAGTGTACTGAGCCCTGTCTAGAATGGCTCGAATTAAACATCAAAGGAGACAAAGCAGAACTCTGTGCCAATTTCACATCCCCCCCACCCCTCTCTGGAAAATCCATGTGGTCATCCATTTGCCTAAGAAGTGCTTGTCTGAAGCACCAGTTGAGCAAGCATTGATTAAAGAAGGGCTTTTTTTTCTTTTTTTTTTGGTCTGTTTTCCTTTTCATTTGGGGTATTTTTAGAATGTGGTTAGATAGCAACAACTTTTAAGAAAAGAAAGGGCTCCAGAGCCAGCTTACAAAGACCTAAGTTTGATGCTTGGAAACTGTTTCCATTTTTATTGAGAGATTTCAACTTGAGGCAGAAGGAGGGAAGCTGGCCAAGAGGGATGGGGGCCCCCTTTCTGAGCACACAGTGGGCATGACCGTTGGGGCTGGTGGTGAAAAGGAGCCACCCCAGGTCCCAGAACCAAGTCATCACCAGTCACAGAGGGCAGCTCTCCCGGTAACCAGAGGAGCCAAGTTCCTATGGGCTGAGGTTGCAATCAATGTACCTCTTCTGAATGGGAAACACACACAGAAACAGCTGCTCAATCAACTGCGTATAGGATGGGTTTTATTGGGGATGCGGACAGGGGACATAGATAAACAAAGAGAAGCTTCCAGGGAGGCTAACACAGCAGTCTAGGTGTGGGATGTGGGGTAGGATGGGGACGAGATGAGGAAAAGGCAAGTCTATGAATGTCACAGAGGAGTAACTGGGAAGCCTTGAGAATCTTCTTGTGGTTAATATTTCCTAAATGGAGCCAAGCTTCTCAGACTATCCTCACACACAAGAAATGACGGTACAGCCAGAGAGGCGATAAGAGTTAAGAAGTGAAAACATGGATGTGTGACAGGGAGTGTGGGAGACACGTCACGGGGGACAATGCTTTTGCTTGGATCAGAGAGGGTGACAATAACATGTGGCCTGAACAAAAGGCATCATCCTTTGAGGACTGTGATGGAGCACAAAGGCAGAGGGACATCTGGGGAAGCCTCTCAGGTCCCTTGCTCCCTCTGACTTGAAGCAGGACCTGTAAAATTTCCAGCTCATTTCACAGCGCTGGATGCGACATGTTCAGGTCCCCTCCCCTGTCTGACCACGCTCCCTGGATGAGGCTCAGTCTGTCACGGTTCCCACTGAGACAGGGCCCAGAGATCTGAAACCAGCCGCCCAGCTGCAGGCTGACCAGGCAGAGAGAGCTGGTTCAGGACATCTCTATTCATGCAGATGGAGCCTCCATTAGTTTCCTGGCAGTTGCACGATGCTGTTTATTCATATTGGGCCAACCTGGTGACAGATTGGACATAGAGGCTGACAGAGTGAGAAAAGTCAGGGTATTTCAAGGGACCAGGTCAGGAAAACTGTAAGCTAGACACATAACCAAACCCCATGATAACTGTTTTGGTTTAGGCTCACTTCACCGGATTATAAAAGTGACTTGTTTATCTTTGCATCTTAAGTGCCTAGAATAGTCTCCAGGTCTTTGTGGGCACTCCATAAATATTAGTTGAACGACCAGATGACTAACCCTATTTCCCTCACTGCCAGCCCCACTCTTATTTCCCAGAGAAGCCTGTCTGATGCTTCAGTGGTTGTGAGTCAAAGTAGAAACGTCCCAAATGTGCATGGATGCCAGGGGACATCTCCTTCTTTTTCTCAGTCTTTTCTTCTTTTTCTCAAGTTCATTCATCACCAAAGACTCCTGAACAACTTTATGAGGATAGTCTACATTCTCAATATAGGCAGACCTTGTTTTATTGCACTTTATTGTGCTTTGCAGAGATTGCATTTTTAAAATAAAAGAAAGATTGTGGCAACCCTGCAATGTCAGATGATAATTAGCATTTTTTTTAGTAATAACATTTTTTAAGGTAGGTACAGTGGTTTTTCAAAAGCATAATGCTATGGCACACTTAATAGACTATAGTATAGTGTAAATGTAACTTTTATATGCACTGGGAAACGAAAAAATTACTGTAACTCACTTTATGATGATATTTGCTTATTGCTGTGGTCATGAACCAAGACCACTGTGTCTCCAAGGTATGCCTATATAGACCAATGACCACTAACTAAATTGATATAGTAATAGGGAATCTTCTTACGTCCCATCTTCCTCCCCCAGAGCACTAGGTCTAGTTGATTTTGTACATTCTATCAAATGTTCAGGGAACAGATCATCCCCATTCTACAAGTTGTTCCTGAGTACAGAAAAAGAAGGAAAGCTGCCCATTTCACTTAATGACATTAAAATAGCCTTGATTTCAAAGCTGGATAAGATCAGTGAAAGAAAAGAAAACAATAAGTCAATGCTCCCTACTTCAATATACCACAATCTTGAATAAAATATTAGCTAATGCAATCCAGTAGTATATTAAAATGGTAATAATTATAATCAAGTGATTTTACTCAAATGTAAAGATGATACAGTCTGATAAATCTATCAGTGTAATTCATTACATCTTTGGTACTTCATGCCCATATGAAGAAAAACCATATGGGCATCTCAAAAAATGCTATTTAATAAAGCATTTGTTAAAGTCCAATTCATATTTAAGATAAAGCATTCCCAGAAAAACTTAGAAATAGAAGCGTGACTCCTAAACAAGAAAATAGTAATCTACCAAAACTTGCCCATGGAAAGCATCACTCTCAAAGGAGAAAAGTGAGACATACTGCATTTAGGGCCTGGGAGAAGACAAAAAGATGCCTACAATTACTGCTGCTCTTTACATATGGATGTCCTGTACAGTAACATACAGAAAGGAAATAAGAAAAATAAGGACTGGAAAAGATGAGACAAGACTGCCATTGTTTCCAGATGGTATGTTTATCTACATGGAAAACCCAAGAAAATCCAAATACTCTTAGGATTAGTCATAGAGTATTGTGAGGTTGCAAGTTACAAGATATTCTATCAAGGTCAATCATACTTCTCTATAGCCATTAAGAAACGACCAAAAAGAATACAAAATAATACTCTTCACAAGAGCATCAAAGATGGTAAGTTATTTAGGAATTAAGTTCAAAGACATTGTAAGAGATCTTTATGGAAAATGTATAAAAATCCTCTTAAAAGAGAAAAAAGGTCTATGTAAATGGAATGATGTGACACAATTATGGATGGAAAAAGCACAACTGACAAACGCATTTCCAATCTTGAAGAGTCCTCTGGAGCTCTTCCAGGGAGCCTTCCCTGACCCTCAGGGGAGGGCTTAGGGACCACCTGTCGGCTCCCCCAGCAGCTGTGCCCCTCTGTGTTTGTGCTCTATCATATGCTAGTCTCTACACCCTCCCTCACACTGTGATCTCCTAAAGACAGAAACTGAATTTTCCTATCTTCATACTACTGACAACTGCACGGTGCTTGAAATATAGTAACCACTCAACTAAGACTTATTGCATGAATGACTAAAAGACAGATCCCTGCTTATATGCTCCCAATTATTTGTTATCCATCAAGACAAACACAAGGGCTTCCCAGGTGGCTCAGTAAAGACTCTGCCAGTGTGGGAGAAGCAGGAGACGTGGGTTCAGTCCCTGGGTTGGGAAGGTCCCCTGGAGGAGGGCATGGCAACCCACTCCAGTATTCTTGCCTGGAGATGCCCATGGACCGAGAAGCCTGGTGGAGTACAGTCCACGGGGTCTCAGACAGGACTGAGTGACTAAGCACGCACACATGCAGGATAAACACAAGGATCGTCATTAAACCTAAATGTCCATCAACAGAGAAACGGATAAAGAAGATATGGTACATATTTACAATGGAATATTACTCAGCCATTAAAAGGAATGAAATTGGGTCATTTGTAGAGATGTGGATGGACCTAGAGAATGTCACAGAGAGTGACAGAAAGAAAAAAGAAAAACAAATACCGTATATTACTGCATATATGTGGAATCTAGAAAAACGAAAGTGAACTTTCCTTCACCTTCTTTCTTTCTTCTAGATGGTACTCCCTAATTCCTTTAAGAAGATCTTTCTTTTTCCATGGCTGATTCATATCAATGTATGGCAAAAACCACTACAATATTGTAAAGTAATTAGCCTCCAACTAATAAAAAATGGAAAAAAAATCTTTCTTTTTAAGATTCACTGTTTTGGAGATCCTCAACACACCCAATTGGTGATCTCACCCCTAAAGACTCTTATAGAACAGAACCATTTATTATAGGTCTCCATATGAGAACCATGAACTTCCAGATGTTCAAGCTGGTTTTAGAAAAGGCAGAGGAACCAGAGATCAAATTGCCAACATCCACTGGATCATCGAAAAAGCAAGAGAGTTCCAGAAAAACATCTATCTCTGCTTTATTGGCTATGCCAAAGCCTTCGACTGTGTGAATCACAATAAACTGTGGAAAATTCTGAAAGAGATGGGCATACCAGACCATCTGACCTGCCTCTTGAGAAACCTGTATGCAGGTCAGGAAGCAACAGTTGGAACTGGACATGGAACAGCAGACTGGTTCCAAATGGGAAAAGGGGTATGTCAAGGCTGTATATTGTCACCCTGCTTATTTAACTTATATGCAGAGTACATCATGAGAAACGCTGGGCTGGAGGAAGCACAAGCTGGAATCAAGATTGCTGAGAGAAATACCAATAACCTCAGCTATGCAGATGACACCACCCTTGTGGTAGAAAGTGAAGAAGAACTAAAGAGCCTCTTGATGAAAGTGAAAGCTAAGAGTGAAAAAGTTGGCTTAAAGCTCAACATTCAGAAAACTAAAATCATGGCATCTGGTCCCACCACTTCATGGCAAATAGATGGGGAAACAGTGGAAACAGTGTCAGACTTTATTTTTCTGGGCTCCAAAATCACTGCAGATGGTGATTGCAGCCATGAAATGAAAAGACACTTACTCCTTGGAAGGAATGTTATAACCAACCTAGACAGCATATTGGGAAACAGAGACATTACTTTGTCCACAAAGGTCCGTCTAGTCAAGGCTATGGTTTTTCCAGTGGTCATGTATGGATGTGAGAGTTGGACTATAAAGAAAGCTGAGCACCGAAGAACTGATGCTTTTGAACTATGGTGTTGGAGAAGACTCTTGAGAGTCCCTTGGACTGCAAGGAGATCCAACCAGTCCATCCTAAAGGAGATCAGTCCTGGGTGCTCACTGGAAGGACTAATGCTGAAGCTGAAACTCCAATACTTTGGCCACCTCATGCGAAGAGTTGACTCATTGGAAAAGACCCTGATGCTGGGCAGGATTGAGGGCAGGAGGAGAAGGGGATGACAGAGGATGAGATGGTTGGATGGCATCACCGATTCAATGGACATGGGTTTGGATGATCTCTGGGAGTTGGTAATGGACAGGGAGACCTGGCGTGCTGTGATTCATGGGGTCACAAAGAGTCGGACATGACTGAGAGACTGAACTGAACTGAACTGGCCCACTGGAAAGGGATTCTTAAACTCTGGTGAATCATAGAGGCTGTTACAGAATAAGTATTCCTGGATCCTACTCCAGCCACCAAGAAGCAGATTCTCTGGGAAGTGAAGTCCAGGTATGCATATATTTTGTGTGTCTGTGTCTAATATTTGTCAAGATCAGCTGAGGCATATGGAGTGCTCCCTGGGTGATTTTGGCCCAAGACATTTTTCACACAGCTCCTCTCTGAAGGCAAACCTGGCAAGGTCTTATTGATGGACATGAAGGATGATGTCATAATACCATGTGAGTTGGATTCTTGGCCAGTGATGACAGTTCATGCCCTTTCTTTAGTCTGAAGCAAGAAATCCATACTAGACTTCCATTTGAAAAAAAAAAAAGCATCATAAAAAGAGGGCAGGTGTGAAAACAGTATTGGATTTACACATTAACACCAAATGGGTCCAAAACACAGTGTTTCAATTAAGCCACACACCAAATGCCTTCCATATTGATTATTTTCATCAAGAACTAAGGCTACCACTTTATTGCAAAGAAATGCACTGACAGATTTATTGGGTGTCTCCTCCCCACCAAAATAGTACTTTAAAAGCAAAATATTCTCCCAAAATGTGACTTACAGTATTTACATATTGAAGAGTAGATAACTTTAAAAATATAGTTATGTTCTTATATTTTGGTGTAGTGGACACTGTGGTATGTTGTCCAGATTCCCTTTAAGACTGAGGACACAGTGGAGTCCCTTCCCAGGACCTGTCAGCAGAAGGAAGTTGCTTTGTTCAAAGATTACCCTCCCCTCCTGGGGGCAGCAGCAGCCACTGACTGCTTAATGGACAAATATAAAGACCTGGGCTCCTTGCTTTTATTGGGACAACTCTGAAGGGTGATTCTAGCTCTAGAACTCCCTTTAAGATGAGGGAGGTCTCTGTGGCATCTGTCCATTCCTGCATCCTTTATTTCTCATGGATATTGTTACAGAGCACTCTTCCCAATAAACCTCCTGCACACAAATCTCAAAGCCTATATTCTAGGGAACCCAATGTATGACATCTTTCTGATTCATGTTACAACTTGATTCTCTGATTAGATTTTAAACTCTTATGATAACATACTTGGTCTTAACTACTTTGCTGCTATTGAATAGTCATGTCTGACTCCTGGCAACCCATGGACTGTAGCCTGCCAGGCTCCTCTCTCCATAGGATTTCCCAGGCAAGAATACTGGAGTGGGTTGCCATTTCCTTCTCCAGGGGGTCTTCCCAACCCAAGGATCGAACCCATGTCTCCTGCTTGGTAGGTGGATTCTTTACCACCGAGCCACCTTACTACTTTAAGATGCTATAATATCAAGTACAGTGCTAAGCAAAATACATATTGGCTCTGTCTCACTTCTACCTTTCAAATACTCCTAAAGGTCCTCTTTTATAGTATGGGTTCAGGTTTCAGATGACTTAGCTTGAGATCTTCACTCTATCAATTAGAGGAAATCATTTCCCTTTTCTAAGTCTCAGCTTCTTTATTTGAAAATGGCATTAATAACAGTACTTATAAGATTCTCGTGATGATGATTAAATGATATATCTATGTAAAGCACTTAAGCATTATACCTGGCACATAATAAGCAGTCAATTAATGGTAGCTTTGTTGTTGCTATGAATGGCATAACACTGGCACCACTCTGGTGAACTTATTATTATCTGGTTGTTATTACCTTGATCATCACCTTACTCCTTGAATGTTATAATAGAAACTGGTCTTCCACATACAGATGGCTAACAAATACATGAAAAGATGCTCAACATCACTCATTATGAGAGAAATGCAAAGCAAAACCACAATGAGGTACCATCTCATGCTGGTCAGAATGGCTGCCATCAAAAAGTCTACAAACAATAAATGCTAGAGAGGGTGTGGCAAAAAGGGAACCCTCCTACACTGTTGGTGGGAATGCAAATTAGTACAGCCACTATGGAGAAAAGTGTGGAGATTCCTTAAAAAATTGGAAATAGAACTGTCATATGACCCAGCAATCCCACTGCTGGGCATACACACCGAGGAAACCAGAATTGAAAGAGACACGTGTACCCAAATGTTCATCACAGCACTGTTTACAATAGCTAAGACATGGAAGCAATCTAGATGTCCATCGGCAGATGAATGGAAGAAAGCTGTGGTACATATATACAATGGAATATTACTAAGCTATAAAAAAAAACCCATCTGAGTCAGTTCTAATGAGGTGGATGAAACTGGCGCTGATTATACAGAGTGAAGTAAGTCAAAAAGAAAAACACCAATACATTAATGCATACATATGGAATTTAGAAAGATCATAACAACAACCCTATATGCAAGACAGCAAGAGACACAGATGTAAAGAACAGACTTTTGGACTCTGTGGGGGAAGGCGAGGGTGGGATGATTTGAGAGAACAGCATTGAAACATGTATATTACCATATGTGAAATGGATGACCAATTCAAGTTTGATGCATGAAGCAGGGCACTCAAAGCTGGTGCACTGGGACAACCCAGAGGGACGGGAGGGGGAGGGAGGGGGAGGGAGGCGGGAGGGGGTTCAGGATGGGGGACACATGTACACCTGTGGTTGATTCATGTCAATGTATGGCAAAAACCACCACAATATTGTAAAGTAATTAGCCTCCAATTAAAATAAATTAATTAATTAAAGAAAAAGAAACTGGTCTTCCTGTCTATTAAGTTTTCCTTGATATTATGCCTTCCCTCCAGTTCTATCCAATGCTACTGAATTATTTTCTTTAAACATTGCTTTCATTATATCGCTTCTCCACTCAAAGTTCTTCAGGGATTCCTCATTACCATGACCTTCATAAATTGGTGCTGGTGTTTATTACAATGGAGAAAACTCTTCTTCATTATCTTTGAATCATTGCTCAGTCTGAATTACTCTCCCTTATTTTTTTAATCAGTTCAAACCCTGCCCAAATCAAAGTGAATCCCATTAATCTTAAATTAAACCTCATAAATCTTAAACTTCCTCTCTGTCTGAGTCCATAGCTACCCCTTTCCTGAGACTTCACTTACCCTAACATTCTCCCATGTTTCTAACACCATATAGTCAAAGGCACTCCTACTACATTTTCCTTCAGTTTTAGACATGAGTCAAAAATCTCCCTTGATAAGCTCCCCATAAGGACAGCCTATGAAGGCTGCTATTCTGAGCATCTCCATTGATCCTTAGGCACTTTTCACATCATTAACATTTACAAAAGGATGATAGTAAAAAATAGAGTGGACATCTCAAAAAAAAAAAAAAAGATTTAGAAAAGAAATGACTCCCACACATAACTAACACACAAGACCAAATGCTGAGCTGCGATGAGGTAATGAGACATATGGAATTTGTCTAAAAGGAGTCAACTGGCTTCCAGATTTGGAGGTTTGATGCCTCCGAGTTATTTTTACTGGTAGAGATTCCATTTTATGAGTAATATTTGGGACATGGTATCAACAGTTGACAGTTCACAAACTCTTTAAAAAGTCCCCCAGCAGAAAAGGTTTAATTAAGCTTGACAGAAACTATCTAACAGCTTTCATAAGTAATTGCTATTACCCAAAATAGGACCAACTCATAAACTGCATGATTTCAGAAATGATGAATCAATAAAAATGTTTATAGAAACAGGATTTTGATTAATTCCTTCAGACTAACAAATTCATGGCACATGTGATAAATTGAGATTTCTACTGTCAATTAGGGAAACCCAGAAATCAAACCCAGCCCTCAAATATAGCTCTTTGGATAACTAATCCCAGATTTTGGCATTGGGAACCACTTTTTAAGCAGCAACTCCAAGATTAACCGCACCACATCTCTGGACTTTCCTCCTGGGATAGTCAGGTTCAAAACCGTTTCAATTCTCAGCCATGCTAAGAGCCACAGTGAGGTTGGCCATAGACAGCATGCATTGGAATTATTATGAAGGCTTGATAAATCAAGAAACAAATCATCCATAAGTAACTAATGGCTTCTTTTTATACATATAAACTCAATAGCGATCAAAAATCACTAGCAGTTATAGTAAAGTGATAGTTTCTCTGTTACTAGGGTAAGAATTAACATGGAAGTTCCATTTCTCTGGAGCACAAATATATTTTTGTTATATGGCACTATGTGCTTGGTCTCTCAATCACGTCTGACTCTTTGCGACCCCATGGACTGTAGCCCGCCAGGCTCCTCTGTCCATGGGGATTCTCCAGGCAAGAATACTGGAGTGAGTTGCCATGCACTCCTCCAGGAGATCTTCCCAACCCTGGGATCAAACTCAGGTCTCCCACATTGCAGGCAGATTCTTTACCATCTGAGCCACAAGGGAGGCCCATATGGCACTATGCTCATAGCAATTAACTCCTGAGTTTTTGTAAGAATCTAAAGGACCTTTGAAGCCATTGACAAATATGAAATTATTTTTACTATAGTTTTAGTGTCCAAACATATCTATTTGAAAATAATCAATGTGTGACAGCTATAGTAACAATCAGCTAATCAGTATCAGTGATTTAACATTTCGATGGAAATTAACATGCAATTATTTAATAGGTACAATATTACTATGTCATTGCCATACACTATCTTCCATTTTTTTTTCCAAAATGCTCTATACTTGATGAGTGCACAAAATAACCAAATAACTGAAATAAAGTTGGCATGTCAGAGCATCTCTGAGCTGAAAGGAACCTTCAGGGACATCCAAACCAACCTCTCCTCTGGCATAATTGTCCTCACAACTCCTGGGTTGCTTTCCATGTGAAAGTGGTGCTAGTGGTAAAGAAGACACCTGCCAATACAGGAGATGTAAGAGACATGGGTTCAATCCCTAGGTCGGGAAGATCCCCTGGAGGAGGGCAGGGCAACCTACTCGAGTATTCTTGCCTGGGAGAATCCTATGGACAGAGGAGCCTGGAGGGCTACAGTCCATAGGGTTGCAAAGAGTTGGACATGACTGAAGCAACTTAACACAATCTCTGTTAAGTTATAAGAATTGTACACTCTTATTTTCAATCAACATTTGTCAGTAATTTTCCATTTTTCCTGTAGAAACTCTTGATAAAACAATACTTATTATTCAGTACTTCTCCTGTATTTAAAGCTGTTTTCACAGCAATCTAAATTACCATCAGTTGTAACTTCCTGAATTTTAAAATGTGAAAAAAATGTGCATTTACAATTGAAAACACATGGTCATTTTAGTGTGCAATCATACATGCAAAGAACAAGAAATCATGAACATGCAGAATACTGAGGCAAAAGACTCCAGAAATCATCTTGTCTAACATCTTCCATCCCTATTTTTAAAGACCAAGAGAATCAGAGCCAGGAAGTTATTTGCTCAAGATGACACAACAGGGGGTAGCTAATGGGGAGAATGGAAAACAGGTTGGACTCCCAGTCTGAAGCTGTCCCACTGGCTGTCAACCTTTTTAACCCTCACTCCAGTAACAGCGGTCACTAGGGTGGTGAGTCCAGGCTGGAGGAATGACATGGGACATAGGCAACCTTCTTTAATTTTTTAAGAAAAATGTAATTACAAACATTAAAAAAAAATAAAATGCAATGGCACAAATCACCATAAAGTGATTTATGTGATCATATCCACAGGCTTCTCTTGTGATTACATGCTAAAAATTTACGACTGTTCTCATTAACAGCATTTCCCCTCCTAATTAGAGTGACATCGAGGGCTTCTGAGAATGTGTAATGTTTCCTGAAGTACTGCCAAAAACATCATAAACACAGATTTCGCAACAGTCACCTTTATCTACCCGAGGCTTCACTTCTCAAGCCTATGCAAGGTTACACATAGAATTCATAGATCTAACTGTATTATTTGATGCCACAATTATCAGTAGGATTGCTTCACAATGAGTTGATGCCCTCTTGAAAACAAATACTCATGCAAGAAGATGACCTCAGTTTGGTAAAGGGCATATGGATGGCTACAATCTCCCAGGCAAAACCATGCCATGCTAATCTGACCAAAAAGCTGGACCAATAATTTTTCCATGTTAATGAATTCCATGCAAATCATACCTTCATAGACAATATACAGCATTTACATGTTTCCCTGTGATTCATGTCAAGATTGAGGAAGAGGGAACTATTAATGCAACTATACTTTCAGATACTGACAATATGTCAGGCACTATATGAAACATGGTACATTGCTTAACTCACTCAGTTCTTCACCATCCAAGAAGCTGAGTATTACTAACCTTGTGTTTTGGAGAAAAAGTAAAAGATCAGAGATGTTAAGTAACTTTCCCAAGGCCTCACAGTTGATATGGTGGCAGAGCAGCGACGCAGAGCCCCACTTGTCTGATTGCAAACACTGCAGTTGTTCCTTGATGCTTCCTTCTCTGGACTCTCAAAGGCCTTTAATAGTAGCATCACTGCAACGGGCAGTGCCTTGTATGTTTTTCTTCAAACTACTTTCTGGGACTGCACATGAATTTCTAAAGGGCTATACATAATTCTATTATGTTGGTCACTCGTGACAAAAAGGCAGAACAGAAGGTGTGAAAGTGAAAGTTGCTCAGTTGTGTCCAACTCTTTGTGACTGTAGAGTCTGTGGAATTCTCCAAGTCAGAATACCGGAGTGGGTAGTTCTCTTCTCCAGGGGATCTTCCCAACTCAGGGGTTGAACCCAGGTCTCCTGCATTGCAGGTGGGTTCTTTACCATCTGAGGCACCAGGGAAGCCCCAACTGAACAAAAGTGATATTAAACAATATTGAAAGAACTTCAAAACTTGATCACTATTTCTAATCAGGTGTTAACTGAATTAGTTGGAAAAATGAGCTGTTACTGTCAAGCAGACCTCCCTCCATGTGTAGTTCTCATTTGTTAAATAAAATTCTATATGAAATAGACAGCAGGCTGTGCCATCATATGTAGGTCCTGTTTGGGTGTATGCATTTGAATATAATGAACAGAGAGAAGTGGAAAGTGGTACCACAAAGGAATAGAATGAATAGCAGCCATGGAAATTTCAACTGATGGTATCACTAAGTGGGATGAAAAATTTGTTCCAGGCAAGAAGAATGTGACCAGGAAGTTAAGTCATTAAACAATGAGTTTTACGGAGTCTTAAGAGCAGGCAAGAGAAAGAATGAATTGAGCACAACTGTCCAGTACTTCTCTCCTCTTGAAGACTGGGGTCTTGACTTGTTTAACTAGATGCCAACCACCCTTGCTTGCTGGGTTTGGAGAGAAACCGTCTGTCTACCCTTTTTGTTTAAATCCCGATTTGGGCTTTATGCTTAATTTGTAAAATATGTAAAGATGAAATAAATTCTGGTTTGGGCTTTATTATTATTATTTTTTACTTTTAGAAAGCATGCTTATTTTGTGAATGCTATTTGTTGTTGTCGTTGTTGTTGCACTGGGTCTTAGTTGCAGCATGCGGGATCTTTAGTTGCTACATGCGAACTCTTAGCTGTGGCACGTGGAATCTAGTTCCCTGACCAGGGGCCCTGGCATTGGGAGCTCGAAGTCTTAGCCACTCGACCACCAGGGAAATCCCTGGGTTTTATTTTTAATTTGTAAAATGTATAAAGATACATGTATGAAACCTTTGAAAATTGTAAAGCACTATAAAATGTAAAGGATTGTTCATTCAATTAAAAAAAATAAAAAATGTGTAAAGATGCAGAAAAGTATAGAGAATAATACCAAGTATTTAATAAATTAATTTTTGGTTAAATATGTTTTAGATATTTTCTTTCTCAGGGAAACACAACATTATTGATAATGTGAAGGAGCCTTTGGTATCCCTTCCTCCTCCCTTCCTCTCCTCAGAGGCAGTCTCTGAAGCTGGGGTGCATCCATGCCTTTATATTGTTTGTTTTGCATTTTTATTTAGATATTTGCATGAAAGTAATGTGTCTTTAGTAATAATTTTCTACACTCTGTGTTCTTGAGAGCGCTCCAGGTGGACACATGTGCATCTAGTTTATTCATTTTAACTGCTGTTAGGAGGCTACATGTGAGAGTCTTGTCCTGAAGTATATACCTAAAAGTGGAATCGCTTGCTTTTATGGTGTACACACTTTCAGTTTTACTAGAAAGTGCCTCTGATTTTGTTTCACGCATCAATACACACCATTTATACATCTAAATAAGACTACTTCCAACGTACTAGGCTAAGAGACAAGTTATATGAAAATCTAAGTGGGGTTCAATGAGCATCATAATTTTCTTCAAAAGACCACTTTGGGTACTTCTTTGGTTTTACATCTTTCCATGACTAAATGTGCCTCCAAGCTTTGGGCTAGGACCAGAGATGGAAAATAAGAACCCTTGTTGTTCAGAGGTGTGCGCTGATTGTTTGGGGTCTGTGAACATCAGCTCATGCCAGCCGGGTAGGAACTGGTAAATGGCTCCTTTGAGGAAAAAGATAAACAGAAATAAAGAAATGCCAGAGCTAACTGGAAAATTGTTTTCATAATTCAATTTTGTTTTACATAACCTTGCTCCCCAAATGTTAGCAATTTAGCTCAAAGAGCTGTTAGCGTTATTAAATAGTCACTAAATGTTGCAGAGAGACAGCTCAGCAAAACTCGCGAATCGAGAAACCATTTTATGACCATTGTTTCACCTCTGGGGGTGGCTCGCTGCATTTTGTTCCAGGTCCCTAGGGCCCAGAGGTAATAACATCTGTATTTTTAAGACCAGCTTTGCACCACACCTGCATATCAATTCCCTTTTTCGACTTCTGCCTCTAAACCAAAGCCAAATGTTTGGCTACAGATTGGATTTCCAGGGTTCGGCTGAGTATTAAATGCAGCAGCTTCAAGACTTCACTGGTCCCACAAAAAATGTTTAAGTGATGTTAATTGAGTCCTGGGAAAGTTTTAAAAAATATAAATTCTTAGAGGAGAAGAGGATGAAAGGAAATAAAAGGCAGGCAGGAAGAAGAAGAAAATGAGCAGACAATAAGAAAATACTAATAAAAATAGAGGAGAAATCTAAATGGTGGTGGAAAAAATTTAAACGAAAATAATTTACGAAAAATGATTATAGTCTCATTTCACGTACTTCCTTAGTTTGTTTCTGGCTTGTGTCTGATTTTATTTTAAAAGTAGAAGATTGCTGCTAAATGTTCTAAAAACAACTGGAGGAGAGGAATTTGAGATAGGGAATCTGAGGAATCAAGAGTTCTCAGGTTAGAGTTCACATTAGTTGATTTATCACCAGATACTTCTGCTGACATTTGCCATGAGACCACATGATGTAATTGAATCAATTCTCTAACTTACAAATTATCTTCTAATAACTAGAAGTAATTATAGATCCCTTGGCAAAGGAAATGGCAACCCACTGCAGTATTCTTACCTGGGAAATACCATGGACAGAAGAAGGAGCCTGGCAGGCTACAGTCCATGGGGTTGCAAAAGAGTCGGACACTACTTAGCAACTAAACAACAATTATAGATTGGCTACTCCCTGGTGATAGGTAGGAAGTTGCTTTAAACTACTAGCTAACCTCTTCTGAATCTCTGTGACAGATATGGATTACTGTGAGTAGTTGACCTGGAAAATAATGTGAACATAGCCTCCAAGGGGTTTGGCTGCACAGGGACCTTCATCTGGAAAGGCTCCTTGTAGAGAGGCATTTACATTATGGATTCCTGATCTTGAAGATCACCCAGTTCAAACCTCTTGCCCACTGCAGCGATTTCAGGTACACCTTCCCTGAATAGGTTATCCAGGTACTTCTGTGGAACATTTGCTCTGTGCATCTGGCGGCAGCACAATTCTATTTTCTAGGAAATTTTTCTTTATGGTTGATTAAATTCAGATTCCTGATTACTTCTACCCACTGGTCCTGGTTCTGCCTTTGTGAGTAGAACAAAGGAGATCTATACTCATTTTCTAGAGCTTTGAAGATGATATTGCTGCCTCTTCCTGCCTATTAGTTGCTCAGTTGTGTCTGATTCTTTGCGACCCCAAGAACTGTAGCCTGCCAGGCTCCTCTGTCCATGGGATTCTCCAGGCAAGAACACTGGAGTGGGTTACCATTCCCTTCTCCAGGGGATCTTCCTGACCCAGGAATTGAACTTGAGTCTCCTGGATTGCAAGTAGACTCTTTACCATCTAAGCCACCAGGGAAGTCCTTCAGGGAAGTCCTTCTTCCTGCCTACCTCCTCCAGTATTCTCCAGGTTAAACCATGCCAGCTCTCGCAACTGTACACATTTCACAGGGCTTTCCTGGTGGCTCAGGTAGTAAAGAATCTGTCTGCAATGCAGGAGATCCCGGTTGGATCCCTGGGTCAGGAAGATCCCCTGGAGAAGGGAATGGCAACCTGCTCCAGTATTCTTGCCTGGGAAATCCCATGGACTCATTTTATAGAAACCCTAATGACTGGCCCTGGGTACCATCCCTTGGGTGTGTTCTAGATTATCAGATTCCTTCTGAAAATGAGCTGCTCAGAATAGAACATAATGTGATCTGACCTGCAAAACACAAGAGGACTCATTTCTCAGGGCCCTTTATTTCTAGTAATGCAGAGACTAGTAATCTAGTTAGATTCGCTTTTAACATCTTTTCATTGCACTTGTGGTCCTTTTAAAAAATTAATTAAATTTTGGCTGTGCTAGGTCTTTGTTGATGTGATTTTTCCTGTTGTTGCTGTTTATTTTTTAGGTTATTTATTTATTTTTTTGTGGGGGGAGTTGGCTGCAATGTGTGGCATGAAGGATCTTAGTGCCTTGACCAGGGACTGAACCTGAGCCCCTTGCAATGTAAGCATGGAGTCTTAACCATTGGACTGCCCAGGAAGTCCTGCACTAGTGGTTTTTAATGAAAGTCAGCTCAGATTTCCTGATCATTTCTAGATGAACTGCAGAGAGTTATGTAAGCTCTCTGAAATGAGCTATGTAAGTCTGTTCCAGATCTTTTTTTTCTTTTGGAGCCAACCATCAAGCTTAGATACTTGTAGTTCCCAAATTTTATCCTTCTTCATGTTGAAAATGTAGACATGTGTCTATCTCTCATCTCAGCACTGTTAAATGGCACATTTGTATGGTGTGTCTATTCTGAGCCAGATGCTGTGCTGGCAGTTGGGGATGGGCAGTGAATGAGACACAGTCTTTGCTGGAGCAGAGGCTCTATCCAGTGGGGAGAGTCACCTGCGTGATGAGAAGGTTACAACAGCTCAGGAGCAAGTTGCCATGGGAACACACATGCATCCACACTGAAGGAGCATCTCTCCCTGGAGTTGTGGGGTCAATCTACACACAGTTAGTATTGGCCAGGAGCCCAAATTCATCTCAAGCACTCTACCTCCTCACTTACTCTGGGCTGCAGGTGCCTCTTTGCCCTCTTGTTTCTATTTTCTCATGGAAAGAGCATTGTTTACCCAGGAAAACACAGAAGCCCTTGTTTCTCTTTGCTATTTAGTAACATCTGTTGGGTCATTGAAAAAGCAAGAGAGTTCCAGAAAAACATCTGCTTTATTGACTATGCCAAAGCCTTTGACTGTGTGGATCACAACAAACTCTGGAAAATTCTTAAATAGATGGGACTACCAGACCACCTGACCTGCCTCTTGAGAAACCTGCATACAGGTCAGGAAGCAACAATTAGAACCAGATATGGAACAACAGACCGGTTCCAAATAGGGAAAGGAGTACGTCAAGGCTGTATATTGTCACCCTGCTTATTTAACTTATATGCAGAGTACATCATGAGAAACGCTGGGGTAGATGAAGCACAAGCTGGAATAAAGATTGCTGGGAGAAACATCAATAACCTCAGATATGTGGATGACACCACTCTTATGGCAGAAAGTGAAGAAGAACTAAAGAGCTTCTTGATGACAGTGAAAGAGGAGAGTGAAAAAGTTGGCTTAAAACTCAACATTCAAAAAAAAAAAAAAAACTCAACATTCAGAGAACTAAGATCATGACATCTGGTCCCATCACTTCATGGGAAATAGATGGGGAAACAGTGGGAACAGTGTCAGACTTTGTTTTTTTGGTCTCCAAAATCACTGCAGATGGTAAATGCAGCCATGAAGTTAAAAGACGCTTACTCCTTGGAAGGAAAGTTATGACCAACCTAGAAAGCATATTAAAAAGCAGAGACATTACTTTGCCAACAAAGGTCTGTCTAGTCAAGGCTATGGTTTTTCCAGTAGTCATGTATGGATGTGACAGTTGGACTATAAAGAAAGCTGAGCGCTGAAGAATTGATGCTTTTGAACTGTGGTGTAGGAGAAGACTCTTGAGAGTCCCTTGGACTGCAAGGAGATCCAACCAGTTCATCCTAAAGGAGATCAGTCCTGAATATTCATTGGAAGGACTGATGCTGGAGCTGAAACTCCAATACCACCTGATTCGAAGAACTGACTCATTTGAAAAGACCCTGATCCTGGGAAAGATTGAAGACAGGAGGAGAAGGGGATGACAGAGGATGAGATGGTTGGATGGCATCACTGACTCAGTGTATGAGTTTGAGTAAGCTCCGGGAGTTGGTGATGGACAGGGAGGCCTGGCGTGCTGCAGTCCTTGGGGTTGCAAAGACATGACTGAGTGACTGAAATGAACTGAACTGAACATTATTTTGGGGGCCCTAAGGAGTAGGTCTGGCCCTGCACTCTGTTCTTACTTGCTCTAAAAGGGTGATCAGGATGACCAAGAGAAGGAGCAGCTTCCGTTTTTGTTTTTAATATTCACTCTGTATAAAGTATATGTTATAAATCTCATATTTTACTCCTCCAATCCCTTGTAATCCTCATAGCAATCTGATGAGGTATTTTTATCCTCATTTATGGCTGGGAAAATAGGCTCAGTTTGTTGTCACATTATTATGAAATGTGCCCACCAGTAGCTCAGCAGTTGACTATTGACCAGACACATGTGGAAATGAGGCCACTCACCAGGATCCAAACCCAGGATTCCCATACCTGAAATGCACATATCACCCAGACCACTTTTTTCTGATGCCTTGCTGACTTACAGGCCAACAAGACATCCAAATGATCTAGAAGCCCCTTTTTCAAGAGTCCTGGTTGAATCCAGCCTTGGCCTTCCTAACCCCATTTCCCTGCGTTTCACTGCTGTGTGAGCTCATCAGGGCGCCTGCTTCCCTTCTGCCCACATGACCAATGTTTTGGCAATCCCAGCTCATAAGATCCCTGGGGACAGCTGCCTGGGTTTCTTTGGAAGTTCCCCTCCATCCCCTGGTTCTCGTTTTCTTTGCATGGTGTTTCTATCAATGGTGAGGTGAATGAGTGCAGGGGTTTAGTTTGGTTGCCTCATTTTATTAATTCACTTATCTATCTACCAGCATCTTTATTTTCAGCCTTCCACTCCTTGGAAGCCACATTTCTCTTTGGAGTTTCTGATGGGAGGACCCTGTTTATCTTTTCTGAAAATAGAGATTCCGTGCATCATGGAAACCTCATTTCCATTTTTCCATTTATATTTAAAAGGGAAAAGTGAACAAGCCTGAGGGCAGAAGTGGAGAGCTATGAAACACTGGAGAATTGCAAAACCAAATCTGTACAAGTTGATTTACATCGAAGGGAGTGTGATCTAAGAACTACTCTAAAGTCCAGTCTTTTCCAAGGTTCTGGTTTTGAATGGAGGGCAGTGGTTTGGTAGGAAGGGTGGCATCTTCCATCCCAAGCTGGAGGGACTCCTCACCTACAGGCCTCATCTGCTGTTTGGAAAAGCATCCAGCACAGCACCCAGCCCAGAGTCAGTAAATGTAAGTGAACTTCAGTGTGAGCGTGTGTGTATGTGGGAGGGTTCACCTATGCTCATGTGGTCATGCTTCTTCACCTATCAGGTCGAGCTAATTACCTCTCTCCATTTTGAAGGGAAGAAGAAATAGTCTCTGAGTTCCTGGTCTCCAGTTACTGCTCTCTTCAAATATTTCACATTCTTCATCTCTACTTAAAATCTTACCTCCTTTTAGAACATTCCACAGTGACTCTCACCAATACTAACCTCTCCCTCTCTTCCTATACTTGAAGTATATCTTCCAACTGAACATTTCTGGATTTCATTAAATATTTTCAGAAACTGTTGTTTAAGCCTTTCAGATTTATACTTTCCTGTCCACTGAGATGATGCTTTATGAAGTCGGAACTAAATTTCACTCTTACCCTCCTTTCCAAAAATCCCATACAGGGTTGAGCCAGGCAGTGAGCAAAATCTCTGATCTAGGCTTATAAAATCATTAACAGACAGGACTGTTCACCAGAAGGCAGTCACCAGTAAACAGAGGGCTCCGATAAAACACTTACAGCTTTTAGATGACAAGAACATACACATCAACAAAGCCAGGAAGCATTTTGAAGTAATCTATGGGGATATTAATGAGTAGGATGACTTCTCAGCATAAAATAAAATGGGTTAAATAAAGTCTATTTATTTGAACAGGACACAGAAAATATAAATTTCTTTTACAGACCTGCCCTTGTGCTTCCTAATTTATGACACAGTCATAGATGCCACAGGAGGTCAGGGACACAGGGAAGTCAAAGATAATCCTGATGTTTTAAGTTCAATTGACCTGGGAGATTTATGATTTCATGCAGAGAAATAGAAATATTTGGAGGAAGCAATAGGTTCAGTTTACTTGTTTATTCCCTGCAGGATGCCAAAAGAACTGGAGATGGGGCAGTAACCTCAGGTGGTTGGTGACACAAGATAAATGGGTGTTAAGAATTTCATGTAGAAGATGAAGATTGGAAGGACTGACTTCAAGGGCATGTGATAACAAGGAGAATTCAGCGTCCTATAAGTCAGAAGGATAGATTCCCAAGAAGACTTTGAGGAGGTGGAAAAAATAAAACTATGATGATAGCAATTGAATATAATAATTAGGAAGTTGCCAGTGTCCTCAAGAGTAAAGGTGGCTGAATCCAAACTGGGATGGGTAACAAAACAGAGCAAATGGCAGCAAGGATTTGCAAGAAGTGGGTAGAGTTCTCCCAAACAATTTTGCAAATCTTGATTTGGGGCAGAGGGAGAAATATTTAGCCAAAACAGAGCCACTGAGTTCTGGAGAAAAAGAAGATAGGGTACTTCAGGGAGAAAGCATTTCTAGTCTACCATTCTGATGACCTAGCTTGAACTGTAGAGCCTCCATGCCTGCAGCTGGTTTCTGTGGATAAAATTTGAATGAATAAATATTCCCTGTAGTAAGGGGAGGACAGGGAAAAGGATCTATTTATTCAGTGAGTTTATGGTCTGGTCAACATGCAGCAAATCCCCATTCAGATCATAGGTGGGTATCAGTTACACAGACTAAAAGCCCAGATGAAGTATACTTACTCCCCACATAAAAGGAGGCATATTGGTCAGCTGGGAATTTGGCCCAAATGTTACACTACATTCCACCTAATCAGTACCGGTTTATTGGAGTACATAGGTTCTGCCTGGATTTACTGCTTACATGCGATATGATCCCATGGGTGGATAGAAGAACCCTACTGAGCACAACAGTTGGTATGAATATATATTAATAAACAGTGTGTAGACAAAAAATTGACATGGTCAGGCCTGTTTTACTTAGGTGGATGTGGAGAGTTATGAAGATGAGAAGGTCTAGATGAGGAAGAGAGGTTTGGAGAGAAAGACTGTGTCTCATTTTATGTATGTGGTTCCATAAATATTTCCAGGCTAATGATTAACTGGCTCAACATTGTCAAAAGTGAGCAAAGACAATTGAAGACAATAAATGCTAATGCTACTTATGTCTTTGTTCTCCAAACCAGTACTTCCTAAAGTTGTTCTGAATATGCAGGATTTTCAAATATGTTAAGAATTGAAAATAAAAAACAAAACCCCAAATAATGGCTCCATGGAAAACAAGTTTGGGAAATGCTAAATTATACAAAGTCAACCAGGTTTCCTTAGCGTCTTTACTGTGCCAGTGGGCCCTGTGAACCTCCAAGAGGAGCATGTAAGACAGCATTTCTTGGGCTTATTCACATATAAAACCTTTCTTGTGCAGGACTCTCACAGGACTAAAGGTACTGGAACACACTTTGGGAAAGGTTGCCCTTCACCAGCTCTGTTTATGCAAACACTATGCTTGTGACTGGCTATTAACAAAAGAAAACGCATTTGCTTTTTCATAAGTCAAGGTGAATTTCAAAATGCTTTTTCATCTCCACAACAAAACAAGCCACTACAATGAGAAGCTGGTACAGAGCAGAGTAGCCCCCATTTGCTGCAACTAGAGAGAACTCATGCTCACTGACGAATACCCAGTACAGCCAAAAACAAAGATAAATAAAATAAAAAGTTAAAAAAGCTTTTTCATTAAGAAAGCAGACTCAAATGCTTTATTTTGGTTATTCATGTGACTAAGTGATAATGGCTTTTTTAAAATAAACAATACCCTTCAAGATAGGATTATTCTCAAAAGCACAATTTGTGGATTTGCTAACTCCTTCCTACTGATGGCAATAGCATTCTGATTTAAGCCACATTTAGCAACAATCAGAAACTTCCAGAAATTCTTCCAACTATCAACCACCTTGCTCCTAGCTTATTGGAGCACCCTGGATTGGGTCTTTGAAACATATCAATGCGGTGACTCTATTGGGAAATAATTTCACAGCTGGGGTCTCTGTCTGAGTGTGACCCTTTCAACTTCAGAATTCAGAAGGCAGGGCAGACGTTGAGAGGAAGTTGAATGGCCTCCCATTCTGGTCCCATAGCAATATGTCAAAAGTTTAAGCAGCTGCAGATCCCTCTTTTCTGTCAACAGCTGCAGCCATGGAACCCACCCCTTTTCATGGGTGAAAACAGCCATGGACAACCTTGTACAGATTCACACATGAACAATCCAAGCCTGGGATACCATTCTGGCTTCCTGCAGTCTGCCCTTTGAATTCCAGATCCTCTACCTCTGTGCAACCATTTCCTCTATGAATTATCTGTTTTCAGAAATCCTTTAATTCAAGGCGCCATCTTACAAAGAAGTTTGCAGAAGAAGTCTGGCATCGACCCCACTGGGGGGTGATTAGTTGAAACTGTGAGCTCATCCAACCTTAGTAAGCCTCATTACCTCTTTTACAAAAGGTTTTAATTCCCCTTTAGCGATTACACTGACAAAAGCACAAAGATATTGGTCATTCATGACCCTTTTCCAAAGGTCTCCCAGGCCTTCTGGCTCCTCCCTGACCACACAGCTAGCGTTTCCCAAGTCTTTGAGGGTTGTCCATTTCCACAGAACTGGCTAAAAGGGAATGTCTTTCAAATGACCCAGCAGTACTTCTGGGGCCCCAAATGCCTTAGCGATGAATGGTAAACTCACTGACTTAAATGCTTCTATTGTTGTTGCTGAGGGGCTAAGTCGTGCCTGACTCTTTGCGATCCCATGGACTGTAGCCCGCCAGGCTCCTCAGTCCATAGGATTTCCCAGACAAGAATACTGGAGTGGGTTGCCAATCCCTCTTCCAGGGAACCTTCCCCACCCAGAGATTAAACTCAGGTCTGCTGCATTGCAGGCAGATTCTTTACTGACTGAACCACCTGGGAAGCCCTACATGCCTCTATAAATCAGCAGTTCTCGGCAAAGAGCACTCACTCAACTTCTGCTCAACTCAAAGTCTCCAAGACCTGACTCTGGCCGATTTTCCAATCTTAGAGCCATTTCCCATTCCACAACTTAAATGCTCAACCAGCACGCTCCCCTTCCTCCCCCCATCCCCCTAGAGATCCAGGCATTCCAAATCCTGTCCCTTGACCCTATCACAATGTAGCCTCTGCCTTAATTGTCCTCCTTGGTCTGCCAAACAAAAACCCTCCCTTAAGTCAACTGAAATGTCATTTCCTCTGAAGCTTTCTCTGACCTCCCCAGGGGGGTTAATCCCTTTCTCTCTCCTCCACAGATAACATGAATCGCTCACCTGCCGTATTATACAATGGCTCACCTGCCGTATTATACAATGGTTAATTGTTATCAATCGTCTCTCCGGTCTAGACTGTGAGCTCCTGAGGGTCCCCAGCACAGAGCAGGTGTCCGCAGGGTGCTTACTGAGAAAAGAGGGGGTGTACCAAGCTTCCATTGCTGATGGACACAGGGCTTCTGAGGGGATGAAGCTTCCACAAGAGATGCTGGCAGTGGGAAGTAGGCACCAGCTCATTGGTAGGCTAGCCTGGGACCACACTTAACCGGTCTCCAAGAGCAAATGGCAATACTTTAATTTCCAAGGAAAACCTTAGGTCTTTCCAAACACCAGATACAGGAAACAGGAGATCAGTACAGCAATGTTAGAACACTGAAAGGATCAGGGATATAGAAGGAACATGGAATCTACTGACTGGAACTAGCTACTGCTGGTACTTCTCATATTTACTGATTGCACAACTTACCAGGTAGCATAACTGAGGTTTGGGCCCAAGAAGCAACAAGCACAATGCTTTTTCCATTAAGGCATCTAAATATACATTAAAAATTGCCAAGGCCTCTGCAAACAGTTGTACACTAAGAAGAGAGGTCAGCATAGTATTTATTCATGTAATCCTCTCCATTCCCCAGCCTGTCTTTCTCCTTCTCCACATACACATGTGCATGTATGTGGAGTAACAATATACATGGAGTAACACATATACATGAATGTGTACATATTTACATACATACCAACTCACTAAGGGGTATCTTTCTCATCCCCTACTCACATCATATAACTGCCCTTTCTGCTCTGTGCTATTTGCCTCCAAATTATATTTGAGGAATATCTGTCAGAGTTTTACCTTCTTTTACATGAGCAAACAGGTATGAAGACAGGCATTTTATACAATCTGGAGAAAGAGTCTGTTAAAGTACAAGTATATTCCAGTGTATATAAATATATACACTATGTATATAAATAGCCCGAGTTTACACTCAAGTACAGAGAGTAAATTACTGGAACCAGGAGTGTCCCCAACATCCATCCCTGCTAAGTGGAGCCCCGCCCCCTTCATGATCTCCCTCCAGGCTGTTTCTCCAAGTGTAGTCCTTGCTGATTTGAACCTGTTCACAAGGGAGTTTGTTGGTTTTGTTTTGTTTTTAAGATTTTTTGATGTGGATCATTTAAAAAGTCTTTACTGAATTTGTCACAGTATTGTTGCTGCTGCTCAGTCACTAAGTCCTGTCCTACTCTTTGCGACCCCGTGGGCTGCAGCACGCCAGGCTTCCCTGTCCTTTACCATCTCCTGGAGCTTACTCAAACTCATGTCCATTGAGTTGGTGATGCCATCCAACCATCTTATCCTCTGTCATCCCCTTCTCCTCCTGCCTTCAATCTTTCCCATCATCAGGGTCTTTTCCAATGAGTTGGCTCTTTGCATCAGGTAGTCAAGAGTATTGGAGCTTCAGCTTCAGCATCAATCCTTCCAATGAATATTCAGGGCTGATTTCCTTTAGGTTGAGTGGTTTGATCTCCTTGCAGTCCAACAGACTCTCAAGTCTTCTTCAGGAACACAATTTGAATGCATCAATTCTTTGGTGCTCAGCCTTCTTTAGGGTCCAAATTTCACATCTGTATATGGCTATTGGAAAAATCATAGCTTTGATGATACAGACCTTTGTCAGCAAAGTGATGTCTCTGCTTTTTAATATGCTGTCTAGGTTCGTCACAGCTTTTCTTCCAAGGAGCAAGCATCTTCATGGCTGCAGTCACTATTAGCAGTTTCTGTTTAATGTTTTAGTTTTATGGCCGAGAGGCGTGTGAGATCTTAGTTCCTTGACAAGGGCTCAAACCTGCACCCCCTGCATTGGAAGGCAAAGTCTAAACCACTGGACAGCCAGGGCGGTCCCCTCACAGGAGTTCTGTTGTGAAAAAATTAGCACTGCCTGGAGTACACCCCAGTGCCTTCCTAAAGATGCCATTCTCTGAATAATGGTGGATCTCTTAGTTCACACGTGATTATGAAAAGTGGTGCTTCTCTCACTGACAGGAGCAATGAACAAAAAACCAAGGGGGAAGACAGGACAGGGCAGAAGGTGGACAGAGGGGCCTGAAGTAGGGGGTTGGGGACACATCCCACTGGGCAAAGTGCCACATGATTCCTTCCTCTCTGCAGCATGTAGTTCCTGTGTGACATGCGAGTGACTGTCACCATCAATTGCTTGTCGACCTGATGCCTTCTCCTATTTAATACCAGCATATTCTTCTTTAAGTCAGGGAAGGAATATACATGACACAATGTGCTCTAAAACAGATTATCTAAATCCCTTTTACAGACAGTTTTCACCTCTTTATTGCTGATGACAGTGTTGGAATTGATGCCAGGGAACCTGTCTTTAATTTGATTTGCTTACTCGGTCCCAAATGTGCCCAAGGGAGTTCATTTTCTGATGAGTCTGGCATATAGTAAGCACTCAATAAGTGGTAGTTCTGATTATTATTTTTCTTATGCTCCCCACGTATGGCCAAGAAGAGATTATTGGCCAATTTGGGTCCTTCCAGAGAGCAAATTAAACCCATGTGGCTTATTTGGTCAAAGCCTGAGTTAAACACTGAGATGACTCTGGACATGCAAGTCCTTACCTTGGACCTTCACGTCTAAATAGCTGAAGAGATGTGGGAGGTTTCAGAAACATGGCTGAGCTGAGATCAGCTCAGCTTAATTCCTTGTGAAATGACCCCTTCCACAATTATTAACTATGTAACACTTCAGAAATTGCTGTGGTGGATCACATTTGTTAACTAATTTGTATGAACTCATATACAGATTACCTATTAACACTAATAACCTACATTATGTTTTCTGTTTTTTTTCTCCCTCCTCCGCATAGTCACTCTTCGGCTCATAAATGCCCCAAGAACAAGAAGAGGTGTGTTATGAAAGGGTTCTGTCATGTCAGTTGGTAGTTAATCTTAGACTCATCATCAACCTACAAGCCAGGGCTAAGAGGAGCAAACCAAGAGCACCTTGCATTTCATGTCACTCTCCGGATTTAAAACCCTCCAATGGGGTCCCTTACCTGCCCAGGGAGACAGCAATGCAGCTCTTGAATTCTCAGTCAAACCCGGTTTGGGTCTGACCCTGTGCCTTCCAAGCTGTGTGACTCGGAGCTAGTGAAATAACCTGTTGACCTCAGTTCCTTATCTGTAAATCGGGGGTAATACTCATTTCATGAGAATACCATCAGGATTAAGTGCTATCAAATTTTAAATTACAACATTCACTTTTGGAGAGTTTGCAGTGAAATGCTGCCAGTTGAAACACAGACTGGAAAGAGTTTTTGGAAAACCATTTGGCAACAGGGATCAGGAGGCTGAAAATGCTCACGCCCTTTGACCCAGTCATTCCAATTAGAGGAATTAATCCTGAAGGTATAATCGAAAACAAGGTCAAAGATGGACATACAAGGATGCTGATCGCAGCTTTATTTATATTTATGTAAACTGGAAACAAGGGCTTCTCTGGTGGTCCAGTGATTAAGAATCCAGCTGCCCATGCAGGGTGCATGGGTTCAATCCTTGGTCCGGGAAGATTCCACATGCTTCGGGGTAACAGAGTCCATGTGCCACAACTACGGAGGCCCATGCTTTAGAGCCCACTCGATGCAACTAGATAGTAGCCCCTTTGCCGCAACTAGAGAAAGCCCAAGCTTTCTGCAGCAATGAAGCACCAATGAAGACCCAATGCAGTAAAATATAGATGAATAAATACTTTAAAAAAACTGGAAACAACCCAAATGCACAGTACTAGGATAATGATTAGATAAATCATTGTGCATTCACAGGATGGCATATTAGATACTGCTTAAGGTGATGTTTATAAAGAATTTTTAATAATGTGGGAGATCCCCTTCAAAATGCCAAGTGATAAAAGGATGGAAGAGACACCATGCAATACCAGGAAGAAGTCTATCAGGATGCTAACAATGGGAGGTTACTGCCTTCTTTCTTTCTGTGTTTTATAATGTTTTTTACAAACAGTATTTATGTTTTTTAAACACTGAAAGATCACAACTAAACTTAAAAATACGAAAGCCTTAATAAAGAGTCTGCAGGACTACACTGGTGGTCCAGTGGTTAAGAATCTGCCTTCCGGAAGACCCAGAGGAATCGGGTGGAGAGGGAGGTGGGAGGGGGGATCGGGATGGGGAATACGTGTAAATCTATGGCTGATTCATATCAATGTATGACAAAACCCACTGAAATGTTGTGAAGTAATTAGCCTCCAACTAATAAAAAAAAAAAAAAAGAATCTGCCTTCTAATGTAGGGGATGCCAGATGGATCCCTGGTCGGGGAACTAAGATCCCAACTGCCAGGGAGCAACCGAGCCCGCACGTTGCAGCTACTGAGTCTATACACCTCAAGCAGACAGAAGCCCCCGCACTTGAAGGAAGATTCCGAGTACTGCAACTAAGGCCTGACAGCAGCCAAAAACAAACAGATACATAAATAAAATATCTTCAAAAACAACCACAAAGGGCCCACCATACGCTGTGAGTCCCATTCCTCTCCACTTACCCTGCCCTCAGCATGCTTCCTAAGCGGCTACTGATCAGCCCTCGTCCATTTCCTTCCTCATTTCCTGCTCTGCTCTGAACTCCAGACCCTTCATACGTCTGAACTGCCTGTACCTTCCAAGAACTCTCATTCTCTTCCACAAGCCCTAGTGTTTGTCTATGTTGGACAAAGCTACAGACCCCTCCTCCCTGGACCTAGTTAAGGCTGGATTCAGTATGACTCTATCTGAACACCTGCCCTGAGACTCAGGGTGGGTAAGGCTCTACCTCCTCATTCCTCAAGTACAACTCACACTTTGTGCTGGGTGGAGCAAGTAGTGCTCTTTCACCACAACAGTGAGGGCCACTATAGCAAGTGCAGTTACCTTACCTTATCACCTCTGAATTTTCAGTGCTGGGCATGATGTCTGCATCTTAGCAGTGAGTCAGTGAGTACAGAAGTTGTTCATTATTCAGTCATTAAGTCATGTCTGACTCTTTGCGACCCCGTGGACTGTAGCACACCAGGCTTCCCTGTCCTTCACCAACTCCTAGAGCTGCTCAAACTCCTGTCAACTCATGTTGAGTTGGTGATGCCATCCAACCATCTCATCCTCTGTTGCCCCCTTCTCCTCCTGCCTGCAATCTTTCCCAGCATCAATGAGTTGGCTAAAGCCACTTCCATCAAGTGGCTAAAGAATTGGAGCTTCAGTTTCAGTTCTTCCAATGAATATTCAGGGTTGATTTCCTTTAGGTTGACTGGTTTGATCTCCTTGCTGTCCAAGGGATTCTCAAGAGTCTTCTCAAGCACCACAGTTCAAAAGGATTAATTCTTTGGTGCTCAGGCTTCTTTATGGTCCAAATCTCACATCCGAACATGACTACTGGAAAAACCATAGCTTTGACTATATGGACCTTTGTAGGCAAAGTGATGTCTCTGCTGTTTAATACACTGTCTAGGTTTCTCAACCTAGTGAGAGACTCATTCTAACACCTTAACTCACAGCAGTCACCTCTCAAGGTCCTTGTCATTTACAAATGTGGAGATGCCATCCTTTCTCACCTTTAAGCTGTCTTGCAAGCTGGACCATCTGCATGTGACCTTCCTAATTACCACTTCTTCCCAGGATGGGTCAAGTTGCCTTTCTCCAACTTTTGGAATGGCTCCTAAATCCCACGTCTTCTATGAAACAGGACTTCCTCTGCCACTTCCCATTCAGGGACCCCCCAGAGCCACATTTAGCCACATCAACTTACTGGTGTTGGTTTCTAGCCAGTGATAGACCATCTCCATTTGTATCTCCTGCAACGGTCTCAAATTGAATTTACCACATTGCCCCTAGCCAGCCCCTCTTTTCCTCACCATGTATTTATGCTGAGTACTGCTAAATTTTTGGCTCGCCCCAAAGCTTTTATGAATTCTTTCTTTTCCCCATATTCATTCTCCAAAGCTAAGCTGTCATCCAGTCCTGCCTTCTTTTCCCTCTGAAAGGTTTTCAGATTTCATCTCCTAATTTTAAGGACAATCATATTACAACTGCTCCTAGAAATACATTATTTCTGGGAGGTCTTGTTCCTTTGAGCTGTTGACTCTGTCTCCTTGCTGGAGTTTGCTGCTCCCAAATTGCATTCGCTTTACTGCAGGAGCTTAAGTGACAAGGAATATAAAATAAGTTATCGTGCTCCTGCCAAATGCCCCCATCCTCAAAAGGAGCCAAATGAAGGCAACATAAAACCATACAACTTCTGTGGTCTCTCTGCCTAGTCTACTGCGCACAGTACAATAAAAGAGACATTTCTTGGAGAAATGTCCTTTATCTTTTGCTTTTCACAAGGGCTAGCCAAGTAGAGTGTTTGAAAGTAGGGAGAAGTCAAAAACAAAAAAT
Source organism: Cervus elaphus (assembly GCF_910594005.1). Taxonomy (NCBI): domain Eukaryota; kingdom Metazoa; phylum Chordata; class Mammalia; order Artiodactyla; family Cervidae; genus Cervus; species Cervus elaphus. Next base: position 81,782,532 of record NC_057826.1, read on the forward strand.
GAAACCAAAAAACCCCACAAAAATAGAGACAGCATTTTCTCTTGAACTTGCTTCAGTCAGGCTTCTGCCCTCACTAAGTGCCTCACTAGGAACTGGCCACATTGTCAAGGTGGCCACTGATTGTCTGGAAGCTAAATCCAATGATTCATTCTGAGTCGTCATCTTACCGGACCTAACAGGAACATCTGACCCAGATGATTAAGTCTTCCTCCTTGGAATACTGTTCTCAGTTGGCTTCTGGCAATGCACTGTCTCCTAATTTTATTCTGAACTCCCTGGTTGTTACTTTTCCATCTTATTTGCTGTCCTCCTCATTTCACAGGCTTTAAACATCATAGCATCCCAGGGCTCAGTTCTTTGACCATCTTCTCTCTTCTACACTTGCCAAGCTCATCCAGTCTCTTGGCATTAAATGCCACATTTACATTCCCTTCTGAAGCTCTCCCCAAACCTCTGACTTTTATATTCATGCCTTGAACATCTCCACCTAACTGTCCAAAAGGCACCACAAACTTCCCAATCCAAACTCTAGTTCCTGATCTTCTCTCCTAAATCTGTTCCCCATCTCAGCTGTGGGCTACTCCATCCTCCCCATGGTCTAGACCAGAATCTTCGATGTCACCCTCTATTCACCCTTTCCTCTCACATTCTGCACCCAGTATGCCACTTACCCTTCAAAATACTTCCAGGATCCAGTCACCTCTTAACACCTCCACTGCCCTGTGACCCAAGACATCCTCACCTCTCACCTGGGTTGGTTCAATAGTTAATGAATTGGCATCCTCTTTTCAGTTTTGCCCACTTAGCATCTACTCTCCACGTGATAGTCCAACACTCATGTTAGAACCAGATCACTAGTCTAAACCTCCAGAGGTTCCAACTTCAATACATATAAAGGCCCAAATCCTTATTTTTTTTTAAACCTTTAATTTTGTATTGGAGTGGGAAATGGCAACCCACTCCAGTATTCTTGCCTAGAGAATCCCATGGACAGAGGAGCCTGGTGGGCTACAGTCCCCAGGGTTGCAAAGAGTCAGGCGTGACTTAGTGACTGAACAACAACAACAACAAGCCAATTAACAAACAAAGTTGTGATAGCTTCAAGTGAACAGCAAAGGGGCTCAGCCATATGTATACATGCATCCATTCTCCCCCAAACTTCCCTCCCATCCAGGCTGCCACATAACATTGGGCAGAGTTCCATGTGCTATACAGTAGGTCCTTGTTGGTTATCCATTTTAAATATAGGACTGTGTACATGCCCACCCCCAACCTAATTATTCCTTACCCCCATCCTTCCCTCCAGCAACCATAAGCTTGAAGTCTAAGAGTCAGTTTCTGTTTTGTAAGTAAGTTCATTTGTATAATTTTTTTTTTTAGATTCCACATATAAGGGGTGTCATATATTTCTCCCTGTCTGTCTGACTTACTTCATTCAGTATGACACTCCAACATGCATAAAGACCCAAATCTTTACATGATCTATACTTAGGGTTGTATGTGTGCTTCATCGCTCAGTGGTGTCCAACTCTTTGTGACCCATGGACTGTAGCCCGCCAGGTTCCTCTGTCCAGGGGATTCTCCAGGCAAGAATACTGGAGTGGGTTGCCATGTCCTCCTTCAGGGGATCTTCCCAACCCAGGCATCGAACCCAGGTCTCCTGCATTGCCGGCAGATTCTTTACCATCTGAGCCACATACTTAGGGTTACTATAATGTTTCCCATCCAAATCAGGACATTTTAAAAATAAATAATATGAGAATGACAAGTTTATATTTGAATTGTTCCAGGCCTATAAGGTATATATTTATTTTCCCCACAATCCTCTACACAGTCTGGTGCCCCGTCAACTGTATGGTGTCATCACCTTCTTTTCTCTTCCTTAATCCCTTTGTTCCAGCCACACTGGTCTTCATGCTGTTTCTTAAACACGTACCCATCTCAGGGCCCTTCTGCTTGTTAAAACCTCTTCTCCCATTTGTTCACATGGTTCACCTCCTCACTTTCTGGTCTCTGAACAACTGTCACCTTCTCAGAAAGGTCCTCCTTGATCATTCTACTTAAAACTGAGACTCCCATCCCTGTATTTCCTACTGACCTTTCTTGCCTTCTTTTTTTCCATAGCATTTCTTCTGCATATCATTTCTAAAGAATACTGGCACTAAATGTAGAATCCTAGGCTGACAGTTTGTTTTTTTTTTTAATTTCAACACCTAAAGACACCATTCCACTATCTTCTATTACAGTGGACATTTTATATACCCTAAAACAGTAAATAACTGACACTGATTAATACACAGACATCTTCCCAGCACTTGCTTGCATAACTTTTCTTATTGTTGTTGTTCAGTTGCTAAGTCATGTCCAAGTCTTGCGACTTCATGGACTGCAGCATGCTGGGCTCCCTTGTCCTTCACTATCTCCCGGAGTTTGCTCAAATTCTTGTCCATTGAGTCAGTGATGCTATCTAATCATCTCATCCTCTGCTGCCCCTTTCTCCTTTTGCCTTCAATCTTTCCCACCATCAGGGTCTTTTCCAATGTTGGCTCTTCAAATCAAGTGTCCGAAGTATTGGAGCTTCAGCTTCAGCATCAGTCATTCCAATGAATATTCAGGACTGATTTCCTTTAGGATTGACTGATTTGATCTTGCACTCCAAGGGACTCTCAAGAGTCTTCTCTAGCACCACAGTTTGAAAGCATCTGTTCTTCAGTGCTCAGACGTCTTTACAGTCCAAACTTTTCTGGAGCCCCCCTAAATTTGAATGGGATATTTGTTCATTTAATGTAGATAATGCACCTTTTGCCAGGCATTGATGGCAAAATGTCTTCCATCCAAATATTCAGGGTCTTTCTGATTCTTCCTCTTGAACTCCCTATGTCACTCAAAGTACTGAATGGAATGCCACACTAAATCAAACTATAGTTTTGTGCAGGCAAATTCACCATTGTGGAAGGATTATAATAAAACTGTGTCATAATAAGTAGAGAAAAAGAGGCCAAAATAATCTGTAAATTACAAAGTGTTACAAAAATGCACTGAATTGCCAGGTGTTATTACTCATTCATATTTCTCACTGGCATATCAATCAGACCATACTTTCCTGAAGTGCAAAGAATAAAAAGGTTGCAGGGGACTTCCCTGGTGGTCAACAATGTGCCTTCTAATGTAGGTGACTTGAGTTTGACCTCTGGTCAGGGAAACAAGATCCCACATTCCGTGGAGCAACTAAGCCTGTATGCCCAAGTACTACTAAGCCCAAGTACCAAAACTAGAGAGAAACCCACCTGCTGCAACTAAGACCTGTCACAGCCAAAAAAAAAAAAAATGAAAATGCTGTATCTGTCTAGGATGAGAGCCTGGGCAAGGCACAAGCACAACTCTTGTGCCAATGTTCCAGTATCACTACTTCAGACTCATTAGGCTATAAACTTGCCTCATTATTTTCTTCCCAAACTAAGCCTCCTTTCCATTTCACGCCTATCCCTAGCACCTTCAAGTTGTTAGTCTTCCAGGCTATAAAACCTAGAGTTAAAAAGAAGAGAAATGTAGGCTAGTTCTATAACTGTATCTGTTTCCTCTCCATCTGTGTCTGAGGCTATTATTTATTTTTTCTAAATCTCACCCTAATTCATTCCTCCTCTCTGTTTCTACTACAAAAATCTTGAACTAAACTCTCCTCAACTCATGCCTGGATGATTATAGCTGGCCTCCCTGGCTCACTCCATCTTCACACTAACCCACCCTTTGCACACTGCCAGAAGAACTTTCCAACAACAATAATCTCCCTAATGTACCACTGCCCACTATCCCGAATTAAACTTTCCCCACCAGAGGGGAGGGCTTTTGCAATCTTTCATAATATGATCCCCTCCTGCAGACTCTACCTGTCATAGCCCACCAACTGTGTGTACCAAAAATATTCCATTACGAGGCTCAGTTGGTCAGTGAGCAACACCACCACAGCATTTCCTGACCTCAGGTGGAGTCCAGAACTGCTCTTGCTCTTCAAAGACAATAGTTTGTGTGTTACTTCCTACTAGAAACCTTACTATGTGTCTCATAACCCACGAGGTTCTACATTGTATCTGTCAGCATCATTACATTTGTAAAAATACATTTTATTCATTGACCAAATGTCTGAGACCAGGGACTTCCCTGGAGGTCCAGTGGTTGAGACTCTGTGCTCCCAATGCAAGGGGCCTGGGTTTGAGCCCTGGTTAGGAAACTAGATTCCTCACACTACAACTATGAGCCTATGCGCTGTAAAGAAGATCCCACGCGCTGCAACTAAGACCTGGTGTAGACAAATTAAAAAAAAAAATTTTTTTTAAAGTCTGTAATCAACCTCATGGCTAAGCCTTCATAGATCCTGAAAGGACAAAAGACAGCATAGCCTAGGGGGAAGATCACAAGCTTCGTCACTGGGAAGTGTTGAGTTGAAATCCCAGTTTGCCAAATGACCATAAACTTTGTGACCCTGGGAAAGTCATTTGATCTCTTTACTCCTCTGTTTCGCCCCCCATCATTATTGTTTCTTGATATATAATTCATATGCCATATATTTCACCCTTTTAAAGTATATAAGTCAGTAGTATATTCACAAAGTTGTATAAATATTACATTGATCCAATTCTAGAACACTCATCACCCCTCAAAGCAACCCCATAGCCATTAGCAATCACTTCCTACTTTTCCCTCTCTCTCAGTCCCTGGCAACCACCAATCTTCTTTCTGTCATCTGAATTTGCATGAATCTCAGTTTTAATTCAGAGAAGGCAATGGCAATCCACTCCAGTACTCTTGCCTGGAAAATTCCATGGAGGAGCCTGGTAGGCTGCAGTCCACAGGGTCGTGATGAGTTGGACATGACTGAAGCGACTTAGCAGCAGCAGCAGCAGTTTTAATTAACTCTAAACTGAATATAGCGCTTCCCAGGTGGCTCAGTGATTAAAAAATCCACCTGCCAATGCAGGAGATGTAAGAGACACTGGTTCAATCCCTGGGTTGGGAAGATTCCCTGGAATAGGAAGTGGTTACCCACTCCAGCATTCTTGCCTGGAGAATCTCATGGACAGAGGAGCCTGACAGGCTACAGTCTATGGGGCTGCAAAGAATTGGACATGACAAAGCGACTGAGCACAAGCTGAATATAACACTGACCTTGTAGGACTAACGTGAGGATAAAGGCAATTTTTGCTAAGCCTCTCACTCAATGTTTGGCATCTAAGAGGACGTTAATAAATCACTAAATGCTTCACATTCCTGAGTATAATAAAACTCTTAGCTCCAGGCACCCCATCATCTTTATCAACATCCCCACATTATACTCTCTGCTCTTGTCTCTCAGCCTTTTCTGTCTCCTAGAATACTGCTTCTCCAAACCCAACATTTAAGATTCAGTTGAAATTCTACCTCCTACTTGTGAAACTCTCTCCAGTGTAACTTCTGTTTTTCCTATGGTTTTCCTAAGCTATCCAGAAGACAGAAAAAATGCCATTCTCCCTGACTTTAAATGTTTCCAATATAGTGATATTTTGGCTCTGACTCCAGGCTGATCAAATTTGTGTTTATTCTAGATTTTGCTTTGTGACACATACAGGACGGCTCATACTCACAGCTGCTTTCTCACAATAAAGAGTGTTACAATGTTTTCAGGAGAGATTTCTGATCTTGCCACCATACCTCCATTACAAGATGACATTGAAGCAATAAATAGTGACATTTCAGTAGCTCTGTACATGGCAGTTATAATTTTCCACATTCTTGTGATTTGCAAATTTAGAGCCATCAAAGATTACAGCCTCTTCAGAGTTTATTTAGTCTTGGAAACCTTCTTAATGAGTTTGACATTTTTATTAGGCTCAAAGTCTTCCACCAAAGCCTGGTGCAATTATAGCCATTTATAAAGTAGCCAACATGAAAAGAGGCTTGGCAGGCCCATGACAAGGCCTCCCAAAGTCTGGCCGCCTGGGAATGCTCACCCAGTTTTCCATTCCCTTGTTCTAGAAGCACCATGGAGACCAGGGGGGGCAGTTGCTGGAGTCGGGGTAAGGGTAGATGACCTGTAATGATCTTTCTAGCTGCAAAATGCTTTCATTCTAGGCTGATTCCACAAACACATGAATTCTAAAGGGAAAGAGACTGCTCTTACACTCTTTAAAGATAATCTTTAGGATAATACAACCGTTCATGGCTCTTGCTCTTGTCAAATGGAGCTGGGCTGAAATCTCACTTCTATCATTTATTCATTGTGGTTGTTGGGCAAGTTATTTACTCTCTCTAAAACCACATTTTCTCATTACTGAGTATGGTAATGTAAAATGCTGCTACTTTGTAGAAAGTAGGAACTATTTGATGAATGATGCTCATTCTTACTATTTAAGTTATTATCATCTCATCATCATCAGAAAATATACTTAGGAACTGATTGTAGAGGTCATTAAAAGTAGTTGAATATGGGTACAAACTTCCAATTATAAGACAAAAAAGTCCTGGGGAAGTCATGTAGTTAACAATACTGTACTGTATACTTAAAAGTTGCTTTGTGAAGTGATGGATGTTAACTAAACTTACTGTGGTAATAATTTTGCAATACACACATATATCAAATCTTTATGCTGTATACAGTTCAACTAATACAATATTATATGTCAATTATATCTCAGTGAAACTGTAAAAAAAAATCCCACAAAACAAAAAAATGGCTGAGTACAATTCATTCAAATAATTCCCAATAACTCCTTTTCTATACCCACACACCAAATATTTAGAAAATGTCATGTATGTGTAAGGCACTGTATTAGGTATTATGGAAAGAATAATGATTAAGAAGGTCCAGATTCTTTCCTCAAAGTTCTTAGAGAAGAATACAAGTAACATAGGCACTTATCAAGACAAGACAAAGAAAAAAAATGAAGAGTTTCGAGAGGAAACAAAGCCTTATGGGAATTCAGAAGAAGAGTAAAACCAGAGAAGGCTTCCTGGAGGAGGTGATATCTGAGCTACAGCAGGGATGAAGTGACTTGACCATTGGAAGACTGCGAGGCCGGCATTCCAGGAAAAGGAAAAGTTTGGAAATCTAGACAGAATTTTCTGTGTGAGTGGCAGTCTTACACAGAATACTCTTGAATCCACAGTACTGACTGTAGCTAATTAGTGATATTTTCCCAAGGTCACACTGCTATTAAATCTTAATCGCTATTTCAGTCTTTAGAGAGGAAAAAAAAAAAAAACTTTTGCTGCTCGTATCAGTCACGTTGGAAGGAAAACTAAACAGGCTTTCACCAGATGGAGTCAGAACAGAAAGATGATATGAACCTAGCATGAACGTCTCAGAATTTGAGATGTGAGAGTTTACAGGAAAACAGAGAGTCAAAGTGCATCTCAGCGAGTTGTGTGGCTCTGCCGCTGAAAAGGCACGCCACAGACTGGGGTGCGTTGTGGGGAAGACACTGGGGCTTTATGCAGCTCCCTGTCTTTAGGCAGAAAGCAAGCTCTGCACATAATACAGGGAGATGACATTTGCCCTTGAGTGCACACACATTCCTCAAGGCCAGCAGCCAGCAGCCAGCAGCCCCGTAGCAGCTGAGTACAGAATGGAAGAGTTCTTACTTTAAAAAAAAAATGCTCTTCATCAGGTTTTACGAAACAAATGAAGCGGGACCTTGCGGGGTAGGTGGGGGGCAGTGCATACCACCGGGTTGATGGAGTCTAATTACCCTGCATTACAACTGGGCAGGGTTCCTGCTTTTAGGTCCTTCCCACCCTTGAGATACTCCACAGCGTTTCCATGGCCTCCAGGTGACCAAGGTCTGGTCAGAACAGTGAATAGCTCGCAGAAGTCTGAGCCTCAGAGTTTGGTGCCTAAGAGAAGACATTCTGGTGCCTGGAAAGGGTCTGACATATCCGGGGCTCAGTCTGTGTCTGGGGAGGATGTGACCATGTGAAGAAATAGGCCGATGGAAAGTGAAGTCCGTGTATGACATCAGCTCAGAGGACTGGGATCCTCCTCAAGGGACAAACATCCATATTTCCACTTGGATGGGAAAAACCACAGCAAATCCATCAATCAACTGTTTAACTTGTACATACCATGTAATCAGCATTGCACCATGCTACAGCCAGAGGACTGGATTCAAAGACATATAACACATGGCCCCTGATCTCAAAGGTTTACCATTTAGTTTAGGAGACAAAACTAAACCACATGAAATAAATACTTGTACCCAACATCACTGAGGGTTTTACTAAGGCTTTTCAAGTGGTCCCAACTGTAAATATTGACTGCGAGTGCAAGTAGGATTCAAGGAAAATAAACAAGTCAGAGCAAGTATGAGTAGTTAAAAAGGGAGTCATGAAGGGGGTGAAACTTTCCCTGGGTTGCTCCTAACACGGGTGACACACACCTTCATCAACCTTAAAAAAAAAAAAAAAACTTCAGAGAAACTGAAGGAATGCTCTTTTTTTTAAAAAATTAATTCTTATTGGAAGTATAGTTGTTTTACAATGGGTTGTGCTAGTTCCGGCTGTATAGCAAAGTGAATCAGCTATAAGGACACATATCCCCTTTTTTGGATTTGCTGCCTGTTTAGGTCACTACAGAGCATTGAGTAGAGTTCCCTGTGCTAAAACACAGGTTCTCAGTTGTTCCGTTGCTAAGTCGTGTCTGACTCATTGCAACTCTGTGGACTATAGCATGCCAGGCTTCCCTGTCCTCCACCATCTCTTGTGGAGTTTGCTCAAGTTCATGTCCATCGAGTCAGTGATGCCTTCCAACTATCATCCTCTGTCGCCTCCTTCTCCTTCTGCCCTCAATCTTTTCCAGCATCAGGGTCTTTTCCAATGAAAAGTTCTCAGGTTCCCATTAGTTATCTGTTTTATATTAATATATAGCAGTTTATATGTATCAGTCTCAGTCTTCCAGTTCAACTCTCCCTTTTCCCTCCTTGGTGTCCATTGATTTGAAAGAATGTTATTGATTACATCTCTTTAAGTACTAACCAGTCTTGTGAGATAATTGTCTTGAGGTTATCTGGTTTGTCAGAGATCGGGTGGGATTGAACCCAGGGCTGTTCCTGAACCTCGCCCAGCTACACACACACTGTGGAAGTTGCCTAAGCTCTGTTCTCATTCTAGATGTTAGAAAAATAAACGGTTCCTTCAGAAGCATATTCGGAATACTACAGTTTCTCTGGATTCTGCATGTATTCTGTGGCTGGGAGGGATTGAGAGTGAAAAGCTGCATTCAATAGGACTAATTTATTGTGCAGTAGTACTAAATTAAGAATTTATGAAGGAGATTTGTTCTCCCACCTGTGAGCTTAATTATGGAAATACAGTTACTGGCATTAGCCTGGGGCATCTGCTATCTTGAAGAATACCAGCAACTCAGTTAGCAATGACACAGATTCAGAGAAGGCTCGGTGGCAGAGCTCCTTGAGCACGCAGTGGGGTTCTCTCAGATGCAAACCTGTGAGGCCTGTTGGCTTCTGCCTCAAAAAATTCTCTTAGTTACTGTTCATAGCCCTGAGCCCTTGGCTGTGCGTGGAAGACTCCAGCACAAAGCCTGGGGGAGAGGAGGAAGAGAGCTATAGTGCCAACGGAAATGGATTCAACAAGACAGTGATCCTTCTCCCCAAACGTCAGTCAGATCCTGGTCTTCCCAAGGAATCCTCTGGTGTGTTTATACTTGATATCATGTATATATCCTGGGGCCCGTCTCTTCTCAGTTCCCATTAGTGCCTTCAGGTCAAACTCTTGGCTTTGGAATATAACCTGGCTAACCTCTCCAGCCTCCTGATGTAGCCATGCCAGCCAAACTGGCATTTTCCAAACATATCATGAGTCGAATATTTTCTGCCTTTAATTTTCAAAAAATGGCTTTTTGGGGATTTAATTTAACGATTTTTTTTTTTTTTTTGGCTGTACCACATGGCACGCAGGATCTTAGTTCCCCAACCAGGGATGGAACCCTGGTGATGTCCCCGCAGTGGCAGCTTGGATTCTTAACCACTGGACATCCTGGGAAGTCCCTCTGCCCTTGATTTTTGTTCTTGCTCCCCTGGCCTGAAAGGAGACAATGTGATCAGTGCTTACCAGTCCTCCAAGGTCTACGCTGAAAGTGAATGGCTCTGAGGCCACGGCTAACCTTGATGACTCTATCCTGATGCAGCTCTTCCTATGTCTCTGAGTGGCCATCCTTCTTAAACTCAGTCTGTACCAAGGAGCATGTCTCTCTCCCCTGGGAGCACCTTGAATCATGGCTTATGCATCTGGGCGATCCTGGAGCTCAGCACAGGATCTGGTTGCATTGGGCACTTGCTAAAGGTACGAAGGAGAAATGAAAAACTATTCAGGAGGGTGCTTGAACTAACTTCCTTTGAGGCTGACACAGGCATTACCCTGATGAGATGCACTGCACTAACCCTGGGGCTCAGAAGTTGTGCTTGGGAGTTGGGTGGTGGGATCTGCTTCCCCCCGCTCACCTCAGGAGGCCACTGATGGAAGAGGTTTTTCTCATCTGGAGTGTTGAGCTTGTTAAAACCCCCAGTGACCTGGAAGGAGGAGGGAAGTATACAAGAGAAATGAATCCACTGAAGCTCAGTGATTTGGCTAGGGAGCGTCTCATCTCGTTTTTCCAAGTGAAATAAAAAGGTTGTATTCTCTCTCTCTTTTTTTTTTTTTTTTGCTGTGCCACGCGGTGCAACCTTAGGTCCCTCACCAGGGACTGAATCCGTGCCCCCTGCACTGGAAATTCAGAGTCTTAACCACTGGACTGCCAGGGAAGACCGGGTTGTGTTCTCTTGTAAACATGATACTTGGCGGAAAACTTTGTCTCTACAAATCTTATTATCCTTCTAATGACATCTGTTACTATGCTCTTTCTAGTGTGTGTTGTCCATACGAAGAATTAGCATAAGTATTCTATAGGAAGACATAGAAAGAACTGCATCAGTTGTAAGTACATATAATCGATTTAACAACTCTGAAAATGTGCAAAATACAAGACACTCTGGTGACACTAGCAGTAAAGAACCTGCCTACCAGTGCAGGAGACTTAAGAGACACAGGTTTGATCCCTGGGTAGGGAAGATCCCCTGGAGAAGGAAATGGCAACCCACTCCAGTATTCTTGCCTGGAGAATCCCATGAACAGAGGAGCCTGGTGGGCTACAGTCCATGAGGACTGTAATGACAGGCCTGAAATGACACTAAAGATCCACTGTCATTTTTAGCCAGGTTGTTTTTGCACATTCTTGTCTGTTTGGGACAGAAGAGTCTGGGTTGCACCAAAGAAGGCTTATGGCTGAAAGCATCCCCAGGAATTTGAGAAATTTGATGCTATGATTTAGAAATAATCTAAATAGTCTACATTCCACTCAAAAAAACAAGATTAAAAGAACAATATTGTTGGAACAATAAGAAAAGAAGAAAAGAAACAACTTCAAAGCTAAACTTTCAAGCAAAGAATTCGAACTGAAGGAAAAAAGTGAAATCTAGTCAAATATTTTGGTTTAGCAATAGTTCCTCTCTGCCTCACCCAGCTTCGTTCCCTACAGCTTGCGACTTCAATGTCTCTTGGCTGCTTTCCTTCATCCCCACCCCATCTCTGGCTGCAACTCTTTAAACAATGGCATTCCAAGCCAGGAGGGCCAGGGTCACCCCAGGGCCCAGCAAACCACCAGCACTCTTCCACCTCCCTCTGCTTCTGCGCTCCCCAAACTGGGCATCTTTCCCCAGCTAGGAAGCCTACAGGGTTCTCACCGCACCACGCACAAGAGGAAGCAATGGTCCCCTGTTAACGGGTCGGCCAAACTGAGTCTGAAGAACACTGTCCGTGCTAACATCATCCTGGGTCTCTTCAACACCAGGAAACTTTAGAACTCAAAGAGCCCCAACATGGGACTTTCCTGGTGGTCCAGTGGCTAAGACTCTGAGCTCGCGATACAGGGTCCCTGGGTTGAATTCCTGGCCAGGAAATTAGATTCCATATGCCACAAATAAAGATTCCACATGTCACAACTAAAGATTCCACATGTCACAACTAAGACCCAGAGCAGGTAAATATATATATATATATATATATATATATGTATATATATATATATTTCTTCCTTCCTTCCTTTCTTTTTTTAAAGAGCCCCAACAAGTATCTTCATCTGGAATAACTAGATGAAACTAAAATATCTCAGTTTGTTCCCATGGATCTAGTCTTGGACTGCTAAGGTTAATCTGTATAGTAACTCACTGCTTATAAAACACAAAACTCTCAGCAACAAGCTTTCACAGCACCTCTTGGGAGGTGGACACTCGCTGCCTTTATTGGGCTAGAGAAACAGATGGCTACTTCAGGAACGGGGTAGAAGATATTTCTTTTTTCATAAAAAAAAAGGTCTTTGGATAATTATCTTGTGTTTGTACTTGGAAAAAAGAAAGAAAGAGCCACAATGATATCATGATTTTGACTACGTCTCTACCCACAGAGGGTGGCACGTACCATGTCATTTGTGGAAGGCCACTTTCCCCTCAAACCAGTTGGCAAAACAGAAAGTCGCCTTTCACTCACCATGCACTGATTTCTCTAAAGACATGTTTTTAATAAAAGATGGAATGAATACTCATAAGAAGCAAAAAAACACAAACAAGAAATACCTCAAGGACATTCTGGTTTGTGATTTAAAAAACAACAACAAAAAAACCCCCAAAACAGAACCTTTGCTGGGAAAGAAAAGTAATGATGAGGTTGGACAGAAGGGCTCATGTCCCAGTGTTAAGGGTTAGGAGATAAGCTGGACCATCTCTCAGTGAAACCAACATGTGTAATTATGGAAACACAGACAGAAATCCTTCTCAGCTACTTATACTGACCTGAGCTTCTTTGGGTCCTGGTTTCCTCATCTGAGAAATGGGTATAACAGTACCTACCATCTTTAAATGGATAGTATTGAACTAGCAGATATTGAGATGGTGGGACTCTTCTGCTCTAATAATTCAGGGGAGAATGTTCTTTAATTAATTAGGAACAGAGCTCTGGAAATACAATAACTGGTAGAGGATGAAATCTGCTTTCTTTGGACTGGCATGTACATACAATGCAATTTGAATTCCTTTGACTTTCCCAAGCTCTAACTAAATTGCTTATTAAAACAAGTTTTAGAACTCACAGTGTCTGACTTCCAAGGCCTTCTACCGATGGTGACTTTCCAGAATCACCCAGTATCTACACAGAAGTCCTGCCATGCAGTTGCCAATCCCAGTCTGATTAAACAGTGAAGAGTCCCATACATTTAGTTTAGTAACAACATCACCTGATTTTCCAAACTCAGCTGGTCCACGGCTGCCACACTCTGGCCAACCAAACTTCTCTTGCTCGCACCACACCTGCCCCCTGAGTTCCCACCCCTGGGACTGCCCAATCCCCTACATACGTGGTAAATGCTTCGTCCTTCTTCCATGGCCAGCTCAGAGGTCACCACCTCAGAGAAGGCGTCCCCAGTTCCCTGATCCCAAGGACATTCAGATACTCACTTATCTCTGCTCCCAAGGTTTTAGGGCCTTCTTCAGGCATAAAACATACTTTGGTAAAACATCTCTTTCTTGCTCTCTCTCTCTCCACTGTTAACGACTCCAGACCAAGACTACGTCTCACGCTCCAGTGTATCATGCAGACTGGCACATTGTAGGCAATGGGTTAATGCTTGCTGTGTAAGTAGAAGCCAGAGTATAAGTGACCTGGCACAGTCTGCTGTCAGGGCCAAGAAGAAGGCCTGAGGTCTCCCCTGCAGGCAGGGTGGGGAACTTTCTGACATGGCAAGTCTTAATCACCTGGTCACACTGGGGTCAGGTTGGATCCTCCCGGGCCAGGGCAGAGGCTGGCTCACAGAGAAGCAGAAATCTCAGCTACAAAGAGATCCATGCAGGTTTGGGAATGGACGAGACCAAACGGTGAAGCAATCCAGTGGGTCCTTGGGCTGCGGGGCTGAAGGTGTGGACGAGGCACTCAGCAGGAAAAGGCACCACATACTATGTGCTTTGCCCCCCAGGGAGCTCACTTCCATCTGCCTCATTGCCACCTCCCACCTCCCCGGGTCTCTCCTGTCCTTGGTACCTTCCCATCCTCCCCCTTCCTCACTGGCCCTTTTATTAATGACCATAAACAGTCACTGATTTGACAGTAACAGTTTCCAGCCAGACACAGAGAGGAAATGGGTATAACAGTACCTACCATCCTTGTGTGGGGGAAAGGGCAGGAGCGGCTACGAGGGGTGTTACCACCCCACCAATGTCACACAGTCTCTGGCGACTGGTTATGCTTTCAAAAGGTCCCCCCATGAGGCTTCCTTATGGGTTATTTTTATCACAATGCTGGTAAGGGTCAAGGGTGGGGCAGGAAGAGAATCTCCAATCAAAAGATTTGATCTCTATCTGCAAAGAACTTGAACTACAGACCTCAACTCTCCCTAGCTGTCTACCCTTGGAAAAGCTAATTAACCTCTGTCAGAGTCCAATCCCCTGCACAAAAATGCCCCTACCAACCTCCCAGAACTAGAGCTGGAACTAGATGTGAGGGCACACAGAGACCCCCCACAGTCCCAGGTACCTGCCCAGTGAATGTCATGCCCCGTCGCCTCCCTCAACCAGCACTGTAACCCAGATGCTGAACACCTCAAATCTCAGCATTCCTCCAAGGCAGGCCGTCCTTGGCTTAAGGCAGACTATATTCCAAAAAACCTACTGAAAGCGGAACTATAAACACCTCTTCCCAAAGAATGCATTGGGTTGGCCAAAAAGTTCGTTTGGGTTTCTCCATAAGATGTTACAGAAAAGCCAGGATGAACTTTTTGGCCAACCCACTATGTTATTCATGGTGATTGGGCTCCCAGGGGCTTCCTAGGTGGTGCTGGTGGTAAAGAACCCGTCTGCCAATGCAGGAGACATGGGAGACGTGTGTTCAGTCCCTGGGTTGGGAAGATACCCTGGAAAAGGAAATGGCAACCCACTCCAGTATTCTTGCCTGGGAAGTCCCATGGACAGAGGAGCCTGGAGGACTGCAGTCCATGGGGTCACAAGAGTCAGACTCGACTGAGCAACTAAGCATGCACGGGCTTCCAGATCTGCCTGTAAAAAGCCCATCTGGTCCACAGTGGATTCTGTCACGGTTCTGCAGGCCAAAATCCAACACTAAGAAGGGCATGGTTTCTGTGGCAAACTGCGTTCTGCATTCTGACTTGTGATGCCAGACAAACAGCTTCTCCTTGCACCTCTAGAGGGAGGAGTCTGCTCAGCTCCTGGGGCAGCTGGGGCCCTGTGACTGTTTCGTAGGGCTGGCAGTGGGGGTGGGGAACTGGGAGCTGCCAGCAGCTCCCCCTCATCATCTCCTTTCTCTGCCCCTGCTGCCTCTACCCCGGCTCATCAAGCACTTCACTGCCTGGTGGAACATGGCAGAACACAGCATTCACCTAGACTATGGTCTGCTCAAGAAACCGGAATGGTTTCCCAGCCCAAAAGTCCATATTTCCCCTTCCAGTATTCCAGACCCCACCAGAATTTACTTCTTTCCATGGTTACCACATGATAGCTTAGACACAAGTGTTCTTTCTCTCTCTTGGTTTTATTGTTGCATTGTGTAGAGGAATCACGATGAGCTATGGGGCAAAACCCAAGTTCAAATCTTGGCTTTATCAGTGACCCAGGGCAGATGAGCTAATGTGTTAACTCTCGCTTCCTGGTCTTTAAATTGAAGGATAGTAACATCTGCAAGGAGATCCAACCAGTCCATCCTAAAGGAGATCAGTCCTGGGTGTTCATTGGAAGGACTGATGCTGAAGCTGAAACTCCAATACTTTGGCCACCTCATGCGAAGAGTTGACTCATTGGAAAAGACCCTGATGCTGGGAGGGACTGGGGGCAGGAGGAGAAGGGGACGACAGAGGATGAGATGGCTGGATGGCATCACCGACTCGATGTGCATGAGTTTGAGTAAACTCCAGGAGTTTGTGATGGACAGGGAGGCCTGGCGTGCTGCGATTCATGGGGTCGCAAAGAGTTGGACACGACTGAGAAACTGAACTGAACTGAATATCTGCCTCAAATCCTAAAAGATGACACCGTTAAAGTGCTGCACTCAATATGCCAGCAAATTTGGAAAACTCAGCAGTGGCCACAGGACTGGAAAAGGTCAGTTGTCATTCCAACCCCAAAGAAAGGCAATGCCAAAGAATGTTCAAACTATGCACAATTGCACTCATTTTACATGATAGCAAAGTAACACTCAAAATTTTCCAAGCTAAGCTTCAATAGTACGTGAATTAGAAGTTTCAGATGTTCAAGCTGGATTTAGAAAAGGCAGAGGAACCAGAGATCAAATTGCCAACATGCGTTGGATCATAGAAAAAGCAAGAGAGTTCCAGAAAAACATCTGCTTCACTGACTATGCTAAAGCCTTTCACTGTGCGGATCACAACAAACTGTGGAAAATTCTTAAAGAGTTGGGAACACCAGACCACCTTACCTGCCTCCTGTGAAGCCTGTATGCAAGTCAAGAAGCAACAGTCAGAACTGGACATGGAACAACAGACTGATTCCAAACTGGGAAAGGAGTATGTCAAGGCTGTATATTGTTACCCTGCTCATTTAACTTATATGCTGAGTACATCATGCAGAATTCTGGGCTGGATGAAGCATAAGCTGGAATCAAGATTGCTGGGAGAAATATCAATAACCTCAGATATGCAGATGACACCACCCTTATGGCAGAAAGTGAAGAGGAACTAAAGAGCCTGTTGAAGGTGAAAGAGGAGAATGAAAAAGTTGACTTAAAACTCAACATTCAAAAAACTAAGATTATGGCATCCAGTCCCATCACTTCATGGCAAATATATGGGGAAACAATGGAAACAGTGACAGATTTTATTTTCTTGGGCTCCAAAACCACTGCAGATGGTGACTGCAGCCATGAAATTAAAAGACTCTCGCTCCTTGGAAGAAAAGCTATGATAAACCTAGGCAACATATTAAAAAGCAGAGACATCACTTTGCCAACACAGGTCTGTCCAGTCAAAGCTATGGTTTTTCCAGCAGTCTTGTAGGGATGTGAGTGTTGGACCATAAAGAAGGCTGAGTGCCAAAAAATTGATGCTTCTGAACTGTGGTGTTGGAGAAGGCTCTTGAGAGTCCCTTGGACTTCGAGGAGATCAAACCAGTTAATCCTAGAGGAAATCAGCCCTGAATATTCATTGGAAGGACTGATGCTGAAGCTGAAAGTCCAATACTTTGGCCACCTGATACAAAGAGCTGACTCACTGGAAAAGACCCTGATGCTGGGAAAGATTGAAGGCAGAAGAGGATGACATAGAATGAGATGATTGGATGGCCTCACCGACTCGATGGACATGAGTTTGAGCAAGCTTTGGGAGATGGTGAAGGACAGGAAAGCCTGGCCTGCTGCAGTCCATGGGGTCACAAAGAGTCAGACATGACCGAACAACAACAACATCTGCCCCAGAGGGTTGTTGGGAAAATTACATGAGATAACATTCACCAAAACCTGAGGGGAAGGAGAGGGTGGGCCGAATCGAGAGAGTAGCATCGACATATATATACTGCCATGAGTAAAATAGGTACTTGGAAGCTGCTATAATGCACAGGGAGGTCAGCTCAGTGCTCTGAGATCACCTAGAGGGGTGGGATGGGAGGTGTTGGGAGGGAGGCTCAACACAGAGGTGATTTACGCATACACAGAGCTGATTCACCTTGTACAGCAGAAACTACCACATCATTGTAAAGCAATTATACTCCCATTATAAAAGTAAACAAAAAAATTAAAAAAAACCTAACACAGAGTCTATCACATTATAGATCCAAAAATATTTCTTTTTGTCTTTTCTTCTGTTGTTTATAGAGTGAAACCACTTCTGAACAACAGCATTCAGTTCCTTGTTGCATCCAGTTACTTGTTATACACCCATGGTTTTGTTTGTTCGTTCCCAGTCTGTAGAAGATGTCTGGGTTTGTTGCTTTTTTTTTTGCTAAGGAGAACATCTGGCTCCAGTCTAAGCATCTCTAGCCGCACAGAGGCTGGCTGTAAACATTCCTGCAGAAGGTTGCACCAGGCCTCATTCCCTCGCCAGTTGCCCTCTGACCTCCCCTGAAGCTCAGCCAGCAGGAGTCTACCAGGTGTTCGCCCTTGAAGTCCCCCTTTCAGTGTCATTTGACACTTGGAACATGACCCATGACCAACGGGGAAGCCCAGGTGAGACCTGCTCCAGCACCTTGAAGATGGGAGTGAGTTACAGCAGCGTGCCCGCTTCTTGAGAGCCGGAGACGTCTCCATAATCACAGTCTTCATATCACGTGCCCATATGTTTGTGACACAGAGAAATGAAAACCAGAGGTTTAAAGAGCAGCACGTGGACTTTGGGCAAAGCTGGGCCCCACATGCCAGTCTTGAAAGATGGAAAAAACACGAGCAGACCAGATTCAATCCCCCACTTCCCTATACCTTACTATCTTGTCTCAGCCAAGTCATTCAGTTTCTCTAAATTTCAAATTTCTGAGGTTGGTCATAATAAACAACTGCTCATCTGGTTACCATAACCTAAGAAGATGTCTATAAAAGTGTTTTGCTCTTTTGGAAAGCCCATCCAAAATACAGGCTATTGTTACCACTTGCTATCACACATACTACTTTATGAGAATGGCCTATTCTTGTCATCATCCTAGTCCAAGTTCATTGCCTTAAAGCTGCTGCTAAGTCGCTTCAGTCGTGTCCGACTCTGTGTGACCCCATAGACGACTAATGTCTGGAGACCCATAAATAGAGTATTTCATTGTTTGGTAGGTTAAAGTTTTATATGATGATACATAACACGTTTATAATTCAGAGACCATGTTTCATCTTTCATTTTTGAGGTTTTTCATCTAGGATGATACATGAGTCTCTAGTTTAAGTGTTACTCTGTACTTCACTACATGCATAACCAGCAACTCATTTCTCTTCTCCTGCGGATGGATATTAAGGGAGTTTTCAATAATTGATGATTATGGACAGTGCTGTTACCAACATTACTGTACTTATGGACACATCTGCAAGAGTACACAGTTGCCAGGGTTTTTCTGGCCAGTCTTTTTTGAACTTTTTTGACTGCAACTCACAGTAAAAATATATTTTATATCACAGTATGTTATACAAAACACAAAACATGTCCAAGTACACACACGAGGTGGAACTGCCTCAAGAAACCATACTTATTACCCTTATTGCATCCTCTGTCCTTTAATATATTCCATTCCATCCTATTCTATATCTTAAATGCTGTTCAAAGCCCCCCAAATTGATTTCACGATCCATGTATGGGCCTAGGGTATATACGTAGGTGTGGAATTGCTGAATGGATGGAAGGCTATGTGAACCTTTAACTCCCCATTAAAACACTGCTGTTTTAAATCATTCTCCAGCTAAACAAACATAACAATTCCTTAATGTCTAACGACCTATCCCTGGGTCTCTGACAGGTCATTAACTCTTTGACAGGTTTCTCCCCTTCCCCCAAACACACATTGCGAGTTCTTGCCTTTACAGAGACAGTGCCCCTGCGTGCCCCCTTCTCCTGCCCTCTGCACGTGTGCGTGCTAAGTCACTTCAGTCGTGTCCGACTCTTTGCAACCCTATGGACTATAGCCTACCAGGATTCTCCAGACAAGAATACTGGAGTGGGTTGCCATTTCCTCCTCCGGAGGGTCTTCATGACCCAGGGATCTAACCCTTGTCTCTTACGTCTCCTGCATTGGCAAGTGGGTTCTTTACCACTAGCGCCACCTGGGGACCCCCACTTCCCCATCAAGTATTCAAAGGTACCCCAGCCTCACACTGCCCTTGAACTTAAGCTGCACTTAAAAATACCACTAGGATATATTTATTCTTTAATCTGCAACTGCTTTTGGTATCTCCCATTGTCTTCCAAATGACAAGGTTCTTGAGGGCAGAAATATGCTGTCTTAGAGCAGAGTATCTCATCTGTGAGTCAAAAGTCCCAGCTCCAAATTGCTGGGTTTGTTACCTTGGGGTAATAATCTCCTTGGGCTCCAATTTCCTCGCATATAAAATGAAAACTTGGTAGAGCTTTTTCTTTTCTTTTTTTTAAAGAGGCGATAAGATCACATCTGTGGAAGAGCTTTGCAAACTGTGAAGAGACAGAGAAGGACTTACATGCATTTCATATCTTCCATGGCAGGCGTGATGCCTGCTGGTCCTGATAAGCAGCTTCCGTCAAGGGCGGGCAGAATTCTAAGATGAGCCCCAAGCCCTGGATGCGCTCCAAGACTGCCAACGTGATGGCTTTGTGCCTGTGATCAGGTTATGTTAAACGGCACAGTTGACCTTAAGACAGGGAGGTTATCTGGGTGGCCTGACTTAATTGCACGAACTTTTAAACTTGCAAAGTCTTCTTTGGTTGGTTACAGATTTGAAACACAAGGATTTGTCATCTTTTTTTCTGGCTCGAAGATAGTTCACGTGGCAAGGAAAAATGGGCAGCCGCCCAGAGCTACAACAAACAAGGAAACAGGGACCTCAGAAATGAATTATCTATAAGCAGGGAGCTTGGAAGACTCCATCCGGGTGAGCATGGAAGCCATGGGGACACCTTGATCTCAGCCCAGTGAGACCCTAAGCAGAAAATCTAGCCACGCTGTGCCCAGATTTCCGACCTACAGAAACGATGATATAATTAATAAATATATGTATTAATTAATATGTGTATCCTGTACATAATATAGAAACTATGAAGTAATACAACTGTGTTGTTTTAAGCCACTGAAGTTTGTGGTATTTTTCTACAAAGCAATAGAAAACTAATTACACATGAAACTGGGCAGGTTTAGTTATTACTAATAGCTAGGTTTTCCATCTCTCTGTGCATATTGGTGTCTCTTGTTGCTAGTGTTTTACCTTCCAAATTATGGTGGCTCAGACCCTTTAAATGTTATGGAAGGATAATAAAAACCAAGGTTGAAGGCAGGGAGAGATAAAGGAACTAATTTGAGAGGTATCAACCAGTTACTACAGGATAGATTGGAATCATCTTTCAAGGGCATAGCAGCAGCAATTTTCTCTAAGTGAAACAACCTTCATAAAATAGCAAACCTTCTGAGCCATGTCAAGTCTGATAGTTGAATTATTATTACTTTTCACATGTGTGCTTTCCTTCTTGTGAGGACTTACTTACCCAGAGGTAGTTCTAATTCCTTTCCTCATCAGAAACTCCATAGATTTGCAATAGGCAGTCAACATGAGAACAGGCATGGGCCCCTCTCCAGAAGGACATGCCAGCCCTAGGTAATACTCCAGAAAGACATGCCAGCCCTCGGTAGTACTCTCTGAAATCCCAGCCAGCGTCTGGCAACTTAACAATAACAGGCATTTGACAGAAAGAACGAGATCTAAAGGTGAATACAACGTAGTATCTCCTTACCAAAATTCAGTTTATCCACATTCATAAAGGCAAATTATCTTAAACTGACAACACAAGCACCACTAATTTCATAAGAAAAAAGTCAGCACAATCCAGAGCCCCCAGTTTAATCAATGTACATACAGACAACACCCAATATCATGTAGCTACTCTACTAGATAACATGAATATGGGGATATCAACCAACCAAATGTTTTCTCTTTACTATTTAGTCTATTTAATAGCTGTTTGCCTGTTCTCCTTAGGCTATGACACCCCTGTATACTTTATACTAAAAAACACACACACACATGTGTATGATACTGAAAGTTTAAATAACGCAATCTTTAATTAAAAAAAAATAGTGAAGTCAAGAAGAATCAGTGAACACAGTGCAGATGACACCACACTCATCCAGCAAGTCACCATCATAACAAACAGCGTCCCTGCTACAATCAGCAAACCACGAGGCATCGGAAAGGAACATGCCCCCCGAGATGTTGGTGTGATGTGCACCACTGTCCAGATGACCACTTGGAGGCCACCCTGCCTCTCAGGAGGAGCACCAGTCCAAACCAGTTTTCAGGAATACCAGCACAGTCCCCTTAGAGCTAAAGCAAGGGCACAGAGTTAAAGCAGTAGTAAAGACAAACGGTTGTAACCAAAGAGGCATCATTTCACCACACTGTACAGTTTAAAAGCCATTTCTCCATCTTGAAAGCTTCTCCACAATACCACATTTATTTCTGCCTCCATGAATCTGAAAATGTTCACTCATCACCTTCCATAGTCTCCTGCCCTTCTGCTTAACAGCTGCAAAGTCCCAGAATGTTAAGAGACCTTAGCCATCACGTTTAACACTGGAGAAGTCAAGGATCAGGGAGGTGAGTGTTAGGCCTTCTGTCCATTTCCTTGCATCCCATATAGCAGTTTTTCTAATTCTCTCAGAACACACGGATCAGTGGATGAGTCAATCAGAAAGTATTCACTGAGCATTTCTTGGGTCCTGGCATTGTTCTAGAAACTATGAGGGATTCAAAACAAAGTTTCTTCCCACAATAGGGATTACTAGTCCAGGAAAGAAGGTTTAAATATGTGAAATGATTTCAAATAAGAGAATACTAAAGCTTTTTTTGTTAGGACAGTCCTGGAACATACTCTGGAGGCATTTGTAATTCATATTGAATAATTCAGTGCTTTCCAAAACATACATATAAAGAAATCTACTTCTATTTTGGAAGTATTTGTACATCACTCCAACATAGGCTTTGAGAGCTTATAATAAAGACATTATGAGGTTGATAAAAATAGAAGAATCCAGGAAATAGGAACTCTTAAGGTTAAAGTTGTTTTGGTTGAGTATAAAATATGAGAAGAGGCCACCCTCAGTGAAGGCAAAAAGATAACATGCTGTCTTGTTCCCTGAAAGGAGAAGATAAGATGGATCCACAGGACATTTAGAAAGGTTCCTAAAACTTCCTCACGTGGAACTTTAAGGTCTACTGTGTAATATAACAGAAGAGTCCTTAATAACAGCTTTATAATAAAAACAAAGGCAGAAAACAGATAATCTTTTAGTCTCTATAAAAGCTGAGAACATGGCAATGGCAAGTAATTGTTGAGGTCTAAGTATTCTAATATGCTCAAAAGGTAGACTCAGAATTCCCAACGAGAGGGGAGGAAGGAGAATAATCATTATTTTCCTAAATATTACACTTAAAAAAAAACCATGGTTTATAATAGGGGCTGGGCTGTATGTAATATGAGATCATATTTTCTGTGAAGGAGCTGCTATATGTAAATGTTGGGAAGGATTATACTAAATGTTACTATATTGGTTTCCTCTTACACAATTGTAGATTTTTTCAATATTTTGGATTTTGTAGGCCAAAAAATTTTAAATTCTCCAAAAGAGCTTTGAAGGCTCTATGGATTTGTTCACTTTTCATTGGCAAGTAGAAACATTTTTTTACCAAAAAAATAAAAAGTGTCTACCATCTTATTCTTACTACTAAAATCATCTCGCAAAAGAAATTTTAACACCGAAAAAGTAGAAAAACATAACCTCAGAGAAAAAGAGAACTTTAAAAACTGAATATGTTTAGCTTCATGTAAGGTTCTCTACCATAGTTTTCATTCACATTTTGCTCAGGGCCACTGAAGACTGCATTTAGGGGGTTAGGAAAACCTCTGGCCTAGATTGTAAGCTTCCTGCAGGCAGGGGCTAACCCACATACAAGATACCATGCCCTCAACCTTTTCCATTCCACTGCCAAATATTTATACACCCAACCCTATATAAAACATAGGTTTTATGCATTAGAGGGGCCATTCATAAATATACCACAGTCCTTGCCGCAGAGTCTATATAGCTAGATTCACCTTAGAGAGGATAATGACCGAGTGTCACCTAGTGGTGAGAAGGGTAACTGCAGTCTTTCCAAAATAAAATCTTGCTACAAGATGTAGTTTTCAGGTATGAATTTCCAGACCTCAAAGTAGGACTTAAAAAAAAAAAAAAACTGATTAAAAAGTAAACAAAAAGGACTTTCATGGTGGTCCAGGGGTTAAGAACTTGCCTGCCAAAGCAGGGGACATGGGCTTGATCCCTGGTCCAGGTAGATTCCACATGCCTCAGGGCAACTAAGCCTGTGGGCCACAACTCCTGAAGCCTGAGTGCTCTAGAGCCTGAAAGTCAAAACCACTGAGCCTGCACTCCGGAGCCTGAGAGCTGCACCTACTGAAGCCCATGAATGCTCCACAAGAGAAGCCACTGCAAAGAGAAGCTCCCTCGCCACAACAAAGAGTAGCTCCCTGCTTACCGCAACTAGAGAAAGCTCGGGTACAGCAATGAAGACCCAGTGCAGCCAAAAATAAATACATAAAAAGTAAAAAAAGAAATGAACAATAATAAAAAAAAAAACCACCCTGATTTTCAATACATTTTTGGGTATATGAAGGCATTCTGTTTGCTTATTCATTCAGTCATTTTATTTTTCATCCATTTTATTTAAAACTTACCACTTACAAAAATATACAGTGCAGTCAAACAAAACAAGATTTAAAGTGAGTAGGGAGGAAACCTGTTAAAAGGAACAATATAATGGAGCTGAAAGTGAAATCAGCACCAAAATGCATGTCACCAGATCTCTATGATTGTTAGCTGTTGTTGTTCAGTTGCAAAGTTGTGTCTGACTCTTTGTTAGTAGTGGGTTACTATTCAGCTCCAAGCTTTCTGGTAGATGGCTGGAGAGAGAAATTCATTCACTTCACGAGTCACAAATTTCTAAGATTATAACCAGCTCTAGAGAAGCCCAGGTGTGTCTAGTATGGAGACAAGACACAAATCTCCCCATCACATAATGAATGGCGAGAAGTCTTCAACAACAGACTGAATAGTCTGCTTTCCTGGAACTTTCCTATCGTACAGGCAGATGCATCGCTAAAGCCCTATTTGTACAGGTAATTCTACTGGGGGCTATCATGCTGTGGTTCAGCTCTGCAGCTTCTGGCTTAGTCTGAAGCTATTCTGGGGTCTCCAGGGAAACGAATTGATTCTATCAGCTTCAGCAGATCACTATGGCTGCACTTGCTCATGTCTCTCTGTATCCAAGCCCCTGACAAACTGACTGTGCTGCTCCTCCCCATGAAGAGATGGAGTCTATTTCTTTACCCCTTGGAGATCTTGCATGTTTCTGCTCGTGGTCTTGGAATTCCAACACTGACACATGAACAAGCCTGGGCTAGCCTGGAAGAGCATGAGAGATGTGCGCTCCATCCAGCCTTGTCACCCCGGTGGCTAGCCAGGCAACTGCCAGACACGTGTGCGAGGTTCTCTCAGGTTGGCCAGCTTCTGGCCGACCACAGATGCAGCCCAGCCAAGGTCAGCCATGCACGACCCAGATTGGCAGACCCACCCCAGCTGACGTGCAGACTCAGGAACAATAATAAATGGCTGTTATTTTAAGCCACTCTTTCCTGTCTTACTTGGTATCAATCATCATGTCCAGGTGATTTTCTCCTTAACATTCTTGTGTCCAGCTGCTCCTCTCCATCTGTTCTGGTGCCCCTCGGTTTATCACCTCTCACCTGGGCACTACAAACTGAGGCCAGAGAGAAGAAGGAGCTGCTCAGAGTCACAAAGCAGAAAGGCAAGGAGTCAGGGACCCAAACCCTCTGACATCCTGACCCCCTACTTCATAGTCCCCGCTGCTTACACAGCTGGTAAAAGGAGATCCAGAAACCAGCTTCTGGTACCATGAAGATGGAGCCGAGACAGTCAGTCTTCCCTTTGATTTCACCACCTTGGATGAGAAACTTAAGTGTTTCCAAATCTCATTTTGCTCATCTTCAAAAGGGAACGATAATATCCACCAAGGTGGTCAAAAGGTTCAAAATAAGAAAGCTCTTTGGAATGCAAGGAGTGCCATGAATGTCTGCTATTGTGTGACACACAGTAGGGGCTCAGTAAAAGCTGAATGCACACAGAAAAGGTTGCAGTATTGCTTAAGGCACAGTCTTGAACCGAGGGCTGTGGGTCAGCACCAGACATTGTTTCACAGACAGGGTTGATCAGGGAGCTAACATTCACTGAGTGTCTCCAACAAAGTGCTGGGATCAAGTCTATGTCACTGCTTCAAAGACCAAATTCTGGTTTCACTTCTTAAGTGAATGCCCACCTGAACTGCAAGAGTCCCCTCTAACTTCTCAAAAATTTTTAGAGGATTCAAAGTCCACCTTCACTCAAAAGGCATTTACTGGGCACCTTGCTTATTCCAGGTACTCCAGTAAGGTGCTGGAAATATGATGAAAATCAAAGATAATCAAAGCGACACAATTAGTATTAAATTACCAAGTGAAATCACAACTGGTGAGGCTGCAGGAAATCAATCAGAGCCCATATTGACATTTATTATAGCTCATAATCCTTC
The DNA here is from genome assembly GCF_910594005.1 of Cervus elaphus. NCBI lineage: Eukaryota > Metazoa > Chordata > Mammalia > Artiodactyla > Cervidae > Cervus > Cervus elaphus. The sequence goes on from NC_057826.1 coordinate 81,808,914, forward strand.
AGAAACGGTTGATTCATAACCTACTCCAACAGCAAGGTAGAACCTGTGAATGGAATACATTGTATAAGGGAAATTCGATTATCCTATTCCCTGAAGAGTAATTAATTTATACAGTGGATTTGAGGAAATATTTTTACATTAAGACAGTATGGTGTTGAACTTATTTCACAGGTGGTGTTTCAGGGGAAAAAGGGACCCATTGAATAGAACCAAACTATGTAATTCACAAAGCAGAGATTAGGGTTTCAAAAGCTCTAGAAACATTCCATTGGCCTATGGGTTCCTGAAGTCAAACACCTTTACAAAAGCCACATTCTAGTTTTTGTTCAGGGATGAAAAATAAGGTCTGTTGGGGTCCTTGGCTTCAAAGTCAGTAAATCTCACCCATGCTCCTTTCTAAATGTCTTCCCAATGGGACCCCACCCGACTCTTCTCATGGCCACCACCTTCAGCATTCCTCCTGGAATCTGTAACAATCTCTTTCGGATGTAGCAAATATTGAGCACTTATCATGTGCCAGGCAGCAAGTAAAGAAAATCACAATTCCTGTGCCCCAGAGGCTCAGAGTCCTCACTCACTGCCTCTCCCCGGAAACCCCCACATCTCCTGCCCCCCCATACAGATGCTGCGGTGACTTTCCAAGACATCCTGCATGTGCGCTGAGCTCAGAACTCTATCTGTAACCCTTAGTGGTTCATTTAAGACTTTGGCTGAAATGCCCCCCTGGTGAGGCATCAGAGGCATCTCAGCAGACTCTCCAGGGGCAGCACCTGTCATGCTCACACGGGCATCCTAAACTCAGGTTGGAACAAAATCCTGGCACGTACCCAACCCCGTCCAGCTCCCTTTCTGGGCATTTTTCTTGCTTTTCCTGGAATGACCTCTCCCTCCGCCCACTGCCAATCTTTCCTGCTTCCTCTTTGTCACTTTGTCCTTCAAGAAGTAGCTCAGACTCAGCTTCTCTTAGGGAGCTTTCTCCCCATTCCCACCCGTAAAACCACTTTTCAGACTTAGAAAAGAATGACCTATGTGGGTGTGTATATATACACAATTCCAAGATTACAGTGAACACTGTCGCATTAGATGACTCAGTAAGCCCCTTCAGACTCTGCTGTGCTGCAAGAGGAGGGCCCCTAACATGAGATTTCACAGTAGCAGACATGATACACAGCCTGAGTATCACATACATAGCCCAGCACCAGAGCTCGCTACGCCTCTCCCTGGGGGCAAGCCGGTGCTTTTCCTACTTTATCTCCAGACCTAGTCCAGGGTCAGACAAGAGCTATAGGCTCTGGAAGTGGCTACCAAGCTACAGCTGCCACCTTCAAGGTGGGTTGGAAATAAAAAGGTGGAAACCTCCTGCAAGCCCAGCACAAAGGAAATGGTTAAAATGGCAGCTTCATCCACGCAGCTGAATATTGTGCAGCTATTAACAAACAAGGTTTTGAAGACGATTTAATGATAGACAAAAACTGCTCACTATATAATATAGTTATCACCCTCATTTTTTTGTGTTTTTGTCTTTTTGCACTGTTATCCTCCAACGTGAAATTCACATAATTTGGCAAGGCTTGAGGGTAAATAACCACAGGCAAACATATTTTCGTAAGTCCAAAATATTAACAGCAGTAAATTTGCTGTGGTGGGACTTTATTTCTTTACTATGTTTTTCTAAATTTCTCTCTGCACACACTGTCTCTTTCTTTCTCTTTCAACAATATATAAAAATTACTTTTAGGAAAAGGGGCAAGCATTTTAGGAAGGGGGCAGTTCAGGGTTGGAAGAAATAAGAAGCAAATGAAAAAAAAACCCCACTCTTCAAAGAGGCTAAAAGAAGAAAACACAACGTATAGAAATATTTCCAAGGCAGTTGCTAGATGGCAGGTTAGCAAGTGAGATGAGCTGTCTGTGGCCAACTCCAGAGCTGACCCGCTCATCGTCTGGAAGGAAGAGAGAGGGCCACACCAAGGTGCTGTATATTGCACGGTATAAGAGATCAACATGTAGGACTTCCTTGGTGGCGCAGTGGTAAAGAATCTGCCTGCCAATGCAGGAGACACGGGTTCCATCTCTGGTCCAGGAAGATCCCATGTGCTGCAGAACAACTAAGCCTATGCCACAACTAGTCAGCCTGCACTATGGAGCCTGTGAGCTGCAGCTACTGAGTCCTCAGGCTCTAGAGCCTGTGCTCCGCAACAAGAGAAGCCACCACAATGGGAAGCCCATGCATTGCAACTAGAGAGTAACTCCTACCTGCTGCAACTAGAGAAAGCCCAGGCACAACAAATGCTCAGAATGGACCAAAACAAATAAATTAATTAATTTTAAAAATTTAAAAAAAGAATCAACATGTAGGGGAGAAAGTAGGCCTGCAGGCTAGAGCTGACATGTCCTATGGATTCTAACATAACCTCTATAACTAAATTATAGGGTGGGGTTTGAGTCACCCTCAGGGACTCTATCTTCTACAGGGCTCAGAGGAGAATCCTGTCTACGACAGGTGCCCAAAATGAATTCTAGATGCTAAATACAGGCATTTTTAGAAAAGCATACCAGACATCTGGGGATTTGGTAAGGGGAACTTGCCTTAATGCAGCGGGAACATGGAAATCACATTTTGAAATATAAACTCAGGGATCTCTTTTTTCCATTAAACAAGGAATTTCTTGGGATTTGCTAAACATTTCTGTTTTATTCAATACAGAGACTCTGAGGCAAAGGGATGCCAGAAACAAACCTGGAGCCTACAGCTTAGGACAAGGTTTATTTATGTGGGCGCAGGAAACTAACACACAACATCCTACCCTCCCAGGGAGGCCCTCCATGGAGACATAGCTAACTTGTAAGAATCAAAGACATGTACATGGGATCTCTGGGCTCAGAAGAGGCTTAAAAATGAAAGGGGGGAAAAAGTGAGTTCTTCACCAGGTCTGGGTTTCAACTTCAGGCACTTTCCACCTTAGATCTTCCCAGAAGATGCATGGAAGATGAAGTATCAGTCAGCAACAACAAAGCCTGTCTTGGTGATGCTGTGGAAACACCCCGTGGGACACCTCAGACTTAAAGGGAGTTCTGGCTTCTCTCAGCCTTTAGCATGCAGCCTGCAAGCCCAGTCCGGCCCCTTAGCAGGCTGGGACAATGGCGAAGGTTAAATGGCTCAGAGAGGCGCAGCCAAGCTGTACCACAGAGCAACTGCTAATGCGAAAATGACTAGGAACACCCTGGAGTGTAGTCTGGGAAACCGCCTGGAGCCACAGAAGCCTAGAGATGAACAGGCTGTTGCAGTTGGAATGAATCTGCCAGGACAGTTGTCAACCTTCTAATTTTCCAGTTGAAGACACCGCAGCTCCCAGAAGAAAAGAGACTTTCCCAACACCCAGCAACCCTTTCATGGAGGCCCTGGGAGGAGACACTTTGCACCAACTCTGCTTAAGATCCTGGAGCCAAATATCCTATTTCCATCATCAGAGTTCTGCCCTCTAGATCACAACGTAGTGGAAACAGTCTGTCAGAGAAATCTGGATCTGTATTCTAGGCCCACCAACTATTAGCTGTACCATCCTGCCTTCCTCATGGAAAAACAATGTCTTCCTGGCTAATATCTCACAGGGCTGTTTTGAGTAACTGAGTAAATACAAATGGGAAAGCCTTTTGTAAACCATAAACTCTACTTTTACAAATGTAAGTAGGGGTACCTGATGCAGGGTATTCTTGTGCCACAGATACATTGGCTGGGATTGTGCTTGGCATATAAGAAGGGCTTAGGACTCTTCTGGTGACTCAGCGGAATAGACTCTGCCTGCCAGTGCAAGGGACACAGCGCCTTCCCCGCTCTGGGAAGACTTCCCATGCTGTGGGGCAACTAGGCCCGCGCACCACAACTACTGAAGCCGGTGTGCCCCAGAGCCTGTGCTCCGCAACAAGAGAAGCCACCACGATGAGAAGCCTGGGCACTGCAACCAGAGAGCAGCCCCCTTGTACCGAAACTAGAGAAAGCCCGCGCACAGCAGGGAAGGCTCAGTGCAGACAAAAGAGTGCCCGCTGATGGGAGCTAGTGTTATTACTTGTCCTCATAAGTAGTGGCACTGACTCTTTGAATCCAAAGGCTAATGTCTCTTATCTCCTTTTATATGTTCTCCAAAATACTTAGTTCAGTATCCCCTCCTATTAATAAATGAATTAGTCTCCCCCCCCCCCCCCCCCGCCCACCAACCTATGAGTCACATATTTGATTGTTTCCTATTTCGATTTGGCTGTTGGGAAGCTCAGAGGAAAGCTGGCCCATACTCAGCAGAATCTAATGGCAGGGATTTTAGATGCTAGTCTTATCTCTGTCTTATTTTTCCTATCCCAGGTTTTCCCGTTGCTTCATTTTCCTTCCTTAATTTAGTGTATGTTATATTCACTAAAATTTTCATGATTGTTTTCAACACTTTTTAGGAGAAAAGAGTTATAAATAAATAACTTTTGAGAGATGCTCAATTCACATTCTTGACTCTTGAACAAAAGAAAGAAACAAGAGTGGCATCTAGGTTTGTAAGCCTCCTTCCTCTGTCCCCACTCTCCCTCTTCTCCTTCCTTCCTTCCCCTCCATCTCTCTTAACTGTGATGCCTGGCTTAATATTTTCCTTGAAACATGAAACCAAATGTCAAAGAAAGATTAGCATGGGCCTGTGACTCATATCCATGAATATCAGAAAGCAGAATCTTCATTTCTTCAGGGCTTCTGACCAGCAAGGAAAACAACCCAAACCTTGGATATCTGACCAGCAGGCCACATTTTGATTGGAAGCTTTTAGCAAAACATATATTTTTAGAAAACCAAGATATTTAAGGGGATATAATGGTTAAAAATATTCTTATGAGAGGAAATATCTTTCCATTTTCTCTCCATTTAGGAATAACACTTACTCATTAAAGGAAATTTGCTGTATATCATGCAGACAAGTAGAAAAAATATTCACCAAAAAATGCATGGGAGGAAATGTTTTAAATATTAGACTAAAAAAAAAAAAGAAGAGGTAAGATCAGAGCTATTAAAGTCTGGAGGGTGCTTCTGCTAGTACTTAACTTTCATTTATTTCTCTATTTTCTATGTTAAGAAAAGGGTCCTTTTTTTTTTTTCTCTTTTGCCTGCATCACCACATGGCAATATATAGGAGCTTAGTCCCCTGATCATGGATTGAATTGTACCGTCTGTAGTGCAAGTGTGGATTCTTAACCACTGGACCACTGGAAAGTCCCACGAAAAGGCTCCTGAATCTTGGGTGGTCTATAAATTGGTTCTGAGCTTCCAAATTGCCAAGACTGAGATGCAAGGATGACGGGTCATCAAAATCAGTGTTTGTAAGTCAAACATACACACAGATCAGCTGTCCTGACATTCCTCCTTCTGATAGTTGATGCAGCTTCCTCTTGTGAGGTGGTGGGCAGATACACCAGCTTCCTTGCTCCTCTGCTGAATAATTCCGAGGTAGGTGCTACACTGACTCTCAGAGATCCCCATCCAGATGGAGCCCCAGGAGCGCATATGGTCACCAACTCAACAACACACATGTACTGAGTGCTTTCCTCCACACCATCCTTCCCCTCCCACTACGGGGGTATCCTGTGGCCACCTGTAAAATGAACCACGTACACTGGGATCTTTGGCTCAGCGTCTGTGTCTGGGCGAACCCAAACCAAGACTTCAATGTTCTGAGATCTAGGGAAATGCACCAAACACAATGATGATTGTCACATGTTGCCTCTCAGAAGGATGTCCAGCACAGCCAAGGGCAGTTTCACATGGTCACTGGCAACCTGCTCACTGCTCTGGGTGAAGGGTCCCCTTGACAGAATGAACATTTAGCATTGCTGCATGAAGTGCCTTGCAGTGAAGCCAGTTGTTTTTACCTGGTATGCTGATGCCTAATCTCTAACAAGGGTTGTGTTGTTATTTAGTTACTAAGTTGTGTCCAACTCTTTGCCACCCCATGGACTGTGGCCTGCTAGGCTCTTCTCCTCATGGAATTCTCCAGGCAAGAATACTAGAGCAGGTAACCATTTCCTTTTCCAGGGGATTGTCCCAACCCAGGGGTGAAATCTGTGTCTCCTGCATTGCAGGCGGATTCTTTACTGCAGGGTCACCTGGGAAGCTGACCTATTGGTCCCCTCTGCTTCTAAGATTCCTTGACATAAAATATGCCATACCTCCATGAGTTTCACTTTTTAGGGAGAAAGAAAGTCACAGTGCTCTTGGGTGAACTGTTGGTCAGAGTATCCTAGTCTGTCCTGCAGAAGCCTGCAGGTTTAGAAGATAGGAGGTGGCCCTGAAGAGAGAAGAGCCAGGGTCTGCATCCTGTCTGTCCATGTGATGACCAAAGAAGTGGGAATGGCATGGGGAGGGGGGCAGGGAGGCCCAAGAGCTAAGAAAAAAGAAAGTGAAAGTGTTCGTCTCTCCGTTGTGTCCAACTCTTTGCAACCCCATGGACTGTAGCTCACCAGGCTCCTCTGTCCGTGGGGTTCTCCAGCAGTGGGTAGCCATTCCCTTCTCCAGGGGATCTTCCTGACTGAGGGATCGAACCTGATTCTCCTTGCATAATTGCAAGCAGATTCTTCACCATGTGAGCCACCAGGGAAGCTCCTAAGAGCCAAGAGGACAGATCATAGACAAGAGAAGAAATGACAGGGCTCTCTAGAGGCACAGTCAATTATAACCCACAAAATCTGGTTACAGTGTAGGAAGGGATGGGGGATTATGAGGCAAAAGGGTCTGAGAGATGAGAGTCTATACTAGAGAAACTCAGGCAGCATGGCTGAGGAAGTGAGAGGAATCCTATAGCCTTTAACAAGTTACAGTCAATATCTCCCTTATCTGTCTAGTTCATCTAAAAATGGGGCAATAATCCCTTTATGCTGGTCTGAGCACCTGAGCACAAATAGATCCTCCCACAACACTGGTGTTGGGATCTATTGGCCCACCCCGAATAAAAGAAATGCATGGACACTTCTGACCATGAGCTTCTCAACACTCACAAAGCGGGTATTTTGATTCAGAAAGTGGGTATTTTTACCCATGGCTTCATCAAAACTAGTATGTATTTTTATTTGATTAAATTCTTATAAAGAGAACACACACACAATATTCAAACTGTGCACTGTTACAGAATAACCATGCCTGAAGGGTAATTGAATCCACTATTAAATTTCAACAAAAATTTTTTTTCTAAAGCAAAACCAAATGAAATGGCTTACTCGTTACTTTCCTTCAAGTACTAGCTGTGACCTTATCAACTTATTCCTCTCCCTGGACCTCAAATTTCCCATAACTAAAATTCAAGGGGCACTGGGCCAAATGTGCTTGAGGAGCCTCTTTGGGTCTTTGCTTTGCTTCCATTCTAGCGCCCTTGGGAAAGCAGAGGACTGAGTCCTTTATGTGGCCAGAAAGAATGACTTCTATTTGCCACTGTCAGACTTGTGTCCCGAGCACCTCGGAAGCTGGCTTAGAATATCTAAACCTTAATGACGCCTTTGCTTTTCTTCTCTTGTCAAGAAATTCCAGGATGATGTTTTTCCTTTTGTTACATAGCCCTGTAATTTATATCCTGTGGTCTCAGAGGTTCATTCACGTCCCAGGAACATCTGCCTGCTGTTCCCCCTTCAAATTCAATGTTTGTTTGCAATTAAATTTGCAAGAGAGTCCCCTGGAGCAGAAACTAGAGTGATAAGATCTCTCCCATCACTTCCGAAACATCCCCTCACTAACAAGTCAGGGCTGCCTTAGATTTGCAAGTGAAACTACAGCCCCGGAGGCTCATGCATGGCGGGCTGGGGATACCCATTTGCCACATGGGCTTAAGACTTTACTCATCAATTGGATACATTTATGGGAGATGGAAATAGCAACTGGGAAGAAGAGAGCCCTGGTTGGATAACAACCTTCTTTGAGGCCAGACAAAGCCATCTCTACTGAGGTTACTGACAGACATGCTATGAAACATGGAAATCAGAGGCCATGTAAGTACTTAGAATTAGGTTATTTGAACCCAATAAAAATAAGTGGCCCTTTATAAAAACTTTTTATTGTCTTTCTATTTCAGTGTGCTTTGCTTCTCAGGAATAAGAGCCAAAATGAGTAAGTGTTATTTGGCTTAACCATTATGGTGTATATCTGACTTCAAGTCTTGACTCAGAATTCTGTTTATCATCAAACTGCTTCATGATTAGAGGGCCCCCTTCATCCGACAATCCCGTAGTGCTTACTCATAGTTCTAAGATGTTTTCAGTGGTGTTTGGGATTTCAGTTCCCTTTGAATGGGTTTTCCAGAGCATTTAGAGGATATGGTTCCAAAGGAGCTGCCTCTAGGGCACTAAGTGGGTCTTCACTACCTGAGGCTCACAGGGAAGATTCCTGGAGTAGCACTGCAAGTGGGTCCTCCAGCCAGACTCTCCTGACCTTTGATCTCCAAAGGGTCACGACATAGCTACTCTGCTTCAGTCTGTCTTACATGAAGGCTCTATCAAAGTATACCACTTGCATGCAACTGAGATCCAGTGCTGTGGACTGTAGGATGATGTAGGATGTAGAGATGGTTTCCCAGTCTCCAGTGCTTACAGGCTCACCCCAAACTCAGATGCTCATGGGGGATCAAACCAGATACAAGGCTTGATGCTACATTATGTGCCAAAGCAGAGGGCACTCTAGGCCAGAGATGGTGTGCTAGGGTGTCACAGAAGTGGTAAAACTGGGAAGGGGCAGGGAGGGGAAGGTGTGATGAAACAGACACGGCACAACATTCAGGCTCTGCTTTTCAGAGCAAGAAAACTAGAATGTGAGGTCAGCACCTTTATTTGGTTGACTCACTGATGTATGCCAACCACTTAGAACAGTGCCTGGCACATAGCAGGCCTTCCAAAGAGAATGTGTTGCTCTAGATGTCCATCGACAGATGAATGGATAAAGATGCTGTGGTACATATACATAATGGAATATTACTCAGCCATAAAAAGAAATGCATTTGAGTCAACTCTAAGAGGTGGATGAACTGAGATCCTATTACATGAGTAAGAAATAAGTCAGAAAGAGGAAAAACAAATTTCATATATTAATCCATATACATGGAATCTAGAAAGATGGTACTGATGAACCTACCTTCAGGGCAGCAATGGAGATACAGACATAGAGAACAGGCTTGTGGACACAGTGGGAGAAGGAGAGGGTTGGATGAATTAAGAGAGGAGCATGGAAACCTACACATTATTATATGTAAAATAGAGAGTCAGTGGAAATTCACTGTAAGACACAGGGAGCTCAACTCAGTGTTCCATGAGGTTTGGGATGGGGTGGGAGGTAGGAGGGAGGTTCAAAGAGGGAGGGGACATATGAATATGTATGCCTGATTCACGTTGCTGTATGGTAGAAACCAATACAATACTGTAAAGCAATTATCCTCCAATTAAAAATAAATAAATTAAAAAATGTATCAAAGGGGAAAAAAGAAAAAAGAATGTGTTGCTGAGTGCAGTGGAAGTCTAGGTTCCACCTTTTCCCTCCCTCCTGGCCACCTTCCTACAGACTCAGAAGGCTGCTGCACAAATCTAACCGTCCTGTGGGTCAGCATACTTGGGGAACAAACTGTATACAGCTGAGGTCTCTTACAAATAGCATTGAACACATTTAATGCATCTGGCTTAACTGCTGCTGCCAAAAAGATTTAAAGCCACAACCACTCTCTTTGAAGTTACCCCTAAGCTTTTACTCACCCAAAGGTTTCAAATGCTACAACTAGGCCCATGGTGATTTTGTTGCTTCTAGACCACTCGCCCTCCAGCTCTGGGTTGAGCAACTGTGTGGTCTTGGGCAAGCCACATAACCTCTTAAAAGATTCTTTTTCCTCCTTTTCAAAATTAATGGGTTAGACTAGATTATCTTAAGGTTCCTTCTCAAATAATGATTCAAGAGATTGGAATTTGGTATTTAACACCACTTCTTGGCTCTAGAGAAGACAGCGTGTTTGTTATTCACCCTTTTGCCAGGAAAACCACAGTGACCTCCCAGTCGCTTTCTTCACCCACGAGGAAGGTGTGGTTGACTTGTTCTAGCTTTAAGAAGACTGGTTTTGCTCTTTCTCCTCTTGTAGTGGACCATTCTGACCCTCCCATTTTAAAGTATGCTGGATGTTTTCTTCTCTTTTCTCCCCTACTCAGAGCCTTTGCCTCCATAATATCTGGTTGAGAAACTTGGAGCCACACTGTGGTATCGTGACCATAAACCTCCCCTCTCTAGGACCTTCTTTCTTTTGTTCCCTTAGATGCTCCCTGCCAATCTATATCCTCTTCCTCTCACTTTATATTCTGCTTTAATTTGATAAATATCTCCTTGAAGCTTTACTGAAGAATCTTTTTCCATTAGACTCTACAACCAGTATAGCTGTCATCCATCATGCCTCTACTGGGTACCAAACACTTCATGGAAATTACCTCCTTAATCTATACCAGGGACTTTCCTGGTAGACCAGTCGTTAAGAATCTGCCTCTCGAAGTAGAATACGAGGGTTCAATCCCCGGTGAACAAAGATCCCACATGCCGTGGAGCAACTAGGCCTGTGCGCTGCAACTACTGAGATCTCCTGGCACAACTAGAGAATTGATGCAACACAATGAAAGATCCTGCCGGACGCAACAAAGATCCTGCATGCTGCAACTAAGATTTAAATCTTTACTAAAACTCTATGATGTTGACATGACCCTCCCCATTTTATTTTTTTTAAATATTACATCTTATCTTTTTACTTTCTTTTTTAAAATATTTATTTATTCATTTATTTTCGGCTGTACTGGGTCTTCACTGCTGTGCCCAGGCTTTCTTTACTTGCAGCTAGCCGAGGCTACTCTCTAGTTGCAGTGTGCAGGATTCTCATTCCAGTGGCTTCTCTTGTTGCGTAGCATAGGCAATAGGTGCGAGAGCTCAGTAGTTGTGGCACGTGGGTTAGCTGCCCTGTGGCGTGGGGTTAGTTGCCCTGCAGCGTGTCGAATCTTCCTAGACCAGGGATCAAACCCGTGTGCCCTGTACTGGTAGGTCGACTTTTAACCACAAGACTACCAGGGAAGTCTTTCCCCATTTTAAAGTTGAGGGCAATGATGTTTAGGGAAGTCACCGACCCTGCCCAATTAAGAACGTGCAGGACTGGAGATTCAAGCTCAGGCTCGTGTGCCTCAAAGCCCATGGGTCTTCTTCATTCTACTAAAGACAGGAACACTATTCAGGGCTTCCCAATGTGCACTTGCAGTTTATTGGTCACCTCTAGATTCAGAGAATTTACAAGTTGGAACATATTTAATAAATTACTTAGTTTCACTTATTTCTAGTAGAACTTAAGAAATATAAGAACATAGCCACACAGAAGAAAGGAATGATATAATTATTACATGGAGGAATGCACACATATACATTTATATTTTTAATAAAAATGTAAAGTTTATCTTTACAAGCTTCCATGGAACATTTACAAAAATTGGAATATTTGACCACAAACAAAGCTTCGATCCATTCTATAAGGCTGGAATTGTATTGTGTATAATATGCCCCAAACTGTCTTGCATGCATTATCTCCCACTACATGCATGTACTTAATGTTCTGGTCAAGAAAAAAAAAAAAAAAAAGAAAGAATTATTTGCCATTGTCTAAATATGCCTTTATAGTTTTCAATTTAATACCTTTTTTATTAATACTGTTTCTGAGGCTTGGCATGGCTTCCTCCACTATCTGTCCATAAAATGCCTAAGCATTCTTCAATCACATCTCAAATACTATTTTTTCCATAAGACTGTCCCTGATCCTCACAATAGGGTGTGATATGTTTATTAGAGTACTTTATATGTTTCCTTTAACTAACCCACTTGTTCACCTTTAGAGGACAGGAGGTGGGGTGGTTCTTATCTCCTAAGGAATCCCAGAACACTTAGCACAAACCTCATACACAAAATAGCACTCAATACAGAGCTGTGGGATTTAATTGAGAATTGCTTATTTTTGCATTGGTGCAATGTAGGAATGTGAAAAAAAGTGTAGATAGGCAGATTTCAGTACATTCTAATACAAATCACTTGGTCTTTTACATCAATTACTCATTCTGTCTTTTAAATATGCCTCGGTTGAAAATTTAGCATTCTTTCTGTCAGTTCAAATTAATTTTCTAAGCTAAAGTAAATAAATTTATGTAATATGCTGAGTCAGCAAATAAGTTAAAAATTCTTTTTTAAAGGAGAAATAACTAATTTGAGTATGCATGCCAACAATACAGTACAAGAAAATAGGGGAATAAGACACCACCATGGCATTAGCATCTAGACTAAATAAATATTTCCATTTATAAAATTTGTGACTTTCTATTAAGGCACCCAACAGTTTCTTGGCAAGTTATTTTCTCAAAAAGTAGCTACTAAAATTTTGTTTGGGTCTCTCATGATATGCCAACCATGATTAATCACTTTTCTCTAATGTAGCTGAGCTGCTTTACATGAGCTATATAAAAGGAAAGTTGAAAGGTGTAAAGGTCATATTCCTATCTGTATAGATCTTTACAGTTTGCAAAGCATATTCCTATTTGTATAGATCTTTACAGTTTGCAAAGCACTTACATTGACATTATCTTATTAATGTTCCTGGGAATTGTAGGTCCCTGTACAACTTTTTTGGAGAAGGAAATGGCAACCCACTCCAGTGTTCTTGCCTGGAGAATCCCAGGGATGGAGAAGCCTGGTGGGCTGCCGTCTATGGGGTTGCACAGTCGGACACAACTGAAGTGACTTAGCAGCAGCAGCAGCAGCAATGGCATTGAGATGAATACTACTATTATCCCCACTTTATAGATGAGGAAACAGAGGTCTAGAAAAAGTCTTTGTCCTATAAACACATGTTTGGAGAAAAAGGAAAAGGAAGAAAAGAAGAAAAGATAAAAATGTATCTGACAAAGGTCAAGATGGTAGACTGAGCAAAAGTACTTGTTTTTCTCTTTTCTTCCACAAATTTCATTCGAATGGCAGAAAACATATATATGTTATAAAAACAACTATAAAAGAAGTAAGGATACAATCAACAGATAAAACATTTTTGAGGAATTTCTGAATATTAAAAAGTTTATGTTGGCAAAAAATCACAGCAGAAAAACTACTAAAACAAACTACCACAGGGATGGAAAAAATTCTAAACACAGAAACCACAGGTACAATGAACAGGAGAGGCTATTTAGCAAGAGTGGTCATTAATATCAAGGACAGGACTTCTCAAAAAACAGCGAGATTAGTCATGCCTCATCTCCTCCATCGGCCAGCAGAGCAGCTGGTGGGAGATTTCAACATGTCTCTCTCAAATATTGATAGACAAAACAGACAAACATTAGCAAAGACACAGACTTAAAAAATTCTATCTACAATCTTGATTGAATAACTACATAAAAAGTCCCATACCCAGTTATTAATACCAAAAATGAACATTCTCTCCAAGCACACTCAAAATGTTTACAAAGTCTGTCCATATACTAGGCCATAAAGCAAGTTTCAACTAATTTAAAAGGATAAGCATTACAGATACCCCATTCTCTGACCATCAGTTCAGTTCAGTTCAGTCGCTCAGTCGTGTCTGACCATGAGGCAATCAAGTTAGAAACAAACTTGGGCCATACTTTTGAAAAGTGGGTTCAGTTGTGTCCAACTCTTTGCAACCCCATGGACTGTAGCCTGCCAGGCTCCTCGGTCCATGAAATTCTCCAGACAAAAAGTACTGGAGTGGGTAGCCATTCCCTTCTCCAGGAGATCTTCCCGACCCCCGACCCCCGACTGAAGACAGGTTCTTTACTGAGCCACCAGAGAAGCCCAATACTTTTGAAAATATGATATAATGTATGGGCCAAAAAATATCATAACAACAGTTTTAAAAACCACGTTAAATAAATAATCAAAATACTATATATCAAAAGTTAAGAATGCAACAAAAGTTATATTTCAAGGAAAAAAAAAAAACATTTTTAATGCTTATATTAGAACAGATTAAAGGCTGAAAATTAATGAGCTAACCATAAATTTAAGGAGTTAAACAAATTACTTAAAGGAAAAAAATCAAATGAATAAATCCAAAGAAGGTAGAAGCAAAAAGAATAGCAGAATTAATCGAATAGAAAACAAAGCTTAAGTACAGAGGCTCAACAAAGCCAAAAGTTGATTTTTCACAAAGATTGATAAATTTGACAGACTTCTCCTGAGTATGGTCAATAAAATAGAAGTCATAAAGGAACAATGCGAGGAAAAACTAAGGACATCGGCAACATCTGAAAAGATAATTAGAGGATATAATGAACATATTTATGTTAAAAAGGTAGAAAATGTAAATGAAATGGACAAGTGCCTAGACATACACAACTTTCAAACAGTATCAAGAAGAAACAGGAAGTTTTAATTTTCCTATAACCATTCAACACATTGAATCAGTGGTTTACAATTTCCCCTCAGGAAAAAACAAAAGAAACCACCGCACCAAACCAAGCCCATTTTTTCATGTGACTTTCTATAACGAGATTATAATAATTTTATTAAAACATTTCCAGAAAAAGGGAAATACTTCTGAAGTGAATTTATGAGGCCAGTATAGCCTTAAAACAAACCAGAAAGGATAGTGTAAGAAAGAAGAGTTAATAGTTCACTCATGGATACAGATTCTTAAAAATCCTCTGGACAAAATAGTCACATGTAAAATTAATTTAACAAAAATCAAAATATATCATAACAAAGTAGGATTTATCCCTGGAATGCAAGGATGGCTTAACATTATAATGTCTGTTTCTGCAATAGACAGATTATAGAAGGAAAACCACATGATCATTTCAAGAGACAGAGGCAATGTCTTAGGTAAAATTCAATACCTATTCATGGTCAAAGTAAGAATCCCTTAACAAATAGAGGAGAATTTATCAACCTGATACAACCAAATACTTTCAACAAACTTCATTTTTAATTGCAAAATGTTAGAAGCATTCCCATTAAATAAGGAACAAAATAACATGAACTCTATTCAACATAATATTGGAGGTTCTAGTAAGTGCAATAAAAATAAATAGAAATAAAATGTAAAAGAATTGAAAAAGGAGAAAAAAAAACAAGTGGTCATTATTCAAAATCACTCGCAGATGACATGATTATGTACTTAGAAATCATAGACGTTCTTACAGATAATTGATTTAAATTAATAAGAGTTTAGCAAGTTGCTTTGGCATAAGATCATTTGCATTTCTAGGCATTAGCAAAAAAATAATTAAAAACTAAATAATTTGCAATAACAAAATTATAATAAGGTAGCTAGGAATAAATCTAAAATTAAAAGTGTGCAAGACCTTTATGTAAAGTTATAACACCTAATTGAAAAACTTGAAAGAAGACCTAAAGAAATGTAAGGCTTAGAGTATGTTCATGGATATAAGGACTCAATATTGGGATGATGTTAGTGCTCTTATATTGATCCACAGATTCAATATTGTTCTGCTAAAATTTCCTAAAGAATTTTTCAAAGAAAATTGAAGATTTAACTTCAAATTTCATAAAGAATATCTAAGAATAGCTAAGACACACTACAAAGTAAGAATAAGAGAGATTTCAATAAATGGTCCTGCAACCATTTATTACCAATACGGGAAAAAATGAAATTAGATCCCTTATTCACATTAAGCAGAGGAATCAATTGCAAGTATTAAAGACATAAAGTGAAATGCAAAACTCCAATAATTTTAGAAAAGAACTTGGGAAAATATCTCCATAAACTTGGATTAATAATTTCTTAAACATGACAAAGATGTAACACAACAAAATAAAACTGATAAATTCAAATAGACTAAAATGGAAGATTTCTGTTTATCAAGACTATAAACATTTAAATGCAAGGCACAAACTGGAGAACAGTCATGGAATAACAAGCAAAGGATTCATACCAAAAATACATAAAGAACACTGAAATCAGTGATGAAAAAAAGAAGA
The DNA here is from genome assembly GCF_910594005.1 of Cervus elaphus. Classification (NCBI taxonomy): domain Eukaryota; kingdom Metazoa; phylum Chordata; class Mammalia; order Artiodactyla; family Cervidae; genus Cervus; species Cervus elaphus. The sequence goes on from NC_057826.1 coordinate 81,824,917, forward strand.
ACCAAATTTAAAATCGCAAAATAATCATGAACAGGCATTTCATGGAAGAGAAAACATGAATAACTGGTATACATGTAAAAATTATTCTATATTGCAAGAGTTAGTGATCAGAGAAGTGTCAGTTCACATACGCTAAAACATTTTATACCTACTGTATCAGCAAGAATTAGCCTGCCTGATAATGCCAACCATTGACACGGAGATAGATAATTGAGAACTCTTAAACACTGCTAGTGGAAGTGAAAAGTGATGCAACCCTTTAGAAATCAATTTGACAGGGCTTCCCTGGTGGCTCAGTGGTAAAGAATCTGCCTGCTAATGCAGGAGACAAGGGTTCGATCCCTGATCCAGGAAGATCCCACATGCCCTGGAGCAGCTAAGCCACTGCGCCACAACTATTGAGCCTGCGCTTTAGAACCTGGGAGCTGCAACTACGGAAGTCCTGGCACCCCGAACCCATGCTCTGCAACGAGGAGCCACCGCAATGAGAACTAAAGAGTAGCCCCAGCTCACTGCAACCAGTGAAGAGCCTGTGTAGCAACAAAGACCCAGCACTGCCAAAAATAAAATAAATAAAATTTAAAAAAGAAATCAATTTGACATCATATTGTAGAGTTAAACAAACACATATTCTATGACCCAGTAACTCAACTCCTAGGTATACGCCCTAAAGGAATCCTTGCACATATATGTGAAGATATGTTCCAAAATGTTCATACTCCAGATCTATCAACAGTTAAAAATATGGTATATTCACATAGATGGATACTATGTAGCAGTGAAAATGAATGAACCACAGATACATGCATTCTCCTGTTGACAAAAAATCAATTTGAATTTAAAAAAAAATCAAGATAACGTGTCTTTGTAACTCAAAACCAAACAAAATCAAACAAATATATTCGTTAGAGATACATACATATATATGTATTATTTCTAAAAAAACAAAGAAATTACAATCATAAAATTCAGAATGATGTTTCTCTCTGAGGGAGAGAAGTGAGGAGGCCGTACCTGGGAGCAACATAGAGCGTTGAAAATGTTTTATTTCTTTAGTTGGGTGGTGGGCTCTTAGGTGATTGTTTTGTTATTTTGCTTTATGACTTGCTTATATAGTATATATATATTGTAATATACTAAATATTATGCATATTTTAGAAACAAAAGAGAAGGAAAAAAGGTACTCAAAGACTACCACTCCATAAAAGAGCTGGTTATATGACTGAGTTCAATGGAGCTTCAAGAAAAGGCTAATTCCTCTGTTGTTTAAACTATTTCAAAGCACACTAAAGTATGAGAAACTTTTGAATGTACTTTACAAAACTAGTAAAACCCACTCTAGCCCAATAAAAGACTCCCATGAATCAACAGTACTCATTTTTTTAAAAAAGACAAATTTTAAAATAAAATATTCACAAATAAAATCCATTAGCAAACAATGAATAAATCACTATGATTAAGAAAGTTAAGTTCTAAGAATGCAAAGAGAATCCAACATTAAAAATTCTATTAATATAATTCCCTAAGTAGATGAAAAGATTATATCATATCATTTTATGAAGGTAAATAGAGTTAGATAAAAATTTAACAACCATTTTCTACAAAAACATAGAAAGGAAATTGTAACTAGATAAAATTTATCTACTTAAAACACCTGGCAGGCATCACACTTAGTGATGAAATATTACAAACTTTCCCATTTAAGTCCAGAAGAGGACAAGAATGTTCATTTTCACTGTGCTAATTCGACACTGTATCCTGGGAATCCTAGCAACTACATTAGACAAAAGGTAAAAACAAGAGGCACCATGTCTCAGAAAAGAAGCAAAACTCATTGTCTGCACGTCTTAGGCATATGTACACATCCTTATGCTTGTAAATGTGTAGGAGTGGTTCTTGAAGGACAGATGCCAAATTGTTATTCATGGTTTCATTAGGGGAGGGAAGAGAAATTGGGAGTGAGTGAAAGGAAAGAGGAACCTTTAATTTTTCATTCTTTGCATTTCTTTATTGCTTGAATTTGTTTTTACAACAGTGAGTTTTCATAATGAAAGGAAAAAATATATATCTGGAATCTAGAAAAATGGTACTGATGAACTTATTTGCAGGGCAGGAACAGAGATGCAGACATAGAGAATGGACTTGTGGATACAGCAGAGGAAGGAGTGGGTGGGACAAATTCAGAGCGTAGCATTGAAATATATGTTACCACATGTGAAATAGATAGCTAGGTGGGAAGTTGCTGTATACCAAAGGAGCTCAGCCTGGTGCTCTGTGATACCTAGAGTGGGAGGCTCAAGAAAGAGGGAATTTAAAAAAAAAAATAAAAGAAGAAGGAGGGGATTTATTTGTATATATACATATATATGCTTATGGTTGATGCATATTATTGTATGGCAGAGACCAACACAACATTATAGAGCAATTACCCTCCAATATAAAAAACCTGCCAAAAGTCATATGGCTAGACATGGTAGACCTAAGGCTCAAACTCAGATCTTGCACTATCAAATCAGTTTCACATAGTTTATTTTTTATTTTATTCATAAGAAAGAGAAAAAGGTGGAGCCACTGAGAATTACGCACAAAGAATCAGTCACTCAGGGTATTACACTGATCCTTCATTCCTATTTGCCACAAATAATACCTTCAGGTATTAATAATGATGGTGACCTTCTTATAAAGGCAGTCACTTCTATCTTCATATTTCATTTATTTTAATCCTTGGGAAATAATTTCAATAACCTATGACCAAGAAAATGTTATACAATGGTAGCCAAGATGATGTGTCATAAAAATATAATCTTAAGACTATAGGGACAGATGTCCAAGAGAGAGGGAATGTATGTTTACATGTAACTGATTTACTTCAATGTATAGTGGAACCTAACACAACACCGTAAAGCAATTAGATTTCAATTCTTTTTTACAGAATTTCTGGACCTTCCAAAGGCACAGAAAACTCCAACCCTTGGGATCCAGGTGACTGACAAATCTCCTGACACATTCCTCACATTCTGTAATCTGAACTGTTTCCAGAATATGTTAAATTCTTTCTTATTTCTGTGACTCTACAGATGTTTTCCCTCTGCCAAGAACATCCTCCTTCCCTGTTTTTCCCTTTAAGATGCCTACCTATCCCTGCAGAGGAGTTAACACAGCAGACCTGACTATTCTTTAAAAACATTTGCTTATGAGGTTGGCCATTGGCTAGCGTCTGGGAACTTAGATATTGGAACAGCGCTCACCATTCCCAGAAGTGGTAGGAGTGGCTCACTTGCATATAGTATGTGAACAATATGGTTTATGCTGAAGAGAAGTTTCCCTTCGGGAGTGTGTAATATTGGTACATGGCAGGCAGAGAGTGCCTGTGTGGCCAGCCCCCAACAAACACCCGAGGTGCTGAGTCTCTACGAACTTGCTTGGTTGGCAGTATTTCACAAGTATTGTCACAACACATTCCTGGGGGAATGAAGTAGGGCCTATGTGACTCCACTGGGAGAAGATCCTTGGGAGCTTCCTCCTGGTTTCTCCCCAGCTTCACCCCATGCACTTTTTCCTTGTTGACTTTGCTCTGTCACTGTGATAACTAATAGCTGTATGTGCAACTATATGCTGAGTTAAAGAATCACTGTGAATCGGTGAACCTGGGGGTTGTCTTCAAGACCCTCAATGCACAACCCTTTGAGTTTTTCAAACTGACATTGTTTCTGGAGTCTTTCTTCACTTTTTTAGGCAGACTTCATTGCTTCTTTGCCTCTGCACTTGCAATTAAAGAGTTTCTTATTGTATAATCATTAACTGTTTACACCCTGTCCCCCTTTGAAAGTATAAGCTCATCAAGACAAAGACCTTAAGTTTTGGTCTTCCTTTTTCCACCACTGAGGTGGCACACTCTGGTAGCATTTGCAATAGTAATTGGAGTGATAGCCAATCAGGGCTGTTCACTCTGTGCCTGGCACATCAAGCTGAGAGCTATGCACATACTATCACATTTTTTAAACCTTTAAAAAAATGAAATAGTTGATTTGCAATATTATATAAATGTCACATTTATATATTATATAAATTTAAGGTGTACAACACATAGAGATTCACGATTTTTAAAGGTTACACTCCATTTATAGTTATTGCCTATATTCCTTTTGCTATTCCAATATACCCTTATAGCTTATTTATTTTTTATATAGTAGTTTGTACCTCTTAATCCTACACTGCTATCTTGCCACTAGTAACCACTTGTAACCACTAGTCTGTCCTCCATATCTGTGAGTCTAGTGGCCGGCGGTAATCCTTTCAACCACCCCTTAACATAGCTAATGTGTCATCACTCATTATTAGAGAAAGGCAAGTCAAAACTACAATGAGATATCACCTCACACAGGTCAGAATGGAACCAACATCAAAAAAATCTACAAACAGGGCTTCCCTGGTTGTCCAGTGGTTAAGATCTGTCTTGCAGTGCAGGGGACACCAGTTCAACCCCTTGTGCAGGAAGATCCCACCTGCCGTAGAGTAACTAAGCCCATGTGCCAAAACAACTGGGCTCAAGAGCCTGTGAGCTGCAACTATTGAGCCCACGTGCCTATAGCCCACGCTCTGCAACATGCGAAGCCACCACAATGAGAAGCCCATCAATACAACTAGAGAGTAGCCCCCATTCTCTGCAACTAGAGAAAGCCCACACAAAGCAACGAAGACCCAGTGCAGTCAAAAATAAAAGTAAAACTTAAGAAAATCTACAAATAATAAATGCTGGAGAGGATGTGGAGGAAAGGAAATCCTTTTGCCCTGTTGGTGGGAATGTAAATTGATACAGCCACTGTGGAGAACACTATGGAGAGTCCTCAAGGAACTAGGAATAAAACTACTATATGACCCAGCAATACCACTACTGGGCAAATACCCTGAGAAAACCATGACTGAAAAAAATACACATTCCCCAATGTTCACTGCAACACTATCTACAATAGCTAGGACATGGAAGCAACCTGGAGGTGCATCAAGAGATGAATGGATAAAGAAGTTATGGTACAAGTATACAGTGGAATACTACTCAGCCATGAAAAGGAACAAATTTGAGTTAGTTGAACTGAGGTGGATGAACCATGAGCCTGTTATACGGAATGAAATAAGTCAGAAAGAGAAAAACAAATATTGTGCATATTAAAGTATATATATGGAATCTAGAAAAACGGTACTGATGAACCACCTGCAGGGCAGGAAGAGAGGCAGGTATAGAGAACAGATTTGTGGACACAGCCAGAGAAGGAGAGGGTGGGATGAACTGAGAGAGTGGCACTGAAATATGTATATTACCATATGGAAAACAGATGGCCAGTGGGACGCTGGTGTATAACACAGGGAGCTCAACTCGGCGCTCTGTGGCAACCTAGTGGGGTGGAAAGGGTTGGGAGGGAGAATCAAGAGGGAGGGGAGATAGGTATACTTGTGGCTGATTCATGTTGTTGCATAGCAGGAATCAACCCAATATTGTGAAGCAATTATCATCCAATTCAAAAGAATTTAAGAAACGAGAAAACAGAGGGTTATAAGTAGGTGTTTAAATGAACGAACGAGCCAGCTAAAGAACATCATTTTAGCCCTAAAGGAATCACTGAGCTGAACTGACTTCAGTGTTACGCCTACTAGCTCACGTACACTTCACCTTAGCATGGGCTATGAGCAATTGCTGAGGATGTTATCTGTTACATCACATGTTTTATTTATTACCAAGTGATTTATTATTACATCATATATTTTAATATTATTCTTTAACTAGATAAGACATGTTTACTACACACATTTCAAAAGGAACTAAAGGCGTATAATAAATTGTAAGTTTCACCAGCTCTCCTTCCCTAGCCAGGCTATATTCTCCCCCATTTTCTCATAAATCCTCCCAGAGAGAGGAAGGACAAAGACATTAACACATGTTACACAAAGGATAGCACTTTATACGTCATTCTTTTCTTACATATCCTGGGAGTCATTTCCTATCAGAGCATGTAGAGGTACCCTGTTCTTTCTGAATGTCTTGGTGGTTGTAACCAAGGACAGAACAACCCAGTCTGGGGTCCGTGCATGGATTGGAGAACAAACACAGAGAAAGATTGTTCTGTCTTTCCTTTCCTGGTTGCAGGAGCATCAAACTAAGAACACTGAGGCCCTTGAACGCCTTTGTCCTTTCACAAAGAACAGCATTGGTGTCCTCTTGTACAGGCTGTGTGCATCCCCTGAGAATGTAAAGGACTGTGAATCATGCTGGACTTTGGGCTCATTAGTTCCCTATTGAGGGGCATTTAGGCTGCTGTAACAGCCACATGATGGAAGGTGGCTTAGAGGGCAAATTCAGAGTAAATCTATATGATAAAGTATTAGAAATGGAAAAGTTGAGTCAAAGAGATATTTATTATTTATTTTTAATTTTAAAAATTGAGATAGTATTCACATACCATAAAATCTGCTCTTTTATTTTTATTTTTTTGGGGGGATAATCTGCTCTTTTAAAAGGCAAGACCCATAACTGTTAGCAGCTGAGATATTTATTTTTAGTAGATTTTTTTTTTAATGTGGACCACCTTTAAAGTTTTTATTGAATTTGTTACAACACTGCTTCTGTTTTATGCTTTGGTGTTTTGGTCATGGGCCATATGAGATCTTAGCTCCCTGACCAGGGTTTGAACCCATGCCCCCTACATTGGAAAGTGAAGTCTTAACCACTGGACTGCCGGGAAGTACCCTGAGATATTTATTTTTAATTTTGATAAGTTTTGCCAAATTGCTTCATCAAAATGGAAATAAATGTATTTTTGACTCACTTCTAAGAATTTGTCTCACCACAGTGTACAGAACTATAAAGGTTTCTAGCTCCTTCCTCATCGCTCCCCACATAGAACAGTATCTCATTGGTCTTCATTCCCTGAAGGACAGGGAAGCCTGGCATGCTGCAGTCAATGGGGATGCAAAGAGTTGGACTCTACTGAGAGACTAAACAACAACATTGGTCTTATCTCAGAAGATAAGTCCAAGTCCAGGGAATGCACAGGGACACCCCCCCACACCGTTCCGTGGCACGCTGCAAAGAAACTGGGATCCTAGCATGTTTCCCACACTGACAAATGCACCTAAAGTCCAGCATGACTCACAGTCCTTTACATTCTTTCGAGAGATGTACACAGTCTGTGCAAGCTGTGTACCAATGCTGTCCTATTGTGACAAGGGCAAAGGCATTCTAGGGACCTCGGTGTTCTTAATTTAATGCTCCTGCAACCAGAAAATTAAAGAAGGAATAGTGTTCCTCTGTGTTTGTTCTCCAAACATATAGTGACCTCATACTGGGTTGTTCTGTCCTTGGTTGACAGTCACCAGTGCCAACAGTGCCAGCAACAGGACACTGAATAAGGTTTGCTTTGAACCACACCGTCTCTTCCCACCACCTGCCAGTCCCTGGCGATCTGGCAGGACCTCACCCCCTAGAAAACTGAGTCTGCGAGCTGCCGCCCAGAGTTTGTGTCCATCCACACTGAGAACACAGCCAGCCGGGTACCACTAGGCGTATAACACTGTCTTCCCCTTCCTTCCTTTTCCTCATGTGTTTTTATGAACATCCAAAGGAAAGATAATCAAAACCTGCAAGAAAACTGGCTGGCCGAGAAAATGAAAACCTGGGTGACACATGGATGAGGCCACGTGTTTACAGGTGCCTTTTGTAAGTAACATGGCCATAAAACAAGAGGCTCTTATAAAGAAATGTCACATTCTCCAAAGCTCTGTATAAATGACATTCTGTTTAAGGAGGGGAGGGGCATTTCATACTTATGCTCCTTCTTCGTCGTTTCATTTCCAACAAGGGGAAAGGAGTCCTAACTGTACAGTTTTCTAGGAGCAGAGTAGTTATGGAGCCAAGATTTTGCAGCAGCACACAAGGAAGGAAGGAAGGAAGGAAGGAAAACTAGAATGAAAAGAGGAAAAGGCATGGGAGGGTCTTTATTTAGCATAGCAGGCTAGAACAAAGGAACAGACAGCAGGCATTCCTCACCTCTGATTGGTTTTTCTGACTATTAAGCACACACACTTTAACTCAAAAGACAGAACTCCTGCCTTCCTCACCCGCAGGCTGAGCACCGTCGGAACAGAGTCAAGATTTGGATGAGCCCGTGTAATCCCCTTTCATTTTTCATCTGCTGTGCTGATTGTAAAGTGAAACAGAGCCACTGCCCTCTCCGAATGTGACACAAGGCTCGAAGCCCACGCGTTGCAGGGTCCCCGGGAGCCAGCTGCGTGCAGGTAACTGGAGCCTGCCCTTCGCCTCGCTGTTAATAAGAGTAATTGGCGCGCCACTGAGGGACTGCTGGAGCGCTGTGATTTGCTCAGTACGGGGGTCTCCCCAGACCATATGCGCATGCAGCGGTGATAGAAATATTTTCCATATGAGCTCTCCCCTCACATGCTTAAGTGCTCCAGCCTGAGTCAGGCTGGCCCATTTGTCATTTACTCTCCACACTGAAAAATCAACAGGGAAGCTGCGAACTTCAACTGCAACTAGAGGGCAATGGTCTGTCTGCTTTCAGCCTCCAGCATCACGAACCCAATTCAGTTCCTCCAGCTCCCATTCAGGACCCCTACCTCCGATCCACACCCCCCACCCCACAGGCCCAGAAAATATCTGCAGAGGACATGGGTAACTAACAGGCTAAAAGCCCAGGACAAATGACCCGTGGCCACACGCCTCTACGCCACATGTCTGTTTTCAACGGAGTAACGAGCCTGCTGCAACCACAGCTTGCCCTGCAGCCTGGATTTGGGAGCAGCTCCCTTCCACTCCTCTTAGAAAAGGGAAAGTCATTACGGGAGGCTTTCAGAGCTCTTTCTGTCCCCGCATTGCTAACAAAAGGCAGAGCTGTGAAGTGGCCCCGTGGCATTTCTAGGAGATACAGTTTGCACTTGGCTTTTCAAAGGGAAGACGGATTCAGGAAAAAGGCTGTCTTTTCATAACTCAGCCCTCAGTCTCCAAGACTTTCCATCAGAATAAGAAGTAAAAGGAGTGGATGAGGTAAATTTGTTGCAGGCTTCTTTGCAGGTGAGGGTGGCTACACCCAAGAGCTTCCCTCTCCAGCCCATATGATCATCCTTTCCAATCTCTGCCTGTGTCAAAAACTGGCTCCTACAGGCACCTATGATGTTCAGAAATGTATCCAGCAAACATGAGCTAAGCCAATAAGAATAAATCATCCTCATGGGTCTTAAACATGCCTCCCATCTATGGCAGATCTAGGACGCTCCAAGACCTGTTATATACCACTATCCTTCTTCAAACCTATGGTACTAAGTTAAGCACAGATTTTTTTTTCCCCCAAGCACATCAAAGTTAAAGAGGAGAAAAACGAAATGCAAAGCAGCAAAGAAAAGCAATTCCTCTAGCTTGCATAAGCAATACTGGAGAAATATTCTCAACAGGTAACAGTCCCTACTGGAATCTGACAAGTACATTTTTTTTTTTTTTTGGCAACAACAGAATTAGAAATGTACATGCTCCAGATATCTGTCACCAAGGCCATGCCAATCCCCTGGTGTGGCCACTGTACCAGAAAAAGTTTTCAGAAATTACAAGATTTTTTAAGAAGCAAAGAAATTTTCCTATAAGAAAAGGCAAGGCAAGCCTAAAAAAGCAAAATAAAGCATTACTCTTTGCACACCATAAAAACCCCTTGCCTGATCCCTCTTGGTAGATAGAAGAGGAAATTTAATGCTGACAAAAATACAACTTCTGACAAGATATTTTATTTGGCTTACCTCTCCCCCAGGTCTTGCTAACACTGCTGTTTGAACGTGGAGCAATGTTAATATCAGGTAGCTGACAAACATTATTACCCAAAGTTAGAACTACCCTAGAGGAGAACTCCGTCTGCCAAGTGCTAACAGCTAGCAGATGCACTTGTGTCTCGGGATTCCAGCCCCGGAGTTCCGCTAGGCACCGCACTGGTTCCCTCGGCTCCCCTCACTGTACTGCCCGGAGCTCCCAGCTCAGCCTCTGCTCCGAAGAAAACTGGTAAGCTGATCTCTTCATGTAATAACTTCTCCCGGCTGGGGGAGGGGACAGGAGCCAGCTGGGAGCTGGGGGGCTGCCTTTAACAGAAGGCAGAAAGGGGAGGGACAGAAATGATCAATGTGGAGTTCGGCATCTGGTCTCATTCATGAAAAGGGCTCCAAGGTAAGCACTCCACAGGCAGGCGGACGGGCCCCTGCTTTATCAACTGAGGCAGGCAGGAGGCAGCGATCGGCAGCAGGATAAGCTCTAGACTGGGAGCGGGGAGACCAGAGACCACCTTCCCGGTCCTGCTGCTGATAAGCTGTGTGTGCCTGGAAAAGTTACCAACCCTCTCTGGTCCTCAGTTGGTTGCCTCAGTGGTACAGTCAAGGGTTGGGAGGATCTCTTAATTCCCTTTTGGTTCTGATTTGATGACTGCAGAAATCTAGGCAGTCAAAGGCTGTGCTATCAAGGACCACCTTAAAGAGGAAAGAAATCACACAGTGCTCTGTGTTTACATGCTTAACATAAGGACGTGACTAGATGGGAACTGAGGAAGTCACTGTAATACCCTCTTGCTGCCTTACTGGGTCTCTGTCCCTAACCAAGAGCTTGAGGAATTACTGCAGACAATGTAAAAATAGACGGTAAGGTGAGAACAAGTGAAGCCCAGGTATTATATGACACTGGCACAGTGCACAAAAGCAAGATGGTTTTAGAGAAATACCTCTGGGCAGAATCGCGTTGACCATCAAAGCGGGGTTTCTGGGAAGAAGGAGCACAAAAACAGGTTGGGAAGTAGGTCATGCTAAAGCCTACAGTCCACTTGAGACATCATAAGCCAACTCAGTGTGAAAAAGCAGGCTCATGACTTAAAAGAGGTTGAGAACCCACCAAACATTAGATTCTGCTTAGAATGGGCACAAGAAGCCACTAAACCATCATGAAGTGGAGGACAGGATGACTGCATGGTGCAGTTAAAACAACCTGGGTCCCTGGAATTAGGGGGAAGTCAAGTCAAACCCTCATTCTACTACTAATTCAATGTGGGTCTGTGGCTGAGTATGTAACCCCAGTAAGCCCCAGCTGCTCCACTGGTCAAATGGGGAAAGGCCATCTGCTGGTTCTGATGATTATCAATGAGGTCATCTAGGTTCAAAACTTGGCACTGTTCCTGATACTCAGTAAAATGCTAAAGACAGCGGCTCTCTCTTTGATCTGATAAATATTGGCACTCAGTCCCAGAAAGTAAATTAATAAACACTTGAAAAGCCTCAGGTTGTGGGCATTTTCCTGTATTAATGAGGAAACTTTAAACCAGACTGCAGTTTGTGGCCATTTCAGAACATTTATTATCACCAGTCATTGTGACAATTTACTAGTGGGGAGTACTTTGGGGGGGTTGGGTGGAGGGACTTTCAGTCCTTTTTTCCAGGGCTGTAAGAGACAGAAGGTAATGGTGAAGAGAACACATTGTTAGAGAAAGGAAGGAATGAATTTCTTCTCTTCCCCATGCTTCCTCTTCTTTCTCCTTCTTGTTCATCATTATTATTGCTCAGCATTTGGTCTGTTCTGTTAGGTGACTGAAAAGGCACTGCTGTCTACTCAGTAACCTCACCGCAAAGGCAGGAATTGTCTAAGAAAACCAAACTACTTGAAAGATCAGGGTTCTGTCTAGTCCAGGGGTTGGGAAACTTTCTGTAAAGGTCCAGATAGTAAATACTTTTGACTTTGCAGACCACGTGGTTTCTGCGACAGCTGTTCAATCTTGCTTGTTGCTGTTTAGTCAGAAAGTTGTATCTGATTCTTTTGTAACCCTGTGGGCTTGAAGCCTTGCCAGGCTCCTCTGTCCACGGGATTTTCCAGGCAAGAATACTAAGTGGGTTGCTATTTCCTTCTCCAGTGGATCTTCCTGATCCAGGGATCGAACCCAAGTCTCCTGCATTGGCAGGCATATTCTTCACCATTGAGCCACCTGAGAAGCCCACGCAGCCTAGCTGGGGTAGCACAAAAACAACCAAAGGCAATACATACATGAAGGGGTGGACAGAGCTATGTCCCAATAAAACTTTGATTATGGAAATAGGTAGCAAGCCAGATTTGGCCATATTTGTCAACACACTTCTCAATCACCCTTCAACCCACTGCAATCTGATTATAACACTTCTCTACCACAAGGGCTCTAGAGATGTCACCAGTGGCCTCTGAGTCACGGAATAATATAAAGGATCATTTTTCAGAGCTTATCTCATTTTGACTTCTTTGCAGCATTAATGATGGCCTTCTATTTTTTTAAAATATTGTGGTAAAAATACATAGCATAAACTTTTACCACTTTAATAATTTTTAAGTGTATAATTCAGAGGCATTTTAGTATGGTCACAGTGTTGTAACACCATCACCATCATCCAGAACTTTTTCATTATCCCAAACAGAAACTCTGTATTCATTAAATAATAACTCCTCAATTCTCCTTCCTTTCAACCTCTGAAAACCTTGATTCAACTTTCTGTCTTTAGGAACTGGCCTGCTTAATGTTCCTCAACTCAGTGGAATCATATAATATTTGTCCATTTGTATCTGACTTATCACTTAGCATAGTATTTTCAAGGTTGTTGTAGCTTGAGTCAGAATGTCATGCCTTTTTAAGGTTGCACAATATTCCATTGTGTAGACATACCACATGTTGTTTATCCATTCATCTGTTGATGGACACTTGGACCTGTCAAATGTACTTCAAACTTAAAAGGTCTAAAATTGAACTAAAGTTTCCCTGAAAATGGTTCTTCTTCCTGTTTTCTCCATCACAGTGAATGACTTCACTGTCTATCTAACTCCTAGAGATGGAGAGGTAGGTGTTATCCTGAGTTGTCTTATTTCCTTACCAAACCTTCACCAGGTATGATACAGTTACCTTTGAGAGCTATCTCCAGTCTGCCCATGGCCCCCGATTCCAGCTGCCTCTGCCCCTATCTGGGTGGGCCTCTACTATCCCTTCCTGGCTTTTTGTAGCAAGACCGTATAACTTACCTACTCTGGTCTTTCCTTTTCTAACCTTATTCCTCACTGCAACCACTGAGATGCTCCTAAAATGTGAATCTAGTCATGACATGCCCCTGATTCTTTTTTTAAACTCATTTTGAAATAATTTTATATTTACAGAACATTTTCAAAGATAATACAGAGTATCATGGTTTATCTTCCCCTAGTTCCTTCTAATATTAACATCTTAAATAGCTATGGTACCTTTATGAAAAGTAAGACATTAACATTGATATAATGATAGTAACTAAAATAAAGACTTTATATTTCTCCTGTTTTCCCCCAAATGTCCTTTTACTGTTCCAGGGTCCCATCCCAGGACCAACACATCTCTAGTCTTTTACCATGTATGACAGTTACTCAGTCTTTGTTTTTTATTACCTTGACCCTTATGAAGAGTACTGATTAAAGGCTTTGTAGAATGCCTCTCAGTTTGAGTTTATCTGATGTTTTCTCATAATTAGACTCTGGTTATGGCTTTTGGGGAGGTAGACCACAGAGGTGAAGTGCCATTCTCATCACATTTTTCAAGGGCACCCTATACCAGTACTACTGGTGACGCTGACCTTGATCACTTGGTTGTGGTGATGTCTGCCAGGTTTGTTCACTGTAAAATTACTACTGATAGTTTTCTTTTTCCATATCCTATTCATTAGAAATGAGTGAGCAAGTCCAGTGGAATTAAGTGCCACTTCCTGAAGAGGGAGTATCAAAGAATATTCAGATATCCATCACAATGATTAATACATATTTTGGGGAGATACTTTGAGGCTATGCAAATATTCTGTTTTGAAAAGTTTTATCCACTCATTTGAATATTCATTGGTAGATCTTGCCTGCAGCACTTCTTAATGTAGTTCTCTAAATGTCTATTTTCTGTTTCCCATCTACATTTATTAATCATTCATTCATATGGAATTCATTCATATGGAAGATTTGTCCCTCCCACCCCCATTTATTTATTAATTCAGTCATCTATTAATTCTTCTGTTTCTTAAAACCTTTTGATTACTTTCCATTATGGATGAAGTCCAAACTCCTTAACATGACACTTGCGAGGCTGTTTACAGTCTGATCTCTTCCTGCCCCTCCAGCCTCCTCTTCCTCCCCTTTTCCTGTTCACACACACTCCACTGTCCAGACATCTTGAGCCACAAGAAATTATCCCCAAATGCCATGTGTCCTTGTGCTCCTTGTTGGTCCCTTTCTCTAGACTGTCATTCCCCCAGCCTCAGTGGGTTGGCTCTTGTTGCACTCTACCTCTTTGAAAACTCAGCTCAAATAAGCACCAAATACCGGAAACCACCTACATGCCCATTGATAAGAACTAAATGAATAATTTGTGATATCTATAAAATAGAATACTCTGCAGCAGTAAGATAAAGATTGAGCTTACTTCCTATATAATGATATGAAACAGCTCTAAGATTTATTCAGTGAGAAAAGTGGGATACACTACAGTGTGATTACTATCCAGTTCTTTGTGCATATGTGTTTATAAGTGCTTGTATATGTATCAGCTATCTGCGGAAGAACACACCTGAGGCTACCCACAATATCTGCTTCTAGGGAGAGGAACTCAGTAGCTTCAGGGCAGAAATGGGGTCAAGACTTATGCCTGTGTAGGCACTTAGTCACATGTGGTTACCAAGCACTTGTGATGTGGCTTTTCTAAACTGTGATCTGTTGTACATAAATATACTTTGTATCAATGTGAAGACTTGGTACAGAAGAAGAATGTGAAATATCTTATTAATATGTTTTTTGTTGATTAGATGTTAGAATGATAATTTTATATTTGCTGGTTTAAATAAAGTATGGTATTATACAACTTGCCTTGTTTTACTTTTTAAAAATGCGACTACTAGAAAACTTTTAAATTACATATTTCTGTTGGACCACACGTCTATATCCCTGTCATACTTACAGAATTGTCAGAAATGTGAATGCACTGCTATTCCAAAAGTAAATAAAAATGAAGCAATGGTAATAATAACAGTTAATAATAGAAATAAGTAAGTACTCATATACAAATCTCCCTCCACCAATGATTCATTTAAAGGTCATGTCTCCTGGGAGTTGTGTCTTGACAGGCTCCCCACCCCGCTGAAGGCACGGCCCCTGGCCTTCGTCCCTAGGCATTCTCCGATTTGGTCCAATGCAGTATTTACTGTAATTGTTTCCTAATGTATCCGCCTTCACCAGTACAGAGTGAGGCCTCAATGATAGAAGATGTGTCTTCTGTGTCCCGTGGCTCCGCACAGAGCCTGGTTCAGCGTGCACTGAGTCAGGGAGTGAATGCCAGAAAGGGTCCTATAGGAAACTCTCCTCTTTTTGTGACAGAAGACGAGGTCCTCTAATGGCACATTTCAGATACCACGAAGGGGAAAATGAAAAGCAGAAATTTCCAGAAAGTATATCCCTCCCAGAAATGCAGACAACTGTTAACCTAACTGTTGCCTGACCCTGATATAGAACGTACAAGTAAGTGGGGGCGGAATACAAGTAACCAAAAACAGGGAAAATGAATGTTTTCCTAAAATCACACATTTCATGTAAAATATAATCATACACTACTGTCTGAATAACAAAGAAGAATAAGCCCATAGCAAATAGCACCTCTAAGGCTATTCTATTTCCTGCAAAGAATGTCCATCCCCTTATGAAGGAAGAAGTGAGGCCGTTTTCTCCATAGAGATATAGTATATGTATAGCTAAATGAGTCAGACTATCTTTATTTCCTTAAATATGCTTACACTGGATGGAATGGGTAGAAACAAAATCTCTGTCAAGAAGTTGGTTATTGGTCTGGGAGCAGGTGTTAGTAATTAACTCTCCCTTTGTGTGGACCACAGAGTCATTAAATAGCCAAGGAAGTGGGAATGAGGAAAGCAAAGGGGGAGTTCTTTGCTCCATTCCCCTCAAACATATGGAAAATCATGAGATGCTACAGCAAAGGAAGGCAGGGGTCCTTCCCTTTCTCCAGTTCCTGCTTATAACAGACTGACTCCCATAACCTGTAGGGCAGCTGTGCTGTTAGGCTGAGCACCTTTGGGGTCACTGAAATGAGGGCAATGCTTCTTGGCTTGACTTTGAATTTGAGACAGGAGCAGGGCCAGAGATGCTGTTGGGGAGATGCTCACACACAGCACAGGGGGCAGGCTCATCCCAAGTCATGGGTAGTGAATGCAGACATTGGGACCACTCATGTTGACCATATTCTTTATTTCAATCATTTACCCTAAGGCAGAGGTTCTCAAACTGTGGTCCCCAGACCAGCAGAATCAGCATCATCAGGAAGCTTGCTAGAGATGCAAATACTTGGGCCCCACCGCAGATCTACTGACTCAGAAACTCAGGGCGTGGGACTAATGGATTTGTGTTGCTCTATGTAACAGTTCTCTGTCTAATAATCTGAATTCAAACTGTATAACTTGAAAGGGTTATTACAATATATTTTATGTATTATCAATTAAAACATTTTATTTAAAACATTAAAACCATTTAAGTAAAAACATACTGTTTATTAAAGACATTTTCTTAGAAAACGTGACTGTCTGATACTAAAACATAGCATAAAGCTGTAATAATGAACAGTGGCAAATAAAACAGGTGTAGGGATAGACATTATTTGCATAACTAAACATGCAAAAGGATTTAATGTGCAAACAATGAATCACTACAGATCTGCAAGGAAAGGATGGAAAAGGGTTCAGAGAATGGCTATTTGGGAAGTTAAGTTATTTTCCTAAATAATACCATATACTGTTAATAAAAATAAACTGCAGGCAGATTTAAGATGAAAGCAGTAAAAAAAAAAAAGGTCAATATTTCTATATTCTTGGAATGGGGGAGGACTTTTAAGCATAGCTCTTAAAAAGGCAGAAATCATAGAAGAAAAGATTTGTATGCATTTTTAAGATTCGGTAAATCAAAAATTTGCCTACCATTAACACAATTTAAAGTCAAACACATAGTAGAAAATGTACTTTGCTTGTTTATTTACTTAAAATATCAATGCTTATCATGTGCTCAGAGTTGGAGATACTGTGATCAGCAAAACCAGACTCAATTCCTATCTTTATGGAGCTTGCTGCCTGGTGCAGGAGGCCAATATTAATGAAACCCAATAAGTAAATTGAAAATTGAATGTGAAAAGGGCTGCAAAGAAAAGATACCTGGTGAGATGAGGCTTCTCCTCATTATGGAGGCTGGCTTGTGACAGGAGCAACAATGGCTTTCACAAGGACCCGAGAGGAAGCAGGTGTGGATGCAGAGAGAGTGGGCGAGTGGAAGCACAGCATCAGATTAGGCTGAAGACAAAGGGAGGGGCCATGACAAAGAGCTGCATCCTTTTCCTAATGAGAATCTGTTTCAAAACCAGAGTCAGCAGTTACACGACTAGAATTGCACTTTGCAAAGGCCACTCTGTCTACAGAGAAAGGGCTGAAGAGAGGTGAGAGGCAAGAGGGCAGGCTGGGAGGTCAGTGAGAAGATTATGGCTGGAGTCCAGCCGACAAGGGATAAGAGCTTAAACCACGACAGTGAAAAGAAGTGACTCATTTCAAAGGTAATTTACAACATCTATAATGGAAAAGAGTTTGTGTCCACAATAGACTTTTAAAAACTCACAAACCAGAAAATGCCAATTTTAATAGGGAAAGACTGGAAACAATGTTCAGTAGCAGAGTGGCTAAATGAAGTATGGTATATCTCAAAATCCTAGCCGATCATTTAAAGTGACTATGAGATATACTTACTGATATAGGTACATTTTGATATTATACTGCTTTAAGATAAGAGTAGGCCACTTAACTGGAAGAAGCGTTTTCTCCACAGATAATTCAGGGATAACTGGATATCCACAGGCAAAAGAATGAAGGTGGACCTGTACTTCACACCACGTACAAAAAATTAGCACAAAATGGATTACAGTCTATGGCAGGCAGAATAAGAGTTCCTCAAAGATGTCCATGTTCTAATCCTGAGAACATGACAAATACATTACATGGCAAAGGGTTACATTATGTGACAAAGGGTACTTAAGATAACAAATGGAATCAAAGTGGCTAACCAGATTACTTTAAAATAGGAATAGTACCTTGACTATCCAGATGGGTCCAATCTAATCACAAAGTTCTTTAAATGTGGAAGAGTGAGGAAGAGGAAATGGGGTACAGTTGTCCTTCCCTCAGTATCCTGGGGGGATTTGTTCCAGTACCCCCAAGGATACCAAAATCTGTGGATGTTCAAGTCCCTTATATAAAATCACATGGTATTTGCATATAACCTATGCACATTCTCCTGTATACTTTAAATCATCTCTAGATTACTTATAACACCTAATACAATGTAAATGCTATGTAAATGATTGCTATAATGTGGCAAATTCAAGTTTTGCTTTCTTGGAACTTTTTAGAAATGTTTTTTCTAAATATTTTCTATCTTCAGTTTATTGAACTCATGGATGCAGAACCAGTGGATATTGAAGACTGACTATAATTTGATGTGAGAAGAATTCAACACATCATTGTTGGCTTCGATAAAAGAGCCATGAGCCCATGAGTGTGGATAGTCTCCAGAAAAGGAACAAGATAGGAATCTCTAGAGCCTCCACGTGGAATGCAGCCTGTTGATGCTGTGATTTTAGACTAGTGAGACCCACTTCAGACTTCTAACCTCCAGAACTGTATGAACATGAATTTGTGTTACTCCAGGCCACTGTTTGTGTTAATTTATAGCAGCCCTAAGACAGCCATATATAGATCTAAATGTAAGAGCTAAAACTGTAGAACTCTTAGAAGAAACTCAGAAGTAACTTCATGACCTTGTGTTAGCTGATAGTGTCTTAGATAAGATACCAAAAGCACAAGTGACAAAGGAAGAAATAAATGGAACTTCATCAAAATGAAAGACTTTTGTGATGCTACTGATAGAAAGTGAAAACACAAACCACAGACTGGGTGAAAATATTAACATATCATATGTCTGATAAGGGATATTTTCAGAATATACAAAAATTCCTAAACTTGGTTAATAAAAAGACAATCCAATTAAAAAAGTCAAAGGACTTGAATAGACATTTCTCCTCCAAAATATACAAATGGCCAATAAGCACATGAAAAGAGGCTCAACGTCATTAGTCATCAGGGAAATACAAATCAAAACCACAATAGGATATCACGTCATACAGAAATACAGGTAATAGCAAATGTGGGTGAGAATGTGGAGAAATGAAAACACTCACACACTACTGGTGGTAAAATATAAAATGGTGCAGCTGCTTTGGAAAACAATCTGGCAGCTGCAGTATCAAGAGAAATGTAGAATTACCATATGACCCAGCAACTCCAATCCTAGTTATACCCCTAAAAGAAATGAAAATATATGTCCACACAAAAATTTGTACATGGATACTCCTAGAAGCATTATTCATAACAGCCAAAATGTGGAAACAACTCAAATGTTTGTCACCTGATGAATGAATAAAAATACCCAAACAATGGAACAGTATTTTGCAATAAAGAAAAATGAAGTACTAATACAGGCTACAATATCATGCCTTTCAAAAATACTATGTTAAGAAAAAGAAGCTAGTCACACAGTCCCCTTATGAACCGATTCCATTTATACAAAATGTTCAGGATAGGTAAATTTATAGAGACAGAAAATATATTGGTAGTTTCTTAGTCCTGAGGAGTGTGAGAAGAAATGGGTAGTATTTCTTCTTGGGGTGATGAAAATTTCTAAAAATTAGATTGTGGTGACTGTTGCATAACTGTGAATATACGAAACTATGGTGCTATATGTTCTAAATGTATGAATAGTATATGTGCATTATTTTTAAGAAAAAAAAAATTTAAAGTATACCATAATATGGCATACTTAATTCTGTTCTGGGTAAACATAAAAGGCGATTTTTTTTTTTTTTTTTGGCCACATTGTGTGGCAGGCGGGATCTTAGTTCCCTGACCAGGGATTGAATTTGTGCCCTGTGCAGTGGAAGCAAGGAGTCTTAACCACCAGACCACCAGGGAAGTCCCATCACATTCCCATTTTTATTTATTTATTTATTTTTATTTTTTTCCATCACATTCCCGTTTTTAAAATTTTAGTTATTTTTCTACAATGGGCAGCAGAAGAATAAATGTAGTAAGGAAAAGAAAATTACTTTCATTTGGAAAAAAATGGGAACTATAACAATAAAAATGGGAAAGATTATGAGTCAATTCACAAATGAAGATATGCAAATGCAATATGAAAATGGAAGATGAAAAGCAAGTTAACATTATTGATGGCCAAAGAATTACAAAACCAAATAACATCATTCCATGTTCACCTGATAACAATTTTTGTGAATGGCAATACTCACTATAGGCTTCCCTGGTGACTCAGATGGTAGAGTCCACCTGCAATGCAGGAGGTCTAGGTTTGATACCTGGGTCAGGAAGATCCCCTGGAGAAGGGAATGGAAACCCACTCCAGTATTTTTGCCTGGAGAATTCCATGGACAGAGGAGCCTGAGGGCTATAGTCCATGGGGTGGCATAGAGTTGGACATGACTGAGCAGCTAACACTATACCTACTATGGGCAGGAGTTCAGAAAAATGGGTAGTCTGACATAAGGCTATTGAGAACGTAAATCTGAATAGCTGCTTTAAGAGCTGGGCTTCTCAAACTTTTAATGTGTACACAGAAGAGCAACCCAGTTACATCTTACCCTCAACTAGCTTTCCCCCTTCAATTCCCAATCCTACTTTACCTCTCTTTCTTTTTCACCTCTCTTTCTCTCCCTCCTCTCAGCATAAAAGCTAAGCTGGCAGAAGGTGTATCAAGGCCATACCTAGACAGGGAGTTCTGACTTCTGTTAACCTCAACTTGCTGGAACCAGCCACAATCTTGGCATTGAATATAACGAGCCCCCAAGCTGTTGAAACAGCCCTCTGAAGGCTGGTAATTGGCTCTGCTGGGGTATTTCCCCCAGCTTGAATGTAGAACTTTTTCATTTTTTAGTAATAATTTCTATCTGGGTCTTTTATTTTTTTTCTCCCCATATAAAGGATTTGAAGAAGATAACATGATGGCTGTAGCTACCAGTAAAAAGTAGCAAGAAGAAGCCAGTATAAATTGTAAAAGTAGACACCA
The DNA here is from genome assembly GCF_910594005.1 of Cervus elaphus. NCBI lineage: Eukaryota > Metazoa > Chordata > Mammalia > Artiodactyla > Cervidae > Cervus > Cervus elaphus. Next base: position 81,846,134 of record NC_057826.1, read on the forward strand.
TAATTAAAAGCAGTTTAGTACCAACTGATGTGGGGTAAGGAGCTAGATACTTTACAAGCCTCTGAGGGTGATAATTCAAGTTCTTAAGAATAATTCCAAAGTAAAATCCAATAAAACAAATCATTAAGAAAGAGGTCAAGGTTTCAATAGTTACTGTGCATGTTATTTAATATTTATTGTGCCAGGCATTAGGTGGGAGGCAGACATGATCCCCATTTAATCCTCAAATCCTATGGATTAAGTATCACTGGGAAAGGTATGGGAAACCATATTTTCCATATGGTTTAAGAAAACATAAAAGTATATAGAATACTTTAGACCATGTTTTTAGGTTTCTAACTCCTGAATGTCTAATAATTTAGAAAAAAACAATTACCTTTATTTCTCCTGTTTAACTGAGCTTTCCCTTTGCAGCCCAGCACCTGGCATCAGGAGTGTTTAATCTAATTTAAAACACAATAAATGTAGTTAATCACTAACCCTGGCTTTCAGCTGAAATTGTTAGGCAAAAAATCAAATAGACTTCTTGCTGATAAAGAGCCTTGCTTCATAGTTCTTATGATCAATATACACAGCATATTTTTGAATGGATAGCCCACATAGTTAGTCTTTAGGCAATTATGAAATTTGTTTTCCCACAGTAACGAAATATAAAAATGGTGCTGTCATGTTCAGAAAAGTGTCAAGTGCCAATGCAAGGAGAAAGTTTTTAAAATTCACCTCTTGTATCATCAAGTTCATTACTTAGGGTGGTGGCAGCTGCTGTAACAGATAAACCTTCAGGTTTTACAGGCTTAATTAAGAGTTTATTTCTCATTTGGGTAAATTCCAGACGGTGGGGCAAGGAGTACTCTGCTCCACATGGCCACTTAAGACATCCAGGCCTCAGCACATGGCAACCAGGGGCACCCCAGACATAGACATCCACCTGGCAGATGAGGAGGGGAGAAAGTGGAGGATCGTTAGGACTGGCCCACCTTCCACTAGTCACATCGAACTGCAAGAAGGCTAGTAAATATGACTGATCTGTGGGCCCAAGAGAAAGAATCACAGGTCTGGTGGAGGGTTCATTGTTGTTACCTGTATTATGCAAAAGTGTGATGTCTATTTGTTGTAAGGTGAATTTGAATAGCTCAGGTTTATGCTATGCTATGTATGAGGCTTAAATGTCTATTTTGTATCCAGATTTTCTCCTGCCTTTGTTTCATTTCAGTCCAGCCAAGAAACGTGATGAATTCACTGAAGAAGCACGTCTCATCATCCCATCATTTGACGCTCAGATTCTTCAGTTTCAGAAACAGAAGCTTCAGCTTCAGTGAGGGAGTTACTGCTTATTCTGCGGGGTGCAGAGAGGTAAGGAAATGAAAATCAAGGGCCTACTCTATGCTGCCACTTGACAGACATGATGTTATTTAATATTAATAAGGAAGGAATTTTTTGAAAATTACTTAGTTGCAGGGCTTCCAGCTGGCGCAGTGGTAAAGAATCCATCTGCCAATGCAGGAGATACAAGAGACTCAGATTCAATCCCTGGGTTGAGAAGATCCCTGGAGTAGGAAATGGGAACCCACTCCAGTATTTCTGCATGAAAATCTCCATGGACAGAGGAGCCTGGCAGGCTGTCATCTACGGCGTTGCAGAGTTGGACAGGGCTGGGCGCACACACACTACTACTACTAAGTTGTAAAAAACTTAGCTCTTTTAATAGAGAAGACTCAGTTTTCTTAAATAATCAAAGATCAATGAAGAATACACAAAGCACTGGAAACCATTTTGATAAAACCCAGAATCTTTCTTGGCTGATTACTTAGAAGGTAAAAAAAAAAAAAACCTTGCACAGTCTCATGAAGGACAGACCAATAGTCCAAGAAAACTTTCTTATTTTAACAGATGAAAGAAAATTGTTTGAGTTTTATATAAATATACTATTGATATTAAAGCTTATTTTTTTGCAAGTCACTTTAGAGCTCTTTTACATATTAATATTGGCAATACCCTGTGGAGCTAGAATAACATCACATATACATATCCATGGACATGCATAAACATGGAGATGGACACAGACAGCCTATAGTTTTTGTTCCAAAACCTTAACCATGAATCAGGTACAACAAATACACAAGTCACTAGTTTATGAATGACAGCTGAGTCCAAATTGTTTCTCTGGCAGATAGAATAAGTTATGGTTACCCACTCATATGGCTAAAGCTCTTTACTTTTTACTATGTGGAGAAGAGTTTTTTTATTGAAGTACAGTTGATCTACAGTATTATATTAGTTTCAAGTGTACAACATAGGAAGTCAATATTTTTATAGATTATACTCCATATATCAATGTATGACAAAACCCACTGAAATGTTGTGAAGTAATTAGCCTCCAACTAATAAAAAAAAAAAGTCATTATAAAGCATTGACTATATTCCCTGTGCTATACAATATATCCATGTATAGCAGTTTGTACATTGTAGTTTGTACCTCTTAATCCCCTGCCGCTATCTCTCTCTTCTCTCCCTATTACTAACCACTAGCTCATTTTCTGTGAGTCTGTTTCTGTTCTGTTCTATTTGTTTGTTTTATTTTTTAGATTCCACTATAAGTGGTAAAATATGGTATTTGTCTAGAGAAAGGAGTCTTATTTCTATTTGCCAGGTGAGAAAGCTAAGGCTCACAGAAGTAGACAGCTCTGCCAAGGTTGCGGTAGTAGGAAGAAGTGGACCTCCATTTGGGTGTTGCCTACGTCCAAATACTTTCTACTGTATCACCGTTTCCTGAGATGCCAAGCATTCTTAGGTGACACTGCAGGCTGCCAGGAGGGGGGGGGGTCCTGACAAGGGCCACGACTCTCAGAGTCGAGGAGCCCTGTTTATTACAACAACGCCCACAACTCACGGTGAAAGCACTTGCCTTGAATCCTAAGCACCGACTCTGCCATGGTAAAGGTGGAGGGATGAGGGGATTTTCCATGTTAGTTGTTCTCCACTTTCAACTTTTGCGGTTTCCAGTAATAATCACTTTAGGAAGTTGGGCATATACCTGAGAGCAAGAGATTTCAAGGTACTCTTCATTCTTACTTAAGGCAGTTTTCCTAGGCTTGAACCTAGGCTATTTCAGACAATATAATATAAACAGAAAAATGGATGGATATCAACAATGTCTGAATAATGTCTATGAAGAAAATTCAATGTAAGAATAGTAAATGTGAACCGAAGTGTATACGTGTGTGTGTGTGTGTGTATTGATGTCACTGGTAATAGAGCAGTGGTCTGTAAACTTTCTGTGTGTGTCTATAGCACTATTTCAGATACTCAAATTTGAGGCTGCACACTTGAAGGATTTCAAAGGTGAACACTAGTTATGAAAAAAAAAACAAACTTCAGGAAGTGCAAAAAACTTTCCACACTTGTCACACTATTTACTTTTGTTGCCCTGCATTCAGGAAGAATTGCTTGCTGTCCTGACCACATGCTTTTTTATATTCACAAGAAGCATTTTCATATTGCAATAAATGACCATTTTCCATATGTGTGAGTTTGATGCAACACAGAAAACCATGCCTCCTTCTGTGCCACATCGCATAACCTGTTCAGTTCAACACACCATCTGACAGGCACTGGAAGATAATCTGTTCTAGGATGAAGCAAAAACAAATCCATTCTATCCAGGTCAAAATTTGGCAGAACACCCAAGTGCCACAACGACACAATAACCCATACCAGTGGCGGCAGGCATTCACATCACCTAATTAGAAATGTGTCGAATAAAAGTCACAACATTTGTGCAAGTGAAATATTAAGCTCCTTTTCACATATACAGCCCTTCACCCGGCCCATAAACATGCCAAGAGAGATTCAACATCATGTTTCAAGTACAACACTAAAGAAATAGTTTCTTTCAGGAACAAAAAAGCCAACGCAATGTTAAAAAAAGAATCACTACACTAAGCCCAAGAACAGCGCAATAAAATTGCCAAGAACGACAGCATTTCTGTCTACTCAGTGGACCTTTAAGCGACTGTCTCCTAACAAATACTCTGCCTGTGCCAGTGATGTGTGATTTAAGAGAGGAAATACTTAGGGGCTTAAGAGACCTTTGCAGGGAGCCTGGAAGCTGGCTGCAAGTTTGAAGACATCTGCATTCCCTGGAATCTAGGTTCATTTCTCTCTGGGAACCACCAGGATGTAGAGTCCATAAACTGTGATTTTAGAAGGTCTCTAAAGTAGGCAATGAATCAGAACAAAATGAAACTCAGTGCAAGTAGGTAGCAATTTATCATGGCTTTGTCCCCAGTATATGCAAGAAAATTCAGACAGAGGTAATGGCAAAGGGATGGGTCAGTGAAAACACTTTGAAGCTTGATAATGTATCCAGGAGCAGAAGGAAGCTGAACAGAGTTGGTTCTCATTTCCTTGGCTCAGCGACTATTTCCTGGGTGTCTGCATTGTGCGGGTGTTAGAAGCTTCTAGATGAATGAGATACACTTCTGTGTTCCAGGGGCTCCAGGGAACAGAGAGAAGGCACTGCCTCTCTGGTGAGATGTCAAGGCAGAGCCGTGGTCTCTTAGAGCTACTCACTGGCTCTCGCTGAGGTTTTCTACTGCACTTGTGGGACCAGTGAGATTTCTCTGCTTCTCAAAAATCCCAACTGATTCTGGACTTTTCAGCATGATTTAGGACGTAGACTTCTGTGTCTGGGTCCTGTTTCCTCACAGTTGGAACGTTCTGTACACCGACTGTGATAACGGTAGCCAGTTATTTCTAACTCATTGCTTAGGAAAACATCCCACTAATACATAAAATCTTTGCATGGAGTCCTTTCTGTGTTATAAATCTTATAACAAACTCACGACCTCATAGTTTGCATAAATGTATTCACGGGCATTTTTCAACCTCCGTCTGCCCCCTAAAGGCTCTGAGCCCAGACCTGACCTTGTCTGATTCTGTATCCTCCACTGTCTTCTGCATATTTCCATCTGCAAGTCTTATCAACATTTGAAATCCAAAACATCTACAATTAGATTCATAATCTGGTAGTTATGAATGTCAGTTTTAACATGAGACTGCTTGGAGTCAAATTCTGGTTGCACCACACCGCAGCTATGTATCCTCGGGCAAGTAACTTTATCTCTATGTGCCTCTGGGTCCCATTTATAAGATCTGATGATTGATAGTACCTATCCCTGATGGTTGTCATGAGAATTAAACGAGATATTGTGTGTGAAACACTTAATGTGGTGTCTGATGCATACTAAGAGCTCAGTAAACATTTGCTTTTTTTTTTAAACTATTCATTGCAAAATTGATGTCCATAATTTTGTCATTGGTACCAACCATTCTTCTCTAAATGGGACAGGGAGTGTTAAAGACAGGAGCGGCTTCTGCCAGTTGCTGTCAGTATCTGTAAGTTTGGGAAAGGCTATCCCCCAGAAGTCCCCTTTAGAGAGCCACAGTGTACATGAGCATGCCAAAAGCTCAAAGAAGCACTGCAGAGAAGCCTGTTCAACCCTGTTCAATCCAGTGTTTCCCAAATGTGTTTGTCTATAGAACAATTTCCAGTATTTTACAACATGTGTTTTAGGGAAACATATGTTAGTGTTGCACTAAAACTTCTTCTCTTATTCACCACACATGCAGTAAAAAAGTCCTGGCAAATTCCTTCATATGTCTCCTGATTCCAACTCCTCTTCTTTACTCCCATGCTCCACCCCCTGACCCCTGACGCCACCAGTCCAGTTCCTCATTTCCTCAGGCCTGGACTAAGGTTAGAGCAGCCAGGGAGCCCACCCTCTCCATCCTACTCCCCTTGTCAAATTATCTTCCTAAGACATCAAACTGACATCATGGCATATGGTCCCATCACTTCATGGCAAATAGAAGGGGACAAAGTAGAAGTAATTACAGATTTTACTCTTTTGGGCTCAAAAATCACTGTGGACGGTGACGGCAGCCATGAAGTTACAAGACACTTTCTCCTTGGAAGGAAAGTTATGACAAACCTAGACAGCATATTAAAAAACAGAGATATCACTTTGTCGATAAAGGTCCGTACAGTCAAAGCTATGGTTTTTCCAGTAGTCATGTATGGATGTGAGAGCTGGACCATAAAGAAGGCTGTAAGTGTTAGTCGCTCAGTTGTGTCCGACTCTGTGACCCCACGGATTGTAGCCCACCGGGCTCCTCTGTCCATGGGACTCTCCAGGCAACAATACTTACTGAAAGTGGGTTGCCATTCCCATCTCCAGGAGACCTTCCCAACCGAGGGATTGAACCCAGGTCTCCTGCATTGCAGGCGAATTCTTAATCAGCTGAGCCATTGCAGCTAATCTAAAGAAGGCTGAGTGCTGGAGAACTGATGCTTTTGAATTGGTGTTGGAGAAGACTCTTGAGAGTCACTTGGACTGCACGGAGATCAAACCAGTCAATCTAAAGGAATCAGCCCTGAATATTCACTGGAAGGACTGATGTTGAAGCTGAAGCTCCAATACTTTGGCCACCTGATGCAAAGAACCAACTCATTGGAAAAGACCTTGATGCTGGAAAAGATTGAAGGAGAAGAGAGTGGTAGAGGATGAGATGGTTAGACAGCATCACCAACTCAGTGGATGTGAATTTGAGCAAACTCCAGGAGATAGTGGAGGACAAAGGAGCCTGGTATGCTGCAGGGGGTCACAGAAAGTCAGACATGACTTAGCAACTGAACAACAACAAACAACAACAACAAATACATCAAAGTCAGGGTAATGGGTTGAATTGTTTCCTCCAAAAGATGGACCAACTGACCTAAACCCCAGAACTTATAACTGTGGATAATGGAGTTAAGGTCATGCTCCCCCAAAACACAGCCCCTTGGCATATTTTAAGCTAAAGGAATTTGAGAAATGGTAGGTGCAGGGAGGACTCTATGATCTTCCCCTGATCAGAGAGTCAAACATGACTGAGAAACTAACACTTTCAGTTTTGGGCTTCCCTGATGGCTCAGATGGTAAAGAATCTGCCTTCAGTTCAGGAGACCTGGGTTTGATCCTTGGGTTGGGAAGATCCTCTGGAGAAGAGAATGGCTACCCACTCCAGTACTCTTGCCTGGAGAATTCCATGGACAGAGGAGCCTGGCAGGTTACGGTCCATGGGATTGCAAAGAGTTGGACATGACTGAATGACTAACACCTACATTCACAAACTCTGGCACTCAGATCTTTTGGTTCCACTTAGAGATACAGCAGTGTTAAATTATATATTCCAGGAGGCACACAGAAAGTAAACACAGATTCTGGGTTTGCTAATCCACCAGGTGATGAAAAAGAAAACAAATTGATTTATAGGATAATAAACTCTTTTAGAATCCAGGTGAAGGACTGGATCACCTCTAAGAGGTGATCTCCTTACTCATGGCCATTTGGTAAAGAAGTTCATGGCCCTTCCACAGAAGTTCAGTTGTCCTGGGAGTCTAGATATTTTCAAGCTAGAGAAAGCCAGGCATATGATTAAAAACTGACTTTGCCAAGATCACAGAGCCTAAGAAAACTGAGATCAGATTATCCACCCGTGTTTTTGGATAGGAACAGATGAACGTCAAAGAAAATATATTTTTTAAATGATGAAATGGAATCAATTAAATATGATGCCTAAGGAATCTTATTTCATTTATTTAAATGGTTTCCTCTTAAATGATTCCCTCCTGCATATTTGTTTTCTTTAAAAAATCATGGAAAATGAAAATACCTTACCAAAAATTATTCATAATCCTACCACTTTTCCTGTTTTGTGGGGAGAGTGGAGAAGCAGATAGCTTTTTCGGTGTTCATTAAGTGGAACTAGAAGGGCAAAAATTTGAGCAGTGGCATTTGAGCAGTGTATCATTTGCATCATTTGAGCAGTGGCACTTTTAGACTTAGTAGGAGAAGACAATGTAAGGGGATCAAACCAGTCAATCCTAAAGGAAATCAGTCCTGAATATTCATTGGAAGGACTGATGCTGAAGCTGAAACTCCAATATTTTGGCCACCTGATGTGAAGGACTGACTCATTGGAAAAGACCTTGATGCTGGGAAAGATTGAAGGCAGGAGGAAAAGGGTATGACAGAGGATGAGATGGTTGGATGGCATCACCGACTCAATGGACATGAGTTTGAGCAAGCTTTGGGAGTTGGTGATGGACAGAGAAGGCTGGCATGCTGCAGTTCATGGGGTCGCAAAAAGTTGGACACAACTGAGCGACTGAACTGACTGAGGAGAAGACAATGAAGTAAAGCAGTAATTTTTTTCTCTCTATTCATATCAAGTTCCCCCTTCCAACCCACGTTTTGCTCAAGCCTATTACCTTCAGGTTGCTTCCTGATCCTGACAGTTGGTCTACTAACATTTCAAAATCAGTGTGGTCAAGCAATGCCTTCACTGTTCATCCCCAAGATCTCTCTTTCAACTTTGTATTGTTATATTCACTCATTCTTTTGGGTTTACAAAGACTTCTTGGGAAGCACTCGACCCAGCATACATATGTTCCTCACGTGTAGCAGCATGATTAAGGATTAACCTCTGGTATCAGATCATCAGGGTTTAAACCTCAGGTCTATGGTGTGTGTACATGCTCAGTTGTGTCTGACTCTTTGATACTCCATGGACTGTAGCCTACTAGGCTCCTCCATCCATGGAATTTTCCAGGCAAGAATACTAGAGTAGGTTGCCATTTCCTACTCCAGAGGATCTTCCCGACCCAGGGATCAAACCCGCGTCTCATGTCTCCTGCCGTGGCAGGTGGATTCTTTATCACCGCGCCATGCAGGAAGCCCTCTCAGGTCCATCAGTCGCTATAATTTTGGGCAAGTTATATTGAGTTCAATTGGTCCCTCAGAAAATGGGGAACAAGACTAGTAGCTGTATCATAAGACTGTCGTGTTTAATGAAGGAATAACATGTCAGGTTCTCAGCATAAAACTTGAAATACAGAAGTACCATCCCTCTTCCAAAGAAAAAAAAAACAAAACAACAGCAAAAGAAAACCAACGCCAAACAATGTTAGGCTGATCCCATTCCATTTCTAAAGTGCAGAACTCCTGCTCTGCTGGACTGATGTGAAGTCCACAGAGACATAATCTAATTAATCAGAGTAAGTGATTATTATCTCCAAATGTGAGTCAGGGAAAAACATCTCAGAAATGTGTGGATTTCAACATTCTCCCCACCCACCCAAGAGCAGTGGGATAAAAGAGGCTAAGACACTGTCTTGTTAGATGAAACTGCTCTTCTCCCACAAGCTGCCTAAGAAAGCAGTCCCAGGGAGGGGGCCCAGGCTCACTCCACCCACAGGAAGCTGCAGGAAAGCTCCTAGTTTGCACTGATCAGGAACCTTCTTTTAGAGTCATTCAGGATGTGGGGCATCACGGGACAAACTTGTTTACCTTCATCACTCCCTCCCAGCCCTTGGTCATCTGGGTCTCATCTTCAGACCAGTCGGCCCCTCCCTTCTTGAGGTCGCTCTTCCACTCTCTCTGACAGCCCCAACCCTTACGGCTCTGACTTCTGAAATTAAGAATCTTTCATCCCACTTAGAGTTAGATCACGTAGTAGCTGCAAGCGTCTTAACTCTTCTGCGTCTCAGTTTCCTGTGTAAAATGGGGCTAATAATAGTATCTAGACCATGACCATGCGTGTGTGCTCAGTCATGTCAGATTCTGCTACCCCATGGACTGTAGCCCACCAGGCTCCTCTGTCCATGGAATTCTCCAGGCAAGAATACTGGAGTGGGTTGCCATTTCCTCCTCCAGGGATGGAACCTATATCTCTTACGTCTCCTGCACTGGCAGGTGGGTTCTTCACCATTAGCGCCACCGGGGAAGCCCTAATAGCATCTGGGATTTAGGATTATTGAGAGGACTAGAGAAGTTATCCCGAGAAAAGCACTCAGAATACCACTAGGCACATGGTACACACTCAATAAACCTAGCTCTTATTACTATGGTTTGCCAGCATTGACACTGAAGCAGACTCCCCATAGCTTCATCTTATTTTCCTTTTCTTTAAAAGCTTTTTATTTATTATTATTTTTTTGCTGCACCATACAGGGTCTTAGTTCCCTGAACAGGGATCAAACCTGGGCCCCCTGCAGTGTAAGTCCTAACCACCAGGGAAGTCCTTTCATCTTCTTTTGTGAATGCCCCCTTCCCTTTTGCCCATGAACTGGACCTGGCTGGCCTCTGAGGCTCGCTCCTCATATCTTGAATATCTTAGGGCCTAGATAAAGGTAAATACTCTTTTGCCGCCAGACCCTTTGCTACTTCCAAAGCCAAGGCTGCATCTTCTCCAAAGACTTTCAGTCCCCTTGAAGTTCATGTTCTTCTAACCATTTCCCCTACACCCTGTCTTGCTCCTGTATCTGCTATTCTCCACACAGAAACCAGAGAGATCTTTTAAAAATTTAATTCAGATTATATGCCTCTTTTGCTTAGAACCCTTCTCTGATGCCCTGTTATATTTGGAACAAGACCCAAAGCTTGCCTACATGTCTGCTATTATATCACTCACCTCAAAGGCCAAATAGAAAACCTGGCTTTTTTTGCAGTTCCTGAAACACACAGCACTCACCCTCACTCCAGGACTTCTGCACTTGCTTGTTTCCATGGCCCTCAATACCCACAATCTGGATCCTTCATATCATCTAGGTCTGAGAGCAAAGGTCATATCAGAAAATCCTTCAAAGAGCTCTCAACATAAGTAGCCCCGTGCTCACTATCACTTTACTTCCTCTATTGTTCTTGTGGCATTCCCAACATCTGAAATGATCTGGATTTTTTTTTTTTTAACTTTTCCTATCTTTCCTCTCCAGGATATAAGCTCCATAAGATTAGGGATCTCTCTGAGCTTAGAATAGCGCCTGGCCCATAGTAACCATCAATAAAAAAACAAACAAAACTACAAGGTCTAAAGACATTGAGCTGTGGCGTTGGACAGACCAAGGTTTGCATTTGAGCTCTGCCATGTATGGGCTGTGTGATCTCTGACAAATTATTTACCTCTCCCAAACTCAAATTCCTCAAAGTAAAATGTGGGGGTGGGGAATGGTTCCCTACCATCACAGCTGTCGGGACTATTAATGAGATTTAATCTACAGCACCTAACACACTGCTGGGAAAATTTCAACCATTCAACAAATAGTTGTGGTAGTTATTATTATCCAGAGGACAACACAGACCCTAAACTTTAGTAAGATTAAGGCTAGTTAAACTTGGATCTGTTTCTCTTTTTCAGAGTGGAGCAGAAACAGAATCTAGCCAGAAGGATGTTTCTATCATTCCCACCCAGATAGGGACTTCCCATTTTGGACAACTGCCTCCCTTTGTCTGAGAAAGAGAGCAGATCATCACATCACCTTCCTGAGAATAATCAATGCCATATTTAGGGTTTTAAAGCTGACAGATGATGATCCCAAGGTATCATAACTCCTTGTATAAATTAGCAAGAGGAACTAAATTTTCCATAACCTAATTGAGTGCATTTAGAATGAAAAAAAAAAAAAAAAAACAACATATTTCCCTGAGAAGAATAAGGGAAATTTTCAACTCTGTCCTGCTAAGGAAGGGTCTATTTCATACAAACAATGCATACATGTTCCCTCGAGCCTCCTGCTCTTCTGAGAGCTCTTGGATCCAACTTCTCCTTTACTTTCCTGCTGGGGGTCTCTGGATAATTAAAATAAGGAGAAAGGGGGCTGGTCTGTTCTATTCCTCAACACTCATGGCCAACAGACAAAGCATACATATGTCTGTATAGCACTTTCCTCCTCTGGGGATCCTCCAGAAGCTTTCCAAGTGCTAGCAGGGTCATTTTTTATTTCAAAAGAAGTTAGGTCAAGCCTTCTAGGCAATTTGTGTTTTTCAGCCTGCTCAATAAACTAGTGCCATACAGAGAGTTTTAGGCCCTTCGTTCATGGGCCTGAAAAAAAGCATAATTAAAAATTCTCTTATTCTTCTAAAGGTGGCTTTGGATGAGAAGTAGGTAAAGCAAGTAGTTTGCCATGCTTACATCAGGGAAGGGCAGCCAGGGGTGTGAGTGGGAAACGGTTCAATCTTAGGCAGGCTGAGCTTCAGACTCCAGGGAGACTTCCAAGTAGAGATGTCTAGGGTGCCATTGACCACATCCCTAAGGAATTCCACTGCAAGGGATTCCTTGTGCAAGTTACAACCGAGAATGTCCTCTGACCTGAAGTTACTGCAGCTAAAGGGTAATTTACAAAGCGAAATCCAAATTGAATTAAGGGAGATTCTGGGGTGGGAAGATAAGAGGAACATAGGTAGAAAGGCAGAGAAAGGACTAAGGGCAAGAACGAAAGTGAACTAGGAATGTAATATCAGCAGTATGTACAACAGCCAAGACATGGAAGCAACCTAAATGTCCATCAACAGATGAAAGGATAAAGATGTACATATACACAATGGAATATTACTTAGCCATAAAAGAATGAAATAATGCCATTTGCAGCAACATGGATGGACCTAGAGATTATCATATTAAGCAAAGTAAGGCAAACAAATATCTTATGATATCACTTAGATGTGGAAGCTAAAAATGATACAAATAAACTTACTTATGAAATTGAAATAGATTCACAGACATAGAAACCAAATTTAGGATTACCAAAAAGGATAATGGGGAGTGGCAGGGGAGAGATAATATTAGGAGTTTGGGATTAATATATACCAGCCATGAAATTAAAAGACACTTACTCCTTAGAAGGAAAGTTATGACCAACTAGACAGCATATTAAAAAGCAGAGACATTACTTTGCCAACAAAGGTCCGTTTCGTCAAGGCTATGGATGTGAGAGTTGGACTATAAAGAAAGCTGAGTGTCAAAGAATTGATGCTTTTGAACTGTGGTGTTGGAGAAGACTCTTGAGTCCCTTGGACTGCAAGGAGATCCAACCAGTCCATCCTAAAGGAAATCAGTCCTGAATATTCATTGGAAGGACTGATGCTGAAGCAGAAACTCCAATACTTTGGCCACCTGATGCGAAGAGCTGACTCATTGGAAAAGACTCTGATGCTGGGAAAGATTGAAGGCAGGAGAAGGGGACGACAGAGGATGAGATGGTTGGGTGGCATCACTGACTCAATAGACATGAGTTTGAGTAAATTCAGGGAGTTGGTAATGGACAGGGAGGCCTGGAGTGCTGAGGTCCATGGGGTTGCGAAGAGTCAGACATGACTGAGTGATTGAACTGAACTGACACTACTATATGTGAAACAGATAAGCAACAAGGTCTTACTGTGTAGCACAGGGAATGTACTCAATATCGCATAATACCTATCATGGAAAAATCTGAAAAAGAATATACATATTTGTGTGTAACTGCTCTACACATGAAACTACACATGAAACTAACACAACATGTGTTACACATCAATTGATTACACATCAATTTTAAAAAGTGATCCAGGACACACAGAGGCGGAGCAAGAAGAAGAGAAGCAGGAAAGCAGAGGACACACTTAGACACATACAGAAGGTAGAGAGATGGACATTTTTGCTAGCATTTTCTAAGTTCATCTTTATTCACAATGCTCAATCCTTTTGGTGATCTTACTTTATGTAAGTGTAGCTTTAGTCCATGAAAGCAGTCAACATGCTCTGGGCAAACTTGAGGCAGAGCCTTCCAGCACAACGTTCCGGGGTGACAGCTGCTTCCTGCCTTGTCCAACATGGTAGCCACTAGCCACTGTGGCTACCGTGCGTGGAAAATGTGGCCAATTGAATTCAACTGAATTTTAAATTTCATTTAATTTTAATGCATTTCTCAGAATACAGTGTGAATAACAAAGAGAATAAAAGTGAAATATATTATACTGTATCAATGAACATTTAAAATATTGAATAGCTATGTAATTATTTCAATTATTTCTATAATTATTTATAATTATAGAAAACTATAACCATTATGTACAACTGATGATTTCATAGATACTGTATTATTTAGAATAATAAAAAATGAAATAGTGCATTTATTTGAAGACAAATACTAAGTAAGTAATAGTACATATGGTATATGAACATGGCATAAATTGTGAAGGCTAAATGACTATGTAGTCCAGAACGTAGTTGACTAGACAGTGTCTTCTAAGCACATCATACTAAAGAATTTTCTAGGCAAGAAATACTGGAGTGGGTTGCCATTTCCTTCTCCAAAGGATCTTCCCAACCCAAGAATTGAACCCACATCTCTTGTGTCTCTGGCATTGGCAGGCGGATTCTTTACCACTCGCGCCACCTGGGAGGCCCCAAAGATGGGAAATTGACTTCAATTTGCTACCTTCCACTCACAGTGCAAGAAAGTAGAGTTGCTTTTCAGCTGTTGACACAGAAGAGAAAGACAGAAGAAGAAGGAGGTGTGAGACTGCAAAGTCTGCCAAGAAAGCAGAGACTTAGGGGAATTCAAGCCAAGCTCTGTGCTTGTTGTAGAAGCTATTGGGCCATTCACAGTCATGACGCCAGCTTTTGTATTTGCTTGCTGGGTGAATCAGGACACAATGGTGATGAAGAGATGTCAGATGTGCTATTGGAATAAAGAAGGTGGTCAGCAGAGGCTGTAAACTGTTGAGAACTAAATACAAATATTACTCAGTGTTATTCCTTCCTTTCTTTGGTTGACTTCATCTCCTCTTCCAAGATACCACCTGCACCCCATTTGAGTGGATCACAGATATTTCATTAAGGAATATTGACCAATTTCAATGCTTGTGGTTATCCTGCTTCCTGTGGTATGTTGATCAGAGTGCTTCTACTTGGTCAAGAAAACACTTCAGAGGCCAAGGTTAAGTGGTCCACGATAAAGGTTAGGTCTCTAATATGAATCTGTTTTGGGGTATTCATGCAGGGTGTGTGTCATCCTGCGAGGAGAGCCACAACCTGGTCATGGCATCTGTTGAGCCTCTGAAAAAGCCGCTAGGATTCTGCCAGCATGTGCCCTGAAAAACAGCCAAGGCACAAATTAACACCCACTTTCCGGCAATGGGAACAATTCCTGAAAAAGCCACTTCTGCAAAACCCGAGGCAACCTGGAATAATCCGGGAGCCAAGATACAATTTATTACTTCACAAAGAACAGAGAATTCTGATCCAGCAGCAAACTAGCTGCTGGGTTTTTTCCTTTCCCACACTAGCTACATTTTAAAGGCCTGACAACTCTCAATTTACAAGCCCAGCCTCAGAAAGGAATGCTTCAAATAGCCAAGATTTATAGAATGTCATAATGGAAGACCAAGTAAAGATGGGGTCCTCTTCAACCCCTCATCTTAGAGATGGGGCCACTGAGGCCCAGGCAGAGTAAGCAAGTGAATTGCCAGATGTAACACACTGCAATGCATGATGATATAGCCCGCCCTGAAACCATAGTATTTGAGCGTCAGGATCATTTATCTTTCTAACTCCCCCAATTTTTCTACTACATTTAAACACCAACAATGTTCTCAAATTCACATTTTAAAAGAAATATTTTTCATCTCAACCTAGTAGACTCCAAAAGAGGATTCAGGCATGGCTTGAGAGATGGAGCTAGCCAATGTCAAAGGTTAATTTCTAACCCTGATTGTGTTTCCATGAAGAGGTGATACCTAACGTGGGGACCAAAGTCACAGTCTAGGCATTAGGGAGACACAGGATAACTCATTCATTCATTGCTGGTGAATGCTAATTGGTAAAACTATTCCCCAAAGAAAAAAATGACACCATGAATTATATGTTTTAAAGACATCCAAATCTCAACTTTAACCCCAAATTTTTACTTCTATAGAACACTTGAAAGTTCTATAACCAAGAACATCATTTACAAGATGTTCACTTTGCAGGAGGTTAGTAGGTAGTAGCAAAAAACTAGAAACATCTTAAATATAAAATAGCAATGCTTAGATGAATACATTTGGATATGACCATTTGTGAAATGTTATGCACTCAATAGAAAGGCTATCTATACTCTCCAACAGAAAGAAATGTTCACAATATGTTGCTTTCAAAGCACATTATAAAACAGCACATTTAGTATGATCCTGTTTTTGTTAAGCTGAAATCATTTTATTTATTAACAAATAAAGAAGTATGAGATCATCACCGGACAATAAGCCCTAGGAAGTTTTAATTTTTTCTTCTTTTGTTTCTTATTTTCTATTTTTTGCAATGGAAATGTAGTGGTTAATTCATAAAGTGTTTTTGAAAAGTCTTAAAAATGAAACACATTAATTATTTACTACTCAAGGTGGAGACCAGCAATAGAATAACCTTAATACCTTCTCTACTGGCAGGTTCCATGAATCAAATGGTGATGCTTATCTCTGTGCAAATGTCTTTCGAGTCCTCCTAATCACTTTCTCAGGTGGCCAGAAGGAATTGGCTCTGTCCATTACAGGCACCATTACAAGTCTTATGTCCAAGTCAGAAATGCGACCTCTGTGATGACTGCTCTTCCTTCCTCTGGTAAAGGGAGCCTCCCTCCTGTTCTTCCTTACCTTTCTCTAGGCTGAGAGAATGATGCAGCCAAAGGGATCCTGGCTCTGATCTCAGTTAGCCCAAGTTCAAGTATTGTGCATGTGTGCTAAGTTGCCTCAGTCATGCCCAACTCTTTGTGACCCTATGGACCATAGTCCCCCAGGCTGCTCAGTCCATGGGATTTTCCAGGAAAGAATACTGGAGTGGGTTGTCATGCTCTCCTCCAGCTATCTCTCAGCCCAAGGATTGAACCCACACCTCCTACATCTCCTGCACTGCAGGCAGATTCTTTACCTGCTGAGCCATCAGGGATGCTCTTGACTCTGCCGTTTATTTGCTGCCCCACTTTATTTAACGTATATGCAGAGTACATCATGTGAAATGCTGGGCTGGATGAAGCACAAGCTGGAATCAAGATTGCCAGGAGAAATATCAATAACCTCAGATACCCAGATGATACCATGCTTACGGCAGAAAGTGAAGGGGAACTAAAGAGCCTCTTGGTGAAAGTGAAAGAGGAGAGTGAAAAAACTGGCTTAAAACTCAACATTCAAAAAACTAAGATCATGGCATCTGGTCCCATCACTTCATGGCAAATAGATGGGGAAACAATGGAAACAGTGACAGACTTTATTTTCTTGGGCTCCAAGATCACTGCAGATGGTGACTGTAGCCATGAAAGTAAAAGACGCTTGCTCCTTGGAAGAAAAGCTATGACCTACCTAGACAGCATATTAAAAAGCAGAGACATTACTTTGCCAACAAAGGTCTGTTAATCAAAGCTATGGTTTTCCCAATTTGTGGTATTGCATGGTAGTGCATGGAAGTGCTATTCGTGGTAGTGCATGGAAGATTTAACTTGCATGTTCCTGATAACTAATGATGTTGAGAATTTTCTTTTAACAGGTTGTTAGTCTTTTTAGATTATGAATTCTTTCTTTTAATATTTATGTATTTGGCAGCATCAGGTCTTAGTTGCGGCATGCAGAATCTAGTTTTCTGACCAGGCATAGAACCTGGGCCCCCTACACTGGGACTGTGTGAAGTCTAAGCCACCGGACCGCCAGGGAAGTCCTAAGATTATGAGTTCTTTATGTACTCTGGATACAAGTCCATTGTCATGTAAAATGGTTTTAAAAGTAAGTTCCTACCTACCTCAGACATTCAAGGTAAAGAGCAAATTAGACAATACTGTGACAGGCTATAATTAAGGATAGCCTTTCAGTGTGGCTGGTAAAGAATCCGTCTGCAATGCAGGAGACCCTGGTTCAATTCCTGGGTCGGGAAGATCCACTGGAGAAGGGATAGGCTACCCAGTTCAGTACTCTTGGGCTTCCATGGTGACTCAGCTGGTAAAGAATCCACCTGCAATGTGGGAGACCTGGGTTCGACCCCTGGGTTGGAAAGGTTCCCTGGAGAAGGGAATGGCTACCCACTCTAGTATTCTGGCCTGGAGAATTCCATGGACTGTACAGTCCCTGGGGTCCCAAAGAGTCAGACACAACTTTCACTTTTTCTTAATGGAAATCACAATTCTCCTGTTAGTGAGAAACAGGATAACTGGTACTACAAGCATTGCAAGGATGAGGCATCCTCATGTACCAAGAGGCTCTCAGTTCTGCCTCACCCCTTGGGAGGCCTCTGTCAGTGCTGAAGGGATGTGGACTTGACCCTACCTGACCCACTGATCCTCTTGATTCTGTCTTCCCTCACACTGCTTCCCCATCAGCTTGTGTCACGATGATTCTTCCCTAGACTCTGCCTAGGTTTTAGATCAGTTTATTTGCTCTGATCTCTAACTGCTTTCCTTTTTCCTGAAATACTAGGTTTTGGGCTTCCTGCAACTAAGATTTATGTTTTTATTTTCCGGTGTAATTTGTTGCTTATCCTGAATCCTGTCCTTTACCCAGCTTCCTGTCTGCCCTCTTGGCTCTAACTTGAGGTCTTGCTTTTATTCCAAGAGTCAAAAGGTGCTTGTACTGTTGGTTGTTTATGTGGCTTCACGCCCTTGGTTCTGTCCCAGGTCCAGCCTACTTTATCCCCTGCATATCTGGGCTTGTCCACAGTCTGCTAGACTTGGTTCCTCATTCTTTACCCAAGAAATAATATTGCCAGGGCACTCTGTGTGGTAAGAGGTGGATTCTGTTTCCCGGAATAAAAGAGTAGTATTAGCTTCGGCACTGAAGGTCTGCAACAACTGACTGCTTGTTGTCTTTCCCTATCTAGTTTTTGTTGTTTTAAAAATAAATTTTCCAATAGAAAATGTATTTATGCTTTTCCCTATTAAATTAAAAAGTCAATAGGAAATAATAAGCTAGGATCACAAGAGTTGCCAATTCATTGCTATTTCAAAGACAAAGT
The DNA here is from genome assembly GCF_910594005.1 of Cervus elaphus. Classification (NCBI taxonomy): domain Eukaryota; kingdom Metazoa; phylum Chordata; class Mammalia; order Artiodactyla; family Cervidae; genus Cervus; species Cervus elaphus. The sequence goes on from NC_057826.1 coordinate 81,864,959, forward strand.
ATTCCTTGCTAGACTAAAGAATCTGGATTCATGTGATTTTTTGACTCTTCTATATATTCATTCCTTCATTCATTATTCAGCATTTATAGATCAATAGTTAGATGTGAATTGCTGTGCTTGGAGCTGAAAATACAAACAAAACCCAGACACAAAACCCTACTCTGAGATGCTCACTGACTGGTGAGGGAAGCTAACAGGTAAAGAACTTTGCTTCTAAAAAAAAAAAGAACTTTGCTTCTATAACGCAGCAAGCATTATGATGCAGGTACAAGGTGCTACAGAAGTGCAGGAATATTTATTCCTGGAGGCCGTCAGGACTGACAGTGATGGTGACATTTCACTGAAAAGGTAGTACTCAAGCAATGCATTAAAGAATAAGTAGAAATATGACAGAAATACAGGGAACAGTATCAACAGTAATGTATTTCTCCAAACTCTTAACCTCCCAAGATGCTAAAAAGACTCAGTTCTAGAAATTACATTAGCTAAAAGGAATGCTTTGAAAAGAGAGAGAAAGTAAAAGGAAAGAAAGAAAGTTTATTCAATAATAAAAAAAAGAAAGGACACCTAGGTGAGTCATGCTGGGATGATGAAACTCCCTCCGAGGTGCTATCTGAGAACCTGGAAAGAGACTGAAGAAGCAAGCATGGGTGGTTTCAATCACAGAGCGCCCCACCCTGTGCCTTCCTGGCAGGCTAATATTGGCCTGACCTCGTGAAAACAAACACCAGGCCCATTTTGCTCACTGTTTCATTGCGAGAGCTGTGCCTGGCACATGGAGCACTCAATATTTGGTAAAAAAAAAAAAAAAATGGATGCTAGATGCCCTGAACACGAGGCAGCAGAGGGCAGCGTGTCTCCCGCAGGCAGACCGCTCACCCTGCCTGTCTGGGCTGTCTACACCTGGACTTTTGTTTTTCCATTTTCATTCTGTGTCAGCATCTTGATCCTTGCTCTGCAACATTCAAACCGTGATGATCTGAAGGTTGATCTTAAGAGTATTTCGTGCCTATTTGAGAAAGGACTATTGGGGAAATTCTTTTGTAATCGGAAATTTAAAAAGTATTCCTCTAGTTTTCCCTCAAACCACTTTTAGTTACAGAGACTGTTTTAGTTAGTTATTCAATTTATTTATTTTTGGCTGCGCTAGGTCTTCACTGATGCACGCGGGCTTTTTCTAGTTGAGGTGAGCGGGAGCTACTCTAGTTGCAGTGCGCGGGCATCTCACTGCGGTGGCGTCTCTTATTGCAGGGCACAGGCTCCAGGGCACTTGTGTTTCAGTAGTTGTGGCACACAGGCTTAGCTGCCCCAGGGCGTGTGGAATCTTAGTTCCTGGACCAGGGATTGAACCCATGTCCCCTGCATTGGCATTAGATTCTTAACCAGTGGACCACCAGGGAAGTTCCTATGGAGACTGTTTTGAGGGGGAGGAGACCTGCCCAGGAATCTGACCCAGAAAAAGTATAAATATATCTGACATCTAGCTGGGCATGAAATGGTTGAATACGATCACCCCTGGTTTCAGTGCGTAACTGAGCCACAGAAGTAAGTAACTTCTGTTATTTCCGAAGAAACACCTCAAATGGACCTTGATCTTTTCTTGCAAACCTGCATTCCCAGGGAAAATCTACCTCTGGCAAGGGCCTGCATAATGTGACTGGCTGGGGCAAAGAGTTGCAGACTATCAGGAAATGCACAGCAAAACCCCAATGAGATATGCTCATACACCTGCTAGAATGGCTATAATAAAGAAGATAGATAATAACAAGTGTTGGCAAGGATGTGGAGAAACTGGAATACTCACACATTGCTGATGGAAATGTTAAATGGTGCACTTGTTTTGGAAAACAGTCTGACAGTTCCACAAGAGGTTAAACATAAAGTTACCATATGAAAGCAGCTATTTCATTCCTGGTTATAGACCTAAGAGGAATGAAAACAATACATTCACACAAAAACTTACATATGAATATTCATTACATCAGTATTTATAAAAGCCAAAAAACGAAAACAACGCAATGGCCATCAATTGGTGAATGGATAAACAAATTGGCATATCCACACAATGGAATATTATTCAGCAACAAAAAGGAATTAATAACTACAGAAACATGCTACAACATGGATGAATTTTGGAAACTTTATGCTAGGTGAAAGAATCCAGACAGAAATGAGCATATATTGTCTGATTCTATTTATGTGAAATGTTCAAAGTAGGAAAATCTATAGAGACAGAAAGCAGGTTTGTGGTTGCCGGGGGTTGTGGGGGGCGGTGAGAGTTTGGGGAGAAATGGAGGATGACTGCTAATGGGTACAGGCTTTCTCTCTGGTGTAATGAAAATGTTACAAAATTGATGGGGTGATGGTTGCATAACTTTGTGAGTTTTTAGGACAAACTGTTTTAGGACAAATTGTTGAATTTCAGAACATGAATTATATGGTATGTGACATATCACAATAAAGTTGTTTTATACACACACACACACACACACATACACACACATATATATAGAGAGAGAGAGAAAGAGAAGGCAGGCAAGGTGAAATACAGAAGAGAGGCAGGGACAAAGGTCAACCACAAAGGGAGGGCCAGACTGTCCCAGGACTTGACATTCCCCTGGATAGGCAGGGTTCAAGGCAACATCAGAACCACTTCTGCATTTCAGCTTTACTTTTATTGTATGTGTATGGGAGTATATGTATTATTTAGCTAACTCTTGAGAAACTATAAATCTGTGCTATGCAATATGGTAATCATAGTAGCCCAGGTGGCTGTTTAAATTTAAATTATTAAAAATGAAATAAAATGGAAAATTCAGTCCCTTGGTTGCACCAGCCCCATTTCAAGCCACACATGGTTCATGGTGACCACCCAGCAACAACAGATATAGAACATTTCCATCATCTCAGAGCGTCCCTAGCAGCGCTGCTCTGGACGGTTCACCTGACTCCTGGGGGGTCAATCATTTACCACCAATCCTTTTAGCTCTCTTTAAAGCCTAGAGTTAAAAGAAGTCTTTCAAGTTTTGTTGCAGTTAAGACCCCAGGCCAGGAAGAAACGCAGAGTCCTGTGAAGGCTGGAGCCCAGCAAGGCCTATTCCTATGTGGGTGTGTCGCTGTCTCATACACAGTTGTTCTGCCCTGTGGGGATATTAGATGCTTTTTATTTCTTAAAGAAAAAAAAAAATGAAAGAAAGAAGGAAAAGAATTTCAGTATTGTTTTTATAATACTGCTGGAATAATAAACAATTGTTTAATGTTCTGTGCTATGAGATTAAGCCCCTAGGGGAATAGGTGGGAAGATAAATCAATATTTACCAGTAAGTTCTTTATCCTACCTTAAATATTAGCTTAAACTTGAAAACCCATGGTTTTTGTTGCTGCCTCTCCTTAAGCCCACATTTCACGAGTCTCCTGTTCTTGCAGAGAAATAATCATTTCAGAAGCAGTGGGAAATATTTGAACCATGTCCATTCTGTACGTTTTACTGTCGTCTTAATAGTTACAGTAAACATAGGGGTCACAGGAAAACATCGCCAGACTGAAGTGGCTTGACCTTTGTAACACATAAACCCATAAAAGTTAGTGGGAGTCAACAGGTATTGCTAACAAAGCCATTGTTGCTGCTGTTGTTCAGTCGCCAAGCCGTGTCCGACTCTTTGAGACCCCGTGGATTGTAGCAAGCCAGGCTTCCCTGTCCTTCACCATCTCCCGGAGTTGGCTCAAACTCATGAGCAAAATAAGGTCATGGGGTCAGCACAGTTAATGGTAATTTGCTAGAATTTTGGACTAAACCTTGTGAGTTGAACTAGGGGTCTTGCATTTCACAGATCTGCTCATACCCCAAAACTAGAGACATTGGCAGTTGGGGAGCACTCACACCAAATGAGGACCATGTTGGATATAGAAGCTGCCACGTGTTCAACTTGCAGCCACACTCCTGAGTTCTAAGACACTGGGAAAATAGCAAAATTCGGTCTCCAGAGAAACCAGAAGAAAATCTCAGTAGGGAATATGGAGCCAAAAACCAAGTCATTATATAACGTCGGTTAGATGGTCCAAAGAACATATTTCCTATTGCATGTTAAAGCATCGCCCTCCCTGGGGTCTCCAATAAAGATCCTTTATAAACACTAACTGAATAAAATTCCCGCCACCATCTCCATGGGGGATATATATTAAATACCAAGCTTTTCTTATCAATGCTCCCACTAAGCTGTGAGAGGTGAAATAACTTGCCTTAAATCACGGCACGCCAGGAGGAGTCCAGGTGCGCTGGCATCTGAACCTGCTTTGGAAAACCTCATTATAATTATACAGAATATGACAAGAAATACAATCATTATACAAAGAATTTTGGAAGTTAAGCAGCTATTTAATCAAAGTCACTTAAATGATTTATGGTTGGAAGGATCAAAGAATTAATGTTACAAAATTAAGCAAAAGCCAAAATGAAAGCAGTGGGAGGGGGAATATTTGGTTTTCCCACATTTTAACTCTGTTGTGAAAATGAACCCAATAAACACTCGAATATTTGCAGTGAAAGTAAATCTTTTTCCTTTTTCTGGGGAGGAAGGAAAAATGACAATAAAATTTACACTATTTGACTCAGTGAGAAGACCCAGTTATTCCAAAGATCTAATCTTCCCACCTTTAGCTAAAAAGGGAAGAGAATCTATTCTTCTTTCTTCAGTCCTTTTAAGCCAAAAGCAGAGAAAGAGGCTGGTGTCTCCAACCTCTGCCTTGGACCAATACCAAATGTCCATGAAAATGCCCATGGAAACCAAATTGGCCGCCAGTTCCATAAACAGCCCACAACCAGAACAACTCTCTTTTCCTTTCCTCCTCGTTTCCCAGCTTCCCATGGTTTGGCACCCCATCCAACTGACCGGCTCCACTGAAAACAGAAGCCATGTTTTTATTTCTCCTTATCTTTACTCACACTGCTCTCCATGCTCCTGATGATAAAACACAGCTCAGTCACACCACCAAACACAGTCACACTCAGACTCTGGGATCAGAGCCTGGCCTGTGGGAAACACCAGTGTTTGTTCAGTTTAAATAAAAATGTCTCCTCCTAGAATGGCCACCCACAGTCAATGATGAGCACTCTGATCATCCATTCACAATGCAAAAGGCTCTGCTTGCCATCTCTATGCATATGCTATCAGTGAGTTGAGTTCCACAGAGAGGTCAAAATCCAAAACAGGAAATGAGGCTGGACTGCAAAGAAACCTTTTTATGCAACTCTCATGTCCACTCTTTTTTTTTTTTTTAATTATTTGTTTGGCTGCATGGAGTCTCAGTCGCATCACTCAGGATCTTTCAGACTCTCTAGTCATGGCGTTCAGGCTTAGTTGCTTTGCAGCATGTGGAATCTTAGTTCCCTGACCAAAGATTAAATCCATGTCCTCTGCACTGCAAGCTGGATTCTTAACCACTGGACTACCAGGGACGTCTTCCCTCTCATGTCTATTCTTAATCCAGGTAGCATTACTACCCACATGTTCCTGCCGTTGTTCCCATATCTTACTCAGGTTCTACTCAAATATCATCTCAGTGCAAAGACCTCTGATGACATAATCTAAAAGAGTGGCACCCACAGCATCTCTCTCCAGCCTTTTCTTCCCATTTGATGTTTTTCAGAGCAATTATCATCACTGATATTCTATATCGGTGTATCTGTTCACTGCTGATCTCCCCCCTAGAACATAAGCTCCATGAGGGCAGGAACTTCTGTCTTGCTTACTGCTGCATGCCCAGTATACTTATGGAACACCTGAATGGATGAACAAATAACTGTCATTCACTGAGAAGGTACTTGCTGTGTTGTGCTTAGTCGCTTACTAGTGTCTGACTCTTTGAGACCCCGTAGACTGTAGCCTACCAGGCTCCTCTGTCCATGGGGATTCTCCAGGCAAGAATACTAGAGTGGGTTGCCATGCCCTTCTCCAGGGGATCTTCCCAAATTAGGGATCGAACCCAGGTTTCCCACATTGCAGGTGGATTCTTTACCATCTGAGCTACCAGGGAAGCCTAAGAAGGTACTTCCAAGCACCTAATCACAACACCTACCAATTACTGAGTGCTTCCAAGATACCAGACACTGCAGGGAGTACTTTCAGCAAGTTCAATGTGTGTTCTGGCAACAAGGTTTTGTCAATGGGTCATATTCTGCTTTTAATCAATAAAAACGTCTCTTGCAGCAGACTCTAATGTAAACTCTGGATTTGGGGTGATAACGATGTGTCACTATAGGTTCATCAGTTGTGAGAAATGTACTACTTTGGTAGGAGATGTTGTTAATGGGGAAGGCCATGTATTGGGCTCAGGAGGATATGAGAAGTTTCTCTACTTTCAGTGTTTCCGGGAACCTACATCTGCTTTTAAAAAAATAAGTCTTCAAAAAAAAAAAAAAGCCTCTTGCCCTAGGATAGCAGTGACACACGTCCCTAGGGTTATTCATTTACCTTTTTTTCATTCCAGTATGGAAAGCTTATATCATCTACCAGCATGGATACTAGAATGATTCCTATTGTATTTATTTCATTTTTAAGAATATCCATAATATTTATGAACTGGAGCCTCCTGGAGAAAAAATTCTTTTTAAAGCCAATAAAACACCACAACAACCAGATTTGAATGCTTTCATTTAATCTAAATGAACCAGTGGTGTGGCTTGGTAGATGAATCCTACAAATAGGTAACAGATGGTAAAATTTTCCAGGGAAAGTAGCTTCAGACTTAACATCTAATTAGGATCAACTATTTTTCTGAATGAGGAATCCATTTGAAGTTCTTAGTTAATTTCATTTGAAATGGTTTCTATTGGGTAGAGGATTCAGTATGGTGTCTGATATGGTGAAAGCAGCCAATAAAATATGTGGGGTTTGGAGCCCAACAAACCCCAGTTTGACTTCCAGCTCTGCCACTCATCAGCCGCGTAAAGTGAAGTGAGATGACTTCGTTCTTGGCGTTTAAATGTCCTTGCTGCAAAACTGTCATTGTTTACCTAACATGCAATGATTGTTTTCTCTGAGAGCTGATTTGACCCCACTTACAGATAATGAGTTAATCTATTGCTGGCAGAAGACATGAGACCCCTGGGTCAGAGACTAAAGATTTCATTCCTTGACATCACAGCAAGCGGCACGGACATCAGTATTTACATCAGTTACTCTTGTCCGCCAAGCCCTTGGAGCCAATGCAGAGGGATCCAGATAGATGCTGCACGCGTGGTGGGTTTGCACTGCAGCTGAAGAGCCTGAGGGATGTCCTACTCTTAGAGCTAGCAGTAAGCAAGCCTGCTCGTCATTCCGTAGGTAGATCTTATCTCATTTTTCAGGGATGCTTGACGAAAACACAATGCTGAAGAGTGGCTCAGGTAAAAAGCAATCATGGCTTCATATCCTTGGCTTACTCAGGAAGGCATGTAAGAACACAAGAGACCCATGATTAGATTCCCCAGAGTGCCTCCAACATGGTAGTCAAAGATGCTATCATTTCTCTTAGAAAGGTATCCTTTTAAATAAAGTTTCAATCTTATTTGGTATCATCACTCAAAGAATCCTAAAATGTTTGAGCTGGAAGGAAGTTTGGAAACCCAGTGGTTGTGAAACTTTAATAATGACACAGAATCATTTTAATGAATGGAGAAGTGCTTCATGTAATGTTAGGAAGAGAAGCAGGATCCCAAATTCTATTTATAATATCTTTTCAATATTCAGATATTTTAGGTATACTTTATATACACATGATATTTTTCCATGTTATACAATTTCTACCATGAAAATGTGCTTTATCATTTTTCTCTTCAGAAAAAAAATGCCACGTTCTTGGTCAGCCCCTTCACTTCACAGTTGAGGAACTCAGAAGCAGACAGGTTAAATGACCTCCCCCAGATCCCCAGCAGGTCCTCTGCAGAGCTGGAATGCAAGCTCTCTGTTTTCCAGTGCTGTGTATTTTGCTTTCTTCTCTAGGGATCTGCAAGGGGTAGCAGGGCAAGGCGGGGTATGGAGGGTCTGACCAAGGTAACCAAGACCCTCTGGACTTGGGGGGAAGCTGTTCTTTGCATTTTGAATGACTGCTGGAAGCTGGACTCAAGCTCATCTGCCCTTTACTACAGTGGACAGGAGGGAAAAGAATTCCCTTAGCTGTGAGCTTCTTATGGTAAGCCACTCAATGTTAACAGTTGGCAGCCAACTGGGATGCGGCTTAACCCAGGGCAAAACAAAACCCTGGGACTCCAGGAGGCAGGACTGAGGTTGGGCTCTGGCACAAGCTCCTGAAGGGTTGGCTTCAGCCTGAGCTATCTGAGTTACCTGTCTAGACAGTTCCTATTTCACTGGATAATTAAGTCGCCCTCCCACTCGCTTAACTATGTTCACAACTCATGTAACACATCTTTCTCAGCCACACTCTTATTTCTCTCTTCTTTACCCACTATTACTTTCAAAAGACATGACTGCACCACTGTACTTTCTATTTTACTTTTTAGTAGCAATGACTTTGCTCCTCCCTGCTTCAGGAGAAGAGCTCAAGACAAGTTATTAGAAGACCTAATTGGGGTATTGGCCAGTTGGCTTGGGTGAGTCAGAGTGGGGCCCTTAGAGCGTCATGGGGTTTACCCCTAAAAATTGTACAGTATGATTCTGGACCTGCTTCCATGAGGTGTGTATCTGAGGAAGGCATCTGGCTTTCTGACACCTGTTACAGATGATTGAGCTAACATTCCAACTCTGCGTCTAGGATTTTCTGCAGGCATGAGAGGGGTTGAGACCAAAGATTTGATCTCTGTCTTCAAGGAGTTTGGAGTCTAGAGGGAGATGGAGTTTGCAGTGACAGTACCTTGAGGTAACTGCTAGGAACTAGGTGACTCCACCCCTCTTCTCCTCAGTTGCTACCTTTCAAACTCTGAGACAACGGAAGGAGCAATGTCCCCAGCTAAGAACAGATCAGAGAGAAGAGATCTAAGTGCGGTTGAAAGGAAAACACAGATGAGTCTAGGTCTTTCAATATGGACCCCTCAAAAACCCCGTGTTATGCAAAATAGTGCCCTAAGAATAGTAGGATTTTGGGGGAAAGTTTCAGAGCCAACCACTTAAAACCTGTGCAACTTTATAACCAGAAGCCAGGCAAAAACAATCACTGGTTCCCGGGATATAATTTAGCACCCCACACAGGAAGCTTAGAGTTCCGGAGTCGATCTTGGGGATATTTAAAATGTACAAAGACAAGAGTGGCAGCACTGGCTTGCAGTTTTTGCTGAGGCAAGATGATGAAGCAGAGGCTTGAGCCACAGGGCAGCCATTAAAGGCCCAGCAAAAAGCACAAGTAACTGCAGTCCTAGAGTACCATCAGGCAGGAAGTTGCTTCTGGAGGCTGGAGCCCTCCATATGTACTCATTTTTAATTTGCTTAGAATAGGTCCAGATAGTCAAAGTTATGGCTTTCCAGTAGTCATGTACCCATGTGAGAGTGGGACCGTAAAGAAGGATGAGTGCCTTTCTTTTGAATTGTGGTGCTGGAGAAGACTCCTGAGAGTCCCTAGGACAGTAAGGAGATCAAACTAGTCCATCCTAAAGGAAATCAACCCTGAATATTCATTGGAAGGATGGATGATGAAGCTGAAGCTCCAATACTTTGGCCATGAGATACGAAGAGCCAACTCATTAGAAAAGACCCTGATGCTGGGAAAGATTGAGGGCAGGAGGAGAAGCGGGTGACAGAGGATGAGATGGCTGGATAGCATCACCCACTCAAAGGACAAGAGTTTGAGCAAACTCGGGGAGATAGTGAAGGACAGGGAAGCCTGGTATGCTGCAGTCCACGGGGTAGCAAAGAGTCAGACAACTTAGCAAGTGAACAACAACAACAACAAAATAGATCTGTAAAGGCTCCAGCCTATGCAGAACCCTACTAAGGCTTTGTTTTGCTTTCTTTTGTTGTCCTGTTGAAGCTGCTGAAGTTTGTAATTCTACTTCCTTTTTAAAAATTTTTTATATTTTTAATTGGCAAATAATTGCTTTACAATGTTGTGTTAGTTTCTGCTGTAAAATAACGTGAATCAGCTCTATGTGTATACATATACAGTCCGTGGGTCACAAAGAGTCGGGCACAACTGAGTGACTGAACAACCACCACAGATATCCATATACATATAGTCCCTACCTCTTGGGTCTCTCCCCGACCCACCTCCCCCTTCCACCCTTCCAGGTCATCACAGATCACCAACTTTAATCCAATTGCTTGCTGATAGATGGGGCTATGCTCCCTCTCTGTTAGTTGTTTGGCCTGAGGCTACCCAGTTGTGGTGTCTACAGACGCTATGGTAGGGTTAATTGCAACCTCTAAGAGAGGTCACGCCAAAGGGCACCTCCCAGGATTGCTGCTTGCCAGTGCCCTCGCCTCCGCAGTGAGCCACTCTTGGCCCATGCCTCTACGGTAGACACTCCAACATGAGCAGGTAGGTCTGGTTTAGTCTCCTGTGGGGTCACTACTCCTTTCGCCTAGGTCCTGGTGCATACAAGCTTTTGCTTGTGCCCTCTAAGAGTGGAATCTCTTGTTTTCTCTCAGTCCTGTGCAAGTCCTGTAATCAAATCCCACTGGCCTTCAATGTCAGATTCCTGGGGATTCCCAGTCCCTTTGTTGGATCCCCAGCCTGGGAAGACTGACGTGGGGCTCAGAACCTTCACAACAGTGGGAGGACTTCTTTGGTATTATTGTTCTCCAGTTTGTGAGTTGCCAACACAGCAGGCATGGGAATTTGATTTTATCCTGATTGCACCCCTCCTACAATCTTATTGTGGCTTCTCCTTTGTCTTTGGATGTGGGGTATCTTTAATTGGTCAGTTCCAATATCCTCCCGTCAATGGTTGTTCAACAGCTAGTTGTGATTTCAGTGTTCTCACAGGAGGAGATGAACGCATGTCCTTCTACTCTGCCATCTTGAACCAATCCCCTATGTGTCTTTTGGAATTATGGTTTTCTCCCGTATATGCCTAGAAGTGGGATTGCTGGGTCATATTGTAGTTTTATTCCTAGTTTCTTAAAGAATCTCTATATTGTTCTCTATAGAGGCTGTATCAATTTACATTCCCCATCAACAGTGCAGGCAGATTCCCTTTTCTCTACTTCCTCTCCAGTATTTACTGTCTGTACATTTTTTAAATCATGGCCATTCTGGCTGGTTGGAGGTTACACCCCACTGTAGTTTTGATTTGCATTTCTCTAATAATGAGTGATACTCAATCTCTTTCTTTCTTAGAAAAACCACTGATGAATCAACTTAGCTTCCATGGTATATTGATATCATTCCTCCTTTTACCAGGTATGTGGGAACTAAGCAACGTCACAAGAATACAAGTTAGAACAGAATAGCACCAGAAAGAACAGCCTAGAACACAAACCCTAGAAAGTGGCAGAGAGGTCCAGTCATCACTGACCTTGAGCCAGTTCCAGCTGAGAAAGATACCCTACTCTTTAAGCAATCATAAGTGATGGCAGGGAAAAAAACAAAAATATTGGGGACTGTGGGATATACTGTAGGATCTTTTTTTCCTATATGAAACTTGAAGGTTTAACATGTTACATAGTTTTGTGTGGATTACATGATTTTTGATAACCTTGTGTTGACATTCTTATCTGGGATGGAATGCCCAGTGTTGGCACTTATGCTGGATAGGATGAAAGGCTGGACAAGGCAGGCTGCTTGCAAACAGCCTGGGCTTGGTTGGCAAGAGAGTTACAAAGTAGAGCCAACCCATGGAGACAGATTTACTGCCTCTATCCTGTTCACAGGTTGCTCCTCTTGCAAGCACAAAGGGAAGAGTGACAGAATCAACAACCCAATACTTAAACTGGGCAGGGGTTAGGGGAGAGGTGCTGAAACAGGTCACTCATTCTGATAGCTAATGCATTTTCCTAAATGGCATGGTGCATAGCCTGGGCCACAGAAGGAAGAAGCAAAAACCAGACTCTTGCTTGCAAAAGAGATTTGACTCCCAATATCAAAACCAGTAAAAATGTAAATGAAAGGTAAAGAATAAAAAGGGCATATGGTAACTAGACCACGAGTCTCTGTGGGCAGGGACCAACTCTTGACACTGTGTCTGAACAAAGACTATGCACAATAAATTGTTGAGTGAAAGAAAATATTTAATATGACATTGTGGGCAGGAGCCCCATTAGAAAACATGTTCATGCATTTTTTCCTCAAAAAATAAACAAAAACCATTTATCAACCTAAATTTTTTAAAAAGGATTTCACATTCTTTTGCTGTTTACTTCTCAAAACAAAGTGACTGTTTATACAAAGAAAACAACAGGCTCCTCTGCAAGCCTTCAGGACAGTCCTCCTCAGACCCTTTGTTAAGCTCAAGCTGATAGCTATTAATCAAGTAAGGGTTGCCAAAAGGTTCCTGCATTTTCCAAATTGCAGTACTTTCCTTTTGTAAGATCAGATAACTGTAGTATTTGGCTTCTCATTAAAATCTGCCTTACCTATTTGAAACATATTTTTCCATCTACGTTGTGTTCCTGTACAAACTTGAACCACTTAAATTTCCTCTACTTTTGCAAAATTTTAAAATTGGGAACTTTAGATATTTTTTTTTTTTTAACTTTTGCTTTTGACCGCTATTCCATTTTTCATTTGCTATTTTCATCACAAATTTTGCCCCTGTTTGATTTGGCTGTCTCCTTTTGGCTGCCATTTTTTCTCCGTCTTGTTCTCTGTTTATATCTCATTTTGCATTTCAGTGCTCTCTGTCTCCTTCCTCAAGCCTTAAGAATGTCTTTTTTAAAAAGTGCATGTCTGTTTCATTCATTCTCTGTGATGATGTTTAAACGGACACTCAGCAAACCTCTGTAAAAGGAAAGACTGTTGCTGCTAAAGCAAAAGAGTGTAAATGTGGTAACAGGGTTCCAGTTACGGTACAAAGGAACAAGGTTCTGAGGATGTCTGAGCGGGGACTCCATGCTGCTCCATGGGTGCCTGGAAGGATGGGAGACTGGCCATAGCACAGGACTATGTTGGGGCAATGGCAAGAACTATGTTCAAAAAAAAAATCAAGGTTAATATCCCTTGTCATGTTGTGTGGATATCATGTGCCCCCCTCCCCAATACCACATGATAAGAAGGGTTTATGGAAGATTTGTGGTAATTTTCCCCCAAACCCATAACTCCAGTCTAACCATGAGAAAACCTCAGATAAACCCATTTTCGAGGGATGTTCTATAACATCCCTGACCACACTCCTAGAAATTGTCAAAAAATTTGAAGGACATGAAAACCAGAAAAGAGTGCGGGGCTGTCACAGACTAGAGGAGACTGAGGAGACCTGAAGACCTAATGTGACCTGGGATCCTGGCTTGGACCCTGAAACGGTGATGGAAAAACTGGCCACCTGAATGAAGTCTGTGTGAAAGCTTTAGTTGCTCAGTTGTGTCTGACTCTTTGCGAACCCATGGACTGTAGCCCGCCAGGCTCCTCTGTCCATAGGATTCTCCAGGCAAGAAGACTGGAGTGGGAAGCCATTCCTTTCTCCAGAGGATCTTCCCGACTCAGAGACAGAACCTGGGTCTCCAGCATTGCAAGCAGATTCTTTACCATCTGAATCACCAGAGTTTAGTTAATAGTGATGTCCTAGTGTTGGCTTTTTTTTTTTTTTTTAATTATTTATTTATTTGACTGCATGGGGTCTTAGTTGTGGCACATAGAATCTTTCACGGTGACATGTGGGCTTCTCTAGTTGTGCTGCGCAGGCTTAATTGCCCTGTGGCATGTAGGATCTTGGTTCCTTGACTGGGGATCAAACCCGCGTCCCCTGAATCAGAAGGTAGATTCTTAACCACTGGACCACCAGGGAAGTCCTAGTATTGGCTTCTTAGTTTTGACAAATGTTCCTTGGTAATGTATCCTGTTAACATTAGGCAAAAATGAAACTAGCTAAACCAGTGCATAGGAGTTCTCTGAACTATCTTTGCTAATTTTCTGTAAGTCTAAAATCATTCCAAAATAAAAACTTTATTAAAATAATTAATCCAAATAATATGTTAGTTTCAAGTTCCTTGAACTTAGGTCTTTAGCCATTGGTTCCATTTTGTATCTTTTCTTTTCCCTACTTTCTATAATTATTTGCATACTTTGTGAGAGGAGTATATGGCTTCAGTTTTTAGGCTTCTGAAATTGTTTCTTCTGAGGTCACCTGACTTAATCAAGAAGTCCTTTAATCTTCCATCAACTTCTTCTGCATAAATTAACAGTGGTGACCATCCTCACCTTTAATTTTCTTAGCTTCTGTAACTCTGCATGCATACGTTCATTCATTCCCTTGTGCATTCACTCAACACACATAAATTGAAGGTCCTATAATAAGCCAGGCTCTGAGCTACCACTGGGGACTTAGAGTTGCAGCCCTCAAGTCATCAAGATAAAGAAAGGTGAAATTCTTCATGACTTGCTTATCATCGAACAAGGGCATGTCCCAGGGGCCTTGCTGAATCTAAAAGGTATGATCTGCCCTGCTATTTGAAAAGCCTTAATTTCCCACCTCATTCTTTACCATTCTTTTTCACCTCTTCCCTCTCCCTCTCGGCTAAGTCCATGATATATATACACAATCATAATTTACTGAGTAACTGGGTTCCAAAGGTTGTCTGCATAATAAGTGCCAGCATGAACTGGTCCTTCATGGTCATTTGAGTTAGAAAATTACAGCACAGACAAAGGTTCCATTTTCCTGTTTTGTGCATGATTTTCATCTATTGAAAAAGGGGAGGGCTGGCTCCAGGAGCGAAATTGGTGCTTCTTTTGGCTTTATTGTGCCGACTGTCCTTCAAAACTTTCAATTCAGGGCTTGAAAGCAAATAAATTAGGTCATGACCTTGGAGGGTGATGCTCTCTGGGGGAGGGGAGTCAGAAGGTCAGCTCCTAGGTATTGCTCAGACCCCCTCGACTGCAGCAGAGAGGTGTTGCCCAGACTTGCTGCCCCTTGGCTGTAGCAGCTCCTAAGGGTCCCTGCCAAGCTGGAAGTTGCCTTGTTTTGTTTTCACTTATGGACCAGACAAGGTCCTAACATGTGGGCTCAGAATCCCAAAGCAGAATGGCTCCATGGAAAGGCCAGGTTCAAACAAAAGTTTTTATGTGAAAAGAGAGAAGCCAAGCGCTCCATAAACCCAGCGTGCTCACACGAATTCTGTAACAGTGGATCCTACAAGAGATCCACTGGTTCTGGGCTTTGTTTCGTTTCACCTGATTTTTAGTAACACTTGAAAAGAAAGACAAATATCATATGATATCACATATGTGTGTAATCTTAAAAAGTGGTACAAACGACATTATT
The DNA here is from genome assembly GCF_910594005.1 of Cervus elaphus. Lineage (NCBI taxonomy): Eukaryota > Metazoa > Chordata > Mammalia > Artiodactyla > Cervidae > Cervus > Cervus elaphus. The sequence continues at coordinate 81,880,302 of NC_057826.1, forward strand.
TCCAAAATAGAAATAGAGTTATAGATGTAGAAAACCAACTTAGAGTTACCAGGGGGAAAGGAGTAGGGGAGGGACAAATTGGGAGATTGGGATCGACAGACACACTAGTATATGTAAAATAGAAAACCAATAAGGACCTACTGTATAGCACAGGGAACTCTACTGAATGCTCTGTAATGATCTCTATGGGAAAAAAATCCTTTAAAAGAGAGTGGATATATGTATATGTATAAGTGATTCACTTTGATGTACAGTGGGAACTAACATGACATTGTAAATCAACTATACTCCAATAAAAATTGAAAAAAAAAGAAAAGCACCTTTATTGGAAGACTGTCCCCTAGCAGGTTGGGTGGGGTTTTGTTCACATCTCCTATAGTATGTAGCACCCTGTGCTATTCTTACACTGTATCAATTCACATATATATACTATACACATGTACTAACATGTACTAACTTATATACACTATATACATGTTAGCACATGTATATAGTATATATATCATGTATACTATAGATCCCTATCCATATGGACATGCAGCCATGAAATTAAAAGACATATGCTCCTTGGAAGAAAAGCTATGGCAGACCTAGACATAACTTTGCCAACAAAGGTCCATATAGTGAAAGCTATGGTTTTTCCAGTAGTCATGTACAGTTGTGAGCATTGGACCATAAAGAAGGCTGAGCACCAAAGAATTGATGCTTTCACACTGTGGTGCCAGAGAAGACTCTTGAGAATCCCTTGGACTGCAAGGAGATCAAACCAGTCAATCCTAAAGGAAATCAGTCCTGAATATTCAATGGAAGGACTGATGCTGAAGCTGAAACTCCAATACTTTGGCCATGTGATGCGAAAAGCCAGTTTATTGGAAAAGACCCTGATGCTAGGAAAGATTGAGGGCAAGAGAAGAAGGGGGCGACAGAGGTGAGATGGTTGGATGACATCACCAACTCAATGGACATGAGTCTGAACAAACTCTGGCAGACAGTGAAAGACAGGGAAGCCTGGTGTTCTGCAGCCCATGGGGTCACAAAGAGTCGGACATGACTTAGTGACTGAACAACAACAGAAAGACCACATGTACATGGTTTGTTTCCTCTCTCCAGCTCTCACAATGTTTTCTACCCCTTTTCTATCTAAAGACGGACAGGAGCCTGAAACCATCTTCTGTAGAAACACTTCCATAATATATAATATGATATACAATGTATAATATGTAACATTGGGCTGGCCAAAAGTTCATTAGGATTTTTCTGTAAGATGGTGTGGGAATACCTGAACGAACTTTTGGCCAAACCAATATATACCATATGATGATCCAATCTATTATTTTTCAAGTCAACTGTTTGAACTCTTCTTACATTCTACTTTTCAGTGCTTTAATCATAATTGAGCTCCTTTGAGTTTCTTCATTTCTCTAACTTGTGAAACACAAAACTTGATACATTATTACTATACACAGTTAATGTCAAGTTGGAAGATTTTTAATAGATATTATAATTGTTCAAACATCCTTTGTGCTTGCTTTTGGATAAGATGTTGTGTTCTTATTGATCTGTGGCCCATGGTGACCTCTAAATTGTTTCCTACAGAACTTCACAAAGAAACATATCCATTATTTTCATTCATTTCCCCACCCTAATGATGATGAACTTTTGTACTCCTAGATAATTTCAACATCCTATAAAAAGTGTTGAGAAGTATTTTTAAATGCTTTCTGGACTGACTCTATATTATATATAAGCAGTTCAAACATCTAAAATACCTAAAGGCACCAACTTTCCCTGATTACGTGCCATTCCTTTTAGTAGCGATATCAACTCTAAGAATCATGCTATTTATCCCCATACAATGGGGCTCTAATTAAGGTCCAGTTCCCACAAATGTTCTGGAATTTTGTGAGAATAGTTCTCTATGAGATCAGTATTGTGGATTAGTCCTACTTAATTTCTAAAATCAATCAATGTCAAAGACCTCATTCTCAGTTTTATATTTAAACATATTCCAAATTCCTGGGCAGATCTTAAACAAAGTTAAATAGGTGTGTTCACTGTTATTTAACTTTGTGATTGTTCTCTCTTTGGTGACAGAGATTATGTAACACGTACCAAGTGGAGGAGGCAGAGATGGGAAAGGGAAGCCACAAAGATAACTCAGTGACAACAAAGCAAAAATAGTCCTGCAGTTTCACAAGAGTGCCAGAATGGAAAAAATTATCTGCATCTTTAAATTCATATCTGCCTGTCAGTGTTAGCTTTCAAAAGAGACTCACAAGGTTAATGAAATACTCCAGAGCACAATGGATTAGTTCATCAATTCAGCCATGAAATTTCCTTGCCTTATTGAAATATACTTGCCAAAGGATGGCTAATAATGACCTCAGCATTACCTAGTCCTGGTATGAAGGCAGTCAATAGCTCATATTGGCAAAGTTGGAGAACACCAGTATGGAGAGGAAGAGAGATGAAGAGAAGAGAGAAGTGGAGAAAAGAGGAGAAAGGAGAAGAGATTGAGGACTCTGGGTGAACCCAGACTCTGCCATGGACTTTAATAACTGAAGCTATTAAATGTGAATCTCAGTTTCTTTCTTTGCAAGATAAAGAAACCAACATATACCTCATAAGTTTGTACTAAGACACCTTCTTCCTGCCTCCAAAAAAAGAAAGAATCCCTAGCTTTGGTGATTTTTTTCATATCCTTTCATCATCAACAACATTCTTTTTGTTATACATAAAGAACTGTGCTAAGCACCTAAGACATATTAGCCTGGCCTTCAGTTGCTTAGATGATAAATGTAGGAAGATGTAGTACATGGCATCTTCTGTGACATAGCAAAAAGTGTCAGAGACAATATGTGCTTTAAAAACTCAGTATTGAAGAGACCACTGCTCCATGAGCAGTCAGAATGAAGGATGGGCTTCCCCCTGGGCCTTGAAGAAAGGATCAGACTCAGTAAAGAGACACATCCTTGGTAGAAAGGATGGTATGTGGAAAAACTGCAAAGAGGGGACAGCAACTCTGAGCACCAGGAGTGGGACTGATGAGACCAGGGTGAAGGGTTTATGTCTGAAAATAAAGAGAGACACGGTAGGACAGGCAGCACTTCTTGATCAACATCAAGCAACATGCTTTCTCTAACATCAACTTCATGCAAGTGGATATGCTTGAGCTTGCTAATCAGGTGACCTAAGTTACATCACTCAGAAGATAAACCTGAGCACTGCACAGGATGAATGACAAAGGCAGACGCAGAGGCAGAGGGATCAGTCACGGCGACTACATGAATGTCTAGGAAACCAGCGGTGAAGCCTGGACGGGGCAGGTGGTCATGGCAGTCTGAGGAAGCAACGATTCTAGAGAGACCCTAAGGATGAGGGGCATTAGGAGAGGCAGCCACAGGATTAAAAAAAAAAAAAAGAGAGAGAGAGCAAAAAACAATAAAATACTGTCCCCAACCCTATGTATCAGTAAGATATAATAAGCACAACTAGAGGGAAAAAATGTTAGATATTCTAAAATACATTTAAGGTTCTTGCACACAGCAGGAAGCTTTTGTGGGTCTCAACCTTCAAAGGGTCCCAAAATGTTAGTGTTTTAATTAGATGGGAAATAATCAGCTTTCTCAAGAAGAATGAGCAGTTTCCCTCATAAAGCATGATAAATGACGATATTATATGGATTATTTCCACAGATTCTTTCTGATTAGACAGTGTTACAAAACTTAATATTGCTTTGAGTAATATAATCCAACAGCAGGGTTTCTATTAGTTAAAAATTACTCAATCATTAAATTTAAGTGTTAGATTTCTATCACCAGCTCATTCTGGCTCCACGCCAACCCCAGTTAGGACAAGCACTTAAATCATTAGAAGAATCAACCTACACCCGACTCTTCCCTTGAAAAGAATTGTTTCCTTTAAATATAATTTTAACCCAAACATGTTTAATTTCCGCATTTGAAAATTCCATTGGCGTGTACCAGACAGTTTATCCACCAAGTACACTGAGTTGATGATCTTGAAGCAATATTCTACTTTTCAGGGCATTTATAAAAAAGCATTTATTTTGTTAGACCACGGCATTAAAAACCCATTACACCTACTCAATGAATGAGAAATCTTTACTGTCCTCTGATTATATTCAAAGACCAATACTCTATGTCGATGAACAGAAAGAAAACAATTGCAACAGAGTGCAGTAGCCTGAGGACCTTCTAACCCAGTGAGGACTGCTTGGTAAGTTATGCTTTTCCCCACAAAATTTCAGCCTTAAAAGATTAAACTTTATCTCTGTAGACAAGACCTCTTGAACAAGGAAGCAATGTAGTAAGCACTCTAAGATGAATTTAATCAGATGTAGTTTTTAAATATATTTCTTATATTCATATATATTATTTTATGTACATATATACCTTCATACATCTTTTTTAGGTGTTAGTTCTAAAAGGTCTTAAAGATCTTCATAGAACCGTTCAACTTCAGCTTCTTCAGTGTTACTGGTCGGGGCATAGACTTGGATTACTGTGATATTGAATGGTTTGCCTTGGAAACAAACAGAAATCATTCTGTCGTTTTTGAGATTGCAGCCAAGTACTGCATTTTGGACTCTTTTGTTGACTATGAGGGCTACTCCATTTCTTCTAAGGGATTCCTGCCCACAGTAGTAGATATAATGGTCATCTGAGTTAAATTCACCCATTCCAGTCCATCTTAGTTCGCTGATTCCTAGAATGTTGACTTTCACTCTTGCCATCTCCTGTTTGACCACTTCCAATCTGCCTTGATTCATGAACCTAACATTCCAGGTTCCTATGCAATATTGCTTTTTACAGCATCGGACCTTGCTTCTATCACCAGTCACATCCACAACTGGATGTTGTTTTTGCTTTGGTTCCATCCCTTTATTCTTTCTGGAGTTATTTCTCCACTGATGTCCAGTAACATATTGGGCACCTACCGACCTGGGGAGTTCATCTTTCAGTGTCCTATCTTTTTGCCTTTTCATACTGTTTATGGGGTTCTCAAGGCAAGAATACTGAAGTGGTTTGCCATTCCCTTCTCCAGTGGACCACATTCTGTCAGACCTCTCCACCATGACCTGACTGTCTTAGGTGGCCCCATACGGCATGGCTTAGTCTCATTGAGGTAGACAAGGCTGTGGTCCATGTGATCAGATTGGCTAGTTGTCTGTGATTGTGGTTATATCAATAACCTCAGATATGGAGATGACACCACCCTCACAGCAGAAAGTGAAGAAGAACTAAAGAGCCTCTTGATGAAAGTGAAAGAGGAGAGTGAAAAAGTTGACTTAAAGCTCAACATTCAGAAAACTAAGATCATGGCATCCAGTCCCATCATTTCATGGCAAATAGATGGGGAAACAGTGGCTGACTTTATTTTTGGGGGCTCCAAAATCACTGTAGATGGTGATTGCAGCAATGAAATTAAAAGACACTTACTCCTTGGAAGGAAAGTTATGACCAACCTAGACAGCGTATTAAAAAGCAGAAACATTACTTTGTTAACAAAGGTCCATCGAGTTAAGGCTATGGTTTTTCCAGTTGTCATGTATGGATGTGAGAGTTGGACTATAAAGAAAACTGAGCTCTGAAGAATTGATGCTTTTGAACTGTGGTGTTGGAGAAGACTCTTGAGAGTCCCTTGGACTTCAAGGAGATCCAACCAGTCCATCCTAAAGATCAGTCTTGGGTGTTCCTTGGAAGGACTGATGTTGAAGCTGAAACTCCAATACTTCGGCCACCTGATGCGAAGAGCTGATTCATTGGAAAAGACCCTGATGCTGGGAAAGATTGAGGGCAGGGGGAGAAGGGGACGACAGAGAATGAGATGGCTGGAATGCATCACTGACTCAATGGACATGAGTTTGGGTGAACTCTGGGAGTTGGTGAAGGAGGCCTGGCGTGCTGTGGTTCCTGGGGTTGCAAAGAGTCAGACACGACTGAGTGACTGCACTGAACTGATACCTTCATACACATGGCCATAGTCCCTTTCTCTTCTCCTTATTAACAGAGCATTTTTTTTATTGGAGCATAGTTGCTTTACAGTGTAATGTTAGCATCTGCAGTACAACAAAATGAGCCAGCTTTATGCATACACGTGTCCCCTCTTCTTTGGATTTCCTTCCCATTTAGGTCACCACAAAGCATTGAGAAGAGTTCCCTGACCTATACAGTCAGTTCTCATTAGTTATTTGTTTTTATACATAGTAGTACATATATGTCAATCCCAATCTCCCAATCCATCTCATCTCCATTTCTCCGTTTGGTGCCCATACATTAGCTCTCTGTGTGTCTACTTCTGCTTTATTACTCAGCCATAAAAAGAAACAAAATTGTGTCATTTGCAGAGACGTGGATGGAACTAGAGATCATCACACAGAGTGAAGTCAGAAAGAGAAAAACAAGTACTGTTTATTAACACATAGGTATGGAACATAGAAAAATGGTATAGATGGACTTCTTTACATCATTGGGAGAAATATTCAGAAATCTGTATAATTGCATTCTTATTGCAGGAAGATCTCCTTTCAGTGCAACAATTTCAGAATCTGTAAATTATCCTTCCTTTTGCAAAATATTCTTTGGGGGCTAAAGAGCAATGGCAATGCTGGTGGTCTTATTTTTCAGATGGAAAAGTCCTGAGTATGCCCAGTCTTCACATATTTCCTTCTCTTTTGGTAACTAATTCATCATCTTGCTTAGGGCACCAAGCTTCCAGCAAATGCTCCCAGAGTGGTTTCTCTCATTTTCACCTGCTGCCACCCCAAGTGGAAAGGGGCGAGGCTGGGCCACAGTCTTTTCCTGTTTCTAGCATAGTTTCTGGTGGAGATTCTGAGTCATTTACTCACTCTCTCAATTTCCCTTAGGACAGACACTGCTTTTAGTTCATGCATCAGAGTGCCCAATGACATGATGACAGCTTCTACCATCTCTTGTTGACAGGGTGTCCAAGGAGATGTCAGTGGAAGGTGTAGGGTGAATTTCTGGCAAAGTTCCCTAAGAGAGAAGCAAGCAGTACTATACTTTTTGTCTTTCCTTCTTTCATCTTGTTGCCTGGAATGCATTTCTGTTGACAGGAGCTACTGCAACCCCTGGGACCCTGAGGCAACCTGGATGAGAGCTGCAAGTTGAGGAGACAGAACAAAAATGCAGAGGAATTTAGGATCCTCACTGCTGCATGCAGTGTTCTTTCAAGTGAAAGAGGAAGAAAACCACCTTTGGGACTCTACCATGGTTATTTGGAGTCTTCTGTTTGTACAACAGATTCTAATCTTAATGTAATGTGTTAAACCAACAGCTTTCTATTGTACCCTAAGTCAATCTGAATATCAAAAACTCACCTCTTTAATACCATGAGGTAACACTGGGATGAAAAAGCTAAAGTTCAATTAAGCTATAGACAATGCATCATTAAATTATCTCAGTTCAACTGAATCAAGGAACATCTCAGACTTGTGCAGGACAAGTGAGATTCTAAACCGACCTGTAACTTCAGAAACCAAAGGATGGTATTTAGCTGGGCTTCCCAGGTGGCACAAGTGGTAAAGAACTGCCAATGCAGGAGACCTAAGAGATGTGGGTTCAATCCCTAGGTCAGGAAGATTCTGTGGAGGAGGAAATGGCAACCCACTCCAGTATTCTTGCCTGGAGAATCCCATGGACAGAAGAGTCTGATGGGCTACAGTCCAGGGAGGTCACAAAGAGTCAGACATGACCGGTGTGATTTAGCAGCACATCATTTCCAAGAAAGAAGCCTTTGCTTCAAGGTGGGCCAGACCCTGAGCTGGTGCTTTACTGCATAGAGAAGAGATGAGTGTGAGCATCAGCTGACTGTCCTAAGACAAACAGAGGAGGCCCTGTCCTGAATGCTTCCAGAGCCTGAAGCTGTCATCGGGCCCTCTAGGGTCTCTACCATAGACTTAAACAAGATGCATACTCTTTTCCTGATGAAATAAGATGGACTGGGCACCCGGGGGGGTCCCTGGGGCCAGTGAGATGTGTCTGTGAAATATAACTTTAGACTTCCTCTTCTACAGCCCACATGGGAGGCTTCTAAACCCACATCCTTTTCTATAACAGTGATTATAACATTGAGTCTCATTTTAATCCTTCTCAACCTCCACAGTCTGCAGTCATCTTGACCCAACAGCTTGGGCATGTCCACTTTGATTTGCTGGGTATCAGACTCTCTGAGCAAAGGAAAAAAACCCATCTTTTCCTCCTATATCATATTTCTAACAAACAAAGAGAAACTAGACTTTGAGTATTTTAGAGTGTTATTCTCAGGGGACTGGATATTGGGAACCATTCACTAATCACAATAAGATATTCGAAATTCATTTCTCTATAGGAGCAGACATCTGTTCCTGGAGGGCCTGGCTCGTGGGCCATCTTCATGTTTAGAAGAGAGACTTAGGTGCCTGGATCTTTGCTTCTGAGGTAGGGCTTGAACTGCTCCAAGCAGTAGGTGCGGGGGATACTCCATGTTAGCATTCCCCTCAGTAACCCAACAATTCAGGTTTATAGTGAGAAAAGTGAAGTTGGCTTGCCATTGGCAGTTGTCAACTTGAATTGTTAGCAGTTTCTACCTTTCGAGGAAACTGTGACTTAGGTCACTCGCACCATTTCTTTCTGAAAGGTAATAAATTGTCCCCATTTCCTCAGGCTCCCTCCTTTCACCCGCCACGGGCCTTAGCCGGGTCAGCTGTATCAATAGTTTGGAAGGTGCGTGGACCATTAAGTGGGGAATTCAGTAGAGGTCTTTCTACCAGCACTTCATCAGAGCACATAAATCGCTTCCTAGGCCCCGAAAGAGAAACATATGCCCCAAATATGTCGATTTACAAAATATTTTTGTATCTTTAGGGTATTTTATTTCTCCTGCTTCTTGTGACATAAATAGCACATAACCCCGACCCCAGGATTTTTTAATAACCAGCTGTGAAATTTCACTAGCACTGGCATAAAATCAAGAACCGAAAATAATTCATCCCAATGTATAGGGGCTTCTGTCCTCCTCTGATGGGGCTTTGATTTGGTAATGGTTTATAAAGCCACTCTTCTTCCTGAACTGAAACAGAACTTGAAAGAAAAATATTGAATTCTCTAATGGGCAAGGATCCAGACAGTATTTCTTTGGGGATCCCTGATGTGGTGTGATGGGGGAAGGGGGTCAGAATATGGAAGAGTAAAGGGGAAACTTTGTATAATACATACTTAGGCTGCTTGAAAGTTTTTGAAAATATTTAATTAAAAATCAGTGTCTTGTTGGATCTGGAAGCTGTCTGTGCTTGTGCCAGCCTTTGGCAATCTCACGACTCGGGCTGACCATGACTCAGGTCTTCTGAGTTGTTTAGGAACAAGGTTTCCCAGCTTGGAAGATGGAGTTAGAGAGGAAAAGATGGGAACAGATATAAACCCAATTTTTTCTTTTGATGTTACTGTTCATCTATTTTACTGTAATTAAAAAAAAAAACAAAACAAAAAACCTCCTTCCCACAAGGTCAGCTTACAGATAAAAACAGTAGGTGTAAAGTGAAAAACATTTTTCTCTAAATTTTTTCATTTACAAAGGTTCATGGGTAATTTTTAAAGCCTTCCCATATTGGTACCGACTGACCAAGGGGGCCTCCTCTTTAAGTGTCATATCTTTTTGTCTTTTCACACTGTTCATGGAGCTCTAGGCAAGAGTACTGAAGTGGTTTGCCATTCCCTTCTCCAGGGGACCACATTTTTGCAGGCCCTCAGACACACGCCCTCCAGCCGCTCCACGCAGCCAGATGACATGCTGGGTAACCTGGTTGTCCCACTGCTGGTCCTCGCTGGGTGTGCAAACTTTCACTGTGCATGGGGTGTCGGTCAATGTGTCAGCTGGGGGCCAGGGCAAAGGCCTTCGGGAGTTGCCGGGAACGTATAATTTCCTTCAAAAACTGACCTTCACAGTCCTGAGTCAAAGCTGGCTTATATCTGGGTGTTCCGTTAGAGACGCTACCTGAGAGCAATGCTGGGAACTAAGAAGGGCTGGGTCAAGGCTGCCGGGTAGAATCGTGCCCTTGCCACACACGACCTGAGCCTTACGCAGGCCAGCACCACGCCAAGTCCCGGGGCCATGCAGGGCTGATTTACATCCAGTGCGACCTCTGAGGTGCTCTTGGGCGAGGTAACCACTAACCACTCGGAGCCTCCCTCTCCCCATGGCAAGAGCCCTTCCTTCACGAGGTAGCTCTGGCTGACTGAACATATTGCATGTGAAACACCTAGCAGAAAGGACACCTCAGGCTATCGTAAGTGGGATAAATATTTCCCCTCTGGATGAAAGAAGCTGTTGACCTCAGGACAAAGAGAGTTCATGTGGGCACTTTCAGGGCAATCCAACTGTGCTTTCTGTCCATGATGAAGTGTATGGAATCCTTGGACTAGAAATAAAGTCCAGGTTCATACACTAGAATGCTGACGCACACTGGCTGGAGGACTCAGACACAAGAACCCATTAAGCTTTTGTGGAACCTCGGTTTACTCCGTATGAACTGGGGAGAACAGTCAGCTACATTTTCCTCACAGGTGATAAAGATCACAGGAAGGATGCTTTTTGAACCTGTGGGGTGCTATACAAGTATAGGTGATTGGTAAGTTTGAGATGGCTCCTGTCCTAACTCAGGGGAAATTACAAAATATTATTTTTTAAAAAATCAAAGAAATATAAGAGCAAGAGGTACAGGGATGGAGTGCTAATTTGTCAGCCAAACTGCTGAACAGGCCACAGGCAGTCACAGTTAAATGTGAGACTCATCAGCTATCTCAAAAAACTGGCTATCACCTCATTACTCCAGAGCACAGACAGGGCAAGCTGGCTTCGCGTGCATGTTATTATGCCAACTTAAGAAGGTCTTCCCAAACCATTCTACTCTGAGTAACCCAAGTGGGTTTGTTTATTTTAAGGCATGAGGGACAACCATATGGTTCAGAAATATCTTCTTGCTGCCTTCTCCCAGCCAAGACACCCACCTGAATTTACACAATTTTATTTGGAAACTATGATGGCTGGTGTGACTTTTCGAGGGGCTACTTTCTGCATTATAGCGATTAACCCTTTTTCAACAGTTCATTACATGATTTCTGAAAAACATAAAAAAAGATATTTCATGGAGGGCAAAGGGCTTAAACGTGGCATGCTTCAGCAATAATGCCTGCCACACGCACATCCATTCCTGCTACCAGGTTCCACGAGCACGGAATTGATTTAGGGGTTTATACAGAAACAATGGGAGGGAGGCTTTTCTGCTTTGAAGACCCTGGGTTATTTCCGGATTTGAAAAAAAGAAAGGAAAAGAGGGTTTAGGTTTTCCTAAATCGTTAGGTTTCTTTTGTGGAAGCTTTCTTTCTCTTAGGCTGAGGGAGAAGAATCTAAGTCCTTAGCTTTCCCACACACATATACTTCCCTTCAAAACAAAACCTAAGATGGAAAGAATTGCCATATGACTTCAGTCTCCTGGTATACCATCCATTCCTGCTGTGGATGCTGACAGCACATTATTTTGAGAAAAAGCAAAGCTGCCAACATTCAAAGCATCAAGTGTATAATAGTGGTAACTTTTAAACATGTCTAACAGATCATGAAGAGAAAACAAACACTCCAACAGGAAGATGTGCAGAGGGGATGAACAGGCAGCTCAGAAATGAAATGGTAGTGACAGTTATGAAGAAATGTTCCACCTCACTAGTAACCAAAGATAGGTAAACAAAAATAAGACACCATTCGTCAACTTACAGAATCTGTTACAAAATATGATTACGCCCGATGTTGTCAAGGGTGTGGGGATACGGGCAAACTTTCATCTTCTAGTAATGTAAGCATGGATCTTACAGAAAAGTCTGACTTTTCTGGTGGACAATTTGTCAGATGTCATAAAAATGTTCATAAGCTTTGATCAAAATAGCTCCTTTTCTAGGAATTCATGCTGATAAAATAAACATGTATATCCATGATGTGTGTGCTAAGTCGCTTCAGTCACATCCAACTCTTTGCTAATCCTATGGACTATAGCACACCAGGCTCCTCCGTCCATGGGATTCTTCAGACAAGACCACCGGAGTGGGTTGCCATTTCCTCCTCCAGGGGACCTTCCCGACCCAGGGTTCCAATCTGCGTCTCTTACATCTCCTGCATTGGCAGGCAGGTTTTTTTTTAATCACTAGTGCCACCTGAGAAGCCCCATGTATATACATGGACATGTATATAAAAAATGAACACAGAAAGATGTTCACTTCAGTACAACAGGATTGGAAACTTTCTCTAAAGGATCAGATAGTATATATTTTAGGCTTCAGAGGGCAATCAGTCTCTGTGGCTATTCAACACTACCTCTGTAGGGAGAAACCAGTCATAGACAATACACAGTAGAATGGGCATGGCTGTGTTCCAGTAAAACTTTATTTATAAAAATAAGTTGCACAGGCTAGATTTAGCCCATAAAATGTAGTTTTCCAACCTGTACAGTAAAATTTATTAGCAATAAAAAATATGGAATCACCTAATGCTTACAATGCGGAGACAATAACATATTTTATGCAGCTTTTACAACCCCCTTTTTTTTTTCAGTGTTTTGAGAAAATGCTTATGTGGGAAAAAAAATCAAGATACAACACTTCATGTTTACAAGGATTCCAGTTTTTTAAGGGAAAGAGAATATGTAAGCATGGGAAAAGGATTAGAAAGAAACACACAAGGATTTTAACAGTGATGGTGGTTTTAATTTTCTTTTTTATACTTCTCAGGATCTGAATTTTCTATAATGTATATGTATTTTATTTTTAAAACAGAAAGAAATGTTTAAAATTACAGAAATGGACTTCTGGTGTGAATATAGTTGCCTAAGTCAGCATTCTCCCCCTCCTGCTTGTGGAAATGTTCCAACAATGAGGATAAAAGGAAAAAACATACCATCTTCCATTTCTGGCAAAACCAAGAAACATACATCAAGGTTGCAAAGGGATACAAAAGGCAAACAAATTTTCTCTGGAGCTCCAGAGGAGGAAGTGTAAAGAAGAGGAGGAGGGAGAGTGTAGGGGACAGCAATACCCACTGAGTTCTAAAAATAATGCACTTCTAGAGGGTGATGGATATACCCTAGGGATTAAGGCAGAGCCATCATCTGCAAGAGGGTTCCCAGACAGGGGAGGTGGGCAGCAGCCAGAAGTAGATTCAGGGCTGTGAGCTTGAAGCATATACAATTTGAGGGCCCCTTTTAAAGATAAACAGTACATTTAAAATACAAAACGAGGCACAAATGTATCTATTTAGAATGAACAAAGAAAGGGTAATAAATGCAAACTTTTAAGCTGATAAATTCTACACACATCACCAAGATCCAGAAAAATGATATACTTCAAAAAATTTTAAATGTGTTTATTTTTGTAACTGAAGGAGAATTGCATGTTAATGTTTGGCAGAAACCAACAGAAAAATAATATACTTTAAAAAACTAACTGCAAGGACTTCCCCAATGGTTCAGTGATTAAGAACCTGCCTGCTAATGCAGAAGACACAGATTCAATCCCTGGTTGGGGAGGATTCCACATGTCGGACAGCAACCAAGCCCATGCACAACTACTGAACCCTCACACCTAGAGCCTGTGCTCGGCAACAAGAGAAGTCACAGCAAAGAGAAACCCGCACACCATGACCAAGAGCAGCTCCCGCTTGCTGCAACTAGAGAAAACCTGTGTGCAACAACAAAGGCCCAGTGCAGCCAAAAATAAAAATAAAAAAACCAAAACCAAAAACTAACTGCAACAATCTGTTTGGCCCACCTCTATAATACCTCTCTTCTATACTTCCCCTTCCATAAATATCTTCTTTGACTATGTTTTTCACTGCACAGTCCTTGATCACCTCTTCACAGGACAATGATTTTTAATATGCAAGAACTCAGGGAACAATGATTCCGTAAGTCTTCTGTGAAAATTTCTAGAAGATGAAATACAGCCAACCAAAAAATGACTGGGGAAACCATGGCAGAAGGACTGAGGCACTCTGAATACACTTAACTGTGCATCTAAGACCACAACAACTTTGAGTATTATAAGTTAGAAAAGGGAAAATAAACTGAAGAGATGCAGAAGAAAGAGTTAATAAAAATAAAGGCAGATATTAGTGAGTCAGAAAATAGTAGAATAAATAGAACTAAAAGCTTTTTTGGGAGAAAGACAGTTAATCTGCGAGCAGATCAGGAAACAGGAGAAAATAGTAAATACATAAGTAAGAAATGTTGTAAGGAAATGACTTCAAAATCTAAGCAAACTAAAAGAACCATAAAAGACTACTTTGCTAAACTCAAAATAAATACTTTTGAAAACCTAGACGAATGAACAATTTTTGAAGAAGATATAAATTACCTAGGCTGACTCCAGAAAAAGAGAGAATCTAAACAGACCCAGTTTCCATGGGGGGAAAAAGTGGGGAAAGTTGACAAAGAGCCTCATCTAAAAAGTCCCAAATCCAGCTGGTTTCATATAGGATTTCCACCATCAAATTTTAAAGAACAGAGAGTCCCAATGTAATTTAAACTATTCTAGAACACAGAAATAGAATGAAAACTTCTAATTTTTTTTTGCCATGAGCAATAAAATGCAACACAGATTTCAAAGATAAAGCCACAGATAATTTATGAATACTGATGCAAAAATCCTAAATAAAATGTTAACAAATTATTGAGAGGTTAGCTAAGCTACTCTGTGGTATTACTGCTTCAGCATCTATTTTGTCCTGCCAAGAAGCTTTCATGGACCTTCAAGTGACACTAGCCCCCTCCTATAAGCACATACCCTAGTCAGCAGCTACTGTCACACACAAATGTGAGTTCCTGATATGACTTCCCCAACAGTCCTTCTGATCAACAGTCTCCCAGGACTTGTATGCCTTACGAGCCCCTTACATAAGACCCTTGTGGGGTTTACCAAAATCCTCTGGTTTGAATCAACCAATCAGGTCCCAACTTGGGAACCCCAAAGCACTGTGCCCACAGACTCTAACAAAGGCATATGCCCCGGGTCCTGTCTCACTATCTGCACTCTGCAGTGACAATCCCACGTGGCCTGTCAAGGTGTGCTGTTTTTCCTCCAGGAACTATGAGTAGTTAACTTTATTTCAATATCTCTTGTGGTCTCTTGTTGAATGGTGCTCACCACCCAGCAACCTGTGCTCTAGTTAACAAATTTTAAAAAGTCATAACACAAATAGAATCCAGGACATTAAAAGAGCAATGCACCCTAATCAGGTGGAGTTTATGCCAGGAATAGAGACTTTACTATTAGGAGACATGTTGATATAATTCATCATATTAATAAGTTTAAGAAGAAAAAGCATAATTCAACATCTATTCTTGATTAAAATATTCAGTGATATAAGAATGTTCCCTTAACCTGATAACAATAAATCTATCCCTGCCCCAAGAGCCTGCATCATGCTAAAGACAGAAATATAAGAAGTGTCTTCAGCAAACTCAAAAACAAGACAAAGATACAAGGATTTAACTCTTACTTAACTTTGTACCAGAAGTAGCAGCCTATATAATTAAACCACAAGAAAATATTAGGGCTAAAATACTGATTAGGAGGAGGCAAAACTATCACTACTTGCAGGTGACACGATCACATACCTTGAACATTCAAGGGAAAAAAAATAAAAAATACTGAAATAATTAAAAATTAGGAAGACAATAATATAATTAGAAAAATTATACAGAATTCAATAACTTTCACTTTTATAAGTAATAACTAGGTTGAAGATATAATGGAAGAAAAGCTCCCATTTACAAAAGTAATAAAAAGATAAAATACACATAAATTAGGAAGTATAAAAGTTACTCATAAAAATATTTAAAATATTTCTGAAATCTCCAAAAGAACACCTGAACAAATATAAAGTCATGCCGTGTTCTTGGATTGTGTACATTTAACATGATCTTAATATAATTATCAATGATCTTACCCCCTTGGAACTAGACAAGTTTGGAACTAGTACAAGATTCTCTGCTTGGCTTCAGGAGGATTGCAAACATAAATGAAACATAAATTGCAAACATAAATGAAACAAGAATTGTTTTTTACCATATTACTTGTGACCTCATATTCTGGTTGACAATTTCTTGCAATAACTATAAGTAGTTATTTATAGTAAAAATACTCAAAAAACTGATGCATACTGAGACTCAGAAAAGACAACTGGATTTAGCAATGAAGAGGTTACTTCTGATCTTCAAGAAAGTGGTTTCTGAATGGACTTGTGGACACAGTGGGGGTAAGGGAGGGTGGGACGAACTGGGAGACTGGGGTTGAGGTGTGCGCACAGCCATGTGTAAGACGGACAGCCATCGGGGAAGTGCTGCATCGCTGGAGCAGCTCAGCTGGGGGCTCTGTGATCACCCAGAGGGGTGGGACGGCAGGTGGAGGGAGGCTGGAGAGGGAGGGGACACATGTGTACTCACAGTTAATTCACAGCGCTGTGGAGCGGAAACTAACACAACATTGTAAAGCAGTTATCCCCCAATTTAAAAAAAAGCAGTTTCCATAGTGAGTCTGAAAACCAGTCAGTAAACGTTACCCAAAGTCACTCATTTCAGTGCCGAAAGAGAGGCACAGAACCTCTCACCTGATTACAGGGAGCTTGACGCTGAAGCTGAAACTCCAATACTTTGGCCACCTCATTGACTCACTGGAAAAGACCCTGATGCTGGGAGGGATTGGGGGCAGGAGAAGGGGACGACAGAGGATGAGATGGCTGGATGGCATCACCGACTCGATGGACATGAGTTTGAGTAAACTCCAGGAGTTGGTGATGGACAGGGAGGCCTGGCGTGCTGCAGTCCATGGGGTTGCAAAGAGTCAGACACGACTGAGCAACTGAACTGAACTGATACAATGATACTGACTCAATGGACATGAGTTTGAGCAAGCTCTGGGAGATGGTGAAGGACCATCCCAGAGAAGGGAAGGACCCAGAGAAGGGAAGCCTGGTGGGCTGCAGTCCATGCAGTCACAAAGAGTCTGACACGACTGAGCAACTGAACAACAAACGGGTACAAAAAGCTGATCTTCCTGCTCACATAGTTAAATCAGATAAAACACGTGTATACACAAAACCCGCATGGCCACATTCAGAATAAGAAAGGGAAATCTTGAGGAACCAGAAATGAAAGGAAACACAAAGTCCAGACATCATGCTGGCGTAAATCTGAAAGTCTTGCAGTGGTACAAGACCCCAGTAAAACCCTGCAGGGGGAGATATGGATGCAATTTTAAAACTGTCCACAGTTGAGACTACAGACAACCCCTTCCTAGGCAGAAAAGAAGCTGAACCTGAGGGGTTTTCTCAGCATAAAACTGGAAGCTTTATGAACTGGTGGGGAACTACTCAATTGGTGTTGTCTTGAGGAACAGAAGTTAACATAAAACATGGCCCATGGAGAAATCTATAGCACCCTAAAAGGTAAATTCAGAATCTTCTCATAGGTACTGCTCTTGAACCCAGAGCAAATGAGTTGTTCAAGGAGAAGTATTCCTACTGAAATAGCTCACAGTCCAAAATTGCAAAGCAGGGGAGAAACCATGCTTTGGTTTTGGCCCAACTATGAGCCAGCATCAGCACTCAAAATTAAACAAGAGAATTCACACCCAGGAAGAGCAGATAAAAGGCCAGCCTGAAAGAGGCTTTTAAAACCTCTTTCTAAAATGTTTATAAAAATTAAGGAAAGAGTAGGAAAAAATAAAAAGTAGAGAAAGGAAGCTTTGCATCAGGGAGGTAGGCAACTGGTTCCAATGCTTACGGAAAGATGTGAGCAACACCTATAATGCCACAAACCGAAATGGAAAAACAGTAAGTGGGAGAATGAATACTGACCGAGCTAGTTACGTACCAGCCACTCTCCTAAGATGTAAATTTCTTATACAATTCCCACAACTACTCTGCGGAGTAAAATCATTATTCCCATTTTTTAAAACTGAGCTTGAGAGTTTAACTTTCCCAAGGTCACATAACTGGCACTGGATCTGGGACTCCAAAATAGTTAAGAGGGAGAAACTACAGCTGCTAAAGAAAAATGTGTAAAATTGAGGGCTTAATATCAACCAGAAAGGGAGAATTAAAGAGAGCTGATTTTTAAAGGAAGATGTATCCACTCTGATGCTAAGAAAGAAATATTTTGAGATGGAGAGGCGGGCGGGAAGGGTGTTGGAGACTAAATACCATGCAATATATAAGACTATTAACATCCCCCAAATTGGAATCACCTCTTACTCACGCAATTATTTTAGCAGGAGAGGAAAAAATGATCTGACTTCAATTTGCTCAGCGTTTATTTTCTAAAAAAAGGATATTTGCCACAAGCAATTACTGTGAAAGGGAAGCTATTCCTGGTTAGAAAAGTTTTTAATCACGAAGTGGTATTTGACGATGTAATTATTTCCACAGGCTGAAAAAAGAACTTGTCAGTGAAATGTAGTGTAACTGAGCTCAACCACAACGAAAATAATATACATTGCTGATACACATGGTCACTAATTTTATAGGAATAACACTAAAATATATAGATCTGCCATTCTATGAAAAGAATCATAAAACAATGTAGAAAACATAGTTTTATGCTCCATTTTGTTCTTAAAAGTGGGGTGACCTTGGACCTGGGCTGTGGTTGCCCCTTCACAGAAGGTGGGAGGAGGAATCTGGGATTTCCAGGCACCTTTGAATCCAAATTCCACTTTATTCAGGACTCCTCTGCCTGGCTAGTTTGGTACCGTCAAATGCTCCAGAGTCAATGGTGAGCTCAACTTTCTGTTAATGACCTCAAAACATTTTAAAGATGAATTTGCAGTATGTTCCTCTCCTACCATTGACCACAATAAATTTGAGCCAAAAATAGTCAATGATGGTGAACTGTAACTCTGCCCAGGGAGGAAAATGAATCACAGAGAAAAACTCCTTAGAGGGTTTCCAGTTCAACCTTGTCAGCTGAGGCCTAAGGATCTGAGGTCCAGAGAGGGAGAGTGAGACGGCAGAGCTTGGCCTAGAACCTGTGTCTTCCAGTTCCTCTTCTAGGACTCCAAACTGTGACGATGAGAATCAGTTCAGCTGAATAATGGCAGAAAAAAAAAAAAAATATATATATATATATATATGTTGAGCCAATGAGGCTTAGAAAAAGCCATTAACATTAATGAGGATAGCAGGAGGGGCAGTGGTGGTTACTCATTGAACACCCTTCCCTAGCCGTGCCCTTGTTCTTCCAAGCCTGGAAACACTAGCTTCTAGTGGAGCTGTGGAAAACAGTGGCAAAATGGCATATGCAAAGGCACAGCCTGATTCAAACATCTGTTGACCATCACTAAGCAGATCAGCAAGAGTCAGAAGGAAAGCAGAGGACACTGGCCAGTCTTCTGATTCTGAGAAGATGGGAAATCTTAAGTGAATTCAACCAGATGCACATTTTATCCACCAGGACCAAACCTTTGGTCAGAAACCCATGACTTCTTTTATTTTTTTTCAATATTTCAAAAGTTGAAGTATAGCTGATTTACTATTTTATGTTAATTTATGCTGTACAATAAAGTGATTCAGTTACAACACACACACATAAGTGTGTGTGTGTGTGTGTGTGTGTGTGTGTGTGTATATACACTCTGTTAAAATTTTTCTTTTCCATTATTACTATAGGATATATTTTTTAAAGATTTATTTATTTATTTTTATTTTCCGGCTGTGGTGGGTCTTTGTTGCTGCATGCGGGCTTTCTCTAGTTGTGAAGGGCAGGGGCAATTCTCCAGTTGTGGTGTGTGGGCTTCTCATTAGAGTGGCTTCTCTTGTTGTGGAGCAGGGGCTCTAGGCACACAGGCTTCAGTAGCTGTAGCACGTGGGCTCAGTAGTTCTGACACACGGGCTTAGTTTCTCGGTAGCATGTGGGATCTTCCCCGACCAGGGATTGAACTGGGGTCTCTTGCATTGGCAGGTGGATCCTTAACCACTGGACCACCAGGGAAGACCATCAGAGAAGACTGAGTACAGTTCTCTGTGCGATACAGTAGGACTTTGTTTATCCATTCTATACATAGTGGATAAACAATGGATATACAATGGATATATTCTATATATATTGGATTTACATATATCCTAGATATACTGGATAAACAGTCCACTCTATATAGCTTATATCTTCTAACTCCAACCTTCCACTCCATCCCTCTCCTAAAGCCCTCCCCCTTGGCAACCACTAGTCCGTTCTTTATACCATGACTTCTTTTATATCAGAATGTTTCCAACTGTCTGAGAAGGATAATCTTGACTCCAGATCTTACTCCATCATAAGGTCAATCATGAATCTCTTGTAGCATCATAGGTCACTTCACATCTCTACCCCTCAGTTTCCTCATCTGTAAGCTGGAGCTAATATACACAATTCAGCCAACTTGAGAGTTGAGAAGAGGTTACATAAGATGAAAGGTGTGCTTAAAGGATGAGCAGGAGAAGGAAAAGCAGATGAGAATTTTGATGATGATGTTACCTTTGACCCCTGGTAGGAGTGAAGGCGAAGAGCTGTGCCTTTAGATAAGGCAAATCCGGTTTAAAAGTCAGATCATGGGCAAAACGTATAATATTTCTGAGCCTTGGTTTCTTCAAATTCAAATGTGGAACAATAATAATACCCATTTCATCAGAAAAACAATTTAGGAAGAGACTCACAGCCAGCTTATTATTTTGCTGTTACTCATGGAAACAGTAGCATGTGGGCCTTTCTGAGGGCTGGTTTAGAAAAGCAGATTGTTCACCTGTGGCTGCTCTTTATCATTCAACTGTGTGAGTGGAACCAGTGAGATCAGCAGAATTTCCGGGGTGGTCAGAGCTTCAGGAATTTCGTAGGAAAATATTTCAAAAGCTCCCTTTGGGGAATAGTTTGGTCTCCATGACAGTTTCAAATCGTGAGAAAGTCCAGGCTCAGAGAAAAGCTGTTTGATGGGCCCAATGAGAAAGAGACACTAACGCGTAATGGAAGAAGCTGTTATTGTTTACGGTGAACATCCTCATTTGTCCAGTTTTGCTCACAACTCTATGAGGCGGGCAGTGGCTGCAGCCTCCACTACCCAGAAGAAGAAACTGAGGCTATGAAAGTTCACGTTCAAGTTACTTTCCTAAGCAAATCGTCAACCAGTTGAATGATCTTCTCATGACATAGGCACTGCCTCTCACTCCACTTTACCAAGTTTAAGAACATGACTCTTACTTACATAAAACGTCCAGTCAAAAGTCACATGTCAAGGACTTCCCTGGTGGTCCAGTGGTTAAGACTCTGCACTACCAATGCAAGGGGCATGAGTTCAGTCCCTGGTTGGGGAACTAAGATCCCACATGCCATGTGGCATGGCCAAAAAAATAAAGCTAAACTACTAAAATTAAAGTATAGAAAGTCTTGAAAACAATGAGAGAAGATTCTTTAAAAAAAAAAGCTAAATATCAGTAATTAATATTAACAATTAATGTTTTATCCATTATGATACCAATATATCAAATAAGATATAAACCATACATTTACTGGTGGCTCAGTTAGTAAGGAAGCTGCCTGCAATGCAGGGGACCTGAGTTTGATCCCTGGGTCAGGAAGATCCCCCAGAGAAGGGAATGGCAACCCACACCAGTATTGCCTGGAGAATCCCATGAACAGAGGAGCCTGGTGGGTCACAAAGAGTCAGACTTGACTGAGCAACTAACACACTACACACATATACATTTATGTATATTCAAAGATACAAAGTTTGGGGGAAGTTAAAGCAGAAGGTATTCAAGAAGAACTGAGATATCTGATACTTTGGAACCAGGTTGAAGGACTCAGTACTGCAGTCAGCACAGTTTGGCTTGCACACCTTCTCCCTTGGCTCTCTCCCTATCCCTGGATGGTGTTTTTACAGCTCTTTAATATTTTGTGTTCCTTGTTGTATAAGACACTTTTTATTAGCAATCCAATACCCATTCTCAACCCCCTTTCTTCTTTTGATGTCTTCACCAGAAATATTCACTTTCCCAATCTCCCTCCTAGCTAGGGATGGGCATGCCAACAGTTCTGGCCAATGACATATAAGTTGAGCTTGATTGGAGGTAACAGTAATGGGAAAGCTTTCCTTTCCTGTTAAAAGGTTCAGGACTGTCTTTTCCATCTTTTTTTCGGCTTTGAACTCAGGTTTGATGGTTGGCCATCCCATGACCATGGGAGAAAGGCCAAGGGGATCAGTAGAGAAGATATGATTAAAAGTACTAAACAACAGCTTTAGTTATTGCCTACTTCTAGACTTTGTTATGAGAGGAAAACAAAGGCCTCTTGGTTTATGCTACTCTAAGTTGGTTACTATTATGTAAAGTCAAACACATTACTAAATGATATGGCTGCTATCTTAGGACCTTTAGTGATCAGAGTATGGTCAGAAGGAGCGGGAATCATTATTTTTTACTCCATGTTGATGCTGGACTTTAGGAAGGGCACCCATGGTTCTGGGCCACTTTCCTGGTGCAAAAAGCTAAAAGGATGCATTTTAAAGGAATGGCTGGAAACACCAAGAATGTCTATTTTTAAAAGTTTAATTTTCCCAGGAATTATCAAGCATATATATATATATATATATATATATACACACACACACATACATATATATATATATGATAGAACGGCTCAAATTTGATAAATATACTTAGAAATTAGAGATATCTTTTAGTACTTTTCATAAAAGTTTAACAATATGGTATTCCAAAATTATCAGATTATCTTATCTTGGATCTAACTGGGGCTTCTTATTTCACGAGGTCTAAAGATTATATTTAAAGCCAAAATCCATCAGTATTGAACCTTTTTGTTCCTCTCAATCAAGTAGAGGTACTTTTCTGTTGCTTTTGGCTTAGTGAATATCCTCCTTTCTCCTCTCCTCTCCCCCAGAAAATCTCACAAACATGGGTAAAAAAAATCATTCCTGGACAATGGTTTTGTTTGGAAACAAGTCTAACAAAGGCAGTCTGGCCACACACATAAAGTCAAAACTTTATATACATTTGGACACCTGACCAGTTTTCACTTCTATGACTGTATCCTAAAAAAAAATCAATTGTATGTACAAACTGGAAGCATAGGAATGCTCACAGTAATGCTTCCAATAATGAAAAATGAAGACAATGTGCTTGATTACACTCATGTGTGGAAACACCTATTCTTCCTATGCCCCTCTCTGTGGACCCACTGTACTTCCTGCTCTGTGAATAAAGGCTGAGCCGGTCATTTTCTTTGGGCAATGAAACCCAAGGCTTGATAAGCACTTGTGCAACTGGACTTGCACCCTTGCACATTTATCATCACTACAAAAAAAAAAAACATACACTAGCCGACATTAGTATGAGAGGATGCCAGGAGATGGATGACAAACTCATGGATAAGAGCCTCTCCGTCCACCCCCATTATGTACCAATGCCACCCCAGCCAGTCTGCAAACTCAAGAGCAGGCAGTAATGCTTAATTTCTTCAGGGCCCTCAGATTTTATGGTTGTTTGTTACACAGCATTATTATGACCATAGGTGACTGATCCACAATCTAATTGTCAAAAAATAAAGAATTTAATAAACTGTGATATATATAGTGGAGTATTCAACAGTTACTATCTTGGCCACACTGCGCAGCATGCGGGATCTTAGTTTCCAGACCAGGTATTGAACCTGTGCCCCCTACAGTAGAAGCATAGAGTCTCAATGACTGGACCACCGGGGAAGTTCCAACAGTCATTATTATCAGTGATAGTAACCTATGTACATATTGACATGGAAAGTATCTAAAACATGCTAAGAATAAAGCAAATTACAAACATTTTATGTATAGCATGAATCCTTTCTTATATAAAATCTATATACATGTATGTGTTTACATGTACAGGAAAGAACCTGAAAAGAAATATACCAAATGTTAGCAGTGTTTCTCTCTGAGTGGTAAGAATATAAACATTTTCCCTTTTTTCCTAAAGACTTAGAGCTATGTTTTTTAAAAATCAGGCAACTAAAGGTTGAAATGTGCTTCAAAAATTAAACCAAATTCCACGGAACTACCAAAAACAGCCCAGACTGTTGTTTCTAAAATTTTTCCATCTCCTAACTCAACTGATGAAAAGCCTTTGATTATGATTCTGAGTAGAATATCTGTGACTTAGTCTTTATACAGTTTCCCAAAGGTAAGGTTAATCTTCTCTCCCACCTTTAACTCGATGACTTGTGCTTGATCTGCCCATAAAACCCCAAATCCAGAGCAATGATTGGGAAAGCGCAGACTCTAATAAAAATAAGTTCATTAGTGTCAAGGAAAGAGAAAGCTTACCCAATTAAGAGGACTAAGATTTGGCATCAGAAGCAGAAGCTGTGAATACGATAAACAACACTGACAAATGGATGAGGAGAATGCTATTTAAGTCTCCTGGGAATTTGTGGGAAATATGTCCACCAAATACCTCATTCAGGTACAGGGGAGTCATTGAAAACATCTGACAAAAAAAAAAAAAAAATCTGCCAGTGGTCAGCTAGCATTTACAGATCCCAGACATGCCTTGCAAAAAAATGCCCTAATTTTCCTGCAGGTGTTTCTGCTCCCTTGACTGCCACTGTACTATTGGGGCCTGCTGCTCTCTGGTGTTAAAGATTATAGTTGTTTCGGTTACAAGACATGAAGCAGACCTGTGGTTTCAGGAAATATTAAAGACCTGTTCGCTTGCAGGAAAATGACAGAAACTTTCATCTCTGTTAACCAGCAAACAGTCCCTTTCTCTAATGGCCCATTAGAGAAGCCAGAGGAAGACAGGTCTCAGAGCACTTTGCCGCACTGCCCAGTGTCTGGAAGAAAGTCCATATGGTTCATGTCCCTTGTGATCACTCATTTGGTTGCCAGGGACCTCCCATTATCAGAAAATGGTCCCCAATGTTTCTGTTATATGTTATACAATTAGAGTGAGCATGTGTGCTGTAAGCCACATAAAAGGGATCTGAATTTTAGTTGCTACCTGTAACTGACATTCCTTCTAGCTGAAGTTCAAGATCTACATCTCTCCTCATAATGCTGCACTATTTTATAACAGGTTACCAAGAGTGCTGCTATTTTGATTTTGTTACTACTTAGTATGGCAACCCACTCTAGTATTCTTGCCTGGAAAATCCCACGGATGGAGGAACCTGGTAGGCTATAGTCGATGGGGTCGCAAAGAGTCAGACACGACTGAGTGACTCCACTCACTTTGCCATCGCTGCTCCTAGTATATTGTTTGAGTGGAAACCACCAAATTATGTCCTCCACTGCATCTCCATCTGCTGCATCTTTCTACTTGATAAATATCTCTCTAAAGACACTGTATATGCATGTTCATTTATAAAAATAAGAGGAAATTATTAGTCACTCAGTAGCGTTGAACTCTTTGCAACCCCATGGGCTGTATGTAGCCCGCCAGGATTCATGTAATTCTCCAGGTGAGAATACTGGAGTAGGTAGCCATTCCCTTCTCCAGGGGATCTTCCTGACCTAGGGATCAAACCTAGGTCACCTGCATTGCAGGCAGATTCTTTACCATCTGAGCCACCAAGGAGGGTATAATCTTTCCCATTTCATATTGAATCTCAAAGGGGGCTTAAATAAATACATGTTATAATACAAGAGCATATAAATTAAAATAAGTAGATGACATAACAAAGCCAGGAGTGACTCCACACATATTGTACCTACTGTCCCTGCTAGAGGTTAGCTCTGAACTGTCTGTTGGGAGCAGTGATAGACACAGGACTCATGGGATGGGAGTAGGTTGGTTACTCAGGACAAAGATGGCTAATTCTATTCAGCTAAACCTGAGGGAAACCTCTCCCCTGGGTCCACATTAGGGGGCTGCTGTGGAATGTAATGATGTCTTCAAGGAAATGCCGCACAAAGCCAGCTAACAGTTTCATGGGGCTGTTTCTTACAACAGCCCTCAAAGCAGGCTGGGAGTGTAAGCCTTCCTCCTCAGGGACTAAAACAATTTGATCTGGACACACAGCTCTACTGCCCGGCACCTGATCCAGGGACAGATTTGGAGGCAAGCAGAAAGACTGTAATCATTTTTTAAAGCTGCACAACGCTGTCTTCAAACGATGCCTTACTCGGGAGTGGGAAACACAGGAAGAGGAGCAGGTTTGGTGTGGCAGATGATGAGAGCAGTTTTAGAGATGCTAACGGTGGACCTCTGGAGGGACATTCAGCTCTTGACCAAGGCCGGAGATTGGGAGGGAGATGTGGGCCAGTGATGAAGACTGGAGAAACACCAGCACAACAGTGGTGGATGAGACAGGTAGAGAAGAGCCGACCCAGCTAAGGGGGCAAAAACCGAAGAAGCTGAGGACCCACAGATAAAAGAGTTGTTCAAGAAGTAAAGGAAGCAGCAGTTTTTATCTCCACTCTGTAATATGCCGTGTAAGGCTCCCAGTGTGGCCTCCATCCTCCTAACTGTACTCCTGGGACTTTCAAGTGTCTCTTGCCATCCACTTGCCTTTTCATCCTCCCGGCGCAAGAGCTGCGGGCAGTGTGGGGGAAATGAATTCAAGACCCGGGGCTTGCAGTATAGCACATCCACTTCCTCCACCTCTGGACTCCTCTGGCAACCTCAAATGCTGTTTCCATACATGCTCACAGCTCTCCTGGCTGGCTGTTCACCCTCTTGCTCCACTCCATATTCCACAGAAGAATGAGGCAAGCAGGTTGGGCAGCTGGCTCTGGTGGGCCCCTTGCTTGTCTGAGCCTTCTTCTCAATGCTGTGAGCTCATGATCAGGTTCTAGAAATGTTTGCAAACCAGGATCTGTATGACAAATGATTTGCATGTTTACCTTGGTGAACTGTGCTATTTTAGGGACCCATTTGCAGCTATATTTTCGTGGGCTCTAAGTGATTTCTGCAGGCAAGTTTGGGCATGGCCAAGTTCCCTAGAAATGAGTTTAGATACCTCTGGGAGAAAGTCAAGTACTCTATCTGTTGCTCCAAATAGGAGGATGCCACTGGAGTTTCCCTCAGGTTCATCCTAAAAAGAAGAAGGATTAGAGACTTTTCTAAAGGGAAAAACATTTTCATTGGGATTTAGACCATTCTGAAGAAAAAGATGAATTAGATGTCTGCCTGGGGGAACGCTGGGGCCGCTGGTGTTTCCTAAGGGTCACTTTTCTAAAAGCAAATGTCTCCAATGTTTCTTAAACTGGTGGAACAACTGCCCAGCAGAGGGTTTGGCAACTCTGCCACAAGCTCCCGTCAAAAGATGCACAATAGTACTTCTGGGTCCCAGCTATTCCTTTGGACCCAGGGATCTTGAAGACAAGCAGGATTTTCTGGAGAAGCTGCCAGTTTGGGACACTGGAAGTTGTCTGAAGGGAGCCAAGGGCAGGTAAGTATCAGCAACAGACAGAGAATGGGGCAAATAGCTATCAGGAATGGGTGGGGGTGGGGCAAAGGAGAATCTGAGCTTCCATTTGTGGAATGCCAGTGATGTGTCAAAGCCTTTGCTAAGTACTGCGTATACATGTGTTACCTTATTTGATCGTCATAAAACCTATGATCTAATCCCCATTTTATCGATAACAAACTGAGGCTCAAGGAGATTAAAAAACTTGGCAAAAGTCCGAGTAAGTAGTTGAATAGAGATATGAACCCAAAGCCCATTTCTTAGCCATTTCTTTATGCGTACTCTCTAACTTCTCATTATTCAGGACCAGCACAGATCAGTATTGCCTGGGAACTTGTTAAAAATGCAGACTCTCAGGTCCCACCAAAGACCTCCCAAATTAAAATCTTCATTTAACAAGATCCCTGGTGATCTGTATGTGACCAAGTCTGAGAAGTATATCCCTGACATATTGCTACTGTCTGGTCAATTAATACTCACTGGAAGAGGTACCACAACATGGAATAACTAGAGACTAGTTTGTGTGTTAGTTGCTCAGTTGTGTCCAACTCTTTGTGACCCCAGGGGCTGTAGCCTGCTAGGTTCCTCTGTTCATGGAACTTTCCAGGCAAGAATACTGGAATGGGTTGCCATTTCCTTCTCCAGGGGATCTTTCCAACCCAGGGACTGAAGTTGGGTCTCCTGCATTGCAGGCAGAATCTTTACCATCTGAGCCACCAGGGAAGTTAGAAAATATAAAATTGGGACAATCTTTTTGGAGAACAAAATTTGTCACTATCTATCAAAATTTAAAATACACTTTCCCTTTAAAGGAGAATGCTATTCAAGAAATTTACTCTCCTTATAAGCTCATATACATGTGCAGAGATCTATGAAAAGATCACAACTGTGTAGAACAGCAAACCTCTTAAATGTGTGTCAACAGGTACCGAGAAACAGATGGCAGGTTCAAATTATGACAGTCTGAGGAGGGTTTAATAAAGGGATTATCAGCAAAGGTGTGGGTCAGGCAAAAGAAGAAGGTTTAGTGCAGTGGTTCTCAAACTTAAGTGTGCACCAGAATCACCCGGAGGATTTGTTGAAACACACACACTGCTGGACCCCATCCCTAGAGGGTCTGAATCACCAGGTATGGGGCTGGCCTGGGAGTCTATAATTCTAAGTTTCCAGGTGATGCTGATTTTGCTGGTCCAGCAATGACACTTTGAAAATCACTTGCATAGTGTGGTAACTTAGGACGAGTAAGTAAGAGTGAAGAAGGGGGACAGTGGGACAAGGGGAGGGAGAGACTGCAGAAACCTGAAAGGAAATGGTCATGTGGAAAAAGCACCTAAAAAGTAAGAAGTGAGGCAAGGGGATAAACTCCCCAGCCTCACTCTCCTCTCTCCTTCCTCTCTCGCATTGAGCTTTCCCCTGGATGAACCCAACGGGAAACCAGGAGGACGCAATCCAAACAGGACCTCCGGCAGGCAGACAGCAGGATGAAGAGGGCCCCTGAAGGGGAGCAAGAGGAAAGTACCACAGGAGCAGACTTGCTGCATGAAGCCAGGGAGAGCTGTTCAGTCACGAACAAGAATCCAGCAGCCCACATGTACCGCGATGCTGTCCTTGGTGTACAAATAGTGCAGAACATCTCTGTAAGGGCACAAGAGTCTATGAACCATGATCACCCCTGCCTCTTGGGCACTGGGATTCCAGGAGTGAACACAGCCTGACTATGGAGGAGGTCAGAGGGATCAGTGGGTAAGTCTGACCAGCGAACCACATGGGGAGGAAGAGTCAGCATTAAAAGACTGCCCAGCAAGGTCCATCACCACAGGGCCCTCGCTGGGGTGAGTCTCAGCCTGGATGCACATCTGAACCACCTGGGAATCTTTGAAAACTACCACAAAGACCCCAGCCCTAGAAGCTCCAATAGAACTCATCTGGAATGACCTGGGCTGATAAGGAAGAATGTCCGAGGTAAGGCTGCACTGGGCTCATTGCTTTCTGTTGAGCGCCCTCCACTGATGGCAACCTGCACATCTCTGTGCATCCTCATTGTTCAGTTGTTCATCATTACCACCAGCTGAAGTTAACCTATTCTGGACGAATTATCTGTCAGTCAGTTCAGTCGCTCAGTCATGTCTGACTCCGTGTGACCCCATGGACTGCAGCACACCAGGCTTCCCTGTCCATCACCAACTCCTAGAGCTTACTCAAACTCATGTCCATTGAGTCGGTGACGCCATCCAATCATCTCACCCTCTGTCGTCCCCTTCTCCTCCTGCCTTCAATCTTTCCCAGCATCAGGGTCTTTTCCAATGAGTCAGTTCTTCACATCAGGTGGCCAAAGTATTGGAGCTTCAGCTTCAGCATCAGTCCTTCCAATGAATATTCAGGATTGATTTCCTTTAGGATTGACTGGTTTGATCTCTTTGCAGTCCAAGAGACTCTCAAATCTTCAACACCATAGTTCAAAAGCATCAGTTCTTCAGTGCTCAGCTTTATTTATAGTCCAACTCTCATATCCATACATGACTACTGGAAAAACCATAGCTTTGACTAGATGGACTTTTGTTGGCAAAGTAATGTCTCTGCTTTTTAATATGCTGTCTAGGTTGGTCATAGCTTTTCTCCCAAGGAGCAAGCTTCTTTTAATTTCATGGCTGTAGTCACCATCTGCAGTGATTTTGGAGCCCAAGAAAATGAGATATGTCACTGTTTCCATTGTTTCCCCATCTGTTTGCCTGTAGCCATGCATGTGCATGGGGATTGCGCTGGCCCCATTTAGCCTACTCAAAGTGGCAAGTCCCTCACTTTCAACAACCTACCAGAAGAGGGGGTGGAGTCCCTGACACCACTCCCCTGCCCTCCAGGAGCAGTGGCAATGGGAAGGGAATGCTCCATGTCTATCTTCTGTGTGCAGGGCTTGGGGCACAGGGTGAGACCACCTAGTTACAATGCCATGAGCATGTCAGGCATTAGTGCTGAGGCTATTTCTATTACTAGAGCTAATAATAATAATACTGAACGAAGTGAAACAGGTTAAGATTTGCAAAGCTGCATATGGTCAATAAAAAATGGCAAAAAGATCAGATAATATCAGAAAAACCAAAAATAAAATAAAAATAAACCAAAACAAAGCCCAAAAACATACTATTCAAAAAGACCTCACCAGTAACAGCAGTCCTTCTGTACAACCCAGGTATTCTTCCCACCAGAGTTACATAAAACAACTCACACTGCCTCCTCCACAGTTTCAAAGGTTACATTTCCTCTCAAAGCTGTTTTTCTAAATTTAGAATGCAAAGTTTACCACTCACACAGTTTCAATTAAGATGACATGTGCTTTATGAGAATAACACACAGCCAACCTCCTGTGAAATCAACCTTTAACATCAAGATTCCAGTCCCAAGCAGGTCAGCGAGTGGGATTTCCAAAGATGCACTGAGAAAGAGATGAATATTCTGGAACATTCATCTTGGAATGAAGGAAAACTCCTTGGGGGAGAAAAACCCTAGTATGTCTGCTTAGGGTAGCCAAGACTCTGTAAGCTGAAAAAAAAGCAAAGAAACCTTGGCTGGGAGCTTCTAATTGGGGAGTTTGAGGAGGAGCAGGAGAAAGACTTACAGGTACGATCTGAGCTGTGTTGGGAAGGGTCTCTACTCAGATAAGGCTTTCACAGAGACTACAGATAATTCGTCCAGAATGGGTTAACTTCAGCTGGTGGCAATGATGATAATGAACGACAGACAAGACTGGTTAGTATTTATTGAATACCCAATATGTGCCAGATAGCCTACCATGTACTTCACCGTGTTACAGCATGAAATCTTTACAATCCTCCGATGAGGTGCATACTACTACTATGGCCGTGTTTCAGAGGAGGAGAAGTCACAAAGTCACTGGCCAGTTGTCAAGACAGCAGGCAAGCTGGGATTCCCACCCACTGTGGGACCCTAGAGTCCAGACTCTGACGCTGATGGACAGCCTCTGACGGCTGCTGTTACTCAGTACAAGGGACCGACTTTAGAGATGGTTGAATGGCATTGCTGACTCGTTGGACATGAGTTTGAGCAAACTCCCAGAGATAGCAAAGGACAGGGAAGCCTGGTGTGCTGCGGTACAAGGGGTTGCAAAGAGTTGGACATAAACAACGAACAACAGGGACCGTCTTACTTGGATCCTCATGATGACACTGCCAGGTAGGTTTTATCACCCTCATTTTATACATTAGGAAATTGAGGAATAAACAGTCTGGGGGACTTGCTTAAGGTGACATACTTAGTATGTCTGAGCCAGGGTTTGAACCCAGGCATGTCTGAGCAGAGCATCCTTGCTCCTAGCCTTAGAATATAGACTATGTTGCAAAAGGCAACATCTGGGACTTCCCTGGTGGTACAGTGGCCAAGACTTCATGCTGTCAATTCAGGGGGCCTGGGTTCGATCCCTGGTTAGAGAACTAGATCCCTCATGCTACGAATTTGCGTGCTACAAATAAAAAATCCTGTATGCCACAACTAAGACCCGGCACAGATGAATAACTAAATAAAAAGTTTTAAATAAAATAATTACCTGACTGAGGTAATACAAAGGGACGAGGGCCAGGTCAAAGGGAGGAATGAAGAGCAGTGAGCTAGATGGCCTCAGAAGGGCACATTGCAGACCCAGTTTTCCACCTCAGAGCTGTTTGGGTGAGCAACAAAGGCCGTTAAAGAGGTGAGAGTGGTATAGTCTGCTTTCAAGGGATGAAACAGAGAGGATTAAACACATCCACAGTCTCAGAGGGAGGCAGGACCTCCTGTCAGAACATTCTAGAAACTGTTCCACGGATCTGATTTTTTGATACCTCCGCCTGCTTGCTCTAGTGATTAGTTCTGAATCTTCCCATGCAGAGGGCTAGGGTATTCATGTTTCATGTTCAGGGCAGCTGGCATTGGGATGGGCGGGGAAGAGGCAGGGATCAACCACAGAGGGAGAGGCCAGAGAAGGAAGCCATGCTGGAGAGAGGCCAGGGAATGCTCCCAATGTCAGGGCCCAAGGGGTTATCCAAAACCCAGCAAGTTCTTTCTGGTTTTCTTCACAAAAACTTCTTTGCCTGGCAGGAAAACTCAAAAAGTGAAATAGTAAAAGAAACAGCCAGATGACTCTAAACACACTATAAAACTTTTGAACTGTGTAAGAGTTTAAAAATTCTAACTCAGTCACTTGAGTGACCTTGAGTCAGTCACTAAATCTTGGTGATTTGGTTTCCTCATCTTTGAAATAGGGATGATATTAATACTAGCACCTACCTTAGAAGGTTATTATGAAAATTAAGAGAGTCAATACTATTAAAATGCTTAGAATAGCACCTGGCACTTTGCCATATAAATATCAGCAACTGTTGCTATTTTCTAACTGTGGTTATTGATGGGGTTTTTAAAGACCTTTATATTGAGATTATTGAACTACAGCATTCACAGGGCTGCAAATATTCCACATGTAGAAAGACAGCAAAATTTTCAGTTTTACTGGTGCCCCCAGGTGGGGAGTGGACAGAACTCTAACAAATTATGAGATCCTGTTCCATAATGTTTGGATGCAAATCATCATTCTAAATCTAAGCTCTGATTTTTGATAAATCAATAGTACTTACAAACCACATCTAGGGAATAAAAAAGGAAGTTTAATTTAAAAAAACACTTTAAAACTATAAGGTCTTTAAGTGAGAGGACCTCTTATACTTATTGCCTAAACAGGTAAAGCTACTCTGTGCCTTTAGAGTTGGTTTCTCTGCTTGCTAGTCCTCCATCTCTACCTCCACAGGCCTAGCAAACTCCTGTTCATATGACAAAATCCAGCTTAGGCATCTCCTCTGGGCTACTTCAACATATATATATATATATTATATATATATATATATATATATTAGCTTATGATTGCTTATGTTCAGCTTCCCCCCACTAGATTTTGAACTGAGGATAAAGACCATGTTTCAATTATCTTTGCATCTCATCATTTAGCATATGGTGTTCTTTCATCTGTTCATTAAGCAATTATTTATTGAAAGCCTATTCTATGTCAGGCTCCACGTGAAACACTAAGGAAGGATATAAGAGTGAGCAAGACCAGTGTAGTGGAGAACACGGGGAAGGAGATAACCAGATTTTGAATATCCTGCTTTCCTCCCCTAAAAGGGCAGTCTTCCAAAGATATATTGGATGCAGATGTGTTGAGCATAAGTTGAATACATATCCAGCTAAATGTATTCATATGAGTGCTGTTTAGTAGATAATATCACCTGTGCCTTGCTTCACCAGAAGGGAGCTATCAGAAGGAGTTGGCGGGTAGGTTCTCAGCCTTGAAACCAGGCATGAGTGTGTGTCCATAGACCTGCAGCTATGAGGGAGCCATACCAAGGACACTCTTGATTGTTCTTTTACTGTTCACCATGGCTGTTGACTGGTGAATCTGCTGTTGCATTCTGACACATAAATCCAAAATTGTGACCTGAGCCGACCACAACTGTTAAGTATTTGTGCAGACCAGGCCTAGGTGTGCAACCCAAGGGAACCCCACTGGTACAGACACATGATAACCACAGGGGGTCTGAGCAAGGCAGGCCACAGAGAAGTTACATGGTTTATAAGAGCAGTCCCCAATCTCTTTGGAACCAGGGACCAGTTTTGTGGAAGGCAATTTTTCCACGGACCAGGGTTGGGAGGGGAGATGGTTTCAGGATGATTCAAGTGCATTACATTTATTGTGCACTTTATTATTATTATTACATCAGCTCCACTTCAGATCACCAGGAATTAGATCCCAGAGGATGGTGACCCCTGGTTTATGAGATGTAGAAAAAAGGTGCAGCACCCTCTTTGGAAGTAGAGTTGTAGGTGTTCAGGAAATATATCCAAACAAGTTCGTGGGTCAGATGTGAAGCTTGGAGGGAACCTGATCACATGTCAAACTA
Organism: Cervus elaphus; assembly: GCF_910594005.1. NCBI lineage: Eukaryota > Metazoa > Chordata > Mammalia > Artiodactyla > Cervidae > Cervus > Cervus elaphus. Next base: position 81,914,730 of record NC_057826.1, read on the forward strand.
GGCAAGTCAAGAACAGGGGACAGGTAGAATACGTGTAAATCTATTGCTGGTTCGTGTCAATGTATGACAAAACCCACTGAAAAAATAAATAAATTAATTAATTAAAAAAAATGGAATCACAAAAAAAAAAAAAAAAAGAACAGGGGACAGGTATTTATTGTTATAGGTGTAACAGAGTCTTCAGGATGTCCCTCGATATTTATTTTCCTTTACTTCCATAGTAACAGAATCACCAGGTTTTAACTGGGCACATGTATTCCCAGAGAAAGACTACATTTCCCAACCTACTTTGTAACAGCATGTGGCCGTATGACTAAGTTCTGGCCAGTAGGGTAGAGGCAGAAGTGGTCTGTGCAACTTCTGGGAAATAGTCTCAAGGGAGAATGCATGATCTTCTTGATGGTTGGAATGTATGAGTAATGGCTGGACCTACAACAGTCATTTTGGACGGTGAAGAAATAAAATGAAAGAAAGACTCATACTGAGGACAATAAAACTGCCCCACCACGCTTCAACTTCTTCAATGTGAGAGAGAAATAGTTTCTTTTAGATCACTGCCATTATTATCATTTCTCTTCGAGTTGAACTTTGTGTAATGGGGAATAAGAAAAAGGGAGTGGAATGAGGGCTGAGCCAGTGAAAGGATTGAGGACCAATCATTTGTTAAAGTTACCTCTCACAATCACCCCAATCTTTAGTAAATGTACTCAATTCATGAAAGTAAGCCCATAGCATGTGGACTTTTGTGGAAAATGGATTTGGGAGCTTGACTAATGAAGACAGAAACCAAGGCTGCACATGAGGATGTAGAAGTGAAGCGGCAGAGAAAAGCATGAAAAAGCAAGCCCCGGAAGTCTCTGGAAATCATGGGAAACATTTTGGCGCTTCTAGGCCTTTCTAAGAATTTAATAAGCTTTCTTGGAGGGGAAACTTTAATGTGAAACAATGTCTCAGAGAGAACACCTGATTAAGGGTGTGGGTAAGGAAGACTATCTCGACTGAGATTAGAGGAACTTGAGACATCAGGCTCAGATTGAGGCACAAGAGCGCATGTCCAGTCCACTGTAGCCGGAGGAGAGCTGGGCAGGGCACGAGCCGGAGATGAACAGGCCAGGTGGCAAGCTGCCTCAAAGACTTCTTAGGGGCGGAGATGTCATCCTAAAGGTAACAAAAATGAAGTCCCTCCAGGTTTAAACAGAGGAGCCTGAGATTGACAGTGCCTTCTGGAAAGACAGCCCTGGCTGCAGCACAGAAGGTGGGTCAGGGCAAGCCAATAGGGAGCAAGGGGGTGTGTGTGGGGGTCCATTTCTAAGCCATTGCAGCAATCAGGGCAGGAGGTAAGAACGGCTGCTACCAGGGGAGGGAAAGAGAAGAGCATTTGAGAGAGATCCAGAAAGTGGAACAAACATTTGAGGGATGAAGGATGAATTCAGAGAAACTCTACCAGAGCCTTCTGCCCCCGTGGGACCAGAGAAGGGAGGTCTGACAGATAAAGGACAAGACATTTTAAAGCATGAGGAGACTTCCCTGGTGGTCCAGTGGCTAAGGCTCCATGCTCCCAATGCAGAAGGCTGGAGTTTGATCCCTGGTCAGGGAACTAGATCCCACAGACCACAACTAAGAGTTCCCATGCTGTGACTAAAGGTCCCACATGCTCCAACAAAGTATGAGGATCCCAAATGGTGCAACCAAGACCTGACACAGCCAAATAAATAAATAAAATAAATATTAAAGGAAAAAAAGCATGATAAGACCTCGTACTAGGGGGCTTGGGGAGTAGCGAGCGTCTCCAGCATATCTGGTCTGACCCTGTTTCCCTGGTCCAGCTTCTCCCCATCAGGCCTCTATTCCCAGGGTTTAAGTAGAAGAGGAGCAGAAAAGCTGGAGGAGAAGGAAGAAATACCCTTCAGAATTCTCCAGGAAGGGAAGTCAGACCCCTTTCTCTGCATCAGTTTCATCCCGGGCCCTGCTTTTTAGACTTCTCTGTTGTCACAGGAACCTTCAGCACCTACCCCCCATGGGACTGCCAATAAGCACTGTGAATAGACATTCTCTTATTTGCCACTATTTTAAAACTTATGTAAAGTGACCAAAGCATTTTTCCAGTCTCCTCCCTTCTCCAGCTGATACTATATACATCCCAAATAAGAAAGCAACAAAGCAAGTTTTGGGAAATAAGCTATTAAACTAAGCTTTTCCCAACAGGAGAGATGAATGGCGACAGTGTAACTGATGAAGTTTGATTTATACGTAGGTATCTTGGGTTGCAGGAATAAAAAGTCTGGGCAAATACAAATCTTAAATTTAAATGCACGTCACCCAGATTTTAAATAATGAGCCCCTTTCCTTTGGGCTCATTAAATCTGAAGTCAAGGAGGGAGGCCAGGGAGAAAATAAAGCATAAATCTATCATTTAGCTTTATAATGTAGAAAGGACTTGAAACTCCCCAAAAGGTAGCAGGAACAGCTTTTAAATCCTGCCTTTTCTCTGCCCCTGTCTACCTTTCACAGTCAACCTAATTAACTGCGGCACAAGTGTCAAACTGTGGAACCACAGCCAAGATGCTGGAGGAGCCTGAGCTGCTGAGTTCAAAGGGGGCTCATTTGTTTATTACTATTATGTAATGATGCAGCCAATCACACCGGACATCCTGTGGGAGATCCCGCTTCAATTAATAAAAACCTTGTTTTCTTCACAGTGAAATGTTAGAGGAGATTAATACCTTTGAAAATGAGTAGAAACAGGCTCGTTTAGTAAAGAATTTCAGTGGCTGAAAGCTCCAGTTTCCTAGCGTTTAGGGAGAGAGCCAGGAACTTGAGTTCTATTGTGAATCACTCACCCACCGGGAAAAAAATAACCCAGGTAAGGGCCACACACAAGTACAAATGGTACTTAAACTGGAGAGTTTTAAATGGTCATTTCCACTTACCATTTAGGGAATAGAAATTGATGTTTAAAATGCACATATTCACTTTCTAAGGACGGAATTAAAAATTTAAGTAAAGAGGGAATGTTTTCATCTCTTACTCCAACTGAAAGTCATAGATTTTGGAAGATCATGGAATATCAGTAGCTGGTTACTTAGGCAGCATTTACAAATAGGGATTCTATGACTTCTTGGGCAGAAACAGTGTACATCTCACTTCTTAGAAAAAAAGAAAATAAGGAGGAAACTCCTTAATATCAATGTTGGTGATGATTTTTTAGATTTGACACCAAAATTAAAGACAACAGAAGCAAAAATAAACTATTGGGCCTACACCAAACTAAAAAGATTCTGCATAGCAGAGGAAACCAACCACAAAATGAAAAGGGAATCTATGGAATGGGAGAAGATATTTGCAAAGTTAATATCCAAAATATATAAAGAACTCATGTAACTCAATGGCAAAAAAACCCAAACACCCCAATTTAAAAATGGGCAAGGGAACTGAAGAGACATTTTCCCAAAGAAGACATGTCAGTGGCCAATAGGTTTTAATACATTAAAATACGTTCAATATCACTAGTCACCAGGAGAATGCAAATCAAACCCACATTCAAACCTCATACCTGTTAGAAGGAATATCATCCAAAAGACAAGAGATAACAAGTGTTGGTAAAGATGTGACGGAAAGGGAATTCTTATAAACTGTTGCTGGGAATGCAGGTTGGTACAGCAACTAAGAAAAACAGTATAGTGGTTCTTCAAAAAATTAAAACTAGAAGTACCATATGATCCAGCAATTCCACTTCTGGGAATAACTCCAAAGGAAATGAAGTCACTATCTTGAAGAGATATCTGTACCCCACTATTCAGGGCAGCACTATTTATAACAGACAAAACATGGGAACAATCTAAGTGTCTATTGACGAATGAACTGACAAAGAAAATGTGGTATATGTATAAAAGGGAATATTATTCAGCCATAAAAAGAAGAAAACTGTGCCATTTGAGATAACAGGGATGGCCCTTGAGGGCTTTATGAAAAGTGAAATAAATCAGACAAAGAAAGACAAATACTATATTAGCTCTCTTACATGTGTGATCTAAAAAGCACTGAACTCATTGAAACAGAGAGTAGATTGGTGATTGTCAGAGGAGGGGGTAGTGGGTGGGGGAAATTTGTGAAAATGGTCAAAAAGTACAAACTTCCAGTTATAAGATTATAAGTTATCCCCAAGTTACAAGTTCTAGGGATGTAATGTACAGCATGATGAATATAATTAATGATATTGCATTTTATATTTGAAAGTTTCTAAGAGTATATCTTGAAAGTTATCATCACAAGGAAACAATTTTAAGTAGGTGATGGATGTTAACTTATTGCAATCATTTTACAATACAATACATATATCAAAGCATTACACTGGACACATTAAAAATAAAATATTATTTTTCAATTGTTGTTCAGTTGCTCAGTCGTGTCCGACTCTTAGCAACCCCAAGGACTGCAGAAGGCCAGGCTTCCCTGTTCTTCACTATCTCCTGGAGTTTTCTCAAACTCATGTCCATGGAATTTTCTAGGCAAGAATACTGGAGCAGATTGCCATTTCCTTCTCCAGGGGATCTTGACCCAGAAATCAAACTCACAGAGTCTTGCATCTCCTAATTTGGAAAGCAGGTTCTTTACCAGCTGAACCACCAGGAAAGCCCTTGATGGTGTGTGCCTTTTCATTAATATCACCAAGAACGATGGTTGGGATGCATTACTACAAATCAGTGCCCTCCTCCCTGCCAAAGTATGCTTTATCTAAAATTACCAGGCAACGGATTGTACTGGATTATTTGCACTGGATTGGGAACTGGGACCCAGTCTTTTCATCTATTTTTCCACCCACTGTCTTTCTAATCTTTCTGGTGAAGGGAAGGTTCTGTGATGGAGGTTCCAAGGTGGAGGCAGGGTGATATGCATTCTAACTACAGTGCTTGAAATGAAGTGAGGTGAAAGTCACTCAGTCATGTTCGACTCTGCAAGCATAGACCATACAGTCCACGGAATCCTCCAGGCTAGAATACTGAAGTGGGTAGCCTTTCCCTTCTCCAGGGGATCTTCCCAACCCAGGGATAGAACCCAGGTCTCCTGCACTGCAGGTAGATGCCTTACCAGCTGAGCCACAAAGGAAGCCCACAGCACTTGATCCAGTGGAAGTCATATCTTGGTGGGGAAGAAGGTCTGAACCAGAGTAGACTGTCTAAACCTAGTTACCAAATCTAAGACCCAAAGAGAACACGCATGTCAGAACATGAGGCTAAAAAGAATGGAGAAATCATAGATCTTAACATGTAAGGCTGGATACCTTGGATGGTGGAGATAGGTGTGAGTTTGCAGGACTTCTTAAGGTGGAACAGAGCTGACCAGGGAGGCTTGTTATGGACTGTGGTTTGGGTAGTTGTGCATGGTGCATTAAAAAGTATTGCCATGGCATGGACATAACTTGTGTAAGAACTTACACCAGGTACTCTAAATATTTGGTGATTTAAACTATAAAAACCTATGATCCTGAGGATCAAAGTAAGGTGTGTGCATGCTAAGTGACTTCAGTTGTGTCCAACTCTGTGCGATCCTATGGACTGTAGCCCTCCAAGCTCCTCTGTCCAAGGGGATTCTCCAGGCAAGAATACTGGAGTGGGTTGCCATGCCCTCCTCTAGAGGATCTTCCCGACCCAGGGATTGAACCCAAGTCTCTTACGTCTCCTGCATTGGCAGATGGGTTCTTTATCACTAACGCCACCTGGTAAGGGGGAAAGTGAAGTGAGTCCAAGATAGCTAGAAAGAACAACTGATCAGAAATGATGAGATATGGGTTCTAATCAAAGTTATAATACTTTAAAGTGACAAGGTATGTTTTGGTCCTAAAGGATAAGGTCAAGGGGTTAGTCAACAGATACATCTTCATGAACTTGGCTGTTGCCTAGCTTGACCCAGGAGTCTGGTGGTTAGGGAGCTCAAGCAGAGGACAGTACAGTTCTCAGCTTGCCCCATTCCCTTTCTTCCTCTGGAGAAAGAAGCAGGTCACTACGACCGACAACTGTGAATGTCAGAGACTCAGCATGTATTGATTAATCAAGGCATTTGGCAAAGTCTCTCAGGAAATTCTTGTGGACAAGATGGAGAAATGCAGACCAGATGACTGTATAATTTGGGCAACTCATAGTTGGCTGAAAATCTGTTCTCAAAGAGCTGGTGGAAGCGGGCAGGGAGGGGTCTCGTGACCTGCCAAATGACTGTCACTGGCCTTGTTCTCCTCCTCACCACTAGGAGTGACTTGGCTACAAAGAGAGAAGAAACGTTTATCGAAACTGCAGATGAATACGCAAAGCTGCGAGAGATGCTAAAACAATGAAATCAAGATCTAAGAGTCAGCAAATATCAAAATGACTTCAATGGACTGGAACGATGAGCTGGACCAATAAGATATAGCTGGATAGAGATAAACGTGAAGTCTTTCATTTAGATTTAAAACCTTGATTACACGAGTACAGGCTTGGGAAGACGAGAACTGAGAAGAGTTCCCTTCGACAAAAACCGATCGTTTTAGTTGATAACAGCCCAAAATAATCCAATAGTTTGACATGGCTACAAGAAAAGCTAATGTAATCTTTGGTGACATCAACAGAAACATAGCATCTAAATTAATGGGAAGAAACAGCTCCGCTCGACTCTGTCCTTTTCAGACATCTGGACTGGCACAGTGCCTTGCCCACAGACAGCATTCAACAAATACTTTGTCACAAATGAATGGACAACACATTTTCAGATGGACTTTGAAACTAAGATGGCAAGGATTTGGAGGCGAAAAACAAAACAAAAAAACACCCCATGGAATATTTAACCTGGAAAAGACTAAGAAGACTCACATGTGAGTGGGTTTTCAAATATCTGATGAAATTTCATATTTGGTTTTTCTCTGGGGGGTGGAAGGGGAAGGTCCATGGTTAGAAGAAACACAGAGATAAAATGTGGCTTAAGCAGCAAATGAGAACCCTTTGACAATCAAAGGGAGTGGTAGTAAGCTTATTCCCACTTGATATTAAAACAAAGGCAGGGTGATCATCTACATATCTTTAGAATTTCAGAATATATACCTGCATACAATGGAAGTTAAGCCTGGAGAGCCTCACAAATTCCCTCCAACCATGAGACTCTAAAAGACATCTACAACACTTCTGGTCTTATTCTTTTAGCCTTGAACGCACTTCCAACTCATTGGGGTTGGCTTGCCAACACGCAAAGCTTCGTGCCAGGCAATCTTGGCTTTGGCTTTCAAAGCAGCAGCTGACAAAAGAAACTTGCCTGCACTCCAGGATGGCAATCCATGAAATGGTAACTTTGTGAAAGGAGGTTCAGTTTTGATTTGTTTGTTTAACTTTCCCCAATGCAAACACTGGGGAAGAAAAGAATGACAGTGCCCATATGGCTTCATCATGGCAGAAGAAAATACTGTTTGGAAAGCGTGATCAAAAGTGGGCTCTAACCTTGAATTTTCTGGACCGTTTTGTTTCATAACAAACATCAAATCAGATGTTTGGAAATGAATCCTTCTTTTAACAGGACTACATATAATACTGGGTCTTCCTTAGTGGTCTACATATAATATAATACCAGTGGAACCTACAGATTTCAATAGCACATTTGGTTCTTTATTTGAAATAACACTTCTAAAGACTGCCTCCAATAATCCTGGCCAACTGGTATCCACGCCTTTCTGTAGTTCCCTTGCACAAATGCACATGCTCAGTCCTTCAATCATGTCCAACTCTTTGTGACCCCACGGACCACAGTCCACAGGCTCCTCTGTCCATGGAGTTCTCCAGACAAGAACACTGGAGTGGGTTGCCATCTGCTCCTCCAGGGGATCTTCCTGACCCAGAGATTGAACCCAAATCTCCTGCATCTCCTTCGCTGGCAGGCAAATTCTTTACCACTGCGCTAAATGAGACTAATCTGTGTAACCAACAAGATATTACAGAAATGATGAAGTGTAGCTTCTGAGGCCAGGTCATCAAATGCACCGGGGCTTTTACTTTCTGCTTTCTTGGATCATCTGGGAAAGCCAGCTGCCATACTGTAAAGACACTCAAGCAGCCCTACAGACACTCATCCATGAGGAACTGAGCCTCCCACCAACAGCCAGGACCAACTTAGCAGTCATGTGTGTAAGCCACCTTGAAAGATCTTCTAGCCCAAGTCAAGCCTTTACATGGCAGCAGGACGACTCAAATAACAGTTTTTTTTCTTTAATTATTGTGTCTGTTTGGCTATGCCGGGTCTTAGTTGCAGCATGCAGGATCTTTACCTGTGGCATCTGAACTCTTAGTAGTGGCATGTGGATCTAGTTCCCTGGCCAGAGATCAAACCCAGGTCCTTTGCATTAATAGCTTGGAGTCTTAGCTACTGGGCCACCAGGAAACTCCCTCAGCTCACATCTTGTCTGCCACCTCACAAGAGGCCCTGAGCCAGAACCACCTCAATTCCTGACCTACAAAAACATTGTGGGAAAATGTGTGCGTGCTTAGTTGCTTAGCCATGTCCAACTCTTTGCAACCCTTTGAACTGTAGCCCACTAGGCTCCTCTGTCCATGGGAAGAATACTGGAGTGGGTTGCCATTTCCTTCTCCAGGGGATCTTCCTGACCCAGGGATTGAACCTGCATCTCCTGTGTCTCCTCATTGCAGACAGGTTCTTTACCTGCTGGGCCATTGTGGGAAAATAAACGCTGATTATTATTTTCAGGTCACTGTGTTTTGGAGTAATTTGTTACACAGCAAGAGATAACACAGGAGAGTTAATACAGAGTTACAATGAGTAAAACTCAATTTTTCTTTTTAGTGCTTGAATAGAAGGGACCTCACAAAGGGGGCAAATGTGTATGAAATGAGGACCTAGAAAGCCATATAGAAGAAACAGATTTTGTTTGGTCTTTCCTGGACTGACTACCCTGGGCAATGAGCGATTAGTTAAGCAAACTGTGCTCTGGTAACTTCCAGTTCCATCTAGCTGGGTGGCAATGACTAGACATCGGCAAGAAATAAAATGACCTTGACCTTAAACTCTAAAGGTGGCTGAACTGTGTGCAAAAGGGAACATTCATCATCGTCACAAAGTAGCCCTTTTCTATGTTCATTAAAGAGACAGCCACCAGCCCAGTGAGAGAAAGGGCAGAATTTAGATAGTAAAAAGTATCTGCTGACTTTAAATGGTTCAGGATAAATCAGCTCCCATAGAGTCACGGGCATTACTGTCGGATTCTGACGTGCGCTCAGGACTTGCGGTGTCATAAACCAAGCTACTGTTTCCACAGTGTGCAACTGTGTCCACATGCCATCCAGCCCTGCAGGCAGGCATAATAAATTCAGTGTGGAATGCACTCTGAAACATTAATTCTGTGAGAGCAAGCATGATATTTAACTGCCTTTTAATATACCATTTAATCGACTCCTGGAGTTATCTGGGACAAAAGGTATGTTTAAAAAAACAAAAAAAGGTGGCTTGTATTTCTTCTCCTCCTTGCTTATCTACCGATATATTTTTGAAGACTGGTAGGTGATTTATTTCTTCTATTAGCATGTGTCAGCTCAGAATAACTGGCCTAGGTTTCAGCCTCTTAGCCATTCCCTCAGGGAATCCTTAGGGAATGTGCTTGAGAAATTAAATTACCATCGGTATTGAATCAAGGAGGAGAGAGGGGAGAGCTCCAGAGAATCGTGAAAAGGAAGCCATGGCACTTCTCATCGGAGAGACATCAGTGTGGCCAGAGGTAGAAACTTGGAGACAGGCCCGGAGGCAGAGAGTGTTGGTCACTCCAGGGCCATAAAAGGTGTGGTTGAGTGTGGCAGGAGACAAGATGTAGATCCAGGCTGTGAGAGACTCATTATCAAGCCTGTAAGAGGGAATATAATCCAAAAAATGAAAAAGTGTAAAGCTGGATCACATTACAGTGGTTATAATCATCTCAAAATATCACTTATATTCACTATTACTTCTAAATTAGAGTAATTATGAAATCTGCTACTGAATACATGTGATCAAAATGTTCTCCTCTGATACTTCTACAACACTGCCAGTCAATATCAGGTAATTCGGTGCTCAGCAAATGTTCCGTCACCAAGCAGTGATGTCTCATGGTCTCAACCAGTGACCCAAGTATGTTTGTTGCTTTCCAAGCTCCTCTTCCTACATAGTTCACTGGTCAACAAGTGCAAGGGGGTGAGTCAAGGATCACCTCACTAGTTAATGCTCCTCTTAACACTTTAAAGTAACAACTGCCCTCACATTGATGAATCATTTTAAAATAAAATTAAAACTTTGGCTTGCTGGTATTAAAAATATCCTAATATGTTAAGTATTAATAAAAATACATATATTACTCTGAGAAAAAGAGGTGTAAAGCTGGGACTTCCCTGGTGGTCCAGTGGTTAAGAATCTGCCTTGCAAAAAAAAAAAAAAAAAAAAAGAATCTGCCTTGCAGTGCAGGAGACATGGGTTTGATCCCTGGTCAGAGAACTAAGATCCCATATGCATTAAGCAACTAAGCCCATATGCCACAACTAGAGAATTCAAGTGCCACAATGAAAGATTCTGCATAACACAATGAAAATCCCGAATGCTACAACTAAGACTCGATGCAGCCAAATGTGAAAAAAAATAAAAGGAAGAAGAAGAAGAAGAGGGTAAAGCTGTGCTTAGCCACTCAGTTGTGTCTGACTCTTTGTGACCTCATGGACTGTAGCCCACCAGGCTCCTCTGTCCATTGAGACTCTCTAGGAGAGAATACTGGAGTGGGTTGCCATTTCCTCCTCCAGGGGATCTTCCCAACCCAGGGATCAAACCCAGGTCTCCCGAATTGCAGACAGATCCTTTACCGTCTGAGACAACAGGGAAACCCATGGTAAAGCTTACTGACCTGATAATACTTCCCTAGGATTTATCAATTCACTTGCCGGCCTCTAGATCAGTTACTCACAATGGGCTAATCCTTCACAAAACTGAAATGTTATTCTCAAATAACAGTTATGCTATAACTCCTTAATTTATATGTAGTCATTTAAAAGAAGTATTTACTTATGATTTTTATTTGACTTCACAGGGTCTTAGTCCTAGTATGTGGGATCTAGTTCCCTGACCAGGGATCAAACATGGGCCCCCTGCACTGAGAGCTAGAAGTCTTGGCCACTGGATCACCAGGGAAGTCCCTATGTCGTCACCTTTTATCTTATTTATATTTTGCTGGATTATGTGTGATTTTTACTTTGCAGGTATATGTGTATCTTTTTGAACTTTTCAAATTAAAAAAGGAATCTAAATAACTCTTGCTTCATATATCCTATTTTATGGTTAGAGATACAGCTTTTTGAAGAAAACTTGCAGAAGAAATGCTTTCATCTACCTTGAACCCAGCAGGGTGAGCAGACTAAAACCCCTGCCTGTGACAGTACTGGTGTGTTTTGCTGAGCAGCTCAGAAGCATTTTTCTCTTTTAATAAAGATTTTTTATGTGGACCATTTTAAAGTCATCAGTGAATTGTTACAATATTGTTTCTGCTTTTTTTTCAAGTCCTTAAGTCATGTCAGACTCTTTGTGACTCCATGGACTAACGTAGCCCACCAGGCTCCTCTGTCCATGGGATTCTCCAGGCAAGAATACTGGAGTGGGTTGCCATTTCCTTCTCCAGGGGATCTTCCTGACCCAGGGATCAAACCCGGGTCTCCCGCATTGCAGGCAGACGCTTTAACCTCTAAGCCACCAGGGAAGCCCTGTTTCTGCTTTTTATGTTTTGGTTTTTTTCACCATGAGGCATGTGGGATCTTAGCTCCCCAACCAGGGGTCAAATCCACACCCCCAGCACTAGTAGGCGAACTCTTAACACAGGACCGCTAGGCAAGTCCCAAGATGCATTAAACAGACAGAAAGCAAGAAGAAATGAAAAGGGTGACTAGTACTGAGGACTCAAGGAGAATTAACAAAGTTACACTTAGGGATTGATGAGAAAGTTATCTTAAGTACCCTTTTCAGTTCCCTCAAAGATAACTTCCAACTCTTTTCAAATAAAATACAAAACATTAGTGGCAGTGTCATGCAAAGATGGGTTCGATAAAGGACAGAAATGGCATGGACCTAACAGAAGCAGAAGATATTAAGAAGAGGTGGCAAGAATACACAGAAGAACTGTACAAAAAAGATCTTCATGACCCAGATAATCACGATGGTGTGATCACTCACCTAGAGCCAGACATCCTGGAATGTGAAGTCAAGTGGGCCTTAGGGAGCATCACTACGAACAACGCTAGTGGAGGTGATGGAATTCCAGTTGAGCTATTTCAAATCCTGAAAGATGATGCTGTGAAAGTGCTGCACTCAATATGCCAGCAAATTTGGAAAACTCAGCAGTGGCCACAGGACTGGAAAAGGCGTTTTCATTCCAATTCCAAAGAAAAGCAATGCCAAAGAATGCTCAAACTACCACACAATTGCACTCATCTCACATGCTAGTAAAGTAATGCTCAGAATTCTCCAAGCCAGGCTTCAGCAATACGTGAACCGTGAACTTCCAGATGTTCAAGCTGGTTTTAGAAAAGGCAGAGGAACCAGAGATCAAATTGCCAACATCTGCTGGATCATCGAAAAAGCAAGAAAGTTCCAGAAAATCATCTATTTATGCTTTATTGACTATGCCAAAGCCTTTGACTGTGTGGATCACAATAAACTGTAGAAAATTCTGAAAGAGATGGGCATACCAGACCACCCGACCTGCCTCTTGAGAAACCTATATGCAGGTCAGGAAGCAACAGTTAGAAATGGACATGGACCAACAGACTGGTTCCAAATAGGAAAAGGAGTACGTCAAGGCTGTATATTGTCACCCTGCTTATTTAACTTATATGCAGAGTACATTATGAGAAACGCTGAGCTGGAAGAAGCACAAGCTGGAATCAAGATTGCCGGGAGAAATACCAATAACCTCAGATATGCAGATAACACCACCCTTATGGCAGAAAGTGAAGAGGAACTAAAAAGCCTCTTGATGAAAGTGAAAGAGGACAGTGAAAAAGTTGGCTTAAAGCTCAACATTCAGAAAACTAAGATCATGGCATCCGGGGCCATCACTTCATGGCAAATAGATGGGGAGACAGTGGAAAGTGTCAGACTTTATATTTTTGGGCTCCAAAATCACTGCAGATGGTGATTGCATCCATGAAATTAAAAGACACTTACTCCTTGGAAGGAATGTTATGACCAACCTAGATAGCATATTAAAAAGCAGAGACATTACACTGCCAACAAAGATCCGTCTAGTCAAGGCTATGGTTTTTGCAGTGGTCATGTATGGATGTGAGAGTTGGACTGTGAAGAAAGCTGAGCACCGAAAAATTGATGCTTTTGAACTGTGGTGTTGGAGAATCCTCTTGAAGTTCCCTTGGACTGCAGGGAGATCCAACCAGTCCATCCTAAAGGAGATCAGTCCTGGGTGTTCATTGGAAGGACTGATGCTAAAGCTGAAACTCCAATACTTTGGCCACCTGATGCGAAGAGTTGACTTATTGGAAAAGACCCTGATGCTGGGAGGGATTGGGGGCAGGAGGAGAAGGGGACAACAGAGGATGAGACGGCTGGATTGCATCACTGACTCGATGGACATGGGTTTGAGCAAACTCTGAGAGTTGGTGATGGACAGGGAGGCTTGGCGTGCTGCGGTTCATGGGGTCGCAAAGAGTCGGACACGACTGAGTGACTGAACTGAACTGAACTGAAAGGCAGGGTACCCAACGATTCAAGCAGAGAAGTGCCCATCAGTGCATCCAGCAAGTCACAGAGCTTGCGAACTTGGTACTATTGTAAAGGAGTAACAGAGTAGAGTTTTTTGAAGTTTCTTTTAAAAATTCTGTGAGTAAGAGTAAACCATAAAGTTGTGGAAACCTCACAGAATAAGAAGGACTCTCAGTAACATAAATGCCTTGAATTTATGTTATTATTTTTCCAACAATGTCTAAGGATGAAAAGAGCATTTTTATCACAATTATTTCTCTTTTAGAAAGTTCCAGGATGTCCAGTGTTCTGAAACATGACAATAATATAATCAGTTAGTACCACATTATGCTTTTTTATAGTTCATGAAGTACTGTTGACACCTTACTTTATTTGAGCTTAATCACAATGCGAAAGGTGGGCATAGTACTTTACGCATGAGGAAATAGGTGTGTATAAGTCAACCAATATTTATTGTGTGCCTAACAGGTATGCTGGACTCTACTAAATGCTAAATATGCTATCACAGGTAGTGCTGTGAATGAAGTTCTATTTTTTAAAATTTACCTTCCTCATTTACAATAAAAACACCGATGCTTAGAAAGGGAAGTCTGTTATCTGTGATAATACTTTTTAAATTGTTCATTTATTTCATTTGGCTGTGCTGGGTCTCAGCTGTGGCACCCAGAGTCTTTGACATTCATTGTGGCATGAAGGATCTTTAGTTGTGGCACCTGGGATCCAGTTCCCCGACTAGGAATCGAATCTGAGCCCCCGGCCTCTCGAATGCTGAGTCTCAGCCATGGGACCACCAAGGAAGCCCCTGTCGTCTGTGACAATATTGCGATAAACATGCTAAGATGCAAACTAAGACAAAACACAAAATATAAATCTTTTGACTCCAAATCCCAGGCTCTTCCCACTCTGTAACAAAACACATACACATCAAATTTCCACACAAAATTCATAAAATTCTTGTTCAAAGCTTATATGGCTTTTGGAAAGTCAGTGCATTTCTCCAAGCTTCAGTTTTACCATCCAAGAAAGAGAAATACTGATAAAAATTAGAACAATTTACTCATGGCCATTAAAGAACTAAACTAATACATATGTAAAAGATATTTATTATAACAAGATTACATTTTCACAGGATTGTGTCATTTTTAATAATTTATCCCAGAACTGGAAAAACCCAGAAATGGTCTGGTAGAGGATTCTGATCATTGCAGGCACCACAGACTTCCCGAATTCATTTGTTCATCCAACACATGTGTGCCAGGCACTGTCATGGCACAGGGAATCCAGTAGTGAGCAAGTGGCCCTGCATTCCTGGGGCTCACCTTCTGATGGCGAAGGCAGGCTATGAACCTATAACTAAATAAATAGTCATCTCAGGCGGCAGTGCTATGGAGAAAGTAAGGTGTTACAAGGGAGGAGAGTGTATGGCGGTGGAGGCGGGGTGGAGCCAGGCTGGTTTCAGGAGGAGCCTTCCAGAGGAGGATGAAAGAAGCAAAGGAGTGAGCCCTGAAAAGATCCCAGCATTGAGGGCTCCAGGCCAATGTCACAGCAAGTCCAAGCCTGAGATGGGCAGAGCTTGGCCACACCCAAGAACAAGAAGGAGAGGTGGCAGATGCTGAGTGAAAGGAGCGGTAGGAAGGGGCCAGAGTATACAGAACCTGTAGTCCACGGGAAGGAGAGGGGATTTTATTCCAGGTGATGAATCTCTGCTTCTTACCCTCAAGCTGAATGTATAGGTTGGAAACACCAGCATCACCATCATTCAGAGGTCAGCTCCTTCTGGGGTGGGTTTCCATATCCAAGGGGCCTTCATCCTTGTCTAAAGGGCACTCACGGAGGCTCTCTCCTCATCTACTACTGTGTCACCTCCCCATTCTGCTCCAACTCTGTTTCAAATCCTAACAAGGGCTTGTTGAGAAGGAAGCAAACACTGGGAGTCTTTTTAAAATTATATATGTATTTATTTTTGGCTGTACTGGATCTTCATCGCCACTTGCGGGCTTTCTCTAGTTGCAAGTGGGGGCTGCTCGCCAGTTGCAGTGCATGGGCCTCTCATCGCGGGGGCTTCTCTTGTTGCGGAGCACGGGCTCTAGGGCTCCCAGGCTTCAGTAGTTGCAGCACGTGGGCTCGGGAGCACAGGCTCAGTAGATGTGGAGCATAGGCTTCCTTGCCCCCGTGCATGTGGAATCTTTCCAGACCAGGGATCGAACCTGTGTCCCCTGCATTGGCATGCGGATTCTTAACCTCTGGACAACCAGGAAAGTCCCCAGATAGGACTCCTGGACTCAGAAGGCCCTCAGATGAGGTGTGACTCCCGACTCAGCCACCAACTGGGTGTAAGACCTTGGTCTCACTGCTGTGTGCATCAGGTCTGCCATGGGTAAACTGAGGTTCATGATGAAACCTACTCAGCAACATTGCTTGGGGGCCGGTCGAGATGGGCAGGTAATGTGCTTAGCAGAGAACTTCCCTCATCTCCATGAGGCAGGAAACAAAGGGATTACAGGCCAATTCCTACAGTTCAAAGGAATGAATACCCAATGAGGCTGATGGCATATGGACCCACTAGAAGGGACAGGCTGCCCAGGGAGGGCTGCTTATTAAGAGATCAGCCTTCCCCATCCATGAAGTCTCAGGGCGAGGATGGGAGAGCTGACAGGGATCAAGGATGTAACTTCCACTAGGCTCTCCTTCTAACCCTGCCCACCCACTCTTTTTATTTCAGCAAGTACAAGCATTTCAGCACTTCCACTATCTCACTGATACTTAAAGGCAACTCATTTTTGCCACTGGCAAAAATGCTCTCTGGAAATGGAAGAAATTATGCAGGAGAAAGAAATGCGTAAGATTGCCTTAGAATCTGAGGTGCAGAGGAATACATAGGGTGGAAAATATATGAGTAAACATGGCATGTTGCCTTGGCACTCCTTGGATGCTTAACTGGGGACATTTTCCCCTATTTATTTAAGTAATCCAAAAGCAAACCACAAGAGGAAAAGAAAGGAAGAGAAAAGTTCTTTCATCATACCCAAACCAAACACCACCAAATAACACTGCCATTCATGCTAGGGAATTCTAATTAAGGGAGCAAAAGCTTGTCATTGTTTACAAAAGGGGCTCAGTCTAAAAAGTCAGCGGGTCAAACTGGGATGAGCTTGACCCTTGACTCTCTGGCAGGCTCAGAAAGAGAGGAAAAACTGACCTGGATGAAAGGGGCAGACATCAGTGGCCTCAGCTGCTTAAGAGAAACAATAGGGCCCATGAGAATTGTTGGGGGGGAAAGCACAAAGATTCTCGCTGCAATTCAGGGCCACCCCGAGGTGAAGAGGGCAATTCTGTCTCTGCCACTTCCCACCTCCCTTTCAGCATCGACTGTGTCAAATTTCTGCCCCCTTCCTCCGTGCTCCTAATTCTTACCCCTACCTCTCAAGCAAATTGGAGTTCATCTGGAACAGATTACGTCCATCAATTCACTTTCACGCTAGGCCAGGGTGTCAGGCCTCTGAGGGACAAGGGCATTTGATTACAGGCCAATTCCTTAGGTCAAAGGAATGAATATTCAATTCTGGGCATGAGGCTGATGGCATATGGACTCGTTGGTAGGGACCTGGAGGGTTGAATGAGAGCTGCTTATTAAGAGCGTGGCCTTCCTCATCCATGAAGTATCAGGTGGGGATGGGAGAGTTGGCAGGGATCAAGGATGTAACCTCCACCAGACTCTCCTTCTAATCCTGACCACCCACCCACCCAACCACCGACACAGAGTCTGAGCCCAAACCATAGGCTCCTCGGTAAGCACAGCTATAAGACAGGCCCCATAATACCACCTTCCAACCATTCTGACACCCCAAGCTCTTTTGATTTAGTCATTGTGGCACTACCACTGCATCAAATATGAAAACTTTCCAGCCTGGAGAGGCCCAAGGCTTCCCTGTAGGGCAGAGGTGGGGAGCTGGGGGCAGAGAGTGGGGAGCGGCGAAGCGAAGTTCTGCTCTTCGCTGGCTCTTATCCCTCTTGCCCTGCAGACCTCCAACAAGCACACAGAGCCACAAAAGACGCCTTGGCCCAGAGAATCCAGTTAGGAACTTACTGATGGTGCAAAATCAAGTCCCAAAAGACCATCAGCAGGTGAGGGGCAATTTTTTTGGGGGGCGGGGTATAGCAGGGGTGAATGTGGGAAGGGAGAGAAAGCTTCTGTGCCCCTCACATCAAATTGAACAGGAGTCTGGCTTTGGAAAGAGAATGTACTTATTACCTCTGTCTTGATCCCTTCAACTGAGCTCTGAAGTTTTTATTTCTTCAGTCAATTTAGCCTGTCTTAGTAACCAATCCTTGTGAATTTTGCTCCTCTTTGGAATGACCCTCGTGTTGGGGAGAGACAACTGGAGTGAGGGGAACCCGGCTTCCAACCTCACCCTGAGAAAGCCTTCTTTCCAATTATCTTCCCAGCCACTTAGAATGAATTTTAACGGGCTCTGCTTTTCCTGGGATATTTTTCTTTGAACTCCTAGACTTCCCTTCATTGCAAGTTGCCATAATATGAACCAGATTTTTTTTCTCCCTCTTGTTTGCTTAAAAGGCGTTAACTATAAATTAGAGTATCTTAAGAACGAGGTGTCACATGCGGGGCCTCGGGCTCCTCAGCCCCAGAGCCCCACAGCTGGGAGAGGGGCCAGGCCGCCTCTTTCTTTGGCAGCCAGGCTCCAAGACCCAGGCCAGGGATGAGCCCGCCCTCCTTTTCAAAGCTATCCAGTTACATCGATGTACAGAAACGGCCTTGTTTGACTTAAACATGAAGTTTTATTCCCCCACAACCCATTTCTTTCCTAGAAGAGCAAGAGAGGGAAGAGTGGTTTTAAATGTACATTTCTTCGGAGTTATTTTCCATGTGGGTTCTTTCATTCTAAAGAGTATTCACCCACCATGGGCACCAAGGTTCATTTGCAACAAATAAACCATGCTCCCAGGCCTGGAGTTTACCTCTGGGGGTTGCCAGTAAGTAACTATGATGGTCGTGACACAAGGAAGGCAATGAAACCCACACTGGATTTTCTGAGATGCTGTCCATTAGAGACCCATCAGAGAACGTTCACAGCTGCCCGCAACCACAGCCTTCCAGGTCTGAATATCATGCCTCCAGGAGACAAAGCAGCCAACAAGCAGACAGACGTCATTTGAATGTATTCAGTTTTACTTTTTAGGATACTCACAACTGTTATCCTCAATATCAAAATTCAGAAAACACTCCCTGGGCACCCACTATTTACCAGGCGTAGTAAAGGCACGGCGTCATTATTCAACGTACTGCTCACTCGTGGTGGGTAGCACTAAGCTGCTCCATGCTCCAAGGCCCTCCATCCTCTGAGGCACAGTGGAGGCCACAGGTCAGCTCCCGAAGCCCATCTCAGACAGAAGGCTTTTGACTTGTAAGAACTAGGTGCTTCAGTGTGGGAGAGTTTAGTTTTGAATTCTGAAAGGGCTTGGCCCACAAGATCACCCCAAGCTGGGTCTGAGCACAGGCTGTCTGGAAACGACAGGGCAAGCTGGCATGCCACAAGGGGGCAGGGGCTGTCTTAGCTCCGGCTTCCACAGCAAAACACCCCAGATGGGGTGGCTGAAACAACCGACGTGTATTTTTTTTCACAGTTCTAGATGGTAGAAATCCCAGATCAAGGTCCTACAAAGTCAATTTCCAGTGAGGACTCTCTTCCTGGCTTGTAGATGCCAACTTCGTGCTATGGTCTCACACAGCCTTTTTTCCATGTGTTTGCATAAAGTGCATAAAGAGAGAGGAAGGGGGTGTGGTGGAGAAGGCGCTCTGGTTCTCTTCTTATAAGGGCACTAGGCCCCACCCTTGTGACCTCATCTAAACTTAATTTCCTGCCAAAGGATCCACCTCCAAATACCATCACATTAGGGTTACTGCTGCTGCTGCTGAGGGCTTCAACATATCTATATTGCGGAAAGGGGGCAAAAACTCAATCTGTAATAGGCATAATCGCCCTCAAAAGCTGGGAGAAGGGCAGTAGGAGGTGGTGATTTAGTCACTCAGTTGTGTGTGACTCTTTGAGACCCCATGGACTGTAGCCCACCAGGCTCCTCTGTCCATGGGATTTCCCAGGCAAGAGTACTGGAGTGGGCTGCCATTTCCTCCTCCAGGGGATCTTCCCAGCCCAGGGATTGAACCTAAAGGGCAGTAGGGGAGGGTTAAAGTTTCAAGTGTGAGACCCGTTCCTTCACCACATGCAGCCCTTCCCCACACCCCTCCTCCATCTAGCCCAGGGTAGAAACACTGGAGGAAGGAGAAGAAACTTCCAGAAAGAGTTGGGAACCCAAAGCTGAGGGGACACGTGTTGTGCTTCCCTCGGGAAAGTGGGAGCTGGGAGACCGCCTCCTTGTGTCCCCAGCAACATAGGAAAGCTGCAGGAGAGCTGAAACAGAGGCGTGGTGAGGCCAGCCAGAGAAAGGAGCTGAGACAGTGGCCCCAAGGCCAGGATGTGGCTGCATGAGGAGTCGAGGAGAGGGGGGGATGTGGAAGGGCTGGGAGACTCAGGGGCATGCAGGGGGGCCCGCGAGCATCAGTGGCCAGAATGGGTGTGAGGGAGGATTGGACTCCACCAGCCCTCAACTGTGCTGCAGAAACAGCCTGAGAGTTACATCCATAGGAGTAGATGCAGTGAGGCTGGAGGGGACCCCCAAAGGCCAGGCAGTATGGAACCCAGTCAGCCAGACGGCAGAAGCCAGTAGGAGGGACCACAGGAGGCCAGACCCTTGGCCCCCAGCAGCTCAAAGGTGTCCTCTTTCACCTTGACTCTCCCCAGGAGAGCAGGGCAGAGGAGGGACCCTTGAGAAAGAGGGAGGCATTCCGAAAGATAGAGGATTTTTCCCAAAGCAACTTAGTCTACAAGAGACTTCTAAACCAGAAATGACTAACTTGAACTACAAGATTAAATGCCAGCTGCCCTCCCCCCACCCCCCACCCCCCCCGCCCAAGAACCTTTGTCTACAAAGTAAAAAAAATTGGATCTGTGAACAAGTAGAACTCATTCATGAACACAGTCACATGGCCACAAACTCCCTTTTGTGGCTATTGATTCTGTACCTGTCTCATTATTTTGGATGCAATAAGTTTTGCCATTTCCCTTTTGAAAATGAGAAAAGAGAAGCTCAGAAGTTGGAAGCAACCTGTGGGTGGGCACACAGCTTGTAAGAGTGGGAAGTTGGGTGTGAGCTTGAGTCTTCTGAGCCCAATTTCAATGTGTTTTGGGTTTGTTTCCTGCTCGCCTCTCCCCTAACCCTCTCTGGGCAGGCTCAGCTCTCCTGGGTGAACAGAAGGCAGGACAAGTGGTCCTCAGCTGCCTGTATTACTTTCACCCTGGCCCACGGTCACAGGGCACCAAGGGGTGAGTTGACACTTTTCTCCCAAGCCCACATCTCCTCCAGAGAGCAAAACCAACCAGTTAGTAGGACATAAAAGGCCAGAGGGACAGGTAACTACCCGAGTCATCAGCTACAATGATCCAAACTGACCTGGTTTACAGACAGGTTTGCCATCCCCTCCAAGTGTTCAAACATATACAGCTGGACTAAATATCTGTCCAACACCAAAACCTTCCTCCTTCTGTCCCTGCTGATACCAAGCAGGACACTGTAGGGCTCCTAGGCACAAAAAACTTTGTGTTCCCCATTTTTCCATTACAGGAAATAGGCTTTATTCAGCCTCCATGACCTTTCCTGAGAAAGGGCAGGTTCAAACAGTTGCTAAATCAGCAGAGGGAGGAGTTGCAGAGACAAGGGAGGAACAGCTAAGAAACAACAGTGCAGCGTGGGGCAGGGTCCTGGTTCCCCCTCAAGGGAGCCACACTGTATCTTTGAGCTCTTGTGCAAACACTGAAGCCCCCACCAGGTGGGAGATGTTAATGGTGTGCTGCCCACAAGCACAGACATCCCAGACAGGTTGGAATCAGAAGGTTGATGATGCTGACTCCCACTTACTGCACCACCATCAATTGAAAGGATGTCGGTGAAATGATCATGGCCTTTTTGAACCATTGCTATTAAACACCTAACATCTCCTCCTCCAGGTTGCAGCACATGATTTTGAGGTCATTAGCTCACTGTGGCCCCGTTTGCCTGCCAAACTAATAGCGTCAGTTACTCAGCCATGTCCAATTCTTTGTGACCCCATGGACCTTAGCCCGCCAGGCTCCTCTGTCTATGGAATTCTCCAGGCAAGAATACTGGAGTGGGTTGCCATTCCCCTCTCCAGGGGATCTTCCCGACCAGGGATCAAACCTGCGTCTCCTGCATTGCAGGCAGATTCTTCACTGTCTGAGCCATCAGGGAAGCCCATGTCACCAGGAAAGCCGGGCACAGTAATAAAAGCTACTCTTTTTTACTCCACCCAAAACTCTGGTTCCAAGATTTAATTCAGTGTCGGGATACAGAGGCCAGATTCAGCTTCACGTCTTTTGATTCTGTCAATATTTGCATCTCACACCTCCTTTAGCACCATCTGCATCCTCCGTGGATAGTTCTTCTGTATCAGAGCCCTGCCCACCTCTTTGCATTGTCATGTTGCTTTACTACAGAGATTAGTATCTAATCCTACTTTTAAAACAATACATTTTTCCCTAAGTGTCTAGAAACCCTACTATGCACCTGTGGTGAAAATGCATAGTAGGGTTTTTAAACATGCCAGAGAACTAGGCATGGACTTTGGCCAGCAAATTTTACAGACACAAACTGGGGTTAAACTGTTCAAAAGTAGGTTAAATGTGTTTTTTGTTTTCTAGTAGTTTGGGGTCTGAATTTTCGCTGCAGATCAATTTTCCCTAATTTAATCTACTTATTTCTAAGACACTATTTTAGCTTGAACCCAATAATAGACTTTACTGTCAAATTATAATTGATTTTGCTCTCAGCACTTTTTTACAACTCAACTGATTATGAAATGCCTATACAGTGGGGACAACTGATAGACATCACTGTCCTTTGTGACTTTCATGAATTTGGATTACAGGCAACAATAATAGATAATAATTTGTAATTGTTTTGAACACTTACAGTCTAGTAGGTACTGTGCTAGGTGGTTCCCATAGAATTATCTTATTCAATCCTCACAATGACTCTGGGAAGGAGCTTCTAGTATTACCTCCATTTCTCTGACGCACAGAGGACCTAATTAATCTACCCAAGGCCACAGAAAAATGGGTGACAGAAACTAGATGAGTACCCAGGGCCTTCCAACTCCAAAGCCCATGTTCTTTACCACTCTACTATGCTGCCACGTAGAAACAATGTCCAATAGATGTCCAGATAATTTGGTCTGTCAGTAGGACAAGTGGTGGCTCAGATGGTAAAGAATCTGCCTGTACTACAGGAGATATGGGTTTGATCACTGGATCAGGAAGATTCCCTGGAGAGGGGAATGGCAACCCACTCCAGTATTCTTGCCTGGAGAATTCCAAGGACAGAGGAGCCTGGCAGGTTATGGTCCATGGTGTCACAAAGAGTTAGATACAACTGAATATAAGTAATAGTGGTATTGAATAATGATATGTATGCTTATGTCCACGAGAGTAATTTAAAAGTCAATCACCTAGTTACTAACTCCGGCCAACATATTAACCCCTCTCCATCTGAATAGTGAAGACAGGGTCTGGTGACCTTGTCTCCTCTGTGATGACCATCCTAATGCATGACTGATGGATGTGACGAGGCTCCCCTCAGTCCTCTGGAGCACTGCTGGGAAGGTCCCTGGTCAGGCAGGCACACCCAGGTAAGACCAGCCAGTCAGTTTCTCGGTTTGTCTGCTTTGGCTGGCCCAGCAGGGACCTGGGATTTGACTGAAAATGAACAGAAGGCAAGGAGATTTCTATGTAATCATCAAATGTGTTTACAGTCAGACCCCAGTTTTCACCACCTTTCGTTTTACCAATCCATTCACCCAGCCACGCCTGAAAGCCACCTACATTTAACTTTTCACCACCTTGATTCAAGAATTTGTCAGTTTCTACCAGGCGGTTAATATTACCAGTCGATCGTTTCCCGATTGATGTATGAGTGCCACCTAGGTGTAGATGGAGGTAACTGCAGGCCACAATCATTCCTCTGTTCTTAGATTTTTCATGTAGCCTTGCAGGGAGAGCAAGAAGCAAGGATTACATTAAGATCTTTGTTACATTTGACTCAATACCTAGAAAATCATACAGATGCAGTTTCTGCAAGACTGGAAAAAAGAAGTTAATAAATTTAATTTCCATTCCTGGATGGCTCAGTGGGTAAAGAATCTGCCTGCAATGCAGGAGACACAGGAGAGGTGGGGTAGATCTCTGGATCAGGAAGATCACCTGGAGGAGAAAATGGCTACCCGTTCTGATGGAGAGAGGAGCCTGGTGGGATATAGTCCATGGGATTGCAGAGTCGGACACAACTGACCAGGAGCACAGATGGACGGATGACCCCAGGATCACATACACTGAAATCACTGAATGCTCAGAATGCTAACGGAGACAAGGATAGGTTATTCCCCAAACAATCTCTACCACCAAACTTCTGATCAAACTTGGGCAAACGACATCTTTCTGGGGCTCCATTCTTTCCACATTGTCTCCTCAATATTCTCAATGAGGATGTTGGATAGTGTGGTATAAACCATTCTTACAAGGCTTAATTCTAGGGTGGAACACAATACTTCTGTGTGACAGCTTCGAACGGCTGCTATTTTGTTTCAAGTTGGCAGGTGGGACAATAAGTAAAGAATAAATGATCTTGAGACACTTTGGAAGTGACTAAGGCAGGCACTGCCTAAGCCCATTGCACATTTCCCTGCCTCTCCTTTCCCTAACTAACAGAACCCTGATGATATTTGTGTTGGCAATGTTCCTAGACCAGACCTAGGTCTGGCTAATGGGATGTAACCAGAAATCAACTTGGTGTTGCTGCTGAGAAAGCTATCATTTGAGGCAAAGACACAGACTTCGCTGACAAGCATCCTCAGCACTTCTTCCTGCCTGGAATGTGGACTCAGTGAGGCAGGCCGGTTACCCGGTGCGCATGAGGACATGTGGTCACACATGCTAAGGTACCAGAAAGCATCTTGGTCCTTGACAAAAGCATCTTCACAGGCCTAGGGCCTCTTCCTCTGGAGTTGTTATTCCGGAAAAACACACACCTTTATTTGGTTTTATCACTGTTGTTGGATTTCTGTTACAAGCGGAAATTCATCCCCAACTGACACAGCAACTCAAGTTTTGTCATTCATTTTCTTACTGAACAAATATTAGAGTACGTGCTTGTAACCATGCGGCAGTCACCATGCCTGATACTAACAACCGCGGGGCACCCACGGTCTGGTGAGATAGGCTCTGTGGCAGTGTCTCTCATCAGAAGGCCTGGAAGGAAGGGAAGTGGTCAGAAAAGTCTCTCACTCCCCACCCCCACTCCCCCACACGTGACTCAGCTGGGTATTCAAGAATTCTCCTGGCAAAATTAACCCCCTTGAGAAGGGGGCTTCCCAGGTGGCTCAGTGGTAAAGAAGCCGCCTGCTAACACAAGAGACATGGGTTTGATCCCTGGGTCAGGGTGATCCCCTGAAGAAGGAAATGACAACCCACTCCAGCATTCTTGCCTGGAAAATTCCATGGACAGGGGAGCCTGGTGGGCTACAGTCCATGGAGTCACAAAGACTCAGACATGACTAGCGAATGAACACACACACACACAAGAAGGGCAAAGAGGGCTCTAGCAGACCCAACCAGATGGGCATTTTCCCTTCCTCTGTGCTGACAGCGCCTTGGTTTTCACTCCAGTGCTCCTCTCTCCCTCCCTCTCCCTTTCATGACTTTGTTAAATCGTTTTGCCAGTGATTTCTTTAGGATGGGCCTGAGATTCAGTTCTAATGAGACAGGAGGCAAATTCCGCTGCGATGGTGTCTAGAAAAGCTTTATTCACTCTTAAAAAGAAGACAAAGTAGAAAGAATGGACTGTTTTTTCTTCTACTGGTCCTCATGTCTGCCCACAATGCTTACACCCATGGCAGATACCCTGAAAAACAAGGGAAGTGAACCAGAGGAGACTGCACTGAGCTTGGCAGACTGGAAAGACAGCATCTTAGTGGCATAATTTACTTGCCATCTTAATCAAACCTAGACCCACCAGGTGCCCAGGCCTATGCTATGTGAGTTAATTAATCTTCTTAGCGTTTGTCTTTTGGATTGGATTTTCTGTTACTTGCAGCCAACAATTCCTGCTACGAAGGCATTCTGGAGAGAAGTAGCTGCATATGCTACAGAAACAAGAGATATGACAAGAGATGACCTGTTTTAAGACCCAGAGGTATTAAAGACCACGTCTAAGGTGCTAGAGTAGCTTGATGAAATGTATGTGGGCGCTCAGTTGCTCAGTTGTGTCCTACCCTTTGCGACCCCATGGACTATAGCCCGCCAGGCTCCTCTGTCCATGGACTTTTCCTGGAGTGGGTTGCCATTTCCTCCTCCAGGGGATCTTCCTGACCCAGGGATCGAACCCATGTCTCTTGTGTCTCCTGCATTGGCGGGCGGGTTCTTTACCACTGCACCGCCTGGGAAGCCCAGTTTGATGAAATGACGCCACACAATTAAGCAGAGACCTGAAGACCAAGGGAGAACTACAGAAAATTTTCAGCATGTGACACTGGCAATTCTGTATCAGGAGCAAGGCTAGAAACAGGAAGACAGTGGCAGTGGTTATTTTACTTACCTACACCAGCAGTGACGAAGACTTGAAGAAAGGGAGTGACAGTAAGAAAAGCAAAATACAGAAACCCACTGAGGCAGCTCTGGGACCTCAGTCACCACTGGATGTGGTGGTGGGGCCTGGGTAGCCAGCTGGGTGTTGCTCATGGAGATACAGAAGGAAGCACCTATGAGAGTAAGATTATTTTCTTTGGGGGAAGTTGGGGGAAAGACAAGAAAAATTCCATTTTAATTATCCTGACATCTGAGGTCCTTATTGGGCATCTAGGTGGAGCCATCCTGCATGTAGCTGCTAAGGGGGTAAAGTATGAACTACTCTCCATGCCTGAACTCAGCCAAATTCCCCCATGCTCCATGTTTTGATGCACAAAGCAAGCACAATATCATAAAGACCCTGTGCATTTTCATAGGTAACATTTGAAGCCTACTACCTTGAAAAGAACTTTCTGAGGCTTATAGCCATAAAACTAAACCATCACTTCTTCCCCAGGCAGCCCAACCAATAATCCTGACCAACCCTTGAACTTCAGGCTTGGATATACAGCTGCCTACTTGATCTCACCATTGGAAATAATTGGCAGGATCATCTGAGAAAAGGAAGAAACTCCGGTTGATCAAGTATAAGGAGATTAGAACATGGATCTGGGGTTCCTGTTGTAAATGTGGTTGTAAGGTCAGGGGATACCCAGGTAAGAACTGGTGAAGAATGAATAGATCATACAATTCAGTAGCTTGAGATGAACAGTGTTGAACAATCTCAGGAGCATGGCACGGCAACCCACTCCAGTATTCTTGCCTGGACAATCCCATGGACAGAGGAGCTTAGTGGGCTACAGTCCACAGGGTCGCAAAGACTTGGACACGACTGAAGTGACTGAGCACACATGTATGAGCATACAATCTCATGGCTGGCTAAACAACAGGTTGACTCATTCACCTGAAGTAAGTACTATGCGCTGACTCACTGCGCTGGTCAGTGGAGGATCAAAGATGAGTTAAGACAAGGTTGGTCAGTGTTCAAGGTATTTCTGGGCATCCAAGGAGAGGCAGACATGTAAATCAAAAAGACAGCGGAGAATTACAGGTGTCTTGATAGAAGACGCACATCTATCTGAGGCACAACAAAAGCCTCCATCCTCTCCTGGGACCAAAAGGAACAGTGTTACAGAAGAAATGATGGCCTGAACTGAGTCTTGTCTTGTCTGGTGAATGGCTATTTGCCATTTATATAGGGAAGAAGGTGGGGCAAAGTCTAAAGGCATAAAACAGAGGCATGGCCTATTCAGAGAGCTGTACTTGGTTTGCTATGGCTAAGTGCTTCAGGAGTAGAGATGTAGGCAGTGGCTACATCATAGCACACACTGATGCCACGCTATGGAGTTTTGACTCTGTGGACAGTGAAGATGGGGATGGAGGCCACAGGAGGAGAGTAAATTTACTCTGATTTATATTTTAAAATCTCTTGAACAGCAAAATGATAGCTCAACTTTCATGAAAGAAAACAAGAAAAGAGGCAGGAAGACCAGTTAGGAGACCCCTGCAATGATCCATAGAGCTGAAGACCTGAAATGAAGCAATGGCTTTAAGAAGACAAGAAAGGGGCAGATACAGAAGCATTTAAAAATGCAGAATGGACAGAACTTGGTCACCAAGGATGTGGAGAGGCAAGAATAAGGAAGGCATCTGGTTGGTCTGGCTTGGGAAACCAGAAGGATAAAGGTGCCACTTGCCAAAATCAGAAACATAAGGATGAACAAGGTGGGAGAGAAACGTGAGTCCAGCTGTGATCCAGTCAAACATCTCCAGGCGGAAACGCACAGTAATGAATTAGCATCACTCAGCAGCTCCAAAGAGACCTGATTGCAGAGGACACATTGATTCTCTTGGTGAATTTCTGTCTTCTGACTGACAATTAAATCAATAAATGACTAGACAAGTTAGGAATGTCACTTGTGCTCACCGAAGAGGTGGTATCAGCTTAAGACACTTCAGATTGACTCAGTATTTTTGCACTCTTCATTTAATACTTCAGAACAGTGGACTTTGAATATTTTAGATGGAAACAGACCCACAGATGATCTGACCTGCACTCAACCTAGACATCCCTCCCCCACACCAGTTTCTCAGCTTGTTCACACTCTACCTGTGCATCTCTGTATGCCTGCCTGCCCCCCGCCCCGTCCACTCCACATTTAATAGGCATCACACCGTTTTTGAAATGGAGGGCAGAACCACATGAAAAAGGCCATTCCATTGTTAGAAATTTCTGTTTCTTAGGGACATTTTTTTTTAATCTTAGGAACTTTTAAAAAATGTTGACAAAAGGCCTGTTATCTCAGAAAGTACCCTCAGCCTTAGGAGAGGCAGATTTTTCAATTGAGAGAAAACCTCTGATCTTCAAGCAATCTATGTAACAGAAAGGATGTGTGACAGTCTTCAAGTCTAGGATTTGCCTCAGGTCCTTTCTTCTAAAAAATAAAATAGAGGTATTTGAAGAGCGTTTGCTATGCGGCTTTTGTTTTGAAATGACATTTGCCCACTGTGCTTTAATTCAGTACATAGCTTAATGATATAAGCGATGCTTGCTGCAGAATGGAATGGATTATAGCTTTGAACATGGCACCTTTCCCGCTTTTTAAAAGCACACCAGCACGAGGAATTTTTTTTAACCAGTGATCTGGGATGCTGCAGTTTTGCAAATTCCCAGCAGGGGGAGCTGGGCAATGTAAGTGGCAACTTAAAATTTTTTGTTTCTTGCTTCTGAAATGTATAAGCACTTTTAAGGGGCTGTCTCAATGCTCCCTTGCTGCAAAATTTAACGTTATCCCTCCTAATCCCAAATTCCAAAATACATGTGGCTTCCAAGCAATATTGTGTTCACACCTAGAAGGAGAGGAATATGTTTTTCTCTTCATTACAGGTTGAGCACAGCCAAGTCATGTCAAGAGACTTGTGGGGAGAGGACAGTTTTGTCTTCTGGACACGAACAGTATTTATAAGCAGCCAGAGCAGCCCAGGGAGGCCACGTGAGGAAGGAGGAAAGACACAGCAGATGGGTCCAATCTCCCCCAAAAGAAATGCTTTAAAAACAAAAATGAAAACAAAGCAAATCATTCATTCCCTCCTCCCTCCAATTTGTATTTGGAAGGATTATAAACCTAAACAAAAAGTTGCAAGAACAGTTCCATTAACATCCATGCATCTTTCGCTTAGATTCAGTGACCAATTTACCACACTCGTCTTTTCCCTCTGCTCCCCTTTCTCCTCTCTCTCTCCTATTCATCAATTCCATTGACATTTTTTTTTTTACTGAAGAATAGTTGTAATACAATTTGTGTTAGTTTCTGCTGCATAGCCAAGTGATTCAGATATATATATACTTTAAAAAGAATGTATATATATATATACACATATATATATATACATTCTTTTTAAAATTCTTTTCCATTATGGCTCATCATACATAGGACATTAAGTATAGTTCTCAGTGCTATACAGTAGGGCCTTATTGCCCATCCATTCCATACATAATAGTTTGCATCTGTTAACTTCAAGCCCCCAATCCATCTTTCCCCCCCCACCCAACAAACCACCAGTCTGATCTCTGTGTCTATGAGCCTGTTTATGTTTCACAGATAGGTTCATTTACATCATATTTTAGGTTCCACATATAAGTGATATCATATGGTATTTGTCTTTCTCTTTCTGACTTATTTCACTTAGCATGATAATCTCTTTAAGTCTATCCATGTTGCTACAAATTCCATGCTTCCAAAAGACATGTAATTTCAACATTGAACTCTAGATGTCACTGTTAACCAGTTCTACACAACCACCCTTCATAAGGTAAAAGTCATCACCCAGATTAAAGTCACATTTATGTGATATTGTGCTACTTAATCTATAAAAACTAGAACAGCAATAAGACACAGAATTCCATTAAATAATACTGTATGTTTTCTAGCCTCACTTTGAGGGGCTCAAAAAAAAAAAAAAAAAAAAAAAAAAGGCCTGTTTTTCCCTAAGTGAGAGATAATAGCAAGAACATATCATGCACTATTGGAATAGCAGGCATTGTCGTATATTTGAAACCTCCTGCTGGAGGTATGAGGTCTTTAGACTGGTCTTTTAGAAACTGGTTTGAAACCCAAAGAATACAAAGATCTTTCACCCAGGAAAAGCTCATCATAGCTTTCATAAGGGAAATAAGAGCACTTTAAGGTTTTGTCAAGTACAGTTTTGAGAAAACAAGGCTAGTATCTGGAAACCAAAAACTGAAACCAGCTCTTTTAATTCACATGATTATATTCAGTTCCTTAACAATCCTGGGCCACTACTAATCTTCCTTCCTAATTCCTTTGCATGAGTTTGGAGATTGGGCAAAAAATAATCTTTTCTTCTGGCACTCTCTCAAGGACATCAGGTATTGCTATAACTACTAGCATTATGCTGAAAATAAAACACAGGAAAACATAGTAAAAATAAATATGAAAATAGTAAATTTCTAAACATCAGGAGATACTGTTAAGATTTAAAGAAATCAATAGGATCCATATACATACTACACAAAATTTCTAGAAGATATTTCTGTTTATTGAATGACAGAAGATGGGACCCCAAGAACCGATTTGCTCCTAGGAACCACATTTTTCTCCTCTGGTTTATTCTAAAAAAAAAAGAGCTGCTGGAACTTTTATTCTGTGCTTTACAATAAACCTTAAGAAATTTTATTTTTAAAAAAAATTTATAATTCCTTTTTTCTTGCCATGGTTTTGCCATCTGGAGTACCTTTCATGATTGTAACTTCTGTTATTCTAGTCCTAAAAGTCACGGAGCATACATTTTCCAATCAAATGAAAATGTATTGTAAGTATGAAGTCTTGCTAAAGCCCCTAAACATAGATGGCTTTTCCAAGTGATAAACAACGAAGGCCATGAGTACAGTAGCTCCAAGCAAACTTACCTTTTGTAAGTTTAAATGCCATCCATTTTATTTCTCTTTCAAAATGTATGTTCTGGTATTCATTTATGAACAGACATACAGACTAATGAAATATACTAGAAAGCCCAAATACATATACACATGCATACATTCATACATATGGCAATAAAGAGGTAACCCCAAAATAGTGGGGGAAAGATTTATTCAATTATA
The DNA here is from genome assembly GCF_910594005.1 of Cervus elaphus. NCBI lineage: Eukaryota > Metazoa > Chordata > Mammalia > Artiodactyla > Cervidae > Cervus > Cervus elaphus. Next base: position 81,946,368 of record NC_057826.1, read on the forward strand.
GTAAAGGCAAAACTGGGTAGCCATCTGAAGCAAAGTAAAATTGAATCCATACCTCTCATGATACACCAGAACAAATTCCAAATGGATTAATATGAAATGTAAAAATGTAAAAGCATAGTTATAAATTACTGAAAGAAGACACAGAAGAAAATTTTTAACTTCAAAGTGTAGATAGTCTTTCCATGACACAAAATCTAGAATCAGATAAGAGAAAATTACTAAATTCATCATTTTAAAAATGTAAAACTTCTGCTTGGCAAATAAATAAATAAAAGCACAAGAACAAAGATATAGGTCAAAAGGCTGCTTGAAGAAAAACGCCTTGAAATTTATATATAAAAAAATTCTTTCATGTATGAAAAGCTTCTACAAATTAAGAGAATGATCAACAACCCAGTAGAAAGACAGATCACAAGGGAGGAATATAAACGGTTCCCCAGGGCAGGAGATCAAGGTGCACACCACGCAGGGCGGGTGGGGGGGGCGGGCTGGAATGAGGCAGGTGAGGTACTTAAGGCACATTTAAGGAGACCCTGAGAATTTCATTTTATTCAGTGCCTCCTTAAATTCTGAATCCAAGGCACCTCACTCATCCTACTCCAAGCTGAATGGATCATCTTACTGAAAGGATCTTAAACACAGGAAAAGAATCCCAACCTCACTCAAAATAAACACAAATGAAAACTACCCAAGATACCATTTTTCACTTATCAGATTGGCAAAAACCCAAATGCTGGACAACACACCACCCTCAGACGTTGCTGGTCTAAGGGTTAGTTGTTTCAGCCCCTCTGGAGAGCAATTTGCCACCCACTGGGCATTAAAATCACAAATCCATATGTACTCTTGACTCCTAAGACTTCATCCTACAGATACAGACAAACATAAAATCGACTTACACACAGGAGTATTTATTGTAGAATTCACTGCTGGTAATGGTAAAAGATTGGATATGACCTAAATATGCATCACGGTGAAATAACTTATGGTTAGTTTATACAGTGCAGTACCATGCCACTGTCAAGTGAAGGGGTATGTGCTTTAGATATTGAAAAGGAAAGCTCCCCAAGATATATTAAGCAAGAAAAGCAAGGTCCATGTGGTAGCCAAGGGGGTGGGGGTGGGGGAGGGATGGACTGGGATTTTGGGATAGGTGGGTGCAAACTATTACATATAGAATGGATAAACAACAAGGTCCTACTGTATAGCACCGGGACCTATTAATATAGCCAATATCCTGTGATGAACCATAATGGAAAAGAATATAAAAATAGAGTGTACATATGTGTAAATGAATCACTTCACTGTACAGCCGAGATTGGCACAGCATTGTAAATCAACTATGCTTCAAATAAAAAAAAAAAAGCAGCTGCCTTAAAAAAAGGAACTATCAGAGAGGGGTTATTTCCTGTTGGGAAATGGGAAGCTGGGTGGATGGAGACAGAGGATCACTTTTTTTTATATTGGAGTCAAGTAAATATATTATTATCTATTTAAAATGTGAAATAAAAATGTGTTTTCCTCTGGCACTGTTGTCCTCATATATCTATTTCTACTGAGATGCATGACACCTCAGGATATTTTTCTGAAGCTTGTCTCTCACCCGAGCAGAGCTGCTCACTACTTGGTGTGACCTGACTTTTGGCAGAAATGTAAACAAGACGCCCAAACTCAGAGTCAGGGTAACAGGTTTTCAGGCTCTACTGAATCACTATTAGGCTAAGCAGGCTCTGTCAATATGATTGATTAGGAACATAAGCTGACTCAGCAAGGAAGTGCACAGGGGCCAAGGGGAAAGAGGGGGACCTGGGCTTGTTAGTTCGAATAGACACTGCCTTGTGGTTTCCATTTGCAACACAGTTTTCTGCATCCCTAAATATTTTAAAGATATTTATTTCTTTGGCTGCATTGCATCGTAGTTGTGGCAGGTGAGATCGTTGATCTTCACCGTGGCTGCAAACTCTGTGGGATCTAGCTCCCTTGAAGAGGAAAAGTTAAAATTTTACATAACCTCCTGCTCCTTCTGCCTCTGTAACTCAGCTTGCTCCTAGCAAAGTCTGGATCACATAGGTCTCAGAAAGTGGGGAATACTAGGAACTGGAGCTTATCTCATTCACCCTTGTCCTGCTCTTTGCAATCGCTCAGCCCCTGCAAACCCGCTTAATCATGCCTGTCCGTGTATAAAAGCTCTGTAGCCCCTTTGTTCAGGGCTCAGAGCTTGGAGTGTTAACTCCTCTGGGCCCGCCAGTGTAATAAACCTGAGTTCGCCAGCTCTCCAAGTGTGGTGCTTGGTTTCTTGACTTCTGCAACACCCTGACCAGGGATCTGTCTCGGGCCCTCTGCATTGGGAACTTGAGTCTTTGCTACTGGACCACAGGGAAGTCCCCCTGACATGGTTATATACAGCGAGTGTTGCCTAACTCTGCAGCCTCTGTACCCTACTCAGCAGTGCTTCTAGCCTGTATTTGGTTCAGGGCAGGAATAGGGATGGACTGGGGCAAAGGTGGACTGTCTGGCCCAGGGGACTTTGATGAAGTTTCATTTTCTCAGTTACACGTGCCATTCAGCACCCTTGCCAATTTGGTTAAGAATATTTCTTAAGTTCCCTTTGGGGGAAAGCGGTCCCTTCCTTCAGAAGAACAGGCGAAAGGGACTCGAAAATCCTCTCTCTTCTGACACTGGCTTTGTACACCCTACTCCAATTTCACCTGAGCAAGTCTTTTCTCATCTGTTTTAGTACTGGAGATCCTGGCTGACCCCCAAACCTGTTTTCGACCCATAAAACCACCTATTTTCTAGGGCACTCTTTTTTGGCCTAGACAACAACTCAATGGAGGACTAACTCTTGCTAAAGCCAGCATTCACCCAGGAAAACGTGAATACTTTGGAGGAAAGAAGGATGGCACCATCAGCAGGGGACCAGACTCACCCAAGGGCAGGGAGCATAAGAAAATACAAAATAATCACCTCGGTATCTATGAGTTCCTGAGCACCGTGAGTGTCCTGGGTCCTGGCTGGAGGCCCGACACACATTTCCTCCAATCCCTGGACATGTATGGCTGGTGGTACTGCCTGCACTTGTGATAGAGAACCCTGCTTGCCTTGGAGACCTTCCCCTGACACCCATCTAATGGATGCCTCTCACCACTGTTCACTGTTTCAGTTCCCCTATCAACTTCAAAGTGCTCATCAAAATTTGTCATTCTTTTGTTTGTTAGTGAAAGTCACTCAGTCGTGTCCAACTCTTTGTGACCCCATGGACTGTAACCTGCCAGGCTCCTCTGTCCATGGAATTCTCCAGGCCAGAATGCTGGAGTGGGTAACCGTTCCCTTCTCCAGGGGATCTTCCTGACCCAGGGATCAAACCCAGGTCTCCTGCACTGCAGGCAGATTTTTAACAGTCTGAGCCACCAGGGAAGCTTTTTGTTTGTTAACTGACTTTTTATCACTTTCTCCATTAAATTTTAAGCTCAGTGTAGGTAGGAACTATGTTCATCTTTCCCATTTTTTTTCCTTATCTCCAGTGTATGGCTGGGAGCAGGCTATAGAAAAAATATAAGACTATTTGTTGAAGGCTCAAAGAGGAGGGGATATATATATATAACACAACATTGTAAAACAATTATACTCCAATTAAAAAAAGATGAATTAATTATGTGTGTTGCCTGGGTTGTTGATTAATGCTTCGTTAATCCTATTCTTGATCATTTCTAGCTTTGGAAAGTAATTTTCTAACTTGTTCTTCAGTTTACTCATTGACATACTTTTATTTATTTATTTTTGACATACTTTTAAAACTTATTCAATTTATTAAAAAATCTTAATACCTTAATACCTTAAGTGTCAGGGGAAATACTGACTAAAACCGCCTGCCCTGGCCAGGGCAGATAGCAGCTACTTGTATGAGTTATCTTAGAATAGGAAGTCCTGGTAAGGAACTCAGAACTAACAAGCCACGACCAACCGGAAACATTTGGGAAAGGTCAGAAGAAGACCGGAGATGCCAGTCCATATGTCCTACCAAACTCCCAGAATCCTTCTTGCTGGAATCCATCTTGGCTAAGGGATGCGAGCATCACTGGGAAGAGCCCTGAGTCTGAATGATTGGCCAGAGGCAACCCAGAAACTAATCTCATCACCATAAAACCCCAAGCTGCGAGCCACGTAGCAGAGCAGTCCTCCTGGGTTCCTTTACCCCACTGCTCTCTGCCTGGGCGTCCCTTCCCATTAAAGTCTCTTGCTTTGTCAGCACGTGTGTCTCCCTGGACAACTAATTTCCAAGTGTTAGATAAGAGCCCACTCTTGGCCCTGGATGGGCTCCCCACTCCTGCAACAAAAGCACTGAGGATACAAATATGTATAATACTCCCTCAGCTTTAGGAGTTCAGACACATGTCAAAATAACTGTAACATAATATGATAAGCACTTTAATACTCACAATCAGAAAGTACTCTTAGAACACGATTTGCTTGGGGTGGAAATACAACAGGGAATCCACCAAGTCACATAAGCTCAGAATTTAAGCAAAGTAAAAGCCCTCCACCCTCTTTCAAGGCTCAATTCATGCACATGTCTGGCACAGGCCAGAACACTTTACTCAACGCAACTGACCCTCTTGGTTTCATTCAAGTAACAAGAGAACTGTGAGCAAAGCCCACAAAATAAGCCACTGACCAAAAGAGAAAAAAAAAAAATCAAGCAACTTGGGGCAAATAGGCAGAGAAAGGAGCAAGGCTGTTTGGTTCAGGAGAGCTCCAGGGCAGTTTATAACAGAGGGGAAGAAACTTGGCACCTGAATACAGGGGCGCACACAAATGCATACGCCCATCATGTCATCCTTTTTGGTCACGGCAACACTCTGGTCCAGAGCTTATCTCTGAACATGTGGAAAGAGTTACCTTGCTGTAATTTATTGAATAAATATGAAACTGTCCACTGATGCGTCCTAATGGAGCCATTGGAAGCTGAGCAGTGCCCCAGCTGGGAGAGGAGGTGTGAAGGCACCCCCGCCCCCGCCCCGCCCCTGAGGATGGGTAGATGGCAGAAGGCAAAGGCTGACCAGGCTATGGGGAGGGGCGGTGTGGCAGAAAGGGGTCTTCCCCCCACAGCAGAAAGCACCGTGGGAGACTGCACTCTCACATTTGCTTAGCTTCTTCCTGTCATTAGGTCTGTCTGGACTCAAGAAATTCAGTGTGAGCAAAATTAAAAGCAAGATGAGGGAGACAGGAGCCTGGGGAGGTGCCAAGAATTCTGCTTGACATTCAAAGCCTTGGGTTCTGGGGATTTGGCCAAGGGGGCTCTGCGTCCCTGTGCGAGCAGCCTTCCACTGCCCATCAAGCCAAAAGGAAAAGCTTTGTGCTGGATTTAAGATGAATTTCATTTGCTAAATCCCAACAGACTGAGTCACCAAGTACCTCAATTCATTTACACATTTATTTTAAGCACCTATTGAAAAGCAAAGTGCCTGGAAATGCTCCCGGCCTGGATGGGTGGTAGGCTGGGGAAATGGGAACAAATAAGTACAAGAAGTGGGAACAGAAGAACAGTAACAGTGTTCAAGGGGGTCAGCCAGTGGCTTTTGAGCAGAGTCCCCTGGGTGGTCCGAGAGTGGACAAGGAATAACTCTCCAGGCTGACAGTGTGTCCAGGCTTGTGAAGGCACAACCTGGACGCCTGCTGGGTCAGGGAGCAACACGTCCCAGCTCGGCCAGCATCTAGGCCCTGGACTTTATTCTGCAGGAAATGGAGAGTCACAGATGGAATTTAAGCAAGAGAGAGGCATATCCTAATGTGTATTTTAGAAAGACAGTTTGCTTTGGAAAGAGGTGGTGAGGAAAATAAACTCTGAAGAGGGCAGACACTTGAAGCACATGAGTTTCATCCTATCACATTTAAATTACCTTCTGTTCTGATTAACAATTCACTGAAAAAGCCAATACCAATAGCCAACTCTCCATGTAGCACTGACGGTGTCCAACTCATTTTATCTTCATAACAGTCCTCTGTAAGATGGGGACTAATAATTCCTATTGACTGAGTTACTGTGAAGACACATGGCTTAAGGAAACCCTTCTGTATGAACAGCACACAGAACAGTGTCTGGCACAAGGGAAGCTCTCACAGGGGCTCCTTGCTGCCTGCATCAGCTCCAACACATTCCTGCATGAAGGTTTTGCATCAGCCTATTGTTTTATTTTATTTTTTGGCATCAGCCTATTATTTCAAGGCACCTACTCAAGGACCGCTTCTTCACCACCAGGGATTTTTTTCTGGGGGGAAGGAGGGTGGGTCTTGGGGGTGATTCTGATTCTTTCAGGATCATTTAAATGTGCAAGCCTGAGGTTTCTGAAAGGCTGGTCTCCAGGGAGCTAAGGTGATTTTTTTTCTTTTGTGGGGTTTTTTTCTTTTTAGTTTTTATCCAAGGGACCCTGTTCTTTCAAATGCCTGCCACACTTTTGTAAGCAAAGTTTCATCTATTTTTATTAAGTTGTCAGCAAAAATAGCATGCACATGATCAAACCATGAAAATGTAGAATTTTTTAGACAGAGTTTGAAACGGAGATCAAGTAAAAAAAAAATCATAGCAAGTTAATGTGATGTTTAACAATAGAAATGATTACTGCGTTGTTCTCTATTAATTAGACATAAATGCTATCCCATTTCCATCAATGACAATCATGAGTGGGTGGGGCAGAGACTTCTCTGAAGACTGGCCAGAGGTTCCTATTTGATGTCTAGAGGGATGAGGTTAAGATAAAGAAGAAATCTCTGTGGGTTTCAGATACGCTTTCTTGCTTTAGGAAAAGTCAGGGCTCCAGCTCTCCCTTCAAAGCCTAGCTATCAAAATGCAGTCCTTAGCCTGAAGCCAGCATTTGAGATCCTTCAGTCCCTGTCAAGAAAGGATGTGTCACACACTTCTGAGGGACTGGAGAGGAATTCCCATGTTCTCCAACCCTGAGCCCAAGGACTTCTGCATTCTTACAGCCTGGCTTCTCTTGCAACTCTTGGATCGAAAACATCAATGGAGCTCCAGGGACAGGGTAAATACAGGCTGGCCAGGGAGCACTCCATGGGCACTGGAAGAGCATTCCAGCTTGCTCTGGGAGGGCCTGGGGCCTTTCTGCGGCTTGGTGTTGGGAGCACGCCCTTCTCCCCCAGCTACTCTTGTGTGGGTTTAGCTCATATTCTCGTTTAGTGCTTGTCACTTTTCATTAACTTTCGTTGCAGGCCTGGGTTTGCTTTTACCTCTCTGTGGCTGGCAGAGGCTCTGTGGAGCTATTTCAGATGGAGACACTCCTGTTGGAGAGTGATAGCCCTCCCAGTCACAGGTCAGAGAGGCAGAGATAGCAATTTGAATTCTGGGCTTCCAATCAAATATTCAAAAAAGGCACTCTACCCTTTGAAAGTTACAGAGTAAATAGAGCTTAGCCTGGGAAGCAAATGTACTTCTGATTATTTAAACTGAAGTTCTAGTGAGGACAGGACAGTCAGTTGTTCCAACAATGTCTATGAGCAAATTTTGGGTAAATACACAGAGAACAAATAGGAAGGAATATCAAAGTTGTCCTTATTAACATCAAATTCCTATTCATCTACTCACATCCTGGGGAATATGTGTCTCGGTCTTCTTGCAACTATCATCTTCAAACTGTGTTGTCTGACACCGTTAGTTTTCATCAGTTAGTAAGAATTCATACCCATATGTCCTTATTAGTATTTGCTTTTCTTTCATATCATCAGCTTAGAGGCACTTAAGGCAATATTAAGAAAACAAGCTCCCCCAGTGGAAACAGACCACATTTCCTCTTCCTTCCAACTCATCTCACCACTCTATATTTACATTTCTGGCTCTTTGTGAACTCTGCTTTAATCAAAGCGTCCTTTAAAACTTTGTTACTCAAAATATGACCCATGGACCAGCAGCATCAGCATCACATGGGAACTTGTTATAAAAATAGACTATTCAGGACTTTCCCCCGACCTACCAACATAGAATCTAAGGTCCCCTGGAGAGTCACACTACAGCAAAGAGACACTGCCTCAAAAGGTAATGTGAACACATGCACCCCTGTGTGCACTGCAGCGCTACTTACAATAGCCAGAACATGCAAGCAACCTAGATGTCCACCAATAGATGAATAGATGAGTTGTGGTACATATATACAGTGGAATATTACTCAGTCATCAAAAGGGACAGATGTGAATCAGTTGAACTGAAATGGCTGAACCTAGAGCCTATTATACAGAGTGAAACAAATCAGAAAGAGAAAAACAAATATCATATATTAATGCATATATATACATGGAATCTAGAGAAATGGTACCAATTAACCTTTTTGCAGGGCAGGAATAGAGCCACAGACACAGAGAATGGACTTGTGGACACAACAGGAGGAGAGGGTGGGACGAGTTGAAAAAGAAGCAGTGACACATACACTACCATGTGTGAATCGGATAGCTAGTGGGATACTGCCATATAACACAGGGAGGCCAGCCCGGTGCTGGGTGATGACCTAGAGGAGTGGGATGGGAGGTGGGGGAAGAGGGCCTCAACAGGGAGGGGATATATGTATACAGATGGCTGAGTCACGTTGTTGTACTAACGCAACACTTTAAAGCAAACATCCTCCAGTTTAAAAATAGAAAAAAAAAATTTAAATTGCAGCCAAAATACATAAGGAAAAATTATTATAAAGATGTATCTGTCAATTAAAGTATTTTAATTTTTCTGCCATATACGATAATGTGAATCTCACAAATCTATAATCTGCTAAAAAAATTCAAGTATTTCTGCATAAAAAATTCAAATACAACAGGTCATATGTGGGCATAAGTGAACATAATACTAGGAAAAGCCAGCCTGCTTTACTAAGTGCCGGAACTGATAATGAGAACCATACGTGTATTAGCTCATGACTCTTCACTACAACGCAGGAGGCAGGTACCGTCCTCCTCGTGTTGTAGGTGATGTAGGGGCACAGAGAGCTCATGGAACTTGTGCAAGTTTACACAGTCATTGATGGAAGAAGTAGGATTTGAATCCAAGCAGTCTGACTTCAGAGGGCATGTTTTTAACCACTACACTATAACATCTCCCAGCAGTGTGCACTTGTATTTAGGAAATTAAACAGTTGATTCAGGATCCGAAAGAAAAGCTAGGTTGCTATGAAGTGCATCATTTCAGGCTCAGTTAACATTTAGAAGAAGGGACTAGTTGAGTCGGAAATCACAAACTCTAATGGGACTTCCTTCAGTATTATCTGAAAACAATAAGGATAGAAGGGATGCATGAAACCCCGTGGTTTTTCCAAAGGAGTCGAAATTGGGGCCGCATGGGTCTCAGCCTGCAGTGTGCTCCCCACCATATTCCTTGCCTCTTTTGAACCCCATCTCAAAGCTTTGTGGGTTTCTTGTCTGTCCAAAGGCAACTTCACATGCACCAAATATCAAATGACAGGTTTTTCCTTTCTTTACTCACAATCTCAGACTATCCATGTTGTTGCTGAGTCCTTTCCAACTCTTTGCGACCCCATGGACTATAGCCCACCAGGCTCCTCTGTCCGTGGGATTTCCCAGGCAAGAATACTGGAGTGGGTTGCCATTACCTTCTCCCAGGGATTTTCCCAACAGAGGTATCGAACCTGTGTCTCCTGCATTACAGGCAAATTCTTTGCCTCTGAGCCATCTGAGAAGCCCCAGAATATTCATACTGCTTTGAAAAATTATTTTGTATTCTATTTAAAACCTCATTAAGAAAAAGACTGGAGAGGGAAGGAGGTGCTTATAAATCACGCTTGAGTAGCTCTAATACTAAACAGTGCAGCAATTTACACTGAAAGTACAACACGAACTTTTAGATGTGATAGCCAAAGAGCTCTTCCTGTGATGAAACTTAGTCCTGCCTGTGATTGAATGTTAATTAAGACAGAATCATAGCCTGGGCTCCAAAAAGTCATTTACCTGCTAGAGTCAGACCTCCACTCTTACGTTTATAGATGAAAGGAGGGTGGACGTTCAGGCCCCAATGGATATGACTGTGGAACTGGTGTCATCTCCTTTGGGGCGCCTGTTTTTAAGCAAATGGTGCTTTCTGTCAAAGGGTAGCATCCCACAAGGATTCTCTCCAGCCCAGAATGCAGGGCGGGGAGTTCTTGGAACAGACTTCAGAAGTCCAAGGAGGCTGAAAACTTCCTGCTGAAAGTACAACTTCGGCTATAAAGGCACTAGACCGCTTTCATTTGGAAGCCTGCCGCAGTTGGTGGGAGGCAAGATAAAATATGCCATGCCCTTAAAATGCCACCCTGACGACGCCAACCGCCTCTTGACTGATGCAGCAGTGCCCTCTTCATAACCTCCTTTTCAGAGGTAAGGAAGAAGCTCTGGATCCAACAAGGAAAGATCGCTGAGTTTCGTTATGACGCACATGATGTAAATATAAACCACTTAATAATAGAAATGCCAGAGTGAGACTTGGCAACTCCCAAAGATCGAAAACTCAGAGCAGAACAAACCGCCCTGTTTAATCCACTTCTCCCAGAGCTCAGGGTTCAGAGTTGGGGTGAGGGGTGGGTGGATGGGGGTGGGGGGGGTGGACCACAGGTGATGGGGAGGAAGCATGCCACAGTCTGGCAAACAGCGCAGTTGGCAGGCACAGACCAAACACCCCGAGACCCACTGCAGATACCCCAGTCCGGGGCACTTACCTTGCACTGCCCGGACACACAGATGGCCGTGCCATTCTGGTCACAGGGGGTGCCATCAATGACCTTCTCAGCTTGCCGCACATAGAAGCGGTAGCCCATCGCCTGGCAGTTCAGCTCACACTTCCGGTTGCCCTTGACTACCAAAAACAACAACAAAAACCAATCAGCATCTTTTATCTTTCTGTATCTTTTTATCAAGATAAAATTCACATAACATAAAGTTAACCATCTTAACCAAAGCATGTATCTCAACGGTTTTTAGTATACTCACAACGTTTACAACCATTTCCACAAACTAACCTTAGAACATTTCCATCACCCCAGAAAGGAAATGCTGGACCTATTAGCTGTTACCCCAACCTCTCTCCTCCTCCCAAGACCTTGGGGGCCACCAAATCTATGTCTTGTCTCTATGGATGTGCCTATCCTCGGTCTCACAGTCACACACGTTTAAAATGCATTAAAGCTATTAGATCTCTCTGTATTTGATGGTAGAGAGAAGAGATTGCATCTTGATCTGCACACGTAGGAGAGATTTGATGCTGAGTGAATATCATAAAGGAATTCTTAAAGAATCTCAGAATACAAATAGGACTTCACTTTTAGGCATCCTCCCATCTTTAACAGTCTCAATTATATCATATAAATCAGTAATCACAGTGAGCACGCAATGTTTGTGTTCTGCTTTTTATTACTTAAAATCTATGCAGTTATACCATTTTATGTTCTTTTAAATGGCCCAAGTTTCCTGTAATAATTCCTCCATTATGAGACATTTAAGTGGTGTGCCCATCACCTTAGATTGAAGTCTAAAGTCCTTTCAAGAGCTGAACCTCACCTACCTTTATAGTCTCATTTCCTACTGTTCTATTTCCAACGAAGCACTTCCTCTGTGCCGCTGTTGATCACTGCTCCTCTGGCTTTGCCTACTTGACTAGCACCTGCTTCTACTTTGCTTTAGGTCCCAGGTCACCCTCTCCAGGAAGCCCTCCATGGATCCTGATCTGCCCTCTAAGTCCATGTATCACAGGCTGATCCGGTCTCCTCTACTATACGGTTCAACAGACATCATTTAAGGCATGGCTTTGAGGGACCACAGAGATGTGTCTGTCTTTTTTAACTAATTTATTTGTGGCTGCACAGTGTCTCTGTTGCTGTGTGAGGGCTTTCTCTAGCTGCAGTAAGCAGGGGTTACTCTTCCTTACGGTGCCTGGGCTTCTCATTGCGGTGGCTTCTCTTGTTGCAAAGCATGGGCTATAGGGCGTGCGGGCTTCGGTAGTTATAGCACATGGGCTCAGTAGTTGTGGCTCTTGGGCTCGAGAGGGCAGGCCCAGTAGCTGTGGTGCACAGGCTTAGCTGCTGCATATGGGATCTTCCCAGAGCAGGGATCGAACCCATGTCCTCCGTATTGGCAGGTGAATTCTGAACCATTGGGCCACTGGGGAGTCTGAGATGTGTCTGTCTTACTCACTTTTGTATCTTCAGCACTCAGCAGAGAGCTTGGGCACATGGCGAATGCTCAACAAATAACTGAGGAATAAAGGGAAGGACGTGTGCTCAGTTGTTCAGTCACGTCCAACTCTTTCGACCCCATGGACCGTAGCTCACCAGACTCCTCTGTACATGGGATTTTCCAGGAAAGAATACTGGAGTGGGTTGCCGTTTCCTTCTCCAGGGGATTTTCCCAGCTGAGGGATCGAACCTGGGTCTCCTGAATTGCAGGCAGTCTTCTGCATTGTAGGTGGATTCTTTACTGACTGAGCCACCAGCGAAGCCCCAAAGCGGGGGACAGAGAAAATAAATATTGGCCTTTGGAGGTGTTTTAATTTTTGTTTTTCCCTCCTCTCTCTCTACTAGATAGAAACCCCTACCTCAGAGTCTTTCTTTATATTTCTGTTACCTCACACAGAGCCTGCTGCTCAATAAATACTAAATCAATTACCGCTATGACTAATATTTTCAGAGCCATCTAGTTGCCTCCAAAATAAGAATGAGAAAAATGTTCAGGCAAGATATATTTCCATATCCAAGGGAGAGAGACATGCCAAGTACACACTGATTTTCTTTAACTGTTTTTGGAGACGAGACTAATGCGATGCTCAGCCATAGACAGCATGTTCCAGGGTCATGCCTTTGTCTGAAAATCTGATTACTGCACTGGATAATACTGACTTTTTCCTACACAATACAATACATCATATTTTCCCCAGTGTGGCTGCCTGACTGTCATAGCAATGAACTTCCTTCTACTCCAAAGCCATTGAAAACCGCTAACAGGAAATCTCAGGCAACCTATGGGACCACATGGATTAGGGAAGACTGAATCTTCTGTGCATTCTGAGCTCTATCGGAGAAGTCAAGAGACTTGATTTCCTACCCTAGCTGCCCAAAACCTATGAAGTGATCTTGGAAAAGTCAAAGATTACCAAAGACGGAAGCACTATGGGAATTATCTGAAACCAAACTGTCATGTTATAGATGAAACACACACACACACACACACACACACACACCAGGCCCAGGAAAGGAAGTGACAAGTTGGAGGGAAAACTAATCTCCTACAACCTGCATTCTTCTGTCATATATCTATCCAGACCCCATTTCCTCTCTCCCAGCTCCTTACTTACTGAAGCTGTAGCAGGAACTATCCAAGTGAGTTGCATTTTGATGTAATAAAAGTGTTTATAAAGCAGCCTCACAGAGGGCAAGGGTTTTGAGTTCTGATTTCTCTGGGCTTCCTCCCAATTACTTCTATCATTAGGAATAGTATCATTGGCAGCCACAAGTTTATTCCTCAATATTGCAACCATACTACAGAAGAACTTTCTGAGAACAACAACAACAACAAAATGATGGTTAATCAGGAGACAATGACAGCAAATGGGCTACATAACTAGAGGGATAACCCAGAGGAATAACCTTAAGGAATGACCAGAGGAATGACCTTAAGTCTGGGTTTCTTCTACCTGTGGCCCAAACCAGCTAGGTCTACCCCTATGCCTATGTGGCTTAGGCAATGTCCCTGCCTCTCAGACTTGCAGAAGGAAAAAGGAGATCCTAGGAGACAGTTGAAACCTGGAGACAAGTGACTACTTAACAAAACTGCCCAGAATGCTGCTGCCTTAGCAATATTCCACGTAGAGCGTCTCATAAAATTACATAAGCCCTGGACTTCCCTGGTGTCCAGTGGTTAAGAATCCACCTGTCAATGCAGGGGACATGGGTTCAGTCCCTGGTCCAGAAAGATCTCACATGTCACGGGGCAACTAAGCTCTTTCACCACAACTACTGAGCCTTCGCTCTAGGGCCCAGAAGCCACAACTACTTAAGCCCACGTGTCCTAGAGTCTGTGTTCCACAATAAGAGAGGCCACCACAATGAGAAGCCTGAACACCACAACTAGAAAGTAGCCCCCACTCACTGCAACTAGAGAAAGCCCGCACACAGCAATGAAGACCCAGCACAGCCCAAAATAAATACATATTTTTTAAAATTACATAACCACTGACTTCTCCAGACCCTGCCCATACTCCCTAACCACTTTAAAATGCGACATAAAAATACATTTGCGGGGCTTCCGTTTGCATATCTATATGCAAAAAAAAAATGAAGTTGGACCCCTATCGTATACCATATATAAAAATTAACTCAAAATGGATCATCAACCTTAATGTAGGAGATAAAACTATAAAAAAAATCTTAGAAGAAAACATAGGCATAAAACTTCATGATCTTGGATTATGAAGCTCTTCCGCTTATTACAAATCTAAGCACATGAAAAGATGCTCAATATCATTAGTCATTAGCGAAATACAAATTGAAACCACAATGAGATACCACTTCACACATAGGAGGATGGCTGAAAAAAGAAAAAGACGATAAGAAACATTGGCAAGGATGTAGAGAAATCAGAACCCTCTTACAATGCTGACAGGACTATAAAATGGAACAGTTTTCTTGGAATACATTTGGCAGTTCATCAGAATGTTGATTTACCATATGACCCAGTAATTTCACTTCTAAGTGTATAACAATGAGCAATGAAAACACACATCTTCACGAAAACTTGTACATGAAAATTCATAGAAATATTATTCATAATAGCTAATAAGTGGAAACAATCCAAATGTCCTTCCAGTGATAAATGGATAAAGAAAATGTGGTATATCCATACAGAAAATATTTGACAATAGATGGGGATGAAGTGGCACACACTGGTACATGCTACAACATATAAACCATGAAAACATTATGCTCAGTGAAAAAAGCCAATCACAAAAAGCACATATTGTATAATTACATTTATATATAATATTCAGAATAGGCAAACATACAGAGGTAGAAAGTAGATTAGTGGTTTGCAGCGATGGGAGGGAGGACAGAATGTGGAGCAACTATTAATGGATATGGACTTTCTTCTCGGGCAATGAAAGTGTCCTGAAATTATATTGAGGTGATGATAGCATGACTCCAAACATACTAAACACCAGTAACTTGTACTATTTAAACTGGTGACTTTTAAGGTAGGTGAGTTTTCTCTCAATAGAGCTGTTATTACTACTATTTTTTTTTTTTTTAAAGAAAAGTGGCAGCAGTTAGCTTCCTAGATCCCCAAGCGAAAGTCATTCAGTTGTGTCCAACTCTTTGTGACCTCATGGTCTATACAGTCCATGGCATTCTCCAGGCCAGAATATTGGAGTGGGTAGCCTTTCCCTTCTCCAAGGGCTCTTCCCAACCCAGGGATTGAAACCAGGTCTCCCACATTGCAGACGGTTTCTTTACCAATTCCCCAAGAAATCATCAAATAAATAACCAGAAAATTTCTTGATTGAAGGAGTCCACCAAGAGCCCGGACAAGGGTGCAAGGGGTGCTCAGATTACCTACTGCTACCATCCCGATCCAAGTCAGGGTTCCCCCAGCAGATGGGAGCACTGCCAGCTGGTAGCTAGAACTCACCCCCAGCCTAAGGAAGCCGCCTCCCCAACCTCCTTCCCTGGGGTAGCCCCTGTCCAATGATCGGTCTGTGTGGTTGTACAATGGCCCATTCTCCATTCTCAGTGTGGAGTAACTCTACAGGGCTAACCCAGCTCAGAGTTGTTCAATCCTACATCTTGTACCCCTCACAGAAGCTGTTCCTGAATCACTCCCTAAAAAACACTGGCCACAAATCTCTACCTGGGGATCAACATCCTGGAGCTCTGACCTATTACACTATGTGGCTCAGCTGTGAAGAGCATGCAGGCAGTTACACTGGAAGCACTGGTTATTAATCTAACAGAATTCCCACATAATTCCATCAAGAGTATGTGGGATGGGAAGTGTGTACACGTGGTGAGGTGGAGGACGAGGGCGATGAAAGAGGGCTACAATCCTCACCTTCAACAGAAAATCCTGAAACTGAAAAATCCAGAAGTAACAATATAAACATTATTTGGAGGTAAAAAAGAAAATTTCAAAGGAACAAATAAAATTGTTGAGGAGGAAAGAATAGTAGGGGATGGGCAAAGTTTGTAGAATTATTTGACTCTCTAAGATACATGCATGCAGATTAACTCAGATTAAACAATAAAATTAATTTTATAAAGAATGTGAAAACGAATTCCAACAATTTGGGTTCTGAGAAATGGAACTCTGTGCAGTTTTATCAGTGGTCCCTTCCATCTCTATTCAAAATTAGCACAAAACTGTAAAACTCCTTGCTGTCTTTTCAGGAACTCAGCGAAAGTGGGAGAGCAAAATGTTGCTTTCTAAGAAAGCAACATGCTGTGGAAGGTTCTAGATTTCATCCAGCTTTCCTACTACCAAGGTTTGCCTTAGCTTGGAGGGAGTAAGTAAGAGGGAGGCTCCTCAAAGTGGCAGGAGATGAGGTTCAAGCTTTGCGGACAAATGCACATTCCCTAGCCATCCGTTAAAGTAGAGAGAAAATTTCAGGTAAGAAGAGGAGAGATATTCTGTGAATAAATACATGAGGCTATTCCTGGAGAATGGATAGCATCTGTGCTTAGTTTTGGATCCATTCAAACTTCACAAGTTCACTCCAAGTTTAACACCGAGCCCTCATTTCCCAGGCTCAAGTTCCCTTTTTTTGGGTAGAATATACGATATCCCTGTTCAAGAAAAGCAGCCTCGTAAACGCAGCTCATAAAACTCAGACGTGGCAGGGTGCTTACCCAACACATGCTGATGAGTGAAGTGTAAACGAATTAGAAACATGTGGATGCAATGTCTTAACTGTGTATGCCAGGTTTAAATAAAATAAAAGGGGGTTTGCCCAAAGCCCTAGCAGTGGGCATGGATTTTGTAGCATTTGGATGGGGTGGAATAATCCAAGGACAGACAGAGCGAGTTATAGCCACACAGCCACGCCAGGTTTGACCTCTGTCGACTACATTATCTATGTGCTATTCCCCCTGTTTATGACACAGGATCTTCGAACTCTGCACTAGACACAGGTGATTACTATTTAAACTGCTTTCCCGCAGACTATATTTTCCAGGACAAAGTTATGGAAAATAAGACGAGGAGAATGCTTCTAAGAGCCCAGACTCTTCTCTGGAATTAGAAAACTGTTCTGAAAAAGAAGAGAAGAGGGGCAAGACTGTCGAATTCTTAGCTTTTTCCTCTTCTGAAAAGGAAATAGTTTGGGGTGCATTCCAGTATAAAAACTTAAATGCGAAAGCATACGTCTCATCAATTATGTAATATCCCTAACCTTCTATCCCACTCTGTGACTATGTAACTAAAACTTTAGAAATTCACAAGCGGTACCCTAGTGAATCTTATTCAATTGTTAGTCTCTATAGGCTTGGAGATCTGGATTAGAAACAGTACACAAAATGTTTCTTAAGTCCTGAAAATTCATTGGCTTGATGTTCCAGAGATGTTAAATTCCTCTTAGCACTGCTCAGACTCACATGTATTTCTAGTAGGTAACACTTTAATGAGGTGGTTCTCAAACTTAACTGTATTCAGAATCACCTTGAAGTCACATTAAAACAGATTGATGGACACCACCCCTAGGGTTTCTGATTCATTAAGTCTGGAGTGGAGCCCCAGAATCTGCCTTTCTTTCTTTTTTAAAAATTAAGTCATTTATTTTCAGCTCTAATGGGTTTCCATTGCTGCACATAGGCTCTCTCTAGTTGTAGCGATGGGGGGCTACTCTGTAGCTGTGATGTGTGGGCTTCTTATCGTCGTGGCTTCTCTTATTGCAGAGCATGGGCTCCAGAGCTCCCAGGCTTTAATAGTTGCATCAAATGGGTTCAGTATTTGAGGCGCGCACACTGCAGCCCATGGGCCCCATGGCATGTGGAATCTGCCCACACTAGGAATCGAACCTGTGTCCTGTGCATTGGTAGGTGCATTCTTAACCACTGGACCACCAGGGAAGTCTGAGAATCTGCATTTCTAAGAGGGTCCCAGGTGACGCCAATGCTGCTAGTCCAGGAACCACATTTTGAGAATCACTGTTCTAACTGGTGCTATTGAACCCAGAGAGGGAAAGGAGCCCTACCCAGCAACCAGACCACTAGTTGTCACCCTGGGAATGCACTGCCAAAGCAGACACACAAAATGATGTTCAAAATCAAAGGTTTTATACATGCAAGCCAGCTAGTCGAGTCATGCAAGGATGAAGTTCCCTTCTGAGCTGGCAGGTACAGTCCACGCTGTGTAGGAAACAAAGAGGGAAAAGGAATTTCTCTTTTTTACCACCTGCATTTGTATCTGGCTGCCTAACCTCTTCCTGCCTTTCACAATTTTTTATGTCTACATTTTTTGTTGTTTTTAAGTCACTAAGTCGTGTCTGACTCTTTGCGACCTCGTGGACTGCAGCATGCCTGGCTTTCCTGCCCTTCACTATCTCCCTGAGTTTGCTCAAAGTCATGTCCACTGAGTCAGTGATGCCATCCAACCATCTCATCCTCTGTCACCCCCTTCTCCTCTTGCCCTCAATCTTTCCCAGCATCAGGATCTTTTCCAGTGAGCTGGCTCTTCTCATCAGGGGGCCAAAGTATTGGAGCTTCAGCTCAGTCTCAGTTCTTCCAATGAATATTCAGGGTTGATTTCCTCTAGGATTGACTGGTTTGATCTTCTTGCTGTCCAAGGGACTCTCTAGAGTCTTGGCCAGCACCCCAGTGTCTACTGTTTACTGAGCACCTACTATGTGCCAGACCCTTCATATACATCAACTCGGCTAATCCTCACCTCTGGAGGATGAGGACACTGAGGCTCAGGGAGGCTGAGTGACCTGCACATCACTCACTGGAACCACACAGGGCCCATTCAAAGGGTGAAGATACATCCTCCATGGTGGAAGTGGAGAATGAAGGGGGATGAGCCGAGATGAGGCTGCAGAGGCTGGCTGGCAGCCCACGGTGTACAAGACCATCATTCCTGCAGAAAGAACGAACACACTTGTCTCGAGTTCCACGAAGCAGCATGGCTAGCACCCCTTGTACTTTACTGGATAGCAGACCATGGCACAGCAGAAGCTTCCCATTTGGAGAAAGTTCCTAGACACATCATTTCACGGGAATTGGTTAAGCCAACTTTGTCCAAGTTACCCAACCTTTTCCTGAAATGTGTTCTTTTTTAGTCTCATGTAGATCCAAAGCCAGAAAAAGTGACCGAAAACAAATACTGTCATGGAAAAAACACCATGCTGTTCAAAACTCTTCAAGCCCTGTGACATGTAGTGCTACATCTTAGAACGTTACATTTAATATAAAAAAAAAAATGTGTGAAAGGGGTTCTGTCCATAGAAAGCCAGTTTGGCCAACTGTCAGGAAAGCAGCTTGACAGCGTCAACAGAAGTGGGAGGTCATAACTAGTATCTTAGGGGAAAATATAGATCTAATCTGATGGATGTGGATATTATTAATAAGACATAGTATATATTCACATCCTCCAGAAAAACGATGTGGCTGGAGCTCTTCTTGTTAAGGACTGAGGCTGTCAAGAGTTCTGAAAAAGAAGCTGGGGAAGGGAACTCTGGTACAAACTGTCATGCATATAAAAGCCTCAGAGGCTAGAGAAACTCAGAGAGAGAAGAAATGGTACCACCTTTGCAGGCCTCACCCAGAGAAGGGCAGCTTGACCTCCTACCACCTGCCATTATTATAATAAAAATTAGATATATGTATATATGTGTGTGTGTACATGTGTGGGTTTGCATGTGTGTAGTATGTATATATGTTGCATGTGTCTGGGTGTATGAATGCATGTATGCATATATTCAGGCTCCCCGGGTGGCTCTGTGGTAAAGAATTCGCCTGTCAATGCAGGAGATGCAAGTTCAATCCCTGGGTCAGGAAGATCCCCTAGAGGAGGACATGGCAACCACTCCAGTACACTTGCCTGGGAAATTCCGACAGAGAAGTCTGGCACGCTATAGTCCATGGAGCCGCAAAGAGTCAGAGAAGACTCAGCAACTGAGCACACATACACACACACATAAATTCATGTGTATTGTGTATTCATTACACATACATAGATGACTCATCGGAAAATACCCTGATGCTGGGAAAGATTGAGGGCAGGAGGAGAAGAGGGCAACAGAGGATGAGATGTTTGGATAGCACCACCAACTCAATGGACATGAGTTTGAGCAAACTCCGGGAGATAGTGAAGGACAGGGAGGCTTGGCATGCTGTAGTCCATGGAGTCACAAAGAGTCAGACGTGATTTAGTCATGTTGTTGTGACTTAGTCATGTTGCTGCTTAATAACAATTTGTGTACTTATTTATGCATGTGTATTTTGTGCCAAATCAGGAGACATAAGAGACACGGGTTCAATCCCTGGGTTGGGAAGATCCCCTGGAGGAGGGCGTGGCCACCCATTGTAGAATTCTTGCCTGGAGAATCCCATGGACAGAGGAGCATGGCAGGCAACAGTTCATAGGGACTTAAAGAGTTGGACACTATTGAAGCAACTTAGCATGCAGACATTACATATTATGTGTGTAAGTGTGTAGATGAGTATATGTATACAGGTATGTGTTCATGTATATATGTGCATAGTAAGCACGCATAGACTGGGTTGGCCAAAAAGTTCTTTTGGGTTTTCCACATTACAGAAAAAGCTGAACAAACTTTTGACCAACCCTATATCTTTCAGAGTCTGTTCCACAGTGATAAGAACACAATATGAGCTGGTCCATAAGGTGGCAAAACTTACGGCATGAATGTGTGGGCAGATATATAGTAAATCCACATTCCTGAAAACCAAGCAGTGGTTCTAATGATGACTCTCTCTTTTAAACATTTAATAGCAGACATGGTAAGACACTAGAAAAAAAGATTTCAGGAGAAAGAAAGTTTTTGTGGCTTCAGGGAAAGAATGTTTTGTGTAACAAATTCTCAGAATTCAGGGGAAAACTTCAAGGAGCCCCAGGTAAGCTCAGACTCAGCTCTCCCTTCTGGCTCTTAATAAAACCCACTGAAGAATGACTTCATCCTGTTACCACTCTTCTTGTAGCCACTCCCTCAGAACATCTATATCCAGCCCCAACGATGGGGTTCAAGGACATGTTTTTCTACAAGTGGATCTTTCACTAACCATAGCCACTCTATCGCTCTCTTCACTGTTCTGGAAACACACCATGGGCATTTACACCTCTGTACCTCAATTTTTTGTTCATCTAACCAGAATACCCTGGACATTCCAATCTACATACACAAACCCTACCTCCAGCATATGGCTATAAAATACACAGACTTAAAAGTTGTGAGCAGTGCTTTGAAAGCAGTCTCCAGGGAACATGGAACAGGATGGACTCTGTCTAGGGAATCAGGAAAGGCTTTACCGAAGAAGTTACTTTTGAACTGAAATCTGAAGAATGAATTAGTTTTACAAGAGAGGGGATGGAGAGGAAGCCATCTCAAGCAGTGGGTCTCAGCCTGTGCAAAGGCCCTGTGGCACAAGGAGTAGAAAGAAGACCGGTGTGGCTGGAGAGGAGAGAGGCTGGAGCGGTGACCCTTCTTTAAGCCCACAGTTCTTATGATCTCTCTGGATCAGGGCTGCCAGATAAAGTGCAGAATGCCCAGTCGAAACTTTCAGATGCACAATACATATTGTATAGGACATACTCATGCTAATACTTACATTAAAAAGTTATTTGTTTATTTGAAACTCAAATTTAACTGACAATCCTTATTTTTATTTGCTAGCGATCCTACTCTGAATGGGGCTTTCCTGGCGACTTAGTGGTAAAGAATCCGCCTGTAATGCAGGAGACCCAGAACACATGGGTTGGATCCCTGGGTCGGGAAGATCCCCTGGATGAGGGCATGGCAACCCACTCCAGTGTTCTTGCCTGAAGAATCCCATGGACAGAGGAGCCTGGTGGGCTGCAGTCCATGGGGCTGGAAAGAGTTGGACACAACCGAAGCAACTGAGAAGGCATGTTACTCTGAATACAACCAAAGGACATAGTTTCCTACATAACTCATTTGTATTCTTTACCACAACAGGTCTTTTTTAAAGCTGGCTTCATGTCTTTCCAGCTCTCATGACCCCAGTCAGAGAACCTCAGAGCAAGAAGAGTCCTAGAAATTGGCTAGTCTGACCTTGTAGCTCCACAGACAAGAACAGGAGGCTTAGAAAGGCTCCAGGGCTGCTCAAGGTCACAGATAAAGACCCCACTGAGGCTTCTTTCATGCCCTCCTGCTGTGCCTAGGACAGTGCTGAGCACATTACAAAAGAGCCTTTTGCTTCATTGAATTAACAAGCTCATTTACATGCCTCTGGACAGAGGGGGATGAATAGATATAATCCCAGACAGTCAGGGGCTTTCCAAACAAAATAAACAGCCAGCCAGCCAGCCAGAGCAGGGGCCACTTGCACATGCACAAACACATGGAGAGACACAAAGGACCCCAGCCAGTGGCTGCTTTGAACAGAGAGACTCCTGCCTTTTCCCGGAGACTCTACAAGAGCCAGGAACCCAGAGGGCGCTCCTCCTTGCTGGCTTGGTAAATTTACTCTTGCATGGTAGCCCATGGAATTGACATGGCAAGTGTAGAAAAGGATGCTTTTCTCCTTAAGACAGGAGCTGTGACACTAAAAGGACACACCAGCCAGCTAGTCTGTCTCTCGCAGGTCCGGTTATTTGCTCAGAGACTTTTTCAGGCCCTCTCTGCAGGCAGAACGCGTCGCAACCATCCGGAGAAAAAGGCAGGGGTGGGACCCTCAGCCACTATTTACCAAACGAATGCAGCCCTCCACATTCAAGTTGACTGAATGCAGGGGGATTATCCCTCTGAGTAAGCTGGGCTTTCATTCCTCCACGGGACTTGAAAAGACGTCAATCCATTCCCATCACAATCAAATGCAAGCATTTCACTTTCCCGAAGACAAACAAGGATTCAGACAAATGAGAAACGGAGGCTCCCTTGTGGAGGCATGAAAAGGGAATTCAGCAGCCCCGACTCCCTCTCAAAGAAAGCACCGGGAAGGATGTTCTGGCTGCGGCCACACAAAGCGTGGCATGAGCTCATCACGCCAGAACCTAATTGAAACTTCAGGCTGAAACAGTGTTTGTGATATTTGGGGAAAGGATGGGCAAAGACAAAAAAGAAAAACAAAGGATGTGTACAGAAGAGGCATGAAAAGCAGCCCACTTCTTGACTGTTGGGACGATTTGGATGGTGGCCATTGAGTTAAATGAGGTGCAGCCTTCCTTTCAATCTCAGACCTAAAGCCCTTTTGCAGAACTAGCTGCTGCCAGCATTATGGCTCCCTAGCCAAGGCCTTCAGGGCCCATTAGGACCTTCAAAATGCAATTGCATTTAAAGAAACACTGTAGAAAAGATGCTGGTTAGACCTTTAGACAAACCACCTAGCACTCACGAATCCACTGAAAGGCACAAAGGGGAAAGGGAAGGAGAGTGGTTTCTGTACGTCCTGATCTAGGTTTGCATCGGAGTTCTGCCACTTACCAAGCTTGTGTCATTGGAATAACTATGTCTATGAACCTTGTTTTCCTCATTTGTTAAAATGGGTATGCTAATGCTTATCTCACAGTCTTGTCTGAGAATTAAGTAAGAGAATGCTTGTAAAAGCACAGGTGCAAATATATGATCACTTCCTTTCTTCTCCCCTGAAACTAGATGCCCAAGGAAGTGATGAAGTCTGCTCCTGGAAGCTTTATTAAGAACTGCAGACATGGAAATATTTGACTTGATAGAAATGTGGCAACCCTTGGCAGTAAAAAGATGGGCTAGGAGGTAGTCCCTGCTAGTTTCAAGGCTTTATTAAAAGTATTCCCTTGCCGGTAGGTAGGTAATTGATGTTAGTCTGTCCCCAAAGCTCTGCCGAGCTGTCTGTTCTTTTAATTTTCTTTGATAATTGCCGAAGCAGTGAGGTCAAGTTAAAATATGTCCTGGAAGAGGAGTAGGGAGAATGGTTCCATGGTGTTTTGGCTGCACTTCAGGACTCCAGCTGCTCAGCAGCCAAACCTTGGGAACGCTGTTTAAGATCTCATTATTCTATTTTCTTTCTCTTTTATGGTTCTTGCAAATAGCCACCTGCAAGTTTCATTTTGTTATTAGGTCTGTATAGAAAGATCGTTTTCATCCTCCTTTTTCTGAGAGTCTCCTGTGTTCTGAAAGGCTATCAGCTGCAGTTCAACCCCCAGCTACTGACAAACTCAGGTCTTAGTGAGGAACTTGCTATCCTCTTCCTTCAGTAGAAGTTTCCATTGACGAGCATACTCTGGGTGTGTGTTAGTTGCTCAGTCGTGTCCAACTCTTTGTGACCCCATGGACTGTAGCCCACCAGGCTCCTCTGTCCATGGAATTCTCCAGGCAAGAATACTGGAGTGGGTTGCCATGCCCTTCTCCAGGGAATCTTCCCAACCCAGGGATCAAACCCAGGTCTCCCTCATTGCAGGCAGGTTCTCTACCGTCTGAGCCAGCAGGGAAGCCCAAGCATACTTTGTCTACCTCAGTGAAAAATGGGGGGCAGACAGGGATGCCTGGAAAAAAGGTACCTCTCCCCAGACTCCCAACAGTATACAGTCACAATCAGTATACCTTTGTGAGGATATTGGCTCTTCCTAGATTCAGTCCCCTACTTCACTTTGACTATGTAGCTGTAGCCTGATGCTCTGAATTCCTCTGAATAGATTTATTTCTATTTTATTTTTAAGTCTTTATTTAATTTTTTACAATATTGCTTCTGTTTTATGATTTGGATTCTTGCTTGCGAGGCATGTGGGATCTTAGTTCCTTGACCAGGGACTGAACCCACACCCTGGCACTGGAAAACAAAGTCTTAGCCACTGGACCGCCAAGGAAGTCCCCCTTTGGATAGATTTATCCAGGCATAATTATGTTAAAAATTGGGAAGGGGGGGTGTGGAAAAGCCAGGAAAAAAGAGAATTTTCTTTAAATGCTCAATAGGTTTGAGATAAAAGGATGTAACCTTTTTGCCTGAGTAATCCAGCCTATGGGACTTCTCTGGTGGCTCAGCGGTAAAAAAATCCACCTGCAGTGAAGGAGCTGCAGGAGACTAGGGGTCAGTCCTTGGGTCAGGAAGATTCCTGGAGGAGGAGATGGCAGCCTACTTCAGTATTCTTGCCTGGAAAATCCCATGGTCAGAGGAGCCTGGTGGGCTACAGTCCATGGGGTTGCACACGACTGAGTGACTATGCACACACACACAACAATCCAGTTTATTACCTACACTCCTCCTGAGTGTACTATGCAGATCAGGCTCCAAGAAAAGTTCCTGGATCATCCGACATAGTGAACTGCTCCTCAGGGCACTGTGACAAATGGGCAAGCATGCGTTTAGACCAAGGACATTCAAGGTCTTTCTCTTGGTTCAGAGTGCTGGAGGCCAGGGGAAGGTTATATGACAGAGCAGACATAGGGAGATGTGAGATGCAAAGTTGGATTCAATCCTGTAGACCTATGAAAGTCAAATTTTCCATAGATGTCTATGCAATCCAGACATCTTCCAATAGTTGTAACCATATTTCCAAGTCCTCTCTAATCTTTCCCCCTACTTTCCTTGCCTAGCTAAAGCCATACAGAGATTTCATGAAAATCAAATTAGATAACATACAGAACGAGGAAATGTAATATAAATTCTTTTAAACCTTTGGTCTAGGTTCCACTGGGCCCATCCTGTTTGGTTTTTGATACTAGGTGCTCATGCTTAGCTGCTTCAGTTGTGTCTAACTCTTTGCCACCCTGTGGACTGTAGCCTGGCAGGCTCCTCTGTCCATGGGATTCTCCAGACAAGAATACTGGAATGGGTGGCCATTTCCTCCTCCAAGGGATCTTCCTGACCCAGGGATCAACCGTGAGTCCCCTGTAGCTCCTGCGTTGCAGGCGGTTTCTTGACTGCTGAGCCACTGGGGAAGCCCAAAAGGTATATTAAGAACCACCAAAAATGAACCAAGAAGAGCTGAATAATATAGTGACAAATGTTATTAGCACTTTTTGATTTGTATCCTTTCATCTGAAAATGCAGGGATTGTTCTGATATGTTGTTGATTCTGCTTATTATTTCATGCTTAGAACCAACATCTCAAACCCACTAGAATGGCTATTATCAAAAAAAAAAAGAAAAGAAGGGTTAATTAAGATCGAAGAAACTGAAACCTTTGTGCACTGCTGCTGGGAATGTAAAACAGCACAGTTACAGCAGAAAACTGTATGGAAGTTCCTCCAAAAAGCACACATAAAATCTCCATATGATCTAACAATTCTGCTTCTGAGTACATACAGTTGATCCTTGAGCAATGTGGCAGTTGGGGTGCTGACACCACTGCCCCCACCCACACAGCCAAAAAATCTGCACGTTGTTATCTCTCCCTCAAAACAAAAACACTGGTAACTGACACCCAAGGACAGGAAGCTGAAAGAGTTTGGATGGAATCAGTACTCCAACCTTAGTTCTTTTGATTGCACACATTTTGATCTCTAATCAAACACAAATTTTTCCCCACACTTAATTAATGTAAAATGAAAATTCAGGGACTATATTGAAAAAAATCTAAATTTGTGGACCTCCATGGTTCAAACTCATGTTGTTCAAGGGTCAACTGTATATCTAGAAGAAGTGAAAGCAAAGGTCTTGAAAAGTATTACACGCCCATGTTCACAGTGAGACAGGAAGGAGGGAGGCAGGGTACACCATTAAAAGAAGGACACAACAATTAGGAAGAACAGGAGACCACAGAACTGCTTAGAACTACTAGGCCCAAGATGGGGGAAGATTAGACTTCCAGTAGCCCTTGAGCCTCATTATACACTCATTGTAATACATTAGCATATGCTAACCAACACACCCACGGGCACCATGACAGTTCCAGGTCTGATCACAAAAGGCCAAAAAGTGGGAGGTGCCCCAACTCCTGGAAACACCCCTCTTCTCCAAGATAGAATATTCCTTCCACTCATTAGCCTATGAAACTACCCAGCCCACAAAAACGAACCACCCCCTCACCACCATCTCACCTTTGGAATCTGACTGCATTGCCTATGGAATGTGTATCTTTCACAGTGACACCCTCACTTTCCAAACAGAGGACCCCAGCCCACGGTTCTTGCCTTCAGAGATGGCCCACACTCTGTCTATGGAGTGTGCCCCTCTCTAAATAAACCTGCTTCACTTTACTATGGCTTGCTCTTGAATTCTTTCCTGCGTGAAGTCAAGGATCGTCACTTGGTTGGCCCATCCCAGAGACTCACCAGAGACCTGGGACATGACTATCCTCTTATACCCCATTTTTTCATACAATAGCAGCAGCAAGAGCCAAAAGGTGGAAGCAACCCAAGTATCCATCAACAGATGAGTGAACAAACAAAACATGGCATACACTTCTAATACAGTATTTATTCAGCATGAAAAAGAAAGAAAATTCTGACACATGCTACAACACAGATGAACCTTCAGCCATTATGCTGCATAAAATAAGCCAGTTACAAGAAGACATTATATGATTCTGCTTATATGAGGTACCTAGAAAAATTAAATTCTTAGAGACAGAAAGTAGAATGGTGCTTGCAAGGGTTGGGGGGAGGGGAAAATGAGGAGCTATTATTTAATGGGACCAGGGTTTTAGATTTGCTAGAATAAAAGAGTTCTGGAGACTGGTTGCACAGCGATGTGAATGTACTTAACGCTACTTCATTGTATACTTTAAAGCGGTTTAGATGGCAAATGTTATGTGTCCATTTGTGCTCCTGCTCAGTCGTGTGTGACACTTTACGACCCTTTGGATTGTAGCTTGCTAGGCTCCTCTGCCCATGGGATTTTCCAAGCAAGAATACTGGAGTGGGTTGCCATTTCCTCCTCCAGGGGGATCCTCCTGACCCAGGGATGAATCCTGTTTCTCCTGCCCTACAGGTGGATTCTTTACCCTCTGAGCCATAGCGGGAGTCCTATTATGTATATTTTGCTACAAATTCGAAAAAAAATCGAACTAGAGTCTTTACATTCAAAAGCCTGTCCCTCCCCTTATTATATTCCAAAGATCAAATCAACACTCTGATATGAAACTGTCTAAAATTGGTGGTCAAATTCCAACAGCTGGGATGATCTACCAGACTACTCTGCCCCACAGAGATTTTCCTTCTAGTCTCTGTCTTCCCCTCGTCAAATGAAGTGGGCATAAAAGAAGAGTTCAACACAGACAGCCTCTTGAAAGAGAATATATTCTGGGAGATGGAAAAATCAGCCATCCTTTGCAAGCAAAGATGACATTACTGACCCCAAACCAACAAAGCATGCGAGGATGCTGCGCTCACCATTACTAGAGACACATTTCCATCGCTTCACCTGCCTTCACCTACTCTTAAGAGCCTGGCACAGAGTGGGCACTCCATAGGGGTTTGGTGAGCAAATGAATGAACCACTTAAAGGCTAAGAGGGAATGAACCAAGCACTGTTTGATAAAAATGTAAGAACCCGTCAAGAGCGCTAAAAACACAAACTGATTGCCTCTTTCTGGACATTTCCGAGGGATGATTTATGGGAAACAAGGTAAAAGAAGTTCTTGTTAAAGTCTCAGGTTTTACTGAGAATATGTGATATCCTGAACGCAGTTTTCATTTGCCTTCTGTGTATGTATGCAAGCCACAGAAGCAGTTAACTGTTGATGGCCAAATAACAAATGTCTCTGCCCCTCCCTAGAGAGATTAAATAGCTCTGGGTCGAGAGAAAAAAAAAAGGAGATCAAAAGAAGATCCAGACATCCAGGCTGGCAGGCAGCAAGAGGTCCCCTGGCCAAGGGAGGGTAACCTTTGCTTGAACTTAGAGGAATGTGGAAAAGGGGTTCTGGGCTGAGAAGAAGATCTGTATGATGCTTCTCCTAAGCTGTGCAGAGCAGGATTCTGAGCTGCATACCAGAAATTCCCTGACTTGACCATAAAATTTACTTCTAAGCCTTTGCTGTGTATATTTATAATTAACAAAAAAGAGGTCTTATTTTCTTTTTAAAAAATAATGGCATGTAAAATAAGTTTGGGGTGAAAGTGGTATCTTCATGTAATTGGTCCAATACTTTGGGGACAATAAGGAAGATACCCAGTGACATATTATTCATATGGACAGACCTATTCATCCCCCTCCTAGAATTTATTCTAAACTAAAATCTAAAAGAGAACATATTACAATTTTCCTGAAAACATATTTGAATGAAATTTGAGTTCTTAAAAAAAAAAACCTCATTAGAAAAAAAGACTGGAGGAAATAAAACATTATCCCCATTACACCTAAGGCCATACTAACCCCCCATATAAGTCCTGATTCATAGGTACCACTTCCTTGGTTTGGAGGCAGTTTCACCAACCACAGCATCCTAAGCAGATCTGAAAATGCTTCCCTAACACCTGAGATCACCCAGACAACACAGTTCATCAAAAAGATCCGATTCTATAGGCACCCAGACAGGTTGTTTTTCTTTTTTAAAATGTTAATGAGTTATGCCTAGCAGCTAGCTTGCAGGGCACAGCTATTCAATTCTTCAAAAGGGTGATAAAAGCATGCTGCCCAAGTCCTCAGAAGCCGAAAACAAAATGCAAGCAAGCTGTGAAAACAACTTGACCCCCAGGCCCAGGGCTGCAAGGCAATTTCTAGGGCCCAGGAAAAAAATAAAACGCACAACAACAGAAAACCCTGAAACCTCGACTCCTAAAGTAGCGAGTACTATAATGCAAATGCATGTTGATTAGAAGGCAAAGAGAACACTTTTCTGCCTCTGCTTTCCAAACACAAAGCTTAGAAAACAAAGGATTTTTGCCAAGTTCTCCCAAATTGAGAAGGAAATAACTGAGAAAGGCTTTCGTGGTTTTAAAAGCTTACCCTCTGAATTTGGAACCTAGGTAATGTCCATATTTTCTCTTAAGATGTGTTATTTACTTAGAGATGGGAGTCTACATATTTCAGGGGTCCTCTCTGTGTCTCACTCCTAAGAAAGAAGCCCTCCCGTTTTGGAAAGGAGGAAGTTTGGGACAGTGCCCACCTGTCGAACTTCTCTTTCACGTGGTAACATCACCATCTGCTGGAAATTTAGATGTCTGCATTAAAGGCAGATAATGTTAGTTTTATTTTCCTATAACTCTAGGTCAAACTTACATTCACGCTTTCTCATAAAGAAGCACTGCCATTTTATTTAAAACATCTGGCTTCTTTCCTTATTTTTGAGGTCCCCAGTGGCCTTCATCCCTCTGGCATTTGCGGGACCTCCCTTAACCCTGGTTCACCCTCCTTCCCATGGTTTGCGCAAGTCTCCGTCATTCTTCCTTTAGAACTGTACATCCTCAAGTTAATCCAGAAACCCTGCTCTAAGGCTGGCTATTGTTTACCTGGAGGTCAGGGGTTCCTGTCCAACCCCTCCCCCCAGACTGGCATTGCTTTGAACTATGATCTTAGCTGTTCACAGCACAAGCTCCTTTATTTGGCCAGGTAAACTGTTCAATAACCACCTGTTCTTTTATTTTAAAAATAAATAAACCCACAAACACTGGGGCAGTGAAGGCAAGGCTGTGGTTGCCATTCTCTGGTTTCTGGTGTCTCTAAGGCTCTTGCTTTTCTGTCTGTTCCTGTTGATTCCATCATGGCCAGGTACCCACCCAGGGGCTAGCCCCAGGAAATACAAGTGCATTTGCATGTGTACATGACTACTTTTCTGCCCTTTCTGTTTCTTCATTAGCATCACTTTTCCCTTCAGAATCAATTTCCTCCTCTTCCTTTCGTTTAGTCTCCATTCTGCCATTCCTTTCTTTAAAGTAAACCAACGTGCAATTCTATTTATAAATTATTGCTTCCTGGTATTAAACTCCTCGCCTGAACCTGAGCAGCTTTCTGGGCTTCCATCTCTTTGTTTGTACAGTAAGGAAATGGGACTGATCCCTTAAATCCATGCTATTTATGATGGTCAGAGGAAAAAGAGTCCCAGACAAGGAATGAAGCCATCTCCTTCAACAGCCTCACAAAGACAACAATCCTGAGAGTCAGATGTTGGCAAGCAAAGAAAACCTAGGTTAACCTTGTCCTCCTCTTAGGAATGGAGAGCTGGTGAAGGACAAGCTAGCTATGAGAACACCTGACTATAAGAAAACAGGATACACCCAAGAGGACTCAACATTCCTCCCTCTTCCTAAGAGAACTGTTGAGCAGAACAGAAATGCAAACTTCTCCCTGTCTTTCAAAACCATCTGCTACCAGAAAAGGAGAAAAGGAGATAAGCTAAGGAAAAACACCATCTCTCTCTCTCTCTCTCTCTCTCTCTCTCTCTCTCCACAGTTGCTTAATCCAGTGGGTGGGCGCCCTAAAAAATTTTGATTTCAGCAACTGGTTTAAAACATGTTATCTTCTTTCGCCTGAAAGAAAGATTTAGGTTTATTAAGCAGTGATTCACAATAAAAGGTCCATTAAAAATGATGCTTTAATTATAGCCAATATGTAAGCTTATTCCATTAAAAGTAAGAGCATAATGGAGTGGAACAGTGGATGTGGCAGGACTGAATTTGGGTGCCCAGCACTTTAGACATAAGATTATTGCGTGATGTCATTTTCCTACTCATGCCCTTACTTAGATTCAGTGTCCCTTGACAATGATGTCTTCTCATCCTAGTAGCCGATATAGAGATCCTCAGCTGGTGTTCAATAAATGCTTGTCAAATTGAAATGGACTCATTTCAGAGCCCATTCTAGTGGTCCATCCACATATGGAGAACAGATGGCTAATGAACTATCTGTAAAGTCTGGTCCCTCATTCATCTAATGGGAGCTGTCCAGGTCTCCTTCGTGAAGACTTCACAATAATTAGAATAGATGTCCCTTCCTCAACACACCTTATTTCCGCCCAATAGAAAATTATCACGATGTGTTGATACTGATAGAAACAGCCACTTTTGCCATCTGCTGGAAAGTTGTCATAGTAAATATCCAAATCTCTCATCTTTTGAGTCAATAGAATCATAATAAAAATATGGAGAAAATCAGGGACTTCTCTGGTGGACTGGTGGTTAAAAACCTGCTTGCTCTGCAATGCAGATATGCAGATAACACCACCCTTATGGCAGAAAGTGAAGAAGAAATAAAGAGCCTCTTGATGAAAGTGGAAGAGGAGAGTGAAAAAGTTGGCTTAAAGCTCAACATTCAGAAAACTAAAATCATGGCATCTGGTCCCATCACTTCATGGCAAATAGATGGGGAAACAGTGACTGACTTTATTTTTGGGGGCTGCAGATGGTGATTGCAGCAATGAAATTAAAAGGTGCTTACTCCTTGGTAGGAAAGTTATGCATATTAAAAAGCAGAGATATTACTTTGCCAACAAAGGTCCATCTAGTCAAGGCTATGGTTTTTCCGGTAGTCATGTATGGATGTGAGAGTTGGACTATAAAGCTGAACGCCGAAGAATTGATGCTTTTGAACTGTGGTGTTGGAGAAGACTCTTGAGAGTCCCCTGGTCTACAAGGAGACCCAACCAGTCCATCCTAAAGGAGATCAGTCCTGGGTGTTCACTGGAAGGACTGATGTTGAAGCTGAAACTCCAATACTTTGGCCACCTGATATGAAGAACTGACTCATTTGAAAAGACCCTGATGCTGGGAAAGATTGAGGGTAGGAGGAGAAGGGGATGACAGAGGATGAGATGGTTGAATGGCATCACCAACTCAATGGACGTGGGTCTGGGTGGACTCCAGGAGTTGGTGATGGACAGGGAGGCCTGGTGTGCTGCGGTTCATGGGGTTGCAAAGAGTCGGACACGACTGAGTGACTGAACAACTGAACTGCAATGCAGAAAACATTGGTTTGATCCCTGGTGCATCATGAACTCAGATCCCACATGCTGTGGAACAACTAAGTCCATGTGCCACAACTACTGACCCAGCCCGCTACAATCAGAGAGCCTATGCACCACAATGAAAGATGCCACATGATAGAACAAAGATCCTGCCTGCCGCAACTAAGACCCATCACAGCCAAATAAATATATATTTTTAAAAAACATGAAGAAAATCAAACCAATAAAGATAAATACTGCCTCTGGAGATGCAGTAACCCATGCAGGGGACTAGCTGAACAACTGTGGAAGCCAGCTGATTTCTTTCAGACGTATATGTGACTAATCTTGAAAAACTGAATCTATGAGTTGGTGGTAAATGGTAGAACCATTTATATTCTGTTACTTTCATGTTAGCTTCAGAAGATTCACTGATGGAAAGAGTCTGGGAAAGTGCGTGTTTGTGTGTGTGTTAGGGACTTCCCTGGTGGTGCAGCTGGTAAAGAATCTGCCTGCAATGCAAGAGACCCAACTTTGATCCCTGTGTCAGGAAGATCACCTGGAGAAAGGAATGACTACCCACTCTAGTATTCTTGCCTGGAGAATCCCATGGACAGAGGAGTCTAACAGGCTTTAGTCCATGGGGTTTGGAAGAGCCAGACACGACTGAGTAGTCACTTAGGGAGTTGGGAAGGGGGCAAGCAGTGATCACACGTTAGATCACAAGGATTCTAACGAATGACTTCTCTCCATCATACATTCTCAAGCCCAGCAAGTTTTATCTGTAAAGTTGTCTGCAAAAGGATTTCCCTGTCGATACACTGTGAGTTCAGGTACCAAATTGCTGTCCTGACACGAAATGGCCCACAGCACTCTGGGTTGTCCACAGACCCACAGGCATAGGCATCAGGTCTGTTCCTTCTCTTGTCCTCGCCGCAGATTTACACTGTAGACCACCACTCCTTCCTTGGTGCCCTCCAGTCCCTTTGGCATCTCCAGGTTGCCCTCCTCCTGGGCTATTTCTCCCCACGTTCTTCTTCTTCCACCCTGAGGCAGGCATTCTCCGAAGGTCATGTCTCAGATCTGAAGCTCCTCCTCCACTCTCCCGTTTCCAGCTGTCTCCCGGGATGGGGAGCCCCCAACATACCTGTTCATCTCAGCCTGCACACAACCTGTGGTCCTGGCTCTCCATAACCCTGCTCATCATTCCTACGGGGACATTTTGACTTCAAACTCACTTTACTGCTAAATTCAAGCCCTCAACTTCCTCCTACCTCTGCTCTTCCCCACTGGACTTCCTGTTTCATGTCATCATTCTAGTCACTGAACTTCAAAATAATGTCATCTTTGATTTTTCTCTGGCCCTTAGCTCCTGCCTGAACTCAGCCATCCAATCCAATTGACTCCCCCTGGGGAATGTTTCCAGTGTTTCCTTCATAGGTCAGTTTCTTCCCACCCCCGTACCTAGTGCCACATCCAGCCTAGATAACTGTGGCAGACTCCTCTTGGTCTCACTTCTGCTGATCACTGTGCTCACACTTGCTAGGTCACAACCCATACAGAACCTCTTTCAAGTGTCACCACCTTTCCCAGCTCAGAGCTCTGGCAGCTCCCTCCTATAGCACCAAATCCAAACTCCAGAGCTGAGGGATTAAAACCTTCCATCATTTTACCAATTGCTTGTCAGTGTTTCAATACAATGTGCCTTGACATGGTTTCTTTAAAAAAAAAAAAATTGTATATTGGACTGTAGTTAATTTACAATGTTGTGTTAGTTTTAGGTATATACATACACATATATTTATTCTTTTTCAAATTATTTTCCTAGGTGGTCCAGTAGCTAAGACTCTGCACTCCCAATGAAGGGGACCCAGGTTCAATCCCTAGTCAAGGAACTAGATCCTAGATACCACAACTAAAGATCCCTCATGCTGCAACAAAGATTGGAGAGCCCAAGCGCCACAACTAAGACCTGGAGCAGCCAAAAATATATATAAATATTTAAAAAAGAAAGACCCAAGGGGTGGTGATCACTATGGGGGAGGTCCAGCGGCCTGTACTAAATGCCCAGTTACATCAAGACTAATGTAAAAGGGAAGGCCACCCAAACTGGGTCACAAGAAAGAAGGGTGGGTTCCAGAAAACTATAGCATGAAGCTCAGAACAGAACCCGTAGCCAGACTGTCAGTCCTAAGCCTGGCCTTCATCTTGTCCTGCATAAATTTAGGACTGTCTCCAGACGAACCATTGCAGACATAAGGGATGTGAGTATTCCTTACTCCCTACACACATGGCAGACATCAATAATCAATTGTGGCACTTTTTCACTCTGGGTCCAGAAATAACTTCAAAATCCTTCATACAAGATCTCCAAACAGCCACTGTCAATTAATTGAAAGCACATGAGATAAATTCTATGTGTCATGTAGACATAGATGTGAAAGTTGCTCAGTCGTGTCCGACTCTTTGAGATCTTTGAATTCTCCAGGTCAGAATACTGGAGTGAGTATTCTTTCCCTCCTCTAGGAGATCTTCCCAACCCAGGAATCAAAACCAGATCTCCTGCATTGAAGGCAGATTCTTTACCAGCTGAGCCACAAGGGAAGTCCAAGAATACTGGAGCAGGTGGCCTATCCCTTCTCCAGTGGATCTGCCCGACCCAGGAATCAAACCAGGGTCTCCTGCATTGCAGACAGATTCTTTACCAACTGAGCTATCAGGGAAGCTCTCTATTTGACATGACTGGTACCAAAGTCACAGGTAGGGACCAGTCTGAATGCGAGAATTCACTGGCTCAGCTGTGAATAGCATGGAGACAGAGCTGCAGTCCTCTAGGTCAGCAGTTCTCTTACTTTGATGTGGAGGGTTTATTAAGATCCAGATTGCCAGTCCCCCACTTCAGGGTCTCTAGTTTTGCAGGTGTGGGATGAGGTCAGAAATCTGCAATTCTAACAAATTCCTGGATGATGCCGATGCTACTGATCCAGGGACCACAGTTTGAGAACCGGTGAACTCAATAAAACCACATCCTGTCTCTCATTTTGCTCATATCTCTCGGGCCAGATTGAGTCCTCTCTCCTCGGCTTCAAATTACCTTGTCCAGCTCCACTTTTAGAGAAGATTATCAATACTGTTTATTTGATTTAACAACAAACAGGTATTATGCTGGGAATGACAGAGAGAGGCAAAGTCCCTATTCTCACAAGTAACAGACAATTGAACAGTCAGTCACAATTCAGTGTGAGAGGCCCTATGATGGGGGAAGTACAGGCAATGGTGGAAAAAGAACAGCTAACCCAGTCTCAGAAGGTCAGAGAAGGCTGCTCAGGGGATGGGGAGCTGAGCTGCGACCTAAAGGATGAGGAGAAGGCAGTCTGGAAGTGGGGGAAGAAACTTATGTATTGCCTAGGGTCGCTTACCTTTTGCACACACACCTATGTACATGCGTGTGTGCGCGCGCGCACACACACACACACACTCTGCCTTATCTCCACATCTAGACAGTAACTGACCTTGACGAAGTCTTTAATCTACCCAGGCATTCCTTAGGGTGCTGGACTCTGGCAGACGCGGATGTTTCTATTCATTTGCAACAGACTGAAGTTGTTCTGTATTTAGGAAAGCATAGGGGAGGAGCAGCAGGGAAAATAAGGGCATGCAGGTTTGGCTGAAACCCCTCTCCCCACTGTGATTTGGGGCTTTCTGTGGCTGTGAGGATTTCTCTAATTACCTGTAGGACAGGGCAATGGTCAGACACAAAGCCCTACTAAGCCCTGTCTCAGCCCAGTACGCCGCTTACACCCGGCAGCTTATCTGCAGACAGTGATTAATGGCCCAAAGTCCTAGCCTTTGCATCCACTCCCAGCCCAAGCCACCATCTGTGAACAGTCTCTTGCTTGAGTAATAGCTGTGTCTCGCAAATTGTTTTGCACGTTTATAAACAGAGATGGGGCGTTTTCCTCTGCTGCCTTAATTTCAAGTGGTTAGGCTGAGCTCATTCCTGCAAACAACTTCATGCCTAGAATTCAAAGTTGAAGGGTCAGTGCCATTGCTCATCCTCAAGTTTCATTCCCCAAAGCAGCCTTCAAGGGAGCTGGAGGGAGGCCCCAGCACTTTGGTGAGGTCAAGACAGCCTTTTCTGACCACCAAACGGGTAGATGCCACAACCTTCCCCCTAAAAGTGCCCCTTTCTGATTTGGAAATTTAGATGGATATTTTCTTATCACATCCCCTATCTGACCACACGCATTAATTCATATTTAGAGTGTGATTAGCTCATGCCTCCCTTTAGGTGGAATAAGTGACAGACATCTACTAAGCTCTTCTGGCTTCTTCTCCATCTTTGTCTCTGCAGAAGACAGCACAACATGACATATGTTAAATGCTCAACAGATGGAAGATGAAGGAAATAATTAAGATACATGTTCAAGGGGACTTTTGAAATGAAGAAAATGACCCACGTGTTTTGCATAGACAGTTACAAATCCTCCTTGTCCCCCATCAGAGAACTTCAGCTACCCCACAGTCAAGGGCATCCGGAAAGGAATAGTACAGCAGTGAGCACTGGAAACATGTGCTTGCATCCCCTTCAGGGAGTCCACACATCAGCCAGCCCATGTGCAGCTGTTCTAGACAAAGAAAACACAAGCCAGCATTGTGCATATCATTGCAGGTCTGCCCTCTGACCTAGTTTGTCATTGAACTTGGTCCAGAGCTCATATAACAAACTGAGGAAAGGGTTACCCCAGTGATTTTAAAACTGACTACAGACCAGCAGTTCCAGCACTTTTTAAATAATGATTTTTGTAATTCCCAGGGACCAGCATGTAGCACTTCCCTGAGCAAAATGCTTTCTCCAAGAAATACTCATTTGCAATGGGAACACCCTGCTTCGTGAACTGACTGTGACCTTCAGGATGGAAAGCCCGAGGCCCACTGTGCAGAGTCGTAGACTTTGAGAAGCAGAATTGACCATGAGAACATCTGACCCAACCCCCATATTTCATGGGGAGGCGACTCGCCTAGGGGCAAGTCAGTGGCAGAGTTGGGTCAAGAACTCACAGGTCCTGCCTCACCATCCAAAGTTGCTTTAGGAATAGGGGAACACTTCCCCACCAGAGCTTATGGATCTAGAAGAGACTTTCTAATTGTTTAGGGATGAAATAATAAAAAATGTAGTTGAGTCTAGTGTATGCTAACATTCTCAATTAAAATTTGCTATTTGGACACGCTGCTGTTGTTTAGTCACTAAGTCACATTTGACTCTTGCAGGAGGCTCCTCTGTCCATGGGATTTCCCAGGCAAGAATACTAGAGTGGGTTGCCGTTTCCTTCTCCAGGGGATCTCCCTGACCTAGGGATTGAACCCAGGTCTCCTGCATTTCAGGCACATTCTTTACCACTGAGCCACCAGGGAAGCCCATTTTGGTCACAAGCAGTTCTAAAATGCTTTTGTTTTAGTCTCTGCCATCTCTTGTGTGTAAGACCTTGAACTAGGAACAGTGAAAGTCTGAGTTAAGAGAAACCCACAGAACTCTCTACCCAACAGGTGAACGTGAAAGTGAAAGTTACTCAGTCGTGCCCGACTCTTTGCAACTCCATGGACTATACAGTCCATGGAATTCTCCAGGCCAGAATACTGGCGTGGGTAGCCTTTTCCTTCTCCAGGCGATCTTCCCAACCCAGGGATCGAACCGAGGTCTACCCAACAACCAAAAAGCAAATATCCATGGAACAGTCTTCAAATATCCATGAAAACAGCTACTAAAACTGTCCATATACTAGGCCACCATATAAACTTCACTACAATCTAAACGTTAGAACTCATATAGGGCTATATTTCTGTTCCCAAAAGAAACAAACTATAAACTGATTCTAGAAGAATTATTTTTAATCTATTCACTTGCAAGTTACAGACATTTTTTGAAATAACTGATTAAAGAGGCAATCAAAACTGAAATTATAAACTATTTAGAAGAATTGTTTCCAACCCTAGCCCTAACACTATCTAAACACTCTTGGACAAATCCTATAATCACTCAATTTCATTCTCTCGAGAAGGAGGTTGTTATGAGGATTAAAAGAGATAACATGAAAAGGAGCCTAGCATAGGCAATAAATGTGACGCCAGTTCTAAGGCCAAGCTTGTGTAACTGATTTTAAAATGGGGCTGTTCAGTCTCCTGTTCAGCTAAAATAGGAAGACAGGGGATGCTACGTTTTGAAGGGAACATAACACAAAATTTCAAAGTTGGAGAGCAAATACGCATTACATAACTCTTGAATCCCTTACTCACGGTGAAGATAGAATAATTCTGAGAAAATGTTTTTGGAGAGAGTCTGGCTGGTATTTCCCCCTCCCCGGGGGAAAGAGTAGGGCTTGTCTTTAGGTTAAGAGAAAGAAGCTTCAGTGAGATCACTGGAGGGCTTGATTTGGTCTCCTTATAATTATCGAGACACAGAGTGGTGGGTCTAATTCCTACCCGTGTGCTGTGATCCGTTGTGTTCAACTGTTTGTGAACCCACAGACTGTAGCCTACCAGGCTCCTTTGTCCATGGGATTTTTCAGGCAAGAATACTGAGGTGGGTTGCCATTTCCCTCTCCAGCAGATATTCCTGACCCAGGGATCAAGCCCACATCTATTGTGTCTCCTGCATTAGCAGGCAGATTCTTTACCACTGTGCCATGGAAAATCTAAAAGATTAGATGCCCTATCAGTACTAGCAAAGGAGAGGTATCTACTGGGAACTGCTTCCCTAGAGATTGTCAGGACAGTGCTCTGTAAGAGCTTCCTGTGGACCAGAAAGTGTGTTGGGGAGAAAGTGAGCCTCGATCTATTTCAATCCCACCAAGAGGATTCCTTGAGAAGGTGAGAGGAGCCCAATCAAAATGGGCCTGTGTGGAGAGCTGAGGAAAGAGTGGCCAGCTGGAGGAAAATGCAACATATGTGTCAGGAAAGATACAGGTCAATGTTCCTGTAAGCATCTCAGAAGAGTCCACAGAAAAACCCACAAGGGAAGGAGTCAGCTCTCTGAACCTCCCAAGCCCACGCAGTGAGGACACCTTACAAGACTTGTCCAGAAGAGCTCTCCTGCCCTTTCCTCTCCCCTGTCCATGTACCCAGCAGAGTCAGCAGTCCTGGTCACGGATATGGGTGAGGATGTGTGCAAGCAGAGTGAAAAGGAAACTCATCCTCTTCTCACCTGCATCAGACTCTAATAAAGAGAGGGGAGCAGATCTCACTTTCTATTTTTTTAGTTTTGGCTGTGCCGGTTCATCGATGCTGTGCATGGGTTTTCTCTAACTGCAGTGAGCAGGGGCTACTCTCTAGTTGCAGGGTGTGGGCTTCTCACTGCGGTGGCTTTTCTTGTTGCAGAGCATTGGGCTCCAGAGCATGGGCTCAGTAGTTGCAGCACAAGGGCTTAGTTGCTCCTCAGCATGTGGGATCTTCCTGGACCAGGGATCGAACCCGTGCCCCCTGCATTGGCAGGTGGATTCTTAACCACTGAACCACCAGAGAAGTCTCAGTTCTAACTTTGAAACAAGTTGGAATTTATTACATAGACTGAATACTTAACAACTAAACTGAGACTGTGTTGTTAACTTCCAGTGGTTCAAGGAATCTATATTAACATTACCTGAGAGTGATCGGAAAAATATGGGACTACCTGAGCTTTCACCAAATGCAGTGGAAGAACTTTTACTGAAATACCTTTAAAAGGACAGTGAGGGAGGAAAAAAAAACAACAAAATGATCGCTTATAATTACATCCCATGAGTTTCTTGTTCACTTCACTTACAAGTTATAGCTCCATTCCAACCAGAACCCACTTCAGGATGCTGGCACACCATGGACTCCAAAGGCAGCCCAAAAGCTTCTTTCAGTTTATAGAATTTCTCTTTATCCCCCTCCCCACTTCTCCTTGTTTCTATAAAGTATCAGCAGATTCTGCTGTTGATGCCTATGAAATATGTGGTAGAGGGATTCTGGAAGACAGGGAAAAGATGGAAAGAGGCTTTTTACTAGAAGTGAGGAGTTAGGGCAGCCACAGCTAAAGGAAGATCAGGTAGGAATCCAGCTGGGCAGAAAGACAGCTTGATGGAATGGAGACAGTGCTCTTGGGGTTAAGGCTCCTCCTTTGGAGTCCTGCCTGAACTACCACTTTGGCGGCCTTATTACTCTTGCATCAGCAACAGCAACATGAGGGACAGAAGACTGACAACCAGAAGGCAAGCGGGGAAAGTCAGAGCTAGTGTAGTGTGTTCTCTGCTTTCCCTGAAAATCCTCATATAAATTTCTCAAGCAGCACACACCCAGTCAAGTGGGTCATGGCTGGTGGGCTTACTTTCTCTCTCTACACACTCACACATACACACACTCTCAGGGGTAGGGAGAGAAACAAATACAATTTTATGAACTATAAAGTTAAAATGAGCATCATTTCCAATGATCTGATTTTTTTTTTTTGTATTCTAGGAAATGTGGTTTAGGAGCCAAAATAATAGAATTCCTAAGATATTTTATTGTTTAGGTGGAAGCCATGGGTGAAAATATTTGTGATTAGTGCTCTTCCCCCCAAATGCAATTTAACAGGGCTTTAAATAACCAATTCACATGCACAATATATGTTCCATTTACAATCCATTCCCAGATAAACTTCAAGCAATTTCATACTCTTGTGTGCTTGCCACGACCACAACACATGTGCCTTACCATGACATGCTTTAAAGTGCCATGTGGTGGCCAAAAAGAGAACACACATGGTCCGAAATGACGTGATGAAAATAAATAAAACTGAATTACATAAACGCTAATTATCGTGCTGGGAAATCTTGTGAAATCCAGAAATGTTGATATACAAAATACTCACTCATGCATCGAGACTTGACTGAGCGGCCATCTCCTCTGTGAGGCCTTCCCAAAGCCCTAAAGGGAAAGTATCATTTTCTGGAATTGCTTCCTGCCAGTTCTTCTAGCAAATCTGCAAGGTGGGTATCATTTTCTGCATTTGAACCAGTAAACAAATCAAAGTTCAGGTTGCTGAAGTTACTTGTCCATGGGCAAAGAGTTGGTCTCTAGCGAGCGCCCCAGATGGAAAGTGGGAAACTGACATTGTTACAAACTGCTTGGACCAGGCAAAGTGTTAAGTATTAAAGTACGTGCTTTCTCATTTAACACAATGGTTTGAGAGGAAGTTATTATCATTCCTCAACCATCTATGAGCAAACCGCTCTTGCCTGACGTCGCAGGAGTGGTCAGTAGCAGTGCTCAGACTCAAATGTGGCTTTTTACCCCAGAACTGTGCACTCCAAGTCACCATGATGCTTCTTCTGAAATGGTCCCTGGAACTGTCCCCTTCACCCTCTTTCACTGGTCAGCCTTCACCTAGAGGACTGCTGGTAAATCTATCTCCTCCTGTATCTGGACCACAGGCTCCAGCATTGACTACAGCGGCCAATCACTGAGTTTGAGAAACGCCTGCCAAGATTTCAAGGTTTTCTACCTCAGGGGTCCCCAGCCTCTGGGTCACAGCCTGGTACTAGCCTGTTAGGAACCAGGCTGCACAGCAGAAGGTGAGGGGCAAGTGAGCAAGCAAAGCTTCATCTGTATTCACAACCACTCCCCACCACTCATATTACGGCCTAAGCTCCACCTCCTGTCAGATCAGCAGCGGCATTAGAGTCTCACAG
The DNA here is from genome assembly GCF_910594005.1 of Cervus elaphus. Taxonomy (NCBI): domain Eukaryota; kingdom Metazoa; phylum Chordata; class Mammalia; order Artiodactyla; family Cervidae; genus Cervus; species Cervus elaphus. The sequence continues at coordinate 81,989,012 of NC_057826.1, forward strand.
GAGTGCAAACCCTCCTTGTGAAGTGCTCACATGAGTGATCTAGGTTGCATGCTCCTTGTGTGCGTGTGTGCTAAGTCACTTCAGTCATGTCTGACTCTTTGCGACCCCACGGACTATTAGCCCGTCAGGCTCCTCTGTCCATGGAATTCTCCAGGCAAGAATACTGGAGTGGGTTGCCATGCCCTCCTCCAGGGGACCTTCTTGACCCAGGCTTTGAACCCAGGTCTCATTATGCCTCCTGCACTGGCAGGCGGGTTCTTTACCACTAGAACCACCTAGGAAGCTCTGCATGCTCCTTATGAGAATCTAATGCCTGATGATCTGATTCTGCAGTATGGTGAGTTGTACAATTATTTCCTTATATATCAAAATGCGCTTCCCTCACAGCTCAGTCAGTAAAGAATCTGCCCGCAATGCAAGAGACCTGGGTTCAATTCCTGGGTCGGGAAGATCCCCTGGAGAAGGAAATGGCAATCCACTCCAGTTCTCTTGCTCCAGTATCTGTGGGCAGAGGAGCCTGGCAGACTATAGTCCCTGGAGTCACAAGTCAGACACGACTTAATAACTAAACCACCACCATATCAAAATGTAATAATAATAGAAATAAAGTGCACAATAAATGCAATGCATTTGAATCATCCCCAAACCATTGCCCTGACCCAGCCCGGCTTGTGGAAAAATTGTCTTTTGTGAAACCAGTTCCTGGTGCTAAAAAGGTTGGGGACTGCTAGTCTATAATCTAGAGTACATTGACCTTACTAAATGTTATTTCTATCACACAAAGTTGGGGAAAATTTTGAAAGAACAAAAAAGATTTCTGAGTATGTATTCCAGGGTATAATTAGGTATTAGTTGCTCAGTCATGTCTGACACTTTTCAACGCCATGGACTATAGCCTGCCAAGCTCCTCTGTCCATGGGATTCTCCAGGCAAGAATACTGGAGTGGATTGCCAACCTCTTCTCTAGGGGATCCTTCCCAACCCAGGGATTGAACCTGGGTCTCCTGCATTGCAGGAAGATTCTTTACTGTCTGAGCCATGAGGGAAGAGTAAAATTAAGCACTGTTAAATAACCTTTTTTAGATGGCCTAATTTTATAGGTCTATGCCTTTCATAGTCTTTATCTGAGCTCTTTTACAACCCTATAAACTAGAGAAAATGGATAATAATGCAAATGAACTTTGTCATTTGTGGAGATGCAAATTATAAGCCCCCTTGCTTCCCAGAGGCTAGCTTTCCATCTACAGTCAACTCCTTTCAGCACACCTGATGATCTTCATGTGTGCTTACTCTCTCCTGTGAACCAGTTGTAACATCTTACTGCTTCCCTCATTAGTTCATGAGTTAAATAAAATCTTCAACATGTTCATTTTCTATTTGAAAGAGCATCATGATTGTACCTTTTGCTAAAAATTGCTCTTTAACATTTTCCACTGCTCCCTGAGATACTCAGCCTGAATTCCTCACTAATCTAGAAATACAGTCTGTTTCCTTTCTTTTTCAGTTCACCCCTTTCCAGAAACCACAAGGACACACATAATACACAAACACACACATGCATCAGGAAGTTCAGCCCTTGCCCAGGAAGATAGAGGGAAAGGGAGAGAGTGAAATCTGACTACAGTAAACTAGGAATTAGGTGATAGCAAACTATGGCCCTGGGACCAAATATGATTTACCATCTGCTTTTGTAAATTAAGTTTTATTGGAACACAGTCCCCTGCATTCATTTGCGTGCTAACTATGGCTGCTTTTGCGATACAACTAGCAGCAGTGTTGAGTAGTTACAGCAGAGACTACCAGAGCTGCAAATTCTGAAATATTTACTATGTGACCTTTGACGGAAAACTTGGCCAGCTTCTCACTTAGACACAATCTTTACTCTCTGCAGAGTTCAAAATCTCATGAAGGGAAGTAACAAGTATACCTAGGTGAAAATACAGAAATGACAATAAAAATAAAGTGAGTCACCATGGATGGGAGTGGTTAGGGGAAAAATGAAACTTAGATGGGAACTGAGTATGGTTGAAAACGGGAATAACCAGCTTCAGTAATCCCAAAGCCATGCCATGCAAATTATTAATTTGTTTGCTTATTTACTTGCCACAATTTATCTTTGTTATTGCAAAATAGTCCCAAGTACACAGAAAGGCAGTATGAAATACTTATGTGCTCAACTCAACTCACTTTACTATTTTGTCACATTTGCTTTGCTTTAAATTTTATTTTCATAGTCTTTAATTTGAGAAGATTAGGCCAAGTTTCCTCTCTCAATTGGCTGCACAGTGAAGGAAATTCATGGAGTATTTATTCTACTCCAGGTCTGAAGAAGGCCCCAGTATTAATGGTTTACTTGTTTGATTTTGCTTTTGTCTCCCTTCCATTTTTAAAAAATAAGATTCATATGGCTCAGAATTCAAAAGGTACAACAAAATAAACAAATGAAATATTTTCCTCCTACTTTTATACCCCAGCTACTCATTATTATAAACAATACTATAAGTTCCTTATATTTCCTTCTAGAGATATTTTATGTATACTTGAACAAATATGTATGTATATTTTCTCTATACTCTTTTTTTTTTTTTTTACAATTTTTCTCTTTACCCAATACTTTGTCTTGGCAAGCCATCCAGATCAGCACATACAGAAAATCTCATTCTCTTTTTTCAAGGTTTCATAACATTCCTTCGTATGGATGAATTATGATTTGACTAGCTTTCTTTCCATGACATTTAGGTTATTTCGAATCCTTGGCAATTACAAACAATGCTACAATAAATAATCATGTACTTCCTCTAAATATACGAATAGCTGTACACTGAGAAGCAGAATTTCTAGGGCAAATAATAAATGCATTTATAATTTCGATAGATATCACCAAGTTGTTTTCCATGGAGAAGTCACCAAAATTACACTTCTACTAGCAAAGTATGATGAACCCCATACCCTCACCAAGTCAGGGGCTATTAGACTCTTTGATCTTTGCTGTTCTAAGAAGTGACAAATGGTATCTGTGTAGCTTAAAATTTCACTTCCTTTATTATGAATGAAGTTGAGCATTTTTTTCACATTGTTGTCATCGTCAGTCAGTGCTAAGTCGTGTCTGACTCTTTGTGACCCATAGACTGCAGCACGCCAGGCTCACCTGTCCTTCACCATCTCCTAGTTTGCTCAGATTCATGTCTGTTGGGTCAGTGATGCTATTTACCATCTTGTCCCCTGTTGTCCCCTTCTCCTCCTGCCTTCAATCTTTCCTAGCATCAGGGTCTTTTCCAATGAGTCGGCTCTTTGCATCACGTGGCCAAAGTATTGGAGCTTCAGCTTCAGTCTCAGTCTTTCCAATGAATATTCAGTGTTGATTTCCTTTAGGACTGACTGATTTGATCTCTTCGCAGTCCAAGAGACTCTCAAGAGTTCTCCAGCATCACACTTTGAAAGCATCAATTCTTCCATGCTCAGACTTCTTTATGGTCCAATTCTCACATCCCTACATGGCTACTAGAAAAACCATAGCTTTGACCATACGGACTTTTGTTGGCAATAAAGGTCCTTATTAGATTAATAAAGGGGACTTCCCTTGAGGTTCAGTCGGTAAAGAGTCTGCCTGCAATGCAGGAGATTGGGTTCGATCCCTGGGTTGGGAATATCCCCTGGAGAAGGAAATGGCAACCCACTCCAGTATTTTTGCCTGGAGAATCCCATGGACAGAGGAGCCTGGTAGGCTACAGTGACCATGGGGTCACAAGAGTTGGACACGACTTAGCAACTATACCACCACCAACACTAAATTAATAAAAAGATCCACGAATATATGAACTGATGGTTGAAAGAGGCATCTGATGAGGACGTGTATGCTTGCAAAGTACATAATGGATTAGGAGCTGGGGAGTGTCAGAACCGAACTAGGAGATGGTTGTAGTGGCCCAAAAACAAAGCACAATGAAACAGAACCCTACAAAGGAGTAGAAGTAGAATAGAAAAGATAAGAGGGACTTTTCTGATGCAGAAACACTGGGTCTTGGTGGCTGATCAAATAAAGATGGCAGCTATCAATTTCTTCCTTCACTATACACACCTTGCTGTTGCTCATTCACTGTCATATCCAATTCCTTGAGACCCCATGAACTGTAGCATGCTAGGCTTCCCTGTCCTTCACTGTCTCCTGGAGTTTGCTCAAATTCATGTCCATTGAGTCAGTAATGCCATCCAACCATCTCATCCTCTATTGTCCCCTTCTCCTCCCACCTTCAATCTCTTCCAGCATCAGGATCTTTTCCAATGAGTTGGCTCTTCACATCAGGTAGCCAAAGTACTGGAGCTTCTGCTTTAGCATCAGTCCTTCCAATGAATATTCAGGATTAATTTTTAGGACTGACTAGCTTGATCTCCTTCCTGTCAAAGGGGTTCTCAAAAGTCTTCTCTAGCATTGCTCAAAAGCAACATTTCTTAGGTACTCAGCCTTCTTTAGGGTCCAACCCTCACATCTGTACATGACTACTGGAGAAAACATAGCTTTGACTATACGGACCTTTGTCAACAAAGTGATATCTCTGCTTTTTAATACATTGCCTAGGTTTGTCATAGCTTTTCCTCCAAGGAGCAAGCGTCTTTTAATTTCATGGCTGCAGTCACCATCTGCAGTGATTTTGAAGCCCAAGAAAATTAAATCTGCCACTGTTTCCACTTTTCCCCAATCTATTTGCTGTGAAGTGATAGGACTGGATGCCATGATCTTAGTTTTTTGAATGTTGAGTTTTAAGCCAGCTTTTTTCCTCTCCTCTTTCCCTTTCATCAAGAGGCTCTTGAGTTCCTCTTCACTTTCTGCCATTAAAGTGGTATCATCTGCATATCTGAGGTTACTGGCATTTCTCCCGGCAATCTTGATTCCACCTTGTGATTCATCCAGCCCAGCATTTCTCATAATGTACTCTGCATACACACATGCCTCTTCTCATGTCAAAAGATCAAGCCTAATAACTCATCCCATTAAGTCTGGACTGGCCTTAGAACTTGCTTGAGCAGTAAAACATGGTGGCAGTGAAGGTCTGGGACTTCTAAAGCTAAGTTATAAGAACCTTGCAGCTTCCAGTCAATTTTTTAGAATGCTTGTTCTGGGGAAAGTCAGCTGCCATGTAGGAAATTTGACCACTCTGAGAATACTATGCTGTGAGAAAGCACAAACTAGCCACAAGGAGGGGTCACGCAGGGAGAGAGAGATGCCTGATCAGCCCCTAGCTCTTCCCAGCCCAAGTGTCAAATACATGAGTGAAGGATCGATATCTCCAGTCTTGGTCACCATCTGAGTGCAAGTTCAGGAGAGAAGAAGCAAGAATCACCCAGCTGAGCACAGTCAGAATAATGAGAGATAATAATCAGAAACAATAAGCTGTTGCTTTAAATGACTCAGTTTTGGGTGGTTTGTTACATAGAAATAGATAGCCAAAACATAAAGGAAGCAGAAGACACAAAATCACAGAGTGGCAAGTGCAGAAGATGAATTCTCATACCTGGGTTCCAATCCCAGTTTAATTTACTACTGAGTAGCCTTTGGCAAGATTCTTAAGCTCCCTAAACATCAGTTGGTTCATCTGTAAAATGGGATGATTATATTCTTTCCTCCCAAGGTTAATGTGAAAATCAATGAGATGACAAAATAAAGTACCTTCCTGAATGGAAGGTACTATAACAATAGAGGAAGAATCAAAGGTAACTCAAGATGAATGGGAGAATTGCGATATGAATGATGCAATGGGGCCAGGAAAGAGTATTCGGCAGGTTGAGTCCGATATTCAAGGAGAAAGGTATTCCACATCTTCAGTGAGCTTTGAGTCTCTGTCCACTGTCCTGGACATGGAAAGACCCTCAAGACTCATGCCTGATTGATACACAGCAGAAGAGAAGATGCAAAGGAGAGAACTAGAGGATGAGAAAAGGAGCTTTTGGACTGAAGATAATGTTAATTTGTACCATATTAAAACAACTGACAAGGACTACACTTGCCATACAGCCAACCACGCTATAATAAAACAGATCCTTCAGTCCAAGTAGCTGACAGGCTACACAGAGGCAGACTGCGTAGGAGAGAGACAAGGAAACTCATTTTCGCCAAGTTTCCAGTAGATGTCAAGCCCCGGGCTAATGTCTTCACATACATTCTCTCTTACTCTTCTTGACAGTCCTATTAGTGTGATAGCCATCTTACACATAAGGAAACCAAGGTTCAGAGAATCTAAGTGACTAAACAAAAGGCCACTAGATAGTATGTAAAGACGATGATGACCATGGCATTGATGCTAAGTAATATGACTTGAGCAGTAGCAGACACTGTTCTCAGTACTTCATGCTCATTGCTTCATTGAATCCTCACAGCGACCAGAGGTAAATACTATTTCTTCATCCACTTCATAGCTGGAGAGGTGGGGCAGTGGGAAAGAATCCAACTGCAGAGGCAGGAGACACAAGAGATGTGGGTTCAATCCCTGAGTTGGGAAGATTCTCTGGCATAGGAAAGGGCAACCCGCTCCAGTATTCTTGCCTGGAAAATCCCATGGACAGAGGAGCCTAGAGGGCTACAGTCCACGGGGTCGCAAAGAGTTGGATGCGACTGAGCACGTAACACGACACGGCTGAGAAATTGAGGCACAGTGAAGTTATGTCTTTGCCCAAAACCATCTCATTGATAAGTGGCTAAGGCAGGATATGAATTTATGAAGTCTGGCTCCAGAGTTGAAGCTCTTGAAAGCCCTGCCTATTCCTGTCTGTTACCTGGTCAGGCTGCTTCTATTAACAGATGGACACCTATCCCACTGGGTTTTGGCTGGACATATGCCTGAAGTCCCACCTGATCACCCTCCATGATGAAAGTACAGTAACTAACAGTTACTAAATATTCCCTGGACTGAGAATAAAGCACTTTTACTGTCAGGGGAACCCTGATGTGAGAACTCACCATTAAGCCATCACAAAGAGACATAGGGAGCAGAATTCCAGCAACAACTGGGAAGGAAGGGAGGGATCCTCCACCAGGACATCCCAAGGTGAGACAGACACCTGTGAAGGTCTCCAGCCACATGTGACTAAGCCCTTCAAAGCCCAGAGAAGGGCAAGGCCAGGGGGAAGGCCATGCTGTGGGTACTTGTCTGGATGAGTGGGAGGAACCAGCTGGGACCTGACAACGGGAATTCAGCCACCTCTCCCCTAAAAGTCCAGGTTCTCATTTCCACAGTGTTAGCAGGCAACAGAACCCCTCTTAGAATACAGCCCAAGTTTGAGGTATTTGGTAGGAATTACAGCACAGGGCCAAAGAGAGTGCTTTTTTCCTCCCTCTTCAAATCAGTAAGGCAACTGGTAGTATGATGGGGACCAGGAAAAACCTCAAAACAGATTATTTTACAAACTAACATAGCTCAATTATTTTCAGACGGCAGAAAGGGAAAATCCATTTCTCACCACATTTAATTTTCTCACTCTCTTTCCTTTATCCTTCCCAAATCTCCGTCCTTGCATCTGGAATGTGAGCCCAAGGCGCACTCCCCATCCTCTGCCAGAAAGGACTCGGGTTGCTGGGTTCTGCTAAGACACTTAATCCAGCCCCCGCCCATATTAAAACTGCAGGTCGGAGAGCCAGGAGGGGAGAGGGAGCAAGGGTGTGGGGCCCTGAGCAGCCTCCATGCCTCAAATACTTTCTCAAAGCCTGGCAGCGGCCTTCGCCGCTCTTGGCAGTACGGCCCACGCCCTCCGGGAGAAGCCAGCCCACACGGAGTCCCACCAAGTGGACCTGCTGAAATTCACACGGGAGAGCATGTCAGCTCCCACCTGGGGCCAGGAGCGGTAGCCAAGGCAACGTACGCCTCCTAGCCGAGCCATCTCAGGGAAGGCAACAGGGTCCCTGCCGCAGCAGAGATGTGCCACTACACACGGTCTGTCCCCGTGAGCAGCTCAGGAGGGAGGCAGGAAGGCAAGAGGAGGGGCATGCCTTTGCTTTCTCTCCACCTGCTCCAGAGTAATGCACAGGAGCCTTTGAGAAGTAGTCCTTGGCCCAGATGCTGCAGAACACAACTGGGGCAGTTCTCACGTCTTGGGGACCTGGGAGCTGGGAGCACAGACATGGATGTTCCCCCACTTATCCCAAATGTACAAGGAAAATGTCTTTTACACTTGTGAGGTGGGGAGAAGCAGAGGCTGAGGTGGGCAGCCCCTGTCCCCTCTATGCTCCTCCAGGCTAGGCCTGACTGCCTCCCTGGGCCCTGTCACTTGGTATCTTTGGGTGCATGGAGCTGCTAATGTCCTAGGAACAAACCCCCCCCCCTCCTTAAAACAGGACCTGGGAGGGCATTCCAGGCCCCCTCGGTGCTGAAGTAGCCACGGCAGACTCCTATCTGACTTAAGACAGTTCTGTGAGCTCCAAGAGCAGAGGGAGCTGCACTCAGCAAAGGACCCTTCTTGAGCCCCCTCCACCAGAGCTCACTTAAGACAAGTAGAGTTATCCATGGTGGCCTCAATGGGAAAGAAATCCAAAACAGAGCAGATATATGTACATGTACAGCTGATTCACTTTGCTAATGGTAGAAACTAACACAACGTTGTAAAGCAACAATATTCCATTAAAAACTAATAAAAATATACAAGAAGAGTTCACATCCCTGCTGACGTTTCCTGCCTTTATACCCCTCCATCCTTTATCCCCTTCCATTCCTCTCTCACTTTCCTCCCTTCCTTTTTTTCCTTTCCTCTGCTTTCTGTTCATTGATTCATCACATTTTCATTAAACACCTACTATGCACCAAGTCCTTTTTCTAGGCTCTGGAGACATGGCAGGAATTAAGACTGCTAGGTCTCCACTTTCACCGAGTTACATTCTATTGTGGGGGGCTGGGGTGACAGACACTAAATAAATAAGCAAAATAAGAGCTTCCCCAACTCCTTTTTGGATTGTTAAGTGTGATGAAGAGAAGCAGTACCAGGACCAGGCAGAGAATGACTGCAGGGTCACTTTGGTCTGGGTGCCTGTGGGAGGTCTTTGGGTCTCAGAAACACCCATCTTCAGAGAGCAGTCATCAACCTCATTGGAAGAATCTAAATAGAATACTCCAGTTCAGTTCAGTCACTCAGTCGTGTCCAACTCTTTGCGACCCCATGAACCGCAGCACGCCAGGCCTCCCTGTCCATCACCAACACCCAGAGTCCACCCAAACCCATGTCCATTGTGTCAGTGATGCCATCCAACCATCTCATCCTCTGTGGTCCCCTTCTCCTCCTGCCCTCAATCTTTCCCAGCATCAGGGTCTTTTCAAATGAGTCAGCTCTATGCATCAGGTGGCCAAAGTACTGGAGCTTCAGCTAGAGAAGGAACTAATTAGTATCGCACAGGGACCTCAGCTCAGTGCTTACGTGATGACTTAGAGGAGTGGGATGGGAGGGTTTGGGAAGGAAACGCAAGAGGAAAGGATTATATGTGTACATATAGCTGAGTCCCAGGTGGTGCTAATGGTAAAGAACCTGCCTGCCAATGCAGGAAACATAAGAGTTCAATCCCTGGGTCAGAAAAATCCCCTGGAGGAGGAAATGGCAACCCACTCCAGTATCTTTGCCTGGAGAATCCCATGGACAGAGGCGCCTAGCAGACTATAGTCCACGGGGTTGAAAAGAATTGGACATGACTGAAATGGCCTAGCAGGCAGCACACATAACTGATTCACGTTGTTGTACAGTGGAAACTAACGCAATATTGTAAAGCAATTATATTCAAATTAAAAAATTTTTTAAAAGAAGTGAATTGTAACTAAGGGGAAGAATCTAACTTAGACAACTTGGGAAAGGCTAAGACTCCATTTTTGACACATGAAGACAACACTACGTCACTCCTTACTACTTGCCACTGGTTCCTGCTGATGGAAACTCTGTCATGCACCAGCACACTCCCTGGGCTCTAACGTCCACTAACTCAACTCCCCGAGGCCCAGGCCTCGCTGCCCAAGAAAGAGCATGTGCCCAGCTTGGCCAGCACCTTCCTTCCTACCCCTAACTGCCCACCAGGCAAGACAGTCCCCTTCACCTGATGATCCCTCCTCTCCTCTCAGGACACCAGTGAACAACACAACCTAATAATACTTGAGCTACCTGTCCATGCTTGTCACAAAACCAAGAAGTAAACCTCTGGGAAGGTAGGGCAATCAACTGAGAGATATTTATCAAGAGCTTCTATTTTGAGTGTGCACACATGCCTATGCGTGCATGTGTACACACACACACACACACAAGACAGGCAAATTTCAAACCAGTTGGAGAGAAGAATGTCTTGCTCAGAAAGTCATCAGGTTTGGAAGACAATTTCAAGTAAAGAAGAGCTCCTTGGTGAGTTGGGTGTAAGGTGGCCAGGATCAACCCCCACCTTATGCAGTTAGCAGTTTCTATCCCTCTTTTAGTGCTTGCGATTTTGCTCCAGGAAAACCTTCATTTGAAACACCATTTGACCCACAGTGCACTGAAATCTTCATAAAAAAGACTCTCACCCCAAACAAGGCCATGCACATGAAAGACTCTAGCACAGGCTCTATCTCACAGATGGTGTTCAGAGACGTTATTTTTGTTTTATAAACATCTGTACAGGTTTTGTGTTAAGACAACACGATTCCCTGGTAGGAAAAACTCCTCACCTGCAAAAGATTTATCCATCCACCAAACATGGGCAGAGGCACCATGTAGGCACAGGAGATGCAAGGAAGAACAAGAGGGCCATGAAGTTGACAGAAGGATACAGGGACACCCTACATGATGAAGCGCTCTGGGTACCAGAGTTCTGTATGTGAAAGGCATTCATTGATCTCTACCTCTTGCCCCATCAAGATGGGGGGATTCACCATAGACTAGGGATGTAGGATTCACCACAGACTGGGGATGCAGGATTCACCATAGACTGGGGAAACTTGAGAGATAATCTAGTCACCATCCCTTAGGCCTGGAGAGATCACATGGCCAGCCCAAAGCCACACAGTTCATCATTCAGTTCAGTCACTCAGTCGTGTCTGACTCTTTGCAACTCCATGGACTATCCAGTCCATGAAATTTTCCAGGCCAGAATACTGGAGTAGGTAGCCTTTCCCTTCTCCAGGGGATCTTACCAACCCAGGGATCAAACCCAGGTCTCCCACATTGCAGGCGGATTCTTTACCAGCTGAGCCAACTCTTGGAGCTTGCTCAAACTCATGTCCATTGAGTCGGTGATGCCATCCAACCATCTCATCCTCTGTTGTCCCCTTCTCCTCCTGCCTTCAATCTTTACCAGCATCAGGGTCTTTTCTAATGAGTCGGCTTTTCACATCAGGTGGTGACAGTATTGTAGCTTTAGCCTCAGTATCAGTCCCTACAATGAATATTCAGGATTCATTTCCTTTAGGATTGACTGGTTTGATTGCCCTGCAGGCCAAGGGGACTCTCAAGAGTCTTTTCCAACACCACAGTTCAAAAGCATCAATTCTTAGGTGCTCAGCTTTCTTTATGGTCCAACCCTCACATCCATACATGACTACTGGAAAAACCATAGCTTTAACTATACAGACCTTTGTTGGTATAGTCCGTGGAATTCTGTACAGTCCATGGAATTCTCTATACAGTCCATGGAATTCTCCAGGCCAGAATACTGGAGTGGGTAGGCTTTCCCATCTCCAGGGGATCTTCCCAACCCAGGGATCGAACCCAGGCCTTGTGCATTGCAGGCAGATTCTTTACCAGTTGAGCCACCAGGAAAGCCCAAGAATACTGGAGTGGTAGCCTATCCCTTCTCCAGGGGAACTTCCTGACCCAGGAGTGGAACCAGGGGCAGATTTTTTACCAACCATACCACCAGGGATGCCCCCAAAGCCACACTATAGACCAATATGTGGTCTGGTTATATCTTCCAATACTCGTTAGCAACTGCAGGGACAGATGTCATGACAGAACCTTAAATTTCTAAGGGTGATGATACCAACCAGGATTCTAGCCTTCCCCAGTCAACAGAAACTGATCAGAGGCTAGACAAGAAATCCAGGCAAGGTGTTACTGGGGCCCCTGCTGCAGCAGTGGGGCGTTGAGAACAAACAATAGATTCCCTTGCTTGCTGGTTGGGGCAGAAGTGACCTTGTTCCTTATGTGGGGTGAGAGGTAGTGTCTAGGGTCAGGGCAGAGGGTCGGCTTAGGTAGTATGCCCACACTTCAGGTGGTATTGTGCAGGGGGCATGCTCCGTACACTGCTTTTGCTTCAGGCTCTTCAAAAGTGGCAGTTGGGCTTTTTTGGTCGTTTTTTCATCTTTTGTCCAGAATTTGCCCCAACTGTGCACATACACAGTTACTTTTAGTCTCATATATTTTCTTTGACTCAATGGACATGAATTTGAGCAAACTCCCGGAGATGATGAAGGACAGGGAAGCCTGGAATGCTGCAGTCTGTGAGGTTGCCAAGCGTTGAACAGGACTTAGCAACTGAACAACAATAGTTTCTTTGTATATTTTGTGGCTGGAAGAGAGGTGTGCCCAGGTGCAAGCATTGCAGCACTGTAGCAGAGTCCTAGGTCCCAGCCTGTCTCAGTGAGACTGCATGAACCCAGTTCCAAGGCAGTATTGGCTTTGACTAGCACACAGTAGGCATTCAGTAACTTGACGTTACATTAAAAAAAGAGGAGTCTTTAACGAGTTCATCAAAACTTCCTGAGCCCACTACACTTTTGAGAAGTATCTTGTGAGTCTAACTAGATCAGTTAGACTAACTGGATCAGTCTAAGGCCACTATGAGGCCTCCCTGCCAGATACTCACCTGTCCTTTTTGACTTCTGTCCTGGCTCCCTGGCCTCTCCTTGGTCTCCTTCCTTGGCCCCCTTTTCTCAACAGCCCCTTGAATCCTGATGCTCCCCAGAGTTTCATCCTCAGCCCCTTCCCCCTCAATCACCTGGCAATCTCATCTGCTTTCTTTATTACACATGTGTGAATCTCATTATCTGTTCCCACATTAACTTTCCATATTCAAAAGGGAGGAAACGAAAGCTGAGGTCACACTAGTAGCACAGGGTCAGGGCAGGATTTGAATTCAGGTCTGTCTAGTTCTAAAGTCCATTCCTTTAATGCAAAGAAGCCAATATTTTATCATCCAGGCTTTGAAGAAATGGTGGGCTTTCCAGGTGGCCCTAATGGTAGAGAACCTGCCTGCCAATGCAGGAAACCCAAGAGATGCAGGTTGGATCCCTGGGTTGGGAAGGAAATGGCAACCCATTCCAGTATTCTTGCCTGGGAGATCCCATGGCCAGAGAAGCCTGACAGGCCACAGTCCATGAGGTCATAAAGAGCTGGACACAACTGAGCATGCACAGGGCAGAGCAGGGACATTACATTCTGTACATAATGTGTACATTAGGGGCTCCTCTTATCTGGGGGACTATTGGACCCTTTCCAGAATTGTATAAAAGCATGAACTTTCTCCGTAGGACCTGACACAGGTATGTGTTGGTAGAGAAAATGCTTGTATGTGATTTGAAGGGTGTCCTGGATCCCTTTGAAGCTCATCAATAACTCCGTCTGGGTCAGAAACCTCAAATTTAAGAACCTATCCTGTAAAGACACTGAAAACATCTCTGAAGTATTGTAAATAAAACCACAATTTAGGTGTTCTTTCTCCTCTGCTCTGAATTGCCTCTCAAAAGCAAACTGAAAACTATGCCATATCATGGATTGTTCTAAAGAATAACTGGAGACTTTATTAAATTGGGTTATTTATTGTTAAAAATTGCACTAGGCCCAAACCAACCAAAGATGTTGTGTCCCATGAAGATTTTATTTTCCTCACCCCTCACTGCTCTTCTAGGTGTGACATCCCCTGATGGAAATAGAGAAACCTTGCTTCTGTTTCATGTGGAATGTGTCTATAAGAAGGATCTGATGGAGATGCTATGATAACAAAGAAGCACCAAACAGTGTTCAGCAAAACGTCTGGTACATGAGGTGGTGTTGGATGAATGGGAGCTATTGCCTGCAAGGTCCTTAGAAAGCTGGCCACAGCGGCCTTTATAGCCTCATCTCCTGATCTCCTACTAGACAGTATTTCCCAGAGTTTTCAAGCTTCTGGACCTTCAGCCATGCAGCTCCCTCCTCTTTCCTTTCCACTAATGTGTCCATATGAAACATTTCATCAAGATTCAACTTAAAAGTTCTCATCACAAGGGAAAAAAATGGGTAACTATATTCGGTGACAGATGTTGACTAGACCCACTGTGGTGATCATCTTGCAATATATACAAATATCAAATCATTATGCCATACACCTGAAACTAATATAAAGGTATATGTCAGTTATACCTTAATTTTTAAAAAAGATCCAACTTAAAATTTAAGCTTTCCATCACCCCTCCCCCACCCAAACTCTGGTTGGAATTCCTTTTCCTTTCGGGTTGGGGCTCACAAAGTGCTGTATGTGTGTGTTAGTCGCTCAGTCATGTCTGACTCTTTGTGACCACATGGACTGTAGCCCACCAGGCTCCTCTGTCCATGGAATTCTCTAGGCAAGAGTATTGGAATAGGCAGCCATTCCCTTCTCCAGGGGATCTTCCTGACCCAGGGATGGAACCTGGGTCTTCTGCATTTGCAGGCAGACTCCTTCATATCTGAGCCACCAGGGAAGCTCCATAAAGTGCTATAATAGTTGCTAAACTTCTATTATGGGCTTCCACACTGGCTCAGTAGTGAAGAATCCACCTGTAATACAGGAGATGTAGGTTCAATCCCTGGGTTGGAAATATTTTTCTGGAGACGGAAATGGTAATCCACTCCAGTGTTCTTGCCTGGGAAATCTCATGGACAGAGGAGCCTGGCAGGCTACAGTTCATGGGGTCACAAAAGAGTCAGACACGACTTAGTAATTAAATAATCACGACAACAAAACTTCTATCACAGAACATATAATACCGTATTCATTTTTTTCTCCTGGTATCTAAGAACTCTTATAACTCTTGAGGACAGGACCCATGTCTCCAACATTTGTATTCCTCAGTTCAATTCAGTTCAGTTCAGTCGCTCAGTCGTGTCCAGCTCTTTGCAGTCCCATGGACTGCGGCATGCCAGGCTTCCCTGTCCATCACCAACTCCTGGAGCTCACTCAAACTCATGTCCATCAAGTTGGTGATGCCATCCAACCATCTCATCCTCTGTTGTCCCCTTTTCCTCCTGCCTTCAATCTTTCCCAGCATCACACTTCTCAATACTCTTTGGAATGAACACAACTACACTAGCAAATCCTCTCAAATTCTTTTAAGTCCCAGGGCGTCTAGAAGCTTTAGTAAAGTTCAAGTATGTTCCAATTTACCTGGTTTTTAAAGACCCATACCTTTCAGCTCCATTCGTAACAGACCCAGCAGACACAGTAACGTCTGCTACTCTGTTATGCGGCCATGACTGTGTGAAACATCCTGTAATTTATCTCCATATGAAGCCGTCACCAAGGGAAAGAAACATGTCTGCTTCTCAGAAAGAATGGCTGGCAACCATCAGGGCTTTGGATAAACTCAGGTCATGTGTCTTTAGTCAGAAGTTTACCTTGTGGACCAATCATCAAACCTTAACCTGGCTGAGGGCTGAATGTAATAGAAATGGTAACACTAGGACTGACGGTCTTGGAAGTTTCTGTTTTTCCAAATGAACATTCAACATGTTCCTGGTTGGAAAAGAATGCTTAAGGAAAAAAAAAAAGGCGGGGTGGGGGGTAGGGGGTGGGGAGAAGGGACAAAAGGTATCAACTAATTCAAATCATCAACCAGCCAAAAATAAAGGAACATTGTAATCTTTCCTTTGGACACTTTGGACATCAAAAAGGGAAGATGTGAGAGGTACAGGGCTATGATGATTCTTCAAAGAGGGTTTTTATTGGGTAGCTGCACATGTGTACTAAGAAGTTTCAAAAAGAACCAAGGCTGGCAAACTGGGTGGAAAACCTAAATGGAAGAAAGTAGTGGGTTTCCTAAATGCAGACCAGCGTAGGCAAGTAACCATGATTTGGTAACTGACTTCTGAATCAATATGGCCCCTGGAAGGGAGTAAAGAGATAGAAGCAAAGGCAGGGACCGAGTTGGGAGGCAGGGTGCAGAAAAGAAACTGGTTTCCCTGGCATTTGCAGGCCAATCTGGCGGCAGAGAAAACCATCACCAGCCCAGGAGAAGGATCAGGCAAATGCCATCTCCACTCTCTGGTGAGAATCTGGAAACAGCTGTGGCTGACAGCTTGCTGTCTCAACCCAGACAATGAAAGCTAGAGCACATGTGAGAAGCATTTACATATTATTCTGAAGTTATAAAAGGGTTGTTTAATTTTTGTACAAGGAGGAATTTAAGAGCAGACAGCTGGGAGGAGGAACAAGGTTAGAATTCTCATGAAATCCACAAGTTGAAAGAAAAAACAAAACAGTATTTAGAGAGTAAAATCAATCAACACAAGTAATATAGTTTAAAGACCTATTGTGTCTGTATTACTTATGTATACCTTTCCTAAAGAAAGGAATGTATATTTTTTGCAGTAAGGACATATATATATATATATATATTATTACAGTGGGAAGCACAAAAAGCTCTGCTCAGCACCAGGTAGCCCCATGGGCCCTGCCCATCACTAGTGGAGTCTGGGCCTCCAGGCTTGGGCCAGTTGCTCTCTAATGCCTCTCACAGTGCCCATGTCCCATGACTGATTTACCACGCAACATTTCATTGTGATGCAGGGCTGCCTTCCTACAGAGTACACATGGACTTCTACTACTCCCCACTCACCTGATCCCCCAGGACCACAGCTGGCCTTGGAAACCACTTCCCAAACAGAGGTAATTGGTACCCCAGCTGGCGCTCAAGCAAAGCTCTTCCAACCGCCCCTTGTTGACAGACCTGTCTGATTATGCTCCTTATACACAGGGACGCAAGTGGCCTCCCGTATCAGCTCAGTTTAAAGGTAACAAAACCACCCATCCTCCCAGGGGTGTTTCTTAGAAGAATTATCAACAGGCTTCATGCAATGAAGATGTGAGAGGCGTGTCCACATGCTTGGCCTGCAACTTATAAAAAGGAGACTCTGCAAACCTGGGGATGGCACACTCTCATCACCAACTATTTCTTTTTCCCATATATCCTTCCCCTCAAGGTCTCAGCTTGTCTCCCCAGCTCTCCCACCTGCCTTCTTCCTAATTGTCCAAGACATCTCAAGTTTGTTGGCTGTTCTTTCCAGTTGAATGTTTTGGAACTGAAGAAATTCGACTTTATAGTTGTATTAAGAGCAATGTTGGGAGATTTTTATTTTAAGAGAAGGAAAAAGAAAAAAATCGAGTCCCCAAATGTTTACTCTGGAAGTTAGAGCATCTTGGTTCCCAGAGGGGCGGTCACTTCACCGGTTAGCGGCAGAGCCAAAGCAGATTCCCAGCAGAGAACTCACTCCTGTTCTACTCCTCCGCTCAGCGGGGAATGACTGTGAATTCTAGGGTGCTCGGCTCCCCACCAGGAACACACGCTTCAAAGCAAAGGTGCCAAAAAGAAACACTAAACAGACTCCAATATCCCCTCGTGTTAGATACTGGGAATCATAACTTTGGGATATTTTTAGTGAGGGAATATAGTCAAACTCAGGGACAAAACAAAACTCGGCTTAAAATAATGAAACTCAAGTTAATACACCCCACCTTGGCTTTGGTATCAAATTCACTTTTTTTCTTCTCTTTTTGGTACTTTGCAGTTTATACAATTATAAGACTTGAAATCTATCACACCAGCTGGGCAGGGATACACTATAAATGTGCTAGAATAAAATATAGATGGAGATTTAATTATCATGCTGCTCATGCTTTTTGAATAACAGTATGTCAGCACCTCCATAAACCGATTTGCATTACGTTAAAATTAATGGGCTGTAAACCTCTGCTCCTGGAGAAACATACCGTGTCTTTCCCTCCTGAGACCAGACGCTTATCGGCTACCCTAGCTGGGCCTACACTCCATCTGCCCCTCAATTACAAAGCCCCCAAAACTTCTAAGAGTAAGTATCCCATCCTATTTCGAAGACAAACGTACGCACACACAGCCTCATCCCATTTCTCCAAAACATGGGAAAGCAAAACAAAACAAAAACTGACCCTTTGATTCATCTCTCAGCCACACTTATTCTTGCCACTGTGATTTTTTAAAGTGGTTTTATTTTATTTTTTAATACACGTATCATATATACTTTAAAAAATATTGATTTGACTGCACTGGGTCTACATTGTGGCATGCAGGATCTTTGACATGACGTGAACTCTTTAGCTGTGGCAAGTGGGATCCAGTTCCCTGACCAGTGATCAAACCCTGGCCCCCTGCCTTGGGAGTGTGGAGTCTTAGTCACTGGAACACCAGGGAAGTCCCACCACGGTGATCTTTGACCAAAGCTAGGTATGGCCCACTTTTCCCTGTGAAAGTACCATCAACTGAAGAAAAGATGGAGATGCTACCTCTCGACAGGTGAGCAGGTCAGAGAATATACAGAATTTCCAGGCTGAGGGTACGCGCTGTGGGGTTGGGGTTACTGACAAGGGCCAGGCAGACAGGGAAGTGATGAGAGTAGTCAGAGGCCATGTTTTCAATAAGCCAGTTAGTGGAGGGAGGCAGGGAGATGGAATAGCATTTTGAGAAAGGAGCAGGTTCATGTCACTGCTTTCCTGATAGCAGAGATGTGCATGATTGGATGAAGAAGGGAAGACCTGAGCAAAAGATGGGTCAAAACTAAAGAGAAAATGGCACAACGCTGTAAATCAACTGTGTGTGTGCATGCTAAGTTGCTTTAGTCATGTCTGACTCTCTGCAATCCATGGTGTGTAGCCCACCAGGCTCTTCGGTCCATGGAGTTCTCCAGGCGAGAATACTGCAGTGGGTTAGCCCTGCCCTCCTCCAGAGGATCTTCCCGATCCAGAAATTGAACCTGTGTCTCTTATATCTCCTGCACTAGCAGGCGGGTTCTTCGCCACTAGCACCACCTGGGAAGCCCTCAAAAACTCAACTATACTGCAATTGAAAAAAAAAAGCAAAACTCGAGAGAGAAACAACTAAGAAAGGGAAACATTTTTCGGTGTTTCTCTGGGCTGGGCACTTCTTTATCCATTGTGTCCTCTGTATATACTGTTTAATTCTATCCCTACATGTCAGAGAAGCCTCATTTTAAATCAAAACACTAAAGTTCAAAGAAGTTAAATAATTTGTCTATAATCTCACTGCTAAGAAGAACTGACATGGGATTTGAATCCAGATTAGCTTGACTTTTCTGTCCCAGTTTCCCCACTGCGCGATCCTGGAGGATGAGATAGACCTGAGGATGCAGGTAGGGAGGACCATCCAGAAAAAGTAAATGTGTGTCTGAAATCCAGAACAGAGAGCTACAGAGACTGTAATACAAGATATGTTCGGTAAAGGAAACTAAATTTCACCATAAAAAGGTGAAACCCCGCCTACCCAAATAGGAGCACTGCCCCCATCTTTCAAGGGGCTCACCCTGGAGATTTGGCATTTATTCCAAAGATGATACTGTCACTCAAAATGTTTATATGACTCCTTATTTCCATGGAGTTATAGAACATGCAGCACATTCCTTTGGACAGCTTAATGGAAATAGG
The DNA here is from genome assembly GCF_910594005.1 of Cervus elaphus. Taxonomy (NCBI): domain Eukaryota; kingdom Metazoa; phylum Chordata; class Mammalia; order Artiodactyla; family Cervidae; genus Cervus; species Cervus elaphus. Next base: position 82,008,645 of record NC_057826.1, read on the forward strand.
TGTTCATCAGTTGGAACCAAATCTGAAGCAAAAGGTTGAATAGGAAAGGGTAAACTTAAATTAAAGGCTAAAACTGCATTCATAAATTGGTGTGATTGTAAGACAGAGATACTACATCTACTCTAGCCCTATTTGGCTCTGAATACAAGCAAAGCTCTGAGCTGTCTTCTGGAATGGGGGGATCATCGGAGTATAGACTCTAGAGGTATCGCTGTTGAAAGACAACATTCACCTAGATATCAAGTTGATGAACAGGTGTTCCAAGAGAAGACAGAGAAAAAATAGAGGATAGAGTTAACACTTCTGGGATGCAGCATCTCGGACATCCAGGACCTGCTGATGTGGTCCTCAGACCAGTAACACCAGCACCCACTGGGGCTCATTAAAAGGCAGACTCTTGGGCGGGTTCCAGACCTCCTAAATCAAAGCGTCTGCATTTTTATAACATTTCCATGTGGTTGTGCTACATATTAAAGTTTGAGAAGCGCTGACCTGGAGGAGGAGGCCCCGTGCCAAGGGTGAGATCCTGGGAAACTGAAAGGACAACCTGGAGTCAAGGTTCCCAGGAATCACCTAAAAAGAAAGCTCTTCAAAAGCTCATCAAGCAAGAATTTGATTCTACTCCCTTTATAACTACTGAAACCATAAGCCCAAGAGTTTCCAAGGCCGTCTCAGTTTCAAATATTCTGTTCCATTTGCAGACTGCATATTATGGATGGTCTGGGGCAACGGGGATGGGCTGATGGGTACTGTGAATGAGTACTCAGGGGTAAGATGAGTGAAGTGGTTGTGGGTGTGGAGATAGGCTAGTTAGTGTAAAGGACTGCCAAGTGTTTGGATGGCCCAGCTAATCATTTGAAAATAATGAAAAATTAAACTAAAGTCAGGATGAAAAGCAGTCAGGGAAGGATCAATGTCAAATTAGGAGGAAAAGAGAGTGGGTTTATGCAGTACATAACAGAGTTGTCCAATAGAACTTTCTGTGACAATGGGAATGTTCTGTATCTACACTGTCCAATATGGTAATTGCTAGCCACATATGACTACTGAGTACTTAAAAAATAGCAAGCAAAACTAAAAAAATAAATTTCACATTTTATCTAATTTTAATTACTTTAAACTTAAAAGCTACACGTGACTGTTGGCCCCCATACTGGACAGCACAGGTATATATAAACACCATGGATAGGAAACCAATCCCTGTGCCCACTTTGGGCACAAGGAGGGCCAGCAGAATCCCCATTTAGGGAAGGGGCATTGAAGAGGTGCTAAAGGTACCAGTCAAAGAAAGATAAAGGTTTGACTGAGTAGATTTAGACATAGAGAAAATAGAAATCCTGATAAAGTCAATCTTTGCCTTAAAAAAAGGTGTGGTAGGGGGTGAGCAAGGGAAGATGTTCATCTGGTGGTGGACAGGAGCAAGGTGGCAGAGTTCGCGTGGGAGAAAGATGGCAATCATGTGCAAGGGTGATCTGACACTGAGTGGACGTCTACTCTGGGCAGGGGTAGTGATGGCAAAGGTGAATTAATTACATGCAAGGTGTTTGAGCAAATAAATATGTTAAGGATACTGGGGGACTTCCCTGGTGGTTCAGTGGTTAAGAATCTGCCTTCTGATGCAGGGAATGGGGGTTTGATCCCTGATTGGGGAACTAAGATTGCACATGCTGTGTGGCAACTAAGATAGCACACCACAACTAGAGAAGTCCGTGCACTGCAATGAAGAACCTGCATGCCACAATGAAGACCCAGAGGAGCCCAAAGTTAAGTAAATAAACAACAACGGGAGCTGGATTTCTCCTCATCAGAGAAGACAGTTACAAACGTGGAAAGAGAGAAAATTAAAATGAACCTTATCATGTTAAACTGAAACTTAAGATATGAATGTGAACTCACAATATTCAATGTATATGTAGATGGATACAGAAATTAATATAGATTTAAATATGTATGTATGTGTCTATATATATATATATATACACATGTACATACGTATTGCCTAACTTTGTCCACCTTGACGGCCTGGGTACAGCAATGCCCTGGTAGCAAGAAGCACACCCGTTTTCCAAATCTTGGCTTCTAAATTTCATGTCCCACTTAAGCCAACCAGGTTTCCTTGAGAAAATGGCTGATTCCAGGGCTTGGATTGGAAAAATACAATATAAGCTTGGAGCATCCTATTGTGCCAGAAAGTGAGATAGGGCTTGGGGCATGAATAATGTTGACACTCAGCCTTCTTTATGGTCTAACTCTCATATCCATATATGTCAACTGGAAAAACCATAGCTTTAATGATATGAATAATGAGAGCATGTCAAAAAAGACACAGAGAGACAGGGCTCCCATGGGCAAATTAGGACAATATGAGCCTCAAAATAAGGAATGACTGTAACAAATCATAACCCATTGAGTATAAGAGAAATCCATGTGTCCATACTGATATAAAAAAATGATCAAATAAAGGAATGGATAAACACGATGTACCATCTGCTAGGATACAATAAGAACACACCACCTCTTCTGTGATTTTCCTGCTGGAAACACACCGCCTGAATCTAGTCTTGAGGAAACTTCAGACAAACCCAAACTGAGGGCCATCCTACATAATAAATGGCCTGCACTCTTCAAATATGTCAAGGTCATAAAAGTCCAGGGAAGACTGAGAAATTACTCCAGATTGAAGGAGACCAAAGAGATACAACAACTAAATATAACATATGATTCTGAACTTAGATTCTTTTACTATGAGAACATTCTTGGGACAATTGATGAAATGTGAACGATGTTGGACAGTAGTAACATACCAATATTAATTTGCTGATTTTGATGGACTTGTGATTATGTATGAGAATGTCTCTGTTTATAGGCAATACAGCATGCAGGGGTGATACTGCACCCCATTGGCAATGTACTCAAATAGTTCAGGGAAAAACTAATTCCGGGTACAGGACTTGCAACTTTTCTGTAAGTTTGAGACTATTTCGATGTCAAAAATAAAAATAAACCATGTTTATCTATTTTGGGCCAAAGGCCTGTAATGCAAATTCCTTGGAGACATCTCAGAAAGATGTTCTTCTTTAGCAAAGAGAGAGAACACCATCATGCTCATGCTCAGTCACGTCTGACTCTTTGCAACCCCCTGGACTGTAGCCTGCCAGGGTCCTCTGTCCATGGGATTTTCCAGGCAAGAATACTGGAGTGGGTTGCCATTTCCTCTTCCAGGGGATCTTCCTGATTCAGAGATCAAACCTGCATCTCCTTTGTTTCCTGCATTGCAGGCAGATTTTTACCTGTTGAGTCATCAGGGTCAAAGGATTGTAATGGAAATTCCTTAGAGACATCTCGGGCTTCCCTGGTGGCTCAGCTGGTAAAGAACCCCCCTGCAATGCAGGAGACCTGGGTTTGATCCCTGGGTTGGGAAGATCCCCTGCAGAGGGAAAGGCTACCCACTCCAGTATTCTGGGCTGGAGAATCCCACGGACTGTATAGTCCATGGGGTCCAAAAGAGTCAGACATGGCTGAGCGACTTTCACTTTGGAGACATCTCAGAAAGATCTTCTTCTCTAGCAAAAAGAGAGAACAGTGTGCAGGAAATCTCTTCCCTTCCATGTGACCCAGACATCTATGTACTGAAGCTGATGCTGGGAGCTATGGCAATCATCCTGGGAATAAGGGAAAGTCACTAGAAACTCAGAGAAACCATCCCAGGGACTGATGCTATGGAGTTTCTAAATTAGCAAGCCCACAACCTGCCACCCTCCAGATTTCTTATGTGTGATTTATCAGATTAACAAATCCAGATTAAGTTAAAAAAAAAAAAAATCTGCCAGCGACTTCGCAGCAGCAGCAGCTCTCCTGTTTGAAGAAAGGGTTCCACCAAAGAATTCAGGACTCTGTCCCACTATAGGCTACTCAGTCACCTTTGGCCCTGTGTTGCCTTCTGTATTTCAGCTTCCCATCCTCCACCTCCTGAAGGTGCTGACATGTAAAATACCCTTCTGATTGACAGACTACCAGGGTACAACTTCTCCCTACTCAAAGTCAGTCCGTCGTTCACTCTACCTACACACACACACACACCCACACCACACACACACACCACGGTGAAACAGAAGAAAAATGTACCTTACAGAAATGAGATATCACATCTATATTTAGAGCCAATGTCACAGACCCAGTCTAGACTAAGGAAGGTCAAGGATAAAGATGAAGAAACCTGGCAGCAGTTTTCCTTTGGATTTTAAGCCTCATGCTCTCCCCCTAGAATATTTTACCTCGTGAAGTGCACACCCCTCTTTCCCCCCTTCCCCTCAGGACTACGTGCATACTCAGAATTCTTGGCTCAGTCTCTTGCCATCACACCTAAAGGGCATCTCCCACCTGGGTGGCTCTCACTGGTTAGACCTGAGAAACAGACGTTGATACTACACTATTTTCAAATCCTTCCCATGGCCCTGAAGATTCTGGTGAGCAAGGTCAATTTGTTTGGTTGATCTTGTACATATGAACACAGAATCCACAGAGGCAAGCATGAGAAATCATTTTGAATGCTTGCAGTAAAACTCAGTATTTCCATGGCTTTTTTTCCCCCCTTGAGTGTGAAAATAATGTCCCTACCCTAAGCCCAGAGAAACTTTGCACCATTTACTATTTTCCCTAAATGATCATGTCCAGCAAGAAACTAAAAATAAGCCTATAGCACAGTGCTAGGTGTCAAGGAGGGCACGAAGGGTAAAGGATGTGAGGTTTTTTTGAGCAGACACCCAGCTACTGTGTCGGGAGAGGCAGCTCATACATGTTTGGAGAGGCAATCAACACTTTTCTTTTTTATGACGTTTTTATCTATCTATCTATTTGTGGCTGCACTGGGTCTTTGTTGCTGTACGTTGGCTTTCTCTAGCTGCAGCGAGCATGGGCTGCTCGTGTGGTTTGCAGGCTCCTCATTGCGGTGGCTTCTCTTGTTGTGGAGCTCGGGCTCAGTAGTGGAGCTTGGGCTTAGCTGCCCTGTGGCAGATGGAATCCTCTCAGACCAGGGATCAAACACGTGTCCCCTGCATCAGCAAGCGCTTTCTTAACCTCTGGACCACCAGGGAAGTCCCAGTCAATGCTTCTTGATAATCAGGAGGGAGAAGAGGGTTCAGAAGTAGAAAGTGACCCCCTCCCAAATAGATCCAAACCTGAACCCTGGAACTTTGAATGTGATTTTATTTGTAAAAAGGGTCATTGCAGATGAAGGATCCTGAAATGAGACCATCTTGGATTTAGGGTAACCCTAACTCTGAAGAAGGAAATGGCAACCCACTCCAGTATTCTTGCCTGGGAAATCCCATGGACAGAGGAGCCTGGAGGGTTACAGTCCATGAGGTCACAGAAGAGTCAGATATAACTTAGCAATTGAACAATAACGACAAATCCTAAGGCAGGTGTTCTTATGAGAGAGATGGAGGTAGATCAAAGTCACAGACACACACAGAAAGGCCCCGTATGAAGACAGACGCAGAAGTAGAGGGATGGAGGGTAGGAGAGCCACGGATTACCAGCAGTCACCAGGAGTCAGGAGAGAGGCATGGAGCCCCTGGAAGAAGTCCACTCTATCCACACCTTGGTTTCAGACTCTGCCCTCTGAATTCACAAAAGAATAAATTCCTCTTGCTTCAAGCTATAAGGTCTATGATCCTTTGTTACAGTACCCCTAGGAAACTTGTAGAGTGGGCAAGGCAGGTCATTGAAGGGTAGACTCTCAAGAAAAGAGATCATCTTCCCTCCCAGTTCTGATGACATAAGACCAGAATCATAAAGGCTCTGGCATATGGATGAAATGGGAACTTTTTGGGGGTGTGGCAAAGGCTGTTTCTCTGAAGAACCTTCTGTGGGCAGAACTGGGCAGAGAAAGGAAGATAGCAGAGAGCCTCAAACAAACAGGGATGGCAAACACCTTCTGAGACTCAGCACTTGACTTTCTCTGAGGGTCTAGGTGGGCCTGACATCAAAGATCCCAGGAGCTGAATTCACCACAAGGAAAGGGGCATCTAGTTGGTGTCCTGGGCCCTTATCTGTGATGTGGGGTGGGGAAGGCCTCTTCGGTGCTGCTTACAACTGAGGCTGGGCTCCCTCCAGCATAGGTGCCAGGCACAGCACTTGTGTCCTGAAAGTAGGGATGGGTACGTTGGAGTCAGCCAGAAGGGCTGCCAACATAGGGTACCCGGGGGCGGCTCTGCAGCCCTTCAGGGTCTGTCCCTGCCAGCACCTCGGGGCAGGGGCAGAAGGGGACACAGGGAGCCAGGTGAGGGAGTCTAGAAACTGGAATATGTTTCATTGTATGGAGGGCAATTCAATGGGAGGTTGGAAAAGGGAGAGATACAGATGCTGAGATGCACCTCTTGTGTCTCCAGGGGTTGAAAGAGTGCCTGCAAGCGAAGGACCACAAACCTGAGACCAGGTACACCCCTATTCTTTACTAGATGGACCACTTATACCACGGATAGTTCACACTTCCTACAACAGTCTCTAACACAAATGGCTTCTCCATTTCAACTCCCCATGCTGTAAAACCTCATCAGCTGTTTTATTTTTAAACTCCAGGAAGAAAATGGAATTTACTATATGTTGCTATAACATCTACTGCTCCGTTTTTATAAAAAGCATTTCAGTCAATTGATCTATTGGTTTCTCTATCAAGACTTCCATCAACCAACCCACTCAACCATCCTTCTCTGTGTGTGTGTGTGTGTGTGTGTGTGTGTGTGAGAGAGATGCATTAGAGATGCCTGGAAAAATGTTCACCTACTGTTAACACAAATTAATTCTCAGTGGTGGAATCTGGAGTGATTTTTTTTAACTTTCTTTCTAGCTTTCATCTGGATTGTTTGAATTCTTCACATTGAACATGTGCTAATTTTAGAAAAAATTAAGGTATTAGGTCATTATTGTAAAAGAAATAGAATAAAATTTCCATAAGTTGAAGTAAATAGAAAGAAAGGAGGGAAGAGGAGGGAAAAGAAGAGAGGATAGAATAAAAGAAGAGAAAGAAAGAAGAGAGAAAAGAAAAGAAGCAGGAGAGAATGAGACCCGCTCAAAAGAAATGGTGAGGCTATGATCTGGATACCCACCTTAGACACCTCAGGCCCAGTGTAGGCCCTCCTGTCCCATTTTCATGAGTGAATCTCCTTGGAAAGCTTATGGAAGAGTCTCTGGAGGCTCACTCAGGCGCAAACACGAGCTGCCTCTCCTACAAAGGAAAGCCCGCATGGTGGGACGGTGGGAGGCTGCCACAGCCAAGGGCTTCCCGAGGGCAGGTGGCACAGCAAGTTTGCGGCGTCACATGGAAAGTGCCACACGTCCTGGTTCCGCTCGCTCGCTCCCTTGAGGATTTGCTTTGAGAGGCCAGAACCTTTCACCTTCAGGATGGCAACACTTTAGACTCTCTGGTCCTCACAGTTTCAGGATTTCTACTATATCTGGGACTTCAAAGTGACCTTCCAGATGTTCCTCAAACCTCTTGGAGCGTTAGGTTCCTCATCTATGAAGTGGGGATACAGGGTCCATCCTAGCAAAGGCCCAAACCTACCATGAACCTTAGCAGGCAGGTCACGGTGCCCTTCCTCTGCAAACACAGCCTGGGCAAGATTCACAATACAAAGCAGATCAGCCCCCAACTACTGAGTACGTGCTTTATACATCTTTGCCATTTAACAACATCCTGGGAGGTGGGCTCTTTAATTATTCACATTTTATAAATTAGGAAGTTGAGGCACAGAGAAGTTAAGAACTTGCCTCAAGTTACAAGCTTGCAAACGCTAGTGCTGGGGTTTTCATCTAAGCAATCCATCTCTGAAACACTGTACCTTACACCTACATGATGATAAATAATATATGGCTCTTGTTTTCGTGGCACTAGTGGTAAAGAACCCTCCTGTGAATGCAGTAGATGTAAACAGATGGGATTGAATCCCTGGATTGGGAAGATCCCCTGGAAGATGAAATGGCAACCCACTCCAGTATTCTTGCCTGGATAATCCCATGGACAGAGGCTACAGACCAGGGGTCGCAAAGAGTCGGACACGACTGAAGTGACTTAGCACGGTGCACTTGTTTTCGATGAGGTTACATTTTTAGGTAGGGACAAGGCACTTAAATATATAATAATGCACTGGGATCAGTTTAACAGGACATGTGTGCTAAGCACAGATGTAACCCAGGAGTAAAAAAAATAGCTGAGAAGGTCCAGGAAGATTTCCTAAGAGTGATGAAACTCAACCTGGGTTTTGAAGGATGAATGGAAGTTTTTCCGGGTTAAAAAATAAAGAAATCTAAAGGAGGCCCAGGCAGAAGGAAGAGTTTGGGTAGGCAGCAGAGACCACCCCCTCCCTCCAAAAAAAGGAAGAACAAAAGCAAGAACCTGCATAGAATACTGAAAAAGTTTAAGGAGACAAAACATACTAAGAAGGCTAAAATGCTATGAAGAGCAGAGCACAACGCACAGAGGTAGTGATATCTCAAGTGCTGAAAACAAGGCTGAAAAAATAGATCTGGGACGAGGTCAGGACAAGATGGCCAGGTAGAAAGCAAGGCACAGAGAAGGCCAGCTGCTGCAGCGACACGGGGTGACTGCCTTGCGAGGAGCTTATCCTATAAACACCAGCCACACAGGCGCGCCTGTAGCTCCCTTCCTGTAGGAACAAAGGTGAGCCCTAGGACAGACAGTTAGCTCCAGAACCCTGACCTTGATCTCAGCTCTGGCCACCCCAAATTGGAGCCTGTCATCTTCGCTAGGCCTGCTCTGGTGGTTCAAGTTAGAGGGACTTTTCTATTTGGTCTTAATTCCCTTTTCTCTTACCTCCCACTAAGAGTCTGTTCCTGCAAGAGGCTGGTTATGAGGTTTATGAGAGCCTTTTCCTTCTAATAATCTCAGTTTTCCGTCACCGATTCAGCAAACCCAAACAACAGAACTTGCTCAAAAACAAAAAGCTGAACTCCAGCTCTTTCGAGCCGAAGGCACGTGCCTCCTAATCTCCCTTCCTTTCTCTAAAGACGCCATAAAAGGAGAAATCAGAGCTGAAAGAACCTCACTGTGGAGCAGATCAGCATATTAATTTATACAGTCCGCATACTCTGAGCATTACCTCACGGCCTGATTCTAGGTTCCACGTGTGAGTAAGGACTGAGAGAGCGATGCTCCCTGATGCGTGAGGCTGGCTTAGACACAGGTCCAAAGAACACTGATCATGCAATGTGGGAGCAGACTCTGCTTCTGGAGTCTCTGTGCTACCAAGGAGAGCTCAGAGAGGTCAGGGCAGGGGGACCTGAGCTACCATCAAGGAATCCTGACATTTCAGAGCATGCCAAGATTGCGGGACTGGCTCAAGGTCACTTAGCTAAGGAAGGGAGCTAGCAATTAAAGCTCAAACTTCAGATTCTTCAATGTTAAAAACCATACTTTGAACTTGGTTCTTTTTTAAAAAATAAATTTATTTTTAATTGGAGGATAATTGCTTTACAAGATTGTGAGTTTCTGCCATACGTCAATATGAATCAGCCATGGGGATACATATGCCCCCTTCCTCTTGAACCTCCCTCCCACCTCCCAGCCACCCCGCCCCTCTTGTCACAGAGCACCGGGTTTGAGCTTCCCACCACGCTGTGAGTGCTCAATCACGTCCAACTCTTTGTGACCCCATGGACTGCAGCCCACCAGGCTCCTCTGTGCATGGAATTTTCCAGGCATAAATACTGGAGTGGGCTGCCATTTCCTACTCCAGAGGATCTTTTCAACCCAGGGATGAAACACATGTCTCTTGCATCTCCCACATGGGTAGGCAGATTCTTTACCAACGGTGCCACTTGGGAAGTCCCTGTTTCACATACAGCAAATTCCCACTGGCTACCTATTTTACATATGGTGATAAGTATGTTTCAACGTTACTCTTTCCATTTGTCCCTCCCACTCTTTCCCCCATGAACCCAGTTCTTGGGGAAATAAGCTGATGGCCTTGGGAGGAGAAGACCGAGGGATTTACCATCCTCACAGGGAGGGGAGATGTGGGGACCAGCCTTTGCTAGGTACCACTGGGTGATAAACTGTTTAACACAGTTCTGCTAACCCTCACAATCCTTCATGGAGGTCATCAGTGCTCTGATTTACTTATATAGGGAGGGAGCTGAGGGTAAGAAATGTCCAGAAACTGGACCACAGTCAGTGAATGAGAGTCTGTATTAGAACTCAGTCTGACCTTCAAATGAGCATTCTGCCTACATCACACTGCATCCAGAAGTCACCTTACTAACCCCTCCAGCCTTTGGGGCATGTCTCCAGGCATCCCAGCCTTCCATCAGGCCCATGAGGGACACCCAACATGCAGAGCCTTATCTTCCAGTCTGGCAGAGGCCTTTGTAGCCCCGGGCCCAGCTTTTTGAGACACCCCCCCACCCCCCGCCCCAGGGTTGAATAGAGACCTGCTGCATGGACAGCCTGCCAGGGCAGAGCGTTTGAGGGCTCTCTTACCCCATTCCTGGCTGGGAAACCCTTTTGCTATTTATCAGTCTAGACCAGTTTATCCAGTTCCGATTGAGGATGACTTTTTGCAAGTTAACCAGTTGATTCTTGTAGGGTTTAGCTCATAGAGCAGGTTATTTGTGGTTTTTCTCCTGGGGCAACAGACACTGAATAAGCAGGGCCAGGCCCTCTGGGGCCAGGTTTCCCCCAGCTAGCTCGGTTCCAGTGTGCCCCTCACTCCTACTGCCACCAGCGGCCATGGGGCCTAGCTTACCCCTCCACCTGGACCCTAACCATGGCTGCCGGTTCTCTGAACCTCCAGGCTGGGCCCACCATCCGTTCTACATCTGGCCTGGCAGCTACAAGGACTACCACCTTCCTACTACGTTCTCTCTTGGGTTGGGAAATAGCCACTCAGCTTGGCTTCCATTTTTATGGGTGGAACTAGAGAGCAACTCAGTGCTGCATCCAGTTCAGCCACATCCATACCCACAGATGTCCTCAGCCTAGCCCAGGACCAGGTGGTCATTCCAGCCCTTCTTCTTCCTCCACTCTTCCCCCTCCCCTACCGGACAGACACGTATGCACACACTCTGGTTTGTCCTAAGATCTGGAAGGGCTGGGCAGGTAACAAAAAGCCCTCAAGCAACTGTTGTTCAATCACTAAGTTGTGTCTGACTCTTCGTGACCCCATGGACTGAAGCACGCCAGGCTCCTCTGTCCCCCACTACCTCCCAGAGATTGCTCAAATTCATGTCCATTGATTTGGCACCCAAGCAAATAATGCCCTTTGTTTTCCTAAGGCATATGACCAAATATGACGAAAGTCACCTCCAGGTGATCCTAATAAATAGCATTTTTCCCTGATGAAGAAGTGAAAGCCTCACTCATTTTAGCAAGTTTGTGCATCATTCTTAGAATTTCGCCCACTTCTCCATAAATATTAGACCTAAATAAATATTAGATTGCAGTTAAATCAGTTTTTTGCTTCAGAAATTGTACCAAATATGAATGACTGACCAAATATGAGAAAAAAAGTTATGAATTAAAAAAAAAATCTTTTGAGGAAGAGAAATGATGAGTTGCTAGATTAGAGCTTTGAAAGCATGTCTTATAGAAATTTACTATTTCTACACCTTTTTATAAAGTCTAATTCTGTGAGATCTATTGTTTCCTTGCACACATGGTACTTTAACACAAATGGAGACATGGTTCAATGTGTAATTGAATGAATGGCCAGTAGTAACACCAACTGCTCCACATATTCATCATTACCTTTAAGAAAAGCAGTTACACCCAAGTGACTGCTTGCTTTTTCCCTTAAATGTTAAAATGATAAAATTGAGAATTCCTTGCTTGAAATATTGCTAATGGACATTTTAACTTTTCAGTAACTTGAATTTGAATTTATTTTACATTTAAATGAATTTCAGATTCAATGAAATATTACAAAGTTGTAATAAAGGGTATTCATCTATTTATTAGATGCCTTTTCTTTCCATGCGTTACAACTCAGACCAACGCTGTAAAATTTATTTTCATATTAAAAGTTGAAAAAACATTGCCCTAAATCACTTAATTGCTAAATAGACTCTAGAAGTGTAAGCATTTGTGGGAGAGAGAGTGTCCCACACATGGGGGTAGGGTAGCAGCCACTATACTGCCCCTCCCTAATGAATTAAAGTTGAAAGGCCATCCACTGAGGTGACTACTCCCCAATTTGAGAATTTTTTAAAGCTGATTGAGCTTTGTTGTGGTCCAACTCCTCAAGATTGGCCTTTGACATCATTCCTTTACAACCCACCCCCATGCCCTTGTAGAAGAAGGATGACCTCAAGTGGGAAACAATCTCCAGCATCGGCTTGGGTCTTTGATTTTGTAGGTTTATTTTACACATCCTAATTCTGCAGGAAACTCCCTGCAGATGTGGAGGAGCCCTCGATCACTGACCTCTTGTTAAAAGACAAACAGCCAGAAACCAGAAACATGACCGGAAAGATAAACAGCTGTCCAGGTCTCAGCTGCTGGCCAGAATGGCAACATCTTCAGAAATGAGCCTCATCCTCATCTTGATGGAGGAAGTCAGGCATTGAGTCTCCTTTGTTTACTTAGAGATGGTAAATGCATGGCACATATGTCCTCCAACCCCTCTCCCATATTCATGACAGACATCACTAATCAATCACTATATCCTTTTCCTCTGAACCTGAAATCAGCCCCAGAATTCTTCTTGAAGAGAAGTCTAGCCAGATTCCATGGTATCAGATTAAGTCCATTTGCCATCCTGGGAGTCCAGGTTCTAAGGGATGAGGATTATACAAAAATCCTCATGGGGAAAGGGGCACTTTGTTCAAGTCCTAAACAGCGTAGGGAGTTCCGTTGCACTGAAATACCATCTCTGACACCAGTAACACTGATTTAAGCAAAGAGCCTTCAGCCAGAAGATGCTGGTGCTGATGTGTTTGCATTTACTGAACGTGAGCTGTGTGCCAGGCGCTCCGAGCACCTCACATGTACTGTCTCATTTAATTAATAAAAGATGACTCTGACATGAACACTACCCAGGACCCAAGATTCATTTCTCAGATCCAGCATGTTTCACAGATGAGCAGAGCCCAAGTTGCGTAGGACAGCTGCATGCCAAGAGCACTCTCAGCCTCCCAGGACCTGAGCTCCATTAATTCTGCTCATGAAGGAGGGCCCTTCTAAAAGCCAGCGCAGCCCTGGCCCAACTGTTTCAGTCTGTCACTCAGCCACATTCTATTTCTGAACACGCAGCTTCAAAAACGCAGCACACTTTGTAACACAGGCCACCTTTGCCCCAGATGGACAGCACAGTTTCCACAGAGAACATACATTTCCCTTCCTCCATCTACCAACCCAAATTAAGTCCTAAAAGGCACTGTGCGTGTGCTAAGTAGCTTCAGTCAGAGCTGACTCTTAGCAACCCCATGGACTATAGCCCGCCAGGCTCCTCTGTTCATGGGATTCTCCAGGCAAGAATACTGGAGTGGGCTGCCATGCCCTCCTTCAGGGGATCTTCCAGACTCAGGGATTGAACTCACGTCTCTTGCATTGCAGATGGATTTACTGCTGAGCCACTGCGGGAAGCCCCCATCTACCACATCTGATGACATTTCTGAGAGCTATGAGGGTGACAAATCTATTCAGCAATCAGATGATGCCAAAAGCTTCATTTCAAAAAACAAGAGATAGAAAAGCTATGGGGCTTCTTCTCCCAGGCCTGAATCAGATTCTGACCTGCCGAGTCATCTGCCCTTGTGGGATGGCATTTGGCCACAGACTGGGACAAATTCCAGTGTTACTTGGCCCTCAGGAATCCTCCATGGATCCTGGGTGACAGACTTGTACCAGCTGCTCCAAGATCTGGGGAGTGAGAAAATCAAAATGATGACGAAAATAATAATTAAAAGGAGAGCTACCGATTTACTGGATGTTTGATAAGCACCCTTGAAATATACCAAATGCTTCACATACACTCTCATGGCTAATGCCCCAACTCTCCTATGACCTATTCACATAGAAATGCTGCTTGTGTTTATCTCTTGGGGAAAAGGCTCTAGCGAAATCATGGCTTGATTTCAAAGCTAAGATTTTGAAGAGGGCCTTTAATTCTGCCTGCCCATGTGCAAGAAGGACAGAATTCTCCTTGGTTTTCTTCAGGACATACAACCTGGAGAAAAACGATCCGTGTGAACATGCTTTGGACGATTTTGTGGAAAAGAGAGAAGCTGTCTATGATGTTTCTGCTTGCTGATATACTGTTCTGGCTCCCTGTTAGCTGGATGAACCTTATTATACTGTCCTCCATAATGTGACTTCTAAATCTTAAAAATGGTCTTTCTTTACAAACTTTCATCAATCGAACCAGCACCCAAAATGGCTGGCTCGGGGGTTGCAAGTTTCTCAAGGGCAGAGGTTGTGTCTCTTACTCATCTGTGAGTTCCACATATCTGGCATAAAAGAGCCAGGCTAGAAATGTGAGTTGAGGATAAGGGACCGGAGAGTGGGCGAGGGAAGGAAGCCACAACTTTCTGTAGCATTATCTTGTCAACTAAAGTCCACACTTTGTCAACAAGCATCTACCACGCCCTGCAAGACAGGAAGGCTTGTTCCTGCTTGATACTGCCTTAAAAGATCAGATGTCTGACACGAATGTCACCTCTAATGAGAGGGAAATAGCTTTGAATATTAAGTCAAGTATTAAGGAAAGACTTAATATATGTCTCTAATGACAGCCACTGGTCTGATGGATTCTCAGGAGAATTAAAAGGTCCACACTGATGGCCTGGGACGATCCTCTCCTATCACTGCCCTTCTGCAGTAGACCAGCTGCTAGCCACTCAAATCCACACTTTTCCTGTCCAAAATGGTAGATGCCAGAACGACAAGGCTCCTGGCCAAGAAAAAACAAAGGCTCAGCCTAACGAGAGCATGCTGAGGGTGAGAAAGCTCAAATCTGAGAGGGCCACACATCAGAAATGGGAAACAAAAGAGGCAGCTGTTTGGGGTGCAGATGGGCAATCCTCCTCTTCCAGGACACATTAACACTCACAGGGGCAGCAGCAGGGCTGAGGTTGGAGGGGGCGGTTGTGCTTTAGATGGATTGGACCCCACTCCACAGAATGCAGGCCTGATCTGAAAGCTGAACCAGTAAATTCCTCCTGATACAATTTCAGCCCGGAAATTCCAAAGGAAGGAAGCCCACTCTCTTGGGTTGAGCTGTTAAAACTTGCATTGCACCCCTCTTCTTCAAGCAGAAAGCACAGGGCTCTCTCCACTATGACTCTGCATCCAGCAAAGAGGGACAATGTCTTCCTAGCCCAGCATCCCAGTTTCCCCATAGAAGCACCACAGTTAGGCAGGTCTGATGGGGAAGAGGATGCCCAAACGGAATCTGGGTGAGCTAGATTGGACACCAAACTAAGTCTGCAATCAATGGATTCATCATATTTACCTCAGAGCCTTCTGTGTACCAAGCACAATTCTAGGTATTGGTTACACACCACTGACAAAATAGACAGACCCAGCTGCCTTCAAGGATAATGAATGAACCCTACCTTAACCTTGTGAAAGTCACTGGATCATAAGATGTTAAACTCACAAAGCTTGAACTGGGGTTAAAATCTGAGGCATGCTGTATTTTAATTGTGCAACCTCAGGTGCCCAGCTTCTCCAGGTTTGGGGGGAGGATTAAATTAAAGGAGGAATCTGAAAGACTCCAAGTAGGGTCCATGCCTCCCCCCAGGTCTCCGGATTCCAAGCCAGGTGTTCTTCCTTCCATATTCTACAGCCAAGAATTGCCATACACACATGGACCCATATACACAGAGACATCATCCTTAAAATAAGATGCCCTGTTCTCTTTGATCTCTTATCCTCACAGCCACCTGCAGGGTAGGTATTTCTAAGAATGAATGTAAGAATGAACGTCCTCTCCAGACCTCCAACTACAGGGAGCATAAATGACTAAGGAGCCCAGCTGCTGGGCTCTGAAATTCATCAATGCATCAGCAGTAGCTCTGAGCTGAGCTTCCCAGAGGCAATGGCTGGACCCAGGAGGGGTATAGAGGCAAGTCTGCTCCTGAGAGACACGGATGCTCTGATAACCAACTTTGTTTTGTTGCCATTTTAAAATTTTTATTGGAGTATAGTTGCTCTGTGTTAGTTTCTACTGTCAGAAAAGTGGATCAGCTATATGTATACACAGATCCCTTCTTTTTTGGATGTCCTTCCCATTGAGGTCACCGCGGATCACTGGGTAGAGTTACCTGTGCTACATAGCAGGTTCTCATTAGTTATTGATTTTATATATGGTATCAATAGCACATATGTGTCAATACCGATCTCCATTCTTCTCTCCCCCCTTTCTCCCTTATTATCTGTACATTTGTTCTCTACATCTGTGTCTCTGTTTCTCCTTTGCAAATAGTCTATACTATTTTTTTAGATTCCATATATATGCATTAATTAATGCACATATTAATGCAGAATTAATGGGGGCTTCTCCAATGACTCAGTGGGTGAAGAATCTGCCTGCACTGCAGAAGACACAGGAGACACAGGTTCGAACCCTGGGTCAGGAAGATCCCCTAGAGGAGGGCGTGGTAATCCACTCCAGTATTCTCGCCTGAGAAATCCCATGGACAGAGAAGCCTGGTGGGCTACAGTCCAAAGGGTCACACGGTCGGATATGACTGAGCGGCCATGCACGCACACATACGCATTAATATGTAGTATTTGTTTTCCTCTTTCTGACATGCTTCACTTTATACGGCAATCTCTAGGTCCATCAATAGCCAACTTTGACTCCAGGGCGCCCTGATATTATCTTCCTTGGAAATCTAGGATCTTCCCTCACAACCTTCCCTCCCTCTCTCCTTCTCTCAAGGGCAGACCTGCACTGCTGTCTGACCATTTTCCTAGCCCAAACATTGCCCCTACTAATATCTTTGCCCACTGAATCCTGTCTTGGTGTCTGCTTCTTGCCAGATCCTAACAAACAGAATCTCATTATCTCTGTACTACAGGTATGGAGGCTGACGTTCAAAAAACAAGTAACCAGCCCAGAGTCACAAAAGGGTTTGAAAAGAGCTGCAACGGTATCAGCTCTTGGGGAATCCAAATGACACAGACACCGCCCACCCTTCCATAAAGAGCCCCAGAGCCCCACAAAGGCCCTGCAGTGTATTTTGTGAAGCTGGAAGCCTTTCCCCGGGTCCCACAGCTGATGAGTGGCAGGCCAAGACCAAAGCCCAGGTTTTCAGCATCTGAATCTGGGCTTCCTCCTCCCAGCTGGTGAGCTCCAGGATCAGAGCCTTCCTGGTGAGAGCGTGTCTCCGCGGTTCACCCCGCCCCATGGAGCCACAGCAGGTTTTTGCATTTAGTAAGTGTTTGGAGACAATCATTTCATAAAAGTTAATCCGCTCTGAGTCAGAGCCAGCTGAGACTGATAACTCCAAGTATCCCCAAAAGTGGAGTTCAGATGCAACGCCACATTTCTTCCCAGCAATCCTGGCCACCTGAGGCCTGACCGCCTTCAGATGAAACATGGATGTGTCCACATCCATGTATCCTCAGCCTGCCCCAGTTGAGAGATCTCAAAGCTCCTTCCCCAATGTCAGGAGGAGCCTGAGGAAGGATAGCCATCCCTCCGTCACCACTTGCAGGCCGAACACCTAGGTAGCTGGTGGAGACGCCCAAATACCACCGCAGGAAAACCAATCAATGCTGTCTAGATGACTGTAGCAGAAGACTGCAAGGGGAGACAGACAGCCTTGCCGGCCAAAGGCCACTGAGGGGAGTCCAGGGGAAAGGAGCTCAGTTCTGTCTACATCCTAGGCGATGCACAGGTGGAAGAGCAAAGGTGCACAGCCTCCCTCGCTCTCCTGCCAAGGCCAGCTTGCAGGGACAGCCAGTAAACAGGCTGATCAGCGTCCGAGCCATTCAAACCTCCGATGTGTCAACTGATGTCTGTTTTAAGTTACTCACAGAACTAGCCTCTCTCTTACTCTTGGCAGCCAATCAAGCCGTGGACCAGGGTCAGCCGCAGCAGAGACAGAGAGAAAGTGAGAAAAGGTGAGTGGGTTTATAGAACAGTATTTTAGGTCGGAAGAAGCACAGGGCCTGAGCACCGCATTCAGCTGTGTCCCCGAAGAACAGAAGGCAGGAATCAAAGGGCAAACGGTTATTGAGGGCTTTGCTGATTGCCAGGTACTGTGCTAATTGATTTATGTCCATTATGTCATCTAATCCTCACACTCGAGACAGTCAGTACTATTATGATTTCCAACACACAGAAGAAGACACTGAAGTTCAGAGTGGTCCCGAAGCTTTCCAATGAATAATCAATCGTCAAGCCTGAATTGTAACCAGTTGGTCTACCCTTGAAGCTTACTTTATCCACCACAGCAATACATGATTCCCTGTGTTTTCTGAATACCTACTGTGTGCCTCATGTAATCCTTACAAAAACCTGACAAAGTCTGTGTCATACCCATTTCTAAGAAGTGAGAACAAAACTCAGAAAGATGAACTGAGTAAAAGTCACATTGCTAGTAGGTGGGGTGGGGTCGGGAGTGGGGGCATAGGATGGAACTGAGGCAAAGTGGCTCCGCACACCCTAAGTCCTTCTCATAGGTGCACCCAGGGGTAGCCACACACACTGTTCTTTTCCTTTTTTTTTTTGCCCAGGAGGGCATTTTTATGCTAGCAATGATTCTGAATACTGATCAAACATTACCAATGGCTTCAGTACCAAACCAAACACTTTGCACATACTAATAACCTCATGTGATCAGAATCACTTACCTGCCAGGTAAGTGGCATGACCTCGATTTCACAATCTGAGGCTCAGACAGGCACAAGTACTGGAAGCAGACCTAGAGTCCTAACTCTGACCCATCATACTGCCTGCCAGCCTAGTGTCTCACAGGAGATAAGAGTTCAACTCAAAAAAAAAAAAAAAAAAAAGAGTTCAACTCAACTGTCTCCTTTCCACTCAAATAAAATATGCTTTTTGGCTGAAGAATCCCCTTTAAAGCAAGTTGTTAACGAATCAGCAAAAGAAGTTTCAGGGTATCACCCTGAACAGGATTCCCCAAAACAACCTCTAGAAGGTACAGGCAGTGTGGGTCACCCAGTCAACTGGCCACCCTGCTCTCCTACTGAACTTTCCCTGGGCCTGAGCCTCCACAATTTGCCTCCGACTTTCCTAGGACATGGCTCTGGCCTTTCAAATCAGCAAGATTCCAGCAGAGGCCTGAGCTCATGCTCAGCCCAGCCCCTCCCTGTCGCCAGGCAGCCAGCTCCTTGTTTTTCCTCCATGATGATGGATACAACCTGTCAGGGAAGCTGGGAATATTTTTAGCTCTGAACTGATTTTTATCTAAATTTAACTTTGGGCCACAGCATCAGCAGAGTTCCGTGCGAAGGGCAGCCAGCATTTTCATGGTGACACATCATAACGAAGGCTCCGTGTTTCTCAGATGCCCTGGCTGGGCCTGAAGCTTAAAGGAGGCAAACGGCTCTTCAGGAAAAAGATCTTGATCCTGGAAGACTAGAGTCATCTCACTGCAGAGCTAGAGGGAACTGTAAATACTATCCAACTCCACCTGCCATTTTACAGGTGGGGAAACTGAGACCCAGCAAGTCTAGTGACTAGAACTACAAAGCCCAGAAGCTTGGTCTTGCTTTTTTTCCATGACATCAGGTTGCCTCTGAGGAACATAGTGAACAAACCAGATGTGACATCTGCAGAGAGCTATACTATTTTTATTTTATAAATCATAAAATCAAATGCTCTGTGTCGTGGAGCTAAAGTTTGTTGAACCCTGATCTTCAGTCAGCAGCACTAACAGTCTGGTTCAGCATACTTAACAAGCCCATGGAAAGTGGATTTCTTCCAAGGTTCAGTTTTTTTAAAGTTCCAATCAAAAAATGTCCATGCGGTATGTTCTTCTCTCTCCCCTGCTTAAATGCTGGCTCCTGGAGAGCAGAGCGTTTTCAGTCTAATTCACTGTTTTATCTCCAAAACTCAGAATACCACCTGGCACTTCATGGACAAAGGATAAATATTTATTAAATGGTAGAGTGATTGAATGAATGAACAAATGAGTAAATATCAGGAGGAGAATCATCAGGCCAAACTGACTCTTGGTAGGAAAGAGAGAACAAAACCACAAGTGAAATACTGTGAAATCCCCCTTTTTCCTTCCTGCCCACCAAGGTATGCAGCCACTCATAACTTTTAGGAGGATTAGATGAAAGGTTCTTGAATCGTCTTTCAATAAAAGGCAGACTGAAACACTCAAATGGCCACCATCATTCACACGGCTGGCTAGAATATTACATGACTGAATCCTGAAATAAGAAAAAGAAATAAACAGTATGGAGGTTCTTTTAAAAAGAATACCTAAAAATAGAGCTCAAAAGAACCGATCTGCTAATGCAGGAGGCATAAAGAGATGTGGGTTTGATCCCTAGGTTGGGAAGATCCCCTGGAGGAGAGCGTGGTATCCCACTCCAGTATTTCTGCCTGGAGAATCCCTTGGACAGAGGAGCCTTGTGGGCTACAGTCCACAGGGTCTCAAAGAGTTGGACACAACTGAAGTGACTTAGCACGCACACACCATATGACCCAGTAATCCCACTCCTGGGCATATATCCAGAAGAGATGAAAATCTTACTTCAAAAAGATACACGCACCCCAGTGTTCACAGAAGTGCTATTTATAATAGCTGAGACATGGAAACACCCGAAATGTCTATCAACAGATGAATGGATAAAGAAGAGGTAGTGTATAGATATATATGCAATTGACTACTACTTGGCCATAAAAAAGAATGAAATACTGCCATTTGCAACAACATGGATAGACCTAGAGATTATTAAACTGAGTGAAGTCAGATAGACAACGACAAATATCATATTTTTTTTAGAATCAAAAAAAATTAATTTATAAAACAGGCTCACAGACATAGAAAACAAACTTACAGTCATCAAAGGAGAAAGGAGGGGGGAAGGATAAATTAGGAGAGTGGGATTAACAGATTGCTGCACTTACGTGCTGTCATGTGCAACTATTTGCGACCCCATGGACTCTAGCCTGCCAGGCTCCTCTGTCCATGGAATTTTCCAGGCAAGAGTACTGGAGAGGGTTGCCATTTCCTACTCCAGGGGATCTTCCCAACCCAAGGATCGAATCCATGTCTCTTGCATCTCCTGCATGGGTAGGTAGATTCCTTTCCACTGTATCACCTGGGAAGCCCAAGAGATACACACTACTATATATAAAATAGACAAGCAACAAAGATTTAATGTACAGCACAGGGAACTATATTAATATCTTATAATAACTTGTCATGGAAAAGAATCTGAAAAAAATATGAATATAACTGAATCACTTCGCTGTATGCCTAGAACTAATACAATTTTGAAAATAATCTACACACCAATTTTAAAAAGAGAAAGAAATAGAAAGAAGAAAACTAAACGCAAGAAGAGCACAAAAGTACGGTGACACAGCCTGCTATTATGAAGGGTCACAGTGGATCCCACAGCAGAACACAATATTAGTCCAGAGCCCTCTTCTCTGAGCCAGGATTTTTAATAATTTTAGAGTTAGATCACCTCGGGGTTTGGGAATGGAGGACACACAGCCCAATCAGCAAGGCAGTGAAAAGAGTGGCTTTCCTTTTCGTTCTATTCCTAACTTAAGTAACTTTGTGGGGAAAGACACAGGCCTTTGCTACAGTACATTTATTTAAACTGAGAAGTTACCACTCTCTTACCGACACAAGTGAATTAATTAATATATTCTGAGGCTCTGATAGTATCAGGTGGCCCAGGCCCCACATGGTAACATGTTTATTTTCACAAGTGAGTCACTAAATATATAAACATAAAAGGTTGTATTTGTGTACATTTGAAGGCACACAATATGGGGAGTGAGATGAAGAAGGAGCAAGAGTAAAACCAGGATTTACAGAAAGAAATCCAAATACGCTTTATTTATTAAATGCCCATTATATGCTCAGCACTCTATCATAAAGAATTTTCAGGAGGAGGAAATCTGGATAAAAGAAAGCAGATGAGATTAAAATATATATATATATATATATATATAAAACAGCGTTCTTAACTTCACAGAGCTTTAATTTGTTAGATGAAACAAATACAAACATCCATATATAAAATAAATGTATGTGCTTAGCATAGTAAAGCATTAGTGAATGGCTTTATGAATTGCCATGACTCCAAAGTCCCAAGAAAGAAAGCTCTAGGTGGGTCAGGGCAGTCAGGGAGTGCTTCCTGAGGGAGGTGACCACAATGTGTTGAATGGACGCTAAAATTTAGACTGACAGGAGCTGTCTGAAACAAAGGTGGGTGGCAGGACTGTGTAAACCCCTTCACAAACAGGGAAATTTATGCATTTCACAGGAGGAGAAAAGGTAACCATAAAACAATTAAAAGGAGGAAATGGAATGAAATAAATGGTCCATCTGAGTGTTTGAATTGTTAACTGAAAATTCTTTTCATGAACACAACGGACCTTTACTGGGCCTGCCCACCACCAGCTGCTTTCATACATGCTGTCTGCTTTGGTCACCACTACAATCTGTGATGAAGGTCCTGTTCCCATTTCACAGGTGAACAATGGAGGATGACTGAGACCAAACATCACAGAGTCCATGCGGATTAGAGGCAAAATGCTGCTTGATCTGTTGGCCTCCCACACCTCTGCTGTTTCTACTTTTTCTCATTTCTGAAAAAGTTCCATGCTGCCCACCCCAGCTCTCCTCCAAATTACTACTCTCTTTCTCTACCACTGCCTCTCAGCTACAGCTGTAATACAACCAGAAAAACCACTCCTGACTCATATTAGCAATATATTTTTTCACTCTCCATCATCATCACCACCATCATCATCATCAGCATCAGCAGAAGTCCCACCATCACCATCAACATCATCACCACCACCACCATCACGAGCACCATCACCATTCTCATCACAGTCAGTATCGTCACCTGCCACTTATTGAGTGAACACCCTGATCCACTCACTGCGGACCAGATATTGACCTAGGACCGGGTACTAATAAGCCCTTGACACACATTCATTCACTGAATCCTCAAAACAACCCTGTATGGTGTATATCATTTATTATTTCCACTTTGTGGATGAGGAAACTGAAGCTTAAAGAAGTTAAAGCACTCGCCCCAGGTCACAGCAGTGGCCGAATCTGGGTTCAAAATGCAACTTTCCTTCTCCCACGCCATCCGCTTCATGCTACACCCAACTGACTAAATTCTACCCCTGGCAGCTTTGCAGAGCAGTTCCATGAAATTATTAAGCAGATGTTCTTGCTCTACTAGAATGCAACATTTATTGCTGAGGCGGAAATTGTTAGAGGATTTGCCATAATGTATTTTACATGCATATCATTAGAATTACTCAGGGTTGAGAGGAAAAAAAAGTTCCCAGTAAAGATTTTTCTTTCTTTCTGACTTTGATGTCATCATAAACCCACAGTGTTCCCCTGGACAAACAAACAAACAAAACCATTCTTTTGTTTGATTAACGTCAGAGTCAGAAGTCAAATGGGCTCTAATTTAGCATTTCCTTAGACTCTGATCTGGGCTTAGCATTTCATAAGCTGAGCCTTAAATGCAGTGGTTTAAAAAATAAATCCCTCTCCAGTCAGTCTTGTTCCACATTGTACAGATGTGGACAAGGTTTGCAATAATCATGAATCGTGTGGTCTTGCACTCTGACTTGAGTTTCAAGAAAGATGGGGGCTATGACATCTCCTACCTTTGAACCCCCTTAGACCATACTGAGGACCTCTCTTGGCATCCAAGTTCCCTGCCTCCTTCCTTCCACTGTGTTCAATCTCTGCACAGATAACAATAGGTTCTCAGTCATCTCTCTGTCTCTAATGCTAGAGTCAGGACGGGCTGGTATCAGCTAGGTACTTGGGGACTACTGCCCTAAGGAACAGAGAGAAAACTCATGGTCATGGAATCAAAGGGAAAAGAGGCAATCATATTGGACGTTACAGATGAGTCTGACATCTAGGGATGAGAGGAACAATTCCTGGGCATGTATGAGGAGTCTGCAACAACACTGTGTATAACATTGAGTAAAACCTGAATATAAGCCACATTTTCAGTAATGGCAGATGGGTATATAAATTATTGTACACACATATAATGAAATGCCATAAAGCTATAAAAATATTGCTATACTACATGCAGTGTAACAGAGGGCAAACATTTGTTCTTGGGAGGTAAAAAATCTTAGATATTACAATTATTTGCAGCCCTCCCAAGAACCACAATATATAATCAGATATACAGTATATCTGTGGTATTAAAATTTCATGGTGGTATTAAAACGACTCCTTAGTGGAGCAGTAATGAAAAGAAGGCCAAGAATCACTGCTGTAGTAGGATCATTCACAATAGGGGTCACTATTAAAGATGCTACATGAGAAAAGCAGCTAACAATGGCATGACGCTGTTTTGTTAAAACACACACTGATACAGACAGTGAGAAATTCATGATCACTGGAAAAAACAGAAGTCATCATTTTCAGTAGTATTCTTAGAGTAGTGGGATTACAGATTATTCTTATCTTCTTCTTGCTTATCTGCATCTTCTAAAGTATCTATGAATATGTCTCTTACGAGAAAAAGGGCTCTGTGTGTGTGTTTCTAAGAGTAAGACTCTTGTGTTAATCTTGTGCTGAATCAAAGGGAACAGCAGAGCCATGTAGGCAGCCCTTGATTTTTGCTGCTTCATCTTTTATATTCAAAGATACAAATTTAATTTTAAAATAGGAGAAAATCACAACGTTCAACAAGCTTATTAAGTTATTCTAGTCTGCTTCTTGGACTACATTTCCTCACTTTTTTGGACCCTGTTTTCTGGATGGTTCCGGTAACTAAATATCCTTCAGCAAGGGTTGAGTTTGTCTAGTCAGGTTACCTACAATCTCAGCCTCCCATTCTCTTTAATCTCATGGAGACCCTCTTTTCCAGCAGGTAAGTCAGTAGGTACAAATCAGGCAGACGAAGGGAACATTTCTTCAAAGTTCCCAAAAAGTTACCGATCCCTTCCAGGCAGAATTCCATCTGCAAAGGATTTTTTAAAAACACGAGTAGGTATATTTTAGGGCTTCCCTGGGGGCTTAAATGGTAAAGAATCTGCCTGCAATTCAGGAGACCCAGGCTGGATCCCTGGGTCGAGTAGATCCCCTGGATAAGGGAATGGCTATACACTCCAGAATTCTTGCCTGGAGAATTCCATGGCTAGAGGAACCAGGTAGGCTTGTGTCCATGGGGATCACAAAGAGTCAGACATGACTGAGCAACTAACACTTTCACTTTTTAGGTGTCTTTTAATATACTTCGGGCTTGATCTCAACTTAATTTGACCCGTGTTAAAACTCCCAAAAGAAATCTATGTTACCTTTTTACTCAGTCCTAAATTTGCCCTAAAGTTCTCCTGGATTTTGATTGTTACTAACATTTGCAATTGTTGACTCTGGCTTTTATTTGTTTTAGCTGCTTTTCAGGGTTTTGAGAAAGAAATTATTTTGGCCCCTATGAAATTGACTATAATGTTTTAAGATTCTTTTCAGCTTTGCTCACATTAGCCCATTTGTTGTTTTAACAGGTCTTAAGTTGTTTCAGCTGTTTTTCGGTTAAACATTTTAACTTAAAATTATCATCTGATGTTATAGCATTTTAAGAATGTAATTACATTTATTTCAGTGCTTTTACATTCGTAACAGCTTTTAATATTTTAAGACCTTATTTAGTTCTAATCTATTCTTGGAACATGATTTCAAATATCGTGGGGAGAGGAAAAATTATTTTTAGAAACTATCTTAACCTTATGTTCTAATACAAAGAGTTGGTACAAAGTTTTGATGAGGAGAGAGTCATGAAGATGGAGATCTTAGTCCCAGACCCGGCTTGGCTGTCCAGTCAAATAACTGAGTCAAAGTCATCTCACCTTTCTGCGTCTGTTTACTCATCTGTAAAATGATGGGGATCAACTCATCATTTGGGGTCAACTTTGGAAGGTGGCTCACCAACTGCTCTGACAGCAGTCTTGACCTTCATGATTTTTGCCATCACACGGACTTACATGTTCAAATTTTTAAAAATTTATTTTCAAGAGAAATTTCATCTTACCCTGGTAAGTGGAAAACCCACATCAATTTCCATCCATGAAAGGTCAAGGGAAAATAAACACAAAAGAAAACCAAATGATGTTATTAAATTTGGGGTGAAAACTGTTGAAGGCTAGTTCAGGCTGAGAATTGTTAGAGATAAATAGCATCCAACTAAAATATTTTTCTTGATGTTAAAAGAAAAAAAAAGATGTAGCATGGGGTTGAAAAAGAACTAGAAAAGGATGACTTTCTCCTTGTATGATTCGGTGTTAAAGAACCAGATTTCTAGGGCTTCCCTGGTGGCTCGGCAATAAAGAATCTGCCTGCCAATGCAGGAGATGCAGGATCTGGGTTTGATCACTAGGTCGGGAAGATCCCCTGGAGAAGGAAGTGGCAACCCACACCAGTATTTTTGCCTGGAAAATTTCATGGACAGAGAAGCCTGGCAGGCTACAGTCCATGGGGTTGCAAAGAGTTGGACACAACTGAGCGACTGACCGCAACAAACCATCCACCTAAAGTCGAGGGATGCGCTACCCCAGCAGTGTCTCTCACTTTCTGAAAAGCTGATGAAAGGTATGTAGTGGAGCAAAACATCCAATAATAATAATAGGAACAGGTTTCCATGCCTATTCAGATCTTCTCTTATACATGTTATGTCTGTTTACCAATACAAGATGGATTGCAACATATTATGAGGCCAAAAATGTGAGCTGACCTATTTCAAATCTTAATAATATCAGGGACCTTTGAATAATTTGTAATAAAGGAGAGTCCCTTTTTCTCCTTTTCATGGGGAAGGTGGTATCCCCATGAAAAGAAATAAAGAAAGAGCTTGAGAGAAGGGGAGTTGCTGTAATACAGAGACACCCAGCAAATAATTTTGAAGTTGTTTCAGTCTGGGTTAGCTGATCATCTTTCGTAAGTTCCAAATATACAAAAGTGTTTTATGAACTCCAGTCTTATACCAAATGTAAGGCATTATAGAATGACCCTGTTGGACTGTGATGTAGTTATTACAACAGAAAAACTTCACACAATATACCCTGATTTGGGATGAAAACTCATTCAAAGGCCAACTTGGGGGAACGGGGCTTCACTTGGGACAATTCAACAAGCTCTGAGCTCCACAAACATGAATCCCTGAGTCAGCATTTCTCAAAGCATTTTCTTAAGAATGTTAGTGTGGAGAGATTTCTGTTTAACAAATAAAGCCCAATTTAAAAAAGCTCCTGTGACCCTTTACCCTTTGGTAAAGTCTGGCTACTATAACTTTCTTTTGAAAATTTAAAATTCCCATTAGTAGAGTAAAAGCTCTGAGAAGTCCTGTAATAATTTGCTTACCTTTGTTTAAGCACATGTTTGTATAATAACTTGTTGGCCAGATAAGCCAAGCAAAACTCATATTCAGGGCCACCCTAACTGATCTCTTTATTATTATTATTATTGGAGGATAATTGCATTACAGTGCTGTGTTAGTTTTGCTGTCCAACAAAGTGAATCAGCTATATGTACACATATATCCCCTCCCTTTTGAGTCCCACCCCCAACCCACCCCTCTAGGTCATTGCAGAGCATCGAACTCATGTATAATATGGTATATCATACTATATATAGATATTATACTATACATAGTACTATACATAGTACATAGTATAGATCCCTGTACTATATAGCACGTTCCCACTAGCTAGCTATTTTACACATGGTTGTGCATATAGAAAGTGAAAGCAAAGTCACTCAGTCGTGTCCGACTCTTTGCGACCCCGTGGACTGTAGCCTACCAGGCTCCTCCATCCATGGAATTTTCCAAGCAAGAGTACGGGAGTGGGTTGCCATTTTCAATCCTAACTGATCTCTAATGGCAGCATCATTGTCAGGGCACTCTGGGACCAGGACAAAGAAAAATACTGAGGAGGAAACAATATTCTGTTTTCTTGAATGCTTTATGGAAGAGTGTTTTCACTTTGGAATTAATGTAAGCGAGTATTTCCCAGAAATTCTAAGGACTTTGGGACATTTTAGGGATCTTGGAATTCTTGTCTCATGTCAGTATTTTAGTATTCCTTGTTTCCTGGACCAGACATAACAGGTGTACTAAAGTGACCAGTTAGGACCATGGTGTACTGAAAATGGGCTTCCCTGGTGCTGAAAATAGATCCGGACCAAATATCAACAAATGTAATCACTTAGGAGAGGATTCAAAGCCACATGTCCAAAGCTCCCCATCCAGCTAGAACAGAGGGCCCCAGCCCCCAGCGAACACTCCCTTCATGGGCTGTGCTTGGGCCCCTCCGTCCTCTGCTTCTCGGTTTTACAGCTGACATCGTCTGACCTGTTTCCAGTTAGCCTGGATGTCCGTCTTTCTTCTGCCCTAAGTCTTCGATTCACTGCCCCTAGGATCTGGACCTTGGTGGCTTCTGCTCCAGCAGGAAGTGATCCTGTGTGGTTCTGCCCTCTCTGGGGTCCTTCTGATGATAAGGGCCCTTCGCCTCAGACCCTTGGCTCTGTTGTCTTGGGCCAAATGACCTTAATGACTCTGGCCCCATCAGTTACTCTGTGGCCAAACTCTGGGCTCCTCCCAAGAGCTCAGGCCTTGCCCATCAGGATGCTTACTTCCGGAGCCTTCATCTTGGACTAGGATTCCTGCTCTTAGTTAAGATTCCATCTCTCACTGTGGCTCAGGAACAAAAGGCCCAGGTGGAGAGGACACTGAACCAGCCCTGCTTCAAACCCCGCCCCTATCCCTCCGGCCACTCCCCAACTGACTCCCCATTGGTTTCCACCCCTGACTTCCTCAGCCTTCAGGCTGGTGGCCACCCATGGTGACTCTATCCCAATCTATGTTGACCACGAGGCTTCACTGCTTTAAGTCCTTCCCTTCCCAAAGTCACTGCCTTGTCTCTGGCTCATGGCACGCCTCCTGTGAAGGGCCTGGAATCTTTTCCCCACCAACTTCCCCCATAGTAGGCCCAAGCAGTTAGGAACACATTAACTCCATGCTTCCTGAATCCTTCTTTCCTCTACATACTCCTAAAAGCCACTGGCAAGTGGGTTTTAGGGCAAGAAGTACCCTACTCCTGGCATATATGTTCTAAGTTCCACTGTCTCCTCTCTAAATAAGAGCAGCAGTGAGGATCGTAGGAGTCACTAATATCTCCTATGTGTGCCATGATCAGTCACTAAGTCATGTCCAACTCTTTGCGACCCCATGAACTGTAGCCCACCAGGCTCCTCTGTCCATGAGACTTCCCAGGCAAGAATACTGGAGCAAGTTACTATTTCCTCCTCCTGACCCAGGAATCAAACCCATGTCTCTTGCATTGGCAGGTAGATTCTTTTACTACTGTGCCACCAGAGAAGCCCCAATATCTACTGAGCACTGACCAAATGCCAGGCATCTTGCTAATTGAGCACTTCAGGTGGCTTATCTCATCTCACACCATAAGAACCTGGTGAAGACAGGTACTGTGGTTTTCCCCAGGCTTATGAGGAAAATAAAGGAAAATGAGAAAAATAAAGCTTGAAGAGGTCAAGTACTTTGTCAGATAGAAATTGTAAGTAGTGGATCCAGGATGTGAAACCAGGCCCTCCCCCAATCTTCTACTATTCTGCTTCCCTCCTTCACAGGCAACCTCACCCTTGGAACCTTAAGGAAAAACAGTTTCCAGAGGGCATATTTTACCATCTTTCAAAGAACTCTGTCTTGCATGCACAGAGAGGGGTTCACAGGAGGAAAACACCCTTCTTCCTTTTGTGGCTACTCCTAACTCATAATTCTCTCAATCACAAATCCATTCCAGAGGCTAAGGGATGACTGTTAGTCACTATCACATGGACTATTTTTAACACCGATATCTAACTCTGAGAATTATCCATCGGCAGTTTATTCAGACTATTCTCATACAAAGCAAACACTTAAGAAATCTAATCTGTCCAAATATTTACATCCCACCCAATCTTTTTAAAACTCTGGGTTCTGCCAACACTTTCTGAGGGACCTTGGATGGCAGTTCCCACGGCTCATTGTATGTTGCGTGAAAATCTGTCAGGATTGGTGATGGTTTATTAGGTCCCACAGATAACTACCAAGTACAATACTTGGGTTATTTTTCTGACATGGGCTCTCCCAAAACATGTAGGAAAAAAGTCATATGAAATCCCCAGATTTGGGCCCTGACACTCATTACACTGTCTTCTGAGAACTTCACTAAGATGCTGGGAACATAAGCCTTATAATAGCTAGCTTCTGCTGCCCATTGAGGGCTCTGCATGTCCTAGGCCCAGGGAGCTCTGCTCTGCTCAGCAGCTGGAACTGAAGAAATTCAGCTGCAGGATGGGTTCTATTCAGTCCTTCAGCCGCTAGGAGCCAAGCTTAGAAGCATGTTGGGTCTCCATCCCTACCAGCAATGAGCTTAGATTGGAGTCTACTGCGTTTAAAGTCAAATGACATCCAAGCCCCTGCAAAGTCCTAGTTTTGTGTCACTCACCCTCAATAAAGGTAGAGCTGTGCTTGACCTATAGATTCCACAAAAGCCTGGGGCAATCACCTCAGTAATGCCTTGGGCTTCCCCACTCATTCACTCTCTTGTCAATCTACCCTCTCTTCTTCCATCCCCCCTTCCTTCCTTCCCTCCCCTTCTTCCTCCTTCTTTCAGTCCCCTTTCTTTATCATTTTCATTGAACCCTTACCATAAGCCAGGCACCATGCTAGATGCTGGCGAGACGGAGGGAGTGCAGTAAACATATTCCTGCTCTCATGATGAATCATTTTTGGATCTGAAAGAAGAGGGGCACCTATATTTATCCATTTTCACCTAATCTATTTCTTCTTTTTCCTGAACTCACAATTAGTCAGCATTTTCCAGGACCTCTTGTAGCCAGGTGCAGCCATGTGACTTGACTGAGTTCTGGCCAACCTAAATATGGGTAGAAGGCATGTACACTATCTCCCATAAAAATTCCATATGCTTTCTCTCTTCCATCATACACAATCCTATGGCAGAGGACCCACTGGAGGTCCCCAAGGCCCCAAGTAATACTGATCCATAAGGTAGAAGGAGCTAAAGTTCCTGAATGACTCTGTGGAACCAAGCATTCCCATATTCCTACCACTCATTCATGCTGGTATGTGACATTAAGTGAGAAATACATCCCAATTATGTTAAGTCACTGAGCTTTGGGGGTTTCTTGCTATATCAGTGAGCCTACTCTAACCAATACTCAGTCATGAGATTGACTAATTACATCATGTTTCTCTGGCAAGAATCCTAAGAAGGTATTTCTCCCAGGAATATTTAAATTTTGCCCAACCAGAAGGTCTCAAATTTAGCTTAATTCTTCACATGGATAGCAACCAATACATAACAGCTTAGTGTTGTTTCTGCAGAATTTAAAAAGAGTTATTTTTAAACAAATTGGTACATGACAGGAGAAGTTTGACAAATCAATGGAGGAAAGATGAACTATTCAATAAATGGCTAGGACAACTCCATCATAAAAAGACAATTAAGATTAGATTCATAGTTCATATCACAGAAAAATAAATCCCAGGTCAACTGAAAACTTAAACATAATATTCAAAACTTGAAAACTTTCAGAGGTACAAATAAGACACAGTATTTAATACAAAGAGGAGGGAAGAGCATCTGGAAAAGGACTCCAAAGCAGAAACAAATAGGAAAAGATTGGGAAAAACCAATTGTATTCAAATAAAAAATCAGCATAACAAAAGCTTTCAGAATGCTGCAATAATCTAGGACAGGGGTCAGCAAACATGACCCTCAGGTCATAATCTGACTCTCTGCCTGCTCTTTTGTAAATAAAGTTTTATTGGAAAACAGCCATGCTCATTTGTTTATGTCGACAGCTGCTTTCAGTCTGGACTGACAGAGCTGAGTCGTTGCCACTGAGCCTGTATGGGCCACAATGCTTAAAGCATTCACTAACTGGCCCTATGTAGAAAGAGTCTACTGATACCTGGTTTAGAAGAAAGTATTTGCAATACACATAACTGACAGAAGATTAGCGCATGCTCATTTCACTCACATGTATAAGGAGGCATTGTCTGCAGGGGCTAAACGTCCCTGTGAGAATAGATAAACACAGTTGTGAAGTGCCTATACACCAGAATATTATAAGTAGGAATGAATTAGATTTGCATGTATCAACAAAGATAAATTTCAACTAATATGGTACCAGTTTAAAAACACATTGAAGAAATATTACATATTTTATTTAGGTTTGTACATAAGTCACAAATCATAAAAACTATATTCATTGCCTTCAGTATATTTATTAGCTTCTGCTAAGGAGATTAAGGAATAAGAAGAGATGATATGGATTTTAGTTATTTCTATATCTTTAAAATGGTAACACACATTAAATATTAATAGTGAGTACATCATGTTTTATTACTTTCTATATCCTTCTCTACATGTGAAATCTTCTGATTGAAATAACAATAATAAAGGTCCAGATCATTGCTATTGGATAAGGGTTCTAAATATAGCTACCAAACTGCAAGGCAAAAACAAGTGTGTCCCCAAAACTGGAGGGCAGCTTTGGAATAACATCAGCTCTGCAACTCACTAGCTGTCATTGCAGCTCGCTAAGTCTCCTTTTCCTCATGCTGAGAATAAAGATTTTATCTATCTTATGGGTTTGTTCATAAGAATCAAATGAG
This sequence comes from Cervus elaphus, assembly GCF_910594005.1. NCBI lineage: Eukaryota > Metazoa > Chordata > Mammalia > Artiodactyla > Cervidae > Cervus > Cervus elaphus. Next base: position 82,041,529 of record NC_057826.1, read on the forward strand.
ATAATCCAGGCAAAGCATTTTTCACAATGCAAACACAAAATAATTGTTCAATAAATGGTAGATATTATAATTACTATTTTTATTATTATCTGTAAATTTATTAGCATAAATTGGTAGAACCAAACAAAAAGTAAATTCCACATTAATCATTAGCCACCTTTCACCTTAAAAGACAGAAAGTTTGTCAAAATAGGGAAGACTTGGCTAGCTTTATTTTTAAAGCAATTTATAAAATGAAGAAGGACTTCTTAGTAGAAGGGAGTTGTCTCCATGGGTTCTCAAAAGGGTAAGTCTTTGGAGTATGAATTATCTCCAGCTATACTTTAGGGAGAGTTTGGCTTTGAAAATTGGATGAGTGTCTATTTTTTAGACACATACTTTCTGATAATGAGAAAGAAAGCATCAGGCTCCCAAACTTTAAGCCCTCTTACACTTCTTCTCGATTCACTAGCCAAGTGATCTTTTAATAAAAATACTGTACTGTCAATAACTACCACAATGCTTGAAACTTACATATTACATCATGCAATCCTCACAATTCAGTAAAATAAATGTACTATCCTATTTTACAAATAAGAAAACTAAGGTTCTGTGAACTTGGTAAGATTACATAAAGTCACACACTGTAAGTGGGAGGGTTGGGCTAGCAACCTATGGTGACGTCACCATTTTCCAGCCGAACAGCTCTTGTGTACTAGTTACATCACATCATGGTAACTGCTCTTCATTTAGGATAATAACTGGCTTCCCCTATTTGCATTCCTCTAGGGATAAGAATGTGGGGATGAGCTAACATGTCTCTATGTTACCAGGTAGTTGCATTCATTACTCTTTTTAAAAATATTTGTTTATTTAGTTGTACTGCGTCTTAGTTGCAACACACAGGATTTTTAGTTGCAGCATGTGAACTCTTAGTTGAAGCATGTGGTATCTAGTTCCCTGACCACGGATGGGCCCCCTGCATTGGGAGCATGGAGCCTTAGCCACTGGACCACCAGGGAAATCCCTGCATTTATTACTCTTAATAATATGGGGCTCATGTAATTCAAGTCACTAACATTTAATATCTGATTCTGCAGGGGAGAATCAGACTGCAATGTTGGATTCAGACAAGCACCCCTGTTTTAAAGGTGTTGACAGAGTAGCTACACATCTCCTCTCCTATTTTGACAATGTTATTTTTTCCTCTGTTCAATTTCAGCATACTTATGAAATTAAGGCAACTGGAGAAAGAACACGATCTATGCAGAATACGTTGGTCTCTGAAGGGAGAATGAGTATCATACAATACCATTATTTAGCCCAGGAAAGCATGTGACGCCCCCTTAGACACTTCTACATTATACTTGCAAACCTGGCAGGAGCCTGACTCAGCAAACCAAAGAGATGCTGGCACAAATTATTTGGCACAAGTATTAAGAGGCACCTCTTATTTCTCCTTCAACAACTTCACAGGATCACTACTGATAGAGTAAAAGTAGAAAGGTCCAGTCCTGACACAGGCAATTTCTACCAGCCACGGTGGAAACAAAGGCTTTTTCATGACCTCGCTTCTCTTTATTCTTTACCCTTATACTATAAGAAAAAGATAATTAAGCCCAGAAATTTTCAGCAAGCTCTCAAAATCTCTCCCCTTCTTATGGCCCTTTATTCTTAAAAATCAACTAAAAAGCTATAATACAAACTCAGGGGGTTATGACAAAAAATAGACTCTTTAAACAGTGTCTTAGTCACCCAGTTGTATTCAATTCTGCAACATCATGGACTGTAGCCTGCCAGGCTCCTCAGTCCATGGGACTCTCCAGGCAAGAATACTGGAACGGGTTGCCATTCCCTTCTCCAAGGGATCTTCCCCATCAAGGGATCGAACTAGGGTCTCCTGCATTGCAGGCAGATTTCTTACCATCAGAGCCACCAGGAAAGGCCTAAAAACAAAGTAAATATGTGCTCTGTAAGCTTTGAAGTATATAAATATCAGTCAATCAATTAGGGCCATTCATATAAATATTTAACAGACATTTCAATAAAATCCTTTCTTCAAAACTCATTCAGAGATAGCAAGGGCTATGATATTATCACCAAAAATATGGCACCATGTTGAAATTGTACAAGGTAATGCGTGAGTATCATATGATTCCTGCTCTAAACATTTTTCATAAGGATGAAGTAGTCTCAATTCCCCCACAGAAAAGAAATGTGGTGCTGGGAAAATATACAGACATCCAACCTAGAAATGAAAAAGTGAAATTTCAAAATGAAAATTGTTTTGAACATAGCCCACAGTGTTTCAGTATTAGATGAAGGCTAGATTCCTTTAACTAAAGCCATGTTCATAAGTGTTGCAAAATATTTTTAAAAACTGAAGAATTTTTCCAAGACCTCATGATTAAAGTAGTGTTAATGGAATTAAAACAGAGAAAATGTAACTTATGTGTCCATTTCATGTGTCTTTCTGCAGACTCAGGGGCCCTTTTTGAGCAGGGACTAGTCTGAAAATGGGGATAAAACCCCCTGAGGACAACCAGCAGTTTTCCACAACAGGCAGAAATCATCCTTGGTGGTACAGAACAAAAAATAACAAACAATTATTCATTGGTAAACCTCACCAGTACATTGTTAAATTACCAGGTCGAAAATTCAGCCTGTAGGGGGATCGGCTCCCAAGATAGGAACTTGGCCATGACTGAAGTCACACACCAGATTCTGCTACAGCGGATGTATCTCAGTTGCATTCCTGGCCTCGATCTTGCTCTTCATTCTCACTTCTCCAACTTCTGAATGGCTCTCGCTTAATATCCCAACTTGACTTCCAATTAAGTACATCTAGAACTAAATCCACTTTTTGGAAAGAAATGCACGAATAAATCATTCTTTCTCCCTACCCAAAGGCAGATATTCAATCTCTTTCTAGATAAACTGTCTGTTACCAAACCTTTCAGAACAGCTATGATCATATAAGTAAAATGATCCTAACTTACCCAGAAACTTTCTTAGGGTCAGTGCTCTTTAAAGACTGGGAAAAGCTGTAGGACTTTCAGTAAACATTCAAAGCCCTTCCAGACAGAAGACTCCACCAGGAAAACCCTCCACATACCTACTGATCTGTATTAGGACATTAAAACTTATTTAAAGGACAGCTTTCACTTGCTTTTGTTAGAAGCCTGGACTGTGCTTTTTCTGATGACCTGAGTCCTTGTTCATATAGAGTAAATTCAGTGAAAGAGATGATCATGTAGAAAAGTGATACTAATAACAGCATGAAAGCCACAGCAGGCTGGTGTCAGTACCAACCTACTGAGACGGACGGAGTCTGTATCGATAGATGACAGCCAAGACCTCAACTACAGGAGGACAGGGGTAACTATGATAAATCAAAAGTCAAAAACAACATGCCTCTCCTAAGAAACTATTCTCCAAAAGGTGAACACTCTCTTCCTCTTAAAGCAGTATTCTTTTAAATTTTGAAATTATCCATATATTAAAACTAATTTTATCTTATATCTACTCATCCATTCCAATGAATATGAATTGAACCCCACCGTGCGCCAGGTACTATTCTAGCCAAGTGAAAATATAGCAGCGAACAAGACAGAGGAATCACTGTCTTGTTATCACTGCTCTCATAGAGCTCCCAAACCGAGAGGAGAGGCCTTTCCTGGCAAGAAAGGTCCTGTGGTTAGTAGCACACGTAAGCATCAGTCTATTAGGATGAAAAGCTTTCTCGATACTCAACTACTTCTAGATGACCATCTGTGGTAATCTTGCTATAAAGGTAGTGATAGCTATTACATCTTGGGCGTATCCTAGGTACTGGGCAGTTTATGATAACAACCTCATTAATCCTCCCAGCAACTCAGAGCTAACAAAGAAAATGAACTCAGAGAAGTAGTTTCCTTTGAAGGTCACAAATTTGGAACATACATCTGGCTCCAAAGCCATGTTTTTTTTATTATTATTATTTTTGGCTGCTCTGGGGCTTTGGTGTTGTGCATGGACTTTCTCTAGTTGCAGGGAGTGGGGGCTACTCTCAAGTTGCAATGAGCGGTCTTCTCATTGTGGGGGCTTCTCTTGTTGGGGAGTACCGGCTCTAGGATGCATGGGATCAGCAGTTGCAGCACGTGGGCTCATTGGTTATGCCTCCCAGGCTCTAGAGCACAGGCTCAGTAGTAGAGGTGCATGGGCTTAGTTGCCCTGCGACATGTAGAATCTTCCCAGAACAGGGATCGAACCCATGTCCCCTGCATTGGCACGCAGATTCTCAGCCACGGGACCACCAGGGAAGTCCCAAAGCCATAACCCACTCTCCTCAGCTCACTATGAGTTCCATCTTCTCTCACAATGGATCCCTCTCTGCTTTCCAGCCTTGCAGCCCCTTCTGGGGGTAGTCTTGGGAAGAAAATTACCATGTGAAGAACCTGGTGTTTAATGGTAATTGAATTGGTTTCCATCTTTCTATCGTTGTAGGGGGTCCCCTAAGACTCAAGTCTGTCCTCTGGGAACTGATAATGTCTTGAGTTGGAATTTGTGCTTTGATGTATTGGGCCCAAAGATGAATCGAGAAAATGTTTTGTCTTGGGTTGGTAGATGATTGGCTGTATGATTTTGATTTCCTTATCATCCATCAGCTCTGGGTCAAGGCAAAAAACCTTCTAGTTCCTTAGGGTTTTCCCCAGAATCCTTATCAGAAAACACTTGCTCACTTTTCACCAGCAGCAGAGTGGATGGGGAAAGAGGTTAAAAGAATGTGTAGGACCACTGGCAATTGACAGAAAAGAAGTGTTTTTAAAAAGTCTCCTGTGTTTATTGCCCAGACCAAGGAGAGACAATAGCCTTTATTGGACACATGGATTTAAGAGCATCTGGATCCATTTAGTAAGCATATTTATTTCATAACAACATGAGATCATGACACCAGGATGATTAATGATCTTTTATATTCTATCACTCTTTTTGCATAAATTGACAAGTCTGTTGGGGAGATTAATTATCTGATATGGGGTAAGTATGCATTTTGGTTACTTCTTTTAAGCAGGAACCTCTTACATGGAATACCTTTTAACCATGGACAAGGTTGGAGAACATTGAAAAGCCCTCTAGGCATCTCCTAAATCAGCCCACACCTGAGTTCTTGGAAAATAATTTCAAGGTTCTTAGGTAATGCTTTTATGTCTTCCTGAAGGAAAACACTGATAGAATCCTCAAATTGGGCGAGAAACAGAAAGGAGAAAAGAGAATTGGGACCAAAACTTTAGCGATAAGACTGAAAATGTGACTGCTAAACATATTTTAAAATATGCAGGATAATACCACACATTAAAACTATATTAGAAATAGCATTAATTGGAATACACTGGTGTATAAAAGCTATTCTCTATGTGGCAAACATCAGAATAAATTATGTCTCCCTTGAACTCCATCCAGAGGATCTAGGGTCTGAAGTAAGAATTGTCAAAGCGCCATCCAACCTCTGAAGGGAACACAAGGCTCCCCCCTTCCCCTTCATGAGGGGTGGCACAGACAGTCCCCACCAAAAGCTCCACTGGCCACAGCTAGATGGGACATGCTTTTTCACATTTCACAAAGAGTGAGAGGTCTCAACTTTGCAAGATTCATTTCTTTTGGTTTTCCTCCCAGGGCAAGTACAACATCCTGGTGGTTTCTGGGATGAGCTGCCACCTTGGGAGGCCTCCTCTCCATAGCTGGAGTAAATGGGACAAGCAGCTTGCGCCTACTCTGCTCTTTAGCCCCCAGTACCCTCCCTTGGGGACATGACCTTTCTCCACTTTTGCCATTTGACCCTGAAGGTCACAACTGGGCCAGCCAGGGAAAGAGAACCAAAAAGGCTATTCTGGGTCCAGTCAAAGGGGTCCCTGTGAAGCAAAGTGGAGCAGCCCAGGATTTCTGGCAAGGGGAGCAGCTCAGAGAGGTCTGGAGGTATAACACCCAGCGAGTGTTGAGGGACCGCCATATGCCTGGTGGTATTCTCTAGGTAAACACTCCCTGGAGTAACTACACCAGGCCCAGCGTCAGGCTAGGACTAAACTAGAACACCAGTAAAACGTCCTCCTCAAGGACCCCAAAGGCCAGCACAGCACCCGGTTATGAGGAAGTGTCATCCAGATGAATGGCACTAAATTTAAGACTTCTAGGAAAGGGTGTCAGTAGTAATAAAGGGGACTTCTCTGGTGGTCCAGTGGCTAAGACTCCAAGCTCCCCATGCAAGTTCCCATCCGTGGTCAAGGAACTAGATCCCACATGCTACAACTAAGAGTTTGCACACCACAACTAAAAAAGATCCTTCACACCACAACTAAAGATCCCACAGGCAGTGAGGAAGATTCTGCATGCCACAACTAAGACCTGGTGCAGCCAGATAGATAAACAGAAGTAGTAATGTGAGAAAACCTGAAAGAGAAGATTCTGGAAGAAGCTACACATTCAAGACCCAATATCAATTTCTATCAGGCTCTCCATCATGCTTCTTCCTATAAAACCAAAAACAAATAAGCAGAAACCTCATCTCAAAATGTCCTGCTTTACCCACTGAACTGGCTTGTGTGAGGTCCACATTTATAAGTAAGCACATATCACATTATTCTTTACAACTTTGGAGCCCATTTATCATTCTTCTCCCCATTCCCTTGTTAGCCAGAGCAGACATCAGCATCTGCCAGGGATTTGTAAAATCTTAGCTCACGCTGACTGCCCGCTTCCTGCCTACAGTTCTGTAACAGGAATCTACGTGGGCCTTGCCTGGGGGTTCAGCCACCATCCCAGGGGATGTACAGGTGCCCGGGGCTAGCTCTGCTGATGGCCAGAACCACTTGGGGAGCTTTTATCAACCCAGATTTCAGGGTTTCTCCTAGACAAGACAGATCAGAGTATCCTCCTGGGCCAAAGAGCTTTGGAATGAGAAAGGCGAAGGGTTGTGAGAGGCACACAGGGCACAATTGCAGACCTTCTATCCGCAGTCAGGAGACCTAGAGCTTCACTCAGTGTTCTCTGAAGGCAGGCTGCCATTTCTAGGTGCCAAACCAAGGTCTCACGGGGAAAGCTGGCCCCGAGACCCTGTACCTTGCAGAGTGGTAGCAGGAAAAAGGCTGGATGAGAAGTCAGAAGGCATAGAGCCTGTGAGGCCATGGTGTTGGAAGGAGGGGAAAGTGAGTACCATCTCCCCAGATGAGGGGAAGTGGCTGACATCATTACATGCCCTACTCTTCCTACCCCTAAACCAGCCTAGCAGACTTCCTGCTGGTCCAAAGAAAGGATGTATTCACTGAGATAAGTGTGTGTAGGAGTGTGTTTGGAGACAAGACCCCAAAATCTGCATTACTTGCTGCCTTAGCTCACTCCTCATGGACACCCCCAAACCATCCCACTTGGATCCTGGATGCAAGCAAGGCCCTTCTGCAGGTGGTGTGTGCCACGCCAGATACGGGACCACCCGAGCAGCAACCCACAGCCTCTCTGTGGATCTGCTGGCCCCATTCTTCTCATCTCTCTGACGACGGCCTTCCCAGCTGCAAATTCTAGCAGCAGATTTTGTTTCTGGCCCCTGTGGTTCTGGTGACCCACTGGCCTTCCCTCTTGGGATCATCAGGGTTTGGCTTCTCTTTTTGGGTCTCAGCTCTACTCTGTCAACTCCCTACCCTCTGCCACTTTTGGTGTTCTCTCCAGTCTGGGGTAGAGAATTTCTGTGTAGCCAAGGGCCCGTGGAATGCCAACAAACAAGGATGGAACACTCTGACAGGGAAAGGAGACAGACAGTGACACTTGGTAGCTCACCTCTCACATGCAGAACGATTTCCTACTAGTACTTTAAACCTAGTCTTCAGAAATATGTCCCCAAATAAACCAATTCTAACCTTGCTTCTTGGGCTTCCCAGGTGGCTCAGGGGTAAAGAATCCGCCTGCCAAGGCAAGAGATACAGGAGACATGGGTTTGATCCCTAGGTCGGGAAGATCCCCTGGAGGAGGAAATGGCAACCTAGTCCAGCATTCTTGCCTGGAATAAGCAAGAGCCTGGTGGAGGAGCCTGGTGGGCTACAGTTCATGGGGTCGCAGAGAGTGTGACATGACAGAACACACAGACACACGCAACCTTGCTCTCACAAAGAGACCCCCAAGTTCTTGTCTGACCATAAAATCAGAATGTCCTGGAATTGCTGTAGTACCAGGGTGGGCACCAGGGAGCCAAAGTCAGACTGCCAGCAAGACCCCCTGCAGAAGGCATCAAAGGCAACCTATTCTTCTAACGTCATGTATTGAAAAGACTGAGTGATGTTTCCTTCCCTCCCTGCACTGACTAGAAGAGAGGATAGTTACCTTGTAAGTATCCAAGCAGAATACAAGTTCAACTACCTTGATGCACACACTCAAATTAGAAACTTGGAATTGTGACTTGAAACTCAAATTACTGGAGGAGATCTCCAGATAGCAAAGAGAACCTTGGAAAAAAAGCAGAGTAAATAAAGGTGAGTCAGGCCTTTCAGATATTAACAAATATTACAAAGGAGTTATAGTGGAATCACATTAGTAGGATGCTGCTGCTGCTGCTGCTAAGTTGCGTCAGTTGTGTCTGACTCCATGTGACCCCACAGACGGCAGCCCACCAGGCTCCCCTGTCCCTGGGATTCTCCAGGCAAGAACACTGGAGTGGGTTGCCATTTCCTTCTCCAAAGCACGAAAGTGAAAAGTGAAAGTGAAGTCGCTCAGTCGTGCCAGACTTGTAGCGACCCCATGGACTGCAGCCCACCAGGCTCCTCCATCCATGGGATTTTCCAGGCAAGAATACTGGAGTGGGCTGCCATTGCCTTCTCCTATGAGTAGGATATAATAGTTTAAAAATATAACATAAAATATAAATGTAAAAAATATAAAATAATATATGTATCATATATCTTATAAGGTGCTATAAAAGCTATTCTCAAAGATGTTTTCTGGCACTTTTGATTGCTTACTAACAGACAAATATTGTCTAAATGATTTATATACAGTAACTCATTTAAACATCACAACAGTCATATTTAAGTAGGTACTATTTTATCATCCCTGTTTACAGATGGGGAAATTGAGGTCAAGAAAAGTTAAATAGCTTGCTCAAGGTCACACAGTCATAGAGTTAATAAGTTAAATCCAGACAGTCTAAAACCAGAGTCAGTGTTTGCATCCATTATATTCAGCTGCTTTTCTAGCAAAATCAACTGAAATGTTCATTGTAGGATACATTTAAAATAGGTTATTGTTGATAAATTCAAAACCTAAAAATGATGGTTAAATGATTAAATAAAGAAGGAATCTGGAAAACTGCTTATGATGTAATATGAAATTCCTAAAAATGCAGAATAAAAGATGCACACTCTGAGTGGAATTTTAAAAAAACATATAAACGGGACAAACTGGAAGGAAATATATATCTACAGAAGCAAGCTTGATGACTGATCTAAGTTAGCGAAGTGGTCCCACCCCAACAAAATCGATGTCAGGGATTGGGAACCAGGCTACAACAGTTTTTAAAAGTCCCCGGGAAACTGATTCCAATGTTTCATCATGTTTAGGAACCTCAGGTCTAGAGTTCAAAGCCAAGTAAAAGAGTCCAAAGAAAACCAGGCTTCTCTTTTATCCCCCATGAAAGAGGGTACATAAAAGTTTTCTAGAAATCTGAAGAGAAATTATCATTAGCAAAAAACATCAACAAACAATTTATAAAAGTAAGAATATAAATGGTCAGAAGACCTGGAAAAGTACTCAAAAAGAACTCAAGAGATACCATTTTTTTTAACAACAAAGATGGAAAGGAATGATTATCTACAATACACAGAGGTATGTGTTCAAAGATGTTTAGTAAAGCATTGTTTTAAATAGCAATATCCTACAAACAACCTAGGCAGCAATCAACAGGTGGTGAGTAAAATATATTATGATCCATCTATCACATGGGATACTTGAAGTCACTAAAAATTATGATCTAAAACTCTCTTTGCTGGCATAAAAAGCTGTTTACAATATATTTTTAAGTGCAGAAAGACAGGTGAGGCAATATTATGTCTGGTATCAGGTTTCAGTTTTTGTTAAAAAGTTAAATAACATATAGAACAAATTAATAGCAGTTATTTTGGAGTGATGGAATCAGAGCAGATTTTTTTTTTCTTTTTTGCCTTCAGTCACTATTTCTATTTAAAAACATACAACAAACACAACAAACTCTCAACCTTTAATGAAGAAAGTTTTAGGTAATTAGATAATTACCTAATAAGGGTAATTACCTTTTGGGTAGAGAAGTTTCCCTTTTCTTGCAGGAAAGACACAGATTATTTTAAATAAAACAAGCACTGTCCAGATTTTACCTTCTCCTTTAGCAAATTCTTAAGTCCTAAAAGGGATTTACCCAATTAAGTAGATATTGTTTTGGACAGTGGGAAAATCTTAGAGCAAAAGAGCTCCCCTGGGTGTGGTTTCAGAAGCTGGGAGTTGGTTCTTTGGGAAGAAGATGTTTATCAAGGCACTTTGATGGTCCCTTAGAACTTGCCAACACAATCTGTTTATTTTATTATGTGGCCTGTAATTTTTTAATCTGAAACTTAATCGAGTTCTCATATACTGTTTTACTGCCAAACAATAAATGAAGAGTTTAAAGCAGACAAAGCCATCAAAAAGAACACATTATACTCTCTAGATTTTTACTGGTACTTTTAAACTCCTGGGCTAGTATCTTCCTGGATGATTGTGGAAAACTGCTAAGTGTTAGGGCTTTAAAAGTCAAACTCTGCCTAGGATAGGACTGAAAGATTTAGTGGGAAAAGCAATGAGAAGCTTCTATGAATACAGCACCTGGTCCAGAAATAACAACTCAGTGGTAAAGAATCAGCCTGCCAATGCAAGAGCTGCAGGTTCGATCCCTGGGTTGGAAAGACCCCCTGGAGGAGGAAATGGCAACCCACTCCAGTATTCTAGCCTGGGAAATCCCATGGACAGAGGAGACTGGCAGGCTACAATCCATAGATTTGCAAAGAGTCAGACACTGCTGAGCGACTGAGCACACAGGCACACACGCACAATCCCTAAAATCACCATTAATCAAACTATCCCAAGTTTCCAGGCATCTCTGTGCAGCTCTGAAAGCCTCTTTCAGACAAAGGTCCACATCATGGAGTGATATTTCTCTGATTCCTGATTAAAGGTGCTGTTTATATTCTTCTGTTAACACGGGTATTTTTTTTTAAAAAAACAAAAACATACAGCAGTGGTGTATCCTTGAGGACAGCATAAATAAAAATAATATTTGAGCAAAAGCTCAGTTTTGCTGAGTACTTAGAGGGAACACATCTATAGATAGAAAACTGTTCTTTTTATGAAAGCTTGGTCCTCATTTTATAACAGGGATGCTAACTTATCAGGATGTTCCAGGCCGATGCGATGTAAAAATATATTGCACATGGATTTTTTTAATAAGCTTCAAAAAGCACATTTATGAAAAGTCCATCCCTTATCCCTAGTAGTGTCTGATGACCCTTACTTTAGGGCTTTCTGGATCTAGAGAGAAAGTATACTCAACAATTTGCTCTTAATATAGAATCTCTCACCCCCACCCAGAGCCCTCAACCACAGTGTTTTTCACAACTTGCTTTCTAAGTGATGCCAGAATACAAGGAAACCCTTACTAGAAAGCGAAAAAAAAAAAAGAAAAAAGAAAACAGAATTTGCCAGAACTCCTTTCAAAGAAGGCTCTTTAAATGGTTGAAGTCCTGTGATGAGGGGGCCTGTTGTAGTCATGACAACTGTAAGGGGTATGCCTGACTGACAGTAGCTGGTCACCAAAATGCTTTCCCTGGTAGTTGGTTCCTGTTAATAAGCACACTGTTTTTATTTTGCTCGATGACACATTCAAGTTTGGGACTAGAGGTAAAATACCAAGAACAAAAAAGAGTTGCTGCCCCAGTGGGCCTCCTTCTCCCCATCACCCTGCCTGGCTCCTCTAAATAGTGTGCAACAAATATTTGAAGAATATCAGAGCATTCACAATGCTTAGCCCTTATCAAGAAGCCAAGCATTTGAAAACAAAAACTACAAGATGACCTAAGTTTTAAAAACCTCAAAATATGGTAAAACATTTCAAATAATTCCATAAAAGTCACCTCTTTTTAATTATCATTCTGCCCTGTGTTCCACATTTGCATTGCCCAGCTCAGAAGGATAAAATACAACTCAGATCAGACACTCATAAAAGCCAGGGCAGAATCTGAGTGTACCCAGGCTGGTGCTAGGTAATTTTCATTCCTTATTTCATTTGATCTGAATATTAATCCTGTTAAGTCAGAATGGCTATCCTCACTTCACAGATGAATAATCTGAGGCTCATAAGGTTTAAGAAATGTGCCCGAGGTCATATTGTTATAGCAAGGGCCTATTACTTGACAAAAGTACAAAGATTATTCAAAGAGGAAAGAATAGACTGAACAAATGATGCTTGGATGACTGAATAGCAATATGCAAGAGAATGAAGTTGGACCACTAGCTCATATCATATACAAAAATTAATTCAAAATGAGATCAAAGACCTAAATTTAAAAGCAAAACTATAAAAGTCTTAAATGAAAACATAGGGATAAATCTTTATGTCCTTGGATTTGGCAATGGATTCCTAGATATGACACCAGAATCATAAATCAAGACTGAATAATGAGGACACAAAGTCTGAATAGATCAAAACTAGTAAGGAGACTGAAATGGAATAAAAAACCTCCCAATAAAGAAAAGCCCAAGAATAGATGGCTTCACTGATGAATTCTACCAAACATTTAAGAAAGAATTAACACCAATCCTTCTCAAACTCTTCCAACAAACTGAAGAGAAAAGAACATGTCCAAACATTTTATGAGGCCAACATTACCTGAGATACAGAAGATACTACAAGAACTAAAAACTACAGGCCAATAACGCTAATGAATATAGATGCAAAAATCCTCACCAAATAGTAGCAATATTAAAAGGATTATACACCATGACCACATGAGATTTATCCTTGAGATGCAAGGATGGTTGCATATGAAAATCAAATAATGTAAAAAAAAAAAAAAAGAAAGAAAATCAAATAATGTGATATATCACATTGACAGAACAAAGGATAAAAATCACACGATCATCTCAACTGATGCGGTAAAAGTGTTTGAAAAAAATGCAACATCCTTTCATGGTAAAAACTCTTAAAGTAGGAATAGAAGGGGCTTACCACAACATAATAAAGGTCATATTTGAAAAGTCCACAGCTAATATCACAACTGAACGGTAAAAAACTGAAGATCAGGAAACTGGTCAAAAACTAAGACCAGGAACAATGTAAGGATGCTCACTCTCACCACTGTATTCAACATAGTGCTAGAAGTCCTAGCCACAGCAATCAGTCAAGGAAAAAGAAATAGAAAGCATCTTAATTGGAAAGGAAGAAGTAAAAATGTCTCTGTTTGCAAATGACATGATCTTATATATAGAAAACCCTAAATACTCCACAAAATACTGCTAGAACTAATAAATAAATTTTATAAAATTTCAGGATACAAAATTGATATACAAAAATCAGTTGTATTTCCATGCACTAACAATGAAGTATCTGAAAAGGAAAATTGGAAAACAATTTCATTAACAAGCACACAATAAATAAAATATTTAGGAATAAACTTAACTAAGGAGGTGAAACATTTGTACACCAAAAAATACAAAAATATTCATGAAATAAATTTTTAAAGAAACTAATGGAGAGAAATTCTGTGTTCATGAGTTACAGTACTTAATATTCTTAAAACGTCTAAACTATTCTAAGAAATCTACAGCTTCAATGTAAGCCCTATGAAAAATCCCAATGGCATTAAAAAAAATTTTTTTTTAAGTTCTAAAATTCATATGGAACCACAAAACACTCCAATAGTCAAATGATTCTGATAAAGAACAAGCTGGAGGTATCATACTCCTGATTTCAAAATATATTACAAAGCTACTGTAATTAAAATAGTAGGGTACTGGCCTAAATGAACGAGATAGCACAGAAATCAAACCACACATACTTAGTCATCTGATCTTCAACAAGGGTGCCAAGAATACGTAATAGGGAAAGGAAAGTCTCTTCAACAGTCTTGGGAAAACTGAATACTCATGTTCAAAAAAATAAAATTGATCCCTTATCTTACACCGTATACAAAACAACTCAAAATGAGCTAAAGAGAAGTGGAAGAACTGAAATTATAAAGCTCCTAGAAGAAAACATAGGGGGAAAACTTCATGACAGTGGTCTTAGCAATGATTTCATGGATATGATATCAAAAGCACAGGCAATGAAAGTAAAAACAGACAGTGAAACTACATCAAATGAAAAAGCTTCTCTACAGCAATGGAAACAACAGAGTGAAAAGGAAACCTACAGAATGGGAGAAAAATATGCACAAATCAAATATCATATAACAGACTGCTTTCCAAAACTTATAGAAAACTCTTACACCTCAACCGCAAAAAACCTAATAACTCAATTTTAAAATGAGCTGAAGATATGAATCAACACTTCTACAGGGAAGACAATGCAGACAGCCAACAGGTACATGAAAAAATGCTCAACACCACTAATCACTAGGGAAATGTAATCAAAACCACAATGAGACATCACTTCACACCTGCTAGAATAGCTATCTTCTTTTTTAAAAAACTTTTACTGAGGTATAGATGATTTACAATGCTGTGTTAATTTCAGGTATACAGCAAAGTGATTCAGTTAGATATACATACATATGTATTTTTTTCAGATTCTTTTCCCTTAAAGGTTATTACAAAATTAGAATAGCTATTTTTTTAAAAAGACAATACCGTTGGCAAAAATGTAGACAAATAGGAACCCTTGCACACTTTTGGTGTGAATGCAAAATACTGTAGCTGTTATGGAAAAAATACAGAGATTTCACAAAAATTAAAATAGAACTACCATGAGATCCAGCAATCCTGCGTCTAGGTATGTATCCAAAAGAACTGAAATCAAGATCTTAAAGAGATATTAACAATCCCATGTTCTTGTAGCACCATTTGCAATAGCCAAAATGTAGAAATGACATAAATGTCCATTGATGGATTCATGGATAAAGAAAATATGGTTAATCATAGACTAGTACGCAGTCTTAAACAAAAAGAATGAAATACTGCAATATGCAGTAACACTGATGAACTTTGAGGACATTACGTTAATTGAAAGAAGCCAGTCACAAAAGGACAAATACTGCATGTTTGTGCTTATATGAAGTATCTAAACTAGTCAAACTAGTTGAATCAGAGAGTGGAATGGTGGTTTCCAGGGGTTCAGAGGAGTGGGAAATGGGGAGTTGCTAATCAATGGGCATAAAGCCTCAATTATGCAAGATGAATAAGTTCTAGAGAGCTGCTATACAACATAGTCTCTATAAATAACAATACTAAACTATACACTTAAAATTTTGTTAAGAGGGTAGATCTCATGTTGTGTTTTTACTACAATAAAATAAAAATTTAAAGAAATAGTGGAAGATATACAAGTGGCTAACAAGCACATGAAAATACATATAATAGTGAAATAGGGCATAGAGCAAAAAAGTAAGAAAAGAGGACTAAGGCCCACCCTAGTTATAGTTCATATTATCTCATTTAATCCTCACAAGAAACTCCATGATATTAATATTGGATTGGCCAAAAAGTTCATTTGGGTATTTCTGTAATATCTTATGGAAAAAGCCAAACAGACTTTTTGTTCTACCCTATCATTCTAATCCCATTTCACAGGCAAGGAAACAGAGGCTCAGAACCACTAAGAAACTAGTCACAGCTAAGTGGCAAGGCTAGGATGAAGCTTCTCAATAAGTTACCAAAATGGCAGCAACCAAGATTATAACTTAAAAGAAGAGGCACTGAAAACTGGACACTTGATTTTATGGCACTTTTACAGTGTGATAACACACAAAAAGCTGTGATAAAATTTGATGTCTATGAAGCCAGGGACAGAGTCTTGGCCTGTATCAAGGATAATGCAGGACAGGTGTTGCACAGATTTATGAATGCTACTTGGCCAACTCCCTCAACCCCACCCTGCATAACAACTTCTCTGATCCAAAGACAAACACCAGGAGAGTTGGCAGGAATATGCCTCTTGCCCTAGAGGCACAAATGAATAGAAACAACTGGCCTCAGGGAGGCTTTGAAGGTCACCTGGTCTTAGTGGGTGCACACACACAGCCACTGACCACATGTATCTGAATCACCTGGAAAGCTTGTTAAATGCAAATTCCTGGGCCCCACTCCAGATCACCAGGGAGTAAGACCCAGAAATGAGAATTTTTAAAAAGCTCCTTAGGGGAAGGCTTATATATTGTTGATGGGAATGTAAAATGGAACAGTCACTTTAGAAAACAATTCGGCAGTTTTCTAAAAAGTTAAACAGAATTACCATATGACTCAGCCATTCCACTTCTAGGTGTGTACCCAAGAAAAGTGAAAACACACATTACCACAAAAACTTGTACATGAATGTTCTTAGCAGCATTACTGACTGTCTACTAAGTCCATCACCTGGACCAAATGCCCATAAACTAACAGACTAAATGTGGCATATCTGGACAATGGAATACTATGGAACAACAAAAAGGAACCAATTGCTGATACACAATACAATATTAATGAATCGCAAAGACGTTATGTTAGGTAAAAGAAGCCAAGTGCAAGAGACCACCTATTGCACATTTCCATTCATATGAAATGTTCACAGAAGATAAATCTACAGAGCTAGAAAGTATATATATTATTGGTTGCCTGAGGCAGAGGGTGAGAATGGGCATTAACTTGGGCAGGTAGCGCAGTGGTAAAGAACCCGCCTGCCAATGCAGGTGTTGCAGGAGACGTGGATTCGGTCCCTGGGTTGGGAAGATACCCTGGAGGAGGAAATGGCAACTCACCCCAGTATCCTTGCCTGGAAAATTCCACAGAAGGAGAAGCCTGGTAGGTCACAAAGAGTCGGATACAATTGAGCACACACACACACAAAGGATTTTATTGGAGTGGTAAAAATGTTCTAAGACTGATTTATGGTGATGGTTGCACAAGTGGGTAAATTTACTGAAAATCATTGAATTGTATACTTGAAATGGGTAAATTTTATGATATGTAAAATATGCCTTAATAGAGTTGTTTCCTTTTAAAAGGCTCTCTGGGTGACTAAAACACCAGCATATTTGAGTACCACTGAATTCCAATATACTTATCTTACAATGGAAACTAAAGCCCAGAGAGGAAAATGATTCACCCAGGGTCACAAAGTGAATTTATATAGAGCCAGAATGCCTCTGATCTGTAATGACACAAAAGGAAACAGAGATTGGGGGGATGACCTGGTGAGATGAACCAAAGAGAACAGTCAACCTCAGTGAGTCAGTCTGTTCCCACTAAACACTTTTCCCCCTCAAATAGCAGGAAGCTGGCTTGTTTTGCTTGAATGACCCAGGAAAGGGGCTCAGGAAGCAGCTGGAGGGCAGTGGATGGATCACAGACTTGAAGTCAGGAGGCCTGAGTTCAAATTTTGGCCCTGACAGTTAAAGGATGACCCAGGTCATCCCACCTCTCTGAGTCTCATCACGTTCACCCATCTGTAAACGGGAGTTGATAACATCACGCTCCCAGGATCACCGTGACCCCAGTAAGGAAGATAGTGAGTAATCCAGGCAGAGAGAGATCCAGAGAGAGATCCAGATCCAGAGATGACTCTGGATGGTTTGCTTTCCTGCTGAGCTGAAACCACAGATGTCCAGCCCAATCTGCTTATCTAAACGCCACAACTCGAGCATCCCTTCCAGCCTGTAGGGCACTCACAGGCCCTTTCAAGGTTCTCTGATGCAGGCACGACAAATCCACCCGATCTTGGTCTCATCCTGACTTATACGTCCCCAGGTGTCATAAAACTCTGGAAATGGGGAAACAGGATTGTATTTCTTTACAGATATGACAGCCCCAGACTGAGAACAATGTATATTTAAAAAATAACAACCTTCCGAGTGGCCACTGATGCATCAATACTGGATTGGGCGTGGTGTTATTACAAGACCAAGAGAATGTAAAACATCCTGTAATATATCTCAGTAGAAAATCTTTGCCAAGGGAAAGAAATCTGTCTTCTATCTAAAAGGAATGTTTGGTAATTGTTTGGGCCTTGGATAAACTCAGGCCATACGTTTCGGGGCCAGTCGTTTACATTATGGATAATCATAGAGCCCTGATGTGAATATAGACATCATAGACCAAGAATAGTAAGGGACCGAGATGGTCATGGCAGTTTCAACACTTAGGGAGGGACGTGCAGCCTGTGTCAGGATGGGGGAACATTGAGGCCAAGACGCTTTCCGAGAAACAAAAAATGTAAACACTGGTACCTCCTGAACTGAACCCATCTCAGTGGATTCTGAGCTCTCAGCCTATGAGATCAGACAATCACACAGAACAGTGATGTGGCAGAGGCCCTTTAAAACTCGGCTTGCTCAGGCCACGTTTTCTCAGCTTTATTAGTTCCAAGAGAAACCTGATTTACTGGAGGAAACTGTTTATGTCACTGAACAGTCAGGTCCTGGTAACTGAACTAGACAGAGATTAACAGGCATTCTCTGTAAAAGGTCACTCAGGACAGACAAGAAGGCCAAGGAAAAGGACAGCACAGTAGGCTCAAGGTCAGGAGAAAGAAAGCTTCGCCTGAGAGCATTTAGTTCAGAAGGGTGTGAAAGACCTGTCGAAAATGCAATTGTGAGCAGTAATAGCAATGGAACATAAATGGACACAAAGTGGGCTAGAAGAAGGCAAGGACTAAGGCAGAAAAAATAGGAAGGAACGTGAAGGGTAGGAGGACAAGCATCTATTCATTTATTTATTCGTTTTTGGCTGTGCTGGGTCTTTGTTGTTGCGTGTGGGCTTTCTCTAGTTGTGACGAGGAGCAGGGGGGCTACTCTCTAGTTGCAATGTGTGGACTTCTCATTGTGGTGGCGTCTCTTGATGCAGACAGAGCACAAGCTTTAGGGCACTTGGGCTTCAGTAGTTAAGGTTCCCGGGCTCTAAAGCACGGGCTCAGTAGTTGTGCATGGGCTTAATTGTTCCATGGTATGTGGGATCTTCCCGGATCAGGGCTCAAACCCATGTCTCCTGCATTGGCAGGAGGATTTGTTACTACTGAGCCACGAGGGAAGCCCAGAACAAGCATCTAAAATGGGGAAAGCAAATACTTTGCAGAGGAGCTGCAAGTGCCCCTGCTTGGAATGCACAGTGACCCCAAAATCCCTCATGCATCCCCCAGCAGCCATTGGCTGTGGGGGTTGGGGATGCGGGGGGGTGGTGGGGGGGTGAGGGTGCGGGTAGGAGAGGGGGCAGTTGGGGGACTGGGTTCCTTGAGCATGTCTCAGCACTCAGGGGAAAGCTAAGATTTTCACATCTAGTTAAACATCGAGGAGTGACTCTCAGCCTTTCTCAACCTTCTCTTCCTCCCCAAACCCTACTAAAGTGTCAGTAAAGCAATTAAGAATACTGCAGCCCGAAAGGATAAAGGCACCAGAAAGGAGACATCAGCAAATCAAAGGTGTCAGCAAAGTTGGTAACAGAGCACATGATGCACACTCGGAATAAAATGTGAAGGGTCTGCTGAGATCAAAGCTGACCAGCCTGACCACTCCAGCAGCTCAGCCCTTGGAGGCAGAAAGTGCATGAAAGATGGGCATCAGGTAAATGAAGAAAACAGCATTATTGTGACTTTATGAGGCCAGATCACTTTGTATTCCTCGTTTCCTGCTCCAAGCAGGCAAGAGGTTTATGCCAGAGAGAATCGGAGAACGGGCTGCAGACTCAGGAAGCAGAGCTGGTGGAGAACAGAAGTGAGGGATGAGGGGCTCCCAGAGCACCAGCCATGTTTATCCCCCCAGGCAGGGGATTAAAGAATTCATCTCTTGAGAAAATGAATAAACTCAGAGGAAAGACATCCGTATACCGACATGTGTGTATGTGTCTGTGAGGTTCCAAGAAAAGAGCCAGCTCAAAAATCTGTTCTCCCCAAAGAAAGCTCATCAGCCAACTACCCTACTCATGCATGTAGAACTTTTAATCTGGTTTTTAAACTTTCAATCTCAGTTTTAGTGCCTTACTGTCAAATATAAATACTCATTAAAGGTTAGCAGACCTAACAGGAAAGGCAGAGCCAAAACAAACAGTAAAATTACTTGGAAGTGAGGGGAGATGCAGAGAAAATAAAATAACCTTGAAAAATTATGTTCTTAGAAAGTGAATGCATAAAGACATCACATCCATGAAACAAGAAGAAGATCCTAAGTTAAAGAAGAAACCAGAAAACAAGAAAGAGCTCTTAGAAATTACATGGTCATAAAAATTAAGTTCAACAGAGAATCTAGAAGATATTCAAGAAAACTCCCCCCAAAACAGAACCAAGAAGCAAAACCATGGAAAACAGGAGATGGAAGATAGGAAGATTTGAGGCCCCATCCACAAAGGAGTTCCAGAAACTAAGAACAGAGAAAACACAAAGAGACTTTTCAAAGAAATACTAAAGAAATTACTCGGGAATGCATTTCTATCTTGAAAGGGCCATCATAAGCTATGCATATGATGCAATGGACACACACATAAAGGTCCTCCCCAAGGCATCTCATTGTGAAGTATGGAGACACCAAAGATTAAGAGAAGACCCTAAAAGCTTCCAGAGGCAAAATTCACATCCCGCAGAAAGCAAGGAGCAACAGAATGGCATTGAAGTTTTCTGTCAAGCAGAATGCTGGAATACAATGGCAAAAAACCTTCAGAATTCTCAGAGACAGATGATTTAAAACATTGATTTCTAAACCTAGTTTAATTACACATCAAGCATGGGGTAGAATAAACACATTTTTTACATATGCAAAAACAAAAAATAAAATATGTCCCTTGTACATTTCCTTAGGAAGCTGTGAGAGGCTGTGCTTCTGCCAAACAAAAGAATAAATCAAGAAAGCAGAAGATATGGAATATGGTAGCATCACAGGAGAGGATGCTAACTATTCCCTCACCCTAGAACACAACCAACCAATCCAGACTGGACAGAGCAGAAGGGTGGAGGAATAAGGAGGGAAGATCTCCAAGAGAAAGCAAAATATAAACAGCAGGTTATTTTATGTATTTGATCACTTGGGAAATGGACAGATGTCAGAAAGATACTGTTATAGTTAGTTTTATGCATCAACTCAATGGGCCACGGGGTGCCCAAACATTTGGCCAAACGTTATTCTGGGTATATCTGTAAAGGTGTTTCTGGATAAGATGGATATTTGAATCAATAAACTCAGCAAAGCAGATTGCCTGCCCTAATGTGGGTGGATCTTACCCAATCAGTTGAAGGTCTGAATAGAGAAAAAAGGATAACCTTTCTGTGGTAAGAAGGAAGTCCTCCTGTTTGACTGCCTTGAGCTGGGACATCAGGTTTTCCCTGCCTTTAGAGACAAACAGAAATAACAGCTTTTCTTGGGTCTCAAATGTATTGCCTTTCAGACTAGAACTATACCAACAGCTCTCCTGAGTCTCCAGCTTGCCAATTACTAACCCTGGGACTTGTCAGCCTCCAAAATCATGGGCCAACTCCTTACAACAAAGAAATAAGTAAACAGATACATATATACACACACATATACACATGTGTACATATATATATATACACATCCTATTGATTGGTTCTGTTTCTCTGGAGAATTCTAACACAGATGTATTAAATTATAAGGAAATATGGTAACATATGAAGGAACTGTAGTGAACAGTATTTTCATGGTCGTAATTACATAAACAGTGAGCATTTAAAAGTTCAGTTATAACTACACGGGAAGGTTGGGGAGGTAGTAAGGCTGAGAGTGGTCGGTGTAAGAATGGTAAATCCAGTTACCTTACAAGAAATCAAGAAGGAATATCCAAAGTGGATAACTCACACTGTCTAGAAATATGGAGGTAAATGCCAAAAGAAATAGCTCAAGAAGTTGAAGATAGTTGCCTCTGGGGAATGGATAGTATTTGGGGTGAATACTGTTTTTCATTATAAGCTTTTTAGGACTATTTGATTTTTAAATTATATGCATATGTTCATAAATAAAAGTTAATTTAAGAAAGGGAACCAGATTTTCAAGACAGATCAATTAGGGTGTGACTATACATGTTAAAAATAACTTAATTGGCATTGGCAGTGGAAATCAAACCTTCCTGCCACCTCTAACATGTGATGACAAGGTTACTTATTTGTAATCAACAGCTTTCTACGCAGTTAAGTGTTTCATGAGCTATAAACAAAATTCAAAGGTAACTAATGTATACATTATGACCAAATTAGATATCTATATAATCTAAATGTTTTTTAAATTAAGCACTAGTGAATGATGCATCTCTGCTCTTCTCAGTAATCAAAGCCTGAAATAAATCTAATCACCATGTGTTCAGCTTCCTTGAGATCTAGTTCTTGGAAGCAAAGAACTTTTCCAAGTGTTGGATGTTATTGTAAACAGAATCATTTTTAAGAGCAAACCAGTCAGTGGATAGTCATGGAGATCCCAAAGAGACACGAATAGGACAAAAGGGAAGAAAATCAAAATGACACACAAATGAAAGCTTGGGATTGAGAATAAAATAACTAATGACAGCATCGTTCATGGATTTTAAAAGTGCTCTGTGGCAGCGGCCCCCAACCCTTGTGGCACCAGAGACCAGTTTCGTGGGAGACAATTTGTCCACAGACCAAGGGTGGGGGGGGTGGTTTTGGTTTCATGCCCATAGCATTTACTGTGTACTTTATTATTATTACATTAGCCTCCTCTCAGATCACCACACATTAGATCCCAGAGGTAGGAGATCCCTGCTCTACTGTGCTATTGCAAACACAGAACCCACTCTAGCTGGTTTAAGCAGAAAGCATATTTAAAGGACACTAGGCATTTCATGGAATTCCCTGGCGGCTCAGACAGTAAAGAATCTGCCTGCAACGAAGGAGACCTGGGTTCTGTCCCTGGGTCAGGAAGATACCCTGGAGAAGGGACTGGCTCCCCACTCCAGTATTCTTGCCTGGAGAAGTCCAAGGACAGAGGAGCCTGGTGAGCTACAGTTCCTAGGGTTGCAAACAGTCAGACATGACTGAGCAACTAAACTTTTCACTTTCTTTTGGGCAGCTCAGTCTGCAGGAGAGCCAGCCTGGAAGCTACCCCGTCAGGAATAGCAGCTGTCCCTGGGAAAACCCTAAGGCTACAGACCACAGGGTCATGGTCATCCACAGGTTATGCCATCAATATTACCAAGAGAACGTGGTACAGAGACCAAGGTAGTTTGATCCAGAGCTTCTATCACCCTTCTCCCAATTCCATCTACTGTGGGAGAGAAAGAACTGCTATAAATTCTTTAGGATCTGATGCATATCTGATTTGGGGAAAGGTGGGTGAGGAGGTGTTTGGCATATGTGGGTACTCTCCCAATGCTCTGGCACTACCGCTTCATTTTGGGTTATTTGGCAGGGAGGTATCATCCAGCTAGAAAACTCAGAAAGTGAATCCCAGTCATTTCTCCTTTATCAAAAGGAAGCCAGAGCCATGTTCTGTGAGAAAGGAAAAACCCCAAATAAAAGCTGAGAAGGTGTCAGGCTAAAGCAACATCATGCAGTTTGGAACTCTATGTTCTTGAAAAGGAGAATTGTTTACATATTTGTTTTCTGAGTCAAATAGGTATCCAGTTATCCATAATAATTAGATTACTGACTGGTCCACTTAATGTCCTCTATACTGACTGAATAGCTGCCAAATTAGTTCTTTTGAAAGTTGTACCTCAAGAGGGAACCCGCAAAGGCCTGGCCTTGGTATCTACCTTAGTCTGGGCTCCCTGTGACAGAGCTATTATTCTATTCGGGAGGAAGGGGATGGGGTCTGAGGCAGGGAAGGACCCACCTCCTGTTTTCAAAAAGCAGTAGTAAATAGAACCCTTCAGCAGTAGGGGATTTGCCCACCAGAAGTGCATTGTTTCTTTATGAAGCAATCCCCCATGCAGAAGACCACAAGTCCCTGGAAGGTCCTGGTGTAACTGTGAGGGGAGCCTGAGGACAGAAACTGCACCAAGTATTGTCAGCAGATTGTGTAAATAATGTCTCACACATGTGCATAGGCGCCATTTCAAATGTATGCGGATGCTGTTGTGATGAGTAAGACACAGTGCTTTACTGAACGAGCTGAATCACCATTCATAAGGACTGTCTTCATTATGGATATGATCGACGTGCTGGTCACTCTCTGTCTGCCTTCCCTGACCCATTCTCTGCCCTTCTTCACTCTGCTCTGCATCTCAGGAGGGAGCCCTTGCCCTTGGACTTCCAGGGGGACTTGGTGAGATGGGATGGTGAGAGGAGTCTGTGTATTTGCTTTGACTCTCCATTCCAATCCTCACCTGCCCATTGGCCCTACTAGGTCATTAGACACCTCCTTAGACCTCAGTTTCCCCATCTGTGCAAAGGGGGAATAACTCTGAGGTGGTCTTCAGGGGCTGTTCCATGGTTTTACTTCTTGGAGATTCAGAAAGAATAGCTATTCACATTGGCCAAATCAAATAACGTCTTCATTCCAAGCTGATATTTCCTCACTGTGGTCAGGATGTTTTCTTTCAAGAAGAGATCAAAACAACAGGAAAGGAAGTTTTCCATTTATCTTTATCTCTTTTCCCATTAAATGTTTACTGTGGACTGATTCCTTTTTACCATCTAATTGCAGGCTTGCACTCAGTAAATATCAAACAAATAGTTATGGGGGACTATAAGATTCATTTTCTTCTGAACTTTTATGTCTCATTGGGCATAAACTAGGGTATTTGCCTCAGGAAGTATCACCCAGCACTTTGTAGGTGGCCTCTCTGTTCTAACAGGGCACGGCTGCACATGTTGTATAAAATTGCCCAAATGTGAAAAGGAGTTGATTTCTTCCTCAAACTTTTTCCCAATCATGGGAACTGCATTAGCCCATGGCCACAGGAGTCATTCACTTTTAAAACGTAGAAGGGTTAAAAATTCTATCTTGAACTCGATGTCTCCTAACAGTTTATCAACCCAAGAAGAATTGCACCTGACTCCAGCGGCTCAGAATATCAAAAGCATAATATGAAGCATCCGAAATATGCAAGTTCATCCTCTTGGCATTTGACCCCATGGTGGTCCTTGACTCGTGTGTGGCAGGAGGCTTGCCCTAGTTTCAAAATCGTGCCAGATTATTTTCCACAAGTTATGTTTGCCTCACTCAAAGCTGTTTTTAAAGTCTACATCTATCTGTTTCCTAGGAACATAGTCCTATTTCTCTTCACCATGTGAAGTTTGATTGTTTTTTTGGGTAGTGTCTGGAACTGCTCTAGATATAAAATATCCAAATTTAAAAATATCCCCCTGCATATCAAAGAAGAATGTAAGGACATTAATATTATCCCATAATGCTTATTACAGATAGCACAACGGGTAAAAATCTAGATCTGTAGGCTTTTATAAAAACACTATGGGATAATAAGCATATTATTTTCAGTTTTTCTTGGATGCTATTACGATTTTCTAAATATTAAATATTAACATAGTATTCTGTAAGGTGATGAACTTTCTTCCATTTCCTTCTGTAAATACAAGCATCTGACACTGCTGTATTCAACCACCCCAAACTATTCTTGCACTTTTCCTTTGCTTCCCCAATACTTCATTTTTCTCTAGTGTATTTTCCAGGCAGTCACAATTTTTAGTATTAATTTATTTGTGACTATGAGTTTAACTGAAATGTCATACTTCCCAAATGGGAGTTGCGTTCTGCTAGGAATGGTAATCATTTGTTAAAAACTGGAAGTCTGAAGTATAAACTTGAAACAATCAAAAATGTGGATAATAATACATAAAACTCAAAATAATTTGAAATCAGTCCAAATTTTGAAATTTCCTCAGTATAAAACTGACAACAAATAATGATAACAATAGCAAAACAACAATAATTATAGGATAACCCCAAACACAACTTAAAACAAACAGGTCACAATCTATCTAAAATGCATAGGATACATTTATATGCATACGACAATTTCAAAAAATGCATTCCATGCATATGTCAAATAGAGTTTACCATTGTAGAGATACAAATGAGCCTGAACCTGACTTTTCTTTTTTCATTTTGCAGGGGAAAAAAATCTGAGAATTAGTTGCATGAAAAAAAGTTTCCTGCAATGATACTTATTAATAAATTATGCAAATTTTTGAAGAGAAAACATTAGGACCTTTTCCTCCTTTTTTTGGAGAAGGAAATGGCAACCCACTCCAGAATTCTTGCCTGGAGGATCCCCACGGACAGAGGAGCCTGGTGGGCTACAGTTCAGGGGTCGTGAAGAGACAGGACTGAGAGACTTCACATTTACTTTTTTACATTTTTTTCAGTTTAAGAGAAAAGTTGGGCATGCGGGAGACCCAGGTTAGATCCCTGGGTCGGGAAGATCTCCTGGAGAAGGAAATGGCAACCCACTCCAGTATTCTTGCCTGGAAAATCCCATGGACAGAGGAGCCAGGTGGGTTGCCATCCCTGGGGTCATGAAGAGTTGGACACGACTGAGCAATTTCATTTTCACTTTGATCATGAACTCCTTACTGCCAAATTCAGACTTAAACGAAGAAAGCAGGGAAAACCATTAGACCATTCGGGTATGACCTAAATCAAAGACCTTATGACTATACAGTGGAAGTGAGAAACAGATTTAAGGGACTAGATCTGATAGACAGAGAGCCTGATGAACTATGGACAGAGGTTCGTGACACTGTACAGGAGACAGGGGTCAAGACCATCCCCATGGAAAAGAAATGCAAAAAGGCAAAATGGCTGTCTGAGGAGGCCTTACAAATAGCTGTGAAAAGAAGAGAAGCGAAAAGCAAAGGAGAAAAGGAAAGATATTTCCATTTGAATGCAGAGTTCCAAAGAATAGCAAGGAGAGATAAGAAAGCCTTCCTCAGTGATCAATGCAAAGAAATAGAGGAAAACAACAGAATGGGAAAGACTAGAGATCTCTTCAAGAAAATTAGAGAGACCAAGGGAACATTTCATTCAAAGATGGAATCGATAAAGGACAGAAATGGTATGGACCTAACAGAAGCAGAAGATATTTAGAAGAGGTGGCAAGAATATACAGAAGAACTGTACAAAAAAGATCTTCATGACCCAGATAATCACGATGGTGTGATCACTCACCTAGAGCCAGACATCCTGGAATGTGAAGTCAAGTGGGCCTTAGAAAGCATCACTACGAACAAAGCTAGTGGAGGTGATGGAATTCCAGTTGAGCTATTTCAAATCCTGAAAGATGATGCTGTGAAAGTGCTGCACTCAATATGCCAGCAAATTTGGAAAACTCAGCAGTGGCCACAGGACTGGAAAAGGTCAGTTTTCATTCCAATCCCTAAGAAAGGTAATCCCAAAGATTGCTCAAACTACCGCACAATTGCACTCATCTCACACGCTAGTAATGTAATGCTCAAAATTCTCCAAGCCAGGCTTCAGCAGTACATGAACCGTGAACTTCCAGATGTTCAAGCTGGTTTTAGAAAAGGCAGAGGAACCAGAGATCAAATTGCCAACATCCGCTGGATCATCGAAAAAGCAAGAGAGTTCCAGAAAAACATCTATTTCTGTTTTATTGACTATGCCAAAGCCTTCGACTGTGTGAATCACAATAAACTGTGGAAAATTCTGAAAGAGATGGGCATACTGTTAGGGGAAGCACACTGATTGAAACCGCCCACCCTGGCCAGGCACCATAGTAACCATTTGCATGAGTTGTTTTATGGCAGGAGATCCTGATAAGGAATACGGAACTAATAGGCCACCACCAGCCGGAAGATCGAGAGGAGGCACTACCTGTCCGTCCACTTCCCAGAATCCCTCTCGCTAGCATCCATCTTGGCTGAGCGATGCGTGCGCCACCAGGAAAGACTCTGAATTAGAATGATTGGCCAAAGACCACCAGGAAACTAATCCCATCACCATAAAACCCAAGACTGCGAGCCACGCGGCAGAGCAGTTCTCCTGGGTTCCCTTACCTACTGCTCTCCACCCGGGTGCCCTTTCCCAATAAAATCTCTTGCTTTGTCAGCATGTCTCCTCGGACACTCATTTCCGAGTGTTAGACAAGAGCCCAGTTTCGGGCCCTGGAAGGGATCCCCCTTCCTGCAACAAATGGCGACCCAGATGGGACATCTTCGCTGAGACTGACATCCTGACCACTCGGGGTACTCAAGGGCCAGCTTGCCTGCCAATGGACCAGACCCAGCGGCCGCAACTGGGACCCTTCTGTCCCTGGTCTCCTCCTGACGCGGACAACTGGCCAGAGTGCCCCGACCGGTAAGAAACAAGAGACTTTATTGACCTCCCTCCCCTTCCCTCTTTCTTTCCTCTCCTTAGCCCTTCCTATCCTTCCCGTTTTTCTAGTCCCCCGGTCCTGGACGCAGGAATCTGGTCGAAGGGCCTCAGCTTGAGCTGAGGATTGGAGACTGATCACCTCCTCTTGGCAGAGAACTCGAATTTTCTGGTCTGGTTTCTGGTAGGGCCGAGTTCCAGTCCTCCCTTTTCTGGAAGCCCAGGGAAAAGTCCCGTAACGCCTGGGCGTCTGTAGGTGGCAGGAGACGTCTGTAAGGCCACCCCTTTTGCCCCCCTTTCCTGCCTCCTCCCCCTTCTTTCAACCTGGCTTCCTTTCCTCCTTTTGAAATCTTTGAAGACATCTGAAGTTTTGTGTCTCTATAAAAGGTTTTCTGAGAGACTGTATTCTTGTATTTAAGAGAGTGTCTGATGAGGACTGCCAGGTTTATATGTGTGTGTTTTAACTCTGTTCTGTGTTGTGATTTGTGATGGCCATTTTGCTTTGTTTGGCTACCATTTAGACCTGCCACCATTTTGTTAGAGCTTGATTTTCTTTCCCTGTGCCTTGAGACCAGGGCTCTCAGGAACACTTATCTAGACCATCTCTAACTCCTGAGACTGAAAAAAAGAAAAGAAAAAAGCCTTTAAAAATGTTATTTATTTCAGCTTATTTTATAAACTAGTAAATTTTATATTGTAATATCTAATTCATGGCCAAACTTAGAAAATGAAGAGAGATCTTACAGTGTGTCTGTCTAAATATGTCTTGGTATGTTTTTGTCTCTGGGTAATATTTTTAGGTTAATTTGTAAATGAGCTCTATTTAATTGGCTTAAAAAAGGTAAGCGCTTACAAATCAAATAATTCTAAATTAAACAATAAATTCCAGGTTCAGGTGAACTAGGAAATATTCAGTATTAAATACCTGATATTAATGTTTTTTGTTGACCTATCTAATATAGACATGTCTTAGAGTAATTAACATCAAGTCGAATATTTTCATTGTACCTAAGTTAAATATAAGTTAAATATTATACCTATTACAAGTTTGTCAACAAAGAAATTACCTCGAGTGAAAAAACTTCTAGAAAATGTAAATGAGGTATGAGTTTATATATAAACTCTATTAAGAATAATTATTCTTTAAAAATATCTGTCTACAATAGTCTCTCCAGATTGACGTAACTTGAATTTCTAAGGGTTGTGCTAAACTAAGTATTGAAAGTCTATTAAATAATTAGGTCATTTCCAAATGAAATAAGATTTTGAAACATTTACTACTAAACACTGATTTCCTTTTACAGAAAAACTAAAGAGATTTGGGACTATAAAAGAATAATGTTTGATGCCATCCTAAAATGTTTTAAGAAAGCAAGGGTTTTAGAAATTATCACTGGTATTTATGCTCACCAATCTATAAAATGCTAATATAAAAGTTAGCTCTTGGTTGCTAAAGGAAAGCAGGAAGAGTGATTTCAGTAAAAAAGTATGAAAAAAATACTAAAAAGAGTTATGCATGATCAGGATTTTCTAAAATTGGATTACAATTAGTTAGATAAGTGGATTTTGTTAGGAATGACATGGTTGTAAGAAAACTGCTTAGAGCCAATTAGGTCCAAGATGGCGGAGCTGACTTTCACTAGACCTTGAGCCTTGGTATTTGCGCCCATTGTGACATATCAACAAGCTAAATGATACACCCATCAACATTGACTGAATCTGACCAAATGTTCTAAAGCTTTTAATTGATCTTTTTGATAAAACTTCCTAAATTGAATTCTTTTGAAGTTTCTTTGACATCTAGCTAACTTTGGGGTGTTTCAGAAGGCCCCTGAAACATCCCAAAGAGAGATATTAAACCGTTTATTTGGTTGGTTAAATTACATGAAAAAGATTATCAAATGAGTAATAAATCCGCTCATGTTATAATGTATAAAAAGTTACTAATACAGATATCCTAGAAATTATATAGAGTTCTTAACATTTTGATATGTCTTGGTATTCTGATGAAAAACCTGATGACTTCACAAAAGTTAACAAAGGACTGAATGAACCAGCGAATATGCTTATAACTTTTATGGTTTCTATCTGAGAAATTACAGGTTTAAATTGTGTGTTTTCCGGGAACAGAAAAAACCTTCCTCTTAAACTAATTATAAAAATAATTTGGTAAAATTACACATTATAAACAAGACAACTGTATTTTCTCTCTATCTGACTCCTCCAGAAATTTAAAACTCTTAAGTTTCCAGTAAGTTTATCAAATGAGCTAAAAAGGTTATCTCACTAACAGGTACAAAAATCTCAAGGAATTTTTGAGACCTTAAAAGAAAAGAGTTCACCTAGATTTGTTTGGCAAAATCTGTGATAAGCCTTTGGTGTGAGTTTTCCAGCCCTGTTTTATATTAAAAGTTCAGTTTGAGATTCTATAAGTGTTTCCGCAAAATAAAAAGTCTATAATCAATTATGGTTATATAAATCATCAGACCAAAATTAGTGAAAACAGACCTATTTTGCAAAAAAACTAGCCTTAATTTGGTTATATTTGATAAAATGAGGGTAACTTTGGGGGAAAAGATATTTCAAAAAATGTTAAATCCCAGTTTGTTCATGGAGGTCTGCATGTAGTAAGACTCATTTCTTGGATAGTTCTTTGCTGTTATGTGATATTAATGCAAAATTTAATTGAATTCTTAAAGAACACCCTAAGTTTGTTTCTGAAGCTTACCTCAGTAATCTATCTTTGGATGAAGATCGGATGCCTTATGACCTGCAACCAGGACTGGAAAAAGACATAATTTAAGGGACTGTCTCCAACCTGGATGGAAGGACTTTTTATCAGGTACTCTTAACTAGCTCATGCACAATGAAACTGAAGAGAAATTAACTCTTAGATTAATTCCCACTTCCAAAGGCCCCTACACTGGATTGGTCTATAGAGAAGACAGCTGACCTGATCTCACCTTAAAATGATGCTCAAACAAGAAAAACTACAGTACACCAGGACGAGAAGACAACGACATCAGAGGTAGACAGCTTGTCCAAGATACTGGACCTGATTCGTATGATCGTTTATAGTGTTCTCTTGACTTCTTAGACCTTTGTATATAAATCAAATGCTTTTCTATCATAGGCCTGATACTATGCTAGTTTTAAAAATCAATCCAATTGTTGGGTTTGTGGCCAATTATCTGTGTCTAGCTCTGGGTTACCTTGGTAAATTTCTCTACTACAAGACTCTAACTGGTTGGTCCTGAGGAAATTTACTTGGAAAAATTATAGTCATATTCAGGTTACTATGATACTACCAGACGGGATCCCCTCACTGGGCCAATTAATAATGCCTACTCTGACTCTGGCTATAAATTTGAGCCTTTTTCTATTCCTCAAGCTCAGTCAGAGCAACAAAAAAGGTTTTAGCAAAAGAAAAAGAAATCTCCCACAATTATGAGATAGATTTATATAGATAACACTAAGCTATGGTAATTTAGGTTTAAAGTCTCCTCTGTGTTAAAAACAATTAAATCATACTAAGGATAATCAGTCTAGTAACACTAGAAAACTGGGCTATGTGCCTTATAAATGGTGGTGCCAATGTATAATTTCCGTGAAAGATAAAGATTCGTACAGAGTAGAATAAGTCAGACGACCTGGGATATGCTGGGCTACATCTAATGGAAGCTCTTAAGTCTTACTTGTGACTTTACTAGTACTGCTGGCTATGTTCTTTATATTTCACCTGTTTTACAGAATTGCTATTTCTTACAGTGCCAAATGTGTGACTGGGGCCTCTGATAGAATAATATATAGTTCCTTATGAAATCGATGATGATGACAGTGTAACTCTAGATATGAGAAAAAGCAACAAGAGGGAATGTTTTCCTGGACCAAGAGGCTAGTAAGACAGGTGGTCCAGAGAATTTTAGATACTGTTTTATGGCCTAATCCAGTAACAGCACATCGAGAGGCCGGTCGACAAAATCTTTGCCAAACCTGAGAATGGACATTCTCAGCACCATGGGATAAAATGGTCATGAAATGCCCCCCTCAAAGTCGTGGTCAAGTTTGTGAGCAAAAAGGGGCTTTGCCAACTGAAGATTGACACTTGCCATCTACATCTACAGCGATTATATCATGGCCACTGCAACTGCTGACTTTCAACGGCCCTGAAAGGAGTTCAGGGTGAAGATCAAGAATGAGGTGTTCCGTGCTCTGGGAAAAACTGGCAGAACAGGCCTTCAGATAGTTAGATCTTTTCAAGAGATTTTATGAGTCCCAATTCTTGCATCTTCTCATACCTAGAGAAACACTGACATCATTAATGGTGCCATCTGCTTTGGCTATTAAAGAAAAAATTTTACAATTAAAAGTCAAAATAGAGTACTCAGCTATGGTTCAGACATCCTGGGAAATAACCAGGTGTTACTATGGGTGTAATTTCAGATTAGACATTGTATTGCTAAACACTTGAGTTTTCTGAGTTGTGTCAGGCTTAGATGCCACCATTCTCAAAACAATGTCTGCTGGAAGCTAGTAACTTCTACCTTACTTTTTATAAAACTAGGCAACTGGCCATCTGGCTACAAGTCTCCCTGAAGTGCCAGGTCCAGACTGGATTTCAGGTCTATTCTTCTAAAAGAAAGAGATTTACTTTGTCTATTAAAACTCCAGTTATCCCTTCTCTAGCTACTACTAACTGGGTATGTTACAACAAAATGGCAGACCAAGGGATTGAGATTTTAATCATACAAGGCTCAGATCTAAGACTTGGAACTCAGGAATACTTCTAATTCAGTGTCTCTTCTCCAAGCTGAGGCGGTCCTATGCCCCATTTTGACAAAAAGTTATCACAGTCATAGTTGCCCTGTTCCCTAAATAAAACTGAACAGGACTCTGCGGGGTGGCGACTCTGGAGTACAGATCTGCTGTACTGTAAAAGATAGGCTTTATTCAGCCTCCTTGACCTTCCCTGAGTTCCAAAGGGTAGATTCAAACAATTGCCAATCAGAGAAGGAAAAAAATACAGAAACAGAGGGGAAACAATCAAATGGTGGTACAGCCTTGAGACGGGTCCTGGTTCCTACTCAAAAAAAAAAAATAAATAAATAAATGCATAACAATGTCTTTTGAGTTCTTCTACAGAACTAGAGCCCCCACCCAGGTGGAAGATGGTAACTTCAGACTAAACATAAGATTCTTAGAACACAGCTCTGTTGCTTGACCACCAGCCAATCATCCCAGCAGTGCCTCCTGTTTCTGGGGACCAGTGATGACCATCCTGTTAGGTCTCCTGTTTGGCCCCTGTCTATTTTACCTCTGAGAGGCGCTGACAGTTTCAAACTAAGTTGCTGTTATTACAAGAGTAAAAGCTGGTTTCAGATATGGAACACCCCAACTTAGGTCAGGTAGAGAGAGACTTCTGCTCTGCTAGGCAGGCCTACGCCCAGGCACAGCAGGAAGAAGTTACAGAAGAAAGAGACCTCCGCCCCAATTCCCAAGAAGCATCTTGAGTATGAAGTCTCTCAGGGGGGAGTTGTTAGGGGAAGCACACTGATTGAAACCGCCCACCCTGGCCAGGCACCATAGTAACCATTTGCATGAGTTGTTTTATGGCAGGAGATCCTGATAAGGAATACGGAACTAATAGGCCACCACCAGCCGGAAGATCGAGAGGAGGCACTACCTGTCCGTCCACTTCCCAGAATCCCTCTCGCTAGCATCCATCTTGGCTGAGCGATGCGTGCGCCACCAGGAAAGACTCTGAATTAGAATGATTGGCCAAAGACCACCAGGAAACTAATCCCATCACCATAAAACCCAAGACTGCGAGCCATGCGGCAGAGCAGGTCTCCTGGGTTCCCTTACCTACTGCTCTCCACCCGGGTGCCCTTTCCCAATAAAATCTCTTGCTTTGTCAGCATGTGTCTCCTCAGACAATTCATTTCTGAGTGTTAGACAAGAGCCCAGTTTCGGGCCCTGGAAGGGGTCCCCCTTCCTGCAACAATACCAGACCACCTGACCTGCCTCTTGAGAAACCTGTATGCAGGTCAGGAAGCAACAGTTAGAACTGGACATGGAACAACAGTCTGGTTCTAAATAGGAAAAGGAGTATGTCAAGGCTGTATATTGTCACCCTGCTTATTTAACTTATATGCAGAGTACATCATGAGAAACGCTGGGCTGGAAGAAGCACAAGCTGGAATCAAGATTGCCGGGAGAAATATAAATAACCTCAGATAGGCAGATGACACCACCCTTATGGCAGAAAGTGAAGAGGAACTAAAAAGCCTCCTGATGAAAGTGAAAGAGGAGAGTGAAAAAGTTGGCTTAAAGCTCAACATTCAGAAAACTAAGATCATGGCATCTGGTCCCATCACTTCATGGGAAATAGATGGGGAGACAGTGGAAACAAGTGTCAGACTTTAATTTTTTGGGCTCCAAAATCACTGCAGATGGTGATTGTAGCCATGAAATTAAAAGACACTTACTCCTTGGAAGGAAAATTATGACCAACCTAGATAGCATATTAAAAAGCAGAGACGTTACTTTGCCAACAAAGGTCCGTCTAGTCAAGGCTATGGTTTTTCCAGTGGTCATGTATGGATGTGAGAGTTGGACTGTGAAGAAAGCTGAGCGCTGAAAAATTGATTCTTTTGAACTGTGGTGTTGGAGAAGACTCTTGAGAGTCCCTTGGACTGCAAGGAGATCCAACCAGTCCATCCTAAAGGAGATCAGTCCTGGGTGTTCATTGAAAGGACTGATGCTGAAGCTGAAACTCCAGTACTTTGGCCACCTCATGAGAAGAGTTGACTCATTGGAAAAGACCCTGATGCTGGGATGGATTGGGGGCAGGAGGAGAAGGGGATGACCAAGGAAGAGATGGCTGGATGGCATCACCGACTCGATGGACATGAGTTTGAGTAAACTCCGGGAGCTGGGATAGACAGGGAGGCCTGGTGTGCTGCAATTCATGGGGTCACAAAGAGTCGGACACGACTGAGCGACTGAACTGACTGACTGACTTCACTGGAAAACAACTGAAAGTGAAAAAAAGTGAAGTCGCTCAGTCGTGTCTGACTCTGCGAACCCATGGACTGTAGCCCACCAGGCTCCTCCATCCATGGAATTTTCTAGGCAAGAGTACTGGAGTGGGTTGCCATTTCCTTCTCCAGGGGATCTTCCTGACACAGGGATTGAACCTGGGTCTCCCTCATTGCAGGTAAAGGCTTTATCTTCTGAGCCACCAGGGAATCCCAATTAGTGAAGCCTTAAGTTTTTCTATCTTTGTTCAGCGATAGTTTCAGAAACACCTTAGGAGGTGAAGTTCAGTTAGGAGAACACCCAGTAGGGACTTGCCTGGCGGCCTAGTGGTTAGGACTGCACATTCCAACGGAGGGGGAGCTTGCATAGGCAGAGGGGGTGGTTCAACCCCCGGTCGGGAAACCGCGATTCCACATGACTCTTGGCCAAAATACCAAAACATAAAGCAGAAGCAATACTGTAACAAATTCAGTAAAGACTTTAAAACTGATCTACATCAAAAAAATTAAAAAAAATAAAATAAAAATCTGGTGAAGCCCTAATGTCTATACATTAATTTTTCTGGTTTGGATCCAAAGAGAAAGCTAAATTCATTTTGCTATACAGTAAAAGCTAACACAACGTTGTAAAGCAATTATACTCCCATAAAAATCAATTTAAAAAATCAATAATACTACCAAACAACTCATTTTAAACTATTCAACAGATACAGGAGAAGGAGCATCTAAGGGACTTTCCAGGCGGTTAACAAGTTTGGTATTAATGATTAGTCCATTTATGGTCTTTACTTCTTATGTTTTTAATATTGTTGTGAAAGCTTGTTAATGTACAAAATGCTTAGCTGTAAAATGATGAAATCATTTTAATAAGGTATGACTATTCCATTGCATTCCACTCATAATAATAACGGTGCTCACATCTCTGAAAATGTAGAGACAAGGCTAAAATTGAGAATGGCAGTCTGAATGTAGGCTGGTGAGTACATCTGAAACTGCTGTAGCCTCAACAGAGAACACAACTAAAAAGGAAAGAAGGACATGTAGACAGTGGCCGACAACTAGACTTTTTAGACACAGGGTAATAAAAAGTGCCCAAAAGCTTTGTTCTATTGCCTAAGTGAATACTGGCTGTTGGTGAAGGAGAGAACAGATCACTGCTAATATTCTTAGACTTACTGCTGAATTGTTGTTTTTCTTAATGGAGGAATAATTGTTCTGAAAATAAAGGGTAAATACCTAGAGACACGGAATTCTCTTGATATTCACAAGTTGACTTCTTTAAGAAACTTATTTTTCATGGTTCAAATCTCTCAACTCACCACTGCAAGGCAGAGCTGACTGCAGCAATAAAAAAGTTTGAGTTGTATGAATAGTAGAGATCCCAGGAACTATATGTCTTTGAGACAGTTTATTTACCTGAATGGCCAAAACAAAGAACACCAGTCTTTTCCATTACTGAAATCAGAAACAACTGGGGTCCATCACATTATAGAAGTAACTTGGTTTCTCAGAGGAAGAAATTTTCAGGAGGCTGAAAATACAGCATTCAATCACTTCTTTGGCAATATTCTGGGCATATTCCCACATACAGTACTTATTTGTATGAGTTTATGTTTTCAAAATATTATAACACCAAGAATGAGGGAGAAGCTGTCTGGACCTTGAACCTATTATTACACAGCATTAGTACTCTTCAACCAACCCAATTTTTAAAATAACCAAATAATAGTATCTCACATTTTCCCTCAGTGGTAAGTGATATAAATGTATTTTTCTACCAAGACAAATATGCTATTGTGTTCAATGGAAAGCACTCTTGAGTTTGTAAGAATGTACAGACATTCCTGAGCCCCGGGTTCTACCCCTGGGTCAGGAAGATCCCCTGGAGAAGGGAATGGCTACCCACTTCAGTATTCTTGGGGCTTCTCTGCTGGCTCAGATGGTAATGAATCTGCCTGCAATTTGAAAGACCCAGGTTCGATCCTTGGGTTGGCCACTCCCATATTCCATGAATTCCAGAATTCCATGGACAGAGGAGCCTCCTAGGCCACAGTCCATGGGGTCGCAAAGAGTTTGACATGACTGAGCAACTAACACTTTCATTTTCACTTCTTTTCACAGACATTCTGAGCCTTTCTTTGTGTTTCTTGGGGTCACATACCCAGGGTTCTCACTTATCTGCTCTGAGATAAAACATACTTGAGAGAAAAAAAGCATCAGAAGCACTGGACCTCTGGTTTAAGTAGAATATTACGGTATGACATAATTCAATCAAAATTCAAGAAAAATGTGGAATTCTGGTAAGAGACCAATGAGCTGCTCTTTGCTAAGATAAAAGCTCCAAACAGGACAGGAAGGAAAATCTTTTTCTCCTAAATTCTCCATTTATCGTTCCTGGGCACTTTCAACAGAGGAGATCCCAGACCCCACAACGTAGCAGTTTCGCCCACTTTGAGTTCTGCCTCTGAATTGAAAGCTGTAGAGAAGTCTCAGTTTAAATAGAAACAACACAAATAACCTCCCATGGTAATGGCTATCTTTGCAATGAATTAGGAGCCAGGTAGGCTGCAGTTCATGGGGTCGCTAAGAGTCGGACACGACTGAGTGGCTTCACTTTCAATTTTCACTTTCATGCACTGGAGAAGGAAATGGCAACCCACTCCAGTGTTCTTGCCTGGAGAATCCCAGGGACGGGGGAGGCTGGTGGGCTGCCGTCTATGGGGTCGCACAGAGTCGGACACGACTGAAGCGATGCGGCAGCAGCAGCAGCAACTAGCTTTTTTATCTATCAGCTGTCAGCAAGTTGCTAAACCTCTCTGAACCCAGATTGAAACTAAATGTAATAATGGCACTTACAGAGGTATTCTGAGGATTAAATGAGACACTTCTTATAAAGAAGCTCACACAATGCCTGCAGTGGCTAAATATTACTGTTATCAGGCAACAAGTCTCAAGCAAGTGCTATTGAAAGGTTCAGGAATAAAAGACATTTACCCCTGGCATCAGGATTTTACAGACTAATTAATGAGACAATACTAACATACAAGAAGCAAGTGGCATAAAACTGTACTTGGGAAATAGGGCTATAGGGCTGGTAGACTTGGTGAGTTCAAGTTCTTGTCTCACTGGCTATATGAGCTTGACCAAGTGACCATGTACAGTAAAGGTTAAAAATACCCCACCTGCCCACCTCATAGAGTTGTTAGGAAAGTTAAAGACATAATAAAGTGAAAAAGTTCTGGGGATAGAAAATTTTGACTTGTTGTGGTTCAGTCACTAAGTCATATCTGACACTTTGTGACTCCATGTCAGGCTTCCCTATTCTTCATTGTCTCCCTGAGTTTGCTCAAATCCATGTCTTTTGAGCTGGTGATGCTGTCTAACCATTTCATCCTCTGCTGCCCTTCTCCTCCTTTTGCCTTCACTCTTTCCCAGCATCAGGGTCTTTTCCAATAAGTCAACTCTTCGCATCAGGTAGCCAAGGCACTGGAGCTTCAGCTTCAGCATCCATCATTCCAATGAATATTCAGGTTTGATTTCCTTTAGGACTGACTGGTTTGATCTCCTTGCAGTCCGAGGGACTCTCAAGAGTCTTCTCCAGTACCACAGTATGAAGGCATTAATTCTTTGGCACTCAGCCTTCATTATGGTCCAACTCTCACATTGTACATGACTACTGGAAAAACCATAACTTTGATTATAAGGTCCTTTGTAAGCAAAGCGATATCTCTGCTTTCTAATATACTGTCTAGGTTTGTCATAGCTTTCCTTCCAAGGAAGTGAAAGTGAAAGTGTTAGTTGCTCAGTCATGTCCTACTTTTGCGACCCCATGAACTGTAGCCCACCAGGTTCCTCTGTCCATAGAATTTTCCAGGCAAAAATACTGGAGTGGGTTGTCATTCCCTTCTCCAGGGATTTTCCCAACCCAGAGATCAAACCCAGGTCTCCTGCATTGCAGGCAAATTCTTCACCATCTGAGCTACTAGAGAAGTCTTTCCAAGGAGTAAGCATCTTTTAATTTCATGGCTATAGTCACAGTCCACAGGGATTTTGGAGCACAAGAAAATAAAATCTATCACTGCTTCTACTTTTTCCCCTTCTATTGCTATGAAGTGATGGGACTGGATGCCATGATCTTAGTTTTTTGAATGTTGAGTTTTAAGCCAACTTTTTCACTTTCCTCTTTCACTTTCATCAAGAGGCTCTTTAGTTCCTCTTCACTTTCTTCCATTAGAATGGTATCATCTGCATATCTGAGGTTGTTGATATTTCTTCCAGCAATCCTGATTCCAGGTTGTGATCCAGTCCAGCATTTCACATGATGTATTTTTAATATAAGTTAAATAAACAGGGTGACAATATACAGCCTTATCTTACTCCTTTCCCAATTTTGAACCAGTCAGTTGTTCCATATAAGGGTCTAACTGTTGCTTCTTGACCTGAATACAGGTTTCTCAGGAGACAGGAAAGGTCACCTGGTATTCCCTTCTCTTTAAGAATTTTGTACAGTTTGTTGTGATCCACACAATCAAAGGCTTTTGCATAGTCAATGAAGCAAAAGTAGATGTTTTTCTGGAATTCTTTTGCTTTCTCTATGATCCAATGGATGTTGACAATTCGATCTCTGGTTCCTCTGCCTTTTCTAAACCCAGCTTGTACACCTGGAAGTTTTTGGTTCACATACTGCTGAAGTCTAGCTTGATGGATTTTGAGCATAACCTTACTAGCATGTGAAATGAGTATAACTGTCTGTTAGTTTGAAAATTCCTTGGCACTGCCCTTCTATGGGATTGGAATAAAAACTGATCTTTTCCTGTCCTGTGGCCACTACTGAGTTTTTCAAATTTGCTTACATATTGAGTGCAACATTTTAACAGCATCATCTTCTAGAGTTTTAAACAACTCAGCTGGAATTCCATCACTTCCACAAGCTTTGTTTGTAGTAATGTAGCTTTGTTTGTTAACTAAGGCCCACTTGACTTCACATGCCAAGATGTCTGGTTCTAGATAAGTGATCACACCATTGTGGTTATCCAGGTCATTAAGAACTTTTCTGTATAGTTCTTCCACATATTCTTGCCAACTTTTCTTAATGTCTTCTGCTTCTGTTAGGGCCTTGCCACTTCTGTCCTTTATTGTGCCCATCCTTGCATAAAATAGTCTCTTGATATCTCCATGCCTAGAGAAT
Source organism: Cervus elaphus (assembly GCF_910594005.1). Classification (NCBI taxonomy): domain Eukaryota; kingdom Metazoa; phylum Chordata; class Mammalia; order Artiodactyla; family Cervidae; genus Cervus; species Cervus elaphus. The sequence continues at coordinate 82,082,193 of NC_057826.1, forward strand.
CCAGTGGACAGAGGAGCCTGGTGGACTAAGTCCCTGGGGTCACAAAAAGTTAGACATGACTGAGCGATTAACACTTTATGAGACTGTTTGTAATTATTACTGTGATTTCCATTACAGTTGACCCTTGAACAATACAGGTTTAAACTGGGAAGGTCCACTTATACACATGGCATTTTCTCAAGAGTAAATACTACAGTGCCACAGGATCTGTGGATGTGAAACCACTGATACAGATGGGGTTCAAGGCTGAAAAGTACACAAAAGTTGAATGAGGAAGAAATCAGTGAGGAGTAAGGCAGTCAGGGAAGGCTTCATGGATCTAATGAACATTGAGTGCATCCCAGAGACTAGCTGGGATTTGGATAAATGAAAGGGAACTGGAGGAGATCCTTGGCAGAGTTAATAAATGAGCAAGTTCATGGGGATGGGCCTGGTTAGAGTGGAAACTGTGTGAAGTGGAATGGTGGGGAAGCAAATGTGGGTTAGTGTGGGTATACAACTACATGGACACTCCAGGCCAAGAGAAGAGATGAGATTGGCTATGTTGGAAGCAAGGCACCACTGCACAAGCAAGGAGCTAGTGCTAGAAATTATACCATGATAATAACCAGGATAAATATCCAGGAAAAACTGTGACCAACCTAGACAGCATATTCAAAAGCAGAGAGATTACTTTGCCAATAAAGGTCCGTCCAGTCAAAGCTATGGTTTTTCCACTAGTCATATATGGATGTGAGAGTTGGAAAGCTAAGTGCCAAAGAATTGATTTTTTTGAACTGTGGTGTTGAAAAAGACTCTTGAGAGTCCTCTGGACTACAAGGAGATCAAATCAGTCAATCCTAAAAGAAATCAGTCCTGAATATTCATTGGAAGGACTGATGATGAAGCTGAAGCTCCAATAATTTGGCCACCTGATGTGAGGAGCTGACTCATTAGAAAAGACCCTGAAGCTGGGAAAGAGTGAAAGCAGGAGGAGAAGGGGATGACAGAGGATGAGATGGTTGGATGACATCACCAACTCGATGGATGTGAGTTTGAGCAAGCTCCGGGAGTTGGTGGTGGACAGGGAAGCCTGGTGTGCTGCAGTCCATGGGGTTGCAAAGAGTTGGACACGACTAAGTGACTGAACTGAACTGAATAACCAGGATCAACAGGACTCATACATACAGGTGACACCCCTACCCCACCCCAACACCCTCCCTCTTCTTTTTTCCCCTTTCACTTCTTTCTTAGGCTACGGTACAGTCTGGTAGGGTTATCTTAAGCTGGTGAACCATAAGACACTTTAATCCAGCACCAGATAAGGCAGGGTCTCCTGATACTGCTAAACACAGATGTCAAACAGTTTCTCATTTTGAATAATGTATAGCAATCTAAACTGCTATACTGAACAAATGTTGAATAAAAAACATTCATTTCAAAATAAACTCCTGCTTAGCTTGAGTTAACTGATCTCATCTTGGGGACTAGAAAAATAAGAGTAATAGTAATAATATAATAGCTTCACTTATTGAGTACCTAATAGGCACTCAATTATAGGTGCATGAATTATATCCTTTAATCTTCTTCAGAGACCTTTAAGGGGACATTACTATGATCCCTATTTTATTGATGGAGAATCTGAGGCCCATGGTCATTAGTCAAGTAAACATCAGAGTTTTAAAGGCTATTTTATGTGGGCCTAAACCAAAGAATATTGATTGAGCATAACAGATAAGAATCTTAGTTATCAAGCAGCTATGAAAATTAGAATCATTGGACTTCCCTGGTGGTCCAGTGGTTAAGAATCCTCCTGCCAATGCAGGGGACACAGGTTTGATCCCTGATCTGGGAAGACTCCACAAACTGCAGTGCAACTAAGCCCATGGGCCACAACTACGAAGCCCTGCTCCAGAGCCCACTTGCCACAACTACTGAAACCCGAACACCCTAGAGCCTATGCTCTGCAACAAGATAAGCCACTACAATGAGAAGCCTGAGGACCATAGCTAGAGAGCAGCCCTTGCTCGCTGGAATTAGAAAAAGCCTGCTTGCAGCAATGAAGACCCAGTGCTGCCATAATTTAAAAATAAATACTTTATTATTTATTAAAAATAAATAAATATTTTAAAAAATTGATATAATCTATAATGCAAAATTCCTTGGGGTAAAAAAAAACCAAACTGATAATTATTGAATGAGCAAATTAATTTTTAAATTAATTTTTAATTGATTAAAAAATTAATTTTTCAATTAATGTGGAAAAATGATTATCTTAAAATGTCCTAGTGCCATGAAAAAGACATTCTACTTAACATAGTATGTGTATTCAGAAACAGTTGTATACATTGAATGTCTTTAAATCAAATGCTAACTATATTTACTTAAAGGACTTCTCTAGGGTAAACACGCAGTAAATATTTAATAAAATGAAAAATTGTTTTGCAATCTGAATAGTCAGCCAATAATTTATCTGTTTTGTGAATTTAGATTTACAGCAGACTCTTGACATTCCTGAGGCATACATCTGGAACCTTCTTGAATTCCCAGATTCACAAATATAAAAATGTTTATAGAGGCTCCCAGCTTTTTTGGGAATCACATTTCCATGGAGAGTTTCTGTTCATAGCCTTATGCTACATACTATGAGTTAACCATACTTCCACATCTCACAATAGGTTTATCTCTCACTTGATTGCCATTTTTCACAGAAACAAACTTTTTCTAACTCATTAATGAATGTTGTTTCAAATGCACAAATCAGTGAAGGAAAATAAAGCTAAATGACCCTTTTCTGTACAGATATCTTGCAAAGCAGAATTTTCAGATTCATATCTCAGTCAGGGGAGGTCACACAGGGTCACAAACCTGCAAGTGAAATCCACGAACACCCAGGGTTTAAACACATTGATTTAAGTTTGCTTGAGCAAGGGACACAGGCTGTATCAATAAAATCCACAGAAATGCTATTATTCTTGCTAACCCAAGAGTTGCAGACGTTGACTGAATCTTTCAGTGATGAGTCCAGAAAATTGGATTATAGAAACACTGTCCACATGAATTACAGCAGCAGTACTTAACCTTTTTTGTGGAAGACGATTATTCCAGGGACCGAGGGGAGGGGGGATGGTTTTCGGGATGATTCAAGTGCATTGCATTTATTGTGCACTTTCTTTCTGTTATTGGATCAGCTCCACCTCAGATCATCAGGCATTAGAATTTGGGGGCTGGGGACACTGAATTACAGGAATTTGCCTATTCATTCAAAATACCTATATTTTGTAAGGTCGGGATTGATGACAATCACAGTTGGATGACTGCCCTGCCTTCAGTAGTGGAGCTCCATTACAGTGGACACAGAGTCCCCACAGTGAGACCTTTGGGAAGCACTGTGCTGGAACCCTCAACCTCTGGCTGGGTTGCACTCCCCCCACCACCACCCCAAAGAACACTCACCGTGAAAGGCAGGCAGAGAAGGAGCAGCAGAGTAAATGAGCATGAGCAAGTAAGGGAAAGAATCAGAGAAAGAGGGAGAGGGAGGGAGGGAATGTAGAAAAGAAAGAAAAGAGGGAACAAAAAAGGAATTTGGCTGCTGTGAGGGGAAAATAAAGAACAAGAAAGACATTATCATTTCAAAATATATAGCATATACATTTCAGAACGTATTTGAAAACACTCCTGCCAAATTTTCGAATTATTTATTTATTTATACCCCTTCTTATTCCAAAGAGGTTTTGCAGCACTTTGCTGCCAGATTAATTTTCCTGAAGCTCAGCTGTGATCATGTTACTCCCCTGCTTAAGAAACCCCAATAGCTCCTCACTGCCTATAAAACGAAGTCCAATTTCCTCAGCCTCCTATTTGAGGCCCTTCGTAATCTGGCCCCAGACTTCCAGTCCAACCTTATCCTGCTTTTCTTCCCTTTATACACTCTTTGTTCCAGCCAAAGGACGCTCCCTGATATTCCCCTAATACATTCTATATTTTCCACCTTTGCACCATCTCTTGTGCTGTTCCCTCTGCCTGGAATGCCTTTCCCAACATCTGCGTACGCCTCATACATACTATTTTCAATTTTTTTTTCATTTTTTTTGGCTGTACTGGGTCTTTGTTGCTGTGCATGGGCTTTCTCTAGTTGCAGCGAGTGGGGATCACTCTCTAGTTGTGATGCACAGGCTTCTTATTGCAGTGGCTTCTCTTGTTTTGAAGCATGGGCTCTAGAAGCATGGACTTCAGTAGCGGTGGTGCATGTGTTTGGTTGCCCCTCGGCAAGTGGAATCTTCCCCGACCAGGGATCAAACCCGTGTCTTCTGCAGGTAGATTCTTAATCACTGGATCACCAGGGAAGACCTGTCCCATACCATTTACCCCTCTGAAATTCACCTGGAAGATGCAGGCACCTGGTCATCAATAGTGGAACTTACAACCTTTATACACATCATCTCACTGGATCCTCACAGTGGGAGGAGGTCATTTCTTACTGTGGTCCAAGGAGGCTGGGGTTGGTGACCCTGGGGTTGTGGCCTCTGTTTACTGTCCCTCTTGCTAGTCCAAGGCTATCTCTCACACAGAACAAAAGGTAGCTGCCTGAATCAATGCTGATGTGTTGTAGTAATCTTTTTTTAACTTGTAATTTTTAAGAGGAAAAGTGTACCTTTCCACTCTGTGTGAACTTGAATTCACCTGTCCAGTCCTGCGGCACAGTTTCATGTGGCAGCCTCTTAGCAGGCTCCATGAGGCAGGACTATACACTTGCTGATTCTAAAGAGCAGAGGCCTGGGAGGTCCAGGGAGCAGGGTGGGAGCAGTTAACCCAGGGGCCCCTCCATGCTCCCTGCCTGGAACGCATGAGAACATACAGGGAATAAGGCTGATAATCATCATAAGCATGAGTGGATCAAATTCTACTCCTCTGAACCCAAACAACATGCCAAGGGATTTTTTGAAGGTGCCATTTATCACCAGGGGTGGGAGAGTAGGTTGCTAAAGCTATTTATACAACCTCCAAAGCCGGCTTAAACAAACAAGGCAATGGGGTGTGGGACAAGGCATCGCGACTGATTGATGGGGGTCTATTAAAGCACGCAAAGCTGCCAATATCTACATGCTGCCTGGACAAGGGCCCAAGGTATTACATGATGAGCAGTTACGTAACCTTAAGAGCAAATGGAATTTGGGCTGATATGCTTATGAATCTGATACGCTTCTCCTTTCTAATTTTTGGCATCAAGAGGTTATATGAATTGGACTGGAAGGTCAGAGCCCACCCCTCTACTTTCTCCCTTTCCTAAAGACAGGCAAGGCTGAAATGATCATAACAGACACATCTCTTAATAGCAACTGCAAATTTTTCCCCAAACCAAAAGCTCCACTGCCCTGTTTAAATTTGACCTATTTTGAATGTGCCGCTCAATTAAAAAAAAAAAAAAGAAAAATCGTTTGCTGGAACATGACTTTAGATGAAAGCTGCTTCCAGGGATTAACGCAAACTTCAAACCACTCCCCTGACCAAAACTTGACTCAGCTCAATAAATTATGGCTAACTTGATAAAATCTAAAAGTAAAAATTAATTTGGAAAACATGTGAAATCTATGGTTGCGCTGCCAGTCTCTTGCCCTACTCTGCTGGTGACTCTTGGTTCACTAAACTCGTGACAAGGCTTGTCTACCTAGAGGTTCTGACCCCTGAAACATCTGGCTCTCTTCACCTATAACCTGCTCCATTTCAGATTTTCCCAAATGCAAACCTTCCCCATTAGTATCTACTCACCAATCTCCTCCATGCCTCCATGATGAAAACCATTTGCAACAAAGTTTAGAAGAACAAGATTAACTGAGTACAATGTAGAGTTTTGTCCTCCTAAGCTTTTTTTTTTCATTAATTACTAAATAGCAATCTTGTAAAGTCTGTTGATTAGCCCCAAAGCTGGTAATGTTATCAATCACTTGAATTTACAAAACTGTTACCTAGCAGTCTAACTGTAGTTATCTACAGGTCCAAACTGTAATTGACATGGGGCCTTTTCTTGTTTTCACTCTCCTCTTTCGCTTTCATCAAGAGGCTCTTTAGTTCCTCTTCACTTTCTGCCCTAAGGGTGGTGTCATCTGCCTATCTGAGGTTACTGATATTCTTCCTGGCAATCTTGATTCCAGTTTGTGCTTCATCCAGCCTGGCATTTCACATGATGTATTCTGCATATAAATTAAATAAGCAAGATGACAATATACAGCCTTGAGGTACTCCTTTCTTGATTTGGAAACAGACTGTTGTTCCATGTCCAGTTCTAACTGTTGCTTCTTGACCTGCATACAGATTTCTCAGGAGGCAGGTCAGGTGGTCTGGTACTCCCATCTCTTTAAGAATTTTCCACAGTTGTTGTGATACACACAGTTCAAAGCTTTGGCATAATCAATAATGCGGAAGTAGATGTTTTTCTGGAACTCTGTTGCTTTCTCTATGATCCAACGGATGTTGGCAATTTGATTTCTGGTTCCTCTACCTTTTCTAAATTCAGCTTGAACTTCTGGAAGTTCACAGTCATGTACTGTTGAAGCCTGGCTTGGAGAATTTTGAGCATTACTTTGCTAGGGTGTGAGATGAGTGCAATTGTGGGGCAGTTTGAACACTCTTTGGCATTGCCCTTTTTTGGGATTGGAACAAAAACTGACTTTTTCCAATCCTGTGGCCACTGTTGAGTTTTCCAAATTTGCTGGCATATTGAGTGCAGCACTTTCACAGCATCATCTTTTAGGATTTGAAATAGCTCAACTGGCATTCCATCACCTCCACTAGCTTCCATCATCTCCATGGCAAATCGAAGGAGAAGCAATGGAAACAGTGATAGACTTTATTTCCTTAGGCTCCAAAATTACTGCAGATGGTGACTGCAGCCATGAAATTAAAAGATGCTTGCCCCTTGGAAGAAAAGCTATTACCAACCTAGACAGTATATTAGTAAGCAGAGATATTACTTTGCCAACAAAGGTCCATCTAGTCAAAGCTATGGTTTTTCCGGTAGTCATGTATGAATGTGTGTTGGACTATGAAGAAAGCTGAGTGCCGAAGAATTGATGCATTTGAACTGTGGTGTTGGAGAAGACTCTTGAGAGTCCCTTGGACTGCAAGGAGATCCAACCAGTCCATCCTAAAGGAAACCAGCCCTGAATAGTCATTGGAAGGACTGATGATGAAGCTGAAGCTTCAATACTTTGGCCACCTGATGTGAAGAACTGACTCGGTGGAAAAGACCCTGATGTTGGGCAAGAGTGAAGGCAGGAGCAGAAGGGGACGATAGAGGATGAGACGGTTGGATGACATCACCGACTCAATGGACATGAGTATGAGTAAGCTCTGGGAGTTTGTGATAGACAGGGAAGCCTGGCATGCTGCAGTCCATGGGGTCGCAAAGAGTCGGACACGACTGAGCGACAACTGAACTGAACTTTCCTTGTTTTACTTCTAAAGTATTTAAACATATCCACACATGTTTGTCAACAAATTAAACGGTGGCTTCCTCCCGGGGGTGGGGTGGTGGTGGTATGTGTATGTGTGTATCTTGCAACCCAAAAAGAATGAAAAAATCCAGATAAAAAACTAACCACTAACCATGAAAGGGTGAGCCAAACAGAAGGACTTGTATAAGAGTAGTGATAGTACTTCTGCTTAGCTCTGGGCGGAGTTACAGCTACACCATGTTAGACCCATCACAGAAAGAGCAGTTAAGGTGTGTTTGCTTCAGTGGGCCATTCAATGACCACTGGTTTCCATCAAGGGGGACAGTGGGCCACTCAGTGACCACTGGTTTCCATCAAGGGGGGCCAGTGGGCCAGTGACAGGTGCAGAACAGGAAAGAGATGAGAAAAGCAACAATCCAGAAATTTCTCCCATTTGAACAGAAATGGCTGTGAACCAAAGCCTTCTATTTCAGGCTGTATATCACAATTAGTAATCTTAAGGAAAAATATATATCCCAATAAATATGAGGTTCCTAAGTATTTGGGTTCAAAGGACCTCAAATGGCTGTTCGTGTCTCCGAGGTTTTGCAGGAAAGACGTGTGATAATGACACATGTGTACTCAGGACATGATGGCAAGTTATCTGCATAGTTCAGGCTGAAAACAGCTGGGTTTGGAACCAGGATAATTCAGATATAAATCACTGCCACTACCTCATTTTATTTTGCTTTAGTCAACCCAGCCTCAGATGCAGACAGGAAACACAACTCTAAATGCAGCATAAAACCTACTTAATACATCGATAGCAGACAATCCAGTTTTTAGAAGCTATCCTTGATTTAGTTTCTCTACCTCTAGATATACTGGGCCCCTGAAAGAAGCCTTAATTTGAAGGATTACTCTGGGAAATCCAGGTCTGTCCCTGACTATTTCAGCCACCCTAAATGTCTTCTCTTGGAAAATTACAATCAGTTACATATTATTTGTTTTTTTACTTCCATTTTAAATGTGAACACATTTTAGACATAACATAATGCATTCATTGCATTTATTTGCATCATTTCCTTCATTACTGGGTTAATTGGCACCTATGTTATCACAGTGTGAAAGACAGAAACAACCGCACAGATGTTGAGGTTAACAAACTTAAGGTTACCAAATGAGAAATGTGGGAGGGGAGGGATAAATCAGGAGCTTGGGATGAACATACATACACTACTATAGATAAGACAGATAACCGACGAGAACCTGCTGTATAGCACAGGGAACTCTACTCAATATTCTGTGATAACCTATGAGAGAGAAGAATCTAAAAAAGAATGAAAGGATATATGTATATGTATAACTGAATCACTTTGCCATACATAGGAAACTGGAGAAGGCAATGGCACCCACGCCAGTGCTCTTGCCTGGGAAATCCCACGGAAGGAGGAGCCCGGCGGGCTACAGTCCAAGGGGTCGTGAAGAGTTGGACACGACTGAGCGACTTCACTTTCACTTTTCCGTTTCATGCACTGGAGAAGGAAATGGCAAATCACTCCAGTGTGCTTGCCTGGAGAATCCCAAGGATGGGGGAGCCTGGTGGGCTGCCATCTATGGGGTCACACAGAGTTGGACACGACTGATGTGACTTAGCAGCAGCAGCAACACAGGAAACTAACACAATACAGTAAATCAACTATAAGAAAAGAGGGAGGATACACGCTACCATCTCCCTTCCCATAGTTATGCAAGACATCACTAATCCATGCAAGTGACACTCTGTGCTCCTGAGCCTTGCACACCAGAGACACACTCAACCAGAGCTGCTTGTTATGACTCATATATTGATTCTAAAGGGAGTAGATAGGATGATAAACAAGTGGTGTGCTCCAATACATATGGAGTCAATGGAAGGAAATAAATATTTAGCAGATTGGTGAAACAAGATGTAGAATGACAAGATGGCTGCTTTCAAATATCTGAAGGGGAAATGTGGAGCTTTCATTCAATGTGGTTCCAAAGGGTAGCCAGGCAACAATCATCCCAGGATGAATTACAGGGGCATTGTAAGAATGGCCTTATTACAAAGTGTAGGCATTGTGAAGAGGAAGGTGAAGCCAACCGCCTGGGTAAACACAGGAATGCTGGAGCTTGCTCTCTCCCTTCCTCCTACCCAACCCCAGATATACAACAGATTTTCCCTTTAATCCTTTGTTAACAAGTTCCACTGACTCATGGAATGTTCTCACTGCAATTTCTAAGAAACAGATACAGGTTCGGTTGCTGTTTAACAGCTTTGGGGGAGGGAGTATGCAGATGAAGGAGAATCTCTTTCATCAATATGCAAAAGGATGGGCTGGATTTATAACTTAAACAGGATTTGCATTTTCATGGATTAGTTTCCAGCTCTAAGACGTCTAATTCTAAAAACCTCTTGATGTTGGCCCCATACTAGTGTCTCAACATCCATGCAAGGTGCAACCAAAGGTCCTGACCACTCCTTTGGGACCCAGCTCTATCAATTTATGATCAGAGGCATCTGCTCAGAGGGTGAGAGAACTGTGCTACAAGGATTAAGACAGAGTCCCAGCATTTCTTGGAAAAGTCTTCGTCAATGTAAAAACACATTTGTTTGTTTTTAAAGGTACCAAATCGGTCACTTACATGAAGGGAAAAATTCTTTCATAGCCCCTGAGGCAAATGGCTGCTCTGAAATCAGCAGGCTGTGGTTATGTAACACCTCCTTTAATCTGATCCTTCTATTTTATCCTGCGACCCAGGGCAGATCATCCAACCTGGAGGCTCAATTCTTGAGTCTGTAGAATAATGACATCTGACCTTGCCCATCCTGACCAGACACATCACGAGGACAGAGGCAGTCTTTGAAGAAAGCTGAGCTTCTCAGGAGAGCGAAATGACAGGACTGGGTCTCATTATTGAATATTTTGCAATGGGTTTAAGTTTTACCCTTGCCTTTAAATCCTCAAAATTATTTACATTTAGACTAATCTGCTTTTTAGATGTTGAAATATATCCTGAGGCTTTTCTCTACTAATTACCTAGGATGACACTGGTGCGAATGCAAGGAAAGAAACTGCTTTTACATGAACATTTACACCTTCCAGAATGCTTAAGAGCAGGGGCAATGTTCTCCCTCAAACAATCTTTTCTTTTCCAAATCCTCAATTTCCCAGGAAAACACTCACAGAGACTTGATAACATGTGCCCCGCCCTACATCCTTCTTACTCTTTAGATACGGAGAGGATCACATGATCTAGCTGTCAGTCAGTGGTTCAGTCAGGTCCGACTCTTTGTGACTCCACGGACTGCAGGACACCAGGCTTCCCTGTTCATCACCAACTCCCAGAGCTTACTCAAACTCACGTCCATCGAGTTAGTGATGCCATCCAACCATCTCAACCTCTGTCATCCCTTTCTCCTCCCGCCTTAAATCTTTCCTAGCATCAGGGTCTTTTCTGCTGAGTCAGTTCTTCACATCAGGTGGCCAAAGTATTGGAGCTTCAGCTTCAGCATCAGTCCTTCCAATGAACAACCAGGACTGATCTCCTTTTGGATGGACTGGTTGGATCTCCTTGCAGTCCAAGGGACTCTCAAGAGTCTTCTCCAACACCACAGTTCAAAAGTATCAATTCTTCTGTGCTCAGTTTTTTTTTATAGTCCAACTCTCACATCCATACATGACTACTGGAGAAACCATAGCTTTGACTCTGTGGACCTTACTCGTCAAGGTGATATCTCTGTCTTTTTAATACACTGTCTAGGCTTGTCATAGCTTCTCTTCCAAGGAGCAAGCGTCTTTTAATTTCATGGCTGCAGTCACCATCTGCAGTGATTTTGGATACTAAGAAAATAAAGTCTGTCACTGTTTCCATTATTTCCCCATCTATTTGCCATGAAGTAGCATGGGACTGGATGTCATGATCTTTGTTTTCTGAATGTTGACTTCTAAGCCAACTTTTTCACTCTCCTCTTTCACTTTTATCAAGAAGCTCTTTAGTTCCTCTTCACTTACTGCCCTAAGGGTGGTGTCATCTATGTATCTGAGGTTACTGATATTTCTCCTGGCAATCTTGATTCGAGCTTGTGCTTCATCCAGTCTGGCATTTCACATGATGTATTCTGCATATAAGTTAAATAAGCAAGATGACAATATACAGCCTTGAGGTACTCCTTTCTTGATTTGGAACCAGTCTGTTGTTCCATGTCCAGTTCTAACTGTTGCTTCTTGACCTGCATACAGATTTCTCAGGAGGCAGATAAGGTGGTCTGGTATTCCCATCTCTTTAAGAATTTTCCACAGTTTGTTGTGATTCACACAGTCAAAGGCTGTGGTGTAGTCAATAAAGCGGAAGTAGATGTTTTTCTGGAACTCTCTTGCTTTTTCAATGATCCAATGGATGTTGGCAATTTGATCTCTGATTCCTCTGCCTTTTCTAAACCCAGCTTGAACATCTGGAAGTTCACAGTTCATGTCTGTTGAAGCCTGGTTTGGAGAATTTTGGGCATTCCTTTGCTAGGGTGTGAGATGAGTGCAATTATGCAGTAGTTTGAGCATTCTTTGGCATTGCCTTTCTTTGAGATTAGAGTGAAAACTGACCTTTTCTGGTCCTGGGGCCACTGCTAAATTTTCCAAATTTTCTAGCATATTGAGTGCAGCACTTTCACAGAATTGTCTTTTAGATTTGAAATAGCTCAACTGGAATTCTATCACCTCCACTAGCTTTGTTCATAGGGATGCTTCCAAAGGCCCACTTGATCTAAGGTACACAGATGTAGGTGTACTTTACACATATAATCCCACCCAAGAGTCTGTCTAGGATGACAGAAATCAGCAGGAAAAGAACAACCATTACTAGCCCCCTTCACTTCCTCCTGAGGTCATCCTCAACACAGCATGCCACAGCATGAAGGTACCACAGAACCCCAGCCTTTCTCCCAGGTCCCTGAGCAAACACGCTGGTCAGTCCAAATTACGTCTGACAATGTGTGGAAGCAGAAAGAACCCACACCGTCACATGCCATGCCTATATAAGGAGGCCTATCTGAAGAAATCTTCAGAAATGTAAACACGAGAAGGAAACAGTGACAATCACAAGTTATAGTCTAATTCCAATAGTCCCTCAAAGGTGTCAAGAAGTCTCATTAAATACAGTTGACAAACCAGGTGGGGATCCTGACTTGTCATGAGTTTCCATCATGGATATTGGTTGTTTTGGGCCATCCCAGACCCATTCTTCCTTCTTTTGGTTCAGCACCTGGATTTCCTTTCTGGGAATCTATTCTCCTCCTCTGCATGTAGCCTTGCTGGGGCTGTCAATCAGGACTCCCCCAACCCTTCTATCCCCAGCCAAGTGGTGGGCATGTGGCCTGTGCGGAGCCATGGGGCTCTTATTTCCAGGGCTCTGAGTCTTGGCTGGAGAAACCTGTTAAAATGTATCCACTGCAGCAACACCAGCAGCAGGCAAGCAAGTCCATCAGTTCTGTCCACCGGGATCCCTAGCTACTGCTTTGTATCTGTCCTTCACCCAACCTGCTCCCACACACTTCCTGTTGATTCTTAGAGCTACTGGATATCCTTCCAACAAAATCTTTTTGTGTTTGACCTAGCCAAAATTGGTGTCTGCCGCTTATGAAAAAAAGAAGAAGAATGCTAACTTACACAGATGTGCAGCTTGCTTCTTCAGATTCTGTACCTAGTTGAGGATTTCCAGGCTCAGCTAAGCCCTATGATCCTAAATGATTCCAAAGTGATTCTCTGCATATGAGTACATTCTCCCTAAAATCCTCTTGTGGCTCTATGGTCAATAATAAAGAGTATTAAAAAAAAAAAAGAGTAAGAGAGAGGCAAACTAGCAAGACTTAGAATAGTCCTATAATGGTGAAACTTATGTTAGCTCTAAATTTTACTTTTAGGAATGGAGACAAAACAGGAAAGAGAATCTAATGACTTTTTAAAGTATCATTTATATACAGTAGAATGCATAGATCACAAATGTACAGTTGATGGGTTTCGACAACTACATAAACTTGAGTAACAGCCATGCCAATTATTATCTGGAACATGACTATCATTCCACAAAGCTCTATCATGGGCCTTTTCAGCTATTCCTTCCCCACTCCCATAGGCAAACACTTCTGACTGCCATCAGTGTTGCCCAAATTTCCCTGTTCTAGAACAAAATATAAATGAAATCAGATAGTGCATAGGCTTGTATCTGGCTTACTCTGGTCAACACAGTGTTTCTGATATTCACCTGGATCGTTATACGTATCAGTAGAGTGTTCTTTATCATTGCTGAGTAATACTCCACTGTAAAAATGTAACACAGTGTGTTTATTCAGTCTCCTGTCGATGAAATAGTTGGGTTGTTTCCAGTTTGAAGCTATCATGAAAAAAGTTGCTGTGAACATTCTTAAATAAATATTTTTTATGGAACTATGATTGCTTTCATTGCTTTTGAATAAATGAATTTTCATTTAATGGTGAAGAAGTTTTGTATTAACAGCATGCAGAGAAACAACAATATAATTTTTCCAGGAGGGAAAATGGTGCCTATTTTCCACCTTTTTTTCTAGGATAGACTAGGTTTATAGGTACCTTTCTATTAAACCCTTATTCTTCCTTTTTAAGTTTCAGTCTCTCAATCTCCATAATTCTCATTTCTCTACCATTCTAAACAAATGTTTCTCTTTACCTTAAATTAAGCTAGCAAAAACCCTTAATATGCCTTCTTCATGACAATTTTTAAAAGGAAGAGCAAGCCCTATTCACTGGCTACCCTCTTTTTTAAAATTTGATTTTTAATTGGAGGATAATTACTTTTCAATATTGTGAAAGTTTCTACCACACATCAACAGGAATCAGCCACAGGCATACCCATGTCCCCTCCCTCTTAAAGATCCCTCCTACCTCCCTCCTTACTCCACCCCTCTAGATTCTTCCCAGTGGTTTTCCTATCTATCTATCCTAGTCTATCAGTCTATCCTAGTCTTATTTTCTCAGTTCCCACCCTCCCCCTGACTTCCTGCTGTGTTAAGCTGTGTTCACTGCTTCTCCCCCACCACTCCTTTCTTTATTTTTTCTTAAGAAGAGTTAAACTTTAATTACTCCGATAGTTTCTACAAGGAACACGGGTACGAAAGACTGGTCTGAAATGCTCACAACTCTACATATCTTTCTCCTGGCTTTCATATACATTGAAAGTAGAGATTCTGTAGCCAGATTCTGAGGTTTGAACCTGTCTCTATCACTTACTATCTGGGTGACCTTGGATAATTATTTAATGATTATCTACTTTGTTTCTTGTGTAAAGTGAGGCTGATAATAGGACTCACCTCACAGGGTTGTTGTAAAGATTAAATGAGTTAGCCTGGTACACAGTAAGTGCTTGCAACTCCTATTATCTCATTTGTCCCTCATTGTGGTGTATGTAATAGAACTTTATAAGCCACAATAGACTTTATTACTATTAGAGATGATATAAGGCACTATAACACTTTGGTGCCACCTCTTCTCAGGCTCCTTTCATCGTTGGGTCCCTTTCCCCTGCTTCTTTTTTTTTTTTTTCCCCTGCTTCTTTAACATGCATATACGCCAAACCTCCTTCCTGAGTCCCTTGTCCTCGTGATTCTATACTCTCTTGAAGGTCTCCATCACAGTGGCTTTAATTATCACACTAAAGACAATGACTTCAAATATAGGTCTACAACCCTAAGATATCTCCCTTAAATACCCCCAACTTTTGCTGGGGAGCTCAATACCATTCATTCATACTCAACTCATGTATAACACCAAAATCACTGTTTTGTTTTCCAAAGAGGTTGCTCTCGGGATTTCGCTTTGTCCTCAGTGGAGGTTTAGTTGCTAAGTCATGTTCAACTCTTGCGACCCCCAAGGACTGTAGCCCTCCAGGCTCCTCTGTCCATGGGATTCTCCAGGCAAGAATACTGGAGTGGGTTGCCATTTCCCTCTCCAAGGGATCTTCCCAAGTCAGGAATCGAACCTGGGTCTCCTGCACTGCAGGCAGATCCTTTACCAACTGAGCTACAAGGGAAGTCCCTTGTCCTCAAAGATACACTCAAATGCTGAGCAAACATGGCCTTGTTTTGCTGGGTATTCCTAGGCCTGGATAAAAGAGCTTCAGAATGGATCTGTTGGGGGGCAGAAAACTGGAAAACTCCTCTCCTTTCCCTTAGGCCTTCCCTGTCCACTCTGAAAAGTCCATGATGACTATGAACTGTCTGAGCAGGAGGGGCGGGCTGATGGAGCGAGAATTCCAGGAATGAATAAAGTTGCTTGAGTAAAACATAAACATCCTAATCCCAGGTCCACCAGCACCTGGCCCTAAGCCTTCCTTCCTCACATCATTCAGTTTTGATAATACTGTCCATGTTTACGACAGTCCTTGACCCCCGCACCAATGTGGTCTGTGCCAGGGCTAGACTTGCGAGGAGTCAGCAGCACTCCTTGGCGCCAACATTCCATCCCTGCCCCTCGGAGCTTTAATCAAGGAGAAGGAATAGTCTAAATGGCTCAGGGCCGTGTAACTGTTAGAAACTCTGTGTCACCTATAATATTCCCCAGAACCAAATCTACTCTTCTTGCAAGCAGCCTAATAAAAGTCACCTGAACTTACAGAAGGAAGACACACTCAGGGAATTCTCTCGAAGCTTCCTGCCTGTACTAGTCATTAGGGTGGTCACAGATATTTCACTTTTGCTTTGAGCACACAGCAGGATGGTACCTCCCTGCTGCCCTTGAAGTTAAACATGATGTGTCACTTGCTTTGGCTAATGAGATGTGAGCAGAAACAACACTGATCACTTCTGGGAGAAGTGTGAAGGATCCATGGGTGATTCATTTCTTCCCTTTCCTTGCCTCAGTGGAAGCAGAAGTTGAGCCCAGAAATGTGAAGGATCCATGGGTGATTCATTTCTTCCCTTTCCTTGCCTCAGTGGAAGCAGAAGTTGAGCCCAGAAATGTGAAGGATCCATGGGTGATTCATTTCTTCCCTTTCCTTGCCTCAGTGGAAGCAGAAGCTGAGATGTTGCTTCTATCAGCCTGGACCCCTGAATGAGCAGAACACATACTGCGTCACCCAGGTGATCTGAGCAAGAAACAAACTTGTTCTGTTCAGTCAGAAGGACTCAGGGGCTCTTTGTTCCTGCAGCTCAAGATACGCAGTCCTGACAGATACACTGGCCCTGGTCATACGACCAGTTGGCAAGCTCCAGGTTCTGACTCAGCCTCACTTCTGGCTTTTAGATTTGTGCTCTGTTTAGTTCAGCTCTTGGGGTCATATGGTGCATTAAAATACCAATACAAAGCTGTCCCCTGGTTTATGGATTAAGACTGATATTCACTCCAAAGAGCCCACAGTGACCCGGCAGAACTCTAGATTCTAGTTATGAAAACAGGTACAGTTTTCTCCAGTGCACCTAAACAAGACTCTACCTATTAAAGTGTCCTCTTCTAGCTACACTGACCATACAATTTATAGTCCAAAGTGATTTGGAGTGAAGGGGGACGAGGGTGACACATGAACTATCACTATACTGAGTAAACAGGCACACATAGACACTGGAATTCTACTTCTATCGTCTTTACGGTATTAAGTCAATGAGAAAAATTCCTAGAGGCATTATCTTAGGACAGATCACTATATCCAAGAAATGCAGTCAAAGGTCTAAGAAGAAGCATGTGGTGAAATTAATGTGTTTATCAGAGAGTGTACACTGCTTTTACTATTCTATGTGGCATTGGGCTGAATGAGTGCAGCTGTTCCCCTAAGTAGGCACATGTGAATAGCAACAGACATCCAAACAAAGCCAAGAGCCGAACGCAAAATCCAGCCATAAAATATGAACACCCTGCAGAAACATTAACAGCGTCTTCCTCCCACTGGTCAGCCTGGGAGTCATTTAAGAGGGAAGAGGACAAAATCAAGAAAACAATCTTAGCAGTAAGAAGAACTGTTTAAAGAAAGCCAAAATAAGTGCAGTTTCAGTGACTCTGGGATCCTCTCCTCCTAGGCATGTGAGACATATTAATGTCAGTAAATATTTTTAAAGAATGCTAAATTTTCTAGACAAAGTAACAAACACAGTGCAGAAGATGGTTGATTTCTTTAATCTGCTGCTGCTCTGCACTTTTCTTTTCTTTGTAAAACACCAGCAATTCTCACTGGCTCCTTCAAAATTTCAGTGGCTTATGGTGAAGAAGTAGATAATAATTACTGTAGAAGATTCTGTTTTTCTGTCTGTCCCACCTCCGCTTCCTGGGATGTGGGTTTCCCACCAGAGAGCTAGTCACATGACCTGAGTTAACCCAAGGACCACTGCCCCCAACCTAGGCCCTAAACTCATGTCCAGGGATGGGAATATGACCCAAAAAAGATCACAGTGTGGTTTTTCTGAGACCGAAGCCCTCATTAAGCATATTAGTTTCCTAGGCTGCCATAACAAATGACCACAAACTGGGTGGGTTAAAACAACAGAATTTATTCTCTGACAGTTCTGGAGGCTGGGAATTCAAACTCAAGGTGTTGGCAGGGCCCTGCTCCCTCTGCAATCTCTGCAGTAGAATCTTTCTGTTACTCCTCCTGGTTTCTGGCATTTTCCAGAAACCCTTAGTGTTCCCTGACTTGTAGCTGCATCGCTCTAAGCTCCGCCTTGGTGTCACACGGCCATCTTTCCTCTGTCTGTGCCTGGGTGTCCTCCATATGTGTGTCTGTGTCTCTTCTCTTTATATAAGGATACCAGTCATATTGGATTAAGGGCCCACCCTCATCCAGTATGACCTCTTCTTAACCTGAACCTTAATTACATGCAAAGACCTTATTTTCAGGTAAGTAAATTCATAGGTACCAGGGGTAGAAAAATTGGGGGACATAATTCAACCCATAGCACTAGATAAGAGAGTCTTCCTTACTATGATTGCAAGTTCAAAGCCATGTTAGCCTGTCCATCCACCTGAGAAGTAAGTAAACTGACCAAGAGATGGAGAAAGAGAGAAAAGCAGGCTCCTAATGTTATTGAATCCCTGGAATGCAGCCACATCTAAATCCCAGCCCCTCTCTTGGACTTCCCAGTAACAGGACCAACAAAGTATCTTTCTTGCTTAAATATAGGTAGGCTGGGTTTCCGTCACTTACAACCAAGAGTTCTAATCAATATATGCACCAGTGAATAATGCTGTATAATGTGAATCCAAATAGTTTGCCATATTTGGATGGGGATGAACAGGCGGACTATACATGAAAAAGACTGGCCATGAGTTGAAACTAAGTGATGGGTATATAGGAGGTTATTATCATATGATTATACTATTCTATCTATCTTTACATATGTTTGAAATTTTCCAAAATAAAAAGTTGAATCAGATGTTAATTACCCCTCTCCTACCTGAGGACTCACAATTAAAGTCCAGCCTGAGACAGGGCAAACAAAAGGACAGAAAAAGTAGAATCATACATAGGCAACAGCTGGCATCCACAGGCAATACTGATAATAGGTGAAAATATCGGCACGAGTTTTCTTTGTGGGGTGCAAAGAGCTTTTGATACTAGACTTGAGTCTACCAGGCTTGACAGGATCAGGTAGCTGGCAGGGGACCACGTGGAACTAAGCAGAGAGGGTTGGGTGATGTGGCTCCAGCTTCAGGGTAAACAATGGGGACAAACAGCGCATGGCTGGGGGAATTCACCTTGCCTCCCAGTGAACCACGGTAAGGCAGCTATTACTACCCACAGCCAACACAAAAGCAAGGATGCAGCTCAGACAAAAGAAAGGGTTACTTCTCCAAGTGCTCACTGCCAAGTACTGTTGCCCTGACATAAGAATATATTTCACAGTTCACAAAACACTTATGATTCTGTGCCTTAATTTAAGCCAGAGTCACCACCTCTTCTGAGATCCTGCCTCCCTCTTGGATTAGAGTTTCTCAACCCCAGCTGCCCATCAGAATGACTTGTGATCTTAAAAAAAAATCTCCATCCCCAGGCTGCACCCCAAATCAATTAAATCACAATCTCTGGGAGTGGTACCCAGGCCTCAGTATTTCTAGAAGGCTCCCCAGTGATTCTAATGGGCAGTGGTCATGAGACCACTTTGAGAATCCAATCCAAGCTACAGACACTTCTCTGAGACAAATGTGCAGACAAAAATAATTCCACATCCCATTTCAGAGCAGACATCCACCCCGCCTCCCTCTTCCCATGGCCTTACACCTAGGCACGACTTCTCACGTGTGGACACAGATTCTATAACGGAATCAGCTCAACTCACTATGGCCCCAAAACCAAAACATAAAACAGAAGCAACATGGTAAAAACTTAATAAAGACTTTAAAAATGGTCCTCATCAAAACAAAACAAACAGCAAAGGGAAGTGACTCCAAGATCTAGAACAATGCTGACGAGCTCTGCAATAGTTGCCTACCACACTTCCTCTTTGGAAACTGCATTCGAGGCTCCCCCAGCACAAAAGCCAAACAACTGTCAGTCCCACAACTCTACATGCTCTCTTAAGCCATTATACCAGCCCTTGCAGCAGAAACCAAGGAAAAGGGAAACTATCCTTGCTCACTCCTCACAGGTTTAGCTTGAATCTCTTGCTTCTACTCATTTCTCGAGCCTTGTTCTGTCTCACTCATCCTGCCATCCTCAGATGCTGCTTGCTCCAATCAAAGCCTCTCCCATCTGACTAAAGATCCAGCTGTCACCTGAGAGCTATTACTACCAGCTCCTCCTTGCATGCCACTCTAGCCAGCATCACACCAGTTCCTCCAGCAACAACGAAAAGGCAACAGGGTTGGAGAACAGACAAAACTGATTCCTGTGGACAGGACTGGGGCTACTCTTACCTTCTGCAAATGGTTCCCATTCATAAAAACGGCCCATGAACGGCTTGTTGTTGTAGGATGCACACTGTACCTCCCAGATACTTCTACTGCTTTCTGGACACACCTAATAAAGCAGATATTAAATATGCAATTAGCATCCATATCTTTTCATGGCCCAAGCCAAATCCCATGAGGCCTCACCAATGTTAAATGCCTGTACTTCCCCACTGAAACCTGGGTTTCTAAAAATGTGCTGATCACCTACATCAAAAATTTTAAGTGCAGATCCCAAAGCTTCACTCCAAGTTTACTAAATCAAATCTTTGGAAGGACACTACATTTTTAACATGCTTCCCATGTGAAGTTTTTGCATACCATAATTTGAAAACTACTGACCTAAACCTGCTCTTAACAAGGATGTCTGTTTGCCTCCCTCAGAGAGCCACCCATTTGCATCTGTTTGACTTTGCTCATGCCATTCTTGTGCATGGGGTAATATTCACAGCGAACACGGACACCACTTTTCCCACCTGCAGCACTATTTTAAGCATGCTAACTAGGGCTTCCCAGGTGGTGCTAATAGTAAAGAACCTGCCTGCCAGTGCAGGAGATGTAAGACCTACGGGTTCAATCCCTGGGTTGGGAAGATCCCCTGGAAGAGGGCATGGCAATCCACTTCAGTATTCTTGCCTGGAGAATCCCACGGACAGAGGAGCCTGGTGGGCTAAGTCTACAAGGTCACAAGGAGTTAGATAAGACTGGGGCGACTTAGCATGTATGCACATATTAACTAATTTAATCCTCATGATGACCAATGTTACTGATATTTTTACAGATTTGTTTCTACTAGTGAGCAAACTGAGGCATGAAGCAGTCACACAGCCAGTGAGGGCAGAGGCTGAATTGAACCCCAAGAAGTCTAGTGCCCACCAGGCTGCCTGTCAGTCTAAATTCTCTCTACCGTCTAATGCAGGATGGTGCATCTTATTTTGTCTAAACTCTCTTCACTATCTACTGCGGGAGATCTGAGCCTTCAGCCTACAGAAGAGCCATTCAGAGAGCTCCTGGGAAGTGCAGACTCGTGGATCCCTCCCTCAAGGATTCAGTGAGTCTGGCGTGAGGTCCAGCAATCTGTAGTTTGTTAATTTATCCAGTTGATTCTGATACACTAGTCTACTCAGGTTTAATATCCAGCTGCTTCTGGCTTATTTCTTTCTTATTTATAAATGGTGAACATGAGTAAAATGGGACATAAATGTGAAATAAGATCAGAATCTCCTATTCAAATTGTGGATAAGGTAGGTTCTAGCTTTTTAAACCCAGCACACTCTAAGGTGAAGGGTGTGTGCCTCTGTGTGTGTGTGTCTGTATTTTAATAATCAGACAGGAAAGGAATGCAGCCACTTATATATTTAAAGCCCTGTATAGAGGTCTCTGAAGTAAAGTGCTAATACAATAGATCAAGTCCTACAGGATTTGAAGGAAATCTACTATATGTATCAGAAACATCAGGTCTCCTGGAAGATGAGGGAACAGGCGGAGGAATGAAACCAGGTGGAAGGAAAAACATCCCCTGCTTGATGAAGGGCAGTGGGGGAGGCTGCTGGGACAAACACGCAGGGTGGTCATAACCCTACTGCAGCCTGAGCCAAACCATATGGAACAAGAAACCATGTGAAGTAGAACATGATGGAATCTGGGCCGGGGGAAGGGGGCCAGGTGGTTGGGCAGGGTGCGCTGAGCTCTGACAATGGGTGAGAAGCTGACAGGCTGGGGAAAGCTGTCTCCAGGGGCTGTGGAAGCCAAGCTGCTGGCGGTCCCGGAACCGTGTAGGCTTCCAGCAAAACCAGCTGCCTCCATGAAGGATTTGGGGTTAAGATGCTTTTTACAACCCTTTGGCCAGAACGAGAGTTCAACTAGGATGAGATCAGCTGGGCAGCTTAGAAGCAGGCACTGTCCTTTCAGTGAGAAAGACTAGCTAAGGGGATTGTTAAAAATACAGATTCTCAGGCTTCACCCCATGGAGGATAAGGAAGAGGGCCAGGCATCTACACTTGGAGTGCCACCCCTCTGGTGATCCTGGGCCAGCCAGCCTGGCACCAGATCATGCAGCCACAAGTAAGAGCCACTCCCAGGCCTCAATCACACTCCAAATGATTTAACATGCAATCAGAGTGTGAGAGCGGAAGAAAAGCAAGTACAACTCCTTTAATTTAAAGATGAGGAAACAGAGGCATGGAGAGGTGGGTCACCCTGCCAATCATCCCACAGTGATACAGAGACAGAGCCCAGAATGCTGAACACCCACCCTGGCCATCACTAGAAACTTGAGATCCACTGCTGGGTGGCAGGTTTTCGTCATGGAAAGAGACTAGAACAAATGGGCCAAAAGCCCTGTTCCTCAAATAACCACGCCTACATAAAGCCAAGCTGCTCTGAATGAGGCTCCAGCCAGGAGCCACCCTAATTAACCTGGTGGCAGTTACCAGCATCAGAAGCTGTACACCGTAAAAACTCAGCCAGGCTGTTTAACCTCTTTATAATTTTATTCTTTTTTTAGTTTTGGCTGTGCTGGGTCTTTGTTGCTGTGTGGACCTTTCTCTAGTTGCAGAGAGCTTCCTGGATCAGGGATCAAACTCTTGTCTACTGCCTTGGCAGGCAGATTCTTTACCACTGAGCCACCAGGGAAGCCCAAAAGTTTAGCTATTCTTAACATCACCATCACCACTATCATTTGGCAGCAAAATAGTGCCAAAAAGCTGGACCACGAAACAACACATCTTCGGAATCATTTTGAATTATTTGATGCTTGATAATCTAAATGTATATTTCATGACATGGAAAGCAGTCCACAATCTACTAAGTGAAAAAAAAGTGATTATGTGTGTGTGTGGTTGCGGGGAGGTCTGTGTGTGTGGAGAGAGTGAGAGAGATTAAAATGGTTATCCCTGGAAGATGGGTTATAGATGTTTTCTTTTTATAATTAACTCGGTTTATTTGTATTATCTAGTTTTTCTGCAATATTTAACATTTATGTAATACAAATGTATCACTATTGAGCTCTTCCAAATACAAAGCCATGCAAAGCTGGAACGGCTCAATACTGTTAACATTTTTGCAGGGTTTTTAATGCTAATGCCTGGTGCTTTTATTATATCCATATGCATCTGCCAAGTCTACCAACCACCTGTGATAGGTCATTCAGGATACCCTGTCTCAGATCAACAAGTTTTTTATATCTGAGTGTGGCCCCAGTTACCTCCTGAGGCCAGGGTGCTTAAAGTGACTTCTGACCCACAGTGAGGGGTCAGGTGCTAAAACAGCAAATCCACCTGTGGTTACCAGGAAGCAGATGAGCCCAGAGATTGACTATGGTACCCAGTGATCACCTGGCATGGGAAGATGCAGCAGGAGGTTAACAAGGTGCCCTGAGAGATGACCCACAGGATGCCAGGTGAGTTGTCAGTGAAAGTCAGAACACCACTTCCTGAGGAGGGGAGAGACCTGGTCAGAAAAATGCAAGCCTCACGGAGTCCAGATATGGAAGTGGGTTATTGAGACAGAATTACCGTATAGGTGAGGAACATAGATGCCTGGGGTGATAATGATGATGATGGTGTTAAGAACAGCTACATTTGGGGGCTTCCCTGGTGGCTCAGTGGTAAAGAATCTGCATGCCAATACAGGAGACAAGGGTTTGATCCTTGGTCCAGGAAGATCTCCACGACTAGAGAAAAGCCCACACAGCAACAAAGACCTAGCACAGCCAAAAATTAAAAAAGAATAGAATTATAAAAAAGAAGAGCTAACTTTTGTCGACACTCACCAAATGTCTGCTATTCCACCATATGATTTATGTATATTTGCTCACTTAATCTGCACAACCACTCACATCCATTTCATAGATGAGGAAGAGGAGGCAAAGAAAAGTTAAATGAGCTGGCCAAGGTCACAGGGCAGGTGGCGAAGTCAGGATTTAACTCTAGAACTCATGACAGTAACCACTCTGCCAAGGTGCCATCGAGACCATGCGGACTGCATAGTCAATCTGTAATGGATCCTCAGACAAGAGAGCCGTAAGCTCCTCTTGCTTACTGTCAGGGGACATCCTGGAGAACAGGTTCAGATTCGGCCTCTGAGGCCTGCTGGAGTGGCCCCAGTAACAGACTAGGGAGCTGAAGATTGAGGATGAAAACCAAGGAGGGCTGGGGAATTTCTGTTTCATGTCTCTTCTGTAGATTACATCTGTTTGTACTTGTCATACTATTATCAGTGTACGATCTCCTCTCATTTTAACAGACTCTCTGAAGTTAAAACTTCCAGGTTACAGATCATTTTACATTTGTTACCCTTTAAGTGGGTTGTTTCCTGATGCCATAGACTGAGTCACCCTCACCTTATCAGTAATTGTCTCTATATTACACTGCGAGTTGGCTTGGGGCAGATTTCCTGCTAATCCTTTCCATGGGCACAGATCCTTATAATCTTCAGGCCAGAAAACTGAAGCAAGGGAAAAGCCATGGAGATAGAGATCAGGCTCACTCAGGATGGGGCCAGCTAAGACTGGAGCTTTACAGCCAAAGAATGCCCCTGGGAGATAACCTCCCTTCAAATGACTCTCTTCCATCCCAAAGAAGGAGGGATATTCCCACCGGCCTCTATGGGAAGCAGAATAAAGATGTACTTTAATATAATGAGAAGAATCTTTATAAAGCACTTGAGGCCCTATCCAAAGTTCCATCTAGACAATTGCTTGGAGTTGCTATGAGTCACAAAAATTATTATGGAAACTCTGGCTATGTTTCTAGTGACCCTAGTTAATCTGAGATGACAACTGCCCATACATAACTTCACTGCTCAAGAGGTCCCTGTCAGTGATCACACAATTACCTTTCACTAATTAAGTATTTCAGTTCCCCAGGAGACTGAAGAATATCATCCTTGATGAAGATAACACCAAGGAACATGACCTTGGGGTCTGCCTGAGTCCAATACGCACTACTTCTTCTTTTTTTTTTTTTTTCTTTTTTAGCTTTTGCATTGCTCTGGATTCAATCAAAAGACCAGCTACCATAGCAACACATGATGTATTTAACATCACCACAGTGAAAAAAATCTAAAGAACAAGCTCTAGAATATGTCCTTGCACTGCCATGAGAAAGTGCCTATGTGACCTTGGGAAAAGTACTCTGCTCCTCTAAAAGAGCCTAAATGACTGCATTTCAATCCCAAACCCTATGCTACTGCCCCCAACCCTGGAATTCCACGAGGAGTAAATTAGTAATATATTCAAGTTTGTAGCTCATAGTAAGGCAATACATGTTAGCTGAATTGAAATCTAAGAAGACATTAAAGATGAACCCAGCAGTTCCAGAAGCTCTAAGTGCCCAACAGGTAGGTGTTCTCTTCTACAGATGGAAGATGGGCTTTGTTTCCCAGCCGTAGAATTGTACAACCACAGATCAAAATTTCTTACAAGTGATTCAGCACAGTTTTCAAATATGTTTAATAACTGCTTTCCCAAGTCACTTGGAACAAACTCAACTTTGCAATAATGCTGCCACCTCCCACCACCTCCAGAGCCCTCTAGACTCAGCGAATTGGTTTTTCCAAAAGAGCCTGGTAAAGGCTTTGGATTTAAAAAACAAATAACTGAGGTTTTCTCCATTCTCAGACACTTTTTTTTTTCCTATCCAAGTTCATACTGTTTTCCTAGAGAAAGGAGTTTCCCTCTTATTCAGTAAGTGCATCAAAGACCCAAAGGATGTTTCACCCAAGAGAACCCTATTTCTTAAATACTCTGTACACATGTCTATACAAACCTAGGTTTATCCCAGGAATGTTTGTTTATTTCTCCCTCTTTAGATTATTCATGTATCTCTAGATCTGTAAGAAGAATATCTCTAAAAGAGAATATCCTTTTTATAACTAACCAGGAAGTATGTGGGAAAAAGTAAACTTTTAAATTCAAAGCTCCTACTCCCCCAAGGAGCACAAATTTTACAGTGGCTACTTTAGGAATCTTATTAATAAGCCCGGTTTCCCTCCCCTCTGCCATCTGCTGAGGCAAGACGTGAAAATCCTTCAAAGGCAAACAGTCACTGTGCCCTTGCTATGATTGCAATTATTGAGGATGCAAAGAAAAATCCCTCAAAATAGTCTCCTGCAAAGATTTCATAGGCCAAGGTAAAATAAAGAAAGAAAGAAACCAAAACATGTAATGCCATGGGAAGAATTTGGTAAACCACTTAGGCACTGCATTTCTAATCTTGAAAAATAAGGAGTTGACTGATCCTTCCAAACATTGACAAATCAACAAAACAAAAAATTATTAATATACTATATATAATAAAAATATAACTGAAAATAAAATGTGGCTAAGAGAGATCACCAGAGTGGACATAAGGGGGTCATTTTTTTATCTTTCAGATTGAGGAGTCAACAGAGAAAATTTGAAGCTGCTATATGAAGAAGCAGAGGTGTTGGTACACTATTTCAAGTTATGGAGAAATTTAAATTTTAAATGATTGACTGTAATTACATCTTGAGAGAGGGACGAAGATATACCTCTCTTACTGCCACTGTGATATTCCTTCCTATTTGTACTTCTTTTTGTAATCATGAAAAGCGACAGCTGTGAATAAAAATCTCAGTATTTAAAAACTAAGATCATGGCATCCGGTCCCATCACTTCATGGCAAATAGATGGGGAAACAATGGAAACAGTGACAGACTTTATTTTCTTGGGCTCCAAAATCACTGCAGATGGCGACTGCAGCCATGAAATTAAAAGACACTTGCTCCTCAGAAGAAGAGCTTTGACAAGCCTAGACAGCATATTAAAAAGTCAGAGATATCACCTTGCCAAGAAAGGTCCGCATAGTCGAAGCTATGGTTTTTCCAGTAGTCACATATGGATGTGAGAGCTAGACAATAAAGAAGACTGAGCACTGAAGAATTTTGGTGCTGGAGAAGACTCTTTAAAGTCCCTTGGACTGCAAGGAGATCAAATCAGTCAATCCTAAAGGAATTCAACCCTGAATATTCATTGGAAGGACTGATGCTGAAGCTCCAATAATTTGGCTACCCGATGCAAAGAACTGAATCATTGGAAAAGACCCCGATGCTGGGAAAGATTGAGAACACGAAGAGAAGGGGGCATCAGAGGATAAGATGGTTAGATAGCATTACTGACTCAATGGACATGAGCTTGAGCAAACTCTGGGAGATGGTGATGGACAGGGAAGCCTGGTGTGCTGCAGTCCATGGTGTTACAAAGAGTCAGACACGACTGAGCAACTGAACAACAACATATTTATGGGTGTGATTCATACATTCATATCTCACACATAAGTCGGTATGAAATTTATTTGAATATTTATGTTTAATGTATCTAATATTTACATGTTTATAAATACTATATATACAAGGCCACTATTCACAAAATATTCATATACATATTTCATAAATATCTGTTAGTTGCTCAGTTGTGTCCAACTCTTTGCAACCCCATGGACTGTAACCCACCAGGATCCTCTGTCCATGGAATACTCCAAGCAAGAATACTGGAGTGGATTGCCATTCTCTTCTCCAGGGGATTTTCCCAACCCAGGGATCAAACTCAGGTATCCCACATTGCAGGCAGATTCTTTACCGTCTGAGCCACCAGAAGGCCCATTTCATACACACACACATACACACACACACATATATACACACATATATTTCTATGGAAAATTCTGAGTGGTCTGAGACGATGAAGGCAGAGTGCTGCAAACAGCACTGACACTCACATGTATTTCTCAGATAAGGCGGCTGGTGCCAAGTTCATGACAGGAGAAACCTAAGTTGAGCCCTGAAGTTAGAGAACTTGTTTATCCAGTAACTGGCCCCATAGTTCCTGGTACATTTTACACCTCACAGAACTGCACTGACTTCTTAATGTGGCCCATTTGCAAAGTTTGTCCTTAAACTGCATGCGGGAAGTTGTTTATCAGTTCCTCTCTCATTTCATAGAAGAGTAGCAATGGGACAGAATTAAAATCTGCCTAAAGAAGGCCTAGCTATATTTGAGATTTGTCCAACATCCTCCCTTCATTTTCACTTACTTTGAGCCAGAAACAACTCTGCATGTGGATAAATCCATTGTCAGAAGTCAGTCCCACCCAAGGGAAATTTACTGGAGAGTCACTGATACCACAACTCATCACAGCCGTTTTTTGCTAAAAGCTGCTTTTTAGCCCCAGAGGTTTTTCCCCTCAAAACACTAAGTGCATTCTGTCTAAACTCAGGATCATGCCTCCTTTGTCAGCAAAGCCCTTTAAAAACTCAAAACCTTGTCCCCGCCTTGCACCTGGTGACTCGCTGCGGCCTCCGTGATCCAGAAGGAGCCTGTGTGTCAGCGTCCTCTCCAGGGAGGAAGCACTGAGCTCAGAGTGCTTAAGAGAAGGAAGAGGGAGAGAGACATCTAGGGCTCCAGGACAAGCAGCATAAGATGTCTTGGTTGGTTAATTATGTTGCAAATAATAATAATACAAAACCCTAGAAACAGCTAGCAGAAAAGAGCTGTATTTTTACCGCATCTCCTCAGACACCAGGAGAGACTATGGTTTGGTTTTCTCCTTCCCACGTGTCACCCCTATAAAGAAAGACTCTAGTCCTTTTGTTCCCAAGTCTTGACCTTCAGTGAGCATATATTTAAAATGGAAAACCAACAAGGACCTAATGTATTGCACAGGGAACTCTCATCAATATTATGTGGCAGCCTAGATGGGAGGGGAGTTTGGGGGAAAATGGATACATGTATATATGTGACTGAATCCCTTTGCTGTTTACCTAAAACGATCACAACCGTGTTAATCGGCTATACTCCAATACAAAATAAAAAGTTTAAAAATAAAACAAGAAATGGATCTGTTTACACGATGTTTGAATACTAATTATTTTTAGCCATAGTTGAGAACGTGTCCAGGGCTGTGGATAAACCATGTTCACCTCCCAGTGTTGCTCCTTCACTGCCGAAGATATATTTGCAGGTGAAGTCACCGCTCAAGCAAAAGCATCTCATTCCACTGAGAGGTCCTCCAACATCCCTTCTTGTTTCTCAGCCCTTACTGGAGCCTGAAAGGATTCTCGTAACTCTGCCACTCCCCCTTTCTAGAAAACTCTCCTCTCTGCTGAATCACCTGCACTCCTTCAGGAGGCCTTCACTTCACGTCACTTCACTTCACCTAAGCCAGGTTCACTTCCACTGTCTGGAGATTTCAAAGGATCTACACAGCATGTAGAGTGGTGCCTGAGCTCTGCACTTGTTCTTCAGTTCAGTTCAGTCGCTCAGTCGTGTCCGACTCTTTGCGACCCCATGGACTGCAGCACGCCAGGCTTCCCTGTCCATCACCAGCTCCTAGAGCCTGCTCAAACTCATGTCCATTGGGTCGGTGATGCCATCCAACCATCTCATCCTCTGTCATCCCCTTCTCCTCCCACCTTCAATCTTTCCCAGATTCAAGATTTTTTCTAATGAGTCTGCTCTTCGCATCAGGTGGTCAAAGTGTTAGTGCTTCAGCTTCATCATCAGTCCTTCCAATGAATATTCAGGACTGATTTCCTTTAGGATGGACTGGTTAGATCTCCTTGCAGTCCAAGGGACTTTGAAGTGTCTTCTTCAGCACCACAGTTCAAAAGCATCAATTCTTTGGTGCTCAGCTTTCTTTATGGTCCAATGCTCATATCCATACATGACTACTGGAAAAACCAGAGCTTTGACTAGGTGGACCTTTGTCGGCAAAGTAATGTCTCTGCTTTTTAATATGCTGTCTAGGTTGGTCATAGATTTTCTTCCAAGGAGCAAGCATCTTTTAATTTCATGGCTGCAGTCACCATCTGCAGTGATTTTGTAGCTCAAGAAAATACAGTTTGTCACTGTTCCCATTGTTTCCCCATCTATTTGCCATGAAGTGATAGGACCAGATGCCATGATCTTAGTTTTCTGAATGTTGAGTTTTAAGCCAGCTTTTTCACTCTCCTGTTTCATATTTATCAAGAGGCTCTTTAGTTCCTCTTCCCTTTCTGTCATAAAGGTGGTGTCATGAGCATATCTGAGGCTATTGATATTTCTCCCAGCAATCTTGATTCCAGCTTGTGCTTCATACAACCCAGCATTTTGCATTATGTACTCTGCACACAAGTTAAATAAGCAGGGTGACAGCCTTGACGTACTCCTTTACCAATTTGGAACCAGTCCGTTGTTCCATGTTCAGTTCTAACTGTTGCTTCTTGACCTGCATACTGATTTCTCAAGAGGCAGGTGAGGTGGTCTGGAATTACCATCTCTTTAAGAATTTTCTACAGCTTGTTTTGATCCACATAGTCAAAGGCTTTAGCATAGTCAGTGAAGGAGAAGTACACGTTTTTCTGGAATTCTTTTGCTTTTTCTATGATTCAACGGATGTTGACAATTTGATCTCTGGTTCCTCTGCCCTTTCTAAATATAGCTTGAACATCTAGAATTTCTTGGTTCACGTACTGCTTGAAGAATTTTGAGCATGACTTTGCTAGTGTGTGAGATGAGTGTAATTGTGTAGTAGTTTGGACATTCTTTGGCATTGCCTTTCTTAGGGATTGGAATGAAAACTGACCTTTTCCAGTCCTGTGGCCACTGCTGAGTTTTCCAAATTTGCTGATATATTGAGTGCAGCACTTTCACAGCATCATCTTTTAGGATTTGAAAGAGCTCAGCTGGAATTCCATCACCCCCACTAGCTTTGTTCATAGAGATGCTCCCTAAGGCCCATTTGACCTTGCACTCCAGGATGTCTGTCTGGCTCTAGGTGAGTGATCACACCATCATGGTTATCTGGGTCATGAAGATCCTTTTTGTATAGCTCTTCTGTGTATTCTTGTCACCTTTTCTTAATATCTTCTGCTTCTGTTAGTTCCATACCATTTCTGTCCTTTATTGTACCCATCTTTGCATGAAATGTTCCCTTGGTATCTCTAATTTTCCTGAACAGATCACTAGTCTTTCCCATTCTATTGTTTCCCTCTATTTCTTTGCAGTGATCATTTAGAAAGGCTTTCTTATCTCTCCTTGCTATTCTTTGGAACTCTGCATTCAGATGGATATATCTTTCCTTTACTTCTTTGTCTTTCATTTCTTTTCTTTTCTCTGCTATTTGTAAGACCTCCTCAGACAACCATTTTGCCTTTTCGCATTTCTTCTTCTTAGGGATGGTTTTGATCACCACCTCCTGTACAATGCTACAAACCTCTGTCCATAGTTCTTCAGGCACTCTGTCTACCAGATCTAATCCCTTGAATCTATTTGTCACTTCCACTGTATAATCGTAAAGGATCTTATTTAGGTCATACCTGAATGGTCTAATGGTTTTCCCTACTTTCTTCAATTTAAGCCTGAATTTGGCAATAAGAAGTTCATGATCTGAGCCATAGTTAGCTTCCAGTCTTGTTTTTGTTAACTGTATAGAGCTTTTCCATCTTCAACAGCAAAGAATATAATCAATCTGATTTCCGTATTGACCATCTGGTGATGTCCACGTGTAATGATCTCTTGCGTTGTTGGAAGAGGGTGTTTGCTATGACCAGTTCGTTCTCTTGGCAAAGCTCTGTTAGTGCTTGTTGTTACATATTTATAAGTCTCCCTCTCCCACTGAACTTTGACTTGCTTAGGATCAGAGCTTCCTCTAATTTCAGTGTCCCTGACCCCCAGTCAATGTCAGGGTTGTGCTCATGGACTCTAAGCAAAAAGCCACAGTAGGGAGTGACTAGGAGTGTTATACTAGGAGTCATCTACGAAGATGACTGCTCTAAAAGACCACAGACCCTTTTTCTCTTAATTGACTAGCTTTATTTATTTTGATGTCTTTATTTGGCTACACCATGTGGCATATGGGAACTTAGTTCCCTGACCAGGGATTCAACTTGCACTCCCTGCAGTGGAAGCATGGAGTCTTAACCACTGGACCACCAGGGAAGCCCCCATAAATTCTTTATTCATACTGAAGTGTGTCAGCTTCACTTCCTCATACACATGTAGGCAAGGATAAAGAAAGTCTTTCTTATTTTTAAAGTCTACATTCAGAGATCATTAGGGTTGCATTTATTACTGATACTGAAGTACTATTTCATCGAGGACATCTTATATGATCAGAACAATCCTAAAGACACATGGCCATGCATGGTATGGCTTAACATTAAATATGCACATCCGAGGGCATAAAGGCTTCACTGGCATGAAGTTACCTGTAGGCTGACTTCTGTCACTTTAAATATGACTGAAGGGTGATTACATTAAAACCACATCACAGCTGAAATGCTGGGTCTCTCAGCTTGTTTTGTGGATGGGCAGAGGGAAAGGCTTCCCTGGTGGCTCAGATGGTAAAGAATCTGCCGGTCAATGCAGGAGACCCAGGTTTCACTCCTGGGTCGGGAATATACCCTGGAGAAGGGAATGGTTCCACACTCCAGGATTCTTGCCTGGAGAATTCCATGGACAGAGGAGCCTGGAGGACTGCAGTTCATGGGGGTCACAAAGAGTTACACATGACTGAAAGGCTAACACTTTCACTTTCAAAAGGAAAGGACTCTCAACCACAGGTAACTCAAAGGACAACAGGGGATTCTGAGCAAGTCTGACCATTTCATCCACAATTCCATGACTGAGCACTTAGGAAATGGGAGCTGTTCAGATATGTAGACATCTTACTCCATTGTCTTCAGCCACATTCACTTATCCAGGTCCAAATCTTTTTTCTGCTAACTGTGCGTCAGCACATGCCGAGCTTGAACCTGACCTTATCTGAACCTCACAACAACTCTGTGCAGTAGGTACAATTACTGTCCCCAGATTACAGATGGCCCTCAAAGAGTTAACTTGGCCAAGGAAACTCAACTCCCAGTGTTGGAGCTGGGGTTTATATCCAGCTCAGATTTGCTCCCAAGCTCACTAAACCTTTAAGACGTAACCAATTAAGCCAGTTGATTAGAATTGCTTTCTGATTGTTTACTGGGTTTAAATGTTTCTCACCTGTCAATCTCATGTAAGAAAGACCAGCAAGACCATGTGATACTTCTGTATTCTGAGATGTTAAAGAATAAATTGCCCATTAAGACCATGATTATTTGGGACTTCCCTGACCATCCAGTGGTTGACTCCACACTTTCACTGCAAGGGGCACGGGTTTGATCCCCAGTTGGGGAACTAAGATAGTGATGCCATGCACAGCACAGCAGGTAAGAAAGAAATGAAAAAAGGAAGAATAAAATAAAGAAAGTTAAGGGGAAAAAAGCAAGGAGAAAGACTGTGATTATTTATAGTGGATAAGAGGAGGCAAGAGGGCAAAAACATGAGTTTGCACAAACTCCGGGAGGTAGTGAAGGACAGGGAAGCCTGGCGTGCTGCAGTCCATGGGGTCCCAAAGAGAGGGACACGATTGAGCAACTGAACAACAACAAAAGAGGAGGCAAGAGGTCAAAAGAGAGTCCCTGCCACCTGGCAGGCACCGTGACTTGCTTGTCTTGTCTGTTACTATGCTGTTTCCTTGACCTCAAACGCTCTTTCCCCTGTTTTGGCTATCCTTGAAAGCCCAGCTCAACTGTTCCCTTCCCCAACCCTGTGGCCTCCTGCCCTATATCCCTAGAGTTCTTCCCCTCACTAAGTGCTCCAGCACTGAGCGTAATGACTTACAAGTAGCTCATTTAGCACACTTCTCTGCTGTGTTGAAGGAGACATCATGACCAGTGATGAGGCACTGTTCCGAGATTTGGAAGCCTGCAAAAACATTTCCCTTAATTCAGACCACCTGCCATACACATGACCTCACAGCTCAGAACTGAGCCCCTTACTGTGAAGGAGGTCTTAGAAAGGAGGCATTCCATCAAGAACTGGAGTGGGAGCGGCTTCCCTGGGGAGGGGAGGCAGTGATTAAGACTCTGAGCTTCCACTGCAAGGTGCACTGGTTCAATCCCTAGTTGGGGAACAAAGATCCCACATGCCCTGTGGTGCAGCCAAAAACATTTTTTTAATAAAAAATAAATAAAACAACTGGGGTGGGATGTACTGGGCACATAATTAAAGGGATGAAGTTCTGAAATCAGTGGATATTTCCAACCAGCCCTGGGTTACTCTCCCTTCTTTTTCTTCTCCCAGATAACTGGGAGAGAACTCTAAATGTATGCATTATTTTTTAATCTTTGAAAGGACATAAGTGAAAGCCTGCACTCGCTGTTCACAAAATAGCACTGCCCTTCACCTCTTTCATTTTTGAGTAGGAAGATTTACATAATTGGGGGACTCATGCAATCACCCCTTTTGGACATTGAGAAGTATACGAACATGTCTACATAAGGTCATTGAGGCTAAGATGCTGGAAACCATGGGTCCACATGGAGAATGCACAAATAAGACAGCACAGCAGGACTGAGACTGCTCTCAGAAAAGCCTGCTTGCAAGGTTGGTCTTTGGCTGATGTCTGGGGACTTGGATTTCAGAAGGGTTCCCACCACTTCCTAAGTGGTAAGAGTGAGTCACTATGCTCCAACTATATTGTACAAGCAATATATTTTATGCTGAGCCCCTGCTTTTCTTCTGGGAGCCTGGCACTTTAGTAAGTAGCAACTTACTAAATCCTTCAGAGGGTGCCTCCGAACTAGCCCCCAGTATAAACTTTGGCCATGGAGTCTGTAATGAGCTTCCCTGTAGATGATACTTCACACGTGTAATAACTCACTGCTGAGGGAATGAAGAAGTACATCCTGTGTAACTCCGCAGGGACAGGACTCTTGGAAGACTGAGCCTGCTTTTCTCTGGACCTGGTCCCGTGCACCTTGCCTTTTGCTGATTTTCCCAGTAGCCTTTCATTGTCATAAATCATAGCTGTGCCTTCAACTGTATGCTGAGCCCAGTGGGTCTTCCTACAAATCATTAGACCAAGGCGTGGTTCTAGGAGCCACTAACAGGGAGTCTTAAAGTGTTCATGGGGCACAGCCCAAGTCACAAGAAGCCATGGGCTTAAAAAAAAGAAGATATGCATTTAGGTTGCCTCAACATCCTGGCTATTGTAAATAGTGCTGCAATGAACACTGGGACTGAGGAATGGATAAAGAAGATATGTTGCATATATACAATGGAATATTACTCAGCCATAAAAAAGAACCAAACTGGGTCATTTGTAAAGACATGGATGGGTCTAAAGTCTGTCACACAGAGTGAAGTAAGTCAGAAAGAGAAACACAAGTAAAGTATATTAAAGCATATATGTGGAATCTAGGAAATGGTACAGATGAACCTATTTGCAGGGCAGGAATAGAGATGCAGGTGTAGAGAAGGGACACGTGAACATCACAGGGGGATGCGGGTGGGATGAATAGGGAGATTAGAGCTGACATATGTACACTACCATGTGTAAAACACATAGCTAGTGGGAACCTCCAAAAAGCACAGGGAGCTCAGCTCGGGGCTCTGTGGCCACATCGATGGGGGGGTTGGGAAGGTGGGAGGGAGGTCCAAGAAGGAAGGGATGTACATATACATATAGCTGATTCACTTCGTTCTACAGCAGAAACATTGTAGATGCAACCATACCCCAGTATCTTAAAAAGAAGATGTGTATTACTGTGACCTCTAAGGAAAGATATCTCTCAATAAGGACAAGTAGGATGTGGCTTGGGGTGACGGGGTGCAAAGTGTTACAGTGAAAAGAAGGGACTTAAACCTGTACAATCCTTTGTCAACATTTACTTCTTTGTCTAAGAAGATGTGTGAGACACTGCTTTACCTATTTGCAAAATGATGCAGACATCATGAATTCACGAGAATTTAAAAAAAATATTCCTTGCAATTCAGTCTCCTCAGTAGTGGAGTTATCCAGCACCAGAAGAAACCACAGCTTCTACATAGGCAAATACAGCCCTGCTGTTGGCAGCATAGGCCTGGAAAAAGGTGCATGCTTCAAAAACAGAGGTTAAATGAAAGAAATGCTAAGTGTACATCAGGTCTGTTTGAGCGTCCTAAGGGTGCGCTAAGTTGCTTTGGTCACGTCCGATTCTTTGTGACCTCACAGACTGTAGCCCACCAGGCTCCTCTGTCCATGGGATTCTCCAGGCAAGAATACTGGAGTGGGTTGCTATGCCCTCCTCCAGGGGATCCTCCCGACCCAGGGATTGAACCACATCTCCTACTCCTCCTGCTTTAGCACTTAGCACCACCTGGGAAGCTGATATATGCTAAACGCCTTCTCTCTTCTCCTTCTCTTCATGGATTACTTGGTCCTCAAAATTAAGACACATACTAGTCAATGGGAGAGTGTATTCTACATTAGAAATTAATTAATTTCATTTTAAAAGAATTGCAATGGATATTCAAGAACAGGGACCATGTCTTATGATGAGCACAAGTATTTTTTTCTGTGATATTAAGAAAGCACTTTCTTAATATCAGCTCATTTGATCCTCATAACAACTCTATGAGGTAGACAATATGACTTCTATCTTCCATGGAGCCTCATCCATTACAAGACAAGCAATGATGCTCAGTTAAGACTTCCTGGTTGACTGATTAGTAATGGCTTTAGGAAAATTACTGCTTTAAAAAATTAATAATTCCTGAAGTCTGTCAGTGGAAGAACATGCTGAAAAGAAATCCAGGCATTCAGAGGAATTATTAAAATCACAAATTAAGTCATTTCTATGGACTCTGTGGCAGGAAATATATTTTTAATGAGGAAATTGAAGCTAATATATAACAGCTGTCCTGTTACCCAGTAAGACTATTAAGGCAGATTAAATAATTAATGAGAAATTTAGCAACTTGGAAATTTAACCTTTAAAGATTCTCTTATTTCTTTCTCTTTTATATCGAGTTGGCCAAAAAGTTCTTTCAGGCTTTTCTGTAAGATGGAAAAACCCAAAAGAACTTTTTGGCCACACTCAATATAAAGTCTTTAAAACTGATATATTGGTTTCCCAGGTGTCTCAGTGGTTAAAAAAAAAAAAAAAAAAAAAAAATCCTCCTGCCAATGCAGGAGATGCAGCAGACAAAGGTTCAAGCCCTGGGTCAGGAAGGCCTTCTGGAGGAGAAAATGGCAACCCACTGTAGTGTTCTTGCCTGGAAAATTCCATAGACAGAGGAGCCTGATGAGTCCACGGAGTCGAAAGAGTTGGACATGACTGAGTGATCACAGCACACAAACTAATTTTTTTTTTTAAAAAAAAAGTATATTTGGTCATCTTGTATAGCTTCCATTTATAACTTGCTTTGCTGTAGAGTCATCAGCTATGGAATCTTCAGCAGTGTTTCACTGTCAGACTTTTTCAGGGAACCTCCAGGAAACTTACTGGATGATACCCATGATGGTCAAACCTCCCCAAACTCCCCCATCTTTGGCACCATTATTGGTTGCCCTAAATTAGCTAAACTGCGCCTGACTCACAGGCCAATAAGCAAAGAAAAAATAGTGTTAATATAAAGCCACTGAGAATGTGGCAGTAGGCTTGATCAGCAATAGTGATCATCAATAAAAAGACTCATGAAGTTATCTGTAAGTTACTAAAGTAATAACCTTAGAAAAGTATATGGGAGAACACATGAAAAGGAATGAGAGGAAGGGAGCATTCACACGGTCTAAAAAACCATGCCCTTGCTGTCTTCTACCGTGCATACTGCCGACCAACAGAAAGATAAGAGAAGCAGCTGTTTCCAGGGCCAGTCTCGGGCGGTATGTACTCACGTTCGTGTTGCACAGCTTGTACTGCCGATAGGCCCCGATGCAGGAGATGGCTGTAGATCTGGTGGGCTGGGAGAAGCTCTGAGCTGCCCTGGGGGCCCCCAGCCCAGGGCTGCTGCTTGCTTCCGGGCTGTGGAAGAGACTGGAGGCTGCAGGGAAGCCTTGGTCATGGGTCAAAGGCAGCTGGTAGACAGAGCCCTCTGAGGCTTGCAGTCCAGAATGCGGGCCACTGTCACTCTGGTACAGAGGTCCATGCTGGGGGGCCTGGTGAGCTGAAGGGTGGTAGCCATGGCTAGAGCCAGATGCCCCCTGGGACCTGGAATTCCGGGATGAGGGCCTCTGCCGCCGAAGCC
Source organism: Cervus elaphus (assembly GCF_910594005.1). Lineage (NCBI taxonomy): Eukaryota > Metazoa > Chordata > Mammalia > Artiodactyla > Cervidae > Cervus > Cervus elaphus. Next base: position 82,120,565 of record NC_057826.1, read on the forward strand.
TCTGGGGTGGGTGTGCAGAATCTGTCTGCAACGGTAAGATGTACGGGGCTTTCCCATAACCATACTTGCCAGGGCCGATGGGACCTCGGGTCCTGCTCCTAAAGAGAAATACACAAGAGAGGATTTTCATGTTATCCAGAACCTCTGGTCCATGGGAGAGGGGACTGGGTAGGAACAGAAGCCTGGGAGAGAGCCTGTGGTGGAACAGAGAGGTAACAGGAGACTTTCCAGGGGAAGGGTTAGGCCAAAACAGAGGCTCTACAGAGGCTGGAACGTAGAATGAAAGTGGAATCAACAGTGGGTGATGGGGACCCAGAGGGATCGGGTAGAGAGGGAGGTGGGAGGGGGGATCGGGATGGGGAATACATGTAAATCCATGGCTAATTCATGTCAATGTATGACAAAAACCACTACAATATTGTAAAGTAATTAGCCTCCAACTAATAAAAATAAATGAAAAAAAATAAATAAAAATAAAAAAAAAAGAAAATGAAGTTAGAACAGTAAGCTGTGGCTAGTATGTGTCTTATGTCAGGGAGTTTGGGTGTTTTGTAGGTTGTAGAGAGCCACTGAAGGTTTTTTGATTTTTATTGGACTACAATTGATTCATAATGTTGTATTAGTTTCAGGTATAGAGCAAAGTGAGTCAGCTATACATATATCCACTCTTTTAGATTCGTTTCCCATATCGGCCATTACAGAGTACTGAGTAGAGTTCCCTGTGCTATACAGTAGGTTCTTATTATTAATAGTTATCTATTTTACATATAGTATTTGAGAAGAATAAAGAGAAAATAGTCATTTCAGCCATAGTAACATCTTGTTCACTTTTCTCCAGCCAATAATAGTTAGTGGGGTTTTTTCCTCACTCAACTGTACTAATATTTCAGACCCTGTTTCCACGACCATTCATGTCCAAATAGCTTTTCCAGGCAAGAGGAACTTAGCTAAGCAACCAGAGACTAATGCAGTCCTGAGCCTTGACTTTCCCTGGGTCAAACTCAATCCCTGAAGAAACTTGAGGAGGTTGAGCAACTGGCTACGCCATCATTTAAGTCAACTCACAAGGAATAATGGATAAAGGGCCATCTTCACATTCGTATGGATCTTTAGGTTTTGCCAAGAGCAGTTGCCCAGTGGGATCTTATGACAATTATGTAAACAGAGGGGTTTTTCACCCCAGGGAGAAAAAAAAATCCCTGATTTATAGCTTCTGTCCATTTCCATAGTGCAAATGCTCCCACCATGGCCAATTGCAAGCTACCAATGTGAAGACACAATCAGCTCTAGCAAAGAGGCAAAACCAGCTCTAGCACACCACTCCATGCAAATTTATTGTACAACTACTGTTTTCAAAATACAGAGCTAGGAGTGATGAAGAAATATAAAAGTGAATCAGACGGGGTTCCCGAGACCCCAACCATACAACTGGAAGTAACTAGAACATAACACAAGGTGGGGAAACAGCCTTGGAAGCAATACAACAAGCAATGCGCTGGTAATCTGAGGCAAGAGGAAGAACTTCTATCTGAGTAATCTCAGAAGGTTTCATCATCACTCATCTGAGAGTTGGGAAGCAAGGTTCCAATACTCTGTGGAAGGATTTAAGTAAGTCACAGAACTCTTACTTATTTGTAAAATGACTGAACTGGATTAGATGACTGTGAAGGTCGTTCCAGCTCTAAAATTATATGCTTCCATAATAATTAATTCTACATTTATGTAAAACTGTAAATGTGCCCATGGGTTCCTACAGGATGTCCCCGTTAAAATAAGCACATTAAAACAGCAATCAAGGTGAAACACTAATTTCTGCCCTCTTGAAGAATTCTTTCTTCACTCTACAGAACCACAGAATATAAAATTTAACAGACCACAACTAATTATTAACATCTTTATCACAAATTGCACCTTCATTCTTAGCTGATATGGTTTTGAATTAAACTGCGCTGGTGTTTATTTTGCCTTTAGGCATTTCTCAATTAATCTTGGCAACACTTAGGACTCTATTAACGATGGGGGTTTCAGAATGCTGCTTTAAGAGACACAATTAAGAAGTTAGTCATATATGTGTGTGTGTCTCTGTAGATACACACACACACATATATATATATGTTGGATGTAATTTGCTTTTTTCTTCTTGTGGCAGGCCAGGTAAAATGAATGACATCATGCAAAAGTGAAGGAAAGAATTTCTCTGTGTGTGTCTTTCTTTTTTTTAAAGATCTGAAAGCCTAATAAAAATTCTAGCTTCAAAGTAAGTACGGGTGGAAACCCCAACCAAAGGTAACAGAGAAATAAACACATGTGGAGTGACGCTTCTCAAATTTGAATGTGCACAAAAATCTTGTTGAGAGGCATATTCTGACTCAGTAGGCTGGGGAAGGGGCAGGATTTTTCGTGTCTAATAACCTCTCAGGTGATAATGGTGATGCTGGGGTCCACAGACCCACTACTTTGACAAAGTCACAGAATAGAACAGAAATTCCAAGCAAAAGAGTAAGAATTCAACAACAAAATTTTTCAGGTTTAATGGAGAAAGATAGCTATAAAATTGTTTCAAAAACCTCTTAGCCTGTGACACAGACAAAAATTCTGCTGGTTTGAGCCAGAATGCACTGCTGAAGCTCAATCAGTTAGAGGTGCTGAACCCAGACTGACTTGACCTTGCTCTTGGGAAGTCCAGGAGGCAGAGGGAGAACTTACAGTTGGCCAATGACTTGTGTAAGCATCTTTTCAAAGGCTGCCCATCACCCCAGAGGGGGTAACATATACATGTGCAAATGTATATTTTTATATTCACATTGCCTCATGGGAGGCTCTGCTAAGAACCATTCAAAACCCATCCAAACAGCAACACCATTGGAAAGAGGATGATTCAGAAACAAGCGACCAGTTAATTCTGTTAAACAGACTACAGAGAATGAGCAGCCAATTAAGAGTGTGCTTGTGAGAGATATGATTTCTGAATTCTTGACTCAGAACACTTGGACAAGCAGCAGATTCATCCCCACTTGGCCAGGACAATGTGTGTTTCCCTTACAGCCGGTCAGAGCTAATAATCCTGATGGTTCAGAATGGCCTCTTCCCCACAGGACAGAGTCCATCTGGCCACTTGCAAGGGTAGGTTTATGCAGAGTTGGGATAATAAGCACAGATGTGGCCGAGGGGATCTGTGTAGCCAGTTAACCCTTCCAGGGGCTCATGTGGTAGGTGCCTGGGAGCTGTTAGGTTGATCAGTTTTGCTTCCTCTGCCCATCACCCAGCTCTGGGATTTTTCCATTTGTCAAAGTCGTAGCTAAGTTTAGAAAGTTAGGTCTTGAGAAAGTAACAGAAAAGGCCTGACTTGAAAGTCAAGGACATTGACGTTAGTACAGCAGAGTGGTTAGACTTGGACTTTGAAGCCAGGTTTCCTGGGTTTGAACCCCAGCTCTGCCACCTGCTAATTATGCAATGTGGGTCTGTCACTAGTCCTTCTGAAACACTTAGGATGCAAATGGAGGTGCTCACTGGGTCATTCACAGAGATGCGGATGAACCTAGAGAATGTCATAGAGACTGAAGTAAGTTAGAAGGAGAAAAATAAATATTGTTTATTAATGCATATATGTGGAGTCTAGAAAAATGGTACAGATGAACCTGTTTACAAGGTAGAAATAGAGACACAGACAGAGAGAACAAATGGATAGATACCAAGGGAGAAGGAGGGGGATGAACTGGGAGACTGGGATTGACATTTTATACACTGCTGCTGCTGCTGCTAAGTCGCTTCAGTCGTGTCCGACTCTGTGTGACCCCACAGACGGCAGCCCACCAGGCTCCCCCGTCCCTGGGATTCTCCAGGCAAGAACACTGGAGTGGGTTGCCATGTCCTTCTCCGGTGCATGAAAGTGAAAAGTGAAAGTGAAGTCGCTCAGTCATGTCCGACTCTCAGCGACCCCATGGACTGCAGCCCACCAGGCTCCTCCGTCCATGGGATTTTCCAGGCATGAGTACTGGACTGGGGTGCCATTGCCTTCTCTATGTATAGCTGTTGACTTTACTGTACAGTAGAAACTAACAGAACATTATAAAGCAACCATATTCCAATTTGATAAAAAAAAGAGATAGTCACTCTCAGCATTGTGATGTCTCCTTAAATGTTGCATCTCAGATCCAGCCCTGGCCCTGCATACATTAATAAATAAAGATGATAATACTGCCTTGCTTCCAGGTTGTTGTAAAACGTAAACAACTTAAGTGCAAAGGATTTAAACAATGCCTGACACAGAGCATTGTTTTGTATAAATATTTGCTTTTTTAAAAAAATGTTCAAGCTTGGCCATTTACCAGCTCTCCAAACTTGGACAAAAAACACACCCTCTATGTTCTTACCTAGAAAACGAGAGCTACAGCCACTAGGCTGGTTATAATAAAAGGAACAAATAATAACAAGTGTTGGAGAGGATGCAGAGAAACTGGAGCTCTCAGACATTCCTGGTGGGAAGGTAAAATGGTGCAGTCACTTTGGAAAACTATCCGGAAGTTCCTCAAAAAGTTGCATGGAGTATTTCCACGTGACCCAGCAATTCCAATCCTCCTAGGTACATAGGGAAATGGAGACGTATGTCTGTGCAAAGACTTGTGCTGAATCTTGTACGTGAATATTCATAACAGCTCTGTTCATAATGGCCAAGACATGGACCCAGATGTCTATCACCTGATGAATGGATAAACAAAACATAGTCTATCCATATACTGTATTATTACTCAGCCATAAAACGGATGGAGTACTGATATGAACTATAACACTGATGAACCTCAACAACATTCTAAGTGAAAAAAGCCAGACACAAAAGGCTACAGATTGGATGATTCCAATTATATGAAATGTCCAGAACAAGCAAACTCATAGAGACAGAAAGCAGATTATTGCTTACTAGGGGAGACTAGGCAGCAACTGCTAAAGGGTATGGGTTTCTTTGGGGGATGATGGAAATGTTCTGTAATCAGAGAGTGGTGACTGTTGCACAATCTTGTGAATACACTAAAAATCACTGAATTATACACTCTAAATGGTGAGTTTTATGGTACATTAATTATCTCAGTACAACTGTTATTTTTTTAAGTGAGATCATGAATAATTCCCAGCTTATCTACTGGATGAAGATGTTGTAAAGATCAAATTGAGGTTACCATAGGAGTGCATGTTTTGAATCTGAAAGCAGTTTTTATCATTCATTTTCCATCACTTGTTTCAACAACCTTTAACACACTTCTATCGATCTATGAGCTTCATATGTGATATTTTTTTCTGCTTGTTCACATTTCCAAGTCTGACAACATGAGTAAATGCAGAGCTTCCCTTCCCAACAATGGTAAGAACAGGACAGCAAGGGTTCTGACACCAGGTTCTGGTCTCAGTTCTTCCAACGACCTTCTATGGGTGTCTGGGGAAATTGTTGTTTCTTGAGAAAATGGCTACAAATAGCATTTCGGAAATAGTAACAAACACATAAAACATTTTCCCTGCAACCAGCTGGCTGCCACCCAGAGGCTCATTATGTGTGATGCTGTCCAGACTGGTGATGTTAATCCTGACCAGTCAGTGTGATGATCCAAGCAAAGACACCACATCTAGCTCCCTCTTCCCAGCTCAACACGTGAACCCTGAAGTGTGTCATCTATGACTACCACCTGAAACTGACAACACCCACATGTCTACTGCTTGCCCCGACCCCTCTTTTGAGCATCAGTTCCATCGACCTAACTAACCTCTAGACTAGCACTGCTTCTCACCTGGGATGGACATGCAGAATACCTGGGGATCTTGTCAAGTTACAGCTTCTGATTTAGGAGGTCGGCCGGTGGGGGTCTGATCCTGCACTTGTAACCATGTCCCAGCTGACATTGATGCTGTGGGTCCCTGGACTATACTTTAATTGCTCTAGACATTCCCTCAGACATCTCAAACTCCACACATTCAAGCCCAAATTCATCCTCTTCACCCCACAAGACAAAAGTGTTCTCTTTCCAGCTCTTCCTATACTCTCCTTCTCAGTAGTTTTCAAACTTGAGCAAGCATCAGAACCACTTGGAAGTCTTATCTAATTGGACCACTGAATCCCGCCTGCAAAGAGTATGATTCAGGAGACCTGGGTGGGGTCTGAGAATCTGCCTTTCTTACAAGTTCCCAAGGGATGCTGATGCTGGTCTCTGGGCCAAACTGCTCTGTTTCACTTCCAAGTACCGCACCAACCCCAGGTCCAAACCCGGCCCGAGCCTCCACTCCAGAGAATCCGTGTCCTTCTCTTTTGTCCTTCCACTGAGCCCCATGTAACTGTCACCATCCTGATGTCAGCTTGGTCTTCTGTTCTCCTCAACCCTGGGACTGTAAGTTCAAACTCTTCAGCTCAGTCACCTAGCCTGCACAGCAAAGCTCCTATCACATCTCCTGTCATAGCCTGGCACTCAAGAGACCTCCCACACCACACTCCTTGAAGTTTCCCAGCAGAACAACCCAATTTATTTCTCCATGCTCTGGCTATGCTGCTTTCTCCTCTAGGCTGCCTTCCCCACCACTATTTTCTGCAACAACCACCTAGTCACCCTCAGGACTTAGCTGAGCATTAATTCCTCCATGAAGCTCTTCTGGGTCCAAACCCCACCCCAACCCTCCACCCCCTAGAAACAATGTTTATTTCTTTTGTCCTTCCACCAGACCCCATGTAATTGTCACAGCATAATAACCTTTTATTACAGCAATTTCTTTAGACTGCCTTAGTTTAACAGACTTTAGCCTCCTTCAGAGGAGGGGATATGTCTTATTTGTCTTATATCTCTAGAACCTAGTACAATGGCCCACATAGAGCAGGTATTCAATAACTGTTGAAAAACCGAAATAACAAATGAATGAATGGCTCCAACCATGACTGCCAAAGCAAGGACAATCTCCCCTTTTCATTGAAAGAAAGTGTGAGAGTGTTAGTTGCTCAGTTGTGTCCGACTCTTTGCAACCTCATGGACTGTAGCCCGCCAGGCTCCTTTGTCCATGGAATTCTCCAGGCAAGAATACTGGAGTAGATTACCACGCCCTCCTCCAGGGGAACTTCCCGACCCAGGGATTGAATGCACAGATTCAAACCCAGAGATTGAATCTGCATTGCAGGCAGATTCTTTACCATCTAAGCCACCAGGGAAGCCCCCACCTTCCCATGACTATCCATGTTTAATTGCTGGTACATGAAATATCCCTCTGTGTAGGACTAGAGGTCTCATCTATTAAGCGAGACCATTCTTGGTATCAAACACCTGGAGAAGAAACAGGTCCTTGGAATGAAACAGAGGATCCAACAGAGGCTGGAACTCAGCTTTATTTTCAAAAGGAGAGAAGAACTAAGAGGTCACAGTGCTCCATGCAAGCCTGTCAGAGCTGGAGAGCCACCCAGGAGAGGTCGTCTGTCAGCTGCTTGCAGATATAGGATGGCATTCCAACTCTTGTCTCAGTTCCCAGTATGGAGTAGAATGGGCAGAGAACCCTGCCTTCTGGAAGCCAGGCTGTTTGTAGTTCTTACAGTCTTCATGTTTATTTCCCTTCAGGGTTCGAGCTCAGTCAGGTCTCTGCAAGAGGCCTGGCCTCTCAGCTGTGCTAACATGAACCACTCATTGGCCCCAGCATCCAACAGAGCAGCAGCCCCTGGGACCAGCCTGTGAGGGTCCCCAGGAGCCTGAGTCTGACAGCCGGGGGCTGGGCAGTGAGGATGGCGTCCCTGCTCAATTGAAAAGTCTCCTTGTATGCCTTCAGCTCAGACGTCCCAGGTTTTACAGCATTTAGAGAGGTGCATTCCTTCAAGCAAGCTACCTGAGTTGTTAGGTAAACAGAACTCAATCCTTCCATAGGGAAGATGGGAAGGAGGCTTGGGAGACAGGATATTGCTGGAGATGTTCACAGAACCAAGGGTGGGTGGGAGTTTCTATACAGATGCTGTTGAGAAAAATCTAAGATCTTTATAAATCTTAATGTATCGAATGAATAATTTCCATATGATTTAAAGGGATCCATTATGCCACATTTGCACCTTGCACTGTTTTTACATATCAAAACTAAATTCTTCCCAAGCTAGTGTTTGGGTGCAATTTTACCTGGCCAGTCTTAGCACCAAAGACAGGTCTGAGGAGATGAGAAGCTAAAATCAGAGTCTCCTAGTTACAGATGCAGAAGCTGCATCTGAGGATTGCCTCTACACCAGCCTACAAATTGGGCACATTCTTCTTCCACTCAGTATGCTAAGCGTGGGGAGAGGAAAGGAAGATGTGAGTCACAACTATTATCAAGTGAAATGCTTTTCCCAAAATCCATCAGTTTGATTTTTTTTTTAATTGAAGGATAGTTGATTTACAATGTTGTGTGAGTTTCTGGTGTATAGCACAGTAACACACATATATTCATATTTACATACATTGGCCTTCCCTGTGGCTCAGACGGTAAAGAATTTGCCTGCCAATGCAGGAGACATGGGTTCGATCCCTGGGTCAGGAAGATCCCTTGGAGAAGGAAATGGCAACCTACTCCAGCATTCTTGCCTGGAAAATTCCATGGACAGAGGAGACTGGCAGATTATAGACCATGGGGTTCCAAAGAGTGGGACACGACTGAACACACACACACACACACACACACACATATGTATGTATTTCTTTTCTTTTTCATATTCTTCTCCATTACAGGTTTATTATAAGATATTGACTATAGTTCCCTGTGCTATACAGTAGGTCCTTGTTAATTATCTATTTTATATATAGTAGTGTGTATCTTGGAGAAGGCAATGGCAACCCACTCCAGTACTCATGCCTGGAAAATCCCAGGGATGGAGGAGCCTGGTAGGCTGCAGTCCATGGGGTCGCTGAGAGTCGGACACGACTGAGAGACTTCACTTTCATTTTTCACTTTCATGCATTGGAGGAGGAAATGGCAACCCACTCCAGTGTTCTTGCCTGGAGAATCCCAGGGACGGGGGAGCCTGGTGGGCTGCTGTCTATGGGGTCGCATGGAGTCAGACATGACTGAAGCGACTTAGCAGCAGCAGCAGCAGCAGTGTGTACCTGCTAATCTGAAACTCCTAATTTATCCCCAAATGAATTTATAAAGAAGTTTTAATAGACATCCTAAAAGATACTGGGCAGCATACATATATATCTATGTATAGAGGCATGAACAGACCTGAGCTCAGAGGTCCTCGGTGCAGCTTCTTGAACAGGCGGGACACCTGAAACAACCCTCATAAGACAACGTCTTAAGGAATTAGCCAGTACATCTCTCCCTCTCAGCAATCCCTTCTCTCCCTGAGCAGTGCCTCCAGAATGACCTTGATCATTACAGCACCAGAAAAGAGAAAAACTAAAGGTCAGCAGAAGAGAAGAGGTTTCTTTAGAAGCTGAAATGCTGGGCCTTGTCTGGCAGGAACCAAAGCTGGGAGCGTAGAGAGCAGAGGTATCATGTACACTCCAGAACATGAAGGAGATGCTGAGACTTTGAAATTATCTTCTCAAAGATATATAGGAATTAAGAGTTTGGCTAGCAGGCACGGGAGGGAGCAACTGAGAGGCAGTAATCAGAGGTTAGGGTAGAATATTCTGCCTGGGGTGGGGAGTAATAGAAACCTCAGATTTGTTTAGGAGCCTGGGAACAGAAGGGACCTGCAAGATTTGTAGGGAAGTCCATGTCCAACACGGCGCCTGACAGGGGAGGACTTGGGATGGAGGGGCCCACCTGAGCACTGGTGGGTCATCCCTAAGGAGTCTTTGTGGTTCTCACAAGAGCACAGAGCACATGACCCTCTGACCAGAGTACAGCTGGTCAGTAAAACCTCAGGAACAGTTACTGCAAAGGGTGGGAGGCAGTTCAGGGAAGCAGAGAAGCAACCACAAAACAACACAACTGCATAGAGGCCTCTCATTGGAGATCCAGGTCTCCCTCAGGGAAAGCGGTACCATTTGCGGACAGGGGGAAATCCTGAGTGAACTAAGTATAAATCACAAAATTGGTCATGTTTGTTTGCTGCTTTGTTTGTTTTTTGTTTGTTTTGCTTTGTGTTTTTTGGCCATGCTGCATCTGGTCATCCGAGCTTCCTGGAGTTGGCAATTTTCCCACAGCAGCAGAAACCAAGACTCATGAACCAAACCTAGTTGTAGAAAAATAAAACGCATTTTGCAACTCTGAGTTGCGACTGTAAATTTGAAACTCAACGTAAGCATCTTTAAACAGGGGAAGAATGAGCTAGGTAAATGAAGGTAAATGTCAGAGTACATGCTGGTGGAGTTCAATGAAGCTGTTTAAAAGAATGAGGCAGATGCATATGTACTGATACAGAATGGTCCCCAAAGTACCCTGAAATGAAAAAGGATAAGACACAGACACACGAAACATTCATGTTCCCTGTTTGTGTTTAAAAAGAAAGGAGAAAAACATGTATACAAAATATCATATGTATGCTGGATACATTTCTGAACTGACACAAATGAAATTTTAGGCAAGGATTTCCTCTGGGAAGCAGATTCAGGGTGGAGTTGAAGCAGATTTGTTATTTCTTACCCTTTTGTACTATCATAAAAAAATTTTTTTGTCTTCTGTATAAGTTTTCAATATAGGAAAGTGATATCAAAAAGAATAATACTAAATTGTTTCCCACTGAATTTTTTAAAATGTAGCCCTTTATGGATGTGGGGAAGATCCTAAGAAGCAAATGCAGAAATTCCTAGGCAGAACTCTCCCTAAAGGTTTTGTCTGCTGTATACACAACATCACAAAGGGAATACAAGTCAGCAAACTTAATACTTGAATATGGAGACATTTCAATTGGACACAAAATACCCATTTATAAATTGTAACCCCCAAAGACAAAAGGAACATAAACAGTTAGAGGAGAAAATATTCTTCTGAAATGTCACTGTCAATAATGGAAAAGTCACATACTCCCAGAAGATTTTAGATCAACAAAGGCCATCAGCAGCCCTGTGCCAAGCTTCTTTGGAGCCTGGATGTGCTTGGGCAACAGAGCCTCGGTAATGAATTGCATTGACTCTGGACATCCATACAGTATCTACAGTGATGACAAATACACACTCAGAGCATATTCCCAGGTTGTCCACGCATCCCAGTCCATGAGGAAGCCAAGTCAAGGTCAGGACCCTCATGTACTTTTGACTTCTCTCTCCACCAAATTCGTTTTCATAAACACGCCCCTTGATCATTACCCTCTATTAAAAAAAAAAAAAAGTGCTCATGACTTCGTTCTGCCTAGAAAATAAAGTTCAAACATAGATGGTTTTAAGGCACATTCACTTTGATGCTGCATTAAGTCCTTCATCAACTGGTCTCAGTCTCTCTTCTCAGATTCCACTCCAGTCTTCATCCTCTCCCCCTGTCTCCTGCCACCAACCCTACACTTTCCAGGCACAAAAAATCACTCATCATTTTCCAAACACACTGAGCTCTTGTGTCCAAGAGCCTGCCTGGAATTCTACCTACCTACAAACTTCTGAACTGGAGCAGCCTTCTAGCCCAAAATCAACATCAGCTCCCGCATGCCTCCCCTGGGCGGCCCCCACACAGTACGCGCTTTCTGCAGTCTGCGCACCCCTCTGCCACGGCATTAACACTGCATCTTGGTAATGTTGTGGAGTAAAAGGCCTGGCTTCCCCCCAAGTCATCCAGTCTTTGAGGGCAAGGCTTGTCAGTTTCTTATTCCTGTCTGTGTAATCCCTGAGATTAGCAGCGGGTCTGACCCAAGGCACTCTGTGAATGTTTGTTGAAATAACACTTGTTAGAGATCAGAGCTTAATTGCTCACCATTTCTTACCAACAGGTCAATAAAGGTTACCTCTGTGGATCAATTAGTAGAGATATAAAAGCTCTAAGTTCCAATAAGGAAGAAGTCCAGGCAGCCCCACACTTCTGGGTGGGAAGCAAAGGGAGTTGATGTGAAATTAAACATCAGTAGCCACTGGCCACCTAGAGAGACCTTGACACTCAAATTCGAGGGGAGGAAGAATGGAAGGGAGCAGCAGTTGAAAAGCAGAAACATGCATTCACCAAGGGGCTGCGTGATCCAAGGCAAGCTGGAAGGAAAGGAGTCTGCAGCTTAAATCTGGAAAGAGAGCCCTGCGTTCCTAAAACTCACCCTGTTCCATTGTGATCACCTGCCAAACGGAGAAAGGATAGCATGTGCTGAGTTCAAAGAGGCTGTGAGCAAATGGTTTAGGTTGAGAGCATATGTCTTCTTAGAAGTTCAGAAGACGGAAAGTCCTGCCAGAGCTGTTCCAGGCAATAAATTCTCTGCTGTCTACAGCAGATAAGAGGCAAAACTCTGACCACTTAGGGAAATAAAAATTAAGATGATGAAAACAAAAGCTTTCCTGATTGTCTACTGGGTGGTACACACTGTCACACACATTAGCCGGTTTAACCAGATCTGCTTGCTCCCCGGAAAGTAGTTAAGGTCTGGATTTAAAGACCAGCGGAAGAATCAGCAGACAGGTTTGCTCTGAGCCCTCAAGGAAGAAGGATCTAAAGGCTTATATGTGGGGAAGTGGGGGAGGCAGAGGAAGTGGGAGAAAATGACGAAATTGTTTTAATAAGAGAAAAGGAAAGAGGTCTTTTCATCAATGGATTCAGGGGCACGAGCAGGAACCAAGAGGCCTGAAATCTAGCAAAGGAAGTAGAATGGTGGTTTTGGAGCAACTGAGTTTAAAAGGCCTTCTTTGCACCAGGAAGCCAAGCCCTGAGAAAACCGTATTCTCAGTGACCCCACCCAACTGCTGGTATCCCAGACAGTGAGGACCATAGCACTGTCCCCCCCAACCTCCACACACCCCAAATATAAAACAGCCTTCAGAACAGACCCAGTCCTTCTGGGGCAAGGATCTCAGGAGAGCCTGGACTCTGATTTATTAATAGATCTCGCCATCAGGCTGCTTCTCCTTGTCTAAAGGATGACATTTGGAAGCCAGCCAAGCATCCCTAAGGACAAGTCACCACAGTACTCACTGGAGGCGCTGCACATCTGAATGATCCTGGGTTTCCAGGACTGATCTTCAGGTGCTTGTGCAGTATGGGCCCTGAGGGGTGGAATAAGGGCATGGGGGCGGGGTGGGGGGGCAGTCTTCAAGGAAACCAACTTCAGACCAATAGAAAGCAATAATACCCACTGCCTGCATGGCTGCCATTTATAGTTGAGCAGGTTGTTCACCACACCAAGACACCTGGGCGTTGAAATGCAGTGTGTCTTCCCAGTGAGGGGATGGACCTAACCAGAGGAAGAGGCATCTGTTTTGGATTCACAGAAAGGCAAAAAATGAGCTGGTGGAGGTTTACCAAAGAGACAATTTCAGTCAAGACTGAGTTAACATTCAATTGCTCAGAGCAGGATGATGGCCCCACTCTATTTCATGCTGGGCAGGGCATCCCTTAAGATGAGGAAACTAAGAGATCAACTGGGACAGCGGTGGTAATCGGGGAAGTAGAGAGGTCCCGGGTATTCCATCAAATCAACCAGGTCAACAACTTATTACCTTGTGATCCTGGGTCAGTCAGGCCACATTTCCTATCTCCAGCGGCAAAATGGAATAATGGTACCTACCTTATCAGTGGCTGCCATGAGGGTTAAACAAAATAATGAAGGTAAAGGGCCTAGCCCTTGTGGACTCTCTGTAAATGGTGGTTACCATGACGGCTGAACTGTCCCCAAGAAGACAGACACAGAACCTGCAACCTTCACACATGAGGGTCACTGCAGAGGCAGACAGCCAACTGGGGGCTGGGAGGTATAGCCTGGATTTGCATGAAGGAACAGTAAATGTATTCATTTCTCCAGCTTAACTGAGAGGAGCCCTCTTGAGAATCAAACCTGTTACTGGTGTGTGTTGTGATCTGAACCTGAGCAGCCCTGGGGGACTCAGGGGCTTAAAAGGGAAACCAAATGAGATTACCTGTGGGGCACAGTACCTGGCCAGACAGGTGCTAAGCAAACGTGAGCTCCTAACCCCTCTCCCCGGGGTTTCTCAAACGGTGCTCTCTGCCCCAGAGGCTGACCCCCAGCAGGTTGAAGCAAACTGAAGGACTATTTTCTGTACATTCTGCTGAATTTAATAATGGAACAGTTAATGTGTTGATGATGTAACTTACATTTCTTGAGCATTTTTTATGTGAATCGTCCTTGGAGGAAGCAACGGTGTTTCTCTCATAGTCTGAATGTCTCCTCTTTTACACATACCACTTAATGTGTACCCATGTACCATGTATATTTTTTCTTTATTTTAAATGTGAAATATTTCTATTATAATAGTCATGTGTGAAAAAATTTCATAACATTCTTACTTGCATTAGAGGAAGTTTGTTTTTTTTTTTTTTAGGTGCAGGTCTGTTACCCTCAGTTAATTGAAGGAAAAAGGGATTTGTCCTAGACTTTACTCCATCCCCTCAAATAGCATCATGTACTTAAATAAATTCAGTATTCAGATCACAGCAACTTACTGAGCACCTGCCAAATGGTTTATATATGTTATCCATTAACTCTCACTGCAAACAGTAAAGTGGGTCATTACTCCAATTTAATATGTAAGGAAAGTGAGTCTAAAAGATATTAAACAACTTTCCAAGATAGAAAGTCTGCATGAATGGATGTTACTGTGATATTAACAAACGTTACTGAACGAACGAATGAATGGTAAGCTCTTAAGGAGCTTAAACTGCTGCAACAGAGTACAACTTATAAATACCAAATGCCATTCACCAAGGATTACAGGGATGGACTGCTTGGAATGAGAATTTACTGGAAAACAGGGTGGGGGAAACTACTGCTTCCCTCCAAATCCAGAAAGAAAACATTTTTAGCACTAGCCCACATGTTCTCATCACCAAGGAAAAGGGAAATCTTAGCTAACTGCTGCTGGATCCACAAGGCCCATGGGAGACTAAGTGTTTCTATAGGAAAAAGAAAATAATGTATGCCTGGAAGTCAAACCATAAAGAGGGAAAGGAAGGCTCTGGGGCAAGGCCTGATCTTGACCTAGGCCTGATGTAGAGGGCATGAGGCCGAGAAATGACAGGGGACAGGAAGAAAGAACCATACAGTGGTTAAGAGCAGAGGCTTAGAGCCAAACTCTGGTTCAAAGCCCTGTTCTCCAAACTATTAGCTCTGGGCCCCAAGGCTCATTACTTCATCTCTCTGAGTGCAGAGTTCTTGTACTTAAAAAAGAAGGATAATATAGATTACTTTATGCATAAGAGTCCCTAGAGGTTTAGCTCAGAGCCTTCAATGCTGCATATGTTTCCTGTAGCTGCTGTACAAACTGCCACAAACTCGGTGGCTAAAAACAACAGAAATTGATTCTCTCACAGTTCTGAAGGCCAGAAGTTTGAGATTAGGGTCAGTGGACTGAAATGGGAGTTGTTGGCAGGGCTGTGCTCCCTCAGGAAGCTCTGAGGAGTCTCTTTGCTGGCCTCTTTTGGCTTCTGGTGGCAGCCAGCTTTCCTTGGCTTGTGGCCCCATCCCTCCCATTTTCAAGAACAGCACTTTCAAATCGCTCTCTATTCTGTCTTTGTGTCACCTCTCCTCTCTGTGTCTGGGTGTCAAATCTCCGTCTGCCCGTCTCTTATAAGGACACTCATGGTTGCATGCAGGGCCCACCTATATAATATAGGATAATCTCCCCATCTCAAGACCCTTCATTATATCTGCAAAGTCTTTTTCATTTCTAAATAAGTTAGCATTTTCAGGCTCTAGGGACCAGGCCTCGATACCTTTGAGGTGGGTAGGGGGAGAGAGCTGTATTCAGCTTGTTACACACAGTAAACCCTCAATAAACATCCACTGTGGCTGCCCTTGTTACAATTAACAGAGCTGAGCCAGAAGAGCTATATGCCCAGGAAAGGGCACATAGTTAAGGTAAGAAAGGAAGGACTCAAAATGCTCTTGAGGGGCTATTAGTACTTTACCATGAAAACCAACAGTGAGGCCATAGCCTCTGCATTCCAAACCCTCTCACAGGTAAATTACCTGCATCCACATTACAGGCTTAGAGTGGGAAGAGTGAAGCAGCTGGGGTCAGGCAAGCCTGTACTCTGATCCGCTCCACCCCTTATAGGAGCAGGACGCTGGGGATCTTTCGACCTCAGCTCATTTTGTGGTCTCAGCTGTAAAACGGGGCTGCTTAAGGTTCAAACACACATGTGACTAATGTGGCACATAGCAGGTGCTATAAAAATAGTTTTCTTTACCACAACTAAATCAGCAATGTGTTCAGGAAGGGGGTGACTAAGGAAAATGACAGTAACCCCACACATACAGGATGAACCCCCCCCCCCCATCTCACACAAAGGCATCTCTGACGGCCACCAGGCGAGCATCCAAGGAGAAGCTCTAGGGGTCCCGGATGCAAGGTTGAGATCCCCTTCAGGGACACACATATTGCCGTCAGGCTTTTTCCAGAGTCCGTCACCCTTCTCTTCTGGAACCCTGAGTTATGAATGACTTGGAGGGGATTCAATGCAGCATTCTTATGGCAAATGAGATCTTTGTTCTGATAACTAATGAAATACTTCTGACACTTCATGAAATGCCACAAGAAAGGAACAAGGGCTCTTTGGAGCCTTGTCTGAGAGCAGAGTCACTCAAGCTTAAAATCTGGCTCCAATCTCTCCTAACCTACAGGCAGAAGCATACATACCAGCGGGCCCGGCTCTATTACAAACGCTCGCACCGAAAAGGAGCTAAGGTTTCAGATTCAGAAACCAAAGCATATTAAAACACCGTCTATCTGGTTAGCATCAACAGGTAACTTCATGTCAAACAATTCAGGGACTAAGTGGAAATCCTGCTTCAAAAGGAGGAAAAGAAACAAAACTCTCCTTGCAGGAAGAAAACAAAAAACACCGAAAGTGTAGAGTCTGCATTTTAAAAACAGATGTACCTGCTTTCTCTGCTAACTGCCCAGATTATCAGGGAGATTTTCCAAGGAGAAACACAGACAAGGCCAAAAGCTTTCCCGTCTTTTGCTGTGTGGTTTCTGCCCCCCTTGGATGTAACAAGACTCCCTAAGTTTCGACAGAGGGTCAGGAAAATGGCATGTGGCTTTGTGAAGTTTAATTAACAGCAAAATTTCCTATCCAGCATCACAAAGGGGCCCACTTGGCTCCAGGGGCCCTTGGGACAGAAATAACATATTGCTCCAGAGTTATTGATGATGAAATGCAAATGGCCTCCAAGAAAGTGAGCAGGAAAGGAGGAGCTAAGAAAACAAAGGATTCTTAACCACAAGCCAAAGACAATTCCCCGAAGAGGTAGGAAATGGAGGGACAACCTAGGATCTAGGACTGATCCTGTCTGCCCTGTTTTGAAACAACAGACCTTTCAAGCAAAAACACACATATATACACGACATGCACACACACACATGCATGCACAGACAAGATGTTACAGAAAAAGATACAAGGCTCTAAAAACCCAAGGGTGATCTGGTCAGTGATAACAAAATTATCAAGCTGTGTTGGTTTTGAACCGTGTCTTGTATTTTGGAAGTACTTTTATAGCCGTTACCTCAACTGACCCTCTCTGCGGGACTGTATGGAAGACAGAGGACAAATAATTATGCAGATTTTATAGATCAGATGAAGTGATTCCTGAAGGTCATCCAGTTAGCAAATGATGGCCATGAGACAGGAAGCAGGGTGTAATGACTCCCAGCCCGGAGCTTCTCCAAGCGAGGAAAGACATGCAGACGCCTCCAATAGAAAAGGCCCAGGGGGAGACCAAGAAGAGGGGCTCAGAAGTGTGGTCGGCACACGTGACAGGGCAGAAGTCTGAACAGTGGGTTATGTTGTGGATTCAGAGAGAGAGAGAGAAAGCCATCGCATTCCTGAACATGTTGGAAAACAGGTCTGAGAGCCATGCCTCCCAGCCACCATCCCTCCATCACTCTGGATGGCAGAAGGATGGTGGGAGCATTTAAAAGAGCAATCCAAGAGGACCACAACAACACATCAACATCAGGCCAAAGACCTTAATGACTGGATAAAATCCTTTATTTTATAAACATGTACACCAAGGCTCAGAGAAATGAGGTGACTTCCCCAAGATCAAAGCGTTAGCGAGAGCTGGGGACTGGACCCTGGACTCTGGACTGGAATACAGAGTTCTTATTCTACGCCAGCCGCCTTGGGCAACTATTATGTTTAACTTCATTATCACTGTCCTGATTAACACCGCCTGTCCAAAGAAGAGCACAGAAAGGCACAATGGGGAAGGCATCCTTGTTCTTTGTTCTGCTGGAAACCCGTGCTGCTGAATTTCCCACAGACAACTATTAGGCAAGATGTGGTACGTGGCTGGTGGTTCTGCCAGCACAGAAACTGTCCTATCACTAGGGTTTTCTTAAGACCCCCAAATGCATGCACATTATGGTAGGCTGGCTAATGCTCCCCACTCCACCCCACTCCATCCCCAGAACCTGTGAACTCCATCCCCAGAACCTGTGAAAAGTAACTTTATGTGGCAAGGGGATTTTTGCAGGTGTGCTAAAGATTCTGAAATGAGGAGATTATCTTGGATTATCTGAGTGGGTGCCATGTAATTACAAGAGTCCTTATAAAAGGGGAAGATCAGTGGATAAGAGTTAGAGAAGGAGATGAGATGACAGAGGCAACAGGGCTGAATGTGAGTGATGGAGGAAAAACCCTCAGGCCAAGGAAGGCAGGCCGACTCCACAAGCTGGAAAAGAGAAGGAAAAAAATTCTCCTCTGAAGCCCCAAGAAGGGAAATAGCCCTTCCAATACCTTGATTTTAGACTTCTGAGTTCCAGACCATAAGAGAAAAATTGGTGCTGTTTTTCGCCACCAAATCTGTGGTTAGTGTTACAGCATCAGCAGGGGACTGAAACACCTATTGCAAAACCGGAGGAGCAGGACCAAGCTTCCGGGCAGTAAACCCTAGCTTCCCAAGCTTTACAGAGATGGGCCGGGGGTGGCAGAGCCAAATATTTTGAAAAATCCCAAGGGCATTAAGAAGAGATTTAAACCAACTATACAATGGAGACATCATCTTGCTTTAAGATGGAAAAGAGTTGGTTATCCACGTTTACAGGGACTGCCTCTCTCCAAGAAATTCTATTTCAATCCCCTTAACGACTGCCTGATAACCCCTCCTTGGAAAGGAGCCTGTGGACTTAACTAGTCTCGTCTGCACACACTCGCCTCATACACAGCCTGTGCTCCAGCCCCATCAGACCATTGAGAACTTCCAGAACGTGACAGGCTCACCATGCCCTCGCAGTTTGCTTTTTGGGGAATGACCTCTGCTAAAATCCTTCTTCTTCTTCTTCAAAATTCACTGTCATCACTGCCTCTGTGATGCCTTCTCCAGCTCCCCAGGCCTCCTTCCGCCCCTCCCTTCCTTCCCCACACCCTGAGCATCCCTCTTAAGAGAGCACTTGGTCTTGTCAATGTCTGCCTGTCTCCCTCCCCTACCCCACCAGCAAGCACTCCTTGAGGTCAAGGAGACTTTGTTCCTCATGCGTCACCAAACTACTGCCATCTCCCATCCATACCAAGTACTTCCCAGCTCTTTCCCACCTGAGTAACGCAAACTCACCCTGCAAGGCAGTACTTCCACCACCAAGTATCTTAATTCCCCAAGAATGAGCTCCACCTCTGTGTTCCTGCAACCCTCCGCTCACCCCACAGGCAGGATACTCACTACACTGCATTCTGGTGGTTATCCCTGGGCTGTTTGCTCATTAGGTGTGGAGGTCCTTGAAAACCACACCTCCTTCCTCTGACTATCCCTTCTGTATTTAGCACAGGGCCTGGTTCATAACAAATACACAAGGAACGCTGACTGAATTAAAATGAAAATGAAACACAAAACGGTAATGCCCAGGTAATCTCTCTGAATTAAGCCCTGTAATTCAGAGGAAGGCGTTAAAAGCAAATACTTTATGTGAAAACTTTTGCATGGCCAGCTTTTGACCATGGCTAAGTTGGTTTCCTCTGTGATCCCACACAGATTTTGGAGTTCATGATAGAGATGGTTTCAGTGTTACTAGATATTGGGTTGGCCAAGAAGTTTGGATTTTTCCACGTTACAGAAAACCCAAGTGAACTTTTTGGCCAACCCAATATATATACAGTCATTATATATGTAAGTTATTATACTAATAATTTGGGGCAAATACTGGAGAAAATTTTCATTTTTCATCTCAAACAGATAAGTATTAGTTTACCAAACTTAGTTTAAGTCATGAGTGTTACCTTTAATTTTGAAAAAGGCTCTCTAGAAGGGCAAGTCTGAGAGGAACATGGTAAGTACAGATGAGTTTAATGAGAGTTCTAACTGGAACTATCTAACACACTTCTGCCCAGCCTCTAAATTCATAATGGAAATTAGATCTATAATTTATTGAGCAACTACTATGGACCGGGCAATGCAAATATTATTTCATTTCAAGACTCAACAATCCCATATGATAGATATTACTATTGCTGCTCTTATTTGAAAGATGAAGCCCCTGAGGTTCAGAGGAGTTAAGTAACTTTAGGATGCTCGGGAGAGCACCAATCAGTAATGACATGCTTTCAAAGGTTTTTTAAAGTGTGAGTGTGTGTGTTTTAATGAGACAAAGATCTGATATGGGAAGCAAATGGTAGACTCAAGAAGTTTCCACATAATTCCAGCCAAGTAAATTGTATTTACTCATCAAGGTTGGGTTCAAATTCTACCTGTTCTGTGCAGTATTTCCTGACAGCTCCATCCCACAAGAACTTTCCAATCTTCCTGAACTCTGGTCACATTTTTACTGTTTTCTGGCCCCTGTAGTGCTCTATGGGTTTGCCACTCATCCACCATCTCAGTGTCAGGCCCACAAGGACAAGGACCATGGCTTCCAACTTTTTTGAACCCTTCTGGTGCCCAGGACTACATGCAAGGATTTCCCTGGGTAAGAGAGCTAAACACTGGAAGGAAGAGAAGCAGTTCTTTTAAATCTTGACTACCAAACCTCATCCACTTTTCAAGACATGTCTCTAACCTCCAATTAGCTTTTCTGGACCACACCTGCTGGAAACGAGAAGCCTCACTTTCAAAATGCCCATTTGAAAAACACTCATTTCAGAGACAAGAGCCTTAGTGTTGGACTCTGATAGATATACTGAGAATTCTGGTTCCGTTGCTTCTGAAGTGGGTGACCTTGATGGAGTCACTTCTTCCTCAGAGTCTCAGTGTCATTTGTAAAATGTGAGTCTTTGCAACTGCCTCATAGGGCCCTGTGAGCTGTAAACATTGGACTGACCAAAAAGTTCATTTGGACTTTTCTGTACCATCTTACGGAAAAGCCCAAACAAACTTTTTGGCCAACCCAGTATTACAATGCATTCGACATAGCATGTGTACATATGAACGCTCCAAAATGGTCACCATCATCATTACCATGGCTATTTCAACACACTGCCTTGTCCGGAAGGCATTTACACTCATGTGTTTTCCAACTTTTTAGAGCAGTGGTTCTCAAACTCTGGAGCATACCAAAATCATTTAAAATAAAGCTACACAGGTCACAGCACAGACCTACAAAATAGAATCCTCACCAAGCAAGGGAGAGAGTGGGGGTTGGGCAACTCCACTTTTTTTTTAGAACTTCTTTATGTGATTTTTTATTTTTTTTTTAATTAATTTTTATTGGAGTATAGTTGCTTTACAATGTGCTAGTTTCTACAGCAAAGTGCATCTGCTATACATATAGCCCCTTTTTTTTGGTTTTCCTTTCCATTTAGGTCACCACAGAGCACTGATTACAGTTTCCTGGGCTATATAGTTGGTTCTCATTAATTACCTATTTTATATATATGGGCAACTCCACCTTTAACAAACCTCCCCACCCCACTGCAAGTGATTCCAGGTGCTCACCAAACCTGGAAAATTCTACTGGACAATACTGATTCCTAAAAGACTTACCACGGAACCTTGAGGTTCCAAAGAGATACTTCCAGGTCGGTGGTTCCCAGCCTTGGCTGGATTGACATTATATAGATATCCGAGCATAACCCTCTGAGATCCAGATGTTCATCTGGGATGTAACCGGGATGTCAAGACTTCTAAAAGATGGGCAAAGGATTCTTATGGTCAACAGAGGTTGAAAACCATTGCTGTATTTGGATCTAGACCCTGAATTTCTACAGCGGTGCCTCTGAGGCTTCAACCAGAGCAGCTCAGCTTTTGTCTGTGTGACAAACGGAGCCTCTACCTAAGACTGATTTTGCAGACAGGATTCTTATGCTTCAAAAAATAGTGAAGTTTGGTATGGCAGAAACCAACATGACATTGTAAAGCAATTATCCTCCAATTAAAAATAAACAAAAAAAAGTTTGGAGTCTGTCATACAGAGGGAGAAAAACAAGTATCACATATTAACGCATATATATGGAGTCTGGAAAAATGGTCAGATGAACCTATTCACAGGGGTGGAACGGAGAGGCAGCTGTAGAGAATGGACTTGAGGACACAGCGGGGGAAGGAGAAGGTGAGAGGAACTGAGACAGTAGCACTGACCACGTGTAAAACAGAGAGCAAGTGGGAAGCAACTATGTAACACGGAGAACTCAGCTCAGTGCTCTGAGATGACCTAGAAGGGTGAGATGGCGGCGGGGAGGCTCAAGGAGGGAATATATGTATACTTACTGCTGACTCACATCACTATATAGCAGAAATAAACACAACATTGTAAAGAAATTATTCTCCAATTAAAAAAAATTTTTTTAAGAATACAAAAAAAAGTTCGGTTTGCAAGCAGCTGCTCTAACTGTCAGTAAGAACCTGGAGCATCCCTAACCTGGTTTTTAAATCTTTGTGTCTGTCTGGGGCCTTACAACATATTAGATGCTTAATAAATATCTGTTAGAAGGTTGTATCATTTTGTTTTGTTAGCTGGCTCCAGTTAGGTTTTCAGTCGGCTAGCATAACAACCTAACAGTTTCTTAAACATCTAAACCCCCAATGGCCTTTGCTTCAAACCTTGAACCTGAAACAGAGAGTGAGGCAGACAGCCATCCAGAGAACACACTGACATCTCTTCTGGGGTCACATATGCTATGCAAGTTCCTAATGACTAATAAATATAAGCAAATGTGATTTTCGTCAGCTAGGAAGAGCTCGACATTTGTCAGCAGTGTGGGTCCTCCAGGCTAATATCTGGATTGTTCCATCTTAAACTGTCAAATTACAAAAGCATGATAGAAACTTGTAGGAACTTCATAGTAAACAGTAATTGGCCCCTTGTCAATAAGTTAGAAGAAAAAAAAAAAATCCTGCTGCCAAAACGCACGGGGTGGAATGCTTGCAGCCCAGGCCTGCAGCCAACTGCAGCCTGTTCCCCAGGCAGCTCTCCTGGGTTCTCAGCCACAGAGGCTGGAAGAGAAGTCCCTAGTACATCACGTCCTTAGAGCCAGGACTGCCTGAGTTCCAATCCTGACTCTTCACAGACTACCTGTGTGACGTTGGGCAGGTTATTCCCCTTCTCTGGGTCTCTGGGCCTCACCTCTAAAATGAGGATGATGTTAGTACCTATCTTATAGGGTTGTCCGTGTAAAGAGACAAGAACAGTGGCTGGTACAGAACAGGCATTCCATAAGCTGTTATAAATCTGAAATTTTGAAACCAAGCATTTGGAAAACCAACTTTTTGTCTTTCTTTTGCTTTTTGCATTTTTCTGTTTGGTACCAAAACTCATTGGGCAGCAAGCCTCACCTTAACTGACATAAGGCTTTTTATGGTCTTTTTTTCTTTCCCAGCTGATGTGAACATTTGTAGGTTTCACTGCAGCAATAGTAATGTGTTTGCTGATGGGGTGCTGCCCCATGCCATGGAAGGAATGCCATTAACATGTGAAATATTCCCTGAATCACCTTGATAAACTCTGAACAGTTCTGAATTCTAAAATGCACTGCCATAAGCATTTTAGATAAGGGACTGGAGAGCTATGTTATTATGGGGTTGTGGTCAGGATGAAGAGAGATAACACATACCAAACCCTTGGTTTTAGAAGCAGCAGCCTCTCAGTCCCAGAGTGGTACTGGGGGGTCCTCGGGTCTATACTCAGGAACAGAGAAAGAAGGAAGCACCTTCTCCCAGGTGATCTCCTCTTCTATTCTCCCACTGGCAGGCCAGCCTGGCCTCCAAAATCTCCCTTCTCTCAGCTCAAATCTGGTTTATCAATTCAGGATTTGGCCAAAGCACCTTCTCTGTGAAATGGCCCTTTCTCTCCAAAATGCTAACGACCAGGTCAAGAAAGACCTGTGCAGGCAAGGGTGGATGGGTTGTAACTCCTCTCTATTTCCAGGTGGCTGGCAGCTGAGAAGGACTCAGGTAGTGTTAACCACAGTGGGGAAGGGTGGCCATCAATGCTAATGTATGAACTGCAAGTGACAAGAGGGGCCAGGCAGCCCATCTTATACACTTGCACCCTGCCTAAACTGGGCATTAATTTGGCTTAATGACTAAACTAAGTATTTCTTATGCATAGTGGGGATTCCCCAGGTGGCTCAGATGGTGAAGAATCTGCCTGCAATGTAGGAGACTCAGGTTCAATCCCTGGATCAGGAAGATACCCTGGAGAAGGGAATGCTACCCACTCCAGTATTTTTGCCTGGAGAATTTCATGGACAGAGAAGCCTGGCAGGCTATACAGTCCATGGGGTCGAAAAGAGTCTGACACAACTGAACGACAAAGACTTTCACTTTCTTTAAGCACAGTGAGCTTAGCTTATACTTACTATTCTTCCTGTAAATGTTTGTTCTTTATTGCTTTCATTCTCTGACAGAGGACGAGATGGTGGGATGGCATCACTGACTCAATGGACATGAGTTTTAGCAAACTCCAGGAGATACTGAAGGACAGGGAAACCTGGTGCGCTGTAGTTCATGGGGTCACAAAGAGTCAGAAAGGACTATACAACTGAACAACAAATTGCTTTCATAGGAATATTCTCTCAGAATTTATCATGAACCTTGGGTGCCCAACAAATGCTGCAGAATGAATACTGAATAATCTGTGAATGTTGTTGATTAGTTCACTAACAAGTTTTTCTCAGCATCTGTATTCCTACCTTTCCATGGGCACTGCCTATTTTGGCTTATTTATGCTAGCCTAGCCACCTAAGGTTTTGGAGAGTTATACAGCTATTCTGATACCACTATGCCATTTCTGGAGTTTACATTTTGCTGACTCTAAAAAACATCTAGATCTAATTAATTAAACATATTCTCACAGTTGTGAGTTCACTCAAAATACTTTGGAGAAACTTTCTAGAAAAATTCATAGAATCCTGAAACCTATAGGCTGGGAGCAAGTTAGACTCCAGACACCCAATCTGTTCAGGGATTCCAAACTCATGTCAGCTCTTGGTTTTAAAAAGCCCCTTGTTTTGTGTTCTCAGCTCAAATCCACACAGCCTGCGGCCAGGATTCTCCCTTTTCCCCAGCACTAGAGGAGTACTCGGAGAAGGCAAGGGCACCCCACTCCAGTACTCTTGCCTGGAAAATCCCATGGACGGAAGAGCCTGGTGGGCTGCCGTCCATGGGGTCGCGAAGAGTCGGACACGACTGAACGACTTCACTTTCACTTTTCACTTTCATGCATTGGAGAAGGAAATGGCAACCCACTCCAGTGTTTTTGCCTGGAGAATCCCAGGGATGGCGGAGCCTGGTGGGCTGCCGTATATGGGGTCACACAGAGTCGGACACGACTGAGGCGACTTAGCAGCAGCAGCAGAGGAGTACTAGGAAGGAGGTCTCCCCGCTCCAGGTAGCTCTTTCAGTCCTCCGCAGGGCCTCCCTAAAGTTGAGCCTAAGGACATTCTTAAACTCAGCTTCACTTTGAAGACTATTCAGAATCACCGAGGGGGTGGGAGTGGCCTCAACGCTTTAAAAGGCTGCAAAATAAATCAAAGGATGGAAGGAGACCCGTGGAGCCAAGAATTCCTCCCCACCTGGCAGAAGCAAAGCTTTAACCGCGCGATCTAGGATGAAGAGTGGCGAGTGCGGCACATCCCAGCAGGTACAAGGACGATAGCGGGAGGGCGCGCGGGGGTCGAGAGGGCAGGTACCTTCTCTCCGCCGTGGGTTCGCGGCCCCGGGCCTGCGGATGCCGGCTGCCTCGCAGCGCCGGGCCCTGGCGACTGGAGTTGAGGCCGGCAGGGGCGCGTGTCTCCTCGCGGCTCCGGTGCAGCGGCACCGACGTGCGCACGGCTGACACCACGTGGCCCGCGAAGGCGCGCGCGGGGGCTCCGGGCCGCGGGCCCCCGCGTGCGCGGTACGAGCTGGGCAGGCAGGGCCGCGTCTGCTCCATCACGCCGCCGCTGCAGCTGCGCGAGCAGGCGGACCAGGGGCCCCAGGAGCCCCACACGCCCGGGGCGCCGCCGCCGCCGTCCTCCGGGGCGCCCTCGGCCACAGCCATCCGCTGCGGGACCTGTGGAGACAGAGGCCCGTTAGGGGACCGCCATACCCGCTCCTGCTTAACCCGCAGAGCCGTGGATAACCCAAAAGGCGTATCCATTAGGCACAAGTTGGCACAGGGCCTGTGTTAAAATCTGAGAAACAAAACAGAACCCGGCTTGGGTTATACTCGTCTTCATACAGACGAAGTAATAAGATAGAATGAACATATATCTACACATACACACACATATATATAAACGAAGAGACACACAAAGGCACAACTGTGTATGTATACATATACATATTTTATATATTTTTATATTTATATAATTTGTATATATAATTATATACATATATATATATTTTTTTTTTTTTAAAATAAAGGAAGGGACACACAAAGGCACAAATGCATAGGGCTCACCAAAATTGTATGTGATCCTGGCTTTGGGGACCATGGCCTTGGCGAGCGCAGTGCACTGCTCGCACATTTTAACTGAGGCTTACCCCTCAGGTCCTTGGGGTCCAGGCTGGAAGGACAGGGCTTCCCTCAAGTCGGTGAGGAGGCCGCGGCCCAGTGTCTCCATGCAGTGAAGGCAACGCAGTGTGAGGGTTTAGAGGCCCTGCTCCAGAAGCAGATGCCCTATCACACCCCTGCCACTTCTACCAGGGCGACCAGAAAGTTTCTGAAGCTCTCTGCGTCCTAAAGAGGGATGGGACCTACCTACCTCACAAGGCTCTAAGAAGATTTAAGTTAGGATATCTACACATACAGCAGAGAACAGGCACTAAATATGTGCTTAGTAAAACCATAATGATCATCTTTCCTGCTTCCGTGGTGAATCAGGAGAGATTAAAAATATCAGAAAGTTAAAGTTCTATCCTGAAGGTGATTCAACATTCCCATACATTTAACTGGCCCTTTCACAGAGAGCTATCATGCCAAGCAGAGTGCTAAGCATGGGTACCCTGTCTTCTTTCATGATGCAGACAGGCCCTGAGTACCAGCTGTATACCAGTGTTGAGCTAGGACCTGAGAACAAGGAGAGATGCACCCCAGGTTGCACAAATGGACTGGACCTAGCAGCAGAGAGCTTTATGTAGCTAAGACAAGACTAGGGGAGCCTCCCGGGGAACTGGCTGCCTGCCTGGGTAGGGTATGGATTGAGAAGTCCTCAGAGGAGGAATGATGGTAAAATAGCTGTAATTATTCTGGTATCCACTTGGTGCCAGATAGCACATGTAATTTCTAGTGCTCTCAGCAGCCCTGGTTACAAACATCCTCACCTTTCAGAGATGAAGTTTCCCACCCAAGGACTGGAGACCTGTGACCTGCCTCAGTCATGTGGTCGCAGCAGAGTTTGGACACGAGTCTCCTCAGCCCCCACTCTAGGCAGTTCTAGCACTGCCTGCTCTCTCTCCAGCAGACTGCTCTTGAGCTTCTGGATCATTCCCTGGAATGTCCTTCCTACCCTTGGGACACTGAGCAACACTATGTGAAAGTCAGTCAGTCGTGTCTGACTCTGCAACCCCGTGGTCTGACTATACAGTCCATGGAATTCTCCAGGCCAGAATACTAGAGTGGGTAGCCGTTCCATTCTCTAGGGATCTACCCAACCCAGGGATCGAACCCAGGTCTCCCGCATTGCAGGTGGATTCTTTACCAGCTGAGCCACCAGGGAAGTCCAAGAATACTGGAGTGGGTAGCCTATCCGTTCTCCAGCAGATCTTCCAAACCCAGGAATTGAACCAGGGTCTCCTGGAGACGGCAATGGCAACCGACTCCAGTACTCTTGCCTGGAAAATCCCATGGATGGAGGAGCCTGGTAGGCTGCGGTCCACGGGGTCGCCAAGAGTCGGACACGACTGAGTGGCTGAGAACTGTCACTGTCACTCAACTACATTCCAGGGCACAGAGGGGTCTCTGGATGACCTTGAGAGTTTAAACTGGGTCCCTGAAGGTTCAGAGAGTGACTAAGCCAGGATGAGTGAGAGGGCTGAGCAGCTCAGCAAAGAACCATCTAATCAGAGGTTCAAGCCCAGAGCTGGATGTCAGTCTGCCAGTCTACGGGCACCATGTTCAGAGAGCTGCGGTGAGAGGTCAGAGGTCATGTGGCTGCAGCCAGCAGGAGACATGGTTGGAGCAAGGTCAGGACAGAAGGTTATGTGACTGAAGGGCTGCAGTTTCCTAATTACCAGATGTGAATAGAGGACGGGGATGGCCACACGAGTGGCAAATACAGTAAACTCATCACTCCTAAACTGGGGACCCGGGAGAGAAGGCTTTTCTCTTATTTGTAAATACAAAACACAGCAAACAAAAAACAAGCTTTTGTTCTTTCTTCTCCTCCCTGACATATCCTGATTTATTAATAAACTGATGATGGATTCACTGGGTGGTTATAAAAAAAAAAAAGTGTTGAATCAGGTTGCAGTCTTGATATATAAAGTAATCCCTAGAGTGTGTGGGGCGGTTTGAATGGTGCCTTTCCCCAAAAGATATGTCCATGCTCTAACCCTGAGAACTTGTAAATGTGAACTTATTTGGAAAAAGGGTCAGTGTCAATGTGATTAAGGATCTTGAGATGAGATCATCCTCTTCTGGGGGATGGAGGGGGCCCTAAATCCAATAACAAGTGTCCTTAGAAGACAGAGGAGAAGGCCACGTGACCATAGAAGCAGAGGCTGGGTTGAGCAGCCACAGGCCAGGAGCTGAAAGAAGTATACCACAAGCTGAAAGAAGTAAGGAGAATTCACCCCTAACTACTAGAAGAAGCACAGCCCTGAAAATACCTTGAGTTTGAATGTCTGGCCTCCAGAATTGTGAGGGAATAAATTTCGGTTGCTTTAAGCCATTAAGTTTGTAGTTATTCATTACAACAGCCATAGGAAATTAACATAGTCTGCTGGTCCTTCCAGGACAAGGAAGAAAAGCATACAGACATTTGTCGTGCTCCTTCTCTGCGCTGAGCACTATGCAGACAGCTCACAAGCATGGGGAC
This sequence comes from Cervus elaphus, assembly GCF_910594005.1. Taxonomy (NCBI): domain Eukaryota; kingdom Metazoa; phylum Chordata; class Mammalia; order Artiodactyla; family Cervidae; genus Cervus; species Cervus elaphus. Next base: position 82,150,019 of record NC_057826.1, read on the forward strand.
AGGTTGTATGGTGTTGGCACCACTAACCCCAGGTCACACTTTACAGGGCCCCTGAGCCACTCTGGGAGATTGATTATTTTGTCCCTTTTACAGGAAGAAACTGGGGCTCAGAGAAGCTGTATGACTTACCCATAGTCTCCGGCTAGTGAGGGGCACAGACAGGACTAAAATTGAGGTCTCCTGACTCCTATCTGGGCTTCCCTGGTGGCTCAGTGGTAAAGAATCCATCTGTCGATGCAGAAGACTCAGGTTCAATCCCTGGGTTGGGAAGATACCTTGGAGGAGGGCATGGCAACAGACCCCAGTATTCTTGCCTGGAAAATTCCACGAATAGGGGAGCCTGGCAGGCTACGGTCCATGGGGTCACAAAGAGTTAGACATGACTGAGCAGCTGAGGCACACACATGACTCCTAGTCCAGCACTTTCTTTTTCATGCAGCATGTTGCCTCCCTGCCTGTGTTGTTAGGGGGAAACAGAAGAGTAAAATGAATAGAAATAAATCCTCTTTGATAGTCCTTGTAGAAGGATAACTGGGATGATCAAACAGAGGAAGTATATTTCTGGCACATTTGGGGACTTCAGTTACCCATCACTTCCTGATTTCTCGTGAACACAGATAACTAAGGCATTGTCTATAATATCTAGCTTAGACATGCAGCTAAAAATCCACTTCCTAGAACTAATCCCACCCTTAGCTTAGTTTCCTATGGCCAAACTGGGCAGGGTCCCTGGGGAAAGAAAACACGAAACCACATTCCATCCTCTTCTATTCATAAGAATTCTCTAATTTATAAAGTTGAATTATGGTGAGTGACTTGAAATTCCATCTCAGTCCCCATGGTGAGAATCCAACCACAAGCTCCAGAATTGTATTTTTATAGTACACAGCCAGAAACAAAGTGGGAAACAGAAAGGAAAGAAGGAGGGGAAATGCAGAGAAAGAAAGAAATATCAAAGGAAAAAACAAAGGGAGGAGAGCTTTGGATATCAGCCTCCTAGTTCCATCAGCCTCCCATCCGCCCTCTACTCCTTCCCAGTCCTCCCGACGACCCTCCTCCTTCCTTTTCTGATGGTCAAGGAGTTTTCTATGAGACAGGATGGGGAAAATTCCAAGTCTTCTCAGACACACTATTCCTAAAATTAGGACTAACTCACAGGACCTTGGTTAGTCAGTGATAAACAGCTAAACCAAAGAATAAATCATAGTGAGAGATAAAAACAAATAATAGAAGCTCAAAGCCCTGTCAACTGCTAGCCCATTGTTTTAACAAATCAGTAAGAAAAAAGACGAACAACCCAACGGAAGTAGGTTCAAAGGGCATGAATGGGTAGTTTATAGTCATTTCATAAGTTCATGTCTTAAAGCCCTAACCCCAATGTGATGGTATTTGGACATGGCACCTTTGGGAGTTAATTAGGTTTCAATGATGCCATGTGATGGGACCTCTCCCCTCATGGGATGGTTGTTGTTCATGTCCTACTCTTTGCGACCTCATGGTCATATACCAGGCTTGTAGCACACCAAGCTTCCCTGTCCTTCACTATCTCCCAGAGTTTGCTCAAACTCATGTCCATTGGGTCGGTGATGCCACCCAACAATCTCATTCTCTATCACCCTCTTTTCCTCCTGTCCTCAATCTTTCCCAGCATCAAGGTCTTTTCCAATGAATCCACTCTTCACATCAGGTAGCCAAAGGATTGGAGCTTCAGCTTCAGCATCAGTCCTTCCAATGAATGTTCAGTGTTGATTTCATTTAGGATTAACTGGATTAGTATCCTTATCAGAAGAGGAAGAAAGACCAGCACTTTCTGTCTTTCTCTCCACCATCTAAGGATATAGTGAGAAGCTAGCTGTCGTCAAGCCAGGAAAAGAGTCCCCACTGGGGCATCAAATCTGCCAGTGCCTTGATTGTGGACTTTCCCCAGCCTCCAGAACCATGATAAATAAATTCCTGTTGTTTAAGCCACCATGTCAATGACATTTTGTTTTAGCAGCCCAAGCTGACTAGTATAGCAGAGAAATACAACATATATATGAAAACTGTATAATGTTCCGTGTAATCAAATAAATGCAAACTAAAACAACAGAATTCCACTTACCCCCATCAGATTGGCAAAGATTATAAAGTTTGACAATATCAATACGGAAAGAATGTTCACTGTTGATGGGAGTCTAAACTGGGGCAGTTCTTAATAGGGAACTTTGCAGTACCTACCAAATTTTAAATGCACAAACCCTTGAGCCCAGCAGCTCTACTTTCAGTACTTCACCCTTTAGATACATTCAAAATTAGTGCATAAAGTTGTATATAGAAAAACTTTTATTGCCATACTTTTCATAAGAACAAAATCAAAAAATCTGGAAACAACCTGAATATCTATGAAAAGGAGCTTGGTTAAAGCCTCCCAAATCTAATCCATTCAAGCAATGGAATACAACTAACCTGTTAGAATGAAGTAGATATATATATCTGTTAAATTGGACAACTCTCTGTAATATATTAATTAGTAAAAAAAAAACAAACAAGAAGTAGACCAGTATGTAGAAAATAAACCTATTTATAGATATCATCACTGTTGTTGTTGTTGTTGTTAGGTTGCTAAGTCGTGTCTGACTTTTTTATGACCCCATGGACTGTAGCCCACCAGGCTCCTCTGGACTGTAGCCCACCAAGCTCCTCTGACCATGGGATTCTCCAGGCAAGAATACTGGAGTGGGTTGCCATGCCTTCCTCCAGGGGATCTTCCCAACCCAGGGACTGAATCCACATCTCTTATTTCTCCTGCATTGGCAGATGGGTTCTTTACCACTAGCACCACCTGTGAAGCCATAACATTTACATTATACAACTATTTAAACATCACTTACATTGTATGAGGTATTATAAGTAATCCAGAGATTATTTAAAGTTTCTGGGAAGAGGCACATAGGTTATACACAATACCATACCATCTTACATAAATAACAGACTTCAGCATCCGCAAACTTTGGTATCCTTGGGGGTCCTGGAACCCACATTTCTCATATCCAAGGACTGACTATAATGTAGATCTATATGTAGACATCTATAGACATCTATAATGTAGACAGTGTCATTGGGTAATGAAATAAAAGAATGAAGTATAGACACAAACACGCTAGAAGTCACCAAGCAGGAGCATAGAAGAGCTCCATTTCGTCCCTCCACTGGAAGAACTTAAATCATTCGACACAAGTTTTATAATGTGTAAGAAGCAGATCCAGCTGTCAAATCAAATTGATGTTCTCTCCATTCCACTGGAGGTTTTCGAGAATGGGGGAGGATGGATGTAGAGGCAAGATAAGAGAATTGAAAGAGAAGATTTTTCAAAGTACACATACGATGCATGCCTTTTCCCCAGAGGTTATGATATGTCTTGCCTGGGGTGAGGCTAGGATCCAAGGAGATGTACACTTTGGATAAAATCCTCCAATCTTCTAATAGTCCCCTTCCTCATATGAAAAACAACGCTTGGGACTTCCCTGGTGGTCCAGTGTTTAAGAATCTGCCTGCCAATGCAGGGGACACAGGTTCAGTCCCTGGTCTGGGAAGATTCTACATGCCAAGGAGCAAGTAAGCCTGTGAGCCACAACTACGGAGCCCGCTCGCCCTTGGGCTTGTGCTCTGCGACAAAGGAAGTTACCACCCTAAGAATCTCGTGCACCACAGCTAGAGAAAGCCCATGCACAGCAGCCAAGATCCAGGGCAATCAAATTAATTAGCTAATTTTAAAAAACTGCTTGTTATTACAGTATTTTTCTAAATAGTCACTGTTGGCCATGAGCCAGGGAGCAGAAAAAATGGAAGGCATTCAGAGAAGTAGGAGAATCAAGGTAGTCACATCCCTATTTTAACTTGAGCTGTGCAAAAGAAGGGGTGGTAGTAGGAGGATTAAAATCCCCCAAAGGTTTTGGTTTGGAGCTGGATGCTGTAATGAACAACATTTTGGGATCTGTTGTCTGGAAGTTACTGTTAGGAAGGGATGTTTGTGTAAATTTATATTGATGGTAGGATGTATGCATAGGGCAGCCTGGCAATCATTACCTTTTCCCTGAGTCCTTTAGGAAATCCCCTTCCACACTGGATGAAGTATAATAGGAATGTATTCAGGGACCCTGACAGCTGAAGCCAAGGTAAGCAGTATGAGCCAAGTGAACAATCCCTGGAATCTGAAATCTCCAGTAAAGTGGCCAAAAGACCACAGACAGCTTTGGGTCCTTCATTCTGATCCCATCACTTATGTTCTGAGACCATTCCTGTTGCTCTCTGGAGTGCCTCAGTGCCTACCTGCTTCCTAGGCTGGTTACAGTGAGTTCCCCAATGCTTATGTTAGTTTCTGTGGCTTGCAGTTTAAGAATCCTAAATGATATCTGTGTGTGTTTAGTCACTCAGTCATGTCCGATTCTTTGTAATCTCACGGACTGTAGCCTGCCAGGCTCCTCTGTCCATGGGGTTTCTCCAGGCAAGTGGGTTGCCATGCCCTCCTCAAGGGGATCTTCCCAACTCAGGGATCGAACCCAGCTCTCCCACATTGCAGGCAGATTCTCTACCATCTGAGCCACCAGGGAAGCCCAAATGGTATCTAAATGATTGAAAATAATATGTGGCAACCAAGATAAGATGAAAAAAGTTGGTTCTGCCTTTGGCATAGGACTTGGAAAGAAAGCAATGACTGGGATGACCAAAGGTGGCCCCAACTTGGCAGAAGCCTCAGGATTAAAGGAGTCCAGGGCTGGAGGCTTCATATGGAGACAACAGTTGATGACAGTCAATGAAACCAGAGAACCACAGCCACTATGGAATAGGAGGTGCTAAGTGAATAGGAGGTTCACAGGGACAGATGGCAAGTGAGCTTAGAGAAGAGTTGGGAAAGCAACAATCTGAATGATGGTGGCTGTGTTTTATTTCATCATCATCTTTTTAAGGTGGATGAACGTATGACTGAAATAGGATGGTCAGATAAACTGGGGCTTCATGACTCAATGAAATATCATCATCATGAATAATACAGAGCAATGCGAAAAGAGTCCTGTAATATAATACTAAGTGAAAAATGCCAAATACAAACTTGTAACTATACTGTGATTATAAAAATGTAAAGATTCTGTAGGCATATGAACAAAGCCTGGAAGGGGACATGGAAAAATGAAAACATACAATCTGTTACTCAAGCTGGACCCAGGGTAAGTTTTCTTGTAATTTAAAAAAGTTCAGTCATGGTTATAATATTGCTTGCTCAATAAATAAAAATAAATAGATTAAATGGAGAAAGATTCAGAACAGACTGCTGGGGGATGGGGAGAGGTATGGAATAAACCAAGTGTTGGTGGAAGTCCTCCTTACAGAACGCCCTGGGAATTTCTCATTGCCACCAGTAGATCCATAACTAGGAACAGTTCTGAATGTTTTCAATGTATTTGGTTTCGGTACTAATGTGAAATCATGTAAGATTTCACTGGTTTCTAATTTTCTTTCTACGAAATTAAACCCACCATCTGTTCTTCATAGAAAGGGAGTCACATGTAAAGTCTGACATTCTAAAGTCTTGTTCTAGAAGAGACTGGAGAATAAGCCTTTGGTTTTAGCCACATAACCAAATCAACACCCTAAAGCAAACATGACAAAAATACACCTTGGAGCTTCATCCCAGCGAGCAAAGCTTTGGAACTCTGATAGCACACAGAAGCAGGCACATGGAGCTGGCCCCCCGGCTAGGATATTTGTTACCTGTGCAGGAGTACTGGGAGGTGGTGCGCCTTGATGAAGAAGCTCCAAACTCAAACCAGATGTAAATGAAAGACCTCCATGATGGTTTTCTCAGAGACACAAATTCAGCCTTACATTTTAGCCAGCTATCTTGACTCTGCTACAACACAGACTGCAAAAACCCCTACTCTTAACCTTTCAGCATAATGTCAAGGCCAGCAGCTGCAAAATGAATATAAGAATCTCACAAAAATGGGAGCCTGGAGTAAAACATGCTCAACCTTGATTATCGCGTCAAAAGTTTATAAATAAGAGAGCTCTACAAATGCATTTTAAAAGGATGCATTTGCACAAAACCATAATAAAGGGGGAGGAGTGGGTGGAAGCCAAGGAGGAGAGAGAGGGAGATGTGTGGAAAGAGAAATACCAAGCCTCAGCTAAAGCATGAACCATACAGAGGAAAACCCACTGACAGAGAGCCACCCGAAAGCTAAGTAAGTATGAGTTTTGTTGCCCTGCAAATTCCAAGTCTTATCTGCCAGGCCCTCGGGCCCTCTCTTAACACCTGTGTTCACTGAGTTGACGAATCCTGATCTTAAATTCAGGATTTAAGTAAATGATCTTAAATTCATCAAACTCCATCATATCCATCCACAAATATGGTACTTGAGTATCTGTTGTTGTTCAGTCACATGGTCGTGTCTGACACTTTGTGACTGCATGGACTGCAGCATGCCAGGCCTCCCTGTCCCTCACCATCTCCTGGAGTTGGCCCACGTTCATGTTCATTGCCTCGGTGGTGCCATCCAGCCATCTCATCCTCTGTTGCCCTCTTCTCCTTCTGCCCTCAATCTTTTCCAGCATCAGGGACTATGTCTGCAACAGATGACCAAAATACTGGAGCTTCAGCTTCACCATCAGTCCTTCCAGTGAATATTCCAGGTTGATCTCCCTTAAGATTGACTGGTTTGATCTTCCTGCTGTCCAAGGGACTTTCAGGAGTCTTCTCCAGCACCACAGTCTGACCCAAACACTGGAGAACAACACAGATATACCCTTGTCCTCCTAAGTCCTAGTCCTGTGTTGCTTCTCCATGTGTGACCCACCTGGTACCCACAACATCATCAACCTCACATCTGCTGGAGACAAGCAGATCCCTGGATCTCACACCAAACCTGGTGAATAAGAATCTCCTGGGTGAGGCCCAGGAATATGCATTTTAAACAAGTTTCCCCAATGATTTGAATGCATCCTCTGGTTTGAGAGTCACTGGTCCCTGGATGCCTCTAGAGCAGCGGTCCCCAACCTTTTTGGCACCAGGAACCAAATTTGTGGAAGATAATTTTTTTTCATGGACCTTAGTGGGGGGGATAGTTTGGGGATGATTCAAACACATTATATTCATTGTGCACTTTATTTCTAAGCTAATGCTGATCTGACAGGAGGTACTGGTTCCCAGCCTGGAGGTTGGGAACCTCTGTGATGGAAAGCATCCAACTGACTTACCCTCTGGGCTTTGGGCCTCTACTACACACTGCTAATTCCTTAATCCCCAAATGCTCTAGCCACACTATTTTATTACCCTCAAATTCCCTGCTTTTCTTCCCACCCTTTTTACTTCTGTCATTCAATTTGATGACAAACTAGAGTTTATCAAACGAGACAGGAAAGCATCCACAGAAGGATACCTACCTAACATGGGATCCACGCTAAGCAGCCTCCATTTGAAATGTACTTTTAAGAAAGGAAGTACAGTGGCAATCGGAACTGTAGGAAGATTAAAGAGAAGGGAAGAGAAGACTCGTGGGAAACCCTGGACTGGCCCCTGTGTTCTGGTCCCAAGTCCACTGTAACTCACTTTCTGATTTGGGGCACGTTGGTCTGTGGCTCTGGACCTCAGTTTCCATATCAGTAAAATGAGCCGGTTGGGCTTGATGAGGGCTGGGGTCCCTTCCAGTGCTAACAGGCTTTGATTTTTCCTGGAAGAGAGCTGACATTCCTTGCCACGTATGGATTCGCTTCAAGTACCACAACAGAGAGGCAATCCCACAGGTTGTGCCCAGGGATCTCCACTGCCAGCCAAGAGCAGGCTTTCAGCACAGAAGATCTTCCCTAAATGTGGTGCAAAGGAGGCCCGGATGCCTTCCCATAGTATTCAAAGGCAGAGCCCGGCCAGAAGGATGGAATGAGGTGAATATTTGAATGTGATCTGCATAATCAGAAACACTCCCCCTTCTGAAATGAACCTGACTCTTTCATCACCAGACACATGGAAACATCCTTGGTTGTAACTAGAAAATAACACGGAGCATGTGCCTGGGTCCCGAGGCCGCCCTGGGTGGCTGCACAGTTACTCGGGGAACACAAGCAGATGTCTTCTCTGTGCGCAGGGCCTGGGTGTGTTCTTTTGTTCGGTGGCTAGTCCATTTGGCCTCATGCTCTCAACAACAATCCACTACCTGCAACCCAAGCCAACCGGGACAAGTCAAAATAGTGAGTAATTCACACAATAAAGAGTGCTGGCTTCTGGACCAGAGGTTGACTCGGAACCTTCCAGTAGAGACTTCTGCCTGGTGATTTGGCCATTTGCATCTGAGTCAGTAGCCAGCACTCCCCAGGAAGCAGCTGAGATCAGCAGGCTCCTAGAAGGAAAGCAATTTGAAAGCATCCCCTGGAAACTGGCAGCATCCCACGCAGAGCAGAGCACACAGGAGACACTCAGTAAACACTCTGCGGGATGAAGGAGGCTGTAGATGGGTTGAGATGGGGCCCTACCTGGATTCCCATCTTCAAGTCCTTCCCTCACCCACTCACTCCTCCTCATGCCATCAAAGCTAGTTTCTCAAGATCTAGCCCTACTGCATTATTCTCTTGCTTACCAATGTCTCTTGAGTTCTCACCCTCCAGAAGATGAGATCCAAACTTACTTTGTGCCATGGCATTTGAAGCTTTTCATAAACCTCACAAACCAGCCTCACCCTTCCGTTCCAGCTTCAACTCCTCTGCTGCCCTCTCCCCCATCCCCCCACTGCGCTCATGGCATGGATGAAGTTGAGAAGTAGGACACATGCTTCCCCCCTTCTGCCTTCGCCCTGCTAAGCTCACAGCTCACACGCCTCTCCCCTCTCCCCTCCTCCTCTGCCTGGGAACTCCGACTCAGCTCCAAAGACCTCTCCCATCCAGGTCTAATGGTCTCTCTCCCATGCTGCAGGGTCACTACCCACATCCCTCTCCGTAGCACCTACCACCCGGCACTATAATTATCTGTGTACATAACTATAACTATCTGTCCCCCCAACACCACCAAGAGCCCGCAAGGCAGGTATTATGCCTATTTATCTTTGTCTTCCATTTACTCTCTCTAACAGCACCTCTTACAGTGTCTGTCACCTGGCAAGGCCCTAGGAGAATGTCTGATGGAAGGATGAATGAGCACAGGGATGAATGAATGACGAATGTACCAACTGCTTGGTTTCCTGCTTTATGAAACTTCAAACACCTCCTCTCCCCAGAACAGCATGCCCGCTCTCCTATCTCTTCAAAGTAATGCACTCAGCACTTGATCCCCTGCTTATCTCCTGCCTTTTGAAACTTCCTCTCCCCTTGACTCCAGGACACCATGCTGTCGTAGACTTCCTCCTAAACGTACAGCTCTCTTCTCTTCTGTTATCTAGGTCTTCTTCTATCTGCTGGCTTCTCCTCTTTTCAAACTCTTCAAATGTTAGGGCTCCACTCTTGGCTTTCCAAGCTTATCCAACTCTTCTTACAGGGAAATACTGTAGCATCAGCAATGATCTTTCATGATGATATTTCCCTTATTAATGAGTAGCCCCAAGCTCTCTCCCAAGCACCAGATTTATATTCTAAATCACCAACTCTACTTACCCACACATGGGCTTCTCACACCCAATATGTCACCTAACCAAGACCTGAATACCTGTTCCACCTTCTGATTCATCCAAATGGTTATAAAATATGACAGCTTGACCTCAAAAATGTCTCTGGACTCCGTCCCGTTCCCCCCGTCCCCAGGGCCCACGACTGGGGCAAGGTTTCACTTTCATCTGCTCTCGCCTGGTCTCTATCCATTCAACCCCCCTTCCTTTCACTTCCAGAATTACAGTCCTAAAAACCATGCATCCAAGTCCCAAGTTTATTGACTTCCTGGAGCTCCCCTCTGCCTCCAGAACTAGTCCCCCAGCCTGGCTCATAAGTCCCCTCACTCTTTGGCTTCTTCCCGGACCTGTAGCCTCCCCTGCTAGCACTTCCCTATTCTTAACTTCTCACTCAACTGCCCCAAGTCTTTACACCGCTCTTTGCCTAATACAGCCCATGCTCCTGGGCTCAAAAGCCCTTGCTCCCACCGTTACTTCACCTGATAAGTTCCTGCTCATTCTTCTAGACTTACTGGATGCCACACCCTCTTTGCAGACAACCCCAACTCTCTAGGCAAGGATGGCTGCTCTGTTCTTTAGGCATTCAGAGAATTTTGAACACACTTTACTGTATTCCATTATAACTTCTTGATGTGTCTCATACCAAATGTAAACTTCTTATGCTCACCTACAAATGGAATAAGTATAAAACTGAGAACAACAAAAAATCAAATTAACAATATTAGCTTAATGTGATGGATGGTTAATGAAACTAAACATTGCAGACTGTGACCAGGATATATCTAAGCTCTTGAAATTTTACTTATTGACTATACTCTTCTGAATTTGAGCATGATGAACTATCATTTGAGTTATTTTTTCCTTTTGAAAAATGAACTTGTTTTAAACCACCAATCCATCACAGAGAAGGGTCTATGTATAAGGCTGAAAAACATTTTAAATCCTGCTTAATTAAAAATATTCAGTATTAATTACCACTGTACTTATTAGGAATGAATGTGACCTGGGTCATGAAAGACAGAACCTGTGCACACAGCTGAAAGTAGACCTGATTCTGCATTTCTACAACACAGGGTTTTTGGAGATTGATACCCAGATGGTATCACATATATCTCCACCCTTTTATGGAATGAAAAAATTTTAAACCTTTCCTCACTAAAAGGAAGGTATAAACTGTCATTCAGATTACCCAGAATAGACTTATATTAATACTTTTAGGTTATCATCAAAATGAAAATTCTCAACTAAAAAAATCTAATTTAAGATGCAGATCACCAAGTATACACAAAAGACCCAGGGATCTATGGGTCGTTGGCTTATAAAACACTGTTTTAATTTTAAAGAAAAATGATGAGGCTGAGAGCCAGGATTTGACTCCAGGCTGGGCTGATTCCAAAGTTCAGACTCTTCTCTCTCTGCCCTTGGCATTTAATTTTCGAGAATGCTCTGAGGCCCAAATACTGCACACCAAAGAGCTTCAGAAGACATAAAGCCCTTTTGTTGTTTAGTTGATAAGTCGTGTCCAACTCTTTTCTGACCCCATGGATTGTAGTCCGCCAGGTTCCTCTGTCCATCGGATTTCCCAGGAAAGAATACTAGAGTGAGTTGCAATTTCCTTCTCCAGGGGATCTTCCTGACCCAGAGATAGAACCCATGTCTCCTGTATTGGCACGTGGGTTCTTAACCACTAGCCACCGGGAAGTCCCATAAAATGCTATATGATGGTTAGTTGAGGGTTATTTACTATTATTTATATAGGTCAAAGGAAAATACTTCAGAAGAGGAACAGGCCTATTTTAGGAAGTGTTCTACCTTGCACAATTTGATGCCTCTTTAAGGAGATAATATTCATATCAGTTCTCTCCATACATTTAACAGGTTACAACTCAAATCTGATATTGTTTGATTAAGGAGGTAAAGTTATTATTTACATGTACCATGGGAGCAGGTGAACAGAAAACTGGGGCCTCCCAACAAAGGAAAAGATGCTAATTATCAGGGGCCCAGGTGCAAATGCTACTAGAAAACTGCTGCTAACCCAGGAACACCCATGAGCAGCCATTCCTGGAAGATGTGCAATCGTCTGGGATGCAAACAAATCTTCTGACCCTATCATTTCCATGGTCCAGTTGAATTCCTTGGTTACCTTTGAGATTCTTCTCATTACACCCAATGACCTATAAAAATCTATCTTCTTGTGTTTAAACAGCATTTCTTTGATTCTTCTAAAAAGAGAGGCAAGTAATGTCTACTAAGCCCCAACCATGTGCCAGACAGGCACATTACTAACTCACTTGACTGCATTTTAAAGCTAGCTTCCCCACACTCACCAGCTGTTGTTATTGTTTAGTCACCAAATCGTGTTCAACTCTTCTTTGACCCCATAAACTGTAGCCTGCCAGACTCCTCCATCCATGGGATTTCCCAGGCAGGAATACTGGAGTGGATTTCCATTTCCTTCTCCAGGGAATCTTCCAGACCTAGAGATAGAACCCACATCTCCTGCATTGGCAGGCAGACTCCACCACAGAGCCATCAGGGAAGTCCCATTGTCAATCATACCTTAATTCAAATGTCATCTCCTCAACGAGGGTTCCCTGGCCACATCATCTAAAGTAGCAAGTGTACATGGGCACACATGTACACCCACACACACACACAAACATACACAGATAGTCACACACAGAGTCACTATTCCACTGTGCTGTTTTGTTTCCCTCATAGCAGTTATTACAGTCTGAAATACTCTTATATGCTTGCTTGTTTATTTTCTGTTGCTCCCATCTAGACTAGAAATGCCTCCTTATATGTGAGGATCTTGTGTTTTCACCTCTATTCCCAGGCCCTAGGAGCAGAGCCTGCCACATAGCAGATGCTGAGTGGTTTTTGAATGAATATACTCTACTCAGTAGGAAACATCATCCCTCCATTATAACTGAGAAGCTAATGTATTCTGCTTAGGCTTAGGCTGCTAGAAGGTGATACAGTCAGAACACAAACTCCAACCTACCTGCTCCAGGAGCCAAGACGCTCACTCCTCCACCTTCTCTAACTGGGGTTGTTAGCAGTGCACCAGACATCCCAGGGTAAAAAAAGATGTGGGATCTTCCCCAATAACCAGTTTCCTCAGGGCATATGTGTATGTGAATTTTTCCCTGATGTTAAGTAATTTAGAACATTGTTTTAAAATTAATGTCACATTTCCAAGAATGTTTAAAGAAAATAGTAAACTTCAAGGATATGTTGAGCTCTCAGTAGGCCACTCTGGGCCACTCCAAAGGTTGTATTCTGCTTGATTATGTGCCTGCATGGGTGTGTGTGCAAATATTCACACTCTTCTAGTGGGACATTTGGAGGAAGACATTTGGGAAGCCCCACACTGTACTGGCCACCACTCAGAAGTGCTGGAGTTGAAATGATTTAGCAGAGAAAAAAGTAGCTGAGGAATAACAATCCTAAACAATGATGTTTAAGGTAAGGGAAGATGGTGCTAGAGAGAGAAAGGTCAACAGACCTCAGCTAAAGTGGTTTAGATGAGAAAGCAAAAGCATAGACATTATTTGAAAGAGACCCTGTTGCAAGGATGGTTGCAAAGCCTCCTTCCCAGAACGGGTCAAAATAAAACAGGCTTGTCTTTCTGGGATGGTGTAGGTGTGGTCTTGCCCGGAAAAGACAATCTCTGGAACTTATTTCCATCCCAAGAATGCTATGCTCTAGGCCACCAGCAACAGCCAAATTAGAAGCTCCTACCACTGTTTTTGGAATGATAAAAAGGGAGGAAGGGGCGCTTGTTAGCAGACTCTGGCTTGATCTGAAACTTCTGCCCCAGACAGTCATAGAAAACTTTGTCTGATGCAACATCCTTGCTCGGGTGAGGAACAGAACCCTCCAGCAGCACACATCCCAGGGACGTCAGAGGAACCTGCCAGTCAGGGGAACCGGGACGCCCCTGTCCATGTAGACATGGGTCATGTGGACAGCCCCGAAAGGGCCTCCTCTGTAGCACTCATAGGCTTCCCCAAACATTTAAACTCTCCCTGGCTGTGAACCAAGAATCCTTCTCAGAGCCAACTGCGTACAGCCCATTAAAAACCCTGTGCAAATGCAAACACTCTCTCCATTAGACAAGGAAGAAACAAGAACCACGTTTTGGGACTGTGCTAGCAGTTGTTGAAACCAGACCAGGGGCTACAGTCCCTGAAGAGGAAATATCACTGTATTAAAAACCACAGCTATTTCCAAGGCTCACAGACGATTATGCGGGAGACCAAAGGTGCCGTAGGAAGTGCTGGGAGCGCAGGCGGGTTCTGCCACATTTAGGGCAGGACAATGTGGAGGAACCAGAGGCACCTTTGGATTTTCGAACTGCTTGAGGCTTGAGATCCAGTGTGTTCGATGGTAAGAACATTGCACTCGTATAAATGTATTCAATCTACACCCTAATCCTGGGAGGTTAGCATCCTCCCTTTATCCACAGGAGAGTCATTAACCTAATTGGTTAGAATCCCTTATGCTGCCTGGACCACATTTACTGGCGAGCAGAGGTACCCCTTTGAAAGCTTCCATCCTCTGGCTCTTTCTTCCACAGCAAGGGGTCCTCCGCCTCTTTTTTCTTACAAGTTCTTGAAAGTGCTGGTCACTGCTTAGGGCTCACAGAGACAGAAGGTTCCACTTAGGCCTCACATCCAAGCTATATAATCCACTTGTGCTTTGTCAGAACTCTGCACTGGGACCCATTAGGCACTGACCCAGGTAAAGTGTTTTCTGGCATTTTCCTCACAACATAACTCTTACTGTAAATTGGATATAACGGGAATGGTTAAAAAATGAGCACATCCACCATCACACGGATGTTGGCCATATGGGATTCCCGAGGGAAGCCAGCCAGGGACACAGGAGAAGCCACCGCTACTCCCCCAACTGGGCCCAACTCCGGGGCTTAGGAGCCACCAGGATGGTGTCTCCTTCTGAGGGCGGCAGTTGTGAATGGAGCTGCACTGTGTTTGGATATTCTGCTCCCTGCCCCCCACATCTTATCTCAATTTTGTACTTTATTGATTGTAACAATGGATCATGATGACAACAGCCTATATATGTTACCAAAACACACCCGGTGACCATTAAAAAGCCTTTATTAATTCTTACAGAAAACCTTATTATTGCAAGTATGAAACTCTCAAATACTTAACCCTTTTCTTCCTCAGAAACATGGCTTTGATGACTTGATGTTTAGCACAAAACCTCTCAGGGGAATAATTAATGCATCATACGGACACAGCAGGCTTTGTCTCCCATCGGCTACTCTTGTCAGGGTCTCTCTCGCTCAGGAATCCTACAGGCAGAATTCAGGCACTGAGGCGTCTCTGGCAGGGATACCAGTGGATGACATGACAAGCTCGCCCAGGCCCAGGGCTGACATTTCCCACAAGGTGACCTAAGTCACATCACCAGTGAGAGGCGGAGCTTGAGACACCAGACCGGGATTTCTCCACCAGCCCTGCCCCCACTCAACCTGCCATGCAAGGCCAAAGCCCTGCAAAGCAGCCTGTCTGGGGCAGCAGGGACTCAGCAAACCACAGACCAATGTGAGGAGTGACGGGTTCTGGCTGGGAGAACAGCCACAGAAATGAGGGAGGAACACCCCAGGCCCAGGAATGTGGAGGGAGCTGGGACATGCCCTGTGTCCCCCACAGCCTCCAAAACTCCCGACTGAAAGCGAGACCTGGGGAAACTTCTACTGTGGTTTCTAGAACAATGGTTCTCAATCAGGGGCCATTCTGCCAACCAGGGGACATTAGAGAACGCCTGGACACATTTTTTGTTTTCATAGTTGAGGGTGTGGGGGATGCTACTAGTATCTAGTGGGTGGAAGTCAGGGATGCTGCCAGCATGCTACAATCCATGAGACAGTCATCTCCACACCCACCCTACTGAAATCTTCAGTTCTCGGGCCCAAATGTCAATGGCCCTGAGGATGAAAATTTCTGCTCTGGAATGAGCCAGGGATACTCCGACTCCACTCAGCGTTTCTCTCCACAGAGTTCTGTCTCTGGCTTGCACACAGCTAAAGAATCTGGTCCCCAGAGCATTAGCACTGTGGCTGAGAGGAGGAAGGGGGTGGGGTACAGAATGAGAGGGAGCAACAGTTCAAAAGGAAGAGGTCCAAAGGGAATGGGGATGTGGCAGCACACGTGTCGGGGACCCCGAGACCTAGCCTTAGCCTTGCTTCTAATGTCTCACGGCGCTGGTGCAAAGAGCTGGGTAGGCAGTTTGACCCTGGGTGCCTAGCTAGTGGATGTTGATGTGGGCTAATTTTAAACAAGGTCACAAATAAAATGACACATCAGGGGATTTCCAGTGAATCTATTAATAGGGGAACTGCTTATGCCAGTTGATTAAACTTGATACTAGTGAGGCTGAATAGGAAAGATACCCAGATTGAAATTGGTCAATCTGGAATGAAAAGGAATGCTGCTCTGACTCTTTAAATGGTTGAGGCTGGGCCCTTGGAATGATCAAGCTGTAAGTGAGTTTTTATTTAAAGGCACCTGGGTCATCCATATCAGTGGATGGTGGTGTGGCCACATAGGCACTGCCAAGACAGTTAACCTAGAGCACATGCCTCCCAGCTGGCCTTCTCAGATGCTGGGCATACCTGGCCAGGTAGAAGAGGTAGACTATGCCAGGTTAGCAAGCCCCTTACCCTGGATCCCTTTTCACCCTGTCTGCCCTCCATCCTGAAAGCTACACCCGTGACACTGAGACCCCTGTGGTTTATGTTCCTCCAATCATTGGGGAAACTGAGGCGACAGTCACCTGGTGGGGAAGGAGGGAGGAGGAGAAGGAATCGGTGACCCCGAAGGCCCTCCCAGCCTGATATGTAGAAATCTCCATGCCTTGGATATAGGTGCAGGGGAGACCGATAGCAAAGGAATGGGACCGAGCTACCCACCAGGAAGAGGGTGGGCAGGAAGGAGGCAGTGTCGGCCACAGCCTTCCTGTTCCAGCCTCACAGGTCACCGGGTTGGTCTTTTCTGGCCCCGCTTTGATCTCTTCCCCTTCCACACATACAACTTTCAGCTTTGAGGTCACACACGGATTCTTCCAAGAGCCCTTATCTGTGTGGCATCAATCCCCCGCCTCCAACTTCTACATCCTACTCTCCCAACGGTGCCAAACACATATAGGGCCATACCCCAAAGCCCCTCCTCCCCCCACCTACCGGCCCCCAGTGAGGTTGTGCTGGAGGCAACAACGTGTTCAGGCAGATGCAGCCCTCGGGCCAGTCCACTCAGCCCATGATGCATCCAGTGCATCTGTGCTGTCAACCTTCAGAGCCCTTGGGGACCCTCCCATCCGCCACGGAGCACTCTATTTGCTTTCCCGGGACGTGGCCAGCAAAAACGCCACCCGCCGACAGAAGGGGGCTCTGTCTCTGCTCTGAACTTAGGAAAGAAAAATGAAAGGGAGCTCTGTTGGAACATCTGGGCCAAAACACACATGAAAGGACGGGAAGCTCTAGAAATAGGAGATTCCGCTCAGTCCTGAAAAGCCACATGAGGCAGCAGGGATCAGGTCTGATTGACTGAACAGCACAAACCACTGAAGAAATGATGCCCTCCCAAGGAAAGCAGGCTTCCCTGAGTCTGGCAGGCAGATCCTCAGAAACTGCCCTTCATTCTCCTATGTGTCACTATGAGTTCCAAGCACCATCAGGCAAGTACCATGAAGCTCCAGGTCCTGGGTGAGTGCTGCACAGGATTCATTTCTGAATCCCAGAAAAATGCCCAGCAGCAGGACCTGCTCAGGGGCAGGTATTAGTATGTTCATTCTACAGATAAGGAAATGAGCTCAGAGAATAATAATCTCGGTAAGTGGAAGAGCCACACTGCAACTCAGGTCTGTTCTGAGGTTTCCTGAGCCTTTCAAAAGCAGGGTTTAGTCTTTTTCTATCCTCTGCACCAAACACAAGGCCAGCCTATGGAAACTACGCTTTGAGTGTGTGGTCAGTTGAACTGAGCCCTCCCAAGTTCAGGTAGGAGCAAGCATCTTCTCTGACATGCATGGCACCTTGAAAACTCACTTGGGACCAACTCCACTGCTGGTTTCTGCCATGCTCACCACGACACCATCCTCGTTCCTCTCCTACATCTCCGAAAGCTATGTCCGCTGTCATTCCTCGTCCTAACTTCCTCCAGAATCTACCCCGAACTTAAGAGTCTTTCTCCTTTCTGTGTTCGTATTCACCCATACTCACAGCTTGTTTACAGTCCAAGTCAGAGAAGAGAACTGACCTGCTACCTGGCATCTCTGCTTCTACTTTGATTGCCATATTTCTTCCTCCTTTTAGTGGAAGTATAGTTAATCTACAATATTACATTCATTTCAGTATGAAAATTCATTCATACATTCATACATACATTTCACATCATAATGTCCAGCATTATGATTCAATATTTTTACAGGTATACTCCTTTAAAAGTTATTACAAGATAGTGGCTATAGGTCCCTATGCTGTACATCTATGTTGCTGACCTATTTGATACATCATAGTTCATATCTCTCAACCCTCTACCCCTAATGTGCCCCTCCTTCCCTCTCTCCCCTCTGGCAACCACTAGTGTGTTTTCTATGTCTCTCTATGCCTGTTTCTGTTTTGTGTAAACATTCGTTTGTACTATTTTTTGGATTCCAGTGATGTCATTGATTGTCACATATCCGAAACTCATCACAGTACCCTCTTACCTCACTCACTCAAGATCACCTCCTGTTCATGATGTCTGGTGAGGGTAGGGCAACCCTCTCTCCCAATATTCGAAATCACAAAATGGACTCATTATTTTTCCTTGAGTCTCCTTTGCCTTCCAAACCTGGTCCTGTTGTCAAGTTTTCTTATCTCTTCCAATCATGTCTTTCACCTGACCCTTCCTTTCAATTTAATTGTAACTCCCCTAATTTGGATTCCAAATTCATAATAACACACCCCGACCCACCCACTCCAGCCTGGGATTTGGGTTTTCATTTGTAGGTTTTTGTTTTTATTTGGCTGCACTAGGTCTTAGTTGTGGCATATAGGATCTAGTTCCGCGACCAGGGATCGACCCTGGGCCCCCTGCATTGGGAGTGCAGTCTTAGCCACTGGACCACCAGGGAAGTCCCCAGCCTCGGCTTTGAAAGAAAGCAGCCTGGAGTTCAAATGCTGGTCCTGCCATTTACAAACTCTATGACACTGGGTGGGTTATTCAACATGGATAAGTCTTAGTTTCCTCATTAGTTGAATGTACTCACTTTGTAGGTTTGTTGTGTAAGACAGAAATCATATGTGTACAGTATCTAGCACCTAGGGTGTACTCAATAATTGGTGGTGGTTGTTACTGTTATTATTAATAATACTATTATTATTACATGCTGGTTTCCCTGCCACCAGTGTCTCCCCATCTCCCTCTACCCTACACACACTCCAGCTGACAAGAGAAATGTCCTCCCTATCAGCCTCCCTCTATTGAACTCTTCCCAATTCTGCCTTCCCAAACTCTCTGGGCCCCAGCAAAGAGGCTGTCCTTCAACTCAATAATGCTCAGTTGTCTTTTTATCTTTTGCAGTAGAATGCACATACCTAGGGCTTCCCTGGTGACTCAGCAATAAAGAATCCACCTGCAATGCAGGAGCTGCAGGAGAAGTAAGTTCAATCCCTGGGTCAGAAAGATCCCCTGGAGGAGGTCATGGCAACCCACTTCAGTATTCTTGTCTGGAGAATTCCCATGGACAGGAGCCTAACAGGCTACAGTTCATAGCGTTGCAAAGAGTTGGACACGACTGAAGTAACTTAGCATGCATGCACACACCATACATACCTAAAGATTTTAACATTTCTTAGCCTCTCCCATGGACTGAACACTGTTAGGTACATTCACAAACATTATTGGTTTTCTACCTTCTACAATAAATTAATACAATGCCTTGCACATAAAAGTAGTCAACAAATATTTACTGATTGAAGAAAGCAGTGCCCCATGAGAGCATGAAGGGCACATTCCATGTGGTAGAGCATGACTGCAGTTCTTCCTTTAGGTAACCCAGATTCTGTGATGCTGGCCTAGAACAATAACCCAAGCATCAGCAGGAGAACCTGGAGTTTCTAGAAGTTATGAACCATTAGAACTGTACCAGTTGGGTTCCCTTTTCTCCATAACCTCTCCATCTCCAGCATTTATTGTTTGTAGATTTTTGATGATGGCCATTCTGACCAGTGTGAAGTGATCCTTCATTGTAGCTTTGATTTGCTTTTCTCAATACTTTGGCCACCTGATGCGAAGAACTGTCTCATTTGAAAAGACCCTGATGCTGGGAGGAACTGGGGGCAGGAGGAGAAGGGGATGACAGAGGATGAGATGATTGGATGGCATCACCGGCTCGATGGACATGAGTTTGAGTAAACTCCGGGAGTTGGTAATGGACAGGGAGGCCTGGCGTGCTGCAGTCCATGGGGTCGCAAAGAGTCAGACTGAACTGAACTGAATAACCCATGTGTAAAATAGATAGCTAGTGCAAATAGATATCATGTGTAAAACAGATAGCACAGCTCAGCTCAGTGCCCTGTGATGAACTGTAATAGATGGGTGGGATAGACGTGGGGAGAGAGATCCAAGAAAGAGGGGATATATGTATATATATAGCTGATTCACTTCATTGGTATGGTAGAAACTAACACAACATTGTAAAATAATTACACTCTCCGCAAAAATGAATTGTACTAATTGTGCTTAGATGTTTATTTCATTGCCATGTTATGTGTCATTCTGTTTCAGAGCTTCTTACTATTATTCACACAATTCTGTATGAGGCATGTCATGAGTTGCCATCCCAAACACCAACTTGTTTCAATCAGCAAGAGGCAGGTTTGAAACAGAAGTGGTCCTCTTTGACTGTGGACACCAAGTTCATCCCAGAAGATACAGAGCAGGGGACCCAGTGGGGGGCTGCACTAAAAGAGCCTGCCTTCTGCACCAATGAGTACCACATCTGCAGATTTGGTCAATCTTAAATTTAAAATACTCAAAAAAAAATTCAAGGGATTTTCCAAAAAGCAAAACTTGAATTTGCTACTAGCCAGCAGGTGCTGGTGAAGACTCTTGAGAGTCCCTTGGACAGCAAGAAGACCAAACCAGGTAGTCCTAAAGGACATCAACCCTTAATATTCATCGGAAGGCCTGTTGCTGAAGCTGAAGTTCCAATACTTTTGCGACATGATGCAGAGACTGGAAAAGACCCCGATGCTGGGAAAGATTGAAGGCACAAGGAGGGGCAGCAGAGGATGAGCTGGTTAGAGAGCATCACCCGCTCAGTGGACATGAATTTGAGTATCTCTGGGAGACTGAAGGAAAGGCGACCTTTTTGTGCTGCAGTCCACGGGGTCGCCAAGACCTGGACACGACTTAGCGACTAAACAATAACAGCAACTATTTCCATAGCATTTACATTGTATTTGCAACTATTTATATAGCATTTACATTGTACTAGGTGTAAGTAATCTAGACAAGATTTAAAGTATCCTACGAGGACGTACATAGGTTATATGCAAATACTATGCCATTTTATACAAGGGACTTGAGCATCTGCAGGTTTTGGTATCCAAGGGTGTCCTGGAACCAACCTGCGCGGATACCGGATACTGCAGACACCGAGGGACGACTGTGCTCAGATTCCCAACACCAGCCCAGCCCCTGATCAAAAGCAGGAGCCGCCGTGCGTCCCCACGGAGTCCCGCCCATTCCGCTAGAAGTCATCTGTATTCCTGCGCAGTCAGCGGGTTGCAGCCAGGTTTGGCTGGGGACGTCCCACTGCTCATTTCTCTCCTAAATCTCCCTGGTGTCCAGCCAAGTCTCCATTTTACTCAACTTTAAAAACAGAAACGTACGAAGAAAAATGATTCCCACGAAGGATGGAAAACTAATCTAACAAATGATTCCGGCTGCGCTGAGGGCCGCAAGGGGATCAGGGCACCTTAGCAGAACAGCTCCCGGGGGTGGGCCGGCTTCTCACAGCCTCATTTATATCACGCAGCGCGAGCCCCTGTGACGGACAAGAGCAGAAGTCCCGGACTTGAGCGACCGCTGCATCCTTGAGAACTCAGGACAGTGACCTAAGTTTATGACACAGTTCTACCCTCCAGGGTTTACAACCCGTCCAGGAAAATAACACTGAAATACCTGAAAAGGAGTCCAAAGCGGTTTCACATTAAAAGTAATGAAAGAAATGTAAAACACAAGAGAGTGCACCAAAAAAGGCTTTTGAAACCCAGAAGGTTTGAAGAGGCCAAGATGACTAAGCCTCAAGGAGCGGCAGTGCTCCTGAGGGACTGGATGTCGCCAAGGACTTGGGCAAAAACGTATTGCTAGAACAGGGACAAAGTGAAGCGACCTGGGGGCCCCGGAGGAAACGGTTCACGTGGTGCTGAGTCCTACACAGAAGGATGAAAGAAGAGAAGGCTGAGAAGGTGAGGTAGAGTAGATCTGGAAAAGCCTACCTGCGGATCCAAGGATCCTGGCATTTATTCCATGTGGGCTGGGCAGTCGCTGAGGGCTGGCCGCAAAGGGCCAAACAAGAGAGTCTAGTTCAGAGGCTCAGAGAAAGTCAGAAGTTCTGTTCCACCACTTGTCCTTCATTATGAGCCTTGGCTAAGTTCCCAACCATCTCCAATTCTGCCTCCTCACAGGTAAAAGAGGGAAAGTAACAGTGTTTATGGATTCATAAGGTTGTCGTCAGGTTGATAACAGACATCCTTAGCACTGTGCCAGGCACATGGCATGAGAGCCACAGATGGTTGCAGGGAGAGACGTAAGAGCACATTAGAAGGAGGACTCAGGGTGATGTGTAAGTGCGAGGAGAGTGAGACTGGAAACTGGTGGTTCCCTGGAAAGTTCTCACCACAGCCCAGCACCAGGTAGCAGAGGCGTAGGCAAGAATGGCCATCCTGAGAAGCATCAGAAAGGAAGCATGGACCAGACTCAGGCATTGACTGGATAATGCAGCTTAATGCAGCTCAGCTCCCACATGTGGGAAATCAGAAGAGATGGTGGTGCCTGGAATAAAAACAGAGGAGCCCAGAGACAGGGCGAGTTCAGTGAACACAAGAAGAGGACGTTCTGTGAATAGATGCTGTTGGGAGACTGGGACTCAGCATGTCAGGCTGGTCTCTTGGAGCTGGAAAAGGGAAAGAAGGTGGGGGGAGAAGTGCTGAGGGACAAAGACGGCAGCAGTGGGGAAAGGCTCCCATTGACAGGGTGAGAGGAGGCAGAGATGTCAGCAAAGGAAACAGAGAAGGAACACAGAGAAGGCAGGACAGTGAAGATGCCCAGAGAGGAGAGGGGGACCAGCACCGTCAGGTGGTTCAGGAGGACTCAGAGAATGAGAAGTGTCCCTTAGGAAACCCTGGTGGCTTCAGACTGGGGCGGTTTTCATGAAGCCCAGGCGGGCAGCTGTGATGGAGTGAGTCTTGGCAAAGGTGGCACCAGCAGCCTGGCACTGAGCGGAGAGAGAAAACCACGGGGCTGAGATCTGGGGAGTCCCCACATGGAAATGTTTCCTCTTGCTGGGACCCTGTGCATCCCAGCATTCACAAAAGTGAGCAAAGAGACACTCTGTGGCCAGAACTCTGCTCCTTTGGCATTGCTCCGGGAACACAGCTTCCTTCCTGCTGTTCTGGGACAGTGGCTCTCACCCATTTCGGCCTCCTGTCAGGGAACCTCCAGGACAGTGATGGATATCAGCAGGCCTTTGGCTGCTTTCCCTTCTATTTTGTTTGGCAGAAAAATAAAGAGGTACATGGAAGCGGGTGGGGAGGGAAGGGATGCCCTGAAAGGGAATCCACAGACAGGTTTTAGGAGCCCACGTGGCATCTGGGTAAGTAGGTGCCTCCACAGTACTGATGCCTCTGGTCACCGGCTCCCACCACTGACTGCACCGGAGGTGATACTCACAAAGCTACCAACACCAGGAGCCACAGACAGGCAGAGGAGTGAGGGAGGGAGCCCAGCATCAATCATTTTTGTGCGATTTTTTTTTTTAACATCTTAGGTGATCCTACTGCGCAACCAAGGTTAACCACTTACTCCCCAGGGGGTTTCCTTTAATGAATACATAGGGCACACGTTTCACAGACGTAAAATCATTGATTTGGGAAGTACCAGTTAGACTCTCTAGCTCAGTGAACAAAAACATGTTTGTTTTGTGAGCCAACCCTGTTTGATTTGGGTCTGCCAGCTGCAGAGGTGAAGGAGGTACTGAGCCCCCATCCAGACTCACATAAAAAGAGCGCAACAATCCTTCCAGGTGAGGAAGAAGCGGGAGTGCTGGTTCTGTAGGCATCCTGGGTCAGGTTTTTCTATTCCTATCACAGTCTCCACGATTTGAGCATCAGTCAGCGACCGTGCGCCCCTAGGCCAGCGGTCCCTAGCCTGGATGAGCATCCCCAACTGCTAGGGCAGTGGTTCTCAAAGTGTCCCTACTCCAATAGCATTAGCACCACCTGAAATGCAACTCTCAGGCTCCACCTAAGATCTCCTGAATCAGAACCTCCCTGAATCAGGGAGGGGGGCTGCCCATTATCTTTGTTCTAACAAGCCTTTCAAGATGCAAGATACTGATGCACGCAGTCGGAGAACCAGTGCCTTACAGAATGTAAAACACACACCACACACAAAGACACACACACAGATTCCTAAGCTCACCAGGACCCACTAAATAGAATTACTGGGGGTAGAGCCCAGGAACCTGCATTTTTAAAGCTCCTTAAATGGTAATGATGCATGTTCTGGCTTGGGTACCACTAATTTAGTATTGCCTTCTATCTGGCATTTAATTTTCCTCAACAGCATCCCTGGAAATAATCAGACTATTTCCAGAGCCCTGCTGGATGATGCTCGCCCTGGGAATGTGTTCAACAACACATACAGCAGGTCTCCTTGAATAGCACTCAACCTCAGCAAATCTCACTTTCTTCATCTGTAAAATGGGCATGCTCTAGTCTCAGAGGATTGGATGGTTGTTGTGACAGAAAATTGAGGGCAACCAGCTTAGAGTTTGGGACACCTGATAAATGGTTTTAATTGAAGGAAAGGAAAAATGGATGAAGAAAAGAAATGACACAGGCGGAACAAATAGCTTCACTGTACATGTGGAACCTTAGCTCTGACTTCAGTCGGGCAGAATTACTAAGAAGATGATTGACCCCATGGAACACAGAAACACCCCAGGGCGAGTCATTCTCTGACGGCCCCCTGAAGGGTCCTACCTGTCCAAACTGCATGGCCTGCTCCTGTAAATGTATGCTTTTGGTTTTTTCCTGTCAAAAAATCATGCTAAAATCATTATTTTAACTGATGTTCAAACAGCAAGCTCATGTCAACTCTTGGCTGGAGGCTTCTGCTTAGAGGAAACCAAAGACACCAGAACATCCATTTGCCTCACCCTGTCATGTGTGGAAAATTTTAATTTGCCTAGTTAATCGTACGGGACATGGGAGACAGACAGGCGGAAGGGCATCACAGCAGAGAACACGGTTCAGAAGCGGCCTCAGCCATTCAAATCCTATATCCGCAGTCAGTACTGGGGTGACCAGTCCTAGACCAGGAGCAGCTGAAACCTCCTGTTCACCTTGAGTCTTTCATGCTAGTACCTGTGGCTTCCTGCCGGCTCCAAGGTGAAGCACAAGATCCCCCCTACCTTTCAAGACCTCCACATGCATCCCTCCCCCATCTCCAGTCCACTTTGTCTGCTCCTCAGGAAAAACCTCCAACTATGTGATCTCTTGTGGCAACCCACTCAGTACTCTTGCCTGGAGAATCCCATGGACAGAGGAGCCTGGCAGGCTACAGTTCATGGGGTTGCAAAGAGTCAGACACGACGGAGCGACTAACACTTTCACTTTCATGTGGCCCCTTGAGAACCCTGAACACATACTGTTCTAGATGGTTCTGGTCCCCCGCCTTGAGAACCCTGAACACATACTGTTCTAGATGGTTCTGGTCCCCTGCCTTCACCCAGGCCTCCTTCCCCCTCTGCCTCAATCATTCTTATACTTTGACACCTAGGTCTTGTGTCAACCTGAGCCCTGGGCCACCTCCCTTCCTTCTCCAACCATCGACCTCCTCTGCCTCCAGCCTCTCTACCTTGTTCTGTAACTACTTATTTCTCTTCATCCTTCCCACCCCTTCTAGCTTATGAGCACGTGAGGAGGGTGACCATGTAATTCATTATGAAGACTGGATCACTTCTGAAAGCAGAAGGAGGTCCTATTAAATTATATCAGAATAACAGGTACACACAAGGATTGTCCCAGACGAAGCAGGATGTCTGGTGACCTTAAAATTAGTCCCGTCTTCCATATCCTTATATCCTTCTCAGCACCTCGGCCTTATAAACAGGAGTTGATAAAGTGAAATGCTGGGAACGCGCTCTTGATGGAGGTTGAGAAAGATTAATCTAGCCTGTGCTGTGTAGGGGAGACAAGAGCTAGAATAATAACAGCTCACAGTTATGAATAGAAATGAATAAGTGACATGCTGCTTTTATTTCCTTCTCTATAGAGATGCAAATGCAGCCCAAGGGCTGATGTAAGGTTGAAACAAGCCTTGCATGAGAAATGCGGTTTGCATAGTTTAATACAATTTAATATCTGCTCATGGCCAGCTAAGCATCTGTCTCTAATTCCACAGCCAGAGTCCTTTCAAAGTCACTGCCTTTGGATGTAAGTTTTCTCAGAGAGAGCGAGCCTGTGTCCAATGCAGGGAAAGCAACAGCATTTGGCCACCAAGCTCCCCTCTCTCCCCAACAAGCAGCCTTTCCTGTTTTGTATTTAGCTCCAGGGGAAGGACAATGGACAAGTCAATCAGCGCAGATTACCCGGCCCAGAGAGGAGCGACACCTGACAGCCGTGCCCTTCACGGAGTCCACGGGGACAAAGGCGCAGGGTAATCGGGGCTGCACGGAGAATGCAATTCTCATCAACCCTTGGGGTTGCCTCATTGTTTTTGCTCTGTTTTCCAGAAGGTCTTTGGAGGAGAAGAGAGGGTGTGGAGGAAGGCAGGGTCTTGCCTAGGAGCAGACATTTCAATGCAATCATCACCCTCCCCCAACTCAATGTCAGGGATCAGCCCTTGCAAAGGAGAAGCCACCAGATGAGGCACAATCAGAGGTTGCAGGTTTTTCTGTCCTGCTTGACCTGCGTTCCCCTGATGAAAGGGCTGCTTTCCCACCAGGCATGCCCCTTGTATGGAAAAAAATTCCACCTCTGGTTTGCTCTTATTTGTACCCACTCGCTACGAACTAAAATTGCACGGAGCAGAGGCCAAGAGTTTTCCTAGTACATCTAACATCTGCCAGCTCTGCATATAAGGACTCTGATCGCTGGTGACTAGTTAATGAAGGAATCTTGTGAAATGGGATTATTTATTCCTTGCGTGCTCAATCTCTTCAGTTGTGTCCGACTCTTTGCGACCCCATGGACTGTAGCCCACCAGGCAAGATTCTCCAGGCAGGAATACTGGGAATATTCTCCACCCAGGCATCGAACCTGCGTCTCTTATATCACCTGCATTGGCCGGTGGGTTCTTTACCACTAGTGCCACCTGAAAGTGAGTCGTTCAGTCATGTCCAATTCTTTGTGACTCCATGAATTGTAGCCCGCCAGGCTCCTCTGTCCATGGAATTCTCCAGGCAAGAACACTGGAGTGGGTAGCCATTTCCTTCTCCAGGGGATCTTCCCAACCCAGGTATCAAACCCAGGTCTCCCACTACCTGGGAAGCCCATTTGTTCCTTACTTTTCATTGAATGGTTTAAAGGCTTGCATGTGAACTATAATTAATCACCTGAAATGCCTTGCCTTCATTGGTACCCCCATTTTATGGATTATGCAGATCTAGGCTCTGGAGTAGGGCTTCCCAGGTGGCACAGTGGTAAAGAACCCAACTGCCAATGCAGGAGATACAGGTTCAATCCCTGGGTTGGGAAGATTCCCTGAAGAAGGGCATGACAACCCACTCCAGTATTCTTGCCTGGAGAATCCCACGAACAGTGGAGGCTGGCAGACTATAGTCCATGGGGTCACAAACAGTTGGACACGACTGAGTACGTGTGTGTGCACACTCACACACACACACACACACACACACACAGAAGCTCTGCGGTAGGTTCTGGGGATACAGACTTGGGCATGTGAGGGACAAAGCAAATGTCACAGGGGTTACGTGAGTTGCCTAAGGCCACTTGAAGTCCAGCTTGAAAGCCTGAGAACCCAATACCCCTGAGGGCCCTGCTGGCTCAGTGACTTTCCCAGCTGTTATTTCCTTCAAGCCTAAAATCAGAGGCACTTGAACAACCACTTCAAGGTTGAGGAGTTCACCCTGATCACGTGGGTGAATTACATAATCAAGTGGCTCATCACTTGAGGAAGCACAGGTTGCTCTTCAGTGAAAGAACGAGTCACAAGTTTGAAATCACTTAACTGTGGACAGAACTGGATGGTGTAAACCCCAGCTCCAGTGCCCTCTTGATACACAGAGGTCATCTCATCCATTTGCCTCCGTGTTTCTATACCTGCTTTTCCCTCATTCCAGAATTTCTACCTCCTCCTTCTTCCCTTTGGATAATTCCTACTTGGCTTTTAAGACTCAGGGAATTTCCCTTTGAGCCTCAATTTCCCCATCTATAAAATGGGTATAAGAGCAGCTAACTTCACACAGTTGTTGTGAGAATTAAAAAAATAGATGATGTGTAGAAAGCACTTTGGCCACCTGATGCTTAGAGCCGACTCACTAGAAAAGACCCTGATGCTGGGAAAGGTTGAAGGCAGGAAGAGAAGGGGATGACAGAGGGTGAGATGGTTGGATGGCATCACCATCCAACTCAATGGACATGAGTTTGAGCAAGCTCCAGGAGATGGTGAAGGACACCAAAGACTGGCATGCTGCCGTCCATGCAGTTGCAAAGAGTTGGCCATGACTGAGTGACTGAAAGTACAGTGCATGTAGAAAGTGCTCAATAAATGTTAGGTACCACTATCAGCCTTGCCATTCTCTGTGATCCCAAATTCAACAACCAGACTAGATCACAGCATCTCCTCGACTGCACTGTGATCATTTAATTTTTGTCACCCCTATTAGGCTCTGAGATCTTCCAGGGAGAGGCCAGTGCCTCACCATCATATCCCCAGGAGCTTTTATAGTGTCTGGCCCACAGCAAGTATTCAGTAAACCTCCCACATGTTTTTGCATCAGTGATTAATTCCAGACCAAACTCTCCGCCCTCCTCCTATCGTTTCATGCATGGACATGGAGCATCCTCCCTGTGAAAGGCGCGGGAGGAGACTAGAAATAAAGAATGAGATGTTCTTGATTCTACTCAGAAATATTCTAAGGCAAAGAGTCTACATAATTCATTTGTACTTTGACAGTTTATGACCTTCATTTTCTCTGAAAGCTTTCTGCAGATGCTGATGTTTTTACTAAAACTATAAGGACAATGAGCCTAAAGCCAGGGGTTTTAATACAAAGTGGAAAAGTAAAGCAGACCCATGTGGCCTCAGCAGAAGAAAACCAAGGTAGGCCAAAGAGACACCAGGTAATAGATAGACTTGTGGTCTAAACCACAGCCTATTAGCATAAACTATCATTGTAAAGGGGGAGAAGCCACCTTACCTTCAATGGCCAACGTATTTTGAACAATATTCAATACAACTAAATTCTAGTAAAGGCCCTTGGAATTAGGTATAACTCTTTTTCTACATTAACTTCTTTATTTGGGGCTTGTATGAAGTTCTGTGTCTGGGACAGAACTGGAAGTATGCTAAAAGTAATGACTTTCTGCTTACCGAATTAATAGTTTTAAAGAGGTTCACCCTGGAGAAATTCAGATGTTAGGATAACTGGTGCCAGCAGGATAAGTTCTGTGACCTAAGGGTCATTTAGAAAGTTGTGGTTTACAAGGTTGGTTTACATCACAATGACTGTTGTCAGTTAGCAGAAGCACACAGCTTAAACACAAGGAAGACGAAGATTTGGTTCTTAATTAGCATAGTGTCAGTCGCTCAGTCGCTCCAGACTTTGCAACCCTGTGGATTGTAGCCCGCTAGGCTCCTCTCTCCATGGGCTTCTTCAGGCAAGAATACTGGAGTGGGTAGCCATTCCCTTCTCCAGGGCTCTTAGCATAGAGAGAGTAAAAAATAAGAGTGGGGGACAGGGTATGTCTCAGCTGTGACATTAATACATGCAAACAAAACAAAATGATGTCACTCCTGTCACATCTCAGGTCAGCATGAAGCTACTGATGTATAGTTTTATGTGACCAGGATGGAATTTGGGAGCCAAAATCTAACTAGGGCACAGACAGGGAACATTCCAAGAGTGAGACGCTGCTTTTTACGGAGGCAGTGCTTCTGAGGATAAGTGTCAAAGGGATTAAGAATTTTGGAATCGGTCGCCTGGATTTGAATCCTGATTCTGTGATCTTAATGTCTCTAAGCTGAAGTTTCCCAACCTATAAAGTGGGGACAAAAATATCTGCTCTCAAGGGTGATGTGAGCAATATTCATCAAGTACTTAGCTCAGTCTGGCATATGATGAGCATTCTCTCAATGGTAACCATCAGGGCTCACCAGTGAAGACCAAGGACCACATCACACAAACTCCCATAGTGAGCTTCCCCATATGTGGTCTTGTGACCTCTGCTTGTTCCCCATAGTGATAAGCAGTAAATTCCTGCACTGTAAAGGGTCAGGGGGCTGGCTTTCACAGGGAGCCTTGGACTGAAGTGCTAGGATGATTATGTCTCTCCTCCTCGCTTCTAAAGAGGGACTTCCCTGGCAGTCTAGTGGTTAAGACTCTGCACTCCCAGTGCAGGGGGCCCGGGTTTGATCCCTGGTCAGGGAACTAGATCCCACATGCCGCAACTAAGGGCCTGCATGTGACAACAAAGATTCTGTGTGCCACAACTAAGATCCAGCACAGCCAAATAAATTTTAAAAAAATAAAGACGTCCATTTTAAAGAGGAGCCCCTCCTACTAAGGAGGCCACAGTGGTCACAGCAGAAATGTTCCTATGGTTCCAGCCATGTGGTTAAAGGCACCTGTAACATATAACATGGATCTTCAAAAACACGCTCAGGGGGAAGACAACTTCAGGTAACCGCTGCTGTGTGCTGTGCCTCGTTGCTCAGTCGTGTCCGACTCTCTGCGACCCCATGGACTGTAGCCCTCCAGGTTCCTCTGTCCATGGGGATTCTCTAGGCAAGAATACTAGAGTGGGTTGCCATGCCTTCCTCCAGGGTATCTTCCCAACTCAGGGATCGAACTCAGGTCTCCCGCACTGCAGGTGGATTCTTTATTGTCTAAGCCAGCAGGGAAGCCCAAGAATACTGGAGTGGGTAGCCTATCCCTTCTCCAGGGGAACTTCCCGACCCAGGAATTGAACCACAGTCTCCTGCATTGCAGGTAGATTCTTTACCAGCTGAACTACCAGGGAAGCCCCAGGGGCCTCCCTAGAAAGCAGGGGGAGCCACAGTGCTGCCTCTGCAGGCAGATTTGCCACCTAAATAGACGGTCCTCCACTTCAGGTAATTCTGTCCCCCAAGGAGCACCTGGAAACATCTGGAGACATTTTTTGAACCAGAAGAGCATCTTATTGGCATCTAGTGGGTAGAAACCAGAGATGCTGCTAATCTTCTAACAGCGCATAGCACGGTCCCACAGCAAAGAATTGCCCCACCCAAAACGCCAATAGTTTTGAGACTGAGAAACTTTGGAGACATCAGACTTGGATAGAAATCCTGAAGGTGACATTAGAAGGGAAGTCCCTTGAAAAGCAACCCACTTGGGTATGCAGCACATAGCTCAAGGCTGGCATTTGTCATCACAACAACAGCGAACAATGACAGCAACACCAACAGAGCAATTACTGGGTCAAATATCATCCGAAACATCCTAAATTCACATCATCCTCAGAACAACCTATGCAATAGGTACTATTTCCAGCCCCGTTTCACAGATGACAAAACTGAGGCACAGGACCTTGCCCAAGGTCCAAAATTAGTAAGCAGCAGAACCAGGTATCAACTAGGCAGTCTGGCTTCGGAGTCTAAGTTCACATAGTAGGCACTTGGTAAGTGTTTGATGAGTTAATAGGGAAAAAAGAGATGAACTTGGCCATAAGTAAAACCATGCATCAAATATATAAGAGAAGCAATACAAACAGAATAAAATTAGGAGCAAAAGGATACTGACTCATCCTCTATTTCTCCAAACAACCAGGCAGTGAGCATCCTGTGGAGGGGCTGGAAGTTGGCTGGTATGTGAGGACTCCACAAGGACAGTGGCCTTAAGACTGCACTGTTCATTTTCTTTTCCAAAGACCAAGATTTGTGGCCTAAGTGATAAGTTATTCTGTCTGTCAAAACTTTGTTTTAACTGTAATTTGGCCTGGAAACATAACATAGTGGGGAATTTAGAAGTTATTTTAAAAACACCTTTTTATGGTTGAGTTTTGTGTGTATAAGTGTGGGACGGAATGGAAATTTCAAGAAAAACTTAAAGTACATAAAATACTCATTTTTTCTTATAACTATTTATAGTCTCAGAGTAACTTTGTTAGGGTCAACACATACAAAAAAAAATCTATTCTGTATAATTTGGCTTGTTTGTAGTAATATCACATTTGAGATATGAGTATTAGACTAGAGTTTACTCATACAATAATAACAAATTTATAACATATTTATTTTTAAATACTCTTACAAATGGAACCACAAACTTCCAAAGTAAGGAATTTATAAACTTGGGTTGTATGTGTTTCTGGGAAGCAGGAAAATCACTCAGAACAAAAAAAATACTCACAATATAGAAAAATAAAGCTTTTTTTTTTTGTCCTTGAACTTAGTACAAATTAAATACCTAAAAGAAGTTTTTAAAGATGTCAGGGTAGAGGGCGTCATTAGGGAAGGAACCCTCAAAACTCAATGGATATAATTTTTGCCATTAAAAATGCCTTGGTTTCCCGAGCTTACACTATCCCAGAGTCTGCTTCCTCTGATGCGCCCTCATCATCTTCACAGACTTCTACAAATAGAATACATGACAGCTATGACTTCCTTCCTGTCTTCCTGGCGCCAGGCATGGGCAGTTGATATCAGGATAGACGGGACAAAGACTCCTCCACAGGAGAGACCTGGTAGATAGCCCCAGGCTGGGAGGATGAAAAACCCACCCAAGTTAAGCCAACCAAGGCTGGAGAAGGCAAAGAGTGCCAAAGGGCTGGGCAGGCAGACCCCGTCTGCAGTCGAGGAAGTCAGCAAGCATTGGCCAACCCAGTGAAAGCCGGGTTCTAGGCAGAGTGGTTTCTTCTACATTCCACTTTATCCCATCTACCCCCGGGCAAAATGAACACTCAGGAAAAAAAAAAAAAAAAAATTGGAGATCTGGTAGGGAATTCTGGCCTTAAACCAGAAAAAGGCTAAGAGGCCAGGAATGCCCCATTATGTCTATGCCCAGACTAAAAGCTGAAGATGTGCTCTTTCTGCTATGTTGTCAAGGGCTTTCTGAACATGCAGTCTTAAGCTTGCTGTTCCATTTGTAATAGAAGCAAATTTGATTTTTTAGCCATTGGGTTTGAATCCAAGAGATTTGGCAAAGCATGAATTAATGAACATTGACATTCTTCCCAGTCCTTAATAAGGTCTTTTTACTTTAATTTCTTCATTTCTCATAAGTAGAAGTACTCTTAATTTTTCAGAAGCAGTCAGTTATATTTATGCCATTAGAAACAGAAGGTTTGACAAATACCAGCTGGAAAAGACACAGTGCCTGCTTTAGAGTCAGCTTCCAACTCTGCAAGGGTTCTGTGGCTGGACACTCAATAGCAAATGAGAATGCGCCTTATGCTGTACTTTGAAGAGCATCTTTGTTTCCTGGTAACACTCAAAGGACAATCCCACACTGCTCCAAAGACTTACAGTGCGATTTCAGTACTGGCATTTAATGCACTGCATTTTCTTTAGCCTTTTCTTTATTTAGATATAATGTATTAATATAAGAAGCACATCAAGTAGGCTCATGATGAATGTACAGCTCCTGACACATTTAAGACCTAAATAACCAGCACTGAGCTCAAGATTGAGAATATTTCCTACATCCTGGAAGGTTTCCTCTTGCCCCTTACTAGTCAATCCCACCCTCTTCAAAGGTTTCCATTATTCTGATTTTATTTTTATGACATTATTAGCTTTGCCTGTTCTTGAATGAAATATAAATGGACTTATACTGTAGGTACTTTTGTGTCTGGTGTCTTAACAATCAGTAAGCAAAACATATTCAGTAAATGGAATTCATGAGAAATTTACCCAGTTGGTGCTTATATGAATAGTTTATTATTAACAACTTTATTGAAGTATAATTGACACACAATAAATCATACATATTTGAAGTGTACAATTTGATAAGATTGCTCATATGTATTGACCCATGAAATCATCCCCATCATCAAGATAATGTACATACAGATCACCCCAAAGTTTTCTTTGTATTGTGTGATCATCTTCACTTCCTGGCCTTCTCAATCCCCCACAAATACAGATATGCTTTCCATCATTAGAGATTAGTTTGTCAAGAAGCAACAGTTAGAACCAGACATGGAACAACAGACTGGTTCCAAGTAGGAAAAGGAGTATGTCAAGGCTGTATATTGTCACCCTGCTTATTTAACTTATATGCAGAGTACATCATGTGAAATGCCAGGCTGGATGAAGCACAAGCTGGAATCAAGATTGCCAGGAGAAATATCAATAACCTCAGATGTGTGGATGACACCACCCTTACGGCAGAAAGCGAAGAGGAACTAAAGAGCCTGTTGATAAAAGTGAAAGAGGAGAGTGAAAAAGTTGGCTTAAAGCTCAACATTCAAAAAACTAATATCACGGCATCCGGTTCCATCACTTCATGGCAAATAGATGGGGAAACAATGGAAACAGTGACAGACTTTATTTTCTTGGGCTCCAAAATCACTGCTGTCATGAAATCAAAAGACACTTGCTCCTTGGAAGAAAAGCTATGACCAACCTAGACAGCATATTAAAAAGCAGAGACATTATTTTGCTGACAAAGGTCCGTCTAGCCAAAGTTATGGTTTTTCCAGTAGTCATGTATAGATGTGAGAGTTAGACCATAAAGAAAGTTGAGTGCCGAAAAATTGATGCTTTTGAACTGTGGTGTTGGAGAAGACTCTTGAGAGTCCCTTGGATTGCAAGATCAAATCAGTCAATCCAAAAGGAAATCGGTCCTGAATATTCATTGGAAGGACTGATGCTGAAGCTAAAGCTCCAATACTTTGGCCACCTGATGTGAAGAACTGACTCATTGGAAAAGACCCTGATGCTGGGAAAGACTGAAGGCAGGAGGAGAAGGGGATAACAGAGGATGAGATGGTTGGATGGCATCACCGACTTGATGGACATGGGAAGCCTGGCATGCTGCATGCAGCACATGGGGTCGCAAAGAGTCAGACATGACTGAGCGACTGAAATGAACTGAACTACATTTCCTAGAAGTTTATATAAATGAATTAATATAGTGTGTCCATTTAACTGTTGATGGACATTTGGGTTACTTCCAGTTTATGGCAAAAAAAGCTGCTATGAATATTCCTATACAAGTTTATGTATGGATATATATATCCTTTTCTCTTGGGTAAAAACTGAATCATATGATAGGCATGGGGCTTCCCACGAGGTGCTTGTGGAAAAGAACCCATCTCCCAAAGCAGGAGACCTAAGAGATCCCTGGGTCAATTCCTGCAGGTTCAATCCCTAGGTCAGGAAGACCCCCTGGAGGAGAGAATGGCAACCCACCTCAGTATTCCTGACTGGAAAATCACATGAACAGAGGAGCCTGGCAGGCTACGGTCCATAGGGGCACAAAGAGTTGGACACGACTGAAGTGACTTAGCACACACACATGCATGATAGGTATATGAGTAATTTTTTTTAACTAAAATTTTTTAACTAAAATTTTAAAAAAAATTTTTTTAACCTGTATTCTAGAATAGTCTGTCATTTTTATAATCTCACTAACAGCCTACAAGGGAGGTAGTTCCTCCTTGTCACCATCAGCATTTGATCTTTTAAATTCAAGCTACTCTAGTAGGTGTGTAGTCGTATCTCACTGTGATTTTAATTTGTATTTCCCTAATGACTAATGACGTTGAGCATCTTTTCCTGAGCTTATTTGCCAACCAGGTACCTTCCTTAGTGAAGCATCATTTCACATCTTTTGCTTACTCTTGTATCAGGTTGTTTTCCCTTATTATTGGGTTTTGAGTGCTCCTTATATATTCTGAACACAAGTCCTTTATCAATATATGCTTTGTACATATTTTCTCTCAGTCTGTGGCTTGTCTTTCCCTTCTTAAAAGAGTAGAAGTTAGTAGTTTTGATAAAATTTAACCAATCAACTCTTTCTTTTATGGGTCATGATTTTGATGATGTATCTGAAAAATAAAATCTCTAGCTAGTTCTAGTCACAAGTATTTTCTCCTTTGTTTCCTTCTAGAAGTTTTAAAGATTTAGGTTTTACATTTAGATTTATGATCCATTTTGAGTTAATTTTTGTGTATTGAACAAGGTATAGATTGACTGTTCACTCTTTTGCATGTGGATACCCAATTGTCCCAGGATTATTTATTGAAATATTACCTTTTTTCCACTGAATTACCTTTGCATTTTTTCCCAAAAATCAGTTGACCATATATTTGTGGATTTATTTCTATACTCTATTCTGTTACACTGTTTATCTACCTTGATGCCAAAAACATGGGCTTCCCCAGTGTCTCAGATGGTAAAGAATCCACCTGCAGTGTGGGAGACCTGAGTTCAATCCTTGAGTCAGGAAGATCCCCTGGAGAAGGGAATGGATACCCACTCCAGTATTCTTGCCTGGAGAATTTCATGGACAGAGGAGCCTGGCAGGCTACAGTCCATGGGGTTGCAAGGGGTCAGACACCACCGACTGACTCTCACTTCACTTCCTGACTGTAGCTTTATAATAATGCAAATATTAGGTAGTGTAGCTCCTGGGATTTTGTTCTTTTTCTTGAATTTTTTTTTTTGGCTATTCTAGGTCCTCTGCATTTCATAAAGGATTTTTAAATATATCTGTTAATTTTTGTAAAAAGTCTTCTGGGAATTTTATTGGAATTGTGTTAAATCTAGAGATCAAGTTTGGGAGATGATCATCTTAATAATATTAAGTTCCTTACTGATAAAAATAGTATGTTTATCCATTTAACTCTAATTTCTCTCAACAGTGTTTTACAGGTATAAATGTATAGATCATTCACGTCTTTTGTCAGATTTTGTAAATGACTTTCTTTTTAATTTAATTTTCTATTATTCATTAGCAGTTACAGAAATACAATTAATTCTTTGCATATTGATCTTGTATCCAATAATTTAGCTAACTCACATATGGTCTTTTTTATATATTATCAGATTTTCTACAGACAATTCTGCTGTCTGAAAACAAAGACAAGTTTATTTCTTTCCAATCTGTATATGTCTTGTTTCTTTTCATTGCCTGACTGCATTGGTCCGAGCCTCCAATCCTGTGCGCAACAGAAGCAGTGAGGGCGCTTCCCTGGCGGTTCAGTGGTAGAGAATCCCTTGCCGACGCAGGAGACTCGGGTTCAGTTCCTGATCCGGGAAGATCCCACATGCTGCGGAGCAGCTAAGCCTCTGTGCCGCAACTAGTAAGCCTGTGCTCCAGAGCCGAGGAGCCGCAACCAGTGAGCCCCTGAGACGGAACTACCAAGCCTGCAGCCCCAGCGCCGTCCTCCGCGACAGGGGAAGCCACTGCAGTGAGAAGCCGGCGCACGGCAACTGGAGATAGTCCCCGCTGGTCACAGCTAGAGAAAGGCTTGTACGGCAACGGAGACCCAGAACAGCCAAAAACAAACAAACAAACAAACATAGAAAAAGAAGACATGGTGAGGGAAAATATCACTGGCTTTTCTTGATCTTAGAAGGAAAGCGTTCAGTCTTTCACCATTAAGAATGGTTGCTGTTGTTGTTAAGTCGCCAAGTCGTCTCCGACTCTTTGCAACTCCATGGACTTGCAGCATTCCAGGCTTCCTTGTCCCTCATCCTCTCCTGGAGTGTGCCCAAGTTCATGCCCACTGAACTGGTGATGCCATCCATTCTCATCCTCTGTCATTAGCTATAGGTTTTAAGGAAATATCCTTTATCAGGTTAAATCAAGTTTCCTTTCATTCCTACTTTGCTGAGAGTTTTTATCATAAATGGATATCAGATTTTGTCAAAACTTCTCTGCATTTAATGAGGTAGCCATATGACTTTTCTCTTTTAGTTTGCGTACCAGTTTATTTCTAAATGTTGAACTAAACTTGAATGCCTAGAATAAAGCCCACTTATTCATGATGCATATCATTTCTTATAACGTTGGATTTAATTTCCTAACATTTTAATTAGAGCTTTTGTATCTATGTTCATTATGAACAACCGTCTATAGTTTTCTTATCTTTTAAAATCTTTATTTGTCTTTGGTATGTAATGCTGGTCTCGGAATGAGTTGGAAAGTTCTCTTTCTCTTCAATTTTCTAGAAGAGTTTGTGTAAAATTAGTATTATTTTCTTCCTTAAATGCTTATAAGAATTCATCAGAAAAGCCATCAGGAGTTTTCTTTGCAGGAAGGTTTTTAACTACAAATTCTATTACTTTAATAAATATAGAATGTTCAGAATATTTAGATAACCTATTTCTTTTTAATTATTATATAATTAATAACAATTATTATATAATATATATTATTTATATATAATAGGCATATAATAGACATACTAATAGATATACTAATAGATATATAATAGATATAATAAATATATATATATTATATATATCTAAATATAACCTAAAATATACCTAAATAGAACCTATATCTTTGGTAGTCTGTATCTTTCAGATGATTTGTCTTTTTCAATAAATATAGAATATTCAGAATATTTAGATAACCTAAATATAGGTTATCTATTTCTTTTTAAGTGAGCTTTGGTAGTCTGTATCTTTCAGATGATTTGTCTTTTTCATCTAAGTTGCTGAATTTATAAGAATAAAGGATTCATAATATTTCCTTATTATCCTTATTAATACCCTTACTAATATCTACAGAATCTGTGGTGATGTTACCACTCTGTCTCCTGATAATGATCATTTATGCCTTCAATTTTTTCTCTAATGATTCTGGTTCAAGATTTATCCATTTCATTGATCGTTCAAAGAACCAACTTTTGGAATAAATGGTTTCCTTTATGGTTTTTCTGTTTCTACTTTACAGGTTTCTGCTTTGATCTTTATTATTTCCTTTCTTCTTACTTTGAGTTTAATTACTGTCCTCTTTCTAGTTGTTTATAGTGGAAAGCTGAGGTTACTGATTTGAGACCTTTTTTGTCTTTATAGTTGATTAGTTATATAAATTTACCCCTGTGTGCTATTTTAGCAGCATCTCACAATATTTTTTTTTAATTTCATTCAGGTCAAAGTAATTTCTAATTTCTCTTTCATCTCTTCTTTGAGATGGATTATTTAGAAATGTTTTATTCCATTCCAAATATTTAGGAATTCTCCAGATATCTTTTATACTGATTGCTAAATCAATTCCACAGTGATTAGAGAATAAACTGTGATTTGAATCATGTCTATTGAGACTTGCTTTAAGGCCCCAAATATGATTTATCTTACTAAATGTTCTTCATGCACCTGAAAAGAATACATGTCTGATTTTGTTTGGGGGAATGTTCTACAAATATCCATTGGGTCCAGTTGACTGATGGTCATAGTCAAATCTTCTCCATTCTTACCGATTTTTCTGTTTAAGTACTCTATCAGTGTTTGGAAAGGGGGTGGTTCAGTTGGTAAAAAATCTGCATGCAATGCAGGAGACCCAGGTTCATCCCCAGGCCGGGAATATCCCAAGGAGGAGAAAATGACAATTCACTCCAGTATTCTTGCCTGGGAAATCCCACGGCAGGCTCCAGTCCATGGGGTTACAAGAGTAGGACATGACTTAGAGACTAAACCACCACCATTAAAACCTCAGGCCGTAACTGTGGATTTTTCTGTTTCTCCTTGCAGTTATTCAGATTTACTTTGGTAATTTGAAGCTCTATTATTAGGTACATAAATGTTTAGGATTGTTATGTCCTCTGATGAATTGACCCCTTTAACATCATGAAATGACTTTTTTATATTTGGTGATATTCTTTGCTCTAAAATCTACTTTATCTGATATTGACAGAGTCTCTCTAGCTTCCTTTTGACTAATGTTAACATGGTGTGTCTTCTTCCATCCTTCTAGCTTTAACCTAATCTGTGTCTTTATGGTTAAGTGTGTTTCCTGTAGACAGCATACAGTTGAGTGTCTTGTTTTTTATCCATCCTGCTCAAACTCCGCCTTTTTAGTTGAGGTGTTTTTGTAATTATTAATATAACTATATTTCAATCTATCTACTTGCTATTTGTTTTCTAGTTATCCCATCTCTTTTTCTTCTATTTCTGTCTTTTTCTGAATTATTGGAGTATTTTATTTCCTAAAACAATTCTTTGAGCTAAAATTATTTGATTTCTTACTTTGTTATTTTAAGGTTTATAATATACATCTTTAACTTATTGTAGTCCACTTTCAAGTTATATACAATTTTATACATAGGAACCTTACAATATTATACTTCCATTTATCCTCTTCTGGCATTTACAATATTGTTCCCATATATTTTACTTACACATACATTATTACCTCCACAATACATTATATTATTTTCATTTAAAGAGTCAATCTTTGAAAGAGACTTAAATATTTTTCAAAACTGCATATATTTACCCATGTAGTTATTATTTCTGGTTCATTTCATGTATAGATCTATATTTTTTTGTATCAGTTTCCTTCTGCTTAAAGAATTTCCTTTAACAATTTTGGTGTTACAAGTGTGACTCAGCACTTATGTATGAACACATCTTTATTTTCATTTCTGAAAGATGTTTTTTTCTGGGTATAGAATTCCAGGTTGACAGTTTTATTCTTTCAGTATTTTAAAGATATTGCTTCACATGCCTGAGAGAAGACAAGGAATATATTGTCATCTTTTTCTTTGTTTCTGTAGATGTAATGTGTTTTTTCCCCCTCTAAGGGATTCAAATTTTTGTTTCCTTTTATCACTGAATTTTAAGCAATTTGATCATGGTGTAAAGGTGCCATTTTATTCATGTTTCTAGTGTTTGGAGTTCAATGGTATTCTTAGAATCATGGTTTTAATCAAAATCAGAGTATTTCCCAATACTTGAAAAAATACTTGCCTGTCACCCCTCACTTCTCCTTTTGGTGCTTCAACTGCATACACATAAATTCACCTGAAGTCATTACAGGGTTCACTGATGCTCATCCTCTTTTTTAAAATTCTTTTTCAGTTCAGTTCAGTCGCTCAGTTGTGTCTCTTTGTGATCCCATGAACAGCCGCACGCCAGGCCTCCCTGTGTATCACCAACTCCTGGAGTCCACCCAAACCCATGTCCATTGAGTCAATGATGCCATCCAACCATCTCATCCTCTGTCGTCCCCTTCTCCTCCTGCCCTCAATCTTTCCCAGCATCAGGGTCTTTTCCAATGAGTCAGCTCTTCGCATCAGGTGGCCAAAGTATTGGAGTTTCCACTTCAACCTCAGTCCTACCAATGAAAGTTTCTATTGCTTTATCTTTAAGCTCTCTTTTATTGTCCACATCTAGTCTTCCATTAATCCCATCCAGTGTATTTTTCATTTTCATCTCCAGAAGTTTGACATTTTTAAAAATATTTCCCAAACTTCTACTTAACTTTTTGAATATATGGGATACAGTTTTAATAACTTTTAATACCCTTGTTTTCAAATTCTAGTATCTGTGTCAGTTCAGAGTTGGTTTCAATTGATTGTTCTCCTCATTATGGAGAATAATGCTAATGTTTTTCTACTTCTGTGCATGCCTGGTAATCTTTGACTAAATGCCAGACATCTTGAATTTTACCTTGTTGGGTACTGGATATTTTCATATTCCCACATTCTTGAAAATTGTACTAGGATAGGTAAGCTATTTAGAAAGAGTATGAACCATTCAGTACTGCTTTTATGATCTGTTTGTGATGTCCAGAGCAATGTGTGTGTGTGTGTGTTCAGTCGTGTCTGACTCTGTGACCCCATGGACTGTAACTCGTCAGGATGCTCTGTCTATGGAATTTTCCAGGCAGGATACTGGGTTGCCATTTCCTACTCCAGGGAAATGGATCTTCCCGACCCAGGGATTGAGCCCACATCTCCTGTATTGCAACTCACGGGATCTTCGATTTTCATTGCAACACACAGGATCTTTAGTTGTGGCATGTGAACTCTTAGTTGTGGCATGCAGGTTCTAGTTCTTGGACCAGAGACTGAATTTGGGCCACCCACACTAGGAAAGCAGAATCTTGGCCACTGAATCACCAGGGAAGTCCCACTTAATTAATGATTTTGATTGAGCATTGGGGAAACAATGGAAACAGTGAGCAACTTTATGTTTTTGGGCTCCAAGATCACTGCAGATGGTGATTGCAGCCATGAAATTAAAAAACGCTTTCTCCTTGGAAGAAAGCTATGACCAACCTAGATAGCATATTAAAAAGCAGAGACATTACTTTGCCAACAAATGTTCGTCTAATCAAAGCTATGGTTTTTCCAGTAGTCATGTATGTATGGGAGGGTTGGACTATAAAGAAAGCTGAATGCCAAAAAACTGATGCTTTTGAACCGTGGTGTTGGAGAAGACTCTGGAGACTCCCTTGGACTGCAAGGAGGTCCAATCAGTCCATCCTGAATATTCACTGGAAGGACTGATGTTGAAGCTGAAACTCCAGTACTTTGGCCATCTGATGTGAAGAACTGACTCACTGGAAAAGACTCTGATGCTGGGAAAGATTGAAGGCAGGAGAAGAGGGCGACAGAGGATGAGATGGTTGGATGGCATTGCCAACTCGATGCACATGAGTTTGAGCAAGCTCCAGGAGCTGGTGATGGACAGGGCAGCCTGGCATGCACAGGGTTGGACACAACTGAGTGACTGACTGACTGACTGAGCATATTTCTTATGCTTATTGGCCTTTAGAATATCCTCTTACACAAAGCATCTGTTCAAGTCTTTTGCCCATTTAAAAATTTAACTGCTTAACATTTTCTTAATAATTAGTAGAGTTTCTTTATATAATCTGAGTATGAATCTTTGGTCAAATATGTAATTATGAATATCTTCACCCTATCTTTGGCTTATCTTTTCACTCATCATGGTGTATGATAATAAATAAAACCCCTCAATTTTCATGCAGTTCAATTCTTTTATAATTAGTTCTTCTGGTGTGTTGTTTAAGAAACCCTTGCCAATCCCAAGTCGTCAGGATATTTTCATATATTTTCTTCGAAAAACCTGTTTTCTCCTTTGTGGAATACAGGAGAAATAATATGAGAAATTTCATGTTACCTAAAACTTACTTTTGTCCTTCTATAGACTTTCTGTTCAATATCCAATCGTAGGACATTGTCAAGAGGCAATCTGAACTCAATTGTTACAGCTGTTGTTTAATTGCTAAGTCATGTCTGACTTTTTGGGCTACCATGGACTATAAACTACCAAGCTCCTTTGTCCATGAGATTTCCCAGACAAGAATACTGGAGTAGGTTGCCATTTCCTTTTTCGGGACATCTTCCCAACCTGGGGATCAAACCTGCATCTCCTGCGTTGGCAGGTGGATTCTTTATCACTGGGCCACTAGGGAGGCCTGTACACAGTAACAGGGTTCTAAACCCTTTACAAGGGCCCCAGATATTCACATTGTGACTTGCAAACCAGTTAGCAAAACAAATATTTTACTTCACCCTTTTTTCATTTTGTAGTATGTCTGGGTTTTTTTCTTTTTCTTTTTTCCTCTTTGTTTGTTTTAAAGTTTTTATAAATAACAGATTGAAGAGCACTTCTCTTTGGCTGGTGGCCAAAGTGAATTTTTATTTTCTTCCTCATTGTTTTTCATTGTTTTCTAAATTTTCTATAATAAACATGCATGTGCTGTGCTTAGTCGCTTATGTGACCCCATGTACTGTACCCCCCAGGCTCCTGCGTCCATGGGGATTCTCCAGGTGAGAATACTGGAGTGGGTTGCCATGCCCTCCTTCAGGGGATCTTCCCAACCTAGGGATCGATCCCAGGGTCCCACATTGCAGGCGGATTCTTTACCATCTGGGCCACCACAGAAGCCCATGAATACTAGAGTGGGTAGTCTGTCCCTTCTCCAGGGGATCTTCCTGACCCAGGAATCGAATCAGGGTCTCCTGCCTTGCAGGTGGATTCTTTATCAGCTGAGCTACCAGGGAAGCCCAATATACAAGCATACTTTTAATTAAAAAGTAAACTTAAAAAAAAAATGTTAAGCAGCAGTGATTCAAGTATATGTATGTTTCTCCATTCATAGGAATAAAATAAGATGTTTCATGATTTTTTCCTAAATAGATTACG
This sequence comes from Cervus elaphus, assembly GCF_910594005.1. NCBI lineage: Eukaryota > Metazoa > Chordata > Mammalia > Artiodactyla > Cervidae > Cervus > Cervus elaphus. The sequence goes on from NC_057826.1 coordinate 82,194,252, forward strand.
TTGACCATACACTTTATGACTTATAAAGCAACTTGCTCAGTGAATGTCTGTCAGATAGACAGAACACTTTCATTAACTTAAAAGCTTTCTACAATCTACATATTCTCCTGTACTAATAACGTATGGTTTTTATTAGCGTCTGGGACAAGTTTTTTCCAGTCTTGGTCTTACCTTATCTACAAACGAAGCCACAGAGAGTTTTTAAAATGAAATCACTTGCCAAGTGTCATTAAATAACTACCAAGAACAGAGGTTGAACAGTCCTTTCTGATGCCATCCATCAGGAGCAAGAGGAAGACATCTGGATAAAAATATCTTGAAAGAGCTACTTAGACTCTGCACTCGAGTCCTCTTTTCCTGCACTATTATGGGACAGTTTTTACAGAGATGTATCCAGTCACCCGGGTAGCATTTAGAAATGCATAGTTTATTTGACAGCGTTTACAAATTATGTCTTTTCCTCAGAATAACTTACAGTGTAGAAATGCTTCCATATGCTAAAGTTGGACATGCTATAGTAATGAGAAAGAAAAAGAGATGTCTTTTGGAGGGTGGTTTTCATATGCATACTGAACTACAGTGCGCACAAATTTGTAATGCTGTCCCTTAAGAATTTACCATAAATGGTTTTCTAATTCTTGCTGCTGCTCTCTTCTACAGAATGAGAGTGGATCTTGCCACAAAGCAGTCAGCAGGAATTCAATCATGATTTATCCAAGCAACGAAAACAATTTGATGGCAATCATAATTCTTAAGTTTTCATGAAAAAATACACTTTTTTTTCTTCAAATCCTTTGTGTTTCTTAAGGTCCCAGGAGGAGACAATTTCCAACTTCGAAATACATACACAGTAATTACAGTGAGCTCTTCTCTATCTTGACTTTAGAGCAGTGGCTGGCAAACTGTGGGTTACGAGCCAAATCCAGTGTTTTGCAAATAAAGTTTTATTGGAATACAGCCATATACATTTATTGACAAGTTGTTTAAGACTGAATTTGTGCTACAAAAGCAGAGCTGACTAGTTGTGACAGAGATGTTGTAGCCCAGAAAGTCTAGAACAATCACAACTGGCCATTTATAGAAAAACATTTCCAAGCCCTGTTTTAATAGGTATCTCCTTATTTCTCATGTTGCAGAAATAAATGGATTCTACTATTGCCAATACTGTTGCTGCTCCAGGGCTTTGGGATACAGTCAGGCAGGATGACAGCCACAGCTTCACAGAACCCCAATAATACATCAAGAAGAAATCTGCCAATCAAGAAAGCACTGAATCTTCCTTCTCTGAGGTGAATGACAATGACAATGATCCTGGCAGCTAAAATGCACATAATTATATTTGAGAACGGTCCTAAATAATGTGTATTGTCTGAGTAAAGGAATCTATAAATGATTTTGAAAAAAATGTTCCTAATCTAACTTTCTACTGCAAAGTTCTTAATATTTTGAAAAGGAGAAACAACACACTAAAATGTGAAACCTTTTACTCAACTTTTAAATTCAACAAAGTGATTCATAAATCATTTTTCAAATTCCTCAGAATAAATGCCTTAAGAAATATGGAGACTTACCAAGCACATTATGGTACAACTTGATAAAGAGAATAAACTAAAAAAAAAGAAGAAGCAAAGCAAAATGGAGGCAGTACCTTTTTGTGAAACTTTTGTTCAGGCTACATATATATCATTCAGGCTAACCTGAAGAATTAATAGACACAGCAAAGTAAACTAACCATCTATAAAATATTTTAAGATATGATGGTCTACTTGAATAACAGCAAAAGAAAAAAAGGACACTGGTAGATTGATTGAACTGTTAAGATTAATACCCCTGATAGCTCTAAATACTAATAAATAATAGAACATAATAATGAAAATAGATGATTGATCCAGCTGCAATAAAAACAATGCTATAGACTGGGTGGTTTATGGAAAACATAAATTTATTTTTCACAATTCTGAAGGCTGGGGTGTTCAAGATGACAGGGCCCGTGGATTTGATGTCTGAGGAGAACCAATCTCCTTGTTCATTGACAGCAATCTTCTCCCGGTATCCTCACATAGCCGAGAAAGCAAGAGACCCCTCTGTCACCTTTTTAATAAGGGACATTCATCCTCTCATGACCTAATCACCTTCCAAAGGTCCCACCTCCAAAGAGCATCACACTGGGGATTTAGTTTCAACATATGAATTTGGGGGGATATGTGTAGTCTATAATATTCTATCCCTGGGCCCCCCAAATTCACACCTTTCTTACAGGCAAAATACATTTGTTCCATCCCAATAACCTAGAAAGCATTAACTGGTTCCAGTATCATTATTAAAGTCTAGGTTCTAAGTCTCACCTAAATATCATCTAAATCAGACATAGGTGAGACTCAAGGTATGATTCATACTGAAGCAAACTGCTCTCCAGCTGTGAATATGTGAAATCGAACATGTTATGTGCTTCCAAAATATAATGGTAAGACAGGCACAGTACAGACATTCCCATTCCAAATGGGAAGAAGAGGAAAGAAGACAGTCTGCAACCCACCCAGGAAAGGTTCATAAAAGTTTAAGAATAATTCTCTTTGGCTCTGTGCTCTGCTCTCCAGGCCCACCGGGCCCATGGTCCTACATGAAAAGGCTGGGGCCCCAAAGCTCCAGGCTTCCCTGCCCTCACTGCAGTTCTCCAGGGTTGGGGTCCTGGGACCTTGGCTCAAGCCTTGTCCTTTGAAATCCAGGTGGAGGTAGTCATGCCCCCCAAGGCTCTGCTAGGCACAGCCCAACCTTGCTGGGTCATCACTGGAGCAGCTCCCGGGTCAGCCTAGGAACTCAGCTTGAGTGTGGGGAGTGGGAACCACCAAGGGAGATGGTGCCAAGATGAGCCATGTCCGGAAGGCACCACCGCCCCTTTACAGTCTTCCATTGTCTTGGACAGTAGCCTCTGGCTTCTGTCAAGATGGCTGACTAATCGCCTTGTCAGTCTCTCAACCACACCCTTAGCGTTTGTTCTTTCCTGGACAGGCTTTCTCATTCTTTTCAATATGCATCGGCTGAAGAATTTCTAAATCTTTAACTTCTGTGTTCTGCTTCCTTTCCAGTTAACAATTCCATCTTTAAATCAGTTCTCTCTTCTCACATTTTACTGTGAACAGTCAAGAGAAACCAGGCCACTCCTTCAACACTTTGCTTAGAAATGGCTTTGGTTAAATATCTAATTTCATCCCTTACAAGTCCTACCTGCCACAAAACACTACAGCGGGAATGAGCCAAGTTCTTTGCCACTTTGTAACAAGCACAGTCTTTCCTCCAGTTTCCAATAGCATGTTCCTCATGACCACCTAAGACCCCATCAGAATGGCCTTTAATGTCCATATTTCAACCAACATTTTAGTTGAGATTACTTAGGTATTCTCTAGGAAGATTGACACTTTCTCTACAGCCCTCCTCTTTTGTTTCTGAGCTCTTAGCAGAGTCACTTTTAAAAGTCCATTTATGTCATTGCAGGCTTTTTCTAGCCTGCACCTCAAACCTCCTCAGTATCTACCAAGTAGCCAGTTCCAAATCCCCTTCCACATTTTATATATTTGTTATAGCAGCATCACCACTTCTCAGTGCCAATTTCTGTCTTAGTCAATTTGGGCTGCTAAAACAGAGTATCATAGATCAAGTGGTGTATAGACAACAGAAACTGATTTCTCACAGTTCCGAAGGCTGGAAGTCTGAGCTTAGGGTGCCAGCACAGTCCCAGCCCTGGGGTGCAGACTTCTCACTGTATCCTCACAGGACGGGGCAGCGGGCTCTCACCTATTGCTAACAAGGGCACTAACCCCATTCGCGACAGCTCCACTCCATCACCTCATCACCTCCCAAAGGCCCCACCTCCAAATACCATCACACAGGCTAGGTTTTAACACACCAGTCTTGGGCTAGCATGGGGTTGGGGGGGTTGGGGGTGGAATACAAACATTCAATCTATAATAGTTGTCCTTTCTGACTCTTGAAATCATGAATGGGAATGATGCAGTAAAATATTTGTCATTTTTTAGTCACTAAGTCATGTCCAGTTCTTTGCGATACCATGGACTGTAGCCTGCCAGGCTCCTTTGCCTATGGGATTTTCCAGGCAAGAATACCAGAGAGGGTTGCCATTTCCTTCTCCAGGGGATCTTCCCAACCCAGGGATCGAACCCACGTCTCCTGTATCAGCAGGTGGATTCTTTACCACTGAGCCAGCTGGTTAAGAGGGGTGTAAATTGCCAAGCATCCATCAAAATAATGCTTAGATCTTGGCCAGTTTTTCCACTCACTCATTCAGTCAGTCATTCAACAGGTGTTTTATTGAGCACCTACAACATGTCAGGCTGTATTCCAGGAGGTGGAAATAGGGTAATGAACAAGACAGGTAAGATCCCACTTTCGTGGAGCTGACACCCTAATGAAGGACACCACACAATACAGGTTCATATCTGGCCCAGAAAGACAGTCAGAACACAATCCACAGACCTAAAAGAAACAAGACTCATCAGACAGAACATCAAGAACTTGTCCCAAGAAGGTGCATATCTAGGCAAACCCGTACACATACTCATTTCTTGGCTCCCTTCTCTCCTGGACTTCCCTCATGAAAACCCCTCTAGGAAAGGTTCCAACCAATTCAGTCACACTTACATACAAATGGCTGGCCTATTAGTCCTCTCCAAAGTGTCTGCATTTCATTACCTTTAGACACCAGGAGTTCTTAGGCAGGAGAAAGGGATTTGAAGGACCCTCCCAAGGTCATATCATGCACCTATTTCTAAGGAAATATTAATCATGCAACTGCTCTGCTGCAGGACAGCAATGGGCTTGTTTAGGCACAGCGTATGGTTCATTAACTATGAAACACCTGAGCCTGCAGGGAAGCGTGCCTGATACTGTCCATGTGTCCCCCAGGGGCTCCATCCACCTTCCTCCACCCAGCCCTGTTGCCCAGAAGGCTGGCCTTTGAGCGCAGCATGGATGGATTTCTTTGTTTTCTGTCCTCTGATTGGGCTCAGGTTGAGGGACTCACCAGCAGGAGATGGAGGGGAGAAAAGAAAGGGCCAGGTCTTTATTTCCCTGTTCTCTCCCTGCCTGGCGATTGGCTGGTGTCCTTCTACCGAAAATCATGGATGGCCCCCACCACAGCTCTAACCATCCAACACCCATCGTGCTGAAGGTGCCCCTAGAGGAGGTCAAAGCTCTGTGCTGGCGCTCCTCCACTCCTAGGGGGTAGAGTCTGCCCGCTGGCCTCTCCTTAACTGACCCACTCTATCAGACATGGGCTGCAAGGCCAGCCCTGCTTTCAGATCAGAGACTGACCCTGGGCACTGGCTTCATTTTTAACTTTTTAACATCAAGGACTTAGGAGGGGTGAACATCCTATAAATGGCACATCCTCTGAGAATCAGCAGTGACTCACCTCCAAACAGAATAAAACTCAAGGCGTTGATGACTAGTATGACCCCAGGACCTAGGCAGAAAAGGAAAGCCTCAGAAAGGCCATGGCTTACCTTTCTGTGTTCAGTGGAGGGCTGCGGGCAGACGAGCTGGAGTCCAAGCAGCAAGAGGGAACCCAGGACACTGAGAAGGAAAAATAGCAACAGGCAGAGCTGTGAGCATGTTCCAGGCAGCAGCATCTAGTGGAAGGTATATTTCCATTTCATCTTTGGAAGGAAGTGAAAGTGAAAGTCGCTCAGTTGTGTCTGACTCTTTGCAACCCCATCTATACAGTCCATGGAATTCTCCAGGCCAGAATACTGGAGTGGGTAGCCTTTCCCTTCTCCAGGGGATCTTCCCAACCCAGGGATCAAACCCAGGTCTCCCGCACTGCAGGCAGATTCTTTACCAGCTGAGCCACAAGGGAAGGAGCACAGCCCAAATGGGCCCTGGGATGTAAACCCAGTGAAGATGCAAAGAGCTAGCCCCACAGGCAAGGAGGCAGCCCAGTGCTGTGGGTGAGGCCTTGGCATGAGGCAGACCTGGGATCAAACTCTGCTTTACCACTTACTGGCAAGGTTTCCAGGTCAGGACATTGAATTTCTTTGAGCCTCAGTCTCCTTCCTTGTAAGATAGGGATACAACAGAAGCTGGCTGGAGGTGTGGGGAAGGCTGCATAAGGTAACACATGGTGCCTGGCACAGAGTAAGTGCTCATGCATGCTTGGTCCTCATGGAGGCAGTAATGTCAGCCCAGAAGGGGGGCTTCTGAGCCTGGCCAGGGAAGTTCCCCTCCCACACCCTCGGCTTCCTCAGAACCATTCCTCTGTCTGTCCTTGGCCCTTCACTGTCAGATATGTTCTCCACGGGTGGGATTAGCTGTGTTAAGCCCTACTGTCACCAGCCCTGATTAGGGCTTGTCATCAAATAAAGAGAAGGTGTAGAAATAGGAGCCAACTGGCCCCAAGGCAACAGGGTGAGCTGGAAGAGAATGAAGTTTTGGATTCAAACACTTTGAGGCTAGAATCCCAACTCTGTCATTCCCATCAGGTGATCCTGGGTGAGCCCACGTCTGTGAGCCTTAAGGCTGCCATATGTAAGGATCACCCAGGACAACAGAGGTGAACACGCCCAGCACAGTTAGTGAGTCAGAGCAGAAATAAGCACTGCCAAGTAATTAAATGCCCAGAGCTCCCTGATGTCATGTCATCAACGGCATTGTTTGAAGCATCAAAGCATAAAGGCCACTGGTCCTACTGAGTTGTCTTTGGAATCCTCTTAGGGTTAAACCCTGAGCACAGTCAGGTAACCCAGCGGTTCTCAACCTTTTAGAGGCCTCCAACGTAGCTGAGAGATGAGCCCTTGTCCTGTGTAGAGGTAGGCATGAGGAAAATCTGTCTGAAGCTGGGGAGTAAGACCTGTGGAGTTAGGAAAGCTCCCACCATCTCTAGGAACCCTAAGTTCCACCCTAACCCCCACTGTGTATAAATGAGTCCGGTCCTAGGAAACCACACAGAATGGATGTGGCCAGACTGGTTAGAGATCATGTGATGGGACAAGAAGCAGGGGAAAGGATATGTTGTTGCTGCTCAGTGGCTCAGTCATGTCTAACTCTTTGCTACCCCCACGGATGCCAGGTGCCTCTGTACCAAGGTGTTAAATGCATTGCTGCATTGAGGCCCCAAAACTAAGAACCTAGGGGATGACATACCCACACATTCCAAAGAGAAGGATGCAACCCTCTGTTCAGGACCAGAAATGGAGGTGTCCTCCTCTGGCCCCACCCATCCTCAACCTGAGGCCTGAACAAGGAGAGGGGTGTGGGCTGGAGAATGGGACACGTTTGCTAGGGATACAGGAGTGCTGAGCACAGCCCCTCCACCCTGCTACAAGGGGAGAAAAGAAGGAGGGCAACAATTTGAGAGCTTGATCTGGACCCTCTGTGTCTGCAATATACCGAGTGGTGCTTGATTGTCCCCTGAAAAGTATCTAAAGGTCAAAACCTAGCTGGAATGTCTGGGAGCACAGAGTGGCGAGAGAGGGCTGCAGCGTGAGCAGTCTGTGTACCTAGAACTTGCAGGGGCAGGAGAGGCTGGGGTTCTCCTGTGGAAAATGGGACTTAAGTTGTCCAGTAAGGACCTCCTCAAAGAAGATAACTCATCAGGATCAAGTAACCCCCAAAACACAGGGTGATATGAGGTGTGTACCCAAGGGGGCCCAGGAGCTGGGGGAAGGCGGTAAAGGGGCAGCCGATGTTTGCACAGTCTGCACCAGGAGATCCACAGCAGGAGACCCCAGTGATGGGAGGCTCTTCAAAGGACCAGCCAAAGTGCCCCCAGAGGAGAATCCACAGTGTTGACATCTGCAGAGCCAAGACAGCCACATCAGCTGACAGTGGGCACCACTCCTGTTGGGATCCTCTATGCCCAGTTACCTCTCTGCCTCATGCTCCATCCTGGAGGAACAAGGACCAGAAGGAGAGGGCTCAGAGGGGAACTAGGAGTATGAAGAAACCAGCCAAGCCCGCTCTTCCCTACTACAGTGCTCTGAGGCCAGAGCAGGCCCAGGATGTGGGAGGAAAGGAGCTTTAAATTGGATGAGAGACTAAAGATTTTATATCTGACTAGATTTCTTTTAATGTAGCAAAATATACACAAAATCCCTCCAAGTAAGGAATCTATTCAGAAAAATATTGAAATGAGTGGTGAAAAGAATCAAAGAGTTGATTTATAACTTGCTGAGGCTCTAAGCCAGTGCTGTCCAAGACAACTTTCTATGAGGATGAAGATGTTCTGTGTCTGCACTATTCAATGCACAGACACCTGGATTTGTGCTGCTCAGCACACAGGAGGCTAAGGGTGCAGGTCTGGATGGTGAAGTTACTGATGTCTTAGATTCACCCAAAGATGACTCAAGGAAAATGAAAACTAAAGCTACTAAAGGAAAACTAAAACTTCTAGAAGGATGGACATGCAACCTTTAAAGTTATCCCTCCCACACATACACACATCTTTGGGGGCTTTTTGATACTTGTAAGTACACTGCTCATTTAACCTGCAATGGACCAGAAAACTGCCTTCCCTTGACAAGGCAGGGGCATCTAAAGAAGCAGTGAACACGGTGATGAGAAAAGAACAGTTATTTTCTACTTGCATTCTTACTAGATCCAGGTTGTTCTAGAAACCAAGGGACACAGGCATCACAATTCGGGAGTTTATGCTCCTTGGTTACATAACCTTGGGCAGATCACCTTTGCACCTCAGTTCCTTCATCTGTAAAATGGGAATAACAGCACCCGCCCTGACTGTCTCAAATGAGTTTACGTGCAAGAAAGTACATTACGAAGCTGTGCCCACAAATCTGAATCACTTGTAACACATTCTGGCACTGTTTACTCATTTTAAAAGAAAACCAGATTGGTGTGGTTTTGTTAAAAAAACAAACAGCAGCTCCAGAAATGTGTTACACCTCAGCCCCTCAAAGTTCTTGGCACACACCTAAGCCACATATTTGTAATGCAATCAGGAGCTGTTTTGCATAACCACTCATCCCAGGCTGCACTGCCATAATAGTCAGGGGGACTTGGAGTGGGAGAAGGAGTGGAAAATGGGAGAAGGGAAAATTTTAGGTTTTCCACTCTCTTGGAGGAACTACATTCCAGGGTTGCCTGGTCAACTCTCCTCCCAAATATGGCTATAGCATGTTCCCTCCCCAGGACACCCGCTCCCAACCTAGCCTATTTCTATTGCTCCATAGCACTTAACATCTCACGTGTTGTTGTTGTTTAGTCGCTAAGTCATGTCCAACCCTTCTGTGTCTCCATGGACTGTAGCCCATCATGCTCCTCTGTACAAGAGATTTCCCAGGCAGGAACAGTGGAGTGGGTTGTCATTTCCTCCTCCAGGGGATCTTCCCAACCCAGGGATTGAACCTGTGGCTCCTGCATTAGCAGGCAGTTTCTTTACCACTGAGCCACCAGGGAAGCCCTACCATCTCACATAGTATGTCTTTATTCACTTAAACTTCTTCTTCTGCCCACTAGGATATAAGCATCACTCCTCTATCTCCCAGCACCAAGCAGAGTGTCTGCTATATAGAAAGAGCTTAATTCATTGAATTAATGAATAAGCCTTCATCATCTTGTGACCTGTGAAATTTCAAGATGAGTGGAAATAGTGCAAATTAATGCATTTTAAAGTGTCCAAAGTATTGTTGGGAGCTTTAAAAGCTCTTTTATGAGGGATTTATAAAAATCAGTATGTTTTTGAGTCTCTGCATGTGTGTGTTCAGTTGCTCAGTGGTGTCCGACTCTTTGTGACCCTTTGAACTATAGCCCACCAGGCTCCTCTGTCCACAGGATTTTTCAGGCAAGAATACTGGATTCTCTACATGACCTCCCCCAAATTTGTTCTTAAAGGATTTACACAAGGTCTGGCAACAAAATGTTTGTGAGTGCTTCTTGTTGCAAAAAGGCTACGCGAGTTATGCTTAGATGTTCAAATGCTTCTTTTCTTCATCAAGTCAGGCCCTAGTAAGGCTCAGATGCATAGGGGTACCCAATAAAATTCATGCTGGAATAAAATCTTAGTTATTAAGTGGGCTCTGCTCTGAATGGAATAGAATAAATTCCCCCAGAGGGGAAATTATTCTTTGGACTGCAATTGCAGCAGCCAGAGCAATATATAACCCCAGGGGCCAGATGAAACTCGGCCAAGGGCTGGAAGTTTCCCACCCCTACACTGCAGACTCCACTTTAGGACACCCCACCCTCCTCACACATACCTATCTAATTGGTAGTCTATAGCTGTGCCCACAGCTCTTCAAAACACTGGCAATCTGGCCCAAAGTCTTGTTCCTGCTGACCCAATTCGAAATTAATGTTTGGGGAATGGGAGAGCATGTGTGTGTCTGTGTGTGTGCAACTCGTGTGTTATTTCACTTTGATAGTTTGCTTTGGCAAACTGCTCCCAGCTTGCAACGTTTTGACAGATTGAAGGCTACCAGGGCCTTTGGCACACAGATCACATACTCCCCTCCAAGCGGTGGGGGGAGCCACATTCCTAGCAAGACTTTCCGATTCACCTTGCAGGAGAAACAGCCCAACAGTTCACACCAATCAGAAAAAAAAAAGTCACGCCATTTACCCAACCCTGTTCTAGATTTTAAACACTCCATCATTTCATTTCCTGTAGAAAATAATGCTCATTGAAATTTGGTACAAGATTGACATCATGGAACTGGGACTTTGCCCTTCTGTATCTGCCTGGGCCAACACTTCCCCCAAACCCCCACCCCCATCCCAATCATCCTTGACTCTAGTGAGGGTGGATCATGTCACAGACACTGTATACGTGGGATTATCTCAATGAACTCAGTGCCACTTGAACACTGTCAAACCACAAAACAAGAAAAAGAGAGGAAAAAAAAAAACTTTACTTCTTTTCCTCTTTAGTTAATACAACCCAAGAGATATTTTGGGAGCAACCTGATCAGGAATAAAATTATATCGACCTTTGAAAAGAGAGCCAAAATCTTAGCACTGAAGTGAAATCTCCACCTACTGCACTCTGGAGATCAAAAATGATTGCTAAGCATTCATTTTACTGTATTCAGTCCAACCCTCTAACTTCCTCTCACAGCAGTTAAACAGTAAAGGCAAGTAGGGAAGGAGATGAGTTACAAATGACATTAGAGGACTACACAGTTACCACTGACCTCAACGCTTACAAGAATTATTTCATCTAATTGCCACAGCCATCCTGCCAGACACTTTGATTATATCCATTCTGCAGGTGAGGAAACTGAGGCACAGAGAGGCCAAGTCATTTAGTGAGAGGTACACCCAGCTATTGAGTGGTGAAGCCTGATTCCAATGCCAACGGTCAGTGTCTCGGCCTGGACCCTTAACCACTATGTTCTGGGCCTCCTAGGACACAACACTCTGTGAAACCAAGCATTTGTCATTTTATTACACCAATTTTCTTCCCCGGTCTGTATTAGGTGGTGGCTTCCCACATCTGTTTTACTTTCTGTCATTTCTTGCAAAAAATAATTAGAGAATAAGTAGATACAGGAAAACATGTACCAGTCTCACTAGAGAACATTCTAAAATAATTGAAACTAACCATTGAAATTCCAAATTTAAAAAAAAATGCATTTCATTTCTTTGCCCTGCTTTCTCATACAGAGTATGCTGATCTACAGTACCCTTGTTTAGATGGCCCAGAGTCACCAGAGTGAGCATCCACCAGTCTGCACAGCAGAAGGCGGCAGCCTTGGAGCAGAGCAGGCTGAGAGCACCGGAGCAGCCTGGGGCTTTCCGAACCCAGCTGGCCCTCTGCCGGGTCCTCCCTGCTCTCAGGGACTGCTTACCTTACTGTGGATGAGCCTGTGCCTCTTAACACTGCTTCCTTCGGGTCAGCCTTGGCTGCTAAAACCTTTAGACAACCAAGCTGCAGCCAAACCAAGACCAAACAGGTTCAAGGAAAAGGCCTGGCTGGCTGTCGTGGAGTAAATGTTTCCATTTTAGAGCATGGACTTAAGGACACCTCTTCTAACTGCATATTTGTTTTTATTGCTTATTTCCAGGTTCTCAATTCTCATAGCCATTTGTGTTTTCTGGACTGGGGTCTCTAGAAAACTGAGGTGTCCTGTCACAGCACAGCTTTCTTTTTTAATTAATCTATTTGACTGCAGCATGTGGGATCTCTGATCGTCGTTGCAGCATGTCGGATCTTTAGTTGCAACCTACGGACTCTTAGTTGTAGCATGTGGGATCCCTGACCAGGGATTGAACCCAGGTCTCCTGCACTGGGAGTGTGGAGTGTTAGCCACTGGACCACCAGGGAAGTCCCTCAACACAGCTCTTTAAGGCACAAAACTCTTCAGTAAATTCCTCAGCTCAGTGGTAGGTTTCTTAAGGAAACTGTTTCTGATACACCTTTGCAGCAGACAGAACAACCAGCACAGTCTTAGTCCAAACACAGAGCCAATAAATAGCAAGTGAATAAAAGAAAGGAAAGAGAGAAGGAAGTGAGGGGGAAAAGGAAAACGAGAGAGAGAGAGGGGAAATACCAGTCACCAAGAAACACAGAGTGCTGCTGTGAACGACACTTTCATCAATAAAGTGTTTTCTAAGTACATCCCTAGAATTCTCTGTTGGAAAAACAGAAACTTGTGAGGAGCAGGGCGGGGTGGGGGGTGGAGGTGGGGACAATTGCAAAGGGTGGATTTCTACAAGTTGGAGATATTGATTCTGACCCCAGGGAAGCGGGTGGTGGTGTCGATGTTAACCTGAGCCATACAAATTTATTTCAGTACATAAGGAACAGGTAGTTGGCAGCTCAGTGACACACCTTAACTGCATTGAACCTTTTAGGTACAGAAGGTTCTAGAAAATTCCACTGTTAAGTTCTGAGGGATGAGGATACATGCCAGGTGCAGGACTGTGCCAGGCATAAAGAAAAAACAATACTGTCTGAACGCCTGCCATCGTTTTATAGGGAGGGGTTTGCCAAGACAGTCCTCCAAGAAACTGTTTTATTTCCTCCTAGCCTCTATACCTACCATGATGGCTCCTACTGGGCTTCACAAAAGATTCCAGCAGGTTCTTCCCTGGTACTCTTCTGCACTCACCAGATGAGTTGTATTCCTATGGAATTTAACCACGGTCCCCAAAGTGATAATGCCAGGGCTTTGTAATTACATAAAATATTCAAACAGTACACAGGCCCATGAAACAAAACGCAAAAAGAAAGAGTAGTTGGTAGTTGTTTCTACACAAATGAAGCTGAATGCTTTGGAAAAGACTTGACAAAGGCAAGTTGCCAAGAAAAAAAAAACACTGGCAAATTTGGTGTGGATTGGACAACTGTAAATGATTAGAAGCAAAAATAATAAAAATTCAGCATCATTCTATACTCAGATTGCTTTGCAAATGTCTTAGATTCTCATTCCACTTGAAAGAAACCCAAATGGAAACCTTTGATAATGCTATGGGTGTGGTTTGTGCAAGAAAGACAATCAGGGGTTCACGCTCAAGGAAAAGTCCTTGGCCCCCACATCAAACACTTGGTGAGTGTACATGTGTTTTATGTTAAAAATAAACTGTTAAAGGTGTGTGTCTGTATCACTTGTAAATTTTCTGCTTTAACCTACTTTTATAATTAAGTAAAACTCTTGATTAGGAAAGAAAAATCTACTTTATTTCTCTCACATTAAAGAGAATTATTGCAACCCACTCCAGTACTCTTGCCTGGAAAATCCCATGGATGGAGGAGCCTGGTAGGCTGCAATCCATGGGGTCGCGAAGAGTCAGACACGACTGAGCGACTTCACTTTCACTTTTCACTTTCATGCACTGGAGAAGGAAATGGCGACCCACTCCAGTGTTCTTGCCTGGAGAATCCCAGGGACGGCAGAGCCTGGTGGGCTGCCGTCTGTGGGGTCGCACAGAGTCTGACATGAATGAAGTGACTTAGCAGCAGCAGCAGCAAAGAAAATTATTAATTTATTCATTCAATGTTCAACAAATAATGGGTTAGCCAAAAAGTTCCAATGGGTTTTTCCATAACATCTTATGGAAAAACTCGAATGAATTTTTTGGTCAACCCAATATTTATTACACATCAATTGGGTAGTGGTTTCAATGTGGGCCAAAGCAATTCAGTCCTGCCTTCGTGACATCCTGAAGTTTAATACTTAGTATCGCAGCCTGGCCTCTTCTGCTTTTTGTCCCTGCCCCTCCCCTTCCCTTATGCCCCTCCCCTTCCCTTATGCCCCCCCCTTTCTCTTATGCCCCTCCCCCTCCTTCTCCTGCCCCTCCCCTTCCCTTATGCCCCTCCCCTCCCTTATGCCTCGCCCTTCCCTTATGCCCCGCCCCTTCCCTTATGCCCCTCCCCTCCCTTATGCCCCGCCCCTTCCCTTATGCCCCTCCTTCTTCTGCCCCTCCCCCTCCCTCCTCCTACCCTTCCCCTTTCCTCCTACCTCTCCTCCTGCCCCCCTCCCACCACTGCCCTCTCTCCTGCCCCTTTCCCTCTCCGTTCTGCCCCTTCCTTCCTCAGGCTTCTCTCCATCCTCCTTCTGTTCCTCCGCTCTCTGTCTCTTCCCTGTATTCTTCCTTCTCTTATTTCCCCTCCTCCTCCACCCCACTTCTTGGTCACTGGTGCAGGAACACTAACTGATCCCATGATGCTTCCCAATTTCACAGATTTCCCTACTCCAAAGGGAGTCTCAGTTTTCACACCTCAGCTATCACGACTTTGGGCATTCTCTTCCTTGTACTCAGACTTTTTCAACCCCCTTCTTTCTTGCGTTTTGTCTTCAGGATCTTTTTCCAGTTCTCCAAGAACTGGAACCTTTCTTGTTCTCATTTCCTCAATCCCTTATGGTTGTACTTCTCAGTGAAGTAGCTGACAGGCATTACAGTATTATTCCTGTACTGAAGTCTGTATCAGGGAAAAGAAAAGCTTCACGTTTCAGAAGACTAAAACCAGACACTTGACCTAGGGCCATCAACCTGTAAAACCCTTAAAATGATCCAGAACTCTCCTTCATAAGAGCTATAAAAATCACCAACTAACCCTGTAATCCCTCTAATTACATCTGTATTTCTTCAAAAACTACTATTCCAAATAAGAATCCCCGAATCAGCTTTAACCATTTGTTTGGCATTTTCAATAGTTTTGTTTTCCTCTGTGTTTTCATTTCAAAGATATATTATGTCAACTGCACAAAAGCAGTCTACGAGGTAAAGAAAGAGCCCTTGACCAGGGTGACTGACTCTAAAGAAACTTGGTTGGCTGGTCATCTTCAACTGTTATGCTGCTTCTAGAGAGAAAACTGAGTTTCACTCCTCTCAATCACTGAAAAAACACACAAAGATGTACTTGTACATACAAGAAAAAAAAACTGCACAATCTGGAGCAAGTCTTTAAGAGCTAAATACACTGCTGTATTACTTAGTGCCTTTTCCTCTCTAACTTGTAATAGGTGACAAATCTTAATCTAGCCTTGACCAACTCTGCTCCAAATGGATATCACCTGTCCTGAATTTTGCACACGGCCCAAGACTCATCCAAGGTCCAAAGGCAACTCAATAACCAGCTCCATGCAGAGTTAGTCTTAGTGTTTCTTCTGCTACTGGATTTAACCATGACTCTTTTTATTACTACAGACTCTAAGCATGGCAGAGGCACTCTTGCTATATTAATACTCAGGGCTTCTCCGTCTCTTTCAATGAGGGAGAAGCTGGCTTTCTGTTGCCCTGTGGCTTGGCAAGAACTGGGGATTTTTAAACAAAAATCTCTGCATATCAGAATTGTGAATCTCCTTAAATGTTTTTTTTTTTCCTCTCAGGGGTTTTCTTGGTGACTACCTCCTAATTTTGACCTGTTTTCTCTATAGGTAGAGATATCCTCCAGCTTTTCCTATTAATCTCTATGTATTTGGCTGCCTTGATCAATATTCTTTTTTTAAATCCTGAGTATTTGTGTGTCTCTGTGTGTTTCTCATCTACCAGTTTTATCAAAGGCTTTTACTCTTAAAGTAACCATGGCCCTTTCTACCAGAACATTTTGAAAAGTATTTAAACAAAAAACATTCTTGCTTTTTTTCCCCCTCCCCTCTCAGGTTAAGATATATTTATGTGGGCCTTGAAACAGAATGCAAAAGGGTTTATGAGCACCTGGCTTATAAAGAAGGAGGCTTGGTGGAAATCTTCAGCTGAGCTCTCCTGAAGACTTGCCTGTACTCATAACTCATATATTCTTTCCTCAGAGCAGGACTGTTGGAGAAATGTCCTGCTGAGTTGTTGTTAGTCACTCAGTTAGTTGTTGTTAGTCACTAAGTCACATGACTTAGTCACTAAGTCAGGTCCGACTCTTTGAAACCCCATGGACTGTAGCCTACCAGGCTTCTCTGTCTATGAGATTTCCCAGGCAAGAATACTGGAATGGGTTGCCATTTCCTCCTCCAGGGGATCTTCCCGACCCAGGGATCGAACCCACATATCCTGCTAACCTCTGAGTCAGCTTGGAAGCATCGTCTGACTGAGCAGCTCTTTTCAAACAATCCCTTCAGCAGGACCCTAATCCCAGAAGCCTGTTAAGACTCCCAGAGTTCTGCCTGGAGGGTAGCAAGGCCACATCTAGCTTTCAACAGCTCCTACCCTGCTAACTTCTAATCTGTTGGCAATTTCTCTGAAATAATGCACAGCTTGGAGGTGAGCCCACCAGGCCTCCCTGGGAGATGGCCTCCATATCACAGATCATTACAGAGGTTAACTGCAGGGGCATCAATTAAAATTCCAAACATTAAGAAAAAAAAAATTTGCAAAAGGGACTTCTCTCAAATGAAGCCCTTCCTGTACAGCCTGGTTGGCCCCACATTTTTGAGGATCTTCAGTACTCAAGGGGGCCTTTCTGATAGCAGCCAGACTTATACTTGCTTACCACTTGCTTACTACACAGGAAAATGTTTTATCTGCTGCTCTTTTTAATTCAATTACGTATACGACTATGACTTCCACTTCTGTGTTCTCCCACTGGGTCCTGGTGCTCAAATAGGCAGTGGTCCTAACATGATTGAGTGGTCCAACAGCATGTCCCACTCCCCTGTGGTTTTAGAGCAGGACATGGGAGCTTCCACAAACTGGATGCACATTTCATGTCCTGAAACAGCTTTTAAACTGTGTTTTAAACTGTGGCTAAAAACTGTCCACATGCTGATTTCGATTAGATACCAAAAATGAACACTGAGAGACCCAGGCTGCTCTGTTCATGGCTGGATTTTGTCGAGGCCTCGGAATGGAGCACTTCCTGCCTTCTCTGACTCTTTCTGACACACCGGTTTATGTCATTGATGAAGAAGCTTATAGCTCTGCATGGGTCTTTGGACTGCAGGCCTGCACATGTCAGCTCATGTAAAATTACACAAGCAATTACAGACTAAAAGTACACACACGCACTATCCTCAGTGAAATGCCAGCCATGGGCTAAGAGCATCTGCCTGACAAATGCTTTAGCCCTGGTTGAGCCTGTACCTATGGCACCATCATAATAACATGTTATAGACCGTTTTCACTTTTCAGTGTAAATTCTGGGCATTTGGGTCTGTCATAGTTGTGGAGGAAAAAAAAAACTACAAGATAACCTTAGAGATTCAGCTTTGTAACAAAAAGTTCTTTTCCCTTTCTAGATTCTGAGTCAATTTCTTTAAAAAGTATCCTGAGATTGTAAAATGAGCTTCACTAAAGAACTGGTACCAATTGCAATTACTTACCTAGATGGATCAAGATTTTCTGATTACTATGCAGCTAAAACCAGTCACAAGATAAACTCGATGCAGAGGCTAACGTATAAGCTATCATCTGTAAATTCTGATTCCAAATTCTGATATTTATGCAAATAGACTCATGAATCTCATAATGTGTAAACATTACAAATTAGAACTTCTAAAATAAATTTCCCTTAATAAAATACTGCCATTGGCTATTTTATAATGATGAGGGGTTTTTTTGTTTTGTTTTGTTTTCTTTACATAGGATTTTGATTGAAGAAATTTTAAAGGGGTCTATCATCTTTAGGAAACCTTGAAAAAAGTCTCAATATACAGACTAAATTCCAGAGCACCAAGCCTTTCCCCTGAGTCTGCACTGAAGGAATGGGCATCAGGAGATAAACACCGATTTTCTGATCTGCATACAGAGACCATACTACTTGTTCCACTTGCTTTGCATGGTTAATATCAGTATCAAATTAAAAATGCAGGGGCAAGTCACAGATGCTTTGAACAAACAGGACCAGAGAGGCCACCTTTTAAATATACCGGATCAATTATATCACAATCTGTGGGGATGCAGCCAGAGGACAGTATTTTCTAAAGTTCTTCAGGTAATTTTATTATGCAGCCATGATAGATACTCACAAGTCCATTAACATTTTTATTTTAAGAAAAATCTGAGGGGACTTTCCTGGCGCTCCAGTGGTTAAGACTCCGTGCTTCCAATGCAGGGGACACGGGTTCAATACCTGGTTGGGGAACTAGGATCCCATATGCCAAGCAGAGCATCAAATGAATAAATAATCAATGAAAACTTTGAGTCCTAGATATCTCTCCATGAATAGCAGAGCACAGCATAGAGCCCAAGCCACTTAATCTCAGTCTAAGCACGTCTCACCACAGCACACGGCTGTCCAGGCCTCAGCAGCCTTTGTGACCATCAAACTGACTACACGTATGTACATGGCACATCAAAAGTATCTGTGAGATGCAGGCCCTCAAGGCTCATTACTAGAAGAAATATACAGTAAAATTCAAATACTGAATTTCTTATTTTCCTATTTCCTTTTCAAAAGATTTTCCACTCACCTGAGAGACTCCATGAAACAGGAAACCATGATCCTGGGTGTCCCAGGAAAAAGCAAGGGCTCCTCAGAGATGTTGCCAATTTTCTGCAGATGGGGGTGATGTTCAACTCCTACAGAAGAATAACAATGCTATTTTTAGTATCATCGGCTTACAAAGAATCTAGAATCTAAGATTCTGCAGCTTAGGCCAGCCCGTTCAACAAGAAGTGAGCAAACGGAAGACATTAAGACAAAAATACCATTGCCCACTTATGCCCAGTTATGGTCACCAGATTGCCCAAATGAAAGATGATTATCTATGAACGTGAGGTAACAAATTTACAGGACACTCAGCACAGTGACCCATAGAAAATGTTTAATAAGCTACCATCAGTATAACTACTTCAGAGTCTAAGCTAACAGCAGAGTTGTCATTAGGCAAACTCGCATTGGAAATCTTGCTCCATCCATTAAAGACTACTTGACCCATTAGAAAGTCCTTTCACCTCTGTGTCCTGGTTACCCCAGCTGTACAGTTAGGGTAAAAATACTGCCTAGACATAAAGAGAAATGATGTCTGGATACTGACAAACCTTGAAACATCACAAAAGTGAAATATAAAAGGCTACATGTTGTATGATTCCACTTACAGGAAGTGTTCAGAATAGGCAAATCTATAGAGACAAAAAAAATACATTCGTGATTACCAAAGACTGGAGGGTGGAGAGGGGCTACTTCGAGGGTGTGAGGATTCCGCCTGAGGTGACAAAAATGTTCTAAAATTATATTGTGATGATGGCTGTACAATCTTGTGAATACACTAAAAAAAAAAGTTTAATTGTACATGTTAAATTAGCAAAGTATATGGCATGTGAATTATATCTCAATAAAACTGTTCAGGACTTCCTTGGTGGTCCCGTGGTTAGGACTCCATGCTCCCACACAGAGACACAGAGACAGAACGGGTTCAACCTCTGGTGGGGGAACTAGGATCCTACATGCCATGTGGTACAGACAAAAACAACAAAACAGAAAAAAAAAAAAAAAAAAACCCGTTCAAAAAATATGTCCTAAAGAACTGAGGCAGGCTGTGAATATTAAACAAGTGGACACATGTCATATGCTTAGCCCAGTGCCTAGAACAGAGGACACTCAATTAAAAGTAACTCTGGGGAATTCCCCAGCAGTCCAGTGGTGAGAACTCAGCGCTTTCATTGCTCTGGGCCTGGCTTCAATCTCTGGTCAGGGACTAAGATCGTGAACAGCATGGCAAAAAAAAAAAAAAAATTGAAAAAAATAAAAATAGCTCTGAAGATACTGATGCAGGAAGAGGTCAAGTAACATAAAATCTGTTGTCACAGTAACAACAGGAAGGTACTAACACTCACCTACAAACACAACTCCATTCAGAAAACCACACTAAACACAATTTCTTAACATTGTCAAATGAGGCAATGGTTTCAAAGGTAAATTATAAATAGCATCAGACAGCCCAGGATGGGAGGCTGGGTTGGAATGTAATGGAACTTGGGGAGAAAGATCATGGTCCAGACTCCTCTCCTCACACACCTCCTCCCAGGGAAAGACAAAGAAATGAAGCAGGGTTTCAAGGTGTGCCCAGGAGTCCTCACTAATAAAGCCAGAGTTTTCCAAAATCACTGGTTTCCAAATTCTCCTCAGGACTTCACATTTCCTTTTCACTAGAAAGGCGAGGTGGGGGATAAATTACAAGGACTTAAGAAAAGACAGTCAGAAGAATCAGAAAATTCCATTTGCGGGGGAAAATAATCAAGATGTTTAAAGTCACCACCAGCCATTTCTGGGGGTTATTAAGACAGTCAAACCTCTTGACTGTAATCACCCCTAATTAGCCATCAGCAACTCATGAAATTACTCATGGTATTGAAGACCCTTAAATTCCTGGGTCTCAGCCAAAAATTACACTGAGATCCACCAGGAAGAAGGCCAAGAAGTGCAAATTGGAACAGTTAAAACCCCTCTGAATCCGAGGCACGGTCTTCTTACTCTTGGCTGGGAAGCGGATATGCACAAAGACGGGATTTAACTTGGAAGTCAAATGAAATCTCTGCCAAGCTCTTGATAATGATCAACTAATCAGTAATTATTTACTTAGTATTTGGGGCGCTCAGGTTCTTTCCAAGGTGCTATGGAATTCAAGAGAAGATGAGGCAATGTAGGGTCTTACTTTCCAACCTAAAACGTGGATAAGTTTTAGGGACGTGAAATTGTGTCAGAAAAGGTCAGAGTCGTCCAGAATAACGTAGGGTGAAGGGTGTGATGCAGATACCCTGAGCATAAATGGGGCTAGCTCAGGAGGAGAAACACTAGGGGGCTAGTATCAACAAGGAAGGTAGGACTGAAAATCAGCCCTTAGAGCCTGTGCGGGTTACAAAAGAACAATCCAAAGGGGTTGGCAAGAGTGTACACTACAACCTGAAAGGCCTGGGTCGAAGGCCAGTTTTCCCACTTATTAACCAGGGGACCTTAGGCAATTAACCTTTTAGACTTTCAACTTCCTCTCCTGTAAAATGGGGGTACTATCTGTAATACGTTTGTTGTGAGTATTAAATATGTATTGAGAGTCCATGATGTGGATGCTAAACACCCACTCTCTCTCTCTCTCACACACACGCACACACACACACACACACATCAGGCATGGTCCCTGCCCTGAAGGAAATTACTGGGTTGGCCAAATATTTTATTCGAGTTCTTCCATAAGATGTAACAGAAAAAAAAAACCTGAAGGAACTTTCTGGCCAACTCGATACAATCTAGATGCTGGAGGGCTGCACAGCTGAAAGAAAGTGAAGCATAAATAAGTATAAAAATAAAACTGTGATGAGAGCCATGGAGGAAGGTGCAAGGTGCCTCAGAAAGTATACTGGACAGTGGTCAGAGACAGTCCCTCTGAAGAAGACCTTTATGCTGGGTTTTGAGGGGTGAGTAGGAGTCAGTCAGGTGTGTGAAGAACTGGGAGGAAGGAGGAGGCAGCATGGCAGGAAAGTAGCAACAGAAGGAGAACATGAGAAGAGCTGATCCTCTACTGAGTAGTAAAATCCCCAGAAGGTAGTAAATGGCTGGCTGAGGTGGGCAGGGAAAGAGGTGTCAAAACTGACCCTCCCCAGGTTTCTGGTCGACGGAAGTAGCAAAAGGAGGTGCTAATGGAGCTTTTTTGGTTTCCTCAGGAAATGAAGGGCAACGTTGAGGAAAGAGAGTATGATACAAAGCAGTGGTTTCCAAATCTGACAAGAAGTCAACCAGAAAAACATCTTAAATCATCAAAACGGTTTGAAAATAGATTTACAACTGCTGCTGATAACCATGAACCGCGTTCTTTCTGTGTATTTTGCCTTCGGATATTTGCTGATTACAGAATGAAGCCAACACGATTAGCATGTCATTTTAAAATACAGTTCCTTTCATCTTTATGCCACCCTTTTAAAATTTCCATTTTGAGTGTATGTTTTATGTGGTCACATCATACACTGGTAGGTTAAAAAAATAACCAAACATAGATCAGTGCTATATGCTGAAACATTTTTTACTGATGGGGTGCAATCAAAAAAAAAAATTTGAGGAGGCCACTACTCGAATGTTTTTTGACCAACTTTTTGTCAGATGTGACTGGTCACTTTTATCTCCGGAGAGATAAAACACACTCACCAGGTGAGCGTACCCTGGGTCCACTTGGGTTTCCATGACTATAATAGAAAATAACAAATCTGACTCCATGTTGGATCTTTCTCTCTTAACTTTTGCACTATATTGCTTTTGCTACAAGTTAATCACTCAAGGGATGTTGCCTATAGTTTAAAGTGTACATAATGGTCCATCTCTGGGAACCCTGCCTCCCACACCTGAGCATTAAGCTAAAATACCTTTGTTTAGCTCCCAGGAAACCTCCTGACCAGGCCCACCTGTGAATAGCTGAAGGAAGGAAGAAACTGACACACGCCCTCTGGAGTCTGGCTGGAACCAGGAAATCACTCCAACAACTTATCACCCTGTTGGAGGGCTTCCCTAGTGGGTTGGTGGTAAAGAATCTGCCTGCAATGCAGGTTATGCGGGTTTGATCCCTGTATCAGGAAGATCCCTGGGAGAAGGAAATGGCAACCAACTCCAATATCCTTGCTTGAGAAATCCCACGGACAGAGGAGCTTGGCGGGTTATTGTCTGTGGGGTCACAAAAGAGTCGGACACAACTCAGTGACGAAACAACTGCTATAACCCTTTCTGCTTTACCTCTTCACCTCCCCTTCTTTGTTCTATATAAGAAACTAGCATCCAAACCTGGACAAGATGGTTCTTTGGGATATTAGTCCACCATCCTCGCAGCCAACTGGCTTTTCAAATAAAGTCACTATTCCTTGCCCCAAAACTTGTCTCTCCATTGACTGGCCTGTGGCCTGTCCTGCGGCGAACAGTACAAGCTTGGACATGCTACCATGATTACTGTGTGTGAAATCAGTTCTGCTTCTCAAACTGTGGGTCATGACCCATTAGTCTGTCATGAAATCAACTGCGTGAGTCATGACCTGCACCTTTTTAAATGAAATAGAAAAGAATGAAAGAGAAAATAGCAGTGTTTATCACACACAGTGAGGCCAAGTGAGGATATCTCACTGAGGCTCCTGGTCAGAAAAGTTTAGAAACCCTGGCTCTGGTGGATCAGAAGGCACTGCGGGATTCTCGCTGTGATGGGGGGAATAAAATCGTGAAGATGGAGCCAAGACATGTTACCCAAGCCCTGGGAAATGCCAGGAGAATTCTGATGAGATGGATGAGAAAGAGTCCTTGTAGGTTCTGGAGCGGGGAGGGACCTGATGAAAGTGAAGTTTCCCAAAAACCCATTTGGCCACAGTTCCAGGACTGAGTAAACACGCTATCTGTGCAGTGAGTCGCCTTTGGGGGTTTGCTCCTGTTGATTTATAACCTTTCTTGACAGTGAACAAAAAATAATCAATCTAGTTTCTGTTGGAACATATGCTCCCTGGTGGCGGGAAGCCCCGCTGGTTCTCCTTTCCACAGAGAGCTCGCAGGAAGGTTGGACCAGGCACCTGACATGGCTCAGGCCAAAGTCACAGGCCCCAGCGCCTCGAGGGTGGGGAGGATGTGGCAGGAGGCGTGAAGGCTGGGGACCGGAGGATGGAAAGAGGCCAGGAGAGATGTGACTCAGAACAGGAGATGGCTCCCTGACCCAGGGGTCACCGTGCCCTAGGCACTGGCACAGCTCTGCTGCCCTTTCTTACAGTCCACCTCTGAGCATCCTTCCTGCCCCTTCTCCTGGCCTGCAGAACCCCTGGAAGACCCCCTCTCTGATTTCAGTGTACCCCAGAAAGAAGCATCTGCTCAGCCTCTCAGGTTTGGGTTCAGTGAGACCAACTTGTGGCCACATCCCAACCACAGACAGGCCAGTCCCCCTCCCGTCCTCCCACAAGGGAAAGCCACCACCCAGACAAACAAAGGCCCTAGTCCCTGGGCAGAGGAAGTGACTCACCAGTGCAAGAATGAGAACCAGAGGTTTCAGAGAGAGGGGCCATTTAGACCCCAAGTCAGCACCCAGGCGGATCATGTAGTGAGGACAAGTCTCAGAACCTATCTATTCCTCTGTGAAAGCTGCCCCCCGAGGGTCCTGATAGGCCGGAGCTGCCGGAGCCTCCATCCTGCCCTGTCGTGTCTTCACCAATAACGCCAGCATCACCTTCTCCTGCCCCGCCCATGTCTCCTCACAGAACTGTCCTCTCTTAGAGCTCCGGCCCGCTGTGTACAGCACCCCTACCTGAGGCCAGGCTGTCTGCAGACCAGAGTACCAGGTGTCAGCTCCCAACATCAGGGCATCCAACCCACCTCTGTCTTAAAGGATCAGAAAAGCGGAAGAACACTCAATGTCAGGAATCAACTTTTACTACACATTAGATACACGAGATAAACATGTGATTTAATTCTCATGGCAAAACTGAGACCATGCAATGGTAGGACTTGGACTTGAAGACAGACCACCAACCACAGGGCTTCTCCTCTTTTCATTTTATTAGACTCACTGCCTCCCACCTAGCTGAGAATCATAGCTGGATACTCAATAAATGAATGAATGGAGGGATAGATGCTACCCCAAGGAGACCTGGTGTATCTCACCTATTTTGCTAGGAGATGAAACATTTCAAGACATGACTTGACTGTGCCATGAACATCACTTAGAGAAAAGTGAGCCAAGATGAGCAATGTAATAACCTGTTATTTCAGATAATAATACTGTAGCTGGGAAATCTAACAAACACCTACTGAGTGGGTCCCATGTGTCATATGGTATTCTGAACATTTTATATTCAGTCATTTTATCCTCACAACAACCCCATGAAAGAGGTATCATTGAGAAATGGAGGTACCAAGAAATTAAATAACTCTCCCAAAGTCACCCAGCTAGCAGGTAGCAAAGTCACAATACAACCTAGGCAGCCTGAGCCCAGAGTTTATGCACTTAACCATCATTTGATGCTGCTTGCTATCCACACACGAACAGTGCCAGCTTAAAGGAGCAAAACAGAGGTTGCTTCTGCTGCTATCTTTTCCCTGGTATCATCTAGAGTCAAGGAACCTTCTAAGTCCCAATGGATACGTTGGATTCCTCAAGTCGCAACACAGCAGAGTGGTCCCATGTCTTCTGTAGGGCTGGGACCAGTCATCCTGAGATCATCCTTGAGTATTTGTATGTGGGGCATATAGGTTACCAGCTAATGAGCTTTCAATACCTCTTGGGTTAGGAAGCTTCATGTGAGATAGTACATATGACAAGGGGTGGGGGGATCCCGGCCTCTGAGGAGCTTAAATTTTTATTGAGGCAGCCAAATAAACATACAAAAGTGAAAGTGAAAGTCGCTCAGTTGTGTCGGACTCTTTGTAACCCCATGGACTCAGTCCATGGAATTCTCTAGGCCAGAATACTGGAGTGGGCAGCCTTTCCCTTCTCCGGGGGATCTTCCCAACCCAGGGATCGAACCCAAGTCTCCTGCATTGCAGGCGGATTCTTTACCAGCTGAGCCACAAGGGAAACCCCAATACACAAATACATAAATAAATATTTCTTTCACAATGACACAGTACCCGAGACTGAGTGCCCAATGGCTGGTACAGGCAAAAGGAACGCCAACAGTCCAAAAAAGTAAATATCACAGTGGACTTTATTGTTAGCACTTACATTATTCTTTTGAGAGAGGAATATCCTTTGAAGAGTCACCACTAACAACAAGGTGGGCAAATTTGCCAGCCAACAATAGGAGGTATAGGACAGAAGCTAAAAGCTTGTAAGCTAGAAGCTTACAAGAGAATGGATTATCATCTCTTTTAACAGAGGTGTTAGGCATGCTTGCTCTATGCTCTGTTTATGCTTCTCCTTCACTGGATGGGGAGCTTCTCAAGGCCAGGGATAAGTTTATTCATCTTTACATCTTTACTCATCTTTGCCTGGTACACAGTGGCTATGCAATAAAAGCTTGAGGAATGAATGAAGGATGAATGGTGTGTGTCTCCAACAGACTTTTACTGAATTGCTAGGTGCTGAATGAATTGCTACAGACTGCCCTTGAGACAGAATGAAGGCACCAGGCCACTGCAGATGCGTGCTGCCTCCACAGCAGGTCCAACCCTCCCAAGCCCTCTGCTGGCTATCATCATCCGCCACAGCCCTTTCAGGAAAGCCTGCCCCAGGCAGCAGTGCTGTGGTCTGCTCTGCTCTGCACTGCAGTGCTCAGAGTCGTGTCTGACTCTCTGTGACCCCATGGACTGTAGCCCACCAGGCTTCTCTATCCATGGGGATTCTCCAGGCAAGAATACTGGAGTGGGTTGCCATGCCCTCCTCCAGGGGATCTTCCCAACCCAGGGATCGAACCCAGGTCTCCCACATTGCAGGCGGATTCTTTACCATCTGAGCCGCCAGGGAAGCCCAGGGTATTGAGGAAAACAGGTCTTGGGGCCCCAGGCCTGGTCACATTTCCAGTATCACCCTACTGGGCTGAGGCCAGCCAGAGAGATGGTCCCCTAATATTCCCTCTGCTCTCTATCTTTGGTCTTTCCTCCTACCCCTTGCAAAGCCCACCCTTCTTCCACATCCCATATTCAAACTCAGCCACAGAACTCATTTCTTCCCATTAAACCTCCATTCTGCAAATCGGCTGGCTTGTCCAGAGCATCCTGAGAACCCAGAGAATTGGAATTAAGAAAAAATGTTGAGAAGATCTTAAAACTCTCTGGATACTTTTAAGCAAACACATTACAGCAGGTTTTGCTAACTCATTAAAGAAATCACCTTAGTTCTCCTTTCTTCCCTGGAGAAACTAGGTAATCAGCATGGATTAGTCAAGGATTTCAAGGCAAACTACATCATTTCACGGTCATCGACATTAATGTGGTGTATATTTGTTTTCACTCCTAAAAAATGTTTCCCAGGTAACCCAGGAAAACAGTCCAGGGTAGAAATATCAGGCAGGCAAGATATTTTCAATAAATGAGCCATTTGTTCCTGCTTCTGTACAGAGTTGCTTTTTCAATTTCAGATGACATGATACTGCAGATAAAAGGGAGAAATGTATTTGGAGTAAGAATGCTTTCTCTTATCCAAATATTACTTACTTAGTCATTTGATTTACAGCACTTGATAAGCCTGGTTGAATTTCTCTACTTCTGTGTAGGTCTCACATTCAGAACTCTAATCCAGCAAAGAGTCAGACACAACTGAGCGGCTGAACTGAACTGAACTGAACTGAACCCAGCGATTGTCACAGTGTATCATTATGATTCCTGCTTTCCTTTCCTCCACATAACAGGACACTACAGAAGAGTAAAGACTTTTCTCAAGGACTTATTTTTTATATTCTTGGTTCCTAGAACAGCACTTCGGGGCATAGTAGGTGTTCTGTGATGACAGGAAGAACTTACATTCAGTCTCACTTGGAAGGCCTTCTCTTCAGGCATGATTGTAATACATTTCAAATGTACTGATGCCCAGTCTGAATAGAGACTCTACTGCTTTGTAAGAACTATAACTGTTTCTGAAATTAACACCATCAATGACATTCTCTGCTCTCTTCAGACACACATCACAGTGAACTGTGAAGGGATGCAGCCCACCCTCACTAGGAATCAAAGATACCTACAGTCAGACTCCATTTTTCCTCCCTGCTCAGACTCAACCCCTCCCCAGCATCCTCCGCCAAGAATGATTTGTAATCCCTGGGTTGTAGACATCGAAGGAAACAAGGTCAGACTTCCACAGCCTGAGCTCTGCACAAGAACCGCAGATTTTCTGACGTGCTGCCCAAGCCTTCTCCAAGATGATGAGCCATCTCAATGCAAAAAGCAATATATTTTCCAGCCACTTTTGATCGAAGGCAGGTGGCCATGGGACGAAGGGCAACTCTGGCTCAGGCGGAGCTACCCTTCTGGCCCACCTTCTCTTCCTTTTGCTATAAGGTCCAGGTCCTGACATCTACAAACGGCCCTTGGCCCTCTGGCAATCACCTGTGTACATCTGTGTATGCATACACACACACACATACACACACACATCAGGGAAGGTGGGTGTGCCCAGTGTGCTAATACTAACAGAACAAACTCACAGACAGTAAGTGTCATTTTTATCCATGAGGTGGGTCTAGGTGAGACTTAATGGCTGTGTGCAACACTTAGAAAAAAGATGTTTATAAAATTGCACATGTTTATTGAAGAAAAACTGAAAACAACAGGGAAACATAAAGAGGAAAGCGATAATTACTCATAACCTCACAATCCAGGTTAACCACTCAATGTTTCTGGTGTTTTTCCTGATGGTGTTTATTTTTATGCTTAATAATTTTATATGAAGTGAAAGTGTCAGTCACTCAGTCGTGGACGACTCTTTGTGACCCCATAGACTGTAGCCTGTCAGGCTCCTCTGTCCATGGAATTCAAACAAGAACACTGGAGTGGGGAGCCATTCCCTTCTCCAGGGGGTTTTTCTGACCCAGGGATTGAATCCAGGTGTCCTGTATTGCAGGCAGATTCTTTACTGTCTGAGTCCCCAGGGAAGGTGGATACGCTCTTTTTGAAAACAACCCCTAAGTAAGAAGGATCTTAAATAGTTATACCTTTTGGCTTAGTGATTCTGGCTTTAGGAATCTACTATAAGGAACTAAGCAGAGAAATGGGTAAAGAATTTCCTACAAAGATATTCATCACAGATTCCAACAATAAAGGAATTTCTTAGATATGTTATCTGACTTCCATGGGGTTAACTACTATACAGTGATTAAAATATGAATGTTACTAATAAAATGCTTATGATTTAAAGTGAAAAATAAAATGCAAAACTATTTAAGTGATTATATATAGAACATATAGATAACACACATAAGTAAATAGTAATATGTAATATAAAGATTATGCATAAGTATATATTAGTAAGTAATATATAGACAACATATATAAGTATGTATTCTATGTTTTAGTATAGAATATTAAAATATTTTAATTTCTGTCTAATAGTTCACCCCACGGAAGCCAGATAACATATCTAACGAATTCTTTTATTGTTAGAATCTGTGACAAATTTCCTTATAGGAAATTCTTTACCTGTTTCTCTGCTTCATTCCTTATAGTAGATTCCTAAAACCAGAATCACTAAGCCAAAAGGTATAACTATTTAAAATCCTTCTTACATATGAATTGTTTTAAAAAAGAGTGAAAGTGAAAGTTTAGTCACTCAGTCGTGTCTGGCTGTTTGCAACCCCATGGATTGTAAACTACACAGGCTCCTCTGTCCACGGGATTTTCCAGGCAAGAGTACTGGAGTGCCATTTCCTTCTCCAGTCTGTCCACCTAAAATCCCACTGAAATGGGTGAAATCAACACACTTGCCAATAATGTTAGCATTATAATAGTTTCCAATTTGATGCATAGTTAGTTAGGGTAAGCAAGTAGCTACAACAAGGCATCCCAGAGTTTCAAAGGCTTAACACACAAAAAGTTTTTGCTCAATTCATTATCTGATGTGGGTTGGCAGGGGCATTCTGCTCCACACAGGCATGCAGGCATCCAGGGAGCCAGTCTCCTTTCACCTAAGGATGTCACATTGTCTAGGGCCTCAGAATCCTCCACTGTTTTTTTTTTTTTTTTCCACTTTCCATTCAGTGAACAAACAAGGGAAAGGGGAAAGCATGTGAGACTGGGCTGATAGCTTCACAGAGGTAACTTAAGTCACTGCCACTCTCCTAGTCCATTAGTCATATGGCCACACCTAACCACAGAGCCTGTGGGAAGGTGGTCTGTCCACATTCCCAGGAGCAAACTTTTGGGTAAATGACTTTTCCTGGTACAGGATGGGCATCAATGTGTTAGTCACAATAGGCAAAAAAAAAAAAAAAAAAGTCATTTTAACTGTATTTCCTTTGATTATAAGTAAAGTTGGAACAGATTTTCATTTTTATTATCCATGTGCACTATCTCTTCTGTGCATTTTGCCAGTTTTTCTGTTGAGTTCATAATGCTTTCAGTTGAGTTTTAAGAAGCACTTTCTATATTAAGGACACTGACACTTATTTTCTCAAGTTCTTTCAGTTTGATTTTTGTCTTTTAATTTTGCTTATAACTTTTAAGGAAATAAGTTTTCTTTTTTTTTTTTTTTTCTGCCATACAGTAAATCCTTGTTAGTTCAGTTCAGTCGCTCAGTCATGTCCAACTCTTTGTGACTCCAAGGACTGCAGCACGCCAAACTTCCCTGTCCATCATCAACTCCTGGAGCTTACTCAGACTCATGTCCATCGAGTCAGTGATGCCACCTAGCCATCTCATCCTCTGTCGTCCCCTTCTCCCTCCTTCAATCTTTCCCAGCATCAGGGGCTTTTCCAATGAGTCAGTTCTTCACATCAGGTAGCCAAAGTATTGGAGTTTCAGCTTCAGCATCAGTCCTTCCAATGAATATTCAGGACTGATTTCCTTTAGGATGGACCGATTGGACCTCCTTGCAGTCCAAGGGACTCTCAAGAGTCTTCTCCAACATCATACTTCAAAAGCATGAATTTTTCAGCAGTCAGCTTTCTTTATAGTCCAACTCTCACATCCATACATAACTACTGGAAAAATAGCTTTGACAAGATGGACTTTTGTTGGCAAAGTAATGTCTCTGCTTTTTAATATGCTGTCTAGATTGGTCATAGCTTTTCTTTCAAGGAGCAAGCGTGTTTTAATTTCATGGCGACAGTTACCATCTGCAGTGATTTTGGAGCCCAAGAAAATTAAGTCAGCCACTGTTTCCACTGTTTACCCATCTATTTGCCATGAAGTGATGGGACCAGATGCCATGATCTTAGTTTTCTGAATGTTGAGCTTTAAGCCAACTTTTTCACTCTCCTCTTTCACTTTCATCAAGAGGCTTTACAGTTCTTCACTTTCTGCCATAAGGGTGGTGTCATCTGCATATCTGAGGTTACTGATATTTCTCCCAGCAATCTTGATTCCAGCTTGTGCTTCATCCAGTTCAGCATTTCTGATGATGTACTCTGCATATAAGTTAAATAAGCAGGGTGACAATATATAGCGTTGACATACTCCTTTCCCAATTTGGAACCAGTCTGTTGTTCCATGTCTGGTTCTAACTGTTGCTTCTTGATCTGCATACAGATATCTCAGGAGGCAGGTCAAGTGGTCTGGTATTCCCATCTCTTTAAGAATTTTCCACAGTTTGTTGTGATCCACACAGTCAAAGGCTTTGGTGTAGTCAATAAAGCTTTGGCAACTTGTTAGTTACCTATTTTATTTACTTTTTGTCACAATATTTATTTATGTGATTTCTTAACCCAGTTTAGACTTTTCTCCAGTATTAAGAGTCAAAACCTTGGGGGAGGGCATTTGTGACGGTTGAATGCTGTGAGGAAGCACTGTTTTATTTATTTTTTTAAACTTTTTATTTTTGTTTCGAGGTATAACCGATTAACAGTGTTGTCATAACCTTTAAATCTATCAGTCATTTCCTTTGTGACTTTCTGATCGACATCTCATCACCAAATCACAAAGCACAGAAAAACTGGGAGATTCTAACCCAACTCTCCAAATCCATTATTTTTTAGTCATGATTCACAGGTGAATAAACTGATGCTCAGTGAAACCAGATGACTGTTACAAAGTATCACAGCTAATTAGACGCAGAGCTCAGACTAGAGATTTTTAATTTTTAATGAGGGTATAATACGTGACAGGCTGCACTGAACACTTTTCAAACATTATTTTATGAGGCAGGTGCTATCGATATGCCCATTTTACAGAGGAGGAAACTGAGGCTGCGAGCAGTGAAGCACTGTGCCCAAGGTCACCAGAAGCAATATGCCCCTAGGAAGGGGCAGAAGCGTGGTGAAACCCAAGGCCCCCTGGCTTGTCTTGGCACTCCACTAAGTTGCCTCTCAGGTCCCCTGACCCACTGCATCAGACACACATTTCCTGGAGAGCTGTTTGTGTTCACATTCACTGATGAAACACAGGTTGCAGCCTGGGTCTGGCCAGGGGAGCTGGTATGCGTGAGGTTGTGCTCTGCGTGTTCACTCCACCACTGCTTTGACCTTGAATCCAGAACGTCATCTCAGTGTGTGGGGACACACTTGCCCGTCCAGGACACCTCCTGGCTCCATGCGCCTCGACCGCCATAAATCAGCCAGCCACACACTCTGCCCTTGGTGCTTCTGAACATCAGAGGAAAGGATTTGCCTTTTCCTGCTCGGCTCTTGGGGCTTCTGCATTGACATTTGAATTATGTCATTATTTTTTTAAGCGATAGAAATCTAGTCAATGATTTGTAGCAATCACTGCTGTGCAATGTAGGCTGAAAGGTTCCATATATCCTTACGGAGGGAAACAGAAACCCAGCAAATTAGTCTTATTTCCTCAACACAATTCTGTGATAGGCTGGTATTAGGTAAAGCTGAAATTGGGTGCTGTGATTAAAAGATTATGATAATGCAAACCAGACGGCCATCTTGCGAATTAGGAAATATTTTCAAGGAAACCATGAGAGGCAAGTCATTGGAGTCAAAGGTCACACAGAGGTCAAGGGGTACAGTAAAAGGCAACTGGGTTTAGGAAGAATAAAACTGTTACTGTACCCTTTTTCTTGAACCCCATCATCAGAGGCCATGCAAGTCTGTTCTCTGCCTGTCTCCTCTGTCTGTCTCACCGACTTTCCTTGTGACACAAACAAGCATAGAAAAATTTCAATCATAACCCATCCCCCACTAATGAGTAGTGTACACTGGGTAAAGACTCTTACCCTCTGACCTCTTTGATAATTGTCTCCTGCGGAGGTCTCGAAAACCCAACATGAGACCTACCCTCTCATTCAGATGTTTTCCTGTATTTCTAGTTTTCTCTTGCT
Organism: Cervus elaphus; assembly: GCF_910594005.1. Taxonomy (NCBI): domain Eukaryota; kingdom Metazoa; phylum Chordata; class Mammalia; order Artiodactyla; family Cervidae; genus Cervus; species Cervus elaphus. Next base: position 82,227,455 of record NC_057826.1, read on the forward strand.
GGTGGCCCACCCAAGATGAACAATAAAAGGACCTGGTCACCGCTTCCACACCAAGCCCCCTTTCTGTCACCCTTTCCTGCTTTGGTGGTGGTATAACTATTCTCTTTTTTTTAGTATTAATTTTTATATTTGGCTGCATCGGGTCTTAGTTGTGGCACACAGGATCTTCAGAGTAACGTGGGATCTTTCGTTGCAGTGCACAGATTCTCTAGTTGAGACGCACAGGCTCAGCTGCTCCACAGCAGGTGGTATCTTAGTCCCCTAACCAAGGAGGGAACCCACATCTCCAGCATTGCAAGTCAGATTCTTAACCACCAGACCACCACCAGGGGAAATCCTGGTATCACTATTCTTCCAATGAATAGAGCTCAAAGCCTGCCTGGGCTTCTGTGATTCCCCCTCCAGTGACCCTGAGGCCCCATCTCTCGCCAGCTCTCAATTCTGCATTTGTAGTATCTCTCAGATAAACTTTCCCCTCTGCTCTCCATCTTCTACCAGCCTCTTCAAATCATCATCCAGACCAGGTAGTGTTTCTTCCATTTTCCGCTACACACCTTTACCAAAAATCAGATGGGCACACTTCTGGGTGCTCTATTCTGTCCTTCGCCAACACCACACAGTCTCAATTATTTTATCTATAAGTCTTGAAACCCAGAAGACTGATTCCTTCTACTATCTTTTTTTTTTTTAGATTTACTTATTTATTTAATTTGTTTCTGACTGTGGTGGGTCTTTGTTGCTGCATGCAGGCTTTCTCTAGTTGCAACAAGCGGGGGCTACTCTTTGTTGCAGTGCACGGGCTTCTCATTCCAGTGACTTCTCTTGTTTTGGAGCACAGGCTCTAGGTGCTTGGGCTTCAGTAGCTGCAGCACATGGACTCAGTAAGTTGTGGTGGTGCACGGGCCTAGTTGCCCCATGGCGTGAGGAATCTTCCCGGACCAGGGATTGAACCAGTGTCCCTTGCATTGCAAGGCAGATTCTTAACCACTGGACTACCAGGGAAGCCCCCTGATTCCTCTTACTTTCTTTTCAAAATTATTTTCAGAAATTTGATGACATATTTTGGTATGGATTTCTTTGGGTTTATCCCATTTGGAATTTACTAATCTCCTTGAATCTAGAAACCTTCCTAACCTCAAGAAGTTTTCAGTGATAAGTTCATCAAGGACTTTTTCATTCCCATCCTCTTTGCTCTCTACTGGGATTTCAAAGACATAAAATGTTAGCTCTTTTGTTAGTTCTACAGGTCCCTGAGAATCTGTTTTTCTTTTCTTCCACTCGTTTATTTTTCTCTCAGTTGATCAGATTGGGGAATTTTTATGGTTATATCTTCAAATTCACTGATTCATCTCCATTTTGCTGTTTAGCCCATCCAGTGAGATTTTTTTTCAGTTATTGTCTTTTTCAGTTCTAAAATTTTCATTTGATTTTTCTTCATGCCTTTTGTTTCTTTGCTGAGACTTTCTATTTTTTTCGCATTTAAGCACATTCATAACTGCTCACTGAAGCATTTTCATGATGACTGCTTTAATATCTTTGTCAGAAAACTGCCACATCTCTGTCATTTCAGCACTGGCATCAGTTGATTGTCTCTTCTCATTAAGTTTGAGATCCCCATGTATCTTGGTGTGACAAGTGGTTTTTAATTGAAACCTGGACATTTTAGGTATTCCCTTATGAGGCTCTAGAAATTACTTAAACATTCCATTTTAGCTGGCTTACTCTGACACTGCTTCAGCAGAGGAAGGGAAATCCTATCACATTACAGTCATGTGGGGACAGAAGTTCAGGCTCCCCACTTGGCCTTCACGGACAGCTAGCTGAGTGGGCAGGGGACTCGTCATTACACTGAGCAGGGTAGGAGGTTCTAGCTCCCAAGCACGTCTCCACTGATACTTTCCTGGCTGCGAGGGGTAGGAGGGCCTCATCACGGTGCCTCACGTGGCCTCACCGGCACCCTGGGGTGGGGGCAGGAAGCAGGAGGGAATGCACGGCCTAGTTACTGCTGCTGGGTGGGAGTGAAGGCCCAGGGTCCCCACGCGTCTCAACGGAGAAATAAGTCCTCAGAAATGGCTATCATCATTCATCTAGGAGTGAGGAATGAGTGACCCCAGAGACAGAGTAGAACAGGTTACTGAAGATTAAATGGCAAAGCAGTGGCAAAGTCAGGACTGAATGCCCATGCCCCTGGCTCCAAGACCACCTGTCTACACACCAAACAATTCCAAAAGTACAGCAAGAATGCCAGCCCCCTGCCAATATAACAATGCAAAATCTCACCAGCCAAAAGGTAGTGGCTGCCTCTCTTCACATCCTGCCAGACCCCAGGCCAGAAAGCACACGTGGTTATGCACACCAGCCCTCTGAACAACACAAACACACGTCTACTCAAGACGGGCCTTCCATCCAACACACACAGCAAAAGCACACTCGAGAGCCAAGAACTACAGCATCACAGTCACCTTCGGGGCTGGTGGTCTCCCATCTGGAGAGGATCCTGGCTTTCCTACCGTTGGAATCTCTGAAATCAAGATACATCCAGGAGCTGGGACCTCAGAGCAGCCAGCAGGCCAGGCGCCCCCCGCCTCCTGGCTGGAGAGCCGAGTCTGCACCCAGCTGGAGGCGCCTGCCTCAAACCTGGGGCCTCTCTTCTGGCCCCAGCCACAGTCTCAGCACAGCACTGCTTACTCTCCAGCAAGGGAAAGCTGGTGACCTGGGAGGGGAAACTGCTTTCTAACAGCCTTTGTTTTTGTTTCCATTTAAAAAGGTTAGTGACTTTACTGCATGTGGAAAGAACCAAAGTAACAATTTCAAAGAGGCTCAGCATGTTTTGGAGCTGACCAAATATATAGAACATTTGGGTGGGGAGGAAAAGAAAGGGAAGAGAAGGAACAAAGTTTATCCCACATTTACCATGCACCAGACATACCCCTTGGTGCTCCATCGTGCCTTCTCCTGGCTTCTGCAGCAACCATTCCAGCCAGAAGCAAGTTCCAAACCCCTTACCATAGGCCATCAGACTGTCCAGAGGCAGGCAGAGGTTGCAAGACCCCAGCATGGTACACAACCATGAACAATGTTACGGGATGCAATTCGACTCATGAGATGGAGTGATGTAACTATTAAGAAATTGGTTGCATGCCTAAATTTCAAAACAATAAGATTTACATTTTAAAATTCATAAGAATATCTTGGCTACATTGTTATCACCCAGGATCATAAATACCCACAATCGTTTGATAGAATCTGTTTGATAGCTATGCTGTTATGAGCACTGGAATGTCTATGAGTGATTTTGTTGACTACAGGGCTACTTTAACATTTACTCTCTTTATTTTTTTAACATTCACTCAGTTGAAGACAATTTTCACATATTATAGTCATCTAGACCAGGGGTCAGCAAGCTCTGGCCAGTGGGCCAAACCTGTCTGGTCTTGTCACATTTTCAAATGGCTGAACAAATATCAAAAGGATACTATTTTATGATGTGAAAATGATATGCAATTCAAATTGCAGTGTCCATAACTAAGGTTTTACTGCCCATTCATTTATGTATCATCTATGGCAGCTTTTGTGCTCAAAAGGCAGAGCTGATTAGTTCCAACAAAGACCCTACAGCCTGCAACTGGCCATTTACAAAAAAAAATTTGCTGATCTCTGATCTAGATGGTCTGTCAAACAGTGGTGCTGGATTGAAAGCACACTGAGATGATGATGATAACAACCACCACCAACAGCTGGTGAGGAAGCCAAACACCCATCCTGAGATACCAAGTGGGCTGTTTATGAGCAAGCCCTCCGTGCAGCACTGGTGATAAACAGGGCATTGTGAAAAGCCACGTTCAAGCAAAATTATGCACCGAGCACCTGTGAACACTCTGTACATTAATTTTACGGGAAAAACATGGTCTGAATGACGAGAGACCTGAATTCTGTGAGGTTTTTAAGAACGCAGTCCTCCAGATATGGAGCAAAGGGAACCCTCTTACACTCTTGATGGGGATATAAATTAATACAGCCACTATGGGGAACAGTATGGCGGTTCCTTAAAAAAACTACAACTAGAACCATCATATGACCCAGCAATCCCACTCCTAGGCATATATCCAGAGAAAACTATCATTCAAAAAGATACATGCATCCAGTGTTCACTACAGCACTATTTACAATAGCCAGGACGTGGAAGCAACTTAAATGTCCATCCACAGAGGAATGGATAAAGCAGATGTGATACATATACACAGTGGAATATTACTCAGCCATAAAAAGAAATTGTGCCACTTGCAGAGATGTGGATGGAACTGGAGACTATCATACAGAGTAAAGTAAGTCAGAAAGAGAAAAACAAATACCATATATTAATGCATATACATGGAATCTAGAAAAATGGTATAGATGACCTTATTTGCAAAGCAGAAGTAGAGACACAGACATAGAAAAGACACATATGGATACCAAGGTGAGGGGGGAAGATGAACTGGGAGGTTGGGATTGACACATATACACTATTGACCCTATATATAAAATTGACAACTAATGACAACTAATGAGAACTGCATAGCACAGAGAACTCTACTCAATGCTCTGTAGTGACCTAAATGAGAAGGAAATCCAAAAAAGAGGGGATATATGTAAAAAAAAGAATGCAGCCCTCCCATAAAACAGGCTTCTGCGTCTTCCTTCTCCCACACAGCTTCCCATTTGAGGGTGCAGCTCTTAACTCTCTGTGACTTCCCACCTCTGTCACCCTGATGCCTTTCTCCTGGGCCCCCAGCCTTCCTCCTGCATAATAATGTTGGTCTCAGGGATCTCCTCACCTGCCCCCTCCAAAGCTGTAAGGCAGGAACACCAGTTTCTTTCTCCGTAAGGTGGACAGATGCCCCAGAGCTGACAGAGCCTCGGAGCGGGCCTTGGTTTCACGGAGTGAACGAACGCGGTGCACACACCGCCTCCTCCCTCTCACGGCAGGAACGGGGATCATCGGTCTGTGTCACAGCCGAGGAAGCTGAAGTTTGATGAGGTAAGCTGCTCACAGGCACTTAAGCGACAGAGTCAGGACTGGAATTCGCACCATTTATAAACACAGGGTGCTACGACTGTGTGTGGTCGGGGCTCAGAAAGTACTGGAAGCAGGGTGAAAGGACATGTGGCCAGGCCCACACAGAACCCGCAAAGCACATTAACACAGTCCCAGAAGGCCTTCCCCACGCTTAGTGAAAGAGGCCAGTCACAAAAGACCACCTGTCACATTCACCATTCACACGTGGACACCGAAAGAACACCGACATAACTTCCCTGCACGGAACTCGGAAAGTCCCAGCCCACAGCACCTCTTATATCCCTGGTAGCAGTGAGGTGTTGAGTTCCTCCGACGTGAGCCTGAGGAAAGAACAGACCCTCGTAAGGAAAGGAAGAGGGAAGGCCAAAACAAGCACCCTTTCTGTTTCTGGGTTCTCCCACCTGGGCCTCCCAGGTGCCCGTTCTCCGAGGGCCCCTCAGCGGCAGGAATGTTATTAGAACAGCTCCTGCTGTGGACCTAGTAATCACACGACCAGGAACTGAATTTCCAAAACGGAACATGAGAGCAGAACAAAACAGCACACTGACCATTCAGCTTGTAAGTACTAATTCTTTGATTAGGAAAAAACAAGAAACAACCTAGATCCGTAAAGGAAGATGGGGAACACCGAAAGGAAACCATGATGGGGCAAAATGACGCCAAGTCGTCATAAAGTTTAAAAATGGGAACTCCGACTATGTCAAGAGAAATGTTAACATAAAAATCACACTGTGTGCAAAAAGGCATGCTTCAATTAAAATACAGGCAAAGATCAAGGAGAAAACAATATGAGCAATTAGTGGACTAAGCAGATATGTGGGGGGGGGGTAGGGGGTGCAAAGAAGAGAGAGGAGGAAGGAGGAGGAGGAGAATGGAGGGATATTTGGCAGAGTTACATGAACAGTAAAACTCAAGGTAAAAAATAACATGGTTGTGGAATTAAACAGCCTTTCTGGAAGGCCAGTTTATTATGTGTACCATATATGTATATGATTATATGTATCAAATACCTTCAGAGTATTTATATCTTTTGTACCAGAAGCAACACTGTGCATTAACAGATGCACAAAAAATGCACAAAAAGAAGCCATTTTATTTATAAACAATATTGATAAACTGAAAATAACCAACATGTCCAAAATTGGGGACTGTTTAAGTAAAGTAAACATCAATATTTTAAAAAATACACTGCAACCATTGAAAAAAATCATAGTTTGGAAAAGCATTGAATATTTAGTACACAAGGAAAATGTTTATGATGTATTATTAAGTGAAAGGAGGAGTGAACAAAACAATATGTTTAGTGTAATACCAATTTTATAAACTCTGTGTGTGTGTGTGTGTGTGTGTGTGTGTGTGTGTAGAGAGAGAGAGAGACAGAGAGACTAGGAAGACACACATTCAAAATACTGGTCATTATTGGTTGGGGAATTATGGGTGATTTTTTTCTGTGTGTATATTTTCTGCATTTCCTAAAATTTTCTGTAATTAATATACCTTACCTACATAATCAGAAAAAATAAAGTGTTATATCTGGTAAATTAAAAGCACACTCCCAGGGAATCTCCAGCAGGGGCTTCCCTGGTAGTTAGTGGTAAAGCAGCTGCCTGCCAATGCAGGAAACATGGGTTGGATCCCTGGTCCGGGAAGATCCCACATGCCTCAGGGCAACTAAGCCCATGGGCCTCAACTACTGAAGCCCATGAACTCTAGGGCCACATGCCACAACGACTGAGCTCATGTGTTGCAACTATTTGCAACTATCGAAGCCCACGAGCCTATAGCCCGTGATCTGTGAGGAGAAGCCACGGCAGTGAGAAGCCTGTGCACTGCGGCTGGAAAATAGCCCTGACCCCTGCAACTAGAGAAAAGCCCACACAGCAGTGAAGACCCAGCACAGCCTAAGTAAATAAAGTTATTTTTAAAAAGCAAATCAGCAGTGCCATCATCAGCGCTTGACACTGGGGTCCACCTGGAGTTAAAAGGAATCCAGCAGAGTACGGCAGGGGCTAAAATGTCTCCACAACATCAACATCAGGCTGCTGCTGCTAAGTCACTTCAGTGGTGTCCGACTCTGCGAAACCCCATAGATGGCAGCCCACCAGGCTCCCCCATCCCTGGGATTCTCCAGGCAAGAACACTGGAGTGGGTTGCCATTTCCTTCTCCAATGCATGAAAGTGAAAAGTGAAAGTGAAGTCGCTCAGTCGTGTCTGACTCTTTGCGACCCCATGGACTGCAGCCCACCAGGCTCCTCCGTCCATAGGATTTTCCAGGCAAGAGTACTGGAGTGGGTTGCCATTGCCTTCTCCGTGCAACATCAGGCAGATTGTGGCAAAGACAGCTCCAGAAACCTCTAGCCCACCTCTCCCAGGCAGGGGTCCATGGCACGCCGATGGCTTCTTCAGGGTGCAACTCAGTAAGTTTGGCCAAAGACACAAGCTAAGGGCAGCGTGAGTGCCTGGAGCAGAGAAGCTGGGCATCCCTGCAACTGTCAGATGTGGGAACCCGGCCAAGCCCCGACCCACCTCCGCCTCCACACTCTATTCCTCCACACCTGCCCACAGTAAAAAAAGGAGCACTGCTTTGTGCTACATCTGCAGTTGTAACCCCACCTCTTCTCTAAGCAAAATCGCCTTACTTTTTATTTTAAGTGGGTTACACAGCAATAAAAAGGAATGCAGCACTGATACAGGCTTCAACATGGACAAACCCTGAAAACATTCTGAGGGAAAGAAACCAGTCACAGAAGCCTGGGTTGGCCAAAAGGTTCCTTCACGTTTTTCCACAAGATGGGACAGGAAAACCCAAACAAACTTTCTGGCCAACCCAATATAAGATTCCATTTATATAAAATGTCCAGAATCCATAGAGACAGAAGGTAGATTCATGGTTTCCACAGGCTGGGAAAGGAAGGAGTGGGAAGTGACTTCTAATGAGTATGGAGTTTCTTTTAGAGGTGCTGAAAATATTCTGGAATTAGATCACGGTGATGGTGGCACAACTCTGTGAATAAACTAAGGACCACTGAACTTGTACTTTAAAATGGTGGATTTTACAGTATGGGGTCTATATCTCAGTGTTTAAAATTTTCAAGTGGGTTACAATTAGACTTTCAAGTGGCTATACTTACATTTCTCAGCAGGTTATAATTACAGTGAGGTACTACCTGGCCCATTAGTGCTCCCCAGAGCACATATTCTGGAGTCAGATGACTTGGAATTCAAATATCATTCTGACGTTCATTTGTTGCATGAGCCCCTGTAATTTCCTTAATCTCTCTGAGCCTCAGTTTGCTAGGCTATTGAACAAGAAGAATAACCTCTAGCTCACGTGGACTGTTGAGAGAGGATTAAATAAGTGCACGCAGGTAAATCCCTGACATGGAGATCCGTAAACACAGCTCCTTCTCCCTTAGCTGGCGAGAAGATCCTTTAAACTTCAAGCAGAATAAAACCCTGGGCCTTGACTAAAACATCACCAAAGTCAAGCAGGACCTGAGTACGTGTCTGTTTTGGAAAGACACTAAATGGAGTTAGAGGCGAGGATGCCAGTGTATACCCTGTAATAAGACTTCACAACTTGAAGACACGGCTCCACCCTCAAGGTTCACCTACTGGGTTGGCCAAAAAGTCCGTTGGGTTTTCCTGTAAGATGCTACGGAAAAACCCAAACAAACTTTTTGGCCAACCCAATATTGTTGTTGTTTAGTAGTTAAGTCATGTCTGACTTTTTGCCAACCCAATATAACCAGCAATAAATTCTCCCCCACCAGTGGCCCCATGTCCACTCTTGGGTTGGACCCTCTCAACCATTAGATAAGCGTTGTTATTCTTAGCATCAATCAAGGATGAGGTGACAGGAGCTCAGAGAAACCAGAAAATGGGCAGAGCTGTGATTTGCACCCAGATTAGACTGTCACCATGGGTCCTAATTTTGCTTTCAAGGCAGCTGCCGTCTCCACTCTCAGCCAGTCTTCTCTGGGCTATAGGTGACAGCAAGGCTGGCAGTAGGCAGCGCTGGTGTGGAAGGGCCATGCACCAGAGGATCTGGCAGGAGTCACCACCCCGTCCAGCAGCTCTGGCCGCTGAGCATGGAAGTGGGGGCAGGGGCAGGGAGTAGAATGAAAAGGGCGGCTGGAGGCCAGGGAGCCAGCGGCAACGGGAGGGGGGACCAGAATTCAAGGCATGTGAGGGTCGGAGGTCAAACAAGTGAGATCCATCACCCTAAGCGAATCTGAGAGGTGTGGAAGAGAAGCTGCTTACATCCTTCCCAGAAAGGCGAGAAAAAAGTGATGGGTAACCTTCCCCTGGCACATCCACGTGCCTGAGACTGATGGAAGCTTTCTTCATTCCCATGCATCTCATCCATGTATGGACTTCCCCGGTGGCTCAGACAGTGAAGAATCCACCTGCAATGTGGGAGACCTGGGTTCCACCCCTGGGTTGGGAAGATCCCCTGGAGGAGGGCAGGGCAACCCACTCCAGTATTCCTGCCTGGAGAATCCCCACCGACAGAGGAGCCTGGCGGGGTACAGTCCATGGGGTCTCACAGAGTCGGACACGACTGAGTGACTAAGCACACAGCACAGTCTTCACTTGGCAGGTCCACATGCCTAAGACTGCTGTACGCTGTCTACATCCTCACGAATCTCACCATTATTACCCATAATCATCGCCCAGTATTGTTATGACGCCCATTTTACAGACAGGAAAACTACAGCACAAGAGGCTAAGGTTCAGGGCTCCCCAGCATGGCAGAGCCAAGGAACTTAGGGAGCTGGTTCCCACCCTCAGGGCCCCAGGGCTGCTTTCTGACCTGGGGAAGGAGGCGGACCCACCGCCAATGACCAGACTCTCTCCTCCATCCTCCTCAAAACAACAGGAGATAGGAAAGGTCTGCTTGGCAACTACAAATTTGTAACCTGCTGATATGATTGAAAGGTTTCTGAGAAGGAAGCAGGTAGAGCAGCTTCCCTGCAGTCCACATGCTCCGTTTTTATAAGAAATTAATCTGAGCCTCTGAGGAAAATGGTTAAGTCAAAGCCGTGGCTTGTCACACCCGGCCCCCCTCCCGCCAGAGTCATGTGGCCGCATCCCTGCCGTAAATCAAAGGCCAGGCTCCCCTTTCATCAGATGCCTACAGATAATTCCCCTGAGATTTCCCTGCTGGGGCTCAGAGGGCCACGGCGTAAAGGGTTAACATCTCATTTCCTCTCATCTTTCAAGCCTTAATCCCCATCCTGAGCTGGGTGCATTCCAAGCCCACCTGGAGCAGGTCATGACGAGCCCCAGCCCACGACTGGCCCTTCATTTCCCCTGGCAGGAGATTAGATGGGGCGCCCATTAATCACTCATTACTTGGGTCCTCGCTGCTGGCCAGCCCCCGGGCAGTCGGCCAGCTGGCTGGGAGGACTGCCCAGCCCAGGTCGTGGCAGCTCGGTGCCACCCTTCTGGGACAACCGCCTTGTAAGCCGGCTCTCTGGACCACGCCCGGGAGTAGAGGGGCTAAGGTAGGAAGCTGCCAGGGTACCGCTCAGTGACCCGCTTAAGCAAGGCTCATAGGAGAAGACAGCAAGCACAGTATGCTCAGGGAAGCGTTAGTCGCTCAGTTGTATCCGACTCTTTCTGACCCCATGGACTGTAGCCTGCCAGGCTCCTCTGTCCATGGGATTCTCCAGGCAAGAATACTGGAGTGGGTTGCCATTTCCTTCTCCAACGTTCAGGGAAAGATTAGGGAAAAAGAAAAAGAGATAAGCAGAAAAAGACCACTCTCTCGGGACAAGTAACCAGCAATACAGAAAACTGCTGCCTACCTTCCTCTTCTTAGAGGAAACCAAAGGGAAACTGGGAGGAGGAAAATGGAGAGGGGAGGGGATGCTGAATGGATAATTAATTCTTTATCATCTCCATCACCATCATTATTATTACTGCACAGCTGGGGGTGTTCATTTCCTGGATTTGAATATAAAGTGATATTTAGCCCTTTAAACACAAACCCCCTGGACATGAGAGGTGTGAGATTACATACTTTTTCTAGAGCACATACGTCCTGTCCTGCATGCTCAGTCACGTACAACTCTTTGTGACACCATGGACTATAGCTCGCCAGGCTCCTCTGTCCATGGGAATTTCCCAGGCAAGAATACTGGAGTGGGTTTCCATTTTCTTCTCCAGGGGATCTTCCCAACCCAGGAATCGAACCCGCGTCTCTGGCACTTCCTGTAGTGGCAGGCAGATTCTTTCTGAGCACCAACTGCCTGCCAAGCACTGACAGTTACGGAGCAGTTAAATAGGATGAGAACTGCACTGGGCGCCCACTAGGGGCTGGACTTTGCTGAATGCCCCGTGTGCCTGTGCAGCGGACCCCACACCAACCCTCTCGGTTGTGGCCATCCCTCGTTACAGACAGGGAAATCATGACTGGAGGGGTGAGGGCACAAAACAAAGGCTATAGAATGAAGGAGAAGGGTCAATGACCAGACTCCACTCGGGTAAGGAGGAGGTTTGAGTCACCACGCCCAGAGAGGGAGGGAGTGACTGGCCAGCATGCTCAGCTCTATCTGGGGAGTCCCAGTCCACTGTGATTCCAGGCAACTTGGGGCTGCAAACCAATCCACTCTGGCCCTTCTCCCTTGGCGCTTGCTCTGGCCCAGAAATAAAGTCAGAGTGAGCGATCATGATGGGAGCTAGGCTCACCTGCCTTTATGGGGAGGGGTAGGGAGCATGCTTTCAGGACTTAACTGAAGACCCCTTTGACCAAAGGAGGGCTCAGTTCCAGGGCTCACTCCTTAAAGTCAAGGTCAAGGCCTCTGTTAAAAAGGTCCATGCTATGTGGGATCCTGTGGCTTATTTGCCCACCACCTGTCATTAGAACCTCCTTTGTAAAGGCAGCCTTGGGCAGTGATCCTCAAACCTGAGTGTGCAGAACTACCTAAGGCCACCTTTACAATGCCCACCCTAGGCCCTGCCTCCATTCTGGAATCTGAGTTTTTCCCACCAGATCTTAATTTTGATTCAGGTGTTCTGAAAACAACCCTTGCAGGGAACAGTGATATAGCAGGAAAGCACCAGACTGAGAAAGCTAGGTTTGAAGACTTGGATTCAAAACCTGAGTTGTTGGCCTCAGGCAAGGAAGAGGAGTTTCCTAAAGTGCAGATAATACTGTTGCTGTCACAGGTTGCTGGGAGGATGAAAGCATCAGGCCCAGCACACACTGGCTCATTAAACTTGACCTGAATGAGTTCATCAGGCCAGCAAGGCTCCAGAAACTGGAGAAGTCGGTTTTGACGGGTTGGGGAAAGAAGAGAAGGCAAATCAGACCCAAAGATGAGAAGTAGGCCAGCATCAGTTGCACAGGTCAGGCAGAGGGGGGTGAAGAGGGGGGACCCTGAAATAAGGCAAGAGTCAGCAATGCAACCTAAAGGCACAGCCTCACACTGCAGCTCCCCGCCCCCGCCCCGCCCCGATGTCAGTCTGTACCGTATGTTAGCTAGCAAAGCAACACGTCTCACCCATTATCATCAAAGAGAAGCCAGTTAATACACATATGTAAATATGTTTACATACATATGTAAATAAATATCACAACTCTTCAGACACACAAAAAGAACGATCAAAGGTGGGCAAAGTGGAGAGAAGAAGAGAGAGGAAGGAAAAGTAGGATGGAAGGTCAAAGCGAGTCACATTCTCAAGTTCTCTGGTGCTGGCAATGTGCTGGGACTGTGTCCCACAGCCTGGGAGAGGTCCTCAGAGCAGCAGCTGTTCTGGAGAAACTCCGAGGTGGCTGAGGAGATGAGGCATGCCCATTAGAACACGTCTAGGCTGAATACAGAGTCAGTGCAAAGAGCGTAGAGGAACATCTAAGATAGGCTGGGATCCACTTCCTGGCGAAATTTAGCCCAGCGGAGAGGAAATCTGAATTTCTGAGCTAGGATTAGGAGGCATATAAGACCACAATAAAAAGACCTGGTAAGTAGAATGAAGGACTTCAGGCAGGAAAGAGTTGAGCAGCTCTTGGATCAAAAATGTAGACTTAAATTAAGGCAGAAGTCCCTGAGTCGGGAAGATCCCCTGGAGAAGGGAATGACTACCCACCCTGGTATTCTTGCCTGGAGAATCCCGTGAACAGAGGATACAGTCTATGTGGCTGCAAAGAGTCGGACACGACTGAGTGACTAACACTTTGAAACCCTTAGATGAAGGGTGGCCTTGATACCACCACGTCCATACCAGTGCTTTCACACCTCTGGGTCTTTGCTCAAGCTCTTCCCTCTGCCTGGCATGATTTCCCTCCTGAAAGGCTTTCCCAGCTCCTTGAACTGCTCCCCATGTTTCAAAGCCCAGGTGAAATTTCCCTAGCTCTTCTCATACAGGAAAATACTTCTCCCTCATCTGTGTCTCCTTTATGTCTCGCACACCCCAGTGATTAGCTTTGGTTTGTGGTTCTCTTTACATCTCTTTCTCTCTTGGGTGGCTGTATATCATCTGTTAGCCTGTCAACAATTCAAGGGCAAGGATATCGTCTTGTTATTAATTTAAGCCCCAGCACATAGTAACAGTCCCTGGCACACAGCAGATGCCCAAAAATATTAGCTGGAGAAGATTTAAAGAGAAGTGAATACTGGGAAGCCATTGTGATTTCTTGAAAAGGAATGATGTGGCCAAATCAGAATTTGAGGAATATTAATCTGTCAGCATGAAAGATGATGGATTAAAATGAAGAAAGGGACTCGTGGCCGGGAGTCAAGAGGGGAGACTATTACTGCAATGTGGACATGGTTTAAGGAGGAGGCAGAGGGAGCAGAGACAGGAAAATAATTTCCTGGGATATCACAAAAGAATGTGGAAGGGACTTGGTAATGAACTAGCTACAAATGAGGGGGATGGAACGTGGAGTCTGGTGCTCTCAAACATAGAGACTCCCAGCCAACTTGGAAAAAGGTGGTATGGAGAGAAATGTGGGGGGATGGGCAATCAATATGCAGACACTCTTTAGGATAATGTGACTACAATCACAATAAGCACTTCTGGGTCAAAAAAAACAACAACACCCCTTCAAGTCAAAATATCCAACCCTGATCTTATTCCCAAACTTTAGCTGTATTTAACAATGAACTGGAACCACTTCCTCATGGGAGACTGAAATAAAGATAAGACCAAGCTGGCACCCTGCTGGATGCTGGGCATGGAGATCACACAGGTTCAGCTGACTAGCCCTGCCCACAAGAGGCCACACCAGTTGCTTGTTCAGTGGGGGCTCCAGTATCCTGATCACCCAAACTCGCTTCCGGGACCTCTGGGAAATCCCTGTTCCAGCCCTGCAGAAGTTTATAGGAAAGTCCCGGGACTCCCATCTGCTTCCTTACATTAATTTCAGGGCTAGATTTTGTTTTCTAAGTAATTCAACCATGGTGCCAGCAGAAATCAATAGGAATTGAGTAGCGCTGTATTTAAATCACCTGTCAAAAAGGTTTTCTTCTTTGTATTTTGAGACCCAACAAAATCCTTTTCAGCTCAATCACTTCATCACTTTTATCAATGAAGTAGAAGACGTGGGCAGGTTATACAAATTTTAAGATTTTAATATTTAGATTATGCGGTGCCTGGGTGCCTTGGGCTGGGAAAGGACAGCTGGACAAGATGATTCGTTAGACCTCTCTTGGGTTTCTATTTCTCTTATTCCAAATTCCAACAGGCATCCCATGATCGCTTTGGCTACCCAGGTCCGAGGCTTCAGATTCACTGCCTGCCAAGGGACAAAGGGCTGCGTGATGGGGGTCACAAAGGAGACCGGAAGAAGCGCGAGCACGCACATTCAACAGGCTGGACTGGAGCACCCCGGCGCGGGGCTGAGTGGGGATGCTAAAGGGGATCCCAGACCCCACACATTCCAGATGCTAAGTGGGCTCGAGAACGACCTGAAAGCTTCTTCCCAAGTTAGGACTGATGTTATTTCAAAGAAAAAAACAAAACAAAACAACAAACCCCCAGTAACTTCGCGATCGCTAAACTCCAGCGCGGGCTAGTTCCGTAAAAGCTAATCCTACACGCGCGCCGAGGGACCGCAGGTTCTTGGGCTGCACTCGAGGAAGTGTCCAGAGTTGGCGGAAACAACCCATCCACTCCGGCTCCCAGTGGCGCTGGGTTGCAGAGGTTTAGCTCAGACACATACACAGATCTGAGGCTTTCTAGAAAACGGTGTGGCCGAGGCCCCAGGATGGGGCTCGACGCGCGCCAACCGAAGCTCCACCAGCTCTCCCGCCCGGGCAGGAGGTTGGCGAGGCTCGCGGGCTGGGTGTGCACTCACCGGTTCCCAGCTACCGCGACCCAGAGAGCTGGGGGCCCAACTCCGGGCCGACCAAGGTTGACTGTCCCTAGAGTTTCCGAGTGGGAGGGAGGAGGGGTGAGTGCTGGCGCCGGGACAGAGCAAATCCCCCAGAAAGCGAAGAGGGGAGAAGGAGGCGCAGCCGTCGGGACGGACCAGACGCGCGCTGGCTCCCCCTGCCTGGTTCGGGAGCAGCCCCCCGGCGCCCCTGACACACCCACTGCGCCCGCCGCCCGCGCCAGCCCTCCTGGCCGTCCAGAGGGGGACGGAGAGGCGGGCAGCGGCCGGGCCGGGAGCGGGGACCCCCGGGGCAAGGCGGAAGCGAGCGCGCGACGCGGGCGGCTCTGCTCACCTGGCGGTCGGTGTCCCGGTGCGGCCAGCGGCTGCCTTGCCTCGCCCCCGCGTGGTTCCCGGCGCCGGGCAGCCCCGAGCCCGCCGCATGGACGGCCGCCGCCGCCGCCCCGCGCCCGTCCTGCAAGGCTCCCGCTGCGCCGGGGTTCCGCGTCCGGCTGCGCGGGCGGCCAGCGGCTGGGGCGCGCGCGGAGAGCTCTGGCTCGGAGTTTGCGATCGGGAGAGCCGGGATCCGCGCTCCCTCCGTCCCTCCTCCCTCCCCCACTCACGGCCTCCTGCTGTCATCTGGAGCCGCTCCTGCCGCCCCCTGGCGGCCGCCTCGGGAAGCACCGGCCCTCAACCCACCCGCACGTCGCAGAGGGCCCCTTACTAGTGCCACTGAGCCCCGTGTGCCCAGAGAACAGACATCATCCCCTAGGAGGACAGTCTAGACCGAGGAAACCAGGGAGGAGCGTGGCGAGAGTGGAAGGAAGAGGTGCCCGGGCTGGCCAAATAAGAGGAAAAAGGGGTGAGACCAGGAGGTGAGTAAGCTGGAGAGGGAGGGTGGAAGGCTTCGGACTTCGAGCTAATCTTACTTATCCTGAGGTTTGTGAGAGCCCCTGAAGGGGCGAGGCACGGGAGGGATGCGGGCATCTTTGCGTTTCGGAGCAACCATTCTGGCTGCACCAGGGTGAGGCTGAGGCTGGAGGAGGGAGCAAGCAAGGAAACTTGCTGTAAACAGGAGAGAATGCAGTGACTCTAAGACAGGAAAGGGGACCCCTGGTCTAAAGGGCACATGTAGTCACACGTGCGCACTCACACACCAGAAAAGCCTCACTGGCTCCTTCTGAAAGCAAGGGACAACGGACAAGAGCCCTCCGAATTCTAACTAGGATTGGGCAGCTTGAGGGAGCAAGAAAACAGGCTTTGGACAGCCAGAGACATCTGGAACTTTTCTGGTCTTAGGGTAATACTATGTTTCACACACACACACACAAACCCCACATACACACACAGGAAAAAAAAATCCTGCTGCAAAGCAATAATAATAAAAATCAAAGTTAGATTCATATATCTGCGCCCTTCTTTTTACTCATTGGCAAATATCATCCCAAAGAGGGCATGACCAAAGTTACCTAGATAGCTAATGGCGGCAAAATGACTAGAGCCCAGTTTCTTGGGTTCCTAATGCAGTGCTACATTCCTTACATTCAAATGGAGGCCTTTAGAGCTAGTGAGGTTGGAAAGAGTGACTGTGGGAAAATGTCCCTGCTGTACCAGGAGGAGGTGGAGGTGACCTTAAATATTTGAAGAGATTGTCCAGATACAGGTAGTCTCAGTAAATGAGTCAGCCTGTTTGTTTGTGACTGCCTCCGGAGCCCGGCTGCAGGAGTTGTTTTGAGAGTGCAGGTGGCAGCAGAATGGGAGCTCCCTGCCCCGGAGCCAGGTCAAACAGGGATGGGTGTGGTGTGTGGGAGCAGTGAGGAGAGCAGCAGGGCGGGCAGCCCCCAGAGGAAAAACATTAACAAAAGAGAGTAACAACCCAGGAGATCAGGACAAAGAAAAGGCTCTGACTTTGAGTGCCGACTACTGGCCTGGAGCCTGGGCGGAACCCGTTCTCCCTGATTCAAGTTGGTCCAGATCGGGTGAAATAATTCCACTTCAGTCAAACAGATTTTGATTGGACCAGGTGGCTCCTGGTGTAAGTGGGATTAAATTAATTCTGAGTGTCATGAGTCCCTTGAAAGTCGAAGTGTTAGTCTCTCAGTTGTGTCTGACTCTTTCTGACTCCATAGACAGTCGCCCACCAGGCTCCTCTGTCCACAGAATTCTCCTGGCAAGAATCCTGGAGTGGGTTGCCATTTCCTTCTCCAGGGGATCTTCCTGACCCAGGGACTGAACCTGGGTCTTCAGCATTGCAGGCAGATTCTCTACGGTTTGAATCACCAGGGAAGCCCCATGAGTCCCTTGGGTCCAGATTAAGTGGCTCTAACAGTTCTGATCAGTTTAAACCATTTAAAATGAGAGAAAAATTATGGAACATTGGGATATACTGAATGCCAATGCACTGGACACTTAAAATGGTGAAAATGGTCAACTTTTTGTCATTTATATTTTACCACAGTTTTTTTTTTTTTAAAAGAGGAAAACTAATAAAACTTGTTCAAATTGGATTGATTTATTAACTTATTGAAGAGATATATACAGAGTGCTCAGCAGGGTCTTGGTACTGAGAGGGAAAGATGAAATGAAGAAAACATTTGAGTCCAAAGAAGCTCCGAGTCAGGCAAGAAAGGTACAAAACAAAAAATCATACTGGTCGGTGGTGGGTATAATTGGGACATCTGTAGAACTCATGGGAGGGGATCAGAAATCTGGAATGTTCTGCCTGAGCTGAGTCTACAGGATAGGGGAAGTTCGTCAGGCAGAGCACAGTATGAGCAGGGCTTAGGAGCCAAGGATATGGGTTTTTTTTAAACTAATTTTAGACATACAGACAAGTTGCAAAAATAGTACAAAGAATGCCCTTCTATTCCCACCCTTCTTCCCTTGATGTGAACAGCTTACATAACCAGAGAGCAATTATTATTGACCTAACTTGATCCAAGTGACCTAGGCTGGCTTTCCAGAACTGGTTCTGAACCACTTCAAACTTGTTCAAAGAGTTGTGACCATATTCTGCTTACATGTCCCAGAGTGTTCTCTTAAAGTCAAGACTATACTGTGAAATCCAGTCTCATTTTAAACAGAGATATTTACATTATATATATTAGAAGAGAATATTAATAATTATATAAAACCAGCAAGTTTTCTATCTTTCAGTCCTGTTGCATTTCTACTTAACTGTGTGTGTGTGAGTGTGTGTGTACACACGCATGAACCAGATTGGCAGGATTTTGTCCTCATGTATGAGATAAACAGACTTCCCAGGTGGCGCTAGTGGTAAAGAACCTGTCTGCCAATGCAGGAAATGTAGAAAACACGGGTTAGATCCCTGGTCAGGAAGATCCCCTGGAGGAGGGCATGGCAGCCCACTCCAGTATTCTTGCCTGGTGAACCCCATGGACAGAGGAGCCTGGCAAGCTATGGTCCATGGGGTCACAAAGAGTCGGACATGACTGAAGTGACTTAGCAAATGCACGTATGAGATAAACAACTAGCCCTCAGCAGCAGAGAAGGCACAGTAGAATGGGTGCCTCAGAACCCTCCCAGGCCACCCCACAGCCCTGGCAACTCCCTGGAATGTCAGTGTCTTCTAAACACAGCATCCTGGAGGGCAGCTGCCAGCTACCCTCGTGCATAGCTGCTCGCCACTCACGAAACAGCCCATACTGTTGATGGAGGCTTTCTGTTACAAAGCCTCTTTTCACTGTTCACTGAAACCTTTTCCCTGTGACTACTGCCCATTGACCTGAGAAGTGACTCCTAGAATGAGAAACAAAATTCAACCCCTCTGTCAGCTCCGTGTACACAAGGCAGCCCTAGTTTCCACCTTCTGCCCAGTATAGTGTTTGTCGCTCATTCGTATCCAACTCTTGGTGATCCCCATGGACGGTAGATTGCCAGGACTCTCTGCCCATGGGATTTCCCAGGCAAGAATACTGGAGTGTGGAGCCATTCTCTTCTCCAGGGGAATCTTCCTGACCCAGGGATCAAACTCGGATCTCCTGCATTGCAGGCACCAGGGAAGCTCAGTACAATTATGGGTTGTTAACGCCCCCTTCACTCCCTTGTCCGAGTTGCTGGTCATCCTGCACAAGATGGCCAACCACCTTGCTTTATTAATCTGTTGACTGCCTAGTGCCACATGCCCAGCGTTCCTCCATTCCTTCTGGGGGTCCTCAGCCTGGAGCACAGTGTCAGCACCAGTGAAGGCTCCCAAATGTTGGAGGACCAATGGTGTACTGCTGAGAGCAGCTTCCTGGGATTTCAGAGCATATGGGACTGGAATAAGGGCCAAGTATGAACAGACTGCAGGAAGGCAGCTTGGGACAACCAGACCTTTGTGGGGGAACATATGAGTAACACAGCTTCTGTACTTCACTCACAAGCACTTGACCAGGAATCCTTTTACTAGCAGAATATTTCTTGGGGCTAGTGTTCCAAAAATTACGCTTTGAAAAAATACTGCTCTCTACTCGACAAACACTAGTGTTTTCATCTTAATGGCATTTCAGGGGGTTGTGTCCCAGCAGGGAAGAAAAGCCCTCCATTATCCCTACTTTGTTAACATTTGGAGGTGGAAGGGGAGCAGACTTGCAGTCAAACCCCTAATTTCAGGCTCCAGCGAGGTACTTTCAGGATCCATCACCAGGCTTGCAAAATTGTCCTTTTCATCTTCTTGGTTGTAAACTTTTGTAGACTGTAAAGTCAAGGCAAGCTTGTGCCCAATGAGTAATAAGGAAATAAGGAAAGCGTGATTTAAACAAAACAACGTGACACAACACAGCCCCTTGCGAAGGGGTAAACATGTAGTTTTAAGCTGCTTCTAAGTACCTTGGGTGAGTGTTAAGAAGCTTTCTCTCCCCTGCTTGCCTCCTTAACTTACTTCTTTCTCTTCCTCCTCTAGGGCATCTGGGACAAAGACCTAAAGATCGAGTTCCTCCTGAGGGCCTGCCTGGGGCTGGCGCCCACGTGACCACACGAGAGAAGAGCTGCAGCCTCAAGCTCAGAGGACAGGAGCAAAAGGACTTAGTGGAACGTGGGTTTCTGGTGAAGTGTTGGGGAGTCTTCAGACTGTCTTCAATTTGTCTAATTCCCCTTTCCTTTCTTGCCTCATGGCCAGAAAGAGGAGATAGGAAGCCTCAAGAGTTACCTGGTACAAGACAACTTCTGGAATCCCAGATATTCCAATTATTCCTCTTTTTCCTCTTTGAAAGCGGTAATACTCTCAGCTAAGAAGCATCACTCAGCGGAAGCAGCTTCTCTCCAGGAGTAGCAACACTGCGCAAGGTGGAGGGTGGACAGCACAGCCTCTTGATCCACAGGCTCCCTTTCTCCTTCTGGTGATGATTAACCGGACAGAGACAATTGACGGCGATGGAAAAAGTCCACATGCAAACGCCTGCTCCTCTCACACATGACTGGTCATTGTCTCATTCACCCATCCAACCTGTATTTATTAGAACCAACTAGGAATGACTGAAAGGAGGAGTTAAGTGAAGTCAGAAGAGGACAAGGTGGGAAAGATCGCCCTAGACAGAAGGAAACATACTTGCAAAGGCCCCCAGGGGAAACATGGCCCACCTGGGATCATAAAGAAGGGCTGTGTAGCCAGGGCTCAGGGAGAGAAAGCGGGGAAGTGGGCAGCGGGCGGGTTTGGCTGTGTGAGCCTTCCAGGCAGGGTTGACGAGCCTCTGACCACGGCGAAGGCACAGGCACGTCCCATCAGAGCAGATGTAAGCTACAGGCTGGAGCAGGGGTTTAGGGACGCCCGCTGCCTTAGATGCTGGATAAGGGGTCCCAGAGGAGAAGTGGGGGCAGCTCAAAATAGTGGCTCTTCATCAACCAATACCAAAACGCATCATCCCATAATCGACAGGGAGAGCCATGGTGTGCAAATCAGTTAACAGTCAGTGATGCTTACCATATGTAAAATAGATGGCCAATGGGAATTGGCCGTGTGACTCAGGGACCTCAAACTGTAGCTCTGTGACGATCTAGAGATGTGGGATTGGGTGGGAGGAGGGAGGGAGGTTCAAGAAGGAGGGGACATATGTATACCTATGGCTGTATACTTATGGCTGATGTGTGGCAGAAACCAACACAATTTGTAAAGCAATTATCCTCTAATAAAAAATAAATACTTTTTTTTTTTTAAGTGAGTGATGCTTATGGTCTTTTCTGTGAGCTGGGTTATCTTCAAATGAACAAGAGGAAGCCTCTGAGGGAGTTTAAGCAGGGGCTGACCTGACCAGATCTGTGTTCGTCCAAAGGGAGAGGGAAAAAAAAAATTCCTCCAGTTAATTAAAAAAGGAAAAAAAGGTACTATAAAACATCATTCCATGACTTTTTTGTACAGCAAAAATAAATGCAAAATAAATCCATCACTCTAAAGGAATGCCCTGTGTTGCCTTCCCTGCCTCCTGGGAGACTCTCCTAATAAGGTCTTGGCCTTCGCTCACTGCCCATGCTGCCCTCGTGACCAGCACCGCGCGGCTCCAAGGAGGCCACGGGGTCAGAGGTCTCAGCAGACCGAGCAGTGTCGCTGTGTGAGGCTAATCAGCTTACACGGTGCCTGAAAT
Organism: Cervus elaphus; assembly: GCF_910594005.1. Lineage (NCBI taxonomy): Eukaryota > Metazoa > Chordata > Mammalia > Artiodactyla > Cervidae > Cervus > Cervus elaphus. The sequence continues at coordinate 82,249,413 of NC_057826.1, forward strand.
CGCTGTCACCTTAGCCTCATTGGCAATTTTCCCTCTTTTATCAAACTGGCTTTTTGTTGAACAAATTGACTTTTATAAAGTCTCAGAGATACCGCATGTCCAATTCAACACTGGCCAGATACACCTTGTACATAAAACCCAGGCACTACAGACCACAAAGTCAAACGGTCTACAGGTTCATTGTTCTACTTTGCCCGTCACCTTCATCCTGCCCCTGGTGTCAATACATAAAGACCTACTGCATGCTGATTGTGACATCTTGTCAGTCTTTGCTGCCAAGACATTGGCATTCCTCTTTCTTTTTTTTTTTTTTTTACTGTTTTCTGTTTCATACTCTCTGCACGATGGTGGCATCCTCTCCTTGTGAGAAGCAGTTTAGCGTAGTAGAAAAATACAGGTAGCTCCCAACTTCCATACCAGCGTCACTTGCCGGCCATGTCTATGTAGAAATCACCAACCTCGGACCTGTGGTCCCCTCATTGAGAAAATAGGAAGAACGTATTTATATCTGTTGGAAGAAAAGGGACTCATACCAAGCCCCTCCCAACCCTCCAATCTGTGATTCTCTCAGAAACTCTGCAATAGGGAAATTCTGTGGCTCATTCTGGATCCATCTGGGAAAAGATGACACATACAGAGAAGAATGTGACATCTTTTTAAAAAATTTCAAGCTGCATTTGAAATGGCTTGTTTCTCTCCTATAATGTAGAGAATTACCACACAACTCTAGTGCCAAGTTATGGCTTCAATAGAAAACTCCCCACAGCCTGTGTCACATCTTCAAGGCTCACTGACATAGCTGCTGCGTTCATTTATTTGGGAGGGATGAGAGAAGGAAGGCCTGCTGCTTGTGTGAACCCTGGAATGACTCCAGTGTTCTCCCTGAAGCAGCTGTTGGTCCACAGGCCAGAGGATCCATGGCTGGCTTCTCCCTAAGGTCACCTTTCCCTATTTCAAACCACAAAGTTCTGGAGGTGGAAGAAAGCACTTCCTCTGTCTGATGCGGGTAAGTGAGTGGCAAACAATTCTGCAAGTATGTATGTGTCTGGTCAAGACAAGAATACCTACCACGGAGGCCAGGACTTGAGCTCTTTCAGGGAGCCCCTCCACTGTCCTGCCCCTCTGAAGTCCAGGCAAGGAGAAAGCTGGGGTCTCATGCTGTCAGAAACAGCTTTCAAAGCCACTAAAAATATCTTGAGTGTCAGATCGCATGCACTTTACAGTTGAGGACTTTGGGCCCTACTTAAAGCACATTTAATCTAATCAAGCGGTGTTTTTCCTTCTTTGGAGTCAAAACAAAAACACCACTGGATCTTCCTCATGGGCTCATCCAGAGGCTTGGCCCTGCGGTATGGACACAAATTTCTACTACTCATGCCTCTCTCCAGAACTCATCTATGGATCTCGACTTTGTTCAGGAAGAGTCCCAAGACCCAAGAAACCTTTCCTTCTAAAGTGTTGGCAGGACTATCACCTCCAGGGCCGGCAGTCTGAGCAGTGGGGTTGCTGCCTCATCGCTACGTCTCCCTGGGAAAGGACTGTACCTACTCTTGTGCCCATCAGAGAGCAAGCCTGTGAAGGCGGAAGTCTTTAGACAAGCGAGATCTCCACCTGCACCAGCCGGTATGATCCATTCAAGGGCAGCTGCACCACGCGTAGGAGGGTAGGGGGAAGGCTACAGAGTGGGGTGGTCTGAAGCTATGATTCAAAAAAATAATAGCAGCTGGTTTATATCTGGTTCTAGACATGTGACCTTGAACATTTGCTTAACTTCTCTGAGCCTCCTTTTCCTCATCCAGAGAGTGGGACTAAACATGGCTGACCTCTCAAGTAGGGAAATGGGTAGACAGCATGCTCATGCCCTTTACCTTCTCTCTTAATTTTTTTAGGATATTTCTGCTGGTTGTTTTTTGTTTGTTTGTTTTGATGTGGAGCATTTTTAAAGTCTTGATTAAATTTGTTACAATACTACTTCTGTTTCAAGTTTTGTATTCTTGGCCTGAGGCATGTGGGATCTTAGCTCTCTGACCAGGGATTGAACCGATACCCCCTGCACTGGAAGACCAATTATGTTCCCTCTTAGAATTTTGAGAGAAGGTGGGCTATGTCCGTGGTCTGTTCCCTTTGTCTGGCTAGCTGCATTGCTGTTCTTCCATTGTCACGGGAACATTCCAAGGATGAATGAAGGGTACGGGATCAAGCAGAGAACAAACATAAGCAAGAACAAGCATGTAGATTAATATACAAACTTCTGACCCAGTCTTCTAAATGGAAAATACCACACAGTGGGAAAGAAACCAAATCACTCTGACATGCAACATAGTGAGTGGTGCAGATCAAGGCGGGGCAGAAGATCTGGCTGTTGTTTTCTCTTCTCTTTTTAATCTCTTTATTTTTTTCTCTTTCTTTCTTTTGTTCTTTCATTCTTTAAAAAAAAAAAACAAAACAGCTTGTTTCAAAAAGATGAATAAAAGAAACTTTTTCACGAAATTAATTTTGTGAAATTGGGGGTCAAGCTTTTCACTTGCCAGCATCTGAAGCTCCCTGGAAGCTAATAAGAACCATCTTCTGTGTAATGGCTTCCTGAAGGGGAGACATCTGAGCTGAACAAGTGTGCACCTGGACCCGTGCTCTGCTAACTCATCAACTGGGTGGCCTGGGAGAAGTGCCTTAATAGAGTCTAAGGTTTTCAACTCTAAAGAGGAGGTAATTCTTAAGGGCATGGTTTAGGCTGTCATTATCAAGGCTGACTATTTCCCCCTTAGTGGCAAAAGAGGGTTTCATTTCACTGTCCCCTTGAACCTAAATGTGGCTGTGTGACTTGCTTTGGCCAATGGAATGTGACTATTTTCTTTAAATTGAAAGAAAGAAGGAAGAGAAAGAGGAAGGAGGGAGGGAGGCGGGGGGAAGTTAGCAGATGCTTTAAGTCTCATTGAACCAATCATTTTCCCTTCCCACTGGTGCCATGATTATGGAAGCTACAGTTTAGATATCGCCTTGGTTAGCATAGGTTCCAGAAGTCTCTGATGAGCAGAGCCTCTGATTGGATATGTAGCATCTTTTGCTGTGTTAAGTCACTGAGATTTGGGTTTGTTTATTAAGGCAGTAAAACCTAGCGTACCATGACTGATACAATGGCTTTTACAATAAAACCTGATGGCATTTGTAAATACAAGTTGGCAGTGGTAATGTGCTTGAAAAGCCTTGCTATTTCACTGTCCAGAGCTAATTGTACTGATTAGCTCAAGTTAAGGGGCAAATTCTTGACACAGGTCATGCAGGCTACAGAACGTTGCAACTTACCCCCAGACTATTTGTCTCCATCAGGGGCCAGAATCAGAAAAATCCTAAAAAATATCCCCCAGTAGTTCTGCCATGGTGACCAAACACCCCCTCTAAAACTTTGATTAAACTCCAGGTAAAGGATCATTTGATGTTCTGAAAGGGAAAATACGTAGGAGGGGAAAATACGTAGGAGATTTCACCAGGCTCTCGTAGTAGAGAGATGTTCAGGTAGGGTGAGCAGGCACAGTAGTGGGAGGGGTCTTGAGCAGCTCTTCAGACTGAGGCCTGAACTGGGGGAGGGGGATCCTTGGCAGCAGGAAGTTTAAGAACACCTCAGTACACAGTCCCTGTCTCTCCTCCCTTGCCTTAATAATTTTCTTCCTCACATCTTCCATGATAACTTTTCAACTCTAGGTTTCCATTTCCTGGATATTTTGGCAGACTCTCTAAGTCAATGTGTTACAGACAAAACATATCATCTCCCACCACCAAAACTGCTATTTCCTATTCCATGCTCCACATCTGGGTGAAGGACAGTCATCTTCCCGATCATTTAGGCTGAAAATTTTAGAATTCTTACAGCCTTCTTGGAACACTCTATTTTCCCCCCTTATTAATGTGAAAGGGGAGAACGTAAACATGAAACAACTGGAAGTATCATGCAGGCCAAGTAAGTCTGCAGTTCAATCTTAGAGTGAATTTGTTCCTTTGAGAATTTGTCTTTCTGAACTGCAGATTCAGAAAGTAGTACGGGGACTGCCTAATTCTTTCAGGCCAAAAAAAAGAGCTATTGCTGCTCTATGAAATTTTAAAATGCAACTTCTAAGGATTTTTTTTTTTCCCACCAAGCAAAACACCAATGATTTTAAAAGCAAAATGAGATGCTGATCCCAGAAAAGATGGAATAAGAAGGGCACAGTAGTTGCACACTCAATGCAACTATTAATCCTGGGCAGAATGGATGGAGCAGCTCTCTGAGGGCCCTGAAACATAAATTGTAGCACGCAGATTGGGGAAGGAGACCAGAATTCAAAGTTCCGTCAGCAGTGAGTTTGCCATTTTTTTTCCTCCAGTGTTGCCCAGCCTGCACCCAAAGGCAGCCAGAAACTCAGAAGTGTGTACCAGGGGCTGACAGAAAGAGCACCAAGTGAAATCCTCTGTTTCTGATCCAAGAAATAAGGGGACTCCTAAGGGTCAGAGAGAGGAGGCAGGGGGAATCCCCTGGTTTTCATTTCTTTTTTTCCTTCTTTTCAGCCTCTCCATAGGCAATAGTGTGGCAGCTGTGGTGATGGGCAGGCAGCTAAAGTCCTGTGGGAGGGAGAGAATCATTTTGCTTGACCAGGGGAGCAGTGATTGGCAGAATCTTTTTTTTCCTTTTTCTGTCCTCCAGTTACTTGGCTCCAGGCACAATAACAGTCACAGAAAATGTGTGGCAGAGGAAGCAAACTATAGTCCAAACATGCTGCCTAGAGCATTAGGAAGAAGGTTCCAAGGAGCCAGAAGGGGTGAAGATCATGGAGAGTACATGACAGTTAAAAAATTATAACATTGCCTGAAGGAGTTTTTAATATATGTAGATGTATCAGTGGGCTTCCCTGATGGCCCAGCAGGTAAGGAATCCACCTGCAATGAAGGAGACATAGGAGATGTAGGTTTGATCCCTGGGTTGGAAAGATTCCCTGGAGGAGGAAATGGCAACCCACTGGGGTTGCAAAAAGTCAGACATGACTGAGCGACTAAGCGCACACACACAGATGTATCAATAATACCATAACTAATATAAATACAGGATGTCAAAAGTACTTATATGGTGATAAAATTTCTATAATTCACTTGAAATTGTAGAACAGAATTCTACACATGCTGTGAAAGCATGTATATTTTAATTCCTAGAGAAACTACTAAAAAGTTTTTTTAAGAGATATAGTAAAAAAAAAAACTCAATCAAAAATATAAAAATATTCAAGTAGTACAAAAGTGTAGAAAATGGAAAATGAAAATCAGAAGGAACAAATAGAAAACAGATAATAAAATGGTGATCTAGATACAAATATATTACTAATTTAAATGGTATAACATACTAGTTATCTGTTGCTGTGAAACAAATGACCACAAATCTAGCTTAAAACAAGTACCTCACAGTTTCTGTGGGTCAGGAGGCCAGGTGTGGTTTAGCTGGCTCTCTGCTGTAGGGTCTCTCATGAAGGTGTTGGCCAGGGCTGGGGTTTCATCTGAAGTCTTGACTGAAGCAGGATCCACTTCCAAGCTCACTTACATGGTTAGGAAGATGACGCCCTTTCTTTGGGGCTGTTGGATAGAGGGCCTCAGTTCTTAGCTGGATGTTGACTGGTAGCTGTTCTCAGTTCCTTGCCATGCGAGCCTCTCCATCATGGCAACTTGCTTCATCAAAGCCAGCAAGAGAATGATTCTATCAAGACAGTCTCCTAGAAATATGGAAGGTAACCTAGGTAACACAGCCAAAGATGTGACATCCCATCACTCATGCCATATTCTATTGGCTAGAAACACCTTATGGGACCTGCCGACATTTGAGCAGACGGTATTAAGCAATAACATAAATTCAAGATACATTGATCATTGGGGACCATTTTAGAGTGTGTCCATCAGAACTATGAAATGAAAAACTGAAAAAAATGAATTTAAAAAATACTCCATGTGTTACTCTGTGATTACCTATATGGAAAAATAATCTGAAAAAGAGTGAATATATATATATTCATATATACATATGCATATATATATGAATTCATATATATATGCATATATATATACACATGTCTGAATCACTGATAAAATTAAATTTAAAGGGAAAAAGACACAACTACACTGCCCCAAAGAAATCCACTTTAAATATGATATAGTTATATTCAAAATAAATACATGGAAAAAAGATAAACTGTGAAAACATTAATCATAAGAAAATGGCAATGGCTATTTTAGCATTAAAGTGGATTTCAGTTTGAGGAAAATTACCAGGTAGAAAGAAGAGACGTTGAGTAATGATAAAAGTGCCAATTCACAAAGACATAGCAATCCTAAATGTGCATGAACACCCACAACAGAATCCCAGAACACAATAAAAACTGACAGAACCAAATGGAGAGATGACAAATCCACAGAGTTGAAGACGTCAAAATTCCTGTGTCTCTAATTAATAGTTTAAGCAGATAGACAGTGGGGCTCCTTTGATAGCTCAGTGGTACAGACCCTAAAGACTCAACCTACTAATGCAGGGTTCGATCCATGGTCTGGGGAGACCCCACATGCCACTGAACAACTCAGCCTGTGCTCTAGAGCCCAGAAGCTGCAGCTACTGTGCGCACACATCCTAGAGCCCGAGCTCCACAACCAGAGAAGCCTCTGCAACGAGAAGCCCGTGCACCGCACTAGAGAGTAGTCCCCACTCGCTGCAGCTAGAGAAAGCCCAAGCGGCAACCATAAAGCTACTAGAGAAGACCCAGAACAACCATAAATAAATAAAATTATTAAGAAAAATAAAGATAGACAGTGAGCAAAAATAGAACCGAGCAACACCATCAACCAACTGAATCTACTCAATATTTATAGACTCCTCCACCCAACAGCGGAGAAGGCAATGGCACCCCACTCCAGCACTCTTGCCTGGAAAATCCCATGGATGGAGGAGCCTGGTAGGCTGCAGTCCATGGGGTCGCGAAGAGTCAGACACGACTGAACGACTTGCCTTTCACTTTTCACTTTCATGCATTGGAGAAGGAAATGGCAACCCACTCCAGTGTTCTTGCCTGGAGAATCCCAGGGATGGGGGAGCCTGGCGGGCTGCCATCTATGGGGTCGCACAGAGTCGGACACGACTGAAGTGACTTAGCAGCATCAGCAGCCACCCAACAGCAGGATGAATAGATATTTCTTTCAGGTACATATGGAACATTTGGGGACTCCTTTGCATAAAGCAACTCTTCACTAACTGTACCAGAGAGATGCAGATGTGATGGACGGTGGGAGTACAGTAGCCGAGAGGCATTTTCTTACTTCACAATCTAGCCTCTCAGAGGACATTGTGGGACCATTGGTGTGCAAACTTTGATATGAAAAGGAAGTTCTCATTTTAATATGATTACAAGTAGCTTAAAGTATTGAGAACAAATTCACTTGTATAGAATTGTTTAAACAAGTTATCTAATAGGACCAGGGTGTCAAGTTTTTAGGTGTTTGGTTTTGAAACACAAAATCCAATATTTACTTTCAGGTTTTGAAATACTTTTTTAAAATGTGGTGGTGGTTTAGTTGCTAAATTGTGCCCAACTGTTGCGACCCCATGGGGGGCAACCCACCAGTTATCCCTGTCCATGGGATTTCCCAGGCAAGAATACTGGAGTGGGTTGCCATTTCCTCCTCCAGGGTATCTTCCCCACCCAGAGAGTGGACCCTCATCTCCTGAATTGCAGGCAGTCTGCATTGCAGGTGGCTAAATCACCAGGTGGTTCATATAAATTACCTTCAACTTTAGTTTTATTACTAATTGTACTATAACTTGTACTCTCATTCAATTTCTACACCTTTTTGTTCTACTTCTAAACTAGTCTGCCATTTGGAAAATAAGTATGATTAGGTATCAATTCAGGTGGCTCGGAAGCCATCAACATAGTTCTGAGTTCGTTCACTTTTGCACTGTCCATCAGTATCAAACTATGATTTAATCTAGAAATTCTTTGAAGAAAAAAAAATATGAAAAGGTTTTTATTGGAGAGCTATTTTCAGATTATGGAAAGATGGTTCAGCAGTTCATGAGTCAACATATTTTCCGTAAAAGCAGCACCACCTTGGGACAGAATCCTCACAGATCTGGAGAAGTCATTTCTCTTTGAAAATGTATGCTGTTGTAGGTCTAGCTCCTCATTAATTACTTTTGATGAAGAAATTCAAACCTGGGTGTTGTCCCCATGAAAAAAAGAGGTTCTCCTGAAATACCAGTGAGGTCAGGGCCTGGTCATGTAGTTCTCTTCCATTGAGGGAATCTCTTCTCTATATATTTGGGAGAATTATTTTTATTTGCCAAGAACCTGCCTTGATTTGATTAAAATTTAGAAAACTCAACAGTGTAAAAATAATTTTAACACTGAGAGAAATCTGTAAGTTAATGAATATTGCAGTTGTTCAGTCACTAAGTCGTGTCTGACAACTTGAGACCCCACGATGCAGCACTCCAGCTCCTCTGTCCTCCAATATCTCCCAGAGTTTGCTCAAACTTATGCCCATTGAGTCAGTAATGTTATCTAACCATCTTATCCTCTGCCACCCTCTTCTCCTGCCCTCAATCTTTCCCTGCATCAGGGTCTTTTCCAATGAGCCAGCTCTTCATATCAGGTGGCCAAAGTATTGGAGCTTCAGTTTCAGCATTAGTCCTTCCAATGAACATTCAGGGTTGATTTCCTTTAAGATTGACTGGTTTTAATTGCTGAATTGGTCTTTACCAATTGTGTGCTTTGGGTTTCATATACCTCTCACTCATCTATGAAAGCAAAATGTAAATAAGATATAATATATAGTGACATTTATAACTTATCCATATCTTTTCTTCCTCAGTAAATAGCTAATATTTTTAAAGTCATGATGCCAGATCTGGTTTAAACTGGTCAAAACTGGTTTTAATCCGCAATGGCAACACTATTGAAGATAGAATTGATTTATACAGTCTGAATCAAGCTACTTTAACAAAAGTGACTTAAAGCTGGTTTAATTTAGCTAGAATCTGTTTGCTCTGCTAAAAATAATTTTTTACTGTTTTTCCCTATATAAAGCAATATCACCTCACTGAATTCAGTTCCTCCTTCTGAACCACTGTGACCCAGTTCATGTTGGTCTGACCTGGTAAGGACAAGTTAAAACCAGGCTCATCTGCCTCAGTCAGTGTGAATTGCTCTGTATCTAATTTGTCCTAAGTCGGAATGTTTTATCCTGCTTGAGCTTGTTTTATCCAATTTGAACCAGGAATGTTGGATTTGACCCAGTTAGAACCATTTAAAAACTGATTTTGACCAATTTGGAATCAGTTTGCTACTTTGGTTACTACTGAGAACCAGCTGGTTCCTGTTAGAAACCCAGCATTCAGAAATGGCTAAGCTAGTCAGAGCCTATCGTGAACCACACTGATTTAGATGGTCAAAACTCTTCAGTCTGGTCAAAACACCAGAACACCAAAAAAAAAAAAAAAAAAATGGAGATAGTAGAAGCCCAGGTTATACAGGTCAGGGAGTGGAAGAGGTGGGAGAGGAAAATGGAAGACATTGAGTCTATACTCTTCTAGATGTAGTTTAAAATGAAGACTCGGGGTCAAGAAATGAATTTTTAAATAAAATATGGATCAAGGTCCCTGAAGAGGTAGGAGGGCATAGATAAAGAAACTGGGTTGGAAACAAAGTAGGGACAATGGTATATGATAATTAAATTGGGGGGAGATGGGAATTTTATAGACATGATAACAGTTTTAATATCATATGAAAAATTTTATCATAGGATTATGGCTTTGGTTAAGCAATTTATGTAACTGATTATATTCTTTTGACAATTCTATCAATTTCCCAATATCTACAGTTTTCTACCTTGAGACATTTGGAGAGAGCTGCCCATCTGTGTCCTATCCTATACCTCACTGGTCCACAAGGAAGGATGCTAAAACAGGAGAAAGGCTAGAAGCCTTTACCAGCCAAGGGAAGACAGGTTGCATGAGTTGACAATGGCTCCCTCAGGAGACCCAACCAAAAGGACTCATGTTCTGGACTGTAGCAAATCCCTGCAGTTATTTCAGGGCTGTGGCAAGGGCAATCATCACCAGTCCCTCAGTAGAGGTGACTCTAGTGTCCTCATGTGCCTAAGACAATTCTGCTTTACATCTGAGCTCCCAACGTCATTATTAATTTTGGCCCCTATCTCTCCCAAAGTTGTTCCAGTTTGGGCAATAAATTCTATGGTCAAGCGATCTGAGGCCCTGTCTCCTCCCATCCACCTCCCTCTACTCCTTTCTCTCTTCTCCTCTATGGAGATTGCATTCATTCTCATAGCTTAAAATTCCCTCTGTCCAGAATTCTCATCTCCATCTATTCCCCTCAACTTTCATTTTTAGTCTCCACTGGGATATTAAAATAACAATACACTCGATGCCGGTGGGAACGACCCAGAACTGACAGCTGTTGTTCTGGCCTTATCCACCCTTGCCACCCAGAAACGAGTTGCCTGAGTACTCACTGAGCCCAGCCCCCACGCTAAAAAGAAAGAGAGGAAATATTCGTTGCCATGTTGAAAAATAGGCGGGTATTTGCACGTGTTGCTAGGGTTCCTCTGGAAAGCATCCAAGAATCGTTCTAGAAATTCCACTTCCAGGTGTGTGTTTCTTTAAGGAAACACTGTGCTGCTCAGAAGGAACACCCCGTGAGGTGCCACACACTGTAGGCATTGCTATGGCAGCTGGGCTTTAGGCTGGAAAGGCAAAGGTGGAGACACGGGGGAAGTACCACGCGAATGGGCAGGGAGCACCCTCCACCCCTGAGGACGTCGTGATTGGGTAGCTGACACACTTCCAGAGTGTGCTTATTAAAGACTCCAACTTCTCAGGCTCCAGACCCCCAGCAAGGACATGCTGGAAGGAGAAATGGGTTCCACTCCAGGATCAGTGAAGCACCCCACATTTCTGCTCGAGCCATGAGCTCCTAGGCCAGCTCCCACTTAAGTTTTGTACCACCCTAAACCCTCGAGAAGTCATTAGAGTATTAATAGTATTTAAAATCATGAGACAGGGTAAGATCAGCTAATAGTGAGGGGAGATAGAGAACAATTCTGATGAAGGAGCCTAGAACACCTCAACATTTAGAAGGAAGGAAGAGGAGGCAAAGCCAGTAAGGGGCATAGAGGAGTAATCACTGAGTAAGTAAACCAAGAGAGGGACTTACCTGCTGGTTCATCTGTTGAGAATCTGTCTTCCAATACAGGGGACATCGGTTCAATCCCTGGTCAGGGAACTAAGATCCCACACATGGAAGGGTAATTAAACCCACATGCCACAACTAGAGAAAAACATGTGCACCGCCCTAAAGAGCCAGTGCAGCAAAAAAAATTAAAAAGTAAGCCAGGAGAGTGGGCTACCCCAAAAAAGAAAGAAAAGGGTTTTCATAAGAAGGAAATGACCTACTATGTAAAATACTAATGAGAGGTCAAATGATATGAAGATAAGATTGACCAGTGGATTTAGCAAGATGAGACTTGTTGGTGCCTATTAGAATTTGGGTTTCAGTGTTACTATAGAGATGAAAATCTGACAGATAAGGGTCAAATGAAAGAATAGGAAGAGGGAAAGGTAGAGTTAGGAGCAACAGTTGTTTTGAAGGAATTTTGCTATAAAGAAAGCAAAATAAATAATAGATAAAGAACTGGAGGTCAAGAAGAGATTTATTTATTTTTTAATATCAAAGGGACTTACAACATTTTGATATGTCAATGGGATAAAAATCACGAGAAATGGGAAAGTTAATGATACAAGAGAAAGATGCAATGTCTTTGAATGGAAAGAAGAGATAGGACCCTGTGAACAGGTGGTGGGTTTCCCTGGACAGAGGCAGAGGCAGGGGCAGGTCATCCTTCGCAGCAGGAAGAAATGTGGAGGATACAAATGCAGCTGCATGAAATACTTCTATGTGCTTAGGGAAATTGCTTTTTTTCTTCTCTAGAAAATTTGCAAAATTTCAACCTAAGTGCCTATTAAATGGCTCAGCTGGGGCTGGAGGTTTTGTGCTGCCTGCCAAGCAATGATTTGGGGTTCACAGGCAATCTCAAGAGAATAAAATCAGGGGACCTGAGGTTACAGACCACATTCTTTTCCATTCTTTTAGGCCTTAATAAATGTTGGATTGGTTTGAATTATGAGAAACTAAAATATGCTTGTTGAAGACCTCCTTACAAGATATTTACAGGTGGTGCTGAAAGCCATTGCTCTGGGGAAAGAATATAGCCTCCACAGTCTTCTGAGCAGATCTGTCTGCAGACGGGCAATATGTAAGTATAGAACATTCCACCAGTGAGAGCTGGGATTGGTCCACTGACTAGCCCTCTATTCAACAGTAGGGCGTCCTCTCACTTACTGACCCCCATGTTAGACTGTAAGCTCCATGAGGGAAGAGGTTGTGTCTTAGTCACACTCTATGGCTTCCCCCAACCACCCCAGGTGCACAGCCAATGTGTGACAGTGAAAATGACGGGGTCTTTACTCACAGTTGTTAAAGATGGAGAGCAGACCCTAGATATGAAAGGAGACCTTCTTCACATCATGTTCCCTTAAAGGCTTCTGACCCCAAATACCTTAGTTAAAGAGACTTTTGAAGGTAACAATGAGGAAAAATTTCCAGATAGTTCTAGTTCTAGTATACTCCTCTGCTCATCCAGCACTTCCTGCCATCATAAATGTGAGACTTTTCTATTTTCCTGCTAAGCTTGTAATGTTGGAAGCATGGGGAGCACATTATCCCAAAGTCTTACTTTCAGTTTGTCCATCATGCAGAGACAGAACACATTGACTGGTTTCTCTTTTTGGGTCTGAAGCCACTTGTAACAGTCCATCTATAGCAACCTATGAAGGTCCACCCTGGGTTAACAATCATAAGTGGTCCCTCAACTCTATTCCACTGTTCAGTGGGGGTGATAAGACTTCAATCAGACAAGAAGTCCTTGGGGTTTCCTGGCCCCTCATCCATGGACACCTTCTCTTTCCTTCTCCTACCCTTGGATCCTGTGGCTATCTAGATACTTCTGCTCCTTTATTCCTCTCACCTCCACTGGTCAAGAATCTACCTGCAATGCAGGAGACATGGGTTCAATCCCTGGGGTGGGAAGATCCCCTGGAGAGGGGAAAGGCTACCCACTCCAGTATTCTGGCCTGGAGAATTCCATGGACTGTATAGTCCATGGGGTCACAAAGAGTCAGACATAACTGAGTGCTTTCGCTTTCCACATCCAGGAGTCCTGCTTTCCTTTGGCCTTCTATGGGGGCTGCCAGACCTATGGACTGTTTTCTTCCAAAGCTAATCAGGACTAGGCAATTTAGAAAACCAGCCCTTGGAGTCAAGTCTATGAGATAAACACATCTTCCAGACTTTCAACATGGGCCTCCTCTCAGCATGCTTCCTGTCTACTTCCCAAGGCCCCTTCTCCTATTTTCACGGATATACGCTGTGTCTGCAGAAGGAAATAACACTAGCAAAATAGACTCGTCCTGCCAGAAAGTCCTCCACATCTGAGTGGCTGTCTGGGACACTACTGGATACATGGCAAATTTCTTTCTAAGACCCTGAACAGCACATACAAGCTGAAAACTTGCTTTTTTTTTTTTTTTCCTGCGGGTTGTTCTAGAAATGACCCCAGTCTTCAAAGTAATTCTGCCTACAAGGTGTAACTGCAGATGGAGGAAGGAACCATGAGTGAGGCGTACTGCTGAACTTGGATCAGTTTGTTCTTTGAGAGCCAAATCAACACATGAGGTTATAGGCAGACATAGCCACCTTACAGATGCTAATGCCCACAGGCCAGAGCACGACTCTCTGTTAATTAACTGGTTGCATCAGCTAAAGAAAGAGTATGTGGAAACCAGGTCAGCTTGGAATCAGAAAAAAACCTCAGTCAGAAAGGCACTTGGGATAAGCCCGTCTATGTCCTGCTGAAGGAGTCTGTCCTGAACTGGGCCTGTAGGTCAGCTCATCACCATCACTCTCCTGCTGGCTTAAGAGCTGAACTGCCAACACTCATGGAGTTCTGAGCATCAACCACTGATAAATCCCAACACTCCTTCCTTGTCTCTGCCCTGACCCTGCTCCATGATAGGAAAGTAGAGACAGAATAGCCCACATAAGGGGTATGGGGAATCAATTACTCTTGGGGATGGGGCATGGGACAGGAACAGTAGGGGTCACCAAGAATAGGTCAACACAATTATCCAGACTGGAATCAACAGTTTTTTTTAACCCCACCTAATTAAAGAATTTTTCAAATTCTTCAGAGGAACTGGTCATTAACTTTAGAACCCAGCCTTAAAGTATGTATGGTTTAGTGTTGTGTTGGGGTCCCCAGGACCACCTCCAGGTTCAGTGATTTGCGAGGACTCACAAGAGTCAGCATATGGTCACGCTCATGGCTATGATATATTACAGTGAAAGGATACAGAGCCAAATCAGCAAAAGGGAAAAGGCATATGAGAAGTCCAGAGGAAACCAGGTGCAAGCTTCCAAGAGTCCTCTCCCAGTGGAGCCACACAGGACAAGCTTAATTACTCCAGCAACAAGTTGTAAAAACACATATGAAGTGCTGTCTATCAGAGAAGCTCATTAGAAACTCAGTGTCAAAGTCTTTTGGGGAGGCTGATCATATAGGCACCCTGTTGTATCAACACTCCAGACTCCCAGAAGGAAAACAGGTGATTAGCATAAACCACATGATGTTGGGTTGGCCAAAATGTTTGTTTGGGTTTTTCCATGACATTTTACTGGAAAACCCAAAGGAATGATTTGGCCAACCCAGTTCAAACAGGGTAGGCACAGTGAGCTACCCTTATCTATTAGGGAAGTTTTAGATCAGAGTCAGGAACTGTTTACTGGACAATTCCCACACACCAGCCAAGGGCTACCATGACAAGCAAGCCTTCCTAAGGACAGCAGTCTCAGGCTTGTTATGGTTAACCCTTATGTACAGGTGTATATAATTAAACTTACATTATCTACAGCATAGCAGAAATATTTTATTCAGAAGTATAGGTTCAAACACTGTCAACAGATCTTTTGCTATCTTCTTAAAGTATTAAGACAAAGCACTTCTCCAGATGTTGCTGTGGATCTAGTTTTCTACCAGTAGGACCCCCATATGCTGCTGCCAATCAAGAATCTAGTGCTCCAAACTGGCAAAACAGAACCTAAGCCATTCCCCACCCACTCCCACCCCTGCCTTCTACCACCACCATGCACTGACCCCCATCCTGAATTGGACTTTAAAGCAGACCACTTGACCTGGAGTGCTAAATATTGTTCACAAAATGTTCCTTTCTCATCCTTCCCGAAACCAAAACTGACCAGCATGGTGGTCCCAAGTTCTGGTTCTGAGACCTGGAAGGATCACACCCCTCATGCTGAAGAACTATTTCCTGAAGTTTAGGGAGGAACGCCTCTTTCTGATCCATAAAAAGTCCCCTTCACACGACTTCCTCCATTCTCCATGTTCCAGTCTCTATCCCACCTCCTTTTACCATTGGGATGTTATTGACTTATTTTCACTTGTCTGAAGCAAGCTGTTACTCTGACTTGGGCTGGGTCACAATGAACTTTTCTTTAGACAGTTTGTCAAATATCTTGTGGTGAATGAACTCAGCTACCCTAAAATCAACCTTGAATCTATGCAATGGTAATGACTCAGTTGCTCTTAGACATGTGGAAATCCTAATCCCCAGCTCCATTTCACACAGTAATGACTTTTCCCAGTTTATTTTTCTTTTCTTTTTTTCAAAGGACAGAGTTTAGGGAAGTACTGAGGGGAGATTAACCCTCTTGAGTCTACGTAGCTCAATCGGTCCATTCATGGAAGCCAGATTTGGGTGCCCCTCCACATCTAGAACATTACTCCAGTAGGAATTCCCCTTCTGTTTTTTCTTTTTTCCTCCAAATTTAGAATCTGGGCTGTCTGTGTGTGGGGCTGGGGGTGTTTCAGGACAAATGACATCATTTAGATCCATAGAAACAGATGTTCAGACTTTCTATGCTCCATGAACTCAGCTTCGTGCCATCTACTGGAATGGAAACTGGCCAGGCCATCCAGAGGGAGTTTTTAAGATGAGTGGGCAGGACTTCACTGCTTTCCTTTCATTAAAACAGGAAGGGCCTGGGCTGGAATATGTTAGTGAAGACATCCAGAAATGGGCATGGAAAGCCAGTGCTCAAACCCACAGTAGGTAAAGACTCCAGTCCACTGAGCAGATTTGCAAGTGAGATGGTGAAATAATTTTTCCGCTCCACTTCCCCCCACCCCTACCTCCAGAAAGGCACAGGATATTTTTAGCAGAAAAAAATAAATGCCCCATAAAAATGAACATAAAAATACCATACAGGGGACAGAGTACCCTCCTATTGGTTTCCAAGAGATCCCTGGAATGACCATGAAATTAAACAGCCTTCAAAGCCAGGATTGGCACTACACGTGCTAGTTCTTCTGCCAGAAACTCTTTCCTCCCAGATATCCTCACAGTTCACCTTTCAATTTCTTCAGGTCTTAATTCAAATGTTACTTTCTTGGCCACTTCTTCTAAAAATGTCACCAGCCTGACATTTTGGTGTTCTTTCCTTTCCTTTGTTTCTCTCCCTGATGCTTATCACTCATTATCCTACTTTAGAGGAAACACATTCAACATGTTTATCTGCTTCTCCACTAGAAGACAAGTTCCATAATTACACAGATCTTTTCCTCTTTTTGTTCACTTTTGCTGCTGTGTCTCTAGTGGTGATCTTTTATAGAATCAATAGAATGAAGAATGATGAGACTATAGGCTAAAAATCCATCACCTTTCCTAAGTTCCCTGTTGTGAAGGTTGACTCCACTACTTGTCACATCTGCCAATTCATGGGAGTTCTCCTGAGCTGCTCACACCTAACCACTCAGTTGTACTGCTTCTCCTCCCAACATGGATCTTAACTTCTGAACATTTAATTCAGCTTCTGCTTAGTTTAGAAAACCATGACAGACCTCTCAAAATGATACAGGGCAAGTGGCTTGGACAAAACCCTGGCCTCTGCTTCCTCATTTGTAAAGTGGGTGTAGTAATACCTCTTTTCATGAGGTGGTTGGGAGGAGTTCAGGTAACCTGTCTATTGCATTTCTCCTGGTTATGTGCATCCTAAGTTGCTTCAGTCATGTTCAGCTCTTTGCGACCCTATGGACTGCAGCCCGCCAGGCTCCTCTGTCCATGGGATTCTCCATGCATGAGTACTGGAGTGGGTTACCATGCCCTTCTCCAGGGGATCTTCCTGACCCAGGGATCGAACTCGCATCTCTTGTATCTGCATTGGCAGGTGGGTTCTTTGCCACTAGTGCCATGTGGGAAGCCCATTTCTCCTGGTGCCTGATACAAAAGTTAATGCTGCTTCCCTTCCCTACCGTGGGTGTGCCATTCCAGTGCCTCTAATGGCGACCAGATATTTTTGAAAGCTCTCCCTTCAGTCCCTTCACCGATCAATCACCTTGTCCACTACCACACGATTTCTTCTGTTATTCTCTGGTTCAAAAATCCACACGTTCCTTCCAAAGAGGGAACCTTTCATTGAACCCAACTGCACAGAGTCAAATACAATCAAACCACGTGAATTCATATGGCCAGCACAAACAAGGCGATTTCCTAGACAGAGGCGTGCAGGAAAACACTCCAATGAAGATGAGGGCTCCCGCCTACCACAAAGCAAGTGGTCAGTTCATCAGCTGAGATCTCTGAAGCCCCTGTAGACCTCCAAGCCCCACGTGCTCTTCCTTGTCTCTGAGACGTCCTGAAAGCTGCCCCAGAACCTAGGAGGCAACTGCCTCCCTGCTTCAGGACCCTGCAAATAATACCACACTCTTCAGGACCCTTAAGGCAGGCCCTCCTTTAAAAAACCCACTGAGCCCCCTCCCAAAAGTGGTTTAGCTGCCCCTCTCCTATGCTCCCACCACCTTATCTGCTCACCACACCATGGCGTGGGCCATGCTAAATGGCATCTGCTCCCCAGCCTAGGTTGTGAGCCCTGGTGGGTAGGGACAGGGTCCTATCCTTCCACGTGAGCTCAGTAACTAAGACAATATTTGGCACATTGTAGATGCTGAATAAATGCTTTTTGACTAATTGAGTAAGTGAATCAGTGAAAGAATGGATGATTCAATTAAGTGAATGAAGAAATGCAACACTCCCCTAAGTGGAGGTGTGTGAAGGCATGAAGAGGCTGGAAAAACATGCCTCTTAGGAACAGACCCAAGACAGCATCCACCCCACCAGCCTCCTCTCCCAAGTCATCTCTTTCCCCTGCACACACTTGTTCTCCCCGATCTGCCTCACCCACCCCGGAGGCTTCCATTCCCATCTGGATGCCATTGACTCCCAAAGCAATGGTCCCAAATTCTGTGCCAAACTTAAGCTTTGCTTGCCTGTGACTGTTCCACTTTAATTTTTGCAGCTACTGCTTCCTCCATGAGAGATCTCTTGTATCTCTGGATTTTGGAGAGTGCTTGCAATCTGGGAACAAGCACCTCTTCGTGTGTGGGCTACATTCTGAACCTCCACCAACTGAAAGGCAAATCCCGCTATGTCAGATTCTAGAAGAATTTTAGCAGGTTTGGTGAAGGTAAAGGCATCCTCTATTTCCATGGAGATGTGCTATTCTACAGTGACAGAGGACAGAGGAGCAAAATTAAAGTTACTTGCCTTGAAATGTAGTAGAAAATGTAAAAACCCAAAGGCTAGATGTGTAGGGCAGGAGTGGGAACTTCTTGCTTCCAGATCTTGGCTCAGTTTTCTTCCAATCTTTGGCAAACACAACAAGTCATGGTTATATTAACCAAGAATGATGCTTATCAGTCGGTTACCACCCAGTCTGGAAATTATCCAGAGCCAATTGGAAGGCACTTGGGTGGTGATACATTTTACAAGCACGTTATCATTGTCCTACTTCATTTCAGAATTCATTTTGGCTTCTTACCTCTCAACTCAATCCTCTTTTCCTCCAGAACCTGTGCTAAGTTTTAAAGGAAGTCTTTTGCTTTCTGCTCTTGTTTTATATTGTTGACTGAAGCTGTAAAATCACTGGATGTGAGAGCTGGAAAGACCCTGAGAGATTATCTGGTCTACCTCCCTCGTTTTTATGGGCTAGGAAACTGTCAGAGGTGACTTTAACTTTGAATTTTATGAGGCCTATTTGTGTTGACAACATGATGGATTGCTCTGCTTCCGAGACTGAAGATTTGCAAGGAAAAATATTAAAAAATGTCAGTGCTCTTCCTGATGGGAGGGAGCGTGGGGTAACAGATCTCACTGCTGTAATTTTTCCTGTGCCACACCCTTTGCAGATATAATGTAAGATCTCTCTACCTGGGGTAAGCCAATTACAGTTGGAATGGCTGTAGAAGCTGATACTCTTCTTAGAGAGGAAATTATTGAGTGCTAAGAGGTCACTCCCTCTCCCCAGGGTGATTCAGACTGACATAAAGGGCTGAAGACCTCTGAGGCAATAAGATGTCCAGTTGGCTGCACCCGCTATTCCCAAAGGGGGTTTCTCTTAGGGATTCTGGCTGTTCAGACCTCTTTAAATGAATCTGCTCCTGTACACTACAGTTGTTAAGTCTCCACTCCCCATTGAACAGGGAGGCCACAGAAGGCTTCCTGGCAGTGAGGCACAGCTTGGTTTAGGAGCCGTAAACATCATAGGCTATGGTGTATGACATCAGAGAGCTGAATCTTGGAATCATTCTGGAAAAAGGCACAGAGTTCAGAGTTAGAAAAGCAAAAGCATAATCTGTTCACAGAGGCAGTGAAAACCATCCGGAATGGAGAACTGGTTTCATGTCAACTCTGATTGGTAGTGCCTGCTTGGAGTACCTTATTGAGAAGGGTTGGAAGGCTGTGAGTCAGTGGAAAGGAGCACTGTTATAGATTAGTGGTCCCTGCCCAGGATGGGGAGAAATAGCAACCACACTAGACCTTTTCTTTACAGATTTAATTTTATATAGGAATGATGTATACACAGTTTTAAAAGTCAAATAGTACTTTCAAAGTTTGGCTTCTGTGGTGATTCAGTGGCTAAGAACCTTCCTGCCAATGCAGGAGACGTGGGCTTAGTCCCTAGGTTAGGAAGATCTCCTGGAGAAGGAAATGACAACCCACTTCAGTATTCTTGCCTTGAACATCCCATGGACAGAGGAGCCTGAAGAGCTATGGTCCCTGGGGTCACAGAAGAGTCAGACATGACTAAGTGACTAAAGAACAACTTCCAAGGTTTATAATGTAAAACAGGAGGCCTCTTCTTACAGTCTTGCCAGCAGGCTCCCTGTCCTCACTGAAGAAACCACCTTAACAATAAACTTGGATTAGAGGGTGCTCTGGAAATATTAACATATAAGATTATTATGAGAAAAATTATAGATGATTTGAGAGTAAAAGCAAGAAGCTATTGGCCCTAGATAGAGTGTTGTTCTTCAGTGGCTAAGTTGTATCTAAGCTTTGTGACCCCATGGACTGCAGCATGCCAGACTTACCTGTCCTTCACTATCTCCCAAAGTTTGTACAAACTCATGTTCATTGAGTCAATGATGCCATCCAACATCTCATCCTCTGTTGTCCCCTTATCCTCCTGCCCTCAGTCTTCCCCACTATCAGGGTCTTTTCCAGTGAGCCAGCTCTTGGCATCAGGTGGCCAAAGTATTGGAGCTTCAGCTTCAGCATCACTCCTTCCAGTAAATATTCAGGGTTGATTTCCTTTAGGATGAACTGGTTGGATCCCTTGCTGTCCAAAGGACTGTCAAGAGTCTTCTCCAGCAGCACGGTATAGAAGCATCAATTCTTTGGCATTCGGCCTTCTTCATGGTCCAGCTCGCACATCTGTACATGACTACTGGAAAAACCATAGCTTTGACAATATGGACCTTTGTCAGCAAAGTGATGTCTCTGTTTTTTAATACAGAGATAATACAGATTATCTGCGTATTTGAGGTTACTGATATTTCTCCTGGCAACCTTGATTCCAGCTTGTGCTTCTGCAAATAAGTTAAAGAAGCAGGGTGACAATATATACCCTTGACATACTCCTTTCCCAATTTGGAACCAGTCTGTTGTTCCATGTCCAGTTCTAACTGTTGCTTCTTGACCTGCATACAGATTTCTCAGGAGGCAAGTAAGGTTGTCTGGTATTCCTATATCTTGAAGAATTTTCACAGTTTGTTGTGACCAACACAGTCAAAGGCTTTGGCATAATCAATAAGTGAAGAGGAACTAGAGACCCTCTTGATGAAAGTGAAAGAGGAGAGTGAAGAAGTTGGCTTAAAAATTAACATCCAAAAAACTAAGATCATGGCATCTGGTTCCATCACTCCATGGCAAATAGATGGAGAAACAGTGGAAACAGTGACAGACTTTATTTTCTTGGGCTCCAAAATCACTGCAGATGATGACTGCAGCCATGAAATTAAATGATGCTTCCTCCTTGGAAGAAAAGCTATGACCAACCTAGATAGCATTTTAAAAAGCTGAGACATTACTTTGCCAACAAAGGTCCATCTAGTCAAAGCTATGGTTTTTCCAGTAGTTATGTATGGATGTGAGAGTTGGACTACAAAGAAGGTTGAGCACCAAAAAATTGATGCTTTTGAACTGTGGTGTTGGAAAAGACTCTTGAGAGTCCCTTGGACAGCAAGGAGATCCAACCAGTCCATCCTAAAGGAGATCAGTCCTGAATATTCATTGGAAGGACTGACGCTGAAGCTGAAACTCCAATACTTTGGCCATCTGATGCAAAGAACTGACTCATTGGAAAAGACCTTGATGCTGGGAAAGATTAAAGGTGGGAGGAGAAGGGGACAACAGAGGATGAGATGGTTGGATGGCATCACTGACTCGATGGACATGAGTTTGAGCAAGCTCTGGGAGTTGGTGATGGACAGGGAGGCCTGGTGTGCTGCAGTCCATGGGGTTGCTAAGAGTCGGACACGACTGAGTGACTGAACTAAACTGAACTGATACAGGTTATCTATTTTCTCTTGAAGGAGCTTTGGTAGTTGGTGTTTTTCAAAGAATTGATCCATTTCATTTAAGTTGCTAAATTTATGTGTGTAGAGTTTCATTATATGCTCTTATTATCCTTTAAATGTCTGCTGAAACAGTGATTACAGTTCCTTCCCCCAGTGTCTTCTTTTTGTCTTAATCAATCTGACTAAATATCCATCAATTTTATTGATTTAAAAAAAGGAAGTGTTTGGCTTTACTAGTTTTCTCCTTGGGGTTGAATTACTCTATTTTTGTCTACCTTTTTAAGGTGGTCATTAATTGAGAACTTCCCAAGAAATTCCCTCTAAGAACTAATTTACTAGCTTCCTATAATATTTGATATGTTGTGTTTTCATTTCATTTAGTTTAAAATGCTTTCTGATTTTATTTATGATGTCTTCTTTGATCCATGGGCTATTTAGAAGTATGCTAGTTTCCAAACAGTTGGAGATTTTTCAAGTATTTTTCTCTTGTTTTTTAATTTAATTCCATTGTAGTCAGAGAACATATTTTGAATGAGTTGAATTGTTTTCAATTTATTGAGTTTTGTTTTACATTCCAGAATATTGTCTTAGTCAATATTCCCTGGGCACTTGAAAAGAATGTGTATTATGTAGTTATTGAGTGGGGTATTCTGTAAATATAGATACGGTTTACCTTTATGGTTGTATTGTGTTTTTCAAGTTTTCTATGTCCAAACAGATTTTCTACTTGATCTATAAATTATTAAAAGAAGATGTTGAAATCTCTGATTATAATTGTAAATTTGCCAACTTCTCCTTTCAGGTCCATTAGTATTTTCCTTGATTTATTTTGATGCTCTGTTACTTGGTACAAAAACACTGTTATGTCCTTTGATGAAATGACCCTTTTATTATTATGAAATGAACTTCTTTATCCCTGCTAAGATTATTTGCAATGAATTCTACTTTGTTTGGTATTAGTATAGCCCTCCAGCTTTATTTTGACCAGGGTTAACTTGGTACATCTTTTCCACTTTTATTTTTAATCTATTGTGTCTTTTGATTCCCAGGTGGTGCTAGTAGTAAGGAACCCGCCTGCCAATGCAGGAGACAGACAGACACATGGGTTCAATCCCTGAGTCAGGAAGATCCCCTGGAGAAGGAAATAGCAATCCACTCCAGTATTCTTGCCTGGAGAAGCCCATGGACAGAGGAGTTTGGCAGGCTACAGTTCATAGGGTCGCAAAGAGTCGGACATGACTGAAGCAACGTAGCATGCATGCGTGCACTGTGTCTTTACATTTAAGATAGATTGCTTGCAGGCAGCATATAGTTAGGTGTTACTTTATTATCCAGTCTGACAATCTCTGGCTTTTAACTTGGTGTTTCCACCATTTGTGCTTTACACAATAAGTCATATGCTTCTACCTCACTGTTTGACTTCTATTTGTTCCATCTGTCATTTGTGAACTTTTTCTTATTTTATTGACTTCTTTTGGGTTAATTGAATAGTTTTATGAACTTTTTTTCCTCCTTTGGGGACTTATTAGTTAAAACTCTGTTTTGTATACAATAGTTGGTTTAAAGTGTATCGTAAACAGCTCTAATAATCATTATCTACCTTCAAATAGTAATATTCTAGTTATATATGTACATAGATGTATATATGTGAGCACAAATGTTTATAAATAAGTACATAAAGGTACATAGAAGAGTTTCACTGTGTCTACACATCCTAGTATTAAGCAAAGACTGAGCTGTTTTTCTACACTGCTTTCCTCTCTGGAACTTGGCCTCTACAGTTTCTAGCTACCTCAGATTCCCAGAACTCCAATCTCTGCTCCTCATCTCAGAGAGAACACTGTGTTCTGCTCAGGAAATCCCTACAGACTCTGTGACTAGAATGTACCTTCAGGCAGAAACCTACAATGATGCTAAGACTCATCTCATTGGTTTCCGTTTTCTCTGGAATCACAGTCTTTATCTTCACATCATCCTGTATCTTAAAACAGTTGCTCCCCATACGCTGTCCAGTTTTTTTCATTGTTTAAGGTAGAAGGGTAAATCTGGTTCTGAGATATACTTTTAATATTGTTGGATTCATTTACTGAATATTTATGGAGGACTTTTCCACTCATTTTCATAATGGAACATGACTGTATATCTACAGAGGCACATTTCACTTACAAATATAAATACATACATATGTGTATATAGCTATATATGTCTGTGTGTATGTGTTTCTTATTCAATTTTGGATTCAGTTTTAAGAGGAAATGGCAACCCACTCTAGTATTCTTGCCTGAAAAATCCCATGGACAGAGGAGCCTGACGGGCTACAGTCCATAAGGGTTGCGAAGAGTCAGACACCATTGAATGACTAAGCATACAAGCAACTTCTTAAAATGTTACAATAATCTCAGAAGTTTCTATTCTTTCTGTATTTTCCTAACTAAATTTAGGGAGTGTTTCTCAATCTTTTTTTTTTCTTCTTTTTCAAGTATCTCCCCCTGTCACTAGAGCTTTTTTAAATAGGTTTTTTCCCTTAATCCTTCACCTTGAAATTTTAATACTGCAGAGACACTGTCTGTTTATGTACTGTGACCCTTTGGAGAACTACACACTATTTTAGTGCTTGCTTTGGTAGCACATATACTACACACTATTTTAATATCTAAGATTTTTATCCTTCTTCAAAAACCAGTGCATTTTGATCCCACTGAGAATATATGAACTAGGGAATTACCTCGCTCTTTGTGTTTGTGAAGCTTTCATCTAAAAAATTTTCCTGGCTGTAGCTTATTGGAAAAGAAAAGTTTTGATTCCCATTTTGCTTCTTTAATGCTTACTGGCCTGTATGGTATTTATATTTCTCCTTGGGCCAATTGGGAATTTAATTTTGATCTAAGAAATACAGAGCTGTTATTTGAGCAGGACATACCAGTCTGGCAACAGAGATCACCCTTTTGATTGGCACATGCCCAGGCTGATTAACCAGCACCAAGCTCTGCTTGATGTTGAATAATTTAAATATCATAGAGAGCAAAATCTATTATATCTACAAGTTCAATATAGTAGATTATAGTTTTCACGACATTCTTTTATTATTTTTAAATGTTGTATGCATCTGCAGTTATTTCCTTTTTATCATTCTGATTTTGCTTTATATGATCTTTTTCCTTTCTTCCCAGAAAACCATCTTATTTATCTTTTCAAAAAAAATTTAAAGATTAGCTTTTAATTTTACTGATCTTCAGTATTATTGGTTGTTAGTATTATTATATCTTAAATTATTATTATTGTTTTCTCATTGTTTACTTTGACTTCTGCCCATAATATTTTTTGCTTGCTTGTTTAGTCATTCAGTCATGTTCAATTTTTTGTGACTTCGTGGACTATAGCCCACCAGGCTCCTCTGTCCACGGGATTTCCCAGGCAAGAATATTGAGTGGGTTGCCATTTCCTTCTCCAGGGAATCTTTCTGATTCAGGGATAGAACCTGAGTCTCCTGTGTCTCTTGAATTGAAGGGAGATTCTTTACCTGCTTAATACTGGGTTGACCAAAAAGTTCATTTGGGTTTTTCCATAAGATCTGATGGAAAAACCCAAATGAACTTTTTGGCCAACCCAGTATTTTTTTTCTCTCTGATTTCTTCAGTTTTGCTCTAATTTCTTATTTCTTTCTTCTTGAACTAAACACTTAACTCATTCATTTTCAATCTTTTTTGATTCCTGATCATTTATTTAAATGTGTACATTTCCTCCAAATACTGCTTCAGCTAAGTCCATAAATTTTGGCTTAAAATACTTTGTTTATTCTGTTTTCTATATGATAGTCATGAATTCCTTTTTAATCTAAAGATTATTTAGTTGTAAGCAATTTCATATCTATGCTTAAAGAATTTTTAAAAGTTATCATCAACAACTGTGAAGAGTCTTATATTTTACCTACTTGTAAGCTCCCAATGTTGTCAGTCACCGTTTCAAAAACAGTGGTGAAAGACTCGAGACTTTGATCAGAAGGTAAAAGACACAGGACTTAATGACTTCATTTTCTCATCAGTTCCCCTCGCCTCCCAAGTCCTACCGGAGTGATGCATGTACGGGTCCAGGAGGAGGACATACCTGTAAGAGGTTTCAGTCACAGTTGAAGGACCCTGAGATGAGGAAACTCCTATCTTGCCTAAGGAAGTATAAGCCAGCCTACCTCATCTTTTCCACACAGGCAGACATTGTCTTCATTTTCCCAGATAGCAAACAAACCTGCCCTCTGTCATGGAGGGAGATTACACCCTTATTTTCCAAGGCTGGTTGCTCTATGAACATCCTTGAAAAGGTAGTCAAAAGCTGACAATACCTCTGCTCACACAATATCCAGAAACACAAGAGACCCATGGAAAGTTGTCTCCCAATAATTCAGTTCAGTTGCTCAGTCATGTCTGACTCTTTGCAGCCCCATGGACTGCAGCACACCAGGCCACCCTGTCCATCACCAACTCCCGGATCTTGCTCAAACTCATGTCCATCGAGTCAGTGATGCTATCCAACTATCTCATCCTCTGTTGTCCCCTTCTCCTCCCACCTTCAATCTTTCCCAGCATCAGGGTCTTTTCCAATGAGTCAGTTCTGCACATGAGGTGGCCAAAGTATTGGAGTTTCAGCTTCAGCATCAGTCCTTCCAATGAATATTCAGGACTGATTTCCTTTAGGATGGACTGGTTGGATCTCCTTGCTGTCCAAGGGACTCTCAAGAGTCTTCTCCAACACCACAGTTCAGAAGCATCAATTCTTAGGCGATCAGCTTTCTTCATAGTCCAACTCTCATATCCATACATAACTATTGGAAAAATCATAGGTTTGACTAGACAGATCTTTGTTGGCAAAGTAATGTCTCAGCTTTTTAATATGCTGTCTAGGTTGGTCATAGCTTTTCTTCCAAGAAGCAAGTGTGTTTTAATTTCATGGCTGCAGTCACCATCTGCAGTGATTTTGGAGCCCAGGAAAATAAAGTCTGTCACTGTTTCCATTATTTCCCCATCTATTTGCCATGGAGTGATGGGACCAGATGCCATGATCTTAGTTTTCTGAATGTTGAGTTTAAAGCCAACTTTTTCACTCTCTTCTTTCATTTTCATCAAGAGGCTCTTTTGTTCTTCTTTGTTTTCTGCCCTAAGTGTGGTGGTGTCATCTGCATATCTGAGGTTTTTGATATTTCTCCTGGCAATCTTAATTCCAGTTTGTGCTTCATCCAGTCCAGCATTTCTCATGATGTACTCTGCATATAAGTTAAACAAGCAGGGTGACAATATACAGCTTTGACATACTCCTGTCCTGATTTGGAACCAGTCTGTTGTACCATGTCCAGTTCTAACTGTTGCTTCTTGACCTGCATACAGATTTCTCAGGAGGCAGGTCTGGTGCTTTGGTATTCCCATCTCTTTAAGACTTTTCCGCAGTTTTTTGTGATCCACACAGTCAAAGGCTTTGGCATAGTCAAAAAAACAGAAGTAGATGTTTTTCTAGAACTCTCTCACTTTTCTGATGATCCAACAGATGTTGGCAATCTGATCTCTGATTCTCCTAATAATTTTTTTTTAATAATTCATTTCTAACGTCATTGCATTGTGGTTAGAGAATATAGCCTGTGTGATATCCATACTTAGGATTACTGGTGGAAGCTGGGGAAGATCTCTAGGAATGAGAGCACCATACATCACAGAACCTGCAGACCAACTCCATTCATAGTTTCTTCATGAGGGATCACCCCACTCAGAGAATCTCTTTGAATTCCTGGAAAGAAGCAGGTTATCTCGAAGAGATAAAAGTCTTAGTCCCCTGTCATTGAGGCTGCTGCTGCTAAGTCACTTCAGTTGTGTCCGACTCTGTGCGACCCCATAGACGGGGGCCCACCAGGCTCCACCATCCCTGGGATTCTCCAGGCAAGAACACTGGAGTGGGTTGCCATTTCCTTTTCCAATGTGTGAAAGTGAAGTCGCTCAGTCGTGTCCGACTCTTAGCGACCTCATGGACTGCAGCCCACCAGGCTCCTCCGTCCATGGGATTTTCCAGGCAAGAGTACTGGAGTGGGTTGCCATTGCCTTCTCCGAGATATTATACACAGGTTCCCACTGAATTTTCAGATTGGCAGGTTCTTAAAGCTACCCGTCTCCCCAGCTCTTCCATTTCTGCCACATGCATACCTGGCATCTGGACTGCTCTTGCTAATTTCTAGTCCATGGAAGTGATGGGGCCAGAAAAAAAATCCTCCAAAGTAATGTAGGGGATAAGTAAGAGCAAAATTCACCCTCCGAAGCTACACCTACTGCTCCACTGTGTCCCCATCCCAGACTGCCTTGAGTTTCTTCCACACCAACTCAGAATGGTCTTTGGTTTCCTTGTGGTCTTTTCAAACTTTTGATGTTTGTTCCACAGCCTTCTCAACTCCTCAATCAAGTTCTCAACTCTGGCTGCACATTGTTTGGAACTGAGGTGTATTTTAAAAATTCTAGTGCCAAGATTCTGCTTCTGAAGATTCTGATACAAATGGTCCAAGGAGGGCTCCTGACTATCAGTAGTTTTTGAAGCTTCCATAGATAATTCTAATGTGCCACAAAGGTTTCCAATCTCCCTGGGATGGTTTAGGGGAAGGGACCTCACAGTCCCAGTCTCTTAGTTTTCCTATTAGGAGCTAGAAATTTGTATTTTGTTTAATGCTCAAATGACTGAACTCATATACCTAATAAAAATATTTTTTTAAAAAATTATCTTGAAATTTTAAACTGACTATAATTTGATTAAGTTCTCCTATATCATTTAAAATGCAATTGCAAATTCATTATGGCTGTTTTTTGAATACTTCAAATGTCATAAAACTTTCACAAATGTAGGGACTACAAAGCTTGTTATTATACTTATACTTGAATATATTCTAAAGCCTTGGAACAATGAACTTATTCATTTCTTTGATAATTTACGTGCTTGTTTTATACCTTCCGAGGGGATATTAGTATACTTATTTTAATATCTTCCTAGGGTTTCAGTAATACATTTTTATTTCTTCCCAGGGGTGGAGTAATATTACTAGACCCTCCAAAAAAAGTATATGTGCTCAGCCCAGCCAAAGCTGTAGAATCTGGATTACTGGTTGATCCATTTTTGGTCTGGGTACAGGACTCATCATCAGGCTGCATTAACTTCCGGCCTTACAGGAACATGAATTTTAAGGTCACACCTTCACTTGGGTTTTACTTTTTTACAACCTGCTGTCTTTCAGGAAATGATGTACTTTTAAAATCTCACTTTGCCAGAGTTACAAAACCCAATGTCCTATCAGTATGATATATTGACTTGGTCTGTTACCTTTTTAAAGAATTATGTATTTCTTATTGGTGTTTTATTAAAATGAGTAGGGCCATCTAGTGGTTTCATTTCCTGTAAGATGAGGCATTGGGTATAGGTTGTAGACTCTTCCTCTTTGGGATATTTGACTAATTCATCTTTTTGGAAGACCTTTTTGCTCCTTTTTTCTATGTGGTAACATTGTGTGATCACTGATCCTGATTAAGTGTTGGACTTTCTTTCCACTTAAGTTGTATGTTCAACTCAGTACCAGCCAAACCAGTTGTTTCTCCTTTTGCTAGAGTTTCTTCTTTTTTCCTAGATTATTGGTTTGCTCAGTTCCACTGAAATAAATATGTGTACATAGCTTTATACACTTTTATAAAAAACAATAATTGAGTGGGAGAAACAAAATATCCATATACAAATAATAGCTACTTGTTAAAATCCATTAACAAGAGGCAAATTCATAGTTGGTTATCTATTTTTTGTATCACAACTATATTTTTGTACTCATTATCTTAACTTCTCTGTTTTAATAAATATTATGAATCCATACTCCTTGGAAGGAAAGTTATGACCAACCTAGATAGCATATTAAAAACCAGAGACATTACTTTGCCGACAAAGGTCCACCTAGTCAAGGCTATGGTTTTTCCAATAGTCATGTATGGATGTGAGAGTTGGACTGTGAAGAAAGCTGAGCATTTAAGAATTGATGCTTTTGAACTGTGGTGTTGGAGAAGACTCTTGAGAGTCCCTTGGACAGCAAGGAGATCCAGCCAGACCATCCTAAAGGAGATCAGTCCTGAATATTCATTGGAAGGACTGATGTTGAAGCTGAAACTCCAATACTTTGGCCACCTGATGCAAAGAGCTGAATCATTTGAAAAGACCCTGATGCTGGGAAAGATTGAGGGCAGGAGGAGAAGGGGATGACAGAGGATGAGATGGTTGGATGGCGTCACCGACTCAATGGACATGAGTTTGGTGGGCTCTGGGAGTTGGTGTTGGACAGGGAGGCCTGGCGTGCTGCAGTCCATGGGGTCGCAAAGAGTCGGACACAACTGAGTGACTGAACTGAACTGAACTGAACTGATGAATCCATGGTCTTTCGTAGACTCAATTTGCTCCAAGTAAACATAATAAAAATAATATTTCATGCTCAAACTGTTAAAACTTGGTTAATAGAAACTCTTAAATTGGGTTGTTTGGCCTTCTTATATTGCCTCTTACACTTTTTTTTTCATAAGAATACTTGATTTTAATTTTTAACTTTACATTACATATATATCTATATTTACATAGCATTTTTAATTAGAAGAGAATAATAAATACTCAAAACCGTTAACATCTGGATAAAAAGATCACGATGGCTTACCCATCAGTGGCAGAACTGATTAACTAGTTGGTTGGCTAACTAGTTGACTGGATTTATACGTTGGACCTTCAGGTTAGTGAATGTGAGCAACGACATCCATAATTTGGTTTTAAGCCATTTCTTATTTTTTTGCTATAATATTCCTCTGCTATTACTGATGGTGGTGATCTAGATGCTAAGTCATGTCCAACAGTTGTGACTCCATGGACTGTAGCCCACCAGGTTCCTCTGGTGATTACCCAGGCAAGAATACTGGAGTGGGTTGCCATTTCTTCTCCAGAGCCTCTTATACTTAAAAAAAAAAAAAAAAAAATTCTTGCTTTCTGGGGGCAGTAGAATATTCCAGGCTCATTCTGATCTTTCTTTTCCATTTTCCAGCATGAAGAACCATCTATCCTCTGGGCAATCCTATTTCATTTTTTTACTTGACAAAAGTATTAGAATTGTGGGCATGGGAGGATGCATATGAAAAATGGGCAAAAGTTCCCAAAGCCGTGCTTGGTGACAATCTAGAGGGGTGGGACGAGGAGGGAGGTGGGTTCAAGAGGGAGGGGACATATGTATACTTAAGGCCAATTCATGTTAATGGATGGCGGAAACCATCACAATATTGTAATTATCTTCTAATTAAAATTTTTTTAATATATAAATTTTTAAAAAGTTCCAACACTGCTATTGAGCCAGTTGCATTGGAAAATGTGACTTAAAAAATAAACTATGCTTTCCTAAGATTTTTCAAATGTAATGATATTATATTGATGTACCCTACTTTTCCTATACTGGAGAAGGAAATGGCAGCCTATCCCAGTATTCTTGCCTGAACAACTCCATGGACACGACTCTTCTCTCTGGAGAGAAGTCTAGTCCATGGGGTCAAAAAGAGTCAGACACAACTGAGTGACTGAGCATACACTTTTCCTATAGTAATTGGTATCACCTGTTATGAACACTTTCTCCCTGGTAACAAAGGTCCTATAAATATATGTGCCCCTAATATAAGTGTGAAAGTGAAAGTCACTCACTCCTGTCCAACTGTTTGTGACCCTTTGGACTGTAGCCTGCCAGGCTCCTCTGTCCATGGAATTCTCCAAGCCAGAATTTTGGAGTGGGTAGCTGTTCCCTTCTCCAGGGAATCTTCCCAATCCAGGAATTGAACCCAGATCTCTCTCACTGCAGGAGGATTCTTTACTATCTGAGTAACCAGGGAAGCCCAATAAAATGAAGAGCACTATGTGTTTGCCGGGAAATGAACCCGGGTCACCTGCTTGGAAGGCAGCTATAAATCTTTTTTTTTGGCTATACTGCAAGGCAATTGGGATCTTAGTTCCACAACCAGGGATTGAACCCATGCCCTCTGCACTGGCAGCATGGAGTCCTAACCACTGGACCGACAGGGAAATATGGTCCTAATATGGTCCCAGCCCTATCCCTGCTTTGAGGAATTCACAGTCTGGTAGGAGAAAACTGGATGTAACAAGTCTCTGTTCTCTCCATGGGACCTTAAATATTGCTTGTCAGAATAGCTCACTTCCCTTGGCGCATTAATTCTCCTAAGAATAACTTGATAGAGATTGAGATCAACACAGATATTTTTAAAAATAGATATAAAGGTCTTGGAAGACTGAGATATAAAGACAAGGGGCTGGAGACACTGAGAAACAAAGAAACAAAAACAAAGACAGGAAGAGATTGATGGAATGAGAGGGAAGGAGATGTGCTTTGTGATGAGAAGTGTGGGAAAGAGCACCAAGAGTGTGGAGCAAGAAAGATAGAGGATTACAGAAATATCTGAGACAAAAAAATAAATGAAGTAAAACAGATGACAGATATGGAAAAAATGATTACTTTTGAGAGGGGATTTATAGCAAGATATGAGAAGTAGGGAGAGATGTGAGGATAATAAAGGAAAGAAAAATGGACAGGATGAGAAAGAGAAGTAGAGAGAAACTCACTCATACGGTTTCTTTCCTAGACCACAAACACAAGCCACAGACTCACTGATAGAAAAACCCAGCAGAATTTGAATTGTTTTAGCTGAGCTCATGTTAATAAGTAAGCTCTCTGGGGTTAGCTACATATTTCCAGTCTCAGCTTTGCTTGGACATTGGTCTTTAGGCTACTTATGTTTGCCAACAGTATCTTCATGTCCATTTTAGGCTTTGTGAATTCAGCTACTAGATCTAACTTCCCATAGCTTATGATGTAAAAGATCTCTGATTTCTTCTATTCAGTGCTGGGATTAGCTGAAAGTCAGCGGTCTCACTTGCCCCATTCATTGTTGATCAGTCTCGGGCTGTCACCATTTCCACTGCTGTCAGCAGGCTATCCCACGGCGCAGAAGCCAGGAGTGTTATTGTTCTTAAATCATACTTAAAGCCACTGTCTCTGCGTCACAGTCTCACAAAATGCTCTGCACCGCGTGACCAGTGCCTCACAGAAATTTGTTGGAAGGCGGGCTACCCAGTTCTGCTATTACAATGTCA
Source organism: Cervus elaphus (assembly GCF_910594005.1). Lineage (NCBI taxonomy): Eukaryota > Metazoa > Chordata > Mammalia > Artiodactyla > Cervidae > Cervus > Cervus elaphus. Next base: position 82,282,656 of record NC_057826.1, read on the forward strand.
GCTAGGGGAGAAAGGCAGAGGTCTTAGACATCGGAAAATACACAAAGTTTTCAAAGGTGATGGCCAAATCTTTCCTTGGATTCTTCTTCTCATTCTCTTGTCATAAACCCTTTCTTCTTGTTAATATGGGCTTATGTCTCCTGGGCTTTGCTCAGGTTGACTTTCTCCTGGTGAGTCCGGTGAGACTAAACTGGACTAAACTGGACTTAGTCCCGTCTCACTGGACTACACTGGACTCTTTCCCAGCTTGCAGGAATACATCAGTGACTCATGGAGCCAGTGTGAGCATCTACCAAGTATTGGTCTCCAAATTTGGTATATGTAAAGAGTTATTTGGGGACCTGTTAAAAAGGCAGGGACCCACTTGAAGAGATTTTATCTGAGGAAAGGGAATGCAGGCAGTCATCTGAATTAAAAGACTCCCTAATGCGATTCTGATATGGGCATCCCTATGCCATCTTTCCAGAAATATTTCCCAGAGTAGGTCTTTGCTTATATTTCAGAAGATATCTTGCCAGTCATGAACCTGATATGACCTTCTGCTTGTCAGGCACAGGTGTATCTAAGACTTCAAGTCTTCTTCCCAGACTACATATCTTACTGTTGCCATCTTCAACATCAGTTCACAGCCTGGATACACTGATAAACTTGACTTGTAGAGTTGATGGAAATTAATTATGAGCTTCATATCTTTTTTAGAATAAGAAGTCTACTCTTTAAGTGGACAATAGCTCGCTATAAATCTGCTAGAAAATGAACGGTTCATCAGAAGAATTTGTGTATTATGAGCAGCTTTCATTTCCAGAGAGCTAAAAAAAAAAAGATAGATTCCATAGTAACATTCTATCTTTTAGATTCCACCTTTTAAAAAATAACTTTATTTATTTTATTTTTTGGCTGTGCTGTGTCTTCATTGCTGCATGGGCTTTTCTCTAGTTGTGTGAGGGGGAGCTACCCTCTAGCTGCAGAATGTGGGCATCTCATTGTGGTGGCTTCTCTTGTTGTGGAGCACAGGCTAGGGAGTGCGGGCTTCAGCAGTTGCAGTGCATGAGCTCAGTTGTTGCCGCTCCTGGGCTCTAGAGCACGGGCTCAATAGCCATGGTGCATGGGCTTAATTGCTCCATAGCATGTGGGATCTTCCTGGACCAGGGGCCTAACCTGTGTCTCCTGCTTTGGCAGGTGGATTCTTTACCACTAAGCTACCATGGAAGCCCCTAGATCCCATCTCTGACGATGTTCTTCCAGTGAAATTCTTTCCATTTTGTTCTTATTTTTTATTGCCTTTCTATCATTTTTTAATGATTTTCATCTTTGACTCTATTGTAGTACCTGTAAGCTTTCACTTATCACTAGTATCAGAATTACTTATTTTTCTTTTTTCCATTCACTTTGCTGCACACACATGGTGATGTTCATAAGACTGAGCAGTTGGCTGCTGGGCATGGCCACTATGATGTAGCTCAGAATATTCTTTGCCGCCTGATTTATAAAAGTCTGAACTTTGCATCTGGAAGGTGCATAGAAGTGTCAGTGCAAAGGGTTTAAAAAATGCAGGATGCAAAGATTTTAAAAGTCTGGAAGTTGAGGGCTATCTCAGAAATGAGAATCCAACTTAAATGAAACTGGTTTGCTATACAAAGTGTAAGATAAAGCTTTATTACTCATCCATATATTATGCTTGCTAACTATGCTGGATTACAGCAATGAAGACATGAAGACAGACATGGTCAGGGACTTTAGAGAATGTTGGAGGAGATAGCCATGTAAATTACAAGTAAACTTTATAAAAGAAATACAGGGTGCTGTGTATACGCTGACAGGGACCCCTTTCACCCAGAGAAGGCTAAGTGTGGTTTAGCCAGTGATAAAGGTAGAAAGAAATGTTGCAAAATATCCAAGCCCTTAGAAACGAGAAACAGCATGGTATGCACAGCAGATGGTAGTTTTCAAAATCGATGTATCATTATTTCCCATTCCACATGCTTTTCTTGACAGTGTGACTTTGATGCTACACCAGACTAGAGCTGGATCAATATGATCCAATGTGATCTCTGATATGAAAGTGATGCTATGCAACTTCTGAGGCTAAGTCATAGAAGATGACAGAGTTTGGGATGCTTTCTTTTGGAACCCAGCCACCATGCTATGAGGAATCCCAATCAGCCGTTTGACGAGGCCATGTGTAGGTATTGTGGGTGACAACACTAGTAGAAGTCCCAGTCAGTGGTTAGCATCAACCACCAGACATGTGAGTAAATAATCCTTCAGACTTTTCCAAATGCCATTCTATGCCTCTTCCTTCCTGAAGCCCCAGACATCATTCAGCAGAGAAAAAATCCAGCAGTAGAGAGGGCTTCAAGCATAGCTCTAACAAGACCCCTCTAGTCCTCGTTATTAGCAGTCGTCTTCTGAGTGTGGGTGATTTCTTTTATGGTATTAAAGAGCTGTAGAAGTTCCAGCCTTCATATTTGTACATCATGTATTAAGAGCAAGAGAGAGACAGCTCTCTTACTCCTAAACATTCAAAGTATAAAACAAAACTATACTTCTCTCTGATCGGCCCTACTGAACCAATTACTGATGCTAGAGAAATTCCATATGTTGATTGGCTTTCATCTGATTCGGTGCACAATGACTGCAGCAAGAGACAAGAGACTGTTAACCAGCTTTTGTCAATCAAGTCTCAACTTTGGAACAAATGAAATCAATTCCACCAACCAGATTTCTGCTACACTGCTGGAGGAGGATATGTAAAAAACACATCCACATGTATATTTTGAAAGTCATCTTCTCTAGACCACTGGTGGATGCCAGCAGTCTAAGTCTAACTGAAGATAATTTGGTGGTTTCAGAACGGTCAAAAATACTTTAAAAATTATATATGTATGAATGTGGTAAAGAATCTGCCTGCAATAAAGGAGACCTGGGTTCTATCTCTGGGTTGGGAAGATCCTCTCAAGAAGGGAATGGTTACCCACTCCGGTATTCTTGCTTGGAGAATTCCATGGACAGAGGAGCCTGGCGAGCTACAGTCCAAGGTGTTGCAAAGAGTCAGACATGACTGAAGCGACTTAGCACTCATGCATGCATATATATATATATATATATGTGGAATATATATATATATGCATGCATATATATATGTGGAATATATATGCATATATATATATTCCACAAATTTGGAACATAAAATTACTTTCGCAGAAGTATAAGCATTCCTATAGTTTTATTTTTAAAGATTATCCATGTTATAAATAGTTGTTTTCTGCTTAAATCAGTCAGTAGAATTCCTCTGGGCTAATGGAGCTTCTCACCATGCAGATTGTACTGTCTACTTGATTATGAATTTTATGAGGCTACATTTATTACTGCTCACTTTTATATTCTGAGCCACAGCACTATGTCTGGCATACACTTAAAACCCTCATAATTACTCACTATTTGTTGAATGAATGCTTCCTTAATATGTTTATTTCTCACTTCTATAGAAGAACCTATTGCTCAGTCGTATCCGATTCTTTGCGACCCCATGGACTATAGCCTACCAGGCTCCTCTGTCCACGGGATTTTCCAGGCAAGTGTACTGAAGTGGGTTGCCATTTCCTTCTCACTTCTATTATACTGTGTTTAGTCATAGTTCATAAAAATGGTTTATTGGTCAGGAATAATGATGAGCATACTAAATTAATGTAAATTATGTAAACTTAAGTAGTGAGCTGATTCCAGTGTAAATAAAGAATGAGAAAATGAAGGTTCTGGGCAAATGGAGCTGTGTAAAATGATGATTTGATATGAAGAAATGAAATATAAAGTTGTGAATATGAAGTATAAATGTTCACTATTAAGTCTATATAAAATTTGGTTTTTTATTGAGTTGGTGAAGTTTTACCTATAAGTCTTAATTTATTGCTTATTATAAAACTATCAGATATGAGATATATATATATACATATATATATATAAGTTCTAGGGAGGTCATTCATAAAATAGAAACAGAGTATATAGCTTCTAAATCCATATAGGAAAAATTATGGTTAAAAAATATCCACAATTTAATACCAAATAATACTCAATAAATCAAAAGGAAGCAATTAAGGATGAAAAAACAAAATGAAATAAAACATGGAAGAGGAGGTATAAGTAAAAGCATAGACTAAGGTAGTTAATTTAAACCCAGTTGATTTTATATACAGTAAACGCAAATGAACTAAATTCACCTTTAAAAAGGCCACATTGCTAGACTGGATAGAAATATAAATTATATGCTGTTTAAAAGAAACATAAGAGGATGAGATGGTTGGATGGCATCAACTCCAGGAGACAGTAAAGGACAGGGGGGCCTGGCGTGCTGCAGTCCACGGAGTTGCAGAGTCGGACATGACTGAGTGACTGAACAACAACCTAAAACATAAGGATATAGAAAGGTGAATACACAAACAGATGGAGAAACATACCGTGTTCATGGATTGGAAGAATCAATATTGTCAAAATGGCTATTCTACCCAAAGCAATCTATAGATTCAATGCAATCCCTATCAAGCTACCAACGGTATTTTTCACAGAACTAGACCAAAGAATTTCACAATTTGTATGGAAATACAAAAAACCTCGAATAGCCAAAGCAGTCTTGAGAAAGAAGAATGGAACTAGAGGAATCAACCTGCCTGACTTCAGACTCTACTACAAAGCCACAGTCATCAAGACAGTGTGGTACTGGCACAAAGACAGAAATATAGACCAATGGAACAGAATAGAAAGCCCAGAGATAAATCCACGGACCTATGGACACCTTATCTTTGACAAAGGAGGCAAGGATATACAATGGAAAAAAGACAACCTCTTTAACAAGTGGTGCTGGGAAAACTGGTCAACCACTTGCAAAAGAATGAAACTAGAACACTTTCTAACACCATACACAAAAATAAACTCAAAATGGATTAAAGATCTAAATGTAAGACCAGAAACTATAAAACTCCTAGAGGAGAACATAGGCAAAACACTCTCCGACATAAATCACAGCAAGATCCTCTGTGACCCACCTCCCAGAATATTGGAAATAAAAGCAAAACTAAACAAATGGGATCTAATGAAACTTAAAAGCTTTTGCACTACAAAAGAAACTATAAGTAAGGTGAAAAGACAGCCCTCAGATTGGGAGAAAATAATAGCAAGTGAAGAAACAGACAAAGGATTAATCTCAAAAATATACAAGCAACTCCTGCAGCTCAATTCCAGAAAAATAAATGACCCAATCAAAAAATGGGCCAGAGAACTAAACAGACATTTCTCCAAAGAAGACATACAGATGGCTAACAAACACATGAAAAGGTGCTCAACATCACTCATTATTAGAGAAATGCAAATCAAAACCACAATGAGGTACCATTACACACCAGTCAGGATGGCTGCTATCCAAAAGTCTACAAGCAACAAATGCTGGAGAGGCTGTGGAGAAAAGGGAACCCTCTTACACTGTTGGTGGGAATGCAAACTAGTACAGCCACTATGGAGAACAGTGTGGAGATTCCTTAAAAAACTGGAAATAGAACTGCCATATGACCCAGCAATACCACTTCTGGGCATACACACTGAGGAAACCAGATCTGAAAGAGACACGTGCACCCCAATGTTCATCGCAGCACTGTTTATAATAGCCAGGACATGGAAGCAACCTAGATGCCCATCAGCAGATGAATGGATAAGGAAGCTGTGGTACACATACACCATGGAATTTTACTCAGCCGTCAAAAAGAATTCATTTGAACCAGTCCTAATGAGATGGATGAAACTGGAGCCCCTTATACAGAGTGAAGTTAGCCAGAAAGATAAAGAACATTACAGCATACTAACACATATATATGGAATTTAGAAAGATGGTAACGATAACCCTATATGCAAAACAGAAAAAGAGACACAGAAGTACAGAACAGACTTTTGAACTCTGTGGGAGAAGGTGAGGGTGGGATGTTTCAAAAGAACAGCATGTATATTATCCATGGTGAAACAGATCACCAGCCCAGGTGGGATGCATGAGACAAGTGCTTGGGCCTGGTGCACTGGGAAGACCCAGAGGAATCGGGTGGAGAGGGAGATGGGAGGGGGGATCGGGATGGGGAATAAGTGTAAATCTATGGCTGATTCATATCAATGTATGACAAAACCCACTGAAATGTTGTGAAGTAATTAGCCTCCAACTAATAAAAAAAAAAAAAAAAAGAAAGGTGAATTAAAACATACAAATACCCCACTCAAATTGTGAGCAAAACAAAGCTGATATAGCTATATTAATATTGAACAAAATAGACTTTAGAAATTTCTAGAGACAAAAGAGTCATTTCGTAATATCAAAACATCATCTCCCCAGTAAGTTATGTCAGTTTTTAATTTGTATGCACTTAATAACATGTTCTTAAATGCGTAAAGCAAAGGATGATTCGAACAATATACTTGAGAATTTTGACCTAAGTTGATATACAGATGTTATAGTCACCTTTCAGAACTAAGATAGACCCTTCAATCAAACTTTGATTCGGATGTTGATACTGGTGATTCCACACACATACCAAAATGATATGAAATGTTCTATTATTCAAATAATGGGCCAAATATTGGAAATTGAATAACACATTTCTAAGTAACCTCTGAGTCAAAGAATAAATCACAAAGAAATTTAGCATATATTTTAAAGGATATGGCTCTTCTCATTTTCTTTCAGAAAACAGAGTAGATGGGAAGACTTTCCCACTAGTTTTAGGAAACTAACTTAACCTTGATACCAAAATCTGAAAAAGAGGCAACAGAAAAATATCATAGAACAATATTCTTAATAAACATAGACACAAACACCTCTAAACAAATATTAGCAAATAAAATTGAGCAATATGTTAAAAGATATCATTATATCATCCTGATAATGCAAAGCTGGTTTAATATTAACAGCCTCAAGGAAGAGTTATATGATTATTTCAACAGATGTAGAAAAATATTTCACAAAAGCCAATATTCATTCACCATAAACACTTTTAGCAAACTAGGAATAAAAGGGGGAAAATTTCCCTTGTCTGACAAAGGCTATCTATGTAAACCTATAGTTAATCTTAATAATAATTAAATGTTGAATACTTTTACATTAGGAACAAAACAATGACAACCAATTCTTTTAGACAACTGAACTGGCAATCTTAGCCTGTACAATAAAGAAAGAAAAAGAAAGAAGGGGTATAATGACTGGAAAGAAAGCTGTAACATTGTATTTGTAGACAAAATGTTTTTTGGAAAATCCTAAGAAACTTACGAAAGAATCTATTAAAATTAGTAAAGCATGGATTGTTTGTTGTTGTTCAGTTGCTGTTGTGTTGGACTCTGCGACTCCACGAACTGCAGCACGCTGAGTTACAGGATACAAGGTCAATATACTAGATCCTCACTATCCACTGAAGTTATATTCTATAAAGATGTTGTGAACACTGAATTAGCAAATATTACACAATTGCTCCTGGGGAAAATACAGGGTTAGGTGCCTGTGAACCTCTGAGCACAACATTTTTGTCAGTCAATTAGTATGTAAACTTTTTAATGTATGCTTTAAGACATCTTTTAAAATACATATTATTGATTCAATAACATTTAACTCATGGCCACAGCATTACAACTCATCCCTGAACAAAATGTATCTAATACATGTATTTTCCTGTTAGGCACATCACAACCATCTTGTGCTTAAGAGAGCAGTTTGGCACTATCCTTGGGTGACACACACAAAAAAAACAAAATCACCAAGAGAAAAGATAAAAATGCAACAGACATGACACTAAATATACCATGAAAAGGACACTTGTTTACATTATGACAACTAAGACAAGAAGACAGAATGTTGCCTTCCTTGATCTCAGCTGGGAGGTGTGTGCTGGCTGACTTAAATTTCTCATCACTCTGCTCATGTCTGTGAATGAACATGAAAGCCCTGTGAGTATTGACTTTGGGGCTACAAATATGCTTTAACAATTAAGTGAATTTGCAAATACAGAATCTAAAAACAATGAGGATTAATTATATATAAATTGTATTACTATATATTAGCAAAAAGAATTGAAAGTAAAACTTTAAAATATTTTAAAAATATAAAAAAGTCATGAATAAATTTACTTCAGAATAAAATTTAAACTGAAACCTACAAAATTTTGCTGAAAAATGGTCTAAATAAATGAAGAGATATCTCATATTCATGCAGTGGAAGATGCAGTATTATTAAGATATTCATCTTCCTCAATTCATCTATAGTCACTATAATCCTAATAAAAATGTCCCAAATCATTTTTTATTGTAGAAATTGGCAAGCTGATTCTAAAATTTATATGGAAATGCAAAGACCTAGACTAGCTAAAACAATCTTGTAAAATAAAAATGAAATTGGTGGGAGTTACATTATGTGATTTCAAGACTTACTACAGTATTCATGACAGTATGGTATCATGTAGAGAGTTTAAAATGGAAAAGAATAGTGAGTATAGAAGGAGACCCACACAAGTACAGTCAATTGATTTTTTTTTTAAAAATTGCCAATGCAATTCAATGGGAGAAAGGAACTTTTCTGTACGAAGTTATATTCCTTGTAGCTCAGTCGGTAAAGAGTCTGCCTGCAATGCAGGAGACCCAGGTTTGATCCCTGGGTTGGGAAGATCCCCTGGAGAAGGAAATGGCAATCCACTCCAGTATTCTTGCCTGGAGAATCCCATGGACAGAGGAGGCAGGCGGGCTACAGTCAATGGGGTCGCAAGAGTAAGACACGACTTAGCGACTAAACCACCACCATATGGGAACAACTGGGTTTCCATATGGAAAAGAAAATGAATTTTGATCCCTACTTCACAGTATTTGCAAAAATTAATTCAAGAAGGATAACAGTCCTGAATGTGATAGCTAAATCTATAAAGCCTCCAGAAGTAAACAGAGAATATCTTTGCAAACTTTGGACAGGCAAACCATTTTAAAGGGAACATCAAAAAGCACTTTCCAGGATTTCCCTGGCAATCCGGCTTAATCAATGGATTAAACTTTATTATTCAAAACAGAAGTATTTTATATAGAACATATATAGAACTCATACAAATCAATAATAAAATGACAATTCAAATTTTAGAAATGGGCAATAGACTTTAACATTTACTTCACAAAAGAAGAAATAAAAATGACTAAAAAGCACATAAAAACATGATCAACAGCATTAGACATCAGGGAAAATAAAATTAAAGCAACAATGAGATGGCCAAAAAAGCCACACTAGAATTTTTAGAAATAATAAAGGCTCACAACAGTAAATGTTGGCAACCATGTGGGCAGTTGGAACTCTGTATACATTGCTGGAGAGAGTGTAAAATTATACACCTGAAAAATGCATGGCAGTTCCTTAGAAAGTCAAACTTACAATGACCCAGTAGTTCCACTGAACTTGTATAAAATGTCTTTATTCATAATATCCCCAAAGTTAGAAACAACCCAATAGAATGGATAAACAAATTGTAGTATTTTCACACTATGCAATAAAAATTACAATTTCAGATATGTGAAACAATATGAGTGATTCTTAAAAATATATCTCTTGGGTAAAAGATGCCTGACACAAGAGTACACGCTGTATTGTTCTATTCACAGGAAGTTCTAGAACAGACAAAATTAACCAATCAATGGTGAAAGAAATTAGAAAAATAGTTGCTCATAGGGAAAGGCAATTGGCTAGAACAACTTTTCTCAAGTGATTAAAATGTTTTATATCTTAATTGGGGTGTTGATATTTTCAAAATTAATCAGATTTTACACTTAAGTGCATTTCACTGTATATAAATTTAATTTTAAAAAAGTTCTTGAATAATCTCTTCTCTGCACAAAAGCCATCCTCAAGAACACACACACATACTGCACATTGACTTGTCAGGTTGCAAAAACTGAAATCTATCATTGAGAATGTGGAACAACTGAACATGTATTGTCAGAATGTAAACTGATAATGACTTCAGAAAACAGTTTACAATATTTAATGTAGTTGAAGATGTGCATCTGACCCAGAAATTCCATCAGGAATTATGTGCTCTCAAAACTCACCTGTGAACAAGTATATTCAAAGAAGAATTGTGTGTAATAGTTATAAACTAGAAATCACAATGCCCATCAATAGGAAAATGAATATATAAATTATACATTGACCATACAGCCAAATATCAAACAGCAGTAAAAAAAAAAACAACAACAAAAGCTGAGTTACTTATTCCCATCAATTATGTTTTTGGGGAGAGCTTCTCAGAAACAGAATACCGAGTGGAAAAAAATATGCAGAAAAAATGCATATTGTGTGATACTATTTATATAAAATATGAAAATATGAAGTCAATTCAATGAACTCCCTATGCATATTGCATAAATAGGAATGGTATGAAAACATGAATGAATGATAAGCATCAAATTCATGATTGTGGTTACCTCTAGGGAAAGAGCTACACAGAGGCTCCATTTCTACTTGTGATGTTTTATTTTTAAAATATGAAGCAAATGTGGAAAAATATCTGTTATGCTTGGTAGTAGATACAGGGTTTTATTTGAGATACTATTCTACCTATATTTCTACATGTTGAAATATTTCAAGGTAAACAAAGAGAAGAAAGAAGCCAACTCTCTGATAACTCAAGTTTAGAGAGATTGATATAAGGAATAGTTTCATTGTCTCCTGAAGAGAAACTGTAAACTATTTCATTGCCCAAAATATAGGAGTAGTCTATTCTTTGGAGCTTTGGATATATTTTAACTCACTTATTTATCCTTATCCTCTTTCCAGAAAGGATTTGAGGTAGCTTGCAAAAAAAAAAAACAACCATACAATGAGCCAGGAAAACATAAACCTAAGTAGAAAATCAGGATCAAAGATAACAAATACTCCATCAATACTGGTTAACCACAGTCAGTGTGATCAAGTTTCAAACTTGGCTCTGAACTTCTTGGCAACAGTAACCATTCCATCTCCAGCTGACCCATAAAAGCAGGTTAGGAAAACTAACCTTTGTCCTTTAAGATTTAACTTAATATTCTCCTGAGCAGTATCTCTGTATTCTGGTTTGCATGCTTGCCTTGCTAACTAGCCAGGTTCTTCTTTCATTTGTTCTTTTGTCCTTCTTTTCTTTACTTGCTTCTTCCTTTTCTTTCCTTCCTCTCTTTTCATTCTTTCATTTATATTACTCAGATGCCAAATGCTTAAGATGAAATATGGTTATGAACTCAGGTCCCATGTACTACTTATTGGATGAAATACTCTTGGGTGAGGTTTTTAACCTCTCAATGTCTCAGTTTTCTAGTGTTCAAATAGGGGCAATAGCACATGTATATCACAGTGCAGGGAGAACAAATGAGACAATACATGTAAAGAGCTTAAAATAGGACTCCCGTGGTGACTCAGTGGTAAAGAATCTGCCTGCAATGCAGGGGACATGGGTTTGATCTCTGGTCTAGGAATCTTCCACATGCTGTGGGGCAACTAAACCCATGAGCCACGACCACTGAACCTGAGCTCTAGAGCACTTGAATAGAAACTGCTGAAGCCCGAGCGCTCTAGGGCCACGTGCTGCAACTGCTGAGTCTGCTCACCTAGAGCCTGTGTGCCACAACTAGAGAAACCACCGAAAGAAGACCCTGCATCGCAGTGAAGAGCAGACCCCACTTGCTATAACTAGAGAAAGCTGGCATGCAGCAACCAAGACTCAACACGGACAAAAATAAATTTAAAACATTTTTAAAAAGAGCTTAAAATAGTGCATGATTTTAAGTAAATAAATCTTATTTGTTGTTATGATTATTATTACTCAGTGGAGCATATGAATACCACTGTAGCCCCTGCCCTGGAAAGGAACACATCAGGAGCAGGGTGAGGCTTCACGGTCTCCTGCATCAGGCCTTTAGTGGAGTGAAGCTCACGAAGTAGGGAGCCGACCCGGGCACCATCCTTGACAGCAGCACAGTTAATTAGCCGCACACTCAGCAGCCATCCCCAGACCCAACAAGAGCACATGTAACCAGCTAACTGCTAAACCATAACCCGGGGGATGGTATCTCCCCAGTTGGCGGATTCTGTACCTTTCTGCTTTGGAGGTGATATTCTGTTTCAGCTCGAGATTCTTCTTGGAAAAAGGCAATCCTTCAGAATACACTAGCCTTGATAGTCTCAGCTGTGTGGTATGCATCTCACTCCCTTCCCGAAGATCCTGGAAAACCCCAAGTAGAGATGACAACTTGTCGCAGGGATCCCCACTAGCCACAGAGAGTCCTCAGTTGATTTCAGACACGGTAGACCCAGGTCCCCTTGCCCTTTCCTCTGGGGATTATCCTCACCCTGAAAGTCCAGCAAGCATGGGTTGGGAGGAAGCTGAGTGGCAAGGGATAAGAATTACACAGGAGGGATTTGGGAGAATTACACAGTCAGTGGGATTTGGGATCAGGAAAAACAAGGATTCAAGTAATAGAACTCAGTCAGTGTGTTACAGTGGGGGTAAACAAGAGGGAGCTCAAGTGCAAATGGATGAAGAGACCAAGTGACCAAAGATGGGGCATTAAGGAGTTTTGATTTCAGAAACAAGACAGAAACCCTCTTACTGGGCTTGACGCAGGTGCTCTGAGTTTGAGCCAACCTGTAGGTTTGCCACCAAGCCAGTGAGTGCTGATCTTCTTTCAGTTCCTTAAATGCCCAGGAGGACTGGGGAGAGCCAAGAATGCATGTGAACATGAAGATCTAGTCTTTTTATCATCAGGGGCGGGAGGGTGAGGGGAAGATAGGCAGCATGCAGGAAGCTAGACAGGTCATTTATTAAACAACCAGGCATTCCCCTGCCTGGCCTAGAGTGAGCAACCACTCCCCGCATGCCAGAGTCAGATGTCAGATGTCCTTGTCCAGAGTCATAGTCAGATGTCCTTGCCTCTCCTATTTCCTAGAAGCCCACGAACAACATACTCTTGTTTTTCATCTCAGCATCACCCTCAAGGTGGACTCTCAGTTCTATACCAAATAAGACAGAAACCCGGGGAGGGGTCACTGTTTACCAGACAGATGAGAGTTGGTCTGTATGTTTCAATTTGGAGAGATGGAGGCTCATCAGGAAACACTAACAGTTCTTCCTGTCCTGGGGCACCAACTCTGTGGTTCAACCTGTTTCTAGAAGATGATGAAGAATAGTTTCATTTACTTTGTGGTCACTTTTAAATGCATTATCTCATCTGATCCTCACAATAATCTTATAAGATATGTGCTATTACAAGGAAACTGATGTCCAGGTTCACAAGCTAAAGTGGGAGCTGAAGTGCCAAGATGCAAACCCAGGCTTGGGTGAGACTTGAAAGGCCATGTTCTGAAACATGGCTTCCTAAACTTGAGCCCTTCCTAAACTTGAGGGTGACCAAGAGCTTTTAAGGATTTAGGCCTTTCTTAGTGTAAGCAAAGCAGCTTACCTTCCTTCCCTTCAAGCATTTCCATAGGACTCTATTGTCCTGTAACTTTTGTTCTCCTTTTCCCATATCCTGGTGATCTATACAGCTAGCTGCCAGGTGAAATCTGAGCAAATTGGAGAATTCCTATTTATGGACCTGTAAGATTGTGTTTCTAAAGTTGTATCACTTCTGGCTATGGTCATGGGCTCCAAAATCACTAGCATCAACCAGGACAATCCCCTGCTTATATCTTATTTCTTGGTTTGATCTTCAACTGGAATTAGAAAAATCAGAAACTTGCCCTCATAAATCCCTAATACTTTTGAGATACAGGTACACATGCCTATCTAGAAAAAGAGCCTCAGCACAGCCAACAGCAGAAAGAGACACCATTCAGAGAAGCAGACTTACTGATTAGTCACTGCATTTTACATACATACACTCAGCATCTCTTAAGGCAAAAACACCTTCTTCCTGTCCCTGTTTGGATTCATTTTCATATTTTCTGCTCATAGTGACCCCCAGGACCTTCTGTGGTGCACCAAGGATGCATCCTTAGAAGAATGAGGCCTCTTCCTACATAAGTAAAGAGAAGGGCTCCTACTCAGCTAAAGAGAAACGTACAATAAATATGACAATTCTGACTGGATTAAGGAGGCAAACACATTTTCTTTTAAACTAATTTATTAATAAGTTTACTCTTCACTCATAAAAAAGAACATATTTTTGGCTTTGAAATCAAGACATAAAATAAAGAGGTAAGTAACTAAAAATTATCAGCTGAAAGTAGACAGAAGCAACTCATGCTGAACCATGAGCAAACACTACGTGCTTTGGGCTATAGCAGGGGCACCAGTCAAATCAAGAACCCAAGATGCAGGGCCCATTCAAGGGCCCTAAAGACTGCTCAGTTCCCAAAGGTTGTTTGGTCAACATACATAGGAAATGAATTTTCCCTTCTGTTCTTTCCTTCTTAACCTTTAACTACAAGAACAGTAGGCAATAAATGCTTTGATGCTAGTCTTTCTAGCTTGAAGGAAAAGTTTTGTTGTTGCTTTAACATTTTTCAACCCACATATTTTCAACCATCAAAAACATAAAACTGAAAATCTCAATTGTAAGTAAAAGCCATTTCTATTTTTGGTCAGTTATCTGCTGTAGGCAAAGCTTCATATAGGAATTTTTATTGCGGATTTCTATAACTGCATCCCTCACAAGCTCAATGAACATCTGTGGCCAAAGTTTCTGCAAAGCTTCATTTTTCATGTTGATTTCTGTGGCTTCCTTCACAAGATCCTCGATATACATCTTGCAGAATTTCTTTTTTTCCTTTATTTCCTGTTAGAAAAAAGAATATTTTGCATTGAATCATAGTTAAGCCCCAAACCAAAGCAACAATTAGCTGAACCAGAGAAACTTGAAATAATCTATTCTGACCTCACCCCTCAGAGCAGGAACACTTTCCTAGACACTCTGACACAGAGCTCTGCCTGAGTATAGACAGCAACTGAGGGCTTCCTTCTTGCCCGTCCACTCCCAGCTCTGAGGGACAGCTCTGTTAAAAAACGCATTTCTTGGCAACTATGAGAAGAAAACTTCCAGTTGAGCTAATATGAAACTCATTTGCTAATTGTGAAATTAGCAAATGAAATAAAGACTTTACATTGTATTTTAAAAGTGTTTATTTATTGGAATCACTGGATCATAACTACAATTTCTCTGTTGATAGACTTTCTCCTTTCTCAGTGCAGGTAGTTTACCTCACACAAGTCAGCTGAATGCACAGATTCATGGCTTCTAATGGTAAATGATACTAACAATATTAATTAACATGAGGTCAGTTAATGTGCATGCATGCTAAGTTGCTTCAGTCATGTCCGACTCTTGCAACCCTATGGAATGTAGCCCACCAGGCTCCTCTGTCCACGGGATTCTCCAGGCAAAAAATCTGGAGTGGATTGCCATGCCCTTCTCCAGGGGATCTTCCCAACCTAGGGGTTGAACCCATGTCTCTTACATCTCCTGCATTGGCAGGAGGGTTCTTTACCACTAGCACCACCTGGGAAGCCTTGAGGTCAGTTAATATCTATATACACACTTGAAATATCCACACTCTGAATTCATTCCATATTTTAGGAAAGGATGTAGTGATACATTACACTGACTTATGTGGCTGAGAATATTTGGACAAAGTTGGGGGAAAGTGTACAAGGAGAAAGAGGACATATATACAAGCCTGGGACCCAGAGCTTGACCTTCAAATGAGACAATGCACCCACTCAACTTCTGGGTCTGGCAGTCTGCAAATGAAAGGTGAAAGTGAAAGTTGCTCAGGCGACTCTTTGCAACCCCATGGACTATAGAGTCCATGGAATTCTCCAGGCCAGAATACTAGAGTAGGTAGCCCTTCCCTTCTCCAGGGGATCTTCCTAATCCAGGGATCAAACCCAGGTCTCCCGCATTGCAGGCGGATTCTTTACCAACTGAGCCACAAGGGAAGCCCAAATGAAAAACCTGGGTTCAAAATGCAATAGAGGAAGTTTGAGACCTGAGGTAACTGGGGCATTGGGCCTGGATTTCATCCTAGAAGCTGAAACAAAGCCATTTTGATTAATGCAAGAATTCAACACTTATTTTGGCAATTGATACTTGGAGTATTCAGACACGATGATGGAAAATGCCATAATATATATGGGAAAAAAATTAATGGAATAGATCAGATAACCAGAATTATAGGGGAAGCAATTCACAGAAATAAAGAATAATCACAGAAGGAAATAAATAATAAATATCAATGAGAAAATAGGTTTAACTAATTGAAAAAGGATCTACTGAAACCTCCAACTCAAATCAAAATAGTAAAATAATTTTTAAAAAGTTAAATTTAAAATTTAAAATAAAAGTTAAATTTAAAAGTTAAATTTTAAAATAAATTTAAAATTTAAAACAAATACTGCCTTTAAAATCTACTATGAAGATTTATAGTAACAAGGAAAATGCTTACATTATAATGCTAAATGGAAAAAGAAAAGTACAAAATGAAGTTTTGATAGAGGTTGGGTTACATGAGTATATGTATTTGTCAAAACTTAACAATTGTATACCTAAGATTTATATTTCATTGCAAATAAATTATACCTCAAAATAAGAAACTATATGAATTACTGAACTCTAATGATCTGCTCTGCATTCAAATGGGTATATCTTTCCTCTTCTTTGCTTTTCGCTTCTCTTCTTTTCACAGCTATTTGTAAGGCCTCCTCAGACAGCCATTTTGCTTTTTTGCATTTCTTTTCCATGAGGATGGTCTCAATCCCTATCTCCTGTACAATGTCACGAACCTCCATCCATAGTTCATCAGGCACTCTGTCTATCAGATCTAGTCCCTTAAATCTATTTCTCACTTCCACTGTATAATCATAAGGGATCTGATTTAGGTCATACCTGAAGGGTCTAGTGGTTTTCCCTACTTTCTTCAATTTAAGTCTGAATTTGGCAATAAGGAGTTCATGATCTGAGCCACAGTCAGCTCCTGGTCTTGTTTTTGCTGACTGTATACAGCTTCTCCATCTTTGGCTGCAAAGGATATAATCAATCTGATTTCAGTGTTGACTATCTGGTGATGTCCATGTGTAGAGTCTTCTCTTGTGTTGTTGGAAGAGGGTGTTTGCTATGACCAGTGAGTTCTCTTGGCAAAACTCTATTAGCCTTTGCCCTGCTTCATTCTGTACCCCAAGGCCAAATATGGCTGTTACTCCAGGTGTTTCTTGACTTCCTACTTTTGCATTCCAGTCCCCTATAATGAAAAGGACATCCTTTTTGGGTATTAGTTCTAAAAGGTCTTGTAGGTCTTCTGTCATTTTTGAGATTGCATCCAACTACTGCATTTCAGACTCTTTTGTGGACCATGATGGCTACTCCATTTCTTCTAAGGGATTCCTGCCCACAGTAATAGATATAATGGTCATCTGAGTTAAATTCATCCATTCCAGTCCATTTTAGTTTGCTGATTCCTAGAATGTCGACGTTCACTCTTGCCATCTCCTGTTTGACCACTTCCAATTTGCCTTGGTTCATGGACCTAACATTCCAGGTTCCTAAGCAATATTGCTCTCTACAGCATTGGACCTTGCTTCTATCACCAGTCACATCCATAACTGGGTATTGTTTTTGTTTTGGCTCCATCCCTTCATTCTTTCTGGAGTTATTTCTCCACTGATCTCCAGTAGCATATTGGGCACCTACCAGATGTTCAAGCTGGTTTTAGAAAAGGCAGAGGAACCAGAGATCAAATTGCCAACATCCGCTGGATCATCGAAAAAGCGAGAATTCCAGAAACACATCTATTTCTGCTTTATTGACTATGCCAATGCCTTTGACTGTGTGGATCACAATAAACTGTGGAAAATTCTGAAAGAGATGGGAATACCAGACCACCTGACCTGCCTCTTGAGAAACCTGCATGCAGGTCAGGAAGTAACAGTTAGAACTGGACATGGAACAACAGACTGGTTCCAAATCGGGCAAGGAGTATGTCAAGGCTGTATACTGTCACCCTGCTTGTTTAACTTATATGCAGAGTACATCATGAGAAACGCTGGGCTGGATGAAGCACAAACTGGAATCAAGACTGCCGGGAGAAATATCAATGACCTCAGATATGCAGATGACACCACCCTTATGGCAGAAAACAAAGAAGAACAAAACAGCCTCTTGATGAAAGTGAAAGAGGAGAGTGAAAAAGTTGGCTTAAAGCTCAACATTCAGAAAACTAAGGTCATGGCATCTGGTCCCATCACTTCATGGGAAATAGATGGGGAAAAAGTGGAAACAGTGACTGACTTTATTTTTTGGGGCTCCAAAATCACTGCAGATGGTGATTGCAGCAATGAAATTAAAAGATGCTTACTCCTTGGAAGGAAAGTTATGACCAACCTAGATAGCATATTAAAAAGCAGAGACATTACTTTGCCAACAAAGGTCCGTCTAGTCAAGGCTATGGTTTTTCCAGTAGTCATGTATGGATGTGAGAGTTGGACTGTGAAGAAAGCTGAGCGCTGAAGAATTGATGCTTTTGAAGTGTGGTGTTGGAGAAGACTCTTGAGAGTCCCTTGGACTGCAAGGAGATCCAACCAGTCCATCCTAAAGGAGATCAGTCCTGGGTGTTCATTGGAAGGACTGATGCTGAAGCTGAAACTCCAATACTTTGGCTACCTAATGTGAAGAGCTGACTCATTGGAAAAGACCCTGATGCTGGGAAAGATTGAAGGCAGGAGGAGAAGGGGACAACGGAGGATGAGATGGCTGGATGGCATCACCGACTCGATGGACATGAGTTTGAGTGAACTCCGGGAGTTGGTGATGGACAGAGAGGCCTGGTTTGCTGTGATTCATGGGGTTGCAAAGAGTCGGACACGACTGAGTGACTGAACTGAACTGAACTGAACTGAACTGAACTGAATGACCTGCTGGCTGAATTATTTAGGGAGAAGCATGGTAATGTGTGCAATTACTTTGAAATAAATTTAAAAAATAAGGTGGATTATTGATGGATAAAGGATGGGGAAAAAGATAAGTGATAAAGCAAGTACATGGTACAGCACAATACTAACAGTAGAATTTAGGTTTGGGGAATGAATGTTTACTGAAAAATTATTTCAACTTTGTCATATGTTTGAAATTTTCATTAAAAAGGTAAAAAAATATATTCAATATTAATGAAAGAAAATATACTGAAGTGTCATTAAAATTGTCTTAGGGTAGTGAGACGATGAGTATTTCTACTCCTTTTTTCTACTTCTCTTCCTTTTCCAAAGTTTTATAATTTATAAAACAAAAAGAAATATGCTTTGCATTCTTGATTAATTAATAGACATTAACAATGAGTCCCAATTGTCACTAACTTCCTGTAACAGAGGCACATTTTGGAAATTTTCTTATAACATATAAGATTTCTCTAAATAATCACTTACTATTCAGGGGTCAACGTGCTGATCTGATTTAGTTCATGTCCTAAAAGCAACAGGTCATGTATTGACCTATCATAAAAATATGTACAGATTTTGATGGGCAATAAAGAACAGATCGTTCCAGTTGGTGACTTCTCTGGTGAACCGAACTTAACTAACTCTGAAATATTGCTTGGGACTTAATCATGAGCACTAAGTTAGCTTATCAATGAGAACAGCATTTAGATGCTCCCTTTTTACACTCAATAAATCTGGGAAACAAGGAGACTACCAGAAAGAAAGATAAGTGTGAATCAATAGAGATCAATAACTAAAACAAGCACTATTTTGCAATGAGCAATGTATTTATAGAAGTAGAAGACCTCTCTTACAGACGTCTAAGTTTCTTAAAACATGATTTTGAATTTTAAAAAAATTTCTAGCAGTAGGTAGGACTGGAAAATTTTTACAGTAATAAGGGATAAGAAAAATATAAAGATATTTAAATGATGACTTCTGTTAAATAATTTACATATAATACAAATTAAACTTTTCTAATTTGGCATAGTGCAATTTTGGTGCTTTACAATTTTGTGCTAGTTTCTTCCATGACTTCTTTATAAACATGTTGATACAGAATTGTATCTAATATACACTAACCCTTATTTAGTAAATGTGTTTGAAAGTATCTTTGCTTCATTTCTTCTCTCCACTAAGCCAATTACTCTGCATCTCCATGCAGTATACTCTAAAACTCATCAGGTGTCTGCCAGCACGACTCATTCTGCATGTTCAGAATGATCCTGTTAAGAGCACATTAGAGATACTTCTCTTGCCCTGACCTGTCAAGAAGTTGCTCCTCTTTGAATAATGCTTTTTACATTCTCAAATGCTTTCACACATCACACACTTAGTTTTTTCTATCCTTGTGGGGGGTCATAAAACAAGTATTTCACAAGTTCAATCCTGATGAGATGAACTCTATACAATATTGTTTATGTTAGTGCATTGAACTAAAATTTTATTGTCATGAAGATAGAAAAAAGCAGGTCATGGTAGACTTGTTATAGAGTTATTTTAATGATAATGGTACTGGTATAGGAATTTAATCCATATCTCCATTTTATAAATGGGAATCTAAGGTTAACAAAGGTTGAGAGATTTGTTCAGGATTAGCTGTCATCTTGGAGGAAATGGCAACCCACTCCAGTGTTCTTGCCTGGAGAATCCCAGGGATGGCGGAGCCTGGTGGGCTGCCGTCTATGGGGTTGCACAGAGTCGGACACGACTGAAGCGACTTAGCAGCAGCAGCAGCAGCAGCAGCTGTCATCTACTAATACCTTCCTGGAGAAAAAGCTAATCTAGCTCTTGAAGAACCTGCAGTCTAGTTGGAGAGATGTCCTACACACACTAAAAGCTTAACTAAAAGAAATGAAACAGTACATAAGTGCTGGATGAGATGTTTAGACAGCAAATACCACCGGTGTTCAAAGAAACAAGAGCCCTTTGTGCTGGGGTGGTCAAGAAGACTTTAGGACACATTCATGATAAACTGAAAGGAGCCCAGGCCAGGAATCAGAAGGTCTGAGTTCTAGAGGCAGTTCAGTCAGGAATTCACTATGTGAGCCTCAGTTGTTCACCTAAGTTTCCAGTTTTCCCCAGCTGTCTAATAACAGGATTGGATTCTTTCAAGTCCCTTTCAGCTTTCCATCCATTTCAAATCTTTTTCAGAATGAGTCAGGACATTGGATGAACACCTACCAAGCAACAGAATTATACATGTCATACGTATAGTGAAAGGGGCGGCTTACCCTGATTTGTGAGAAACTTACTTCAAGTAATTCCTTCAACAACTCAAGATATACAGAGGAGAGAGAAGGAGCACTTTGTGTTGCAGTGATTTAAATATTTTTCAGGAAGTGGGGAATGCTACATTGTGAGTCAAGAGAAAGTGATTAAGGGACCAGGGCAAGGTCTTTCAGGCAATAAATAAGTGGTGGAATCATGGGCGCAGATCCAAATCTCCTAATGGCATATTATTCTTTCCAAATGTTATGTGGCTTCAGATTTTATTTTTCCCTTTGATACTTCTCAAAACAGGAGTCAGCATTTGCTATCTTTACTTCTTGATTGCTTATTTACCTCTCAAACCACTTTAATCAAGACTCTGCTTATATGACTCCATGGAAACTTTTCCTGTTTTTTTTCAAAAAATGACCTCTATTGCCAAATTTATCAAAATTTCTCCCTATAGTTTGTGCCCTTGGGGGGCAGGGGGTTAGAAAATCATAGCCTACCCAATCATGGCCATGTTTTCATCTGTTTTTTAAGTCAGAATTTTATAGTTTGCTTTTCATATTTGGGTTTTTATTTGATCTGGAGTTAATTTTTTTAATATGGTTTTTAACAAAGTACACCATGGTAGGGATATGTATTTCTGATTTGATATTTCATTTCCTCAGTAGCATTTATTAGCTAGTCTGTCTGTACAAGTCAGCAATACCTGATATCTGTATAAAGTTTTCCCATAAACATGGGCTAGTTCTGGCTATTTTGTCCATGGATCTATGAATCTATTCCTATATAACATCAATTACTACAGCTAAAAATAGTACTTCATATCTGGTAAGGCAAGTTCTCCTCACTTATACTGCTGTGTTAAGTCCCTTGCTCAATAGACACCTTTAGGATCAACTGGTGAAGTTCCACAAATAACTGTCCAAATTTTGATTAGAACTGCCTTATACTGATGGATTTAGGAAGAACTGACATCTTTATTTTGTAGAAAGTTTCTGTCCATAAACATAAATTATCCATTTAGTTCTTTTTCAGTGTCTTTCAATAAAACGTTACAATTTTTTCTGTGGAGGGCTTATATATATTTTAAAGAAAGCTGAGCACCAAAGAATTGATGCTTTTGAACTGTGGTGTTGGAGAAGACTCTTGAGAGTCCCTTGGACTGCAAGGAGATCCAACCAGTCCAACCTAAAGGAGATCAGTCCTGGGTGTTCATTGGAAGGACTGATGTTGAAGCTGAAACTCCAATACTTTGGTCACCTGATGCGAAGAGCTGACTCATCTGAAAAGACCCTGATGTTGGGAAAGATTGAGGGCAGGAGGAGAAGGGGATGACAGAGGATGAGATGGTTGGATGGCATCACCGACTCAATGGACATGGGTTTGGGTGGACTCCGGGAGTTGGTGATGGACAGGGAGGCCTGGCATGCTGCATTTCATGGTGTCGCAAAAAGTCAGACACGACTGGGTGACTGAACTGAACTGACAGTGTTTATTGTCATGGTAAATGGTATATTATTTTACACTTATTTTTGAATAAGTAACACAACCTATACTAGATTGTTGGTCCCTTTTCTCACTGATTTCTAAAAGTTCTTGATAATTTAGGGAGATTAGTTGCAAATTATTTTTTTCAGTTTGTTTTCTGTCATTGCTTATTTTATCTCTCTGAAGGTCTTACTGATCTCAGTGCTGCACATTAATCTTTCATGGTTTCTTATAGATATTTTACCCTTTCATTATAAACTTCAACATCTCTGTCTCATTTGGAATTAATGTGAATGTAAGTATAAAGTCTGAATCCAGCTTTTTTCCCCCCTTAATTCTGTAGTTATTTTCAAATCACTACTGGGATAATCCTTCTTGATTTGTTTGAGATTATTCTTTATCATATCATAAATTCTCTTTTTTATCTAGATGTACATTTGAATTTTCCACTCTATCCCACTAGACTATCTCTCCATAAACACCCTGTTTTAACTGATAAGACCATAATATGTCTTAATTTATCTAGTAATGCTAGTTTTCTCCTCATCATTTGCCTTTTTCAGAGTTTTTATGGTTATTTATGTTTATTTTTCCACAGGTACTGTAGGATCGATTCAATGAAAAATTTTTGATTTCTTATTGGGATTATATTAAATTTTAAATTACTTTAAGGAAAACTGACATTTAAAAATTGGAGTATGGTGTCTTTACACTGCTCTGTTGAACAGAATCAGCCATACGTATATATATATCCCCTCTTTGTTTTGATTTCCTCTCTGTTTAGGTCACCACTGAGCACTGAGTAGAGTTTCTCTGAGCTACACTCTCTTGACTTAGTGATTTACATTATCCCTGCATATGTCTGTCTCCTCCATTAGAATGTGAGATTCATGAGGATAATAACGGCGACTTGTTACAGTCCAAGTATTACATGTGACAGGTGCTCAATACATGATTTTTGAATGTAAGAAAGTATAACTATAAAAACAACTTCAAGTAATTCATTTCAAGTATTTAAAGAGTTTTCATAAGGAAGATATTTGCTCTGTTTTCTACATAAGGCAACATTAGCATCACTAATTGAAAGTTATTAGGAGGCAGCTTAACATGGGTAAGAATTTCTCCACTGTTGGAGTTGTTCAGTGATATACAACTACCTCATGAAGCAGTAATCTTTCATGTGCTTGAATTTAAAGCAGAATCTTTTCAAAACATCCTTCAGGATGCTATAAAAATATTGTTGCATTGAGTTAAGTGCTTTTCAAAGTATAATCCTTAGAGGCCTAGGGGTTCCAAAGAGATTCTTCAGGTCTGGGAATGAGGTAAGGAGAAAGGAAAAGAATAGAAGATCCAATCAAATAGAGCTCTGAACCCCATCTACAACAGGGGCAGCTCTGCTGTTTTGCTTTCTTTTGACATAATGAGTTTTCAGCTACAATATAGTTTGAATAAAGAATCTCACAACCATTATAAAACATTTGAAAAATATTTGGCCAATACACACTCACACACACCCCTTAGATCCCTCAAAAACTCTTACAGAATTTTAACATCTTATTTTTATTTAGATGACATGTTTCTTCACCCTTCTCTGAGTTCCATCAAGGCACGCACTGCATGGTTCTCTTCTTTATAGTTCTGCAGTCCCCTAACACAGCATTCCCTCAAAAAACTTCTGAACACATACAGTAGTAAAGAATTGGTTCTAGCCTTTATGTCTAAAAGACTAGTGGGAACAGAATAGGTTAAAATTATGTGACTAAGAACACAGAAGCTAACGCAGTAGGAGAACAAAATAGTGAATTAAAACATCAAGGACCTACGCAAGGGTCCTTGGAGAAATGGAGGTTCTGTTGTGTCTTCTGCCAGTCTGGCACAGGCTAGGTAAGTACTCAGAGCAAGTCTATTTCAATTTTCTTAATTCAGAGAGATCTGAATCCTGGTCCTACTTTGGTCTAAACTTTTGGTACCTATTTCTTTTGAACATTTCTTTTCTGCTTAAATATATTGAACTAAGGGCTCTACTTCTCCCTAATTCCTTGGTGCCTACTGCCCCCAGCTCTGGATATGAGGCTGACTAACATTCCAGAATTAAAAAAGGTTATCTTAAATGATTAGGAGAGAAAGAAACGTATAACTCCCGAGTCTCAAGCCATTTGGAATTTATCCAGACAATAAGTTCCAAAGATAATGGTAGTTTTACCTCTAGCTTTTCAGTATAAAAGTCTCTTGTGGTATAATTCAGTGTAGCACGATTAGTGTTTTCTCCCACAAGTCTCTTGCTATCATTATTTTCTTCACTGACAATACCAGGTTTTTTCCCTTTGGTTTCTAGAAGATACCGGAATTGCTTCTTCCTGTAGAAAGACCGTAAAGAGACGTAGAGAGTTACTTATCCAATTGGTGAAAATGCCTTTTCTGTTGATTTTAGAGGGTAGTATATGCTTTTTTGAATATCTGTTTTGTAAGTTTGAGTTTTTAAAGTCAATTCACTACTCCAATTTCTCTACTAATTAAGTTAATAACTCAAATTCTTTTGTTTCACTATTAATCATCAACAAAGACATGTCTCAAGCATTTCTAAGATGAAAAAACTGTCTTTAAAAAATCAATATAAAACTTAAATAACACAGAACACACACACACACACAAAGCAATTAAACACATAGTAGACCAAACTTCCATAGTCTTTATATCCCATAAAATATGTTAGTTACACATCTTATAAATCACACAAATAGTTCATAATTTCATTATGTAGCTCAGTAGTATTATCCATAGCTAGAAATGGAATGGAATACTGCTTTAAGTTTAGGAAAAGCAGAACAAAAATACCTCTAGCTATTATCATATCAAGGGCAAGATCTCAGCAGGAGGTAGATAATGAAACAGGAAGCTTCATTTGATAATGAAGAACATAGTGTTCATAGTATCACTTGCAGACCCACAAGCCTAGAATTCCAGAGGACAGCAACTCATCATTCATGAAGGTTGCTTTCTGGTTTCGACCACTTAGGGTGTCTCTCAGGAAGTGGTGTAACTACTATGAACTGTGAACTGAAGATTGGGAGCAAAAAGGGAATATATCTTTTAGAAAATGTCTTCATTTTCCAATTTAATAAGAGTATAACATAGCGATTTAAAAAATTATAAGGAGTACATATTTTGAAAAGTATAAAGAAATAGAGCAAAATCATCCATAAATATATAGCATATAAATCTATATAAACCAGGAAATTGTTTACATTAGACATATTTCCTCATAGGCTTTCTCTGTGAATTTTTGTAACAAGGTAAGATCATACTAACCATCCAGGTTTGTATACTGTTTTTGCTTAATGCTATATAATAAGCATTTTCTATGTTATTAAAATTAACACTTTAATAAATGAATAAAATTTAATTGTGATGTAGGTCAATTATATAATCAGTCTAATTTATTGGATATTTTGGTAGCATAATTTTCTCACTCATAAAGAAGAAAGTAATATAGATATTTATCTATATTTATTTTATTGATTTTTAATTATGAATGCAACATACAAATTATCCATCACTTTCAGTAGTGTTTTCAAATAATCAGTTTTTCATTACGCTTTCAATGTCATCATTTCCTTTATTTAATTTTCTTCAATTTTGCTATTGTTTTCCTAACTTTTTTAGATAAATGTTTAGCTCCTTCATTTTCAGTCTTTATTCTTTCCTAATTTGCTCATTTCAATACATACATTGATTTTAAAATCTCACAATACTATTATTGCTGCTTTATATAGTCAATGTTTATTTAGTTTCATCCCACAAATTTACTACTTTCTTTGCTCTTTAGTTCTCCTTGCATGTCAGAATTTCTATGTGGGATCAGGTTCTTTCTGCCTTAATTAGAGACTATCATTTCTTCTACTTCAGGAATACTGATGGGAAATCTCTTAAAATCCTTTTTTTAGAAACTAATACAATAATTTTAACAACAACAACAACAAAAAACAAAAAACCAGAACAAACACAAAAAGATAATTCCAAGCACTACATACAATTATACAGTAAAAAGTAATCTTCTGCACTATGAAACCCTGCACTAGTTAAACCTCAGTTTAACTCCTAGAGACAATCATTTTTTTAAATTAATTAATTAATTAATTAATTTTACTTAACAACATTGTATTGGTTTTGCCATACTTTGACTTGAATCCGCCATGGGTGTACATGTGTTCCCCATCCTGAACCGCCCTCCCACCTCCCTCCCCATCCCATCCCTCTGGGTCATCCCAGTGCACCAGCCCTGAGCATCCTGTATCACGCATCGAACCTGGACTGGCGATTCATTTCACATACGAGAATTTACATGTTTCAATGCCATTCTCCCATATTATCCCACCCTCGCCCTCTCCCACAGAAGCCAAAAGACTGTTCAGTACATCTGTGTCTCTCTTGCTGTCTCGCATACAGGGTTATCGTTACCATCTTTCTAAGTTCCATATATATGCGTTAGTATACTGTATTGGTATTTTTCTTTCTGGCTTAATTCACTCTGTATAATAGGCTCCAGTTTCATCCACCTCATTAGAACTGATTCAAATATATTCTTTTTAATGGCTGAGTAATATTCCATTGTGTATATATACCACAGCTTCCTTATCCATTCATCTGCTGATGGACATCTAGGTTGCTTCCACGTCCTGGCTATTATAAACAGTGCTGCAATGAACACTGGGGTACACGTGTCTCTTTCAATTCTGGTTTCCTCAGTGTGTATGCCCAGCAGCAGGATTTCTGGGTCATATGGCAGTTCTATTTCCAGTTTTTTAAGGAATCTCCACACTGTTCTCCATAGTGGCTGTACTAATTTGCATTCCCACCAACAGTGTAAGAGGGTTCCCTTTTCTCCACACCTTCTCCAGCATTTATTGCTTGTAGGCTTTTGGATAGCAGCCATTCTGACTGGCATGTAATGGTACCTCATTGTGGTTTTGATTTGCATTTCTCTGATAATGAGTGATTTTGAGCATCTTTTCATGTGTTTGTTAGCCATCTGTATGTCTTCTTTGGAGAAATGTCTGTTTAGTTCTTTGGCCCACTTTTTGATGGGGTCTTTTATTTTCCTGGAATTGAGCTGCAGAAGTTGCTTGTATATTTTTGAGATTAATTCTTTGCCCGTTGCTTCATTTGCTATTATTTTCTCCCATTCTGAAGGCTGTCTATTCACCTTGCTTACAGTTTACTTTGTTGTGCAGAAGCTTTTAATTTTAATTAGGTCCCATTTGTTTATTTTTGCTTTTATTTCCAATATTCTTGGAGGTGGGTCATAAGAGGATCCTGCTGTGGTTTATGTTGGAGAGTGTTTTGCGTATGTTTTCCTCGAGGAGTTTTATAGTTTCTGGTCTTACATTTAGATCTTTAATCCATTTTGAGTTTATTTTTGTGTATAGTATTAGAAAGTGTTCTAGTTTCATTCTTTTACAAGTGGTTGACCAGTTTTCCCAGCACCACTCGTTAAAGAGATTGTCTTTTCTCCATTGTATATACTTGCCTCCTTTGTCAAAGGTAAGGTGTTCATAGGTGCGTGGATTTATCTCTGGGTTATTTTGTTACATTAATCTATATTTCTGTCTTTGTGCCAGTACCACACTGTCTTGATGACTGTGGCTTTGTAGTAGAGACTGAAGTCAGGCAGGTTGATTCCTCTAGTTCCATTCTTCTTTCTCAAGACTGCTTTGGCTATTCGAGGTTTTTTGTATTTCCACACAAACTGTGAAATTATTTGTTCTAGTTCTGTGAAAAATATCATTGGTAGCTTGATAGGGATTGCATTGAATCTACAGATTGCTTTGGATAGTATACTCATTTTCACTATATTGATTCTTCCAATCCATGAACACGGTATATTTCTCCATCTATTTGTGATCTCTTTGATTCCTTTCATCAGTGTTTTATAGTGTTCTATATATAGGTCTTTTGTTTCTGTAGGTAGATATACTCCTAAGTATTTTATTCTTTTTGTCGCAATGGTGAATGGAATTGTTTCCTTAATTTCTCTTTCTGTTTTCTCATTGTTAGTGTACCGGAACGCAAGGGATTTCTGTGTGTTAATTTTATATCCTGCAACTTTACTATATTCATTGATTAGCTCTAGTAATTTTCTGGTGGAGTCTTTAGGGTTTTCTATGTAGAGGATCATGTCATCTGCAAACAGTGAGAGTTTTGCTTCTTCTTTTCCAATCTGGATTCTTTTTATTTCTTTTTCTGCTCTGACTGCTGTGGCCAAAACTTCCAAAACTGTATTGAATAGTACTGATGAGAGTGGGCACCCTTGTCTTGTTCCTGACTTTAGGGGAAATGCTTTCAATTTTTCACCATTGAGGATAATGTTTGCTGAGGGTTTGTCATATATAGCTTTTATTATGTTGAGGTATGTTCCTTCTATTCCTGCTTTCTGGAGGGTTTTTATCATAAATGGATGTTGAATATATCAATCATAAGTATATATGCACCCAATATAGGAACACCACAATATGTAAGACAAATGCTAACAAGTATGAAAGGGGAAATTAACAATAACACAATAATAGTGGGAGACTTTAATACTCCACCACTTTAATAATCCACCTATGGATAGGTCAACTAAACAGAAAATTAACAAGGAAACACAAACTTTAAATGATACAATAGACCAGTTAGACTTAATTGATATCTCTAGGACATTTCACCCCAAAACAATGAATTTCACCTTTTTCTCAAGCACACATGGAACCTTCTCCAGGATAGATCACATCCTGGGCCATAAATTTAGCCTTGGTAAACTCAGAAAAATTGAAATTATTCCAAGCATCTTTTCTGACCACAATGCAGTAAGATTAGATGTCAATTACAGGAGAAAAACTATTAAAAATTCCAACATATGGAGGCTGAACAACACGCTGCTGAATAACCAACAAATCACAGAAGAAATGAAAAAAGAAATCAAAATATGCATATAAATGAATAAAATGAAAACACAACAACCCAAAACCTATGGGACACTGCAAAAGCAGTGCTAAGGGGGCGGTTCATAGCAATACAGGCATACCTCAAGAAACAAGAAAAAAGTCGAATAAATAACCTACCTCTATATCTAAAGCAACTTGAAAAGGAAGAAATTATGAATCCCAAGGTTAGTAGAAGGAAAGAAATCTTAAAAATTAGGGCAGAAATAAATGCAGAAGAAGCAAAAGAGACTACAGCAAAAATCAACAAAACCAAAAGCTGGTTCTTTGAGAAGGTAAATAAAATTGACAAACCATTAGCCAGACTCATCAAGAAACAAAGGGAGAAAAATCAAGTCAACAAAATTAGAAATGAAAATAGAGAGATCACAACAGACAACACAGAAATACAAAGGATCATAAAAGACTATTATCAGCAACTATGCAAATAAAATAGACAACTTGGAAGAAATGGTCAAATTCTTAGAAAAGTACAACTTCCAAAATTGAACCAGGAAAAAATAGAAAATCTCAACAGACCCAGCATAAGCACAGAAATTGAAACTGTAATCAGAAATCTTCCAACAAACAAAAGCCCAGGACCAGACGGCTTCACAGCTGAATTCTACCAAAAATTTAGAGAAGAACTAACACCTATCGTACTCAAACTCTTCCAGAAAATTGCAGAGGAAGGTAAACTTCCAAACTCATTCTATGAGGCCACCATCACCTTAACACCAAAACCTGAAAAAGACACCACAAAAACAGAAAACTATAGGCCAATATCACTGATGAACATAGATGCAAAAATCCTTAACAAAATTCTAGCAAACAGAAATCAAAAACATATTAAAAAGATCATACATCATGACCAAGTGGGCTTTATCCCAGGGATGCAAGGATTCTTCAATATCCGCCAATCAATCTATGTAATACACCACATTAACAAATTGAAAAATAAAAACCATATGATTATCTCAATAGATGCAGAGACAATCATTTTTTAAAAATCAAATATTTAAAATTACACGAGGAAATCTCTGAATTATATGTTCTATTTCTCACAAATTGCAGCATACTACACAATTATTCTATATCTTGTATTTTTAGTTTCTAAGACATCTTAAAGATTATTTCATATCAGAACCTCTAATAATTTTGATAGCTGCAAGTAATTGGTCCTTTATTAATGGACATGTGGCTGGTTTTAGAAAAGGCAGAGGAACCAGAGATCAAATTGCCAACATCCGCTGGATCATCGAAAAAGCAAGAGAGTTCCAGAAAAACATCTATTTCTGCCTTATTGACTATGCCAATGCCTTTGACTGTGTGGATCACAATAAACTGTGGAAAATTCTGAAAGAGTTGGGAATACCAGACCACTGGACCTGCCTCTTGAGAAATCTGTATGCAGGTCAAGAAGCAACAGTTAGAACTGGACATGGAACAACAGACTGGTTCCAAATCAGGAAAGGAGTATGTCAAAGCTGTATATTGTCACTCTGCTTGTTTAACTTATATGCAGAGTACATCATGAGAAATGCTGGACTGGATGAAGCACAAACTGGAATCAAGATTGCTGGGAGAAATATCAATAACCTCAGATATGCAGATGACACCACCCTTATGGCAGAAAACAAAGAAGAACAAAACAGCCTCTTGATGAAAGTGAAAGAGGAGAGTGAAAAAGTTGGCTTTAAACTCAACATTCAGAAAACTAAGATCATGGCATCTGGTCCCATCACTTCATGGCAAACAGGTGGGAAACAGTGGAAACAGTGGCTGACTTTATTTTTGGGGGCTCCAAAATCACTGCAGATGGTGATTGCAGCCATGAAATTAAAAGACGCTTACTCCTTGGAAGGAAAGGACCAACCTAGACAGCATGTTAAAAAGCAGAGACATTACTTTGCCAACAAAGGTCTGTCTAGTCAAGGCTATAGTTTTTCCAGTAGTCATATAAGGATGTAAGAGTTGGACTATAAAGAAAGCTGAGTGCCTAAGAATTGATGCTTTCGAAGTATGGTGTTGGAGAAGACTCTTGAGAGTCCCTTGGACTGCAAGGAGATCCAACCAGTCCATCCTAAAGGAGATCAGTCCTGGGTGTTCATTGAAAGGACTAATGTTGAAGCTGAAACTCCAATACTTTGGTCACCTGATGCGAAGAGCTGACTCATCTGAAAAGACCCTGATGCTGGGAAAGATTGAGGGCAGGAGGAGAAGGGGACGACAGAGGATGAGATGGTTGGATGGCATCACCAACTCAATGGACATGGGTTTGGGTGGACTCCGGGAGTTGGTGATGGACAGGGAGGCCTGGCATGCTGCAGTTCATGGGGTCGCAAAGAGTTGGGCATGACTGAGTGACTGAACTGAACTGAGTTTTCATATTTTTGTTATTTAATATTATAAACACTGTAATGAAAATCCCTGGATACCTATGTCTGTGCTGTCTATAACTTTGAGGTCAAACAACTTTTTTTTTTTCTTCTCTGTCTGGAGAGCTTGTTCAAACAACTTTTTTAAAGTTTAAAGGCACTTGTATCTTATTTTCTAAGAATTTGCTTCTCTTGTTTCTTTGCTTTTCCAACTGCAACTGGACAGGTTTTTGTCTCATTCTTTTTTAATTTTATGATATTATGATTATAGAAAGTTACATGCATGAATATGCTTTTTGAGATATATGAAAATTGTTTTTGAGTTTAAATATATGTTCAATTTTTTTAATGTTTTTCATAGGTACTTAAATAGGCTTTTTCCCCCCTGAATTTGGAATAAGTTTCTGGAAATACAATTCTAAATACATTTATTTGGTACAGTACTGTACCAAATACAAATCCTCAGTATTCTTTTCTAATTGTGTTTATTTGATCAAATGATCAAATAGGTTAATATTTACCACAATAACGTGAATTTTTAAATGTATACTTATATTTGCTAACATATTTAGAAGCTGTGATCTTGGTTGCATTAAGTTTCATAATTATTATCTTTTTTGGTGGATTTTAAGTTTTTGATATCATCAGGATGACGGGCTGGATGATAGGTGGGAGAAACAGCAACAATCTCAGTTATTTGGATGATACCACTCTAATGCTCTAATGGCAGAAAGAGAAGAGGAACTAAAGAACCTCTTGATGAGGGTGAAGGAGAAGAGTGAAAAAATCCAGCTTAAAACTAAATATTAAAAATACTAAGATCATGCTATCTGACCCCATTACTTCATGGCAAATAGAAAGGGAAAAGGTAGAAGCAGCGACAGATTTCCTCTTATTGGCCTCTAAAATCACTGTGGATGGTGACTGCAGCCATGAAATCAGAAGACTACTGCTTCTTGGCAGGAAAGCTATGACAAACTTAGCGTGTTGAAAAGCAGACATCACTCTGCCAACAAAGGTCCGTGTAGTCAAGGCTATGGTCTTCCCAGTGGTTACATGTGGTTGAGAGAGCTGGACCATAAAGAAGGCAGAGCACCAAGAATTGATGCCTTTGAACTGTGGTGCTGGGGAAGACTTCTGAGAATTGCTTGGACAGCCAGGAGATCAAACCAGTCAATCTTAAAAGAAATCAAGCCTGAATACTCATTGGAAGGACTGATGCTGAAGCTGAAGCTCCAGCATTTTGGTCACTGATGTGAACAGCTGAATCATTGGGAAAGTCCCTGATGCTGGGAAAGATTGAGGGCAGAAAGAGAAAATGGTGTCAGAGGATGAGATGGCTGGATGGCATCACCAATGCAATGGACATGAACTTGGGCAATCTCTGGGAGATGGTAAGGGACAGGGAAGTCTGGCATCCTGCAGTCCACGGGGTTGCCAAGTTGGAAATGACCGGACAACTGAACAACAACATCATCAATTCTATCACCACTAGTATTAATATTCCCATATTTATTTATTGTTATTTGCTTGTTACATATATTCCATCCCTTTATTTTCAACCTTTATATATGGCTTTAGGAGTATTTCTCAAAAACAAAATGAAATTCAGTTTTTAACCCAAGCTGAGAGCTATTATCAATTAATAGAATTTCATTCATGTATATTTATTGTGATAACTGACATGTTCATTTTTTTCTTCCCTCTGCTTTTTTGGTTGATCAGTGGTTTTTTAATGATTTAGAAATTGTACATCTTATCTTCTTTTCTAATGGTAGCCCTTGAAATTTGAAAACACATAGATAAACATGTACTTTTCTATTTCTCCCAAACAAGGAAAGAAACTTGGCAAACTTCAACATCCTTTCTCTGAGGATATTCTGGGATTATTATTTTCAGGTTGTTAAAGTTTTTTACATTATGTGCTGTGCTTAGTCGCTCAGTCGTGTCCAACAATTTGCGACCCCATGGACTGTCGCCCGTCAGGCTCCTCTGTCCATGGGGATTCTCCAGCAAGAATACTGGAGTGGGTTACCATGCTCTCCTCCAGGGGATCTTCTCAACCCAGGGATCAAACCCAGGTCTACCTGCAGTGTGGGCAGATTCTTTAGTAACTGAGCCACCAGGGAAGCCCACTTTTTAATGAATCTTTCCACAACATCATTTCTTTAATTCAATGCTTCCTATTTCTTACATTTACTGTTCATTTTGTAACAGCACCTTGCTCAGTAGTTTTTTTCAGAATGTTCTGTGGGCTTTTTATGAGATTTCAGTTCTGCCAATCAGATATACATGGGTAAGCTCTGAAATCAGAACTGAACTACGTGCGGAAGCAAGAACACCAGATACACATTTTATTGGTATGAATTATAGTAGAGTCAAGTTTTGAGGAGAGGAATGGGGAACTTCCTGACCCCTATGTGAAAAGTGGAGGCCATGGTTCGGACAAGTATCCTGACCTCCCCAGCTCCCAGACTGTAGCAAAGATGGCAGTGTCCTTGGTGGACTGGTTCTGTGGTATCACTCTGGTATCCCCTCCAGGCTCAGCCTAGAGACTGCTTCCCTATCCCTTTCAGTGATTTTGTAGATAACTGATTTCTTGTATATCAGTTGTTTTCTCCTTACTCTAGTCAAGGGGAATTATCCATAAGTGAGTCACGACTGACACACCATCTTTGACTTTTCTCCTATCCATGCCGCACCCTGTCAGTCAGTGTTTTCTGCCAGGTACACTTCTATGTACTTTTCAAATTATCTTCTCTATTCTTTCTTAGTGCAGACCCTTATAACCTCTCTCCTGGAATACAGGCTAGCCTCTTGCGTGCTCTCCAGCCCTTCCTTCTCTGTCCTCTCAAATGGCAGCCATTCGAGAACATGAATCTAATCACCTGATTGTTGTGCTTAACTACGAAGCACAGTATTCATTTTGTTTTTCTGGGCTCTTCAAAATCAGATCACAACCAATCTTTCTACTTTCACTATCACAATTCACAATCATCCTATGCTCTAATTATAACTGAATTATTTACAGTTCCCTGTGCCTTTGCAGATCTCCTTCCCTCATACCCTGTATCTAAAAAAACTCTTATTCATTCCTGACAAGCTAGAAAAATCTTAACTCCTTTGTGAAGCTTTCCCCACTGTTCTTCCAAAGCGTAGTCTCTCCTATACTCTTACAACATCTGAAATTTCTTAACTTATTAGCTTATAAACTAATAAGTTAATTTATTAGCTTATAAGCCACAAAAAAGCAAGAACTTTATCATATTCATCTTTATAGCTCCAACACTTTGGAGAAGGCCAGACAAAAACAAATTTAGGATGTTTGTGGAACGAATAAATAGCACAATTAAGAAGTGTATGTAATGTATTACTTTGTCTGGTGCAAAATACTTCTTATAAAAACTATAGAAATTAAAGTTTACCTGGCATCACCCAGTATTGAAATCAGTCGGTACTGGGGTAATTCAGAAGATGCTACATGTGCTAGGATTCCAAACAGCCTCTCAGCCATTATCATATCATTTTGCGTCACCTGAAGAGACAAATAGGAAAGGGGTAATAAAATGACATTGCCTCTTAACTTGATACAACTAACATAATCTCATAGAAATGTCCAGATTAGATATTTTCTTGTAGGGACCTCCCTGGTGGTTCAATGGTTGAGAATCCAATACAGGGGATGCCAGTTTGAGTCTTGGTTGGGGAACTAAGATCCCACATGCTTCAGGGCAACAAAGCCTGCAAAGCCTGCAAACTCTGCAACTACAGAGCCATGTACTGCAAGGAAGACCCCACATGTTGCAATTAAGACTTGATGCAGCAGCCAAAAATAAATTAATTAATTAAAAAATTTCTTTTCAGGGAAAATACATTCTCCTGGGCTGTAAGAAGAGAGTGAGTTCTGACTGATATTTCTCTTTTTTTCCCTGAGCTTGATTAGAATGTAGATTTACAAATGTGGCTTATAGTGATGGAAAAGGGCTGGGAGGTGAGGTGTTAGCTCTGACTTAGAAGTCATGGTTCCTGAGGATTATACTTGAGACACCTTAAATTCTTAATGAACTTTTTTTTTCTTCAAAAATCCCAAAGCTCCTTTGAGTAGAATGATTTAAGGGGGAAAATCTAAGTGTCAATGGAATAGACTAACTTTAATAACTTGTTAAAGGCAAGTCAATGTGTTGTTAATACCTTGTTCCTGAAAGGATAATTTCATCCCTTTGTGAGGGAATGAACATTGGATTAGGAACGGCACTACCGCTCATTCTGAAGTTACATCCACCTTTCTCCCCACAAGGAATAATTTGTCACAGGTATATTCCCCATGTGGGCTCGTTCCTGTGTTAACCAAGAAACTACTAAAAGCTAAAAGCAAGACTTTCATTAATATCTGGGCATATTTTAAATATAAAATTAGGTTTCTTGCATTTTAAATACTATTCCTTTGTCAATATAATTCAGTGGTTCCCAATCAGGGGCCACTTTGGCTCCTAGGGGATGTTTGCAAGTGTCCGGAGATATTTTTGGTTTATTGCAACTGGTGGAGAGATGCTACTAGCATCTAATGAGTCAAAGCCAGGGATGTCGTTAAATGTCCTACAGTGTATGGGACAGTCCCCATAACAAAGAATTACCTGGTCCAAAATGTCAATAGAGCTGAGGTTGAGAGACCCTGGTACATTTTGGATCTTTAAAAACTTTATTCGTAACACTTGCTATAATAACCTACACAGGAATTTTCTGGAAAATAACCCATAATTCACAAGCGACTTATACATGTGAATCACTGCAGACTGACTCTCCCTTCCTTCGCTAGACTTCAGTAGTTAATGAGGCTGCAGCTCCCTGGAATCACTCCTTCAGCTGACAACTAACTTATTTGGTCTAACATAGTCACCTAGCGGCCAGTGCAGGCCACTACTCCATCTCTTCCTCTTGATGCTCACATTGCTCACTCTCTCTCATACAAAGAAAAGCAGAAATACAGTATAACATTACCACACACTGTCAAGGATGAGATAAGCAGTTTTATTCTAGGTCTTTTATTAAAAGGTCAAATATCCCTGGGCATTGACACTTTCAGAACTTTAAATCAGAGTACATTACATTGGTTCTTTCTCATTCTTTTCTACTTTATATAATTATATTATATTATTACTTCCTATTTTAAGGTTTTATAATAACTATTATGTCTCCAGTAGTGATCCACATTTGGGTAAATACAGTATTTAGGGTTAATCAAGATAGTGGTTTGGCCATTAATGAGGGAGAATTCCTCACCTATAGCTAAAATAACTATCCTACAGTCCAGGCTAGCTTTGGAAACTTTTGGAACTAATTATTAGATCTGACCAGTGACTTACAACCTCTCTGGGGAAGTACCAAGAGGGTACATAAAACTGAAATAAATCTCTTGAGAACTAGTTGAAGAAATTAATAGTCATCTGAAGGTTCCAGGCTTGCCCTACATCTTCAACAAATACTGATACTGGGGTCATGGACCTACCATAGCTGATGCAAATTTCACATGGCTCTTATACGCTGACCCAGAGACCTCCAGTCTCCTGATGGTATGCTGGAGCTCTCAAGCTTTAGGCCAGAGTTACTTATGGTGTATCAGTTGCAGGGAACTACAGTTGCTATAACCACCCTGCTAGCAAAGTTGATTATAGCTCATCTTACAATAAGGAGGTCTGAATTTTAAGAGATAATCACACTAATACTAGTAGCATATTAAAATATTTTTTCCTTTGGAGGATTATCTAAACTCAGTTCTGGAATTCCACAGTAGAAGAAACATAGTTTCTCTCTCTTCTTCCAAAGTAATATTTAAAGAGAACATGATCTTTGGATAGCTGGGGGATTACCCTTGTGACAAGCTTAGCAGAATCAATCTGAAAAATAACTCTTTGTTAATAATTTTCCAGTTATTCAGGCTCCAGACCTGAATTATACACTGTAGATATGTCCAAGCAGCTGTTACCAACTATTAACAAAGCAATCTAGACTTTTACTTATGGTTGTTTTATTTCCTTTTTCATTCCTGTTCACTGTTTCTTCTTTTAACTTTCCTCCTTGCTTATTTCTCCCTCTTATCTATTCTTTTTAAAATCACTCTTCTTTCCCTATGTACATTTTTTTGCATGTTATTCTTCCCTTCCTCTATCACACCTTTATTAAATGACATTTAGTATCACTTCCCCAGGCCCTTTTGCATGTCAGTATGTAAAACACTCTGAAAAACACAAAGATCACATTACTTATGGAAGTGTTCTTTTTCTTTTCATTTTAAACTGTTATCCTATCATTCCTTCTCAGAATACTTAAAAACAAGAGAAAAAGTATTTACTGTTCACCATGATCTGATTACTAATTTATTCATAAAATATGCCTAGTATATTAGAAATTTTTAGACAAATATTTTTAGCTTTTCAACATTTTAAATATCAGGATTTTTAAAAAAAATTATTTCTCAAAAGTTCAATCATGATTTTACACATAAATTCCTGGATATTTTTACGATTATTTCCCTTTAAAAGGAACATTTTAATTCTACGGTTGACTTAGTGTTCAGCTTACCTCTGTTCCATTTATTTTCTGCATATTAAAATGGCTCAGCCTAAACAGGACATAATATTTCCAGAGTGTAAAACTGACAACTGGATTTCCTTGAGGATCAATTGTCAACTGGTCAACTCGACGGAGCTGTGCTAGTGCATTAAATTGCTGCAGCATTACAAGATTTGTTTCCTTGAATTTAAGGTGCTACAATAATAAACAAAAAAAGGGGTGAATATTGAGTCTAACCATCTTAAAATGTTACCATTAAAGCTTCACTATCATTCCCCAAATAAGTCTAAACTTTAGGGTTAGCTAATATGTTTTCATTAAACCAACTGAATGCATTAAACTTACATACCTTTAATCTACCTAATACAAAATTATTGATAGAATATATTAAGCCACCCAATATTGAACCTGAAGTGATTTCCATTCTGCAAAGGACATCTGCCTATCTATTAACTAACTACGTTTCTAAAAAATTATATAAATATACAATAATTCAGACTCTTCCAGATATTACAATGATTTTATATGCTTTACATGGAGATTAAATCTACAAAGGAAAAACCAGAAGTAAAATTTTCAAAACATTACAAATACAGGGCTCACAGTACTTCTGAGAAGAACTAGTTAACCATTATTACTTTTATCTTGCTAATTACTATGTAGGTTACTTAAACTGGCTATCAGAAAACAAAATACTAACATTGAAATGCTAATAGAAATGTTCTGTCTGTGAATTTGGATGATCTTTTCTAAACACACTGTCTCCACTTCTATCCTTTTTAGAGAGGAGAATATAACAAAAGAACAAAATACATTATAAAAGGGTTGGTGATGAGGAAACCAGAATTGAAAGAGACACATGTACTCCAATGTTCATCACAGCACTGTTTACAATAGCCAGGACATGGAAGCAACCTAGGTGTCTATTGGCAGATGAATGGATAAGAAAGCTATGGTACACATACACAATGGAATATTACTCAGCTATTAAAAAGAATACATTTGAATCAGTTCTAATGGGGTGGATGGAACTGGAGCCTATTATACAGAGTGAAGTAAGTCAGAAAGTAAAACACCAATACAGTATATTAATGCATATATATGGAATTTAGAAAGATGGTAACAATGACCTTATATGCGAGACAGCAAAAGAGACACAGATGTAAAGAACAGACTTTTGGACTCTGGGAAAAGGTGAGGGTGAGATGATTTGAGAGAATAGTATTGAAACATGTATATTAGCATATGAAATAGATCACCAGTCTAGGTTCAATGCATGAGACAGGGTGCTCAGGGCTGGTGCACTGGGATGACCCTGAGGGATGGGATGGGATGGGGAGGGAGGTGGGAAGGGGGTTCAGGATGGGGAACACATGTACACCCATGGATGATTCATGTCAATGTATGGTAAAAATCACTACAATATTGTAAAGTAATTAGCCTCCAATTAAAATAAATACATTTTTAAAAAAAGGGTTGGTGAGGGAAATCATTAGCTAATTGAGAAAAACAAAATGATAACAAAAACTCAAGAGAGAACTCAGAAATCACAGCTTTCACAAATTCATACTAATAATTAATATAATAATACCATAACTGGAAAAGGCTAATTTCTCAAAGTAACTTTAATGAGCTATTAAAATGATTTTAAATGTTGTTAGCAGACTACTATAAAAATTATATGTGAGTATACTTGTCCTGTTAATACCAGGTATAGTAAATGAATATATAATGAAGAGTTAAGTGAGGTCCTGTTGAAAGTTTCCCAAAGCGGAAGCATGCCACTTGAATAAAATTACATTGGTCCCTCATACTCCATAAGGAAGCATTTTCTAGAGAGAAAATTTCCAATATTAACAGAAGACTGCAAGGCCATTTATGAATACTAATGAATACTAATTTAAATCTCAGATTCAGAAATTCAACACAAGAACTTAGCCTCCCTGCCAGACAGAAATTGCATAAATAAAAGTTAAAATAGGTCTTTGGCCTGAATATACAAGTCATGACTGAGAAGAATTCAAATATACAACAAAAAGGAAATGTTTACCAGAGAATTAGGAAACTTAATCTTCAATTTGGGAAGCACTTGGACGATTTCATCAAATTCTATGAAAGTGAAGGACACTGTTGTCACCATTCCTGCTGTTTGCACACTCCAGTTCCGATCCAGACATTCCAGTGCTCCTGAGCCATACAGGGAAAGCGTGTCTCCATCCACTTCAACAAGGTGTGTGTCTGTGACAGATAGACCCTGTAATGTACTGGTGAGTCCTGAGTCCAGAGACCTGGGAAACCCATCATATAATCTTAATGAAAGTTTTATCATGCAAAGTAAATAACAGATTATAAAGATCTGTTGGAAAAGGTATTTGAAATTTTATATCCATTTCTTTTTATTTCAATAATTACACCCAGAGCACCAAAGACTAATTTTCAATAGTACATCTGCAAGCTTTATATTCTATAGTCATATACTTTAATTTAGAAAGAGGCACATGTGAACAAAAAATTACTACTTTTAAACCCAAATTATTTATACTGATGAAAGATAATTGATATTCTATTTAGTTTTAAAACAATACATTTAAGGTAACCAAGAAGGACCTACTGTACATACAGCACATGTAATTCTGCTCAGTGTTATGTGGCAGCCTGGATGGGACGGGAGCTTGGGAGAGAATGGATACATGTATATGTATGGCTGAGTCCCTTCACTGTTCACCTGAAACTATCACATTGTTAACTGGCTATACCCCAATACAAAATAAAAAGGTTTTTTTAAAAAAAAAATAAAAGAATCCATTTAATATAGCATAGATACTTCTGCATATCAAAACAAGTAAGTTTTCCTAGTCTGGAAAGTATTCCACTGTCTGACTGAAAAAACCTGTATTTTACAGAATAATATTTCTATAGTAAGAACAATGTAATATAAAACTACATTTGTAAAATACTTGGGAATTCACATAATAACTGCTAACAACAGTTTCTCTCTCAGAAGCTGGACTAAGGGGTAACTTTGACTCCACCTTTTAAAATATTTCAATGTTGTTTGAAAATATGGAAGTATATATATATATTACAGTTACAGGCAGCAAAATCAACAAAGACTTCCTCTCCGTATTGAACTATGAAATGATAAAAAAAAATCCACTACATACACATACAAAATCACTTCACATACTCTGCTGACTATGATAACTGTTAATATTTTCAAAGTTAGAGCCACACTTTTGTAAAAGGTTACCTAAATGAATGCTCTTGAAGAAAAGAAATAGTTTCAGTTCAGTCGCTCAGTTGTGTCTGACTCTTTGCGACCCTGTGGACTGCAGCATGCCAGGCTTTCCTGTCCATCATCAACTTCCAGAGCTTGCTCAAACTCATGTCCATCGAGTTGGTGATGCCTCCAACCATCTCATTCTCTGTTGTCCCCTTCTCCTGCCTTCAATCTTTCCCAGCATCAGGGTCTTTTCCAATGAGTCAGTTCTTTGCATCAGGTGGCCAAAGTATTGGAGTTTCAGCTTCAGCATCAGTCCTTCCAATGAATATTCAGGACTGATCTCCTTTAGGATGGTCTGGTTGGATCTCCTTGCAGTCCAAGGGACTCTCAAGAGTCTTCTCCAACACCACAGTTTGAAAGCATCAATTCCTAGGCACTCAGCTTTCTTTATAGTCCAACTCTCACATCCATACATGACTACTGGAAAAATCATAGCCGCTTGATCCAACTCAAATTTTCTGCTTCATGAATACAGACATAACTATTTGTTACTCAATCTCAAAACTCAAACAATGCTTTGTTTTCATTATGGAATTTTGTTTTTAAACAGTATTTATTTGCCCTTACTAACA
The DNA here is from genome assembly GCF_910594005.1 of Cervus elaphus. Taxonomy (NCBI): domain Eukaryota; kingdom Metazoa; phylum Chordata; class Mammalia; order Artiodactyla; family Cervidae; genus Cervus; species Cervus elaphus. The sequence goes on from NC_057826.1 coordinate 82,325,109, forward strand.
TATTAATGTTTTGCCTTCCTTTGGACTCCAACAGAATTTTGTATACTCCTCTGATACATCACTTCTCATATTTAATCATAATTATGGGTTTACAATTTTGGCTAAATTTTTTCATCTTTGGAGGGTCTGGAATCTGTTAATGGGCTTTTCACAATGTAAATGACTGCATTATTAAGGATCTTCAGAAGTTTTATAATGTTGATGTTGTGAGTAAGACTGACAAACCATCACCTTGCTGGTTTATCATGCTTTACCAGATTTCCATGTATTTATTCCATAGGCATCAGTTAACATGTAACATATTTGTTAACACAATAAGAAATTGGGCAATAACATCCATCAACTCTGTGAATATGTGACCAAGAAAATATAAAAAGGATTGATTTCTGCCAGGTTAGTGCTCATGGCAATGATTATTATACAGTAGTATTCAAATATTTAATGAGTAATGGTGTGTGAATAATCTTAGATGAAAATCCTATAAAGGTAATGGTTAATAATAGAACAAAAATAAGATGAGAATTAAGAGCTCCTTATATTGTGGTTTATGTGATAACTGTGTTGAGCTATGTAGAGCAGGTGGTGTTAGTGATAAACAATCTGCCTGCCAATGCTGGACACACAAGAGACATGGGTTCGATCCCTGGGTCTGGAAGATCCTCTGGAGTAGGAAATGGCACCCCACTCCAGCATTCTTACCTAGAAAATTCCATGGGCAGAGGAGCCTGGTGGGCTATAGTCCATAGGATGGCAAAGAGTTGGGCAAGACTGAGCAGTCGACTGAGTGCACACACAACCTGTAGAACATATAATCATTTCTAGAACAGGATAAAGGAGTTACATTTCAATACCACTAAAATAAAGATGGCTTTATGAAAAGAATGCACACCACTGTTACAGCACGTGCCATACTGTACTGCAACTGCTTGTTTCCCTCTGTCTCTCTTACTAAATAATGTGATCCTTGAGGGTCAAACTCTGTCACATTCACTGTAGCAGGTCAGCACCTAGCACAGCTCCTAGCACATGTTGTGCTCAATAAACAGTTCTTTGAAGAATTAATGAATAAGACAATTATGAATTTTCTTATGAGTATCTACTGAATCTTAAAAATGGTGTTCCACACATCAACTGTGGTTTGAACAAAGGGGCAGAGTCGGTGACATAGACACAGGCTAAGGGGTTAGTAAGACGGTTCTTACAGGTTAGGCAAACACACATAATGAAAAAGTAAAGTCAAGGCAAAAAAAAGTTTGCTAGTTAATGTAGTGAAGCCTGATGGCCACGATACTCAGCAAAAGAAGCTGAATCATAGCTATGAGAAGTTGTGTTGTTTTACATCATCTGTTTGAACATGTCTTGTTTCTTTTTTCCAAATGATTAAAAGTTTAAGAATATAAAATTCAAAATAAAATGCCTTTATTAGAAAATGGTTATTTTCTTTAAAAGTTTTTTAGTAAACTGTTAAGAAAATAAGTAAAATAATAAATAAGCCTAGCCTCAGCAAAACAGTTGTACAGCTCCAAAACAAAGCAGAAGTAATTTCCAACTGTTATAGACTTCATATGGACATTCAGTGAAAGCAAATGGCAAGTTTGCTGGGCTGTAGCTAGGAAACAAAGCACCTGTTAAATAGGTCTTACAGGACCAACCCTTTTTCAGTTATTTTCTTTTTTTTCTCCTCAATTAAAAAGAATGAACTTTATTTTTTTAATTAATTAATTTATTTAATTGGAGGCTAATTACTTTACAATATTGTAGTTTTTTTTACCATACATTGACATGAATCAGCCATGGGCGTACATGTGTTTCCCATCCTGAACCCCCCTTCCAACTTCCTCCCCATCCCATCCCTCAGGGTCATCCCAGTGCACTAGCCCTGAGCACCCTTGGGCTGACAATCTGTTTCACATATGATAATATACATGTTTCAATGCTATTCTCTCAAATTATCCCACCCTCACCTTCTCCCACAGAGTCCAAAAGACTTCAATATATCTGTGTCTCTTTTGATGTCTTGCATATAGGGTCATCGTTATCATCTTTCTAAATTCCATATATATGTGTTAGTATACTGTATTGGTGTTTTTCTTTCTGACTTACTTCACTCTGTATAATAGGCTCCAGTTTCATCCACCTCATTAGAACTGATTCAAATGTATTCTTTTTAATAGCTGAGTAATATTCCATTGTGTATAAGTACAACTTTCTTATCCATTCATCTGCTGATGAATATCTAGGTTGCTTCCATGTCCTACCTATTGTAAACAGTGCTGTGATGAACATCAGGGTACACGTGTCTCTTTCAATTCTGGTTTCCTCGGTGTGTATGTCCAGCAGTGGGATTGCTGGGTCATATGGAATATCTGTTTTCAGTTTTTTTGTTTTTTTTTTTCCCAGTGGGTTTTGTCATACATTGGCATGAATCAGCAATAGATCTACACGTATTCCCCATCCCGATCCCCCCTCCCACCTCCCTCTCCACCCGATTCCTCTGGGTCTTCCCGGTGCACCAGGCCCGAGCACCTGTCTCATGCATCCCACCTGGGCTGGTGACCTGTTTCACCATAGATAATATACATGCTGTTCTTTCGCAACATCCCACCCTCACCTTCTCCCACAGAGTTCAAAAGTCTGTTCTGTACTTCTGTGTCTCTTTTTCTGTTTTGCATATAGGGTTGTCGTTACCATCTTTCTAAATTCCATATATATGTGTTAGTATGCTGTAATGTTCTTTATCTTTCTGGCTTACTTCACTCTGTATAATGGGCTCCAGTTTCATCCATCTCATTAGAACTGATTCAAATGAATTCTTTTTAACGGCTGAGTAATATTCCATGGTGTATATGTACCACAGCTTCCTTATCCATTCATCTGCTGATGGGCATCTAGGTTGCTTCCATGTCCTGGCTATTATAAACAGTGCTGCGATGAACATTGGGGTGCATGTGTCTCTTTCAGATCTGGTTTCCTCAGTGTGTATGCCCAGAAGTGGGATTGCTGGGTCATATGGCAGTTCTATTTCCAGTTTTTTAAGAAATCTCCACACTGTTCTCCATAGCGGCTGTACTAGTTTGCATTCCCACCAACAGTGTAAGAGGGTTCCCTTTTCTCCACACCCTCTCCAGCATTTATTGCTTGTAGACTTTTGGATAGCAGCCATCCTGACTGGCGTGTAATGGTACCTCATTGTGGTTTTGATTTGCATTTCTCTGATGATGAGTGATGTTGAGCATCTTTTCATGTGTTTGTTAGCCATCTGTATGTCTTCTTTGGAGAAATGTCTGTTTAGTTCTTTGGCCCATTTTTTGATTGGGTCATTTATTTTTCTGGAATTGAGCTTCAAGAGTTGCTTGTATATTTTTGAGATTAATCCTTTGTCTGTGTCTTCATTTGCTATTATTTTCTCCCAATCTGAGGGCTGTCTTTTCACCTTACTTATAGTTTCCTTTGTTGTGCAAAAGCTTTTAAGTTTCATTAGGTCCCATTTGTTTAGTTTTGCTTTTATTTCCAATATTCTGGGAGGTGGGTCATAGAGGATCCTGCTGTGGTTTATGTTTTCAGTTTTTTAAGGAATCTCCACACTGTTCTCCAAAGTGGCTGTACTAGTTTGCATTCCCACCAACAGTGTAAGAGGGTTCCCTTTTCTCCACACCCTCTCCAGCATTATTGCTTGTAGGCTTTTGGATAGCAGCCATTCTGACTGGCGTGAGATGGTACCTCATTGTGGTTTTGATTTGCATTTCTCTGATAATGAGTGATATTGAGCATCTTTTCATGTATTTGTTAGCCATCTGTATGTCTTCTTTGGAGAAATGTTGGTTTAGTTCTTTGGCCCATTTTTTGATTGGGTCGTTTATTTTTCTGGAATTGAGCTGCATGAGCTGCTTGTATATCTTTGAGGTTAACTCTTTCAGTCAGTTGCTTCTTTTGCTATTATTTTCTTCCATTCTGAAGGCTGTCTTTTCACATTGCTTATAGTTTCCTTTGTTGTGCAAAAGCTTTTAAGTTAATTAGGTCCCATTTGTTTATTTTTGCTTTTATTCCCATTACTCTGGGAGGTGGGTCATAGAGGATCCTGCTGTGATTTATGTCAGAGAGTGTTTTGCCTATGTTTTCCTCTAGGAGTTTAATAGTTTCTGGTCTTACGTTTAGATCTTTAATCCATTTTGAGTTTATTTTTGTGTATGGTGTTAGAAAGTGTTCTTGTTTCATTCTTTTACAAGTGGTTGACTAGTTTTCCCAGCACCACTTGTTAAAGAGATTGTGTTTCTCCATTGTATAGTCTTGTCTCCTTTGTTAAAGATAAGGTGTCCATAGGTGCATGGATTTATCTCTGGGCTTTGTATTTTGTTCCATTGATCTATTTTTCTCTTTGTGCCAATACCACACTGCCTTGCTGACTGGAGCTGTGTAGTATAGTCTGAAGTCAGGCAGGTTGATTCCTCCAGTTCCATTCTTCTTTCTCAAGATTGCTTTGGCTATTTGAGGTTTTTTGTATTTCCAAACAAATTGTGAAATTATTTGTTCTAGTTATCTGAAAAATAAAGTTAGTAGCTTGAAAGGGATTGCATTGAATCTACAGATTGCTTTGGGTAGTATACTCATTTTCATTATATTGGTTCTTCTGATCCATGAACATGGTATATTTCTCCATCTATCTGTGTCATCTTTGATTTCTTTCATCAGTGTGTTATAGTTTTCCATATATAAGTCTTTTGTTTCTTTAGGTAGCTTTATTCCCAAGTATTTTATTCTCTTCATTGCAATGGTGAATGGAATTGTTTCCTTAATTTCTCTTTCTGTTTTCTCATTGTTAGTGTATAGGAATGCAAGGGATTCCTGTGTGTTAATTTTATATCCTGCAACTTTACTATATTCATTGATTAGCTCTAGTAATTTTCTGATGGAGAGTTTAGGGTTTTCTATGTAGAGGATCATGTCATCTGCAAACAGTGAGAGTTTTGCTTCTTCTTTTCCAATCTGGATTCCTTTTATTTCTTTTTCTTCTTTAACTGATGTGGCTAAAACTTCCAAAACTATGTCGAATAGTAGTGGTGAGAGTGGGCACCCTTGTCTTGTTCTTGATTTAAGGGGAAATGCTTTCAATTTTTCACCATTGAGGATAATGCTTGCTGTGGGTTTGTCATATATGGATTTTATTATGTTGAGGTATGTTCCTTCTATGCCTACTTTCTGGAGGGTTTTTTTTTTTTTTTATCATAAATGGATGTTGAATTTCATCAAAGGCTTTCTCTGCATCTATTGAGATAATCACATGGTTTTTATCTTTCAATTTGTTAATGTGGTGTATTACATTGATTGATTTGCAGATATTGAAGAATCCTTGCATCCCTGGGATAAAACCACTTGGTCATGATGTATGATCTTTTTAATATGTTGTTGGATTCTGTCTGCTAGAATTTTGTTAAGGATTTTTACATCTATGTTCATCAGTGATATTGGCCTGTAGTTTTCTTTTTTGTGGCATCTTTGTCTGGTTTTGGTATTAGGGTGATGGTGGCCTCATAGAATGAGTTTGGAAGTTTACTTTCCTCTGCAATTTTCTGGAAGAGTTTGAGTAGGATAGGTGTTAGCTCTTCTCTACATTTTTGGTAGAATTCAGCTGTGAGGCCATCTGCTCCTGGGCTTTTATTTGCTGGAAGATTTCTGATTACAGTTTTGATTTCCATGCTTGTGATGGGTCTGTTAAGATTTTCTATTTATTCTCGGTTCAGTTTTGGAAAGTTACACTTCTCTAAGAATTTGTCCATTTCTTCCAGGTTGTCCATTTTATTGGCATGTAGTTGCTGATAATAGTCTCTTATGATCCTTTGTATTTCTGTGTTGTCTGTTGTGATTTCCCCATTTTCATTTCTAATTTTATTGATTTGATTCTTCTCCCTTTTTTCCTTGATGAGTCTGGCTAATGGTTTGTCTATTTTATTTATCTTCTCAGAGAACCATTTAGCTTTGTTGATTTTTGCTATGGTGTCCTTTGTTTCTTTTTCATTTATTTCTGCCCTAATTCTTATGACTTCTTTACTTCTACTAACCCTGGGGTGCTTCATTTCTTCTTTTTCTAGTTGCTTTAGGTGTAGAGTTAGGTTATTTATCTGATTTTTCCCTTGTTTCTTGAGGTAAGCTTGTATTGCTGTGAACCTTGCCCTTAGCACTGCTTTTACTGAATCCCACAGGTTTGGGGTTGTTGTGTTTTCATTTTCATTCACTTCTATGCATATTTTGAATTCCTCTGTGATTTTTTGGTTATTCAGAACCGTGTTGTTTAGCCTCCATATGTTTGTATTTTTAATAGTTTTTTCCCTGTAGTTAACATCTATTCTTAGCACACTGTGATCAGAAAAGATGCTTGGAATGATTTCAATTTTTCTGAATTTACCAAGGCTAAATTTATGGCCAGGATGTGATCTATCCTGGAGAAGGTTCCATGTGCACTTGAGAAAAAGGTGAAATTCATTGTTTTGGGGTGAAATGTCCTATAGATATCAATTAGGTCTAACTGGTCCATTGTATCATTTAAAGTTTGTGTTTCCTTGCTAATTTTCTGTGTAGTTTGATCTATCCATAGGTGTGAATGGGGTATTAAAGTCTCCAACTATTATTGTGTTACTGTTAATTTCCCCTTTCATACTTGTTAGCATTTGCCTTACATATTGCAATGCTCCTGCATTGGGTGCATATATATTTATAATTGTTATATCTTCTTCTTGGATTAATCCTTTAATCATTATGTTTCAGTTATTTTCTGAATGAGGCTCAAGGTCAGCTTCAAACTCTGGCCAATAGGAAATAGAGGAAGCTGTTCCTCAGGCACAGTGTGCTCTGATTTCCATAAAAAAATAATTCAGGAAGTTTTCTCCCCATGTTCATATGTTGGCGATTTTCCTTCCAGTTTTTCTTGTATGCCTAACAGATATGTCCATATCTTTTTAGTCAAACATACATACATATTATTTATTTTGCTCTATCATTCATTTATTGGCCAAACATTTGCTGAAAGTTCACTGCATACAGGGCACTGTCCTAAGAATTCTGTCCTAGGCAACCAGCTCATCTGCATTGAAAAAGTCAATCAGAACAGAAATCATGGGCAAGTTTTTCGATAAGTCAAAACTTTCTTCACTTTTACTGACTTATGGTCCCAGAAAAATAACCGCTCAAATAATACTCTGTAATTAAATTAATAAGCAAATGGGTATAATTTCTAAAGACCTCAACTCCATTAAACAAATAGGTTAATCTGGAGAGGTATTGTGTCAGGTATTGTGGTAGACATTGGGGATACAAAGATAATAGTTACTTATCCTTAAGGAGCTCCCATTCTGTATGAGGGTGGAAAGCAAGATAAATATGTAAATTAATACTAATATAATATGCTTATTATCAAACAATGAATATTTAAGCAATATGTTACGGAAATGCAGAGGAAAAATGACTAATTGTGCTAGTGCAGAGAAGTCAGGTTTCAGAAGAAGGTAGTATTGATATTTGAACTGGTCCTTGAAAGATAAACAGTAGAATTTTATCAGAAGTAGAAGGAAGAAGCATATTTTATGTAAGAAAAAAAGAAGGAAGAAAGGCACAGAAGCCTAATTACAACACACTCAGTTAAAAACAATTTCAATATGGATGGAACACTGAAATTAAGAAATTAAACACTAAAATACATAGGGGAGTAGAAGTTGAAGATGAAGTAAAAAAATCAGATTTTATCTTACAAGTTTGAGGAGCAGAAAAAGATTTTTAAATAAAAATGTAACAGAACCATATTCAATGCAAGTTTTTACGCATCTCCAGTGTGCCATGCTGGATCATGAACTCCTTATTGCCAAATTCAGACTGAAATTGAAGAAAGTGGAGAAAACCACTAGACAATTCAGGTATGACCTAAATCAAATCCCTTATGACTATACACTGGAAGTGAGAAATAGATTTACGGGACTAGATCTGATAGAGTGCCTGATGAAGTATGGTTGGAGGTTCATGACATTGTACAGGAGACAGGAATCAAGACCATCCCCAAGAAAAAGAAATGCAAAAAAGCAAAATAGCTGTCTGAGGAGACCTTACAAATAGCTGTGAAAAGACAGGAAGCGAAAAGCAAAGGAGAAAAGGAAAGATATACCCATTTAAATGCAGAGTTCCAAAGAATAGCAAGGAGAGATAAGAAAGCATTCCTCACCGATCAATGCAAAGAAATAGAGGAAAACAATAGAATGAGAAAACTAAGATCATGGCATCTGGTCCCATCACTTCATGGGAAATAGATAGGGAAACAGTGGAAACAGTGTCAGACTTTATTTTTTTGGGCTCCAAAATCAGTGCAGATGGTGATTGCAGCCATGAAATTAAAAGATGCTTACTCCTTGGAAGGAAAGTTATGACCAACATAGACAGCATATTAAAAAGCAGAGACACTACTTTGCCAAGAAAGGTCCATCTAGTCAAGGCTATGGTTTTTCCAGTGGTCATGTATGGATGGGAGAGTTGGACTGTGAAGAAAGCTGAGCGCTGAAAAATTGATGCTTTTGAAGTGTGGTGTTGGAGAAGACTCTTGAGAGTCCCTTGGACTGCAAGGAGATCCAACCAGTCCATTCTGAAGGAGATCAGTCGTGGGTGATCATTGGAGGGACTGATGTTGAAGCTGAAACTCCAATACTTTGGCCACCTGATGCAGAGAGCTGACTCATTTGAAAAGACCCTGATGCTGGGAGGGATTGGGGGCAGGAGGAGAAGGGGACGACAGAGGATGAGATGGGTGGATGGTATCACCAACTCGATGGACATGAGTTTGAGTAAACTCTGGGAGTTGGCGATGGACAGGGAGGTCTGGCGTGCTGCGATTCATGAGGTTGCAAAGAGTCAGACACGACTGAACGACTGAACTGAACTGAATAGAATGGGAAAGACTAGAGATCTCTCAAGAAAATCAGAGATACCAAGGGAACATTTCATGCAAAGATGGGTTCAATAAAGGACAGAAATGGTAGGGACCTAACAGAAGCAGAAGATATTAAGAAGAGGTAGCAAGAATACACAGAACTGTACAAAAAAGATCTTCATGACCCAGATAATCACAATGGTGTGATCACTCACCTAGAGCCAGACATCCTGGAATGTGAAGTCAAGTGGGCCTTAGAAAGCATCACTACGAACAAAGCTAGTGGAGGTGATGGAATTCCAGGTGAGCTATTTCAAATCCTGAAAGATGATGCTGTGAAAGTGCTGCACTCAACATGCCAGCAAATATGGAAAACTCAGCAGTGGCCACAGGACTGGAAAAGGTCAGTTTTCATTCCAACCTCAAAGAAAGGCAATGCCAAAGAATGCTCAAACTACCACACAATTGCACTCATCTCACACACTAGTAAAGTAATGCTTAAAATTCTTCAAATCAGGTTTCAGCAATATGTGAACTGTGAACTTCCAGATGTTCAAGCTGGTTTTAGAAAAGACAGAGGAACCAGAGATCAAATTGCCAACATCCACTGGATCATCAAAAAAGCAAGAGAGTTCCATAAAAACATCTATTTCTGCTTTATTGACTATGCCAAAGCCTTTGACTGTGGATCACAATAAACTGTGGAAAATTCTTCAAGGAGACAGGAATACCAGACCACCTGACCTGTCTCTTGAGAAACCTGTATGCAGGTCAGGAAGTAACTGTTAGAACTGGACATGGAACAACAGACTGGTTCCAAGTAGAAAAAGGAGTACATCAAGGCTGTATATTGTCACCCTGCTTGTTTAACTTATATGCAGAGTACATTATGAGAAATGCTGGGCTGGATGAAGCACATCTGGAATCAAGATTGCTGGGAGAAATATCAATAACCTCAGGTATGCAGATAACACCACCTTTATGGCAGAAAATGAAGAAGAACTAAACAGCCTCTTGATGAAAGTGATAGACGAGAGTGAAAAGTTGGCTTAAAGCTCAACATTCAGAAAACTAAGATCATGGCATCCGGTCCCATCACTTCATGGCAGATAGATGGGGAAACAGTGGAAGAGTGGCTGACTTTATTTTTCTGGGCTCCAAAATCACTGCAGATGGTGATTGCAGCAATGAAATTAAAAGATGCTTGCTCCTTGGAAGGAAAGCTATGACCAACCTAGATAGCATATTAAAAAGCAGAGACATTACTTTGCCAACAAAGGTCTGTCTAGTCAAGGCTATGGTTTTTCCAGTGGTCATGTATGGATGTGAGAGTTGGCCTGTGAAGAAAGCTGAGCACCGAAGAATTGATGCTTTTGAAGTGTGGTGCGGAGAAGACTCTTGAGAGTCCCCTGGACTGCAAGGAGATCCAACCAGTCCATCCTAAAGGAGATCAGTCCTGGGTGTTCATTGGAAGGACTGATGTTGAAACTGAAACTCCAATACTTTGGCCACCTAATGCGAAGAGCTGACTCACTGGAAAAGACCCTGATGCTGGGAAAGATTGAGGGCAGGAGGAGAAGGGGATGACAGAGGATGAGATGGTTGGATGGCATCACCGACTCGATGGACATGGGTTTGGGTGGACTCTAGGAGTTGGTGATGGACAGGGAGGCTTGGCATGCTGAGGTTCATGAGGTTGCAAAGAGTCGAACACGACTGAGCAACTGAACTGAACTGAACTGAAGTGTGCCATGCATGGAGCTTGGTTCTGTGGCTGGGAATAAAAAGATGAATAAGATATGTTCCCTGCCCTCAAGGACCTACTCGAGATAGATAAATTGGTCAATTTTGTGGAGAAGTAGGTAGCAAGGAGAGACTGAATGAGGGAGGTTAGTAGGAAGACTAGTGCAATAGTGTCAGCTAGGTTATATAACAAAAAAGAAGGCATCAAGCAGTGGAAAAGGCACTGGCAAGAAAATAAGATAGAACTTAGTTTGAATCCTAGATTTGCCAGAATAAATAGATGACTTTTGGAGCAAGTTACTGAATTTCTTTGTCGTTTTAGTTTCCTTGTATGTAAAATATTGATCATAATACATATTTTTTCAGGGTTGTTATTAAGACTAGAAATAATATTCTAAACCACATGGTGGTGGTGGTTTAGTCACCAAGTCGTGTCTGATGCTTGTGACCCCCTGGACTGTCGCCCACCAGGCTCCTTTGTCCATGGGATTTCCCAGGCAAAAATACTGGAGTGGGTTGCCATTTCCTTCTCCAGGGGACCTTCCTGACCTAGAGATCAGTTCTAAACCATACTTAATGCTTACTTCATTAATGATTTTAATAATAATCATTAATAAAGGAAAACAGATATACCAGGTATTTAAGAGACCATAAAAGTAGGACTTAGGGACTGTGGGGAAGGAACGACAGGGAGGATTCAAAAGGTTTAGAGCAGGTGATGGAGTCAACCTGGCCTAGGTTTTACCCCTATCAAGGCTAAATTCACGCTTTAAGAAATGTGGTATTCCTCTACAGAGGATCCATGCTTTATAATTTGTTTTTCCATGAAGTGCAACACATTTCAATGTATATTTCCCAATTCAAGTACTATTTATATAACAGTAAGGCAGTCTGCCATCAAATAGGAATTCTCTTAAAGATTTTTAGAAGTTAATTCCAAGTCCAAGTGTTCATTAATCCAACTCAAGCTTTATATAAGAATGAATCAGAAAAATATTCTACACCTTCCTGATTAGTAAAGGACTCTTAAACTAGATGATTAACTTAATGCAATAAAGTAATAAGTCCCAGAAACCAGGCTAAATGGAGAATATACTCTTAAATGCCTAAGTGGAGAGGAAAGACACTATTTCAGAGGATCACAGGTTGTTTTTTTTTTTTAAATCTTTATGCATTCTATAATAAGCTAAAATAGAAAGACTTAAAATATTTCGGAAGATTCTTTTTCCAATGAATAAGTGGTGCTGATTCCTATAATAATGTATTTTATGAATTTCTATTACAACATTCATAGGTGTGGAAATTCGTTTTATGCATTATATTTTATTATAGTAGTGTTGGCTAAAATACCACACTGTTCGTAGACAGGAAATGACCGAAAATAAACCAGCTTCACTGTGTGCATCCAATGTAAGCAAAGAAAACATTACACCACGTACTTTCCCATTTCTGGCAGGGGAAAGAAACCTGTAATATGTCATTTTACTATAGAGCTGTCCCAAGTACAGTGAACAGTGAAATCATTAATGGGATATACCACAGTTTTACAGGATTTCTTCCCTTTATATGACTATAATTTTTTTCATGGATACTTATTTTCCAGGCATTCAGTTACACACCCATAAGTCAAAGGTCACACACATTATAACACAAGAATTAGCCACTTTTTTGGCATTATGAAATACTAAAGACCATAAATGGGATTGTTAAAAATGGAAAATCTTATGAAGCATTAAAAAAGCAAATCAGAACCCTAAGGAAGAGACTCTGTGGCCCTCTGACTTTCCACTTCAGATAGAGCCAGGATAATATCATTCCTGAAAGATGAAATTTAACTATATTTTTAAAGACTTACAGAGAATGTAGTAATAAAACTTCTAACTACTTAAAATGTTTCACTTTGTGCTTTCAGATAAAATAGTTGATAGAATTAGCATGTGTTTGAAACCTCTCCCTCCAAGACCCCATTAAGGTAATTAAAAGGTCACAAACTCACAATAACAACAAGTAAAGAGGACAAGGGGGAGACAATCTTTAGCAAGAAGTTTCAGCAAATTTCTGGAAGCTGGAAGGTGAAGAATTTTGAGTGAGGAAGGACAAAGGAAACCATAGCTTTGAATATGAAGTGGAGACAAGAACAAAAATGTCAGTCACAATGCCCAAACTTTGGAAAGGAATGAACAGAGAGATGATGGAAGGTGGGAGTGAGAAGTGAGACTAACACAGGGAGGGGCATTAACTGAAGACCTGCAAGGACCCTACTACTTCCTTCTTCCACTGCCAATAAAGCAGGCAGAGGGGCATTGCAGCTGATTTGGAAAAGGAAAGAATACTCAACAAATCACACTGGAGCAACTGGTTATTCCTACAGGGAAAAACAAGGAAATTCAATCCAACCTCAAACTTACAAATCAATTTCAGATGTAATAAAGACTAAAATATGATAGGCTAAATTTTAACCTTTAGGAAGACAAAATGGGAGAATATTTTTATAATCTCAGTGTAGTAAAAAAATTATTTTACCCTTAAATACAATCCAAATGGGTAAACCATAGAAGAAAAGACATACATATTGGTATCTTCAAAATACAAATGGTATTTAAAGTCAAACAAATACATGATATTGCTTAGGGGGAAAGCAGAGAGAGAAAAGAAAGCTCAGGACTAAAGTCAGAGGAATTCTACCATCTAGAAGTTGAAAGGACAGAAGTACTTGAGGATATGAAAAAGACACATAATCCAAGTAAAAAGTAAATACTACTAGTAATATGATGTAAAATAATAAACTGTAAACAATGGTTCAAAAGGAGATAGTGAGATTAAATTAGGTCAGGGAGCTAGCAGGCTTCAAAAAGAGTGGAGTCTATTTAATAGACAAATAAGAAGTTCAAAGAAACTGGAATGTGGCAAAGGAAGCACAAATCTCTTTGTTAAACAAACAAAAACAGGCCATCAGAAAGCCCAGATAAAAGCCAACTATGTAAGAAAGGCATGGCCCAAATATGAAGCAAACTAACCTGTGGCATGATTTTGAACAAACTTTGAAGTGTAACCTTTGAATCTGATACTAGGACTAGTTTTCTTGAATGGTTTAGGAAGCAGAAAATAAGATATAAGTATACAACTGGACTCTCAAGTAAAAAATAGTTACATGATAATTATATAATCACAGAAATTTAAACACATTATCAGTTTTCAATCTTTGAAAGTGCGAGTGCAAGTCACTCAGTTGTGTCCAACTCTTTGCAATCCCATGGACTGTGGCCCGCCAGGCTCCTCTGTCCATGGAATTCTCCAGGCAAGAATACTGGTATGGGTATTCCCTTCTCCAGGGGATCTTCCCAACCCAGGGATCAAACCCAGGTCTCCCCCAATGAAAGCAGATTCTTTACCATCTGAGCCACCAGGGAAGCCCAAGAATACAAGAGTGTGTGGCCTATCCCTTCTCCAGGAGATCTTCCCCACTCAGGAATCAAACTGGGGTCTCCTGCATTGCAGGCAGATTCTTTACCAGTTGAGCTGATCTTCAGAAGCTACCAACTGACAAATGTAATGGCTATAGAACAAATATAAATGATACCGATCTTGAAATATAAAAGTATAGTTCATAGAATACAAAATTAGAGTACCAAAGGAGAGAAAAGGGCAGGAGAGGGAAGTCTGAACCTCCATCTCTCCACAAAGGCAACAAATGTGATAGCAAAAACTGTCAGAATCAACTTTTTCAGAACTCTGGAATCTAAGAAATATTACAACAACCAGGGGAATGATTAATGAAGAAAAATAATGCTGATTTTTACTAAGACCATTCTGCGGCATTTGAGCTTACCCTGTTACCATCCCCTACTTCCCAGCTCAGTGGCAGCCTTGAACATGACAGCTCACATTCCTTGTGGGGGTTGCTGGTACCAGAGGAAGCAATACATATCTTACTATAAAAAATTGTGGTTATACGTTTTGACATGCCTAGTAGCTCACCAAAGGATCAGCTCAAGGACGTGCCTTTGTTTCCCTGCCTCTGAGCCTCCCCATAGCTGAGGTAACTTCCTGGGTGGCAGTTTTCAAAAGTATTTAAAGGCAAAAATGTGTTCAGCTGCTGCCACATAGGGCAAACAATAGATAGACCAAAAGGACTGAGAAACAAGAGGCTGGGGAAGAAGATATTTATGGGAAGGACTTTGAGGAGCTCCTGTGTATTCCAGGGAATCTACAGGGTGACACTTATGTCCACATTTATGCTCAGAAAAGACCCAAGAAGACTCTAAACATCAACTCCAACTGGAACGACAAAGACAAACAGAGATTCTTAAAAGCAACAAGAGACAAATGACTAGTCCTATATTAATAAAAAGAATCTTCAATAAGATTAATAGCCAACTTCTCATCAGAAACCATGGAAGACAGAGGCAGTGGGATGGCATATTGAAAGGAAAAAAAACCCAAAAACTGTTAACCAAGAATTCTGTATCCAGCAAAATTGTACTTCAAATCTGAGGGAGAAATTAAGACATTTCTAGATAAACAAAAATTGTGAGAGTTCATTGCTAGTATACCTGCTCTATAAAAAAATTCTAAAGTAGTCCTTTACATTGAAATGAGAGGAACCTGAACCATAACTCAAAGTCACATGAAGAAACAAAGAATACTAGAACAGATAATTATACAGATAAATATAGAATCCAGTGTCACTGTATTTTTAGTTGGTAACTCCTCTTTATTCTTGTATGATTTAATAGACAAATGCATAAAACAGTACCTATAAATCTATGTTAATGTCCACACAATGTATAAAGACAAAATTTGGAGCTATATGAGAGCAAAGTGTTTACAAATTAATACAACTAAATTGGGTATTAATGCAAACTAAACCGTTAAATATTAAGATATCAGTTATATTCCTTAGTGAAAATGTTAGTCACTCAGTGGTGTCTGACTCTTTTGCAACCCCATGAACTGTAGCCCTCCAGGCTCCTCTGTCCATGACATTCTTCAGGCAAGAAAACTGGAGGGGGAGTCATTCCCTTCTCCAGGGGATCTTCTTGACCCACTGATCAATCTGATATACAGTCAAAGATTTGGTAGAAATGGAGTCAGCAAGATATACTTAAAAGAGTGAAAGTAAAAGCTGCTTAGTTGTGTCAGACTTTTTGTGACCCCATGGACTATACAGTCCATGGAATTCTCCAGGCCAGAATACTGGAGTAGGTAGCTGTTCCCTTCTCCAGGGGATCTTCCCAACCCAGGGATCGAACCCAGGTCTCCAGCATTGCAGGCAGATTCTTTACCAACTGAGCCACCAGGAAAACCCACTTAAAGAGTAGTCAGCCATAAAAAACAACAAAATAAAGCCAATTGCCGCAACATGGATGGACCGAGAGATTGTCATGTTAAGTGAAGTCAGCCAAAGACAAACACTATTTGATATTGCTCATACGTAGAATCTTTTAAAAAATGGTACAAATTAACTTATTTACAAAACAGAGTTACAGGTGTAGAAAACAAACTTATAATTACCAGGGGGAAAGGAGAGAGGGAGGGAATGAGGATATATACATGCACCACTATATATATATATATATATATATATAAAATAGGTACCTAATAAGGACCTACCATATAGCACACTCTACTCAATATTCTGTAATGGCCTATATGGGAAAAAAATCTAAAGAAGAGTGGATATATGTGTATGTATAACTGATTCACTATGATGTACACCTGAAACTAACACAACACAGTAAATCAACTATACTCCAATTAAAAAATTTTTAAATAAACAAATAATTAAAAGTTAAAATTAAATAAAAAAGAGTAGCCACATAGGTAAAAGGAAAATCAAGTGAATGTGCTCTCAAGAATATTAATGCAAAGATCCTATCAACAATGAGTAACAACTATGTCAACTGGTGCGGCATGTTCAAGCAAAATAAGAACTCGAAGTTCAAAAAGTCAATCTGGATTCTCTGTTTAACAGTCCTTCCTATAGGCATATACAAGGTAAAATAAGCTCTTTAAGAAATATTCCTACCTTTCCAATGTAACAGATTTTACAGGAATCACATAACCACAAGCCAACTGAAAAAAAAAAAGACCTCCAACTACTATAAGTTGTGATTTTGCATTATAGTCTCTACTAATAATTTCTTGTCTAGCTCTAAAGTTTTACTTTTCTGACTTCATAGATAAATGTCAGTTGTGTCTCCTTGAATTAAAAGTTTTTAGATTATCAAAAAGGGTCAGACCATGATAATGTAATCATGTCTCCATGGCACTTTGAACTTATAACCGTAGAAATTTTTGCCAGAAACTGTGGATCTCTTTCCTAATAATGCATTACTGCTCTCCACATCCTCTGCATTGAACCCACACATCAATTTTCCCATCTCTTCCAAATTCTTCATTTGTGCTCTTTCCTTAAAAAGCCTCTGGCTTTGTGGAACTCCTAATAAAAGTTCTGAAACTTTTGGCAGCAATTTTAAGTCATAGTAATTTTCACTAGCAGATACTTCTTTCTCTTAGAACCAATTGCTTTTTAGAGGGTCACAAAATTTTGGGGAAAAAGTTGTTTTAAAAGTTTAGAGTGTCAGGAAAGTCACATTAATAGTCTGGAGTCTACCTATCAGTCTGCCTAATAGTCAGAGTCCAGCAATCAGAGATAGTTTTGCCAGGTAAAAGAATCAATTAATTAACAATGACACTTCCGCAATCACTGCTGCTGTCAACACTAGTAAAAAGTGAACAGTGAACATCTCTGTGATAAGGGCATAGGATGCATGGCTGAGATTGGAAGGAGATAACGCTGGTCACCACCGAATACTCTGGCCCTTGGTTCCACACCTAGTTCTGCCATTAATAACTTCAATGTCCACACAATAATAACTTCAACTCATCTTCTTTCTTCTCCTCTCCTTACTGATTTCTACTCTTCTCCAACAACTCATTCCCAGGGCCATAGTGGCCTCCAAAGTGTTTTTTATGTTATTACTAAAATATATTCCATCTCTAAAATCTTCAACTTCAAAAACTTAATTTGACCATAAATTCCCACTAGTTCAGCTCACTACTAATCCTATTACTTTATGTAATTCTCATCTTTAATTTCATTTAGACTTCTAGTCCCAGAAATACTACATTTTCTCCCAATTCATTGGCAACCTTCTACTTTTTAATTATTTAAAAATAGCCTAGACCATATGATCTACCATTTCTTTCTTTTGACATTATACTTGATTTTTTTAATTCCTTATCTTTGATCCTTTATTTCCTTATTCTTTCTAAGATATTTAGCTTTTCTACTGATATACCTATAGCAAACCTTCAGTGTATTAAAAAGCAGAGACATCACTTTGCTGACAAACGTCCATAAAGTCAAAGCTATGATTTTTCCACTAGTCATGTATGGATGTGAGAGCTGGACCATAAAAAAGCTGAGAGCTGAAGAATTGATGATTTCGAATTGTGGTGCTGGAGGAGACTCTTGAGAGTCCCTTGGACTGCAAGGAGATCAAACCAGTCCATCCTAAAGGAAATCAGTCCTGAATATTCACTGTAAGGACTGATGCTGAAGCTGAAGTTCCAATACTCTGGCCACGTGATGCGAAGATCCAACTCATTGGAAAAGACCCTGATGCTGGGAAAGATTGAGGGCAGGAGAAGAAGGGTGTGACAGAGGATGAGATGGCTGGATGACATAACTGCCTCAATGGACATGAGTTTGAGCAAACTCCAGGAGATAGTGAAGCACAGGGAAGCCTGGCTTTCTGCAATCCATGGGGTTGCAAAGACACGACTTAGTGACTGAACAACAACTGATATATCTTGTCACTCTGTACTCCTGGAATACTCGCTCAACAATTCAGACTAGCTGTTACAATTTCATGGTCTATAACTTCCTTCAGTTCCTCAGAATTTTCCTTCAACAGCTCAACACTTCCCCAGTTAGCTCCCTAGTATAACTGAAAAATGTAGAGATATACCATGATTTTTAAAGTGATGGTTTATTATCTTACAAATGTTAATTCTACTGAAATAAACAACTTAAATGCCATTTGAAAAAGATTCTTAACTTTCCATTTATATTAAATGACTTTAAAGCTCATATGTAAGAACAAGTGTATGAGAATTGAAACTTTGAAAAGAATAGTGAAAGCATATTTCCCTTACTAGATATTAAAACTATAAAATGACAGTAATCAAAACAGTCTGGTATTGGCATTAAAACAGATAAGTAGGTTAGTGAAATGGAATAGAAAATTCAGAAATATATCCAGTATTTATGGAACTTAATATAAGATGAAAATGACATTCCCATTACAAAAGAGAATAATTTAATTGAGGAATGCTATTAGAAAACTGACTAGTCAATTGGAATAAAATCAAGTTACACTCTTACCTAACAGCATATATAAAAATAAATTTGATGTATTAAAGAAGGAATTTTAAAACCTTATTAAAATTTTAGAATAAAATTTATAAGGTCATTTGGATAAACTTGGAACTAGGAATCCTTTTTAAGGAAGATAGAAAAAATATTTTTAAAGAAAAGATAAATCAGAAACAGAACTAATGGATAGTATTTCATAAATCTAAAGCCCAATGACATAAAGTTTTAATTTTATAAAGCATAGTTATATACAAGTAGAATTATTTTGACATTTAAATAATATTAAATAAAGTTTCAGGGCAATATAAATGATATAGCCATTATATAAGTTATCACTTAATTAAAATGTTAATTCTTGTTTCCTTATTTTTCTAGCTGAAAGATCTAAGAAACTCTACATGTAGATACCCAAGTGAGGTGAAGGAGGTAAGCTAGTCAATATAAATTAATTTTATAACTAAAATTGCTAAGGTATATTTGTCTTTAAGATATATGTCAAATTCTAACTACAGTAAACTTCCAAAATATTATTCTAATTCCTCTTAAATGACTTGTTGATTACACTCTTCATATATGGAAAGCTGAAAGAATATTGGCTGAAAAACTGAAATAAAAGCTATATTATATTTTGTTTGAAATGTGTTTCAGAATTTGGTTAAGGTCATTAGATAACTGTGCATCAAATGAAAACTGAAGTGCATTCTATCTTTGAGTTGTAGCTTTTCTTTTTAAATCATATATATACACACACATTTTTTAATTATAAAACAAACTATAAAGTTATATATGCTTTATATTCCTCTCATTGACTTGCTTCTTGTATGCCTTTATGAACAGAAGTAAAATATGTTAAGCCTAGATAGTGTCCTCAGATTTGTTCATAAACCAAGGGATATGTGTTATATGATTTGTATGTCATAGAAGGAAAAGGCTGTGAGCCACTGGAAAAGACAGATACTACAGATTGTAACTGAAGTAACTATGTTTTATGCCAAATTGCTTAACACTGATAGTTACGGAGTAAGGATTTGTGCTAGCTACTGGGGAAACAACAAAGGTTAACACAATCAGGATTTTACAATCTAGTGGGGAAGACAGATACAAAACAACTACTTCATGTTGTTGTTCAGTCGCTAAGATGTGTCCGACTCTGCGACCCCATGGACTATATAGCATGACAGGCCCCTGTGTCCTTCACTATCTCCCGGAGTTTGCTCAAATCCATGTCCGTTGAGTTGGTGATGCCATCCAACCATCTCATCCTCTGCTGCCCTCTTCTCCTTTTTCCTAACTACCCAATGGTTAATCATGGTCATGATAAGTGCTAACAAGGGGAAGTGCAGAGTACTAGTAGAAAAAAAGGTATCTGATCTAGCCTACTCTCTGGGAAGTCATTAGGAAAGACTTTTCAGGGGAAGTGAGGTTGGAAGTCAAGACCTCCAGGCTGAATTGCAGTTAGCCAGGGTAGGGTGAAGGAAGCAGGGCAGGGGAGAATAGATCTGTTTGTAGAAGAAGGGTTCTAAGGTAGGAGGTAACCAAATTGGGAATCACTGAGGCTGCAGCACAAGAACAGAGTGGCTGATACTATGAGACAAGATAGGTAAGGTGGGTAGATGCCCTTATAGGCTATTAAGTAATCTAGATTTATTCCTAATAAAAATAAGAAACTACTAAAGGGTTTTTAAATTAGGAGCAATTTTATATTTTCAATATTTCCACCTTAACTTTTAAAACCTATTGCTAATTTCAGTAGGCTTTCTTAAGAAAACTATTTTAAAATAATCATATGTAAAATATTTTCCCATTTCTGCTCCAAATTCATTTCTCCAAAGATACTAATATCCGGAAAGAATACCACTGCATACCCTGCTTCCTCTGGAAATGTAGAGACGGTGCTTCCATCGTTCTGACAGTGGTCCTGAGAGTCAGAATCTCTTCTATCTTGATTTATAGCAATACTGGTTATTCGATGTTGTTGCAAGTCCCACTTTCGAGCTACATTGTTAATTGTTAACCTTTTCTTCTCCTATGAAAAAGTTCATTGTGACAAGAATTACATAATGCAATTTTTGTAGCAGGAGAATCCAAGGAGCATATTGTTTGTACTACTTATCACATCTTTAAAAGGAGTCAATTACTTAAAGCAGCTACCAAATATGTATTCTAAAACACAGTATAAGCAGCCTTTATTCAACCTATGCATTCAAACATCTCAAAAATGCTCTATCATTCTTAAAAAAGTATATACAAATAACAATTACTCCCACTGGACATAAGAAAATTCACTATTTGCAAGTTTAATTTGACAGAAATTTATATATTCAAGTGTTTTGTTTGCATGTATGCTAAGCTGCTTTAATCATGTCCCACTCTTTGCAACCCATGGATTGTAGCCTGCCAGGCTCCTTTGTCCATGGGATTGTCCAAGAAAGAACAATGGAGTAGGTTTCCATTTCCTCCTCCAGGGGACTCAAGTGTTACGTGAAGTTTAAATTATGTCTTTGTGCTTAAAGATAGTAAGAAAAACTGACAATATTTTAATCTTTCTAACCAATAATTATGGGAAATATGGTGGAGTGATCTGGGGGCGGGGAAGAAAGGAGAGATTGAGCAGTGTTCTAAGCTTCACAGCATAAATTACAATGTCTGAAAATTAACAATCATATACAGACTATTAAAAGAAATTGTATTAGGTTCAAACATTTCTAGATAACTAGTAGATCTTAGATTATCCATTATCAAACCTCATGACTCAGATGGTGAAGAATCTGCCCACAATGCAGAAGACCCAGGTTCCATCCCTGGGTAGGGAGGATTCCCTGGAGGAGGAAATGGTAACCCACTCCAGTATTCTTGCCTGGAGAATCCCATGGACTGAGGATCCTGGTAGGTTACAGTCCATGGGGCTGCAAAGAGTCGGACATAACTGAGTGACCAACACAACTTCTAGATGGCAAGTTGATTAAATCAGAGTGCTGAAAATAGACACTTTCCCTTTTATCTTTACTCAGAGAACAATCATCTAGTAGAAACCATCTGTGTGACACTGACCCTCTTCACCTGCTCCCTTTGGAAGCAGTAAAAGCTGTCAGGAAGACTCTTTGCCTACTCCCTCAGTGCATTCACACATGTGTAATACTTATGTTTAGATTCACCTCTTTGCCTGTCTAAAATTTTAGATGCAGAAATGGCACTGGATAGGAATGAAAACTGGTGACAAAGCTTAATTAAAACTAAACATTTTTAAAGTTCTATTTCTGCATTTAAAAATGTCTTAAACATGGATTCTTTTTTCTATTGCTTGGTATTTGAAATGTGTTTATATAATTAAATGGGTTCCACTTAGTATGTGTATACTTCTGAGACTTCTTGACATTTTATGTATGTTCTTATCTAAAGCAAGTAGGCATTTGACATTCTACTATAAATTTCCCCCCCAAATCTATGATAAGGAGGCATCTTATCTTAAAGGATTCTATTTCAGTTATTTGCAGATGACTTGGGACAACCCAATTCTTAATCTACACAATACCATTATTTTCACTCAGTGCCATGGCTATTTTGCTTTTTTTTTTTTCCCCAAGGCTATTTTGAAAGAGGCAGGGGCAGTGAGTTAATGGTAGATGGCTATCATGCCGATGCCATGCATGTGGCTTTCTGGCTGACTTGGAGTTGGCAAAAATAAATATCCTTAATGAGGTAGATATAGTAGTGCTTAGAAAAAAGGCACAAAAGTTTACACCACTCAGGATGTTAAATTTATAACAAGATACTCTGAAAATGCAAACACTTTACTATACCAATCCCAAAGTTAAGCTTTCTTTAATTGGGTTGTTAAAATCAGATCAACACCAGGCTGACAAAGAAAATGGGTATTTTCACTGAGGTCAAAAAAGGGAAGATATAGTTTAAAACAAGAGTGATCTGGGGTCAGGTGGGGATCACCAGCTGGCTAGAGGGGCCAACAAGGGCTCTAAGTGCCTGTGGAGCAGGAAAAAGAACAAAGGAAAGACTAAGATTCTGTAAGGCAAAAGAGGGTTCCCCCCAAAAACTTTTATGTTCAAAGATCATGGATGCATCTGGCATATTAGTACAATATTGTACAATTAGTACAATATTAGTACAATGACTATAGCTACAGGACAGTCTGTCAAATTTGTGTTAAAATGATAGTTATTTTAGAAGATGCCAACTTTCAGCTTCTGCCACTTGAGTCTATTCTTTATAAATCAAGCAATACCGCACCAGTATATGTCATCACTATCACTTCCATTCATTTTAAAGATTGAAAAGAAAATAGAAAGATAGAAAAGCAACAGGACTAAAGATGGATGTCTATACACCCTTTCTGTCCCTCAGAAACAGCAGTCCCCAACTTTTTCGGGTACCAGGGATGAGTTTAATGGAAGACAATTTTTTCACGGACCAGGATACAGTGAGGGGGGGTGGTGGTTTGGGGATGTTCAAGCACATTGTATTTATTGTGTGATTTATTTCTTAATTATTATACATTGTGATATATAATGAAATAATTATACATCTCACTGGACTGCAGAATCAGTGAGAGCTCTATATTTGTTTTCCTGCAACCAGACAGTCCCATCTGGGGGTGATGGAAAAAACTGACATCTGAACTGAGATGAGCAGCTATAAATACAGATGAAGCTTCGATCGTTCGCCTGCCACTCACCTCCCGCTGTGTGGCCCAGTTCCTAATAGACTGGAGTTGAGAGGACTTGGGACCAAGTTTGTTTTGTTTGTTAATTTAGGAGTAGTTTTCACAAAGTAAAACACACAGATTCAAGTGTACTCTTCGATCAGTTCTGACAAACGCATAAATGTTAACCTGTAACATTTCCATCACCCCAGTAAGTTCTCTTGTTTCCTAAGTTTACTATATACAACTTTGTTATTCCCAAAATCTTTTAAGGACAGTAATATCTGATATGCTAACTCATTTAAAACAAATTCAAAAAAATCTTTAATTTTATACTCCTCAAAATCTTTACCACCTATCGGAGAAGCTAACAGAATTTTTTTTAATTTAAAAAGTCAGCACTAAAAAATAAATGCATGTAGCAGAGCTCATTAAAATATATCACTAAAGATGACAGTTTACTACAGTGGTTTCCAAAATGAAATTTAAATGCCAGGAGGATACACAAGGTGATGTACTGGTGTGGAAAGAAGGTTAACTTCTGTTTTATATATATATATATATATATATATATATATATATATATACTTTTATCTCTTCCTTTTATAATTTCTCATCTTTGCATTTATCTTATAATGTACATTATATTACATTATATTGTATTTCAGAAGTAAAGGTTTGTTTGTAAGTTTTAAGGGTGTCTGTTTATTAAAAACACTATCAATAGGAATGAAAAATTTGTAGTTTGGAAACTACTTTTCTAGCTGATTAGCAAGCTAGCTTCAATATGTGTGAGTGTGTGTGTGTGTGTGTGCGCGCGCGAGCACATACATGAATGTAGACACCAGAGACAATACCTTAAGTAAAGATTGCTTATGACTTTCCCGCTTCTTCTCTTCTTCTTTTTTGGCTACAACAGATGCCATACGCCTTTCTTCTTCCTAAAAGAAAAATGTAAAAAAGTATTGTTGAGTATTTAAACTTTTTGATGCTAAATATCTTCAGTTCTCTGATTTTCTTTGTGAGAGCCATACTACTTGCTAATAGGAAATATGCCTTCAAAGAAAAAGTCAGTATGTTCCTCTTTATTTTCTTCTTCCAACTTAATTCTAAAAGAAAACTGTGCATTCTTAACTCTACTCCCAACTCTTGATGTGAGATAAACCTAAATAATACAAGAAAAAGACTGAGAAGAGAAAGAAGAAAGGGGGAACAGGGGGCTTCCTTGGTGGCTCAGTGGTAAAGAATTCACCTGCTAATGCAAGAGACATGGGTTATGGGTTCAATCCCTGGTCCAGGAAGATTCCACATGTCATGAGGCAACTAAGCCCATGTGCCACAACTATTGGGCTTGTGCTCTAGAGCCTGGATAACGCAACTATTGAACGCATGTGCCACAATGACCGAAGCCTGCATGCCCTAAAGCCCATGCTCTGCAACAAGAGAAGCCACTGCAATGAGAAGCCCATGCACCACAACTGAGAGTGCCCCCACTCACACAACTAGAGAAAGCCCGTGCATAGCAACCAAGATCCTGCACAACCAAACATAAATAAAAAAGGCAGGTTTGTATAACTTTTATTTGTACTGTAGTTCTA
This sequence comes from Cervus elaphus, assembly GCF_910594005.1. Lineage (NCBI taxonomy): Eukaryota > Metazoa > Chordata > Mammalia > Artiodactyla > Cervidae > Cervus > Cervus elaphus. The sequence goes on from NC_057826.1 coordinate 82,350,392, forward strand.
CATGGAGAGATTTAACAAAGTTTTTATCATGAAGATGAAAATCATACTTCTAACAATCTATTTAATTTATTATTGCAAAGCAGAGCTTTTTTTTAAATGACAATATAATTGTGAAAGCTTTTTAAAAATTTCCATGGATATTAATAAATTATTCTCCATTAAGATCATTACTTTGTTTTTAAGTTGATTTGGCCAGTCTAATTTCTTCCATTCTAAAAACTATGAAATAACTTTACTGTAATAACATTACAGTTTAGAAAAGCTTTTAAAAATCAGTCATAATCCCAAAACCCTAACTCAAATATAATTTTTCCATCACATTATGATATTCTCTATAAACAAATTTTTAAATATTGCAATCTGCATACACAATATGAATCATGATTTTTCACCCTGATGATTGGCAAATTTTAATAAAGTAAATTATAACCATGTAAGTCTTGGTTATAGATTTGTAGGCATTCAAAATGATGTCATAATTTGAGAAAACAATTTCTTCATGAAACACAAACTTGAAAATATCTTCAGAGACAGAAAACTATAAAAAGTAATTCAGTACATTTGAAGGAGAACATTTTCAGAAATACAATTTACAAAACCTGAAATTAAAAATTTAATGGAGGCGAATTGAAGAGTAGAATGCTCTCATACCACCCTATAATTGCCAGTCATAGCCCTTAACCTCTTTCATTTAAATTATCTCTGGTACATCTCTCCTCTTTCCTACAAATAGCTCCATGAAGGTATGGACCATATATCAGCTACCCAGCACACAGTAGATATGCAGTAAATATATATTCAAAGAATGAATTATTAAATGTACATCTCTATGACTGTGACTGTGTAAGTTGTTCAGTCGTGTCCGACTGTGACCCCATGGACTGTAGCCTGCCAGGCTCTTCTGTCCATGGAATTCTCCAGGCAAGAATACTGGAGTGGATTGACATTCCCTTCTCCATGGGATCTTCCCAACCCAGGGATCAAATTCAGGTCTCCTGATTTGCAGGCAGATCTGAGCCACAGGGAAGCGCACAACTGTTCAATAATTTCCTAAAACTGAAACCATTAATTCAAATGGTAGACATATTTCTAGGGCTTTTGCTGTGTTTGCAAAAGTACTCCATAATTGTAGTACTAATTTACATTTCTACCAGAAGTTAACATTTGATTTAAAATATAATGGATAGTCACAAGAGTTGTTCACCAAATATTCCTGTCTTCCTACATCCTGGCCATATAGTGAGATGGCACTTCATGTACTCTTGAAGTTAGGTGTGGTCATGTGAATTGCTTTGGCCAATGCTGTATGAACAAAAGTGATATGTATTACTTCTGGGTAGCAAATTTCAAAGACAATGTATGATATAGCTATTTCCTGTCTCACTTCTGCTACAGAATTTGCAAAGCTCCAAAGGATGGGCACTTTGAAGGCCTTGGTCGTGGAAAGAGGGCAACACAGAGTAAACTTCTCAGACCACATAAAATGGACAGACTGACAGTATGAGCATGAAATAAACCTTGTTGATTTATTCCACTGAGATTAGAGAAGTTGTTACTGTAAGATGGAGAAGCTCTAAACAGCAAAAACAAGACTTGGAGCTGACTGTGGATTAGATCACGAGCTCCTTATTGCAAAATTCAGCCTTAAATTGAAGAAAGTAGGGAAAACCACTAGACTTTTCAGATATGATCTAAATCAAATCCCTTATAATTATACAGTAGAGGTGACAAATAAATTCAAAGGATTAAATTTGGTAGACAGAATGCCTGAAAAACTATGGACAGAGGTTTGTAACACTGTACAGGAAGAAAAGAAATGCAAGAAGGCAAAGTGGTTGTCTGAGGAGGCCTTACAAATAGCTGAGAAAAGAAGAGAAGCAAAAGGCAAAGGAGAAAGGGAAATATACAGCCAAGAACAGCAAGGAAAGATAAGACAGCCTTCTTAAGCAAACAATGCAAAGAAATAGAGGAAAACAATAGAATGGGAAAGACGAGAGATCTTGTCAAAAAAATTAGAGATAACCAAGAGAACATTTCATGCAAAGATGGGCACAATAAAGAACAGAAACAGCAAAGACCTAACAGAAATAAAAGAGATTAAGAAGAGGTGGAAAGAATATACAGAAGAACTATAGAAGAAAGGTCTTAATGACCCAGATAACCACAATGGTGTGATCACTCACCTAGAGCCAGATATCCTGGAGTATGAAGTTAAGTGAGCATTAGGAAGCATTACTGTGAACAAAGCTAGTGGAGGTGATAGAACTCCAGCTGAGCTATTTCAAATGCTAAAAGACGATGCTGTGAAAGTGCTGCACTCAATATGCCAGAAAATTTGGAAAACTCAGCAGTGACCACAGGACTGGACAAGGTCAGTTTTCATTCTAATCCCAGAGAAGGGCAATGCCAACAAATGTTCAAACTACCATATGATTGTGCTCATTTCACATGCTAACAAAGTAATGTTCAAAATCCTTCAAGCTAGGCTTCAATGGTACTTAAACCGAGAACTTCCAGATGTACAAGCTGGATTTAGAAAAGGCAGAGGAACCAGAGATCAAATTGCCAACACCCATTGGATCATATAAAAAGCAAGGAATTCCAAAAACATATCTACGTCTGCTTCATTGACTACGCTAAAGTCTTTGACTGTGTGGATCACAACAAACTGGAAAATTCTTAAAGAGATGGGAATACCAGACCTTCTTAACCTGTCTCCTGAGAAACTTGTATGCAGGTCATGAAGCAACAGTTAGAACTAGACATGGAATAACTGACTGTTTCAAAATTGGGAAAGGAGTACATCAAGGCTACATTTTGTCACCCTGCTTATTTAACTTCTGTTCAAAATGCCAAGATGGATGACTCACAAGCTGAAATCAAGATGGCTGGGAGAAATATCAACAACCTCAGATATGCAGATGATATCACCCTGATAGCAGAAGTGAAGAGGAACTAAAGAGCCTCTGATGAAGGTGGAATAGGAGAGTGAAAAAGCTCTCAACATTCAAAAAATGAAGATCATGGCATCCGGTCCCATCACTTCATGGCAAACACATGGAGGAACAGTGGAAACAGTGACATTTTATTTTCTTGGGCTCTAAAATCACTGCGGATGGTGACTGCAGCCATGAAATTAAAAGACGCTTACTCCTTGGAAGAGAAGTTATGACAAACATAGACAGTATATTAAAAAGTAGAGACACCTTTTGCCCTCATAGATGTGTATAGTCAAAGCTATGGTTTTTCCAGTAGGCATGTATAGATGTGAGAGTTGAACCATAAAAAAGACTGAGTGCTGAAGAATTGATGTGTTTGATCTGTGGTGCTGGAGAAGATTCCTGAGAGTCCCTTGGACAGTAAGGAGATTAAACCAGTCAATCCTAAAGGAAATCAGTCCTAAATATTCATTGGAAGGACTGATGCTGAAGCTGAATCTCCAATACCTTGGCCACCTGATGCAAAGAGCTGACTCACTGGAAAAGACCCTGATGCTGGGGGAGATTGAGGACAAGAGGACAAGGAGGTGGCAAAGGATGAGATGCTTAGATAACATCATTGACTCAATGGACATTAGTTTGAGCAAACTCCAGGTAATAGTGAAGGACAGGTAAGCCTGGTGTGCTGCAGTCCATGGGGTTGCAAAGAGTCAGATATGACTCAGTGACTGAACAACAACAGTCTAGAGCATCCCAATCAGTATATATAATATAATTAGAATTAAGGAAAGTCAAAGAGGCACAAAAATGTATTCTAGGGTGTGAGCCATTATAAATGCTCCTGTAAACAAAGGACTTAGGCTAAAGAAGTAAATAAAAAATGCACAAAGTAAACTATTGCAGAGTTAAAAAGGTAAGCAGAAATACATCCACTAGAAGACTCAAAGTTTAAAAATGAGGAAATGAACACTCTGAGAAGTTTAGTAACTTATACAAAGTCAAAGCCAGGATCAGAACCAGAGGTCATTTGTGAGAAATGGGGTTTGCATTTTTATAATCAGGATATATTTATATGTGTTTTACTGGTTTTAGACGGATGAAAAAAGTGAGGTCAAAATTTAGCAGTAATCTGCCATATGATTTAGTTGTTTAAAAGGGAGTGAAAATTTATGTGATTTTTGGTGAATTTAAAGTATATTTTACAATATGGAAAAGAGTTGTTCTTAATGTTAAAAGGCCGAACAGAGGTAATGAGGAAAAATAAACTAATAAGAAATTCAGAACCTTGGTTCCTAGTTTCATAAAATAGCTCAATTAATAACCACATTAAACTCTTTTGTTCAGTAGATGTTGATTTAGTACCTATTAAGTATAATCTGTTTCAGAAAAAAACTTTTTAAAAGAACAAAATATATTGATGGTCAATTGTTGACTCATGTATTGAATGTGAACTAGAAACAGATTGGTTTTTCAAAGAGCCAATTTTAAGCAGTACTGGAAACTGTATGGATCACGTACTACACATACTTAACAGATGATTTCATTAGATTTGCAAAAAGAATCTGAGCTTCTACTAAAGGCAGGAGGACTTTAAAAGGAAAGTTAAACCTAGGAAAACTGGATAGATGCCAAATCAATTCAAATATTGAATGTTTTAAAAATTTATACATATGATGACTGTATTTCAGCCCAAATAATTACAGAGTAACTAAACTTAGAAACAAAAACAAACCCCTCTAACTGTAAAGATAAGCTATAAATCTGTTGGTAAGAAGGAAAAAAATTGTAAAATTCAGGCATCTTCATGATAATAATCCAATTTCTGGGACAAAAACCATATCCTTTATGTAGCAAAAGAAAGAGATCTACCTGGCCTGAAAGTGCACATACACTTTTCTCTTTACTGTGGTTTGTCAGGAAGACCTAATACAGAAACAGTTTAATTAAGAAGCGTAGTGATTTAATGGAGAAGGAAATGGCAACCCACTCCAGTATTCTTGCCTAGAGAATCCTGAGGACAGAGGAGCCTGGCGGGCTGCTGTCCATAGGGTCGCACAGAGTCTAACATGACTGAAGCGACTTAGCATGCATGCATGCACTGGAGAAGGAAATGGCAACCCACTCCGGTATTCTTGCCTAGAGAATCCTGTGGACAGAGGAGCCTGGTGGGCTGCCGTCTATGGGGTTGCACAGAGTCGGACAAGACTGAAGTGACTTAGCAGCAGCAGCAGTGATTTAATAGGTATTTAATAACTTAGATTATACCCTCTTAGCAGACTACTAAGGCTCTAAAACAATGAATTTATTACTTGAGAAGACGTTTTGCTACAAAATCAATAATAGCAGTCCTAATATAATCAACAATTTATTATGTGGAATTTTAAAAACAATGGCAATGTGGGTTTTTTAACCATATACTTTAAATAGTTTTACAAGACATTGTTTTCCTTGACTACACTAAATATTAAAACAGACTACAATTAGAGTTTTTGTCTAGAGGAGAATGTTCCTTATTTTTCTTTCAATCTTTTTTTTTAACAGAGAAAACAGATGTTTCCAGGGTCATAGTCAATGTCAGAATGAAGATTAGAAGCTATATCACTTGACTTCTACTGGCCCAGGGATAACAGTCATATTATACATTCAGTTCAGTTCAGTTCAGTCACTCAGTTGTGTCTGACTCTTTGTGACCCCATGCACTGCAGCACACCAAACTTCCTTGTCCATCACCAATACCTGGAGCCTACTCAAACTCATGTCCATCACGTCAGTGACGCCATCCAACCATGTCATCTTCTGTCATCCCCTTCTCCTCCTGCCTTCAATTTTTCCAAGCACCAGGGTCTTTTTCAATGAGTTGGTTCTTTGCATCAGGTGGCCAAAGTACTGTAGTTTCAGCTTCAGCAACAGTCCTTCCAAGGAATATTCAGGACTGATTTCCTTTAGGATGGACTGGTTGGATCTCCTTGCTGTCCAAGGGACTCTCAAGAGTCTTCTCCAACGCCACAGTTCAAAAGCATCAATTCTTCGGTTCTCAGCTTTCTTTATAGTCCAACTCTCACATCCATATATGACTACTGGAAAAACCATACCTTTGACTAGACTGACCTTTGTTGGGAAGTAATGTCTCTGCTTTTTAATATGCTGTCTAGGTTGGTCACAGCTTTTCTTCCAAACAGCAAGCTTCTTCTAATTTCATGGCTGCGGTCACCATCTGCAGTGATTTTGGAGCCCAAGAAAATAAACTCTCTCACTGTTTCCATTGTTTCCCCATTTTTTGCCATGAAGTGATGGGACCAGATGCCATGATCTTAGTTTTCTGAATGTTGAGTTTTAAGCCAACTTTTTCACTCTTCTCTTTCAAGAGGTTCTTTAGTTCTTCTTCGCTTTCTGCCATAAGGGTGGTGTCATTTGCGTATCTGAGGTTATTGATATTTCTCCCGGCAATTTGATTTCAGCTTGTGCTTCACCCAGCTCGGCATTTCGCATGATGTATGCTACATATAAGTTAAATAAGCAGGGTGACAATATACAGCCTTGATGTACTCCTTTCCTGATTTGGAACCAATCTGTTGTTCCATGTCCAGTTCTAACTGTTGCTTCCTGACCTGCATACAGATTTCTCAGGAGGCAGGTCAGGTGGTCTGGTATTCCCATCTCCTTGAAGAATTTTCTACAGTTTGTTGTGATTCACACAGTCAAAGGCTTTGGCGTAGTCAATAAAACAGAACTAGATGTTTTTATGGAACTCTCTTGCTTTTTCAATGATTCAACGGATATTGGCAATTTGATCTCTGGTTCCTCTGTCTTTTCTAAATCCAGTTCAAGCTGGAACATCTGGAAGTTCCTGGTTCATGTACTGTTGAAGCCTGGCTTGGAGAATTTTTAGAAGTACTTTGCTCGTGTGTGAGTTGAGTGCAACTGTGTGGTAGTTTGAACATTCTTTGGGATTGCCTTTCTTTGGGATTGGAATGAAAACTGACCTTTTCCAGTCCTGTGGCCACTGCTGAGTTTTCCAAATTTGCTGGCATATTAAGTGTAGCACTTTCATAGCATCATCTTTTAGGATTTGAAATAGCTCAAATGGAATTCCATCACCTCTACTAGCTTTGTTCATAGTGATGCTTCCCTCTGCCATCTTGTTTGCAACCTCCATATTATACATTAGGGGAGAAAAAGCCAGAACAGGATAGGTTATACTACCATAATAACTTTAAAACTCACACTGGCTTACAATAAGAGAAGTTTGTTTCTTGATCATGCAAAGAACAGCCCAGCTGTTCTCCATGTAGTAGGCTAAATGTTCCTAGGTGCTATGACTTGATGGCACCTTTGACTCAATATTTGCTTTCACAATGACCATCACATGGGAGAAAAGCCCAGAAAATCGCACTTTGGCCTTTAAATGCTTCTGTCTGAAAATTATGTACATTACTTCTGCTCACATTTCACTGACCAAAGCAAGTTGCATGACCATATTTAACTCCAAGAGAAAGGGAAATATTATCTTTCCACCTGGAAGACAGAAGAACACACTGGGGACATTAGTAACGGCTACCACACAGGACACTCACTTCTACCCCGGATAGGCTACCTCATATTTTGGAGAACAAATTGTAAACAAGTTCATATAAAGCCAACTATATGTGAGTTTGAGGTGGAAACTTTATAGATACTGTATCCATTTCATAATTGTGAGAATAGCACCTGCATTCACAAAATACTGCCTGGAAATAAAAAATTCTGGGAGGTGGAATTTTCCATACAATGGTCCTTGTTCTAGTCCTTCAAAATGTGTCTATTCTAGAACTGCCATATAACCCAGCAATCCCACTGCTGGGCATACACACCAAGGAAACCAGAATTGAAAGAGACGTGTACCCTAATGTTCATCGCGGCACTGTTTACAATAGCTAGGACATGGAAGCAACCTAGATGTCCATAGGCAGACAAATGGATAAGAAAGCTGTGGTACATTTACACAATGGAATATTACTCAGCTATTAAAAAGAATGCATTTGAATCAGTTCTAATGAGGTGGATGAAACTGGAGCCTATTATACAGAGTGAAGTCAGTCAGAAAGAAAAACACCAATACAGTATATTAACGCATATATATGGAATCTAGAAAAATGGTAACGATGACCCTATATGTGAGATACAAAAGAGACACAGATGTAAAGAACAGACTTTTGGACTCTGTGGGAGAAGGCAAGGGTGGGATGATTTGAGAGAAGAGCACTGAAACATGTATATTATCATATGTGAAATAGATCGCCAGTCCAGATTCAATGCATGAGATGGGGCACTCAGGGTCAGTGCACTAGGATGACCCTGAAGGATGGGATGGGGAGGTAGTAGGAGGGGGGTTCAGGATGGGGAACACATACACACCCCTGGCTGATTCATGTCAGTGTATGGCAAAAACCACTACAATATTGCAAAGTAATTAGCCTCCAATTAAAATAAATAAATAAATTTTTAAAAATGTGTCTATTCCCTCCTTTTTTGTACAGTTGTAAAAATATTTGAAGACTACTGTAATATCTTCTTTGTCAATGAATTGTGCTAGGTTTTCTGGAGATGTTTGTTTGCAATCACCCTTCTAAAACTAATAGTTCAGGTGTAATTTAACAAAGGAAAAAAGGGAACTGTTGTCCATTTTTCTAAATTCTCTATTTCTATAAATGAATATTGTTTTAAGCCATATTAACTTCTAACAATCACATTTCATAATTAACTCAATTTGAACTTATCAATTTCAATGCAAGTCTTTCTCACACATGCTAATCCTCTTTCCCCTAACCTTTCATTTGGCTGAGAACTGTCATGTTTGTTGTTAAGAAGCTAAGTCTAGAATTTTCAATTTATCTATTTTTTATCTTGCTAAATTCTGCTGATATTTATAGATTAGAAGTTGGCACACTTTTTCTACAAAGAGCCAGATAGCACATATCTGAAGCTTTGTGATCCATATAAAATCTCCAGCACATATTCTTTTTGTTTTTCACAGTGCTTCACAAATGTAAAAACCATTCACAGCTTGAGAGCTATGAAAAAAAAAAACAAAACAAAACAGTCTGTGGGATGGATTTGGCTCGCAGGCTGTAGTTTACCAAACCTTGTTTTAGATTATTGAGCTTCTGGATTCTGATTTCATCAACTGGTCTATCAGGATTTCTAACTCTCCCAGTTTGTCATTTATATACTTTATTACTCAACTAGTCAATACTTAAACATGTTTAAGAGAATGAGAGTGAGCAAAAAGCCTCACAGCACCCCAGGACAGATTTCTCTGCAGGCTGGCTGTTAATCCATTACTTTCTGTTCTGTAGGTATACTCCAATCACAAATCCACTTAACTATGTTGTCGTACAATTTACTCAATATGCTATCATGAAAGACTTCACTCAGTGCTTCGCTTAGATACCAAAACACTGTCTCTCTATAGTATTCTTCTGAGAAGGTCTATTTATAATATCTAAAATAGTAACCTAATTTTGTCTGGCACAAATTGTTTTTAGTGAACTAATGCTGCCTCCTTGTGATCAATTCCTTAAGTACTCACAAATCATCTAAATAATCCAATTTAGATTTCTTTCATAATCTACATTCAAGTTAATCGTCATGATTTGCCACAATATTTTTTCTATCCAAGATAAAAAGAGAGATTAGTTTATCTTACCTTTTAACTACTCTACTATTCTACACTGCTTTCCAGATATAACTTTCAAAGGCCTAGCAATTTATTCACTGCTCTAGATCAAAGATTGGCAAATTCTAGCCCACAGAACAAATGCAGCATGCCATCTGTCTTTGTAAATAAAGTTTTATTGGAACACAGCCATGCTCACTTTTATGTAATGTTCATGTCTGCTTTTACTTTACAATGAGAGAGTTGAATAGCTTTCAACACAGACTGTATATCCCCAAAAGCCTAAAATATTTACTATGAAGCCCTTTAGGCTATGAGCTCAGTTGTGTCAGACTCTTTGTGGCCCCATGGACTGTAGCCCACCGGGGCTCCTCTGGCCATGAAATTTTTCTGGGCAAGAATACTAGAGCACATTGCCGTTTCCTACTTCAGGGGATCTTCCTGACCTAGGGATTAAAACTGCATCTCTTAGTTTCCTGCATCGGCAGGCAGATTCTTTACCACTAGTGCCGCCTGGGAATCCCCAATAAGGGCCTTCAGCCCCTAATAGGTCTGGATTCAAACTTTTTATTCACCTATCCAAGGCTTTGTTTTCACTTTATTAATATCTATTTCTTCTCTTTACTGACTAAAAGTTATTCTTCCTAACAGAGACAACGAAAGCAAAATAGGAATTGAGGCCAGCAACTCACATTATCTTGAGATGCCATATTATCTCTTGCCATTCCTCTAGATCAGACACTCCAGAAGCTCTTATCCTGACTAACCCTTTCTCATTTTATCACTCATCCTATCTTTCCCAATTTGTTCTCTGGGCTGCTACTCAGACAACCTTTTCAATAGGCAAATCCAATTGAAGTATCTTAAACTCTTCAAGAGTTTCCTATTATGTTCAACACAAAAATCTAAACTCTTCCTTCTGGCATAAAACACCTTCTTCATGACTCAGCTCTCACTGGTCAGGCATCCTTTTCCTGCTGCTCTTTTCGCCTATGAACACTCCGTGCTCAGCCATGCTGAACCGCTCTGAGTTGCTATATCCTCACACCCCTCTGCATTCTGCGTGCCTTCTCTCTCTCTCTAGAACACTTTCATACTGATATATCCTCCTTTGTCTCTGGCCCTCCTCAAGTCTCAAGTCAAGTATTTTCTCCTTTGGAATTTTTTCTATTTCTCCAGTATACATAGGACAGCTTTGCTCTTTGATATCATCCTGCTGTGTGTGTGTGTGTATGTGTAAACATACACATATCTATTCATCAATCAATTTTATCTAACTAGTTTGTCACTTTGCATTATAATCTGGCTGCATGCCTGCCTCTGTACTTGACTGTAAGTAACTTGAGGGTGTTAACTGCGATTCTGATCTTGTCATCACTAGAGTCTAATACACACCCTAGTGCAGAAACTCCAAGGTGCCTAAGACTGTCTTAGGAATTTTTCCATGGTACCACTAGGTCAAAAAACATATGTTATAGCCCTGTTTATTAACTAGTTAGTAAACAACAAGATTCATGTTCTAGCAACTTAGTGAAATTCGCTCAGTTGTGTCCAACTCTTTGCAACCCCAATGGAGTACACAGTCCATGGGATTTTCCAGGCCAGAATACTGGAGTGGGTAGCCGTTCCCTTCCTCTAGCGGATCTTTCCAACTCAGGGATCGAACCTAGGTCTCCCACATTGCAGGGAGATTCTTTATGAGCTGAGCCACCAGGAAACCATTTCAAAAATAATAATTTGAATAAAAAATATCACTCTTGAACAACTATAAAAACTTACTAGTGAAATGTGTATATCTGTAAGGCATTACACAACTTCTCAAACATGAGAATTAGATTGGATACTGTCACCCTCATTTCCTGCTCTGTGTTGATTTTAGTATTTGTTTTTATCACAACAGTCGCTGGAAGGTCAGCTGTGCCAGGGTATAATGCCATAGAGAGAAATACACTGTGATGTAATGTTGAGATGGTAAACTACGTTAAGCTAGTAGTCTTCTCAGGGTCTCACAGATATCAAATCTCATTGCCTTTTGCTTGAAAATTATAAACACTCCACAACGCCCCTGCGAGTTCACAGTATCTTTGGCACACAGTTTGGGGAACCATAGCCGCAATACACAAGTTCATGAGGTATCTATGTAATCCACTCCAGCTAGAAAACAGTAGTTATAGAACTGGTATCAGTAAAATTTTCCAGCCAGATGGTAAATCTTTTAGGGTCATAGGCTATATAGTTTCTTTAACAACTACTCAATTCTGCCAGTGTAGCATTAAAGCAGATATAAATAATACATAAGTGAGTGGACATGATTGTGTTCTAATATAATTTTATTTACAAAAACAGGTGACCCGCTCATGGGCTAGTGTTTGTCAATACTAGCCCAGGTTGGAAAATTTATAGAAAGTCTTTTACAAGGTATATTCTTTACAAACTAAAGTTACTAAAAGATTTAAACAAAAGGTGAAACAAAATACCATGAGACTATACTGATATGAATAAGTTAATAAATTAAAATTTTTATGAGGTACAGAATTACAAAAGTGTGATAGTATGATTTATTGTAAGAGATACATGTTTGATCTTCATCCCAGTTTCTGGTTCACAGCTTCTCAAATCCTAGGAATTTCCTAAGTGTGTAGAGTGATAAAGGTGTCTATTGTTTCATTAATGAGATGACTTTTGGACCTCATCTAAGGATGGAGGCTGGTTGCCAGGAGAACCAACCAGGCAATTAAGAAGGTCGGAACTTTCCATTGCACCCCCAGATCTCCAGGGAGAGAAGAGGAGCTGAAGGTTGAATCAATTGCCAATAGCCAATGATATAATCAATTATGACTACTTAATGAAGCCTCCATAAAAAGTCCAAAGGGACAGGTTCAGAGAGCTTCAGGAATGGTAAAACCTGGACATCTGGGGAGAGTGGTATGCTCAGAAGCTCTGTGTCCCTTCCCACCAAGCCCTGTGCATCCCTTCATCTGGCTGTTTCTGAGTTATATCATTTTACAATAAACCGGTGACCTAGTAAGTACTGGGTTGCTCAAAAAGTTCACTCAGGTTTTCCCACTGGAGAAGGCAATGGCACCCCACTCCAGTACTCTTGCCTGGAAAATCCCATGGACAGAGGAGCCTGGTGGGCTGCAGTCCATGTGGTCGCTAAGAGTCGGACACAACTGAGCGACTTCACTTTCACTTTTCACTTTCCACTTTCATGCATTGGAGAAGGACGTGGCAACCCACTCCAGTGTTCTTGCCTGGAGAATCCCAGGGAGGGCGGAGCCTGGTGGGCTGCCGTCTATGGGGTCGCACAGAGTTGGACACGACTGAAGCAACTTAGCAGCAGCAGCAGCAGGTTTTCCCATAAGCTGTTATGGAAAAACCCAAATAAACTTTTTGGCCAACCTAACAGTTTCTGCCAGTAGGTCAGAAGTACAGGTAATAACCTGGACTTGTTACTGGCATCTGGCAGAGCAGGGACGGTACATGTGCAGTTTTCCAGACTGAGCCCTCAACCTGTGGAATCTGATGCTATCTCCAGGTGGATAGTGTCTGAATTGAATTCTTGAACAGTGAGCTGGTGTTCTGAGAACTTCTTACTGGAGGTGTGAGGAACCCTGCCCTCCACGTTGGAAATTGAATCTCAGAACACCAAAAGAAAAGGAAATGGGAATAATTTCACATGCAGAAACCTCACAGACACCATCTTAAAGTAAACAACATCAATAAAGATATACATTACAGAACACTCAATAGGATACAATAAGAGAAATGCAAAATCACTTGTGTGCTATTTAGGCCAAAAAGCTATAACTACTAATTAATCATGAGGAAACATCAAATAAAACCTGAATTAAGGGTCATTCTATAAAATAACTGACCTGTAAACTTCATAAATGTCAGTCATGAAGTCAAGGAAAGACTAGGAAACTGTTCAGGAAATATGGTGACAATAGACACCTGACAACAAAATGTACCTCTATGCAATGCATAATTCCAAACTGGATCATTTTGCCCCACAGAACATTCTTAATATAATTGGTAAAATGTGAATGTAGTGTGATGATTAGACACTAGCAATTATTCAATGTTTTTTCCTTGATGTTGTTGGTTATACTGTGTTTACATGAGAGAATGTCTTTGCTTACAAGATATACCATGAAGTATTCAGAGCAGTTGGGGAATTGAGTTAGCAGCTTATTCTCAAATTGTTCAATAAAACAAAGTTCTTTGTACTGTACTTACAACTCTTCTGTAACTTTGAGATTATTTCCATTAAAATTTTTTGAATTTCTAAAATTAACAGTGGAGGAACAGATGTACAAGGATTGCTGCTCTATATTTAGCAGAAGAGCTGGCCCTCTCCCATCCCAGGGGATTTTCCTCATCTCCTTACCAAACAAGCACATTCTAGGGAATGTACAAGGACAAGGATTATAGATAGCATTGTTTGTTCTCCCTTATTTAAGGCATGAAAGTGAAAAGTGTTAATTGCTCAGTTGTGTCAGATTGTTTGCAACCCCATGGACTGTAGCCCACCAGGCTCTTCCATCCATGGAATTCTCCAGGCAAGAATACTGGAGTGGATAGCTATTCCCTTCTCCAAGGGATCTTTCTGACCCAGGGATCAAACCCAGGTCTCCTGCATTGCAGGCAGATTCTTTACTGTCTGAGCCACCGGGGAAGCCCATCAATCCCTGGGTCGAGAAGAGCCCCTGGAGAAGGGAATGGCTACCCATTCTAGTATTTTTGCCTGGAAAATTCCAAGGACAGAGAAGCCTGGCGGGTTACAGTCCATGGGGTCACAAAGAGTTGGACAAGTGACTGTGATTGAGCAACTCACGCAACTTTTCTTTTATTTAAGGCATGGAAATGGCTAAATTTTACTCAACCAAAAAGTCTTTACTGAATATTACTACATTCTCAGCATTGTATGAGATAGAGAAGGAAAGAAAATAAACATGCATAGAACATCTCCATGTATCAGGCAAGGAAGATGAAGAATGGCTTCTGCCCTTAAGGACCAAATACATTAGCTGAGTAGACAAGACTGACATAAATTTACTATGAGAAACACATCATATAATTACTAACTTATATAAATGGGTAAGCTTCATTTCTCACCCTGTTCATTGCAACCTCAACAGGAAGAGAGTACTAAAGACCCTTAACTAAGAAAGACAAGAAGATAAGAGCAAAAGTACAAGACAGAGTGGCCAGTATAGATACAAACGAACTGAGAAGACAAAGAACCTTTTCTCCATGCTGGAACAAAGACAGAGGTAGAACCCTAGGAGATTCCTAGTATTTATGAATTCATCAACACTTCGCCCGTTAGCCACCTTGATGTCCATAATATCACTGAGGTGGAAACGTGAATGGCACGCACTGTGAAACCAGTGGACAGGCAATGAGTCACCAGGCAATTGAGTAAACCTGAGTGATCACTCAGAATCCACATCAGGGAATTTGCTGGCTTTCCAGTGGTTAGGACTCTGTGCTTTCACTGCCGAGGGTACAAGTTCAATCCCTAGCTGGGGAACTAAGAAACCAGCAGACACAGGATATGGACCAAAAAAAATCCACATAAAATTAGCACAGTCTAAAAGTAAGAAAACAGTGGAGGTTTAGGATATTTTTCTAGGTCAGAGATTATCAAACTGAGATCATTAACAGATATTTTCTGTTCCAATAAATTTGGGCTGCAACAAAACAAATTCAGGCAAGGTTCTTTATTACAGAACTTCTTAGAGGCTAAAGCATGCTTATGTGCATTGTACACCTAAAAGGAGGAGTACTATAAGCAGCATTTCACTTAGATCAGGAGCCATATCACAACTTCTACTGTGAAAAATGTCTACCATGGAGACAGAATGAATAAAAAAGGAGATACTTCGAGAAATATAGCATCGAAAGGAATAATATTAATAGCTTCATATTATGTTTCCTGGAAGACTCACATTGTTCTAAGGTTTAATACTTAATTTCATCTTGACAACAATGATATGACATACTTATGATCCCCATTTTACTTGGAGGAAAATTAGATAGAAAGGTTAAGTAAATTGTCAAAGGTCATACACTAGAAAATGGTCAAGCCAGGATTCAGACTGAAGCAGTCTGGCTCCAGCACCCATCTTCTTAGCCATTATACTATGTAACTTACAAATGAAATCCTCACTCATCTATTCCAAAGTAAACTGTTAGCTGGGTATTAAGCAAGAATGAAAAGCAAGCATGGTGATTAATTCAAACAGAAGGCTAGGAACTTAATTCAATGAAATTGGGAATATGGATAGGAGGTAAAAAAGAAAGTTTATCATTATAATTATTTAGTATATAGTCATGATAATCCATAGATTGTTAAAAATCAGTGTTTTAAGCAAAGAATATGCACTCCAATTTCCTAGCCCATGCTAACTAAACCAATATGGCGAGCACTTGAGAAGAGTTCTCACTCACTGTGATTCTCTTCATGTCTAGCTGGCGCAGCTGCATCATATTCTGAAGGATTGTGTGCTTGTACCATGACTCTTGAGCTATGGGATTGCCATCAAAGGTGATGTCTGAGAGAGAAGTGGAGTCAGCAAGGCAGCAAACACTCTCAAAACTGGAGGAGAGACAGAAAGCACTGGGTTACTGCGAGCCCTTCAGATGACACTTTGTTTTGTTTAACATACATTATTGTTTAGAACACCTTCACATTTACAGAAAAACTGAGAAGACAGTTCAGAGTTCTCCACATGCTCCACACCAAGCTTCCTCTATTATTAACATCATGAATTAGCATATTTTTTACAATTAATGAATGAATATTGATATATTCTTACTAACTCAATATTTTATCCAGAGTTCTTTAGTTTTTATCTAATGCCCTTTTTCAATTCCAGGATCCCATCCAGGATACCACATCACATTTAGTTGTCAGGTCTCCTTAGGCTCCTCTTGGCTGTGACATTTTTGATAATCTTGACACTTTTGAGGAACACTGATCTGTTATTCTGTAGGCTAACCCTGTATTGGAATTCATCTGATTTTTTTCATGATTGGGGTTACAGTACAAACTATTAATTAATATGACACCATTGTTGAAAGTTGACCTTGATCACCTGACTGAAGCAATGTTTGTCAGGCTCCTCTAATGTAAAATTACTCTTCTCTCCCCTTCTTTCCATACTGAATTCTTTGGAGGGATGTCATTATGTGCAGCTCATACTGAGGGAGTGGAAGTTCAGTTTCCTCTCACTGAGGGCAGAGTATCGACATAAATTAATTGGAATTCTTCCAAGGAAGATTGTCTTTTTCTTGTTTATTTATTTGTATTGGGTTTCTATTCATGGACATTTAATTTCATTCTTTGGGTTATAATCCAGTACATCTTTACTTATTTTTTATTGTTCAAATTGTTCCAGCTTTGGCCATTGGAAGCTCTCTCAGTTGGCTCCTATGTCCCTTTGACATACCCCTATTAACGTGGATTTTTTTGTTTTTCTAAGCACTTCCTTACTTTACAGCATTATAAGATTCTCTAGACACCTATTGTATATTTCCTACTCCAGTCCTAGAATCAGCCATTTCTTCAAGAAGCCAAGGTTTCCTTTATTGGGAAATGGCATTAGAAACAAAGATCTGGTGGCAAGGTGTACTATTTACTACTGGGTGTCATTTCTTTTAGGCCCTCTGATGACAGAGCAAGGAAATACATGCATGTAGACCAACCTGTGTGTATATGTGTATTTTTTCTCTAACCATCTGTGTCTATATTAAGCTAAACATGAGTTCAAACTGATGTTTCCAACTCTATCACCAAAAGGATCATTGTAACCTCTCCCCTTATCTGAAAATTCCTACTCCAACCAGGAAAAATCTGGCTCTCACCATCTGTCATCCATTTAGTTAATTATTAATTCCAGAATATATGTATAGTGGTATGAGAATTTTCAATTTGTTGTACTCCCTTGGGAAATCACTTTATTAACAAAAGCATAATGATAATGTGTAGTTCCTTTTGCATCTAGTCTTATAGACTCATTTCCAAAGTTACTTAGGTTAGCACCTTCCCCTCCCACTCGTCCTTGCTCACACCTTCAAGAAGGTTGTTCCATACAATTACAATGTGGTTACATTCTCCTGTCATAGTCTATATTCATTTCTTCCTGAGATTCTCCAATCTCCTAAAATTATTTTTTTCATATGCATACATTAAGGTTCAATCTTTATGCTGTAAAGTTCTGTGAATTTTGACAAGCACATAATGGCATGTATCCACCAAGAAACTATCATGGACCTAAAAAATTCCCCATTTAACCATCTTCCTTTATCCCTGAATCTCTAGCAACCACTGATCTTTTTACTATCTATATAATTTTGCCTTTCCAGAATTTCACATAGTGGGAACTATATAGTTTACAGCCTTTTCAGACAGATTTCTTTTACTTAGCAGTATGCAATTAAGGTTCATCCGTATCTTTTTGTGGCTTCATAGTTTCTCTAAAAAAAAAAAAATCACTCAGTAATCATATTCCATTTTCTGGCTGTATCACAGTCTGTTTGTCCATTCATCTATTGAAGATATCTTGGTTACTTCCAGTTTTCAGTGACTATGAATAAAGTGGCTATAAATATTCATCTTCAGGTGTTTGTGTGAACGTAAATACTCATCTCAATTGGGTAAATACTCAACAGTGCAATTGCTGGATTGTACAGTAAAACTATGTTTAGCTTTGTAAGAAACTGCCAAATTGTTTTCCAAAGTAGCTGTACCATCTTGAATTCCTAGTGGCTCTATAGTCTTACCAGCATTTCATAAGTGTCAGTCTTTTCTTAATTTTAGCCATTCCAAAACGTGTTCAGTGATCTCACAGTTTTAACATACAACTCCCAAAGGACAAAGATGTTGGCATTTTTTCATATGCATATTTGCTATCTGTATACCTTCTTTGCATTTTCAGTTCTTGGGTCCCTTTGTATTTGTTTCCTTATTGCCAAATTAAAAAAATTTTTTTTTCTTATATCATGAATATGTCTTTTATCAGAATATATTTTGAAATATTTCTCCCAGTCTGACATCTTTTCATTTTCTTAATTGTGTCTTTCACATGGCATAACTTTTTAATTTTAATATGTCCAACTTATCAATCTCCTTTTTTATGGATCATAATTTTGGTGTTGTATCTAAAAACCTACCAAACCCAAGGGTGCCTAGATTTTCTCTTGAGTTTTCTTCTAGAAGTTCAATAGTTTTTTGTCTTATATTTAGGTATAATCCACTTTGAGTTAATTTTGCAATAGGTATAAGGTCTACGTCTAGATTCATTTTTAGATGAATACTCAATTCTCACAGTGCCATTTATTGAAAGGACTATTCTTTCTCTACTGAATTGCCTATGTTCCTTTATCAAAGATCACTTGACTATATTTGTGTGGGTATATTTTTGGACCTTCTATTCTTTCACCAACACTGTGCTGTCTGGATTATACTGTATCTTTATAGTAAGTCCTGAAATAGGACAGTATCAGTCCTTCAACTCTGTTCTTTTTCAGCATCGTGTTCCTGTTCTAGGTCTTAGCTTTCCCATATAATTTTTAGAATCCATTTGTCAATATCTGCTTGCTGATATTGTAATCAGGACTTCCATTTTTTTTATTAAGTTATAGGTGACATATAATATTGTATTAACTTCAGGTATGCACATGATTCAATATTTGTATATATTGTAAAATGATCACCATTATTAACTAGCATTAACATCCATCACCATACATAGTTACAGAATATTCTTTTCTTGTGATGAGAACTTTTAAGATCTATTCTCCTGGCAATCTTCAAATATGCAATAAATTATCATTAACTATAGTCGACATGCTGCACATTACATCCCCATGACTTATTTATTTTATAACTGGAAGTTTGTACCTTTTGACCCCCTTCACCCATTTCACCAACACCTCACCCCTTGCCTCTGTCCACCACCAATCTGTTTTTTATATATGAGCTTAATGTTTTATTTTTCAGATTCCACATATAAGTGAGTTCATATTTGTCTTTCTGACTTATTTCATAATGCCCTTAGGGTCCACCCACACAGTTGCAAATGGCAAAATGTCATTCTTTCTTATGACTGAATAATATTCCATTGTGCACGTGTGTGTATCATATTCTCTTTATCCATTTAACCATAAACTGACACTTAGATTGTTTCCATATCTTGACTACTGTAAATAATGCTTCAGTGAACACTGGAGTGCCTACATATTTTCAAGTTAATATTTTCATTTTCTTCATATAAATATCCAGAAGGTTTGCTGGATCAATAGTAGTTTTATTTTGAATTTTTTAAGGGCTCATTTTTTAAAAGAAGCAAATAATCACTTTTCTAAATAATACCTCAAAGCAGACTGATAAATCTCAATTATATTAGAATCACTCTCTTTAATGACTATTCAAATAACTAATATAAGTTAAAGTCATTCATTCACGTCCGACTCAGTGACTTCATGGAGTGTAGCCTGCCAGGCTCCTCTGTACATGGAATTCTCCAGGCAAGAATACTGGAGTGGGTAGCCATTCCCTTCTCCAGGGGATCTTCCCAACCCAGGGATCGAACCCAGGTCTCCTGCATTGCAGGCAGATTCTTTGCCGTCTGAGCCAACACAGAAGCCCATAAACAGGCCTAAAAGCACTTTAGGACTACTTTACTTATTTAGGAACTATATTAAATATCTTTCTGTATTAAGAAAAGCTAGAGGATTAGAGTATTAATGGTATAGAAACTAACCTATATGCTTAGCAACTAAGGTGAGATAATATCTATAACAAAAATAAAGTTTTTATTATATTACTTATTGTCATATTTAAATATTTCTTCTGTATTTTCCTCCCATTCAAGGTAGAGATATTCTGCTATCAATATTTTACCTCAGAGCTTATCTATACCAGTCTAAAAGGTAAATCTCATAATTCATAAACACATTTAGTTTTTTAAGACATGGTTAGAGAATTAGAGAAGACACTTTTTAAAAGGCTAGTATATGCAAATGAATACGAGTGTTCATGAATTTAGACATAATAATCACTTTGAACATTAGTAAACTTGAATAAACATTGCAATTTTTCCTACCTAGCATTGATAAATTTTTTTCATAAATATAAAATATCTCATAACAATTTATAGTGTTTGAAATGAATGTTGAAAGATGCTTCTCACCTTCCCTTGTAGCTTTTAACATACAGCTAGAGTCAAATAAAATGCTCTACGTAACTTTAAAACCGAAACATAAGGCAAACTTATTTCTTTCACATTGTTAAGTGAACTGTCTTCACCTTCCCTTCACAAATCTGAATTCTCCATGTATATTTCATACCTTATTAAGTCATCAAGTCAGTTATCACTGTGAGCCAGTCCCTTACTTAGAAACTGATGGCTGAGTTTAGTTTCTTAAGGAACATCCATACTGTTATGGACTCTACAAAAATGGTAGTAATGAACCTATTTTCATGGCAGGAATAGAGGTACAGATGTAGAGAACAGACTTGCAGGGGGAGGTGAGGTGGGATGAATGGAAAGAATAGTGTTAACATATATACGCTATCATGTGTGAAACAGACAGTGGGCAGCTGTTATATAGCTCAGGGAGCTCAGCTCAGTGTTCTGTGATGACCTAGAGAGTCGGGATGCGGGCTGTGGGAGGAGGCTTAAGACATCGGGGATATATGTACACGTATGGCTGATTCACTTCATTATACAGCAGAAACAAATACAATATTATAAAGCAATTATATTCCAATAAAGAAAAACAAATTGATGATTGTGAAGGGGAAATGTGAAGGGTCATCAAGGGATATGAAGCAAAGCAGGGGGATTAATATTACTAGAATAATCATAAGTTAGTAACATTAGGGAAGGCATAAAGAAAAAAGAGTTGAAAAGTGAAAAACCAGTTATAAAGTAGATTGTAGTAAGTAACAGAGGTGAAAAAAGTAAGGGTCAAACATATCATATTAAGGCAGTAGCTATGAGAATAAAGAGGCAGGAATAGGTTAAATAGAAATTCAGAGTGAAGTATAAACAGAAATGAATAATTATTTGAATGTGAGGAAGAGAGGAATCTAGAATAACATTCAGGTTTCTCTCTTAGGTTAACGATTGAGGTAGTGGTTACAAGGATGTATACTTTGTCAAGATTCACGGAACATTACACTTAAAGTGGGTGTATTTTATGACATGTAGATTACATCTCAACACATCGATTTACAAAGAAACTTAAAGTATTAGAAAGCCATGTTTGACAGATCACCTGTCATCTCTCATCTCTCCTTTATCAGGAACACTATGCTACACTGGTGGTCAGTGGCTAATAGAATATATTTCATAAAGTCTTTCATTAAGTTTTCCTCCAACTGCCACAGGATGGGATAACTTATTTCACCATTAAGATACTAATTAATGAGTGACAGAGCTAGTCTATGCTGACGAGCAATTTTTTTCCAATGGCCCAGCATATCTGAAAAGAATTAACTCTAAGTTATGACCTGATAAGACTGCTGTGACCTGATATCTGTCACTAATTAGGGAGATGCACTGAAAAGTAGAAATAATACGTCCAGAAGCACAGACAAACTGGAAAATTTCACTCATTGAGGTATATTCTAAATGTATTGTTATTTACTATTTATTTGCAAGCTGGACTGCAGAGAGTCCATGATTTATTCCTTATTGCAGGTATAATTTTAAACTAAAATGAGTATAACTCTTCCTAGCTCTACCTCTCAAGTATTCCCCTGGAGAATGAAATTAGTCTAATAATTTCTAACGAGTGTTGTTAAACACAAAGCTTGATTGAAGGTAAAAGGAGAAGGGGGCAGCAGAGGATAAGATGGTTAGATAGCATGACTGGCTCAATGGACACGAATTTAGGCAAACTCCAGAAGACAGTGGAGGACAGAAGAGCCTGGTGTGTTACTTCCATGGAATAGCAAAGAGTTGGACATGACTGACGGAATGACAACAACATATAAAACCTAATGACAAAACACAAGACAAAACAATCTCTGCAGGGAAATCTAACACTATAAGGCGTGTTAGTGAAAACAGGAAAAAATCAGTATGCCCAGTAAATGTCATCATGAAGCACTTCACAGGTCCAGAAGACCTATTGATGCCCATCTGGCTTATGTCTGTAATTCAAGCACAACCAAAAAGAGGCACCAGGAATGGGAAAATCATTGCGATCCTTAGCAGGTACTTTCCTGGCAATCCTTCCCAGATCAGCAGCTAGTATTGACACCCAGAATGAAGACTTTATGCTTTGAATAATTTTATTAAAGTAAAAATAGATTCATATTTGATCCAGAAGATTCCTCACAAAATTTCATTTCCATCTGCAAGGCATTTGACCAATAAACATGCCAGACATTCCTAGAAACATCGACAAAGGGCACATGATTTTAAAGACATTCTCTAATCAAATAAAACAAGACTCCTTAAGTACAAACACAGGCTAATGAAGAGCTATATTCTACCTAGCCAAAGAAAGTCTGAATCAGATTGTTAAAAAACAAAAACACTTGGAAAAACAACAGTAAGTATAGTGGAATAGTACTGGCTTTTAAGAACAGTCTCTCCTTTTTTAAGAACACTCAGCTGCTTGTCTCTTCAAAGTATCAAGAGTGGAAAAGTTTTGGTCCAAAGGCTGACATTTAACTCATAGTTTGACTTTAATCTTTTTCCAGATTACTCATACATTTGTTCTTCCCCTAGCAGTCTCCTCCCAATGCCACATCTGCTTCCTATCTGCTAAAGAACCTATAGAGGAACAATCTGTCCCTACTGACCAAAACTTACATCTCAAAAGGAAAATAAACTATTTCAGCCCATTTTATGCTTGCTTAATAGAGAAAAAACAAAATTTCCGTATATGCATGTATACAACATAGTAGGAATTCCTCAATGCCAGTCAAATTTCTCTAATTAGAAAGTTCTCTCCCGAAAGTAAGATAGGTACACTAATAAAAGAGGTTTCACTCTTTCAAACCAAGGAAATACCATGTACTCTGTGATAACCTTAATGAAAAGCTCACTTGTTTTATACTAATCATTGAGAATTTTACTGAATAGTTTCTATGTATCTAGCAGGATAAAATGAAATAGAACAAATCAAATAGATTAAATCAAGTGTACTCACAAGGACTTAAATATACACAGTTAATAAACATAAATATCAATAAGATGGATCAATAAGATAGAAAGATCAATAAGATAACTAAGTGCTAAAGAATGAAGGACAGTTAAAGAAAGGGGCACACAATGACAGTGTGTTTCTGATAAAATGATGAACTAAGTTTGTAGACTCAGGCTGTTGCTAAAAACAACTAAAAATATAAATATGTTTTAAACAACTAAAAATAAAATATATTCTTAAAATCTTCTCAAATGCATCCATGACCTGCTAAAAAATACATAAGAACTACAAAGGCCAAAAAAAGGAAAAGTAAAGGTAGGAAGCCAGAAAGGTAAGCAGAATGTTGAAACTGACCTTTTTGGTATGAGGGCACTTAGTGAACACAGTCGGAGAAGGCAATGGCACCCCACTCCAGTACTCTTGCCTGGAAAACCCCATGGATGGAGGAGTCTGGTAGGCTGCGGTCCATGGGGTCACTAAGAGTCAGACATGACTGAGTGACTTCACTTTCACTTGTCACTTTCACACATTGGAGAAGGAAATGGCAACCCACTCCAGTGTTCTTGCCTGGAGAATCCCAGGGATGGAGGAGCCTGGTGGGCTGCCATCTATGGGGTCACACAGAGTCGGACACGACTGAAGTGACTTAGCAGCAGCAGCAGTGAACACAGTGAATCTGAGCTTCAGCTTTCATGATCTTTAAAGCTGGAGGACAGAAGACAAATCCCAGGGGCCACCCAAGTTGGAGAGCCTACTTGGAGACTTGTCCATAACCTTGAGACCCCAGGGGCTTCTCTGATGGCTCAGACGGTAAAGAATCTGCCTACAGTGCAGGAGATCCAGGTTTGATCCCTGGGTCAGAAGATCCCCTGGAGAAGGGAATGGCAACCCACTTCAGTATCCTTGCCTCAAGAATTCCATGGACAGAGGAGACTGGTGGGCTACAGTTCATGGGGTAGCAAAGAATCAGACACAACTAAGTCACATATACACTGAGACCCCAACACCTAGGGTCTCAAAATGTGTTACAAACTTTTCTATCCACTACCCCAGGAATATCACTTAAACTTGGGGCTAAGGTGAGGATGGAAATTCTTCCCTGGTTACTTGTAACCACAAACCACATTTGCAACCTGAATCCACACTAAATGGGTGGTCTAAAATATTTCAAGAGGAGAAGTGATATTTTGAAGAAGTCGAAGGCTTGTTATGCCTATAGGCATCTGACATAAACAAAACTTCTCCATGGAGAAATCTACCTTTAAACAAGACCTTAAAGAATTCCCAAAGACAAGTAATCTTGTCCCAAAGACAAGATAAATAAACAGTTCACAGTTCAAAAGGAAATAAAGCACTCTCACAGCCAGCAAAAACAATAGGTGACACTATCAAACTGGTGACTTATATAAAACAATCATCAAACAGAATATAAAAATTACAACATATTTTAAGAAATAAAAACAAATTTGAAAATATGAGTAAACTCCAAGAAGATCTGAAAAAGCACAGATCTTCTAGAGGTAATTTTTTAAATTTTTATTTAAATAAAAATTTTTTTTAATTTAAATAAAAAAGTCAAAGGCAGGGGATTGGAGATAAAGGGAGTCAAGCATTTGCCCTATCTTTCCAGCACAAATTGTTCTTCAGGGTAACCAGAAAGTTAGTAAAAGTTTTCTTTAAAGAAGAAACATAGATTTTAAAATGAAGAATGACAGAATATCATCATTTTGTAATCCCTAAAGAAATAATCCAGTGGTCAGGTATGGATGTGAGAGTTGGACTGTGAAGAAAGCTGAGCGCCGAAAAATTGATGCTTTTGAACTGTGGTGTTGGAGAAGACTCTTGAGAGTCCCTTGGACTGCAAGGAGATCCAACCAGTCCATCCTAAAGGAGATCAGTCCTGGGTGTTCATTGGAAGGACTGATGCTGAAGCTGAAACTCCCAATACTTTGGCCACCTCATGCGAAGAGATGACTCATTGGAAAAGACCCTCATGCTGGTAGGGATTGGGGACAGGAGGAGAAGGGGACGACAGAGGATGAGATGGCTGGATGGCATCACCGAATCGATGGACATGAGTTTGAGTAAGCTCCAGGAGTTGGTGATGGACAGGGACGCCTGGCATCCTGCGATTCATGGGGTTGCAAAGAGTCAGACACGACTGAGCAA
This sequence comes from Cervus elaphus, assembly GCF_910594005.1. Classification (NCBI taxonomy): domain Eukaryota; kingdom Metazoa; phylum Chordata; class Mammalia; order Artiodactyla; family Cervidae; genus Cervus; species Cervus elaphus. Next base: position 82,376,333 of record NC_057826.1, read on the forward strand.
CCGAACTGAACTGAACTGAAAGAAATATTGGATCCAGACAACAATCATCAATGACTACTAAAATACTTAAGCAAAAAGATGATGGGGAACTTTATTAAAACTGATTATTGCTGAACCTAATAATCGGTTTTAATATTACAGTAAGCAAAACTAACACATATTCTTTTCATATATATTTTTTTCTCCATTTTCTTTCACTTTCCTGTTTCTTTTGGTGCTCCATAATAGGTAAACATCTAGGTTTGATATATGTTAATTAATGTTAGTCACTAGAATTTTTAGTGCATGATGGTGATAAGGGTTCTTAGAAATGAATTGTTCAAAAGAATCTCAAGATATCTTCTAATAATAAGTCACTATACTTTTCTCATGATGGAAAAAAGTTTTCACATAGCATGAAGAAGAATTCCAAATTTCCCTCGGGGGAAACTATTAAAATAGTTTAACCTATCCATCACAACATTCAAAAGATTTTAATAACTTGAGAAGATAAAGGGACAACAGAGAGAAATAAATAGAAGGCCATGGATAAAGTCAAAAGGAAAGTGAAAAGGAGAAGGTAGAGAGTTAAAGAGTTAACAGATGTAATACAGAAAAATGTTAAACTGTTTTTTTACATATCTTTCGTTACAATAATGCCATTGACAACAATTCGATCAAGAGAATATTTATTATGTCTGCCTGCACTTGACTGACAGAGACACTAGCCCAGAGTTGAGTGTCTCAAAATTGCAGATGACAATTCTATTAGTTTTCTCAAGGCTACAGTGATCATTTTCTAGCAGTAAAATGAAAAAGGGAAAGACACATCCAACTGAATGCAGAGTTCCAGACAAGAGCAAGGAGAGATAAGCAAAGAAATAGAGGAAAACAATAGAACAGGAAACATGAGAGCTCTCTTTAAGAAAACTGGAGTTACCAACGACCATTTCATACAAAGACAGGCACAATAAAGGACAAAAATGGCAAGGACATAACAGAAGCAGAAGAGATTAAGAAAAAGTGGCAAGAATACACAGAAGAACTATACAAAAAAGCTCTTAATGACTCAGTTAACCATGACGATGTGGTCACTCACCTAGAGCCAGACATCCTGGAGTGGGAAGTCAAGTAAGCCTTAGGAAGCATCACTACTAACAAAGTTAGTGGAGGTGATGGAACTATAGATGAGTTATTTCAAATGCTAAAAGATGATGCTCTTAAAGTGCTGCACTCAACATGCCAGCAAATTTGGAAAATTCAGCAATGGCCACAGGACTAGAAAAGGTCAGTTTTCAGTCCAATCCCAAAGAAGGGCAATGCCAAAAAATGTTCAAACTACCACACAATTGTGCTCACTTCACATGCTAGCAAGGTAATGCTGAAAATCCTCCAAGCTAGGCTTCAACAGTACTTGAACCAAGAATTTCCAGATGTACAGCTGGATTTAGAAAAGGCAGAGGCAACAGAGATCAAATAGCCGACATCTGTTGGATCATAGAAAAAACAAGGGAATTCCAGAAAAACATTTATTTCTGCTTCCATGACTACGCCAAAACCTTTGTGCAGATCACAACAAACTGGAAAATTCTTAAAGAAATGGGAATACCAAACCACCTGACCTGCCTCCTGTGAAACCTGTATGCAGGTCAAGAAGCAACAGTTAGAACTAGACATGGAACAATGGACTGCTTCAAGATTGGGAAAGGAGTACATCAAGGCTGTATATTGTCACCGGGCTTATCTAACTTAGATGCAAAGTACATGATGAGAAATGCCAGGCTGGATGAATCCCAACCTGGAATCAAGACTGTCGGGAGAAGTAGCAACAACCTCAGATATGCAGATGGTATCACCCTTATGGCAGAAGGTAAAGAGGAACTAAAGAGCCTCTTAATGAAGGTGAAAGAGGAGAGTGAAAAAGCTGGCTTAAAATTCAACATACAAAAAACTAAGATCATGGCATCCGATCCCATCACTTTATGGCAAACAGATAGGGAAAAAATGCAAACAGTGGCAGATTTTATTTTCTTGTGCTCTAAAATCACTGCAGACAGTGACAGCAGCCATGAAATTAAAAGATGCTTGCTCCTTGGAAGAAAAGCTATGACAAACATAGACAGCCTATTAAAAAGCAGAGACAACAATTTGCAGACAAAGGTTCAGTTCAGTTCAGTTCAGTCGCTCAGTCGTGTCTGATTCTTTGTGACCCCATGAATCGCAGCACGCCAGGCCTCCCTGTTCACCACCAACTCCCGGAGCTTACTCAAACTCATGTCCATCGAGTCAGTGATGCCATCCAGCCATCTCATCCTATGTCGTCCCTTTCTCCTCCTGCCCCCAATCCCTACCAGCATCAGGGTCTTTTCCAATGAGCCAACTCTTCGCATCAGGTGGCCAAAGTACTGGAGTTTCAGTTTCAATATCAGTCCTTCCAATGAACACCCAGGACTGATCTCCTTTAGGATGGACTGGTTGGATGTCCTTGTAGCCCAAGGGACTCTCAAGAGTCTTCTCCAACACCACAGTTCAAAAGCATCAATTTTTCGGTGCTCAGCTTTCTTCACAGTCCAACTCTCACATCCATACACGACCACTGGAAAAACTATAGCCTTGACTAGACGGACCTTTGTTGGCAAGGTAATGTCTCTGCTTTTTAATATGCTATCTAGGTTGGTCATAACTTTCCTTCCAAGGAGTAAGTGTCTTTTAATTTCATGGCTTCAATCACCATCTGCAATGATTTTGGAGCCCAAAAAGTAAAGTTTGTCAGTGTTTCCACTGTTTCCCCATCTATTTCCCATGAAGTGATGGGACCAGATGCCATGATCTTAGTTTTCTGAATGTTGAGCTTTAAGCCAACTTTTTCACTCTCCTCTTTTACCTTCATCAAGAGGCTTTTTTGTTCCTCTTCACTTTCTGCCATAAGGGTGGTGTCATCTGCATATCTGAGGTTACTGATATTTCTCCTGGTAATCTTGATTCCAGTTTGTGCTTTTTCCAACCCAGCATTTCTCATGGTGTATTTTGCATAGAAGTTAAATAAGGAGGGTGACAATATACAGCCTTGACGTACTCTTTTTCCTATTTGGAACCAGTCTGTTGTTTCATACCCAGTTCTAACTGTTGCTTCCTGACCTGCATATAGGTTTCTCAAGAGGGAAGTCAGGTGGTCTGGTATTCCCATCTCTTTCAGAATTTTCCACAGTTTATTGTGATCCACACAGTCAAAGGCTTTGGCATAGTCAATAAAGCAGAAATAGATGTTTTTCTGGAACTGTCTTGCTTTTTCAATGATCCAGCAGATGTTGGCAATTTGATCTCTCGTTTCTCTGCCTTTTCTAAAACCAGCTTGAACATCTGGAATTTCATGGTTCACGTATTGCTGGAGCCTGGGTTGGAGAATTTTGAGCATTACTTTACTAGTGTGTGAGATGAGTGCAATTGTGTGGTAGTTTGAACACTCCTTAGCATTGCCTTTCTTTGAGACTGGGATGAAAACTGACCTTTTCCAGTCCTGTGGCCACTGCTGAGTTTTCCAAATTTGCTGGCATATTGAGTGCAGCACCTTCACAGCAACATCTTTCAAGATTTGAAATAGCTCAACTGGAATTCCATCACCTCCACTACCTTTGTTTGTAGTGATGTTTCCTAAGGCCCACCTGACTTCACATTCCAGGATGTCTGGCTATAGGTGAGTGATCACACCATTGTGATTACCTGGGTCATGAAGATCTTTTTTGTACAGTTCTTCTGTGTATTCCTGCCATCTCTTCTTAATGTCTTCTGCTTCTGTTAGGTCCATACCATTTCTGTCCTTTATCGAACCCATCTTTGCATGGAATGTTCCCTTGGTATCTAATTTTCCTGAAGAGATCTCTAGTCTTTCCCATTCTGTAGTTTTCCTCTATTTCTTTGCATTGATCACTGAGGAAGGCTTTCTTTCTCCTTCCTATTCTTTGGAACTATGCATTCAAATGGGAATATCTTTCCTTTTCGTTTCTCTTCTTTTCACAGCTATCTGTAAGGCCTCCTCAGACAACCATTTTGCCTTTTTGCATTTCTTTTCCATGGGGATGGTCTTGATCTCTGTCTCCTGTACAATATCACGAACCTCTGTCCATAGTTCATCAGGTACTTTGTCTATCAGATCTAGTCCCTTAAATCTACTTCTCACTTCCACTGTAGAGTCATAAGGGATTTGATTTAGGTCGTACCTGAATGGTCTAGTGGTTTTCCCTACTTTCTTCAAATTAAGTCTGAATTTGACAATAAGGAGTTCATGATCTGAGCCACAGTCAGCTCCCGGTCTTGTTTTTGCTGACTGTATACAGCTTCTCCATTTTTGGCTGCAAAGAATACAATCAATCTGATTTTGGTGTTGACCATCTGGTGATGTCCACGTGTAGAGTCTTCTCTTGTGTTGTTGGAAGAGAGTGTTATACATATAGTCAAAGCTATGGTTTTTCCAGTAGTCATGTACGGATGTGAGAGTTGGACCATAAAGAAGGCTGAGTGCCAAACAATCGATGCCTTTGAACTGTGTTGTTGGAGAAGACTCTTGAGAGTCCCTTGGACAGTAAAGTGATCAAACCAGTAAGTCCTAAAAGGAAATCAACCCTGAATATTCAATAGGAAGATGGTGAAGCTGAAGGGTCAATACTTTGGCCACCTGATTCGAAGAACTGACTCATCGGAAAAGACCCTGATGCTGGGAAAGATTGAGGGCAAGAGGAGAAAGGGGTGGGAAGGGATGAGATAAATGTTTAGATAACATCACTGACTCAATGGCCATGAGTTTGAGCCAACTCTGGGAGACAGTAAAGAACAGGGAAGCCTGGCCTGCTGCACTCCATGGGGTCGCAAAGAGTTGGACACAACTTAGTGAATAAACAACAACAAAAAAGAAAAAACAAAAACATAGCTTCTGTCTCAGGTGATTTACAGTTACTCTGATTACTGAGGGTAGATTTCAGGACCTGGTAATGTTCTTGCAATGCTAATTTGTGATAGTAAAATCAAATTTAAAATGACAAAGAAAGCTCTTAATAAAAAAAAAAAAAAAAAAAAAAAGAAAGCTCTTAATGACATATTTTCTTTTACTGAATTGATATGTGAATGAAAATAAGCCTACCTAAATTTACAAAAGAAAAAAGGATTCTTTGCTATCTCAAAATAAGATAATTCTAAAAGACAAGCTCATTTTAGTCACTTTCAACCTTTATATTATTTACTAATTATATAAGCTATGAAGCAGGTTAAATAATATCCCCATATACAAAGAGATCTAAATTCAGCACTGAGTAAGTAAGCAGCTCTCTGAGAAAACAACAAGAACCTGATGTAGCATTTGCCAATTTCCATGGTGTACATATTTCCAACATGGCCAATTTCAAGCTAAGAGGTTGATGTTGCTGAGGTGATGAGATGCACATAAATTGTTCTAGCGAGCCAGTATAAGCTGCCTCCAGCATGCCACTGCAGACCAAGTTCCTCTTTTACAGTTAGTGGAAGTGAGGCAGGAGATAGATGTGTCCCCTCAAGGTAAAGCAGTTGGAGATTCATTCTCTATGGAGGGAAACTCCAAGAAGATAACAGCAAGGTAATTAAGGAAGAAGACTGGGCCCTAGCCTGGACCACATATCTCTCATTCCTGAAGTCAGGAGACCTCCCCACCACACATGCGCAGAAAAGGCTCCTTGCAGGCCAAAGGGGAAGCAATGTCAAGGGACATTCTATCCAGATACCTTGCAGTAAGATCCATCTTGGCTAAGAGATGCATGCACACACATGGAAGGATCTTGAGATATACCAAATACAGACTGTGAACCAGGTAAATCAAAATGACTGGCCAAAGGAAAACTGGAAGAAATAGCCCACATAAGTGATTTAAACTGCCACGCAGGCGCGTCTCAGGGACTCTCCTTCTGAGTCTGCCCGTGTGCCTATCCACACATATTGTATTCTTTTTCCTCTTAATAAACACTTATTTCACTGCTCTTTGTCTTTGTGGAAATTCTTTTCTGCAAAGCCAAAGGGCCAGGGCCTTGTCACTGACCACTGGTCTAGCGGCTAGGATCTGGTGCTTTCAGTGCCATGACCCAGCCTCAGTCTCTGGTTGGGAACCCAAGTGCTGCTCCAAGCAGTTGCAGGCTAAGGCCACCCAAGATCATTCTATCATGAAGTGATTTTGTTTTTTGGAGGAACTTCCTCCTAATGATGGTTTTACAATATTTTTGAACTTTTTATCAACATACAATACACAGAAAGACTACAAATCACAAGTATACAGTTTGATGATTCTGAACAAACAGAACATACCATGTAACCAGTACCCAGATCAAAATATTACCCACACTCGGATGCCTGTGTGTCCTTTTACAGTATAGCTCCCAGAGGTAACCACTCTCCTGATTCTGACCCTATAGATACAGATTTCCTGTTTTAGATACAATTGTACATAAGCATTTCTTTGAATCTGGCTTCTCTTGCTACACATTTTGTTGTTGTTTTTTTTTTTTTTTTTTGAGATTCATCCACATTGTATGTAGCTACAGCTTGATGACTCTCATTGCTGGGTAATATTCCATTATTTAAAAATAGCATTCAATTTACTTCCTCTATTCTACTATTAGTGGACATCTGTCTTGTTTGCAGCCTGGGGTTATTATAAACAGTGCAACTAAGAATATTCAGATGAACATGTTAAGCATTTCTATGGATTATAAACCTAGGAGTGGAACTGCTGAGTGTAAAGTATGCTATCAAGAAGCTCAACTTAATAGATGCTGCCAGAGTTTTACAGAATGATTTTACCTAGTCACACTCCTAGCAGGTACGAGAGCTCCAGTAGCTTCAATTCTTCGCCCATACTCCTTATAATGTGTTAGATGTTGACAAATCATACAACCCTGTCTTCTTTTAAAATATTAATTTTTCTGTATTTCAGAAGCTGCTAATACTGGCTGGGCATCAGAATCATTTGTGAAGCTTATTGAATACTTAGAATCCATCCAGATCTAAATCAGAATCTCTAGGAGTAGGGTCATAGATGAACAATTCCTAATAGTTCTGTACGTGATTCTAATACAAAGTCAACATTTGAGACCACTGACCTAAACTTCAATATCCCCTTAAAACTACAGATTTTTAACGTGAACTTCCCAACTCCTTGCTAATATTAGGAAAGGATTGACAATTCTAAGGAGAAAGATGATTTCTCCAGAGTCACATTATGATATACTGACCTACTTTCACAAAGATAATATGTTAAAAAAAGATGTATATTACAACACTGCCTGTAGTAACAAAAAAAGGCAAACTATCTAAATGATCATCAAAATGAGATGTACATGCAAGGCTGACATACATGTGATATAACTAACTGCCTTAGTTAAAATTTTGAGATAACTTCCATGCCAGTTGATAAACACCGCTGTTCTCAAAACACCTAAATGCCCCTCCTCACTGTCCCACTCTCAGCCCTGAGATGCCCCGCAACGCTTATTATTTTGGCAGTAAAAATATAACCCTTGACACAGCAGGGGCCTCATGATCCAATTTAGCATCTATTCGGACTATACCAGGGTCCATGCACTAAAAAAAAAAATCTTTTGAAACCTTACCTCACTCCATAATTATGCAACAAAAAATCTTAAGTGTATAATGAGATTAAATCAGCAGTCTTCTCCATAGCTGTTCCTTTTGCCTTCTTTTTTTCCTAATTATAAAAGTAATACAGTGAAGAAACTTAACCAAGTGAGGAAATTTAGAAAAGTATAAAACCAAAATTTGGCAAAAAAAAAAAAAGAAACCATGTGAAACCTTTCCTCCTAAGGACATATAGGTAAACTGGCATATGAAAAGAACCATGTCTCCACTGTTGGGACACTTATGTTTTTTTCTTGAGCTGCTATTAAAAAAATTCTGTGATGAGTATCCTTGTAGTATTCGTTTGGGAGGGTTTTCAACAAAGTACTACAAACTGGGTAGTTTAAACAACAGAAATTCATTTTCTGATAGTTCTGGATGGATAAAGTCCAAGATCAAGGTGTCAGCAGGGTTTACTTTTCTGAGGCCTCTCTCTTTGGCTTGGAGATGGCCATCTTCTCCCCATCTCCACATGGTTTTTTTTCTGTTTGGTGTAGGTGTCCTAATCTATTCTTACCAGGATTAGGTCCACCTATAAGACCTCATTCTATCTTAATTACTTTTTCAAATGCTGTGTCCCCTAATAAGGTCATATTCTCAGGTACTAGGGATTAGGACTTCAACATATGAATGTGCAGGGGTGAGGGGAGGACACCATTCATTCAGCCCATAACACTTGTACATAAATCGTATGTATATTATTTTTTTTCAACTTTTTATTTTATGTAGGAGTATAGCCGATTAACAATGTTGTGGTAGTTTCAGGTGGACAGCAAAGAGACTCAGCCATACATATTCTTCTTTAAACTTTTTATTCATGCATATTCTTAGGTTTGAGCCCTATATCCCTATCCATCACTTCTCTTTCTGAATCATGAACTGACAAAGTGTCTATCTCTTACTCAAATGGCAGTTACACTAAATTTCATTTCCTGCATCATCCAGACAGGATGCCTCTAAGAGTTCAGTGTGAAACTGGTATTGGTGAATACACATCATTTCCCTTAAGATTTCATCAGAACATTAAACATTCATTGCAGCACTTTTGACTTTCCCAACCAATTTAAAATATGGTAGCATAAAGCAACACTGCTACTTGTCTCTTTATTTGAACAGAAGATCCCTGAAATCTCTCATTTCATTTTACAGTGTCACAAGAATAATAATAATGTAGTCATTCAGGAACCATGGGGCTCTCCTCTAAACTGAACAGCATCATTTTATAATACCATGTAAATCATATTCCTTCACTCATGAGGAACATGGCAATTTCTATATATTCAGGTTATCAAATAATAATTCCTAGTGCCGGTTATCTAGCCCACATGGGCATAGTTGCATAGGTAGAAGGGTTTTCACTTCATGTTACAACCCTTTAGTTACCTGCAGCCTTTGGGAAAAGGAACATTTATTAATAGTAACGTGCAGTTACGACAATTTTGTTTCAATTGTTAATAAGAAAAAGAAAGGTTTAAAGGGCATTGTGTATGATAGGCACTGGGACTATTGCTAAGGACAGAAAGATGAGTAAAACTGAACTGCTACTCTTAAGACAATTACATTCTGATAGGAGAAATAGTATATAGATATAACATCTACACACATACATGCATGTATACATATACATATATATATATATTATATCCCTGCATATATATATATATATATATATATGTGAGGTAAATGCAGGGGTATAAACACAATGTCCCAGTCTGTCTTTCAAAAAGCAATATGAAAACTATAAGAACAACAGGCAAATTACATAAAACCAATGCCCATAACAAAAAGAGAATGCTCAAGTATCAAATTACCTATATAGGTAGGTAATATAGAAGGACACTTTAGAAAAAAACATGAACAAGAGAGAAATGGGGAACTACTAGTGGACTAGTCTACAATCGTTACCAGAAAGAGAAATTCCACATTAGGTATAAAAATACTGGAAATGTTGCAGTAGCTCTTCCAGCACTATACAGAATGGACTTTTAAAAGCACATGATTTGCAGTCACAGTCTTAAAAAACTCATTGCTTCTGAGATGGTAGAAAGGAAGGTAGAAGAGAGGTCTTTGGAAATTGGATGGTGAAGATGAAAATGGGCAAGGAGGAAAAGGGGAAAATGCAAGACAAAAGAGAACCCAAAAAATAAAGAATAGAATGAAGATACATAACCCCTTCTCCCCCAAATTCATACACACACACACACACACACACACACCATACTTGGCTTGGCTACACTGACAGAAGAAGACACCCTTGACCTAAGAGTCTTGTAAATCACCTACACTCACAAAGGGAATTGGCAAAAATAGACTAAATCTCTATAAAATATTTTAAGAATAGAAAATCAAACCCACTCAAGCTGATGAAAATTCCCTTCCCCTTCAAAAACAAACATGAAGAACAAGGAAACTGTAAAACAACATTCCATACTAAATTAAATATCCTCAAATAAGCATATTAAAGTATAAAAAACCCACCTTGAATATAAAATTCAAAAACTAAAGGCAAAAATGGCCAATAAACAGGAAGAAACAAAAACAGAGTTGACGGAACTTGGGAAAGAAATGAAAGGAGAAAACAAAATCATTACAGAATCAAAGTCACCGAGGGAGACTAGATCCAAATAAATTTTTACTAAGGGACATTTAACAAAGCCAGAAAAAACAACCAAGAGAATGAAGACGAGGCAAAGAAATAAACAGGATCAGAAGTAAAGTGGTTGGAATAGAAAAGACCAAAGAAGAAAACAAGTATATGTAATAGGAGAGTCTAAAGATAAGAACAACTGAACAGAACTAATACTTAAAACTATAACCCAAGGAAACTTCCTGGAAATAAGAAAAAACCAAACTGTACATATTGAAATGGACAAAAAGGTACTTGGGAAAACTGAATGAGGACAATCAATTTGATATGACAAAGGTCCATATAATCAAGCTATGGTTTGGAGCAGACTCTTGAGAGTGCTGGTGAATCTCCAGGAGATTGTGAAGGACAGGGCATGCTACAGTCCATGGGGTCGCAAAGAGTCAGGCACAACTGAGTGACTGAACAACAGCAACAATCCTAATAAAACTATTAGACTTAACCTCTAAGCATAAAGATGACAGCTGAAATCAGACTGGTACTATTTGCCCTAAACATAACTTACAATGCAAAGAAGCAAAAGTGATCTATTAAAAAAAAATTCATGGAAAAAATGAATAAAGCAAAATTTCATTTTTTTTTAGTGAGTTGGTTTTTTTTTTTTTTAAATAGATTACACTTTTGCTACTTTGCATTGTAAGTTGTGTTTAGGTGGGGCTTCCCTGGTACCTTAGGTGGTAAAGAATCCACCTGCAATGCAGGAGACCCCAGTTTGACTCCCAGGCCGGGAAGATCTCCTGGCAGAAGGGATAGGCTACCCACTCCAGTACTTTGGGGCTTCCTTGGTGACTCAGATAATAAAGAATCTGCCTGCAATGCAGGAAACCTGGGTTTAATTCCTGGGTTGGGAAGATAGCCTGGAGGAGGGCATGGCAACCCACTCCAGTATTCTTGCCTGGAGAATCCCCATGGACAGAGGAGCCTGGTGGGCTATAGTCCATGGGGTTGGACAAAGTCGGACATAACTGAGTGACTAAGCACACAGCACAGTCCTTCAAGAATCAAGGTTAAGATTTCAGAATGTTCTGTACCCATGAACCCTTCTTAAGGAATATATTGGATGAGCTTCATCCACTAAGAGATGACTGAGGAAACTTGGACTGATGATGCACATTCAATAATTAATTAGAGATCTAAGACTCTCTATGACTTTCTAAAATAAAGGCATGAATCCAGGGGAAAGAACAACATGCTATGTATGTTATATAATGTGTTTTATGTGCAATAAAGCAGAAATAATGCAGCTGAGAAAAACGAAAGGTGGGAGAAGAAGAAAGACAGTAAAACAAGTTCATGATTACTGAAGTTTTAATGGAGTTAGATAAGTTGATACTTAAGTAACATCCCAAATCACCAAGGAAAAGATAAGACTTTTTACATAAGTCTGGGACAACTGGGTAGACTAAACTTTAGAAAAACTAAACTTCAAACTTCATGCTATTTCCCCCTCCAAAAAAATAATAACCTCCAAGTGGATCAGGGAGCTAAAAATACAAATACTAGAAATGCCACAGAAATACTAGGGAAAAAAACATGTTTAAGTTTATCTATACTACACATGTATCTGCTGATACGTGCAAAAAAAACATAAGGATAAACCAGAAATTTATAAGGTTATCTAAAAGAGTGGGTGAAAAGAGGATGGAAAGGAAGGCGGTTGAAAATGGGCAGAAAGAATGGGAAAGTAATCTCTGAGTGATCCCTTTTTTCGTAGTTGAGTTTGGTGACCATGTTACAGTTACACAACTGAAAAATTAGTATATCAGGTTAGCAAGGCTGGGGGAGAACAACAAAAAGTGGATACAAACAAACAGATAAATCTTACTGTTTAAATGAATAACATAATCACACTGAAAGGGTAGAGGAGAACTAACCCAAACAACTTTAAACACAAGTTTTCTGATTACATAATTTTAGGCTAAACACAAAACACAGTACAAAAAAATAAATTTGAGGGAATTCCCTGGCAGTCCAGTGGTTAGGACTCAATGCTTTCACTGCTGTGGGCCTGGGTTTGATCCCTGGTCAGGAAACTAAGATCCTGCAAGCTGTGCAGCCCAGTGAAAAAAATAAGGGTTAGAAGTTTTATTCCTCCCACAGAAGTGTGGGTTGGCAATTCTCAAACTACTTTCTATATATTCAAGGATTGAGCAAATAAGTAAATATACATAATGGGGAGTCAATGTCAGAGAAAGCAATTGCAAATATGGAAAAGGATTGTGGTAGATGGCTAACATCAGTCCTGTGGAATTGAATTGTAATTCAAAGTTTCATTAATGAATTCATGAAGTTGTCAGTATAAAACTATAGTTTTAAATGTATACAAGTACACAAATAGATAAATGTATACAATACACACATACATATTTCCTGATTCTATCCATAGAGAAGGCCTAAAAGCAATGATAGCTCAGTAACCATGACCATATCTGACACTCAGATCTTGATTTCTAAATATTATTTTACACTAAAAGGAGTCAGAACCCCTGTAAAGATGAGCTTGGAACATCTAGTGTGCCAGAAAGTAAGAATGCTCAAAGAATGACGACACATCAAAAGGCAACAGGAGACAGCTTAACAAACCCAGGAAAATATGAGCATCAAAATACAGTTAATCCTTGAACAATGTGAGTTGAACTGTGCACTTATAAGCAGATATTTTTCAGTAGTAAATACTACAGTACTACACAGTCTGTGGTTGGTTGAACCTGAGGATGCAGAGGAACCTCAGATACAGAGAGCTGACTATAAATTATCAGCAGATTAACCCCTGCATTGTTCAAGGAGCAACTATAAATAACAGTGGCAAAGGATTAAAACCTTCTCTTTCCCTATTACATTAAACTTTCTTTAAGGTAGTGACTAGAAGTTATAATTCCTGAGGGCTAAAAGCATGACTCCTTCCAGAAAATACCAGTGCAATTTAACAGTTGGTAACTTGAAAGGTCATGACTCCAAGGATCAATGCCAGTAGCAAGACGAAAGAGGGTAAGTGAGGGATACATGCTTACCAAGACTACAGAGAAGTGAATTCAGACTTAGGCATGGGTATGTATATATAGGTTATCCTAAAGTATTCATATGTATTTGATAAATATGACTCTGAAAGGTGATAGAAGAACCAGGCTGTGGAAGAAGCAAGAATCTCTGTTATCTAGGTCAGTCGGACAGATGGTACTGTGAGGTCAGGGAGATGGGGAGGATCACATTTGCATGCGTGCATGCACACACACACACACGCACACACATACACACAAACATGAAGTGGGATGAGATGATCCAAAGTGAAGAGGCTAGTAACAGTGAGCCCTGACATTAGTGTGCGCTAAGATCTGAAAGTGGAAATAAGTATATTGGGTATCACTTATGCCCCTGCCTCTCCTGATAACAGAACACTTCTTTTCTGCAGCAAACCCAATTCACAGTATTGTACTAGGGGATAGAGAACATATGTCTCTATGAGCATTGAGTGTGATCTTGAGCATTCAGTGTGACCTATATGCCTGTGGTCAGAGTGATTAGTTCCAACTGAGCACTTGACCTAAATAACAAATAAGCACAATCAGAATCCTCTGTGACAGTGCTTCCCAGACTATAACGTACATTTGAAATACCCAGGGATCTTTTAAAAAGGAGGATTCTGATCTAGTAGGTCTACAATAGCACTTGAGATTCTGGATATCTGATAAGATCCCAGTGATATTGATACTACTGATCCAGAGCCACAGTTTTAAACATTAGGGCTCTTCAAAAACTTTTTGTCATGTATATGGAGAAAACTCTAATTTAAAAAGATACATTCACTTCAATGTTCATAGCAGCAATATTTACAATGTTCAAGACATGGGAGTAATGCAAATGCCCATTGACAATGAATGGATAAGGAAAATACATAAAAGAATATTACCCAGCTGGTACAAAGAATGAAATAATGCCATTAGTAGCAACATGGATGGATCCAGAGATCATCATACTAAGTGAAGTATGTCAGACAGAGAAAGACAAATACCATATGCTATCACTTATGACACAAATGAACGTTTTTTTCAAAACAAAAACAGATTCACAGAAATAGAAAACAAACTTATGGTTATCAAATGGGAAAGGGAAAGGGGGAGGAATAAAGTAAGCATTTTGGATTAGCAGATACAAACTACTGTACATAAAATAAACAACAAGGTCCTACTGTATGGCACAGGGGACCATATTCATCCCTGTGACTGAATAGGGAATGGAAAAGAATATATATATACACATACATATACAAACATATACATACACACATATATATATATATTCTTTTTCATATTCTTTTCCATTATGGGTTATTACAGGATGAATATGGGGAGATATATATATATATATATGTATATATGTGTATGTGTATATATATGTGTGTGTGTATATATATATAAAATGCAGTCATTTTGTTGTACACCAAGAACTAACAATATAGTAATTGCTAGTAATAGTAATAAACTAACAATATAGTAATATACTTGAATAAAACTAAAACTATACTTCAATTAAAAAAAAAAAACCCTCAAAGAAAACATTTTGCCAGCATTATCAGGGAAGAAGTGCTCTTTACACCAGAGCTTCTAAGCTGACAAAACTGTGATACTAGGGCTGTTGGCTTTTCTACAGGCAGCGGGGGTGGTTTGTTTTATGTTTATGTCACTCATGTCTTTGAATGTTCTCTGTCGTTAGACTGGGGCTTCATTTTTCCCAGAGAGGGAGGTCTCAGGTGGCTCAGTGGTAAAGAAGCCCCCTGCCAGTGCAGGAGTTGCAGGAGAAGCCAGTTCAATCCCTGAGTGAGGAAGATCGCCGGGAAAAGGAAATGGCAACCCACCCCAGTATTCTTGCCTGGAGAGTCCCATGGACAGAGGAGCCTGGTGGGCCACAGTCCACAGGGTCACACAGAGTCAGACGCACCTGAGCACACATGCATGCATGCTGTCATTAGATTATCTACTTGTAGAAAAAAAAAAAAGGCATATATACATCCTCTTGTCACTCCCCACAATGCCTTATTTGATGTTTTATAAAAAGAAATGAATCAACAATGTTCTTCGGAAACCAACTGGGAAGAAATTTTAAAGTCTTTATATGAAACAGATGGAGAAGATATTTTAATGAAATGGTAGAGGATGAGAAGGAGGAGGATCAGTTATTAGCTACCATGCTCTGGATATCCCCAAGGTAGGCCCACATCCTAAACCCATGCAGCTATGAAAACACTCTCGGGAGGACTTCCCTGATGGTCCAGTGGTTAAAAATCCCCCTTGAAATGTAAGGGACATAGGTTCGATCCCTGGTGGGAGAACTAAGATCCCACATGCCATGGAGCAACTAAGCCTGAGGTCCACAACTACAGAGTCCATGCGCTGCGACAAAAGATCCTGTATGATGCAACGAAGATCCCATGTGCCACAACCAAGACCCGACACAGCCAAATAAATAAATAAATACTTGAAGAAAACACTCTCTTAATCCCTCAAGTAGGTTATTTTGGAGAATCACAAGCCAATATCCTAGAAGTGCAAAACCCCAAACTTCAAAGATAAGATCAAAGGAACTAGACAAAAAATATTATTAATTTGGCTTACATTATTCAGTGCTTCTCAGGAGATTCCTAAACTATGAACTATGATCTCTAACATGGGGTCTACGACTGACACTGTCAACTTCTTTTTAAACCGTAAGAAGGAAGTTTTGTCAACAAATAATTCCCAGAGACTATTCAACAGTTGTAAACTACTTGTTAAAATATCTTGGAGTATATAATTAAGCCACTGTGATATCTTTTTAAGTGCCCAGGACAAACAAATCTAACTGGTTCACCTCCCTTCAAGACAGGGATATAGAAATAACCTACTTATTTATAGAGAATCCCAACTCCCTTATTTGGATATCAGCAAGATTTTTTGAAGGGGAAGATGCCCTGTTATTTAACCAAGGCCTGATTGGAAGTTCAGTGCCTATCAAGTTCAGGCAATAATCTTCCTTCCTGCTCAAGCTAAGTTTCACCACATCATAACAGTCATCTTTAATCCTAAAAACGAATATGGAGAAAGCAAATAATCTCACACACACACACACACACACACACACACACACACATAATTCCTACAAGGTAAACTTTCACAACGGGAAGTACATACGTAAGAGTCCCAGGTTCTCTTATTTTTCTTTCAGGCCACCCAGTCTCCAGGATGGGAGTGTTTTCTTAAGCTTCATTTTTCCCAGGGAGGGAGGTCTCGGTTTTCCAATTCTTTGGCCAGTGAGTTGAAAATCTAATTCAGGAGAGATATACTAGGAAGATATACTAGATATACTAGGAAGCCTGATTGTAGATGCATATCTAAACTGCATTCTGCTATTTTGTATTCCATTTATCCGACCATTGTATCTTTCAATTGATTCAAAACTTAGAGCAGAAGCAAAAGGATGTGATTAACTATCACCCTTCAAACATCAAAAGTCAACAGCTTCTATAGAAACATACAATTCTTATAAATGTACTCCTAAATAATTTAACACCTTTTAGACAACATGTACTTTTCCAAAAGAAACAGAAAAATGCATTTTTATTTTGAGAATGACATGATCCTGCACCCTCAGACATGGACTCAGGAATGACTCTATGCAGGCATATTTGGGTATATTAAAAGCATCCCAATAATTTACTCATACATTCATAATGTTCCCTTTTTACTTTAACCCATAACAAAATCTGCTCTACTGTTATATCTTTCTCTAGTCAGAATTTTCTGGTTTAACTAGCTCTTTCCTCAATCTCTTCAATAAATATTAGAATACATTAAATCACAGTTTTTGAAGGAATTTCTATAGGGAGATAAAGTATGTAAAGACAGAGCATGGAGATTTCTGGACAAATAACATGATCCTGAAGTGGATTTTCACAATAGATTTTTAGCTCATTTCTAAACGGTTTATTTTAAATATCAGGAAGGCTTTTGACAGCAACTGCACATCTACCAATTCAGAATTAGGTTTAAGTCCCTTGTTCTTAGATTCAAAAATACAGTATTGTTAATTTAAGGGAATTTGCACCCTATATACACTAGACAGATCACAAAGATGATATACAACATGATAATTTGAAAACATGGTAGAAGGAACTTGCAGTTTTGGCAGTGGGGTTATCAGACTCAATTTCTCAACGTAAACAACTATAAAACTGACAAAATATTTGAAACAAGCATTGAACAACAGACAGGATAGATGTGATCCTTAGAGAAGAGAAACACATGAAAGCCACTTTAATCTTGCTTTCTGCCTGGAGGCACTTCTCAGATCACAGAAAGGGAAGAGGAGTCAAAAAGAGGACAGAGGTCTCACTGTGTGGATCAAACAGAGGTCAGAGTTTGGGTCTGCTGAGGCTGCTGGAATTTGAGGCAGAGGGCTGGACAGTGGAGAATAAGGAGTTGTATAAGGAAGAAACTCCAGAAAGCTGCATAGAAGTCTTGGCTGAAATTAACATGCAGCAACACAGCGAGGCTCCAGGAAGCCTAGCAAAGGACAACTACTGAGGGGCCATAAGATGAAAAGTGTACCTATTGAGCAGAGAGAGCTCGGAGACACTGGAGGTCCAACCAGAGACCACGGGGAACACGGCTACACGGCTGAGGTCCCAGAAATGCTATGCCTCAGGTGCTGTATATTGCTCTATATTGGGAAACAGTGCTCAGATGTTCATATTTCTGCAAGGGCAAAGAAAACTGGCACCTCGGCTCAAAGTGATGGCATAGACAGAGACCTCTGAGGTGACACAGAATTTTATCTCCCACAACTGTGTGCTTACATTCCAAAGGTCATTTGACCAAGAAGCCTTCCCCATCTCTGTCTGTCTGTCTGTCTCTTGTATGTGTGTGTGTGAGCATGTGTCTGTGTTTATCTCTCCCTCCTTCTCTGGAGGGGAAGAGGTGAAGTTATACAAGCAGCTCCTACATAAGCTCCCAAACTAATAATGTTGTATTCCACTCAAGAACTAGAAACCCCCCACCCTGTACATGTGGGAGACAACTGCCCTCATCACATAAACCTGTGAGGAAAAATGGAGCATTGGAAACCAGTGCAAAGATACTCTGCAGATAAATAATTGGTTTGCCTTTGATGCAGAAGTCTTGTGTTTACTGTCAAGATAAAATAAATATATAGATGCAAAGCTTATTACTCTACTTTTAGAATAAGATTACTTCAGACCTGCCTGAAAAAGCCTAAAAATAAACCTGAACACAACCTGATTCTCCTGTACGTTAACTACCTTTAAAACAAAATTCAACAACTTTCAAATTAAGACAACAAAACACAGATTCTCAACAATGTAATATTCACAATGCCAGGAATGTAATAAAAAATTGCCAGACAAGAGAAAGCAAAAAAAACTCAATATATGTATCAAAAAGGAAAAACAAGTCAGTATAAAAGCTTCAGAGGTGACACAGATGTTGGAATATTGGAATTAGTAGACAGGGACTTTAAAATGACTATTATACATATATTTATAAATAAGAGGGCTATCTTATCTTTGTGTTACATAATTTAGAAACTACCTGAAAGAGTCTTAGTTTTTCTTTAAAACACTGAATCTACTCAAATATTGAAAAGGTAACTGCTAAAATCTTAAGTCACTGAGGAAAGCTTTTAGTCTGGAAGATATCTGTTACAGTTGTTTCTAATAATCCAATTCTACTATAAAATAATTTTAATTTGGCTTCCTTGTTTTAGTTACTTTTTATTATTTTATATCCCAGGGGACAGCCATGCTGAATTAGCTGCAAACTGGGTCCTTAGACAACTAAACAAGATGACATGCTGAAAAGGGCTATTAAAAATTTTCTATGAATATTGAAAAACACCAGCTTTAAACTTAGGTTTCATTTTTTCATTAATTAAAAGAACAATAATCACATACCTACCATGTGACAGATATGACTGATACTATGATTAAGTTATAACTAGGTATACATCAACATAGATATTACAGAACTCAAAGAGGTATGGTATAGATAGAAAAACAAAATAATTCTTCTTGTTTGGGGTTTGTATTTAATTATAAAGGATGAACAAAAGTTACTCCAGAAGATCAAATTTGAAAGTTCTGCAGTTAGGAGTATATACTTGGGGTTTTGGCGTGATTGATTTTGACCTTGCTTTTTTCCTAAAATTAACTGACTGGTTTGTTCATTCCTTTCAATATCTGTTTGCTCACCTCTGCTTTATTTTTATTTTTTTAAACAATAGAAATTTACTATCACACAGTTCTGGAGGTTAGAAGTCTGAAATCAAGGTGATGGTAGTGTTGTTGTTTTCTGAGGGCTGTGAAGGGAGAATCTGTTCTAGGTCTTTCTTCTTGGCTTGGAGATAGCCGTCCTTATGTTCACAAGGCAGTCTCCGTGTGTGTGTGTGTGTGTTTGCCTGCTCAGTCGTGTCTGACTCTTTGCAACCACAGGACTGCAGCCTGCCCAGGCTCCTCTGTCCATGGGATTCTCCAGGAAAGAATACTGGACTGAGTAGCCATTCCCTTCTCTGGGGGATCTTCCCAACCCAGGGATAAAACATGGGTCCTCTGTATTGCAAGTGGATACTTTACTGTCTGAGCTACCACGGAAGCCCCTGTATACCTGCCTCCAAATTTCATCTTTTTTATAAGAATATCAGTCTTACTAAATTAGAGCCCACTCTAATGTCTGCCTTTTAACTTCACTACCTCTGTAAAGACCATATTTTCAAATAAGGTGGGTTACATACTGAGGTACCAGGGGTTAAGAGATCAACAAAGCAATCTGGGTTGGGGTGGGGGTAGGGTGGGGAGGTGGAATGGACATAAAACAGATATGTAAACATTTTTGTTTCAAATTTGTGCATCTCTTTCCATGAAAACCAAAACACTTTGCTGTACACCTAAAACTAATACAACATTATAAATCAACTGTACTTCAATTAAAACAAAACAAGACAAGATGAAGACAAGAAGGGAATGTTACAGTCACTTACCTTTGTTTTAAATGTTTATGTTCACTGTATTTGACATTGTTATTGCAAATACTTCAAACACTTTTTGGAAGTATTTTCTACAAGTTATAAGGAATAGCACCAGGGGAAGTTACTTACTTTAAGTTTATTTCTAAATGCATTTTGGATTTACTCTACTTATACCTTGAATTTGTAGAACAAAACAAAATAGAAATCATAAAACACATTGATCTCAATTTATCATAATTGTGCTTCTCAACCTAGAAACAATCACCCAATATAACATACAATCATGAGTAATTTTAAGACCAAAATTCCCCCTTAGCAGTATGTACCAAAAATGTCTGCAACTTCTAGAACCTTCACATTAGCAAAACGCAAAAGGGCCTTTGACACATCAATACCATAAAATGTTAATTTACTGCCATGAACAGCTATCAGCCTCTCAACTATGTATGTGTGAACGCAGTATGAGCCTAGGTGTGCCAAACAGCCGCTCACAGTGTCTTAGTTTAACTTTAGGTCAAGAATCCTTCCTTTTAGAAAAACTCACACATACACACATTGAATTAATTATCCTAACACAAAGGAAAATGAAACTTTATGATTATAATAAGAATTATCCGGGGACTTCCCTGGTAGTCCAGTGGCTAAGACTCCATGCTCCCAATATTGAGACCCCACAGTGTTTTCTAAACTTTTTAAACCCAATTCATGGTGAGAAATATATTTACGTTGTAATCCAGTTCCCAAATATCTAGAGCAAAATAACATTCATACACAAACACATACAAATGCATACATAGATACACCCATATATATTAAAACTGCAAACTTCTCATGAGACAGTGTTCACCCTTACGATGTGTGAGAAACTCTCGACATTTTCTATTCTGCTTTTATTTTTCCAGTCTTGAACTAAAATTGACTAGGATCCTTGTATGAGTTTTGACTCAAAGTCTGAAAAACACAGACCAGTGGTATTTTTAAGTCAGCTGCACAACTTGCTAAAGATACAAATTCCTAAGCCCCATGTAAAACTATTGAATTAGAATCCATGGAGGATGGATCCCCAAAACACTGCATTTTAGCAGGCTCTCTAGATGATCCTTAAGCATATTAAATTTTGAGAACCCTTGGTGTTATTTAACTTGAGATCTATAGGATCCTCAGGTGTTATTCAGACAAAGAGAGGTAGAAAAAAATATTATTGCCAGAAGCCATAGTAAATGCATAAATGGGCAAGGGAGAGCATGATTATGTTTAAGGAGGTTCAGTGGAACAGGGCAAGTTCATAGGGCTCTATGGGAAAACAATGTGGATGAAGAGGTAGGCATGGTTCATTCTGCCATCTGCCTCTCCCAGTTAGTTCCAGGCCACCTAAAGAATAACATACAAGTATACATTCTTAAAAAGGAAGGAAATTTTTACACATGCTACAACATGGATGAACCTGCAGCCATGAAACTAAATGATGCTTGCTCCTCGGAAGGAAAGTTATGACATATCTAGATAGCATATTAAAAAGCAAAGATATCACTTTGGAGACAGAAGTTCACATAGTCAAAGCTATGGTTTTTCCAGTAGTCATGTATGGATGTGAAAGCTGGACCATAAAGAAGGCTAAGCACTGAAGAATTGATGCTTTCAAACTGTGGTGCTGGAGAAGACTCTCAAGAGTCCCTTGGACTGCAAGAAGATCAAACCAGTCAATCCAAAAGGAAATCAAACCTAAATATTCATTGGAAGGACTGATGCTGAAGCTGAAGCTTCAATAATTTGACCACCTGATGCAAAGAACTAACTCACTGGAAAAGACCCTGAATCTGGGAAAGACCAAAGGCAGCAAGAGAATGGGACAAAGAGAAGATGAGATGGTTGGATGGCATCACCGACTCAATGGACATGAATTTGAACAAACTCTAGGAAATAGCAAAGTACAGGGAAGTCTGGCGTGCTGCAGTCCATGGGATCACAAAGAGTCAGACACTACTTAAGAGACTGAACAGCAATAACATGGATGAACTTTGAGGACATTGTACAAAGTGACATGAGCCAATCACAAAAAGACAAATATTGCATGATTCCACATACATGACATAACTAGAGTAGTCAAAAACTCAGAGACCGAAAGTAGAATGGTGGTTGCCAGGGCCTAGGGGAGGGAGAACTGTTGTTTAACGGGTATAATGTTTCAGTTTTGCCAGATGGAAAGAGTTCTGTGCGACAGAAGACTGACTGCACAAGGATGTAAATGTATTTATTAACACCACTTCATTGTGTGCTTTAAAATGGTTACGATGGTACTTTTATGAGTATTTTACCACAGTTAAAAAAATAATACATGAGACTAAGAGTCCTGAGTTGACACTTGACCTTGACTAGTATTTGACTCTTTTCCCAGGGATACTAACGTCTCCTTATTTCTTGGGAGCAGTAGTAACCGTTCCCTTTTAGGCAAGGAAAGCACTCAAATTATAAATGTCTTTTTTTTTTTTTTTTTAAAGAAAAAAGCTTGTTAAAACTTTCTACATTGGAGAATGAAAAAAAGATACAGGAGAGAATCAATTATAACTTAACCTTGTAATGAAGAGCAGACCTCTGCACAGCCTCAGTGGAAAGGAGATGAAACACCCTGGGTTTTGCCTAAAGATCATAAACTACCTCTGGATGGTAGTACATATTTATCCCTGACAAATATTTTTGTCTAAAAGCTTTTCTTGTGAAGGGAAATTTTATATAAAATACTAATCTGCTAGTTAACAATATTCTTATTTGGGGGTGCCATAATTCAATGGTTCCCAGATCTAGCATTAAGCCGAACATCAGAATTCTCTGAGAAGCCTTAAAAAAATACAGACCCTTGGCCCCACTCCAGATTTAGTGGAGCAGGTTACCCAGCAGTGAACTTAAGGCCTATGTGTTTTTAAAGCTGCCAAGGATATTTTTATGGGTAGCCTTTTGGGGGAAAATCACTCAAAGTAAGGACAGCTATGAGAATGGCCACTTGAGTATGTGATCTTATCTCTCTCTACCCTCTCAAAATCTCTCTGAAATGATTGAATATAAAAGTATGAAAATATCCTTAGCAATACTAGAAAGCCAGAAAAAGTTCCATAAGCCGACCAGAACACTAAGGAATTTCTGGAAGACATAAAGCAGATGGAATCAGTAAAACCCCAAACTGCTAAAGAGCCTGAAATAAAGAGTATCACTGTTAAGTAAATGTTACCGGCAGAACCTCAGAATACTCCCCAGAATCAGAGGGAGAAAGTGTGGACAGCAGATGTGGGTCAGCTGTCCAGTAACTACTGGAGGGTTTGGTAACGATTTGCTAGCCTCCTACCCTCAAAAAGGCTGGCTCCTGAATTGTTCTCAGGTTTAAAATGGTGAGAAAAGAAGGGTTGTGCTTTGGGTAAATGCATCTGGTCCAAGATGTAAAAGGAGCTCCCACTCCCAGAAAGCAAGTTTCTTGTGAACATCATAAAGGAAAGTCCAACTGGTTGAATATCCTTCCTCCTCCCTCCTATATCCTCCACAGACAGAGACCTTATAACTTGCATTCACAGCAATATTTCTAAATTATGCTAAGGAAACAAATTCATGTAGATCCTCATATATAAACAAGAAAAAAAAATCATAGAACAAATGAATGGATGAATGAAAGTATTTTTGTTTAATTTAAAGAAAAAGTATAGGTAATGGAGAAAAATAAATTCTAGAAATTAAAAAAAAAAAACTTTATCTCATTCATCAAACAAGAATAAGTCATTAGAGGGACTTCCCTGGTGGTCCAATGGCTAAGACTCTGTGCTGCCAGTGCAGGGGACCAAAGTTTGATCCCTGATGAGGGAAGTAGATCCCACATGCTGCAACTAAAAAGATTCTGCATGTGGCAACAAAGATCCCACGTGCCACAACTAAGACCTAATGCAGTCAAATAAATAAATAATTTTTTTTAAAGAATAAGCCATTACAAAAAATGCAGACTACTTGGAAATTAAGATCATGAGAGCCAAGAAAAAGAAAACAAATCAAGCAGACAATAGCACCTCGGAAGAGCTGAATAATGGAATGAACACAGCTGAAGAATGAACTAGATATAACTGATTCTCTTGATTAGCCACAGAATATTTCCTTCAAGGTGATCATTACAAAGTGTACTTTGGCAGGTCCCTCCAGCATTCTGTGGGTTGGAGGAAGACCTGGAGCTAGTTAGGAGGAGAGGAGAGCAAGCATCTCACTGCAAGTTCCCAGAGGGTGGGCCTAGTGAGTCCACTCTGAGCCTTCTACATCTGCTTCACCTAGGTTGTACCCTTACCTGGAATGTCCAAGGACTATTCACTTTACTGAGGTCTCCTCCACTTAGAGCTCAGTCCAGGGACCATCTCCCTCTAGGAAGTTTTCCTTAACTTCCCTTCTCTACACTGATTTACATTTTCTAGTATATCTGCATATGACCACAACTAAGTTTAACTAACTGTATTATAATTACCTATTTGCATTTCTGTCTTCCTCATGCTCTGAGGGATATTTTAACTGGAGGCATCACTTCTATTCAGATACACAGACGTGGATATGTCATTCATTCTCTTAATATATCTTGTATGCTTACTAGAAGAACTAAATGCATGTTCTAATATCTACAGGAAAACACACAAAAATGGTCCTGTCTACCAAGGCCATGGTCAACCCATCATTAAATACAGGTACCTATTTACCCCAAGTTGGAGCTCTCTGAATTCAGCAGGGTGCTATCACATTCTGGAACTTTCTGAATTTCCACCAGGTAATAGTTTATACAAATGGGTTCCTAAGAATCCAACAACTTGGTCAAAATCTAGGAAACCTTACTACATTAACAGTCAATACATTTTTGTCTCCCCAAAATGGATACACTGTTGGATATTTCATTTGCTGGATGATATTTGAAAGTTATCCAGAGACAGTCCTAAAAGGTACTTTCACCTTTATACTGCTATTTCTACTCTTCTTGTATGTTACCCCTTGACCACTGAATTGAAAATTATGCAACTCTGTCATGCCAGGACTATAGCAGGATATGAAAGGACACCACAGTTATCACTACAGATCATCTATCATCCAGTCAACTGAACTATTTGTGTCTTGAATAAAACTCATGGAAATGTGAAAAGGGCTTGCACTTTCCAATTCCTCCTCTCCCCTGCCCAAGATCCAATATATTCTCTATACCATCTCCTGGATTACATGCATCAACAGGAACAAAGCAGAAAACAGAAAATGTACTTGACCTCAAAAGCAGGTCATCTGGAAATATTAGAGAAAGGTAAAGAACTAAGCCTTTGCAGAAACACACAAAAAGCAATCAGTAAGAATACAAAAACACTTCCTTCTATCTCAATTTCTCAATAAATCCCACTTTTAATAGAAAGTCATAAGTATTAATCCCATTAATCACATATTTATTTCATTGAGTAGGTAAAACTCCTTTTCAGGCTGGGAAGAAAATTCCCTAAATACAGACATTTAAGATCAACTCCCTACAGAGCTAGGAGTTTAGAAGTTGAGGTATCCTGAGGAAGTAGGCATGTCATAACCCCCATACACCCAAATTTATATCTCTTTTTAAATTACTCCCCATAAACAAGACAAGAGCAAAAGTAGTAAGTTCCACCATGGGTTGGGGGAATCTAAGGGTTTGCGACACCTTCAACAGCTAATATTGTGAGACATGAGAAACAACATATTTTAAAAATGAGACACTATCTTCTCAAAACAGTTGTTAATGGTCTTTAGGTAGAAACTCCTTAAAGAAAATTGAGTGCTCCTTCCATTGCCATTGAAAATAAACCCTGCTCTTTCAACAAGATGGGAAGGCAGCTGGAACAGGATTCAACATAAACTGAAGAGAACATTAAAAGTATTTCAGAAAACTTTGCATTTCCACACAAAGCAAAAAAAAGAAAATGATTAAGGGTGCTTTCTTTGAAATAATACCTATATGCAAAATTCACCATCTAGACTTAACCTCCACCTTTTAGAGATATAGTACAGGGATGGGGGCTAACATAGGAAAAAGGTAGAAACAGAAAATGTGCAAAAGCTCAACTGGTTTTTAATAATCAGAAGCATAGACCTAGAACTCAGGAAGAGATATGTTCTCAACTCTTTTATACTTAGTTATTATCCTTCTATAAAAGTACATTCAGCGAACAGTCTTGAAGTGAAACTAAAGAACTGAGGGACAAG
This sequence comes from Cervus elaphus, assembly GCF_910594005.1. Taxonomy (NCBI): domain Eukaryota; kingdom Metazoa; phylum Chordata; class Mammalia; order Artiodactyla; family Cervidae; genus Cervus; species Cervus elaphus. The sequence continues at coordinate 82,402,842 of NC_057826.1, forward strand.
GGAGAAGAGAAGAAGGAGAGAGATAGGGAAGGGTGGCTACTCATTCTGCATTGAAAAGTCTGACTGCCTGTCTCAGCTTCAGTTCTGAAATCTTCCACATCGACACTGCATGAGACATCATCACCACAGAAAGGATGATGTGTTTCAAATCTTTACAGAACAACATTTATACATTTATATATTCTAATGTACAGTGTTTAGCTGCATTCGTTCTCCAAGTAGGGATACCAAGTTAGAAGTTATGGCCTAATTAGCAAGTGGCTTAGTGACAAGTATAACCTGCTATATCAAAATTGCTCAGTAGCTACACAGATTGTCGATGATAATTTATGAAAGAAATTCTAATTCAACTGATTAGTGCAGTAAGTGTCAAACAAAGGACAGCAGAATATATGTTGACATTTCCACATACGTGTTTGACACAGGAGCAACTCTAAACTATAATTACAAAGAGCACAGACTATACCAGTCATCATTTTAGCATCAGAAGCACTAATAAACACAAGAGCTTTGTTTTTCCACAAAGAACTTTGTCACAGATGGCCCTATCATTTTCCAGTTGAAAATCTTACATGTCAATAGAAATACTCCAAAGTATTTACAATCTTAATTTAAAGCATTAGAACCCACACAATCAAACTATTAACAAATGACAAGTTGGGAGTTTCCACTTACGTAGATATATTGTTGAAGCTGAGAAACAGACGTTGGAGGCAGGGCAAATTATCCACATCTCTCTAGAAGGAAACAGAAAGCAAAAATCTATCAGCTGAAAGGAAAAAAAAAATATTATAAAACGTCTTCTTGTTCAGCTGTTGAAATACATAGTCATTGCTAGTTACTGCAACCTTGCTAGACCCCTGAATGCTGCTGGGCATTGAGCTCCATTCTTCTCCACTGCAGATTAAATGGGAGGGTTTTGGTACATCCGCAGAACAAGCTGCACCACTCGCAAGGTAAAAAGCAGTGAGGAGAACAGAGGGAGATACTGCTGCTGCCGCTAGCCTCTTCAAGCATGCTTTTGGGAAAGGAGCCAAAATGCTACTTCAGCCTTTCAACTGTAGCACAAACACAGTATGATCAAACATTTGTTAAAAATCACTTGGAAAAGAATCTGTTCAAACACTTTAAATTTCAAATTTATGCAATCAGCTTTCCAAACAGTATTGAGAATTTCAAAGCCATTCACCTCACTATTCTCAAACCCACAGAAATACACCACTCAGTTGCAAATGAATCAATACACTGACAATGCCCCCATAATGCTAAAAGTAGATCATTATGACTGTCAATGAAGGGTACTGGAAGGGCAATTTCCAATCTAAGCAAGAATCCAAGGTTCTTACAATTGGAAATCTATGCTGTTCTGTTTAGGTGCAGCACTCCTGGGCAAAACACTGCTGTTTAAATATAGCTACCATCAGCAAATATTGAAATGTTTTGGCCCAAATGATTTTTTACCAATTTTATTAAAAGACACAAACCTTCTGAAAAGTCTGACATATTCTGGAATACCAGAATCTTAAGAGGAAGCTTAGTAATTACCTACTCCATAATCTCATTATTCACATGAGAAAAAGTAAAACAGTTGAGGTTGTGGCAGGCGCAGCGTGGGAGAGGGGTGGAAAGGTGACCAGGATACATACTGTCATACACACAGAAGTCAAAATAGGACAATATTCCAGTTATCCTGGCTTTAGTGCTCTGCTCTTTACAATACTACACACACTGGTACTTCTAATACTAAATATTTTTCACTTTTATTATTTACAATAATTTCCAGTTATATCCAATTGAATGATGCTAATATAAAAATGTACATTTTACATAAATTGTGGCCAATATTTAAACCCAATCAAAACTTGTCTTACTCTTTCCATAAGTCATCATCTTTCTTCCTCCCCCACTTTCCTTCCTCCCTTTTAAAACTACTATTTCAAGACCGAATAAAAATGTAGGCAATGCATCAAAATTACAGACAAGTTCAGCTTTTCCAAAAAGTCATGTTTATTTTTAAAAATTTGTTATACAAAGAAAATATAAAAGTGATAGAACTGTGGCAGAGCCACGTCTCATTGATTTTTTAGAGGACATAGGAGAAATGAATCTGGCTTAAGACATTTTCCCACATAGTTTCCTATTTTTCTCTCAATCCCTTAAACCCTAATCCATGTAAAAGAAATACAACTACCATTGATCAACACCCTGGCTATGTATACCATTCACTTGGCATTACCATTCTCAGGCCTACCACTGAAAAACCTGTTCCACAGATGTGACCGAGTGATTACTAGATATTTCCACCATGGTAAAAGAATAAGTCTTCAGAAAACAGTAAGACAACCAAGTTCCCCTCACTGGGTATACACTCTCAATGTTAGCAAACTTCTTGAACCATCTCTACCAGTTACCGCTCTCTGATATTCCCAGAAATGAGGGTGGAGGGGGAGGGGAGGAGTGATGGATTACCTCTTCTTGTTCCAGGGCTGTAATTTCCAAGAGGAAAGGATAGCTTGCTTCCTATCTGGTCTCTGGAAGTTTAGAGTTACAGTCAGATTGAAAGCCTGTCTGAGGAATCTCTTCTCTTAAATTCTTCCTGGAATCTAACTGAGATATTTCTGGGCATAAGCATTGTTTGCTGACATCTAACTGGGAGAAAACTGAGAAGCAGTAGCCTGAATCTCCTTTGAATCAAGGCATCTTAAAAAAAACCAAAACAGGACATTTGCTTTTTTCTGTGCGATCACTCTCACAGACATGGAGAATGTTCCTAAAACCCACTGGGCTTCTCTAAGAAGTAGGCAAGCACGAATACCACAAAGTAACAGTACAAAAAGGACAAGGATTCTCTGCGTGCCCAAGGAAAGAGGCGTTACGACAGGAAGTGGAGTGGCTATGGTGGGCACGCTAAACCTATTTTCCAGAAAAAGACTAAAACTACACCAAGATTGTACTGTGGCTTGAATGCGTTGAGCCTAACTGCAGATTTAAGAGAATGCTGGCTCTTATGAGATGCAAGCATTTTGAACTGGGAGGAGATAAAAAGAGAAAGGGCAAGTAATTCAGTTCTGAGCTTCATATTTTGTTTTATTATGAAGACAATAAAAATTGGAGATTGTTTGCTTTATTTAGTTGCAGTTGGTTTTTGGAAGGGAAATAAACTAGTGCCATCAATTTTTAAAGAAACAGCCGTCTTTTGGGGCCCCAGACTACCACCATCAAAGACTACAGATACACAGACACACATTTCAAGACAGTTTTTTTGCTATTAAAATATAAACTCAAATTACATCAGGCAATAAATTGTGAGAAAAGGTTTTTTAAAGTTTATTTGATTATAATGTTTTATATTTATTTTCATTTAAGAAGCAAAATTTTACCAGAAGTTTTTATCAAATTTTCAAAAGTATTAACTCTCATCTGATAGAGGTTTAAAAAGTATTCACAAGTTGAAAAATTGAAAATCAGAATTCAACAACATATATCCCAAAATCATTTTAGGAGATAGCCTTTCCAGAACTTTAAAAAGCAAAATAATTACGCACAATCATTGTTGTTGTTCCAAACTTAATTCCTATAAGAAAATTATAACTTTAATTTTTCTAGCAATTCTAAGATATACTCTGTAATGAATTTCTAGCATTACAATAGACAAAAAGAAAACATCCTATTTATCATATCAATTATCTATGCATGAATTATTTACAGAAGGAAAAAAAAAAACGACTGCTGAAAGTTACCAGAAGATGGTTGCTCTAATATGAGAAAGAACAAAAGATGTAGATACATAAGATTCAGGAAGTCGACTCACTATTGGAGAGAGGCAAGAGAAACTCAAGGATGTCATCTCCATAGCAGGCCTACGGGCAACCAATCTACATTAGAGACAGAGGACAGAGGGCTAGAAGGGGTATCTTCGAAGAGAGAAAATGAAACAGATAGATTACTTGAGATCTTTGCCCATATAGAGAAGAATTTTAGAGTTCTGTTGGGGAGTTTGGACCTTCAGTTAATAGGAGAAGTGAGACAGTTATTAATGCCAGAGAAAACAAAAGTTTAGTATCATGGTCCAACATTCACTTTGAAAAGCTCACCTTGTTCTGCCAGACAATTCTAACCTGAAAATCTGAAACCTGTTAGTTGCTCAGTTGTGTCTGATTCTTTGCAACCCTATGGACTATAGCCCACCAGGCTTCTCTGTCCACAGAATCTTCTAGGCAGGAATACTAGAGTGGGTTACCATTTCCTTCCCCAGGGGATCTTCCCGATCTAGGGGATGAACCTGGGTCTCCTGCACTGCATGCAGATTCTTTACCATCTGAGCCACCAGGGGGTAACCTATTATGTCATAAATTCATCAATCTGAAGCCAGTGCACTGAAAGACCCACCTTCAACAAGACCCCCAAGAAATCTCAGAAATAAATATCGTGACTTGGTCCTTAAAATATGACTAAGACTGTGTCAAGAAAATGTGCTCTTCCTGTCAGGAAGTAATAATCTCAACTTTTCTTTATCAGCAGGTTGTTCTGGTGTTACACTGAAGAAGCCAGCACTCAACAATCTACATATAAGTATTTCGGAATAATGAGGAAAGCAAAAATAAGGGGTTACGGATAATTTAAGAAAGCTAAATCCTTATAACATTGAGAAAAAGTCAGCACATTTATTTCACTGTCAAGTGTCAAATCCTCCCAGAAATTCTTTTCTGGAGGTAACTATTTCGCAGGCAGTGAAACTATTCCAAAGAGGCAATAACATACCTAAGATAAGAAAAAGAAGATGAAATATTTACATATAAGGGAATATTTACAGTTCATCTGTTAACCTCTTAATATCAAATTTATTGTATTTAACAAAACACACTTCTGGGAATCACACTCAAAATATGTTTTGAAGTTCAGACACAAAACCATTTTACAGAATTTTTAAAATTAAAAATAGACTTTAAAAATTATTTACTATATGGTTATTGAGAAGAATATTCTTTATTTTTCAAAAGAATAATGACCTGCCAATTTAGAAGCATGTTTGTCCTACCCAGTTCAGACACTGTTTTCCATATTCCTAAACTTCACCAAAGAACTAAATGACTCAGCAATTTGACCCCATGTAGAACATCTATTACTGGAGCTATTTTTAGAGGAGCCTCCTGCAGGGGAATAAGGAAGAAGGGTGAAGAGACAGAGGCTTTGGCATACAGAAAGGAGAACAAAATGACTGTAATAAAATCACAACAGCTCTCATTTTGTTACCTATTCTGTTACACAAAAAAGTCAGTGTTAAAATATGTAGGGGTAATTATCTTCATTTTGAGAACTAAAAACAAAGCACTCAATAAGCTTGAAAAAAAAGAAAAAAGTATTCCTTTTTATGAGAAGGTTTATAAATTCTAAAATTACTTACTATAGCCATCACTATAATACAGACACATATTATATGAGGAATAATATGTGTAAGTTATCATATCAACAACTCAAATCATATTTTTATATACCACGAAAAAAAGTCTGTTACCCGCCTCTATTATCCAAAAGCAGTAATATCCATATCTACTTTTTACATTTATTTACTACCTATCATCTGGCAATTATCAGTCAATCTAGCTGCAAGCTGCTCTTTCAGTCTAATTTATTTCTGTACACTGTTGGAATCCCCTGAAAATAAAAGGAACTAAAAACCAGCCTAATAAGCAGGAAATGACACTCTGATTACAGAGATAATAATGATTAGTCTTTATAATCTAAGAGAGCTAGATATAACCACTATGAGGAGAAATAGAAAAAGCCTCAATTTCACAATCACAGGACTTTCCACACTTGAATTTCTAGTTCAAATTTACATCACAGGCATGATCTAACAAAAAAGAAAGTGTTAGTTGCTCAGTCGTGTCTGATTCTTTGTGACTCCAAGGACTGTAGCTTACCAGGGTCCTCTGTCCATGGAATTCTCCAGGCAAGAATACTGGAGTGGGTAGCCATTACCTTCTCTGGAGAGCTTCCAGACAAGGGATTGAATCCAGCTCTCTTGCACTGCAGGCAGATTCTTTACCATTTGAGGTACCAGGGAAACCCAAGACTCCTCATAAAAAATGGTGCCTGCCATTCTAACCCTTACCACTACAGGCAAAACTCACTAGAAAGACATAAACTCAAATCAGACTTTACAGCATGCACGTGTCTGTGTGTGTGTGTGCATGCACGTGCACGCTCAGTTGCTTAGTTGTGCCGTACTCTTTGCAGCCCCGTGGACTGTAGACTGCTAGGCTCCTCAGTCCATGGAATTTTCCAGGCAACAATACTGGAGTGGGTTGCCATGGGATCCAGGGGATCCCATGGGGATCATTCGAACCCAGGGATCAAACCAGTGTCTCTTGCATCTACTGTATTGGCAGGTGGTTCTTTACCACTAGCATTACCTGGGAAGCCCTTATAGCGTTTTGACAATTCCAGAGGATTAATGAAAAAAATTACTATGAGCAAGAGTAAGCATAAATTTTAGGCAATAAATGTAGAATTACCAAAAAACTAAGAAAATATAATAACTTGATAAAGACTATGGAATATCTATGTTTAAAATTATTAGATAAAATGAATCAAAACATGAGAAAAAATATGTTACAAAGATATTTGGGCATTTATTTTTTAAAAATCCATGCAGAACTTCTAGAAATAAAAAGTTATTGTCATTATTAAAAATTCAGTGGATGGACTGAAAATCAGATTAGACAAAACTAAAGAGAAAGTCAGTGAACTGGAAGAAACATTTAAGAAATAAAAATCATGCACAAATTTAGCAGAGAAAAGTAAGAATGATGGAAATTTTAAGAAACAAAGAATAGAACAAGAGGGTCCATCCCATGTTTAGCAGGTGCTGAAGAAGCAAAAAGTGGAAGAAATCAATATTTGAGATACAAAGCCTCAGAATATTCCTGTTCCCATAATCAGTCAAAGAAATGAATCCACAGATTCATAAAACATAGATATTGGGTATGTTAATAAAAATTATCATATTTAATCAAATCTAAGATATCTGATGATTATTTTATGTAACACCTGGTGAAAATAAACTTATGATTAACCAATAAAATATCACTTTGTATTTTTATTTCATTATTACCGAAAGAGTTCTTTTAATTTACTCAACCATATTTTTTAAAGTCAAATATCATTTCTTAACACATAAAAATTAGGCAAAATAAATTTGTTAAATTAATGATCTCCCCAAATATCTCCATGTATTATAAAGCTAGAACAGTTAGACAGTATAGTCTTGGCATAATAGTAGACAAACAGATGGAACAGAATAGAAGGTTCAGAGAAAGACTCATTGGACTATAACTCAATTTTGAAAAACAAACCAATTTAATTAAATGGTGGAAAACGAGGCCATTTGAATAATGGTGATGGAGAAAACAGACATTTCTATTTGGGAAAAATGAATCCTGACCCCTACATCTCACACCGTGTGTGTGTGTGTGTGTGTGTGTGTGTGTGTGTGTGTGTGTGTGTGTGTGTGTGTGTGTAGTCACTCAGTTGCAATTTGGGAAAAATGAATCCTGACCCCTACATCTCACACCGTGTGTGTGTGTGTGTGTGTGTGTGTATGTGTGTGTGTGTGTGTAGTCACTCAGTTGCATCCGACTCTCTGTGACCCCATGAATCCTGACCCCTACATCTCACACCGTGTGTGTGTGTGTGTGTGTGTGTGTGTGTGTGTGTGTGTGTGTGTAGTCACTCAGTTGCATCCGACTCTCTGTGACCCCATGGACTATAACCCACCAGGCTGCTCTGTCCATGGGATTTCCCAAGCAAGAATACCTGAGTGGGCTGCCATCTCACACCATACACAAAACTTAATTAAAGGTGGATCACAAACCTAAAATGAAAGGTAAAAGTATAAGCCTTCTAGAAGATAACAGAGGAGAACATATTTATGATATCTGGATAAGCAAAGACTTCCTAGACAAGACAAAAAAGACACTAATGATAAAAAGAAAACAAATTGATAAACGTATGTCACTAAGACTTAACGTTTCTACAGGTTGAAAATATTGTTAAAAAAAAATATATTGTTAAGAAAGCAAAAAAGGAAGCCATGCAGAAAATGCATTTAATATATAAACAAAATAAAGGGCTGAATCTAGAATGAAGATCTACCATACTCACTGATAAAAAGGTAATATATTTTTTTTAATGGGCAAAAGATGTGAACTGATACTTCACAAAAGGATATACCAGCATAGCCAATAGGTACCCATTGTCCATGAGGTATCAATTAGTCACTGAGTAACTGCAAGTAAAACTACAGTGAGAATGTAACACAGTTTTGTCAAACGCAGTTATCGTCCTTTTAAAGTATTTGACCGTTAATTAGCAAGACCGTGTGGAATTACAGTCATTCCTCCAACGAAAAGCATATTTCATTAATATTAAATTTGTTTTTGCTATTCTATTTCCATGTCTTTTTGAATAATGTTTGATTTCAATTCCAAATTATGCTATAAAATTTTAAAATACATTTTGAAGAGTAATTAAACTCCACACATGTAATACCAACAACTGAAATGATAATAATATAAATAGTTATCAAAGTCAAATTCCTTGGGAGTTCCCAGTCCTTTGGCCAGATCCCCAGGTTGGGAAATCTGTTGTAGACCCTAGAACTTTTGCAACACTGTGAGAACTTCTTTGGTATAATTGTTCTCGAGTTTGTGGGTCACCTGCTTGGTAGCTCTATAGTGGAGCTAATGGCAGCCTCCTCAAAGCTAGTGGAGGTGACGGAATTCCAGTTGAGCTATTTCAAATCCTAAAAGATGATGCTGTGAAACTACTGCACTCAATAAGCAAGCAAATTTGGAAAACTCAGCAGTGGCCACAGGACTGAAAAATGTCAGTTTTCATTCCAATCCCAAAGAAAGGCAATGCCAAAGAATGTTCAAACTACAACACAATTGCACTCATTTAACGCACTAGCAAAATAATGCTCAATATTCTCGAAGCTAGGCTTCAACAGTACGTGAACCAAGAACTTCCAGATGTTCAAGTTGGATTTAGAAAAGGCAGAGGAACCAGAGATCAAATTGCCAACATTTGTTGGATCATAAAAAAGTAAGAGAATTTAGAAAAACATCTACTTCTGCTTCATTGACTATGCTCAAGCCTTTGACTGTGTGGATCACAACAAACTGCAGAAAATTCTTCAAGAGATGGGAATACCAGACCACCTGATCTGCCTCCTGAGAAACCTGTATGCAGGTCAAGAAGCACAGTTAGAACTGAACATGGAATAATGGACTGGTTACAAATTGGGAAAGGAGTACATCAACACTGTGTATTGTCACCCTGCTTATTTAACTTATACGCACAGTCCATCATGCAAGATGCCAGGCCGGACAAAGCACAAGCTGGAATCAAGACTGCCAAGAGAAATATCAATAACCTCAGATATGCAGATGACACCACCCTTATGACAGAAAGCAAAGAGGAATTAAAGAGCCTCTTGATGAAGGTGAAAGAGAAGAGTGAAAAAAGCTGGATTTAGAAAAGGCAGAGGAACCAGAGATCAAATTGCCAACATCCGCTGGATCATCAAAAAAGCAAGAGAGTTCCAGAAAAACATCTACTTCTGCTTTATTGACTATGCCAAAGCCTTTGACTGTGTGGATCACAATAAACTGTGGGAAATTCTTAAAGAGAAGGGAATACCAGACGACCTGATCTGCATCCTGAGAAATCTGTATGCAGGTCAAGAAGCAATAGTTCGAACTGGACATGGAACAATAGACTGGTTCCAAACTGAGAAAGGAGTACGTCAAGGTTGTATATTGACACCCTGCTTATTTAACTTATTTGCAGAGTACATCATGAGAAACGCTGGGCCGGATGAAGCACAAGCTGGAATCAAGATTGTTGGGAGAAATATCAATAACCTCAGATATGCAGATGACACCACCCTTATGGCAGAAAGTGAAGAAGAACTAAAGAGCCTCTTGATGAAAGTGAAAGAGGAGAGTGAAAAAGTTGGCTTAAAGTTCAACATTCAGAAAACTAAGATCATGGCATCTGGTCCCATCACTTCAAGGCAAATAGGTGGGAAAACAGTGGAAACAGTGACATACTTTATTTTGGGGAGCTCCAAAATCACTGCAGATGGTGACTGCACCCACAAAATTAAAAGACACTTGCTCTTTGGAAGAAAAGTTATGACCAACCTAGACAGCATATTAAAAAGCAGAAACATTACTTTGCCAACAAAGTTCTGTCTAGTCAAAGCTATGGCTTTTCCAGTAGTCATATATGGATGTCAAGAGTTGGACTATAACGAAAGTTGAGCACAGAAGAATTAATGCTTTTGAACTGTGGTGTTGGAGAAGACTCTTGAGAGTCCCTTGGACTGCATGAAGATCCAACCAGTCCATCCTAAAGGAAATCAGTCTGGAATATTCATTGGAAGGACTGATGCTGAAGCTGAAACTCCAATACTTTGGCCACCTGATGTGAAGAGCTGACTCAATGGAAAAGACCCTGATGCTGGGAAATACTGAAGGCAGGAGAAGAAGGGGACAACAGAGGATGAGATGGCTGGATGGCATCACCAACTCAATGGACATGAGTTTGAGTAAACTCCGGGAGTTGGTGACAGACAGGGAGGCCTGGCGTGCTATAGTCCATGGGGTCACAGAGTCAGACACGACTGAGCTACTGAAGTGAACTGACCTGATGTAGATTGTAAGATATATTCACATTTCAGATTTGTTGAAATATAGAAAAATACATGCCTCAAATTGGTCAAATGTAGTAGTTCCATATCTATATAGATCATAGTGAGTCTGAAAGACTTCAAAAAGAAATCTTATAATCTTAAAACAAACAGAGGAAGTAAAAAAACAGTGATAGATGACAGTTTAATTACAATAATAGAAAACTGAAGACAAGGGTATATGCGCTTCAAAACATCTAGGAGAAAAACAACTGTCAACCAAATCCAAAAGTCAGTCATGAGTAAAAGCAAAATAAACAAGTTACTTGACAAACAAAAACTGAGAAAGCTTATTACCACCAGAGCCATCTTAAAGGAACTTTATCTAAGTTATATTCTTGGGGAGGAGTGGCGAAGCCAAACAAGTATGTGGGTGAATCCAAATAAACACTGACTAAAAACACAGCAATTAAAGTGTCTAAATTGGATGGTTTTAAAAAAGGAAATACTAGGCAACAAAAGCATGCAAAAGGAGAGGGGTTTACTGGATTAAATGATTCTAAGGTCCTTTTTTGAGAATAAGGTAAGGACGTGTACTAGACTATAATTTAAGTCAACTGTGTATTTTAAAATGCAATAGTAACCATTAATGTGAAGAAGAACAGAGAAAACTCCATCAACTGGAAATCAGACACAAGAAAAAAAAATAGGAAGCTTGAAATAACATCAAATTGATGAATGGAAATGTATGTAAATCACAATTAGTATAACAGACAAACGTCTGATCAGAAGACAGATTCTCAGACTGTAAACTTAAAAAGGAATTGTGTATTCCTTACAAGAAAAAGATTGAAAGCTAAAGAATGTTTAATATGATTCACTGAAAAAATCTCAAAAACATATACCAGGAAAAAAATAACCAAAAGAAAGCTGATATTAACATTATACTAAATAAATGTTAAGGCAAGAAGCATTATTAGTTTTCTGATATACAATACATACTTAGAACAGAGCTTGGCATATAGCCCATGCTCACAAAATACTTAGAAAATGAAGGAGTTAGCAATAAAGATAGTCAATATATAATAATAAAAGAAACAATTTAGGAAACAATCTAGGAAATACATCAACTAAATCAACAATCTGGGAAAATACATCTACTTTAAATTTATAAGTGACTAGAAACATAGCTTTAAATACTGACCACAAACTAGACAAATATATTGAGAGTAAGTATTGACTATAAATATTAACTGCACATTAGGCAATAAAGAAAACCTCAATAAACCAATTATATATAATCAACATTCACTAGCCACAATGCAATTAAATTGGAAAAGAATGACAAAAAATGAGTAATAAATCCATACGTATCAAAAAGTTTAAACACACTTTTAAATATACACTTGGATCAAAAAAGAAACAATGGAACTTAGAAAACATTTAAAACTAAATAATAATAAAAATATTAAATTTCAAAATTTGTTTGATGTAGAGGGAAATTTATATCTTATGTGCTTATATCAGAAAATAAAAAAGACTGAAAACCAATGTTTCGAGTATTTAACATAATACTTTAGACAGAAAAATTTTTAAATGGAGAAATAAGAAATATAAGAACAAACAACAATAAAATAGTATTTTTTTAAAAGCTGTAAGAGAGGTTCTATGAAGAAAAAAACTGATTCTTTGAAATTACTAGTAAGATAGGCAAGCCTCAGGCAATACTGATCAAGAAAAAAAAAGTATAAATAAGCATTACTAGAAGTGACAAGGGAACATGGCTATAAATAGAGCAACCAAAAAATAAAATAAAAAAAGAATTTAGATGAAAGGAAACTAAAACATATCAAAAACTGATGTCCACTATTATACAGTCAATAGTTTAAAACTATCCATTTTACAAGATAAATTCTACCAAAATAATCAAAGAACAGATCATCTTTATCTCAAATATGAGGTTTATACTAAAAAATCTGTGCGACCCTATGAACTGTGGCCTGCCAGGTTCCTCTGTCCATGGGATTCTCCAGGCAAGAATACTGAAGAGGGTTGCCATTTCCTTCTCCAGGAGAACTTCCTGACCCAGGGATCAAACCCATGTCTTTTATGTTTCCTGAATTGGCAGGCAGTTTCTTTACCACTAATGCCACCTGGGAAGCCTTATACTAAATAGGAAATCAAAATAAAGGATCACAGAATATTAAAATAAAAAGCACTCTCCAATTTATTTTATAAAGATAGTATGATAGCAGAAAAGAATAAAAAGAAATTATAAGTCAATATCATTTATCATAAATATGAATATTATGACACAAATATTAGCAAACAAAAAAGGAAAGTATATGATATGTAGCCCATAATACACATAACAACCCAAAGTGCTAGAATGACTTTTCATCACAAAAATCTTGTAATATAATTTTCAAAATTAAGATTAAAGAAGAATCCACATGATCAATCTAAGGGTAGTAAAAAAATCAAACAAACCAGGAAAGTTACTCATGAAACTTGACATGCTATTTTTAGAATGTATACAGAAAAAGAAAAGACCAAGAAAAAAATTTCAAAAGAAGACAGGCTAGAGATTTCCCCGGTGGTCCAGTGGTTAAGACTGTATTTTTCAATGCAGAGGGTACGGATTCGATCCCTCAGTGGGGAACTAAGGTCCCAGATGCTGCAGAGTGTGGCCAAAAATTAAAACCAAAAATAAAGGAAGGAAGGCTGAGAAAGGAAGGAAAAGGAAAGGAAGATTGGGCACCCCATTCTACCAGCTCTTAGAACATAATACTAATAGAAATTTACAGTTATTAAGACAGTTATACCATTATACTGAAACATGTACAGAGACCAAATAAACAGACCAGAGAGGCCAGTCACAGACCTATGCATATGTGGATATTTAATTTGCTAAAAGAAGACACTGCCAAGGGGAGAGGGAAGGACAAAAAGAATTTACTTTTCAAGAAAATGTGCTGAGACAACTGGTAATCCATATGAGAAAAAAAAAAAAATGAAATTGGATTTCAATGGCACATCACAAGCAAAAATCAATGCCAAATAGATGAAACATCTCCACGTGAAGAGCAACTTTAAAACTCTTGTTAGACAACATAGAAAAATATCTTTATGTCCTCAGCCTATAAAAAAGAATTTTCAAACAAAAAGAAGAAACAATAAAGGAAACTATTGATTTTTACTTCTGTTTCTCAAAGAGAGCAGAAACAAAAGAAATATTACTGATCAATAAGAAAAAGAAAAAGACATTATAACAGTGGGCAAAGGATAAGGCTATCTGCAGAACAAGCAATATCAATATCAAAAATGGAAAAAAGATGATAGGCATTTAATCCCACTAGAAATTCAAATTCAAATCTCAAATAATAATTTGAAAAAAATTATTCAAAAAAATTCAAAATCTCAAATCTCAAAATAATACAATTTCATAGTTACAAGCCTGGCAAAAATTAGAAGGTAAACATCTGACAACATCAAGTGTCAATAAAGTTGTGAAGTTAAAGAAATTGTCAGGGAATGCTGATGGAAATGTAATTTTGTACAACCACTTTGGGGAAAATGTGGCAATAACTAATAGAATGAAATGATGTGCATAGTCCTGGCACCAAGCAATGCTTCTCCCAAGTCACCATTTAGCATTATTTTTCAAAGGCAGATTACAACCAGTTTTTCATCAGTCAAGAAATCAATTCAGGTACTTCACAGGTGGCTCAGTGGTAAAGAATTCTCTTGCAATGTAGGAGACGCAGGAGATATGGGTTCTATCCCTGGATCGGGAAGATCCCCTGGAGAAGGAAATGGAAACCCACTCCAGTATTCTTGCCTGGAAAATCCCATGGACAGAGGAGCCTGGTGGGCTACAGTCCATGGGGTCACAAAGAGTCAGATACGACTGAGCATGCATGCACAATGTAAATTTTATTTATTAACATAGATTATGGCTAAAAATGTCTGAAAGCCACTGTCCAAGGGAAATTGTTATAATTATGCACAAAAAGATACATACAAAAATATTATTTTTAACAATGAAAATTAGAAATATTACCCAAAAGCAGAAGAATAAATATTTAATCATAATCATACAGTGGGATACTGTATAGCAATGAAAATTAGTGAACTGGAGCTATAGGTATCGACACATATAAACCTCAAAGCATAATAAAAGTAACTTACAGAAGATATGTACTGTTTGATAAAACCATTTACAGAAGACTTAAAAGCATGCAAAATAATTACTTCATTGTTTAGGGATATATATAGGATGGTTTGGGAATATATACAGGAAACAGAAACAGACATGGATAGAAATAAACACCAAACACATAATTGTGGTTATGTCTGCAAAGGAGAGGGGGAATGTGCTGGGGGAGGGCTACAGAGTAGGTCTCAACTATATTTAAAAGGCTTTTATTTAAATTCATTGGTTGTAACAAACACATGAAAAGATGCTCAAAGTCACTCATTATCAGAGAAATGCAAATCAAAACCACAATGAGGTACCATTACATGCCAGTCAGGATGGCTGCTATCCAAAAGTCTACAAGCAATAAATGCTGGAGAGGGTGTGGAGAAAAGGGAACCCTCTTACACTGTTGGTGGGAATGCAAACTAGTACAGCCACTATGGAAAACAGTGTGGAGATTTCTTAAAAAACTGGAAATAGAACTGCCATATGACGCAGCAATCCCACTCCTGGGCATACACACCGAGGAAACCAGATCTGAAAGAGACACATGCACCCCAATGTTCATCGCAGCACTGTTTATAATAGCCAGGACATGGAAGCAACCCAGGCATCCATCAGCAGACGAATGGATAAGGAAGCTGTGGTACATAGACACCATGGAATATTACTCAGCCGTTAAAAAGAATTCATTTGAATCAGTTCTAATGAGATGGATGAAACTGGAGCCCGTTATACAGAGTGAATTAAGCCAGAAAGATAAAGACCAATACAGTATACTAACGCATATATATGGAATTTAAAAAGATGGTAACGATAACCCAATATGCAAAACAGAAAAAGAGACACAGATGTACAGAACAGACTTTGGGACTCTGTGGGAGAAGGCAAAGGTGGGATGTTCTGAGAGAATAGCATTGAAACAAGTATACTGTCAAGGGTGAAACAGATCACTAGCCCAGGTTGGATGCATGAGACAAGTGCTCAGGGCTGGTGCACTGGGAAGACCCAGAGGGATGGGATGGGGAGGGAGGTGGGAGAGGGGATTGGGATGGGGAACACATGTAATCCATGGCTGATTCATGTCAATGTATGGCAAAAACCACTGTAATATCGTAAAGTAATTAGCCTCCAACTAATAAAAATAAATGAAAAAAAAAGAAATTCACTGGTTGACACACAAACGTTGGTAATATTATTTCCTATTCTTTGGGAATGTTTGAAATGTTTCATAGTTCTTTTAAAGGGAAAGATATACAAACTAAAAAGACATTTGCTTAGAAACTTATAAAATTTCCAAGAAAAGATTAGAGAATTGAATACAACTATACTGTGTTAGTCATTGATTTTTTATTGTATTAAATTCTTTTCTATACTGACATTATCAGTGAGGACAGTTTCTGATAAGATGGTAAAGTAGGTGATGCATTTGTTTCATCTCCTTCCCAAGATTCAACGGGTGAAACAAACAAAATAAAATGAGCAATTCCACAGAAAATGTTAAAAACAAAAGTTATTAATAGAGGAACACTTTTGATGAGATTTCAGGAAGCTGAAAAGCAGATGGATGTTATTGGAGATAATCTTGAACAAAGAAAACTGCAGCTCGGAACTGGCGGGAGAGATGCTGCACTGCAAACGTGGCAATTCTCTCCATGAGAATGCCAACTTCCATTCTCAGAGTCAGCACAAACAAAACACAGGCATGCACTATGAATGTCTATGGCTAATCAAGTAGATGTATAGCTAAAGATGTTCTACTAAACAGCTACTCCTGGAACACCAACAAACCCACTGCCCCCCCCAGCCCACTCCCACTCTGCCATGCACACACGCAACCATGTACAGAGCAGCTGGCTGAAGAAATCCTCAGCTAGAGCCTCAGGATCTGCTTCTAACAAAACAGAGACTCAAGGAAGGATGGAGAGCATGGGTGTTTTATCTATGGAGATGGTTAATAACTGCCACAGCAGAACCAGAAGGGGAAGAGGAACAGCAATTTCAGCTGGCACAAAAGATACTAAGGTCCTTCTTATTCCTCCTCCCTGCCCTCACAATGTAGTTTTTATTATTTTGATAGTTACACAGTGAGCCTGCCTGTCGTCCACTCACTCTAAGGGGAAGTCTGCCAATGTGTGGGATTCAGCAACTTACACAAATCTAGTGATCATTCTAGGGAGAGACTTATGGCTAAAAAGACCTATTCAGCTCTACAGGAGAGTCAGCCATGCCTTAACATGGTCCTTCATTTAAGAATTATCAGTCACTGAGGAAAACAAAAACCATGAGAAAAAATAGCAAAAATAATGCTGTGATAATGTGATAACTGACCCTGGAGAAAAGAAGAGGTAGTTTAAAAAAAAAAGTGAAAGTGAAAGTGAAGTCACTCAGTGGTGTCCGACTCTTTGCGACCCTGTGGACTGTAGCCTACCAGGCTCCTCCCTCCATGGGATTCTTCAGGCAAGAATACTGGAGTGGGTTGCCACTTCCTTCTCCAGGGGATCTTCCCAACCCAGGGATCGAACTGGGTCTCCCACATTGCAGGTAGACGCTTTAACCTCTGAGCCACCAGGAAAGAGAGAGGGGAAAAAAAAAAGGAATCCTGAGGTTTAAAGTCTCTTGGGTCTTCAGGAAAAGGATGCTTCAGAAAAGAAACAGAGTTGGAACAGTTTATTTATTCTTACACATACACTCACAGTATCCAATAAATTAATATACATGATGCTTATACCATATACATAATACTTAAAAATCTTTTTCACTTGTAGAAATTAAAACAATTTTCTTTTCCATAAGATGCTTACTGTTGCCTAATCTATAACAGTAATGATTAGGTACTCAGTGGGAAATTCATTAAGCAATTTCCTGGATGTGTATTACACATTTTCCAAATGAAGGACAAATTGTAGACAGGCATATGCTAAGGCCAACGGATTTCTGTACCCCACTCTACCGAAGTGTTTGGATTCTTATCATACTTAATGTCCTGAGGACGGATTAAGTCCAGCCTGAACAGTTCCTCAAGACAGCAATGTAACAGATTAACTCAATATGGATGTCTCTTAAAATAAACAAGCCATTCCCAATATTTAAGTCCAATATGGGGAAAGGCTGGCAGAATTTAAAGGTTCCAGGATAAATCCATGTCTTAGAAAAAGTTTTGAAATTATCCCAACCTCCTAGAAAATATAAGCATTACTTGGCTCAGATTTTCTGGGGAAACTTCAAAATGAAACCAGTCTGTACAGTGAGGCCAAGAGATAAGGTATCAACTGTCCTCCAACTTTTTCATGTGTACAACTTAAGTATATGTAATTATTTACTAAGGAACTCGATGGGCTTACTTACTTACTAATGGGCTTCCCTCATAGCTCAGTTGGTAAAGGATCTGCCTGCAATGCAGGAGATCTGGGTTTGATCCCTGGGTTAGGAAGATTCCCTGGAGAAGGAAATGGCAACCCACTCTAGTATTCTTGCCTGGATAATACCATGGACAGAGGAGACTGGCAGGCTACATTCCATGGGGTTGCAAAAGTCAGACACAACTTAGCGACTAAACCAACCAACCAAGGAACTCAATGTCTTGAAGAAGTTAAGCATCAGATTGTGCCTTTAAGAGTGCTTAAGTGATATCCAGAGAAAACCTAATGCAGTTTCTCTGGTGCATATAAACAAAGGAAACTTGTTAAAAAACAAATAGTGTTTTTATAAAGCCTTAGATGTCTTCTTGGCCTATATCATGTCATATAACTGAAAGTCTTATTTCCAGAGCTCTTCACATATGCAAGTTCAACATACCTGAGCATTAAGCAGTTATTTAGCTGTTAAACATAAGTAAAACTATAACTCTAATGAAGCTCATCCCCAGAGTTTCAGAGCAGCCTCATGATGCCAGCTCTTTTCCTCCTGCTCACACGCCAGCTTTCTATCATATTTATATCTTTTTTTCAGAGTCAGCAAACCAAAAAGGACTCCAGAGATGATCCAGCCCAATGTCCTCATTTTAGAGAAAAGTAAACTGAAGCTCATAGGTGATGACTTACCCAAGGGCACACAGTTATGGGATCTTCCCCATAACTCAGATGGTAAAGAATCTGCCTGCAATACAGGAGACCCAGGTTCAATTCCTGGGTCAGGAAGATCCTCTGGAGAAGGGATTGGCAATCCACTCCAGTATTCTTGCCTGGAGAATCCAATGGACAGAGGAGCCTGGCAGTCTACAGGACGTGGGGTAGCAAAGAGGTGGACACAGCTGAGCAACTAACACTACGCTACTACACAATTAATGAGAGATGAAGCAGATCAGCGCTAGGCCTCTGATGTCCTGTGCAACAGTGCTCTTTCCTCCATACAAAGCTGCCTTTGAAAAGCTGCAAAGAACATGGTATTTATGTATGTCTTCAAAGTTCTCAATCTCTCCACTCTGTGTCTTTTTCCTCTCTGTGCAACAATTTGTCAACTTTCAGTCACCAGTAACCATCTTTCTTATTAATTCTATTTGTATAACAACACAGGAAAGGATTCAAAATTCATTTACCCCTAGCTGATTCATTTACTGATAACACTTCTGCTCCTAATTTTACATTTATCTTTTAGAATGGAAAATAACATACCATTTCCCAAACCATAATATTATAAAGCTTAACAATTATATCCACAATTTAAATTCAGAAAAAAACTAAATTACCTTAGATTCTTACTTTACAGAAAGCAATGCTATAACATTTATTTCATTGCCTTAAAATAAAGGCCAGAAATCACATATTGATTCCATTTTAATACTCACCACAAAAGTAATTTGATTGTGTCGCAGGTTAAGCTCAGTTAGTGAATCCAGCCCATTAAGATTATCAACGTGACTTAAAAAGTTCCTGGCAAGATTTAAAACTCTCAAATCACACAAATGATTGACATTTTCAATTTTGGTAATCTGTTAAAAAAATGAGGCAGGGATGATTAGCAGGCATAAATATCAAAGGTGCATGCTATAAAAATAAAAGACCCAGTCATTGGATTTAGCAACAAACATATTTATATGAAGACATTTCAAAATCTATTTCCTGTTTCCTCTGTTATAGATATTATGAAGTTACTTAATTTGTGAAAATTAACTAAAGGAACACATCTGGTAATTTGACCATGGTAATTATTTGAAATATATTTTACCAAATAATCAATAAGTACTTGTTTGGGCATCTCCAAGCAACAGTTAGAGCTGGACATGGAACAACAGTCCTATTTGGACTGGTTCCAAATAGGAAAAGGAGTATGTCAAGGCTGTATATTGTCACCCTGCTTATTTAACTTATATGCAGAGTACATCATGAGAAATGCTGGGCTGGATGAAGCACAAGCTACAGTCAAGATTGCCAGGAGAAATATCAATAGCCTCAGATATGCAGATGACACTACCCTTATGGTAGAAAGTGAAGAAGAACTAAAGAACCTCTTGATGAAAGTGAAAGAGAAGAGTGAAAAAGTTGGCTTAAAACTCAATATTCAGAAAACTAAGATCATGGCATCTGGTCCCATCACTTCACGGCAAACAGATGGGGAAACAGTGGAAACAGTGGCAGACTTTATTTCCTTGGGTTTCAAAATCACTGCAGATGGTGATTGAAGCCATGAAATTAAAAGACGCTTGCTCCTTGGAAGAAAAGTAATGACCAACCTAGACAGCATATTAAAAAGCAGAAACATTACTTTGCCAACAAAAGTCTGCCTAGTCAAAGCTATGGTTTTTCCAGTAGTCATGTATGGATGTGAGAGTTAGACTATAAAGAAAGCTGAGCGCCTAAGAATTGGTGCTTTTGAACTGTCGTGTTGGCGAAGACTCTTGAGAGTCCCTTGGACTGCATGGAGACCCAACCAGTCCATCCTAAAGGAGATCAGTCCTGAGTGTTCATTGAAAGGACTGATATTGAAGATGATGCAAAGAACTGACTCATTGGAAAAGACCCTGATGCTGGGAAAGATTGAAGGCGGGAGGAGAAGAGGATGACAAAGGATGAGATGGTTGGATGGCCTCACCAACTCAGTGGACATGAGTTTGAATAAACTCCAGAAGTTGGTGATGGACAGGGAGGCCCGGTGTGCTGCCGTTCATGGGGTCACAAAGAGTCGGACATGGCTGAGCGACTGAACCGAACTGAACTGAACTGCTCAGCACTGAGCCAGGTTCCCATGAAGGTGAAGATAAATACATGTACTAGTTACAAAATAGAAACTGTGAGCCTAAGGCATGAGCTCACAATGTTTTGACCAAACAAGACCACCCTCTGAGAGAAAAGACAAAGAAAAGAAATGAGACCAAGTTCTCCCTGTTCATACTCCATTTATACTGCAGAATCCTGAAAGCAGTCAAGAGTCTGAATGGAAAAGGGACTAGGAACCCCAGGAGAGGATGAGGATGGATATTCTTTATTACTGAAACTGCTTGAGAGGAGACAGACAGTGGTGAGCCAGGGTACAACATGGTGGACGCCGGCTGTTTAGAGCAAGAAGACTTGAGTTATAGACGATACACATGTGCGTAAGCACTCAACTGCAGCAGAGGGATCTGAGTGGCACAAGTAAGGGTAAGCTAAAGGGTATGGCCCATGAAGTGATGAGAGCGCAGAATGACTTTAAGCCCCACTATTGTAATACAGCAAGAACAGCACAAAACAGGGTGAGTTTCTACGTGACCCAGCAGCCCTCCTTGGGAGGGCTTCATCAACCTTTTAATCTAATGGACTTAAGTAATATCAAGTTATACACAACACTTTTTTTCTGGACATTAAAATAAATAAATTTCATGGTCACTGGAGACTAATTTTCTCATCTGTATTGCCATCACAATATTATTTGAACATTTCTATTTAACATTTCAAAGCAGATATTGGCTAAAATAGCCTTTTTAAAGACTTAAAATACATTTTCTATGATATTATTAAGCCCTTCTCTTACATTCAAGAAATACCATCTAGATTTCGTCTAGATTCAAGAAGAAAAATGTAAGTATATTTATCGCAAATTTAATAATATAAAAGATAAACTATGACCATGCTTTAAAATTTGCACTGAGATTTTTGATTCAACTAATAAAACAATGAAAATCTGTAAAAGAAAAAAACAAGGTTATGAGTATTTGCAGATGACAGAAAATGACATTTCAAAACTAAATAGGTGATAGAATTTAAAATGTATAGAATCAACAAAAGCAAAATGGACACTATAGGAAATCAGAAATATCAACATAAGCTTGAGAAATTCTACTAAAATACTAAAAAAAAAAAATAGATAGGTATATTAAAAAGCAATATGTAAATATATACATGTATATATTTTATATATATAAAACCTCTCTGAACTGAAGAAAGATAAATACACAGAATGAAGGGGCACGTGACCTGTCTATGATGTCTTCCCCCTTCTGCTAATAATCCTAGAGCACTTCTTTTAGAAAACTACCTTTCTCCAATTTCATTTGGTCCTGGTGGGACTTACAATTAGGATGCCTACATTTTAGAGTCCTTTTTTAGTTTGGCGACTCTGAAAAGAAATGTTATTAATTCATATATAGGTATTAATCTGTAATTTAAAAAAAAATCACTGGGGATATTGTTCAGTTTCTTGGTTTGCGAACAGACATGGCAGAATTGGGTGCAACATCTCTGATAGAATAAAAGTTGTTACTCTGTTGCAGGCATGAACAAAGTCACAGGAATAGAGCAAATGACAGAATCTTCAAGCAAAAGGTGGTGTATAGTGAGAGCAGAGTTCTCGATCAGTTAATAAATTTCACAGCCAGAAGAAGAGATGACAGGAATGTTCAAAAGCCTAACCTTAGGTCACACTGATCAGAGAGGGTCTTAAGGTAGACAGGAAAGCGTCTTAATATATCTAGGAAAGCTGGATCCTCCAGTCTTTTGTATGTGTATAAGAGTGACCCAGATTGCTCTATCTGGATAAAGACGACCTTCCTACTAAACAACACTGAAAAGAAAGATGTCTGCTTTCAGGCAAGCAATAACAGAAAGGGCAAGCTCTCCCTGAAGGAAAAGATGTCACTGAAAGAACAGATTCTTCTTGAAGCACATTTGTGTCCATGTTAAAGCAAGCATTCAACAGAACATTTTCTGCTGGACAAAGAAAAAAAAAAAAAATCTAGGCTGTAAATTAAGAATCAGTCTCCCATATTCCTCTGTATTCTCTACTACTCACATACAATCAGTTGCTAAATCTTAATGTCTTTAACATTTATCCAATCTGCCCCTTTGTTACAACCCTACTGTTATTACCTTAAGTTGTCATCACTTCTCACAAGGATTACTGAATTAGTCTCTCAACTGTTCTCTACCTCCAGTTTCACTCCCCTCTCTTTCCATTCCCCAATCTGTTTCTTGAACACTATCACTAATCCTCCCAATGTTTTCACATCAAAAAACCAATTACGTTTCATTTTACAATGTATGCCATGTATCATTATTATTTCCAATGGAAGTAAATTCAAACTATAAAAAATATTCACTTAATATTCTTTTAGTTTTTAAACTAGCTGATGTTATTTTTTTAGAGTTGCACATTGTTTCAACTTGAGCAGTATATCTCCTGACTTTTTAGTCACCAAGACTACCTTTGCTTTGAAATACTCAAGATTTTTGCTTATTGGATTTAAATATTTGAAACAAGACTAAGATTTTCACTTAAAATTTCTTTCTTGTATTCACAGAATCTTGAGAAATAATTTGTGTGGTATAAATAATTAATCTTAATACACAGACTATCACAAACATGCTGGAATTATAGAACACATAATATAGGTCAGTTAATAAGGAATAGAGCATTTTTAATCAACATAATGTTGGTAAATAATCCCTATACAAGATATATAGATCAAGTGACATGTTATTCATTTACCAGTTGTTCTTATAGATCTTGGGTAATGCCCATGAATTCTTAAAAGTATATTATAATATGAAAAACACATAAATGCTTATATGGAAACTAGATCTGACAGAGACACATGCACCCCAATGTTCATTGCAGCACTGTTTATAATTGCCAGGACATGGAAGCAACCTAGATGCCCATCAGCAGACGAATGGATAAGGAAGCTATGGTACATATACACTATGGAATATTACTCAGCCATTAAAAAGAATACATTTGAATCAGTTCTAATGAGATGGATGAAACTGGAGCCCGTTATACAGAGTGAAGTAAGCCAGAAAGATAAAGACCAATACAGTATACTAACGCATATATAGGGAATTTAAAAAGATGGTAACGATAACCCTATATGCAAAACAGAAAAAGAGACACAGATGTACAGAACAGACTTTGGGACTCTGTGGGAGAAGGCGAAGGTGGGATGTTCTGAGAGAATAGCATTGAAACAAGTATACTGTCAAGGGTGAAACAGATCACCAGCCCAGGTTGGATGCATGAGACAAGTGCTCAGGGCTGGTGCACTGGGAAGACCCAGAGGGATGGGATGGGGAGGGATGTGGGAGGGGGGATCAGGATGGGGAAGTCATGTAAATCCATGGCTGATTCATGTCAATGTATGGCAAAAACCACTGTAATATCGTAAAGTAATTAGCCTCCAACTAATAAAAATAAATGAAAATTTAAAAAAAATAAACTCAGGAAAAATATTGCTACCATAAAATGTTTCACTTATACTTATGAGCAATATTTAAAATAGTAGGCTAAATAAAGACAAAATAGCAATTTCTGAGTACTGCATATAAAGCCCTCCACAATCTGGCCTTATATCTACCTCTCTTGCCTCATCTCTCACCATCCCCCAACATGTGCTAAATTCTCTAGCAGTAAAAAAATACTTACCATGTTATTTTTAGTCTCAGTGCTTTTGTATATGATATTCTCTTACTGACAAACACTTTAATTCTTCTTCCCCTTCTACCAACATCTAACTATTAATAACAGGCTAACTTTCTCTCTACTAGAAAGACACTAACCAGCCTGCAGGGCTGGACAGTTCCTGGGCCATCAACAGTCCTCCCTCTGTGTGCACATATAGGCAGACAAACAGATGGAGCTGGGATATCAGCTAGCTAGCTGACCCCAGCCGCTAGCTGATGCGGCCTATCCAGATCTATCATGGTTTTATTAATAACATTCGGTTTTCAACAAAACACTTGGGACTAACAGCTATTAGAGCACCCAGAGAGATTACACTGAGGTTGATGTCTGACCAACTGCAAGTGGAAAACCTTGTTCTCAACAGGCAGGGACTCCCAGATCATCCCACAATGTATACTTGCCACCTCAGGAGAGGTTTTACCCTCTGCATGAGTATGTAGCTCACGTAGTTATTTAGAAATAAGTATTCATATTGAAAAGACTAAAATTTAAATATAAGAGCTAGGGGTTAAAAAAGCAGCCAAGATGCTCTGAGAGAGAAAATAAGGAGGGGAACATAACAAACCAGACACAAATTAAGACAGACAAATATATGGGTAGATAAACTGATCAAACAGGATAATAATCCCAGGTTATATAGTAATCAGGGAAACATAAATCAGACCGTGAGAGGCCACCCCTTTATACCAATTCAATTGGCAAAAATTAAGAAGTATGACAATTCCAAATGTTGAAAAAGATATGAAGCAACAGGATCTATTATGTGTTACCGGTGGGAGTATAATCTGGTACAATCACCTTGGAAAACAATTTGGCATTATCTTTTAAAGTTAGACATTTAAATAACCTATGACCCATCAGTTCCACTCCTAGGAATATATCCTAGAATAATATAATGTACGGGAGAAACATATATAAGAATGTTCTTAGAAGTGCTATCCAAGTGGGAAACAAAACAAAAAGACAAGCAAACAAAAAGGAATCAATACAAATGTCCATCAATAATAAAATGGAGAAAAATGTTTTTGTATAATCAAACCATGGAACACATAACAATAAACATAAACTACAACTACATAATCAAAATAAATAAATCTCAGTAACATATGCTGTATCAAAAAAGCAAACATTAGATGACAATATATAGTGTGACACCTTTTTAAAGTTAAAAGACAATACTACTAAACAATATATTATTTAGACACATGTATATGTGATAAAACCAAGTAAAAATACCCACAAAGGAAACATAAATGTGAAATCCAGAATAGTGGTAACTTGGAATAAAGAAGGAACATTTAGGTAGAAGAAAATCAATAGTAATATTTTAGTTCTTGGTTTGGGGTTGGCTATTAAGTTAATAAAAGACTAAATAAGAAACAAAATAGGCATAACTATAAGACTTCTAAATGTTTTATGTCTTATCTGTCATTTGCTGTTGAGAAATTTATGTAAGTAGACTTACTAACTTAATACCACAGCTAATTTCAGTGAATCAGTAAAGTAACTCTGGGAAAATTGAACACAAGCATAATTATTAAAAGTTCTATGCCAAATTTCTTAGAGCTTTTTCAAAAAAGTAAGTTACAAAGGGCTTTAACAATACCTGATTTCCATGAAGGTCCAAGACATCTAAGCTCTTTAGATTCTCCAGATTTGAAATTTTCTTAATTCTGAAAATAAGAATAAGTAGAATGGAAATACAGATGTATCACATCTATTGCAAATCAAAACAGTCTAAGGCATAACTTATTTTAATTTATTCTTTCTCTCCAGATAGATGGATATATATATATAGATAGATAGATAGATAGACACAGAAAGACATATATACATAGAGATTGTATGTAATTATATATATTAAAAAACATATCCCCATTGATTTAATTGTAATGTTAAAGACGCAGTCCCACTGGGGGAAATGTTCCAAAGACAGCTTAAAAGTGCTCTTTAGGAAAGAACAATTGTACTTCTAGGAACTTTAGCACAAGGCACTTACTCAAAGCAATCTCCTTCACCCTAGAATAAAACTTAAATCCCTCACCTCAGTCCTCAAGGCCCTAAACTGGCTGACTGTTCCTTTAGCTCATCTCCTTCCATGGCTCAGGCTTACCCACTCACTTTGCTCCAGCCACAGGGGCTTTCTTGCTATCTCTAACTTGCTATCTCTAACAAATTCATTTCTGCCTTGGGGTGTTTACCCTTGCTGTTCCTTCTTCCTTAATGTTCCACCAGAACTTCACATGGTTCACTCCTTCCCATTTTTCAAGTCTTGGCTCAAACATCTTCTCAGAGCAGCCTTTCCAAGTGACCCTATTGAAAAGAGCTCTCTTCCTTTCCATCACTCACATCATAGCCAAATCCAGAATTGTATTACCAAAACCAATCCAACCCAATTTAGTTTATAAAAATATTTATCATACACCTATTATGATCTATTGCAGTGTGACTACAGTTCTTCCTCTGATCCTTCTCTCGCCACACCAGCCCCGCCCACACTACTCCATTAGGACCAAAATCCCCTCTCAGCCTCCTCTCACACCTCTCTCCTTGCTCACATGGATTATTTACTGTCTAAGCCACCAGCGAAGCCAAAATAATAAAATATATTCAAGTAAAAAACAGATCACATAAAAACCAATTTTTAAAACTTCAGTTCAGTTCAGTTCAGTCGCTAAGTTGTGTCCGATTCTTTGCGACCCCATGAACCACAGCACGCAAGGCCTCCCTGTCCATCACCAACTCCCGGAGTCCACCCAAACCCATGTCCATTGAGTCGGTGATGCCATCCAACCATCTCATCCTCTGTTGTCCCCTTCTCCTCCTGCCCTCAATCTTTCCCAGCATCAGGACTCATTTTCCAATGAGTCAGCTCTTCACATCAGGTGGCCAAAGTACTGGAGTTTCAGCTTCAACATCAGTCCTTCCAATGAACACCCAGGACTGATCTCCTTCAGGATGGACTGGTTGGATCTCCTTGCAGTTCAAGGGACTCTCAAGAGTCTTCTCCAACACCATAGTTCAAAAGCATCAATTCTTCTGCGCTCAGATTTCTTTATAGTCCCACTCTCACAGCCATACATGACCACTGGAAAAACTATAGCTTTGACTAGGCGGACCTTTGTTGGCAAAGTAATGTCTCTGTGCTTTAATATGCTGTCTAGGTTGGTCATAACTTTCCTGCCAAGCAGTAAGCGTCTTTTACTTTCATGGCTGCAGTCACCATCTGCAGTGATTTGGGGGCCCAGAAAAACAGTCATCCACTGCTTCCACATGTGAGCACAGAATGGTGATTCAGTGTTGGTCACCAATGCCTGGAAACAAGGCAACGGGCTGCATGACTGTCCTGTCAGTGTCCTATCAGAGCTCTGTCAAAAACCTACCTGAGGATCATCTATTTACAACTGACTAGAGCCCAAACTCTGTAAGTTATATACTAACTTGTAGAAAACTAGGAAGATACCAATGTGACCTGAAAGCTTTTATTTAAAAAGAAATTCTCCCATCAAATGGAAGTGAACTAGAAAAAGACAAGGCTCACTCATGACTCAGCAACTACAGACCTCCAGGGACACACCACAACTTGTCTCTTCAGGTCACAGTATGTGCAGTGCTGACGCTCAAATAAGGACCCCACTTCAGGATCTATATGAGGCCTGGCTTTTCAGGTGTCAAAGACAAATCCTTAAGTGAGACACTTCAAGAAATCAAAAGGAAAGGAATACGGAATTCCAGGGTCTAGTGGAAAATTCTGTTATCTATAGAACTGGGTGATCACAAGAAAACCCAGAGAAGTTCTGGTCATGAGCCTGTGAACATCAGGATACCAGATGATCTCACAAAGGTAAACAGAGGCTATAAAAAGAAGTAGAGTTAGATGGGAAGAATTTCAACAGCAAAGTGGTATAGAGGGGTTGGGAGTTCTTTGGTAGCAATGTAAACTTCACATATGGAAGCTGAGCAGGATCTCTCTAGCTTTGGAGCAGAAATCTTTGTTGGATCTGCTTGAATTTAAAGGCATATGGTTGCACTGGATTTTCATATGTGGTTCCAATGCCTTGGACTCAAAGACTGCAGTGCTTTGAGATGTGCGAGGGAGTAAATGTTATTGATTTAACCAGCAGGGGGCAACGAGTCACCCAAGACAAACAAGGAGACAGGGTGGTGGATGTCTTTCTCTCTTCTTTAGCAATCCTCAGCCAGGTTTGCCTAATAACCACTAAAGTACTGCCTCAGTATAGATTTGCATCTTCAAGGCTCACAGGCTCCTTGCTGTGACAAAGTCAGCTGACTGGAGAGCAGGAGGAATATGTTAAGGGTCAGATTTGCTTGTACTGATACTTCAGAAATATGCAATTTGGGAGAATGTGGAAAGTAGTCTTCTGACACATTTTTTTTTACTCCAGAACACTAAAAGTTTTAGAACTGTTTAATAGCTACTTTCTTTACATGAAAAATAAAGTGTGAGCAAAAGTAAACAAAAAACAGATGGAGGACTAGAAAGAGAAAGACAGACTTGTATCTTCAAAGAACAAATTAAAAAAAAAAAAAAATTATTTCCAAGAAGCCAGATAAACTGAAAAGAAGAAACAGTAATGTGGAGAAAAGAAAACCTTCATGCACTGTTGATGGGAATATAAATTGGTGAAGCCACTATGGAAAATGGTATGGAAATTCCTCCAAAGATTTGAAACAGGGGACTTCCCTGTTGGTGCAGTGGTTAAGGATCTGCCTGCCAATGCAGCGGGCATAGTTTGATCCCTAGTGCAGGAAGACACCACATACCATGGGACAACCAAGCCTGTGCACCACAACCACTGAGCCCACACTTTAAAACCCATGTGCTGCACCTACTGAAGCCCACAGGCCACGGGCCTGTGCTCCACAACCAGAGAAACCAGCACAACGAGAAGCCCTTGCACCACAACAAACAGTAGCCCCCACTCACTGCAACTAGAGAAAGTCTGTGCACAGTAATGAAGACACAGCTCAGCCATGGAGAAAGAAAGAATTCTAAAAAAATTTAACATGGAACTACTATATGATCCAAAAATTCCATTTCTGGGTATATATCTGAAGAGAAAAACACCAATTAAAAAGATATGTGCACCCCTATGTTCATTGCAGCAATATTTACAATAGCCACAATATGGAAGCAAGCCAAGTCCCCATCAGTAGATGAATTGATAAAGAAGATGTAGTGTATATATACATGGAATATTACTCAGCCATAAAAAAAATGGAAATCTTGCCTTTTGCAACAACATGGATGAACCTGGCAGGTATAATGCTAACTGAAATACATCAGGCAGAGAAAGGCAAAATACCATATGATTTCACTAATATGTGGAAAACAAAAAGCACAACAAAACAGAAATGGTTATAGAGAACAAACAGGTGGTTGCCAGAGTGGGTAGCGAGAAAGAAATAGGTGAGGGAGATTAAGAGACACAAACTACCAATTGCAAAATAAATGAGTCATGAGTATGAAACATATAGTGTGAGGAATGTAGTCAATAATTATGTAATATCTTTGGTGAGACATGGTAACTAGACTTACTGTGGTGATCACTTTGAAATGTATAGAAATATCAAATCACTATGTTGTGTAACAGGAACTAACAGAGATTTGGAGGTTGATTATATTCATAAACAAACAAAATCAGGAAAAGAAATCAGATTTGTGGTTACCAGAGGCAGGAAATGGGTGACAGGAGGGGGAACTGGATGAAGGCAGTCAAAAGATACAAACTTTCAGTTATGAGATAAATAAGTATACTAGGGACATAATGTACAATCAGTTCAATTCTGTCCCTCAGTCATGTTCACTCTTTGCGACCCCAGAACCGCAGCATGCCACGGCTCCCTGTCCATCACCAACTCCCGGAGTTCACCCAAAATCATGTCCATTGAGTCGGTGATGCCATCCAACCATCTCATCCTATGTCGTCTCCTTCTCCTGTTACCCTCAATCTTTCCCAGCATCAGGGTCTTTTCAAATGAGTTAGCTCTTCGCATCAGGTGGCCAAGGTATTGGAGTTTCAGCTTCAGCATCAGTCCTTCCAATGAACACCCAGGACTGATCTTCTTTAGGATGGACTGGTTGGATCTCCTTGCAGTCCAAACGACTCTCAAGAGTCTTCTCCAACACCACAGTTCAAAAGCATCAATTCTTCAGCGCTCAGCGTTCTTCACAGTCCAACTCTCGCATCCATACATGACACTGGAAAAACCATAGCTTTGATTGGATGGACCTTTGTTGACAAAGTAATGTCTCTGCTTTTTAATATGCTGTCTAGGTTGGTCATAGCTTTCCTTCCAAGGAGTAAGCATCTTTTAATTTCATTGCTGCAATCACCATCTGCAATGATTTTGGAGCCCAGAAAAATAAAGTCTCCCACTGTTTCCACTGTTTCCCCATCTATTTGCCACGAAGTGATGGGACCAGGTGCCATGGTCTTAGATTTCTGAATGTTGAGCTTTAAGCCAACTTTTTCTCTCTCCTCTTTCACTTTCAACAAGAGGCTCTTTAGTTCTTCTTCACTTTCTGCGATAAGGGTGGGGTCATCTGCATATCTGAAGTTATTGATATTTCTCCCAGCAATCTTGATTCCAGCTTGTGCTTCTTCCAGCCCAGCGTTTCTCATGATGTACTCTGCATATAAGTTAAATAAGCAAGGTGACAATATACAGCCTTGACGTACTCCGTTTCCTATTTGGAACCAGTCTGTTGTTCCATGTCCAGTTCTAACTGTTGCTTCCTGACCTGCATACAGGTTTCTCAAGAGGCAGGTCAGGTGGTCTGGTATCCCCATCTCTTTCAGAATTTTCCACGGTTTATTTTGATCCATGTAGTCAAAGGCTTTGGCATAGTCAATAAAGCAGAAATAGATGTTTTTCTGGAACTCTCTTTCTTTTTCGTTGATTCATTGGATGTTGGCAATAGGATAAATATAATTAACACTACTGTATGTTATAAGTGAAAGTGGTTAACAAAGTAAATCCTAAGAGTTCTCATCCCAGGGACACAAGTTTTCTGTTTCTTTCATTTTGTATCTATATATGAAATGGTGAATATTCACTAAACTTGTGATAATCACTTCATGATGTATATAAGTCAAATCATTTTGGGGAGAATGGATACATGTATATGTATGCCTGATTCCTTTTGTTGTTCACCTGAAACTATCAAACACTGTTAATTTGTTATACTCCAATACAAAATTAAAAAGTTCTTCTCAAAAACCATTATGCTATATATTTTAAACTTACACAGTGCTGTATGTCAATTATATCTTAATAAAACTGCAAGAAAACAAACAAAATCTACTTAAGGACTAAAAGAAGGACCTAAAAGTCATGATACTAAAGAATAAATGGAAACTAGATAAACAAATCAGAAACTCCAAGGATCAGAAAGTAGTGAAGAAGTCTCTGGGAGAGATGACCAGGAGCACCTATAAGG
Organism: Cervus elaphus; assembly: GCF_910594005.1. NCBI lineage: Eukaryota > Metazoa > Chordata > Mammalia > Artiodactyla > Cervidae > Cervus > Cervus elaphus. The sequence goes on from NC_057826.1 coordinate 82,435,080, forward strand.
AAAGGCCTCAACTATATGAAAAGTTTCTTTTATGCCTCACTTTTATTGAAGTGAATGCTCTGGTGGCATATTCCAGAGGCATATGTAACCTTGTAAAAGTCACTTCATATCTTCATTTCTTCATCTGTAAATAAGGCAGCTGATCGCTGATATCTGAGTTCACCCCAAATTCTAATACTCTATGATTCTATAATTCTTCTAAATTCCCTCATGGTACCATAATGCTTAGCTTAACACTTGAGCCAACTGTGGTTGATAAACTACACTGATGGGAACTTTCAAGAAACCACAAAGAACAGACAAGAGCCTAGAACACTGGCACATGATCTTGAAAAAAGTATTTTACATTAATTACCATCAGACAGTGAGAATAAAAATTCAAAGTCCATGCTGTGGGGGCTGGGAAGGAATATGGAAGAGAGAAGCCACGCTTAGGTATAATACTGTATCTAAACTTCATGACAATATAAAAAATCAGTTTTGGATTTTACTAAACAGCCTTTCTTTGTAACACTGTAAAAGCTATTCAGTAGAACAGAATGGAAAGAAAACTGTTGAGCAAATCTCAATGGAATTAGTCAGGAATTGAGTAGCTGTACTACACAATAGATCCTTTAAAAGGGAACTGGGGAAGTTCATATAAGATATAATATGAAAAACACACTGAAAATATCGTTTGAACAATAATCAGTATCACTAAATATCAGCAGGGTATTAGTTCCCAACAGATATCAAAATCTCAGTTCAGTCACTCAGTTGTGTCCAACTCTTTGCAACCACATGGACTGCAGCACACCATCACCAACTCCCAGAACTTACTCAAACTCATGTCCATCAAGTCGGTGATGCCATCCAACCATCTCATCCTCTGTCATCACCTTCTTCTCCTGCCTTCAATCTTTCCCAGCATCAGGGTCTTTCCCATGAGTCAGTACTTCACATCAGGTGGCCAAAGTAATGGAGTTTCAGCTTCAACATCAGTCCTTATTCAGGAATGATTTCATTTAGGATGGACTGGTTGGATCTCCTTGCAGTCCATGGCATTCTCAAGAGTCTTCTCCAACATCACAGTTCAAAAGCATCAATTCTTCAGTGCTCAGCTTTCTTTATAGTCCACCTCTCACATCTATACACGACTACTAGAAAAACCATAGCTTTGACTAGATGGACCTTTGTTGGCAAAGTAATGTCTCTGCTTTTTAATATGCTGTCTAGGTTGGTTACACCTTTTCTTCCAAGGAGCAAGTGTCTTTTAATTTCATGGGTGCAGTTACCATCTGCAGTGATTTTGGAGCCCAAGAAAATAAAGTCTGTCACTATTTCCATTGTGTCCCCATCTATTTGCCATGAAGTGATAGGACCAGATGCCATGATCTTAGTTTTCTGAATGTGAGCTTTAAGCCAACTTTTTCACTCTCCTCTTTCACTTTCATCAAGAGGCTCTTTAGTTCTTCTTCAATTTCTGCCATAAGGGTGGTGTCATCCGCATATTTTAGGTTATTGATATTTCTCCTAACAATCTTGATTCCAGCTTGTGCTTCCTCCAGTGCAGCGTTTCTCATGACGTACTCTGCATGTAAGTTAAATAAGCAGGCTGACAATATACACACTTAATGTACTCATTTTCCTATTTGGAACCAGTCTATTGTTCCATGTCCAGTTCTAACTGTTGCTTCTTGATCTGCAAACAGATTTCTTAGGGGCAGGTCAAGTGGTCTGGTATTCCCATCTCCTTGAAGAATTTTCCACAGTTTGCTGTGATCCATACAGTCCAAGGCATTGGCATAGTCAATAAAGCAGAAATAGATGTTTTTCTGGAACTCTCTTGCTTTTTTTTGATGATCCTGTGGATGTTGGCAATTTGATCTCTGGCTCCTCTGCTTTTTATAAAACCAGCTTGAACATCTGGAAGTTCATGTGGATGTTGGCAATTTGATCTCTGGCTCCTCTGCTTTTTATAAAACCAGCTTGAACATCTGGAAGTTCATGGTTCACATACTGTTGAAGCCTGGCTTGGAGAATTTTGAGCATTACTTTGCTAGCGTGTGAGATGAGTGCAATTGTGTGGTAGTTTGAACACTCCTTGACATTGCCTTTCTTTGGGATTGGGATGAAAACTGACCTTTCTCAGTCCTGTGGCCACTGCTGAGTTTTCCAAATTTCCTGGCATATTGAGTGCAGCACTTTCACAGCATCACCTTTTAGGATTTGAAATAGCTCAACTGGAATTCCATCACCTCCACTAGCTTTGTTCGTAGTGATGCTTCCTAAGGCCCACCTGACTTCACATTCTAGGATGTCTGGCTCTAGATGAGTGATCACACCATTGTGGTTATCTGGGTCATTAAGATCTTTTTTGTATAGTTCTTCTGTGTATTCTTGCCACCTCTTCTTAATATCTTCTGCTTCTGTTAGTTCCATACCATTTTTGTCCTTTATTGTGCCCATCTTTGCATGAAATGTTCCCTTGGTGTCTCTAATTTTCTTGAAGAGATCTTTAGTCTTTCCCATTCTATTGTTTTCCTCTATTTCTTTGCATTGATCACTGAGGAAAGCTTTCTTATCTCTCCTTGCTATTCTTTGGAACTCTACATTCAAATGGGTCTATCTTTCCCTTTCTCCTTTGTCTTTAGCTTCTCTTCTTTTTTCAGCTATTTGCAAGCCCTCCTCAGACAACTATTTTGTCTTTTTACATTTCTTTTTCTTGGGAATGGTCTTGATCACTGCCTCTTGTATAATGTCACGAACCTCCATCCATAGTTCTTTAGGCACTCTATCAGATCTAATCCCTTGAATCTATTTTTCACTTCCACTGTATAATTGTAAGGGATTTGATTTAGGTCATACCTGAATGGTCTAGTGGTTTTCCTATTTTCTTCAAATTAAGTCTGAATTTGGCAGTAAGGAGTTCATGATCTGAGCCACAGTCAGCTCCCGGTCTTGTTTTCGCCGACTGTATAGAGCTTCTCCATCTTTGGCTGCAATGAATATAATCAATCTGATTTCAATGTTGACATCTGGTGATGTCCATGTGCAGAGTCTTCTCTTGTGTTGTTGGAAGAGGGTGTTTGCTATGACCAGTGTGTTCTCTTGGCAAAACTCTGTTAGCCTTTGCCCTGCTTCATTTTGTACTCCAAGGCCAAATTTGCCTGTTACTCCAGGTATCTCTTGACCTCCTACTTTTGCATTCCAGTCCCCTATAATGAAAAGGACATATTTTTGGGGTGTTAGTTCTAGAAGGTCTTGTAGGTCTTCATAGAACCATTCAACTTCAGCTTCTTCAGGATTACTAGTCAGGGCATAGACTTGGATTACTGTGATATTGAAAGGTTTGCCTTGGAAACAAATAGAGATCATTCTGTTGTTTTGAGATTGCACCCAACTACTGCATTTTGGACCCTTTTATTTACTATGAGGGCTATTCCATTTCTTCTAAGGGATTCTTGCCCACAGTAATAGATATAATGGTCATCTGAATTAAATTCACCCATTCCAGTCCATTTTAGTTCACTGATGCCTAAAATGTCAATGCTTACTCTTGCCATCTGCTGTTTGACCACTTCCAATTTGCCTTGATTCATGGACCTAACATTCCAGGTTCCTATGTAATATGGCTCTTTACAGCATCAGACTTTACTTCCATCACCAGTCACAACTACCAACAGGTATTATTTTTGCTTTGGCTCTGTCTCTTCATTCTTTCTGGAGTTATTTCTCCACTTCTGTAGCATATTGGGCACCTACCGACCTGGGGAGTTCATCTTTCAGTGTCCTATCGTTTTGCCTTTTCATACTGTTCATGGGGTTCTCAAGGCAAGAATACTGAAGTGGTTTGCCATTCCCTTCTTCAGTGGGCCACGTTTTGTCAGAACTCTCCATCACGACTCGTCCGTCTGGGTGGCCCTACACGGCATGGCTCATAGTTTCACTGAATTAGACAAGGCTGTGGTCCATGTAATTAGATTGGTTAGTTTTCTGTGATTTTGGTTTTCATTCTGTATGCCCTCTGACAGATAAGGATAAGAGGCTTAGGGAAGCTTCCTGATGGGAGAGACTGACTGAGGGGTAAACTGGGTCTTGTTCTGATGGGCAGGACCATGCTCAGTAAATCTTTAATCCAATTTTCTGTTGATGGATTTTCTGTGTGTTCCCTCCCTGGGTGGAGGTAATGAAGATAGTGGTGACCTCCTTCAAAAGGCCCTGTGCATGCACTGCCACACTCAGTGCCCCCGACCCGGCAGCAGGCCACCGCCGACCCACGCCTCTGCCAGAGACTCCTGGACACTCACGGGCAAGTCTGGGGCAGTTTCTTGTGGAGTCACTGCTCCTTTCTCCTGGGTCCTGGTGCATACAAGGTTCTGTTTGTGCCCTCCAAGAGTCTGTTTCCCAGTCCTGTGTAAGTTCTGGTGGCTCTATGGTGGGATAAATGGCAACTTCCTCCAAGAGGGCTTATGCCTTACCCAGGTCTGCTGCACCCAGAGGCCCTGCCCCTGCAGCAGTCCACTGCTGACCCATACCCTGCAGGAGACACTCAAACACAGTTCTGGCTCAGTCTCTGTGGGATCTCTAAGTCCTGGTACACACAAAGTTTATTTGAGCCCTCTGAACATGTCTGGAGGGTAAGGGGTTTGATTCTAAATGCAATTTCACCCCTCCTACCATCTTGCTTATGGCAGACACCACTGTTATGGTAGAAAGCAAAGAACTAAAGAGCCCCTTGATGAAGGTGAAAGAAGAGAGCAAAAAAGCTGGCTTAAAACTCACATTCAGAAAACTAAGATATCTGGTCCCACCACTTCATGGCAAACAGATGGGGAAACAGTGGAAACAGTGGCAGACTTTATTTTCTTGGGCTCCGAAATCACTGCAGATGGTGACTGCACCCAGGAAATTAAAAGACACTTGCTCCTTGGAAGAAAAGTTATGACCAACCTAGATAGCATATTAAAAAGCAGAGACATTACTTTGCCAACAAAGGTCCATCTAGTCAAAGCTATGGTTTTTCCAATAGTCATGTATGGATGTGAGATTTGGACTATAAAGAAAGCTGAGCACTGAAGAATTGATGCTTTTGAATTGTGGTGTTTGAGAAGACTCTTGAGAGTCCCTTGAACTGCAAGGAGATCCAACCAGTCCATCCTAAAGGAAATCAGTCCTGTATATTCATTGGAAGGACTGATGATGAAGCTGAAACTCCATTACTTTGGCCACCTGATGCAAAGAACTGACTCATTTGAAAAGATCCTGATGCTGGGAAAGACTGAAGGCAGGAGAAGAAAGGGATGACAAAGGATGAGATGGTTGGATGCCATCACTGACTTGATGGACATGAGTTTAAGTAAACTCCGGGAGTTGGTAATGGGGATGCCTTGCATGCTGCAGTCCACGGGGGTCGCAAAGAGTCGGACACAACTGAGTGACTTAACTGAACTGAACTGAACCGTCTTGCTGGGGCTTCTCCTTTGCCCTTGGACATGGGGTATCTTTTTTTGGTGGGATCATTATCAAAATCTGCAAGTGTTTAAATCCCTTATGTGAAATGGCAGAGTATATGTGGACTTTAAATCACCTCTAGACTACTCATAACATGTACTACAATGTGAATGCTATATAAATAGTCTCCAGGAACACAGTAAATTCAAGATTTACTTTCTGGAACTTTCTGGAATATTTTTTTCAAGTGTTTTTCGATACTCAGTTGAATCTGTGGATGAAAAACTGGAATCAGATAGCCGACTATAATTTGACAGTCACAAAGTATCAAATGCCCACCCTTAGTTAAGCACTGAGAAGAATCACAAGTGAAACACATAAGCTTAATGTGAATACACATATTTAAAATATAGCCTAATAAAACATAAAGGCCAAAATCTGTTATTTACTCCCACATATGATATGGCTCTGTAAAGCAATGGAAATAATACTTAATAAATGCTATGGGCTTCCCAGGTGGCGCTAGTGGTAAAGAAGCCGCATGCCAACGCATGAGACATAAGAGACATGGGTTTGATCCCTGGGTTGGGAAGATACCCTAGAGGAGGGCATGACAACCCACTCCAGTATACTTTCCTGGAGAATCCCTTGACCAGAGAAGCCTGGTGGGTACAGTCCGTGGGGTCACAAAGAGTCGGACACAACTTGGGCTTCCCTGGTGGCTCAGACGGTAAAGAGTCCACCTGCAATGCGGGAGACCTGGGTTCAACCCCTGGGTTGAGAAGATGCCCTGGAGAAGGGAAAGGCTACCCACTTCGGTATTCTGGCCTGGAGAATTCCATGGACGGTATAGTCCATGGGGTGGCAAAGAGTCAGACATGGCTGAGTGACTTTCACGTTCAATAAATGTTGTTTGGTTTGAATAACTGTCAATATGAAACTCATAAAGCAAATTATAAATGAATCTTAATCCAATCAAACAGTCTTTCAAAAACATTATTCTGTTAGGTTCTTAAGTATTATTCAATGTTGAGTTGCCATCTAGAGACCACAGGAGGACTCAACGTTAGTCCTAAGTATAACAAACAATGACTGATCTATAACGATTACCTGTTTTTCCCCAACAGAAGCACACGGAGGGATCTCAGAGTAGAAAGTCCACTAATTTCTTCAATCTGATTATCATATAGATCCAAGAATATTAGCCTCTGGAGATTGGAGATATTCTGGATCTGAGTTATAGAATTGTGCTGAAAGTTCAGGAGACGAAGGTGCTCTTCCCCGTCAATAATAGGACACACGGTCAGCTTCTGCCTAGAAAACATGTTTAAAGTTAGTAAGGTTCTGATTCAGCAGCCTGCCTTGTCTCAAAAATATTAATAGTAGTATCTTTGTATGCCCACGCTGTGAGAAGAAGAAAAACAGAACCACTTCTTGACTTCATGAACCAAGCATTCTAGATCTAATTGTAAATCACTCATATAAAAACTGATATAGTTTGGCAAGGGTAGTTATTAAAATTAAATCTAGCTCTCATAGTATTAAAAAAAACTCCAGTATTAATTATTTCATATAAAGTTAACCATCAGAAAACACGCAGTGTAATTGCCTTCTGTGGGAGAGGTTGAGATGATTCAAGGAACCATGTCACATAACCAGAGAAATGTGCTTGCTATTAACCCACTGATATACTGCTCAGGCATTGCTCAGCTAGAAAGTTTGCTTAACCCCTTGCTGTTAGATATGTACTGCTGAGAAGGTTTCTCTGCTGGTTACAATGCTAAGATAAGGTTGAAATCCTTCATCCACTATTCTACTGCAGATACTTTGCTAGATTTAAAGATAGGGATTGAGTCCTAAACACACTTATTCATTCAAAATTTGTTAAGGGTTTATTTTGTCCAGGGTTTTGTTTTAGATGCTGGGGATACAGAACTGAACAAAACTCCCCATGTCTATGGAGTTTACATTCTACTCGGAGGAGACAAACAATAAATGACAATAAATGTGCTAAGTTAAATATTTAATATGTGAGAGGGTGATAAGTGCTGAGAAGAAAAAGCAGAGAAAGGTGCTGGAACTGTCAGAGTTGAAGGAGTTGCTGCTTTGGAGAGCTGGGGCAGGGAAGGCTATCCCTAGGTGGTGACATTGGAGCAAAGATCTGATGGAGGTAAGAAAGTGAGCCTAACACGTGGTGAAATAGCATTCCAGGCAGAGGGAACAGCAAATGCAAAACCCCCGAGGTTTAAGCACTCTCGGTGTATTCAGGGAGCAAGTATGCAGTAGCAGGGTGAGTGAAGGCCAGACTAGGAGCAGGTGAGGTCAATTAGGTAAAAGGGAACGCAACTGAATAGTGCTGAGAAACCTATTGGAGGAGTATATTTTGAAGTTTTTTTTCCTATCCTAAAACCCATTTTTATCAATGTCATACTTTAGAACCTCTATAGTACTCTTCTAGAGTATAGTCAAGCTCCTTTACATTACATAGATATAAAATTTCTCTGCATACTCCTGGAAGGATAAATTTAAAACTGGCAACAGTGATTATACCTAGGTAGGAGAACTAAATGGCTGAAAAACAAGGGGGAGGAAGAGAGACTTTTGTACCTTTCAAATCTTGTACTATGTCTACATATTATCTAGTCAAAAAAATTAAATAAGTTGTCCTCACCTTTCTAGGGTCAACCTGTCTGAGTAAAGAATTTTCTCTTCAGAAGAACGTTGGAGAATGGGAAATGAAGGCATTGATGAGCTCACCAAATTAATATGATCACCTATTAAAAATAATATACAAATTATTTGAATAAGAAAAATCTTTCAGATCTTGAAACTAAAATCACCTCATATTTGGAGAACTTTGGCACCTATCAATATCCTTTCTAGAAAATACAGCTTCCATAGCTCTCTGTATTTGAAACTAAAGTTCAGCTTGTTTTCCTCCTCAGGTCTAAACTATCTGTTCTGTACATACCAAATAATTTTTCCCTTGCCTTGTAGATTGGTTGATAGTACAGGACTACTCTAGTGCTACATTTATCCCTTATAATCCTGACTCCTAATACTTTATTTTAACTCTCTTATAACTGAGATGATAGTCCCTCATTACCAGATACATTTGGGCCAGCACTATGACAGCCCTGCCGGATTCTGGACTTTGAAGGTGTCTGAATGGAAGAATCTCCAAATGCTGATAAGGAGCTCGTGGCAGTTTTCATTTCCAGCCCACATAGTTCTGTCACATTTGTTGTGGATGAGATGCAGGATGATTTATTATGAAGCGAAGGACTTATTACTCTTCCATCTCCTTCAAAATATCAAAAAATTTATCACAAAGCTACACAGTACATGACTTTAGAGAAATATAGAGAAAGTAGTTTTGGATAGCAAATGTAAACCTCGAATCATCCTTTTTTCTTTGTATGTTCAGCTACTATTGGTAGAGAATATTCCAGAGACCAAAGTGGATGTCAATAAATCTTGCACATTTGCAGTGAGGTTTTTAGTTAGGGTCTAACAGGTATTTGACACCCCTATGAGGCTTATAAGCTGTTGGTTTGATGTTGTCCCTGCCATTAAGTAGCTTTCAATCTAGTGGGCATATGAAAGTAATAAACTGTACAGAACACAGGCACAAAATGCAGAATAAAAAAACAATACCTATTTATATATTCACACATAAATGTGTCTGGTTATTTTTCACTTAAAGAAGATCAGAGATGGGTTTCAGTGGAGGTGGATATTAAGATATATTCTAAAGACCTAGAAGAATGTAGAATAGTTAATAAAAGATGCTGAGAAGCTCCAGAAATGAAGTAAGACTTGAGCAATGGGTCAAAAATACCAATTTGAACACCAGAAGAAACTGACTATTTTCTTCTACCAAGAGAAAATTTCCTGAAAGCAGCAACTGATGTGGATGGAAGCAAAAAGCAATAAAACGGAACCTAAAGTGCCACAGAATTCTACTGCTTAAACTGACTGATAAGACCAAAAGATGAACCTAAATATAGGAAGCTATCATTCTTTGGGAGGCCATCTTAAAATCAAGTTCCATACATATCATATTAAAGAGCTGTAAAGCAATGATATTTGCTAACATCTCCAGGTATGCAAGATATATATCAAAGTGCACATGCCTGGCTTCTTGAACAAAATACTAGTGTTCACACCCCCCACTCTTCTGAATATCATGAAATATCAAGATAATTGATAATGATGTTCTAGAGCACAAGCATTCAGAACAAAGATCATGTCCATAAATGAACTGGTCTTGTGACATGACCAGTTGCTAGCAAAATACCCAAGCAACCATAAGTCAGTAAACTGATTTGGAAATCAAAAACTGAATAGTTAAAAAAACAAAAACTCGAGTAAGGATTAACTGATTAAGGATTAACTGGTCAGCTAAAAATAATAAAGGAAAAATTCCAAACAATAAACAACCTTGATTTTCCTTGTTAGTGTCAGAGTTAGGTTTTTAAATTACTTTGTTAAGGCTTCAAGCCAGTGCTCAATTTAGAAAGCAAATTTAAATTTAATAAGACTTGGGATGTGGAGGCAATAATCAAGGAGTAAATTTCACTTACAGTCAGTTAATAAAGGAATTTCATCCTCACTCTTTCCACCTCTTATTATACACAGAAGTCAAAATCATGATCTGCATGATGAGCTTACTATCATGATCAGTATGACATACATCTTACAATAAATAGCAGAATACGAGAATGATGAGATAGAAAGGCCTTAAAATCCACAAACAAGGCCCTCTAAACAACTGGGGACCAGAGTGATCTGTAATCGAAACATCCACAATAAATACCCACACACATATACATAGAGTAGAGGTATGTATCAAATACCCATACATACATATATGTGAACTGTTTCATCCTGCTTTAAAGCAAAATTTTAATTGAAACATTTTCTGTTATTGGTAATTTCATATATCACTATTTAATGTACCAAATAGTAGCTTTTGTCTTCCTAATTAAATTTATAAGCTCCTGGAGAAATGGAGCTCATTTTATATTCTTTATATTCTTTGCAGAATCTAAATTCAGTAGGCAATCATTAAATTAACTGATTTTCCAATTTATTGAGAGTTAGTCAGAAATCTATTTTGTGAATGTTATTTCTGTTAAAAAAGAACATCAGAAACTCTTGCATTTTAGTTTAAAAATTCTGAATGAATTCTTTCATAATTAGAATCCCAAAGTGTTTAAAGGCATAATGGTATACATTTGGTAAGAGTTTTTACTACACCACACCCTAGACATATGATGGATGGAGGGGTAGATGAGATGGATGGGTGAGTGGATGGATAGACGGAGAGATGGGCAGGGGGATGGACAGATGGTTGGCTGGATAGATGGATAATACAGTAAATGTTCATATGCTTGTCCACTCAGCCGTATCTTTGACCGTGTTGGTAATCAAAATCCTGATTTTGTATTTTTCATGATTCATCATGATGTTAAGAGTCAAGCACTACCTCTTCCTCTCTATATACATATTTTGGCATTCTTATTCAAGGGATTTAATTAATTCAGGCCTGGAACTGAGATTTTACTGTATAGTAGTCCCTGGCTGACATAAAACTTCAAGGATACAGGGCTTAACTCTTAACATTAATATAAAAAGCCTAAAAGAAATCATATACCAAGTTTAAGACCAAGTAGCCTAACTAAAACAAAGAGTATCTTTACTTTGGGCTGAGAGTACCACTGGTTAATTTATGGCATATGTTCAATTTTGAAAACCATAATTAATTTTGAAAAACATAAAAATATGAAAGGAAGTAAAATTAATTACAATCATTCAGTATCAGAATTCAGTTTATTAGATAGAGATTCCCTCATTTTTCCTGATAAATGGCTACTTAAAATTTTTCCAAAGTTTTGTGCCTTTGGAGGAAGAACAGTGAGTATAGAAGTCAAGAATACAGCTACACACTGTGAGGCCTTCTTTGCATAAAACTGCCTGGAACTAGGAAGGAGGCACATTTGGAAACAATCAGGTACAAATTTTAGAGAGAATGCTTTTGAATAAAATCTTTTAATGAAAAAAATAGGTTTATTTTTCCCTAAGGAATTAATTTGTATTTTATGGGTCATTATTTATGTATAGGATTTTATCCATCTTTCAGGTTCACAAAATTCAGTGCCTCTATACTATTTCCTCATTAGCAAATATCTAGAAATACTTAAACACTTAAATAAATTTATTCAGCCAGATATACACAAATCTGTCTACCAACTTCATCCTCTAACTCAAGAATACCTTGGGGAAAGTATTTAAGTTTGGCTCATGATTCAGAAAACAAATTTAAGAGTTATTATTAAAAATGTAAAGGAAGCTCACAATGTAAACACAAGAAAATTCTATTTGAAAATTTTCAGGTTCACATCTATAGCTCTGTGCCTAATACAGTGTCTGGCACACAGAACATACTCAATGGATATGTACTGAACTGAACCAAAGAAGGGAAGACAGATGTTCTCTGCACTATGGAACAGTGGTTAGGCTGATGTCATGTCCAGCAATTGACCAAGAGAAGAATTCAAGATATAGGAAACAGAAAAGTGATGTCAGATTAGCTGGGCCCAAGAGGAAAGTCCAGAAATTACAAAACAAAAAAAGAAAGCTAATATTGAAAATTGCCACATGTTCATGTAAGATGAACAATCTAGAGAGGCCTATACCGATTATCCTTCTCATGCAATAACTCCTAGATGAGGACAGTACCGTATGTAAGTATTTTGCAGTACTTAAGACTAGTACATTACAGACAGCTAACAATTGTTGACAACTAAGTAACAACTCAAAAGTTCTAAAGAAGATTTCTCCTTGAATTGAACAATACATTTCAGAAATATAACCAGATCATATGAGGCTGTTTTTCAAAGGGTAGTCCACAAACCACATCCATCACAATCTCTTGAGAAGTTATTAAACCACACTTTTCCAAATCCCACCCAAGACCTACAAAGTCAGAATGGGGAAGGGGATGAGGGAAGCACTAAGAATCTGCATTCCTAATAAGATCTTGCATGATGCCACACAAATGTCAAAGCCCTTTGATATAATTCTATAATTATGTGTGTTAGTAAGGGAAAGAGATAGCTTCTTTTCTACTCCTGACTTTCCATTCTTTCCACTGTGTCCTTACTTACTAAATATCTGTGTTCCCATAGTCTTACCCTCACTAATTAGCTATTTTTCCTAATTCTAAGACATTATTTGGAAGCTTCTTTCTAATTCTCTTGTGTATAGCCCACTCCAAACTAAAATATGACAGTTTTTCCTATATTAGAAAAAACCTACTATGTTGTCTACATAAAATCAATTCTGATTTAAACAAATACCCAGTGTATTTGGTAACCAATGAATACTGTCATCTTTAATTGAAGTCTATTTGGATCCAGAAATTCAACATTATTAAACAATATTAAAGATGAAAAATCATATCTGATCTCTATTCTCTGACAATACCTTGTCTACTTGAGTAGTTTCTTTCAAGGTCATGTTGTAAGAGTCGACCAGGGAATGATGGCGTTTCTCTATTTAGCTTGAATTCAACCTAAAAAACATTTGACACAACATTCAGAGAATGTTTTATAAATTTATTTGTACCTTTTTAGATTCTAGATTTAAGTGATATCATATGATATCTGTCCTGCTCTGTCTGACTTACTTCACTCAGTATGACAATGTCTAAGTCCATCCATGTTGCTGCAAATGCCATTATTTCATTCTTTTTTATGACCGAGTAATATTCCATTCTATATATATACCACATCTTCTTTGTCCTTCATTTAAGAATTCCTCCAGTAACATCTATTTTAAAACTTTTTAGAAAAAACTTGAATTGTGCCAGTTGAAGGTGTCCAACTTGGTCAAAGAAGAAAAATTTGTGTTGTGTCTTGAGACATAGTTGTGTGGGAGATGGGTGAGTATATCTGAGTGCTCAGGTGACATGAGGGTAAGAAAACATGTGTATCTCAAAGATCAAATCAAAAGCCAGAAACTAAGGAAACGCCAGGGAGAATATGGGCAAATTGTTTGTGGAAAAGAATGTTCAAATCTTAATTTCTAAATCTCATTAGGGCTAATAAATTTCCACTGCTAATCAATTTTTTCTGGAATGTTAGATATGGGCCCCCAAATTATCACATTTTATCTAATGTAAGAGTCCATCAGTAGTAAAACATGCCATCATTTTACCCACTACTAAGAAAGAAAAACTTTCCCGATTAAAATATTAATATGATCTGCCATCAGTTTTAAGAAGGATCCTGATTTAAGAAATGCTTAAATATCAAAAAAGAAAAAAAAAAACCATCTTACCTCTTTCAATTGATGAAATAAGATTCAGTTTGTAAAGGAAGTGAGGTTTTTTCGGTTTTGCTTTTATTTTTTTAAATTGATGTACAGTTGATTTATAATACTATATTAGCTTCAGATACAGGATGTTGTGATTCAGTACTTTTATAAATTATACTCCATTAAAAGTTATTACAAAATAATGGTTATAATTCTCTGAGATATACAATATATCCTTCTTGCTTATCTATTTTATACACAATATTTTTTATCACTTAATCCTATACCCCTAATTTGTCCCTCCCCCTTCCCTCTCTTTGGTAACTACTAGTTGGATTTGTGTAGGCAAAAAATAAAAATTAGCTTCAAAGTAGAGACCAAAGTAAATATACTTATATTTTCCAGTTTAGACTCTGCTTTTTAAATCATGCTATTTGTGCAGAATATAAAACAATTGATATTCAATCTAAATACAAATCTACTTGAATCTTACTTTGTTTTTTTCAGGAAGCGATGATGTTTGAATAACCAGATGAAGCCCACAGTTCACCTACAATGTAAAAATTAAACCATAAAATATGCTCTTAACTTATACACACACACACTCCTCCCCAAAACAGTACATAAAGATATAACCAAAAAAATTTGAATGAAACAGAATGCTCACTTTGTTTGTTTCTGGTAAATTATCATGTTCTGGATATTTGCTGAAAACAATAAAATTACAACTAATAATTAAAAGGTTTCACTGTGATTTATCTTCCAAAATGTCTGCAATTTAACCCTCTACTTAGCACCTCAGGCCTTCGTCACCTGCCATTTGAGGTCTAAGTAAATATCTCAGTGAAACAGGTAAAGGAGGTGGGGTGCCTGTTAGTATTTTATTAATTAAAAAAAAAAAAAAAAAAAGGAATTGACCAGTTAAAGGAATTTAAATGAAGCTTAGCCTTTCACAGCAGACCAGCTCCACCTTCTGGGAAGCGCAGATCCTGGACAAGACTTTAAATACCCATCACACAATGTTAAATACCCTCCAAGTGCCTTGGTCCAGTCCAGGAACCTCAAGCCTCGGTCAGACAATAGCTTGAGTAGACTGAGCGGTCCTGGTCTCAATACAGCTCATCACCTAGGACAAAGACGCCAGTCAGAAATGACGGTACGAGTGGAAATAAAGAGAAAGTAGGAAACCCAACCTACGTTGCTTGCAGCCCGGCCAGAAACAGAGCGGTATTTCCCGGGAATCATGGCAGGAGACAGTCCAAGAAGATCAGTTAGATCTGCCTTAGAAATGACGCTACAGCACAGATTCAGAGACCGAAAGGGGTCATCTCCTAGGCAACCCGCTCAGGAGTTACCATGGAAACCGTCATTTCCGGTCTGGTCCTCCCCCAAATCCACTGGTCAGTACACTCGTTAGAGCCTCTGGTTATATTTGAGGGGCCCAAAATGTCAGCATTTCCTCGTTCTAGTTTCCTGGTTTCAGAAAAAACAGAGCGTTAAGGTGGAGAGGAGAATAAAACGAGGAAGAGGCCGGCCACCTCGGTAGCTATGACAACCACCACTTCCGGTCCGTCCCTCTTTACTGCCCACCTCAGCTGGGCCCGCGCGAAATTTGTATCCCCTTGCCTGCTCTCAGGGGAAGACTGCTGGAAGGAGGAGGACCTCCAACAGCCGGGTACTCTCCAAGGTAGGGGCCGCAGTTTGGCACTTTCTCGCGGCCAAAGAAGATGCAGCAGAGACGGAGTCGGCAGGTGAGGGCGCTGGGAGTGCGAGGTCGTGCTGAGGGTGCCGGTTCCCAGCTCCCAGTCCCCAGCCCCGAGGCCGCTGCCGTGCCCATCCGCTGCGGCAACACCACCAAGTCCGGGAAGTTGCTGTTTCGCTTTCCCAAAGGGCGGGGCCGTGCGGCTGCTGTGGACAGCTTCGTGCGGGGCCGCCGGCCAACTGGTACCGTTGTAGTGACAGCTCCGTCATCTGCTCCGAACACTTCGCTCCCGTCTGTTTTGATGTCTCTTCGGTTATCCAGAAGAATCTGCGCTTCTCCGAGCGCCTGAGACCCGTGGCGGGCGCCGTGTCCGTCTTGCACCCGGTGGCCTCCCTGCTGAAACCTAAGGGGAAAGAAGAGGAGACGGAGCGGACGGCCGAGGAAGGGAGGAAAGCCCCAGGCAGTCAGGCAGCCCCAGGCTACCCCAGGGCCAACCTCCTGTACTTTCCTCTGGCCCGCCAAGAGGGCTTTCGGCTTCACAGATAAAGGGCCACCCGAAGAGTCCCCCGAGGGTCTCGCAAGGACCCCGGTCTGTGGCTAGGCTCCTTCACTTAGTGTCATCTTGGGAAAGTCACCTCAGCACGAAGGTTTTTGTTAATCAGTGATCTCCAAGAGCCTATTTAGCATTAACACTCTGGAATTATAGTTTCTTCTACCTCCTGTTCCCCAAAACACACACGCACACTCTTTCTTTTCCTTCACGTTATAGAGAAGCCTTCATTCTCTGCTCCTGAGTTTTTAAATACAAAGGATTTAATTTGAGTAAATCTCAAGAAATGAGGTACTTTAAACTTTCTGCATAGCGTATCATTGTATGATAAGCTGCAAGAATTATCAATTATACCGTCAAAATGGTGGGGGACTGGGAATGCAAGATGCTGATGAAAATAGGGCTTTGCTGATGGACATCCCTTCCCCCTCCTAAACTTCCTCTTGACTAGTTGCCTTTAAATTAAATCGTTCCAGTGAGCTGAATTCTCCTATCCTGCTCTCTTCTGCCTACTTTCTCGGTACTCATAAGATTGATTACACTTATTTTGCATCTGGTCGTTACTGCCTTCTTCCCAACTTCCCAACTTCTCAGCCTTCTTTGAGTTAGTCAAACTTCAGCCCTATCACTGTAACATAGATTAACTTATGACTCTTCATTGGATCTAAAAGGTGTTCAGTTTTAGAGATAGGAAGGGTTCACCAAGAAGTCAGCAGACCTGTAACTGACATTCTGGTTTTGAATATACAGAGGTATTCTTGAATTTTAGAGCTGAAGAAAACCTAAGTGATCATATAGTCTAGATTCACAATTTATGCACAAGGAAGCCAATCCAAGGTTAATTTCCTCAGGTTAATTGCCTATAATCTTTTCTCTAGGTCCAATCACCAGACAGAAACTTTCTGCAATACCAACCTGCTTCCTACATGGGGTGGGTGCTTAAGACCCTTTAATGACATCCAGCAGTTATTAAGGTGGAGAATAAAATTATTAACAAAGTCCCTGCATGCTTTTTGCCCCTGCTTGCGACAGCAGTCCTGCTCCAGTCCATGGTCTTTGTTGCTCACTGTGCACCAATCATGCTGATCTTTTCCGTTTTTGAACATACTATATTCTTTCCTACCAAGTCTTTTCTGAATTATTTCATATAATGCCCTGGAATTATGCCCCTGCCATTCCCCATCATCACCAATTAAATCCTTTTACTTCAAAAATCTGTTCAAACATCCTTCCCTTTTGATCTCCTAATTTTATATTCTCATTCTTCAAACACTTCAGTAGCACATGTATTCAGCTGCACTCATCACAGTTGTCATGAAATAATTATGTATTTTGCTTAATATAATGTTTGTCCTCACATTAGAAAGGAAGCTCTCTGACCGCAGGGCTCTTATCTGATTTGTTCATTATTGTATTGCCAGTAACTGGAGCAATATTTTGCAAATTTAAGGAATTCAGTAAATATTTGTGGAATGATTATATGACTATAAGAACAGTTTTCTTTAGTACAATGGAATTTCAGTTCTCTGCCAATTTCCCTTCTCACCAAACTGTATAGCACTCAGGAAATCTCTGCCTTTTCCTTGAACCAACTCCACCATCATTACCTAGCCAGTCTTTACCCAAGCCCATATTTATACATCTATCTATAGATATATGTAAATATGTAGTAAAAGAGTTAAACATGTGCCACACACGCCTTTATACTGTTTTTCTCTTTTCCATAATTCTCCCATCTAATAAAAAACTGGGAGAAGAAAAGCCAGGCTAATAAAACAACCAAACATTTTATAATACAACAAAGGCTAACTATTAAGAAATCCAGAATAGATACCAACTCTGTTTTTCAATTAATAAATATATCCAGCCAGCATTTCTAACAATCCATATTACATTAATATATATGCTGAGTTATTAGGAGACTGTGTAGGTTTTAACAATAGTACTTTAAAAGTATAGCAATAAATAGACTTGATAGCAATAAATATTTTTAGCCTTGATAGCAATAAATTTAGGTTTGATAGCAGTAAATTTTTAGCCAGGTCTGGACCCCAATAGCATCTCTAAAAAACACTACCTGTGCCACCCACCTCTCACTCCTTCCCCCACTCACTTTTTCTTTTCAGGACAAACTGACTAAACAGGAAATTTCCAGTCATTCTACAACAGTTATTGAGGAGCTGTTGTAAACACAGGCTTCTCTGGTGGCTTAGTGGTAAAGAATCCACCTGCCAATGCAGGAGATGCCAGTTTGATCCCTGGGTTGGGAAGATCCCCTGGAAAAGGAAATGGCAACCCATTCCAGTGTTCTTGAGACTTCCCTAGTAGCTCAGATGATAAAAGAATCTGCCTGCAATGCAGGAGACCTGGGTTCAATCCTTGGTTAGGAAAGATCCTTTGGAGAAAGGCATGGCAACCCACTCCAGTCCAGTGTTCCTGCCTGGGAAATCCCAAGGACAGAGGAGCCTGTTGGGCTACAGTCCATGGTATTATAAAAGAGTCAGACACAACTTTGCAACTAAACAACAATTTTAAACACTGTTTTAGGTGCATGGTGCTATAGGTAGATAAATAGAAGTATGAATAATAGCCTATCTTCAGGGAGCTCAAGGAAAGATTAGGGACCACCCCCAAGGAAGAAAGGGGGTTCTGATGAGCACCATACACTGGTAATTTGTTTCATATAGCTAGGATTATTGTCTCTCCTTAACTATTAATTTTGCATCCTTTTTTTTCTAACCCAACTGTATTTTTTAAACTTTAAATTCTGATACAGCTAAGTACAGCAAAGTGCTTAGATCATTAAATGACCAGAAGCTAAGCATGTGTAACCACTATGTAAGTCGAAGAAATAAAACATTACTAGCAACTCAAGAGCCCAAGCCTCAGTCCCTCAGCCCTCCTCAAAGCAACCAAGTTTGCTTTCTTTTGAACTTAATAGAAATAGATTCATATTGTTGGCATTTCTTGCATCTGGCTTTTTTATTCAGCATTATATTTGTGGGATTTATCCATGTTGTTGCATATAATATAGCAGTAATTTGTTTGCATTATTATATAGCAATCCATTGTTCAAATATACCAAATTTTTTTTATCTCTTCTATTGTTGGACATTTAGATTGTTACCATTTGAGGGCTATTTTAAGTAATGGTGCTGTAAATATCCTTCTACATGTCTTTTTCATATGATCTCCCTTTAGATTGACTAGTTTGATCTCCTTACTGTCCAAGACTTTCAGGAATCTTCTCCAGCACTACAGTTCGAAGGCATCAATTGTTTGGCGTTCTGCCTTCTTTATGGTCCAACTGTCACAACCATACATGACCACTGGGAAGATCATAGCCTTGACTATACAGACCTTTGTCGGCAGAGTAATGTTTCTACTTTTCAACACATTGTCTAGGTTCAACATATCGATTTCCTACCAAGAAGCAATTGTTTTCTGATATCATGGCTGTAGTCACCGTCCGTAGTGATTCTGGAGCTCAAGAAGAGGAAATCAGTTACTACTTCCACCTTTTCCCCTTCTATTTGCCATGCAGTAATGGGGCCAGATACCATGATCTTCGTTTTTTAATATTTAGTCTTAAGCCAGCTCTTTTACTTCTTATCCTTCACCCTCATCAAGAGGCTCTTCAGTTTCTCTTCACTTTGTGCCATTAGAGTGGTATCATCCTCATATCTGAGGTTGTTGTATTTCTCCCACCTATCTGGATTCCAGCTTGTAATTCATTAAGCCTGGCATTTCTCATGAGGGGCTCAGCATATAGGTTAAACAAACAGGGTGACAGCAACTTGTTGTACGCCTTTTTTGATCTTGAACCATTAAACAAACAGGGTGACAGCAACTTGTTGTACGCCTTTTTTGATCTTGAATTAATCAGTTGTTCCATACAAGATTCTAACTGTTGCTTCTAGATCTGCATACAGGTTTCAGACTACTAGCAGCATAATCAGAGTTTATGTTGTTTCACGTTCTTGCTTACACTTAGGTTGTCAGTCTTTCACACTGAGTTCTTTTGAAAGGTTTACTTTGCATTTTTCATTTCATAAATGAAATTAAGGAACAGCTTTTCAAATGTTAATTGAACATTTGGATAGCCTCTCGAGTGATAATGCCCATTTTTCTGTTCGATTATCTTTTTCTTATTGATTTAGAGTTCTTAATACATTTTGTCCTCACATTTTCTTCTCCTCTTTGCTCTTAATAGTGTTTTTTGTTGTACTGATCTTTTTTCTCTTTTTGATGTACTTAGTTCTTAATTTTAATGTAAGCCAACCTAACAGTCTTTTTTTCTGAATACTTAATGCTTAAAACATGCTACTTTGCTTTTCTTCATAAACTTACTGTTTCTAGTTTTTACATTCATATCTATAATCCATTCAGTGTTTTCCTGTATGAGGTGGAGTTTGTTTCATTTTTTCCTCATAGAAAGATACCCTGTTGACTTAGCGTCTTTTATGGAAAAGACTAGCATTTCATTGTCCTGCAGGGTCAACTTTGTCATAAATCAAGTTTTCATACACACATTAGCCTGTTCCCACATTTTAAAATTCTGCTCCATTTACCTGTTTGCAAATCTTTACACCATTATCACAGTGCTTTAATTACTATAGCTTATGCTAGAAATTAATATCCAGGACTTCCCTCGTGGTCCAGTGGCTAAGACTCCATGCTCCCAATTCAGGGGGCCTAGGTTCAACCCCTGGTCAAGGGACTAGATTCCATATGCTGCAACCAAAGATTCCACATGCCACAACTGAAAAAAAAGATCCCACATGCCACAACTAAAGGCCCGGCCTAGCCAAATAAATTAGAAAATAATAATAATGATTAATACTCATTTGGCATATTTTCCTGATGAATGCTTATTTTCAATAATGATTGTTTTTTATGCCATTAGTTTAAATGTACTTTCTAAAATTCTTAATTCTTATAAGCCCTTAATCTAAATCAAAATTGAGGTAATTGAGTAAGTAATTTTACTTTATATGAAGGTTACTATTGAAATTAAAAATCACAGAACATGGAAAATAAAACATGTGGTCATTGTACAACCAAAGAAAATGAATATCCAGATGATTAATTCCTCTTACCTCATTCATCTTCCTTATCCATTCATCTGTTGATGAGCCCTTAGGTTGCTTCCATATCTTAGCTATTGTAAATAATGCTGCTATGAACATTGAGCTGCACATTGAAAGATTTACAGTGTTTTTCTTTAATTTTTAAAGGCCTTACTTTTTTTAGAGAAGTTTTAGGTTCCCAGCACAATTGAGAGGAGGATAGGTTTACCCACTGCACCCACACATGCATAGCTTTCTCCATTATCAACATTCCCCACCAGAATGGTACATTTGTTCCAGTTGATGAAGCTACAATGATATATCATTATCGCCCAAAATCCATCCTTAACATTACAGTTCACTCTCTCATCTTTCTACTTTTTCAATTTTTATTTACCATTCTTCTCTTTAACTTCTTGAACATTAAATTAGACCATTGATTTTCAGGATTTTTGTAGTGAATGGCAGATGGAAGCGCTGAGATTGACATGCTTATTTCCCAAAAGTAGAGTTCAGTAGAGTGGTATTATTTGAGGAAAACTCCTGAAATGATGATACATTAGAAATACCTTGTGAAATACTTTTTTGAATGGTGTTAAAACTGCAATCTAACTTAGTCAAGCCTAATAAAATTTTTCTATAGTATTATGTACATTTAATAAATGTATATAATGAGCATAGCATTGACTGAATCCCACAAGTTTTAGATTTCAGATATTTTTATTATTATTTAGTGGAAAGCATCTAATTTCCACTGTAATTTTATCATGGGTTTGCTGCTGCTAAGTCACTTCAGTCGTGTCTGACTCTGTGTGGCCCCATAGACGACAGCCCACCAGGCTCCCCCGTCCCTGGGATTCTCCAGGCAAGAACACTGGAGTGGGTTGCCGTTTCCTTCTCCAATATCATGGGTTTAGAGGTATATTAAAAATTTCCGGGGGGGGCCAAAAAAAAAAATTTCCAAACGTGCAGGCATTTTGTAGTTGTATTTTTGTTAAAGACTTCTAGGTCAATTATACTGTCACCAGAGAATATACAACATATGGATTTAATCTTTTGAAATGTACTGAAACTATATGAGGCCTAACATGGGTCAGTTTTTATGAAT
This sequence comes from Cervus elaphus, assembly GCF_910594005.1. Taxonomy (NCBI): domain Eukaryota; kingdom Metazoa; phylum Chordata; class Mammalia; order Artiodactyla; family Cervidae; genus Cervus; species Cervus elaphus. The sequence continues at coordinate 82,457,264 of NC_057826.1, forward strand.
GTTCCATGTACACTTGAGATGAACATGCGTTCTGCAGTTGAGTACATTTCTCCGTATAGGTCTATTAATCATGTTGTTTAAATTTCTTATCCCTGTGGAATTTTTGCCTACTTACTAGTTACTGAGAGAAGTATGTTAAAAATCTTCCACCTCAGTTTTTAATGTACATATTTAGCCTTCTAACTCTAACAATCTTGTGTTACATATTTTGAAGCTGTGTTATTATATAGCACCAATAGAGCAATGCCAGCTTTCTGTAGGTTAATGTTGCCATAGTACATCTTTTTACACTCTTTTTATTTCAGTCTTTCTGTATCCTTAAGAGTTTAGGCATTACTGTGTCTTATGGTTGTCCCTTTGAAGAGACTGTATCTTTTATCTCCTCCTGAGTTTTTCTCTTTGTTTTCCAATTTGACTATAATATGCATAGATATGGTTTCCTTTGTTCTCATTTCCTTATTTATATTTGGCCATGCTGGGCCTTCCCTGCTGCATGTGAACTTTCTCTAGTTGCAGTAAGTGGGGCTACTTTGCAGTTGTGGTGGGTGGGCTTCTCACTGTGGTGGCTTCTCTTGTGGAGCACGGGCTCTAGGGTCTTTGGGCTCAGTATTTGCTGCTCGTGGGCTCTAGATGTACAGGCTCAGTAGTTGTGGCGCAGGGGTTCATTTGCCCCATGGCATGTGGAATCTTCCTGGACCAAGGATCAAGCCTGTGTCCCCTGCATTGGCAGACAGATTCTTAACCACTAGACCACTAGGAAGTCCCTGTTGTTTTTATTTTAGTGAATACATTTAGTACTTTTGTAAAACCATGATTAATGCCTTCTATTCATTTTGGTAAATTCTCAGATATTATTTGTTCAAATATTGTTTCTGTCCCATTTTCTGTTTTACTTTGGGCCTACAATTAATATTACATGTTATGCTTTTTCATCTTGTCTGCTATTTGTTTTAATGACCTTTTCTATAGTCTCCATCATTTTGTCTTTCTCTCCCTCATTCTAAATATTTTCTTTTGACTCATGTTCTGGTTGATTAATAAATATCTGGAAAGTCTGTTTCTTAAGCTTTTAATATAAATAAATAATCATGTATGTGCACAAAAGATTTATATTTAAAGATTTCTAATACTATGGATTATTTTAATAAATTTTAGTTTATCTGTACAGTAGATTATATACAGCCATAAAAATTATATGTAGACTATTTAATAACATAGAAACATGTATTAAAGAGGAAAAAAGATTATAAAACATATGATCAGAATTTTAATAAATAAAAGACAAAGATATGAAATATAACAAAATATGAAGTTGTTAGCCATAAATGATGGAATTATGGCTAATTTTTTCCTTTTGCTTCTCCGTTTGGCACAAATTTTCTTCAGTGATAAAATGTTGTTATAAAGAGAACAAAAGGTATTTCATAAAGCCTGAATAAATTCCTAAAACTCCATTTTATCAGCTGTACATCTGTTTTGTAAAGAAATATATACTTATGCTAGACTTTTATAATGCTTGGCTTAGAAATAGACATAGCTGTCAAAATTAGTCATAATTTTATAAACACAAAGATAAGATTTCAATTTTTATTTAAATCCTCAAAAATAGTAGGTGTAATTATTCATGTTACAAAAGGACTCTACTAAAATTTCTTCATAAAGTTTCTTTAACTTGGGTATTAATAGCTTGTGCACAGATGGGCTCAATGAAGGATAGAAATGGTATGGACCTAACAGAAGCAGAAGATATTAAGAAGAGGTGACAAGAATACACAGAAGAACTGTACAAAAAAGATTTTCATGACCCAGATAATCACGATGATGTGATCACTCACCTAGAGCCAGACATCCTGGAATGCGACGTCAAGTGGGTCTTAAGCGTCACTACAAACAAAGCTAGTGGAGGTGATGGAATTCCAGTTGAGCTATTTCACATTCTGAAGGATGATGCTGTGAAAGTGCTGCACTCAATATGCCGGCAAATTTGGAAAACTCAGCAGTGGCCACAGGACTGGAAAAGGTCAGTTTTCATTCTAATCCCAAAGAAAAGCAATGCCAAAGAATGCTCAAACTACCACACAATTGCACTCGTCTCACACACTAGTAAAGTAATGCTCAAAATTCTCCAAGCCAGCAATACGTGAACCGTGAACTTCCAGATGTTCAAGCTGGTTTTAGAAAAGGCAGAGGAACCAGAGATCAAATTGCCAGCATTCGCTGGATCATTGAAAAAGCAAGAGAGTTCCAGAAAAACATCTATTTCTGCTTTATTGACTATGCCAAAGCCTTTGACTGCGTGGATCACAATAAACTGTGGAAAATTCTGAAGAAGATAGGAATACCAGACCACCTGACCTGCCTCTTGAGAAACCTGTATGCAGGTCAGGAAGCAACAGTTAGAACTGGTCATGGAACAACAGGCTGGTTCCAAATAGGAAAAGGAGTACGTCAAGGCTGTATATTGTCACCCTGCTTATTTAACTTATATGCAGAGTACATTATGAGAAACACTGGGCTGGAAGAAGTACAGGCTGGAATCAAGATTGCCAGGAGAAATATCAATAACCTCAGATATGCAGATGACACCACCCTTATGGAAGAAAGTGAAGAAGAAATAAAGAGCCTCTTGATGAAAGTGAAAGAGGAGAGAGAAAAAGTCAGCTTAAAGCTCAACATTCAGAAAACTAAGATCATGGCATCCAGTTCCATCACTTCATGGCAAATAGATGTGGAAACAGTGGCTGACTTAATTTTGGGGGCTCCCAAATCACTCCAGATGGTGATTGCAGCCATGAAATTAAAAGATGCTTACTCCTTGGAAGGAAAGTTATGACGAACCTAGACGGCACATTAAAAAGCAGAGACGTTACTCTGCCAACAAAGGTCTGTCTAGTCAAGGCTATGGTTTTTCCAATGGTCATGTATGGATGTGAAGAGTTGGACTGTGAGGAAAGCTGAGTGCCACAAAATTGATGTTTTTGAACTATGGTGTTGGAGAAGACTCTTGAGAGTCCCTTGGACTGCAAGGAGATCCAACCAGTCCATCCTAAAGGAGATCAGTCCTGGGTGTTCATTGGAAGGACTGATGCTGAAGCTGAAACTCCAATACTTTGGCCACCTGATGTGAAGAACTGACTCATTTGAAAAGACCCTGATGCTGGGAGGGATTGGGGGCAGGAGGAGAAGGGGACGACAGAGGATGAGATGGCTGGATGGCATCACCGACTCAATGGACATGAGTTTGAGTAAATTCCAGGAGTTGGTGATGGACAGGGAGGCCTTGCGTGCTGTAGTTCATGGGGTCACAAAGAGTCAGACACGACTGAGCGACTGAACTGAACTGAACTGAACAGCAACCAAAGGTGCTCACTGAAATATATTTTCAATGGTGTAGGTAAAATTACAAAGCACTTCTTTTCATTTCTCTATCATTTATTTTTTCTTCCCACAACCCTTCTTACATTTTCCATATACCTTTTCTTAGCCTCTCCACGTAATTTGAAGGTACTCAGTTTTACATTGCCTTCTAAATATCCAAATTCTCTTCCTTTCTACCTCTTATTTTCCCTACAAATAAAAATTTCCATTTCACACTGTAATTTTTCTCAGGAAAGCATTAAAAACATTAAAGCCAATCATGTCATCTTACTGAAGTATTCCTTATAGTGTATAGAGGACTGATGATTATGTTTTATTATTTTCTTAAATAATGTTACTGCTTTACTCTAATATTTAGTACTATTACAATAATAGCTAGTAGTAGTATCTCTTCCAGCTGTTAATTTGGAGAAAATATAATGGGTTGTAAACAAATAACTTAATAGCAAATAGATTTCTGCTTGACCACAGTGCTTAGCAATTTTTAATTTAGAAATAGTAAAGAACAGTATGGCAGAGTTCTTAAGAACTTGGGCTATCGAGCCAGCTTGCGTAGGTTCAAATTCCAGCCTTCCTGATATGTGACGTTGATAAGTATTATCTGTACTCTTTTACTATTTATAACTTTAAGAAATAAAATCATATAAAGTAGACCTTACCTTTGATATAATTCTCCTCTGATTTATATTTTTAGATTGCATGTGAGAATCAAGTTATACAAACACAATGGATGTAGGCCTGCATATATCTTTTATAATTAGTGTTTTTGGGTTCTTCAGCTAAATACCCATGAGTGGAATTGTTGGATCATATGGTAGTTCTATATTTAATTATTTGAGGAGTCTCTGTATTTTCCATAGTGGCTGCACCAATTACATTCGCATCGACAGTGCAGGAAAGGGTTCCCTTTTTCCCACATCCTTGCCAATACCCATTATTTGTTATCTTTTTGATAATAGCCATTGTGACAGGTAGGTGATGTCTCATTGTAGTTTTGACTTGCATTTCCATGATGATTACTGATGTTGAGCATCTTTTCATGTGCCTGTTGGTCTCTGTATGTCTTCTTTGGAAAAATGCCTATTCAGATCCTTTACCCATTTTTCAATTGGGCTATTTGAGTTTTGTTATTGAGTTGAATTATTTTTATATTTTGGATATTAACCCCTCATCAGATATATCATTTGCAAATATCTTCTCCCATTAAGTAGGCAGACTTTTAGTTTTGTTGATAGCTTCCTTTGCTGTGCAAAGGCTGTGGCTTTATTTTAAATAGAATATAGGGAACTTATAGTTTATATATTACTATTTACTTTTTGCATACATATTTTTGATTATCAAATTTTCTTTTATTATTGGATGAGTTTATTGGGGGGGTTATATTTACCTCAACATCTTCCATATTATTCTTCATTTAATAAATACTTACTAAACATACTTGTGCTAGACAGTTGCCCTAGACACTAAGGATACATTGGTGAATAACACAGACAAAGATTCTGCCCTCTTGGTGCTGAGCTTTTAGTGAGGAGTCAGACAATAAACAAGGAAATAAATGAATAATCTCAGATAGTAATTATTGCTTTGAAGAAAATCAGCAGAGTAAGATGGTAGAACATCATTCGGGTGGGGGAGAGCATTTACTGTTTCAGGTAGGATAGTCAGTAAAGGCCTCTATGAAGATACAATGTGCTCAGAGACCTGAATGATCAGAAGAAAGTGAAAGTCGTTCAGTTGTGTCCGGCTCTTTGCGACCTCGTGGACTATACAGTCCCTGGAATTCTCCAGGCAAGAATACTAGAGTGTGTAGCCTTTCCCTTCTCCAGGGGATTTTCCCAACCCAGGGATCAAGCCCAGGTCTCCCACACTGCAGCAGATTCTTTACCAGCTGAGCCACCGGGGAAGCCCAAGAACACTGGGGTGGGGAGCCTATCCCTTCTCCAGCAGATCTTCCTGACCCAGGAGTTGAACCAGGGTCTCCGGCATTGCAGGGGGATTCTTTACCAACTGAGCTATCAGGAACAGCACATGCTCTGGAATTTGAGGAGTAGCAAGAAGGCCAAGGTGTCGCTGGAGATAATGAACTAGGCAGAGAATGATTAGAGATGAGATTGGAGTGGTATATAGGACCATACCACCTAAGACATTTAAGGTCGCAAGCATTTTATTCTGGGCTTAAATTCTGTTTTGAATGTATTCTTTGAGCTGGTTTAGCTAGTATTTATTTCTTATTCTTAAAAAACTTGATTAGATACACATGTAAAACCATTAGACTTAGGTGAGAGAAGAAAGATATGACAAGTGTGAATATAAAATTTGATCAGTCAAAAATAAGCCTCTAGGAATTGTGGAAAGATGGTAGTGGTGAACAGTGTCATTTCTTTAAATCTCCCCAAATTTCTCCATGAAAGCAAATAGAGTAGTCCTACTCTGTTAGTAGCAAAAAAGCTTGTACCAGATTAACCCTCCCATGGATGACGTGTAAATTTGGGGAAGAAACATACCAGACAACTCTGGAGGGGGGACTAGGGAGCATCTAAAGCAAGTAGGACCATGAAGTCAGTCTTCAAGAGTTGAGTTGCACTTGGGGAGATGTCCTTTATGTGACTTTCCACCCAGGTACACTCCCTGTTCCATACTGTGAAAGGCAGTAGAACTCAGGCAGAAAACTGCAGCCTTACTGGCTTGAGGAGTCAAAGGTGAAAATTAAGGATTATCAGAATGAAAAGTAATAGTCATGGAAAATGAGAAGCCACTCGGGAGGGGGAACCAAAATCTGCTTACAAATTCTACCCAGATCCTTGACTAATCACTTTTATGTTTTGTAGAGAGACCTCAAGGGACCCAGCAAAAAGCAGCAGTTGGAAGCCTTACTTTAGTTGCTATCCATCATAGTGGGAACAGGGAGTTTGAGGCCAGTCAAGTTAACTGGCTATTTGAACAAAATCCATCATGCTTTGGAAGAAGAAAACAGAATTTATCATCCAAAATATCCTGTGCAAAATTTAGAATTATTACTTATGCAGAGAAATTGGAAAGCATGACTCATAATCAAGACAAAAATAATTGATAGAAACCAACCCCAAGATAACCAGAAGTTGTGATTACCAGGCAAGAACTTTAAAGGAGCTATTATAAATATGTTTAAAGAGGAAAATATAGCAGTATGGTAAGAAGAGTTAGGGAATCTCTGCGGAGAAAAGGAAGCCATAAAAAAAAAAAAGAGCCAAATGGAAATAAATAAATAATTTAAAAAATTTTTAAGAAAGAGCCAAATGGAAGTTCTAGAACTGAAAACAGACTATCAAAACTGACAAAAGAAAAAACAGAAAATCTGAATAGCTTTACAGTTATTAAAGAAATTGAATTTATAATTATCCTTCCTTTCACAAAGAAAAGTCTAGGCCCAGATGACTTTACTTAAATTCTATCAAACTCATAAGAAAAAATGCCAGTGTTACACAGCTCTTTCAAGGGAAATGGACTGGCAAACACTTGATTTCATATTATGAGTTTAACATCACTCTATTACCAAAACTAGGCAAAAAAAAATTATAAGAAAAGAAATTACAGGCCAACATCCCCTGTGGAATAGATGCAAATATATTTAACTTTTAGTAAACATATCCTGCAATATATTATAAGACTAATATAACATGTCCAAGTATAGTTTAGCTCAGCAATGCAAGGTTATCTTTACATTAAAAAGTCAATGAATGTAGGGACTTCCCTGGCGGTCCAGTGGCTAAGACTTCCAATGCAGGGGGCCCAGGTTCAATCCCTGCTTGGGGAACTATATCCCGTATGTTACAACTAAGAGTTCACATATACCACAATGAAGATTGAAGATTCTGTGTGCTGCAACTAAGATCTGGAGCAGCCAAGTGAATAAATAAACACTTTTTTTAAAAAAAAATCAATGAATGTAATTCACCACATTGAGAGAATGAAGGATACTAATCATATCATATCATCTAATATATAATCTCATTAGATTTAGAAAGAATATTTGACCTCAACATCCATTCATGATTAAAAAAAATAAAAGAAACCTCTTAGTAAAATAGGAATAGGAGGGAACTTAATTTCTCAATCTGATGAATGACAGCTGTGAAGTATACACTAATAATATCATAGTTAATGTTTAGGGGCTGAAAGCTTTATTCTTAAGATCAGGAACAAGGCAAAGATATCCATTCTTCAATATTACTATTTAATATTCTGCTAAAGATCCTAATTAGTTCAATAAAGATAAAAAGAAGGAAAATACATAGATGTTTAAAAGGAAGATAAAAATCTGTTTCTTTCTATTGATGACATGATCATATACATAGAAATGCCTATAGGATCTATAGGAAAGCTACTAGAGCCAATATGTGAGTTAGTAGTCAAAGTACAAAAATAAACTCTTTCTATATAGTAGCAATAAGTAATTATGGAGAATGAAATTTTAGAAATCCATACCACTTACATAAGAATTCCCTGGCCGTCAAGTGATTAGGACTCCATGTTTCCATTGCAGGAGGCTGGAGTTCAACCCCTGGGGAACTAAGATCCCACAAGTCACATGGCAGGGCCAAAAAAAAAAAAATCCATACCACTCGCAATATGGAAGTGCAAAGTATTTAGAGTAACCAAGTGTTAGAGAGAGAAAGAGCAACTGGAACTCTCATACATGGCTGTTGAAAACATAAAGTGTCATGACACTTTGGAAAACAGTTTGACAAACTTTCATAAAAGTAACATACCCAAATCATTCAACCACATAATTTCATTCCTTGGTATCTATCCAAGAGACATTAACATATATGGTCACACAAAGAATTTTACACAAATGTTCTTAAAAGTCAAAACCTGAAAACAACCCAAATGCTCATCAACAGGTAAATGGATAAACAAATAGCATTATATTCAAACAATGAAATTCTCTCAGCAAAGAAAAAAAAAAAAAAAATAGAACAAACATATAGGTAACACCATGAATGAATTTTGAAAACATGCTGAGAGAAAAAATTCAGACTCAAAAAAGAGTACACACTCAGTATTTCTGTTTATGTGAAAGTTTAGAAAAGAGAAAAATAAACTTGTATTAACAGAAAGGAAGCAAGTGTAAGTGGTTGTCTCTACTGGGGCGGGGAGGACACTACCTCAAAGGGTCAGAAGGAAGGGTTTGGGGCTATGCAAGACTTTTGTATTCTGATGTGTTGAAAGTTACATTGGCACACACAGTTATAGTTGTGTAAGTCACACCTTTGTGAAGTTGACTAAAGAAAAAAGCAATACATGCTAATTACCAAATGACAACACAAACAATAAATTCAATAAATTTAAAGTAGGCTTCACAGAATAGGTAAAACTCTAATGACCCTTTGAGGAGAAATAGGATATAGATATGTTATATTTTTTAAAAAGAAATGGAAAGCAAAGAAAAAGTCAACACTGGCATGAATGCAGAAGAGGGTGGGATAGAGCAGAGTTTCCCACTGCCCAGGTCTGGAGATCCCTACCAGTGGGTGGCCTGTTAGGAGCCTGTGTGACACAGCAGGGGGTCAGCAGCGGGTGACTCAGCAAAATTCATCCGCTACTTCCTTTCAGCTCGCATTACAGCCTGAACCATACCTTCTCCCCCCACCCCACCCCACCACCCCCACTGGTGGGAAATTGTCTTCCATGAAACCACTCACAGGCGGAAAAAGGTTGGAGATCTCCTCTAAAAGGGCTAGAGGGATTCTATTGTTATTAGATTGAAAGCAGAGGCTCCTAGGAGGAGATTCCTAGGATGTGGGAGGAGAAAGCTAGAGGCAGAATATTGCCAAAACAAGGGGATTGATCCTTATCCTTTGAGCTCTGAATGACCTTTTGCGATTTATTAATGGGAAAGTATGTTAGGCAAATAAATCTGGAGTATGGTGTGAAAAGAATTGACAGAGAGAATCGGCTTCCACTGTAGCAGAGGATGGGGTTCTCAAGGCAAGAATTCTGAAGTGGTTTGCCATTCCCTTCTCCAGTGGACCACATTCTGTCAGACCTCTCCACTATGACCCGACCGTCTTGGGTGGCCCCACAGGGCATGGCTTAGTTTCACTGAGTTAGACAAGGCTGTGGTCCTGTGATCAGATTGGCTAGTTTTCTGTGATTATGGTTTCACTGTGTCTGCCCTCTGCTGCCCTCTCGCAACACCTACCGTCTTTGGTTTCTCTTACCTTGGACGTAGGGTATCTCTTCACGGCTGCTCCAGCAAAGCGCAGCTGCTGCTCCTTACCTTGGACGAGGGGTATCTCCTCACGGCTGCCCCTCCTGACCTTGAACGTGGAGTAGCTCCTCTCGGCCCTCCTGCGCCCCGCAGCCGCCGCTCCTTGGAGGTGGGGTTGCTCCTCTCGGCCGCCGCCCCTGACCTCAGACTGGTTCCAAATAGGAAAAGGAGTACGTCAAGGCTGTATATTGTCACCCTGCTTATTTAACTTATACGCAGAGGACATCATGAGAAATGCTGGGCTGGAAGAAGCACAAGCTGGAATCAAGATTGCAGGGAGAAATATCAATAACCTCAGATATGCAGATGACACCACCCTTATGGCAGAAAGTGAAGAGGAACTAAAAAGCCTCTTGAAAGTGAAACAGCAGAGTGAAAAAGTTGGTTTAAAGCTCAACATTCAGAAAACTAAGATCATGGCATCTGGTCCCATCACTTCATGGGAAATAGATGGGGAGACAGTGGAAACAGTGTCAGACTTTATTTTTTTGGGCTCCAAAATCACTGCAGATGGTGACTGCAGCCATGAGATTAAGAGACGCTTACTCCTTGGAAGGAAAGTTATGACGAACCTAGACAGCATATTAAAAAGCAGAGACATTACTTTGCCAACAAAGATCTGTCTAGTCAAGGCTATGGTTTTTCCAATGGTCACGTATGGATGTGAGAGTTGGACTGTGAGGAAAGCTGAGTGCCAAAAAATTGATGCTTTTGAACTATGGTGTTGGAGAAGACTCTTGAGAGTCCCTTGGACTGCAAGGAGATCCAACCAGTCCATCCTAAAGGAGATCAGTCCTGGGTGTTCATTGGAAGGACTGATGCTGAAGCTGAAACTCCAATACTTTGGCCACCTCATGCGAAGAGTTGACTCATTGGAAAAGACCCTGATGCTGGGAGGGATTGGGGGCAGGAGGAGAAGGGGACGACAGAGGATGAGATGGCTGGATGGCATCACTGACTCAATGGGCATGAGTTTGAGTAAACTCCGGGAGTTGGTGATGGACAGGGAGGCCTGGTGTGCTGCAATTCATGAGGTCGCAAAGAGTCGGACACGACTGAGCGACTGAACTGAACTGAACTGTAGCAGGGGAGGGTTCAGTCCCCTGATGGGGAACTAGGATCCAGCGTGCTTCAGCCTGCATCACTCCTCCCCCACCCCACAAAAAAAAAAAAGAGAGAGCGAACTGGCTAGGGTTAAGATGACAGACTTCTGCAATGGTCTTGGCTTGAGAAGATAAAAGACTGAACTAGAGTAGGGGAAGGTAAAGAACGGAGGCAACAAGAAAGAAGAATTGATTGGACACAATGATTAATTTAGACACTGGATTGGTGAGCAAGGAGAGACTTGTACACCATGACTGAGTTTTTAAGCCTGGGTACATAAAAACAGCAGTATAATTAGTAAAAATAAGAAGGAGCCAGTTTGTGGAGAAAGATAGTGATTTCAATTTTAGGAATCAGTTGTCCAAGAGACCTATTGTGACCCTACTCTTATTCTCTCTTAAGACTGGATGAAATGTCATTGCATCTACCAAAGCATGTCATGCTTAACCCACCAGAGCATTTATCACTTTGTTGTAAATGACTGTTTACCAATATCCCCCCACTAGACTCTACCTTGAATGTGAGGATTGTCTTTCATTAGTATTTCCATGTGCCAAGCACTGTTCTAAAGGTCTAAGGGGTTTGCAAATGTTCTTGTCATGCTTATAAGTTATTTGCTAATAAATGCTGAATGTTGAATTTGAGAGAATAATGGAGCAGGAAAGCAGATGCCTTTCTCAGGCAATTAAGAGTGGTGAGGCATGGAGATGTAGCCTTGGGAGGCATTTACAGAAAAGTAATACTTGAAGCCATGATGTAGAATCCCTAAAGGAGAGCTTATAACACTCCTGTGGCATTTAATGTCTTCATTACTTACCTAGCAAAACTGCTCCAAAATAAGAAGCAGGAAAGACCAAGAAAATTGTACAAGCCTGCCTTATCTATTAATCAACAACTTCTGAGTATTCTGGAACTGGCTCTTGAGATAACTAGCAAAACAAAATCAAACAAACAAAAAGACCCCAACTCTGTCTGGTGTTTGATGCTTGCCTCTTCCCTTTCTGTGCCAAGAATAATGAAGCAATGACATTGAGAAAGTAGGAGAAAAATTCTAGGAAGATGGCAGCAGCCTGAATGTACCTATCCTGGCTGAGTACAGAAACTTGAACGCAGGCTGCACCACTGAGCAACTGTATGAGCTTAGACAAGTTACTTCATCTCCCTGGACCTCAGCCTTCTCGTCCGAGAAACTGTGATTTTAGTACAGACATCCTATTTTTGTTGAGAGGGTTAAGTAAGTTACAATATGCAAAACTTTCAGAAACAGTGCTTGACAGAGGGTAAGAACTGCATAACTCTTAGCTAGAATGAGGGATGTGCGGTTGCTAAGAGGATGGGCCTTGTAGCTCACTATCTGGACTTGAATCCTGGCCCTGCCACTTACCAGGCACGTTACTTTACCTTTCTGTGCCATGTTTCTTTATCTGTAAAGTAGGACTGTCATTAGTACCTTTGTCATGGGCTTGTGAAAATTAAATGAACAGCAACTGCTGAGGACAGTGCCCAACACAGAATGAACATTATGTCGGTGCTAATTGTAACTTCCATCAACCCTACACCCCTTATATCTTGATTCTCAAGCCTGTCTTCAGTTATGTCCAGACTCTTCAGTGGCCTCTCATCAGTCAATAGGACTATTGGAGGTTTTCAAATAAGGTCACATAGTGACACTAGATGGGGTTGCTGAGCTAAGGCACCTAAGAAAGGCTGGGCAGCCGTATCAGAACTCTGGAGTTGAATGAGACTTTAGGGATGATCCAGTCTGCTCTTTTCATTTTGCAGATTAAGAAACTAAAGATCAGGGAAGTTATCTGATGTAATCCCAGCCTGAAATTTTCTCAACAATCCAGTCTCTTCATTTCTGGTAAACCCCATCCAATTTCTTATCAGAAACAATGGAAAAATGAAGCTGGATATGTTTACAAATCTGACTTCTTCTCTAAAATAATTTGATCAAGCCCAAGTGATAGTGAAATCTCCAAAGAGGTGGGACAAAACTGCTGTCATTCACTGATTGCTCTGTCTGGCATATAGTAGATCATCAGTTAATATTCGTTGTATGAATGATAGGGATCTATCATGTTTTTAAAGCTCTAGAGATTTTAGATCTTCCTCAATATCTGTTCCATGCTGTCTGAAGTGGATTCCCTTGACATACATGTCTATTCTTCTCTGTCTAGCTTTCATGAAGATGTTAGAGCTAAAAAGAACTTTGGAAAAATCATCCAGCCAAAATCCCTCATCTTGTCAATGAGAAAACTAAATGAGATGATTTGTCCAAGGTCAGCTAACTGACTAGTGGCAGAGCAGAGATTAGAATTTTCCCTAACTCATGGTCTTTAATAAAAATTCAAGACACTATCAAATTTTTTTTCCACCTGTCCTTTTAAATGTTCCCTAAACTTTCCTCCAAGTCACAGATGACTCCAGCTTATTATTAATTTTGAAAAAAAAATTTTGTAACTTCCCTCTGGGAGCAAGCTTACCTTTCATATCCTTTTTCCCCCCTGATTCCATTCAAACTACTAACCTGCCCTATCATGGCTACTCACCCATCTACCCTTTGTTTCTTCTGGATCCTAATCCCTGCCCTTAAAGAAACAGTAGGTCCTCTTTCCACTGGTGCGAGCAAGGATGGGTCTTCAGATATTCCTAGGAGGCTGCCCCTGCCTTGTTATTAATACTTTCAGAACAGATGGATTCCAGATATCTAGAACACCTCCAGGATTGTTCTAAGATGGTTCTATTCAGGGTCTCAAAAGTTATGTTGGACTGTGTGATAACATAACCCAGGGTGTCCCAGAGTGTGCCTTAGCTGGACTAAATGACATTCAGGTATTTTTGCTACCACCACCTAGGAAATGAAGAATTTCTATATCCAAGAACTGTTTCCCTGATATCCCAACAATTTGTCTATAAGTTCTAAGGAGCAGTTTATTTCTTTACCAACCCTACAATAGATTTTTTAAGTGACCATAAATTCTTCTACTCTCATCAAGAGGTAAAATTTATTTGTCCACTCCTTGAATCTGGCTTGGCTATGTGACTCACTTTCACCAATGGAATATTAGCAGAAGTTATGCAGACCGAGGCTTTGAAAACACTTGAGTATTGAGCTTGTCCTCCTCCTGTGCTTGGAAACCTAATATCACTATACGAATGAGCCCAGGCTAGCCTGCGGGAGGACGAGAGGCCATGTGCAGAAGAAATCAGACTCTTACAAGAGCCTTGGAAATGCCAAACATCTGAATGCGACCATCCTAGATCATTCAGCCATTGCCAACGTGCCCGCTGACTAGAGAAGCTTGAGTAAGTCCAATAGCATCAATCAAGCCTGTCCAAATTGATGAACTTCCCAACCAACCCATGGAATTGTGAGCTGAATTACTGGTTGTGTTTTAAGTCATTACACTGGAGTTACGTGTTATACGACAAATATCACCTGATGTATGTGTCATGGCAGAGGCTCCCTAAGGAAAAGGCAATCAGTGCTTTCTTCTTCATCTTACCCCTCATCCTCCGATTCTTCTATCATCATAGATTTAGTTAGCTCTTTTGACTGTATATGATGTTTAATCTCAATGAGCGAATAGCTGAATACAATAGGTATTGGTTCAACTGCAAATGTAGACTTAGGTTACCTCTGCTTGGCAATCCATTGTTAAGGGCTATTTCTCTCTCAGGCCTTGGAAACTCTTCAGAAATAAGGTTCCCTTTCACTCTAGGAATAGATCCACACCATGGTTTCAGATCAAAATTACTCTCCTCATGGTCATGACATCTTTCTTAGATTCTAATTATGGAACTGCCCTGGTCTAGATTTCCTCTTATTAAAGTGATAATAATTTTCTCCTTTTTGACAATGTTTTCATCCTTTTAGACTACACACACTTTTGGAAACTCTAAATTGTATCGCAACTTGATCCCCAACATCTTCCCAGGCTTCTAAACCCCTATTCTGGATCCCTAAACCAGACCACTCAAGAAGTGACTTCTAAGTATTCTTATCCTCTGGGTTAACCTTGTAGCACTATATGAATATTTTTTCACTCATTCAACAAACTGAGGGTAAAATCAATCATGACAGAAGCCGGCCTTCCTTTAAAGACCTTACAGCATATCTAAAAATTCTTTAAACCAATTCCAATCATGTTTTAGTTAGAATTTGATTCCCAGTTGGGAAGAGAATGAAATGATGACTTTGAGAGGGATAAGAATTACCTAATAGGCTTATTTAGAATAGTTCTGTCCTGAACTGTTTTACTCTTTGGAGTTGATGCAACTTCACATGAATTTGACGTGTCACCAAAAAGTGGTAACCAACTATATGGCATTCATTCATTTCTAAAAATGAAAAACCACAATGGAGTTAGCGTGACATTGCAGCAGGATTTTTATGACAAAGTGTGGGATGCTCTGCAACAATCCCAATTCAATTTGCTGATGACTCACCCCTCCAATTTTCAAGTCTATAAATCAATGGAAAAATCATGTCCTGCATCTTTGATTTAGCATCAGTCTTTGCTGATGGAATCCTCAGAGGGTTGCTGTGGGAAATGACAGGGCCTTGCTCTGCATACAACAAGAATTTTGCCTGGACACATTCCAAACTTAAAATAAACTGTCCCCTGGATTTTGAACCAAACTAAAAAAAACCAAGAAAACCTCTCAGTTTCTGAAACTCAGCGTGTCAAAAATAGGAATGTTTGGGGCTGAGTTTCCCCAACTAGGAAACATTTCAATAAATAATTTTTTTCTACCTGTAGCTTAGTGTTTTAATTTTAATAATATTTTCCTATTATTAAAGGGACAATGTGTTGAGTGTAGAGGATTAAGAAAAAACAAATAGGCAAAAATAAACAAAAGTCACCTGTTAATTTAAGACCCTGCCTAAGCATGGGTGGGGAAAGGTTATAAACATGAAACTATAACACTTTTGTCTCTGTTAACATTTCCATCTTCCCAACCCAGGGAAGATCCCCTGGAGGAGGGCATGGCAACCCACTCCAGTATTCTTGTCTGGAAAATCCCATGGACAGAAGAGCCTGGCAGGCTACAGTCCATGGGGTTGTCAAGGGTCAGACAGGACTGAGTGACTGAACACACACACACACTAATTAGCTCCAGTCAGAAAAGAAAAGGAGGATGTTGGAAATGTATCAGGGACAAAAGTGTTTCTGTTTAATGTTTACAACCTTTCCCCACCCATGCTTTTTAAAGAGGACTTGTGTGTGTGTGTGTGTGTGTGTGCATGTGCTGCTTAGCTACTGAATTTGTAGATGATAATAACCAGTAGAGCTACAGATCTGCACCAGCAGCCTCTAATGGCACATAACCCTAGGGGGTCACCAGTCCTAAGTCTGCACATATATCCCACAGCTGCCTAAACACAGTTTCGGGATTTGGTAGTCCAGTTTTGTGTTGAAGCCTCTGATAGGTTCACCCTTGGTCAAACATCTTTTCAGGTCCAATCAACTATCACTGGAAGGGTGGGGCCACTTGATACACATATGGCAGCCTAAAATTCCCCTTTTGTATTTGGAAGGATGGGGCTATGGGTAGGACACGTTGTTTTAGAAGATCAAGTAGGGAGGAAATGATTAATATCTATTGTGCAAATGTAATGCAATCCAGAATTCATGACTATTAACATTTCAGTGCATTTTCTTACTTGATATGCTATTTACAGCAGTATATATGAATTTTGTGTTTGACTATATATGTAGCTCTGTGCCTTGAGCTCTCATTTAATAGTATATCACAAGCCTTTCCTCTCATCATTAAAAAAAATTTCCTTTGATAGTGGCATAATACTCCATTGTATGGATATTACTGTAATTTATGAACTATTGGGTATTTGTGTGATTTTCAAGTCCCTACGACTTTATATAAACTGCAGTAAATATTCCTATACCTTAGTCTTTGCATACATTTCTGATGAGTTCCTTAGAGATACCTAGAAGTGGGATTGCTAGTTCAATACCTATAAATATTTATTTACTGCCAGTTAGTTTTTTAGAAAGGCTGTACCAAAGGCCCTCTCACCATCAATGACTAACTGTCATCATCTCATTTTGTCACCAATTCTTACCCATTTATAAAAACAAAACAGACCATGAAACTGGGCATTGCCAGTGTGTACAATTTTTACCAATCTTTGTATTGCATTCAATTCCTCACTGAGGCTGACCAAGGTTTAAAACTAAGATTCTGAAAATATGGTCCCGAGAATAGTAGCCTCAGTATCACCTGGAAACTGATTAGAAATGCAAATTCTCTGAGATGCTGAATCAGAAACCCCCAGGAGACGGGAGCCAACCTGAGTTATAACAGGTCTTCCAGGTGAATCTGATGCCCGCTCAAGTTTGAGAACCACCATTTGAAAGCACTGAAGTGTCATTTCTAAGCTCTCTTGAGTGTTTCCCCTTTTGAGTGCCCAAATACCCATTTTCTGGAGGAGAGGGTGACGACGAAGGATGAGATGGCTTCACCGACTCAATGGATATGAGTTTAAGCAAGGTCTGGGAGATGGTGAAGGACGGGGAAGCCTGATGTGCTGCAGTCCATGGGGCTGCAAAGAGTTGGACACGATTGAGCGACTGAACAATAACAACATTTATTTACAAGGGCCAATGTGACATAGCATGAAGGCAGGGCTTTATTTTAGAGGGCCCGGGCTGTAAGTCCTGGATGACTCCCTACTGGGTTTGCATCCAAACACGTGTAATAATGACTTATTATACTGTTATAGCTTACATTTCAAGGTGAACATTTTTTCTATATCATTTAGCCCAAATGTGACACTGGAGGGAAGTTTAAGCTAAGTTACCCCAGATGTTTCATGGTTACGCAAGAGTGCAAAACAAAACATGTTTTCCCCACTGAATGAAAACACAATATAAGTTTTCTTTAGCAGCTGTGGCTGGAGATTGCAAAATGGAATAATCTGGCCACCCTCCAGGCTATTTGCACCCCTCCCCCTCCCTCAAGGGCAAAGGACAATCTCACCAAAGAGAAGAGAAAACAGTGCTCTGAGTTCACAGCTAATATTGAGAAACGGCGCTTCTGGGGCATCTGGAATAAATCAGAATAGAGGTGACAGAGAGGAGGAATACAGAGCACCTCGCCCTACGACCTCTGGATCAGACTAGTCCATTCAGAATGACTCTGAGCACCATGACCCCAATATTCATCTCAAAGCAATACATGCCAGGGTTTCAGGCAGTGTGCTGAGTGTAGTAGAGAAAACTGGGGAGATAAAAGTCTTTGCAGTGCCCTTCGAATAGCATGGCAGCCGTGATGATCCTCTTCACCCATATTTAATAATTTCCCCATTTCTAAGGCTGTTTAGACCTTACTCCCATTGCATCTCCAGAAGAAAGCAGGGTAGTATAATGGGAAAAGTGTGGATTTGAAGTCAGATATCATAACTCTTCATGTCTGTCGCATCCCAGCCATATGACCTTTAGAAAAAGCCACTCAATTTTTCGAAACCTCAGTTTCCCTGAAAAAGGCTTCATTGGCATTTCTACAAGGATTCAATAAGGTCATTTGCACAGCAAACAGTATTTGCTCTTAAATGGTCACTCCCTTTAGCTCCTTTACTGTACTTTGGTGTCTTAGTACTTCTGTCCCCCACTTTGGTGTGACGGACACATGAAAAGTACTCCGCTGATGCTTAAAAAACCAATCTCATCATGCCTTTCAAAATTCCTTCACAGGAAGTTCTTTTTCAGATACTCTTGTCTATCAGTCTTTAATTGATCCTTCATAGGGCCCCTCACACCTCTTTTTCTGGTGAGCATCTAAACTAAGGATTCTTGCCACTAATTCATCCCTTTATGACTTAGCCTGGGTCCCCCTCGGATGTTCCTCTGGAAAGGGAGAAAGGAGTGAGAGATCATGCATTGAGATGTGGTATCTCCCATTTGGACTTGCCAGTCCAGGGCGCTGTGCCTTCAAGATTCTCCTTCAGATCAGCCTCCAACTGACCCAGTGCTACTTCAAGTCTGTCACCAAATCTTCAGCCCAGAAAATTTCCCCGAAGGCCAGACATGACTTTGAGTCCACCTGAAGCTCAGACCATGTCCAGAATTATACCACCTTTCAACTGCCCTCCTAACCCTATCCCCTCCTTCTTGGTCTATCAGAGACCAATCATTTAATGGCCCTGAGGGGTTCAACTCTGAAGAAAGGGACAAGAATTGAGTAGAACTATTTTAATTCCTACTTGATTTAGTTTAATTTCCTTGCAGTGTTACTGATCTCCTTAGGACCCTCGTACATGGACCAGTGCTGCTTAGCATTGGGTTAAGTGTCTCCAGATGCCCTAATATCCCCTACTTTTATCTGTACCCTCACTGCATGAAGCCTCTGAGGTCTTAGAGGCTAAGGTCTGCATCTGATGTTGAGGATTATTTAAACGTCCAGAATCTTACCTGGAAGGCTAGGATGATTGCATGGGATGCTTGTCCAGATCTCCTTGCAGGCAACATAATCTACCAACCAGGGCTGCAGTCTTAAATACTGGTTAAAACTGTCTTTGCTGGGCATTCAGAAAATATATGCTGAATTCTCCTTTCTACATTTAATTGTGAAATATCGACATCATTAAGTTATTCCTTCATTCAACAAATAGTTAATAAAACTTGCTATTTACCTGAACAATGGGAATACAGTGAGGTTAAAGTGGTGAGAAAGACATTCATGTCCCTGCCTTCATGGAGTTTACTGTCCATTGAAAAATCAGACATGAAGCAGAGTGAAAAACATGATGAGTTTTGCAAAAGCGTAAGCATAGGATGTGTATCAAACCATTTATCAATCAAGTGTGGCTGCATAATATTGGATTATTAATTTTTTAAGAGTAGCCTCTAATTTTTATTTTATTTTATTTGGCTGTGCCATACAGCATGTGGGATCTTCGTTTCCCCAGGGATCGAAACTACCCCCTGCATTAGAAGCATGGTCTTAAATCTTAACCACTGAACCACCAGGGAAGTCCCTGGATTATTATTATTTTTAGGGATTTATCTTGAACCTTACAACCATTAAAGTAAATATCCAAGTCTGTGCCTCCTTGCCGCTAGGGCAGGATCAGCTGCAGGGTGATCCTGGTTTGCCCAGAACGTTCTTGATTTGGGCAGAAAAGTTCTGTGGTCAGAGAAAACCCTCAGTCCTGAGAAAACCATGACAGCTGGCTGCACCTGTTGTCCTAGGAAAAGTCTGGAGCAGAGCTCTTTGACTTTGGTTTACAAAAGCCTTAGTCTTTCAGGTTAACTGACATAAAACCTTCAAAAAAGTCAATTTCAAAAAGCAACAACAGCCACAATATAAAAAAAGTTTGCTAGACTAAAACTATATTCTAGAATAGTATAAAGTTAAGAATGTGTGACTCAGACTCTGGATTTTGTTTTTAAGCATAAAAATTATTGGAATGAAACATTTGGGAATAATTTGAATACAAAGTAGATATTAGATGACTTTGTGGAAATATTGATAACTTTGTTGGGTGTGATCGAGATGTTGTGGTTATGAAGACAAATGACTATTTTTAGAAGACACAGTCTGGAGTACTTAGAGTTCAGTAAGTAATGATGGCAAAATATCAACAATCTTTTAATTCAGTAGAGTTTATAAGTATGAGCACTTTTTCTTATTCTTTCAACCTTTCTGTATCTATGAGAATAATAAAAAGTATTGGGAAAGAATTTAGCAACCATTGAGCAGAATACGATTTGAGATGAGAGTAACTTCTCTGGGAACTAGAAAATGATTCCTCTAGAATGAAAGCAAGAGGAGAAAGGAAAAAAATGGGTGTTTGTCAGTGGTGTTAATTCTAGGCACACCAAATCATGGCAAACCCAGCAAAGATCCCCATGCTCCAGTTTGGGCCTTGAAGAAGCAAACTTGGCATTGAGGCAGCCGAGAGAGCTTCTGACTGAGAATGATCTTGGTAGATCCATTCCTGGGGAAACAGACAACTGGTGACCAGATGACTGTGTGGAATTTTGATCCAAATCCAAGTTACAGGAAAAGCGCAAACTAAAACTGAGATTGAGTTTCCAGCAACCCAACGAGCTACACTTTTTCCACATCTGAGTTTATGTTGTTGTTCAGTCTTTAAGTCACGTTCGACTCTGTGACCCCATGGACTGCAGCGCACCAGGCTTCCCTGTCCTTCACTGTCTCCCGGAGTTTACTCAGATTCATGTCCACTGAGTTGGTGATGCCCTCCAACCATCTCATCCTCTGTGGCCCCCTTTTCCTCCTGACTTCTATCTCTATCTTCTATCAGGGTCTTTTCCAACAAGTCAGCTCTTCACATCAGGTGGCCAAAGTATTGGAGCTTCAGCTTTAGCATCAGCCCTTCCAATGAATATTCACGGTTGATTTCCTTTAGGATTGACTGATTTGATCTCTTGCTATCCCAAGGGACTCTCAAGAGTCATCTCCAGTATTACAATTTGAAAGTATCACTTTTTTGGCGCTCAGCTTTCTTTATGGTCCAACTCTCACATCTGTACATGACTACTAGAAAAACCCCAGTTTTGACTATACAGACCTTTGTTGGAAAAGTGATGTTTCTGCTTTTTAATACACTGTCTAGCTTTGTCATAGTTTTTCTGCCAAGGAGCAAGCATCTTTTTTTTCTTTTTTAATCTTCTGAGTTTATGGACTGCATTTAATGTCCTAGACCCTGAGCTGGTGACTCCGGAAAGGTCCATCTGAGTGAGTGACATTTTGGCTGACAGATTAGTAGGAACTGGCCTGTGGTAGGGAATGGGGGGTGCCAAATTAGCATTTCAAGTACCTGAAGCTCAAGAGAGTGTTGGTGGCTGGAAGCAAACTGAGAGAAGCTCCACGTGGTTGGAGCAGAGACCTAGGGCCAGGGTGACAGGAGATAAGGGTGGGAAGGCGGGCAGGGGCCAGGATGTGCTAGAGCTTTCAGACCAAGTGAAGGAAATCACACACACCTTCCCTCCTCCAGATCCTCAGGGTCCATCCTTCTCTCTCAACACCCCTGTCCCACGCCAGTGCCCAGGCCTCAGGGATCCTGGGGTGCTGGGTCTGGGCTACAAATTAGAAGTCACTCTGACCGGGCACTAGGTTCCTTCTGCAAAAGGGGTCATAATGAAGGAAAGCCCCATCTTCTGAATCTGTTACCCATGATTTGGGGGCTCCTTCCACCCGCCCTTTCTCACTCACTAATGCCATTCATATGTGATCCTCATTCCTGCAGCACCCCAAACACGCCCAAGCATCAGTGGGATTTCCCTGGGTGGGGGGGTGGGTCTCACATGTGTTCACAGGTGAGTCTACCTAGTCATCACCTGGTAGTTGTAGGTCATCCTTCCTCTGCTGCCCAGGGTTTCTAGGCTGGACAGTGCCCCCTCCCCTGGGCACAGCTGTGTCCACCAGGCACCACAGGCTCCATCCTGCAGCTGAGGAGGGGCACCGGAGGTGCCAAAGCTGCAAAATGTTCTGGCAAGCAGCAAAGAATGCCTCCCCCTTTATGTGTATGTTCAACCAGTGGGGTTCCACAGTCATTTTCCTTCTGCACAAATAGTTTATATTGGTTATAAGAAAACAGCTCTTCCCATTTTAATACCCTGGCCCCCCAGTTTTCCATATAACCACAGAGCATCAACAGGGGTTTGGTAGCAGGGCTTTGGCCCATAAGTAAACACACATCAGACACTGAGTGGTCTGCAAACCACTCTTCCTTTCAGACAGTGGAACCTTTGTTAGTGGGACAGGCTGGTGGTGCCTGGCTCCTGTGTCCCTGGGATGACTATTTTCCTGGGAGGAGCTTTCTCTTGTAGAGATTCCTGAGTCTGCTGGCTGGTTCTCGGAATGCGCCAGATCCACATGAGCCCCAGCAGAACGCATAGCTTGGGCTCCTCCTGGGACCCACACTTTTGTCTGTGTCCCCCACTAGATCAGGATGGTTGAAAGGAGACAGGATCTTACTTGCTCTTGTATCCTTGAAAGGTGGCACAGACCTGGCCGCCTGTAGAAGGTGCTCAATTTATTTTTATTGAAAGACCATCCCATACACTTACCTGTGGTCACCAACTTCAGCTTGATGGAATCTACTCAGGATATTGTTTAAAAAACAGATTTCTCAGCCCTGTTCAGACATCTGATTCATTAGATCTGGGATAAAGGTCCAGGAACTTGTGTTTTAGTAAGATTGCAGGTAATTCCAATATAGATGGTTCTTGAATCTCCCTTTGCTTCTACCTCATGCAGGCCTAAAATATAGACACTATTAGCCCTTTAGCTCCTTTGTGAGTATTAGAAATAGGCACCTTTTCCCCTTCTAGCGGTATCAAGGCCAAGGCCAGGGCAACAGCTTGGTGAGCAGAGTTTAAGCTGTAGTTTCAGTCCCTTCCTACTCTTTATCAAGCATCCTTGTACTATGTACAACCTACACAACTGTTTGCAGCAACCTGGTCAGAAGTCTGCTTCTGCAAAGAGATGATAATTCACCTTTGAGTCACCTTGTTTCTCAGCTAACTCTGTGAAACTGCTGGGATTTAATTGGGCTCTTTACTCACACCTGGAAATCAGGTGAGCCAGTAACCAGTCTCCAGATCTTTTAAGAGAGGCCTGGGAAGGAACATGAACTTGAATCTGACGCAGAGGTTCTTATCCTTTGCCACACATTAGAATCACTTTAAGAGTTTTGGTGCCTGAATCTCACCCCCAGAACTTAGTTGAATGAGATACAACTTGGGCATCAGACTTCTGAAGGGCTCCCTAAGTGATGCTAATGCACAGAATCTCAGACCCAGCAGGGTTCCCACCCCAATTGAGTTGAAGCTTTCACTGCTGTGTGTCTTCCGAGGAACTGGAGGGCTGGGGATGTGCTCATCTTTCTGATCAGAAAACGCAATTGACTCTCTTGCTCTGAGTGATCCAGCTTTGTTCTAGCTCTTCAGACTTTCCCTAATTGAATATCTCTGCTTGTGCTTTTTGGCACTTCTGCCAATCACCTTTACCCCTGACATTTCTGAATACTCTCCTAGAACCAGCCCTCTTCTCACTTCCCTCCCAGCCCTAAAAAATCCATCTATTTTTAGTGTGTCTTACTCCCCAGCAGTTTGGTAGACTAGTCTTCTACCAGGCATAATGGCTGGCAAAGTTTAAACACTGTCTCTCTGAAGTTGTGCCAAAACAATTTGATAATATACCACAAAGAAATTCATGTTAAAATAGCAAGATGTTACTTTGAAATAGTGGGACCCAAGCTTGAGGTGCTGCTCTTTTGGGGAGAGGGAATCAAACTTAAGGGAGTAGGAGACAGTATCTGAGAGCCTAGGAAGCCCCCACTGTTTTCGCCACTTGCAAAAATGACTGGACTTCCACTAGTAATGCTGGTGATGCTATTCTTGCAAAGGGATTGTGCGTGCTAAGTCGCCTCAGTCATGTCTGACTCTTTGCGACCCTATGAACTGTAGCTAGCCAGGCTCCTCTGTCCATGGGATTTTCCAGATAAGAATTCTGGAGTTGGTTGCCATGCCTTCCTCCAGGGGATCCTCCTGACCCAGGGATTGAACCTGTGTCTCTTATGTCTCTTGCATTGGCAAGCAGGTTCTTTACCACCAGGGCCAGCTGGGAAATAAAGGGATTAGGAGAAGGAATAAATAATTCAATTGCCCCAATATAATATGAGTTCCCAGGAAGAGACCGTATTCTATCCTTTTTTGAATTCTGCTTCATTCTTACCACAAAACCTGTATAGTTTTGTCATGCAACAAATGTTACTGAATGGTCAACTTTTTGAAATTAAAACTTAACATCAATGTATTGAATGGCTGTTATATCCTGAGTTCTGAGCTAGTTGTGTCCATAGATTATTTCATTCAATTTCAGTAAATCCTCAGGTATTGGTTATGATACAGACTAAGCTGCTTGAACAAAGATATCTCAAAATACAGGGTTAAGCAAGGCCTGAGTTTCCTTTCCTTCTCAAATGATGGTCGAGATAAATGATTCACTAAATCAGTCCAGGGTTTGTCTCTGCCATCTTTAACATGTGGCTTCCATCCTTAAAGCCAAGGTGGTTGCTCCAGTCAATGGGCAAAGAAAAAAGTCCAGGGAGGCACATCTACATTTCTAGAAGGCACAACCCAGAAAGCATTTTACTCCCATCTCATTGGCCAGAATTTAGTCACATGATTAGGACAATATACAAAGCATTCTGGGAAATGTAATTTCTAGTTAGGTGGTTATTGGGGATTTATATTATTTAATAAGAGAAGTATATTGATGGAAAAGGCTCTTAAAACACCTTATATCTGTGGATGAATATCTTAATTCTTTCTGAAGCCAGAAATGAACTATAGAAAGATCCTGATTTCCTGCCCAGAGAGGTTCTGTTTTGTCAGTATATTCAGAATTAAGTTGGCTCTAAAAGGCTACCTCAATTTATAAAGATTTTTGCAATTAGACAAAAAGTACCAATTTCTTGATTTACAATGGAGGAAGGTACATATGCAGTAACTGCAACATTTGTGTTCCCCACACAGGCTAAGACTTTCCTGGGAAGAAAGTACTTAGAAGGCCATATCACAGTGCATACCAGCATACACTGAGCACCTCATCTGGGCCAAGGGCTGTGCTAGGCATTTTCCACAAACACCCTGATTTAATCTGTATCTCTAACTTTATGAGATAAGGATCATTCAGACCATTCTACAGGTATGAAAACAGCAGCAGGAGGTTATGGAGCTAAGATGTGGCAAGGCTGGTGTCTGACTGCAGGTCTATTTGATAACAGAGCAAGTACTTTTTCCACTACACCCTGCTGCTTTTCTAGCAAGTGTCAAGACATCCTTGGTGATGTTTTTATAGGCTGTGCCTCTTTGTTCAGGTTTCTGCTACAACGTTTATTGCAGTGGACACATTCTCATTATTGAAGGCTCTCTTTTCCAGACTCCCTCCATATTCTGGTATTCATGGATCATGTCTTAGTCACTTTACAAAATTGAGGCCAACACAGAGCCTGGTATTTGTTACATGCTTAAACAAATGATTAAATAAGTAAATAAAATGCCTCCTGCACTGATAGTTATTGGAAGGGTCTTTCAGAGTTAAGTTTTTGCTTTAATTTAACCTCAGGCCATCCCTATGCCTTCTCAGTGTTTTTCCTTCTGTTTTATCCTCAGAAACTATGGAAAAAAGCTATGTCCCAGTTTGAGTTTACTATAAAAATGAGCTCTCAAGATTCCAGGGGAAGGGAATGGTGCCAACTGTGGGCTGAGGTCATGATTTTGCTAAAGGAGACTTTGCTAATCATCTCAATACTGATGCAAACCGCCAGCAATGATGCTAAACACAGGCCTGGGTGGAACTGGCTCCATTCCCTGGCCACAGGCCTGTGAGGGAAGAAGCTGGAAACCAGAAGGGGCCCTTTAAAAGGCCTGGTTCCTGCACCAGTGACACAGGATGAGGAGCTGTGTGGGTAGGATTAATCAAAGCAAGCGTGAAGTTGCCTTAAAAATTTCATGCAAGTTTTGCATTTGATTCTCTCAGTGGGAGCCTGGCAGAAAGGTTTGTACTCTTGCAGTACCCAGTGCAGAATAGGAAGAACTCAGGGCTGGATGGTGTCTTACATCCTTTCTAAATCCAAAATTCCTTTACACAGAGTCAGAAAAAAAAGTACCAGAATCAGCATAGGTAGACAATTTGGATCTAAGGGCTTCCCTGGTAGCTCAGACTGTAAAGAATCTGCCTGCAATGAAGGAGACCCTGGTTTGATCCCTGGGTAGGGAAGATCCCCTGGAGAAGGGAATGACTACCCACTTCAGTATTCTTGCCTAGAGGATTCCATGAACAGAGGAGCTAGGTGGACTATCAGACATGACTGACTAATGCACACACACTCAATTCAAATTTATTCAATTTGAATTTTGTGCACACACACAAAATTCAATTTATTTTTTCAAAACTCCAACTCCAATAAAACACTTCTGAGGATCAAATTCACTTACCAGCTGCCAGTTTTCAAATTATAAGGGACTAGGAATTGCATTTTCAGAACAGTCCCCAGGGGACTCTTATGATCAGGCAATTGTAAACCCTGATATAAGGTATGCATACATTCTACATAAATTAAAACCTGCTACCAATGGAGCCATTATCATGGGCAAGGACAATAATCCCTGAAGTCTTTGCCACACAGAACAGTTCAAATGAGAAGATGCATATTGTTTTGTGAGTTTAGGAACTAAAGTTGTCAGATCAGGATGTGCGGAGGGGCTTACAAATCTCTCTCCTCTTGCTCTTCATTGCAGTTGTATGCCAAGTGTGCAGAGGTCCTATAACCACTGGAGCCCTGGAGGGAGGCACAGCTGAGTTGGAAAAAGATCCTGTTAACTTTTTGCCTCTTCCAGTAGCTCGGACTGCAGGCTGTGAGCTGTTCTGGAGCAGAACACCAAGGGTCTCCCTCTTCCTTCACTTACTCATTCTAGGACCTCCTTTTTCAAAAGAGAGATCTGAAATGATACATGCACCCCATGTATCACTGCAGCACTATTTACAGTAGCCAAGACCTGGAAGCAATCTACATGTCCATCGACAGAGGATTGGACAAAGAACATGTGGTATACTATGTCCATGGGATTCTCCAGGCAAGAATACTGGAATGGGTTGCCATTTCCTTTTCCAGGGGATCTTCTGGACCAAGGATTGAACATTGGTCTCCAGCATTGGCAGGGAGATTCTTTATCACTCAGTCACCGGGGAAGCCTCACAAAGGAATTAGAAGAACATTAAAAAGCCATTAAAAAGAACAAAATAAAGTCATTTGCAGCAACATGATGGACCTAGACATTGTCAGCAAGGAGATCAAACCAGTCAATCCTCAAATCAACCCTGAATACTCATTGGAAGGACTGATGATGTTGAAGCTGAAGCTCCAAGCATTTTGGTCATCTGATGCGAACAGTCAACTCACTGGAAAATTCCCCAATGCTGGGAAAGATGGAGAGCAGGAGAAGAGGGCGTCAGAGGAAAGGATGGCTCGATGGCATCACAGATGCAATGGATATGAACTTGGGCAAACTTCGGGAGATGGTGAGGGACAAAGAGGCCTGGCGTGCTGCATTCTATGGGGTCGCAAAGAGTCAGACACGACTGGGCAACTGAACAACAACAGACATTGTCATACTGAATGAAATAAGTCAGAGAGAGAAGGAGAAATAGCATATGATTCCCCTTATATGTGGAATCTACAAAGAAATGATACGAACGAATTTACCTCCAAAATAGAAACAGACTCTCAAAGGATGAATTTATGGTTGCCTGTACACACTGCTATATTTAAAATGGATAACCAACAAGGACCTACTGTATAGCACAGGGAACTCTCCTCAATATTATGTGGCAGTCTGGATGGAGGGGAGTTTGGGGGAGAATGGATGCAAGCATATGTATGGTTGAGTCCCTTTGCTGTTCACCTGAAACTCACAACATTGTTAATCGGCTATACCTCAATACAGAATTAAAAGTTCAAAAAAAACAATAAAATTTAAAAGAGAGATCTAAAAAAGAAAGGGATGAAGATTCCAGGCAGATCTTGAGTGGCTGTTCTATTGCACCCCTGGGTCTCTCCTGAAACGGAAGGGGACAAAGTCTCTCTTTGCAACCCCATGGACTATACAGTCCACGGAATTCTCCAGGCCAGAATACTGGAGTGGGTAGCCTTTCCCTTCTCCGGGGGATCTTCCCAAACCAGGGATCAAACGCAGGTCTTCCACATTTCTGGCAGATTCTTTACCAGCTGAGCCACAGGGAAGCCCCAGGTCTCTCCTGGCCCAGCTCAGATGCCAAGAGCCTCCTGCGTTGTGTTCTTTTACGAGGATGCTGCTTTCCAAGACCCCATTTCTTGAGTCAAAAGATATTCTTTTGAAACCCTACTGTGGCAAATTAACACAACAGATTATGTGTAAGTCACTCAATCAAGAGCTTTGTGAAAGCAGATTGAGGTTTTATGCATATCTATGGCCCCATCCCTAGTTTCTGGGTCACATTTGAAGGGTTGAGATGAAATTCATTATAAGCTAAATGTGAAAAAGTGGCAGGGTTTCGACCATACTGGCATTTCAATAGCTTTATTTATTCACTTAACAAGTCTTTGGATGCTTACTATTATGTGCAAGGCATATTCTAAGAGACATATATAGGGCAGTGGATCTCAAACTTGAGTGAATTTCAACGTCACTTGGAGTGCTCGGTAAAACACAAAGTTCTGAATCATATTGAGAGCTTCCTAATCAGGTAAAGCTCAAGCTGTTAGTCTGGCGACCACACTTCGGGCAGCACTGCACCGGAGCACTGCCCGAGCCAAGTACCTAATTTCACAGGACGCAAGTGTAGGGTGCCAAAGAGACCTAAGGTGGAGACTTCAGTCTCTGTGCGAGGCAGGCAGGGAGACGCGCAGGGAGCACAGAAGCCCCTTAAGCGGCTATCTGTGCCTGACACCCCCAGATTCAGCCACAAACTGTGAAGTCAGACGTGCCGCGCCCCTCCCCTCCTCCGGGCAGCCTGGAACGGAGCGGGCGGGAGGAGGCAGCCCCGGCACGTCCTCGCCGGCTGGGGCCGCGCGAGCCGAGGGCGCGCACTGTGAGGATCGGGGGTCGGGAGATCAGGGGATCGGTACGGGACAGGCCCCTGCGGGAGGACAGCGGAGGAGAGTGCCTTCCCCCTGCGCGGCCCCGCCCGCGCGGGCGCACGCGGTGGCGGCTGCGGCGCGGGGCGGGGCGCCGCGACCCCCGTCCTTCCCGGGGCCGAGCGCTCGCGCCGCCCCCGCCCCTCGTCGCATTAGCCGCCGCCCGGCTGGCTCGGCCTCGCGGCGCGGGGATCCGGCCGCGCTGCAGTCCCGGCCGGCCCGCGAGCCATGGCTCAGCCCGGCGAGGAGACTCTGCCGGGGCCCGAGACCGCGGTGCAGATCCGCGTCGCCATCCAGGAGGCCGAGGACGTGGAGGAGCCGGAGGACGAGGAGGAGGGGGCGGAGGCGCGGGCCGCCGGGGACCCGGCTCGGTACCTCAGTCCCGGCTGGGGCAGCGCCAGCGAGGAGGAGCCGAGCCGCGGGCACAGGTAGGCGCGGCCCGGGCCCGGGTGGTAGCCACCGACCCCGAGTCCTGGCCGAACCCGAGTTGGGGGGCCACGACAAGGCGGGCACGGCGGGTCTTCGGCCCCGCCGCCCGGGTGCTGCCCGGGGCCGTCCCGCGGAGTCGGAAGCGGCTCTGGGCGGTCGTCGGTGCCTGGGTCCGCAGTCCGGCAATCCCACCAAGACTCCCGGGGCCGGCGGCGGGGATCTGAGGGGCCTGGACGTGGGGCATACTCTGGGACCCGGGGAAAGTCCTTCCTGGGCCAGCCTCGCCATCTTCTCTCCAGAGGAGACTCTGCTTGCCACTGAGTTCAACCAAAGACCCTCCAAAAAAGCCTCCCTCAGCCCAGCCTTCACTTCCGGAGCCGCCCCACCCCCCAGGAGAGTGGTCCCACCTAGCCTTCACTGTCAACATTGCCCTGAATGCTTCTCAGTCCGAATGGGGCCGGGGAGGCGGGGAGCAGGCCAGGCAGAGTTGACACTTGCTGCTGGGAGATCCGAGGACGGTTGATTTCGTGGTGTAGAGAGCTCACGTGCCCCGATTTGGGATCAGTTCAGGGCATGCTGCTTCATCCTGCTCTGCTGGGAGATTCCCGTTTTCATTCACCTTCTCCAGATTTCTAAGCGTGCATCATCATTTTGCTGCCTTGGAGTGGGGTTCCTGGGTAATGGGTAGTCAGTCTAGCGCAAGAAACCACCTGCCTAACCTCACCTCTGGGCCCTCATCTCTATTATTAGCCAGAGACCTTAGTCTTGTGTCCACTAACACCCAGGCTTCAGGACTGTGATATTTCTAACTGCTGTTGAAAGGAGATGCGGTATGGAGCGTCCCTAGAAATGAGGGTAGGGCAGTGATAGAACTTGTAAATTCTGGGAAATTCCATGAGGCACTTCTTAAGAGCCCTCTTTCTTCAGGGACTCAGTGCACACACTTTGAGCTGTCAGAGCTCTGCAGAATTATTCCCTGGCAGGCACATTTTTACTTCATTGGGAGAATACTCAAGGGTTTGAGGATACAAACTCTAGTTCTGAGGGGCCAGAACTATTCCTTTTCACTACCTGATGTTTTCATAGTGGAAGAGGTCTGGGTTTAAGGCCAGAGTTTCAGGGCCATTCAGAGATATTCTAGGAGGAAAGTCCAGCCCAGCTGTTTAGTGCAGGAAAGCTGAGCCATAGGAGATGACACAAGAGATTAGTACATAATATCAGTACTTTACTGTAAAGTCAGATTTATTCATTCACTCAGCTCTGTGCTGAGTTTTTTCTTTTTTCTTTTCCTTTTTTTTGGCTGTTCATTGCAGCATGTAGGATCTTAGTTCCCTGAGCTGGGGTTGAACCTGGGCCACCTGCAGTGAAAGTGAGGAGTCCTGACCACTGGACCACCACAGAAGTCCCCATGCTGAGTATTGAGAATATAAAAATAATGAGTCACTGACATCTCAGAGTCTTGAAAAGGCAGTTAGCTAGTCAAAATAATTTCAGAGTTTGTGTCAAATAGCCCAGAGTGACGTATTCTGCTGCCTTTATTTGCCTATGACTGTGGCAAACAGCTGTTACCTATCCTGGGGACTACACGTTGAGACTGTACCATTAGCAGGGATCAAAGCCCTCCTCATTTCCCTAGGGAGCCCTAGGAGAACACGGGCCCTTCTTTCAGGGGGTAGGGGCTTCTTATCCTCACCCCCAACACTCTCCCTCCAGAGCCATCCTCTCTCCCAGCTCCAGGGGCTGGAGTGTCGTGGAGTATTCAGCCTGACCCTCCTGCTGCCCGCTGGCATAGAGTTGACCCCAGATAATCCCTGGGGCTCTTCAGGGTGGTGGAGCTGACAGGGCCCAGCAGGCAAACCCCCAGCGCACAAGGAGAGTGCAGCCAAGAATAGGAACCACGCTGTCCCCTGTTTGGGCCAGCCTGACACAACAGCAGCCACCGCCCTTTATGAATACTTCTGGGCTCCCAGAGCCTGCAGGAGAAAGCCCAGGTTCCTAAACCCGCTGGTTGAGGTGGGCATCCACCCACATCATCCCTCAACCCATCGCTTCCTTTCCTGCCTGTTTTAACAATTCCTGCTCCCCAGTGCCGAGGCCCCCCAGAGCCCTGAACACAGGGTGCCGTTTTGTGTCCCTTTATCTTTGCACTCCCACCTCTGATCCCTCTGATTGATTTCTAGTCACCTTAAAACTTTGCATCATCCCCACCATCCTCAGTCCCTACCCCAAAGCCAAGTTTGTGTTCTCTGTGTTGTGTAGTACTCTGTACACACCCCAGTGCTAATTTTGTCTCCCTCATAAAAATATGAGCTCCATGAATTCAGGGACCACATTGACCTTGTTATCACTGTATCCTTAGCTCCCCAGCACAGCACCTGGCCCTAGTGGGTGCTCTGTAAATACCTGTTGAATGAATGAGTGTCTCTCTCATCACAGTCACTCCAGGAAGTTGAAATAGTTGTGTGTTTCTCCTCTTCTAGACAGTGAGGTCTTTGAAGGTATCAACTTTGTCTTAATCCTCTTCATATCCCCAATACCTAGTCCAGTACCTGACTTATCCCTGAGGAACAGGGGTAAAATGGAATTAAGGAAAAATCTTTATAACCCCCAAATGTTCACTAGTCTTACCCCTCACCTTGCTTTCTAAAAAAGTGTCTTTTCTCTTATTCTCACCTTTTTAACATAAAAAAAATCAGACATAAATGTGAAAGAGAAGTTATGTGAGCATTTGTATACCTATCATCTAAATTAAACAGTTGTTAGTATTTTGCCATATTTGTTTGATGGATATATAATGTGTGTGATTTTTCCCTAAACTATTTGGAAGTATGTTGTACACAAGATTTATCCCCAAGTACCTCATTTTGTAGCTTTTAATAATGACATTTTCCTATAAAATCATGATACTGCTATTGCAACTAAGAAAATTAACCATTTTTGTTGTTATTCAGTCCCTCAGTCGTGTCTGACTCTTTGAGACTCCATGGACTGCAGCATACTAGGCTTCCGTGTCCTTCCTGTCCTCCACTATTTCCCGGAGTTTGCTCAAACTCATGTCCATCGAGTTGGTGATGCCATCCAACCATCTCATCCTCTGTCGCCCCCTTCTCCTCCTGCCCTTAATCTTTCCCAGCACCAGGGTCTTTTCCATTGAGTTGGCTCTTTGCGTCAGGTGGCCAAAGTATTGGAACTTCAGCTTCATAACTACCTAATATAATCCCTAAAATAATCTGATAGCCAAGTTCCATATTCATGTTTTCCCTAATTGTCCCACATTACATTTTACAGCTGCTCTTTTCCTCTTCAAACCAGAACACAAGCCAGATCAAAACAGTCGCCTATTATCTCTCTTTAGAATCTTTTAATCTAGAGCATCCCCACTTTTTAAAATGGTTTCCTATTTTAGAAATAAGAGCCCAGATGTCTTGATGAATGTTTCACTGTTTGAACTGGTCTGGTTATGTTCTCATCCTCTAGCTTAACTTGCTCCTTTGTACCATGTGTTTCCCATGAGCTCAAGTTAGTGCTAAAGGATTGGTTAGATTCAGTTAAACATTTTGGCAAGAACAATTTGGGGGCACTACCATGAACTTGTCCTATGACCACAGGCAGCATCCAGCATTGGTGATGCTAAACTTGACTTCTTGATTAAGGTGATCCCTCCATTGTGATTAACAACATCTGGGCTTCTTGTGGATTTTCTTTGACTTTTCACCTAATGGTGTTAGCATCCACTGATGATCGATGCTTACTTACTTGAGTCAGTTCATTGGAAATTACACATTGATGATTTTCTCATTTTATTATTCTTGGTACATTTATTAGCTGACATTCTTATGTAAAATAGACCTCTCCCTGATCATCTGGGATTGAACAAGTGTTCCTCTTAAAGATGGGGAGGTGGGAGGGAGGTTCTAGAGGGAGGGGACATATACTTATGGCTGATTCATGTTGTTGTATGCAGAAACCAGCACAACATTTTAAAGCAATTATCCTGCAATTGAAAAAAAAAAACAAGCAAAAAAGAGGCAAGCAGAAATGAGCACTTCCTTTCCTTTTCCCCCTCATGTTTTATTTAAAGTTTATTTAAGTTTATTTTTATTTTCTTCCAGTTTTATTGAGATATAATTGACTACAGCATTGTATAAGTGTAAGGTGTACAAAATAATGGTTTGACTTGCTTAGATCGTGAAATGATTACCACAGTAAGTTTAGTGAATATCCATCATCTCATATAGATACAAAATAAAAGAAATAGAAAATAATTTTCTCCTTGTGATGAGAACTCTCAGGCTTTACTTTCTTAACATGTTTCATATGTAGCATACAGCTGTGTTAATTATATTTATCATGTTGTACATTAGATCTCTTGTACTTATTTATCTTATAACTGGAAGTTTGTTATCTTTTGACCACCTTCATCTAGCTCCCCCTTCTCTCACCTATCCTCTGCCCCTGGTAACCACAAGTCTAATTTCTTTTTCTGACCTTGTTAGTTTGTTTTTGAAATATAATTAACCTCCAACACTATGTTATTTCCTGTTACATTATAGTGATTATAGTGATTCAATGCTTCTGAACATTTCAAAATGATCACCACTTAAATCTAGTTATCATCTCTCACCAAAGATATTACATAATTATTGACTATATTCCCCATGCTGGACATTTCATGCCCGTGACTCATTTATTTTGCAGCTGAAAGTTTGTACCTCTTCATCTCCCTCACCCATTTCTCTCCTTCTCTGCCCCCTCCCCTGCAACCACCAGTGTGTTCTCTGAATCTGTTTTGTTCTGTTCTGTTCACTTGTTTTTTAGCTTCTACATGTAAGTGAAATCATACAGTCTGTGTCATTCTGTGTCTGACTTATTTCATTTAGCATAATACCGTCTAGTTCCATTCATGTTGCAAACGAGAAGATTTTATTTTTTTTTTTAACGATTGAACAATATTCCTCTGTGTGTGTGTGTGTGTGTGTGTGTGTGTGTGTGTGTGTGTGTGTATGTATTCCTCATTATCCATTCATCTGTTTATGGACACTTAGGTTGCTTCCATATCTTGGCTATTTTCAATTATGCTATAGTAAACATAAGGGTGGATATATCTTTTATAATTAATATTTTAATTTTCTTCCAATAAATACTCAGGAGTAGAATTGCTAGATCATATGATAGTTCTATTTTTATTTTTTAAGGACTCTCCATCTTGTTTTCCATAGTGGCTGCACCAACTTACATCCCCACCAGTGGTGATGAGGGTTCCTTTTTCTGCATATCCTTGCCAGCACTTGTTATTTGTTGTCTTTTTGATAATAGCCGTTATGACAGCTGTTAGGTAATATCTTATTGTGGTTTTGATTTGTATGTCCCTGTAGTGATGCTGAGCATTTTTCAATGTGCCTGTTGGCCATCTGTGTGTCTTCTTTGCTTTCTGATACTAGATATTCTAGGCTTAATTTATACTTTTGTCATGATATGTATCCTTTCCACAGGAATCCCTGTTTTTTCAAATACTAGGTGGGAGGTATTTAGAAACCAAGGCCTGAAGTTAAAAGTGCTAATCTCTACTGGGGCATCATTGCTTTCAAGTCCTTTCAATAGAGTTAGGAAATATATATTTAGGAAATATATTTTTAACAAATAAGTTTATATTGATAATTCCAATTCAGATTTATATAATACTATCAGTATGAATAATAAAACCACTGAACATACCTGCCCTTCCTTTAACAAACAAAAACATCTAGGTTTCTTTATCTCTGTGATGTTTCAGGGCCATTGCACAAGGCTGTGTTTTCCCTGTTCTAGGTGATGTTAACAGACGCTTTCATTTATTAATGCCAATTGTGTGCCAAGGTTGTAACTATGTACCTTGTATACATTATCTCTGCTCCGCACCATAAACCATTATTTAGATGTGGAGAGACATTCACTTGCTATACTTTTCCTAGGCCCTAGGAAATATGCCAGAATAGCATAGTAGAAGACAGGATCAGAGAGGAAGGAAGGTCATGATCTCTGTAATAAATATGTAGGAACCCATGGACCAGCCATACATAGCATGGAGCCCTTCCATCTCCAGTGGATCTTCCCAACCGAAGAATCAAACCCTGGTCTCCCACATTGCAGGCAGATTCTTTACCATCTGAGCCCCCAAGGAAGCCCTGGAGCCTCTGCTAGTGGCATCCAAAATGTATTTATTCTCGTGATGCCTTTTCCAGAGTTGGTATGTTCCTGTATATCCTATATATGTTTTCAGTCTGTCTTCTCGAAATTCTGTCTTTTCAATCTTCCTTCATGTTTTTAAATTGAATTATCAATTTGGTTGCCTTTCTGAACCTTTTCAGATTCACTATCTTTTTCTAGAGGCAAGTCAAAAGGAACGTCACATAATGATACTGGGTCCTAGCATTTTTCATAAATGTTATTTTCTCCTCTGTGTTCCATATTGCTGTCCATTATTTTCCTGTCCTTGGTGACTAAACCGCCACATGTTAGACTCTCCACAAGGATAGACAATGAGCCCAAGAAATGTTTTCTGTATTGAAAGTCTTAGGAGGAGCTCATTGCTCCACCGTTTTAGTTTGGCTATTTTCTTTTGTAAGGTATCATTTGATTAACCACTCCATTAACATCCAGAGTAGGTTGAGATTTTTTAAGAAAAATCAGCCTTGGAGATTTTATGCTGCCCTTGTTCCTCCAAATAATTTACAAATATAATAAATATTTCACCACTGGTCTGTGCAGCCCCGTTATCTGTTTAAAATGTATCCTTTATTTCTATGCTTTGTTTCCATTTCTAGCAGGTTTATAAGAATATAAGAACTCATCACCACTCCCAATTTATAATGCTTTATTTAAAGCAAAACAATAATGTAAACAGAAAACTTTTTCACAGTGAAACCCACAAACTTTATCTCTAAAAGAATCCTGATAAGTGATTTGCCCATACAAAAACAATTCATCTTACCTTGGTGATGCTTTTTAAATTTCTGCTGTGTTCAAGTTTCTGGGTAGAATGAGAAAAATCAATATGAATCCTGCCATCCCAGAATTTAGAGCTCAGGGCACTAATAAGATATGCACACAAGTAGCTCTAATACAAGTAGACACAAGTACGTGGAGAAGTTGAAATTGTTCTCTTCCTGGGAGAGTTGCATTTGAGATGGATCTTGATGTGTGGCTAGGATTCAGACCTGAGAGAGAGGGGTATTCACGGAGATGAGAGCTGAATGCACAAAGGCATAGAGTCCAGAAACCTTGTGCTACTTACAGGGAACTGTAAGTCTTTTATTTGCTTCAAAGGATCTGCATGAAAGGAGACAGAAGTAAATTTGGAAGCTGGCTACAGGCAGATTCTAAGTGAATCTGAATAAAGAGCTAAGGATTTGTGCTTTTATTTAATAAGAAATAGAAAAATTATTAGTATTAATGCAGAGCAGTTGTATTTTATAGCTGTTCTTGAAAACGTATAATAAAACACAAAATAGAAGAGACTATAGCCCAAAATACAACAGGAAGTGGCGGGAGGTGGGGAGAACTCTAGAAAGGCTGTTGTAGGGAAGTATGCAGAGGATGCAACAGTGAAAAGGGATACGGATATATGAGAGGTAATTTAAATTCTTCCTTTAGAACAGTTGCCTAGTCTCTCTGCCTGTCAGTGAAAGATAGCAAGCAACATGCCCTTTACTTCCCAGGGGAAAAGAAACCAGATAATTTTCTAAAGGAACCGAATGAACTACATGGTGATCTAGGGCTGCTAGGGTAGAACTGACACCTGTTAGAAGGCTCCTACTTAATGATTCCCTTCCTGCTCACTCTGAAGCAAAGTCTGCCATTTGGCGTGCCCTGCCCACATGTGTAGAGCCACCTAAGGAAGAAAAGCAACAGGAGTATACAGCGAGAGGGGCCTGCACACCTTAGGCCTTCGTTCTTCTAAGTGAATAGCTGTGGAACCGTAGTTCCGTACTGCTTATGTATGGACTTCTTTCCAAGGTGTACAGTATGCAAGGGGAGAAAAAGGAGTCGTTTCACACTGTAGTCACCTGACGAATACTTACAGTCAGGCGATCAGGGTCACTATCCACAATAATCAGTCATGTTGATAGTTTGTACCGCATGACGTGATGAGAATGGAAATTTACATCTGTGGCCCTCTTCCCAAAAATTCATGTCCCCGTCTAAGCATGAGAAAAATATCAGACAAATCTGAATTGAGGGACATTCTACAGTATACCTAACCAGTATTCCTCAACATTGTCAAGGACATCAAAAGCGAGGAAAGTCTGAGAAAGTGTCATAGCCAAGAGAAAAGAGACACAGTGATTAAATGTAACATGGGATGGAATCTTGAAACAGAAAAAGGTATCAGGTAAAAACTAAGGGAATTTGAATAAAGTATGGACTCTAATAATAATGTATCAATATGAAGTCATTGTACCATACTAATGCAAGATAATAGGAGAATTCTGGCATTGGATATATGGGAAATCTATGCTATTTTCACAAATTTTCTGAATTCTAACCTAATACTATTATAAAACTAGTTAATTTAAAAAAATTTTTTAAAGAAAAAGACAACTTGTTTACCTGTCATGTGAAGGAAATCAATGACATGAAAATTAAATGGGAAAACTGACCCCAGAGGATATAGAGGCAACACTGTTGAAAACAAAGGAGACTGTTAAAAATTACATCAATCAGTTCAGTTCAGTCGCTCAGTCGTGTCCGACTCTTTGCGACCCTGTGAATCGCAGCACGCCAGGCCTCCCTGTCCATCACCAACTCTCGGAGTTTACTGAAACCCATGTCCATCGAGTTGGTGATGCCATCCAGCCATCTCATCCTCTGTCGTCCCCTTCTCCTCCTGCCCCCAATCCCTCTCAGCATCAGGGTCTTTTCCATGAGTCAGCTCATCGCATCAGGTGTCCAAAGTACTGGAGTTTCAGCATCAGTCCTTTCAATGAACACCCAGGACTGATCTCCTTTAGGATGGACTGGTTGGATCTCCTTGCAGTCCAAGGGACTCTCAAGAGTCTTCTCCAACACCATAGTTCAAAAGCATCAATTTTTCGGCGCTCAGCTTTCCTCACAGTCCAACTCTCACATCCATACGTGATCACTGGAAAAACCATATACTTGACCAGACGGACCTTTGTTGGCAAAGTAACGTCTCTGCTTTTTAATATGCTGTCTAGGTTGGTCATAACCTTCCTTCCAGGGAGTAAGCGTCTTTTAATTTCATGGCTGCAATCACCATCTGCAGTGATTTTGGAGCCCAAAAAAATAAAGCCTGACACTGTTTCCACTGTCTCCCCATCTATTTCCTATGAAGTGATGGGACCAGATGCCGTGATCTTAGTTTTCTGAATGTTGAGCTTTAAGCCAGCTTTTTCCCTCTGCTGTTTCACTTTCATCAAGAGGCTTTTTAGTTCCTCTTCACTTTCTGCCATAAGGGTGGTGTCATCTGCATATCTGAGGTTATTGATATTTCTCCCGGCAATCTTGATTCCAGCATATACTCCAGTTAGTACCCTGAGAGAATTTAAGATACTGTGTCCACAAAGCAGCAACAGGACCGTGTGTAAAACAGACAGTGAATGGGAGGCTGCTATATAGCACAGACAGTCAGCTCGGTGCTGAGACGACCTGCAGGGGTGAGTCGGGGAGAGGCTGGCAGGGAAACCCGAGAGGGAGGAGAGACACGTTTACATGCGGCTAATTCACCTCGTTGTACAGCGGAAACCAGCACGACGTTGTAAAGCAATGATACTCCAATTTAAAAAAGAGAAGTAAAATAAGACATATATGTAAAAGCAGGATGCTCTTAAAAAGGAACAGTCTGAAGAAATAAAAAAATTTTTAAAGACTAATTACTGAAATTTTAAAATTCACTGGAAAAGGTTAGAAGATAATGTCAAGGAAAGCTCTTCGCAT
Source organism: Cervus elaphus (assembly GCF_910594005.1). NCBI lineage: Eukaryota > Metazoa > Chordata > Mammalia > Artiodactyla > Cervidae > Cervus > Cervus elaphus. Next base: position 82,497,043 of record NC_057826.1, read on the forward strand.
GTCTTTGATTTACATTCAAAGACAAAATATGAGCGAAAATAATAGATGTAGAGGATCAACCCAAGTAGTCAGCCAACTAACAGTATTTTAGGAGAAGAGGTGTAATCTTAGCAAATGCCTTCTCCCTGTGGTGACTAGTGTTTATGTAGTCATAATATTAATAATAACCTACAACTGATTGACTTTTAAGTGTTTATTAACTATAGACAAAGCATGGGATAGTAGTTCTGGAAGAGACAGTAAATATTAAGAACCATGACACTAGGAAATAAAGGCACATCTGATAAAATTTGGGAAGTTGGAAATGTAAGAAGAGATGAAGGAAAAGGAGGGATGATAATATGCACATTGTATGTTATGAGGAATTGAGAAATATTTTTTAATGTTAGTGGAATAAGAAACAGAATTTTAAGTATATTATTTAGAAACACAGGGAAGGCTAATAGAAAAAACCAAAAATAGCATAAAATTTAAAAGTTAGAAGAGGAGGCTTTGACCCCCCAAATCCTTATTTTGTATAATAGGACACGAACAGAGAATTTTGGAGATTGCTAAGTGATATGCAGAGCTGTGAACTTACAGAATTATAAGGAGCTCGTATAGAAATTCAGTGGTTGGCTCTCCGGGCAAGATGGCGGGGGGCGAGGCTGGTGTGACTTTAGGGCAGCTGCACCTTTCTCGGCAAGATCTCACTACTTTGGATGTTTCCAAGTTGACGCCACTTTCACATGAATTTATCAGCAGACAAGCCACAATTAATATAGGTACAATTGGTCACGTAGCTCATGGGAAATCTACAGTTGTAAAAGCTATTTCTGGAGTCCACACTGTCCGTTTCAAAAATGAACTGGAAAGAAATATTACAATCAAACTTGGCTCTGCCAATGCTAAGATTTATAAACTTGACGACCCCAGTTGTCCTTGGCCAGAATGTTATAGATCCTGTGGAAGTAGCACACCCGATGAGTTTCCTACAGACATTCCAGGGACCAAAGGGAACTTCAAATTAGTCAGGCATGTTTCCTTTGTTGACTGTCCTGGCCACGATATTCTGATGGCTACTATGCTGAACGGTGCCGCAGTGATGGATGCCGCTCTTCTGTTGATAGCTGGTAACGAGTCTTGTCCTCTGCCTCAGACATCTGAACACTTGGCTGCTATAGAAATCATGAAACTGAAGCATATTTTGATTCTACAAAATAAAATTGATTTGGTAAAAGAAAGCCAGGCTAAAGAACAGTATGAACAGATCCTTGCATTTGTTCAAGGTACAGTAGCAGAAGGCGCTCCTATTATCCCAATTTCTGCTCAGCTAAAATACAATATTGAAGTTGTCTATGAGTACATAGTAAAGAAAATTCCAGTACCCCCAAGAGACTTTACTTCAGAACCCAGACTTATTGTTATTAGATCCTTTGATGTCAACAAACCTGGCTGTGAAGTTGATGACCTTAAGGGGGGTGTAGCTGGTGGTAGTATTCTAAAAGGAGTGTTAAAGGTGGGCCAGGAGACAGAAGTCAGACCTGGTATTGTTTCCAAAGACAGTGAAGGAAAACTCATGTGTAAACCTATCTTTTCCAAAATTGTATCACTTTTCGCAGAGCATAATGATCTTCAGTATGCTGCCCCAGGAGGTCTTATTGGAGTTGGAACAAAAATTGACTCCACTTTGTGCCGGGCTGAGAGAATGGTGGGGCAAGTACTTGGTGCAGTTGGAGCTTTACCTGAGATCTTCACAGAATTGGAAATTTCCCATTTCCTGCTTAGATGGCTTCTAGGTGTTCTCACTGAAGGAGATAAGAAAACAGCGAAAGTACAAAAGCTGTCTAAGAATGAAGTGCTTATGGAGAATATAGGATCCCTGTCATCAGGAGGAAGAGTTAATGCAGTCAAGGCTGATTTGGGCAAAATCGTCTTGACTAATCCTGTGTGCACAGAAATAGGAGAAAAAATTGCACTTAGCCGAAGAGTTGAGAAACACTGGCGTTTAATTGGTTGGGGTCAAATAAGAAGAGGAGTGACAATCAAGCCAACAGTAGATGATGACCGAAGAATTAAATAACAGATTTGGATGAAGTTGGAATTTCTCTTAACAACCTAGGGATATATTTTCAGAACAATACTGGGAAAGTAATTTCACAGCTCATTACCTTAGTAGTAGCTGTAAGGTTATTCTCATTTTTTGGTGATGAAAATTTAACCTCTAGTACTGAAATAGAGCCTACAATAAATGTAGAAATTAGCATCATGTTGGATTGAATCTACATTTTACCAGAAATTAATCATTCCCAAATAATGTCTAATTTATACGTCAGTGCAGATTTGAAAGGAAACTGCTACAACCAGACTTTGCTGTAGTAGACATACCACTGAACCTGTTTGAAATAAAGTCTTTGTTCTTATTTTTCATGATTCATCTTTGAGTAGCTCCAGGTTTGAAGGATTGTTGTAGCAGTAAAAACTTGACAAATTCTCAAAGACCAACTTCCCTTTCCCCATATTTTATGTTGCTTTATTTTTTAAAATTTTGGGTGAAAATAGATTCAAATAAAATTATCCTTTCAGGCAAAAAAAAAAAAAAAGAAATTCAGTGGTTGAACAGAGGTTGCATCTAGGAAAGGGTGGAGTGGGAGATTGTTGCCTTCTCTCCAGGCTCTCTACTATTTTAACTTTTTTCTTTAATTTTAATTTACTTTATTTTACTTTAATTTTAAGAATTATTTTTTATAAGCTACTAATAGGGTCCAAGGGAAAAGTAATGAGAACAGTTGGAATGAAAAAGAGAACAGATGGGAGACACTGCAGAATAAAATCAACACTTGATAACGACTCAATTAGGGGGCAAAGGAGAAGGCTGAAAAATGCATCTTAGGTTTTGAGTCTAAGCACACAGAAGAGAATGTAGGGAAAGTGGTGGGACAATTTGGGAGGGAAGATATGTGATTATTACAGGATCATAGCACAATAGTTAAAAAGTTGCTAATGTTCATATATAAAGACTATAAACTTCTTTAATGTTTGTGAAGGATACATGGTCTTTTGTGTTCAAAGGCTGTCACAAGAACCAGGAAACGGTGCAGCAGGCTCCCGTATTTAAACTAGGCTTTCCTGCTCTTCCGTGATTCCCCTTGGGAGATGCACAGTTGCTCCTGACGGCACCCATGCAGAGGGGGGTTCCTCTGAGTACAAGCAGCTCACCTCTGCTCTCATACAGGGGTGCTTCTATCGCCTCCCAGTACTGCCCACCTGCTCTGGAATTTCTAGTTACTTGCTCACCAGGTGCAAATAACCTAGGACTCACCTCCCAACACATTATGGATTATCTACTGAGAGATGGTGTGAAAATAAGATGAGCTGCCCATGTAGTATGTCTCCTGGTGAGCAGGCCTAGGCTCAGTCCTACCTGAGGCTGAGTTCTGCAGAAGGTGGCAGTTTGATTCAGGGTATATTGATATTGAAGGAATATCAGCCTATCCACATGGAAACATCCGGCTGGCAGTTGGGCATTGAGGAGTGGACTTGAGTGAGAGCAGGATGGAGGGGTGGGAGGAGAGGCAGCCTTGAATCAGATGACCCAGCCGGCAGCTGAAGTGTGAAGATTGCCAGGGGACAAAGAACCAAGGAAAGATCCTGGGGGAATCCCTGCATTTAGAGATGGGAGGGAGGAGAAAGACAAACCGGAAAGGGCAGTCAAATGGGGAGAAAAACTAGAAAAGAACAACTCGTGTAAGTCCAGAGGGAGACTGACAAGAAGAAGGTGACCAGCTGTGTCCCATTGTATAGCCACAGGCAGGAGACTAAGACGGAGAAAAGGCACCCAGATAGAGCAAATGAATTTTTTGGTGGATGTCTGGACATGCAGATAAGCTTGAGGAAGGTCTGGGCAATCTGATTGGATGAATTTTATTTTCTCGATCAAGTTGGAGGTAGAATCATCTGCAGAGAATAAAGTCTTCCTGTGGGAATAATGGCCTTGGGAAGAATGGGAAGATCTGGCATAGGCACTGAAGAAATGGAGGAGTTGCATCATCTTCCTCCCATTATGTTTTATTTGCTGTGTTTTATTTCATTAGTGATAGCATCAACTGCTCTGGTTTGGGAGTAGGGCTTCTTGGTCTGTGGGTCCTTTTGATGGTCTGGTCACCTCTGATATTAGCCATTTGTCATAACTTTGGTCGTCTTGCTCATACTCCTGAGTCCACCCAAAACTCTTTGCTGGTCATTATTGCACACATCACCACATTCCGTGCTATTTATTGTCACCCTTGTTAGCTGGGCCCAGAATTTCCTATGCATTTGTAGTTATTTTACCTGGTATATTCAACCTCTGTTTAACTATTGTCTAGGGCATAAACTTTCTCCAAAATCAAAATTTATCTTTCCATCTTGCATTAACCTTTTTCATTTCATTGTCCCACTGATACTTTTCCTGTGGCATGTTTTGAAGACCTCTTTTCTCAGTGTAGTTTACTATCCTAGGATTTGGCTGTAAGTAGGAGACCACTCCAGTGTTCTTGCCTAGAGAATCCCAGGGATGGCGGAGCCTGGTGGGCTGCCGTCTATGGGGTTGCACAGAGTCGGACACAACTGAAGCGACTTAGCAACAGCAGCAGCAGGAGAAAACCCAAGTAACAAGTGAATTAAACAGATAGAATTTTGTCTTCCTATTATAATAATAATTCTGCAAGTAGGTAATTATATGAGTTGGTTCAGTAACTTGGTTATGTCAGAAAACCAGTAATGAAAATAAACCAGGCCAAGCTGATTCTCTTGGCCTTTTCCTTGTGATGGTAAAATTGCTGCTATTGCTCCAACCATTACATCCACACTCAGAACAGATTAAAGGGGAAGGAACAAGGCCAAGAGATGTTCACTGGTATGTTATTGGCCATGGCGTGACAAATGGCTGCCATGTGTAAGAGAGATGGGAAAGTGAGCATTTAGTTTTTATAGCCTCCATAGTAAAGGAGGGTAAGTGAGAAAGAGTTTGCTATTAAATGTCAGGTGAGTCAGACTGGTGTCTGCCACAGGTGCCCTTCAGGACTTCTAAAATATTCAGCTTATCTGTTTAAGTTGCACTTGGCCTGTTATCTCTAATGGGCTGCCTTAATGTATGCTCCTAGTTTATCATCACATTGTTAAAAAGCCTTTCTAGAAAACATACTCTTAAAGTTAATCTCTGTTTTTTTTTCTTTTACAAATGTACACATTTGTCTTGTGACATCAGTAAGGTGTTTAAAAAAACCACTTCCAAACTATCTACAGGCAAATAAATAAAACACTTCATTTTTAAAATCAACCAATGTCTGTATTTTATGCTAAATATAATTTCTGAATTTGAAAAATTAAGATAGATTTGTTTAGTTTTTTCCTTTCCTGCCAGAATATTTGATTTTTGTTCTCATTTTGACTCTTAGACAGTTGCTTTTTTTTCTAAGGTTCTGAGCCAGTGAAAATTTTACTGAAGTTGAAGGACTTATGTGTATGAGTCTTTTGACTATCAACTGTCGCATTCATAGATTCTTTTACTTTATGAGCCCCATTTTTAATTGGTTGATTATTTATTTGAACTCTCTAAGCCCTTTTGGAGAAGGAAATGGCAACTCCAGTATTGTTGCCTGGAAAATCCCATGGAGAGAGGAACCTTGCAGGCTACAGTCCACGGGGTCACAAAGAGTTGGACGCAACTGAGCGACTGAGCACGCATCACCCACCAAGCCCTTTGGGGAGCCTGGCCTGTTCTCCCAACACATTGGAAGTGCCTCGAGTGCTTTAGAAAGACTAGGATGATTTAGGGGGGTTAAGTATGTGCCTCCATCCCAAGAGATGCTCTCTCTGCTCAGAACATGTTGACAGAAGTCCTGGGTCTGATGGTTAATGTTGCTAGACATCAAACCGCCACAAAGGAGAGAAGTTCTTTTTCTTTTCTCTGGAAGTAATTTTTAACCAATCCTGTGTATTGAATTATAAATACAGTGTTTATATTATACATAATTTGTAATTAAATATACAAAAGAGAACTCACTTTTGATGACTTATAATAATGGTGTCAACTGTGATGTGGATAACCAGAAATTCCTTAAAATATTATGAAGATTTTATAGTCTCTTCATGAAATATTCGCCTTCTTAAAAAAAGCTTTGCCCAGTACTTCTTTGTCTAGTCCTGTGCTAATATTCTTGGAGAGAGGGAGAGGAAGTGTATCTAGGTGGAGCTGCTGGGGAAGGGGATTCATTTAGAGGGGCCCCAGTGAATGAGATTGTTTCCAGATTCCATGCAGTGTCCCAACAAAATGTGGAAGGTATCATCTGAGCTGACTTTGGAGACAGAAGATTTGAGTTTTAATCCTTTATCTGGCACTTATGACTGAATAAGTGAATGTATCACTTACTGAGCTGTCAGGGTATTCATAGATATTTCCACAAATTAATCAGTCTTCATCCAGGCCTATGAAGAAAGTGATCATTGTGAATCCCGATTTACAGATAAGTGCTGAGATGTGCCAGTGGAGTCCCTTGCCCGAGTTGACTCAGCTAATAAACGCTGGTGTCAGGATTCAGACTCAGGCAGCCTAGCTCTAGAACCCCAGGACTCTTAGTCACTCTGCTAAACCATCTTGTAGAAATAGGGGTTTGTGGGGTGGAGCGGGGAGGGAAGAATGAGCAGTGTGTATGAAAGGCATGCTGTCAATGGCAGAACAACATACATGTTAATAGACGGTTAAACAAAAACTTGATTTCTTAGCTAGTTGGGGGCAAACTCTCCCCTTGTGACCGCGTGATTCTCACCTCTGAGGAGTCCAGTTCAGGTATGAGCCATTACAATTTCCTGCAGCCACTCTAACAAAGAGCCACAAACTTCATGGCTTAGAACAGCGGAGGTGTATTGCTTCAGAGTTCTGGAGGCTGGCAGTCCAAGATCAAGATGTCAGCAGGGGCTCGCTACCTCTTGAGGTGCTGGGAAGGGTCTGTGCAGGCCTGTCCCCTAATTTCTGGTGGTTTGCTGGCAATCTTAGACACTCCTCGACTTCTGCCACATCCCCCCAACCTCTGCCTTCGTTCATCCTCACACGGTATTCTCCCTACTCTGTGAGTAGAATAGGGCCCACCCCCCAACTCTAGTATGATCTCATCCTTTAATTACATTTGCAAGACATTTTTCCCAAGTATCATCACATTCTGACATATCAGGGGTTAAGACTTCAACATATGAAACTTGGGGAGACAGAGTTTAACCCCTTACGCTTCACGTCCCCTTCTGGTCTCAGTGGCGCCACGGCAAGTGGGGGCGAGAACGAGCGTGATGACCTGGAGCAGGAGTGGCAGCCCCCGGACGAGGAGTTAATCAAGAAGCTGGTGGATCAGATCGAGTTCTACTTTTCTGATGAGAACCTGGAGAAGGACGCCTTCCTGCTAAAGCACGTGAGGAGGAACAAGCTGGGATATGTGAGTGTCAAGCTACTCACCTCCTTCAAAAAGGTGAGGCTTCATTCTCAGAAGCTGCTCTGAGGGTTTCAGGGGTGCTGTGGGTTGTGGTTCTAAATATTCTTTACCTCCTTGAAACTGATAACTAACAACTTTTTATTTCCTCTGAGCCCTGAAAAAGAGGGAAAAAATTATCAAGAGGAGGGAATTAGGATCATTATTAAGAATGTCCTCCCAGAAACTACCCTGATGGTCCAGTGGTTAAGAATCTGCCTTCCATTACAGGGGACACAGGTTCAATTCCTGGTTGGGGAACTAAGATTCCACATGCCACTGGGCAACTAAGCCTGTGCTCTGCAACTAAGATCCTTCACAACCAAATAAATAAATAAAAAGAAAAGAATGTCCTCCTACACTATTGAAAGGGTCCTGGGTATTGAGATAAATCTCAGCTGGTAGCAGTTATGACATGACAGTACTTGTTCTTAGCAAAGTTCAAGGACTCTTGCTGGGCAAGTGGGTGGCCCGGAGGGTGCTTTGCCAGGGCAGGGGGACTCAGAGGCCTTGAGAGACACCGACCAGGTCTTGTTGTTGTTCACTCGCTAAGTTTTGTCCGACTCTTTGCAGCCCCATGAACTGTAGCATGCCAGGCTTCCTTGTCCTTCACTGTCTCCTGGAGTTTGCACAAGTCCATATCCATTGAGTCGGTGATGCTATCTAACCATCTCATCCTCTGTCTCCCCCTTCTTCTTTTGCCTTCAGTCTTTCCCAGCATCAGGGTCTTTTCCAATGAGTTGCCTCTTTGCATCAGATGGCCACAGTATTGGAGCTTCAGCTACCAGGCCTAGAAAGATGAAATCTAAGCTTTTCATTTGTGGAATTGAGTAAATAAGAGGTTCAGGGAGCTCTGGGAGATGGGCCTTCTCCAAGACTCCAGCCAGCTTTGCTGTGTAGTGCCAACATCCTCGTCTATTTCTCTGCTGTATAGATCCAGCAGCTGGGTTGTGCCTTTCCTACTTGTTGATGAGTTGACAGGCCAGTTGGAGTAAGAACTCGGTGTCTCCCTTGGGGGAAGTGTATTTACTCGAATGGAAAAACCCATGTGGCCTGTTGCATAACGGGATGTGTAACGAGTGGGTCCCAGCCCATTTGCCAGTGTACTTGATTAGAGAGCCTGGAGGAGGGCTTTCCTCCCAGAGTTCTTCTCTGCCTTGCCTGTTAGAATTCTCTGCCCTCTTCTCTTGATCTCTTTCCTTTATTCATTCACCAAACATATTTATTCTATATGCTGAGTGCAATGTTAGGCATAGGATATACAGAATGAATATGGCATTCTCCGTGCCCTGGCAAAGTCCAGTCAGAGAGAGAGACCAGTGAAGGATCACAATATGACCATCAATAGATCACATCAAGAGATCACCATCAATGTAATCACAGTAGACCATCAACCTGCAACAGAAGGAACAAAGTACTGTTTGGAGCTAATTGATCTGAACAGCTAACCCTGCTTGGAAGATTGAGAAGCCTTCCCAGAACTGGTGATGTTGAAATAGGATCTTGGAGGATGAGTAGGCATTTTCAAGGTATAGGAGAAGGGAAGGGGCATTTCAGGCTATGAAGGAAAGCCTACCCTGCCTCCTCACAGTACTTCTGCCACCAGATATGAAGGAGGTTTCCCCACACCAAGCAATTCTGCTACATCAGCTGGACCTCCTGTGGTCTGACTCAGTTCTGGCACCATCTGCTTGGAGATAGCATCAGGTCCCACAGGTTCAGGATTCTGCACCCCTCTTCAGGTGCCAGTCACAAGTAGTACATCCCCAGAATCCACAACTTCTGTGCAACCCGGCTACAAATCAGAGGTTCTGATGACCCTTTGGCTTGGATTATTTGCTACAACAGCGCACAGAACTTAGGAAAAAGCTTAATTATATTTACCAGTTTATTAAAGAATATGGTAAAGGATACAGATGAACCTCCAGATGCAGAGACACATAGGGCAGGGTCTGGGAGGGTCCTGAGTGTAGGAGTTTCTGTCCCCATGGAACTGGGCTATAACACCCTCTTCTAGGTTGGATGTGTTCCCCAGCCTAGAATCTCTCCAAACCCTGCACTTTGGGAATTTTTATTGGCCCTTCATCAAATAGTCACAATCAATTATAACTGCAGTTCCTGCCCCTCTCCCCTCTCTGGAGAATGGCAGGCAGGGATAAAAGTTCCAAGCTTCAAATCACAACTGGTCTTTCTGGTGACCAGCCCCACCCCATCCAAGAGCCCACCCAGAGTCACCTTATTAGAACAAAAGATGCTCCTGTGCCCTTGTTGTTTAGTCACTGAGTCACTTCTGACCCTTTTGGGACCCAATGGACTGTAGCCAGGTTCCTCTGTCCATGGGATTGCCCAGGCAAGAACACTGGAGTGGGTTGCCGTTTCCTTCTCCAGGGGATCTTCCTGGCCCAAGGATCGAGCCCAGGTCTCCTGCATTGCAGGTGGATTCTTTACCACTGCACCCTCTGGGAAGCTCCTTCTTGTGCTCTTATCACTCAGAAATTTACAAAGGTCTTAGGAGCTAGTACCAGGGATGAAGACCAAATAAATATATTTCTTAGTATAAATCACAGTATCACACATGTCCAGAGAACAGTGAGCAAGCCCTCACATCAAAAGTGTTTGTGGGGGACCCCAAAATGGAGCAATCAGTGGAATCATCCTGTACCTTCCTTTTTCCCCCACAGGGACTCTTAAAGTGAGCCTAATTTTGTTTTATGCTTCCCACATAGCTCAGTCAGTAAAGAATCTGCCTGCAATGCAGAAGACCTGCATTCAATTCCTGGGTTGGGTAGATACCCTGGAGAAGGACTTGGCTACCCACCCCAGTATCCTTGCCAGGAGAATCCCAAAGACAGAGGACCCTGGCAGGCTACAGTCCGTGGGGTCGCAAGAGTTGGACACAACTTAGCGACGTACTTGACTTGTATTTTGTTTCACTTTTAAGCTGCCACTTAACTGGATCTGTTTAGGAGAGTTCTCCTCTGTTGAAAACTGGCTGCAGAATAGACACAGACTCCCTGACACCTCCAAAATGACAGCAAAGAGCGTTTTCATTCTCAAAGGTTTCCTGCTGATCATAATAGGAAGCATATATGACAAAGGTAGGGGCTTCCCAGGTGGCACTAGTGGTAAAGAACCCACCTGACAATGCAGGAGACGTGAGAAATGCAGATTTGATCCCTGGGTTGGAAAGATCCCCTGGAGGAGGGCATGGCAACCCACTCCAGTATTCTTGCCTGGAGAATTGCATGGACAGAGGAGCCTGGTAGGCTGTGGTCCATAGGGTCGCAAAGAGTCAGACATGACTGGAGCAACTTAGCTTGCACACGCATTACAAAGGTACTAACAGGGCAGTCACAGAGTTTCAAAAAGTCTTACCAAGCTCTAGTAATTGCACAGAGATGGCAGCTGCCTCGTTCCTCTTCCCAGCTTGTACCCGGACACTCCTCCAGGCTCACAGACCCAGGCCTGGGATGCTCAGTCCTAACTGAGATTTTCCAGTGGCCCTGACTCCTGGCTTTGAGCAGCAGGTGCTGGGTCCTGCTTCTCTCTGGATTGGCCATGGTCTTCCAGCAGCTCCTCCAGCCCTCTAAGGCCAGGTTGCGTGGCCTCCCCCAACACTCCTTGCCCAATCTTCCCCTCCTCTCCTGAGTGCTTCCTCCCTGACCAGCAATGGAAAAGGCTCCCCTGTGTTTGACCCCCACAGAGCCACTGTGTGGGTGTCCCATGACCCAGAACTGTCCCTTGGTCATCTTCTTCATGTTTTCTGGGTCCCTCATTGACTGTCCACCTGAAGTCCAGCCCTTTGCCTGGATCTGCTTCTCTCTGCCCTTGGCTCATGCCACAGTGATCAGCCCTGTAGGTCTGTGTGTAGGTGACTTGTGATTCTAGAACCCCAAGCCCCAGTCCGGGCCGTTTCACCCAGAGGCCACAGGACAGTGGACAATGCTCTCTCCACAGGAGCTTGGCAGTACCAGTTCCCACACCTGCCCTGTTTGGGAGCCCTCCCTTCTTCATTCTGTTTGAGTCAGGGTGCCTCTGCCCACTGTCTGTACTGGCTCAGGTTACCCACCCCACCCACCTCCACTGGCTCTTTGGGATGACTCATTCTCCATGGCATTCCCTTTCCGGGAAGTGGGCCTCTTGAAAATGACTGTTTTACCGTATAAATATAGCTTCCCTGGGCTGTAGCACTGATACACACAATTTCCACTAAAAGAACAGGAGTGAGGGACTGTTTCATCATTCTCCTTGACACCCAAGTAGGATTTAATTCCTAGTCGAAACAGCCCACATCATTTTTAGGAGATATTGAAAGATCTTTTGGCACCTTCTGTGTATTAAATGCAGAAATATCACTTCAGAGAAGGATTCGAATGTTAAAATCTCCAGATCCTGTCAAAATGGTAGCATGTAATATTTGAAATATGGATACCACATAATATTTATTGACTACTCTGTGAGCTGGACACTACCCTAAGTTTTATATAAATGTGTATCTGGGTGTAGATATGTATATACTTCTCTATTCATTTAATTCTTATGACAGTTCTGTGAGGTAGGCAATATTAATATCTCCATTTTACAAATGAGAAAGTTGAGGTACTGAGAGATTGAATAAGTCTTTAGGTCTTACTGCCAGTCAGAGGTGGACCTTGGAATTTTGTATCCAATAGACTTGTTTTGGATTTAACCGCTCAACTTGCACAGAATAGAATATTTCCATCACCTCAGAAAGATCTGTCGGACATCACTGCTCTAAACCATAGTGCCTTGTTCATAGTTATAGAAAGTGTGTTTGTTCACTCACTAGGTTTTTGAGTGCCTGCACACACCAGGTATAATCCCAGATACTGGTGTTACCGGGGTAAGGAAAGGAGGGAGGGAGATTAGAGAGGACGCCAGGAGGACAAGGACAATAGGTACCATTTCCGATTTGCTCTGTGTTCTTCAGGTGAAGCACCTTACCCGGGACTGGAGAACCACAGCTCACGCCTTAAAGTACTCAGTGACCCTGGAGTTGAACGAGGACCACCGGAAGGTGAGGAGGACCACCCCTGTCCCACTCTTCCCCAATGAGAACCTCCCCAGCAAGATGCTCCTGGTCTATGACCTCTACCTGTCCCCCAAGCTGTGGGCCCTGGCCACCCCCCAGAAGAACGGAAGGGTTCAGGAGAAGGTGATGGAACACCTGCTCAAGCTCTTTGGGACCTTTGGAGTCATCTCGTCAGTGCGAATCCTCAAACCTGGGAGAGAGCTGCCCCCTGATATCCGCAGGATCAGCAACCGGTACAGCCAGGTGGGGACCCAAGAGTGTGCCATTGTGGAGTTCGAGGAGGTGGAAGCAGCCATCAAAGCCCACGAGTTCATGATCACAGAGTCTCAGGGCAGGGAAAGCATGAAAGCTATCCTGATTGGCATGAAGCCACCCAAAAAGAAACCATCCAAAGAGAAGAACCAGGACGAAGAACCCACCTCGAGCATCCACCTGAACAAGTCCCTCAACAGGAGAGTCGAAGAGTTGCAGTATATGGGGGATGAGTCTTCCGCCAACAGCTCCTCTGACCCTGAGAGCAATCCTACATCCCCTATGGCTGGCCGGCGACATGCAGTTGCCAACAAGCTCAGCCCTTCCAGCCACCAGAATCTCTTTCTGAGCCCCAATGCCTCCCCGTGCTCAAGTCCTTGGAGCAGCCCCTTGGCTCAGCGCAAAGGGGTCTCCAGGAAATCCCCCCTGGCCGAAGAAGGGAGGCCGAACACAAGCGCCAGTCCTGAGATCGTTCGCAAGTGCACGGACTATTCCTCGGACAGCAGCGTCACTCCCTCTGGCAGCCCCTGGGTTCGGAGGCGCCGTCAAGCTGAGATGGGGCCGCAGGAGAAGAGCCCCCGAGCGAGTCCCCTGCTCTCTCGGAAGATGCAGACTGCAGATGGGCTACCGGTGGGCGTACTGAGGTTGCCCAGAGGCCCTGACAACACCAGAGGGTTCCATGGTGGACACGAGAGGAGCAGGGCCTGTGTATAAATACCTTCTAATTTTAATACCAGCTCCACTGAACATCGCCTTTGTTTTCAAGGTCCTGACAAATACCTGGCATGACATTGAATGAAATTCACGTCCCCTTGGAAAGATTTTGTATACCTGTAGACCTCTTAATTTATATATTTGTAATATATATGAATTGCCTGGTATGCTCTGGTTTTAAGACCATCTTCTAGTTCAGAATACCCATTCCTCCCAGCATGACCATTATTTTGATAATGCCCAACTTGTGTGAACGGCTCTTGCAGGGCTCTGGGACAGAGGCTGCCCAGAGAGAGCCTAGCAGTGGGTCTTTTCTTTGGGGCAGGATTCTTCTCTTCAGTGACTGAGCTGTCCTCAGTTGGCTGTGCAAGGGATTCCTGAATGCCCAAAGGAGTTCTGTTGTACAACAGCAACTAATTAAGCCAGTAGCATGGTGTTTTATATGACCAAATGTATGTTTCCTGTCAAGTGAATAAATAATAAAACACCTAACTGGGAGTGCTGGCTCTGAACCCATAGGCTGTGCCTAGTGGAATCTGTGTGCACGTGACAAGGCGTGGGTCGTGTCATGAGGCTCCAAGGAGCTTAACAGAGACACATTTCCTGAATGTGCCCCAGAGCTCTCCTTTGGGGCTCCTGGAAGCCTGAGAGGTCAGCAGAGTTTTTGCAGATGTTCAGTCGCTGTCGTGTGCCCGACTCTCTGTCATCCTATGGACTGCAGCACACCAAGCTTCCCTGTCCTTCACCATCTCTCGGAGTTTGCTCAAACTCACGTCCTTTGAGTCAATGATGCCATCCAACCAACTCATCCTCTGTCACCCCCTTCTCCTCCTGTCCTCAATCTTTCCCAGCATCAGAGTCTTCCAGCGAGTCAGCTCTTCACATCAGGTAACCAAAGTATTGGAGCTTCAGTTTCAGTATCAGTCGTTCCAATGGATATTCAGGGTAGACCCCCATAGTCTCTCATCACAATGAATTGTACCCAACAAAGGCAGCTTAGTATAGTCCACATTCTCTAGATGTGGTGCCCAGACCAGCAGCATTGATGTCATCTGGGAACTTGTTAAGAATGCAAATTCTTAGGCTCTACCTCAGGCTGGCTGAATCAAAAACTCTGGGAGAGTAACTATACACCAATAAAAATCTTTTTAAAGATGGTACACACTTTCAGTTATAAGCTATATAAGTCCTGGGGATGCAATGTCCAGTCAGGTAACTGTAGTTAGTAATAAACCCTGTTGTATATTTCAAAATTCTTAAGACTGTAGTAGTAGGATCAGAGCCATATTTCCTTCTTAGGGATAAAACACATTTTTAATTTCAGAAGTGAAAGGAAAAAACCCATAAAAATCCCTGGAAGAAGGGCTTGTTATCTGAATTTTAGCAAGCCATCCAGGTGACTCTGATGCATACTAGAATTTAAGAGTGACTGGCATAGACAGTGGTTGTGGGACTTGAGGTCAGACAGTCTGACTCCCATATTCCCAGCTAACTAGTTCTGTGACATTAAGAGAGTTACTCGCCCCTCCTCGGCTTATAATATCTCTATGAAGTGCTTTGCCTTGGTATCAGTGTCTTGAGATGCAGTTGGTCCTCCATCAATGTAAGCTCGTTTTCAGTGGAAGCTGCCACAGTGTAGCAGAAAGAGTGTGGCGCTAGATTCCAGTGTTGGCGAATCCACTTGCTATTGGGGGCAAGTCATCCTTAATGAAATTTGTCAACAACTATTGAACAGCGATTGGATGCCAGGGACTATGCCAAGAGCTTTTCATGCTTTATCTCATTTAATCCTCCCAACCACCACACAAGAAAGGTTCACATGTTGCTTCCCTGGTGGCTCAGAGATTAAAGCATCTGCCTGCAATGCGGGAGACCTGGGTTCGATCCCTGGGTCAGGAAGATCCCCTGGAGAAGGAAATGGCAACCCACTTCAGTATTGTTGCCTGGAAAATCCCATGGACTACAGTGGGCTACAGTCCATGGGGTCACAAAGGGTCGGACACGACTGAGCGACTTCACTTTCACTGGAAGAAACAGAAGCTCTGTGTGGGTAACTAACTTGTCCAGGGTTTAAGGACTAGATGATTGGGGGAGCTGGCTTGAAGCTAGCAGTCTGGTTCTGGAGCCCACACTCCTCACCACCAGATGGGACTCAGCATGTGGGACCTCACCATCCACATCCCCAAAAGAAGCAACCACCAAGGGAACTAATATGTATTCAGCACCTTCTATGGGCTAGGCAGGCTTCCCAGATGGCACAGTCGTAAAGAATCTGCCTGCCAATGAAGGAGACAAAAGACACGGGTTAAGTCCCTGGGTCAGGAAGATCCCCTGGAGGAGCAAACAGCAACCCACTCCAGTATTCTTGCCTGGATAATCTCATGGATGGAGGAGCCTGGTGGGCTACAGACCATGGGGTTGCAAAGAGTCAGACTGAACACAGCACAGCATGTGCTGGGCGTTTAGCTGGACACATCCTTTCATTTATCCTCTGTGTCTCCATGAAGTATTATTATACCAGTTTTACTCATGAAGCTGCTGTGGCAGGATAATGCCTCAGGCCACTGTGAAAATGGAAAGAGAGTATATTTTTAATTATACAGCTCGATACAAGTTAGCAGGTGATTGTTATCTGGTTAGTAAGAGGATGTATCCCTAAATTTCTAGAAGAATTCCTATTAACTGGTAAATGCCTCCAGGAATTACTCAGATTTGCTCTTTCCACCACTACCACTGAGGTGGCCCAAGACTCCTATCTGGAGCTCAGGCCACCAGGCTTTCTGGATGGTGCCACACCAGATCCTGCCCTGGGCTTCCGTCTCTTACCTTCAGTCCCACTCACCGCCTCCCTGGTCTTTCCCATCACCCCCGACAGTGGGACACCTGGACTTCACCAACGATTTCTGGCCTGGCTACATTCCCGGTGTCCCACTCCTTTGTGCCCTGGCCACAGCTGCAGCTCTTGTTTTAAGATTTGCTTCTGTGATCATTACTACTTTAAAAGGTACCTACCCTCTCACCTTTTTATGTGAATACAGATGAGCTTGGCCTCCCTTCTGTGGCATTCCCCTATGTGGCCTTAGGAAAGAACTCTGGACTGGACATCAGCCGATCTGGATTCTAGTCATGGCTTTTCCAATCAGTAACTGTTTGACCTTGAGCAAGTCATTTCTCTTTTTTGAGTCATGGTTTCCCCTTCCAACTTGTAGATAATGAGACAATACTCCTTAAAAGAGGCCATAAGGCCATGTATGTGAAAGTGTCTTATGAATTGAAAAGTGCTTGATAGATGTTAGTGATCTCCCTGCTCTCTGATCATCTCCAAAGACGAATCCTCCTCCTGTGCTCTGGTGCTTAATTCAAGTCTCACATGGGAGTTACCTAAAGAGCTTTTCAAAACTGCCTGTGCCCACCCTGACATAGACCGATTTAACTGGATCTGGGGTGCAGCCTGGGCACCAGTGGTTTTTAAATCTCCCTGGGTGATTCTGATGAGAAGGCAGTGTTGAGAACCACTGCTTCATTGGAACAAGGAGAGGACTTGGGATAAATTGACAGTCTCAGAGACACCGATCCCTCCCCCTTATTCAAGGTTGGGGTGTGGTCTCCTTCATAGACCTCTCTGCAGCCCAGAGACCCTGAGCACCTTGCTGATGAACCTGACCTTCCCAAATTTTTGGCCAAACCTTCAGCTGGGGCATGGGCTTCCTGTTTGTGAGCATAGCAGGACTTTCTGGAATAGTTTGACCAGGGAAGTCAGCCAACAGCATTTTTACAGATGTTTCATATTTTTAATGAAGACCAGCTCCCTCTCCAAATTGGGACCTGAAGCCTGCTGTACATCAACACTCGAGGTGCTGGCTTGTTCAGTTGATCAGTTGTGTCGGACTCTTTGCGACCCCATGGACAGTTGCCCGCCAGGCTCCTCTGTCCATGGGATTTCCCAGGCAAGAATACTGGAGTGGGTTGCCATGCCCTCCTCCACGGGATCTTCCCAGATCAGGGATCGCATCTGCATTGGCAGGCAGATTCTTTACCACTGAGCCACCAGGGAAGCCTGAGGTGCTGGCAGAACATCCAGATTCCTCACATGTCCAAAGCATCGCCTTGTCTGCCCTCCTCCCACCCCCACCGACCCCACACACTGACACCTACTGCTCCTGACTGCCTATGTCAGCCAGTGACGTCCCTGTCATCTATGTCCCCCAGACTGGAGAAGAGACTCTGTGCAATGTGGTAAGCGGAGGTTCTGGACTTTGAAAACCTGAGTTCAGATCCTAGTCACTTAGACAAGTGACTTAGCCTCTATGTGCCTCAGTTTCCTGTCCCAGGAAAAGTGGATAATTCCTACCTCCAATTTGTCATAATTAAATGAGTCAATTCCCATAAAATGCAAACTATCTTGCACATGTGAAAGTCACTCAGTCATGTCCAACTCTTTGCCAGCCCATGGACTGTAGCCCACCAGGCTCCTCTGTCCGTGGAATTCTCCAGGCCACAATACTGGAGTGGGTAGCTGTTCCCTTCTCCAGGGAATCTTCCCAACCCAGAGACTGAACCCAGGTCTCCCGCATTGCAGGTGAATTCTTCATTTTCTGAGCCACCAGAGAAGCCCATAGTGAATGGGCACATAGTAAATGCTCAAAGAATATGAGGTCATCATGTTTATACCTTCTTCATTTTTCCCCCATATTCAATCAACAACTCAGAAACTTAGCTCCATCCTTGAAATGTTCCTTACATGTTCTTTCCCTTCCCACATGCTTACTTACATCCACATACCCTCCTCCCTGTCTTCAATCACCATCTTTAATCTATCCCCCATCATGCCACCAAACCCATCTTACTAAAGGAGAGTTCTGTTTGCATAATTTTCCTACTTAAAAAATTGCTGGCTGCCCCTTTCCTGAACATAGACTAAGGGCTGAGCTGCCTCAAATTCCTGCCATGCTTTTCATCTTGGAGGGAAGTCTCTGATCGTTAGCTTGGTTGATCCACAGTCTGTTGGACTGTAGGGTGACCTGAGCTGCTGGCCAGATTCACATCCAGAAACATGTCCATGCCTGTATCTTGTTTACTATTGCATCACCCCAGGGTGTGGCGAGTTGAAAAGGTTCTGTTTGGTTTTTGCCATGTGGGACTGAACCACACGAGAAAGTACTTTTTGAAGATACATTGGTCATTGATTGTTTTTAAATCCTTTCCCTAAAATGTGAACTAGTTTTTTCCAGTAGTTTTCAACTACATATTCTCCTTATGAGTTGTAAACATGCTGGGAGAGCTATTAATACCTAGCAACTAATGGCAAAGCTCTAAGAAGGAAGGGGCTTCCCTGGTGGCCCAGATGGTAAAGAATCTGCCTGCTATGTAGGAGACCTGGGTTCGATCCTCGGGTTGGGAAGATCCCCTGGAGAAGGGAATGGCAACTCACTCCAGTATTCTTGCCTGGAGAATGCCATGGACAGAGGAGCCTGGTGGGCTACAGTTCATGGGGTTGCAAAGAGTCGAACGTGACTGAGTGACTACCACTTTCACTTTCTAAAAAGGAAAGGATTGAAACAGCAGGGAATGTTGACTTCTTGTTTCCAACACTGACTGATACTGTCGAGTGCTGCTTCTCTTAGCAGAGAGGTAATCCTGCAGGTGACAGGCTGAGAACGTCCTCCCGGTGGAGCATCCCTCAGGTTGAGAATCATGCTGATGGACAGTCCTTTAAATGCTGCCAATGGAGTGGGGGCTATGCCAGCCACTCATTGCTCTGGGAGCTGGAATAAATGAGCTGGTGGGGGACGATTCAGGAGTGTGTATGCAGCCCCCAGATGAACTGGGCTACCTTCACTTGGACAAATTTCTTTTTGAGCAACTGTCTGCATAGCCAGCCCTGGTATAGCCGCATCAGCTATAGGATGAGCATAAGCAAGCCTGTCGTGGTGTACAGGCTTGTACACAAACTGTAACTGCACACAAACATCAGTTAAATTCGACACACCTTCCCTACTAAGGGTAAAAGTAGTGAGCTGAAGTGCTTTGGATGAAAGATGAAGCCTGAGTGAACCGTGCCCTTTTCTGTAACTGGAATGTGCGGTAGGTTCAGACCTGCCTTCTCACTACTGCAGTTACAGTTAATCCACCTTCAAAGATGAATCTGGGAAGGGCGATTTGTTGTAGCTGTTCACGGAGAGGTAGCCCAGAGGCAAATTCTTCTCATTCCTCTACTCTCTTAGTGCCCTCTAGCGTCCAAACTGGGACATAGCCCTGTCTAAGGGGAACACAGCCTGGCACCTGCAGAGTCCGAATCCAGCGTGTACTCTCATGGTTGAGAAACAAGTGAACGTCTTGCCATCTGTCAAGTTATGAGGCCTGTCTCATATCTCTAAATTTCAGTTTCCTCATCTGTAAAATGAAAATGATAACACTACAACATCACTGTTCTTGTAAGGACTAAAGGGGATACTGTAAACAATGGAAATTTCTCTATATGAATAAACAGCTCTTCAGGACGTCCCTGGTGCTCCAGTGGTTAAGAATCTGCATTCCAATGCAGGGGACATGAGTTCAATCCCTGGTCAGGGAACTAAAATCCCACATGCTGCCAGCAAGAGCCCCCAAGCCACAATTACTGAGTCTGTGTGCCCTAGAGCCCATGCTCCGCCAGTAACTAGAGAAAAGCCAGACACCAAAATGAAGACCAAGCACAGCCAAAAGAAAAACAAAAGGTTTCCCAAAATGCATCATAATTATAACTCTTGGCCATAAACTCATCCTAATAAGAGTGGGAAAGACTTATTTATAGCACGAATCACTTCACATTATAGCGATTGTTTTGCAACACTTCTTTACTGGATTATGAACCACGAGGTAAGAATCAATATCTCAAAACATAGCATCTAGTCCATGGCTGGAGCTCAGGAAATTGTTGTTGAATGGATCCTGAATAGAAACTTATTTTCTCCAGTCTTAAAATTATTGTGCACTATAATATAAATTCAGTGTTTCCAAACATCCAAGCAGGGCATATAGATTCCAAGGGCTCTACAGTACTGCACCGTTTGACAACTTCACCTCGTCCTGAAATACTCTGATGCTGGACTCCACCTTGGAGTGTCCAATCCAAGGTATGGAAAAGCATCTTTTGTGTGATTAAGTTTGGAATGGGGACTCTTGAGCTCTGAATCACTGAGGAATCTGAAAATGAGCATGAGTCCCTAGGATGGATACAGGGGAACTTGGCGATGCAATAGAGAATTTTGGAAGTCAGGACCAAAAGACCACCCAAGCTGCCTCTCTGGAAGGTGAAATGAGGGTGATGGTCCTAACCTGAAGCACCTGGAGCACACGTGAAAGGTCAACCCCAACTAACAAGCCCCAGATGAATTCCATTATACAGATATCCTTGTGTCTATAAATGTCATCTTGCGTGGCCGTGGGGCAGACTTCAGAGAGAACAAACAGTAACTGTTAGGAACATGAATGTTTTCTTTATCCAAAAGTGATTCTTCTAATATCACAAGTCCGGGAACCCACAGCCCAGAAGAGGAAATAAATGACACAAATAGATTAGTTTTAAGCACAATAAATATGCAGAAATGTCCACTGTGTTTTCAGTTTTAAGGACCTAAATTTGGAAGAGTCACGTGCTTATTCTGAGCTGCACATCCCCTTCTCAAGATGGGGAAGCTGAATCTGGCATTGAGAACTGATTAGACGCTGTTAATTGCAGATTTATAGAGCACACCATCTGTTCTTTGTTTATAGCCTCCAAACAATGTAAGGAAGATAGAACCTATAAAACCTAAACATCTTTGAAATCAACAACCTCACAGGAGAACTTAACAGTAGGTCAAATGAAAGTGCTGGGCTTTGATGCCTTTTACAGATTGGCAGATAACCCAATCTGGGGGCCATGAAATGACCGTGAAGAGCTTCTGGAGGGCATGTAGTCCCTACATCATCACAATCCTTGCTGCCCATCCAACGAGAGAAGAGCTGGGGTGTGTATGTGAAGGGCTGGGATCACTTTGAGGCAAACAGTGAGGCCATCCTGAGATCTTATTCTCTAAATGAAGTGTTAGTTGCTCAGTTGTGTCCAACCCTTTGTGACCCCGTGGAGCCCGCTAGGCTCCTCTGTCCATGGAATTTTCCAGGCAAGAGCACTGGAGTGGGTTACCATTCCTTTCTTCAGGGGATCTTCCTGACCCAGGGACTGAACCTAGGTCTCCTCATTGCAGGCAAAGTCTTTACCATCTGAGCCACCGGGAAGCCCATTCTTTTAGTCAGTCAGTCAGTCAGTCAGTCAGTCAGTCAGTCAGTCAGTCAGTTCAGTCGCTCAGTTGTATCCAACTCTTTGCAACCCCATGAATCGTAGTACGCCAGGCCTCCCTGTCCATCACCAACTCCTGGAATTTACTCAAACTCATGTCTATTGAGTCAGTGATGCCATCAACCATCTCATTCTCTGTTGTCCCCTTCTCCTCCTGCCCCCAATCCCTCCCAGCATCAGGGTCTTTTCCAATGAGTCAACTCTTCGCATTGGGTGGCCAAAGTATTGGAGTTTCAGCTTCAGCATCAGTCCTTCCAATGAACACCCAGGACTGATCTCCTTTAGGATGGACTGGTTGGATCTCCTTGCAGTCCAAGGGACTCTCAAGAGTCTTCTCCAACACCATAGTTCAAAAGCATCAATTTTTCGGTGCTCAGCTTTCTTCACAGTCCAACTCTCACATCCATACGTGATCACTGGAAAAACCATAGCCTTGACCAGATGGACCTTTGTTGGCAAAGTAATGTCTCTGCTTTTTAATATGCTATCTAGGTTGGTCATAACTTTCCTTCCAAGGAGTAAGCGTCTTTTAATCTCGTGGCTGCAGTCACCATCTGCAGTGATTTTGGAGCCCAAAAAAATAAAGTCTGACACCGTTTCCACTTTTTCCCCATTTATTTCCCATGAAGTGATGGGACCAGATGCCATGATCTTAGTTTTCTGAAAGTTAAGCTTTAAGCCAACTTTTTCACTCTCCTCTTTCACTTTCATCAAGAGGCTTTTTAGTTTCTCTTCACTTTCTGCCATAAGGGTGGTGTCATCTGCATACCTGAAGTTACTGATATTTCTCCTGGCAATCTTGATTGCAGTTTGTGCTTCTTCCAGCCCAGCGTTTCTCATGATGTACTCTGCATATAAGTTAAATAAGCAGGGTGACAATATACAGCCTTGACGTACTCCTTTTCCTATTTGGAACCAGCCTGTTGTTCCATGTCCAGTTCTAACTGTTGCTTCCTGACCTGCAAACACGTTTCTCAAGAGGCAGGTCAGGTAGCCTGGTATTCCCATCTCTTTCAGAATTTTCCACAGTTTATTGTGATCCACACAGTCAAAGGCTTTGGCATAGTCAATAAAGCAGAAATAGATGCTTTTCTGGAACTCTCTTGCTTTTTTGATGATCCAGCAGAAGTTGGCAATTTGATCTCTGGTTCCTCTGCCTTTTCTAAAACCAGCTTGAACATCTGGAAGTTCACGGTTCACGTATTGTTGAAGCCTGGCTTGGAGAATTTTGAGCATTACTTTACTAGCGTGTGAGATGAGTGCAACTGTGCGGTATTTAGAGCATTCTTTGGGATTGCCTTTCTTAGGAATTGGAATGAAAACAGTCCATTCTTTAAATAGTATAAAAAATAAAATACCCACCAACTACAACACATCACCTGTTTGGGCAATCACATTAGATATAAGATGCTGATAAAGTTCATTGTTTTAAACTGTTTTAGGTGCTGGGAGTAAAGAAGTGAACATGGCTCAGGTACGTTCTGTGTATGTGGTGCTTGTAATTTTTCTGGGAGGAGGCAAACAATACACCAATAAATGAGATAATTTCAGACAATAGTTTTAAAAATATAACAATGTAATGGAGTAGAAAATGACAGTAGGTGTGGGTGAAAGGCTGTATATTATATTTATTTTTATAATGAAAACATTTCAAGAAATACAAATGTAGTAAAAGTAGTACATTCCCCAGATTTAACGACTATCAGTTTTCCCCACATTTATTTCATTTGGCCATTTTCTGATTTTCTTTCATTTTTCCCTTCCTTTTTTCTGAAATATTTAAAAATAAATTCCAGATTTCATTCACTTCACCCCTACATACTTCAGTATGCATCTGTAATAATAAGGGCTAGGTAAGGTTTTTTTTTAACTTTAGTTGAAATAAGTTTGTAATTCATAAAAATTGTATGAATTATAAACATATGAGAGCACAACATAACCTGACATTTTAATATTAATAATAGTTATATAAAGTATATAACATATAATTATAAAGTTATAAATTATTAAATAGTTAA
This sequence comes from Cervus elaphus, assembly GCF_910594005.1. NCBI lineage: Eukaryota > Metazoa > Chordata > Mammalia > Artiodactyla > Cervidae > Cervus > Cervus elaphus. The sequence goes on from NC_057826.1 coordinate 82,520,878, forward strand.
CATTATAAAACAACATTAAAATGAAATTATGTAATAGCTATAATCTAGTCACCCATACTTAGTAACTATTTGAATTTAGGTGCTTTTTTTTTAAATGGAGATGTGAGTTTTCTTATTTCTCTATTAAACAGTTTATTTATATATATTTTTTTATTTTTTGGCCACACCACGCAGCATGCGGGATCTTAATTCCCTGACCAGGGATCTAAGCTGTGCCCCCAGCAGTGGAAGCAGAGTCAACCACTGGGCCACCAGGGAAGTCCCTAGATGCTTTTTCTAACATCTTTTAAAAATGATTTGTATTACAATATAACAGACTGTTGAAAATTACACTTTATCATAAGGTTATCGTTTGCTGAAGAGTCCTTAAGTGAACACATCTGTGTAACTACTACTCTGGCACTTCGGGGCTTTTCTTTTGCAATTTATTTATTAAAGAAAATTCTCATTGTTTTATAGTTTTCCACATACCAGATCTATTCAATCTTTCTTCTATTTCTATCTGTTCTCTAAAATGGTCATTAGATCCAGACTCTAGACCAGGGTCAAAATCAGCAATAGTGCTGAGCCGTAATGGAGCCTGGGACAAAGGAGAAACCAGTGATTCTGATTCTGCCTTTATTTAAACTATTTTGGTCCTAATTGTTTTGCATTAATTTCTATTTTAAAAAACCTGCATTAAAATGTTGTTTATCTTGATCACTGACTTTTTTGGCATCCCCTAGTATCAGCTCTGGCTAAAGGCTTGGTTGGTCTCAGGCTCAATTTTTTGTCAAAAATACCTCATAGCTGACTGTTAAAAGTGACTTGCTCACTGTCTGGCTGTCTCTCTCTTTCTTATGTTAAAAATGACCAGTGGAGTATAATAATTAACCACAACTGTTCCGTATTGCGCCGGAAATCCTGGCAAGTAATAGACAACCTATAAAAGTAATTGGGATGGAAAGGTAGAAATAAGACTGTTTCCAATCACAGATGACATTATTGTTTATGTAGAAAATCCCAAGGAATCTATAAAAAAAACACTTCTAGAACTAAGTGTATTTAGCAAGATCAAGGTCAACACACAAAAATCAACCATTTTTCTATACCTACAAAGGAACAATTGGAAACTGAAATTCAAAGCATTCAAAAGGTTTTAAAAATTTCAAGAATGTTGACATCTATAATAGCATCCAAAAGAATATGATATACTCAGCTATAACTCTAACAAAACATGTGCAGAGTCTATGTGGTAAAAACCACACAACACTGATGAAAGAAATCAAAGAAAACCTTAATAAATGGGAAGACATATTCTGTTCATGTATTAGAAGGTTTGTTATAGCTAAAATGTCACACTTAACCAATGGATCCATAAATTTAAGACAATCTTAAGCAAATCCCAGTATGATTATTTATAGATACAGACAAGCTGTTTATAAAATTTATATGTGAATGTAGAAGCACTAGAATACCCAAAACAAAGTTGAAAAAGAAGTTGAGACTCATACTACCTGATTTTAATATATATTATATTTATATATTAAATATATTTATATAAATATAATATAATATACAATTATATATCTTTTAATGTATTATATATAATTATATATAGTTGAATATATATAATGTATATTCAATTATATATATATGTAATAAAACTACAGTGATCAATACCATGGTATTGACTAAAAGTGAAACAGAATAGAGGCTTCAAAAACAGATTCATAAAATATGGTCAATTTTAAAGAGTTTTGTTGAGGTACAATTGACGTAACAAATTGTACATACTTAAAGTGTACAATTTGATAAATCTGACATACATATACATCTGTAATGCCATCACACCTATCAAGATAATGAACATATCTCTTATCTCCAAAGGTTGCCTTATGTCTGCTCCTCTACACCTTCCCATCTTTTTTTTTTTTCCATTTATTTTTATTAGTTGGAGGCTAATTACTTTACAATATTGTAGTGGTTTTTGTCATACATTGACATGAATCACCCATGGATTTACATGTATTCCCCATCCCGATCCCCCCTCCCACCTCCCTCTCCATCCGACTCCTCTGGGTCTTCCCAGTGCACCAGGCCCGAGCACTTGTCTCATGCATCCAACCTAGGCTGGTGATCTGTTTCACCCTTGATAATATACATATTTCGATGCTGTTCTCTTGAAACATCCCACCCTCGCCTTCTCCCACAGAGTCCAAAATTCTGTTCTGTACATCTGTGTCTCTTTTTCTGTTTTGCATATAGGGTTATCGTTACCATCTTTCTAAATTCCATATATATGCGTTAGTATACTGTATTGGTCTTTATCTTTCTGGCTTACCATAGGCTCCAGTTTCATCCATCTCATTAGAACTGATTCAAATGAATTCTTTTTAATGGCTGAGTAAAATTCCATGGTGTCTATGTACCACAGCTTCCTTATCCATTCGTCTGCTGATGGGCATCTAGGTTGCTTCCATGCCCTGGCTATTATAAACAGTGCTGCGATGAACATTGGGGTGCACGTGTCTCTTTCAGATCTGGTTTCCTCGGTATGTATGCCCAGCAGTGGGATTGCTGGGTCGTATGGCAGTTCTATTTCCAGTTTTTTAAGGAATCTCCACACTGTTCTCCATAGCGGCTGTACTAGTTTGCATTCCCACCAACAGTGTAAGAGGGTTCCCTTTTCTCCACACCCTCTCCAGCATTTATTGCTTGTAGACTTTTGGATAGCAGCCATCCTGACTGGCGTGTAATGGTACCTCATTGTGGTTTTGATTTGCATTTCTCTGATAATGAGTGATGTTGAGCATCTTTTCATGTGTTTGTTAGCCATCTGTATGTCTTCTTTAGAGAAATGTCTGTTTAGTTCTTTGGCCCATTTTTTAATTGGGTCATTTATTTTTCTGGAATTGAGCTGCAGGAGTTGCTTTTATATTTTTGAGGTTAATTCTTTGTCTGTTGCTTCATTTGCCATTATTTTCTCCCAATCTGAGGGCTGTCTTTTCACCTTGCTTATAGTTTCCTTTGTTGTGCAAAAGCTTTTAAGTTTAATTAGGTCCCATTTGTTTATTTTTGCTTTTATTTCCAATATTCTGGGAGTCCACCTTCCCATCTTATCTCCTGTCAATCACCAATTATGCTTTCTGTCATTTATGTTTGCTTACAGTTCTCAAAATTTTGCAACAGTGGAATCATACAGAATGTACTTTTTTGTCTTGCTTCTTGTATGCGACATAATCACTTTGATAATCATCCATACTGTAGCGTCTATCAGTAGTTCACTCTTTTTATTGCTATGCAGTATCCTGTTGTAACCATGCTTATCCATTCTCTTGTTGATGGGCATTCAGGGTTTACCTAGTCTCCCTGTTAGAGATAAAGATGCTAAGAACATCCTGTATGAGTGTTTGTGTGGAAATATGCTTTTATTTCTTATGAGTAAATATCTCGGAGTATAATGGCTGGATTATATGGTAACTGTGTGTTTAACTTTCAAGGAAACTAACAAATTGTTTTCCTAAGTTGTTAAACCATTTTACATTTCTACCAAGAGCATATGACAGTTCCAGCTCTGTGCCACTCTTGCTAGCCTAAAAAGTGCATGGTGATTATTTATTGTGGTTTTAATTTGAATGTTCCTAACATGGAAATTGAATGTCTTTTCACATGCTTATTTACCATCTGTATATCTTCTTTTGTGAAGTGTCTGTTCAAAGTTTGAAAGCAATTCAATAGATGTCTATCAACAGATAGTGCTACAACAATTGGATATTCATATGTAAATTTTGAGCCTCAACTATACATCAAATTATATACAAATATTACTGAAAATGTGTCATAAATCTAAACGTAAAATTTTAAAAGTTATGAAACTCTTAGATTCAAAATATATGAGAAAATATTTGGACTCTTGGATCACAAAAGATCCTTAAAAAAATTGAGTTTATTGAATTAAAGGGGCTTCCCTGGTGGCTCAGACAGTAAAATGTCTGCCTGCAATGTGGGAGACCCAGGTTCAATCCCTGGGTTGGGAAGATATCCTGGAGAAGGAAGTGGAAACCCACTCCAGTATTCTTGCCTGGAAAATCCCATGGACAGAGGAGCCTGGAAGGCTACAGTCCATGGGGTCACAAAGAATCGGACATAACTGAGCAACTAACACCTTCACTTTTCATTGAATTAAAAACTTTTGCTCTACAAAAGACACTGTTAAAGGAATGAAAAGATAAGCCATCGACTGGCATCCAGAGTATATAAAGAACTCTCAAAACTCAACAATAAGTAAGCCAACAACCCAATTTTTTAAATAGACCAAAGAATTGAACATGTGCCTCACCAAAGAATATATACAGATGGCAAATAAATACATGAACAGATATTCACATCAGTTGTCACCATGAAAATGTAGATTAAAAACCACAGTGATATACCATTATGTACCTATTAGAACAACTAATATAAAAATTCTGATAATACAAAATGTCCACAAGGATATGGAGCAAGTGAAATTCTCATACATGGCTGGTGAGAATGCAATATGATACAGGACAGGCCCTCTAGATAATAGTTTGGTATTTTCTTATAAAGATAAAAATATACTTAAAAACATATATTTTACCTTTTGACTGAGCTATCTTCTCTGTAGGTATTTATTTATTACAGAGAAGTGAATACTTACATGCACACAAAAACCTGTGTATTAATTTTTAACAGCAGCATTAATAGCAGCATTATTCATAAATTTCCCAAACTGGAAATGACTCAAATATTCTCCTGTGAGTAAATGGATTGGGGAGAAAAAAAAAAAAGGTGATATATCCACAAATGGAATACTACTCAGCAAAAAAATAAATAAAAAAGGAATGGGCTATTGCTACCACGCAACAACTTGCATAACTCTCAAATGCATTATTCTAGGTGAAAGAAATCAGCCTCAAAAGATAATATACTGTATGACACCCTTCATATCGCAGTCTGGAAAAGGCAAAACCGTAAGAACAGATGAATGGTTGCCATGGGGAGGGGCCAGAAATGGACTATAAGAGGGCAGCATGACGGAATTCTTTTGGGTGTACATGTTGTTTCGTATCCTGTTTATGGCAGTGATTACAAAAATCTATGCATGTATAAAACCTCATAGGACTGAAGAACAACAAAAATGGAGTTTACTGTATGTAAATTTCTAAAAAAGTAATGAAAATGGTTGATGAGTGGTTTCAAGAGTATATGCCACCTAATCCATCCTAGGCTAGCTAGCTCTGCTATGCTCAGTCATGTCCAACTCTTTGTGATCCTATGGACTGTAGCTCTCCAGGCTCCTCTGCCTGTGGGGTTCTCCAGGCAAGAATACTAGAGTGGGTTGCCATTTCCTTCTCCTGGGGGATCTTTCCCACCCAGGGATGAACCTGCATCTCCTGCATTGGCAAACAGATTCTTTACCACCTGGGAAGCCCATCCTTATCAGTCCCCCAGACCTGAAGCGTTTGGTACCAAAGCCAGTGTGGCTGGAGCTAAGGGATGGGAGGAGATGTAGTGAATTCAGACAGAAGGGCAAGGCGAGTCCATGTAGAGCCATAGAAAGAGTTGGAAAGGAATCTATTCCTGCTGCTATGTGGAAAATGAATCTGTAACAGTGAATTATGGGAAAAGGGACTTTTCATTACAAAAAAAAAGATTGATTAAAGAGGAATGTTATCATAGCTTGAGAAGAGAGGTCCAAATAATTGGAACATTGAACTGGCACTGAGGACTGGGAGGGACAAAAAACAGTCTGCATTTAAAATGTGGTTTTGTCTTGCGGTTAGAGAGAATTTCCATGTCTGGCTAACTCTGAGGACGAAGGGTCAGGGCTCCTTTCAATGTGTTTTCTTGGCTTTCTGTCTCAGAATAAACAAACGTGGTGTCTCCAAGCTTTCTTGAGGGTCCCAGGTACAGGGTGATCCAACCCAGACCACAGGAGCCTTACAGCCAGTTTACAGTGTGGGTCCTGTTGCTATAAACACACCACTCAGGAGGCCCGGGCAAGTTTGAACACCTACTGGAACTTGTTTCTATGTCATCCTGACTCCCCCTGGCTAAGGGAGGCTCAACCATGGAGCACAGAGCATCACAGGAAGGGCCTGCACCTCTGACCTCAGAAAACACTGGAAAATGAGACTATTGGAAGGCCCATGAGTCACCACTTTAGTGTCTTCTCACTCAATGCAGAAAAGAGATGATGCTTTCGCACCAATAGAAGCATCTTTTGCTGGACCCTGTGGCTGGTAGCAAAAATGCCACCTCAAATACCAACAAAACGGCTATACAGATATTAATCCTGGGAGAGAGAGTGAGACAGAGAGAGAGGGAGAGAGGAGAGAGAAGTTTAAGCCTGCACTCTAAGAATCACTGATTCCTTCCTTTTGGCCTCCCCCATGTAGCCAATGCCCATTCAAAGGGGGTATTTCATTTAGTTCCTGAGTTATTTCTGCACCTCTTTCCTGATTTGTTTCTCCTCTTCAAAGCCCTGGTCACCTTGGTCATGAGCGAATGTCTGCTCTTGGAATCACTTAGCGTGAGGACTGCAGCCAAGCTCCATGGCTCAATTTCAAGTTCCCTTTTAAATGGAACCATTGGACACACTTTGCCCATGAGATCCTGGTCACTGAGTTTACTGAAAACAAATGGAGTCTCTGACTCAGGGATTTAATTCTCCACCTACACAAACATTGGTAATTACTCTGCTAAAAACAAAATGAGGCAAAAATAGACCTTAAAAAACTGAAGATAAAAATTTCCTTTAATTAGCAACAGAAAACCCAGTGCAGGAGTCTTGGTTGGTGAGTTCCCCAGAACATCTAACACATTGCCTTTCAATGTGTTCATCAGAGTCAATTTTAAAGTGGAAACAGGACCAAGATACACCTAAGAAAATAGCAAACAAAAATAAGACTTGGGGATTTACCTGATGGTCCAATGGCTAAAACTCTGGGCTCCCAATGCAGGGGTTCCCCTGGGACTGGATTCCTTAGTCAGGGAACTAGATCCCAAATGCAGCAACTAAAAAAAAAATCCTGCATGCCACAAAGAAAATCAAAGACCCCACATGTCACAACTAAGACCTGGCACAACCAAATAAACAAATTAATAAATTAATCAAAAACAAAACAAAAAATACAAGACCTGATCTGGAAGTCAGGAGAGGTGGGCTCTAGTCATAGATCTCAGATGTCAGTGACCCTTGCCCCTCCAGGCCTCTCAGTTTCCTCTTGTGGAAAATGAAGAACTAGGACTTGATCTGTATCTCCAAAAATTCCTATACCTGCTTGGTGGTCATTTAGTTGCTAAGTCATGTCCAACTCTTGCAATCCCTATGGACTGTAGCCCACCAGGCTCCTTTGTCCCTGGGATTCTCCAGGCAAGAATACTGGAGTGGGTAGCCATGTCCTTCTCCAGCGGATCTTCCCAACCCAGAAATTGAACCCAGGTCTCCTGCATTGCAAGCAGATTCTTTACCATCTGAGCTATGAAGGAAGCCCCATGCCTGCTTAAATGCTCAAATTTTTATTTTGGTCTTAAATTGTTGACCCTCTACTCACCATATACATCCTTGTATCTGTGGGAAGTCTCTGCCTGAATGTCCTGCTATTAAACCAAAACAGTCAACTTAAAAATCACACCTCTGGATCAGCCCTCTCAGTCAACCATCCTTCTCTCCCCCTTCTATCTCCGTGATGAAGGAATTTATGTACAACCTAAATGATAGCCCTCCTTCCCTTCTTAAGTGTTCCCTCCCTCCCTCTATATTTGGGAGAGCAGTCAGGGTTGTTTCCCTTGTCCCAAGTCTGAATTTCCCTGTCCTCTGTCCCCCTGAGTCTGCCTCTCTTCCTGGCTCTGGGTTCCGTGTGGGTCACGACTCAGGTCAGCACTCACCCCCAACATCCTGTTGCTTACTGAATAACGGTCTACCTGCAGGGAAAGACATAGAAATGTGTCTCTTCTCTCTCCACAGCATTATCACACAATCACGAATAAATGAATGTTTCAGAATTCCCTGTTGGCTCAGATGGTAAAGAATTTGCCTGCGATGCAGCAGACCTGGATTAGATCCCTGGGTTGGGAAGATCCTCTGCAGAAGGGAATGGTAACCCACTTCAGTATTCTTGTCAGAAATTCCATGGACAGAGAGGCCTGGAGGGCTACAGTCCATGGGGTCACAAAGTTGGACATGATTGAGTGGCTAACACTTTCGCTTTCACACTTTCAGGCTTTACTAAAGGTTGTAAGAATTAAAGTTACAACAAATGAGACAGAATTTTAAGTAGCCATTAATACCATTTTTCCTAGAAAAACATCCAAGAAATTAAATGTTTCGTAGGAGGAAATTCTTTTGGTGGGGGCTCTCCAGAACCTGATTTTGTTCCTTTGATCTTAGATCTGCCTTCCTTTTGGAGAGGCAGTCTCCTCTTCAAAACCTCTCGGCTCTGGGGTGTGCATCCCTTCCCATGTTTAAGAAATACCACTTCCCACCTATAGGCACTGGTCTGACACACAGGGATCTCCACCCACCCCCACGCAACCCCCCAGGAGTTCATTAAGCCAAGGCTTAGTTATTCCATCTGGAATGGCATTGCTGGTGGATTCTTTACCAGCTTAGCCACGAGGGAAGCCAGTTCCTAGGATAGCATAGAGTACCTGTAGACCCTTAAGGAGAAAAGAAACACTTTCCCGCCTAACTTTCTGTACGTTGCAAGGCTGCCCCCTTGAAATTTCACTTAGCATTCTTTTAGTGACCAGAATATACTTCTATGCTTAAGGCTTCCTCCATCCTTTCTTCTTTCCAATTGCACTCCCTTAGTCTGGCTAAGAATAAGAAAAGGGGCCAACTGGCCATATACTTTTTATTAGTAGCTTGTGGAGCTTCTCAAAGACCGTCCCCTCTGGAGACCTGGAACATATTCCTTGTAATGTGAGAGACGGATGAAATTCTTAGCTGATGGGCCCTTGCTGTTCTCAATTCCTGTATGAAAGGGGTTAGTGAGGAAAGCATGTGTATGTAAGGGAGTAATTCTCCCAGTTATAATAGCAATAAAAAGGGTGATGTCTGACCCGTGCTCACCAATTTTTATAGCATGTTTCAATCCTGACTGCACATTAGAATCACCTGGAGAGCTTTAAAAATACCAAGGCCTCACCCTTGAACTATTAAATCAGAATCTCTGGGAGTGAGATCTGGGTATGCTGTTTTTAAAAGCCTGTAGGTGATTCTTCTGGGCAGCAGGGCTGAGAACCACGGATGTGTAGGGGGTGGGAAATGATCACAGCTGGAAAAGGTCACGTTTGTTGCACCTGGAATGGATTCTGCAGCCCCAGGCAGTCTAGTTCCATCAGGCTCCTTTCAGCTTCCAAGAGTCTCAGTGAGATTTCAGTGAAGAGGGAGGTTATTGGGTTCCTATGATGCAGCTGTTATGGATGGTCTGGAATGACTGCTATCATCTGTCCCAGTGAGTTTCCCACTATATAAGCAGACTCTTATTTTTAATATAAGGAGATGGCTGCAGTTACTAGACAGCGCCTGATAGAGAGTGGACTCTCAACAGATACAGTACTTGTTGAAATAATGAATTATTTCAGCAGAGCATTAATGGGCAGTTACCCTCTTCTACCACGAGATGGTGACCTTCAAAAGATCAGTGTAGAACAGTGTTTCAACTCCGCCAAAACAGAAAAAGGGATGAACAGCAGAACCTGAAGATAAAAAACAGCATATTTTGGATATATGGGAGTGTAGTGGGGAGGGGGGCCATGGCTTTTGTTTTCAGCTCTGTATCCTTTTATTTATTTATCATTTCTCATTTTTGGCTGCACCAGTTCTTTGCTGCTCTGCGCAGGCTCTCTCTCATTGTAGAGAGCAGGCTTCTTACTGCGGTGGCTTCTCTTGTTGTGGCGTGCAGGCTCTAGGGCGCCGGGGCTCAGTAGTTGTGGCTCAAGGACTCAGCTGCCTTAGGTGCCTCGCAGCATGTGGGATCTTAGTTCTTGGGTCAGGGATCGAACCCTGTGTCCCCTGTATTAACAGGCAGATTCTTAAACACTGGACCACCAGGGAAGTCCCTATTTATTCCTTCAGATAAGTGGATCAACAAAATTCAACGAGGTTTAAAAAAAAAAAAGTGAGTATGCAGTGAATTCACATGGCTCATCTCTCTCCTAGGAGGCTAAGCTTCTTGGTTGACATCTGTGAGCTCATGGCATTTCCAGAAGGTAGGCCAGGGCTGAGCGCTGAGCTACTTTACATGTAAGGACAATAAGTGGCCCCAGTTTGGTTGCTCTGCCAATAATCCTCTGCCAGAAAACATGTTTTCAAGTTACCCTGGCCTCTAGCTCTCTTCACCACCTGGGGAGTTTTGGGAAACAGCTAATCTGTGGAAACAAAGATACAGTCAGTTATGTAAAAGAATCTGCCTGCCAATGCAGGAGAAATAAGAGTTATGGATTCAGTCCCTGGATAGGGAAGATCCCCTGGAGGAGGAAACAGCAACTCACTCTAGTATTCTTGCCTGGAGAATCCCATGGACAAAGGGGCCTGGAGGGCTATAGTCCATGGGGTTACAGAGTTAGACACAACTGAATAACTAAGTATATACATCAGTTAATAAAACCTCTGGACAAGCCCCTTTTAGTGAAGTTGGCCTTGGCACTGGGGAAGCTTGGTAGGATTTCTTGTCTATGTGTTGGTGCTTGGAGACGCAGGGGAGTGACATCTCATGAACAGTGTTTGATTGACAGGCTGAGATCTACATCCTAGCGTCTAAAGAGCCTGTGTACTCCAGGCAACAGGCGGTTCCACCCTGGCTTGGCTGCATGCTGCTTCTGGAACACTGGGCCCCAGGAGATCCATCATCGCCAGAGGGGCAGGACTGCCTCCCTTGCCATCTGCTCCTGCAGCACCCAAGCTGGCCACGGAGCCAGTCACTTGACCCTAGAGGGGAGAGGAGGCAGAGATAGCACATGGGGATGGCCTGCTGGTGACTGAAATCTTTCTACTGCTGGATGCTCTGAAGAGGAAATCATGAATTCAGCCTTCAGTGCCTCTGAGCCCTCCTTCGCTATGTCTATAGAAAGTATCCTGTCCCTTCTCCAGGTTGACCGTTCTAGATCCTCACCACTACCATCTCATTCCATCCTGACTCCCCTTGTCAGCAGATGGCTTTGCTGCCTAATTCTCAGAGAAAACTGAGGCCGTGCACCATGAAACCCCCCAACTTCCAGCTTCCCTCCCACAAAAGTATTTATGTCTGCACCCCCACACCCTCCCAGTAATGTCAGAGAGCAGAGGTGTCTCACTCTATGGAGACCAGATTCTCTTTGCCTTTGTCCTGGCTTCCAGAGCCTTCAGCTCCTCCCAGGGTTCCTCTGGGGCTTCACTCTACCAGCTTTCATCTCTCCCCACTTTTCTGGCTCTTTCCACCTGCAAGCTCCCCCATCATGAAAAAATGAAACAGGGACTTCCCTGGTGGTCCAGTGCAAAGAATTCACCTTGCAATGCAGGGGTCACTGGTTTGATCTTGTTGGGGAACTAGGATCCCACATGCTTCGGAGCAGGTAAGCACACGAAACACAAATCCTGAGCCTTTGCCCTCAGAGTCCGTGTCACACATAGAAAGCCCTAGTGCTATAACTCCTGAAGCTGCCTGCCACAACTAGGTAGTCTGTGGGCCACATCGAAAGATCCCAAATGGTGCAACTAAGACCGAACACAGCCAAATAAATAAATAAAATGAAACAAAGCAAAATAAAACCTATTGTAGCCCTTTCTCAAATCTGTCTCAGGTCCCTCACTCCTACGCACTCAGCTTCAGATGTGGGGGTGAGGGAGGGGGAGAAGCCCCTTCCCCTTCTTCTCCCCACCCTATCCGTGGTCTGTTATCACTCAGCGGTGGAGCATGAAAAGTAGACGCAGGGCCCCCAGCAGCAGCACTGCTGAGCAAATGTGACAGTGACCTTGAGGTTGAGCTGTTGACATCCGAGCTGGCGTCGGAGGCTTCTATGGGCAGTGAAAGCCTCTGTCCTAGGTTACCCCTGGCCTCGCCTCCTGCCAAATCTCGCCTTCAGTCTCCAAGACTGAGGCCCAAGTGGACACGAGCCAGGCAAGAAGCCTGTCCTTTCTGAGGGTCAAACGGAGGCAGGAGCAGCAGCAGAAATAGCACTCAGGGTGAGGAATGGGTGGATGTGCTCAGGGCCGAGGTCAGAGTGGGTAGCCAATGGGCATGTGCTGCCTGGAGATGAAATGAATGGCGAGAGGGGGCTTGGAGTAATGTTCAAGTCGCTCTCCATGTTCAAAGAGCAGAGAATCCTCATGCTCAGAATCTCGTCCGGGAAGTCTTCAGGCTGGCCTTGGCATCACAGCCGTGCCCCTACCTCGGGCTGAGTGTGTCCCTCTCTGAGATGCTGTTGCTGGGCACTGACTCAGGCCTCCTGGGTGCCTGCTCTTCAATTGCCCTAATCGTTGTAACAAAAACAGCACTGTCTGAGCTCATTCTGTGTGTCCAGCAATATGCTAAATATTCTGCATACCTCATCTCAGTTCGTTTAATCATCCCCAACACTATGAAGTAAGTTTTGTGATCTCTAGCTCATGAAAGAGGAAGTTGAGATGGAAAGAAGTCAAGTCACCACCCAAGTTTATGTATGCAACTAATGAGCAATGATGCCAGCCGCACTCTGACTCTGGGCTTCCCTGGGAGCTCAGCTGGTAAAGAATCCGCCTGCAATGCAGGAGACTTTGGTTCAATTCCTGGGTTGGGAGGATCCCTCGGAGAAGGGATAGACTACCCACCCCAGTATTCTTGGACTTCCCTGGTGGCTCAGATGGTAAAGAATCTGCCTGAAGTTCCAGAGACCTGGGTTCGATCCCTGGGTTGGGAGGATCCCCTGGCATGGCAACCCACTCCAGTATTCATGCCTGGAGAACCCTCAGGGACAGAGGAGCCTGGAAGGCTACAGTCCATGGGATTGCAAAGAGTCTGACACAACTCAGCGACTGGGCACAGCTCAGCTGCTTGGCTCCATGCTCTTCTGATTCTGTAGCCCAAATGGCTATAACAAGGATGAGTTTGTTTCAACACACGCAGGCACAGGAGAAGTCATATACTAACAGCAAGAGGGCAGTACCAGTTGTTACCGGGAGCTCTCACCTAAGCTCATTTTTCCTATGAAAAACAAGAGGCAAAGCTGACATGCCAAAGCTTTATGGGGAGGTGAGTTAATGCCAGGGCAGAGACTGAGAGAATTAGGACGTGGGGCAGACAAAAAGCAAAGCGAATGCAAAGTGGTCCATTACTGAACTGACTGTGGCACCACGAGAAATTGAACAGACGGCTCAGCCATGCTGAATGTTTCTGGAAGACCATGTGAAGTCACTGCACCCCGGAACAGTCTGCTCGGGAGAAGAGTTAGGAATCTCTGTTGCTTCCTCCCTGTCTTGGGTCTCTTGTTGGTCAAAATTCACCCTGTGGGGCATTAACTCTCTTGTACTTACAGGTCACAAAGAGTCAGACGTGACTGAGTGACTGAACTGAACGGAACTTATGGGTTGTGTAGCTGGGCCCCCTGGGCAGCTTTGAGGCCAGACTCAGTGAGTACAGGTCAGGGTGGACATGTGTCCAGGGGCTATTTCAGTTCCTCCAATGATGGGGGACATAATAAAGGTCATGCCCAAACCCAAAAATGACCCAAGGGTGGCTGAGGCAGTCTGTTGTTTTAGGAGGTAAGTGACAGTCACAGCACAGCTTCTCCAATGAGCAGGACCAGGAAAAGAGCTTGGTGGGAGGCCTGTGAGCTGGAGCAAATTTACTTTCCATTCCCTTTAAGTCTATGTCCAATTTCCTCGGCATGCATCCAGGACCCTCCGTGGGGTGGCCCTAGCCAATTGTTTCAAGCTAGTCCACTGCACCTCCGTCCACACCCCCAGTCAGGGCAACCATCAGCCCATGAAGCGCCTACATATGAGTAAGAAAAAGGCGCCTCTCTAAGTGGTCACAGCCCTGTGGCTCTGGCTTTGGCTGGCAGAATGGTGTTTGGGTGTAAATTAGAAAAATAAAACACTCTTCCTGGTCACAGCTCACACCAGGGTATACAGCTGGATTTTCAAGTGTCCTCTTGGCCAACCACACTGAATCCTGGATGAGGAAACAGGCCTACAGAGGTAGACGCCCTTGCCCAGAGTCGCAGAGACCTGCCAGACACAGGGCTCAGCTTCTGACCTGAATTCAGCTGCTGCCTCCTGCTTCACCCAAGGCTCAGCTGGGCAGCTTGGAGACTACCCCTCCTCCAGTCCACACAGAAATAATTTATGGAATTTCCCAGGTGTGTCTGGCATTGACCCCATGTTCTGGCCTGCTCTAGTGCCCACAGCTGTGAGAAAGGGTTGTACCCCTGCTTTCTCCCAGCCACCACCCCGTAACCTCCAGAGAATCAGCCCCTGGGGGCTGTGCCAATGACCTCATGGGGAATTGCTGCCCACTGACTTCCTGTTTTTATATTCTTTCCTCCTCTGCTTGTTTTTTCTGCTTTGTTGCTCTTTGATCATTTTTGGTTCTCCTCCCCCAGCCATTCTGCAGAAACTAAACTTGATTTTTTGTGATTATTTAAAATCTGTGTTTAGAGAAAGAGACCTCATACTTCTCTTTTGTCCATTTGGGGAATTGGAGTTAAGGGTAATTTCCCCCCACCCTACCCCTTTTTCTCTCACCTCATTCCCCATGGTTTATCTCCCAAATGATGTTCTTCAGGTTCCACAGCCCAGGAGAAGCACACTCAGAAGCTGTGTCTGCAAGGGCCATGTGAATTCAGGATTCTGTTTCTACTAGAGACCTCCCTTCTATTGGATGCTGTACTAGATGGAAGGGAAGAGATCTGCCAGCTTCCCCACTGTCATATCCTCAGCTCCAGGAAACTACAGACAGAGCCCCTACTGAAAAAACCACATGGTTCTCCATTTCTTCCAAGATCAAGGGCACATTCCATAGCATGCATCAAAGAGCCTCCAAAGGGTGAGTGGCCCAGGGTCGCTTTCCACCCTAGTTCACTGTTATTCCATCTGCTTCTCCCTCCTTCCACCCTCTTTTCTCTGTTCCAGCCATGCTAATCTCCTTACCTTTCCTGGAAACACTGTGCTCCTTCTTGCCTCCCTACTTTCACACTTGCTATTCCTCTGCCTGGAATTCTTTTCCTTTCTTCCTTGGGAATTCTTGTTTACCCTTCCAAGCCTAACTAAAACATCACCTTCTCAAGAATGCCTTAACCATGTCCTCCAAGCTGAATTTGTTACCCCTTCCTCTGTGTTCCTTTGGCTCCTATTTCCTAAGAGGAAATATAAATGTATTATAAAAGTAAATATAGGGACTTCCCTGGAAGCCCAATAGTTAAGAATCTGCCTTGCAATGTATAGGTTCGCTCCCTCGTCAGGGAACTAAGATGCCACATACCTCGGGGCAACTAAAGGCCCGCCCACTCTGGAGACCACATGCCACAACAAAGACCCAGGGCAGCCAAAAAAAAAAAAAAAAGGAGTAAATATAAATGTTTATAACCTCATTCATCACTTCCCTGGTGGCTCAGATGGTAAATAATCTGCCTGCAATGCAGAAGACCCACGTTCCCTTGGAGAAGGGAATGGAAGCCCACTCCAGTATTCTTACCTGGGAAATCCCATGGACAGAGGAGCCTGATGGACTCCAGTCCATGGGGTCACAAAGAGTTGGACAGGACTGAGCAACAGACACACACAATTCAACCTCATTTATGTGCTTTCTCTGGTGGTATTTGAGTCACTTGAGTATTGCCTTTTTTTTTTTAAATTGTATAATAGTTTCCTCCTCTCCTTTATTGAATTAGTCCTCTGTATTTATATTTATTTGCTTGTAAGTCTCTGAGACAAATGTTTCTCTTTATTCTGTGTATGCCTAGGAATGTGCATGTGTGTGGTATGTATGAAAGTTTTACTGATTACAGTGTTGAAATATGATTTATGCCACGAAGGTCTGTGGGGCAATCCCCCATGGGAAGGCGTGAACTGAAAAGGTTGGTCACTCACAGCGTTGGTCTCCCAGGAGATTATGGTTCATTTAACAGGAAGCCAGAAGCTGGGGCAGGTGGGAAAGGAAATGCTTGTGTCTTCAGGACAGTGCTTGTCAAAATATAGCTTGTGATCCAACCATATCAGAATCACCTGGGGATGGGGGTTGGGAGGTGGGACTTGTTAAAAATTCAGACTCCAGGGCTCAAATTCAAGCCTTTTGAATCCAGCTCTCTGGGGTTAGTTCTCAGGAATCTGCATTTTAATAAACTGCCGGGAGGTTTTCCTGCACCAGCCTTTGAGAACCACTGATCCAGGTGTTTGGGGAGCTGGAGTTCATGCCACTGAAACCTGTGCTTATCAAGGTCACTAGTTGTCACACCTTCTGAATGTTCAGTCTACTAGCTGCTTCCAGGCCTCATTCTCCGGCTCTCTGGTGGTTTGGGACTCAGAAGACATGGCCTCTTTTTTTAATCTCTTCACCACCTCATGCTCTGTGAAGCCCTCTGTTCCCGGTTCATATTCTGACTCTTGACTCATTCTCTTCCATAGTCCCCACCAGTCTCCTCTTCCTCCAAATGCTCCTTCACCCTTGGGGCCTCTCTCAGGCTTTGCCCTCAGCCCTGCCCTTGACATTCCGCAGCACGCCCGTGGCTTCCCCCACTGTCTGTGGACACTGACGGTGGCTAAGTTCATGTTTCCAGCACAGATACTCTCCCCGGATTCTGTCCTATACACACACCTCCCTATGGGAGGGTCCACTGGAATGGTCCAGGCCTCCCAAATTGCACATTTCCCAAGCCTTTCTGTGTATCTTCCTCTTATATTTCTTCTCTCTGTGAACCCTGAGCTGGACTCCTAAGGGTCATTCCACCCCTGAGTGTCACCTTGGACAAGTGACCTATTTTTCTGTGCCTCCACCTCCTCATCTGAAATATGGGCATCATAATAGTTCCTGTCTTGCTGGTTTGTGAGGATTAATTGAATTTGTGCCTATAAAGGGCTCAGGATAGTAGCGGGCGTGGTGCACGTGCTCAATAAACACCAGCTATTAATAATAATAATGGTGATGACACTAACTTACTTAACTCTACTTAGTAGTTAACAGTCATTTTTATTGTTCTGGTCTCCTCCTCCTTCACCTCACTCCCACCTACTAGATAGTCACCATCCAATTTCTCTCCCTAACATTCCCTCTCTCTGATAACTGCCCCATCTTCCCAATCACCTTTGCTCAGACTTGGCCAGAGTACCCTCATGTCTTCCCTGGACTTGTCTAAGACTGATCTTGCTCCTAAATTCTTGTCTCCTTTCCCACCTCTGTGACCCCCTAAAGGGCTCATGCCTCATTTCTCTTTGGGTCTCCTAGCTCCTGAGTGTATTTTAAGTATTCACAGGATAAATAGGTGAAATAGTGGATGAATGGATGGATGGATGGACAAAATCAACGCATTAAGTAGAAATCTTTGAAGGGGGTAAGATGCCTTATAAATCAAGGGGCAATGATAGAAACTTGAGAAAACAAACTCTAATTAAGGTTGAATTCCCAGGGTTTCCCTGGTGGTCCAGTGGTTAAGAATCCACCTGCCATTGCAGGGGACAGGGGTTTAATACTTGGTCAGGGAAGATCCCCAGGCCCCAAGGCAACTAAGTCCGTGGGCCACAGCTACTGGGGCCGGCACACCTGGAGCTTTGCTCCACAACAAAAGAAGCCACTGCAACGAGAAGCCCGTGCACCGCAAAGAAGAGTAGCCCCCACTGTCTGCTACTAGAGAAAGCCCAGGCACAGCAATGAAGACCCAGCACAGCCAGAAAGAAATAAGTAAATAATCATTATTTTAAAAAAAAAAAAGGTTGAATTCCCATAAGGTGCTTCTGAGTAAAACAGTAGCAACAGCTTCACCAGTCTGGGGAAGCATGTCTCCCAGAAGGAATGGGATCTGCAGAGATGTTGGAAGAGGAATCCCTGTCTCCAAGCTGTCAATGTGCCTCCTGCTATTCTCAAGGGAGACAGGCTCTGGACCGGAGAGTCTGCGGTTTTCCCACTGCCGGGGAGAGGGCACTGTTGTGAGACAGAGGCATTTCATCCGCCTTTTCTGACTCGTGTGAAATATTCACTCTGAGCCTTCCCACTTACTTTCCTCTCATTCCATCCTCTTCATGGGACTGAGTCTTTGTGATGACTAATTTAGTCTTGGGAGCAGATAAGATTCATTATACCCTCAGAGAGTCCTCACATTTTATTTTGCTGTCAGTGTCTCACAAATGTGGTTCTTGTTGGTTTCCTCCCAAGAGACCAAGCAGTTCCAGATGCTTTACCAACACTGAACTTCTGGACCTGTGAAGTTGGTGAAGACGTCTGTGGCGCTAGTAAAGTCACTTGGGACTGCTCCAGGCAAACCTGAGTTGCCAGCTAGAGTCCCAAATCGTGGCTTTCCTTAGTCACAGAATTGCGTTCCCTGGTGATATCAGTGGTCCCCAACCTTTTGGGCACCAGGGACAAGTTTAATGGAAGACAATTTTCCACGGATGGGGGTGGAGGTGGAGGGATGGTTTCAGGATAATTCAAGAGCATTACTTTTATTGTGTACTTTATTTCGAATCTCATGCCACCACTAATCTGACAGGAGGTACCAGTCTGTGGCCCGGAGGCTGGCCCTGAATAATGTCTGGTTGAGTTCACTCCAAGTTCTGCCTTCACCATCACTGTTCCCAGGAAATGTTACCTAATTCATTGGAAAATCCCCTTTTCAATTGGCCCATTTAACATTTAACTTTGATGATTCTGCTTTCCTTACTCACTGACCACTGACTGATAATATGGAAGAAGGATGGCACATCTAAGGCAGACATATTGCTTCTATGCCCACACATGTTCTTTGCACACATTGCTAGAATCTTGGCTTTCTTTTCCACCAGGTTGTCCTCAAATTCTTCTCAACACAGCCTTCTAGAAAGACACTACCAATCAATAAAGTTGATAGATGGGATGTAACTTGTCTACCATTATTGATCTAAAGTCATATATATATATACACACATATATTTACAAAGAAGTAGTATCTCAATTATCTCTTACTGTATAACATGCCAACCCAAAAATCAGTGGCTTAAAACTACAATTACTTTTTCTTTTGATTCTATGGGCCAGTTAGCAACTTGAACTCAGCTCAGCAGGACAAGTCTTCTTCTGACTTTGTCTGGCTGCAGCCATCTGGTGGCTTGGTAGGAACAGGAGGTTCTAAAACTGCCTCATTCACATGAACGGTGGTTGGAGCTGTCTGTTGACTGTGCATCTCTAGCAGCCTGGCTCAGGCTTCTTCATATGGTGTGTGTGTTCTGATGTGCTTTTCAAGCCCGTGTTGTATCATGTTTGTTAAGGTCCCATCGGTGCCAAAGCGAATTATGTGGCCAAGCCCAGAGTCAATGTAGAAGATATACAAGGACATGGACTCAGAGAGGTATGATTCATTGTGGATCATTTCTGTAACCGTACACCCCAGATTGGTTGGTACTTCATTGATCAGGAACTTACTGATTGGCAGATACTATGCTTGGCACAGAGTATAAAATGACAAAGGAATTTGGAAGACCTTTAAAGACTGGAAAGGCTCTGACTAGGTGCAAAGAGGGAAGAATTCAAACTGCTATTTATTAAAAAATATTTACTTATTTGGCTGCTTTGGATCTTATTTGTAACACTTCGTTGCATCATGAGGGATCTTTCTTGCTTCACACAGTCTTAGTTGCTCTGTGGCACATGGGATCTTAGTTCCCTGGCCAGGGATCGAACCCGAGTCCTCTACATTGCAAGGCAGACTCTTAACCACTGGACCACCAAGGAAGTCCCCAAACTGCTATTTGAATCATGATGGATGCAGTTGCCTCTGCGCCCGCATGTGTGTACATGTTAGAAGGAAGAAGAGTGTTGAATCATTCAGAAATTTTTTTCTATTTTCCATTTCATGTGATCCATGCAGCCTTGGTTGAATGAGTAATGCTATTGTTGTCCATCGTGATCTGTCCTCTAAAGCTTTTCTTCAGACTCTAACGTTCAAAACAATCATAGAAGTGTGGTCTTCATGATTACAAAGAGCTACTTCAGGCTTTTTTTTTTTTTTCCCCTAGAAACCTGGCCAAGTCCTAGGCTGAGGCCCATGCTTGCTAACTCTGATCTCCCCGCCCCCCGCCCACATTCCTGCCACCCACGCTGCTCCAATGCAGAGTGAAAGTTCAGAGGCCAAATACTTACTGTCCAAATAGCTCTCCAGCGGTGATGGCAAAGAGACAACTCCACTTAGGAAAACAAACAATCACCCCTTCCACTTATTTAGCTCTTGAGCCTGCTTTCCAATGCATATTCACATCCTTCCTCTCACTAGATCACCCCCAAAACCCTTTGGGGTGGGCAGGGCAGGTAACAGATGGGGAAACTGAGGACCAGAGAGGGGAAGTGACTTTCTCAGTGAATGACAAGCAGGGCTAAAAGTAGAGCTCCAGCTTTCCTGTTCTAGATCTTGGCATGTCCAATATATTACACAGCCATGAACTGAGCTGCATCCTCCTCCCAGGTCTAGGAAGCCTGCTTTGAGATCCTGCTGGGGTTTCCTACTCCATACGCTAATAGTTCTACTGAAACAGAGCGGGGTCCTATGGTCCTTGTTCCCCACCCATGTCCTCTGCCCACCTTTTGTCTGTGGACAACTTTAGTCAAAGAACAAGTTTAATCAGAGCAGTGAGAAATGTGGAAACAAGGGAAACAGTCAAAGGAGACTAGATAATAATAATGTAATCGTTTAGCAGAGTCAAGGACCTTTAGTTCTTTCTCAAGGGCTATAGCTAATATTCTGAGCCATATCCTGTGAGCTGTCTTATAGATACTAAAACACACAGGTGGAGAAGTTAACTACATGATGACCAGACTATACCCAGGACATGAGGTGCCACATTTCTGAAAACTGGCCTAAAAGAACAAATGGACCCTCGAACAAACAAAAGACCCTGAAACTGACAATTAACTACCTAAAACAATCAAGATGACTCTGGTCAGACCACCAATGACCAATTTGAGGATGACTGTGAGAGCTGATTGTGCTATTTCTCCATGTAGCCCCTTCCTTTTGTCTATAGAAGCTCTTGCCTCACTGGTTTCTGGGGGGCCATCAGCCTTTGGACAGACATCTGCCCTCCTCACCCCACAAGTTGCTGGCATCTGAAATAAAGCAAACTTTCCTTTCCACCAACCTGGCCTGTTTATTGACTTTTGAGTGGCAAGCAACTGGACCCTACACACTCTTTTGGTAACACTATATTAATAGCCATTTTATTTTCCAAACAAAATTTGTTTATTAATTTATTTTTGTTTTTAGCTGTGCTGGGTCTTCATTGCAGCTCAAGCTTTTCTCCAGTTGTGGCAAGCGGGGGCTACTGTTGTAGCTGTGGTGTGTGGCCTCATCGTGGTGGCTTCTCTCGTTGTGGAGCGCAGGCTCCAGGGCGGGGGCTTCAGTAGTTGGGCAACGTGGGTTCAGTAGTTGACGCTCCCGGGTTCTAGAGCATGGGATCAACAGGTGTGGCACACGGCCTTAGTTGCTTCACCACAGGTGGGATCTTCCCAGCTCGGGGTCGAACCCATGGTTCCTGCCTTGGCAGGCAGATTCTTCACCATTGAGCCACTAGGGAAGCTCTAATAGCCATTTTAAAGTTGCTTTACTTTCATTTCCATGGAAAGATTGAGGGGAAATATCAAACATTTCTATGTGCACCAGCTTCGAAATCTTTTGTCACCAGAAGATAGAGGATTCTCTTTGAAGTTCCAATTTCCGAGCCACAGATGATCCAGCCAGTATCTTCCTGGTGGAAAAAATAGGGGCCTGGAGCCAATGGCTTCTGTGATTACCCACCATACCTCCTCAAAACAAAATGTGATACAGAAGAAAATTTTAAATTAACATCAAGGGAAGGCTTGGAGAAGATAAGTCACATCCAAGAGTAAAAAGCGAGTTGATGAAGTCCTTGCCTCTGTGCTGCTAGGAGGCTTTGGTGCTGTGCAGGTCTGCTCTTTTAGCACCAGTCAGCTCCTTCTCCCTAAACTCATTTTTCTTGAAAGAATTGGTTTTCTGTATCACCATCCTAGGGCACAGGAACCCTTTGGAAAGCTGGAACTGGAACAAATATACTGATTTTCATACAGAAGGTCAGGGAACGAGAGAGAGCATGGTACTGCTGCTTCCTACATTCCTTCTTTGGGGCAGACATGGCAATCTTTATGGTTGAGAATGGGAGTGGCTTAGCATCCTTTTCGGTATAACCCTTGATTAGGCTGCCATGCTGAATGAAATCCCTCTGTCAATTCCCTAGTCCCTTGTGACCCAAAGGCCTTGCAGAAAGGAGGAAGAAGTGGGAAAGTATTCAAGTACATGTGAGGTGGACATTCCTCTCTCCTAAAGGCTCCCATGTGCTAGGTTTTAGATTCAGGGGGCATGATCAGTTAGAAACCAGAGCTTGTGGCTATAGAAGAGGTGACTGAAGGATTTTGACACTCTCATCAGAACATCAAAGTTTGCCTTGGAGTCTTTCTATGCCATTAGTGTAGGATCAATACTCACCTGTAAGATTCAGAAAACACAAAAGGTTGTCAGTCGTCACAAAAGGAATGTTCTAAACCAGGTAACTAAATAAACTTATCATGTGAGGGAGGAAAGCAGTGGAGCAGCTAAAAGAGAAAAGGATAGCAGAGCTCATCTGGTCTGGTGTCCCTGGTTAACTGATGAAGGAACAGGACCAGGGTAGGAAAGCAACTTCTTCAAAGCCACACAGCACATTGGCAGAACTGGAACCCTCTCTCCTCACTCCTAGCATTAACACTCTGTGGATTCACTGCACACCCTCTCCTTTCTTCTATACCCCTCACCTTTCATTGTTTAGTTGCTAAGTCACGTCTGACTCTTTTGTGACCCTGCGGGCTACAGCCCACCAGGCTCCTCTGTCCACGGGATTTCCTAGGCAAGAATACTGGACTGGGTTGCCACTTCCTTCTCCAGGGGATCTTCCCATCCCAGGGGTCAAACCTGCATCTCCTGCTTGACAGGTAGCTTCTTTACCACTGAGTCACTTGGGAAGCCCTCCCCACACCAGTATTTCTTTATAAACCTGTTGCCTGCACCAGCACCCCTTCCCTATCCAGCCACCTCCCTCCTCGGTGGGGAAGATTACTAGTTTAAGGAGTCAGCTCAATTTAAATTGTACTAGGGAAACTTCCCTGGTCGACCAGTGGTTACGAGTCCATCTGCCAATGCAGGGAACATGGGTTCTACCCCTGGTTTGCAAGATCCCACATACCGAGGAGCATCTAAGCCCGTGAGCTGCAACTACAGAGCCCACAGGCCCCAGTGACTGAAGCCTGTGCACCCTAGAGCTGGTCTGCAGCAGGAGAAGCCACCACAGTCAGAAGCCCGGGCACCGCAGCTAGAGAGGAGCTCTGGCTCACTAGAACTAGAGAAAGCCCGCGTGCAGCAGCGAAGACCCGGCACAACCACAGATAAATAATTTTTTAAAAATTGTGAAAAATAAATAAATTATACTAGGAAGTTGGGGTGGGGGATGGTGGGTGGGAAGAATCTTACCCTGTTGTTGTTGTTCGGCTGTCAGTCGTGTCTGACCCCGTGGACTGCGGCACGCCAGGCCTCCCAGTCCATCACCAACTCCCAGAGCTTACACAAACTCATGTCCATCGAGTCGGTGATGCCATCCAACCATCTCATCCTCTCTCGTCCCCTTCTCCTCATGCCTTCAGTCTTTCCCAGCATCAGGGTCTTTTCCAATGAGTTAGCTCTTCGCATCAGGTGGCCAGAGTATTGGAGCTTCAGCTTCAGCATCAGTCCTTCCAATGAATATTCAGGGTTGATTTTCTTCAGGCTTGACTGGTTTCATCTCCTTGCTGTCCTGCTTTCTAACAAATCTGACAATTTGTGTTTCTGTTCTGAGCCCATTGGCTTGTTCTCCAAATACTCTCAGGGCAGAGGTGTGAAGTGAGGAGTAACCGAGTAGCCCAAGAGTACCCGGGACCTGGGACTCTAGAAGGTGAGTAACTCCCACAGATGACGCTAAATTCAGAGCCTTTGCTTTTCCAAGAAGCTGTAGTGCAATCGTGTCCTCCGTGTGCATAGCTGGCCCCCTTCCTCTGACACTGACAGTCAGAGGAATCTGGTGCGTCCCTTCCTCATCTCACAGTGCAGACAGCACTCTACCTGAAGCCAGCAGGTCTGGGCTCTGGGCCTGGGCAGTCTGTTCTGCCACCACCCCCCACTTTTATTCCTTTTGTAGCACTCTTGGCCAATCTCTGGGTTTCATTTTCCCAACATATGGAGATCAAAAAGCTGCAAGCAATTTGACTTCTGGGAATGGATTCCAAAAAAGCATTAAGCATTTATGCGAATATTTAGCTGCATGAATGTTCATTACAACACTCTTATGAATAGAGAAAAAGTTGGAATAATATAAGCGTTTAGCAATGAGGGACTGGTTAAATAAACTGAGTAATTCAGGTAATAGGAATGTATGCAGGCATTAAAGTTGAGAAATATATCTATAGCCTCATAAAATGTTAGGTAAGAGGCAGGAAAAAAAATCACAAAAACAGTATAAACAGGATGAACCCATTTTTGCTTGAAAAAACTACATTGGTGTGTGTGTATATATAATTATATTATACATAATATAATATATAGTACATTATGTATTTTATATAGTACAATATATTCCTTATATATAATAACATGTATACATATATATATATATATATATATATATATATATATATATTTACTGAGGAGGGTATTCTAATTATCTAACCTGGTGTTAATAGTATAAAATGTCATACCAATTATAAAAAAAATTAACATCTTTATTTTTATAGGGGGATATTTTAGTTATCTAGCGTGGTGTTACTGGTGATTATTTTAAACAGGTGAGATTATGGATATTTGACCATTTCTTCTTTTCACTTGTCTGTATTTTCTCACTTATCTCTAATGAGCAGTGGTGCTGTTTAAAAAGAAAACAATAGGACATCCCTGGTTGCTAAGGTAAGGATTCACCTTCCAATGCAGGAGACTTGGGTTATAGTCCTGGTCAGGCAACTAAGATGCTATTAATACATGCTGCGGAGCAACTAAGCCCTCTCGAGACAGCTGCTGAGCCACAACCAGAGAAAAGCACGTGCCGGTATGAAGACACAGTGCAGCCAACAAATAAAGGTCTTAAACAAAAAAAGCCAATAAAGGAAATTGTATTTTGACAGAAAGGATTGCTTGACTATGATTGCTGAAGTTCGGTCATGCTCAAGAATTCTGGAAGGAAGACGCACTCCCTATAGAACAGTGGTGGGATGGTGAGAGGGAAGCCTGCCTCGCCCTGGGCTGAGGGCTGGGGAAGCCACCACCACCTTGACTTTGGCCTGTACTCTCCCACGTAGATATCCTCTCCACCTGGCTCATGCACCATCCTGGACTTACTCATCCCTAGCTTTCTGCTTATTTTGCCTCACTCCCCAGACTTCATCTAAAAGGAATTTCTGTTTAACCACAGCGCCCACATGAAGAATTCTACTAAAATTTCATTTTAACTAAATTCCAGCAGACAGATGACTTAAATAAGCTACAGCGGACTCAGAGAAAATGATGCCGCAGTTGTTGCTCATGGGCCTGACCAGCAGATGGGCAAACTCCATTTTATACACACACACTCGCCCCCTACATCCACAAAGTCCAGGCATCAGCGGACAACATGTGCCCTTGGTTCTTGAATCCCCAGCGTGGACCGGTCGCCAGGGCTGGCTCCTGATGTGCCCCTGTCTCTACTCCGGCAGCTGAAGGGAAGCCCCTGTGGTACCAGGGACACTTGTAGCCTTGGATCCAGACTGACTTTGAGAGCTGTGGATGCACTGGTCCATCTCACAGGGAGCTCTGCCATTTTCCCTGCATTCGGCTCGCCCAAATGCTGATTTTCCTTTCTGTTTATTTTTCCCCTCAGGCCCACCCAAGGAAACTCTTCCATCAAGAAATGTGCGTGGGCTTCAGCATTTACTTGGCTGGCTCTTTGGGAAGGCCTTGATGTGCTGTTATTTTTCCTTTAATGTTAAGGTCCCCTGGGGTCCCCTCGACTCTTGTGGCCTGGTTTCACTTGGCTTAAGACTGGACCCCGCTGTGTGTGACCAGAAGCAGTGTAGCAGGGTAGGGCTGGTGGGAAACGGGGGTGGGGGACTTTTCCACATCTTTAAAGATAATATAATAACATCATGCTTAAGACGAGAATGGAAATATCTTCAGTTCAGTTCGGTCGCTCAGTATGTAAGAGAAAGCAAGACTGTGAGACAGATGGGGAAAAGCTACCCCACCCACCAGTGGTGGAGGCTCCGCTGCCCCGACTCTGCCAGCTTAGCTCTTGACCACCCCTCTGCCTGTACAACAAAGCTCTCCTTGGGATATCTTAAGAGTCCTGGGGCTTATTTCCCAGGATTCCTCTGCTCCTTGCATCTGCAGTCTTTCTTTCTTTCAATTTTTATTTTCAATTTATTTTTAATTGGAGGATGATTGCTTTATAATGTGTTCATCTCTACCATAGAGCAATGTGAATCAGCTGTAAGTACACATATACCCTCACCCTCTTATGCCTCCCTCCCACTTCCCCCCATCCTAACCCTCTAGGTCATCACAGAGCACCACGCCCCCTGTGTTGTATAGCAGTGTCCCACTAGCTATCTATTTTACACATGGTATTGTGTATATATACGTAATACACTCTCAATGCTACTCTCTCATTTGTCCCAGCCTCTCCTTCCCCCACTGTGTCCACAAGTCCATTCTCTATGTCTTCAGTCTTTCTTGCAGCGTGTCTCTGTTTAGCCCCATGACAACAACAGAGGCTCACCTCAGCCCTCCAGTGGTTTCCCAACAGCATCTCCACACCACCTCCATCTCCCATGCCTGGCCTCCCGGACAGGTGCTCCAGCCTCTCTTCCCGATCCAGCACACTCTCTTGCTGACACTTAGGGTCTCCACTCCTTGCCCCTGCGTCTCTTCACTCTATCCCTGGAACAGGCACTTTCTTCCTTTCTCACCATCAGACTTACCCCTTTTCTGCCATGAGGCACCAGGTCCTCTTCCTTCAGTTCTCATTTAACTGTGAATCATTTGTCAGGCAAATCGCTTCTCTGCCAGTATCTGTTCAAAGGTGAAGATTTGCCTCACCTTTCCCATCCTCTTCCCCCACCCCTCCCAATTCAAGGTTTCCAGGGACTACTTGGCACCAACTTCTGCCTTTTTTTTTTTTAAGCTTATTATTATTTTTCTTCTAAGGAGCAAGCGTCTGGAAGAAAAGCTATGACCAACCTAGACAGCATATTAAAAAGCAGAGACATTACTTTGCTAACAAAGGTCCATCTAGTCAAAGCTATAGTTTTTCCAGTAGTCATATATGGATGTGAGAGTTGGACTATAAAGAGAGCTGAGCACCAAAGAATTGATGCTTTTGAACTGTGGTGTTGGAGAAGACTCTTCAGAGTCCCTTGGACTGCAAGGAGATCAAACTAGTCAATCCTAAAGGAAATCAGTCCTGAATATTCATTGGAAGGACTGACTGAAGCTGAAGCTCTAATACTTTGGCCACCTGATTTGAAGAACTGACTCATTTGAAAAGACCCTGATGCTGGGAAAGACTGAAGGTAGGAGGAACAGGGGACGTATATTAGAGGATGAGATGGTTGGATGGCATCACCGACTCAATGGACATGAGTTTGAGCAAGCTCTGGGAGTTGGTTATGGATGAGGAAGAAGTCTGGTGTGCTGTAGTCCGTGAGGTTGCAAAGAGTTGGACATGACTGAGTGACTTAACTGAACTGATTATTATTTTTAAAAAAACACTATTTTATTTATTTATTTGGTTGTGTCAAGCCTTAGTTGTGGAGTGAGGGATCTTTTGTTGCAGGGCACAGGCTTCTCTCTAGTTGCATTTCTTGGGCTCTAGAGTGAGTGGGCTTAGATGCCCTGTGGCGTGTGGGGTCTTAGCTCCCTGACCAGGGATCAAACCCATGTCCCCTGGATTGGGAGGTATATTCTTTTTTTTTTTTTTTTGATCTTTAAATGTAATTTTATTTTTTTTTCAACTATTTAATTTAGATGCTTTTGAACTGTGGTGTTGGAGAAGACTCTTGAGAGTCCCTTGGACTGCAAGGACATCAAACCAGTCCATCCTAAAGGAAATCAGTCCTGAATATTCATTGGAAGGACTGATGCTGAAGCTGAAGCTCTAATACTTTGGCCACCTGATTTGAAGAACTGACTCATTTGAAAAGACGCTGATGCTGGGAAAGATTGAAGGTGTTTCCCAACATTGAACATGTTTCCGTACCATCATCATGCATCTTCACATAAGTACTTTCAAATGGCTACTTTAAATTCACATGCATGGATGTAAAACACATTTGAAAACCAATCTCTAGCTGGCAACTGTTTTAGTATTCTATTTTTCCTCTTGACACAATGCTATCATAAATATATAGATTTCATTCTTTTTAATGCCTATTAAGTAATCTCTCTTTCTCTTATCATTGCTGTTTCCTTCTCATCTTTAGTTTTATCTTAAATGTTACCTCCTCATAGAATTCTCATCTATTTTATTAAGTTTTCCCATTATCATCTAGCATAAGTACATTCTTTACCACTTTCATGGAATCATGTGCAGCTTGTATTGCAAATATAGTTTGTTTTACTGCCTGTTACTTCCACTAGACTCTAAGTTGCGTGGGGTTCCTGGCACAATGTCTGACAATATAAGTGCTTAGTGAATATTTATATTGCTCAATGGTTGCATGTATAGATGAAGGAAAGAATGAATCCATGACTGTAGCCCAAGTTAAATTACTGAAAGGAACTTAATGGAGCAAGGTCTAAGCTACGTGTGAATCATTACTTAATAATGGAGAGATTTCACAATAGCCCTTATAGTTGTTTGTATCTCTTTACAGTTGGCCAAACAATATGGCCCTGTCTACACTCTGTACCTTGCATCCCAGACCACTGTGGTCTTACATGGATATGAGGCGGTGAAGGAAGCTCTAATTGACCAAGGTGATGAATTCCTTGGTGGGAGTTATATTCTTAACCACTGAAGGAAGTCCCCAGGCTTCTGCTTTATACCTAGGACTTTGAATCATAACTAGTTTTCTCTCCTTGGACTGAACAATGAGCTTGGTACAGACAAGGCCTGGGTCTTTCATCTATGTTTCCAGCTCTGCTTATGACCTATGTCTTTAACATGCATTTGAGCAGGTATTGAATGAAGTTGGGCTGGTGACACTGGAGACAAAACTGAATAATGCCTACTTGTAGGCTAGGTTGTCCATTTTGTGCCCGCCCACCAAGAGGAAATCCAGAAAAGTGCCTTCATGGATGGAAGATAACTGGTCTGCAGTAAATGGTGTATGGGTGTGGTAAGGAAGAGAGCACCATCCCATATGTCTCTTCTCAAAGGGGAGAGGTTCCCATAGCCTTCCCCAAGGGCCTGTTTGATGAGACCTACCCTACCTTACCCTTGTCATTCATTCAACACCATTTATCAAGCATCAAATGCTTCCCTGGTGGATCAGATGGTAAAGAATCTGCCTGCAATGCAAGATACCTGGGTTTGATCCCTGGGTTGGGAAGATCCCCTGGAGAAGGGAATGGCTACCCACTCCAGTATTCTTGCCTGGAGAATTCCACGGACAGAGGAGCCTGGTGGGCTGCAGTCCATGGGGTTGCAAAGAGTTAGATACAACTAAACGACTAACACTTTCACTACCTGCCAGGTCCTATCTCAAGGTTAAATGCGGACACAGACACCAGTCAAGCTGCTTGTCTGAGGTCTTCCAGCTAGGTAATGAAAGAGCTGGAGGACAAGCGTGACTCCCACTGCAGAGCCCCCATTTTTCGCCTCAGTGCCAGATGTTTGAGATGAAGAGCAGAAGCCTTGAGTGTTTCCTGGGTTTTGTTCAGCCTGGAATCTGCTGGGAATCTGACCTCCCTGCAGCTGGAGCCTGCCAGTCTTTGGAGCAGCAGAGAGAAGGGACAATCTCTAGTGGAGTCACCTGTCCAGCCGGCAACTGGCCTCAGCTGACTCTTGCTGGTGGTGTATGGGCTGGGCATTTGTGGGGATCAGTGAGTCCACCTCCCGTTCTCAGGATAAACAAGCTGCACTGGTTGGCCAAGATGTTTGCAAGCGCCGTTTCCATTCAACAGCACAACCCAGATTTGGGTTTCCGAGACCTGCTAAGCAGCCGCCCCCTTGGATCTCTATCCTTCCTCCTATGTCCTTCCTGCCACCTGTAGTCTAAATTTAGAGATAAGCACAGCAGAGCACCTTCCGGCCTAGGGCGCTCTGGCAGGCCCTTGAGCTGCTGATGAGCTGTACTGCACCATCTCTCAGCACTGAGGGGCTGGGGAATGTGTGGGAGCCTCCTGATAATCATCCCGGGAGGGTCTCCTGAGCTAAGGGCTTTCTTGCATTGTTTTCCTTTGATTATACAAATGATATATAGCTTGGAAAATGCAGAAAAATATAAAGAAAAAATAACAATTGCATTCCCTTTGTTAGGAGGTTTCATTGTTAATATTTTGTCCAGGTTTGCTTCTTTATATCTAAATCATATTTTTATTCTGATAATAATAAAACTTATGGATAAAAAAAAGATGATTATGAGCAAGGAAGAAGCCTAACCCCCAGAAATACCACTGCTAACATTTTGACATATTAGGTCGGCAAAAAGTTCGTTCTGGTTTATGCACAATGTTACAAAACAACTGGAATGAATATTTTGGCCAACCTGATAATTTTTTAAGGTATTTTAAAAATTTTTCTTTTTTTGGCTTACAGAGTTAAAATCATACATACAATCAATTTTGTCTCCTACCCTCCCCACTTATCACTTTGCAAAATAAGCAGTCTCCAAGTTTTTATTTCAAACTCTTTAAGATCATTTGTCAACACAGTATTTTGTTGCTTCAATAAACTATGATTTCCTTAACCATCTTGGCTTCCTTCCATCTCCCTCTTTTGAGGTTGCTTCTAATATTTTGCAATTATAAATTATACAACTTGATGATGAACATCTTTATGCCTGAATGTTTAATGATGTTTAGAATTACATCCTTAAGATTAGTGTCTTAGGGTTATAAGATAAAAGGCTATGAATATTCTTAAACATTGTGATCCTTCCTGCCAAAAAGTTTTCCAAAAGACCTGGGTCATCTTTCATGATCTCCTCCCAGTAGTGCAGTCAGCATTTTGATGTGCGTGAAACCAAGCTCAAAGAAAGAGAAAAAGAAATTGAATTCTCTGGCAAATAGTAACCTAAAGGGAAAAGTCAGAAAGGGATAGAGTGAAGCATTATCTTTGCAGTGTGTTAATTGTTCAGTCATGTCCAATTCTTTTCAACCCTTTGGACTGTAGCTCTCCAGGCTTCTCTGTCTATGGAATTCTCCAGGCAACAATATTGGAGAAGAAGATCCAGGGGATCTTCCTGACCCAAGGATCAAACCTGTGTCTCCTGCACTGCAGGCAGATTCTTTACTGTCTGAGCCACCAGGAAAGCCCACAGAGAGAACAGTTTTCACACAAAAAAGTCATAGGAATGAGACTTTTGGGACTTTTTCCAGATCAGTTGGAAAGTCATCTGCTATTCCTCCCATCACCATTATGGATAACGCCCTTGTCCACCTCTCTTAGAGCAGCCAAACAGCAGTCAGCTCCCCTGCGGACAGATGGCTCTTCCTAGCACAGTCACCTTCCCAAAGGCAGAAACTTGCCAACAGAAAGAGATCTGAAAAATTCTTTGGTCCAGTCCTTCATTTTGTCAGATCAAAGTCTAGACAAATGATGTGATTTTCCCGAGAAGTGATTCACAGCTAGTTTGTTGGAAAATATTGGACTAATACCCATATTTCGGTCCACAGTTGATGATAAATAAAAGTCATTGTGTAATAGTTCAGCACAATCTTTGTGTATGTGATTCCTTGTATATATTTCCCTCATTAAGTTTTGAGGATGTATGTAGTTGTCTACAGTTCTTAGAAGGTGCACTTAAAAAAATCTGAAAAAAGTTCAATTTTAAAGTCTCCTGATTGATTGGCATACATTATTAAAGTGAATGATTTCTTGTGTCTTTGCAAATTGTCTGGAAGCTCTTTAAATTAACCTGAGGTCTACATCCACCCATGCTCCAATCCCTGTGTGTGCTTTCTGCTCTTGAAGTGTCATGACCTGTCATGGAAGGAATTGCAGCACGTAGGTATGAGGCGTTTCTTGTGGCCTTTCTCCTTTCATATGCATTCTTGTTGTTTAGTCATAAGTCATGTCTGACTCTTTTGTGACCCCGTGGACTATAGCTGGCTAGGTTCTTCTGTCCATGGGAATTCTCAATCAAGAATCCTGGAGTGGGTTCCAATTTCCTTCTCCAGGGGATCTTCCCTACCCAGGAATCAAACCAGTATCCCCTGAATTGGCAGGCAGATTCTTTATCACTGAGCCACCACGGAAGTCCTTCATATACACTACTGCTGCTAAGTCACTTCAGTCGTGTCTGACTCTGTGTGACCCCATAGACGGCAGCCCGCCAGGCTCCCCCATCCCTGGGATTCTCCAGGCAAGAACACTGAAGTGGCTTGCCATTTCCTTCTCCAATGCATGAAAGTGAAAAGTGAAAGTGAAGTCGCTCAGTCGTGTCCAACCCTTAGCGACGCCATGGACTGCAGCCTACTAGGCTCCTCTGTCCATGGGATTTTCCAGGCAAGAGTACCGGAGCGGGCTTAATATACACTAGGACATCTGAAACGGGTTGAGCCTCAGATACGCCCTTGCTGTTAAAAACTTAATCATTATTCAAAGATGAATTAAAATCCCATCTCTTTCAGGTAGAAAAATAAAATCCTTTGACCCACCTAGGCTAACATGTTCACTTTCTTTTCTAAACTTGGTCTGTCTATACCAGTGGTTTGAACAATCCTATTTGGGTATGATCATCTCTCTTTTTTAATTTCAAAAAACCTTTGCATAACCTACATCACAATAATTGTTCTTTTAGTACCTGTTATAAAAATTCATGATGACCAAAGGATAGCATGGCAAATAGCTGTGTATTTTGTCAATCATAATATGTATTTGAAAAGTAAATATATGCACTTTTTGAGATGTGTCTAAGTCATCTTATAGATATGTGGATTTCTGAGGCTTCATTCAACTCATAAGTTACAAGAGATTTGAGGTCCAAAGTTTGGGAATCACTGGTCTATGGATTTATTTGCAGTGAATCACAGGTCAAGGCAACTGCTTGCATTGTCACACAGCTCTTCAGGTTGGACTGTATCCTTCATTTAGACTGAATCCTCCCTGAGGACAAGAACTTCCTCTAACATGCCTTTGTACATCCACCATGCTAATGGACCAATTAATCAAGGATCATTAATTAAGCACTAACCATATCCAGCACACTGAACTTGATCCTGTGGGAGATACAAAGTGTAAGATCCAGTTCCTACCTGTGAGTTCTCACAGTTAGAAGAGACACGACATATGTCTCTATAAATGGATTAATGAATGAAGGCTCTGAGAGCAAGTCTTGAGATATAAAGTAACAATTGGATTGCTAAACTCCACAGGCCTATAGGACGAATTATGAAATGAGTTGAACAGACACTAAAAGGAAAGAGCACAGAAAAGAAGGAAAGTGTGCCAGCGAGCAGGAAGGCTTTGCAGAGGAGAGCTCTGAGTGTGAACCTTCAGGTGATCAGGACTTGGCTGCTTGCCTCAGCCCTGGAAGGTGCTCAGAGAATAATGTAATGAATGTGCACAAAAAGCATTTGGGGTCATTTATACCTCTATAGATCCAAGTGAAATCCTTGTTCTTTTAAAGAACTCCAGTGGTGCAGTGACTCATCCAGGATCACTACAACTGTTAGTAACTACAGTCGGGACTTGACATCTGGGAGCTGGACTTCAAAGTTAGTGTACTTTCCACTCTGTCCTGTTACCCCTAGAATTCCCTCCCTTTTACCCAACTTTCCAGAACAACGTGTATAAGTTAAGTTTCCCTGAGGCTAACCATTCACACCTCCTCCTTTTTCTAATCTCAGTGCTAGACAGGCGTTTCTTCTCTTGCTATCCAAACATGCCCCAATTAAAAATTAGAAGCAACTTCTGGGCCCTGGCCAATGCTTCAAAGGGACTGTATATTGGCACCCACTATGCCAAAGCCATCTTGTAAAAGACAAACTATTAATTACAAAATCCAAACCATTGCTTTGTGGATTGTGGGGATCTCATGAGCATGGTGGGAGATGGGGGTGTTTCTGGAGGGCCCTCCCCACTGCCATTAGGTTTCACCCACAACAGAGAAAGTTGCCTCCTTTAGGATACCACAAACCAATTAGTTTGGGACCCTTCCAAGGAAACTATCACCATCTGCTGAATATTCAGGCAGCTTGGGTGATCTGAAAAGACAGTGGGTGGTCACTGGGATACACAGACAGGACTTACGGCCAAGGATGCTCCAGGCTCAGGAACCTGGAAGGCAAATACCCTTAAGCAATTACCTCCAAATGCCCTGGGCATCTGTGGCCTGAAGTCAAGCCATTGGTTTAGCTTGTTCCATTGTGAAGTATTTAGCAAATTCTTTGTCTTGGCTTCTTCTAACTGTACACTTTTTTTTTTATTTCAGTGATAACTTTCTTTATTACTATCAAAGACTCCTGGGCCTTCATACTTTCTCTTTTCTGATCTACCCCAACAAAGCCTTGTTCTCAGAGCCTGAATCCATTAATCCACTCACAAAATGTATCTACTACGCTGGCTTAGTACAGTGAAGTCACTACTTAAAGACCACTGGGAGATGTGACTTCCTCTGATTCTACTGCTCACTGTGTGGCTTGGGCAAGGCATTTACTTTTCTGGTCCCTCTGCTCTAACCTCCTTACGTATAAAGTGAGGGAGTTGTATAAAATGATGCTTTTTCACTCTATCTTTGTCATTCAAGGTAGGAGACAGAAACCATACTGTACTAGGAACAGGGAAGCTTTCATATAAAGATTTATTGGCTAATAACAGAGAACTAGCAACTCAGGGGTAAAGTAAACTTCTAAGAATACTGGAACCACAGACAGAAGGACCCGCTTAGGGCCTGCCCCAAGGGCTGAGGCAGAGTACCCAAGGAAGGAACACATTTGGAGAATACCCACCCCCAAGGCTGAAATAAAGACCTTATAGGTGCATCCCGACCAATGGCGTAGAAATTCACTGGGGTATTACAGAGTGGGGCTGACAGGTGAGAGGTGCTAGAAAAACTGAGGAGCCGCCTGTGGGAGTGCTGCTGGGCTCACGGAGACGTCAGCTTGGATGCTGATGGAATTCCACAGACGTGCCTGTGGGGCTCCCCTGATGCTCACCTGAGGTGAGCATGGCCCCAGCCCCATCCCTTGTCTCCACAAGAAAGCTGCAGGAGTAAGAAGAAAAGAAAACACACCGGGGAATTCCCGGGTGGTCCAGTGGTTAGGACTCCGAGTTTTCCACTGCAAGGAGCTCAAGTTTGATCCCAGGTTGGGGAACGAAGATCTCAAGTCGGATCAAAAAATAAAAATTTAAAAAAGAGAAAGAAATCACCCCAGAACTAGGAAAAAAAGTCCCTTTCCCTTACTTTCCCCCAGTATCTCTCCAGAACCCTCTGCTGTCAGATAGAGGCATGTTTTAGAGAGTCCAGTTTGCTGGGTAATGAAGGGTGAATTTGGAGATGAGAAGCAATAAGTCAATAACTGACACATCATTATTATATAATGTGTGACTCTTTGATTTGTTCAGTTTTTACATTAAAATGTAAGAAAAAAAGTGAATCAGCTGTATTGTACCTAGCCTAGACATGATCTTAGCTTATTTTTCTATGCCTCCCTCAATAGTTAATGAATTGTTTCAGCCTGAAACTATTCCTGAGTGAGAAGACCTTTGACCTTGACACTCTAAACATGCCACAATCATGTAAGATCTAGAATAAATTTATATATGATTCTAAATATATATCTATAATTGGTCATTAGTTATTAGTAATATCTATGCCAAGGACAGAGGTGGATCTGTGAGCTTCCAGGAGAATGACTAGAAGATACCAAGGCCTTCCATATCCTTCCTGGTGACAGCAAATAACTCAGAGTTATTTGATTAAGAGTGAAATTAATCTCAAACCAGATATTATCAAGAACCAGGTGAACAACAGAATCTGTGATAAAAGTTCACAGGAAGGAAAAAGATCCAAGGACTGAAATGGTCAAGCAAAGGTTTGTGATGGCAGCGAGACTTGAGAATGTTGAACCATGGACAGAAGTTACACATAAAGTGCAAAGGAAATAGTCCAAGATGTGGCTACAGGTGAGAAACAGACTAATGGTCCCTCGACCCCCAGTTGGCTAGCTTCAGGTCTGAACTGAGCCGGTCCATTGCCAACAGATGTGTCATGCATTCAGGACAGATAACAGGGACATCAGCATGCAGGACCTCCAAGCGTCACTGAATCGCCTGTGGCCTCTTTGAGGACACATCATTACACGGACCTCCTCCATCATGTAGATAAACCTGTGGTTCTCATATCAATGGGTTGAGCATTTGCTAGTATAGAGGATTTACTGTTCTGATAACCTCTCTGCACATTGTTTAATTGAAATATTGAAATACCAAGAAGTAAAAGCAAACAAATGTCCCAAATAATTGTGATCAACTGTGCAAATACATGGAGAAGGAAATGGCAATCCACTCCAGTACTCTTGCCTGGAAAATCCCATGGACGGAGAAGCCTGGTAGGCTGCAGTCCATGGGGTTGCTAAGAGTCGGACGCTACTGAGTGACTTCACTTTCACTTTTCACTTTCCACTTTCATGCATTGGAGAAGGAAATGGCAACCCACTCCAGTGTTCTTGCCTGGAGAATCCCGGGGATGGGGGAGCCTGGTGGGCTGCCGTCTATGGGGTCGCACAGACTCGGACAAGACTGCAGTGACTTAGCAGCAGCAGCAGTGCAAATAGGGTCTTGCCACGTCAGGCTGTGTCGGGTGCCTTAGGTTTATTTGTTCTCTCACGAGTGAAGATAGGGTGTGGCTCAGAAGTGTTCTGAGTGTTTGACAAGCTGTGCTCTGTGAGAATGACAGTAGAAAAGTAGCTGTTGACTTCCGTCTGTATCACTTGTACTTAATATTTACTGACATTTGGCCTCTTGATCCTGAAGTTTGCTGGCCTGCATTTCTCTATCCATTCTCTAAAGATTACCATTCCTTAGGCTCTGTCCTATGGTTTACTCCACATACCTCCTGGGCCTTCTTATCTATTCCTGTGGCTCAGATTATCATTTATATTTGCTGACAACACCTGAGATTTTTTATCTTTAGTTCCAGGCTGGAATAGCCTCCGTGCTGCTAGATAAGGGTGCATTATAGGCAACGCTAGCTCTGCAGCCCTTACAATATCCTACGGTAACTACATGATGTAACTTTTTACTCCACCTTACTTCTCTCATTTCATATCCATCTCTTGCCCTTTTTCATGTTGTTCCAGTCACATGGGCATGTTTCACTTTCTGTTCTTTGTCCTTCAGGAACAATGATTAATCTCAAGGAGTCTGAAGAGTGCCTGGCACTTAAAAAGTACTCAGCAAGTATTGAATGGATGAATGAGTGAATCAATTTTCTCAATCACGAACTCTCATATTGCTTAACTTTTCCTGTTTTTAATGATGCTGTTTGCTATTTCAATTGTTTTTTGAAATGTTTATGTAGAATCTCAATTTTAGACAGCATTGACTAGATTTTTGCTTAAAGTGGACAAGAGAATGCAGGGCTCCTACAATACCGGGAACATTAGCCAAAAAACCAAAAAAATCTGGGGAACATGTCTGAAAGAAAACTTGCTTTCACTCTAGAGTCTTTTTCAACCCTACACTCTAAGTTCTGCTTGTTCTGACATGAATCAGGAATGAAAGTGGGAAGACAATCTTTTGGAATTTCACATAACAATCACCAATCACCTGTGACTTTATAAATGCACCACTTCGGTGAGTATTCATAATCTTAAACCTGAGACAAGATGGTCAATGAATCCTTTGTTTAAGATGACATTAACCTAAATCTTTGTGTTTGAGTTGTTTTCGGACAGAAAACTCAGTCACTTACATTATCCAATGTCAACACCAACTTCTCAGCACTTATTTGTGGAAGCTGTAGGCCTCAAATTATACAGATATATTAAAACACAGAAAGTGACCACTCTGAATCTCTGTATGTGATTATACCTTATTCATTTCATTATTTCAATATTTTGGAAAAAAAGACAGAAGATCTGAACAAAATGCAAACAGTGGAACAAGATGGTCTCTTACATCTATTCCTAATCCTAGTATCAAAAGTACATTAGAATCAGTGTTCTTATAGTTAGAGATTTCCTTTTATTTTATTCATTTAGCCCATAGAAGGGGTGCTACAATCTCAGAACAACTGAAATTCTGAGATCTCAAAGTCATCCTTGCTAAACATACATGAGGAAACATGAGGTCTGATGGTCCCAGAAGGTCTCTTACTCACTTTTTCCAGTGGTGGGCTATAAGAGCTGATTCTTAAATTTTAAGGAATTTTTACAAGCTTAACTCCATGCTGACTTGAACTCCAAAGTGGGATTACTTACGCTATGGAACTGGGCAATTACTGCAAACCCATTAACCCCACAAGAAAATTTAAAAAGCCAACTGTTAAACATTTTACCAATTCTGCACCACCAGTTGAATCACTTCTTTGACAGACTTTGTAGAATCAACTGGGGTTTCTAAATTCCCGTTTATCCATGTTGGACTTTCTGAAGGATTTTAACTTTCTATAGCGAATTGTATACCTTTATAGGTACAGGTCTTTTATTTCAGTTTTGGCTTTATAGTTTTTTTCTCTGTGGGCAAATTATTAACAAGCATGAATACCTTATTTACGAATAGATTTGGTTTTGCATTCATTTACACAACATCTTTTCTAATTATATGGCATTATTAATAATTGCTGACTGTCTTTCCCATCTCATGGACAACTTCACTGTCTCTCATGTTGATACAATTTAGCCTTTGTAAGCTTCATATGCATCACTTATAAAACTGAGGTAATAATAGTACATGCTGCTCAATTAGTTGTTGGGAGTATCAAAAGAAACAACAAATGTAGAGAACTTAGCACTGTGCTTGGTACGTGGTGGTATCTCAATACATGTGACTCAGGTAGTAAGCAAGTCACTGGGACTTCCCTGATGACTTAGCAGGTAAAGAATCTGCCTGCAATGCAGGAGACACAGGAGATGCAGGTTAGATCCCTGAGTCAGGAAGATCCCCTGGAGAAGGAAATGGCAACCACTCCAGTATTCTTGCCTGGGAAATCCCATGGAGAGAAGAGCCTGGTGGGCTATGGTCCAATGGGTTGCAAAGCGTCGGACACGACTGAGCAACTAAACACAAACACAGTAATAGTAGTATTCAATAGTGGCACT
The DNA here is from genome assembly GCF_910594005.1 of Cervus elaphus. Classification (NCBI taxonomy): domain Eukaryota; kingdom Metazoa; phylum Chordata; class Mammalia; order Artiodactyla; family Cervidae; genus Cervus; species Cervus elaphus. The sequence continues at coordinate 82,560,493 of NC_057826.1, forward strand.
TTGTGTGGTGGGGTCCATACACACAAAAAGGTGAGATGTGGTCCCTTGGTGGCTCAGTATTTTAACCGATCCCTGCTTTACAGCCTGGGAACCCAAAATAACCAATATGTGCTGCTTGGTGGTTTAGGTATTGGGGGTCCCGGTCTGAATGGATCCCTTTACTAGTAGAAATTGATCAGTTGGATAGTTGTTTCATACTCCCAGAATAACATTGAGGATCTCAGTTCAGGCAGAGAAAATGGATATTTTGGAGTTGTAAGACTGAAAGATATTGACTCTTTCACACCTTCTCATTTCTCCTCAAACTTCCAAAAACCCCATTTCCTCACTGCTCATCTTTCCTTTAACTGATGATCATGATTAATAAGAAAATAGATGTAACCCACTTGAGGTCTTCTATTTTTCTTTCCTCTAAATATACCAACCTCTGTGTATCTGTGCCTGTATTTTTTTGCCTTCCTTCCTGTTAATACAGATGATGACTTCAGGCTTCTGTCTGAGGAATCAGACCCTCTTTTCACCTTCTCAAGGACTTAATCCCTATGAACAGCTCCCTTCTCTGTTTCATGAGTCCTTGCCCCTCTCCTGGATCATTCTCCTTCCAGCTTACAGAAAAGCTTTAGTAGCAATAGCTCCCACGTTAAAAAGACTTCTACTGACCTCTTGTTGCCCTCTAGCTATTATCCCCATTTCTCTGCTCCCTTTTACACCATGTTGTTCATAATCTCCATCCCATTACTTTCCATCCTGTCTTGAACCTATTTTAGCCAAATCTGATGGAAATTGTTTTGTCAAGGCTATTCGTACTGTACTTCATGCCAAGTCCAATGGTCTCTCATCTGTCTTCATGCTTCTCCATCTTTCAGCACTATTTGGCAGAGCTGACCTTTGAAAATCCATCCTCTCTTGGCTGCTGCATCACCACCCTCTGGGTTTCTGCCTGCTCTCTGGCCGTTGTTTCTCAGTCTCCTCCTCCTCACCCTCTCTCTTGTTTTCTAAGTGCTGCAGTATCCATATCTTGGCCTTTGGCCCTCTTCTTCCACAATAGAGCTCATCTGGTTCCATGGCCTTACATTTCATTTATCAGCTTTTAATTTCCAAATCTGTGTCACCAGCCCCATCTCTCCAGTGAGTTTCACTCTGGCTGTTTAGATTGTCTAGTTAAAATACTGCTGTTTAGACTGTCCAGTTAAAGTTCTTTTGGGGTTTTTCCATAAGATAGTTCATTCATGGTTTTTCCATAATATCTTATGGGAAAACTCCGAATGAACTTTTTGGCCAAACCAATATATCCCCACTGGGATGCCCAATGGGAAGTTCAAACAGCATGACCAAAAAATAACACTCAAATAACATGCCACAGGACACAAAATTTACACAGTTCCCTTTGAAGCAGAACTCCTGTAGTCATTCCCACCCAGTAAATGGCACCACCATCCACTTAGTCGCTTAATGTCTCCTCTCCGTATCCAGTCTGCTAGCAAGTTAGTTCTATCTCTAGACTGTGTTCCAGTCCTGTTCATACCCTCCTGCTTTCTTTCTTGGTCATTTGTGATCAGTTCTTCCCCCATAAAAAGAAAGATATTTTCAGTATATAACATGATCCCATCATCTCTTACTTAATTAGCTTCCTGTTAGAAAACAATCCAAAACCTTACATTGGCCCACAAGGCCTTACTTGTGTTGGCTTCAGCCTGCATCTCCAAACTCATCTTGCTCATATTCTTTCCCCATTATGTGCCAGTCATACTGGCTTTCCGTGTGTTCCTTCAACACACTAACCTGGACCTCCCCTTAGGGCCTCTGCATTTGCTGTTTCCTCTGCCTCCACAGTTACACTTTTTTTTGTTGTTGTTAAGATCTTTTGATGTGGACCATTTTAAAAGTCTTTATTGAATTTGTTACAACATTCTGTTTTATGTTTGTTTTTTTCTGCCACAAGGCATGTGGGATCTCTTTGCTCCCCAACCAGGGATGGAACCCACACCCTCTGCATTGAAAGGCGAAGTCTTAACCACTAGGCTGCCAGGGAAGTCCTGTCCATATCTATACTTGGCAGGCTCCTTTAAGCCTGCTTGAGGAGGCTTAATTTGATCTCATCCAAACTTGAGGTCAAATTCACTTCTCCAAGAGACCTTCTTGAGTACCCAATCTGCGGTAACCCCCTCCTCCCTTATTCTCTAGCACATGACTCTTCCTATTTTCCTCAAGTACCACTATCTGACTTTATCTTGGTCACTTATTTGTGTGTTTACATTTTCTCCTCCCTTCCAACACTCTTGCGAGAATTAAGCTCCATAAGAGCAAATCCCTTGTCCACCTTGTTCCCTTTTGTTTCCTCAGCACTGTCTCACACATCATCTGTGACTAACACTTGCTGAGTGAATGAATGAACATCCTGGATGCTTAACAAAGGTATTTCTAAATACTGCAAGGATAAACATAAGTGAGGAGATTGTCTACCACACTGCTCACTGTTCTGTATGTGACGCCACACCCATACGAGAAATATATTCTACAATGCAGCATCAGGAAAACTTGACTTCTATGAAGAACCTGTTGTGTCTCTTCCTTTCCTCATATTAAAGCTGTCACTGATTGTTTCCATTTTTGTTTTGCCCTAGCTGTTAGGAAGTGGAAAGCCAAATTTCAAACCCAGAACAGCGGGACTTCCCTAGTGGTCCAGTGGCTATCTAAGACTCCATGCTCCCAATGCAAGTGGCCTGGGTTTGATCCCTGATCAGGGAAGTAGAGCCCACATATCACAACTAAGAGTTTGCATGCAACAACTAAAGATCCTTATGCCACAGTGAAGACCCAATATAGTCAAATAAATAAATAATAATAATAATAAAACGGGCCATCAATAATAGTTGTTTTAACAATCCCTTCCTCTGGTTTATTTCCTACTTTTCTTAAGGAAAGTATGGTAGTAAGATTTGTTTAAAAAGTGTTAGCCTTTCAGTCATGTCTGACTCTTTGTGACCCCACGGACAATAGTCAGCCAACGGCCTCTGTCCATGGAATTCTTCAGGCAAGAATACTGGAGTAGATAAACATTCCCTTCTCCAGGGGATCTTCCTGACCCGGGAATGGAACCTGGGTCTCTTGCATTGCTGGCAGATTTTTTACTGTTTGAACCATCAGAGAAATCTTTTATGTCACCTCAGTTTCTTTTTGGAGAGAAGTGTGATTTAAATGAAAGCATTGAAAGTGTGGACATCTAGTGTTTACTTGGAGCAATGTGATATTGGATGGGGGCTTTCTGGCCATAAGGGTTCATATGGTAGTGTGAGCTTTGTTGTTGTTAGGGGTTTGCTGTGATTCATATTTGGAGATTCTCCAAAGTCACTTTAATTAGGATTTACTCGGCTAATCAGAGCCCAACCCTTCAGGCATTAGGGTTATTTGTATTTGTTAACTTGATGACTGTCACTTCAGAGTTACGAGCCGAAACGTTGATGCATCTTGAGAGTTTATTATTCTCTTCATGTCTCAGGAGTGGAAGAAAGATGCCTTTTAGTTTAGCCTTAAAATGCTATGCCTTGATCTTCAGGTAATTCATGAACTACACCCTCCTAAGATTCAAAGGAACAGTTCTTAATTGTTATTTAGGTCTAGGAATGGTCTTGAAGTTTATGGAACACAATATGTAATGCTTCTCCTTAGTATTACAGAATTAAAATGTAACTCTTTGAAGTCCAGGCTGTGATAATATTTTAACTGATTAGTTATTTTATATATTTTGCTTGTAGCAACATCATTCATAAAACAGCAATTGTGAAAGCAAAGCATAAATTGATCCATTATTATTGAATATCTTGATGCTTATATTAAATTGATATCACTGATGTAAAGTATATATACATGGTTAATTCATGAGGGCATCAGGGTGGACAAATCTCTTTGAACAGTTAAAGAATGCTTTTAAAACTGCCCTTATTGCTTATGTGCCGTGTGGAATAATGCCACAGTACACAAAAACTGTATCTTAATTTAAAATTTTCTCTCAAATAAGCATTGCAACTAAGCATTACTTAGAAATTTGATACAAAATTAAATTTTAATTTTTGATAGTAATTTAAACATTGATGCAAATAGTTTTGAAGAAAGGGTACAGACAAAAATTTTTTGCAAGCTTTTCTTATACAGGAAGCAAGTCTGAGTCATTTGGTAACCAAATCCAAACACACATAAAACATAAATCCTGTATGATACTGTGCAAGTAACTGATTTTGAAGATTAACCTTTTGAAATACAAATTTACCCACACTAATATGGTTCAATTTTTTATATGAAAATTAGGGCTTACATAAAGATTTGTTAATTTGTGAAGCTATTTTATGAAGAATTCCATTTTCAGTCTGCTGACTTTCTGAAAAAGTCACTATTACTTGCCTCAAAAAAAATGGATCCTAAATAATGCTTAAAAATAATAATATAATCTTGTATAATGTGAAGTATAATAATATAGTATCTAATATACATAATAAGCTGTGTTTACATATAACTTTTTTAGAACATGTATTTATCCAGCATTTTGCTGTGACTTTTCTTTCAGCATAACCTAAACCACTATAGTTTTAATTCAAATGACTGTAAGATCATTGCTAAATATGTACCATAAAGCCTGGGACCTTTACCAAGCATATTTGAACGTGAGATTTACCTTGACTTATTGTTTGGAATGTTCTTTCATTAGCTTAAGTAGCAAAGATTGGCATGGAACAACTTATGGTATTCCAGTAACATAATTTACTAGTAATTATTCAATCAAGACTATCATTTAAACTCTTACAGAGATATTCTTTATTTGCCATATTTTCAATGTAAAAGCAAGAAACTTTTCTATTCCACTTCGACAGTGCTGAAGTCTTGAAAGTTTTTTGGCTTATTGTGAATATCCTGGTGTGCTGGCCAAGATAAGAAAAATCCAGGGTCTGGAATCCAGGAAAGTTTATCATGGAAGTCAGATGCTTACTGGTTCCTGAACCAAATGCCTTGAGTTTATCTGGGTTCCAGGTTGAGTAGCCTGTTTTAAAAAAGGCAATCCAGAGCTTCTACCACTCACACCGAGGGCCATCAGTCTCACAGAGAGGGGCCAGTGGTATTTCTGGAGCTTTGTGTAATCAAGACTCGATAATAAAGGCTACTTTTCACCAAAGGAGATGGGTTGGACTTTCTGACTTTAAACCTGACTGAGTTCAGAGAAAAAGTTATGGCTGTTTTTAGGTGTAAGCTCAGTTATGACAGGGAAGTCTGGTTTTGTTCCTGACAACGCCGCTCCCTGCTTTTCTGCTCCCTCTTTCAGTATTGAAACTAATGACACATTTGATGTGTCATACATGAATGACAGTCTGTAAATGCCAAGGAGGACAGGGAGACAGAAAGCAGTCCTCTTCAGGAGATAATTGGTAGGCTCAAGCTTGCTACAGCAGAACACAAAACAGCCCTCAGCAGGAGATTAAAAGAGTTTCTGTAAGAGGGAAGCAGTTACCTTCTCTGCCTACTTTTCTTCCTCCCACTCGAGTTTTCCAGGATGGAGTCATTGGAGAGCTTACTAGAAATGCAGATGGTTTTAAAATTAGTGCCAAAGATGACCTATTTATTTTTTTTTAAAGCTCTCTTATGCAACGTGTTTTAGTTTTGACTGTGGCAAGAGAAGAGGGTGTGAGAACTGCCTCAGGTCTCTCATTCCTGGGGCTGCCCTATAGGTTGTGGGTGGAGGTGCCTTTCCTCATGACCCTGTGGCCACACGTGGTTCTGCCACTAATCTGCTTTGGTATCTGAGCTGGGAGAGAATGACTGATGTCCTGGGATTCTCCACGGAATTACTGACTGACTTTGTTGGCAGAGTTCTCTGGGGTTACCAGGGGAGACAGGAAGTTCTGAAAATGAAGAGGGAAGTTGTTGGACATAAAATTCATAAAACGTGTGATTAAAAGTAGATCATTTTAACTGTAAATTTTTTATTATCTGTGCTTAATTTGTCTTTGTCATCATGTTGCCATTATCATCACATGGTTATCAACGAGCATCTCCCAACCCAACTCTCTTATCTGCTTTGGCTGGTCCTCAGGGAATCCTTTGCCTTCTTGGTGTTCCTTCTCAGTACACTCACTGAATCTTCTCCCAACCTTGGCTATTCTCCCTACATGCAAACTTATTTCCTGATCTTTCCTTCCCTAAATACCACCCACATCTGCACTCTACCATACAGTTTAGTAAGCAGTTGCTCTCCAGTTGAGCTATGTGTTAGTTAGCTTTGTCCCCCAGGCTAGAATACAAGTTCCTTGACTGCAAGAGCCAAAGAATAGAGGTGGTAAGGAGACTCACTTTCCCCCTTCTGTATTACTTGAGATGTCTTTATATTATGAATGTATAACCTATTAAAATAATTTTAAATGCATTTGCCTTCCAGACCTCATATATTATAAGAAGCAAAACAACAACAAAAAATCACATAGATTCAGCATGGTACCAAATAAATTCCATCTGGATTTGATAAGTGTCTTTTGCTCTGAAGAAAATAAATAATAAAAACTAAACAATATGATAAAATGATAAAAAATAAATAATAGTGATAATGGTTAAAAAAAAAACCAAAACCTGTCTGGCTGAATACTAATAAAAGTGCCTTTACTTCATGTGGGGAGCTTCTAGATCAATACAAAAAAGATGTACTGCACATTCAAACCAGTGCTATTTACTTAGCAGCTCTGGAATGGGAATACGCAGACAACAGCTATCAAGTTTCCAGCCTGGAAAAATCCACAAAGGCCACTGAACACAGACACCATGGGGCATCATGCAGACAGTTTATAAAAATAACTTGCCCACGCATTTTTGGAAACTGATGTAAGCTGTACTTGTGGCTGTCTGCTTCCTTTGCTTTATCCAGTAACAACTGAAAAGAGACCAGTTACTAGGACTCCGAGAACTTGGATGCTCAAGAGACACCCAGCATTCACCACAGGGAAAGTAGCAATCCTGTGTGACGTGAATACACACAACAAAACTGTAATGCAGTCTAGTAACAAAAAAAAATGCATCAATCTATTCAGAAATATTTATCAAGCACCTGATACATGCTGAGCACTCTAGGGAATTCAAACATGGATCAGTTACTCCCTGGGTTTAGGGAGTTTGAAGTCTAGTACTGAAATAATGCTTGTTCAGAACATATGTGTTAGTATCATCTGAGAAGTTCAATTTAGTCATTCTGAAGATGGAGAAATCACTTTCAGTTGAGTGATCAGAAAATGCTCTATTAGAGGGGAGGACACTTGGAATGGATGTATGAGTTTAAAAGACTTTTAAAATTCAAGTATAACATATATAAAAGTGCACATATCATAAAGACTACAAGCTAACTGATTCTATACAAACTGAACACATTAGTTATGCAATCAGCACACTAGTTATATAACCAGATAGAATAGTACAATGCTCCAGAAGTTCCCATTGTGCTCTCTTCTGATCATTCTTGGTGGGGGGCAGTAGAATTTTGTTAGATGAATGTAGACAGAGAGAAAATTACTGGAGGAAGGATTAGCATGCATAAAGATGTGAAAATTAAAAGGCAAGACCCATGTTTGAGGAATGGGCCGAAGAGTTTGCTTGGAGTGTCAGCTGGAAAACAGGGTTGGGTACATATTATACGGCCTTAAATGCCAAGTAAAAGAGTTAAATTTTATTAGCCCTGAAGCTGTTTGAGCAAAGGAGGAATATTTTGTAAAATTTTTTGACGATTGGGAGTTCAGAGGTCAGCAACCTGACCAACACTCTGTTGGAAAGCTTCTATAACATCCAGGTATGAGATAATTTTGGATCTGCAGTGGCAGATGAGGACGGAGAGTAACTAGCTATCCACAGACACTATAAAGAGCCAACAAAACTGAATGACTGTAGATCTTGAGGAAGGAGGTGGAAGAAAATTTACTTCCATAGAACTAATCAAGAGAAAATTTAGTAATTTTCTCAAGTAGTTAACTGTTACTTAGTGTTTTGTTAAGGGTAAACACGGGAATGTTGTCTCTCCAAAACAGTTCTGAAAACTTCCTTACACTATTCGAATAAAATCTTTAGTTATTCTAAGGAAACTCCAAAGAAGCAACTGACCTTTCAGACAAAAGGAGCCCTTTGTTAGTGGGAAATGGGGACTGTTTGTCTTTTCAAATGGGTGACTGCTAGAATAAATATTTTCCTGGGAAAAACTGACTCCCAGGAAGACTTCTGAAGATGTCACCATAACAGCAAATTATTGGGTGTTGCTCACTTGCCTGTTTATCCATCCAGATTTCTGGACAGGATGAATTAATTTCATTGTATACTTTCACCTGTAACGTGTTTCTACAGGAAACACCATAATTTTTTTTGAAAAAAAGACAATTTTTTTTTCTTTGACAACTTTTTATGTATCACTTTGACCGTGTGCGTCATTTTTGATTAAAGCTCTCCCCCTCCAACTTTCAACTCTTACCCTCCAAAGCAGTGGATTCTGGACTCAACAAATAATTATTGAGCACATGACATGTGCTTTGATTTTCTATAACGTTTTCAGTCTGTTCCTAACACTTCTGTGCAACTGTTACCTTATTCTTCAAAGTCTGTTTTTTCTTTTATTTTTTCCCCTGGAGTTTTGGATGCGAGTAGTTGTTTCCAGATACTGGGATCTGTCTAGCGAAACATCAACCGATGTAAGGGAAGTTGTTCTTGGAAGCCGGTGAGTGTGCAGGTGACCAAGAGTCTTTTCTGGGATCAGCCGGAAGAAAGAGAAATTTACTTGGGAAAGAGCACGTGGGTGGAGAGAGGAGGGGAGTCCGGGTAGAAGAGAGCTGGTGTAGGCTAGACTCCATGCTCTCTCTAGACCTGACGCTCCATCACCCAGGTAGTCGGGGTGCCCATGGCCTGGAGCTTCTAGAGTCGCTCCACATCGCTGGCTGCTCACCTCCATCGCTTCCCCAGCTGAAGTTCCAAACTTTTTCCTGCGTGGAGAGGAAGGGTGTTATTAAGTTTGAAAGGGAAGTCCCTCCCCCTTCCCCGATTCCTATTGGTCAGAGCCAGCCCCATCCCCACCAGGGTCGTGGGCGGATTGGCTGTGGGAGGGGAGTCCCGCCGCAGGCTCGGAGCCGACGGCCGCCCGGGGCCCCCAGGTGGCAGGTGGGGCCGGGACCGCCCGCGCCGCCGCCTCCTCCGCGCGTTTCCAGCAGGCTGACTTTAAGGTTCGCACGCTGGTCGGGGGCGCCGCGCTCGGCGGGAGCGGGACTGCTAGGTCTTGGCCATGAAGAGCCTCAAGTCCCGCCTGAGGAGGCAGGACGCGCCCGGCCCCGCGCCGTCCGGCGCCGCCGCCGCCGTCAGCGCGGTGAGTTCCGTGGCCAGTGCGCGCCCCGAGCGCCCGGCGCTGCCCTCCCGCGAACCGCAGAGCCCGTCTCTGCTCGGCTTTCCCTTACAGCGTCCCGCTGGGTCGGCCCCGGCAACTCCTCCTCCCTCCTCAGACCAGGGCTCCGCGTTGGCCCGGAGACCCCGGGGACCCTCCCCGCCGCTGCCTCCGGGGCTCTCCGGCCCCTTCCCCACCCCTCACCCTTAGGTCTCCAAGCTCCTGGCCTTTAGGACTGGATCGTCCCCTCTTCCTCAAGTCGGTGTTTTCGGGGTTGTCCACCACCTCGGCCCTTCTCCGGTGACCCCAGCCCCTGCCCTCTGCGCGGCTGACCCCCGCACCCCACGCGCGCTCAGTCCCGCCCCGGCTCTGCTGGGCACAGCGGGCGCCCCTCAGTCCCCGGGCCTGCGGGTCGGGCGGGGGCTTGGCGCCCCACGGCCCAGGTGGGCAGGGCAGTGGACCCGGCGCCGCCCGGTCCGGACTCCGGACCTTTCGTGGGTGAGCGCTGCTGGGCTGGGTGGACGCCGTGTGCTGGCCGCTGTCGCGGGGTCACTGGGACTCAGAATCAAACACAAAAGTTTGATTTCTGAGTGAGGCAGATGCATCTGGTGTAGTTGTAAAGACAAAGCCCCAAATGGGTGATGATACTGAAAGTGGTGGTGAATTTGGGAAATTGTCTTGTAAGTCTCACCTGTGGGACAGACAGACCCCGGCAGACCTGCATTCGGCGGTGATCCGCAGCCCGGCCTCTGCACGCTAAGTTCTCAGGGCCTCTGTTTAGTTGGCAGGAGAACAGAAATGTTGAGAAACAGCCTGACTGCAGATGTTGGGATTTAGATAATTTGGCAGTAGAAGAACGGCTATATCTTCCACATTATGTATTATTGGAATAAACGTTATTTTAAAAGTCTTGAGAGTCAGAAACGTTTAGCGAGATGTAATACTCAAAACTGCCTGGTTGTCCGTTTGGAGTCATTAAAACAGATATTAATAATTTTACATAGGTTTTGCCAAATGATTAAATGCTTTTTTTTTTGAGACTACTCATTAATCTGCTTTGGCTTTTGAGTGAATTCAGAAGTATGCCTTTCTCTCCACTTCACTACTTCTAGGATGATTTTACTTGGGCTTTAAGGAAATTGTGGTGAAACTTGGCTCTTTACTTCCCAATTGAAAAAAAAAAAAAAGGGATAGTTTCAGATAGCATGATATTTGATGATTTGATATTGGTTAATATGGCATGAAATTGTTTAATTAGCCCATAGAAGGGACGATTACTTTCAGATTTTTTAAAAGAAAATTATTGACAGACTAGTGATTTAATGATATCAGATCACCATACATAATTGAGGTGAAGATTCAATTTCTTTGTAGTGCAGGTTGTTTTCAGCTTTACCAGTGTACTTTTCTAGGATCATTCACAATGTTTTACCCCATTTGGTTTGCACTAAGTTTGTACACCTTAATTTTAGCCTGTTTTCTCTTCTAGAGATGCAGAGTATTTAGTTGTTATTGATATTACCAGCATGCCAGTTTGCATTTTATACATTCAGCACATAAAATGCATCTTTCTGAATGTAAATCTTTAGCACTTGTTACACTGGGCATTCTGTTATTTTTTTTTAAAAATACCGTCATAAAAAATAAAGAGAAATACATGGTATAAAAAAATAGAACCTACCTGCTTAGAAAAAGTGAACATCTCTCAGTTTTAGCTAAATTTTCAAATACGTTTTGTAAAATATTTAAATGAAAATATATAAGTATGATGAGTAATAAAACCAAATTAAATATTGATAGAGTTTAATAAAGGAACAGGGGGAAATAGATTCTTTCTGCTTTTCAGTCTATAAACCATAAGCCCTAATGTCCTATTTGGTCACATGTGTATGTATTGTTATGATTGAGCATTTTAAAAAATCTTTTTGCTTTCAAAGTTATTTAAAAATTTATTTGTTTTTGAATAGATAATATAGCACGTGGCTTAATATTTAAAAGGAACAAAATTATTTACAGCAGAAAGTCCGTCTCCCGCCTGTGTACTTCAGTTATTCTGCTTACCCCCCACCATTCCTCAGAGGCCATTGGTGTTATCAATTGCTTGTATATCCCACCAGAGAGAGTTTAGCATATAAAAGCAAATATTAATATAAGTATTCACTCTTTATATAAATGGTAATACACTGTACTTGCTGTTCCATATATTTTTTTAAACTGTAGTATCTAGGCCCATTTAGAGCATCCCCAATCAAATCTTTTGCTATAATGTACAATGCTATGATGAATACGCCTGAATATATTGCAAGCATGTGTGTGTATACTTGTCAGATCAATTCCTGAAAGTGTAATTGCTAGATTAAAGGACATGTGCATGTATAGTTTTAAAGAATGTTGTTAAATTTACTTGTGCATCATATACCCAGTGTACAAGAAAGTATTATTTCCCATGCTTTATTTAAAGTTTGTTCAAATTGTTAAGTTTTGCCAGCCTGATAAGTAAATATGGTATCTCGGGATAGTTTGAATTGGATTTCTTTTACTGTGGGTGAAGTTGAGCATCTTTGCATGTTTTTAAGAGCCCCTTCCATGTTCTTTCCTGTGAAGAGTTTACTCTTTCCATTTTTGTATTGGGTTGCCGATTTCTTTCCTTTTCGTTTGTATGTACTTTATATCGGGGAAATTAGCCTTTTCAATATGAATTTTTTTTCTTCATTGGTTTTTTGTCTTATGACTTTGTTTATGGTGGCTTTTGCTATGCGGAGTGTGGCTTATTTTTATACAGTTGAATTTATCAACCTTTTATTTTGTGACTTTTTATATCTTGGCCTTTCCACTCTGCCATATTAAACAAAAATAAAGAAAAATCTCTAGATGGTTTCATCTAGTCTTTGTTTCATTTTTAAAAATATTCAACTCTTTAATCCATATAGAATTTTTTCTGGTGTAAGATAAGAGGTATACATCTTGTTTTCTTCCTCTCTCCCATTTTCCCCTAGTGGCTGCCTGATTGAATCTTAAAGCATTCATTTAATCATTATGGAAATGATCACAATTTGTACAACTTTAAAGATTTAAAAAGTGTATTTCATAAATAATTTTCTTCATGCATTTATAATATCTAAGCTTATTTGGAGACACACTAGAAATAAACTGAACTATGTAAATATTTTATGATATTATAGTATGTATGCAAAATACAGCATATTAATGTAACATGCTAAATTATAATTATATACTATATAAGGAATTTCAAATATTCTGAGTAGTACCGTGGTTATAAATATGTCAGTGAGTTTTGAGTTCACTAAAAGAGGGTGTGTTTATACACATAAATAAATATAGTTCACAATTTTAAATTGTGCATAGAATACATGTGAGTGCCCTTTACTAGCTAAATCTAGAGATAGCTGCATCTTTTAATCATAAAATAAGACAATTTTTGTTGTCAGATTTATTTTTAATTACTAAATTGGAGTTTCAGATTTCTGAAAGGGATAATTAAATAACTATAAATGCTACTTCAGATCTAGTCAATTATACGTACAGTCAATTATGTGTACAATGAGAATAGGCTTGTTCCATTTTCACCTAGTTCAGATTAGGAAATTTGAGTAGTAATTAAAAGGACTACTGCAAACCAGTATTACAAGCACACATTTTGGAAGGAGGTTCCATTTTAAATTGTACCTATACTACTAATCTCTGACCTGGAAAGTTCTGCAGTGATAATTTTTGCTGCCCTTTCTTTAGGCTGCTCTTAAAATGGGGCAATCAGTTTTATAAATCAGCAACCAAATATGTTCTAAAGCATCTCATTAATGTCTCAGTACCCTGAAAAAAATTTGGTATTTCTAAAAGAATTTAGAGTTACAAATATAGCAACTGAAAAATCTTCAAAAAACTTCTTTTGGTTCCCACCAAGAGCAGAAGTTTGGGATGTTTTGAAAAGCATAAAGGACTAAGTATTATTTTGTTTTAGTTGTAATTTTGAGAATGAAGCATTTGTGTTTTCCACTCAGTGATATGGGTGTGTTTGAAAGGATGTTATTGTTATTTTTGTATTGATGATTTTGTGGTAATGTGAAAATTAAGATCACAAATTGTTCTGTTTAAACTCATGTTACTTAATTGAGCAATGTTTACTCATTTTCATTAAAGATGCCAACCTTTAGTCAAAATGTTTACGTTAATTAAAACTTTATTCAGACAGTTTTCTAGGATTATTCCTGTGTTGTATTTCTTGTGGTTCTTGCAGGAAGATCACAGTAAAGAAGCCCTCTTTTTATACTTTTGGATTGTAACCCAGCATCAGTTTTGCTCAGCATCGTGCTGACTTTAATTGCTGAACTTTATTATAATTCCAAAGCAGGAGGGTTGAATTGCTTTGGTATGTCTTTTAGTACATAATGAGTCCAAGAACTTAAATGATGAGTACTTAAGCATTTTAATTACTTCTTTTAATAACAGTGGAGTAATGATTGTGCATTTATTTATTCCACATCATACACATTTTTCAAATTTAAATTCATTAGTTTAGTAATAAGGCACTTGCCTTATTTAGTTTGTAAGACATTTATGGCACATGTAAGCTAGGCTCAAGAAACTGAATTAATAATTAGATCCTCTTTGAAGACATGGATAATTCCAAACTGGGAGCAGAAAATGTGCAAGATGACCATGGCAGGCTTCATCACACTAGAAGGCAAAGAAGTCAGCAAAGATCAGGACTAAAATAAAGAGAAGGAATGAAACTTGGGCTTTTTCTCAGGGTAACCAAACGTGTTTTACCCCAGCTAATAGATGAAGATGGGATGATAGAATTAATATATCACAGTTTTTTAGCTCCTCATGAATCAATGGCTATAGAGTGCCGACAGGCGTTTATGAGTGGCTACTAATGTCTCAGAAAGACAGTCGGACGTAGTTTATCTCCTGATGGGAATATTCATTGCCACTAACTGTCTTGCCAAAAATGCCAAACCTGAATATGATAGGTCTCTAGACCTAACCACCATTTTACAGAAAATACAGAGGACAGAGAAACATGGGGGTGCAATGAGCCTAATTCTAATAATGGAAGACTCTAGACTTAAGTGACCTAGTTTCTTAGAAAATACATTCTATGAAGAAGAAAAAAAATGGAGGAGAAATCTGGATATTAAGAGATTTAGGAGATGTATTAACTAACCACAATGGTAGACCTCATTTGACCCTGATTAAATAACTATAAAAATAAAAGTTTATAAGACAATTGAAATGTAAACACCATCTAAATTTGTGTTGATAGTATAGAATTATTTTAAAAGATTTAAGTGTGGCAGTGGTAGTAATGTGGTTACATTTATAAAGAGGTCTGTCTTTCAGAGAAACATTTAAGAGTATACTATTTACAGATGAAATGATGTGGAGTTTGGAATTTGCTTCAAAATAATCTGTGGGTGGGTGGGGAAGTAAGTGGGGGATATAGTTGAAATAGGCTGGTTGTGAGTTAATAATTATTGTAATTGGTTGGATAATGATACTATTGTATTTACTTTTGTGATACTATTTTGTATGTGTTTGAAAACTTCTGTAATAGGAAAGATAAAATCATAATTTTCAAGAAGTTTCAGAGAGCTAGACATAAAATAATACTATAGTATGCTAAGAGTCATAATATAGGTGTGTATAAATTGCTCTGACAGCACAGATGTGTAGGGTGGGGTCAGGGATAAAGGTAGAAGGGTGAAACTTGAACATGGGTCACATAGAGTTCGAAGGGCATTGAGGGCAAAAGAGAAGTGAGCATAGTGTTTTGGAGTTGTGAAATTATATAGCCAATTGTGGGAGTATTAGGTTTGAAAACAAAATTTGGTGTTCTTGTAAAGGATGGTACAGATGAGTTACAAGGATTTCAGTGAAAGTCAGGAGTTAGAGGGTGACAGCTTGCGAGGAGAGTGAAAGGAAGATTTTCTTTCTTTCTATTTTTTTTTTTTACCTTGAATTAAAACTTTGAATTTCTTGACAAGTTTTAACCATTGTTTAGAGGGATCTCTGACTAGAGTCAGTTAAGTTTCATCTTCAGAGATTATCCTGTTAATAACAAGTTCATGTTCCCACTCATCCCTTCTCCTCTAGAATTAGCTAACAGCCAGCAAAATTTTATTCTCATCAAACTGTTTCACTTATGGTTGTATCCTTGCTGAAGAAATCTAGATCCCAGAATATTAGATTTCAACATAACTCATGTAGTCTCTGGGTCAGTATCATATGGAAACCTTTATTGTCCTGTTACAGATCATGCAAACATTTGTCTGTCCTCTCATAAGGGATCTAACAAACTGGTGAAAATTTCCACCTGCATGAGCTATCTGTGTGAGAGAAATCAAATTGATTTCTGTAATGAATTTGCCTAAAAATAGATGTTTGAAATGTACTTCCTGAAATTATAAGCAAAATGGTAGGCTAATATATGCATTTTGTCTCTTCCTAAGTCATAAAACATGTAAAAGGTTTACATAGTTTTTATATAGTTGGAAAAAGTAATAGGTCTTTAAGGTTTAAAAATATAACACAAAAACACAAGAGTAAACTCACTTGTTTGTAGTTACAAAAATAGTTTTGTCTGTTGGGCTTTTTTATATTCTCAGGAATCCTGAATATTGTTGACGTGGACTAATTTATTTGCACATAGTGTAGTCTCTAAAATGAAGTGTAAAACATGAACCAGTACAGTTGAGTGACTAAAGCTCTGACCAAGGCTGTGATTTGATGAGCTGTATTTATGTAATGGAATCAGACTGGCAGGTGCCCTTAAGAGAGAGTAGATATTTGACTGAACCAGTGAGGATAAATGGCTGTTGATTTTAAAAATCTTTTTTTCCCCATAAAAGTCACACATGCTCATTGTAGAAAACAAAATATAGTTGAAGATAAAGAACAAAACAAGTCAATTGTAGTTCTGTTCATCAGATTTGAAACTGCAGGTAACGCTATTTATTGAAAGATTCCTTAGTACCTCTTTGTTATTTACTTAGCATTTAGTGACCTTAATGCCACAGTAGTGATATGTGTATGTTTTTGAATAATATTTGATTCTAAGACATTTTGTACTTAAAACTACAAGTAATTTGAAATGATTTGAGCAGATTCAAATGTCCCATTAGGAGAACTCAGTAAATGCTAGTGAATTTTCTTAAAAATAAATAACATACAAGAAGTCCAAGTGCCAATAGCCAATATTTATTGAACGTGGATGTCCAGGCATCATTTTAAGTGCTTTGCATGAACTCACATACTCCTCACAGCCACCCTAAGAAGTGAGTACTATTGCCATCATTTTATAGATGGAAGTTAAATACTTTACTTGCCCAGGTGCTATGGCTATAAGTGGAGAGCCAGGTGGTCTGACTCTGGAACCATGTTTTTAACCATTGTGAACTGATATATTTCAAATTGAAAGCTATGGAATTTGTGTCTTAAGCCAAAGACCTAAAAAATTGGGAGGCAGGGTATTTGGGCAGAAGGAAGACCTTTAAGGGTAAGTCTCAAAACCATTTTGTGTTCTATCCAGCAGTTGCATTACCCATTCCCTTCCAATAATCATACTATGATTTAAAACATATTTACTTATCAGCCAAAATATTATTGCTTTAATCTGTGTCTTTATTTTCCAGGGAGTATGACAATATTCTTATGATTATTGGTTCTTTCATGTTATTTGACCATTTCTTTCTGTTGATGCCTTGTTCACATTGATCTTTGAGAGCTCTATATCTCTATTTTTGCTATTTTATGGCCCATCATAGCTTTGAGAGTAGTGTATCTTTGACTATAGTTGCGTTTCTGTCCTTTCCCCTTTATATTTCAAATAATTTTTGCTTTATGTACTTAATTTTGTTTTAAATGATATATTAAGGTTCCTGGCTACTTTATATTCATTGTAAAGTCTAACTAGTGATTATACAAATCTTGAATTTGTCCCATTATAATTTTGTCTTGAATTGTTGATATTAATACTGTCATATTGTATCCTCTTTGCCTTTTGCTGTTGTGTATATGTGTATGTTCACCCAATACATTATCCCATCATCCTTAGTTTTAGCATTAGTTGGAGGATGTATGGGTGAAGTAAGTCCTGAGTATCCAATAGAACTAAAAATTGTTGGCTTACTGTCTGGAAAGGGGTGTGTGTGTGCGCATACACACGTGCATGCATGCTTGTGTACATGTGTGTCTAAAAGGGTATATGCTTTTTGGGATGGGGGAAATATGTTTTTAATATTGACCTTATTGATATGTTGTCAAGGTCAACATTACTTCTGTAGTAAAGTTTTTCCTTTCGGATGCACAAGCATGTTTTAAAAAGTCTCATTGGCTTCTGGTTAATTTTTTTCTTACCAGATACTGGTATTATTAAAGAGGGGGAGGGAGGAAGGACATAAAACAATCATGCTTTCTAAACTAAAAAAAAGTGTCTGTAAATTTTCTTCTGGCTTGTTTTGGTTTTTCTATAGTTTTCTCACCCACATGATACTTAGCCTGTGTAGAGGGTGGGGTATCATGAAAATACCCCAGGCTCTCCAGTGGGGAAGCCTTGTGGCTGTGGTTCTAGTGAGGCTGATGCTCTCTGATCTTTTCTGCTGTGACATGAGAAATAGCTCACAAACATGTGCTGATTGACACGTGAGAGGTTTTTTTTTTTTAAATGGGAGATTTTTTTATGATTCACCTCTATTTTCTTGACTGTTGGATTCTTTTAAAAAGTTAACATTTTGTATTTTAAAAACACTTTATAAAATATAAACAACATTCGTGGCAATGGATAAGTAGAAAAATATGGAAAGTAGAGTGTTTTCTCAGCCTTAGAAAAGGCACACTGGGGGCCAGACGGTTCATATTTTTTGAAACTATGCCTGGAGCAATGTGAAGGGGCGGGTAGTGTGTTAGCGTTGTAGGGTCAAGCTCTGCAGTCTGGTAGCCTTGAACTTGGATCTTGCTGCTCCCAATAACCAGCTTTATTACCTTAGGCAAGTTACTTCAATATACTTTGTTTCCTTATTTGGAAAATGGGGTTAATAATTGCAGTTAACTCAATAAATGGTAGTTCTTTTCATTACTCCCTGAAAAATCTCACCTGAATTTTATAACCAGATAAATAGCAGTCTTCTTGATCTTTTTCTTTCCAATTAATACATGCTCTTGTAGGCTTTTTATAGAACCTAGATCTTCAAAAGATCATTTGCCCCTAGCTTTTTGCCCCCAGGGAGATAAGCGGTATCTCTATTTTTTATTTATTAAAAATTAATTCTTGAGGGCCTAGGCTAAGCACAGGGAGATGAGAAGATGAAGAAGATAAAGAGGCTCAAAATACTGTGCAGGAACTCTATAAATGGATAATACAAAGTAATAAGTGCTATGACAGAGGCGTTTACAAGGTGCTGACCCAGTCTGGGGCTGAGGAGTTGGTGAAGGTTTTTTGTATTTTTTTGTAGGGTGGGCTGCTGCTGCTTTTTTTAAAATTAAGATGAGAGTCACATAACAGAAATCATTTTAAAGTGAACAATTCAGTGGCATATAATATATTAACAGGATTGTGTTAGCACCATCTCTGGTTCCCAGACTTTTTCATCACCCCAGAAGAAAACCCTGTACCCATTAAGCAGCTGCTTTCCAGCTCTTCTCCCCTACCCCTTGGCACCCCAGCCACCATCTGCAGCATGAGCCTCTTCACCCGAAGCTTAGAAGAAGTGGGTAGGAGTGATCCAGGAGAGGAAGACATTCCTTTCAGAGGGGACAGCAAGAGCAGAGGCATGAAGGGGAGAAGTGTTGGAGTTGGGGGAAGGGGCAGTTGGATTGTCAGCTCAACTTTTTGCCACCAAAATAATCAGCAAGGGATTGAAGGGGAGCTAGTCAGGAAGGGAGGTTGGGGGCTAAATCTTGGAATGGCTTAAAATAGGCCACGTTGTTTGTGTTGGACTTTGTCCTGTGTATGCAGAAGTGGCAAATCATATGATCACCGGTGTTTTATTAGATGGATTACTGTGTAGCTGTGTTCAGGATGGATTTGAGGTGGTCTGTCTTAGAGGTGGGCAGATTGTTTATGAGTCTGCTACCATAGGATAGGCAAGGGTTAGTGAGGGCCTGAATCATAATAGTGCTGGAAGGGACGGAGAAGAGGGAGTACATTAGAGAAACAGGGGTCATTGAGACCAGAGGAGTTGTGACTTGCCAGTCATACAGTTAACTTGCCCTGAGCAAGTCCCACTAAGCCCCCTGCACCTGATTGCAGTGTGGGGAAGGTGCAGTCCCAGGCTGGAGGTAGTAACTCTCAAGGTGGGAGTGGAGGGGTGGCTGGAGAGAATGCTGTCCCCATCTTCCTGTATCCTGACATCTTAGCCTTGTTTTAGAGTACACTGATTCATAGTTTGGATGATGTTGTTTGAAAAATATGTTTGAAAGCTTAAGGTGCTATGTTAATAATCATTATAAGCACATTATAAGCATTATAAGTGTACATTGCTTATAATAATCATTATAAGCAATTCATATAATTCTTATAAGCATTGTAAGAATCCTCGATTTAGAGTGTTTTGCTAGCTGTGGAAGACATTACTCGTGTATTTGATAGAGTTGAAGCTATAGTTGGTTTTTTTTTTTTTTTTTGGCCTCACCACATGGCATTGTAGTTAGTATTTTATATTTACCACTGTATGAGCTTATCATTCCATGGTATCATTCATATCTATCAGTGTACTCTTCCCACCGGTTAATACAAACAGGCAGAATCTGGCTTATTTTGCTGGGAACAAATCTTTGTAATTCTGTTGAGGAACATGCAATAGCTACTTGTATTGATATATTTGTCATTGTATAAATTATAGCTACTTTGAGACTGAAAATTTCAGTGCCGCTCATATTTGTCAGACTTTCTTTCTTGGGCTTAAAACTTCTATTGTTGGCCTTCATTTTCTTCTCCGCTCTCAGGAACTGCTCTCCCGTCCCCTTGCAGATTGCCCCACCTTGGACCCATTGTCAGTCTATCGGTAGCCAATTGGTAATGTTTAGCCCATTAGTAGCTGAGATTTAGAAAGAGTTCTCGTCTCTGTCCAGAGGAGTGAAGTTCCTGAAGGCTAACAAACATAGCCTTTTCCTCCCCTTTCCTTTTTTTTTTTTTTTTGGCTAGATTTCTGTGGTGAGCATGAGGACTGTCTCATACCAAAGTCAGTTGGCTGAGTCCCTCTGAGATGCCCAGCTACCCTGATCCCTGGGTTGTATCTTTAGTCGTAGTTTTCCTTAATGAACCTTGGGTGGAATAGCCCAAGAACCTGGTTTTCATTTGGCCCATTTACTCCTCTGCTCTTTATAGCAAGAATCAGACTGGGGTTTTGTACTATAGAAATTGTCACTGGTGTTAGGGTTCTTCACTCTGGTTTACCCAGTCATTATGATTTGGCACTAACCTTTATTTCTATAGCCATGCTTTGCCTTTTGGTGTAGAAAATTGGCTCCAAAAGGTGATGATTTTGCAAAAACATGTCTTACATGTCTTTTTTTTTTTTTTAACTAGGGGAAAGTTCAATTCCCTTTTTAATGTGACTAATTTTTAAATTCATATAATTTGATTTTCTTAATGAGTTTTAAAATAGCCCTTCACTTTATCTCTTTAATTTGTTTAAATATTAGATTTTTAAAAAGCATTTTAGGACTAGAAAGGACCTTAAAGTTTAACTGTTATCCACAGTTGGAAATACATTTTCTATTGTGACAGAGAGGTAGTGGGCAGAATTCTAAAAATGGCCTTCCATAATTTCCCACCTTAATCCCCAGGGCTTTGGATTTGATGAGATACTGTATCCATGGTTATGTTCTGTTACATGGCAAATGAGATTTTGCAGATGTAATTTAAGGTTACTAACAACTGGACTTTGAGTTAGACAATAGGGAGTTTATCCAGGTGGGCCAATTCTAATCACATGAGAATTAAAAAACAGATTTAACCTCTGGCTCACAGCAGAATTGGAAAGCAGAGAGATTTGAAGGACAGGAAGGACTTGGTATGTTGTTGCTGGCTCGAGGATGGATGGGGCTGTGTGTCAACAAATGCAAGAGGCCTTGAAGAGCTGAGAGAGAGGCTCTGTGCTGACAGCCACCAAGGAAAGAGAGTCCTTGACCTACAGCTTCAGGGAACGAAATTCCACCAATAACCTGAATGAACCTGGAAGTGAATTCTTCCCAGACGAGAACCCAGCGTGGCTGGCATCTTGATTTTGGCCTTGAGAGACCCTAAGCAAAAAACCCAGTCAACCCCACTGAACTTCTGACCTGTGAACTCATAAATAAGTTTCGTTTTTAAGCCTCTAAGTTTGTAGTAAATTTTTACACAGCAGTAGAACAATGCATATTAAAAAGCATATAAAAAAGTGGAGACATTATTTTGCCAGCAAAGGTCCATCTAGTCAAGGCTATGGTTTTTCCAGTGGTCATGTATGGATGTGAGAGTTGGACTGTGAAGAAAGCTGAGCACCGAAAAATTGATGCTTTGAACTGTGGTGTTGGAGAAGACTCTTGAGAGTCCCTTGGACTGAAAGGAGATCCAACCAGTCCATCCTAAAGGAGATCAGTCCTGGGTGTTCATTGAAAGGACTGATGCTGAAGCTGAAACTCCAATACTTTGGCCACCTCATGCGAAGAGTTGACTCATTGGAGAAGACCCTGATGCTGGGAGGGATTGGGGGCAGGAGGAGAAGGGGACGACAGAGGATGAGATGGGTTGGATGGCATCACCGACTCGATGGGCATGAGTTTGAGTAAACTCCGGGAGTTGGTGATGGACTGGAAGGCCTGGTGTGCTGCGATTCATGGGGTTGCAGAGAGTCGGACACCACTGAGCGACGACAAAGGATGAGATGGTTGGATGGCATCACCGACTCGATGGGCATGAGTTTGAGTAAACTCCGGGAGTTGGTGATGGACTGGAAGGCCTGGTGTGCTGCGATTCATGGGGTTGCAGAGAGTCGGACACGACTGAGCGACTGAACTGACTGACTGAGAACAATGCAATACTTTTGCCATACTCTTATTCTGCCATATAAATAAATTCTATGGAAGAAATGGAAATCTTATAAGTGAAAAAAATCAGAATAAAAAATATAGGTACAACTTGATAATAGTCATATAAAAATTCACATGGGAAAAGACCAGCAGGGAAAAACACAAAGATGATCATCGTTATGGATTATGAAATTTTTATGTTTCACTTCTTTGTGATTTTAATTTTTATAATAAAAATAGACTAATATTAATACAATTTTAATACGCTTATTTATTGAAAACTAACAGCTTAATTTTATTTGGGGATTTATTACTGGGAACATGTAAGTCCATAGGCCTGAAAGATTCTTGCTGGCAAGAGTAAAAAGCTTCTGAGTGGTTTTCCTTGCCTTAATTATTGAATGTATATAATTAAGATAATTGGTAGAAAGAGCCCATTGACAATAAGCTAAAACCCCTATGTTCCTTAGCATTTACCCCATCGCTAATTTGCTGAGGAAATAGCCTTTGCTGTCCTGTGTTGTTGAGGGGAACACATAGGCCTGCACAGTTTTGGAAAAGAAATTCTGTGTAGGGGTCACGAGGTGGCTGTTGGAAAGGTAGATTTAAATTGCTTATGTGTGGCCTTTAAAATACAGATGGGAAAGGACTTGTACCGAATATGACTCGTCTCCAAGCCACTTAAAGTGATCTAGGCTTAATAAGTAGCTTTACTGCAGGGGGTTGGGCAAGTCAAACTTTGTTAATCAGAACTCTTTCTCTGCACAGCTGAGGAAATGGAACAGCAGTTTTCCTAATTGCTTAGATCTAATAGCATTCCTGCTGTTGAACTGTTCGATAGCGTGGGAAAGGGTGAGTCACAACAGAGGAAGGAACTATACTTAGGACGCTTGACAAACACCTCTGGGTGTGGTGGCGTGTTTGGGTCTACTCCTAAGACAAAAAAGTGTCTCGTTTTATGTAATGAGGCTATCGTGGGGTTTTTGTTGTCAGTGGTTCTAACTTATAAATTTCCTCTGTCTGCTCCTCAGTAGCATTGAAGATACTTCTTAAGACTGTAAGTAGGGAAAGGATAGTATTGCATTATGAAGATGAAGTCCTACCCTATAGTTATTTTTTGGGTTGAAGCTGATTTATTAAAACTAATATTGCTAACCACAAGGTATACTACTGCTTTTCAGTGTTTCTAGTCGACAACACTGATTGAGTTAAATAGTGATAATTGGGAAAAGATGTTGAAAATGATAATATTTCCATTGAAAGTGTGAATACACATGCTTAACAATTATAAACCACTTATAAACACAAGGCCAGCTTTATGAAGGACAATCTTGGAGTTCCTGAAATGCCCCCTTTTTTTCCAGCATTCAAAATTTCAAAATTTAGGTGTTCCAGTTGTATCCATCTGGGTGGCTCTTTCTGCTGCATTCCCCAGTTCCGTGTTTGGTACCATCAGACTAACAGTTTAGGCAGGCCCTGTGGTTCTTTGAGGGCTCTCAGAGATAACGAGAAAAGTGTAAGTGCCAAGGCTTCGGACAGGACAGAACTTGGGGATGCGGAAATCA
This sequence comes from Cervus elaphus, assembly GCF_910594005.1. NCBI lineage: Eukaryota > Metazoa > Chordata > Mammalia > Artiodactyla > Cervidae > Cervus > Cervus elaphus. The sequence continues at coordinate 82,584,469 of NC_057826.1, forward strand.
GGGTGCTGTTTCCTGCTGTTAAGTGCAATCCCTGCTGAACCGGAGGTAAGATTAAAACAGCAGTTGCTTTCCTCATATTTTAGCTTATTACCTGGCCATCAGAATGAGTCCTGCCTTAAATTTGGTGGCCTTAGCACTTTACTCCCCTTACCGTGGTCCCAGCCCTGCTCATTGGTGCATCACTGGGTTAGCAAGTTACCACATTTTCTTTTCTCTGAAGGAGAAACTATTAGATTTTTGCCCAGAGAATCCAAAAAGAGGGTCTTTAAGTTGGTTCTTGTATATATGACTTCACTTGGCCAATACCATCACAGATATGTATATGAATATAAGTTAGAGGATATTTAGTTTATGCATTTGAAGTAGTTTGGCTTGTATGTAGCATTTCCAGAGCATAAGTATTGTGAGAACGGTTTAGATCAATACGTAGTTCATGACTGTGACTGCAAGGTCTTCCAGTGTGCCCAGGAATGTTCTAATTTGTCATTTTCTTCCTTCTTTTATTGAGACTTTGTTCTCCTGTAATTTATGACAGAGGTTTTCATGGTGTGTCTCATGTTTGTAATTGCTCTTAAGAGTGAGGGGTGGAAATGGGATGTATATTGCCGTTTGCTTGAAATGGGGAGAGAGAGGATTGGACATGAACGGCAGTTTTGAGACAGAATTTTACCTTTGGAGATTGGGAGAGAAACACCATCGTTTCTTGGTATTCATTTGTTATAAAATATAAATAATAAACCAATCTGGGATTTATTTATGCACCACATACCAAATCCTAGAGGTAGCACTATTAGTTTAGTTGAACTTCTGATAATTAAATTCTTTCATATTGATTGCCAAAATATGGTTGGTTTTTGGTTAAATTGGCAGGAATCTTAAGTATTATCAGTGAAGTTTTGAATTTTTAATATGTAAACTGTTAAGAATTTGGTATACATCTTACATATCTGTAAATAAAGTTTGCCTTTTAGACTCATTTGAATGGCCTTTTAAAGTAAAATTAGGTTATATTGGCAGTAATAAGACCAAGTTGTCCTTACTTTATTTCATTCCTTTTTAGCAGCGGTTCGCAGCTGTGAGTGGTTTCTGTTCCCTAGGAGATATTTGGCAATATCTAGAGACACTTTTGGTTATTGCAACATGGGAGTGTACTACTGGTGTGTAGCGGGTAGATGCCAGGGAGCCATCCTGCTAAGCATCCCAGAGTGCATAGGACACACCCTTTGGCTGAGAAAGCATGCTTTATAGGATTTATAGCAAAATATAGTTTATATCATCCTTTGTATATTTTATTCTCCTCACCCACACATCTTAGATGAACCAGCGTTTTGAAATCATGTTCTTGTCATCCGTGATGTGTGGTAGACACTTACAAAATGGTTCTATTCTTTACCCTTCACTGTACCCATAGTCTTTGCAATGTGAGTTTGCCTATTTCCCTGCTTCTTGTATATAGGTTGTACAAGCAGCTTGCTCTGGACAGTAGAAAATGTTGGAAATGATGTTGAGCCTAGGTCTCAAAAGGCCTTTCATGCTTCTATTTTCTCTTGTGATCAAGCCCACACTTGTCTGGCTAGACTGCTAGTTACTGGTTGCTCCTATTGTCCCAGGAGGCATCTCACCAATCACCAGACACGGGAAAGAGGCCATCGCAGTCCAGCCAGCCGGGCTATTTGACGGTAGACACATGCATCGCCGAGATTACCCAGCCTCACCCAGCACAGCAGAACTGCCCCGCTGACATGTAGACTCATGAGCAATAGTATTACTACATGGTAGCTATTTTAAGTCTCTGTGTCTGGTTTTGCAGCAGTGGAAAACTGATAAATTATGATATAGTAAGCTTTTTGAAGGGAATGAATGTATCTGCTTTTTCTTCTAATTATTAATAATTCTAGGCAGATGTCTTGTTAAAAAGCCTTGAGATGCAATTATATTTGTTTTCTTCGTAATTTGAAAACAGGGAGACCATTAAAATTGAAGTGAGGTGAGCAAAGAGGAGAAAGTGGAAGGAAATTTTGTCAGTGATCTCTTGCAGGTACAGATCATGTATGGGTAAGGATTTTGGATTATATTTGGATCCCAATCTAAAAAGTCCAGTAGGCCAATTCTTGTTTGTTTGTTTGCTTTTTACAAAACATCCCACAGTTGGACTTTTCTTGATTTCTTCCTAATATTACTTTCAGGTTAAATATTTAAGAATACTAACTACTAGAGGATTTTAAGCAAAGGAGTGATATGATCTGACTTAGGTTTTAAAAAGTATTCTGACTACTGTGTAGAGTGTAAACTGTAGCTTACAAGTAGTCAAGGGGCACAGATAGAGTGGGGAGGCCAATTCATAGATTACCGTAATAGTCCACAGTGATGCAGAAACTAAAAAAACACAGAACTCCCAAGCAAAACCATGATGTGTGCATGTGCTCAGTGGCTCAGCTGTGTCCGACCCTTTGTGACCCCATGGACTGTAGCCCATCAGGCTTTTCTTGTCTGTGGGATTTTCCAGGCAAGAATATTGGAGTAGGTTGCCATTTCCTCCTCCACAGGATCTTCCTGACCCAGGGATTGAACTTGCATTGGCAGGTGGATTCTTTACCACTGTGCCAGTTCTTCTTATTGCCATTAATTAATATAAATCAATTTTATCGTAGGCTGTTTAAAACTTTTTCTGTATTTTCCATATACTCTCACTTAAGAAAGAATGAAATGTTTAAAAATTGGCCTTGTAAAATAATAAACTCATGGGTTTATTTAAAAGCTCATCTCTCCTCCAAACACTAAGGAGAAAGGTGAGAATGGAATAATAAATTATAAAATATGTGAGGCTGTGTTATATCTATATTTTTGGAAAAGTCTAAGCAAATTTTTTATTGTAAGAGTGAACCTCTGAGTTTGGCTTGGTTTGTATTTAAGTACTATAACCGCCGAACTTGTTCTTTTTAAAAGAAATTCTTTCATTTTTAAGGAAAAGGCTGTGATTGAAGTACAAAAGATATTCTTAAAAAGAATTGAACCGTCTCATATTTAACAAAATAATTATATTGTATAAATACATATAAGTAAGTAGATTTAGCAAGTGTTTTTGAATATGGGAAAAAATGCTGTGCAAATTTAAAACTGAATAAAGCTTCTTAGGAAAAATGTAACAAAGTTTAAGATTTTTACCTCAAGAGCATACAGGTTTTTTTCTCTTTAATGTGTATATTTTATGTAAGACTTTGAATGAAATAGCTTGCTTTTCTTGATTTGTTCCACAGTATGGAAGTGGTCCCCAAAAAGGGTCCTGCTACACTCTAAAGGGATAGACAGTCTTCTCAGACAGTCTCGCACCCTGAGCCCTGATAGCCATCTATTCAGATTTGTTTCCCAGCTTTGAACACTAATGATTTTAAAGCACCGCAACTATGCTAGATCTCAGATCTCCTTATCATAAAACATCCTTGAAATTCAGAAAAATATGGTGATGAACATGAGCCACCCTTATTCCTCTCACAATGCCTGAAAGGATCCTTATTACACACAGTGCCTAGCCCTGCCATTAGCAAAGTCATGAGCTCTGTCACTGTCAACCAAGAGGTTATAAACATAAACATTTATTAACTCCAATTAGAGTAATCACTGCAATACAAGTAACTACAATCCTTTGTTAAGAAGAGAATAAAGATACTGAACTTTAAGCTCCATAATTTCTCAAGTACAGAGTACTATTTGAAATCTATTGAATATGCCATCATTTTATTAAAATCAATACAAGGTACCTCAATTCCAATTGTATAGTGAGATACAATTGTTAGAATAGTTTGCTATAATTTAATTATAAAGTAATACTTAAATCATACTAATTTGAAAACTACTTATTCATGCTAAATTCAAATTATTCTTCATATGCAGTTACTTGACTGATGTAAAATATGTGAAAAATTCAAAATTGCTTGTAAGAGTTATTAAATATTTTCAAAACATGAAGACTATAATTAAACTAATTAACCAATTTAGAAGTCTGCCAGGGCTTCCATGGTGGCTCAGATGGTAAAGAATCTGCCCACAGTGCAGGAGACCTGAATTCGATCTCTGGGTTGGGAAGATCTCTTGGAGAAGGGATTGGCTGCTTACCCTAGTGTTCTTGCCTAGAGAATCCCGTGGACAGAGGACGCTGACAGGCTACAGTCCACGGTGTCGCAAAGAGTCCGACATGACTGAGTGACACTTTCAGTGAACTTCCAAACCCCAAACCAAGAATGTTTCCCACAAAGGTACCTTCCAGTACAATATTAATATTATAATCCCCAACATTAAATTCTAAAATCAATTCAAAGTACTCAAAATAACAAAAATAGCAGTGGAAACATTTGTTATTCATTCCTTTTTAAAAACTTTGTTTTCTCTGATTATAGAAAATTGTAATCCTTAGAGATTATCATTTAGATTATGAAACATTATCATATTTACATATATGTGACACGTCAAGATATCCAAGATATATTTATTCTGTGAAAAAAGCAAGTTGGAGGATAGCCTGTTAGTATAATCCTAGTTTAGTTAGTGGAGACTTTTTTTTTTAATTGGAAAAATATAAACTAAATTCTTCATTAAACTCTTAAAAGTACTTTCCTGTATTTAAGGAGTACAGGAATATGGGGTTCTCAAAGATACTCTGCACCACACTTTAAGAGCTGCGTTAGAGTTGGTATCACTCTGTGTGTTGAATAAACTCATGTACCAGGTCATTTTGATGCTGGTGGCTTCCCTGCTCCAGCTCAGCCTGCAGGCCTGAGCTGCTCTGTGGAGTGTCTTAGGTGGTAGAGGACAAAGGAAAGAATACAGTCCCTTTGAAAAAAGGGACCCTGTTTTCAAAGAGAAACTCCTCTTCTTTATTCACTTCAGGACTTCTTTGAAAAAATTTTCTGAAATTAAAAAGATATGAAAACCACCGTCCGAGATTGCTGTCCACATCAAGCAGAAGTTCTAGAACAGTTTGAGGGTATTTAGTAATTAAAACTTAAATGTCTCTACCTTATGTATATTTGGAGTTTTTAGCTTTTGAGAACATTTTCTCAGTTATTTTCATTTTAATCAATTTAATCTGAGCAAGACAGATGGGAAAGCATATTAGGAAAGAAGATATTTCTCCCATGATGAAATATTTCACATAATTTATAAATAGGTTGCCAATATAAATTAATCTGCTCTGTGGACAGTAAAGTTCAGAAAATATATCTATTTAAAATGGAACCAGCTTTATAGTGCTTCATATTATTTATATGTGATGCAATATCAAATAATTTCAAAGTAGTCTGTTTTGATTATGTATATTTTCTAATTGTTGTATAATCATTGTTTATGTAATAAAATGAGAAACTAAGGATATTGTGCTTTCTTAAATAATATTTTTACAATTTTTAGAAACATAAATATTAACTTTCCTTCTATAGGTTATTCTTCCCCACCTCCAAATATCAGGGAAGATGAGGGAGACTTTTCCTTTTTATATTCCTTTTTCTATACTGTCTTGTTGTTGCTTAGTAACTAAGTTGTGTCTGGCTCTTGCCACCCCATGGACTCTAGCTTGTCAGGCTGCTCTGTCCATGGGATTTCCCAGGCAAGAATCCTGGAGTGGGTTGGTATTTCCTTCTCCAGGGGGATCTTCCCGACCCAGGGATTGAACTTCTGTCTCCTGCGTTAGCAGGTGGATTCTTTACCCCTGAGCCACCAAGAAAGTTGTACTGTTGGCTCTTTCTAAAAACCATGTGTGTGTATTCAATACATAATCTTAAAAAGTACAGTTCAATCCATAAGCAAAAGCTGCTTATTTTCCCAACCTTCTTATACCTTAACACATAGCCTTCTGCTTAAAATGAAGGAAATATGGAGTTTAAGGTGGAAGCAAAGAAAGCATGTCCATGGCTGGCCGAGTGGAAGACGTGCATGGACTAGAATAGAGCAATGTATGTGGCAGAGTTTTGGTGGGCAGCTCCACTCAGTCCTCTTTTTGAGGTTCCTGGAGCAGAATTGATGCCGGGGCCACCTCAGCTCCAGACATGTAGAGCTCAGCTCAGCTGTCATTTTCTGTGAGATTTCTCTTGCAGCTCTTTGTTTATATAGCTTTATGATAAATTCAGTTTTTCTTAAGGCAACTGTGAATGGATGTTTTTTCTTGCAAGTAAAGAAGCTTGAATAGAACAATATTCATTGTAGAAAATACAGAAAATATAAAGAATTCAGGTCTTCTCTAATCCCACATTCCATAACTGTTAACTGTTTTGCTATTTCCTTCCATTATTTTTCTGAATGTTTATTCCTTAAAATTGTGATCTTACAACCTAGATTAATGTTTGCATGCCTTTTCAGTGTACTGAGCTCTATGATCTTATTTCTACTTCAGATGAAAATTAAAGCCAAGTGAAACAAGAATTGGAGAGACTAGTAGGTATGTACTTTTAAAACCTGAATTTTGGAGAGATTTAGTTTTACTTTTAAAAGAGCAGCAAAGAGGATGCTTCTAAGCTAATGAGAAAATCAGTGCTGTTTACAGTTTTTACAAATTCCCTCTGTGTTGCTCATATATTACATGTCTTGTAAAAGTTTGAATTAAAAGTTTTGTTAAGGGAGACCCAGTTTCCTGTTGTCAGGTGAAGCCTTTTTGTCACCTTAATAAATTCGCATTAGGCTTGTTTGAGCAGAAACTCAATCTTGATTGGATTCGAAGATGCTGAGTTACACTGAAAGTTCACTGAAGTATTAAATGTCACCTTATTGTATTATAAGAAGTAAGTAGCTGACTAGTGGGCTGGATACTTCATCCAGTTTTTCCCTATAGGGAAGCAAGTTTATCAGAAGTTTGCTTGGTGAAGGTAGCATCAGAAGAGTGGGAATGAGTCATACCATTCCAATGTTTAAAGCCATCATTGTGTTTTGATGATTTGGTGTCCCATCATCTTCCTTGGATTGTTCCTGCAAGGTCAGTACCTGAATTTCTGAAAACTTTCCCTCTTAATACACCTCTGCTTTCATTCCAGTTTGTTCACAGGTACTTTAGTTGTGCCTGTCACTCTTGATTCCTATTTTTTGGTTAAATGACAACCTAGGAAATGGAAGGTTGAACCTGATCACAGCCCGTCCACCTCTGTGGAGGCTGTGGTGCATTAAGAGATCTATCACCAGAGATCCTCCTCACGGCTTAAAGTCCATCAAGAAAGTTGAAGGATTTCCTTTTCAAATGTGGAGGAGGGAGATTTACCAGAATTTGTTGGCTATCTCCTGTCACAACCATCAGCAGCAAATGTTCCCTGTAACAATTAAAATCACATGTTTTTCTCACATTTTTGACTACTGCTTTATTCTCAGGGAGGTCTGTGGACATCCTTCATCAAAAGGAAAGAGTGCCAAGATTGATTTATCTATATTTGCCATGGGAGTGGCCACATATAATGCTAAGTATTTACCATTCCTGAACTGGATGATCCCCCAACAGCTTGAGTCTATTATATATATATGAGCTTATTTTAAAATTTTAATTTTCCCTAACATAACAAGGGAAGAAATTAATTTTCAATTCTCTATATGTCATAATGCAGCTTTAGAGTCATAAAAGTGAAAAGTGAAAGTGAAAGTTGCTCAGTCGTGTCCAACTCTTTGCTACCCCATGGACTATACAGTCCATGGAATTCTCCAGGCCAGAATACTGGAGTGGGTAGCTGTTCCCTTCTCCAGGGGATCTTCCCAACCCAGGGATTAAACCACCAGGTAAGCCTATTTTGGAGTCATAGGATCTGCTAAAATCATTAGTAAAGAGAAAAATATATCCAACACATCTGTCAAATGAATTTATCAAATATCCTATCAAATAAAATTTGAGTCTAGGAGGTATGTTGCAAATGTTGCTTTGTTTGGTTGGGGCATTCCTCGTTGAGGGAAAGCCATTTGGGGCAAAACTTACATACTCGGGAATGCTTACTATATAAGGAAGGAGCTAAATCTATAGAAAGGTCACACTCTTTGAGGCAATCGGAGGTAGGTGTTGGTTTAAAATAGTGCAGTATACATACTTCTGGAAGAAACCATGAAGCACAGCTTTTAGCTGGTTATTGCTAGCTCAACTAATTCGCTAACCATAAATTCCCTTGAAAAGCAAACCTCTTAGTACCGTGTAAAACATCAATTTTAGACAAATTTTCAATTGAATATTTGTTACAAAAGAAAGCCATTTTAAAGACATTAAAGACATTTTACAGACATTAATTAAAAAAATTAAATCGTGTTAAAGGATTATCATATATTTAGGTTTCTGTGTTCTTAAAAGAGAAGAATTTTTAAGTGTGCAACTTAGTTAAAGATATTTCTGTGTATTATTGTCTAACTTCATGAACAGGCTTTATGAGCAGCTGGCCTGAGAAGTTAAAGGAAAATATCCATAATGTTGTTTTACATTACGTGGCCACCTTTCTGTGTGAAGTAGTCAGGCTGAGAAAGAATTCTTTGATTTCAGTATTTGTTAATGAAGTTTATTCAGTCACTCAGCAGATACTTAAGTGCCTACTCTATGCAGCCAAGAGGTTGTGAGGATATAGAATACTACTCCCTGATCTTGAGGAGCTTGTAGACAGACAAGGGTGGGTCAGGAGGCAGTATTACAGGGCTAACACATTTAAATGTACAGTGATAGCTCTGTGTGATAATACGTAATGGAGATAATACATAATAGGGAAGGTCTGACTTGGTCTGGGAAGGCAGAGCAAGTGTCTCTGCAAAAGCTGAACTGAGATCTAAAAGAATGAGTTATTGTTAAGCAGCATTGAGGAAGGAAATGCTGTAATTAGGTAATCTGTGAAGGAACCTGATACTTTTGAAGAACTTCACTATGAAAAGAGATTGGAGGACTGAAGGGAGAGTATCCAGGTTCAAGATTACACTTCAGAGGTTAGTAGGGGCCAGACCATGAAGAATCTTAGAGGTCATTTTAAGGAATTTGATCTTGAGAGCAATAGGAAGTAGCAGAGAGCAATAGGAAGAAGCAGAGAGTAAGTACAGTAAGTTTACATTTTAAAAGTTAATCTATTTGAATTTGATAACTGTATAGTATTAATAATTCTTTAGAGGGTATGCTGTCTAATCCCAACTTGACTCCTTGGTGGTGGTGGTGATAGTAATAGCAGTAATACTTAACAGCCATTTAGCTTGCATTTAGTCTATTAATTTGAACTTTTATAACTAATTGTGTGATTATAAATGCTAAATGATATTAGCTTCATTTTACAGATGAGGATACTGAAACTCTGAAGGGATAAATAATTTGATCACAGTCATTAGCAAATAAGTTATCAAGCTGGGAACTTGCTGGGAACTGAGTCCAGGATTTTTTGATGCTAAATCCCTGTTGGCTAATAGGAGCACCCTCAATAATAGACCCTTGTACTCTTTCTGGCCAAATTATACATTCAAACAAGTTCTCAAAGATGTTTTTAATAATGATAAATGAGTGCTTCTCTGAGACTGAGTTTTTAAACAAAATGAATAATAATAAAAAGCTTCTCTTAGTGTCCAGCAGAGGGAGCCAGAAAGACTGATATTTGAATACAGTGAAATTCTCCAGGTTAGGAATATACATTTATAAGCAATTCTGTTCAACTCATGTTAAAAATAACTATGTAAATGAAATATGTGTATTTTGATTTAAAAGTAATTGTGTATCTATGTATGGAAAATGAGGAAGGATGTGTAACAAAATGTAAAGTTGTTATTATCTCTTTAATTATGGTTTTACTAGGTTGTCTTTTCTGCTTTTTATGAATTTATATTAGTCTTGTATAATTTGTCTACCCTGAATGTGTGTTATATGATAAAATAGCTGTCGGTTTTTGTTTATATGGGTGAGATAAGGGCTATTAAATGGTTCATAAAGTGTTTAAAATGTTCTTCTAATCTAAAATGCATCACCAGTCGTTTTCTTGCATTATTGATTTGCTTGGGAAATCTCTTTCATATTAACTAGGTAAATTTAGGCCATTACCTGACCTGAATCTTCAAAATTTTGAATTATTATAATCTACAGTTAAGAAAATATATTCAGTAGAAATAAAAGATGTATTATTTTAGATTCTTGATTGTCATATGAATAGGGACCTCTTAGAGTATAAAAGAAAAAATTCATGAATACTCTGTTTAATATGATTCGGATTTTGAACTGAGCTCATGACATCAGCTTCCTCTTACATCTATTTTGTAGAAATGTAAAAAGTATAAAACCAAAATAACTCTTCTGTGGACTGATGACTTGATAATCTTTGCCCTTTTTTTGACAGCTTGGGATACAAAAGCATTGAAATTTAGAATTAGAGAGTCTTGAATTTGAATTTTTACTCTGTCATTTGGTAGCTGTTTAATGTTGGCAAGTTACTGAATGTTTCTAATTTTCTTTCTCTTTATATGGAAAATGAAAATGGTAATAAAAGTCTTTTTGCTCAAGTTGAGGATTATGTGAAGGGAATGTGAAGTGCTTATTATTAATAATAAATATTAACTTATTATTAACAAACTAAGGTTTGCAACGTTAGTTTTATTTTTGCTGCAACCTCACTTCCAACAACTGAACTGAGCTGACTTATCCATTATGGAATCTATATTTACTCATACCCCCAGCTGCTAGAGAAATATAGATCTTTCACTAACTGTGCTAGCCTATAATCATAGGTATCCTGCCCTATATTCAGCTACTAAAGTGATAGCTACACATCACAGAATCCCTCCACCTTTTACCTTTTGCTTCATTTGATTTCTGTGTTAATCAACTTGGCTATAGAAATAGGTAACTCCCAGATTTCGGTGGCTTATAATCATATTACCTTACACAAAGACTTTGTGCAGAGTGGCGCTGCTCCACATGTTTTCAATCTTAAGACCCAGACTGAAGGAGCAGCCTCTGTCTGGACCTGCCATTTGCATGGTATTGAGAGCTCAGAGGGCTGACTGAAACTTGTGATAACCCTTAAAGCTTCAGTTCAGGTGTGGAGTGCCTCATGATGGCCAAAACATGTCGCCTGATTAGGTTCAAAGTCAGAGGCACAGACAAATACTGTTCCCACTGGAGGGTGTAGGCAAGTTATGAATTAATGGACAGGGATATAGAGCCTCTTCCAAGGATGGGTATGGTAAAGAGTGAACAGTAATATAATCTGCCACAATCTCGCCTCTTAACTTCCTTCCTTTCTGTGTACTAGATTTATTTATCCTTTCCTCAAGAAAAATAGCTCATGAATTTCTTCCAATCATGTTGAAGTCTTGAAGCACAGTAAAATTTCTACCTGTCATTTCTGTATGTAGACTTTCTTGACCCAGAGACAAGTCATCTTGCACCCTCTGTCTCCCCAGCGTACAGTGATGGAGCGGGGAAAGGCTGTCCACAGTAAACCCGTTTGTTAAGAAAGGGGAAGAAAGGAGGCATACAGCAGTCACTGTGCTGTGCTCAGTCGTGTCCGACTCTCTGCGACCCCATGGACTGCAACCTGCCCGGCTCCTCTGTCCCTGGGGATTCTCCAGACAAGGATGCTGGAGTGGGTTGCCATGCCCTCCTCCAGGGGATCTTCCCAACCCAGGGATCCAATCCAGGTCTCCTGCATTGCAGGCGGATTCTTTACTGTCTGAGCCACCAGGGAAGCCCAGGAATACTGGAGCGGGCAGCCTATCCCTTCTCCAGGGATCTTCCCGACCCAGGACTCAATCTGGGGCTTCCTGCATTGCAGGCAGATTCTTCACCAACTGAGCTACCAGGAAGCCAGAGCAACACATTCTTACAATTGCCAGGGTACAGCAGTCACTGGACCCTGGCAATTGTAAGAATGTGTGTGTGTGCGTGCGCGTGCATGCTCAGTAGCCCAGTCATGTCTGACTCTTTGAGATGCCATGGACTATAGCCCGCCAGGCTTCTCTGTCCATGGGATTTCCAGAAAGAATACTGGGGTGGGTTGCCATTTCCTTCTGTCAGGCATCTTCCTGACCCAGGGGTTGAACCCACATCTCTTGTGCCTCCTGCACTGGCAGGTGGCCTCTTTACCACTGCACCACCTGGAAGCCCCAATTATAAGAATATTCTTGGGTAAATATAGCAAGGCCTCCTTTTCTTTGCACTAGGGGATGCTCCTTGACTAGGCCCTGGTTGTGCTCCTGTGTGAGTCTCCCTCGTTCATCATTTTCCGTGGCCATTGGCTATGCCTTCTGTGAAGTGTTTCCTTTAATATATCATACTCATCCATATTGGAACAGTATTGGAGGGTATACCCTTCTCAGCTGGGGAATGAGATAAGTGTTGAGCAGCTTTCCTGGCCTGCCTCTCACTTATAGAAACTTGGGGACCCAAGATGATCTAGAAGAGTAATAGACCCTTAACTCAGGCTGGGGATTGTTTTGGAAGTTGTCTTTTGTCTTTTTATCTATTTGATTTCAGTCAGATCCATGTGCTATGAACTACATCCTCAATTCTTTGAGAAATGCATTTTTCTCTAGACATCAGTACAATTATCTTGAGCTTATCAGGCTTCTGTGGCACCACATCCTTCGTCTCTTCCTGTGGGGAGTTACCCTCCAAGCCACTTTGTTCCACTGAAAGAGTTTACTGGGTGAAAGGAAAACATTTGTTTCCTTTACTCACAACTCACTGAATAGTTTTGTATTCCCAAGTATGTGTGGGTTTTTTCCACACCAAGCAGTTCTCTGTGCGTACCAGCTGGGTGTCCTATAATATAACTCAGTGTAGGCGCTACCCGGAACTAGCTCAGCCCTCACAGCTTCAGGGATCAGTCATGTAGCTTTAGATGCTCCTCTCCCACTCGGTGGCTCTCATTAGTTCATGGGGTCGCGGAAGAGTCAGACACAACTTAGCAACTAAACAACAACATTAAGGTAATAATGACCTTAAATTTTAAAAAGGATACTCTTGATTTTTTGTACATTATCCAAAACTATGGAAGGAAGTTGTGGTAGACAGTATTATTATTTGAGATTATCCAATCCCCTACTTCCTCAAAGATGATCATATGTGTGTGTGTGTGTGTGTGTCCCCACATGTGTGACTTTTGCACACCTCACAAAGACTCTACCTCCCATGGTTATTGATTTGGGGACTGCTCATATCATATACAGGAGAAGGCAATGGCACCTACTCCAGTACTCTTGCCTGGAAAATCCCATGGATGGAGGAGCCTGGTAGGCTGCAGTCCATGGGGTCACTAAGAGTCGGACACGACTGAGCAACTTCACTTTCAGTTTTCACTTTTCACTTTCGTGCATTGAAGAAGGAACTGGCAACCCACTCCAGTGTTCTTGCCTGGAGAATCCCAGGGACAGGGGAGCCTGGTGGGCTGCTGTCTATGGGGTTGCACAGAGTCGGACACAACTGAAGCGACTTAGCAGCAGCAGGAGCAGCTTGTCATGTGCTGTGGCCAAATTTGGGCCAGCCTTCTTGTTTCAATACTTTATCAAGAGACTGCCATGTTTCCTATAAGGGGTGTTCCTTCAGCCTTGGTTCTGGAGGGGCATCACAGGCTATTTCTACAGAGCTGACCCACAGTCTGCAACATAATGTTAATAGGACATACAAGTTTGTTATTTTGAGAAACCACTGAAATTCGGAGCTAATTATTACAACAAAATGAACACTGCAGGAACTGGAACCAGAAGTGGGGTGCTACCTTTAATACCAGTACCACCAAAAATAATAAAATTATGTAGGCATGGAGGCCAGGGGGCTGAAGCAAGGAAGCTGTAAGGGCAAACCACATAATGTAGTGGTAAACAAAAATGTTAGGTGTAAAATATTAGGCAACTTGGTGAAAAGACTGGAATTGTGATTGGCATCTACAGTGGGAGTATGTAAAAGTGAAGTGTTAGCTGCTCAGTCATGTTCAACTCTGCAACCCATGGACTGTAGCCTGCCAGGCTCCTCTGTCCATAGGATTCTCCAGGCAAGAATACTGGAGTGGGTAGCAATTCCCTTCTCCAGGGCATCTTCCTGACCCAGGAATCAAACCTGGGTCTCCTGCACTGCAGGTGGATTCTTTGCCACTGCTGCTGCTGCTAAGTCGCTTCAGTCATGTCCAACTCTGTGCGACCCCATAGGCTGAGCCACTAGGAAAACCCTATTATTGTATCAGGTAGGGTTCTCCAGAGAAACAGAATAGAATATATCTAGGTATCTATATCTCAAAGATATCTGTATCTAAGAGAGAGATACTTATTTACTTTAAGGAGTTAGCCTACATGAATATGGGACTGAAAAATCTGATTTGTAAGGCAGGCCAGCAGGCTGGGAACTCAGGCAGGATTTCTGTGCTATAGCCATGAAGCAGGATTGCTTATTCTCTCGAAGTTTTCTGATCTTGCTTTTTAGGTTTTCAAGTGATTGGATGAGGTCCTACCCTACATTATCAAGGGTTATCTCCTTTACCTCAGGTCAGCTGATTTCAGATGTTAATTACATCTACAAAATACCTTCATAGCAACATCTAGGCTCATGTGCAACCAAACAACTGGACATCATAGCTGAGCCAAGTTGCCCTATAAAATTTACCCACACATATATATATATATATACACACACACACACACATATAGTGCTGTTTTGAAGAGAGTGGAATATGAATACAGAAGGTACTTTCTAATAAATCTCATGATAAGGCAGCAAACAAATTAGTTTGATGACAACTAATAAACTGAGGATGTTTGAGCATCTAAAACAGAGGTTGGCAACTGTGGCCCACTGCTTGTTTTTTATAAATAAAGTTTTATTGTAACACAGCAGTGCTTATTTTTTGTATATTGTCTGTGGCTGTTTTCATTCTACAGTGACAGAGTTGAATAGTTAAAACAGAGACTGCATGGCTTGCAAATCCTGAAATACCATCTAACCCTTTATAGCAAGTGCTTGCCAATGCTTAAAGAATACATAGAAATGCTGCTTGTGGTTCTTGCTTTGTTATAGTTCATTCCTAGCTCAATATTTCCATTCAAGTATGAATGTATACTTATTAAACATTACAGTAGCAATGTTTTGTTTTTGAAAGCCACAGATTTAACTAGTTTCATAAAATTTAGTAATTTCTTAACTTTTGATTGCATAGACATTCAAATTTGCTCTTAGATCACTTGCTGAATTCAGTTTTTATGGACAAAATATATATGAATGCTGTTAGTTTTTAAATGAATACTTGTCTATCTTTGGGAATGAATAGAAAGTATTTTTTGTACAAAATTTTGTCAGCTTCATATTATTACAATTGCAGAATTCATTGTTTGTATCTATTTTCCTTCTTTTAAGATGGTAAAAAGGTGTATTTCTATGTCCAGCTCATCCCCTTTTTTTATATAATGGATTAAAAAAAAAAGTAATCTATTTTTTAATTTGCTCCTTTATCTGTAAAACTGAATCAGACTACAAGATGCGTTTGTTTCCCAACCAAGTAATAAATTGCAGCTTTGGTTAGTAGAGAGAGTCCAGGCCCTGGATTTAGACAGTCCTCGGTTTAAATGTAGTGGTTTAAAACAACAGCTATTTTACTTGCTGCTGACTCCATAGGTCAGCAGTTTGGGCTGGGTTCTGCTGCTTGGTTGTTCCCCTGGTCTTGTCTGGGATTACTCATGAGGTTGCCAAGTCATCTGGTAGTGCCTCTAAGGCTGGGTGGTCTAAGTTGGCCACGCTAATGTGTCTGGCAGTTTTTGCTCGATTGCATGACTGGGTGGTTGGGCTCTTTCTCTCATAAGATCTCTCATGCTCTAGGAGGCTAGCTTGCTTACCCTGTGTCAGCAGCAGCCCCAGAGGGGAAGCTGCAGGGTCTCTTGAGACTTCGATTCAATGTTCTACAAGATCACTTCTGCCACAGTTCAACTTGTCAAGTCCAGCCCAGATTTAAGGGATGAGAAAATAAATGCCATCTTTTGATGAGAATCATGGCAAAGTCATATTGCAAAGGATGGGTTTACAGGAGAGGAGGGAATTAATAGTAGCTGCCCAATCTAACACCATCAGTTGCTTAGTTTCTTATGCCCTGTTTGGAAAGTAGAAATAACAATGTGACTTAGAGAGTTTTTCTTGTAGTGTAACAATTATGTATATAAAGCACTTAGAAGTAGTTCTTAAAGAATTTTGAAATTGAATCTTTATTTTAAATGCTGTGTTTTATTATTGTATACTTAAATATCATGAGAGTATTCATTCTTCTTCATTATTAATTTGGTCATGTATTTTTAATGAGGAGAAACATATTAAGACTCATTGGGAGCAAATCCTCTGTAAAATAACCATGCAGGAAGAGTTAGGCATATGTGTAGAACTATTATCCTTTTCATAATTAAAAAGAAAAGCAGTTAACTTCTAATGTGTTTGTAAAAACATGTATTTTCTTGTGACCCTCTGTCTGTACATATCTTTGTATTTCCAACTTTCAATTTTAAAAATACTGGCTAGTAGGGTAAGATTTATTATCAGTTTAATTCTCTAAGGGTCTTTTTAGTTCTAGCAAACATATTTTTATTTAGCTGTTTCTCTGCAAAGCCAAGAATAAATAGAAAACCAAAGAAACAAAAATATCTCTTATTTTTCACTGTAGTCAAACACCATCAGAGGCTCTTTTATAAGTGTATCTGTTTTGCTTTTTACTTTGTCAAGAATAAACATAGACTGTTTCCTAAACCTGTCCTGTTTTCAGACATTAGCAGAAATGTTTGTTAAAACTCATCAGAGGTATTACTGTGTTCATTGGTGTGTGTAAGGTAGGGTAGGAGGCATAATAGACCCTTCTTGGTTTTTACCTTTATACTGAAAAAAATTCACTCATGACACTTAGATGTTTAAAGAACTCTAATTTGAATACACTTTTCTCTAAAATTTTCTCCCAAATAACCAATTGCTTAGCATTTTAAAGGGGATCTTAAATAAGATCTTATATATCCAGCCTAAGAGCTCTATTCTTGTATGATACATATTTATCATTTGTTGTGTTCAAGATCTATGTATATATTTACTTTAGAATTTGATGCTTCTTCTGTTGCCAGAAGAATGTTAAAATAAAACAGGAAGGGTGAAATACGTAATATTATTAAATAAATGATACTTATTAAAATTGGAGAGGCAGTTTCCTATCTATTTTAAACAACCTCTTTTGGGCCCCTAGACAGCTCTAATAAAGGAGCAAATACCTGCAATAGTTAGTGGTAGACAGTCTGGTATTTATACGACAGACTAAGACTAGAATAGAATGAAACGGAGTGGTGAGGAAATCTTATCAAGGCAGTGCTGAGTCTTTTAGACTGTAGTTTGTTTAAAGTTATTATATTTATTTTTAAAATTTTATAGCACCTTCAGTATTTAAGATATTAGATTTTTTATTTAAGTAATAATAACAATAATTGTTGTTGTTTTTTCTTGACATTTTTATGTAGAGAAATTCAGTAAAGCAGGATTTAGCCTGTTAATGTCTTGGTCAGAAAAATGGTTGACAGGATAAATTTTTCCCTTCCTCTAATTGTTCCATTGAGTCCTGACTAAATAGTACTTTCAGATCATATAGTGGAAGACTTGAGTAGATAAAATGGGGCCTAATTAAATAAGGAAAAGGAAAAATCAGAAAGGGAAGAGAGTCTGGAATGTAGGAGAAAGATACTGGATGCACAGCTTTTGTTTTCCTGTTTTATTTTAACATTCTTTTTTTTTTTTCTTTTTTTGTTATGTAAGCTCTAACTTGCTGTTATATAAGAAAGAAGAGTAAATAACCTTTGGACTAAATGGAATGGGGGAAATATTTCTAGCCATCATCAATCCAGTGAACTGTAGAACAGTTCTTAATTGTGCAGCCTAATCTTCAAGGAATGTTTATGCTTCATGAGCTTTGCTTTCTGCTGTTCGGTTGTGGCAGGGCTTGTCTTGGGTTTAGTAACGAGAATGGTGATAATTGTAGGGTACCGTGGAAGCCTTAAACTCATTGAGTTATGTACTCTAAATATGTATTGCTTTTTACATGTCAATTATACTTTAATAAAGTGGTTTAAAAAAGAGAGATTTTGGCTATCTTATTAACTTCTATATCTCTGGTGCCATGCCTGACATATTATTAGGTGCTTCATTAAAGTTTGTATCTGCAAATATGGAAGTTTTTATTTTTCATTTTTTTGATGTAAAGGACATCTAAGTTTATGATGCTTACTTTTTTTAAAGATACTTGCATTTTTATGTCAAAGATTTATTTTCAGATGATTTGAGAAGTTGAAATTTCTTAATTAGTAGAAACCACTGGATAAGTCTAACAAAAGAATTCTCTAATCATTCTGCAGCTAACTGCAATTGCCTTGTACAAAATCCCATAATCTCCCAGTGACTCAGTTTCTGCATAAATAATATGAGAATCAGTTAGCATTTCAATATGAGGAGGCTGAAGGAGGTAGTGGGGATAACACTTTTCAGGGATTTGTAGACATCATGAGCATTGCCTGGTGTGCTACAGTCCGTGAGGTTGCAAAGAGTCGGACATGACTAAGCAACTGAACAACAAGACGTCATGAAGGAATTTGTTTTTCTCCTCCAAGAATAGGAAACTACTGAAAGATTTTAAGTGAGGTGGCAGAGGGTGCTTGAAAGGAGTGCTGGTGGTGTGACTTGGTTTTCATTCTGAAAATCACTTTGGCTACAGTGTGGCGAATACAAGGGAAGGGGCTGGAATGAATCTGGACAGACTGTTTAGGACATTAATGCAGTAATCCTGGTGAAGGATGGTGCTAACTTGAAGTAGGGTGATGTCGGTAGACATGGAGATGAGCAGGTGGATTTGAATAATGGGGAGGTAAAGTCTCTGAGATTTGGTACCAGGGGAACAAGGAGGGTCAGGTGTCAAGACATCTCTATATTTCCGTCTTGTACAACTAGATGGATGATAGTACCATTTACTGTGTTAGTGAAAGTTGGAGTAAGATCAAGCTTCAGGAGGAACATGTTTATAGTTTGAAACATGGAGGTACTTTTAAGACACTGAAGACGAATTGTCACAAAGGTATTTGAATATGTGGGCCTGAAGCTTAGAGAAGCCTCGGTTGCAGATGTGTATATGACAGTCATATGTGAACAGATTTTTTAATTACAATATGATGAAGTGCTTTGTCTACAAGCTCTGTTTAATTTCCTAATTTGTGGTGGTATTTCAAACCTGGTGATTTTTCTACTCATCTTTTTAATTTTTTTAGAATATGTATTTAGAATAAAATAATTTAATTTTTTAGAATAAAAAATTTTTAGAATTTTTTAGAATAAAAATTTTTATTTTTTAGAATAAAAATTTTTATTTTTTAGAATAATTTTTAGAATAATTTTTTTAGAAAATATTTTACTAAAACATAAGATTTACAAAAGTTTTCAGACAAGCCACACAAAATGATCACAAGGTTTTTCTTGAAAGGAGAATTCTACACTTGACAGGAGGGTCACAGTGTTACTAATAGGGGCTGTGATATTTGTTTAATGTTTCCATTTTGGTTCAAACAATAGAGCTTGTCCATCTACAGGTCTAAATAAAGTTAGACTTGGCTGGAGAGCATATTCTAAAAAACTGGCTAGCTGTTTTTACCCAATGCAGTTAGATCACCATAAGACGGGAGAAAGGAACTCATAAAATAAACTAAAACTACTTTCTCCCCCACCAAAAAAATAAAGTATAACACCCGCACCCCTGCTGCTAACCCTGACAACTACCTTTATTCACAGTGCTTTCTATTTAAACCATGATGGGGGAAATGAATAAAAGCAGAGAGGGGTCACTGCTTTTGAATGTTTTGCAACATCCAGATGGTACTTGTAGCCTCTGCTCAGGCTTTACAGCAGTGAATCAGGGCAAGACATAGATTTGCTAATGTACATTTAATCACCAAAGGACTGAAGCTGTCTGGGCTTTTATTCTGTAATGTTTTTAAGACTGTGTCCATTAAATGCAAACAAAAAAGGAAGAAGTCTTGGCAGAACAGAAGTCATGCAGACTTGATGCTCAGATCAATGTAAATATTATTCATGGCATATAGCCTAGTCATGCTCTGGCTGTTTCAGTGGCTTGGGCTTGGTTGGCCTTCCACTGCTCTTATACTGTTTGCTAATGGATTATCTGGTTTGGAAGCACTTAACAAAGCCAGGATCCATGGCAGAACCGTTCATATCTGCAGTGCTGGGGACCACTTATTCACAGTATCTAAACATATTCTTCCCGGCTTGTCTACATTAGGATGATAAATTTTGGTTATAAAACATACTTTAGGGCCCACCATTGGGTATTCTTCTGGAAGGAATCGTTCAAGTTTAAAAGTCCCTTCCTCAAAGGGGGAATCCTGTGGGCCAGCAGTGACCACATGAAAATAACAGGCATTGCTTTTATCTGGTTCTCTTTATGCCAGGAACTGGTTTTGCCAGCAGATGCTGGGTTTCCTTGATAATCTTTTGGGGCAGCCCGGCCATCTTGTTAGATCCCGAGTTCGGCCTCTGATCTTGTCTCCCTTCTCATCTTTTAGTATATAGTTTGCTAAACTATCTACTTTTTTTTCTACAAATTTTTTTTTCTGATTTTCTCTCTTTTTATATACTTCTATACCTTCCATATAATTAATGTAATATTGCAGCAGTGTATGAACACCCCACTCCAGTATTCTTGCTGGGAGAATCCCATAAACAGAGGAACCTGCCGGGCAACAGTCCATGGGGTTACAAAGAGTCAGACACAACTGAGCATCTGAGCATAGAACATAGATAGCATTGTATTATGATTATTTGCATGTTTACATATGTATCTTTTTCATATTGTGAGAGCAATTGAAGAAAATAACTGGGTTTTATTCCTGTGAATTGCCTGAGGCCAGGTCTCCTGTGTGTTTCGTTCCCTGTTTTATATCCTGCACCTGACATGTGCCGTAGCATATACCAAATGATCATGTATATTTAAATCCTGAATCGAGTATTTAAATATATCCCTGTACACATAATGCTTGGTAAATTTTTACTGAACAAAATAAATTATCCCATCTTCTGACAGTTACTCAGTATTTTAGAAGTATTATATGAAAGACAGAACTCCTTTGCTGCTTCTCCTTATCTGTGTTAGTGGTTTTTGACTTGGGGTTCATGGATTCCATATTTGTAGAGAGATCAGTGACCCTCCAAAAATAAATGTAAATTATTTTGATTATGTGCTTATATATACTTTTAAAAAGAGCATCCATTCCTTTCATCTGATTCTTGAAAGGGTCTGCGACACTAAAATGATGAACAACTGTGAATTAGGTACTTTTGTTTAGCATGACTTTTCTTGGTTTTAAGCAGTTTTCTATGAAAGTTTTGTGGTAATCTGTGAAAGTTTTGTGTATGTTTCTCTTTTGGATAAAGCATCTAGAATGGCCTCTAGGCTAAAACTGGTCTTCAAATAATATTACCTGTGATCTGTTGAGTCTACCCCTTAAATATATAAATACTTTATATGAATTTGCATATATTTTAAAGTCTACTTGCTTATTTGCTTCTATAAAGTACTTCTCAAGAGACCTTTTATCCTAAATATTGAATAAATGAAGCAACTGTTGGACTCATTTACATTTAAAAATCTTGACTAGACCTTTTAACAGAGAAGAAATTAGAGGTTAGTATACAAAATTTTTAGTAATTTTTTTTTCTGCATGGTGGAATTTCTATTTTTATATGTAAAGTTAAATGTATTATAGATTTTCTACATTAGAGATGTATTACTTAAATACTTTAAAAATTTCATTTAATTTCTGAAAAGTTGTGAATTTGCAGTTCATGCTAATATGAGGAAATCACTGTCAAAACTTTTAAGTGATTTTCTTTATGGTGATTTAGTGTTTAAAGATATCATCTCTTTAGGTCTACCTAGAATACTTTGTGTTAGAATGTTTTATTTATTCTCTAGAAACAACTGTATTTTGATTTTTACCATAGATGTGTTGGCTTGGTACATTCTGAGTTTAATGAATAGCTTCTTTTCAAATATTACAGTACTGAAGTACAGAAATATATTTATTATAATATGTGGTAAACATTTAATGCTTTTTTTTTTTTTAAATTGCTTCTTTTCAGAATGCTTTCATTCAGTAGCACAGGACTTATCTTGTAAGTATATGGCTGTGAATGAAAATGGCTTCATTTTAATCCAGAGAGGACTGAGTGGAAAGGATATACTGTGTTTCCTGCCAGTTTAATGAAGGGCCTTGGTAAGAGGCATGTAATATAGTTTAGAAATGTATGCATCAACCAAATTTATTGGACCAAGTGTCAAAAGTGCATGAAACACAGAAGTTTAGAGAATAGTTTAGCATAGCAAACCCCTGATGAACCTATAACTCAGCTTTAACAATTATTGACCTGTGGTCAATCTCATTTCATCTGTATCTTCACCCTCTTAATTTTGTTTTTAAAAGTTTATTAATTAATATAAAGCATGCTAATGATATTGTGAGATTGCATTTCTTTTGTTTTATTTTTAATTGTGGTAAAAAGCACAGACAATTTACCATCTTAACCATTTTTAAGTGAACATTTCAGTAGTGTTAAGTATATTCATACTGTTGTGCAAATTATCACCAGAAAATTTTCATCTTATAAATCTGAAATGCTAAAATATATTCATTAAATAGCAACTCCCCGTTTCCCTCTTTCCCCTAATCCATTCTATGTTTTGTTTCTCTGAATTTGACTACTTTGGATACCTCATAAGTGGAATCATACAGTAGTTGTCTTTGGAGGGCTGGAGTTTGTTTCACTTAGCATAAAGTTAAGATTCATCTGTGGTGTAACATGTGAAAAATTTCCTTCCTTTTTATGCCTGATTCCTATTCCATTGCATGTATATACCACATTTTGTTTATCAATTCATCCATCAATGGACATTTGAGTTGCTTCCACCTCTTGGCTATTGTGAATAATGCTACAGTGAACATGGGTGTGCAGATACCTCTTTGAGACTCTACTTTAAATCCATTCAGATATATACCCAGAAAAAGGATTAGTGGATTGTATGGTAGTTCTATTTTTAATTTTTTGAGGAATCTTCATCATGTTTTCTGTAGTGGTTGCACCATGTTCATTCCCACCAACTGTGGGAAGGGTTCAAATTTTTCCACCATCTGTGGGAAGGGTTCAGATTTCTCCACATCCTTAGCAGCACTTATCATTTTCTAATTTTTTGATAGTAGCCATCCTAATGGGTGTGAAGTGATATGTTATTATGACTTGATTTGTATTTCTAATTTAATGATGTTTAACATCTTTTTATATGCTTGTTGGTCATTCATATATCATCTTTGTAGAAAGGTTGATTTAAGTCCTTGGCCCATTTTTTATTGGGTTATTTGTTTCTTTATAATTGAGTTACAATTCTTTATATAGTCTCCTTATTAACTGTTTATCAGATACATGATTTGGAAATATTTTCTCATTCTGTGTCTTTTGTACAGGAGTTTTTAAGTTGTATGTAGTTCCATTTTTGCTTTTGTTGCCTGTGCTTTTGTTGTCATATATAAGACATTACTGTTAAATCCCAAGTCATAAAGCTTTTCCCTGTATTTTCTTTTAGGAGTTTTATATTTGAATGTTAAATTTAGGTCTTTAAATTTAGTCTTTAATCATTTTGAATTAAGTTTTCTATATAGTGTAAGATAAGGGTCCATCTTCATTCTTTTGCACATGGATATCCAGTTTTCTCAACAGAATTTGTTGAAGAGACTGTGCTTTCACCATCAACTGGTCTTAGCACCCTTGTTGAAGATCATTTGACCTTATATATTAGGGTTTATTTCTGGTTCTTTATTCTGTTTCATTGATCTGTGCTGTGTGTGTGCTTAGTCGCTCAATTATGTCTGACTCTTTGCGACCCCATGGACTGTAGCCCACCAGGCTTCTCTGTCCATGGGGATTCTCCAGGCAAGAATACTGGAGTGGGTTGCCATGCCCTCCTCCAGGGGATCTTCTCAACCCAGGGGTCCAACCCAGGTCTCCCGCATTGCAGGTGGGTTCTTTACCGTCTGAGCCGCCGGGGAAGCCCAGTGATCTGTGTGTCTGTTTTCATGACAGTACTATACTGTTTTGGTTACTGTGACCTTGTAACATATTTTGAAATCAGAACAGGTGAGACCTCAGACTTTTTCTTTTTCAAGATTATTTGGCTATTTGGGTTCCCTTGAAAGTCAATATGAATTTTAAGGTGAATTTTTCTATTTCTGAAAAAAAAAAAGCCTTTGGGATTTTGGTAGAGATTATATTGAATCTGTGAATTGCTTTGAGTAGTAGTGACATTAACGATAGTAAATCTTCCAGTCAAACATGCTCTGTCTTTCCATTTATTTGTATCTTCTCTAATTTCTTTCAACAACGTTTTGTAGTCTTTGGTATACCAGTCTTTCACTTTATTGGTTTAGTCCTAATTATTGTATTATTTTTGATGCCATTGTAAGTGGTATTGTTTTCTTAGTTTAATTTCTGGATTGCTCCTCGTTAGTGCATGTAGAAGCATAATTGTTGTGCGTTGCTTTTGTATAGGATTTACCCCTGGTATGGGCTTCCCTGGTAGCTTGGACGGTAAAGCGTCTGCCTACAGTGCAGGAGACCCGGGTTTGATCCCTGGGTCGGGAAGATCCCCTGGAGAAGGAAATGGCAACCCACTCCAGTATTCATGCCTGGAAAATCCCATGGACATAGGAGCCTGGTGGGCTACAGTCCATGGGGTCGCAAAGAGTTGGACACGACTGAGCGACTTCTAACTGTGCTGAATTCATTGATTAGGTCTAAATTTTTTATTCTTGTGGAATTTTTAGGATTTTCTGCATATAATATCAGGTTCCCAGGTGGCTCAGTGATAAAGAATCTGCCTGCTAACACAGGAGACATGGGTTTGATCTTTGGTCAGGAAGATCCCCTGGAGAAGGAAATGGCAACCCACTCCAATATTCTTTCCTGGGAAATCCTATGGACAGAGGAGCCTGGCAGTCTACAGTCCAATGGGGTTGCAAAAGAGTTGCATACAACTTAACAACTAAAGAACAAAGAACAACATGTAACATTATGTCATCTGCAAACAGATATAATTTTGTTCCTCCCTTTCCAATTTGAATGCCTTTTATTTCCTTTTTTTTTTTTGGTCTAGTTGTTCTGGGTAGAACTTCTAATACTTTGTTGAATAAAAGTAGTGAGAGTGAACATCCTTGTTTTGTTCCTGATCTTAGAGGAGGTGTTTCACCATTGGATATGATGATACCTGTGTGCTTTTCATATGTAACTATTATTGTGTTGAGGTGATTTCCTCCTTTGTTATGATTTAGTTATTTTTGGCTCTGCTGGGCCTTCACTGCTGTTTGGGCTCTTCTCTGGCTGCAGTGCAGGGGCTGCTCGTTGCCATGGCTTCTCTTGCGGAGCACAGGCATGCAGGGCTCAGCAGTTGTGGCGTATAGGGTTAGTTGCTCCATGGCCGTGTGGGATTTTCCCAGACCAGGGATTGAACCCGTGTCTCCTGCATTGGTGTATGTGGTGTCATGGTGTATAATCCTTTCAATGTGCTGTTGAATTCAGTCTGTCCCCCTGGTTATTTTGATTATTTTTGAAGTAAATACCAGAAATAGGAAGTAGGCTAATAAATGGGTAAACATATGATATACTGGCAGATACTGATATAAGTATCATGAAGATGGATGAAACAGGGCAGAAAGATAAAGAGTGGCAAGGGTAGCATGGGCTGGTGCTGTAGATACAGTATTTGAGAAGTTCTCTGAGGAAGTGATGTTTAAGAACTAGAATGAAGGTAGGGGAAGAACCTCATTGGCACAGGGGGCAGCAGAGATGGGAATTTGTCTTGAGCTCTCGGGAAACAGCTGAGGAGGAGAGAGAGAGAGAGTAGGAAAAGGAGACTGAGGAACAGAGGAGGTTCAGGATAGCCACAGTTTAGGAGAGTCCATACATCCTGTCTCCTGAGCCTTGGTTATTAGCACAAGACAGCTCCATATATGGCTTTTATTACTTCTTGCAGATTTCCTCCTTTCTTTTTATTTCCTTTGCCTTTGCTGTCCTATTTCTAGAAAGAATGTGCTTGCTTTGTTAACCAAAGGATAGGACGTGAGTTCTATCCCACCCAGATTTCCCTGAAGAAGGGTGGAATTGAGTGGGCAGAGTCTCTGGGTCCAGCCAAGAATCCATTGTGATGTCTAACGTGATTTGGGGAAAAAAAAAAGTTGTTTCAAAAATAATACATTATGGTATGTGATCTTATATATCTTAGAATATGTCCCTAATATTTTACATAGTAGGAAATGGATTTCTTGATGATATTCATAACAGAGTTTAGCTGGTGGCATGATCTGTAGTATAGCCCTTACCTCCTCCTGTAAACAGTCGTGTTGGGCTGTTTTTCATTCCCATGAAATGGTTTTCCCAAATCTGACTTTTTGGAAGAAGTGTAAATTACTCTTGTGTTAATGGGGGAACTAGAACAGAAAAAAATCCCTGGAGCTTGTGGAAATTTGTCACCGTCCTTGATAATGTAAGGGATGTTGTGGTACAAGGAGGTTAAACATCACGGAGGAGAACGTGGAGAGGGTGTTTACTTTGTCCTCAGGTGGAGTTTTATTTACAGTCTAGCTCAGTGATTAATATACATTTGCTTCCTTTAATATTTAATCATCTTACTTGTGTTTTAAAATCCCTGAATCCAGATAATTTGATTTTCCACTGATAAAATATTTACTTGCTATATCAGGCAGGGTGCTAAACTTGGAAATTAAGAGCAGTGAGTTAAATTTAAAATTTGTTGAAAAGTATTCATCATAATGCAGACTATTTAATGTCTTGGCAGTGCTTTGCTCTTCTCATTTAACATGTTAGGAGACAGGCTGGCAGCGGTTGTAAGCGGAAACCTGGTTGCATGCAGAACGAGACTGAGAGGGGTACAAGGAAAATGGAGAAAAATCTGAACATGTTTCTGTGTGTGTGTGTGTTTCCTTAAATTAAAGTGTGATTCTGTTTGCCAAAAATAGAATTTTATATTCTGTTTATCAAGGTTATTATAACTTCTGTTTAGACGATCCTAAGACTGAAACTGGTTTAAAATATTTTTTTGTGGGAATAACCAAATTTGTCTGTTAACAATACTGTTGTAATGTCACGCAAGTTGCTTTGATATAATAAGCATGTTTTACAATGTGTTTGAGTCATTTTTCCCTCGCAGACCTTAAGTTTATTACTCAGAGGAGAAGCATGCATTTGCAGTATATTCTTAGCTGCTCTTCTCTATCTGTCACTCAGCTGTCAAGGCCTATGGAATCTAAAATAGATCCTGACCAATGGGAGGCAGTCTTCACACTGTTTTCGGGGATGATTCGGATGTGGACAGCTTTATTGTGCACCGGCGCTGGTCTGTGCCGCAGTGTTGAGGCGGCAGGATGTAGAGTGCTGTTCCGGCTTTCCAGTGGAGTCCCCGAAAAGGGAAGGCGGTGAAAGACAGCTTCTAAAGAATAACAAATAGGAGGAGTTACAGTACCTGATTTGGGGCTGCTCTTAATCAAGTGCTGCCGCTGCAAGGAAGATAATTTTCAAGCGTTATGAAGGCGGAGAAGGATTCCGAAGACGAAGAAAATATCCTTAGAGATCCAAGCTAAGCGTAGTGCAGCATGAAGATTGCAGAACAGGAAGAGCTGTAAGAAGAAGGACTGAGTCACTAGTTAGGAGTTTCTCTGAGGGCTCGCTCTGTGAGCCACAGTGATTTGTAACTTAATGTGAACTAATTTGCTGTTAGCAACAAGAAACTAAATCCTGTCTATGATGAGCTGTTGGTTTTCTTGTGCTCCTAAGAACAGAGTAGGTATCCCTATAGTCAGTGAAACAAAAGAGTCTTGGCCAGGCTTTCTGAACTGTGTTCTTTTAAAATGTACTACCTTTAAAAAAATTTGGTTTCTTTGTCTTATTCTATTCTCTCTGGTTTATTTGATTAGCAGACTGGGGCTAGTGATCGAAAACAAAAGTGCTTGTTTCTTTTTCTGGATTCAAAAAGCTCATAATAGAATTTTAGTAATTCAGCAGTATTTCTGTTAACTGACAGTGGGCCAGAGTGCTTGGTAGAGTAGAACTGAAAAATCACCGGATTAATACCAGACTTTAATCTTATTTAGTTATCTTTTAAAGAGCCTTACTTTCGGATTTTGCAATTGTTCTAGTGTTTTAAATAGCTCCTTTTTCCACCAGCTAGTTTACTTGGAAATAAAATTGAGATTGTTCTAACTGCAAGGGTAAACTAATCAATTTAGAGCAAGGGTTTGTGTGCTAAACGTGACTTAATCCCTTAGGCATTTGAAATCACAAAGCCTGCATCTACTACCACTCCCCAAATTAGAGCCAGCACACTGATTGTTTTGTTTTAAAGCTAAAGAAAGGGGAAGCCGAAAGGGTTGTTTAGATTGAGGCAGTAAGTAGAGCTCATAGGACTCAGAGCATAGTTGATAATTTGAACTTTTCAAGTTAGAAGGAAGTAGTTCATCTCCAAATTTGACTGCAGACAGCAATTCTGAAGTCTGTGTAGATACTTGAACCAGATTCCATTGAAATGTTACATTTCATTGGTGGGTTAAAATTTTAATTTATCTTTTTTCATATTCAGTTTTTATATTTTTCACTTCAAGTATTTAATGAATACATTATTTATTTAGCTAGAAAATTGGTTACTTTTTAGTTTTGTTTTAGAGGAGAGTAGATATAAAATAATCCTATTGCTCAAATGTTTAGAGGACATGCTTTATATAAAGTGATTCATTTTTTCCTCCAGAGATTTTGTTATTGTATTTGTGGACATAAGAATTGCTTTGTAAGATAAGTGAAAGATATGTACATTATTTTTTGTTCTAAAAATGATATTGGACTTAGCAAAGAAGAATTTAGCAATAAGTTTACTGTATAGAATTTTAAAAGGCTAAAACCTTACTTGTTTAATGTATATTTTAGTTCTGAGTTCTACATTTCTATTTACTAAGAAAAGGTTAAAGTTATTGGCTTCAGAATATCTGATGTCTTGAATGTATTTTCTCTAATTAAAACTTGATAATCTTGATAAAATTATATCATTTGATATGTTTCTATTTTTAAAAAAATTACCTTTACTGTTCCTTTGAAATACATATGCACTGTTTTTGTTGAAATCAAACATCTTTTTTTTTTTTTATAAAAAGCAGTATATGTTGAATGTAAAGAAGCAAGAAAATGAAAGTCATCTCTGATCCTATAATTTTAGGATTTTTAAGTAGTTAATATTTTTAGAGTTTAAAAAAATTTTTTTCTATGTAGATGTTTCTTTTTATCCTAATATATAAGCATAATGGATTGCTTTTTTAATTGCATGTATGTGTGTACAATTTGCTTCTATAATTATATTTCCAATAGTACCTTTTAAGCAAGTGATGCTGGGGGGAGAGGGGTGGGTGTTCTTAAATGTGTACAGAATTTCACTGCCTCTGAAGGTCTTGGGTGATAGGTAACCAGAGCCAATTTCAAAAGCTTGAATTATAGAACAGGAAAACAAGCACACTGATTTGGGAAGTCATGAGAAGTCATAATTGGGCTTGGCCTGTTAAGTCATTTAATATCCCTGGAGCCTTGATTTTTCTCATCTGTTAAATGGAGATGATAAATCTAGTTTATTAGAGTTGTTCCAGTAATTTATACCTGGCACATGGCAGGTATGCAACAGTTAATTCCTTTCCTTTCTTTGCTCTGAAGGCAAAGAAAACAGGGCAGAAAACATGAGAAATTCCCTTTTTCTCAAATATATAATATATAAATTATTTCTTGTATGTTGTGTGTTTTGGAAAGGCTCTTTTCATCAAGTTAGAATAGTGAGGAGAAAGGAATTTGAGATACATTTGGGAACCCAGTGATGTATTATACAGCACTGTTTTCCCTTCTCTTGTTTCCCCTTCTTTGGAGAGCCATACTAATATAGTATATAGTATGCTATGTTTACTTTCTTTTTTCTTTATTGTAGCAAGCAGCAGATTGGAACAAATATGATGACCGATTGATGAAAGCAGCAGAAAGGGGAGATGTAGAAAAAGTGTCCTCAATCCTTGCTAAAAAGGGAGTCAATCCAGGCAAGCTAGATGTGGAAGGCAGATCTGCGTGAGTATTACTCGTGGTAATTCTCTCAAGGGTACACCCTTGGCACACAAATGAAATTTGTGAATTACGGTTATCAACATGTAATTAAAAAATTTTTTTATCAAAACCCACACTCTAAAATCTTTCAGACATCACTTTCATCAATTTGGACTAATAATTGTCCTCAATATGAAAGATTTTCAAAGTGAGAGAGAGAATACTAGAATACCACCCAGTGGTCTAGTTGTTTGGGCCCTATGGCAAATCACAACCTGGGTTATTTGGTGCAATTTTGTTTTATAAGCTTTTTTTTTTAATACTCCTTATCATCTTTGATCCTCACAGTGGCCCTCTGAAAGAAGTAGGAAGAAGTTTACAGAGGCTAAATAACTTGGGGTCTAGTCTCATTAAAAGTCACAGTCTGGGATATAAACCCAAGTTTTCTATTTTGGAAGAGTTCTATAAATTACACTGCCTTTTCCCCTTAACCCCAATCCATTTTTTGTATTGGGGTAGTTAATTTAAATGAAGATGTCTAGGACAACAGAGAGGCAGAATAACTAGTGTGACTTAGGGAGATATAGGCAGTGATCCTGCCCTTTTGTTTTGTGTTACTGAAGGCTGCTGGCTTGCCTATATGCTTATAAACCAGGTATCTTTTCTTCTACCTCTTCCTAGTCTTCATCATTTCCCTTCATGTTGAGGATAGGGAGCAGTTGGGTTAAAGGGTAGATCTAGATTCTGTTACTATCCTCTATAAATACAGCAGTTCAGACCTTATCTGGGAAACCTTCCAAAGTTAGAGGTGAAAAGTCTCATTTCCTTAAATTCCTGTCTGCCTTATACTTGGATGAGTTTTTTTTTTTTTTTTAGAATACTGGAAACTAGATACTAAATATAGAAATGAATATTAGGAAGTAAATAGTTAATGTTTGATGTAGGTTACTATCTTAGAATGCTTAGATACAAAAATATAGTAAAAATAGCAGAGCATGACTTTGTTTATAAGAACATTGAAGTTTGAGGAGTCCCAATTTTTTGTACTGTTTCAGTTTTGTAAAGTAGGCAATTTGATAGCTACAGAAACTGGTTATTTTGAGTCCTGCTTCTATTTTTGCTAAATTTTAAGCCATTTATAGGACTCGCAGTATAAATAGTAAAAATTTAATATCAAAATTGTTTTTCGTATTTTTTCCCCGAGTGCCATGATTTTAAAAGTTCAATGAAAATCTTCAGTGAAACCTTATTTCTTCAGTTTTGTCTGCCCATGCTTTGAATGTTTTGGATGAATGGTTACTTGAGATTTTGTTCAGACTTTTTTGATCTAAGGTTCAATTTTGAGGGAAATTACTTATATTAATAGAGTTATGCAAATCTGGTATAATATGATGAACTGTGGACTTTAGTTTATGATGAACTGTGAGTTTTAGTTTATGACATATTTGAGTAGTGTAAGTTTTTGAGGTATTCACTATAGAAGTAGAATTCTTTCTAGGATTCATAGGGTAAAATATTTTCCTTTTGTTATTCACACACAAAGTGTTTCTTAATTAAAGCATTTTATATTTAGTCAAGTACAGGACATACTACAAATATATATTTTCTATAGTTATAAAAATAGTTTAATTTTGAATGGTTTTTTTTTTTGGTTCTTAATTTTTGAAATTTAAGGCAAAATTGACAAGTCCTTCTTGATCTCTGTAGTGAAAGTATAAGTCACTCCATCATGTCTGACTCTTTGCAACCCCATGGACTGCAGCCCTCGAGGCTCCTCTGTCCGTGGGATTCTCCAGGCAAGAACATGGGAGTGAGTAGCCAATCTCTTCTCTAGGGAATCTTTCCGACCCAGGGATAAAACCCAGTCTCCTGCGTTGCAGACAGATTCTTTACCATCTGAGCCATCACCAAAGCCCCTCTTGATCTCTATACAGTTTCAAAAATGAGATATTTGAGGCTTTGTGATAGTCATTAGAAGAATCTATTTTATTCCTGGTCACCTCTTTCCCAGGGATGTAGCCCTTTGCCAATACAAAATGGGGCAGGTTCACCTAGAATCCCTATTGCCTCCTGGAGAGCTGTGGGTTCCAGTTCCTGACTCGCCTTCCCCTCAGGCTGTCAAAAGTACTGTTCAACCTCTCAGTTCTTTTCTCTCTAACCAGCAAATGCTCCTAGAGAAAAAGTAGCCCCATATTCCAAGTTCACCTCTCTGGGCCTCTGTGCTTCCCTGCATACTGTATTAGTAATTTTTCACTATCTTGTTAGCTCACTGATACCTTCAGGCAGATTTCTTATTTTGTATGCTTTTCTGGTTGTCTTTAAAGGTGGGGACTGTCCAAATTACCTGGATCTCCAATTATAGTAGTAATACTTGTCTTGTTTTTAAAAAGAAAAAGTTGATTTTTTAATTGAAAAAGCATATTTCTATAAAGCAGTTTTCCAGATTTCCCTCGCAACTCTGCATACAGTGTAATGATTGATATATCTTCTTTCTGAAGCACATCTACTATTTATAGCACACCCATATTAATAATGCATTATAGATTTGCTCTGATTTCTGCCCTCTTAGTGCATCATCAGTATAATGCTAAGTTATTTTGGAGAAAGAAGTCTTTCAAATTTTGTGAGCCTAAGAAGTGAAAACAGGTAGACAAAGAATGAGATCTCCAAAGTTGTTTGAAGGTGAAAAACCTTTGCTTGAAGGAAATTATCATTCCTCAAAAAGTTCTCAGTGCATTGCATAATATAATTCCCCACTTCAGTGTTGCAGATAGAATTGAGACCCTCAGCCTTATAGCAGTTTAATTCTACTATAAGGAGAACTTACCTGACTTTTAAGAACAGTATATTCTTTTTATCAGAAGTATCTCTCTCTCTCATTTAAACTGTACACAAACCTGATTTACTTTACTTAGTAGTGCTCAGTCTCTAGTTTGCATTTATATTCATCATGATGCTAATGTAGGCATAATTTAATATCTGAAAATGAATTTGCAAGGTATCTCTATATTTTGTTCCTAAGCATTCAGTTATTCAAGTATTGAGGGTCCATCATCTGTCTGGTGAGCTTCCCAAGTGACTCAGTGGTAAAGAACCCACCTGCCAATGCAGAAGACACGGGTTTGATCCCTTGATCAGAAAGATCCTCTAGAGGAGAAAATGGCAACCCACTCCAGTATTCTTGCCTGGTAAATCCCATGGACAGAGGAGCCTGGTGGGCTACGGTCCATGGGGTCGCAAAAGAGTCTGACACAACTTAGTGACTAAAAAACAACACATCTGTCTGGTACTTTAATTGGTTCTGGAAATATAATAGGAAGCAGAACAGCCAAGAATCCCTGATTTCTTAGAGGAGATTAATAGACCATAAAGAAAATAAAATTTGAATTTATGTATATTAGAAAATGCATAGTTATATTTAAAATAATGAAGGCAGGGATGCGGGAGCTAGGAGTACTAAGGTTTCAGGGAGTGGGAAAATGTAAAATTTTTAAGTGGCATGGTGAGGGAAGAGCCCTGCTGCCGGGTGTGCAGTGTGTCTGTATCCAGGTGCCTTGCTGAGCCTTCATCTCCTGGCATCTTCACAGTGGTTACTGTGCTTGTTTATGGCCTGAGTTCAGTGTCCTTTGCCAACAAGTCCTACTGTATTTACGTACAGTATCAGTTCTTAATGCACACAAAATATTTCTGTGTTTGTTCATTAAGAAAAAGTATTAGATGATCAAAGAAACAATGGGATATTTTATCCTGTTTCTTGAATACTTGATGACTTAAAGTTATGTTTTTAAGTAGTCTTTACTTACCTTATTAGAAAACATGTTCAATTCTGCCTGTTTATGTGAAATTTCAACCAGTCACACAGATCTCTTGAGTGAAAGGAGGAATTATGTGGTAGTACTTTGGGGGAAGAAGATGATGCCAGATCTTTTGTGGCTTTCAAGTATAGCTTAGCTTGTTTTGAAAAGTTTTCTATGCCAGCTTTAATATGATAATTCTAAAGAGCTGGATAAGTGTTTTGATTTCTCTTTAGCCTTAGCATTCTGTGGTATCTTCATTTGTTTTGGCAGTTTCCGTATATTTGAAATTAAGTAAAATAATCTGATAGAAAATTTTCAGTGCATTTAAGGTCTAAACCCCAGTGCCTCTGTTATTGAAATGATAAACTACAGGGGTAGTGACATAAATTTGGATTAAAATGAGTTTTTCAATAATGTGAAATAAGTTTCTTTTTTTCTTGTATTAAATATGTAGTGTTTAGTGTAGCCTTTAAAACGCATGTGTGTACGTGTTTGTATGTAGGAGTATTGAATATAAGATGACATGAATGTAACGTTAAAGTTGACCTTGGGTAGTTTCCATGGCATAACAAAATCTTCTTTTTGTTTAGCTTTCATGTTGTAGCCTCAAAGGGAAATCTTGAGTGTTTGAATGCCATCCTTTTACATGGAGTTGATATTACAACCAGTGACACGGCAGGTATGTTTGCCTCCATAGTTAGTGCAGAGAAGACAAGCATTGTCCACTGATAATGCTCTCAGTTCAGTTCAGTTCAGTCACTCAGTCGTGTCCGACTCTTTGCGACCCCATGAATCGCAGCACGCCAGGCCTCCCTGCCCATCACCAGCTCCCGGAGTTTACTCAAACTCATGCCCATCGAGTCGGTGATGCCATCCAGCCATCTCATCCTCTGTCGTCCCCTTCTCCTCCTGCCCCCAATGCTCTCAGTCGGACTTAAATGTGATTTTCAGAGAGAAGGCCTTAACTTGGTTTCTAATTAGTTGAGATATTGTTGGGGAGAGGGCAATGTAGCGGAAAGCATGAGTGAACAGATTAGCAGCTGGAGACCTGAAGTCTAGGGCTTGTCTTGGTAGTGTTATAGGATTCTAAAATCTCAGACTTCAGGGAATCTATAGGGGCCATTTAATTTATACTTATATGCTATTCACGGCTCAGCAGTGAAGAATCTGCCTGCAATGCCGGGAGCCGTAGGAGATGTGGGTTTGATCCCTGGGTCGGGAAGATCACCTGGAGGAGGGCATGGCAACTCACTCCAGTATTGTTGCCTGGAGAATTATTCTACGGCCAGAGGAGCTTGGTGGGCTACAGTCCATAGGGTCACAAAGAGTCATGTGTGACTGAAGCGACTTAGCACAGATGCATGTTCTATTCAGTATGTAAATTCTTGCTGTTCTGAGGTCATTTGGCCTTTGGTTAGACTTGTTGGGGAACTAATTACCTCATAACAGCATCACCAGTAGTGATCATAACAAGAATAGATGATGCTTTTTTTAACATGATAATAGATGACGCTATTCTGCTAAGCACTTTACATGTACTAACTCATTTTATCCTCACATCAAGCCAGTGAGCCTGCAAGGCACTGAGTTGTTAAGTGATGTGCCAGGGTCCTTCAGTGTATGAGTCACAGTCAGAGTCTGTGTTCTTAACCGTTATGCCTCATGAGGAGACCTGGTCTGTTTGGCTAGCTGTATTTATAAACAAGTATTTCTTCTAGACAGGCCTTCTGCTTAAACTTAGTCATACCTATGTCTGTCTTTTAAAATACTATAGCATATGTTTGTTTGCATATCACAGGATAGATTTTAAGCGTTTGAATATAGCTATCACTTTTCTTAGTGAATGTTTTAGTTTTCCGTTCATCTAGACAATCATTCTCAGTTCTCTGAGATCCTTTGCAATTTGTGTATCTCTGAGCTTATACTTTGTTACTCAGTGAAATATGGGAGTTGACCTAGAGCAGAGAGTTTCCTTAACAACTTTAATGTTTTATCCTGTGACTTCATGTGTGGACAAATAAATGCATTGCTGTTAACAGCATTCTGTTTGGAAATGGAAGGCAAGGAGGGAGAGAAAGAGAGACATCACAGATGAGTTAGTGAGGTAAATCTTTACCTAAAGGTACATCAAATTCTTAATTGAAGACCAAACTTTATTTGCTTGCCAGCTTTGAATGAACAAAAAACTATTTATTACACACACACACACATATACACACACGTGTGTGTGTTTTCCATTGAAGCAGAATATTTATTTTTAGAAATTTTTTACTAACCATACCTTTTCAGAACTCATAAAACTTTGTACGTGTATTGTGCTGATTCCAGCTCCAACATATGTCTTTTTTGTTTTTGTCTGTGTTCTTTCTGCTCTGGATGCTTTGCCTAGAGACCAATCTGAGTGATTTTTGCCCTCCCTCCTTCAGTGTGAATAAAGCTCACACTTAAGGCATGCCTATAAATAAAGTAGTCTGTCAACTGATTTTGGAAAAATCAATCACATTTTTAAGGGGAATTCACATGTGAAGAAAATAACCCTTATCATATATTTAAAATTATCTCTTTTCTAGGAAGGAATGCTCTTCACCTGGCTGCAAAGTATGGGCATGCGCTGTGTCTACAAAAACTTCTACAGGTAGTAAAAGTGGTTAATACTTTGGCTTTATTACTTTGACTGCAAATAGTAGATGTGTTTTCAATGCATTTTTGGAACTTGAGATCAAAGAAAATAGTAGGCTAGCTTTGACTGTTAGCTTACATAATATTTTTTCCATCATTTGTGAAAGAATGTGAACAATAAAGAGCAAAAACTCTGAGGGAAGTGAATTGCATAACTCAGTGTATTAAAAATAAACAACAAAGACTTGACCTTCCTGTTGACATTAGCTAGAGACTGGAATTTTCTGTGGTCTGGTATATGACTTGAGATGAAGTGGCACAGCATAGGATCTATATGTTTCTATATAAACACCAATAAGTCAGACTGTATAATAGCATCATTAGTTAAGCTTGTAATCAGGCAGCCACAAAGTTCTGTGAACTAGTGGGCTAGATTAAGTTTTTAGTTGAAAAGTCTAGTCACATGTTTCCTTGAACATGTTTGCTACTGAGTTTCACAGCAGAGCTCATTTGTTTTTTTCTGATTCAATTGTTCAAGTTTTAACTGCTACAGAAAAAAAAAGCAAAACCCAAACAATAGCCATTTCTATATTCCATGCTATTGTAATATACCATATGTTTTCCTGTTTGCTGGAATACTGTTAAATTTATAGTACAATGTTATTATATTTGTCACATGTCAAAATATTTATGACTTGTATAGTACTCTTTAGAGTTTTTGATAAATGCAATATTTTTAAGATGAAGTAACAGCTGTTCATTTGAATCATGATATTTAATTTGAAAATAAAACTTCCTTACATGACTAAATTTATATGTTTTAACAGTACAATTGTCCCACTGAACATGTAGACCTGCAGGGAAGAACCGCACTTCATGATGCAGGTAAGCAAAGGTTTCAGTTGGACATAAATCTTTGTTAAAATGGCTGGGCATTTAAATTAATTTCAGAGTTTAACATGCATATGTTTATGTAATCCATGGAGAAACAGAATGTTATGAATTTTTTATTTACTGAAGTTTGAAATTGGGTAGATTGTACAGCTTAAAAAGATTCATTCAGCCAGTATTTCCAGGCCAAGATGCGAGATATTGAGAGTTCAAAGATGAATAAACCATAACCTTGTTCTCAAGGAGCTGTAAATACCATGTGTATGCTTGGGGACTGGTAGGAGAAATGGAAGAAGGAAGACTTGTCTCTTTCTTAAAAACTGTATTTACCTCATTGACATGTCTGTACCTCATTTTCCTCATCTGCTGAATGAAGTTAAGCATACTACTGCCTTGTGTGTTTAGTCGCTCAGTCGTGTCTGACCCTTTGCGACTCCATGGGCTGTAGCTCAGCAGGCTCCTCTGTCTATGGGGATTCTCCAGGCAAGAATACTAGAGTGGGTTG
Organism: Cervus elaphus; assembly: GCF_910594005.1. Taxonomy (NCBI): domain Eukaryota; kingdom Metazoa; phylum Chordata; class Mammalia; order Artiodactyla; family Cervidae; genus Cervus; species Cervus elaphus. The sequence goes on from NC_057826.1 coordinate 82,622,423, forward strand.
CCAAGCCCTCCTCCAGGGGATCTTTCCAACCCAGGGATCGAACCCAGGTCTCCCACATTGCAGGCGGATTCTTTACCGTCTGAGCCACCAGGGAAGCCCAGTAATGGTTATAACTATTCATGATTAGTGAATAGTGCCTGGCATGTAGTAACTTCTCAATTAATGGTGGTGGTGCTTGTTTTGGTTTAGAGGTATCAGTGCTGAATTTGATATCATTGTAATGTGCTCTATTTTAAAAGAGTTTTATATTAGTAATTTCAAGAATTTTATTAATATCAAAGTTTATCTGCTTTATTCTTTAGGTGTCTTAAAGAAAATGATTAGAAAAAGTTAAATATTTAAGGATTGTTGAAATGTAAGATATTCTGACCCCTGGCTGGACTCTTCTAAGACTGAAATTAATAGTTAACTAGAAGTTCAAAGAAAAGGAAAAAAAAAACAACACACTGTTTCCGTTCATGTATATGGAGTAACTGTGGTAGTTAGAGTGGTCCCTTGAAAAATGTATTATACTTCAAATTTCCTTCAAACTTTCATAACTTGATTTTCTTCCTTTGAAAAAATATGTACTTCTATGATAGTTTAATCTCTTACACAGTGCATTTAAAAAATTTTTGGAACAGAGTACTATTATTTGCAAAGCATTTTTACATACATATCATTTGAGCCTCACAATGACCCCTCCCTGTGAGTTTCTGTAGTTTTTTATTTTTATGATAATTTTGTATTGCTACTTGTATAAAAATAAGTAATTAAAAAAACATAAACCTAGATTCATATGTAATATGCTTATCAAGCTTGTGTAGTTACAGAATCACCAAACAGATTTATTTAAATTTACACCATAAAAAAAATACAGTTCATTTCTGTAGCACTAATTTATTGTGCTTGATAGAAATTTTAAAATGATTTTGCTGCTTAATGAAGTGTGAATTTGTGTCATGTGATATTTCTGTTCTCCTACCACCTTTTCATAGTTATTTTTTAATCAGTCCAACCTTATTAATAATCATTTTAAAAATTATTTTAAAATTTTTATTATGGAAAATTTCAACCATAATGTTAAACTATCATATTAAAATACCTTATACTGTTCATCCAATTTAGACAGTTGTGATCATGTGGCCAATCTTGATTCATTTATACCACCACCCATTATTCTACTCTCCTGACATATTTTAAATCAAATCCAAAACGTCATATAATTCTGTCCATAAACAATTCAGTTTTTATCTCTGAAAGATAATTATTCTATTTTGTAACCTAAATGTAACATCATTATCGCACTTAGTGTGTGTGAAAATAGTTTCAATATCATCTACTCAATGTTCAGCTTTCCCCAGTTATTTTTACTTTTTTAAATACCTGAGGTATAATGATTATACAAAAATTTAGATAATTATATAATATAATAATGTATTGCATATTATTAACAATATGATATTGTATAATTTAAAATATATTAAGAGGGTAGAATATTTTGGTAAGTATTCTCACCAAAAAAAAAAAAAAAACCTCAAACCCCAAAAACACAGACACACAAAACGACACAAGGAAATTTGTGGAAGTGATCCATATGTTTAGTGTCTTGATTGTGGTGATGGTATTACAATATATTCTTTAGTCCAAACTCATCAAAATGTATACATTAAGTGTGTATAATTTTTTCTATATTATAGATTTTATTATCCTTATTTTTAAAACTGGTACAACTTAACCAATTGAAATCTAAATATTTGTCCATTAGGTATATTGATGAAGTTAGAATGAAGACTGAGTTGATATAATAAAAGAACTTTAGTACCAGTTGCTTATTATAAAAATGTTGAGTGGTATATAGGTTAGCACGTGGCTTGAGGTCTTTGATGCACTGAATTCTTTCCATCTTGTTGCTCCACTTTACTCTGGTGTCTTTCTCAGCTACATCATTGCAGCTGGGTTGTAGTCATATCTGTGTTCCAGCCGGCAGCAAAGGGAAGGAGAACTGGGGGAGCAAATGCCCGCGATCTAAGGCCCAGATTTGGAAGTGGTAAACAGCCCTTTATTCCTAATCCATCAACAAGAGAAAAGTCAGTTGGTGGCCTGCAAAGGAGGCCCAGAAATGTAATCTCCAGATAACTAGTCACAGCCCAGCTGCTCCACTGTAGAAGAAGGGGAGAACAGGTTGGTAACAGTCGCCACAGTCCAGCCCTCTGGCCTTCCAAATGTTCCTGCAGCCGCTACTTCCCACACACAGAACCTTTGCCCCCCGCCCCGCCAAGGAGAGGATACGTAATCAGTTCAGTTACTGAGGCCACCTCAGAGTCGGGCTTCTGGGTGCTGTGCTCTTGTTGGCTCTGAGATGGCTCTTCATGGTCCAACAATTGGTAAACGCAAAGAAAAGAAATGTACTCTTCATAATATATAGTGATGAAACAAGACCAGGATAAATAAAGTCTCTGTTCCAGAAAAGGGAGAACTGGGAAATACACAGCAATCACTAATCAATAGTGGGTACCAAATGCTGCTGAGCAAAACTTGCAAAGGCTGAAAGCTGAAGTCTGGGAGTAAATTTCTTGGTTAACTGCTCCATGTGCCCCCCTGGTTCTGTTTCCCATGAGAAATCCCTTGTCATTGTCATCTGTGGGCCCTAGTGCTGCCATCTCGGAGGTTCTTACTTATCTATTATCCTCTAAGACACAGATAAATTGGATGCTGGAAGGTATGCCTTCTGTATAGGCAGCTTAAGTGCAGGAAGAGTTATTGGTTTGGCTGCCTGGGCTTTCGGATTTGGGATAGTACATTCATTCCCTCAGAACCTTGGAAGGTTTCTCGCCTGTTTGTTGCCAGCCACTTTCATATTTATTTCACCATTTATTTTCTGGACATAAAAATTTTAACCCTCCTTTATTTCTTGTCTTTATTTCTAGAGTCATGATTCTCTACCTCATTTTATTTTTTTGGCCAAATTTAGAAAATTTATTTATTTGTAAAATGTTCCATACAGTATAGAACATTAGGTTAATTTACAAGGTTTTAAAAAATTGTTATTGGAGTATAGTTGATTTACAATGTACAAGTAAGTGTATAGCAAAGTGAATCAGTTATGCATATTGCCACTCTTTTTTTTAGATTTTTTTCCCATATAATCCACTAGGGAGTATTAAGTAGAGTTCCCTGTGCTGTAGAGTAGCTCCTTATTAGTTATGTATTTTATATAGAGTGGTGTGTATATGTTAATTCCAATCTCAATTTATCCCTCCCCTCCACCCCCTGGTAACCGTAAGTTTGTCTTCTATGTCTGTGACTCTACTTCTGTTTTGAAAATAAGTTCATTGGTTCTCCACTTCATTTTAATACTGCTATCTCAAAGTCATCTGAAATAATAGTCTTGTATAGGAATATAGTATCCTCAATTCCATCTTTATTCCAGGACTGGACCTTTTTTCGCCCCCTTTCTTTATTTTCCTTATTGCGCAGTCTTTGAGAAAAGTTGTGACTAGCAATAATTTTAGATCTTGCTGTTTGGTAAAGAGAAATAATTAGCTTCCCTATACCTGTGAGGTCCCAAATATCTAGGCACTCTGTTTGCTTCCAACAGTGGGCATAACTAATTTTTGCTTAACCTCATCACTTTCTTAAAATACCTTACTAAAAGCAGTAAGCAGCTGTCAATATGTACTAAAATTTTGACTCTCTTCTGTTGCTTCACCTAGAAAGGTTCCATAGTCACATGGTGTACCTTTTAAATTAGAACACATGATAAATCTAGCAAATGTTTTGCTACAACATGAGAAAAATCACAAGATTCCTAGCCTGAAATACATTTTACTGACCACCTAGTATCCATCCAGTAAACCGGTGCCATGTAATTTAGTTATTTGTTTAGTTATTAGCAGGGCCTGACTTCCAGTAGCAATTTTTGTCTTGATTAGGGATAAGATTCTACCTCTGTGACAAAATAACATTGGCTTTTAAAAAACACAGTTTCTTTCATGTCACAGCCCTGATGATCAGATTGGCTTGTTCCTCTGTTCCATATGGTCCTGCAGGGACCCAGATTACTTCCATTTTGCACTTCTGCCATTGCCTAGGGTGTTGTCCTCTTCTTTAAGGCTAAAGCTGACAACAGGTATCCGTTTTCCTGCTAACAGGAAAGAGAAAGATTATGGAGGAATGTGTAACCACATTTTGCAGCCCTAGCCTCAGAAGGTAGCACATATCCCTCCGGTCAGACTCAACTGGCATGATCTAACTCATGTACTCTTGCCTGCATGCAAAGGAGCCTGGGACCTGTGGTCTAGGTGAACCACCGTGTGACTGGCACAGTTTTATTACCACGGAAGAACGGTGAACAGCTAACGTTCTCCACCATAGCACCTTCAATACTGACTTGACTTATGCAATATGTATAACTCTCAAGTTTTTATCCATTGCATTTGTTCATTATTATTTGGACCTGAATGGTTGTTCATTTCATAATTCTGGAGTTAATGTATTTGATTTCAGTTTTATCTTTTTTAAAAGGTTGATGGTATATTTTATATAAAAGATTGCTGGATTAAAGACATCAGAAATGAAAAATTTACTTGATTTTTTTAAATGTATGTTTGGTTTTACTTTATTGAATTTTACAAAAAAAAAAAAAAGAACATTGACTTAGTTCTTTTTGTGCAGATAATCTAATATCAACTCATAAAATTTTATAAAAACTCATGGGAAATATAAACACACTTTATGAATTTGACCATTTTTTCCTGATATAAATATGAACTCTAGTGTCAATCAGAGAAGAAGCATGATGTGACTTTGTAATACAATTTTTAGCAAAATGACCCTGCTTTTTGCATAATTAAGGTCAGACATTGCAGTTTCTGCTTTGAAAGGGCATGTGAACTATGTGAGTCATACTTTATTAACTGTAGCTCTTCTATTTAAAAAAAAAAAAGAAAGGATATGATTCTTTAAAAAAAAATCTCAGCTAATACTTCAAGGGTGCAGTCAGTTATAGCCATATTTTAAAATATACTCTAATAGAAAATTTAAGTTTGATTTTCATTGTCAGTGTTTACCCTTAGAACAGCAGTATATTCTTATCTTCTATAAGAATGACAGTATTCCTTGGTTCTAATAAATTATATAAAACTTACAAAATGATCTTGTCTAATCCATTTTCAGATAGAAAAATCAATGCTTATAATGCTAAACTGAGAGTGAAGGATGTAAAGCTTGGTATTTTAGGGATTGAAGAATTTAGGCCTTATATGGGTCTTGCAAAACACCACGTGTTACCAGCAGATGTTCACCATTTATCATTTTCCTTTGTTCCTCAAAGCTATGGCAGACTGTCCTTCTAGCATACAGCTGCTCTGCGACCACGGGGCCTCGGTGAATGCCAAAGATGTAGTAAGTCAGTTTATGTTTATTGTCATTTCAACTCATGGATTCTAACTTTCACATTTTGGGAGATTTGTTGTCTTAATGCTGTCTTATTTTTTTGTTGCTTAGGATGGGCGGACACCGCTTGTTCTGGCTACTCAGATGTGTAGGCCAACAATATGTCAACTGCTGATAGATAGAGGGGCGGATATTAATTCCAGAGACAAACAAAACAGGTAATTCTTTTATCAAGGTTCCTTAGACACGAACTGGATGCCCAGTGATCCTGAAGCTCTGCTGTTGTGACCTGGCCTTTCCACCTCCTGTGGTTCTCCCTTCCTTGGAATTAGCATTCACTACTTAAGAGGGGAGAGGGAAATACTCGAAATATATGCAGTGACTATGGCCTGTGTTTGAGTCAAAGAACTGAAGAAAGAGGAATTGTATCCTAGTTATTTTTAACGTTTAAAATAACCTTTAGTGAAACGGGCTCAAATAAGGAAGAAGAATAAAAAGCTACATCTACAATCTGCTTCTTCATTAGTGAATCTTGAGAGTAAAGGAGTTCTTGGCTGTCCTGGAGATGGACATGTTTCAGTGTAGATTTTCTCACGGTATTTTCTCTCCTTTCTACCTGGGCACAATGCCACCTCCTTCTCTGAAACTCAGTTCATTTCTGTACCCCAATACAGATCCCATTCATTTACTTCTGCATCTGTGTTTGATGTTGTTTTAATTGATGTGTACTAACAATTTCTGTCTGTGTTTCTCCCTGTCTTCTTTTCTGGGCTTAGTGTATCATACCACTTGTTATATTGTAATTCTGATGTCTATAGTCACAGAGGTTCTGACAACAAAGTATCCAAAATATGCCCATTTCACCAGGTGAAGCATTATAATAATTTATGACAAGTTTCTGAGATTTTTATAGATGAATACTAGTCAAATTGTTGGTTTCTTTTCAGTTTATTTTATTCTTTTAAACATGTATTCTATTGTTTGTAGTTCACTGGAAGTAGGTAAGTATAATTAGTCTTTGGATGTCAGATTTTATAGCTCTGATCGTTTTTACTGTTCAGGCATCCCAAAGGAGGAAATTCTTAAGCAATTTAATCATTAGTGTGATTTTTAAGAAAGTGACTTTTTTATATTACTTTGTTTTTGTGATACTATAATCTGGCTCCAAGCATGATTAATAAAATTTGATATAAAAATAAATTTTAGATCAGAGAGGCGTGATCTGGCTGATCCATGTATATAATGTCTTGTTTAATAGATCTTATGTTTTTCCAAGTATGTTTATCTCTTTTTTCATTGCTGTGTTGTGCTTAGTCATGTCTGATTCTATGTGATCCGATGGACTGTAGCCCGCCAGTCTCCTCTGTCCATGGAATTCTCCAGGCAAGAACACTGGAGTGGGTAGCCATTCCCTTCTCCAGGGGATCTTCCTGATCCAGGGATTGAACCCGGGTCTCCTGCATTGCAGGAAGATTCTTTACCATCTGCGCCACTGTAAACTAAGGGAAGCCCTGCAAACTAAGACACAAGCACATGTTTTTATAAATGCAATGGAGTTAAAATATAAAACAAAAATATGAAGTCAAATCTGTGTGTGTAACAATATAGCTTTTATTTTATTTTATTTTTTTAACAATATAGCTTTTAAAAGTCATATCTGTTCTTTAGGAATGGGGCCTCTGAAAGAGATTTCTGAAATATTTTTTGTATCCTCCTTATGGTCTTTTATTCTTCTGTCTTCCCTTGTAGGACTGCTCTCATGCTAGGATGCGAGTATGGTTGCAAAGATGCAGTAGAAGTCTTAATCAAAAATGGCGCTGATGTAACCTTGCTGGATGCCCTTGGCCATGATAGTTCTTACTATGCAAGAATTGGTGACAATCTGGACATTCTAACCTTACTGAAGACTGCATCGGAAAATTCCAACAAAGGTACCAGCAGTTTTTTGTCACTAGAAAGTGCTAGTTAATAAAGCATGCTAATAAAGAACAGCTTTTTAAGATTTACGTGGTAGAGCTACAGTATTTGTAAGGGGCAAAACACTCCTTACTTTAAGCAGTACTGGTTCATCTCCCTCTCTGCCCCAGCTGTGCAGGTTTACATTACAGTCACTCATTTTGAGGCAGTGTGTGTTACATTTACTGTCTAGCTTATCCACTCAACCCTCCTCTACTGTGGAGTAATTTAAGAACTGAAAAGAAAGACTCAAATAAAGGGCTTTACTAATACATATTTTTTGATGAGGGGTGAGGGATTTAAGGTCTTATACTTAAAAAGTTTTAAAGAATCATTGTTTAAACGTGTATATAAAATATTCAACCAAGATTTATTGAATACTTGTGTCAAGTACGTTTCTATGCTTATTAAAGAGAAATTGGAAAGTACAGAAAAGCACAGCAAGTAAAATTAGCCACTCATTCTGCCACTTCCCTGCTGGCTCAGATGGTAAAGCGTCTGCCTACAATATGGGAGACCCAGGTTCAATCCCTGGGTCAGGAACATCTGGAGAAGGAAATGGCAACCCACTCCAGTATTCTTGCCTGGAAAATCCCATGGATGGAGGAGCCTGTGCAGTCCATGGGGTCGCAAAGAGTTGGACCCGACTGAGCGACTTCACTTTCTGCCACTGACGAGCCTCTACTAACATTTTGAGGAATATTCTTCCCCAGTCTATTCACTATGCATAAAATTGAAGTCACCTGTAGTAAGCTATAGATTACTTTTTGTGTAATACAGTTTAAAGACTTTTCCCTCATAAGTATTTTTTCTACAGTATGATTTTTATTGATGCATAAAATTCAATCTGTTTACATTTAATTTGGTTAAGTAATTTTCTATAGGTGTTATTTAAGTTGCTTACAGTTTTTACTAATGTAAATAACCATTTAGTGACTGTCCTTATGTGTAAATGTTTTAGCATGTTTTTATTATACCCTTAGAATCACTTCCTAGAAATTGAGTCAGGAGGTTTCAGGTTATGCACATTTCTTTAAGCTTTTGATATATATCAACAAGTTGCCTTCTCATTTAGGAGTGTTTTCAATTTTGCATTGTTCACCTCCCTCCCCTCCCTAGCATTGAATATTATCTACATAGATGTTATCCTAGGGAAAAAATACTTTACCAATTAGATAGGCAAAAGTGATGTTTCACTATTGTTTTAACTGTAAGGTAGTAAGCTATAAAGAAAGAAATTTATTTCTTTAATATTGACTTAATTATATAATTAGGGAATGGAAATCTACCTGAGTTAACCTTCTTTCTCACTGTTCCTCTTTCTCCTCTCTTTCCCTCTCTTTAAATCTTCAGGGAGAGAACTTTGGAAGAAAGGACCATCTTTACAACAGGTTAAAAATTATGTATATTGTACAATTTAAGTAAAGTGCTTAGCAAACCTGGTTAATGGTTATGTTTAACTGTTTTGAGTTTAAATTCATGTTGTTCTCTCTTCTCAGTTAATCATGCCCATGTAGAACCTAGGTCATGAGATCCTGAGGCTTTATACAGATACTGTCACTCAGCTTGAGACAGTGGGTCTTAATTACAATGAATGTATCCAGTGGGCAATAAGCAACCTCCTGATCACTGGTCTTGAACATACAGCCCTTTCAAGTGTGAAATATTGCACCTTGTTGAGATTCTTTGATGATGAATATTAGTCTGGCAGACCATAGACAGTTTTCTATTTTCACTTAGTAACAGAACCAAATATATCCTGAGGTGGGAAAATTCTTTCAGTGCAATAAGAAGTGAAGAAAACAATTCAAGGAAGACTATATATGTGACTTCAATGCCTCGTTAACATTTTGATTTTCTTTTTTCTTTTTTGCTGTGTGTATTTAATTTAATGAGGACTTGACTTTAAAGGGGGCTTCCCTTGTGACTCAGCTGGTAAAGAATCCACCAGCAATGTGGGAGACATGGGTTTGATCCCTGGGATGGGAAGATCTCCTAGAGAAGGGAAAGGCTACCCACTCCAGTATTCTGGCCTGGAGAATTCCATGGACTGTATAGTCCATGGGCTCTCGAAGAGTCGGACACAACTGAGTGACTTTCACACTGACTTTTTAAAAAAACACAGTACATGAAGTAATTCATCCCTTGCACTAACTTTATTATCAAATCACTACTTAACCCTGGTTTTGTGTCTCAGCAGATGTCTGATTATTCCCCCTATTCTCTTTGAGTTAAAATGAGTGGGGTTGCTTTACGCACTCTAACCATCTTGCCCAAAGCTAGTGTAGGCAACTCTCCTCTTCTGCTGGCTGTTCCCTTCCAGGCTTTCAGCTTTTCTCTAGTGAGAAGGACCTGAACATTTTCAAACCCTGAAGAGAAAGTAATCAGGTACCTTCTCAACCATCCTGTCATCATTCTGCATCATTTCTCTAGCCCGCACCTGAATCTGAAAGCTATATGAAAGCATGCTGCCTTTTCAGTCCATCAGAATTAAGTAATATGTCCATGCATGGGTCATGTCTACTTGTCAGTTTTTTTCCATCTGGAGCAGCTGTCTCTTTAGATAACCTAAGTTGGGGTAGAGGGAAATAAAATGTACACTCTTATAACTGTACCAGTCATCTCACCCAGATTCAGAGAAAAATGATTCTGAAATATATAGGTATTTAAAAGAAAGAATTATTGAATATTAATATGGCAATGGTATCTTAATGAATAAGTTATCTAAATGAATTCATGAAATTAATATTCTACTAAGAACAATGAAACTTATTTCAGTTATTTATTAAATACATTTTATAATAGCTGTTATAAATAGGATTTGTTTCCGTACTAAAGGACATGTAATCCTTGTTATCAAGACGCCTATAGTTTAAAAATAAGATGTATTCAGTTACTTACTTATTACTGTTCTAAGTGCTGGGGATATCAGTGTTCCAAGTCCCTGCTCTCATGGAGCTCCCAGCCTAGTGAGAGAGATGAATAATAAACAAGTAGGTATTTAGTATCCTAGGAGATGCTTTGAAGACCAGCAGAACAGGATGAGGGGAGGCAGAGACAGAGGGCAGGAAGCTATTTTAGATGGTGTGGTCAGGAAGTGACATTCCAGCAGAGGTCTGAAGGAAGTGAAGAGGGAGCCAGGGGCTCTGTGGGTGAAACCTCAAGGGCAGAGGGAGTGGCAAGTACCAAGCCTCTGATGAGGGAACGTGTCTGACATGCCCAAGGGGGCAGTAGAGGGCCAGAGGGACAGGGACCAGAGGGAAGGCGAGGGCAGGACATGGTATGAAGAGACTGGTCAGATTCCACGTGAGAACGGACCTTTGCTAGAAGCAATGAAGCTAGAAATGTAGTTTGGGCCAAATTGTGGATACGAAGTATCATCTTAATGGGAACTTTTTTCCCCTCCAATTCCAAATCCAAGCTCATTAGAATGATAGTTTAAACACTTGATTAAACAAAACTCAACAAATAATGCAAAATGTAATAACCTTAGAGAACTAAGGCATTTACTTTTTTATTTGGTTTTTTAGCTGTCAAATTATTGTGTAGATTTACAGATCAATTTGGGCAAAAAAAGGTTATTTTCTCTCTTGTTTAATGATTGTGTTGTGTTTTTATTAAAGCAAATCTCTAAGCTGGAATAAAGTTTCAAAGCAGTAAGTGTACAGAAACAGATCATGTACCAGCCAAGTCATGTAGCTTTCGTCAGTGCATTGTCTGTCTCTTTCTTTTCACACCCTTTGATATTTTATTTCATCAGTACTCAAATAATTTCCATATTTTTCTTTCAATATTAATATAACTCTCCCTTCTCTTTTTAAACACCAATTCCCTTGTTTTGGGAATAGTAGCTGATGCTTTTTAGTATAACTTTGAGTTTTGCTTCTAGTATAAATTCTTCTTTTTAAAATTTTGTGACTTTGGTGAAAATAAATAGTTAATAATAGAGATTTTAAATTCTGTTATTTTTTAGTATTTAAAAATAGACTATATTTGTTCCATTTAAAACCTATATTGTTATTTTTTCCATTTGGAGTTTTAAGTGGAAACACTGCCACCTTGTGTTTTGTACAGGAAAATTAAAACTTGGTTAAGCTGAAAAATCACTAATTGGGTATATTTCCTGTTGAGGAAAATGTACTTTTCTTTATTCTCACACTTGCTAACCTGTGTTTTCATATGTTTTACCAAAGCGAAATTTGTCTCAGATGTTAGATGAAGTAAATATGAAGTCAAATCAGAGGGAGCATCAAAACGTTCAGGTAAAAAGAAAAACATTGGTATCTTCCTTTGCAGAGAATTCCAGTGTTGTTTGTAGTGAGGTTTGGGACAAGAAAGGAAGCAAAAATGGGACGTGCTGTGGACAAGTAAGGGCAGGAGGAGAAGCTTGTTATATTTTGTGATTCTATTTCTTGCCTTATTCCTTCTAAAAGAATTGACTTTTGATATGAATGTTTGTGTCAGTATTATCTTACAGAAAGCATTGTTTTAATATACTTTAGGAAGTAAATAACTTTATATAACTTTTTGTTGATTTAAATATATCTGTTTTAGGCCATAAATCATACATTTGTATTTATTTCAGAAAATTAATTATAATGACAAAATGATTATCACTGTGAATAAAACAAAATCTGAACATTTTCTTAAATTTTAAAATTTTGACTAAAAAATATTTTTGTTATCCACACAGTAGTTTTACCTTTTATGTTCATTAAAGTGTTCAAATAATGATTATTATTTGGGTTGCATTGGAAGATGAGCCATAATTAAATGGTTTACTTTGTGACAAATACTACTAAAATATAAGTTGAATAACCTTTTCTGTACAATGAAGCAAAAGCATTTTGGGGGGATTTCATAGTTTACTCTGTAGTGTTAAGAAAGTGAACTATAGCCTTAAATGTTTTATCAGAGCACTGAAGTGATGATGATTAGGTTAACAAAGTGTAAGAATATTCTTCAGTTTTTTAAACTCATTAATTTGAGAGGTGTTTGGCAAAAGTTAAGATGACATATTCTTCTGCTATTTTCTATTTCTAGATGATGCTTTTATTTCTTATTTATTAGAATCATGATTTGCTGTCTTATATATAGCTATGTTTATTAGTTATCATAGAACTGTAATTTTCTACATTATTTCTCATGTATAGATTTTGTTATTTAAATGTCATTGAAATTATTGTATCTTTATACTTAAAGCTGTTTGTATGTGTATATATTTATGCTAGTGAGCTGCTTTCAGAAATTTCTTCCATAAGAGTTGCTCCTTTAAAGTTGGCCTAGCATCTGTTTTCTTTACTGTTGAAGGATCTGGAGATTGAAAATGAAGATCTGAAAGAGAGGTTGAGAAAAATTCAGCAAGAACAGAGAATATTATTGGATAAAGTCAATGGTTTACAACTACAGCTAAATGAGGTAAATAATCTGCACAATACCAAAAACATCCAGAACTATTTTACTGTGAGTCATCATCATTGTCAATAACAAATTGTTAATGATCAAACCCTCCCAGCAATGTGTCAGATGCTAAAGGCGGTAAAATCAGATCATTGCCCTTGAGGAAAGTTAGATCTTATTAAGACCTTTACATGAAGGTGTAGGTGAAGTTGCTCAGTCGTGTCTGACTCTGCAACCCCATGGACTGTAGTCTACCAGGCTCCTCCATCCACGGGATTTTCCAGGCAAGAATACTGGAGTGGGTTGTCATTTCCTTCTCCAGGAGATCTTCCTGACCCAGGGATTGAACCCTGGTCTCCTGCATTGTAGGCAGACGCTTTATCGGCTAAGCCACCAGGGAAGTTTCATTACATGAAACTTAATGTCAAATCTAAGAACAGAGAACACTGTTGGTCTATGGTGATAACACTGGAGTTGTGGGATTGGAGAGGAAGGAATGGACAGGAGTGAGGAGGAAGAGCAAGTAAGAGTTGTAAGGAATTGACAGGCTGTCAGAAGAGCCTGAAGTGCATGTGAGCAAGGTTAGTGAGACGAACGAATACAGCGGGAGCACAGGAGTGGGGGCACAGGCATCTCCTCACATGCTTGACCCCAGGCTCAATGACATGCACGTCTGTTTAAAAGGTATTTGCCAAGCTCATGCTTCTTAAAATAAACTTGTCAAGAGTGAAAATACATTTCTTCTTCTTTTTAAATTTAGGAAGTAATGGTGGCTGATGATCTGGAAAGTGAGGTAGGATGATTAAGTTTTACTTTAAAGCTGTAAAATACTATGTAAATTGAAGAGAATATTGCAGTAGAAGTTTTAAGTCCTAAACTGAGATGGAGATGGAATTGCTTTTTTGGTTAATTGTTCAAAGGGAAAAACAAAACCTATGTGTGACTGTAAAATTATGTTTTGAGAATAGTGGCATGGGTTATTGTAGGCATTTTGCTGTTACTCCTCTGAATGTCTCATTTTTCATGAGACTTGTTGTGAAAAGATATAAAATTCTAAGCATTATAAAGAAAATGTCTGAAAATAGTATGACTTAAACCAAACCACAGAAATTTGAATTTTTCATAATGTTGTTTGTATATTTTGTATATTATTGGTATATTGGTATGAAGTTTGACTAATAGTTTAAAAATCTACCAGCTTATAGAATTCATTAACGATAGTCCTCAAAGTAATTCTAATGCACATTTTCTGTAATACATTTCATGCACATGTATTTCAAGCACAGTATGATTTCAAGCACAGTATGATTTTGTGCTGTATTTATTCCTTTTCATTTCAGAAAGAAAAGCTGAAGTCCCTTTTGGCAGCCAAAGAAAAGCAACATGAAGAAAGCCTAAGAACTATTGAAGCTCTGAAAAGTAGATTTAAGTATTTTGAGGTACAGAAAGCTTAAATAAAGTATTTTGTGTAACTTACAATGGAAGTGGTAAATGGCTTGAAGTCAGACTTGAATTTGAATTATCACTCTCTCTTTTATAGTGTGACCTCAGGTGATTCATTTAAAGTCTCTGAGCTTTTTGCTGCTTTGGCAAAATTGGGGTGATTGTCCCGTTTCCCGCAGAGTTGTCGTAAAGTTTAAATGAAATAATTGAAATTGACTAAACGAATATTTAGTTCAGTTCCAGTTTCTCTTCCCCAACCTTCCTCTTTGTCCATTTTTACCATTTCAAGATGTCATACTTTTACCTGTAAAATTACAGTGATTCTGATAGTGTTAATAAAAAGCATCATTTAAATGAATAGTGGTAATTCCAGGATTATCTCAGAAAGAGCCTGGTGCATGTACAAACTTGTTTGGTGAGGGTAGTGTGTTAATAAGGCTCAGGTCATATACTTATCTTTTGTTGACTCAGTTAGCTCTTAGTTTTTCCAAGACTATGTTTTTCTAAAAACTTTTATTCAAAATGCAATATATGTTAAAAAGTATATGTTAAAGTGGATAAGTTGAAGGATTTTCACAAATTTCACAAATCAAACCTCCTAGATCAGAAAATAGCACATCACCTTTATCCAGAAGCCTCCTCATGCTCCCTGAACCAAGGGTGACCACTCTCCAGACCTGCAACTGAATAGATGTGTTTTGCAAGGCCATAATACATATTTTTATAAATGTTGTTCAGCACTGGGGTCGCTGAAGAGAGTAGCTGATTCCAATGTGAGTCTTTTATCTTTATTATGAGATATAACTCCAAAATACATAGCAAAAGTCAATTTTTTCTTTGTAAATAAAAAAAAAACGGGTATTGCTATGAAAAAGAATATAAAGACATGGATGTAACTCACAGATATAATGCTGGAGGAAAGAAATCAGATGCAAAGAGCACTTACTGCATAATTCCTTTTCTATGAAGTGCAGAACTAGACACAGCTAATCTATGCTGACACAAGGCTAATCTATGCTGATACAAAGCTCATCTATGCTGATGTGGTATTCTTAGCACCTGACCATCCTTTCAAACCTTTCTGTGTACATGTATGTGTGTGTGCACTCAGTCTCTGAGTCGGGTCTGACTCTGTGACTCCCATGGACTGCAACCCACCAGGCTCCCCAGTTCATGGGGTTTTCCAGGCAAGAATACTGGAGGAAGGTGCCATTTCCACCTCCAGGGGATCTTTCCAACCCAGGGGTTAAGCCCGTGTGTCCTGTGTCTCTGGCGTTGACTGGAGGATTCTCTACCACTAAGCCACCTGGGAAGCCCCTTCTTTGTACATAACTTTTGTTATATACATGAATTCATCAGATGGAATCTTATTATACATCCTATTTTATAAGTTTTTGCATTCAGTATAATGGGGACATTTTCCCCAATCAAATGAATTTTTATGCTGGAAATGATTTTTAACCATCCAAGAGAAAATTATAAGGTCTGCTTTATTTGTGACCCAGTGTTTATGAAAGCCGTTATTAAAAACTAAGGAATCGTTATTTGTAATATGGAATATCCACTGCTATCTCACCTCCCTTGAAAGTCTTCATAAACTGCCACCAGCATTGCTGCATTATGTGTAATATTTAGTTCAGTTCAGTTCAGATGCCCAATCATGTCCAACTCTTTGTGACCCAATGGATTACAGCACGCCAGGCTTCCCTGTCCATCACCAACTCCCGGAGCTTACCCAAACTCATGTCCATTGAGTTGGTGATGCCATCCAACCATCTCATCCTCTGTGGTCCCCTTCTCTTCCTGCCCTCAATCGTTCCCAGCATCAGGGTCTTTTCAAATGAGTCAGGTCTTCGCATCAGGTGGCCAAAGTATTGGAGTTTCAGCTTCAACATCAGTCCTTCCAATGAACACGCAGGACTGATCTCCTTTAGAATGAGCTGATTGGATCTCCTTGCAGTCCAAAGGCTCTCAAGAGTCTTCTCCAATACCACAGTTCAAAAGCATCAATTCTTTGGCGCTCAGCTTTCTTTATAGTCCAACTCTCACATCCATACATGACTACTGGAAAAACCGTATCCTTGACTAGACAGACTTTTGTTGGCAAAATAATGTCTCTGCTTTTTAATATGCTGTCTAGGTTAGTCATAGCTTTTCTTCCAAGGAGTAAGCGTCTTTTAATTTTATGGCTGCAGTCACCATCTGCAGTGATTTTGGAGCCCCAAAAAATAAAGTCTGACACTGTTTCCACTATTTCCCCATCTATTTCCCATGAAGTGATGGGACCAGATGCCATAATCTTAGTTTTCTGAATGTTGAGCTTTAAGCCAACTTTTTCATTCTCCTCCTTCACTTTCATCAAGAGGCTCTTTAGTTCTTCTTCACTTTCTGCCATAAGGGTGGTGTCATCTGCATATCTGAGGTTATTGATATTTCTCCCAGCAGTCTTGATTCCAGCTTGTGCTTCATCTAGCCCAGCATTTCTCATGATGTACTCTGTGTATAAGTTAAATAAGCAGGGTGACAATATACAGCCTTGACGTACTCCCTTTCCTGTTTGGAACCAGCCTGTTGTTCCATGTCCAGTTCTGACTGTTTCTTCCTGTCCTGCATACAGATTTCTCAGGAGGCAGGTCAGGTGGTCTGGTATTCCCATCTCTTTAAGGATTTTCCACAGTTTGTTGTGATCCACACAGTCAAACACTTTGGTGTAGTCAATAAAGCAGAAATAGATGTTTTTCTGAAACTGTCTTGCTTATTCGATGATCCATCGGATGTTGGCAATTTGATCTCTGATTCCTCTGCCTTTTCTAAAACCAGCTTGAACATCTGGAAGTTCATGGTTCACATATTGTTGAAGCCTGGCTTGGAGAATTTTGAGCATTACTTTAGTCTAGCATGTGAGATGAGTGCAACTGTGTGGTACTTAATATGTAGGCATTTTCTTTATTTTTACAGAACAAGTTTGGGAAACATGGATATTTTAGAACAAGGCTAATTTTATGTTGTAACTCATGCATTTGTTGTCATTTGAGTCATCAAGGCAAGGTAATAAGTCCAAACTAAGTTTTTCGAATTTCTTATGTGCCATGGCCTCCCTTCACCCATTCATCTATAAGCCCATTTACTACCTACTGCAGATTCTAGTATTACATATTATTTAGAACAAAGAGCTTACCTAAGTTTACAGATCTTTTCCCATACCCTTGGGGCAATAAGTATTAGTGGGACATTAATTTAGTTATTGAACTGTGGGCCGTTTTTATCATGGTCACTTACCAGAGTTTGACACACAGCCATTAGTATGAATATAGACAAATATAGAAACATGATGTACATCTGCATATCTTTACTCTTGACAGTATAGTATTTTAATTTCTGTTAGGTTCTTTGTACTTGGCTAACTTGGGATAGGGATCAATCCAAGTATACTTTAACTCAGAGTATCTAAATTTTCTCTCTTTTTCTCCTTTTCCTAACTGATGCATTGGTGGATTTATTATGAACTATATGCAGTTCTTTGCCTCAGTTTTATTTCCTGCTCTCTGTCTCTGTTACCTTCAAAGGTAATTAGCATTTTATAAATCTGAAATAAAGGGTTAGGCTAATGTTTCATAGTTGATGAGTTAAGGTTTCTGCTCCCCAATGGTGATATAGTAAATTGATTTCTTGGTGAGAATGTGGCATTTCCTTCCTTTTGAGGTAAAGAAGCAGCAGAGAGTACGTATTCAAAGTTGTTTCAGTTCATTTGGAGCTTGCTTTTCTTTTGAACAGTCAAAGTTTTTTCTTGAAATACTTGCTGCTTTTATTAAAATGCTTAGTGAAGTAGTTTATTCCCAACTGATCTCGCTAATTGTGCTTTGCCTTTTTGTGAGTTTGAGTAGAATAATACCCAGGAGAAACAAGGAATGTTGAAAATGTGGTTTTATGACTGGATCATTTAGAGCTAAAATAGATATAGAATTTAACAAAATTGAAGCAGTATTCATCTAAAATGTTTTAATGTATTCTTCTGATTTCAGAGTGATCATTTAGGATCAGGAAGTCATTTCAGTAAGTATAAAAGTATAGATTATCATTACAGTTCACCCAGTTTAAGCAAAAAAGAATGTTTTTTCTGACTATATATGATACTCCTGCTGCAAAACTTCATCAACTACTTGTATCTTATACCTCAGCATGGCGCAGGGAAGAGGTTAAAATGACTCCTGTAGTCTCTTAGCAGAAAATCTGCTAATCACTAAGGCTCTGATTTTCCTTAGGACCTAAATTTTTAAATTGTGTGCTGTACAAATTACCAGATTTGCATATTGATTGTTAAGACATTTAACTTATGATATTTGGGACTTGCTCTTTATTGAAAGAGATGTAAACATAGTTTTCTGATTTGGAAAAATCTTTGGATATAACCTCATGCAGGTAAGCATTTTAGAATTTAGATGTTCCATAAATATTTCTTTATTATTTTAAGACTTTACATAATTAATCTTCACTGTGTTTATTCTCCAACTTTAAAGTTTCTCTATAAAATCTAATTTTTTGCTTCCTATCGAATATTAAATTATTCCTTAGCTAAGTACAGTTGTAATATTTATCCTATAAATTGCAAATGATATCATTTTTATTTTGACTATTAACATACATATTTTATAATAATCATTTAACTTATTTAGCCTAACAGTTTTACATAATTCTAAAAACCAACTTCATATCTACTCAAAAGAATATACATACTTTCCTTATATATATAGAAAAATAAGTTAAAATATGGCCATTTTAGAACAGGGTAATTTTATTTTGTAACTCATGCTTCTTTTTTATTTGAATAATAAAGGAGATAATAACACCAAATTAATGCTTAGCCTTCTTTGGTATGGATATTTAAGGTATCCTTTATTTGGATTTATTTAGGGAAAGAAGATATGCTTCTTAAACAAGGTCAGATGTACATGACAGAATCACAGGTAATGTTTTATTTAAAAAAATATTTATAAAAATATTTGTGCCTTTTTAAAAGGAGGAAAGCAGCATTGTTTATTTATCATCTATATATACATTGAATTAAGTTTTCATTATCAAAGAAAAATTGGTCTTGTGGTCTTGAGTTTAGTAAAAGCAGATACGCTGTTTAGTGCCGTCTAGAGTATTTTTGGTGACAGTGACTTAAAAGATTTGAATTACAATTTCATTGTCTTTGATATTAGGCCTCTATTCTTTAACAGCAGTTGGCCAACTCTTCGTAATTGCCCATTTACAGGGGAGACAGGTATGAATAATTCAAAAGGCATTCATTTTGACTTTGAGATGTATTGTTCCTGGAATTCAAATGTGTATTCTATATTTGGGAAATTTACCTGAAAATAATGGAGAAGGAAATGGCAATCCACTCCAGTATTCTTGCCTGGAAAATCCCATGGACAGAGGATCCTGGTAGGCTACAGTCCATGGGGTGGCAGATAGTCGGACATGACTGAGCGACTTCACTTCACTTCACCTCAAAATAAAGCTTCCAAGAGGGAGTGTTGTCTGATTCTATTGCTTAGCTGCTCTTCACTTTTAGTTTCCAGTGGATACAAGGTTTGCCTTCCTAGTACCCTCTATGAACTGCAGAACTGATAAATATTTGGACTTTTAAAGGTTTTATATATATACCTTCATCATCCGTGGGCAGAGTGAATTAGCCTATATGATGTCTAGGGTCCCTCTAAGTTGGAAACTTCTAAGATTCTAAGTTGAGAGAATGGATGTCAATTAACTGAATAATATTTAAGAAGATAAGATAAATATTTGATTGTAGTAAAATAAGTATGAGAATTGTGAAGCTGTGTAAGTAATTTGTTGGTGAATTATAGTAGTCTTAGTCCAAAGATAATTGGTAAGTTGAAAGCAGACTGAGGCTGAGAAATTATTCCATGTTGTTAATTTTCTTCTTTGGGTTTCCCAGGTGGCTCAGTAGTAAAGAATCCACCTGCCAATGCAGGAGACATGTTTTTGATCCCTGGGTTGGGAAGATCCCCCAGAGGAGGAAATGGCAACCCACTCTAGTATTTTTTGCCCGGAGAATCTCATAGACAGAAGAGCCTGGCAGGCCATCGTCCATAAAATTGCAAAGAATCAGACACGACTGAGCGACTAGGCACAGCATGGTTTTCTTCTTCATCAATGGGAAGGCAGTGTTAATTGAAGTGAACAACAGTAAAACCTGCCTATTAAAATAGTAGGACATACTCATAGCACATGGCTTTTATCAGTATTTTAAAAGAGCCCTTACTGTAATAGGGTGGATAGGGAAAAATAGAAATAGTTAAATTTAATATTTCATGATTATATGTTCTGTGTTCTGGTACTTATGATATATTTCAGTGAGAACTTAAATTATACTTCTTTTTGTCAGCATTTAATAGAAGAAACAAGATGTTGATTCAATTTTGTAGTAAGAGTGTATGGTAAATTCTAATTTATCATTCTGTTTGAAAGAAGAAAACATGTTTATATTTTGTGAATTGATTAATATCATTCTCTTGATTCTTATAATAGCTAGGTTTATTTTGGTATTATTTTTATAATTTAAACATTACACTGATGTTAGCATTGAGGGAACTCAGAGGTCAATATATGTTATTAGATAATAATATATCATTCTATAAAATTATTTGCAGATTTAAAATTGCAAAACCCTTGTTTTTACTCAAGGGTTCTGATGACTTTCTTCAGAATTTGAAGTTCTAAGCAGATTATGTGCCATAAGACATAGAAATAGTAAATGGATTTTGATCAGTTGACATTCATCGGTAGATATTATAAAAAGAGAAAGAGAAAAAAGTCCCCAGAGGCCACAACTGTTTCCTTCTTTGGTCTGCCAGAAATACACGTAAAGTGAACAGGCTTTCCAAATGTCACTGCATCAAGGAAATCATGCCTAGAACTGTTTTTCTTACCTCAAAAATCAGTACTACTATGTTTTTCTAATATACTAGTCTGGAAACCCTTTGGCTACTGATGATGTGGCAACTTTATAAGTTTGGTAAATAAGTGTCTTCTTTAGGCTTTTGGGATTGATATTTTATTGTGTTACTATTATTTTTGCAGTGTACTTCCACAGGCATGCCAGTCCATATGCAAAGCCGATCTATGTTAAGACCACTGGAGCTAGCCTTACCTAACCAAGCCTCATATTCGGAAAACGAAATTTTAAAGAAAGAATTAGAAGCGATGAGAACTTTCTGTGATTCAGCAAAACAGGACAGACTCAAACTCCAAAATGAACTGGCTCATAAGGTGGCGGAGTGCAGAGCCTTAGCGCTGGAGTGTGAGAGGGTGAAAGAGGACTCAGACGAGCAGGTAAAGCAGCTGGAAGATGCCTTGAAAGACGTGCAGAAGAGAATGTATGAGTCGGAAGGTAAAGTGAAACAAATGCAGACACATTTTCTTGCCTTGAAAGAGCACCTGACAAGTGATGCAGCTACTGGGAACCACAGACTGATGGAGGAACTGAAGGAGCAGTTGAAAGACATGAAAGTGAAATATGAAGGTGCGTCTGCAGAAGTGGGGAAGTTGAGAAACCAAATCAAACAAAATGAAATGTTAGTTGAAGAGTTTAAGAGAGATGAGGGCAAGCTGATGGAAGAGAATAAGCGACTGCAGAAGGAGTTGAGCATGTGTGAACTGGAGCGAGAGAAGAGAGGAAGGAAGCTCACTGAGATGGAAGGCCAGTTAAAGGACTTGTCAGCCAAGCTGGCCCTTTCTGTTCCAGCAGAGAAATTTGAAAACATGAAGAGCTTGTTATCAAATGAAGTAAACGAGAAGGCAAAAAAATTAATAGATGTGGAAAGAGAGTATGAAAGATCACTTAATGAAGTTAGACCATTAAAGAGAGAACTTGAGAATTTGAAGGCCAAACTGGCTCAGCACGTCAAACCAGAGGAACATGAGCAGCTCAAGAGCAGATTAGAGCAAAAGTCAGGAGAACTTGGGAAGAGGATCACTGAGTTAACATCAAAAAATCAGACGTTACAAAAGGAAATCGAAAAGGTCTGCCTGGATAATAAGCTCCTTACGCAACAAGTACATAACTTAACAACTGAAATGAAAAATCATTATGTCCCTTTAAAAGTAAGTGAAGAAATGAAAAAGTCACATGATGTAATTGTTGATGATTTGAATAAAAAGCTTTCAGATGTGACACACAAATATACAGAAAAGAAGTTGGAAATGGAGAAGTTGCTTATGGAAAATGCCAGTTTAAGTAAGAATGTCAGCCGCCTGGAAACTGTGTTCATACCTCCTGAGAGACACGAAAAAGAGATGATGGCTCTGAAATCCAATATCACTGAACTTAAGAAGCAGCTGTCTGAACTGAATAAAAAATGTGGTGAAGACCAAGAGAAAATATATTCACTCATGTCTGAAAACAATGATTTGAAAAAGACCATGAGTCATCAGTATGTGCCAGTGAAAACCCATGAAGAGATCAAAACTGCCTTGAGTAGCACATTGGATAAAACCAATAGAGAATTAGTAGATGTGAAGAAGAAGTGTGAAGATATAAATCAAGAATTTGTGAAAATAAAAGATGAGAATGAAATATTAAAAAGAAATCTGGAGAATACTCAGAACCAAGTAAAAGCTGAGTACATCAGCCTAAGAGAGCATGAAGAAAAGGTGAGTGGCATAAGGAAGAGCATGAAGAAGGTCCAGGACAACAGCGCTGAAATACTGGCTAACTACAAAAAAGGCCAGGAGGAGATTGTAACCCTGCATGCTGAGATCGCAGCCCAGAAAAGAGAACTCGACACGATACAGGAATGCATCAAGCTAAAATATGCTCCGATCATCAGCTTGGAAGAATGTGAGAGAAAATTTAAAGCCACTGAAAAAGAACTTAAAGAACAATTATCCCAGCAGACACAGAAGTATCATACCAGCGAAGAAGAGGCCAAGAAGTGCAAGCAAGAGAATGACAAGTTAAAGAAGGAGATCCTCACTCTTCAGAAGGATCTAAAGGATAAGAGTGTTCTCGTTGAGAATTCTCATGAAACAGAAAGAGCATTAAGCAGAAAAACAGAAGAGCTGAACAGACAGTTAAAAGACCTGTTGCAGAAATACACAGAGGCAAAGAAGGAGAAAGAGAAGCTTGTGGAGGAAAATGCCAAGCAGACTTCTGAGATCCTTGCAGCACAAACTCTTTTGCAGAAGCAGCATGTTCCGCTGGAACAGGTTGAGTCCCTGAAAAAATCTCTTAGTGGTACAATCGAGACACTCAGGGAGGAACTGAAGACTAAGCAGAGATGTTACGAGAAAGAGCAGCAGACAGTGACCCAACTGCGGCAGGTGCTGGAGAATCAGAAGAACTCCTCTGTGCCCCTGGCTGAGCATTTGCAGGTTAAGGAAGCATTTGAGAAAGAAGTTGGAATCATAAAAGCTAGCTTGAGAGAAAAGGAAGAAGAAAGCCAAAACAAAACCGAAGAGGTCTCCAAACTCCAGTCTGAGATTCAGAATACTAAACAAGCGCTAAAAAAATTAGAGACTAGGGAGGTGGTTGATTTGTCGAAATATAAAGCAACGAAAAGCGATTTGGAGACACAGATTTCCAACTTAAACGAAAAATTGGCCAATCTGAATAGGAAGTATGAGGAAGTATGTGAGGAGGTTTTGCATGCCAAAAAGAAGGAACTGTCTGCTAAAGATGAGAAGGAATTGCTCCATTTCAGCATTGAGCAAGAAATCAAAGATCAGCAGGAACGATGTGACAAATCCTTAACAACCATCACAGAGCTACAGAGAAGGATACAGGAATCTGCCAAACAAATCGAAGCAAAAGATAATAAGGTAATGATAACACTTTAGGGAAGCATGGCTTGGTGTTGGCAACCCCAGGGCAGAACTGCCAGGGTACATACGATAGGACTGTTTACTGTAGCACTCCACAAGACAGGTTTACCAAAGCATCGACAAAGTGATCATTAAATGCCTCCTTTTTAGTGTGACTGTGAATATGCCGAAAACAAAAACAAAACAGAGTTGAGAAAAAGGTAAAGTTACACAAACAGAAATCAAAAGCAGTTTTCCTTTTGTTTTCTCATCTGGTTCAGGCAAGAACTGTGGAAAGATAGGGAGACTCAAGATTCGCTTGCCTCAAAAATGAATAATCAAAACCTAGGGGTTTTTAGGGCACTTAAAGAATGGGAAAGGAAAAATATTAAACTGTGTTTCTGGGCTGCAAGAAGCAGAAGACACTGCAGAGCCTCCCAGAATTTGAAGACTCCCAGAATCTTGAAACTCACTCATACCAGTAAATTGAGCCCTCCAACTCACTGTACATTTTATCTTCCTTTAGACAGAATGTCTTTGCCCCTCCTTTCTACCTGCTCAAATTCTCTACATTTCTTAATGCCCACATCTTCACTTAACTCTCCTTCCTAAAGCCTTCACTGGCCGATCTAGCCTACAGTAAACAGTTCCTCTTCCAAAATGTATGTTGTGTTTTGACATCCATTTACAGGCCTTCCCTGGTGACTCAGAGGTTAAAGCATCTGCCTGCAATGCGGGAGACCCAGGTTCAATCCCTGGGTCAGAAAGATCCCCTGGAGAAGGAAATGGCAACCCACTCCAGTATTCTTGCCTGGAGAATCCCATGGAGGGAGGAGCCTAGTAGGCTACAGTCCACGGGGTTGCAAAAAGTTGGACATGACTGAACTACTTCACTTTCACAGCATATATATTACCATGTCAGAATGATATGGGTGGTCTTCCCAGCCAGTTTTTAAGAGCAGAGTCATAACTTATCTTTCCTTCTTACTGTTCATTCTCATTGTACAATTTACAGAACAGGTGCTCAATAACATTTTCAAAACTGGTAGTTGAATACAAGTATGTATTAGGAAGATGAGAAATCAGGGAGATTGAATGCAGTTTTATTTTACCCATTCAAATAATTATTAAATGCCTTCTACCTGCCAGGGGCTATGTTTAGTGCTGGGAATGCAGTGACACAGCCCAGCTTCAGCCCAGTGGAGTGGTGCAAGTACTGACCTTCTGGCATGTCTGCTCACATGACCTAGAACTTTAGTGCTCACACCTTGTTTGGAAATCAGTTATGGATATAATATGAAATTATGATAACAAGTTATTAATTTCCCACTTACAGTTGTTGCCACTTAGTAAGCACATACTACATACCAGGGAGCTTCCCAGGTGGCACTAGTGGTAAAGAACTTGCCTGCCAATGCAGGAGACATAAGAGACACAGGTTCGATCCCTGGATCGGTAAGATCCCCTGGAGGAGGGCTTGGCAACCCACTGCAGTATTCTTGGAGAATCCCATGGACAGAGGAGCCTGGTGGGATACTGTTCATAGGGTCGGACACGACTGAAGTGACTTAGCACGCACACCCACATACCAAACATATATTAGGATTTTACTTGATTTCCTTAACTATGAAAGATTCTCCCTGTACTGGGAGAAAATCATATACTGCACATACTGTTGAAACAGTCTTGGCAGTATTCCTTCCTCAATTTTCTGGTATATAAAGGTGAATTTTGTGTCTCAGAGAATGAGCTCTGTGTAAAGATGTTCCTTACAGGTGAATATGTGACTAATGCGTGTTTCTCCCACAACCCTTTTTCTTTTTTCGTAAGATAACTGAACTGCTCAGTGATGTGGAGAGATTAAAACAGGCCCTCAATGGCCTTTCCCAGCTCACCTATGGGAGTGGGAGTCCCAGCAAGAGGCAGAGTCAGCTGATTGACGGCCTGCAGCAGCAGGTCCGGTCCCTGCAGCAGCAGCTGGCGGTGAGTACCTGGGACCTGCAGGGCTTCATGCTGATATGTGCAGGGTCACCTTTGCTTGTTTGTAAAATCTTATTTAGAAATCAGATTAATTTGTGGCTGTGTTCAGATCCAAGAATGTAATCATTTTTGCTAGAAATTATTTATACTATGATATGATATCATTTTTGTGTGCTTATTATGTACCAGGCACTATACTAAGCATTTTATGTGCTTGATCTTTAAAGTTGATCTTCTTCACAGTCCTACAAGGTTTTATTTAGCCCCCCATTTAATTCTTAAGGAAACAAAGACGAAAATATGCCTGGGATCATACAGCTAGGATTTAATCCTGGGACTTACTCCAAATCTGATAGCTTTCCAACTGTTGCAGACTCTAAAATTTTGGTCCACTTCTTTCCTGATAGCTCAATTGGTAAAGAATCTGCCTGCAATGCAGGAGACCCCTGTTCGATTCTTGGGTCAGGAAGATCCCCTGGAGAAGGGATAGGCGTGCCCACTCCAGTATTCTTGGGCTTTCCTTGTGGCTCAGCTGGTAAAGAATCTGCCTGCAATGTGGGAGACCTGGATTTGATCCTTGGGGTAGGAAGATTTCCTGGAGAAGGGAAAGGCTACCCACTCCAGTATTCTGACCTGGAGAATTGCATGGATGGTATAGTCCATGGGGTCACAAAGAGTCGGACACGACTGAGTGACTTTCACTTTCACTTTAAAGCAAGCTTCCCAGGTGGCACAATGGTAAAGAACCTGCCTGCCAATGCGGGAGATGCAGAAGACCGTGGTTTCATCCCTGGGTCAGGGAGATCCCCTGGAGTAGGAAATGGCAACCTACTCTAGTATTCTTGCCTGGAAAATGCCATGGACAGAGGTGCCTGGCGGGCTACAGTTCATGGAATCACAAAAGTTAGACACAACAGAGCACGCTTTTTTAAATAATCTTTTATCCTTATGAATAAAGGTAGGCATTCCTATGGTTTTTATACATTATATCCTTATATATATTAAAAGGCAATATGTGTGTGTGTGTATATATATGTATACATTCATAAATACCTTTGTGGATATGTATCTCCTTTATATATTAAAAGAAAACATCTGGATTAAGAAGGTGAAGTTGGGAGCTCAGTTCTAAGCCCTGCCACTTAAAAGAGAGTGACATGATACATTTCCCTTAATCCTTGGCTTCCTCATCCTTAGAATAGGATAATATGAACTGATTGCTTGCTTGTTTCCTTTTTTTAGTTGAATGAGCTGTGAGGCTAAGTAAAATTTAGCCCAATCAAATGTAAATTGTTGGGTGCTGTTTTTCTAATCTATAGGAATTTGTTGTGAGTTGTTTTTGAATAGAAGAAAGTTATTTTTTAAAGTGTTCATTTTATAACACTCTTGGCCTACAGATTAATGATGACATATTGCTAATTTGGATCTTACCAAAAGGATGTGGTGGATTTTTCAGTATTTGGAAATATTTGTTTATTGTTTATTATGTTCATGACACTGTGCTAAGCACTGTCAGGGATAAAGAGAGTATACAGTCCCTGTCCCCAAGGGTTCTGGGTAGTTAGGCAAAATACATATCCATAAAAAGTAAAATAGTGGGACAAAAATATCAAATATAGAATTGAGTATATGGTCCTGGGATCTAAGTGATATGAATTGCCAGGAAGGAAAGCTTACTGATGTGGTAGGAGCCAGTTTGAAAGAGGGAGGGAGTACCTGGGCTGAACTTGCATATGGATGGTGTTTTGGTAGGTGAAAGGAAGACAGAGCCTCCCGCAGGCAGAGGAGGTGTGAAGCAAGGCCTGGAAGTGAAATCAAGTGGCGTGCGTGCCTCAGGGTAGTAAAAGGGTGCTGGGCTGGCTGGTCCTGGGAGCTGTGATTGAGGCCCAGTTGTGGAGGCTGTTGAGAATCAAGCTGATGAGTTCCAGTTCCCTCTTACAGATATGAGATATTAGATATCAGATAATGAGGTGTCACCCAAGATTTTTGAGTGAAAAGTGATGTGAGACAGAGTTACCTGAGTCTCAGTAGCATGAAAGGGAATAAAGTCCAGAGACAGGTGATGAGATGGGAAGTTTTTGCAGTAATCTAAAGCATACGTTGATAAGTGTCTGGATAATTTCATGGCATTAGATGTGATCTAAGGCAATAATTTCATATTACCTAGGATGAGCGGCATTGCTTTCACTGTGAATGTTCCCATACTTTCTTTAGAAAAGTTTATACTATTGTTTTGCTATGGAATTTTGCATCTGGTGGGTCCAAGGTGGTTTGTTATTGCAATATAGCAGGAGCGCTTTAATAATACTACTGTTTAGAAGCATCAGGCCTGAGGGCAGCATTGTTACAGGCCTCCATGTGTTTGAAAACTGAATGCTGATAGTCTGACCTCCCCATCTTTCCCACTTGTAGGATGCCGACAGACAGCACCAAGAAGTAATTGCAATTTATCGGACACACCTTCTTAGTGCTGCGCAGGTAAAGTAGAACTCCTCCTTTGGATAGGATATCATTTTAGAGAAAATAATTCTTTATTTTCCAGTAAATTTATGTGAAAGTCATTGATGTTTAACGTAGTTGTACCCCCATATGCTTATTTTAAAATAATTGTTTCTTTTAATCATGGGTTGCATGTCTTCCAGAGAAATTTACAAAGCTGTGTGGCAACACAGCATCTTAAATTTAGTGTTGTCTCCATCTGCTTGTCACTCATTTTGTAGACAGTTTGGCAACATGTGATGGCGGCACACATTACGGTATCGCTAGCTGGAGATAATGCCTTGACATCCACACATGGCTGTTGCTGAAAGAGGAGAGCAGGAAGAACTTCGCTGTTTCTTGGTAGCTCAGAAGTGTTTCTTTGAAATGTAGAGAATACCAAAAAAGTGACAAGTGTGCACAGAGTCGTAATAATATAAGAAAACAGAGGTTCTGTTAGAATATCAGCAGTATTTATTTATTGAGCCTTAATCTCAGTGAAGCGTAAGACCACAGATTGCTTTCTTGAGGGGTGTAATGAGAAAACTATTTAAAAAATCACACTAAGAAATATGTTTAACATATGAAGTGTTTTATACTTAATACTCTGTAGAAACATGATCAGCATCTCCAAAATTCTCAGGATAGATTTTTTGGGAAGACAGTTGAGACAATGTTAGAATAGCAATAAGCAGGTGAGATGTAATAGAAATTGTTTAGGATTTGAAGTGTCCACACTGAAAAAAAAAAAAAAAAAGATCATTTTTAGAAAAAGAACTAGGTAAAATAAAAAGGAAGAGATTTTTACAGTATCAATTTCTTAAAAAGGCCTGCCTTTTCTGTAGGAGATAAAGGGGAAACCAATGAAAAAGGATGAATAATATGGTAGTCTCTTTGGCTGCTTTCTTTTGAGTAGATAGAAGATAAGCTGGGGTTTGAAAGTTGTTATTATTGTAATTATTAGAGAAGACTGTTGACGGGCAGCAGGATGGGGAGTTCTTTGGAGGGAAAATAGTAGAAAAGTATAGAAGCTCTGTGTGAGTGAGGGTGAACTTGCTTGGCTCTGATACTGGCCAAGGCGGGGAGCAGCATATTGAAAGACAGCAAAGCTAACAAGCCTATCAACTTTTTATCATGTATGCTTCTGAGATTCGAAATTATTTTCTACTGACTCCTAATGAAACATAACAAAAGCAATTGGCATATGAAATAGTCTTGCCTTCTGGCATCATAAAGTTAACTAAGAAATTCAGTTTAGTCAACTATGGCTAATGTTTCGAATTTAAACATCCCGCTGTTATAGAAACAGATTTTGGAAGCTAAACTTTTTATATTAGTAGGAAGTGTCATGCTGAAATGCATTCAAGTACTCAAGCAAAGGAAAAGGGAAGGAGGGTGGGTGTTGTAAGCCCACCATATTGACTTGCATTTAATCAACCTCTTGCCATCATTTTAACTTTAAAGTGTCTCTTTGTAAATATAAGCGGATAACATTCATGTTGAAAGACCTCAACATAACTAGTAAAAGGGGAAATAAAGAAGGAGGTGCCATTTTTCACTGCTGGGATTGGCAAATATTAAAGAAAAGGATAATCTGTAGCACTGTTCAGAACATTGTGGGAAATGGACACTTATACCCTGTTGGTAGGAGTGTAGCTTGTCATTATCTCTGTAGAGGGAGATTTTGTAGTACTTAGCAAAATTTAAAAGTTGAGCCTGCTCTTTTGACCCAGCAGTTTCTTCTCTAGGAACCTGCGTGAAAGATTGGAAACTCCATAAATGTCTATTTTTGAGAGAATGAATAAAGAAATTATCATACATACACACAATGGGATATTATACAATGATTTAAAATAATTAAGGCAGGAAATTCTAGTGGTTAAGACTCTGGCTTTCACTTCCATGGATCCAGGTTTGATCCCTACTTGGGGAACTAGGATCCTACAAGCCATGTGGTGTGTCCAATAAATAAATGAATAAAAATAAGCAATAACCTGGAAAAGATTTCTGTGACATTAGGTGGAAAGGCAAATTGCAAAACAATATATATGATCCTATTTATGTAAAAAATATAAATATAGGAATTTTCATTAATTACTTTTCTGATAAAAAAAAACTTGGCAGAAGCCAAAGAAACTTTTCCTTGTAATAGTTTACTTTGCTCATCTGTAACTTATGCTGCCTCTATCATCTGAGCCATTAGTAAAAAGAGAAGTTTGTCTTTTTACTTTTTACTTCTTTTTCTAGAAGGAAGTTTGTCCATCTGTTCTCTGATACTAGACAGTTAGAGGCACTGGTGTGCACTACTTTTACGTTGATTGTCCTTCTTTCCACGATAGAACTCTACTCTGCTTTCCAATAAAATGTTGAGAATGTCACCACGATGGTGAGGATTTAGCATTTGGTGAATCACAACCAATAAAGTCCTGTTACAAAGCCCCGTGTCTTAAGAATCTGTGTGTGAACGGAGATAACATAAAATACTTCTCCCCTCTCCCCTTTCTCCCCAGGGTCACATGGATGAGGACGTGCAGGCCGCCTTACTGCAGATCATACAGATGCGGCAGGGGCTCGTGTGCTAGCGGGCACCCACCCCCCACGGTGGCTCTTCTGCTAGTGCTGAGCATTCTGCGTGCAACCTCATGGCCTTTCTGGGCCTTGCTGTGCTAGTATAATTAAAATAAAGTGTATTTTGATCCATCAGTAGGTTTTTAATTTAGACAGCTATGTTACTGAGTTCTTCAGTATCAGTTCAAATCTTACATTCTGTGTATGTTAATTTTACAATAGGCAAACAACATTAACACTTTGCCTTGGATTGTTTTAACTGATTGAGTACCCAGTAAAACCTGAGCCAACTGAGTGGGTCCATTTGAAAAGGGGTTAGGTGGAAATAATTAAAGGTTTCTTCCAGAGAAATTAATTGGGTTGGGAGCCACGTTTAAGTGGCTCAAAAGATCTTTCAGGTCTTCAGTCAAGCCATGAGATCTCATGAAGTTTCAAGGAACACATGGTAACTTGGCCAAGTTCCATTTTTATTCAAGTAACTTAATGAGTGCCTTTGACTTCTTTGGGAGGTACACGTTTTTTTTCTTTTTACACTAGTAACATTTATGCCTTTTAAAGTAAATTTCATTTCACAGATGGTTTGCAGTGCTAAATTACATTTAGGTTAAGAACAGGCAAGGGTGGAATATATCAGGAATTCATAATAAAATTGCCTCATAATCTCCATAATGGTATCTTAATTTTCACTTGTGGTGACTTTTCTTGCCAGAGTATGTAGGAAACTATGATTAATGGTATACTAGATTTTTCAAAGTGTCAAAAGTTTTAGACATTTTTTTTTAGTAATTACTCTGACATTTGCTACTATAGTAACCAAGCACTTATTATAGATGCATCCTCCAAATGTTTTGTACTTATTTATAGGAAAATTGCACTAATGAGATTAATAATGTAAAAGGCAGTTTTCTTGCAAAATTAGCATTAGAGAATGGATTTTAGAGGACAGATCTTTAAGGATTTAGACAAAAGTGCAGGAACATAGTAAACTGTAAGAATATAGATAGCAAGAAAATAATGCAATTGGACATGTTTATAGTAAATATTATAACCAACCATTTTTATTATTTCTGTCTCCTTAAGGAAAAATTATTTGTTTTGTTATTTTGTTAATACTTTATTTACAATTCAGATTGAAAATTACTAATTTGACTATTAGCAAATAAACTACACAAATGAATCATTTCAACCAAGTTTTTTTTTAATTGCAAAATGTGCCTTATCAATAATCTTTGAGCATCCTGAACCAGGTTTTTGATCCCATTTTTGCGAATTACAAGGACAAAGGACCATCAGAATAACTTATCTCACCAAAGAATAAACTATCCTAGTTCTTCAATATAGAAGCAGCAATGAAAAGTCAGAAATGGATTTATTTTTAATTCTTTAGTTAAGTATATGTAGTTTACATAAGCAATATTTAGATTCTTTAAATTTTATATTTAATGTTGTCCTTCAGCATGAGTTCTATTTCATGAGTTTTAAGTCACCTATTGAAGCTCTAGAGTAGAGAAGTTCTTAACTGAATAATTTTCAGTGTTATACTTTCCTTATTAGGAATGGTAAGGGAACCCCTGTATGGGTTTATTTATGTTTTATTTTGTCTTCAGCCATCAAAAAACATTTTTCTGTGGAATATTGTTTTGAACATCCTTGCAAGAGATTTACAAGGTGATCAAGTCCATTTGCTATTTTTGGAGAATTCTGGGTAGAGAATGATGGGGTGTAAAGTACAGATCAGTTTAGTTCATTCACTCAGTCGTGTCCGACTCTTTGCGACCCCATGAACTGCAGCATGCCAGGCCCCCCTGTCTATCACCAGCTCCCGGAGTTCACCCAAACCCATGTTCATCGAATGACACCTATTTTCAGTTAGCTATGTAGAATGCAATACCAAGTAACCTCCTTGAATTAATCTCATTTTCTCATTCACTCACCTTTGGATGTCAAATGCAGAGCTCGTACAAGCCTTAACAAATGAAACATATACAATGTGTGATGCTGGTCACTTTGCTGTTCTGTATTCAGAAAGACTGTGAAGTCTGAACTTAGGCCAAGAGGAAGATCAGTTGTCTAAGATACGAGTGCTCTCTGAAAGAATCACTGAATCCCTTCATTGAAAGCTTTATTACTGTTTGTTGCTTGTTTTTTTTCTTTAAATCACTTCTACTTCATCAGAAAAGCTCATTCCTTTTAACAAAGGGTTAGTATTATAAAGAACCTTTCAAATAAAATAGTAATGCAATGAACATCTTAAAATTTAATAATGCTAGTGCTTTTAAACTAAGCACTAGCTCAGTTTCAGTTCAGTTGCTCATTCATGTCCGACTCTTTGCGACCCCATGGACTACAGCACACCAGGCTTCCCTGTCCATCACCAGCTCCTGGAACCTACTCAAACTCATGTCCATCGCATCGGCCTTCTCTTCCTGCCTTCAGTCTATCTCAGCATCAGGGTCTTTTCCAGTAAGTCAACTCTTCGCATGAGGTGGCCAAAGTACTGGAGTTTCAGCTTCAGCATCAGTCCTTCCAATGAACACCCAGGACTGATCTCCTTTAGGATGGACTGGTTGGGTCTCCTTACAAGGGACTCTCTAGAGTCTTCTCCAACACCACAGTTCAAAAGCATCAATGCTTTGGTGCTTAGCTTTCCTTATAGTCCAACTCTCACATCCACTCATGACTACTGGAAAAACTATAGCTTTGATTAAACAGACCTTTGTTGGTAATGTCTCTGCTTTTTAATATGCTGTTTACGTTGGTCATAGCTTTTCTTCCAAGGAGCAAGCATCTTCTAATTTCATAGCTGCAGTCACCATCCACAGTGATTTTGGAGCCCCCCAAAATAAAGTCTGTCACTGTTTCCATTGTTTTCCCATCTATTTGCCATGAAGTGATGGAACCAGATGCCATAATCTTAGTTTACCGAATGTTGTTTTAAGCCAACTTTTTCATTCTTCTCTTTCAGTTTCATCAAGAGGCTCTTTAGTTCTTCTTTGCTTTCTGCCATAAGGGTGGTGTCATCTGCATATCTGAGGTTATTGATATTTCTCCCAGCAATCTTGATTCCAGCTTGTGCTTCATCCAGCCTGGCATGTCACATGATGTACTCTGCATATAAGTTAAATAAGCAGGATGACAATATACAGCCTTGATGTACTCCTTCCCCAATTTGGAACCAGTCTGTTGTTCCATGTCCAGTTATAACTGTTGCATCTTGACCTGCATACAGGTTTCTCAGGAGGCAGGTCAGGTGGTGTGGCATTCCCATCTCTTGAAGAATTTTCCACAGTTTGTGATCCACACAGTCAAAGGCTTTGGCGTAGTCAATAAAGCAAAAGTAGATGTTTTTCTGGAACTCACTTGCTTATTTGATGATCCAGCAGATGTGGCAATTTGATCTCTGGTTCCTCTGCCTTTTTTAAATCCAGCTTGAACATCTGGAAGTTCACGATTCACATATTGTTGAAGCCTGGCTTGGAGAATTTTGAGCATTACTTTGCTAGCGTGTGAGATGAGTGCAGTTGTGCAGTAGTTTGCACATTCTTTGGCATTGCCTTTCTTTGGGATTGGAGTGAAAACTGTGGCCTTTTCTAGTCCTGTGGCCACTGCTGAGGTTTCCAGATTTGCTGGCATATTGAATGAAGCACTTTTACAGCATCAAACACTAGCTACACCTGTGCTGTTCTAAAATTTCAGATGTGTGTGTCTGTGTGCTCAGTCGTGTCCTACTCTTTGTGACCCCATGAATTGCAGCCCCCCACGCTCCTCTGTCCATGGGAGTTGTCAAGGGAAGATTACTGGAGTAGGTTGCCATTTCCTACTCCAGGGGATCTTCCCTACTGAAGGATTGAACCTGGGCCTCTTGCATCTTCTGAATTTGCAGGTGGATTCTTTACCACTAGCGCCACCTGGGAATTAAACTTAATCTTTCTTATAGCTTGTTTTTTATTTAAACCTTTCCTCTTGTCCCTAACCAATATTATACAGTTTAATTTTTTCTGTAATTCTAAATGCATTGGCTCACTGGTGCTTTAAAAAGCTTGCAGCTTTAGAACATGAGCACTTTTTTTGCCTGCAGTGTTAACCACCTTCCTTCTAACAAAGACCTGAATATTGGTCTCATACACGAGCTTCTTACCTGCAGAGAACATGGCTCATGTTTTCAGTTTGCTTGTTTCAAAGAAGAAAAGGGAAGAGTTTCAGATTAATTTTTGGTGTCCATGATGACTAGATACATCAGTGCCTGCTTACACTAATGCCAAGTGGGTAATATTGACAGTAGTGATTACAAACTTCTTTTGACATCCGCTTCCCCATGGTGGAAGAAAACTGTTTCTTTCAGTCTCTTTATCTTCCTCGTCACTGGATTCTACAACCTTGTGGTGATCCTTTTCATCCTACAAGTTCTATGTATCAAAGTAAAGGCACCAAAATAAGGATTGAAAGAGAATTGCCTGTGATAATTGTGCAAATTATGGTTGCACATGTATGGCGGGGGGAGAAGAACCTGGACCTTGCTCCTGGCTGCTGAATGTTGTGAATAAATTTCAGAGAGGAAAAACAATTACTGTGAGTGATTTTCAGAAAAAGAAAAAAAGCAAACGGCACCAGAAGATATATCATGCACAAAATGCTAAATAGATGTTTCAGCTCGCGCTTCATTCAGTGTTGTTCCCAACTAAACTGGATTTAAGACTTTGTTGTTGGAAATAGAATTCTTTCTTATGTTTTGGGCTTGAGTATTTGAAACAAGAGTGTCTATACTAGCCTCCCCAGGTACATACTAACCTTCTTAACGTGGCTCTGTTTCTTACTGCACGTATGGATTTTTGGCTCATGAGAATCATGGATGTAGAGATTTAAAGAGAAAAACTGCAGCAAAGATGGCACTCAATAAGATTCTCTGGGCATTGAGACTGTGTTTAGCATAATTGGACATGTGGTATCACTTATGCATTAGAGGGCATTTTCATTATTTATGCCTGCATGAACAAACATTGATGATGAATGAATTCAACCAAAAAGGCAAGGTTACAAAAATGTCATATGTAAATGAAAAAGAGCCAGGACTTGTGAGGGTTGCTTCTCCAGTTATAAGTGTGTATCTGTATACACATACCTACAAACACATACATACATATAGTGAAATAATAAAGAAGATAAACATCTATAAAAATAATGTCCCTTATAACTGATATTTAGCATCAAATTGTACTTAATAGGCCCAATTTTTATTTTATATCTTAAATAGGTTTGCAGTTTTTGTTTTTTTTTTTCAAGATAGCAGTCCTGGGAATATTCTGAATTCAGGAAAGAGTTTAGAGAGGTTATTGCCTTCTTAATAATTTAGAGCTTCTATTGCTCTGCCAAGTCAGAAGATTAACATTTAATAGAAAAAAATTATATATCTATAATTCAGTCACGGCTATTAGATCAGATGGATTTTACATTAAGTGAAAAAGATGTTGAGCATTTAAGGACCATTAAACTACAGGACTCTTTTATTGGGTTTTAAGGCCTCCAAGCCCGGGTCCTGCTGCGAAGAGTATTTATTTTACATATACAGAGCACATTAAGGATGGGAAAAGGGCATACATTTTAAAAGAAAATAGGCCATGAAAAAGTGTGATTTTCCACATTGTGAACAGCTACCATACAGATTCAGTCTTATTTTATAATAATTAGTTTTATGCATCATTAAGTAGCTCTCTCGCACACTGGAGGAGCATGGTGCGGGTCACTTTAAAAGTGGTACCTGCAGGGAATCCCAGTAGCTGGGTACGCTCTGTTGACATTTCAGTTCGAGGAACCATATTTCTAATAGTTTCAGGTAGCTCAACATTATAAAGGATTTAAGTTTGAAAATGCATTCTCTGGTGGTCCTTAAGGGAAAGGGGGAAAAAAAAAAAAACCTAGAGAGAAATGACTTTTAATCAGTTTCTACTTTTCTCTACTGATGCCCACATTACCGACTAAAGGCTGGAATTCAACTCTTGAGAAAAACAACTCACCTATGGGAAGAGATTCTG
Source organism: Cervus elaphus (assembly GCF_910594005.1). Lineage (NCBI taxonomy): Eukaryota > Metazoa > Chordata > Mammalia > Artiodactyla > Cervidae > Cervus > Cervus elaphus. Next base: position 82,659,463 of record NC_057826.1, read on the forward strand.
TACCATCCAAAAGTGTACCACCCCCCCCCTTTATAATTAATTAATTATTGGTTGCACTGGGTCTCAGTCGTGGCACACAGGGTCTTTGTTGCGGCATGAGGGATCTTTAGTTGCAGCATGTGAACTCTTGCTTAGAGCACGTGGAATCGATTTCCCTGACTAGAGATCAAACCCTGCATTGGGAGTGGGGAGTCTTAGCCACTGGACCGCCAGGAAAGTCACTGCACTGGCCGTTTTGTTAAGTGCATGTAACACTTGACTTTGTTGCAGTTAAAACATGACAAGCAATATCTTAAATAATATAAACTCTTCTTACTATTTACATCATACCTCCTGTCCCATCCCCACCTCCAAACACTGAGGAAGAATTTTATGTAGGAGTGTAAACAAGAACAAATAGACTCAGGGAGGATGGAGGAAAGGAGTTCATATAATTTGTAACTTTTTTCCATACAATGTCCAAACAAATTGTGTGATTTTCTTTCTTGCTATTCTGGGCTTTTTTTAATTGCCTCCGACTAAAGTGGCACCTTCTGGGCTGCTTCAGAAATTCTCTTTAGGATTTAAAAATGAAGCCGATTCATATTCAGAATCTTCCTGCTAAAATCTGTTAAGCCAAAATAAAAATGACGGCTACTTAAAAATTTTCCCTCTTTGTTGTTGCTACAAAGATTGTCTCAACGGAGTTGCGAGTTCCCATCAATGTACAATTAAAACCTCTTCCTTGAACAAATGGACAGGGATGAACCATCACAGGATTGCCAGCACACGTCCTGAGGGTTGAAGTGTATACGCCTCCATCAAACAAAGACGGGCTGCTCTCTTGAGCTTGGAGGCTTATTTTGTAAAAGTGAATTGTTCCAGTTGGCCTTAATCCCTAAGCAGTATAGCTCCTTTAAAGCCATCTTTATTCATTCACACCAATTGACACTTTGAGAAATTCCCTCAGCTACTGTTCATCTAAGTCTAAATATATCTGTTAGAGTCGAATGCGTTTAAGAGGATTTGCAATCTGTGATTATCCAAAGTACTATTCATTGTCAATATTTTTGGTGTGCCATAGCCAATCTTGTTATTATAACGTACATAGCCACTTAACTGCAGCAAAGCCCGACTACATCACAGCAACGGGAGTAACCTGAGGAGGGCTTGTCTCCGCTCCATGCTACCATTCTGCCACAGCTTGTTGTGTGGTTATGAACATCAGAAAGAATTCCTTAATACGCCCCTGCTCTCCTTCCAGACCCTTTTGGGCGATATCACCCTCTGTGTTCTCTAAGCGGAGAGCAGTTACCAGGACAACAGAGAATCTGAGGAAGATTTAATTGTGATCTGATGTCTAACCAGAATAGGGAGCTAGTGCGTTGAATTTACATTTTAGGTTCCCAAGCAAATGTCAATATGCATATTTATTACTTTTTGCCCTACCTCATTACAAAAAAAGATTTTTAAGGTGGCTTGCAATTTTTTTCTTAGTATGGGAGAGGGAAAGAGGAGCGGTAAATACTAAAAAGACAGGAAAAACAAGGAACAGCTCGGGATCTAGAAAACATGCCATGAACACTATTCTGCTTACATTTCTGGAACTGGCCTCAGTTTGACGGGACTTTCTAGCAGCCAGTGTAAGGAAGTGGACATCACACATGTGAGATACCGTATCCACTAGGTAGAGCAGTTGTTCCTGGTTCTGAAGCTGGCCAGCCTTTCCCCCAGGTGTCCAGCATGTCATTCCAAACTGGAGTGAAAACTCCCTTCAGGGCACATGCAGTGGGATGAACAGGGTGCATCTCCCTAAGTGCTTCCATCAGATCTCATGGTAAAAGTTTAAGCTATTTTGTAATAATTTTTAAATTTTGGAATAATGAGCCTATGATAAGACTGAATCTGAGTAATAATGCTCCACATTTTGGATCCATTTGGGTCCACGAGGAAGAATTTGTATTTTTCTTTCCCCTTATGTTTTTATTGAACTCCTGTTGATTTACAGTATTGTGTTAGTTTCAGGTAGATAGCATAGTGATTCTGTATTTTTCCAGATTATGTTCCCTTATAGATGATTTGTGTAAAGTCCCTGTGCTATACAGTAAATTCTTGTTGCTTACCTATTTTATACATAGTTTCTGTTAATCCCGTACCGCTATTTGTTCCCCTCTTTGGTAACCACACGTTTTCTATGTCTGTGAGTCTGTTTCTGTTTGTATATAGATTCATTTGTATATGGCTTCGCTAGTAGTTCAGTTGATAAAGAATCCACCAGCAATGCAGGAGACCCTGGCTTGATTTCTGGGTTAGGAAGATCCGCTGGAGAAGGGATAGGCTCTCCACTCCAGCATTCTTGGGCTTCCCTTGTGGCTTGGCTGCTAAAGAATCCACCTGCAATGTGGGAGACCTGGGTTTGATCCCTGGGTTGGGAAGATCCCCTGGAGAAGGAATCCGCCTACAATGTAGGAGACCTGGGTTTGATCCCTGGGCTGGGAAGATCTGCAATCGTCTGTTGATGAGCACTTAGGTTGCTTCCATGTCTTGGCTATTATAAATAGTGCTACTATGAACACTGGGGTACATGTATCTTTTTGAATTAGAGTTTTAATCTTTCCTGGATATATGCCCAGGAGTGGGATTGCTGGATCATATGGTAGTTCTATTTTTAGTTCTTTAAGAAACCTCCATACTGTTTTCCACAGGGCCTGCATCAATTTACAGCCTCACCAACAGTGTCTGAGGGTTCCCTTTTCTCCACACCCTCTCCAACATTCGCTATTTGTAGACTTTTCAGTGATGGCCATTCTAACAGATGGCTCTCTCCTTTTTCTTGGTTGACAGATATTTCAAACAAAACTTTAAAGTAGCTATCTGTCTGTGGTATTTTTTGCCTTCCATTCCGCTCTTTTTGTGCATTCACTCCCCCTGTCCCTTCAGGCCTCCTATGCTCTCACCATACCCTGAATCCTCCATTTTGCACCCCCTTATCCAGGCCTGACATGGACCCCAATTTTCTTTTATCTCCCTCACCTCTATTCCAAGGAAAGTAACGGTGACGCTTTCAGAGGCAGGAGTTAAAAAAGCAGTATGACCAAATGAATATATTTATAAATTATTGAGAACATGTTAACTACTATATAAGTAAATTTTTTACTTAAAAAAGGTATGTTTAACCCCAAACAATGTACTAATTAGCAGATAATCTTAGTAATAAAATTACTGGAAGAAATTCTATTTTTAAGGGGAGAAGGAGATAATTTGTCTCATGAGGAGCCATCTTGGCTGCCTGAGTTACCCCATCACAATTCCCTCTAAGCTGCTGTTGCTTTTCAAATTCCTACCTCCCTCTATATTTTTAATGAAAATCTCTAAAATGTATTATGTAGTGGCCAATTACTTTTCTCTTGACCACCAGCCTATGAACCACTTTTCCATGTCTAGGGCATTCTCTGCCTCGCGTACCTTAACGAGATGAAGAGATACCCGCCCACTATGGAGGCTGCAAATGCCAAGGGTTTGCCTTTCCCCAGCATCCTATGATGCAGGCACATGACCCAAGCCAGGTCATTTTGCCAGCTGTGCCCTTGACTTTGACTAGGGGGACTAAAAGTAAGAGGGGGAGATGGCACTTGTCTCTCTTTCTGGTTGCAGGGACAGTTGGGTTTGCTCCAAGACAAGTTCCTGGTGCTGAGATGGAGGTGATCCCAAAGATTACCATCTAGTCCTTAATGGGACCACTGTTGTCTTCTCCTCAGACTTTCAAATATGATTTGGAAGATTTTTCTGTCCACTCAGGCCCAAGTCTGGTTTTCCACCTTCTCTATAACTCAATGAGCTTCCAAATGCATCTTAAAAATTATTATTTAAAACAATTTTTTAATCCAGTGCATTCTTAGTAAATCCCCTATTTACTTAAAACAGCCAGAATTGAATTTTGTTGCTTGCAAATAAGAATCTGGGCTGATTAAACATTTTCCCCCTTATTCCAAAACAACGTATATTCAATTTGAAAACTTTTAGAAAATACAGACAAGAAAAAGGAAAAAAACAACTAACCCCTCCAACTCTTCCAAACCTTGCTATAACCATGGTTAATGCTTTGTTGTGTCTTTTTCAGTCTTCCTGTTTGTGTCCTTTCCAAGAAAGACTATCCTGTAAAGCAATAATAGTACAGGATTTGGGGGCACTTCCTTCTTTGATCAGGGAATCCAATAAATAGGCTTCCTACCATTGTTTGAAGAGTCTGAAGTTAAGAGTGCTTAATTGAATTGGACTATGTGGGCAAGCATTTGCTCTCAGCTCCTTTAAGTTTAAATTATGGTTAAATTTAACCTAAGAATCACCTTCAAAAGGATGTTAATTCTTTGCCAAATAGGCTGTAATTTTTCCCCTCTGACTTTGTTATTTTCCTTTTAACTTGGCTTTTCTCTCTCATTCCCAAGTTTAGATTTTGTATTCAAATTTGTCAGTCTTTTATGGTTTCTGGGGTTGATATCATACCTTAAACATTCTCAACATATGGATCTATATTTTATTTAGTTCTTTAATTATATTGTTGTTTATATTAAACAAGCCATTTGTACTTTTTTATGCTATCACATGAGGTACAGATTCAGTTTAGTTATTACCCATATTTCTATCCAGTTTGTCTAATTAATTCAGTTATCTTTTTTCTTCAATGCAATAATATTGGTTTTTTCCATTCAAAAGTGTAATAAGTTTCTATTTGGGGCTATTTTTTAATCTTCATTATATTCCATGTGTCTACATATCTGTTAACCTCCACTTCAAAAATATATATGTTATCTCAAGTTCCAAATCTTTTGGCAGTTACTCTAAGAAAGATAAAAGATAATATTGGATAGATAGGCAGGGATTGGGGTAAACCTATTGATTAGAACCATCATTATGGAAAACTCTGTCCTTTAATGTGAGCAGGAGATGGAATGCTCTGGTTAATATAGAATTTTGGTAAAGAAGCAAGTGTATTGAAGTAATTTGACTTTGCCTTTCAGGATGCATAGGGCTGTCAAGATCTTATTGTATTTCAGGATCATCAGCCACAGCACAGACACTAATTATCATTATGCTCTAAATGCACTGATGTCCTCATTAACAGAGCTTGGGCAGAATACTGCATGCAACAGAGCTGACTGAATTTGCTTTTGGAGTCCTGGGAGTGAAGTGAATGGCAGGGTCCTTGGAGACAGATGGCAAGTCCATTAATTTGCTATGTGTATTACCACATCTATGCTAAGCCGATGAATAGACTTTGTGAGTTATGGTAACTAAGACAGTGGTACACAGTTGATCAGTAATTCATGGAGCCATATCCTAGGGGAGGAAGAAGGTTCTTTCTATCCTGCCTTGCTCCATATAGCTTTCTGGTAGGGAATCCAAGGGAACCCACTTGGATTATGACAGCACACCACAGAATAACACTGCTTACACTCAGGTCTTAGACGAATAATCTGTAAGATTATGGATAAGATTGGTTGTATTGGAGGAAAACTGGTGAAAACACACATGTAGGCTGATAAATGGGGGAACCAGGGCATTTGCACTGCAGTACTTTCCCCACTTTTCCCCATGAGGGCCCTCTTCTATCCCAGATAAACTGGGTCATTGCCTTCAGAGTCCTAGGCTTGCCCACCTCCTTGCTTTCCCCATCATATTTCTCCCACTTAAAATGATCTCTCACTCCTTTTCTTCCCTTTATGATTTACCCAGTTCTTTAAGGAATAACTTAAATCCCACTCCCATGAAGTCTTCCAGGAATTACCTTTTGGAAGAGTTTTTCCTTTTATTCTGAATTCAAAGAAGTTCACAAAACATTTCTTGAGTGCTTGCCTTGTATCAGAAAGGCACTGTCTTAGTTGTCCTATTGGTTTCTTACGACAACTGTAACAAACTACCGTATGCAGTGGTTTCAAACAACAGAAATTTATCCTCTCACCTTCAGAAAGACGGAAGTTCAAAATAAGTTTTATTGTTTTTATTAACATCTCCTAAGCGACTGGAGAGAGGTGGTGGTTTAGTCGTTAAGTCGTGTCCGACTCTTTGCGACCCCAAGGACTGTATAGCCACCAGGCTCCTCTGTCCATGGGACTTTCCAGGCAAGAATACAGGAGTGGGTTGCCATTTCCTTCTCCAGGGGATCTTCCTGACCCAGGGATCGAACCTTGGTGTCTAACACTGCAGGCAGCTTCTTTACCAGCTGAGCCACCAGGGAAACCCTACTGGACAGCAGAGGTGCTCAAAAAAAAAAAAACCCTCTCCAAGTGGTAGCTACCCCAGCCCAGACTCTTCCACTTGAATAAGTGAATGTACAAGTAAAGTAGAAAATTGAAGTGATCTAGAGAAAAAGAGATGAGTAAACAAATAATTGTACTTCAAAAATATATTCACCTTTGCTGACTACAAAGCCCAATTATACAACATTTTCAAAATGACAAAATTATAGTAATGGGAACAAATCAGTGGTTGCCAGGCATTGGGCATTCTGGATTATATACCACTTTCAAAATGACCAAATTGTAACCATGGAGAACACATTGATGGTTGAGAGGTGTTAGGGCCAGTGGAGGGAGGGGAGTGAGTGCAACTGAAAAGGGATGGCACCAAGGAGATCTCTGGAGATGGAATGCTTCTGTATCTTGCTGGCAGTGGAGGTTACAGAGTTACATGAATGTGATAACATGACCTAGAGCTTTACACACACATTGTACTGATATCAAGTTCCTGGTTTTGGTATTTTACTATGTTTATGTGAAGTGGAACCTTGGAAGAAACTAGGTAACTCTTTGTGACACCCTGGGCTGTAGCCCTCCAGGCTCCTCTGTCCATGGAATTTTCTAGGCAAGGATACTGGAACGGGTTGCCATTTTCTACTCCAGGGGATCTTCCTGACTCAGGAATTGAACTCTTGTCTCCTGCATTGGCAGCCAGATTCTTTACCACTGCACCACCTGGAAAGCCCAGCAAATGACAAAACTCTACTGAAAAACCTGATTACTTCATCCAGATCAACAGGAATTAATTACATGGGACTGAATGAACTGATGAGTATCGTTTACAACTGTATGGCTTTTGGGAAAATATACTAGCTTTAATCTTTGTTTCCCAGAAAAACTTTTTCTCTTAGGCTATGACCTACAACAAGTTGATGAAGTATACCTTTGTAAACAAACAAACAAAAAATTAATAACAGGCATAGGGTAAAAATTCAAATCATACAAAACGGTACAGAATGAAACCGTTAATCTCCGTGCCCCTCAGTCAAGTGAGGATCTTGGGAATAAACATACAAGCAAAAATGCCTATTATCCAGACAGGCTGCCCTAACTCTTTGGGGCTTTTTTGGTTTCGGGTCTCCTTGGTCAAACATAAGACAAGGCCAAACAGCTAAAAATACAGAAAAATTCACTGAAGGCTTCTACCCTTTCAAAAAACATGTCTTATGAAGAAAGCAGCAAGGGAATGTAGAAAAAAGAATGAATGGGATACAGGAAGGAAAACATGCAGAATGCAGGACACACGGTCTGCATCCCGAGGGGCCTGGCTGGGGAATTAGAGTCCAGATCCACATTGTCAAACCTCTTGGACTTTAAGCAGTTGTTTTGAAACAGCTAACCCCACCCAACCATGCGCAGTTCTCAGGCCTGGTTTGCCTCAGCACGTAGGTTTCTCAGGACAAGGAAAGCTGATCCCAGGGGCCTTTCATCAGAATGTGGCAGAGCCAGGGCAGGGTGGTTCCTGCTCTTGGGAAATGAAAAGCAGGACCTCTCTCATACCTTTAAAACTTTCTAACACATATATATGGAATTTAGAAAGGTGATAACGATAACCCTATATGCAAAACAGAAAAAGAGACACAGAAATACAGAACAGACTTTTGAACTTTGTGGGAGAATGTGAGGGTGGGATATTTCAAAAGAACAGCATGTATACTATCTGTGGTGAAACAGATCACCAGCCCAGGTGGGATGCATGAGACAAGTGCTCCGGCCTGGTGCACTGGGGAGACCCAGAGGAATCGGGTGGAGAGGGAGGTGGGAGGGGGGATCGGGATTGGGAATACATGTAAATCCATGGCTGATTCATATCAATGTATGACAAAACCCACTGGAAAAAAAAAAATAATAAAAAAAAAAGTGGATAAAAAAAAAAAAACTTTCAGTGACTCTGTAATTATTTGAAATTTAAATATGGTAAAAATAAATTCCCCTTGTTTTTCAGAAAAATAAGAAATATATATGGCAAGGTAAAATTATATTAGGAAATTGAGGGTGAAGAGAAAGGTGAGGGTAACGTCCTCATAGCATAACTAAACTTGACCTGCAGAGCTGGCTCTGAGCTTTCTGAAGTCCAAAAGAAAAAAAAAAGAAAAAAAAAAGAAAACTAGCTCTGTTAGGGTTTTCTGTGTTTTTCCCTGGGCTACTACTGTAATCCAAAGGATAGCATCGTTAGCACCTGAGTAGGTCAAAGAACTTTTTCTGTTATTTTGTGTGACAGTGAAAACATTCAGCAGTGGCCCATATCCTTTCTCTTCTGCATTTGAATGGGGGTGTATTCAAGAGCCTGGACTGCCCAGTTTATGCCTTGGCTATGCTGGTCAACAGGAAAAGCCAGGGCCCATGCTGGAAAAACTGCACATTAGAATTTCAAAGTCCAAAGTCTGCTGAGAACCTTCTAAAATGGCATCATGATGTAGGAGAAGAGATTAAAGTCCTGGGGGAAGAAATTAGCTTTAGATCAAGTGAGGAATGTCTTTTGGAAATTAGTGAGCTTAGCTGGAAGTTGGGACTTGTCTTTGTATAGAAAGCCTTTTTGTCTTACTGGCTACTGTATGCATGTGTGTGTATAAGGTCATGTTAGATATTATCTATGGGCTTTTCTGGGATGTATTTAATGATGAGAATTTATGAAGTTTTGTGAAATGTATGGATGTAAGCAAAATTTTGTTCTGGCTCCTGGGTATACTCTTGATATTGGTGTGACTTGATATCCACACCTGAGTGGGAAGAGAAATGCTTTGATTATTACAACAGCTCTTCTTGGCATAAAAGTTTGATGAAAAGTTCCACTCCTAGGACGATTGTTGGTTTTTCTGAATTATGAGCTTCAGGGTTGTTTTTTCTGACTCAGTTTGGCTTGAGATGTATGTGTGCTGGTACACATGTCCCCACACCCCTCACCACTGGTGTTAAGGAGTCAGTCCTTGCTTATATGTATTAACAGAGAGGAAAAATACAGGGGAGAATCAAGCCACTTTGGGTATAAGAGCTCCCTTCCAGCCTCTACAATGGTGCCTGGAAGACAAGCCATATGACAGGAGAGATTAAAGGCAGAGAGAGTTCAAAGAGCTCACCATAGAAGTAGGAAATTGATGCTGGAAATAGACTCATTCAGGAAGGATTTCAGAGTTGTTCAAAGTGGCTCGTCATTTCGCTTGTACCCGCCATATGCACAGAACTCTGTTAGTGGATGGCCCTACCTCCTGCATCACTAGTCCAAAAGTTAGAATAAGACTCTGCTACTTCCCCCTGAGAATTATTTATATGATGTCAACCGAGGGTTTTAGTCACAAGAACAACTGTCTGATTTAAGAAGAAAGGCGTGTGTCGCTTCAGTTGTGTCAGACTGACTTGGCAACCCTGTGGACCGTAGCCCACCAGGCTCCTCTGTCCGTGGGATTCTTCAGGCAAGAATACTGGAGCGGGTAATTTCCTCCTCCAGGAGATCTTCCCAGCCCAGGGACCGAACCCGCATGTCTTACATCTACTGCAATGGCAGGTGGGTTCTTTACCACTAGCGCCACCTGGGAAGCCCAAGATGAAAGGTAATTTATTGAAACAAATACTAGAATCACTGGGAAGATGGAAAGACGAAACCTGAAGGCTGAGCAGCCACATCACGTTGCAGAATTGGTTTGGTGGAGGTGCCACCGTTCCTATCGCTCAGTGCCAGACGCCAGGCAGGTTTGCATCCCCGCTGCCCCTGCCCGGGCTCACTGTGAGGGAGGCTGGGAAAGTGAGTGGAGGGCATCATCAGCACCACCTCATACTGAGATTCATACAGTGGGAGTTTCCCAATTAAAGAAATGGTTTCAAATTCTGGGAAGGCCAAAATCAAGCCAACAAAATACAAATATTCACCAACTTCCCTCTGGTGTCCAATCCAGTAAACCCCTGTTGCAATGTTATAAGTAAATTCCCCCCAAACTCAACTCTTGTAAAATGTGGAATATATTTGTGTTAAAAATAACTGGGCGAGACATCAGAGCTAGCTGGATGGTGATTCTGAAAGTCCCCACTGCCTGATTCAACTGGGGCCATGTCCCAGCTGCCATATGGCGTCACGGGGGCAGCTGTCAGCTCCAGCTGAAATGTCAAGAGAAGGATTCTGGATTCTGTAGTATGCAGAGATTCCAGAGCAGTAACAATGATTCTGCAGCTCTCCCACTTAGTCAGTTCTCATCTAATTGCCCTGATCTGGAGAGAAAATCAGCGAGCGATGTAGGAGTACAGCCTCCAGCTCTCTATTGAAGAGTTTGCCTGCTGCTTTCCTCCTCAGCTTCACCCTCCTTCCATATTCCTCCCTCCTGCTGCAGAAGTAGAAGATGACAAATTAAGCCCACCTCCATGTGAGAACAGAGTTGGCCAGAGGCCTGCGGCAGTCAGCAGTTGTGCTGCACCCTGGTTTTCCTTAAAGATGACGTGTTATTGTGGGACTTTGGTGTTTAGCTGCTAAGTCGTGTCCAACTCTTTTGCAGCTCCATGGACTATAGCCAGCCAGACACCTCTGCCCATGGGACTTCCCAGGCAAGAATACTAGAGTGGGTTGCCATTTTCTCCTCCAGGGCATCTTCCTGACCCAATGATTGAACCTGTGTCTCCTGCATTGGCAGGTGGCTTCTTTACCACTGAACCATGTGGGAAGCCCTCACAATCAAATAAATTATATTAAAAACAATGTAATAAATACCCCAAGCTCATCACTTTCTAGTTATTTTACTATTATCTATCCCTTTGGGGTTATTTATATCTTTTGTATGTATTGTATAAAAACCACATAATGGTGGACTACTGTTAATCTAAACTGCATGTTCAGAATGCTGTAATGTCATATTGATGCTTTGACATTGGCCACAGTAGGAGGTTTTACTCTAAGGAAATTGGCAGGCAATACAATTCAGTGTCATCGATTACTGTTTTCATTCCTTTTAAAGAGAAGTCCCAGGGGATCTTCTAAGTTACATCTATACTTTTCTCTTCCTGAATTATGTAGTAGATGTGGAGGATCCCCTGGAGAAGGGAATGGCTACCCACTCCAGTATTCTTGCCTGGAGAATTCCATGGACAGTGTGTTCCAAATCGTTATGTTACACACTATATTACAACACCAGAGTAGTATGAGGAGGTGACAGAGCCAAGTTTTTGAAACCTTTATTTTTGTCTCCTGATGGAAACATTCTCTCAAGGCTAAAATCTCTAAACAAACAGAGCCCCGAGTTATAGGGATGGGAAGCAAAAATTTGGGGAGTCATTAGTTATGAAAGTGACAAGTGAGCACCTCCACATTCATGGCTTGGTTCCTGGCCCTGTGTATTGCTTGCTGGTTCAAGGTATGTATCATAGGCTGTAAATCAATGTGGTAACCTCAAAGGTGTCATCTCTCCAGTGGCACTACACCTTGAGTTTTATACCCTTCTATAAAGCCAGTGGGGCTTCCCAGGTAACTTAGTGGTAAAGAATCTGCCTGCAGTGAAGGAGATGCAGGTTTGATCCCGGGGTCAGGAAGATTCCCTGGAGAAGGAAATGGCATCCCACTCCAGAATTCTTACCTGAAAAATGGCATGGACAGGGGAGCCTGCTGGGCTACAGTCCATGGGGTAGCAAAGAGTCGGACACAACTTAGCAACTAAACAGCAACAATAAAGCCAGTTGCCTGTGAATAATTTGGTACATGGTAAAAACTTTTGAATGAGATCTATCAACCAACTTCCTAATTTTGCACAAAGGCTGGATTCCTTAGAAGCAAGGTGGTCTTTGATCCTGAGAATGTGTAGAAGTTGAGTCCACAGTTGGTTGTGCTAGCAGAGGCATCATGTGCATGGACACAAATCCAAGTGTGTATCGGTGAGGATGAAACACCATGCTCTCCATAGGGTGCTCCATGAAGCCTCTGGTTGGTCACTGTTGGCAAGGTGAGCTTATAAAATCACGAACTTAGGGTTCAGAGCCGTTCAGTCTTTCTTTCAGTTGGTCATTGTTCTTAAAAGGAGGCACACACCTCACAGTCCTTGAATTCTCGGGGTTTTAGTACTGTTCTCTGACAGTAGCTTCCCACATCCTTCAGTTTCGAATCCAGGTTCCTTAGTATGGCTGTTCTTATTTTGAGTCCCAACTACCTCTCCAGCTTCATCTCTCACCCACCCTTTTTTGCATCACGTCAGCCCCAGCCAGACTAGGCAACTTGCCATATTGAATTATTTCTTCCCCAATCCCCATCCCAAGCCACTCCACCCCTTCTGCTTTTGCACTTGTTCTTGTCTGGCAAAAGCATCCTTTCACATGGCTGCCTTGGCCCTTGAAGACTTGCTCCCTCTCCCCAAGGGAAAGGGAGCCTTTCCCTTATGCACTCATGAACCTCCCCTGCAGACTTACCCACACAACAGGCCTAGAGGAAGGAAATTTGTGTTCAGTGAGTAACAGGCGAGTGTCTGTTGGAGCTGCTGTGGGTTATATGAATGCAGACATGGCTTCCAAGAAGGCCGAGAGGTAAAGAATCTGCCTGCCAATGCAGGAGACACAGGTTTGATCCAGAGTAGGAGATAGCAACCCACTGCAGTATTCTTGCCTGGGAAATCCTATGGGCAGAGGAGTCTGGCAGGCTGCAGTCCGTGGGATCGCAAAAGGGTCAGACATGGCTTAGTGGCTAAGCAGGAGCAGAGGTACGGTGATAGCAGCAGAGTGTCTTGGGATGGATGGGAAAGCAGGGTGGGGCCTGCCCAGCTTGGGGAGAGTGAAGGACACTCTCCTCCCCACCACCCCCCGAGGTACCATCATCCTAGTTCATGAGACTGGCTGCTGCCTCACAGTGCCAAAGCCTAGCAGCGGTGGAAAGCTGGCCTCAGGGCCTGCCCCGGACCCACCCCAGGGAGCTACCACCCCAGGGAGCTACCACACGCCTCACTTAGCCTTTGAATTCTTCTCCGTGATGGCAGGGAACAAGCTGCATAATGAAGGCTCACATGTAAACCCAGAGCTCACACCTCCCACTGCTAGCGTGGGTGTTCAGTCTCCTTGCAGTCACTTAAGAAGCGTGTGTAATGAGTGTGTGTGGGCAGCAATAAAATCTTGGAGGCATAAGGGATCCCATCTTTTCTTAACAGTAACAGTCACTGCCAGTTCATTTCATTGGAGGACGGCTCCTGTTACAAAGCTTTTTCCTTATTTTAACCTGAAATCTGCCTTCCCAAGACATCCCCCTGGTGATCCTGAGTCCCAAAATAGTACATAAAGGTGACTGGAAATGGTATGACTTTTTTTTTTTTTTTGACAGCCACATTCCATTAGTGATTCTTAGAGGGCTTATTACCAAGCAAAGCCTCTAGGACTGTTTCTGTGCTTCTGCTGAATCGCTCAGTCGTGTCTGAATTTTTGTGACCTCATGGACTGTAGCCCGCCAGGCTCCTCTGTTCATTGGATTTTCCAGGCAAGAATGTTGGAGTGGGTTGCCGTTTCCTCTTCCAGGGGATCTTTCTAACCCAGGGATTGAACCCTTGCCTCCTTTAGGTACAGTTAAATCAGGCCTTTCATAGTGTTACTCTGCAGATAATTGAGAACAAATAAGTATGGGACTTTACAATTAAACCTGTTAAATGGTGTTCTCCTGATTTAGACCTGTTCTTTCCCAAGTGGCCCAGCATCGTAAGATTGAAGCTAGGATATTAGAGATGCTGCAAGTGGGCAGGAGATGGCAGGAGAGAGCCAGGAACAACCGCCACCATTGGCCTTCAGGACTGTGAAGATGCGGAGTCCTAGACGCTATTTGGGAGGGAGGAAACAGGAAACTGGGGCAGAACTGGCACCTGGGGTGGGGAGCAGGGGCAGGGGTAAGGCTGCACATAAACCTGGAGCAAGGTAGCCAGAACAGGAGAGTTTGCAGGTGCTGAGCGAGGTGGGCCAAAAAGTGTAACAGAATCACGTGGCTGGGGAAGGACTCCGGAGCCCCACCTGGGACAGGCAGAGTTAGGTATCACTGAAACCAGCCCCCAGGCCCAGAGCAACCTACAAGGTCAGTGAGAGGGGAATGGGCAAATAAATCGTGTAACCTACATATGATAGACTATTCCGCCCAGATTAAAAAGGGTGTTTCCAAAGAGTTTTAATGACAGAAAGATGTTTTTAAGTTAAAATTTAAATCCTCCTGTTGATCCCAATTATGTAGTAAAGATCTGTTGTGTGTGTGTGTGTATGTATCCTATGTATATGTATGAATGAATAAATATTCTGAACATTCCTTCTGTATCGAGAAAGAAATCAATCAAAAAGTTAACATTGCTTATAGTGTCCAAATCTGCCTTGGAGAGCATATGCTACTTTTATAATTGGAAATTACAGTAAATGTTATCAGATCTCCAGTTTCCAAGAACTGGGACTCGATGAATAGAGTGCAGTGATAGAATCTTTGCTTAATACCTGGAATTCTGAACCAATTGCTTTTAAGGCAGGTACCTATCATCCAAGTGGTCTGTGCTTTTATTTGTCCATAGCTACTTATCAAACACAGTCCCTGGGACTGCAAGGAGATCAAAACAGTCAATCCTAGAAGAAATCAACCCTGAATATTCATTGGAAGGACTGTTGCTGAAGCTGAAGCTCCAATACTTTGGCCATCGGATGTGAAGGGCTGACTCACTGGAAAAGACCCTGATGCTGGGAAAGATTGAAGGCAAAAGGAGAAGGGGACGACAGAGGATGAGATGGTTGGATGGCATCACCGACTCAATGGACATGAATTTGAGCAAACTCTGGGAAATAGTGGAGAACAGAGGAGCCTGGCATGCTGCAGTCCATGGGGTCACAAAGAGTCGGACGCTCTGTTGGCAGTGCATGGATTCAAAAGTGAAGAAACCCCTATTGTGTTGTTAGTTGCTACGGTGATTAATAGCATCATAAATTCTTGCACAATACACAGTAAGGGTTAAGGAGCAGAATTTATTGGGAGAAACACCAAAATAAAGATCAGCAAGCAGGGACATGAGATCCCCATCTTTTCAGCATCCCATGGAGAGGCATGCTGGGCTTGTTGTTCAATGCAGGGGCACTAGAGGAGCAGTGAGGAAAGCTGTCACCCTTCATGTGGGGACTTGGAGGCCTGTGGGAATTTCAGGCAGGGCAAACTGTCTTGTGAAGCAAAGGAGCTCCTTGTTCCCATAGGAAGCTGAAAAGATGAGGCCCTGACAACCAAAGCCAGCTGCTGGGGTCATTTTCATGAGATCCTCCTTGTATCCTCAGGCACTGTCTTTGTTCCTACAGCTCACAGCATGCCAGGAAGATAGATGGGTGTCCAGAAAACCACAGTCCACTGGCATTTGTAGGTCTCACTCCTGCAGAGCTGCCCAGATTCTGCCATGGCCCATCATTTGAGCCCGCCAAGCTTTTTTGTATTGAGTCATCACAAATGTGCTGCCCCTCATAGCTCTGTGTCAGCACAGGGGCAGACCTGTTCTCAGCGCCTTCATCCCAGTGGCTCAAGGACCCAACCTCTCAGCAGGCTGCCAGGAGGGTGCTCAGGGCTGACTGGACCTGTGAACGCTTGGCCCCCATTAGCCAGGTATGAATCTGCCCAGAGATGCTATCCGCTCACTCGCCCCTTCCTCACCCCATGGGAATCCGGACCTCGCCCAGGCTTCTCACCTTCCCCATCCAGCTCATGTGAGCAGATTGTCTTCAGACGCTGTCACTTCCCTCCCTTCTTCGCTCTGTGCCCACTGCTGCTCAGCCAACTCAGGCCTCCTTGGTCTCCAGCCAGAACAACCACCAGGGTCTTCTAGCTTGTCCCTCGGCTTCTATTTCTTCCTCCGCTACCCGTCTTACCTTCTAGAACCAGCATCCTTCTTTGAAACAGACATCTGACTGGAGTATCATTCAGCAATAAAAAGGAACAGACTGCTGATTCATGCTCCCGTGTGATGAGCCTCGAAACATGATGCTGAGTGAATGGAGCTAGAGACAGAAGACCACACATTGTGTGATTCCACTTATACAAAATGTCTAAAAATAGCAAATGTATAGAGACATAAGGCGGATCAGTGGTTGCCTGGGGCCGGGGGTAGGAATGGGGATTGACTACAAATACCCACGTGGGACTCTGAGGTAATAAAAATGTCCTAAAACCGGATTATGGTAATGGTTACACAGCTCTGTAAATTTACTGAGAATTACTGAGTCATACACTTAAAACAATCTGGTGCATACACAGGGCAAAGGGTGGGATTGAGCAGGGTGGGTGGGGCAGAGGGTTCTGGTGTGCTTTGGGAGGATCTAGCATATTCCGCTGTGTTTTTTGTGAGATCATCCTGGTGGCTTTGTGAATGAGCTTAATGTTATACTAATTCTTTACATAAAAGATTTCTTTTTAACCAAAGAGATAATGAACATATTCTTATTTTCACTAGATGATTCTGACCATGTTACCATCTGCCTAACAACTTTCTTAGCCCTGTGCCTGTAACACAGAGAGGATCAAGGGGTCTCACCATGGCGTTGGCACCCTTCACCTGGTCCCCAAAGTTCTTCCTTAAGAACCCTGCACACCAGTCACACTGGATTACTTGTGATGCCCCCAACACACCAGGCACATGTCATGCCTCTGCTCACCTTCATTTCCACCTTGTGTCTTGACCAAGTTTTATCTTTCAAAGCCCAGCTCACAAGGCACCTTCGCTTAGTCGGATGGGTGATTCCATTATCTCTGTTCTCATATCCCCTCCAGAAAAGAATATTTCGTTGTTATACAGCCACCTGCCTCTAGCTCTTGTACTGGAGTATAAGCTTTTGAGGGGAGAGACTGTGTCTCAATCATCTGTACATCTGCAGTTCAGTTCAGTTCAATCGCTCAGTCGTGTCCGACTCTTTGCGACCCCATGAACCGCAGCACGCCAGGCCTCCCTGTCCATCACCAACTCCCAGAGTTCACCCAAACCCATGTCCATAGAGTTAGTGATGCCATCCAACCATCTCATCCTCTGTGGTCCCCTTCTCCTCCTGCCCTCAATCTTTCCTAGCATCAGGGTCTTTTCAAATGAGTCAGCTCTTCACATCGGGTGGCCAAAGTATTGGAGTTTCAGCTTCAGCATCAGTCCTTCCAATGAACACCCAGGACTGATCTCCTTTAGGATGGACTGGTTGGATCTCCTTGCAGTCCAAGGGACTCTCAAGAGTCTTTTCCAATACCACAGTTCAAAAGCAACAATTCTTTGGCGCTCAGCTTTCTTTATAGTCCAACTCTCACATCCATACATGACCACTGGAAAAACCATAGCCTTGACTAGACGGACCATTGTTGACCAAGTAATGTCTCCGCTTTTTAATATGCTGTCTAGGTTGGTCATAACTTTCCTTCCAAAGAGTAAGCGTCTTTTAATTTCATTGCTGCAATCACCATCTACGGTGATTTTGGAGCCCAGAAAAATAAAGTCTGACACTGTTTCCACTGTCTCCCCATCTATTTCCCATGAAGTGATGGGATCGGATGCCATGATCTTAGTTTTCTGAATGTTGAGCTTTAAGCCAACTTTTTCACTCTCCTCTTTCACTTTCATCAAGAGGCTCTTTAGTTCTTCTTCACTTTCTGCCATAAGGGTGGTGTCATCTACATATCTGAGGTTATTGATATTTCTCCCGGCAATCTTGATTCCAGCTTGTGCTTCATCCAGCCTGGCATTTCTCATGATGTACTCTGCATATAACTTAAATAAGCAGGGTGACAATATACAGCCTTGACATACTCCTTTCCTGGTTTGGAACCAGTCTGTTTTTCCATGTCCAGTTCTAACTGTTGCTTCCTGACCTGCATACAGGTTTCTCAAGAGGCAGGTCAAGTGGTCTGGTATTCCCATCTCTTTCAGAATTTTCCACAGTTTGTTGTGATCCACACAGTCAAAGGCTTTGGCATAGTCAATAAAGCAGAAATAGATGTTTTTCTGGAACTCTCTTGCTTTTTCGATGATCCAGCGGATGTTGGCAATTTGATCTCTGGTTCCTCTGCCTTTTCTAAAACCAGCGCTTACTAACTCCTCACTCATTCAGCAGTCATTCACCTGGAGCCAGGTTTCCCAACCTTAGCTCCGTTGACGTGTTGGAACAGATAACCTTTTGTGGTAGGGTCTATCCTGCACATTGTAGGAACTTAAGCAGCATCCCTGGCCTCTGGCCGCTGGATGTCAATAGCACCACACACACCCAGCTGTGACAAGCTAGTGGGGTCTTTCATGTGCTCAGTCATTCTGTTGTGTCTGACTCTGCGACCCCACCAGTCTCCTCTGTCCATGAAATTCTCCAGGCAACAATACTGGAGTGGGTAGCCATTCACTTGTCCAGGGAGTCTTCCTGACCCAGAAAATATCCTGGGTTTGGAGCCTTCTCTGTGACAAGCACTGTACTTAGGATTGTCATGTTTTGTGGAAAACATGCTCAAACGAAGCACGGGACCCTGCAGCCCACCCTCAGTTACTACCCGCCAACTGCCCTCAGGATGGAGATTGGTCAGCTGGGGAGTCCAAGCCCGGCCTCACTAAGTCTACCAGCCTGTAATCCTGTAAGGCCCCAGCACCTGGACTTCAGTTGTGTGTTAATTTCTCTTAACTCAGTCTGTTTTTACCTTTTATGTTCTACAACCTTTGCTTTGGTAGGAAGGATAGGAGTAAAATAGGGGTTTTGCAGTTCTGCTTTCTTGCTGTCACCTGTGAGAGTCCCACTCTGTCACAAGCACCAGCGTGTCCCTTCCTCCTCCAATTCATGTTGTTGTGGTTGTTATTCAGTCTCTCAGTCGTGTCCAACTGTCTGTGACCCCATGGACTACAGCACACCAGGCTTCCCTGTCCTTCACTGTCTCCCCTAGTTTGCGCAAACTCATGTCCGTTGAGTCAGTGATGCTTTCCAACCATCTCATCCTCTGTCACCCCCTTCTCCTCCTGCCTCAATCTTTCCCAGTTTCAGGGTCTTTTCTAATGAGCCAGCTCTTCGCATCAGGTAGCAAAAGTATTGGAGCTTCAGCTTCAGCATCAGTCCTTCCAGTGAATATTCAGGGTTGATTTCCTTCAGGATGGACTGGTTTGATCTCCTTGATGTCCAATTCATGTGGAAGGACTTTAACAAAGCCCCTTCTATTGTCCTGGGGATATTAGCAAGCCTAAGTGTGTTCTCCCAATACCTGTCTTACAGGCTGGGGGTGGAGTCTCTGTTTTCAGCGTGCCATGAGGCTTCTTTTGCCTTTTGTCCTTTTTGCCTCTGAGGAAGGAATTATTTGTATATTCTCAGAATTTGTAAAAGCCTCCCATCCTTTTTGAGACATCTTCCTGTCTCTAGAGTTTCCAGCTTTGCGTGTCCTGAAATCTACTTCCTAAAGTCTGTAAACAACATTCATTTTAATTTTAAATATTTATATACTAGTAAAGGCAGATTAGGGCTTCCCTCATAGCTCAGTTGGTAAATCATCTGCCTGCAATGCAGGAGACTCGGGTTCGATTCCTGGGTAGGGAAGATCCCCTGGAGAAGGAAATGGCAACCCACTCCAGTATTCTTGCCTGGAGAAGCCCATGGACAGAGGAGCCTGACAGGCTAAAGGGATCGCAAGAGTCGGACACGACTTAGCGACTAAACCATCACCGCCACCAAAGGTTACACACAGATTAAACACACCAAAGATTAAACACAGACTGTATGACTCCAAACCCGGAGTAGGGTCATCCACTCTATTACTGCTGCATCTTCAGATTTCCAGATTTACTTTCTCAAGTGTTCTTGAGATTGAGAAAGTACCCTTTAAATTGGATACATATCTGGAGAAGGATTTGAGTGTAAGTCATTTTTTGAAAAGCGATCCCAGGGACATGGCTAAGGGAGAGAAGAAATGAGTCAAGAAAGGAAGGAAGCTCCTGGAATGTGTGTTATGCCCATGTATCCACTGTGGTCACGGAAAACTTAATCCCCGTGGGAGCCTGGGAGCCCCAGGAGAGGGGTCTCAGAGCTGCCCTACAGGAGGGAAAGGAGGCTGGAGGTTGACTCACCAAATCTCCATCCTCAGTGTATATGGGCCCTTCCCAAGGCATTAGTTCTGTCTCTGCAGATTGCCCTGCCTGGGTCTGGTGCCAAGTATCAGGTGTGCCCTGGTCCCAGTAGAGGGTGTAGGGTGTGGACACAGGACTACTCTACACCTATGTTCTAGGTTGACCATATGTCCTCAATTTCCTTTCTTGTCCATTTCAACAGAGAGTCCTTGGGGAATCAGAATTAAGGAGTCACTCTCCTTCCTCTATGTTCTGAGATGCTGACTTTAAAAAAATGTACGGTGTGAAAGTTGCAAAGTAAGTTTTATTTGGGACAAAGTGAGGACTATAGCCTGGGAGACAGCACCTCAGATAGCTCCAAGAAACTGCTCCAAAGAGGTAAGTGGGAAGGTCAATATATATGTGATTTTGCTGAAGGGGGCAGGGACATGCAATTGAGCACATTTCTTTTTTTTACAGAATGTTTCTGCTGGTTACAAGGAGCAGTCATCACTGTGAAAAATTTTAGTGCTTTTCTAGATACGAGGAGATGTAAGAGTTGGGCTCATAACATCAGCTCCTGAAAATATCTGTCTGAAGACCTGTCCTGCCAGTTTTTCCTGAGTGCTTCATTTCTGCTCTCCACCCTGAGCTCCTTTCAGAAGGTGTTGGAAATCAGCAGCTGCAGCAGCACATGATTTAATCCTTATAGAGGTAGATGGCAAGTGCCAGTTTACAGCTGACAGACAGATGACAGTATCAGCAGGGCCTGGACTCTACATTTAGCAGAATGAAGCTCCCTTATGGGTCTGGGTCTGGAGATTCTCCCCGCCCTGAGTCTGCTGCTGGGCAATGTGGTGAGGGCGTCAGCCAAGGTTCGCCATCTCCATGCCCCGGCTGGGACCAACATGGGGAGAGGGGTGTGTGGTCAATAAGGGGCTCTGCTTCTTGCTGCTCAGCGTCTCAGAGGGACGGCAGGGGGATCGGATCAGGCTTCTTCGCCCTCCATGGTGGCACACCGCTGGAGATGAACCACTCCTGGTGGGCAGCCTAGGGCCGCATGCTGACCCCTGCTCCTTAGGAGGACTGCACTGTGCCCACCACTCAGAGGACCCCACCCCTATGACCGGCACGGCTGACCCAACCTAGTAATGACCTTGAGGCTCCAGGTGGACACCAGCTGTTTTTCTTTGCCAAGACTCTTCTTTTCCTTGAAGAATTCAGTGTTCTTTCCCCATCCTGTATGTCCCCTGTAGGGAGGTAAGAAATGGCTCAACCTACCCCTAACCAAGGTGGTCACATGGCCCACCTCAGCCTATCAGAATGCTCCAGCACCCTCCTCCCCCAGCCATTGCCATGTGTATGAACATGCAAACAAGATCACTCAGAGCCCTGTCATTAGAGGACATGCAAAAATTAGGAGAGAGAAATGCCTCACCCTCTGGGTTTGCCTAGAGCTAACTAGAGATGGCTATGACAGATGAATATGGCTGCCAGCCAGTCCCCACCCTTTGATCCTTGTTTTCTCACCTTTAAGACAGAAGCAAGACTATGGGTGAGTGCAGCAGAGTCTGTAGTGAGCTGCAATCTGGACGTCCATCCTCACGGCAGTGGGCAGTAAACCAGGGTTGATGCAGCACTGGAAACACTTAAAAGTAACAGGCCAGATGTTCATTTAGAAACAGGAATGGATCTTAAGACCATAACCCAGAGGGCTCAAAATAAAATTAAATACAAACAGAGGTAGTTAGATAAGACTGTCTCCACGTTTGCTTTCAGTCCTGTGTTCGCGAGTGGTAGAGTCGATTACAGAAGTTGGAATATGAACTTGGTGATCTATTTGCTGAGGCGCCATCCCTCTTTGGTTGTGAGTGCCTTCCTGGGGTGTTAGCTCTGTCTCTTCCAGGTTGCCCTGCCTCGGCCTCGTGCAAAGTCTCAGGTGTTCAGAGGACACAGGGCTTGATTTCAAATCCCAGATTTGCCATGTGCTAGTTTTAAGGACCTCGGGTGAGTCGCCTCTGTTCTCTGAGCCTCCGTTACCTAACCTGGAACACAAGGACTATAATCTCTATAGAGTGCCCTGGACAGGGTACGAGCTCAAGGAATGATGGGCGCTTCTCTTGCGCTGTGGGTTGGCAGCATTTCTCTGGGATGGGAGGAAGATAGGCTGTGAGGAAACGTTGAGGAAAAGCCCAGTAGGGAGTAGAGGCGTGGATATCATCCTAAAGGACGTAGCGCCCTCCACAGCGTGTCCACTGTCGCTGGGCATCCTCCAGGCTCCCATTGCCCTGGTCCACCTTAAACCCGAGGAGGGGCTCTCACCACGCCGGCCTGTGGCCGGGCACAGGCTGTAGTCAGGCCCGTTTTCCAGAGCCACTCTCCATCCTCCCCCAAGGGCTTTCATCTCCCGGGGCTGGTCTAATTCTGGACCTCAGGTGCAGGCCTTGTTTCCCTTCCTCTTGTCACCCCTCCAGCTCTTGGGTCACACGTGACTCAGTGGACACGTGACTGGGCCCCTGTGTGCTGAGGTCGCAGTTGTGATGCTGGTTCTCCTCACTGGGGTGCAGTGGACATGGGGCCGGCCCCTGTGGGCTCACCGTCTAGTGGGAGACAGACAGACATCACGGGCCCCTCTACTGCCCCCGTGTGCAGATTGCTGAAGTCGGGGAGCGCAGGGGCCCCAGGAACGTGAGGAAGGCCGCTTGACACACTTGGGGTGGACTTGGGGGCTTAGGAGGGCTGCCAGCTGAAGAGTGAGCTGAGGGGTGGACTGAGGGGACTCAGGGGCATGGGAAAGGGGGATACACAGGACTGAGTGAGTGTCCAGGCAGATGGGGCAGAGACAAGAGTGTGCTCAAAGCTCCCGAGGGTTGGGGGGAATGTGAAGGGAGAAGTGGCCGGAGCCACGGTCAGGCCATGTGCTGGGCCTGGGGAGCCGTGTGGGAAGCCAGGGTGTGGTCTTGCGGTTGTAGGGGTCAGGGAAGAGCTCTAAGCAGGAGAGCATCCTGGGTCGATTTCTGTCTCAGACAGCTGGGGCTGCTGCAGAAACATGGGTTTTGAAGGGGAAAGGGCGGAAGGGGGACACCTGGTAGGAGTACATCTCAGTCATCCAGGTAAGAGCGGGCACGATGGGTAGGGAGGGAGAGGCTGGACACGCGGCGAGCAGAACGCTGAGCAGGCAGATGGAGAGGGAGGTCCAGGGGGGTCCAGGGTGTCATGCGTTGTCCTCTGGGTGGTGGGGAGCTGAGAGGAACATAGATTCTCTGGGAAGGCAAGCGTGGTAGAATGAGAGTGGACACCGTGAGGGCCACCCAGATGCCCTTCAGTGCAGGGCCTGTTCCCAGCTGCAGGGAGTGCAGCCTTTAGGGACTGCCTCGCCCAAGTCATGTCCCTTTCCAAGCACCCACATCCTTTGACTTGTGCGTATGACATCCTGGCCATCTTTCCTACCTCAGGACAGCTCTGAAGGGCCATTTTCCATTTAGCGTGTCTGCGGTGGAGGCTGGGCTGTCTGTGGGCCTGATTTTTACTCAACACCCCCCTCTGCCCCCGCCTGCTCCTTTCCCCTCCTTTCTACTGGTGACCATTCCAAGGGCCCCCCTTGATACATATCCTGCTCACTCACTACATACCAACTCAGAGCCTGCTTCCCAGTGGCCCCCAAGGAATTATGGGGGGCCCCTCTTATGTCCACACCCCTTTGCAGTGACATGCAGAGATGAAGACCATGTCTCCACCCTTGGAATCTGAGCTGGCCTCATTGTCTTGTCTTGATTTGACCAGGAAAATGTGTAGAAGAGATTTTCTGGGAATTTAAAAGTCCAGGCCCACGTGGACTTGCAAATTTCACTTTTGCCCTTGGAACCCAGCTGTCATGTAAACAAGTCCAGGCTGTACCACTGGAGGAAAGCTGTGCAGAGGAGAACTGAGGCTTCCAGCCAACAGTGGACAGCATAGCCCCAGACACGGAGTGAGGTCACCTGGGATTCTTGAGTTCCGGTCAGGCCACTCCAGACAGCAACACAGGGTGCAGAGATAAGCATTCCCCCTGAGCCACTCAAATTCTGACCCGCAAAAATAAATTGAAAAAAAAAAATTCTGACCCACAGAACGGTAAGTAATAAGATGATCATTGTGTGAAGTCCCTAAGTTTTGGGGTGGTTTGTGATTCAGCAATAAAACAACCTGGATGCACCAGCAGGACCGACCCATGGCTCATAACCAAGTCGGGCAGGAGCCCATGCATTAGACAACCTTGGAGGAGCGGGCCTTCCTGCCAGCTTCCATAGGGTTAAATGCAGCTTCTTCCCCCAAGGATGAGGCTCTCTTTTGTCATCCCAGAGCCCATCAGTGCTCATCTCATCTCCACTCCTGGAACAGGGAAATGCCAGTGCTATTACCTCTTAAGCCTCTCTGTGTCTGTAGAGAGTAGTGACTCTCTGCCAAAGGAGCAAATGAGGCCCAGCTTTCTGCAGAAACATTCATCGTCCTGTGCTGCTCCGGGCAGAACCCCAGCATATATTTCCCTTCTGTGGGAGCTGGCTCACAGTGCATCCATCTTCATGAGCTCATTATTCATCTGATTATTTCCATGCCATCCCAGTGGGGAATGAAAGCCATCAATAAATCACATCATTGCTGCCGATTGTACTAAATGACCAGGGCAGAGTGCTGGCTGTGACAGTTACTGTGACCGTTGCTGTGACCACAAGGACCAGGGCCTTGTGCAAAGTGAGCCTCAGGGCTGAAGAACACGTGCTCTGCTTTCACCCTGGACATGAGACCATCTTCCTCTGCCCTCCATGTCCTTAGGATAGGATAGCACATCTATGGGCATGTGTACTCCGTCATGTCTGACTCTTTGTGACCCTATGGACTGTAGCCTGCCAGGCTCCTCTGTCCATGGGATTTCCCAGGCAAGAATACTGGTGTGGGTAGCCGTTTCCTTCTCCAAGGGCTCTTCCTGACCCAGGGATTGAACCCACATCTCCTGCGTCTCCGGCATTGCAGGCGGATTCTTTACCACTTGAGCCATGTGATTAATATCCGTAAGCGCAGGAGCCGTGTGCATGTCAGAAGGCCTCTGCGTGAGCTGTGTGGTTTGGGGCTGGTTGCTTGGCCTCTCTGAGGCCTGTGGCTCCTCCTTTGTAAAATATCCAGAAATCCTTGTTGTGAGGACAAATGAGAAAATGAATGTGAGATTTGCACGCTGAAAAGTGCCATATATGCACGTGGGTGGCATCGTTATGGACATTATTTCAGAGTAGCTGTGACACAGAGAGGGTACCATGGGAGAGATATGCTAGATTGGACATAGAAGAGCCATGAGCAATCACGTACGATTCTTAACTTTAGTTCCTCCTGATTCAAATGGGCCCAGTAGTATTTGCCCCATCAATTTCATAGAGCTATTGTAAGGCTCAAATCAAATAACAGTTAGGGGAGCCCTTTGGCAAAGCATTAAGTTGTACAGATGTAAGCTGCCTTAGCGAATTATTTCTTCTCTGAACTCTGTTGTTTTGTTTTGTCTATTTTGCTTTTGCCAATCTTCCTATTTCTCTAGTTTTCAGTATTACTGAGAATATTCCCCAAGACTTTCTATGATAATCAAGAAAATTTGATCCAGTTGGTTTTTTTGGAAGGGAAAAGCAATTGCCATTATTGAGTACTCATTACGTTTCAAGCCTTCCAATATGTTACCTCACTTAAAAGCTTCGAAGATGGACATTATTTGTCTGTTTTTCTAAGAGAGGGGGCTGGGACTCAGAGGCGCCGAATATTTGCTCAAAGCTGCAGAGCTGATTTTTGAGCTCAGTTCTGTCCCATCACATCACACTGAAGAGTCAAGAGTGATATTTTTCTTTCATTGGAGATGCTCAACTCATATTTTCAGGCTTTCTTGGTGGCTCAGTGGTAAAGAATCTTCCTGCCAATACCAGAGAAGCAAGAGACGTGAATTTGATCACTGGGTCGGGGAGATGCCCTGGAGGAAGAAATGGCAACCTGCTCCAGTATTCTTTGCCTGGAAAATCCCATGGACAGAGGAGCCTGGTGGGCTACAGTTCATAGAGTTACAACGAGTCAGACATGACTGAGCTTGCACACACTCATATTTTCACTGCCGCATCCCCACTTTTGATCTTTCTTATCTGTCACAAGTAAGACTCCTTAAGTTAAATTAATTGATGGAATAAGGGCTGGGAAAGATTGAAGGTGGGAGAAGAAGGGGACGACAGAGGATGGCATCACCAACTCAATGGACATGAGTTTGAGTAATCTCCGGGAGTTGGTGATGGACAGGGAGGCCTGGTGTGCTGAGGTCCAAGGGGTCACAAAGAGTCGGACACATGTGAGAGACTGAACTGAACTGAAACTTTTTGTTAGTCCAGGCAATCCATGGTGACAAAAAAATCTGGTGAGCTGATTCACAAAGTGGAAAACCTTTCTATGGATGAATTACATCCATGTGCCTCTGCACCAAGGAGCCATTTGAGAAGAGCCACAGTCTCTCTATGGAATATTTGAGAACATGAGAATGTTGTCTTTTTAAAATAAAGGATGATTAAAAAAAATAAAAAATAAAAAAAATAAAATAAAGGATGGATTGATCACTTCAGGAAGAGAACTTATTTGCATATCTACTGGGT
Source organism: Cervus elaphus (assembly GCF_910594005.1). Classification (NCBI taxonomy): domain Eukaryota; kingdom Metazoa; phylum Chordata; class Mammalia; order Artiodactyla; family Cervidae; genus Cervus; species Cervus elaphus. The sequence goes on from NC_057826.1 coordinate 82,686,370, forward strand.
TCAAGAGAGCCTAGGAAGTGAAAGAAAGTGAAAGTGAAAGTCACTCAGTCCTGTCTGACTCTTTGCTACCTCATGGACTATACAGTCCATGGAATTCTCCAGGCCAGAATACTGGAGTGGGTCGCAGTTCCCCTCTCCAGGGGATCCTTCCAACCCAGGGATCGAACCCAGGTCTCCCGCATTGCAGGACACTTCTTTACCAGCTGAGCCATGAGGGAAGCCCAGGAATACTGGAGTGGCTAGCACATCCCTTCTCCAGAGGATCTTCCTGACCCAGGAATCAAACTGGGGGAAACCCTAATTGCTACCCCACCCTAGTTTCCAAATGTCCTGAGAAGTAAGGCAAGAGCTTAAGTGTATAAACACCAAAATAGCTCCTTGATGAGTGGTGAATTTGATATTTGGGCTTTCTAAACTCAGGTTTGGATAAATGTAGCCCCCTGAAATATTGGCTTGGGAATTACTACTCTTGGAGCAGTTTAACAGAGGTGTGCTTCGTTAGGACAACCTGTGCCCAAGAGAAAGGGCAGAAGGGGCTGGACTGCACATGCCCAGTTTCTCTTTCCAACCCTCCAATCTGAGCAAGGCCAAAGGTATTACAAAGAATGGTGCCCTTCCATGTAGAATGAGACATGAGAGGCTTCTCCTCTCAACAATGACCTTGGGGTTTGAGGAAAACTGGACGACTAGCTAGAGCATTGTAGAATTTTCTAGAAAAGATTATTTTTAATTATTGAAGAGAAGGTAGCCTAAAATGAGTCCTTTCAGTGGATTAAATGGGGACCAAGGCATAGAAGAAGAAGAGAAGAAAATGAAGTTTCTTTCTCCTCAGAAATTACCACATAATACATGTCAGAGACATTCTTATAAACTGAATAGGCAGTGAAAAATTGTTGAGACAGAGGACCCCAATTTGCGGTCCCTATTGGAAGTCCTTGTAAAAAGATTGCCCAGGTTTGATTCTGAAGGTTGTGCTAGGAGAGGGAGAAAATACCTCTGGCCCAAACTTTGACTCATGTCTCAAGAAGTGAGCTAGTCTAGTCCGTGCAGAAAAATTCCACCAAAAGCATTTACAGCATAGCTTTGATGCTGAATGATTGATTTAGTCTGAATGACACTTCTGTAAATGCAACTAGTGATGCCTGATAATGAAGGACTAGGTAATTTGGATTAACTCCCCCACTTAGCACAATAAGAAAAGCCAGACATAACATTATTTTTAAAAATTTGCTTGAAGACTTTAGGCAGCTGATATAATGGTGAAGAGGATAGGTGGAGAAAGGAAATTCCAAGAGGTAAATTCAGAATTTGGGGTGCTCATAATATGTTCTCTGACCAACACTGAATCGAATGGGAAATCAATAATGATAAGATGTCCAGAAAAACACCTACATATTGAAATTAAACAATGCAGCTTTATATAATCTCTGGGTCAAAGAAGAAATCCTAAGTAAATTAAAAAATGTTTCCAGCTGCATGAAGATGAAAATACAATAACTAAATGTGTGGATTTAGTTACACCAGTATTTAGAGGGAAATGTATAGCTTTGAATGCTTATAGTAGAAAAGATGAAAAGTTCAAGACAAATGCCCAAGGGTACCCTTTTAAAAGTTAGGGGAAAAAAAAGAGAGGGAAGTAAAACCCAAAGTAAATAAAATTTTTTAAAAAGATAAAAGAACAAATTAATATGGAAAAGATCAAATGATACAAAGAGATTAATGAGGTCAAAAGTTGTTTCCTTGAAAAGATGAACAAAATTGGTAAATTCCTAGCTAGGCTTATCGTGAAAATATAGAGAGAAGACAAATGATTAACATCAAGAATAAATAAAGCTTTATTACCACAAACATGAAAAGTAAGAGAGTGTTATAAATAACTTTATACCAAAAAATTCAACACGATGGAAGAAATGGACATGTAAATCGAAAAAACAGAATTTACAAGAAGTGTCACACAATGAAGGAGAAACTCAAAATAGACTGTTGTTGTTTAGCCGCTAAGTTGTCTCTGACTCTTCGCAAACCCATGGACTGCAGCATGCCAGGCTCCTCTGTCCTTCACTATCTCCCAGAGTTTGCTCAGTTTCATGTCGATAATGCTGTCTAACCACTTTACCCTCTGCCGCCTGCTTCTCCTTTTGCCTTCAATCTTTCCCATCATCAGGGTCTTTTCCAATGAGATGGCCCTTTGCATCAGGTGACCAAAGCATTGGAGCTTCAGCTTCAGCATCAGTCCTTTCAATGAATATTCAGGGTTGATTTCCTTTAGGATTGGCTGGTTTGATCTCCTTGCAGTCTAAGGGACTCTCAAGAGTCTTCTCCAACACCGCAGTTCAAAAGCACCAGTTCTGCACTCAGCCTTCTTCATGGTCCAACTCTCACATCCATACATGACTCCTAGAAAAACCATAGCTTTGACTATACGGATCTTTGTTGACAAGGTGATATCTCTGCTTTTTAATATGCTGTCTAGGTTGGTCATAGCTTTTCTTCCAAGGAGCAAGTGTCTTTTAATTTCATGACTGTAATCACCATCCACAGTGATTTTGGAGCCCCCAAAATAAAATCTGTCACTACTTCCACTTTTCACCCTATTTGTCATGAAGTGATGGGGCCAGATGCCACGATCTTATTATTTTTAATGTTAGTTTCAAGCCAGCGTTTTCACTGTCCTCTTTCGTGCTCATCAAGAGGCTCTTTAGTTCCTGTATCTATTAGATAAATTTAATTTGCTCTTAAAATAAACAAAATTTCTGGGAAGAAAACTCCAGGCTTTATTGCTATATCCTGTAAAAAATTTAAGGAATTTCCTGGAGGTCCAGCAGTTAAGAAAGCATGCTTCCACGTGTGGGTTTGATCTCTTGTTGGGAAACTAGGATCCTGCATGCTGTGTGGCTCAGCCAACAAATAGAATAAACAAATAGAGAAAGCTAGTGCTGTTCTGCATATGAGTGGATTATGTGCCAGGACCACCTCATCCAAGTTGAAGGAGAGAGAGAAACACTGCTGACCAATCCCCTGAAGCACTGCTTGGCATGGAGTGGATATTCAGGGCCTTCCAGGGGATCATGAAACCAGACACTATGGGCAGCTGCTGGACTAGAACAGGTAGATGGGAGAAGTCTCTAGAAGGCTAGTGCCCCTGTGTGGCAGCCAGTTCTGAGAATCTGCAGCTGGGATTGCTGTTGGTTCAGCAGGCAAGGGAAAGTGAGGACAAGCTGGGGTTCACAGGGACCTCTGCATCTGTCTGCCACCACATCTCACCACGACGACCCTTAGAAAGGAGGGGCGGCTCCTTCACTTCTATCTTCCAACTCTGCACAAGAAAAAACTGGAGGTTAGGAGAGGGGGACAACTGAAATTGATTTATTCTACAGGTGACTTGGGGATCCCAGGGAGCCTCATCTCACTTTAGTCAAAACTGGCACAATCCAAACCCCGAGGTCAGCAGAGCAATAGAGGGGCACGTGGGGGTTCCTAGGGGTGATGGCGACATTTCTTGCCCTCGATTAAAGCTACATGGATGCTCACTTTGTAGCTGTACATTTTTGTTTTGTGAACAGAATGTATGTCATATTACAAAATCAAAATGTTAAAAAAAAAAAAAAGCAATTATGACACATCTCTTTCCCACTCTGCCACCTACTGTGAAGCCAGTAGGCCATTCTGTGCTGAGTCTTTCCGGAGAGGAGATGATAGCAAAAGTACAAATTAAAAATAGCCTTTCCCCCTGACTTTTTGCATTTCAAAGTTTCAGCCCTTCAGGTAATGGGAAATTGCACATCTACTATACTGAAAAGACAAAAGTCAACAGTGGACTTGGATGAAAGGAAAACCCAGACACAGACGTTACTTGAGTAAATCAAACAGTGTTTACTCACCTAAAGTAAACAGAAGGAGGCCACGCAGTCAGGACACGGGTGGAGAGATGAGCAACGTTATTTGGGACAGGCAGAGGCGGCCACACAATTGGTTCGCACTTGTGTCTGATAATGTCTGAGGGTCAACGCAGACCTTTTTTGAAGTTCACAAAACAAAAATGTGCAGCTACAGCGAGCATCCGTGTGGCTATAACCCAGGGCAAGAAATGTCCCCGTGAGTGCCAGTTTTGTGTACTGAGGAAGCCCCTATTGAGGTTAAGTGTGGTCCTGTTTACTAAGATGAGAGCTGCTTCATTGAGCGAAGTACTTCTGGGGTTAAAATGGGAGCAGCTCTGCATGTGGGTGAGTGTGATGAGGTGCCAGGACCACCTCATCTGAGACAGAGGCCCTCATCAGTCTCAGGAGGCACTCTGTGCTATGTGGCTCGAAGGGCATTCATTATAATCCAGTCCACTTTGGCACAAGGCCCCCTTTTGCCATCCTTCACCTCTCCACACCACAGCAGCCCAAGCTTCACCCCAGGCATCTCTGGGAATCATGCTTACAGGCCTTAGGACCAGGGAGAGGATACAGTATGAAAGTACTTGCAACAGGAAAAAAATGTCTCAAGGAAGAGCAAGACTTCTGCTATCCCTGTTGTCCAAACTCCAGATAAGACTTCTCTGCGCCCCTGCCCCTGGGACTGGGGTGATGCAGAGTTGAGAGATGTGGTGTATAAGCTATCATCTCCCCACTCCTCACAAATTCTTCTATACTTTGCTTTATGACAGTGAAGCTATAACTTTGCAACTCAATTTCCTTGTTGCCAGCAGTTCCCTTCCAAGTCCTATCAAAAAGGAGCACTAAAGAGTGCCCAGAAAGCAGGAGGTTGGAAAATGGTCTTACTCCTATGTGCTTGCTGCTCTTGTCAGCATCAGCCAGGCAGCAGACTTGGGTCCAGTTTCCAGTGTTTCTTTATGTTCCATCAGAGGTCACTTAGATGTTTCCTCTGCACTCCTGTAGTGCAGTGGCATTAGCTCATGCCCCCTTCTTGGAGATCCAAGTCCTAGTTCTGTGAAACCCCTCCTCCAGGGTCCTGGGTTCTGGTCACCCCAACTTCTACCCTTTGTGCCCCCAGTGCTCAGAGCGGTAGCTGTTTCCCAAAGTTACATGTTTGCATGACATCAGAGTTTCTTTTCTGCCTCTTTAGTCCTTTGATAGCTATCCAGACAATTTCCTATATTAAATCCTCCCATTGGCTGCTCATATGTATGGGTTTTCCCTTTGGGGTGAGGAAAAGCTTCTGGAATTAGACAGTGGTGATGGTTGTGAAAGGTTGTTGCTGAGCTGAGAAAGATGTCGGGATTCTTGGCCTCCGGAGGAGAGAAATTCAATCCAGGGCCAGTGACAAGGCTTGATCGCTCAGAGCTTTTGTGTGATAAAGTTTTATTAAAGTATAACAGAGACAGACAAAGCTTCTGATATAGACAACAGAAGGGGGCAGAAAGAGTGTCCCCCTGCTAGTCTTTAGCCGGATGTTATATAGCTACCAGCAGGCTGCTAATCAGAGAAAGGAAATTTCTCAAAACTCAGGAGACTGGCACACCAGGCCGCTCACCCACAACATGCATTTTGAGATAACATTGGGACAAGGTGAGTCACCCCTGGCCGTGAAACGATCGACATGAATCTCAAAGAAAGGCAGGTTTCCAAGTAAATATATAGTTTCATTAACATAGATTAGGAGAACAATGTATGAATAAAACATACTGGTTTGTTGAGCCCTTATGGGTTCTGAGTCTTAAGCGGAAACAACTTGAAGAAAGACAGAGTCTAGGGTAAATACATAGTTCATTAACATAGCTTAAGAAAAGCATTTCCATAAGAAAAACACATTGGTTAGCTCAAGGTTTGAGAAAAGCTAAGTTCAGGTGGAACCAGGTGTCATCATGGCAACACAGAATTTTAAGAGAAACCTCCTTTTAAATTTGTATAGAGAAGGGGAAACAAAATCTGACACTTGTAGTTTGTTTCCTCCTGCCGCTTAAGAGAGAGATAAAAAATGTCTGACACTTGCAGCCTATTTCTTCTGTTTGGAGACCCCCTAGCCTTCCTGCCTACACTTTAAAAGGAGAGATTTTATGGTATGTGAATTATAGGCCCATTAAAAATATAAATACTTTATGTTGAATTACTTGTCTAGAACCTGATTGCTATAGTATTAATCAAGGAAAGTGTGGTAGCTCATTTTACACGTCAACTTGGCTGGGTCACAATACTCAAACATGTGGTCAAATGTTATTCTGAGAGTTTCTTTAAGGGAATTTTGGATGAGACTAACATTTATAATAAATCAGTGGACTTTGAGTAAAGCAGATTGCCCTCCAAAATGTGGGTAGGCTTATTCAATCAGGTGAAAGCTTGCATAGAATAAAAAGACAAGTCTTTGAGCAAGAGAGAATTCTCCAGCAAACTGCCTTTGGGCTTCATCTGCCAGTCTTTTCCCAGTTCTACAGCAGACAGCCTTCAGACTTGAACAACTTCTCTCCTGGGTCTTCAGCCTACTAGTCCACCCTGAAGATTTTGGACTTGCCAGCTTCCAAAATTTATTCCTTGTGATAAATTTCTCTGTATATAGACACATACATCCTGTTGGTTCCATTTCTCTGGAGAATCCTATTATGAAGATAGCTGCTAGTTGTCCCAGGGAGAGGAGAATGAAGCTTGCTGACACCTTAACAGGCAGATTGGTGGGATCTGAGAGTACAGGGGCCCTTTGCTAATTTTCCTGGTAGAGTTTTGAGAGGTGGAAAGGTCCCAGAGGGTTGTGTGAAACACCTAGGCAGATGGGGTCTCACAGCATTGCTCAGTCCCCTCCTTGCAACCACAGGATGATTGTCAGGAGCCTGAAAAAGGAACAGACAGGAGTAGAGAGAGACCTTTGGCGACCACTGACTGAAGAGCAGATTGGACAAAAGACATTTAATGATGCTTGCCTGACTTAATGACATTGCTGACATAATAGATCTCCCTGCCCCTTGAAGCCTTGGTTCTCTGAAAGCCCTTTGGAACTCAAATACCATCCCAGAGAAAGTGGGAAGAGCCCCCCGCCCCCCCCAGATTAACTGAAATTAACTTTCCACTACTCCAGCAGAGCTCCAAAAAGAAATTCAGGTCAGTTTTGAGATGTTAGAAAAAGTGTCCTTCCTCGTACCCTCGGACTTGTGAATTGGGAAGTGATTCAAAATCACTTCACAAATATTTGCTTTTATCTGTCTACTTTCAAGATGGATTTTGGCATTTTTGTGGTATGATATGAAATGAGTTTTCAGAGATAGAACCTTCATTTGTAACTTTGCCACTTAGTATCAGGGCAGCTGTGTATCAAGGTTATTACAATGACTGGCTATGGACAGAATGTTTGTGGAGCTTAAAAAACATAATCTAAGATTGATGTAGAAGAATAAAAATCCCCAAGTAGCTGTCAAGTTTGAAAAATAAGAGTAAAGAGAGAGAGTACAACTTATCAGACAGAAAGATATGATAACATATGTCAAAGCCATGAGTAGCTCCTATGCAGGAAGGGGCAAATAGATATATATGGAAAGAAGAGGGGCCCTGGAAACAAACCCGGGACATGGGAGCCTGGTATGCGACAGAGGGCCACAAACAAGGCAGGAAGAACAGACCACTTTTAAGATGGCATCAGAAAAACTCTATGGAAAAAACAAACAGACTGTTGACTCCCTACTTCTTATCCTATATAAAAGTAAACCCCACTTATATTTAAGATCTACTTTTAAAAGGTGAAACTGTAAAGTTAACAGGAGAAACTGTTGAAACATATCCTTGCAATTTGAGGATGGCCAAAAACTTCTTAAATGAGATCCTTAAAACTTCTCTTCTTAGGGAAAAACATTAATGCATTTGATGGCATAAGTATTAAAGATTCTGTTAAATGATCTTCATAAATGATGCTAATAAATAAAGACAGATTGGGAGGTCATTTTATGATGTCAAAAATTATTGGGACAAATGGGGAATGTTGAATATGAACCTTAAATTAGACATTAGTGTTGCATAAATGTTTGTATAAATGTTAAATTTATTGAGTGGAAGAATTTTACTATAAGAAAATGTCCTTGTTCTTAGAAGATTTATGCTGCAATGTTTAGTGAAGTGTATGAACATCAGCAATTTATTTTCAAATGTTTCAGCAAAATATATTTGTATATCTATATCAACTCTTATGGGCTTTCCAGGTGGTGCAGTGGTAAAGAATCCACATGCCAATGCAGGAGACACAGGAGAGGTGAGTTAGATCTCTGGGTGGGGAAAATCCCCTGGAGTAGGAAATGGTAGCCCACTCCACTATTCTTGCCTGGGAAATCCCATGGACAGACAAGCCTGGCAGGCTACAGTCCATGGGATCACAAAGGAGTCGGACACGACTGAGCACACACACAGCAGCATGCTTATGTCAAAGAAAGAAAGACAAATAAAGCAAATGTGGAACAATATCAACAGTTGGAAACTCCATTATGATAATTGTGTTCATTTGAAATATTTCAAAATAAAAATTTAGAGAAGGTAGAAATAAAATAACATTCAGAATATACAGGCAACTGTTGAAAAATCAATAATAAAAAGATGAAGAATGATACGGAAAAATGAGCAAAGGACACAACTGGCATTTCTCAGAAAGGGAACCTAGTGGTAACAAGTACCTGAAGAAATGTTTAATGTCATTGGTAATCACAAAAAGCAAAAAATAGAGCCAAAATGAGATATACATTACATCTAGCAGGTTGACAAAAGTAAGAAAGCCACGTTATGCCAAACATTGGGGAGGCGATGGGGAACCAGAAACCATGATTTCTAAGGTCTTAAAGGGTAATCTGGCAGGGCAGAGTGAAACTGGGCATAGGTGTACCCGAGCACCCAGCCATCTGCTCTCGAATGCCAGAGAACCTCACTGGAACACTTGTACTAGGATGTAAGATGGTCACCATAGTATTGCTTATCTTAGGGAGGATATGAGGCACCTACGGCCATCCCTAGGGGACTGGATTAGGCAAATGAGGTAGACACCTACTAGTTGGGGTCCACTTTCTACCCAAGCCTTATTAGAATTAGAAGTCAGAACTTTTATACGAGAGAGGGCTGGGAAACAGGAGAATGGGGGGACCTTCTGGAAGGGTTCAGGATTCAGGGGTCTGGAATTAGTTTGAGTAGAGGAAAATAAATATAATTATATTTACTGCCTGTTTAAATTTACGAGTAGATATTTACTCCTGCTACACTGTCATTAGCTGCTGTTAGACTCACTAACTCCCAGTAGCCAAATGGAAAGATAATGCTTAACCCAAGGAGAGTGGATTGGTAGTGGTGGAATCTTAGGCAGAGGACAGTCTAATGGGGGGATATTTTTGCATGCTGGTAGTGAGAAACCCATGGTGGAGCACATGTGAGATTTTATGCATGGCCTAAAAAAGATTTTCAGAGAATCTAGAGCTTCTTTTTCTTAAGCAGAAAGTGTAACTGTGTCCTAAAAATAAATATCCACTGTTTAGATGGATGCTAGCAAGGTCTAAGCAGTGTATGTGAAGGTCTTTTCAGGGAAGAAAAATAAATCTGTGTTCATTTACTGTGTAGAAAAAAAAAGAATCCCTCAAGTTTTAAAAGATTAATGCATCAGTTCTTTTTGCAAGTGTCGATTATTATCTTGTAGCACTCAGAGGAATTTAAAATTCCAATGTCTTTGTCTCTCTTGATGTAAAATAAGGGGCTGATATTGAACTTGTTATAACCAAGGGTGAGGACACAGAGTGTTCTCTGTCCAGTATCAAAGGCATCTTTGCTTGTTGAGTTTATGCAGGGACAAAACCTTGGAAGGAGAACTCTCTGAGCAGTGAGCATCTTCTGAGAAGAACCTGTTCTGCTTCGCCCCACCCTTGTTCCCCTGGGAGTCCAGGCAGAGGGCTCCTAGGAAGAGGGCCAGGGTAGGAGGGAGAGATGATCTTGGGCTGAGCTGAAACCACGTGTCAGGGGCTGGGCTAAGCATCCTGTGAGGTCTGGTTTGCATTAATATTTCTCACACTTGCCCTCACGAAGCAGGCATTGTTCCCACCCATCTTACAGATAAAAACACTGAGTCCAGAGGGATTAAAACAGCTGGCCCAAGGTCACACAGCTAGTTCATGAGCATGCTAGGATCCCATCCCCAGGTGGAATTTTCACACACTGAGCTGCCACACTCAGACAAAAACTGAATATTTTGAAGCTTTGCCCTACTGAGTTTGTCTGAGCTTGTCTTAAAGATGTCTCCCATCCTTCTTAAGATGCTTTGGCATTCCAATGCAGTCAGCAGAAAATAGCTGTAGGAACAATTACTGTCCGAAATTGAGTCTGCAAATTTCAGGTCATTCAGATCTGCATTCCATATGCAGACTTTATTAATACCCTAGCTTCAGGTTCAAAATGTCATGTTCACTGAAAAATTGAAAAAAAAAAAAAAAAGAAAAAAAACAGTCTGTTGTAGCCATTGGGAGGTCTTTCCAAGTGAGGCTCAGCTGCCGGGGACGCTTAACAATTGCCCAAAGAGATGGAGTTGGAGGAGATGCAGTCTGGTTTCCAAACCTTTAATAGGCTATGGTTTTGAGGCTGTTTGCCTCTAACCTTTCAAAATTCCTGCTCTGCAGGGAGGAAGAGGCATCAACTTGAGATCAAGGTTGATGAAAAGTTGAATATTCAAACTGACATTCACCCAGAATGATGAGAGAGGGAGCTTGAATGGCATAACAAACGATTCTCCTGAAAGAAAATGTCAGGCAGGCTATTTTTTTTCTTGGACTTTCTTTCCTCATCATCTCCGCTCTCCCCCACCCCCCAATCCACCCACACACACTTAAATTTTGGCTTATTTAAACTTCAGGAGAGTTGCCAGCCAGGCAGGAAGAAGTGAAATTAGGACGATTCCAAAGCCTTGGTTTCCAGACACTAATAAATTAGGTGAATGATAAGGCATTGGTGAAAACCTGCATCAGGGCCAATTTAAAAGTGATTCTTCCTGCCTGAGTCAGCACCGGCTTTGGTGGGGCTTGGGGTTGTGGTAGAGAATCTCTCCGGCTGTCTGTGCTCTGTGTTCTGGCTGATCTTGGGATGGAGAGGTGAAATCGTTCCCTGCAGTGGATTCAGTGTAATTAGGGCCAACAGAATTGTTCTGCTTCCAGATGAAATGTTTGTTTCAAACAGATCAGCTTTGCAAGGCCATCGCTGAAAACCTCAACTGTTCTATTTGAAGATAAAAAGTCTGTGTGCACTAAGTCTGCGGCTCATTTGGCTTCGCCTGGTGTTGAATTTTATGTGATTATAAGGCCCTCCCTTGGGATTTTTCTCCAAAGAGGGAAATGACTCATGTGCTATGGCCTTGTTATTTACAGGAGAGTGGCAAGATGTCACAAGGAAGGGTCTAAATTTTAATGTTTGAAATTGATTTGGTAAATTTTTAGAGCTAGTTCTGTCTATGTATCTATGTACGTTTGTTCCTTCTTATCTATCGATCTGTCTACCTACTTACCTACCTACCTATCATGGCTTAAATGTTTGTGTCCCCATCACATTCATATTTTGAAATCCTAACAACCAGTTCTATTTACCTATCTATGTTCATTCCTTCATATCTATCTGTATAGCTGTGTATCTGTCTACCTACTTACCTACCTACCTCTCATGGCCTAAGAGCTTGTGTCCCCATCACATTCACATTTAAAAACCCTAACCTTTGAAGATGATGGTATTACGAGGTGGGGCCTTTGGAAGGAACTTAAATATTGAGGGTGGAGCCCTCTTGAATGGGATTAATATTTCATAAAAAAGGGTCTAGATAAATCCTTTGCTTCTTCCACCTTTTACACAGTAAAATGGCACCAGCCATGAACCAGGAAGAGAGCCCTCACCAAACCAAGCTGGTGCCTTGATCTCAGACTCTGCAGCCTCCAAAACTGTTAGAAATAAATATCTGTGGTTTATAAGTGATATTTTGTTATAGCAGCCTGAGCAGACTAAGACAATATTTTTCTTCTCCTTTTCCTTCTCCTCTGTCTATCTATCTAATCACTCAACAAATACTTCTTGAGCTCCTACTATCTTCCAGGTCATATGAAAAGCCCAAGATAAACTGTTTTTGAAGACCCCAAGAACCAACACTTAATAACCTCTTAGAACTTTATTAAAAATTCAGATCCCAAGCTCCTCTCCTAGGAATTCTGATTCAGTAGCTACTATTCATTAAGAACTTCTTAATGCACTAGGCAAGGTGTGTAATCTCATCTAACCTTTACAACATCCATTCCAAGGGGACAATGATTCTTCCCACTTTACAGAGGAAGCTCAGAAAAGTTGAATAGCTTTCCCAAAGTCTTACACCACTTCCCTTCACTTCTGACTCATCTGAGGATCAACTGCAGATGAGAGAATCCACCCCAGCTAGCTTAGGCAGAAAGAGATTTAATAAGGGGAGTTCAGTGCTTATAAAAGCATTGGACAGATTGGAGAGGCTGCTGGAGACTGTCACCCACCACATGTGATCCAGCAGAAACACCTCCTAGAACAACACTGAAGAACTGGCCTGCCATAGGAGCTGCTGCCTCTGCCATGGCTAGGACGCTGCAACTGGTCCATTTTGCCCCCGCTATAGTCCATGCCAACTGAAGGAATACTGTTATAACTGTTCCAAAAAAGCAAATGCCCCCATGGCCATGCCTGCCAGGAGGTGCAACAGATATACACTCTGGCCCATCTTCCAAACTGTGAGTGCCTGCATGAAGAAACCTAGGTCACAGGCAAACCTGAGCTGCAGGGGCCGTGGGTATGATATCCTTTCATTTCCCATCCTCCTAGTGGGCAAGAAAGCTCATTGCAAGCAGGTGGGAATGGAACCAAATGAGCCACAGTTACTCTGACACCACCTTCTTTAAAAAAAAAAATATATATATATATATATATATATATATTTATTTATTTATTTACTTACTTACTTACTTAGGACTGCATTGGGTCTTAGTCGTGGCACTCAGGATCTTTCAGTGCGGTGAGTGGACCTTTCTCTGTGGGTGTGGTGTGCAGGATCCAAAGTGTATGGGCTCCGCAGTTAGCAGCACACTGGTGCAGTTGCCTCTCAATGTGTGGGATCTTAGTTCCCCAACTGGAAATCGAACCCACATCCCTTGCACTGGAAGACAGATTCTCAACCACTGGACCACCAGGGGAGTCCCCCACCTTCTTCTAATTTTCATGCCTTCTCAGAGTCCAATTCTTCTCAGTGTCTCTGCTCACCTGACTTCTACACATCAAAAGGCCCCAGAGCTTGATCCTGGGTCCTCTGCTCCTTCTCTATCCTCTCCCTACTGATATCTCCCAGCCCCATAGCTTTTAGTCTTCCATTTTGATTTATGTGTCTTCAGCCCTATGTCTCTTTTGACCTGAATATCTAAGAAGCATATCAAAGAGAACATGCTCTGAACAGAACCCATAATTTCAGTAAAACCTAGTATCATCATCCAACTGCTTCAACATCCTGATACCTTGTTTTCTTTGCCCCTCCATGGAGGATCCTAAGCAAGTGCTGTCACAGCATCCCCCCCTCCCCCTACCAAATACTGCATCACAGAGACTTCCTCTGGCTTCCCTATCCAAAGAAGGTTCCTCTCTACCCACTTTTCTCTGTTACATCAACCTGTTCCTTAAATTCTCTTGTTAATTTACACATTTACTAATTTGTTGACTGCCTCTCCTTCTAGAATATAAACTCCACGGAGGCAAGGACACCACCTGTCTTATTTCCCATTATCCCTCCAATGCTTAGAGCAGGGCCTGGCACATAATTATTGCTCAATAAACATTTGTCAACCAAACAAGTGGAAGAATAAATGAATGACGACATGATCGTGAAGGCCCCTCCCTCTGAAATAGTTGGCCTGCTCAGAATGATCCAGAGCCTATCCGACCATCAGAGTTCAGGCCAAGGCACATCACCTTCAGGAAGTTGAGGACGGGGTGCTCTTTCCCTCCCCTGCCCCAGTCATTGACACGTGGCACATATCCAGTGGCAGCATTCTGACCACTTTGCCCACGTCCTAGCTTTTCATCTAGACTCTCTACTCCCTGAGGACAGGCCAGTTGCCATGACCTAGTAATTTACATTTACATTACAAAGCATCTGGCATTTACACAGCTGCTATTGAGCCACAGAGGCTAGACAAACATTCTCCCGAAGACTCATGACAATTTCACTAGTACGAGCCAGCAGCTGTCAGATCCCACTTGACGGAAGAGGTTCAGGAAGTTCAATGATTCACTCAGGGTCACATGTTCAATGACAGGTATGAGAGTCAAATTCTGAAACCCACTTCCTGCCTTATGTTTGGATCTTCTAGGTCTTCCAGGCTGGGTCCACTGCAGATGATCCATAAAGACTTGTGAGACTGATGAGTGAGACTGTGGGGTTGCAGAAAGAACACTGGTCTGGAGGGCAGGAGACCCAGTTCATGCTAGGGGCGGTTCTGAGCAGGATCTGCCACTCTCTGGGCCTTGGAGCCCCTTGGCGATTGGGGTTGTTAGATTGGATGATTTCTGCAGATTCATATTCTGGGACCCCAAGCAGCAACTTCTTGGAGAAAAGAACCTTTCCATTCTCAGCTTGTAGCATCCCCAATGCTTGCAACAGGACTAGGTACACAGTGGGTGTTCAATAAATACCCCCTGACAGATGACTCCCTCAAACCCTCCCTTCATCTTGGCAGGGTGGATGTGATGGAGTGAGGATTCAGCCTTCGCCAAGTTGGAAATAAAGAGAAATCTGACCAGAGGGATATGGTGCTCGATCTGGCACTGAATGGGCTTCCCAGGTGGCTCATTGGTTAAGTATCCACCTGATAACACAGGAGATGCAGGTTTGATCCTTGGGTCTGGAAGATCCTCTGGAGAAGGAAATGGTAACCTGCCCCAGTATTCTTGCCCAGAAAACCCCATGGACGGAGGAGCTTTGTGGGCTACAGCCCATGGACTTGCAAAGTCGGACACAAACTGAATGTGCTGAGTTCCACATGGTGGCTCAAGATCCCAGAGACTGCTGAGGCCTTAGGAAGCATGGCAGCCACTAGCCAGACATACTTCTCTTCCTGAATGAGCTGTTACCAAGGCAATGAAGAAAGATCCTTTATCATTCTCTGTGTCTCCATATCTGGTCACTGCACAAAGTCCGCCCCCCCCCCCCAACCCCCACCCCATCCCGGACTGGTGACTACCAGCTCTGGTTCAGCCTGTAGAACTGTCCACTCTGAATGATCAGGTAGAAGCAGTTTGGCAGGGTGTCTGGCTTTCATTTTGTGGTTGAGTCCAAAAGCTCCAA
This sequence comes from Cervus elaphus, assembly GCF_910594005.1. NCBI lineage: Eukaryota > Metazoa > Chordata > Mammalia > Artiodactyla > Cervidae > Cervus > Cervus elaphus. The sequence goes on from NC_057826.1 coordinate 82,701,640, forward strand.
ATATATGTGACCCTGAGACTCTAAAGGAAGATCAAAGGTTTCCTGGCAGTCCGGGCTGAATGCTGCCTTCTTAAGTCCCTGCATCTGCATGACCACTAAGGCACAAGGAGATGGGAGCAGCCTTCTAATTCACCCTGTTGTCTGCATCCACCTCCCAGGCCTTACTCTGGTATTCAGATGCCTCCCTTGGGATCCTGCCAGCCCCAGGGCACCAGGAGATCCAGCTCTCTGGGAGGCCAGGAAACCATCCCAAAGCCATGTCTCCCTGCTGAGGGACGCAGCATTTGCCCAAAGTCTGGGCAGTCCTCCTAGGGCTCTTCCCCGTTGTAAACATCCAGGTAGGAGTTTCCAAGCAGGAGAATGCACAGGGGCCTGGTTGAGCTCTCTGGGAAGTCCTGAACCATCTACCCAGAGGCTCCTCCCACCTGCCTCTCTCTCCTCCCCTTTCACCAACCCCCTCTCCTCATTCTTTTCTCTGGCCTTTGACTGTTATTTTCTTTGAAGGAAGGAATTATTTTGCCCCAGGAAACTCATTTATAGTGAAATGAGTGAAAGGTCTGGGCATCTGGCCCCACGTGGGGCTTGTTCTCGGGTTATTGCCTTAGCACTGTTTCATCTGGCTCTCTGGAGCTTGGGACGTCTCCCTGCCAACATCACACCTGGTTTCAACTGGAAGGGAGAGGATTCAGATTTTCATCTTCTGGGACTCTTTGTTATTATTGGAGCCAAGGTTTGGCCTGGGCTCAGATGGGGGGTGGGGATGCCTGAGAACTGAATCTGGAAAATGTCCGGGAGGCCAGGGAAGAGAAAGCTTCCCAGTGCCTTGGAATGCCTGCCCCTCCTGGCTGGCACAGGGCTGACCTGCAGCCAGACCAACCTGGCGAAGCCTCTGGTCTTAGGGTCATTGCTGATTTTAGATGCACGAGAAAAGGCCTTCTTAGGCCTCTGGAGATGAGGAATTTTAAGTGAATTGGCTTAAGTCAGAGATGCACGAAGATGTGAAACAGCAAAATGGTTAAGCTGGGAGAGAACCATATGCTAAATTTCCTGAGTAGGAAGATTGCTTTTTGGGACAGTTTATAGGTTAGTGGTTAATATTTCCTTAAAAGCTGGCTTATTTCTATCCCTTATTTATTATTTTTTTTAATGTCGCTTTGAGAAAAACCAAATTATCCTTTAGCATGCCTAAGAGGATTTTGTCTATCGTATGTTTCAGGATCTTTATGGTGTGCATATCTAGCAAAAACCATTTCCCATAAAAATACCAAGGGAGGGCATTTCGATGGAATTTTAAGCTTATTTAAAATTAATTGCAGATTCATTTCACTGCACATTCGTTGAGGGCTTTTCTTTTTTCATTATTAATATGAAGAAATGGCGAGAGCGCTGCCAAAAGTCTGCGAGGAGAAAGAGGCTGCTGTAAATGGTTTCTAGAAGTAGCAGACATCTGCCTAAGATAGGCATTCCTGGGCTAACCAGGCTCTGGCCTGTCTCTGATTAAAGGGAGCCCACGGCTGGACTGACAGTGTGACTCGTGGGGCCTCCACCCTGCTTCCTGCTTCCCTCCCATCTGCCCTCCAGCCTGGGCAGCAAACAGCATCACAAAGAGGACAGAGATGGCGTGTTTGAGGTCATGCAGAATTCCAAGATGGCAGAAAGCACAGACTGGATGGCCGGAGAGCGGTGTGCCTGCGGGTGGGGCTGGGGAACAGGTTTCCTCTTGGATTATCTCAAGGCAAAACTCACGTAGGCTCCTTAGCTCTGGGTTGAGTTACCTGGGGACTTGGGAGGGTACCTCCCAGCAGAAGCAAGTTGGTCACTATGTCAGATAATCACTCTGAAGGTCTTTGTGAGGAGACCATTGTAACTAAATTCAGTTTCCTTGAATTGCTGAGGTCCCAAAGATGTATGCGTTGGAATTTGGTCTTGGTAAAGTCTATGGGTCCTGGAGATGAACAAAAGGACCTGGTAGGCATCTAATGCGCCCACTTATCTCACACTGGGAATTGAATAGGGTGAGGGACTTTTCCCAGGTCACACAGCTGGCTGGGGAAGAACCAGCATTAGGGCCTTGGCTCCTGATTCCCAGTCAAGTGTGCTCCATTCCACATCCATGCTATGGGAAAATAAGCCCTTAAACTGGAGAGCAGAGACACCAGGAGAAACTGGGAAAGGCTGATGAAAAGGCATAGTCCCTTCTCACGGGGAACCTGGGGTATTGAATGGTATTCAAGACTAGTTAGAAGATTGTTTATTTTTTATAAGCTTATTATTTTTAAAAATGAAATTTAAAAATATTTATTTTTTTGATTGCACTGGGTCTCAGTTGTGGCATGTGAACTCTTAAGGCTCGGCATGTGGGATCTAGTTCCCTGACCAGGAATCGAACCCAGATTGCATTGGGAGTACAGAATCTTAGCCATTGGGCCACCAGGGGAGTCCCTAAATGTTTCTGCTTTTCCATGATTGGCTTAGGGGCCAGCTTTCTTATTATTAAGCTGTAAAGCAAATGGGCACTTATCACTGGTCAAGATGATTATGTGGACCTGTGAGGGTGTCATTTAGATCTCTCATTTTGTGGCCAGTGCCGTCATGAGCACCACTGTGCAGAGACCAAGGGCGTGATCTGAGAGGGCCCACCCCTCTTCCCATCCTGTGTTTCCTGACCCCCGTAAGTCTCCCCTCTACCTGGACGACCACAGAGCCATTTCAGCTCCCCTGGCTGACATCACTGTCAGACAGATCCTGTGTCCACGATTCCTTGCAACGTCTGAGTGTTCTCCTCTCCCTGTACCGTTACTGTAGGAACTGGCTGCAGGACTTTTGGGGAAGGAATCAGGAAATGGCTTATCATTCATACTTGGGATCATAGTCCTGGGTCCTTTCTCAAGGCAATTTGATCTCCTCTCCAATCATGGTTCTCCTTTTCAACCTCACAGTTCCTGAGAACCATGGAAACTGGATGCAGAATCATTGCATTCCACGGAGACAGCTTCTGCTTGCTAGCTCTTAGCTTTTTGTATTTTGGGGTCTTTCTTTCTTCCTTCTTTCCTTTTTTTTCTTCCTCTTCTTTCCAGCTATATATGTCAAATAACGCTCTAGTCCATTGTCTATCTACCATGCCCCTCAGAACAGCATAACCAATTAGCAATCACCAATTAGATTCTCACAGGACAAGGTAGCCTGATCGCTACTCCAGCCTTGCTGCCTATTACAGTAATTATGTCTATGTTGTTCCTGCTGATTGAACGCTAGCCTTAGCATCATCCTGCCTGGAATCCTGTCATCTCCACTAGGATTCTAGGGATCCCGAGTCCATGGTAGTATCTGCTATTTTTCAACCCTATCCTGCTGAGAATTGCCACAATCACCACTGAGCTAAAAGATGCTGGTGAACCCCTTTCCACTGCCATCTTTATTGCCTTGGAATGAGGGTAGGCTCTGGTAGCTTTGACAAAACAAAGTGAGCTCTGTGCTTTCACATAATAGACCCATTCTAACAGTCCCACCTTTCTGAGAATTGTACCCCTTCCTCAAAATCATGCCAGACAGTCTATCATCTTTATCTCCTGGGCCACAGGCCATCACGGAGCCCAGCCTTGAATAAGGCCTCAGTCCTTGCCAAGACACAGACATGTTCCCAGGTTAATAAATAGAAAAGATATGCAGCCTTATCTTTAGCCAACTAGAGCAAGCCCAGACTCTCAGGATTCACACCCACACGTGGTCCCATGGTTCTTACAGGCGTTCGGCAGCCAGGGACTGCCACTCCTCTGATATGTAAGCAGTTTTCTCCCAGAGCAGGCACTGTGCTTCTCCTCTTGGGCTGTGCTGAATCCTGACCCTGGTCATTGGCTTAAGACAACAGGTACTGGTTCATGGAGATCTTGAGAAAGCCAAGAATCATTTCGGGAGGTGCCTGTCTCAGGTAAAGTTTCTCTGTGGTCTCCAGGCCCGGGGAGGCCACTCTTCTCTAGCAAAGAGAAAGGAGCTTCTTTTTCATCCTGAGGATTCGGGTCATCTGGGGTTCAACATTCTTGGGCTTGTTCACCCAACGTCATCTGTTCTATATCTCAGGGTCCCATTCTTGCTATGAAGGTTTTGACTTTGATCTGAGCGACTTGCCCTCTTAGCAGCATTGCCACCTTTACTATTAGATCTGGGACCTGAGTTTGAGCCCAGGAGTCCTTGTGAGTAAAAGAGATGCAGGTGTCCACAGAGGCCCTCTGGCTTTCACAGTGAACTTTAGTTGATTGCTACCTGATCTGGGTCTGACATTTTCTTTCTCTTCCCTTTCTTTTAAAAAATAGACTTTAATTTTTAGAGAAGTTTTGGAGTCACAGTGAAATTGAGCAGAAAGTACAAATAGTTCCCAAATACCCTCTATTTACCCCAACACACACACAGCCTCCCCCACAATCAATGTCCCACACCAGAGTGGTACATTTGTAGAGTAAAAAGTAAGATAGAAAAAATAAAGTAGGTCAGTAATCACAACAAATATAAAGTAGCTAAAAGTCTCGGTAAAAGATAAAAATTTATTTCTTAAATATGCAAAATTCAGCTTATATGCTGCCTACAAGAAACATAACTAAAACATAAGGATACACAAAAACTGAATGTAAAAGTGTGGAAAATATATGCAAGGTAAGCACTAAGCCAAAGAAATAGTGTGGTGATACTACTATCAGACAAATAGTACTTAATGGAAACAGTGTAACTGACAGAAGCAGAGTATCACATAACCATAGGACATTCTTGACCAGAAAGATGTAACACTTCTAAGTGACATGCCAAAAAAAAAAAAAGATTTAAAATATATAAGGCAAAAATGGACAGGACTGTAAGGATAAATTCCCAAACTTATGACCAAGGAAGATTTTTAACATCCTTCTCCTATTAAATGATTTTTCTAGGAGATAAAAAAATTAACAAAGATATGGAATATTTGAACAAAACAAAGTTTGACCTAATAGAAATGGACTGACTTTTGCACACAAAAAAAACAACACACACTCTTTTCAAATATTAGTACATACAGAATATTTATGGAAATTAACTATAAGAAAGGTCATGGAGTAAGCCTCATAAATTTCAAAAAGATTACTGTCATACAGACTACACAATCTAATCACAAAGCAATTAAGATATCAATAACCATAATGACAGGAAATTACACACACACCACCCCATTAGTTTGAAAGCTGAAAAAGGAAACACTTATCAATAACTCATAGGTTAAAGAAATCATAATATAAATTAGAAAATGTTTAGAACTTAACCCTATTGAAAATATTACACATCAAAACACGATGATGCAGCCAAAGCATTATGTATAGGAAAGTTTATAGCCTTAGAAGTAATTATATGAGCAATGAAGAAAGCCTAAAAATTATTGAGCCAAGCATCAAATTTAAGAAGTTAGAATAAACTCAGAAAGTGAGGGAAAGTGATAATAAAGATAAGCAAAGAAAGAGAAAAGAAATTTTTTAAAATTTCTTTTTTAAAATCCCATGTTAGTGTTTGAAAAGATTAATAAACATTTGTCAAGAATGTTTAGATGAGTGATCAAGAAAACTGACTGATCAAGAAAAAAGGGGCACAGTTGAAAGAATGGAAAAGTAACTCCAATATGTAAACTGTTAATCACTCAGTCATGTCTGACTCTTTTTGACCCCATGGACTGTAGCCCACCAGGCTCCTCTGTCCATGAGATTCTCCAGGCAAGAATACTGGAGTGGGTGGCCATTCCTTTCTCCAGTATGAAAAGGGGTCTCATAATCATTCTTAGCTTTTTAAAGATGAGATTTAAAATTCCTCCTATCTTTGGTCTAAGTTCTTCATGGGAAATTTGAGTCCTGAGACTGAATAGACTTGAACAGGGACAGAAGAGTTGATGGACTTATCTGCCATCTCCCTTTTTCTTGTCTGATCTTGTCTCTTCTTTTACATAGCTTGACATTTCTTACAGAAGAATTGTTCCTTTGATTTATAGGCTATAGCACCTCTTAAAACAGTGGTTGAGTATTGCACGGTGTGTATCTCAGGGTTCCCTTCAGTCAATTCTATGCTATGGAGCCCCTACATTGTGTGAAACATGGTATCAAGATAAATGAAGTGAGAGTGAAAAATTAGTGCTCTTGACCTCTACTAATAGAATTCATCTTAGAGAGGAATATAATAGCTTTGGAATAATAGCTTGGTAAGCCACTGGGACAGAAGGTGAGGGTGCTCATAGGAGTTTCAGCTACAGAGGTGATGTTTAAGTTGCTGTGAGTGAGAACATAAAAGGAATTTGGTTTTTGCTTATTTGAAGGCTAGGGAGGGAAGATCAGAGGAGAGGGACAGAGGGGAGAGAAGGCAAGAGGGTGTGAACCTGGGGACTACATGAATGGACCTGGTCAGAATATATTCCCTAGGGGTGTGGAGTGAATGAAGGACTTCTCAGAATGAAGCTTACTACTCTTTAGTCTGAAAAACTGTGAGATGCTGCAATGTAGCATGTCTGTGTCTTTACTGAAAATATTTTCACTTAACCTACCTCCCACTGTGAAATTGTGAAAATGGAAGGCTGGTGGCTTGTCACTTCAGGCTCCAGGATGAAAAAGAAAAATGAGTAGGAGCTGAATATCAGTGGTGATGATGAGAATGTGAGCTCATTCTCTTGGGTGAGGAGATGGTTTGTATCAGTTATGACTGAATTCAGCTTCAACTAAGAAAAAACCCTCCAAGGAGTTGTTTAAACAAAGAATTGGTACAGTGTCTCAAGTTATCATGGGGGACCCAGGTTCCTTCTGTCTTATTGCACTGTGTGTGTGGCTTCTGTCCTCATGGTTGCAAGGCTGTTGTTCTCCTACAGACCTCTTGTCCACGTTCCAGGAAAGAAAGGAAAAAGGCCAGATGCATGAATCTATCCTGTTTTGAAAAGCTTTCCCAGAAGCCCCATCTAGTGACTTCTGCCAGGGGTGGGTCACATGGTCGCACTTAGCTGCAAGAGAGTCTAGGAAGGAGATATTTCAGCCAGGCATATTGCCTCCCTGAGCAAAATCCTGGTTCCATCATTAAGGAGGAACTGGAAAATGGCTATTGGGTAGGCAATTAGCCGTGTCTGCCATGAAACTCATCTAAACTAGAGCTAAATGGGCTGGGAGATCCCAGGAGCCATCTGAGTTATTTGGAGATGAATAGGACAGACTTTGAAGAATTCACAATTTAGGGGGGAAAACAAGCATCTAATTGGAACAACAAGGACATTGAATTGCATTTTAATGTAATGGGGTTAAGAGAAGTGATAGAAGTGAACACAGTGGGCTCTGAGCACAGAGGCAAGAAAGCTTGGCTGGGGACGGGGAAGAGCCCCAGAGCGGAAGGACCCTCCGTGGCAAAGGGGCCCCTGTAAGTGAAGCGCGAGGGTGAGTACAGAGTCTGTGTTACGACAGTGGATCACAGACAGGCTTGTGTATGGGGACCCTGAAGCCCAAGGTGGGAAGGGACAGAAGGGAAATTGAAAACAGCAGCAGGAGCAGACAGTCAAGAGCTGTCTCTGCTAGGCTGTGGATCTTGGCCTGCATCCTCAAGGCTCTGGGAAGTGACTGGAGGGTGCAGCTCAGGCGGTGACCCGGTCAGAACTGTGTTTTGGATGGCCATTCTGGCAGCCCCATCGTGGGGGGACAGGTTGTTCAAACAGGAGGCAGAGAAGTAGGGAGGGTGGAGGGGGAAATGAAGGCTGCACAGGGGAAGGGATGGAGGAAAAGGGTCTCCCCAAACTCTCAGATGTAGGGGCAGAGTACATGCTGCCCCCTCCCCAGGCCTGTTGTCCAGGTGATGAGTCTGTGGTGGTGCTCCATACTAATTCAACCCAGGAGGTGGAGAGGGGGGAAGGGGCTGTAATTCGGGGAGGGGAGGCCAGATGATCTCCTGCCATTGTGTATTGATTCTGGAAAGAGAACTTTAATCAAGGCATTTCAGATATAAACAGAACCTCTCCTTTTTCAAAGTTGAGGAAATTCCCCAAGGGTCGCATGTGAACTATCCAAGGTCACAGGACTGTTGGCTGAGCTCCAGTTTCCTGCCTCCTGCATCGGTGCTCACTCAGTTCATGGACTGTATCTTTCTGTCCGTCTCTTTGTCCAGTTGGCTTGACTGTCGCCTTAGAAAGAAGAGGGACCCTGTCCTGGGGAGCGGGATTGCTGAGGGGCTTTGAGGTTTAGCAGTAACTAGACTTGGCTGCACTGGTAAGGGTTGAGGGAGGTTGCGGGGAGGCAGAGGCCGCTCAGGAGGGGAAGGGGTGAGCCGCTGGGCATCAAAAAGGAGAGTAGGGAGACTGGAGACTGCAGGAGAGGAGGCGAGGCCCTGCCAAAGACGTTATCTCAATAGCTGCCCGGGAGGCTGGTGGTCCTTCATCTGTGCACTGAGAGACCCTCACAGGTGACCTGGGTTCAAGCTGTCCAGCTGCCCTCGAACTCAGAACCCCTGGAATCCTGTGCTTGCCGGACCGACTGCCTTCTCAGTGCTCACCCACCCATTTCGGCCTTTGTTGTCGGTGTCGGCTGACGGACCGGACCCTCGGCGGAGAGAGCTCGGCGATCGGTCCGCAGGTGGCGCTGCGCACCCGGGCAAAGGCAGAGCGCAGGCCGCGGGCCTGGGGGCGGGGCTCTCGCCTCCGCGGAGACCCGCTTGCCCAACCGCAGTGCTCCCGCAGGAATTAGAGGACAGGGCGCCGGAATGAAAGGGCTTCCAGACTTCACAGGAAATTCCCCGAATTTCCATGGCAGCGAGGACCGGCGAGCGCGTGCATTCACGGCTGGAATGGAGACCTGGGCTCCCCAGCACGAACGGGGCCGCCAGAGCCTGTGGCATGGTCGCGTGGAGACCCTGGGACTTGTAGGGGTGTCCTGTCCCGCTTTTCCTGGGTCTGTGATGGGGGCCGCAGGGCTCTGCCACCTCCAAGGCCACGTTTAATGTGGGATCTGCCCAGATGATTCTCACCAAGGCCACAGCCACAAGAGATCCCACTTAAGAAAGATCTGCGAACAGGTTTATAACCACGTTTTGCTGAGAAGCGTGATGGAGGTATCCAGGAGGAGTTTATTTTGAGTGGCGGTGGGTGAAGGCCGAAAGGCTGGTCATCCCTTGCTAGCAGTGGTTTGGGCGCTTTGCACCTGTCTAGGAAAATCCCAGGGACAGAGGAGCCTGGTAGGCTGCAGTCCATGGGGTTGCTAAGAGTTGGACAAGACCGAGCGACTTCACTTTCACTTTTCTGCATTGGAGAAGGAAGTGGCAACCCACTCCAGTATTCTTGCCTGGAGAATCTCAGGGAAGGGGGAGCCTGGTGGGCTGTCGTCTATGGGGTCGCACAGAGTCGGATACGACTGAAGCGACTTAGTAGCAGCAGCAGCAGCAGGGACTCAGCTTCCTCATCTGTTAAGTGAGGGGATGAGGCTGGGACTTGGGGCTTTGAGCTTGGACCTTCTGAGATTCTGGAAGTGACAACCATCCTTGCCACACGGCTGAGCTCAGGCCACATGTTTCAGCAGATTGGGGTGGGTAGCTCAGGAGTTTTTCTGGAAGCTATTCTGGTGGTGTCAGGCCCCAGGGGAGGAGGCAGGGGGAGTATGGCACAGTGAGTGCTGCCTCCGGGCCAACAGAAATGAAAACAACCAAAGGAGGGCCTGCAAAGACTCTACTTTCTTACTTGGCCTGCCATCCTGAGGTTTCTTCAGGAGCTCCTGCTGCATGACCCTTTGCCCCCTCAGGACCAGCTGCTATTGTGAAAATGCTGGGCACGAACCTGAGGTGTGAACTGTGGGAGGGGCCTGCTTGTCACACTGTCTTTTGGTTTCTTGCCAACCCTGCCTTCGGTCCAGGGTGGGGGTAACCGAGTGAGTTGTTGTTCAGATGTTAAGTTGTGTTCAACTCTCTGTGACCCCACGGACTGCAGCACACCAGGTGTCCCTGTCCTTCACTGTCTCCCAGAGTTTGCTCAGACTCGTGTCCTTTGAGTCACTAATGCTATCTAACCATCACACACACACCTTCTCCTTTTGAGACGGGAATCCGAGTTCTTGTCCGCAGAGCTGAAGAATGGAATCTATGAACACACAAACACTCATGGTAGCAAGCAAGTAGGATTTATTAAAGAGGAGGAAAGTACAAAGCTCTCAGCTAGACGCTGAAAGGGGGGTAAAGAGTCCACCCCCAAGGTGGGACTTACAGCAGTTTTTATATCCTTCCTTAAATCAGGTTATTTCTAACCAATCAATTTAAAGGTCAAGATACTTAACATCTTTATGGCGTCTCTTGATCCTTGGATTAAGTCACCACCCTTTTTCATGCCCTCTGGCCATTTTACCATGGACCAGATGTATGGGCTTAAGATTAATGATCACCAGTTGGTTTTCCCTCAAGCATATGGAACAGAATTTAATTACTGCCCTTCCCTGGATCTGAGTGCTGATAATTTATCAGACTAAAGACACATTCCAGGAATTCAGGACAATGGACTGTGATGTTTATTGAAAACAAGACTGAGGTCTCAGACTTGAGACTTGATACTGAGGTCTCAGACTTGAGACTTGACTGTTCAGTAATTTCTACCTCACTTTTGCCTTCAATCTTTCCCAGCATCAGGGTCTTTTCCAGTGAGTTGGCTCTTTGCACCAGGTGGTCAAAGTACTGGAACTTCAGCTTCAGCATCAGTCATTCCAATGAGTATTCAGGATTGATTTCCTTTTGAATTGACTGGTTTGATCTTGCTGTCCCAGGGACTCTAAATAGTCTTCTCCAGCACGGCAATTTGAAAGCGTCAACTGTTTGGTACTCAGCCTTCTTTATGACCCAACCCTCACATCGGTACATGACTACTGGGAAAACCATAGCTTTGACTGTATGGACCTTTGTTGGCAAAGAGATGTCTCTGCTTTTTAATACACAGTTTAGGTTTGCCATAGCTTTTCTTCCAAGGAGCAAGTGTCTTTGAATTTTGTGGCTGCAGTCACCATCTGCAGTGATTTTGGAACCCAAGAGTTAGTTACAGCTGAACTTAGTTGTGACAGAGCCCAGGTGACACAGGTCAGGAGATTTTGGGAGGACTGAGATAGAGTTGGTGGTGGGGTGGAGGCTTGATAGGGTGGGGCTGCCCTCTTATCAGAAGAACTGAGTCAAGAACCTAGAATCTTCCTCAGGATCAGCTGAACATCTTCTGTCTGCTTGGAGGCTAAATCCTCAGTGAGATGCTAGTGACACAGCCCAGGCTGTCATGCTCATAATCTTCATTATGCATCATTATTATTTTGGTTATGGTTAGTAGCACCTTCCTTGTATTGGGTGCTTCCTGCAGCATCTGCATCAGTCTCGGTAACAGTCTATTAGGTAGAGGCTCTTGTTATTCCAGTTCATGGATAAGAAGACTGAGGCTTAATGTAGAGTTATGTTAGTGGCTCGCCCATCCCATGCTCATCTGGGCAGCACACCAGAGCTTCTTTTGAGCCAGCAGTAGCCCTGGAAGGTAGGCAATGCACTGTTGGGCTCCCGTTTATGTCATGGGGGAAGGGTGCTCCAGAGAGTGCGGGTCACTTGCCTGAAACCCACTGTAAGGATCAAAGCCGGTGACCTGAAGACAGGGTGGCAGCCCAGAACAGACATCTCCTTGTGGGTCTCTCCCTGTGGGTCTTCAACCCACCCAGCTCATCCCCATGGGAGTGGTGGGTGTTCAGCCCAGGTGGCTGAACTTCAGGCTAGTGGAGTTAGAGGATGAAGGAGAGGGCCTTGAGCAAGCTCTGGAACTGTAGTGTGGGACGTCAGGCATCATCAGGGTCAGGGTGTGCTGACCTGTGGATAGGGTCACTCAAGAGGCCCTGCTGCCCCACCCCAGCGTCCTTGGCCTGACATTGATTTTTACCCTCTGACCTGATGTGTCTGTGGAATCTAGCCCGGACTGTCCTCCAAGCTCAGGTGTTGATCTGAAGGGACCCAGTATAGAAGCCACAATGATCCAAGACCCGTCTGTCTCCAAGAATTTAGTGGTATGTGTGCTTGTGGGTGAGGAGTCAGGTCAGTGTGCCCTGATGAAGGCATGCACAAACCATTGACTCCTAATCATCTCCATCTTCCCTTCTGCCAGTGTGCTAGATGGAGGTCTCTCTGCTTGAGCTCAGAATCAGGTTGGGCCCCAGTGTAGGGTTGCAGCTCTTCCAAGGAAGGGCTAAGGGAATCTTCTTTTAAGACCTCAGCTGGGCGTGGTATCAGCTAAGCCAAGCATGTGCAAGGCTGGAAGCAGTTTCTCCGCCTAGCTTCTCACCCATGGCAGCTCTTTTCAATCATCCATTTGAACTGTTCCCCAAATATGGTTTTCATTGTGGAAGGTGGACACTCAACCCATCTCCCTCTAAGCTTCAAGACTGCTCCTGAATCTACCAATCTGGGCCTTATTCTGAGCCTTCTGAAGATACTTCTGTGTTTTATTTTTTCTCTCTAGATTTAATCTATTTTAAAAAATTTAATAAAAATACATGTTTATTACCATTATATTTATATATAATTTTCCATTATAGGTTATTACAAGATATTGATTATAGTTCCCTATGCTATATGGTAGGTCCTAAAAAACAGATACTTCTTGGGACTTCCCTGGTGGTCCAGTGGCTAAGATTCGGTAGTCCCAATGAAGGGGGCCTGGTTTCAATCCCTGGTCAAGGCACTAGATTCCACATGCCACAAGTAAGACCCAGTACAGCCAAACAAATAAAAAATAATTAAAAAAAAAAAAGACACCCCCCCCCCCAGATACTTACGGTTTTTAGCCCACACTATCCTTAAAGGATGCGGTGTTTTGGATTTTATACCTTTGTCTAAATTGTCCACTGGCCAAATCCACTGTATAGTATCCATATGTTGCTCCTGTTAGGAAGGCAGATCCCTGGGGACAAACCTGGGCCGGTCTCCAGACAGGTTATGAACCAGAAAAGCCAACTATAGATGGAGGGCAGAGCTACTCACGGCCTCAACAGTAAGTAAGCAAACAAAACACCCTCCAAAACAATATGACTTGCTTATTTGGGGCACATTAGGTGCACATGTAAATAAACAGAAGGAGGCTTGGAGGTGGTCTTAGGAAGCTGAGGGGTGGTTGCCTTTGGGGAGAGGGGAAGGAGGGGCTGGAATGGAGGTTGGTGCATGGGGACTTTAGGCTTATTTGTACTATTTTTCCAATTTTTATGAGAATTAGTTGTCTAATTAAAAACTGATATTTAAAGAAGTTTCGCTTTCTGGTGGTTGCCACATACCTGTTTTAAGCTCCCAGCTGTTGCTCTGCATCGTGGGGAGTGGGCCTGTGTGTGCTCCATCCTGGAAACCCAAACACGTGCAGAACACCTTGCATACCAGGCGCTTTACCTGAGTGAGCGCATGTGTCATCAGCCAGCCCTGGGTGCCTGTGGCTGGCCCCTGGAGCCTTTGATCTGATCCTTCTCAGCTCCCGCCCTTCAAGACTCTGGACCTAATTTCTTCAGTGTCTCTGCAGATGGCAGCCGGTCAAGCCAGGCTGTGTATTGTTGTTCTTATCTGGCTGCCCTGACATTCCTTTTCTTTCTCTCTCTCTCTCTCTGCTCCTTCTCTCGCTATCGGCACAGGTCATGGCTGCCAACAGGGGAGGACTAGGTAGGGAGGTAGATGTTTTCAGTGTTGTTTCTAATCTGCTTCCTGAAGCTGCCCTTGGGCTGGATGTTACAGGAATTTCTGGGGGCCCTTCTGAACTCATCATGATCTCCCAAAGGCCTGATTATTGTACCCCATTTACTCACTTGTCCTTCAGATATTTGTGGGTCATCTACCATATGCTTGGAGTTGTACTAATCACAAAGTCTGCTGCTCTGTGGACTTGGAACCCACCCAGCTTATCCCATTCCTGTGGTCACTCTTCAGGCCAGGCCACCGCCATCTCTCAGCATCAGCTAGAAGAGCATCCAGCTTTGTCCTCCACACATTTCTCCTTTCTCCAGTCAGAGCAAGCTTTCTAAATCAAATCTAACCATGCCCTTCTTTTGCTGAAAAAATCCCCATGGCTTCTCATTGGTCTAGAGTCAAGTCAAACACCTTGACATAGCCCACAGGACTGATGGGTTGACTCCAGCTCACTCCTACATCATCCGTGCTCCAGCCACCCTGAACACCCAGGACCCCACCCCCATGCTCTGGTCTCTGAGTCATTTTGTTGTTCAGTCACTAAGTCCTGTCTGACTCTTTGTGACCCCATGTTCTGTATAGCACACTAGGCTTCCCTGTCCTTCACTCCCTCCCAAAGTTTGCTCAAATTCTTGTCCACTGAGTCAGTGATGCCATCCAGCCATGTCATTCTCTGTCACCTGCTTCTCCTCCTGCCTTCAATCTTTGTCAGCATCAGGGTCTTTTCCAATGAGTCAGCTCTTTGCATCAGGTGGCCAAAGTATTGGAGCTTCAGCTTCAGCATCAGTCCTTCTAATGAACATTCAGGGCTGATTTCCTTTAGAATTGACTGGCTTGATTTGAGCCTTCACACATGCCTTTCTTCTGCCTGCAACATTCCCTGCTTCCTCATTCTCTCTGGCTCATCTCACTGAAGCTTCAGGTCTTAGGCAGCCCTTCTTTCTGGCAGAAACTTCCCTAAACCTTATCCTCCCACCTGAATTCTCTGTGTCTTTCTCTCAAGGCATTTCTCACACTCTGTATAATTGCATGTTAAATTTGTCTGTTTCTCCCACCGGACTCTAACACCAGGAAGACAGTGACTTGAATAATCGTAATGACAACCCCACAACAGAGTGAGCTCTTTCTTAATCAGGCACCACGCTAACCATTTTCTATGCCTCCCACCATTTTAATTTTCACCTCTCTTTGAGGTGGGAACTTATCATTATTTCCATCTTAGAGGAGGAATTGAGCCTTAGGTCAAAAATGTGCCATAGTCAGGCAGTTAGATGGTGGAGCTAGGATTCAAACCCCAGCTGGGTGACTTCAGAGCTTGCATTAGAGCAAGGGAGTGTCTGTCTGATGCATGATTATAACCCTAGCTCCTAACACAGCGCCTGCCATCTAGAAGGAACTCAATCACTATTTCTTGAATGAATAAATAAATCAAGAGATGTTCGGTGATGGGCAGCAAATGTAATCCCTTCTAGGATTAGTTCTCTTTAAATGCAGCCAGGGTAAGCAGAGCTACATTATTGATCCATACCAGAAAGCGCTAGCATACATAACTAAGACAATCTCAAGATTCTCTAGTCAGGCAGCACCACTGTGTCTGTCTGCTGGGCTTGGCTGGTCTGCCTGGCCAATGGGATTTGGTAAGATGGGGCTGGACACAGAGAAGGTCCTGGAGTCTGGGGAAGTGTTGAAGACCCTTATGACCAGGTCAGGAAAGAGTCATTTGAGGAGTTTCAGGTTAGCAGAGACTCGATAGGATCAGAAAACAACATTTACTGTGGGGAGATCGATGGGGAGAGAAACAGTCCATAGGACTTGGATATTTCATTCCATCCAAAGTGAAATTTCTGCTGATGATTTAAATCAGTGGTTCTTGGGCTTCCCTGGTGGCTCAGTGGTAAAGAATCTACCTGCCAATGCAGGAGACGTGGGTTCAAACCCTGGTCCGGGAAGATCCCACATGCCTTGGAGCAACTAAGCCTGTGCACTGCAAATATTGAACCTGTGCTCTAGGGCTTGTGCTCTGCAACAGAAGAAGCCACCGCAATGAGAAGCCCTAGCACCACAACGAAGAGTAGTCCCCGCTCACCTCAACCTGAGAAAAGCCAGCACAGCCATGAAGACCCACTGCAGTCAAAAGTAAATAAGCAAATAAAAATTTTTAAAAACTTGAAAAATATCAGTGGTTCACAGCCAGGATAATTTTGATCCTCAGGGGATATTTGGCAATATCTGGAGACATTTTTAGTTCTCACAACCGGGTGGGTGGGGAGTGCTACTGGCATCTGGGGGGGTAGAGACCAGGGATGCTGCTAAATACCCTACAATGTACAAGACAGCCCCCCAACCCCAACAAAAAATGATCAGGCCCCAAATGTTGTTACTGCTGAGGCTGAAAAGCCCAGATTTAAACAGTGGAGTGAATGGGTGAACCCGGAGAGTAAGTGACATTTGCTGAAGTGCCTTCTCTGCTGGCCTTGATTCCTAACAGTGCAGGCTGTGGTGGGGAGGGTACAGAGGTGACAGATGCCCTCTTTACTCCCCTACTCTCTCCCCAACCCTGGAAAACATTACCAGGGACCCAGCCCCTCTCTGTGGTTTCCCTCCCCTTCTCCTCATTCCTCACAGTTCTGTTATCACTCCAGGATCAAAAGTTTGGAACATTTGGTCCCCATATTTGAGGAAAGTGAAGGGGGTGGGTCTCAGCTGTGAGCACGCTTGGCTCTCCTCCTCCAGGGACTCTGATGTAGGAGCATGCACACTGCTGCTAACTTTGGGGGTCACTCCCTTCTGGGAGTGAGAATGGGATGGGGAGGGCATTGGGGGCGGTCCCGGGAATTTACCCAGGTGAGTGTGTGACTGGTTTTGCCATGCCCCAGCCCCTGGCAGCCTGACTTCTTCTTTAGGGCCTGTTCATACGCACGCTGTGATGTGTCCTGAGGGCATCCTATGTTCAGAGACATTGTCAGGGACTGTGTGGTTAGGAGGATGCTTTAATCTTCAAGGCACATATAATCTCTTAGGAGAGAATAGGATTCTACTCTGTTATTTCAGGTCCTAAGAGAAGCAAACCCCAAGACAGAGTTAGAGGTGCAAACGATTTAGTGGGGGAAACACCTGTGGAGGATGAGGGATGAGGAGCAGGCAGGGTTCCGACACCTGTGAGAAAGAGAGGGCAGGAGCAGAGGTTGGACAGGAGACATCTTATTTGCGGGTTAGAGCCCGCACCCTGCGTGACTGGTACCACTGCCTGCTGTCCCCAGCCACTGGCTCCTCCCTACCCTTGACCCTTGGCATTGCTTCTGAGGCCTTTCCAGGCACCTTTGCAGGAACCCTGGACCACTCCTTTCTCAGAAAGCAAGCAAAAAGCTGAAACCCAAACTCCTGCCTTGGAGCTGGCCAGGCCCCCAAGTCGGGCTTCCTGGCCAGCATCCCATCTTAGTCCTCTCCCTGCTACTGGCCTGTCACCCTAACCAGGTGGATGGGATCTGCTGCCCGTTTAACCAGGCTGCCTCCTCAGCCCACTTTTGCAAGTCTGCTGTGACCATCTTCTTGCCCAGAGTCCCTTTTCTTTGCCTTTGTTGTCGTTGTTAGTTAGTGAATAAGTCATGTCTGACTCTTTGGTGACCCCGTGAGCTGCAGTCTGCCAGATTTCTCTGTTGATGAAATTCTCCAGGCAAGAATATTGGAATGGGTAGCCATTCCCTTCTCCAGGGGATCTTCCCAACCCAGGGATCAAACCTCATCTTGTGTCTCCTGCATTGGCAGGCAGATTCTTTACCACTGTGCCACCTGGGAAGCCCCTACTTTTTGTTTAGTCAAAACTAAATCTACCTATTACCTGGCCTGAGTTGACTCCCACTCCTTCCAGAATTTCTTCAGCCCCCCCTGATGTTCCCAGTCCTGGCACTTTTGCTTTATTCAGAAGCACTGCAGAGTTCCCTGGTTAGGGTCCAGTGGTTAGGACTTTCACTGCCATGGTCTGGATTCGATTTTCAGTATAGTTCCTCTGTTACAACAGCCATCTCTCTCACGTGGCTACCAGTGACTATATTGGCAGGCAGGGACATATTTCCATCATCTCAGAAAGTTCTCTTGGACAATACTGAGAAAAAGAAAGGCATTTAAAAAAATTAATGTGCTTATTTTTGGCTGCATTGGGTCTTTGTTCCTATGCGCAGGCTTTCTCTAGTTGCAGAGAGCGGGGGCTACACTCTAGCTGCGGGGCTCGGGCTTCTGGTTACCGTGGTGTGGCTCGTGGGTTCTAGAGCTCGGGCTCAGTAGTTGTGGTACACAGGGTTAGTTGCCCTGTGGCATGAGGGATCTTCCTGGACCAGAGATCAAAGCAGTGTCCACTGCACTGCAAGGCAGATCCTTAACCACTGGACCACCAGAGACGCCCCAGAAAAGACATTTTTTAAAAGCAGGTGTGAGGTGTAGCAGGAACTTTCTTCAGTCCTGAATCACCCCTGTTCAGGAGCTCTGGCCAAGAGAAGCCACATCTTTAAGGCTTCCTTGTTGAGCTGAAAGGAGACCCCTTGGAACCATTCCCAGTCACTAGAGATGCCCCTGCAGTGAGCACAGGCCTTGAGGTCACTGGAGCAGTGGTACTGGGGGGAAATTCATATGGCCCTGGTCCCCTCCCAGGCCTGGGTCCCTGCACTCTAGCTCTGGAATGCATCTCTAGATGGTCAGATATCTCTGGCCAGTCACGGCTACTCTCCACTTCCTGCAGGAAGGGGAGGTCTGTGCTGTGTCTGCGTCCTGCAGGAAGGGGAGGTCTGTGCTGTGTCTGCGTCGGCCTGGGTGCAGAATTCCTAATGCACTCAACAATCAACATTCTGCTCAGTTTTATCAATTATTAAGCAGAAAGCCCAAGGAGAGTCTGTGGAGCTGTGGAGTGTGGGTGGGGGAGGGAGTGCTAGGAAGGAGAAGCGGATGGTGAGGACGTGAGGCGCTGGGCAGAAGGTTGGAGGGCTGACCCTTCCACAGAGAACAGAACCTCAAGATCAGGGAGTGGATGGGCCTGCCCCGCTCCTGCCAATGAGTCTTTGGGGTGATGCTTCTCCTTTCAGTGGGCTTCTGACAAACCTGAGTGTGCTCAGGAGTTACCAGGATGCTGACGGGACTTGGGGCTTGGTTGATGGGAGAGGTGGCGAGGCCTGCAATGAGCTGGATGGAGGACAGGGCAGAACTCCTCCAGGTTTGCAGGGTGGTCATCTAGAGCAGGGGTACCCAACCTCCAGGCCACGTGTCAGCATCTCCTGTCAGATCAGTGGCGGCATTAGATTAGAAATAAAGTGTACAACAAATGTAATGAGCTTGAATCATTCCTGAACCCCCCCCCTTCATCCCCCCCACCCCAGTTCATGGAAAAATTGTCTTCCACCAAAATGGTCCCTGAGGCCAAAAAGGTTGGGCATCACTGCTCCTAGCAGGAACGGGCACACTTTTTCTTTAAAGGGTTAACTATTTTAGGGTTTGTGGGCCTTATGGTTTCTGTTGCAACTGCTCAACTGTGCTATAGCACATTAGCGGCTGGAGACAGGTGTAAAGAGGTGGGCACGAAAGTACTGCCATCAGGTGCTGCCTACAGAGACAGGCGGCAAGCTGGTGCCCTGCCCCTCATCTAGGCCCTCCATCCTCAATGTGGGATCCCGGACTTGCCATCACTTGCGGTCTTGTGAGTCATGCAGAATCTCAGGCCCCACCCCAGATCTTTAGAAACAGATCTGCTTTTTAATAAGTCCCCTGGGCCTAGAGAAGTCTGAGGATAGAGTTTAGAGTTATTCTGGGGAGATCTGTTTAGAATCATGCACGAAGTGTAGAAATGGTAGAAAGCAAAATGTCATCTCAACATCAACTTTCTATTGGGACTTTCCTGGCAGTCCAGTGGTTGAGACTCCACGCTGTTGATGTAGGGTCTGTGATTTCCACCCCTGGTTGGGGAACTAGGGTCACCCATGCCAAGAGGCACGGCCAAATAAGCAAATTGCAAGCTTTGCCTGTCTGTGTGTGTGTGTGTTTAAAGATGGACTTTTTGTCAAACAGAGCTGTCCTTAAAGGCAACAAGACCACCCCATCACAGAAGTGTTCAAGCAACAGCTAGATAACCGTGTGTTCAGGACGGTAGCAAGGACTCGGGCAGGATAAATAGTATCATGGCTAAGTGTTCTTGCCGGGAGGCAAGCTGCATGGGTTTGGATATTGGTTATGCAAGAGGATGTCTTCTCCACCCTTATTTCAAATTCCCTGTCCGTAAAATGGGGTCATCAAAAATCTCACAGAATTGTGCTGAGACTTGACTTCAGTAAACACTGCAATAGCCCTTCCTGTACACTAAGTGCTAAGTATTACTAGAGTTTACTTAATTCTATAACAGAAATCAATATTTTTGTGCTTCCCTGTTGGCTCAGCAGTAAAGAATCTGCCTGCCAATGCAGGAGGTGCAGGTTCCATCCTTGGGTGGAATCCACAGGAGAAGGAAATGGCCACCCACTCCAGTATTTTTGCCTGGAAATTTCCATGGACAGAGGAACCAGGCAGGCTACAGTCCATGGGGTCACAAAGAGTTGGACACAATTCAACAACAGCATTCATATTTTTGGTTGAATTGAGGACCAGCCTTTGTATCTAAGGTCTCTTCCTTCCAACTCTGAGATTTGAGGTGAGAAAGAGGGAATATTTGGGGAGTAACAATCCTAGCCAGTGTTTTTTGGATATTTGGTGTGAGCCAGGCATTATGCAGGCATCAGTTAATGGCTGGCAAATTACTTTCAGATACTTGTTGCCATGGAAAAGCAGACAGATTATAATCTGTTGCTGCCCAAACACTCTGCGGTGTTCAGCTTTAGAAAGTCAGATTGAGCCCAGAGCTGAAGTGCGTTGTTCTGTCATCAATAGACACACTCTGTGTTGAGGGCCTAGAACTCTCTGGAGCTGGTCAAGAGCCACCTCTTTTGAGCACATCACCAACTCATGTCTGAAGACGGCAGGGGCCAGAAGACTTGACTGCACACACACACACACACACACACACACACACACACACACAAATGAGCCTGCTGACCCCCAATTCTATTTGTGTAGAGGCACCCATAGATGTAATGCCCCCTTTATCCTTGTTGTTTGTATTTTTTGATCCCCAACCACAGGGTTTAACCACAGACATTGATTTGAATTCTTGCTCTGTCACTTCATAGCTGTATGGTCAAGAGTGAGCCTCTTGACTGCTCTGAGCCTTGGTTCTTTCCCTTATTAAAGGGACTGATAATGCTGCATGCTTCATAGGGCTGTGGTGAGACTGAAGTGTGAACATGTGAGACCTCCAGGAGCCGTGCAAATGTTGGCTGTCATTTTGATGAATCGTATAAGCCTCTTGAAGTATCTTTCTCATCCACAGTGCTTGCCACAGAATAAGGGGTTAAAGCAGACTTATCAGGTGGGGCTATTGTAAAGAACCAGTCTGCCAATGCAAGAGACAAGAGACACGGCTTCAATCCCTGGGTTGAGAAGATTGCCTGGAGGAGGAAATGTCAACCCACTCCAGTATTCTTGCCTGGGGAATCCCAGGGACAGAGGAACCTGGCAGGTTATACGGTTCATGGGGTTGCAAAGAGTCAGACACAACTGAACGACTCAGCAGGCACGCACAGACTTATCAAATAAGAGACGAACAAATGATCTTCTCCTACAATGCGGGAAGGAGCTGCTCCTGAGGAGTGAGGTGAATACCCTCCCCCTACCCTGCCCTGGGTCCACCCCAACAGCTCTCACCATCATTTCAGATCCAGGGTTCCAAGTGTGCTGCAGAAGTTTCCATGAGCCAGTGGCAGGCCTACCCACCTATCTTCCCCGTAACAGCTTTGCCTTGATTTTGTGGATGCCAACACAGAGTTTTTATCTTCCCAAAGAAATCTTTCAAAAAACAGCATACTGAATTTTTTATGGTATATGTGTGTGCTTTAGTTTCAAAAAGTGGGTGGGAAGGAAAGGGAAGATTGGCCTTGTACCCAAGGGCAGTAAGCCGTCAGGCTGGGGACTCCTTTCTCACTGCTTTAAACTCTCTTCCATCTCCTTCCTTGCCTCCTTCCCCCATCATATGATTTTTGGTGCTTTTTGGTTAATTAATTTAAAGTGACAATCGTCTCAGATGAAACTGTAAATGAGTTTCAAATGGCGCAGCCGGGCCACCCACTACTGGAAGATCATATTGCAGTGACAACATTAAAACTTGAACAACCCTCAACAAGGCGGGAGGAGGGGAATCCTGAAACCTCAAGTAAAAACACATTTCCAGCTCAATTCCTTGCTGCAGCCCTTAAAAAAGTGGAAACAGATGGATGGTGGCTTTGATAATGAGAGAGGCAATCAACTTTAGATTAAAAAAAAAAACCACCCTAAACCCTACCCAAAAAGGATGAGTCTGACAGTAAAATCCCAGACACATAACGTTCCATTTAAGAGGCTATTGACATATTAGTCGGGAACAGAGGGGGTTCTGAGAGAGGTCAGTCCTCCCCTCCCAGAACACTCTGCATTGTTCCCTCGCCTCTAAAGCTAGAGTACTCAGCCCCCTAATTGAAAACACTGCTGTATCTTTGGATGTCAGCGATGGTCAGATTTCCCCTGGAAATCACTAAGTGTTCTCGGGAGGCTTGGCTGCTGCCTGCTGCCAGATTCTGGAGAGCCGAAAAGACATTTCTGTTTTTAATTTAACTTAATTATTTTTTTTTTTAAATTTTGGCTGGGGGAGGTGTATGTGTGTGATTTTCGGGGAGGCGGAGGACAAGATACCAGGAACAGAGAGAAACAGTTCAATATCAGGAGAAAAGGAGAGGTTGAAGTCATGAGATCAGGACTTATCATGCCTCAGTTTGGCAGGCTGTGTAGCTTGGGACAAATTCAGGCGTGTCTCATGCCTCCACTTTTTTTGTCTGTAAAATGGGGCTGAAAAGGCCTGCCAGGCAGGTTCTCAGTGACGAATCTGGGTAGCATATGTGCTGCTGCTGCTGCTAAGTCGCTTCAGTCGTGTCCGACTCTGTGCGACCCCATAGACGGCAGCCCACCAGGCTACCCCGTCCCTGGGATTCAGGTGTGGGAACCTGTTAAAATAGGATCTAGGGGTCTGGGGCTATTTTTTCAGCTCTACCACTTGCCAAGCTCGGGTCTTGGTGCCAGTTCCTTTTGAGGGCTGACCTTCAGCTTTCTGCCTGTCTGACTGGGGCTGCCATTTCTGTGCTGCCCAGAGGCCAAGGCTGGGAGGGAAAGATAATGGATGGTGTGCACCTGCTGGGGTGGCCAGCCCTTTGTCCACACCTGGCATCCACACATTGCTGTGCCCTTGATAAATCGTTGTCGAATGAGTGAATGAACCCATGAGGGGGCTTGCATAAGGAAAAAGGCAATACTACTACAGAGTGGTGAAATGAGATTGACCTCTCAGCAATGGCGGCACGTTCCTCAGGGGACTTTGTCAGAAGAGATGGGCTACGTGAGTTTCTGTGGTCCAGCAGGTTGCTGGAGATCCCAAAGAGAAGAGAGACTCAAATGGAAAGAAGCTTTGGTTTGGTCCAGAGAACATTTGCACATTTGACAGTTCAATCTTTTTGGAAAATAGGGAGATTTGGTTCTGATTCAAGTTTCTGCTCAAGCTTATTTCAAAGGCTTTTCGGTCATATTTATAAGCATCATGAGGACTGGGCCTTGGCCTGTCTTATTCACTGAGTGTTTTAAGCATCCAACAGGTGCCTGACACACAGGAGATGCTCAATAAATAAGTAATAAGTAAATGCAGGAATTCCTCTCTCTTTTTTCTCTCCACACCCCCATCCCCATCCCTGAAGCCAAGATGAACATTGAGCTTTGACGGCTTCTGCACAAAGTGGGACTTGAGAGCAGCAGCTTTCTTGGTTGGAGAATTGCTCAGGACAGGTAGCTGATACACCTGCAGAATTGCCTAGTGGGAGCTGGCGGATCATGTTCTCATCTGACTGGTGTTCACAATAGATGTCCTCCTCTGGTCCAGGTACTGTTCCAACCACTAACGCCTCTGTACTTTGCAGTTTCCCAGGATGTCAGAATCCACTTGTATTGCTTTTTCTTTTTTTGGAATATGATTGCTTTACAACATTGTGTTATCTTTTGCTATACAACAACACGAATCAGCCATATGTATATATATTTCTTCCCTCTTGAGCCTCTCTTCCACCCCGACCCCATCCTACCCCTCTAGGTCATCACAGAGCCCTGAGCTGAGCTCTCTGTGCTAGCTATCTATTTTACATATGGTAATATATGTATTTCCATGCTACACTTTCAATTTATCCCACCCCTTCCTTCTACAGGGGCTTCCCTGGTGGCTCAGAGGTTAAAGCATTTGCCTGCAATGCAGGAGACCTGGGTTTGATCCCTGGGTCGGGAAGATCCCCTGGAGAAGGAAATGGCAACCCACTCCAGTATTCTTGCCTGGAGAATCCCACGGATGGGGGAGCCTGGTGGGCTACAGTCCACGGGATCCCAAAGAGTTGGACACGACTGAGCGACTTCACTTTCACTTTCCTTCTACAAGGACAGGGTCCACAAGTCCATTCTCTACATCTGTGCCTCATTTTTGTGCTGTAAATGGGTTCATCAGTACCAGTTTTCTAGATTCCATATATATATATGAATATAGGATATTCGTTTTTCTCTTTCTGACACTTCACTCTGTGTGACAGGCTCTAGGTTAATTCACATCACTACAACTGACTCAGTTTCATTTCTTTTTATGGCTGAGTAATATTTCATTGTATATATGTTCCACATCGTCTTTATCCATTCATCTGTCGATGGACATCTACGTTGCTTCCATATCCTGGCTATTGTAAATAGTGCTGCGGTATACACTGGGATACATGTGTATTTTTGAATTATGATGTTCTCAGGGTTATTCTCAGGAGTGGGATTGATTCTGGCAAGGAGGTTGTTTACTTCCAGGTCCTCAGGGATGAAAATAGCAGCAAGTGAGAACCGGGCCCTGTTGTTGGAAATGTGAGGGCTTAAATCTCATTCCGATGGCCAGTTTGGATCCTGGTTGGTGTCCCTAGCAAGACAGAATGTGTGTGCATGCTCAGTCGTGTCCGACTCTTTGCAACACCATGGACTGTATAGCCCGCCAGGCTCCTCTATCTGTGGGATGTCCCGGGCAAGAATACCGAGTGAGCTGCCATTTCCTTCTCCAGGGGATGTTCCTGATTCAGGGATTGAACCCATGTCTCCTGTTTGGCAGGCGTATTCTTCACCATTGGGCCACCAGGGAAGCCTGCAGATGGCAGCTGGATTATATGTATGGTGAGCTTGACCCGAGCTCTAGTTTTCTCCTCTACTTCTCCCTTCTACCTCTGCTTCTCTCCTCCCCTCCCTCTTGCCCTACTCATTCTTACTCTGAAAGTCTGGCCTTGGGAGGCATCAGGTTGAGGGGAGATCAGGAGGAAGGTTGGAAGGAATTCTTCCATACTTTATAGCAAGCAGCTCTGGCAATACGACGTTCCTTTAGCCACTGGTGACCAGCATTGAAGAGTGTGGATCCCCTAACTGTTTCTTTGACTAATGAGCAGCTCAAGTCATAGCACTGGGGTAGTTTTGAGATGAACTGGCTATTGTTAGAAACATTTAGAAACGTCTCCCCTTTCCTCCAATTTCCTCCTCTCTGCCAGTCTCAGCTCTCACAGCTGGAAGAAATTTCTCCTTCATCTGCTATATTCAGTCTTTCACTAAGCTCCATCAATTTTGCCTTTGAAAATTTTTTTGTACCCGCCCCTTCTCTCGTTCCCACTGCTAATCCCCGAGGTCTGGCTCTCATTCCCTTTGCATGCTGAGCTGCCTCCAGCACCTCTTGGCAGGGTTCCCTACCTCTGGTCTCTCTGTTTTCAATCCAAGCCAGACTCTTCTTTCTCAAGCTCCATGTGCATCTTAGGATGCCTCAGTTCAAATTCTGCAGACTCTCCAAAGCGCTTGGCATCACCTAGATGGCTTTTGCAGCTCCCACTGCCTTAATTTCTTCTCAGAGCAGTGGCTGCGTTAGTTACCTGTGGCTGCTGTAACAAATGACCACAAATGTGGTGGCTCAGAACCACCAAAAGTTGTCCTCTTCGAGTGTGGGAGACCAGAAATCTGAACTGTTTTAGGGGCCTAATCAAAGTGTCAAACAGGGCTGTGCTTCCTTGGGAAGGCTCCAGGGGAGATTCCCTTTCCAGCCTCTTGCAAGCTTCTGGTGGCCACTGACTTCTCAACTTGTGGCTATGTCACTCCTTTGCCTCTGCAGTCAATCTTTCTGCCTCTGAGGTCACTTGGTCTTCCCCTGATCTGTCTGTGCGTCAAATATCCTTCTTAAAGGGATTGTACTTAGGGCAAGTCTGTATTATCCAGAATAATCTCCCCATCTCAGAATCCTTATCACATCTGGGAAATCCCTTTTGCCAAATAAGGATGATATTCACAGGCTCCCAGGATTAGGGTGTGTGTATCTTGGGGGCCCATTATCTAGCCCATCTCAGGCTTCTTATCCATTCAACACTTCAGCAAATATCTATTGAGCACCTACTGTGTGCTGGGCTGTGTTCTAGGCAAAGGAGGTTCATAAAGAGTGTTTTTCAGACCCATTCGCCCTCAGGGTGAATGACCCTTATCCTGGCTCTTTACCTCCTGGTGCTTGCCTGTTCAGTCGCTAAGTCATGTTCGGCTCTTTGCACCCCGTGGACTGTAGCTCACCAGGTTCCTCTGTCCATGGGACTTTCCAGGCAAGACTACTGGAATGGGTTGCCATTTCTTCTTCAAGGGGATCTTCCTGACCCAGGGATAGAACCCTCATCTCCTGCATCTCCTGCATTGGCAGGTGGATTCTTTCCTACTGTGCCACCTGGGAAACCTTCCCTCCTGGAATGTGGTATTTTTACATAGCATGATCATCACACTGTATCACCATTACATGCCTGTCCCTTTCCATTTCTATGAGCCCCTTGAAGATTAAGCTAACTTACTAATATTTGTACTTAATGCTAGATGGGACTCCATGAAGGTTTGTTAAGTCAATGAACAAGTCTCTTATGGCTTCCCTTCATTCCTGCTAAATATATTTCTAATTTCCTCAGATGCTATGTGAAAGTCACTCAGTTGTGTCCGACTCTTTGCAACCCCGTGGACTATAGCTTGCCAGGCTCCTCTGTCTATGGAATTCTTCAGGCAAGAATATTGGTGTGGGATGCCATTTCCTTCTCCAATAATACAGTTCTGTCTCAGAATTAAATGTTTAGGGTCTGGCCTTCTTGATGGTCGTCTCCTTAGGCCTGGATGATGGGATATAGCCGTTGAGGGCATATGCTGCCCTAATTTGCTGCATCCCTAGAAATGTTATGTACAATTGTTTCTTTAGTGCTTCCCATTAGTCATTTCTATTGCCCATTGGCTTTGGGAGGAATGCGGGAGAGAGGAAGTGGGAACATTAGAAGACTGTGGTCCTCATCACTCCTGGGTCACATTTTCCTGAGGGCTTTACTTCTTGGTGTCATCCAAGCATGGCTCATCTATATCTACCACCTCTGGTAGAACAGCACAGTTCAGATCTGGTAAGACAGTGCTCTTGCTTCCCTTGGCAGGTGAGATGAATCATCTCCCCTGTAGGGCCTTTCCCCACAAGACCTAACATGATACAGAAGAGGGACAGACTGTATTATGTATGGCCTCGTGATGTTGGTTTACAATTTTAAAGTTAATCCCTGTTTCCCTGTCTTAGGAAAGCAAAAATATATTTAGTACAATAAATTAGAGGTGCCCACTGGAGGCTCGTGAATCTGTACACAGCCCTTGGAAATGTGGGGTATGGTTGTAACCAAATGTCTAGAAAAAGCATTTTGAAAGGCAATGTGACTCGTAACTTCACTCTTAATTGTCTTTAAACCCTGGCCCTTGCTTGTTTCAGTTTTCTGTATGGCCCCCGCATGCACTGGCTTTGAAACCTCACCAATACCTGTTTCCTTAGCTACAGCATTATGCGTTGCTTTTCCAGGTGGAAAGTAAAAGTGGAAGTCAGTTGTGTCCAACTCTTTGTGACCCCATGGATTAAACAGTCCCTGGAATTCTCCAGGCCAGAATACTAGAGTGGGTAGCCTTTCCCTTCTCCAAGGGATCTTCCCAACCCAGGGATGGAACCCAGGTCTACCGCATTATAGGCAGATTCTTTACCAGCTGAGCCACAAGGGAAGCCCAAGAATACTGGAGTGGGGAGCCTGTTCCTTCTCAAGGGGATCTTCCCGACCCAGAAATCGAACAAGGGTCTCCTGCATTGCAGGCAGATTCTTTACCAACTGAGCTATCAGGGAAGCCCATTCTTTTCTGAATGGAAAAGAATCTAACAATAAAGGTCATCTCTCTCTCTCTCACACACACACACACACACACATACCCCACATCCTTGTAACTCTCTGGCCTCCAATAGAACCTAACAAAGTAAATAGATAGATTGATCTATTTAATCTAAATTTAAATTTATCACCAAATATCTATTGGAGATAGATATTTGGATGTTGATTAGTTGTACCATGCTTTCTAAGCTATGTCATTCATTCACCCCTTAGATAACTTTTGTCACATACCTATACCACTCATGATGTCATTTTATTAATATTTGTATTTAATTTGCCTCAAGTGTTAACTTGTAGAAATTATTTTAAAAGTAAATACTGCATTTGTACCGTAAATAGAAAACCAACATCACTTATTATAAATAGAATGTAACTGTAAAAATAAATACACTGAAAGCAAAACAAGGTTATTCACCAAAAAATCTGAATGAACAAGGAAATGCAAAGCAATGAAAATCAAATTGATTCACAGAATCTAATTGATTTACAAAAATGAGATGCTCAGTGAGAGAAACAGAATGGCTATGACCATTCAGTAATAAAAGAATATTAAGCTTAATGTCATTTGATTTAATATGACCACGGGTTTCTGTGTCAATTAAATTATAACATCTTTCAGTTTTGAGAGTGATCGGTCCTAAAAATTCCAGCTCACATGCACCCACCATCAGATAGGACACCTTACCATTGCCCAGAGGGTAAATTTTAAAAATTAAAAAGTTTTTATATATTATTATATATTATTTTTGTTGTTGTTGTGCTCAGTCGTGTCCGACTCTTTGCGACCGCATGGACTGCAGCACGCCAGGCCTCCCTGTCCAGCCCCAACTCCCGGAGCTTGCTCAAACTCACATCCATTGAGTCGGTGATGCCATCCAACCATCTCATTCTCCGTCATCCCCTTCTCCTCCTGCCTTCAATCTTTCTCAGCATCGGGGTCTTTTCCAATGAGTCAGTTCTTTGCATCAGGTGGCCAAAGTATTGGAGCTTCAACTTCAGTTCTTGAAGCTTCAGCATCAGTTCTTCCAGTGAATATTCAGGACTGATCTCCTTTAGGATTGACTGGTTTGATCCCCTTGCAGTCCAAGGGACTCTCAAGAGTCTTCTTCAACACCACAGTTCAAAAGCATTAAAAGTATGTATTATTAGTACATGTAAAAAATATATGTATTCATAACTTCCTTTGTGTGATATTACAAATCATAATTATAAAATGAATCTGGGAACCTACCTTCTCTTAGAAACATTACTATTGAGTGTGCTTCCTCTCTGATTCTTGTCCTTGCCTCTCTCTCCTCCCCATCTCAGGTAAAAACTGTCTTGAATTCCTTTACATTTGAAAATAGTTTAACCACATATGGCATTCCTGAACACTATGTTATTTAGATATGCTTGAATATGAGCTTTATAAAAATGCTGTCATAGTGTCAGTATCTTCTAGGAGACTGGATAACCAACTATGGTATGTGTATCCAACAGAGTGTTATTTCAAGTGAAAATGAATACTTCATACTGGTATGAGACCACTTGGAGTAACCTTGTGAGGCATGAAGCTGGTCACCAACTCTCATTCTGCTCAGACCTCACCTTAAGAGAAATTTAAGGGTGGGTGAAATGAAAAGGACTTCCCTTCCTCCACCTTTCACACCACAGTTACTTCTTATGGAGAATAGAAGCCTAAAGCTGCTCTCCTTAGAAGGCCTGCTGGCAAGACTGGCCCTTAGCTGGCATGGGAGAACTTGGGTTTGGGAAGTGTCCCCACCGTCCCCTGGTAAGAGAGATTCACTCTGCCTAAGCGGTCCAAACAGTATGATTCATGCTAACACCTGGTTTCCCCCCTGGGAGCTGAAATCTTGGAACATGGCAGACAGAGGTGTCTAGGGGGCCAGCACCCCTGCCCACTTTCAGCCAGTAAAAGTCACAGGCAGAGTCTCTGATGAGTTTCCCAGGTAGACAGCATTTCACGTGTGTCGTGATAGCTCATAGCTGGGGTGTGAAGTGTGCCCTGTGTGACTCCACTGGGGAAAGACTCTTGTTATCTGGGCCAGCTTTCCATCTCTTTGGAGGTTGCCCCATGCGCCTTTGTCTTTGCTAATTTTTTGATCCTTTTGCAGTTATAAGTCATAGCCCTGAGTATGATTTCCCTGGTGGCTCAGATGGTAAAGAATCTGCCTGCAATGCAGAAGATCTGGGTTCGACCCCTGGGTCAAGAAGATTCCCCTGGAGAAGGGAATGGCAGCCCACTCCAGTATTCTTGCCTGGAGAATTCCATGGACAGAAGAGCCTGGTGGGCTACAGTCCATGGGGTCGTGAAGAGTCAGACATGACTAAGCAAATAATACTTAAATTTCACGTGAGTAGGACTGTTGAATCCTCTGAGACTTCCTGGGACCAGTCTTGGGGATCCTGACACTCTTCCAAACCTTCGTTTTTCCTGTGCCATTCTGAAACCTGAATAGAGGGGCCTTGGCTCTGGGCTTTACATTGTACTTTGGAGGGCCCTGAATCTCTATCTTACACACACACACACACACACACACACACTCATTCACACATATACACACCACATACACACGCCTCTGACACTTGGGGTCTGGAGCTCAGAGCTGGCCCAGCAATCTGTAACCCTAAACACCAGCCCTCATTCTATCACTATTCAGGCCCCCAGGAAACTCTTCTGCACACCTCTTGCTTCATGTCCTGGAAAACTGCATCAAACCGCATGAAGGTGGTGTGCTGACACCTCTAAGAATGTCAGAGGCAGACATCGCCTCAGAAAACAGAAGGGTCTGAGCAGAAGTGCTTGGGTAAGAGAAAAGGCAAATTAATTAACTTGTCAAATCCTTCCTCTCAGCTTGAACGCAGTAGATGCTTGTATAACGAATTATTGTTTCTCAGCAGTGCCAAACATTCAGTTCCTTGCTTCTCTTCATGTTCCAGCTCCTGGTTCTGGAGATAAGAATAAGCACAGTATTCACAACACTTGCACGTAGATACTGAAGCATATTTTACTGTAGTAAACAATTCATATGGCTCTTAAATTTGTGTATATGCTGCTCAAGACACAGTATGTGCGAAGCGTGACACCAGCTCCTTACATTGGTGACTAGTTGGATGCTGAATCATAGAATTGCAAACTATTTAATTTTTGTAAAAATATTAAATATTAAAATTTTCAAGAAATTAAAAATTTCAGCTTTAAGTATTGATTAAAATATTTTATACTCATTATTATGATTTATATTTTTCCATTTAATTTTGGTAGCAATTTAAAATATTATAGAGAAAAAGTAACTTTTCACTGAGCTCCTATTGAATTATAATTTTAATTTTCTCAATTTTTACACATATTTTTATGGTATTTTAAAAGTGAAAGTACATTCACAGTTATTCCCTGGAATATGCATTTTATTTTTTAATTATTAGATAATCATTGTCCATAGAATAACATTTTGTAAAAATGAACATGCTTGGAGATTTTGCTGAAGTGATGGCAAAAAATAAATGAAATAAATATAAAATAATACATGAGCTAAGGCTGTCTTTATTTTAATGCTTATCTGAATATCACCAGCCCATTAATGGAACACCCAGACACACACAGTAACAATTAGGTTAGTTTGTCTTTGATGGAAGGCTTTAGTTCATATAAAAGCCACAACTTTATTAATTTTTTATGTCTTATTATGAAGATGTTTTTGTCAAGGTAGAGCGTAGAGCATCATAGCTGATGTAGCAGTTGGCTTGTGGTTTAGCTTCTGCTCATGTAGACATGCGGTGTGGGGCCCCCAGGTGCAGGCAGGCCTGTTTCCCCCACCTCTTTTTATTTTTCTGATTACATTTTGTAAATAATGAGAGAGTCATTTCCTAGGCAGGTTGATAAGAAGTTTGGGGTCCCTGAGGAGGAGAAAGGGGTCTGGGGCTCTCAAGGAGGTGATAGGGGTCTGGAGTTCTCAAGGAGGAGGAAAGGACAAATGTTTTTTCCTACATTCTTTGGTAAGGATTATGCAACAATAATGTACCCTGCTTGAGGACATGTTTCCCCTTCCTGAAAACCTTCTGACTGATCCTGTTATCTTAAAATGTATGTTATGGGAGTGGGTCTAGTAAGATCTTTACAACCTTGAGACATTCTTTTGATTTATTGTAGTAACCAATTAAAAAGTATATGATTCCCTTGCTAAGACTAGGGATTGGGGGCACTTTCCATCCCCCTTCTGAGGTCTATGTCAGAAGATTTCTCTGTCCTTTTTTTATACTTTAGTGAAATTCTGCTACACAAAAGCTCTTGAGTGATCAAGCCTGGTCCCTGGTCCCGAAGTTAAATCTTCTTCTTCGGAGATCATGAATCCAACACCGTTCACTGTAAGCTATCAATAATACATGTTCTTTGTTTTTTGAATTGGAGGATAATTTCTTGACAACGTTGCGTTAGTTTCTGCTGTAACAGCATGAATCAGCTACATGTATACATATATGCCCTCCCTCTTGAGCCTCCCTCTCACCCCACCCCCCCCCCCCCCCCCCCCCACCCCGTGTCATTACAGGGCAGTCCATCCTAAGGGAGATCAGTCCTGGGCGTTCACTGGAAGGACTGATGCTGAAGCTGAAACTCCAATACTCTGGCCACCTGATGCGAAGAGCTGACTCCTTGGAAAAGACCCTGATGCTGGGAAAGATTGAGGGCAGGAGGAGAAAGGGACGACAGAGGATGAGATGGTTGGATGGCATCACTGACTCGATGGACATGGGTTTGGGTGGACTCTGGGAGTTGGTGATGGACAGGGAGGCCTGGCGTGCTGCGGTTCATGGGGTTGCAGAGAGTCAGACACGACTGAGTGACTGAACTGAACTGAACTGAGCTGAGCTCCCTGCGTTGTATAGCAGCTTCCCGCTAGCTCTCTATTTTACACATGGTAGTGTATGTATTACTCCCATCCCTCCCCTCTTCACACACAGTTCTAGCAGGGCCTGGGTTCTGGTGTGGAGCGAGTGCCTGGCAGTCTTGTGGACCAGGGCACAGCTGATTCACTGTGCCTGTGTCACCAGGGCCAAGGCCACACCAAGGCCACGGGAGAGAGGAGCCCTAGGAGCCTCCCCAGTGGCCTCTGTGGGAAGCCTGGAAAAGCCTTCTGCATGCCACCCTCGGGTGTCTACACACTAAGATGGAAACATGGATGCTAGGAAAGTGGTCAAGTGTGGGCTTGGCAAGGGTTTCAATTTTAGCTCTGCAACCTTCCAGAAAGGTCACTCCAGGCAAACTTCCTGAACCTCTTTGAAATTGTTTTGACATGTCTAAAACAGGACTACTCATTCCTACTTTCCAGCCTTGTGAAAATTGGAGATTTGTATTTAAAACTCATAACATAGTCCCTTGGTTGTGGCTTCATACATGTTTACCCATGTTTTGGGACAGGGAAACTGAAGACATTAAACAAGAGGCTAAAGTCATCCTGGTGGTTACTAGAAGGAAGAATTCAGGTATTTTGATGCCTTGCCCATTTTCTCAGCTCAGTTCAGTTCAGTCATTCAGTTGTGTCCGACTCTTTATGACTCCATGGACTGCAGCATGCCAGGCTTCCCTGTCCATCAGAAACTCCTGGAGTTTATTCAAACTCATGTCCATTGAGTCAGTGATGCCATCCAACAATCTCATCCTCTGTCATGCCCTTCTCCTCCTGCCCTTAATCGTTCCCAGCGTCAGAGTCTTTTCAAATAAGTCAGTTCTTCGCATCAGGTGGCCAAAATATTGGAGTTTCAGCTTCAGCATCAGTCCTTCCAAGGAATATTCAGGACTGATTTCCTTTAGGATCGACTGGTTGGATCTCCTTGCAGTCCAAGGGACTCTCAACAGTCTTCTTTAACACCACAGTTCAAAAGCACTGATTCTTTGGCCCTCAGCTTTCTTTATAGTCCAACTCTCACATCCATACATAACTACTGGAAAAACCATAGCTTTGACTAGATGTACCATTGTTGGCAAACTAATGTCTCTGCTTTTTAATATGCTGTCTACATTGGTCATAGCTTTTCTTCCAAGGAGCAAGAGTCTTTTAGTTTCATGGCTGCAGCATCATCTGCAGTGATTTTGGAGCCCCAGAAATAAATGTCTGTCACTGTTTCCACTGTTTACCCATCTATTTGCCATGAAGTGATGGGACCAGATGCCATGACCTTAGTTTTCTGAATGTTGAGTTTTAAGCCAACTTTTTCATTCTCCTCTTTCACTTTCATCAAGAGGCTTTTTAGTTCATCTTCACTTTCTGCCATAAGGGTGGTGTCATCTGCATATCTGAGGTAATTGATATTTCTCCTGGCAATCTTGATTCCAGCTTGTGCTTCATCCAGCCCAGCATTTTTCATCTGCATGTAAGTTAAATAAGCAGGGTGACAATATACAGACTTGACATACTCCTTTCCCAATTTGAAACCAGTCTGTTGTTCCATGTCTAGTTCTGTTGCTTCTTGACCTACATACAGATTTCCTAGGAGGCAGGTCAGGTGGTCTGGTATTCCTGTCTCTTGAAGAATTTTCCACAGTTTGTTGTGACCCACACAGTCAAAGGCTTTGGCATAGTCAATAAAGCAGAAGTTAATGTTTTACTGGAATTCTCTTGCTTTTTTGATGATCCTGCGGATGTTGGCAATTTGATCTCTGGTTCCTCTGCCTTTTCTAAAACCAGCTTGAACATCTGGAAGTTCACAGTTCACATATTGCTGAAGGCTGGCTTGGAGAATTTTGAGCATGACTTTGCTAGCATGTGAGATGAGTGCAATTGTGCAGTAGTTTGGACATTCTTTGATATTGCCTTTCTTTGGGATTGGAGTGAAAACTGACCTTTTCTAGTCCTATGGCCACTGCTGAGTTTTCCAAATTTGCTGGCATATTGGGTGCAGCACTTTCACAGCATCACCTTTTAGGATTTGAAATAGCTCAACTGGAATTCCATCACCTCCACTAACTTTGTTCATACTGATGCTTCCTAAGGCCCATCTGACTTCACATTCCAGGATGTCCGGCTCTAGGAGAGTGTGAGTGATCACACCTTCGTGATTATCTGGGTCGTGAAGATTTTTGTGTATAGTTCTGGGTATTCTTGCCACCTCTTCTTAATAGCTTCTGATTCTGTTAGGTCCATACCATTTCTGTCCTTTACTGTGCCCATCTTTGCATGAAATGTTCCCTTGGTATCTCTTATTTTCTTGAAGAGATCTCTAGTCTTTCCCATTCTATTGTTTTCCTCTATTTCTTTGCATTGATCACCAAAGAAGGCTTTCCTATCTCTCCTCATTATTCTTTGGAACTCTGAGTTTAAATGGGTATATCTTTCCTTTTCTCCTTTGCCTTTTGCTTCTCTTCTTTTCACAGCTATATGTGGGCCTCCTCAGAAAACCATTTTGCCTTTTTACATTTCTTTTTCTTGGGGATGGTTCTGATCTCTGCCTCCTATACAATGTCATGGACTTCTGTCCATAGTTCTTTAGGCACTCTGTCTATCAGATCTAATCCCTTGAATCTATTTGTCATTTCCACTGTGTAATTATAATGGATTTGATTTAGGTCATACCTGAACGGTCAAAAAAGATCTTCACCACCCAGATAATCACGAAGGTGTGATCACTCACACTCTCCTAGAGCCGGACATCCTGGAATGTGAAGTCAGGTGGGCCTTAGGAAGCATCAGTATGAACAAAGTTAGTGGAGGTAATGGAATTCCAGTTGAGCTATTTCAAATCCTAAAAGATGATGCTGTGAAGGTGCTGCACTCAATATGTCAGCAAATTTGGAAAACTCAGCAGTGGCCACAGGACTGGAAAAGGTCAGTTTTCATTCCAATCCCAAAGAAAGGCAATATCAAAGAATGCTCAAACTTCTGCACAATTGCACTCATCTCACACACTAGCAAAGTAATGCTCAAAATTCTCCAAGCCAGCCTTCAGCAATATGTGAACTGTGAACTTCCAGATGTTCAAGCTGGTTTTAGAAAAGGCAGAGGAACCAAAGATCAAATTGCCAATATCTGCTCGATCATCGAAAAAGCAAGAGAGTTCCAGAAAAACATCTATTTCTGCTTTATTGACTATGCCAAAGCCGTTGACTGTGTGGATCACAATAAACTGTGGAAAATTCTTCAAGAGATGGGCATACCAGACCACCTGACCTGCCTCTTGAGAAACTTATATGCAGGTCAGGAAGCAGCAGTTAGAACTGGACATGGAACAACAGACTGGTTCCAAGTTGGGAAAGGAGTATGTCAAGTCTGTATATTGTCTCCCTGCTTATTTAACTTATATGCAGAGTACATCATGAGAAATGCTGGGCTGGATGAAGCACAAGCTGGAATCAAGATTGCCAGGAGAAATATCAATAACCTCAGATATGCAGATGACACCATCTTTATGGCTGAAAGTGAAGAAGAACTAAAGAGTCTCTTGATGAAAGTGAAAGAGGAGAGTGAATAAGTTGGCTTAAAACTCAACATTCAGAAAACTAAGATCATGGCATCTGGTCCCATCACTTCATGGCAAATAGATGGGGAAACAGTGGAAACAGTGACAGACATTTATTTCTGGGGCTCCAAAATCACTGCAGATGGTGCTGCAGCCATGAAATTAAAAGACACTTACTTCTTGGAAGGAAAGTTATGACCAACCTAGACAGCATATTAAAAAGCGGAGACATTACTTGGTCAACAATGGTCCGTCTAGTCAAGGCTATGGTTTTTCCTGTAGTCATGTATGGATATAAGAGTTGGACTATAAGGAAAGCTGAGTGCTGAAGAATTGATGCTTTTGAACTGTGGTGTTCAAGAAGACTGTTGAGAGTCCCTTGGACTGCAAGGAGATCCAACCAGTCCATCCTCAAGGATATCAGTCCTAGGTGTTCATTGATAGGACTGATGTTGAAGCTGAAACTCCAATACTTTGGCCAACTGATGCAAAGAGCTGACTCATTTAAAAAGACCCTGATGCTAGGAAAGATTGAGGGCGGGAGGAGAAGGGGACGACAGAGGATGAGATGGTTGGATGGCATCACTGACACAATGGGTGGACTCCAGGAGTTTGTGATGGACAGGGAGGCCTGGCATGCTGGGGTTCATGGGGTTGCAAAGAGTCGGAAATGACTGAGCGACTGAACTGAGCTGAACTGAACTGAATGATCTAGTGGTTTTCCCTGCTTTTTAAATTTAAGTCTGAATTGGGCAATAAGGAGTTCATGATCTGAGCCACAGTCAGTTTCCAGTCTTGTTTTTGCTGACTGTATAGAGCTTCTCCATATTTGGCTGCAAAGAATAGAATCACTCCGATTTTGGTATTGACCATCTGGTGATGTCCATGTGCAGAGTCTTCTCTTGTGTTGTTAGAAGAGGATGTTTACTATGATTGGTGTGTTCTCTTTGCAAAACTCTATTAGCCTTTGCCCTGGTTCATTTTGTACTCCAAGGCCAAATTTGCTTGTTACTCCAGGTGTTTCTTAACTTCCTACTTTTGCATTCCAGTCCTCGATAATGAAAAGGACATCTTTTTTGGGTGTTAGTTCTAGAAGGTCTTGTAGGTCTTCATAGAACCATTTAACTTCAGCTTCTTCAGCATTACTGGTCGGGACATAGACTTGGATTACTGTGATACTGAATGGTTTGCCTTGGAAACAGACAGAGATCATTCTGTCATTTTTGAGATTGCATTCAAGTACTGCATTTCAGACTCTTTTGTTGAGTATGATGGCTACTCCATTTCTTCTAAGGGATTCTTGCCCACAGTAGTAGATATAATGGTCATCTGAGTTAAATTCACCCATTCCAGTCCATTTTAGTTTGCTGATTCCTAAAATGTCAATGTTCACACTTGTCATCTCCTGTTTGACCACTTCCAATTTGCCTTGATTCATGGACCTAACATTCCAGGTTCCAATGCAATACTGCTTTTTATGGCATCAGACTTTACTTCCATCACCAGTCACATCCATAACTGGGTGGTGTTGTTACTTTGGTTCTGTCTCTTCATTCTTTCTGGAGTTATTTCTCCACTGATCTCTGGTAATATATTGGGCACCTACCGACCTGGGGAGTTCATCTTTCAGTGTCCTATCTTTTTGCCTTTTCATACTATTCATGGGGTTCTCAAGGCAAGAATACTGAAGTGGTTTGCCATTCCCTTCTCCAGTGGACCACATTCTGTCAGAACTGTTCACCACGACCCATCTGTCTTGGGTGGCCCTAACTGGCATGGCTCATAGTTTCATTGAGTTAGACAAGGCTGTGGTCCATTTTCTGGGCCCTTATAACATGCTGTTCTGCTAAAGCCCACCTTCTCTCCTGCCCACACCTGGATTAGGAAGAATGCCAGCCCTGTGAAGCATCCTGGTCTGAGAACTAGTTTACTTTCCTTGGAATCTAGCTCTGAGGATTTATAGCCATGGTGGGTACACGCTGGAGGTCCCCTTACCTGTAAGTTATTCCACCAGTAATTAGATTTCTTTCCATTGTGGGAAGCCAGCATGTGTAAATTCACTGAAACCTGGGAACAGATGATATAAAGGTCACTGGAGCCTCCATGCTGCCTAAAATGCATCTTCCAGGAAAATGATTTCTCTGGGCACATAAGTCACTATGGTCCCAGGATAACCATAGCTCAGGCTCTTACCATTCCCTGAATGCCATGCTCAGTGATGGAGTGTTCACAGCCCCCTCGGCAGCCTGCCCCTCCACCTGGCCCTGCCCTCGGAATGGAAGAGCCTCATTGACACCTGCTGTCACAGAGGGAGGTGATATAGGTGGAGAGTGAGTGGGTAGAGAGGAGGAAAGAAGCACTCCTTTTCCAGCCCCTTTTCTTCCAGGTGAGACTGACTCAAGTTCAGGGATCCTTAGTCCTTCAGGTGAACCACTTGGAAGTCAAAGACACTTTGAACATAGCAGAAATCACTAGCCATTTGCAAGAGGATAAAATTAGGTACCTGCTTCAACCACGTGTATAGTAACATGTCCTAGATGGATTAAAGATTTGTGCATTTAATATAAAATATTAACAAATTAAAAGACAATATAGGGCTATGTACATGTAAGACATATAATCTAAGCTGTCATCCTTCTCTAATGAAGGCATACACATATATAGTCTTACAAGGCCAGGCAGAAGGCACACATCATATACTTCAGTTTTGATCTTTGTATCTCTATCTCTATATCTGGGGGCCTTTCTAAGTTTGGTGGCAAACCTGGAGGTCAAAAAAAAGTTGGGCAGATTAGACCACATAAAAATTTTAAAAACAAAACAAAACTGTACTGTGAAAAGCACCATGAGTAAACCAAAACATAAATAAATAAATTACAGCTTGGGAGAAAGTATTTGATACACATTCTATCAGGAAAGTTGTAAATATCCATACCATAGCAAGCATTTCTTCAAATCAGTCAGAAGCAACATAAATGGACAAATGGGCAACACACACACACACACACACACACACACACACACACACACACACACACACACACATATACACATACACACTATACAAATGGTCCATTAAAGAGGAAAAATATTAAATTACTTGACTTCTAAAACTGGGAGAAAAATCATTGTTTGATTTCACAAATAACTAAGAAAATTTGAATGAAAACAACATTGTGGCATTGTTTTTACTTTTGTCCATCCAGTTAAAAAGACTGATAACCTTGAGAACTGAGAGTGAAGAAATGAGCTCTCACACACTGTTGGTAGCAATGAAAACCCCCACAACCTTTTAGAGAGTAATTTGTTAATAGATATGGGCTTCCCTTGTGGCTTAGCCAGTAAAGAATCCACCTGTAATGCGGGAGACCTGGGTTTGATCCCTGGTTTGGGAAGATCCCCTGAAGAAGGGAAAGGCTACCCACTCCAGTATTCTGGCCTGGAGAATTCCATGGACTGTATAGTCCATGGGGGGTTGCAAAGAGTCAGACACGACTGATCGACTTTCATTTTCACATAAACTTAAACAGCGCTTATTGAATAACCCAGTGATCTCTCCTGTAGGAATTTATCCTCCAATATCATGGCATGAATGAGTAAAGATGTAAGTACAAGGGCATTCATTGTATCATGGCTTATAAGAGCAAACATTTGTAAAAGTTTAAATTTCCATGGCAGAGCATGGTCTTGCTATGTAGCAGAATCACGGTGTAGTAGGAGGTAACATTTTTCTGAGCATCTGCTGTGGTCTAGGAGCTGTTCTGAGTGCTTCCCAAACCTCAGGGTCTCCGATCTCCACCCCGGACCTCTGAGCAGTCCCTGTCCCTGTTAGGAACCGGGCTGCAGCAGGAGGTGAGTGTTGGGCTGGGTGAGTGAGTGACGCTTCATCTGTATTTACCGCTGCTCCCCATTGCTCGCATTATAGCTTTGCCTCTTGTCAGATCAGCGGTGACATAATAAATGTAATGCGCTTGAATCATCCCAAAACCATTGCCCCCCACCATCAGTGGAAAGGTTGTTTTCCACGAGACCAGTCCCTGGTTCCAAAAAGGTTAAAGACCGCTGGTACACACGATCTTGTATAACTCACTCAACACTTTATCAAGTAGACAATGTTGTCATCACCCACATGTTGCAGAAGAGGCACAGAGAGGTTATTAACCTCCACAAGAATCACACAGCTGAGAGAAGTCAGAGCTGGTATGTTTACTGGGCAGTGAGACTCCTGAGACACCAACCAGCAAGGGGGTCACTGACATAAGTTGTGCTGACTGACACACCAACTTGCAGAAAGATATAACCTTTTGATGAAAATACATGTGACTACGTATATAATATGTATTATTTATATGTGTGTTTGCATTACAGTAATTACAGAAAAATTAATTTGGCAGGAGTGACTGAACGGGCAGAGAGAGTAGGTTGATTTATTTTCTTGAAAAAAGGGATGGTATTAAAAAAAACAATAAAACTAGCTGTTTAGTTTCCTTCTCTTATTTTATTACCCATGCCCACTTGATTTGAATGAAATAAAAATGGCCACGTTTGGTTTTGTAACAAAAATATATCCTTGAAAAATACTATATCCAGTTCACATCAGAAATAAAAAAGCCCAGTTTGGGAAATTTAGTTTTTGATAGTTCGTATTTAGCAGTAGATATATTACTTTAAATAAAGACTTCAAGAATGACTTAAAAGGTAGGATGTCATCACTGTGGAAAAGGTGGAGTTATAGAGCTATGAGAGTGAAGTGGTCATCTGATGGGTTCTGGGAAACTGGGGAAGCTGGGACCTCCTGTTCCACGGTCCACGCTGCATTTATTTCTCTCCTTGTTTTCTTCCCAGCATCTTGTTACCATGACATCCTACTCTAATCCCCCAAACCCAGAGCAAGCCTGGCTGGGGTGGGGAGTCAGAACGAAGTTGAAGAGCTCCAACCCAGACAAGTGATGTTGCAGGGGCTGGTCTAGGATGGGTATCCCGTCCATTTGCTGGTGGCCAGAGTCCCAGGGTCACGAGACCTCCAGCCACTGGACTCAGAAGGGGACCCTGGACACAGCAGGAACCTGTGCTCTGTGGAGTCTGGTGTAAGTACAGAGCGGAGGCCAGTGCCGTGGCTGGAAAGCAGTGGGCAGCCGGGCCGTGGAACCCAATGAGGCCATGTTTAAGCAGCTTGGACAGCTCTTGAGCGGTGGTTCTCAGCTGAGGGTGATTTTGCTTCCTAGGGACATCTGGCAACGTCCGGAGACACTTTTAGTTCTTACCACTGGGGAGGGGGTGCTACTGGCATCCAGGGAGGGATAGGCAAGGAAGGCTCTGAATATGCTACAGACCAAGAATTGTTGTTGTTGTTCTGTTGCTAAATTGTGTCTGACTCTGTGACCCCGTGGATTGTAACCTGCCAGGCTCCTCTGTCCATGGGATTCTCCAAGCAAGAATACTGGAGTGGGTTGCCATTCCCTTCTACAGGGGACCTTCCCGACCCAGGGATCGAACTCGTCTCCTGCATTGACAGAGGAATTCTTTACTGCTGAGCCACCAGGGGAGATCTACAAACCAAGAATTATCCAGCTCCTGGTGGCTCAGATGGTAAACAATCTGCCTGCAATGCAAGAGACCCAAATCCGATCCCTGGCTGGGAAAAATCCCCTGGAGAAGGGAATGGCAACCCACTCCAGTATTCCTACCTGGAGAATCCCATTGTCAGAGGAGCCTGGCAGGCTACAGTCCTCAGGGTCACAGAGTCAGACATGACTGAGCGACTAAGACTTGCACAAATCTCTATGGGGCCCAGAATTAGATCCCTTGGTTGATCTTGCTGTAGGAAGGCTGGGGTCCTGAGGGCCCCACATGTGGAAGTTTCTTGGCCGATGTGCTCCTTCTAGAAGAGAGACAGATTGCCCTAAGGACAGGTGGAGATAACCAGGCCAGTCATCCCCAGGGCACTGCATTTCTGAGGAGCTGGGAGGAATTAAGTTATAACACAGTGACTAACATTAATACAGTGCTTGACAGGTGACAAAGTGCTTCCTCTGTGGTAGGGTTCCTACAGATTGGGGTCTTCTGTACCACGCCCCCCCATATTGTTGGGGTCATGGACAGGTTGGGGGAGGGGAAAGGCTACATCTGCTTCTCATTCTCCCATGAAACGAGTTCCTTGTCATTAACTCCCCAGAGTCTCCCTTTGATCACAACTCTGACAGTGCAAACCCTGCTTGTTATTCCAGGTTCCCCTTATGGGTGGGAGGCCTTCCCCAGCAGATGTGAAGGCAAACAGATTCTTTCTCCCAGTGCTGTGGTTTCCTGGAGTCTGGCAAGCTGGAGCTAGGATGCCATGACATCAAATGGGTTAAGTGTGGGTTTCACATACCTGATACATATCTTATAAGCTTGGAGGAAGTTGTGTTGCTCAGTTGCTAAGCTGTGTCTGACTCTTTGTGACCCCATGGACGGCAGCACGCCAGGCTTCCCTGTCCTTCACTATCCCCCAGAGTTTGCTCAAACTCATGTCCATTGAGTTGGTGATGCTGTCTAACCATCTTATCCTCCGCTCCTTCTTTTGCCTTCAATCTTCCCTAGCATTAGATTCTTTTCCAATGAATCGGCTCTGCACATCAGGTGGCCAAAGTATTGGAGCTTCAGCTTCAGCAACAGTCTTCTAATAAATAATTAAGGTTGATTTCCTTTAGAATAGCCTCTTTTGATCTCCTTGTTGGGAGGGTGGGCAGCAAAAGCTGGCCAGGGAGGTTGGGCATTCAGGAAATGGATTGGATTTCACGTGTCAGGCATTTCATATACATTATTTTACTTGTTTCTCAAGACAACTTCTTGAAATGGGTTTTATGATAGTATCTAATTTTCATAAGAGGAATTCAAGCTCAGAGAGGTTTATTAACTTGTCTAAGCTCATGTAGAAAGTTGAGCTCTTGGAAAGTATTTGGGTCAGGGGCAGTGGGGTGGTGCTCTCTGGGCCGTCATGGGTTCGGCAAGGGCAGATGAGAACTGGATGAGGGTAGAGTGTCAGGAGAACCGCACGCCTGGGACAGGTTAGTCCAAGGTTAGTGGACAGCATCACCATGCCATTGAGCAGGGCAGCTTCAGGCTAGAATGAAGGAGTGGGATCAGGGTGGCCACTGGACAGGACATCACCTCTCTGGGGATTGGAGGAGACAGAGTGAGGGGTACTGGGAGTGAGCAAGAGAGAGGCACCTTAGAGGGGCCCTAGAGGGGCCTGCAGACCAGAACAGGAGTGGAAAGAGCTCTGAGGGACTGAGTTCTTTACTGCATCCCATGTGTGCCCAGTGATGGGGAAATGAAATGTCCCGTGTAGAATAACACATGGCCCCCAGGGAGCATCTCCCCTCTGTTGATGTATGTGCTTTAATGAACTACAGGGTACCACTGGCTTCTTGGCTTCTTTGAGTGATCTGGAAAAAGTGCCCTTCTGGGTAGGTGCATAGTTCAGAGCCTGGGCTGAATTTCTGCCCCCTTGGCTTGGCTAGGTGTTGACATAGGCCAGGTGCTGACGTAGGACATCTATAGAGCAGGCCCATCACGGGCCTGGCGGGACTGTGTGGCCAGAGATGAGGAACCAAGGAGAGCGGGTTGCTGCATCCAGCCTCCAGGAGGGGGGGCACTGACTTGTACCTGTGTTTGTAGGTACTGCACTTAGCACTGGGCTGGTTTGGCAGTGTTTGGTGA
This sequence comes from Cervus elaphus, assembly GCF_910594005.1. NCBI lineage: Eukaryota > Metazoa > Chordata > Mammalia > Artiodactyla > Cervidae > Cervus > Cervus elaphus. Next base: position 82,745,868 of record NC_057826.1, read on the forward strand.
GAGAATGAATAAAAGAGGGTTGCTTCAGTCCATGGGACAGCAGAGTCAGACATGATTTAGCACCTTCCTTTTGGTTCCTTTGAGTGAGTCTTCAGCCTTCTTTGGAAGAAGATTTGCGGGTGAAGAAGAGGATGCTATGGGGCATGTAAGATGGGGCTAAACAGGGGGGAAGCTTGACTCATTATGTAAACCTCACAGTAGATGCTTTAGAATCCTTAAAAAAAAAAAGCTGTATATTATTGAGTGATGGTGGGTTACTAGGAGCCAGACATGGTGCTCACCCTTCTGTGATGGGCAGTTTTATATATCACTTTGCCTAGACCTGAGTCTCCAGCTATTCAATCAAATACTAATTTAGGTATTGCTATGAGGGCGTGTGTGGGCTAAGTTGCTTCATTTGTGTCTGACTCTTTGTGACCCTATGGGCCATAGCCCACCCGGCCCCACTGTCCATGGGATTCTCCAGGCAGGAATACTAGAGTGGGTTGCCATGCCCTCCTCCAGGGGATCTTCCTGACCCGCATCTCTTAAGTCTCTTGCACTGGCAGGCAGTTTCTTGACCACTAGCGTTACCTGGAAGCCGTGAAGGTAGATGTCCTTAAAGTCCAAAACCAGTGACTTTAAGTAAAGGAGATGATCCAAGGCAACCTGGGTGGGCCTGATTCCATTAGTTCAAAGGTTTTAAGGGCAGAGCTGAGGCTTCCCTGAAGGGGAAGAAATTCTGCCTGGGGCCTATAGCTGGGTCTGAGTTCCAGCCTGCCCTTCCTAAGGGGCCTCCCCTATAGATTTCAGACTCACCCAGCCAGCCCCACAATCTCATAAGCCAATTCCTTGCAACAAGCCTCTTAGTATGTATCTCCTGCTGGTTTTATTTCTTGGCTGAACCTGGACCAATACACCTTCATATGGATCAATTTATCTAATCCACTCAAAGACACTGTTATGCTTCTCATTTCACACTGGAACCCAGAGAAGGTGAGCAGTGCCAGCAAGCAGCGAAGCCAGAACTCAAACCACAAGCCTTCTCCCTCAGAGCCCATGTTCTCAGCTGCTGCCGCAGAGACTCGCAGGGTGACAGCCTTGTAGATGGCAGCCAGCGCAGGACAGCTGGCAGGCTTTCAGATGGATGGGGCCGTCGTGACTGGCGGTTTGGGGCACTGTTGTGAGGGAGGGGGTGGCAGCTGCCCAGAGCGAGTCACCACGGCACTCAGACCTGGGGCACACACACATTTTGACATCCCCTTCCAGCAATAATCTGCCCTTTCCTCTGAGTGCCCTGACATTCTGAGTAAGCCCAAAATGTTCCCTCGGTCTTGCGTTTGCTTGTACATTACTTTGCTTTCCAGTTATCCTTTGGTGGTTTGTTTTCTCACAGGGCTGAGCTTCTTAAAATTCCCTGACATGTTCACTATCCATCCTCTATCCCGAACTCTTTCCTCTCAATCATGCATTCATTCAAAATGATGTTGAATTACTCTCCTTAACAAAGCAGCACCCAAGAAGAAGATGGGGTGGTGGCTCAAAAGGAATTGAGGGGCCTCCAATATCTTGGGGGTGTTCCTTGGCTGTGTCCATGTCATACATGAGTGAAAATTACCCCCGATGAGAAATAAGTTAAAGAAAAACCTTTGGGTCCAAGTTTGGGGTGCTGATTTTCCCACCGTTTAAAATAAAGGAGTAGACATCGATGGCATTTGATTTGCCTCTGTATAACAGCTCGGACTGGAAACGCTGATCTGTGCTCACTTCCGGTTCTCCTGCCCACGGCCCTGCAGTCCTGAGGAGACTGAACACGTGCAGACCAAGAACCGAGGAACAGAAGGTGTTTCCTTCCAGCAGTGGCTTTTGGAAAACGTAGAGTGGAACTTGAGCCACAGTCGTTGTGTGGGGTAGGTGTGGGGTGTGTGCACGTGTGTATATTTTCCTCTGTGTCAGAGGAGGTGTGGGTTGTGAGCAGAAAGAGGGTGACTAATAATGAGCAGCAACGGGGTAATTCTTCCAGCTTGAGAGGTGAAGTTTGAAGCCACGGGATAACACTGGGGCTCTGAACTCATGGGCCCCCCAGGAGTGTGACTGTGGATGGAAGACTCGGCCTAGGGAAGTCAAAGGGGAACAGAGACCAGTGCCCATGGCTTAATGACAGTTCCAAGGATTAGAGTGTTTCCATTTTCTCTGTGTCACTAGCTTTCTGTCTCTGTTTCTCTCCCATGTGTGTGCCTATCCACTCTTTTTCTTTGGAAGCAGAAAAGCAACTGAGCAGTTCACAGAATCACCAGGAAGAGAAATACTGGGACCTTCCAAAGGCACGGGGACAGAAGGAAGAACCACAGGCAAACTCACTCCTCCGAACCACTGCTGATGCCCTGCTGGCTCCTGGGTGTCGCCCAATGGCGCTGGGGCCTGCAGCTGCTGGACCCTGGCTGCTGCCCAGACCAGAATCAGGGGAGCTTTTCATAGACCTGGCAGATCGCAGCTGGGAGACTTAGAGGTGCCATGAGTCCTCAAGGGACCCACCAGCTGGCTAGGTGGGGCCAGCTAGAGGCAGCCTTGGGATTTGGGTATACTGCTGGAAGTAAAAGAGACAATTAAGGTCAACTCTTGTGCTAGTTGGGCACCAAGTATAGACAAGGAATTTCAAACTTTAATTTTACCCTGAAACATCAGCAATCCCTTCCCTAAATTTTCCTAGAGATTTTAGGGTGATTTCTAACCCGTAGTAAGATGGATGGGAGCTTCCCACGTGGTGCTAGTAGTAAAGAACCCGCCGGCCAATGCAGATGTGAGAGATGTGAGTTCAATCCCTGGGTCGGGAAGATGCCCTGCAGGAGGGCATGGCAACCTACTCCAGTATTCTTGCCTGGAAAATCCCACGAACAGGGGAGCTTGGTGCTGTGGTACATGCAGTTGCAAAGAGTTAGGCACAACTGAGGCGCCTTATCACTCACACATGCACACACAAGATGGATGGATCAACAAGACTTTTCCTGTGTTTCTAGTTCATCAGGTACAGAGTCTTCAGGAAAATGGGTCAGCCACGTGGCCATGGAATGGGAGAGAGGAGAAGGGAAAGTAAGGACTCAAGATAACATGAAAAATGAAGATACTGGAATCTTCCAGCTCTGCATCCCTAATTGTTTGTTTGTTTTTACTTTGAGCCATAGGTGTTTTTTGTTTAAGCTGAGATCTTGACTTTCAGGAGCAAGCTGTCATGGTCCTCAAATTTGGGAAGCAGTGATGGTGGAGTGGGTGACACCCAGAAGAGGAGTTCCCATCCTCTCACTGCAAGCTGGTTGCTGTTTTGTTGGTGTGGCCAGTTACAGCCTGCTCTGGGAGGGGAATCTTCCAAAATCCTGGGAAGTGACCGTCTCGAGGTCTCAACCTGAAAGAACGCATGTGTGCATGCACGCTTCAGTCATGTCCAACTCTCTGTGACCCCATGGACAGTAGCCCACCAGGCTCCTCTGTCCATGGCATTCTTCAGAATATTGGAGGGGTTTGCCATGCCCTCCTCCAGGGCATCTTCCTGACCCAGAGGTTGAAACTGCATCTCCTGCATCTCCTGCAGTGCAGACAGGTTCTTTACGGCTGAGCCACCAGGGAATCCCCCTGGTAAAACAGTCTGACCTGAAGGAACAGGTGAGGAGGGACCTCTGTATTTCTCAGCCAATTTCTAGAAGATGACATAGAGGGCTAGTAGTGAGTTTAGTCTCATGGAAATCACAGGCTTTGCAGCCCTTGGGATATGTGAACTTTCTGATTTTCTTCCTCTTTGTACCAGAAAATCAGATCTGCCTCTGCCAAGCTTGGGGCTGCAGATGGGGCCTTGGAACCAGGGCTAAGGGGAGAGACAGCCTGAGACCCATGACCTCCTCCACACAAGGAGAGGTGGCTCCTGACTGGTGAGAACTGGCTGTGCCTAGGTGTGTATCTGTGTATATCTGAGTGTGTGTGTGTGGTTGGTGGTGTGGCACAGAGCTGAGGCTGGCTCTGCTGAATGCCTGCTCTTCACATCCTCGAAGGGAGAAGGCATTCTCCATGAAGCCTGGGAGATGCAGAATATCAGAGAGAACACATTTGCCCAGAACAAAGCAGATCCCTCAAAGGTTCTTTCCCGTTTCTGATTCTAAAAAATGACCTGCCCTTTCATCGGCTTCTCACATTCCCAGCCTGTCTATGTCACTGTCGTTTTCCAGTTCCTGGCATTTCAGAGCTCATCCTTTCTCTTTTGTCTCTCCGTCTGTCTAGGCTGGTTTGCATCTCTTTGTCTTTGCAGGGTCTGTGTCCTTGCCTCTGTCTGTCCCTCCCTCCGCCTTGGCGGGCTTCTCTCTCATCTGTCGCTTTTAGCTCCTCTCCTCCTGACTAGCACTGAGCAAGTGGCTGTCAGTCGTCCCTCACTAGAGCTGAATCCCAGAGACGACCAGTGTTGGATCTGATGAGAGATTTTGGCTCCCCATCTGATTTCCCTCCAACTTGGTTTTGAAGCTCCACGCAGCCTGGGGACGTCTGGAGGCTGGCTGGGCTGTGCTGGGCTCTGCAGCTCTGGGCCCCCAGCCTCACTTGGCTCTCGAGTCCCACCCCTTCTCTTGACTTGGAGTGATCCCGTCATCCTGTCTTACAAATTGGGATCGCTCCCTGCATGTGGGCTTTGGTGACAGCCACCAGATGGCAGGGACTGGTTTTTATAGTAACTCATTAACCTCTTGCCATCCTACAATTAAGAAAGCATTTAATTGCTTTTTCTCGAGCCATCCTCGGAGTGATTTGGGCAGCTTGTGTTCATCATGGGAACCAATTTGCAGCTCGAGCCCGAGAGAGTGGGAGCAGCTGGGTGTGGTGGGCTCAGACGTGGTGAGCATCCTGGGCAGCCCTGGTTTGCCTTTGGGGGCCTCTGGGTGGAGCGGAGCACAAGCCTCAGAACCTTTCCCACCCTGACTAGCTCCCTGCTGGGTGGATGAACCCGTGGATTAGCATTGGATGTACCTGTGAGGCTATCTAAGTTTTCCCCCTCATTTAAAAGTTTTTAAAAAATTTTATTTACTTGTTTATTTTGGCCGTGCTGCATCTTCATTGTGTGCAGGCTTTTTCTAGCTGTGGAGAGCAGGGGCTGCTCGTTAGGTGTGTTGTCTGTGGTGCTTCTCATTGTGGTGGCTTCTCTCGTTGCAGAGCATGGGCTCTAGGGCACACGGACTTCAATAGTTACGGCGTGTGGGCTTGGATTCTCTACAGCATGTGGGATCTTCCCAGGCCAGGGATCGAACCCATGTCCCCTACATTGGCAGGCGGATTCTTCACCACTGGACTACCAGGGAAGTTCCTTCCTTCTCATTTAACTGTGGGGGAGACTAAGACCAGAGAAGTCAAGGGACTTGCCCACAGTCACATGGCTAATCAAAGGCCTGATCAGGGGGCTGCAGCCCGAGCATTTGTTTCCCTCTGCCGTGCTCGGGGTGACTCCTTGCTCTGCCAGCATTCCCTGGGAGACGAGCCTCTGCAGTGTCTCTGAAACCATGTAACTCACATACCTCGCCTTTAGATACCTGACTGTCCAAGGGTTCTTTATTCAGGAAGTAGCTCAGAGCCTCCCCTGGATGGATTAACCACGTGCATCCACAGAGGCAGGACCCACCCACCTCTCCCCCCACACGCAAACAGCACGCCTGGCTGCCTTACTGCAGCACTGGGGGTCACTGAGTGCCCAGCGCCGTGACCCCTGGAGCTCTAGCCCAGGAGTCAGCAGAACTCTCACTAGCCTTACTTAGGTGTCAAGCTCACATTAGCTGACCAGCTCATGGCAGAGGCCCCCAGGCCTCCCAGAGACCATCAGCATCATGCCCCATCCCTTTGCCCAGGCACGGCCTCCGCAGGGCAGGTCCCGGCATCTGACATCGCTGTGACCTTGTTTACGGACTGCTGATACCTTTCCTACCCTCACCCCACCTCCCCAACCCCACACCCTTCTGCTGGGTCTTGGGTGCTTCTGCTCCACAACAACAGATACCTCGGTACCAGCAAGATGGACAGATGGTTGCACCATCCAGATGCCCTAGGTCTTGCCTAGGCTGCTGGGAGGGTGGTCAACAGGCCACCTCTGGGGTCCATCTTAGCTGCAGAGGGCTGCCTTGCACATAGTCGTGCCCTTCTGGTGGCGGTAGGGGGGGCGCCCCAGCTGATGACTGACCCATGAGGAAGGACAAGGATCGGTTATTTTAGTCTAATGAAGAACAGCTCTGATGGGCCATTTTGGATCCAAAGCTCCCCATGAAGTCAGCCAAGGGCCTGCCACTGGCCTGCATCCCAGCTTCATTTCTTCTCCTGACTTCTGCTTCATCCCAATCACATCCCTAGGTGTTAATCCCGAGAACGTTCCTGCTTATGAAGAAATATTAAATGTGGCGGCTCCGTATTTAACATTTTGAAGAAGTGCCAGACTTTTTTAGATTCCCACCAACAATGTGTAAGAGTCCAACTTCTCCACATCCTCGTCAGCACTGTCCATTTTTGTGAAAATGGCCATCCTAATGGGTGTGAGGTGGTACTGTGGTTTTAATTTGCATTTCCCTAATGACTAATAATATTGAGCATCTTTTCATATGCTTAATGGTCATTTGCATATCTTCTCTAGAGAAGTGTCTCCTTGTATTCTTAGTACATTTTTTATTTGGGCTGTCTTTTATTGCTGAATTATGAGAGTTCTTTGTATATTCTGAGGAGTAAATCCTTATCAGATATATAATTTGCAAATATTTCTTCCTCTTCTCTGGATTGTCTTTTCATTTTCAATAGTGCCCTTTGACACAAACAAAGCTTTTAATTTTGAAGAAGTCCACTTTATCTGTTTTTGTTGTTGTTGTTTGTGATTTAGGTGTCACATCTAAGAAAGTGACAGTGAAAGTCGCTCAGTTGTGTCCAACTCTTTGCGACCCCATGGAATTCTCCAAGCCAGAATACTGAAGTGGGTAGTTGTTCCCTTCTACAGAGGCTCTTCCCTACCCGGGGATCGGACCCAGGTCTCCTGCTTTGCAGGCGGATTCTTCACCACTGAGCCACCAGGGAAGTCCCATATCTAAGAAACTGTATCCTATTTCAAGGTTAAGTGAGCCCCCTTCCAGGGGCTTTTTCCTCCAGGGCCCACCACACAAAAATGAAAAAAAAATGAAGTCGCTCAGTCGTGTCTGACTCTTTGCGACCCCATGGACTGTAGCCTACCAGGCTCCTCTGTCCATGGGATTTCCCAGGCAAGAATACTGGAGTGGGTTACCATTTCATTCTCCTGTAGTAAGTTTTAAAAAAATTAAAACAACCTTGTCTCCAGCTTTATTTGTATACAATTGACGTATAATTTTGTGTAAGTTTAAGGTGTTCAATGTGATGACTTGATACACATATATATTGCAAAATGATTACCAGAATAAGCTTAGTTAACACCTCCATCACCTCATACCATTACCATTGTGTGTAAATGTGTAAAAATATTTGAGGTGTAATCTTTCAGCAACTTTCAATTATACAACACAGTATTATTATCTATAGTCACAGGGCTGGGCATTAGATCCCCAGAACTTGTTCATCTTATAACTGTAAATTTGCTCTTTGACCCATATCTCCCTATTTCCTTTACCCTGTGATAAGTTTTGAAACCCTGCAAGTAAGTTCTTCACTTTGTTCCTTCTTTTGAAGGGTTGTCTATGCTTTTCTGGATCCCTTACACTTGCATGTGAATTTTGGGACCCAAGGGGACAGGAAAGGAAGGGGAGCTTTTCACTTTGCTGACAATAAGGCCTGTGATATGGGACTCCCTCCCCCAACCCCCGGCCCCGCCAGGGTCTTCATTAACTTTAGTTGTGTATGTGACTAACTGGGCAAACACATTTGCTTATTTATATATTTATTTGCTTATTTACTTAGGTATTTCATGAAACAGGGTAAAGGGGCTACTTCTGGTGTTCCTGTTGACCCAATGTGGAGTGGGGACAGAGACCTGGAGGCAGGAGGTCCCAGCAGGGAAGACTCCGGGAGTGAAAGCCTGTCCAAACCTGGGACAGCTCCTGGCCCCTTGGGCTGTTCCACTGGGAACTTGAGAAATCCATGCCCACCCCACCATCCATCGGCAGGCCCGTCGGTGGTAACACGGAGCAGAAATGGAGCTGCTGCCCGGAAGGGCGTAGGAGAGAGGCCCGTGGCACCCTGTGGCAATTCTGCGGAACAGAGTTTGACAACAGGGCCCCTGTGTGACTCTAGAAGGGTTAGCAGTGTAACCCGCGCCTCACTCGGGGGGCGGCTCTCCCCCACCCGCCGTGGACAGATGGGGTTCACGAGCTCCCCGGGACTCCGTCTGTCACGTCTCCCAGCCGCCCCGTCTTCTCTGGAGCCGACAGCTGGGCTGGCTGCCTGTGCGGAGTGGCAGCCCCTCGGCTGCCTGAAGCCAAGTTCCTCTCAGCGCCCTCACTCTCTGGGCCGCTCCTGTGGCTGCCGTGATGGCTGAAGAGGCCCGCGGGACTCGTGTCCTCTGCGCAGACTCCGGGGCTGGGCTCTGAGACCCAGGAAGGCCAAGGTCTGGCCAAAGGGCGCAGGTGTGCTGGGGGTGTGGGGGGCGGTGTGTGTGTGTGTGTGTGCGTGTGAGCATTCCAGTGTCCCGCGTACAGGAGTTCTCTTTACTCATCCTCTCGTCCGAGTCCTTCAGGGAGACAGCATTCTGCCTCCTTTCCTGGGACAGGAATTGTCCCCCACTCAGCGCTGCCCAGATCTGGTTCCCAGATGCCTCTGCAAATAACTTAGTGGGAGAGGGCTTGCTTACTGGTCCTAAAGTCCGGAAGAATCCTGGACATTCAGAGCCATGGGTGAAAGGCAGCTTGGTTTGGGAGAGGCTGCAGACTTCAGAAACATCCTGCCCGGGATCTATGTCAGTTCTAACTGGCTGTGTGACCTTGGACAAGTTACTTAGCATTTCAGCTCCCATTTCCTCCTCTGGAAAAACCTGATAGCTTTGATGAAATTAACATACAATAAAATGCCCAGTGACTTGTCAGGCCTGAAATGCTGCATTTGCATCTGCTGAAGATGGGGCTCCCAGGAAACCAAGCTTCAAGCCAGAGATTAGCAGTCAGGATACTAGCTAGGGTATGCCCTGGGGATCAGCAATCTTGGAAGGAAAGAGGCCGAAGCGGCTGTGGTCAGAGGGCGAGCGTCCCCAACACTCACAGAACTCTGATGCCAAAGTGAACCTTCACACACTGTGCTGGAGGTGCCCATGTTTGATGATCCACTGGAAGGACTCCCAGGACTCCATAGAGCGGTCCTCGAAGCAATGGTTTGTTTACTACAGTGATAATAAATAAACCTCTTGGGCACAAGCTTCCAAGACCCCTCACCTGGTGGAGTCGTATAGGACACACTCATTCTTCCAGCAGCAAATAGTGGCAACACGTCCGACCTGTTCACAGCCAGGGGGGCTCATTAGAGACTCAGAATCCGGGGCTTTTGTTGGGTGGGTGGGGGGTGAGGGCTGGCCATCCAGGCACCTCTGTCTGCCCTGCACCACAGTTCCTGACTCCCAGGAGGAAGGCAGGAGATCAGCATGAAGCATAATGTTTGGACAGTGTAGGTAGAGTGAGCCACTCTCATCAGGGAATGGAGGGGACCCTCCAAAACCCCAGTTCCCAGATGCCAACTAAGGGTCAGCCTGGCCAGCAGGCCTTCAAATGAGGACAGCTTCGGGTGTTTATGGTAAACCTTTAATGCACATTTCTCCACTGTAATGTCACCGGATGTGGTCCTCAGGGGAGGAGGTGAGATCTTGGTGCGGCAGCCCTCTGAATCCCGAAGCCTGCATGCCACAGCACTCCAGCAAGACCTCCATTAATGGGGGAATCTGCATCCAAGTGTCCACACGGGTGTGAGGTGAGTAAGGTGTGCTCGTGGGCCTCAGGGCTGTAGAATGTCGAGGGGCTCTGCCATTGGAAATGTGGCCATGTCACCTCATGTGGACCCAGAAGAAATAAACCAAGAGAGCCTCTGACATTGTCCGTTCATAAATCATTTACAGAATGTGCACAGGTCAGACAGCAGGAGAGAAGAAGTGGTGCTTGGCATTCAAGGGGCCTTGTCTGTAAACACAGATGACCAGAGAGAAACAAAATAGACTGGTGATATAAAGACGTATTTGCTGAATTGAGTTGATCTCACTGACCACCTTCCCCATGCTAAGAGCTGTGGATTTAGAGACATAGATAGGGCTTGGTTTCCACCCTTGGGAGCTCACCATCTAGAGGCAGGGACTGACCTGTAGTCAGAAAGATGTAATTGGAGAAGCAAGACAGGTAGCTGAGAGAAGCAGAGACTGAGGAGGGCCCGGGTGACCCTGGTCCCTAGTGGGAATGGAGTGAGGAGGGAAGGCTTCCTGAAGGAGGTGTCCTTCAAGTTAGGCTGTAAAGGATAAGTAGAAGTTCACCAAGTGGACTAAGGGAGAGGAAGGAGATTTGAGGAAGGAGATTTCAGGAATGGCCAATATAATAGACTTGGGGTAACCCAAAGCCTGTGGATTCTTATGGTCCCTGGTGTCTTATTCTTTTGAATGATTTCTTCTAGATCAGGAAAATTCCCTGGAGTCATGGAATCTCCAGTTGGAGAGAACCTTAACAGCTCTCATAGCTGACTGTGCATCCGCGTCAAACTGCTGGCAAGTCTTGCCTGCATCCCTCTGACGACAGGAAGCTCACTACCTCTCAGGACCATGTGTGCATTTAGATGGCTCATCATCCTGGCAGGCTTCTTTCCTTCTACTGAGCTGGAATCTTTTTCCTCATTTCTTCCAGTTATTGATCCTGATATTATCCTTTGGATTGATGGCAAATTTAGATCTTAATGAATCATGAGAGTATGTGGGTTTTCTGCTATTACTCTCCAAGTATTCAATAGTCCCTCTATCTGTTCAATAGTAGCAAAGGAAAGAAGGCAGCGACTGGAACTGGAGAGCCAAAGAGAAGTAGTATAATGACGCGATTAAGAGTGAGACTCTGGAGCCAGACTGTCAAGTGTGGAATCTCAAAACCATGCCCCTTATTACATAACTTCAGCAGATAACTTAATCTCTCTGTGCCTCAGTTTCTTCATCTGCACAATGGGGATAAGCAGAGTCATTGGGTGGTGGTGAGGATTAAGTGACTTGATACTTAAAGTGCTCAGAACAGTGCTGACAGAGAGCTCTGTCAGTGTACAAGCTTCGGTTGCTATTAAAAAGCGACTTGTCACTGCTGCCAGGCCACAGGAATGGTGCCGCAGACCTACTGAATAAAATGAATTGAAAATAGCCTGTGTGGCTGGATGAGGATCAAGCTTCTCCTTGCAAATGAAAGCCATCAACTTCATTCATACACCACGTCTCCACTATTCTCTCTGCTTTTGTAAACTGTATGTGAGCCATTTGACTGTCCCCAAACTTTCCCATCACTCAATCAATAGACATGAGTTTGAGCAAACTCCAGGAGTGAAGGACAGGGAAGCCTGGTGTGCTGCAGTCCATGAGGTCGCAAAGAGGCCGACACGACTTAGCGATTGAACAGCAACAAAAATTTCCCATGTATAGGGTCTCCTTTTGCTTTTTCATTAAAACTGCTGCAGGCCCCCATTTCATTTCATGAATAATGGAGACCCCATTGTGTGGCTCCTTCTACCTGGAATCCTCCCTACAGCACCCAGCTTTAGACTGGTGTCTGCTCCATTGTGGGTCATGGGATGTTTATTTTTGTTTGTGGGATTTTTCTGTTTTTTTTTTTTTTTTTTTGCTGTTCCATGCAGCCCGAGGGATCTTAGTTCCCTGACCAGGGATTGAACCTGTGCCCCCTGCAGTGGAAACTTGGAGTCTTAACCACCGGACCACCAGGGAAGTCCCATTTGTGTCACATCACAGCAAAGGGAACTTCAGTATGGACGTCAGTCATGGCTGCCCTGAAGGTCCAAGGACTGCTCCTTCCACTGTCTCCTCCCCCAGGCCCTCCATCTGCCCCTGGGTTCCTGGCTCCGCATTCCTGTGGGACCTCCCCACATCTCTCTCTTTGTTCTCTTTCCCCTTTCACTCCTCTCTCTTGGGTTGCCCTCAGAAGCTCAGGATTCCTTCCCTTTACTACGAAGAGCTGTGTTTGGCCCTCCAGTCTCTACTTGGACTGGCCTGTTTCTGTAAATGAAAAACATGGGCAGGAACCAGCAGAGAGTCTCACATGTTAGCTTCCCTTCACTACGATCAGATTGTCCACGTGGCTCCCGCCACACCACCAGACTCCATCAGTAAAGGGATCCAGACTATGATGTATTCTTTCCTTGATTTAAATTATTCTATACCCCTGGCCTCTTTAAAGACAGATGGAGTCACTGTCTTTTACTTTTTAAAGTGATTTAAAATCTTGCTTGCTAATCATGGAATAGTTTTCCTTCCTCTTCTCTGACTCTCCAAATTCTTCCTGCCTGCCCTGTAGGAATGAACTGAGTCTGCCACCTCAATGAAGATTCCCTGATCATAGGACTTGGAATCTCATGGCAAGGCCCCCACTTAGCCATTACTTACCTGTTACCTGGAATTAGGTAATTCAAGTTCCTTGCTTATATGACTTGTCAGTTCAGTTCAGTTCAGTCGTTCAGTCATGTCTGACTCTTTGCAACCCCATGGACTGCGGCATGCCTGGCCTCCCTGTCCATCACCAACTCCCGGAGTTCACCCAAACTCATTTCCATTGAGTCGGTGACTTGTCACTGCAGTTCAAATGCCCTTTCCCAGAAGTCTTATGAGACCCAAAAGTTCACTGGAAGACTCCTGGCCTGAGGACAGGAGGAGCAAGGAGTCAGAGAGGCATGGGTTTAATCCTGGCTTCCACATCTGTTGGCTGTGTGGCCTTTTGCTGGTTACTTAACCTCTCTGAACTCTTTCTCTCCTCTATAAAAGTGAGGACAGATACTTGTATCACATGGTTGCTCTGAATATGATCAAAGACCAGAAAATAAGTGTTGGTGAAGTGTTAGTCACTCAGTTGTGCCCAACTCTTTGTCACCCCATGGACTGTAGCCTGCTAGGCTCCTCTGTCCATGGAATTCTCCAGGCAAGAATACTGGAGTGGGTTTCCATTCCCTTCTCCAGGGGATCTTCCTGACCCAGGGATCAAACACGTGTCTCTTGTATTCCAGACAGTGTCAGTGAGGATGAAGAGAAAAGGAAACCTTTGTGCATTATCGATGGGATTGTAAAATGAAACAACCACTATGAAAAACAGTATGGTGGTTCCTCAAAAAATTAAAAATAAAATTACCATATGATTCAGGAATTCTACCTCTAGGTACATGCCCAAAGGAATTGAAAAAATCTCAGAGAAATATTTGCACACCCATGTTCATAGTAGCATTACCACAATAGGTAAAGGGTATAAACAACCTATGTTCAAGGCAGATGAGTGGGTAAACAAAATGTGGTATATCCATGCAATGGAATATCATCCAGCTTTTAAAAGGAAGGAAATTCTGGCACATGCTGTAGTATGGATGGACCTTGAGGACATTATGCTAAGTGAAATAAGCAGATCATAAAAAAGACAAATACCGTATGATTGATTCCACTTGCACGAGGTACGTAAAGCAGTTTAAAAAGACAGAAAGTGTAATAGTGGCTGCCAGGGCCAGAGGTGAGTAGAGAATGGGGAGTTATTGTTTCATGGGTCTAGTGGATCAGTTTTACAAGGTGACGAGTTATGGGGATGGATGGTGGTGATGGTTGCTTAACAGTGAATGTATTTAATACCAATGAAATGTGCATTTAAGTATGGCTAGGATGGTAATTTTTGTTATATATATTTTACCACAATATAAAGAAGAAGAAAATAAAAGAAGTATGTCAAATGGCCACAAAGGGTCTGGTACATAGGAGGGGTTTATCAGTTTTAGATTCCTTTTTCTTTGGAAGAACCCACAGAAGGGAGGAGCAGACAGTGGGCTTGGATGATGCCCTAGGGAGACTAAACACTGAAGGGCAAGCGTACCTACTGGAGAAGTCAAGGTCGGGGCAATAAGAACCAGCTGGGTCCAAACGCCACCTGACAGACAAGCAGAGCCCTTGTCTGGGCCGATGCAGGGAGCTGATACACGGCAGAGACAGGAGCAGCTGGCCTCCTTCTTTTTGCCCAAACCAACGTAAAGGCAGCTCTCGGGACTCCTCCTCATGGTATGTCCTCCTTCCCAGAGCTGCTGACTTGCTTGGACTGCTGCCCGAGGCCCCAGGGCCTGCCCCAACCCAAAGGGAAGGAGAGGTGGAGGAGGGCAGACTTCAGGGAGAGGCACACACACAGCCCATGAACTCGGGCATCAGGGAGACTTTGGAAAAGACAGACTGAGGTAGGGGGATGGAGAGGGAACTAGCTCTGCCCCTCTGAACCTTGGTTTTCTCATCTGTGCAAAGAGAGCATTGGGCTCTAGGATCCCTAGGAGGAGGGCCTTCCACCAGCAAGCTCAGGGAGTTTGTCTGTGTGTGTGTGTGTGTGTGTGTGTGTGTCCTTGGAGAGCTCTTTGCACTCAGATGTGGCTAACTCAGATCTCATTGATTCTGAACATACCATTTTTTTGACTTGGACTAGGCTGAAGGCTATGCTTGCATAATTTCACACAGAAAAGGGCTTGATTGCTCACAAGAAGTGTTGGTGTGACGATGAAAGAATCATTTCTGTAATGCCAGGCTGCCTCTGCCCCCACACAAAACTTTAAGATCCCACCAGCATTGATATAACTCCCCTCCCCACAGAGCCCTCTGCCTCCAGTTGTCTCTGACCGTCCCCCTGTGGGTCTGGGAGACTTCTCCAATCCTACCATTCAACTTATTTATTTGCAATTCTCTATGTTCATTCTTTCGTTCAGTCTATTGATTATGATCTTAATTTTTATAGTCATATTTTCCATGTCCAAGAATCGCTGCTTTTCATTGCAACTTTTTACTCTGGATATGAGTGTCATCATCTAGACTCGTTCTGAACATGTTAATTCTTATTCTAAATTTGTCTTCTGTTTCCTCTCTGGAAGTTACTCCCTCTTGGTGAGGTCAGGGCCTCTCTTTTACAGCGTGAGTTTTCCTCAGATGTTCAGTGGGTCTTGGTTTTCTCTTCAGATTTGCACGTAAGAATGTCTGTTTCTTGAGAGACTCCTCGTGTGTTGGACGATTTTTCTCTGCACTTGTTCCTCTGTCAGTTCAGTCAGTTCAGTTCTTTCTGGTTACCCTTTTGCAGGAATTCCTCAGAATTTCTGGTTTGCTAACTCCACTCACCCTCCCTCCTTTCCTTCCTTCATATTTTCAGTGTTGGTAGAAGTAGACCTCCTCTGATTTCTCTTTCTCTCTTCTTCCATTCCTCCTCCTCCTCCTTCCCCAGAATGTATCACTTCAATGATCACAGACACTTTGTCAGGAGGAGAAAGATTGGCTATGCTCCATCTGATGTCTCTTTTGATTTGATTCTTTTCTGTCTCTTTTCACAAACCTTAGAGTCATCCAAAATATAATTGTCATTTCCCTCTTTTTATCAAAGAAGAAACTGAGAGATTAAATGCCTTCTTTGGAGTTGCATAGTTTGACATCACCTCCTCCGACTCCAAGTTCAATCTTTTCATCTTCTCTTCCATCTTTCTGAAATCCCAGAGACCTTCAACCTGCTCCCTCTACTCGGAAAGCACAGTTCAAATCAGTGACCGCTGTGCATTTGAGTCTGAAAGAGCAACATGCAATTGTATGCTCACAGTGGGAGCTGGCCCACGAAGACCCTGATGCATTGTGGTAGCAGAGATGGTTAGGATTTGTCTGTGCACTACAAATCAGTATTTATTTAAAGCTATTTCAGAATTTAGATTAGTCAACAAGTTAGAAGAGCTTCCTTCCCCAAATGAACCTTAACTCATGATGATTAGACTACATTACCTGACTTATTGAATTGTTTATTGATTTTTTTCCCAGGTAGTAGTTCTTAACAAAGTAAATTTCTTAATAAAGTAAATAAAGTAGTGTAGTCATGATGTGGGGTCTAATCAGGAAACCACCTCTCAGAAATGATGGAACATGGGAGCTGTTGTGTCTGCACTGGAATCGAGACTTTCAAACAAAAGGGAAAATTTCCACTATGTCCTCAGGTTCAGGAGGAGGTTACCAGGTCCCTTGAAGGTTGGGACTTCAACTTGAAATAGGAGAAAGTCAAGTCCCTAAGACCCTGGGTGGGTGCTGAGTTCAGGTTTGACACTGGCCAGTGAGTGCATTTCTCAAAGGGCTCTTGGTATCACCCTTGAGGTCCTTGTCCTAAGTTCCTAGGGAAAGTGGGGAAGCTGAGCATGGGCCCTGGAAATGACTGTGCTCAGTAGAAGCAACGAGTCAAGGATGGTGGAAAGAGGTGCATTCTGTTGTGTGTGCAATTCTGCCTGTGGGTGCAACAACAGGGGAGCTGGGAGGAGCCGTGAGCTGGAGAGACAGAGGGGCAGAGCTAGTTCCCCCTCCATCCCCATGCCTCTCTCATGTCATGTGTAGTTAACAGGCCCCTGGGACTATGGCGAAGGCAGGATCTGGGACCTGGGGCCCAGGAAGGGAACGAGGTGGAGGTCAAATCCAGAAGCCTCTGTGATTCTCGCTCAAGTCACCACTGGTCCCAAGGCTGATGGGAAGCAAGAGTCACATAAGAGAAAATTGTGAAGAAGCAGAAGTGGATTTCAATCATCCCCTTGACTTCTCCCCTTGTCTGCTCTGGGCCTTCTGAAGCTTGGTTTGGATGGCCATTTTCCCTATTACTGATGAGAAATTCACCATGGCCCAACATCTCTTGGACTCACCAGGCACCTGGGCCACTTGCTCTGGATGAAAGAGCTTGTGGAGTGTCTGTGAATGAGGTCTCAGCATCTGGCCATCCTGGGACTGGCCTCTTCACAGACAGGTAAATGAAGTCTTCATGGGGTAAATCAGGTGCCAAATGCAGATGGAGATACATAGGCTAAATGTGGTGTTTCAAGCTGGGTTATGAACTCTTAAGAGAAATATTAATAGTCATAGCCAGCCATAGAAGAGATTATTCCAGGCAAGATGCTACAAGGTTCAGTTCAGTTCAGTCACTCAGTCATGTACGACTCTTTGTGACCCCATGAATCGCAGCACGCCAGGCCTCCCTGTCCATCACCAAGTCCTGGAGTTTGCTCAAGCTCATGGCCATTGAGTCAGTGATGCCATCCAGCCATCTCATCCTCTGTCAGCCCCTTCTCCTCCTGCCCCCAATCCCTCCCAGCATCAGGGTCTTTTCCAATGAGTCAACACTTCACATGAGGTGGCCAAAGTATTGGAGTTTCAGCTTCAGCATCAGTCCTTCCAATGAACACCCAGGACCGATCTCCTTTAGGATGGACTGGTTGGATCTCCTTGCAGTCCAGGGGACTGTAGATGTATACAATGTGTGGGTACCAAACTGGGATGAAAGTCCCTGTTAGGGTGGGGACTCCCCCTGAGACCAAAGGTCCCTCCCTGATCACAGCAGGAACTCTATCCTCCCCACTGGTCTGGAGGTTTCCCAAGCACAAACTCAGTCTTTTCCCCTTCCCTCCATCCTACACATGGGTTGGTCTTTCCCAAGGGCACAGTCCTTGTCTTCTGTACCCAACTAAGAGCTCCAGAAGTTTATATGTCTTCAAAGAATTTGAGAGCTTCCCAAGGGCAGGGACCCTCCCAGCTTCCCTGGGAGGTTTCCCAGAACAGAGGCAGTGTTTCCCAACTAAAACCAGAATTTGTTGCATCCGAGCACCATGTTTCTCGTTTTGTTTCCTCTCTTACTATGCAAGACTGAGCCCTGCACACAATGGATATTCAGAACTTCGTACTGACCACCTAGAACCATGGTGGTGGTCCCGGGGATGGTGGGGGCTTAGTGCTGAACCGGAGATCGCATTCACCCTTTAAGCACCTGATTCAGATATTTTCCCCAGGTCTGCTTCCCCAGGGAACCTTGGTCTTCCCTCTCCATGGGTTCTTCATAGTGCAAATGTTCTCAGGCAAAAGGGCAGTGCTTGTCAACGGCACCATACACATGGTTTTAATTCAATCTTCTTCAAGTGAAAAATGTGTGTTTCAGGACTCACCTTAGCCCTGGGAATTATTGAGCAGTCATTACAGAATTCATGAGTTTGCTAACAACCTTTTAAGAAATTCCCACCTATGATGTTGTGACTGATGCTATGACAAGTCTCTCCAGAGTCTAGCTAATTTGTTCTGGGAGGCTATGTGTGTGTGAGCATTCACATGTATGTATGTGTGTGTGTGGTTTTCAAGGTAATGATGCAGGAAGTGGAAAGCAGGCAAGAATCATTTATTGCATGACAGGCAGCAGGACTCTAGGTCTGCAGGCTGTGTGACCTTGGATAAGTCACTTGACCTATTTGGGCCCCTGTGAGTTTATAGCCTGGAAATAAAACAAATCATCCGGCTAATCAACTGAACTTATGAGAACACAGAGTCTTCCCCTCTCACTGTCTCCATAATAGGAGAAAATGAAATAAAAATGATTGCTTCTCTTTTCTTCCACAGTTTTTCTTGAGATGGGGAGAGGGAATCCTATTTCTATTCAAGATCTCAGTTTTTAATTTCTCCTCAATGAAAAGCCAAGGGAAATATGCTGACAGGGCTGATATGAGTCTCTGATGTGGGTCATCACGGTGGTGTTGGCACTCACTCCTGAATAAGTTTGCCCATTTCATTTGGGCTGGCTCATACAAGATCAAGGAAGCCAGGCCCAGCTGTTACCAGGCCCAGAGTTGAACACATACTGAATCTGAAAGACTTAGACACCAAGTCTCAAGTGCAAGGTGGAATCATGTTTCTATCCATTTAATCTCATAACTGACTGACCATATCACGTTAGATACATCTTGCCCACCAAAGGTCACCTTCAATGTTCAACAACTCATCATGTACCAATCAGCACCTCACAGGAAAAGCCAAACACTCACTGGTTGAGCTCACTTGGCTGCTCAAGTGGACTTGAACTTGAATCCCAGCCTGGCTTTGGGTGTTAGACATTTTGGTTTATGCATGTTATCCAAGGCTCAGCATATTTATCTTCTGTTACACAGTGACCGACAGGGACTGCATGGAAACCCTTCTGAGCTAGAAGGGCCACCACTTTAGAGACTCTAAATAGCTCTGTCACCTACAGAGTCTGGGAGGGGCAGCTGCAAGCCAAGGGCACATGCACTCAGGGTTCTCCTGGAAGCCCCAGTTGCAGATTGTTTCGAGCTGGTATTAAATGTTCAGTTTTGTACTCTGTTGAGTATAAAGGACTGAACTGCTTCCCTATGGAGTTAAAGAAAACCATTCTCTCTAAATGTGGAGAGACTGTGTTCCCCACCTGTGAATTATTATTTCTTCTAGGGATGTATGGGACTTCCCTGGTGGCTCAAATGGTGAAGAATCTGCCTGCAATGCAGGAGACTGGGGTCCGATCCCAGGGTCAGGAAGATCCCCTGGAGAAGGGAATGGCTACCCACTCCAGTATTCTTGCCTGGAAAATTCCATGCACAGAGGAGCCTGGCAGCCTACAGTCCATGGGGTTGCAAAGAGTCAGACATAACTGAGGGGCTAAACACACAGGGATGTGTTTGGTGTTGTTTCTGTGTGTATGTGGAGTGTATATGTGTATGTGTGTGTATCTGTCTGTCTGTCCTCGCCTGAGCGTTTGCTCTCAGGAGACAGGAAGTGAAAACTGTGCCAAAGGGATACATAGTCCTGACCTTGACCCTTCACGGTGGAGATGATGGAAGGGAGCACCTGGGCTTGGCAGGGCTCAGCTTTGACTGGGTTGCTGGCCCCTCATGAAGGATGCTATGTGGTCTTGATTTGGGACACTGGACTGTGTACTCTTATGAATGTCTTACCTGGACTAAACCTTGATAGGTTTCTTTTGCTCTGAAACAAATATAGCTTGGCACTATCGAGTGTCTTGGGATGAAATTAATCCTGGGATAGAGGATGGAGGCGTTCTAGAAACCAGGCCAGAAACCACCCCAATGAAGGCCTTGGTTTGGGATTGGGTTTACATCACTTAAAAACTGACTTTTTAAGGCTTAAGAGGTTTAAGGCATAGCCACTTCTAGTAACAGTCATACATTTCCCTCTGGGTTGCAATTCCCTCTTCTTACCCCTAAGACTTTATTCAAGTCAGCTGGCAGTGGAGAGCTGAGAGGCATAGTGTCCCCTCACTGCTGCTTAAGGGAGATTCAGGTTCACAGAGCACATTGTGATAATCACCAGTCTTTCGGAAGCAGTCCAGCTCCTCAGCGTGGAATCACAGGTCCTCCGGGACCTGGGCCTTTTCCATCTTTTCCTCTCCTACACTAATGCCTCAGCACCTCCTCCCCATCCCTAACCCCTGCTCTGCACAGAGCAGGTGATCAGGAAATGGGTGTTCTTTTAATGGAACTGAGCAGCTATTTTGATCCAAACCCTGTGGACCCCCTTGGGTCACCTTCTCCCTCCATACCTGCCTGCTCTCTGATGCCACATCTCTTGACTTTTCCACTGTCAGGAACTTTCCTTTCTGTCTTCCTCTGTGTTTCCACTCTTAGACTCAGGTGAAGGGGCCTGCTTGGAACATGCAGTATTCTCCAAGCAGGTTGACCTATGCTTAGATTCTCCCCCATTTCCTATCGGCTCTTCAGGTTGCTGCCAGGAGATTCTCTGCAGGTCACTGCTTTAATCTTGTTCTTCTGTGGCTCTAAGTCCTTACTGGCTCCTCATTGAGAGTAGGTAAAATCCAGACTTCCCAGCCTGGCCTTCCACAATCTAATGTCAGCCTACTTCCCCTGGCAGCACTGAGGATACCCTAGCCAAATTTTGTGTGTGCGCTGTGTCTGGAATCGCTCTTAGCGAGACCTTCCCTCTCCTTCAAGGAGCAGTTCCAAGGTCAGCTTCTCCCATCATCTTCCCTGTTCCCCTCAATTCAAAGGATCCCTCTCTTCTGAACTGCGCATGTGCTCCGGTCTCTCGGCATGTATCATGCAGTGCTGTTTGCATACCATCCTTACTCAAGCTCAAAAGCAGGGCCTATGACTTAGTCATCTTAATGTCCCCAGTGCCCAGAGCACATAGCGGCAGAGAATAGGAGCTCAATCAATGTTTGCTTAATGAATAAATACATAATTCAAATCCAACGCCCCGCTGTCTTCCAGTGAACTCAAATCATCCTAGGCAGAAAGCTTATTTACCTTCCTAACCTGACCTCCCACCATTGGTCAAAATTAGAATAAGAGCTTTGAAGATTAAGAGTTGTCACATTGCATCTGGCACCTTTCAGACTCAAGGTTGGGAGTGACTCACAGTTTACCACCCATGGGTCTAAAATGTTGGCAATAGTATCAGCTGCCAATAGAATGATGTCTGGGCTTCCAGGCCTGCTGTAACCTGTCCCTGGAGTGTTCCTTCTGACTTCACATGCCTTGGGCCCTGGGCTGGCGTCTCCTTCTCTGATTTGACCCTCCCCCAGGACTATCGGGCCTTTGATTTTGGTGTGTGTTCCTCTCTCGCTTTCATTTTTCAGCTCTTATCTGCTAGGAAGTTTTGGGTACAAGTAACAGAAAACACTTTCGCTAATATCAACTCAAGGAGTTTATCGTAAAGATGGAGCTGAGCTCATGGAATTGAAGGGCAGTCTGGAGAGCCAGCCCAGAGGGCCTGGAACCAGAACGACAAATGAAGTCACATGTGGGTCTCAGAAACAGGAAGACTTGATAAAAGGACAGATCTTAAAAGGCTGCCATTGCTGCTTCTGCTGCTGGTGCAAGTAAGTGCCAATGACTTTTAGTCTTTTTGTCGCTCTGGTCCAGATTCAAGCTCCAAGGAGAATCCAGTTGGACCTAGAATGTGTTTCCTTCTTGCCATCTGCAGCCCTGCCCCCTGATCCTTTTCTGGTTACCAGCCCACCCCTCACAGTTCCCCCCCGTCACTCAGTCGCCCTCCAGTCCTGTACAGCTGCTCACGAGGGGTCTCTGAGTCGCCCCCTCCAGACTTCTGCCTGGTCCCAGTGACACAGCCCTCTGAGTGGCAATGCAGGCAGCAGCAGGACAGCAAGACACCAGCTGTCCTCCTGCTTCGAAAATAAAGTGTTTACTTGTTTAGCCAAGATGACGGGTCATTGGTGGCCAATAGCAGAAAGCAAATTTGGATTCAATGAGTCACTTTAAATTTCATAAACCTTACATTTCCTTTCCCCTGGCACAAAACATATAGTCTGATTCTGAAAACTCACAAGCGATTTGTTCTTATAAGTGCAAACCTGAGGCCAATTTACTAATTAGCTATTTGTTCCTCCTTCCTGGGCTTTAGTGAAGCCATCTTTAGGCACAACTGCTGGATTCAGACTGTCAGTCCCACTCGTTCCAGTACCAACAGAAGCTTCCTGAGAAGCAGTTCTGAGCAGAAGTCATAAACACAGCGCTCTTCATTTCTACCCATTGGCCTTGTGGGTTCACTTCATGCTCGTTTTCTCCCTAATGAAAGGCAAGGGAAATATCAGCTAGAAATTTCATAATCAGAGTGTTTGCCTAGTTTGCTATTTTTAAACACCACGGGCTGTGCTTGAAATGAAGGATGTGCATGAGGTTGGTGAGCGTGGCTGGTGGACAAAGAGTGAATTTCCTGTCTGCAAAGCTGCGCTGGAGAGGACAAGGAGCAGGCGTAAATAATGGATTAAGAGTGGCTCCAATGAGAGCCTATTTGTCCAGCAGCCTCAAAATGAAAACACGCCGCCGATGACTCATTGGATAATAGTAAATATGACGGGCTCATAAAACCCCTGGTTCCCACGGGGCTGTTGCACAGCTTTTGTCTGGTTTTGAGCTTGTTATGTGCAGAAGCTACCAATTTAAAACTCCCTTCCCCCCGTAAAGACGAGGCTCCTGGATGGAGAGAGTTATTGGGGTGATTTGCAAAGTCTGGATGGCACAGGGGGAGGCGGCCTGCCTCCCAGCTGAGATGCTGCTCCTCTGCTCGCCAGCCTGTGCCCAGGGGCTGGGTCCAGCTCTGCCCTGGGCCCCACGGAGACTTGGATGCTATATGGACTTCATTAAGGGGAAGGCAGAGACCTCGGCCCCAGGGAACCTGAAACTGAAAAGAGACATGGCCTTGACATAAAGTGAGGGTTCTGAGGCCAACCTGGGAGACGAATAAAGGACATAAACATGTTTCCTCTCCACCAAACTAAGCATTTCCAGCCAGAGTACCGCTGATACAACAGGAAGAATACGAGGTTCTGTAGGACTATGGCTGTCGGGAAGGGGATTGTTTTCAAGTTTGGGGAAGCTATGTGGGCAGAGGGTTTGAGTGGGTTCTCTGAAGTCTCAGAGGCTTCACCGGGACCCAGGAGGGGAGTGGGGAGGCAGAATGAGTTGGAGAAATGTCAACATTAGTGTTATCTGAAAATGGGACGGAGTTTCCCACTTGTGGAGGTGTGCTGGAGGGACCTGATCCTATAGTCATTGATTTCCTTCAGTTGCTGATGTCTTAGGCATGGCTTGGATGTCCGCTTGTGGTAACAAAACATAAGCCCTGAGGATTGACTTCAGTTTGCTGGTGGGTTGGTCACCCTAAAAGACATGTTCTTTATGCAAATTCCTCAAATGTAGGAGTAACAGTGAAAGAGGGAATTAGCCTCAGCTCTGTTGCCAAACCACTCAGGCAAAGGGGCAGAGGTGGGGAGATTAGAGTGGGTTGAGTTTCTTCTGTATTCTGGGGATCAGGCTTGATGCTTTGCGTAACAACTCTTGACCAGGAGTAAGGGATTCAGGGACTGTGTGAACTTGGGCAAGTTACCCTCTCTGGCCTTCAGTTTTCTTCACAGTCAAATCACAGCGGAGGTATAGAGTTAAGTGTTATTTTCACTTGTAATTCACTAGGTATTAATGCATGTATCTATTCAACAAACCATTTCCCATGGCACCTTGATGTGTTAGATACTGGGGAAACAAAGACGACTGGGACCAGGCCTGCCCTTGAGCAGCTTGTGGCTCATATGAGCATATGTGATGGGGTGGATGTGATGCTCACCACAGTGAAATCAGTGAGGACTGGGGAACTTAGGGCCGGGAGTAGAGGGCAGGGAGGGGTAAGAGATGGGGGCAGTTGGAGAGGAGCAGGAATCTAAGCATATTATTATTGTCATAAGCAAAGATTAGCAGAATGCAGAAGACCCTAGGAGGGCTGAGTTGTGACATAGGCACGAGGCCTAGAGTTATGAGCATCGCCATAGGACAAGCTCCGGGCTTCCTTCTTGGGGCATTTGCAAAAAGGGAGCAAACTCTCCATCACTTTCCAGTGGCCCTTGTACCTGAAGAGAAGAGGACAAGAAATAGGAGCCGGAGGGGCCCCGAACCAGGCTCGTGTTCATGCCCACTCAGTGGTCTCGTCATCCACCCTGGCCTTGCAGGGCCTGGGAGTTAAATGTGTGACTCAGCAGAACTCCTGATTACAGACCTTGGGACTCAGGGGCTGCCAGTCAACAACCCAAATTAGGAATAGGAAATTTGCAAATGACAAGGATGCATCTGTTTGTGGAATGCAGAGTGTTTGTGCTGGAATTCCTTGGGGGTAGGGAGCAGAGGAGAGTTTTCATTTGGTTCCTGCCCTTAGAACCTTACATCCTGTGGGTAACTTGGAAAGTCCTAATAGTGTTTGTACTGAGCAATTGTCTTAGTTTTGCAGACATCTTAACTGGACAACTTGGTAGTCAATGATGCTATGGACTCTGGAGGGAGTCAGACCTGTGTAAACATCCCAGCTCTGCACTTGGACAACTGTGTAAACTGGGGGAAGAAACGAATCTCTTCATGCCTCAGTTTGTTCATCTGTAGAATGGTTCTCACTGGGGAATGAATGAGAAGTGCATGTATGCTACTTAGCAAACAGTTAGTGCTCAACAGATGTGTAGCGGCAGCACCTTGTTATTGCCTCTGTCTTCATCTTTATCACCACCCTTATCATCACCACCATTATTCTTGACCCATGAAGGTCAGGATTGGAGGGGTGGATGGCCACCACCCCCATCCACCCCACCCCACCATAGGTCTTCTAAGTGCCTCCTTGGCTCCCAGACGCCTACTTTCTCAAGGTCAAAATTCTGAATAAAGTATTTTATCAAGCAAACTTTCTCTGACTGTACATGCCAAAAGAACGAGTTTTAGACTTTCAAAAGTTTCATCTTAACTGATTTTTTTCCAGAGTCCTCTGGACTGCAAGGAGATCAAAGCAGTCAGTCCTAAAGGAAAGCAAGCCTAAATATTCATTGGAAGGACTGATGCTGAAGCTCCAAAACTTTGGTCACCTGATGTGAAGAGCCCACTCATTGGGAAAGACCCTGATGCTGGGAAAGATTGAAGGCAAAAGAAGGGGGCAGCAGAGGATGAGATGGTTTAATGGCATCATCAACTCAATGACATGAATTTGAGCAAACTCCAGGAGAGAGTGAAGGACAGGGGAGCCTGGCATGCTACAGTCCATGGGGTCACAAAGAGTTGGACATGACTTAGCGACTGAACGGCAACAGCAATGCATTCATATTCAGCAGTAAAAACTGGACAGAAGATCAAACCCAGGACTTTCTGGGTCCATCTGTGGTTGTTTTACTTCCCATCATGTCAAGCGAAGAGGAGAGTCTAGCCGAAAGCTGGATCCTAGATTTTAATCAGTGGTTCCTCGAAGCTCACCCTCTCTCTCTCACAGCGTTGGTTCAAAGACTGCTTGGGGGCAGGCAAATATACCATATGTTATGAGGTTGAGTTTAGAAGCCGAGAAATAAATTGTTACTATTATGGATGAAGCAATTATCATAAATCTATTTTTAATCTCTTCTTCCTTTTAAAATAATCGAGGTTGTCTTTTCATAAGAGGAAGAATCCAGGCTTTGATATAAGGGAAGGTGCAAAAAAGCTCTCCTTTTTCTAGCTGAAAATGCTAATTGAGCAGTACTTATTTTTTTAACCTTCATTAACTGCATTAGCCTGCATTAACACCTTTTAAAAACCTCTTTAAAACTGTGTTCGATTCACCTTCTTTAATCTCTTTCTTTTCCGGGAGTGTGGAATCACTTTGATCCTCATCTTCATCTTTTCTTTGATGACAACTTTGGGTTTAATTTGTATTTGGGAATTGAAATGCAAATTTGCAGTTACCCACAAGCCCCTCCCCCACCCCCCCCCCCCCCCACCCCACTGGAGTGGTTAGGATCCGGATGAATATAGATGCTGTGTGTCCCTGGCCAGAGCACCCTCCCAGGCCCCAGGCTGGGGTAACAGTTTACTCCGGTGGCCTAGGTCCTGAAAACTCGGGAAAGTTGCATAAAGTGCTCAGTATTGTGCCTGCCTTTGGTAAACCTTCAACCAGCCGTAGAACGGTTCTTTCCCAGAATTTTAAAGGGAGCTTCCTTCTTTCTCTGAACACTGCTTTTCTCTGTCCTTTGTCATGGTGCCTCAATGCTGGGGAGAAAGCTGTGGAAATTTTCAAGAGAAGAAAGACATAAAACTATATCATTTTCTCATGAAATTAAACATAGAATTGCCATAGGACCCAGAAATCCCACTCCTGGTAAATACCCCAACATATTGAAAACAGATGTTCAAATAAAAGCCTGTACATGAATGTTCAGAGCAGCATTCTTCACAGTAGCCAACAGGTGGAGACAGCCCAAGTGTCTATCACCTGATGAAAGGATAAACAGCATGTGGCATATCCAGGCAATGGAATATTATTCAGCCACAAAAAGAAGTGAAGTAATGAACCACTCTACAATGTGGCTAAACCGTGAAAACCTAATTCTAAGTAAAAAAAAGCCAAGCGCAAAAGCCACCTATTTTATGATTCCATTTACATAAAAAGTCCAAGATCAGCAAATCCATAGAGACAGAGAGTAGGTAAGTGGTTGCCATGTTGGGGTATGGGGACAGGGAAATGGGGAGAGGTTTTCCTTTTGATGTGATGAAAATGTTCTGGAACTAGACAGTGATAAGGATTGTACCACAGTGTGAATGTGCTACATACCAATAATGATGAATTTTATGCACATTTTACCCCAAAAATAATTTTTTAAAAGATACTGACTACTCCAAAGGGAACCAGGTTTAACCCAAAGATAATATCAACACCAGGCCTGGGTTAATGCGTGTGGGGAGACACAAGGAAGGAGGGAAAGAGAATAGCCTTGGCAATCAGGCAGACCACGGTTGGGTTGTCATCAACCCCACTACCTCCCAGTTTGCACCTGGGCAATGTTATAGCTGGCTTTAGGAGCCCAGTCTGTTTCTTTTTTTTTTTTTTTTTTCCAGTCTGTTTCTTAATCTGTAAAACATGAACAATAATCCTACTCACATGTGGTTAAAGACACTTTATTTAACTTGACGCTTGCTCCTTGGAAGAAAAGCTATGATCAACCTAGACAGCATATTAAAAAGCAGAGACATTACTTTGCCAACAAAAGTCTGTCTAGTAAAAGCTATGGTTTTTCCAGTAGTCATGTATGGATGTGAGAGTTGGACTATAAAGAAAGCTGAGCACCGAAGAACTGATGCTTTTGAACTGTGGTGTTGGAGAAGACTCTTGAGAGTCCCTTGCACTGCAAGGGGATCCAACCAGTCAATCCTAAAGGAAATCAGTCCTGAATATTCCTTGGAAGGACTAATCCTAAAGCTGAAACTACAATACTCTGGCCACCTGATGCGAAGAACTGACTCATTGGAAAAGACCCTGATGTTGGGAAAGATTGAAGGCAGGAGGAGAAGGGGACGACAGAGGATGAGATGGTTGGATGGCTTCACTGACTCGATGGGCGTGAGTTTGAGCAAGCTCCGGGAGTTGGTGATAGACAGGGAAGCCTGGCATGCTGCAGTCCATGGGGTCTCAAAGAGTCGGACACGACTGAGTGACTGAACTGAGCATGTGGTTATTGAGAGGATGAAGAGAGATGACATGGTTAATTTTCTTAACACTTGGGGTGCTCAATGAGAAAATTGCTCACGGCCGCTTCTGTATCAACTGTGGTTATTTTTATTGCAAGCAACCAATTTTAGTGAACTCAAGCAAAATGAGAAACGTCACTGGAAGACTCTGGGGGCATTCCGGAAGTCAAAGGCGAGTTGCTTTGAGAAGGGCAGGAGCCAGGCTGCTCCTGCGCTCCGCAGCCTACAGTCGGTGAGCCTTCGCTTTGCCTCAAGCATAAGCATCCCCTGACCACCGTGTATCTTCCTTTTTAATCTATCAGGGGAGAGAGTCTGATTGGCCCAGCTTGGGAGACGAGGGAGTCTCATCTTGGAGTACCTTTATATCCTGGGAGTCCTCTCCTGCATCCTTCAAGGGCAGTGCCCAGAGAATGGGCGTCCTGAAGCAGTCACCCACTGGTGCCCACTACACTGCTCCTAGTGACTGGGGTGCGGCAGGGAGTGAGGAGAAGCAGGGCACGCAGGGAGGTAGAGCTGCAGCCCATGATGCAAGCCTGACCTCCCCCTGCCTGGCATCGCCTTCTCTTCCCTCCTCTAACTGGATGATGCCGCTTCCAGCATCTTCACGACTCTTCACACAGGCTCACACATGCCCCTTACTGACTGCGCAGCTGAAAGCAAGCCTTGGCTCACTTGGTTCTCCTTTCACTTTTCACCACAGTGTAAGACTGATGGAGCTCCTCAGGCTCAATTCAAGTTCACCTCTTCCTGGTAGCCTTCCCTGATTAGCCTCCGCCCCAACTCAGTCTTATCTCCCTCTTCTATTCCTCTTTCCCTCCATCATGCACATGGTTCTGAGCACAGACTGCCGACAGATGCCCCTAGGGCTGTTCAACTTCTCATAACATGTGTGTGTGTTACGTGTATGTGTGTTTCTCTACGACCCTGGTATGTGGGCTCATTTGTAACTTCTGTAGCACCAGCACCGTTTTTAGTGATGTAAAGGGGGTGATTGGGAGTCCAGGATGACTGCAAAGAGATAGAGGGAGCCTCTGATGGGTACAGTTGAGAACTTACTGATGGAGAAGGACTGCGCTGCCCAGTGAGTCCACATGCACCCTGGGCAAGGCCATAGAAAGAGGGTCAGCCTGCAGAATTGGAGTCTCAGGCTACTAGCAGTCTATTTGCATGAAAACCAGAGGTTCTCATGGGAAAAATCTCACCCTCAGGGAAAGAGGAGGGGCACACAGGTGTGACCCTTCTCAGAGCAGGAGTGGGTGAACAAAGTGTACCTCACACTGTCCGCTGCTCAGACTCCCAGGAGGTAAAGCACCCACACCTCTGAACCTCAGATGCAGAATCCCCACTGTGGGGTGGGAGGTAACACTTCCATGCATTTGAATCTTGCTGGGCCCCTTACTGACTGTGTGGCTGAAAGCAAGCCTCTTCACCTAAGTTTTCTACTCAGCAAAATGGGTACAAAAACACCTGTTTTTGAGGGTTGCTGAAATTGAAGGTAATGAATTCAACGTGGCTCACTTCGTGTAAATGACTTTAAGACTTAGGGCTGGAGAACGTGGGTGGGAACTCCTGGAGTTTGGAGGGGAAGACAAATAACCTGGCAAGTCCTGTGACTGGCCCCCGCTCAGTCTGCTTGGCGGTCAGCTTTTGCTGGGTAAACACCTCCTGGGAGGCAGGGCCCAGCTGTGAAAGTCCTTTTGCTCTGAGGTCATGGCGGGAGACGCGTTTGGGAACGGCAGGCTCCCCTGTCTGTGGCCTGGCTGGTGTCCTGGCAGCTGGCCAGGGCTGGTGAGCCAGGACAGACAGACCTTCTAGGCAAGCAGCCTACCCCTGCTCACTTCTGCAAGTTGACTAAGACAAGTGTTTTCTATCCTGAACTGAGAAACCGTAAAGACGCAGAGCTGCTGAGATGGGTGTAGTGAAGGATGCTTATTTTCACCCCCCACCCCCCCAAGAGGCAAAGTTCCAGGGCAGCAAACCCCAGATAAGCCTAGCATATTTTCCTGGAAAGTTAATTTTCCTGGAATATTCTAATATCAACTCTAATATAAAATTCAAACATATTGGAAAGCAAAATTCCCATGAATTTTTTAGATGAAAATCTGGAAGTTTTTCACAGTTAGAAGGGAACTTTCAGTTATACTGCAGCCTGCGAAATACCCACTCACTTCCACCTAAGACTTACTTTCATGGATAAGTCTGGGTAACTCTGGGTTAGAAGTTGGGGGAGGGAGGTGTGGGGCGGGTCACTGGACTAACTGCAGCTGTAGACTTTGGATTTTAATCTCTTTTCTGGCTCTCAGAACCACTCTAAGGACAAAACTGAACTATTGCCATGCCTCTAAGTCAGATTTTATTTTCTTGGGCTCCAAAATTATTGTGGATGGTAACTGCAGCCACAAATTAAAAGACACTTGCCTCTTGGAAGGAAAGCTGTGACAAACCTAGACAGTGTATTAAGAAGCAGAGACATCACTTTGCTGACCAAGGTCCATCTAGTCAAAGCTATGGTTTTTCTAGTAGTCATGTACAGATGTGAGAATTGGACCATAAAGAAGGCTGAGCACTGAAGAATTGATGCTTTTGAACTGTGGTGCTGGAGAAGACTCTTGAGAGTCCCTGGGACAGCCAGGAGATCAAGCCAGTCATTCCTAAAGGAAATTAACCCTGAATATTTATTGGAGGGACTGATGCTAAAGTTGAAACTCCAGTACTTTGGCCACCTGATGTAAAGAGCCCACTCATTGGGAAAGACCCTGATGCTGGGAAAGATTGAGGGCAGGAGAAGGGGGTGACAGAATGAGATGGTTGGATGGCATCACCGACTCATGGACGTGAGTATGAGCAAACTTTGGGAGAGAGTAAAGGACAGGCAAGCCTGGCATACTGCAGTCCATGGGGTCACAAAGAGTCGGACATAATTGAGGGACTGAACAACAACAAAATTTCTGAATTCCAGGCAGAAAATCAAGAAGGAGGAGATACACAGCCTGAGGCCATGACTCAGTAACCCTCCAGCTGCTACATCTCAGGGCACATTTCACATGACGCAAGAAGTGTCAAGAAATCACAGGCTCTCCTGTCACTCAGGAAAAAAGTAGGGGTCTTTCCAGCTCATAATCAGCCTGAAAGTTGTCCTTTTCTTAGATAAAAGCCCAGTCTGCCTGTAATGTCTCTTGCCATCCCAGTGTAGATGCAGAGAGATCGAAATGAAGAAGATTCTTTTAACACCCCTGCTGGCTGATGACTAGCTAGTATAGGTGTTACCCACTAACTGGTGACTTTGGGTAACTTATTTAAACATTTTAAGGCTTTTTGTTTTCTCATGTTTAAAATAGCACTAATTAATAATACTTTCCTTAAAGTACCGTTTGGAGACTTTCGTGAGGCAGTAAATACCAAAGGGCTTAGTTTGGAGTCTAGAACATAACAGACACTAGGAGCATATTAATTATTATTATTAAAACTGAGAAAACGACAAAAACTGTTTAAAGGATTGGGGAATATAGGAAATAAATGGAAGCCAAATCTCAGAATTTCCCTCCAGCAATACTGAAAAAAATGAATTAAAAGTTGCAAACTCCAGTAAGCAAGCAATCACAGACAGCAGCCACATGAGGAAAGACAGGCCCTGGTCCCATGAATGTTAATATTGACAGCGAAGAAAAGAGGATTCCGAGTGGGGAGGAGAGATGCAGTACAGTGAGGCTCCTCTTTAATGGATAAAAATCTAGATTTTTTTTTTCCAAGAAGACCTCTAACCTGGAGAGATGCAAAATGACTGGGCTCCTCTCCCTTTCTGAATCTGTCTTGGAAGTAGTGGGAAGGCTTCATGGGCATGTGAAGTGGGAGATGGTAGTGAGGAAGGTGAACCCCCTCCAACAGACGTGAAGGCTGCAGCGCTACGCTCTGAATCACAGGGAAGATCTTGGCTCAGGCTGTTCCCCATGGTGATGGAGCACATCCTCAAAGCAGGCGGGGAACACCTGGGCCAGGTCACTTAGCAGACTTTGGACGAGAAAACAGAACCCAGTTACTCTAACCAAGAGTGCGTCCTGCCTGAACTCAGCTCCTCCCCACCCCGTACCCTCCACCATCCCTCAAGATGAAGAGAAGTGGCCAAAAATGCTTTCCCCAACCCTCAACCAGGAGACAAAACCACTGGTCTCAGGTATGGCAAAAAGCACTGAGAAGGGACTTCCCTGGTGATCCAGTGGCTGAGACGCTGCGCTCCCAGTGCAGGGGCTCTGGGTTCGATCCCTGGTCAGGGAACTAGATTTCCCAAGTGGCAACTAAGGGTGCAGGCAAATAAATTTTTTTTTAAAGTTGCTGAGAAGCATGTTCACTATATTGATACAAACAGGAAGTCCAGAACTATTCAAAGGAAAGAAAGTCAACAGAAAAATAAGGCAGCTAGTTTGTGTTATAACAGAGAGAGGAAAGTACCCAACTTGGAAGAAAAGATGTTCATGAAACAGAAGGGGATTCTCCACTACTGCTTCATGTACCCGTTTGAAGACTACCCAGACTAGTTTCATAAACCCATAAATTCTAACCCTAAGTTACAAGAGAGAGGAACAGAAGGGGATTGAGATTGCAAAGCCCCGAAACTAAATGCCGGACCCAAATCTTCATGTATGCCAGATAAATCAGAAAGAGCCAGGAAGGAACTGACACCCTTGAACATAGACAAAACTGAAATTATGGACACAGAGAACAGGCCTGATGAGGTAGAAGAAAAAGAGATTACAGCAAATAGAGCGGAGTTACTAGATATCAACCGAGAGGGAGCTGCTCCAATATGTTAAATTCAGGTGTTGCCTGAATTTAAGAATGCATCAAAGGATAAAGAGGATGTACTCAAAGTTGGACCAGACAATGTCCCTGGAATGGAGAAAGGAATAATCCTGCAGATCAAAAGAGCATAGGTGATAATAAACACTTATTGCTGAACATAGCTTAGGTAGGCTACTGAACTTCCAGGATAAAACAACAACAGTACCTTTGGATATCAGGAAAGGAAAAGCAAATCACCAACAAGAGTTAGAGAGATGGTGGGGAAGGGGAGTGATGTAGGAGGAAATCAGGCTGACTATAGGCTTTCTCTGTCGTAATCATCAATTCCTGAAGACCATAAAATAATGTCTCCAAAACTCTGGGAGAAATGGAGTATCATCTGAGAATAAAACACACAGGCATGCTATTGTTTAAGTACAAAGAAAGGCAGATGAGCATTCTCAAGTCTAAGAGAATTTGTGAATTCTTAGGCATGAACCCTTAGTTGAATTCTACTTGGTAAGAAAACCCAGCCAAATAAGTTATGAATAAAAGCAAAAATTTCAGGAATTAAGAAATATTGATAGTGATCACAAATGCATTTAAAAATAAAGTTTCAAACAACTATGGGAGTTATGGTTATCAAACATGAACTCTTAAACCTTATAAACATAAAATAAAAAATATTAATGTCTTTATACAAAGTGGGGGATCAGTTGATACTGTTTATTATAGAAACAGGCTTCCCAGGTGGCACAGTGGTAAAGAACCCGCCTGCCAATGCAGGAGGCCCCAGAGATGTGGGTTCGATCCCTGGGCTGGGAAGATCCCCTGGAGTAGGAAATAGCGACCTGCTTCAGTCTTCTTGCTTGGAAAATTCCGTGGACAGTGGAGCCTGGTGGGCTACAGTCCACGAGGTCACAGAGTTGGACGTGACTGACCGAGCACAACAGCAAGAATTATGCAAACGTGCAGTTTGAGGAAATACTCATTATAATGTATAGTGCTTTTTCATGGCGGCTCAGATGGTAAAGAATCTGCTGGCAATGCAGGAGAATGGGGTTCAACCCCGGGGTCGGGAAGATCCCCTAGAGGAGGGAACGGCTACCCACTCCAGTATTCTTGCCTGGAGAATCCCATGGACAGAGGAGCCTGGCGGGCTACAGTCCATGGGTTCGCAAAGAGTTGGACACGACTGAGTGACTAACCATTTTTCACTTTTAGTTCACCTTACAGGAATCTTAAAAAAAAATTTTTTTTTGTGGTAAAGAACATTTATTTGAAGTTCAATGATTTCTTCTGTTTCATTTCAGTTTCCTTTTCTGCTGATAAATTCATGTAAAATTAAATTTAATACTTTTTATTAAAATAGCATATATAACATTATCCCATTTTTATTAAAGTATTTCTGACTTTCTCTCTACATATGTATCCAATTGTTTGGCTTTCTCTTCATATAAATGCAGAGAAAGTTTTCTGCAATGATGTTTACTTAATGTTAATAATGGTTATTTCTGGTTGATAGTTAACTTTGGTTTTGTACTTTTCTGCTTTGCTTAAGTTCTTTGTGATGAACATATGTATATTTTTAAAAATAAAAACTATACAGTGATTTTTTTCTGTTTATTGTTGTAGAAAACCCTGAACATAACCATACCAAGAAGTTAACATTGTTTTTAATTCTGAGTGTTGGTAATGGGTATCTTTCCCAAGAATAGATACCAAGAATAGTATCTATTGCTTTTTCCTGTAGTTTTCAAATTTTTAAAAATAAAAAATCCTAAATTAAAGAAAGAAATGCAAATAAAAAGAAAGAAATATACATTTTGCAGAAGGCACACTTTGAAGGAAAGCAAATGATCCTAGTTTGGGATGTTGACTAAAGTCTGGAAGTGATCAGAAGAGAAGGGGTTAATGCTGTAGGCATCAGCAGGGTAGAGACTCCGAATTGAAAGACTAGCCTGTGAGCAACTACGGAGAGTACCTGCAAATTCTCTGATGCAAAATGTGCCGTTTCAGCTAAGATTGGCATGGGGTAATAGATTGGTAGGTAGGTAAGCAGACAGATGATAGATAGATGACTGGTGATAGATAGATTGGGATCCAGAGGAGAATCCTGGATGGAAAGAAGCAAGATGATGAAGAACAAAAGAATTTTGGTGGAATACCTCTTCCCTCCCTACTTTTGATGAAGCGTTTCTCAATTCTCTATGTATTTAATCAGGTACCCAGTAGAGTCTGGATTTAAAATACATTTGGAGCTGGAAAAACTCCTCTGGGGGTTTGTGAACATTTGAAGCAGTGTAGGGTAAGACTGGAATTCATCTCTTGGACAGTTCTGGGAGTGATCTCTTCGTCAGGGCAGAAAGTACCTGTCCATTTTTCTTGGGGAATCTCTGAAACACGGGTGAGGTGTACCCGCATCAGAGTCTGCAGCCTGCGAGGTTCAGTGGCTTGTTTAGGATGTTCCTGGTATGTTAGGAGAGTCTGGTCCCGTGGAGTTAGGGTCCTGCCTACACCCCACTCCCCATCCCACACCTGGATTTACAATATTCTCACAGTGGCTTGTTCCTGTCCTCTTACATTTTCTCCAGAGATATTTGGAGTCGAGAACCAGGCATCACTAGGTGTGGGAGCTGCATCCCCCTTCCCTGCAGATCCGGCTGGGGGCGGGGTGACTGTGTGTGGAACTGGTGTGAGTTGCTGTTGCACTTTCCTCACCCAACAGACTTATACCAAAAACTGGAAGTCATTCTTTTTTTTTTCTTCATTATGGTTTATTACAAGATACTGAATAGTTCCCTGTGCTATAGAGTAGCACCTTATTGTTTATCCATCCTATGTATGTCTGCATCTGATGATCCCAAACTCCCAATCCTTCCCTCTCCCAGGCATCCTCAAGTCTGTTGTGTTTTTGTTCCTCAGATACATGCATTTGTGCTGTATTTTAGAGTCTTTCTGATTGTCAATCTGGGCCCTGGTGTTCAGGCCACCTGCGTGTGGCCCAGAGTTGTCCAAAAGGAAAGGCGTGTCCCGAGGCCGGAAAGGACACAGGCTTTGCACTGGGGAGGGGAGGATTTTCTTCTCTCTCTGGGGCCAAAATGAGTGGTCTTTGAGGTGTGCAGACTCCTGGAGATTCCTGGGGCTCTTCCCCCGACCTGGAACCCTGCTAGGAGCTGGGCAGACTCTAGGTCAGCTTTTGACTATGAGCTTTAAGACTAGAAACATCTGGTAGCAGTTGCAATTAGTTTCCACCTTCAGTAAAGTTGTCTTAAAATATCAGTTTGGTCTTAGATGAGTTGGAGGGTGCAGACACTGGCTTGCATCCAGGACTGAGATGATACACCAAGGAGGGTGGTGGGTGCGGTGGTTGGAGAACCAGATTATGAGCTGGTAGGCGGTGATCCCATGTGGAGCTGTG
Source organism: Cervus elaphus (assembly GCF_910594005.1). Classification (NCBI taxonomy): domain Eukaryota; kingdom Metazoa; phylum Chordata; class Mammalia; order Artiodactyla; family Cervidae; genus Cervus; species Cervus elaphus. The sequence continues at coordinate 82,782,037 of NC_057826.1, forward strand.
TGGGGCAGTGAAGAGGGGGAATCAAGGAATAAGAAACATCCAGAGAGTCCTACGAATGTGTTTGCATTCTGCGGGGAGGCTCAGAAACCCACGGAGAGGAATCCTGGGAAGCACTGCCCCCACCCTCCCCCGTCACAGGAGATGGATGCTTGGAATTGTCATGGGACTGTTGAAGGAACGATGACCCCAGAAATCTGGAGGATGGAGGCGTTTGGGTTGCGTAGGTCGAGTGTGCATCTGCCCGTCCTCGTGTCAGGAAATGCACAGCCCTTCTCACCTGACCATTTGTGGGTGGCTCTAAAACCCTGAGTTTAAAGGTACTTTAAAATCCTGAGTTTAAAGGTACTTGACATGACTAACGGGAGGGCCCTGAGCCAGCTGCAGCCAAGATCCCAGAGGCGGGGGTGCTGGATGAGCTGCGCTCCTGCCTGGGGCCCCCTCTGCTCACACACATGCCTGCTGGGCTGCATTCCCCCCACGGCTTGACGTTCCTCGTCCCAGCTGGACTTTCTTCTTTTTTTTAGACACTGCAGGAGTTGTTTTAGGAACTGAAATTTCCCTGTTCGCTGCTTCATTTCATCCCTACGACACAGCTTATGAAAAATGGACCTTTTTTTCTCTTTTTCCACTCTGACTTCCCCCTTCCATCTCCAATATATTTTTTTTTATTTGAAAATGAATCATTTGTTTCTTCATGTTTTAAAAAACTTATTTTTTATAAAGTGACATTTTTATTATTCTCCGATAAAAATGAACAAAAATAAACAAATGTTCTACACACAAAAAATAAACAATTTATAAACAGTATTTCTTATTAGGTTAGTTACAGATGTAGATCTTCCTTATGGATTGAAGAAATCCTACTTTTTAATTTTTATTTTAAAAATTTATTTATTTATTAATTTTGGCTGTGCTGGGATTTTTCTCTAGCTGACATGAGCAGGAGCTACTCTCTAGTTGCAGTGCGTGGGCCTCTCATTGTGGAGGCTGCTCTTGCTGCCGAGCATGGCTCCAGGCCTCTGGGCTCAGTGGTTGTGGCTCCCAGATACTAAATCAAAGGCTCAATAGTTGTGGCACACAGGGTTGGTTGCTCCAAGGCATGTGGGATCTTCCCAGACCAGGGATTGAACCCATGTCTCTTGCATTGGCAGGTGGATTTTTTTTATCATTAAGCCACCAGGGCAGCCCTTGTTTCTTCGTATTTTTTAACATAACTCATATGCCTATGGTAAAAATTTGACCTCGCTTAATTTGGGGGGACTATAAGCTTGAGAAGCCTGCAAGGGATTGCAACTGGGCTGTTTGTTCTGTCTTTCTGTGGCCGAAAGGCACCTGCTGCTGTCGGGTGCCAGCAGGGCAGAGGAGCGACCACTGGAGGGCGCTCAAGTCTGTGAGCTGCGCCCGTCGTGGTAGTGGCCGTGTTTGGTAGGAAGAGGGCGCTGTGGAGCCAAGCAACTCAACACTGCAACTTCTGCCCCTGCCAGTCACACCTTGAAGGATTCACCTTGAGCTCAATCTTTCAGTCATGTCTGACTCTTTGCGACCCCCTGGACTATAGCCCTCCAGCTCCTCTGTCCATAGAATTTTACAGGCAGGAATAGTGGAGCTGGTTGCCATTTTCTACGCCAGGGGATCTTCCTGACCCAGGGATTGAACCAGTGTCTCTGCATCTCCTGCATTGGCAGACAGATTCGTTACCACTGCGCCACATGCGAAGCCCCTCTGGACACCCACTTGGTATGTGGCAAGTCCTCCACTTGGCCCAAGGGCACCCCACCAGCAAACTCTACCATCTTCTACGACTCAACCCTTACTATGTTCAGGGCCTTAAGGCACCTGGGCAGGGTACCTTAAAAACACGGCTACCTTTCATCTTCACAATAACCCTAGAAGGGAGATGCTATTAATCCTATTTCATGAAAGGGAGCAAATGGAGACTTAGAAAGAATAGGGAAGTGGTTCAAGGTCAGGATCATTCCACTAGCAAGGAGTGGGGCTGAGAATCTCGACTCACACCACTGACCCCAAAGCCCAAGCCACAAGCCACTACTTCTTTGTGTTGCCCCAAGAATCAAGCTGAGAAAGCATCATAGTCCTTGTGGGGAAGGGGAGGGTTTTGGCTGAGCAGCAAGAAGCCCACTAACCCTGCCCAGGTACCAGATGTCATGGAACTGCCATTCCAGGGGTTGCCCTGCTTTTCACTGGGAGCCATCAGGCCTGCCCAGGAAGTGGAGACTTATCTTTTGGTTCGATCTGACTAGGGATGGTGTGCAGGGTTTGCGGTATGTGGGGAGCAGCTGCTCTCACTGACGGTTCCTGCGTCTCAGCCAATGACACCAGGGCTGTGAAGGCTGCTTGCTGGCTCAGGGGCTGCTCCAGGTGTGGGTGTTCCTGGCTCTTCTGAAGGGCGGGGCTGGAGTCCTGCTGGGCCGAGTCTTCAGCAAAGAGGAAGGTACAGCATCCCTCCAGGGAGGCTCACGTCCATGCAGCACAGTAACAGGAGGCTGTTTCGAAATGGGGGTGTAGGGCAGGGATGGGCGTGCCCTCTGGGGAACAGGGAAGCCCGGGGCTTGTCTTGTCCGCGTAAGCTTCCTGTGACACCCCATGGTCAACAGAACCAGCTTCTCAGAACTAGAAGTACAGACCAGATCAGCCACAAGAGGAACTTGTCTGAAATCCACATTTTACGGATGAGGAAACCGAGACTTGGGGGAGGCTGTGACTCATCTCAGATGACAAAACCAGTGAGGGCGAGGGGAACAGGCTTCTGACTTCTCAGCACACTTTTGGGCCACCCCAGGCCTTCCCGGCAGTGACCCTGGGGTCTTCTGCTCTCTTATTGGAGACTAAATCCATGCCCTCCCCTCCCTACTCCCTGCTCCAGCTCCTCCTAGGCCAAACCACACATTCCCTTCCATTGCCCAGGCTCTTCACTCCCACCTCCAGGCCTTTGCCCATACTGTCTCCCTGCCTGGCCTGCAATGCTGCACACTGACCCCACTGGCTTGCCTATAGAATGCCTCCTCGTTCTTTACAACCTGTATCAAATATTACCTCCTCCAGTCTCCCCACCTGGAAGCAGTTCCTTCTTCCTCTTTATTCCTGAATCCACTGTTTGGGCTTTTCTGTGGGAGGAGTTATCTGCTTTCTCTCTTTTTATCACAACAGTTAACAAACTGTGAGTCTTCCTTGAGATACTGGGAGATGAGACGTGTGAGTACTGTAAACCTCTGTTTGGACACGAGAAATCTAAGACTCAGAATGTTAGATGAGCAGAAGCCAGGCCTCCTGACTCCCACACCATCTGGGTGGGAGCCAGCCTGCTTCCTCTGCAGAACCACCTCTGTTGTCTCTGGGAATGAATTCTCTGGAGTTGTGCAGTGCACAGCCTGGGCAACTGGATTGTACAGCCCTGCCTTGGTGTCAGGCTCAAGGTCCTCCTTGAGGCAGATGCTCCATAAATGTGGGCGAATTCAGCAGAACCACAATTCAGAGGTAGCTCTCTTCTCTTTTCCCTCCCTCCCTGCTTCCTTCCCCAACCTGTTTCCCTGCCTTTAACTCCCTGCATTTTTCCACTGAATTTTTCATTGGGAAGAAGCACATTTAGAGATGTGAAGCGCACACTTTGCTGGGCTTCAGCTTTGATGAATCTTTGATGCTGACCCTGGGGAGGCTGAGGCTGCAGCAGACTGGGGGAGGCGAGGGAGGAGCTGGGGGAGGGGCCTCTATGGGCCTGATTCTCCCTCCTTTGCCTCTTGGTGTGGGGGAGAATTCAACCCTGCCTCAGGCTTGGTGGGCCTGGCTACGCCCTGCACCCCAGAAGTGTGTAGATGGGAGGGATGAAGTGCGTGCAAGCTGTGTGTGGGTGGGGCCGGCACGAGGCTGGGGGCAGCGTAGCCAGAAGTCACACCACCAGACACCACCCTCTCTAACCTCAGCTCCCTCCACTCCCCCTCCCTTCTCCTAGGGCTTTGAGGTCACACCAGTTTCTGGCTGTGCGGCTTTGATGAGTCTTTAACCTTTCTGAATCTTAGTTCTTCAATAGCAAATTGGAGATGCTAATCCCTTCCCCTGCAGGCCAGTGTGAGTAAATGAGATACCTATTTGCTGTGCCTGACTCATGCTACAGGCTCAGTAAAAACCAATCTTCCTACCCCTCCATTCAAATCCACTTTTTGGCAGGTTTTAATAACAGTGAGTGCATGGCTGTGGGCAGGGCGGGCCCTGCCCGGAGGTCTGATACTCAGCTTAGCCCTGTCTACACAAACAGTAGAGGATAATCAACCTTCAAAGTGCTCTTCTTGGCATCCCAAGGCAGGAGTTTGAGTTCTGAGCTGACTCAGGGTTGGGCATGTGACTCCAACAGCCCCTTGCGTAGGGGACGACCCTGCCTGAGTCATAGCTGGGTGCCCCCGTGCATAGGCCCCCAGGCACTCAGCACAGGTGCCTGGCCCCGAGCACCACTCGAGGGGTGTAGCTCAAGTTAAAGGCAGGGAAGCAGGTTGGGGAGGGAAGAAGGGAGGGAAGGAAAAGAAAAGAGAGTAGATGCGGGTGGAGGTGGGGGAAAGGGTATGGTGGCAGTGGGCCTTTGAGTGTGGTGAGGATGCCAGCCATTCACCCCCTCAGAGCCTCTCTCTGCACAGACTCTGTCAAGGTCACAGGCTCACTACCCTATGAGCAGAGAGGGGGATTTGTCTTGTGGCCCTGGCTCTGTAATTGGCTTCACATCATCTCATGGTGCACCCTTTACTGAAACCCATGGCTCGGACTCTGCCATGAGCCGCTGCACAAACACCTCGTCTGGGCCCCAGCCACGGCCACTTCGTCCTGCCCGCATTTCTCTGTTGGCTGAGATGGAACAGCTGGCCCACTGAGGCTGTGTCCAGGAGGCCAACCACTCTGCACTCTCTGGAGCTTCTCCAGGGCCGCTTTGGGCACTTCCAGCAGAAGATAACCGGATAGCACAGGGCTCACCATCAGCCTAGCTCTGCTCCCCAGATCTTCCCGGTGGGTTGACTCTGAAGTCGTGAACGTGTGTCCGTGTCCGATTCACAAACCCCAAGGCTCCCTTTGGCCTTTAAGGTCCTTTCCACTCTGAGGGCCTGTAACTCTAGGATTAACCTTGTAAGTGCATAATGGATTGTGGAGGTCCTTACCTTGTCAGGGACGTCAGGGAACTTTCAAATCCCCCGGATCTTCTCTTGAACTACCCTCAGGTCTGCTTTCATGGGTTGGTCAGCTGTCTCAGATTTCTCCCTCTCTTTGGGGTCAGCAAGGTACCCAGACAGTCATCCTCCCCAGCTCTCCCCACTCCCTCAATAGTACTAATAGTCAGCCACACCCAAGTGCGCGTGACTTAATCAGACTTCTCCCCCTCACCGTCCCCGAAGGAAGGGGATTTTGACTGAAGGAGTGTGAGGGCCTAGATTACTCAAGAAGCCCTGAGTGAGCCCTGCCTTTCAGAATCACTCAGCTTCGCATCAGTCTGTACAAGCGGCAGGGTGTAAGAATGAGAAGATAACTGCCCTGGTATCGAAAGGCCTTGTTTGAGCAGAAGAAAGTGCTCTGGGGCAGGCAGGCCTGGAGGCCTTCAGAAGGGCCCCTGAAGACCGGGGGCCAGGGGTCTCCCTCTGGGACTTTGCCGCCAGGCCGAGGGATAGAACGGGCAGCCAGCTTCCTCTGTCTGTGCCCAATGCCCATCTTGCTGCCCAGATGGCCCTGAGGCATCTGAATGTCGGAGCCTGGCATTGCAAACATCTAACCACTGGCAGGGGTCACTGTTTTGGTGTCCAGGACCAGGCTAGAGGGTGGTGTCTGGGTTGGAGGGGAGAACCTGAGGGCTGGAAAGTGAAGGCATAACACTTCATTAGGGATGGGGGCGTTCGGCAGCTGGAGAGCAGATGGCTTGAATGTGGCTCCCAAATCTGAGCCTCCTAGTGGGGATGTGGCATCCTGAACACCCCACCCCAGGATGGGGGGTGGCCAGGTCCAGTTCTCAGGCCCCTAGCCCTTCACATGCCCCCATGCCCCAGGTGGATGAACCTAGCAGGGCCGTTCCCCTCTGGCACAGTCATCACCGTGATCTGGGGAGCAGCTGGGAAGCGCCTTGGGAACACAGCATGTGCAGTTAAGAGGCGGGGGCCTGACCTGATGAGGCGGGGGCCTGACCTGATGAGGCGGAGGACTGACCCTCATCCACCCCTCGGGAGGCCCTGTCTGTGCAGTGAAGGGTGGATGAGAGGTACCCTAAGGGACGTTTGGGCGTCTTGGCTCTGTCGCTTCTACCACCTAGGACAGCCCTGAGAAGGGTCGGATGCTGGAGTCTGGGGAGGTGCATCTGTCGACAGGATGTTTAGACTCCAGGCATTTTGCAGAAGCAGGTGGAGTGGGCAGCTGAATGTTTCTGAAAGGCTTCTTGTCCTGCCAGCTCCCTTCACTGCTGGCAGGAAACTGCCCCATCGGAGAGCTTGCATTTGGCTTTCAGAGGATTTCCTCCATTAACACACCCAGGGACAGAAGTAACACTGAAGTTGCTGCCACTGGCACTAGGATCATCACTGGGGGCTCCCAGGACTCAGGGCACTTGTGGGAGCAAGAGGGGCCCGGGGAGCGGAGAAGAACTCAAAGACAACTTTGTCCATGCGACTGCTGACCTTTGCCGCCAGAGCCTCACTGAGCCTAAATTCTTACACAAACCTGGTTCTCCTAGAGCTCAAGGTACCTGAGGGGGTGGGGTGGGGGTTGGGAGTGGGTGCAAACCTTCTATCCTGTGTCATGAATGAGGGCCCCAAGGTTCACGGTGACTTGCCCAAAGTCACAGAACCAAGATTCAGCAGAGCCGGGTTTTGTGGCTCTAAGACCCGGCTGGGCCCCGTGGCCCCACGTGGGCTTGGGGTAATTTAGGGAAAATCATAGGTTTCTGCAGCCCTGTGGTCACCTCAGGGTCAGTCCAGGCAGGGTTTCAGGGCCCCTGGGCTGGCGCTGGGGCTTTTGGCCCAAGGGAGAAAGTTGTGAGAGCTGTTGGCTGGGTCTACTCATAGGGTTTTGGAAATAGAAGGGAACTCAAACTTTGGTGAGGTCAACCCCACCCTCTCTGTTTACAGCAGAAATGCCTGAGGCCCAGAGGGGCCAAGACCTCAAATAAGGTTGCCAGTGAATTGTGAGCAGAGAGGAAACTGACCCTGGCCTCCTGGCCATCTTTCCATGTGGCCCCAGAGCTTGTCTCTTTCCAGTAAACTCTGCCCTAGAGAGAGGCCGCTGCTCTGCTGTTTCCCCACCCACATGTACAAGGAACCTTTTCTCTTTGACACTTTCCCCTGGGCTTCCGAGTTTATCCTCTTGTCTCTCTTTTCTCTGACCTCCCACTGCCCCGCCTGCTTTTAGCAGTTGTTTGCCTGTCCATTCATCCCTCCATCTATCTATCCATCCATGTGCTCCTTCCTTGATCAAGGGTTGACGGACACCTCCATGACCCAGGCTCTGTTCTGGGCCAGGCAGACCTGGGTCTTGCATGCTCTAGAAAAGGGCAGAGACTTCAAATGGAGAATCCCCCCAACATCCCAGGAGGCCTGTGATTCAGGCCATAAAGGGAAAGCATGGGGGCGAATAGTGTGTGTGAGTCCTGGCCTGCTGGGAGAAGCAGGGAACTCTCCTACAGGGAGTGACATTATTCTACCCCCTCCTTAAATGCCACTGGTTCCTCAAGGTTAGGGACCTCAAGATCTAGCCCTCTGGTGTCTTCCCAACAAAGAGCATAGTAGTGGGGGCCCAGCGGTGCTCTGTGAAGCCTGGGGAGATGAGTCGGGAGTCAGACAAGCAAGACTTATGGACACAGCTAGAGTGATGAAGCTTGGGGCAAATTCTTTAACTCTCTTGAGCCTCAATTTCCTCATCTGTAAAGTGAGGATGTAGGTGGCCCACCCTACATCTAGGAAACGGGGACAAATACATGGTCCCTTCTCTCCTTGAACTTGACACTGGGAGGACTCGTTTTCTCAAGCCCTCCAGCTTGTTCCTTGTTCTGGCTTTTTGTTCCTTTTTAATCTTGTGGTGCAAATGAATAACAGACTGACATGACATGACTGATATGAAGTGGTTGTTATTGTTGGAAAGAGCACTGGTTTTGGAATCACAGGCTCTTGGGCAAGCTTCTGTCTCTGAACCTCATTTTCTCATCTGTAAAAGTGGTCCACCTGTCTCCCAGATGATGGAGGTGTCAGACGTCAGCGCCTGGAACTATTGAGCATTGTAACCTGGGTGAACTCCATAGCAGGCTGAGGGTCTAACAAGAACGTGGTTGGGATGGAGGCCAGGCCATTCAGCCTGGAGCCCCAGCTCTCGCCATTAGCTGTGTGAGACCCTCGGCTCTTATGCTGTGGGCTTCCATCAGAATGAACAAGCAGCACTTGGGTGCAGGGGGCTGTGTTGTGGAGGGAGGGCCCAGCTGGTTTCCACATGCGGGCACGGCTACTGCATGAGAAGACCTGGGAGGGCGCATTACTGGCTTTGCCTCCTCCTCTCTTCACTCCCAGGAAGCGCCTTCCTTCCGGTGGAGACATCAGATATTCAGAGCAGAAGACGGTGGAGCTATGAGCTGGGGAAAGCAGCCCCTCCTGGCCTTCAGGTTAGCCAACTCTCCATGAGGTTGATGTGTGGACCCGCCCGTGGGTGCCCTGGAAGCCTGTACCCCCGCCCCCACCCTTTCATCTCCCTTCTTGTTCTAGACACTCCCTCTTCTTGTTGGCCAGTTTTTCTTCTTCCTCCTTTTGACCTTCCCTTCCATTGGGCTTGCCCTTCCCCTCTCTGAGGCCCTTTCTTTCATTCGTTCAGAAACTTAACTGACTGCCTCCTCCTTACTCCACCCAGGGTCTAGGCAAATGCCCAGGTTGGTTAATTTGTAGTTCATTTGCAAGAGTTGTTTTTTTTCCCGATTGAAACTGCCCATAGACTCCCAGTGTATAAAAAGGTACAGAGAGCGCTGCACCATCTTGACCTTGCCCTCCTGGGTCCTTGCTGGGTGTGGACGTGTCCCCAGACAGTGTAGATGGAAATTCTCAGCTCTGGTCCAACCCTTTGTTTCACATACAGGAGATCTAGAACCAAGTAGAGAGGGGTTTGCTTAGGTCACTCGGAGGATTGGTGGCAGAACTGGGACTGGAACCCCTATGCTCCAACTTCCAAGATCTCCTCTCCTCAGGTCCCAAGTCTCTTCCAGTTTAGCTTAACTTCTCCCAAAATCCACCTTGGTCTCTTCTTGGAGACCTGAGCCTTCCTTCCAACACACCTGGTCAGTGCTGGGGCATTTCAGGTGCTTTCTGGAGGTGGGATGAGGCCAAGGGATGTCAGAAGATGCAGGCGGCATCCAGGTGAAGCGGATATTGGGGACGGGGACCCCGTGATGAGGGAAGAACACGTAGAAGGTGCACCGACAGCAACTGTGGGTCTTTGGGGAGGAAGTGGATGGGCACCCCAACCCTCCTCCTTGGTCAGAAGGGCTATTGTGAATAATAATAGATTCCAGAGCTTGATCTCAAATGGTATCACAGGCACAGTCATTGTTATTGAATCCAGTGAAGCAGTTTTATATTCCTCATTGCCCTGCAAAGGAAACCAAGGCTAAGAGAGGTTCAGTGACTTGCTGGAGGTCACACAGCCAGTGGCAGAGCCGGGATCTGAAGCCAGTCTGGCTCCATGAGGAGGGGTTGGGGTACCTCTGGGTTGTTTGTGTGTGGGAACCTCATGCTCTTGAAGTACCAGCAGGTGATAGGTCTCCTTCTCCTCCACCTGCTCGCACCTTGCACCCCTAGACACCCCCGGTCACCGTGATAACCCTATTGGCTGGTCCAAGGGAGGAGTAGGACCTTAGCAAAGAGGGTCTGAAATGCAGGGCCTGGCCCACCTCTCAGGTGAAAGCATTGAGTGCTTCATTCACCTACTGCCTCCAGACAAGGAACTGTTTTTCACAAGTTTTGGTAAAAGGTTGCTTGTGTGATCTTGGAAGACACGTTTGCAGAGGCAGGTCTGTGAGATTCAAGAGTCTGACACACATAGTCAAGGTTTTTGACCTGACAAGTGGTCAAAAGGATACACAAAGCAGGCCGCTGGTGCCCCTGACTTCTGGGGAATCTCTAAGCAATTTTGTGCATGCTCTTGGGTCCTAACCCTTGAATTGCTGAGACCTCCTGGTCTCCTGATAGAACTATACAGACTTCCCTGGTGGTCCAGTGGCTAAGACTTTGTGCTCCCAATGCAGGGAGCCATGGTTTGATCCCTGGTCTGGGAACTAGATCCCACATACTGCGAAAAGAGTTCACGTGTTACAACTGAAAAAAAAAAAAAAATCTCACATGCTGCAACTAAGGATTCTGTATGCCATAACTAAAAGATCCTGCATGCTGCAACTAAGACCTGGTGCAGCCAAATAAGAAAATATTACAACACACACACAAACAAGCAAAACAAAAAAACACCTAATCCTTGGCGTGTGCAATTAAAAAGAAAAGAATTGTTCTATACATTGGGCTTTTCAAATCCTGGCTATCCCTAGAGCCTAGAAGTACATTTACGTGTGAGAGCCCCATTGTAAGGAAATTCAACCTATTTTCACCTCTGATGCCTGGACTCACAGAGGAATGCCTTCTTTTCATTCGGCAGGCCTGGGACAGGTGGCCACCAGGGACGACCTGCTTTTCTAGGTGCCCACCTGAGAGAACCAGTGAATGTTTTTCTTCTGACTGGGCTCATTAAGCCAGGCACTTGGAAAGGGGAGAGAGAATTTCCTCATTTCATAAAAATTTAAACTCCTGTGCAGAGGCAGTCAGCTCCTACCTAGTTATTTCCTCTCTCCTGCCTAGAGATATTTAGTTCTCTCTCTTCCTGGTGGGAGATAAGGGACTGGAAGAAAATGGAAGCAGCTGAAGGGGGGAGATGATTCATTCTCTGGAGGCTGTGCTACCTTCTGAGGAACTCATGAGAATAATCAGCATTGACTGAGCCCTACCCATGAGCCAGGGACTTTGTATAGTCTGCATTTGTACAAAAATCCTCTGAACAAGATTCTTTTCCCAATTTCACAAGATGCTCAGAGAGGTCAAGTAACTTATCTGAAGTCACACAGCCAGAGGCTGGAGGAACTGGAATTCAAACCTGAGTCTCTGTCACTAAGGCCTGGTTTGAGAGCACTGTGTTATGTGGCTTCTGTGGGAGCAACAGCTGCTCACAGCTTCTGGGTGACAGGGCCGGGTTTGGAACATGCTGGCTCCTGGCCTGCTAGCTTGGGGACTCAGACTGTCCTTACTTGAATCTGGGTGGGACCCACTCCGGGGGAGGGTGGGATGACTGGGAAGATGCTGGAAGATCACATTCCAGCCCATGAAAACTGAGACTTTTCTTTTCTTTACTTTTCTTTGGGGGAAGACGGTTCTGGAGTCAAAGTTGGGGAGTTTGGATCTTGGATGTTTGCTAACTTTTCCCATGCCAGGTTCAAGACACTTACATTCTTTCACCTCAGTGTCCTTATTTATAAAGCAAGGCTATTTGTTAGGATCAACACAAGGGTCAAGACAATGATGTCTGTGAACAGCCTCAGCCTGGCACATGGGAGGTGCTCACAACACATTAGATCCTCTCCACAAATTCTGTCTAGAGCAATGTTCCTCTGAGTTCTGTGTACCTCTATGTACTGTACTGTCCACTATGCCCGCCACAGCTCTGTGGAAGGAAGGAGACCGTCTGCCCCTACTGGTGGGGGCAGGGTCTCCCTTTGCTCTGCCCATGCCTAGGAAGAGCCCACGACGCTCATCAAGTGCGTGTGGAAGGTGCCTCCACATTCCAAGATGCCAACTGACCTGGTGAGCTCTGTAGCAAGCAGGCTCTGTGCCTCTTCCAGGGGAACCTGGGAAAGCTAAGAAGAGGACACCCTCATCCTGAGATCCATCAGGAGGCGATGCAACCAGAATTCAGAGGTGTCACAAACCCAGTGTTTGCTTATTGAGCTTGGGACCTCTTGGGGAATCGTATCCTGTGCTGCCCGGAGCTTAGAAAAGGCACATTTTAGCTTTAATGAAATGATGATTCATCTAAAAGCATGGACAGAAAACCTCTGCTTTAACCAGGACCCAGCAGGAGCAGGCTGACCTCACCAAGTGAGACCCTGTTGGAAGAGGACATTCAGGCAGGCGCATGGCCAGTTGGGAGAGTCTCAGAACAAGAAGTGGGACTCAGTCAAGGCAGGGCAGGGGGAGTCCTGGGCTCTCTAGAATCGTTTTATCATTTTTTTGGGTCTTTTCTATTATATGCATTAAAAAAAATTGGAGTACAGTTTCTTTACAATGTTGTGTTAATTTCTCCTGTACAATGCAGTGAATCGGCTCTAGGTATACATACATCCCCTCCCTCTTGGGTCTCCCTCCCACCCCACCTTCCCCATCCCACCCCGCCAGGTCATCACAGAGCACTGAGCTGAACTCCCACTAGTTGTCTATTTTATAAATAGTAGAGTATGTATATCAATTCCATTCTCCCAATTCATCCCTGCCCTCATCCTGCTGTGTGTCCACATGTCTGTACTCTGCATCTGTGTCTTTATTCCAGCTCTGCAAATAGGCTCAGCTCTACCATTTTTCTAGATTCCACATACATTTATTATCATTTATTCCTGGGCTTCCCTTATAGCTCAGTTGGTAAAGAATCCACCTGCAATGCAGGAGACCCCAGTTTGATTTCTGGGTCGGGAAGATCCACTGGAGAAGGGATAGGCTACCCACTCCAGTATTCTTGGGCTTCCCTTGTGGCTCAGCTGGTAAAGAATCCACCTGCAATGCAGGAGACCTGGGTTCGATCCCTGGGTTGGGAAGATCCCCTGGAGAAGGGAAAGGCTACCCACTCCAGTACTCTGGCCTGGAGAACTCCACGGACTGTATGGTCTATGGGGTCACAAAGAATCAGACACGACTGAATGACTTTCACTTTCACAGCTTTGTGAGGTACAGATGCAGTTACTTCCATTTTACTGGTGAGGACACGAGGCTCAGAGAAGTACAGTATGCATTCCAAGTCACGCCGCTAATAGCAAGACCCTGGGGGGAACTCAGGTGTAGCTGGTTCCAGGGCCTGCGTCATTGCTACTGCTCCTTGGACTTCTGGCTATGGTTGGCTTGCTAACTAAATCACCAGTCAGCATTCTCTCTCAGTCATGAGCATGGCAAAGCCAGTGATGATTCAACAAACTCTGGGTGGACAAAATTAATTAATAAGAATCTTTTCCTCTCAAGGGGCTCATAGTCTAGGCTGGGTGTCAGGCAAATACCCAGGCCATCTCAGGGAGGCACACCTATGACTGGAGAAGTAACAGTGCATTGAGCCCAGCCTGAGGAGCCAGAGGGCACTCCTCAGGGAAGAGGTGTTTAAGTCTGAAAGAAGAATAGTTGGAATGAGGACCCTCAGTCCTCTTGTGGGCAGGGGGGAGACCAGGACACCCAATGTACCCCCTTCCCTGCACAACCAGACCTTCAGTTCATCACTGGGTTGCCAGCACCACTGACGGTGAGATGATAAAACTTGGGAATTTCAACAGATTGGTGGCTGCTGATGGCTTTGCATCAGAAATGTAGTCAAAGTTGGGCAGTGCAGGGACTTCCCTGGTGGTCTAGTGATTAAGACTCCATGCTCCCAATCCAGGGGGCCTGAGTTTGATCCCTGGTTGGGAAACTAGATTCTGCATGCTGCAACTAAGCGTTCACATGCCACAACTAAAAGATCCCTCATGCTAAAAAGTTTGAAAAAAAAAAAAAGAGAGAGAACCCATTTGTCACATGTAGACCTGGTGCAGCCAAATAACTAAATAAATTAATAATAATAATAATAATAATAATAAAGCTGGGTAGTGGAGAGCTTTGCCCTGGTTCTACATAGTCAGAATCTGGAGGGTTGAGTGGAGTCAGGGAACTTGTGTTTTAAACCAGTGGATTGTCCATAGAGCCCACACACTGCATCAGGAGGGTACATGTTCCCTTGGACCCAGCCCTGGCTTGAAACAATGGAAACACTCAATAAATAAGGAGTGAAATGGAGGAAGAAAAATATAAAAGAAAATTAAAAAAAAAGAAAGATGTATACCTTGTTCTTTTCCACTGTGAGCATATAATCTCTCTGGGGAGATAAATCACCCACATCAAAAAGACTCATGATTCTGTCCTCTCATAGGCTCTATTAAACATCCACTGCCTGGATCAGACAGGGCTTCTCTGGAGGCTCAGGCGGTAAAGAATCTGCCTGCAATGAGGGAGACGGGTTCAATCCCTGGGTCAGGAAGAACCCCTGGAGAAGGAAATGGCAACCCACTCCAGTATTCTTGTCTGGTGAATTCCACAGACAGAGGAATCTGGCAGGCTACAGCCCAAGGGGTCGCAAAGAGTGGGACACATGGAGCGACTAATGCCCGGATCGGACAGGCAGGGCTGAGGCAAGTCCCTGGACGAGGATTGGGACACGAGGAGAGGGGACAGCATAAATAAACTCTCCACCGTTTTTGTCAGATCCAGTTCAACCAACATTTATTGAGTGTCTCCTGTGTGGTGGGCCCTGGGCTAGCTGCCGAGGTTGTGGGGGAGAGACATGGCTTCTGCCCTCTAAGAAGGAACTGTTTAGAAAGGGAGACAGACAAGTGAATAAAAGATTACACCTCGGTGTGGTATAAAGAGAGAAGGCAACAGCCAGATCACAGCATGATGATTAAAATATGGGCTCTGGGCTTGGATAAGCTGGGGTCAGATCTCAGTTCCAACATGGCCCAGCTGGGCACCTGGGGAAAATTCCTAAGATCGTTCAGCATCAGCTCCCCATGTGTATAATGGGATCGTTTTAGGATGTGAGGCAGGATGTCTAAATAGTGGTGCAGCTAATGCACCACTGCTGGGCCTGGGAGTCACTCAGCAACATCAGTTCTGTGGATCATGATGCACACAAGGGAACGTGATGAACTCCGTGAAGGTAAAGATCGGGGCAGTGATGCCAGGACAGAGTTTTGAAGGGTGAAAATGAGCTCATGAGGCAGTCGAGGACGGAGGCATTGGGAGCACGACGTACAAAGGCTGCCTGAAGCATATAGTAATGTATTGTTTTCAAGGATGTGGTCAGAGAGCCTTAATCACTTGGGAGTGGCTGGAGGTGAGAAGGATGGGAGAGGAGTGGGAGGTAAAACTGTTGGAGTGGATCCTAGGTGCCATATGATAGAGCTAACAGGATCGTTCATACACCACGGCCACGCTGCCACTCTGACGCTTCACCCATCGCAGACACTGCTATTCAATCACAGACCTCTTCTCTGCAGAGCCAGAATATGACTCTGACACTGTGGGCAAATTCTCCAGCCACCTGATTGGCGCTGACGGGCAAGTTGAGGGCTATTTGCCGTGCCTGAGTGAGGACTAGAGACAGGTCCTTCCAGAACCCTCTCATGCATCCCTGCCCCCAGCGGGGAGTCTTATCAAACCTTTCCTGTCTCTGCCACACTGTGGTTTGGGTTGCAGTGAGCTGGCAAGCCGTAGTCTTTCCTTCCCTTAGATTAGCCTTCTCTGGGTCCATGTCCTAACCGCAGGTCGAGGAGGCGGCTGGAGCAGCCTGCCATTTGAGGTCTGGCTGGCCCTGGGCTGTTCCACCCCACCCTCCCCACAGCGAAGGCAGCAGTACCACCCAGTCCCCGCTCTGTGGGTGGGCGGATCCCTCTGCTGGGTCTGGCTTTCTCTCCACCTGTAGCAGCTGCAGCCCAGGGCCACCACATCAGGCCCAGCTACAATCTTCCTTGCCCAAGATGATTCCAGTTTGGCCAGAATCTCATGGTGCTTGTGTGAGTGAGGGATGTGGGCAGGGCGGGGCTCCCTCTGAGACTGGCCACTGCGGCAGGGACCAGGAATAGCCCAGACAGCACCACATCGGTCAGGCCTGCTCCACTGAAGCAAACCCTGTCCTTGGAGAGGCTGGAGTGAAGAGCACAAGACTCAGTTTCCAGACAGTGTGGAGTCAAATCCTGGCTCTGCTATTTACCAGTGCTACCAGTTTGCTTCTCTCTGCCTCAGTTTTCTTATCTGTAAAATGGGGATGATAATAGTAATTCCTCTTGGGTTTTTTGCAAGGATAAACTGACTGATTCTTTAAAGAAAAGTGCTGGCATTTAGTAATCACCTTATAAAGATTAATTATTGTAAGGAAGGAAGGACAGAATGGGTACACAGAGGGCTTGTAAATAGGGTAGAATGGTTCTGAATATGACCTTGCAGGACTGGAAAGGCATCTACAGGGGTCATGACTGCAGAGGCTCCAGTTTTATGAAAGGTCAGTGCTTCCCTCTCATTTGTCAGGGGCCTGGGACCCCACAGCCTGTCCTGACCGACCTCACAACCCCTGGGACAAACCTTGCCTCTCCTCCACTGGAACTGACCTCCCTGTCCCCCAGAGGCACAGAACTCCTGTGAATTCCCTCCAGGCCTGGTGAGATGGGAAATTAATTCCCTTTAATCCTGTACTTAATGTACAAGATTCCACTCCCCAGTGAGACGGTGAAATTAATCTGCCACTAATTTTCTGTTTGCCAACCCTGGGTTTCAGCATTTTCAACCCTGCTTTCCAACTGTCTTTCATCCTGGGGAACAAAGACCAAATCTCTTCTCAGGCCGTGTTTATTTTGTGTCTTCAAGAAAAATGAATCACCCAGGCATTCTGCTTTACTGGTTTGAGAAGGAGGGTGGAATGAGGTTTCCCCGTCTCTCCCGGAGGGCACAGATTCCAGGCCCATCACCCCAGCCTCTCCCCAGCTTTCTGGGTGTGATGGGATTAGGAGCCCCATGATCTGTTTGCTTACTCAGAGTCTGTGTCACAGACAGGATGGGCAATGGCCCGCTCCTGAGAGCTGCAGGAGGGGGAGGCCCTGAGGCTCCAACACCAAGCTCCGATGTGAGGTGAGGACCTGGGTCCCCTGTGGCCAGGGTGTTATGTGCTTGGGTAGAGGCTCAGGATCTGGCCTCACCTACCTGTCTAGCCGCTGTTCCCAGCACCTAAGGCTTCAGCTATGCCTGCTCATTCCTGAGCACGTTTATTCTAGGCTGCTCCCTCTGTTGGGCCCCCTGATCCCCTGCTCCCCAATGCCAAAGGCGTTGACCTCTCTGTGCCCTCCTTGTAACAGGAATAATAGTAGCAGCTGGCGGAGGGGTGGGACGGGTGGCCTGAATGGGACCCTTACCTAAAGTCTGAGACGTGCATGATGTTGGCAAGTGCCTGATAAGTGGGAGCTTGTACTGACTCAAATGCCCCACCTCTGGGCCAAGTTCCCAAACCCCCAAAGGACAGGGGGAGGCCTCTCCTCTGGGCCCCCTTGGCACCTTCTTCACACCTCTGCTCTGTCAGGGTGCCCTAGCCTGAGCCTGGCACATACTGCTGCATGCCCTGGGGCCAGGGAATGCAATGTCTCTGCAGTTTGTTTCCCTGTAGAGCAGAAATAATGGTAATGATGACCTCACTGGGGTTGTCACGGGGAAATAAATGAGATGATGCTCATTAAGGGTTTAACACAGGGTGTACTCTGGGGTAATCAGTGAATAAGTATCATGATGTCTCTTATTAATACAGTTATTGATCATGCATTGAGAAGTCTGTCTTCCCCAGCAAAAGCTCCTGGAAGTCTGTCCTTGCCCAGCAGAGCTCCCTAAAGGCAGAGACAAGCCTTAGTTTTTTGTGGGATCTTTGGTGCCCCACGCACTGGGAGTGACTCCAGAGAGCGGCAGGTGAGGCTGACCAGGTGGAGGGAGGTGCTGGGAGCTCACCTATCCTGAGTGCACGATGATCTGCCCCCAACCTAGTATGTCCCTGGGGGCCATCTCCTGGCACCATCTGAGAGAGCTCAAATTCCCAGCCCTGCGTCATTGTCACCGGTAAGCTGAACCATCACCCTGACGATGGTAATAACCTTGTTTCACTCACCGTCTCCCTCCCCCAGGGTCACTATCCTATTAGCAAGCCCCCAGGTGTGTCAGAGAGACCTTGGAAACCATCTAACCCAATGTCATACTTAGGCCCGAGAAAACTGAGGACCAGAGAGGCTGTCCAGCTGGCCCAAGGCCACACAGAAAGTCCGAGGCGGCACCAGGGTTGGATCCAGTCTCTTGATTCCCACTGGAGGACTCTTCCTGACATTGGGCCGCCGGTCACCGCTTCACCAGAACTGCTATGGAGGACGAAGGACACCAGCAGTTATTGAGCATCTACTATGTACAGTGTACTTTGTAGGCCTTTGTGTGTATTAGCTCAGTCATTCCTCCTGACACATCTAGAAGTGATGCTATGCTGTCCATTTTATAGGTGGGAAAACTGAGGCTAAGAAAGATGAAGTCCCCGATCAAGTCACAGTAAGGCAATGGCAAGACTGGAATCCAAACTTAGATCGGTCTGCCTCCAAAGCCCGTGCTCTTTCTGTTCTCCCTACAACCTCCTGTGGAGAAATGGGCATAGCTGGGCCACAGCCCTGGGTGGACGGGCAGGGGGCAGCCAGCCCTGCATCTCCGTCTCCCGCTGCAGTGGGAGACATGAGGCTGCTTGAACAAATTACAGTGACTGAGGAGTCAGGAACAGCCAGGGCTGAGATGATCCTGGGGGGATTTCCCGCTGCCTTCCTGACCCAGGCCACGGCTCCTCCACCTGGACAGACAGATTCCTGCTCCTGGGGTGGGGGCAGCGGGTGTGTGCGGCTGGGTTTGCAGTGGGCTAGGACTGGAGCAGCAGAGACCAAGGCCCGGCAGCTGCCACGAGCCTCAGGCTGGCGGTGCCAGGAAAGGGGCAGGAAGTGGTTTGTGGGGAGCGGTGACGAGGCTGAGGCTGTTCGATGTGGTTTCTGCCCTGGAAACCTGACTCATGTGGATGAAGCTGAGGCTCCCCTTCCCCAGGGGGCAGTTAGCGCAATTACAGGCCCTGGTTGGGCAGGGGAGGGAGGGTGTGCTCCGAGGGAGAGGCCGAATGGGGCCTCAGGAACCCAAGGCCGCCCTAGGGGTCCGCGGTTTCCCCACCGCCGGTGGGCGGAGGGCCTGTGGGCGGACGGGTCGACGGAGGCCAATGGGCCTGAGCTGAGGAGGAAGCGGGCGGTGCGCGCTCTGCCTGCGCGGAGGCCTCCCGGGAGGGAGGCTGGAGTCCTCCCCGGAGCCCCAGCTCGATTCTGACTCACCACGTGAATTTGGGCAAGGCCCTTTTCTTTCTCTGAGACTCACTTTCTTTATCTCTCAAAGGAGGTTTCCACCGTTTCCACCAGCTCTAAGAATTAGATGACGCTCCCCTGCCCCCACCCAATCAAAGGCGCGTACAAACCGCAAGGCAGAAAAATAACAACACAGAAAACCACACTTAACAAGTAGTAACTGCTGGGGATGTGCTGGGCCCTGCTCTGAGCCCTTTGCATGCTTTCTATTGAGTTGACCAGAAAGTTCATTTGGGTTTTTCTGTAAGATGTTATGGAAAAACCCTGATGAACTTTTTGGCCAACCCTCCCAACAACCCTGATGTGCTTATTTCACAGATTAGGAAATAGATCAAGAAGTCACAAGGAACTACCAGTGGGACACTCTGGCCCGCATCCTGGAGAGAAGGGGAAATCTGATTCTGAGCTGAGGTGCTGCCAGGCCCCCCATGCCCGCATGATGTCCCCTCCGCTCGCCCGAGAGCCACTGGCCTGCACTGTTACTCCCTCTCATGCTACCTCTTTAGCTATTGAGTCATGGCAGATGGATAAGAAGTTGCTTTCTCTGTTCTAGGAAAGAGGAATGCTGGACCCCGCTGTTCAGATGACACCTTACCACCACCCCGTCTCCCCTGTCCCCCATCAATTCCAGGTGACAGAACCAAAGGCAACCTTATTGGCCAAGCAGAGTGAAGTTTCAGGGAATTCTGGGGAGCTTCCTTGGGGTGGGGGTGGGGGTGGAAAGGCTGTGTATGCCCATTCTGAAAGTCCAGCTGCTGCTTTTACTGGATCCGTGATAAGCTGTGTAACCCACGTGCAGTTTTATGGGAAGAAAGTGTTGGCTTGCACAAAATAAATTTGAATATCCTGATGGAGTTTACCCCACCTATTTAATGAATAGTGCCACCGAGGCTCAGAGAAGGAGAATGACTTGCCCCACGAGCACGTGATGGCAGAGATGGGCCTAGAACTCACGTGTGCTGACTGAACGCTGTGCTTCACGCCCACCACAGCTCAGGCCAGGCGGGGGGCCAGGGGCTGCATGCCTAGAGTAAGAATGGAAGCTCTTTCCTTGTTAGACAGAAATTTCAAACAAGGCCTTTTTGGATTTTATTAAACAGGACGTGACTACTAAAGTAGGGGAAACCCAGCTTACTTACATTCCCCTCTCCATCTTTATTGATATAACTGACATATAATATAGTGTAAGTTTTGAACCAATGGTTACCAAGGAGGAAGGGAGAGGGATGGGATAGTTAGGGAGTTTGAGACTGACATGTACCCACTGTATTTAAAGTGGATAACCACCAAGGACCTCCTGTAGCCCAGGGAACTCTGCTCAGTGTTATGTGGCAGCCGGCATGGGAGGGGAGTTTGAGGGAGAACGGATACATGTATGTGTTTGGCTGAATCCCTTTGCTGTCCGCCTGCAACTGTCACAGTATTGTTAACTGGCTATCAGTTCAGTTCAGTTCAGTTCAGTCGCTCAGTCGTCCCTGACTCTTTGCGACCCATGAATCGCAGCACGCCACGCCTCCCTGTCCATCACCAACTCCCGAAGTCTACTCAGACCCATGTTCATCAAGTCGGTGATGCCATCCAGCCATCTCATCCTCTGTCAACCCCTTCTCCTCCTGCCCCCAATCCCTCCCAGCATCAGGGTCTTTTCCAATGAGTCAACACTTCGCATGACATGGCCAAAGTACTGGAGTTTCAGCTTCAGCATCAGTCCTTCCAGTGAACACCCAGGACCGATCTCCTTTAGGATGGACTGGTTGGATCTCCTTGCAGTCCAAGGGACTCTCAAGAGTCTTCTCCAACACCACAGTTCAAAAGCATCAATTTTTTGGCACTCAGCTTTCTTCACAGTCAACTTCAATGTAAAATAAAAAATTAAAAAAACATTGTAGGTTTTAAGTGTACAGTATGTTGATTTGATGCACCCATATACCATAAGGTGTTTACCGCAATAAGGTTAGTTAACACATCTTTCATCTCCCATAACATGTTTTTCACCTCCCATAAATACCATTTTGTTGTTGTCATTGTTATGGGGAGAATATTGAAGATCTACTCCCTTAACCACTTTTTCAGTACACAATACCGCATTACTGACTGTAGTTCACCATGCTGTGCATCACATCTCTGCGGCTTCATCATTTTATAACCGAAAGTTTGTACCTGTTGACCAACTCTTCCTGTTTACCCCACTCCTCAGGCCCTGAAACCCTCCTTCTACTCTCTGTTTCTACGAGTTTGATGGGTTTAGATTCCGAATGTAAGTGAAATGACACAGCATTTATCTTTCTCCATCTGACTTATTTCACTTAGCCTGATACCCTCAAGATCCATCCATGATGTGGAAAGTGGCAGGATGTCCTTTTTATGGCTGAATAATATTCCAATGCAATGGAATGTTTCATTCCACATTTTCTTTATCCAGTTCATCCAGTGATGGACAGCAGCTTCCTATTTCTCTTGGGGAAAGTGGAACAGTTTGGGCCAGAAACCTGCAGATCTTCTAGATGAAAAAGCCAGCAAAGAATTTAGCAAGAGTGTCTGCATACAGTAGGTGCTCAAAACTGCTCACTGAGGCTGACACAGCTGTGTTTGCCTACCCAGAGTCACCTTCCCACTGTGTGACTCACAGAAAACAGTCCAGGAGAACAGAGTGAAGGCCAGAGTTTCCTGCCAGGGCCAGGAGCCAGGGCGTATGTTCTCCCCTCTCCCTTGTACATGTCATGACCCAGGTCTGAATATTGTGGGGGGTAATGGTTTGAGGGTGCAAAGACTCCTGGCTCCAGGGTCTTAGTCTTAGGTGGTACGTCTTGGATCCTGACCCTAAGGTGTCACCAGCCCTTTCTTGTGGGCCTCAGTTTTCTCCTCTGTAGAAGGGAAAAGTTGAACCAGATGGTAGTTCTCAACGTTGGCTGTCCAAAACATCACCCGGGCAGCTTTCAAACAATCCTCAGGCCCAGGCCTCACCCTGAGTCAACTGAACTTCAGTGAGTTCCATCTGAGCATCTGTGGTTTTGATTCTGATGCCCAGCAAAGGGTGATTGGGGGCTGAGGGGGTCCTTGAGCTGCATGGGTTCTCAATAGGCTGCTGTGTGTAGGGCTCTACCTCTCCTCTTGGCTTTGATTGGGCATCCATCTCAGCTGGAAGTGTTCCCCAGCATATCTCTCCTGCTATGTAACAGATGACAGGCTGCCGGGAGGAGGCCACCCAGGGATTGGACTCCAGGGCCGAGACCCCAGAGATGACATTCTTCTCTGCACAGGCCAGTCTGGGCTGCTCTGATCAGAGCATGGCCTCCAGCTCTGAGGCAGACTTCCAGCAGGAGTCAATCTGTCCTAAGACTTGGGACTCTGGTGGCCCAGATGGGGATCCTGGCAGGGAGCTGGGGTTGGGGCCTCAGTAGGAGCCCGCCGAGGGCCAGCATCTAAAGTCAGACTCCCAGCATCCAGTTCAGGTTCTGCTGCCTCCGGGCCTCAGTGATCTCATCTGTAAAATGGGCCATGTGATCCTCAGCCCAGGTGGTGTTAGGAGGTGCTGTGGGGATTCTGATATGGAGACCCCTGGAGAGAGGGTCAGGCAGTACCAGGACGTAAAGTCTCAGGTGGAATGATAGTACAGGAAAGAAAGCTAAGGGAGCAGGGCTCAGATGATATGGTGCTGGGAAAGCAGAACCTAGGGAGTCTTTATACAGGAGAACAAGTCCTCAACACGTGGACCCGTCCATGGGTTCCAAATGCACACAGGTGGGAATATTTTCACCAAGGCATCCTTTAAAAGAAGAATTTTAAGGACTTCCTTGGTGGTCCCATGGTTAAAAAATCTGCCTTCCGATAAGGGACATGGGTTTGATCGTGGCTGGGGAACTAAGATCCCACATGCATCAGAGCAGCTAAGCCCAAGAGTTGCAGTTACTGAGCCTGTGCACTCTGGAGCCTGCACCGCTATTAGAGAGTCGGTGTGATGCAACAAAGACCCAGTGCAGCCAAATAAAAATAAATTAATTTATTTTAAAATTTTAATTAATTGTTTAACATTTTTTAAACATTAAATTAAAATTTAACGTTTAAAAAATGCTATTTTAAAAAATAATTTTACCAGGAGCCCCAGTTTACAAAACATGTATAGTTATACATGTAAAACATGTATAACTAACGTGGCTGATGTGGGGGACCGTTAGTTCCTGGATTTGCCCCAGGTCTCCCTTCCCTTCTCCCCCTCCACAGTGGCCTAATTTGGGAATAAGTTTGAAAATCACTGACCTTGAGCCGAAAGACCAGCGTTTTCTCCTTCTGAGGTCTGGTTCGGGGACAGTATGCAGTGGTTGGGGGCGGGGGGGCGGTGGTTTGCCCTGCATCCAGGAGTTTTTCCCTGCAGTGGGGTTGGTAGGCGTTGAGTCAGGGCCTGGAGCGCTGGTCTCTTCACCCTGCCTGAGACTTGAAGGGTAACACAGCCTCTTCAGGGGCCCTTCAGGGGCCCTGCTTCTAGGGGGGCCGGCAGGGGGCCCAGCCTGCCTAGGTTCTCGGTTGTGTGCAGAGGGACAGGCTTCTCTCGGCAAAACCTGACATTGGCCACTTGACTGGGTCCCCTGGGGGGCATGGTGGCCTTGAGGTGGACAAGAAAAGCAACACAGTGACTTCTCTTTCTCTTCCCTCCGTGGACCTGCCTGCCAAGAGGAGCAGGGCAGCCCCATCAGGTGGTACCCGGGTGGGGAGTTCATGGAGGGAGGAGGAAAACAGCGGACATCAGAACTGAGGGTGCAAAACCAGGGGGGTGTGGTTCAGAGAGCAGGATTGGGAAGGGCTAAGATGAGAAGATTCCCTGGTGGTGGCTCGGACAGTAAAGAATCTGCCTGCAATGTGGGAGACCTGGGTCTGATCCCTGGATTGGGAAGATCCTCTGGTGGAGGGCATGGCACCCCAGCCAGTATTCTTGTCTGGAGAATCCCATGGACAGAGGAACCTGGTGGGCTACAGTCCATGGGGTTGCAAAGAGTCGGACACAGCTGAGCAACAAAGCACCCAAGATGAGAAGAGGCTGGCCCTCCAGGCCCTGAGGGTGGGGGTCCAGGGGGCTCCGCCTTCAGAACATGTCCTGAACCTACCACTTCCCACCACCTCCACCCGTCGTGCAGCCCTGCATGAACCGCATGCCCTCACATACATCCTTGTTGGCCCTCCCTGACTGACTGCTCCCCCTTCTTTTTTTTTTGATATTATAGATGTCAATTTTATTTTTATTTATTTCAATAAAATTTGGCCGCATGGCATGCAGGATCTTATTTCCCTAACCAGGGATCCAACTCACGCCTCTTACAGTAGAAGTGCGAAGTCTTAGCCACTGGGCTGCCGGGGAAGTCCCTACTCCCCCTTTCTTATATTCCATGTGGGGTCAGAATAATCTGTAAGAAAAGAAGGACATTATCATGTCACTCCTGGACCCAGAACCCTGAGCAGCTTCCAAATTTCTGCCTGGATCTCCAACTTCACCGCCTCTCCCCCTCCTCACCCCTCGCTGGTTAACAGGCCTCCAAACTGTTCCTGGAACCCCCAATCTAGCTGCAGTTCTCTCCCATCCCCAGTAGCACCTAGTCTAGGATTGCCAGATTAAACAGAGGACATCCAGTTACACTTGAATTTAGATAAACAACGAATCTTTTTTCTTTTCTTTCTTTTTTCTTTTTTTTTTAGCATAAATATGTCCCAAATAGCAGATTCATTGCTTATCTGGTTTAAATGTAACTGCACAGTCCGTACTTTTATTTGCTAAATCTGGCAATCTTGGTGCTATCCACCCCCTCTAGACATGATATTTATTAGATTACCTGTCCTATGCTCATGGGCTATTAGGAGCAGGTGGAAAGCTATCTTGCAAGTATTTTATTTTATATAAGCATGTTTAAGTACAATTGTTTTAAATAAACTCTTTAATTTCAAATCAAGGCATGAATTTTAAATACATTTATTTTTCCAAAGTAAATCTACCTGATGTGTGTGGGCTGTCCTAGAAGCCATGTTCTCCTATCTCTTTTCTACCTTTAGTAACCCAAGGGGTGGAGATTTTAGGAAAATTGGAGGGAGTGGTCTTTTAAATTAGAAAATCTGGGTTCGAGTGTAGGGTCTGTCATTGACTTCCTAATTGTAGTTGGGGAGTTTTTTCTCACTGCTGCGGCCTCAGTTTATTCATCTGTAGAAAGGGGCTAAAACTCTATGTGCCTCCTAGGTTATTATGAGATTCGTGACTCATGAGCATATTCCAAGAACTGGCCCTGTGAAGGAGTTGGTTATCAAGACCCTGTAGCCTGGGGTTCAGAGTCACGCAGACTGGCGGGCTGGGAAGTGCGGCCATATTCAACAGCTCTGAGGCTCAGCACTGCGCTCCACTGTGAGCGCCGAGCTTCCTGACCTCTTGGGCCGCCTCGGCCTCCATGCAGTTCCAGGTTCTGGCACCAGGGGCCAGGCTCGCACCTGGAAGGCTGAGAGCCTTTACGACGCTCCAGGGGCCCTTCAGGCTGCGGGGGGCGGGGGGCGGGCGGAAGGATGCGGCAGTGGCCTGCGTTTGACATGGTTCTTGGCTCTGTGGGTCAGTGACCTACAGATGTGGAGGGTGAACTGTCCTGCTCTCTCCTTTCATATTTTGCTTGGCGCTTCTTAGAGGACTCCTCATCTCTTTGGCCCTCATCAAGAGACCCCCATGAAGGAAGCTGAGTTAGCAGGTGGCTGGAATCTGTAGAGAACTCTGAGCAGGGAGTTTGAAGAGAGTTTGGGCTGCTCTCTGCCAAGTTACTGGTGTCCTTGTGGGTTATACTGCCTTCTGAGTAGAAGGCTCCTTGGCTCCTTCTGCAGTAGAATGGGATAAGAATGCCTCACTTGGGATTTCCCTGCCTCCCCTAGACCTAGTGGCTAGGTCCCCTCAATTCCAATGCAGGGGGCCTGCCTTCGATCCCCGGACAAGGAGCTAGATCCCACATGCCGCAACTAAAGATCAAAGATCTGGTGTGCCGCAACTAAGACCCAGTGCAACAAAATAAACAAAATATTTTTTTTCAAAAAAGAAAGAATGCCTCCCTTTCACAGGTCTGTTGATCTGGTGAGGTGATGTGTCGCTTTCTGGTAGGGCTAATGTCTCTAGCATCTGTCTAGAATGGCTTCTGCTTGAAGGTGGAGACCCACCCTGAGCACGTACTACCCAGATGATAAAGAATAGACGAAAAGAACCCAGTGTAGGGGCAATGACGAGACCTCACGTGATCCCTTGCCAACTCCAGGAAGCAAGCACAACGCTGTGAGGAGGGTCGGGGTGCCACCGCCCAGAGAGAGGCAGTCTCTGGCTTGATCCCTCATAGCTGGGGACACAAGCTCAGGGCTGGGGGTAGGAAGCTGACGGGCTTGTTGGCCCATGGACATGAGCAGCCTTCCTCCCAGCCCCACACCTGCTGTATCTCAGCCAGTGGGAGCCGTGCGCTAGGGGGTCTGTCCTGTTCCCTGGCCCCCGCTGCGGTGTGGATGGGCCGCTCCGGGAAGCCTGAGGGCTCCGGGTAGTGCCCTTTCTCAGGGTGTGTCCCGATTGCCCTGATGGATTGCCCTCTCACCCCTGCTGGGTTACTGTGGTTTCCTCATCAGCAGAAATGACTCCTCACCCACAATTGCATCAGTCTTTCCACAGATCGAGTGAATCACGTTGCACGATGTGGTTTCGGACCATGCCCTGTGCTCTGCGAGGGGCTGGCTGGGCCAGTGGGGTGGGGGCTGGGGCGGACTGTGCTTTGACCTGGACTTGGGAGAGGGAAGCAAAAGCCAGAAGGGGATTGCCAGGGGCGGTGGGGGGCGGGGGAGAGGGGAAATGGAGCTGGTGTGAGAGGATGTGGAACTCATTCTCACGGGCCGAGAGGGGGCAGAGCCAAGTGTCCAGTGACCTTGACCGCGACCACATTGGGGAACCATACGGCTTACTCACCCCCAGCCCTACCACTACCTCCAAGAGGAAAAGAAATGAAGAGTAGAAGCTGATTCATCCTCTAACGCACTGCAGGGGCGGGGGCGGCGGGGACGGGGAGATGAGCTGCCTTCATTTCCTTTTCTTTCTCTATTTTGAACTCCATGGCTTGCTTCCCCTTTAGCTAACACGTTGTGGCCACGGGCTGAGGGCTTCCAACCTCAAGGCCAATTTCTTTCTTCTCTCTGCTTCACAGCCTACAACAGCCCTTGGGTAGAAACTGTCTTCAAGGACTGTGAGGATTCCAGGGGGTGGATTCTTCCCAGAGGCAGAAAGAGGCATCCTACTCCCCACCCACAGCAGCAGGAACAATTCTGCCCATCTCTCAGGTGGAGAGGATAAGTCTTCAGGGAAATGTGGCGAGTGCCTTGCTCTCCTCCTCTCTTTTTGAACCTACAGCACAGCCAAGCTCCGTATGTCAGAATAGTGGGATCCTCCGGGATCTGCCGGTGGGAGCGGGTGGCAGTGTCTTCTGTCCAGGGAGAGGAGGATGTGCAGAGGCTCAGTGTAAGCACCCTGGAATGGGCCACGGTTTCATACCAACTTGAGCAGAAAAGAAACGGGCGGTGACACACGGAGGTATCACTGGAGCAGAGCTGACCAAAACACAGGGTCTACCCAGGCTAGATCATGCCTGGACTGGTGTGGATTTGCCTGAATGACAAACTCCTATAAGCTACTGAAATCTGGGGGGCTATTTGTTACATAGCATGGTCCATCTGGGCTTCCCAGGTGACGCTAGTGGTAAAGAATCCGCCTGCCATTGCAGGAGACGTAAGATCCCTGGTTAGATCCCTGGGCCAGTAAGATCCCCTGGAGGAGGGCATGGAAACCCACTCCAGTATTCTTGCCTGGAGAATCCACTGAACAGAGGAGCTTGGTGGGCTATGGTCCATAGAGTTGCAAAGAGTCAGACGTGACTGGAACAACTTAGCAGGCATGCATGCACACAGGCATGGTCTATCTATCCTGACTCCATAAATGCAAGCTCAAGAGATTGACCTTGATCTTGGAGGCCATGGGAAGTGAATAATAAACTCTTAGAATGGCAGTGCCTACACTTCACACTGGGGCTAAGACTGAGCTCTATCTTCCCTCTAGATTGTAGGTTCTTGGATGCAGTGATATGGTGGTTGTTTTTTTTCCGTCACTGAGTGTATCTGGAGCCTGGGACTGTGCCTGGTATGGAATAGATGCTCATTAAGAATTTGTTTTCTCCCCTCCTGCCCCCAGTTTCTCTCCTCTCCAATTTCTTCTCCTTGTGGACACCGTTCACTGCCTCCTTCATTCCTTAATTTTGTCCAAAAATATTTTTGAAGCATCTATTGCATCCCAGGCACTGTGCTTTGCATGTGTTCTTTCAGTTTTATGCCAATCTTGACAAAGAGGCACTTATCCCATCTTCCAGATGAGAAGTCCTCCCCCTTCCCCTCCATCTGCTTCCTTCCTTCAGTGTTTTCCTCTTTATTGGTAGCTCCTTGGGGGCAGCAGACAGAGAGAGAGAGAGCGCGCGCGAGAGAGAGCTAGGGTCCTTCTAAATAGCAAATCTAGGTTCTTCCCTCCAGGAACTTGACTTGGTGGGGGTTCTGTCATGTCAGTAGATGGGTGCCATCCTGCGTGGCACTCCACCAGAAACACACACAGCACCTGTGACACAGGGAGAACCCTTGAGCTGGGACTTCAGACTTGTCCCTGGAGGACAAGGTTGGGAGTGGGGTGGACCGTGGACTTTGTGGGAATTCCCACAAAGATGAAAAGTAATGAAGCAAGTAAATTATTTATTGAGGGAAAAGAGTACAGTACATGTGAGAGTTGGACCATAAAGAAGGCTGAGCACCAAAGAATTGGTGCTTTTGAACTGTGGTGCTGGAGAAGACTCTTGAGAGTCCCTTGAACTGCAAGGAGATCGAGCCAAGTAATCCTAAAGGAAATCAACCCTGAATGTTCATTGGAAGGACCGATGCCGAAGCTGAAGCTCCAATATTTTTGCCACCTGATGCAAAGAACTGACTCATTGGAAAAGACCCTGATGCCGGGAAAGACTGAAGGCAAGAGAAGGGGAAGGCAGAGGATGAGATGGTTGGATGGCATCACCGACTCAATGGACATGAGTTTGAGCAAACTCTGGGAGATAGTGAAGGACACAGAAGACTGGTGTGCTGCAGTCCATGGGGTTGCAAAGAGGACATGACTTAGTGACTAAACAGCAAAAACAACCTGTGGCTCGACACACGGGCAGACTCAGATGGAAAGTTCCCGACTCTCACTCTCGTGGCAGTTTGAATTACTTTTATGGGGCATTTCTTCCAGGTTTCCTGAGGTCAGTCATTTTGATTTGCTTGCTTCTCAGTCCATATCTGGTGTATCTCAGTTTCCTTCCGTGTACGTGCAAGCATCTCTTAGCTAAGATGGATTCTACTGAAAAGGCCTGTGGGTAGAGCATCTCTTGACATCACTCACCCTTTGACCTCCAAGGAACTTTTCTGCACACGTGTGTTCCAGGGGGTCTTCTGACTTTGAGAATAAGAAATACGTGGTCTGGGCAGGGCCCAGCCTCTCCCTTAATTGTCCTGCTATTTTAATCCACAGGGAATGAATCTCCAATGGCTTTACCCTGGGGCAGGGGGAAAGGGGTCATCTGTCTCCCGCCTGGTAAAAACTTGGCTTGTTTAGGGAACAGTCACTGACTCAATATGACTGGAGTGTAAAGCAAGTAAGGAAGATTTCCGGGAGGTTGGGTAGGAAGAGCGGATAGAGCCTGTGTTGTGACATTTAAAGACTTAAGGTCAATGTATGGCACAAACCACTACAATATTGTAATTAGCCTCCAATTAAAATAAATTTAAAAAAATTTGTAAAAAAATAAAGACTTAAGGGGCTTCTTCATCCTTGGCCAGCAGAACCAGGAAGTGAAAGGACCTGCTCAGCTGTTGGGCAAGGTGGGCGGGTGGGGGCTGGGGGAACGAGGGGGTGGGGGGCTGTGGCGCTGGGGTGGAAGGACGAGGAGGGGGCTGAAGGAGTTGCCTTGGCACTGAGGAGACCCTGGCCTCCTTGCCCTGGAGGCAATTAACCGCCTTGCAGGAAGTCTGGCTGCCTGCGGTGGGGGCATTAAATATTTATGAGTGAGTGCTGCTCCTGATGTTTTCTGAGCAATAACTTTTCATGATGTGTGTTTGGTGAGCTTGGCAGCTGCCCCTCTGGGGCTGCTGGTGCATTAATCCCGCTGGTGGTCCCTCCCACCATGCTCTTAGCAGTAAGTTTGCCCTGATATCAGGAGATGGAGCGAGGCCTGCTCTGAGTGGTGGTGGGGTGCTGGGGTCGGGGGGAGACTGGGGGAGGGGTCAGAGCGGGGCGGGAGGACAGGGGTGCTCCCATCTGGGGCTGACGGGAAAGGCTGAAAACCCTGAATCCCAGCCATGCCTCACCTTTTCTCGCTGATGTCTGCCTCGAGGACGCTGAGCAGGGGTGCGTGGCCATCCCTGGGGCGTGGTGGGGGCTCTCTGTGGGACCTCAGTGACGCAGCTCCAGTCTCCAGACCCTGGCCCGCGCTGACTGTTAGGATGTGGCGCCAGACCCCTGCAGGGCTGGTGTGTGCTGCGGCCCTGGGGGTGTCATCACGGCCCCGCCGATGGGGGCAAAGGCCCTCAGGGCCCCTCTCTCTGTCCTGCTCACTCAGCCAGGAAGCATATAAGGAACAGGCTTGGCTTCATCTGTGGATTCCCGCTTAGCAGCAGGCAAGCTCTTGAGCCCCTCTGAACCTCCACTTCCCCATCTGTAGAATGGAGGTTTGAAATTGTGGCGAGATTACAGTGCTCTGAGGATAGTGTTAGGTCAAAATGTGGCCCTTTCCTACAAGTGCCCTGAGGGGTCTTCATGGCAAAGGAGACAAAATGGCCAAAGGGATACGTTACAGCATTGGCATCTGGTGCCAGGGCAGGCGTAGGGCTCTAGGAATCCCTGCCCTTCACTTACAAGGCTCAGATCTGAGTGTTGCTCGGTCCCGTGAGAGTGGTGGGAATAGTTGGGGGAGAGGGGGCAGACAGAAGGCAGGAGACGGCCCCTCCTAGTGGCACCAAACCTAGTGGCCCAGGCAGCCCGAGGCCCTCTAGGCCAGGAGAGAGAGTCTGGCCCGGACACCCGGGGAGGGGGTGAGGGAGGGGAGGAGCAGCTCTTTCTTTGCCCCAGACTACCCTCTTCTCATCTTTCAGAAGGAGAAAGGGGTGGGCAGAGTGGGTGGGAGTTGGGGAAGGATTTCTGAGCTCTCCTGAAAACTGGGTCTCCAAGGGGCAGCCAAGCCCCAGCTGGATGTGGTGTGACCTGGAGGGGCCCTCCTGGGGGATTGATAGGGTGAGATGGGGAGGCCTGAACTGGAGGAGCTTTTGCAGTATTGATGAAAACTGGTTAAGCAGATTTCAAAAGCAGATTGAAGGAAATACCTTCTGTTCGGTTCAGTTCAGTCACTCAGTAGTGTCCGAATCTTTGCAACCCCATGGACTGCAGCACACCAGGCTTACCTGTCCATCACCAACTCCCAGAGCTTGCTCACTCATGTCCATTAAGTTGGTGATGCCATCCAACCATCTCATCCTCTGTCATCCCCTTCTCCTCCCACCTTCAATCTTTCCCAGCATCAGGGTCTTTTCGAATGAGTCAGTTCTTCACATCAGATGGTCAAAGTATTGGAGTTTCAGCTTCAGCATCAGTCCTTCCAATGAATATTCAGGACTGATCTCCTTTAGGATGGACTGGTTGGATCTCCTTGCAGTCCAAAGGACTCTCAAGAGTCTTCTTCAACACCACAGTTCAAAAGCATTAATTCTTTGGCACTCAGTTTTCTTTATAGTCCAACTCTCACATCCATACATGACTACTGGAAAAACCATAGCCTTGACCAGATGGACCTTTGTTGGCTAAGTAATGTCTCTGCTTTTTAATATGCTGTCTAGGTTGGTCATAGCTTTTCTTCCAAGGAGCAAATATCTTTTAATTTCATGGC
This sequence comes from Cervus elaphus, assembly GCF_910594005.1. Classification (NCBI taxonomy): domain Eukaryota; kingdom Metazoa; phylum Chordata; class Mammalia; order Artiodactyla; family Cervidae; genus Cervus; species Cervus elaphus. The sequence continues at coordinate 82,814,257 of NC_057826.1, forward strand.
TGCAGTCACCATCTGCAGTGATTTTGGAGCCCCCCAAAATAAAGTCTGTCACTGTTTCCATTGTTTCCTCACCTATTTGCCATGAAGTGATGGGACTGGATGCCATGATCTTAGTTTTCTGAATGTTGAGCTTTAAGCCAACTTTTTCATTCTCCTCATTCACTTTCATCAAGAGGCTCTTTAGTTCTTCTTCGCTTTCTGCTATAAGGGTGGTGTTATCTGCATATCTGAGGTTATTGATATTTCCCCTGACAATCTTGATTCCAGCTTGTGCTTCATCCAGCCCAGCATTTGTCATGACGTACTCTGCATATAAGTTAAACAAGCAGGGTGACAATATACAGCCCTGACGTGCTCCTTTCCTGATTTGGAACCAGTCTGTAGTTTCGTGTCCAGTTCTAACTGTTGCTTCTTGACCTACATACAGATTTCCTAGGAGGCAGGTCAGGTGGTCTGATATTCCTATCTCTTGAAGAATTTTCCACAGTTTGTTGTGATCCACACAGTCAAAGGCTTTGGCATAGTCAATAAAGCAGAAATAGATGTTTTTCTGGAACTCTCTTGCTTTTTTGATGATCCAACGGATGTTGGCAATTTGATCTTTGGTTCCTCTGTCTTTTCTAAGTCCAGCTTGAACATTTGGAAGTTCATGGTTCACGTACAGTTGAAGCCTAGCTTGGAGAATTTTGAGCATTACCTTGCAAGCGTGTGAGATGAGTGCAATTGTGCAGTAGTTTGAACATTCTTTGGCATTGCCTTTCTTTGGGATTGGAATGAAAACTGACCTTTTCCAGTCCTGTGGCCACTGCTGAGTTTTCCAAATTTGCTGGCATATTGACTTAAGCACCTTTACAGTATCATCTTTTATGATTTGAAATAACTCAACTGGAATTCCATCCCTTCCACTAGCTTTGTTCAGTGATGCTTCCTAAGGCCCATTTGACTTCACATTCCAGGATGTCTGGCTCTAGGTGTGATCACAGCATCATGGTTATCTGGAAGATCTCTTTTGTATAGTTCTTCTGGGTATTCTTGCCACCTCTTCTTAATATCTTCTGCTTCTGTTAGGTCCATACCATTTCTGTCCTTTATTGTGCCCATCTTTGCATGAAATGTTCCCTTGGTATCTCTTATTTTCTTGAAGAGATCTCTAGTTTTCCCCATTTTATTGTTTTCCTCTATTTGCATTGATCACTGAGGATGGTTTTCTTATCTCTCCTGGTTATTCTTTGGAACTCTGCATTAAAATGGGTGTATCTTTTCTTTTCTCCTTTGCCTTTTGCTTATCTTCTTTTCTCAGCTATTTGTGAGGCCTCCTCAGACAACCATTTTGCCTTTTTACATTTGTTTTTCTTGGGGAGGGTTTTGATCATTATCTCCTATACAATGTCATGAACCTCAATCCATAGTTCTTCAGGCATTCTGTCTACCAGATCTAATCCCTTGAATCTATTTCTCACTTCCACTGTTTAATCATAAGGGATTTGATTTAGGTCATACCTGAATGTTCTAGTGGTTTTCCCCACTTTCTTCAATTTAAGTCTGAATTTGGCAATAAGGAGTTCATGATCTGAACCACAGTCAGCTCCCAGTCTTGTTTTTGCTCACGGTATAGAGCTTCTCCACCTTTGGCTGCAAAGAATATAATCAATCTGATTTTGGTGTTGACTATCTGGTGATGTCCATGTGCAGAGTCTTCTCTTGTGTTGTTGGAAGAGGATGTTTGCTATGACCAGTGTGTTCTTTTGGCAAAACTCTGTTAGCCTTTGCCCTGGTTCATTTTGTACTCCAAGGCCACATTTGGCTGTTACTCCAAGTATTTCTTGACTTCCTACTTTTGCATTCCAGTCCTCTATAATGAAAAGGACATCTTTTTTTGGGTGTTAGTTCTAGAAAGTCTTGTAGGTCTTCATAGAGCCGTTCAACTTCAGCTTCTCTAGCACTACTGGTTGGGGCATAGACTTGGATTACTGTGATATTGAATGGTTTGCCTTGGAAACGAACAGAGATCATTCTGTCATTTTTGAGACTGCATTCAAGTACTGCATTTTGGACTTTTTTGTTTGACTATGAGGGCTACTCCATTACTTCTAAGGGATTCTTGCCCACAGTAGTAGATATAATGGTAATCTGAGTTAAATTCACCCATTCCAGTCCATTTTAGTTTACTGATTCCTAAAATGTCAATGTTCACACTTACCATCTCCTGTTTGACCACTTCCAATTTTTCTTGATTCATGGACCTAACGTTCCAGGTTCCTATGCAGTATTTGTTTTTATGGTATCAGACTTTACTTCCATCACCAGTCACATGCACAACTGGGTGATGTTTTTGCTGTGGCTCTGTCTCTTCATTCTTTCTGGAGTTAGTTCTCCACTGATCTCCAGTAGCATATTGGGCACCTACTAACCTGGGGAGTTCATCTTTCAGTGTCCTATCTTTTTGCCTTTGCATTCTGTCCATGGGGTTCTCAAGGCAAGAATACTGAAGTGGTTTGCCATTCCCTTCTCCAGTGGACCACATTTTTTCAGAACTCTTCACCATGACCCATCCATCTTGGGTAGCCCTACATGGCATGGCTCATAGTTTCATTGAGTTAGACAGTACATGTGATCAGATTGGTTAGTTTTCTGTGATTGTGGTTTTCATTCTGTCTGCCCTCTGATGGAGAAGGATAAGAGGATTATGGAAGCTTCCTGATGGGAGAGACTGACTGAGGGGAAAACTGGGTCTTGTTCTGATGGGTGGGCCCATGTTCAGTAAATATTTAATCCAATTTTCTGTTGGTGGGCAGGGTTGTGTTCCCTCTCTTTTGTTTGACATGAGGCCAAACTATGGTGGAGGTAACGAAGTTAATGGCAGCCTCCTTTGAAAGGTCCTGGGACTGGTCCAGGGAATACCTGGGACTGCTCAAAAGAATGACTTAGGACAGTGTGGAACCAGGAGGGAGAGGAGAAAAGGGGTGTTGCTTTTGCGGTCACCCCAACCCTGGCCTTAGCTGGAGGGCTTGGGGGAGGAGGACAAGATCCCCGGAACCATGCTGCCAGGCTGCAGTAGTCCTTCTGGCTTCCACATCTGTAAAGTTAGTCCCTGATTATGAGATTATTTTGTTAGCTGATAGAGCCTTTGGAGCATCTTTGAGGCACAGTGAGGAGGGGTGATGGAGAGAGCCTGTGCCCTCAGCCAGTCTGGAAACTTGTGAGCCACCAGCATTGCTGGCCAATCGGTAACTCTCCCTGCACCTTCTCCTGTCCCTCAGCCAATTGTTTATAAAACAGCCAGGGGGATCCTTTAAAAACATCTCAGATTTGTGTATGCCGCTACTTAAAACCCATCAATGGCTACCCCATGTTGTTAGGATAAAGCCCCTAATTATTTCCTTGGCCTTCAGTGCCTCACCAAGTTCTCCACCCTTAAGGCCCCCTTCATTCCAAGCTCCCTGCCCTTCCATCAGCTTCCAGCACACAGTCTTCCTGGTCTCAGGGTCTTTGTTCCTGCCCTTCCCTCTGCCAGGAATGTTTGCCCACTTAGTTCCTCCTCATCCCTCTCAAGCCTCTCAGGCCAGGCCCGGCCCTCTGACCCCTGATGAGAACAGCCGCACTCACCTCTTCCTTGAGGGTGTTACCGCAGTCACAGCGAAACCATCAACTGTCTAATCCATCCTTGACCTCGAGCCTCCCAAGCTCAAATGTCAGCCTTGGGGTTGGGGGGAGAGGCGTGAGTGGGCCATGTCAGTGTTAATAACCCTATAATGTTACATGTTCATGGTATGATGCATCTGAGATAAGAAGAACACTGGAATCAGATAAATCTGGGTTTTAAACCCAATTCTGCCACTTACTAAGTGTGGGATCAGAGCATGAATCTTAAACTAAGTCTTTATTCCCTCATCTATAAATTGAGGATACTGATCACTATTTGGGGCTTCCCTGATGGCTCAGACGGTAAAGAATCTGCCTGCAAAGCAGGAGAACCGGGTTCGATCCCTGGGTCGGCAAGATCCCCTGGAGAAGGGAATGGCTACCCACTCCAGTATTTTTGCCAGGAAAATCCCACAGAAAGAGGAGCCTGGAGGGCTCATAAAGAGTCATAAAGAGTCAGACGTGGCTGAGTGACTAACACACGTTCCACACATATCACTATTTTCCTCATCATCTGTTGAGAGGATGAATCTAGTCACACCTGGGTGGGTTCTTGGCCATGTGTGGTAGCACCTAACAATGGGTTTTGGCCACTTCCCTGTGCAGGGCTTTGCTCAGAGCCAGCCGGGTGGCTGGACCCTGGGGCCTGCAGAAGGGCAATGCGATGCTACCGGGAGACCTCGCCCCCACCCACCTCCTCCAGCCGTGGGAACACAGCAGCTTTCAGGGGGAGGTGTGCGGTTTCACTTTCACAGTTTTCAAACAAGAAGACAAAAAGAGGAAAAACAAAACCACCCGGGAAAGTGGCAGGGGCCCACTTTGTCTGCAGCCTGACGGGTTTTGCGCGGCGGGCACAGCTGGCCTCAAGTATTTATTTATTTTTTAAGTCACTGACTCATGAGTCAGTCGGTTGGCTTGGTGGTAAGACGCAACCCGCTATCAAGGAAATAGTTGATGAACGACATGGCGTGGACACCGTGCCAACACACCGCTCCCGACTTCTGCAAATCCCTTGTTTTCGGGCCAGCACGGGCCAACTGGAGCTGCGGTTCCTCGCACTGCGCTCCAGGAGCCGCCGCCAAGCGCATCTGAAATCCTCAACAGTTGTCTCATGATTGCTGCTCACCGCCAATGCATGTTTGCTGTAATTACACCGTGTCTAAAGGAGAAGCACAAAAGACTTGTTGATTTTGGATGGGGGCTGACCTGGGCTCCTGGCAGAGTGCGGGCCGCCCCGGTGAGGACGTGACCAGCTGGGGCAAGTGCTGAACCAGGGCCATCGCAGCCGGGCCGCCTCGGCCTCGCCCTGCCGCTGCCAGCTGACTCGAGTCGGCTTTCTTTGGAGAATCACCCGAGGGGAACAAAACGAGGAACTGGAGTTCCTATAAAAAGCAGCTCGCTCCTTCCTCCAGCCAAGTCCCCACATGATAATCATCTCTGAAGTGGGCCGCCCCTCCCTCCCAAGCTGCTAACCACGCTCATTGTCTGTCTCTTGTCTCTGCGAGGAAACAGCTTGGCTTCCGAGAGAGGCCTGTCCACCCTGGCCGGGGAGCGGCGGCCGTCCCATCTGAGCCCGGCGGCTTCCTGCTTCCCCCACCCAGGCTGTGCTGGGCCATCGAGAGGTCGGCCAGAATGTGCTGGAAAGGAGCGCGAGCTGGCTTGGAACTGGGGACCCTGGCGGCAGTTCAGAGGCCGCCGTTCATGTACGTGGTGACATGGACAAACTGCTTACCCTTGTGGGGCCTCACTTTCTCCATCTGTTATTTCGCGAGGTGGGGGATGGGCTCCAAGGTGGCTTCCAAACTCCGTTTAAATGTCTTCCCAGGGAAATGTTAGGTGGAACCTTGCTGCAGAAAGCAGAACTGCTGGATGGAGGTGGAGCTTGCATCCCACAACTCCATCCACCTAACATCTCTGGCCCAACCCCTCCCAGGCATCCCTTGGGGACCATGGAGGAACCCCTGGGTACCGTGGAACACAGTTTGAAAACCGTGGGCTCTGATCTCAAAGGTTGGGTTAGAAGAATCTATGCCTGTTGAGGTAAAGTCCTAGGGGTTGCCTTTGGCTTTGTCAGTGAACCTGATTCCATCCTGGGATGGGGAGGGGGGACCATTTCAGCAGGAAGACGACAACCCGTGGTAACAACAACAACAACAAGAACAATTTTGCTCCCGCTGAAGTTTCTTGAGCAACTGGCAGGCCGCCACGAATGTACTTAGGCGGAAAATCACCAGAAAAAAATGATATAATCTGACAGATTTTTCACAGGCTTAAATATTCATGAATTAAAGGAATTGGCAGAATTTTCTACATTATTAGCTTTCATCATGGCTGCAGGAGCAGTTGGTATACTGGCTGCTCTTCAAGATCCATTAATCTCGTCCATCATAAGAGCAGCCATTTTAAAATTAGCTATTTTTACTGAGTGATGGTGTGCGGGGGAGATGGGAAAGTGGAAATGCTATTCCAGTTTAAAGGTCCTCCTGCTCCTCACTTTGAAATCAGCAGGGGAAGCCAAACAGCGTCTCTACAGGAAGGGGGTCAGTGTGACCCCAGGGCTGAGAAAATGGAAGCACAGGGTGGGATGCAGGGCCCCTCTAGTTCCTTGACTAAGCGCAGCAAGCCTTCTGTCTGCTGAACCCAAACTCCGGGCCAGGGACTGGGCAGGGAGTTTAAGACACCTCTCTGGGACGCCAAAACTGAGAGACCCAAATAGGAATTTCTGGGTGAAGATGACATTTCGATAACAGTCTTGCTACCAGATAGCACTCGGGGTGCGGGACTGTAGAATGGCCAAGTAATAATAGTCATCATTTGTGGAATGTGTACTCTAAGCTGGATACTGGGTACTGGAAGGTAGCTATCTACTGGAAGGTACCGGAAGGTACCTACCTTCCAAGTTTTTTGATGCTGCAGTGAGATGGTGCATGGTTATTTCATATATATGTATATAATATATATATAATAGTTGGGGAAATGAATCAAGAGAGGTCAAGTCAGTTACCTGAGGTCTCATAGCCAGTGAAAGGCAGTGTCATGATTCAAAGCCAAGCCTGTGTGTCCCCAAAGGTAGAGTGTTGTAACTGCTGGCCTATGGCACTGTGGAGGATCATTCTTTCAAACACATCCAGAATCTGCTAGGAGGAAGCTGCTTCTTTCAAAGCATAGAGCAAAGTTTTGGATCAGATCATTCCTACAGAAACTTGAAATTAACAGGTTAATTTCTTCCTCCCCTTCCTCCCTTCCTCCTTCCATCCTTCCTTCTCTCCTCCCTTCCTTCCCTCTATCCTTCCCCCTCCTGTTTTAAAATGTAGGTTTTATTATTATTCAGGTATGGTAAAGCCAGCAGATCAGAAGATGACTGCTGCTGAAAAGATAGTTTATTACTCACAGTTCCCCAGAGGAGGGCAGGCCATGCCACAAGGGGCTATGTGGGGAAGTACCAGGGTAGATCAGGAGGCAGGAGGCAGGGGAAAATGTGGGCGAGAGTCTTTACTGCGGTTTCCAAGGGAAGGAAGAGATGAGGCAAGCTAAGCAGGTTTAGGATTTGCTAGTTAGAATGATTTCAGCAGTGCTCTGGGGTGCAGGGACTGACCCTAATAACCCAGTACCTGGCCCCTGGGGTGAGGAGGGAAAGTGGGTAGTGACCTAAAGACTGAAAGCCTGATAAAAGAGGTAGTTGGGGGGCAGGGTAAGGGGATGGGTGGAATGAGGACTAGTTGGTTTGCATATGAAGGGTGTGTTTACCATCTCAGAGTTTACTAGCCTTGGGAGCTGCAGACTCTTCAGGGTCAGCAAAGCCCCAGATGTCAAAGCATCAGAAAGTCAGGGGGGGAAAAAGACGTGATTAATATACTCACTCTCACTTATCCATCCATCCATCCATCCATCCGACTATCCAGTCATCCATGTGTTTATTGAGTTTCTGCTATGCGGGGTGCTGACTTAGGCACCTCTGTAGGCCTTGCTCCGATTCTTCAGTACGCGGCTGAGATCTGCATGCTCAGGAGAGTCTGTTCCTTGCCTACCAGCCTCATCTCAGAAGCACAGGTTTCGGGAACTGGACCAGGATTTCCTCCGTTCACTTTCTGTATGCAGGTCTGCCTTGTTGCACATGAGTCAGGGCTCAAGGAATTGCAAAGAGGTACTCTGTTTAGGTGCTATCCAAAATATTTAACAATGCAGTGGCAGAGGAGCTAAGTAGATGCACAACCAGATGGATGCCTTTGGTTGAACATCACCTGCCTGGGTGAGACCAGACCCTGCTGTGCTGCTGGGGGGGGGGGGGGGGGGGGGGGGAGGGGAGGGGGAGTTGGGGGGGGTGGGACTGAGGCAGAGTCTGTGCTCCCTGTCTGCCTACATGGAACCGGCAATTGCTCTGGGTCTCAGAATATTTCTTTGTTGCTGAGGAGTGAAAACTGCAGACAGATTGAGTGGGGGAGCTGGTATTTGGGTAGCAGTTCTCACGTTTATCATCAACAATAATGATGATTAGTCATCATAATAATTAATAATTATTTACACTTGTATGGTGCTTATTTGTGGAGTATTTACTCCATGCCAAGTGCTTTTAAAACAGCTTATAATTGTAGCCAAAATTTACCAAGCTCTGCTGGAGGCCACTCACTTCTGTGCTTAGAACTGTCTGGACATCACCATGGTTAATCCACACATCATCCACACATTCCTCCCTTTTACAGGTGAGGAAAGAGGCTAAGTCTCAGAGAGGTTAAGTAACCTATCCAGGGCCACCCAGTGAGTTAAGTGGAAGAGGTGGGTCTCAATATTCAGTCTATCTGACTTCCTCTCAGGTCTCTCCTGTGCCCAGCCTAACCCTTGGCCCTGTGCATTCTTGTTCCTCGGGGATCAAAGAGAAGGGTCAGGGCCTGGGGTGGTAGGCACAGGTGTTCGGGCTCTGGGGAGCTCCATGACCTGCTCCTGGGTCCTGGCTAAGGAGTCTTTCACTCCTTTTTTTAACCTTTCTATTCTCAACTGCCCATCTTAGATTTATTCTCCCACTTACTTATCCATTCCTCATTCATGACTAAGCCTATTCTCCAGTCCCTCTTCCACGATTCTGCCCAACTGTGCTCTGCACCTCTGAAGCCACCCACTCCAGATTTCTGGGGACACAGGAAAAATCGTTAACAATCATGTATGAATCCTGGGGCTTTCAACTCATCATCAGAGGTTCAGTGACTGCTACTGCCAGAGAGGGACCCTTTCCAGGAGGAAAGTAAAGGCAGGTCCAGGGGTGACTTTCTTCTGTAAGAACATTGTTTCTGCTCCCCAATACTGCTGGTCCTCACAACAGTTCTGTGACATGAACAGGAAGGAGGGTGCTACTGCTGGCCCTAGGGGGGAGTTACAGATCTCGGCTCAGTTTCCTCATCTGCAAAATGGGGATACCAACACCAGCCTAATGTTTTGAACTTGAGCTCAGTCGCTTCAGTTATGTCTGATGCTGTACGACCCTATGAACCCTATGAATGGGTTGCCATGCCCTCCTCCAGGGGATGTTCCTGTCCCAGGGATCAAACCCGCATCTCCTACACCTCCTGCATTGCTGGCGAGCCACTGGAGAAGCCCCAGTGGTTTTCAGTGAGGGTTAAACATGTCAGTGTATTTCCCAGACCACAGCAAAGCACTATATAAATGGTGACTATGATTGTCGTCTTGGTTACCATTGTTGTCATTGCTTTCCATCCTAGCTACGTGACTTTGGGTTTACCTTTCTGAGTCCATTTCCTCCTTTTTAAAACAGGGATATAAAAATTGCCACTTGGGGTCTTGGGAGGTGTTTCACATAAAGCACCTTGCTCAGTGGGTTTCCCAGGTAACGCTAGTGGTAAAGAACCTGCCTGCTAATGCAGGAGACATAAGAGAGACCTGGGTTTGATCCTTGGGTTGGGAAGGTCCCCTGGAGGAGGGCATGGCAACCCACTCCAGTGTTCTTGCCTGGAGAACCCCATGGACAGAGAAGTCTGGTGGGCTACAGTCCATAGGGCTGCACAGAGTTAGCAACTGAAGCAACTTTGCACACATGCACACGTTGCACTGTGCCCACCTCTCAGTAGGTGCAAAGTTAATCACCATTCTCTTTCCCCCTCTCCTCTTCCCCCATTCACATGTATCACCAGCCCCGAGGCCCAGGGAGGTGATTTCTGTGGCTGTCACAGCAAGCCGGTGATCAGGCTAGAAATAAAGCCTCAGACTAGACTGGGTTGGCAGAAAATGCCCATCTCTGTTGCTCGGTCTACATTTTGATTGCATTTCAGCTAAATCTGTTTGTCCCCAGTGGTCTTGGCTCTCTGAATCCCTCCTCAATCCGTGTATACCTACCAATTACTTGGCGGAGAAGAGTCCAGCGTAGTTCTGAAACAGGGACATTCGGAGCTTCATGGGTTTCTTCCGGCTGGATTATGGTGCAGGCATTAAAATCTTTAGCAAGCGACAAAAGAAAGGCAGTGCGGAAATGATAACTATTCTTTCTGAGCTCCATTAATTCCCGTCTTTAGGCGGGATTGCACCAGGAGGCTGACTCATCCCAGGTGGTGAGGCTTCTGTGGGGGCTCATCTCCCACCACTGTGTCTGCCTCCCTGTAGAGCCCACCACCCTTTTTCTCCTTCGTGGGGTCCAGATTGTCATTGCAGAAGGGGCCAGATGCAGAGCTCTCCAGAGCTTAAGCTCCCCACCCTCTGCCATCGCTTAGCCATATGGCGGAACACAGCAGCACCGTGGGTGGTGGGTCCCCAGGCCACCCTTCTGCCCAGGGAACCTCGAAGAGCTCAAGCGTCTTTGCACATGAGGCCTGTAGGTGGCAGCAGCTCCCGGACCCAAGAAGATAATCTGTGTGGGGGAGAGGGGTTGAGCCTGGAAGCAGGCTTGACTTGGAAGCACCTGGGGATTACAGGTGGAGCCTGGGATCAGTCTGGAAGGCTAATCAAGACAGCATATCAACACTAGCAAGGGCAAGACTAGGAGGAAAGTTGTGAAAGGGTGGCTGTAAACCCGGACTGCCTAGTTTAAATACTTGCTCTGTTGCTTTCTAGCTATGTGACCAAGAGCAAGTTGCTTCCCCTGCTCCCCTGTGCCTCAGTTGCTCCATCTGTAAAATGGGAATCATGGAGTAAGCAACTCAAAGGATTGTTTGAAGGCTAGATTAGAAATTACTTGTCAAGGTAACTATTCAATAAAGACTAAATCTATGGTGAAAGTCCCTCTCATCAAACAATGAGTAGGCTGTAGAAAAATACTGTGGCTGCATTGTCTTCTCCGAGCTTGGGTCACCACGCAGTCTGATCAGTGGGAACCATGGGTCCAGAACCCAGGTCACAGGCTGGGTAAGGGAACAGGACCTGAGCGAGCTGACCTCTGCACAGGGCCTGGCAGCTCCTTCCCAGCCCTGCCGGGCTTAATCCTCAGATACTGAAGTCCTGGGCCTGCAGTGCTGGCTCCTGACGAGGTGGGGGAGGGTGGGGACAGGGAGAAAGGAAGCCGAGGACAGGCTGCTTTCCACACAGTTAGCTCCTGACAGCACCTTTTCATTAAACCACCTCTTTTGAAAGGCGTAATTGAGGCTTTGGTTCCCTTCACTGCTGTCTGCTTGTTTTCCAAAGAACTGCCTTGGTGCCCCTTGGAGCTTCTGACAGATTTTCAGAGCAACAATTAGGGAATCCAACGAGTGCGTGTGATGTAGCCTCTGCTCAGATGCATGGTGTGCCTCAGGCCTTGGGACAGGTCGGGCTGGATGGGATCACAGACCTGCCTGCTTAGACCGTAGGGCTCGGTCTCAGGGATCCCAGGAAGTGAGGAGGCTCTTTTCTGAGGGGTCCCCAGCTCCCATCCTGTTTTTTCCATTCTTTCGTCTTTCCTTCCTGCCAGTATTCTACTGGCTTTGAACTTAAAGGCCCTAGAAATACATTCATTAGGTAGATAGCACTTCTTATCAAGAAGGCTTTGGGCTCTGTCTGTAAAACAGCCCCGAAGTCCAACAACACAGGAACAGAGGCTTTGGCTGGCCCGTGAGGGTTTCAAAGGCTGCAGATCTGACTCCTAGCCAGTGATTGAATCCCCTTTGCAACCTCCTCTCCAAGTGGTGCTGCCCTCTCTAACGGCGAGTGATGCAGAACTCAGGACCTTCAGAAGCAGCCAGTGATTATCTGTCGAGGTAGCTCGGATTGGTTGGTTGGCTCCAGGGACATGGGGACGAGGCCAGAAGCTGCACCTGTCCAGGGATATTTTTTAGAAATATTTATTTATTTACTGGCTGCATCAGGTCTTAATTGTGGCAAGCAGGATCTTTGTTCCGGCGCGCAGACTCTAGTTGAGGTGCACATGCTTGGAAGTTGTGGCGCTCAGGCTTAGTTGCCTTGCAGCGTGTGGGATCTTAGTTTCCTGACCAGGGATCGAACCCCCATCCCCTGCACTGCATGGCAGATTCTTAAGCACTGGACAGCCAAGGAAGTCCCCAGGGATATTGAAGTAGCACTATTATTCTCCATCAGGGGTGGGCCAGCAGGCAGTCCTGGGGAGAGGGGTGGGGTTGCTGTAAATATGAAAAGCTCAGTTCTGCCCTCCAGGAACCCGAGCAGCTCAGTAGAAACCTGTCTTGGGTCCAGCTCTTTGAGGAAACGGGAGACAGTTTGGGCATAGCATTCGGGGTGCAGGGGGTCATGAACTCTGTATGAGAAAGGGCACTCACACTGCATCCCACCCCATAATCTAACCTCAATCCTTACAACCGCCCTGGGAGTTGGGTCTCATCACCTGCATTTCATGGCTGGAAAAACGGGTGCCCAGGGAGGCTGTGTACCTTCCCCGGTTTCCAGAGGCCTGGCCCACTTTGTGGCTGTGTGTGGGCTGGCTGAGGCAGGGTGCTCCACCCCTGGGGGCTTTTGCTGCTTTCCTCTTGGGCTGCTGCGCCCGGCTTCGGTACCACCGTTCGTGTGTGGGGACTGCTTGCGTGTCTGTCTGGTATTGGGCAACAGGACTTCCTGTTTATCTGTCACCAGGGGCTCTTTCACCACCATTAAGCCTGCCCTCCTGGAGGCCGAGCGTTCTTCTCAATTCTTTCTGCATAATCATTCTCTGGTTTCTTCAGGGATGGGCAGACTCCTGTCACCCAGAGCCATTTCCCCACCTGGGTTCCCTTCAGGGCCTGAGGGGGCCAAGAAGCCCTGAGCCCCTCCCGGGGGACCTCACCCCATGACCTTGTGAGGTTGACTCACTCCCTTCCTGAGGCCAGCCACAGCCCCAGCTGCTGCCTTTGCAGCAGTTATCTTGCCCAAGGGTGCTCAGGTTTCTCTTTCTATCTCAATCCTCTTGTGGACTCAGAATCTTCAAATGGGGGGTAGTGGCCTCAGACAGACCCAGGGGTGAACGCCACCATCTGTCCTTCTTTAGTTGTGTGATCTTGGGCAGGTCACTGCTCCTCTCTGGGCCTCAATTTCTTCAACAGGAAAACAAGAATAAAGACTAAAAAAATCAGAATTAGTTAACACTATGATTTTACTGTCTGTGTATCAGGTATTATATATTTTTTCTCTGAAAAAACAATCTTTGTTTGTCCTTAGGTTTTGGAGAATATGCTGGCTATATTTTCTAGGTCTGTATTTTTTCCTTTAGCACTTTTAAAAATTGGAATATAATTGCTTTACAATGTTGCGTGAGTTTCTGCTGTGGAACAACATGAATCAACCGTTTGTATATATATATCCCCACCCTCTTGAGCCTTCCTCCTACACCCCCCCCACCCCCTCTTCCACCCATCTAGGTCATCAGAGAGCATCTAGAGTCTGTCACAGAGAGTGAAGTAAGTCAGAAAGAGAAAAACAAACATTGTATATTAATGCATATATATGGAATCTAGAAAAATGGTACTGATGAACCTATTTGCAGGGCAGGAATAGAGATGCAGAGATAGAGAATGGACACAGAGGGGAACAGAGCGGTTGAGACGAATTGAGAAAGTAGAATTGATGTGTATACACTACCATGTGTAAAACAGGTAGGTAGCGGGAAGCTGCTATATAACGCAGGATTTCAGATCAGGCATTATTCTAAGGACGTTACATACATTCTCTCATTAAATCACTGTAACAACCATGTGAAATCATTCATATTTTTTAGCCCCTGTATTTTAGACGAGTGAGGTGAGATCACACAAGCAGTTATGGCAGAGGTGGGATACAGGAGGAGTCAGATCTACAGTCCTTATAGGGGTGCTGTGTCTCAGGGAGGCACATGTTTGTCTAATAAATTATGTCTCTTTTCCCACATAAGGAATAAAGGTAATGATGCTTGTATGTGCCCTGTGCTGAGCTTGGCATATAATAGATGCTCTTTAAACCTTCCTTGTCCTCCTTGCTTTCTTCGTCCACTTCTGGCTCCCCCACCCCTTTCTTTCTTGCCCCCCATGTGGACACATTGAGGCTACAGCAAAGGGGCCAGCAGGCTGTGTCTGAGGCAGGCTGGTGGGAGAAGCCTGAGCCGAGGTCTCTCACTTCCCGCTGTCCCTCTGCATCGGGGACGGCCAGCAAGCAGTTCAGCCCAGCAGCAGGCACGGGCCCAGTGTCCCTGGAGCTGACACACATCTCTGCTTCCAGGAGAGTAGGAGGGTGTAGCAATTGTCCATGGGAGGCTGTCAGTAGGCCTGGGGTCACAGGGTTCCTCCCACGTGCTCTGGGAAGGTTGTCTGCCTCTGTTTATATCCATTTCCTCACGGACGCGCTGGAGGTTAGAGGTCACGTGGCGTGGCATCTGACTGTAAAGGGGAGAGCTGACCCAGCCACTGGGATCTGCTGGGGAGACTTCCATTACCTCCCACAACCATATAGATAACCAAGGCCTTAGGTAGAATTCATATTTTCCTAATCTCTTTCTTTTGGTTTCTCAAAACCCTCAACCAGCTCAACCCCAAGGGGCAGCCAGTTACAGTTCCCCACAGACAGACCCAACCCTGCTGGAACTCTGGGGAAGTTTCAAGAACCAGTTTGACCACAAAACCGAGAAGCAGGTCTGTTAGGCCCTATCTGGACAGAGTGGTCATGGTAGCTGTCAGATGGGGATCCAAATTAGTCATGGGAGGAACAGGAGCCAGGCTGGGGGTGGAAGCAAGCCCCGATGGGCTCTACTCCAGGGCCTGGGATCCAGCTGGGGCAGGAGCAGAGGCTGTGTTGCAATTTCACTGCAAATCAACTGGGCCATCTCTTGTGGGTAGCACTGTGCATTGCTGCCAACCCTTGTGTTTTTTTTTCATACATATGGAGATGCTATCACATGGCCCAACCGCCTTTAGCATCGGTGTTGTGAGATGAGGCTGGAGGGAAGTTGTATGATAGGCATTCTTGGCCCAGCCAATGGCTCTGGCGGGGAGGGGTGGAGGGGGCCAAGATGCAGCCAGTGTTTAGACAAGTTGGAAGCAATGGTTGGAGGAGCCCTGAGCCAGAGGTCCCCCTCACCTCGGGTCAGAGTAGGCCTCTGGATCTGTTTTCAAGAGAAGAGGTAAACACTGACCACCAGCACCACCATCCCCATTTAAACTGTTGCTGGCTGTGACACACAGTAGCCAGCTCATCAGCCTGAGGCTGTCACCTCCCGTCTGGGATGCACAGTGCCTGGAAAGGCAGCGAGGTGTGGTAGGATGAACAGCAGCTTTGGAATCTGACCAACCTGAAATTAGGTCTCAGCTCTGCCTGAAACACTGGCTGACCTTGGGTGAATCGCTTAACTTCTCTGGATCCCATTTTACTCATCTCTGAAAAAAATAAAACAGTAAGAGTTTCTAGTCAGGGTCATTGTGAAAAATAATGATAACGTGGGAGGAGGGATGGCATACAGTAGGAGCTCAGTAAAGGTTAAGCACTCTTCTTCCTCCTCTTACAAAACACACAGTCCTTCAGCCACTTCTAGGTGTATCCTCTTAATCTTGGTTATTGGCTGAAAGGCCCCATTGCCTGGCTGCCTCTGCCTAGATGAGGGATCAGCAGACTTGCTCTGTTAAGGGCCATAGAGTAAATATTTCAGGCTTTGCAGTCCACATGGTGTGGTGTCTATGGCAGCTACTCCTCTCTGCTATTGCAGTGCAAAAACAGCCAGAGGTGGTTTGTAAATGAACTGGTGTGCCTGTGCTCCAATAAAACTTTATTTGCAAAAACAGGCTGTGGGCCAGACTTGCCCATAGGCTGCGGCTGACCAACCCTTGGCCTACAGTTTCAAGTCTAAACACACCAGCTTATCTCCCAAGGAACTCCCCCAGGCTCGTTTCACTTTGTCCATTCAATAAGTTTTGTAATTCCTCTCTCAAATCTTCCGCAATCCACTGAACAGGACTCCTTTTGGTCTTTTGCTCATGAAGGGTTAGGCTTCCCTCCAAAACTTTGCTTATGCTCTTTCCCCTGTTTTCCCATTTCCTCTCTGCCCTTCTACATTCCACCTCCAATCAATCTTACAGGTTGTCCTATAAAATAAAGGGCTCAAATCAAGGTCTCTTAAGTCACATTGGGTGAACATCCCTCAACAACCTTCAAGGTCACCGTCCACAGTATCACTCCCTTGGCAGGGCTCCCAGATCCGTGCCATTGATGCCAGCATGGCCCTCGTGTGGACCCCTGGATTGGATTGGTGCCCCAGTTTCAATGATAAGCCCTTGAGGCTTAGTCTTCAGCTTTCCTCCATCCACCGCATGACAACTTGCACTTTCACTCAGCTTGATATTTTCAGGAGTTCCTGTGTATAGGGATCCAGAAAAGCCTCAGGCATTATCTCTGCAAATATTGCCTGTCTCTCACTCTCCTTATTCTTTCCTTCTGGGGCTCCAGTTTGGTTGTAGCTTATCCTCTGTATCATATTCTCCTTGTTTTTTATTTTTTGTCCTCTCTGTTCCATTTTCTGTTTTGTTTTGTTTTGCTCTTCCCATATAGCTGGGCAATTTCTTTAAATCTCACCTCTAATTCATTGGTTCTTTATCTTGTCTTGTATATCCATTGAATTTTTAGTTTCATAGATTGTATTTTTCTCATTTCCAGAAGTTCTATTTGAGCCTTTGTAAACACCTGCCTGTAAATTTTGGTAGTTTCTTATTCCTTTACCATTTGTCTTTGTTCTGTCTTTTAAGCCTTTAAGTATTTTATACACAGCTATTTTATGATCTATCTTATTATTCTAATATTTTAAGTCTTTGAAGATCTAAATCTATGTTTTTCAAGTGAGGGCAATTTTTCTCCTTCAAGACATTTGGAAATGTCTGGAGACATTTTGGTTGTCAAAGCTGGTGGTATCTGTGTGTGTGTGGGGTGTGTGTGTGAGTGTGCACACACACTTCTGGCCTTTAGTGGGTGGAGGCCAGGTATTCTACTAAACATGCACAGGATGGCCCTCATAGAAAAGAATTAACTGGTCCCAAATGTCAATGGCTCTGAGGCTGAGAAATCCTGGTTGAAATCTGTGGCTTGTTGTCTCTGCTGACTCTAGTTCATGGTGACTCATTGCTTTGAGTGCAGGGCTTTTTTTTTGTTTTTTGTAGTTTGGCAAATCAAAGTGGGAACACTTTACTCTAGAGGATGTGTATTTGCTTCTTCTAACCACCAGGGGGCACTGCCAACCTGGGACCGATTCACTATTCTGGCTTGGGGGTTCTGCATCACATAGGTAGCGTAGATTCAAACCCCAGACTTCCATGAGAACTGGCAACATGAAATTTTGTGTGTTAGACTTGGATGATCTGGAGCTGACATTCATTTGCTGACTTTGGATTTCTCCACATCAACTAATGAGTGAAGATCTGAGCCTGGACTTAACAAATGTGGCTTGAGTAATACTTGCGTTCAGTCCACCCTCCGTCATGTGTGCGTGGATGTGACTATGCTGTAGTATTTTGTCCTACATCGTATCTTAGAAGTAAGTAGAAAATTAAAAAAAAAATTCAAAACCTAGCGTAGGAACAGTAGGTTCCCTAATCTTAATGGAGATTATTTGGCATGACTAAGGCCAGCCTCAGGGACACCAACACTTCCCTTAACTTGATGGCATCCACTGTGTGCTCAATGATGAGAGGAGGAATGATATTAAATACAGGCACATCACGCTGGCGTTGTGTTGTCAGAAATCTCTTTTCAAAGTGAAGCTTAGTAAATCATCTATGTGTGTGCTATGTCGCTTCAGCTGTAGTGAAGCATCTTATGTCTCCTGCATTGGCAGGCGGACTTTTTACCACTAGAGCCACCTGGGGGACCCCAAGTCATCTATGCTTCAATAAAAAAAAAATAAGGTAAGGTTTAGAGATCATCTTGCAATACAGTCCCTTACCCATAGTTCCACAATCCAGAGAGATCTCAAACATCAAAAGCTGATTTTGTCAGATTAGCACAAGCTCATTTGACTGCAGAATCTGACTTGAACTGACCTGTGGCTAACTAGTCTTCATATTCTATATGAACATTCATGCATTTTGCTACAGAAATATTGGGTATGTGCCTGAACATAAGGTACTGCCCCAGATTCTGCTAGATCTCCTACATTCCCCGGTGGCTTAGTGGTAAAGAATCTGCCTGGAATACAGGAGCCACAGAAGATGCGGGTTCGATCCCTGGGTTGGGAAGATCCCCTGGAGGAGGGCCTGCAACCCAGTCTAGTATTCTTGCCTGCAGAGTCCCATGGACAGAGGAGCCTGGTGGACTACAGTCCATGGGCTTGCAAAGAGTCAGATATGACTGAAGCGACTTAGCATACATGCATGCGCTATATGAGATACAGACTCTGTCCGTTAGCACCAACTAAAATCATAAAATTTCTGATTTCCAAAACACACATGGCTTCCAGGGTCCTGTAAGGGTTGGTATGCTATGTGATTAAGTTTCAAGGAAAGGATTCCCTCAACCCCTCCTCTCGCAACCACCACACCTGTGAGGATACATTTGAGCACACAATTGTTCAATGTTTTCCAGTGCCCGTCGGATGACAGTAAAGACTGTATTTCCATGATTAGCATTGCACAATCATCACAAGGTGAGTGTACAGGGATTTGAGTGGGATATGTTTCTTTGGGGTTCTTTTACCTCTTGGACAATGCTGGACCTGTAAAGAGGACAAAATATAAATATTCAATGTCTCCTTCATAAATCCTTAGTTAGTGTCAAAGAGTTTGTCAAGAAACCTTTTATGTTTGTTTTTACATTGGCAGCAAGAGTGCAGAAATATACTTTTATTATAAAAATAGTACTCAAAACATACAGTGTAATATAGGAAACTTCTCCTTTACCAAACACCCCTGATACCCTTCCCAGGAAATAACCCTGTCAGCACTTAAAGCAAATATTTCCTGTTCCCTTTCTGGACTGTGCTTAGTCGCTCATTCATGTCCGACTCTTTGAGACCCCATGGACTGTAGCCTACCAGGCTCCTCTGTCCATGGGATTCTCCAGGCAACAAAACTGGAGTGGGTGGCCATGCCCTCCTCCTCCAGGGGATCTCCCTAAGCCAGGAATCGAACCCAGGTCTCCTACATTGCAGGCAGATTCTTTATCAGCTGAGCTACCGGGGATGCCTAAATATATATGTGTAATTATATGCACTGGCTTCCCCAGTGGCTCAGCAGTAAAGAATCCACCTGCAATGCGGGAGACCTGGGTTCGATCCCTGGGTTGGGAAGATCCCCTGGAGGAGGAAATGCCCACTTCAGTATTCTTGCCGGGAAAATTCCATGGACAGAGGAGCCTGGCGGGGTGCAGTCCACGGGGTCTCAAAGAGTCAGATATGACTAAGCATGCATGCATGCATATAATTACTCACTGAGCTGTTTTTTGTATAAGTGGGGTTGTGCTATACTGTATATTGTTCTGAATTGTGCTTTTGTTCATTTAGTTATACGTCCTTTCATATTGGTACTCATAGAACTACTTTACTCCCTGGTATAGAAATATTGTGATTTAAAGTAATTCCTGTTTTGGATAGATTTCCAGAAGTTGTAAGGCTAAGTCAAAGGATATGTACATTTCAAATTTTGATAGGAACTAACCATTTGTCTTTTAATAACCTTCACTAATTTATAGTTCATAAGAGTGATTGTTTCTCTGATGTCTTTTCTTACCAACATTTGATGTTATTAATCTTTTTAACTTCTGCCAACCTGATGCGCAAAAATACAATCCTGTATTTCCCAACTTCCTTGTGAATCTGAGCATCTCTTCTCCATTTGTTGGCTGAACATGAATATATCTTTAAAAATAAGTTGTTTGTCTACAGTCTTTGCCCATTTAAAAAAAAAAGCATTTACCCCTTTTTTGACTTCCCTGGTGGCTCAGTAGTAAAGAAGCCACCTACAATGCAGGAACCGAAGGAAATGAGGGTTCGATCTTTGGGTCAGGAAGATGCCCTGGAACAGGGCATGGCAACCCACTCCAGAATTCTTGCCTGGAGAATTCCACGAACAGAGGAACCTGGCAGGCTATAGACCAAAGAGTTACAAAGAGTCAGACACGACTGAAGTGACTTAGCCCACACAACCTTTTCTTAGTGACTTCTAAGAACTCTTTATATATCCTTTATTTAATCTACTGTCGTTTTTAAAAAAGACTCCATTTACTTTTTGTTTATTTTTGGTTGTTCTGGGTCTTTGTTGCCGTGCATGGACTTCTCTGGTTTCAGAGAGCAGAGGCTTCGCTTGTTGCGGCATGTGGGCCCAGTAGGTGTGGAGCATAGACTTAGTTGTCCTGAAGCATGTAGGATCTTCCCAGACCAGGGCTCGAACTTGTGACCCCTGTGTTGGTAGGCCAGTTCTTATCCACTGCACCACCAGGGAAGTCCCCCCTGTCTTTTTAATTGAGGTGTATTTTACATACAGTGAAACATGTAGATCTTAAGGGGAGGGTTTGAAGATTGTTGACAAATGTACACACACACACATAATCATCACTTAAGTCATGGCACAAACATCTCCCTGCTCCCGAAAAAGTTTCCCTGAGGTCCCTTTCTGGTCAGGACCCCTCAAGAGCAACTGTCTTACTGATTCCTATCACGAGTCATTAGATTTGACTCTACCTGAGTTTCCTGTAAATAGATCATATTAGCTGGCCAAAAAGTTTGTTTGTATTTTTCTGTAAGATGTTACAGAAAACCTGGACAAACTTTTTGGCCAATCCAATACGAGCAGACACTTTCATGCCTGTCTCCCTTTGCTTAACAAACTATTTTTGAAGTTCACCCATGTTATCTGTAGTTGGTTCCTGTTAATTGCTGAGTGGTAGGCCATTGTCCCATGGGTCGCCCATTGTCCTGGGTAATAAACATACGGGTCATTTCTGGTTTAGGACTACAAAGAATAAAGCTACTGTGAACATTTATACACAGGTCTTTGTGTGGACATGTGTTCTCATTTCTCTTGGGTAAATACCCTGGAGTGGAATAACTGGGTCACAGGGTGAGTGTATATTTAAGCTCTACTAGAAACTGCCAAACAGTTTTTCAAAGTGATTGTACCTGATGTGTTTTAAATATATTGCAAACACTTTTGCCATGTCTGCTGCTTGTGTTTTAACATTGATTAGGGTGTCCTTTGTCATAGAGTTGTTTTGCATTTCTATAAAACAACCTCAGTCTTTTATGTATTTTGGGGCTTGCGTCTTATACAGGAAGGCATAATATTAAATATATATATATATATTAAAGTTCTTTAGTTTGTTCTTTACCTTTTGCTCTGTATTCTATCTAGAATTTAATATTTTAATATGATATGAGAGAAATATCTTTATTCTAGCCCAAATCATACAAGGCAGGGATTATTATCCCATTTTACAGATGAGGAGACAGAGACTCGGAGGGATTATGTGACTAGCTCAAGCCACACAGCTAGCAGGCAGTAGGTCTGAGATTTAGAAGCAAATGTGTCTCCTTTAAATTTGTTTCATCTCACAGAACTCTAGACTTTCATCTGCACCCTAACATAAATTCTGTAGAAAAGAAGGGGAAGTAATAATGCATATACATGAACACATATGCACATATATATATAAAAAGACACAAAATAAAAAACCAGAAGCTAATAGAGGGGCATGGAAACAGGGTGGAGAAGATTGATGTGGGAGTAAAATTGCTCCAAATATGGTTTTTAATATAGTTTTGTGTTTTTAACCAGGTACATGATTTGTATGTTCATAAAGTTAAATCAAAAATAGGAAGAAAAGAGAGAAAACTCCAAAATTGTTCACAAATGCAAACAAATAAACCTGACTGTAAATTAATTTAAGAGCCTAACTGTACAACAAAAAGAATAATTTCAAGAAACTTGAAAAAAATACCTTGACCATACATCTGAGGTGAGATATAGTTCACTAAAGAAGTCTTTAGTTTACTTAGTACATTTATAATTAGTGGTGATGATGATACAGTAATTTGGGAAATATGTTATGCATATCATAAAATCAAGTAAATAAGTATGTTTATTAATGCTGCTAGAAACTAAGTCTGTGTGAGAGAAAAGAGATTCAAATATTAAACTAGCAACAGCAAAAGAGTTAAGAGAAGAAGTGGATGGTTAAATTTGAACTGATAATATTATAAACTGATTTCAGTTTCTGCACCTTTGTCCACTGAAAGAGCTTAGAAGCAAGAACTCCAGGAGCAATGAGACCACCCAGTGTCCGGTCTTGATTTCTAAGACCACTAACCACCTAAAGGAACTAAATCTTTCTGGAGAAGCAGTTGATTCCAGATTCGAGGAAAGGAAAGTACAAGGTAAGTTGAGGACATCTTATGGTTCCAAGAAGCAAGTTCAGTTCAGTTGCTCAGTTGTGTCCAGCTCTTACCATCCCATGGACTGCAGCTTGCCAGGCTTCCCTGTCCATCACCAGCTCCCAGAGCTTGTTCAAACTCATGTCCATTGAGTCAATGATGCCATCCAACCATCTTATCTTCTGTCGTCCCCTTCTCCTCCTGCCTTCAATCTTTCCCAAGAAGTGAAGACGTGCCTAAAAATGAAGTCATGTCAGAAAGGTGCAGAAGTAGACTTGAAGGGATCCCTTTGGCAAAATTTGAGGCTTCTGAGCATCAGGAAGAAAAATGACTATCATCAATGAAACAACTAGAAAACTTGCTTGAAACTTCACATGAAACAAATAGAAAATCCATGAATTCAGTGTGTGTGTATGTGTAAGAGAAAGAGAGAGGGTGAGCTGGGAGAGGGGAGCTCTTCTTTTCAAAAGAATGCCAGCTGAGAACTGTAGAAGGAAGGATAAAGCTAGAAAGTCACCATTTCACAACCTCCAGTGTAATTCTTGATTTGGGCAGGGATCATTTATGGGTTCTAAAGGCCAATGAGTGAAGGGTTGTTGGGCAACAGGATATTTGTGCAGCTGCAAAGAGTCTCCCCAGCTTACTTACTGATTAAAAAAAGGAAAAATGACCATTACAACAGGCAACTATGGTGGCCATGCATTTATCCAACTGGTCAAATTTAGCATCATCTATTCATAGTAGGGCCACCTGGCATCACAGGCTTCCTAATGTGAGGTGATGTGCAGAACACACCTTACCTATGCAGTATTCTTGCCAACATGTTTAATCTCCAGCCCCAAATGCCAGATCATGGGATCAATAGGGGACAGAAGAACAAGTTAAATGACATCAAGAGAAAACAATCAGGCATATCCATGGTGTGGGCTGTCCTGAAAGACTATAAGGTTTGGACTGTTTTTTTAAAAAAGTTAATTAATTAATTTTAATTGGAGGCTAATTACTTTACAATATTGTGGTGATTTTTGCCAAACATTGACATGAATCAGCCATGGGTGTACATGTGTCCCTCATCCTGAACCCCTTCCCGCCTCCTTCCCCATCCCTTCCCTCTGAATCGTCCCAGTGCGCCGGCTTTGAGTGCCCTGTTCCATGCATCAAACTTAGACTGGTCATCTATTTCACACATGGTAATATGCATGTTTTAATGTTATTCTCTCAAATCGTCCCATCCTCACATTCTCCCACAGAGTCCAAAAGTCTATTCTTTATATCTGTGTCTCTTTTGTTGTCTTGCATATAGGATCGCCATTACCATTTTTCTAAATTCCATATATATGTATTTATATACTCTATTGGTGTTTTTTTTTTCTAACTTACTTCACTCTGTATAATAAGGTTTGGACTCTTTAAAAGGCCTATGCCATGAAGCAAAGGGGGAAACCCAGGCCATTTTAATGTGAAAGAGACACAATATCCACGTGTGATGTGGGAAGCTCCATTCAGTTCAGTTCAATTCAGCTGCTCAGTCATGTCCGACTCTCTGTGACCCCATGAATCGCAGCACACCAGGCCTCTCTGTCCATCACCAACTCCTAGAGTTTACTCAAACTCATGTCCATCGAGTCGGTGATGCCATCCAGCCATCTCATCCTCTGTCGTCCCCTTCTCCTCCTGCCCCCAATCCCTCCCAGCATCAGGATCTTTTCCAATGAGTCAACACTTCGCACAAGGTGGCCAAAGTACAGGAGTTTCAGCTTCAGTGTCAGTCCTTCCAATGAACACCCAGGACTGATCTCCTTTAGGATGGATTAGGTCCTGCTAAAAACAAACCAAAAGAAAAAGTGAAAGTGAAAGTCACTCAGTCATACCTGACTCTTTGCGACCCCATGGCAAGAATACTGGAATGGGAAGCCATTCCCTTCTCCAGGGGATCTTCCTGATCCACGGATTGAACCTGGGTCTTGTGTATTGCAGGGAGATTTTTTACTGTCTGAACCAATGGGGAAGCCCCCAAAACAAACCAAACAACATCTTTCATAGATCATTTGCTTGGTTGGTTGTGAAAACAAACCAACCAATCAAACAAAAGATCTATGAGAGAAATACTTGGGGCAGTTGGGAAATGTGACTATGGTTGGAAGGTGGAGGTGACATGAAATCATGGTGGGGAGTGGATTTTTTACTATGCACATCATCCTTGGGAGCTGAGCAACTGAAGAGTAAAATGTCATGTGGTCCATAATCCATCTTCAAGTATGTACCAGGTCATCTGACAGCCAATGCAAGCATGGCAACAGATTAAAATGGTCCAACAGGGCCAGGACCAGGATGAGGCTGGCAAGATGCCTCAGGGGCAGCCTTGAGGGAGTCATGCCTCTCAAGTTCCACCTGTCCCTGCAGACGCTGGAAGCAAGCCCTTCCTTTAGTGTCCCAGCAAAACACCTCACTGGCCTCGCTGTAGTCCAGGCTCTGTTGCTGAGTCAGGGGTATGGGAAAAGGAGTGCTCATTACATTATTCTTTCAGTCTTCCTGTATGTTTAGAAATGACAAACCAGTCCAAATGTCCATCCAGGATGAATAGCATATCTATACGGTAGAATAGGATTTAGCCATAAAAGGAGTGAAGCACTGATGCATATTATAAGTAGATGAACCTGCAAAACATTATACTAAAAGCAAGAAGTCAGACACCAAAGGCCACACGTTGTATGATTCCTTTTATATGATGCCTCCAGAAGGCCCATAGAGACAGAAAGCAGACCAGAGGTTCCCAGGGGAGGATGAGGGATTATCTCACATGTGTGGGACTTTTTATTGGTTGATAAAAAGTTTTGAAAGTAGAGAGAGCTGGTGGTTGCCCAGCATTGTGAATGCACTTAACACCACTGAATTGTACACTCTGGAGTGGTTAATGGTATGTTATATGAATTTCACCTCAGAAGAGTTGATCACAACAAATAGTTGAGGAGCAGAATAGTCAGAAGTCAGGTATAGGGACTTTTCTGGTGGTTTGGTGGTTAGGACTCGCAGGGAAAGTGGGTTTGATCCCTGGCCCGGTGGCTAAGATCCCACATGCCCTGTGGCCAAAAAACCAAAACATAAAACAGAAACAATATTGTAACAAATTCAATAAAGACTTTTAAAAATGCAGTCGGGTATAGAAACAATGCCTTTTCAAGAGTGATTACAACTGTACATGTCTGTATATGAAGGATGATCTCTCAAAGTCTTGGCCCATGGTCAGGTGGTGAAAGCAGTGACGAGAATCACTAGGTGATGCGACCTGGCATTGGCGGTCAGGTGACCTGGTGCATTCACTTCCCCTCTTGAACCTGGGTTTTTCGCTGTGAAATAGTCTCTGGGTTTTCCCCAGGTCCCACCGCTGCAGCTCCAAGTCTTTGCTTTCCCACAGGGTACGCTGGCCACAGGTTGGCCACATGGAGTGGGCCAGCCTCTCCGCACACCTCCCAGGGCACTGGGGCCCGGGGGGTGAGCTTGTAGGAACCTGATCTCTTGCCTTGGGAACTCTGAGGCACCTTTCCTGACCTGACCCCATCCCCCCAGAGCAGGGTTTGTGGGTGTCACTGTGGTGCCAAAAGTCCCACAGGTGATGTTGATTCAGCGGGGAGATGTGGTTGATGAAGCAGCTTCTGAGGGTTTGGGCTGAAGCTGTACCCCCACCTGACTCTCCCTGGGGTCACAGTGTCTCTGGCTCTAGCATTAAGGAGGAGAGCTGTGTGCTGGTGTGCGGGTGTATGGGATAAAAATTAACCACTGAGCCACCAGCGTTTTCTGAGCACCAACTCCATGCCAGTCACTGCACTAAACACTTTGCTCCCATCCTGTCATACAGCCCCTAACGGCCCTCTCACATAACAACCATGGCCAAGCCCATGTCACTAAAAGGAGAGGGTGGGTCACACAGGCTAGGTTAGTTCCCCAGGCATAACCAGCCAGATTCAGATCCACCGGGTGGGCTCCCAATGTCTGAGCACTCCAGGTGGAGACCCTAAACCCACACGGGCAGTGAACGAGCAGGAAGGGGATTGTTGTCTGTTGAACACCTCCTATGTGCCATGCTTCCTGACTTCAGAATCCAAATCTCACCAAATGCTCCCATGTGACCACATGCACAGGCAGTCTATGCTCAGGACCGTCTTACAGAGGAGGGAACTGAGCTCAGAGAAGGGGCTTGCCTAGACACAGCACAGCCCGGAAACAGGGGGTCAGGACTCCAGAGAGCTCTGCTAGGGGTCCCACTGCTGAGCGCTTTCTTCTCGGCGCTGAGAGTCCCTGTTGGTGTCTTTGGTTTGGGTTTCCCCTTCCACTGGCTTCTCTGAAGAGCATTTCAGCTTCACGGGTAACAGGAGCAGAAAAGGCTTGTTTCTGTCCAGGAAAAGAGGCAGGGCTGGTTGGTGGCCTGTGTGGGCAGCCCAGCAGAGACCTGGCTGGATCTCTGCAAGGTTGAGTCTCCCAGGGCAAACCGGGCAAGGAGTTGAGGACCCCAGCTGCTGTGGGCACTGCCTCCTTGGAGGTATAGCAACCTGGCTTTGGTGCTCCATGGAGGATGGTGGAGATGGAAGTTTCCAGAAGGGAGGACCCCTACCACAAACCAGGAGCATAAATAGTTCTCTGAAGGACTCTAGAGAAAGGACACAGAGATGGACAGAGTTCTCTGGAAACCCTTGTGAGTTCAGGGCAGGAGAGTTAATAGAACTCCCCCTACTTCTGTGAAGGGCTTCCCAGGTGGCACTAATGGAAAAGAATCTGCCTGCCAGTGAAGGAGACGTAAGAAACGCGGATTGGATCCCTGGGTGGGGAAGACCCCCTGGAGGAGGCCATGGCAACCCACTCCAGTATTCTTGCCTGGAGAATCCCATGGACAGAGGAGCCTGGTGGGCTACAGTCCATGGGGTCGCAAAGAATCAGACACAGCTAAAGCGACTTAGCACACATGCACACCCTTCTCTGAAGGGTCTCCACCAAACAGGGTTGGGCCAGGTCTGGGCTGAGGAGACAGGGTCATAGCCTTGTTTTGCACTGTCCCTTGTGGGCTGGTGTTGGGCCCTGTCCCGTGAGGAGTCGCAGGCTGGGGCCGTGTCTCTTGTGTGTTCCGCACGGGATCTGGCTGTAGAAAATGCTTCCAGATAGCCCTGGCTGCTCCATCTCACTAGGTGTGAACCACTCACTTCCTCTACCGCTCAGAGCAAAACCGGCTAAGTCTGGTTTACACCAGTTTCAGTCAGCCTTTACCCACCTCCTGGCCCCCAGGCAAGGCTGGTGTCTGTTCTGAGAGGCTCATGTCTATGCCTCTGGGGGTGAAGCCTCCTCCTGGGGCTGGGCACTGATGTCACCCCAAGGCATGGGAGGGGTGCTGGGGATTCCAGTCCTGGCCCAGAGGACACCATGGGGTGTGGGAGCAAGAACCCAGCAGTGTGTAGCCAGGCCTGAGTGAGGGGTGAGTAATGGCACTGACCTACGGCTGATCAACCCTCCTGCCCTCCTTCTCTGCACAGAGCAGGCTAGGACTTGCCCTGGGGAATTCCTAAGGGGAAAACTTGCTTCCCATGACCCCCTCTAAGGCTTTGGGGTTCAAACCACTTTGCAGGGCTCAAGCACTTACTTGGGATCCAAGGTATGAGAGTGTGAGGGCTGAAGAAGCGGGGGCTTTCAGGTAGGAAGAGGACCCCAGGCCTCTAGCCTGGGAGGAAGTACAGGTTCTAGGATAGCCCTCAGCTGAGGTGGTGGGTTCTGAAGTATTTGCCCCACCAGGGTGTGCCTGCCTGGATGCTTCCCTCCTCCTTCCCATGCATCTAACCCTCTGACCCTCCACCTATCAGCATCAGGTGAGTGCTAAATGCCAGACTCTGACCTAGAGTTTGGGAGTGAAAGTAAATTAAGACACGGTCCCTCTCCTCCCAGTCTGGAAGAGAGACCAACGGGAAAACAAATGGTCTAGGTCGAGGGGTGTGAAAAGCAGATGGCCATGTAGGCAAGCCTGGTGGAGGGGCTGGGTCTATCAGGGTTGAATTCTCCCCTGAGGGGCAAAGGAGGTCTTCCCAGGAGAGAAAATATTTGAGCAGTTTCATCCAGGGAGAAAGGAGAGGGGAAAGCATTAAAGGCAAAGGAGCTGGCAGGGGCACAGGCACTCAGGCCTCAGAGAGCTGAGTGTCTGATGTGCCTGGCAAATGGTCTGGGGAGATGACTCCATCAGTGGGGCAAGGAGTAGGAGGTGGTGCTGGAAAAGTAGGCTGGCCCAGAGTGAGGCCGCCTTGAATGCCACCGTGAGGAGGGAGGACATGGTCCTGTGACCACAGGGCGTCAGCGGGTCCCTTCTACAGTGGCTCCGTCTGCACTCAGAGTGTCTGAGGCATCGGCCCCTGCTTTCTCTCCGGCTCTCCCTCCCAGGCGTCAGTTCCCTGTGAGTTTATCAGTCTGGCTGCCGCTCAGGCCAGGGTCACATCTACACTGAGACGGCAAGCTCTTGAGGAGACCCCCATGGCAGGAGGCCTGTGGTCTGAGACACGCGTGGGCTCCCGGCTCGGCCGGAAGGGATGGCCTGAGCTCATCGTTCTTCTTGTCACAGCCCCGCCCCAGCCACGAACAAGTGAGTTCTTCCAAGGAGCTCCATGGTCTCAGCTCGGAAGTGGCCCGCTCGCCCGCCCTGGCCAGAGAAGAGCGGCTTTCGTGCCGGCCCTCCCACTGCCCAGCTTCTGGCCCAGGGCCATGGCGCCCTGTTATCTCCGGCTTTGTTCTGTCACCTTTTGTTACAAAACCTTGGAAGTTCTGCGAATCGGCTCGCCGGTTATCACGCTTCCCACAACCGACTGCCTGAGCCCCGGGGCCTGAACCGCAAGGCGACCGCAGTGCATCAGTGACTTCTGCTCTGGGCCCAGCCTGGGCGGGCGAGGGGGGCGGGTGGTGGCGGGGTGCGGCATGGCCCTTCCCCTCTGCTCCCCCTCGGCCTCCAGCTGGGCTCTCCCCACGCTTCCCTTTCTGTCATGTCTTCTGAATCTAAGAAACTGAAGTGAAGCCAGACAAGTCCTGGTGAGCCACTGCGGCTGATCCGACGTGGGGAGGAGCGCTGAGCAGGCCCCCGGGTGGGGGAGGGGACAGGACCGGCTGCCCACTGAATCAACCTGTTCTTCCCACGGAGCTCCCCCTCTGGCTTCCAGAAAAAGCTTTAACCAAGGGGCCTCTCAGGAGGGCAGAGGCTGAGGTGTGTGTGCGTGCTTGTGTGTAGAGAGAGAAAGTATATGTGCGCTGAGGAGAGAAAGCCCGTATGACACAGAAGAATTTATATGAGAGAGAAGATGTGACCATTAGCCTAGGTTTTTCTCCTCCTCCTCTGATCTTCTTCCCAGTGACTGTCATAGAAACTGCTTGATAGTAACTGCTTGCGTGTGCGCTCAGTTGCTTCAGTTGTGTCTGATTCTTTGTGACCCTATGGGCCATAGCCCACCAGGCTCCTCTGTCCATGGGATTCTCCAGGCAAGAATATTGGAATGGGTTGTCGTGTCCTCCTCTGCGGGATTTTTCTGACACAGGGATTGAACCTGCGTCTCATGTCTCCTGCCTTGGCAGGCGGGTTCTTTACCACTAGCACCACCTGGGAAGCCCAGTAACTGCTTAGGACAAGTTAATTGAGCAAATAGGGCTTCTCAGGTGATGCTAGTGGTAAAGAACATGTCTGCCAGTGCTGGAGACATAAGAGATGCGAGTTTGATCCCTGTGTGGGGAAGATCTCCTCGAGGAAGCCACAGCGATCACTCCAGTATTCTTGCCTGGAGAATCCCGTGGACAGAGGAGACTGGTGGGCTGCAGTTCACGGGGTTGCAAAGAGTCAGACATGACTAAAGGGACTGAGCATGCATGCATGCATTGAACAAAGAAATCAACCAGGGTCTGACATTTTACTACTTGAAGCTATAGTAGGCCCAGCAAGAAGCATGTTAGGGATTCAGGAACCCTTTACCCCTTCTTCCCTCTAGGTCCAACCTGTGAGGCTTACCTACCTGAGCCACAGTTCCAAGAAGGCCCAGTCTCAGTACATCGCAGGCCAGCTGAGCACCCAGCATCCTTGGGGAAGGGAGTGTGGTGTCCCCCACGCCTGAACGCAGGAAGCAAAAGGCAGGGGATGGCTCATGGCTGCTCTGCCCCTGCCCAGCTGAGATCCAGCCCAGGATGGGTGGGCTCACCACTCAGAGCAGCAGCTCCTTGGGAAGTCGCCTCCCCAGCTCACTTCTAAGTGGGGGAGGAGCAGCATCCCATTTTCTGTGAGCGGGTGGGGCTGGGGAGGAGGGGAGAAGTTCCTTCTCCTACAATTTCATCTGTTGAAACCCAAGGGCTCCTCCTTCCATTTGGACCACTGCTATTTTAGGAGAAATGAATCCAATTCAATGAGTGTCTGCTGATCGCCTAGCCGAGACAGAGTAATGATAATGACCAATGGCTCTTTACAGTTGATGAATATTGTCATCTCCAAGATCATATATGGGTGTCCCATCAAACCCGTGGAGCAGATAACTATTTCATTCCTGTCTTACAGATTAGGAAAAAAGGAGACTTGCTTAGGGCCACATGGTATGAGGATCAGGTCTGGCCAGATTCCCAACCTGACCACGCTCTGAGCTCTTGGGCAGAGGAAGAGGAGGAAGGGGGCCAGGAGGTTGAGGGTGGGATCATGACATAGGAATTTGGGGTTGAGGACAGCCACAGCCAGCAGGAGCAGGGATCTGGTTCTTGCTATTTATATGTTCCCAGAAAATGGCACATGTAGGTTAATATACAATTTCAGAAATCTCAGAGGTGCTCGCATGGGACAGAGATGGGAGCCAGAAAGGAAGAAAGGATGGTATTGAAGCCAGTGGGTAGCTCAGCTATTCTTGTCCTCCAAGTGTAATTCTTCACTCAGGGTGAAAGCAATTTCTGAATATAAAATAGATAACTAATGAGAATCTACGGTGTAGGGAATTCTACTCAATGCTTTGTGGTGACCTAAATGGGAAGGAAATCCAAAAAGGAGAGAATATGTGTATTCACATAGCTGATTCACTTTACTGTACAGCAAAAACGAACACAATATTGTAAAGCAATTATGCTCCAATAAAAATTTTTAAAAAAAGAAAGTAGGGCGAAACAATTCTGAATAAATGGGAATTTTCCTCTCAAGCCCAACACAAAACACGTGGAATTCAGGAGTACCCTGCTCTTGTTCGTAGCAGCTATGCTGTGGCATGTAGTCATTGACAATGATATCCCCAGCAAATGTCCCAGTGACAACTAAATCAAACTAAATCAACTAAAGCCGTGACCAACAGCATGGGAAAAAGAGGTAACACCTGTAAACTTCTATTGTGACGTAACATAGAAAGCTACTGTCCAGGTCCTGTACAATGCACATACTTGTTGACTTCATACTGTGATTGCAAGAAGAGCCCTCATTTGCTCTAAAATCTAAAGATACAATAATGTCCACCTGTGTTGTAAATTCAACCTAAAACTAATATACTCTCTTTCATAAGCATTATTGAAGAAACATTTTTTTATTGTGTTGCAATTCGGAACTATTTTCAAAGGCAATTAGGAAGGTTAATACCTGAGAAACAAAAATGACTAAAAGAAGCTGGAGCAGGTATCCCCCTTTTTTAAAGACAAATTCTCATGGCAAACAGGACCTTTCTGTTGCATGGTGCTGCCTTTGAGGCTGCATCCAGTGTGGTCACTGGAGAAGTAGTGATGCCCTCTTAGGGACAGCACAGCCCTGACCTGCACCTGGCCGTGACCTTGGGTAGGGACCCCTTCATTGTAAGCTGGGAACCTGACATGCCCAGAAGCACGGTGACCTGCTCAAGGCCCCCCCCCAGGATTCAAATGCAAGCCCAGGTCACGCTAGAGCCACCATTCTTTCAACTAAGCTGTGTCCTTTACTGGTAGAAATAGTGAAGTGAACAGCATAGGGCTGCTCGGGCATTAATTAATTGCAACAAAAGTGGGAATTGTTGAACAGAGGACCAGCTGTGCTTTCTTCCCCCCTGCTAGGCTGAGAGATCCAGGGCAGGGCTGAGGCAGATGCCCACGTCCCTGGTGGGTGTCAGACTGTGAGGCCAGCACCTGTCTCACCAGGCAGCCAGAGAGAGGCTTCCTTGCCCAGTCACCCGTTTCAGGTCTGTCTTTTCACTCCTGCCCTCTGGGCCCAGCTTGGGTCTGGGGAGCCGTGTGGCCTGGGGAAGGGAACACGTGTCCTTTGAGAGCTCACTCTGTGCTGGGGCATGCCGTGGCCCGCTTCCATCTGCATAGTAGCTCTGCCCGTTCCGAGTCATCAGGTCTGTTGGATGGGTAGGAAGCGGAATTTGTTAGGTGAGAGGCAGTAGGGCTCATAGTTAGAGGCACGGCCTCTGGCCTGAGCTGCTGGAATCCTGACTTTCTACTCACTAGACTAGAGCAAATGAAACTTAGCTTCTCGAAAGAGCAGTGTACTCTCTACACGCGGGGATAACAGGAGTGGATAATAGGAGTGTCTCAGTGATTGGGCCTTGGTGAAGATGTACGGGTGATGCTTGCAAAGCTCTTGGCGCAGTGCACAGCGCCCAGGAAGGGCTGATGCTATGCCAGCGAGAGTCGCTGTGAGGAGGAAGGGCCGGCTTTAGTCCCAGCTCAGCCTCTCTCCATACTGCCCGGGCACCACGTGCTAAATCCCTGCTCTGTGGTTTGTTTACTAGTTGCATGACCTTAGACAGGTCACTTTCCTGAGGACTCAGTTGCTTTTACTGTAGAGTGGGGATACTATTTTATAAGGTGGTGGTTGTAGCTCAAGGGAATTTGAAATAAAAACATTGACTCAACTGCTAAAAGTAAAATGCGTTTAGCTGATGTTTTATCAAGTGTTGGTCAGTGTGTTCGATTTGTCCTGGTTCTCTTTGGGGTTTCAAGTTGGTGTTCAGTTGCTAAGTCATGCCTGACTCTTAGCAACCTCATGGAGTGTAGCACGCCAGGCTCCTCCACCCTTCACTAATTCTTGGAGTTTGCTCGAATTCATGTCCATTGAATCAGTGATTCTATCTGACCATCTCATCTTCTACTGCTCCCTTCTCCTTTTGCCTTCAATCTTTCCCAGCATCAGAGTCTTGGGATTTAAAGTATAGAATCCTAACCCGTGACTCTCCTGGAGACCAAATAAGGGAAAAGATCAATACCTAATAAATGCACAAGATAGGAACGGAGGGGAGTGGGAAGGGAGCTGACTTTGTATTGATGCCTACTGTATGCCTGCCTAATGATGGGCATTTCAGAGATGTACTCCAGGTGTTCCAGCCCCCAAGCCTGTAACTAGAAAATCTTGGCTCATTTGCTTTCACTGTCCCCTAGTGCCAGATCTGAGTGTTCTCTGGATATTTCAGGGCCTCGTTACTCATGAAATCCACCACACCCTTCCTCTCCTGCTTGAATCCCCATGTCTGTGCCCACTCCCCCATCCAAACATGACCCTTGCTCTGTGAGGGGGCCACCCACCCTCTTCCACCAGGGCATGGAACACTGGCACACAGACCCTTCCAGGCAGACAGAGGATGGTGCCCATCTCCACCTCCATGGGCTGCAGGGCAGCTCTGCTTCCAGTAACCTTACAAAACCTTTTGACTTTTTAAGAAGTAATTTTATTTTATTAAAAAACTCTTGGGGGGGTTGTGCTAGGTCTTTGTTGCTGCAGGCAGGCTTTCCCTAGTCGCGTGGCCATCTAGCTGTGGTGCACAAGCTTCTCGTGGCTGTGGCCTTTCTTGCTGCAGAGCACCGGCTCTAGAGTTTGCGGGCTTCGGCAGTTGAGGCTTGTGGGCTCTTGAGCTTGGGCTCAGTAGTTGTGGCACATGGGTTTAGTTGCCCCACAGTAGATGTGATCTTCCTGGACCAGGGATCGAGCCAATGTCCCTTATATTGCAAGGCGGATTCTTAACCACTGGACCACCAGGGAAGTCCCATTTTGACTTCTGACTCTCCATCGTCTAGATCTTAGAGCTCAACCCTGTCCCAGTGGCTGGATGAGAAGAGGTCCCATATCACCTCGCTTTTTCTGCTGTCTCCCTAGACCAAGTACCCAATCCAACATCTCCTTTACTCTCTCTCCTAAAAAATAAAAGTATCTGGGCATTATCAGTGGATATCAAAAATAGTAGAGAGTACAGTAGCACTATCGCTTGTCCAAATAGTGTCTGGATTCAAGCATTTCCCAATGCCGTGCAGCATCTTTACCAAAACGCTGTGAGATAGATACTATTAACCCACTTTGCAGATGAAGATGCTGAAGCTCAGAGGAAAGAGGTTGGGTAAGGATGTTCAACTAGTAATTGGCTGAGCTGGGGTTCTGATCCAGGAATGTTTGGTACCACCTTGCTTCTGGAAGCTGAAGGGATGACCCTCTGACAGTGTTAGGTTGGGCTGTGGTTGGGTGGCAGGGGTTTCTGGCTTCTTTCTCCCCAGTCACACAGGCATTAGCTGATGCTTCCTAGCCTACTTTCCAGGCTCATCTAATACATCCTTCCCAACCTTGGCTCTAATTATGTCTGCCCTTGAGAAAGCCAAGCAATTCAGCCTCCCTGGAAACTCAGACTCCCTGAGTTTTCCAGTGCATTTCAATATGCAAGAGCCCTGAAGAAAGGTAGCCTGTCTGTTTTCCTTCTTGTGATGAAGTGGTTTTCATCTGGGTCTGCAGGAGAATTTCCTCCCACCTTTTCTTTCTACTCCTTCCTTCTTTTTTATTTATCCCCCAGGATCATAAATGCAAAATGCCCAAGATAACCGCTCCCATTTTTTTCTTCCCTGCTCTTTGTGTCTTTGAATCTTCAAATCACATGCCACGCCAGCCAGTTTAGCATAAGAAATTAAATTAATTTTCAGGCTTCAGATGTAAATGCCTTTATTAATAATTTAAAGCACATTTATTTATGCAGTTTGATATGTTTCAGGTTTGGGGAAGCAATTAAGTTTTGCCCAAGTTGCTGATCAGCAGACAGTGTCTTCCATGTCTCCAGCTCCTCTGGAGCAGCTGCAGGAGAGAGTCATGTGGTCAGAGCCTCACCTCTCTGGCCTGCCTACTGCCTCCATGACCCTCGGACTCTTGAAATGAGAGCACGTTTATTTGCGAGGGCCCATTTTGAGAAAGGCCAATTTCTTTCTCAGAATTGCCCTGGGTTGTTAAACTTGACCTTCAGAGGTCCTGGCCACTAAAAGTTTCTCCTCTCAACGTGTTCCTGGGGAGGTCGTCATCCTCTAAAAGTCACTTTTAATTTTTAACCTGGAAAGCGATTTTTTCATCTATTAAGGGCCAGGCTGCTTGGGAGTGAGATGAGCTGGCTTGGCCACTTAGGACAACTTGTCCCACTGTGTTTCCTTATCTGAAAAATGCCAACATGATATTTACCTTAATAAGAATGCTGTGATGACTGCATAGCGAGATAACGTGTATGACAGCACTTAGCTCGTCTCCCCACCTTCCCCTTTGGATGGCCTTGCCCTCTCCCATCCCCAGGCCTGTGCTTGGGCTGTGCCAACCCTCACCTGTGACCCTCTTCCTTCTCATCTTCATATCTTAACCCCACCCCAAACTTTGTCATAAAAATACTTTGCTTTCACTTATGCTTGGTACTATCCAAAGAGCTTTTGCATACCTGATTGCATTTTATCGTCAGCAAGACTACTTTAAACGGAGATAGAATCTGAGTTTCCAGGAGGTGTAATGTTCTCAGTACCCCTGGCTAACCCTCTGAGCCCCATGCATCACAGGCTGTGTGAGAAGCTGTGGAATGGGTGTGGGGGCACACTACGATGACCCAGGTCTGTCTCTAGGATCTCACTAGGGAACCAAGAGAAAGCAGCGCCCCAACTCCCCACTTCTCACCTGGACCCTGCTTTGCTCAGCACGAGCTGCACGTTCAGAAACTGACTAGGAGTCCCAGATCGAGGCTGGCTGGAAGGTCTTGGGTGTGTCTTTCAGTCTTATCAAACAGATCCCAAGCTCAGGTTTTCTTCACCCAGGTCTCCATAGAGCGGGAACTGGACCATCCTCGACTTCCATGTCTCATCCCCACCTGCAGTGCCTTGCTCAGCCTTGCTGTTGATGTATCATGGAGTGTACCTGCTTCTCTTTTTCTTACGTTACCACCTGCCTCTAAAGCATCAGTGTCGCTCATGTGGACCCTGCTACAGTCTCCAGTGGGTCTCCCACCACCACCTCTGCCAAGGTATACCCCGACTTGCTGGCCCCTTCCTCACTGTACAGACATGTTTGAAAGCCCTAAAGCCTCCTCACTGCCTCAGATCAAGGGCAAGTGCCTTATTGCATCCCATGACTCACCACCTGGTATGGTCCTGCCAACAGCCCTGGTAAGCCTGCTCTTTCTGCTTCAGAGTCGCACTAGCCACGCTGGCTTCCTCCATGAAAGAGGAGGAAGCTCACCAGTGTTCTGGAGCTCACCATGAAACCATTCACCTCAGATGAGGACTTGAACCCACATGGCTGGCTCTTGACCCCGGCCAAAACCCACGGTCTCCCAACCCAGTTCACAGACTTGGTTTCAGGACCCAGTGAAGCTCAGGTTCTTGAGGTCTCATTGCAGAAAGAATTCAGTGAGAGACAAAGTGATAGGAAAGAAGTGGGCCATCTCAGAGGGTGAGTGTGGCCTCGGGAGAATCACACTCCACAGAGTGTGGGCTATTGCAAAAGGTGAGAGCAGCATTGAAATGTGATGTGGTTAGCTTTTTTAAAAAAATCGTTTATTTTTAATTGAAAGAATATTGGTTTGATTTCTGCCGGACATCAATATGAATTAGCCATAGGTGTACGTATGTCCGCTCCCTCTTGAATCTCCCTCCTACCTCCCGCCATTCCTATCCCTCTAGGGTGTTACAGAGCCCCAGTTTGAGTTCCCTGAGTCCTATAGCAAATTTCCATCAGCTATCGATTTTACATGTGGTGGTGTAGATTCTTCCATACTGCTCTCTCCATTCATCTCACCCTCTCCTTCCTCCCCTCATACCCTTGTCCATAAGTCTCTTCTCTATGTCTGTGTCTCCGTTGCATGCTCAGTCGCTAAGTTGTGTCCAACTCTTTGCAACGCCATGGTCTATAGCCTGCCAGGCTCCTCTGTTCATGGAATTTTCCAGGCAAGAATACTGGAGAGCATTGCCATTTCCTACTCCAGGGGATCTTCCCTACCCAGGGATCAAACCTGAATCTTCTGTGTCTCCTGCATTGACAGGCAGATTCCTTATGACTGAGCCACCTAGTAAGCCCCAAAAGCTCTCATCTGAAATCAATTTAGCAACCAGTCTGTCATGAATGACCACTCCTGAATGCCTTCTAGTGGGATTGTCTCTGGAACTCCTTGGTTTGTGCTCTTGGCAGGAGCTGAGGTGGGTGGGGTGGAGGGGAGGCTGAGGCAGGTTAGGGAGCATATGGGGAGGACAATGAGGGGAAGCTACATCTCATATCTGACCTGGGAGGCAGTGTAATTTGGAAATAGTGCTGGGCTGGAGGTCACGAGAGCTGCGTTCCAACACGGGTCTATACTGGCTTCCGGGTCTCTGAGCCACCTCTCAAAGCCTCAGTTTTGTCATCTGTACCCGGGGACAATCCTGAGGGTAATCTCAACCTTCCAGGGTGAGTGAGAAAATCTACAATGCCACACTCAAAAGGGCTTGGCTGGTCTTTTCCTGTAGGTCTTCCTGCCCCCCGTCTGCTCCCCAAGGTCAAGTGAGGGGACCAGTTAGGCCAAACGCAGTGGAGGACCACCGAGGGACAGGCTGGGTGAGCTTGCCTTCCCAGTGAGCCTTTTTAGCACATGTCTCTTATCTGAGGCTCATCTACTTGCCTCTGTTAAGAGGAACGTCTACTCCAAGAGCAGGGAGCCCTCCCATTGTCCTGCTCACTCACTTCTGTCTCTCCAGTGCCCAGCAGAGTCCCTGGCTTGTCCTAGGCTTGAGATAAATATGTTCTGAAAATGGAAGTGGAGGGAGAGGCAGCCAGGAGCCCTGACAAGTGGAGGGTGGGGATTACAAGAAGGAGAGAGATGTGACGGGAGGCTGCACCTGGGCTGAGAAGGTCCCAGGTTTGTGCCCCAGGCTGATGCTAACTGTGGAAAAGGATGGGGTTGTGAGAGGCTGGGAGAGGAGATGATGCACAGAAGTGCAAGGGCTGTCTAACGTAGACAGGAGATCCAGGTGGGCAGGGTCTGGTGCACACACAGGCTTGGTGCTGACCTGGATCAGATAGCGACACCTGCAACTCCTCCCGGTGCCTTCGGGTAAGTTAGTCGGCCTCTCTGAGTTTCCTGGGAGTAGCGATAGGAAAACTGAAACTGTGTTAGTTCATTTGTGTCTCCTGTCCCCCTCCCTTCTAGAAAAGTCGTCGGAGGGGGTGGCGTGGGCCGTGTGTAGGGTGTGCGGGTGGAGTATCTAGGCTCTGGTTTTCAGGGAAGCAGAGGTTGTGTTTACTAACCCTGGAGTTACCATCTAATGCACCTTCTAGCAATTCCATATGAACTCTTGGAACCTGATGGGAGAAAGAAAGAGACTGGGGCCTTCTTCTGTGGGAGGGTCAAAGTGGGTAAGAGTGGAGGCCTGGAGAAAGACCAGCAGAGGGACTGAAGAAGGGGCAGAGGGTGGGAGAATCAAAGACAGGCTGGGTCTCTGGTGGGGCTGTGCCCCCAGAAAGGCTGGCCGGAGTCTGGGTCCCAGGCTGGTTCCCCCCCGACCCAGGAGTGGTCATATCATCCTGCCTACCCTGACCTGCCCCCAGCTTCCTATGAATGGAAACCCCACCCACACCCCTTCGAGGCTTCCTGGACTAAAGAGCTCGGCTGTCAACAAGTGAACACCTCCCTGCAAGATGCTTTAGATGCCAGTCAGCCAGGGAACACCTGGCCCCAATGTACCCCTAGTTGGAGTAGGAGGGGTGGACTCACATGTAAAAATCCGTGTGGTGAACACTTGTATGGCTGGTTCCTACTTCTAGGTTTGTTCAAAGTGTGGTGCTCAGTCCCTTTTAGCTGTCATCCGTAACGATCTTGGCCTTGGAGGCCAGAGTGACCTTGGGCAAGACAAGCCACCTTAACTGAGCTTCAGCTGAAGAATGGGGCAAGAGCATCTCTCCATGGAGTCATGTTAGAGAGGAAAGGACACAAATTGTAAAGCATCTAGTTAGACAGAAAATGCAGGAAGAAATATTTCTCTGTTCCCTTTCTCCCCAGACTCCAGAAGCCTGTTGGGGTGGGGTGCAGGCCCGCTTGCTCCCCTCCTGTGGTTCGGCTCTCACCCACCACAGGCTGGCTCTGCAGGGTCCAGGCGTCCCCAAGTCCTCCCCCGTCTCGTCTGCCAGGAACAGCAGCCGCCAGGGTGTTGATGTGCCTCTGATGACCTTCCCCTCGAGGAAGGCGAGTGATAGTGTTGCCGACATGTGCCGAGCCTCCCTCTCATCTCAAGCTCATCATCGGCTCCCAAAGGCAGGCACGGGAGGGGCGCCCAGCCAGCGGGGCGGGCTCCAGGCAGCAGACACTGGTTTGCACAGGGGCTGAGCCAGGGAGGAGGGGCGGGTCGGTCACAGGGACAACTCACTGAGCACTCAGTCTTTCCTGAGCCCTGGGCTGGCTCAAACCTAGAAACAGAATGTGGCAAAGTTGATGTGGGAGCCCACGAAGCCCAGACACCTCATTGTCGGTGTGGGGAAACTCAGTGCAAAGGACCAGAACTCAGTCTGATTTCTTCAACAAAGATGATTCAGAATGACTTGCAGACTGGGCACCATGATGGGGACGGGAACCCAGGCCCTGCCTCTTGTACAGGCTTCCAGGGCACCCGCGGGTATGAGTTTGGATGGCTGTACAGTCTTGTGGTGTGAGTGACTTGGTCTCAGGGCTGAGCCTGTGAGTTCTCTGAGGACCCCCGCAGCCCCCAGTGCCCCACATAGACTTGGGTGTGTGGCGGGCCACGGCTGCACACCTGGGGGTTTAGGGTCCCCATGAGACGTCACCCAGGCCCGCTTCTTGCTCACCTGTCCCTCACAATCTCCCTTGGAAAGCACAGACAGTGCTTTGGGTAACTGGATAGACCCCTTGGACACCCCCCAGTAAGCACATGATCAATGCTATTTGGGCCAGATTAACCATTGGGCTTCCCTGGTAGCTCAGATGGTGAAGCGTCTGCCTGCAATGCAGAAGACCTGGGTTCGATCCCTGGGTCGGGAAGGTCCCCTGGAGAAGGAAATGACAACCCACTCCAGTACTCTTGCCTGGAAAATCCTGTGGATGGAGGAACCTGGTAGGCTACAGTCCATGGGGCTGCAAAGAGTTGGACACTACTGAGTGACTTCACTTTCTTCTTGCATTTTCCAAGACCTGTGAACCATCTGGCTCATTTCCACATTTCCAGTCACTTAAGTCTCTCTGTTGTGTAAGATGTAGGGATCTGGGGAGGCCTGGGGCAATTTGACATCACCTGTTCCCCTGAAGCCCTGCCTGTTCCTTCTCAGCAGGTGGAGACGGGTTTCTCCGGGAAGAATACAGAAATCTGCATTGCGCAGCCCGCAGGGAGGCTGAGGGCGGGCTACGCCCACAGCTGGGGGACGAGTATATTTCTGGATTGCCCTTCTGCTTACACCATATTTCCAGAAACTAGATCATTTAGATGTTAACTTCCTGCCCTGAACAAAGCACCGTGCTGGAGGAAGTAAGGCTGACCTCAGTGAGTTGTATTTGGGATGGAAGATAAAAGGATGCCTACCCAAACTGGGGTGTGCTGGTGAATGTCTAATAATTAGCTTTCCACAGGAAAACATGATACCCTATCACAGCATTTGCCAGTTCCCACGGTATGAATGTTTTCACCATAACCACTTTCAAGGTGCCAGTGTGGCATCTTTGGCAGAGATGCAGAGAATCAGGTCTTGAGACTGAGTGGAAGCCAACTCCAGCATACCACTGTCCCAAACTAACCATGGGGCATACTTAAAAAGTAAGATATTTCTCAATACCATTCTATGACCCTTGGACTGGGGAGAAATACCCTCTGACGGAGCTTTCAGGGGAGGCTCCAAGGAGCAATCATTTGGCTTGGGTTTTGAGGAAAGAACGGCTTTTACTAAGAGCAGGGGAGCAGAGGTCCTCCAGCCAGAGGGAGCAGCCAGAGCCAGAGAAGTGTCTGACATGTCTGAGGACCTGTGTCCCATGGCAAGACCATGGGGACCATAGATCACAGCAGGCCTTGTGTCCTCTGCTGAGGAGTTGGGCCTTTATCTTGTCAGCAGTGGGGCAGACAATGGTATATCTTAAGCAGGTGACTGACATCATAAGTTCTGTTTGTTTGTGTTTTTATAAATCTTGACTTCACCATTTTATTTCTAAAAAAAAAAATATGTCTGTTTATTATAAAAACAATTCAAGTAATGCATCAAAGTACAAAAAGACTTTTTGGAACATTAGGTGAATGTCTTCCCAACGTATCTCCATACATATGCACAGAAGAAAGATTAGAAGAGTGGACACAACATAATAGAAATGAAAATAAAGGTATAAAAGAGAGAACGAAGGGACTAACTGGTCCCTTTTCTTCTCCTGCTCGTTGTCAGGACGGTGTACCAAGTGTGGCACTGTGGCAGCCATCCTGTGACCATGAGGAAAGCTGGCCCACGGCAGCCAATACACTGAGGGTGGTAACAAAGTGGGAAGATGAGGAGAATATGGGTTTTGATGATGTAGGGTAGCTGCTGTCTTTTACATGTAGATCATCACGAGAGAACTCTGGTTTTGATATGTGTATGATTTTCCTCTCTACCTATATTCTGAATTTTCAAGCCTTAAAACTTGGCTGTAAAGAAGCAAGTCAGTGTGATCGAGTGTCAAGGGCTCAGGCTTTGGAGTCAAACAAAACTGTTTTCCTTATGGAGGAACTGACTGGAGAAGGAAATGGAAACCCACTCCAATATTCTTGCCTGGAGAATCCCATGGACAGAGGAGCCTGGCAGGCTACATACAGTTCATGGGGTTACAAGAGTCGGACATGACATGGTGACTAAACCACCACCAACCATGGAGGAACTGGGCTTCTGGGGCGGCTCAGTGGTAAAGAATCTGCATGCCAATGTAGGAGACGCAAGAGATGCGAATTCGATCCTGGGTCAGAAAGATCCCCTGGAGAAGGAAATGGCAACCCACTCCAGTATTCTCGCCTGGGAAATCCCAGGGACAGAGGAGTCGGACGGGCTACAGTCCTTGGGGTGCAAAAGATTGAGACACAATTTAGGGACAAACAATAGCAACACGTAGAGGAATCAATCTCTCAGTGCTTCAAGTTTTCTCATCTCTGAAATTGGAATAGTAAACTTGTTTGCAGAAATGTTGTGAGCATGGCATTAGACAACATATGTAAAGTTTCTACCTCTATGCTTAGGAAGCAGGCACTCATGAAATGCTTAAAAATTATACAAATAGATCTGAGAAAGTATGGAGATGCCACTGAGTGGAAAAAAAACATTTTACTTTGATTCCCTCAGTACTTTCAGCGAAGATAGGTTTGACTATGATTGAGGGGTAATAGCTCTGACACGGGCAGATGAGCAAGTTTCTTTATTGCCCTTGGTATCACTTTCCTTAACTGTAAAATGGGTACATTACAAGATGGTTAAATAAAGTTAATGCCCAAAACACTTGAACATGGTAGACTGCTAATTAATACTAGTTTCCTTCTTTCTTTTTCCTCCAACACACAGATAAGTACTCACATATACGTGAGTACAGATACACCCAGACTCACATACATCCAAATACACCTAGACAAATACACACACACACACACACACACACACACACACACACACACACACCTTTCTTAGCTCCAGAATCTCTCAGGAGATTTTTATGAGGGTGTGGCTTTAAGGAATCTGTCCCCCTGTCTGTCTGCAAAGCCAGCCTGTTCATCTGATTACTGTTGTGAGTTCTTTATCTTTCACTGGATTTGTTTTCCAAGTGTAGGATCTTTAAACAATGGGCATTGATTCTTAAAGGAAAACTATTTTCTGGGGGAAAAGACACTTTAAGATGAAATTTTGTATTAGATGCACAGCTAGTAAATAATCTAGTACACAATTAGACATTTAATGCTTTGAGTATAAAACACCACATTTTTGCAGATCAGACAATGATTTGGGCAATCAGAGGGAGTCAGGAGAGAGAAATGAAGGAAGTAACCATTAACTTCCTTTCTATTTCTGGTGGAACTCAGCCTGGCCCCGGAATGTGGGTCTGACAGGGACCTACCAGATAGGCTGTGCCTGGATGCAAGGAGCAGGAACATGAGAGGTGGGCTGCTGGTTGGTCTTCCAACATGTCTAAGCATCTCCATACCAATGGGGACCTTCGTGGAGTCGTCCCTGAACGATTCCTTTAGTTTTCTCTCTCAGTTCCCAATTCCATTCTTTCCTCCTCTGCTCTGTGTAACATCATGACAAGTTTGTCCCTTGAAATGTCACTTTCCTGCTGGAAGATGTCCCTCCTTCCCGCCTTCCTGCTTGACTTCCCAGAAAAACGAGGCAATCTTTGGATGTGTGTCTCCCAGAATGCAGCTGCCAGTGACATTTCCATCCTTTTCAGAGCTGCCTGATTCTAGAAACTGTCTGATCCAGGCCTAAGCCACAGAGCTGGAGTCTTAACATTCTAAAGGCCAAGTGTGTGCCTGACTTCAATCCCAAGCCACTCTCTCTGAACACCATTCTCTCTTCTTCCCTCAGCAGTCTCTTCTCTTCCTGATTTTTCTTTCTGTTTCGCCTTCCTAGGATCCTTGAGCTGAATCCTCAGCCCCATGGGCTTGTCTTTG
Source organism: Cervus elaphus (assembly GCF_910594005.1). Lineage (NCBI taxonomy): Eukaryota > Metazoa > Chordata > Mammalia > Artiodactyla > Cervidae > Cervus > Cervus elaphus. The sequence continues at coordinate 82,858,481 of NC_057826.1, forward strand.
ACCCGGATGTCCCTCCTAGCAGGTGATTTGGATTTTCCATCTGATCGGGCATTCCTTCCTTCCTTCATCAAACTCTATGGAGCAGTCTTGGTGGCGTATGCTGGGCTGTGCTCACGAGACATGAATAGTGCTGTGATCTGCAAGGGGAGGTCGTCAGACAACTCACTTACTGTGTGTGTTGGCGGGGAGTGTTGAGTGGGTAGGGAGAGTGAAGCTGAAGAGGAATAAAATGCTGTCCTTGAACTCTGGCAACTCGCCAGAGGCTGGTCAATAGAATTTTATTCTTAATTGATTTATCAGATTAGCTTTAATGGAACCCAGAGGAAGCTGGAGCAAGTCAGGAAGTGATTACAGCAGAAGAGATTGGACTCAAGGATTCCCTTTGATCTTCAAACAACCCTGAGTAGGAGGGGGTTGTTCCCGTTTCCCAGCCTGGGAAGCAGACTTAGAGAGGCTGGGTGACTTTCCTGAGGTCAGCCAGTGAGTGGTGGAGAGCCTGCGGACAGGAGTCCAGGCAGGCCTGGCGGACGTCCTGTGCGTGCCACTGAGCTTGCGCCAACACCAAGGCTTCTGCTGGACAGGCTTGTGGGGACTGTGAGGCACAAATCCCTTCCACGGGGCAGACTGGAACCTCTCCTTTGCTTTGGACACCGCTTCCTTCTCTCCCTATACAATCTTCCTAGCTCTGTGGCCTCAGCCCCAGGCCAAAGGGGAGCCTGTGGAGTGGTCATCGGAGTGCATGCCATCCAGAGCTAATAGGAAAAGGACATTGATTTATGATCCAAAACAGGGAAGGGCGATGCCAGGGAAGAAGCAGGTTGGTGGGGTGGGTGGGTGATAGGAAGAGACCTTCAGAGACTAAGAATCCCTAAGCCTTACTACAGAACCTGCCCTCTGATTCCTGGGTAGGTGTGGTCTGAAAATCTTCTGTGTAAAACTGAAATGGAATCACAAATGAGGGGAAATCATCTTGGGGCTTGGGTGTGCCTTCTAGGGCTGAATTAATTTAAAAATTTATTGATTTTCCCCACTGATTAACAGGCCTGGCACGTGAGAAAGGGCGGCAGACCCGTAGGCAGCTTGAATCGCTGCCCTAGCTCACCAGCATCCCTCTGCTGCATCCCTTGTCACCTCTGAGTCCTGGCAATTTTATAATTGGCCCAATGGGTTATGATTTGAAACCAGAAGAGCCAATTAGCAGAAGTCTCCTTTGACCTCTGGTTTGGGGTGGTAAGAGACGAAGTAATGACTTGAGACAGAGGGAAGGAGAAAAAAAAAAAAAACTAAACTAAAAACAAAAATAGAAAATATCAAGAGCAAAGGCTTAAATCTTTTTGGCGCTCTGATTAATAACCCTGTCATGCCGATCACAAGCTCTAAACAGCAATGCTGGTTGCAGCTGAATTTTTTATATTTTCTATTAATCTTTAATGATAGCTTGGTCACCTAGTCTCTTTTATCTTGTCAGATAAATGTATGGTTAACAGGATAATGAGATTTCTAAAGCCCCATTCCAGCTCCCAGCTCTCTGGTGCACGCGGTGACCTCTGACCCCTGGCAGACAGCGGCACCAGGGTGCTGATAATAGGTAGGTGTGCTGGGAATGTATTGGAAGCTGACGGATGGTTTAAACTTTGATTTGAGGTCAGTGAGGTCACAGAGCTCTGGAAGACCAGCCCGGTTTTATTACCAACTGCCTCTGATGGGGATATAATTAGATTTAGCTATTGCTTTATTAATAAGTAATCGCTTCCCCCATCGCTGTGGGTGGGCGAACGTTTTCCTTGGATAATTTTCGGACACTAGTCTGGCTTTATTAATAAGAATATATCATGTGTATTTGACCAGGCACAGACACACATCTGGTTTTCTGGACTTTGGGGGAACTTTATCATTTTTACTCATTTGCAGTGTTGAATAAATCAGCTGTGCTTTGTGAAATCTATCCCTGCCTCGGTGACCTCGTACTCTCTGTTGTTGTAGGGAACCTCTCTTTTGGCCTATTTCTCAATGGCACAAGAGTAAAAAATATGTAAATAATTGTATCCAACTGTCCATCTGTATGTCCATCCATACATCCTTTCATCTACTCCATCATGTGAATATTTGCTAAATGTTAGTTCCCAGGTGAGGGAGACAGGGGCTGACAAAGAGTTAAAGACCTAATCCCCCTCTTAAGAGATTTACAGTTCAGTTCAGTCGTGTCTGACTCTTTGTGACCCCATGGACTGCAGCATGCCAGGCTTCCCTGTCCATCACCAACTCCCAGAGCTTACTCAAACTCATGTCCATCGAGTCGGTGATGCCATCTAACCATCTCATCCTCTGTCATCTCCTTCTCCTCCCACCTTCAATCTTTCTCAGCATCAGAGTCTTTTCCAACCAGTCAGCTCTTCACATCACGTGGCCAAAATGCCGGAGTTTCAGCTTCAGTATCAGCCCTTCCAATGAATATTCAGGACTGATTTCCTTTAGGATGGACTGGTTGGATCTCCTTGCAGTCCAAGGAACTCTCAAGAGTCTCCAACACCACAGTTCAAAAGCATCAGTTCTTCGGTGCTCAGCTTTCTTTTTAGTCCAACTCTCACATCCATACATGACTACTGGAAAAACCATAGCTTTGACTAGATGGACCTTTGCTGGCAAAGTAACGTCTCTGCTTTTTAATATGCTATCTAGATTGGTCACAGCTTTTCTCCCAAGGGGCAAGCGTCTTTTAATTTCATGGCTGCAGTCAGCATCTACAGTGGTTTTGGAGCCCAAGAAAATAAAGTCTGTCACTGTTTCCATTGTTTCCCCACCTATTTGCCATGAAGTGATGGGACTGGATGCCATGATCTTTGTTTTCTGAATCTTTTCGTAGTTTTTTGAAAAGAGATTTACAAGAGGCAGACAACTACATTCCAAAGATTGGTGAGTTAAAAACCATAAGAAAATATTAACAAAATGTTACAGTGCATGAAAAGTATTGAGTGTCAGACCTGACACATTAAAAATACTGAGTTTGGTAACAGTTATTAACATTACTTGTATGTTTTAAAGAAGGGCTGGGGCACAGGAAGGGAATAGACTTGAAAGAAGGGCTGACTTCCTGTGAATGTTTTATAATTTTGAGAATTACTCCCATGAATCCCTATAATAGAAAGTAGAGAGGAATGGGGAGGCTAGGGTGAGAAACAAAATGTAAGAGAAAGAGAATTAAAGAAAGGTCACTCCTTAGTCCTAGACTCTAATTAATTCAACAACTAGTTAAGTGTCTAGCAGAGACATCACTTTGCCGACAAAAGTCTGTCTAGTCAAAGCTATGGTTTTTCCGATAGTCATGTATAGATGTGAGAGTTGGACCATAAAAAAGGCTGAGCACCAAATAATTGATACTTTTAAACTGTGGTGCTGGAGAAAATTCTTGAGAGTCCCTTGAACAGCAAGGAAATCAAACCAGTCAATTCTAAAGGAAATCAACCCTGAATATTTATTGGAAGGACTGATGCTAAAGCACCAATACTTTGGCCACCTGATGCAAAGAGTCAGCTTACTGGAAAAGACCTTGGTGCTGGCATAGGTTGAGGGCAGTGAGAGAAGGGGGTGACAGATGTTGAGATGGTTGGATGGCATCATCGACTAAATGGACATGAGTTTGAGAAAACTCCTGGAGATAGTTAAGGACAGGGAAGCCTGGTGTGCTGCCGTCCATGGGGCTGCAAAGAGTTGGACAGGACTGAGGGACCAAACAACAATGTGTCAGACGCATCCCGGTAGGACCGTCTTCCACATTCACCCGAAGCTAACTTCAGTATAAAGACAGCAATTCCCATGGTCAGTACTCTAGGACTACACATGTCATTCTATTCTGAAATCCTGTAATCTTGGTATTTTGGGTGATGAAGCACCTTCAAGGAGGTATTTTTTAAAATCTGATATTTGCTTTGCTGGGCACCTCTCCTCTAGCTGGTAACTCAGGGATTTATCTCCTGCTATCTTAACCTGTACCTCAAGACTTAAACACGGCACTAAAATTTCTAGTTGAACAAAGGAGTGCACTTTTAATGAATGATTCTGACCACATCTCTACTATATTTCATCTAATCTAAGACACTGTTATGTTATGTAGCATGAAAAAGAAAAAGCACTGTTCATCTATGCTCCTAATTATACTGTGATATGCTGTGGGCTAGAAGACACATTCTGAGTTCCAAAATGTGAAACGAAACATGTTTTATAATTGACAAAAGGCAGCAGTTTAAATCTTCCCATAATATATTGTGGTTCTAATTCTTATTTCTCAGGTTCCTTGGGAGGGTGGCCATACTTTTCTATGTTCGTTGGCCACTTGTCCTCTAGACCTAGCTGGGCTTGGGTCTACTTCCCAAAGTCTCAGATGGCATCTCTTAAAGAAGCGAATAGGTGGAGGTGAAGGGAATTCTCAGCCTGATGCCTCACTTTGCCTGGACAGACCCTGCTGTTTTTTCTTGATCTAGAGGTGGAGTCCTGCTATTCTCTTCCCCTGTCTCCTTCCTGGGCCACATCAGTTCTCCTAGGGCCTGAGCCTCTCTCCAATAATCACTTATCTTTACTAGAAACCCTCAAGAGCAGTGGGCAGGAAAATCCCACCAGGAAAGACTCAAGCTAAGACCAAGGAACCTCAATCCTGGTCTTAGACTCTCCCAGATGGAGCAGTGGCTAAAGGCAAGTGGTACAAAGCAATGGTAAGTTTGGTAAGAAATTACCATTTGGTGGAAAAGTTGCTAAGCTATTTTCCTCTGAATGTTGCAGCTACTCTTGATTATTAACTCTCAGTCTTTTTGAGAATTTATTAGGTGGAGCTAGAAGGATATAGTTAGATGAATGATATATGGGTATTTATTTCATAGACCTCATCTGATATTTATGCAGAGAAATGGTTCCTTTCTAAGAGCCCTCCCAATAATTATTTTTGTTGAAAACATGAGAGGCATCAGATACCCTCTTTTCAGTTGTGTTAGTCAGGATGGGCTAGGTTATGCTGCAGTAACAAGCACACAGTTCTCAGTGGTTTAACCCAATGAGAGTTCACTGTTCTTATCACTGATGGGATGCCCAGTGTGGGTACTGCCATCAGACGGCTCTGCTGGGCACTTCTCTTCCAAGAGGTGACTCAAGTATCTGCTCCTTTTTGTTTAGCTTAAGAGGGTACCTTAGTGTCCTCAGAGACTTCCTTAGTGGCTCAGATGGTAAAGAATCTGTCTGCAATGCTCAGGAGACCTGAGCTTGACCCCTGGGTTGGGGAGATCCCCTGGAGAAGGGAATGGCAACCCACTCCAGTATTCTTGCCTGGAGAATTCCATGGACAGAGGAGCCTGGTGGAGTGCAGTCCATAGGGTTGCGAAGAGTCGGACATGACTGAGCAACTAACACTAGTGCCCTCAAAGTCCTCCTCAGGATCTTCTGCATCCAGCCAGCAAATGAGCAAGGTAGACATAAAAAGAGGAGTTGGTGGAGGCTCTAGGAGCCAGGCCTACAAGTGGCAAGTCTCATTTCTACCACATTCCATTCATTAGAGCTAGCCACATGGCTCTGCCTAGAGGCAGGGGTCATATCCAGGAGGAATGTGAACTGGTTTGGGTGAATATTTACTGCTGTCTCTTCCTCATCAAAAAACTCCGCAGCTGGAAAGTGAATGATGATGCAAACTCAGAATAAGGTCCTCTTTATCCTTGTAACACAGGCCTAGAATCCTCTGTGGTAAAGTGAAATGGCTCAATCATGACTCTCTGCGACCCTACGGACTGTAGTTTACAGCATGTGGGTTTCTTTAGTTGCAGTGCAGGCTTAGTTGTTCAGTGACATCTGGGATCTTAGTTCCCTGGCTAGGGCTCGAACCTGCATCCCCTGCATTGGAAGACAGATTCTTAACCACTGGCCCACCAGAGAAGTCACCTTCTAAACCTTTCTCAGACTGAAAACAAAGCTTTGGCATGGTGGTTAAGAGGGTGGGCTCTGGAACTGGTCTGCTTGCATTTAATTCAAACTGTACCACTTAATACAGTTTAATACTGGCTCTGTTACCTGGGGAAGCTTCTGAGCTTCTCTGTGCCTCAGTTTCCTCACCTGTGTAATGGGGATAGTAACGGTAGCCACCAAAAAGAGTGCTGCGAGGACTGGTGAGTTGATGTGATCAATGGAAAGGGCATTTCAGGGCCCTGAGCCTCCCTTGACCACAGGCACTTTGAACCCCTGTTGCCCCCATCCACACACCCCCATCCCCACTACCCACACCAATCTCAGCAGAGACAACCAATTCAGATGCAAGCCATCGCCTAAATGAACCAACTTCCAGATCAGTTTATTATCAAAACACAGTATAAATGTTGTTTTTATACTCAATAAACAGTTCCTCAGCTCTGCGAAATGAAATATTCCTTTCATTATGAAACTGAGAAGCCATTTATCCCGCGTCTTAAGTGGTATAAATAGACTACGTGGCAGTCAGCGGAGGGATAATGGCTCTGTTTGTTTTCACTAGCTGGGGATGGGCTGACACAGCGTGCACCGGGGGAGTGAGTGCAGCTCCTGGAAGGGGACCCACAAATCCGTCATTCTCGCCAAGAACAAGGTGCCCGGCATCTGTTCTCAGGCTCCGCTTGCCAGGCCCAGGCAGGCGGGGAAACACTGGGATTCCACCCGGCACCTTGAGGAGCCAGCTCAGAGCTTCAGCTGGAGAAGGGTCCACCCAGGTGGACAGAGCTCGCGGACCTCAGCAGCCCTGTGACAGCCCCCCCCCCCGCCCACGCTGCCCAGGATGCCATCTCATGGGTGCGCAGGTACAAACCCTCAAGAGCCTTTACAGATTACAAAGTTTCCTGCTCCCAAGTGACTACGGAAGGACCAGAGGCAGAGCCTGAGAACAGGGTCCAAGGTCAGGCTCTGGCTCTCTCTCTTTCTTTCTAAGCCTATTGAATTTGTTACAATACTGCTTCTGTTTCATGCTTTGTTTTTTTGCCATGTGGGATCTTAGCTCTCTGACCCCAGCACCCCCTGCACTGGGAGGCTAAGTCTTAATCACTGGACAGCCAGGGAAGTCCCCAGATTTTATTCATTTATTTTTATAGGCCACACCCTACAGCATGTGGGATCTTAGTTTCACCACCAGGATTGAACCCATGCCCCCTGCTCTGGGAGCGTGGAGTTTTAACCACTCAGCCGCCAGGGAAGTCCTTTAGACTCTGGCTCTCTTAAACCATGAGATACTGAGCAAGTCCTTAACTCTCTGCCCTCCATACCCTCATTTCTGCAACAGGGGAGGCCCGCCTTGCCTCTCATGTGATTGGATGAGATAGTGCATATATAGGTGTTCAGTTTTGCACAAACACATGCCCTGATTTTTCTGGAGAGAAGACAGAATTCAATAGTGAGAGAGTCAGGGGCTCATGGAGGATTCCAGATCAGATCCAGGTCTCCTGACCCGTGGTCATGAGTTCTTTCTAACAGGGTGCTCCTTGGATTAAGCATGGTCTCTGGAAAGGCCGGGCCACTGTCTAAATGTGTACCGCATGACTCCAGGTGGTGGTGGGTGGACGGCTCGTCACTCAGCTAGCGCCCACCAGGGAGGAGACCACATATCCTGCACAGGTCTCCATGGGCTGAAGACCTCGAATCAGAAGAAATGTGTTTCTAAGCAATAGAAGACCCTTCAGCTCACTGACACTTCAGGATAGATTAATTTTTTCCCCCTTTCTGGCAGAAAATAACAACAGACATGGAATCTGAGACGTGTTTTATCTGGGGTCTTAGGACAAGAAAGTCCAGGACCAGGGACTCAGCCTGAGTTGAGGGCTCTGTGTAATGGGAGTGAGGGGCATTGACCCCGTGAGCACCTAAGACAGGGCAGAGGAGTTGGAAAAACCATCAGTGGGAAAAGTTGAGTGTTGATGTCAGATGGAAGCCTTTCTCAGAAGAAAGCCATGTGTGAGTCACTGCAACTCTTTGAGACACACTGTTTTCATCCGTACAATGGGCATAATCGTATCTTGTAATTCTGAAGAGCAGAGGTCAGACTGGAAGATGTTTATGGGGCTGCTCCAGCCCCAGAGCCACCTCTGAGCTGTGCTGGCAGCAGAAACCATTTGTTCCTGTGCTTTGTCCAGGGGTGGATAGGACACACACTTGAGGGTTCTTTCTTACTGGGGTGGCTGGGCTCCCCTGGCAGGGGTGGGTAACGAGTGAGCTGAGGACTGACGGGGCCAAGACAAGGCCTGGGGCAGGGAGAGGTGGGGGAGTTAAATAAAATGGAGGGGCTAGATACAGACTGGAGAAGCAAGGTTTCAATTCATTGACCTGAGGGGTACAGCAACTGAGCCCCAAGTCTGGGACTGGTCTGAGGGTCAGGCTGTGTGTGTTAGTATGTATGTGGTGGTGGGAGTACCTAGGTGGTCTAGTCCACCCAAAGAGCCTGGGCTAGAGTTCAGCGAAGGATGCACAAAGTGAGAAATTCTCCAGATGGGGGTCACCTGCTGGCCATGGCATCTGCCAGGACCCAGGCAGGAGACCAGAACTGCTCTAAATGTTTCAAGGATATAATGCAAGGAATTGGTTATAAGGGGCTAAAAGGTCAGAGGGCAAATAGAAATGAGGCTTCTTGACCCTGCACCAAGAAGCCGCTCCTGCCCTGGGACCTTTGGCCCACAGCCCTTGTGCAGCCCCGCTGCCACGTTTGGGTGCGGCCACCCAGTGGGAGCCCGAGGGTCTGCTCTTCTGCAGCTGTGCTGTGCTTACTCATTCAGTCGAGTCTGGCTCTTTGAGAGCCCACGGACGGTGGCCTGCCAGACTCCTCTGTCTGTGGGGATTCTCCAGGCAAGCATACTGGAGTGTGTTGCCATGCCCTCATCCAGGGGCTCTTCCCAACCCAGGGATCAAACCTAGGTCTCCTGCACTGCAGGTGGGTTCTTAACCGTCTGAGCCACCAGTCTGCAGATGCTCCTGAAACTGTTTCTGCTGCTGCGTAGCCCCCAGGGCCACAGCCACCTCTTCCTCTTTCCTGCCTTTCAATCTCCCTCCGGTATTTCCTATTGGCTGAACGTAATGCGAAGCCAGCAGGCAAGGGAGCTTGGGAAATGTAGTTTTCAGGGATGGGGGGGATTGGAGACTGTAGAGTGGGGCTCTGAGAGACCACATGTACCCGCTATGTTTCAGAATGACCACAGGCAATCGGATAGATGGATGGATGGATACATGATTTGATTTAAAAGTTTACTCTGAAAAAAAAAAACCAAATAAAAGTTTACTCTGGATTCTTTCAACCACCTTTTGGGACGGGGGGAGGGTTATCATGTCTATTTCAGGTATGAAGCTCAGAGAGGTTAACTAAAATGCCCAGGATCACACAGCCAGCAAACAGCAGAGCAGATATTGAACTCAGAACATCTGCTCCTTTTTACTTGGGGGCACTACTGGTCACTGGGTTCAGCTGAGCTGGGGTTTTGAACAGGTGGCCAGTCCCAGCAGGAACCAGTGATTTGGGCAGAAGCCAGGAAAGCAGATGAGGCTTCTAAGTGGGGATTGGGGGTGGGGAGCATCTGAAACCCACGTGGTCCCCGGGGGCCAAGTTTACCAGTAGATTGCTGGGCACTAGAACAGCAGAGGTGCCCACCCACCTTCTGGGTGTGGGAAGGCAGTACAATTGCATTCTGGGGCCTATATTTCTTACTCAGAGTGGCACTGGGGGAGATGGGGATTGACCATTGCCCACTTTTGGGAGGGGAGCTGTGTGACCATAAAGACATGCCAGAGCAGTCTTAGCTCAGTGCAACCTGGGGCATCCATTAGTTCTTTGCTCCTCTGATGTGGAGGAGGTGTAGAGGTCCAGGGGCCAGTCACAACTGGATGGAGAGAAGGACCTGGTGACATCCAAGATCTGGGGCCACAAGGTCTCACACCCATGGCCCCTCTGACTTATATGGTGTCAAGGCAATCAGTGTAGCAAGTGCAATGGACCAAAACCCAGAGATCTGGGCTGAAATTCCAGCTGTCACCTCTTCACTGAGAGAGCTTAGGCAGATCAAAGTTACTTTTTGCTTTGGGGTCTTTGTGATTCTGCCAGGGAAGAACAAGGAGTGGTTGCAAAGAGCCCGTTTAGGAACCTGAAAGACCCTCAGAGGAAGGCCATGGCCACTTGGGGGCGGCACTGAGCCCCTTCTTTCTACCTTGAGTCAATGTTTCTGTTCCAGATCACTGCAGTTCCTCCAACAATTCACGTCCCACGACCCATTTCGCCACGACCCGTTTCTCCACATCCCAGCTTCTTCTTCTTTGTTTCCTCATTAGCTAACTTTGTCCTTATAAACATTGAAGGTGCCTTGAGGCTTAAGTGCACAGCATCACTGGCAGATGAGCCTGGGGACAGGAGAGGGGGTGGGACTTAACTTCTTGCCACACAGATGCTACAGATGGTGGAATTTTGGAGTCTGGGACTCCTGACTCCCTCTTCCAGCCAAAGCACCTTGAAAGCACTTTGGTTCTCAGGAAGACTCTTAATTTGGAATAAATAAACATCACCGGGACCATTTGGGAGAAGCAGACTTGACTTCAGCCTCCCAAGAAGTCTCCTCTCCACTCAGCCTCCCACACTTCCTTACCTGCATCCTTTCCACCTGGATCAGGTGTCTATTGCCAAAGAAGATTGTGTAAGGAACCACACTAAAACTTGGTGACTCAAAATAATGATTGATACAGCTCACGCATGTGTTGGTTAGCCCTGCTAGTCTGCTTGCTCACATGTGTGTACTCTGCTGAAAGAGTATGGGCTGAGGGCTGGCTGGTCCTGGGTGGCCTTGCCTGTGTGCCTGGTGATCACTTAGCTGTCAGCAGGAACGCCTTGCTCTTTCTTCTCTTGGTGTCTCCTCCTCTGGCAGGCTGGCCCAGGCTTGTTCTTGGGGCAGCAGTATTAGAAGGGCAGCAAGAGCTGAAGCTGCAAGGTCCCTTTAGGCCTAGGCTTAGAAATGGCTTCCCTCCTACTGTCACTTCCACCACAGGCTGTTGGCCCAAGCAAGTCATCAGTCAGTCCAGGATGGGAAGGATGAAGGATGGGAAGGATGAAGGATGGGAAAACAGGCTCCACCTCCCAATGGGAGGAGCCTCAGTGTATCATGGCCCCCTTTGCAACCTACCACACCTTGACAAAATGAATGCCTTCCCTGTCCTATGGTAGACACTGCAATGGCTTACCACTCTTTCTTCCTTAATAATGGAATCCTGACATTTATCTGGGCTCAGAATCATGGCTGCCTATCTCAGACTTCCCTGAAGCTGTGACAGGCTATATAACTAGATTCTGGCCAATGAGATGGTAAGAGAAACTGGCATACATCTTTTGTCCCTTTCTCTTCTTTCATCCTGCTTCATGGATTCTGGATGCAGTGGCTGGAGCATGAGCAGCCATATCAGACCATCCAGTAATGTGCTCACGATGGCAGAGAAGCAAGGCTGAAAGCACAGATGTCCCTGGTGACTTAAGACCTTTTATGTGAGAGTAAAACAAACTTGTATCTTCTTTAAGCCATTGCTAATTTGATACTTTTGTCACAACTGAACTCGATTCTAATGAATAGACTTTCCTCCATCTACTGATTGTTTTTTACTTTCTTTCTCTTTCTTATAGTTGTGTTCATCTTACAAAGTCTTCCTTGATCACACTCAAGTCCTCTTCTGCGGATTCTCAGAACACTGCCTGTTTGTATGAGTCCCTGACGTCCCCCCACCAATCTGGCCTTGGTCTCTTGGTTCTCTGTTTGACTCATCTTGGTATCTTATATATTATTGCTTTCATTTTATTGTAGACCTGAGGTCTGTAGTCTACTTCATTTTTCAGCTAGGGACTGTAACTTCTTTTCTATTTCCCTCAAATTAATAAATTAACTCAAAAATATTTCTGAAGTACTTGCCATATGTCAAAATCATAGTCCTTGCCATCATGGAACTGAGGTCTAGTGGGAGTAAACAGGCTTTGGACAAATAAACAAATGACTGTATAATTAAAAAGTATGGTAAGTGCCCAAATGCAAAATACCAGGGATATCGAGTTTAGATCAGGTACTCAGGGAAGGCCTTTGAAGAGATGGTGCTTACGGTGCTATTGAACAATGGGAGAAACCAGGGAGATGTTGGAAAGAGAGCTCCTGCCAGAGGGATACCACGTGCAAAGGCCCTGAGGCAAAAAAGAGCTCTGGGTATTTGAGGAGGAGGAGAAAGAAGGTTCCTGTGAATGGAAAGCAAGGGAGGGAATGGAAGAAGAACTCAGAAAGTAAGCCAGATCACACAGGGCTATGGGGGACATGGCCAAGAATCTGGATTTTATTCCATGCACACCATATGGAAGCCAGGAGGTTTCAGGCACCAATATGGTCTAGTTGTTAGGATTCAGTTCTCCTGCCTGTAACTGAAAACCCAAGTATCAGCCTGGAGGAAAGCAATCCAGGGTTCACATGGAGGCTCCAGGATGTCATTAGGGATCCAGACTCTGCCGGCTTTCTGCTCTGCATTCCTTACCACAAGGCCCTATCTGCAAGTCTCTTCCGGGCCTGAGATGGCCGCTGGTTCTCCAATCATGTCGACACACCAGGCATAAGGAGGAGGGAGGTGGAGGAGGCCTCCTGGCTGACTCAGTCCCCTGTAAAGAGCTTCCCAGAAGCCCTACTGAGTGGTTTTCACTGACGTCTCATTGGCTACTCTGGGCTGCAGGGAAGTCTGGGAAATGTAGTCTTATAGTTGTGTGTGTGTAACCACCCTATATAAATTGGAGTTCAGCTAGTAAGAAAGGGAAATGGATGTGTGATAGGTAATGAGAAGTCTTTGCCAGAATTGGGCTCACAGGGGCCTGTTCATTAAAAGCCTATTTGTTCCAATAGCTCTGTACAACATGGATGAGTCTCACAGTTATAAGGTTGAGTGAATGAAGCCAGACCTGAAAGATTTCTCTACAATTCCAGGCAAAACCAATCTGTGGTGATCACAGTTAAAAAAAAAGGCGGGGTGGGGGAGTTACTCCTGGGGTGTCAGTGACTGGGAGGAGGCATTAGGGAGGGGAGCTTTCTCAGGAGCTAGAAATATTCTAGCTATTGATCTGGGTGGCAGTTATAAGGGGGATAATAATATAAGAATTTAGTGAGGCATCTACTTAACATATATCTTCTTTTCTTCATGTGTTATGCTTCAGTAATTTTTTAGAAAACATGCTCATCCCAGGATTTGTCTGTCTTCTGAATATTAACCAGAACATGTAGATATTTATTTTTGTATTTGTAGCTTTCTGGAAGGCTTTGGTGTCAAAAAGCTTTGCTATGTCCCTTTCCCATGTTCCAGCTCTGAGTCTCTCCTCTGCAAACATTTCCCCAGTCTCCTGAGCTGGGAATGCTACACTCACCTCAGAATCTCCCCAGGTCTACATCCCTTGATAGCTTGTCAGACTTTCTCAAATGAGGCCCACACTCTTTACTCAGCACCGTGCCTGGCACATGTTTATTGAATAATGGACAACTTTATGATCCATGCACATAAACCTTGCATGTTCCTTGTAACAAGACTTTATTTAGCTCTTTATTTATGGCAGGTTCTATGTGCTAGGGGCTTCCCGGGTGGCGCTAGTGGTAAAGAATCCACCTGCCAATGCAGGAGACGCAAGAGATGTGGGTTCGATCCCTGGGTCAGGAAGATCCCCTGGAGGAGGCAGCAGCACCCTATCCAAGTATTCTTGCCTGAAAAATTCCTTGGGCAGAAGAACCTGATGGGTTGCAGTCCATGGAACTGCAAAGAGTTGGACATGACTGAGCAGCTGAGCACACTCACAGACACAGGTTGTGATATGGCCTTCCTCGTGTTGATATCTGTTTACCTGAGGAGAGTGGACCTTGGCAGATGCTGAGCTGATGGCCTGCTTCACAAGGCTGAGCAGGCTGGCCACTGGGAAGCCCTCTTCCTCCCTTCTTTCCCACTCCCCTCCTCTTTGCTTCTCGCAACGTGGTCCTGAAATGACATCAAGAGCAGCTGCTTAAGCAATTTTGCCAATTAATGGGTCTCTGAAATTAAACCGCCTACGCAGTCTGGATGAGCCTTCTCCAGGAGGGATTTAGCAATTGTCTTCATGATAATCAGGCTTGACTTGCCTTCACACACATTAATAAAAAAGCGAAGGCGTCGGGAGAGATGCCCTTTCGAGGGGAATATCGACAATATCGTAATGAGGCTTGGGGAGAAGGATGCTGAGGCATGGTGCTGCATGCTCAAAACTGCTCTCCTCTGTGGGCAAGAGCCAGCTCTGGCTGGAAGCAGCTGGGCTTACAGTAAAGCATAGCAATGCTCAGTAGCCACTCAGGCTGCACTGGTCCAGAGAAAGGAAAGCAAAGGGCAGGAAAAGCTTAGGAAGACCAGTCAGGAAGAACTCCTAGAGGAATAATCTGGGTTGTGGCAGGCAGAGGAACAAGTCAGCTGAGTACCCAGGAACAAAAACACCTAGGATGCTGTCAACCCTTTCTCCCACACCCTTCGAGACCCAGTGACCTCCTTGTCTTCATTCACAGACATCACCAGTTGACCAGGCATTCCTCCTTCCCCCAAGCCAAAAGTGACCTCAGAATCCTCAACACAGCGGCCTTGACACAGCCCTCTCAGTGCCTGCTGCCGACTGGTTAGATTAGAACCAGAGTTAGCATCTCCCTGCCATGCAGCGTAAGAATCTACGTCTCCATGTTCCCTTTCAGCGTCTCCCAGTCCCCCTCACTCTGTGATCTTTCTACTATGCGGATTTTCTCCCAGTGGATACTGGACTTTTAGAAGGATCAAAGGCTTAAGAGATGAAGTTCTAATGGTGGAAATTCCAGAGTGGAGTATAGAAGCGAGGCTGCGTGGCTACCCAGGTCCTTGAAAGCATGGCAACACACTCCAGTTTTCTTGCCTGGAGAATCCCATGAGGAATCTGGTGGGCTACAGTCCATAGGGTCACAAAGAGTCAGACACGACCGAAGTGACTTAGCACACACACACATGCATGCACAAGAAAAGGAAGCTAACAGCTCTTTAGTATCTGCTAAGTCATCCTGTTTACCTCTTGCATAAGTCCTAGTGGGGAGGTCCTCCATTTTGCACACAGGGATGTGTGGCTTTGGAAGGTTGCACAATTTGCCCAAAGTTACATCAAGTAAGTGGCAAGGTTGGGATTGGAACCCAGACCAGTGTGACCCCCAAATCTGTGTTTTTTCCATTCAACCAGGCCAAGGAGGGGAACGCCCCCCCCCCCACACACACATACACACACACACCATTCGCCTCCTTTTGGGTTAGCGCCTTCAGATTAGTGCAGGAGAATCTGGTAAACTCAAGAATATTCTTTGCAGACTGTCTCAGCTGCCTGGGTAGAGGGAGAGAGTGGGGAGAAAAGGCAAAGGAGCAGGGAGGGGGAAATACCAGCAGCATCACTGATTGCATTTGATGATGTCCTGAGCCCTTATCATGCACCCAGCAGAGTCTGTAGAACATGTGGGCCACCCCCAAGAGCTGAAGAGAACATCTTGTTCCCTTTGCATTAAAGCAAGTTTCATGCAACTTGTGGTGCGTGGGCTGACCACGGGGGAGACCTTTGGATGCACTGTGTACACAGCTCAACGCTAATTCTTTACATCTGTCGAGGACAGACAGTTTTCAAGGGACTCAGTGAAGATAGGAAAGCCAACCTGCCTGTGGGGAAGCCAGGCCCATTGCACATCCCCACCAGTGCACACCCATGCCCATCACCAAGCAGAGGGGCCACAGAGGAAGAGGCAACTCCGAAACCTGACCCCTGCCCTCCCTTGGGGCCATCCCAGCTGTGGTGCCCTTGTTTATTATCAGGACAGGGGTTCTCACTTAACGAAGAATGGCTGTCCTTTCCCACATCTCCACTGGCATCAGCAATTTGAGAATAGGACATCACATCTCTTATTTCTCTCTCTCTCTCTAAGCTCCTAGCAGGGTGATTATTTTGGATTGGTGGACTCATTTAAACCTTCAAATAATGTAAGGCAGTATAAGATTGTGCTAAACTGGCACTAAATATAGCTTTATAGCATCTATAGCTAAAACTGCATCTTTTTCTTTTTTTTAAAGTTTGTTTCCTTCTCTCTGTGTGATTTTTGTGTCCACAGTCATTGTCTAAGGGAAGGTGTTTGGTGTCAGTTCAATTTTGCTTGAGTGGTTTTAAGCCAAGAACACACACATGATTCTAACTTACAAAGCCTTGGCCAGGCTCAGATGTAAGGACCGCAGGCTCAGATTTGGGGACTTTTGTTAGGACAGAGGGCAGAGTAGACTGTCTCCTTCCCACAGCCACAGAAACTGCCTCTTTCCCAGCTTCGCTGGCTCTAATGGAGATTCTCCTTTCAGTAATTAACATTCACAGTGCAGGTATCATGGGCTGAGGGTGCTCACATGTGTCATCTCGTTTAATGCTGACCCAACCAGGAAAGTGTTAATAAGTACTCTTAGAAATGCCATTTTGCAGTTGGAGAAGCTGAGAGCATCTGTGTGGAGTCACTCATCAATTTCCTTCCATTTCCCCTGACCCTGGTGACAATGAGGCCTTCTGGTGGGGTAGCTGCCAGGCCTTGGGGCAGCCAGGTTCAACCCTATATGCTGGGAGCCTGAGACCTTGGCTTCTTTGCTCATCCCTCTAACAGGCTGGTCTCTGCCACCAGCTGTCTACCAGAATTTCACATATTAAGGCCATTGCTCAATCAGAGACTACATCTCCCAGGCTCCCTTTCAAACCATTGGGCCATAAGACTAGTTCTTACCAATGGTGTAGGAGCCTGCCTTCTCTCAGAGGACTCAGAGACTCCTGGAGAAGGTCAGACTCACAAGATGAGTAAAATCTGGATCCCAGAGTCACCATGTGGAGGAGAGCTGCCCATTAACCAGAAACAGTCTTGTGGAGCAAGAGATAAATTTATTTTGTGTTAAGCCCCTAATGATTTCAATTTTACTTGATACAGTAACTAGCATTTGACCCAACCAAAACATGACCCATGGCCAGAAAAGAACCCAAGATTCCCTACGGATTTGTCCTCACTTGCATTTGTCCAGGGCCTACCTGGTCAAGGGAACTCTGTCCTCAAAAATCCAGTCATGAATTTATAGAATGTCAGCCCCGTGAGGGTCTCTGCATAATCTCTATGGAGACTCAGAGAAAGCTGGAACTGGCCTGTCACCACAATTCCACGCTGAGTGTTCATAATGTAAGTGTTCATAATATATGCATTCAGCATACACACTTGCAGACACATGCAGCACACACCGCACTGGAACCGAGAGGAAATTATCATGCTTCTTTTTTATTTGAAATTTAATGAATTTATTTTTTGGCTGCATTTTAGTATAGCACGCAGGATATTCATTGCAGCATAGGGGCTCAGCAGTTGCAATATGCGGGTTCAGTTGCTCTGTGGCATGTGGGATCTTAGTTCCTCGACCAGGGATCAAACCCATGTTCCCTGCATTGGAAGGCAAATTCTTAACCACTAGACCACCAGGGAAGTTCCTGATCATGCTTCTTTATGTACCCAAGGTATGTGTGAGTTTCCTCCATATGAAGTTTCCTCCTTGGCTGAGTCCCTCCACTGTGCCTACCTCTCCTGACACCTCCTGAAAGAACCAGGTGGGGCTTGGGTGACAGAGGAGGGGCCGCCCGAGACCCCCATCAGCAGGCCCTGGCCCTGTCACCGAGGGCCACACCAGCTCCAAGCAGCCGTGGTGATGGGAAAAACCTCAGCTCTGAGACATAAAGACAGAAAACACAACATTTTATTAGTGCTCGAGACGTTTATTTCCTGAGTTAACAGCAATAATAAACTCGTTTATGGCTGTGAGTTTCATTGCCTTCCCCGGTGGGGCTCCCACCTGCTGTCTGTTCAGATTCTGCAGGGCTCCTGAGCACAGAGAGGCTGGCCCGGCAGCTGGCATGGGCGGGCACCACCTCCTGGCAGCTGGGAGGGCCCAGACGGGGGTCCCTAGGGTGCTGTACCATCAGCATGGGTCCCACCTTGGTGTGGTGAGGCAGGCTCGCTCCGCATGCACGATCGTCACAAGCAGGTGTTAGCTGAGGTTTCTGGGCCCTCACCTGTCTATTGTGCAGATGCAGGTGGCTGTTTCCAATCAAAGAATAAAATGATTCTCCTGACTCAGGTGACTTATCTGGGAGAAACCAACATTTTAATGTCAAAGTATAGGTTTACGTTCACGTAGGGCCAGGACAAGGGTGCAAACTTTCAAGAGGTACTTACTCTTGGGTCTGGCAAGTGTCTCCTTAAATTTGATGTTCTAAGCACCTGGCTTGCCTGGTCCCTCCATTGACAAGCACTGGGGTCTCCTGGGCTTTTTCTCCCAGTTTCCCTTGGAAAAGGGGCATGTCTTTCTTTCCCCTTTTCTTTTCTAGATCTCACTGTGGCAGCTGTTGACGCCCAGTCACCCCCATTCTCAAGAGCCTGGTTGCATAGGGGGAGAAACGCAGTCCTCATAAACCATGCAGGACCTTGTGGCCCTTCTTAGGACCAGGAATGGAGAGAGGATGCACAGAGAAAGGAGGCATGGGAGAAGGAGAGGGATTTTGTGAATTTATGAAGATATGACTCACCTTATGTTGTTGTTGTTATTTTTTAAAAAATTCACTCAAAATAACTACCCTCCTGTTAGTGCTAACTTCCTCCTTGATTCTAATTGCTCCTTTGTGCCGCATCCTCTCAGTTCTTAAGGATTTGCTTTGCTTGGTACTTCCTGCATGGAGCTTTAAAAAGTTCTGAAGTTTTGTCTGAGTGAGGGGTGGGCTGAGGCCATAGGGAAGTTGAGGGACTGTCCCACTGTATTTCCCCACACCAAGGCCTCTCAGAATCCTTTGGAGGGTAGGCTGATCACTGGGGGCATCCCTGGTTTTTGACTCCTTAGGAATGAGGCTAGAGAATTTGCATTTTCAGTGATGCTGATGCTACTGGTCCTGGACTACATCTTAGACCCACAGCCATAAGGTGTTCTGGTAAATGAACTCTGGAATTAGTCAAAACTAAGTTCAAATCTAGTTCTGCTGTTTATCAGCTGTGTGACCTTTAGGAAGTCACTCATAACTCCCTGGGCTCATAACAACAACACACAGAATCATTATGTGCAAATGTGTCCATCTTGTGCCAGATGGGGTGACATGTTCTTTATTTGGCATCATCCCTTTGAATCCTCACAAGAACATGGGAAGAGGTCAGTGTTTTTAAGAGGTCCATTTTATGGAGGCAGGGGTGAGGGCTCAGGAGTTAGGAATCGTTGCCAAGTTCATGCCGCTCAAGAGTGGTCGAGGGACTTCCTTGCTGGTTCAGTGGCTAAGACTCAATGCTCGCGATGAAAGAGGCAGGGAACTAGATCCCGTGGGCCACAGCTAAGACCTGGCACAGCCACACACACAAAAAAGCCACAAAAACAAAAAGATATGTCATTAAAAAAAGGAAGAAAAAAGTGATAGAGGCAAGAATTAATGCAGTCTGACCACAGAGGACACAGACAGGGGCATGGATGGTAGGAGACTAGAGTGGTTAGGAGGATTAAATAAGACAATAAGGTACCAGCTCAGGCCTGCCACAGCCTCTCTGCTCACAGAGCATGAGCCCCATCTCCCTAAGAGAAGACCCCTGATGAGGCCGGAGGAGGATGGGGCTCTGCTCACTGACATTTCAGTCTCCTGGTGAATCCAGGAAAGAAAGAAATCGGGAAATGGTAGACTGAGCGTCTAGAGCCAAAGCAGAAGGGAGCAGACATAGCTCTGTTTGCCTCCCAGGGTGGGGAATCGGCGTCTGTTTCTGACACTTGGAGAAGAGAACACTCCATCGTCAAGTCAGGGAAACCATTGACGGAAACTGCCTGCCCTGTCCAGGTCTCATAGCAACCACTTGCATGAGTTATCTTATGACAGGAGGTCCTGGTAAGGAACATGGAACTAACAAGCTACCATCAACCAGAACAATTTGAGAAAGGTCAAAGGAGTGAGGAGGCTTTGGTCTATATGTCCTGCCAACCTCCCAGAATCCTTCTCGTTGGAATCCATCTTGACTGAGCACTGCACGCACACCACCAGCAAGGACCTTGAGTCAGAATGATTGGCCAGAGACAATTCAGAAACTAATCCCATCACCATAAAACCCAAGACTTCAAGCTGCATAGCACAGCGATTCTCCTGGCTTCCCTTACCCTCCTCCTCTCCGCCCAGGCACCCCTTTCTCGATAAAGTCTCTTGCTTTGTCAGCACATGTATCTCCTCTGACAATTCATTCCCCACTGTTAGACAAGAGCCTACTTTCAGGTCCTGGAAGGGGTGCCCTTCCTGCCACAGTCATGACAGAACCTGTAGGTCCTTGTCAGGATGCCCTTGATTGGGCAAGTGTTCTCTGGGTTGGAGGCCTCGCTGCAGCACTTCAGGGTGCCCTTTGAGAACTCCCTTGGGAAATACATGGCCTTTGGAGACCTGTTATCAAGCCCTCCACCTATGTTCTCTGTCCCAGGCAGCTGTCTCTAAAGGATTTTCCACAGCAATCATTGACCCATCAGAACCAGCCCAGATGCAGAAAATGTCTCATTGTTTTTGCATCCTGTCTTCTCATCCCACTCTATAGTAATACAAAGATCATGTCATGTGACTCATACCTTTATTATAGCCATTGTTCTGCAAAGCAAGCCCCCCGCCCCATCCACACATCTGGTGCCAGACGGTCTCATGTAAAGGGGGGCACCCTGGGATAAAACTTCCAAGTAGAGAAGCAGCAGGGTTCTCCCAGCCCCAGAGCCTGGATGACCTCCCTCACAGAGCACATTCAGGCCAGGCTCACAGGATTGGATGCGCTGGGCAAAGATGCCTGTCTCCATAGTGCTCTACCTTGTTAGGGGAAAGAGGTTCAGAGGGAAGCTTATCAATTGTGTGAAGAAGAGGAGCTGAATCTCCCTGCTGGTCCACTGACTGGAGAATGAGCCTCCAGGTCCACCTAGATGTGCCCCCTAGAGCATCTCGGTTGTCACTGAGATGCCCCCATCCTCCTGCCAATAACCCCCTCCTTAAAAACAGCAAAGTCTTCTCCATTCACCTCCTTGTAAAGAACGGCTGAAGGGCTGGGTTCTGCATGATACCTGTGGGCCTCCTAGTACAGGGCCTTCTTGTATCCTCCATTTCTTTGATTATGGTAAATAGCCTTCATTCAACCTCCATGACCTTCTCTGAGTTTCAGTGGGCAAATTCAAGGAGTTTTTAATTAGGGAAGGGAGGGAATGAGAGACTAGGGAGAAACAGTTAAGATCAGCCTTGGGATAAGATCCTGGTTCCCCATTAACAGATACAGACAACAATATCTTTGAGCTATTTTGCAGGTGGGAATACTTAACAATTAACAATGGAGGGCTGACCACAAGCATATAGACCCCAGGCCAGTTGGACCTGAAGTTTGATGATGCTGACTCCTACTTACCTCATCACCAACCCATCAGAAGAATGTCCACCGGCTGATCACACCCTCTTTGAATAATTACTATAAAGTCTCCAAGTGGGGACACCGTCGTTTGGAGGGCATTAACCTGCTGTGGGCCCCCTTTGCCTGGCAAAGTAATAAAGTTATCCTTTTCTACTTTACCCCAAATTCTGTCTTTGAGATTTGATTCAGTATCAGTGTACAGAGCAGGTGAGCTTCAGCATCAGGCACACACTGAAGCTGTCAGAATTTGAGTTCTTGGGGAGCAGGGCGTGTTTTCTATTTCTCCCCCATGCACCCCCCAACTGCTGAAACTTTGTGGAGCAGTAAGGGTTTGGTGAACATGTGTTGGAGGAAGGAGATGGGCAGACGGTCCCTACAGCATGAGGCATCACTGCCCAACATCCCAGAGTTTTCTGCTTCTCCCATAGTTGCCTTCTTCCTCCTAACAGTCTCCAAGTGTATATACCAGCAAGTGGTTTTCATCAGAAGAAATTAAAATGAGTTGGTTTGAAAGTGTTGCTGCCCCCTTGGATGCTGTGAGAGTCAGACTCAATGTCAGTATCAGTGCAGAGGATCCTGGCTTCAATTAAAGAAAGAAAAGACTGCAGGGATGGATGATGGGTAATGGAAAGGGGGTTTCTCTTAGAAGCACGCAGAACCCTGTCTCTCACTAACTGTATGACTTGGGCAAGTCATTTATGTTTCCGTTGTCTCATCAGTGAAATAGGGATGAGAATATGGGATGAGATGATGTACTGAAAGCGTGTAACTCAGGTTGGGATTGAACCCACGATCTTTCAGCTGACATCACATACCTGGTCTCAGGACTTAAGCTCAGGTTCTTGATGTCTCATCACAGAAAGAATTCAATGAGAGACAGAGTGATAGGTAAGAAATGGATTTATTTAGAGAGAAACATACTCCACAGAGTGTGGGCCCTCTCAGAAGGTAAGAGGTCCCAAATGACGGTGTGGTTAGTTTTTATGGGCTGAGTAATTTCATAGGCTAATGAGTGGGAGAATTATTTCCAGTTATTTTGGGGAAGGGGTAGAGATTTCTGCGAATTGAGCCACCACCTACTTTGCGGTCTTTATGGGCGACCACAGGGTTTCCCTGGTGGCTCAGACGATAAAGTATCTGTGGGGAGACCCGGGTTCGATCCCTGGGTCAGGAAGACCTCCTGGAGAAGGGAATGGCCACTCACTCCAGCATTCTTCTCTGGAGAATTCCATGCACAGAGGAGCCTGGCAGGCTATAGTCCATGGGGTCACAGAAGAGTTGGACACAGCTGAGAGACTAACAATTTCACTTCACTTGAAACTGTTGTGGCACCTCTGGGTGTGTCATTTAGCTTGTTGATGTGTTACAGTGAGTGTATACTGAAGTTCAAGTTCTAGGGGAAGTGGACTTGTCGGCCATTTTGGACCTGTTTGGTTCCAGTTCATGTCATGTCCTTGGGCTATGTCATTCTTTCAAAGGTTGTGCCCTACCCGCTTCCCTCCTATTTCAGCACGGCAAAGCTGCTGACCTGGAGCAGATGCATGAGCAGTGCTAGTGGGGAGAGCAAACACCTGTAACAATCATCTCCCATACTTGAATAGGGCTTTACAGCTTTCAAAGCAGATTCTAGTATGTCACAGGGCTGAGTGGCAATGGTCACCAGATACATAAATAGAGAGGGAGCCTCTGGCCTCTCTGACCATGGGGAATCGTTTCTATGGATCTCTGGGGAGCAGGCAAAGCTGTGCGTCTCTGATTCCAGCACAAAAGGGTTCTGACCTTTGCTGTTCTTTTAGTTCTGTTTCAATCAGAAATGGAGATCTAATTAAATGCTGAGTTTTCTTGAACAAGTTGGGAATGCACTTTTCGCTGGGAGAGCTCATAGGATTTGCTAGGAATTAGGAAGTTGCTTAACAGGGCACAAAGGAAATATTCCTAAGCACAGTTCTGGTTTTTTCTATTATTTAATCCTTGAGTCTCTTCCTCTCCATCTCTGCGTTCAGCTCTGGGACACACACACAGAGTTCTACAAATATCAAGTGATAAAGACATAATTATTAGAAACAGCCGAATGTGGTCAAGTCCGAGGAAATGCCACAGTCCTCCCAAAGCTTTTTGCACACTGGCCAAGCCGGAGATGCTCTTTTCTGACCTCCAGACTCTGCTCCCACCATGAGTCTCTTGGCACCATAAGCAGTTCCGAGACCCACTGTCAGAGGTGGTGACTTAGGAAGTCAGAGTGGGGCCAGGAATCTGCGTCTTAACAAACCTTTCCATTGATGCTAATGCTGGGAGTAGGAGGACCACACCTTTCCAGAGAATTCTAGCCTTTGCCACCCAGGTATTGATGAATGTAGGCAGCACGCCAGCCCCGGTAAATCACTTTTCCCTCCCCCATAACTGAGTCCCTCAGGCTTCACACCTCAGAGGAAGCAGAACGTTTCCTTGACAACAGATGACTAATTTAGAAGTCCCTGTGAACAGGTGGGAGACAGGAAGGGACAAGAGAAGCAACATGGGCAGGTGCCAAGTTGAAACAACAGGCTCTTGGCAGTCCCTGGAGTGCACGCTGGTGGGGAGGATTCTTGGGGCTCAGGCAGAGAGACGCCAGCTGAGGGAGCCCACTGTTCCATCTGGAAGGAGGGAGGCCCCAGTGAACTCTCACGGGCAGGCTCTTTAAGTCCGCTCTGAAAGTCTAGTTTTGGAATTAGACTATATTGAAAGACATTGTGGCCAGAAGGAAAATTTGGTTTCGAGTAACTCGTTTCAATAGGAAATACAAACGGAGAAAGCAGTACCTGGGGCCAGAAGCTGGCTAGAGGTGGGGCTCCCAGAAGAAAGACTTGGCAGGCAGAAAAGTCTGGATAGCGCTCACACCTGGCAGGACCTGGCAGGTTCATGACCTCAGTTCTCAGCAAGCTCTTCTCAGGCCACGTGGCCCTGGTCCCAGGACAACTGTGGTTTCCTCCCCCTTGTTCCCCTCTAGAGCCTCTGCTCCAGCTTGTTCCAGTTGCTGTCCATGTTCTGTGACCCCATACTTCATGCTGTGCATGTTAGTCCATCTATCCAAAGTCTGCCCATTGACCCCAGGCCTGGCTCAAACCCGTCTCTGTGGAATCTAATACCGACAGAATGAGTTGTCTCCCCACAAGTCTCATATCCTTGTGTCTTGGCCTCATGTCACCAACTGAGCTTCCTGCACCTCCCAGGAGAGGACTGGAACCTTCACCAGGTCTTCAAGGAACAGGAACTTAAAAAAAAATTTATTATTTGTCTGCATCAAGTCTTAATTGTGTCAGGCGGGATCTTGTGCTGTGACTCTTGAGATGTGGTATGTGGCCTCAGTAGTTACAGCACAGGGGCTTAGTTGCTCTACATCGTGAGGGGTCTTAGTTCCCCAAACAGGGATGGACCTCACTTTCCCTGCATTGCAGGGCAGATTCTTAACCGCTGGACCACCAGGGAAGTCCCAAGGAACAGAAAATTCCTGGTGGGGCCCAAGTCAGGGCCTAAGTCATGCTGCTTCCTCAGTTGGGCTTACAGTTGGCACAAAGGTGTCCACCGTGACTGCACATCAGAATCACCTGGGGAGCTTTGAATAATGCTGACACCTGAACCCACCCTGGACCAACTGAAACCAAATCTCTGTGGGGCCACTGCATTGTTTCAAAAGTTCTTGGGTTATTCTGATGCATAGGGAATAATCTGGCATTCAAGGCTCCATAGCATCTGGCCCCAACCTAACCTTCCCTCCTGATCCCCCTCTTTACCCCATCCCAGATTGAGAACCGCTGTAATAGACTGTTCCTCATCCTTAGACATGGAAGGGCAATCAGAGAAGAAAACCATTTCCCCTGCATTCTAAAACTCTAAGAGTTCAGTATCTGGTAGCTTCTGTTGCTCTTGCCTGCTCTCTACTCCTTTCAGAACGGGGAGAAATAATCCAAGACTCCATGAAGGCTTAAACTAGCCCAAAGCCCAGGGACAACTGCCAGGGATGCAAATATCTAAGTAGCCATGCCTCCCTACCATGTCCTTGACAGGCATCACTAATCAATCATGGCACGGTTTCCCTCTGAATCGGAAGTGTCCTCACAGTGCTTCACCACCCTGTACTCCAGGCAGCTCCCGTGAATTGGATCTGGCATCCCAGTTGAAGCCTGTTTGTTATCCTTGGTTTAAAGAGGTAATACCATAGGGTAAAAGAGAGGCAAGGTTAGTAAATATTATGTCTTGAGCTTTTTAGATTATGCCAGAGAGGCCAACTATAGTCTTCCGTTAAATATCCTTTGAGGTCCTCAGGGCCTAACCTGAAATGATAAAGGCAATTTAGAGTTTCTTTGAAGTGAGTTAATCTATTCATTTTAAAAACTACATTGCATATGGTTTCTCATGGGCTCTCTTGGGTGGCCTAGGATGAAGAAGGTTGAGTAGAGACAGCAGAATATCAGATAAGGATGTACTTTCAAACAAAATTGACGACATTGTCAAACATTGTCAATTTCCCTACCACTTGAGCATGTTCTGGAAACAGGCCAAATTCTTTCTTCTCTGGATGTATTGGATTCCTCATGGACTTTCTTCTTCAAAGGCCTGACTGCCAATTGTTAAACTTAGCACCACTTTTCAAACTATATTCCAAATGCCTTTGTGTGTATGTCTCACCCTGGCATTCAAGGCCACATAGCACCTGGGGCTTCCTAAGCTTTCCTCCTGATCTCCTTCTTCACCCCATCCCAGGTTCTGACTCTCTCTCCTGAATGTTCTCCATGCATTTATCTGAATGTCCTGAAATGTCCTGGCTTCCGTTTCTTTCTGAGAACGTCTTGCTATATATTAAGCCACACTCAAATAACATCTCCTGCATGAGGCTCCCATCTCACTTCCTGCCTCTCTCTTCATGTTCTTCGATTTTGCTCTGCTTGTCCTTTCAAGCACTATCCAGGCACTATCCCAGAGAGCAGTTTTAGGATTCTGATTTTACTTAGTCTTACCAGTATTTCTATTTCTTTGATCTCACTGTCTTTCTTTCTGGCTTAGCTGCTCCCCAAAATGTGGGATCTTAGTTCTCTGCGTTGCAAGGCAGATTCTTAACCACTGAACCACCAGGGAAGTCCCATCTATATTTTATTTATGAGAAAACTGGTAACTTTGCAGTTCAGTGATTTGACAGAGGTAGTAGAATTAGTAAGTGACAAAGCTGGGAGCAGACACACCCCCTCCCCCTGCCATCTCCTGGGCCTTCCCCGGCTCTGATTTTTATTCTGTCCTCCTTTGTCTCCAAGGCAGAATTTCCCCTTGTTTGCTTTGTACATAGGATTTGGAGTCGGATAATACAGATAAGATGGGTAAAGAATCCTCCTGCAATTCAGGAGACATAACTCCAAAGCCTGGGTTAGGAAGATCCCCTGGAGGAGGAAATGGCAACCCACTCCAGTATTCTTGCCTGAAAAATCCCATGGACAGAGGAACCTGGTGGGCTACAGTACAAAGGGTTGCAAAAAGTCAAACACAATTGAGCGACTAAACACAACCATATAATATTGGTTCAAGGTCCATATCACCTATTTAGTTACTATGTTGTTTTAGCAGTAGGGTTAATCTCTTTGGTCTTGTGTTTTCATCTGTCAAGTAGGATTAACAAAATACCCACCCTCCTAGTTCACAGAGGAGAGCTCCTCTCTCCATGGACTGTGAGTCTCCTAGGCTGAGACCTCCTCATACTCATCTTTGTGCCTCTATAGCACTTGGTGGGCACACAAACCCTCAATAAATCCTTGTCATTCAATTACATGAGATTAAATTAAATGAGTCAATAGGTTAGGGGAAAAAAATCCAAACACTTCATTTTGGGGTCCAGAATTGATTGTTCCCAGCAGCATCCCTGGAGAGGGTTTTGATCACATTTGCTTGTAACTTGTTTGCTATTTGCTTTGTTTAGCAAATTCCTTCACAGAGAGACAAGGAAGGAGCCCGGGAAGGAAGGGGAAGGGTGTGGGAAGATGCTGGAATCCGAGAGGGAGCTCAGATTGTTGGTTGAACATATTGCTGTCTGTGTGGAAAATGTTCACAGCAGTTACAACTTTGGATGAATATGCATTAGCGGCAGTGCTGCAATTTGCCGGCGTGTGCCACGCTACACTCGGAGACTTGGCAAGACGGGTAATTATCTCCACATTATGTGCCTTGTCTCTTTCTCTTCTTAATTAAGTAACTAATCTGGTGGAGGAGAGCTCTGTTTGTGTTTGTTTGGCAGGTGCAGCCTCGTGACAGTTGTCTGGAGAAGTTTCTTGGAAATTTATGAGACTTTTCAAAAAACAAACTGCTCGGAGCTGAGCCGACTGCTGGAGCCGGGGAGGATCAGAGTCAGGCTCTGCTGGAGCACAAGGCAGTGTGGTAGTTGCTGCTTCTCCTAGACAGCGGGGTTCCTGCTGCGGGGCCCATCAGGCGCTCCGAGATTCCAGGGTGGTGGGCAGTGGGGTGCTCCAAAGGGCGAGGGAGGGAAGTCAGAGGCCAGAATTCAAACATCAGTGTCTTCTCCCTTCCACCTTGCTTCCCTCTGGATTTCTCCATTTGAGCAGATTTTCCCTCTCAGCTCTTCCAAGCTCTCTGTAAAGGAATTGATTAAATGAGCTAAGTGCCAACCACTTTCTGAAGACCGACCACATGGCTCGTGGACAAATCTGTTGACATAAAGGTGCTTGGGTGGGCTGGATGGGATCCAGAGTGAACCTCCTGGGTCCCTGGCAGATGACCCAGGCCAGTGACCCAGATGTTGAGCCGCCTATTGCTACAACCTGATGAAAGGCCAAGCGCACAGATCACTACTCTGATGGCTTTTCCAGGCTGTCCAGAAACCAAAGCAGGCCGGCCCAAGAGAGTGAGGGATACTGCAGCTCTTTTGAGGTTCATGGGTTGATTGCAAGAAGGGGGTGGAAGTGGCCATACCAGAAATAGTAGGACATTGGGGTTCTAGAAATAACAAATGGGGGAGCTCTCAAGGAATTGCTAGTGGCTACACCGAATTTTACAGTATAAAATTTTTTTTTACACTTTTACAGTTTTACAGAACAAACTTGAATGGGTTACAGTGTTGTCAGTTATGAGGAGAGGCCACTGAACAACACAGGTGTACCACACAGATGCAGGGTGGTACAAGAAGCTGCTCTTCTTGCTTTGACCCTTAAGTTTGTTTTCTTATTTGAGATGGTAGGTTTGCCTTGTGTGTGTTTATGTACCTTCCCAACACACATGCACACACACACACACACACACTCCAATTCAGTGAAATAAGCTGTCAGACTCCCCTCATGAGTGGTCCATTCCAGGAGGCACTGTGGTACTCTGGGGATAAAATTCTGAGATAATCCCCTAGACAGGTGGCACAGTGGTAAAGAATCTGCCTGCAATGCAGGAGATGTAAGAGACATGAATTCAGTCCCTGAGTTAGGAAGATCCCCCGGAGGAGGAAATGGCAACTCGCTCCAGTATTCTTGCCTGGAAAATTCCATGAGCAGAGGAGCCTGGCGGGCTATAGTCCACGGGATCACCAAGAGTCAGAACGACTGAGCATGCACAGGTAGTGTGACATGGCTACTGGACACGTGTGTGTGTGTGTGTGTGTGCGCTAAGTCACTTCAGTCGTGTCGACTCTTTGTGAGCCTGTGGGCCGTCGCCCACCAGGCTCCTCTGTCCATGGGATTCTCCAGGCAAGACTACTGGAGTAGGTTGCCACACCCTCCTCTAGGGTATCTTCCCAATCCTGGGATTGAACCTGAGCTGTCTTAAGTCTCCTGCATTGGTAGGCATGTTCTTTATAACTAGCAGCACCTGGGAAGTCCAGGACTCATAACTCCTCTCGATCGGTCTCTAATCTTAGTACTACTATGAAGGGGGTTTGCAGATGTAATTAAGATCCCTAATCAGTTGGCCTTAAAATAGAGATAACTGGGTGGGGCTGACCTAGTCACAGGGGCCCTTTAAAAGTAGAGAGGTTTCTCCAGCTGGTTGCAGAAGAGAAAGTCAGAAATTTGAAGAATGGGAAGGATTCAACATACCATTTACAGCTTAACAATGGAGGGGCCGCAGAGCAAGACACTGGGGTGAGATTTAGAAGCTGAGTGCAGCTCTCCTGTGACAGCCAGACAGAAAGCAGTCTCCTCAGTCCTACCACCACAAGCAACTGAATTCTGCCAACAAGAATGGGCTTGAAAGTAGACTTTTCCTCAGCACCTCTAGATGAGAACTCAGCCTGACCAATACCTGATTGTGGCTGTGTCATACCATGAGCAGAGAACTCAGCCATGCTGTGCCAGACTTCTGACCTACAGAACCCTGAGCGAATATATGCATGCCTTTGGAAGTTATTAGTGCTATGTTTGTACTATTTGTTATGCAACAATGGAAAACTGATGTAAGTGTTAGGTCTCCTAACTGGCCTAGGAGGAAAACTGCATAGAGACACTTTGCCATTTCTTTCACAATCTAGGCATGTGGGGATTCAGACCTTAGTCTGGGTTTTCACCATGGACTTGCTTAATGATGATCTCAAGAAAAACATGTACCTTCTCTGGGCCTCAATTTCCTCTTCTGTAAAAGCTGGATTGGGACTCCATGCTCCTTAAGGTCTCTTGTGGAACGCTCATTCCGACTGTGATTATAGCCACTGACATAAAAATGCGTGGGGATGACCACCAGGGAGCTGCAGCTTCCTTTGGATGAGATCTCTGGCTTCAGGGTCAGAGCCCTCCTCCCATGAGACTGTTTCTGTTTTGCCATAGTCTGCTCAAACACTGTTTATGGACCTGCACTGCTTGTAGGGAAAAAGAAGACCCTCCTCTTTTTGCTATTCAGGGTCTAGGTAGTCTGGGCCCAGCCTAACCTCTGACCCTAGTCCCACTGCTCCCTGCTCGCTCTGCATCCTGACTCTTCCCCACTACTGCACATGCTGCCCGCCACTGTTGGTACCTGCATTCATTTTTCTCTCTTCTAATTTCTATGTTCTCTATCTGTGTTAACAAAAAAATTAAGCAAATAGACTTCAAGTAGACTTCCCATTTTCCAAGGGTTAGCTCTGGACTTAACTGCTCCAGGTAACTTTCTTAGCATTTCTGTATAAATAATCTTCTCTTTTGATGGTAATGATAAGAAATTCATCTCAAACTAGCTTGAGAAGAAAAAAATGGAAACTAGTGATTCATGTCACTGTGAAATCTAAGGTTAACTTTAGACACAGATGGATCCAGGAAACAATTTGTGTATTTGGAACTTTGCCTCTCCCTATCCATCTCTTTTCTTTGTTTCCTTCTGTACGTCAGGGCTCTTCTTCATATGGGATTAAAAAAAAAAAAAAAGGAAAAAGTATGCACTCTCCCCAGCAGCCCCAAGCTTTGTTCTTTATGGCTTGAAATTTAAAAGCAAAATGTATCCTCCCCCAAAACCCACCCTTCCCAGCATCTTTATATGAAAGAACAGAGAAGACTGATTGGTCCTCCATGGATCAGTATCCATCCTGAACCAATCACTGTGTTCATATCAAGAGGTATTTCTCTGATTGGTGAGAGGGGTGCTCATCCTGTACCAATCACTGCATTCAAGTTGATAGACACTTCTCTGATTGGTCAGAGGAGCATTTGTCTAAGCCTTGGTTGGAGCAGGGGGGCTGTGACTGACAACCTCACCTTGACCATGTGGACTAGGGGAGGTATAGTCCTTCAAGGAAAAGCAGGATGACTGGAGGAAGTGAGAAAGGAGAGTTGGTAGAGAGAAACAAGAAATGCCCATCCTATCCTTGACTGGTTCTCTGGATTTTCACTAGCTTCCTATCTTTCCATTCATTTGGTTATAATCACGCCCTGCCTTATATAGGAGATGTGTACATGGCTGATCTGATTATTCACACAATTAATATTTGCAGATAAAATATAACTAGTTTTTTTCCCCATACCTAACCAGATTTCCCTCCCAATCTTGATGAACAGTGGGAAAAGAAAATTAACTAATTGTTTAATATGATTGAATATAGTTGGCTTTGATCATTTTAAACAGTCTCATTAGGAACATTTTTACTCATGTGAATAAAAATACTTAGCTGTTGTACTTGCTAAGATGGGGTCCAGGTGTATATATATAGAGGGGCTTATAAAATTTTAATAAATCTGTGTGGAGGTGAGTGTTGAGTCCAAGTCCCTGGCAAGAATTTCCTCCATGCTTCCTGCTTTGTCTGCCTGGGGGCATTTATTGCTAGAGCCAGTGGCATGGGAAGACCTTGGCTTGGCCTTGGCCGGATCCGAAGGACACCCTTGGCTGACTCAGTCTCTCTTTAACTCTCATGGTATGCAGTCCTGTTGGGGGAGGGGGAGGGAGAGGGACAGACAGATCCGTGTCTAGCCCACTGGCCCTGTAGTCTACTACTTGCTGAGGGACTCAGTCCTCCCTGCTGCAGTGGGCCATAATAGTGTGTGTGTGTATGTGTGTGTGTGGCAGGGGACATTGGGGGCCTCCACTCATCATAGCTTCTCCCTTTCTAACTCCAAATCTTTGCTGAACCTTAATGGCAAATAGGTCCCAGGATTTGTCCGCTCATTAGGGGGATTCTGGGGCAGTTGGTATGCTAACAGAGGCTAAAAAGGAATTTAGAAATCCTCTTTGAGACAATAGCTTGGCTTACAAAACTATTGCCCTAATGTATAATCCTATTTTGTGTGTCAATAACTGAAAATTGCCTCAATCTTTCTTTCTGCATCCCTTTTGAAACAAAGGCTAATCTGCTTCCGGGCAGATGGTTCCCTGGGATGGACTGGGAAGGTCACCCTCCAAGCAGGCAAAAGAGGAAGTACATGAAAAATGAAAAGCATCAGCCAAACCACGTGTGTGTGTGTATGCCACTTGCGTTCTCTGCCAAACTGTCTGCGCTCAAAGGCAGGAGCCTGGTGACACCCTTTAGCACACACTGTCATTGACTGGTGTCTGCTTGGTCATTCTAAGTGTCCCCTGGCTGGGGACAACTTTGTTCTGTGAGCAAAACGTGTTTCACTTTATTTTGTAAAGTGCCTTATGCCATTAACCGCATTAAATAAATCCTTCATCAGGGAGCTGGGGCTTCCCAGGTGGTCCCAGTGGTAAAGAATCCGCCTGCCAATACAGGGGACGCAAAAGATGTGGGTTTAATCTCTGGCTTGGGAGGATCCCCTGGAGAAGGAAATGGCAACCCACTCCAGTGTTCTTGCCTGGGAAATCCCAGGACAAGAGGAGCCTGGCGGCTGCAGTCCATGAGGTCGCACGACATAGCATACAGCAGGCAGCTCCTGGGTCCCTGCTGTGTGCTAGGCGCTGTAGGAATATGAAGATGAATTGAAGCTGGGAGGTATGCTGTTTGCTGAAACACCCGCAATTCAAACAACCACTGCAAGTTGGAGGGACTGGTGGGTAATGGAATGGGTGTTAACAGTCTCCTGGGAGTTCCTATTTGCCTCCCATGCTGCCTTCCAGGTCCTTTTGGCTGCTGGAAAGTTTCTACAGATCCCCAGTGCTCCAGTTCTTTCATCCTCCCCTGCTGATGTCAAGCATGTAAAGACCTCTGTTTCTTAGAACATCCTTAATGTGTCACTGCTTGACCTGATCTATAAATATTGGTGCCCACAGTGCCAACTCCTTGACACTTGGTGGGGAGGCCACCCTGGCAGTGTGGTTTGGTTGAGCATCTGATTTATTTCTTGTGTTACAGACGAGTGAGAATTCTTAATGGAAGTAGCTTCTCTAGTGACCCAGGAAATGTGGAGAGGGCAGAAGCTTGCTAAATCCTTTCCTCCTTGATTTTTTTGGCCATAACTGGCCTGCACTTCAATGGCCTACACTCAAAGACAAGCATGTGTGGGGGTTGATTCTGGCTTTGAGAAGCTCACACAAGCTGAGTGTAAATTTCAGACCCACTGTAGCTAAAATAAGCACATGAGACTGCAGTAATTTTAGGACAGCCAGTGGACAATTGCAAAGGGGACTAGAAGGATGCTGTTTTTGAAGACAAAGGAAGGGTGAAAGTTGGCCAAACTTTATCAGAGATGACAAAACTGCTGAGTGATTTGGTTCTGGAAATGTTCTCCAAATGTGGAATGGGAGGTTCACCAATCCTGAATCCAGGGTTCAGGATTAAACTCTAGGCCTGGATCTGCCACTGACTAGCACTGTGAGCTTGAGAAGGTCACTATCCATCTTTGGGTTTCTCTTCCTGTCAAAACAACGTAATTGAACTTAACAGTTTCCTAAATTCTTTCCCGATCCAGAAGGACTTGGTTTTGGGTCCAGATGAGAAATCCTTGTCTTAACACATTTGTAGAGCTTCATGGTCTTCGAACTTGCTCACTGTAATGGTCTCTTGGGGTCTCCCAGGTGGCGCTAATGGTAAAGAACCCACTCGCCAATGCAGGAGATGTGAGAGACAAGGGTTTGATCCCTGGGTCGGGAAGATATCCTGGAGGAGGAAATGGCAACCCATTCCAGTATTCTTGCCTGGAGAATCCCACGGACAGAGAAGCCTGGTGGGCTACACAGTTCATAGGGTTGCAAAGAATCAGACATGACTGAAGTGACTTAGCATGCATGCAATCATCTCTTGAAGTGTTGTGTCATCAACCTTATGCCGATAGAGAGGAAAAGGGCTGTTACTCAGGAGTGAGTGATGGGGTGACGTAGGGCTCTGCCTGTTCCTGTGTCTAGTGAGCTTTTTTAAAGGCAATTTCTCGAGATGTGATAGGGCTAAAGCATTATGTTGGGACAGGGCCAGGTAGCTGACCCATGCAAAGAAAAGAGGAGATGGGATTTTGCAACTAAATCATGTCCTTGCCTGCTGTTCACTAGCTGTGTGATGTTGGACCAACTTTTCTGAACTCGGCATCCTCATCCAATAAGGAAACTCTCTAGACTCCCTGCCAATACTCACAGGCTACCACGCCATGTGGGAAAGACTAGAGATCTCTTCAAGAAAATTAGAGATACCAAGGGAACATTTCATGCAAAGATGGGCACAATAAAGGACAGAAATGGTGTGGACCTAACAGAAGCAGAAGATATTAAGAAGAGGTGGCAAGAATACACAGAAGAACTATTCAGAAAAAATCTTTATGATCCAGATAACCATGATGGTGTGATCACTCACCTAGAGCCAGACCTCCTGGAATGCAAAGTCAAGTAGGCTTTAGGAAGCATCACTACAAACAAAGCTACCTGAGGTGATAAAATTCCAGTTGAGCTATTTCAAATCTTAAAAGATGATGCTGTGAAAGTGCTGCACTCAATATGCCAGCAAATTTGGAAAACTCAGCAGTGGCCACAGAACTGGAAAAGGTCAGTTTTCATTCCAGTCCCAAAGAAGGGCCATGCCAAAGAATATTCAAACTACTACACTATTGCATTCATCTCACACTCTAGCAAAGTAATGCTCTAAATGTTCCAAGGCAGGGTTCAACTACACATGAACCATGAACTTGCAGATGTTCAAGCTGGATTTAGAAAAGGCAGAGGAAGAAGAGATCAAATTGCCAACATCCACTGGATCATAGAAAAAGCAAGAGATTTCCAGAAGAACATCTACTTCTACTTTATTGACTACACCAAAGCCTTTGACTGTGTGGATCACAACAAACTGGAAAATTCTTCAAGAGATGGAACAACGGACCACCTTACCTTCCTCCTGAGAAATCTGTATGCAGGTCAAGAAGCAAAAGTTAGAACCAGACATGGAACAACAGACTGGTTCCAAATCAGGAAAGGAGTATGTCAAGGCTGTATATTTTCACCCTGCTTATTCAACTTACATGCAGAGTACATCATATGAAATGCTGGGCTGGATGAAGCACAAGCTGGAATCAAGGTTGCTGGGAGAAATATCAACAACCTCAGATATGTAGATGACACCACCCTTACGGCAGAAAGTGAAGAAAAGCTAAAGAGCCTCTTGATGAAAGTGAAAGAGGAGAGTGAAAAAATTGGCTTAAGACTCAACATTCAAAAAAACAAGATCATGGCATCTGGTCCCATCACTTCATGGCAAATAGATGGGGAAACAATGGAATCAGAGACTTTATTTTCTTGGGCTCTAAAATCACTGCAGGTAGTGACTGCAGCTATGAAATTAAAAGATGCTTGCTCCTTAGAAGGAAAGCTGTGACCAACCTAGACAGCGTATTAAAAAACAGAGACATTACTTTGCCAACAAAAGTCCATCTAGTCAAAGCTATGGTTTTTCCAGTAGTCATGTATTGATGTGAGAGTTGGACTGCAAAGAAAGCTGAGTGCTGAAGAATTGATGCTTTTGAACTGTGGTGTTGGAGAAGACTCTTGAGAGTCCCTTGGACTGCAAGGAGATCCAACCAGTCCATCCTAAAGGAGATCAGTCCTGAATATTCATTGGAAGGACTGATGTTGAAGCTCAAATTCCAATACTTTGGCCACCTGATGTGAAGAACTGATTCATTGGAAAAGAACCTGATGCTGGGAAAGATTGAAGGCAGGAGGAGAAGGGGATGATAGAGGATGAGATGGTTGGATGGCATCACTGACTCGATGGATATGAATTTGAGCAAGCTCTGGAAGTTGGTGATGGACAGGGAAGCCTGGCATGCTGCAGCCCATGGGGTAGCAAAGAGTTGGACAGGACTGAGTGACTGAACTGAACTAAACCACGTCATGATGGTTGTGGCAGTACCTCCCTCTTTCTTTTTCTTAATAAAGGAACTAGATAGATACACACACACACACACACAGAGAGAGAGAGAGAGAGAGAGAGATCTTTTTTTGTTTGTTTGCCGCAGCACATGGCATGTGGGATCTTAGTTGCTCAACCAGGGATTGAACCCACATCCCCTGCAATGGAAGCACTGGATCTTAACCACTGCGAAGTCCCCAGTGCCTCCCTGTTTAACACAAACCCTAAAGCCTCAAACTGTCCAGGGCTTGAGTGTATCAAAGACTTCTGAGGGAGACTCAGCATCTCCCTGGGCTGCGGAAATCAAAGTGAATCCTGCAGGGAGGGAAAACTGAGTGAAAACAGCTGAGAAATTGTCAGCACAGCCACCCTTTCCCATAGGGAGTCTTCCCTGGGGGGGCTTTAGCTTTGCTTTAATGAGGGCTGCTGTTCCTTTTAGAAATCCACTGGTCAGTCACCTATGAGGTAGGAGAGTGGGATGGACTTCAGCACAGTGTACAGAGAGTCAGAATGACAACTTCATTACACACCACGAACTGCTATTCATTTAGCATCTACCAAGTGTCAGCCTGTGCATTGGGAACACTTCCCACATGGCAGGTGGTGGGTTGATTTTCATTCTTTGGGGTGCCTGATCCCAGATTCCTCTGGGGAAGTCTGGGTGGAAGGCTCAGTCATATCTTTAGGAAAGCAAATATGGCAAAATGCTGCCTCCCTAGTCATCCTGGAATATTTAAGTTTAGATGTGTGGCCCAGATCTCATCAGTCAGATGTTCCTGTCTGGACTCTGAATAATGAGCAAATTATCAAAGACAAAGGGACCATTTGAATGGACTCATGACAGAGTCCAGTGGCCATGGCTGTGGAGCAAGTGCCCTAGGCAGTCTGTCCTTGCAAAGAGCTGATTGAGCCTTCTACTCTTTGGTCATCTGCATCTACCTTAGTATTTTCTCTCACTTTCCAAGTCTTATTCTTCAGATTCCTGTGAACTCTGAGGGTTCTTTCTGCTTGTGGTAACCAAAGCTGGTGTCTGTTGCTTGCAATTCAGATT
This sequence comes from Cervus elaphus, assembly GCF_910594005.1. Lineage (NCBI taxonomy): Eukaryota > Metazoa > Chordata > Mammalia > Artiodactyla > Cervidae > Cervus > Cervus elaphus. The sequence continues at coordinate 82,895,721 of NC_057826.1, forward strand.
CCAGGCTGAAACACTGCTCTTATCCTGTAATTCCTGTAACAACCCTCTGGGGAACTCTATCCATCTATACTTTCTGGTGTCATTGAAGATCTTTGTCTTCATCTTGCTCCAAGCACTGTGATGATTGGTTCTTAGTGGGTTTTTACCAGCTTGGCTCTGGCGTTCTCACTTCCTACCCTGGGCCTTCTGTGATGCTAAAGCATGAGGCGTCCAAGAAGCCAGTGTGCAGGAAGGCAGCCATGGAGCCGCCCTTGACCAGCGAGGAGTAGAAGCCAAGGGAGGAAGTTTCTCTCTGTCCCTCCCCCAGGGCAACTGTTGTACAACATACTTCATAAGGCTGCTCAGAAGGTCACCCAGCAGTGGCTGACAATATGGGACCATGCAGGATTATATGGGATTCCAGGGCTCCGCAGGTGGCACTGGTGGTAAAGAATGCGCCTGCCAATGCAGGAAACATGACATGGATTTGATCCCTGGGTTGGGAAGATCCCCCAGAGGAGGGCATGCAACCCACTCCAGTATTCTTGCCTGGAGAATCCCATGGACAGAGGAGCCTGGCGGGCTACGGTCCCTGGGATTGCACAGGATTGGACATGACTGAGGAGACTTAGTGCAGTATGCATGATATAGGATTCCAGCGTGTTCTGCTGGCTGGTCCTTCTCTCCAGTTCTTTCATTCCTTCCAAAGTCAACAACCTGTGGGCCAGCCTGCTTCCTGGGATCTGCTTCTGGGGGCACTGAGGCTCAGCACTGAGGTGCCGAGATAATATACTCAGATGTGAGCCAAGGGTTGAACATGAGACCCTTTGACTCTGCGGTCTTTGCCTTTTTCCTCTCCTTAGCACTTAGTATTAATGTCAGGTCGGGAGTATGTCAGGCTGACCCATTTGAGCTGGTGCCCTGGGATGGGTGGGGAGGAGGACTCTCGTTGGCCCAGGGAAGAGGGTGGTTCTGGAATCTTGCTGTGAGGCTACCAGCTTCGCAGTAAAGTTTCTCTTATGGGTATTTCTGGACATGTCTTCCTGCCTAAGAAAGTTTATTTTCTGTTTTGCTCTTGGGTTTTTTTTCCCTTGGTTTTTCTTTGGACCTGACCCTGCTTTAGGAGCTACTTACTAGAATGTAAGGCAACAGACCCAGCATTCTCAAGCCCACCACCAACTTGCTGCTTGACCATAGAACAAGGTACCTCTTATAACCCATTTGGCCACTTGAGTTGTTCCCAAGTGCTCATCTGGGTTGGCCATGCCCATCATCTGCAAGGGTAGGGTGGGGGAGTGAGATTCACTAAAAATACAGGTTCCCCAGTTCCACCTCCTGGGATTCTGATCCAGCATACCAGGGGCATGCTGGACTTCTGTTTTTAACTCGTTTCTCACTTTAAAAAAATCATTCATTTATTTGGCTGTATCTGGTCTTAGTTGCAGCATTTGGGCTCTTTGCTGTGGCTCACGGGCTTCTCTCTAGTTGTGGTGCATGTGGTCCAGAGCACGCGGGCTCAGTAGTTGTGGCTCTGGGGCTTAATTGCTCAGAGGCACGCATTATCTTAGTTCCCTGACCAGGGATCAAACTTGGTCCTGCATTGGAAGGCAGATTCTTAACCACTGGACCATCAGGGGAGTCCCACATTTCTCACATTTTAACAAGTTTCTCTCTCTCTTTCTCTGTCTTGATCTCTGTTTCTCTCTCAATAACTTGATTTGGGAATGATAGGGAATCCTAAGAGGCAATTCCACTCCCAGAATCTCCCCTAGAAACTGTGATAGCTCTGCACCTTCCACCTTTCAGAGCAGGTGCTATCTCTATGTTGCCTAGAGAATTCCCTGGGCAGAGGAGCCTGGCAGGCTGCAGTCCATAGGGTCACACAGAGTCGGACACTACTGAAGCACCTAAGCAGCAGCAGCAAGCATCTCTAAAGAGGCCTCTCTTAAAACACCAGTGAGTTACTCCAGAGGCTGACGTGTCATCACTTAAGCATCCATAACATCACACAGATTGCTTTGCTGTATCAGGGAGCAAATCACCTTCAGAGATCAGGATCTGAGGATGTCAGTGCTAAGGAACCCCAGTGCTGGGGTGGTTTTTGAGCCATGAGGGACCATCCCATGAGTACTGAAGACCAGAGTCTGGGTGTTGAAAGGCAGAGGCTAGCATGAAGCGAGGGGAAGGAGGCTCATGACAAGGTTCGCTTGCCTCACACGGACCCAGGCTGGGCCGGGATCCAGGCGGATATCAAAGAGGAGGTAGAGGAGGCTGAGGCTGAAAACTCAGTTTCTCTGGATCCTGGTGCCTCGTCAAATCTCAGAGACAGTTTTGGGCGAAGTAGAAAAGGAGAGCTTTATTGCTTTGCCAGGCAAAGGGGACTACAGTGGACTTATGCTCTCAAAACCACGTGTCCCCATTTGGGGAAGATGGTGAGAATTTTTATAGTAACTGTTCAAAGAGAGCATGATCAGCTCATGGACATTCTTCTGATGGGTTGGTAGTGAGGTAAGTATTAGTCAGCATCATCAAACTTCAGGTCCAACTGGTCTGGCGTCTACATGCTTGTGGTCAGCATATCATTGTTAATCATTAAGTTCTCCCATCTGGAGGGGGTTTCAGTACCTGCAAAATAGCTCAAAGATATTGTCATGTATTGTCATGTATTCCTTGATGGGAAGCCAGGACCTTGCCCCAAGGGTGCTCTGGATTGTTTCTCCCTGGTCTTATGTTCTCTCCCTTTCCTGATTAACAACTGCTTGAATCTGCCTATTGGAACCTGGAGAAGGTCATGGAGGCCGAAAGAAGGCTGTTTCCTATAATCAAAGAAATGGGAGCTACAAAGGCCTGGTGCCCAGGAGCCCCATAGGGCCTGCTGGGTATCCAGGCTGAGGTCTGTCATAGACTACCTCTGGGTTCAAACTCTGGCGTCAGCACTGTGTGACCTTGGGCAAGCTGCCATGCTTCCCCTTCTTTGAGGACACCTCTGTGTCTCTGTCTCCCTCACCCAGCCATGCACTGGACTGGGTTCCCCATAGGCCTGGCTGTTCTGTATGCTCCCACTCTCCTAGCTGATTGGATCCGGTGGTCACCATCCAAACAGATTTCAGATTCTCTAACCTTGCACTTATAATTTGGCCTCAGAGACAAAGTCTCCAGGAGGCTGGAAATACTGTGTATCCCTGGGTATTGTTGGCAGGCAGCTGTGATCTGTGCAGCTACTGTAGGCAGAGAGAGCTGGTTTGCAGAGAGCATGAAGTAGAGACTCAGGGAGAAGCAGAAGAATGAGTGGGGGTGAAAGGGGGAGTCCTGAGGGCTGCCAGACTATAGCCCAAGGTTTTCCTGAAGCAGCATCGTGTCGTGGGGTCTGTGGGGGAGGGCACTCTGTATTTTTATATAAAACAAATGAGCAAATAACTCACCTTTTTTTTTTTGCTCAGACTTGTCTAATTTCTGTTGCTTGCCATCCAGCCATTCCACCTAGCTATCTGTCACACTGAATACACGTTGAGTAGACAGGCCCTACTGAGTGGACGGCATATGTGAGATCTACTTACAGTGATAGGCTCTGTGGTCCTGGCTGAAACTTTGCAGCAGATGTCACCCACCCACGCCCCAGTTGAAACCATGCAGCTCAGATTGGGACACGAATCTGTGATCTTTTAACTGAGATCACACACCCAGTTTCAGGACTTAATGAAGCTCAGGTTCTTGATGTCTCCTCGAAGAAAGAATTCATTGAGAGAAAAAGAGATAGGTAAGAAGTGGATTTGTTTAGAGGAAAACGCAGTCTATAGACAGAGTGTGGGCCATCTCCGAAGGTGAGAGTGGCCTCGAAATACAGCATGGTTAGTTTCAATGGGCTGGATAATGTCATCGGCTAATGGATGGGAAGATTATTCCAACCGTTTTGGGGAAGGGGCAGAGATTTCCAGGAAATGGGCCATCACCCACATTTTAGTCTTTGATGGTTGACTGGTGGGTGTGTCATTTAGCTGGCTGCTGCGTTACAATGAGTGTATGACGAGGCTCAATGTCCACTGGAAGTTGAATATTCTACCATCTTGAACCTAGTTGGTTCTAATCAGTTTTCATTATATCCTACGGCTATGTCATTCTTTTCAAGGCTATGCCCTGCCCCCTTCCCTCCTGTTTCAGAGCCACTCTTCCCAAAACAACTTTTTCAAAGCGTTTTGTACAAGCTTTACCTTGAAGAATGAAAATGGCCCTTCCTCTTCTTCATCCATTTGTCAACTTGCCTAGGAAATTTCATAGTGTCCAAACTACACATATCAGGGCTTCTCAAACACTTCCTGAGATAAATGTTAAAATGTAGATCCCGATGCAACAGGTTGGGGCTCCCAGATAAGGGCCACACTTGGATTAACAAGGATTCGGATTCCCTCTGCTAGGAATTACAAATGAGTGGCAAATTAGAACCCCTGAGTCAGCCAGTAGGGTTGAAATCAAGTAACTGCTCTAAGGAGGGGCAAGAAACTCAGTAGTTCTAATTAATGAAAAAAAATCTAAATAGAGCATTCTTGCTAGGAAATTCCATTTTATTCTTTCCCACAGTGCATTGGGAATAGTTGGCCTACTCTCCAGGAAAGAAGGAACAGATAAGCAAATGCTATAATTAGCATATCAGTGATTGATAATTAAAAGAGATTTCATAGCTTAGGTGGTAAAAAATTTGCCTTCAATGCAGGAGACCTGAGTTCAATCCCTGTCAGGATGATCCCTTGGAGAAGGGAATGGCTACCCACTCCAGTATTCTTGCCTGGAAAATCCCATGGATAGAGGAGCCTGGAGGGGTACAGTCCATGGGGTCGCAAAGAGTCAGACATGACTGAGCAACTAACGCTTGACACTTCTAAAGAGTTACTCACGGGAAGGACTGGTGCTGAAGCTGAAACTCCAATACTTTGGCCACCTGACGAGAAGAACCAACTCATTGGAAAAGACCCTGGTGATGGGAAATATTGAGAGCAGGAGGAGAAGGGGGAGACAGAGGGTGAGATGGTTGAGTTTGCACAAACTCCAGGAGTTAGTGAAGGACAGGGAAGCCTGGCATGCTGCAGTCCACGGGGTCGCAGAGTTGGGCACGACTTAGGGACTAAACAACAACAAAAGAGTTGGAGGATATTTGAGCAGTTTTTTCTCTTCCTCTCAGATCCACCTTCTTTCGACTCACTTATATTTATCATGTGAGCAGAGCCTCTTTGACAAAACAGAGCGACATGAAGCTTCCACATATCCCTAACACGAGGTTCACAAGCCCTTCAGTCACGCAGCTCTATTGACAGTGCCAACCTCAGTACCGAAGACATTGCTTTTGTTTTATTCTTCCCTTTCAAGAAACTGATATCTTAGGGCCTCACATCCATCTTAGTTTAAACAAATGTTTTGATTACATCCAAGCGAGAGCCCAACAAAAGCTGTTGGGACTGAACTGAAGCATTCGCTATTAGTTTTAGACAATTTGTTCTAATATTGTCTGGAATCATTCGTTTATACACCCATACAGATTTGATTACTTTACTTGTTCCATTAATCTTTATTTGTTTAATCATCTGTTTAATCTGTTTAATCATTGGTTTAAGTGGAAAGATTACATGAAGATGTTTAGCGTTGGCTCATAGAGGCATTCTGACATGGAGCCCAGCATTCCTTTTCGACTATTTATGACGTTCTTTTATGGGGTTTCATGAGCTACTTTAAAGCCTGTAGGATGCTTCAGGGAATTCAATAATTTAGTAGTTCTTCACCACTGAACATGATATATTTTTTTAAAATGTTATTTAAGTAGGCAGTATTTGTGGAATAATTTGACTTCCACTCTGGGCTTGTGGGTCCTCCTCTCCCAACCAAATGCAATATTTAAGTTGGCATAGAGACCATTCTTGAAGAAATTAGGGAAGGTCTGGGAGACTGGGCGTGTTCTCAAAGTTGAGGGAATGATTTCTCATTTTAGGTTTGTTTGCTCTGAGAATCCAAGTTAGTTCTTGCTTGAAAGTGTAAAGCAGTTCCCGAGACCTGATATCGTACTGTGACTGTCAGGGATGCTTGGTCTCCACCATCTCCCTCTGTGTTGGGGGTGTCTGTTAGATGTGGAGGCACTACCTCCTGCTGGAACTCCCCATGTGAGTGTTGTCAAAATGAATGGTTTTCTTTGAATTGGATCCATTTAATAAAACGGCCACCACTTCCTACAGGAACAGCATTTTTTTAGGTTTAAAAAAAGTTGTATTGGAATATAGTTAATTTACAAGGCTGTGTTTGTTCATTTCAGGTGTACATCAAAGTGAATCAGTTACACATATCCACATATCCACTTTTTTATATTTTATTTTTTAAAATTAATTTTTATTGGAGTATAGTTGCTTTATAGCGCTGTGTTAGTTCCTATTGTACAGCAAAGTGAATCAGTTGTAGGGATACATATAGCTCCTCTTTTCTGGATTTCCTTCCCATTTAGATCACCATGGAGCGTTGCATAGAGTTCCCTGTGAGATATAGCAGGTTCTTATTAGTTATCTAGTTCATGCATGCATACGTGCTCAGTTGATTCAGTCGTGTCTCTTTGATATCCCATGGACCATAGCCCACCAGGCTCCTCTTTCCATGGGATTTTCCCGGCAAGAATACTGGAGTGGGTTTCCATTTCTTCTTCCAAGGGATCTTCCCAACCCAGGGATTGAACCCAAGTCTCCTGTGTCTCCCGCATTACAGGTGGATCCTTACCACTTGAGCTATTGGGGAAGCCCTATTTATTTCATACATAGAATCAATGCTGTATACACAGTGACAGTTTTTTGTTAAACACCAGCTTGGCTTGAGGATGGGAGGTGAGCATGATGGGCAAGCTTTGTGCATTGTGATCAGCACAATAGGCGCTACTTCAACAAGAGTCAGTGAACATCTCCGGTAAGGGGGAGTCTCCTTGCAGGAATGATCGCACTGCAGACAGTGTTATAGGCATAGCTTGTCTCCTTCTGGAGACAGAGGCCCTTGCTCCCAGAGAAGAGGACTGCCCACCTCCAGACCTTGCTCTCCATCCCATCTTCACCAAATGCTGTCATCTTCCTAGACCCAGCTTATGTTTCACCTCCTTTCTTGGGCTCCAAAGCCATGCACAGAGCATGTAGGAGTAGAATTGAGATTGGAACTTACTTTTCTAAAATTCTGTTGGAAAAGAAGACCTTACCCGGCTCCATAACGTTCTGAACTTTGGATCCCTCATGATAAGAAGCCGACAGGAGAATAAAAATGATGCTGCTCTGTGCTGCGGTTGCCAAATGAATTAAGTACATCATTTCATGCTTTCCAAGTATGTTGATTTTATGCCCCTCAAAGCTTGCTGGAATATAGCTGGGTTGTGAGCCTGATCATTTGTACCCTTGAACAGAATGAATCTCATGGGATCTCCAACTCTCACCCAGGATCCCCTCAAATATGATTCTTGGGAGAGCATGTGTGTGTGTGTGTGTGTGTGTGTGTGTGTGTGACTATAGCCTGCCAGGCTCCACTGTCCATGGAATTCTGGACAAGAATACTGGAGTGGGTAACCATTCCCTTCTCCAGGGGATTGTCCCAATCCAGGGATTGAACCTGGGTCTCCTGCATTGCAGGCAGATTCTTTACCGTTTGAGCCACCAGCATGGCAACCAACATACTGGAACATATCTGGATTCATGTCTTCTCTCTCACAGGGCACATGACCTTTAGCAACTTCTTTAACATTCTGAGCCCGGTTTCTGATCATAACAATGAGGACAGTAATGGTCTTTACCTCACAGGTGGCTGTGAGCATAGAATGACAGAACAAGGGTCAGTGACCGGTCAGCTTAGCCCGGTGCCTGGGGAGAGTGGGCACCGGGGTCTGCTGTGGGGTGGGAGCCCCCCCAGGGGCCTCTTTGGAAGGGAAAGCAGGTTGCCAGAGGGGACAGACTCCAAGAGAGGAGAAGGCATTGTCTTCGGTGTCTTTCTCTCTGTTCCGACATCATCTGGAGGGTTGGAGCTGTGCTGTTTTTTTTCTCCAGCTGAATCAGTGCCAGCCCCCAATGTAAGTGCCTTGTTCTTTCTCTGAGGGATGCCTTCCTCCTGAGTTCCTCTGTTGAACCTACAGCCTGAGGCTCCTCTTTGATTGGCCTTAAGCGTCCTAGACCCTGGGAACCCCCTACTTACACTTCTGAAGGAATCACTTCTTTAAATAAAATCCTGGATGGTATTTGAAAGAGTTATTTTCATTAAAAGTTTTCCTCCTGGGCCTCCAGATTTCAGTGTCTGTAAACCACTAGTGTCCGAAATGACTTACTCACTCTTGCCTTTGTGGGGGAACTTCCCTGATGCTCCCTTTCATCCTCTTTTCTTTGCATTCCCAGAAGAGCTCCCCAAGAAGGTTTGGATGAGTCTGGGGGAAGCTGGCAGCCAGTCTAGCTCGGGACCCCATTCCCAATGGGGCATCTTCAATCTACTGTGGACATCATGCAGCGGTATGATTACTAGAGCTGCCTGGTTAAGTCACAGCTCTTTGACTGAGGACAGGCCCTCCACTCTCTGAAGGATCTGCCCTCTCTTCCATCACTTTGGGCTTAGTGCTCAGGGAGAAGTGTGAGAAGTGGGGACAACTGTTCAGTCAGCCAGTGTCGCTGACTTAATCCTGGTGTTCAGTGGTGTGAGCTGTGGTGATCAGATACAGCCTGTGTCCACAGGAATATAGGAGGAAAGGAGTTCTCTAGACATAGAGATCCCACCTCCCATCACTACCACCAGCAGGGACTCATTCTCCTAGTTAAGGATCATTTTTAGTTAACACCCTTTCTTCTAGATCCTGGATTCGGGACCATGCTTTGGAGAAGAGAAATACCAGATTCTGGTGGCTCCTGATATATAAGGAGAGGAGGAACAGGTGGTGCCAGGATAACATCCTGAGGTCCTGATGAGTGTGGGAATTGGGAGACAATGAGAGGAACTCAAGGAAGAAATCAAGGTGAACTTGGAAGTCTTGTCCCACTTGTCCAAGGTCATCTTGGTGCTATCCTTGGCGTCCTGGCCACACTTCGCAGATACGGGGGTGGAGTGGTGTGACTGTGAGGCCAGACATCCTACAGTTGAACTCTTTGATTTCCATAGTCACAAGGAAGGACCATGACTTCACCTTTGCATCCCAGTCTTTCTTCTTTCTCTTTCCCCTGAGACAACATTTTGCAGAGGTTAGGCACATCATAAAGGTGAGATAGACTGAGACTCGATATAGTAGTAGAAGTGATGAATTGAATATGAATATTTACTGAACGTCCACTGTGTGCCAGACACTATGCTAAGTGCTGGGGGTCCAAAGTGGCCCAGCTGGACCCAAATTCATAGGGCTGTTGGAAAGATTCAGTGAGGGAATGTGCATCAAAAAATACTGCTGATGCTGTAAAATTGATCCAGAGCGTGGAGGGTTTGGCTGCCAGGCTAAGGACTGTGTACTTTCAAGAGCAATGATGAGTCATGAAGTCATTTGGAACCAAAGAGGGGATGAACTGATTTTGTTTTTGAAATTTCTCATTATAAAAATGTATCAATTTCATCAAAAAATGATGAGGTATATTAGAGTATGGGTTCCATGTATCCCAAGAAACACTGTTTTATAAATCTTGTGAATATTGGTAAATCTAGTGGATGAGAACTGATAAATGTTATTTTATGTGTTTTTAATTATAAGTAAGGTTGAGCATCTTTTCACATTTCATTTGTAATTTATTGACTTGTTTTCATTTGTTGGTTCACATACACTTCCAGATGATCTACTGGGATTAAACCTAACTTTCCTCTTTTAGTTAATTAGTTATTTTTTGGCTGCACTGGATCTTCATTGCTGCCTGTGGGCTTTCTCTAGGTGCAGAGAGTGGGAGCTATTCTTTGTTGAAGTGCACAGGTTTCTCACTGAGGTGACTTCTTTTGTTGTGAAGCACAGGTTCTAGGTGTGTGGGCTTCAATAGTTGTGGCATATGGGCTTAGTTATGCCAAAGCATGTGGAATCTTCCTGGATCAGGGATGGAACCTGTGTCCGCTATATTGGCAGGTAGATTTTTAACCACTGTGTTTCAAGATATCTTTTTATTTTAAGAAAAATAGTTCTTACTATCCACTACATGTATTATAATTGTATTTCCAGGTTTACTAATTTTTTTTACAAAATTATACTTTTATTGAGGTATACATTTCATTCAATAAAATTCATACATTCTGATTTAAATATAAAAGCTGTTGACTTTGACAAAAGTCTGTACCCACATTACCATTACTGCCACAACCAAGACAATAAAACATTTCCATCTTCCCCCAAATTTTCTTGTACCCTTTTACTGTCAATCTCCCCTTACCGCTTACCCCTTAAAATAATCATCACAATAGTTATTTTAGTCTGTTCTAAAACTTCATATGTAAGAAATAATAAGTCTATATTTTTCTGCATGCAACTTCTGCTTAGCATAATGTCCATGAGATTTACCCACATTGCTGTGTTTATTAGGAGGTTTTTTTAAATTATTAATGGTTGTGTCCCATTGCATGGTAATATCTCAATTTGTTGAACTACTTTACCTGTTAATGGATAGTTGGATTGTCTTCAGTTTTGGGCTACCCCAAATAAAGCTGCTATGAACACGCTTGTATAAAATCTTTATGTGGACATATGTTTTCACTACTCTTGGGTAAATACCTAGTGTTCAATTGACTGGATCATATAATAGATGTATGTTTAGTTTTATGAGCAACTGACACTGTTCCAAAGTGATTGTGTTGGCAATTCCACCAGCAGTGGGTGACAGTTCTACTTGGTCCATGTTCTTGCCAGGACTTGGTATTGTCAGTCTTTTCTGTTTTAGACATTTTAGGGATATAAAGTGCTGTCTCCTTGTGGTTATAATTTGTGTTTGCTATAAGTAATGAGGATGAGCCTTTTTTATGTGCCTATTATTTTGATGTGTTTATATGAGTTTTCAGACATCTTCTTTGGTAAAGGATCTCTTAAATATGAGCTCATTTTAAGTTAGGTTGTCTTTTGTTATCGAGTCATAAGTGTTCTTTTTGCATTCTAGACGCAAATTCTTTGTCTGTTTTTATATTGCACATATTTTTCCCATTCTTTATTGATCACTTTCATTTCTAAACCTTTGTTCACTATTATCTAATAGAACTTTGCAACAGGTTGCAAAGATTTTCTCCTGTGTTCTTTTCTAGAACTTCTAAGTTTTTCCTCTTAGGTTGAGGTTTAGGATAGATTGTATGTTAACTTTTGGTTTTGATGTATCTTTTTTTCTTTTTTGCCAACCCAATACATGAATGGAAATTTTGCTCGGGCATAAAATTGACAGGTTATTTTCCCATTTCCAAACTCTGTAGATATTTTTACATTGTTTTCTAGCATACAATATTTCTGTGAAGAATTATTAAGTCATTTGACTTTGCTTCTTAGATGTGATTTGTATTTTCACCCTGAACAAACTTGAGATTTTGATATTACTTTTATCATTTTAGTAACTTCATCAAGATATGTTGTGGTATGATTTGTTCTGCATTTTTTCTGCTTTAAAGTACAGATGTAATTTTTCAAAAAGGCAACCCTCCTACACTGTTTTTGGGAATGTAAATTGGTACAGTCACTGTGGAGAAAGGTGTGGAGGGTCCTTAAAAAACTAAAAATAGAGCTACTATATGATTCTACAATCCCACTCTTGGGCATATATCCAGAGAAAAACATGATCTGAAAGGATACATGCACCCCAGTGTTCATTGCAACACTGCGTATAACAGCCAAGACATGCAATCAACCTAAATATTCATCGACACAGGAATGGATAAATAAGATGTAGAACATATATACAATGAAATATTACTCAGCCATTAAAAGGAATGAAATAGTGCCAATAGTAACAACATGGATGAACCTGCTGCTGCTGCTGCTAAGTCACTTCAGTCGTGTCCGACTCTGTGTGACCCCATAGACGGCAGCCCACCAGGCCCTGCCATCCCTGGGATTCTCCAGGCAAGAACACTGGAGTGGGTTGCCATTTCCTTCTCCAATGCATGAAAGTGAAAAGGGAAAGTGAAGTCGCTCAGTCGTGTCCGACTCCTAGCGACCCCATGGACTGCAGCCCACCAGGCTCCTCCGTCCATGGGATTTTCCAGGCAAGAGTACTGGAGTGGGGTGCCATTGCCTTCTCCAATGGATGAACCTAGAGAGCATCATACTGAGTGAAGTAAGTCAGAGAGAGAAGGAGAAATACTGTATGGCATCCCTTATATGTGGAATCTAAAAAGAAATGATACGAATGAATTTACTTACAAAACAGAAAGAGACTCACAGACCATAAACTTATGGTTGCTGGGGGTGGTGGGGGAAGAGATAGTTAGGAAGTTTGGGAAGGTCATGAACACACTGCTATATTCAAAATGGATAACCAACAAGGACCTACTGTATATACAGCACAGGGAACTCTGCTCAATATTACGTGACAGCCTGGATGGGAGCAGGGTTTGGGGGAAAATGGATACATGTATATGTATGGCTTCGTCCCTTCACAGTTCACCTGAAACTATCATAACATTGTCAATCAGCTATACCCCAATACAAAATAAAAAGTTAAAAAAGTATAGACATAAGTTTTAATTTCAGGAAAGTTTTCTTCTAAAATTTTGTGAAATATTTTTCTGGTTTTCTTTTTGCCATTTTATTTATTTATTTTTTAAATTATTTTAAACTTATTTTTTCATTTAATTAAGGAGGAAGAGATTTTGTGACTTTCACATTTACTATGCAATATTCCTTAGGAGGCTAAGAAACTAATTTTGGAAAATAATAAATCCTTCCCTGGAATAAAGGAGTTCCCCAAAGAAAGTAAATTGGAAATAAAAGTAGATGTACGCCCTGTACTCACGAAAGCACACACACATGCCTGAAATGTTTACACTGAGGTGCTAAGTGCTTATGTGCCTCTATGTGTCTCACTTATATGCACTTTTGTTTTCTTTTTGGCATGTTTCCACATTTCTATTTTGTCTACAATGAGCATGTATCGCTTTAGTAATAACTCACAGCACTCCAGAGCAGAGTTCTGAGAGCAGAAAGGGTGAACCTCATTCAAAAGCTCATTTATGAAACATTTCCTGGGCACCAACTTCTCTTCAATCAGGAATCTAATACTTTTCCTTCATTCAGGCTGGAATGGTTATTCCAAAGTGAAAATTTGGCTGCTTGTGTAAACAAACTTTCCAAAATGAGGGAAGTGTCCCTTACCTAAATGTCCTGGAGGCTTGGGCCCTGGGCATTCTCCCATGGATTAGGGGGCCAGATTTGGCCTGCAGATGTGCTTTGATTGACCAATGAAGTGGTTACTCATTTTATTTTTAATTTCTGAGCCTTTAAATGGGATAATGGGACATTGCTCCCCAGTTTTCATAACCTCTCTCTAGGGTGCCCCAAGCCCATTCCACTCACTCACTTATGCAGCCTTCCTGGTCCCCGAAGGCATTCGAGTTTGTGACCTTCTGGTCTAGGAGGTGATAGATGAGTACCCAACAGGTACCAACACAAGCTCTTATTACTTAATTTTTCTTTATCCGTATTTGGGTACTTACATTCTAAGTCAGAAAGAGGAGATAAAGGTTAATATAGAGAGCATATACATTTGGCCCTGAGTTCCCCAGTGGCTAAAGCAAAGAAGGCCACCCAATCAGTTTTACGATTAATGCTGGCACTAAGTCTAAAATTAAGCTACTCGCTCAGGAGAAACAAGACTTTACTTTGAAATCAAAGCTATAAGATGAAAACTGCCTTTGTATACTTCTAGATTTGGGAGCTCAGAATCCTAAAATGATCCCAGTAGAAGCTATACAAATACATTAAATGCAGAATGTATATCCAGCAAGCCTGATGTCTACACAAGCTAATTGAGAGGGAAAACGATTTTGAGTTTATCATATAAGAACTTAGTACATCTTTCTTCCCACATTATAGATAGCATTGCTAATTTCTAAGTAAAAACTGAAGTATTTCATCTGTGCATGCAAATTAGCCTGGACTCTGTGTCCAGGGATAAAATGAATAGGATCATAAATATATATTTAAAGTAATTCATTCTACTTCTTTTATTTATTTTTTTCTGCCTAGGTTAGTAGGCACTATATAAATGGTTGTGTGTGGAATCAGATACAGATGATCTGAGAGGGTAGAATCAGGGAGACTATTTTAGTAGTCTAGTCAACAAAGGTCCATCTAGTTAAGGCTATGGTTTTTCCATTAGTCATGTATGGATGTGAGAGTTGGACTATAAAGTTCAGCGCTGAAGAATTCATGCTTTTGAACTGTGGTGTTGGGGAAGACTCTTGAGAGTCCCTTGGACTGCAAGGAGATAAAACCAGTCCATCCTAAAGGAAATCAGTCCTGAATATTCATTGGAAGGACTGATGCTGAAGCTGAAACTCCAATATTTGGCTATCTGATGCAAAGAACTGACTCATTTGAAAAGATCCTGATGCAGGGCAAGACTGAAGGCGGGAGGAGAAGGGGATGACAGAGGATAAGATGGTTGGATGGCATCACTGACTCAATGGACTTGAGTTTGCGTAAGCTCCGGGAGTTGGTGATGGACAGGGAAACCTGGCGTGCTATAGTCCACGGGGTCTGAAAGAGTCGGACATGACTGAGCAACTGAACTGAACTGAACTGATTCTAGTATTGTCATTTCTCAGTGTTTCTCAATCTCAGCTGCTCCCTGGGAACACCTGGAAATCTTTTAACAAACACCAGTGTCTGGGTCTCATCTCAGGATCAATTGAATCTAAATTTCTAGGGATCACATTTTTTTGTGACTTTTATTTTTTTTTTTTGGCTGCACCGCTCAGCATATGAGATGATAATTCCCTAACCCGGGATAAAATCTGTGTACTCCATGCACTGGAATCATGGAGTCTTAACCACTGGACTGCCAGGGAAGTCCCAAGGGAACCATTTTTTTTGTTCACAAAGTCTTCTGGTGATTCTAAAGTGCAGCCAGGGCTGCACTTTGAGCTCTGATCTCTCTGGGCCTGTGATTCTCAAATGTGAGTGAGGGAGAGTCACTTAGCAAGCTGGTTAAATACAGATTCCCATGTCTCATCTCCTCCTTGAGATTTACATTTGATAAGCCTTTGGAGTGAGGCCAGTGGTGAGAAAAGCCGATCTAGTCTTTCTTTCTTCCTACCTAGCATCACAGAGTATGTACATGATGTGTGACCGAGATGCATGGCATTAAGGATTTTAGTTTCCTGCCCAGAGATGGAACATGTGCCCCTTGGGAGGAAGGGGAAGCACAGAGTCTTAACCACTGAACTGCCAGGGAAGTCCCTGATGTGTCTTAAAATATGGACTCACACCAAGAATAAAATAATTAGTAAAAATAGTATCAGAAACTAGAAGGCAAAAGAATTACAGTAGAAACCTGAGAGAATGATTGATCATCACAACTGAACACAAAATTGGACTGCTTTTCCTGCAGCCAGGACCTCTGCCCCTGCTACCCTTGAGACATCACTCTTACTATTGAACTTAGCCAACCTTGAGCTTCCATACTTGTTCAGTGGGGGTGGTACTACATGATACCCAGGGATGGGGTTCCTCTATCACCATTAAATGGAATTTCTGGGGTGGGGGGGGCGCCTGGACATTTAAAAAAGAGCCTGGGGTGAGTGTGGGAGATCTCGGCTCTCTTGCTCATCCCACACAAGCTGCTAAGCCAGGAGCTTCGCTTCTAATGCAAACCTCCAAGCTGCTTCTTGCCAATGCTTGACAATCCATTTCACACGGGAGGTTAAAGTACACTTCCGTCTCAGGCAGGCATTTCCCACAATCCAAGAGATGGGGGTGGGAAATGTCTGCGATACCACTGGGTGTCTACATGAGGGAGACAGTTGGGGCGGCAGGAGCAATGGCAGACACCCCGGTCCCTCCGCCTGCTTCCTCAGCCAGCCAGCCTAGCTGCCCACCGCCCAGTTGGAGGATGAATTTTCATGTGACGTCTGTGTTTTCACTCGGAGGGACCCGATAGGAGCGGCTGCAATATTTCACTAGCTCCTCTGTTTGTCGGCCCCACTAATCATCAGCCTCAATCACTGGTGCGATATTTTATGAATTAATAAAAATGATCACGGGCCGTCCAGGGGGACCCGGGAAGAGATGCGTGCTGTAGAATTTTAATGAGCACCGTGGGGAATTTCAACCTTTTCTCGACTTTTATTTTATTTTTTATCTTCCCTTTTCTCTCCCACACCCCCTCCCTGAAATTTTTTCTGCTCCCCCAACCCCTTTTAGCAAAATCATAGCTTGAGCTGCTTTAAATCACTGTCACGCAAATGAGGTATTTTCCCTCCGCCTGTTGTTTGGCCCACAACAGTGCCATCCTAGGCTGCAAAAGCGACCCATGCACCTGCTCTCGGCCCTAATTGAGCAGATGATCTGCCGATTTGTCATGCTTAGGCCGGGCTGCTTCCTGGTATCCCTCCTCCAGACCCCAGCCTTGGCTTGCCTGGAACAATGGGCAGATATAAGGCTCTGTGTGTGTGTGTGTGTGTGTTATGACAGATCTTGTACTCATTATTGAATAATTCATAGTTGCGTTAATGTCTTCAGATACCATCTCTCACTTTTCTCACTCTTCCTCTCTCTCTCATCTGGCTCGCTTGGGAAAACTTGATTATGCCTGCCGCTCTGACGACAGAATATACAGATAAAAGATAATTGCTTGGCTTGACTCCTCCATTGATATGAAAATAAGATTTAAATTATTCACTCCGGTTTAAAGGTTAGTTGAAGGTTATTACAGGGGATGAAGGGGGAAAAAAAATCACTCTTCATAACGTTCGGGGTGGAGATAAGACAGGTTTGAAAGGGCCTAATTTGCACTGTAGGCAGAAGCGCCTTGTTGTGAATAAACTGAGTCCCTCCAGAGATTTTAATCTTGGAGAAGTCAATTATTTATAAGCAAATTATGGCTGGCTTTTCTTATATAAAAATGCTCTGTGTCATAAATAAGGAAGAGGTGGAATCTGTTTTCTCAGTGCTGGGTTTTTCTTGATCTTCAAGCCCTGGCCTTGCTTGTGATGGGAATTTCATGAGGTGCCCCGATTAGGCAGGTGGGCTGCCTGGATTGGCCTTTTTATTAGATGATAATGGTGATGCTGGGAAACATTGAGGGCATGAGGAGAAGGGGGCCACAGAGGACGAGATGGTTGGATGGCATCATTGACTCAATGGACATGCGTTTGAGCAAACCCTGGGAGAGAGTGAAGCACAGGGAAGCGTGGTGTGCTGCAGTCCGTGGGGTCGCAAAGAGGTAAATACAACAGAGAGACTGAGCAACAACGAGGGTGATAGTATTTTAACAATTTGGCTTTGAGGCCTCTGCACCTGGCGGGGAGGCTGGGAGGACAGGAGGCTGAGGCTGCAAAGCTGGCCTGCACGTGGCCCCCTCCTCATCCATCTAGTGGGTGATAACACAGGGGGTCATTACAGGTCTATGTAGGAGAGCATTTCAGGGCTGCTTCTTCCCACAGAGGCAAAGCCCTTGCCAAAGGGTCAATAATTAATGGCCTTCAATGTTTCTGGAAGTTGGGGGCTGTTTTAGAAAGTGTCCAGGGGTCTCCTCCTTGTTGATTATGGGTGGCTGTTTCTGTCAAAATAAAGAGTTGAAGAAGAGAGATCTCTTGTCTACTGGGCGTTCTGTGCCTACTGGTAGGCACCCCGGCCCAGTATTGCCCAAGGATATGCTTGAACTGGGGCTTCCCAGGTGGCGCTAGTGGTAAAGAACCCACCTACCAATGCAGGAGATGTTAAGAGATGCAAGTTCAATCCCTGGGTCAGGAAGATCCCTTGGAGGAGGGCATAGCAACCCACTGCAGTATTTCTGGCCTGGAGAATCCCATGGACAAAGGGGTCTGAAGGGCTACAGTCCATGGGGTGGCAAAGAGTCGAACATGACTAAAGTGACTTAGCATGCTCTTGCATGCTTGAATTGTCCCTGGGGGAGGAACTTGCTTCTGGGCCTCTTTCTCTTGGAATTTCCTCTTACTGTGCCTCTCTTCATACCTTCAAGTTGGGTGCCATCCACATCAACCCCACAACCTCCGAGACTGGTCCAGAAAACTATGTGCCCTCAGAAAGCAAGGCTGCTGTCCTGACCTGGGGCTTGGCTTCCCACGGTGATAGAGGTGGTACCGAGGCCACACCAGGGGAAGGGCTGGGCCAGGAGAGGTGGACAGGCTCCTCTGACAGGCTTCAGGGAGATTTCAGTCGGCTGCCACCTGTCCAGATGATGCTAAAGCTGCCAGCCCGAGGTGATTCTCCATGAGAGTCCCGTCTAGAAGGGAGCCAGCTCCCGCCCCCACCCATGGCCCTCCCTTGCCAGGCTTCAGGGAAGGTGGGGGAGCAGCCAGGGCCTGCTGAGGTGCCAGCCTGGCTTGAAGGGGGCTCACCAGCCTGGCTCAGGGGCAGCATGGGGAAGAAAGGACAGCAGGCAGCTGTGGTGTGGGCAACTCGAAGTTGCTGAGGCACTGGGGCCACTTCTCAGCAGCTTAGATTCAGGAGGCGTGTGAATGAAGTTCTTTTTTTTTCCCCCATTTGTTATTTTATTGAAGGATAATTGCTTTAAAGAATTTTGTTGTTTTCTGTCAAACCTCAACATGAGTCAGCCATAGGCATACATATATCCCCTCCCTTTTGAAGCTCACTCCCATCTCCCCACCCCGCCCCTCTAGGTTGACACACAGCCCCTGTTTGAGTTTCCTGAGCCAGACAGCAAATTCCCGTTGGCTATCTGTTTTACATACGGTAATGTAAGTTTCCATGGTACTCTTTCCACACATCTCACCCTCTCCTCCCCTCTCCCCATGTCCATAAGTCTGTTCTCTATGTCTGTTTCTCCATTGCTGCCCTGTAAATAAATTCTTCAGAACCATTTTTCTAGATTCCATATATGTGCATTGGAATATGATGTTTCTCTTTCTCTTTCTGACTCACTTCAATCTGTATAATAGGTTCTAGGTTCATCCACCTCATCAGAACTGACTCAATTGAGTTCCTTTTTATGGCTGAGTAATATTCCATTGTGCATATGTACCACAACTTCTTTATCCATTCATCTGTCGATGGGCATCTAGGTTGCTTCCATGTTCTAGCTATTGTAAATAGTGCTGCAGTGAACAATGGGATCTTTTTCAATTTTGGTTTCCTCGGGGTATATGCCTAGGAGTGGGATTTTTGGGTCACATGGTGGTTTTATTCCTAGTATTTTAAGGAATCTCCATACCATCTTCCATAGTGGCTATATCAATTTACATTCCGACCAACAGTTCAAGAGCATTCCCTTTTATCCATACCCTTTCCAGCATTTATTGTTTGTAGACTTTTTGATGATGGCCATTCTGACCAGTGTGAGCTGATATCTCATTGTGGTTTTGATTCGCATTTCTCTACTAATGAGCGATGTTGAGCATCTTTTCATGTGTTTGTTAGCCATCTGTATGTCTTCTTTGGAGAAATGTTTGTTTAGGTCTTTTCCCCACTTTTTGATTGGGTTGTTTGTTTTCCTGGTGTTGAGTTGTATGCACTGCTTGTATATTTTGGAAATTAATCCTTTGTCAGTTGTTTCATTCGGTATTATTTTCTCCCATTTCGAGGGTTGTCTTTTCACCTTGCTTATAGTTTCCTTTGCTGTGCAAAAGCTTTTGGGTTTAATCAGGTCCCACTTGTTTACTTTTGCTTTTATTTCCATTATTCTAGGAGGTGGGTCATAGAGGATCTTGCTTTGATTTATGTCATCGAGTGTTCTGCCAATGTTTTCCTCTAAGATGAAGTTCTTTCTTCCCTGCTCAGCCTGGAGACAAGGCCCTACAAAGTTCTGCAAGCAAAACTAACTGTGCGTGTGTGTATGTCTGTGTGTGTGCACGCGTGTATTCTAAAGTGAAATGCACCCGTTGGAGTACATTTTGTACCGATTCCTCACTGAAGCCCACAGAGGTCAAATGACTTGCCCAAAGTCACACAGCAAACAAATGGCAGCACTTAAACCCAGGTCCAGTTCCCCTGCTACCCAGCTAATGCTTTTTTGTGTGTGTTGTGTCACATAGTATCTTATCTTTAGTTGCAGCAGATGGAATCTAGTTCTCTGACCAGGGATTCAACCTGGGCCCCCTGTGTTCGGATCGTGGAGTCTTAGCCATTGGACCATCAAGAAAGTCCCCCAGCTAACACTTTTTAAGTTTTTTTTTTCCCCATCTAAAGTCTGAGGTCCAGAAAAAAGTGAATGTTGCTTCTCATCTTACAGTCTAGTCTTCCATCGAGATGGGTCAAGGACTGGATGTAGTTCTTTATCTAGACATAGGTCTCTTGGGTCCCTTTGAGCTCTAAATTCTATGGATGCAAATTTAGCAAAGTATTCCTCAGGGAATCTCCTCAAGGGCAGACACCCTAGCACTAAAAGAAGAGGAACATTAGTTGTGTACTTACAGTGATCAAGACACGCTCCAGGCTTTGCAGAGGTGTAGCTGACGGGATTCTCAAAGATCTCATCAGACTGCAGAAACAAACTGCTCAAACAGAAAAATTAAAGTGAAATGAGCAAGTGACCCTCAAGTCAGTCAGTCTGTGTGAAGCTGGGAGGTCAGTGATGGAGGGGTGGCAGGAGCTCTGGGCTGAGGGACCAGAAGGAGACAAACAGGCAGGTCCAGCTTCTGCGAGGATGACAGGCAGAGCTGGGCAGGAGGGCGATGGAAGGCGTGAGGAATGATGTGCAGCCAGGTGAGAGGAGGAGCAGAGCCTGCAGGTGATGAGGGTGCTAAGCAAGGAGAACAGCCACGTGATGAAGGGTGCGTGTTGGGAAGCCAGAAGACAAGGCCATAATGGGGGATTTACGGAGAGCTTCATGCTCTGTGGAGGCCCTGCTGGTCTAGGAGCAGAAGGACGATGTGTTGAAAGCTGTGTTTAAGGGGAAAGAAGAGGCTGGCATAGGAAATTTAAGAGGAGGAGCTTGATGTAATCCAACCACGAGTCAGGCAATGGGATGGGTGAAGTTTTGCAAAGATAAGATGATAGGATTTGCAGAAGAAACATAAGGTGAAAGAAGTGCCAACATGAATACAAAAGAACAATGGTGGCCAGGTAGGAGCAGGCGAGCTTTGGGAGGGAAAACACAAGGCACTTAACTCAGGAACACATGGGAAAATTCTACGGGTCATCCGTGATAGAGGACCGGAAGTAAGCTGGGCCAGTTGGTCCTCTTGTCCCCACCCACAGGTTCTGGGAGGGGATGTGGCTTGATGAGATGGTCACCGGCTGTTGAGCCAGCGCCAGGGCTCTGGTGCTCCTTCCAGTGGACCCCACTGCCTCTTAGGAGCACTTCTGTGGCAGGGAGGTAAAAGGAAACAGAATACACTCCAGTGGGTTGGCCCTGGCCCCGCTTTCCAGCTCAGGGCAGGAAGGTTAAAGCTATTCGCTCACATAAGGTCTGAAGGGTTATCCAAGTTTTGCTTAAGGGGAGTTAGTTGCAGCATGCCACATAGGATTTTAATTATTTCAAATCTCTGGGTTCTGGGAGGCCCCCCCGGAGAGGTCTGGGACTGAGGCCACTCCACCAGCATGAGAGATTGATTGCTTGAGCGGGACTGCTAGGTTAATGAGTCTGAGGTCGCTGCAGGAGATGGGTATCCATCCGATCGGTGGATATTAAAACCATCCTAATCATTTTTGCAAGCTGCCTCCCTAATGCGATCAGGGGATGCTTCTGGGTTTAAGTTCTCATTACCCATTTCCACCCACAGGTAACAGGTCCCGCTCATTCACCACGGGCAATTGCCTGCCCCATTACCTGTGAAAATCAGAGGGCGGCCAGGCTGTTGGGAGAGCAAAGGAGCCCATTTTCCCCTCTTCTGAAAATCACAGTAAAGTAACCCTTCCTGGGAGACTTTGGGCCTTTGTGGATATGAGTACCAGGCAAGGGTGCAGTGCACCAGTATCGGACTTTACACAGCAGATGTTGAAATGTGAGCATGCTCACTCACTCTCTCCTCGAGGCCAGGGCCCAGGATCTGCATCTCAGGGCTGCAATAGGCCTTCCTCCTGTCATAACCCCTCCCCTCTGGACAGGAAGCGGTTGAATTCCACCATTCTTTCTCATCCATCACCTCCCAGGCCTTCAGGTGGAATAATCACACACATCCCCTGGGCCTTGCACACAGAGAAGATCCTAACGCTGTGATGGGCTGGTTTCTGACCACACACGGCCTCTTGTTCCCGCCTCTCTGCTCCCTTTCCTTTCCTCTGAAACCAGGTTAAAGAGGCCAGAGACCACGTTCGCATCTGTTAGCTATTGCGCCGGCTGGCCCAAATGCGACCACAGCCCTAAACACGTGCAATTTCTCACAGCTTCTGCGGGTCAGCGATCCTGGAACTTGGTGGTTAATGGAGGGGTAGTGGGAATTAGTACAATGAAGTCCACGTGAAGTGCTGTGTTTGACGTGTGTGGGCCACATAGCGTTCGCTTTCCTGATAACGTTGAAACCGTATGCAACAGAGCTAGGCGTGCAGGTGACTCAGGATAGTGATATTCAGGAGCCCTGGCGCTGGGTGGCTCTGTCCCAGACCTGTCCTGAGGCGGCTGTGGGGATGTCCGCAGGGCTGCTGAAGGCTTGGCTGAGCTGTAGGATTCATTTCCAAGATGGCTCTCTTCCGCTGCTGGTGAGGGGATGCTGGCTGTTGGCTGGGGGCCTCAGTTCCTTGCCCCAGGGGCCACTCCATAGTGTAGCTTCAGGGTCTTTATGATGTGGGGGCTGGCTTCCTCCACAAAGAGTGATCCCAGGGGGCAAGGCAAAAACCACTGTTTTTGCCTTGTGGTTTTTGCCTTGTGGTCCAAAGTCCCTGGCGGTCCAGTGGTTAAGACTTCAGCTTCCAATGCAGGGGCTGTGGGTTCAATCCCTGGCTGGGGAGCTAAGATCCCGTATCAGTTCAGTTCAGTCGCTCAGCCATGTTGGACTCTTTACGACCCCACGAAACGCAGCATGCCAGGCCTCCCTGTCTATCACCAGTTCCTGGAGTTTACCCAAACTCATGTCCATTGAGTCGGTGATGCCATCCAACCATCTCATCCTCTATCCTCCCCTTCTCCTCCTGCCTTCAATCTTTCCCAGCATCAGGGTCTTTTCCAATGAGTCAGCTCTTCACATCAGGTGGCCAAAGTATTGGAGTTTCAGCTTCAGCATCAGTCCTTCCAATGAATATTCAGGACTGATCTCCTTTAGGGTGAACTGGTTGGATCTCCTTGCAGTCCAAGGGACTCTCAAGAGTCTTCTCCAACACCACAGTTCAGAAGCATCAATTCTTCTGCGCTCAGCTTTCTTTATATCCAACTCTCACATCCATACATGACCACTGGAAAAACCATAGCCTTGACTAGATGGACCTTTGTTGACAAAGTAATGTCTCTGCTTTTCAATATGCTGTTTAGGTTGGTCATAACTTTCCTTGCAAGGAGTAAGCGTCTTTTAATTTCATGGCTGCAGTCACCATCTGCATGATTTTGGAGCCCAGAAAAATAAAGTCAGCCACTGTTTCCACTGTTTCCCCATCTAATTGCCATGAAGTGATGGGACCAGAGGCCATGATCTTAGTTTTCTGAATGTTGAGTTTTAAGCCAATTTTTTCACTCTCCTCTTTCACTTTCATCAAGAGGCTCTTTAGTTCTTCTTCACTTTCTGCCATAAGGGTGGTGTCATCTGCATATCTGAGGTTATTGACATTTCTTCCGGCAATCTTGATTCCAGCTTGTGCTTCATCCAGCCCAGCATTTCTCATGCAGCCAAAAAATAAAACAGAAGCAATATTGTAACAAATTCAATAAAGACTTTAAAAAGGGTCCATATCAAAAAGAAAAAAAGGGGGGGGGAGGAGAAGAAGCAGGAAAGTCTGAGTGATCTAGCCTTGGAAGTCATACCCCATCTGTTCTGAAAACTCAGAGGGTTGCAAAGGTCTGCCTATTCAACCTGCGAGGGGTATCTGCAGGCCTTGAGGACTACCTTGAGGGCTACTGCAACATCTGGTAATGCCATGCCCTTTTCTAGGGCCTCACTTGTGTCAAGGTCTCAATAAAGGGAGCAGAAGTTACCCCTATCCGGTTTATTTAATCTTTACATCAGTCACCAGGCAAGTTTTACTTCCCAGAGGAAGAAGTAGCCTCAGAAAAGACTTTGTTCAAGATCCAGGGGCACAGAAGCTCCTTAGCTAGGATTAGAACTCAAGCCTCTGTTTTAGAAGTTCACACACCTTTTGCTTTACTAAGCTGCTTACTTTACATTAAAAAATGATTCTCCCTGAGACTTCCTTGGTGGTCCAGTGGCTAAGCCTTTTTGCTTCCAATGCAGGGAGCCTGGATTCAATTCCCCATCAGGGAACTACATCCCCTATGCCACAACTAAGGCTCCCACATGCTGCAACGAAGATGCTGCAACCACATAAATTTTTTTTAAGTTGTTTCTTCTCTAATAATAATTCCGTGATATAATAGAGTGGGTGGTATTATGCCCACTTTAGAGATGAGGAAACTGAGACCCCAAGAATTTCATGGTGTCATGGCAGCTGGAAGCAGGGTTGGCACTAAAGTTTAGCACTCCTGTCTTCAAGTCTAATGCTCTACTCACCAAAAATCCTGCTTCTCTGTGCAGTGATTGGAGGCCTGAGTGTCTCCGGTCCTCTCTGCTATGCATAGGGACAGGGAGGCTGGGGCTCAGGGCTTAGGCTGGAGCTCTGGGCTGGAGAAAGCCCTGAGGGAGAAGAGGAGGCTGCATGCTCCCCATGGCACAGAGGGTGGGTGGAGAGACAGAATGGGGTGGGAGTGAGTCTTCCTTTTAGCCCAGCTCAGTAGTGAGGGAGGCTGGGGTTGGGGTGGGGACATCCCAGCCCTGAGTTGTGGCCCTGACCCAGTTAACAGGAGCTCACACGCGGTTGGTCCTGTTCATACTAGTCACCCCTGGGTTCTGTTTCACCCTTCAGGCTTTCAATCCCATAATTTAAAGGGACCATAATTATTCCCTAATAAAAGCCCAGGAGAAGGTAAGGTGGGTGGCCTTATACCCACTTTGCAAATGAGGAAATTGAGGTCCAGAGACAGATCTCTTTTCTTCCAGCCCTGTTCACTAAACTGCCCTGTACCCCTCCCCTACACCCCATTCCCTCTGATTTTTCTCTGCAATGCTTACCACCCCTGACATTCTGTTTTTCTTGTTAATCTGTCCTCCACCCAGTCACCAACACGTGAGGGCAGGATGTCCGTCTGTTTTGTTCCCTGCAGTGACGGGCACTTAGGAGCTCCTCGCTGCATGCTCACCGACTACCCCGGGCGGGTGCCACCCTCAATGCCATTTCACAGGTAAGGAGACTGAGGCTCAGAGAGACCACGTAACCACGTGAGGCTGGGCAGTGAGTGAAAGATCGGGAAGCACATCCCGCCTCTGCCCCTGCAGAGTCACTTACACGTGACTAGGGAAGTGAAAGAAAGCCTTTCACTCCGCACTCACAGTAAGGGGTAGGGGTGGGGCTCAAGGAGTGCCTCGTTGCCTTGGGGATGCACTCACACCTTCCCAGACTCTCTCCATTTCCTCCTCTCCATCCTCAGAAGATGCTAGCTCACATCAAACATGCCCCAGGAAGCCTGCAACTCAATCCCAGGGCATCAGACCTGGGAGTGACGATGGGCTCATACAGTCCCTTCTTTCGTTGTATGGATGGGTAAGCTGAGGCCAGGGAGGGGAAGAGGCTTCTTTCTCAGTGTGCTTCTGGAAATACAGCACTTCAAAGGGCTGGGCACTCACTTCCACACGCGTTCCCCACAGGCCCAAGTCCATCCCTTCCGGTACGCTTTGTACCCACTTGCTCTCCCACCACTGTCATGGGAGCAAAATCCCACTGCTAGGAAACAGTGACAGACTTTACTCTCTTGGGCTCCAAAATCACTGTGGACGGTGACTGCCCCCACAAAATTAAAAGACGCTTACTCCTTGGAAGAAAGCTGTGACAAACCTAGACAGGTGTGTTAAAAAGTGGAGACATCACTTTGCTGACAAAGGTCTGTATAATAAAAAAGTCATGGTTTTTCCAGTAATCATGTACAGATGTGAGAGTTGGACTGACCCTAAAGAAGGCTAAGTACCAAGGAATTAATGCTTTCGAACTGTGGCGCTGGAGAAGACTCTTGAGAGTCCCTTGGAGAGCCTTGGACTAACCAGTCAATCCTAAAGGAAATCAACCCTGAATATACATTGCAAGGACTGATGTTGAAGTTGAAGCTCCAATACTTTGGCCACCTGACATGATGAGCTGATTCATTGGAAAAGAACCTGATGCTGGGAAAGATTGAGGGCAGGAGAAGAAGGGGATGACAGAGGATGAGATGGCTGGATGGCGTCATCAACTCAAAGAACATGAGTTTGAGCAAACTCCAGAAGATAGTGAAGAACAGGGAAGCCTGGCATGCTGCAGTCCATGGGGTTACGAAGAATCAGACGCAACTTAGCAACTGAACAACAATAACAACAGACCCACATCTCTGGGTTGATGCAGCCCCTAGTTCTTGCTCCAGGGCTGACCTTGGAAACCTCATCTGTAAAGGAGATGGTTTTCTGTAAAGCTAGATGGTTTCCAAGGCCTGTGACCCTTACAGTGTGTCTGAGATGCTGGCCCACTGGGTTTACCCCTGCAAGCTTTCCGCCTAGGTCTGGGATCTCGTGATTGATTGAATGCAGCACCACCTGACAATGAGGGCTAATAATTACTTTGCCAGGGAACCCCTCCCGCTAGCCAGGGGGAGAGGAGTCTGTGCAAGGGAGAAGGGGCTGAGGCTGTAAACCCTCAATCCCTTGGGATTTGCCTGATCCCTGGGACCTGACAAATCTTCCCAGAGGATCTGGGAGGGAAATGGAAAAGTCCTGAGGCCTGGTTCTTGAGTGGATCCCGAGGAGCAGGGAGAGATGGGGGTTCTTGGTCTTGGCAGTCAAGGAGGTAGCAGGAGGGCAGAGGTTAGTAACCATGGCTTCGGTTTAGTGGAGGAGCTCGTGGCAGCCATGCTGAATGCGTTCTGTGTATTTATGCTTCACCCAAGCTTCTGGGGACATGTTGACATCTCTAGTTTATAGATGAGGCAACGGAGGCCCAGGAAGCTCAAGTCACTCTCCCTTGCAGGTGACAGGGCAGGGTCCAGACCCTGGGTGGAAGGTGATCGAGCTCCAAAAGCTAGTGCTTTTTCCAGGATGCTGCACACAGATCTGGGATCACCACGACTCACCACTTCCCTTGTCCATCAATCAGGGGAGATGCTCTTAGCTTTGACCTCTGGATTCCTACAACCCAGGGTTGTGACAGAACAGACTGGCGTGGCAGGCTGGCTAATTGTGCAGGACCGCGGGGAGTAATGGGAGCACATGGACACACCTGCACTCAGGCGTGCACTCACATGCACATACCAGCGTACACGTGTACATACACACAAGTAGGTGTAGGTCCTTGGCCTTGTTTATGCCCTGGGGTACCAGTGTGCACACACATATGCACTTGTATCAGCCCACAGGCTCAACTCCATGGAGGTTTTGGTCTCCCAGGAGCCTGGAGATATTCCCAGGGAAAGCCCATTCTGTGGTTGCTAGGAGGAAAGAGGAAGGCGGAGCTCCTTCTCCCTCCTGGATACGCATCCCCACAATGCCCGCCCCGTCTCTGTGTTCCTGTGTCTCTCTGTCTCGCTCCCTCTGAGTTTCCATTTCTCTTAGTCACCACAGGCTTCTCCAGTTGGCTTGGAAGGGCACCGGGGAGAGGGGAGGGAGGTGGGAGGCGCGGGAGGGGCCCTGGTTTCTGGGCCCACTCGGCTCCAAGCCCCACACTGGGCCAGGCTCCGGAGCTGCCCAGCAGTGTTCTCATTGGAAACAGCATCGCTTGACTGTTGCTATTGATTATGGCAAGATTGTGTGTGGATAAGAGCTCCTCGGAGCCAACTGGTATATTAAGCAATCATTTCTATAGCAGATGACACAACTCCCCCGGCATCGGTTTGTCCTAATGGGCTTGGTATTACTCATGTGCTAATTGATTGGGCACGGAGGGAAGAAAAACTAAATTCACTTGTGAGGCGATTTTATGGCAGAGCTCATAACAGAGGTAATTTGCTGAAAATGTTCAGTCCCGCTTCGGTTATGTAAGATCATCTGTGTTCCTGTGTTTTATCTCCTCCGCGCCCGGCTGGGGGAGCTGGCCTGGCTGGTTGAGTGAGGGAGGTAGACTCCCCCGGGGAACGGGCGCTGCCAACCTGAGGCCGCCCTTGGGGAGCGCTGACAATTAGTGCCTTATGCACAACCTTCTTGCCTCGGGGGTGGCTTTCAAAATATCTCAGCTTCTCCTGTTGGAAAAAAAAAAAAAGATTCCGTCTAAGGGCAAAATAGTTATTTTCGGATCAGCCATCTAGTGTTACAAAGCTCTTGTTCAGAAAGGGAAGGGATGAAGGGGGAGTGATGATGATTATTTTATTTTAGAGAAAGAATATTTTGCCTGGAAGAGGGAGGGATGGGGAGTTTGAAGAGGCGTGAAGGGCCCCCCTCTTCCTCCTTCCCCCTCCCTTCTTTTCACCCTCCCTCCCTCCCCCCAACCCGTTCCTTCTTTTTCTCTCCTATTCTCCGTCCTCCCCATCCCTCCCTGAAGCAGCCTGTCTTGCCATTGACCTCTGGAGGAGTCTTGGCCTCTGTCCAAGTCTCTGCTGGGCCATCCTAGTGCTATGCTGCCATCCTGGATGGGCAGAACCAGTCCTTCCAATCCTGTCTGCAGCGATGCCCAGGTTACCTTGATTGTTTTTTCAGGTGCGTGCAGATGGGTGAGCTGCCTGGGCTGTGACTGTCCACCTTGTTGGGCTGGGTTCTGTGCTCAAGGGGTGTTTGGGGTCCCCCAGGGCAGGGAGGTCTTCTGAAGCGCTGGGGTGCTTCCTCACAGCTCTGAACCGTGTTTTCAGAAGTGAGGCAGGGCTGCTTAGGGCCATGCATAGGCCTTCCTCCACCCTGGGGTGTGTAGGGGATGGGGAGGGAGATACAGGGTCCTGGTCTCGCTGAAAGAGTGAATATTGACTGTAAGTAACTTCAGCTTGAGTCCATGGCTGTGGCTCTTCCCTTAGACTATGATTAGGGGTCCCTCCAGTGATTGATGGGCTTCCCAGGTGGCGCTAGTGGTACAGAACCCACCTGCCAATGGAGGAGATGTAAGAGATGGGGGTTCTATCCCTGGGACGGGAAGATCCCCTGGAGGAGGGCATAAAAACCCTCTCTAGTATTCTTGTCTGGGGAATCTCATGGACGGAGGAGACTGGGAGGCTACAGTCCATAGGGTTGCAAAGAGCTGGGCAGGACTGAAGCCGCATAGCATGCCAGTGATTGACAAGCTCCAGTTGGAGCAGCCAGCCTGTATGATCCAAGGAAGAAACCAAGAGGCTGTGTGTCCTTTGGTTTATCTGAGGCTGGCCTTTGGATCCTGGACATCCCCAGCTGACCCCAGGCTGTTTGGGAGGTTTCACTGGAGATGAGTGGATGTGGAACTTGACCAAACTCGACTGCCTCCTGGGCAGGTGGTCCTCCAACTTCTGCCCAACTCTTTCTAGACCTGGTAGCAGCCCCAAGGCAGCTCATTTCATCTCAGATGGGTCTGACCCTGCATACTGCCTGGGAATTTTGAGCCTCATCTGTCTGCTTCCTAACTATGGGATAAAATCCTGCAGATTGGTCCTGCCCCCACCTCATCTCATAGATGAGAGAGGGGAGGAGCTTGCCCAGTCCACGGGAGAGCCCCAGAACTAGAGCTCGGCTCCCCTGAGCTCATGAGTCCAGTGAGGCTTGAGCTCATCCTCCCCTGTCGCTAGCCCCTCAGCAGGCGCCTCTGTTCCCTGGGCCCACCTGATCCCAGCAGCACCCCCAGTATCACATCAGCCCCCAGCAACTGCTGGCCTGACAGTGTTCTCAAAATCCCATCCCAGATTCCACTCCGGAGAGGACTCCCACCTGGGGCTGTGCGACATGTGACCCTGGGCAAGTCAGTGAGCCTCTCTGAGCTCCAGTCTCCTTTCCTAAATGGGGTGATAAACCGTAGCTAACATCTATGAAAGTGAAAGTGTTAGTTGCTCAGTCCTGTCTGACTCTTTGCCACCTTGTGGACCATAGCCTGGCAGGCTCCTCTGTCCATTGAATTCTCCAGGCAAGAATACTGGAGTGGGCTGCCATTTTCTTCTCCAGGGGAATTTTCTAATCCAGGAATTGAATGGGTCTCCTACATTGCAGGCAGATTCTTGACCATCTGAGCCACCAGGGAAGCCCTAACACCTACTGAGTACTTACTATTGGCCAGAAAGAGTGTTTAGAACTGTCTTGGTGAATCTCTTTTATTTTAATCCTTATGGTAATTCTGTGTGGTAGAGAAAATTGTGATTCCATTTTTCCTTCCAGTGTATCGAGATATAACTGACATAGAGCCCTGTTTACATTTAAGGTGTACAGCATAATGACTAGACTTGCATATATCATGAAATGATTACAACAATAAGTTTAGTGAACATGCCTCATCTTGTCTATATAAAAAAATTAAAGAAATAGAAAAAATGATTTTTTCCTTGTGATAAGAAATCTTAGGATTTACTCTCTTAACTTTCCTCTATAATGTATAGCAGAGCCAATTATGTTTATCATGTTGTGCATTATATCCCTAGTACTCACTTATCTCATAACTGGAGGCTTGTACCTTTTGACTGTCTTCATCCAATTCTGCCTGCTCCCACGCCTCTGTGGCCCCACTTTTCAGATAGGAAAACTGAGGCTCTATAACAATTAGCAGCACTGGGATGAAACCCAAGCAGTTTGACTGCAGGGTGGTGCTCCCAACCATTAAGTCATAATCTGCCTCTTGGCATAGTTGCAAGACTTAGAAGAGTTCCAGATACTTAAGTTCTTTGTAAAGTATATTAAGGGCTGATCTCCATGAAGCCTTACTGCAGAGATTCTTACCCCTCTTCTATGGGAGGTCTCAGGGAGGTTCCAGGGCTCTTTAAGAGTCTCTTGTGGGACTTTCCTGGTGGTTCAGTGGCTAAGGCTCCAAGCTCCCAATGCAGACGGCCCGAGTTCAATCCCTGAGCAGGGAACTAGATCCCACATGCCGCAACTAAGAGTTTGCATGCCACAACTGAACATCCTGCATGCCGCAACGAAGACCTAAGATCCTGTGTGTCACAACTAAGACTCAGTAGATAAATAAATATTTTTTAGAAAAGGATCTCTTGCAGGGTGTGGGTTCTTCCCAGATAGATGCAGCTATGTTCACATATAAAGAATTTTGCCGAGTATCTCAGGGTCGGGGTGACGGTGTCCCTGACCTGAAATTAAGAGACTCATTCTTAGGTGCATGGATGCCTGATTAAAGTCTCTTACTCTAGCCAGGGTCTTCCAGGGTTTTCTACCCTCTGAGTGGGGAGGTGGGAAGGGTGAAAGACAGTTCAGGCCTTGGGGATGAGGAGCAAGGATGAAGCTGTTTCAGATCTCAGACCTCTGGGGTGGGCAGGAGGAGGGTTTCTCTGGGAATCCAATGTTGATGTGACTGGCAGGCTGAGCAGGCCCAGACAGGGCTTAGCTCTCCTCCAGGCATTTTGGCACCAGCCCGGGTTGGTCTGGGGGGAGCCACAGGGTGGAGATGACAGGCAAACACAGCACATCCCAGGATTTCCAGATTGGAATGTGGGGGCAGGTGGGGGAAGGCCTTGATTTTATCTGTGCCTGGATTTCCCCATTCCTAATTATCCTGTGATAATTAATAGGTCTAGAACATTTGCCTTGGAGCCAAGCTAGGTGAGTAGTGAACACGGGAACAGAGGGTCTGATTGCTTAACTCAGAGTGGGGAGGGTGCAGTCTTATTAGAAAGGAGGCCACTTTCTGTGTGGGCTGGTTGTGGGACCTCTGGGAAGGCCCTGTTCCCAAATGAAGATGATCACTTCGCCCCTGTCTGTCTGAAATTCTACCGTCACAGATATATTATCTAGGTCTAGAAAGATACTCAGTTATTTGGAGTAAGTGCAAATGGCCCTGAGTGACAAACATAGTGGGCTTTATTGGTGACCACTGGAAGACAAGAGAAGTTCCCATGGAGGAAAGCTTGCAGAAAACAGTAGAGATGGGGTCAATGGCATGAGCTTGGGGATCAGGCAGACCTGGATTCCAGTCTAGATCTTGCTACTTTCTTCTTCTGTAACCTCAGCAAGTCCCCTTGAGCTCTCTGAAAGCCCCTGGGGAGGTGAAGCTATAGTAATGCTACCCACTGCACATGACTGTTGGGAGAGTTAAATGAAATAATGCTTATTAGGGCTCAGCCAGAGCCTGGATGGGAAGACGCAATCTCTATATGGCAGCTATTCTTATTTGGGGACAAGGAGGGTCTGAGGGATGTCTGGGGACACAGGAGACCTACCTGGCTGACTCTCTAGGGGGGCCAGTTTGCTCCCAAGCTGGTCCACCTGTCAACTTGGGCACAGTTGGTAGATTTCCTCCCTGAGGTGCTCGGGCAGGTGTAAATTCTGGAGATCAGCTGACTCCTGCCTTCCAGGTCCCTGTGGTCAGCTTCCCCTGCTGGGAGAGAGAGAGAGGTCTGTGGAGAGTCCTAGAGGTGGTGAGGGAGGGGGGCATGAAGGGAGCGGGGTAAGGATGAAGAGAGGGAAGAAGAGCTGAGACAGAGGTAGCTGGGGGAAGGGGACAGGGTGGGGCTGTTGGTTATGGCCCCAGGCTGTGCAGCAGGGTCTGGGCAGAAAGAAGAGTAAAATTAATGGCCCATGGAACTGAATTTAAATAGTGGACGGTACAAGAACAGATAGTGTCTCCTTTCTACTTGCCATCCTTTTGTTAAGACTGTATGTGCTCGGAGAGTCGGCTTTGTTTTGCTCTCTCTACTATATTACCAGTAAAGAATCTTCCTGCAATGCAGGAGACCTAGGTTCGATCCCTGGGTTTGAAAGATCCCCTGGAGAAGGGAATGGCAACCCACTCCAGTATTCTTGCCTGGAGAATCCCATGGACAGAGGAACCTGGCAGGCTACAGTCCATGGGATCACAGTCAGACACAACTGAGTGACTAACACTTTCACTGTATTCCCAACACCTGGAGCAAGCTCTGGGGGGCAGTGTGCTTAATAAGTATTTCATGAATGAATGTGTCTGTGTGTTTGTGTATAGATGCACACACATGCTCACAGGGAGCAAGACCCACCCACCACCCCCCAGAAAGCAGGAGGTGCCCCAAACTCACTCCTGGGCCCCAGTCATTCTCTGGATGCCGCTGAGGCCTGCACCCAGGGCCCACCACCAGCCCACGGGAGGCTGGGTCCCTGGGTCTGGAGGCGGGTGGGGTGGGCGGCCACATGGTGGGGGAAGAACCCCTTCCTCTTCCTGGTCCTCCTCCCGCTCCAGGCTGGGCCTCCTGCTGCCTCACACTCTCTGCGCTGTGGCTCCCTCTGCTCGGGGTCCTTCTCTTAAAGGACATGGACCCCCGCTGGGCAGACCGGCCTCCCTTTTACAAACTTGCCTTTGCTCAGTCACTTTATCCCAGGCCCGCTGGAGAGGGTCAGCCTGGAGCAGGTGTTGTTGGGACTCACCTGGGGTCCGTCACCCTTCCGGGGAGGTGGGTCCCCTCACTCTCCCTCTCTTCCCATCACTGCCCCGAGTGGTCTGAGGAACACCCCGCAGTTGCACTGCACCTTCACCACACCCCATCCGCCGTGTCTGGAGGGCCGAAGACTGAACCCCCAGGCAGCTACAGACAGCCCGAGTTTATTGATTCAGCAGTGCCTTTTGCTACAGGTTCCAGCCCCACCTCGGCTCCGTGCAGACTGGTGTTTGTTCAGTCACTAGATTTACATCCTGCACCTGTAGCCCTCTTGGGATCTCCTGACTTCAGGGAACTGTTTCTGTACCCGTGAGCCCTCTGAGTGCAGGTGGGGTTGGCCCTTCTGGCTGGCTGGGGCTCATCCCCCTGCATGGAGACTCTGGAATTGGAATCTGATTCAGAGCTGGGAAGGCCTCCCTGCCCGAGCCACCCTGGTACTCAACCACTGATCCTACAGAGGCCAAGAGGCTTCGCCCCAGCATCATTCTCATCTTTAGCCAGCTGTGCAAGTTTGGGACATTTAGGGGGAAGCCATCGCCCTCAGCTCCCAAGCTGCTCCCTCTTTCCTGCTGTTCTTCCCAGCCTGCTGGTGGCTCTCTGCACCTGTGGGGCCAGGCTTCCGATCCCAACCTCCCTCCCACCCAAACCCAGCTGGCATTTGCCCAACTCCTGAAGGCAGGAGCTAATGGTGGGAAAGTGCTCCGCGAACAGCTGCTGGATGGGTTTGCAAGAGTGTTGCTACCCCACAGAGGTGCGAGGCAATAATGCCTGCCAGGCCCTACTCCTCCTCACTCGGTCCTCCTAATTCCATTTCTGTAGGGGCTGTCACTGCTCATCTGTAAAAGAGAGTCGCTAATAGTAGAGGTTTAGGGCGTTGAGGGCAGGAAAGGCTGTCTTTGGGAGGCTGGAGGAAACTAACGCACCCTTCTCCAGTAGATTAGGAGCACAGAGACCAGACGCGGTTTGTCCACTGACCAGCCATGTGATGCTGGGCAGGTCCTCCCTTCCTGGACCCAGGGCCTGTGAGGTGGTGCCTGCCGCTCCCGGCTTCCTGTGACTGGCTTCTCCATCACAGGCCAGGTCTCGTCTGGTGGATAAGGCTGGAGGACACCAGGCTTTGGCCCAAGTGGGCTGGGACAATGAGCAAGCCTCCAGACATGCCTGCCCTAAAAGGGGGCAATCATGAGAGGCGTAGTGGACTTTGAGTGTGCGTAAGTCCCCTGGCGGGAAAAGGGTGCTGCCTCAAATATAAGGGGGCAGAAGCCTAGGAAAGGGGCCCCTGGGACCCCGAGCCAAGGGCCCAGTGGGACAGAGCTAGGCACAGGAAGCCCATCCCAGGAGCGTGCTGGGACGTGGAGACTAGCGGCACCCAGTGTGGTCTGGAGTATTGCCTGGGCAGTGGGCGCTGTTGTTTGGATCAGTTTCTGCCCCAGCCTCCCAAGAACCTCAGAGGAGGCTCTTTCTCACTCCTTCTGCCAACCTGAACCTCTTCTCAGGCTTTCTTCTTCTGAAATACCCTCCCCCACATCTTTGTAGGAGCAAATAGGACCCTCTTTCATCACTTCAAAGAGCTTCTCTTGGATGTATCGTTCAGCCGGAAGGAGCCTGTCCCTGTTTCTCTGCATCCTTGCTTAGTTCTGCCCTGGAGCTGTTCCGTGCCCAGGTTAGGAGCCCCCTGAGCCAGGGTCGGTGTCTCAGCTCACGTCCCCTTTGAGCCCACAGCTCTGCTTTGTACCCAGCAGGCACTTTGCAGCCGCTTGAGTGCCCCAGTGACAGGAGGTTAGTGGTGTGACAGTCTTATAAGCAGAGGGTGCCCAGAGGGCTTCGTCTCTGGGGTTTCTGGGACCCTGCAGTTTTCCTTGGCATCTTAAAAGCTCTGGAACTGACCCTAGGGGAGGAACGCAAAGCAGGGACAGCTGAGTTCCCATGGAGACTTGGATCCTGCCAATGACCTGCAAGGGAGGGCAGTCAGGGTACATGTTGTTTTACAGATGAGGGGGCTGAGGCCCTGGGAGTTTAAGCACTTAGCCCTCCTGTGGCAGAATGGGTGTTGGAACCCAGGCTTTTGACCTTTTCAGAGCAGGGAACAGTAATGAGCAAATCCATGCCTGGACTTGGATAGGGTGGTACCTCTGGAGTCAGAGGGCCATTTTATAAGAGCTTCCTGTTAAGGCCTTGGTTGTTGTGTTGTTTAACAAGGAAAAATAAAGGCTAGAAAGCCAAGTGACCCACGATCCACTACCCAAATAATCCTGTGACATTACTTTTTTTAAAAAGGAAGTCATTCATTTCAAAATAGTATAAAATTAAAAAAAAATCTCCTTGCTGCTACTCTAGTTTCTCTCCTAGATAACCTCTATCAACAGGCTTTTCTAAAAAAAAGAAAAAAAATATGCATACCACCCTCAATATTTCTATCTGTGCATAATATATCATACTTAATTACTTACACAAAGAGGGTTGTCCAATACCATTGTGCTAAGTGTTGCAATCCTCATGTGTCTGAGTTTCTAGCATTCGGAATAGACTTTTTTGGTCAATGGCTGCATAGAGTCCATTGTATAATGTTCTGATGTTATTTGATCCCTGCTGAGAGATTGTGTACAGCTTTTCCTTTGTCAAATAAGGCAGCAAAATATCCTAAAATTTTGCCATATATCTTGGCATACCTCTGTGAATCTAAAGGAATGACTATTAAAGTAAAACTCTGACTTTTGATTATGGTTGTTGACCCTGGAAAATATGTAGCTGTGTCCCTGAATAATAATCAGTAACACAAACAGTACTTACTATGTGCTAGACACTGTCTAGACCCTTACTTGTCTAGTTCATTTAATTTTCACAGCAAGTCTAGGAAGTAGGTACTAGTATTATCTCCCTTTGACAGAAAAGGAAACTGAAGCACAGAGAAGTGAAATGACTTGCCTAAGGTAACATAACTAGTGTATGAGTTTGCTCTGGCTGCCATAACAAAGTACCACAGCGTGATGGCTTACCCAAAAGAAATTATTACAGCTCTGGGGCTAGAAGTCTGACTCAAGCAGCAAGGCTGCTTCTTATTTAAAAAAAAAAAAATTTTTTTTTTTTTTTTTAATTTGGCTGCACTGGGTCTTAGTTGAGGCACACAGAATCTTTGATATTTGTTGTTGCACGTAGGATCTTTGGTTGCAGCATGCTAATTTCTTAGTTGCAGAATGCGGGATCTAGTTCTTTGACCAGGAATAGAACCCAGGCCCCCTGCATTGGGAATGTGAATTCTTAGCCAATGGACCACCACAGAAGTCCCAAGGCTATTTCTTCTGAGACCTTTCCCTTGATGGCTTGCAG
Source organism: Cervus elaphus (assembly GCF_910594005.1). Classification (NCBI taxonomy): domain Eukaryota; kingdom Metazoa; phylum Chordata; class Mammalia; order Artiodactyla; family Cervidae; genus Cervus; species Cervus elaphus. The sequence goes on from NC_057826.1 coordinate 82,932,752, forward strand.
ATGGCTGTCTTCTCTGGTGTTTTCATGAAATCTTCCCTTCATGCCTGTGTCCTAATTTCCTCTTGCTATTAGGACACTGCTTCTTTCAGATGGAGGCTCACTCTAATGATCTCATTTTACCTTAATTACCTTTTTAAACACCCTATCTCCAAATACAGCCACATTCTTAGGACGTTAACATGAGAATGTGGGATGGGGGCCACAATTGAGCTTAGAACAGCTAAGAGGCAGAGCCAGGACTTAAGCCCAGTCCTCTGTCTCACAGTCACATTCTAGACTGGTCCACTGTGACATCTGCACAACCAGCCAAGGGTGAGCAGGTCGGTGTCCGTGGCCCTGGCCATTGGAGTGACCCTGATTCCAGACAGAGGAGGTGGCCCCAGGGAATACTCTCAGGCCCTGGAGGAGCGGGCCTCCTACTGGCTCCAGCTGTGGGTGGCTTCAGCTCAGGTGACTGATCAGACCAGTGATGTGGATCAGGAAAACAGGGCACCCTGGGTGGGGAGCCCAGGGTGGGGTAAGCAGAAATGGCTGCATGTAGCAGAAGGTGGGTAGTTGAAGAGTGGGAAACTAGGTGACAGATCTGTGTGCAAGGATGAAAGCAGGGGGCCCCAATACCCCCGGCCATGGACTGGTACCAGCCTGTGGCCCGTTAAGAATTTGGCTGCACAGCCAGAGGTGAGCTTTGGGTAAGCCAAGCTTCATCTGTATTTACATCCATCCCCCATCGCTCGCAAGGCCCCCCACCCCCACCTGGACCCCCGTCTGTGGAAAAACTGTCTTCCACGAAACCAGTCTCTGGTGCCAAAAATATTGAGGATCACTGGGTTAAAGGGCTGGTTAAAGGTTGCCATCAGGAAGGGCAAGCAAGGTATCAGAGGCCTTGGTGTCTAAGAAATAAACATGGCCGTGGTTTGTTTTTAACAGTTTTAGTGAGATATCATTCACATATCATACAATTTACCCATTTAAAGAGTACGATTCAATGGTTTTAGCATATTCACAAACATTTGCAACCATCAGCATCATCAGTTGTAGAACATTTCCATCATCCCCCACCAAAGAAGCCTATACCTATTAGTAGCCACTCCCCATTCCTCCCAACAGCCCCCTCCCCCACCCTGCAGCAGCTACAAATCTACTTATCCATTATTTCTTCCCAATTTTCCAGTTCTCAAAAAAAGCAGTGCTGGTTCCTTGGTCTAACACATTCCTTCCAAAACACAAACAAAATCCCCTAATAAGTAGATAGACAATCTCAATTCTGTACACCTAACACACATACCAATAAGGTACTGAATGAGGCCATGTTCCATAATACAGCTTGGGTTCCATAACACAACAAGTGAAATCTCTTTCACTTGCAGCAGATTTACGGTGAAAGTTGGGTTTTGTCCCTTACAAGCTGTGTACCTTTGGAGGAGTGAATGTCCCTCTCTGAGCCTCCCATCCTCCACTCAGCAGTGGGGATAGTGCTGCCTGCCTCATGGGTTGGAGGATTCAATGAGATGGTTAATGCCAAGAACCCAGCACAGTGCCTGGCACATGGCAGCATTTGGTGAGTGTTCTTTTCTTTCTCTCTCCCTCTTACTTTTTACTCTGGCTCAGGTTCCACCTTTGGGCTCTTTCCCCATCTGTGCCACCATCTTGGATGCTGACAATTGCTCCAGAATTGACACATGGCTAACACCTGGGGAGTTGGGGGCCTATCCCCTGTTTAACTCACACATATTCATTCTTCCTTCCTTGGAATGTCCTTGGTCCACCTGGCTCCTGGATGGGTCAGCATCCCTCGAGACCACTGGGCACTGGCAGTTCTTCATCACCCTCCACTGATGCCCACTAGCAGGCAGACAGCTGTTCTTTTGCTCTCCCACAGGCTTCACTAATGAATAATGAAGAAGCCCTCAGACCCCAGCCCGCTCCCTCCTGGCTCCCAGCCTCTGATATATTTGATCTTAGATGGCATAATTTTTCACCTAAATGTGAATGTATTTGCGAATTGATAGAAAATAGTTCTCGCTCTGGTGATATAATATAGGGCTGCCTCATCCTGGCCGCTATTTTGATTGTGACTTAAATGGATGAGGCCATCAATAATTATTTTATTGAACAGGCACATAAAAAATGATGCTGGGCCAGAGTAATTTCCCTGACAAAGGCAGCTGCGTGGTGGGCAGCCTACCTTTGCAGTGTTGAGCTTGCTGAGAGATGCTGCAGGGGCTGTTTCCTCATCCACTGGTCCCCTTCTCTGGGCTTTCCTGGGAGCCCTGGTTGGCGGGTTGGAGGAGTCAGGGCTGACCTTCAGACAGCCAGGGAAAGGGAGCAAGTCAGACCCTTTCTACGGTGCCATGAACTTCCCACCGCCCTCCCTGCATCATCTCACTCCTCACCCAGTGCAGAAGGAGTGAGGAGTGAGATGGTGCAAGGTGACACCCTTTTGAGGCAGGAGGAGAGTGAGCCTCTGAGGGATTTAAGGGCTTCAGCTCCACACCCGCCCCCCACCAGCTATGGCACCTCCAAACTCCTAAGGAGGGAATCATCCAGAGGTAGCACATCAATGAAACCTCTTTCACTTGCAGCTCCACTGTCTCCAGTTGTTTTTGGAGAGCAGGGTCATAAGCTCCCCCAGGAAAGCAGATTTCCCAAGATGCACCCCTCAGAGGGGAGGGTTACTAGGGTAAAGGCTGCAGGGGGAAAGATGTGGACATGAGCCCCAGAACCCAGGTGCCCTGAGCATCTCCTCTGTCCTGGATGAGCCTGGGCACACTGCGTCCTCTGCACATGTTCTCAGCGCCAGCCTTTGCCACCTCTCCTGGGCCGAGCCTGTGTTACGTGCTGCAGAATGGCGTCAGAACAGTCCGCAGTCCAGGTGGGGCTCTGCCTGTGTCTGGGACAACACAGACTTTCCCAAACTTCAGTCTTTTGTACTCCATCACCATTTTTAGCTTTATCCCAGGTGGCTCAGCGGTAAAGAATCTGCCTGCCAATGCAAAGAGATGTAAGAGAAGTGGGTTCAATTCCTGGGTTGGGAAGATCCCCTGGAGAAGGCAATAGCAACTCATTCCAGTATTCTTGCCTGGAGAATCCCTTGGACAGAGGAGCCTGGTGGGCTACAGTCCATGGGGTCACATGACTGAAGAGTCGGACATGACTGAAGAACTTGAGCACGTACCAACACCTGTACTATTGTTTATTTAATACACTTGCTTATACAGGCACATCTTGGAGATATCAAGCCCTTGTTTCCAGACCCTTGCAATAAGCCAAATATCACAGTAAAGGGAGTCATGTGAGTTTTCAGTTTCCTGGCAGTGCACACAAAAGTTATGTTTATACCATAATGAAATCTATTAAGTGTACAACAGCATCATGTCTAAATATGTATATACTTCAAAAAATACTTGAAGGGCTTCCTGGGCAGTCCAGTGGTTAAGGCTCTGAGCTTCCAATGCAGGGGGCATAGGTTCCATTCCTGGTTGGGAAATTAACATCCTACATGTCACCATGGTTAGACAAAAAGCCCAAATAAACAGTTAAAAAAAAAAAAAAAGAATACAAAGTACTTGATTGTGGGAGACTGCAGAACAAGCACCAAGACTCACTCCCAGCATCCTTTTTGCAGTGGTCTTGCGGTGACTTGGTGTGTGGGGTCAAGGGGCAGGGCAGAGGGGCTAGGACCAGGCACCATGCAGGGGGCTGAATCCAAGGGTGCTGAGGGGCCAAAGCCATGGTCTCCTGTGCTTGTGGGCAAGGCCTCCCTGGAGGAGTGGCCAGATGGTAGACTCAGGCTGCCACAGCCTGGAGTGGCAAGTCTAGGATGCCTGCAGACACTGGCACGTTCTCCTGGTGAGCCCACACCCTAACAGTGCTCTTCATCCTCACCAGTGTGCCGGACCACGGGAGTCTGCTGGAAGAGATGCCACCGGACACAGACTGCAACATCAAGAGAGGTACTGTGGCCAGTATTTTGGTTTTCTTATGTTTTGGCATCACACAAGCTAAAGGTGGTCCAGTTTCCAGACCTCATCTAGCTTACTGGAGGCTTGGCTCTGCATTTGTGTGATCTATGAGCTGTTTCTCCTCTTCATTCTCTTCCAGACACCACAGTCAGGCTCAGAACCATTCTATTGCCCTCTACCTCCCTGGGTGCCCGCTCCAGGCCCTAACCCCGGCAACCGCCATCTGTTCTCCTTGCACCGTCAGGGTTCTGTCTCTTGGAGAATCTCCTGTGAATGGAGTAGTACAGTGCATGAACTTTGATGCCTCTGCAATTCATCCGAGCTCTGTGATGCCAATGCCTGCTCCCTTTCTATCCTGAGTGGCGTTCCTGGCGGATATACCACTGTCTGACAGTGTTGAAAGACATTGGTGTTGTATCTCGTTTGGGGCGAATATTTGTGGAGCTGTTCTGAGCCTTCTGGTAGAAACTGTTGTATAGAGCTGAACTTTCATTTCTTGAGGGTAAATATCACGGAGGGATTGACGCATCACATGTCAAGCGTCTGTCCCCCTTTCTGAGGCGCTGCCGTCTGCGTCCCAGAGTGGCTGTTGTCCCGCCAGCTCTCTTTCAGAGCTCCTGCCATCTCTCATCCCTGTCAGTACTTGCCGTTGTCAGAATATTTTATTTTAGCCAGTGTCTTATCATGAGTTTGATTGCATTTCTAGAATGGTTCATGATGTTGATCAACTTCTTGTGCCTTTAGGAGCCATGAAACCAACATCCTCTTTGGTGAAGTGGGGTGTTTTTCTTTTCTTTTTTTTTTTTTTTACACTTAAAAAAATCAGGTGGCTTGTTTTTGTATTGTTGAGTTATGACAACTTTTTATATGGTCCTGGCACAAAGCCCTTTGTTAGATATGATTAGCAAATTCCTTCTCTAGGTCTGTAGCTGGTCCTTCGTTCTTGTTATATCCTTGTTATATTGTTATATCTTGTCCCATTGTTATACCCTTTTTTGTGTGCGCTTTTGATGTTATGTCTAAGATTTCTTTGTCTAACATCACTTTCTTCTTTCTCCTGTATTTTCTTCTAAAACCTGCATGGTTTTATAGTTTACATTTAGATCACTCATTCATGTTGAGTTTTTTTTTACATTTTATTTTGGAATAGTTATTGATTCACAAGAAATTGTGCAGGTAGGTTTTGAGTTCCTTCTCCCAGTTCCCCGATATTTTGCATAAATGTAAGACAGTATTACACCTCAAACTAAACAGCATAGTTGATTTATAATCAACTATGCTTCAATTTTAAAAATATATGTAGGGCAACATGAAACTAGAAAATGGATACCGATGCGTCCACAGAGCTTATCACAGTTCAGTTTTACACGCATGTGTGCACATACATGTGTATATGGAATTCTATGCAGCTTTTTAAGTTTTATTGCAGTGCATTTGATTAGAAGTTTTTAAAATTATAATAAAAAAATAACATAAAATTCACCATCTTAACCATTTTTAAGTGCACGCAGCTCAGTGGCATGAAGCACATTCACATGGTGTGTTACCTTCCCCACCACCCATCCCTAGAACGTGTCCATCTGCCCAAACTGTCCCCATTAAATACGAACTCCCCAGCCCCCTCCCGCAGCCCCTGGCACCCACTGTCTTACTATCTGTCCCTGTGAATCTGATTCCTCTAGGAACCTCATGTGAATGGCATCAGATAGTGTTTGCCCTTCTGTGACTAGGTTTTTTCACTGAGCATAGGGTCCCCAGTGTTCATCCACATTGCAGCCTGTCAGAATTCCCTTCCTTTTTAAGGCTGAGTAATGACCCACCGTGTGAATGGCCCACACTTTGTGCATCCATTCATCATGGAGACGCCCTTGGGTTGTTTCTACCTTTTGGTGACTGTGAGCAATGCTGCCGTGAACACAGGTGTGCAAGTATCTGTTCCAGTCCCTGCTTTCCTCCCTTTGAGAATACACCTGAAGTTACTGAATCATTCTGTTTCACCTTTAGAGGAGCTGCCAGACTGTCTCCACAGCAGCTGTACTCATTTCACATCCCCACCGATAGCATACACGGTTCCAGTTTCTTCATATTCTCCATATTCTCTCCAGCACTGGTTATTTTACCTTTTTTTCGTTTTGGTATGAAGTGGTGAAGTGGTAAACTGGCATTGCATGTGGTTTTGATTTGCATTTCCTTGTTGCTAGTGATGCGGAGGATCTTTGCGCGTGCATGTTGGACATTTGTATGTCTTCTTGAGAGATCAGCTTTTGTTCTGATTGATTATTTTGTCATCCATAACTGGGAGCAGGGACTCCATGGGGAGAAGATCCCAGAAATCTTAGTGTCCCTGACTCCAGCCTGAAATCCCTGCTGGCCTCTAGTTTCATTCCCCTGGGGAGGGGGCTCATCAGGCCTCCTGGCTCTCCCCACCCCCTGACAGGCTCACTCCTTCCTCCATTCTCTGCAGACCTCTTTTCCCCAGAGGCCTCGCCTCAAAAAGCAGAAACAGCCCAGACTGGGACCACATGCTGAGCTAGAAGTTGCTGACCCCAGTGGACATTTGCTTGGGCGTGACCAAATGCTTGCATCCTGAATGATTTTCCCAGAGACCAGTGGGCTGCCTGAGGTCACTGGTTCCTCTAGAATATGAGTTAAAGTCCAGGGCCTGCAGGGGCTCACAGGCAGGACAGGAGGGAGGGGTCAGGGCTGTGGCCTACAGGAGGGCACATTCTCATCTGAAGACACAGGGTTTGAATGAAAGAAACAAAACCTGATTGGACTAAAGAAAACACTTGGGTGGGTTGCATTCAGCCTTGTCCAGAGTCACCTTCTGGTTACTTCCCAATTACGGCTCCTTTTCCCACTTCTCCTGTCTTTGCCCATCTTTCTTCCCCCGTTCTCCCTCTCTTTTCTTTCTCTCATGGCCCTTCTCTTTCTTTCCATCTATTTTCCTCTCTCTCCCTCTTGCTGTCCTTTCTTGCTTCTCCAGTGCCCTCTGCTCTCTCCTCTGGGGAACAGGCCGGCTCCCTGGGGCCACTGTCCCTGGTAATCATGATGGTCCCACAGGGGACCAGTAACTGCCAGGATCTGCTATCCCATTCAGGGCAATAGTGGCAGCGACAGAGCCATGTCACCATCCTCAAGCCTCTGCCTTGGGTTTCCTGCTTCTCCAAGGACAGGAGCACTGGGATGGGGGCATCTATAGAAGCACAGAGCCCTGGGCCCAAGGGAGGTGGATGAGAGCATCCTGGAGTGGTGCCTGGGAGAGGGGCAGGGCCATGTCCTAAGAACTTGTGCACACGCTGATGATTTCATCCTCACTACAGCCCTAGGAGATAGATCCTATCATCATCCCCAGTTTTCACATGCAGGAACTAAAGGGTATAGAGAGATGAGACGACTTGCCCAAGGTCACACAGCCAGCACTGGGCCCAGCTGGCACCTGAACCCAGGTGTGTTGACTCCCAAACACATGCTCCTAACCTCCATGCTTCTCTACCCCTCTCATTCTGATTCTCCGAACCAGCAGGAAGAGTTGGGGCCACAAGCGCTCCTTCACCCACCCCACCCCAGAAAAGGACACATCAGTCAGCACACATCAGTGTCCAGGGCTGGAGAAGCAGGGTTCTGCCCTCTGTCCAAGGGTAAAGCCCTGTCCACAGAGGATGAGACTTTCAGACTTGGTGTTTCCTGAATTTGTTAGATGTTTCTCAATAGGAAATATAAGGTTTGAAAACCCAGGGTGTCTGAAGACTGGAGGGGCCAGAGAGGTGGTGTTTTGCAGAGCTGATGTTCTCAGACTGGGGACTACAGTGGAATCTCCTGGAGGAGATTAAAACAAGAGCTGGACTCACTCCCTGCCCCACCAGAGTTTGGGGGTCCCCAAGGAGGGACAGAGTTTGAGAATTTGCATTTCTAACAGATTCTTAGGTGGTGATACTGTGGCTGGTTTGGGAACCCCACTTTGAGATCCGTTGCCTCTGAGAAAGAGGAAGCGAGGTCACCAGAGACAGACATTTCCGTCTTCACTGGAGACCAAAGCAGACAGGGGAAGTCGGGGGTCCCTACCGGCGCCTGGCAGTGCTGACACACCCCGTCCTTTGTTTCAGGTCCCCAGCCATGGGGAATAGCACTCATTTAAGCAGGGCCCGCACCATGTGGAAAGCACCTCTGTACAGATCTATCAGGTTTTTATTAACCGTTTTACTGTCAGAGTTTCAAAATCAATCAAAGTGTTGCCCTCCGGAGACTCACTGGGGTTTGAGGGCTGGGGCTCCTGGACTACATGCAGCATGAAGTGGAGAGGGGGGAGGTCAACCTGCAGTTGGGGTGGCTGAGAACAGGCAGTGGTGACTGGGTCCTTCCCCGGCTGTGTGAAGGGTGGCGTTGCCCTGTCTCTGAACCAAAGCTTCAAGCCCAGACCAGAACTAACTGCACCTACTTGTTGATCTTTGAACAAAAGCCAAATATGAATTTCTCTTACGAGCCACTTTTCAAAGCTATGTTCAAAACAAAGCAGAGAGGGGGAATGAAAGACCCTTAGCAAACCAGTTTGAATCGGAAGGGAATCTCTAATTCCCTGAACTGTTAAGCTAAAACAAACCTGGGACATCAAAAGTCTTTAAACCTGACATTAGTCAATATTTCTGTTGGTCTGGCTCCCTGGCTCAGCAGAAGCCAAACCCAGTGTGACTCTCTGAGCTCAGGGGAGAGCTAGGGTCTGTTATTGACTGAGCCCTTCCAAGGAAGCCCTGTCCTGTGTCCTGCAGTGAGGGAGGCTGCACTCCCCACCCCCAACCCCATCTCCCTGCCTAACATGGCAGGCACACCTGCTCTGGTCCGTTTCCTCGGTCCCGAGGGTGGGAACACAGCCCTGGCCTGCAGCTAAGTCATGGGGGTCTCAGCATCTCTGATTCCTGCAGAGGAACCGTAGGCAATCCTGCAGTGACCCTGAACTGCACCCTGTTTCCCCCCACAGAGAGAAGGAAAAAGGTTGCTCCAAATCTGGGGGCAGAGTCAGAGGACCAGGGGACTTCCACTGCCTTCACAGGCCTGCAGGGCGCCAGCCACGCCTAAGAACACGTGTGAAAGAGGGAGGGAAGGGGGTGAGAAAACCAGGTGGACGGGGAAGTACAGGACTAACTGTGTGATTTCTGACACCTTGTCCCCAGCCAGGCCACCTAACTCTGGTGTCTACTATTTCCTGACACTTGAGTGTCACCAAAACTCACCCTCCTGACTTGAAAGCTGCATCTGCTTGAGCCCTGCTCCTTGTAGTCATCCTTGTTCAAATGTGGTCTCTCTCCCTTTCCCCCACCCTTTCTCCCCCCTCGCCTTCTTCTTTTTTTATCTTTTTTCTGTTTCCCTTTTCCTTTCACGTGCACCTGTGTCCACCTGCCTGTCTCCTGAGAAGTCTCTGCTCAAAGGTGGAACAGACCCTTGACTTCCATGTTGATTAGGAAGTGCTGCTGAGGAATATTATTTGGCCATAAAAAGGAATGAAGCAGACATACGCTACATCATGGATGAACCTCAGAAACCGGATGCTAAGTGAAAGAAGCCAGGCACAAAGGGTCATATACTGCATAATTCCATCTAGATGAACTGTCCAAAAAAGGCAAGGCTGTAGAGACAGAAAGTGATTGCCAGAGACTGGGCGGGGAGGGATGGGGGAGGAAATGGGGAGGGACTGCTTAATTGGGGTTTCCTTTGGAGCTGATGAAAATGTTCTGGGATTGGAGAGAGGCGATGATTTGCACAACTCTGGGGATGCGCTTAACACACTGATTCACACATTTACGATAGCAGGAGAATCCAGTGGCTCTTTCCCAGGCCTTGCTTTGACCCCTTGGGTCCTGGAGGGTTTGCAGTTTGGAGTTTGTGAAAGAGGTTACTGTGTGTGATGGTCAGAGCATAGGCCAGCCTACAGGCTTCTAAACCATGCCCTGCCATGTCTAGTTGTGTGAGCTTAAGCAAGTCTCTTAACCTCTCTGTTTCTCTCTTTCCTCCTCTGCAAAGCTGGGAAGATAATAATTTTTAAAATAATTACTATAAAATAACCTCATAAGGTTATTGTAGAGTTATGTGCTTAAATGTAGTCAGCCCTCAATGCATGTTAGCTCTTATTATCACCTTATGAATGTGCAAAGTTTCTGGGTAGGAGATTCTGCCACTAGCCTGTGTGCTAGGGTCTCAGTAAAAAGAGAATCAGTTAGTATAGCTTTTAGGCCCTCTCCAGCCCTAACACCAGAATAACTGGAGCCAATATCCCAGGCGTACAAGAGAAAAGGCAGAAGATGAAATAGCTAGAACATGCTGGGACAGACCACATCAACTGCTGCATTTAATCATCCCAATAACAGTGAGAGAATTTTCTTCCTTTCATGGCTAAGGATTAGTGTTTTTATCTCTCTTTAGTCACATTAGTATTTTTTGTTCAGTGGTTAGATAAATGTATCAGAGGATACATTTCCATTTTATTTTTATTTTGTAGAAAGGGCATTGCTCCTGGATCTGGGTTCCTGTGTCTCTGCAAGAAAAGATTCCTGAGGTGCTCAGAATGGTTTTCCAGTGGGATTAGGATACAGTAACACAGAGAGTAGAACTAAAACCCACTTCCTAACCCAAGACTAAGGCAAAACAAGTTCAATGATTTTTTTCCCTTGTTCCAAATCAATGGGAGTTAATATGGAGTCAGGCCCCTGGGGACCACCGAGGACAACTGTGAGCCCCTAGTGATCAGCTGGAGAAACAGGTTTGCCACAGAGCCCTCACTCATTTTTCAAAGCCATATTATCGAGTATAAAAGAAGGCAGGACTTAGGAAGCAAAGACGGTTGTCATAGCAAGGTTGCGATGGAAGGAAAAGGAAACAAACAGATACATACTTTGCTTAGACTTCAGATCAGACACTGCACTGGGTGTTTCCACATGTAGGAAGCAGTGCAGGAGAAAAGGCAGAGTGATAAACAGAAGATGGACCCAAATCTCGGCTGGATCATAAATCAGCAAAGGGCTCATGGAACAGGCATAACCCCAGTGGGTTGACAGATGGTTCCGTTTGACCGAGAGGGAGGTCACCGGTGGCCTTCAAGTTCTCTCCTGGGCCCTGAAACTGTCAACACGAGAGTGTAAGCAGCTGGATGGAGGCAGACACAGGAAGAGGCTGGGCACACAGCTGGAAGGGACAGTGACGACCCAGGTGTTTCAGAGCCACTCCGCACTCTCAGACGAGACGGGACTTGATCAAAGTCACACCACTGGCAGGTGGCAGAACCAGCCCCAGGGCTATCTTTTCCACTGGCCCGTGCAGCCCAATTTAGGATTCATGCGATGCTGTAGGCCTTGCCAGCGGCCACTCTAGCAGGACAGAGCATAACAGGGATGAATGCGACACCTTCCATTTCAGGTTCAGAAAAATCAATCGCCTAAGTACAGGATGCAGGAAGTTGGCTTGCAGCCGTCTTATGTAAAAGACCTGGGCTGGGGTGACAAGGGGGATGGGGTGGCTTCTGTTGACCACAAGATCAATAGAAGCCTGTGGCGTGATCCAGCTGCCCACAGAGAAGTCTGCCTCTTACATGGACAGCCTGGGCAGAGGCAATGCACCCAGAGCCTGGGGACTGATGACCTGACAGTCCTCTGTGCTTGTGGGCCGCTTTCTGAGATGTGTTTATTTCGAGATGTCACAGATTAAAGGACATACCAGGGTTGGCAGACTACAGAGAGGAGAGGGGCTGAGCTGGTGAAGGGCCTGGGGAGCCTGTCAAAGACCTTATTGAAGAAGATGAAGACCCTTAGCTGGGGAAAAAAAGGGATGGGGGAGAAAAGTAAGGCCATGAGCCAGGCCTTCCATTTACAAGGAGGTTGTCATGGGGTAAAGATCGTCGGGGTGACCCCAGAGGACAGAACTGGGACTTCAAGTAGCAGGGGGCGTGTTGTGGTTACCAGCTATGTCCTTGGAATGTCAGGAGGTCAACAGGTGTCCCTTGAAAAAAGGGGCCAGAGTCAAATAAGAGTAGAAAATGTATACATGTTATATCAACACCCCTCTTGGTGAATCAAAGGCATCTTAGCATTTAGACATATAGATATATGTCTGATATATCACATGGGACAAATCTAAAGGTATAAAAGGATTGGATTGTCCCTTGCCTGAGTCCCCAGGAGCAGAGTGGGGAACAGAGGACTTCCAGGCTCTTAATCAGGAACTGCGATCCTGGGACATGGTGCACAGGGGTAAAAATGTCCAGACTAAAGTGTGTAGCTAGGATTGGAATTGCTGGCTCTTGTGTAGTTGCATTTTTAGGGAATAAAAAAGCACAACTTCACCCATTTAAAAAATGAGTTGCTGATCTTTTTATTGATTGTAGGGGCTCTTTAAGTGTGGGAGAAATAACACTTTGTGATTTGGACATATAAGCGTTTAAATTTTCAGAAGAGTCCCACAGTAAATGCCACCTGTGTCACTAAGTGCTTCCCTACCTAAATGGACCATAAGCCCTTTTTCTTCCTTGACAATCTCAGAGGACTAGCTTGGGAAAGGCTGGTATAAGGCAGCGGGCATCTGGACCTGGTCATCAAGATGCGGACATCTGGGCAACTGTCAACAGTATGACAAGGCCCCTCTCCTCTGCCCAGGGGACCTTGATGCACTCAGGGGCTGAGCCTTGTGAGAAGCCTTCTGTGCCGGCATCTCTTTTATAATTTAAGGGACCCTTTCTTATCGTGCATCCATCAGTGTCGGGCCTTGTGTGAGCCTGTCCCATCCATCTCTCCATTCCCAAAACCCTATAAGCAAGACTCAAGCAGAGAGCTTTCTTAAAGGGAGACAAACTGCTACCTGATTTCAAAGCAGTTACACAACGTCCCAGTGGACTTGTTTAGAACCGACATCCAAGACCCAGTCCCCCAGGAAATGAGACACTGGCCTTGTCCCTCTCTCCTCAGGTCAGTTCTTGTCTGTTTCTGTCCTCCAGCTCGTGGCCTGTGGGACCTGGTGGGCTGGTTATTTTGACACCCATCTGCTGGCTGTCTCAGTTCTGGGGTGGCAGGTTTGCGCCTTTCCCCTTGGGTTCCTGGCACTCGGCAAACAATCAGTGACCAGGTCTGTGCTGGTGGTAATAGTGAACATGTAGTGAGTATTTGCTTTCTGCCATAAGGGTTCCCATCTGTTAAGTGAAGAAGAACTAAAGAGCCTCTTGATGAAAGTGAAAGAGGAGAGTAAAAAAGTTGGCTTAAAACTCAACATTCAGAAAACTAAGATCATGGCATCCGGTCCCATCACTTCATGGCAATTAGATGGGGAAACAATGGAAACAGTGACAGACTATTTTTGGGGGCTCCAAAATCACTGCAGATGGTGACTGCAGCCATGAAATTAAAAGATACTTGCTCCTTGGAAGAAAAGCTATGACCAACCTAGACAGCATAATAAAAAGCAGAGACATTATTTTGCCAACAAAGGTCCATCTAGTCAAAGCTATGGTTTTTCCAGTAGTCATGTATGGATGTGAGAGTTGAACTATAAAGAAAGCTGAACACTGAAGAATTGATGCTTTTGAACTGTGGTGCTGGAGAAGACTCTTGAGAGTCCCTTGGACTGCAAGGAGATCCAACCAGTCCATCCTAAAGGAAATCAGTCCTGAATATTCATTGGAAGGACTGATGCTGAAGCTGAAACGCCAATACTTTGGCCACCTGATGCGAAGAACTGACTTTTAAGGGACATTTGAAAAGACTCTGATACTGGGAAAGATTGAAGGCAAGAGGAAAAGGGGACAATAAGGATGAGTTGGTTGGATGGCATCACTGACTTGATGGACAGGAGTTTGAGTAAATTCCGGGAGTTGATGATGGACAGGGAAGCCTGGTGTGCTGCAGTCCATGGGGTCACAGTCAGACATGACTGAGCAACTGAACAGAACTGATTGAGTACCCACCATAGACCGGCTCTATGCTAAGGACTTTCCGAGGATCCCATTTCACTGTTCATAGCAACTCTTTGTAGGTGCTTTTACCACCATCCCCATTTTGCAGATGAAGAAATTGAGGCCAAGGGAATTTTGATCATTTGTCTAAGGTCACACAGCCCCTGTGTGGTGGAGACCTAATCTGAACTCTGAAGCCAGAGCTCTTACCTGCCTTGCACTTCACGCCTGATGGATGAGCCAGGAGGTCGCAGCCTACCAGATGCCACATACAGAGTCAATGCAGGAGCCCAGGAAGCTTTAACTCAACACTGCAGGGAAGCCTGTGGGACCAGGCAGCCCCGGGTTGGGGAGGACCCCGGTCTCATCTTCTACCTCTTCCCTGCTCCCCTGCTGCCAGCTGGGGTCACAGGCAGCCCAGGGCCTCCTCAAGTCCCAGCGAGGAAATAGCTCCGTCCTGGTTTGCAGCATTGGCAATTGCTCTGGGCAAGCTGCAAGCAAACAGCTGTGACTTCAGTCCCCACAGCTCCCCACCCCCATTACCTGTGTCAACACTTTTATTTTTAAAGCGGCAGAGCCAAGGTGGGGGCTGGGGGTGGCCGATGAGGAGGGAGGGAGCCGGGGCCTTATCAGCACTGGGGTCCTTGCATATGTAACACCGTCATATAATTAACAGTGAAGATCATTTACATTGTCGCTTAGCTAATTTTCATAATGTTTTCTTTATTATCAGAGGAAGAAATTAACCCAAGAATTTATTTACATAGCAGCCTCAAACAGTAACAGCTTGCTAATTGCCTGTTAGGTGATTAATAAGCTTACAGCAGATGCTAATGCGTCGTGGGCTCCCCGTTTCAAAGGTGCTCTTGCTGCACGCTTGTGTTTTTGGCAGCTTAATTAGTGCAATAATTATGTACTTGTTGCTCCTTCTTTCGAGCAAATACTGTCAAATGCTTAAAAGATTAAAGTGAATTATATCCTGAGAACTCACAGTGCTTAAGGATGCCCGTTCTTGCTAACTTCTCTGCTGGTTCAAAAATAGAAAAGAATAAATGAGAGGGGTTCTAAACTGTCAGTGGGGAGACCTGTGGACCTGAGTCAGTTGCATTATGGTCCTGGCCCTGCCCCTTGAACCCTGCCTCAGTTTCCCATCTGTAAAAGGAAGGACACATCATTGGCTGGGGTGGGGGGAGGGGAAACTAGCATCTGATAGATGCAAGCAGCTAGATGTGTTGGGTAGCTCTTAGTTTGGTCCTGATTAGAACAAATCAATTGTAAAAAGGCTTATTTGGGGGATTTCCCTGGCAGTCCAGTGGTTAAGACTTCACGTTCCAATGCAAGGGGTGCAGGTATGACCCCTGGTCGGGGAGCTAAAATCGGGACCAAAAATGCCAAAATGTTAAAAAAAAACAAACAAACAGGAGCAATATTGTAATAAATTCAATAAAGACTTTCAAAAGTGTCCACATCCAAAACATATGTTTAAAAAAAAGGCATCTTTGAGCTAATTGGGGAAGGTTGCAATAGATGACCTCCAGAGGTCAATGTTGACTTTCATAGGTGAAACAATGGCATAATGGTTATGTGAAAGAAAAATAGTCTTGTCCATTAGATAAGCATACTGAAGTGTTTAGTGCTGAAACACGATGTCCGTAATATGCTTTAAAATATTCCAGCCCCCTCCTGAATATAGTAGGTCTATAGACTAAATAAGTTTACAAAATGTGGATCCACACTAAAACTGGATGGTGGGTACACTTGGGATCAATATAATTGCTCTCTCTACTTTTGTACATGTTTGAAAATGTGTGTACTAGATAAGTTAAAACATAAGGAGGGGGTGGGGATGCTATTCAGACATGGGCTTTAGAATCCAACTATCTCTGTTCAAGTCCAGCTCGACCAGGTGCTAGGTGTGTGGCCTTGGACCAGAACCTATGCTTCCTGTGCCTCAGTTTCCTCGTCTGTGATATGGGGATATACTTGTTGCTAGTATTTACCCAGACAATGCATGCCAGGTACCTGGGAAGCTTCTTTTTGTCATTCTTCTTATGATGCTGCAGCCCCACCTGAGTCACTCAGGACCAAGCCTAGCACCTCAGTCTCTCCAAGGCTGGAAATCACAATGCTGGGGCTTAGCCCTCTTTACCTCAGTTCCGCTTCTAGCCAGACTCCTGGGCACCTCTGTCCTGGGGTGGTGGGATGCTGAACTTGCCCTGTGGCTAATTGTCTGAATTTCAGCTGGTGCTGATATTTTCATCCCCTCCCAGCCCCAGAAGCTGCACCTTACCTGTAGTACCTGCCCCTGCATCCCTGTCCTACATGTTGAGGCTCGGGTGATATAAGGCTCCAGCATCCCAGAGTCATTCCCATTTTCCTGGTGGGGACCTGCCTACTGCTGATATGTCTTGGGCAGGCCATTGACACCCTGTGTGCCTTGGGTCTGGCCTCAGTTTTCCCATTTGTAAAATGAGGTGTTGGAGACATTCTCTAAATACCCAGCAATGACTGCAGAACATACGGAGTTTCTGCCATCCCAGTGCCCTGAATAGTCCTTGACCCAGAGCAGGAGCTCAGTAAAGGTTTGGATATTGATTGGATGAATGAACAAATTGATGAGAGATGCCAGCCTCCCTCCCTGTCCCTGCACTGGACTACGGTGTACTCCGTAGCCCCCCACTCAGCCGTCCAGATCCACACCCCAAACGCCTCTTAAATACCACCCGAGGGGCGACTGCCCAGAGTCTGAGCCTCAGCAAGTTTGGTCCAGCCTCAAAGGTGAATTTAATCACAGCATCACACTCACTGCCCTCTGCCCCCATCCAGTCCCCGTGTCCACCCAGATCTGAGTGCACCCTCTAACAAAGTATCTGCAGCTCTCTGAGGCTAAAGAAGCAAGATTTTGCATGATGTGGGGGAAGAAGCCAGGGAGACCCCGGGAGCCTCAACACTGTTACCCAGCACATGAGTTAAGTTCAGCCCCTCCTCCAGGAAGCCCCCAGTGGTTTCCCGGTGCTTACCCGGGCTCTGGTGTCTGTGTCCTGCACTTGGATGAGGAAATGTGAGCAGCTTGGCTTGTTTTGTTTTTTCATCACCTGAATGATGTGTAACTGGATTATAAATCAGTGTGAGGAGAAACCACCCTTTCTTTTTTCTGTACTGACCCAACCCCATCTCAGAGTCGAGCAGAGAGGTCCGCACACCCAAACGTTTCAGAGGAGCAAGGATTCCAGAGTCCAGACTCCTTAGAGTCTCATTGAGAAAGAAAGAAAGGCCCAGGAAGGTCCAATGAGTTGGGCAAGGCCTGCACAGGTTCTGGCTCTGACCACCCCTGGATCATCTTTCCTTACCCTCCGGCCTGCTGCCCATGTGACTGTGAACTGGGTGGAGTGAGGGTGGCGCTGATCAAAGGAGCTGAGGCAGGGAGGCCTTGGCCCATGTGGCCTCCATCCCAAGGGGCTTCAGGGGCTTAAGTAGAGCCAGATTGAGCCAGACAATGAGGGGTTTCTGGACAAGAGACTTGCAATGCTAAAACTGAAAAAGTCTCATGAAAATCAGAATGAGCTGACCACTTTGCAATGCTGGCTTTCGAGGATGCCTCGGGACCCTTGTCTGGGGTGCTCTCCTGCCTACCTAGCTGTTGGCTGAGTAAGTCCCGGGCATGGGGCAACTGGCTATGTGGGGCCAAGCAATTTCCTCCTCTCTAGAATTTGATGCTTGAGTGGAGAGAAAACAACACTGATAGTGAGTTCTTTTAAAGGCAGAGCCCAGAACAAGGAGTCCACCAGCCCTGACTGCTGTGGTCTTCGGGGCAGCCCTGGGTATGGTCTTCCTGAGGCCAGGAGCTCAGGTCTCCTTTGATTCTTTGATTCCAGAGTTTCCCAGCAAATCCGGTTTCTGCCTTTCTCACCTCCTTGCCTTGATCGGATTCCCCTCCCCTGATACACCCTGGTATTCTATCAGCATCTCTCATTTTGGGCACTTCCCAGAGTACCCCATTTTCATTCATTCATCTGACTTTTTCGTGATTGGTAGCCTGTGGCTGCAGAGGACAGAGACCTGGTCTGTGTTTTGTTATCACCCATGGCTGGAACATAACACAGTGCTTGGCACATAGGAATCAAAACAGCTGTTTTGTGTTTTTTTCTCAAGCACTTACCATGTGCCAATAGAATAGGGGAAGGAGACTAAATGTATGCCTAAATTGGCCAGAGTTCTGTGCAGGCACCCGAGTGAACCTTGAGTAATTAATGCCTTTCTTCAAAGGAACAGCTCAGGGCCTCCCTCTATGTGTTCATTTATTTATTTTACTTCACATAGTGAATATTAAATGCCAAAGATAAGGGAATGTGAAATACAGCCCTTGACCTACAGCAGTAGTCCTCAAACTTTAGAGCATCAGAGGTGCCTGGAGCCCTTGTTAGAGCACAGATTTCTGGCCCCTGACCTATTGTTTCTGATTCATCAGGATGGGGCGGACTCAGAACAAGTGATTCCTAGTGAGTTGCCAGGTGACGCTCATGCCTCGTAGGGATTGGGGATCACTCAGGACCACTGCCCTTTTGGAATTAAAAACCCCTCTGGAGATAGAGTTTTCAAGGAGTTGACATTTACATGCATGACAGAGAACAGAAGTATGTTAGGTTTTGGTCTTCTTGGTATTTATTCTCCATTTTGATAACAACAGCCGGATTTCCTTTTGAGCATCTTTACCTTCTGGATCCAACCATCCCTGAAGCCAGTCATCTTTAGGCCTGTCAAAAAGGCCCAAAAGTTACATGAGTCAATAAATCCCTGTTTGAGCATAGCCCATATTTTGGGGTGGGGGTTTTGACATATAACAGAAAGTTTCCCATTCGATACAAAGTGTGCTAGGAATTTTGAAGTGTGTCATCCTTTTCTGGGTCAGGAAGCTTCACGGATAGTAAGAAAAGTGGGAGGAATCAGCCTTCTAGGTATATAGTTGGGACACTGGACGATATGGCAGAAATGTGTGATGGGGAAGAGTAAGGTACAGAGGTCATGGTAGAGACCAGTAGGCTGGCCCTCAGGACCCAGTGAGAAGCCTCTAGAAGAGTTGAGCCCGGGAGGAAGCGGGGCATGTCGCCACCCGGATGGGTAAGCGCCTTGCCTTCTGCAATCCCCTTTTCCAGAAGAGGTCACCCTGATGCCAAAGGTTCCCAGAGCCTGCTGCTTCCTTGGATTCAGACTTCCTGCCCAGACGGGGCAGCTGGGATGAGGTCATGGCTGGGGAAAGTCTTTTATCCTCTTGCTAAGCTTTTTCTTTCAGTAGCAATTGCTGTCTTGCTTAATCTCAAAATTATCTGATTGTCACAGTCGAGTTTTTCACATTAGGCAGGGAGCCAACAAGTTACTTAACCTATAATTGCCCTTTAATGAAGCCCATCTTCAAAACTGAATTGTCAAAGAGAAACTTGTAAACACACAGCGAGGTCCAAGACCGAGCTGGCCCCAGACGTCGCAGCCAGGCCCTTGACTCCTCTCTGGCGTCAGCCACATTTGTCTGAGTTCTAGGGGCTTTATCGTCTGCTGCCACCCAGAGTAGAGAGGAATCTGGTGCTTGCAACAGTTGGCAGAGCAGGTCAAGGTTTTTAAAAGCAAGATTAGGGGGCTTGGTTTGAGTGCACACATTCACCTTGGCCGAATGCCCCCTTCTCCCCAAAGTTAAGAGAGGTAAAAGTCAAGGTTGACTTCTTGACTTGAACTTCACAAAACCTATGCAATGTCTGTCTTGGGTGGAACCACACAATGGTAGAAGTGCAGCTGGTGGAAGGTCCTTGTGATAGAAAGAGTCGGTGAGGGAGGCTGACATCAGAGAGAAGTGCTTTTCATAGCAGCTGTCTGGGCTGGACCTGCACCATGTATGGTCAGGTGTCCGCCCTCTGGCAGCTTCCCGTGCATCTTAGAACATCAGAAGTGAAGTGCCATTGTCAAGCTTACTCAGTCACTTTATTTTACTTTCATTTTTATCCAGGGCAAACCTAGACAAGGAGAGAAATATTTACAGAACACCTACTATGTGTCTGGTATCATGTTAGGCACTTTACGTCTCATTTAATTTTCAGAACAACACTAGAAGCTAGGTCATATCATCCTTATTTTGTAGGTGAAGAATGTGAGACCCAGAGAGTTTAGGTAACTTGACTGATATCACACAGTGTGTGCATATGGGAGGTAGGTTTTGAACTCAGGTTTATTTAATGCCAAGACCAGTTAATAGTCTTTCAACACCTCAATGGCTCCCTACTCATGATGCTTATAATACTAACCTAAAGCCAATAAGGTGTGCAGGTAAGAAGGGCTGTGGATTCATGAATAAAATACAGTGCTGCCTGGGATTTGCATAAGAACAGCACAAGATTTCGTTGAGGGAGATAGATAGGAATATAGGTGAAAAGATTGGCTGTGAGATGATAGGTATTAGAACAGGGTCCATAGGGGTCCATTATACAATTTTGTCTGAATTTGAAATTTGCTATTACAAAAAAGTTTTAAAATCGCAGCACTTTCTCCAGAAGTCAGTGCCCCTTCCCGGTACCCAAAGCCCACACAGATGTCTGTTACTGCCCTGCACCTACCATGTCACACTAGAGTCACGTCACACCATGTCACACCCTTGAAATTTTCTGTGTTCTTCCAAGTCTGTGACTCCATGAGAATAAGAGCAGCGTTTATCTTACTCACCTAAGAAATGTTTTTAGAATGAATATATGAAAATGAATTGAGAGATTGGGACTGACATGCATGTATACACTATTAGATGTAAAGTCGATAACTAAGGAGAACCTACTGTGTAGCACAGGGTACTCTACTTAATGCTCCGTGGTGACCCTAATGGGAAGGAAATCCAAAAAAGGGGATATGTGTATGTGTATGGTTGATTCACTTTGCTATACAGCAGAAATTAATACAACATCGCAAAACAACTATACTCCAATAAAAATTTTATTAAAAAACGAATCTGGAACACAGTAGGCATACAGCAAACATCAGTCGGTTGAATGAAAAATCCAAGAAACTGGGCCCTGAAGGCTGGCTGAGTTGTGATGAGCCAAAAGTTCACAGAGAGGGCATGCTAGGTGGGGGACAGGCTTGAGCAAAGGCGCAGGCAGCCGGCAAGCCAAGTTCAGAGGTGAGGGAAGGAGAAGTCCAGCCACAGCCAAAATAATAGTCGTCCATGAGGATACATCGCCCATGCAAGCTGGCGTGTCCACTTCTTATTAACTTATATTCCACAGATGTAGCACTGACAGTGTATTTTTTATCTTAGCACCACAGCAGGGTCAGTCCCTGCTGCGGCTGTGAAAAGTGAGGCTCTCAATTCCAGTCTCAGCTCATTAATTGAAGAAAGTTGGCCAGCGTGTGCCGGGCGGAAGGCAGCTCCAAACGGATGTCGACACATTTTTGAGGACTCAAAGCAAACAAAGGAAATCAATTAAGGGGACAGCCTGGGGTTCCAGCTGGGAATCTGAATCCTACTGCCTTTCCTAAGAGTCCCCAGCTAAAGAAAGAAAGATGGTACTGATGAACCCATTTGCAGGGCTGCAGTGGAGACACGGACATAGAGAACAGATTTGTGGACACAGTTGGGGAAGGAGAGGGTGTGACGAATGGAGAGAGCAGCATTGAAACATCTACATTACCATATGTAAAATAGATAGCCAGTGGGGACTGGCTGGATGGTGCAGAGAGCTCAAGTTCGGTGCTCTGTGACAACCTCGAGGGGTAGGATGTGGTGGGAGGTGACAGGGAGGTTCAAGCGGGAAGGGACGTATATGTACCCATGGCTGATTCATGTTGGTGTATGGCAGAAACCAACATAATATTGTAAAGCAATTATCCTCCAATTAAAAATAAATTTTAAAAAAGCAAGAAGAAAGCATTCATCCACAGGCCACCCTAAAAGTAAGTGCCATGTGGAGACGGAGGCCTGAAAAGGCCAGGACAGGAGGCTGGATGGTTTGGTATAGGGTTGTCCGGCAGGGGCAGAGTTTGCATCCTAAGGCTTCACAGGCTATGTGGTGTTTGGTCTCCCGCCAGCCTTCCTGATGAAAACCACACTCCATAACTGGCTTAGGTTGAAGCCTGCCAGACTTAGGATACCTTCAAAGGCCTTGCTTGCACAGATGGACTTATTCCACCAAATGCCGGCTGCATGCATGACTATGACAGCAGCAGTGGAAATGTATGCAGTTCATGTGGTTTACCAGGAGGCTTTTGCATCCCTGAGCTCATCTCACCCTCCCCGCAACTCCAGCACAGAGGGTGGAGTGGAGAGCAGGGTCAGAAACTGAACTCAGAGGAGAGGTGTGAAGTTCCCAACGTGGCGAGGCGGGGAGGTAGTGGAGCCAAGACGCTTCCCTCTGATTTGCACCTAGGGTCCTTGCTGTGGGCTCTATACTGGGGCTAGGTGAGGGCCCAGGGTCAGCCCTCCCCCCAGTGCTCATGGTCTGCCTGGCACTTGCCATCATGGGTGGTCAAATGAGGCTAGGAGGATCCCTGTGTGTTCCTGTTGCCCGCTAGAAATAGTGATGACTCCCATTGTCTCCTGGGAATTTCAAAGATTTCCTCCTTCTGGGCCTGTCCCTACCTATAATTCTTCAAGTTATTCTGTGCCTCTGGAATATTAATTGGCCTGGGAGCACTGAAGCAAGGAAGGCAAAATGAACATAAATGTGTCTGGGATAGTAATTCCTTGTGTCATAGCACTCTGAATTTCTCAAAGGGCCTTCGCATTTGTTGTCTAATATGCAACAAGCAGCAACCCTGTGAGCTGTCTAGGATGATAATGATCATTTTCTTCCTTAAAGAGGAGCGATGGAGGGTGCAGAGAAGTTCTATTTTGGGCGACGTCTCATTGTCTGCCCTTTTTACTTTCTGAAGTTTGAAAATATTAAGCCCATCTTTACCTTTAGTTTTGCTTTCCTGATAGCTCAGTCGGTAAAGAATCTGCCTGCAATGCTGGAGACCCCAGTTTGATTCCTGGGTCGGGAAGGTCCGCTGGAGAAGGGATAGGCTACCCACTTCAGTATTCTTGGGCTTCCCAGGTGGCTCAGCTGGTAAAGAATCCACCTGCAACGTGGGAGACCTGGGTTCAATCCCTAGGTTGGGAAGATCCCCTGGACAAGGGAAAGGCACCACTGGAGTGGTCCAGTATTCTGGCCTGGAGAATTCCAAGGACTGTATAGTCCATCGGGTCTCAAAGACTGAGCGACTTCCACATCTTTAGTTTTAAAATGGGAATCTTGGAGCTGGTGATTGGGAGGAATTCCTCCCCCAATTTTTGAGAAATTGATTTTATTTTAAAGTAGAAGTTATTGCAAAAGTTTAAACACCTTATTTAACATTTTTTTTTTGTTTTGTTTTGCTCCTTTTGTTCTTCAGTCTCATTTCTGAAAACGTGAGCTTGGGGAACTTTTTTCCCCTCCTTTGAAGGTTGGTGCAAACATAATTGAGGTTTTGTGTTGTTAAACTTTGCTGTTTGATATTGGAATATATTCTTAAATAAATATGGCTATGCTATACGTAATTTTAGTGTCCATTTCTCAATTTATATATTTTTTTCCTAATGACATTACTTGCTATTTATTTTATGTTTATTTTAGACTATAGGTGAAAAGCAAATTCAAGCAATTTTCTTGTTCAGATTCAAAATGGGTCATAAAGCCACAGAGACAACTCACAACATCAACAACGCATTTGGCCCAGGAACTAATAATGAACGTACAGTAAAGCAGTGGTTCAAGAAGTTTTGCAACGGAGATGGGAGCCTTGAAGATGCGGAGCAGAGTGGCTAGCCGTTGCAAATTGATAACGACCGACTGAGAGCCATCCTCAGCCGTTGAATCTGATCCTCTTACAACTACAGGAGAAACTGTCAAAGAACTCAACATCACCCATTCTATGGTCATTCAGCATTTGAAGCAAATTGGAAAAGTGAAAAAGCTTGATAAGTAGGTGCCTCATGAGCTGACCAAAAATCAAAAAAGTTGTTTTGAAGTGTCGTCTTACTCTATGCAACAAAAATGAACCATTTCTTTATCAGATTGTGACCTGTGATGAAAAGTGGATTTTATGATAACTGGTGATGACTAGTTCAGTGGCTGAACTGAGAAGCTCCAAAGCACTTCCTAAAGCCAAACTTGTACCAAAAAAGGTTCATGGTCACTGTCAGTCAGATCCACTACAGCTTTCTGAATTCCAGTGAAATCATTACGTCTGAGAACTATATTCAGCAAATCAATGAGATGCACCAAAAACTGCAATGTCTGCGGCTGGCATTTGTCAACAAAAAGGGCCCAATTCTTCTCCATGACAAAGCCCAACTGCATGTCACACAACCAATGCTTCAAAAGTTGAACGAATTGGGCTACAGAGTTTTGCCTCATCTGCCATATTCACTTGGCCTCTCACCAACCAACTACCACTTCTTCAAACATCTCGACAACTTCCTCAACCAGCAAAAGGCAGAAAATGCTTTCCAAGAGTTCGTCAAATCCTAAAGCGTGGATTCTTATGCTACAGGAATTAACAAACTTATTTCACATTGGCAGCAATATGTTGATTGTAATGGTTCCTATTTTGATTAATAAAGATGTGTTTGAGCTTAGTCATAATGATTTGAAATTCACAGTCCAAAACCACAATTTGGAAAATGCAATTACTTTTTTTTACCAACCTTAATAAATATTAGATCTCCTGATTTTGCATAGGTGGGGTGTGGGGTGTGGGGTGGGAGTGGAATGGAGCCCAGGGGGTTTTGAGAATGCTCATCTGTCTTCCTTAGTGTCTCCTCAGAAGTCCTCTTCAGGCAGACGGGAAGGTGGCCCTTACAAGGGATGTGATGCTCTCCAAGTTCACAATTACTATTCACATCTATCTTTTGTATTATAGCCAGTTGTTAATCTGCCTGTTTTCACCACCGGACTGAGTTCCCTAAGTAG
Source organism: Cervus elaphus (assembly GCF_910594005.1). Lineage (NCBI taxonomy): Eukaryota > Metazoa > Chordata > Mammalia > Artiodactyla > Cervidae > Cervus > Cervus elaphus. The sequence goes on from NC_057826.1 coordinate 82,957,603, forward strand.
ATAAGAAGGGGAAGGATCTTATTTAGGGCTTAAGGGGGGAAAAAAAAAAATTCTGGAAAAAGTGCAATCGAGGGGAGGGTGAGCGTAGTTCACCAGAGCTGGGGCCTGTTCAGATTTCACAGCAGCAAGCCAGGGAGAAGGGAAGAAACCTTGAACAAAAACAGGGACCAGAAGGAGGAGATAGACTCCTGGGTTTTACAGGATGTGGGATCTGTATGAGTCTCTATAAAGCATGAGGACAGAGTCCAGGACTAGCTCTTATATTCTGGGAAGATGAACACTCAGGAAGATGGGTGGTAGGGCCTTTAAAAAAAAAAAGTATTTATTTATTTGGCTGTGTGAGGTCTTATGGCACATGGGATCTAGGTACCTGACCAGGGATCAAACCCAGGCCCCCTGTATTGGGAATGAGGAGTCCCAGTGGTAGGGCTGTGATCAGAGCTAGGGAACACAAGAGAAAATGGATCATGGATGGAGAGCACCGTAATGGTTCTAGACATATTGAGTCTAAGATTCCAGGGGGTCTGGACTACAGAGGTAGAATTGTGCAGGTGATGCTTGAAGCTGCTGTGAAATCTCTGGTCCTCTGAGCCTGCCGGTGGGCAGGGCCTCTGCTTCTAAGACATAATGCTTAGCTTTCTGGTGGCCTCGTAATTTCTTGACCTCATAGTTTCTCATGTTCCTTTTTGCTCTCCACCTGAAGCCTGCAGTGAGGCTCCCTGAGGCTACATGAATCTCATTCAATAGCTCCTTCTGAAGCATCAAAAGTCACCTACCACCAAGATACAGTAAGAGGAACCAGCAAACCTGACCTGAGACTTGGCTCAGAGTTCTTCTATTCTTCTCTGGGCATCGCTTTCCCCAACTTTAATAGTTAAGTGGTTAATTTCCTGTGCTGGTAATGTCAGAGCAGTTGTGTTGGACTAACTCTCTCACAGAATGTAGTTTTAATGTATGAGTAAAATGTACAAACAAGTATTTGAAAGAATTGGAAGGCTGCCAAAACCAGGCAGAAACTGGAGCTAGATTGGTCCTTGGAAGAAGACAGCTCTACTGGGTGATTCATGTTTATATGACTCTTCCCCTGAGTGCACTGTACCCCTATCTGCATGGCCTGGGGTAGCCAGGACTCGTGGAAAACCAAAGTATTTCTGATCTTTGGTGTCAGAGGTTGGAGTTCAAGTGTACCAGAGTAACTGGAACCTGGGAGAGAAATCCTGGAAAGGGGAGAAGAGGAGAGCCCCCAGATCTGCATGTCAACTGCCCTCAAATTTTTGACTGACCCTTGAATTGTACATGCATGGGGGTGACATCAAGGAGCTCAGTGGAAGGCCTTCCCTGGTGGTCCAGTGGTTAGGAGTTTGCCTTTCAATGTCGGGGACAAGGGTTTGATCCCTGGCCAGGGAACTAAGGTCACACATGTCTTGGAGCAACTTAGCCCGTGTGCCTCAACTACTGAGCCCTCACGCTGTAATTTAGACCCAATGCAGCCAAAAAATAAATAATTTTTTTTTTAAAAGAAGCCTGGTGGAAACACTAACCAGGAGGTTGGAAAAACTGAGTAGAGATTTCAGCTGTGGCCTAGCTACAGATTTGAGTTTCACCACGTTAGCAGAATAAAATCTGTCTCAGAACCAAAGAATTTACCCTAAAACTAAGGTAAAGCAATTATTACATGCCTTAAGAAAGTACAAACTCAAACCTCTACAAGTTTAAAGTGATTATCCAGTAACTTAACACTGACAGCCATAACAAATTTCAACATTTTTCAGAAGATAATAGAATCCAGAGTTTCTACAATGTCTTACCCACAATGTCTGCTATAAATTAAAGAGTTAGTAAGAGGGTGTTATGAACAACATTATTACTATCAAATTTCACAACCTAGGTGAAATAGACAAATTATTTGAAAAACACAACTTACCAATTGACACACAAAAAATATAGAAAGTTAAATAGTTCTGTTAAAGAGAGTGACAATTGCAAGACATCCCCCAGTTCCAGTTTCTGATGGTTGCACTCAAATGTCATTAAATATTTTAGGAAAAAATAGTTTGATCTTATACAAATTCTTTCAGAAGACTGAGGTAGACAGAACACTCCTAGCTCATTTTATGTGGCTAGCTAATCCTGATACCAAAATTGAGAGACATAAAAAAAAGAACATTACAGACTTTAAAGACTGAATGTTTGTGTCCTCTCAAAATTCAAATGTTGAAATCCTAACCCCAAATGTGATGGTATTTGGAGGTGGGGCCTTTGGGAGGGCATGGAACTCTCAGGAATGGAATTAGTCACCAGTAAAAGAGACCCCCAAAGCTCTCTTCTATCATGTGGGGACACAGAGAGAGGACAGCTGCCACCTAGGAAGAAGGAAGTAGGCTCTCATCAGACACAAATCTGTCAGTGCTCTAATCTTGGACTTTCCAGTCTCCAGGAGTATGAGAAATAAATGTTTGTTGTTTAAGCCACTCAGACTATGATATTTTTGTTATAGCACCCTCAGTGGACTATACAGGCTGATATCCTCTATAAACACAGATACAAAACTCCTTAATAAGATATTTACAAACTGAAGCTAGCAACATGTAAAAAAAGTAATGCATCATGGCCAATTGGGGTTCATCTCAGGAATGCAAAGTTGGTTTAATATTTGAAAAACCAAACAGTGTAATTCACCATATTAATAGAATAAAGGAGAAAATTTATATAATCATAGATCCAAACAGCATTTGAAAAAATTGAACATCTACGCATAATAAAAAATTCTCAGCAAACTAGGAATAGAGTATGACTACTTCAATTTCTTGCAGGGTATCGATAAAAAACTAAGCCCTACCATAAATGTAACCAATCTAAATGTTAGATGCTTCCCCCTAAGATGGGGATAAGGCTCTAGCCACTACTGTTCAGCGTTGTTCTGGAGATCCCAGATAATGAAATAAGATTGAACAACAACAACAACAAAATAGAGGCATCAAAACATGAATAAAAGGATTAAAATTTTCTTTACAGACAATATGATTTTTCATGTAGAAAATCCTAAGGAACCTACAAAGCAACTCCTAATAAGTTAATTTAGCAAGATCATAGGACACAAGCTCTAAATATAAAAATCTATTGTATTTCTATATACTAGCAGCAAAAAATTAAAAAATTCAAATTTAAGTGCTCTTTTACATTAATACCTCAATGTGAAAAATACTTAGGAATAAGTTTAACAAAATATGAATAATATTTGTCATGAAAATGACAAAATACACTGACAGGCATTTTTTAAACTGTACAAATGAAGAGATATTCCATGTTAATGAATTGAAAGACTCAATATTGTTAAGATGCCAATTCTCTCCAACTTTAAAGTAATCCCAATTACAATCTCAACAGATGTTTTTGTAGCAAATGACAAGAAACAACTTATTAGAATTTATATGGAAAAGCAAAGATATAGAACAGTCAAAACAATATTGAAAAAGAAAGACAAATTTAGAGAACTTACACTACCTGATTCAACACTTAAGTCAAGACAATGTGGCATTGGCACAAGCAAAGATATAAATTTAACAGACTAGAAAGGCCAGAAATATATATATACACACACACAATGAATTGATTTTCAACCAAGGTGTTGAAGCAATTTCATGGGACAAAGAAAGTCTTTGCAACACTATTAAATAACTGGATGTATACGGTGAAAATGGACTTCTACCTCTCACCACAGACAAACGTAATTTGAGCTATATTACGAACATCAAGGTATACGATAAAACTATAAAGTTTTTAGAAGAAAATCTAGGAGAAACTCTTTGGGACCTTGGGGCATATGAATGGCCAATACATACAGTAAGCTGTGGCGAACATCATTAGTCATCAGGGAAATGCTAACGAAGACCACGATGAGCCACTATTATACAAACACAAGAGTGACTAATAAAAAAAAACAGCAACACAAAATGTTGGTGAGGATGAAGAGCAATTGGAGCCCTCATACATTTCTGGTTGAGAGGGTCAGTGGTACAAACAACTTCAATTATAAATTTCTTCTAAATTTAAATATTTGACTCCTTATGATCCAGCAGTTCCACTCCTTGGTATTTATCTAAAAGAAATGAAAACATATGTCCACACCATGTCTTGTACATGGATGCTTGTTGCAACTTTATCCACAATAGCATCAAACTGGAAATGAGAGAAATATTCATAAATGGAGACACTGGGCAAATAAATAGTGGTGTGTTCGCATGCTGGGATAGGAGTCAGAGGAAATTGGACTCAAATACTGATGCCAAAAACAGTGGGGCTGAACATCACAGACATGAATTTCAGTGAAGAAACAACGCACAAGAGAACAAATATAGGGAGATTCCTTTGGCATAAAATTCTAAAATTGTCAGAATTCAGGTATGGTGGTAGAAATCAGAAGAGTGGTACCTTTGGGGTGGGTATGACTGTAAGGGACACAAAGTAACTTCCTGGGGGCGATGGAAATGTTCTATAATGTCACTGATATAGTTGTTGTTTAGCCATTCAGTCGTGTCAGACTCTTTGCAATCCCCATGGACTGCAGCACGCCAGGCTTCCCTGTACTTCGCTATCTCCCAGAGTTTGCTCAAATTCTTTTCCATTAAGTTGGTGATGTCACCCAACCATCTCATCCTCTGTCACCACTTTCTTCTCTTGCCCTTAATCTTTCCCAGCATCAGAGTCTTTTCTAATGAGTCAGCTCTTCTCATCAAGTGGTCAAATTAATGGAGCTTCAGCTTCAGCATCAGTCTTTCCAGTGAATATTCAGAACTGATCTCCTTTAGGATGGGCTGGTTGGATCTCCTTGCAGTCCAAGGAACTCTCGAGAGTCTTCTCCAGCACCACAGTTCGAAAGCATCAATTCTTCAGCACTCAACCTTCTTTACAGTCCAACTGTCACATCCATACATGACTACTGTAAAAACCATAGACTTGACTATATGGACTTTTGTCAGCAAAGTAAAATCTCTGCTTTTTAACTTGCTGCCTAGTATTACTAAAACTGATATGGTATATATGTTCATCAAAAGTCATTGCATTGCATACTAAAGACAGGTACATTGCACTCTCTGTAAACTTTGCCTTGATTGAAAAAAACAAAACAACTGAAGAAATTAAAAAAAAAAAATTATTAGGACTCTAACATTCGGGGAGGCTTGAGTGCAGAGACCTGGAGCATGATCACACCGGGGCCTGTGGCCAGTGTCAGCGCTTTTCTTTCTCTGCATTAGCTGGCGCTGAGGACAGATAGGTTCAGTAGATGGAGAGCCCAGGGAATGTGGCCTGGCCTGTCCCAGTTGCCTGAACAAGTCACTTCAGCTTAAGAAGCATCTATAAATTAATCCTGAAGTCTGTGTGAGTCCATCAGTGTTACTCACTGGTCTCCTATGTGTGTATGTGTTTTATTTTAAGCCTCCTCCCCCTCCCTCTACTGCCCTACAGCCTTCAGAAAAAAGTAAACCATTCTCTTGGGATGATGTGTGACCCCCCTGATCAGAGGATAAGTTGTCTGGCCAACTTGGGCAGCCAGCAGAGGGAAATTTCCTGAGGGTTGCACCACCAGTTGGATCTAAAAGGACGAATGTTTTCTCACAGCTCTATGTCCAAGGGGCTGGATCTGGCCAGATGACCTGGAAAATATGCTCAAATAGAATGTCTGGGTGATGACGCCTATATAAATGCAGGTTGGCCGTTTTGGGAAACCCCCCTTCTCCCTAGTACCAATATCACTCTTGAGCTTCCTGTTGCTTAGAAACCAGATGAATGATGTGCCCAGAGGACAAGGGAGGAGTGGACCAAGAAAGAAGGTCCAAGGAGAGGGGCAAAGACAGAGAAAAGGGGAGACATGTTTAAATAAAAAGAAGAGAAAGAAAAAAGGGGGGAAGAGGAGTCAAGGCATTTTGACAGATTAGCAACGATTTCATCTTTTTGTAGAGGGTCTGGGGCTTTTGATAAAGCCCACTTCTGTCACGCTGAGGTGTCTACCTGGTATCGGGGCCCTCTGTTTTATAGACGAGGAAATGAAGACCAGAGAGGTTAGGGTACTTGCTCAGGGTTGCACAGTTAAAAAAAGAACAGAGTGGAGATTTGGGGAACTCCAGGCCCCCTTACTGAGGTTTCAAGGCCTGGCCACTCTCCTCCCCTTCTGCTGCAACAACAGCACCCCACTCAGTACAGCCATGACCCACGAACCCAGGCAGGAATGCTGTCTGCAGGCCATTAACATGTGCAAGGTGAGGGAGCTTAGCCTCTAGCCCTAGGCCTTTTTAGGAAATGTAGTTCTGCATGAAACACTTGGCTTTGATGGGAAGGAAAGAAGTGGGTCTACTAATTAAAGGTCATTTAGAATTTTTTTTAGCTTTAAAAACAGAGTAGATATGTTTAATTTGGGCTGACCACAGTCACTGGGCATTTCCCTGAAGCTTAGGGGTGTATGTGCTGAGACTCCTTGGCTCTGAAAGATCACTGGATTTTTTTTTTTTTTTCCTTTCTGGTTTTGTTTTGATTTTGTTGTTGTTGTTGTTTTAAAAATACACAGCCTCTGGAGTTGACTACTTTGACTTCTTTGATGCAAGGGAAGCCAACCGTGGGTTTCTAAAGTTAGACAGAAAGGAGTTGACATTGGCAGGAACCAAACCACAAGCCTCAGAAGCCTCTGCCGCCAGGCCCCCGTCCATGGCCCGTGCGGTCAGCATCATGTCATTATGTTCTCTGGAGAAAACTAAAGACCCAGAGACCTCTGGTTACACTGCCACTGGCTCCCTGCCCCTGGACAGGGCAGCAGGAGGGGGACTAGGTGCCAACGAGGAGCTGTCATCGTCCCTGCCCAGCAAGGGGGACGGGAAGCCTGCTGTGCATGAAATCCCAAGGGAAGGCCAGAAAGAATCCAAGGGAACATTTTAATCATTTTCTTAAAAGAGGATGTGTCCCTCCCCTACCCCTGTCCAAAAGCCACTCTATATAGACCCCTGTGGTTTTATTCAATCCAGCTTCTCCTGAGAGAAGACCCTTTCCTTCCCAGAGGAAGCTTCTTCCATGAGGATAGGAGGCGGGAGGGGGGTTCCACCCTGCCTTTTCCCTGGTCACATGACCCAAGCCTGACCGACCTACCTTACCTAACCACATGATTGGATCCATCATGGGCACATGACTTAAGCCAGGCCAATCAGAAGACTTCCTTCCACCTGTTCTGGGTTTGTTAAACTGACCTGGGCTTCCAATGTCCATCTTGCCTGTCACATGCAGAAAACCAGGCTGAGAGATGAAGAAAGTGATCAAGACCCAATGCTATCGTTTTAGTTTCTGGATGCAGCCATGCCTGAAGGCAGTTACTTCTATAAACCAGAAGATCTCCATCCTACTTTCTTCTTCCATAAGTACTTTGGATTTTATTCCAGTTAACTGTGACTAAAAGACAGCCAAGTAATAAACCTCACTCATCTTTGCATTACTAGCACCCAGCATGCAGAGACTGGCTTGTTAAATGAGTGTCTGAATGTCCTTAGACTGGAGGAGAATGGGGTTGGGGTTCGGGAGGAAGGTACATTGCCAGATACCACTTGGTCTTTTGTGCCAGGCACTTCATGTAAATTATTTCAGTGGACTCTCTCATCACAATCTTGCAGTATTAGGACTATTATCTCCACTTGAAAGAGGGGTAAAGTGAGGAAGAGCTTCAGACACAGGACAGCACATAAGCCTCCAAGTTGGGTACTTTTCTGACATCTCAGAAGTCGGACCATATGCAGACCTCCCCTAGAAGTAGACTGGCAGACAAGATCCCCCAGCTGACCCTAGATTCTTGGCCCCTGGCCCTCCAGGGGAACCCATTCCAGAGTTGTACGGTTTATTGCTCCAGGTCCCTGTTTCCCATTGGGTATTGGGATGATGTCTGTTGCCAGAAGGAGACCAGTGCAAAACTGGAAATAGATTCCTCAGAGCCCTTGTGTTCCCCAACCATCAGCTTTTCTCCATAACCTCATGCCTCTTCTCAGTTGTGTGACCTCCTAGGTCTACCAAGTTCACACGCCAAATTTCTCTTACTCAGTGGATCCAGGGTAGGGTCCAAGAGAACTTCTGTGGGGTGGAGATGTGGATCTTGGAGTCAGGAAGTTTCATGATGCCCTGAGCACAGAAGGCTACACAGAGAGGCAGCCCAGAGCTGATGGGCCCTGACAGAGGCCCCAAGGATGAGTATGAGCTCTCTGTTTGCAGTGGCAGCAGTACTTAACCACCTAGGATAACAGAATAGAAGGGGACCTCAGAAATCATCTCATCCATGGGACTTCCCTGGTGGTCCAGCAGTTAACAATCTGCCTTCCAATGCAAGGGACACAAGTTTGATCCCAGGTTGGGGATCTAAGATCCCATGTGCTGCAGGTCAACTAAGCCCAAACTAAGCCTAACTAAGCAGGTTGACTACTGAGCCTTGACTCTGGAGCCCACGAGCCACAACTAGAGAGCCCACACGCTGCTAGGAAAGGTGCTTTATGTTGCAACTAAGACCCGATGCAGTCAAAAATAAATAAATATTAAAAAAAAAAAAAAGAAAGAAAGCATCTCGTCCATGTGGGGCAAGTATCTGACACGCCCCAACCCATCTTCCTGAACTTGAGCCAGCGGTAACAGGTCATGGCCTTCTTTCCTACTGAGCTGAATGCCACGTCAGATCCTTCCCACACAGCGCTGCAGACAGGACCTCCAGTCCCTGGGAGAAGGCCACAAATAAAACTTGTCCCCAGATCTAGGCCAAGACTCATTTTTGTAGTTGTGAAAATGAGAGAAAAAAAAAAAAAAGAAGCAGTAGGACTTGCCCAAGGTCATACAGCCCAGCTGGAAGCTGAAACCAGATCTTTTGATTCGGGCAAGTCCACCCTTCTTTCTTCGGCAGGTGCTGACTCAGGACCATTAGTACATGGTACGATGCCAATTCAAGCTGTACATACACTTAACCAGAAAATAAATCAACCAAATTGATGGAGCCTGGTGTTGAGAAAAGAACATTCAGCTGGAATTTCACCCTGGCCTGGCTGTAAATTAACTGCATGACCTTGAACAAGTCAGTCCACATCTCTGGGCCTCAGTTTCCTCACCTGTAAGCTGTGGGGGCAGGGTGATCTTTTTAATCTTTAATATACCTTCAAATACTAATTATCTATGATTTCTTGTGTCCAGCACCGTTTTGGGAATTTTATAGGCTAGAGAGAACAGAAGAGGAAAAGCAACCATATAATATAAGAAGCAATAAAAGTTCAATAACTCTTTTAATTCTTATAAAGGCCAAAGATGTGGAGCCTACTGAAGGCATGTGGGATTTCAGAGCAGAGCGTTCTGAATAGGTAATGTGGCTTCCTTGTTGGGGGGTGGGGGGTGGTGGCGGGCAGAATTAAACTTGGCTTTGAAGGATGGACAGGTAGATGAGGGGTGGGGGAGAATGGCACTGTCGGCAATAAGAGGAAAATGAGAGAAGGAAGGCAGGAGAAAAAGCAGGGTATGTTTAGAAACAGAACTGGCTGGAGTGGAGGGTGGTGGGTCTCCTAGGAGAGTACTAGAGAATCAGAGATGAGAGGGCACCCATGGGGGCCAATGCCAGTTTTGCAGGAAATTAGGAAAGGGGTCATTTTCCTACAGAGAGGTAGGGGGTGATGTCTTGCTGCATTGACTATGCAGTGTCACAGAAATTCAGCTCAGCTTGGCTTGACCTTAACAGTGGATTTATTAAGTCACATAACCCCAAAGCCCAGGTGTAGACTTCAACCACAACTGGATCCAAGGGCTCAAAAAAATTTCATAGGAATTGCCCTTCTCCATTTTGGCTTCCTTCTGTGTTGGCCTGATTCCCAGGCTGCCTTTTCCCAGCTGGTGGCAAACAGTGCCCAGCAACTCCCAACTTACATTTTACCACTTAATGAGACCAGTGGAAAGAGAGCTCCTTATTCTGCCAGTTTCTATAAAGACACTGGGGCCGGCTGATGCTCGTGGGCCTGGATATGATCATACTCCCACCTCTGCACCAATCACAAGGCCAGGGACTAATGGAATGCTTTGATTGGCCACGTCTTGAATGGAGTACAACATGTGCCCATATCGCTAGTGTGAATTCTGCCCCCAAAGGAAGCCTGAAAACTGATGATAAGACAGAAATGATGGTTCCTAGAGAAAAATCACAGTGCAGCTATCAAGAGAAATAATAGATGGATCCTGGACAGGCAAATCCAACAGATGTCCACAACCAAGAATGTTTCATAAGGTTCCATGTGTGTGGAAATGGTAGACAAGACAAAGTGAGGCCTCACAGTGGTTCCCCACTCTGTATGGGAAATTCAGATGCCCGGATCTAAATACAGTGGGCCTCAGCAAGAGGATGGCATGGGGCGCCTCTGGGCAGGTCCCATCTTTCTTAAATTAATACTTCTGGGAGACACTCAGCAGCAGGGCAGGAATTTGTTAAATTACATAAACATTATTGTGACCCGTAAAATTCAATGAATCTCGGCCTGTTTACCCGCGGCTGGCTTTAATGTTTGCACAGTGTAATTTAATGTGTCAATTTGCTCTCAAATAAAAAACATCTGGTCCTCTGACATGGCAAAGAAACTGGAGAGCTGATGATGTTCACAACCAGCAAAAAGCCCCAATCAGAGATGATGTTTAGAGAGAAGAAAAGGCCCGGGACTCAGAAAAGGAAGCCAACGCTGTTAGGACCCATGCCTGGCCCGGTGACAAGCCTCTGTTTGTGAGTCTGTAAGATCGGTAAATTTTATCCTAATTAGAATTAAGAAAAGCCAAGAAGAACACATACCATCTTTAACTGGCACCCATCATGCAATTAAATTTCCTGTGGCTGCTCCTGCCAATATTGACATTCATACTATTGGATTTTTAACAATCTTATTATTTTGTAATTGAGAAGAGCAAGAGGAAAATTACACTTTCCTGCATAGATGATCTTCTGAGCTAACATACCCTTTCCTAAGCAGTCGGGCTGGCTAAGCCCGCTCCCTCCCGATTCCCCCAGGGCTTGGTGAGGCTTGGGGAAGGGGGGAGGAGAGACTCCCGGAATGTGTGCTTTTCCAGTGAGATCATGCATCTTGGTTTGGTCTCCACGAAATAACGAGACCGCTCATTCCTGCAGACAGAGGCGGGGCTTGGCAGGCAGGTTCTGACTAGGAGTCACTGACCTACATAGAACAGGATGGTAGAAGCTGAGTTCTCCTGCGAGGTAGGTGGGGACTCAAAGGTCTTTGAGGAGCCTTCACCTGCCACTGCGTTGGGGTGGGGGGTACCACTGCTCATCACTTTTGACTGCTGGGCCCCCAGCTAGAGCTAGGCTGGCAGGGGTGAGCCCTGGGAACCGCAGTGCTGGGAGGACTGGGCCCTTTCCCTCGTCAGCACCCTCTCTCTTGCACACCATCCAACGCTGGGCCGGGCTGAAGGGAGCTGGGGAAGGGTGGTTTCCCTCAATAAATGCTTGAGACGTCCTGATGTAACAGCACTCGGCCTGGCCCGGGCAGCCACCCCGCTGGAGGGAGCCAAGCCTGCTTTCCTGGCCGCGGAATGACGGGGTCAGAGCAAGTTCAGGCTCTGCTTTAATTGAGTAGAAGATAGCTCTTCCTTAAGGGAGCCTTGAAATAATACTTCAGCCGAGCAGAATGACTTCCCATATTGTCAGAAGGGATTAGCCAGGCTGGTTTGTAAACAAAGAGTGATCCTTCTTCCCCCTCTAGGACAAACAGATCATATTTTCTTCAAATCACCAGGGACTGGGCTTGTTCTAATCAAGTCCTTGACATTTCACTAAAGACTCCAGGAGTTACATGTTTTCCGTGATTGAGCCCTCAGTAATTACCCATTTTCCTAAACGATTGCTGTTTTCTGAATCCAAAACGTTTTAGAGAAGTGGGGAAATGAGGTGTCTGTCCAACAGTGTGGGGAGGAGAGCGGGGTGTGGGGGGTGGCAGGGAAGCCAAGAGCAGGGTCTCCTGAGGTTAAGACAGCGTCATCCTAATAGGAACCAACAGGCCAGCTCTCAGGACCACCATTTTTTCTGACTTACTCATCCTTCCATTCATTTGGGCAACAACAATTTTGGAGCGCTTACCACAGGGCAGACACTGTGTACTAGGCACAGAGTTGGTTATGACTGGCCAGGGAGTCCCCCGCCCTCATCTAGATCTAGGGGGAGAGACCAGCACGTGGGCTGGTCCCAAACAGTAATTGCCCCCAGAGACTTCAAATTAGCAGCAGAACCTCAAACCTGAAAATCAATGAAAAACAAATCTACCTCTGGGGAAGACAAGGAAGACTTCACAGAGCAAATGACCCAGGCTCTCCCAGGATGAGTAGAAGTTGGCCATCAAATAAAATAAAGACAGAAACAGTTACTCTGGAACACCAAGCACTATTCTGAGAGTCCTACACAGTGTAACTCATTAAATTACCACAATGATCTTATGAGACACATGCTATTTTTCGCCCCGTCTCAGATGGAAATGAAAGCATGGAGAAGGGAAGCCAAGTCTAGGCCAGTGTGAGAAAGGACACACATGTGACCAAGTGGGACATGTACATGGACGGAGCCCTCGGAAAGACGGCCTCCTCCGATCTGTGTTTTCAGGGGGATGTCAATGCAGTAGAAGAGACAGAATGTGAAGAACAAGAGACCATGATAAAAATCATGCTGTGACCTGCAAAGAAGAATAAGACTCCCCTCTGACTCTCAACTAACCTGGGATTTTAGCATCTCCCTACCTCTGCGCCCCCGCCCCCAGCTCCTTGGGGAAGGAGCTGACATAGCTACCCCAGCTGTGAGTGTCAAAACCTGATGACCAGGGACTTCCTTGGTGGTCCATTGGCTAAGAATCTGCTTTCCCATGCAGGGGACACAGGCTGGACTCCTGTTCAGGGAACTAAGATCCCACAAGCCGTGGGGCAACCCTGTGCGACACATCTAGAGAGCCCACAAGCTCTGGAGCCTGGGAACCATGCCTGCAGACCACAACAAAGAACCCACATGCTTCAACTAAGACCCAGTGCAGCCAAAAATGAAATAAATACATGGGAAAAAAAAAAAAAAAGACCTGATGACCCATCACCTCCTCACCCACCTAAAAACAGGTGATGGACCAAACCCACTGCAGTGGGTGGGGCAACCCTTCCAGCTCCTCCCAGGAAGTGCCACGCAATGGGAGAAGAGACCCCCAGGCTGATCCTGTACTGGAAGACGCAGGGTAGGGGGGCATGTCTCTACTGTGGCCATGTAATGTCCTTGCCATTCAGCTTTGCTTTTACATTCTTGAATGATCTCCATTTGCATCCTTTCCTCTTGAACAATCCTCTCTCAGCAAGGAAAAAAAGCAAAAAGCCCTGCCACTTGTGTCCACTCCAAACACAGATGACAAGAAGTCTTGGAAGCACAGCCTAAAGAAACACTAAGCAGACTGTCCCCCCAGCGAGCCTGTCATCCTGACCTTTGGGAGCCAAGAGCCCCGCTTTATCACTTGGGAATGCACAAATATTTACAGATGGAGGGAAGAGATTCCACATCTGCCAGAGGTCCCAGTTTTGGAAGGGAGCTGAGAGTTCTTCTGGTCCACCTCACATGTGCTAGAGGAGAACCCTTGGCAGGATCATCAGCAGAGGATCCCCGTGCCTCTCCTTAAACACCTCCAGTGATGAGAAGGAAGGTCACCACCCTCTGCGAAATCTCCTTCCAGTGACCTGATCTTTGGGAAGTTCTAACATGGAGCCACAGTGGCCTCCCAGTGACTCTGCGCCCTGTTTTTGGATGGACCTCCAGGACCTCACTGCTTGAGTATCTTCTTTCCTGTGAGAGTTTTTCCATGGTGGTCTCACATCAGCCTCCCTGTCTCTCTTTTTCCTTGGTTCCTTCATCCACTTCTTGGTGGACCTCATTTGTGGGCCTTTCACTACTAAGGTCACCTTCTCTCGCCCGGCTCACACATCCTAACTGGTCAGAAGCAAAACAAGTTTTCCAGGGGTCTGTCAGACGTCAGAGAGTTGGCCAGACTCCTCACTCTGACTTCACATTCCTTTCTACCAAGGTTTATTTGGTATCAGGGGAACTGATTTTGAATCCTTGCTCAGCCACTTTCTAGCTGTGTGAGCTTAAGCAGGTTTCTTAACTTCTCTGAGCCTAGGGTGACCCTCCCCGCCTCCTATCCCCTCCCCCCCTCATTTATACCAGACTGTCATGGTTTCAATATGCCAATTTCCATGTCCCGGGAGACCCCTCAGGCCCAGGCAAGCTGGGAGGTTGGTCACCCTAGAAAGCCAGTTTCCTCACTGGCAGATGAAGATAGCAATGACCTAGCTCATGGGTTGGGAGATAATAACAATATCTCATTATTACTGAGATAATATATGTGAAAGATCCAGCTTTATGCCTGGCTCACAGTAGAAACTCAGTTTGATGTCTCTTAATGTGAAAGCCCCCTTGATTGTGGGAAATCAGAAAGAAGTAGAGAGGCCTGAGAGTGGGTTTTCCAGGTGGCTCACTGGTAGAGAATCTGACAGCCAAGCAGGAGACATGGGTTCGATCCCTGAGTCAGGAAGATCCCCTGGAGAAGAAAATGGCAACCCACTCCAGTATTCTTGCCTGGAGAATCCCGTGGAGAGAGGAGACTGGCGGGCTACAGTCCATGGGCTCGCTAAGAGTCAGACATGACTTAGTGACTAAACGACAGAGGCCTCAGATGAAGCCATGAGCAGCTTAACTGAAAAACAACTGAAAAAATAAACATGGGAACATCAACAGGGACATAATACAAAATCTCAGGTTCTCTGCAATAAACATATATATCCTGCTGTGGTTGAATCAGGCGTGGTAATTGTTAACTTGGAGTGTGACTCCTGGTGACAAAGAAACAGCTAAATCTCATGCAATGCCCACCTGAGTAGGGCAGGGTGGGGCGGAGTCTGCCGTGGAATAAGTGCCACCCAAGCTATGACCCAGGCTTTCGTGTTTTAAAGGTAAGCATTCAGCCATCTCGAGGTGTTGGCAGTCACCCAGCGTGGCGGAGGGAAGGAGCAGTGAATAGAGGGTCCCAGGAGAGCCCAAGTCTTCAGTTCACTCCCTGGGTGACTGTGGACAGAGCGTGCTCTCGGTTCCGGCCCTGTTTCCTCATGTGTAAAATGCAGAAGAGAGAGTAGACAGGCTGTTGTCTGCTGGAGAAGCGGCAGCGTGGAGCAGTCAAGAGCGTGGATCCAACACTCACTGGCTGTGTGAACTTGGGCAAGTGAGTGTCCTGAGTACCTGCTGAGCGCTAACTCTGTTACTACCCCTCCCAGGCCTGCCATTCAGCACCCCCGCTCCCATCACTGAGGGTTAATGCCGCCTTAGCCTGAGGATGTGACCGTCCTGTTCCTTTTCCCGCCCCAAACCGCCTCTTGCTCAGCTGGCTCTTGTTGAACTTGAAACCGACTAAAACCTCCTGATCTTTTTTTATGTGAATTGCAGTCAAGCCAGGTCTCCCTCATCCCGTTCTTGTGCAATTGATTTTTGGAACCTGCATTCAAGACATTAGATTTATTGATGCTAAATTTCATCTGGTTGCTTTTGACCTAGCATTCTTGACTGTCGAGATCATCTTGAACCTTAATTCTCTCATCCCCTCCAGCTTTGAGTCATCTGCAAATTTGGTGCACATGCTTTCCATGTCTTCATCCAAATTGCTGGCTTAGAAAAGCTATTTATATGGACAAAAATAGAGATAGAGATATAGGCTGCTTTATAAGAGGGGACCTTGTGCGTAAGGCTGAGCGCTGGGGTCTCACAGCCCTGAATCAGCATTTAAACCTTTTCTGTACGCACCCCGTCATACGCACTTGTATTTGCCCCTGGCTCCCGAATGTTCTCAGTGATGACAAGGGGAGTTCACTGCTCACCCACCCTGACTGTGGTGTCCTCTAAACTAGCAAGTCCCCTGGGCAGATCTGAATCCCTTCCCGTCTGCACCAGGTGAAGCTCCAGGGCCAAGTCCTGTCCTTCCCCCTTCTCACTGCTTCTCAAACTGAGACCACCCCCACCTTGAGGCCTTGCCAAATACCTGCTGTTAATCCAAGAAATCAATTCTTGTTCGCTCGGAGGAGGAGGTCATGGACCACAACGTCTTAATGTGCTCCCAGCTCAGATGTTTCCATTTTAACAGGAGCCTTCTGTGTCTGAACCGCAAGGCCGGAGCCGGGGTGGGTGTGCTATTAGCCACCTGTGGCCACGTGGGGCTCTGGCCTCAGTCCGGGTCCCCAAGGGCATCCCATGTCACAGCAGAGAGCAGCCGGCACTGCTCATAAGCGTGACTGCAAGTCGCCAGGGAAAGGCTTGGGGAGCTCTGTTCAAGACAGAGAAAGGAGAAAAAAAAATTCTAGGAGTAATTTACATCTAAAGTGGCTTAAATTACCAAGAAAAAGAAAAAAAAAAAACAGCCAATGATTATTTTTTTCTCCAGAAAATTTCTCCATACAAGACTCTCTGATATTGTGTGAGCTAGGTGGTGGATGGTGGCAGGACTTTCTAAAGCCCCAAGCTCTCTCCATGTCCAGACACATCTGCAGGCACCTGGCTGAGGACCCCTAGCCCCAAGACAGTTTGCTGGCTCACTGCACTCAATCCCTCTTTGATGTCCTCAGTACCAGAGCCTTCCCATTTTACCCACAATATTCCTTTATAGGAAAAGTTTGATGAAGACCATAAAGAGCAGTTACTCTTTCCTGAGTGCCTGCTATGTGCCAGGCATTGTGCTAGATCTTGAAACCTCCCACCTTTAATCTCTTCAACAACCTTAGCAAGCAGACTGCTATTATTCCCATCTTATGTAGGAGTACACTGAGGCCCACAGAGATAAAGTAAATTGCCTATGGTCACAATAAATAGCAAGACTGTAATTTGAACCCTGGTCTCTCTTGATTACAAAGTTCATTGTTTCCATGGCTCTATTACGTAGCTTTCAAAGGACTCACACTGTTATTCTCTCTATTGACTCAGGAAGTCTTGTAAGGAAGGTAGAAGGCCAAGATTGCAGAACTCTGCTGTTTGACAAGGGGGAGTGATGTGAGCAGGATCACAGGCTACTGGGAGCCAGGTAAGGCGTCCGGCCCTGTTCTCTGGCTTGTAATTGGGAGAACTCGGTAATCCCAAGTATGGTATCCCTACGGTTTAGAGTCAGACCCGTATTGCCCAGGAGAGGGGAGCCTTCTTTGCTTTGGGGAAAGTGGGACTAGAGGGTGGCCTTGGGAGGAGAGCTTCGGTAATCGTGCTATACAAGCATATACGGTCCAGGATGGCTCCAGCCTTCATTATCTGTGTATACTTGGGTAGATTCTTTTGCCTTCCTGAGTCACCACTTCCCATTTGCAATTGAGGATAATGATAGTGTTTCAGTGAAATATGAGTGTTAAGTGAGATGATTTACATAAAGTCATTTGCACAGTCCAAGAACACCTCAAGTGCCTGCTGCTGCTGCTAAGTCGTTTCAGTCGTGTCCGACTCTGTGCGACCCCACAGATGGCAGCCCACCAGGCATCCCCGTGTCCCTGGGACTATCCAGGCAAGAATACTGGAGTGGGTTGCCATTTCCTTCTCCAATGCATGCATACATGCATGCTAAGTCGCTTCAGTCATATCCAACTCTGTGCGACCCTATGGACAGCAGCCCGCCAGGCTCCTCTGTCCACGGGATTCTCCAGGCAAGAATACTGGAGTGGGTTGCCATTTCCTTCTCCACCAAGTGCTTACTACGTGCTTGTTAATAGCACTAGTATTTTTGGTTCCTCCAGCACTATCATGACCTACATTTGTAAGCGTTTCTGTGAGTTGCTCATTGTGGAGGTATCCTTGTCTCCACTGTGCAGGCTGGGAAACTGATGCCAAACTGACCTGTCCAAGGAGACCCAGGAGCTCCTGGGCAGAGCCAGGCCTTGAGCCCCTGACATCATTGTCCTCTGTCTCCATCTCGCCACTGCTCTGTCATCCTTCGAGTCCAGGTTTATATGTTCAAATGTGACTGTGTGTGTTCCGGTCCCTGGGGATCTTGTTAACCTGCAGGTTCTGACTCAGGAGCGCTGGGTGGCCTGAGGCCCTGCATTTCTATCCGTCCTCCAGGTGATATAGATGCTGTTGGCCCGGGAACCTCACTTGGCACAGGAAGGGTTGTCCCATTCAGCAGGGAGAGGACCCTGGCACAGACCTGGAGAAATTAACAGCCAGTCCTGGGGTCCCTGGGCTGGGAGGTGCTTCTAGGTGTCAGCCCCCACAGGAAGGGCCTGCGAGCCCAACTGTGTTTCTGAAATGGCTCCTTCAAGGATGCTTCTAAAGGGGGGTGGGGTGTGTGAGCTGCCTCCCAGCGGGTACCTGGGCCAGGACTGCCCTCCTGCCCATGCTTTCCTTTTGCTTCCTTCTGGCTGTTTCTGTCAGAGCCTGACAGTTACAGCAAAGCATTCTTACTCTCCTACTCCCAGCCTGCGCCACCCAACCGGGCGCCTGCAGAGAGGGAGCTGACATTTGTCTTAATTGGAGTTACCCATGTAAATCCCGCCTGTCCTCCCTCTGCGCCCTCGGCCTTTGATGGGCAAGGGGGCTCTGAACAGAGCGAGAGACTCATAATCTCCCCGGGGATACACGATGTTATTAATGCAGGCGCTGGAAGGAAATGTTCCATCTCGTCAGCAGGGAGAGTGAGCTGGAGGTGAGTGGGAAAAAAAATGGGAAAGAGAACACGGGCAGCACAGCCGAGCAGGGCGGCAACAGCCCTGGGCATCTCATCAGACATCCAGGCCCGAAAGCGACTCACCCCCGCCTCCCCCCAGTCTTTCAAAAACAGCCTCTGACCCGGAGCTTTTCCAACTCAGCTACACAAGAGCCACCTGAGAGCTATAACCATCACTGACATCTGGCTCCCGTCCCCAGAGATCTTTATTTCATTGGCCCGCGGTCTGGCCCATGGATGTTGGGTTTTTACAGCCTATAAGTAGTTCTGAAGAGCAGCTGGGCTGGAGAACTTCTGGTCTAATCTTTGCTTCTCAAGGAAGCCTCCCCTGATTAGTGCAGGCCCACTCAAGGGCCCAGCAGAAACAGGGCATGTCATCTCAGTCGTTGGGACTGTTTGAACTCCCGCCAGCCAGCCCTGCTGTATCCACACAACTGGATGGGAGTAGGGTACAAATATCCCTCAAACCAGTGTCGTGTGGTTGGAGAACACACAAAAGGATGTAAGATGTGCCTTCTCATTTCTTTAAGCCTAACTCCCAAATGAGCCAGAATTTGCAGCTGCTAAATAGCCACTAGGTCAATTCCCTCAGTCATTTAACCAACATTTGTGGAACACCTAGGATGGGCACAGAGCTTCAGGAGTTTCAAAGACACATGATGCAGACTCTGCTCTTATCTAACCACTGCCACATATGGACGGGCATGCGTGCTTAGTCACTCAGTCATCTTACTCTTTGCCACCCCATGGACTATATAGCCTGCCATGTTCCTCTGTCCATGGGATTCTCCAGTCAATAACACTGGAGTGGGTAGCCACTCCAGGGGATCTTCCCAACCCAGGGATCGAACCCAGGTTTCCTACATTGCAGGCAGATTCTTTACCATTTGAGGCACCAAGGAAGTCCAAGGATATTGGAGTAGGTAGCCATTCCCTTCTCCAGGGGATCTTTCTGACCCAGGGATAGAATCTGGCTGTCCTGCATTGCAGGTGGATTCTTTACCATCCGAGCCATCTGGGAAGCCCAAGGCCACATAAAGATAGGTTCAGTTCAGTTCAGTTCAGTCGTTCAGTCGTTTAATCAAGACCATATATAACAACAACAAAAATGAAAAATGGAGGTGATGGGTGGTGGTATAGACAAATGCAGAGGTAATGGAAATGGACACAACACTTAGATGTGTCAGGCAAGGTCCCAGCAGACTCATCTATGCTGTTTCAGTCAAGGGTGAAGACAGCTCTGTAAAGGAGAAGGTATTATCCCCATTTTACAGGTGCAAAAACTGAGACTCAAAGTCAGTGGTTTTCTCATGGTCTCACAACTAGTGCATGTTGAAATCTAACTCCAAAAGGGAAGAGAGCACATCTTCTATGAGAAGATGAAGTGTGATTATGGCTGGAGGGAGCTGAGAAAAGCTTAAGGAGGACCCAGGAGCTCACCGCAAAAACACACCACCACCGAGGTACCTCATGTAGGAGGAGCACATAGGAGGGCTACTGGGGAAGGTTAGGGAGGAGGGCTTCTCCAGGGGATAGACTTTCAGAGTCAGAGGGGGTGAAGGCATGGTAAAGAACAGATGACAGTGTGAGAGACTTCTACCCTGGGTACTTACTATCAAAACAGGCATGGATCACAGTAGTCTGGCCACTTTGAGAAGGTTGGCTCTGGCCCAGTATATTTGGCTGGGGTGATGGCAGAGGACAGCTTCTGCAGGCTCAGGGCTTGGCTGAGGGTGGATGTACCAGCCACTCATGTGATACCCTGGGCAGGCTGGATGCGGCAGGCACAGAGCCAGGGCTTCTCTTTTCCTGACACTGATGTCTGCTTGTCACTAGTTGGTTGTAATATTCATAGTTTCTGAATGTCTGCTATGGGCAGGCCTGGGCCCAGGTGATATATTTCTGTCTTGGAAGAAATCATTTCTGGGAAGTTAGGGCAACGGAACTAATCTTCAGAGAGCAGGCTGGTGGTGGATATGGTGGTGGTGGGGGTGCGGATGGTGGATTGGATGGTCATGGCGGTACAATCGGCAGTCGTGATGAAGGTGATGATATTGGTGATGGTGATGGTGAAGGTGATGATATTGGTGATGGTGACGGTGACGGTGACGGTGATGGTGACGGTGATGGTAGTGATGATAATGGTCTTAGTTCTGCTTGGATGACTTGTGCCCAGATAGCTCCTTGCTCTAGTCTTTCTCCTGAGTCACACATTTAGCTCCCTCACTGTCATCCCCTCTTGTGTCTTGCAGGCCTGTCACACTCCCAGTGCCCACATCAAATCCCTTTGTCTTCTCTTGCTTTCCTCTGCACAGCCTGTTCTCCCTCCTATAAACCCGTGGCTCGGTGGACAGCCCCGCTAGCCAGCCAGCCATTGGAGATGAATGCCTAAGAGTCAGTCTAGACTCCTCAACCTCCCTTATTCCCTCCACCCAGTTAATTACCAAGTCCTGATGGTTTGGCCTCGTAGATCTTGTGAGGCCTTCCAAGTTGACTCAATGGTAAAGAATCTGCCTGCCAATGCAGGAGATGCAAGAGATGTGGGTTCAATCCCTGGGTAGGGAAGATCCCCTGGAGAAGGAAATGGCAACCCATTCCAGTATTCTTGCCTAGAAAATCCCATAGACAGAGGACCCTGGAGGGTATTAGTCTATGGGGTCACAAAAGAGTTGGACATGACTTAGTGACTAAGCAACAACAACATCATATCTCTAGAAGCTGATAATCTCCTCTCCACCTCCCCTGCTCCTGCCCTACTTGAGTCCACATCACCCTTACCCCGGTATGTGGGACCAGCGTGCTGACAGACCTCTGAGCTCCAGCTGGTCTATCTTTGGGCCACCTTTCATCCTGCTGCCACAGGCAACCTGCCCTCAGGCAGAAGCAACCATGCTTCTTCCCAGGGGAAAACCATCTCTGGGTCACAGAGAAGGGTATGGCATAGATGGCATGCCTGAGCCGGGCACCCCCAGCCACACAGCTCCAACCCCAAGATACTATAGCTCTCTTCTCCTGCCCTGTGGATTTGTGTCTCTGTTCTTTGCTCATCCTAGTCCTTCTGTTTGAACACTTTCTTCTTATTCTCTGAGTGGTGCAGTCTTTCCCAGCTCCTACGAAGTTCTTCTCGAATCCTCACCCCAGTGGGCAGAGTTGGTTTCTTCCTCTGCTGTGAACTCATGTATACCCTGCAGTTTTGCTTAGCTCACCATCTCCTTTACTGTGCCATGAGCTTTTCCAGGGAAAAGAACCTGCTTTTCCCACCTCTGAATCCGGAGGATCTAGCACAGACTCAGTGCTTCCTAAATTAGAGAGCGGGAATGTTCATCTGTGTTGCCTGAAACTATGCAGAGAACTGTATCTCCCTGCATTTCTGCATCTCATTTGGTTCCCATTATCTTCACGCAGGCTTGCAGGTGACATTTGTAACGTTTTACTGATTGGAGCACTGAGATCCAGAAAGAAAAAAAAAAAAAAACAGTAAAATGACTCACTTGAGGTTGCCCAGGAAGGTAGCAACCAAGACAGTCTAGGTCTAGGTGTCTTGACTCCTATGTGGGAAATGTGTTGATTTCACACCAAGAAGCTCATTTCCTTTCTCTCTGAGAGATTCTTGTGGCTGAGAAGTAACTCACGCATACAGGACTTGCCCACAATCAACAAATAGACACCTGCATCTGTGGAGAGTGCAACAGCCTTGGATTCCCAGGTAAAGATAGAGCTAGGAGGCAGAAGACATAAATGCATAAAGATGCGGAGAATAAGAGAACAGACAAAAGTCACAAAATTTTGGAAACTGGAAAGCAAGTGGCAACCACCTTAGCAGGAAAATATCAAGATCCCTAAAGTGGAACTGGGAAACCCTGAAACCCAACCTGGTTTACACAGCAGAACCCTCAAAAGTCTTAGGAACTGGAAGCATCAGGTTCTTCTGGAAGTGGGTGAAGGGAGTGGGCAAAAATAAGAATATCAGAGTGAAAGTAATTCACTCACAGGCAATAAGGACCCTAAATCTTTGAATCTGCTCCTTCTGGCTAGGCAAGCATCCGTTTCCTCCTGTAACCATATCCTGGAGATGAGACAGAATCTCTGTACTGAGATGAGAGTGGAGATCTGAAAACAAGCAGCTACCCCTAGTAAACTGCATCTCAATTTACACCCTCCAGGCGAGATACAGGGAGCCTCTTCTCTGAGGAAAATGAATAGCCCAGGAAGAAAGACCCATAGGGCTCAACATTTAGTCCTACACACTTTGGTGAGGAAACTCCTGAAAGATGTAGGTACCAACAAAAGTGGGGGTTGGATTTGAATTAAGAAAGAGGAAGACATGAAATAGCGTGAGGCAAAAGGAATTCCCCAAATGATTATGGGAGAGTTCAGGATCATGGTCATGACCCAGACCGAGATGATGACCAGTCTCAACTGGGGAAAACTCCATGAAACACACTTGTTCATGGAAATGAAACTGGTGGAAAAAATGGTGCACATCTGTGTATCTGATTCTTGTTAGACAACTGGTGGCCATTCTGAGCACCCATTGAGTTCATAAATTAATAGGTAACTATGGAAACAACCAGGAAAAACAAAGCAATGATCAACTCCAAAGAAAGAAAAAGGTGTCAGGAAAAGGAAATGGATTCTAGTTTACTACTTGAATCAGCTCTGAGAAGTAGCTGTTACTTAGTCATAATAATGTCACGACTGACTATTGATCTGAGCAAATTAACTGCAAGACTGTATTGGGAAGATGGAGACTAGGATGTGTGAATATGTATACTGATTGGATGTGTGTGAGGGGAAGGACTAAAACCCACTCTTCCATAAAGGAAAGTCAATTAACAATGGCTGAAATAGAAACATCAAGACATAGCAATAGAAAATATGTTATATAGAGGTACAGAAGTAAGTATTAAATGAATCTATTTTAAAAAGTTGTGAATTTATGGTTGCTGCAGTAAGGGTGGGGGGAGAGATCATTGAGGAGTTTGGATGGATATGTGCACACTGCTATGCTTAAAGTGGATAATCAACAACGACCTACTATACAGTGCAGGGAACTCTGCTCAATGCTATGTGGCAGCCTGGATGGGAGGGGAGTCTGGGGGAGAACGGATACATGTATATGTATGGCTGAGTCCCTTTGCTGTCCACCTGAAACTATGACAACATTGTTAATCAGTTATACTCCAATACAAAATAAAAAGCTACTAAAAAAAAAGTTGCAAGTACTTGTGTATGAGGGAGTGAGGCTGAGGAATGCTAGTCTCCTTAACACATCTTATGGAACTAGTTAACTTTTAAACTACATGATTGTATCACTTTATTTTTAAAGATAAATTCTGAACAAAGCTACAACAAAAAGAACACAGTTGTCAGAATCATATACCACCACCAAAACCAAATTAAGTCATCTTCCTGAGCCTCAGTTTCCTCATCTGTAAAATAGGGTAAAACCATGTACCGCACACAATAGCAGTGAAGGTAAAATGACATGTATCTGAAGGGCTAAGCGTTAGGGTGCCCTCAGTAAATGTTTTTTTGTGCATCAGTCAAAGTAGGACAACTGCCTGCTCTTTTCTGCATAACAAGCATCCCCTTTCTACTCTTCCTGTCAAAGGTAGTTTTCATTACTATCTTTTTTGTTCTTGGTTATCTTACCATTGTCATTAATGGTCCCTCCCTCCCGCCTTTCTCAGATTAAGGCAGGAAGTGGAAATTCACACATTCATAATCAGGAGTGGGGTGCAGCGTAACTCAATCTTTCTTCTGCAAACCTCATAAACACACAGAATGAGATGTCTCTTATTCTGGTGCCTAACCCTTTGCCTCCCAACCCTAAGGCCACAGAGCCTCTCTTACTGCCAGCCTCCCAGTTCCCTCTCAGTTGCTTATCTCCTTCCCTCTTGGTTAACCAAGAGGAGCCCTTCTTTCCTTCCTTTCTTCCTTCCTTCCTTCTCTGCCCTCATAGATCATTACACCCTCACCTACAATCCTCAAGGTGGGAGGCCTGAGCCTGCAAGGGCGACCTGGCTGAAGGGCTCTTGGGAAAGGGCCGTGATTTCCAGCTGGGCTTTAGGGCCACCCTGGCTCGGCCAGGATGTCAGCAAACCATGAGTCCTTCCTCATTCCTTACCCACACCCCAGCCCCACACTGAGAGCTGCTCCCTGGCATCCCTATCCCTGGTGCCTAAGTAGACACCAAACTCATCACTCGCCTCTCCAACTGCCCCTTTGCCTGTGTTTTTTCATCCTGTTTGTGACAGCTAGAAGACTGTGATGTGGGTTCAATGAAAGATGGAATACTGCAGAGGAGGAGCTGGTCTGGGGAGGAGGGTGACCGTAGTTGTTCTCATGATGGGTTTGAGGTGTAGATAGATTTTGACTAGACAGTTGGATGCAATGGTCTGGAGCTCATGGTAGAGACCCGAGAGGCTTCAGACTGAAGAAACTAACAGGAAGCTTGAATAGAGATCAGATAAACACCAGAAAGGGATGTGAAGGTGTTGATGACGGACAGAGAGCTGGGGGATGACCCTTGGAGATGCATCATGTCAGAGGTGGGTACAAAGAGGAACTTGACGGGGACCTCAACAGAGGGTCCCCCGGGGATAGCAGGAAAAGTCATGCAAGGGCACAGCCTTGAGAGCCAGGCTGGAAGAAAGCGCAAGAGGGGAAGTGGTCAGCCTTCTCGAGTGCTGCAGGGAGCCCAGGTGAGGGAGTAAAGCCAGTCAGGGGCACAGAGGCCACGGTGACCTTGACAAGGGAAGTCCCTGGGGTGTGGGCGGCGGGGAGCCAGACCGCAGGGACTGAAACAGTGACAGGGAGGTGAGGAGGTGGAGACACTGAAAATAAACAACTCTTCCAAGAAAGGCTGCTGAGAAAGAGAGCATTGGGCTGACGGCCCAGGGAGGCTTCCGTGCTGCCGGGAGGAGCCGGGGGAAGTGTGTGTGAAGTGGTGGAGACTGTCCCGGGGTCCTGGTGTGGTCCTGGGTGCAGGGAGAAGCAGCTGACGTAGGGCAAGATTTGCACTTTCCCTCAGCAAGGTGAACCCCGGGAGGGATGAGCCCAAAGGAGAGACCCTCGGGAAGAGCCAGGACAGGGGAGGAATTCCCTCCCACGAGCCAATCCAGCTGTTTTTCCAGTGGCTGCTCCAAGCACCTAGCCCTGCCTCCCTCCCTAGTACAGAGCTGAATGCTTCACGTTCATTATTTGCTATCCTCCCATAGTCTTCGGGAAGTAGGCACTACCAACTCATTTTGCCTGTGAGAAAACTCAGCCTGAGAAAAGTGAACTGACCTTCTCCAAGGTCACAGGACAGCGGAGGGCCTTCAAAGATGCCAACCCGATTCCGAGGGACTCCACAAAGCCCTTGCCCCACGGTGCTCTCTGGCCTCCTAGCCCTGCTGCCATGAACTATTTGAGCTTGATGTACTTGAACTACTCAAGGTCATCCGTGTCAGCTCTTATTTCTCCTCTGATCACCCATGGCTCCTTACCTGCCCACAGGAGCAGACTCATCCTCTGGCTCCCGCCCATCTCCCCTGACCAATCTTCCTCACCTTGGTGTACCCACACACAACACCCACGTCTTTTCTGTGCCATTGACTGCACTGTGTTGAAATGATCTGTTTTGTTCTCTGCTCTTGGATGCTGGACTGAGCCCTTCATGGGCAAGGACCCTGCCTTATGTCTTATATATTCACAGCTCTTGACAAGTGCCAGCAAGCACATGGTAGGTCTAGAGGAAACAACTTTCAAACAACTTGAAAACTTTCTTTTAAAAGTCAGCAAGGGCAAGTTGAACACTAAAATGAATAATAAGGGAGAAATATTTGCAAACACCTATCTGACAAAGGATTCCTACTCAGACATAACAAATTGTTAAAACTCAACAGTAAGGAATGAAAAAATCCAAGTACAAAGTGGGCAAAAGACATAAAGAGACATTTCACCAAGGAGGCATGGATGGCAAATAAGCACATGAAGAGTTGTTAGACATCACTGAAATGAAGAGAAATGTTCATCTCTCAGTTGTGTCTGACTCTTTGCAACTCCATGGACTGTAGTTCACCAGGCTCCTCCATCCATGGAATTCTCCAGGCAAGAATACTGGAGTGAGTTGCCATTCCCTTCTCCAAGTGATCTTGCCAACCCAGGATTGAACCCAGGTCTCCCACATTGCAGGTTGACTCTTTATCGTTGAGCCGCCAGGGAAGTAAAATTAGCCATTAAGGAAATGCAAATTAATTAGGAGTTTGGGATTAAAATATGCACACTACTATATATAAAGTGGATAACCAAAAAGGACTTACTCTATGGCATAGCAAACCATACTCAATATCTTATAATAAGCTGTAATGGAAAGTAATCTGAAAAGAGAATATATATCCATATATATGTATTACTGAATCACTTTGCTATATACCTGAAACCAACACAATATTGTAAATAAGCTATATTTCAGTAAAAAAAATTTAAAAATAATAAGGAAATACAAATTAAGGTCACAGTGAGATTATCACTACACACTTAGCAGAATGGCTAAAATTTTTTTAAAAGGTCACAATAATAATGTTGATGAGAAGGCAGAGAAACTGGAGCACTCATACGCTGCTGATAGAAACAAACATAGCATAGCCACTCTGGGAAAGTTTGGTGGTTTCTTCAAAGTCTAAACATACACTGACCATACAACCCAGCAATTACACTTCTGGGAACTTGGCCCAGAGAAAGGAAAACATGTCCGTACAAAAACCTGTATTGTGCATGACTTCACAGCAGCTGTATTTGTAATAGTTTCAAATGGGAACCAACCAAATATCTTCAAAAGGTGAATGGCTAAACAAACTTGGTAGCTCCATGCCCTGGAACACTACCCAGCAATAGAAGTGAATGAGATTTTGAGACACATAACAACTTGAATGAACCTCAAGGATGTTATGCTGAGCAAAAAATCCTGTCTCCAAAGGTCACACTCTGAATTATTTATGTAATGTTCTTGAAGTGACGTAAGTACAGAGATGGAGAACAAATGGATAATTGCCATGAGCAAGAGATGGTTGGGGAGACAGAGAGACCGGACTGTAGAAGAAGAGCCCAGGCAGATCTTCGAGATGGTCAAGCTGTATCTTGAGTGTAGTGGTTCCATGAATGTAGACACATGAGAAAATGACACAGTTATGCACATATATTGCACCAATGAGGTTCTCTGGCTTTGACATTGCACCACAGTTATGTAAGACACAACCATTGAAAGAAACTGAATGAAGGGTACGCAAGACCTTATACACTGTCTTTGCAACTTCCTGGGAGTCTAGAATTATTTCAAGATAAAATGTTAATTTATTAATTAATTATAGTAATATATTTTAACCCACAGTAAAGGAGGAACCTCTGAATCTATACTGATATAGATAAATGACTGAATAAATCAGGAGAAGAAAAACTCTTATTTAAAGAAGGAGTCCACCTAATAGAAGGAATGTCCTTCTATTCTATTCCTTCTTCCACCTGTAGAAGGAATGTTGGAATTAGACAATCACCTTTTGGCAACCACCAGGATGATAGCTGTTTCAGGCAAGAAACATCAATGGATTTTAAAATTGGTGGGCAAATGTATCACGAGAAGCAAAACACTTATGTAGTCTCATAATAGCTTCTCATATGACACCATTTTACAAAGGGAAAGAGAATAACTTTGCACTGGAGAACCTGGCAGACACCACCTCTCAGGGATCAAGGATAACTTCACCAGTGAGGGGACAAATCATTGTGTCCTTCCTGAGACGATGCCCTGGGAAGGAGAGCATCATTTCTGAGGCAGCCTGCCAGTGTTGAGTAACCCAAATCTCATCAAGAGGAATCATCGGACAAGCCCATATCAAGGGGCATCTGCAAAATAACTGGCTGATTCTCTTCAAAAATGTTAAGGTCGTGAAAATGTTTAAAAAGCTGAGAAACTGTTCCCAATTAAAGGAGATTAAAGCAACTCAGCAACCAAATACACATGGGACCCTGCATTGGAGCCTGGATAGGAAAAGGATATTAGTGGGTCAGCTGGTCTGAATAAGGTCTGTAGATGAAATACTACTGTAGAATGGCTAATTTCCTGATTTTTGATAACTATACCATGACTGTAAAAGAGAAAGACTAAGTAAACACAGGCTGAACTATTTAGAGGCAAAAGTCTCTAAATCTACTCTCAAATGCTTCAGAAAAGTTATATATGTACACATACATATGTGGCTCAGACCTGAGAGTCGAGAGGCTAGAAGTCTGATTTTCACTCTGCTTTAAACCTAGCTGGGTGTCCATGAATGAATCCTGAATGACTCTAGATCTCAATTTCTTTATCCATTAAGTGGGCCCAAAACTCTTGCTTTGCTTCTCTCAGAATTGGCTTAGGAGGACATGAGGAACAGAGTGCTTCTCTGGAAAAAAAAAAAAAGAAAAACCTTGTACTTTGGACCTTCAGTAGCTCTGCAATGGGAAAATAGAAATCCCATAGATATGAGATAAGAGGCCTTTGACTGTCCTATCAAATGGATGAACTATCCATCCATCCACTCATCCTTCTTTCTTCTACCCATCCATCTATCTATTCACTCATTCTTTCTTCCATCCATCCATTTATTCATCCAATCATCATTTCTTCCTTCTATCCATTCATCTATAGAGCCAGCCAGCCAACCTGCTAGCTAGCCAACATCCACCCATCCATTTTTCTGACATCTATCCACCTATTTGTTTATTTAGCATCCATTCATTTATCCTTTTATTCTTTCATTCTTGTATCCAGCCAGCCACCAGCTGACATCCATTTATCCATACATATCTAATTCTTAAAGAGATGGGAATACCACACCACCTGACCTGCCTTTTGAGAAATCTGTATGCAGGTCACAAAGCAGGAGTTAGAACTGGGCATGAAACAACAGACTGGTTTCAAATAGGGAAAGGAGTATGTCAAGGCTATATATTGTCACCCTGCTTATTTAACTTATATGCAGAGTACATCACGTGAAATGCCAGGCTGAATGAAGCTCAAGCTGGAATCAAGATTGCCAGGAGGGATATCAATAAACTCAGATATGCAGATGACACCACCCTTATGGCAGAAAGCGAAGAACTAAAGAGCCTCTTGATGAAAGTGAAAGAGGAGAGTGAAAAAGTTGGCTTAAAACTCAACATTCAGAAAACTAAGATCATGGCATCTGGTCCCATCACTTCATGGCAAATAGATGGGGAAACAGAGGAAACCATGACAGATTTTATTTTGGGGGGCTCCAAAATCACTGCAGATGGTGACTGCAGCCATGAAATTAGAAGACACTTGTGCCTTGGAAGAAAAGTTATGACCAACCTAGACAGCATATTAAGAAGCAGAGACATTACTTTGCCAACACAGGTCCATCTAGTTAAAGCTATGGTTTTTCCAGTAGTTATGTATGGATGTGAGAGTTGGACTATAAAGAAAGCTAAGCGCCAAAGAATTGATGCTTTGGAACTGTGGTGTTGGAGAACACTCTTGAGAGTCCCTTGGACTGCAAGGAGATCCAACCAGTCCATCCTAATTCAGGAAATTAGTCCTGAATATTCATTGGAAGGACTGATGCTGAAGCTGAAACTCCAATACTTTGGCCACCTGATGCAAAGTACTGACTCATTTGAAAAGATCTTGATGCTGGGAAAGTTTGAAGGTGGGAAGAGAAGGGGACAATAGAGGATAAGATGGTTGGATGGCATCACTGACTTAATGGACACGAGTTTGAGTAACCTCTGGGAGTTGGTGATGGACAGGGAGGCTTGGTGTGCTGCAGTCCATGGGGTCGCAAAGAGTCGGACACGACTGAGTGACTGAACTGAACTGACATACATCATCCATCCAATGTCCATTCATCCATCCCTCTGTCCGTCTTTCTTCTCATTCGCCAAACAGCATGTTTGCTCAGACAGTGAGCTAGATTGTGAAGTGCAAATAACTGAAACCAAATCAGTGACAGCTCACAGTCAAGAACAGAGTATGTAAAGTAAGACAAAGCACTAAATCTGTTATACAGGGTACACAAGGTGCTATTGGAACTTGAAGGTGAAGGTTGAGTGGGGATACAGCACTACTATATTTGATGATGCAGAAAGGAAAGCTAGAGGGGACAGCAAAAGAATATGTATAGACCAAGGGAGCAGGGGCTCCATGGATAAAGCAACAGTGAGACCTGGAGGGTGGGGTAGGTCCAGGTGGAGAGGAGACTCTGACCCGGGAGGCTGAGCTGGTAAAGCAGCCAGAGTAGAGCAGACACGGCCTTGGGGATGGCCAAAGGCAAGCTGTGTCTGACGTCCCAGGTCAGCTCTCTGCCCCTGGAGGAGCTCGGCTTGGCT
The DNA here is from genome assembly GCF_910594005.1 of Cervus elaphus. NCBI lineage: Eukaryota > Metazoa > Chordata > Mammalia > Artiodactyla > Cervidae > Cervus > Cervus elaphus. The sequence continues at coordinate 82,988,724 of NC_057826.1, forward strand.
GCAAACCCTCCTGGCAAGCCAGAGTAGAACCGCTCAGTCCTTGTTGTGTCTGGAATGATTGGAGACTCAGACTGCTCAGCTCCAAGTGGGAACATGGAGTTGGCAGGGAAGCAGCCCCGGCCACCAGGTCAGGGCTGAGGTGGGGCTGGCAGCTGCCAGGAATCTGGGTGGCCTGCATGGAATTCTTGGTGGTTCCCCGGCTGGGGAAAGCTGCCCATGCTCAGTTGGCTGGCTGTGGCCGGTCAGGGCCACGCCCCAGGAAATTGGATGTCGGCTCAGTGTCTCAGCAGCTCCCTAGATGTGTTAGAGAGAGAGAGTAAGTCACCTCACTTCCCTGAGGCTTGGTCCCCAGATCTTTTAAAATGGAAGGAGTGAGCTAGAACAGCCTGTGGGCTCTTCTCGGCTCTGGAATTCTTGCTCTGGGAACTGCTGTCATGGACAAGCACACTTTGTGCTGAGTGTTTTCCTGCAGAGGTGGTCCAGCTGCTGGATGTCCCACTGTTAGAGGATCTGACACCTTTTGGGGTCCCCAGTTCTCCTTGGGGATGGTGACGCCTTAAGCCACGAGCCTTGACCCATTGGTTCTATACCTGGCCCTTCCAAGGCACTGCTCCTCCAGCCCCATGCAACTTTGGTATGAGATGCTGAGAAGACCTGAAGCTGGCAGCTGGGAGCAGGGCACAGAAGGACTGGGATTTGCTTGGACAAAGGCTCCTGGGGGAATACAAGGAAATGCCCAAGATCTTAGAGATGAGAGCTCTGAGCAGGGGAGGAGGGCACCTAAGGTAAGGCTTAGGTGAATGAACTCTGCTCATCACACAGTTGTGCCAGAAGTCAGCCTGGGGCCTGGGGACACCACTTTGGAAATTTGAGCTTGATGTCCTGGAATTTATTTTTAAAAACCTAGCTACCAGCTGAGACAGCAAAGGAAAGTTACGCAAATCCTTAGTCGGTAGCTAATGAAACACGCACTGTGACCACCCACCTGCCTGCCTGCCTGCAGGGCCTGCTGTCTGTCACCTCGTCACCACTTCATCTTCCGGCCACGGGCCTCTCACCACTGAGCCAGCCACCCTGCAAGGGGGCCTCAGAGGTACTACCCGATTATAGCTGGTTTCCATCTGAATGTGCCTGCTGGGCTTCCTGTTGGGGCTCAGAGATGTGGGCTTCCTTCTCACCTCCTCCATCTCCCAGCTTTCTCCAGGCGAGGGCTCAGCAGCTGTTTCCACCTCCAGCCATTGATGCCCTGGGGCTCCGAACAGATCTTCCTGTGCACGCCTTGGCCCTGCCTATGCCGCCACCACCTCTTTCCTGAGAAGCAGACCTCAGTTACAGTAAAAACGGTGGTCCCTGATGATTAGTGAGCACTCACTGTGGCCAGGCAGCACCTAAGTCTTTCCCATGAACTGTCCCTGGGGAGCTGCCAGCACGCTCGGTCTGTGCCATGCTCAGAGAGGGTGGGATAGACAGAAGGAGGAGGGGAGAATGACCCTTGAGGAGCCACATGCCCATGTGGTGCTTGAGGAGCCAAGACCAAGATGATGGGAGCTGAACGGGTCCAGGATTGTGCCAGCCCACGGGCCAGGGTTGTGCCTACAGGGGTGTCCCCTGTAGAAATTCCTCCAGGGGCATGTGAAAAGATCAGAGAGATGAGTCAGACCTGAGAGTTAAGACATTAGACAGCCTCTTCTGAGTCCAGATTCTAGCCACTTCCTTGCTGTAAGGTCTTTCTTATGAAATGGAGATAAAACAAGACCAACCCAATTGGCAGGAGGACTAAGTGAATAATCCCTGTTACAAAGTTAGCATGAATTGTTGCTGTTGTTCAGTCACTAAGTCGGGCCCAACTTTGCAACCCCATGAACTGCAGCACACCAGGCCTCCCTGTCCTTCACCATCTCCTGGAGTTTGCTCAAACTCAGTCCATTGAGTCGAGGATGCCGTCCAACCATCTCATCCTCTGTCATCTGCTTCTCCTCCTACCTTCAATCTTTCCCAGCATCAGGATCTCTTCCAATGAGTTGACTCTTCACATCAGGTAGCCAGAGTATTAGAGTTTCAGCTTTAGCATCAGACCTTCCAATGAATATTCAGGGTTGATTTCCTTTAGGATTGACTGGTTTGATCTCCTTGCTGTTCAAGGGACTCTCAAGAATCTTCTCCAGCGCCACAGCTCAAAAGCATCAGTTCTTTGGTGCTCAACCTTCTTCATGGTCCAACTCTCACATCTGTACATGACTACTAGAAAAAACCATGGCTTTGACTATACAGACCTTTGCAGCATAGCAATGTCTCTGCTTTTTAAGATGCTGTCAAGGCTTGTAATAGCTTTTCTTCCAAGGATCAAGTGTCTTAATTTTGTGGCTGCAGTCACTGTCTGCAGTGATCTGGGAGACCAAGAAAATAAAATCTGTCACTGTTTCCACCTTTTTTCCCATCTATTTCTAGTCAAGGGGATGAGATGGATGGATGGCATCACTGACTCGACGGACATGGGTTTGAATAAACTCCAGGAGTTGGTGATGGACAGGGAGGCCTGGCGTGCTGTGATTCATGGGGTCGGAAAGAGTCAGAAACGACTGAGAGACTGAACTGAACTGAACTGATTTGCCATAAAGTGATGGAACCAGATGCCATGATCTTGGTTTTTTGAATGTTGAGTTTTAAGCCAACTTTTCACTCTCCTCTTTCACCATCATCAACAGGCTCTTTAGTTCCTCTTCATTTTCTGCCATTCGAGTGGTATCATCTGCATATCTGAAGTTGTTGATATTTATCCAGGCAATCTTGATTCCAGTTTGTGATTAATCCATCCCAGTATTTTGCATGATGTACTCTGCATGTAAGTTAAATAAACAGTATGACAATATACAACCTTGTTGAATTCCTTTCCCAATTTTGAACCAGTCTGTTGTTCCATGTCTGGCTCTAAGTGTAATTTCTTGACCTGCATACAAGTTTCTCAGGAGATAGGTAACGTGGTCTGGTATCCCCATCTCTTTAAGAATTTTCCATAGTTTATGGTCATCCACATAGTCAAACACTTTAGCTTAGTCAATGAAGCAGAAGTAGTAGTCAGAGAAGTAATTAAAAAAAAATCAAAGTTCAGAAAAAATTCTGAACATTTCTACTGAGACCAGAACACTGACTTACAAAGAACCAGAACATGTATTTCTTTGACAGACAATGAAGCAGGATCAGACTGATACTGTAATTCTCATCAGTTTCAATAGAAGACAGAAGAATAGTTGCTTACTATTGATGCTTGGCTTCCCTGGTGGCTCAGTGGTAAAGAATCCACCTGCCAAAGTAGGAGATGCAGGTTTGATCCCTAGATCAGAAAGGTCCCCTAGAGAAGGAAATGGCTTCTTGCCTGGGAAATTCCATGGACAGAGGAGCCTGGCAGGTATAGTCCATGGGGTTGTAAAAGAGTTGGACATGACTTAAGGAGTAGACAACAACAAAAATTTATGCTTGCTATGTGCAGGCACTATTTTAAGCACTTTTCATACATAAATTAATCTTCATCACAACTCCATAAACTAGTACAAAAATTTTTTATCTCTATAGATGAGAAAACTGAGGCACAGAGAGGTTCGATGACTTGTTGGGTCTAGTAGATTGCAAAGTTTTTATTTGACACTGGCTGCCTCATGCCAGAGACTGCTTTTAATCTTTCTGCTAATATTCTCTCTCTAAGTGCTAAGTATAAATGGCTTTGAACCTGGAATTCTATACCCAGCCAAACTATCAGTCAAGAGTGAGGGCAAAAAAGCCCTCATTTTCAGATATTTAGGGACTCAGAAATTACCTCCCATGCTGCCTTTCTGAGAAGTTATTTGAGCATGTATTTCAGCAAAACAACTTGAAAACCGTGAAGGATAAAAACTAGTAGCATTAATCCAGCAATCTAATATGAAAGAATTCCAGGATGACTGGTAGGCAGCTAGCCCATGAAACCCTCAGAACGGTAAGAGGAGAGAATCAGGGACCCAGGTAGAATAAAACTAGAAAGAAGAAAGAAACAGATTTCAAGTGATATATCAAAGGAGGCCAGATGATTTTAGGAATATGGTGAATGGCAAGTATTTCTTTTACTGGAGAAAGGAAGAGAAACACCAAGGAGGGAGAGGAAACTCCAGGAGGGAGAGTGGAAGGAAAAAAAAATCCAACCAGGAAAAAAAAAAAATTCCAACCAGAAATCAATGTTTCACATATGAAGGAAAACTAAATTTTGAGATGTAAACTCAATTTAGGAAACTAAATTTTGAGAGTAGGAAAGGAGAATTCATTTAGTGCTGATGCTGGAAGCATCTTCCTGGGAGAGACTCAGGGATAACCATAGTGTAAACATGGAGAGGCTATGATCACTCACAATATACACTGTAGGCTCACAGGATAAAGGTTGCATCATGAACATAATGTAAACACTGGGCCTTGGGTCTTTCATAGACAAAATAGGAAAGGCTTGATAATGACTGAAAAATAGAAGTAAATGCTATCAACCTTGATAGAATAAACACAAAGATAAAAGAGAAAAGAAATTAGCAGGTAGAAGGGAACAGAAATGGGAGTGGGGGGCAGGAAACAGAGCTATCCTTATCAAATGGGCCCAGCAATATGGGGTTACAAATATTAGTTAAAATTTCAAAGTTAAGCAACAGAGAAACTGAAATAGGGACAGAATTAGCAACACTTGGGGAGAGGAAGTGAGCTAGAGATGGGGTATCTAAGTTGAATCCTCATCCATCAATGCTAGGCATCAATAGATAATGTTTGCTCAACCAGATACCCCCAATTGACCCAGGACAGACCCGTTTACACCTGTTGTTCTGTGGGATGATTGGTTCTGTTCCTCTTTGCTTTCAGCAGTATGCTGGTTGAGGATTAATGATATGACCCCAAATCTAAAATAGATAAATCAGAAAGTATCAACAAAAGATCATGACATGGGGAAACCACCAAAGAGAGTAAAATGAAAACTCTTTAAAGTGTTGTCTCATGGGAGTTGGTGGGAAGTGGGAGGTAAGGAGTGGGTGGGGGGTAGGGAAATACATTTGTCAAAACTCATCCAACCATACAGTTTAAATATGTGCATTTTATGGTATGTAAATTATACCTCAGTAAAGTTGATTACACCAAATACCGTGACCTTTGGGGATGGCAGGGGTAGGTGAATTATCCAGTCTGAATTATCTGATTTTGTTTAAACAATGTTCATTTTTCTCAGACAAGATTCTTAAAAATTTATATCAAAATTATTTTTAAAAAACAGAGTTGGGGTGGGGTGCTGGATAATGTCTAAGGCTCTTATTGGCTGGGGTGCTCTCTGAAGCCTCTTTTTAAACCCTTCTGGAAATAAGGGAGATTCAAGGAATTAGATCACTGGTTCTCATTGGATATGCCTGGGGAGCTGAAAAGTTACCAATGCCTGGGACTCACCCTCAAGAGATTCTAATTTAATTGATATTTATTTATTTTTAAGTTTTTTGGCCACACCACGCAGCATGCAGAATCTTACCCTGACCAGGGATCAAATTCATGCTTCCTGCGTGACATGCAGAGTCCCAACCACTGGACTGCCAGCAAAGTCCCTAATTGGTATATATATATATTTTAAATTTATTTTTGGCTGCACTAGGTCTTTATTGCTGCACATGGGCTTTCTCCAGTTGCAGTGAGCAGAGGCTACTCTCCAGTTGCAGTGAACATGCTCCTCCTTTTGGTGGCTTCTCCTGTTGTAGGCATGTGGGTTCTAGAGCACATACCCAGTAGTTGCGGCCCATGGGCTTACTTGACCCACACAGTATGTGGGATCTTCCCAGGCCAGGGATTGAACACATATTCCCTGCATTGGCAGGCAGATTCTTAACCACTGGACCACCAGGGAAGTCCCCTAATAGGTATTTTTAAAGCCTTCTTGATGGTTCTAATGAGCAGCCAGGTCAAGGATCACTGAATTTGGTGTGGGAGCCCTGGGCCCCACCAGGTGGGCAATTCAAGATGGTAGATCATACTCCTTCCTTTTACAGATGGGGAAACTGTGGTCTACTGGCTCAGAAAGAGAGGGGTTTGCCCAAGGTGAGATGGTAAATCAGTGACCCACTTGAGGCTGGAGTATGGATCATTTGACTCCTAGCCTTGTCCTCACTCCTCCAGAGCATCAGGATAATAACAGATGGGCAATGACCTGTTGAATGCCTGTCGCATGCCAGGCTCTGTGTTCGGCACTGGATACCACTCCTCTAATCTTCTTGCCATCTTACAGCCCCAGTGTTAGATCTGAACTGAGAGCTGTGTAGAGAAGTTAAATGAGCTGGTTATTTTGTGCCACTCTCATGAGGCCCTATGACAATACCTTCCAAAGTGTGGCCCAAAGTAATATTACTCTCTGACACTTCCTGACATGGTTGTTAAAATTGCAGATCCGTAGGTCCCCACCCCAAACCCTTGAAATCAGAATTTCTGGAAGTGAGATTCAAGAAGGCACGTTTTTAGCGGTGTGCCAGGTAGTTTGCCAGCCTGCAAACAACTGAGGGACACTGGTCACATGGGCCTTCTGTGCCTGTGTGTGCATGCGTGCTCAGTCACTTCCATCATGTCCAGTTCTTTGGGACCCTATGAACTATAACCCACCAGGCTCCTATGCCCATGGGCAAGAATACTGGAGAGGGTTGCCGTGCCCTCCTCCAGGGGATCTCCCCAACCCAGGGATCGAATCCACAACTCTTATGTCTCCTGCATAGGCAGGCGGGTTCTTTACCACTGGCGCCACCTGGGAAGCCCCTTTGAACCTCTAGAGTGGACCAAACCCCTCCCACCTTAAGGCCTTTGTCTCTGCTGTTTCTTCTGCTTGATTAATACCCTCTAACTCTGACTCACTCAAGTCTCTGCTTCTTCTGGGAAGTCTTTTTGATTCTTCAGACAAGGCTAGGTCTTCCCCTGTACAGTCCTTTGCACAATAAACCTTCCTTCCATGGTGCTGTCATAATGGTAACTTACAAAACAATATTTGTGATGTTTCATTTCATGCTCTTCCCAGATTCTATGAACCCCCAATGTTCATATCCACTGGGTTTTTCACAGCCCCAGCCCCATTCCTGATGCCCAGCAGGGTGTAAACAAGCAGCTCAGTTAAGGGCCATGGAGAAATGGAGCCGGGATTCAACTCCAGACCTGCCCGCAACCGTTTTGTTTCTCAGCCTCTGAGATGATCTGCCCCAGAAGAGCAGTGACGCAACCAGACTCAAATCCTAACCATTGGCTCCATTCTCCAGACCCCTAAGCCACTCTACTTATACAGAACGAGTAGTTCTTTTCGGTAAATACTGATAGCCAACAGCTAAGGGGCAGGTGAGAACTCAGATTGTCTCCCTCAGCCTCAACACCAGGCTCCATGCGGATAAGTCACAGGCAGAATGGAGTCCCACCTGTGGGCAGTTGCTGCAAGTAGCCAGACAGCCAGGCAAGTCCCATGAGCCCAGTGAGGACCCGGGTCTCTGTCTTTTCAGATGTTCTGACGGCATCATCAATGAAAGTTCTACCTGAGTCAACAGTGACAGTAGTAACGCTCTGGTTGCTTCCAGTTAGAGCAGACAGAGAAGAATCTGCCCTGTCAGGGGCTACACACAGACCATTTAGGAAGCAAGTCTGGGGAGCCTTTGCTTGGCTCACTGCATTCTTATAGCTCCTTCAGGCTGGAAACGTTGCCACCAGATTCTAGCTAACTCACGTATCTTCACTACCCATGTGCCAATGAAAACCCTGTTTTAACATCCACTCTACTAATTAACACACCCTTAATACTGAGGAGAATTTGGAGTATGGAGTCACTGCCTCTGCAGATGAATTTCCAATTGGTGCAATTGGTCCTACCTCGTGTAGAAATTTTTTTTTTTCTGTTAGTCAGGTGCGGATGTGAGAATTGGACCATATAAAAGGCAGAGCACTGAAAAACTGATGCTTTTGAATTGTCGTGTTGGAGAAGACTCTTGAGGGTCTCTTGGACTGCAAGGAGATCAGACTAGTCAATTCTAAAGGAAATCAACCCTGAATATTCATTGGAAGGACTGATATTAAAGCTGAGGCTCCAATCCTTTGGCCACCTGATGCGAAGAGCCAACTCATTGGAAAAGACCCTGATGCTGGGAAAAATTGAAGGCAAAAAAATAAGAGGGGGGCAAAGGATGAGATGATTAGATAGCATCACCAACTCAATGGACATGAACTTGAGCAAACTCCAGGAGATAGTGGAGGACAGGGAAGCTTGGTGTGCTGCAGTCCACAGAGTCGCAAAGAGTCAGACATGACTTAGCAACTGAACAACAACAGAATAGAAATGAAAGCTAACAAATACACACATTTTTATCTCTGAACCCTAAATGAAGTGTTTTAGAGAACAAAAAGTAACTCCGCCCACAGTAGGTGGCAACTCAGATCCTATAGGCCTTTGAATTTCTGCTCTGCTATTTGAGCCAGTGCTGCCCTGAAGCCTGGTCTGGCCCACCTGCTAATTCCCCAGCAGAGCCCTGAAAGCACTGGGATTTGCTCAAAAGTTCCCTCTAGTCATGATCTGTAGAGGTTATCTGGGTCCGGACATGCCAGAAGACAGAAGTGTAGGACAGGGCTTATCAAACTTTATTATGTGTCAGGAAAAATTGGGAAAGACTAAGATAGGCTGGGAGGGAGGGAGGGAGAGAAAGAAAGGGGGTAAAAAAACCAGAGATTACGGGGTATCCTGTCCAGAGACACTTCTGACTTTTGTTTTTTTTTAATCTTTCATTACTATTTTGCAACTTTGAAGGTGTAGAAAACTGATGGCTATGTAAATTATGCTTGTCCATAGACATGCAAATTGTATCTAATGCAAAGCAATTGATTATTGCTCTGCGCATTTTTTTTTCCAGTAATGCATCTATTTGTAAATTAATTCAGATTCCTGATGACCTATATTTGTGTCTACTCTTTGCATTCTCCTCTAAGTGATTAGAACATCTTAGTGGTTTCCTCGTTAATTAATGAGTTAAATAAAATCTTTGACCCAGATTCATTTTATGTTTTACGAGAGGTATGATTATACCTTCTTTTAAAAATTCCACATGTGCATACAAATCACCTGGGGATCTTGCTAAAGTGCAGATTCTCTTCCACGTCTGGAGAAGGGCTTGAGGGTCTGCAATTCTAATGTGCTCCTGGGTGGCGCCCATGCTGCTGGTCCATGGACGTACTTAGGGGTCAAACTACTCTTGTGATGATTCACTTTGAAATACTCTCAGGGGCTTCCCTGGTGGCTCAGTGGTAAAGAGTCTGCCTGTCTGTGCAGGGGACACAGGTTCGATTCCTGGTATGGGAAGATCCCACATGCCCAGGGGCAACTAAGACTTTGTGCTACAGCTATTGCGCCTGAGCTCTAGAGCCCACGCTCCACAGCAAGAAGAGCCCCCGCAATGAGAAGCCCACACACCATAACTACAGAGCAACCCCTGCTTGCCATAACTAAAGCAAAGACCTAGTGGTAACGAAGACCCAGCACAGCCAAAAATAAATAAACATAAATAAAAATTAAAAGTTCCCCATTAAAAAATAAAATAAAATACCCCCATAATAGAATGTGTATGTAAGTTAATTATTACCTATACCTTGGGATTAACTCATTATCACAAGGAATGTTAGAGATCTTTTTAAGTGAAATGGCTGTGTCATAGCACTCATTGTCCTCATATGAAGGGATGAATAAGGTTTCAGAAAGTGGCCAGCCCCTGACCTTGGATCCCAGCACCTCACTCACCATGTGAACCCCACAGGTTTGCAGAGGCCTCTGTATATTCCCCTGCCTGTGAGCTCACAGGCTCCCAACCCTGGACTAACCTGATGAAAGGAGCTGTGGAGGAGTGGCAGGAGAGACGGCTGTTAGCTCCGACAGAGTCCCTGTTCAGCCTGTCTCCCCCAGCAACGAGGACGGCAGCTCACAAGTCCCACGGCATCCCTGCTCCTCTCAGACCACAGACGCTGAGCACAGACGGGTCTCCTGGGAGCCCTTCAGTAGACGGGAGGACACACCGGGAAGTTTCCCGGCTTCTGCTGCTCAAGCAGATGGGCTTTCCCCGGGGCTCCCAGTCATACAGGCTCGCAGGGGATGTCCCAGGAAAACACCTTTTAGGGTGATTCTGAACTGTAAGACATGAGCCACCTCGGCCCCTGGCTCTCTGTCCCTGTGGGCTTACGGGCCATCCCTGTAGGGGATCTGGAGAAAGGCGTGCTCACATTTTCACCTCGCTGAGTCTGGGAAGAATGGGAAAGGCTGGGTCCCTTGGCCTGTGTCCAGGGCAGGAGGACCAGGTTGCAAGGAGGAGTGTGAACTTTGAAGGGCTGGCTCGAATCCTCCCACTGCCCTCATCTTGGGTGAGCCAACTTTCCCTCGCTAAGCCTCAGGTTTGTCACCTGTACTAGGGACAATGTTCCGAGAACAGACTCGTGGTGAGGCTGAGCAGGCAGGATGTAGGGGATCGTTCAGGCCGAGTTCCTGCCACCTGAAATGCTCATCTCCCTTTGACAGGTCATTTCTCCTCGTTTAGAGGACTTTCTGAGTATGCCCGTCCCCTTATACTTCTGTTCTGCTTTCCTTTATCATGGCATCCATCCACGAGATGATTTATGCTTTTGTTTTCATTTCCTCTTATCTGCTACCCACCCCTTCCCTGGGGCAGGGACCCTGTCTGTCTTTCCACAGCTGTGTCCCTTTTCCTATTGGGTTGGCCAAAAAGTTCATTCAGGTTTTTCTATACACTCTTATGGGGAACCGAACAAATTTTTGGCCAACCCAATACATCAGTGCTTGCACACAGGAGGCATGATGAACTATCACTGCATGGAGGAAGGTGTCCAGCACCATGCCTGGCCCTTAGTAGGTCCACAGAAAGCCTGCATTCTCTCCCCAAGACACTTTGCAGGCACAGCGGGTTCCTACCTCTTCTCAGAGTAAATCCAGACTCAAGGCAGGTTTTCTGCTCTTTGCCAAAGAAAACAGAGAAAACCAGTTTCCTCATGGCTCATAATTGTCTCAGATTCTTCCAATAAGCCTAAGCCTGGCCTCGAGGTTTCCCGGCATGGGTCATTCTCTCCTTTCGTGCTCTCAGAGTCACAGAGGGGAGAGGCTGTGAGCAGTTAGAGCTGAAAGATGCCTGTGGCGGCTGAGTAAACACCCAGCCCACAGGAGGTCCTGCCTCAGATCAGAGGAGGGGCCAACTGGGCCCAGCACCCATGTGTGCCAGCTCATTTCACCCTCGTAACTCTGGGAAGTCCTTGTCATGCCCCCTCATTTCAGATGAGGAAACAGATTTGTGAGTTCAGGGTCTTCATTACCTAGCTAGTAGAGCTGGACCAGTGTCTGAGACCAAGTCCACCTCACCTCAAGGTCAAGTCCTCACCCAAATTAGAAACAGAAAGGGTCAAAGGGCGGAAGGAAAGAGGTTGGGATCAGCTGTAACGAGCTGGCCTAAAGGAGGAGGCTGCTTCTGAGTGTGATTTGGCCAGATGGGCCTAACCCAGCAACCCCTGCAGCCTGGGACAAATCCCTTCTGTGGCCACTGAGGGCCTCTCTTGCATGCCTGATACCTCAGTAGCTCCCACTGCTTCTAGCACAAAGCCTGGGGTTTGCATGGGTTGTGGAGGCCTTCCACCATCGAGCCGTAGCCTGCCTTTCCAGAACGGGTTTCCCCAGCACCAGCTCCCCTCCAGCGTCCTGGTGCGCATGCATGCTAAGTTGCTCCAGTTGTGTCCGAATCTTTGCAATCCTATGGATTGTAACCCTCCGGGCTTCTATGTCCACGGGGATTCTTCAAGCAGGAATACTGGAATGGGTTGCCATTTCCTCCTCCAGAGAATCTTCCCAATCCAGGGATTGAATCCACATCTCTTATGTCTCCTGCATTGGCAGGTGGGTTCTTTATCGCTAGCACCAATGGAAAGCCCACCAGCTTCTTTACCGGTGCCCAGATATGCCCTGTACTCTCCACCCCACCCCTTGACCTTTGCTCTCTGCCTGGAACACCTGTCAAAGTCTAATACACTTTATAAGGTTCAGCTCAAAACCCATCCCTAGCATCCTTTCATTGAATCTTCACAGCGGCCCTGTGAAGCAGGTCCCATCACTGTCCCCATTTTACAGATGAGGAAACTGAGGATGGAGATTAAGCTTCTCACATGAAGTCACACAGTGAGTTTGGGGGATCTGGAGGCCTCCAAGTCTCTCTACCTCACCCCTCCCAAACCCTCCTAGAACTGGCCCTAAAGGAGGTGTCTTTCTGGGTGTGAGAGCTGGTGATAAGACCAGAGGTCCTGTGCCCCTGTCCTTTGCCTTTGATGAGACGGATCAGGTTATATTTTCTGATCGGGAGACCTGATTCATCCTTGTTCCTCTCCCAATGGGGGCAGAAACCTCCAGCCCAGGAAAGGTTGACATTCCTTTGTGTCTATAGGTGTTGGGGTGAAAGGCGACAGGGAGAAGGGGTGAGTAGTTAGGGGGGCTGTTTCATCCACCTCTGTCCTGCAGGTTTGTTCCGAGAGGATGCTGCCCCCTCCCACTCTGGAGCTGGCTGTCCACACCCTCTTTCCAGGGCCACTGCTGGCCTGAGTGTCTGCCCTGCTTCCAGGCTCTGTTCCCCTTCTCCTTCCCTTCTGCAGCCACTCCTGCTTCTAAAAGGAAACTTCATTTTCAAGCACCTCTCTGCCCCTCTCTCCCTCTCCTTCCTGACACCCCTCAACCCTTCCCTCACCTGCTTACAGAATCTGCCTTCTCACCAAGGTTATCCTTAAAGATCTGCTCCAGCCTAGTTTGGATTCATTCTGCTATGCCTCCCAGTAGATATTTCAACTTTACAGCTTAACAGGGAGGAATGTGTTGATAATGGTGGAATTTCAGGCATCCAGGAGTCAGAGTTGTAAGCAGCATCTGGCCTTCCAGGCTCCAGCAGACCAGGAATTTGGCATGTTTAGGAGGCTGTAGATTTATTCTCTGTACCTAGAGGCTAAAGAGAGGCATGTCCAAGGATTCATGCAGGTCTGGCTTCTTCTCAGCTCATGGAAAAGTACTAGGACTGATTGATAGGGCTCTGGCCTGGACCTTGGTGGAATCTGATGACTTGGGCCGAGAAGCATGATCCCAGTTATTTAAAGAGCTGCACCATCTCTCCCCAGCTAGCTGGCTATCCACGCTGGCAGCTGGCGGAAGAGCAGTCACCTTGGTAACCAATGTTGTGGAGAAGGGGTGGCAAACTCACATGCTTTCAGGGACGAGATAAGTGCAGTGAGAGTGTGAGGCAAACTGGAGTAACAATAGGGAATAGTGGGGACTAGGGCAACTGGAGGATCCTGCTATGCCTCATGTGAGTCAAAGGAAATTGTGTCTGGGCCTCAGGCTGACTGTTTGCCAACATCTGCTAATGCATGACAATTTCCGAAACTCTTTTCCACATAATTTCACGGAATTATCATCTCCGTTCTTCCTTACAATAGCTATCCCCACTTGGCAGATGAGAAAACTGGAACTTAACAAGGTTACAATGTCCTCTAGACTTGTTTCAGGCAGTCATTTATGGGAGGTGGCTTGAAGAGATGAAAAGAGAGGTCCTTACCTCCAATTTTTCACCCATCATCAGGTTTGAAGGTTGAAATACGACTGCCTAAGCCAGTCATTAGGTTAGCCAGCCAACCCTTTTCTGACTAGGGTTTTCATTCAGAATGTGCCTCCTCTCTCTCCTTCATAAACTAATTCCCTCCCACTCCTGTGAGCACATCCCATCATGAAGAAGGATACAGAGGAGCCTGCAGTGGGGCTGGGCGTGGAGGGCTAGATGCTGTGACAACCCCTACATCCCTCAGCTCCACACCTGCCCAGCACTCCCTCACATAGAAGAATGGTTAGTCATGGAAACTTGGAAGTCTGGATATAGACCTGCTGTCATATGACCTTCTGAACTTACTAGAATATAGTTTTTTCATCACAATATAGTGATATGGAAGCAATAGTAACTAGTGATATCAAATACACTTCTATGTGCTTTACATATATTAACGCATTTAATCCTCACAGTGTAAGGATCACAGTGTAATGATACCTAGAAGATAGGTATCATTATTAATCCCATTTTGCAGATGAGAAAACTGAGGCACAGTTCATGCTTCCACAGAATTTGCAAACTAAACAGCGTTGTGTAGAAGACAAAAGCTGCTCATCAGTTTCAAACCTGGTAAAAATTATCCATCTGTTTATTCTATGAACGCTGTTTCCAGGCACCAGGCTGTGTGCCAACATTACAGTAGGGCATGGAAGCCTAGAAACTAATTATTAGGAGCCATGTGACAAATGGGACACGAGAAATGATACACAAGAAATGTGGACTGCAGGAGCCCAGAAGTATGGGGAAGTCTGGGAAGGCTTCACGGAGAAGGTGACACCAAGCAGAGAATGAACATTTTCCAAAGTGAGAATGGCCGGTGCAGGGGTCCAGGGCAAGGGTGAGAATCATGACACCTTTGAGAGGCAGCAGAAAGTAGTGTGGCAGGTGTGACAGAGGAGGGGCACGGCAGTTAGGTTTGGGATTATATTACAGGCCAGGGTCAATGTTCAAATTCTATTCTGTAGCAACAGGCCTTGAAGGAGGTGAATGGGGGCCTGGCTGTTTTAATTTTTTAATTTGAAATTTGTAATAGGTTCAGAATTCCAAAAGCATGAAAGATTTACAGTAAAAAATTTCCTTCAACCCAGCCCAGCCACCCAGGTTCCCTCCCCAAGGTCAACCAATCTCTTTTGTTTCACACATGCCCTTCAAGAGATATTTTATTTTATTTTTATATAAACTAATCTCTCCCCTACCTTCTCTCTCTCCCTTTATGTCTCCTTTTACATTTTCTAACCCCAAAGACAGCACAGTATTTATGCATCCCCACACTTTCACTCTTTTCACTTTCATAATATATCTTGGCAATCTTTTCCATTTTTGCATGGCTGCATCATGTTGCATGGTTAAGAGGAATTGTACTTTACTTAACCAGCCCCTATTGATGGATGTTGGAGAAGGAAATGACAACCCACTCCAGTATCCTTGCCTGGAGAATCCCATGGATGGAGAAGCCTGGTAGGCTGCAGTCCATGGGGTTGCAAAGAGTTGGGCACAACTGAGTGACTATCACACACACACACATTGATGGATGTTTTGTTTTTTCTAATCTTTAGTTCTTACAATAAATGCTACAATAAATAATTTTATGCATGTGTAATGTCTTCCATGTTCAAATACATCTACAGAAAAAAGTTGCCAGAAGTGGAATCAATGAGGCAAAGGATATATAAATTTTATTTGCATTAAAAATGTTTTAGTTGAAGTTTAGCTTACCAAAGGTAAAGTGTAGAGTTCAATAAATTTTGCACATGTATCCAGCCATATAACCACCACCCAGATTAACAGATAGGTTACCATAGAACATTTCTAGCACCCCCACAAGCCTTGCCCTAGTGGATCCCACCCTCTAGTTTATATATTCATAAGCCACATCTTCTTTATCCATTCATCTGTCAATGGACACTGGCATTACTTCCATGTCTTGGCATTTGTGAATAGGGATGTTCTGCTATTGTAAACACTGGGGTGTTCATAGCATGAATGTTTGAATGTCCTAATTCAATTATTTTCTAATTAGAATTTCCTTTGTAAGGAATGTATTCTTGAGTTTGGTTTCTTTGGTTCAACAGTATGTCTGAGGTTCATCCCTGTGTTAGCTGAAGCTCTTTCTTTTTCATTGCTGTTTGTATTCCCTTGTATGAATATACCACAATTCGCTTATCCATTCAAATCCTGATGGGCATTTGGGTTGTTTCTAGTATTAGACTCTTACTAATAATGCTGCTATATACATTCTTTGGGGGAACATTTTAAGACTCCTGTCCATTGGTTCTGTGTCTAGGAGTGGAATGGCTATGTTCATTTCAGTTTTGATGGGTATTGCCAAATTGCCCTGCACAGAGGCTGGTGCGGTAGCAGGGCATGCGTCTCCCCTTGGTCTGCCTCTAAACACTCAGCTTAGCACAGTGCCTGGCACAGGGCTGACTCATTAAAGCCACACAAGCCCCAGCTCCAGAAGTCATAAGAAAATGTTTAGGATCCCACTAAGAACCCCACTCTGAGCAAGACAGTATGATGTTGCCTACTAGCAGGATCAGGTAGGAGTGGGGAGGAGTCAGGGAACCCATTTCAACCCCCAGAGAAACATTTTCATAATAACCCCTTCCGCTTCTGTAGTGCTGGCCTTTCTAAAGTACTTTGATGCACACCAGTGGTTTTCAGCCCTGCTCACATTAGAACCCTCTGGGGACCTTTCCAGAAATACCAATGTCAGAGCTCCACCCCCATGATTCCTATTTAATTATTCTGGGGTAGAGTCTAGACATGGTATTTTATAAGCTCCCCAGATAATTCTAGTGTGAAATCAGGGCCAGGAACTACGGACTATCCTGATTAGCATCTTCTGAAATGAGAGAAACTAATCAGGTACTGGGGTAGGGGAGGTGTAACGGGTTATGGAAGTAGTGTTTATCGTCTTGGATCAGCCAAAAATTTCATAAAGCTTTCCCAGTACCAGGGACAGTACTTGAGCTGCAGAGCCCTCATCTCACTGAATGCCAAATGAGAAAACCATGATGGCTGTCACTCCCCAGGT
The DNA here is from genome assembly GCF_910594005.1 of Cervus elaphus. Lineage (NCBI taxonomy): Eukaryota > Metazoa > Chordata > Mammalia > Artiodactyla > Cervidae > Cervus > Cervus elaphus. The sequence continues at coordinate 83,005,437 of NC_057826.1, forward strand.
ACCAAGGAGGAAATGGGTTGAGAGATGGGGAGTGCCCTCAAGGCCACCCAGCTGGGCACAGGCTATGCTGAGTCCAGAGGTGGAGTGTCTCACTAGAGACTCAGTGCACATGCTCATGCCTGCCTCCAAGTCCTGCGTCCCATGATGCCTAGAAAAAGAAACAGAAAGGAAATGCACCATAATGTTAATGATGGATCTGTTTAGCTGGTGTGATTGTGGGTCATGTTTTCTTCCAGATACTTTTCTGCATTTTCCAAGGTTTGACTGATCAGTGAGCATGTATGTGCTGGTCATCATGAGCGAATAAAAGTCCTTTCAAGTTGTTGAAGTAAAGAGCTTTTCCATTTTCTGGAGGAGCAAATTGAGTCCAAGAGCATCCAAAGGGAGTGAGTGACAAAATTGGGGCCATACCAGTCTCCTGAGCCCCACACTGGGCTTTAGACCTCTCAAGGGGCTTCCTGGTGGTCCAGTGTTTAAGACTCCACACTTCCAATGCAGGGGACCCAGGTTTGATCCCTGATCTGGGAACTAAGGTCCCGCATGCTGCATGCTAAGGGGAAATTAATTGATTAAATAAAAGAAATGAGACAAGTGTGATCTTTACCTCTAGGATAAATCTTTACCTCTAGATAAATCTTTACCTCTGGAAAGGTGTTAAAAAAGGTCCCCAAATAAAAATGATTGCATTGTTCTAAGTTGATTATATAGGCTTTTGTAGAAAAGTCAGGTAATGCAGAAAAAGGAAAATAGAGCAAAGTAACCTGAAACCTTCAGTTCAGTTCAGTCGCTCAGTTGTGTCCAACTCTTCGCCACCCCCTGGACTGCAGCACGCCTGGCTTCCCTGTCCATCACCAACTCCGAGAGCTTGCTCAAACTTCATGTCTATTGAGTCAGTGATGCCATCCAACAATCTCACCCTCTGTCCTCCCTTCTCCTCCTGCCTTCAATCTTTCCCAGCATCAAGGTCTTTTCTAATGAGTCAGTTCTTCACATCAGGTGGCCAAAGTATTGAAGCTTCAGCTTCAGCATCAGTCCTTCCAATGAATAATCAGGACTGATTTCCTTTAGGATTGACTGGTTGGATCTCCTTGCAGTCCAAAGGTCTCTCAAGAGTCTTCTCCAACACCACAGTTCAAAAGCATCAATTCTTCAGCACTCAGCTTTCTTTATAATCCAAATCTCACACTCATACATGACTATTGGAAAAACCATAGCTTTGACAAGATGTACCTTTGTCAGCAAAGTAATGTCTCTGCTTTTTTTTACTATGCTGTCTAGGTTCGTCAAAGCTTTTCTTCCAAGGAGCATCTTTTAATCTCATGGCTGTAGTCACCATCTGCATGGTTTTGGAGCCCAAGAAAATAAAGTCTGCCACTGTTTCCATTGTTTCCCAATCTATTTGCCATGAAGTGATGGGACCAGATTCCTTGATCTTCATTTTTTGAATGTTGAGTTTTAAGCCAGCTTTTTCACTCTCTCACTTTCATCAAGAGGCTCTTTAGTTCCTCTTCACTTTCTGCCATAAGGGTGGTATCATCTGCATATCTGAGGTTATTGATATTTCTCCTGCAATCTTGATTCCAGCTTGTTCTTCATCCAGCCTGGCATTTTGCAAGATGTACTCTGCATGTAAGTTAAATAAGCAAGGTGGCAATATACAGCCTTGATGTACTCCTTTCCCAGTTTGAAACCAGTTCATTGTTCCATGTCCGGTTTTAACTGTTGCTTCTTGACCTGCGTACAGATTTCTCAGGAGGCAGGCAAGGTGGTCTGATATTCCCATCTCTTTAAGAGTTTTCCACAGTTTGTCGTGATCCACATAATCAAAGTCTTTAGCATAGTCAATGGAGCAGAAGTAGATATTTTTTCTGGAATTCTCTTGCTTTTTCTATGATCCAACGGATGTTGGCAATTTGATCTCTGGTTCCTCTGCCTTTTCTAAATCCAGCTAGAACATCTGCAAGTTTTTGGTTCACGTACTGTTGAAGCCTAGCTTGGAGAATTTTGACCATTACTTTGCTAGCCTGTGAGATGAGTGCAATTGTGCGGTAGTTTGAGCATTCTTTGGCGTTGCCTTTCTTTGGGATTGGAATGAAAACTGACCTTTTCCAGTCCTGTGGCCACTGCTGAGTTTTCCAAATTTGCTGACATGAGTGCAGCACTTTCACAACAGCATCTTTTAGGATTTGAAATAGCTCAGCTGGAATTCTATCACCTCCACTAGGTTTGTTTGTAGTGATGCTTCCTGAGGCCCACTTGACCTTGCACTCCAGGATGTCTGGCTCTAGGTGAGTGATCACACCATCATGGTTCTCTGGGTCTTTACATTCTTTTTTGTATAGTTCTATGTGTTCTTGCCACCTCTTCTTAATATCTTCTCTTCTGTTACTGAAAGTGAAGTCGCTCAGTTGTGTCTGACTCTTTGTGACCCCATGGACTGTAGCCTACCAGGCTCCTCTATCCATGGGATTTTCTAGGCAAGAATACTGGAGTGGGTTGCCATTTCCTTCTCCAGGGGATCTTCCTGACCCAGGGATTGAACCCAGATCTTCCGCCTTACAGGCAGACGCTTTACCATCTGAGCCACCGAGAAGTTCTGTTAGGTCCATACAATTTCTGTCCTTTACTGTACCCATCTTTGCATGAAATGTTCCCTTGGTATCTCTGATTTTCTTAAAGAGATCTCTAGTCTTTCCATTCTCTTGTTTTCTCCTATTTCTTAAGGTTTCCTGAAACCTTACCATCTGATATAAACAGTAGGCAAATTTGAGGATCTATTCTTCCAGACAGTTCTCTCTCCAGAAATATTCACAGAGGTTCAAATGAGCACAATTTTCCATCGATAGATCATGCCATAAGCATGTAGTTTTGCAATCTTCTCTTTTCAGTTCAATAATATGTCAGGTACATGTCAGTGAGTAGAGATGAATAGAGACGCACATCAGGCTTGGAATGGCCGCAGAGTATTGTGTCCATGTGTCAGAAAACACGTAGCCATTCTCCTGTGGATGGACATGTGGTTTGTTTCTAGCTACATTCTTTGGTGTGTTGGTGTGTTGGAAAATGAACATTCTGATGTAGTTCTATGAAAAACTCTGGAACAAAGTTTATTGGTTTGCCTTTGTTTTTGTAGAGTGAACAATGGCTGAACTTAGATGTGGGAATATGTGAGTGTGTGTATGTGTGCGTGTAAATGTGGGTCTTTGTGGATTGTAAGTGAAAGTGACAGTGTTAGTTGCTCAGTCGTGTCCAACTCTTTGCAGCCCCATGGACTGTAGCCCGCCAGGCTCCTCTGTCTGTGGAATTTTCCAGGCAAGAGTACTGGAGTGGGTTGCCATTCCCTTCTTGAGTTGTGGGTTGAATTTGATTTAAATAATTTAATTTGAAGAATTTTAACCCAATAGAGATCTTATCAAGCCTCCTCTTCTCTCTCTCTCTCTCTCTCACACACACACACACACACACACATACCCCATTTGAGGTGAGAGGTGGTGACAAAATCCTCTTGAGCAGAGCAGGGCAGGGTACTTGATGTAGCCGTGCAGCCAACAGCCAAGGTCAGATGTTGCCTGCCAGCTTGGGCTCTGAGCCCACAGTTTGCTCTTAACAAATGCCTGTGGGCAATGACCACACACACACTCACACACACACACACACACCACAGGCCAATCTCATTCTCCCTGCACGGAAGGCTCCAAGGCGGTAATGGAATCGCATGTCCAAAGGCAGGCATAATTGAATGGCTGAGGGCATTAAGTCCTTGATTAAACTGGTTGTTCATTTGAAGGGACAATTAACCCAGCTAATATTCCAGGCCAGCCCAGCAGGTCCGTCCCCATCAAAGGACATATTGAGCAGATAATAAAGTGGCTGTATCACCTTTATGAGGAGTAGGGCTCTGGGGTCCTTACCCAAGGCCCACTGCCCAGTCAGGCTGGGGCCATGGACCCTGCAAATCAAGGAGACTCCAAGTCCAGCCAGCCTAGGTTGTGTGAGCTTAAGTCTGTGAATAGACAAAGATGTTTCTTCTGGGGAAGTTTCTGCTCAGAGTTGAAATAACCTCCCACTCTGTGTCAGTTGCATCTACATATGATGCATGGAGCCTCAGTAGCCATCTTGTGACCATGTGGAGATCTCACTGGCTTTGCTCTACCTCAGGACCTTTTGCTGAGTCACAGCTTTCTTATTGTTTAAGCCACTTGAGCTGGGGCTCCCTGATGCAAGCAGCAGGAAGAAGCCTGGCTGATAAAGTAGGTTCTACTCATCACCCACCAGCTTCCTGGAGGAGTAGAAGTGAAGATGAGCAGAGACAGGGAAAATCTTCCTTCCCTTTCTCTTCCAATGCCTGATGCTAATCAGAGTTAGGTTTCCCCTAAAGCACAGATATTCCCAGTTGCCTGGATCCTAAAAGACAATCCAGTCACTCTTCTTGGTCTGGCTAGCCTATGGATACAGGTAAAGGGAAGCAGCGCCTGGCCCATGAGCGACTTAGGTCAGACAGGGCCAGAGAGTAGTGACTGGTCAATTGTCGGTCTTGGCCAGGGATCCCGCAGACTAACAGAGATCAAGAGTGGACAAGACTTGAAGTAGGTGGGGAGCTTGGTGGGCAACCCCAGCCCCAGCAGAAACAAGTAGAAATAAGCCCCATGATGGAAGCGTGTCACCATGCTGGGTACCATATAATGGGCTTTGCATGGATAGCTAAAATCATCTTCATCACACCTATGAGGTGGATGCCATTACCTGGTTTCTAGACAAAGGAATGGAAACCCAGAGGTATTGTGTTTTGTCCAGAGGCATATCTGAAGATGGAGGCTGATTAAAATTTAAGTTTGTAAAACTCCAAAGCACTTAACCACCCTGTGTCAACTTTCGAGTCCAGCCAATCAGCCAGCCACATACGTTCCTCCATTCATTCTGCAAAGACGATCTGACCCCCTGTCCGGGGATCCCCATGCTGGGTACTGTGCAGATGCCAAGATCTAAGTGATGACAGGCCCTGCCTTCCCCATGCCCTGGGTGGGGCAGTGGTACCTTTGGCAAAGGACAGATGACTTTATTCAGGCTCACAGTCAGTCTTTTCACACCATCCGGGCAGGACTTGGGAGGACACCACTTCCATTCTGACCCACTTTGGAATGTTCTGAGCCAAGAGATCACAGACCCTGCATCAGATCTGTATCTTGGCCCCATCCACTTCTTGTCAGTGTATCCTGGAGCAAAGTGCGCTTTCTCTGGGGCCTCAGTTTCCTCATATGCAGAGGTGGGATAAAAATAACTTGTGTGCTCTTCACAGGGGTTTTGGAAGCCTAAAGGGAGAGCCTTGTCTTAAAGAGCTTTGTAAACTCAAGCAGTAAATCCATTCACTCCCTGTTTGAGGAGGTGGTATTTTCCTTTTGAGTTGATTGTCAAGTCTCAGATAATAAAAAACCTTTAAAAGCTAAAGGGTCATGCATTTTAGACTGGTCCTGGCATAGGCCATCTGGGAACCCCTGGAGCCTCCCCTGTGTCATAGCCTACTACCCGACCTCTGTCAGAAGGGACCCCAGGGATGTGTCTGAGCTCCGACTGATAAGTGCAGGCTGTGTTTGCACAGTGATTTCATGACCGAGCTCTGGTTCAGGACCCTGCCCAGCCTTGCTGGCTCCTAGTTGTTCCCAAGAAGGACTGGTGTTGGATCTGGTGCTCTTTGGGGCTCTGCTTCCTAGAAGGTGTTAGAGAAGAGTATGTTTCTTTCTAGATGCAAAGGAGAATGAGCCTGACTCCCTCGTGGCTCTGGTGGGGAGCACCTTACCAGGCAAGGAGCAAAGGGGAGCACCTTACCAGGCAAGGAGCAAAGGGGAGCACCTTACCAGGCAAGGAGCAAAGGGGAGTTTACACTGCTTTACTCACAGCAAAAGGGCACCCTGTGCCTGGGGTGGGGGTCTATAGGAAGGCAAAGTGATCTGAAATTCCTGTTTTTAGAGAATCTATAGACTCCTGGGCTGACAAACCCTGTATTTAAAGGTTAAAAATACCCATTGTATAATAAGGTAGAGGTTGGCTTTCATTTATCTCTATTAAAGGCATTTATAAATGATTTATTGATTAAAAGGACGTGAAAAGAAAATCACCCTCTCCCCCACCCAAAACCTCATGTCACTATGATTTATCTGATATTAAGGTTTAGGATATCCTGAGCAAGAACTGTGGCTTAAAAAACGCAGAAATAAATTTTTCAATACCAAAGAATCAATGAACTCTCAGGCTGAGACACGAAGCAGTACGTGGAAAGAGCTTTGGAGGTCATATGACTAAGGAGCTGTGTGTCTGTGTGTGTATGTTTTACGTGCGTGGGTATGTATGTTGTGTGCATCTCTGTATGTATGCATGGATATAGGTTGTATGTGTGTCTTTGTGTATACGCATATATGTGTCTGTTGTGTGAGCATCTGTATGTGTGTGTGCCTCTGTGTTCAAGTATGTGTGTCTCTGTGTGTGAGTGAATGTGTCTGTGTTTGAGTGTGTCCGTGTGTATGTATATATGTATGTCACATACGTGTCTCTGTGTGTCTATGAGTCTGTGGAGTACGTTCCTGTGTCCATGTGTTCATGTGTCTGTATGTATGTGAGGGAGTGCATGTATTTATGTGAGTGAGTGTGTGGGTGTGTGACCTTGGACATGCGCCCTGCTCCTGGACTGCATTCTCACAATTATAAATTGAGGGGTGAGGCCCAGATGAATCTTGGTTCCTGGTGGGCATTGGCATGCTCAACTGCCCTGTGGGGCCTCTGACAGCATTAGTCTTCCTCTCGTGCTCTGGAAGGTCACCCACTGACCTTTCATCCTTCCTGCTTCCTAATGCCTGGGAAGTCCTTCTTGCTGCTCCCACGCAGCTCCAGCCTCCCCCAGGAGGCCTAGTCCTTCCTCTGTGGTGGGCTCAGCCATCTCTCATCCTTACACCAGGTGACCTTGGGACAGCCCCTGCTCCTCCCCTGACCCCCAGCTTTGATATTCTCAACATGCAAGCTTCGTCACTTCGCCGGTGAGTGGGTGGGAGCCAGGACATGGTTGGGGAACTGTCACACCACCACGCTCCCTTCTGGACAGGACACTCCTCCAGGACAGGGATGAGCATGTCAGGGTCCCCGCAGTGGCCCTGGGCTTGGCTTGGAGCAGAGCCGTGGAAGCACGTGCATGAAGAAGCTCCCCAGATTTAGGACTCCGAGCCCCCTTCTGTCTGTCTGCTTCTCTCACCTTGGTCGCACCACAAAATCCCCTGGGGATTGTTTATAAGTAAAGCTGCCCAGACTCCCCAGACCGAGGGAACCAGAATCTCAGGCATGAGGTCTGTCCATCTGCATTTTCACAGTTCCTCCATCACTCTAATGCACAGTGTGGATTGAGAACTGGTGCCCTAGTGGCCAGAAAACTTCTGCACTACAGACTAAGTCTCATGGAGGCTGAATTAAAGGTCTTTGGCTATCACTCTGCTTCCAAGTTTCCTGTTGCACTCCTAATAGACTTCAGGACCACCCTAGAGTTTCTGATTACAGTGGTCTGGCCCAGACCTGTAAATTGGCACTTAAATCAGCTCCCAGCTCCCTGGTGCTGACACAGGTGGTCCTTGGTCCTGGGATCCAGCGATGGAGGCTTAAGTGGCAGGACGATATCCAGCTCACATGCACACCACAGGCTGGGTTAGAATAAATGTCTGCTTAGGAAACCCTAGCTTCGCCCCTCCTCTGCTCCTCAACTCTCAGGCACTGTGTGGTTTTTTTTTTCTTTTTTAATTTAAATTAGTTTTTATCGAAGTATAGTTGCTTTACGATGTTGTATTAGTTCCTGCTGCTACTGCTGCTAAGTCACTTTGCAGCAAATTGTATCAGCTACGTGGGGACATTTACTCCCTCCCTTTCTGATATCCTTCACACTCAGGTCACCACAAAGCCCGGAGTAGAGTTCCTCGCAAAAACTCAGACATGACCGAGCGGCTAACACACACTCACCGTGTGCTATACAGTAGGATCTCATTAGTTATCTATTTTACACATAGTATCAAAAACGTATATATGTCAGTCCCAACCTCCCAATTCCTCCCGCCCCCACCTTTTCCCCTTGGTATCCATGCATTTGTTCTGTACGTCTATGTATCTATTTCTGCTCTGCAAAGATCATCTATATCATTTTTCTAGATTCCACATATGTGCATTAATCTACAATATCTGTTTTTCTCTTTCTGACTGACTTCACTCTGCATGACAACCACATCTCTGCAAATGACCCAACTTCATCCCCTTTTAAGGCTGAGGAATATTCCATTGTGTATATGTGCCACATCTTCTCTACCCATTCCTCTGTTGATGGACATTTAGGTGGCTTAAATCTCACATATTCTTTGAAAGCCAACCTGATATTTTGTTCTTTCCTTCATTCAGTGGCCCAGATGCTGAGACCCTAATCCCTAAAGCAGCATATACAGACCTGTGGGGTTGGGTCCCCTAAGGGGCTCACCTGGAAGCCTCTCCCACGCTGCAGGACCCTGCAGGGGCAGTTCTCTCTGCTCTGCTCACTTTTGCCCATCTCCCCACCTGGCTGAGCTCGAATCCCTGCTACCCTCTCAGTCAACTACCCCTCTCAATTCTCAGTGCCCCAGGCACAGACCCAAAGTTCTCCACCAAAGCAGAGGCTTCAGGAGGGCAGGGGTGGGTCAGCTCTGCTCACTCCCCTATCTGGCACCCACACGTCTGCCCAGGGCCTGCCATGTAATAGGTGCTTAATAAATCTTTGCAGAAGGGATAGATGACACAGCATAAACACACACTGCTGGCGATTGTTACCCTGAAGAGGTTTTCCAGCTTCACCAGGTGAGCAGGCCGGGAACGTGTAATTGAAGATGTTGAGAAAGTACGGAATGGCAGTCATATCTTCTGTGCCTGCACATAGGGTATGGTAATCAGGGGCTGCATCCCATTAAACCATGGGTTTTTCCCAACAATCATGCAACGGCACCTGGGAGTCTGGGTTGTTCTCCCTGGAATACAGCCCTCCTCCACGTGCTTCAGGGTTTGGCCATGCTCAGAGATGAGTGCCCATGGGAAAGGGGAGAGAGAGAGAGTAAATTGTCTGGGATTTGACCAGAGTAGGGTTGGGGGGTGATAGAAAGAGAATGGGTCTGAGTCAGACAGGAGTGGGTTCCAATCTAGACTCCGCCCTTGCCTTTTCTTGCCAATCCTGTGAACTGGGCCAGTTCCTCGTTGTCCTCCTCACTCATCCCAATGGGAATGATGCCGATGACCCTACAAGCTTGGGGCTGGGTTCCCAGGGGAGGGACAGAGTAGCTGGGGCTGCAGTGAGCTTTGCTTTCACCTTCTCAAAGCAATTTTTCTTTAGACGTCGTCTCCTCCTCTTGCTAGGGTGGGGCATACAGTTGGTGCTTAATAAAATCTTGATGGCTTGGTGAAACACCCAGCCCAGAGACTGGCAGAGTAGGTACTCAATAGTTCCTTTACCCTCCTTGAAATGGCGCTGGGCTGAGACTTGGGTGGGATCCCAGCCCGGCTCTGTGCGTGTGTGTGTGTGTATGTGCGTGTGTGTATGTGTATGTGCGTGTGTGTGTCCTTCCATCCCTGTGAACTTGAGTAACCTCAGGCCCATTTTCTGGGCCTCAACCTCTTGCCAAGTCAAAGGAGACAGCTGAATTCGAGACTATTTGCCCTGTTTTGTGTTCTATTTTGCCTCATTAGAGAGGATTCTGCCCAGAAGCGGTGAGATCCCAAGGGGGCCCCCAGGGACCCCAGGAGGCTGGTGTAGACCAAGGTGTTGGCTGCCAGTCCCAATCTGTCTGTGTTCCTGGCCTGCAGGAAGGGGGGCGGTGTTCTTTTCTTACCTGCCGATAATAGAAATCCTCTCCTTCAATTGAGCTGTTTCCTTCTTTTGCCCTAAGCTATGAAGAGTAGATTGGATGAAAATTATCAAGCCTCCTCGTCTAGAATAAATATTCTTGAAATGGAGCAAGTTATAAATAAGCAAGCAGCAATATCCTGTGTTATGAATATATAATTTCCATCCTTAATAGCTGACTGGGCCCCAGGGACCGTCTGAAAATGGCCTGTCTGGTCCTGATATTTTATGTTTTTTTTTAAAAGACTCCCAAACTTTTGTATCTAAGCCCTTAGAGAATTCAGTCTCTGGGAGAAATCATAAGAGTGAACCTTAGAGTAAGTCCATGTACCGAGGGCAGGCATTTTATTTTTAAAAAGCTTGAGGGGGGGGATGCAAAAGCTCACCCAGAATCAGAGAATGAAGCCTGGGTGGGGCAGCAGAACTTGGCTTGTCTCCTGTCCTCCTTTCTCATTTTATAGAAGTGGAGGTCCAGAGAGGTGAAGCGACTGGCCCAAAATCACACAGCAATGAAGAACATTCTAGAAGTCTAGAATTCAGGCCTGTCTGGTTCACCAGGCTGTTAGCTGGTTTTCCCTTCCAAGAGGCTGAAGGGAGAGCCTGGGGATTCCCTATTCTGGAGTCCACAAAAGTTACCAGGATGACATTTTTATAAGTTTCTAAAAAATATTTATTTGGCTGCATCGGGTCTCAGATGCTGCACACAGGACCCCCACTGACGTGGGCAGGATCTTCATCGCAGCACGTGGAATCCTTCTAGTTGCAACCCTTGAAATCTCCAGCCGTGGCATGTGCGATCTAGCTGCTGGACCAGGGATTGAAGCCAGGCCCCTGCACTGGGAGCGTGGATTGCAGTCACTGGACCACCAGGGAAGTCTCTGCCAGGATGATTGACAAGGAGGTTTGCTTCCTGTGGCAGGCCAAGCTCTGGATGAGTGGAGTTGCCTTGGCTCAGAGGCAAGACTGTGAAGTCCAGAAAGAACTGGGGGCTGACATTTCTTGCTTAGACCTTCTGGGCCGTGTCTGCCTCTCAGTCTGTCATTTAAAGCCTCAGACCCTCTTCCTTTCTATTTCTGCAGCCTGATGCCAAGGATTACTGCAGATTCACATCACTCCTGCCTGGCAGGAAGGCAGAGTTGTGGAAAAACAATGGGTTGTCAGACCTCACAGATCCCAGTGGTCATTGGCTCCTCTACTTTCTAGCTCTGTGATGCTGAATAAACTGGCTGACTTCTCTTAGCCTCAGTGTCCTCGTCTGTCAAATGGGAATGGCAATGACTGTGGGAATTAAGTGAGATAATGTGTATAAGGTACCCGGGATGAAGCCAGGCAAGAACCAGGTGCTATGAATCCCATCTGTCCTTCCAGGGCTGCCAGCTCTTCTTCCCAGCCTGCAAGGCTAGAGCTGTGACTGCCCTTCACTTCAGACCAGCCTCCAAGAGCCCCAGGTTTGAATGAGCCTCATGATTTTGTGTTCATTCATCTCATATCCCAGAGAGAATGAACCTCCCTGAGTCACATGTCCTCCTCCCAAGTCCCCAGCAGTGTATAGTGCTGGCCACATGTCGGTGTTAGATTCAGGATACCTTGAGTAAGTGCTTGATGAGTGCTAGGTACCAGCTCTAATGATGGTTATCAGCCATCAAGCAGGACTATGTGTTATCCAGGCTTCTCAGGCGGCTCAGTGGTAAAGAATCTGCCTGCCAATGCAGGAGACACAGGTTCGATCCTTGGGTGGGAGGAGAAGGAAATGGCAACCCATTCTAGCATTCTTGCCTGGGAAATCCCATGGACAGAGGAGACTGTCCATGGGGTCACAAAGAGTTGGCCATGACTGAGCGACTGAGCATTGGCATCAGCATGTGTTATTCAGAAATGCATTGACTCATTTAATCCCTGTTGTTATCCCCATTTTACAGATAAGTCAAGGGAGATTTGCCAAGGTGATTTGTAACTTGCCCAAAGTGATGTGGCTAGTCATGGCAGGGCTAACGCCAACCTAATGCCAAGCCTCTTTTCTCTCCTCTCCATTGCCTTCCTGCAGGATAAACTGCTTTCTCTAGGATCGGAGTAAAACTGGAAAACGAATGAATTCAGCAGCGGGTTTCCTAATGGTGGGAGCAGGGGCGGGTGGGGGAGATCGTAATGGCTGTGCAGTGTGCGTGTTAAAATGGAAATGTCCTCTCTTGTGGGTCTCGAGGTACACTCGTAATTATGAGCCAGAGTCTGAGGTTCTGATTTTGATGGCATTAGCTTTAATGGCTTTCTTTTTTTTTTTTTTAAGCGGTTTAATTACTAATCAGTGCTGCCTTGCAAGCTAATATGAGACGTGCACTTTGCATTTGGGGACAAGGGTCCTCCTTGGAGGGCAGCTGAGAAGCCTGCCAGGGGCTGTATGCTGGGCCAGCTGGTCACCCCCACCCTTCCAGGTTCCCCCACCTGAGTCTCCAACCCTCTCTGCTATTTGATGCTTATCTCTGAAATCACAGAATCCCATCATATCTGGGAAGAAGCTTAGCAATTGGCTAGCCTGGCCCCCCACAAAAGGGGAAACTGAGGGCCCAAGAGGTGCCATGATTTACAGTGACTAGAATATGTGGGGCACCTTTCTTACTTGCTAATTGATTTCTATCAGGTATACTCGTTTGCATTCCCAATTTCAATAGTCAAAAACTTTCCAATGCTAAAACCTCATTTTCTGAAGCTAATTTAGGTCTCATTTTCATTAATAGCTTGGCAACAATCATGCAGTGGAAATTTCTCCCAGGTCGAAGAAAGAACCTCGGCCAGGGAATCAGGGTGTCTGCTAGCTCTTGCTGTGTGTCTCCGGACAAGCTGAGTCACCTCTCTGGTCTGTGGTTTTCCTCCATAGTCAAATGAGGGGATTGACTTATCTCAGTGCTTTTCCAAACACTATTCTATAAGCCACTCTGTAAAACAGAGCATGCAACAAGATGCAAACATTTATTATTCAGAAGAAAAAAATTTTGAAAGGTGACACGGCCTAGTAAGTTGGGATGACGCTGGATTCAGGTTAATCAAGTTGTTTTTGTTCGCTTGTTGTTGTAAGGACACGGGTACCATGTGCCTGCATAATGTAAACACAGCACCTTGTGACCCCCTTAGAGGAGGCTGTCTTTTTGTGGCATCCTATCAATGTTTTTTGGAGCACCAGAGTTCCCAGGAGTGTGCAGTGGGAAACCCTGGAATGGATAGGGCTCACTCTGCCCTTACTCTTGGGGGTTTCTGCGATTCTGAGAGGCAAAAAATAAAGGAGACACCCTTAAGACATCTTCTTAGCTTTAAGATTTGGACCACTCACTGCCCCCACACGTCACCATGCTCTTGTTAGGGCTGACCTACAAACTCAATATCCATCTCAGAGCTTTGATTTTGCTACTCCTTGACTAGGAAACCTGGGCTGACCACACCAATGCTCACCGCGCCCAGCCTCACTGCCCAACCAACCTTTGCTTCCCCTCAGCCCAACAGGCTCCTCCAGACAAACATCGCTCCTTCCCCACACACTCCAGTCCTGCCCCTACACGAAGCCTTGCTCAGACGCAGAGGTCTCAGAGTCCTGGAATGAGCCCGGGCTTGAAATCAGAGCCAGAATCAAGTTCTGTCTTTGCTGCTTTCTTGTTTTATGGTTCTGGATCAATATCTGAGATAATTGTGGCACGACTGCCTAGCTCTGGGGTAAAGATGAAAAGGACCTGATATTTTGCCTTGACCTAAGTCCGCTGGAGGCAAACCCAGAAGCGAAGCTTTGTGTCCCACAAGCTTTTTTGAAGGAGTGCAACTCCAGGGACTCAGGAGTGAGGGCAGTGATGAGCGAGGCTGGAGACAGGAAAAGCCAAGAGACTCCAGGCATACAGGGGCTTCCCTGGTGGTTCCATGGTAAAGAATCCGCCTGCCTATGCAGGAGACGCGGGTTCAATCCCTGGGTCAGGAAGATCCCCTAGAGAAGGAAATGGCAACCCACTCCCACATAATTGCCTGGGAAATGCCAGGGACAGAGGGGTCTGGCACATTGCAGTCCACAGGGTGGCAACAGTTGGACACAACTTAGTGGCTGAACAACACAACAGGTGTACAAGAGACTGTGGGTCACTCAGTCGTGTCAAATGCAACTGACTGGCTGATCCCACGAAAAGGTCTTTCAAAAGGCTATACGGTGACTGCATCTTAGAATGGTCCATCCTGGGGAGGAAGGGAGAAGAATGTACTCAGGAGCTCCTGTATCTCATGGTTCATAGGACTGCCTGGGGCGGGTGTTTACTCTTACATGTTTCCTGGTGGAACCAGTGTGGGTGCTGTGTGGATCTTGTTGATTTCAGGACTCAGCATCAACAGGAGCACCACAGAGCATGGGTGGTATGTGTATGGCACAGACTTGAGATGACATGCTTTGGAGTCTTGCCTACGTTAATTTATCAGAGTCACACAGAGCTGGCTGCTGCGGTGAAATGTGGTGGGAACAAGCGTCCAAGACCCTGGAGATGGGTGAGTCTAGAGGCTCTGAAGTGGTGCATTAGTATCTGTACTTCGACCCTGTTGGCCCCCGATCTTCTTCCACCTTCCTGCGTCCTGATCCCATACTATACCTGGGGCCTCCCTTTTCAGTGAAGATGGGATGTTCTTGCTTCAGTCCCATCCAAGAAGAGGATATAAATCTGATTAGTTAGAGTCTCCTTCCAATCTCAGAAATTTTAAGGCAAAAGGGTCATTGAAATGAGGCACAGTCTGGGCTGCTGTAACCCTAATGGATATTCATTGCCTCTTACCTTCGCTGTTCAATCTTCATGTCCCTCATTCTCAACCAGCAATTTGACTGATCTGTGTTGTTTACCTGGGCAGGAAGTGGGGGAGGGATGACCTAGACCATCATCCTGAGCGGTCTGAGCTGCTATTGCTGCAATTGCTCATTTATAAACTCTCTGCATCAGGCAAGGGGGCACCAAGACAGCCCCAGAGAAAACTGTCCCCTTTGGCAGCAACAACCCTTGCCCCTCAAAGCCATCAGTGTCGATCACCCTGTGAGTATGGGAACTCCTCTCCTCGTTTGCTGGTCCATTGACATGAGCATGTAACGTGACAACTGGCAGTCACAGCCTTTAAGTCCAGTGGGACTCTTACAGTGTCACCTGCAGAAGTATTAGCCCCACAATAGAAATGTCAACTGCCCGGAGACCAAGACCCCTCCACTCATAGAGCCTAGGTTTTGTTGAGATAGGGAGTGTAAATTCTACCCGAGGGTCACCAGGAGTGATGGCAACAGCAGATGAACTTACAGCCCTTGAACAGCCAGACCCGTGAATTTCAGCAATGGGAGCAGCACCATTCACTGCCTATTGCTTAGGTGCTTAGACCACATCCTAAAGGGCAGTATTCCAACCCCACAGGGCATTGTCCGCAAGCTGCTCCGTAGCTGAGCCTTCACAGGCCACTTCACTTTGTAACCAGCCCCTGCTTCTGGGTAATGGGTTAGACATTCCATCAGGCTTCCTATGGTGGTGCTGGCGAGAGTGCTGAGGGTAGACAGGATAGTTCTCCCCCGGGTCCAGTGAGGATGAATTGCTGTTGCCTCAGGGATAGGAAGGCTCCAGCATGACCAACTCATCAGCAACTGATGGGCTAGTCTTCTGTATAGATGACTTCACGTCAAGGGCTCAGGGACACCACTTGCTGTTGGCAGATTGGACATCGCACAGGGGCAGTCATGAGCTTCACCTTAGAGAGAGGGACCCCCAGTGCTGGGGGCATTCATGGCTCCCATCCTTGCCATCATGGCTGATGAAGTGGCTGGGGATAGGGTGGCTGACACCCACAGGCTGAGTTGTCCTGCTTTCCCGGTTGTTAAGCATCTCCCTCCCAGTGGGCATTAATGCAAGAACCCAACACCTCCCTTGTGTGCCTATTCCTGTCGGTCTTTTCATGTACCTTTTTCTCAGACATTTTTCACCCTAGTCTTCCAATGTTCGTTTTTCCAAGCCTTGACTAATGAGCCAAGCCATTTACTGCTGCATCTTTGTGAGTACTTTCCTGAGATCATGGTTCCCTGCAGCTCTGCCCACAGGGGGTTACCTTTCATTTCTGTCCCCTCGGGCCATCCAGACTAGATCTGCAGCATGGTCTGAAAAGTCTCTCTCCAACTAATGATGACACATCATGGTGACCCATCTGTGAACCAGGCCAAAGTTTTCTCCTTCCCCATCAGATGATCAGAGATACACCTGCCCCTTTGAAGTTATAGGTGTTCAGTGAGACATGTTGAAGCACATGCATCATGTGTAACAGCCCGGGTCACATGCTCTTGTATTTTACTCTTGTCTTCTGGACGTGAATGTGCTTGATCCCAAGTGTACCATTTCTGTCGTAATCACACTACCCAACCTGATGAGCTGGCACATCCAACACCAGCTTATGATGGTAAGGTCCAGTCCCCCAGTCACTCAGTGTTCCATGTCAGTTTCAAGTGGTACCCAGAGCAAGACATCTCAGCAAAAAGAGGAAAGGCCTTGCTCTGGAATCCCAGGGTTCTGTCCCCATAGACTCCACCCAGCATCCTTTCCTGCCATGGAGAATGCCTTCTAGCATTGCCTTGCCTTCTAGCACCACTGGACCTTCTAGGTCAGATGGACCCAGTGACAGGCAGCTCAAACCAGAGTCTGGATGCACAGCAAAGCCCTGTCTTGATCTCAGAAGGTTACTTTGCTTTAATCATGTGCAACTTACCAGATCTAATAGGATATTAATTGTATGTTTGCTGCTTTTTTTAATTTAATTTTTTAATAAATAATACATTAAAGTAGTTTCAAAGTTAAAAACATTGGATTTTTAACTTTGGATATAAAAAGATATTCAGTAAGCAGCCTCCCTTCTACCATTAACTTCCTTTCCGGCAGAAAACCTCTGTGCCTAGCTTCTTATGAATACTTCCAGAGATATTTTATGCACACAAAAGCAAATAGAAGCATGTGCACATGAGTGTATATGTGTATCTTCCCATCTCCCACCATTTATCAACACAACTGATACTTTACACTTCCACCCCTGACTTGTTTAACTCAACAGTATAGTCTATACACCTTCACACAGCTGCACATAGAGAGGTTCCTCACTGATCTCAGAGCTGTTTGGGAGTCCATTCAGTGGATGTTACATCAACAATTTAACCCTTCTCCTGTTGATGGATATGTAGGCTGTTTATAGTTATTTGGAATCACAGAGAGGACCACAGTGCATAACTCCCTCCACATGGAAGTACAGCTTCCCAGGAGGTGTGCATGTGTAATTTTCAAATGACTCCACTTGAGGTTCACATTACTTCACACTCCCACCAGTTTCACAGATGTGTGCTCATTTTTGTGCACCGCCACTCTCAGTGGGTGTTTTAATCTTTGCCAATTTGATTAGAAAAAAAATATTATCCTGGCATATTTTGTTTGTAGGCTATTTAATCAAATTCTGGTGGTTTGTGCCTTGTGTCACTAGTCAGATTTAAAGCTAGTTGGGCTTCCACAGACTCTGTATCTTCTGCCTTGATGTATAACCTCAGAAATGAGGAGGAGAGCAAGAACCATCTCTAACTTGTTTGTGGCTCTCTTCCTGGTTCCAAGCATGGTCTGTGGCAGATAGTGAAAGTGAAAGCTGCTCAGTCGTGTCCAATTCTTTGCAACCCCATGGACCACACAGTCCATGGAATTCTTGAGATCAGAATACTGGAATGGGTAGCTGTTCCCTTCTCCAGGGGATCTTCCCAACCCAAGGATTGAACCCAGGTCTTCTGCATTGCAGGCAGATTCTTTACCAGTTGAGCCACAAGGGAAGCCCAAGAATACTGGAGTGGGTATCCTATCCCTTCTCCAGCAGATCTTCCCAACCCAGGAATAGAACCAGGGTCTCCTGCATTGCAGGCATATTCTTTACCAACAGATGCTCAATAGATATTTGTTGAGTGAATGAATGAATGGATGGATCAAATATGGTGCTGGTCACACCTGTCCAGCAGTTTATAGATTCAAGATTACTTTCCCCTGTTTTTGCAATTCCATCCTTATTAGTCTTATAAGGGGGTGCTAGAGAAGATGATGATAGCCTACTCTGCACAAAGCCCTATGCACTAGCATCTCACCTTTAGACCCTGCTGAAAGAACAAGGCTGTGTCTCTGTGTTTCATCCTATGGAGTTCCCCATGTCCTTTGCCTGATTGGACCAAGAGATAGGTACCTGATACAAAGCTATCTTACTTAAAGACTGGCCAGCAACATATAACCTATGAGAACTAGCTGGAAGAGCTGGGCTGGGCCAGTCAGGACTAGGGAATGGGATTCTGAGTGGAGGGGATGCAAAGCTGAAAGGTCGAGAAATAGAATTTGAGTCATGGTGGCCCACTGTGGGCCTTAAAGCAGCTATGAGCTGTGATGGAGGCCCAGGAAAGCTCTGAATGAGCAAAGAAAGCTGGACCGATTCCCCAAGAGAAGTGATTCCCTCATGTGATCCAGAGCTGTGTCCGTTACTGGTGGCTTTCCAGTTGAGCCTCAGGATTTCTGGAGGTGAATTTGGGATTCTGTCCTTAGATTTCCATGAGACACCCGAGTGACCTGACAATAAGCACTTCTTTACTTGAGCTGTTTGCCCTGAGTCTCTGTTTCTCGTCATCAGAAGTCCCAGACTGGCTCCCATTTCACCATGTGGGCTCTGAGGCTCTGAGAAGTGGAGTCCAAGTTCTCTCCCTGCCATGTCAGTGGGCTCAATGCCTTGCACATGACAGACAGCTCGTATTTGGCAGCAGTGTGATTGGTTGATTGATGTCTCGGTTGCTTAATTTAAAGCAATAACAGCCCTTAGCAGAGTGTGTTTTTCAAAGATGGTAGCAACTGTAACTCCCACCCTACATGTTCTTGGGCAATGCAAACTTGCCACTCGCCTATCCCTTATCCATCTCCCTTAAACTTGGGCTGATCTTAGTAACTCCCTTGGGATCCACAGAACGTGGCAGAAACGATACTGCACGACTTCCAAGGTTATGTCATAGGAAACCTTGAAGCTTTTGCTTGGTCTCTTGGAACGCTGACTCCCACGGTGACTAGCCCCCTCGGAATCTAGCCCTCAGGGTAAGAGATGCCCCAGACTCACAGAGAGGCCACATGGGAGTGTTCTGATGATCAGCTCAGCTGAACCCAGGCTTTGAGATATCCCAGCCCAGGTACTGCACAGGTGGGTGAAGGAGCTTCCAGCTGAGTGCAGCCCCCAGAAATTCAGGATTTGAATCTTCCCAGCCAAAGGCTGAGACCCCAGATGTGGCGGAGCAGAAACAAGCATCTCCACTGTGTCCTGCCTGAGTCCCTAAGCTCCAGAAGCTCTGAACTTAATAAATTGGGCTTTGTTTCACCCTGCTAGGTTTTGGGGTATCTTTTTCCTAAAACAAAAGGTAACTAAAATAGATGACTGGAACAGAATTTCTTTTCCCTAAAATCATGATTTCACCTCCTATTCATGTCCAGCTAACAGTTAACAGATGAATTCTAAATCCAGAAGAGATTTCCTTGAGTCCATAACAAAGGCAGAGTCTTTCCAAGACTGGGACTGGCTATAAAAAGAAGGTCCCTTGACTTTAAGCCCAGGAGAGCTTTGTTCCTTAAAATTGGTGAAAAGAGGTTTCCTGATACCTGAAGAAGTGACATCTGTTTCTCAAGTTAAATACACACACACACACACACACACACACACACACACACGATGTGTACTGTTTCCTGTGCAGACAACATGGGCTCAGTTTTCCGGGAAACAGTTATCCAGTCAGGAAACTCTCCAGTCAAGAACTCTGGCCACTTATATAGCTCTGGGGAGGGCACTTGGGCACAAAGGTTGGCAGAGGGGCCGGCTCCTCCAGCAAGCACCCTCATGTGGATTTGTAACCACCAAGGAGCCCCCAACACTGACGTGTCCTCCTAAGAACACTGCAAACTCTGACTCTGCACAGCGCTTTGCAAACTATAAAGAACTCTCCAAATGCTCAGCTGTGAGCCTGGAGACCAGACTCCCGGTGAGCAGCTTAGGGTGCAGGAGACTATGACAGAAAACCAGGTCTCCCTAGCAGGTGGCCGTGGGGGAATGACCCACTCAGAGCACCTTCCCTGTGCTCAGCGCTTTAGACTTTGCACAAAGACCTGCCTGTCTGGCATTCATAGAGCCTCTCTCCATCAGGAGAGAATAGTGATTTCCATTTTGTTCATGTGAACTTGAAGCTGAAAGGAGCTGAAGGCTATTCTAAGGACCGTATAGCCATTAGGTGGGAGGACCAGGATGAAACCTGGTTCCCTTATTGCTTGTCGTGTGGCTTTTGCACTGAGCTTGTGGTCATCATGCCTCACATTTGCAGAGTGCTTCATGGTGGACAAATGAGTCCTCATGCAGTGCCTCCATGAAGCCACAGGATCTGCCTTCTATCTCCACTTTAGAGACAAAGAACCTGCCCCAGAGTGAATTGCCCCAGTCCCACTGCGAAACAAGTGGCCCAATCAGGCTCTCAGCCAGGTCTCCTGGCTCCAGAGCTACTGGCCCTTCCGTGCCGCTGCTTCCAACACACAGGCACATCACTGAAAGCTTGGCCTGGCTTCTGAGAAACACCCGAGCCTGGGCAAAGAGGTCACTGCCAGCAGCCTTTTACAGTGATGTTCCTGTGGTTTTTCAACATTTATTAAATAGCCACAGCGTGTAAAGTGCTGACTAGCCGGTGGTGACCACCTCTGACTGACGTGATATTAAAAGGCAGCCGTGACTCGGGCACCAAAGGGCTGGACACACCAGTGTCGGGTCTCCCGCTGTGCCCGCTGCCCTTTCCCAGGCTCCAGGGGCATCCACACCCACCCACCCCCACATCAGAAGGGCTGTGAGCGGGTCTTCTGTGAGCCCAGGTGCAGCCTCCAGAAAGCAGAAACCCTCAGGGCTGCGGCGTGATTAAACTCTGTGTTGTGAGAAAGTGACACTGTGATCTGATTCATACCAGTAAATATGTGATTTACATTTAATTCTGAGTAACCTTTCTGGGCTCGGCGAGGTGTGAAGGAATCTGATGGGGCCGGCTCCATGGAGGGGGAGGCAATTCATATTCATTAAGACCTCCACATCAGCCGGCTGAAGGCTGACGGCTCCCCAGCCCGCCCTCCTCCCGCTCGCCCTCCAGGGTCACGGCTCCAGGGAGACCCGCAGTCACACTGGCTGCCACCTGGGGCGGCAGGTGTGGGTAGCCTTGAGGGCTGGAGGCTCGAAGAGAGATTCAGAGGAAAATAAACAGCGGGTCCACGGGCAACACTGTCCAGGCTGACAGCACTCCAGATTGCTGCATTAGCTGTATTGATCTCTTGAAGGTGGGAGGGTATTGATTGAGGGGGTCCCAGCCGTCTCCTTTGTACATATTTACACGGCACTGTTCAGCCACCTCTGGTTCACACAGGTCTGGGTAGAGAGAGACATGCCAGGGAAGGAAGGCCGGCGTCTCTGGGCTGAGAGCAAGGGAGGTATTTCTGGCCCCCAGACTACATATTTGAGGTTTGATTACCTGAGCTGGGATCTCTGCAAGTGTACATGACCTGCTGAGTTTGGGAGGCAAAAAGAAGTGCCCGGAGGGGGAAAAAAATATGCTTCTCCCTTGGAGGGAGGCCCAGACACTCTGAGACCCTCAGCTTGCCTGTCCTCTTAATGGGAATGTCTGTAATGAGTAATAAGACTCTGAGAGCTGCTGTCTGTTGAATGCTTACTGGATGCCAGGCGCCAGGCAGCCTTGTGCACCCTATCATCCAACCCTTTCACCAGTTTCTGAAGGAGCCAGTGCTCTTACTCCCACTTTGAGGATGAGGATCCCATCATGATTATGATTCGAGATGGTGAGCCCTACGGGGTATCAGACCAGAGTGGGGTGGCAGCGGGTCATGGCCGGTTAGAGGGGTCCCTTACCCTGTTGGACTATGGACCTCTGGTCAGTACCTCACTAGAATCGTTTTTTATTTGCATGAGCCCTATTTTCCCAACCACCCAAGGCCTGATGCCTTTGAGTAACTAGAAGAAATGAGAATATAGCCTCTGCCCGTCCCCGACTAACCCCACCGCAGCCTTTGGCCCCAGTTGGGGAATGGACCACCCAGAAACCCTTCAGGAAGAGAAGGTCTGGACACTCTGAGGATGCAGATTCAGGTGGTGGGTGAGGCCCCAGTGGCAACATATGGAACTCTCTAGGCAAGGATGGCTTGGCTCCTTTCCGGACTGCAGACTTAGGGTGGCGGCTCTGCAGACCCATCCACCCATGTGGCCTGGGAGCTGCGTGAGGGCAGGGTGGTGGCCCTCAGGACCAGACAGTGGCCCCAGTGCTACAGGCACTCAGGAAGGTCTTTTGGAATAAGTGCTCCTCGATTGTCTCACCGAAGTTTAAGTGGGGAAAGTAAAATGAGGGTGGTGCGGAGATTCCGCCTAGGTCTCCACTGTGGCCGCCCACCAGCAGCAAAGCAGCAAGCACCCTAGAGGCGTGTTCCTTGGACACAATGATGCACCCTGGGCTCTGATCTCCAGGCTGGTCACTGGACAGGGCAGCTGTGGGAAGAGGACATTGGACCCTCTGGGCTGAAAAGGGTTAGGAGTGAGCCAGTGTGGAGCTGTGAGAGGTGCCTGGCCCAAGAGAGAGCTAGGGAAGATGGGAGCTCTGGGAAATCCCCTGGGGTGAGGGACGGCTGAACTGGAAGCTGAGGGTAGACAGAGCACCTACCAGCTAGGCCACGAGATGGGGAAGATGGATCATGAGAGAATTAGAAACCCCAGGGCAGGCAGTGGTCATGTGTGAAAGGACAGGGGAGAGTACACTTGTCCCAGGTACAGGACATGTTGGGAACACTGAACTTCCTTCTGAGGGTGACAGGGAGCTAGTGAAAGTTTGGGCAGAAGACTGTTAGAATCCAGGAGGCATTTTGAAAGCTCACTGTAGCTGTTCTGCAGGGTCCTAGGAAGGAGGGAGCCTGGACAGGCAATGGAAGCCATCAGCTGGGGGAGGCCTGGGAAGGATGAGGGAAGCAGGCTGGGCAAGGGAAGGATCAGAAGCAATAGCTGATCTGCCTGTAAAATGTGAACAGCATCCAGGATGGTGCTCTGGTTTCTGGCCTTTGCAAATGGGAGGAAGTGGTACCCATTCCTGGCCCAGAAGACCTTTGGGAGGAGGGATGATGTGCTCAGTTGTGGACCCACTGAATGTGAAGCACCTGGTAAGATGTCTGGAGGGCAGCAGAATGCTGACTTTAGGGGCAGGAGAGAGGTCCACATGCATAGGTGTGGGGGTCATATCCGCTCAGAGGTGGCAAGTAAAGATGTGGGAGCCAAGAGCAGACCTCTAAGCAACACCACGTGTAGGAAGAGAGGATGCTGTGCCCGGATGGTGCTGCCAGCAGCCAGGGGGTGGGGCATGTGGGGAGACAATGGTGTCCGGCAGCCAAGGCGAGAAAGTGTGTCAGGAAGAGGAAGTGGTCGGCAGCCTCGGCTCCCGCCCGCAGACCATGTGGGATGTGGAGTTAAAAGTGTCCACTAGATTTAGCAACAAAGAGGTCAGAGGTGGCTGTGAGAGGCCAGCCCCTGGGGCCTGGAGGGGCCGAAGCCAGACTGAGGGAGGTGGGAGGTGAGGAAGTGGGAAATGCAGACACCCCTGGTTAAGAGATTTGGCTGTGAAGGGAAGGCCAGGGCGGGCTGATAGCTGGCCCTGAAAGGGGTGTTTTCAAGACAGAAGAGGCTGTTGCCCAGGCGCCAGGAGCCAGGTTGAGGATGCAACAGATAAGGGGCTAATGGGTTGAATGGGTGTCTGCGGAGGTGTGGGTCCGGACTGGGCAGGGGAACCTCTGCAGTGGAGGCAGGAGGGATGGGCGTGGAGACACACCCATCTGCAGGTTTTGCAGTGAAGACAGGGCGAGTGGGTCCCACTGTGTAGGAAGCTGAGTCCTGGGATCCTGTGCCATCGGCACGGCCCTGTTCCTTGGTTCTCTTTGAGGACCGATATCAGCCCCACTCCTGAGAGCCAGCAGGGAATCAGTGAGCTGGGGGCCAGGGAGCAGCAAGGATGCTTGTGTGTGTGTGTGTGTGTGTGTGTGTGTGTGTGTGTGTGCGCGCGCACTGGCACATGCATGCAAGCTTGGGGAGGCTGAGGGGAAGGAGTTTCACTGCAGGGGGTTGAAAAAAAAGGCACAAAAGCCCAGAAAAAGGAATTCTTCGCAGGCCCATGAGGCCCAGGGCCTGAGATGGAGCCAGTTTCCTCTGCAGGGAGCCTTCAGCTCGTGAGTGAGTAATTAGGGATAATAATAGCAAGATGGACTGGTTTTTAATCTGTGCTTGACATCTGCCATGCAAAATGTCACGGAATGACTGTGTGGAGGAATGGGTCCCCAGATGGGCGTCGTCCTGGGCCAGCTGATCGCACCCTCCCCCTGCCCACCTCCCTTCTCCATTGTCCAGAACGAGACCTCTCTCCTCCTACAGAAGCCACCAGACGCGGAGCCCAGTGGGACAAAACAAATCCCCTTATGCAGGGGGCAGGGCTTGGCCAGGGACAGCCGGGTCTGGTACGAAGCCACCCTTCTGGTTGTAACTGTTTTCTGTGTTCACCTCCCAAGGCCAGATTCTTTACCACTCAGGAGCCAGGTCCCCAAGTCCTGTTCCCTTCTCTAGGAAAGCGTAGCTGTAATTCCTGTTTATGTAACTGTTTTTCCTTTCCCAGCATCTGCCAGGTTGAGGGGAGGGAGGGAAAGCCTCATTTAGTTTTTATGAAAGTTCTACTGTGTTGAAGACTTTGGGTCAGGGTGGGGGCTTGGCTGGCCTCCAGAAACACAGAGGTGGGGCCCTTGGAGAAGGTCGTGCTGGGTGTACGCTGCTCAAAGGCACCCTGGCAGGAATGGGGGTGTGGCTAGGGGGCACGTGGAACCTGAAACCCACCCTGGGTCCACTAGCAAGGCCTAAAGCCCTACACGGGCTGTGTCTGCCGAGAGAGGGCACTATTTTTCAGTTCACACAAAGGCACGGTGTAGGCCATCTGAGTGCCCCAGAAAGGCTTTCAGACCCCTGTCCCCAGCCAGGGTGACCTCCACCAACAGAGGCGTGTGACAAGAACCTTCTGGCAATCTGGATCTGCTGCTCCGGTGGCGCAAGGGAGACCTGGGAATTGGAGGATTTTCATATTGCAGGCTCCTTGGATGGGCAGGGCGGGCAGGGGTGTGTGGCGTCGGGGGAGGCAGGCAGGAAGTTGGGGAAGGCCCAGGAGAACAGGTTCATGCTTCCAGGAAGGAGGGTGAGCAGGGGACAGCACCGGCTGCCAGCCCAGCCCTGCTCTCCTGGGAGGCTGCTGGCAAGTCACTCTCTATCCCTGAGCCTCAGTTTCTCTGTCTGACAAACCCAGAGGGAGGGAGAAGGTGGAACCAGAGGGGTGATTGGATGTGGAAGCATGAGAGACAGGCTCTGCCATCCACCCACTGGCTCCGCGACTTCGGTCAGGTCATTGGATGCATCCACACTTCACTTCTCAACAGAAGGCCGCTCGGCCTCAGCCTCTTGGCCGGTCACCCAGGCGTGGGTTTGGGTTCCCATTGCCCTTCCTCTCCCCCACCACCCGCCTCTCCTTCCTGGGGGGGGAAATAAACCAGAATAGGACCCGTCTCTCCTGCGGGGGGAGGGGTTCCGTTTCCATCAGCCCCCGGGGAGCAAGAGGAACAGGAAAATTACAGTATCAGCATGGAAATTACAATTGGAGGCGTCTGATTCACCCGGGAGGGTGACTCGTTCCTCTTTTTTTATTTTTAGTCGCTATTATCTTGGCAAGGAGGCCTGTGCTCATTAACCTGTACTGCTAGAGCGGAGACTCTGCAAAGCCGGCAGGTGAATAAACCTGCCCCCTCCCGTCCTCCCTACTCCCACCACTTATTTATAGTCTTCCTTCCCTCTGGTGAATTAATTAACTTGTGCTCAGGGCCTTGGACACTCGCTGTTGTGTTTAGTTGGTGTCCCTTTGAGGCCAGCGTGTAGAGAGACCGGAATGCACGGGAAGGTGGGGCTGCTGGCTGCAACCTCCAGCCCAACCTCTCCCACTCCAGCTCTGAGCCCTTCCCCCAGACCATCCCCGTCCCCAGGGAGTGGGATTGGCGGTGGGGGGGCGGGGGTCCCTGGTACCCAAGCTTCACTCCTTAGAGGCTTAAGCAGCCTGGGATTTTAAAAGCCAGTCAGTCTGTCCCCATTTGCAGAATTTGAGAATAGCCTGAGGGAAAAAAGTCCACAGTACATCCCCTTCCCTCAGCAGGGAAGCAGGGCCCCAAGATACAAGACTTCAGAATTCCCTGGTCCTGGAGCAGTGCGTGGGTGGGTGCCGAATCACAATAGCAGGGGTGCGTGGGAGAGGGGGGCTGGGGGGCGGATTCTGGCTGGTGGTACAGAGAATGCAGGGCACCCCTGCAGGGCCCATGTGAGCACAGGTGGGGAGAAGGGTCACACAGGGGAGCGTGAGGGACCCTGTAGGATGGAATTCTCAAGCCCAGCCTCCTGTTTCACAGATGGGGAGACTGAGCGCCAGAGAGAGACAGCGTTTGACTCATTCATTCAGCCAGCCAGCCAGCCATTCCTTCCTTCAACACTTACTTACTAAGTCCCCAGCTGTGGATGAAGGCTACCCTGTTCTGTCCCCAAAGTGCCCACAATGCCACCTTTGCCTTGTGTCTAACTAGGAGCTGGTATGCAGTGTCCACCAGGCTACCCCTGTCCCAGGTCTGGCACATTGTAGGGGTGAGTTATCGTTCGGGGACTTCTTTGTCCAAGGTTACTCCTGGGGACCACACTACAACAGGTGCCACAACCATCTTCCCATCACCCTATCAGCATGCCCGAGGCCCCTCTAAACACACACAAATTATGTAGGAAGAGCACCCTGGCCTTGTTAGTACAGCATCGACAAGCATCCTCCACGTGCTCCCAGCCCCGTTCCCCGAGATGGATTCTCCTGTGTCCCAGAGTACCTCCCCCATTCCCAAACACCCAGAGTCTAGAGAAACCCCAGGCAAGGCATCTGAACCAGGACACTCACAGGGGTGAGCTCCCATCACCTCCCACAAGCCCCTTGGGAGCCTGAGGCCCCAGACACCCAGTGTCCAGTTTTACAGTCACTTGCTCTCAAAGCGGGTGGCTGATCCGGGCATGGGTTCCCCGGGAGAGGCTGCTCTCAGGACACGGCTCTTGTGGGAGGGCCACAACATGCTTCTTTCTCCCCCCAGCAAGGCTGACTCCTAGAGGAAGGGGGTTGGGAGGGGCTAGTCCTGGATCCCAGCCCAGGATTCCAGCATCATCTACTCGTCAGGCCATACCGTGCCACTGCTCAGGATAGAGGTCAGCTCCCATCCTGCCCCAGGGCTCCATCTTGCATCCCATGAATGACCTCCCGGAGCAGGCTTGAGGTCCAGCCCTCTGTGCCAGTCTGGGAATGGGGTCAGGTGTGTGCCTGCTGTCAGCCCCTTGAGTGACCTTGCTGAGTATCAGTGATTAGTGTTCATCATCACTGTGATATTACGAAAATCACCACAATTAAAGCTGGCAGGCTGGGGGGCTTCCCTGGTGGTTAAGAATCCGCCTGCCAGTGCAGGGACATGGATTTGATCCCTGATCCAGGAAGATCCCACATGCCTCAGAGCAACTAAGCCCATGTGCCACAATTACTGAGCCTGTGCTCTAGAGCCGGGGAGCGGCAACTACTGAAGCCGGCACAGCCTAGAGCCTGTGCTCCGCAGCTAGAGAAGCCACCTCAACCAGAAGCCCACATACTGCAACTAGAGAGTAGCCCCCACTCACCACAACTAGAGAAAGGCCTGTGCAGCAACAAAGACAGAGAGCAGCCAAAAATTAATTAATTAATTAAAAAAAAAAACTGGCAGGCTGGCCTTGCTCTGTGCTGCAGCTTCTGTGACTGCCTTAGAGGAAACTCCCCACTCCTCCCCAGTCCTTGGGATCTTCCTGGAGCTGGGAGAGACCTTCAGGCACCAGACCCTTTTGCCCCAGCTCAACCCCAGGGCTGAGGCCAAGTTCTCCCCAGCACAGTTGTGTGCCTAAAATTACCTCCTTATGCCTGCAATTTGCCATTTGCACCTTCCAAATAGAGTGCAACTGGCTAATTGCCATGGCAATTAGGTAATTGCAGGTGCAATTAGCATCTCTATTGCAAAGTGGAGGGAGAGGAGATGGAGGGAGAGGGGGATCAGAGAGAGGAAATGCAAGAGGAGGAAAGGAAGACCAGAAGTGTTGGGAGAGAAGCCTGGGGCCTGGGGAAGAAAGAGGACAGAGCAGGTGGACAAGGAGAAGATGGTTGGAGAGAGGAAAGGGGTGTGAGCTAAGAAAAATAAATCAGTAAGCCAAGACCCCTGCCCTAGAAGAGCTGATGGCCGGGATGTGAGGATGAGACCCAGGCCTGGCAGGGAAATGGGGGGAAGGGCAACATAGGCTGGCCGCGTCTGCGGGGTTTCTAGGGGAAGCTGAGGCTGGGCAAGGACAAAGGGAGACAGGTGGCCCCGCAGTGCTCCAGCATGAGTGGAGGTTCCTGAGGGGTGAGAGCCTGGGTCTGAGACCTGCGAGCGGCTCCAGGCAGCACTGTCCAATAGGGCATCCTGCCATGATGGAAATTTTCTGCATCTAACCATCCATGCGGTAGCCAGCAGCCACGTGTGGTGGACAAGGACTTGAGACGTGGCCAGAGCAACTGAGGAACTGCCTTTTCACTTTATTTAACTTTAGGTTAAAATGTCAGTAGCCACAGGGACAGCAGAGACTGCTAGAGGAGTGGGGCTGAGGCTTGGTAAGGGCTCCATAGAAACTGCCTTCCTCCCAGTCTGAGAAACCAGGAAGATGGTACCAGGTGCTGACAGGCAGAGGACAGAGGAGGAGCTGAAAGGAACGGGCTGGTCCGGTGTTTGGATGTGGACTTATTCAGTTTGGGTGCAGGTGAGCCACCAGGAGGAGGTGTTTGGTGGATCACCGGAAGTTTGGGATTAAAGCCTCTACCTCTGTCTCCACCCATATCCTCAGCTCCGCACAGGTGTTTCCCAACACCCTCTTCTGTGAATGCTCATGGTCTGGGAGGAAGAGAGGCCGGGGCATTCCCCCTGCCCGTCTAATCCCATGTTCCCCAGTCTCAAACCCAACCCAGGACTCCTGTTCAGTTTTACAGCAAAACAAGCTTTCAGAGAGATAACGCAGACTGCCAGGGTGACCGTGCTCACACTCATATGCATTCACACCCAAATATACAACTACATACAGGGTTACACAGTCACGCTTGTACATACTCACATACACACACACAGACACACAGAATGCTTAGGGCAGCTGTTCCTCGTGGTTCCGGGGCCACAGATGCACGAGTGTAGAGGCGTCCACTCTGCAGAGAGTAAAGGTCATCATCAGCACCTCTAAGAGTCAAGAACTCAGTCGGCTCAAGGTGCAGAGCTGGGAGGCCCCCGAAGGGCTGCATCCAGAACCTAGTGGTCCCTGGGTCCTTTTTGTTCCCATGCCTCGGTGTGGAAGGGATATTCCCTAGTGGCTCAGATGGTAAAGAATCTGCCTGAAATGCAGGAGATCGGGCTGCAATCCCTGGGTCAAGAAGATCCCCTGGAGAAAGGAATGGCTGCCCACTCTGGTATTCTTACCTGGAGAATTCCATGGACAGAGGAGCCTGGCAGGCTACAGTCCACGGGGTCGCAAAGAGTTGGACACGACTGAGCGACTGACACTCGGGGTGGGCAGGGCTGCAGGCTGGCTGGGATTGTGAATGTTGGGCTGTCTCTGGGGAGCGGCATGACCCCCACACTTCACGTAGCATGCCCAGCCTCGCCCCTGAGGTCTCCTGGCCGTCTTCCCTTGCCTCCCACCTCACAGCGCCCACCCTGCTCACTCCTGAGCCCTGCCGGCCCAGGGCTCCTCCCATTTCCACTTCGGCTCCTCCTTCTCTCGTGTCCTCCCACACAGCCCCTGGCCCCTTCTCTTCCTGTGCTAGAACCAGACATTCCAACCCGCATGGAACTCCCACCCAAGGATGACCACACAAGACTTCCAGAACATTCTATCCTTTG
Organism: Cervus elaphus; assembly: GCF_910594005.1. Classification (NCBI taxonomy): domain Eukaryota; kingdom Metazoa; phylum Chordata; class Mammalia; order Artiodactyla; family Cervidae; genus Cervus; species Cervus elaphus. Next base: position 83,035,443 of record NC_057826.1, read on the forward strand.
CTGATAGGGGAGCCCGCCTGAGAAAGCCTTCCAGGTCTCTGAACTTCAGCAGCAAGATGAGTGGATCAGCCCCCAGGCTCAGACAGGTAACAGCGGACTTTGTAGCTGACGAAGGATGAAGGCCCTTTACACAGTCTGCATGTGAGGATACGTGTGTGTGCACGTGTGTGTGTGCGTGTGTGTGTGTGCGTGTGCATGTGCGCGTGCTGCAGTTTCCTTTTCAGCAGCATCTGGTCCCAGTGTGCAGTGCTGTGGGGAGGTCTGAGGTGGCAGCCCCAGAACTTTGGTTTGGGTGGGCAGCATTCGATTTTACAGAGCCCTGTGGCTGAAACAGCATGTGACCACAGAGGTGCCCTCCCTTCCTGGAATCCTAGGGACAAATCCTTCCTTGTTGTCCCCCTGTGCGTGATACACATGGCACAAAGGAGTGGGTCAGTCACGGGGGGTCTAGAGATGGCCAGAGCCTACGCCTCTGAATTCCTGGTCTGTCTGTCTGTCTGCCCGCCCTCTCACGGTTGTACTGCTCAAGCCCAGGCAGGCAATGGGGAGGTACACATCTGAGATCCTGTGCCAGGATGCAAAGTAGGGAGTGAGCAGGTGGGCAGGAAGGACACGGATTCACATATTCAGCCCCAAACCCATCTGCCCCCAAGGCTAGGCAGTGGGACCGCCCCCACCTCCCCAAACCTCGTTCTGAGGCTGCACGTCCTCATTTGGCACACACACACACATGCCAAGACCTCCCTCGGCGATGATTTCAACTTGACCTCATCTGTATAAATGTCAGGCAGAAAAAGCAGAGCTTGGAGCTATTCTTTAGAATCCTGTTTGGATTCCCCTACAGTAAATCCATTAGGATGGGGGAGGGTGTGAGGGAGGTCCAGCCAGGAGGGGATGTATGTATACATATGACTTATTCACTTCATTGTATAGCAGAAACTAACACAACATTAAAGTAATTATACTCCAATAAAAAAACATCTATTAGTTGTTAGAGGCTGGGGTCAGGGCACATAGGGCAGAAGAAACAACAGTCTGCTTAAGAAGAAAAGGAATTTATTACAGGATTTTATCTGGATCACAAAATCAGTTTTTTGGGGGACCAGAGACCCAAACATGGACGCTTCACAGCCAGGGAACTGAAGCTGAAGGCCACCCTCCAGGACTGGCCATGGAGACCCCGCAGTTCTCTTGATCAGTGAGACTGGTGCCAACCCTGAGCCCTGCCCACAGCACCATCTTAGAAAAAAGGCTGATCCACTGGCATCTCTGACAAAACAGGTCCTTGCCACACCTGCTTCTGCGCACGCCTAAGTTTAGATCCATGTCTCGTGTGGAAACATCTGTCGGGCTGAGTCAGGTCCACGGCTGCACCCTGGCTGCAGAGGAGGCTGCAAAACTAGGGTGCTGCCCTGCGGAGACAGGGACCCGAGACCCAGGATTCCTAGAGGGGAGTTGCTGCTCACCCAGGGTTGACAGACAGCCCAACACTCCAGCCACCGAAGCCTAGTCCTGTCCCCGACTCCACCCCTCCCTCCCAGTTTATCTCAGCCCTCTGTGACCTGCCCCAGGGGTCCCTCCGCCTTGGGGCAGGGCTCTAGGGCTTGCAGAAAGGGGGTGGGAGTGGCAGTAAACCACAAACTGTGCCTTTCTGGTGACCTCTTGGACACTTTGTTATGTGGCCTCTGGGGTTGCTTATCCTCCCCTGTCCCTCTTACTTCTTCCTCTAAAAGACGGCAGCCATAGGGGTCAACAGTTGTGGGGTGGCGGAAGAAACTGCTCACAGCTGGTGATGCTAGGATTTGACACCTGCTCTGCTTTCTCTGGGCTTCCCTGGTGGTGGCTCAGACGGTAAAGCATCTGCCTACGATGCGGGAGACCCGGGTTCAATCCCTGGATCGGGAAGATCTCGTGGAGAAGGAAATGGCAACTCACTCCACTATTCTTGCCTGGAAAATCCCATGGACAGAGAAGCCTTGTAGGCCCCAGTCCATGGGGTCGCAAAGAGTCAGACACGACTGAGCAACTTCACTTTCACTGCTTTCTTTGGGCTTCCCTGGTAGCTCAGGTGATAAAGAATCTGCCTGCCATGCAAGAGACCCGGGTTTGATCCCTGGGTTGGGAAGATGCCCTGGAGAAGGGAATGGCAACCTATTCCAGTATTCTTGCCTGGAGAATCCTATGGGCAGAGGAGCCTGGAGGGCTACAGTCCACGGGGTCACAAAGAGTCAGACACGACTGACTGAGCCATTAACTCACGCACACTGCTTTCTCTTGGCTGTGTGAACTTGGGCAGCTACTTAACATCTCTGAGCTTTAGCTTCCTCCCCCACAATATAGGACAAGGAGGATTATCTATAGGGAGTCTGTGGAAGCGATAAGTGGTAGGTGCTGGGGCATGCCAGGGGCTCAGGAAATGTAGGACCAAGGGCACTCAGGCCTGTCCCCCTCAGATGGCCACTGGGATAAGCAAGCTCAGCAGCTCCCCATCCCCACAAATGCCTCAGAGAATCTTAGATACCCAGAGGGTTGGGAGATGATGGAGTCTAACCTCCTCTTCCATGGAGCTGTCCTTGGCGGGCCGTACACACATCACCCCTCTCTGGGCTGCACTGAAACCACCTCCTGCTTCTGTTCCTATGTGCCCTGCTGTGCGCCCATCACCCAGGTCCTTCCTGTCCTGAGGAAGCAGTCGTGCGCCCTACCCACTCTGGGCCCTGCAGTCCTAGGACCAGTGCCTCCTTTGAAGAGAGGAAGATGGAAGTAGGCAACACTTAGCCTCACCAGGAAAAGGCCTCTCTCCTGTTGGAATCAAGGATGTCTAAAGGGGAAGGGCAGCGCTTTGAACAGGGAGGTCCCCTTGAGTCAGAAAAAAAATCATTCTTCTCGGAGACGATTCTTTCTCTGGGAGGGCCGTCGATTTTGGGTGTGTGTTACCGTGCTGAGCTATGGTGTCTGCCTGGAACCCTGTGTTGAGAATTCTAAAGTAGTTCCCGATTTAGTGGGAAGGAACACTGGGATTGATTCGTGATGTCTGCCTTGGGTGTAGGCGAAATACACACATAGCCTGTATTGCCATACTGAATCCGAATATCTGCTCAAGAGGTCCAGACCTACTCACTTCCCTCCCCTGTCCTCCATTTCCTTGAAAGTTCCCTAGAAAAAGGGATCTGTCAGAGAAGACACTGTTTAAACAGAACTTTCCCTGGCCTCCAACCAAGCTATGGTTGTTTTATTTCTCATTCATTCCTCCTTTTCTCCTAAATGATGAGAGTGGAAAGCAGTGGTTCTCAACTGGGGCAGTTTGCCACCCAGGAGACATCCAGCCAGGTCAGGAGATACTTCTGGTTGTCAAAATGCAAGAGGGTGGGGAGAGAGGAGAGAGTGGATGTTATTGGCGTGTAGTAGGTGGGTCCAGGATGCTGTTAGGCACTCTACAACACACAGACCAGGCCCCCAAAATGAAGAATTATCTGGTCCAAACTGTCAATAGTGCTTGAGAAATAAGGTCTAGAGAACACACGGCTTTCTTGCCCCCATGGGATTGATCTGTTGGGCTCCTACCCCAGCGCTTCTAAACTGCCAAGCTTGAATCAACTGCTCCCTCCTACTCACAACCTCTCCATTACTGACCTCACTTTACCCTTCTGGCATGGCTCACAAATCCTTCGGTATCTCCCTCCACCCCGGCCTCATCTCTCACCCAGGTGTTTTCACTTGCTATTCCCTGCACTTCCCCCTCCTATTCATATAGCAACCTCTATTCATCCTTAAAAACTCAGATTAGACATCACCTCCTCCAGGAAGCCTTCCCTGCTTCAACCTCCAAGGAGACTGATGTAAATCAGTTACCCCTTCGTGCTGCTTCTGTGTCTTGCAAACTCTTTACTGTCCTACCTTCGCCTTCCATTGTATTTGTTTTAATTGTTTAAATGACCACTTTCTTCCTGTGACCATCTACTTCTTGAAAGCAGGGACTGGGTTTTATTCATTTCCTTATTCCCAGAGGGGCCCAGTGCCTGGCATACTGTCAGAGGCCAGTAACGGAGGCTGCCGGGCTACTGGTCCAGTCTTGCTTGGGTGTGGCCTCCAGGGTGGTCCCTGTTGGATTCCTACAGCAGAGCTGGTAGGAGAGTGGGCTCAGGTCCAATGCTGCTCCTCACAGGCTGAGTGACCTTGGGCAGGGTGCTTCATCTTCCTGTGTCTCAGGTCCCTCTGTAAAATGAGGATGACGACCAAACCTACCAATGATTGTCATGATGAAGTCAGTTGATACATGCAAAGTGTTTAGAGCAGCGCCTGTTAAATCACAGGGGCTCAGGCAGAGTGAACCCTGATCACTAGATGACCACCCTACTCACGTCACACTGTAGTTCTGCTTTGTGAGCTCTCTGGTGGTCCGTCTTCCTCCCGAACATTTCTGTCTCGAAAGCATGACTGCCTTTCACTGTGGCTGCCACCTAGTTCCTGTCACGGATGTCTTCCTGAACATTCAAATGTACCAAATGTGCCAGACTTCCAGGCTGTGCTGCCCCCCTTCTCTCCCCTTGGGCTCCCCCAGGCCCAGTCCCCCACCCTCATCTGAACCGAGCCCCCTCCCATCAGCCCCCCAGTGCCTAGCAGAGAGCCAGGACTCTTCCATTCACTGGGGAAGTCCTTGCTGGCTGAGCGAATGACTGATGGGATTTGTCAAGTGGGAGCTGAGGGCTGCAGGGGAAGGAGGGGGGAGGCTGAGGCAGGGGGAGAGGGGAGGCAGGCCTCTCCAGAAGGCTCAGGGGCTGTTTCCAGGCTGGCTGATTGGTCTTGACAAGCAGGATGGAGGCTGAGCAGCCCCTTGTCCTCTGCACTTTAAAAGGCCAGCGCCCCTCCCAGAATCTTTCCTTGGAGACCTGCTAAAATAATACATTTAGACCTGCCAAACCCAATCGCTTCCGTCTGTCAGGCTCCCTGCAAATAGCACTTCTTAGCAGAGCTCAGCGAAAATACGATTCCAAACAGCATGGGGGCAATCATACATCAATCGAAGAAAAACATTTTTCCCCTTCCCTTCCACCAGCCCCCATAATTGCATTTTAAAACCGTTCCTGTGTTTCTGGGAGAGACACCACGGTACCTGTTGCTTTTTAACTCGGAGCTGAGCGATGCGGCAAAATGAGGCTAAACACAGCAAAGTTATTTTGATTTATTTCCTAACGTCGGAATTTGGAACTTGCTGCAGGGACTCAGCCGCAAGAAGACGAGCTGATGAAAATGTATTTTTCCCTGTCATTACTCTTTTAAATAGACGGGTGTTTTATTCTTCCCTTTTGCCACTTTGCTGTGCCTGACTGAGCTTTATGGCATCCTGGCATGCCTGTGCTTTGCCTCTCGGCATCAGCATGTCTGCCCCTACCCTCTGGCCTCTTCTTCCCCGTGCCCAGAGCTGCGATGCCCCGGAGAGAGTTCTGCCTTGGGGATCAGCATTGCCCTCTTCAGGGGCCAGTTTTAAAGTAGCCCCCCACCCCGGGGCCGGAGGGGGAATGTCACCAAGGCCTCATTGGGAGCATCTGTAGCATCCTTTCCTCTCTGACTTGGAGGATGGGGAAGGAAAGGGAGGAAGAGAGGGGGTTATTGAAGGGCTGGAGGAGGGAAAGGAGAGATCTGAAGATGAATGTGGACAGCTGCCACCGTCTGCCATTGACCAAACCAAACTGGTCAGTGAATTTAGAGGCAGGGAACCCCTGACCAGCCCTTAACAGCTGGGAGCTGGTCTTGGGCTGGGTCCCACCTGCAGAACAGGGTTAAGCATAACGTGCCTACGATGACCAGAAGGGGCTCAGAGCTCTCCTCCGAAGCCTGGCCAACTCCTGGGTGCTCGCTGGGGGCCCAGGGCCCAGCCCCTCTGTCTCAGGCTGTCCATGGCCACAGCCCATCCTCAGGCTGTGCAGCAGGCCTGGCAGCAAATGATGGAATGCCTGGGCATTGTTCCCAGGCGTCCCACCCTTGCTGCTGCCTTAGGAGCCCCAGATCCCCTCTCTCGTCCACCAGGGGCCCTTCTCCTCCTCTGAAGGGCTCCCCTCCTACCCCAGAGGTGCATCCACACAGTTCTCTCAGCAGAGATTGTCCTCTTCCCTAGAGGAATGCCAGGGCCAGCTGTAAGGTGGCTTTTCACTTTGAAAATGAGATGAATTAACTAGCAGAGCCTTGTAACCTGGGACCCTACCCTTGCAGGCCCCCCTCAGCCCCTGACACCCTAGCGCTGGCTAGGGTCACCTCCGACTCCCCGATCCCTCATGCATCTCCCTCCCCTCTCTGCAGCCCAAGCCCACGAGGATGCCGTTCTGGAACACCTCGAGCCCCATGTGCCCTGGAAAGCAAGATTCACGCTGGAAGCTCACCATGGCTTTTGAAGACTGAAGCTGAGGACCCTTCCTCCTCCTGGGAGGTGGTGGGAAAGAGCACTGTTCTGGGAGTCAGTTCAGCTATCTGTCAGCCCTTCTGTCAACCCCAGCATTGCCCAGCCTGCATCACTGGTCGAGAGGGCATGAGATGTCCCTCTGCAGATGGGGACAGTTGAGGCCTGAGTGGCACCGGTTCCCTCGGACCCTGGACAGAAGCCCCCAGCCTTCTCCGACCCCGGGCTGCCTCCTGCCTGTCCACGTGGAGAACCAGGCAGCTGTGCAGACTGACGGGAGCTGCCTACCAGCGCGGTCTCAAGGGCAGGCCCAGCAGGTTGCCACGGAGATGCCATTATTAGCAGAGCTAATGGCCGCTGTGTGCAGTCAGCAGCAGAGATTACAAGGCCCCGGAGCTCCTGTACCAGCGGTCTACTCCTTCGGGCTAGGTCTCTGCCCTCCACACCCCAAGAGGCGTGAGCAGCGGAGCAGTGCCTCAGGCTGCCCCAGCCACCTGCATCCTTGAACACGCTGCGAGCTTGGGCAAGTTGCCCATCCCCTTCCACATCTCAGCTCCCTGCCCACAAAGTGTGGGTCCTCATAGGGATGTGTTGAGGATTAAATAAAGTCATCTCTGTGCCCACACAAAAGAAGAACTCAGTGACTGTAAGCCATGACCATCTAGGTCTCTTCCCTCTGAGGCCCAGAGAGGGCAGGAATTCAGGGCAAGGACCGTGGGGTCCTGTCACTCAGATCTCCTCTCGTCTGTACCGTGTTTTCCAAACAAATCTTGGCTTGTGCTGCTCCCACCCCGCTGAAGCACACCTCCCCCACCCCCACTCTGGCCCTTAAATGACATCCTGACCCCCAAACCAGGCTTGTAGCCTCCAGGGAGCTGTCTACAGGTCCTTGGGCTCACACTGGCTCCTCTTCTCTTGGAAAGTGTAGGCACTTCATCGGAGCCTCCAGTTTCTCTCTGAGTAGCTGTTTCCTTTTTTCTAGGTCTTGACCAGCCTTTCACTGAAATCTACCTGTCAGCCTCCTGGCTGGACGGTTGGTCCACCCGCTTTGGGTGGTCATGAGCTCACCGGTTACAGTGGGCGGAAGCCTTCTATAAACAAGCCAGGAAACGAAACTTATTAGGCCACAGATCTGGTCCCATGTGCCCCACCTGTGAAAGGGAGGTGACATAGTAGCTACTGGTTACAGGGACTCACCCTAAGCAGAGCCGTAGGCTTTCTTGTCTTATTCTAGCCTCACAATCTTCTTTTTCAGGCAAGATGACACAGGCTCAGCATGGCTGAGTAACTTGCCCAGCGTCACACAGCAACGTGCAGGGCTGGGTCTTCTAGAACTCAGGTCTTCCTGGCCCACTGCCAGGGGTCTAAGCTGCCTTGGATTCCCTGAGGAAGAGAAGTCAAGGGGGTCAAAGGCCAGGAGCCAGGGAGTAGGCCCAGAGGTCTCTGCCACAACACCCCAGCCTGTCTGGGACTCCTGGGACTTGATCAGGCTGATTTATTTTCCTAGCAGAGCAGCAGGCTGTGGGAGGCCCCCTGAGAAAGGTGTGGGTAGCCGTTTCCATCTACCTCTCCTGGGACAATTCAGAGAGGAGCAGGTGTCCATAGCCCCCACTTCTAAAGGCAACAAGGTGGTGGGTCTGGCCCCAGTTGGGCCTGAGTCTCTTGCCTCTCAGAGAAACTGTCCTGGTGAAGAGAGCAGCGCTGGAGTTTGGAGGGGCATTTCTCTGCTCCTGAGGCTTCCCAGGTGGCGCAGTGGTAAAGAATCCACCTGCCAATGCAGGAGACTCCAGAGTCGTGGGTTTGATTCCTGGATTGGGAAGATCCCCTGGAGAAGGCAATTACAAGGCACTCCAGTATTCTAGCCTGGAGAATCCGATGGAGAGAAGAGCCTGGTGGGCAACAGTCCATGGGGTCACAGAGAGTCAGACACTGTGCTGCGCTTCAGGCTTCTCTGTTTCTGCTCCACCTGGCTCCCCCTCCCTCTCCCTCTTCCCTGCCCCTCGGGGCAGGGGGTTGGGGGGGTGTTCTGTGATTAGAGGCTGGTTCTAGCCAACTGGCCCCCACTGAAAGGAAACTGGCTTCCTCAGGGCCTCAGAGCGAGCCGGCTTCGCTTCAGTACCCACCTCGGGGGAGTCCCGCAGGCTGTGGAAATGATGAAGCTGCTCCCTTGTGACAGCTCGGCTACCTTGTACTCAGGGTGCTGTGGAGCAACAAAACCCCTGAGACCGCAGAGGTCTTCTAGAACACGGGGATCGTGAGGCCCAGAGAGGAAAGGCTGAGCATTAGATTACAGAGAGGACCAGCTGGGTCGGGGAGTGAGAGCTGCATAGACCACAAATGCAGAGTGAGAAAGATGGGCCAGCGCGGGAGGTGTGGTTGCCTTAAATAAACACCCAGTGCTGGCATCTGGGGCCAACAGCCTTAGCCCCAGGCAGAGGGGGAAAATGTCCATTTGGTGTGGTTTTTGAGAAGTCTCGGGAATTTGATTTCGGTTTTGAAAAGAGCTCAAGTGAAGCATGAACAGGCAACCGGGGAAATATTGCAGGAAAATCCCCACTGAACTGGCACCAGACGCTCTGGTTTGGGTCCTGGCTGGCCTGCTGTTGCTGGGTGACTTGATACCCTTGCCAAGCTTCTCTGTCTCCTTTATCTGTCAAGTACAGAAAATAATCCTACTGCCTCACATTCCCAAGGGGCTGATGGAAGCTCCAGCACACAAAAACAATCAGTTAGAAGCCCCACAAACAGAACAGACTGTTGTCACTCATACATACACAAGGCAGGACGAGTCTAGCATCTGAGAAGGGACCAGGATTTGTCCCTGCAATAAAAGGTGTCCTCACAGAGGCCGCACTAACAGAAGGGCTTCCCTAGGGGCTCAGACGGTAAAGAATCTGCCTGCAATGCAGGAGACCTGGGTTTGATCCCTGGGTCAAGAAGATCCCGTGGAGAAGGGGATGGCAACTCTCTCCAGTTTTCTTGCCCAGAGAATTTCATGGACAGAGAAGCCTGGATAGCTACAGTCCGTGGGGTTGCAAAGAGTTGGACATGCCTGAACTGAGCGATTAACACTTTCAATGACATACTAACAGTCAGCGTGGGCCAAGCACTGCCAGGTACAGATGTACCAAAGGGCCACTTCACTCCGGGAACTCACTCTGACCCTTCAAGATGCCTTTCTTTCTTTCCTGAGGAACCCTGAGGGATCCAGAGAGGTAACAAGACTTGCTGATGATCACCCAGCTGGTAGCTGAGTTCCTGCAGGCGCAGAAGCTTCAACTGAGACCCTTCTGCTTCTCAGGCCATCACCCTGAGTGATGTTAAGACTCTTGTGTACATGCGTGCTAAGTCGCTTCAGTCAAGTTTGACTCTTTGGGACCCTATGGACTGTAGCCCACCAGGCTCCTCTGTCCATGGGATTCTCCACGCAAGAATACTGGAGTGGGTTGCCATGCCCTCCTTCAGGGGGTCTTCCCGACCCAGGGGTCCAACCTACGTCTCTTATGTCTCCTGCATTAGCAAGCAGGTTCTTTACCACTAGCGCCACCTGGGAAGCCCATGTAACAGACAGAGAATGGGATTTGGGAGGTAAGGATCCAGCCTGGAGACCAGCCTTAGGGAGCTACCCAACCAGATGACTCAGAAGAAGGGAAGAGTCGTCTTGACATCTGCTCTGCCCCACGGGCTGCTGTAAGGATGTACGTAATGTCTTAAACTCGAATCTGAAGCTCTGCATGTGTGTCAGCCGCTCAGTTGTGTCCGACTCTGCGACTGCATGGGCTCTTCTGTCCATGGAATTCTCCAGGCAAGAATACTGGAGTGGTTTGCCATTCCCTTCCCCAGGAAATCTTCCCAACCCAGGGATCAAACTTGGGTCCCCCGTCTTACGGGCAGATTCTTTACCGTTTGAGCCACCAGGGAAGCCTGAAGCTCTGCATGGTAATCATAATTGTTAGAATAATAACCTGGCTGCTGAGGTCGTTTAGAGATGGTTACAATGACTTCTCTGCCCAGGGAGGGCTGTACCTGGGCCAGCCAGGGCACTGGGACTATCGGAGAACACTCCAAGATCTCAGAGAGGCACCTGCCCAGTATGGTTCTCACAGCCTTCATGGTCAGGAGCCTACCCTCTCCCCACGCTGTTCCTGTGACCGGCTTCCACTCTCACTGGGAGTTTGTGCGTGGCATTGACAGCCCAAAGCTGTTTCAGCCGGCTTCTCACTCAGACCTTTCCTGAAGCCTTTCTGATTCCTGCTCCCAGCATCCGTTACCCTGGCAGGGAGTGTAGCAAAGGCGCGGGGTGTGGGCGGAGACTGGAGAAGCAGAGGTGGCTGAGGGTTGTGCTGCCATTGCAGCCAGCCCTAGGGAGAGGGGGAGCTTCTGCTCAGCTTAAAGGAATCCTGCAAGTGTTGGCTTGAGCAGATGGAGGGGGGAGCAGGGACTGAAGGTACAAGCAGGAACAGTGGCTAAAGCGAAGGTGGAGATGTGGAGATGGAGCAGGAGGATGGAGGAACAAGCCTGGTCTAAAGGGTTACATGGCGATGACACATCTCAAAAGATCCAGAAACCAAGGCTGAACTTAGGTTGTCAGCAGGAGGAAGTGAGGAGCCCACTGCAGGCTCTTGGGCTGGTGAGGAGCGAAAAAAGGGGACCCATCTATCCTGCCTCTGAGACTGCTGTTATTGCGGCATAAGGCGGGGCCTGGAAGGGAGGCAGAGGGTCCCCAGGGCCCACCCTCCCCTACAACCACCAGATGTTGCAGGCCACGGAAGTGGGCGTGTAACAGCCCCCCATGCACACTCCCCCACCGGGTGTGGCTTTCGTGGTCAGCCTTTCAGCAGACAAGAGCCAACCACAGGCAGCTCTGCCTGAGGTCACCCCCGCGGTGACCCCGAGCTCATGCAAACGAGCATGGAAGAAGTGACAAGGGCACCTGGGAGCAAGGCTTCCTTTCTCAGGCCGTGGCGGGCAGGTGGGCGGTGGGCAGCCCGCAGAGGCCGGGGCTTAGTTTGAACACGGTGAGCTCAGCCCCTTCACGTCAGGCACCCAGAGAGGCCAAGGCTCTGTGTTCAGGGCCGGGATCCCAGTTCTGGGCCTGCCTCCCACACACCAGGCCACCTGGGTAAGTTACCTCTCTCTGGACCCCCACTTCCTCAAAACCAGTAGAGAGAGGGAGGGAGGTGTGGTGGTCCTCCTGATGCACTGGATGGACTTTCTGCTCCAACCCAGGAGACCTGGCATTCCCATGGGGGTCATGAAGTCACACGCCCACAGGTCCCAGCAGGTGACATAGTGGGCGTGAGGACACCTGATAGGCAGATCGAGCCTAATTGAGCCTGGTTCCTCCAAATCTAGAGGCGCATGTGGGCCAAGCAGACAGAGTGCAGGCATGTACCAGCCCAAGGCCGTTGGCAGAAGCCCCTGCTTCCTCGCTTGGGAGGTTCTGAGGGAAATCTGGTGGCTTTGAGAAGGAAAAAACCCTGGGCAGATAGGACATCTTCCCCTGGTGTGAGCAGAGAGGATGCTGGGCTTTTCCCAGGCTCTGGAGCCTCCATCCCCTGCTGACTACACCTCCAGCTTCCTTCCTCTCTGATCTAGGCCACCTGCTTTCAAATTTCACACCTCTCTGTGCCTCAGCTTCCTCATCTATGAAATGGGTCTGATGAGCCTTTCTCCTTTAGGGCAGCCACAAAGAGAAAATCAGCTAATCCATGTAAAGTAGCCAGTCGGTACCCAAATGGGACCTGTTGGTGTGGTAAGTGGGCGATTCTTACTCAGTGGTGGCCAAGGATTGGGTCCCAATTAATACCATTTAAAGAGGAAATAGCTGGGCCAGGAAGTGGTTTTGTGCTCCCCTAGGGCTGGCATCCTGGTGCCCATGAACTAACTAACCTCCTCACCAGCTTCTTCAGTAGGTCTGACTGGCCCCTGTCCATGCTGGTGCCTTCTTGATCAGGAGTGTGACACTCTGGAAGCTCACACTCCCTAGTAAGCAGGAACATCAAAGTTAGGGAAGAGGCAGCATGTGGCAATAATCCACACAGGGGTACCTGCCAGCCAAGGCCTTTGAGGGCCAGTGATTCTGAGACAAGACATTACTGTTCCCACTTCACAGATGAGAAAACTGAAGCTCAGAATGGGGATGTGACTTGCCCCCGGCCAATCAGTCGAGAAACTGGCCTGCAAGAGCAGGTCTCCTCAGACAGACACCTGCCACCACACCTGAGGCCGAACAGCTCTGATCTCACCTGCCTCATTTATAGAATGGGCTTACAGCATCCATCCTGTGCCAGGCAAGGGAGGGAGAGGAGGGCAGGGGTTCTAGCCCAAAGCTGGACCACACAGCCGACTGCCCCTTCCCAGGACCACCAGGAAAACAGGAAATGGCTTACCCAGCCTTCTCACTCAGCCCTTGGTTCTGGCATCAACTCCAAGCCTGGAAGGGGCTATTCTGAGCAGTTACCAAACCACCCCTGATCTGTGTCAGGAGCCCAGGGCTGTGGGGGCTTATACACTGCAGACAAACAACAGCATTTGAGAGGGCTGGAGACCCTCTGCTATGGCATTCTAAGGGTCTGAGTCCTGCAGGTGAGGTCTGAGGAAGGATCTCAAGACACTCAGATGATGATGGAGCAGGCCTGGTGGGGAGCTGAGATTTCAGCAGCCAGAGGAGTTGGGGATCCCCAAGGGAGGAGGCTAGATGACATCGCAAAGACCACAGGAAACGAAACGCCACCCTGTGTGAGTCGAGCCTGGGAGGCTGGGTGGGAGCCTCCCGAGGCCTGGAGTCCAGACCCCAGGCCGCACCCCTTGACCCTCTGACTCCACAAAGGGAGGGCTGCAGCCCGGAGTTCATACCCAGTGTATCTCTGCCTAAGCCTCAGCAGCTGTGCCGCGCATCCCTTTGGTCCATGCATTGGCGCAAGTATGTGACATATCCTTAGGATCGATGGTGCAGACCCGCTATAAAGCATCAAAAGACACAGAAAGATATGCCACGTAAGCCAAGTTCTTTCCTTCCCCTGGTCTTCTCATCAACTCTGCTACACACAGGCCTCTACCTCGACTAGTTTCTCCAAAGCCTCTCGGATATTATTATGTGTGCATTTGCCAACAGAGTCGTACACATTACCTGTGCGTGTGCATGTGTGTGTGTGCATGTGCATATCCTTCTCCTTTCTTTTCACCCACATGGTAGTGGATCTTGGAGCCCTTTGGTTATCAGAACACAGAAGCCACACCCTTTTTAGTGGTTTCAAAGAATAGTAATTATTTTGTGTGCTTCTGTGTGTTGATCACGTATGGTTGGGAGGGTGTCTGTTTCATGTGGTGTGGCTCAGGGTCCCCTGTGCTGGCTGTGTGCAGAATTCTGTTGTGTGGACACCACTGTTTTTTTAATACACCCCCCGCCCCAATTGATCATTTGGGCTTCCCAGGTGGGACTAGGGGTAAAGAATCACCTGCCAATGCAAGAGACATAAGAGATGTGGGTTTGATCCCTGGGCCAAGAAGATCCCCTGGAAAAGGAAATGGCAACTCACTCCAGTATTATTCCTTTTATTTTTATTTTTTGGCCACACCACTTAGCATGTGGGATCTTAGTTTCCCAACCAGGGATTGAACCTACACTGGAAGCAGAGAGTCACTGGACCGCCAGGGCAGTCCCATTCAGCTGATTGTCAACGTTTTCCTTTTTTAAATAATGCCAGGATGAATGCAGAGTCCACACTCCATACATTTATCTGAGGGATGCTGGCTTGGAGTTGGGTTTGCTGGGTCAAGGGAAGGAGCATGTGCAGCTGTGATGGGGTCGCCACTTCCCCTCCCCCAAGGCGGCCCTACCTCCTGTTCCTGCCCACGCTTCCCCCCACTACCTCCCCCCCACACCCTCTCTTTCCATCCACGCACAGAGCTGCTACACTTTGATCTTTCCCATCTGACGGTTGAAAGAGGGTCCCTCCTTGAAGTTTTCATTTGCATTTCTCTTATGAGGAAGACGAACTTTTCATGTGTTTAAGAGCCATCTATATATTCTTTCAAAAACTGTCTTCCTATCCTGGGCCCATTTCTAGAACTAGGGCATTGGTTTTCTCCTTGCTGGGCGGGAACTCCTGGCCCTTTAAAGATATCAGTCATCTTTGCAATAGGAGCTGCAGTTTTGTTTCTCAGTTGATTGCTTATCTTTATGCCGGGGTCACCCCCTGCTTATCCTCCGTGGCCCCCTTTAAAGTTCAAAGGTCTTTGGGAGAAGGAATGAGTTCAGTTCCTACTCCCCAGTGTGACTGTGGGCCGGGGGCTTCCCTGGGCTCATGTTCTCATCTATAAAATGGGTGGGAGCATCAGTGGTTTCTGAAATCCCTCCCAATCCCACTGGTCCGAGATCGAGGTCTAAGCTCTGAATGATCGGACCCAGGGCGAAGGGGCTCTGAGTGCCAAGAGGGTGGTGGGAATGGGCTGGAGCAGGACAGGGCCTGAAAGAGGAAGCGGGTGGGTGAGACAGGTAGCTGACCTCAGCGCTACCTCGGTCAGGCTCGCAACTCCTCTCCCCAGTGCATAGAGAGCAAGGGACCTGAATCTCAGGGATGGAACCATGGAGCCCTCTGCCAACCCTAGGCTTGAGAGTCTCGCTGGGATGGCACAGGTGAGCTGCTGACCCTGGAAGGTGGCCTGGGAGACCCCACTCCGGCCTGGCTGGGCTCCAGAGATCCAGGCCCCAGCATCATCCTGTGAGACGAAGGCTGAGGCCCAGTCCCTCGAGGGACAAGCTGGGGGCTCCCTACCCGTGGGCAGCCACACCATGTGAACCCAGGGTCCCCATTGTCACTGTCCTGTTCCACACCTGGGTCGAGGCCTTGAAATGATAGGGTGAGTTCCTATCCACAGAGCCCTTGCTTGTGCCCAGCCGCATGCATATACCTGACCCTCACGCGTCACACCCCCAGCTCACTCTCTCTCCAGCAGGTCCCTGGGGGCTCCACTGTGCTGCCTCCCGACAGACGAAGAAGTCGAGGCCCATCTACACAGACACACCCAGGGGAAGCTGGGCGAGAGGAGGCAGCAGCCATTGCTCAACAGAGAATGCCCGTCTGAGCTCCGTTCCCCCACCCCTGACTACCACCACCACCGTGGAGGCTGAGCACAGCGGCCCGGCCTTCCTTCCCAGGCTGGTCCCCGATGTGTCCTTGGATAAACCCTGAGATCAGTGCTGTCTTCCACAATGCTGCACCCAGTCCAGGACCTGGCCCCGGCTACTGCTCTGTGACCTTTGTCACGTGAATCAGAAGTTTCTGGGCCCAGGAATCATAGAGAGGGGGCACAGCCCTGCAGGAAGGGGCAGGACTCTGGTTGGGGACGGGCAGAGGCACCTTGGACAATCTTCTCCTCTGGCCTTGGCTGCCTAAGAAAGGATCCAGCTCTGAAATTACTCGCTGTGATTCAGTGCCCTTTTTTTTTTTTTTTTTAATGAGTTAGTTTATTTATTTGGCTGCACTGGGTTTAGTTGCAGTATGTAGAATTTATATATATATAAATGTATGTATGGACTTCCCTGATAGCTCAATTGGTAAAGAATTCGCCTGCAATGCAGGAGATCCCGGTTCAATTTCTGGGTCGAGAAAATCCACTGGAGAAGGGATAGGCTACCCACTTCAGTGGTCTTAGGCTTCCCTTGTGGCTCAGCTGGTAAAGAAACTGCCTGCAATGCGGGTAGACCTGGGTTCGATTCCTGGTTTGGAAAGATCCCCTGGAGAAGGGAAAGGCTACTCACTCCAGTATATAATTTATTTACTTATTTGTGGCTATGCTGGGTCTTCATTCTGTGCTTGGGCTTTCTCTAGTTGGCAGCGAGTGGGGGCTACTCTTTGTTGCAGCTCCAGGGCATCTCATTGCAGTGGCTTCTCTTATTTCAGAGCACAGGCTCAATGGCACACAGGCTTCAGTAATTGTGGTGCATGGGCTTAATTGTTCCGTAGTTCGTGGGATCATCCCGGACCAGGTATCAAACCTGTGTCCCTGCACTGGCACCGGGGAAGTCCATGTGGGATCTTTAAGTTGCAGCATATGAGATCTAGTTCCCCAACCAGGGATCGAACCCGGGTCCCCTGCATTAGGAGCACAGAATCTTAGTCACTGGACCACCAGGGATGTCCCTGACCCATGCCTTTTTGGTAACAGGTAATGGGGGTGCACAGGTTGTTCCCTCTGTGAGGGGGTCAGAGGGACTAGAGAGGGAAAGACTGCTCAGCGAGGAAACTGAACTTGACTGCTTTGCCACAGGACGCATCTGAAGGGCCAGCAGGGAATGAGATCATGTTAATGAGAGCCCTTCCCCAGAGCAAAAGCCTCCCTGCTTCAAGCTCACCTCGAATTCCTCCCTGAGCAGGAGCATTCACATTTCATGCCCCAGAGAGGAGGCCAGGCTTGGTGGAGGGCGAGGAGTGGATGGGAGTAGGTGGAAGCAGGCCGAGGGACAGTCTGACCAGCAGAAGAGCTCCCGGGCTACCTCCCTCCCCAGCCTCTGTGCCTGAGCAGGTGCTCCATTTCTGCAAAGCCAGCAGCTCCTTGCCTTTGTCCGCTGGATTACTCCGCAGGGCCAAAGTCCTCATCTGCTTTAGTGCTCTGCAGATTGCTCCCTGGAAGAGGCTAGGGGGTCAGGGCTGGCCTTGTCGCAGCAGGGGACAGGGGATGACGGAGAAGGGAAGGCAGGTCTCCATTCCCCTGTCTGGTCCTGGCTTCTCAGAGTCCACCACGGCTGGCAGGCCTTTCTGGTAGGTTTCCTTCATCTCGTGGCTGCTGGGGAAGGAACACTAGAAGCAGACAACGGTCACAGGCTAGGCAGTAGCCAGAGGCAGACAGCAGAAGGCACTGGCCTGGAAATCCAGCCTGTGGAGCCAAATAGCACTGTGGGGAGTCAAAGCTCTGCTCTTTCCAGGCCGAGCAGACTTGGGCACATGACTTACCCTATGTGGCTTAGACTCTTCATGTAAAATGTAGATAACATAACAGTTTCCATTCCATAAATGAGCGAATACCTGTGAAACTCTCAACATGAGCTATTTGTATGAGTCTTGGCTTTCTCTGATACCTTCTGCCATCCCATGGATCTAGTGCCCACCTGTGACAGGGCCTAAGCAAACCATTTCCCCTCCCTGCCTCAGAGAATCCTCCTCCCCACTGCATGAGATAGGATTATTATCTCAGTTTCCCAAATCTGAATGACTGGCTGAGTCATTCGCTCAAAGTCACACAGCCCAGAAAATGCAGAGGTGAGCAGACCCCAGATTTGCCATCTGGAAGAATTAGGCCCTCTCCATGAAGCTGTTGTTCTCCTGCCCCTAAACTCCCTGGGTGACTGTGGATGAGACACTGGGTCTCAATTTGTTCATCTGTGAAATGGCCTAGCTGCCATCAGAGATCTGGTTGGTATGGGCACTTCACTTCCGGCTGCCTTGTCTGTGTCCCCCAGGATGCATGGACATGCCCCTCCAGGGGAGGAGAAGGAAGGAGAGTAGGTTTAGACCCTGATTCTCCCCCATTTGGCTGTGGGTCCATGAGTAAATCCATTCCTCAATAATTCAATAAATACCTGAGTAATGCTGACTTACAGCAGGGTGGAGTGGGGGCCAGGAAGACTAATAGGACACAGTTCTGCTCGCAAAGACCTCGTGGTTTAGCAGATCCCTTAGCTTCCCTGGGTCTCAGTTGTCAATCCGCACAATGGGCCCACTGCCTCTGGTCTTCCAGGTGGGTGTGCTGACCTCAGGGTCCTAGATCTGATGGTTGCAGATCAGGTGGGAATGGGAGGGGGCCTTCGGTCTGGACAGTCCAGTTCTGAGGGGGAGCAGTCTCCCAGGTGACCCTGCAGGCTGCTTCCCTTGTCCATCCCACAGAAGTGTGTGCCAGGTTCCCATTTCTCAGAATAGCCTTTTTTGATGAAAACTAACCCATCTTTCTTCCTTGGAAATGTGAGCGGTAGATGAGTTTGTTGAGAAAGAGGCAGATGGTGGGCTAGGCTGCATCATCTCTTGCAACTCCTGAATATCCAACTCATGAATGGATGTCCGACCTTTTCTCAGGAAGCTGCTTCTGTGAAAAGGCTGGCCCTGGTCCCCTCTCTTCCCAGAAGAGGGGACCCCTCTGCCCCCATGGACCCAGCCTGTTACCCACAGACCAGCAGGCTCCTCTGAGATCACTTTAGCCCCAAACCCTTATGGTCTTCACCTCTCCCATCTTCTCCAGCACAGGTAGACTCTTATAAATTTCTTGGATTAATTTGAACTGACAGAGGAGTTGAGATGATTCCTCTTGAATCTAATTGAAGTGAATTAACTTTGATGCCAGATTACAGGCTTCATCAAAACCCGTAGAAATTAATAAAAATAAAAAAATAAAATAAAGTAAATCCATAGATCCAAAAGGCTCCAATTTTGACCCCTTGTTTCCATTTCCTTCTTGAGAGGAATTGAAGGGGCAGGAGGGAGGTGGGGGACAGGAGTGGGGTTCAGTGATGGCTTCCTTTGAGAAACATCACCTTCCAGCAATACCCTCCCACATGCTCTCAATTTGAGCTGAAAGATGCCAGAAAGGCTCACGCCCAGAAGCTAAATAGAAGCCATGTGCAGGTCCTTCCTTTGTTCTGATTGCAGGTGGCATCCACGAGTACCGGCAGCGCCCAATGGCTAAGCTCTGACTCAGGAAAGATTGGGACCTGCAGAGGGACATTTGGGTGTGATGGGCAAGGAGAAGGTTGCCGGCATCCTGTGAGTGAATGATGAGTGTGCGGGCTGAGAGGCCGCCGTGACACCAGGCAAAAATTTTTGATGTCTACTTCCTTGATCTCGCAGAACCCAGCAGCGGTGACCACTTCCTCTTGGTAAACCACTGAGCGCTGGGGTCTGTGTTGCCTTCTCAGCGTCCTTTGCAGGCCAGGCCTCCTCCTAAGTGGTAAATGCCCACCCCTACTTCACCTGAGTGCAGTCCATCCAGTTCAGTCTTGTGGAGGAGGGACAGGCTCCTCATCAATTGCTTCTGAGACAATAGCTCAGTGACCAGCCAGACCAGACAACTCAGAGGGGGCTTTTGGCAGATTTCACAGTCACACCAAGACTGGAACCCAGAGAGCCACCCGTCTGTGTACCTCGCAGCCCCCCTCAAGGTAAAAATTTCCTATAGTGAATCCACTGGGTAACTTCTTCTCCAGCCCTCCCCATCTCAGTAACCAGCAACAGCATCCACCGAGGCGCGCAAGCCACAGAAAGCCAGACATCTCCTTCTTCATGCTCCAGAGCCAAACCACCTCCAAACCAAGTCATTTTATCATATAGAAATCTCTTGGATCCCCCTACTCATCTCCATCTTGGCAACCTGAGACATCCCTTGTCTGGAAAAATACATGCATGGGTGTGTGCTCAGTCATGTTCGACTTTTTGTGACCCCACGCACTGTGTAGCCCACCAGGCTCCTCTGTCCATGGAATTCTCCAGGAAAGAACACTGGAATGCATTGCCATTTCCTTCTCCAGGGGATCTTCCTGACCCAGGGATCAAACACACAACTCCTACACTGGCAGGTGAATTCTTTACCACTGCGCCACCTGGCACATACCCGTCTTCCTAGTACCTGGTTAAATTCACCCCTTAAGTCTCAGCTCATATTATTTTCTAAGAAACAATCACGAGACTGTCACCAGGAGGATGGCTGGCAGGGGACTCTGTGCATTGAAACATTTTTCTACCCCATATTGAAAATTGACTCAATTCCCCACAGCCTCGTGGTCCCTGCTAGACAGAAGCTGAGTGATAAAAGCATATGCTCTGGTCATATTTCCAGAGACAGAAACTTTCCCACTCACAGTGGGGGTGAGGTCTAAGAAATCTCCAAATGCTGTCAGCCCTGCTGAGAATCACATCTCGCTTCACCAGAAAGCTACCAGGAAATCAACTGGAAAACTTGCTGAGCACGAACCGGGAGGCTGGGCTCCAGCTCGGGGCAGGGGAGGCTATATACACTGTGATCAGAGGTAAGTAAAGCCTTGGAGGTTCCCTGGAGGAGCAGGGGAGGTGTGGACACTCCACCACCTTAATGATGCCAACATCTCATGTACAGAAGGGACTTTCAGAAGCTGAGCTCATGACGGGAAGTCAGGCTGGGACTGGCTTAGAAGTCAGGCACCTTTGAGGCCTCTGAGAACTTAGGCAAGGTTTGGGGCCCAGGTGTGACACCCAAGATGAGAATCGGGACAGTCCCTGCCATGAGGGCAGAGAAAACATCAAGCCCCACATCCTGGCCACCAGTTTATGAGAGCTGAGGAACATTCCAGAGCATCAGCAAAATCTTCAAACAGCAGTGCCAGTAAGGACCTTAGAATTCATCTAGTCCAATCCTCCGTTTGATAAGCAGAGAAACCGAGTCTAGAAAGGGCAATAAACTTGCTCGAGACAACTAAAAGCTTAGTGTTATAATTAGAGCCAGAAACCCGGTCTCCTAGATTTTTCTGCCACATCAAACTGCTGTCAAATTTGGATGGCTCAGAACTGTTACCCCGCCTGCCTGTCATTTCTGCACGCTGATGGCCACCCGGGAAGGCCAAGGAGAAGCTGGTGGAGAGTTGCAACTGGCCTCTCCTGAGCTGGACACGTGTTGAATGAATGCAGGAAGAGGGCATACCCTGAACTAACATTTACTGAGCACACATCCCATACAGTCTGTGCAGGACCTCATCGTGCTGGATTAAAGATAGCTACACTTTTTTGCTTATTCTTCCGTCAAAAGGTGAAATGTAATCCTTAAATCTAGGCTGGCCTTAGTGACTTGCTTGACCAAATAACAGATCTCTAGAATGCAGTGGAAGTGACATGTCAGGACCTCTGCAGCTAAGCCATGAGATGCCTTGCAGCTTCTGCAGGGGTTTCTTGGTCTCAGGGTGCACCCTCTCAGCACCCCATTTTGTGAGAAGCCCAAGCACTCAGGGGAGGCCTCATGTGACCACTTGGGAGGACAGCCCCAGCCAAGCTCTCAGCTGAAAGCCACATCAAATGGCAGCCATGGGAGTGAATTCAGTCCTCCTTAAGAGGTGTAACCCCAGGGTAGCAAAAGTGAGGGAAACATGTAAATGAGGCAGGGAAGGAGGAAAAGCGATACAAGGTGGGTTGTCCCAGTGTGCACCAGCCACATGGCATATCTTTGGCATGTGGGATTGCTGAGCCTGAGAACAAGCCATGGCAGGGGAGATGGATGGGAGGGATCTATCTTCTGGCTCCTGTCTCTCAAAGTCCAAGGTTAGTTCTACAGGAAATTAACTTTCGTCTGTGCATGCTGAGTCTCTTTAGTCATGTCCAACTCTTTGCGACCCTGTAGACTAGTAGCCTGCCAGACTCCTATGTCCACAGGATTCTCTAGGCAAGAATACTGGAGTGGGTTGCCATGCCCTCCTCCAGGGGATCTTTCTGACCCAGGGATCGAATCCACATCTCATGTCTCCTGCATTGGCAAGCAGGTTCGTTACCACTAGCGCCACCTGGGAAGCCCCAGGAAATTAACACTCCCCTGAAAATTTGGGCTGCATTGGAACTTTCCAAACATTTTCTGGGAAAGCCAGGTCCTGCGCCCCATGGCTCAGCACTTCATCTGAGCACAGAGTGATGGGAAGACCTCTGTATCTGTGGGTCCACTCAGTGGGCACCAGAACCACCGTAGCTCCAACTGCAGTGAACATGATGGAGTCCATGCCAAAGCCAGGCCCTCCCCGCAGAGGAGCCTGAGGAAGCAGGTGGGCTGAAGAATGAGAGGCTGGGATTTTCCACTGAGCAAGTGCCAAGGCCGGGAGGAACAGTAAGACTAAGCAGCTCTGAGAGCAGAAACTAATGTATGTGCATGTGCGTGCTCAATCGCTCAGTCGTGTCCAACATTTTGTGACCCCATGAACTGTAGCCCACGTCTCTTTTATCTCCTGTATTGACAGGCTGATTCTTTACCACTATGCCACCTGGGAAGCAGAGCTGATAATGAAAACAGGTCACCCCTGAAGACCTGGGGAGGCATCATCGCTGGAGAACAAAGAGGCTGCAGGAGTTAAGACCCTTCAGAAACACCAGGCCTGGGGCCAGCAGCCTCCCGCACTGGGTGCAGCTCATGACTGTCTCCCTGCCTCTGGCCCCGTGCATCCTGTCTCTCTCATGGTCTCCAGAAGCAGCCCCTGAGAAGAGGATTCATGGGAAGGTAATTGATTAGGGCAGCCCTCACAGGAGAAATCAGTCAAGGATTAGGGGAAGCCGGACTGGGTGGAGAGCAAGGCAAGCTGGGTTGGGGCGTGACCTTGGCACAGCCCCACAGAGGGTGACTTCAGCCTGATCCCGCAGGGAACTCTGCTGTGTGAGTCGCTCCTGAGAGTCATTTCAATTCAGACAAGAGAGCTCAGCTTCCATACGTCCCCACCATCCATCATCAGTCAAGAGCCACCAGTGGGGGGGCTTAAATTCCCAGGCACTTCTGGCTCTGTGCTAACCTCTGAAAAAAGAGCTGCTGGCAGATGAAAGCAAAGGCTTGCCAGAGGTGGAAAAAGGAATGAGAGGGATCCCAGTGAAGCCCCAGCATCTTGCTGTTCTATAGAATGTCCACAGAGCACTGCTCAGAGGAAAAGGAAGCTTTGGCCCGTTTTTAGAGACTGCAAGCACTGCTCCTGAAAGCCAAGTTCTCAGAACTCCAGGGTTCTTTCTGAAGTGCAGTGTGGGGCTGTAGGTGACACACTTCTGTCCATGATATTGAAAATCCACCTGGCTTTGGCAGGCAATAAAAATACATGATGGGACCAAGAACCCTGCAGGTTTGATGATATGATGATGGTGGTGGTGACGAGACGTGCTCGTGTCTAATTTGCTCTATGTTCCAAGCTCCTTAGATGTTTTCCTGACTTTGGATTTCCAGAGTCAGCAGCTTGGGCTGTAATGGAGGAATTGGATCTGTGACTAGAAAGTCAGGCTCCCCCTGGGTCCCGTAGAACACTGAACCATGCCACAGCTTTTCAGGACTATATAAGTGGTGATGGTTTCCTCTTCCTCGCCTTGAAAGCTTTGTCTAATCGATCAGTAAATATTGATGGTAATTGACAATACTAATAACATCAGTCGTGGTAACAGCAGACACCAACATGGAACTTACTATGTGCCGTCCTAGGTCATTTTCCTACATTACCTCCCTTAATCCTCACAGCTAGTCCAGGAGGTAGGGATTGCTGTGGTCCTCATTTTACAGAGAAGGAAACTGAGGCACACTACAGTACATGAACTTGCCCAGTTACACAGCCAGGCAGTGGAGGGCCCTGAATGGGATGCCAGGCAGCCTGGTCCTAGAGTCTAGGCCTATAAAACATCCTTTCCCACCTCTCTTGGTCACAGAGCCCTTCACAAGTTTGGTGTGTCAGACTAAGTTTTTCTGAGATAGCCAAAGCCAAATCTCTTGACCTACATGTTCTGCTCATAACCGGACTTGGATATTCCTTTCATTAAGCAGTGGAAACTGGGCGGGCTTTTGTGATTGGTTCGACTGATAGAATAACAGCAGAAGTGACTTTGTAACTTCCAAAGGTCAAAAAAGGGACCCAGGGGACTTCCCTGGAGGTCTAGTTAAGACTCTATACTCCAATGCAGGGGACATGGGTTCAATCTCTGTTTGGGGAACTAAGATCCTAAATGCTGCATGACAAGGCCAAAAAACAAACCCAAAACAAAAAATCTGGATCTGCCCAACTCTTAAGCTTACGCTTAAGAACACACTCTCCAGAGTTTCCCTGGTAGTCTGATGGCTAAGACTCTGTGCTCTCAATTTCAGGGCTCCAGGTTTGGACAGAGGAGCTTGGCAGGCTACAGTCTGTGGAGTCACAAAGGGTCAGACACGACTGAGCGACTAAGCACAGAACAGCAAGGAACTAGATCCCACTTACCACAACTAAAAATCCCACATGCTGCAAACAGGACCCAGTGCAGCCAAATAAATAAATATTTACAAAATAAAAAGAACACACTCTCCTAGAAGGTATTCTCCCCAGTGGATATCACAGTCAGAGCCAAGCATCTGAAAGATTACTCTGGCCCCATCGGCAAGATGGATTTGGGACAGCAGAGTGGGAAGAGAAGGCCAATTAGGAGATGGTAGCAATTGTCTTGGGGACAGGTCATGAGGGTCTTTCTTCACTAGGGTGAGATCACAGTCTTGAGAAGCCCAGAGACAAGAGATAAAAATTCTCTCTATGCATCTCTAAAAGAAGAAAAAAGTTGCAGGGGTAACATTCTTCAGGCCTTGGAATCTGAATCTAGGTCTCATGATGGGGCTTGTCCTTCTTCCTCAGGGATTCCTTCCAGAAGGAAGAGCCAGAAAATATAATCTCAGATCCTCCTTGACCTTTTAAAACTGCAGCATGGAAAAAGAGGAACACACATGTAGACAACCCCAAGTCACCATCTACTGGGTCTTCCAAAGAACAAATTCAATATAAGAAATGACCCTGAGACTGGTTTTGACATATGGCGCTTGACTCTAGAAGCCTGAGGTTCTCACACCCGCTCTGTTACTCACCAAACGTGTGGCCTTGGATGAGCCGCTTCTCCATCTTGAAAATTACACCCGGTATTGTCATTCTGTGCTTGTCTCAGTCCATCTCAAAGTCACTGAAGGAGATTGTGGTCCTGAGGATTGTGAAGATTTGATTGTATGTGCGTGCATGCTCAGTCCCTCCAGTCATGTCCGTCTCTTTGCGACCCTATGGACTATAGCCCACCAGGCTCCTCTGTCCATTGGATTCTCCAGGAAAGAATACTGGAGTGGGTTGTCATGCCCTCCTCCAGTGGATCTCCCCAACCCAGGGATCGAACCCATGTCTCTTATCTCTCCTGCATTGGCAGGTGGGTTCTTTACCACTAGCGCCACCTGGGAAGCCCCAGATTTGATTGTATAGTTGGACACAATCTAGTACTCTTTCCCGCATCCACTTTCTTTATAGTGTGACCGTGTATCTCCTCCCATCAAGAAGGGGATACAGCCCCAATCCCCACCTTGCATCTGAGCTGGCCTTGTGACTTTCTTTGGCCAATAGGATGTGATGGAAGTGACAATGTGTCAGTTTCAAGTACAACCTTCAGTAGATTTATGCACTTCTGTGCTTTCTCTTAGAACCAGGCATCTGCCGCATGAACTAGCCTGAGCTAGGCTGCTGGAGAGTGAGAGAGCTGAGGCATCCCACCCTAGACCAGCTCGTAACCAAGTGGCCCCAGACATGCGAGGGTGTCCAGCTTCTATCAGCAGAGCTACTCACTGACCACAGGTGAGATGAGATGAGTGGCTGTGAACCTGGATAGTTGTGAGTGATCATGAATGATTGCTTTAAGCCATCAGGTTTTGTTTGGAGTGCTTGGTTAGATAGCAGTGGTTAATTGATGGCGATGCCAAAAGGACTTTGGCAGCTCAAAACTGTCATTACCAGAGAGCCTCTCAAAAGTCCCATGGATTCAGAAGTGGCATCTCCACTTCATGCGGCAGGACACTGAGGTTCAGAGAGGGGACGTGGTTTCTCTTATGCCCATAACCATTAAGCCACAAATTTGGAATTTGGAGCCAGTCTTTCTACCACACTTCACTGAACACTGAGGATTCTTAGGCAACTGTCTGGCTTCTAGCCCTTGTCTGACTCCATGCACTGTCCTGCCCCCTGTCATCATGTCAGTGAATAGAATGGAGACGTCAAGGCCATGCCCGTTGGCCAAGCCTCCTGAACCACAGACAATGGGGAGAAGCTCACCTGCAGCACCCAGCTCTTCCTCCTTGCCCTCTGCCTTGCTGTGGGTGGAAGGCATGCTTGGAGATGCTATCTCAGGAAACTGTGTGGTCCTCAGGACACTGGGGACAGTGAGCTATTCTACAGACAAATCTAAGAAGCCGCAGTAACCCTGAGAAGCAGAGATGATGACCAGAGATGATCAGGGTAGGGGAAGTTCTCCCACCCAAGACCCATACCCAGGGGAAGGGCTCTGTTCTGGGAGTCCTGACACCTGGCCCTGGGCTCACCTACCACCAGCTGGCTGAGTCTCTGACCAAGGCCACCTTCTTCTCTGAGCCTGTTTCTTCATCTGTGTGGGAGTCCCCACCACATTTAGGATTCTGCATGATCTTTGGGGCCCAACCCATTGCCAGATTTTGAGGCTCCCTGTATAAAAAGAAATGTCAAAAATGCCAAAACAGAGTTATAAAAATCAGGGTGCGCTTTAATTCTTATAGTGACCAAATTAATCCTTTGAACGTCTCACGCCACCCAACCCACTACATTTCTACTGATCATCAGTGACAACAGTAAGACTCTTAAGTGGAGGTCATTTGTAAGTGGATCCTGAACTTGAAGGCGAGAGTCACCGCCTGCTGTGGCTCAGTGAGTATCAGGAGCAGGAGGAGAGAGGCTTGAGTCTTAGGCCTCAGTGATGTGAACCTCTGTTTGGCCACCTTTTAAGACAGGGGCCCAGATGGGCCCAAGGCCAAGGCTTCCGTGGTCTTGGATCCCTGAGATGGAGCAGTGGCCAGCTCCTGTAGGCACAGTAAAATGCCTACTTTGCATCTGAACTGGAAGAGAGTATCGCTACAGAACAGATACAATAAAACAGATCATGGAAAATTTAATGGCCCGTGGTCGGCAATCACTGAATTATTTATGCCATCTCTGCCTCTTCCGAATCCTCAATTGCTCTGCCCCCAGCAATGTATCCCTGGCCGTTTGCAGACTGCAGGGTAACGGGGCCTGGAAAGAAAATGGGGCTCAGTAGCCAAGAGGCTGGAGGTTTCTGGGTAACCTTGGGCCAAAATTGCTTCTCATCTCTTGGCTTCATTTTCTCATCTGCCAAATTAGGGGGTTCTCTTCCATGAGCTAATAACAACTTAAATTTATGCCACTCTTTTTGTTCATAGATTACTTCCATGTCCCTTCATCCTGTCCCACCCCCTGGGAGGAAGGCAGGACTGATATTACTATCATTCCCTTTTTCTAAAAAATAACCTGAAGCTCAAAATTGTGAAAAGCCTTGGCCAAGGTCAAAAGGACAAAAAGTGGTGGAGAGGTTTCCCAATTCGACCTGTGTGTAGACAGCACACAGGCTTTAACTTCTCTCCTTACCAAAGTCCAAGTGGAAGAAAGTCAGAAAAGATACTCAGAGAAAGAGTAAATTCATATTAGACAATAAGAAAGGAAGCTATTCCAAAATATGGAAGAATTTCTGAAAGGTTTCAGGAATCAGTTCAGTTCAGTTCAGTCATTCAGTCATGTCCAACTCTTTGCCACCCCATGGACCGCAGCATGCCAGGCTTCCCTGTCCATCACCAACTCCCAGAGCTTGCTCAAACTCGTGTCCATCGAGTCAGTGATGCCATCCAACCATCTCATCCTCTGTCATCCCCTTCTCCTCCTGCCTTCAATCTTTCCCAGCATCAGGGACTTTTCTTCACTTCATGTGGCCAAAGTACTGGAGTTTCAGCTTCAGCATCAGTCCTTCCAATGAATATTTAGGACTGATTTCCTTTAGGATTGACTGGTTTGATCTCCTTGCAGTCCAAGGGTCTCTCAAGAATCTTCTCCAACACCACAGTTCAAAAGGAATATGGGATCCAATTGACTGAGAAGCAGAGCAAGGAAAGCATCACTCCTTGCAGGCCCAGGAGGGACTTGTCCCTGAAGCCGGAGCCTCAGAGAAACAGCTACAAAAACAAGGATGCTTTGGGGCAAATGAAACTGCTGGATTCATAGCTGGTCCAGTCATTCCAGCCCCTTCTTAAAAGTACAGAACCACTGGCCTTGGCATTCAACCCCAGGAAAAAGTCAAGAACACTGTCAAAATGAGGGGGGGGGGGTTCTGCAGGCATTTCTGTAGCCTTGCCCTTCCTGACCTCCTCCACAGACTCAGGGGGTAAAAACGAAGGAGAGAGAGTCCAGAGTGGGAAAAAAAACAAAAACAAAAACGTGGTCTGTTCTAACAATGTGCCTCTCTATTAGCATAGCCATGACCGATACATGGGATCATGATGTCAGTACCAGGCGGAGGTTGCATTGGTTTATATAGCACTTTCCCCGCATACTGTGACATGAGCCACCAATAGCAGCTGAACGCAATGCAAGCTGAACCCAGAAGCACAGATCACAGGACACAGTCCCCATGCAACCACACTCCTCCTCATGGTCACAGCGTTGTCTTGGGAGGGTTCATTACACGGCACTCTGTGTTTCCATGTATTTTGCTCTCATTTTCATAACTCAGACACCTATAACCAGACTTTCCTGGTTGTCCAGTGGTTAAGATTCTGTGCTTCCATGTCAGGGAATGTGGGTTTGATCCCTGGTTAGGGAACTAAGATCCCAAATGCCATAAGGGCCAGCCAAAACAAAGAAAGTCTGCAGGCTACCTCATATCTCCTTCTATCATGATACTCTTGCTTAAAAAACAAACAAGAAAGTTAAGCCTTACATGTACTGTAAATTTTTTTTATTTATTAGCAATTTATCATGTATGTTTTTAAACCCCAGCATTTCAACAACTTGGGTTGCTATTACTTTTGTGAATGGTCTGATGATAATGTGGCATGACTTTTGAGTAACTTATCCCTACCCTTGTTTTTCCCATTAGTCCTCTTCTTTTTTTTTTTTTTCTGTACAAAAGTCCTCTTCTTTTTGATAGACAATTTGAAGAATTTAAGGATTTTTGGCATCTCATAAATCAAAATCTCTGTAACTGAGGCTTTCCACATTCAGAGGACAGTCATCTTACTTCAGCAATGGTGGCAGGTCAGAAGCCTGCATTTCTGCTCCCTGTCAGCAAGCCTCACCCAGACAGTTCCCGGACCCCAGACCCATGTTGGAGAGAGGCCTACTCCAGAAGATCTATATAAACATATATCCACACAGAGGAAAGTCCCATCCGAGCCAGTACTTATCAATCTAGCTTTTCATTCACACACACTAATGGATGCCTGAGAATGACTTATTTCTGAGGATAACAACCACGGAAAAGAGAAGGGTCAAAGTGAACAGAGCAACTGAGAAGGAAAAACAGGGATGACACAGCAAACAGAAAACAAATGCTAATGCATTGAATGTTACATTCATGAAACAAAAGCAACTTGCCGTGGTGGGGGTTGGGGGAAACAGGAACAAACAAAATTTAACAGTTCTTAGAATTAGAAACACACTGGCTGAAATGAAGAACTTAATAAAAGGGCTGAAGAATAGAAAGACCAAATCCAACAATAAAGTCTAGGAACTGTATCAGAATATAGATTAAAATGTCAAAGTGGTTTTTAAGATGAGGAAAGACAAAAGGAGATGGCGGCTAGATCCCAGAAAGCCAATACTCAAATAATAGGAATTTTAGACAAGAATTGAAGCCATGAAAGGGAGAAAGTGTTAGTCATTCACTCACGTCCAACTCTTTGTGACTGTAGCCCACCAGGCTCCTCTGTCTAAGGAATTCTCCAGGCAAGAATACTGGAGTGGGTTGCCATTACCTTCTCCAGGGGGTCTTCTCAACCCAGAGATTGAACCTGGTTCTCCTGAATTGCAGAAAGATTCTTGATCAGCTGAGCCAAGGAGTAATCAAATAATAAAAGGAAACTCTCCTTGGCTGATGAAAGACAGGATTATTTTTTGGGGGGGAGTTAAAAGTTGTCATTGCATTATCAAGATTCTTTTGTTTATCTTTGAGGGAAACCAAATCAAATCTTGTACAGAGAAAATGAATGTATTGTCTGATATGACTCCAGAGGTTCATGATTTGACATTCATTCATTCTCTCTCCCTTTCTTTCTCACTCATCCTCCCCTCTGACTCCCTGGGTTGGGCTCATGCCCAGGCAGGCTCTTTAGTTGATGTGACCAAGAAGTCCTCCTGAAGCTCCAGTCTTACTTCTTCCTTCCACCAAATCCAGATAAAAAAGCATAACCCTCTTTCTCAGCCTCTAAATCATCTCTAAAAAGTACTTTGATTGGCCTGACTTGGATCACATGTCCTTACCTGAACCAATCTCCTGGCTGGAGAAAAAGAACCCTCAGATTGGATCCTCTTCATTAACAGAAGTCACGGTGAAGAGAGTGAGACAGTGGTAGTTCTCAAGGGAAAGAGAAGCAGGCCAACCAGAAAAGCAGTAGCCTTTACTATTCTCACCAAGTACAGAGCTGGTGCAGTGAAAAAAGATACACACTTTGCAACAAATTGGGAAAGTTTCTGAAGCCCAATGATCAAGAGGAAATCTTAAACCTTCTTAAAGGAAAAAATGGAAAATATATGAAAATAAATAGCAATCAACCTGCATTAGATTTTTTTCTTACACAATAGAACTTTCTAGACGGCAACTGAACAGTAACTCCAGCAATCTGAAAGGAAACTCAGTTGCAATCTCTTATTTAAGTGCAAGGTCATAATGAAGACATTTCAAAACATTCAGGGACTCAAATTTACTAGCCTATGTTATACACATACACAAACTCTACCTATGTTATACACATTTTCTTTTTTAACATGAAAATAGGAATGTACTTTTACTAATCTACGAAAAAATTTTTTCTAAGGCATATCCAGAAAGATTTTATAATATAAGGAGGTATATCACTCATTAATAAGGGGTTCTATAAGAGAAACACTTACTAAGTTAGCAACTCTGAGAAAGACAGGGTCAGAGATGAATTAAATACCCAATTTCAGAAGGGATGGGCAGGTTTAAAAAAAGAAAAGCTTAAGAAAACACTTACTGTTAATATGGACATTTCTTCATCATCTAGTGTATTTGACAAAAATTAACCTTTTAAAAGTTTTACCCATGACACTTTCAATAATTTAATTAGTACAAATTTATCTCCATATTTTGTCAAAATAGTGTTTTCACATTTTAACAATAACAAGTGTTCCACAAACTCCACTCCAGTGCCCTCGACCAGAGAAGGATACTTTGCCAGAGGGAACACATAAAAATTCTGTTCAAAATCTCACCAAAGCTGATACACTGCTTTTTTTTCCAAGCAAGGTTTTACTGGGGCCCCTGCTGCAGTGAGAACAAGCTAGAATAAGCAACAGTTTCCTTTGCTGGCACACCTCTTGGGGAGAGGCAAACTTGTTCCTTACATGGGGTGAGGGTGAGGGTGAGGGTGTGTGTGGAGGGGTGCCTTAGGTGGTTTGCCCACACTTTAGGTGGTGTTGTGATGGGGATGAGTGGGTGGCGCTTGCCTTTTTCCCTGCTTTCCCAGCTCTTCAAAAGTTGCAGTTAGGTTTTTGGTATCTTTGTATCTTTTGTCCAGAATTGGCCCCAGCTGTACATGCATACAGTTATTTTTAGCCCCTTAGAGTTTCTTTGTATTTTGTTGCTAGAGGAAAGGTGTGTCCAGGTGCAAGTGTTGAAGCACTGCAGCAAAAGATCCCAGGTCCTAGCCTGTCTCACTCCCTCTGAGAGAATCTACACTCATGCTTAAGAGGTAAGGCGCTGAAAGTCTCTCCTAAGACTTCTTCCTACTGCACAGGAGCCATTTGACCCTAGACTACCCTAGAGGTGTAGAAGTCCCTCCTTGACTATTCCAAGGACCTATAGGAACCTGGGCCACTTTCCGCTGGAATGGACAAAATCTCACTGTGAAATCAGAGAGATTGATCCAAAGAGCTGAGATGTTCCTCTCATGCATTATGACATACAGTACAATATTAGGTCATGAACATGAGTTAATAAATTATGATGCATTAAATGGCAATGTTTCATGGAGGCTGAACTGCTCTTCATATCTGAAACTAAGTTAGCAAGTGTCTGCATTTCCTAAGCTTAGAAGCTGCAGTCTTCTTAAGGACAAAGGTTCAGTGCTCAGTGTTCTTAGCCCAACAATGCAACTTAGTTCACAAGATATTTTGGCAACTTTTAATCTGAGCAAGAATAAGTGCTTTTGAAAAATAAGGCTTTAAGATAGTTTGCCATTTTAGGGCTGAACTCTAATAGAATGTGAAAGCTTGAACCCTCACACTTTAAACAAGCAAAACCTAGAAATTACTGATTGGTTCAAGATGGTTTTATGGAAAAACTAATATGTAACAAAAATTTGACACTCAGTGTGAAGGCTCCAGGGTTTGAGCAAAGTTTATAAAGGTTCCCAGGGGCGGGGACAGAGCAGGAGAGGGTCTGGACATTTGCAGTAGGCATTTTCTCTTCCTCTTCTTAACGGGAGGTGGGCAGAGGATGTCTCAGATAACTTCATCAAACACTGTCTTCTTCTTGTTCAGTAGCCAAGCCGTGTCTTACTCTTTGTGACCCCATGGACTATAGCATGCCAGGCTTCCCTGACCATACAGATGGCTACTAAACACATGAAAAGATGCCCAACATCACTATTAGCGAAATGCAAATTGAAACTACAACGAGGTATCACCTCACACCTGTCAGAATGGCCATCATCAAAAAATCTATAAACAATAAATGCCAGGAAAGGAAACCCTCTTGCTCTGTTGGTGGGAATGCAAATTGATGCAGCTACTATGGAGAAGTGTGTGGAGATTCCTTAAAAAAGTTAGGAATAAAACTACCATATGACCCAAGAATCCCATTATTGGGCATATACTCTGAGAAAAACCATAACTGAAAAAGATACATGTACCCCACTGTTCATCACAGCACTGTTTACAATAGCTAGGGCACGGGAGCAACCCAGATGTCCGTTGACAGATGAATGGATAAAGAAGTTGTGGCACATATACACAGTGGAATATTACTCAGCCATAAGAAAGGAATGCATTTGATTCAATTCTGATGAGATGGAAGAACCTAGAGCCTATTACGCAGAATGAAGTAAGTCAGAAAGAAGAACACAAATAGCGTATGTTAACACATATATATGCAATACAGAAAGATGTTGAGGACTGATGAACCTTTCTGCAGGGCAGCAGCGGAGATGCAGACAGAGAGAACAGACTTGTGGACATAGGGCAGGGGAAGGAGAGAGTGGGACAATTTGAGAGAGTAGCGTTGAAACCTACACATTACCATGTGTAAAATAGATAGCCTGTGAAATGTGCTGTATGATGCAGGGAGCTCAAATTCCATGCTCTGTGCCAACCTAAAGGGGTAAGATGGGATGGGAGGTGGGAGGGAGGGAACATATGTATATCTTGGCTGAGTCACGTTGATGTATGGTAGCAATCAAAAGAATATTGTAAAGCAATCATCCTCCAATTAAAATAAATCAATTAAATTGTAAACATTATTATAAACTAACAAGCAAAAATACTGTCTTGAGTGCCAAGCACTCCAGGTATTACACAGCCCGGATCTCCTTCGCCATAGGTAAACCCTGCAGATAGGTGACAATAATCGGCTTGTTCTCCTCTGCTTCTCATCACTGGCTTTATCATTCGCTCCATCTAGTTTAGCCCCCATCAGGATGATAGCAGTGTAGGGACAATGATATCACACTTCAAGGTAACACTTTGCACGAACATTTTCCAGTGATGCAGATGTCACAAGAAAAAAGCAAATGAAGAAAACACCTGTTTGTAGATAGGACAGGGGGCATGATCTGTCAAAATCTTCTTGACCAACTATATCCCATAAGCCCAGATTCACTGATTTTCCATCTATCATGACATTAGCAGAATGACAGTGGGGATATATTCTGCAAGAAATGCATTGCTTGTATAACTGATCAGTAGGCAAGTTTTCCCCGTAGCTAGGTCTCCCACCCCCACGCACTTGATGGCCTGCCCCTGGAGCGCTAAGTGAGCCCAGCGGCAGACACGCTGAGGCAAGAAGCAGCGAGCTCCCCGCAAGGCTGAGGGTGGTGGAGGACGGTGCCTGGGGCCGTGCTCCACGCCACCTGGTCCTCCCTCCTCCAACTGAAAGCTGGAGCCCAACAGGGGCCACCACCCAAAGCTGGGGAAAACTGCAGAGAAACAGGAAGCGGCCTCTCCACTCACATCTAGCCTCCCCCGCCCCCAGAACGGGGCTGCTGCTCCCAGGCTCTGGAGTGGGACTCCACATTTTCTGAAAAAAATTCCTTGAGGATGTACCCCAGCAAAATGAAAACAGAATCCAAGAAAGAAGACAACAGACTCCAGAAGTCATAGAACTAATCCAGGAGAACAACGAAAAGAAATACCAGTAGGACAGCTGTGAAGCTGGCCTAATGAGCAATTAGCTCCAATCAGGACGAGACATCAGAAGAGTCTGTGAAGAACAACCTCAAAGAAAACAGTGTTAGTCAATCCTATGAGGAATACGCTAGGATGCTAAGTGCCGTCATGGAATTAAGGCATGCAGCACTTCTGAGCAACAAGGTTAAGAAAGGTAATTAGTGACTCTGGGAAAGGCAATGAACTGTACATGAAAGTCACACCCCAGATAAAATGTGATCTAAATTGTGGCATGATTCTGAGCCATTAAAGAGGTGTAGGAAATTATGCTTTCTGATTCCACAGAGCCTAGCTGCCATTGGTCAGGTAGTGTGGGAAGAAGCTGGTAACTGTTGAATGCGTGGGGCTCACACATCATCTGTGCGGTTTTGTGTCAGGAGTAAGTGATAATTATTTCCTCCTGATGTGTTTGTTCTTTCTGAAAGTGATTGAATATGTCAATAATTTATGTTGACAAGTTATCCTAACAGTAGGCTTACCTTTTTAAAAAAATTATTTTTAATTTAAAAATATATGCATAGATAGATGAGTTTAGTCTGTTTGTTTAGAGATCAGTTGTACCTTTTGGTTTTTACCAGAGAAATGTTTATTTTCTTCCTAATCTGGCAATCATAAAGAAACTAGAACTCATATAGTTAAAATAAAACATTACAACTTAAACCTCTCAATTTAACTTAAAGTTAAGAAATGCATAAGGATTAATGTCTCTTATTTTGAAGAAAAATCTACTTGAAGTTCCATAGTGCTAACTTTAGTTTCTTCTTCTAATATTGTCCAGTGAAAGTAAATTTTATGTGTTTTCCTCAATGTTAATCATTATCTTTGAGTAATGAAATTTTAGGATGCTGCCAGATTTTGGGTTTTTTTTTTTAATATATTTTTCTGAGTTTCCACATCTTCTACCATAAACTTGTATAATTATTATAGTAAAAAGGAAAAAGGAAAAATGGGAAGTTGAGCTATTTACATTTTGGTGTAGAAATATGTCTAGTACATTTTTATAAACCCAAAAAACAAATTGATGAGCATGACATAGTATATATGTGTGTGTGTGTGTGTGTGTGTGTGTGTGTGTGTGTGTGTTTGAAATCTGAAAAGATAATTGTCACTAGGGTGTGAAGTAGAGACACTGGCAGGATGAGGGGCAGGGAGTCTATCATATTTATTTGTTTCTCTTCTGAGCTCTATATTTTGTTTACAGTGTGCCCATAGTAATTTAATAATTAAAGACATTTCTAAAAGCAGTGGTGGAGGGAGGTCGACCCCTGAGCTTCCAAGTATACAAGCATGCTTACTCCCCTCCAGCTCTGGTGAGCAGCCACACAGCGAAGAACAATCTCTCTTTCTTCCTCCATGCAAAAGAACCCTCTGGAAGGAGAGGCTGTCCTGCAGTAAGCAGAGAAACACACCCAGGCATGACCCACATAACTGCTGCCCAGCAGACTCTGGGGGAAGGGACCAATGGGAGGAAGACCTGATGCAGGTAGACCATGCGCCCAGTGCTTGCCAGAGAACGGAGTGAGCTGAGGAAGCTGGTCCATGTGTGGAGTGGAATCCAGAAGGGAGATGCCCACTGCTCAGGGAGGCAGTCAGCATTGGGGTATCTGTCAGAAGACAGTGGGCTCACTCCTTTTCAGTCCCCACACCCCCTGACCCTTCCCATCTACTCCGAGGGGTGGTGGTCATACTTATATCTTTTTTGATCACCACGGGGCATATGGAACTGACCAAGGAGCAAACCCCCGCCGCCTGCCTGGGAAGCAGGGAGTCTTACCCTCTGTGCCACCAGGGAAGTCCCTCACCTACATCTTTACTCTCCGGGGCTGTCTCTCTCTCTGGGGCTTCAGGCCTAGATATCAAATTATCTTCTGAACAACCCTACTCGAAAGCCCCAGGGGCTTCTCAGACTCAACCTGCCCCAAACTAAGCACCAAATCTCCAGCCTCATGCCCTGTGCTTAGACACTCAGTCGTGTCTGACTCTTTGCAACCTCATGGACTGTAGC
Organism: Cervus elaphus; assembly: GCF_910594005.1. NCBI lineage: Eukaryota > Metazoa > Chordata > Mammalia > Artiodactyla > Cervidae > Cervus > Cervus elaphus. The sequence goes on from NC_057826.1 coordinate 83,072,013, forward strand.
CCGCCAGGCTCCTCTGTCCATGGGATTCTCCAGGCAAGAATACTGGAGTGGGTAGCCATTCTCTTCTCCAGGGGATCTTCCTGACCCAGCGAACAAACCCAGGTCTCCTGCATTACCCACCTGCTTCCCCTCTGGGACATGGTCAGTTCCACTTCCGCCCACCCCACCACACAGGCCGGAAACAGGCAGTCACCCTTCACTTTTCCCTCTCCCTGCCTCCCATGCCCAATCAATCACCAAATCCCACCCACTTCTAATCCTCTCCTTCTTGGCACAAAACCCCACTTCTCTCCTTCCCCTGGCAACAGCAGCAGCCCCTGTCTCCATCAGCATCAAGGGGCACTGCCACCCTGGCAAATGGTAGCCCCTCCCCAACCACAGTCCTACTGCCGGCTCCCTTCCTCCCATTCCTTCTTCTCAGAGTGACCTTCTAAAACATGCAAACCTGCTCCTGATATTCCCCTACTGCTTCCCTTGTAGCTCAGTTGGTAAATCATCTGCCTGCAATGCAGGAGACCTGGGTTCGATTCCTGGGTTGGGAAGATCCCCTGGAGAAGGAAATGGCAACCCACTCCAGTATTCTTGCCTGGAGAATCCCAGGGACAGAGGAGCCTGGCGGGCTACAGTCCATGGGGTCACAAGAGTCAGACAAGACTGAGCGACTAAACCAACACCACCACAGACCCTTTGGAGGCACCCACAGGTCTTTGCTCCCAATCCTCTCTTTTACTCAAAAGCAATGTCCTGCACAACTGGCCCCAGCCGGCTACTCTAGCCTCATCTCTTACCTCCTCCCCTCACATAAGATCAGCTCGGTGAATGTGCTTTATTCCTTAGAACCTTCCACACACTCACTCACCTCTGGCCATTGGATTGTACCATACCTGCTCTTCTCTCTGTCTGGGACAATCTACCTATTCCTCTCTTCTGTTCACTATTTACCTGCCAGATCTCAGTTCAGGTGCCTTGGGAAGTTTGACTGGGTCAGGTATCCCTTCTGTGAGACCCTAGTATCCTATACATTCCCCCATGGGGCACAGATCCCAAGGTATGATGATTGACTTCTGAATAAATCCATGTCCCCTGCTAGAATGTTACTGGGGGCCGTGAATGGATAGGTGAATACATGGAAGGATGAGTGAGTGGATGGATGAATGGACAGATGGATGGATAGAAGGTAGGCATTAAATGAATGGGTGGGGTTAGCTGAATGGATGAGGTTAGATGGGTAGGTGACTGCAAGAGTAAATAAATGACTAAATGAATACATGCATACACAGGACCCCTGCAGAGTTTGGTGAGCCTGAGGTAAAAGGCAGGTAATTAGAGAGGCCCAGGAACAAAGGCATGGATCTAATTATCAGATTTACCCAGACATTGTCCAGTTCCAGAACCTAGGACGGTGGCTGCTGAACCTGCAACTTGCCCCAGTCGCATACAGATCCTAGGGACTAGGGACTAGGGTATGGGGGCATGTGCCACGTTTACACGTGGAGGCCAGATGGGTTCAGAAAGCATGGAGTCAAACCCCGGTCCCCCATTTCTTACTGAGTTCCCTGAGTTGAGTTACAATCCCCTCTCAACTGCAGTTTCCTTCCTGGAAAAAGAGTGGTAATTAATCCTCCCTCTCTGAGGCCGACCCTCAGAAGCATAGTGGGAGCTAAGGAATAATGTGCAAGTGATTTATCAAGAAAGAACTCCAGGGAAGAACACAGAGAGTAGGGGATCAGGGTGCGGAGGGAGGGAGGCAGGCAGGGGGGAGAGTTCCTGCAAAGTTCCATAGAGGATATGCAAGCTGAGGGGACTGGGTCACAATCTAACACCCAGCCCCCAGGGTTTAGGAGCTCTCTGTACTCAGCCGAGATGACTTCAGGAGCTCACAAGTAGGCACCCAAAGATAGTCACAGGTGCTGGGGCTTTAAAAAAAAATGGTGACAAGAGACCTGAAGTTCGTCAACAATATCCATTGCATCACTTTACCTTGCTCCCAAAGGGGAAAATGAGATAAATTTGTAAAGCTTTATCACTGTACCTGGTACGTAGCAAACAACATACTATAGTTATTATTATACAAAAACCCCTAAATTTGCCAAGTGTTTAGTAAGTGACATGTCCTTGACTGGGCTTCCCAGGTGGTGCTAGAGGTAAAGAACCTGCCTGCCCCTGCAGAGACATGAGAGACGCAGGTTTGATTCCTGGGTCAGGAAGATCCCGTGGAGGAGGGCATGCAATCCACTCCAGTACTCTTGCCTGGGGAATTCTCATGGATAGAGGAGCCTGGCAGGCCACAGCCCTTAGAGTTGCACAGAGTCAGATGTGACTGAAGCGACTTCACACACACACACACACATGTCCTTGACTAGTGCTGGGCTGGACTGAGGAAGAGGGACCAGTGTCTAGAAGTCCTCAGAGCAGCCCTGCTAGAAAACAACAATCTCTTTTTACTTGATGCAGCAAAAGGCCCAGAATTGTCAGAAGCCACTGCCAGCCAAAAAAAAAAAAAAAAAAAACCACTGTATATGCAATTAATTAGGCCTCTGCTTCAGTGCTCTGCTCTCTCTGTTTGCCTTCACCAGCTTAGCATCCAATTTTTTAGCTGAGAAGGCGGGGCAGCAGGTTTCTGAGATATTTTTTGCTAATGGGCTGAAATATTACACCCATAATTATAGCCTGGCTGCATATTTTTTTCCTTTGCTCATTTTGTTCAGCGTCGCAAACATTGTATCTGATTACAGCCATTCATGTCTTCTTTATGAAATAGGGTCTATCATGCTCCACAGAAGGGATCAGTGGCTCTGGGGAAATTATCTAGGCTAACAACCCTTTCTGAGTTCCTGTGGGCTGATGCTGTTGGATGCTACCTCCTTGGATGGGGCAAGGTGGGAGGTAGAGACTTGGGGACCAGAAAGAAGGAGATAGCCCATGCCTGATACCCTCCATACCCTCCATAGCCAGGGTTCCAACCTGCTTCCTCCACCCCCACTCAGGTTTGCTGTCCCTGCTCTCGCTGGCTCAATCCATACCCACTCCCACTTCTGAGGCTCTGACCATCTTTCTACCTTCCCTTACCCCTACAGGGATGTCTTCTTCTATCTTGTCTACTTAAACCAGTAACGTGACAAGTGTAAGCCATAGACCAAGCCACACAAGTCTTCCCTGGGAGCTTGATGGAAATGCAGGTTCTCAGCAACACCACCTGAAGACACTGGGCCTCTGTGGGAGGGGACCGGGTGATCAGAGGGATTTGGATGTTTTCTCCAAAGTGTGAGACCCACCAAGCTAGAGAGACCTTACAGCAAGGGTGTGGAGTTGTATCAGCGGGTTCCTGTTTCTCTCTCTCTCTGTCATTGGACAGGCTATTTAATCTCTCTGGGCTCCAATTTTTCATCTACAAAATGAGGATAATATAACTGACACAGAGAAGACATGAAAGTAATCCTCTTAGATTGAGCCATGTGAAATTTCAGGTTTTGTGGGCCAACAGGGCTTGAATAGCAGCAATTTCATATGGTTCAACCCCATAGTTGCTTTTTTAAAAAAATCGTACAGAGCTCAGCTCACATCACACCGTCCCCTGGAACCCTTGGAGATCAGCCACATCACAAAGTGTGCGCCTTCCCTGGAAGGAGCCAGCTTTTCCTTCTGTGCTTGTCAATTCCTTACAGGATATCTCTGATCCTTCTCTAGGGTTCCAAATCCATACACCAGTCTTTCCATGCAAATGGTACCTCCTTGGGAGCAGAGGGTCTCCTGGCCTCACAGCCTTCACAGCAGAGGTCAGTATAGACCTTTGGCTTTGAAAAGAATCCCTTACTTTGTGACTAAGACTGGAATTATTTTTTTAAGGAGGGGAGGATACCAGGGGAAAATGAGATGGTTAAGACCCCAGGCAAGGCCCTGGAAGATGTCAGCAGAAGACAAATCCAAAGTTAACAGAAGACAAGGAATGGGCAGGGCCTAGAAAGCTGCATCTTGGACTTGGAAGGAAGGACCAGCAGAACCTCGGGCGTGAGAGAAGCTGTGGATCCTTTAGAGTAGCACTGCTCACACCGGTCCCTGGAAGAGCCACATGGGGCATCATCTGGACTGGCACGCCTCTCCAGGATACTAAGTCAGAGTCTCAGGGTGGGACCCTCTGGGTGATTTTGATGATCACTGAAGCTTTGAATTGTTCATCCTCTGTCACCACCACCCAGGGCTCGAGTCCCTTCTGCAGGGTAGAGTAGCCATAGGGTAGTGGTGGGGACCACCCTGACCACCTTCAATGACAGGGAGACTTGGCCTTCCCTTCCAAAAAAGAGAATGTCAGGGTAGAAAGTGATTTGTCAGGATGCAGGGCACTTTCCCTGACAAGAGGCTTTGTGGTCAGGTTAGCCCTGATCAGAAGAAGGCTAATATTCTGCCCAAAGAATTAGGTATTTAAAATTATCTCTGAGTACAAACAAAATAAATTATTGAACTTCTTCATTACCAGTGAAATCAGTTAGCATGGGGAAAGCCTCAGTATTGCTTGTGGGTGGAGCACGGAAGTAAGGGTCAGGACTAAATGCTATCTGCTTAGCTCTTATTTGCCTCATGTTCCCAGCCCCTAAAATTGACCTACATATTTATAAGTACAATTATGGTCTCAGCACTGTCCTAGGTATTGGATATAGAATGTTGAACAGAATAGAAACACTTTTGGCCCTCATAGAGCTTACTTTCTAGGGGAGAAGATAGACAATAAACAAGTAAACAAGATTATGATATAATTTTATGTCATGATACATGCAATGATTTAACAAAAAATAAGTCATTCTAAAGGACCTTTCAGACAAAGCTTACCCTAACAGCCCTCTTTAAAACTATACCTGTTCCAGCACCATTGACCTGCTGTATTATTTCCCATAGCACTTGTCATTTTCTAGAATATACACAATTTACTTCATTACATTCATTGTCTGTCTCCTCCCATGAAGATCAGAGGATTGGGACAGGGAGAGGCTGATGATGGGATCTGTTTTATTCACTGGTGTGTCCCAAGCTTTCTGAAGAGTGTGGTTCCCAACCAGGGCTGATCTCCAGAGTACCCTGGATGATGTCTGCAGACATTTATTTTTTTCTTTTATACCCCTGCCCTGTAACTTATTTATTTTATTTCATTTACATATATTTTTTTTTTACCATGCCATGCAGCATATAGGATCTTAGTTTCCTGCATGTATGTGTGCTAAATCACTCAGTTGTGTCCAACTCTTTGCGACCCTAAGGACTATAGCCCACCAGGATCCTCTGACCATGGGATTCTCCAGGCAAGGACACTGGAGTGGGTTGCTATGGCCTCCAGGGGATCTTTCCAATCCATAGATTGAACCCATATCTTTTATGTCTCCTGCATTGTCAGGCAGGTTCTTTACTGCTAGCGCCACTTGGGATGCCCCTTAGTTCCCTGACCAGTGATCAAACCTGTGCCCCCTAAAGTGGCAGCACAGAGTTTTAACCACTGGCCCACTGGGGAAGTCCTCTGCAGTCATTTTCAATTGTCACCGTTGGGAAGGGGTGCTTCTGGCAGCTAATGAATATAGGCCTGGGATGCTGCTCAGCATCTCACAATGCACGGGACAGCCCCTCCCACTCCACAGCCCAGAACAGCCCAGTCCAAAGCACCAAGAGTGCTGAAGCTGAGAAGCCCTGTAGCAGACAGTCAATGCATACGTGTGGAGTGGGAGGATCAGCAGGAAGAGGAGGCCTGCTGGAGGGGGTGTTTCACAGAGGGTGCTCATGGGAAGCCTCTCTGAGCTGGGAACACTTGGTTGGAGAACTGAATGATGTTCTGGGGCCAGCCATGTGAGGCTCCAGGGAAAGCACTCTGCAGGCAGAGGAGCCAGCCAGAGTGAAGGCCTCGCATCAGAAACAAGGTCGGGATTTTCAAGAGGCTGCGAGAAGAACAATGTGTCTGGGAACAGGGGGTGAGGTAATGATGCATGAGGTGAGGGAGGAGACGGCGGCCAGGGAGAGAGAGTGTCCACTGCAGACCACAGAAGCAGCTGCATGTTACTGTAAGTGAAGGATGAAGCTGAGTTGTGGAGTAAAGAACTAATGGAAACTGATTTTAAAAGACCATTCTGGGACTTCCCTGGTGGTCCAGTGGTTAAGAATCCATCTGCCAATGCAGAGGACACAAATTCCATTCCTGGTCCGGGAAGATCCCACACACTGCAGAGCAACTAGGCCCAGGACCACCACTGCTGAGCTTGTGCTCCCCATCAAGGGAAGCCACCGCAACGAGAGGCACCGCCCTGCAACTAGAGAGTAGCCCCCGCTTGCCGGAACTAGAGAAAGCCCACAGGCAGCAACAAAGACCCAATGTGGCCAAAAAATAAATTAAATAAATAAATAAGAATTTTTAAAAAGAGCGCTCTCTGGCCCCCTCACAGGGGTAGAGTAGAAGCCGAAAGACCATTTAACAAATATCCACAGTGGTTCAAGCCAGCAATGTGGGGTTTGAAGTAGGCAACGGCAGAAAAGGGGTGAGGAAAGGGTGGTCTGAGAGTCTATTTGGGAGATAGAGCCCCAGAACCCTTTAGTTTGGAGATGGAAGAAAGAACGGGAGAGGGGGAAATGGGTGAGCCAAGGTTGCACAGTTAGGGACAATTCAGACTAAACTCCAGATGTCTTGGTTTGCAGTCTGATGTTCTTTACACTTCATCACATGATTTTTGTGGACCAGCCAACTTTCTCCTTTAATTCTCCAGACATGTATATTGAGAACATTTGGTGTAAAACCTGTAAGGGGTATGGGAAAAACCTGGTCCCACCTCCAGGAACTTACATGCTAGGAAGGAGACAGACACACACATACTAGAACAAAAGCTGGGCAATAAATGTTGTAACTGGATTAAAACAACAGTCAGTAGAAGCACAAGGAAGTAAGAGATGGAATACTACTAGGGAACTGGGAGGTAACTTGGCTGGGAAGGATGGGTGGAATTTAAGGATATTTAATGGCCTAAAACTGCTGAACCAGGAATCACCTCACTCTGGAGATGTAGAAGTCTCAGATTCCTGATGACCCTGGCAGCATCTGCCTGGGTTATGTGATGGCGAGACAAATATTTATGCCTCCTACATCTCTCACAGGATGGCAGAAGAGTTCCAGGGGACAGAAGACCTAATACAGTTCAACTCTTAAGTAGGAACTCAGTAGATGATGGCAAATTACAATGGTAAGCAGACTGACATCTGTGAAGTCCACTGAATTGAAAATGTGTACTTTTTATTTTAGTTGTATTAGGATAATAATGGTGAACTGGGAATGATGATATTGGCAATGATGCTACTGAAGATGTTGGTCATATTGTTGGCAGTATCAGTAATCCTTTGTGGATAGTAAGGTTAGTGATGGCTCAGATGATTCTGCTTTTATGATATTGATGTGGACTGGGTTGATGACAGTGACCATAACATTGCTAGTGACCATCGTGATGTTAACAGTGACATCTATATTAGAAACAACTCCAAAAACAATTTTGGTGATACTGATACATGTCATTTATGATGTCAGTGTGGGCTATATTGATGATAGTGACAACAACCATATTGCTAATAATTAATGATGGCATTTATATTAAAACAAAATTAGCAATAACGAGATTGGCGAGATTGATTCTGATATTGATGATGGTAACATTAGCAACAATGTTGATTGGCGATGATACTGGGAACAACTCAAAAGATGATGCAGGGTGATTCAGTGATGCTGATATAGAGGATAATGGTTTTGCTGACACTGATGAGAATATTTGTGATAACAATGCTGGTGATACGTAGCGTGGGGGCTGAAAGCTTATTTTGGAGCCAAAGAGACCCTACTTCAAATCCAAAGTCTGGCATTTACCACAGTGTGCCACTTGGAGCCTCAGTTGCCTCATCTATTCAATGAGGATAATTTTAAGGGTGCCTATTTTCTAGGATTGCTGTCAGGATGAAATCACATCCTGCATGTGAAGCCTCGCATAGAGAAAATAGGCAGCGAAATGAGCGTGATGATGATGGTGATGGGGGTGAGATGTTCCTGGAGATAATGGCATTGATGATTCTCATGATGGTGCAATTAAAGAGTATTTATCGGTGATATTATTTCAATGATTGTGATAAGGCTATTGATGGTGAAGAGACTGATCATTTTTGATGACAATTGTGATCGATGGGAACGGCGTGGTGGAGTGCTCAAAGCACCCATTTAAACAGCAAAGGTTCAGTTTGCAACTCTGCCTATGATATTCTGTGTAACCTTGGCTGCATTTCAGCAGGTGAAGGCTGGAAGGCCACTTGGAGCCCATCTAATCCCCCTCTTTGTCTGACAAATGAGGCAATTCAGGCCCAGAGAGATGAGATGACTTGCCCTCCACTCCCCCATTTAAAGAGTGTGGCAAAGCCAGAGTGGGAAGCCAAGCCTCCTGGCATCCAGTTCAGTCCTTTTCCCTCTACAGTTTACTCAATCTCTTTGGACGGGATCTTTGATTCTTTTACTGTGTGTGTGTGCAAGCACACAAGTGTGTGTGCTTTCATATGCATGTGTTTTTCTGATTCGTTTTCCCAAAAGCACGAAACAGCAGGGCAACCAGCCCCATTTTCAAAGAGTTATTTTGTGAGAATCAGGCTTCAGGCATCCCTCTGTAATCTTTTTCCTCTCCTCCAACAAGCAGAGGATTGGCTGTGGCTGGAAAAGGAGCTGAAATGGGTAATATTTGCCTAGTTTTTAATGTCTGGTGTCTATAGCTTGTGCTTCCATCATCCTATTATATTGATGACAGGCAGGCCCAAGCCACAGAGAAGAAACAAATTACCTAATAAATCAAGGCCCCAGGTTCTAAAGTGGACAGTGTTATTAGCGGAGGGAAGAGAAGGATGCTAAGTAATAGGTATGGGTGCCTGTGAAAACGGTCCAAGCAGAGAATCATCTGTCTATTTCTCCATCAATAATTACACAAAACTGATATGCATCTGAGACAGAACATGATATGTTATTATTAACCAAACAGTGGGAGGGAGATGGTAGCAGGAAGGGAGGGGGGCAGCGTGCTAAGGAAGCCAAAGCAGCATTCATGATACTGGACTTTGGCAAAGGCAGGAGGGGATGACCTCAGAGACTGCGATCCAACGAGGCTGGGGCCCTAATTCTGGACAGAGGTGGGCAGCCAAATAATTTGGCAAAGAGGATGAAGGGAGGAGTGAACTAATGGATATTGAGTCTCTATTGCACCCCAGCTCCTGTGGCTCAGTTCTGCTCATCCATTACTCCTTAATCTTAGCAAAGGCTGGCTAAGAACACAGCCTCTGGGGCCATGCCATATGTGTTCAAAAGCCCAGTATTGTGAGGTCCTTGGTAGTTACTTAACCCCTCCAGATCTCTGCATCCCCTTCTGTAGAGTGGTGTGGTCATAGGAGAACCCACCTCACAAAGCTGTTGTGAGCATTAAATGAGTTAGTGTTCACAAAATACTTAGAACAGGGCCTGATGCCAAGCAAACACAGTATTGTAAGCATGTGTTAAATAGATGCTCATCCCTATTTGTCAAATGGAAAGCCTGAGGTTCAGAGGGGAAGTAACATGTCCAAAATTAGATGGAACAAAAGTACAAGTAGCATTCCAATCCATATCTAGTCAACTCTGAAATACATACTCTTTTGCTTACCTATGAGTGGACAAACTTTGTAAAGGGCCAGATAGAAAAGATTTTATGGTTTGTGGGCCAGCATTTGCTCAGCTACTCAACTCTGCGGTCATAGCCCCAGGTAATCTAGAAAGGAATGGGTGCGATGGTGCCCAATAAAACTTTATTTATAAAAACAGGCAACAGGTGGGTTTGCTGACCCCTGCCCGACCCTATTCTAACAACTTTCCTAAATGGTCTCCCTCTCCAAGAAGACAATTGTAAATACTCCAACTCTGTACTATAAAGGGGTAGGCGTTTTTCTCACCCTACTCATCTCACAAGCCTCTGCAGGTGCAGATCACAGAAGGCTGTGCCACCCCACACCCCTGCCCCACCCTCTATGGTTGGCTCCTATGAACATCCTGTGGGTTGGGGGGTGGGGTGCCCCCAGCCAGTGAGGCAGAGCTCTTCTGCCTGAAGATTTTGCTTTCAAAGAGCAGTGCCCGGAGCCAGGAAGCAGCCCTTTTTCAAGCCTCTGTGGGCTTCGCCTAGAAGCCCCATGGTAATCCTTTGTGGGCTGTTAATAAGCAAGTTGAACCCCATAATCACCCACCGCTTCGCTTCCTGGCTTTAATTTCCATAGAGGCTGGAGAAACAGTGGCTGAGGGTTTTGCTTCCAGACAAAAGCAGCAGACATTTGCCCTGCAGACATCTCGAAGCGGGGCTGGCATTGCCCCGCGTGGTCCGCCCTACGGCTCCTGCACACACAGGCCTGAGGGGCCTGGCTGAGTGACGGCTGCACGCGCTGCTCTGGAAACCCATCAGCATGCTCAGAGCCCCCGGGAACAAAAGCAGTTCTGCGGGTGCTTCCAGAGCCTCCTCAGGCAGGCATCATCTCAGCAAAAGGCTAGGGGCTGCCCCAGCTCCTCTCCTCCCAGAGCCACACGTGACCTTTCTGACATTCCTGTTTGGGGACAACATATAGACCCCTGTGACCTCATCCTTTTCCCTGCCCCGTGGACCCCCCAATCCAGGAAGTGTGGGGCTTCATTATTTGAGGCAATGTTCACCAGGCAGATAATTTCTATTTCAGCAGGGCCAACCTGTCTTTAGATCAGTTAGGAAGTCTCCTTCCGGCGATCCCCCTGCCATATGGAACACCTCTCTAAGGGGCAATACTTGCCTATTCTTTTCAGCCCTTTTACAAAAACAAAACAAACAAACAAAAAAAGCCAGTAGCTTGCTAGTTCTGAGTTGCAGCCAGGTCCCTGAGTCTGTCTGAACCTCTATCCCTTGTCTGGAGTGCGGTTGGACCCAGCTCTGCCACAACCTGCGTGGCCTCCTGTGAGTCACCCTGCTCTCTGAGCATCAGTCTCCTCCTTAAAGTGGGCTGACAATCCCTGCCCTACCTACCTTTATACCTATGGTTCTGGAAGGATGAAAGAGAGATTGCGGGTAAGACAGCACTCTAAAAATGTTTGACCATGTTCATGAAATCGTGGCTTCATAGTATGAGTGTAGACTGTGGGATCAACTAGGAATAGGTTCAAATCCCAGGGCTCCCTCACCCCAGCTGGGAACTTTAGACTAGACACATGGCCTACCTGAGCCTCAGGTATCTCTCCTTGAACTTAGGGTGGGCGCACCTGTCCCATCAGGGAGTTTCAATCAGTTCCTTCAAGGCAGGATGCCCTACACAGGTGACGGGCCTGTTGCTACATACATCATGGCCAAGTGCAGGCCTCTGAGATACTGAGGGGGTGCTGAGACTGGCAAAAGACATCTTGTCCCTCTGTAATGACTCAGCAGTGGGGTCCATCTGACCCTGCAGAGGGGAATTAAGTCATGGCACAGACATCAGTGGCAAGCAAATGGCTTGTCAGGGCCCAGAGCAAGGAACTCTGGACAGGATCAGTAAACTGCATTACTGAGCCATCACTCTCTGGTCTTCAACACTCATTTATTCCTTCATCCAACAACATGACCTGAGCATCCATTGATGGGGGCAGGCCTTTGACCGAGTACCTGGGAAATCTAGGGAAACAGCCCCTTCTCTGCCTTTGGGGAAGCAGGTAGGCGAGTATAACAAATAATATTAAGTAATACCATAAAAAAGTATGCTATGGGGCAGAGGGGGATTGGGAGCAGAAGGAATAGAGGGAGGGATTAGATAGTGGGGGTGGGGAGAAGGCACTGGACCAATGACCCTTGATATCAGTGGCCCTGGCCAGCATCACTCCCACTCCCTGGGCACCCGTCAGTAAAGCACCATTGCTCATGGAAGCCCCGCCTCCTCCCCTAGGGAGTTGCAGTCATCTCCTGAAATCAAATAGAGGTGTAGTTAACATGGCAGCCTGATGGAAAGGGAGGCATTACAAGTGAGAGAGGAACCAGGCAAATCTGAAAAGCAGACCTCTGTCTGGCCATCTGGTCATCCACAGCCCTTGTGCCAACCTTAGCCTCTCAATGTCCCAGCACTGCCAAGCAGGTCCCAAGCTCTGAACCTGTCTTTCTCCACCCACCACCGTGTTCGGATACCACCAACAGAGAACTTCAGCAAACAAATTTCAAACAAATTCAAGAATTACCTAAAGGACAGTTAGTTGTCCCAGTCTAAATGCTTGGGGAAAGTGGGGTCCCCTGAGAGTGAAAGATTTGTCTGAGCTCATTCATCTAGTCAGCATGGGAGAGGAGATTAGAAATGGGGTTTCCTCTTCCCAGCACATGCTACTTTCAGGGTCCCCTTCTGCCCAAGTCATCGTCTCCTGCCTCTGCCTGCAATGAATTGAATTGTGTGTAATTGATAAATTATGCAAAAGGGCGCCTGGCAGTTTTCTGAAACGTTGGGTAGCTTCAAGGCAGCCCCTGGGGACACAGCCTAATTTTATGGAAAGCTCGCACTCTGTCTGGCCTGTTTTGTGTAAGTCAGATTGATATAACAAGACTCGAGGGAGTTGACTTGATTTCTAATTTTATTCTCTAGGTGAGCTGAATGAGATAGAACTGTAATGAGTGTGTTGTCTGGGGCAGGCAGTGTAACCACGGTGAAGAAAAATGTCTTTTCATCTGCCTAATGGATCGTTACTGCAGCTGGACTTTGCTACTTCAGAATCCAGGATTCTCCCCCTTTGGGCAGAGGGGCCGTGTGTCATGTAGAGGAAGCAGGCAATGGAAAGGGAGACTCCATGTCCCATCAGCAGATAAACCCAGAGCTTTGCAGGAAGGAGGGAATCTAGACCAATGATACTATCTTCTTGCTGAGGACACCCTGGGATAGGCTAAGGCAACTTTTTAATGAGATTTATTTTTTTTACTTATTTATTTTTGGTTGCACTGGGTCTTCATTGCTGCACAGACTTTCTCTAGTTACTGTGAGCTGGGGCTACTCTCTGTTGTGGTGAGCAGGCCTCTCACTGAGTGGCTTCTCTTGTTGCAGAGCACCAGCTGTAGGCGTGCGGGCTTCAGTAGTTGCAGCACAAGGGCTCAGGAGTTGTGGAACACAGGCTTTAGTTGCTCCACCACATGTGGAATCTTCCCAGGCCAGGGATCAAACCCATGTCCCTCGAATTGGCTTGTCCACTGCGCCACCAGGGAAGTCCAGTTTTTATTTTTGAGGTTCCAGGTCAAAGAGCATCCATGTCCCCTCCCTCAATTCTCCTTGGCTAAGCTGATAGACCAGAATATTCACGGGGACTTTGCTGAGGGTTAAAGCCCAATGGAAGGGTGAATGCTTGCCATAAACTGCCTGCCTCCCACCACACAGGGCCAGGATCCTGTTCTTGCCCCAGAACCAGCAGGGTTCAGTTCAGCCCATGAGGGAACACCTGAGGCAGGAGTAAGAGACTTATTGTGTTGAGAACCTACTGTGTGCTGGATACTTTAATATTCACAACAGCTCCACAAGATAGATGTGATTAACCCTACTTTACAGGTGAGGAAACTGAGGCCCCACAGGCTGCAGTCACTTCCCCAAGGTCACAGAGCTACTCAGCGACAGAATCTAGAACTCTAACCCAGGGCCCTCTGACACCAAAGCCCATGCAGGCAGGCGGGCTACTGCGGGCAGAGATCAATACAGCCTCCTCCTGGTGCCCAGACAGCTCTGACATTAGCCATGCCCCTTCTGAGCCAGGTGTGGCTTCTTCTTAATATGATACTAATTGCGGATTCAAAGAACAGCTCCCTCCCTTCTGTCTCCCTTCTCCTCCCAGCACAGGCACACACACACGCCACGCTGACATATCCACCCAGTGAGAGCCAGACAGAGTGCAGGGTGTCCTACCCGGGAGTCAGGAGACCCAAGCTGACACCCAGGGCCACCACTAATTCTTCACATGCCCTCCAAGCACTATTCCACCCTCTCTGAGCCTGTTTCTTCACCTGCTAAATGGGGCAACCCCATCCCAGCTCCACTCTAGGGTTTGTCTGAGAGCCATGAGAAAGTGGGTGTGGGGTCTTAAGAAAAAGAAAAAATTAAAGGGACTTCCCTGGTGGTCCAGTGGCTAAGACTCTGCACTCCCAATGCAGGGAGCTCAGGTTCGATTTCTGGTCAGAGAACTAGAACCCACATGATGCAACTAAGATTTTCCATGCTACATAAAGACCCTGCATGCCACAATGAAGATTAAAGATCCCACATGCCTCAACTAAGACCCAGCACAGCCAAATAAATTAAATAAATAAAAGCCATGGGGTCTAAACAACCTAACCTACCTCCTAAAAGAAGAACAAACAAAACCTAAAGGCAGCAGAAGGAAGGAAATAATAAAGTTAAAAGTCGTGGAGTCTAAGTGCAATGCAAGAACAATGATGATGACTCGCACGTCTCTATTGTGTGCCTGGCCCCAGCTGCACTGCGTGCCTCTCAAGTGTGACTTGTCCCTGTTGCCTGTGGCCATGGCCACGCACCAGTTTTAAGGCCTAGTGCTTTTTTCTGTATCCATACCACTCAGTGTTCATTTGGAGAGTTGAGGAGGCCAATCAATAACACCCCTCATCCCCTCCCAGGTCTAAAGTTCATAAAACAGGGTTCAGGAGGCAGGTGATAGAAAATAAAATGTCCAAAATAACAAAGCTGGCTGTAGCTTAGAGGGGTGGCTGCAGTGTTTCCTAATAATTCCTTCTGAATGAACCCCTAAACAACTTCAGCCCCTGTGTCCCCTGCAGAGACAGCTCCAGCACAGTTAAGGAGATCAGATCACAGGCCCCTCCCTGCAGGAGGCTGGGCTGAAGGCCAGGGCCGGAAGGGGCCAGCTGGGGAAGAACATTTCCCTTCCAAACTCTCCAGCTCCCCAATCCGGCACGTGCTCCCTCTCCAAGGAAACAATGGCCAGACAACATCGGTCCTAGAAAGACCAACCATCCCAATTAGCCCAGGACTGTCAGTTTCAGCACTAAAAGTCCCACATCCCAGGCAAGCCAGAGCAGCCAGTCGCCCCAGATGGTGCCCTAACATCCCATGAACCAGCTCTCACCAGAGGTTTCCTGCCCAGAGGTTCCTGTCCTCCAAGGCTGGTCTAGGTTGGCTGCTGGGACAGGCCAAGTCCCCCCACTGTGGTCCATCACAGCTTCTGACCCATCCCTGGAAACCCACGGAATCTAGGCCGTGCTCAGGTCCCAGCCCACAGGCCTTCCCTGGGCAGAACCCAGAAAGCTGCTGTCCAGCACAGCGCCCAGGCATCCCTACTCTGGCCAGGCTGGTCTGCCCACTGTGCCCTTCAGGCTCACATCATTCTTGCCCAGGCATCTTCCTGCCAGCCTGGTGGCAATAATCCTCGTCCCCTCCAGCCTAGGCAGCATCTCTGGAGTGACACACCTCACCTCCTGTGAGCCTCCTGACCACCCCAGTGGGACAAAGCGGGCAGCGGTCAGTGTTCCCTTGAACCAGAGAGCAAAGGGAGGCTTGAATATCACCTTCAGTGTCATAGCCAGCCAGGACAACCGGGCCCCAGACCCAGTCTTACTGCCTCAGTGACTCTTGTCCTCGTGACCCAAGAAGAAGGAATGGGAAGGGAGAAAGGTGACCTGGAGATAGGTGGTTTTAGGGGGAATAATCAGTCTTTGACTTAGTATCTAAGCAAAGCCATGAGCAGGCAGAGCAGCCTCTCTGAACCTCACTTTTCCCATCTGTGAGATGGAGCAGTGTCCCCCCTAGAGAGGTATCCAGGAGTACTGGATCTTAGTCTGGGTCCATGACAATGACAATGACCCTGGGTCCTTCCCAGTTGCCCTGCCTCAGGCTCTTGACAGTGACTCTGGGTCCCTCCTGGTTGCCCTACCTCTGATCCGCTCAGGCTCTGCCAGCCTACATGCCCTAACAGACCACACCCGTGGGCCCTTCAGCCCTGGACCACAGCTGGGTTGAGAGCCAGGTCCCAGGTGTGTGAGATCACAGGTTGTGTGAATTTTACATTACACGCTCTATTAAGACATCTGAGAGCTCTGGAGGACTAAAGCCACACCCCCTCTAGAAAGGGGGAGGGGTGAACCTGGAGGGTGGCTCCGTGACATCAGTCACCCGGGAGTCCTGAGGTAGGTCTGGGAGGAGCCGCTGGCACTTAGGAGCTGCTGGCTGCTGGCATTGGAATTGAGGCTGATTTATTAGCTGCTTTGTCCTCAATCGGCCAGCAGCCCAGAGCCAGGCTCTGGGGGGTGGGAGGGAGGAGGGGCCCAGAGGAGGGGCCATCAGCCCAAATCATTCAGCCACAAGTCAAGAGGCACAGACTATGCACTCACTAGCCACTGTGGACAGGGTGGGGGATATAAGACCCAGGGAACAGACTTCCCTGATGGTCCAGTGGTTAAGAATCTGTCTGCCATTGCAGGGGACACAGGTTTGATCCTTGGTCCAGGAAGATTCCACATACTTCGGGGCTACTAAGCCCATGTGCCACAAGTACCGAGTCCATGCTCTAGGGCCTGGGACCTTCAACTACTGATCCTTCGCTCTGGAGCCCACACACAGCAATTACTGAAGCCCGTGTGTTCTGAAGCCCGCGCTTTGCAGCTGCAATGAGAAGCTCATGCTCCACAACTAGAGACTAGCCCTCACTCTCCACAGCTAGGGAAAGCCCACGCACAGCAGTGAAGACCCAGCGTAGTTAAAAATAAAGAAATAAAAGACCCAGGGGGTGTGGTCTCTGTCCTCAGGGGGCAGCCCAGAAATGATGGAAGAACTTCTGGGCTGGAGGTTTTCCATGGGAGCCCCTCAACCTCTAAAAGGGTGTTGAAAAGACAGCAATCTTTAGAGAAATTTTGGCTGTTGGAGCTGAGAAGTGTTCACACAACGTCAACATAATAGCCATCTGCAAGGTGGGGACTTTAACTGAGGGGGGAGTGGTGGGGGGGGCGGTGTTTGCCCAGGGACCCTCAACCCCACAGCAGGGAAGGGAAGAGATGAGAAAGGGAAGGAGAGGTGAGAAATGCTGGAGCAGACACGGCCAACGTGGTAGGGCTTAGCTGTTTGCGGTGTTCTCAGGAATATCATTCTCCATAGATGGTATATTATAAAATAAAATCTGCTTCAACCCCTTCACAGAAACCAAGACAGGTTTGGGATAGGGACTTAGATCACACAGGGATAAGCTGGCACTTGACCCAGAACTCCCAGACCTCAAGCCCACCCGCTCAGCACACCCCATGGCCACCACGCCTCTGTCCTAACGATGGGGACAATCACACATCCTCCAGTTTCCGAGCCATCACACCCAATGGCCATTACAGTGGTACCCACACTAGGAGCTATTGAACAAACAGTGTTGGAATCACACTTCTGAAGGCTGAGCCACCCCCTAACCCCTGAGTCAGCAAGAAGGCAGACTTGAGCAAATGTTAGAGAAGGGGCTTCAGGGAGACAGCCCTCTGGAGCAGCGGATGCCTCACAGCTGGGAGACCGGGAGGGGCAGAGCCTGGTCTCAGGCGAGAATCCTGCTCCGCGCATCAGCTCCTACTGCACCTTCCCTCTGAGAGAGGCCTTCAGCCATCCTTCCTCCTCGGCCCCTCCCACCTCTTGTCTGATGCTCATTTTCATATTTGGCTCTTTACCTCTAGAATCATCTGTTATCTCCAGAGCCAGAGAGCATCCATCAACCTCTCTCAAGAGGAGGCCCTGGATCCACCCCTTCCCCTCCCCCTGGTCCTGTGCCCTCCCCTCCTCTGACATCCCTGTGAATCCACACTGGCTCTGCAGATGTGGGGTCTTCCAAATTTGGCTTCTTAGGACAGTGTGCTATCAGAGTCCAGCTGTAGCATTGTTCCTGAGCTTTCTGACCCTCCTGTCCTCCTCTAGGCATTGGCTGCGCCTGCTGTGTGATGCTCTCCGAGCTCACATTCACCTCAACTGGAGGGAGCAGAGGCCTGAATGCCTGCAGACAGTCCTGCAGAATGAGCCCTCGACCCCAGGCCCCACCTCACCAGCTCCCAGGGACTCTGATGTGACTCCACCCACGTGTGCCCTCCTGTCTCGGCTTTCTGGCCCTCAGAGGTCAAGTTCAGGCCCCACTGCCCCCCTCTCCAAGTCCCACCCACTTCTGAGGCTGCATGTGTGGGGTGGAGAGTGTCCAGGCATTGGAGTCTGGCTGGGACAGGCCTGGAGGGCGGAGGGGAGAGGAAACCCACATGAGTCCGGGAACATCCAAGGCCTACTTGAGGCAAGGCGTCTGTTATAAGAGTGCTCTAAGTGAGCTTCAAGTAGGGAGCGTGTCCACTGCTCATCGGCCCATCTGAAAGCAGGAGGGCTCCCGGCGGGGTGAGGCAGGGATCTCTGAGCAGGTTTGGTGCTTTTCCTAGGAGCATCTGGCTTGGGCAGAGCCCAGGAGGATGTCAAGAACCACTCACCACATGTGCTTTCTGTGGGACTGGTCCCATGTCTTCATTAATGGTGTGATAATCCAAGAGAGACGTGAAGAAGGCCTTCTCATAAACCAAACTTCCAACCTTTGGTGAGATCCCAAGGTCAGCTCACTCGTGACCAGGGAGTCCTTTAGGCTCCAGCC
The DNA here is from genome assembly GCF_910594005.1 of Cervus elaphus. Lineage (NCBI taxonomy): Eukaryota > Metazoa > Chordata > Mammalia > Artiodactyla > Cervidae > Cervus > Cervus elaphus. The sequence goes on from NC_057826.1 coordinate 83,090,644, forward strand.
ACCTCCTCCTCTTCCCTGCCACACCGCATGCATAGGACAGTGAGTCAGCCCTCCTGCAACAGGGAGCCCAGTTCCCCAACACTGGGCTGAGAGCGTGCCCTGAGTTCTGCTCCCAGACCCACCCCACTGCCAAGTGCAACCTCATCCAGTCACCCTTAGTTTCTTCCTCAGAAAAATACAAGGATAGGACTTCCTTGGTGGTCCAGTGGTTAAGAATCTGCCTGCCAATGCAGGGTCACAGGTTCGGTCCCTGGTCGGGGAAGATTCCACAGGCCACAGGGCAACTAAGCCCAAGCACAGCAATCAGAGAAAGCCCACAAGCAGCAATGAAGACCCAGTGCAGCCAAAAATAATAAATAAATGCAGAGTAACTTTTAAAAATAAAAGGTGACTTCTAAAGACTATTCCAGCTCAGAGAGTGTGGAATACTGGACTTGCACAGCCCTGAAAATGATGCCTCTGTCACCTCACCCTCAGCCATGCCTAAAGGTCCTGCTTTTATTTTGAAGTTTTATATTTTGTTCATTATAGAATTGTTTGCTTCAATTTTGATTTTTTTTCAATTAATAGTCTTCACTTTTACAACAGTTCTAGATTTATAGAAAAACTGAGTGGGAAGTATAGAATTCCCACATACTCCCCTCTCTCTCTGTGGTTTCCCCAGCTCAGTTCAGTTCAGTTCAATCGCTCAGTCATATCCGACTCTTTGTGACCCCATGGACTGCAGCATGCCAGGCCTCCCTGTCCATCACCAACTCCCAGAGTTTACTCAAACTCATGTCCATTGAGCCAGTGATGCCATCCAACCATCTCATCCTCTGTTGTCTCTTCTCTTCCCACCTTCAATCTTTCCCAGATTCAGTCTTTTCAAATGAGTCAGTTCTTCACATCAGGTGGCCAAAGTATTGGAGTTTCAGCTTCAGCATCAATCCTTCCAATGAATACTCAGGACTGATTTCCTTTAGGATGGACTGGTTGGATCTCCTTGCTGACCAAGGGACTCTCAAGAGTCTTCTCCAACACCACAGTTCAAAAGCATCAATTCCTTGGCGCTCAGCTTTCTTTATAGTCCAACTCTCACATCCATACATGACTACTGGAAAAACCATAGCTTTGGCTAGACAGATCTTTGTCAGCCAAGTAATGTCTCTGCCTTTTAATATGCTGTCTAGGTTGGTCATAACTTTTCTTCCAAGGAGCAAGTGTCTTTTAATTTCATGGCTGCAATCACCATCTGCAGTGATTTTGGAGCCCAAAAATATAAAGTCTCTCACTGTTTCCATTGTTTTCCCATCTATTTGCCATGAAGTGATGAGACCAGTTGCCATGATCTTAGTTTTCTGAATGTTGAGTTTTAAACCTACTTTTTCACTCTCCTCTTTCACTTTCATCAAGAGGCTCTTTAGTTCTTCTTTGCTTTATGCCATAAATGTGGTGTCATCTGCATATCTGAGGTTATTGATATTTCTCCTGGCAATCTTGATTTCAGCTTGTGCTTCATCCAGCCCAGCATTTCTCATTATGTACTCTGCATATAAGTTAGATAAGCAGGGTGACAATATACAGCCTTGATGTACTCCTTTCACCATTTGGAACCAGTCTCTTGTTCCATGTCCAGTTCCCAATTACTTACATTAATGTTACATTAATGTGGTGTGTATGTTATAACTCATGAATCAGTATTGAAACTTTAGCATTAAAGTCCCTAGTTTACCATATGGTTTACTCTTGATGTTTTACATTCTATGGGTTTTGACAAATGAATAATGACATATATTCCACCATTTAGCATAATATACAGTAGTTTCATAGCCCTAAAAATCCTGTGTTCCACCTGTTCACCCCTTAATTCGCCCACACACACACCCCACCCTCGTCCTGGGAAAACTGATTTTTTTTACTCTCTCCATAGTTTTGCCTTTTCTAGAAGTCGTATATTTGGAATCATATAATACATAGCCTTTTCAGGCACACTTTTTTACTTAATGTTATGCATCTACGGTACTTCCATGTCTTCCTGGCTTGAGAGCCATTTCTTTTTAGCTCTGAATACTCTGACCACCTGATGTGAAGAGCTGACTCATTGAAAAAGCCCCTGATGCTGGGAAAGATTGAGGGCAGGAGGAGAAGGGGGCGACAGAGGACGAGGTGGTTGGATGGCATCACTGACCATCTCAATGGACATGAGTTTGAGCAAACTCCAGGAGACAGTGAAGGACAGGGAAGCTTGGTGTGCTGCAGTCCATGGGGTCGCAAAGAGTCAGACACGACTTAGCAACTAAACAACAACAACAATATTCCATTGCCTGAATGTACCACAGTTTCTTTATCCATTCACCTAACAATGGACACTGTGGTTGCCTCCAATCTCTGTCTTCATTTGAAATTTCAGTATTCTTTTCATTACAGATTTTTTTGCATTATAGATTTAACTCTGATTAAAAAAAAAAAAACATTACATTAAAGTTTTATTTATCTGGATACTGAGTTTGGGCTGCTGTTTCAGTGTTACACTGAGGTGAGTGCCTGACTCCTCTCGCCCAGGTACCAGCCCCGCTCTTACCTCTGTTTGACTTGAGACCCAGGAGCTGGAGAAACTAGGTGAGCGCTAAGGGGAACGCAGATGCCAGATGCGGTCCCAGCAAGGCTTGCTCTACAGGCTTGAAGTCCACTTACAATCGTCCTGGGAAATGTTGGCCCGTACCCTTTCTTCTCTATTTCCTGGAGCCCCTCCGCAATCCTCACTGCCTCCGGGCACTGTCGCTGCCCTCTCTGCTCTAGTCCCGCCTGGATATCCAGGCTCAGCCACATTCTCCAGCACCTGCTCTCATCACCTTCTCTCCTTGAGATGCCCCGACTCCTTGGTGTCTTCTGCACATGGTCCAGACTGCTCGGCACCCAACGTCCCTACACAGCCTGCATCCCCATCCCGGTGGGTTTTCCCAGGGCCTTTCCACACCTGCCGGCTTTACTTGCCTCTCCTTTCTGACCCTCAGGCTTTTGTTCATGCCAAGTTCCCACCATGGGGGTGTTCTCTTCAAGACATGGCGAGGTGTTAAGGAAGGCTCAATCTTTTTCAAACCCAGAGCTCATTCTTTAAATAAAACAATTCTCAGAAACCTAATGTGTAAAAGAAATCCAGCAGATCCACTCTGCCTGGAGCAAGTGGACATGCTCTTTATCCTTCAAGTACTACCCCTGAAAAGTGAGGGAAGCTGGAAAACATGGGTGTGATAGAAAGACCTGGACTTTGGTATAGAAAGTCCTGGGCTCGAGCCCTGATTTCCCACCTGCCTGCTCTGCGGTGCTCTCTCTCATGAGGTGTGGATCCTCCTACATCAGAATTCTACTTCTGCACACCTGCCTTCCCCATCACACTCGATGCTTGGTTGGATTGCCCTTCCTTCATCCAACGATTTGCTCCAGCACTTACGGAGAACCTACTAGTTCCTCTACTATTTACTGGGCACCTGCTATGTGCCGGGTATTTTTCCAGGCACCGGGGATTCCGCTGTGAGTCAAATGAACAAATCCTTGCCCTCACGGAGCGGACAGCTCAATGAAGTAAGAGAGATACAAAACCAAGTAGATAAGTAAAGTAGAGAATAGTTAGCAGAGCATGAGCGCTCTGTAGACAAATCAAGCGGGCAAAGAGTACCTGAAATACGAAGGTCAGGGAAGAGCCACCTGGGGAGATGACATTGGGACCAGGACTTGAAGGGCACCTCTGGGGACAGGAGTTCCAGGTGCGAGGAGAGCAAGGGCCAAGAAGTGTGTCAGGGTCACGCAGGGGCCATCAAGGAGGCCACTGTGGCTGGGGCCATGTGAGCAGGGGGGACAGCAGGAGAAGTAGACAGTGCAGCCAGCAGGTAGGGCCTGGGAGGAACAGCAAGGTCCTCAGCCTTGCTGAGCAATGATATGAAGGTTTCAGGCAGAGAACTAACGAGTTACGACTGGGTCTTTTCAGTGAATGTCTGAACTAGAAATTCATCCAGCAACCACTTAGACCTTCCCACCTGGCTTTGAGTCCCGCTAGGCTGATAATTAATGTAAGGACAGATCCAGACCTTGTGAGGTGTCAAGCTTAAACAGTTGGGGAGTCTTGCTCCAGAAAAATGACACAAAGTTATAAACACATAACCTGGGAAGGGACTTGGGCCAGTGAGAGACTAGGGGCCCAAGCTTCCTTAACATCATCCTAAGCTTGCCTTTAACTGCATCACAGGTGCTCCTTTGCCTTCTGGCTTCCAGTAGAGTTCAATCAATGGCAACTGCAACAGGAGATCAGAGGGGAGAAGGAGAGAAAAGCCAGGATGATTCACTTCCATGTGGTGGCCCTGTCCTTCCCCTGAGGATACAGCTCCTGCCACAGACTGCCCCCTCCCCCATAATCCCAGCTCTGTTGGGTCCCAGTTGCTCCAGGAGTTTGCCCATCCCTTGTTGGTTTCTTTGCAATTGGCACCTTCAGCCAACTGTCCTTGCCCATCCTTCTGGGTACACCAGGACCCAATAGCAGACTCACTCTGACTGCTCTGCTAAGAATGGAAGGCTAAAGGGAGGGCTGGGAGCTGCTGCAAGAACTCAGACTGGGGAGACGATGACTTGCCTCAGGTGGTGGCAAGAGATAGAGGACTCAAAGATGACACAAACACCTCTGATGGGCGCGCCTTCCAGTGCACCTTGCAGCCTCACGCTGCATACAAAGCCTCAGGTATCCAGCAAACCCCATAAACAGTACCTCCACTATTTCTTTTAACTCTCTGGCTTGACTTATTCTAAGTCTTAGATCCCTGTGGGTAATATGGGAATAAGTCACACCTCTCTTGAAGGTATTCTGGAAGCACCCAGCCTGTAGTAGAAGCTCAGATGATGTTTTCTTTTATGGCCCATTTGTTGAGTTTCCATATCCTCTGGAAGCCTCTCTGATCAATCCAGCCACATGGAGTGAGCAATTGCCTTCAAATCTTCTATTGCTCCCACAATCAGAATCAGCCACTTCCGACCTGAACTGAAGTTTTTGCCATTTTCTGTGATGTTGGTGTTTGGTCACTTCAGCTCAGTTTTAGACTTCTGCAAATGAGAAACCTTGTCATCTCTTGAACTCCCCTCGGAGCTGAAGCACAATGACATCAACCTCAGCAACAGCACTTCCTGAGCACACATCACGTACTAGGAACTGTCAGAAGCATGTTAAGTGCTAAGCATATTATCTCGTTTAATCCTGGCAGTCAGCCCACATGTTACAGACAAGAAAACAGAGGTGCATAGTAGTTAGGGAACCTGCCCAATATCACAGGTTGCCAGCAGTGGATCAAAGATTCAAGCTCAGACCCTTCAGACTCCATAGTTGGCCTTATTAATCGCTGCACTATGCTGCCCCTTATCCATATAAGCACTCAAGAAATATTTACTTATTGATTAACCGGTAGCCTCTGAACATTAATGCTTCCAAGACTGTCTCTTTGTATGTCAGTCTGTTTTTCCCAAATGCCAGCTCTACTGAAAAATATATTGATCATTCCCTGTAATAATTTGTCATCTGGTGGTGGTGACTTACAAACTGCCAATTGGCCAGAAGGAGGATGAAAACTGGGCTGTTGAAATATCATTTTTTTTTTTAAGGAGTGGGAGTTCTTAAATGTACCCCCCCCCCCCCACCAACATTATAGCACACGTATCTTCTCCTGCTGCTGGGCATGCGTGGGAAGGGGCCATCCGGCCTGATTATGGGAGATGATCTGGAGCCTTGGGACCCTGAGTCTGGCTGCTAGGCTCTTTCCCTTCCCTCCCCCCACCCCAGAGCCAGCTGGCTGACGGGCGGTGACAGAATCTCAGGATGACTGCCTGTCAAGTGGTTCTCATGTTGTGACAGTAGGCAATTATGATTTATTTCACAGGGAGTCAACAATAAACTTAGGCGAAGGATGGGAGGAAATCAGAGAACTTAGGATAACAAACACACTTGAAGGAATTTGGTTGATAGGCTTTTTAACCAGAAGATAGAAAAGGGAATATTTTGTAGAGGAACAATATACACATAAACGTAGAATCCCTAGATCGAACTATCTATTTCCTTCCATCTCTGACAGGCAAGAAATTCCTGTCTTTCGGAAGACTCACCTCCTCCAGGAAGCTCTCTAGATTTCTGGCCAGACAGGATGACTTGGTCTTCTGAACTCTTCCCCCACCCCATCTCTGGAGGCACATACCATTCCCACCTTACCTGGAAGTCCCTGGTGAGCTCACGCCATTTGTTCTGCTGGATTGTAACATCTTTCAGAGATGAGGCAATGAATTGTTTATGTGCAATAGGTACATGCCTATGGGGTGTTTTGCACATAATACTCCTCAGTAAATTAAATATGTGTGTGTGTGCACAGGTGGGCAAGGATGGGTGTCCAGTGTCCCCAGAGTAAAGCAGCTAACAATAACCCTACCTCAGTGGTGGAATATTTTTGTCAGTTTGATTCCAGTGGAAGAAGAGGGAACAAATAAACCCCCAGAGGCCTCTCTCTATTCAGTTCTGCACTGTTGATTCAGGAACCTCACCCAACAGGTGATTCCCTGTCGTGTCTACACCCCAACCTCCCCCTCTTCTTTGTCTCCAACATCAATTGTAAACAATGTCAAATTTTGCATGAAAAAATGCTTCTCTTGTACCTAGATGTTTGACCTAACTATAAATAGAACATAATTTTGTTTAAGAAATCAGAGTTAAAGAAACAAAGCTTTCTAGAATCTCAGTAACTGAAGCATGAAAGCAAGTTGTGAGGAAAGAGCTGTTGAGGGCATAAGTTTGAGCCGAACAGGCCTGGTTTCGAATACCAGTCTTGATCTTTCTGAAGTGTATGAATACCAACAAGTCACTCTGTTTCTTCCTATGTAAAATGGAGATAATAATGCCTGCCTCTGGGGATTGTCAGGTTTTAAAGAGATGTCGGTCATAAAGCTCTCAGCACAGTATTCCTCATAGTAAACACTCAGTAAAGAGAGAGGATCAGGCTTGCTGGAGGCAGGAAGCTGAGGTTCTCATCTGACCGGTCCTCCATATCTCACTTTGGGTGACCACCCCGCTTCTCTAGTCCTCAGCCTCTATACTCAGCCAGCAACTGACTGAGATGGTCCCTTGTCCGTTCCACTTTTACATGACTATGAGTCAGGCCTGGGGAACACACAGTGTGGCAAACAAGAGCACCATCAGTGGCAGGCTTATTTAACTGCGCCTAGCTCTGTTCACCTCATCTGCAAACGAAAATACTTATATAAACTTTATAAATCCAAGGGTCCATGTGATCCAGTTTTATTTAGCACTCAAAAATAATTTACAAAGAATGCCATTTGTACTAGAAACTCTCAAATAATTCAAAGTAATATTTTTCAAATCCCCCCCTCCTCTCCGCTCCTCAGTCCTCTTGCCATCTTCCCAGTTGCTCTGGAGCATCTCATACACGCAGTCATGAAATATTCCCACAAGCCTCAGCTACACAGGGCTTCTTTCCTCCTCTTCCCCACCCTACCTTCCCTCCAATAAGAATTCATCCTTTTTAGGAGAGGGTTGGAGGAAGAAAACTCAGAGAGCACAGACAGAGTTCTCTTCATCAGGAACAAGTCGGGTCAGTGGGGGCTGTGAATATTTCCAAGGAAATAAATAAGTTTTGTCCTGTCACTTGTAAGTGGCTTTGGGGAAACTGATATTAGATTATTTGTAGTAAGTAGTCAGTTATGGCTCAGACAGTAAAGAATCTGCCTGCAATGCAGGAGATCCGGGTTTGATCCCTGGGTTGGGAAGATCCCCTGGAGAAGGAAATGGCAACCCACTCCAATATTCTTGCCTGGAAAATCCTATGGACAGAGGAGCCTGGCTGGCTACAGTCCATGAGGTCGCAAAGAGTTGGACACGACTGAGTGAATAACACTTCCACTTCACATTTTCAGAGTCTGATATGTAGGAAGTGCTGGAAATATGAGAGCCATTATTGTTGTTTTGTTTCCCTGGTGGCTCAGATGGTAAAGAATCTGCCTGCAATGCAGGAGACTTGGGTTCAATCCCTCGGTCAGGAAAATCCACTAGAGAAGGGAATGGCTACCCACTCTAGTGTTCTTGCCTGGAGAATTCTGTGGATACAGGAGCCTGGTGGGTTACAGTCCATGGAGTCACAAAGAGTTCTACACAACTGAGCAACTAACACTTACTTTTTTTCAAACCTGCATTTTCACACAGAATTATTCCACTGTTGCCACCACAAAGCCCTGTTTCCCATCTCCCTTTTCCATCTCCCTCACTCCCATCACTGAATTCCATTCAGCTCAGAAATTTTAACCATGCCTTCGCCTGGTACACCCACTGTTGCTTCCTCCTCAGTGACGTTCTGGCTCCTCCTCCAACATTTTCCATCTCCCAGAAAAGGAAATGTTTCTGGCCCCAGCACATACCCCCTTGCCCATCTGCTGTCTCCCACTTGCCTCTCCCATCACACAGAAGGCCTCCTCACCATCATTGCCATCATGCCATCCCATCTCAGAGTGCTTCCTCTAGTGGGACAAGGGCTACTTCTGTTTTACAGGCTCCATGGAGCATCTGGTCCCAAACAAGGAGTATTGGAGAGAGAAATACCTACATGTATCCAGGCCTGACTGAGGCTTAGAGAGGAATGCAAAAAGAAGCTAAGAAGCTTAGAGTACAACAAGGAAGGCAAAACATGCAGAAAGCCTTTGGGTTGTAGAGTAGGAAATGAAAAGCATGAGATTTTCATGCAGGAGCTTATTTAAGACAAAGAGTGAAGTCTGACATTATGCCCTCCTTTGGCCATTTCCCCACCCCAATTTAGGACTGGAACTTCCCTTTTACTTCCTGTTGAACCTTGATCTTAAAAACCTCAGTTTCCCCGAATGAGGCATAAATGGCCAGGAATAGTGTGATATCCTCCCTCCCCTATTTCTAAAGGCATGGATATTCTAACCAGGATTAAATTTCTATAAAATCAATAAAGTGCCAATGGGGAAATATCAGGCATTATCCTCCAGACAAGAGAGGATGGAGAGAGGCCTGCTTAGACCTAAGAATCCCTCTATGTAGGAAAATCAGCCATTTCGCTCTGGTGAGTGATTGGAAGTAATGATTAGCAGAAGGAGACATTTTTAATCTTTTCTAAAAGGAAAAGACACCTCAAAAAGCACTTTTCCAGCCGGATCCACAGTCACTCCTGAGGTTCACGTGGGGAATTAATGGAAAGTGTGGAGATAACATGGTGGTTTGGGAGACCTGGCAACCCACTATATATCTTCAGGGAGAAAAGGCCATCAGACCCCAGATGAGGCCACAGGAACAGCACCCACGATGAGTGAGAGCCCCACCCAGCTCTGAGCTGCTCAGGGCCCACAGTGAATCACCATACTGAGGAAAAACAGGGAGTCTGACCAAAAAGAAGGTCTGCCATGCTTACTTCAGGAGGATTCATGGAAGGAATCCAGGGAATTTTTCCAGGAGAAGACAAGACTGCTGGTCTTTGGGGAGGGAGGAGAGAGTTTTGTAAATGAGTTGACAAGAGAGTGAGGTTCAGATATCTGCAGAGACCTCATACATGTAGATGTGTGGAACTCACAGGGACATGTGCTTTTGTGGAGACACAGATTTTTTACAGGAAGAATTCTGGGTCAGCCAGACCTGACCAAAGAATAGGACGTCTTGCTGGACATCCACTTGGAGACTGTAGACTAGCCGAAGTGAGGGCTATGTGGTTGGGGTAGTTGGATAGATGAATAGATGATGGATGGATGGACTGGCAGATGTATGTATGTATATACGGAGAGTTCAACAAAGGTGTCATGGGATGGATAAATACATATGAATGGATGGATAGAGGGAAGGACATACAAATGGATGTATATAAAGATATATGGGTGATAGATGGATGGCTTCCGAGGTTCTACAATTACATGGTAATTTGGGCAAGGATTACCTAGTCTTCAGGATTTCACAGATCATTAAAATCTAGGGCATTGACATAAAGTTACCAGCTTCTCATTTTGTCGTTAAGAACATCAGTATAAATAACTACCATGTATTGGAACAGATGAAACAGATCAGAATGAAATAAAGAGCAGTCATTCCCAAGTAGGGATCATCAATAATCTCTCTCTTCCTCTGTCTCTTTGACACTCATTTTATGTTAATATTTTTAGATATTGTCCACATTTTTCTTATTTAATTGGCACAGGTTTGAGAATGAGCGATAACGTGTGCTGTTTTCAATAACATCTCCTGAGCTACAGACTCTGATAACTAAAAGGGAATGAATTTATACTGGGGTAAAACACTCATTGCCTTTGAGTCCAGGCAGGTACCAAAGTTGAAGTGGGTGTGGTGTGGACTGGGGGACGATGGGTCAGTGAAAATCTGAGAGTCTACACTCCCCTAGAGACAGCAGGGCAGCCTCAGCCCCAGCTGACTGCCACCACAGAAGGCAAACCCAAGGTGGCTGGCTAGATATTCTGACCTATATTGAGAGAAGTTGGATGTATAACATTTTTGATGAACCTTATGATTTAAAAATATTTGCCAGGACTTCCCTGGTGGCCCAGGGGTTAAGAATTTGCCTGCCAATGCAGGGGACTTGGGTTAGGCCTAGTTCCCTGGCCCAGGAACTAGGATCCCACATGCCACGGGGCAGGAAGGCCTAGGCAAGTCACAGCTACCGCACTGTGTTCTGCAGCCTGAGCTCACAAGAGAAGCCACGGCAATGAGAGGCCCACGCACCTCAACTAGAGAGTAGCCCCCACTCGCTGCAACTAGAGAAGGTCCACACACAGCAACAAAGACCCAGCACAACCACATAAATAAATAAAAGTATTTGCAACTAACTTTTAAAACTGGATTTGTTTCTGGGCTATCATCCTTGATCCAATCAATAAACACACACACACCTGTGGATCCAGTTTGGTCCATGGGTCATGAGTTTGCAATTTCTGCTCTAGATACCAGAGTTGGGATGGGCGGTGATGGAAAAAGCACCAAAAAGGACCAGTAGAGAGCTTCTCTGATTAAGATGAGGGTCGAGGAGGGGCACTGAAAAAAAAGCCGCTGAATTCCTCCTGGTGAATAATTTCTCCGCAGTCTATTTCCGAAAGAGCTGTAATTCGGGCTCTGAACAACCTATGATTTACATCCCAGCCGGTGTAAAAGATATTGTGCTGAGCCTTCCGAGTGTGCTCTGTGTGTTTGTATAAATCTCCCTACTCAAAATATCTCCCACAGTTGACTGACAGCCCGTGTAATTTAGCAGAAGGCTAAAAATTAAAATCTTCGAGCCTGCTGAGGGAGTGAAAGAATACAGTAACACTACAGCACCGCCCCCTCGCCCGGCCCGGGCTCGGCAGATGCCAGGGCTGTTCATTTTGGAGACGGAACAAAATATTTGTATTTAGATTTATTAAGTCATTATTCCACCATTTGTTCCAATGCGCTTTATTAAAACCAGATCTCATCTCTGTTTTGAAAGTATTACCTGATTTACATAAGCCGGTCCCAGCCCTAATTACCGCTTCCTTTCGTGTCTTTTCATTTCGAGGGAGCTTTGCTCTCCCCTCCTGTTTTTGTCGCCTGCCTTTATGGCCCATATGTCTGCCTTGAGATAGCAAGAATCTTCAACCTATAAATAGACGGTTCAGAACAGCCCCGCTGCCAGTTATCTGTCCACACATCAACATTACCATAATTGCAACAGTGAATGTGTAATCTCTCTAATCACACGTTCCAGTCGGAAAACTGGATTGGGTTTCATAAATTGTATAATTTGAGGCTTTCCTGAGCTAACCACTGGGTGGGTAGGCTGCTGTGGGTCATCCAGGGCTTGGCCGTGCCCCGCAGCCTGGCCCGGCCCCCAGGGTGGCAGAGCCACACACACACCTGTGGATAATGGTCGTGCGCCCCTGGCTCTGCAACAGGGACGCCTGGGGAATAGGTGAAGCGTAACTTTTTGAGGCCTATTGAGAGGCTGGCACTTTGCACAGGCTCTTTCCTGATTTTCCTTCCATTAACCTTCTAGGGAAAATACCGTAAACACTTGCCTCTTACAGATGACACCAAGGCTCCGAGAGGTTGAGTGAGTATCTGAGGGTCACACAGTAAACAGCTGAGACTCAGATGCATGTCTGAGATTCCATATGCCACTCTTGGTTAAGCAGCTTTCATTTACAACACAGCACAGCTGAAGGCTTCAGTGGATTCCATTTTTTGTTCCTCCAAAGTGCTTTCATTTCTGTCATTTTAGCTAATCCCCAGGACCAACCAAAGAGGTCTTTATAGATAACAAAACTGAGAGGTTACGTACACTGTCCAGGGTCACACAGCTTGTGAAGTAGAACTGGGATTCCAGTCTAGGCTGGCTCCCACACTTTTGAGTGTTATTCCTGAAGCTTCCACAGCCCAAGTGCTGACTGGGGGTCTTTCTTTCCTCTTTGAGAGCCTTTGTTTTCTTTGCCGGCCTCTCAGAAGGATGCTGTAATTGACTTGATGTCAGCAGGCAGAGCCCTGGGGACAGGTGTGGAGAGAGAAGAGCAGTCGGCCTTCTGCCAGCACCCCAGAACCCCTGGGGACAACTCTCTCTCAAGCCTGGTAGGGACCCAAGGAAACTGCCTCTGAAGCCCCCCTCAGGGCTGCTGGGCCAAGGGCTCCTTTTGTTTTGCGTCAGGAGCTTCCTCTGGTCAATGTTATTCAAACTCAAGGTCTTTGGACTGAGATGAGGAGGCTGATGACACCCTGATAGATGGACTGCTCCCCACAGACAGAGCTCCGCTCAGGCTGTGCCTGGTAATTGCGCGGCTTTGCAAAATTTCAGATGTCTATTAGCGGCTTTAAATTGGGCTCTAATCAAATGATGGCCTTGTTACCAGGACGCTCCTTAGGGCCTCCCTCCCTCTTTCCCCCAGCCCTCTTTCTCTCAAAAGGAACTGTCTAATTCAACCCATTTAATTTTTCCAGATGAGGAAACTGACACTCAGAAAGGAGTAGAAACTTACTTAAGGTGTAAGTACATCCCTAGTTCTTTTTGTGATGGTTGTTGAGCTGCATGCGTGTGTGTGCGCCCCCACACACACACACACACACACACATAGCCCTACACGCCATCTCTGCATTTGTTAACTGGGTCTCCAAGCTCCTTTACCCCATTCTGAAGCACTTTAGCCAGCATTTTAGGCAAGGAGTTGGAGCCCAGAGTTTCCCCCTTGCCAGCCCTGTCCTTATAGTGTCCCTGGGCCCCCAAGGAGTCAGAAAGCTTAGTTTTGGGGACTTCCTTGGTGGCACAGTGGTTGAGAATCTGCCTACCAACGCAGGGGACACGGGTTCAATCCCTGGTCGAGGAGGATTCCACATGCTGTGGAGCAACTAGGCCCATGTGCCACAACTATTGAGCCTCTACTGCCCGTGCTACACAAGAGAAGCCCCTGCAATGAGAAGCCGAGCACCGCAACGAAGAGTAACCCCCACTCGCCAGAACTAGAAAATACCCCTGGGAAGCGACGCAGACCTGGGGCAACTAGAAAGAAAGGACTCATGAAAAAAAGTTTTTTAAAAAAGAAAACTTAGTTTCAAGGTGACTCTGTCATGGCCCCTGACCCACGGGTGACCCACCATGAGCTTGCCCTCTACCTCTGGGCATCAGAGCCTGGCCCAGCAGGTGGAGATGAGGACTTTGTATGCCTTCACTTCCCCTGCACAAGGTCTCTGAGCACCAAAGACAGTCCCGGAAACAACTGGGCTGAGGGGGCTGACCCCTGAGCTGGCCCCCACCCAGGGAATGGTGAGGGAGCGAATGGGTCACTGCTCCCAGAGTGCGGTCTGCAGACCACAGCAGCAGTGCCTGGGAGCCAGTTTGAAGGGCAGATGCCCGGGCTCCAGCCGGCCCTGGTGAATCAGAATCTCAGTGTGTATGTGTGTGTGTGTGTGTGTGTTGGGGGGCAGGTGCTCTGTTTCAGCAAGCTCTTTGTGTTTCAGTGTGAGTTTGAGAATGGTGGGTCCTGATCAGCTGATGCCTGGAGATCCTTCCCAGATGGAGAGGCCTAAGAGTCCATTCTCCCTGTGATGGTTCAGGCCCATCTCACACATTCACACCTCGCCAAGACTTTCCCTTACCATCCTCAACAGGATGACTTTCTCCCACCGCACGTCTTCTGTAGCATCTTGAGAATAATGCTCTTCAAGTGCTCAACATGCTGCTTTCTGTTCTGTCATCTCCCCCGCTGGATCCTGAGCTTCTGGTTCATCTTCGGGCTGCACATCTCCTGATAATGGCGGTGCACAGTAGGTGTGCAGAGCGTCTGTGGGTGTGCATTGATTGCCCTGACCACTGGGTCCCCAAGAAACAGGCTCTGTGGCAGACTCTATTGTTGTTCTAGACTCTCAGGGAGACTCTTCATCATTTTACAGCCAGCAAGGCTCTATTATCATTTTCCCTGGGGTTCAGAGGGCTGGCCCCACAGGAATCTCTCAGGTCACAGCAGGGAGCTCAACCTCTCCTCCCCTGTTTCCCCCAGGGCCCACCTACGCCTGGCGGAGACCACTCAGTTGAGACATGTCAGGCTTAGACATATTAGTCATACCTGGTGGCAGCTTAGCTCAGCCTAGGAAGATGCCTGTGGTGACATCCTACACTGCTCCTGACCCAGATCTGGAGAGCTCATCTAGGGCTCATGAGCCAGCTCCCTAGGGGAGGGGAAGGGCTCCTCCCCTCTCTGAGAAGTGACCAAGCAGTTTGAGAAAGGGGGTCCTGCAGTGCCCGACCAAGCCTGGTCTCCTCCAGGTCCCAAATAGGTCCACCTCCTCCAGGAAGCCCTCCTTGGTGCCCTGACCCAGGAGGCAGGAGAGGTGGGTTTTCTCACGTGCCCCCTCCCCACACCCCAGCAAGCTCCTATTCTTGGTGCCTCAGGACCTCAGAGTCATGTGGGATTGAGACTTACCTGCCTGAGGGCAAGCAATTTGCCCCCATGGTTGGCTAGTTCCACATCCTGAAAAAGAAAGTCATAAAGCTGGAATGCCATTCCCACCCCCACACCTCTGCCGCTTCCCCCTCCCCGTTCACCCAGGTGGGGCTCACATCATCAGCTCCCTGTGCCTCAGGGTCCTCCCACGTGCTCCTCCCTCTGCTGTACCCCCTTCCCCCAATCCCCACCCCCCACCCACCCCCTGAAGCATTTCAAACACCTCATCTGGAGCTAGGGGCTGGGATGGCGGGGGTCAGGAGTGGGTGAGGGGGGTGGGGGCGGGTTGGCCCAGAGTGAGATGGGGTATGGAGGACACCTGTCCAGTGAAATGGCATGGGAAAATAAAAGATAACAAAAATCATGCCCTGCCATTAAGCTGCTGTGTGACTGTGTGTGAGCCCGTTGCCCAGTCTGGGCCCATCAGATAAAAGGAGGCTTGGGTTTTCTATGGCTGCAGCACTCTCCTCTCATCATAGGAAATAACTTGGAGGGTTGTGTGTACATGTGTGTGATTCCCCCAAGAACATGTGGGGCCCATCTAACCACATTTTGCTTCACGTTCTTTGCTTTCATCCCCAGGATCTGACCTGCTCAATGAACCACGTGGGGGTCTTCTCCCAGTGCCTGCTGGGGGTTGGGTCCTCTGCTGAGTTCCATTTCCCACCAAGAGGCTCCTCCCCTGACTGGCCAATGCCTAACAAGGATTAGCCAAGTGTGCAAAGAGCTCAGGGGGATCGTCCTCCTTAGATGGTTTGGAGAGCCCCCGTGGGCAGAAGGTACATCCCGACGGTACAGGTTGGGAGGCGGAGATGGCAGATAAAAGACCTGCCGGCTTCTCTGGCAGGCCCAGCCGGAGTGGTGTCTTGTTACCAAGTCTCTGAGCTAGCCACTGCATCTCTGGAATGTGAACAAGATAAGTCGGGAGATTTCTTGTTGACACTTGTCCTGGAGAGAGGGTCCGGGCCTCTGGTCTCAGGTTGTACAACACCTGGGCAGGTTGGCTCCGCAGGAGTTCCTGGTGCTCATGGGGAGGGGGGCCCTCTGTACCAGCAGGGCCAGGCCTCCCCCTGCCCCCTGCCCACCACCCAAGGTGCAGGCAGGATTCCTGGTGGTGGGCCCTGGGGGGTTGTGAGGTGACCCAGAGCCCCTACTCCAGCCCTCTGCAGGGGAGCCCTGGCCGTGGATGATGCAGACCCAGACCAGACTGCCGGTCCCATCCTCAGGGAAAGGCCTAGAACAGGCAGCCCCTACATGAGGCCCTACTGTGTGCAGGGCAGTATGTGAAGTTTTCCCACACTCCCTTTCATCCCCACCATACAACTGAGAGGAAAGGGAAAATGAAATGACTTGCTCTGACTTACAACCATGCCTGTCTTTTGCCAAAGTCCGGGGCCCCAACCTCGGGTCCAGCGTCCCATCCACAGGGGCGTGTGCCTGGCCCGAACTCCCTCAAGAGCTGACAGCCTCAGATATGACAAATATTTGACAAGTACGCCTCAGCTCAGTGATGCAAGAGGCAGCCACGTCTAGATCAGGGGGTCTGACGAGCCCAGTTAACTCCGGGCATCCTGCGACCCTGGCAGGGAACACTCTCCCGCTTTCAGCCCTCTGTGGTGGTGCTGGTGGTGGTATCCAGCCGGCCGGCTGACTCAACAGCCTCATTCCCACAATCCGAGAGGGTAAGCACCCTCCCCCTGGAGTCGGCTTGGCTTTGACGGCCTGTCTGGGGGTACCTCCGCAGCCAGCAGCCCGCCCCCCCCAACCCATCAGCACAGCCCTGGGGCTCGGGCCAGCCTTCCCACAGCTCAATCACAGTGCTTGCCCTCTTTCTCAGCCTGCTGCCCTCTCCCCTGAGATCAGAGGCCACTTCTAAATTCCTCTGGCCACCTCAAGCCTCCCCTTGGCCAGGCTGTGGTGATTTCCTTGGCTCCAGCCCCAGAGCCCCTGTCCTGCCCCCAAGAAGAGTTCGTCTCCCAGAGTAAACAGCTTGCTTGCCAGGCTCCGGGCCCCTGCCCCCAACAGCTTAGAGCAAGTCCTGTATAAAGAGGGCTCAGGCCCAACCGGGGCATGGAAGCCAGGGAGGGAAGTGGATCTTGGCTGGACTTTCAAACGGGATGTGTGGGAGGGCGAGATACGGTTAGCTAGTGCAGGTAGGGCGCAAGACCATCTGCTCCGTCCAAGAGAAACACAGCGCCCCACACTGCAGCACTCACCCCAGGAGGCGGCCAGCCGGAGAGAGCTGCGCTGCGACCTTGAGCAAGGCTGTGACCTTGAGCGAGGCTGGCAGCTTTCACATCCTCTCCCCACATCTGTAAAATGGGCACAACTGCTCCTGCCGGCCAGGGTTACACAACACAACACACACAACCTTCTCTCTCAAGGGGCTAGCTGGCAGGGGGCCTGCTCCAAAGTGCTCCAGACACGGTTATTTCTTTCTATTCCGTGCACGAGTCCAACAGGCTTTGTGCAATCTTCGATGGCTCTCGTTTCACATTCGTCTTTCTGGGAGCCTGTGGGAAGGGGCGTACAAGGCACTTTGCAAATGGTGCCAAGCTCTGTCGGCGTTTGTGCTGCTGTCCCCCCAGCAACCCCCAGGGGAGTGGGCAGACACCCATCCCCCATACCTCCCACCTGAACACACATGCTTGACCCAGCGAGGAGCCAGAGGTCACAAACAGGAAGATCATTCCACAAATAAGGGTGGCCACAGAAGATAACTTGGTTGAGCCCTAAATAAGTGCCAACCACTGGGGGTGGCACTTGGTGACCCCGAGGGGCAAAAGTTCTGCCAGAAAGTCTCATGGGACAGAGGTGGAGGAGGGTGCCTATATCCCAGACAAGTGTAAAACAGGCCAAAAAGAGGTGTGGACACCTTGCCTACAGGATCCTGTTTCAGTGAGAAATCAGGGCTGAGTGGGGCATCCTGGAGGAGGGCCTGAGGACTCTGAAGGATGAGCAAGAGTTCGCAGGGTAAACTGAGAGCAAGGGCATGGAGCCCCATGCCCTGGCTAACCAGGG
The DNA here is from genome assembly GCF_910594005.1 of Cervus elaphus. Lineage (NCBI taxonomy): Eukaryota > Metazoa > Chordata > Mammalia > Artiodactyla > Cervidae > Cervus > Cervus elaphus. The sequence goes on from NC_057826.1 coordinate 83,108,641, forward strand.
AGGTAGGAGGTTCTTCCAGAACCTTCAGGCGCAGGGAGGAGCCTCGGTGCTCCTCACAGGTGACTCTGGAGGTATGGGGAGGCCCCTGGGGGACATCAAGACACACCCACCAAGGAGGGACATGTGTGACACCTGTGGCCAGCCTCAACCTTCCAGAAACTGGTTGGGTTAGATGAGGCTCACCCCTGACATATTTCAAGAGCAGTGCTAACCAGCTGGGCTCCAGCTATGGGCGTGGCCTGAGAGGTCAGATGTCACTTCTTTCTCAGGTGACTCTGCTGACCCCTTGATGAACAGACCCATGTATCTAGGTGTGCTCACTGATTCCAGAGACTCAGAGGTGCTCCCCTCCCCCACCATCAAGGAAGCCCCGAGATGATCCAACTCTTGTATTCTACAGATGAGGAAACTTGGGGGGAAATGGGCCTTGCCAGAAGTCCGTGTGGAGACAGGGCAGAACTGGACTGAGACTGCTGGCTTCTACAGGTTCTCCCATTGGCACCTGGCTGCTGCCACTTTCTCAATATGTGTCCCTGCGCAGATGCTGTCTTCAGCATTCTGTCACATGATGGAGGGGAGCTTGCACTTTCCAGCACTTACCAGGAAAAACCTGCTCCCTCCCCAAGACTCCTCTCTTAGTAAAACCTTCTCACTCTGGTCCCTCATGTGCCGTCCTGCTGGTCAGCTGCATCTCTATGGCTCCATGGCAGCTCCCAGCATCCACCCAGGGTATGCAGGCATCCTCCCCCCCAGCACTCTCCCTGGCCACCGCTGGCTGGATTTGACTCATTCCAATCCAATCTTATCCCTTTATTGACAAGAGTCCATGCCCTCCTCACCCCCATGCTAGGTCTATTATTACCACAGCCAATAAAATATTTCTAAAGAACATAAACAAGTGGCTTTTCTGCTTAAAATCTTGCAGAGCTACCCAGTGGCCTTGAAAATTAAGTTCTTGCTCTCTGTATGGTCTGCAGAGACACTCGTGGCCAGCCCCACCTGCCCAGCAGTGCTCCCTCCTGCCTTCTGCCCATTCCATCTTGGCAGTAGCTGGGCAAAGGCTCCTTGCTTCTAGACAATTTGTTTCCACCCATCTTTCTGTCCAGAGGAATAAGATGTGCTTGGGCCAGCTGAATACACTTTTACCTTAAGGTTGGCTTGCATGCTGGGTTTTTAAATCCAATTCCCTTTTGACAGAAACGTTCTCAAGTCCTCCTTCCTATTCTGGACTTTGGGAAACCCTCACATACAAGAGAATCATTTGTAAACATCCTTCCATGGTGGTTTCCTTCCATAGGCTCACACAACTTTTTTTATGTCGAGAGCTTTTCTGGGGCTTGAAATGAAAGTCAGGAGAAAGGGTCATTATGAGCATCAATGTCTAGCAGTGTGCAGTGACCCATTGGCTGCTGAATAAATAACGTAATCAAGAAGTTCAACCCATGGATTCATCAGGAACAAGGGCTGATATTCAAAGTCCCAGACAGTTCAGTTGGAAGAATAATAAAAGCGCAGCTGAGATGGGAGTCTGGGACAACCCCCTCCCCAGCCTCCGCCTGGGCTCTGCTTCATGGCAGACCTCACAAAAGCACAGCCCAAACGAGCTTCATTCCTGGGCTCTCATAACTGGACTTTCAGCTTTCTCGAACAACGCTTCCTGTGTTATGTCTGCAGTTTGTAGGATCTGATAAGAGACTAGATTCAAAGTTCAAAAGGGACCACACTTTGTAAATAGTTTCAAAGAGAAGCACTATTTATGCCTGGGAGGAGATATACGGTAGGAGATGAGACAGCCTTTAAGTTAGACAAGCTAAAGGGGAATCCCAGATCCACTCTGTGAACCTGGGCGAATTCCTGAATTTCTCCATCCCTGGTGTCCTTATCTGCACGGTGGAGATCATAATGAACTCACTTCCTCGGGTGGTAGTCAGTGATAATATGCAAATATGCGTATAGTCTGTGCTCAGTAAATAGTATTTGTGGAGGGGGTGATTGCCAATGAAATTACTGATGTGAGCAGAACAGCTTATCCATACTTGTCGAAGATAATTTTTGGCAGAACGAGACCATCGCTGTGACAGCAAATGGTATAGACCAGTCACCTAGAACTGCAGCTCAGGACTCTCCTGGTGGCACAGTGGTTAAGAATCCACCTATCAATGCAGGGGACACAGGTTCAATCCCTGGTCCAAGAAGATCCCACGTGCCCAAGGGCACTCTCCATGCCACAACTACCAGAGCCCTCATGCCTACAGCCTCTGCTCTGCAACAAGAGAAGCCACTGCAACGCAAAGCCCGCACATTGCAATGAAGAGAAGCACCCACTCCCTGAAACTAGGGAAAGCCCACACACGGCAACAAAGACCCACCATAGCCTAAACAAATAAAATAATCATTAAAAAAAAAAGAACTGCAGCTCAGAAAGGGAGACCTCGAGTCAAAGCCTACACAAGGACAAGTGGCAGGTGCAAAGGGCTGAATATGGGCCCCAAAGAGATCAAGTCCTAACCCCTAAACTCTGTATAAAAGTGACCTTATTTGAAAAAAAAGGATAGTCGGAGGTATGATTAAGAACTTCGAGGAGATTACCATGGATTATCCGATGGGTCTTCAATGCAATCACAAGTGTGTTTTTAAAGAACAGGCAGGACTTCCCTGGTGGTCCAGTGATTAAGAATCCACTTGCCAAAGCAGGGACACAGGTTCGATCCCTGGTTCGAACATGCCATAAGGCAACCAAACCAGTGCACCACTGCTACTGAGTCTGAGCACCCTAAAGTCCATGTTCTGCAATGAGAGAAGCCACTGCAATGAGATGCCCATGCACCGCAACTAAGAGTAGCCCCCACTCACTGCAACTAGAGAAAGTTCTCACACAGCAACAGAGACCAAGTGCAGCCAAAAATAAATGAGATTTTTTTAAAAAGAGAGACAGGGGGAGATTTGATACACAAACACAGAGGAGAAGGTAATATGAAGACACAAGAGAGAGATTTGAAGGTGCTGGCATTGAAGACCAGAGTGATGGGGCCATAAGCCAAGGGATGTTGGCAGCCACCAAAAGCTATAAGAAACAAGGAACAGATTCTCCCTTGGAGCCTGCAGAGGGAGTGAGGCCCTGCTGACTCCTTCATCTTGGCCCAGTAGTACTCATTTGGGATTTCTGGCCTCCAGAGCTAGGAGAGAAAAGCTTTCTGTTGTTTTAAGCCCCCAAGTTTGTGGTGATTTGCTATAGCAGCCCTAGGAAACTAATACACCCAGGGTCATAGATTCTAGCCTATTTTACTCGCAAGGAAAGACTCAGAAAACAGTAGCAACTCACCCAAAGCCACACAGCATGTTAGCCTCAAGGCCAGGGCCAGACCAAGATACCCAATCCCTGCCCCACTGTGCTTCCTCTTCCCTTGCCCAGCTTCCTCCCCCTAGGAGGCCTTAGACCCCTGCCCTGGACATCCTTGGTTGCCTTAGTGACTTTATCTTTACTTACTGCTGCCCCTGAGTGAGACCAGCTTGTACCAAATGCTGTCCCTGTGGTCACCACTGCCCTTTGCCTAGATGCCCACCTGTGTCACAGGTTGTGTTCTTTCGGAGAAGACTCAGAGGGTGTTTGGGATGCTGGATCTTTACTAAGGATCTACACCAGGGAAGGAATCGGGGAGGAAGTAGGATCAGGAGGGAGAATCGAATTGCAGTGCATAACTGACAAAGCCTCAGCCAGCCCCATAGGGAGTTGTCCAGCTGGAGCAGCCCAGACCTAACACTTCCATCTGGCTCAGTCACCAGGTGTCGGCTGCCCTGGGGAGGGCATGACCTCCACCTGGGGGGCTCTCTGCAGTGAAATCCCCCCGGGGCCACCTGCTAACTGCCCTCCCTGAAGCTGGGCAGAGAAGCCTTCCCTGAAGGAGGGCCAGCACATGCAGACCACAGTGCGGCACTCCCAGGCATCCTACAAGCAAGGGCTGCATCCCAGCGGGGCCTGGATGGCTTGCCAACAGCAGCCGCACCCTCCCCAGTGGCCAAGACCCTCCCCACTCAAAATGGGACATGTGCACAGGTAGCCCAGACTCCACCTGGGAAGCTGTGAGAAATGCAGACTGCTTTGGACCCCACGGTCCATCTGAGAAGCATGCTCCATCCCAGGGGTTGGATGACTCCAGGCACCAAATCCGGTAGCCACCTGACTTCATAGGTCCTTCGAGCTAAAGATGATTTTTGCCTCTTTTACGAAAAAGAACATGTAACAGAAACTTTATGACCCCCAAAAGCCTATTCAGTTATGACATAGCCTTTGGCAGAAAACTCTCCCCAACCTCTGCTCCAGAGGGACCACCAGCAGGGAAGACGAGACGCCGGGTGCTGAGATCTCTCCCTGGAGCCCTCCTGGTGTTTGAGGCCAGCCCTCTGCCCCTTCCTCCCACATCCTGACTTCTTTCCTTCTTTACCCACCTCCTTCCCTTCTCTTTCTCCCACTTTCTTCTTTGATTTCCTCCCCTCCCCTCCTGCCTCCTGGCTTTTCTGTCTCCAGGGTATGTGTGTGTGTGTTTCTTTCTGTTGGAGCGTGCATGTCTCAAGCTCTCTCTCACTCCTATCTCTGAGACGGGCTTTGTGTCTGCGCATCTCTGTCCGTCTCGCCCTGCGTCCCTCCCCACACTCCAGCTACAGATCAAAAGCGTCTTCACCCTGCACCCAGGGTGGTGAGCACAGGCTGCTGTTTGGAGCAGTCGTGGGCACTGCAGGCAGCCTCCTGTCTTCAGTCCTGCCACGTCTGCACCTGCTCCACGAGTGCTCACAGCTTCAGGCATTCTCTTCTCAGCTCGGCCTGCACCATCGTCTCTCCCTGCCCCCAGATCTCCCTTCTCCATGAGGCCTTTAATCTTTGCAGCTTTTTTTTCCTTCAACATCCCTGACTCTCTTGTGAAATGCAAATTAATTAGCGTCTAATTACTCACCCGGCGCTGCATGTAGAGCCTTCTCTTGTTAGGTTCCTGTCGAACAGCTCTCTCATCCGCTGAGAACTGGGCCCATGAGGAGCAATTCCAGTTCAGGGAGGCAGACAGTGGTGGAGAGAAGGCCCTACCCCTCCCTCCACACTTTTGTCAGCACCCACCTCATCAGTGGCTCCCAGACACACAGCCAGGTCGGGCAGCTGCCCGCCGCTCATCCTAATTGCCGGCGTCATTCTGAAAATTGATGGTGCCGAGCTCTGTGAGAGGCCAGGAGTGAGAATGAGCTGCTGTCCTCAGGGAGGTGACCGTGGGGCTGAGAAGCCAAGCCCTCTTTGTGTAACAGGTGTTCCCTCGTGTGACCCTCCAGGCAGCAGGTGATGAAACAAGATCCAGTCTTGAAACTTGGACAGACTGAGTTCAAATGTGGGAGGTGAATGCCAGAGCCCCTGAGCATATCCTAAGCTGTAGTGTATAATCTCCAGTCCTGGAGAGGCGGCGGGGGCAGAAGGAAGAGAACAGGGCTCCACCAACCAAGCCCTGGGAGACTTTAGGCCTGGATGCGCGAGCCTCGGTTTCCTCATCTGGGAACTGATGAGAATGGGGCCAGCAAGGTAAAAAGAAGCCTCCAGCTGCAAAGTGCGGAGCGTGGGCTGGGCACAGTGTAGGTGTTCCAATAAATAATCCATCTGATTTTTCTTTGCCTTTATGATCTCAAGGGGTAGATCTGTGTTGGATGGACCTGGAGTTGGGTTTTTGTCCAGGACAGAGCCCAGGTGGCTCAGAGGTAAAGAATCTACCTGCCAATGCAGAAGATGCAGGAGACATGGATTCCATCCCTGGGGCAGGAAGATCTGCTGGAGGAGAAAATGGCAACCCACTCTAGTATTCTTGCCTGGGAAATCCATGGACACAAGAGCCTGGTGGGCTACAATCTGTGGGGTTGCAAGAGTCTGTCACGACTGAGCAACTGAGCATGCACATGCATGCAGCCCCCACCTTGGGTTCCTGGCCCATCCTCCCAGCCTCTCCCAGTACAGTCACCACAGTCACCCCTAGGAGCTTTGTCCTATCCCAGCCAATCCTTACAAAAGTTGAAAGATCAGGCTTCCACCCACTAACTGGAAGAAGGAGATCACCCTCCACTGGCCTGAATTTGGGAAACTCAGCTCTGAGATCTGGACTCCTGGAACCCATCATCCCAGGGTTCACCCACAGACGCTCACCCTGACAGCCCGTAACCCACCTCACCATGTCCTGGAGATCCTCAGGCTTCAGCAGTCTGCCTACATGGCCTGTCTGTCCCATTCCAGTCCCCTCCAGCCCTGCTGCCCTCACTTCAGCTGGCTTGCAGCCTCACCTCTTCCCAGCTCTGATCACTTCCCTCCAGACTGAGCCCTGTTCCCCGCAAACCCCATATCTGATGCTTACGGCTCACATGAGACCACCAAGTTCAGAATTCTCCACTGGTCACTATTTGTATTTCCTGATGGTCTGAGTAGGTGTGAGTGCGGTTCTGTTTCTCTAGCATACTGTCAACATGTTAAAGGAGGGGACCACTCCAGACCCTCAAGGACCATACCAGACCCCCAAGAAGACTGAGTGCAGCACAGTGCTGGGACTGCAGCTTGCCCAGCCAGCATCTGGGGGGCTGAGTGGACGACCTGATGTACAGCCTCACCCAACTTGCTGGCGCCAGGTTGGCAGATGTGTCCAATGAAGATTGGAGAATATAGGGGTGAGGGGGCACATGGATGCCTTGAGAAGCCACCCTGTGCTGGGCACAGACTCTAGCCCTAAGGTCTTCCAAGTACACACCATCATTTCGTGCTCACAACAGCCTTGTATTGTTCTTCCCCATTTTATGGTGGGGATCTGAGCCTGGTGGAGTTTCACCAACCAACCCAAGCTTATACAACTACATACATGGTGGGGCCCAGCCTGCACCAGACCTACCTGTCTCTGGAGTTCAAGGCCTCTCTGGTTGGTCCAGTTGCTCAGGGCTCTCTGCCATCTCCCTCTGGCCTGGGTTGACAAAGGCAAGCCAGTTGGCTCAAACCTTTGCTCTGCTGTTGGCCTCTGGAGCCCCAGTGACCTTTGGTCCTTCTTTCCTAGTCAGTCCCTTGGGGCTGGAAATCTGCAGGCCTGGGGAGGTCCAGGCCACTCTGTATGTGGGACACTGGTGGGGACAGAGGCTCTGCCAACCACCAGGCCAGGGGCCCATGGAGCTCGTGACTCTCTCTGGGATAACCAGGTCCACAGGCTCTCACCACCCAGGGGCCAGTGGCTGCGGCTGCAGTGGGCTTCTCTGCTCAGCAATGTTGCTGGTGCAAGCCCTTCACTCTACCGATGGGGAGACTGAAAGCAAAGGAGGGAGGTAGCTTACCCAGGACTTCAGCAGAGCAGGGCCTGGGACCAGGTGCCCTGATGCCACTCCAGGGCTCGTCCTGCCACTCCCAGCTCAGTTTCATAAATGTGCAGAGAGCCACGCGGCCCCCGGAAACAGCAGCTCGACCCCACATGCTGGCCGGGAGCGCTGCGGGGGCAGGTGGGTGAGCTCAGTGAATTTTCCTGGAGGAAAGGCCGTGAGGTCGGTCAGGCCCGGCTCAGCGCACAGGCCTCCAGGTGCATGGGCCAAAGCCAGGAAGATGGCTCTCCCTGCTGAGGCGAGTGACAGGCCGAGGGGTAGAGACAGAGGCCTCAAAGGACAGGGGAGGTCAGGGACGGTCCGAATACTCTGTGGCAGGGTGGGGACTCTGAAGTCTTGGCTTCCCCTTGTCCCTGCACCCCGGGGGAATGTCCCTGACGCTCTGGCGGCCCTCGAGGCCAGCATTTCCCAAGATGGCTGTTGAAACCCTGCCCTGCGCTGCCAGGATGGCACTGGGGGAAAAGCACCTTTCCCAAACCTCACGTCACCTCACCCCACCTCACCTCACCTCGGGAGCTCAGCCTCCTCTCTCTCTGTGAGCTGGACTGCCGGCGTGTGCTTCCACGGGCAGGCCGGCACCTGGTTCTTCTCTGCGTGGGGCTTCTCCACCCTCTGATGGAAAGATCTCTGAGTCCACAGAACACGCGTTCGCTGCATTGCCTGGGCTCTGCCCTGACCCCTTCCCCTCCAGCAACCTCAGAGAACCCAGGCCAGCCCACCTACATCACACCCTCCCTCAGGAAGCCATGCGGGGTCTGGACCGGGACGCTGACTCGGAATGAGGCAGGTCCTGCTTTTGAGGAGGGGCTGGCAGTTAATGGAACAGAGAAAACAATGGATGTGACTCACTGCAACATAGGCTAGAGAGCGGGTACTCCTGCAAAGTGCTAAGGGATGAGGAGATGGCTTTCCAAGGGGAGACCCAGCTCGGCTCCCTGAAAGAGGTGGCACGTGCCCTAGAGACAGATGCATGGGGCTCAGCGCCGTCTGAGAGCATGATGTATTAGGAAGATCTTGACTGTGCAAGGAGTTTTACCTTGGGTAAAACTCTAAGCAAGGGTTTTACCTCTAAGCAAGGGCTTAGAGGTGAGAGAAGCAAGAAGCAGGGAGGAGGACCTTGGGTGGCAAGGTAGGGAGCTGGAGAGGGGCAAGAGGCAGGGAAGCCATACGACTAGATTTGTGAAAATAAACCACTCCAGCCTCAGGGTCAAGAATTGAGGGGTGGAGGCAGGGGTGGGGGAGGGTAAGGGGCAGCTGCTGAGACCAGCACAGAGGGGACTGCACTGGCCCAGGGGAGAGAGAGAGCCCAGGCGATGATGAGAAGGGTTCAAGGGAGGAAGCAAAGTCGAAAGACAGGTAGACGGTGGAAGTGGCAGAACTGGTGACTGATGGCAAGGTTGGGGGCAGGCAGGGGCAAGATTACAAAGGTAGGAGTGGTGTGGGGCCCACCTTTCTTGCTGGGGTGTCTGGCTGGCTGGAAGTGTATAGTGCTGGAGGAGACAGCAGGGAGAGAAGTTTGGGGAGCGCAGGAAAGAGGTCGACCCTGGAGACGGTGACTGGGAGTCGTGAGGTGGGAGGGAAGCCAAGGAGAAGATGAGGGACCCAGACAGGTGCCAGATGGGGAGTGACAGCAGAAGGGACAGGGCCTGCATATGAGGACCCTCCCCTCCCCACTTCCCACCCGCGCCTGCTCTCTAACCCTGCAAATCAGTACTCTGCCTCTCAGAAACTGTCTGCTTAATTATGATCATTCCCCACCCCCACACTGTTCCCATGGCAACAGTCCTTCCCCCTCCCCCTGTAGGGGCTGGTGCTCAAAACTGCCAGGGAGCTCACAGCCAAGTGCCTGGCCACACCACTGCAGTCATCGCAGGCTGAGGCCAGGAGATTCAGCAGCCCCCCTCACCCCACCCTGATGGCCTCCTGTGCCACTCTGCCCCACACACCCACCCCCACACTGGGCACAAACAAAAATCTCCCTAATCTTTCCCTCCCCCCACCCACAGCCATCCTTCTGTGTCCAACCCAGGACAGACGTTCCACAAACAAGAAGCCCCCATTCTTGTGTTAGGTCATTGGGGCTTATTTGTTACTGCACCACCCACCAGCCTGTCCTGACTGATACAGCCCCTGTGCTGCAGTGACACCATGCCAAGCAAGCCACTTGTTTTCCACTTCCCCCAACCTGGACAGTGGGGACCATCACCTGCTCACCCCACCTTCACCTTTCCAAGCTGCCCGGTCCTCTACTGCCCCGAACTCCAGAAGCCCTCTCTACACTCCCTCACACTGTCACGTCCCCCCGGTCTTTCCACCTCCCCACCTGAACTGTGGGCTTCTTAGAGTGAAAATCAGGCCTGAGTCGCCTTTGTGTTGCTCAGAAAACCAAACGCTGTGCTGAACGTGTGGGAACTGAACTGAGAGGCCCTGTGGGCGCCTCCGCCACATAACATCCTCGATCCGGGGCTTCCCTTCCTTCCCCACTCTGCCCTGCCTCCAAGATCCCATCAGGGGAGCAGGAGAAAGCCACGACAGAGAGACGGAAAATATTCCTGGTATTGTTCTAAGGTCACAGCCTGCGGTTGTGGGAGGAAGTGGAGGGGGGTTGGGAAATGGGGAGGAGAGGTTAACAAGATTAAAAAAGCCATAATGAGACCACAGCACAAACCCTGCAATTATGCTCCCAAATTTAATCAAAACAGCTTCCCGCACTGGGTCTGTAATGCATCTAACAGGCCCCGTCAGGTTCTGCCTCCCAGGCCCGGCCCTTGAGATACCACAGAGGCAGAGATCTTCTGCAGAGCTCCAGGGAGGCGGGGAGGGCCTGCCTTCTAGCACCACCCCCCACCCCACCCCAGCCCATCCCACTGAGATAGGCCTATGGGGCTCCACGTGGCTCTTTTTTTCTCCACTCCTCCCCATCACCTCCCCCTGCTTCTCGTCTCTGCCTCCCGCTCTCTCATCTTACCCAGCTCTACTGCTGCCTCTGCAGCGGGCTCTTCATGGACATGACCACCATCTGTGACCCGGGGTTTCTCAGGAAGGGTTCCTTCAGAAGCCCCCCACCACCACCCTGGGATGACTCCTTTCTTAATCAGACCCCAGAGCAGATCTGGCCTGGCCTGCCTGTGTTGACCTTCTTGAGAAGACAGTACTGTCTCCAAATGGTTTTGGTCTCCCCTGGCATATGGAGATCAGTACCTTTAGCAGGGGTAGTTAGGTGCTCACTGATGATCCATATGTTCCCCTCCTTGTCCCAGCCTCCCTTGGGAAAGGGTTGGGGCCGTGTGACTACTTCTGGCCCGTGAACTGTGGCTTCCAGGTCAAGAATGGAGAAAGAAACATCCTTCTCCATCTCTCTCTTCCCTTGCTCTGGTGATAGGTTTTTTTTTTTTTTAATTGCTTAAATTTAATTTCTCTTGGGATTTCAGTGAGGGCAGTGATAACTATAATATTTTGCTGTCTTTTATTATGTGAATGCTAAGTATCAGGTATCATAACAGGTACTTTATCTGCATTAACCAACTTAATTCTCGTGACAACCTGTATTACCTAGAAATTGACTCCATTTTACAGATGAGGTAGTAAGATGATATGTATTTTGACTGGTGTACAAGGTGAAGAAGGCTACCCAACCCACACTGGACCTTTACAATATGGTAGTTTATAGGAGGGGCCTCCCTGGTCACTCAGATGGTAAAGAATCTGCCTGCAATGTGGGAGATCCAGGTTCGATACCTGGGTCATGAAGATCCCCTGGAAAAGGGAATGGTTACCCACTCCAGTATACTTGCCTGGAGAATTCCATAAATAATTGCATTAAAATAGTTTATGCAATAAAAACACGACAGGAAGAGTTTCAGAGAGCTTCTGGGTTGGTGAACACATGGAGATCTGGAGAGAGCTCCACACCCTTTCCCCATTCCTTGCCTGGTGTATCACTTCCCTCTGGCTGTTCCGGGGCTCTAGCCTTTCATTCTGAGTTCTAACCATTTCAGTCTAGTGAGTGGGCTTCCCAGGTGGCTCAGTGGTAGAGAATCCTCCTGCCAATGCAGGATATGTAGGTTCAATTCCTGGGTTGAAAAGATCCCCTGAAGAAGGAAATGGCAACCCACCCCTGAGAAATCTCATGGACAGTGGATCTGGCAGGTTACAGTCCATGGGGTGGCGAAAGAGTTGAACATGACGTAGTGACTAAACAACAAAATCTAGTAAGTAAAGTGTTACTCAGAGAGGGCATGGCGACCCCCTCCAGTATTCTTGACTGGAGAATCGCGTGGACAGAGGAGCCTGGTGGGCCACAGTCCATAGAGTTGCAGAGTTGGACATGACTGAAGCAACTTAGCTGGAAAGCAAAGTGTTACCCTGAATTCTGTGAGCAACTCTAGCAAATTAATTGAACCCAAGGAGCAGGGTCACAGAAACCTCTGATTTATAGCCAGTTGGTCAGTAGTCCAGGTGACAACCTGCACTTGTGATTGGTACCCAAAGTTGAGTAGGGGGGCAATTTCATAGGACTGAGAATTTAACCTGTATGTTTCAACTCTAACTCCAGGCAGATAGAATCAGAATTGAGTTGACCTGTAAAGCATTTACCTGGTATCAGAATGGCTTGTTGTGGGGGGAAATCCCACACATCAGAACTGGTGTCAGAATTGAAGATGTTGGTCCAAGATCAAGCATAATCTGGGTCAGGGTGGTCCAGGCTCAAAGACGAGTTCAGATTCTTGGCAATTTCTGGCCTCTAAAGGGAAAGCGGGGCGGTTGTACTCTGACACCAAGGACTTAGGGTATTTTGTCAGCCAGGGGCTGGGCTTTCCTGTAAGACCCTACTCTGAAACAGCTCAAGGATTCCAGTCCATCCCAACCCATCCCACCCATTCATACAACAAATACTGTTTGAAGGCACTCCCCATCTTTGTCCTCAGGAGGAGGGAGGAGACAGCGGTGAGAGCAGAATGCAGACTTTCCACCTGGAAGACCTGAAATAAAGCACAGCTGGCCTTGGGCTGGATCCCTGGCCTCTCTGAACCTCATTTTCTAAACAGAGCTAATAATACCCTCCACTTCCCTATCTCCTAGGATGGTTTTGAGAATCAAGAGACTTTCTCTGACAAAGGGGGTTGGAGGTTGTTATTAAGAAGATAAAGACTTAATTCCTTGAGATACAAAGTAGTCAGTCATTAGTGTAGTTAGAGAGGTGCAGATAAGGGGTTATGAGAGAAAGCCAAGGCGAGAGAGAGGGAACTGTTTGTGACGATGGAGAAGAGGAAAGGCATTGAAATTAAAGAATGAATATAATCCCAACAGACAAAAATGGCAAAGAAAGTCTAGCCCTTCAGGGAACAGAGAAAGCAAAGGTGTAGAAGCTAGAAATACTAGAGCAGTTTGCAGAAACAGCGCAAATCGCCATGGATATTTGTAGGGGTCCTTGGGAGATAATATTGTAAGTGTATCTGGGGACCTGACAGAGTGCCTTGGACACCAGGCAGAAGCATTTGGACTTTATTTGGTGCCCAGTCGTGGGAACTTGTTAGACACGTGCATATTCAGGCTGCACGCCAGGCCTTCTGAAGGAGGAAATCTTGGGGGGCTTGGGCAGGAATCTGGGTTTTATCAAGCCCTCCTGGAGATGCTGACACCCCCTCCAGTGGGAGACCCACTGATGTGGCAGGTACTGTCAGCACGCAGCCCTGCCAGCTCCCATCCGCCACCATCGGAATTCCTCTGAGATGGGCTTCTTGTGGCCACTGAAGCCAGCCCTGCTTAAGCACGAAAAAACTGGGGATGTCAACAATTAGTGTCCCAGGGGAGCAGCAGTCACTCAAAGGCTGACAGGAATTGGTGCTGCGCCCCAGCTCCCTAAACACTCAGATGTGTGGCTGAGATGGGGTTTCACACTCCAGTCCACGTGGTCACGGTCGTGGGGGTCACTGAGGTAATAGACCCTGCCTGTGTGGGGCACCTCCCCTCCCAGTCTGACTTCTCTCCTCCCATTGCCCAAACGAAGCACTGCCGTTGGAGCCCTCGGCTCTGCAGTCAGGGAAGCTGAGATGGTTCATGCATGCGTGTACAGAAATACGCACGTGGTGTCTCTTCTGTGCTCACAGAAGTACAGGCCAGAGTGGGGTACTGACTTCCTGGGCTGGGAATGGCACTGGTTTGACTCTTCCTCTGAACTCTAGCCATTCCCTCAAAAAAATCAAAGCAGCTTCTGCATCCAGCAGCCTGCATTTTCCATAGCTGTAAATTGGGGCAGTTTACCTGTTGTCTTTGTACTTTGGTCTCCTCACCTGTAAAATGGGAATAAAAATATTGGGTTGGCCAAAAAGTTCATTTGGTGGTCCAGTGGTTAAGAAACTGCCTGCCAATGCGGGGGATGAGGGTTCGATCCTTGCTCAGGGAAGATCCTACCTGCTGAGGAGCAACTACACCCATGCACCACACTACTGAAGCACACGCCCTAGAGCCCATGCTCTGCAATAACAGAAGACGCTGCAATGGGAAGCCTGTGCGCCATAACTAGGGAGTAGCCCCCGCTCTCTGTAACTAGAGAAATTTCACGTGTAGCAACAAAGACCCAGCACAGCCAGAAATAAATAAATAAATGTGGGTTCTTCTGGGCGCAAGATGTTACAGAAAAGCTCAAATGAACTTTTGGCCAACCTAATACTTCCTGTTAAGATCTTAAGACTAGAACTACTATTGGTGTTGCTGTGACTGTCCTTGTTCTTACTGATTATATTGCTAAGTTTGGAAAACTCCTGACTGTATCACTTATTACTATATATTCATCCCCTAGCTGGTGGCAGAACCAGGTTCAATTCCAGGACTGGTTGACATGAGACCCCTGGTGATGAACCCCTCATGCTAAGGAAGCGTAACATAATTAAACACCAAAATGAAGGAAGAGTTTTTAACCTTAGAACTTCCTTTCAAATTCTCCATATTGATGTGGTTCCAAGAGGGAGCAGGTTGAGGAATGCCGTTCTGGCATTCCTCTGCTGTGAGACCAGAGAAACAACGTCATAGAATTGAAATCAGATCAAGGAATTTGGGTTCTGGGGCTAGTTCTGTAGCTACTGAGCTCTCTGATCTTGGGCAGGCCATTTCCTCCCCAGGGTCTTAGTTCCTCCATCTATAAAGTGGGTACACACAAACCCCTGCCTCGCCTACAGGGTTGTAGGGAGACTCAGGCTAGTCTGGCTAGTGCTTGGTGCTAGTGGGGAGAGACAGGTATGAGAAATCCCCCTGTCCTGTCCATTCACAGGTAAGAGGGCATCAGAGGAGAGGAGTGGAGAAGGGAAAGCAATGTGTATTGAGCACTTACTGTGTGCTGAGTACTGGGTGAACAGTTTTACCCTCATGTGATTTTCCCAACAGCCTTGTGAGGGTGGGGATGTTATTCCTATTTACAGTAGAGGAAAGAGAGGCCCACGGAAGAAAGACCAGCTGCCAGTTCGGGCAGAGCTAAGATTTAGGCTCCAGTCATCTCCAAAGAGTGGCCCTTTCTGCCAGGCCACACAGCTTCTTACTGGGGGTGGGTGAAGCCTCACTGGGAGGCAGCTGGGACTTGGGGAAATGGTACCACTGCAAAATGAAATGAGAATATAGTAATATAAATATTAGGTGTGACAATAACCTAAAGGAGGAAAGCCGCACAGAGGAACAGATATTTGCTCTGGGTTTTGAAAAATATGTAGTTTTTCAGATTAAAAAAAAAAAAAAAAGATTCTTCAGAACAAAAGGAGTTGCATATAAATGGCAGGCAGATATCAAACAGCTTGGCCACTTGAGAAACTGTGAATGGGTCTCAGTTATGAGAGATGGGACCACAATATCCTATAATTTAAAGAGATAAAAGTGTATCTCCTTAGCAGTTTGGGCTTCCCACCTGCCAATGCAGGAAACACAGGTTTGATCCCTGGGTTGGAAAGATACTCTGGAGAAGGAAATGGCAACCCACTCTAGTATTCCTGCCTGGGAGATCCCATGGACAGAGGAGCCTGGAGGGCTACAGTCCATGGAGTTGCAAAGAGTTGGATACGACTGAGCAACTGAACAACTTTAGCAATTCACCAACAGTGTGACTCTGAGCAAGTGATTTAACCTTTCTGAGTCTCAGTCTCCTATTCTGTTAAATGAAGATATGGTGATTCAGTTGCTAAATCGTGTCTGACCTTGTGACCCTATGGACTGGTCCAGGCTCCTCTGTCCATGGGGATTCTCCAGGCAAGAATACTGGAGTGGGTTGCCATGCCCTCGTCCAGGGGATCTGCTCAACCCAGGGATCGATCCCACATCTCTCATGTCTCCTGCATTGGCAGACAGGTTCTTTATCACTAGTGCCACCTGGGAAGCGCCTCCCCACCACCCCCAGCATGTCACATGGCACAGAAAAAAAAAATAGAATAAAGACAGTGATTCTTGAAACACTCCCATTGTTTATACTGTCAGTGAGACTTCACAGATACAGTAAGACAGGAAAAGCTATGAGGTGTAGCTATTGGAAAGGAGCAGATGCAATTAATAGATGGCACAATTGCCTACCTAAAAAACTTCTCAAAGGAAAAAAAAAAAAAACTAGAATCCTATTAGGGACTTCCCTGATGGTGCGCTGGATGAGAATCTGCCTGCTGAGGGAGGGGACACTGATTCAATCCCTGGTTGAGGAAGATCCCACAGGCAGACGAGCAACTAAGCCCATGAGCCACAACTACTGAATCCACGCACCCCAACTGCTGAAGCCTGCCTGGCCAGAGACCGTGCCCTGCAGCAAGAGAGGCCATCGCAGTGAGAAGCCAGAACACTGCAGCGAAGAGTAGCTACAGCTCACTGCAACGAGATAAAGCCTGAGAGTAGCAACAAAGACCCAGAGCAACCAAAGATAAACAAATGTAAAATCTATTAGAGCTAGTAATAAATAACTAAATGCAAAATAAATATATATATATATATATATATATATAAAATCACATTTTATATGTACCAACAAGAACTAACAGGACTATTTATTACATTTGGAAAGCAAGATCCCATTCACAACAGCTGAAAATATTGTAAATGTGAATTGAAAGTGAAAGCCGCTCAGTCATGTCTGACTCTTTGCGACCCCACGAACTATACAGTCCATGGAATTCTCCAGGCCAGAACACTGGAGTGGGCAGCTGTTCCCTTCCCCAGGGGATCTTCCCAACCCAGGGATCGAACCCAGGCCCCCAGCACTGCAGGCCGATTCTTTACCAGCTGGGCTACCAGGGAAGCCATAAATGTGCAGAATAACATGAAGAAACAGAGAAAACATTTCAGAGATATAAAAATTTGACTAAATGCTCTCATACAGCATGTTCCCAGAGTAGAAGACAGCTACTGTAATGATGCTCATTCTTCCCCCAAATGATGTATGTTTAATGCAATTAAAGAAGAAAACAACTATGGAATCTAGGCCTTAATCAAGTTATTCTAAACTTCTATTTTCAGTTCCATCTGAGAAATGAAAAGGTAAGTCTAGTCAAGAAGGTTTTGAGGATTAAGTATAATGAAGGAAACTTTTCCTATAAAAATTATAATGTAATTCAAATTTATAATCACTATAAAATGGTATGGTCATCATCTCAGAATAGCACTAAATAGGCCAGTGGAAGAAAAAAAAGATCCTTAAAAGCAGACCTCAGGATATAAACATGCTAGGTACATAAGTAGTCAGTAGATGATCCAGTGATAAGTCCTATCAATAGAGAAAGGAAAATTTACTCATTGGTGCTGGGCAATTGATTAACTACTTAGAAAATTAAATAAATTCAGATCTTCACTTGTAGAGGCGTCAAGAGTGAAACATAAAAAGGAGAGCCACAAAGTTGTAAAAAGGAAATGTGACAATGAAGCATGAGGTGAAAAAACACATTTGTTGTATAGTAGGATTCAAATATTCTAATACTTAGTGCAAAACAAATACTTTAAGGACTGTGGATTATTATATTTATCATTGTGCCTGTTTTTCAGATTTTTAACTATAAGCACATAATCTCTTTATGATTTTTTTAAAGCATGTAGGATTACACCCTGGCCTGAAATCAAGTGATAAGGGATAAGGCCCTTGGACAAGTTCAGAGTCCTCTATGGTTTGAGTGATTATTTTCACTACAACTCTCCTGGTGACACAATAGTCTAGAAGACATCCTTCTGAGCCGTCACTCACACGCAATCAATTTTGGCTTCAAGGTGGGGCTGTAACACATGGATCGGAAACCATGCTTACTGCTCGGAGGACAGCTGGCTTTGCTTGACTGTTCCTCGCTGTCTTCCTTCTGCCCCTGCTCCATGCTTTTTGCTCTTCTCTGTAGAGACAACATTGCTGCTGCCACTACTGTCTTTTCAGAGAGAAAGACAAAAGCCATATACATACTTCCTTGCCTTCAACAAACAGGCAACATCAGCCAGATTCCCATTTTCTTCATAAGACAGTGGAAGCTGGATGGAAAATGACTTTCATGCGTGCCCCCTCCTGCCATCCAGCTGAGATCCTGCCTTGCCCTGGAATCCGTGCATACCCTGGTTTCCCCCTTCACCTGGTTGCCACTTCTATAATTTTCCGAACTTGGAAGGAAGAGCAGGTACACTAAGACTGTAACTCTGGTTCTGCTACCGATTAGGTAGATAACTAGAGGCAAGTCATTTCCATTCTCAGACCCTAGACTTCTCACCTGGAAGCCATCTGTGAGATTCTCTCCAGTACCGACGTGCAAATGGGTAAATTTCTCGGGGAGGGCAGAGATTCTGCATCTCTGTGCTGGCCGAACAAAGAATCCACAAGGTACACATCCAAGGGCGTCCATCACAGCAACGTCTGTAGTATGGGGCGCTTAGGTCACCTTAACTTTGAGAAAAGTTAAGGAGAATGTGATCGGTGTATATTTTAGAAGACTCTGTAGCAATCGGAAGCAAGCACTAGATGTACTTAGAAAAAGAAATAGCATTTTATGAAAAGTAAGAAGCAGAAAGAAATAAGTACCCCTATATGTAAATGCATCTGAGCAGTGTCCTTGTGGAGAGAGGAGACAGGCTTTCATCAAGCGTAGGATGTGGAACTGGAGAGCCCCCAGACTGCTTCAATGTAAAATCTGGCCCCACAGAAACATTCCTTTGGGTCTAAGAAGCGTGTTTGTTTGTTTGTTTGCAAGACACAGTCTGACCAGAAGCTGTCCTGAGCTCCACAAAAGGATCTCAGATGACAATATGATGCTGGACAGAAATCTTTTGAACTACTCTTTGGATCCCTCACTGGGTTCTTGTCTGGCTGGCAAGTCTATTTCAGGGCAGGCTTTATTCCAGTGCCCTATGGAACCATTTGCAAATATACTTCTGGTCCTTCTAGCTATACCTGCCTCCTTCAGGATCCCTGATACTTACACAGTCTACCTCTCTCCATCCCAGACAGCCATCCCTGGAAACCAGTTCCCTAAGGAGTGAATCCATCTTGGGCCCCTTTCAGCTGATTCCTTCCAGGCTCTCATCTGCTAGGAAATTTCACAAGACAGAAGGGAGGGTAGAGAGAGGGAGTGGCAGGGGGGTGACGTAAGCAAATGCGGCTGACCCCTCCATGAGCACAAGGGCAGCCCCAGAACAACAACAGCCCTGCTGGCCCAGTGTGGCTTCTAGGACAACAGAGCCGTGGTCATGTGTTTCCAATGTTAATGGGCTTAAAAGTGCCCAACTTGCTCATAAGTTAATGTTCCTTTAAAAGAAGCTTGGACAAGAATAGCAAAAGTGCTTCAAGAATTCTCTCTTCTTATTCACAGAGGGAGAAAAAAAGGAAAAGGTTCTTCAGAAAGTGGAGCCAGAGAGAGGAAAGGAAACAGAAGTCATCTGCATATTCCCAGAAGCAGAATTACTAGGTCAAGAGGCATAAGCACTTGTAAAGTATGTCTTATGTGTTGTGCAATTGCTTCCTAAAAATAAGAAATAGTGATGCTACCCACCATGGTTGAGTGTATCATTCTCACCGCTGCCTTTCCAGCATTTGGTGGTATTGTTTTAAAATTGTTTTAGCTACTTTGGTAGACAGAAGGTCAGTTCCTCTTTCTCCATTTGATTCCGCTCAGCCAGCTTTCTTTATTTTTTTAATTTTTATTTATTTAATCCATTAATTTATTTTATTTGTGGTTGTGCTGCGTCTTCGTTGCTAAGTACGGGCTTTCTCTAGTTGCAGCAAGCAGGGTCTATTCTGTAGTAGGGGTTCTCGGGCTTCTCTGTTGCAGAGCATGGGCCCTAGGGTGCATGGGCTTCAGTAGTTTCAGCTCACGGGCTTAGTTGTCCCATGGCATGTGGAATCTTCCCAAAGCAGGGATGGAATCTGTGTCCCCTGCATTGACAGCTGTATTCTTATCCACTGGACCACCAGGGAAGTTCCTCGGCCAGCTTTCAAAGCACATCCACTAAGTCTCAGGTGCTTGGTTTGTCCCAGGAAGTACTGAGCTGGCTAATTAAGGCAAGGTCCTCGCTCTGAACTAGCGTACACTCCAGCTGAGGAGATGGAGGGAAAGAATGTGCCTGGAGAGGTGATGATGCAAAATGTCAGGATGGAAACAGACAAGGCCGGGAGGGCGGGGGCCAGCAGTGACTCAGGCTGGTCCCTGCCCATGTGCTGTCCTGCCCAGCTCCGGCTTGCCTGTGTGTGTGTATTAGTCGCTCAGCCGTGTCAGACTCTTTGTGACCCCCTGGACTGTGACCCATCAGGCTCCTCTGTCCATGGAATTCTCTAGGCAAACATACCAGAGTGGATTGCCATTCCTTTCTGCAGGGGATCTTCCCAACCCAGGGATTGAACCCAGGCCTCCTGCATTGCAGGCAGATTCTGGGACAGAAACTGGGCCCTCCCTGAACTCCCCCTAATTCTGGAGACCCCTCCGTAGCTGAGAGAAGGGGTACAGAGCACCCGGTGCTGGAAGCTGCGAAACTGCCCATCTAAACTTAGTTCTGCCACTAACTTGCCAGGTGGCCTTGGCAAGCCCTTCCCTTCCTCTGAGCATCAGTTTCAGACAGAGTGGGGAGGTGGGATACTTGCACGATGTGTCTCATACTTTTTTCCTTCCCTTTGGGGAAGAAAGCCTTGTCCTCAAACCCAGCAGGCCAGTAAGCTCCAATCCAGTCAATCCCAGAACCAAAGTAACAGACTATCCGTGTCTTCATCCTAAAACCAGGAGATGGTTTCTAAGAAGAAAGATGTCAAAGAGGGTGAGTCTAAGAAATCTGGCCTGGGGAGAGCAGGCGGCAGATAAAAGGGCCTGATAATGTTTGATAACTTACTGTGTGCTAGTTCCCTGGAGGAAGATTCTAGCAAGGGCTATCTTTAATCCCATCACCACCCTATGAGACGGCCATTCTGATCCACATCTTGAAGATAAGAAAACAGGCTCAGAGATTAAATCACTTGTCCTGGACCCTCCAGGCCGCTGAGATGCAAACTCAACTCACCTGACCCCAAAGGTCATACTCTTTTCGGAGCAAACTGACCAGGTCAGACACTGACCCAGCTGGATCTGGCCCAGGGGAACACGTCATTTGGCCTGAGTGAGGCTTTAAAAAATGGAAATATTTACAGAAATCCAGCTCTGGACTGGAAAATTGGGAAATCTGGCCTCATGGAGCCCTCATTCCACTTGGCGGTGATTAGCTGGAGCTACGTGGAAGCCCAGACCTTGGGAAAAGCCTCTCTAGGGAGCCAGGTTCCTCTCCGACTTGGCAGCTGGCCCCCCTGGCTCTGGCACACCTGCTGGGCCCCTCTGGGCTCTGCTGCCTCTAGGAGCCCTGGCCTGGATGAATATTCCTGACCCTGCATCCAGCCACCCGGAAAACCAGAGCATAAAGACGGGATGCCGCCAGCTCTGGCTCCCTGCATTGTTTGCCTCCTCTTCCTCTCTCCCCCTCCTCCCTCCTCTCTTCCTCCTCCTCCCCCTCTCCCCTTCCCCCTCCCTCTCTTTCTCTCCTTCTCCCTAGTCCTTCCCCTCCTGCCTCACAGCTGGACTCACACAGGCACTTTCTGCACCCATACCCACAACCACCCTCCATCCCCTTTCCAGCTCATGTTCTAGTCTTCCCAGGGAGACCGTAGGCCCTGCGGGGACAGAAGTGTCCCTCACTTCTTTGATACACAAGACCAGCACCACCCCTCTGAGCAGGAGCAATGTTATAAGCTCCCATTGCCTCTGATGTCCCTGCAGGTGCCCAGCTGGGGGAGGAGAGACCCCCCTGAATCACCCAGCTGCCCTGAATCACCCCCCTCACCACACCAGTGCTTCTGGGGGACCCGCTGTCTCCCCATTTACACCAAGAAGGCCTGGGACTTACTAACCAGGAGATCTCACAGGAAACTGAGGGCTGGACCCCATGTCAACATGCTTGGGGAGCTGGGCTGTGTAAGTGGGAGATGCAGCAAGGTCAGGCCCTGCCAGGAGCCTCTAATCCTTGGCAGATGATTATCTGAGACCCCGGGGTCTAACTTCAGGAAAGTCTGGACTAGCGAGGCCGCACTCCTCCTTGTCAGGCTGGAGAGCTCAGAGCCTCAGGAAGGGTGGGCCTGGAATTTAGCCCAGAGCGTTGCCATTCATTCCCTGGGGGGGGGGCCTTGAGTGGGTCTCCTGCTGCATTTCTCTATCTGTAAAATGTGGCTCAGAAAGCTAATGTGCATGATGGTAAAGCTCTATTTCAGTGTAACCCTCTGACTGAAGCCCATTCCCAGACATGGGGTTGGGGAGGGGGCGCAGAGAGGGAGATTTGGGTTCTTCTGCGGTGAAAAGAAGGGGTGAGAAGGAGTTCTCAGGCCTGGGTCTGTATTAGGATCACCTGTGGCGCCCTTTAAAGGGATAAAGTCCTTGATCATTTCCTTGGAGAGGCTGCTCCAAGGGGCAGCCTTGAAACAGTGCGTTGGGATGGAAGGCATCATAATTTTTCCCATTAAAATTTATGGAATGGGTTTTTCATTTAACAGCTTTTCATTTAGCAGCAGAGTTTTCAGGAACAAATTCTAGTCATTAAGTGAAGGACCGGGTGTGTGATTCTGTTCTGGGGGGCAAGGGAGCAAATGAACCGGCCTAGATCATAGTAATCAGTCCTTAAGTGGCTTAAGTGGCAGGAGCCTTACGTATATTTTGTCATTTCAACTTTCCAATAGCTACAGTCCCCAGTGTAGTGATGGGATGGGTATATCCATACTGTATGCACAGAGAAAGTCTATAACCCACAAGATTACCTGGTTAGCCATTGGCAGAGCTAGGATTTGGAATAAGATTCTCATTCTGGCTCCCAAACCCATCATCATTCTTCATCCTCTCTGATGCCTTCCTGAGGAGAGCCCTTCCTGCACCCCCCGCCACCGGAACACCCCCTAAAAAGGGCCCATGTGGCATGTTGTCCATGGGCTGTGTATTCATTTGACTCTATTGGAGGGAATGACAACTGGAGACAAAACAAAGAGAAGTGCAGATGAACCTATTTGCAAAGCAGAAATAGAGACACAGATGTAGAGAAAAAGATGTGTGGACACCAAGAGGGGAAGCGGGGTGGTGGGATGAATTGGGAGACTGGGATTGACATACAGGCACAAATGTGCACCACTATGTAGAGAATAGATGACTAACGAGAACCTGCTGTAGAGCCCAGGGAGTTCTACTCAGTGATCTGTGGTGACCTAAATGGGAGAGTAGTCTAAAAAAGAGGGGATGTATGTTTGTGTGTATATGTATATATCTGATTCACTTTGCTCTACACTAGAAACTGACACACCATTTTAAAGCAACTACGCTCCAGCAAAATTTTAAAAGCACAATTATTGTTAAGTTCAGGCCAAGAGATGGACCAATCTAAAGAGCAGACTTGAGGCGCCAAATGAGCCGCTTGTGGACAGCACGGCAGTGTGAGGTCACCTAACTCCCCAGACCTCAGTTTCTTTAGCTGTGAATTGGGGGTGGTCACGGCCACCACTCTTGGTTAGTGCATTTTGTGCCATAACGTATGAATAAGTTCTGGGTAAACCAGAAACAAATAATTGTGCAGAGAACCAGATTTTTCAGGATGATTCCAGAACACCCAAAGATGATCAAATTACAAGTTTGCTTTTGTATTTCCAATCTATGCCTTGACTGATATTCATCTTGCTATTTGACAGTAATTAAATCTATTGTCAATGACATGAACCTGTTTGGTTCAGTAAGAAAACAAAAGTGATTGTTCTGGACAGGGCTGGGTTTTCCCTGTTGGTGCCACTGATTTATGGCCATGCCTTTAGTCATCACAATCAAAAAGAGCAACTTCCTGGAAAAGGTGCAGCCTTTCTTCAGGTATCTGGTGCTGATTTTAAAGGTCAGCTGGGTGTGCGGTATTAACCGCTCTTCAGGGTATTTTCTTTCTTCAGACATGTTTCCATATTGTTCAGGATGAGGGAGCCCTAGAATTCAAGAGGAGTAATACATTCATTATATATAAAACAGCCTTGAACAATCCAGTACATCAACCTGTTTTACATGAACAATACAAGTATTCTGAAAAAAACCTGATGGTAAGAAGGTTACATAGTATTAAGTAAAAATTTTATTTTACATAAAAATTAAAAAATCATTAGGTAAGTGCAAATTTTTTAAGATTTATTATTTATTTTTGGCTGTGCTGGGTCTTCGTTGCTGCTCAAGAGCTTTCTCTAGTTGCAGATCATGGGTCTACTCTCCAGCTGTGATGCAAGGGCTTCTCATTGCAGTGGCTTCTCTTGTTGGGGAGCATAGGGTCTAGGGTGTGCAGGCTTTAGTAGTTGTGGTGCCCAGGCTTAACTGCTCCAAGGCATGTGGGATCTTCCTAGATCAGGGACCGAATTCATGTCCCTTTCATTGGCAGGTGGATTCTTAACCACGAGATCACTGGGAAACCCGGTATATACGAATTTTTAATGTATTCCTTATGAACTCATCTCAAAGAATAGATTTTGGGCTTTAAGGAAATGAAATCAGTTAATCAGTCAACACAAAACAAAGGCTACTCTATAAGGACCTGCACTGTGGGGCAAATGTTTCAGAAATGCTTATATCCCATTCAGCCTCCTAGGTTGGCTAATACTCCACCTGTGATCTCACACCCGGGGCAGGCACTTAGCAAGCCTTTCTATCCTTGGCTAGAGCAACTGCAAACATTGGTTCCACTATGTGCAACTGACCACATGGTAGATAAGCCGAGCAGACAAGTACTAGCTCATGGTTCTGCTTCCAAGGTTTAGAAAAAGAAAGTAATTATACAGGCACTCCTATACAAGCCTTTTTCCAACAGTTCAACCAAAAATATGTTGTCCATTATATTCTGGGAAAAGAAGTGGCTTGGAAGAAAATGGCCAATGCAGAGCCATAAAATGCCCACCTTCTGACCTGTACACCAGGCATTGGTTTCTGTTTGTCACCTTGGCAGAGTGACCTTCCTTGGGAAGGGTGCGCTGACTCTTGAGTCAGCCTCTCTGTGTTCAAGGGTTGGCTCTGTTTCTCATTAGCTGTGTGACATTGGGCCAGTTGCTTAACCTCTCTGTGCCTCATTTGCCTCATTTATAAAATAAGGAAAATAAGCTGATCATTTTATCAGGACTCCAGTTTTACAGGCACTGATAGATCTAGGGTAGGGATTGGCAAACTTTTTCTGTGAAAGGCTAGGTAGTAAATTTTTTCAGCATTGGGGGCCATACCTACAATCTCTGTTGGGCCCACTCGATTCTGCTCCTGTAGCACAAAAACAGCCATGGCCAACATGTACACAGACAAGTGTGACTGTGTTCTAATAAAACGACAAAAATAAGCAGTCATTGGCCTAGGAGCTCTAGATTGCCAGCTCCTGGTCTGGAGAATGTCAGAGCCAGAACAGGGGAAGCGGTAGTGAGAACAGACAGAACCAGGCCAACAGAGGAGGGATAATGCAAAAAGGTTCTAAGCCCAGGGAGAGATGACGGAGGAGGCACAAAGAACCAGTGGGCTCCCCCTCCACAAGCCTGGTGACTGAGCTTGTCATCTCTCAGCCTAGAATGCCTCCCCTTTCTCCCAGCCTGGTTTCCACATTTCAACACCTAGGGTCTCTCGCATTCCATCCACACCCTTGACGAGTATAGGGCCCAGGGTAGGGTGCCCGGCTTCCCTAGTGGCTCAGACAGTAAAGAATCCACCTGCAATGAAGGAGACCTAGATTCGATCCCTGGGTCAGGAAGATCCCTTGGAGGAAGAAATGGAAACCCACTCCAGGATTCTTGCCTGGAGAATTCCATGGACAGAGGAGCCTGGCAGACTACAGTCCATGGGGTCGCAAAGAGTCAGACACGACTGAGCGACTAACATTTTCACTTTCACAAAGGGAAACACACCCACTTTCAGGGTGCCTGGATGGGAAGTGTGTGGTAGAAGCACAATCCTAGAGCCTACAGGGGGCTCCGTTCTAGATCCACCCCTGCCAAGAACTTGATGTGTGACCTTATGTCTGGGGATGAAGAGGTAGCTGTAGCCCCAGGGCCCCCCCTGTAAGCCAGAGTTTGCCTTGTGGAGTATCATAAGATGAAGCTGGGGACAGATCTGTACCAAATCTGTGCTGTGTCCTCAGCCCTCCCTTCCCCCACCCCTCCTGGCTTCCCTAACCTCTTCCCCAGTGCTAAGGCATTCAACACAGTTCACCCTTCCCCTGGCTGCATCTGTGGCTTCTTTCGCTTTTGTGCGTGGTATTCTGCCATAGCCAAAGGGCCTTTGAGATCACCTAGTTAATCCTTTCATTTTTCAAAAGAGGAAACTGTGGCCCAGAGACAGGAAGAGACTTTCTTAAGGTCACAAGCAGTTATCCTGCCTGACAGCCTATGCCCTGACCCTGCCTCTGAGGAAGCCCCACCCTCAATCTTTATAGAATGCAAATACTGGCCCAAACAATAGAATACAATTCTTGATGAGAATTATAAAAACATATCCTTTCCTCCAGCCAAACAGAGCCCCACGCCAGCACCCATGGCACGGCAAGCCTATTCTAGAAATGCAGTCCCCATTTAGCCTCACAGCAGGGTGATTTGTGCAGTGCAAGCTGCATAATTTGTGCAACCTGCACAACTTTGCATGGAGGTCCTGGGCCCACGCCTAGTATCAGGGATTGGTGTTAACCTTGGCAAACCACAAACCTCAGACCCATGTAGAGACAGCAGGCACTACTCAGCTCTCCCAGGTCATCATCACCAGGGAGGAGTGCATGCCCACTGTCGTACTAGAAATCCGGTTTTGAGAATCTGTAGTTTGTAAGTGTTGGCGAGGGATTTTTTTGTTTTTAATACAATACAGGCTCATTCTGTGCAGGCCACACGGACATGTGTGTGGGCCGACAGATTTTGCCATTTAACTACTCCAAACCTCTCAGGAAGCAGCTGTGAGATGACAGAGAAGTGACTGGTCCAAGGTGACACCTCGAGCCAGTGACAGGCTGTCTTCTAGCCCTCCCCAATGCCTGTGACCCACATCATGCCTGCATTTCACAAGTCAGCCTGAATTACATACACACCTCCCGGCCTGGCCCCGTCCCTGGCTGATATTTTCACCAAATGTCA
Source organism: Cervus elaphus (assembly GCF_910594005.1). Lineage (NCBI taxonomy): Eukaryota > Metazoa > Chordata > Mammalia > Artiodactyla > Cervidae > Cervus > Cervus elaphus. The sequence continues at coordinate 83,135,600 of NC_057826.1, forward strand.
CAGCAGTTTGCAGGAAGGCCCAGGGTCTGGCGTGAGCCAGTAAATTATGATCGCTTGCCAGAGAGCTGTAAACAGGATCCTGATTAATGAATTCCTTAATGGTTGGGCCCTGTGTGCAGACGTTGTCTGAGTGTCAGCCCCGGCAGATACACGAGAAGGAGTTGGCCCGGCGGTGGGAAGATTTGGGTCATGTCTTTGCCTCAGAAAGGGAGTTCTAAACCTGCTAGCCCTCAGCGCCTAAATAACCAATGCCCCCCCTCCACCACTCCTAATTGTGTGCCTGCCCCGTCTGAGTCCACGCCAGCTGACGTGTGCACAAGACCAGAGAAAGAGATGATGGATCCTCGGGTGAAAATAGAATTGGCTGTCCTCCGAGGTGATCTCAAGAAACTTGAAAATGCCCTTATCTGAATCCAAACAAAGAGCTGAGAAGCCTTCTGCCTGACGCAGCCTGCCTTGCATCTGGCAGGACCCCTGAGGTCTGAGCAGGAAGCCCTGGATCACATCCTCTCTGGGCTGGAGATTGAAAACTCAGGCAGAAGGAGCCAGACGCAAACCTGTCCAGACTTCCCAAGGATGTGGGAAGAAGGGAAACACGGGAGGGTCACTAATGAGAGAATGGTCCTGCTGTGTGACCTCGGGTTAGTTTCTTGACCACTCTGGACCTTGTGTCCGCCTTTGTGAAATGAAAGACCCAGAGCACATCATGATTCACTTTGTTCTCAGTGTCAGGGAAGATGAGGCCAAACCTAAGGCCAGAGAGGGGTGACGAGTAATTGACATGGACAGCTACTCCCCATCCCTCACCTGGGGCCATCATCAGTGATGATCCTGGCTTTCCTTGCTACTGAGTGGGGACCGGCTTTAACAGGCTTTCTTGGTGCAGGACTCAAGGCCGCTACTACCAATCAACCCTATCCAGAAAGTGTGAGAAAAGCAATTTGCTGTCCTTGGACCGGAATCTATGCCTTCTCTGCTTTAGTCTAAGAGCTGCAGCTTGTGTGATGGAAAGAGCACTGGACTGGGAGTCAGGAGACCCAGATGACTGTCATGGCTCTGTCATCATTTCCCTTGGGCAGGACACCAGGACTCCCAGAGTCTCCTCAAAGTCCTTTCCTGCTCCAAGTTCAAGGATCAGTAAGAGCACACAGTCTTTTGTATCAGGCACTGCGCAAACATTTCAGGGCATTTTTTCACGTAGTTATCATAACACTTGACAAGAAGGGATTACCACTGTCCCATTTTATGGAAAGAAATGAAGATTCAGACAGATGTGAAAAAAAAAAACCCCAAAAAAACACCCCATCTTTGTAACTAGTAAGTGTCCGAATGGTTGAACCCAGGTATGGTCTGACAGATTAAATGTCCATAAAGTCTTTGAGGCTCTTCTCAGCAAGAGATGGGGTCTTGGGACTTCCCTGGTGGTCCAGTGGTTAAGAATCCACCTGCCAGTGCTGGGGACATGGGTTTGATCCTGGTCTGGGAAGATCCCACATGCTGCAGGGCAACTAAGCCCATGCACCAAACTATAGAGCCCACACTTCACAGCTTGAGAGCTACAAGAACTGAGCCCTTACACAAGTGCCTAGAGCCTGTGCTCCATAGCAACAGAAGTCACCACAATGAGAACCCCCTCACTAAAACTAAGAAGAGCCCCTGCTCACTGCAACTGGAGAAAGCCCGCATGCATCAGTGAAGACCCAGCAGTCACAAACAAATAAATGGGAGATGGGATCTTGAATCTGGACTCGCTGTGACCAACAGAATGTGGCAGAAGGCAATCGATAAGTTTTCAGGAATTTTGCTGATTGAGTACGTTATTAAACATATCCATTATTAAAATTAAATGTATTTATAAATGTATAGGTAAAGAAATTAATTAAAATAAAGGTAATAAGTACTCAAAAAAAAAAAAAGAATGTGGCAGAAGAGATACTATACAAGTTCTGTAGCCTGGGCTTCAGAAGACCTTATGGCTTCTACTCTTGCCCTTTGTAATGCTGCTCAGAGACTGCTGATTTATCCTATTGGAGGATGAAGGACATGTGGAGGAGAACCAAGGCACTCCAGCAAACAGCCTGCATCAGACACGTGAAGAAGGCTGTGGTGAACCTTCTGGAACTGCAGATCCTCTAGCTGATGCTCCAGCAAAATGAAACTGAGTGTGTAAGCCCAGAAGAACTGGGAGAAAAAAGCCACTTCATTTTTAGAGGTGCTTGTTATGCAGCAACAGCTGACTGATACACAATCTTACTCCAGAGCCACACTCTGAGTATTCTTGGTGTACCTCACAAGAGGCAATCCAGAGGAGTGGATAACAGTGTGGTCTCTGGAGGCAGACAGCCTGCCTTCAAATCCCAGCTCTACCCTTTCCTAGCCGTGTGACCTCAGACAAGTCACTTCAGCTCTTTGTGCCTCGGTTTCTCCCTCCGTGAAATGGGGGTGATAGTGATAATATAATTACCTATGACACTTGAGTTACTAGAAATACATGTGACGTGCCTAGAGCAGTGCCTGGCACAGAGTGTTTCCTTCTGTTCTCCCTAAAGAAAGGAAATTCCCAGGCTTGTGGTCACTCACCCAGTCAGGGCTCCTGGGGACTGTGGCAGAAATATGCCCATCTTCTGCCTCTCACATCCTCAGTCACTCAGAAAGAAGAGCTGAACCAGAAGCCCCAGAAAGAACATCCAGGGGGAGGACCCCTCAAGCACTGTGTAATGTGTATGCTTACATGGTGGCCCTGGAAATAGATGCCATTGGATCTACTTTTACCAGATGAAGTAACCACGACCCAGAGAAAGAACTAGCCCTTATCCAGTCTCCTAATTCCTAGTCCAGGCCCCCCTCCAGCCCCCCTGGTCTTTCTGTCCTGGTGCTGATGCAGCAATGGCTGTCCTCCTTGGGGCCATTCCCCAGCCTCAAGAGTGGGGCAGAGCAGACCCCCTGGGGTTCAGTTATCCAGCCTTCTTTGGGATGAGGTGGGAGGGATGATGGTGGCAGGGCCAGCCCCTCTCTGAGGCCTCCTGTAACCAGAACATACAGGAAGGAGGGTGGGCCAGATGCCAGCAAGCAGAGTCCCAAGGCTCATCTTATAATGGAGCTCTTCCACCATCTTCTAGTTTCTCTCTCTTCCATCTTTCTCTTTCCTTGGACCTTTGTTCCTGTTTGGCCAGCATCCCCTCTCTTTCGATCTCCTTAAAGATAACCCTCCTTCTTTCCTTTCCTGATAGGCTGAGCACCAGGCTGACAGGAAACAAACCTGAGATTTTCCAACAGATGCCTGGTACAATATAAAGTGAAGTGAAAGTCGCTCAGTTGTGTCCAACTCTTTGCAACCCCATGGACTATACAATCCATGGAATTCTCCAGGCCAGAATACTGGAGTGGGTAACCACTCCCTTCTCCAGGGGATCTTCCCAACCCAGGGTTCGAACCCAGGTCTCCCGCATTGCAGGAGGATTCCTTACCAGCTGAGCCACAAGGGAGGCCCAAGAATACTGGAGTGGGTAACCTATCCCTTCAGATCTTCCTGACCCAGGAATCAAACTGGGGTCTCCTGCACTGCAGGCAGATTCTTTGCCAACTGAGCTACGTTCAGCTGGCAAAGAATCCGCCTGCAGTCTGGGAGACAAGGGTTCGATCCCTGGGTTGGGAAGGTCCCCTGGAGAAGGGAATGGCTACCCACTCCAGTATCTGGCCTGGAGAATCCCATGGACTTTAATGCTTAATGATGTAAACACCCCGCTTTTGATTGACACAACCCCGCAAGGGATCTGTGGTTACCCCCTGTCGCAAATGAGGTAGCAAGGGCCCCAGGGGGCTAAATGACTTGCCCAAGAAGACCCCTTTGGTCGATGTCAGAACTGGAATTTGAATCCAGACCTTCCGCCCTCCAAGTCATGCCATTTCCATCACACCACCTGGTCTCCCTCAGGGGAGGCTGGCAGCCCAGCACAGAAACCCCGGGGTGGAAACAGCGAGTGGAAACTGCATTAATGAAAGGAGAGAGTGAGCCGGGCCGGGCCCCCAGGGCTGGTTCCTCATCAGCCTGAGCCCCAGGAGGAGCAGGGGAGAGATGTTCCCAGCCTTCTCAGCAGCTAATTACTGGCTTCACTTTTTCCTTTCCCTCCTTCGATGTTTCCAATGCCCTCATCAAGGGCTCCAAACTCAGCCTGCAGGGCAGGGCTGCGCCTCAGGGCTGGCGAGGGAGCAGATGCTGCGGAAAACAGGCCTGCAGGGCCCACTCGCGGCCCCCTCCAGAGGGCAAGGGCTTCCCGTGTGGCTGAATCCGTGCTCCTCAATACAGACTTGTTGGACTAGTAAATCGAGCACACCTAGGTGCTGGTTTCTGCGCGCTGATGTTCACGGCTGTAGCTCACAACATCCCTGCGGCGTCCACACAGTCAGCATCATCACTATGTGCCCTGACTGTGCTGAATGCTCTCAGAGTGTGACCTCACTTCCTGTTCTCATGACTCCCTGAGAGAGCCCTCCGGAGTCCCCCACCCCCACCGTGTTTTCCCAACCTCACACAGCAACGGATGCCCCCTGGGGTTAAGTGACCTCTTCCCTGCTGGCTCGGTGGTAAAGAATCCACCTGTCAATGCAGGAGATGCAGGTTTGATCCCTGGATTGGGAAGACATCTCAGAGAAGGAACTGACAACCCATTCCATTATTCTTGCCTGGAGAATTCCATGGACAGAGGAGCCTGGAGGGCTACACCCCATGGAGTTACAAAGAGTCTGATATGACTAATCAACCAACACTTTCACTTTTTCAGTTGGTGCCTTAGGAATCCTTAGGGGTTGCTCTGCCTTTACCCACCAACTTGCAGCCTCTCAAATGAGCCTGAAGAGATAGGGGTAGACAGGGTTTCACCTAGAAGTGGGGACTAGGACTGTGTCTATTTTTTAATGAGGAAAATAGATTTCAGAGAGATGAAGTCACTTACCTAAGTCCCAAGGCTGGTAAGAATTTGGGTCTGAATTTGCACTGGCCCTCCCTAAGACAAAACCTGCGTTCATCCACTCACTCAGCACGTGTCTTCCCCAACCGCCTGTTGTGCGTCAGCACCTTAGAAAGATACTTTAAGGCACAGCCCCCCTCTCCCAAGTGACTGGGCAGGTGTCAAGGGCCAGGGGAGACAGAGGGTGGGAAGCACCTGTAAATGCTAATCTCTCCTGCAGACCTGCCTCTGCTTGGCCAGACAGAGAGGCCTGGGTGGGCAGGGAGGCCAGAGGTTGCTGGTAGACCCCCACGAGACCACTCAGGAGTCTCCCCCTATGATTGTCTCTGATACTCAGGTCTAAGGTTAGAATTCAACCAGCAGAAGACCCTTGGGCTTGGTCCAGATCCCACTGTGCCCTCAATGCCCAGGGGCTCGCTGCTCTGAGAAGCGCCCCTCCTCCCCCCATGCCTCTCGTCCCGCAGGTCCTGGTATGCAGAAGACCTCCACGGAGACTGAGCCATGAGCAGAACCCGGCCAGGGCACGGCCAGTGCCAGGAGGAAGCCCTGAGTGTGTGCCAACGCTGGGAGCAAGATGGGAGGTTATTTTTAGAGGCACCCTGATGGGGTAGCCGTCTGTCCCCGTGCACGGTGACACGGAGATGCCCTCTGGAGAAGGACAGGAGTTTTGCCATCCAACACTCAGCCTCTCCTGGCCTCATCAGAGCCTGGGCAAGCCCACCTCCTCCAGGGAGATTTCCCTGGTTCTTGCAATCTGCCAGTGGCCCTTCATTCTCAATTTTGTAGATAGGAGAGCAGAGAGGACATGGAAGTTACTCTTGCATGTTGAAAGGTCTCTCTGTGCCAGGTGCCCTCAGCACATCTGATTTCTCTCGGGCCTCCTGAGGGGTGGGCATTACTCATTCTCATACAGAGGAGGAATTGACACTCAGAGAGGCTAAGTAACTTCCTTGGGGTCACACAGCTCGTGCCTGGCAAAGCTAGGATTTAAACCCAGGACTGCGTGATGCCAAACCCTTTCCACTCCACGGTGGCTCTTAGAAACATATCCTCTTCCCAATTTCTGGGTGATCCTCTGGCCACATGTCCTCCTTCATTCCTTTGTGTGACCTTCAGGTCTGACCTTCCACTAAATGCTGGAGACTTCAGGATGAGTCAGCCCTGGCCTATGGCTCTCACTAGGGGATTTAAGCGTTTGTTATGTATCTACTATATACCAGGCACTAGGCTCTGTGAATCCCCTTGGGATTAATCATTGGGGCACTTAATCCACTCAGACCTCTGTGCTCTGAGCTTTACTACCATTCTTCTATTCAATCCTCATGGTGACCCTGGGCTGCAGTGCTAGTATCTCCATTTTGCAGATAAGGAAAATGAGGGCTGGAGAGATTAACTCTCATTTGCCCAGGGCTTTAAGATCACGTGGTTTAGGGGCCCTATTACACATGCATTAGCTGCTTAAACATTTCCTGCCTTTCCTGCCTGGGGCTGCCCTGATGGCTCAATGGTAAAGAATCCACCTGCCAATGCAGGAGACGGAGCGGGGAGGTTTCAGTCCCTGGGTTGGGAAGGTCCCCTGGTGCAGGAAATGGCAACCCACTCCAGTATTCTTACCTGGAGAATCCCATGGACAAAGAAGCCTTGGCGGGCTACAGTCCATGGGGTTGCAAAGAGTCAGACACAACTGAGGGTGCAGGCATGCATTGCTGTTATCAAGTGACTCCTAATCACGTGGAATGCTGAGGGCCTGAGGGACCTTAGAGACCTGCTCTGGTTCAATCCCCTAAACCCTCATTTCATATTGACCTTGAGGCAGGTTGGGTTTCCCTGGCAGTTCAGCTGGTAAAGAGTCTACCTGCAATTCAGGAGACCTAGGTTCAATCCCTGGGTTGGGAAGATCCCTGGAGAAAGGATAGGCTACCCACTCCAGTATTCTGGCCTAGAGGATTCCATGGGCAGAGGAGCCTGGCAAGCTACAGTCCACAGGGTTGCAAAGAGTTGGACACGTCTGAGAGACTTTCACTTTGAATCTTTCAGCTGAGGCAGGTGACAATTAAACTCTGCCCCTTTGGCAGATGGGAAAGGCAAAGCCCAGAGAATGTGTGGAACTTCCTACATGTTGCACAGTGACGAGGACAGGACGGTGCCTGCTTCCACCTACACCCTGTCTGCCTTTGGCTGTAGACAGAGGCCCCCTCCCCAGCCCACCCCCGAGTCAGGAGTCCAGGGCACAGTCACAGGTGGGAGGATCCTCACAGCTCTGTGCACTTGGTCTCCCAGGAAACCAGAGACCCTGGACAGTGTTACCGCTCAGGAATAGGGGAAGAAACTCCAGCATCAGGACGGGATGTATGTTTTGGAATGCACAGAACTTAAACATTTCTTCAGGAAGTGAGGTCACTGGAAGGCCCTTCAGGGACTAGGATAGAGAGTGTGGTGCAAAAGGATAGGGACTGACCCCCTGGAGACCAGGCCCTGACCCTCTGAATCCCTATAGGGCCTGGTGGCAGGGGCTGGGGTTCTTGACCTCTCTGGGCCTCCTTCCCATGAGCAGGGGGATCTCTCGTGTTTCTTTGTTATTGTTCAGTCACTCAGTGATGTCCAACTCTTTCCGACCCTATGGACAGCTGTAAGATAGGCTTCCCCATCCTTCACTAACTCCCAGAGTTTTCTCAAATTCATGAGCATTGAGCTGATAATGCCATCCAACCATTTCATCCTCTGTTGTCCCCTTCTCTTCCTGCCTTCAATCTTTCCCAGCATCAGGGTCTTTTCCAATGAGTTGGCTCTTCTCATCAGTTGGCCAAAGTATTTTGGCCTCACTCTGATCCCTGCCTCTAGGCTTCAGTAGCTTTCTCCTCTCTTGTTAGGACACTGGTCAGTGGATTTAGGGACCACCCGATTAAACTCTTCATCCCAAAATCCTTTATAACATCTGCAAAGACCTTTTTTCCATAGAAGGAAATTCCCAGTTTCTGGAAATTAGGCTGTGAATATCTCTTTGGGTGCAAGGGGCACGATCCAACCCACTGTAGCAGGATCTTGGCTCCATAATCACTGGCTCTAGGCATTTGAGGGGCTTCTGGCAGCTCAGCCCAGCTGGATGCGGAGTCCTAAGTGAGGGGCAACCTGATTCCTGCCTGCCTGCTTGGCTCACCCTGAGCCAGAAGGCTGAGGGCAAAGATACTCCCAGGAGGGAGGGAGTTTTTTCTGAAAGGTGGCTCCAGCTCTGGGAGGCAGTAGCTCCTGCAAGCCTGTCTTCCAGCTCAGAGACAAACGAGCAGGCTAATACAACTTGGAAACATCAAAGGAGCATTCCGCCCAAAAATGGGAACAAGAAAGAATAAAAATGGTAGAGACCTAGTAGATGCTGAAGAGATCACAAAGAGATGGAAAGAATACATGGAAGAACTGTATAAAAAACATCTTAATGAACCAGATTACTTTGATAGTGTGGTTAGTCACCCAGAGCCAGACATTCTGGAGTCAAGTGGGCCTTAAGAAGAATTGCTGTTAATAAAGCTAGTGTATGAGATGAAATTCCAGCAGAACTATTCAAATCCCTAAAGGATGATACCATCAAGGTTTTGCATTCATTGTGTCAGCAAATCTGGAAGACCCAGCCAAGGCCATAGGACTGGAAAAGGTGAATCCTCATCCCAATTCTCAAGAAAGGTAGAACCAAAGAATGTGCTCTCAGACAATTGCACTCATCTCCCATGCTAGTGAGGTCATGCTTAAAATCTTGCATGCTAGGCTTCAGCATTATGTGAATCAAGAACTTCCAGATGTCCAAGTTAGGTTTAGAAAAGGAAGAGGAACTAGAGATCAAATTGCCAACATCTGCTGGATTGTAGAGAAAGCAAGGAAATTTCAGAAAAACATCTATTTCTGTTTCATCAACTATGCTGAAGCCTTTGTGTGGATCATGACAAACTGTAGAAAGCTCTTAGAGAGATGGGAATACCAGACCATCTTACCTGTCTCCTGAGAAACCTGTATGTAGGTCAAGAAGCAACAGTTAGAACCTTGTATGGAAAACTGAGTCTGAGACTGAGAAAGGAGTATGACAGGGCTGTCTATTGTCATCCTGTTTATTTAACTTCTATGCAGAGCTCATTATGCGAAATGCCAGACTGCATGAATTACAAGCTGGAATCAAGATCGCTGGGAGAAATATAGCAACCTCAGATATGTGGATGATACCAATTTAATGGCAGAAAGCAAAGGGGAACTAAAGGGCCTCTTGATGAGGGTGAAAGAAGAGAGTGAAAAAGCCAGTTTACAACTCAATATTTAAAAAACTAAGATCATGGCATCCAGTCCCATCATTTTATGTCAGATGGAAGAGGAAAAGGTGAAAGTAGTGACAGATTTCCTCTTCTTGAGCTCCAAAATCACTGCAGACAGTGACTGCAGCCATGAAATCAGAAGACAAATGCTTCTTGGCAGTAAAGCAATGACAAACCTAGACAGTGTGCTGAAAAGCAGAGACATTACTCTACCAACAAAGGTCTGAATAGTCAAGGCTATGGTCTTCCCAGTGGTCACGTATAGTTGTGAGAGCTGGACCATAAAGAAGACAGAACGCCAAGGAACTTGGCATTCAAACTGTGGTCCTGGAGAAGATTCCTGAAAGTCCCTTGGACAGCAAGGAGATCAAACCAGTCAATCTTAAGGGAGATCAACCCTGAATATTCACTGGAAAGACTGATGCTAAAGCTGAAGCTCCAGTATTTTGGTCATCTGATGCAAACAGATGACTCATTGGAAAAGTCCCTGATGCTGGCAAAGACTGAGGACAGAAGGAGAAGAGGGAGTTAGAGGATGAGATGAACATGAACTTGGGCAAACTCCAGGAGATGGTGAGGGACAGGGAAGCCTGGCGTGCTACAGACCATGAGGTTACAAAGAGTCAGACACAACTGGGCTAATGAACAACAGCAATACAACTCCATTAGCTGGAATGGCCATGTCTGAAGGGAATTGAGGACAATCAAACCAATTCCTTCTGAATCTAAGGACAGGGAAAGAAGGGCAGAGTGAAACAGGATTCAGGAGCAGCATCAGGAGACATGGCAGAACCTCCCAGTGCAGCTCAAACATGGTCCAGGATCACCATCTTTCCTTCCCAACCCAAGCACAGGCCCCAGAGTCCAGGTTTGGCAGATGTGCCCCACTTCGGGACATGTTATATCATCAGAGTTCTTGCCAAGCATGCCTTCGATTCTGGGGTCTTGGGAATACCTCAGTGAATCTCACTCCAGACCATTGGAGGGAGGCCTTGGCTAGTCAGCTAGTTTATTGAGTACTTTGGCCTGGCTCTGAAAGGGACAGTGTGGGGAAAGACAGGCCTGGGACATTGTTCCAGTGGTCGGGGGCTATAGACTGAGTAGAAACTGTGTGCACAAAGAGAAGTAGAGAGTGTGGCCTGGAGGGTGGAGATCAGGGGACAGTGATGTGGGCAAGAAAGCATTCTGGGGGCGTGGGGACAACTGGAAGGAGGTTCATGTAGAGAGACTGGCTTCAGAAGATAAGGCTGGAATCATATATCCTAGGGTCCCAGGAACCCCCCAGTCTTGGAACTTGGGAGTGACAATATTGGGCTGGATTTCAGGAAGATTAATTTAGGGGCCACTTGTAAGACAGATCTGGGGGGCAAGAGAAAACAGGGCAAGGTGACTAGGTGGGAGGCTGTTGCGCATACCCTAGAACGGTAATGAGAGTTTGAACAAGAGTGGTGATTCTGAGGCTGGAAAGAAAAGGATGTAACAGGGAGGGGTGGAGGGGGGAAAGGACTCTTTGAACATCCATCCTGGGCTGAACACTGGACAGACTACGTTTCATTCTACATCTCGCCTCATCTTCTCAACTGTCGACACCATGGGACTTCCTAAGAAACATCATGTGGTCGATAGGAAAGGAGAGATTGCAGGATGAACAAAAGGGACTCACAAACTCATTTTCTGTGCAGTGATTCCAATAATTACAATGTCCTATAGCCAAACCTGTAGGCTGTGATTGCGAACTAAAAGTAAGGAACAGCGTGTGTCCCGTGTGGGAGGTGCAACTGATAGCAAGTCCAGTAACAAGCATCGTGTCCCCTGATGGAAGGGCTGTGCCATTTCCACCTCAAGCTTTTGGAATGTGCACATGGAATTGTGTCTGTGTTCATCGCCCCCATTTTACAGACTCCCCAACTCCCAGGAAGAGGAGTGGCTAGGATGACTCAATGACTGATACCTGCTGACAGCCCCAGAGGAAGGGCAGGCGCCATGGGGCTCCAGCCGGGATGCCAGCCAGCTCCCAGAGGCCTGCGCCTCCTGAACGGGCAGCCGAGAGAAGGCAATCCCTCTCCCGCTCAGCCAGGCTGTCCCTCCCACCCCCGGGAGGCTCTGATTGAGCGTGGCACTTTCAGAGCAGTGAAGGATGAAAATGGGAAAGGAGGAGAGGAGCAGCCAGGGAAGGAGGGAGCATCGTGCCCAGGGGGAAGACAGCACCCTATTTAGGCCAGACGGAGGGCAGCTCTGCCCAGCTATCGCCGCACTGCCTTTTAGCACTTTAATCAAATGCCTTACGAATGGGTTCACCCGGATGTCAAAAATCCAATCGGATACATTTATTGGCCTGACAACCAATTTTCTGAGATGTATCATCAGGGACTGATGGTCCATTCCCGCAGCAGGGGAGTTGGCGATAATGGAGCCGAGAGAGCCATGGTGTGCCCTCAATATCATCTCAGGCTGTCACGGGGAAGAAAAGGAGCTTGGGCCCACAGAGGCAGATGGACAGATGGACAGACAGAGCATTTCTGGAGCACAGCGAAGGATGTGCTAGGTGCAGGAGAGTGATCAGGGCATCTCAGGCAGACCATTCAGAAACCACACTGCCTGAGGCACGGCCTCTGCCTAACTTAGGGTCCTCGGGGCCTCAGCAGCCACTTTGGAAGGATGGGAGACCATGAACCTGGCGGGGCTGATGCGAGGCCCACAAGGACTCATTATCCTCCACGTGCAAGGCATGGAGAAAGGGAGCCAACTAAGACATGGCTCTAGGTCTTGGGGAGTCCCCAAAGAGTGGGGGAGGCCAAGCGAAAAGGTCAGAGGGGACCACAGATGCCCACCCCTCTCATGCCTGCCCTAGGGGTCTCCAGGAGCACCACTTTGCCCGTGAGTTTCCAAAGTGGAGACCAGGCCCCTGGCCCTCACTCCCGTTACAGCTCCACTTATATCTCCTTATGCCTTTTTGTTGCTGTTAGTCTTCTGTGTAAGATCAGCTTTGAGCAAAAGGCTGCATTCCTTTAAAAAGAAAACTGTGAAAAGCACAGGTTTAGTCCAATCCTCTCATTCTACTAGCAGGGAAACTGAAGCCCAGAGTGGTGAAGGGACTCCAAGGCAGCCTAGGCAGACTCCTTGGAGGAGGTGACATGTGCCCTGAGCCTTGAAGGACATGGAGAATTTCCCGTGTGGAAAGGCAACAGGAGGGGGAAGGAATTGCTCTGCTGCCCCGGGCTAGTTCCCGCCTCTGGGCCTCTGCTCAGGATCTTGTGACCTGGAGGACCCTGTCACCCTTTCCCCTGTGCCCCACTTGCTCACGTTTCTCTTCCTCTAATAACCAGCTATGCCACTTCCTCCATGAAGCCTCCTCATCCAGAATGAATGGTCCCAGCACCCTGTTCTCATGACAAATTATTTGTGGGACATTTTAGCTCTTCCACAATTCTACTTGCCCTGTGTCCAAGGTCAATGCTGCTGTAGCTATCCAGCCAAAGATCACGAAGAACACACCTGTATTTGAACAAAAGTGGATGCATTACCTGTTGTAACAGGTTGAACTGTGGGGAATGGCAGGTTATCAATGAGAGGGTACGAGAAATGAGTTCTACAACTGGGGCTGGTGATGGATGATTTGGAGGAACTCGAGGAAGCAGAGTCCTGTTCTGGTTTGAATGCCGTTAGGAAGTGAGGGGTGGGGCAGGCAGTAATTCTCTGCCTGAGGAACTTAATGAATCTTATCTTGGAGGGAAGAAGAGAGCACAGCAAAGGCTGTAATTGCTTAAAAAGCAGTAGTCCCTGATATTAGCCAGAGTGGGGGAATGCTTAGTGATTTTTGTGGTTTGGAAAATGTTCTTGTTTTTGTCTGCATTCAGACACGATTATGGAGTGGTCTTGTTTTTGTCTTGCTCGTGGCCTTGTCTGATGTTTATATTCTGGGAAATTGTTTATGTTCTGCAGGGGGGAAGGGCAGCCGGGCTGGGGTGCCAGGCCAGCTCTGGCTCTCAGGGGCTATCTGCCTCCTCCAGGAAAGGGCCCAACTCTTGCTCTTTCCTTTCTTGCCTCTCCAGCGCCGAGCCCAGTGCCTGGCGCTCAGGAATTGTGTCCTACATCCTACGAGAGGTTAGGTGCACAACAGGGCAAGTTTGAGGATTTAGCGTGGCTGAAACCAAAGACAGAGCGGGGAGCATACAGCCGGTCAGGGGCAGGCTTCGAATGCCAACTAATCAAATGAGATAACTGAGGTGGCTGCTCTCTGGAAGGTATAAAGTACAGGCGGATGGTGAAGGATTAGTCTTATCTCCTGCTCCTTCCTCCCTGGACATTGGCCTGGAGACTTGCAAGCTGTTCGGCAACCTCGCCAGCCTCCAGAGACAGGAAGGGAGGGAATCACAGCTCAGCAGAAGCCGGAGCAGCCCATCCCGATGGGCGGGCTAGCCGAGGAGGGCTATTTATCCCGAGGATGGCCCTGACCTTTCCCCACACAACAGGGACAGACGCACGGAGCCCAGCTGCATCCTTCTCCTTTAAAACAAGAAATGGAAGCATTACTCACCACCCCGGCCATTTATCATGGTCTGGGGACATTAATTTGACAGTGTGTCATTTTCCATTTGGTTTGGGCCTGGTGGAGGCTGCCCTCGAAACACCTTCAATTAAATGCAGCTAATAACACAGAGCTATTTTGAGCGAGCAGAGACCTCTACCTCCCCCCAGAGCTCTGATGTGAGGAGGGGAGGGGGTGCTGCGGGGAGGTTGCGGTACATGGTGATCTCAGTGAAGTGATATTGCCCACAAATCTGGGTCCTGCACCACTGCAGGCGAGAGAAGTGCAGACAGGACAGGGAGGATGGGGAGAAGGACTGCCTTGACCCCTGAATGAGAAGATTCCAGCAACCGGCTATGTTGTAGCCCTTTCCTCAGGACATGGGAGGCCATGGCTCTTACCCGACATAGAGAAAGCAAAGGTTTTGGAGTCCAGGAGACTTGGAGGTGGATCTTGGCTATTCTTCCTGCTGTGTGACTTTAGGCAAATCCCATAACCCCTCTGAGACTGTTTTCTTATTTGTAAATGGAAACAAGAGTTCCTCTTTTGTGGAAGGAATGATGTTTCATGTTATTTTATTAACTCAAACAAAACATGATACACATGAAGCTTATTAATTCATTGAAGATAACTCATAATAGCCTCTTTATTTTCCTAGTTTCAAATTTAGGGACAGACCATTAAGTGCCCAACACTCAGGACTTCTTCAGTAAGACTTGGAAGGTGGCGAAACACATGATCTCCAGTTCGAAATCTCTGGGCTTCAATGCCACCTTAGCCACGAGTTAGCCATGTAATTTATTCAACCTCCCTGTGCCTCAGTTTCTCATGTGGAGGGAGACAGTCATGGCAACCCTCCCTAGGACTGCTGAGAGGATTAAATGATATGATGTATGTAGTACCTGGCAAATGGTACATGCTTAACCCACATTAGCTCACTTCTTCCTTGCCTAGGCCTTGAGCCTAGAAAAAAAGCACCAGTCTCAATGGCTATTACATTTCAGATGTGTGCCAAGCGTTGCATATGAATAATCTCATTTTCATCCTCAAAATGTTATGTTAGATACTACTAGCAGATTGAGCCAGATGAAATTTGTTGGTTTCATAGTTCAAACCGGTTGAAGGTCAGTAATTTCGTATGTTCAGCCTAACATCTTCCATTCTATTGATGAGGCAGTCAGGCTCAGGAGGCTGATATGCTCAGATCAGGCACATAGACCAGTGGTGGAGACGAGATGGGCTCCTGGAAGATGACACCAGAGCTGGTCAACTTAGCCCAGCCTTGGGAATAAAGGACAATAGCCACCTGTTTTTCTTTGATAGCAGGATCCCTAACTCAAGCCTAGTGGCTGTAGAAACACTTGGTCAGACCCAGTTAAAAGTCTGGAAAGACTCCGTGTAATGGTCAAAGCGAGGCTTTGTATGTAGGGAGGGCCCAGCGGGGGCATTCAGGACCCTGCACAGCAGGTTCTGAGAGTTGCTAGGCTCCTTGGGGGCCCAGGACTCAAACTTCACACTCTGATGCTTAGCCAGCCCTTCAGATGGCCACCCTCCCCACTGGAAGGGCCCGCACAGCCAAGAGCCACAGTTCACCCCACATCCAGCCACCCACAGCTCCTGCAAAGAGTGATATTGATTTGGCTGCTACTGCCGTGGTTCCTCCAGAGCTGCACTGAAGGAAAGCCCACGGACCACCTTCTGCAACCACGGAGATCCTATTTGTCAGACAGGACGCTGACCATCCCAGCCTGGACTTAGGCATGCCCAATTCAGAGGCGACAGCTTAGTCTGCATAGCCCCAGGCTCTTTTCC
This sequence comes from Cervus elaphus, assembly GCF_910594005.1. Taxonomy (NCBI): domain Eukaryota; kingdom Metazoa; phylum Chordata; class Mammalia; order Artiodactyla; family Cervidae; genus Cervus; species Cervus elaphus. Next base: position 83,151,199 of record NC_057826.1, read on the forward strand.
CAGCTTTGCTACTGGCTTGTTCTGTGCTCGTGAACCAGCCCCTTTCCCTCTCTGGGCTCTGTCTCCTCTGTAAAATAGGACCCTAGATTAAGGGCCTTGCCATTTCCTCCATCACTGAAGGTCCACAGGTCTGTATAAGCAGGTTTCAGAAGGTGACTCAACTGGTTTACTGAAACACCTTTGCTCCAGAAGAAAGGAGGTGAAGCAGTGAGATTCTCGATTTACCGTTACTAACCATCCTGGCTGATTTCAACTCATGCTATTTTTAAAGTAGCTTTTAAAACATGTCTTTTTTCTTTTCCTGTATTTCCCTCCCTTCCTCAGAGAAAAGACTAAGGAAGAAAATAAAGGAATCTACATTCTTTTCTTCCCTCACCAGCACTGTTTTTGGTTTTTTTTCAGTTGGTTGAGACAAGCAAGTGGACATTTCCTAGCAAGAATGAATGCCTTTGTCAGCTTCCATAGATTCACTGGAACTTGGTGTTGGGGAAGCCTGTGGAGACCTGAGTTTCAATACGATGCTCACAGCCATAGAAGACTAGCCAGGCAGTTTCAGCAGCCTGCTCCCGTCTCTTGACCACAGGTAAACCAGGGACAAATATTCTGGAAAGTTTGGCAAAATTAATTTGGACTTTTTAAGATGTGTATCTTTTAGAATATATCCTAAGGAAATAATCCCAAGTATAGAAAGAACCATAGGCATGTTCATGATGTGAAAAAGCAAATTCAGGACTTTTCTGGTGGTCCAGCGGGTAAGACTCTGCACTCAATGCAGGGGTCCAGGGTTTGATCCCTTGTCAAGGAACTAGATTCCACACGCCACAACTAAGACCCGGTGCAGACAAATAAATAAATAAATGTTAGAAAGAAAGAAAAAGTAAAGCAAATTAAACACCCAGCAGTAAGGGGTGAGTTAAGTAAACCATCTCACATCTTATTGATGGGATACAACATACCATACAGCAATTACAAAACAAGTCCATAACACTTAGGGTAACATGGAAAAGTAAGTATGTTCTAACTATGGTGGGGGGGGGGGAATTAAGATTTGAATCTGATTGAACATGGTGGATTAAATGCACTTGGTCTTCTCTCACTTTCAGCATCTCATTAAACTGACACAGAGGGGGAGGCATATAAAATCGTAAGTCCAAAGTGGTCTGTGACATCAGGAGATAAGAGATTTCAGCAAATGTCTGGGCTCTGGAAAGTCATTCTGGGTGGTAATGACTCTGCAGAGTGGAGAAAGCTAAGACAGAAAGCACTTGCAGAAGGAGACCAACGAGAAGCAGATGGATTTGCCCTGAGTTCCTGAGAGGCTCGGCGCTTGCCAGTCCAAGTCTGTGAAAGGCCGTGGTGGTTCTGGAGCAGCTGTGCTCCCTGACCCCTCTCCACGCTCCACGGCACCCTCCCGGTATCAGACTTCAGCCAGAACTCGAGAAAGGAAAGGCAATGGAAACACATGTCTGCAGAAAGAAGAGAGGGACACCATTTCTGACACTATTCAATATGTAGCCTGATTATAATTCAAGAGTGATGATGAATACATACCCTCCAGACACGCAAAAACTAACCTCTTATGCACCTTTTCTTAGGAAGTTACTAAGCATGCACTTCAGCCAAACAAGAGAATAAACCAATAAATAGTAACACATGGGATATAGGAAAGAGGGGATCTCACCCAAGAAACTGGTACAATTTCCAGGAACTACCAAGCATGGGGCCCAGAACCCCCAGAGAGGTCCAGATAGCAGCCAGTCCAAATGAGGGGTAAGAGGGGGAGGAGCATGGAGATTAAATAGTTTCCATTTTTTAATTTTATTTTTTTAATAATTTTATTTATTTTGGCTATGCCTGGTCTTCATTGCTGCTTGGGGTTTTCCCTAGTTGCAAGGAGCAGGGGGGTTACTCTCTAGTTTCAATGGTCAGGCTTCTCACTGCAGCTTCTCTTGTTGTGCAACCCAGGCTCTGGGGCGAGGAGGCTCAGTACTCACGGTTCCTGGGCTCTAGAGCACTGGCTCAATAGCTGTGTCACAAGGGCTTCGCTGCTCCAAGGCATGTGGGGTCTTCCTGGACCAGGGATTGAACACATGTCTCCTGCATCGGCAGGCGGATTCTTAATCACTGAGCCACCAGGGAAGCCCCGGTTCAAATTTTCAGGAAGCAATAGTGATAGACATTTGATAGCTCTCTTGGAGCACAGAGAACTAAGCCAGTGAAAAAACAAAGGAATTAATAAGAAAAATAAGATGATATACAACAAGGGAAATACGATCATAATGCCCAACTTGAGTCATGGGGAACAGTATTTTGACAGCCATAATAATGTAAGCACAGACCCAAACTGTGATATAACACAGTAGGGTAAGGAGAGAAAAAGAAAAGGTGGAGGGAAGTTAGGGCTTGTGGAGTAGCTCAATTCTCAACTGCCAGAACAAGAAATCAATAGATAATGGGAAGAAAATGGCAACATAACAAATTATTTAGAAGTATATGGAGATTAATAATAGAAACAGTTCTTCATGGGAGTGGGGGAGGGGTGAGGAGCATTTGGGGAAACAGATACTTTTCACATTTAGCCTTTAGTTACTTGGATTTTTAGAGCTATGTCCATATATTACTTGGGAAAAGTAAAATTAATTTTTCCAAACTGTATCCCCAGGTAGATCACAACTGTCCGTTCTTGAAGCCAAGCTAACCCAGTCCCGTATCATGCCCTCTATAAGACCATGGGTAATTTCAGGTCATTCCCAAGACTATGGCTCCCTGTTTGTTCCCAACCTGATTCTCCCACTTTTGGTCCCTCACCCCAGACCCCCAGCTCCATATAGGATGGCTATTTGCTGGTTTTTTCTTTTTCCTTTTTTTTTTTTTTCTGACTCTTTAGGTAGATTTAGAGATGCTCTTGGTTTGCTGGATTCAGTGCTTCTATTAAGGTTTTTCCTTCCATTTCTTCCCTTGGCTCCCATTGCCTGGGGTGAAGCCCCCAGCATTGCATCTACATCACACGAGCCTGCCCACCGGCCCCAACTGATTGGAGCAAGGGTGACCCCATGACCCAAGGAGAGCCAATCCCATTCTCCCTGGGAAATTCGTAATTGAGACGGAGAGCCAGACAGCTGGATGCTCTCCTGAGTAGCAGATGTAAATGTAGGCGCTGTGGGCTGGAAGGCTTCCAACTCCATGGGCATGAAGGGGAGACAGTCAGTCTGGAGCGAGGAAGACACGCAGGAGGAAGCCAGCTCAAGAGAGCATGTATTCTCAAGTAGAAAGACAAGCCAAGAGAGAAGCCGGGTCCTCGAAAGGTCTTTCCTAAGGTCTTAAATTCTTCCTGCTCCTTGGTTTCCCTAGGAGAAAGCTTTCTTTGCTGATGAAGCTAGTTTGAATTGGTTTCTGTCACTTACAACCAAAAGCATATTAAGTAAAACCAGCCTATTTTCCTAAATTCTAAATGGGGTGGGGGTTAGTGAGAAGAAGAAATTTGATTTTTTTTTGACACTCCAGCATCTATTCCCTCCCTCAATGGCCCCCAGTTTCCTTTAGGGGGCATTTTTATCCTCCCTCCCAGCCCACAGAGTACAGCCTCAGTTTACAGAAAACACAGGAGAACTGTGTTTCTCTGGGGTTGGGGGGAATAGGACTCCAGAGGCCCTTTTGCTGGAACGCCTCCCACTGCCCTGGATCAACTCAGGGTGGACACTTGACCAGTGAGTCTCTCTCCTGGGACTCTGAATCCCCAGCAGAGGCAAGGAATGGGGCCAGGCTGGCATGCCTTCATTCAGCCCATGCACGCAGAAACTGGATACCAGGTGTGGATCCCACAGCTCCATCAGGGCCCCTCATCTTTGAGGATGGCTGGGGATGGCACCCTCAGTTTCAACAATGGGACTCTGGTTTGGGCACACCACAAAGGCTTCGGAAGCAGAGGAAGAGAATGACTGGCCGGCTGACTCCCAGGCTGAACTCTGGCAGGGGCTGGCATTGGAGGTTTGCCGTGTACCGTGTTACCATGATCCCATTCTTACTGCCAGGCTGGGCTGGCCTGCAAACCACGGAGTATACAGCAAGAGAGTTGGTTAGAAGAAGATTATACAGTGAAAAAGTCTAGTGAGAAACATCTTTGTTTTTCTCCTTTTTCTTCTAAGAATTCTCCCAGCCCCTGTGTCTCTATTTCTGCTTTACAAATAAGTTCACCTGTACCATTTTTCTAGACTTCACATATAAGCATTAATATATGATGCTTCTCTCTTTCTGGCTTACTGCACTCTGTATGACACTCTCTAGGTTTGTCCACGTCTCCATATATGACCTGAGTTTGTTCCTTTTCATGGCTGAGTAATATTCCATTGTACATATGTTCCAGGAAACTTCTAGTTTTAGAAGCAGACCGATCTAGAGTTGACTCCTATATCCTAGCTGAGTTTTGCCAAGTCACTTAACATCTGTGAACTTCAGCTTCCTTGTCTAAAAACTGGGGAGAACAAAGCAACTCCATCATAAGATTGTTAAAAGCAAAGTGCTCAGGGAGACATCTGTGCACACTATCTGCCATGACCTTCTGTTACATGAATGATACCTGCCTCGTGGCATCACTGTGAGATGATGTGAGCCAAGGGGCTTTTCTTGAAACTCTTGCTGAGAATCTACAAATGTGCAGCACAGGCGCTGAGCCAAGTGCCCACTGGGCTCAGCGCCCTCCCTGAGACCCTCAGCACCCTCCTGCAGCCCCCTGCTCACCGCTGTCCACTGCAGTGGCTTCTGGTTTTGTTTCCTCTCTGCTCTCTCAGGGCCTGGACTGGCTTCATGGGCTGCACTCAAGAAGGCCTGTGCTTGGGGTAACACTCTGCAGTCACCATCTTGACGTTCTGGAATACTGGCTCCACGTCTGGCATAGCAGATCCTGCCTAGCACGGCGCCTACATGAAGCGAGCCCTCCATCAATGTGTGTCAAAATGAGGTGAACCAGAAAAGATCTTGCTCTGCCTTCTAAGTGCTTGCTGCCTCACTGGGAGGATAGCCTGGAGGGCGCTAAAGCCCCATCCGGCACCTGGGGTGGCTTTGACAAACCCAGCTGGGAATTCAACAAATGACTCAGGCCCTGAGTGTGATGCTGGACAAATGATTTCACCTCTGGGAACCTCAGTTTCTTTGGCTGTAAATTGGCGCTAAGACACCCAACTGTCAGCTCTGGAAGGCCGGCTCTGAGGTGGAAGAATGGGAGGAGTTGCCCTGCTGAGTTGTGGTCTGAAGGTGGGCTTGGGCAATGCAAGGGCAGCTCCTGCCTCTGGGGTTCAAGAAAGGCCCCGCTCTCCAGGATCTCTGGGCCCTTCCCATCTGGTCCTGGTGTTCCTACATTGCTCTTATTGGGGGTACGTGCCTCAGGACTCTGACATGGGTCCCTGCACCCTGAAACAGGGGTCTTCCTCGGCTGCAGGGAAACATTTCTTGCTGGTCACAAGGGCTTAACCAACATAGGAAGTTCACAGTATACCACACACCTGGCCTTCGAGGACCATGGGACAGCATCAGCAAACCCAGGGCTCCAGGAAGTCCCCTCGGGCGACACCCAGCCCACTCCTCCCCACTTGTGTCCCGGGACCTCTCCCAGCCTCCAAGGCCAGCCTTCACCTATTCCCCATCTACTTCACAGTTCTTCCTCCATCCTGGAGCCGGGCACTCCCCAGTGTGACTCCGGGGACATGTGATACTGGGCCGCAGGAGTAGGGGTGATGGCGCAGCATCCACAGTGGCCAATCTGAGTTAAGCCTTGCAGAAAGCAAGGGGTCCCCAAGTGATCTCCAATGTTTCCAAACCTCTAATGGGAATCCCATGTTGACCTAAGCTTGACAGCAGGGCTTACTGAACTCCAAGGACTGAACCTTGGCTGAGACCACCTCATTCCTCAGACAACCAAGGATTGGAGACCTGGTCAGATTTTCTGAGCAGGGGTTTAGGGAGACTTCTGATTGGATGAAAAACAAAAAAAAGTGGGAAAATGAATTCATTTGGCTGGCACAATCTTTCACATCATGTTAAAAATAACAAAATAGTTTAAAAATAATAAAAGGGGCTCTTTGCAATAAACAGCTTACAGTAGGTGAGTCTGAACAACCTGGCTAAGAAATTAGGATTTAGCCATACTTTCTCCCACCTCCCTTCCCACCCCCACCATCATCACCTCCCTTCTTCTGTTCTTAGCACCTCTTCCCCCCTGAATCCTGTCCTGGACTGACCTCCCTTTCCTACCTAGGACCGACCTTCCTAGGCCAGATTGCCCTGTGGGAGAAGAGAAACATTATGAGAGCTTGGCCTCTAAGTTACCCAGGTTTCACAGGGCCGACCGCTTCCCACCTCCCAACCCACCCCCACCGTGATTCTTCCTGAAGGGTCGCCCCGAGGACAAGCAGCTTGCTAACTCAGGGGAGAGCTGGGAACTCGCAGCCCGAGTATCCGTGAAATTTATGAGTCATGGATATCACAGGACCCTGTTTTCATTCGACTTCATTCACCACTTCCTTTCTTCGTATTAATTTCTCCCAACAGCCCACTTATCTTTCCTCTTGGAGCCTTGCCCACCATTACGTTCTCTGATACGGTGGTATCTCTAACAGGCTACAGCACTCAACGCGGTGATGGGCTTTGGAGCTGGCTCACTCAAGCACTCACAAGTTACTCTCTGTGGCTAATCAAATATCCAAACAACCTCCCCCAGCGATGTGGAGGGGCTTGGTGACAGCAAGACAGCCACAGAGCCATCTGAACCGGCCACACTTGTCTGGTGGCGGGCAGTGAGGCGTTTCTGCTGCGTCACATACCTCATGCCTTTTCCGGAGAAGAAATTGCTCTCTGGTTATTGGAATTGGAATCTTTTTTTCTTCTTTTCTTTTGAGATGTTCCACACCAACGGTCAGTAGGATGGTGGTTAAATTTTTTTTGATGGCAAAATGAATCACAGTAGCATCTGCAGGGGTTAAAGGGAAAAGACTGTATCTAGGAACAGGTCTCACTTCTGCCCAGAGGACCCTGGACAAGTCACAGCCACTTTGAACTTCTGTTTCCTCTTTTGGAATATAAGAGAATTGGGTTAAGTGGTCCTTAGGGTTTCCAAACCAGAAGGTGACTCAACATTATATCATACCTTACAGCTTAAACAACACTTCCATGCTTGTTACTTTATTTGATGTTCACAAGAATCCCATGGGTGAGCCCAGGAGAGGGACTATTAGCTCTAGTTTATAGCTAGGGAAATGACTTGCCCCCAGTTATGCATCCTGCATGGGACAGAGTTGAGCCTCCTTCATGTCTGGTCTCCTGGCCCAGGCTTGTCCCACCTCCTGATGCAGACAGAGCAGACTCTGTGATGCCAACCACCCACTCCCTTCATCACCAGACAAGAGCTTCCATTCAAGCCAGAACTCAGGGGTCATCCCACCCACTTCATTTTCTGTTGGAAAAACTGAGACCCCCAGGGGGAAGTGAAAGGACCTTCCCAAGAGCGCACTGTGAAGTGCTCCTGTCTCCTGGCACCTAACCCAGGACCAGCCCAGCCCACTCTTCTCCTCATGGGTACCACAGGAGTGAGAACCCCTGTATCTCAGGCCTGTGCTAAGGATGGGTCTGTCAAAAGGTGACGCTCGTAACACATTTGGGACATACCATTGTGTCATCACTACCCACACCGCCTGCATGGGGCCTGGAGACACTGTCGCTGGGGCCCTCTTGGGGGCTGATGTGTTAACAGAGCTCATGACAGGGCGGTCAGGGCCCTGTCATCCTCACCATCTCCCTGGCCATCCAGGACGGCAGTGGCCCAGCTCATCCCCTGGGCTCCTCCAAGTCCTCCGGTTTCTACCAATGCCCTGCCCCACGGGACTCGTCCACTCCCAGACCCCAGAAGGAAGTGGTTCACTCCATCTCTCCCCCCACACCCACCCTGCTGGCCAGACGGGCACAGGCTACAGGGTCCCCCGGGCACAGGCCTGCAGTGCCCACCCCTTCCTGTCGACCTGGCAATGCCAGCTCTTCTCAGCCCCACTCCCAGTTCCACACATGGCCCTGCAGAGGCGAGCACCTCCCTCCCCCATTCCCACGACACTTTGAATAAACCTCGGCGAGAGCCCTCATGCGCTCACGTGGCCTTGACCTGTCCACAGAGCTGTCCTTTGAACCGGCAGCTCCGTGAGGCTGTATTTTACTCCTCTCGGAATTTCCAGTGCCTGGACCATGGTGGGGCTCAGTGACCTTGGAGGGAGGGCAGGCAAACTTTACACACTGCCTGGAACACAGGTCTGGGCACCAGACCCACCCTCGCTGCAATCAACGACACAATTCATCAACGTGGGAGCTTCTCCAAGCCTCAGTTTTCTGATCTACAGAATGGGAACAATGATACTATAGACCTCATCAGGACTGGTGGGGGGGCGGGGGCTGCAAACCATGGAAAGTGCATCACAGTAACTGGGAACTATTATTGTTATTATTAGGGAATTCCCTAGGAGGTTATTCCCTGGGCTCACAAGAAAGCCCCAGGGTCTCCACGCTCCTTGCAGGAAGTGCTCAGGAGAGCTGGCAGCTTGCCCTCCCTCCCTCCTCCTCCAGCCCCAGTCGGAAAACCCCTCTGTCAGGTGGCCCCAGACACAGCCAGGCTGTTTTCCTTTCCCTTGTTGACTTGGGAAAGACCTGGCTGCTGAGCCTTGGGCTGGGCCTCCCACTCTTTTAAGTGCAAACACCGAGTTGTGTATTTTGGGCCCCTCTGAAGGGCTGTTTCTGGTGAAATACCAGGTTTTGAAATACTTCAGTACTTGTTTGCCTTCGGAAGTCCGTCCATGCTTGGGTCCCTCAAGGCCTGTTTTAGAGAGGCTGGAGGGGCTGTGTGGTCCCAGAATCAGGCAGCAGGGTGCGGGAGGGCAGCAGCCCCCAGGTCCCCGGGGGGAATGAGGAGCCCCGCCCTCCTGGGGGTCCTTGCCCTGCGTGGGGAGAGCAAGCAAAGACACTCAGAGACCAAAGTGTAAATGCAAGGACAGACTAAGGCTAAGGTTCAGAGCAAGAGTTGGAGTGAAAAGTGAGCCTCCTGCAGCCCCATCTGCAGAAATACGGCTGGTCCCCACTCCCCACCCCACCCATCTAGTTTCCTCCAGCCCCTCCCCTCCTCCAGCCCCCTGCCCCCACCTCTCCACCCACACAAATATGTAAACTTCTAGGCTGGTCAAGAGCCAGTTTGAGAGGAATGGACGTTTATCTGAGCTGCAAGGCTCTAAGAAGAAGCCATCTCATCCAGCAGCAGAGGTAGAAGGGGCCAGTGAGGGAGGCAGGGCTGACTTGCTGTTAACCGCATGGATTGGAGCTGGTCCTCTACGGGGACAGACGAACTGCCATCTCCTGGGTGGTCACTTGGGCCAAGTGTTTTTACACTCCTTGTTTACTTTAAACGGGGTTGAGAGGTGGTATCATCCTCGTGTCACAGACAAGGAGACTGATGCTAAAACAGATTGGGATCCTGGTCTAAGGGCCAGGACCCTGGAAGGGGCTCCTAGGACAGGGCCCAGTGACCTCCCTTCCAGGCAGTGGCTCTGGGACGGGCAGGCTGAAAGGAAGTGGGGGAAGGGCTCACAGCAAAGGGAATGGGGAGGAATCCAGCCCAAGAAAATCAAGGCAAGATGTTTGGGACACGTTCAGAGGCTGTGAGAAGCCCAGTTTGGCAGGAGAAAAGGAGACTGGGGAGGTGAGGACAGAACAGAGGCAGGAGTTGACCAAAGAAGGGCCTCCACCCCTCCTGCCAGGGGCCCCTGTCTGAGGAGCAGCAAATGGCAGCAAATGATGACTGAGCACTGGGTGTACCCAGTGCCTGAGGGTCCCCTGACGAGGAAGGCAGGAAGGGAACTGCTTTATTTCTATAGCCATCTCCTGGAAACGTGGAGTGACAGTCCCTCAGCCATGTCTGACTCCTTGTGACCCAATGAACTGAAGCCCGCCAGGCTTCTCTGTCCATGGGATTCTCCATGCAAGAACACTGGAATGGGTTGCCGTTTCCTCCTCCAGGGGATCTTCCCCACCCAGGGATCGAACCCAGGTCTCCCACATCACAGGTGGATTCTTTACTGTCTGAGCCGCCAGGGAAGCCTGGACCCCCCCACAATGCAGACAGTCCAAAGCTGATGTCCTAGGGCTCATGTATCTCCCACAGAAAGGGACCTCTTGTCAGGCCTCCACTTGGAGTCAGGTGACCCTGAGTGACCTGGAATCCCATCCCCAGGTGGACTAGAAATTCTGGTTCAGGTGCGGCAGGGATTAAAGGCAAACATAGACACCATGAGAAGGGGCTGCCGAAAACAACCATGAAGAAGGGGCCAGAACCACCAAAGCAAGGTGAACAGAAGTGCTCCAACTGTGACGCTGGTGAGGGCTGTCTCACAGAGGCCAGCTTTGGTGGAGAGAGAGCTGAGCCTCTGGACTCTGCTGTAAGGGCAGAAAACTTACTGCTACTCTGAGACTCCGTACCACCATTGAAGAGCAGGCCTAAGTCCACCAACAGGAATGAAAGGAGGGTATGTGGGTCACCAGCTGAGTGATGATCACTGTGCTTGATGTCATTTTATTTATGTATTTTTTTTACTGCACTGGGTCTTCGTTGCAGCGCATGGACTTTCTCTAGTTGGAGCATGCAGGCTTTTCTAGTTGTGGCGCATGTGCTTAGTTGCCCCAAGGCACATAGGATCTTAGCTCCCTGACCAGGCATCTAACCCACGTCTTCTGTATTGGAAGGTGGATTCTTAACCCCTGGACCACCAGTGAAGTCCTGATTGAAAGGTCGGGTATGTTGAGACATGCCCCGGAAATGTGCCGCAAGGCAAATTCCGGAGGCTGGCTAAACTTCCGGGGACCGACCCCCTGCAGCCTGGTCCAATCAGGTACCGACCGGAGCCCTCGGACACTGACCGCCGCTGTAGCCCGCGTTTTCTTCCTTATACGAAAAGACCTGGCTTGGACGCCGGCCCTGGCTATAAAACCCCTCCCCACCCCCTCATACCTCGCAGACTCCCTTTGTCTCCTCACTCACCGGCCCCCGGGAGTTCTGCCCGAGAGCGACCGCTCAATAAAGGCCTTTACCACCGGTCCTTAGAGGCGGCTTTTTTCCTCCCGCGGCGTTTTTCTAACACTGATGTTATTATTATTTTTTTTTTATTGGAGGCAACTCAACCCATCCTAGAGCAGTAGTTCTCGAATTTGTCTGCACAGGCTAGAATCATCCGAGGAGCTTTAATAAATACTCATGCCTGGCTTCACCTCCCAGAGACTCGGAATTAAACGGCCTGAGGTTGGACCAAATGTTAGGATTTCTTGAGCTCTTCAAATGATTCTAATAAAGCTAGGCCTGAGAACCCCTGCTCTGGAGGCAACTGTAACCCAACCCCACCCAGAAATAGGCATTCAGCGTCGCATCATCAGAGTTACCAAGTCTATGAAGTCACTCAGTCCTGTCTGACTCTTTGCAACCCCATGGACTCTACAGTCTGTGGAATTCTCTAGGCCAGAATACTGGAGTGGGTAGCCTTTCCCTTCTCCAGGGGATCTTCCCAACCCAGGGATCAAACCCAGGTCTCTCATATTGCAGGCAGATTCTTTACCAATTGAGTTATCAGGGAAGCTCCAAGAGTTACCAAGAAGGGGCTAAATATCTGGGTACCCAGGGTCTGAAAGCAGGGGGACATATTTTAGAACACTTTCTGTCAAAATGGTTAATTTCTTTTAAGCTTTGCCTCTTAAGGGAATAAAGTTCAATTATCTGGAAAACTCACTTATGTGGAACTCCTCACTCCCTAATGACACTGGCTAAATGAGGTGTTACGATTCTATAGATTCTCAAATTAGAGTCTTTATGATTCTTCACCCAGAAAAAAAAAAATTATCCAGAGGCTTGGATTTGAAGCACCCCCTTGCTGCCCAGTCTCCTTAGGCAGCAGCTAGGCCCTGCTGAAACGTTTCTAGAAGGGAAGGGCTCCCTGGCCTCGTGGGAAGATTTTTGCTTCCAGCTCCAGCCAGCCAGAGTGACATGCCCGCCCCCAATTTGTCTCAGCTCCCTGAGGCCATTTAGCCCATTTCCGCATCAAACAGCGAGTATTCTCTTCTCCCACATCCAATGACCACATCCTGATAGGTTGGGAGAATCATTCTTACCACACATCCTGCAGAGCGCATGGGTCTACGTGAATATTTTGAATGGTTTCTTTTATCATGAATAAAAATAAAGGATTTGTTTCATTTGTTCTATTAGCCCATTTTTAACCAGAGGGCAGAGAGGGAAAACAAAAGATGCTTTGATTATTAAAATCTCATTTTTGTCTTAAGGACCCCATTCAAGCAAAACTCAGAGATGGAACGTTTATCAGTGAGTTTTCACGACCTAAACAAGGAGAAGAGCATAGAAAGAAGGACCCCAGGATCCTTTGCGCTTTTGTCATTAGATACTAACTTTGTTTACTGAATGCCTGTCTCCCTCACTGGAAAAGAAGTTCAAGGACGGCAAAGTGGGAAGATGAATCCCACTAGGATACACTAGTTACCAACTATAGTAGTTGGCTCTGGCTCCTGTAACAGTACCACAACCTGATTGGTTTTATACAACAGAAATGTATTGTCTCACAAGTCTTGAAACCAAGGTGTTAGCAAGGTTGGTTCTTTCTTTTTTTTTTTTTTTTTTTAAGGTTGGTTCTTTCTGAGGGTTATGAGGAAGAATCTGTGCCATATGTGGGGGTCCTCGAAGACAGCCATACCTGGGCTTCATCTGGACTGCTTGGCAGTCACAAAAATAAGCCAAGGCCCCTTCTGAAGGAGCCTGATTGGACTGGGCTGGAGTAGGAATCAGCACTGTTATCTTTTTGAAACAGTCATTCTCAAACTTGGCTGCATATCAGAATTACCTGGGCAGCTTCAAAAATTACTGATGGCCGGTGGCACGTCCAGACATCCTGATTTAATTCATTGGTTTGGAGAAAGAGCTGGGCTTCGGAAGTTTCCGGCGCTCCCTAAGGGAGTCTGATTCAGAGTCAGGACTGAGAACCATGGCTCTGTGGGGCAGAGATGCGACAGGTCCCCAGAGGAGGGAAGGGCAGCTGTGAGAAGAAGGAGCGGCAGACCCTCAAGGCCTCGAGAGCCAGGAAAGGTGTCAGGCACTGCAGGGAGGGTAAGGAGGGGTGGAACTTAGAGGTCGTCAGGCAGTGGTGGGCTGGGACCAGCTCGGCGGGCTCTGGAGGACTACTTGTCGGCATCTCTTCCTGACTCTGCTCAGTGCCGCCCATTGATTTCAGAATTAGCCATGGTGAGATGATGTATATCACAGAATTGGGCATACATCAAGATATAAATCAAGCCCCACCCCCACCAGAGCCAACCGGGCAATGTGTACCAGAACACCACTGTCTTCTGGTCTGGCTGCCATTTTAGGGCAGAGTTTTCATCCATACGTCTCCTGTCCCAGGACAGGCTCTGCTCTGAGGCTCCTTGTGTCCAGGCTGGAGAAGATCTCTGTACCCTTTGCCCCAGACCTTTGTGCTCTCTGTCTATCTGAGCAGCTTTCCTGCCTCCATCACCTGCCACCTACAGCAGCTCGCCCTGGCCAGCCCCTGGTCTCTGGGGCCCTTGAGGGACCACAGGGGCTATAATTCATGTGTTGGCTCTGGAGGACCCCAGCCCCTGAGGAGAAGCCAAGGGCAGAGAGCTAGGTGACTATGGAAGACAGGGGTGACCGTGAGCAGAAATGAGGGAACCTCAGAGCCCAGGTTGTCCTATGGTGTGCCAGCCACACACACGGGGCTCCGTGGAGGCCAGCGGGTACCAAGCTGCCAGCTGCCAGTCACCCACGGTCATCTCACTAGGGGAGGACTGGGTTCCATATGATTTTATGGCCTTACAGACATTTCTGTGTGGATTTATACTTTTGATCCTCTGGCCCCTTTTCGCATTTCCCTGGAGCCCCAGCCAGATGCCCCTGTTGGGCCTTCGGGGACATTCTTGTGAGAGACCCAGCAGAGAGCCAGCCCCCTCCATGAGCCCTACCAGACCTCCCCTCTCTAGCTCCTTTCCACGTGTAGCTTTGACCAGCAAAGCCTCTTTCCTCGCAAATCCCCAGGTGGGCAGCAGTGGATGACCTTCCCAGTCGGCTCTAACCAGCTTCCGCTTGGGTCCATCTGAGGCACTTGCATGGGAGAAAAAGACTAGTCCAGTTTTCAGGGGCAGCGTGAGGAAATTAGAGTGGGTCCAAGAGCAGTGGACCAGCTGCACACCAAAGCCAGGTCACAGGATGGAGGGTGAAGGCTTAGGGACTAGGTATCCTTGGGTCTGGTGAGGTTCTGAGCCCAGGAGCAAACTCTGGAAGGTGAGCAGAGTCACTACATGGACATGGAATTCATCTATGTGTCAAGGAGAGCAGAACTTAGCCAAACCGAGAGTATCCATGAGGCAGACACAGCTTTGACAAGGTGCCCTGGCTTTTTCAGAGCTGCCCAGGCCATTTGTACAGGCCTCTGAAGTTGACAAAGACAAGGGTCACTGTGGTCAAAGAGAGCCATGTTTTTAAATTACTACCACCAATAGGTGGGTCAGAGCCCCCCATTCCACCCACTGCTCTACCCCCACGGGAGCTAAAGGCCCCAGGAAGGGATCAAAAGGTGGCACTTCCTATGTGTTTATCTCCTCTGATGTTAGAACCCAGCCAAGCTTCTTCCTCCTGGTCCTGAGATGCACAGACATCTCTGAAGCATGGTGTCCAAAAAACAGTGGCTGAGACGTAAATGACCAATAGCTGTGAGACCCTCTCAGCATCTTGGGCTGGGAAGAGATGTTAATCTAGACCAGTGGCTGAAGCTAAAGAGAAGACTTACAAGATGTGATATCAGACACTACCAAGGTGGACATGGGAGCTAGAAATTACAGACCTCAGTGCCGGGTCCTGTGCTGGGGGCTAGACTTCACTAGCTCATTTCATCCTCCTTCTCAAAAGGTCACTAGATATTCCCAATAAACCTATCTGGTATTAGAGAAAGGCTGGGCATGGATGCCAGAGGTGAATCTTTGAAAATATACATTTCTGCATTCTTCTCTCCATGGAATAGTGTTTTATATTATTCAACAGAAAACCACACCTGACCTGATCTTCCAGACAGATGAAATAGAGGGTAAACTCGGCCTCTTCAAGAGGGATCCCTCGGGTTGCAGGAAGATGGAGGGCCTCTGTAGGTAGCATCCTCTCCAGTGTTTGTTTTCAGATCATTAAATACTTAACAGAGGAGAGACTAAAAGCCGAAGTGTTCCAAGCTACTGCTGATTAAGTATCAATCAGGAATTAAGACAGAGCAAGTTGCAAATTGTAATGATTCTTTTTAAGGACAGGCCATGTCCACTTGGTTTTTTTAACCTGCATGGCAGGAAGCTAAATGACTAAGGCACGTGATTAAACACGAGACACCGGGTGCCCTCACCACTCTGATGGGTATCGCTCTCCTTAGTTTCCCAGCAGGGACCTGGAGTTCTCAAAGGCTGTGCCAGTGCCCCAAAGTCACATGGCTACTGAGTATGCATGTGGTGGGGATGGAGGGGCTGGATTTCACCTACATGGTAAACGCTGGAATGGCCTCCACTGTTACATCTCACAAGTGCAGGCAGAGGGATTTAGGGAGACCTGGCCTGTAATCATGCTTGACTTGACTTTCAAATCCCATCCCCTGACATAGCTGGCAGAGCCCTGGGCTCTGGGCAAAGCCAAGGCGCTTCACACACACTGAGTGTTTACTGAGTTTACATTGTTCTGATGCATGTAGCTCTCTATTGTCACAACCACCAATCAAGGAGACACCATGGGACTTCCCTTGTGGTCCAGTGGTTGAGAATACGCCTGCCAATGCAGGGGACGCAGGTTCGATCCCTAGTCCGGGAAGATTCCACATGACGTGGGGCAACTAAGCCAGTGCTCCACAACTGCTGAAGCCTGCAAGCTCTAGAGCCTGTACTCTGCAATAAGAGAAGCCACTGCAATGAGAAGACCACGCACAACTAGAGAGCAGCCTTCACTCGCTACAATCAGAAACCCTGAGGGCAGCAACAAAGACCCAGCACAGCCAAAAATAAATTAACTTTTTAAAAAAAAGTAGATACCCTGATGAGATACCATTTTATGGTTGAGGAACTGAGACTGAGGGAGGGTGAGTAATCTGTCCAAGACACTCAGAGGGTAAGCACTGGGCCCCATGGATAAACTCAGTCTGTTTGATTCCAGCATCCCCACATTTCATTTCTGTCCCAGGATCCCAACCTCCCCTCCCCTCACCTCACACAGGGTCCCAGTGCAATCTTTGGGTTCCCAGATACCACTCTGAAGATGAGGAGATGACTGGGCTCCAGCCCTAACTGGCTCTAAGAGGACTCTATTCCCTTGTGGTTCTGGAGTCAAAGGGTTAACTTTGACCTGACTCCCCTTTCAAAGGAAATGAAGCGGAGGCCCTATGGGAGTGGAGAGGGAGGGGGTGTGTCCTATGACTGAGTCACTTTGGCACTTAATTGCTTATATTTAATTGCCTTATTGGGGAGCACAAAGTGATCGACTGCAAAGTTATTAGCAAACTCCAGTTTTAAGGAAATAATTACTGAATTCTCCCTCCCTGGGTTGAGTAATTCCTTCCAAGATGCTCAACGACATTAAGCATTTTCACCAGGGCCGCTTGCAGCTCTGTAATATGCAAATAAAGTAACTCTGTAATTACCAATAAAATGCTTACTGAAGTGACAAATTTTTACTCAGCAGTGAGTTGGGGGAAAAAAATGGCGTCATTTGTTTTTTAAGGATCCTTTAACCTTGTTAGTTGGCATTCATTTCTGTGCTGTTTTATGGTCATTTAAAAAGACAGCAGAGCAGACAGGACTCCCTCAGTGGGGAAAAGGCCCTCCTGGGAGTTCTCTCCTCCACCCAGCCTGGCTCCTTCTGGAGAGGGATAGACGGTCCACACTGGGTGCTGGGGAAACACAGTCACTCTGCACACTTGCCCTGGATGTCTTTTTTAATTAATTAATCAATTAATTAATTTGGCTGCACCAGGTCTTGGTGCAGCATGTGGGTCTTTAGTTGCAGCTTGTGGGATCTAGTTCCTTAACCAGGGATTGAACCCAGGCCCCCTGGACTAGTTCAGAGTCTTAGCCACTGTACCACCAGGGAGGTCCCTGTGGGTGTCTTGATGGATGCTTGGTGGAGTTTGGCTTTCAATGGGATTCAGGATTGATCTTCCCAGGTGGACAAATAAAGAGTGAGCTCTCAGCCTGGGGCAGCTGTCACATGATCCTCTGAAGCCCAAGTATGACGGCTGTGTGGTTCCTGTTTTCAAACCCTTCCCTCTCACTCCCGAGATAACAATGTAAAGTCCAGCTGTTTGCCAGGCCCTCTAGGCCTTTCACAATCAGTCAGGGCTCTGGGCACAATGAGGGCTCCAGTTACCTCTTCCCCAGGCTCATCCATGCTTCCATATACAAGTTTGATTGCTTTATCTGTAAAACTGTGTCTTGGTCATCATAGGCTAGATTATGCAGCAGTAACAAGCAAGTCCAGTGTCTCAATGGCTTAAAACAATCAACATCTACTTTTTGTTCATGCTGCATGCCATCCTGGTTCAGCCTGAGTATCTGCTCTTGTCCTTTCTCAACAAAAAGCAGGCTGTGAAGCCACCACCTTGTTGGCAGGCCCATCACCATGTTGGAAGGAAAATGAAAGGTTTTCCAACCTGGAATGAGGGATTCCTTCCTCTCACATGGCATTGGTCAAACTGTTCCTGTGGCCCCACTCCATCACCTGGGGCTGAGGAAGTGAAATTCTTCTTGGTACTCAGAAAGAGGAGAGCCAGAAGTATATGATGACAGCTCTAATGACTACCATGAATATGGATTTGAAACATGGTACAAGAAGACTCTTGAGAGTCCCTTGGACTGCAAGGATATCAAACCAGTCAATCCTAAAGGAAATCAGCCCTGAATATTCATTGAAAGGACTGATGCTAAAGCTGAAGATCCAATCATTTGCCCACCTGATGCAAAAAAACGATTCATTGGAAAAGACCCTGATGCTGGGGAACATTGAGGTCAAAAGGAGAAGTGAGCAATGAGGATGAGATAGTTAGATAGCATCATGGACTCAGTGGACATGAATCTGAGCAAAGTCCAGGAGAGAGTGAAGGGTAGGGGAACCTGGCCTGACATAGCTCATGGGGTCTCAAAGAGTCGGACATGACTTAGCTACTGAACAATAACAACATTGTTATTAGGAATGATCTCCCTCCTAGTGTTGTTGAAAGAGTTAAGTGTGATCCAGCTTGTGGGGAGCTTAGCATAGTGCTTGGCACGTGGCCAGTGCTCAGCCAGGGTTAACTACTCAGTAGGTTCTGCTGAGTACATGCTAATTGGAGGTTCCAGCGGAAGCCTATGTCGTCACTTAGAACTGGATCCCTTTTGGATCTCTGTAAGTTGTGGTGACCCGAGAAAGCCTTCAAAGAAAAAGCAACCGTCGAACCCAGTTTAGGGGATGCTACAATGTCAAGAGATGACACTCCGGGAGAAGGAGAGGCATGAACAAAGCCCGTGAGGCTGGGAAGTAAGAAGTGTACAGAGGAGGCTGAGATGAACTTCAGGGGAGGAGAGTTTTGCAGGGAGAGTCCTATATTCAACAGGGGTGTCTCCTCAAAGAATAAGAAAGGGGGCCTCATGCTGAAGCCTGTGTTAACAGCAGCACTTCGCAAATCAGGAACATTCCTTTGATGTGTCCTGCATCTCATTCTTGGCTTGGAAACTGTCTCAGGGGAATAAGGTTGGGCCTAGATTATCAGAAACCTTGATCTGAAACCCAAATCCCCAACTGAGAACCTAGGCCTCCTAGCTCCTAGTCCAGCGGCCTCTCCACAGCCCCACACAGTGGCTGACCTGTTTTTTTTTTTTTTTTTCTCCTTCTTGTTGCCAAAGGCTCCATTTCTGGGTGATCACATTTGCCCCCGGGGGAAAGTCTTTCTCTTATATTTGCATTGGGAACTGCTCAAAGTCCCACCAAGGCCTTGGAACCATGCCACCCACATCCTCTCACACTGGCCCAATTGTTCATGGCAAATGCCTCCCTTTTGAACTCTGGACCTTCTGGAGGAAACAGTTTCAATAGGAATAACTCTGAATTCTCCTAGGCCTTGGCATCTGGGCATCTGGAATAGAGCTTCCAGGATATATGGCTCTTTTGAAGGAAACAAATTCAATCGGTGATTGTGTTCCCATTAATATGCCTAAGGAGTGATTCTGAACTCTTGCCAGGGCTTTTTTTTTTTTTTTTCATTCGACAAACACGTATTGATCTCCTACTGTGCACTCCAGCAGTGAGCTGAGTGTGGGGGCAGAAAGGTGGGGAGAGTGGACACTTTGAAAAATGACTTTGACCCAGTATCGTAAGGAACATAAAGGAAAATAATAGAGGAAGGCACAAAAGGCTATGGGGAGCCCTGCAAAGGGCGGTTAACTACACCTGCAAGACAGGAGGGCTCGGAAAGGGGAAACCAGGGCTACCAGGCACTGCAGAAAATGGACCTGCAGAAACTTAGGAGGGGGTCCAACTGACTCCCCAACATTTCTGGGCAAGTTTGGAATGCACACAATTCAAAAAGATTCCAGTGAACAGACATTTTACCACGGATGGGTTACTTGCCAGGCACAGAGCTAGATGACAGAGGGATCTAGAGAGAAGCAAAGCAAAGCCCCGCCCCCGGATTGCTGATGCTCCAACCGTGGAGATTCAGCCTAAAAAAATTTTTTTAACTAATTAATTTATTTGGCGCTGAGTCTTCTCTGTTGTGGGTAGGCTTTCTCTAGTTGCAGCAAGTGGGATCGGCTCTCTAGTTGTGGTGCACCTGCTTCCCACTGGAATGGCTTCTCTTTTGCAGAGCACGGGCCCTAGGGCATATGGGCTTCAGTAGCTGTGGTTCAGAGGCTCAGCTGCCGCACAGCATGTGAGATCTTAGTTCCCAGACCAGGGATCGAACCTGTGTCCCCTGTGTTGGCAGGCAAATTCTTTTTTTTTTTTTTAATTTATTTATTTATTTTACTTTACAACATTGTATTGGTTTTGCCATACATTGACTTGAATCTGCCATGGGTGTACATGTGTCCCCCATCCTGAACCCCCCTCCCACCTCCCTCCCCATCCCATCCCTCTGGGTCATCCCAGTGCACCAGCCCCGAGCAACCTGTATCATGCATTGAACCTGGACTGGTGATTTGTTTCACATATGATAATTTACATGTTTCAATGGGCAGGCAGATTCTTAACCACTGGAATGCCAGGGAAGTCCTGGAAATTCAGTTTGGATACAGGTGACTGCCCAAGGACACAATGCCTTAGAAAACCCTACTACAATCCTTCCAAAGTGGAATGGGCTAATAATCTCAGGGACTCGGAGACACCAGGGCAGGCTTCCTAGAGGAGGTGGCAGGACTGAGGTTTTAGGAAGATGAAGTGGTAGGGAAGAGAGTGGAAGGAGGAGGGGCCTGTGCCACAAACAGGCCGGGTGACCCCTAAGCCACGTCACAGGCTCAAACCACACACACGTGTCCCAGCTGGAGCAAGGGTCTGTCTGACGTAGTGGAGGCAAAGCCAGGGTGAGGTGGGGTGAGGTTTGACATGATCCTGCTGGCCAGACGCCACCAAAGTTGTCACCACTGAAGACTTTTTGTTCAGCTTTCTCAAAGGATCCTATCTCTAGGAGGCCTGCCCTGCTGAATACACCCCTGCTATTAAACAGTAACCCGCATGTTTTCTCACAGTATAACCAATGTAGGTTCAGTTGAGATTATATAGGAAAAAGGAAAAAGAAAATTCTTCTGAACATCTGCCTCTAGAGCTCTAGACTCCTCAATGGCTCCCTATTGCTCTCAGGACAAAGTTCGACATGCAAAGTCACTGGCTCCTGGCCCCTCACCTCTCTACAGTGTTTTTACCAGATGACCTATGGTTCTTCAGACCTGATATTTCCCCCTCAGACTTCTGAGTATGCTGCTGTTCTACACGGAAGCCTCTGATTCTTGCCCACTTCCCTATCTTCTGGCTTTTCAAACCTTAATGCTTCCTTCAGGCAGAGTCATCTGACCCCACATAAAGGTTAGATGCTCAGTTCCGATCACACAGTGTGGGCATGCTCCAAGGGCTTGTGTGTCTCTCTCTGGGGGAGGCTATGAACCCCTGGGGCAGGGATTTCATATCCAAACCCCTTCGTGACCAGCACCATGGAAGACAGTAGTGCTCATTAGAGGCTGAGTAATGAGCAAGCTATCCAGTGAGTGAATCTGATGTGCCATTTCAGGTTAACCCATAGAGCAACATCACAGGAAAAAGGACCATTCATACCCATCAAACCTTTTGAAGGAATGGAAAGTACCTACAGAATACCCACATAATCACCTCCACAACTACAAGACCAGGGACTCCTGGCACAGGCCCCGGGGAGCTAGTGGGGATTTTGATCAAGGGAGGGGCATGCTTTTTCCAGCCAGAGTTGTTATCTGTCTGGAAGCCCCTCTGTACTCCTCCCCTGCAGGGAGGGGACAGGGGTCCCTGGCACAGAAATGTAGAGGGCACCAAAATGCTAAGAAATGATTTTTCCAGACTGCACACCTCTCTCAGCCCTCCTGTCTCACCCTGCGCACACCCACGGAGAGGATGCAGAGGTGACCAGGTGGCCGGGGCAGCCTCACTCCCTGTCCCGTTGTGGCCACCACCTGTCTCTGCACTCATGCTTCCCACCGCTCATCCGCGAGGAGAGAACTCGCCATCACTTACCCTGCCCTGAGCTGCTTGGTGCTCACGCACAGCCTGCAGAGCCTCACTCTGCCGGCCCCCAGAGGTGGGGCTGATTTTTCCACTTGAGCTGGAATGTTCTGTGCAGCAGAGTGGAGCAGCTGTTTGAGCCCAGGTCTGGGAGACCCTGAAGCCAGGGCTGCGGTACCAGCTGTCTGGTTTGCCCTTCACAGCAGCCTGCTTGAGGAGGCCAAGCAGGTGGGGGCATCCTCACCTGGCAACTCCTAGGTAGAGCTCTCCATTGCTGTGAATGTCCAGGGCCCCCACTTCTTCTTTGACTAACTTTGTGAGGCCCCATGGGGGTCTGGGCCATAATAGAGCCCTTGGTCATCGGGGTAAGGAAAAGGAGGGGCAAAAGAAGAAAAGGACCCCCTCCCTCCCATCTAGACCCCCAACTTGGCTCTCTGCACCTCTCATCTTCCCCCACGCCAACCCACCAACAGTCCCATTCATTCACTCATTCACTCTCATAGTGAGCACCGCCCACACTCAGGGGGATAGCTCACACAATCCAACAGTTGGACACAGGCTTTATTATTATCCCCATTTCACAGGGAAGAAAACAGAGGCTTGGAGGCATTAATGATCCAGGTCTGCCGTTGGTGGGGGCTGGGGCTCCGATTCAGGGCTGCCTGGCCCTGAAACCTCTTGCTGCTACATTCCTGCGGAGGACTCTGCCCCTGCCCCCACCCTCAGTTCTGCTGCTGTCCTAAGAGGGGAGGAGGAGCCTGAGAGCTTGGAATCCATGCGTAGAAGATTCCAGAAGTCAGGGCTCCTCCTCGTCCTCCTCAGCTGTTTGCTCAGGGAAGTCCCTCAGCCTCCTCTGGGTTTCCCGCCAGGCCCAAGAACACTTCTGTCTGTCACAGGGGTGGATGGGCAAGAGAGGACTAATTAACAGTCTGCAGGGGGCAGGGGGGGAGGAGTGAGGGGAAGAGGGGGTGGCTTTGAAGCTGAAAGGTAGCCTTCCAGGGGCAACCTGTTATCCTTAAGCTTCAGAGGCGGAATAAGGAAATTCCAGGTTCCAAATGGAGAGTAAAAATATTTTAACAAGGTGATAAAGGGAGGCCAGGGTGAGGATGAGGGGCAGGTCCCTCTCACCTCCACTGTGCAGACCCTAGCTGCCTTGAGCTAAAAGTGTGTGACCTGGGTCAGCCTCAGGCTGGGAGGCCTTTTTCATCACCGCAGGCAGCTGTCTGTGCCAGCAACCTGAGACGCTGGAGGAAGGGAGAACCAGGCCTCCCCCAGGGGCCCCTGGCTTGGGGTGGGGGTGGAGGGCCAGGATCTGAGGATGGCCAGAGTGGGAAGGAGCAGTGCAGGTTTCTGGGCCTTGCTCTGCAGGTCCTGCCCTAAGGCTTCCTGTATGAATTGACCTGCAGGACCTCCACCCCACCCCACATACCTGGCCCCTGAGGGTGGCTGGCCACGTGGAGCCCCGTGCCCAGCACAGCACAAGTCATCAATAACTGTTGACTCTAAGGGCCTTTCTGGTGCTGACTTGCTAGGGTTCTCATTTAGGTAGCCTGTGGGTCCCAGGTAACTAGGCTGGGCCCTCCAGTCATTCCCTGACTGGGAAAGCCCTGGGGGCAGCTCTGAAGAAAGGCCCCTCAGAAGCAGGACCTCTCGAGTGGGTTCCCTGAAGGCAGCAGTGGGCCCCACTCTGCCCTGGACCCCCAGTGCCTGCCACAGGGGTGAAGCCACACTCCAACATAAAATCTTGGTGTTTGCAATCCAGTAAACATGAAATTGAACGTGTGGAGTTACTAGATAGAAGAGATTTTGGAGAAGTCTCACCACAAATTAAAACTTGATCCCATTTCCATATCTGAACCAATTACTTAACCTCTCTGTGCCTCAGTTTCCTCATCTGTAAAATAGGGAGAGTGACGGGATCTATCCATAAAGTTGTTCTTAAGTGATATGAGCTGAGAACAGCATCTGACATATAGAAAGTATTTTGTCGTTTATTATTACTTTTATTATTAACTGGTTATTAATTACTGTCATCGTTAGTTACATAGTTGCTGTTCTCTTCACCTGTTTGCTGTCTCCTAGAATTCCTTTAACCCTTTCACCACACAAGGTGGGGCAGACTGGGATGGCAGATGAATTTAGACAGATACTGTGACTTAAAAATCAGCCCTAGCAGCACGACAGCACATGACAGGCGTTCAGAGCTCTCCATCAGCTTCACATGCGATCCTTACAACAAACCTGAAATCCACAAACACAAGTACTGTTCTCCCCATTTACAGATGAGAACACTGAATCACAAAGAACAAGGGAGTTGTCTAGGTGACCCAGCTGGGCAAGGCAGAGCATAGATTTGAACATGGATGAGAAATCGTTTGTGCAGTCAAGAAATGTGTGCTAAGCACGGGTGGGCCAGGCCCTAAGGACATGAGAGAGACCTGTTCTTCTAGAGATAACACCTCTTACACAATGAGCCAGGAAAAGGTGAGTAAATGAATAAAGATCACAGCTTGTAGTAAAGACTATGAGGAAAATAAGCAGGATGCTATGATCAAAACTAAAGAGGAGGGGGGACTTCCCTGGTGGTCGAATGGCTAAGACTCTGCACACCCAATGCAGGGGACCTGGGTTTGATCCCTGGGACTAGATCCCACGTGCTACAACTGAGAATTTGTATTCTGCAACTAAAGATCCCATAAATCACAACTAAGACCTGGAGCAGCCAAATAACTAAATAAATATTAAAAAAAAAAAAAAAAACCCACCTAAAAACTAAAGAGGAGGTTGCTCCAAGAAGACTTCTCTAAGATCTGGGCTGAGTCCTGAAAGATAACAGGTAATAGAAAGCCAATCAGTGCCTTTCCATTGCTCCCAGCTGCCTTATGTCTTAATTCTCACTAAACTATAATAACTGATTGACTGTGGAACCCAGACTGGAAGCAAGATGTGTAAATAGAAGGGCAGAGGGAATCTGAGGGCATTGTGGAGGCCCTGGAAGCAGAAAGGAAGAATGATGTAGAGAAGGAGAGGGTTTGGAAAGGCCGGGGGACCTTGTAGAGCTAAGGATGTGAGTTGCAACTTTTAAAGGCTTTGCTGAAACCAGAAAGGCAGGCTTGGGGGCTCTGGAAGAAGCTCTCATGGTGAGAAGGAAGCCCTCTGAGCTCTCAAAGAGACAGCCGGCAGTTTGAGGCTATCAAGGGAGAAAAATGGAAATGATCTGTTCCTGGGAAGCTGGGTGCAGGAAGAAGACATCATTCCTAAGGAGAGCAGGGGGTGGGGGTGTGGGTACAGGCTATAATGCAGGTCCTTCCCTTCTCACAGTTGTCCTGACTTAGCTGGTCCCATGCGCCACTCCACATCCTTAAAGTGTCCCTGCTATGCACCCCACACTCTAGTTGGGAAGCAGAGAAGGCCTCTTCTGGGGAAGTCCCATTTGCACGGAGACCTGAGGTATGAAAGGGGAGGGGAGCTTGTTTCTGGCAAAAGGAGCAGTATGCATAGCATGCACTAGAAATGTAATTATTGGCTAATAATAGTAATAGTAATAATAATAACTGGAGGGGGGCTGTTGACTGGCAGTGTTTGCTGATTTTCGTGGTGTAAACATTCTTCCCACAGCAAGATGTGGATGATCACAAGCCAGGGGGAGCTAGCTGCAGCCCCTGACTGGGGTGTGTGGTCTCAGGCAGATAGGCAGGTACCTGGCTGGTTGAAAGAAGGGGCACCCAACTGGAGAACCCAAGGAGGTTACTGGCCTCGGAGCGGGTGTGGGTGTTGGCCAGCAAGTAGTTTGTATAGACCGTGACTGCAGGTCTCTGCATCATATTCCCGTCCCCCTCAGAGCTGTGCCTGGGCCCGGAGTTCCTGGAGCTAAGTAACAAAAAGAGAGGTAATTCATTAGCTCCTCACGGGACCTTGTCATCAGGTAGGAGGGGCCAGCACTCTGTAGCCATGGGTGGGATGCCCCTGCAAGTGCCTCTGCTCTCCTGTCGCTGACAAGACCCAGATGGTGCGTTCAACATCCCTTCTGCCTGAGGAGGTCCAACCAGCCAGCTAGGCTTGAAGCTGGGGGCACACAGGTGGAGCGGTGAGGTGCCATTGGTGCCTCTCCAAAGGCCTAGTCCCAGGAGCTCTTAGATTATACGGCATCTCTCCACTCCCTTTTTTTTCTTCCAAAAAATAATTATTTATTTATTTGGCTGTGCTGCATTTTAGTTGTGGCATGCAAACTCTTACTTGCAGCATATGGGGTCTAGTTCCCTAACTAGGGATCAAACCTGGGTCCCCCCACATTGACAGCACCAAGTCTTAGCCACTGGATCACCAGGGAAGTGCCTCCATTCCCATTTTAAAGGCTAGAGCAGGGCAGAGAAGGACCAAGTGATGACGGTAGGTAGAGAGCTGCCCAAGCTTCAGGCACCCAGGGGAATCAACCACTCACAGGAAGGAGGAGGGGGAGGCTTGAAAAGGGCAGGACTACGTGACGGGGCCTTGAGGTCGGGGACCTTCACTTCCCACCCAACCGATCACCCTGGACAAGGCACCTGCACCTAGACCACCTAATTTTCCCTGCCCAAAATCCTCTGTGCTCCACCTATTCAAACCTCCTTGTCCCTGGCAATCCCTGAGCTTTTTACTGTCTCCTTTTTTGCCTTTTCCTAGAACCATATAGTTGGAAGCATTGTATGTAGCCTCTTCAGATTGGCCTCTGTCACTCAGCAATCAGCTGTAAGTTTCCTCTGTCTTTTCCTGGCTTCATAACTCATTTCTTTTTAGTGCTGAAAAATATCTCACTGTCTGGATGTATGGGAGTTTCTTTATCCTTTCACTTACTGAAGGACATCTTGGTTGCTTCCAAGTTTTGGCAGTTGTAAATAAGGCTGCTACAAACATCCATGTGAAGGTGTTTGTATGGGCATACGTTTTCATTTCATTTGAGTAAAGAACGTGGAGTGCAACTGCTGGATTGTATGGTAAGAATATGTTTGGTTTTCCAAACTAAATTGTTTTCCATAGTGGCTATGCCATTTTACATTCCCACCAGCAATGAACGAGAATTCCTGTTCCTCCTTATTCTTGCCAGCATTTGGTGTCATCAGTGTTTACAATTTGGCCACTCGTAATAGGTAGATAGTGTTCCTAATGTTGTTTTAATTTGCATTTCCCTATGATGTGGAGTATCTTTTTATATGCTTACTTGCAATTTGAATATCTTCTTTATTGAAATGTCTGTTCAGACCTCTTGTCCATTTTTTAATTGGGTTGTTAATTGTCTTATTGTTGACTTTGTATATTGTTGTATATACAATATTGTATATTGTATATTGTTGACTTTCTTGAATTCTTTGTATATTTTGGATACCATTCCTTTATCAGATATGTCTTTTGCAAATATTTTCTCCCACTCTGTGGCTTGTCTTCTTGTTTCGTTGATGAGTTCATTTTTTCATTATTAAAATAATTACTGTATATGCAACAAATTGATAATGAAAATCAAGAGAAAAAAATATTCTTCATTCCACTCCTCTAAGGATATTATTAATAATGATGATATTGACAAGCGTTCTCATCTTTGGAACACTCCCAGTGTTCCAGGTGCTGACAATCATCTCACATGATCCCACCCCAGACCTTGCAGAGCAGATATTATGATGCCCAATTTCAGATGCTAAAGAGGAGGTTCAGAGAAATGCAGTGGCTATATCCATATTGCATACTACTAAGAAGTGAAACTAGTATTCAAACCTAGCACTGTCTGTGTCAGAGTCCTTGTTCCAAACTGGGCAATTTTAGATGGTACTGTTTTCATCTTAAACCTCCCTTAGAGGCCTAAGTACAGTTCATGTCTCTCCTACCCCAGTTCAGTTCAGTTCAGTCCCTCAGTCGTGTCCTATTCTTTGCGACCCCATGAATCACAGCACGCCAGGCCTCCCTATCCATCACCAACTCCCGGAGTTTACTCAAACTCATGCCCATCGAGTCAGTGATGCCATCCAGCCATCTCATCCTCTGTCGTCCCCTTCTCCTCCTGCCCCTAATCCCTCCCAGCATCAGGGTCTTTCCCAATGAGTCAACCCTTCGCATGAGGTGGCCAAAGTATTGGAGTTTCAGCTTCAGCATCATTCCTTCCAATGAACACCCAGGACTGATCTCCTTCAGGATGGACTGGTTGGATCTCCTTGCAGTCCAAGGGACTCTATAAAGAGTCTTCTCCAACACCACAGTTCAAAAGCATCAATTTTTCGGCGCTCAGCTTTCTTCACAGTCCAACTCTCACATCCATACATGACCACTGGAAAAACCATAACCTTGACCAGACGAAACTTTGTTGGCAAAGTAATGTTTCTGTTTTTTAATATGCTATCTAGGTTGGTCATAACTTTCCTTCCAAGGAGTAAGCATCTTTTAATTTCATGGCTGCAGTCACCATCTGCAGTGATTTTGGAGCCCCAAAAAATAAAGTCTGACACTGTTTCCACTGTCTCCCCATCTATTTCCCATGAGGTGATGGGACCAGATGCCATGATCTCGTCTTAATTTGTATCACCTATTTTTAATGTTAGGATCTCCCTGAGAAATAGACATCCTTACTGAGGAACAGATTGAAACTCTGAGAGGTTAAGTGGCTTGCTCAAAGTCACACAGTCAGCCAGTGTGAGAACTTGGATAAGCCACTTTCCAAGGATTCACACCCTGTGCTGTCAGACTCCACAGTCCAACTCTTCCCTCTACTTGGAGTGACCCCAGAAAAATCACCCTGGGGCCAGATTGCTGCCATAACTGCTAGCTTGCTTTCCCCCTCCCCCCACCCATCCTTCTGTGACTTCTAGAGGGATCATCCTACTTTCTGCCTCTGCAGCCTCGCCCATGACCTTCGCACCTGACCCTCTCCCCTGAGCCAGACTGCCTGCATCTACTCTTTCTTGAGCCTCCAGGACTCGATCCACACTACTCTTCTGCCTGGCGCACCTTCCCTCCCTCTTTACCGCCAACTCCACCTGACCCTGGAAGAGGCGGAGATGATAGTGGAGGGTGTCCTTGGAAGGTGGCATCATCATGATTCCCCAAGGGAGCTGTTCATAGGAAAGATTTGGGGTAGAAGCCCTTCCCCCAAGTCCTATCTGCAGGGACAGCTGAGCAAGCAGCCCACAGGAGGTGGGAGATTTCAGGTCTGCCTCTTCCCCAGGTGGGCTGGTGATGCTGGGGCCTCCCCTTTAGTGGAAAGCACCCTCATGTCCCCCTCCCCTGGCCTGTATGGGTCCCAATCCCAGTTCCTCTTGTTGTTACCGTCGGTGGCACAATGATGATAGCTTCCTACTGCACGCCCGGAGGCTGACCTCCGGGTCACCCAGCCCCAGCATTCCAGTTAAAGAGGAAGGGGGCAGAACGGGAAGTGGGACTTCTGCCCTACCAACCCCACACTCTACTGGGAGCTGGCAGGCATGGGGGTGGGGAGAGACGGCAGAGGAAGGTGTTTCTCTCAGCATTATTGAGAGCCGTTAGACATCTCCAAGTGACCCCCTCCTTGATATTTTTGTAAAATCTCTGCCTTGCTGCATTTCATTCAGCATTTAATGAGCTCCTACTATGTGCCTACTCATAGAGTAGGTGTCATTAGCATTGAAGATCGTTAAGTCCAGCCTTTAATGGAAATGGCACTGGCATGCGACCAAGATGATCTGGGTAGCTGAGTCCTGTTCCGTAATTGTTAGCTAGCAGTCACAGGCACACCGGGAAACCTTCCAGGCCTCTACAGCATCATCTTTAGGATGGGGACTGTGATATTTAACTGAGGGAGCTGCAAGGGAGCAGGAGTGTGAAAATGACCTCATACACTGGCCATCACTGTACAAAGGTCAGGTGACGCTCACAGCCTAGGAGGGATAGAGACCCACACGCTCAGCTAACCATTAGGCAGGGCATCCTGAGGTGAGGGCATCAGACACAGTTTAAGGATGCTATGGAGCCCTAGGGGAGTGATTCATTCTGACCAAGGGGGAGGGGGCCTTAAAGAGTGATTGAGTTCCATGAGCTCAAACACAGAAGAAAGGGCATTTAGGTAGAGGGCACACATGGGCAGAGGCTAGAGGTGTGATCGACACCAGTGGTCCCTGGCCCTTTTCACACCAGGGACCAGTTTCATGGAAGATAATTTTTCCACGGATGGAAGTGAGGAGATGGTTTCAGGGTGATTCAAGTGCATTGCATTTATTGTGCACTTTATTTCTATTATTATTACATCAGCTCCAACTCAGATCAGCAGGTCTTAGATCCCGGAGGTTGGGGACCCCTGGTCTACACTGCCTATGGCTATGGGGAACTATGGGAGAGTTTTGAGCAGGGGAAGGACAGACCAGATCTGTCTTTTAATTTTTATTGGAGGATAATTGCAATATTGAGATTTTTTTTTGGCCATATATCAATATGAATCAGCCATAGGCATACTTGTGTCCCCTCCATCCGGATACCTCCTCCACCTCCCTCCCCACTCCACCTCCCCTCCCGGTTGTCACACAACTTCTGTGCTCTGCATCCTATATCAAACTCCCACTGGCTACCTGTCTTAGAGGTCACACTGGCTCCTAGAGAGGGACAGAGTGAAGTCACTGTGGTTCAGCTGAGTGAGTCAGAGGCTTGAGCCAGCCACAATCTCCAGAGGAGAGGGGAAGCCAGTCGAGGTTCCCCCCGCCAGATGGAAGTGGGAAGCCTGGGCCGGGCTGAGCCAGCTGCCTGTCCTCAGCCCCTCCCCCAAGCCTACCCCCACCCCCTGGGAGCCTAGAGACCTGTTTGTTTTCCTTGTAAAGAGGGGAGCCCTGCCCTTTGTGAGATTTCTGCTTAGGAAGGAGCAAGCCGTCTACTTGTGCTGCTGCCTGGATTTCCAGCTATTGACACAGACTCTGACAATGAAAGCAAAGGCCAAGAGAGGCAGAGACTGGGGTGGCTGATTAAAATGTTCTTCCCGGGTTGTTCAGCTCTGCCCTGGGAAGGCTCGCTGGAAAACCCGGGGAGGAACCATCTCCTCCAGAGCTGCAGGCCCAGTGAGAGGTGGGGCTTCGAAAATGAGCGAGGAGTTTTTGCCCCGCCACCCCAACCCACTCCAGTGGCTCCAGCTCCCAAGTCTGCTGTTTTTGGGGTTCCACCCTCAGGTAATAACTGGGGTCACGTATGTGACTGTAATTCTTTTCGGGCTCAGTTTGTTTCTAAAACGGGGCAATGAGAGCACTGCTTCACAGGCTTTGTTATAGGTCAGATTCACCCAAGAAAAGACTCAGGTGGAGCACGGTTGTCAGATAAATACAGGATGCTCAGTTAAATTTGATTTTCGGATAAATGAAGGATTTTGTTTAATATAAGTATGTCCTGTGCAACACTGTGGATATACTTATATTAAAAAAAATTATTTGTTTAACCAAGATTCAAATTTCAGTGAGTATCCTGTGTTTTTACTCGCTACCTCCCACAGCTATAAAGTGGAGAAAGTTTGAGGGGTTTACTGAAGGGTGATACCTAAGCAAGGGGAGCAAGAAGGGGCAGAGGAGAAGCCACAGGGCTGGGACAACGTCACACAGAGGTCTCAGTCAACCTGCAGGGATGCTTGGGAGCTGGAGCTGGGTAGCCTTTCAGAGTTGTCCAAGTTGAGACTGGGGCACTGGGTTTTTATACTCCTATAGCCCACCCTCCTTGGATTCTGGTTTTCCCTGGTAGGGTGGGGCCTGATGGGGTGTGAGCTTGGGCAAGGGGGTTGTCCTCTGCTGAAGGCAGTTCTGGGAGCTCCCCAAATTCCCCACAGCTAAGGCATGATGCTTTGGTCCCAGGGGACTCTGGCCACGGCCCACCCTACAACCATGACCCAGAGGTTAAACAGTTTGATGAGATGATTATGAAAACAGCTTAGCATGGACCTGACACCTAGTAGTCAATGATTTTAGCATCTCCTAAATAAAGGCCAGGTCACATGGCCTGGCCTTCAAGGCTATCAATTATCCAATTGCAAGTTACATGCTCTTCCAATTCCCCTCAGCTCCATTCTGAGAACCCTTTTCAAAGTCAGTCCTGTTGATTTACCATGGGGGAGGGAGACTCTGTTCACAGTGTCCCCTCTGTGTTGATAATCAGATCCGCTCTAGCCTTCCATTCTGGAGATCTCAACCAATAACGTAACACTGGTCTGAAGAGCCTGTCTCCTGCCTTGTCCCCTGGTCATAGTCACGGGGGCCTCGGTCTTCCTCTGTTTGCTCTAGCCTCAGTCTCATCTTGGTTAGGAGTTAGGACGTATGTGCTCAGTCACTCAGTCATGTCTGATTCTCTGCGACCCTGTGGACTGCAGCCCACCAGGCTCCTCTGTCTACAGGGATTCTCCAGGCAAGAATACTGGAGTGGGGTTGCCAGGCTCTCCTCCAAGGGATCTTCCTGACCCAGGGCTCGAACCCACATCTCTTTCGTCTCCTGCATTGGCAGGTAGGTTCTTTACCACTAGCACCACCTAGAAAGCCCTAGGAGTTATGAGGCTGCTGTTAATTGGGCTGGAATGGTAATGCTCCTCATTGGCTAAAGGGGATCCCTGAATTGTAATTGTGGGGAACACCTGGCTCTAGTTCCTGGATTTGGTCTTTGTAGGGTAGGAGGCTGCAGGCAGGAGGGCAGGGATAGCATCCATGTCTGGCTCTTGCTAGCTCTGGGTGAGCAAGTCCCCAACCCCATCTCACCCACCCACTCGCACATGTCCATTACCCACCGAAAACCCACCATCGTCGCATTTTCCCTTTGCAAGGACTCCAGGGGCCCTCTGATTAAGACAGACCTCTAGCATCTGGGCTTCTGAGCCCTCAGCTTCCCCTCTTTCCAGGTCTCCCACTAATGTGAGATATATTTTTAAGTTCTTGGAGCAGAGAATCTAGCTCTAGTAGAAAAGCATCTAAGTTTGGATTTAGATAAAGAGGCTAAGGGGTCTGAAAATATTGAGACAAAGCAGTTGACATGCCCTCATTCATTCAGAATCACTAACAGTCATCAAAAGCTTGCTGCCAGCCAACATTATCCCACTAAATTCTCACAGCCTCCTGTCAGGAAGGGACCATTACTATCCCCATTCTACAGATGAGGAAACTGAGGCTTAGCAAAACAAGTGTCTTGCCCAAGGTTCCACAGCAAAAAATGAAAAGCAGCAGCAAAAGAGTCAGAATTGCAACCCACACCTGTCTACCAACAGCACTAGGGCTCTGAATAGGAGAATGTACCCTCTTCTAGGGTGCACAGATTCATCTGTTTATGTTCAGGCTTGGTGGCCCTGACTCATCATTATTTTCAGTATCATTCTTCTTGTGAACAGGTAAGCAGCAAGAAAAGATGAAACAGCGCCAAAGCCCAAGTCAGGCTGTGGTTGGCACAGTCAGGAGGCTGGCTGAAAGAAGCAGTAGGGTGCGCGGCGGAAGTCAGGTGCAGGGAACAGAAGCCACTCGAGATGTGTGACAGACAGCATCCAGTGGAAGGAACTAGCGTCTGAGACACCGCTGAAGGGCTCAAGCAGAGGACTGGGACTGGACCTCTGGGCAGCATACCTCCAGCCCCACAGAACTTGTCTGCCAGGTGGCTGTCTCTTTCAACTATCGTAAAAACCACCTAAGACTTACCATCTTAACCATTTTTAAGTGTGCAGCTTGATAGTGTTAACTAAATGCACATGGTTGTGCAACAGATCTCTAGAATTTTTTTCGTCTTGCAAAACTGAAACTCAGTACCCACTTCCCCTCCCCCCACCTCCTGGCAACCACCATTCTACTTTCTGTTTCTATGAAATTGACTAGTTTACATACATCCGTTTAGTGGGAACATGCAATACTTGTCTTTACGTGACTGGCTTACTCTGCTTAGTGTTAATGTCAAGTTTTATCCACATTGTCGCACATGACAGGATTCCTTCTTTCTTCTAAGTGAGTAATATTCCATTGTGCATATATATCACATTGTGTTTATCCAGTCATCCGTAGACACTTGGGTTGCTTCCACCTCTTGGCTATTGTGAATAATGCTGCAATAAACATAGGTGTGCAAATATCTTTTCAAGATCCTGCTTTCAATGGTTTTTAGATATATAACCAGAAGTGGAATTGCTGGATCCTATGGCAATTCTATTTTTAATTAAAAAAAATTTTTTTTTAATATTTAGGTTTTTTTCCATTTATTTTTATTAGTTGGAGGCTAATTACAATATTGTAGTGGTTTTTGCCATACATTGACATGAATCAGCCATGGATTTACATGTGTTCCCCATCCTGAACCCCCCTCCCTATTTTTAATTTTTTGAAGAGCCTCCACACTATTTCCAATAGTGGCTATACCACTTAACACTCCCAACAGTGTACAAGTGTTCAACTTTTACCACATCATCACAACACTTGTTTTTTGGTTTTTTTTTAATACAATGGTCATCCTAATGAGGTTGAGGTGATATATCGTTGTGGTTTTGGTTTGCATTTCTCTAATGACTAATGATGTTGAATATCTTTTCCTGTGCTTGTTGGCCTTTTGTATATCTTTGGAGAAATGCCTATTAAGTTCTTTGCCCATTTTTAAATCCAGTTATTTATTTTGTTGTTGTTTAGTTGTGCAAGTTCCTGGATAATCTTGATATTATCCCCTCATAAGATATATGGTTTGCAGATATTTTCTGCCACTCCATAAGCAGCCTTTTCACTATGTTGGCTGTTTCCTTTGACACACAGAAGTTTTAAGTTTGATATAGTCCCATTTGTCTATTTTTGTGTTTATTGCCTGTTCTTTTGGTGTCATATCCAATAAATCATTGCTAAATCCAATGTTATGAAGGTTTTCCCCCCATGTTTTCCTCTAGGAGTCTTGTGGGGAGGGCTGCTTGGCACAGTCAGGAGGATGGGGAAATAGACAGAGACCTCTAGTATCTTTGGCTTGGTAAATACCTGTTGTTACCAAGAGTCAGAGCTCAGAAATCTGTACCGCCACCCCTACCCCACCAACTTACTCTTGACATTTATGAAGCTAGTGATTAGACACTGGAACATGGGTGCAGAAAAAGCCACCATCTCCACAAATACATCCCCAGTCAGAGATGATTGGGGTAGCCAGCGATGGTCTCTGCCCTACTGCTGCTTTCCAGTCTTGCTCAAGAGCAACGAATTGTGGAAATGTATTTTTGTTCCCAGCCCTTGCAGTGAAGGAGTCTAGAAGTGTGATGTTTAGCTGTCAGTCTCTGCAGCATAGAAAGGTGGCCAGTAAGGAAGTTGGAATGAATGATGAGCACTGGGTGGGGGGCACCAAGGTAATACAGTAGATGATATATTAGAAAGTTCCAGGCCCCAGCTTAGCCAGCAGTGGAGCATTAGTTCACTGTGACTTGTGTCTTGCCTGCAAGACCATATATATGACAGTATTGTAAGCTGAAAACACAGCTTTGGTTTTGTTTGTACCTTGCCTCTTCCTACAGATGTTTTGCAGGGAGTCAGGAGTCAAACAATATTGGTCCCCCAGACTTTCAAAATGAGTTTTTTTTACAATTCTACTCCAACCTCAAAATCTGAAATGGTCTATCTGCCTTGTTTCCATCTTTCTTACCTCAGGAGCCCCCCTCTCTTTTCTCCTGCCCCCATCTCTCCATGTTTCCAGAATTCTGGGTCTACCAGCAGTCTGGACCTTCAGAGTCTCCAGCACTTTTTCCTCTATACCCTTAGTTTTGCCCTGGTCCACCCTTCTTAAGTTGCTCCAGGCTCCCTCCTGCAGGACCTTCATTCCAGGAAGGGAACCTCCAAAGAAGCCAAAGAATACGTACATACATCATTACTGGCCCACCCCTCCCTCGCTGAACTCCACACAATCTCGTCTTATTTAGCCTTCCACTTGGATTTCTTTCAGAGCTGAGCCAACATCTACTTTCCTGACTACTTCCCAGTGTAACACAGTTGGCCAGAGGGGCCAGGCTTAATGTCCCCACTTGGAGGAGCTACCAGGAAATCCAGGACCTTGTTGAGAGCCAGCCCTTCATAGAGAGACTTTATTAGAACTACTACATGATTACTAATTTGTAGGGCAACCTTTAAAATGGCTTAAACTCTACACAAGGGAGGATGCCAGAGCCAGTTGGTTCTAATTACTTTCTGGTAAAGAGAGCACTAGGAATAGAGAAAAGAGTCGGAAAGGAGTCTAAAGACCTTGATTCAGTGTTTGAAGATAGAGGGTCTGAGTTCAGCAACTGCTTCTTCATGTCCTACACACGTGATACCTTTGTGTATCTCAGTTTGCTCACCTGCCAAAGAGGAGCAGAGAGTGCTCCCTTGCTTGTTAAAGTTAGGCGAGACAGGTTTGCAGGGCTCCTCGACCTCAGTGTGATAGGCTTCTGGGACCCGGTCATTCTTGGCTGTTGGGGGCTGTTCTGTGCACCACAGGATGTTTAGAGTCATCCTTGGCCTGTACTCAGTAGATGTCAGTAGCATGACTACCCTCAATTTTGATGACCAAAAGTGTCCCCAGATATTGCCAACATCCTCTTAGGAGCAAAATCCCTCCTGGTTGAGGACCACTGGTATACATGAATACACTGAATAAGCAAACTCTTCACTGTTATGGCCTGTATGTGACAAGCACACTTTTATCAATTCATTTACTAAAAGGATAGAAAGTTGAGACCAGATTTGGAAGTGAACATCAAAGCTCTGAAGCAAATACAGACCGTCTCCTCTCTCCTTCTTACATCTGCACCCACCATCAAAGACCAGGTGGCGACAGTCCCCCTCCCTCAATCATTCAGCCCGACCCAGAGCACTCCCCACTGCTGGCTCTGCTGGCCTGTATAATTCTTGCGGCATGAGCCTCACCCTTGTGAAGTTGGATGCATTAATACCAGCAAAATATTTCTTAATCTCCTAAGCCTCCACTTTGAATCCTTAAAAAGGAAAGAAAGAAATGGCACAAATCTCTTAATTAGGACGCCCAATCACTTCAATAAATATTTACCCAGTTCCGGCATGAGGCACAGAAACCCTGCCCCCTTAGTCAATGGAGGTCAGCGAAGTGCGCCTTGGGAACAGCGGGATGCAGTGGAACTCGGCTTTGGATGGAATGCTGGGAGAATGTTTCCAGTCTTACACTTCTCCTAAAGACAGATGAACAAACACATTCCATGCCTCCTCTGTACAGAGTCCCAGGTGGACACCAGGGGCTCATTAAATTATTGCCTGGCTTCCTTAGATTTCTGGAGAGACATGGTGGCCTCCTCTGCCAGTTGCACCATCAAACAAAGCAAACCATCCCCAGCATTCTCTAGGATGTCTTGGCTGACCACCTTTGTCCCTGTCTGGAACTCTTCCCCTTCCTCTGCACTTAGCCACACTAAGCACCACCCTCTACAGGCAGCTTCCCCGATTTCACCTCTGTCCATCCCTTCTACCCAATACTGCTCCCCTGCATAGACCCTATTTAGTTCTTAGGGCCTACGTACAGCCTGGAATTAGAGGCTGTCTGTGCTTGTGTATGTTTCAAAGGTTTCCCTTAGATTTTGGTACCTCCAAAAAGGTCTTAGAGTAGACTTTCTGTAAACTCCTGCCAGGTAGGCAATTAAGGGTCCCTATTCCCATTCTATAGATCTGGAAACTGAGACCATAAGAGTTTCTGGGTCTTCCCCAGGATCTGGCAGCTCCTCAGGCCTCTTGATTTAGGCTGGGGCTGCCATGCAGTACTGAGTGGATTCCTCTCTTCTGCCCTTAGGAGACTTTAGAGACATTTCACTGGAGCCTGAAATACA
Source organism: Cervus elaphus (assembly GCF_910594005.1). Taxonomy (NCBI): domain Eukaryota; kingdom Metazoa; phylum Chordata; class Mammalia; order Artiodactyla; family Cervidae; genus Cervus; species Cervus elaphus. Next base: position 83,188,794 of record NC_057826.1, read on the forward strand.
AGTGGGGACGATGGCAGGGGTCTTAGGGAAGGGAGCTAAAGGACTTTGTCAGGTGGCAAAACATGGAAAGGATTCAAGGAAGCAGAAAGCACCTAGGCACAGGCTACGGGGGACGGGTCCCTGTTAGCAGCATTTGCTCATCCTGGTCCCCTTTACCCACTGGAACTTCTGTCCATCCTTCTGGGCTAAGCTCAAGCTCCACCCTCCCAGGCAGCCCTCCCAGGAGCCCCTTTCACAACTCCTGTTCTCCCGCAGAGCCAGACTACTTTATCCTAATATACTTCATCGTTGTGGCTTGTCTTCTCAGAAATGCTGTGGACTCCACTGCTGTTTATCGAATTTCTCTGTCTCCAGAATTCCCCACCCACCAACCCTCCAAAGCTTAGCTTTGAATTGCCCCTTCCCTTTGGCCCTCCCCCTCCCACACATATCGCAAGGGTCCTTGGGCAGTAGGGATATCCAAGGCCATCATAGGACCATGATAAGTAATGGGAATTCCAGAGAGAGAGGGGAAGGCCTGATGACCTTGGTGGGGGGTAAGGCATGGGGCCGGGGCAAGGTGGGGGGCGGGTGAGCTTCAGTGAGTTCAGTGTTTCCACCTGGGCTTGACTACTGCCTGAATCATTCCCAGCAAGGGTTGGGACACTAGACCTCCCTCACCTCTGTAGGCACTCAGGAAATGTGTGAGGAGTTGAATAACTCGATGGTTCTGCATCATCATCATGGCCAACATGGCTATTATTGATCACTTAATGAGCCAGGCTCTGTACTAAGTACATCGCATGCATTATCTCCATCCATCCTCGGAAGAGCTCTCTGAGGTGGACAGGACTGTTATCTCCACTTTACAGATGAGGAAATGGAGGCTTAGCAAGGTTAAATACATCCCTCCAGGTCACACAGCTGGGACCAGCCAGAGAGTTGGAAGAGGGGATAAGGAGACCCTGGGAAGTCCCCCGACCTCCTAGAGCTAGTTCCCTTCCCTGAAATAAGGTGGTTGCAGAATGAGCTCTATAGGGGCTCTGTCCGGGACTTCCTCGGGGTCTTCCTGTTTCCTGTGGTCTGACCTGTGGCCCTGATCTGCATTCCCAGGAAAGTCAAGCTTGCGGAGACAGTGGAGTGTGAGGGTGAAGACTCTGGAGCCAGACTGCCTGGGTTCAAGTCCATCAGCCACTGAAGTGACTTTGGGCAAGTCATTGTACATGGCATGTCAATTGCCCCCCACCCCCCTGTATAACAGGGGTGATACTGATAGTACCCACTTCATTCACTGTGAGAGGATTAAGTGTGTTAATATTTGTCAAGTGCTTAGAACACTGTCTGGGACAGAGTTAAGCACTATGTAAGAGTTTGTTAGATAAATAAAAATTCCTTTTCCTTTTCCTTTGTGGGGAGGTGCTCACTTATGGAGGAAGGCTGGGGATGACTGGTGGATGGGGGTGGTGAAGGTGAGGGGACAGAACTGCCCTAGCAATGGAGTCAAGGGCCAACCATCAGAGGAGGCTTACAGAATCAGCCAAATGGGAGAGGACAGAGAAAGATTTCTCTTCCCTTTGTGCAGTCCCAATGACAGACCATGAGAAAATCAAAGCCAGTGGAGGCTGTGGGGGAACAGGGAGTGATCTGAAACCCACCCAAGGTACTGAAAGTAAAAGTGTAGGCTCAGTGGTGTCTGACTCTTTGCAACCCCACAGACTGTAGCCCTCCAGGCTCCTCTATCTATGATTTCCCAGCAAGAATACTGGAGTGGGTTACCATTTCCTTCTCCAGGGGATCTTCCTGACTCAGGGATGGATCCCTAGTCTCCTGCATTGCAGGCAGATTCTTTACCATCTAAGCTGTAAGGTACTGAGCTCTTCCTCAAATTGGAGGCCACAGCCCTGTGACTGATCTGAGTCAAGTCCTTTGATTCCTGGGAAAAGGAGAAACCATTTATTAACACTCTATCTAAAATGCTTGGCAGTTAATTTTTAAAAGCCAGAAAAGCAGCTCTTGGAGCTGGTGAACAACTGCCCACCAACCACCTCTCACCCCCCCAGAAAAGGGCTGGGGAACCTCCGCTCTGCAAATCCAGGCCGGGCTTTCTGTCTCACCGGGTGACTTTGTGTGTGTGTGTGAGTGTGTGTGTGTGTGTGTGTGTGTATATGTGTGTGCCAGGAATTCCTCTCCCACGTGGGGTGGACTCAGAGGTACTCAATTAAGCAGCCAATGAAAAGTCAGCTCTCCGGTAGCAAATGACCCTGACACTTCTTGTAACATAAACAGTTGAAACGTTTCCAATTAGAACTGGAGACAGAGACGTTTGAACTCTCTCTCTCCACTCCCCTCCTTCTTGAAAAATAATTGTCAAGCGCTTTGGGCGGGGTGTCGTATACATGTTTTTTCTTTTCTACCTCCAGCATAAAAAATTATTTTTCTCCGTGTTTTTCCTAATTTGTGGGGTGGCAAGGTGGGGGGTAAAGAGGTGGCGAGCTGAAAGGGGAGCTGGGCTAGTTGCTTTTACCTCGCAGCTCCTCTACATGCTGGAGGCCAGAAACCCAGCAGACTTGGGAATGATGCTCTGTGAGGAGCCAGTGGAAGCCCTGAGCTGGGGAGCTGGGCCTGTGACCTCACTGCCAGACCCTCTGTGTGAATAAATGAATGAATATGAATGAGTGAATGCCTTTCCTTTAGCACATATCCCCCGGGGATAGCTCCTGCTATCAAAGAGGACTCTGAAGTTGGCTGTTGAACCGGTTGCCCTGGACTCGAATCCTGACACCTATGCCCAGCTTGGGGCAAATTACTGGACTTTCTAGGTCTTCTCTTTTACTCTATAAAACAGGGCTACCAGTCACGCCGCTTCCTTCGGGATTGCCTGGGTAGCAGTGTCCTGCCTTGTACATAGAAAGGGTTTTGGCGCCACTATCATTTCAAACTAGGTGGTGGGGTCCTACAGTGGAATCCTGCCGAGAAGGCGGCTCTCTTCAAAACCAGGTCGATCACACAAGGGCTCCAAGGTTCCAGGGCTGGCACTGAGGCTCACAGGTGAACTCGACCTGAGTCTACCCGGCAGGAGGGCACTGGCTCAACGACTAGGAGAGTGGTCGCCCAGGCAGAAGCCACAGCAAACTCCAGACCTCTCTTCTGGCCCCGATCCGCGTGGACCCGACCTGGGGGCCAGGTTTGTCGGCCAACTGCGGGAGGACGCCATCGAGGCCAGTCTTAAGTGAGAACGGAGAGAGGGAAGGCCGGACCAGGCGCCGCATCCTGGGCATCTTGAAGGCACTGTGTTTAATAAATCCGGGCGAGACGCACAGCCACTCTCTCCCCCCAGCCTCCACTCCCTCTCAGCTCCCAAATCGAGACCTGCTGCGGGACCCCAAGTTTATGGGGTTTTAAAAACCCCCTCCACTTTGATTAGCAGCTTCAAAGAGCTCCCTTTAAAGTTTGCCCCCTTCCTCGCCCCCACCTCCCCTTTTACGGGCCACCCCTCCCCCATCACTCCTCCTAGACTTCTGGACGGCAACAGAACACTTAATGCAAGTTTGAAAGAGGTGGGGGGGGGGGTTCTCTTTAGGCTTCCTCCTGAACGTGGGCCGTAGAAATTGCCTGTTTAAGGCTTGCACAGAAGTCGGAGAACCGTGGAGTTTGGTTTTTTCCCATTTTTCTTTCTTTTTTCCCCCCTCTTCTTTTTTTCTTTTTTTGGTTTGTGTGTGTTTTTACCTTTTATTATTTAAATTGATACGTTTCATTACTAGGGAGAAAAATAAAATATTCCTTTGATACACAAAATCAAATTGATATTTAGCCTCTGCTTACTTTTTTATGCATGGCTCCTTTATACCACATGGTAGTGACAGATTGTTTGAGCTGGAAGGAAAAGCCATTCAAAGCTAATTAAGCAGCCATTCCAAGCACTATTTGCAAGCGGGAGGCTCAGAAGCCTCGGCATTTGTCAGCGCTCCCCCACCCCGCGTGGTTTTGACTGACAGCCTTGGTCGCCGACTGACAGGGCTCGGCAATTTAACCAATCAGTAACTGAGACTCCCATTAACCGTCTCTGATTGGTCTTCTGAGCCTCGCTAGGGGGCGGGGTCTTCGGCCCCCACGTGGGGCAGGGGCGAGAAAGGGGCGGGGCGGGTGGGAAGCGGGTGCGCCCACCCGTGACGTAAGGGGGAGGGCAGAGAAGGAGGAGGGGGGAAGGAAGCTCCAAAGAGGAGCCATTTTGTGTCTAATGAATGCTGCGGCCAGATGCTCGCATCTGTCGAGCTGGGCTTCTCCCCACCCCCCTCTTCAGTGCGTGGCGCACACGATTTATGTTTTTATTTAGGAAAATAAATAAATGAAGAGAGGAGCGCGGTTCGGGACTGGCGGCCGGAGGGGACGCGGGGAGGCTCAACTCCGAGGCGGGCGCTCACGTGTAACTCCCAGCGCACCGGCCTCCGAGCGCCCGCTCGCTCTCAGCTCCTCATTAAAATGCAAAAGCGAACTCCAGCTCCTAATGAGGGGAAAATATAGATCCCGGGCCCGCCGCCGGCCCCCGGGTGCGTGCGGGTTCGCGGAGATGTTGGAGAGGAGGGTCCACCCGGGCCCCCCACCCGGCGGTGCCCCTGCGGCCCAGGGCGCGGGCCCCCCAGCCTCCCGACGCTCGAGGGCAGCGTTCCCCCGGCCCGTCTGCCCTGACGTAACCCCTAGCGCAGTAGATGCAGGCTATGGGTTTGCGGGCAAACTGGGCCCCGGAGTCGAGTGGCCTGTGCGAGCGCGCTGGGAGTCCCGGAGGCGCGGAGGTGGGGGTGGGAGAGGAGCGAACGGGGGCGGGTGAGCGTCTGCGCCTCCCGGGGCGTCGAGGCTGGCGGCCGAGACGCCCACAGGCTCGTACACGCGCCCCTCTGCAGGCTTCCGCCGACGCCGTGACACTGCCGGGGGCAGGCTGAGAAAACCGGGTCGGAACTCGAAGCTCCCGGGCTGGTGGGGTAAGGCCGCCACCGCATTCCCGACTCCGCTTCCCTGGCCCCGGCGCTCATTGGGCAGCTGCGGCGAAGGCGTAGCGGTCTCCACCGGGAAGGAGCCCCCGAGTGGGGACAGCGCGGACTGTGCGGGGTGTCCGCGAGCAGACGGGCCCTTCTATCTGCGTAGCCCGCCAAGCAAGTTCCTCCGACTTGTCCTCGCGGGCAGCCGCCGCACATCAAAGACGCTGTTTATTTGGCTTTCCGTAAAGGACAAATGAACAAAGAAGAAAAGCTGGGGACCGCGGGGGGCGGGGGCGTGGGCAGGAGAAGGGGCAAAGAAAGGGACACTCTCAGTTCCGAGCAAAATTAAGGTGGGAGGCAACTTTGGGAGCCACCATTTTATCAGTCCTAAATCTTGTGAAGTGAAAACATTAAAGTGACAAAGTGATTCTGTTTGTTTTATAGTATCTAATTGGGCTGCTTTGCAGACCTAATGAGATTAGAGGGAGGAATCGTTCACCGCCACTGCAGAATAAACTGATACATTGCTACCAGCCACAGGTTTTGAGGACTGTACAGCTTGTCTCTTTCTTTTGTTGTTATTCCTCTGTCTTCTCTCTTTCCCCCTCCCGCCAAATGATTATTTGCTAGTATATCGTGGGAAAAAAAAAAAGAGAGGAGGGGGGGGGAAACCCAGCAGCCCTGGACTATAATATATATCTATTTATTGTATGTCTTTCGGTTAATTCCTGATCTGAGGAGCGCTGTTTTTCACTCCCATGCGAAAGTCACCAGCGGGTAGGGCCTGATTGCTACTTTTCATGCATAGTTTTAGACACAAGAGGGCATTGTGACGTCGCGCCCGGCGGCGCCCAGTCGCAAGCCGAGTCCAGCTGCCCCACGTGGGGGCCCCGCGCTCCCATTGGCCAGCGCCGGGCGAAGCTGCCACATTATTTTGTTACTTTTCAGTCCCTATTTGGAACTGCTCTCGCGGCAGTTCAGACCTCGTGCTCGTCCCCCTCGCCTGTCTGTGTGTGGTATCCGCAGGTCCGGGGCACTTTTTTGGTGTGTGTGTGTGTGTGTGTGTGTGCGCGCGCTGGGTGTGTGTTGGGGTGGGGGGTGGGGAGTGTCGGGGCGCGGAGAGGAGAGCCGGGCCGAGGCGAAGGAAGGAAGCCGCAGAGCTCCCGGGTCTCGAGCTGCGTCTCCCCTCCAGCGCTCTTCTGCCTGCGCGCTCCGAGGCGGCGGTGGCGGCACCGAGCGCTCGTCGCTGGGGACTCGGCGCTCGGACTAGGAACAGCGAGGACACCCTTGCGTCGGCTTCTAGTGCCTACTGGAGTTAGGATGCCAGGGCGGTTGATTCCCACCTACTGAACCCGGAGTTTCCTCCTCGGCCCTGGGAAGGGCTTGCAGCGGCGGCGGCGGCGGCAGTAGCAGACGGAACAGCAGGCTTTCCTCTCCGAGGGGGGGCGTCGAAGCGCCCGCGCCGGGCTCCCGCCCTCACCCTCCGGCGCTCCTGCGGCCCCAAGCCGCCACCTCGGTGCCTGCCTCCTTCCTCTTCTCGCCGAGAGCCGCCCCTGGGATCGGACCCGTGCGCCCTGGATGCTGGGGCTGCCCTGGCGCGCCCCCCTCCTGGCGCGACGCGCTAAGTGAATCGGAGGGCGCCCGCGCTTGCCCCAAGAGGGGCCCCCAGACCTCGGGACCCCGCGCCGGACCCGCCGGGGAGACGACGATGTCCGCGCAGCCCCCGGCTCTGACGCGCTCCACGCAGCGGGGGGAAGGCGGCCGGCCGCAGCTCGCGGAGCCCTAGGTGCACAAAGCCCGCGCCCGCCGACGACTTTGCCGCCTGCTCCTCGGCTCTTTGTCTCCGCTTGGTGCGGGCGCCGGACTCTGGGCTTTCGGTGCGAGATCGGGCTGGGGGGGCCGGGGGCGAGCTCTCGGTTTCCCGGCCGCCCCCCGCTCGGGTTCGGCTCCCCCCTCCCCCGCACCTCCCCGGCCCGGGCTCTCTGCGCTTCCACGCTCTCGGAATCACGACCCCTCCCTGCCATGTATCCGCAAGGCAGACATCCGGTGAGTAATTGCAACTCGGTTTATTTAAGCATCTATCATGGCAGGGTAAAGGAGACAGTTTATCTGGCACCTCCATTTTGCTTGTTGCTACCTTTATGGTATGTGTGCGTGTGTGTGTGTGTGTGTGTGCGCGCGCGCGCGCGCGCGCTCACACAAAGGATGGGGATGGGGGGGCGCCGTAGAGAGAGGAGGTTAATTCCGCCCTAATGGCGTGAGGGGCTCCCAGTGTTGTTGGGGAACTGTTTGTTTTCATGCTGTCCCCCGCCCCCTCGCCTGAGTCTCCCAACTCACTCGTTGTCTCCTCTGTCCCCGTCTTACTTGGCAATAGGAGCCCCTTAGTAAAAGGGATAGGAGCCCCGCGGCCGAGAGGGAGAGATTAGGGCGCCCCCCTCCCCGTCGGGGACCGGAGAAACTTGTTGGGAAGGTTCTGGGCTTTGTGGGAGGCCCCTTTGGCTGAGGTGGGGGCGGGGGGAAACCGGGGAAAGCCGCTGAGGGGCCTGGGCAGCTTGGAGCCGGGTCTGACGCCCCCGCCCCTCCCCTGTCTTGTCCTGGCCGGCTTCAGGCTCCCCATCAACCAGGGCAGCCAGGATTTAAATTCACGGTGGCTGAGTCTTGTGACAGGATCAAAGACGAATTCCAGTTCCTTCAAGCTCAATATCACAGGTAAGGCCTCTGGGGGCCGCCCCGGGGCTGGCAGGGCGGGGGCGTCCCCGCCGCGGCTCCTGCCACCACCCCTCGGGGACTGAGCGGGCTCTCGACCCCGGGGCGGCGGGGCAGCCCGGGCCTCCTCCTTTTGTTTCCCCTTTCCGAGCGCGGCGCCTTAACCCTTTGCTGCCGGCAGCCTCCCGGCTCCCCGTGCGGCTCCCGGGGTGAGGGAAGTTGAGGGATCCGGGCGCGAGCCGGCTCGCTCCGGGTTCTGGGGGTCGCAAGGGGCCGCGAGCCAGCGTCAGGGTCCCGGCCCCCACCCCACCCCGCGCCCCGGATAAGTTCACTCGCTCGGCCGCGGGAAGTTTCAAGTTGTTACACTCCCCCTGCCTGTGTCGGGGACCCACGTCCCCCTCGGCCCGAGGCTGCGGGATGAGGGGAGTACCCCCGGGGGTGGGTGTCAGGAAAGTGGCCAAGTGGCTCTGAGACGCCCTGGGGTTGGGGTCCCAGAGGAGGCTGTGCAGGCACCAGGCCTGAGCCGGCTCCTCCTGCCCTCGTAGCCTCAAAGTGGAGTACGACAAGCTGGCGAACGAGAAGACGGAGATGCAGCGCCATTATGTGATGGTGAGAGGCGGCTGGGACCCGGCCAGGGTGGCGTGGGCCTGGGGAGCCCTGCTCAGCCTCCGCGGGGCAGCCCCCGCAGCGGGTGTAGTCCGAGTGTGCCATCCGACCCTTTTTCACCAGCCTCCGTCAGCCCGGGCCACTTGGAGGAGGGTGGGTGAGAGGAGGGGCAGAAAGAGAAACCCAACCCTCCTCCTCCTCCTACACTACCTTTGTGCGCCTTTGATTTGTGTTCTGAAGGTTTCCCCGAGGGCTGGTTGTCCTGTCTTCACTAGCAAGATAGGGTTGGATCAGCCCACATCGGGGTTGGATAAAAATCGTTCTTAGAGACCTCCTGGGAGTGTGTAGAAACTTCTCTGCTCTGCAGCCCTGGGATTTAGCCAGAGTGGGACATAAGATCTCTCCCCCTCCCTCTTTTCTCCCCAGGGGTTCCTGAGAGTGGAGGAGCCTTTTGCCTCCATGCTCACTTAGGGATCACCCCACTGAGAATCTCATGGACCCTGGGGCAGTGTGTAGACGTGTCCTCCCTTTTCCCAGTGTCTCTTCCAGCAAGTTTTAATCTTCTGATGGTGAGGACGGCACTGGAGGCCCTTCTGTGGGACTCCATGCATTGCTCTCCACATAAGAGACCTTGGACACATTGCTGAATAACTCTCATAGGGCAAGCGGTCCCAGTGTACACATGATTCCCCGTTGAACCCGAACGTTGTATAAACAGGATATATGGCACAGGCAGGGCTGGTGGGAGGGAGGGCCCAACTCTTCTTACACTATTTGTTGCACATTAGGGTATTCTGTTGAGATGAGAACAACACTCCTGAGTCCTTCATATGACTTTTCAGCCCCTTTGTAGCTGGCTTTGGGGTTTGACTTAAACTTCTTTAGCAAATGTATCCTAAAAGTACCCTTTGGCCAAAACCTTCTCCAAAGACGATTCTGGAACACAGATTTTGGTGGTGTGCGTTAACGGCAATTCTTTTTACTTTTAGTACTACGAGATGTCCTACGGTTTGAACATTGAGATGCACAAGCAGGTAAGTGCTTTAGGATATATATCTAATTACAGATCCAGCTCTTGACAGGCAGGGTCTGAGGCTTGGTTGAGTTCTCAGACATGTTGAGCTTTTAGCATCCGAGCTTGTGAAGTTTGTCCTGGTCTTGGATCTTGGTGGAGGGGTAAGGAGCAAAGGGAAAGTTGTTCCTTCAGAATCCGCTTTACAGACTCCTGTAACCCAGATGTAGCTGGCTGCTTTAATCTGTTTTAATGTAGAATTTACATAAGGAAAGGCAGGAGGGTGTGTGTATGTGTATATGTGTGTGTGTATGTGCGCATGCGCAAAAATGTGATGTTCTGCCTTGATAAGATTAAACTTCAAGAGTCTTAAAAGCCAGGCTGAGCTGTCAAAATTTAAGGAAACAGGCTACCTACCACTTAAAAATATAAATGAAGGATGAATTACAGCCCGGTACCTTGCGTATATGAGGCAACTTTCTCATGTCCATCTTAATGTAAAGGCTGCCTTGATCATTCCCATTTTCTAGGGTGAAGCTGAGAGGTGAAGTAACAAGCCAGGAGCAGCCTAGCCAGGACTTCTGAGATGGCTGGGGGTTGAGCTCAGCTTTGAAATCCTGAAGTCAAACCAGTTTAGCTGGTGTGTGATGGATATGTAAACTACCCCGTATTGTCACTCTTCTAATAACAGTATACCTCAAACCGGGCAAATACAAACACCTTTATCTCAGTGCATATCAGTAACTCCTCCTGGGCGCTGGGCTGGGCTGTGGGAGAGGCCTGTTTGTATATTTGTGTTCCGAGGAGAGGCCGCCTATAGTTTGGCTTGGCCAGCGATTAGCGTTGACTTGGCAGGGAGAAATGGCGCGGGCCGGTTGTTCTTTTTAACAATTGGTGTTCTTGAAATCTCAGAAGGCTGTTGACTCATTCTAGCCTTTGGTGACCGTGACTTGAATGGATTTTCTGCTCTAAATGAACAGTGGTTTACAAGGTTTAAATTTTGCTCTTTTAAGGGGGCAGGACCCAGGGCAGGTGAGAAGGGCAGGTAACCTCTGGAATGCTTGTAGATTCCTGCCTGCTCGCTCCAGTGGCTTCACAGAGAGCCTTTGGAATCTAGTTTCCTTCCCCCTCCTGGAGGGAACCCCAGTGTTGGCTGAAGGGCAGCCAGAGAGGGGCCTCAGTTTGTTGAGGAATCTGGGGAGGCAGTCAGGGATTAGCTTTTTAGGGAGACACGGGAAAAGGCTACCAGGCTTTAACTTCTTGACCCACAAGAATCATAAACAGACACAAGTTTGTAAGGAAAGATGTTTGTCTTCGGGAGTATGGGCTAGAGACTGCCTTACTTTAAGTGGAACTGGCTGGATCCGACTGGTTCATTAAGAATGTGTGAAGTGGAACGGGGGTCCCAGGTGTTCAAGGACCTTGGGTTGCTATGCAAGATGCCACCTTCTCCCATTCTCCACCCCTCTTTTTTTGTCCTCAGTGCTTGCTATCTTGGGTGTGTTTAAAGAGGATGATTGCACCCAGGTTTAAAATTTATAGCAGCCGTTCTTCTAAGAGCTTCGTAATTAAGGTGTAATATGTCATTGCATGTTGAGGTCTGCATGGGTGGTGTGCCCTGTGTCTGTAAGTGGGTGGTTCTTTCGCACAAAGGATCCATCTTGGCTGTTGGAGCGGAGCTGCTCCTGGAGTCCTGGGCCCCTCTGAACCCAGGAAGAGTTATTCACCTTCCCAGCACATTCAGTGGTGAGGTTTACATAAGAAGCAGCTGTGTGCATCTGGGGCTTCTGGCCCGTCCCCAGACCCGGGGTTCTCAGGGGGAGAATGCCTGAGGTTTGGTGACATGATCTCATTTAATCCTCTCAGCTGCCAGAGGGAGATAGATGTGTTCTTTGCCCCCTTTTTATAGGTGAGGAAACTGAGGCTTTAGGGAAGCCAGGAGGGCAGAGGTGGGACTTGAATGAGGGCCTCTGGCTTCCAGACCGAGCACTTTACCCTGTTTGCCACTCACCTTTGCCTTGGAGCCTCAGCTCCCACTTGCTTCCCAGCAGGACTGTCTGTGCTCTGAGCACAGTGCCTTTGCTGGGTTTACGGCAACCTCTGAGTTGGGTGAAATCGCCCTGTGGCTGTGTAGGAACAAAGAGGCAAGGAGGTGAAGAAACCCTGCTCTGAGAAATGCAGTCCTGACCTCCTGGGGCTGGCCACTCCCTAGGCTTGCTAGGGTTCTGCAGAAGAAAACCGGCCACTAATTGTAGTGTGGGTCTTGGGTGCATTTGGCGGATGGTGGTTAGGCCTGAGCAAACAAGTTTATCAGCTGACCTGTTTAGCGGTTGACTGGTGTTTTATCTGCACACACAATCAAGTGACTGGAGTGCTTGAATTATTCATGCAGTGTCCTGCCCTCTAGACTTGACTGTTCGTGTGATTACATCTGCCTGGAACAAACAGGCTGGATTCTTCATCTTGGAGCTCAGGGGTGGGGGTGGGGAATGTCTGTACTTTTATATAATAGAAGATCTCCAGAGCTAGCACCTTGGGAAGTGTGGCAGCCCTCAGCCAGCTCACACACACATGCATACATACACACACTCGCACGCACACACACCCCTCTTACAACACCACCACATATTTTTTTTTCCAGAGCCCTTCTTTGCTGGCTCAGTGGGAAATGCCTGTTAGTTGGGAACCTCAGGTTCTGCCAGATGGACCTGAGTATTGACAGAGGGCAGCTGATGAGGTATGACCAACTAGTCTTTATTTTACTGAGAGGTTAAACTCACTGTGGTTGGCTCCTTTCCTGGCCGTTTCTCTGTCTCCCTCTGTGTTCTTTTTCCAAGCTGTCGAATGAATCCCAGAGAACACAGTCGATGGTTTCTCCTCCCCTTCTTGGTTTCCCTCCCTAATTGTGGCAAAGCAGAGATTACAGAATCATGGGCCTGGCCTGAGATTTCAAGAGGTCACCCACCTCCTCCAAGCCTCTGCTTCTAGGCAGGATGTCAAGGGTGATTCAGCAAGGCCAGGGAGTCGATGATGGCTGGCCAGCTCATCAGTTCCCATCTTGTTCCCACAGAGGCTGACACTCTCCAGTGTCAGCCACAAATCACAAAGCCAGCGTAGAAACAGGCGCTTCAGAGCAATTGTAGTGCATAGGGTTTGAGGCACTGATGCTCTGAGAAGCTGGCTCAGGCTATCTTTTCACCCCTTGCTGGTGATCACTGAGGTTTTAGAAGAGCACTGGAGGCCTATTGATTTGAGGAATGTGTCACGCCCCCACTTTCCCATCACCAAGCAGCCCTTCCTCTGACCTTCTGTTCTAACTGGGAGAGCCCTTTGGCTTCTCCTGCAAACCTTTCAAGGTCCAGATGAAGGAACTGAGGCCCAGGCAGGGGAGCTGAGGTTTCCAGATCCATCCAGTCCAGTGTTACCAGAGGAGCTGCTCTTGCCACCTTCCCTCCCGGCCCAGCTCTCTTAGCAAAACTCAAGAAATGAAGAGTGCTCGTTTACTAACTAATAGCACTCTGTGTCTTTAATTACTGTTGCTTCTTTCTGCGTTATTATCTCAGGAGGTTAAGGCTACAAACCTGGTGACAACAAAGTCCAAAGTCCCGCATTTCGGGTTGTGTAACCGTATCAGCTGAATCGTCTCTGCCTGCCCAGGGTCCTCTTCTGAACCACCAGCCATTTGCACAACTAATGATTCATTGCGCCTGGTAATAAACACAATGAATAACTAGCAATCCCGGAGATAGGTTCACAGGTAAGGTAAGGTGATAAAACCTGTGAATCTTTCACCTGAGGATGGGTATGGCCATGGGGTTGGCCATGGACATGGCTGAAAAGGAAGATGGAACGTTTTCATTTATTACTTCCCCTCTCTGGGCCCTCCCACCCACATAAAAAGGGGCTTGGGCTGAAAGACCTTCAGACATAACATCTTGAAGTTCTGTGGCCACTGTGAAGGTGTGAGGAGCGAGAGGGGATCAGCAAGTGATGAAGTTACCAAAACTCTGCCGGGGAGTCCGAGTCAGTCTTGGTGGGGAGAAGGTGGGACACTCAAATTGAAGGGGACGTATTTCTTCATACTAGGGCAGTCCCTATTTGTGTGGCATCTGAGTTGAGCTAAGAAAAAATACCTTTGAGTATCATTTATTTTGGTCAGAATACTGGCATCCGGGACCCCCCCTCCTTCTGACGTTTTTGCCTTGTTGCTCTTCTCCAGAGCTGTCTCTCCTCTCATCCTCTTCAGCCGTGGAGTAGGGTATCTCCCTCGCTCCTCTTTGGAGTCCACCAAGTTGAAAGCTCCCTTCACCCTGTCCTGTCCACCTGGGAAGAACCTGCCCCCGGACCCTCAAGGCTGCCATCCATTCCAGCCTTCTCTGGACCTATTGCTTCTTGTTTATGGAGCTGTCAGAGTGAGGGTCTGTGTGCTTTCTGGCTCGTTTCCTTCTTATCCACACTGTTATTGAGGTGATCTGGGAGATGGGCACGTGGCCCCCACCGATCATGGGAACTGGTCCCGGGTGGGGACCTGGCTCCTTACTGAAGACTCTTCATGAATCCTGCCGGACCAGGGGCTCCTGGAGCAGCACGGAACTAGCTACCTTCTGTCTGTGGCTTCCTCCTTCCCCTCGTACAGGAAGCGGCTAGTCTGTCAGAGATCCTCTGTTTCCTTTTTGTTGTTGGAGTCAGTCAGTCAAGGGATGGATTCCCTTTTTCTTTCTGTGTGAGGAAGGTGTTTTTCATCTCGTTTGTACAAAATCCTGGGATACCGGGGAAAGGTGGTCCAGGCCAGACCTCAGTGGGGTGTCCCACTGATCCGCATGCAGAAAGTCTCAGTATCTGTGGGGAATCCCTCTGTTGAGGTCTCCTATGGGTGCTTTGCACATAATAGGTGCTCAGTAAAATCATTGCTTTTTCTTTGCTCAGGATTACTGTGGTGTCAGAGGGTGGAATTCCCATTCCCCGAGCCTTGTGAGTTGGTGGGGGTGGGGGTTGCTCTTTCAGGGCTTCCTCCTATTTCCTCCTCTGGCTCAGCATCCAGTTTCTTCATCAGTCAAATGAGGGGATTGGACTGATTCCCAAAACGGAGCATTAGGGGCCTGGGATGTGCTGGGTGTGGGCTGGGGCTGGTTTCACAGACACCCTTCCCTCCTCGGGGGAGTCGGGCATCTAAATAAGTCATTGCAATGCAGTGAGGTAAGCGCTAACAGGGCCAGTGTCACGGGAGGAGCGCCCGGGGACAGAGCGGCTCATTCTTCCTGGGAAAGGGGAGTCGGGTCAGAGAAGAGTACACCGGACAAGACTGTGCCGAGGGGCTGTTACTTGAGCCGGAGGGCCGTGTTCATTAGGCGGGCGCCCCCGGAGGCTCCTCTGGGGGTGGCAGCAGCCGTTGGGAACACAGCGCTGTGTGTCCCGGAAGCCACAAGTCCACGAGTCTTGGGAACTGGCCGGGGGGAGGGGAGGAGGGACTCCACTTGGGGCGGGAGGCGAGGTGGTGACATGTTGCAGCCAAGTGATCTCCAAGGCCTCTCGGCGCTCACACTCGCTGCTCTGTGGCTCCTCCGTCCCCAGATGGCTCTCCAAGGCTGGCCCGCGTCCATCTGTCGGGCTGGGGGTGGGGTGGGGGCCGCTCCCTGCAGTCTGTCTCCCTCCCCTGCCGGCGACCCCACCATCATCTGCTGGTTTGAACTTTATCCCCCAAAGTGGCATTGTCTCCTCGCTCATATTGGTAATTCTGTAATGACTGGTTATGACCCGCCCCCTCCCCCATATTTAATTCTCATCAGCCCAGCTCTCCACTTTGCTATTAATGATAGCAAGCCAGCAAAATAGCTTTCAACATGCCATTGACAGTCTGGTTTAAGAGAGCACTTGAAGTAGTGCTAGACAGCTGGAAGCACCCATAATTGTGTACCAGAGTGAGAACTGCGCGCTCAAGGGCCTTGTTTTTATATGCTTAAAGGGACAATATCTTGTTTTCAACAAATGCTCTCGGAGACTCACAGCCAAGATGCGTTCTCTCCCCTTCTCTCCTTGCTTTTCTCCCTTGGCTTTTGTTTTTTTTTCCCTCTTGTCTTTCAAAAGAAATGTTCCCTCTCAAGTTGAGGCTAAGGAGAAACTTAGGGAAGGGGGAATTTCCTGCCACCACAGAAGTAAGGTCTGGGGTGTGATCCACTGCAGGCAGCCTGTGGGCTATGCGGTGGGGGGGTGGGGTGCCTCCCCTGAGGGTCTTCTGGAAGAGGTAACAGGGGTAGTTGCAATTCTCCCCAGCAGTGATGTAGAGTGCTTCGGTGGCTAAGTATGTTGCCCATTGAGCGTGAGGATGGAGCGGGGCAGGCTTCCAACATGTCACCTCGTCACCGTGGATGAGCAGGCAGAGGCCACCTAGGGGAGAAAGGGGTCGGCCTATGGGGAGTCAGATTAGAACCCTCTAAGCCCTTGAAACCAGATACTAGGAGGCCCTTCTGTACAGAGGTCCCTCTGGAAATCATGCGGATGAGTAGGGCAGGGACCTGCCTTCTGCAGGGGACGTTCATCCCAGCTTCGGGGACTAACAGGGGGACTCATTGACTCAGCCCTGAAGATTCTGCCTGAGAACAGATACCTCCCTCCACTTGACCCCACCAACGTCATGACTTTGATGGTGCAGTAGCCTTTTGAGAAGGGGTTCCCTTCACTGCTATAACCAAAACCTTCCCTGACCCGCTACAGGGTGAAGGAAGAACAAAGTTCCCAGCAGTGGGGCTGAGGTGAGCGGGGAGCCCCGTTGGGGTTGAGTCTGGCTGTGGCCGTGGCCTTGTCTTCTTAGAGGGGCCCCGTTTTGTTCACCCGCCATGCAAGGGACACAGGTGGGGTCCTGGGGCAGGTGCCACCACCTCTAAGCGCTGCCAAGAGAAAGCCTTTGTTGAAAATTCTGATCTGTAGTTAGAGACTATAATATAGGCTTTCGCATTTGTGGAGCACTTGTTTGCAAAGCAGATAAGACATTTTTGTCTTAGAAACCTAAAGTCACAGGCATGTGGGTCCAGGACAAACACACACCAGGAGGACAGTGTCAGAGCGTGGCAGGAAAGGCCTGGGGTGTGAAGATGACCTGTATACTTGATGGTTCCACCGGGCTGTGTTCTTAAACTGGGGCTGGGGTGGGAGGGGAGCGTGTGGAGCAGCAGTGAGGCTGTGGGCGCCGCGAGGGACAGGACCATTTTGTATTCACAGAGGCTTCTGAGCCGGTCGTGGGTGCACAGTGTGTATTTTGGGGGAGGACTCAGACTGTTGGGCTTCATGGTGGTTCAGCGGTAAAGAATCCGCCTGCCAATGCAGGAGACACAGGTTCGATCCCTGGGTTAGAAAGGTCCCCTGGAGGAGGAAATGGCAACCCACTCCATTATTCTTGCCTGGGAAATCCTGTGGATAGAGAGGGGCCTGGCGGGCTATGGGGCTTCCCTGGTAGCTGAGTTGGTAAAGAATCCGCCTGCAATGCAGGAGACCCCGGTTTGATTCCTGGGTACGGAGGATCCCCTGGAGAAGGGAATGGCTACCCACTCTCGTATTCTGGTCTGGGGAATTCTATCGACTGTGTAGTCCATGGGGTCGCAAAGAGTCAGACATGACTTAGCAACTGAGCACGCATAAGCATGCACAGACCAGGATTGTTACATTCCAGTTTTGGGGGGGGGCTCTCACTGACCCTGTATAACATCACAGACCTTCTGGGAAGGTTGCCAGGCTTTCTCAGGTTTCTGAGAGAGGCCTGTGGCTGCGAAAGTTGTGATTGTAGGAAGAACTATGTGTCATAAACCTGTAGTTCAACGTGTCTTTAATAGGCTTAAGTGCCTTTTTTTTTTTTTTTTTCCTCTTTCACATGACAGGATAGTGTGAGAGGGGAAGAAAGGAGAGGGGTGAAGAACCAGATAGTTGGGGAAAGATGATAAAGGAGAGGTATGAGGGGATAAGGAATGGGGAAGAGCCGGGAAAGCATGCTGGATTTAGATTATAGGAGGACCTGAGCAGCAGGAAGCAAGGGTTAATAGCTTGGAGGTAACTTAGTCAATGATGCTTGTCATGCCTTAGCTATCTGTCTATATGGGCCTGGAGTTCCAAGTGCTGGGACCTTATCTCATTGTCCTTTTAAATCCTAGATAACCATTGTTCACAGCTCTTCGACTTTTTTTTTTTTTTTCTTTTAATTCTGAATGAGAACTTTTTAGTTTGCACTGGAAGGCTACATCTTCCCTCAAACGCAAAAAGAGTTCTTTCCAACTCTTTGCAACAAGGGGCAGGGGAGGGGATTCTTCCTGCCTGGTCAGCTGAGGAGGCTTCCTTTGGTTTTAGACACCTTCACCACCCAGCCAGTAGGTGAGGACTATGTGAGGAAGGGTTGGAGGAGGGGCCCCTACGCAGTCTCCCAGGACTTCTTAAGGGAGAGCCCTTAACAGATCTGTTCTTCTCCTGGTTTAAAACTGAACATCCTGGCAGGTGCTTTGGGAATCAGTGGTGATATCTGCTGGGGAGGAGCAAGGCAGTTTAGCGTAGACTGGGGAACCAGGACAGGAGTCCGTCCTCCAGCTGAGGTGGGGCCCGGTACAGGCACTGTTGCCCAGGAAGACATCAGGCAGACGCACGGGCCTGGGAGAAGCTGTGTGCGTCCGCTAAAGTCACGTCCAACTCTTTGTGGCCCTATGGACTGTAGCCCGCCAGGCTCCTCTGTCCATGGCATCCTCCAGTCAAGAATACTGAAGTGGGTTGCCATGCCCTCCTCTGGGGGATCTTCCCGATCCAGGGAGTGAATCTGCGTCTACTCCATCGCAGGCAGATTCTTGACTGCTGAGCCAGTGGGGAAGCCGGGGAGAAGCTGCAGGTGATACCAAATGGTCTACAGTTGAAGGGCTGAATAGTCTGGTGGGAAGACAATACCGATGAGATGGGGCAGATGGAGGTGGTGAGCTGGCCAGGGCCTGATCGGGCATTGGGTGCTTTAGCATCTCCTTAAAGCCTTCCTCTGAGAAGAGACGGGGATGCTTCCTCAGAGCTCCATCACCCGTGGAGAGGGCTGCAGTCTGGCGTCATCTTGCTTGGCCTAAGAGCAGGAGTCCTAGGGCGCGACTCTGGAGGGACTGAGGTCAGGGACGCTGTTTCCCAGGACCTCACACTTCATCCCAGGGGAACAGCTCTCTACAAAGCCAGCCAGAAATGAGGAGCATTAGAGCCCCAGAGAGGCACCCTGCCCTTGCCAGGGTCCTCCCCCTGTTGGCTTGGCTCTGGCCGTGTCACCTGGGAAGTGTGTGTGGCACCATGGAGCTCAGCCTGCAAGAATTCCTTAAGGTGGTAGTGTTTGTGTATGTGTGGATATAATCATCTCTCTTAGCCTTTTTAAAAAAATTTTTTTATTATTTATTTGTCTGTGCTGGGACTTAGCTGGTGGCATGTGGGATCTAGGTCCTTCACCAGAGATGAAACCCAGGTTCCCTGCATTGGAGCTTGGAGTCTTAGCCACTGGACCACCAGGGAAGTCCCTTTGTTAGCCATTTTTTGGTTTTCCCTCTCATCTCTTACCTGATTCCAACCCCCGCTTCTCAAAGGACCACCTTTCCCTGGCTCTCCCTCTGTGTCCCTCTGACCACGCCCCTTTCTCAGTCCTCTGGTTCTGCAGGAACATTGGGCATTTACCAGGCCTCCAGGTGATGGGTCGTTGGTAAACCCTTTATCACAAAGGTGCCAGTGGAATCAGAGTTTCTTCGTCAGAAATCAGTTGGTTCTCAAAGGGGGGATCCTGGGAAGTTAGGGGCAGAGTACCAGGATCTGGGAGCTGGCCTGTCCTGGTGGCTAAGAGACAGGCTTTGGAGTCGGACAAACTTAGGTTTGAGCCCTCAATCTGGGTCTACTGGCTGTGGGACTTGGGGCAGCCCCTTTGTCCTCTGTAAACTTGAATTTGTAACGGAGGTGATGAGGATGCCTGCCTGTCTTTAGAGCAGTGTTGCCTGATAGAACTTTCTGCAGTCGTGGAAGTATCTGTCTTATTGTCCAGTATGGTGGCCACCAGCCCCATGGGGCTCTTGAGCCTTGAAATGTGTCTGCTGTGACCGAGGAGCTGAGTTTAAGTTGAACTTTAGTGAACATTCACCAGCCACTTGTGGCCGGCGGTATCGTATATGGGCCTGTGCATTTAAGAGTGTTTTGAGGATGATGTGAGATGATGTCTGTTGACGGCTCAGCATAGCACCTCCTTCGTGTGTGGGGAGACCTCAACAGGGCTTCTCACAGCGGGACAGTGCCCAAAGCTGCCAGGGCCTCAGAGAGCGAGGACCAGCTCCTTGGCGTTGCTGCTGTCGTAGGACTTCCCAGAGCCCTTTCTCGTTTGGGACTGGTTGATTCCACCATGCCAGCATATGTAGACACCTTAAGCCCCACCTCACAGTAGGAACACGGGTGTTTCAAGAGTTTAAGTGACTGGATTGCAGTCTCATGGTTGACAAGGGGCGGGTTCAGAACTGGGAACTAGGCTTGTTTCATTTGGACCAATGATCTTTATCCAGAGGCCACATCAAGGTGTGGTCTTTTGTGGTCTGCCCACTGGCCCACCTCCAGACCCACCTGTACGTCAGGGCTTCAGTTCCAGTGCTGGGAAGTCCTCAGACAGTGCTTTTACAAATTCAGTGAAATGTGAGTGTCAGTGATGCGTAGACCAGGGTTTCTCACCCTGGGCACTGTTGGCAGTTGGAGGCTGGATAATTCTTTGTGGTGGGGTTGTCCTGCGATGTTCAGCAGCATTGCTCTACCTCCTAATTCCAGTAGCAGTACTTCAGTTGTGACACTCCAAAATGTCTCTAGACATTGCCAGATGTCTCCGGGGGAGCCAAAGCTGCCCTGCTTGAGAACCCGTGATGGAGGAGAGGGAGGTCTGGCTCTGGAGCCGCTGCCTTGCTGTGTGGCCTTGGGCAGCCAGGCCCTCTCTGGGCCTTGTTTTCTTCATCTGTAAAATGAGATGTTGAATGTGCTGGCGGTTTGGGAGGGGAGGCCAGCCTGAGAGGGAGCCGATCATATAAACAAGTTCCTAAATACCTGATCTTGATTTTTACGGCCTATGAAATGCCACCACTCCTGCCATCTTTGTCTGGGGAAGCGAGGCCCCTCTGACACTTTTAAACTAGGAAAAGGACTTGCTCTTAGGTTGTGAACTTGGTGGTGAGGGTAAAATGGGGCTGTTTCTGCCCGCAGTCAGTCTGTTAAGGAATACTCTTGACATCCTGCTTTTCCCTTCCTGCCCCCCCAGGTTTCCCAGAGAGCCCCATCCTTAAAATTCATAGCCAGTGCTTCATTTGTAGCACTGACCTTACAGGGAGACCCCCAAAATTTAACGAGCTGCCTCTGCAAGGGTAATGTGACTTTTACAGCCTGTTGAGGGGCAAAGGGAGATTTGCATAATGTTCCAAGGGGGATTAGGTGGCTGGGGGTTGCCATGGCAACCCCACAGGGATGAATTGAGAATTTTTCCTCCTGGCAGGAGTTGGCCAATGGAGTCTGGGAAGGTGGGGGAGGGGGCCGGGGGTTATCTGAGGGGAGGGAGGGGAGGGAGAGATGGAGAGGGGAGGGAGAGATGGGGAAAAGGTTGGTGGGTTGGTCCTACCTGGGATGAATGGACAGTGTTGGGAGAAGCTGTAATTTGAAAAGACTTTCCCTGTTCCATCTACACAAGCAGGCTCTTTGAGGACCATTCCCTGGAGTAGGGGTGGGAGGCGGGCAGAGTTTAATGTGTTTTAGAAACCAAGAAATTAAAGTGAACAAATATTTAAAGATTATTGGATCTTGTTAACAGGAAGCCCGGTGGATGGAAACCGAGAGTCTGAGAAATGAAAGTCTTAGAGGCAGAGAGGGACTTGGCTGTCAGATTTCCAGGTCCCTCCCATGGAGTGGTGTCCACCCGTGTGTGTCTGTAGGGTTGGAGTTGAATGCTCTCCAGGACAGGGTACTCGCTTGCACATAGCACCGAATTTGGTTTTGAGAGCACTGATTATTACCCTGAACCCAAATCAGCCTCATTTATGCAACAGAAGCTGAGGTCCTAGCGCAGGACACCCTGGGACAGGCATGCAGGTCTCTGGACATCGCATTGCCAACTCCTTCTAGGGTTAGTGGCCTAGACACTAACTCTGTCCCTCCCACCCCCCATCCCCACCTCACACCACTCCCTTACTTCCTCACTTAGCAGCCGTATTCCCAATTCCCTTCTTCCCTGGACTCTTGGCAGAAAATGTCTAAGGTTTCTGGTGAGCACAGAAAAGGAAGGTGAGATTCCTTTCAGCGGAGCACACGGCAGGGGCACGTCACACCTAGTCCTCAAGACTCCCTCGCCTTTCATCTGCCCTTGCTGGATAAGGGCTGCCATCCTTATTCTGTGTGAAGGGCATGGGGGCCAGTCAGATGCCAGCCCCCGGCAGCGTCCCTTCCCTCCCCCAGGAGACAGAGCCTCAGGGTCATACCAGGACTGGCCTTTTCTTGTTCCAAGCCCTCCCGGCATAAAGAATTCAGCAGGCTTCCTCGGAAGCATAAATATTTAATGGCGTTGTAGTTATATATAATTTGATCAATATGTCAGTGCTAAAAGGGCCTTTAAGGAGGCTCACCTATCATTGAGTGATCTGTGATGTAAACCTCCCCGGCCCCTCCAGGAGCAGGGGTCATTATCTCCCTGGCTGCTAAGTGGGTCATTTATTCACCCTCTTCTTAAAGAAACCGTGGAACTGTTCTCTCGTTGAGCCTGTACATGGTAGGGATGGAGCGCGGCCTGGGAGCCCCGCCCCGGCTTTTGCTGGAGGCCTCATCCCTCCCTGGACTTCCTTCTCTCTGCTGATAAAACACCCACTTATTTTATTTCAGTGCTGTCTGAGTTTGGTCCGAGGAGAAACTGCCTGGCAAGGAATTTCATCTTGGAGTCCAATAATCGAGGGCCTATCAATTTAGAATTGCCTAGGAAATGCAATGGGATATTTTAAAGTAAAATTGCTTGGATGCATTGTTCTGGAATCTTCTAATATTTGATTGCTGGGTGACTCTGGCACCTGGCCGCTGGCGCTTCCACCTTCTGCACGGCCTCCGACCTCTCCCTGTGCCCCTGTGATGTTACTTCAAGGTGAGATAGACTCGCTTTGAACACCCCAGGACTTAAGTCGGAGAGCTAGGTAAAACCCGATTCAAATTCAGAAACCTCAGAGCAGGCTGAAGTGGCCACCCCAGACATACATGCTGCAAGAAGGCCCAGCCACCAGGGTGTGACTCTTCAGAGGTCACATGGCTTGTCAGACATGGAGCTGGCGAGAAAGCCAGCATTCCATGTGGCTTGGAATATAACTCATGTCTCATGGAGGTATCTTTTCCTCAGCTCATCTTTCTCACACACATCCACAAACGCATCTCCAGAATCACACAGCTCTTTCCAAGAGCCTGCATGGTTGTCCGGTGAAGAAGTCCTTGTTTTAGAAGCAAAAGCAGGAACCCAGGAGCGGCCCCTTGGCTGCCTCACAAAGAGGCAGTAGTTTTTTCCTGCTGAATGAAACACCTTGAGGAGCCCTTTACTGGCTGGCTGCAGCTCCTTTTGAATCATGGAAAGAACCCAGACAGGAGCAGCAGGACGCTTACAGATAGGATAGGATAGGATGTCCCTGCTTTTGCCTGCTCTGTGACTGTTCTGGGCAGTTTGGCTGATGGACACACTCGAATGGTTCGCGTGCCGTGAAGACTGGTCCTGGGGACCAAGCCCCAGCCAGCCCCAGTCTAGTCCACACCATTCAGCATCCATCCACATTTCGAGGTCCATCCACATTTCGAGGTGGCTTGCCTCTTCTTTGCTCGTCCTTTAAACTCATGCTCGGCTCTATTTTTCTGAGCTTTCTGGAAGAATCCCTGTGTCACAGAGCCACTTGGGAGCATTTAGTAATCTCAGACTCTATAAACGATGGCTCTTGGGTCTTATTATCGTCCCCCTGTTTTGGAGGCAATACAATTGAAGCCCAGATGAGGGGAAGGATTTGCCCAAAGCCACACAGGTCATTTCTGTGTGGCTCAGGGTTCAGAACTCTAAAGCAGTCAGGCTCCTCCCGCTCCTTGTTTGTATTTGGCTGAGGTTAGAATGAGGTCTGCATTTTCTAGACCTGATCGGTACCGGCAGTTTAAATACCAGAGAGATGGTCTGGGGGAAGTGGCTGTCAGCTGTTTCTTGAGCAGGCATTTAAAGAAAAGAAAAGCCGAAGACGGGCTGAAGGCTGCAGGCCAGGAGCAAGAGGCTGCTGAGGGTGTGGGCCCAGGGCAGGTTCCAGCTCCCTTAAGTGTCCTGGGTCAAAGGTCAGAAGGATGGGAACTGCAGCAAACAGGAGTGGCTGGGTGTGACTGGAGCAGTGTACTTTGAGAAAGCCCTCTGTTGATAGCAGGATGCTCCAGCTACAATGAGATGATTGTGTGAATGGGAGTTCCTAAGGCACAGTGAGCAGACAGCTCTTGGGGAAATTACACTCGCCCCCTACTAGCCTGTGTTCCGACATTTATTTGCTTAACAGTCTCGATGGAGACGCGGGGCAGATGTTCCTTCTGCAGCCAGAGCCAGTTGGGAGCGCAGACTCCGGATTTCGCAGGATCTCTGTGCACGCTTCTCTGTGTTGAGTAGATTAGTTCCTTCTGAGGAATGATGTTTTTCCACCAGCAAAGCTGCCTTCTTTGAACCACACTTGAAAAGAAACTTTGAAAGGCAGCACCAGGCTCCCCAAACACCTTTTTCCAAAGGAAGCCATCCTCCGGCAGCCTGGCACTCGCCTCCCCCCAGGTTCTCCTCCAAGGCTCTGACTCAAAGGCTGTGGCTTTGCTGAGGCCGAGATGGAGAGAAGAAGGGTGGAGGTCTACCCTGCGAGCCCCAGCTGCCATATTGATAACGGGATGCCTGGCATTGCCAGAAGGAGTTTTCCAACATAGGCTCTAGTTCCAATTTGTGATTTGTGACCTGTCCTGATTGTTGAAGTCACACGTCTTGATTCTTTTTTTCTTTCCTTTCTTGGAAGTGATGTTTAGAGCTTGTTTGAATTGGATCAAATGCTGTTTTAACAGCTGTTCTAATCGGAAATGCTGTCAATTATTAACCCTGACAGTAGTTTTTCTTTCAAAAATGCTTCTCTGAGCTCTCAAAATGTCGAAATTTGGCTTCTTGGTAGGAAGTCGTTTAGTGAAGTTGCTTAATTGCCAGGCGTCAGTTTCTCCATCTGAAAACTGGAGATTTATAGAAAGTGCCTTCCCTATAGGATTCTTGTGAGCTCACACATGTGAAATGCTCAGAACAGCTGGATCTGTGGATGTTAGCTATTATTATTATTGCTGTTAAGAGTGGTTCTGTCAGGCCAACTTTGTATTGCAGAGCTTCCCATCCTCAGTCACCACCCTCAAAAAAATAAACATTAAAAAATTAAAGTCGTTTAGGGAACAGTTTGCCTGTTCATTCTTTGACCCTCTGGTGTATGCTGAGCTCAGGTTTGGATTGGTCTGTGTGCTTAGTTGCCCAGTCGTGTCTGACTCTTTGCAACCCCGTGGATTGTAGCTGCCAGGCTCCTCTGTCCATGGGATTTCCCAGGCAAGAATACTGGCTGCTGCTGCTGCTAAGTCGCTTCAGTCGTGTCCGACTCTGTGTGACCCCATAGACGTCAGCCCACCAGGCTCCGCCGTCCCTGGGATTCTCCAGGCAAAAACACTGAAGTGGGTTGCCATTTCCTTCTCCAATGCATGAAAGTGAAAAGTGAAAGCGAAGTTGCTCAGTCATGTCTGACTCTTAGCGACCACGTGGACTGCAGCCCACCAGGCTCCTCCATCCATGGGATTTTCCAGGCAACAGTACTGGAGTGGGATGCCATTGCCTTCTCCTGGGGATCTTCCCAACCCAGCAGTGGAACCCACTTCTCCCTTGTCTCCTGCATTGCAGGAGGATTCTTTACCACTGAGCCACCGGTTTAGAGATAACTAAGGCTCAGTTCCTGCTTCCATGTGGTGGAGAGACCAGGAGGGCGGTGTCGCCCATGGCAGGGGACAGTCTCAGCTGGGAGGGATGGGATTTACATGCTTTCTCCACCCCCGCTTCCCCCCAGAAAAAAAAATCCCCAGAACCAAGAATAGGGACCAAGGGTGACACCACCTCCCTCCCCTACCCCCCAACCCTATATAGTCCTGACCCATGATGGGCCAGAGTCCTTTCTGCCTCTCAGAGAGGCTGCTCTTCATTGATTCTGGACCCCAGGAGAGAGCCTGAAGGCTGATATCCCAAGCCTCTGAAACATTCCATGTCTTGTTCTGCTGACTCTTGGTTGACTTGTGGGTGGGGTTGGGAGGCAAGAACTGTTCCCTGTGGTGGAAAGGAGAGATGAGAGGGGACTTGCTCTGAGCAACCCAGCCATGGTCACCTTGTAGCCTGGAGGCCAAGCCTGGAACCAGATAGAGCTACATGAATCCCGGCAGGTTGTTCCTCATAACCAGAGGATGCTGGGCTCTGGACCAGGCCCAGCAGGGGAAGATTTCCACCTGGAGGCAGCCTGTGGCCACATGTTTGCTAAAAGATGCGGGCAAGGGGAAGGGGAAGGTTGGCTACTTCTCACTTTGTCCCTTTAGCTACCAGAATCTTGACACTTGACCTGTTTGCTTGAGGAAGTAAGCAACAGCTAGGACTCCTTTATGGGCTTCCCAGGTGGTGACAGTATAAAGCACCTGCCTGCTGATGCAGGAGATGGAGGAGACCTAGGTTTGATCCCTGGGTCGGGGAAGATTCCCTGGGGGAGGGCATGGCAACCCACTCCAGTATTCTTGCCTGGAGAATCCAATGGACAGAGAGAGGAGCCTGGTGGGCTACAATCCAAAGTGTCACAAAGAGCTAGGCATGACTAAAGCGCCTGAGCATGCACACACAGGACTCCTTGATAACCACCCACCCCACCTCCTGGCTGTAGGTCAGCACTTTGCCCACCACTGCCCCTCCCCCCAGTTCTGCCCACACTGAAGCAGGCCCACATCCCCAGCCAGGGGACTCTGTAATATGAAGTCTTGAAACACACATGCAGGGAAACCAGTGAGATTCTTATTGTCTCTAGATTTTACTGGGCATCTATCATGTACCAGTCCCTGCTATGCCAGTCATTTGAGGTAACAGATATTGGACCAGTGAGCTCCCTAAGCTCATTGGTGAGGATGATTTATTTTATTTCTCTTCGCTTTGTGTTTTAAATAAAACTTTCTAGTCTTATTTGGCACATAAACATGTGATAGGTGAGTGTTTATGTTGTTCTGTACAGGTTTGGACTGAGCTGATTGTTTCTAGAATTCCTGACATATACAATTCTGACTCTTATATTTCATCTCCCTTTCCCACTATCAATCAATGTGAGAGAAGAAAAAGTGAAAAGAAATGAGAAGGGACCCTGTTTTGGACGAGAACGCTCTCCACTTACCGAGATTAATAATTTATACAATAGTTGGTAATTGTCCCAGGAGCCTTATGAGTATGAATGATGGGCATCTAGTGGGAGGAGGCCAGGGATGCTGCTAAAAACTCTACAATGCCCGGAACAGCCCCACCCAGCAGAGTTTTATCTAGCCCCAAGTGTGTATAGCAGGGCTTCTCAGGTGGCTCAGTGGTGAAGAATCCACCTGCAATGCAGGAGACCCAGGTTCGATCCCTGGGTTGGGAAGATCCCCTGGAGGAGGAAATGGCAACCCACTCCAGTATTCTTGCCTGGGAAATCCTGTGAACAAGAGGAGCCTGGCAGGCTATAGTCCATGGGGCCGCAAAGAGTCAGACACGACTGAGCACTTCTGTGGATAGCACTGATGCTGTGACAAACGCTACTGTCCAATGTCTTTGCTGAAGTAAAGATCTGTACCCAAAGGTACAGGTGCGGCTGTTAGTCCCCTGGAACTCAGCCAAGGATGAGTTTGGAAACGTGGGGACCATTATTGGCACTGGTTGGTCCAGGATATGAGGGACAGTCTTTCGCACCAAAGACTTGCTTTACCCCCAGTGCCCCATCTAGAGTTTTCCAGGAGAGAGCTGTGATCTGTGATCCCCACCCAGGAGCCCCTGATGCTCTGGACAAGAGGTCTCTTGGAACCTGCACTGTAGCCAGCAGCCCCGGGACATGGGCCCACAAAAGCCCACAGATTCCTAGTCCGAGACCCATCTCTTCACCAACCAGAGGCATCTTCATCAGTGGCTGGGGATGGGTTGGGGTAGGTAGGGATGCTGGCCTGGCCCCACGAATTCTCCTTAGGGCCAGGGTCTGCTTGTAAGCCTTCAGACAGCATTGCTTTTACTTTAAATGCACAAGGATTTCTCATCTGGAGTCATTTGACATGCAGATGATCACAGATTTTTAAAGGCTGTTGTCATGGTTTTGTCTCTGAAAGATTGCTCTGTGCTGATGAGAGCTCTGAAGCCAGCTTTGGGACCTCAGTCCCAGCAGCCTTGGGATTCAGAATGAGATAAGAGAAGCAATTCTGAGACTTGTCTGTCAGTGGTCCTCAGCCTTCCAGTCTGGACTGTTAACCATTTAGCCCCACTCTTTTTTTCTTTTTTTTTAAACCAGTCTTCATTTGAGATGGCTCACATAGAACATGGATGGCAAAAATAGTTGATGTTTTTCTTTCTTCTTTTTAATTAAAAAAAAATTTTTTTTCTTTTGGCCATGCCGGATGTGGGTTGCAACATGCAGGGTCTTCAGTCTTCATTGCCTCATGTGGGATTTAGTCTGACCAGAGACTGAACTTGGACCCCTTGTATTCTGAGCGCAGAGTCTTAGCCACTGGACCACCAGGGAAGTCCCCAGTTGATGTTTTTCTGAATGTGATCTTTTCTGTAGTGTTAGGGGTGGTGCAGAGAATTGATCTGTCTTTCTGTGATCAACTTAGATGAAAGGCTAGGGTTCCGATAGTTATGTCCTGAGCAGCATCTTCAAGAAGGCAAGTCTTGATCTCCCCAGAAGGATGGTGGGATTTCCGGCTGGACAGCACTAGAAGGGTGAGGGATTGGTCTGCCGGGGAGAGGCAGCGGTGGAAAGTGGGGGTGAGGGAAACCCTCTCAGCTGTACATCACTGGGCATGAGACTGGCCCCAGGGAGCACTTGGCACATGCATCCGGGGGTCTTCCCCCACCTCCTGATGTGTCTGGGAGTCTGAGAGTCGGAATTGCAGTTGCCTGTGGGGCCACTGGGCATAGCAATTCCTTCTCATCGCGCTGTGTCCGCTCTTACGAAAGGTTTCGCCGCAGTGGGTGGTGTGGGGGTTGTTCTTGTTTAGCTTTGCATTGTTTTGGTTAGGGTTTCCATTCCAGAGGAGGCAAACTGTATACTCTGAACCAAACATGGAGACCACCTCTGATAGGAAATTGGAGCTCCTGGAAATTGGGTTGGTTGGAGGGAGTTGGAAGGAATTGCTGCACGCTGTGGATTCCACGAGGCCTCCTGGCAGGAGGTCCATAGAGGGTGGAAGGACGGAGCCTGTCAAGGGCCTGTGGTTTGGCGGGGGGTTGCCCTTCCACAGTCTGACATTTTGGCAACTTGATTTATTTGCCTGAGCCTCACGCAGCCTCTTTCCCTTTGCAGACAGAGATTGCAAAGAGGCTGAACACGATCTTAGCACAGATCATGCCTTTCCTGTCACAAGAGGTAAGACCTTCTTTTGCGTTGTCTTCTGTGCCTTGCCAGAGCGGCCCCTGTCCTTCCGTTCATGTGGACAGAAGTCGACAACCTGGGGCTTTACACAACCTCCTCTGGCGTACATGCTCATTGAAAAGGGTTTAAAGGGTTCCCCATCCCCCGTGTCCTGTTTTGGTTAGTGGCCCTGGTCTGCCTCCCGTTAGGACTGTGACCCTCCTCTAGGACTGTGACCCTCCTGTTAGGACTGTGACCCTCCTGTTAGGACTGTGACCCTCCTCTAGGACTGTGACCCTCCTCTAGGACTGTGACCCTCCTGTTAGGACTGTGACCCTCCTCTAGGACTGTGACCCTCCTGTTAGGACTGTGACCCTCCTGTTAGGACTGTGACCCTCCTATAGGACTGTGACCCTCCTCTAGGACTGTGACCCTCCTGTTAGGACTGTGACCCTCCTATAGGACTGTGACCCTCCTGTTAGGACTGTGACCCTCCTGTTAGGACTGTGACCCTCCTGTTAGGACTGTGGCCCTCCTATAGGGCTGTGGCCCTCCTCTAGGACTGTGACCCTCCTCTAGGACTGTGACCCTCCTGTTGGGACTGTGACCCTCCTCGAGGACTGTGGCCCTCCTCGAGGACTGTGGCCCTCCTGTTAGGACTGTGACCCTCCTGTTGGGACTGTGGCCCTCCTATAGGACTGTGACCCTCCTCTAGGACTGTGACCCTCCTGTTAGGACTGTGACCCTCCTATAGGACTGTGACCCTCCTGTTAGGACTGTGACCCTCCTGTTAGGACTGTGACCCTCCTCTAGGACTGTGACCCTCCTGTTAGGACTGTGACCCTCCTCTAGGACTGTGACCCTCCTCTAGGACTGTGACCCTCCTGTTAGGACTGTGACCCTCCTGTTAGGACTGTGACCCTCCTATAGGACTGTGACCCTCCTCTAGGACTGTGGCCCTCCTGTTAGGACTGTGGCCCTCCTATAGGACTGTGACCCTCCTATAGGACTGTGGCCCTCCTGTTAGGACTGTGGTGTTAGGACTGTGACCCTCCTGTTAGGACTGTGACCCTCCTGTTAGGACTGTGGCCCTCCTGTTAGGACTGTGGCCCTCCTGTTAGGACTGTGGCCCTCCTGTTAGGACTGTGGCCCTCCTATAGGACTGTGACCCTCCTATAGGACTGTGACCCTCCTGTTAGGACTGTGGCCCTCCTGTTAGGACTGTGGCCCTCCTGTTAGGACTGTGGCCCTCCTCTAGGACTGTGGCCCTCCTCTAGGATTGTGACCCTCCTGTTAGGACTGTGGCCCTCCTGTTAGGACTGTGGCCCTCCTATAGGACTGTGGCCCTCCTGTCAGGACTGTGGCCCTCCTCTAGGACTGTGGCCCTCCTATAGGACTGTGGCCCTCCTCTAGGACTGTGACCCTCCTGTTGGGACTGTGACCCTCCTGTTGGGACTGTGGCCCTCCTCTAGGACTGTGGCCCTCCTCTAGGACTGTGGCCCTCCTCTAGGACTGTGGCCCTCCTATAGGACTGTGACCCTCCTGTTGGGACTGTGACCCTCCTCTAGGACTGTGGCCCTCCTCTAGGACTGTGGCCCTCCTCTAGGACTGTGACCCTCCTGTTGGGACTGTGACCCTCCTGTTGGGACTGTGACCCTCCTCTAGGACTGTGGCCTTCCTATAGGACTGTGGCCCTCCTCTAGGACTGTGACCCTCCTGTTGGGACTGTGACACTCCTGTTAGGACTGTGGCCCTCCTGTTAGGACTGTGGCCCTCCTCTAGGACTGTGACCCTCCTCTAGGACTGTGGCCCTCCTATAGGACTGTGGCCCTCCTGTTAGGACTGTGGCCCTCCTCTAGGACTGTGGCCCTCCTCGAGGACTGTGGCCCTCCTGCCCCGTGTGGCCCCCCACCCCCAAGCCTCCTGGGCAGGGAGGCCCCACCGCTGACCAGACCTTGCTCCCCCAGCACCAGCAGCAGGTGGCGCAGGCCGTGGAGCGCGCCAAGCAGGTCACCATGACAGAGCTGAACGCCATCATCGGGGTACGTGGACTCCCCAATCTGCCTCTCACCGTGTGTATAGCCCTTTTATTCCTCTCATTTACCATAACCAGAGACAGACCCTGACCTCAGCTGGCCTCAAAGAATGGCGGCCCCAGGGCTCCAGTGCCCCCCGCATCTCATGGGATTGGCCCCACCTGGATATCTTCTCCAGTGGCTCCCCAGTTGCCTCTCAGGCCCCAAGTTAAAGGGGTATCTGCACACCCCAATCCACCCCTAAATTCATCAGCCCCATCCTACCCTGGCTTTTGGTGTCTCCAACAAAGGAGGGGTGGAGGGCTCTGGGATCACCTTGGAGGCCAGCCTGATTTCTCCCACCTCCCTGGGGGGGGGGCTGTCCCTTCCCTGGCAAAGATCTGCCCTTCTTGGGCCTCCTGAGGTCAGAACTGTCTCTGCTGTTCTGTGCTGTGAAGCGTGCTGTGGCATTCGGGTCTGGGCCTTGCTGTCCCGTGCGCTGAGCTGCCTGGCTGAGCATCCATCACGGACCCCTGGCCAGGTCTCCCTGACTGAGTGTGGGTCCCCAAAGGGACTTCAGAACAATATACATTCCAGGGCACCCCCCTCAGAAGTCTTTTCCATCAGTCTGGGGTGGGACTGGGAATCTGTGTTTTTCCAGATCATTCTGCACTGTAGTCCGGCTTGGGAAGCGGTGGACTGGTTGGCTAGGGTCTCTCTAGCCCTTTGATTGGTCTTCACTCCTCTTCTTGTCCTTAAGTACAGTCATTATTTCAAGGTGGAACTAAAGGTGCAGAAAGTTCTGGCTTGGTGGGATGAATGCTGTCTCTGGGCTCTTGATTCTGGGGGGGGAAACCTGGGGCCCTCTGTGCTAGTTCCATTTCTTCCCCTTGGGACCTCAGGCAGATCCTGTCTTTTCTTCACACCCTAGTTTCTGTGTCTGTTACAGGAGAGGGGTGGACCAGCTCATCTCTTTGGGCCAGGACTGCTGGGAGGGCAGGGTCGGAGTGACAGGGCGATGCTGGTAGATCTTCACCCTTCATCATGTCAGTGGGACCCGTAATGGTTACGGGGTTCCGTCCTTCTGGTCTGAGTTGCCTGCAGGGGGCTGGGCAGGGGAGCGTTAGCCTGGTCTGAATCCTGGCAGTGCTGGGGGAGGGGCAGACCCTCACCTTTGTGCAGGAGGAACGGAGAGGAGGCCGGGAAGGAAGACATGAGTGGGTGGTAACTCTTTCTAGCCGGTGATCTGGGAGGCAGAGCCCCCAGCAGGGAAACTATAATATTGTACAGTTTGAGGTCTCCTCGGAGACCACCTAGCCCAGGGTCCTGCAGCCTCTAGGCTCATGAACTTTGAGGCCGGATGGTTTGTGAGGATGCACGGGAGGGTGTTCAGCAGCAGCCCTGGTCTCCACCCACTGGATGCCGGTGACTTCCACACACAGTTGTGACACCCCACAATGTTTGCCAGACATTGCAAAATGTCCCAGTGGGGGACCGGCAGCAGTGCATGAAAAGGCCCAAGGTGGAAAACCACTGAATCAACTGATGCCCTTGCTTTGTGGAGGTGTGGGAGTGCCTCATGGACAGCCAGTCACACAGGGTTCAAGAGCAAAGTCAGGCCAGACGCCCCAGGCTGGCTTTGGGCTCAGGGCTCCTCCCCTGCCACCTCCTGTCCAGTCCAGCCCTGGTGTGGGGCCAGTGTCGTCCTCCTCAGTGGCCGGTTCACAGCTGCATGGCTGTGCTGAGAGTGGTGGACAAGGACGCAGGGTGGCAGGTGCCTTCTCTGAAGTTTCTCCTCTCCCAGCCCCTCACCACCATCCATATTGTAGGCCCAGCTCTCCTGCCCCTGCTGTGGCCACAGTGGGGTCCCCTCTGCCCCCTCACCGCCTCCCCCTTTGGAATTAAAATCCTCTTATGAAAGTAGTTTTTTTTTTTATAAAAGTTCTAAGAAAAGAGTGGAATTGGAGAGAAGCAGCACTGCTTGGATTAGCTCTGCTTCCTTCAAGGAGTATTTAGGAAGCTACGCGTTAGGTCAAGGCAGCTCGAGGCAGATATTGGAATTCAATTAAAGCCAACGAGTGGGGCCTGTGACCCCCATTTTCGAGGTAATTGCTTCTCCAGCTCTGAGTGAACGCAGCCGTCGCCCTGTCATTAAGCGGGCAGTCGTCTAATCGCTGCGCCTGACAGAACCTCACAAGGCCGGAATTATGGACGGGCTCTCTCCAGCCGGGGCATCCTGTGAAGGAGGGAGCGGGAGAGCGGGCTTGTGACCGGCTGACTCAGGAAAGTGATGGGGAGGAAGGGGGTGAGGGGCCCGGAGTCCTGCCCCCGCGGTAAAGGGCAGTGGAGGGAGGGCCCAGGAGGCCCGGACAGCAGCTGGGCCTGCCCCATGGCAGCTGGGTTTGCCCCTCGGCGGGGAGGAGTGGCCTGGCCTCCTGGTCTGGGAGCTGGGGGACCTCGGGCAAGTCACCTAGGTCCTCCAGGCCTGTTTCTCCACCTGTGGAAAGGTGAAGGGCTGGGCAAGTGTCGGATGATGTGCCCGCTTCAGTCAGTCATCTGGGGCTCTCTTGGGCAGGGCGTGGAAGGATTCTGCCTTCGCATCTTGGCTTATGTCAGAGAGAGGTGAGAGATCGGGTATGCGGCGTGCCTGATCACTGGCGTGCTTGCAGTGAGGGGCGTGTTTATCACACGGGTTAGAGGATTTCTAGGGTCTCCCTTCCAGGTGAGAGAGGCCAGGGTCTAGCATCAACTTGGTGTGAGGTGAGAGGGGAGGGAGGGACTGATGGAGGCCCAGGCTTGCTGGTCTGCGGGGCCACTGGGAACTCATGTCCATCTGGGGAAGGCAGGCCTGAAGGTGTGTGTGTGCTCGTGAAGGGCCTACAAAACCCGGTTACTGCAGACGTGATCCACACCCTCTCTTCTTGGATCCAGGTTATTAGGGGATCCTTACACAGTCAAAAGATTCCTGAGCATGGTGGCCGGGGGCAGAGTTTTGTCCCTTGGTCAGCAACTTGCAAAAGGTCTCCCTAGGCAGATTAGACACAGTGAGCTGATGGTGCCCACCACTTCCAGACCTTGCGTTTCAGTTTGCTCCACGCTGGCTCAAAGTCTCTGAACATGGCAGGTGGAGGGGCGCTCACCCCACTTGCTGTTGTTATCCAGTTGCTCAGTCATGTCCGATTCTTTGCAAACCCATGGACTGCAGCACACCAGCCTTCCCTGTGCTTCACTATCTCCCGGAGTTTGCTCAAACTCATGTCCATTGAATCAGTGATATTATCTAAACATGTCATCCTCTGCCACCCCCTTATCTTGCCCTCAATCTTTCTCAGCATCAGGGTCTTTTCCAATGAGTTGGCTCTTTGCGTCAAGTGGCCAACTCACCCCACTTGCCCACTGACAGTTTGGGCTGTATTCCCTTGAAAATTATTAGTGGAAGAGATGTTATAAAGTGTTGATAGCTTTTTTTTTGTACTGGAGTATAGTTGATTTACAACTTTGTGTTTGTTTCAGGTGTATAGCAGTGATTCGGTTATACATATACATCTTTCTATTCTTCTAATTCTTTTCCCATTTAGGTTATAGTATATTGAGTGGCGATCCCTGTGCTATACAGTGGGTCCTTGTCGGTGGTTACTTTTTTTTCTTTCAGGTTAGCTAGGGGAGAGGAAGAGGTAGGTTGTAGCTTGTCACAAATTGCAGAGTGTGCTGAAGCCAGTCCTGAGGTTCTCGCAGTCCCTCCGCAATGCTGATGAGCTGGGTTCGGTTGACAGGGGGACGGATGGTGCAGAAAGGGTACCTTAGAATGAATGCATCCATTTCTCTCAGCTGGGGGCCATGGTAGAGAAAAGTCAGGCTGGGTTTCAGTCCTGGGTCTGGTCTCTTTGGCTTAGCAGAGTCATTTCATCCCCCTGAGCCTGTCCCTGTCTCTGAAATGGAGTAACAGCATTGTTGTAAGCCCCCCGAGCTGTAGCAGAGCACGGAGGCATGATTCCGCCTGGAGCTGGGGGGCCACTTGTGTGGGCAGGAAGTAGAAGGACCAGGCAGAGGTCAGGGCTGCCCTCCTCTCCCCTGGAGGCGAGACGTCTCCGTCTTATACAGCTAGGACATCCTCAGTGGGTCTCGGCCCTGGAAAGGCTTAAGACCACTTCACTGGGTTTAACCCAAATCATGAGCCTGAGAAGCGAAGCATTAAATGAGGTAGCAGAGGCATGAAGCATGATGTGCACAGTCCAGTTACACAGACTTGGCCAGCAAGGGCCTCCCCGTCCGCTTCCCCTGTGAGTGAGTGGTCATATGTTCGTGAGCCCAGGACCTGGGCACTTGGCACCCATGAGGAGGACAGGGACACACGTCTGCCCGCAGAACGTGTTCTCTTGACAGGCTGCTGTTCTGGCATGAACTGTGAAAGGCGAGAGGCGGGGCGCTCACCAGGGGCCTTGCCCGCTATTTGGGGGTTTGAGGGGGATTGTTGACTTCCTTTCACTTCGTGGACAGAGAGATCCTGGTCTTGGAGGGGACAGTGGAAGCTGGAGACGGGCTGCTGCAGAGTTGAGCCCAGCACCTTCTCGGGTGGGGGACTCGATCCCATTTCTCCCCAGTTGAAAACCCTGTCACCTTCCCACTCGGATGTCGCTGTGTTTCCTCCCCTCGTCCTCTGAGGTCGGATAAGTGTCATGGGGACAGGAATGCAGCCTGAGGATGGCTGTGCCCTGCCTGCGACACGGGGATGGAGAGACAGGTGGAACACTGCCAGCTGCCCCGCTGCCGAGAAGGTTTTTTTTTCTCACTCTCTGTCAAAACCAGGATGCTTGTCAGCAGACCCTTGACCCGACAAGCCCTGGCATCTGTCCTCGCCCTGAGAGAGAAGCCTGGGAGGTCGGCTGTCTGTCCTTGCATCCTGGAGCCTGCTGGATTGCTCCTGACCATGCCTTCCATCCATCCAGAGCAGACCTCGGGGAAATTTCTGGCTGTGCAGAGGGTCCTGCTCTTGTGCTTGAAGATGAGAAGTACATGGAAGCTGCCTTTCCTCTGTTGCAAAGAAGACACACCTGCTTCATGGGCCACTGCAGAAAACCACCCTCTCCCTCTTAGAGGCTAAACAACTTTGAAAGCCAGTGTCTTCCGTACAGCCACTGCAATTGCAATTATAGACTGTGTTCCAAGTTTCTGGTGCTGGTTCACTGGTTCACCTTTCAGGAAGCAGGATGCCCCACTGATGTTCCTCGTCCCAACTAACTGTTCCAGCTGCATCTCCATGGGCCTTGCCTCTGGGAGGTGGATGGCTTTAGGATAGACACCTCCACTTTGTTTCTGCCTGGAGTCTCAGGGCAGATCTGAGGGTCAGGCTGCAACCCGGACCAGTGCCCACCAGCAGCTTCCATAAACTTCCCACCAAGAGACATCCCAGGTCTTGAGCGATGGCTGTGGTCCCAGCCTTTTCCCGCTAAACTGAAAAAGGAGCCCTGCAGGGCTAGGAGTGTAGTACCTCAGTTTCCTCATTTGCAAAGTGGGGATCATTAATTTGGGGGTGCATGAGGTTGGCAGTTCGCAGTTTAGTTGAGGAAGAGCAGGTCTCTTAACGTGTTCTCTGTGCTCAGACTTCAGTCGTGTCCAACTCTTTGCTATCCCATGAGCTGTAGCCCACCAGGCTTCTCTGTCCAGGGGGTTCTCCTGGTGAGAATACTGGAGTGGGGTGCCATTTCCTCCACCAGGGGATCTTCCTAACCCAGGAACTGAACCCAAGTCTCCTGTGTCTCCTGCATTGCAGGCAGATTCTTTACTTGATAAGCCATTTGGGAAGCTCTTAATCCCTGATCTCAAATACACGTGTTGCCTCTTGGAGCCGCGTGTCCATCCAGAACGGTGGGCCTTCACTCTATTTTGTTGTCTGTCAGCAGTGGCCAGAGAGCCACGGTTCACATTGACAGGTGAGCTTGTCAGGGTTTCGCTGTCTGTCACCCCCATAAACTCTTCGTGCTCTGGGGCAGGGGGTCTCCTTAGGAACATTCTTTGGATGATGTTGGTAGTTGACCCTATTCCAGCCCCTAAGTACCAGTTCGCCGTCTTTAAAGTGGGCACAATCCTTCTGCCATGTAGTTGAAAGGGTCAGAGATAATATTTGGAAAGGGCCCAGGCATTCATTCAGGCATTCAGTAAATTTCCATTCCCTCCCCTCGTGCTTGTTGAGAGAAAGACGTGTGTTTAACCCTAGGCCCCAGTCATTCCTAAGAAATGTTTCAATCTCTATGAAATATTTGGTCATGGTATAGTCAGCAGCATGGTGCCCATGGTTCTTGACATAGTCTTAAGATTGATAAAGGGTGTTTTGTTTTGGCTGCTGGGGGAGAACAAGGGGACGAGGGGAAAAGAAGACTCTGAGACCAGTGCTTGAGTGAGGTGTTTGGGACGTCCCCGGAGCAGAATCCTTGCTTAGGGATTATTGTCCTTGCTATTGATGGTAGTCGTCGTGGTACGTGCTCAGTCATGCCTGACCCTGGGGCCCCATGGACTATAGCCCTCCAGGCTCCTCTGTCCATGGGATTTTCCGGGCAAGAATTTGGTGTGGGTTGCCTTTTCCTTCTCCATCTATTGATGATAACTGAATTAATACATGTCTAGATTTGGGGAAAGTAGGGGAGAAGGGGGCCCATGGAAAGCCCTCTGGTAAACGTTCGCTATTGTTGAGAGATCACTTAGTGACCTGAGGTCACCCAGCTAGTAAGTGCCAGGGCTGGGGTTTGAATCCAGATCTGTCTTAATTCCAAAGCCCCCCTCTTGTTACCCTGTGTCTGCTCTCCTGTTTAGTGACGTGGGTTCTCATTCCTCTGGCCCCAAACTCTTCTTGATCCCAGGGCTCTTCTGCTGTGTGCTGCTCTTGCTCTGTAAGGCAGGCGTGGAATTCCTCAGAATTAGGGAGTCTTCCCCAGGGTCGGGGTTAAGGGTGGGAGACGCTGGCTGCTGACGTTTGCAGGCATGTGAGCATGAGCAAAACTGTGACCGCTGGGAGCTTAAAAGTGGATCGCCCTCCACAGAGAGGGAGCCCTGATGACTGTGGTTTTTAAATGCATGCTTTATTTATCTTGGGCTGGGAATCATACATTGAGAAATTCTGTCCTGGTTGGGGAGGAGGTGGTGTTTGCCATCATAAATCTTGTGTCTAAATTGCAGTCCATTAACAGACTTCCTCCAGCATGACAGCATGTGGCCTGAGCTGGGGATGAAGCTTTGGGGTGGGGTAGGGGGGCGGTGCGCGTTCCCCTGCTGCCTCCTGGAGGAGCGAGAGGGCCCGGGCCTTGGCCGCCCTCCTGGCTCGGCCGT
Organism: Cervus elaphus; assembly: GCF_910594005.1. Lineage (NCBI taxonomy): Eukaryota > Metazoa > Chordata > Mammalia > Artiodactyla > Cervidae > Cervus > Cervus elaphus. The sequence continues at coordinate 83,227,063 of NC_057826.1, forward strand.
GCTCACCACCCACTTCATTGCAGCAACAGCAGCTCCAGGCGCAGCACCTCTCCCATGCCACACACGGCCCCCCGGTCCAGCTGCCACCCCACCCGTCAGGCCTCCAGCCTCCAGGGATCCCCCCAGTGACGGGGAGCAGCTCAGGGCTGCTGGCGCTTGGCGCGCTGGGCAGCCAGGCCCACCTGTCAGTGAAGGACGAGAAGAACCACCATGAGCTGGACCACAGAGGTGCGACCCGGGGCCGGGGCGCGGCTGGGGTGTGGGCAGAGGCTCTAGAGGCCCTGCTGTGGGCAGACACAGCGAATGCTATCACCCTAGGACCAGGAGTTAGCACGCCTTGGAGCCATCCATCAGTGAAGTTCCTGGTGTGTGGAAACCAGAGCCCCATCCCCCAGGCCCACCCCCCCAATCCCTGAAGTGTACCCACTCTTCTCTGCCCTGGAAGACATCTGGTCCTTTCATCCTGGAGTACCTTCTCATCTTCCTAGCTACATCCTGCCCACTCTCCAAGGGTCAGCCCCAGTCCCATTCTTTCAGGCGGCCCTCCTGGCCAAGCTGAGGGTTTTTTCAAATTCCCAGAGGAGTTTAAGAGTCGGAGTCCCAAGACCTCTGTTGCCATCATCATTTATCCTTCCCTGGAAAACGTCTTATCCTCACAGAGATCATTAGCCCTCTGAGGACTAAGGCCAAGTTCCCAGGTGTTTAACCCATAGAGGGTCCTTGGAAAAGGTACCCAGTTGACTCTCAAGTAAAGACTTGTTAGGGGGCTATACACTACATAGAGACGGTGCTGGTGCTGCTGCAAGGAGAAGATTAGGAAGATGGGGAATAAGAACACCCCCCCCACCCTTCACTCAGCCCTTCCCACAAGGAAGCTTAGGGCATCAGGACGGCTTAGTTTTATCGGGATGGGAAAGGGCCTGGCTTCCTAGCAGACCCTTTGCAAATAGGACCACTTTGTGTGGTCTGCCCTCAGATGTTTTTTTCTAGCTTTATTGATATGCAATTGACGCGTAACATTATGTTTAAGGTGTACCATGTGATGGTTTGATTTACGCTTAGATATTTACTGGGGCACATGCCAATGCCTTATGGGCACCGGGGCCTTGGAGTGTCACCATCCTGCCCAGGCCGGGACTGGGGAGAGTGGTAGCAGGTCCTGGGAACTGAGACTAAGATTTTTGTCTCTGCCTTAGGATGATCCTCCCGGCAGAGGAAGAGGGCCTCTCCGCAGCAGACAGGAAGATCAGGGAGCTAGTGCTTGACTGGGCAGATAATCAGAGGCCTCTGCTTCCAGGGGCTTCTTGGCAAAGAAAGAGAAGGGTGATAATTAATAAAAACACCATACCAAAAAACCATTCCCATAATTAATTTAAAAAAAAACAATAATGTTCTCAACTCTCAGATCCTATAGATATTTTACATAGCACGATACTTCCTAAGCTTGTGGCTTTAAAAACTGCTGACCAGTAATCTTGGCACCTTTCTCAGCATGGCAGGGAGTGCTAGGCCAGAGAGCCCCCTGCAGCCCCACCCAGGCCTGGTGGCCCGGCAAAGCGATGGAATTGGGGCGGTTAATTTCCAAACTGAGAGACGTCACCTAATGGCCCTGCCTTGGCTGACCCGGGGTGACTCAGAGAGCCAGGCCACTGCCCATTTTAAAACCCGTGAGCTAGCAAAGCGTAAAGCCAGCTGGACGAGACTGACCTTGCTTTCTTTTTGTTTCTCTGTGTTGTGGGACCCGACCCTCCTCCTTTCCTGGCCTTCTGTCCCCGAAGAGAGAGAATCCAGTGCGGTAAGTGCTGGCACTCTGGGGCCTGTTGGGTGCGTTTGGGGTGCTGGGAAGAGGGGGTACCCTGTGTGGGCTCCTGGGAGGGGCAGGTATTGTCATGAAATAAGAGCTGTCGTCACCTGTTGATTGACCTTCACTTGGGCAAGCTTTTATCTCTCCAGGCTTTAGGGCCATCATTTGTCAAATGAAGATTTGGGCTAAGTGAGTTGTAACTAACCCCCTTTTCATATAAGAGGTGATTACTGGAGAGGTCAGCCGGCCAGCCCTGAGTCCTCCAAGGCGGGTTGTGGAGTCACGGGGCTGACCCCAGAGCTCGGGACCCTGGTGTCCCTCTCTCATTTGGGGCCAGAATGCCTCCCTGTCCCCCAGGTTGGCTGTCTCCTATATGATCCTGTATCCTCTTCCTTTCCTCCCAACACCTGAGGTTTCTCCCTGTTGCAGGCTTTAACTTGGTTTAAGAAGTGCTAGCAAGCGAGCATTAAGGCCAGGCTGCCTGCGTGTCTGCCAGCTCTGAGATTTGCCGTAAATCTTTCTGATCACACTGAGGCTCAGAGGTTCTGTTTCAAGTGAATAAGCCTTCTGAATAAGCGCAGTGGAGTCTGGATAAAAAAAATCCTCCAGCGATTAGCAAAGCTATTTTATTCCTCATCGCTGTCCTTGTATCTGGGGCCATCTAATCTGTTAGGATGGCTTTGGTTATTACCTCGTGTTAAGTAGGACTTGGAAGGTCAGGCAGTTAACTAACCATCTAAACAGCAGCTTCCTCGGGTGGCTTCTCCATCTCGACCCACGTCCCCTCCCCAGCCCTCCACTGGGCTGACTCTAAACCTCCCATCAGCCGCAGTGCTCACGTGTGTCCCCTCTCCGCTCGCCCCGTGTGCTCAGAAATCCAGGCCATTTGGGCCCAGGAATGGCTAGGTGCATAAGAAAGGAACAGCTGAGGCTGCAAATCCATTTTGATTGCTTTCGTGTTGATCCCAGGAGGTGGCCTTTTTGGAGAGGTAGTTTGCCTAGACAGGAAGAGGGCTGGGCTGGACACCTCACGGCCCAGCCTGGTCCCGGCTTCATGGGACATTGGGTAGCCGTCTTGGCCTCTCCTGGCCTCAGTTTCTCCATCTGTAATATGGGAATATTCCTACTCAGCCAGCCTCTCTGCTTAGTTAGGAAGACCCCACTTAGCACAGGACCCAGGATCTTAGCACAGGATCCAGCACCCAGCTTACCTGCTTACCATGGACTTGCCACAGAGAGCAGTGGCTGCCCAGTCCCTTCACTGCCTTCACACGTCCTCATCATCTCTCTTGGCCTTGGCTTTGCGCCCTCTCTGTGAATGCTTTCTGCTAAAGAATCCCACGAGGAGCCCACAAGATCTGGGCTCTTCACAGTGCTCGCCGACGTTGAAACTCAGGGCAGAGGGGCCCCTGGAGAGTTCGATGGAAATGAATGGGGTCGCCGTCCTTGGCCGGGAGGGCTGTGGGCTGGTCACCCGGGGGGGCAGGCGGTAGGGGCTTACACGTGTACGCGCAGCCGTGGTGTCGGGCGGAGCGGGGGGAGTGGAAACGAACGTAAGCCCTTTGGAAACCAGGTTGTCAACAGATGAGGAGGCCCTGGCAGGAAAGACAGGGCCATGTCAGAGTGGGAGGGGGGCCGACTGGCCGGGCTGGAAGCTGTCCCAGAGGGGTTAGTCTGGAGTCCAATTAGAGGTAGCTTCATTCATATTTCCTTGCCTAGCCGAAGCAATAAAAAATACTTAGTTTTTTGGCCGCCTGCCAGCCAGAGGCGGGCTGGATCGATGCCGCTAAACGCCTGACATGACTCTCCTCCGGTAGCAGCGAGGGTTTGCAGCTGACTGCAGAAGAAAGAACCCGCTGTTCTCCAAGCCGCGGCCTGGGTCGTGGGGAGAAACAGGAGCGGCCTCACGCCCCCTCTCCTCGCTCCCCACGCGAGAGCAGAGGGGCTGGGAGCGTTTTCTGCTTAGCACGGGGTGGCTGCCGTCGGAGGAAATGAAATGAAATGACGGTGATTTTTCTGCCGGCGCTCGCCGCGGCTAATTGAATTGCGGCTGTGCGCACACCGCTGCCGCGCCTGCCCAGCTGCGGGGAAGGTTGAAGCTGCACTTCCATTATAACCTCCATATTTTCTTCAAGGCTTGATAACTCTGCCATTTTAATTTGCTTCAGGCAGAAGCTTGGCAGGGAAGGGCTGCCCAGAAACCGGCTTAGGGGAGGAAATGAAGTTCTGCGGCTCCTTCCCGCACCGCTTCCCCCAGAACACCAGCCCCTGCCTCTGGGGGAAGTGCGGAGACTTTCCGTCTGCCTCTGGAGGGCCTCCTCCTCATCCCTGCAGGTCCCCATGTAGGCTTGTCACACACCCCGGGCATGGGGATGAGGGTGGACTGGACTTTGCTCCCTGCCCTGCCCCAGCTGAGTGGTCAGCTGCTGGAGAGGCAGGGACTGCATCTTGTTCATTCGTCCACACCTGCATGCATCCCCAGGCCTGATCCAGGGCAGGTACCCAGAAGAGGGTGCTGAGTGATGCGGGGGAAGGTGTGGTGCAGTCTCTTGTTGTGTTATTCTTGTTTAGTCACTCAGTCATGTCCCACTCTTTTGCGACCCCATGGACTACAGCTGCCTGGTTCCTCCCCTTCATGGGATTCTCCAGGCAAGAATACTGGAATGGTTTGCCATTCCCTTCTCCAGGGATCTTTCTGACCCAGGGGTTGAACCTGTGTCTCCTGCATTAGCAGGTGGATTCTTTACCACTGAGCCACCAGTGTAGTCTCTTAGGAAGGAACAAACCTCAGTGGTCCCCTAGAGGGGGTTGTGGTCTCTTTCACTTGGCATAGAGGTTTGCTGGCAGGTACCCCTGCCCATCGCACCTCCCTGCCTGCTCCCTGCCCGGTGTTGGAGGCCACGTGATGCCTGTCGTCCCTAGTCACCCATCGCACCACCAGCTGGAGTCCTTCTCTGAGAGAAGCTCTCAACTTCCAAGGCCACTCCATCCTCAGACCCATTGGCGGGTGTTTCTCCTGCCTTACCTTGTTAGCCCACCTTCCCTCTTCCCAGGCCTTAAATTTCAAACTCTTCTCATCCTCACTTGCTTTGTAGTTGAAGGGAGAGCTCCTGAGTCCTTTCCAGGCATAAAAACCTTGGGTTTTCTTCAAGTTGCCTCCCGCTGGGGGACCCTGGGCACGTTTCCCATCGTCTCGGGGCCTGGATTTGGCCATTGTCACAGAGGGGAGGGGAATTCTACCTGCCTTCTATGCCTTTTGCCATCTTCGGAGGGAGAGGCTTCATGACGTTGTGTTTTCTGCTTCATTGCAACCCTGGTGTTTCTCTATAGGTTGCGGGAGGCCACGCCATCACAGAAGGGCATTCACACAAAGTGCCCCATTGCGTACCTACACTGGGGAGGCCTGTTGGCGCCTGGCAGTTCCCCTGCCTGTCAGGTTTAGCAGATGAAGTATTCTGCATAGCCCCAGTTTGTCAGCTCAGATCCGTCTTCAAGACTCCGTACAAATTCAGCTATCCATTCCTTGAGGCCAGATGGGTGGAAGAGGAGATAGGTGCAACCCCCACCTTCATGAAGCATACAGGCTCATAGGCCAGAGGCCAACGGCTCGTGCCAGGTTAATTATCTAACAGCAGCGGCGTTGCTACAAAAGAGAATTGTCATGCTCTCAGGGCCTCTCCTAGAGGAACCAAATCTGGGGAGTTGGGAAGGCGTCCCTCCCTGGTGAGGCTCTGATGGAGCCAAGACCCGCAGGACACACGACACCTCAGTTGACCTTCTGGGTCACCCCACTTAGCTATATTGATGCATGAATGAGATGTTCACGCTAAGTCTCCCCCTTGCTTCCAGAATAACTCAGTGTCGCCCTCGGAAAGCCTGCGAGCTAGTGAGAAGCACCGGGGATCTGCAGACTACAGCATGGAAGCCAAGAAGCGGAAAGCAGAGGAGAAGGACAGTTTGAGCCGATACGTATGTCTGGGGGCTCCGCGGGGGTTTGTGTGGGGTTGGCCGGACTGAAGGAAGAGCCCTCCCCCGCCCCAGGACCTGGTCCATGTGGGGGTGGAGAGGTGGCCCACGGGGGAGGGCAGGTGGCCTGGGCATGGGAAGCCTGCACAGATCCATGCGCTCTGAGCATGTGGGCCACAGCCAGAGAGTGAGCAGAGAGGTCTCCCTGGGCTCTGTGGGGTCTGGGGAGAGTTAGGGGCCCCTTCCTAGATGGGCCAGCAACCCCGTTCCACCATCACGGCCCCCCAGAATCTGTGGTCTGCTCTAGGGGCCCTCTCTCATACTTTAACCCTGCAGGTGGTCATGGTTTCTGCGTGTGCCAGGCTGGGCAGAGGGCAGGGGGCAATGCGGTGTGGGAGCCAGTGCCTTTGGGCCCAGCCCTTCTTGTCCAGCCACTTGGCTGCTCTGGGGCTTTGGGCATACCACTCAGCCAAAACCTTAGCTGCGTTTCTGGGAGACGAGGCTAATCACCCCTCCCACACTGTGATGGACATGAGGGAATGAGACCAGCGCACTTAGAAATGATGGCGGATGTCAGGCCAGCTGGAGAGAGGTGTCTGGCTCCAGAGGGACAAGTTAAAGGGAGCTTAGAAATATAATGGGGCAGGTGTGGGTGAGGCTGCCAGTGGCTGTGGGAGCCGAATGACCCCGGGGCCAGGAGGCTGCACCAGCAAAGAGGAGGCCGCCACTGGTGGGGCTGAGTGGGGACAGTGTGGACTTTGGGGTTTGGCTGAAGTTCAGCTCCTGGCTGGTGGAAATGGGATGGTTTGGGCTCCGTCTGGGGTGGGTGTGGTCTCTCATTGGCTTCTCTCTCCATGCAGGACAGTGATGGGGACAAGAGTGATGATCTGGTGGTGGACGTTTCCAATGAGGTGAGGGCAGTTCCCGGTCGCAGGGTGGCTCTTTGTGTGGGGAGTTGGAGGTGGTTCCTGTCCCGGGTGGGAGCTGTTGTGTCTCGGCTATTGCAGCATTATCGGCAGCCCCAGCCGGGTTTGAGGCCTTTGGATGGGGGGCATCAGGTTGGTCAGGAGGAGGAAGACAGGGCTTGGCTGCTTGGTGGCTGGGGAGTCGTTCACATCGCTGGGTTACTAGGATGGGTCTCCAGAGAGAGAGAGAGAGAGAGAGAGAGAGAGACCTCTGAAGATCCCAGTGGAGGGCCGGCTCCCCTGGTCCTCTAGGTCAGCTCTATTCTCCCCACCATCCCTGGGGTCTGGGGGTGGTGAGCCCCATGGGTCAGCCTCAGCTGGGAATGAGGAGCTAGAAAGGATCTACACGAAGTCAAGAGGGCCAGCTGCCCAGCATGCAGTCCTGAACTCATGTTCAATCTTGAGCAGGTTCTACGTACCCACCCACTCTGTCCTCTGTCCCCCCGTCTCTGGGATGAGAAGGGGGTCAGATTAGGTCGTTAAGAGCCAGTTGCCTCCACGTGGGACCAGAGAAGACTCAGGCTCGTCATAGCTCTTAGCACATCTCTGCCTTACTTGTGTCCTTAGGACCCTGCGACACCCCGTGTCAGCCCGGCACACTCCCCTCCTGAAAATGGGCTGGACAAGGCCCGTGGCCTGAAGAAGGACGCCCCCACCAGCCCCGCCTCGGTGGCCTCCTCCAGCAGCACGCCCTCCTCCAAGACCAAAGACCTTGGTCATGTATGTGGGGTCTGCCCCTGGCACCGCAGACACTAGGAGAGGGCTGGGGAGGGTTGGGGCAGAGGGAAAAAGTTCTGGGAAAAGGGCTGGACCTGGAGTGCTGCTGATTAGAAGGTGAAGGGGTGGAGCAGAAAGCACATGGATTGGGCTTGGCCTGGGTTCACGTCCTGCCTATATCACTCACAGGCTGAACCCTGTGCTTACTGTTTCTGAGCCTCAGTTGCTGCATCTGTAAAATGGGAGCAATGAGCACAGTCCCTGCCAAACAAGATTGGGCAAGAATGGAGGGGCTGTGTGGCAGAAGATTTGAGAACTAGGCCTCATGTGGTGCCCAGCTCTTGGAGAAAGGAATCTTCATAGCTTCCCTTGGTCTCTGTGTTTCCCCCTTGCAGAATGACAAATCCTCCACCCCTGGACTCAAGTCCAACACGCCAACCCCGCGGAATGATGCCCCAACTCCTGGCACCAGCACGACCCCGGGGCTCCGGTCGATGCCAGGCAAACCTCCAGGCATGGACCCGATAGGTATAATGGGTAGGCACAATGGGGCTGAGCTGACTGTGCTTGAGGGGAGGGCTTGTGCGGGCCGGGGCTGGAGCTGCACAGATGGGCCAGGGCACCAGGCAGGGAGTCAGAGTCAGGGCTGTCCCAGGGCCTGTCTCTGCGGGACTTGGTCAGGTTTGACACCGAGGTGAAGGCCTGCTGCTTCAACACTCACGTCAGGGCTTACTGGGGCCACTGTTGAAATCAGCGTGTGGAAGGAGCTTCAGACAGCTCGGGACACCATCAGTGTCTGTCTGCCTTTATTGTTAGTTCTGTGAGATTCTGAAAAATGCTCTTCTCTGGGACTCTGAGTCCTGCTCTATAAAAAAAGGCGGGCACATCTCTCACCTCAGACTTTCTTGGATGTGAATATGGGGATCTCTGGTAGGTGAGCTCAGCCCAGCAGGACTGCCTGGAGTGGATAGCTTGAGAACACAGGAAAGATTGCTTCTGGGCCAGAGGCAGCCTGGTGGCCTGGGCTTTTGCTGGATGAAAGGGGTGGGACCCTCTCCCCTTGGCGGTACATGCCAGCTTACGTCCGCCTCCTTGCAGCCTCGGCCCTGCGCACACCCATCTCCATCACCAGCTCCTACGCCGCGCCCTTTGCCATGATGAGCCACCACGAGATGAACGGCTCCCTCACCAGCCCCAGCGCCTACGCAGGCCTCCACAACATCCCGCCCCAGATGAGCGCGGCTGCGGCCGCCGCCGCTGCTGCCTATGGCCGATCGCCAATGGTGAGCTTTGGAGCTGTACGTAGACCTTTTGGCTCCTTTTTGTGGGGGGCGGGGGGGGGGGCTGGGAAAGGAGTTGGAGGGGAGTTGGAGTGGGTCAGAGAGACCCTTCCTATGTGCAGAGGGTGCCCTCTGGGTCCAGTGACCAGGCAGCTGCCTTGGGGGAGAGTGTTCATGAGGAACCAGAGGAGAACACTCTTGGGGGTCACAGACCTGGTTCCCACCCCCCGCCCTTTTGTCACCATGGGACCCCAACCAACAGAGCCTCCCTGGGCTGCCCCTCTCCATCTGGGAAGTGGGCTTTCACCCGTCTTTCCGGGCTCTCTGGGGTGGGAAATCCCACGGTGATTTCACAAGGCAGGGGCTTGGCCCGTGGGGCTGCCCGTGTGTTATACCAAGGTGTGTCTGCTGTTACTGAGAGGGCCCGGGCCTTGTTGTCGCTGGAACAGGGGGCTCTGCTCTGCTCACCATCTCGGGCTCTGAAGAGGCCGTGTGGTGCTGGTGGGACAGGACGTGGCGGGGGAGGAAGCTGGGGCTGGGGCGTTGTATAGTGGGGGACGGAGAGCGGCACCCCTCACTAAGGGCTGGCCTTGTCTTGCCTTACAGGTTGGCTTTGACCCTCACCCCCCCATGCGGGCCACAGGCCTGCCCTCAAGCCTCGCCTCCATTCCTGGTGGAAAACCGTAAGCCTTGACTACTTATTTTCTGCTTGTTGGGGAGGGCAGAGAGCACACCACCCACCCACCCATCCCCTGCCCTGATGGACCTCCCCTGGGGAAACGTGTCTGCCCTTCTAGGGGTACCCCTGAGCCAGGTTGCAATCCCATTGATGGCTGCCTGGATGCACTCCTGATTGCCCCCAGGCTCCCTCTGAAAGAGGAAGGGGAGGGGGTTTGGGGTTGAGGTTGTGATCCCTGGGCTCTGAGAAGGGAGGAACGTTTCACATCCGGATTCCATGGATCCTCCCTGCCCTGGGGTTCCTGTGGGTTCTAGCCGAGGTGGCACTCGTGTGACCTGGAACAGCAGGCGGGCCACACTGGCTCACCCCAGCTCTCATGTGTACCCTGTGATTCATTTAGGGTTGGGGGAGCAAACAGATTTTCTTCCCTAGTACTACTGGCTCCTAGAGGAGGGGTGGCATTCAAGCTGGGGCCTTTCCGGGGTCAGAGTGCTAGGGATTGTATAGATGGTGGGAAAGGGTATTCCAAGGCAATGAGGGGTCAGTGGCCTGGTTTGGAGCGAGGATCTATAAGCAGGGGCAGAAGTCAAGGCAGGACTATGAAGCTGTCTGTGCCCTGGTGGAGCCAGGTCAAGGAGGTTGGGGTTACCATGTTTCCTAAGATCAGGGCAGGGGACACCTGGAGGCAGGCAGGCCAGGTAGGGGATAGGGCCAGTCAGGAAACTGTTAGAGGACTGGAGATGGCAGAAACGTGGTTCTCCCTCTTTCAGAGCCTACTCTTTCCATGTGAGCGCCGATGGGCAGATGCAGCCTGTGCCCTTCCCCCACGACGCCCTGGCAGGCCCTGGCATCCCCAGGCACGCCCGGCAGATCAACACACTCAGCCACGGGGAGGTGGTGTGTGCGGTGACCATCAGCAACCCCACGCGCCACGTCTACACAGGAGGCAAGGGCTGCGTGAAGATCTGGGACATCAGCCAGCCAGGGAGCAAGAGCCCCATCTCCCAGCTGGACTGCCTGGTGAGGATCCCGGGGCTGCGGGCATCCCTTCTAGCTATTATAGGAGAGCGGGCATCCCTTCTAGCTGTTATAGAAGAGCGGGGCAGCTGGGGCCTGGGGCGGTACCCCATTGACCTGGCCAGGGGCAGCCCTGTATCGACTGGGAGACTTTGGGCAACCTGGCAAACCTCTCTGAGCCCTGCTTTCATTGTCTGTAAGGGGAGATGATGCTGGTCTCCAGGGGTTTGTGAAGAAATGAAAGTTTAAAAAGTCACAAGTGAGCAGTGGGGTCGGCCTGGTGGCCGCGAATAAGGGCAAAAAGTGAGCAGACGTGGCGAGGGTGCTCGGTGTTGCTGGACGGGACTCTCGCAGTTCCCCGGGAGGAGGGGTGGGTGGTGCTGAACGCTGCCCCCTCCCCCTTCAGAACAGGGACAACTACATCCGCTCCTGTAAGCTGCTCCCCGACGGGCGCACGCTCATCGTGGGCGGCGAGGCCAGCACGCTCACCATCTGGGACCTGGCCTCCCCCACGCCACGCATCAAGGCTGAGTTGACGTCCTCGGCTCCGGCCTGCTACGCCCTGGCCATCAGCCCTGATGCCAAGGTCTGCTTCTCCTGCTGTAGTGACGGCAACATCGCCGTGTGGGACCTGCACAACCAGACCCTGGTCAGGTGAGGCACAGGAGGGAGCGGGGGTCCTCATCCTGGGGAGGCCGTGCTGGCCGTGTCTGGCATCGTGGCTGTGACTGGCCTGTCTGAGGTGCTGGGGTGTGGACAGGATGGCACAGGCAAGGGCACCCAGGTGAAATGATGGCTTGTGCCAGGTGCCTAGCACAGGCAGACGAGGGAGGGCTCTGTGGATCAGGAGCTTGCACAAAGCTCTGGGGAGAGGGGGCCTGGAGCAGACCTGGTAGGGCAGAACTCTCAGATAAGTTGAGACTCGGAGAAACGTGGGGAGAAGAAGAGGCGTCCAGCCCGGAATGGAGGAGCTTAAGTGTGGGGCCTCAGGAGCAAAGCTGCTGGGTCTGAGTCCTGCCTTCCTGTGAGCTCATGCAAGTACCGGCCCTGGCCGAGATGCTCGAGTGGAGTGGGAGAGAGGCCCTGGGGGACCGTGGACCACAGTTTACTATTCTTCTGGGACAGAGTTGGCATCTCCCTGGGACAGCTGTCAACATAGCAGTCAGTGCTTCCCTGGGGCTTACCCTCACCCCTGCCTGGCCTTCCTAGGCAGTTCCAGGGCCACACGGACGGGGCCAGCTGCATAGACATCTCCCATGATGGCACCAAGCTGTGGACGGGAGGCCTGGACAACACCGTGCGCTCGTGGGACCTGCGGGAGGGCCGGCAGCTGCAGCAGCATGACTTCACCTCCCAGGTGTGCGCCTGAGACCCCGCCTCCCCATCCACTGGAGCAGCGTGGGGCCTTCCCTCCCTGGGTCTCAGGGGCTGGTTCAGGGGAACAAGGGGTCCTCACACGTAATCACTGCAAATGGACCTGAGACCAACCTGAGTCATCTGGGAAGGCTTCCTGGAGGAAGTGGCCATGAAATAGAATCCACAAGGCTTTGGAGTTGGTCGCACTTGCCCCTGCTGCTCAGACTTGACTCCCAGCTCCTCTGCCATCGAGCATTTGGCCTCAGTTTTCTCATTCACGGGATGGGAATAGTCATAGCTACCTCATGGGTCTGGTGTGAGCACCTGAAATGGTCCCTCTGAAAGCCTTGGCTATAAGCCTGGGTATAGAAAGCATTCTATAAATCCTAGGTACTATCTTTTGTTATTGTATTATTTGTGTTAATGTTTTAATCTTGCATGTTTAATACATTAGTGTTTTATTTACTCATATCTTTCTTAAGGAAAGGTAAAAGTCACTGAGACTTAGAGAATAACTTTGAAAGTGAAATATCTGTGTCATCCCTGAGTTTGAATGCTGGCTCTGCTACTTTACTTTCTAGAGTCAGCAACCTCTCTGAGCCTCAGCTTCCTCACCTGGGAAGTTGATTGGGGATAAAACACTATTCCCTTGAGGGGGAGAGAGGGGGCCTTCGCATTGCACACGACAGGTGGGGAGGTGCCGGGGGAGGGAGTCAGTAAGACAGCCCACAGGGTTCCTGAGCAGGGCCGTGGAGGAGCACCCCTCCTCTCCGTCCTGGCCCCCCTTCAGCCGCCCCCACCGTGGTTTTGGAGAATGCCGATCTCTGTCCTCCCCTCCTGCGCAGATCTTCTCGCTGGGTTACTGCCCCACCGGGGAGTGGCTGGCCGTGGGCATGGAGAGCAGCAACGTGGAGGTGCTGCACCACACCAAGCCCGACAAGTACCAGCTGCACCTGCACGAGAGCTGCGTGCTGTCCCTCAAGTTCGCCTACTGCGGTGAGCCGGGGCGCGGGGGCCTGGGCAGCAGGGGCTGGGGGGCGCCTGGGGCGCGGGGGCCTGGGGCGCGGGGGCCTGGGAGCAGGAGCCTGGCCAGCCCTCCGTGCAGGGACGCAGCTCAGAGCTCAGACGAGGGCCGGAGCCCCCCTAAGTGAGCACGGTCTCAGCACCAGCCTCCTGACCCAGACCAGTACCCCCATCCCGCCCCGCATCTGAGGATGCAGATACTGCCTCAGGGTACCGGACGCCTGTGACGCCAGGCCGGAGCCAGACCTTGCTGGCCGGGGCAGAGGGGTAGTATGCCCAGCCCCGCGGGCAGTGCCTCCAGGCGGTTTGGACCGTGGGCTTCGGTGGCCACAGCTCTGGACTGGAGTTTGTGCCGGCCCACTGACTAGCTGTGTAGCTTAGGACGGTCCCAGCCTCTCTGAGCCCCAATAGGTCTTTATGGACCAAGGAATAGCAGGCACCCCCCAGGGCTTCGGGAGCCCTGGAGCTTTAACGCAGGCGAAGCTCTGGTGACATTCCTGCAGAGACCCACCGCCTTTGGCTGGATCTCCAGCCGCTTGGAGCTTCGCCATCCCCAGTACCTCCTGCCATCTTTCAGTAGTAGAATCGAGATGGGTCAGTTGAGCTTGGTGGCTTTAAAAAGAATTTTCTGGGGAAGTGTAATCCCTATGATTAACTGCAGATCCTGCCTTTCTCTGTCCCAGCCTGCCCACCCCTCCCCTTGATTGCAGAGAAAGGCAGTATCTGAGTGTCCGTGTGTCTGTGTGTGTGTGGCAGGGTAGTGGGGTGGGTGTCTTGATTACAAAACGCTTCTCACAAGGGAAGAGTCAGCCCAGCGCTGGTTAGTGGGTCACACTGCGTTTCCATGATGGCTGGCCATGTGTGGGGCGGGTCTTGCTTTAGAGGGCAGCCGCCCACAACCTGATGTTTCTTTTGCCTGCAGGCAAGTGGTTTGTGAGCACTGGGAAAGATAACCTTCTCAACGCCTGGAGGACTCCGTATGGAGCCAGCATATTCCAGGTACTACCCGCCCTCCAAGTGCCCCTCTTGATTCTGCTGAGAGTCCAGGCCTGGCCACGGTGATGGGGCAGGGATAGGGGATGCAGAGCAGGACTTGCCCTGACCCCCACCTGCTGGGGGTCCAAGACGGCTTCTCAGCAGCGCGGTTTTGGACTTGGGCACATCAGCGGGACCCATACTCTGCTGCTAGTGGCGTCTGACCGATTGGGGCGAGGGCTTTTAGCAGGGGCTCTTGTAGGATTTCTAGAGCAAGGAGGAATAAAAACATGCTCTTGGCTCTGGCCTGCACGCTGAGCCCTCACAGGAGGTGCACCAGGCATGTGAGCAAACTGGGAAGCTTTTTTTTTTTCTGAGCTGTGTCATCTGGTTTCAAGTAAGTTGAGGTATGGGGCCAGAGAAGGATCCAGAAGGAGGTGAGAGAGGGGGAAGAGGCTTTTTGTGAGTTTTCAAAACCTGGGACCTGATGCTGCACTCTCCCTCGCTCACTTGTATACACTCACACAGAGACACACACACAAAGTCATGCGTACATACACATAGTCACACGCACTTGCTCTCCGAGTCAGTAAGACACTCTTGATGCAGTCTGGAGATCTGGCATCTGGTGCATCACACATGTAACTTTCAACAGTCTCTGGTTACACTGGATGTTCAAAGTTTAGGTGCAAGTCCTTTTTTTTTTAGCTCACCAGACTGAGGGCCTGGCCCACTGATACCGGCTCCCAGCTCAGAAACGCTTCTTCCTGTTTGTAAACTCGGGATGCAAAGCTCACACTCAAGTGCTCTGTTTTGCTGCTCGGAGCTGACTGTAAAGATCACATCTGGCCCAGTTAATGAGCTTTTCCTTATGGGGAAGCAGGTAGAAGGGGCCCCTCTAATGGGAAGGGCTGTGTTTGAAGGCCTCGCAGCGTGCGCTCCAGGCTGGGCAGAGGGCGGGTGAATTCAGAGAGCACCGAGAGAGTGCTGAGTACCCAAAAAGTGAGTTTCTGTCCTTTCTCTCTCCTCTTGCAGTCTAAGGAATCCTCGTCGGTCTTGAGCTGTGACATTTCGGCGGATGACAAATATATTGTAACAGGCTCTGGTGACAAGAAGGCCACGGTTTATGAGGTCATCTACTAAGCAAGGACTGTGACGGGGCTGTCACGCTCTGGGAGACACAGACTCGGCTGTGCCAGGGAGACCCTGCAGACACGGAGAACGGGCAGCCAGTGGCCCAGCACCGCGCTCCGGCGGGCTGAGAGGGCGCGCCCGTCACGGCCGGGGCTCCTGGGCATGGACTCCTGTGTCTCACGGACTCCGATGGATTTCTCCCCTCCTCCTCCCGTCACGATGCTGGCAGAGGCTGCACATAGATTTATTTGGAGGCTCGTGGCTCTGGCTCTTCACATACACCCTCGTGAATCTCTCTCCTTCCCCTTTCTTTTGATGTGTCCCCCTGCCCCGCCTCGGGGACGCTGGAGCGTGGACCACACGTTTGTACCAGGGAGTGGGGGAGGGTTTCACGTCCCCGACTGTGCAGCGCACAAGGTTTGTGAAAAGTGTAAATAACAGACTCCTATCTCGGACTGGTCCGCGGGGGAGGAGGCCCCTTCCCACCGGCAACGCCAGCCGTGTATTTCGCCTGCTGTATTTGTAATCCACTCGTGGTGGTGGCTTTGTTTTTTGTTTTTTTTTTTAAACAGAAGTTCCCATCTGGGGAGGGGAGGCAGGGAGCGGGCAGAATGAAGAGGGAGTGGTAGAGGGAGAAGACGCCTGGGCTGAGGAGGCAGCCAGGTCAGCCATCAGGTACCCCCTGGGTGAGCGTGTCTCCATGTGGACCTGGGGATCGTCTTAAGGCATGTCAGGACCCAGCTCCAGACAGACTGACGGACAGGCAGAGCTTGAGATGGGTGCCCGTCCAGGCTGACGGCAGCAGAAACAACGGTGAATTTTTCTGTGGCCTCCCGAGTCCCACCTGCCTCTTACTTAGCCTCTTGGTCCCCCTCTCAGGCGTCTGAACCTGTCCGTCTGTCTGTCTCCCCCTCCCCACCCCCACCTCCATCTCTCTTTGGTGCACACTTGGTTGTCGTGATGAGAAATGGAAGTTCAAAGGCACTCTGTCTCCAGCCCTACTTAATCTTCGGACACAACCTGCCTGAAAAGGACACAAAGTTAGAGGAACGCATAGCAACTCAGCTCAGGGAGCTACCAGAGAAAAAAATAGCAACTGATGTGGGTGCTTTTTTTTTTTTTTTTTTTTAATTTGAATAAAAAGAATTAGAAGTGATGTCCTTTCATAAAATGCCTTCTCCCCACTTTCCTGCCTCTGACCCCTTACTGTCTCCTTAGAGGGAAAATGTGTATTTAACCTGCAGGACGGAGTCTAAGGGGTTCCTCTGGGGGTGCACCGTGCTGACTTCTCCTGGCTTCCTGTCTCTCTTAGGAGCCCAAACAGCTTACAGGTAGAATATCAGCTCCTGCAGGTGCCACTTTTTGGTACCAAAATGTTCTGAGGTATTAGGATTTTGTTTTTTGTTTTGTTTTTCCTTTGGTCTTTTTTTTTTTTTTCTTCTAAGGAAAAGCTAAAGGCTGTTACGAGTCCTGGTGGTGGGCTCTCCATGGATGTAGCATATGGAAGATAATTTTTATACTGCATTTTTATGGCTTATTTTATAATGTGTGATTCTGTCTGGTGAGAAGGGAGGGGGGTTCCCAGTGTACCCCTCTCCAATGCTCTTGCTCCCAGGTGAGCCCCTCCCCCTACCTGGCTCCGGAGGCCGAAGAGAAGGGCAAGGTGGGTGCCCTTACCTTTCTGAGGTTGGGGAGGGGTGTCCAGAGTCTGTCTCTCTTCCTGTCTCTCAGTCTCTCTCTGGGTCTCAGATGCTCAGCCACCACCTGTTGTTAAGGCTCTTGCCGCAAGGGAGGCGAGGGTAGAAGACAAGTTGATTCCTGAAGAAAAAAAGAAAATGAAAAGTCATTGTAATGACCTGTTTTTATATTTTTAAAAGTTACTATTTAAAGGTTGGTTTGATTGTTGTGTTTTAATTCTTCCTCCTCCCCCTGCCCCCCTCACCCAGTAGTTTTTCTCCATTCTCCCCCCCCCCCCACACCCCCAAGAAGAGGGGTGGGGTGCTGTCAGCCCACGTCCTGGGTGACTTCGCTTGTCATCCGTAAATGTGAGCACTGCTTTTTTAAAGCATTCCCATGCTGCCCCCGCTCCTAGAAAGTGATCATGCGGGACAGTTAAAAAGGCAGTGTTTGCATGACCCCAGTCATGCGCTGTCTCCCCAGTTTAAGGCGGGTCTCCTCAGGACAGTTCCCAGAGGTGAAGTCCACAGTTAACAACGGTGTCCTGTATAACTGCCACTGCCCAACTTTTTGGGGGAAAAAAATGAAATGTGATGAACTTGCGGAGAAATTGCAAAGTGTCTATGACCATCAGGACCCTGAAAACCACTACCGTCTTTTTTAAGCTTAACTTCAGATGCTGCGAGGCAACCCCACTTTGGAGGGGTTTACAGAAAGGATAGGAAATGGGGGCAATGCCCTCGGGGAGGCAGGACTGGCCTGGGGGCGGGGGGGGGGGGGATTCCCAGGTTCCTGGGCATCATGCAGCCATGAGCTAAATCTCCAGAATGTGGGACTAATGTGGTTTCCAACTCCTGCCAAAGTCACTGTAAATCAGCGCACAAAAACGATTGTCTGCCGTTACTTCATTCAAGAAAGGGGATTGAACATTTGAAAAAAGGAGTGACCATCCAGATAAAGCAGTCTTTATTCTAAGCCTCAAAAGGACAGCTGGACTGCACATACTGGGGTCACTTAGCTGGAGCTGGGCTTCCTGTCAGGCTTACAGAAGAGAAGCTTCCAGCATGTAGGAAGAAGGCCCATCTGGGGCTGTGTTCGGCTGACATCTCTGTCTTGTACTCGTGGCACAAACTTGAGTAAAGGAAAACCCCTTTGAACCACACTTTCCTTGCTTCTCAAAGTCTGATCCTCACCACAGAGGGCTAGAGGGACCAAATGGGGGAGACTTCGGCCAGAACATTCTCTGCGTGCCTGAGGGTTGCAGGTCCCCTTGGGTAGAAGGGAAGAATGTCTTGGAACGCTCCCCTCCACTTTTGGCTCCTGGGAGTAAAGGCCAATGTCAGGCCCATTGCTGAGAGGGGAAGACCATCTCAGAAAGGCTGTTGTACCAAGAGGTTATGGGCACGATTAAGCATGGGGAGATGACCAAGATTCAGTTCAGGCCAGTGGAGACCAAGGAAAGACACCTGACCTGTGAGAGTGCAGTTGGGAACACATCCTTCGCCTGGCTGCCTGTACTCGCTGGGACTGTCCTGACACAAGCTCACAAGCCTCTCCACCGTGAGCCTCTCACTGCGCATGCTTGTCTTTGCCTCGCTACCGCCTCCCAACCCACCACCGCTCCCCTCCCTCACTTTCCACTTTACAGGCTCTCAGCCCCAACTCAATCCTACTAAAGCCATATCCACCTCTCGCGACTCTGCTGGTGATTCCTCTGCACTTGAAGGTTTGGGAGGCCTCTTCAAATCTTTAGGGAGGGACCCAAATACTGTGTACAACCTGATTTCCATCTCTAATCCCCCAAGATTGCCCTTGCCTCCTCGTCAACAAAGTAGTAGAAAACCTTGATAGCATTTTCCTGTGGTGGTTTAGTTGCTAAGTTATGTCTGAGAGTTGTGACCCCATGGACTAGCCTGCCAGGTTCCTCCATCCATGGGATTTCACAGGCAAGAATACTGGAGTGGGGTTGCCATTTCCTTCTCCAGGGGATCTTAGCAACTCAAGAATCGAACCCAAGACTCCTGCATTGCAGGTGGACACCTGAACCGCAGGCCGATTCTTTTCCAACTGAGCTACGAGGGAAGTCCCATTTGCCAAGCATTTTTCAAAGTCACCCCTTAACCATTCCTGCAAAAATCTAGGCTCATACTGATCATAGCATTTGCAACTCTTCAGTGCTCCTGTTTGCTTGTCCACACAGTTAGACTGGTTTCACTGACCGAAGACAGTGCCCAGGACATCATAGAGCCAGGGCAGCACCAGTGAATAAAGGCTGAGCT
This sequence comes from Cervus elaphus, assembly GCF_910594005.1. NCBI lineage: Eukaryota > Metazoa > Chordata > Mammalia > Artiodactyla > Cervidae > Cervus > Cervus elaphus. Next base: position 83,245,935 of record NC_057826.1, read on the forward strand.
TTCCCTGGCTTGAGCTTATCCTGTTTCTCAGGGCAAGTGGGGTGTCCTGAGGCTTGTCACTGAAGCCCAGAGAAGGGGCTGACTTTTGAAGTTCTTCCAGCTTGGTCACGCTGCCTTTGCTCAAAGCAAGATCTTTGAAACAAACAAGACATGGTCGTCAGAAGACAGTGTTCGTGGTTTCAGGTCACATCAGACTGTGCAAATGTCCAGGCCATTTGTAACAGTGGCAGAGCGATTCACTCTCAGGCCTCTTTGAGTCACTGCCCCGACCCCAGCAGAGGCAGTGACTGTCCTAAATCACAGGGTCTGCAGGAAGGAACAGATACAGAGAGCTGGAGCTGGAAGCATGACTGGCAAGACTTCAATGTTATAAACTGGCCATGGACTCTCCCATGGAGATGGGGTGTGCATTTTTATTTTTCAAGAACACAGTGTTTGAGAATGAACTATTTTTAATGTATAACAAACAAACATGATGAGCCTTTTTTCATTTGCGCGGTTAGGCATCATTTGATGTTTTTGTGACAACAGTAGGAAATGTACTCTATAAAATGTACCGAACTCGTGAAGTGTTTTTAAATATTACACCAAAATTGGAACTTTTGTATTTGAAGAGACATCTATCCTTGGCCCCTAGTTTGATAGATGGGACAGTGAAGGCCCATTAAGGGTACATAACTCACCGTGAGTCACACAGCCTGAGCCAACATTGCGACTCACACCTCCCCTTCCCCTAAACCCATACCACATCCTCAGTGAAGGAGCCGCTTCGTGGGCAGGACTGAACGGTACTGTTTCAAGGATTAGCATCTAGGGGATGAGGATTCCTGCCTCTTCTTTTAGAGGACTGGTGAGGAAATTCCTCTTGGAAGGGCCATGGCCGACAAGAGTCATGGAAACCAGTATCCTGCCTTGAGAACATTCTAGAACACACCCACCCATCTTACCCATGTTTCCATCCATTCACCAGTCACCCACTCATCCATCCATCCATCCACCCACCCACTCATCTAATCATCTCTCCAGTCATCCTTTCATCTACCCATCCATCCCACCAACATTTCTATGTAGAGAACCGAACATATGCCAGGCATAGTTCTAGGTGCTAGGATGCAAAGATCAGTAAGACACAATGCCTGCCCTCTCTGCAGTGTGCTCAGCCAGCCGGGAGAAACAGTCACATAAACTGACAACTGCCACTTCATGAGGTGTGCGTGTGTGTGTGTGTGTGTGAGTTGCTCAGTTGTGTCCGACTCTGTAACCCCATGGACTGTAGTCCATCAGGCTCCTCTGTCCATGGGATTCTTCAGGCAAAAATACTGGAATGGGTTGCCAGTTCCTTCTAGAGGGGATCTTCCCGACCCAGGATCAAACCCCGCTCTCCTACATCGCAGGCAGATTCTTTTACCTTCTGGTAAAAGTCCAAAAGGAAGGCAGATACCAGCAGGTTAATGCTAATGCCTATAACTTGGATGAGATGTGTGAAGGCACAAACCAAAAGATGCCACACCACACAGTAGAGATGTTACCCAGGGAGTGGAATCAGAGCAAAGGCTTCTTGGAAGGAGTGAGCCGAACCAAGGCCCAAAGAACAAAGAGGTGCCGTGCCCAAGGGAGGTGGGGAGGAGAGTGTTCGAGGTGGAAGGAACAGCATGTGCTAAGGCCCGGAGTAAGAGGCACATCCTCCTCCATCTCCCTCCCTCAGCCCACCTAGTTCTCCCTTTTGCCCTGACCTCCCTACACTCCTCTTGAAAGTCCCTTGGACTGCAAGGAGATCCAACCAGTCCATCCTAAAGGAGGTTAGACCTGGGTGTTCATTGGAAGGAATGATGCTGAAGCTGAAACTCCAATACTTTGGCCACCTCATGCGAAGAGTTGACTCATTGGAAAAGACCCTGATGCTGGGAGGTATTGGGGGCAGGAGGAGAAGGGGACGACAGAGGATGAGATGGCTGGATGGCATAACTGACTTGATGGGTATGAGTTTGAGTGAACTCCGGGAGTTGGTGATGGACAGGAGGCCTGGCGTGCTGCTATTCATGGGGTCGCAAAGAGTTGGACACGACTGAGCAACTGAACTGAGCTGAACTGAGCTACACTCCAGCTTGTTGAAGTCCCAGTTCCTGCAGCCTCTCTTTGGCCCGTCCCCTCCTGTGCCGAAGTCAGGCTCAGATTCAGGCCAAGCAGGCTAGTGAAACTCAGGAGGAGTGACATTCAGAGGCCGGGTTCTGACCTGAGCCAGGAGGGGCAGGGGGACGAGGAGGAAATACTAGGGGGTGAGCTGCAGTTCAGAGGGTTGAGACTGCCTGTGTTGAGCCCAGGTTCTAGGTCCCACCTCAACTGACATGCAGAGACCTGCGGCTCTGTGCACTGGAGCATTGGACATGATCTGGGTCCCTAGTTTGGTGGATAACAGTTGTGTAGGACATTAAGCTGTACATCTGTCCCCACCGTGGACAGGCTCTTGGAGGGGCTCTGCTTGGAGCGCCTCGATGGCCCTGTGCTCAGCACTGTGTCTGAGCTCCTTAATTGGTTCCCAGGTGCAGCTCTGTGTCTCTAGAGTCACCTTTTCACACCAGTCACACATGCCTCCAATGCCCTGAGAGGCCACACTCTGATTTTAGGTTATTTATGTGTTTCTCTTCCAGCCAGGAATGCCCTGCATCTTTCTTTGAACCGCCCGCCCCCCCCTGCCCCTGTTCACTCTTTAGCACTCAGCTTTAGTTTCACTTCCAGTGAGCCCTTCCCTAGCCCCCAACTCCTTTCATCTGAACTGGCTGTGTCTCCTCTGTGCTGTTGGAGTGTCCTCTGCCAGCTCTCCTGGAATGTATTATGCATGCTGCATCATGGCTGTTACTTTAATGGTATCATCCTCTCCTGATGTCTGCCTGGGAGTGAACGGGGATTGTGTCTCGTATCTCTGGTCCTTAGTATGTAGTACATGCTCAGGAAATGCTAGTTGAATGAATCAGTGAGTGTGGGATGAAGATAATAGCTGTTCTTAATAGAGGACTTAGTATGTGTCTGCCAGTTCTTTTTAAGCATTGTGTAATCCCAAACTCATAACTGTCCTAAGAGGTCAATGCTATTACTATATTCATTTTATAGATGATGTCACTGAAGTTCCAAGATCACACAGCTTATAGTATTTGTATGATACTGCTGCTGGCTGGCTGGCTGGGAAAATGAATGAGTAGATGGATGAGTGGGTGGGTGGTGGATCATTAGGATTGGTTCAGAAACTTGGAAAGAATTGACCCCACAAGTACAGCAGGAGATGAGTGATCTCAAGATGAAGAACATAGAAAGGAGAGACAGAAGACAGAAATATCCCCTGCCCAGCTTAGGCCTTCCTCACATCCATCAGGGCACGTCTATCAATGCCCAGAAAGCTCCACAGTATGCTCACTCTGACCCTGACTGTGAACTCCCCTCCCAAGCAGATCAGCCAGCGCAGGGCTGATGGCTCAGAAGCGGACCCTTGAGGTCTCCTGCACCACTGAGGACAGAAGCAAGAGGGAGACGGGGCTGTGGTCTTGTCTCTCCTGGATATCACAGAGGGAAGCTACCTGTGCAAGTGTTCGCTGGTCACAGTTGACAAGATTCCGAAAAAGCAGGTGTGGAATGTCCAATACTGGCAAATGAAACAGCAAGCTAATTAGGATTCCCTTTAACCATGTGGACAGACAGACATGTTGGATAAAATCAAAGCAAAACAGGGAATTCCCTGCAGGTCCAGTGGTTAGGAATCAGCACTTTCACAGCCAGGGCCTGGATTCAATACTCTGTGGCCAGGGAACTAAGATCCTGCAAGCTGTATGGTGCAGCCAAAAATAAAAAGCAAACAAAACAATTTTGATAGCCTAGCATGAAAAAAATGGGACTCGTTTAATGTCATAGATAAAAGACTTTAAAGGTAGAGGGGGAGCTCCCAAGTTCAGAACACTACATAAGTTTTAAAAAATGGACAGAATTTTATAAAGAGAAATGGGAGGTTTTAACAAAGAGAAATTGGTAGATTTCTTAGATTGCTGAGAGAGAAATTAATATGGATATGAAAGATTTGAACAACATAATTGAATCACAAAACCCTACAACCAAATATTGAAGAACACAGCTAGAAGATCTAGTTTCATCAATCAAAAGAAATAGATAAAGACATTTCACAAAATTCAATATTCATGATTTTCCTTAACGTACCAAACAAGGAATAAAAGAAAATGTCTTTAATTCTATGATGGACAGCTACACCAGATGAGCAGCAACCCAATAATAGATAAAAATTAAGTTTTAGAAGCATGATTTCAAAGTCAGCAACATAACAAGAATGCTCTTATTACTGTTTCTATTCAACATTGGGCTGAAGGCTCTACCCAATGCAATTGGACAAAATAGAACAATAAAAAAAAATGAATGCAATGACTGAAATGAAAGAAACAGCTATGACTATTTATGGTTAGTATGACTATATATGTAGAAAGTATACAACTAAAACAGATAAGAGATTTTAACCACATTGCTAGATCTGAAATCAATATTCATTAATCAATAGCATTCCAATTCATAAGCAATAACCAATTTCAAAGCATAATGTAAAGAAATAAAAATGCTTTTACAAATAGCAACAAATATGACCTGTGAGTAAAACTAAGTAAAACTACACAAGACCTTTTTGAAGAAAAACATTAAATGTTACAGAAGGAAATAATTTTTTAAAAGACCTGTGCAGATCATAAGCTATACCATATTCATTGATAAGAAAATTCAGCATCATTTTTAAAGCTCTCTTTCCTAGCAATCAATTTATAATGCAATATCAAACAAAACCCAAGAAAATGATTTCTATGTACTTTGAAAAACTAAGACTAATATTTATCTGAAGAATAAAGGACTCAAAATAGCAAATATAATTTTGAAGAGGAAAAAGAAAGGAGAGCTTGTCCTCCAGAAAACAAGACTTATTAGGGACTTAAGGCTACAGTCGGCAGGCAAATAAGCTCTTGGTGCACGTATAGATAAATGGACCAATGAAACAAAATGGAGTCTATAAATAAGTCTCCATAGAGATGAAATGTGACTATGACCTAGGAGCCATTATGTATTACCGAAGAAAAGCTCTTCTGGCAAACAGTTCTGGGACAATATACCACAATAGACCATCTTTATGGAGCGGAAATGGATCCCTGCCTTACTCAGCGTACAAAAAGAAATTCCAGCAGGATTAAAATCCTTAAACTTTTAGAAATCTGAGTAGGGAGAGGATCATTGAACAAAATGCAGAAATTGAGAGCTATAATGAAAATATTAGAGGTCAATTTGACTGTATTAACATTTAAAACACCTGTACCACAAAAGATGCCATAAAGTTACAAAGCGTGAAAAAATACAAATGCAACACCTATAACTGCCACAGAAGTAGTATCTGGAATATGTAAAGAATTCTTCTAAATTGGCACATAGAGGTAAACAACCCAGAAAAATGGGAAGAACACAGGTGATTCACTGGAGAAACACAAATGGCCAGGAAACAGGTGAAAGTGCCCCGTCCTCACTACTCATCAGGGAAATGCAAATCCAAAAACCAGAGCAAAAGAGAACAACTCATTCCCATTGGATTGGCAAGTTTTGTGTTTAATAACATGCAGCTTCCATGAGGATGTGGAATGACTAGTATTGTCAGACACTGTTTGTGGGAGCATAACTGGGTCACCCACTTCATAGAGCATTTGGCAACAGCAAAGTAGAAGCAACACAGCCCTATGACCTGATAATTCTACTTCCAAGTACACAGGGTGGAGAAGCTCTTACACAAAGAGATACATGCAGAGATTTTTCATTGCCCCATTGTTTGAAGCAGCAAAAATAACTGTGAATAACCAGTAATGCAATAACGCATTATTGGAGGAATGAATAAAGAAAAATCTATACATTTTTGTATAAAGAAATTGTATGGAGGCTTTAAAATGTATGAGCTAGATCTGCATGCATCAACTTGGATAAACTTCAAAAACACAATGTTGTGTGAAAAGAGCAAGTTGCAAAAGGAAATATATGATATGATACTATTTATGTCAAATATAAATCCACACAAAACAATTCTAAATTTGAGTATACACATCAAACTATAAAAACGCAAGTGGAAAGAACACAGCCTGCCACCAGGATGTTGGTATCTGTGAGGAGGGAAGGAAGGGAGAGGAAGGTGGGAGTTTGGCTCTATCCATCATCACATTCTGTTACCTTTCAAAAAAAACTCTGAAGAAAATCTCAAAATATTCACATCTTAAAAATCTATGTGGTTGGACTTCTCTGGTGGTGCAGTAGATAAGACTCCACCTACCAATGCAGCAGACATGGATTTGATCCCTGGTCCAGGAAGATTCTACAAGCAACTAAGCCCACGCAACACAACTATTGAGCCTGTGCTATAGGGACTGGGATCTGTAGCTACTGAAGCCACGTGTCCTAGAGCCTGTGTTCCACAACAAGAGAAGCCACTGCAGTGAGAAGGCCGTGCACCACAGCGAAAAGTGTCCCCTGCTCACCACAACTGGTACATAGCAACAGAGACCCGGTGCAACACAAAATAAATAAATTTTAAAAAATCTATGTGGTAGTTTTAGTAGTATCATAATATCTTCTATATGTTTGAAATATTTCATAATTGAAGACTAAAGAAAGCAAGCCAGAAAAGTCAGGACTTGATAAGGAATCACCATAGTTTCTGGTGACTAAGAGGGGAACTCTGGGCGTGGGGTGGGGGGATAGGTGCACATGCCCAGAGGCCGAGGAGCACAGCCCCAAGCTCACCATGTCACCTTGGCTATGTCACCAGACCTCTCCAGATCTTGGTCTTATCTATGGAGCCATGCTTGAAGGCTGGGTGAGCAATCCCTGGGTCTTCTCCAGCCTAGATATTTTGTGATTCTAATGATTCTGTAGATTGCACGGGCAACTATCTCATGCAGAGACGTCATGGATTGAATCCAATTGGCTTTTTATTAGGAAACATGCCAAACATACAAAAGTAGAGAAAACAGTATCATGAATCTCCATATACTTATCATCCAGCATCAACAGTTATCAGCTCAGGTTTAACCTTGTTTTATCCCTACATCCCTTCTATTTATACATGACCACTGGAATATTTTGCAGCAAATCCCAGACATTTCATCATTTAAGTAGTAAACATTTCAATATCTCCAAAAAGTAAAATTTATTTAAAAAATATAGCTGTTATATTCATACTAAGCCACCCCCAAAATTAACAGTAATATTCAACGTCTTCAAATGCCCACTCTGCATTTGAATTTCCTCAATTGTCTGATTGTTTTTAAACATTGTATATATGAACTAGGATCCCAAATAAAGTCCATACAGAGTGATTATAATTGATATGTCTTATAGGTTCCTTCTTCATATTTCAGTGTCTCTCTCTCTCTCTCTCTCTGACACACCTGCACATGCATACACACATTAATGTATTGAAAAAACAAAATTATTTGTCCCCAGAGCTTCTCATAGTCTGAATTGTGCTGATCACTAAATTGTAGTTAGATCTTGGAGCCTGATTAGATCCAGATTTCACTGGGAGGTGGGGGGGTTGAGGGAACGACAAGAATATCTCATTGACCCATTAGCAGGCACATACTATCGAGATGTTTCTCTTTCTGTCTGATAGCAGTCACGCGTGATCATTGTCTAGATGCATGAATTCATTAGGGAGTACAAAATGTGGTATTTTATTACTCCTTCATCTATTTGCTTGGATACTGCTGTTAAAAAGAAACCGCTCCTCATGAACCATTTGGTTATCTTGAGGTAGAGTTTAAATGCAAGATAAATGCCTACTTATTTTACTTTATTTTTCAGTTTTCAAAGTAATAAGCTAGTTTCTTATTATTCTCAAAGATTTTCTTCTTTTAAAATATCACTTTTAACTTGTGGATTTGTATATATTTGATACATTTCAGTCAAGTGGAGTTATCCTTGAAAGTGAAAGTTGCTCAGTCTTGTCTGACTCTGCGACCCCATGGACTATATATATAGTCCATGGAATTCTTCAGGCCAGAATACTGGAGTGGGTAGCCTTTCCCTTCTCCAGGGAATCTTCCTGACCCAGGGATCAAATGCAGGTCTCCCACATTGTAGGCAGATTCTTTATCAGCTGAGCCACAAGGGAAGTCCAAGAATATTGGAGTGGGTAGCCTATCCCTTCTCCAGTGGATCTCCCTGACCCAGGAATCAAACCAGGGTCTCCTGTATTGCAGGCAGATTCATTATCAACTGAGCTATCCTTATTGCTTCTCAAATCATCTTATTTTAGAAAACTTCTTGAAGATACCTTCTGAGTGTTTTTGATATGCCTGTGGTGGTCTTTGATAGCTTCGTTGCTTACTGGTACAACATTCTCATCTTGTACATTTTCTCTCTGAAATCTGGAGTCAGTCATTTCTCCAAGAAGCCCTAGTTCCTTTTAGTGGGAAGTAGTACTTAGAAGCCATAATCTGGGAATTAGCTTGATGCTAATGGATTGGTCACTGTATTTAGCTCCTTCCAGTAGCAGAGATAGGATATGTGTGTGTTTATATATTTGTTAAAGATAAAATACATCTTGAAATCTGCTGATAGCTTTTTAAGTATAGTTAATTTACAATGGTGTACCATTCAAGTGTATAGCAAAATGACTCAGCTATATACATATACATATATATATATATATATATTTCATCACCTCCAATAGCTTTGTTCATAGTGATGCTTCCTAAGGCCCACTTGACTTCACATTCCAGGATGTCTGGCTCTAGGTGAGTGATCACACCATCATGATTATCTGGGTTGTGAAGATCTTTTTTGTATAGTTCTTCTGTGTATTCTTGCCACCTCTTCTTAATATCTTCTGCTTCTGTTAGGTCCATACCATTTCTGTCCTTTATTGAGCCCATCTTTTCATGAAATGGTCCCATGGTATCTCTAATTTTCTTGAAGAGATCTCTAGTCTTTTCCATCCTATCATTTTCCTCTATTTAATTGCACTGATCGCTGAGGAAGGCTTTCTTATCTCTCCTTGCTATTCTTTGGAACTCTGCATTCAAATGGGTATATCTTTCCTTTTCTCCTTTGCTTTTCACATCTCTTTTCAGAGCTATTTGTAAGGCCTCCTCAGACAGCCAGTTTGCTTTTTTGCATTTCTTTTTCTTGGAGATGGTCTTGATCCCTGTCTCCTGTACAATGTCACGAACCTCCGTCCATAGTTCATCAGGCACTCTGTCTATCAGATCTAGTCCCTTAAATCTATTACTCACTTCCACTGTATAATCATAAGGGATTTGATTTAGGTCATACCTGAATGGTCTAGTGGTTTTCCCTACTTTCTTCAATTTAAGTCTGAATTTGGCAATAAGGAGTTCGTGATCTGAGCCACAGTCAGCTCCCAGTCTTGTTTTTGCTAACTGTATAGAGCTTCTCCACTTTTGGCTGCAAAGGATATAATCAATCTGACTTCGGTGTTGACCATGTGGTGATGTCCATGTGTAGAGTCTTCTCGTGTGTTGAAAGAGGGTGTTTGCTATGACCAGTGTGTTCTCTTGGCAAAACTCTATCAGCCTTTACCCTGCTTCATTCTGTACTCCAAGGCCAAATTTGCCTGTTACTCCAGGTGTTTCTTGACTTCCTACTTTTGCATTCCAGTCCCCTATAATGAAAAGGACATCTTTTTTGGATGTTAGTCCTAGAAGGTCTTGTAGGTCTTCATAGAACCACTCAACTTCAGTTTCTTCAGCATTACTGGTTGGGACATAGACTGGGATTACCGTGATATTGAATGGTTTGGCTTGGAAACGAACACCGGACCTGCCTTTTGAGACATCTATATGCAGGTCAGGAAGCAACAGTTAGAACTGGACATGGAACAACAGATTGGTTCCAAATAGGAAAAGGAGTACATCAAGGCTGTATATTGTCACCCTATTTGTTTAACTCATATGCAGAGTACATCATGAGAAACACTGGGTTGGATGAAGCACAAGCTGGAATCAAGATTGCCGGGAGAAATATCAATAACCTCAGATATGCAGATGACGCCATCCTTATTGCAGAAAGTGAAGAAGAACTAAAGAACCTCTTGATGAAAGTGAAAGAGGAGAGTGAAAAAGTTGGCTTAAAGCTCAACATTCAGAAAACTAAGATCATGGCATCGGGTTTCATCACTTCATGGCAAATAGATGGGGAAACAGTGGAAACAGTGGCTGACTATTTTTGGGGGGCCCAAAATCACTGCAGATGGTGATTGCAGCCATGAAATTAAAAGACACTTACTCCTTGGAAGAAAAGTTATGACCAACCTAGGCAGCGTATTAAAAAGCAGAGACATTACTTAGCCAACAAAGGTCTGTCTAGTCAAGGCTATGGTTTTTCCATTGGTCATGTATGGATGTGAGAGTTGGACTATAAAGAAAACTGAGTGCCAAAGAATTGATGCCTTTGAACTGTGGTGTTGGAGAAGACTCTTGAGAGTCCCTTGGATTGCAAGGAGATCCAACCAGTCCATCCTAAAGGAAATAAGTCCTGAATATTCATTGGAAGTACTGATGCTGATACTGAAACTCCAATACTTTGGCCACCTGATGCAAAGAACTGATTCATTTGAAAAGACCCTGATGCTGGGAAAGATCGAAGGCGGGAGAAGAAGGGGATGACAGAGGATGAAATGGTTGGATGGCATCACTGACTCAATGGACATGAGTTTGAGTAAATTCCAGGAGTTGGCGATGGACAAGGAAGCCTGGCGTGCTGCAGTCCATGGGGTTGCAAAGAGTCAGACACGACTGAGTGACTGAACTGAACTGAACTGATATATACATATATATATATATATATATATATATATAATATGTATTATATATTTTTTCTCAGATTCTTTCCAATACAGGTTATTATAAGATATTGATATGGTTCCCTATCTACTGATACTTCAAATTCAGGGTTGCAGGTTTTTACTTAACCTCATTGATCTTCTATCTGAATTTCCTTCCAAAGTAGATTAAATTGAGTGGTTTACATCAAAGTGATTATGATGTTGAAATCCTTCTCTTGTTCTCCATGCGTTGCTTGCCTCATTCTCCAACCTGACTGTGAACTTTCTGAGGGAACAGATCAAATTTGGTTTGCTCTATACTCCTGGGTCCTAACAGAGTACCTGTCCCATGATAGGTGCTTAGTAAATAGTTACTGAATGCCTGAAGGAACCATGCTTTCACCCAGAGTTCCCTCTCCTTCAATAGAGAAGTAGAGTGAATGGAAACTGAAAACTAGCTCAGAACTTTAAGCCAAGCTCACCCACCCACCCACTGATTCAACAGATACAGAGCATAGCCAGTGTCAGAGGCTAGGGACAGACATGGAGTATAAAGATGAATCGTTCATGCTTCAAGCAGTGTGCTCATCAGTGGGGAAACCAAACCTGAACAATTGGAGCAGTTATAAAATCGTGTTATTAATAAGTAGTATGGACAGCACGTTATGGGGGTGAGGAGGATCAGGCAGCTCTAAGAGGGTCAGAAGGGGATATCCATAAAGGAGATCACATTTGTCCCGAGTATTCAAGGATGAACAGGGGCTGTGGGTTGAGAGAAGGAAAGGCATTTTAGACACACTGGTCCTTGAGTGGCCCGTCCCTCTGTAGTGATGAGCTAGTTTGCTCCTGGATGGCTAAAGGTTTTACAGATCCCTTATGCTGGGCCTGGAGGCTGCTCCTTGGAGCAATGGTCCCCAACCTTTTCGGCACCAGGGACAAGTTTTCCCCAACGTGGGGTGGCGGTGGTTTCGGGATGATCCAAGCACATTACATTTATTGTGCACTTCATTTCTATTATTATTACATCAGCTCCATCTCAGATGATCCGGCATTAGGTCCCAGAGGTTGGGGACCCCTGCCTGGAGGACCTTGAGTCTCTCCCATGAGGGGGCTATAGGTGGGCAGGCGCAAAGTATGAGGGAGGAGGGAGGAAGAGAGGGAGCCCACGGGCCTGAGTCACTTTGGAGAGGCGGCCCTCTCTGCAGAGCACTGTTTGGAAACCAACCCCAAGTGCTGTGCATGATGTAGATCAGCGTGTCAACGAAAGTTATTTGCATTCAAGCTTGTTTGGGGACATACTCCCTAGTCCCTGGGAAGCCCCAAGGACCGATGTTACCGGTTGGCTCACTTTTATCAGGGTAGTACCTGCCTCTGACCCTGCTGGCCCAGTTTCAGGACCTACAGCTGTCAGGCCTCTGAGCCCTGCCCCCAACATGGGCAGAGCTACCCTGCTGATGCAGCACCCTCTGAACCCAAGGATCAGGGAATTGCAGTCATTTGTAAATTATCATCTGATGATCCACGGTGACCTGGTTTACTCAAACCCACCAGCCAGGGAGTTACTTCGTAGTTATTCTTTAAATAAATTCACTTTTAAAGCTTAAATATAAGCATTTAAGAAGGAAGCTTTATGTCATTCTCCTAAATGGGCATCACTCATCTTTTAAAAAAGTTCTCCGTACTCCTAAATGTCAGCAAATCTAACACACCTCTCTTCTAGTCCTCCTGACTCCCTCTTTGTTACGGAAAGGGAAATGGGGCAGCGTTTGAGAGGTGCCGAGGACTCATCAACATCCAAATGGAGCTTGCTCCTTGACCTAATCAGAATCCTCGAGAATTAGAAAGGGAAAAACTTTCTTGCTCTGTGGGCGATGATTTCCTTTTTCTTTTTCTTTTAATTGAAGTATAGCTGACTTACAATGTCGTGCTAATTTCTTTTATACAGCAAAGTGACTCAATTATACACATATATACATTCCTTCTTTATATTCTTTTTCAATTATGGTTTATTTCAGGAGATTGCGTATCGTTGGCAATGATTTTCAACGGGTCTTCAGCTTACTTAAAAAAAATCCTCCCCCAACCAGATCAAGTCCATGACTCCCACGGCAGCTGGAGAAACTGAGGCCCCGAGAGCACAAGTGACTTGGAATGGAAGTTCCACAGAACACTGGACTCTCTGTGTCCGGAGCTTGGTTTGCCAAATGAACGAATGATTAACCTCACGCAGCCGGAGTCAAGACTGAAACTAAAACCGAGGTTTCTTGACTCTGAATGTCTTTTGCATTGCAGGCTCCCCGACCACGTCCCCCCAACCTCCAACACCTCTCCTCAGCTTCCTCTTTTGGTTCTATGTGGGGAATTCCAGGGACTGTGTTTCCTGGGCAGGGTGATGTGGTCCCGCCTGGACCTCTCTCTTGTACCATGTTGCAGAGGTTCCCGGTGGCTGACCGCCCAGGGTCGAGGCGGCTTGACATGGGACGTGCAGGAGAGGGAAGGCGGCAGCCCCATCCTCGCTGTCTCTGGCCTCAGCAGCCAGCCGCTCCGAGCCTCACCCTGGGCCATCAGCCGGCCCTGCCTGACCTGCCTGGGAGCCAGAGAGGCAGCACAGAGCGGGCTTGTCAGACACGGGCTGAGCCGCCCTCACGGCTGCGGGAGAGGTCTGGACTGGCAGAAGCGGGGCTCCTGTCCCTTCAGCCCCCCGCTCCCCCTTCACTCTCACAGTGACTTCTGTCCCGGCCTGTGGGCTTGGTTCTGTGCTCTCCAGAGCCAGTCTTTGGGAGGCAGCCATTTTGTCAGCTCCTGTTTGGGCCCCCCATCCACATTCAAGCTTCTATCCAGTCAGCCCTGAGACTCCAGAAATGCACAGGACCCAGCCATTGCTCACCAGTTGCTACTGGGATTGCAGGTGGGAAACAGACCTGTCCCCAGGGGACCCTAACATTCCGTGGTCAGTGCTCCAAGGGGACTAGCATGGGGGTGGGGGTGCGATGAGAATCCAGAGGAGGCCACCTACCTGGCTCAAGGTCAGGATGGCTTCCTGGAGGTTGGGAGGCCTATGTTGGGCTCTGAAGGACTAGTGGGATGAGGAAGGCCAAAGGGGGCAGAGCTGTGGAACAGCATATACAAAGGCCCTGGGGCAATGGGGAAAGATGAGGCTCAAGGGAGAGCATCTGGGGGGGTCAGGTGTATCCTGGAGGAACCAAGGAACCGCTGTGTATGTGTATGTGCGTGCTCAGTCATGTCCAACTCTTTGCAACCCCATGGACTGTAGCCCACCAGCCTCCTTTGTCCATGGAATTTTCCAGGCAAGAATACTGGCGTCGGTCGCCATGCCGTCTTCCAGGGGATCTTCCTGACCCAGGGATCAAACCCGCTGTCTCCTGTGTCTCCTGCATGGCAGGCAGGTTCCTTACCACTGAGCCACCTGGGAAGCCTCCAAGGAGCTGCTGACAGTTTAGCAAACGAGACTTGTGGTGGGATTTGGGCATGAGCTCTAGCTGTGGCATTGTGCTCCTGTGGTGACCATGGCCTTAGAGCTTGGCATAGCTGGAAAAACGTGCTGAACAAGTACCGGAATAACCAGGGCATGAGAGCCCTGCGCTCTCTTTCCCCCACCCTACCCCCACTCCACAGGGGCTCAGAGTGGAGACTTTTCCAGACAGGGGACTCACTCATCTGTGGGTCCAATGGACAGGTTCCTGCTTCCTGGTGCTGACAGACCTGGAGGCCTGGTGTTCTGGGGTGATACTGCTGCCCCTAAAAAGGCAGCCCTGTCCTGTCCCCTGCTCTGCCTCATGGTGATGCATGCCCAGGCCATGGCCTGTCTCATCCTCCTAGTCCCGCTGAGTCACCCTGCCCAGGGCCCACCACTGTCTGATCCGCTGCCTGCTGACTGATGGCCATTTCACTACCCCACCTCACACCCCCAGCGTCCCTGCCCTGTGGCTAGAGTCCCCTGCATTGCCCCTGGGGACCCTCCTGCCACCACCTTTGATCATTTCAAGTCTCAAGCCTAAGTCTGGCCCCTCCCCCTCCCCGGAGTCCAGAGGGTTAGGGGCCCAACTTTCCCATTTCCCTCTCTGCACAGTTCCTAGGAGAGCGAAACAGGTGAGTTTTGGCTTCCTGTGTGCCATCTCTCATGGGTCTGGGCCTCAGTTTCCTCATCTGGAGCATAGGGGCCAAACCTAGATGTTCCAGTCTCACCCTCGACCAGTCGTGTTCGACTCTTTGCGACCCCAAGAACCGCAGCACGCCAGGCTTCCCTGTCCATCACCAACTCCCGGAGTCCACCCAAACCCATGTCCATTGAGTCGGTGATGCCATCCAACCATCTCATCCTCTGTCGTCCCTTTCTCCTCCTGCCCTCATCTTTCCCTCCGCCAGGGGCGGGCACAAACCCAGAAGAGCCGGTACCGTCGCCTCCCCACACCCCCCATTCCAGATGTTGGCTTTCTGGGCCGCGCTGTCTGCCGGGAGGGGCAGCTTCCCCAGAGATCGCAGTGCCGTCGGGGCCCCAGCGCGGGGGCAGCCCGAGTCAGCAGTTCGCCGCCGCCGCCGCGTGGTCCGCCGGCAGCACCTCGCCCCTCGGGCGGCCCCCGCGCCGAGCAGATGGCAGGGGAGGCGAGCGGCCGCGTCAGCTGCTGTTACCTCTCGCTGATGACACGGAGTGTAAATTCTGTTGGCAACACTCCCTCCTGCCTCTGCATGCCACCAGCTTTAATCACTGTAATTGAGTTATAATGAATGATTGTGTGTTCGCATTGTCTGAGCCAGGCGCAACCCAAGCGAACAGGAGCGTGGGGCCGGCCCGCTGGGGTGGGGGGTTCCTCCCTGCCAGGGGAGGCGGGGGCTCCCTCCCCACACCGCTCTCCCACCCCCATCCCTAGCATGGAGGCGGCCATGCATCACAGCGGGGAGCAGGTTGATTTTTCACTCTATTATTTTCGAATGACAATGAATTCAGGAAATATTGTGGAATATTTGGAAAACTCGGATAAGCCAGAAGAAAAGGAAAGAAAGAAAAGGAGTTGCTGAAATCCTGCCCCTCAGTAATAACCTCCTCTGCCGCACCCGGTCCATTCCCCCCTCCACCTCCCCACCCCCACCCCCACCTCCGCTTAAATTTTGGTGAAAATTCTTTCAGGCTTTTACAGGTAAGTAGTTACAGCTGTGGCCCGCTTCCCCATCTCAGTGCTGCTGACATCTGTACTGAGTGATTGATTCCTCACTCACCTCTACCAGCAGCTCGGAGGCAGTGCCTTATTACCCCATTTCACAGAGGCGGCAACTGAGGCTCAGACAACTCAAAGAACCTCCCAAGCGCAAGCAGCTAGTAAGTGAGCTGCCTTGTTTCAAACCCTGGTGCCTCTGATTCTGTTGGCACTCTGCTAAATATGCAAATAAAGTGAAGTCACTCAGTCATGTCCCACTCTTTGTGACCCCATGGGACTCATGGACCCCATGTGACGCCATGTACAGTCAGTCCATGGCATTCTCCTGGCCAGGATACTGGAGTGGGTAGCCTATCCCTTCTCCAGCAAATCTTCCCGACCCAGGGATCGAACCAAGGTCTCCTGCATTGCAGGCAGATTCTTTACCAGCTGAGCTACCGGGGAATCCCTGGCAAATAAAATGAATGGATTTTTAAACACCCTTCTCTCTACACTTTCCCTAACCCCTGGGGCCCAAGAGAAAAGCAAAACTGGCTCTGAAACTTTAAAGCTCTTTTTTATCCCCACATGACAGCGTTCAGCAGGGGAGAGTGAGTGCTGGAACCAGGCCTCTTCTGGGGAAACAGCCACCACGCCCCTCGAGGGGTGGGTGGGGGTCACTTGTGACCCGTGACCTCCCAGATTCACAGGGCCCTGTTGGGCTGCTCGCCCTTCCGAGTTGGAGGCCAAGGCCATAGGTAAGTCGTGGCCCCTACGTGTAAGTGAGCAGGGAAGGGAGAATTCCCGGGGTGGTCTCAGGGTCCCTCTCTGCAGGATGGGCGGACGGGCAGCTGATGTGATCCTGGGGTCTCCTGGCTCCCAGCGCTCTCAGGTCTCCTACCCTGAGCCAGGGTAGGCACTGGTGAGGCTGCCAGTGGTCGCCAGCTCAGAGACAGCGTGGGTCAGGGTATGGGGGTCCTGGTCCCTCTGAGCCCCCCGCAAAGGGCTCTGTCCCCACAGCGGGGGTGGGCAGGGCTAGAGTGTGACAGACAAGCCCCCGGAAGTCAGGAGGTAGGAGTTTATTCTAGACCTGTCCTTGACTTCCTGCGTAGCTTTGGCAGGTCTGGCCTTGCCGAAGTTCCCCTCCAAGTGCCTCCCAAGTGATGAATTTGGGTGTCACCTGGTTGCCTCTCCCACTCTTCCAGGTAGCATCATTCAGTTTTTTACTGCATGATATTATTATTAAATAATGATATTATCATTAAAATAAATATATTATTTACATCTATGCATTTACACACATATAGGCTTCCCTGGTGGCTCAGTGGTAAAGAATCTGCCTGCCCATGCTGGAGACCTGGGTTCAGTCCCTGGGTAGGAAAGATTCCCTGGAGGAGGGCATGGCAACCCACTCTAATACTCTTGCCTAGAGAATTCCATGGACGGAGGAGCCTGTCTAGCTGCAGTTCATAGGGTCGCACAGAGTCAAACACAAGTGAAGTAATTAAGCAGCAGCAGCAGCAGCAGCATTGGCACACACATAATATTCATAATACGTAAATCATGATCAAATGCCTACAGCTGCCAGTTACGGAGACTTGGTGTGCGCTAAGCACTGTGTTTCCGGGTTTAGTTTGTTGTGTGTGTGTGACTGAGTATGGCACATTTCTACACCAACAACATACAATTCATTCACAAATAGGTGCTTTGGTGTCTCAAACCCTGTGCTTTAAAGTCAAGCTCTGGGAAAGGAGCCGGCCTCGTCCTTGGCCTTGGCCCCACCTTCACCTCTGGATCTGGATGAATGAGGTTTGTGAGTCTCCTTGTCTGAAGCAGCCCTCCAGTGAGTCCCAGGGATTGTTCTTGGAGTATTTTTTGGTAAGGTATTTCAAGGGCCCTTTAGAGAACGGCTTCTCGGAGAAAACAATGATGACTTGCGTGAAGTGTGCTCTGTAAACAACATTCCCCAGGTGTCACCTTTTCCAGCGCCTTTCACCTTCTCTTTGGAGGGTGGTTCCGGTTTCTTGGATCAAAAGTTCCTTCTCCCAACAGCTGGTGAAGCAGGAGGAGCTCAGATGCTCGGGGCTGGGGGGGCACAGAGGATGCCAGCACAGGGAACGTCAGGCCCTTTCACTGTCATGCTAAGTCCTTTGCACGAGCCTGGTACCAGCTCCATTTTCCAGCAGAGGAATCTGAGGCACAGAGAGGTTGAGCGCCTTGCCTGGGGCTGCACAGCGGGGAGATGGCACACTGTGACAGACCCGGGGGCGGGCGAGCGAGACACACACAGCGTCTGTCTTTCATAAACAGCCGCAGGCCCCGACCCTTGACATACCGCAGGGCTCCCATGGACAGCTGCACTCTCTCCACTCATCACTCCCACAGACACACCCCCCTTGCATTTGCACACATGAGTGAACACACCCACCACCCGGCAGCGTAGCAGCCCCCTCTCCACGCCCACTGCCTGTGCTGGGCCTCTGAGCTGAAGTGGAGCGGTTCTCCTGTCTCATTAGGAAGACCGTGTGGATCCTTGAGCTGTGGGGCTCCGGGGGACTAAGACATCCCCACAACACGGGTGACTTATAGGAGCCACCGATGCTCAGCCAGCAGCTGCTCTGATGCTGCTCCTTACTGGGGCCGGCACAGACCTCCCGCTGCAGTCAAAGTGCTTGATGGGCAACCTGCCAGCCCAGTCTGGGGCTTGCCCACCAGCAGCTCTGCTGCTTGCTCCAGGGCGAGGGGCGGGTTCTGTTCTCCGGGAACCTAGCCTGCCTTCCTTTTGTCCCGACCCACAGGGCACTTCGCTCCTTCACTTTGGGTATCAAAGACTTCTCCCAGGGATCAGGGCTTTTACCTGGACCTGTTAGAATCCTAACTACTGTGACTTAGCCAGATAGTTGCTGGCCTAGGCTTTGAGCCCCCTGAAGTTTTCCCCGTAGGGGAATGCAGTGGCATTGGGGTTGGGCTGCTCACCATGGTTGTTCCTGGTGCTGCAGGTGGTAGTAGAATGGGCAGAGCACTAGGCTTGGAGCCAGAGCTGGGTCGACCCTAGATCTGCCGCTGATACGCTGGTGATGTTGGAAAAGTCCATATCTCTGGTCCTCGGTTTCCTCGTCTGAGCCATGGGTCTAAATAGACCTACCTCTCTAGGTTGAGAGGTTTGAGAAGAGTACCTAAAAATGTGCTTTGTGAACAGCCAAGAATTGCCTCTGTAAGGATGATAAATCCTTCCTAGATTCCAAGGTGTGTAGCCACCCCAAGCTGACCTGCCGATGCCTATGGTAGTTGGTGAGGTTTGTCTTCTGACTCTGAGCTTGGCTCCTTTTTGTGACTCATCTTAGCTTTCAGGTCTGTGCCTTCCTGCCATCCAGGGACCAGGATGCGGTGGGGCTTCTTTTTGTGAGAGAAAATGCTCAACTGGAAACTTTTTCTTTTAAAAAGAGATGCTTATATACCCTGAGAAAACCATAATTGAAAAAGACAGATGTAACCCAGTGTTCACTGCAGCACAATTTACAACAGCCAGGACACGGAAGCAACCTAAATGTCCATCGACAGATGAATAGATAAAGAATGTGTGGTACATATACACAGTGAAATATTACTCAGCCGTAAAAAGAAATGAATTTGGTTCAGTTCTAGTGAGGTGGATGAACCTGGAGCCTGTTATACAAGGTGAAGTAAGTCAGAAAGAGAAAAGCGAATATATAGTAACGCAAATCTATGGAATCTAGAAAAATGGTACTGATGAACCTATTCGCAGGGCAAGAATAGAGATGCAGACAGAGAAAAGACTTGCAGACACAGTTGGGGAAGGAGAGGGTGGGACAAACTGAGAGAGTAGCATTGAAACATGTATATTATCATGTGTAAAACAGATAGCTAATGGGAAGTTGCTATATAACACATGGAGTTCAACCCTGTACTTCGTGACAACCACTGATGGGGTGAGGGGTGGAAGGGAGGTTTAAGAAGGAGGGGATATATGTATCCTTAAGGCAGAAACCAACACAGCATTGTAATGCCTCCTATTAAAAGTTAAAAGCCTCCATTACCCTCCAATTAAAAATAAAATTTAAAAACTTTAAAAGAAAAAATAAAAAGAGCTGCTTAAAGGGAGCAGCATTTGAGTCCCAGGGGTGCTCTGTGATGGCAGCATTTCCAGCACCCTGGCTCCTGCACAGGGGAAGGGGCTTGGGGATGGAGTCAGAGAGTCCCCTTTAAGAGAGCCTCGTGACACATGCGGAGTGACCACTAGAAGTCTGTGGATTTTTCAGGAGATGTGATGCAGCCTGGCTCCCCGCCTGGTTGTCACAGAATCATCTGCAGCTGGAGCTAAAAAGCCTCTGAGATTCCCTTCACCCCTGCTAAGTGTCAGGGTTTCATCCTCGTGGCGACCCTGGAGGCATCTCCTGTGGCCCCATTTGAGGCTGGCAGATTTACTAGGTATCCAGCTCATAGAGCAGGGTCTGAGCAAGACTCCAAGTGCGTGCCTTGCCTGGTCCCTCCTTTGTGCCACTTCTGAAGGGTTCTGGGAAGCTCGTCTCTCCTGGCCCCGACAGGTGCCCGTGGCCGGCAGGGCTCAGCTCAGCCACTGAGCTGTTCTGGGTCCGCCTGGCCGGGGCCCAGCGGTGCAGCTGTGACGGCCATCATCTCACACAGCCTGTCCAGGCTGGCTGGGTGTCACAAGCAGCTTCACTCGGTGGGAGGCCAGGCCGCCGAGATGGTGACCCTCTAAGAGAAACTGGTGGGTGAAGGAAAGTGGGCATGGGTCTGGAGAAAGGTGGTCCAGAAGCAAAGGAGAATTGGGCCCGGAAGACAAGAACTCTTTTCTCAGGAAGGCAAGAGTGCAAAAGCAGCCCAAGAAAGAACCCCAGTTCTACCATGAGCATCCATGCAAAGGGTCCAGGGTGTCCTCACAATGAAAAGCAGATGGCTCCTTGGCCAGAGATATGACTACTCAGGGGTCTAATAAGGGCTGACATCTGACCAGAAGCCTTGGAGGGCAGGTAAATGCCAAGGTCGGCCAAGCCCAGGTGAGTGAGGCAGGTGGAGAGACTTGGAGAACAAGGGGCCTCCTCCCAGACTTATTAAAAAGTAATTGATGAATGCAGAGAGGAGATGGCCCAAAGCTGAAACAGGGTGTGGGGTGAAGGCAGACTTTCGGGTGTTTGGGGAGAACCCTGGTGAGTCCCATCAGCTGATCCTCCCATCTCTGAATCCTGGTCACTGGAAGGGCCTGGGCTCCTGGGGCGGGTTTGTTCTTCCGACTGCAGCTTCCTCTCTGGAGAGAGCAAGAAGCACCTGCCTGATCAGAAATCCTGGGTGAGAAATCTGCCTGTGGGCTGGGCCTCAAGGTCTAGGTGAAGCCTCTCCATTGTTCAGAAGGAGAGACTCTGGAAGTGGCCCTGCCAGAGGGTGGGGAGAATGGGGAGGTTGGCAGGGAGGGGGGCCCAAGCCCCTCCCAGCAAAGACTTCTTCCTTTCCATGGCCATCACCACTCTGTCCCCACACAGGCAATAAATAATTTTAAGTAAAAACTTCCGTGTGTGCGAAATTCTTATATTTTACAGTGTTCTTTGACTTCTGTTGCTTATTTGATCTGCACACCTCTGGAGTGGAACATCTCTCTGTTTGACAATGGAGGAACCTGGGACTCAGAGAGGGCAAGTGATTTCCTCGAGGCCACACAGCTGGCCAGGGGAAGCCAGCACACTTCACTCTAGGTCTTGCTCTTCTTGTCTCCCTACCCAGCGAGGTCCTGGGGCCAGATGCCTGTCGAGGTCCTCAGGCCTGGCTGGCATCCAGCGGTGTAGCAAGAATTTTTAAATTTTTTATTAATTTGTTTTGGCTGCGCTGAGCTTTTGTTGTCGCGTGAGATTTTCTCTAGTTGCAGCGAGTGGGGGCTACTCTTCAGATTTGGTGCCAGAGCTTCTCATTGTGGTGGCTTCTTCTGTTAAGGAGCACGGCCCTAGGGTGCCAGCTTTAGTAGGTGTACACGTGGGTTCAGTAGTCACAGCTCCCAGGCAGATTCTTTACCGCTGAGCTACTAGGGAAGCCCCAGTGTACCAGGAATTTCCCAGCAGCTTCTGCAAACCCCTTCTCTAATGGGGACCGAGAAGGAGAACTTAATCTCTAAGCCAAACAGAACCCAAAGTTCTGGCTACAGAGACTCTAGGTTGAGGAGCACCAGCAGCTGCAGAGGAGGCCAGATTCCCCTCGGGATGCTGTCAGCCACCCTCCCAGCAGCTCCTGGGCCTTACAGATGAAGGCCGACCTCAGGAGCCCTGACCATGCCCCACCATGCCCTGACTCTGGCCGCCTCTCCAGGCTCATTTCCCCCACTCTTCTCTGCTCGCTCAGCTCTGCCTCACTGGCCTCCATAAAGCCACCAAGTTTGCTCCTGCCTTGGTGGTGCTATCCAGTCTGATCCCAGGGCTTGGAATTGCTCTTCCCAGAGAGCTTCTGGGCTCAGCCCCTCAGTCTCTCCCCTTGGTCCCACCCTCCCCTCACCACTCATCACCCCTTCTGGTTCTTGCTGCTTCTTTGTTACCTTCATCCTTGCTGGACGTTACTGTTTTGTCCATGGTTGTCTGTCTCCCCTGCAAGCGCTGGATGGCAGAAGCTGTTCTGTTTCTCTGCTATAGCCCTGGTGCCTGGAACAGGATGGGCAGCTGATAAAAATTTATGGAATGAATGCATGGCCTGAAGGCCAGTTTCCGCTTAAGATGTCAGCTGTGTCATTTCTCCATGGACAGGATTTGCAGGGGAGGGTGGAGAGGAGGCACGGGCGGGCAGGGGAGAATGACAGTGCCGCATGACCAGGGGCTCTATTAGCCAGGGCAGCGGCTCCTGTCCGGCCGCCCTTTGTGTCTAGCCGTGCGGGCGCAGCTCAGCCAACTTACTAACTGAATGCCACCCTCCCTGCCCCTCCTACCCACCTTGCTGCCGCTGTGTCGCTAGGTCAGCCTCTTAGACCAGGTCACCCCGAAGCCCAGTGAATCTTCCCCTCCCATCTGCCACCCACACTGCGGCCAGCGCTTGCCATCTGGGGCCCTGACCATGCCATCTTGTTTCCAGGGCAGCAGGTCCTAAAGGCCTATCCCCCAAACTGGCTTTGGAGTCAGTCCTGAGCTCAAATCCTGCTTGCTCAGTACCAGCTGGGTGGCCTTGGGCAAGTCTCTGAACCTCTCTGAGCTTCATGGTTCATCCATCCAATGCAGGAGTGAGACAGCAGGTATGTCCAAGCCCACACTGAGCCCCATCCTCATTACCCTGACTCTGCAAAATGGGGATAAAGATGCCAACCTTGTAGGATTGTTGGAGGAGTAAATGAAGCTCAACTGTTTGAAATGCCAGGCACGGGGCCTGGCACATAGGGGTGTTCAGATAATAGTAACTTTGTCTGTCTCCCAGATCTGTTTGTCTGTAAACCCACTCAGTGCAGAGAGGAGAGGGGAGGAAGGGGCTGTGTCGTTTAATAACCCAGGTGGTTCAAGGTCAGCTCAGGATCCATCCTAAGGTCAGCCAAGCTCACCTCCCCGCCCACCTGTCTTTTCCCCTTCCCTCTGCCCTGCTCAGACTGCACATTCACCTTTCCCATTACCTCTCAGGAGTTTGTTTTCCTGACAGTTTGAGCAGACTCCCGCCTAATGGTGGGCAGCTGAACTCACAGGCCTCCACCTCCTCTGCTCACAGACTTCAATGGGAGTAGGGGAGAGGTGGGTGGGAGAGCTGCCCCAGCGAGTTGCCTTGACCTGTGTTCTCAGTTCAAAAGAGCTGGCTTTCTGTGGTGCCTGAGTTCATGCCCTCCGGAACAAGGAGGGCCTTGGCCCCCAGCCCCAGGATAACCATCGCGGTGTGGAGGTGGCACCCAGAGCTCCCTCACTGATGCGGGTCATCTCTGGGCCCCGCCTGCTTGCTGACCCCTGCCAGCGTGTAGCGAGGATGGCTCCGGAGTCCCCCACCTGGACCACCGAGTGGGGTCTGTGCGTCTCTTTGCATCTCTGTCTTCCTGTGTGCCCCCGGCCGGCTCGCTTGTCTGCAGTGTCTATGCCTGGTGTGTCTGTATATTTGTGAGTGTGCCCGGCCATGTAACATCTCTGGGTGGAGGTTTGGACCTGGCATATCTGAATGTGTGTGTGTGTGTGTGTCTGTACACGCATTCATGCCTGGATTGCACCCATGAGTGTCTGTCTCTGTGCCCGGGTCGGGGTGGGATGGTGGTGTGGGGGACGGGTTTTCTTTCTTTTCCGTGACTTTAAAATCAACATTACCCAACCCACACGCCTGGCCTCCTTTCCCTGCCCTGGCGCCCAGCACATGAACTTGGTAACGTGTTTGCAGGAGCTGTTGGAAAGCAAAGGCAGGTCTTTTCCTCTTTAAAGGTAAATTCCAGGGGGAAGAACACTACAGAGGAATTGTCCCGGAGATAGCTGGCTGGTGGCCAATTCGTCTTGTAAAAAAGATCCCTGGTGCCTATGGAGCCAAGATGAAACAATTCCTTGGAATTAACCAAGCTAATTTTGACGAGCAAACATTTTGCTACAATGAAAGTTTTTATTGTAGCACATAAAAGTCAAAACAACACCCAGTCCCCTTGGGGGAGACAGGCGGGCGGGAAGAAGAAAAACAGCGCACACACAAGCTCTAACTAATCATTGTGAAATCAAAAGTGCTCAGTGTTGCCAAATTAAATGTGACTAAAAATACCCATGGAGAGGGGCCGCTTAAGGGCAGCCCCCAGAAGCTCTTTATTCTCAGCTGATTTAAGGAATCCAAACCTCCCCCCCAACCCCCCTGCCCACTAACCTGCCCCACCCCTGCAAAGCTCTTCAAGCACAAGCCATTATGTTCCAGGGAAGAGTGAGGCCAGAGGGAACAGACATTGTCAGCTTCTAGAACATTCCTCAGGCCTGGATCAACAAGGTGGTGTCGCCTGGCAGGAGTAGAGAAGAAAACTGCCATTTCTTGGTGCCTGGAAGCTCTCTGGACCCAACCCGATGGTCCCTTATGCTCGCCTGTATGGGGTCACTTCTCCACCTTTGTTCACGCAGGGCTCCCTTTAAGGAATGCCCTTGCCCACCCTTCCAGGCAAGGTCAAGTCCCTGTCCCTCCAGGCAGTCTTTCTTGGGCTGTTTGATGTTGTGGGTTCCCGCTGAGGGTCACATGACCATTGCACTCCTTGGTGCGCCCCACAATGAATACCCCAGATTTTGGTGGAAGAAGCACCCTTTGGTGGACAAAGACAGCTGAGCATGGGGTGGGTTTGCAGCCATGTGGGACACGGACCGGGGGGGCTGTCCTTACAGAGCATGTAGTCGGCACTGATGAAGTCATGTCAATCCGGCAAGCATTTCCTCAACTCCTCCTGGGCACTCTGGACTGTGTTAGGCACAGGGTGGTCACCTGTGGGGGAGACGCAGTCTTACCCCCCAAGTGCTCATGCTCAGCCGGCAGGAAGGGTACGTGTATACATAATCAGCTTTGGAAGCTTTGCTCGTGACAAGAACTGGGCAAACAAGGCAAAAGGAGAAGACATTAGCAGAGGATGAGATGGTTAGATAGCATCACCAACTCAATGCACGTGAATTTGGGCAAACTCTGGGAGATAGTGAGGGACAGGGAAGCCGAGCGTGCTACAGTCCATGTAGGGTTGCAAAGAGTCGGACACAACATAGTTACTGAACAACAACAAGAAGCCTTCCCTGTCCCTCATTATCTCACAGGTCTGCTCAGGACAGTCAGAGTAGGCTTCCTGGATGAAGGGGCACTTGAACTGGCCTTGAAGGACCCCAACTGGAAGAAGCAGAAGATGTGTTCTTTTTCATGGGATGGGATGAGCATCCCAGATCTTTAAAGACAAGGCAAGTCTTTGAAGGGCCTGCTTGGTTTCATTCTACAGACATCCAATTCCATTGTCTCTATTCTTACCAGCTCTGAAACACATCGTTGGTCTGACTGACAGGCCACATTTCAACATGAGTGCTCACTGAATCCTTGGAAATGGGGCTATTTAGAGACAGCTCTAGGAGAAGAGTAGATATCACCATTTTCTCTGATGTCCTTTCTGTGGAGCCCAGTTCTTTCTGCGATAGGATTGTGACGTGTTTTGGTGCACAGAGGTAGCAGCCAGATGACCTGGGTCTGAATCCTGTTTCTTCTGCTTGCTAGTGGTGGTTATATAAAGTGGGAAAACTCAGTATTTTCTCTAAACTTCAGCTTCCTTACACATAAAACAGCTCTCAGAGTGTCCACTTCACAAACTAGATCCTATTGTTACTGTTATCATCATCATCATTCCTTTTATCAATTAGGATGATCCTGGCTGCAAGTAGCAAGGTATCAGGTAACGGCATCGTCAGTACATCCAGGTTCTCCTTATCTGCCTGCTCTACCACCTTCAGCAGATGTTGCCTCATAGTCACAAAAGAGTTACCATGATTCCAGGCATCATATATTCACCCAAGAGCATTGTCAGCAGAAAGGAAGGTGAAGCTGAGACAGGGAGAGCAGAAGGGCTCTTTTCTTACGTGCCTCTTTATTCAGGGAGGGAAATGTCCCCTTAGAGGTTCCCGGTAGATTTTCCCTTCCCTTGTGTTGGTTGGAAGTGGGTCATTTGGCCACTGCCCAGCCAATCACTGGCAGAAGAAAAGGATTACCATAACTGATTTGTCACTTGGGGCTGGGGATGCCTATATCTGAGCACAAATCTGAATGAGTATTGAGCGGGCAATCAACAGTGTGTGCTACGCCCCTGTGCTATCTTGGCTGTGTGTGGCACTGGGATGGACACAGCAGGAATGCTGCCATTACTATGTAGAGCCCCACATCAGGCCAGCTCTTGAAAGGGGAGGACGAAGTCCTGCCCACGTCTCATCAGAACTTAGACCACAAAGTGTCAAAGGTCAAACCTGCATGCTTTTAGAAAGGCAAAGAAGTCTCAGAAACACTAACCACCCCTCACCCAGCATCAAAAGCCCCAAAGCCCACCAAGAACATATGGCATAGGGCATTGCAGCCAGAGCCTGCGGAAGGTGCTAGACCCCTAGCTTGGCCTCACACATGCTATGTGCCCTGGGCGGGTCACTTGGTTTCTCTGGGTCTCAGTGCCCTCTGAAGGGAACCATAACTTGCTTTGTAGATGCCGTAAGGCTGATAAAGACCTGTCAGACACAGGGACTCATCAGCGATATTCTGATGCACGTCAAGGTGAAGGGGCAATTTCTTATCAATAAACATGTGGTCGGGCCGTGTGTGCTTTAAGGCTTCTTCCAGCTTGAATGTGCTTAGACTCTGTACCCAATAAAGTAGGGAAGTAGCAGCTGCCTGGGTTCCAGTTCAAGTGCCTTCATTTGAAGGTTGGGTGACCTTGGCCATGTTGCTTACTCACACTGAGCCTCAGTTTTTTTTCACCTATAGAGGTAGGGATAGTTATGAGATTGTAGCGAGGGTCCATTGAACTAATGCTGGCACATCTGTAAGTGCTGGACAGGTGGGTACTGTTGTCAATATATAGCTTTATGTCATCCTCAATGGCAACTTAATGAGTTAGTGACTGTTGTTCCATTCCTTACTCTCATTTTACAAGTGAGGCTCTGAGTGGCCAGAGGACTTGTTCAAGGTCCTTCAGCCAGCAAGTGCAAGAGCAGAATTTGAATCCAGGTCTTCTGACCACCAACCCCATATCCCGTCTGCTGCACTGCATTCCAGTCTGGAGGAGATAACACAGCAAGGATGGAGTAAATACCTCAATATGGGGGAGAATATATAGTCTGCCTGTGCGAAGGCCCCAACAAAATTGTGCATGCGTGCTAAGTTGCTTCAGTTGTGTCCAGCTCTTTGCAACCCTATGGACTGTAGCCAACCAGGCTCCTCTGTTCGTGGGATTCTCCAGGCAAGAATACAGGAGTGGGTTGCCATCCCCTTCTACAGGGGATCGTCCTGACCCAGGGATAGAACTCGTGCCTCCTGCATTGGCAGGCAGATTCATTTACCACTGAGCAACGTGGGAAGCATTTCAATCCTTAAATGATTCCAAAATCGAATTGTTCTTTATCTCCCTTTTACTAATGACAACATGATGTTCAGAGAGGTTAAGAAATGTGTGCTGATCTGTCAGGCTCCAGATCCTGGGTTATTTCCACTGAGACAGTTGCCATAGGTCAAGCAAGCCCTGGACTCACGTGGTCCCCACAGAAAGGAATCTGACCCCTCAAGATTCCTTTCCCCACCAGTCACTCCCAGGTGCCCAGGGCACTCATGCCAGCACCCCACCCCTGCTGTCCAGAAAGCCTCAGGGAGACCAGCCGCCCCCTCCCTTGGCCTTTGCTCCCGAGGCCTCCAGGCCCCGGTGCCTGCGGGAGCTGCTGCCTCCTTCGTCACTTCCGGCTGCAGGGCCAACAGCCAGGCACATGGGTGTGTCCCTGCCCCTGCCCTCTCCAAGTAGAAACCTTCTGAACACCCCTCACACAGGAGGTAGGACCCAATGGTGGCAACAACAGGTATCGGCGGCGAGTGTGAAAGACATCTAGGGGGCAGGAGGGGTTGAACCCGCCTCCCATGATGTCCAGAATCATCTGGTCCGGGTGCCAATGCTGTCGTCTGCTGAGTACTTTCACCTGCATTTCTGTCTGTGCTCCAGCCAACCTGCTCCCCGACGCTTGGCAGGTCCTTCCAGCCCATTTGCCAGGTGAGGAAAGCAGGGCTCACCTGTGCCCCGTTGGCACAGCTGGTAAGAGGCAGTGCCTCCAGGCCCTGACCCAGAGCACTCTCAGCTCCCAGGGTCTCTCCAGGTAACCATGGGGTGAGCTCCGGATCTCAACCCTCAGCGCCAAGATGTTGGGGAGGTCACCTGGAATGTGGGGGTCTATGCTTGCTCCTCATGCTTGAATCCTGCACATGGTGAAATACCCAGAGGGGAGGAGGAGGCCCTGGCTGGCCTGGGAGTCTTGCCCGGCGTGGGCGGTGGGAAGCAGTTGCTGGTGGTGAAGCGGCTTCAGAGATCTGAGGAAGGCTGGCCCAGCCCTCCCAGGTCAGCCAAACAGGCTCAGTTAGGTTGGGCCTAGCGATTTGCAGCAGGTGAAGAAGCAACACAGAGGTTCGCCTGAGCCAACAAGACCTGGAGCCACAGACCAGCTTGAATTTTCCTCGTCTTTTCAGTCTGGGGGTGCGGATATGGTGCTGTGGAGGCCTGGGCCTGTGACCTGGAATAACCATTTATTCTCGCCGGGTCCTGTCTGTAGAGTGAGGAAACATATCCCAGGGATCCTTCCTCCCTTCTGCAGCCCCTCCTGTTCCCCCACGAGCTGCCCGCTTGGTCTCTTTCCCTTGATACACAGAGACGTAGACACACACACAAGACACACGTCGACACAGACATGCACACAGATGCACATACACAGACACGCACACGTGGGTTTACATACACATAAACATGGACGCAGGCTTCCCAGGCGGCCCTCATGGTAAAGAACCTGTCTGCCAAGGCCGGAGACCTAAGAGACACAGGTTCAGATCAGTGGGCCGGGAAGATCCCCTGGAGGAGGGCATGGCGGCCCACCCCAGTAATCTTGCCTGGAGGATGCCATGGCGGACTCCAGTCCATAGCGTCGCAAAGAGTCGGACACGACTGAACAACTTAGCGTGCATGCACGCACCCAAACATGGACACACCCCAGCCCACGCACAGACTCACATTCACAAACACAGACTCACACCCACATGCAGACAATACCTCTTGTGTCACACCTGCTCTCCACTCAGTTCCAAGCTCTGACATCATAGAGCTGACCCTCATGGCCTGCTTTAGCGCTTCTCAAACTTAGCTGCACATTAGAATCCTCTGGGGAGCTTTTAACAAATGCCAAGAGCCAAGGCCACACCCTAGAAGAATCACATGGCGTTCTCTGCAGGCTGGCTCCAGGCGTAATTTTTTTTTTCCTCCAATTTTTTGGCTGTGCTGTGCCACACGTGAGATCTTAGCTCCCTGAGCAGAGATCAAACCCACATCCTTTGCAGAGGAATCGCGGAGTCTTAACCACTGGACTGTCAGAAGTCCTTCCAGGCATCACATTATTAACAGCCCCCAGATTACTTCAGTGTCCACTCAGGGTTGATAGCTAGTGGCTCTCAATCATTTCATCACCAGGCAAGGAAGCCCCAGAGAGTGAATTACAGGGGGCACCCCAGCATCAGATACAGCGCCCATGTTTCCAGGCCCAGCTGGTCTCCCTCCAGCTTGTCTAATAAGCCCCTGACCCCAAATTGCCCCCAGTAAGTGGCAGGGTGAGTAACTGTGAACCAAGCTTCTGCCTCTTTGGGGAGACAGCTGAGCGAGGGTCACTGCCTTCCATGCAGATGTTGGGGAAGGGTGTTCTCAGACTGGGGGAACCCACCTGTGTCACAGCTCCCCAGGGCTGACTGATATTCAGAGTCCCAGGCGCCAGCCCCCCAAGCTGAGTCCCAGTCTCTGGGGTCTCCTGGGATACCCACCGGGGGCTGGTCCGTGCTTCAACAGACCAGGGTTCAGACCCAGCTCTGGTCCTTACCAGCTAGGTCACCTGAGTCAGTCTGGCCACTCATCTGGGACCTTCTCACCTTGAGGGTCTCATGGGAAGTGAGCACAGGGATGTCTGGGGAGAGGCTCCAAGGCTCTCCACGAGGTGGCTGCTTTATGACAGGGGTTGTTGCTTTTATACTTGTCCTTACTTCTGCTGGGCCTGCCGCACCCTGGGGCCCCTGGGGAGTAAACCTGCAGATGTGAGAGCCCTGGAGCCGCTGGGAGAACAGTCCCGAGGTCCCAACTCACAGGGCAGGGCTGTGGGCTGAGCCTGCGAACGTGAACATCCCTGTGCCTACTCGGCTCCCCGCTTCAGTGGGGCAGTGAGTGGGGCCTTGTCTCTGTGGCGGGGATGTCGTGTGGCAGCCATGAGCCTGGCCCTGCATGAAGGCACGCTCAAGGAGGGCAAGGTAGAAGCCAAGCGCAGCACTTGCGATGCTCCAGGTGATCCACCGGCACATGTATCTCACACATATTGCTATGCAGAAGTCTCATACTCAGTGTTATCCCCGAGAGAGGAGAGCGACGAAAACTCCAGAAGGGAGAACAGAAACCCGGAGTTATGATCGGTCCAAAGGCACACAGGAAGGGATGGCAGAGCTCAGGGAGGTCTGTCTTCTGATGCCACAGTGCTCTGCCCCAGTCTGTGCCACCTGTACCCCCCTGGCTCCCCAGATCATGCAGACCCCGCTGTCCCATGCCGTCCCCCTCTCTCATCCTGTCCCCAGTGTGGCACCCCGTCCCCCTCTGCCAACCACACAGTCTTCCAGGACCCCAGGGCTGCAGGCTTCCTGAGTCACCTCTCATTTAATCTGGCGGAGGTGTCCAGCTGCAACACAAGCTCTGAAAGGATCTCTCCCGCATGATTTCTGGGGAATAACCCACTCAGATCCCCTGACTCAGTGTGGCCTCGGCTGCTACCCGGGAAGGATGAGGACATCTGAAGTCAATAGGTGTCTAACAACATAGGGTTTCAAAGAAAGATAAAGATCAAAGGCAAAGGAGGTAAAAGAAGCCCAAGTCAGATCAGCCCTGGATTAAAGCAAGAGGAGCCAGCTCCCCGCAGGCGGGAGTCTGCAGGAGGCCTGCCCAACCTCAGCAGAGCTCTGTAGCTGGGAATCCCAGTGTCTATCAGGTAGAGCTGTGGGACAGAGAGTGGGTCAGAGGCAGACAGACGGACAGAGACATGCGGAGCAGGGCAGGGGAGCCTGAAAGAGAGGTAAGGTGGAGGGCTGAGAGTGAAGAGAGGGACAGAGGGAGCAAGATCCAGAGAGGCAGGCAGGGCAGAGACACATAGAGAGGAGAGAGAGAGACAGAAAGAGACAGAGAGAGAAACGGAGATAAAAACAACAACAGAAAGCAAAACAAAGACAGCGCCCTAGTAGGTAGCGAGGCACTGAGGCGTGCAAAGAGAGTGTCAGCAGGGAACAGACCCCGAAACAGAGAATGAGGGGGGCCCAGGGAGAGCCTGGAGTAGCAGGACCACCACTAAGGGTCTGGCGCCGGGGCAGGACACCCTGTGGAGCCGGCACAGCCCCTTGACCTGGCCTCCTTCCCTCCATGTGGACACTGACCCGCTTTCTAGATGAAGCACCCAGCCTGCTGGACCTTCTGCTCTCTCTTCCTCAGCTGTGGTCTTTGGAGGGAAAGGCCTCCTGCAGAGGCTGAGAACAAAGCCCCCACTGAGGCTGGAGGGGGCTCCCCAGGCTGGGATGCCCGCAGGGTCCTGGTTCCTCAGGCTTCAGAGAGGGTAAGTTCAGCCTGCAGTGGCCACGGTCCCCATGCGCCCAGGCTCCTCCTGCACCCCACCCCCACTTTCCTTTCTCCCCTCCTCCTATGCTCACTGTGGCGTCAAAGCCCAAGCCAGGCTCCTCTTCCTCCAAGAAGCCCACAGGAGTTAACAGCCCCAGGGAATTCTCTGGACTTCTTTGGCCTGACCTGCATGTAAATTCTCTATTCCCATCCCTCCTTCTGGATGTAAAATCCTCTTCTCCATCATCTCCTCCCCTCTCCCCGCCCAGGCGTGTGCACAGAGAGATGCCCCAGAGGTTCTGAAATGAGCTATTATACCTGGATTCCTACTGTGCTAGCTATTTTCCAAATTTGCTCCTGTGGATGCTGGCACTTGCTCCTTAGTGTGGAATGCTGGAATCAGAGGACAGCGTGACCGTGGGCAGAGGGGAGCGGAGGCTCAGGCTGAGAGTGTGCCAAGCTCCCGGAGCTGGCATGCAGCGCGTCCAGTCCTAGAACCTGGTGCTCACCACAGGCTCTCCCCTGCCCCCAGCCCCTCTTCCTGAGCCTCGCTCCAGACAAGCGCTGAGGGGCCTCATTGCAGGGGGTGGGGGATGGGAAGGGGTACCGGGGCATGGCCCCTCCTGGCATGGCCCAGACCCAAAAGTGCATCCCAAAGGGCCCAGCTTGCAACTTGGCCTGACCTGCTCTCACTTCCCTTTCTCAGTGGGTCAGCACCTGCGGCGCACCCCACACCCTCGCTCCCACCCTCGCCAGCCACACCTTCTTCCTTTCCCCAGAGACCTCCTTCTGGGCTGGTCCTGCTTGGCCGAAGCAAGACACATGGCCATTTGACTTCAGGGGGTGGGACAATGCAAGCCGGCCACCGGCCCGAAGCAGCAAGGGCTGGACATCTCTGAGCAGCCCCAGTGACCGCCACGTTCAGAACCTCAGTCTCCCCCTGCCAGGCTGAAGGATCTTCAGGGCTGGGGCCACACCTGTTTGTCTCCCGGAAATGCTGGCACAGTGGATGCAGGGGGTACTTGTTGAGCGGTGGCATGGGCCCAGACAAGAGGCAGAAACCCTGACAGCTTGGAAGTGTACGGCCCTCCCCTCATCAGGAGGGTGATGATGACAATGACGATGATAAATACCAACATCACTGAGCAAAGCACTTACATTCTCCCAGCTGGTCCCGACAACAACCCAGACAGGTGCCTGGGGCACTGGAGTTCAGTGACTTGTTCAAGGTTACCCCGCTAGCGAGTGGAGGGGGGCTTCCGTTGGACTCAGGTGGGCTATAACCAGACTCTGAGCTCCTGAGCAGGCTCCTGGGTCCCTGAGTTGGAAGCCAGAGAAGTGGTGGTGACCTCTCTATGTGACCTTGGGTGAGTCCCATCTCCCCCTGAGGTGTGGGCTCCTGGTCTCTATAATGAAGGTTTGAACTCTTTGGGTTCTGTGTTCCCGTTCATGGCTGACTGTCCTCATTCTAAGGGAATTAGGTCACACCCTTCTCTCCCCTCCCCCTGAGGACATCAGGAGGAATTGGAATCAAGTGACACTTAGA
Organism: Cervus elaphus; assembly: GCF_910594005.1. NCBI lineage: Eukaryota > Metazoa > Chordata > Mammalia > Artiodactyla > Cervidae > Cervus > Cervus elaphus. The sequence goes on from NC_057826.1 coordinate 83,279,804, forward strand.
GGCTGATCTCCTGCCTTCAAAGACCTTACAGTTCAGCGCAGGTAAGAAGCAGCCACATAAACTTCCAGGCAGATTTGGGTTCCAGTTAGTAGCCAGATAGTTGAGCAATGGAAGCGCTGCAGTGGGGTGTTGGAGAAGACCCCTGGAGGAGAGAGAGGGATGGGGTGGGCCTGAAGGGAGGGAGGATTTGGCCCTGTAGTCGGGTTAGGAGAGGGATGGAGCGTAGGTAGGGATGAAGAGACTGCAGGATATGACAGTCTGTGAGGACCCGGCCAGCTGGCGTGGAGAAAGCGATGACCTTTTAGCGATTTCCCTCTCTAAGCCCCCATCTTGTGAGTGAATGTCTTTAATTTATTAAGGGACTGATTTTAAATCATCCTCCCTCTCTCCCTGCCCACCCTTCCTCCTCCACTGCCTATATTTCCCCTGACAATAAATTTTGTTTTAATGACAGTTTAGAAAATGAGCAAATCTTTGGTGACACTTTTATCACCTCCAGAATACTTTTAATAAGAGGTTTCGGTAGATTGCATTCTGGGAGTGGGGGAGGAGACAGGCGAGACAGTCGTTCCATCTCCCCAGGCGGAACCGTGTCCCATTTTCTTAGCCCTGCAGTCCGAAAGCCACCTCTCTCTGCCCCATTCCCTCTTCTGGGGGCAAGGTCCCTGTGGAGGGCCCCAGGGGTTTCAGCACCATTCTGACAACACACTCACCTTGTGGCCTCAAGCACAGTCCTTTGCGCCTCCTTCGTGCTCAGCCTCATCTGTAAAATCTTGCCTAGATGCAGGGGATAATTAGTGCAGACCCATTAATAATGGTTAAAAGTAATTAGCTGCTGACATTTGGTACCACACCTAGTTACTCAGACTGGCAACTCAGGTCCCGGAATATTTCTCAAACTAGAATCAGAGCCAGCTGAACTGAATCTGGAAGCCTGGACTCCATCGCTCCGTGGATCACCAGGAAGTGTGCTCACCCTGTGTTAGTTGCCGGACCTGGAAGATCCATGTGGCACCTAAAACACAGTCCCACCTCCAAGCGTTTTCAGCAGGCTTGGGAAAGCAAGAACTACCCAGAATGAGATTGCGCAGAAAACAGACCTTAGAGGGCTGAGGATGGGGTGGAGCAGGCTGAAGAGCCACCCATGGTTGCTGTGGGGGGAACCGATGCCCAGAAATGGGAGACTGATTATGTGGGGTCAGTTGGGAAGGAGAAGCCCTGGAGGGACTTGTCACAGTTCAAGATGAGGGGAAGCCTGGACAAGACCTGGGAAAGGGGGACATTTAAAGAGAAATCAATAGGCCTTGGAAGTTGGCTGGATACTGTATCTGTGGGCAGCAACATTTAGGAGAAAGGAAGTCCCCCAAAGAAAGGCTACCCTGGGAGATCATTGGGTGAGTCAATCGCTGGGTGACTTGTAAAATGATTCTATCCATTTAAAAATATGTCCCCCAAAGTGTAAAGTTTTATTTTCTTTAAGAAACACATTGTTGAAGGCAATCAAAGTGTAATTTGTTTTTTAAAAAATGGTCTATTTTTAAAGAAGAATTTCTTTAATCATATCCTTGAAATTCATAATACTCAATTTCTAAACAGAAGTCACTGTAGATAAAGATGCATCCGAAGGGTAAATTTAAGAAACAAGCTGTAAAGAAAAATAGCTGGATGCACATAGCAAGTGTGATCTAAATCTTACCAGCTAAATAGTCTCAAAGATGTGCAGAGCAGAAAGACCTTGTTGAAGTTCCAGGAGAAGGATTTGGTGATAAAAGAAGACTGTGATTCAAACATTAAGTAATTTGCTTCTTTTTTTAAAAAAATATTTTATTGAAGTATAGTTGATTTACAATGTTGTGTTAATTTCTGGTACATAGCAGGGTGATTCAGTTATACATATATATAATAGTTTGCATCTGCTAATCCCAGACTCCCACTCCATCTCTCCCCGACAACCTCAAGTCCACTTGGCAACCACACGTCTGTTCCCTATGTGTGTGTGTTTGTTTCTGTTTCATGGATAAGTTTATTTGTGGTGCATTTCAGATTCCACATATAAGTAATATCATATGGTATTTGTCTTTCTCTTTTTGACTTCACTTAGTGTCATAATCTCTAAGTACATCCATGTTGCTGCATATAGCATTGCTTCATTCTCTTTTATGACTGAGTAATACTCCATTGTATATATGCACCACATCTTCTTATCCATTCATCTGTGGATGGTCATTTAGGTCATTTAAGTTGTTTCCATAGTACTACTATGAACATAGAAGTACTTTTTGAACTATAGTTTTATCTGGACTTACGGCCAGAAGTGGGATTTCTGGATCATATGGCAATTCTACCTTTAGTTTTTTGAAGAACCTCCATACTGTTTTCCATAGGGGCTGTACCAATTTACATCCCCATCAACGGTGCAGGAGGGTTATTTTTTCTCCATACCCTCTCTGGCATTTGTTATCTGTAGATTTTTTTCAGTGATGGCCCTTCTGACTGGTGTGAGGTGGTATCTCATTGTAGTTTTGATTTGTATTTCTCTAATAACTAGAGACACTGAGTATCTTTTCATGTGCCTCTTGACCATCTGTAGATGGTCTTTGAAGAAATGTCTATTCAGGTCTTCTCATTTTTTCTTTTTTGATTGGATTATTTGCTTTTTTGTTATTAAGTTGTATGAACTTTATATATTTTGTAAATTAATCCCTTGTCATTACATCATTTACAAATATTTCTCCTAGTCCATAGGTTATCTTTTCATTTTGTTTTTGGTTTCCTTTGTTGTGTAAAAGCTTGTAAGTTTGTTTACTTTTGCTTTTATTTCTATTGCCATGGGAGACTGACCCAAGAAACCATTGGTACGATTTATGTCAGAGGATGTTTTGTCTATGTTCTCTTCTAGGATGTAATCTGTTTCTAATTGAATTATGGTTTTTTCAAAAAGGAAAAGGGCTCTAAGTTAATTGAGTGACAAAGTAACTTGGGTCTCAGAGAGCCTGACATTTACTGAGAACCTACAACAGCTCGTTCACTGTGCTTGGCACTTTTAGGAGCTGATGCATTTAAAGAGTGTAATGTGTCTAGCTTTTATTTATTTAGTTTTTAGACTTGAGCTTTTATTTTTTTTTTTATTTTTTTTTTTTTTTAGTTTTCAGCTAACTTTTTTTTTTTTTTTTTTTAATTTTTTTATTAGTTGGAGGCTAATTACTTCACAACATAGACTTGAGCTTTTAAAAAACATGTTTGGCTGCACTGGGTCTTCGTAGCTGCATGCAGGCTTTCTCTAGTTGTGGGGAGTGGGGGATACTCTCTAGCTGTGGCACGCAGGCTTCTCATTGCAGTGGCCTCTCACTGCAGAGCATGGGCTCTAGGTGTGTGGGCTTCAGTAGTTGCGGTGCCTGGGCTTAGCTGCTCTGTGGTGTGTGGAGTCCTCATGGACCAGGGATTGAACCCGTGGCCCTTGCACTGGCAGGTGGATCCCTATCCACTAGGCCACCAGGGAAGTCCGTGGCCTTGTCAAGGGGAGCTCCCTGCCTCTCATCTTTGGTATTGGGAGGAAATCATTGTAGCCGTGGGTAACAATAAACACTTAAGGTGTGGGAAATAACTAAGTACTTCCTAAGTGCCAGGCACTGTTCTAAGTGCTTTGCATTTGTTTAGTCTCACAAAAATCCTGGAAGGTAGTGCTATTATCATCAGCCTCATATTATAGATGAGACGAGATGCCGAAGCACAGAGAGACTGAGTACCCCTCCTGCAGTCACACCGTAAGGACCAAGTCAAGGGCTGGACCTCTAGCCTGGCTCCAGCATCCGCAAATTCAGGTGCTCCCCAGCTGCAGTGTCTTGTCTATTTTAGACCCTGAAGAGGAGTCATGAGGACAAGAGGAGACTGGAGAAGACTCTAAAGGGTGCCCTGAGAGCACATCTATCTGGGGTCAGGGGGGATCTTGAGGGGAATACATGCGAAGTTAGGCTATTGATTTCTGACTTCACAAAGATGCAGGAGAAAAACCTTGGCAGCTTTTACTGACCTTCTTCAGGGGCTGCAGGGAGGAGCCTGAGGCTACAGAAGCAGAACTAATTTGAGGAAAGAGAGGACTGGAGAGGAAAGATTCAATTCTATTTAAACTGGGACTGGAGAGAGTTAGACTGAATGAGAGACGGTTCTTGCTCTGTTTGCTCTTTGGATTTTTGTTGTAAGTGTATTTGAAGATGCCTGGTCATTGGAGAGAGAACGCAGGAGTGAGAAGCTTTGCCATAGGGTGTCAGTGGGGTGATGGGCAAACCACTGACCTCACCAAGCTCTGCTCTCCTGGCCTACAAAATGCCTGAGTCCCTGTGTCGGAAGAGGGGTGGGTCTGGGCACTGTGTATTTAGCTCCTGGTCCAGATTCTGTATTCCATAATTGGTAGCTATTATTATTATTATGGCTATAACCAAAGATCATTAATTTACAGTTTAAAAATACTTCACCTATGTCATTTTGCACTTTTTTTTAATTGAAGAATTAAAATTTTATGAGAAATCCTCCTAATTGGCTGGATTCAATGTCATCCCCATTTCTTCCAAGTATGCCTAGTAGATAAGCCAGGAGGGACACTGCTTCTATGTGGTGGCACCTCGCCCCAAGCCACTTTATCTCCTACCATCTATTGAGTCTTGATGGTGTGAGGTACCATCCTGGGTGCTTGGGGGACATTACCTTCAATCCTGACAAGAGCCCTGCAGACACATTTCTACCACCTGGCAGACCAGGAAGCCAAGGCTCAGAGAGGTTAGGTGACTTGCCTGAGGTCACACAGCTGGGAAATGCTGAGCAGGGATTGAGAACCAGGTGTGTCTCTCGCTAAAGCTCATACATCCTCCCAGATGGCAGATTTAGGGTTTAGGGGCTTCTTTGGGATTGGAACTGGCCTTGCAATGATGGAGAGAGTGACCAGCTAAAGGCGATTCTGTGGACAACATGAATTTCTCTGGGGATGGCTCTTCTGAGGCTAAGTGGCTTTAAGAAACCCTAAAGAAGCTCCAACTGGGAGGATGCCACCTCTATATGCCAGGTGACCCCCACTGGCAAGAGAAACTAATCCCTCCACCAGAATTCCCACGTGGCTCATCTCCCTGGCTCCCACCCTGGGTTCATCTGCCTAGTGTTCAAGGGATCAGATGTGACTCAGGGAATGGAGCCATAACAACCCCTTACACTTGTCCAAGACTCTGTAATTTACAGAGAACCCTTTCACATCATCATGGCCTTGGAGCTAAGAGGAGGCAGTGTCCCTACAGACAAGAACACCAGCTCTGGGGCACGCTGACTTGGACTGGAGTCTCTGTTCCACTCTGGTCCACATGTTGTGTGACCTTCAGCAAGTCTCTCTACCTCTCTAAGCTTTAGTGTCCTCATCTGAGATATGGAGAAAATATTAATGCATGAGGTTTTTATGAAGGTTCATTGAGATTCTGCATACACAAAATATATGGTTATATTATGTATTTATATATAAAATCTCATTTAACTCTCATGCATGCTAAGTCACTTCAGTCGTGTCCAACTCTGTGTGACCCCATGGACTGTAGCCTGCCAGGGTCCTCTGTCCATGGGATTCTCCAGGCAAGAATATTGGAGTGGATTGCCATGCCCTCTGCTAGGGCATCTTCCTGACCCAGGGATTGAACCTGCATCTCTTACATCTTCTGCATTGGCAGGCAGGGGTTCTTTACCACTAGGGCCACCTTGGATGCACTTAACTTTCATAACAGCCCACAAATAAATAATGAATACTGATATATAGCAATGCTTTTAATAAATGAATGTGAAATAAGCACAGCCACACCCCCAAAGGTAGATAATACAAGCTCTTACTTATGAAGCCAAGTTCTTTTCATCATATTTTGTTATACTGCACCCTGACTGTCCACTCACTGACCAGGCTAAAAGCTTCAAGGGAGGCCAGAGCTGTGTCTGTTTGCTGAACCCTCCACTCAAAACATTCAGCGCTGATACATGGTAGGGGCTCAATATATCTTTGCTGTTCAATCGTTGATCTTGTTTAATCCTCCCAATAGCTCTCTGAAGTAAGAGAACTCATCCTCCCCATTTTACCGATAAGAAACAGAGGTTCAGAGCGATGAACGAGGTCATGCAGCAAGGAAGTGGTGGAACTCAGGCTGTTCAAGTGATTCACACTCAGACTCCTGACTGTGGACTGTGAACCATCAACCTGGACTGTGAACCATCAACCATCCTGCCAGAGAGCTATTTTCTCTTGGCAGACAGAAGGCTGGGACCACAGCTTGCAGGCTCACAGCCCTGAGCTCACTCCATCACTTGAGAAGGTGATGGCTGGTCCCCAAGGCCAGCCTCACAGCTTTCTGAAGAGCACCACTGAGCCACTGCCCAAGAGGCCCTGGGCTAACAGGTCAGGACTCGGGGAACTACCGAGCCTGCCTCGCACATGTCTCAGGGGGTGGTTGTTCAGTCGCTAAGTTGTGTCCGATTCTTTGTGACCTCATGGACTGCATCATACCAGGCTTCCCTGTTCTTCACTATCTCCAGAGTTTGCTCAGACTCATGTCCATTGAATTGGTGATGCCATCCAACTATCTCATCCTCTGTTGCCCCTTTCTCCTCCTGCCTTCAATCTTTCCCAGCGCCAGGGTCTTTTCCAATGAGTCGGCTCTTCACATCAGGTGGCCAAAGTATTGGAGCTTCAGCTATAGCATCGGTCCTTCTAATGAATATTCTGGGTTGATTTCCTTTAGGATGGACTGGTTGGATCTCCTTGCAGTCCAAGGGACTCTCAAGAGTCTTCTCCAGCACCAGAGTTTAAAAGCATCATTCTTTGGTGCTCAGCCTTCTTTATGGTCCATCTGTCACATCTGTACATAATTACTGGAGAAAACCATCACTTTGACGGTATAGACCAAATTGGGACATCACATGCTGAATGACACCCCTCATTGCCCAGAGAAATCCCCCCGGGGGTATTTCCTCCCAGGGAGAGAGTCCTGTCTTCCTGGGGTGCCCTTCACTTCAGGAGCAGGGACAGCTCTGGGTTGCAGTGAGCTGGAGGGGAATGGGGACTGTGGCTGGCTGGGCACAACAGTGACTGAGCAACATCCTGTGAAGACCTGGGCTGAGCTCCCGGGGTTGCTCAGGCTGGAGGAACGTGTTTCCCTGGTGCTCACAGGAGCTGGCAGGAAGTCTCCTGGGGAGGAAAGCTGGACACTCAGGCTCCAGCTGACCGTGTTAGCTTGTTTGTGTGTGTGTGTGTGTGTGTGTGTGTGTGTGTGTATGGTCAGTCATGTCCAACTCTTTGTGACCCCGGGGACTGTAGTCCACCAGGCTCCTCTGTCCATGGGATTGTCCAGGCAAGAATACTGGAGTGGGTTGTCATGCCCTCCTCCAGGGGATCTTCCCAACCCAGGGATCAAACTCGTATCTCTCAGGTCTCTTGCATTGGCAGGATGATTCTTCACCACCAGCACCACCTCATGAATGTGCCCCAACTCCCGAGAGGTATCTGCCACTCTTTCGAGGCCTCAGGGGGCTGTCAGCAGTCAGCAGCCTAGTGAGAGGAGCTATCACTTAAACTCAGGCCTGTGTGAGTCAAGGTCTGATCTCTGGGCCTCCGGCACCTCAATCTGTGTATATGTGGTCCAGCAGATGTGAGGCTGCATGGGTCAGGAGCCAGGGGGGCCTTTGCTGCCTGGGGTCACCTTATAGCCACGCCCACTTTTGATCCCTGGGGAATGCAGGTGGGTGCCTCTGGGGAGGGGGACGTGTCACACAGCGGGAGAGAAGAGGCGGAAAGGAGGCCAGGTGCTGTGTATGTCATGGGCTTGCTTTCCTTCCTAACACCTTAGTCTGGGTAAGCATATTTTCTGGGGGGGTAGGGAGGGAGTGGGGGGAGGGGTCATTGGAAAGGTGGAGGCCAAAAGGGTGGGATCAGAGAGAGAGACAAAGAGAGACAGAGACAGAGAAAGAGGGAGCAAGAGAGGGAGTGTGTGTGTATGTGTGTGAAGCAGAATGGACAGGTAGTCTGGAAACACGGCTTTATTCCCAGCCCAGATAGAAGGAGGATAGGAGAGCCTGTCACATCAGGAAGATCAGTTAGTGTGGTCTGAAGTCCTCCAGAAGCTCCTCCACCTTTCTCAATTTTTAAAAAAATTACTTATTTATTTATATTTTTTGGCCATGCTACATGGTTTGTGCCATCTTAGTTCCCTGACCAGGGATTGAACCCACACCCTCTGCAGTGAAAGCTCAGAGTCTTAACCACTAGACTGCCAGGGTATTCCTGGCAGATTATCCATAGTAATCTGTTGTAATTAGTTGCTCATTTCTAGCCTGAGCAAACACACACATGCAGAAGCCTGACTCCCTGGGTCCAACTTGGCCCTACCCTTTTGCATCTGTGTATTTAACAGCAAGTGACTCAACCTCTCTGGTCTGTCAGACTTGACCGTAAAACAGGGATAATCATGGTCCCTGCTCTCATGGAGTTCCCATGAGGATTCCATGAGTTAATCCATGTTAATCAGCAAATGCTCAGTAAATAATAACTATAACTATCATTACTATCCAGACCCTTCATCCACAGGCCTAAGCTCCCAAACGCTCTGAACACCAAGAGCTTTTTAAAGATTCATTTGGCAACTATTTTTAGTCTTTATTTACCCATGGACTGTGAATATTCATTCGCTTTCCTGAAGAAATGTTAATGCATTTGATTACGGGGCCTTGTCCCAGATCATGCTGGAGTGATATGAAGTATGTGATATTTCCACGATCTTCCCTTTCTAAATTCCAAAAAGAATATTCTGGATCCAGAAATACATCTGGCCCCAAGGAATTAAGATAAGGGATTGTGGCCCTGAGATCTTTTTCAATTCTTTCAATAATCCTGGGAAGTAGGTGAACATTGTACAGACAGAGGGATCGAGGTTCCAAGGAGTTAGAGAATTTGTCCTGGATGCCACAGACCCTCAGTGGCAGAGCCAAGCCCTAAGTCCCTGCCTCCCATCGCAGATCCCACACCAGTCCCCTCTGAAGCCCTCCCAGGCTGTCAGACCCCTGAGAGCCTGTGTCTGGCTCAACTTTAAGTGCACATGCCAGGCACTTGGACTTGGCCGGTTCAAGTTGACTGAATGAACAAACACATGTGAGAGCAGAAGCCCCAGGAGCCTTCTCTTGGACGGGCCAACATCTCCCGAAGGAGACATGGAAGGGAAAGAAGGACTCAACATGAACTGCTGCCAGGAGCCTGCTAAGGTGGCCCTGCCATCTGTGCCCAAGACAGAGTTAAGGGCCCATGTCTGCCTCTGCCCAGACTCGCTTGCCAAGGAACTCTGAGCAAGTCCCTTGAGCTTTCTGAGCCCCAGTTTCCTCATCTGTGCAATGACGATAATGACACCTTTCAGATGGCCATGGTACTTGGCAGGGGGCTGGGGCATACTCAGTGAGGTGACACGGGGACTGATTGGTGCTCAAGGGCAGCTGGAACTGACCTGCTTCCCTCCGCAGAGGACTTCCTGCCAGCCTCTCCGAGCCCTTGGGAAACAAGCTCCTCCAGCCATCACTGAGCAACCCCCAGCGCCCAGTAGAGGCCACCCCAAGATGTTACTGAGGGCTCGCCTCTCACAGCCTTCAGTTACCGCTGTCCAGGCAGTTGGCAGGGAGCCTGGTTGGCCCAAGACCATGGCCACAGCCTCCATGCCCACCCTGCAGCTCACTGCAACCCAGAGCTGTCCCACTTCCTGAAGAGAAGGGTACTCTGGCAGGGCAGGGCTCCTTCTGGGAGAGGATAAGCCCATGGGGTTTTCTTGGGGAACAAGAGGTATTCAGCATGTGTTGTCCCCGGTCTGGTTTAAGTCTTAGCTCCTGGGACAGGTGTATATGGGCCCAAAGTATCATTGGAAGGTTTCCTGTTCAATAAAGAAGATCTGGTACTGCTGTGAGCTGGACCTAGAATTCCTGCTGCTTACATCTAGGGTGCTAGGTGCTAGGGTCCCCAGTGCCCCCTCCCCTTGCCCAGACCCGGGAACCTGGCCCCTCCTGACTCACTTTATCCAGCTGTTGCTGCAGGACCCTCCCTGCCTCCCTTCTTCTCCCCATTCCACTTTTGAAATAAAACATCCATCATGCTTTATTTGCCTAATAAGCCTCCGTCTCCATTCTGCTGGGTGATTACCCAGCTAGAATACCACGCGCTCCCATCACAGGTTCTTGGAGATCGCCATGAGAGGGGTGGTTGGAGCAGCCCTGTGCTGGCTATCGGCGGGCTTTCCTTCCTTTCCATTTACCCACCCCCCTCCCCGTCTTTTTCTTTTTTTTTTTTTAAGTGACAAATGACCCTGAGATTCCATTAAGTTCCCTGTGCAATAGCAATCATTCTGGAGAAATTGATTGTGACTCTGTTAATGACTGCTTGGGCGGACGTTAATGTACCAGGGGACAGTTTACACTGTCCGACTTGCTGGAGCCAAAGCAGGGACACATTCCCTGGGAGGGCATGAGAGGGCTGGAGGCGGGGTGGGCGGGGCCTGGAGGCAGGGTGGGCGGGGCATCCACGCAAGGAAGTTAGGCCGTTTCATTAGGACAAGAGGAATTTTCAGTGCTCCTCAAAAAGTATTTTCCACCTGTCAGGGATGTCTGGGAGAAGTGTGTTCGTATCTGGGGTAACCCTTTCTTCTTTGTGGCTCATGCCATCGAGGGGGTCAAGTGTGATGGGCAGTGGTGGCGGGGGTGCGGTGCGTTGCTTACTTCCTGCCCCTGCGCCTGGAAGTATTGCGCTCCCTCATGTAAGAGAAGGAGATCTGATCAGAGACCAAGAGCGGACTCTGGCCTGCCTCCGGGTGTGACTGTGGGCTTCCCTAAGCAACTTTTGGCCTGGGGAAAATGAGCAGTCGCAGGCTTTTCCCACCGGGGCACAGAAGTCAGAGGACCACCCACCAGTGGCCTACCCAGTACCCATCCCTTCTGCTCCATCCTTGCTGGCAGAGCAAAGTGGGAGCCTCTGCCCCGAGGGGTGGTATGGGTCCCTCTCTGCTCAAGCCCGCTGCCAGTGGTGGGTAAGAAGGGGCTCTGTGATAGTTCTGGCCTCAGGGCAGAGACTCTGTGGGGCCTTCTGAAAGTGGCTACCTTGTTGGTAAAAATCTGTGCCAAGAAGAGACCTCTTGCTTCCTGCCTCTGGACACTCTGGCCCAGAGTGTTCTGAGAACACAAGAATTGTACAGGACACCTCTCATACTTGGAGCTGTGGCAGGTATCTTGCAAGCATGAAGGGACATGCCTGAGGACCAGGTGAGCGCCAGAACTAGAGAGTCGGGCTTTTATTATCATTCTAGATGACCAGAGGAAGTGCTCCAGAGGGAAAGCTGAGGTTTCCCAGGCTGTGTCTCTGAGTACAGCGGCACAGAGAGTAGTTCTGAAGCCCAGGGAAGGATGTGACCACTCAGAACCTTCCAAGTGGAGTGATTTTTTTAATGGCAGGGGTTAGAAACTGCTGTAATATTTTTCCTAATTGATTCTTCTAATTGCAAATCAATAGAACTAGTTTGCACCCACCCTAGCTGGGTTTGTTTTGTTGTAAAGTGTTTAGGGGCCTGTGGGAAGAAGACTTTTGGTGAGGTGAAATCAAACATTTCAAACCATCACTCATGGGTGGCAGGAGGAGCAGGGACCAGGGATGGAGAGGAATTGGTTCCTTTCCTTACTCCTTATCCTTCAGCTCTCATAAGGAGGCTGATGCTTGGTAGGGTTGTTGTTCAGTTGCTCAGTCATGTCCAACTCTTTGTGACCCCATGGACTGCAGCACACCAGGCTCCTCTGTCCTCCACTATATCCCAGAGTTTGCTCAAAGTCATGTCCATTGAGTCAGTGATGCCACCTAACCATCTTTTTCCTATGTTGTCCCCTTCTCCTCCTGTCCTTAATCTTTCCCAGCATCAGGGTCTTTTCCAATGAGTAGGCTCTTTGCATCAGGAGGCCAAAGTATTGGAGCTTCAGTTTCAGCATCAGTCCTTCTAATGAATGTTCTGGATCGATTTCCTTTAGAATTGACTGGTTTGATCTCCTTGCAGTCCAAGGGACTCTCAAGAGTCTTCTCCAGCACCATAATTCAAAGGAATCAATTCTTTGGCACTCAGTCTTCTTTATGGTCCGGTTCTCACATCCATACATGATTACTGAAAAAAACCATAGCTTTGACTGTATGGACCTTTGTCGGCAAAGCAATGTGTCTGCTTTTTAATATGCTGTCTAAGTTTATCATTGCTTTCCTTTCAAGGAGTGAGTGTCTTTTAATTTCATGGCTGTAGTCACTGTCTGCAGTGATTTGGGAGCCCCAAAAAATAAAATCTGTTTTACTTTATTTCCCCATTTCCCCTTCTATTTTCCATGAAGTGAAGGGAATCTCAAGCTGGAATCAAGATTGCTTGGAGAAGTATCAACAATCTCATATATGCAGATGATGCTGGGTGAGTAAGGGGCAAAGCCAGCAGGTGGAAAGGCTTGGTTGCCAAGCTGTCCCATTTAGACCCTGGAGGCTGTCACTGGATGGAAAGTTGGACCCCCCCATAGCGACATCCCTCTTCTCTGAACTTCACTGAGCAACTGTAAGGTAGCCTGGAAATGCATTCATCTAGTCAGTCCATCATGAGTATTTCCTGAGCACCTACTATATTCCAGGTTCCAGATGGAGATTGGAGATTCAGTGGTGGACAAGACAGCTGTGGACTGTCTTCATGGAGACTCTGGCATTGGATGACTGAATCAATCAGGGTTCAGCTTCCAGGAATTGAATCTTCTCTGGCTATTTATGCAGCAAGGGACTTAATGCAGGGTATTAAGTAGCCTATATCTATCTATCTATATATACAACTTTTATTTTTAATTTTATGTTTGTTGTTTTTATTTTGTTTTGTTAAAAATGTATTATTAAAGTGGCTTTTAGAACTGCTGCAAGGTCGGGGAAACAGGCATTAACTAGGCTGAGCTCCTAGGCCCCCGAGAATGTCCCATTCAGGCCACATCTGGGCAGCTGCTGTCAGTGTTGCATGTTCTAGAACACTGATGCCTCTTCTACAAAATAGGAGCCTCATGATTGTCTCTCTCCTCTCTTGCCTTTGTTCTGAATTTGAGTTTCAGATGAGTACATCAATCGGTAGAACCCAGGTCAGCATGGGACCCTAGCTGCAAGGGATTCTGTGCGTGTAGGCATTTGTTCTCTTGGAAGGACCTGTCGGAGCAGGAGGTGGGAATGGATTGTGAGTGGGCAGACCTTCACTTTCAACTAAGCAACTGATTACAAAAGGTTTTAATTAAATAACTCCGTGGTTAGTGCCTTGCAGAAAAAGCAGAGGGAACTGTCCAAAGGAGCTTTTCTGAATTCTTGGCAAGCATCTAAAAGGAAGCCATGACTGTAGAGCTGGATCGTGGGACCACACACGGACCCTCTGATGATAGTGTCCGCCTGTCCTGAAGGCACGGCCCTGCTTTCTGCTGGAACTTGGCTGTGTTTCTTCACCTTCCCAGGCCCCAGGCCCACATGGTGGTCATCAATGAGCTCCTGATACAGCCGAGTAAAATCCTGGTGATCTCTATCCCTCTTCAGACCACAAGCCCAACACTCTTGTTTAAATGGTCCAGGTGTCCCAGGGCCCATCTATTTGTCCCAAGCTCCCTGGAGAGGAGGTGTGATGGGCACAGCAAATGACTCATCCATCTTAGCTCAGCCACCAGCCTTGCCTGCCTTGGGAAGCCTCCATATGGACCCTTTCTGGTGTGAGACCACCCTCCATGGTCAGGGAGAATGACTCAGTCCACTGTAGAGCTGCATTAGCCACACATCTTAGCTCAATGTTTCTTGAAGGTTGGCTGAGGGCCCAACCAACATTAGATTTTTTTCTGCCCAGCCTTATTGAGGTATGGTTGACAAAATGAATGTATTTAATTTTATTAATTTTTAAGGTATACAGTGTATTGTTTTGATATATGTATACATTGGGAAGTGTTTCCCAGGTGGCACTAGTGGTAAAGAACCTGCCTGCCAGGAGACATAAGAGATGCAGATTCCATCCCTGGGATGGGAAGATCCCCTGGAGGAGGGCGTGGCAACCCATTCCAGTATACTTGCCTGGAGAATCCCATGGACAGAGGATATGGCTACAGTCCATAGCATCACAGAGTCAATGAGTGTGGGAAATAGACAATAAACAACATAAGGTAAAATGGGTCACATGCTAGAATGTGATTAGTGCTTGGAGAGAATAAGGCAGAGAGAGGGAATAGGCGTGATGGGGCTGATATTTTTGAATGGATGACCAGAGGATGCCCTGGAAATGATCCCTTAGAGAAAAGAACTGAAAGATATGAAGGGGAAGCCTGTGAATGTGCAGAGGAAGAGCTCGCTAGACAAAGGGGCAAGTGCAAAGGCTCTGAGGCAGGAGTGTGTCTCAGGAGCAGCAGTGAACAGCATGGCTAGGGCAGAGTGAGCAAGACAGAGAGCGGTGGGAGATGAGGCTGAGAGCAGCAGGGGCCAGACCCCATAGGGTCTCGTAGGCTGCATCCAGCAAAGACCTGGGCTTTGCCTCTGAGAACATGGGAGCCATAGGAGATTCAAGCAGAGCCACGCCAGGATTGCACCTGTGTTTTAATAGGATCACACTGCTGCTAGGCGGAGCCTGGACTGTTGGGGCCAGGGTAGAATGGGAGACCCAGGGAAGGACCACAAAGGTGAGAAGTGCCAGTGGCGGGTCTAGGGTGGTAGCAGCAGGCGGAGTGGGAGGTGGTCAGATCCTGGGTACAGTGTGAAAGCACGTGTAGCTGGCTGCGTGTGCCTGGAGATCTGCTGGGCTATCTCAGGTGACGGTGCTGCTCAGGCTGGATGGGCTACAGGTCTGTGGTTCCAGTAGTCTATCCACTTAGAAAGCGTCTCCCGCCTTGGGAGGGAGCTGGCAGAAGCCGGGCAAGTGTGAAGTCCAATCCTTCCGGCTAGACGAGCTCTGGTCTTGCCAAGTGAGCCAGGAGGGTGGCCGAGGAAAGGCCACAGCCCAGTGAGCACATGGGGACCAAGGACACAGGCTGGAGTCAGAGCCACTGCATCAGGGCTGCTCTGCCTGCCGTGGGCTGGCGGGACTGACCACGCTCTGGTGACCCTGGCCCGACTAGGAGCGCCCATGCTGAGCAGGGCTGGCGAAGGTGGGGCTGGGCTCCCAAATTGTACCTCCTGCTTCCCACTCTCCAAGGGCCACTTCTCAGCTGCTCAGCACTGAGAACTGCTTATCACAGGAGCCAAAGGGGCCTGCTAAGAGGGGTTTTAGGATCAGCCTCTTGGGGGCCCTCGGTTTTGAGCAGTGGACTTTGCCCTCAAGGTGACATTGGACAGCGTTAGCAGACATTTCGGTTGTCACAGCTGGGTGGGGGCTGGGGATGGTGCTCTTGGTATCTGGTAGGCAGAGGCCAGCGATGCTGCTAAACATCCTGCAATGGACAGCACTGCTGCTGCTAAGTCACTTCAGTCGTGTCCGACTCTGTGCGACTCCATAGACGGCAGCCCACCAGGCTCCCCCGTCCCTGGGATTCTCCAGGCAAGAACACTGAAGTGGGTTGCCATTTCCTTCTCCAATGCATGAAAATGAGAAGTGAAAGTGAAGTCGCTCAGTCGTGTCCGACTCTTAGTGACCCCATGGACTGTAGCCCACCAGGCTCCTTCATCCATGGGATTTTCCAAGCAAGAGTACTGGAGTGGGTTGCCATTGCCTTCTCCGAATGTACAGCACAGCCCTCCATAAAAGAATCATCTGAGTTACCTGTCCCAATACATCAGTAGTACCAGATGGAGAAAACCTGGCTTAGAGGCACCTTAATTCACTAACCTTCCCAAGTTTGGCAGATTGCAAACAAATGGCCACAAATTTCTCCCATCTCTGTGTGTGTGTCCCTTTACCCCATCAAGAAGGGGAATCTATTTCTTCACCCCTGTGGCTTCTTTGACCAACCAAATACAATGGAAGTGATATTATGGCATTTCTGAGTATAGGTCTCAAGAGATCTTACAGCTTCCACTGTCACCTGCTTAGAGCTCCAGACAATCACCTGTGCCAGCCACCACTTCAAGGTCATCTTATATCGTCCAGCCCCAGACAGCCACCAGATGAGTGTGGCTGTGTGAGCAAGGCCAGATGAAACCAGCAGAAGTCCTGCCCAGAAAGGTCCAGCTCAAATCTCTGACCCTCAGATTAGTGAGCAAACAGAAGAGTGGTTGTTTAAAGCCACCGAGTTTTGGGCTTGTTTGTTTGGCAGCAATAGATAACTAATACATTGGGAAGATGCACATTTAAAGGGGAATATCTAGGGACCACATGCCTTAACCCAAGGGATTAATGGACACATTTCAGTCAATGTAAGGCAGATTGGGGCAGAAGCTGAATCCCTCTTCCTGTTAATCAAACCCTGCTAGATGAGTGGCCAGGAGGGTGGATTCAATATGCATACAAAACAACTGTGATCTGGTCCTAGTGGCCACAGGTCAGGAGGGGAGCAGTTGGATAATGGAAACTAGATTGATGATAAATAGCTATGCGGACAGAAAGGAGATCAAACCAGTCCATCCTAAAGGAAATCAACCCTGAATATTCACTGGAAGGACTGATGCTGAAACTGAAGCTCCAATACTTTGGCCACCTGATGCGAAGAGCTAATTTGCTGGAAAAGACTCTAATGCTGGGAAAGATCGAGGGCAGGAGGAGAAGGGGACAGGAGAGGATGAGAAGGTTAAGTGGCATCATTGACTCAATAGACATGAGTTTGAGCAGGCTCCGGGAGATAGCGATGGACAGGGAAGCCTGGCGTGCTGCAGTCCATGGGGTGGCAAACAGTCAGACATGACTGAATGACTAAACAACAGCAAGCTGTGTGGTGGGTGTGGCTTTAAAGTGAGACAGTCCTAGGCAGGAGTGCTGGTTCCACTGCCTGGCAGCTGTCTGACCTTGCCTGGGTCATTCTGCCTCTCCTTCCGAACCTCTGCTTTCTCCTCTGGGAAAGGGATGATCATACCTCTATCAGGTTTGTTAGGAAGATTAGATCAGATTAGATGAGATAATGTATGTGAAGGGTTTAGCACTAAGCCTGGCACAGAGAAGGTACAATAATGGCTTGTTGACTGATAGAAACAGACCCACTGTTTGAACAGAGCGGGCTGCCAGGGTAGAGGGCTCGAAGGCTCCATCCCGTCCGTGCGTCCTCTTCTGCTGAAGAGGGGAAGAATGGATTGGGAGCTGTAGGAACTAGGTTGTTGCTGGGTGATTCCAGAAGGGATGTCCCCAAGTGAGAAGAGCAGGTGTAAATCAAACTGGCACTGAGAGCAGAAGGCAGGGAACAGTCGGTCTTCGTATTATTCCCGGATGAGCCAGCATGTGGTGTGGGTTTTAATTTAAAGCAAGCATTTAGTAAGTTGATAAACAGGAGTGCACCTCCTGCCCTCCCACACCCTGAGCCCCAGAAGAACAATTATCCTGGAGAGAAGACGAAATGAACATATGGAAATGAATTCTAATAATGTGGCGAGGGCAGGCGGCACCTGCCTTCTCAGGGCAGCTTTGATGGGGCTTGGGTGGAGATTGTTCACACGCCAGCAGGTAGCAAAGGTCAGCTGAGGCTTTGCTTCCTGCTTCCCTCTGCTGGCTCAGTCTAGCCGTGGGATGGAGAAGGGTTGGGGGCTTTCTGATCTTTTAACCGTGTGTTCTGAGGCACACCCTCCACTGGTGGGGTCTCTATAGCGTTGTGTGTAGATGGTCCAGGTGGGTGGGCTCGTTGGGTGTTGCTTTTCCTTCTCCCAAAGGCTGATACAGAGTGGACACAGAAGAGGCCCATTGGTCTTAGGTCTCCCAACTGGGGAAGTTGTCGTTTGGATTCCAAGCTATGGTTCCTGACAATCCATTTCAAACTAGCTGGGCAGAAGAAGGGCTTCACTGACTTGAGAGACTGACCTACGGAAGGAACAAGGTAGTGGTCTCCCAGGCAGCAGACCACTACCACCCATATGAACTCCACTTGTATCGCATCTCATGTCAGCGTTTGTTCCTCTGCCAGTTTTCTCTGCAACACGGAGCATCCTGACTGCCCGTGACTCCCATCCAGAGCTTTCTAGCTTCTTCCCAAGTTGAAAGACCCTTGAGAAGGGCTCACTTGGCCCAGCTTGAGTCCTATATTGGCGTCTGTGGCTGGGGTGGGTGCTCTGGAGGGTGGCCCCTTTGACAGCCTCACTGGTGGGCAGGTGAGAGGTAGGGAGCTCCCCAAAGAAGTGAGGATACTGTTGCCAGAAAGAGGGGAATGTCAGGCAGGTAACAGTAGTAATGCTACGGGGAGCCGGGGAGTGTCAACAGAGTTGCAATGGGGCTTTCTTGAATTATTCCTAGTTTCCTTAAAGCCCAATCAGGAACCATATATTCACAGATGAGCAGGTTGTCCACACCGTGGAGAGGTTGCCACACTGTAAGACAGTGTTCTGCAGGCCTCTTGTGTATTCAGGCATCTTATAAGCAGAGCCACAGGCAGCTTTTGTTCTCAGAACATGTTTTTTTATGGATGTTTTATAGTGCATAGGTTTGGAAGAGATACAGTACCATTCTCTGTGTCAAAGGGAGATTTCTTTGCTGTCCAGGATAGTAAAGCTCCAGTTAGCACATCTGCATTCCATGCAGCAGAAAAGAGCAAAGGAAAAGGACAAAGTCACCACCTCCCAGCTCTCCTGGAAGTCCTACACAACTCTCATTGGCCATCACTTAGTGCGCGGCCTTGAAAAGTGAAAAGTAAAAGTGTTAGTCGCTCAGTTACGTCCAGTTCTTTGTGAGACCATGGACTCTAGCCAGCCAGACTCCTCTGTCCGTGAAATTCTCCAGGTAAAAATACTGGAGTGGGTAGCCATTCTTTTCTCTAGGGGATCTTCCCACCCCAGGGATTGAACCCAGGTCTCCTGCATTACAGGCAGATTCTTTACCATCTAAGCCACCAGGGAAGCCCAGTGAATGGCCTTACCTAGCTGCAAAGGAGGCTGGGAAATGTCTTAAAGCTGGGTGCAAGGTTGCCCCAGGGATTTGTTACTAAGGCAACGGGAGAACAGACGTGTTGGGTGGCAGCTGCCTGTCTGTCCCACTCCCACCTCCTGCCTGCCCTCCCTTGTCTGCTGGTGGGGATAAGAAAGAGTTCCTCATCTGAGTACAGTGCTCACTGGGGAGGGAGGAGATAGTGAGGAGCAGGTTTGGAAAAAGGCATTCTAGATGAAATACCCTCCCCACCACTGCAAGGGATTCATAAGATAGTAGGAGGGATGGATAAGTGCATTACTGATCACAAAACATTGTGAAAAGTGTGATCAGAGCTGGGTCGAGGTCATCCAGCCCACGGAGCTATGAGAGCACTGACGGGGGAGAGGGGGCAGCTACATTAATTGGGGATCAGGGAGGGCTTCCTAGAGGAAGTGGTGCTTGATTTGAGTCTGGAAGAATAAGTAGAAGTTCACTATACATGGATTGGGGCTAGTTCACTAGACATGCAATGAGCCAGAATAAAATACAAGATGCCCAGTTACATTTTCATTTTAGATAAACAACTAATCATTTTAGGGTAAGTACAACCCATATGATATTTGAAACTTATGTGTACTAAAAGATTGGGGCTTTCCTGATAGCTCAGTTGGTAAAGAATCCGTCTGCAATTCAGGAGACCCCAGTTTGATTCCTGGGTCAGGAAGATTCGCTGGAGAAGCCATAGCCTACCCACTCCAGCATTCTTTGGTGGCTCAGCTGGTAAAGAATCTGCCTGCAATGAGGGAGACCTGGCTTCGATCCCTGGGTTGGGAAGATCCCCTGGAGAAGGGAAAGGCTACCCACTCCAGTATTCTGGCCTGGAGAATTCCATGGACTGTATAGTCCATGGGGTTGCAAAGAGTCAGGGTCTCAAAGAGTCACAACAAAAAGATTATTTGTCATCTCTCTGAAATTCAAATATATCGTTCTACACTTTTATTTGCTAAATCTGGTAACCCTATGTGGGGATGAAGACAGTGTGTGTGCAATGAGCTGACTTAGAAAAGCCCTAGGGTTGGGGAGCTGGGAGCAACCAGGCAGCTGGAATGATCTGATCGAGGAGGTAAGTGAGGGAGTGTGGGGAGCAGGGAGGAGGGGAGTGAGGCTGGAAGAGGAAGCAAGGCAGATAAGTCATTGTCCAGTTAATAGGAATCAGGATTAGCTATTATCTAACATTTACTGGGGCCAATTGCTGTGTGCCAGGAACTCCAATACTGACTCCTGTCATCCTATCTCCATCGCCGGGAGGGAGGTGCTTATGTTATACCCATTTCACAGATGAGGCCAAATGATGGCTAGGCAGTGGTAGAGTGGGGACTCAAACTCTGGTGTAAACCGGCTGTGCCTTCTTGGGACTTTCCACGGCCTTGCTGTGCCTCTTCTCCTTCACCAGCCCCCTGTGACCCTGCAGGGTTGGCGGTCACACAGCTGCCAGAACAGAGGAGAGCAGGAACAGAGACCCAGGCCATTTAAGCTCCTTAAAAATGTGGCCCTTGGACTCTCAGAGAACAGCGAGTCCAGAGGCCTCCACCCTGGGCACCCAGCAGCCCTTAAGGGTCCTGGCTTCGTGGGGTGGGGTTGGGGAGGGGTGATCTGAAGAGGAGGGGGAGACACGGAGAGGAGAGATGGGGGAGCCTTGCGAAGGGGCGGCCTACTGTGGGGTGGGACTCCAGCTAGAGAAGCGCTTCTGTCCTGGGCCCCTGTGAGAGGCTGTATTTGAATACAAAACGGCTCAGAGTCTTTGGAAACAAACACCCTGCTGGTAGCCCAGCGCCCTTCTTTTCCAGGGAGGAAACAGATTCCCCTGACTCGGGTGGTGGGGGGTGATCTTGCTGGTGCAGCGGGGTCTCAAGTGCATCTCTGTGTAGCGGGGACACCACCCTCCCACCCCACCTACTTCTGCACCCCCCTGGACTCCAGACGGTGAAGGAGCCAGCTGGCACCTCCAGCAAACAAAGGCTCCTGCTCAGCCTGGCTTGTCCGACCCTTCCAGGCGCTGGGCTTTGAGGCCCTGATTTGCAGCCCGGTGCGTGGGTGGCAGGACCCAGGGGTTTACAGACCTCAGCCGGGGTGGCCCCGGGTGGCTGTGTCAGGGCCGTGGGGGCTCAGGAGAGTCCCCATCGTACCTGCTCCCCCGCCCTGTCAGCTGCGCCTGGGCCGGGGCGGCCCATTGTTGTCCACGAAATGTTTAGGAATCAGCCATTTAATGAGAACAAAAGGAATTAATTGGTGGTTTAGGCCTAATGAGACCGCTGTGCAAATTAACAGTCCTCATCAGCAGAAACAAACAGAGCCCTTAAATGAATTGCCGAAGAGCATTAAACTGAATAAGCTTTTGCCGGGATGATAAATAGCAGGTCAGAGGAGACCATCTGGCCCCTTCCCTGCAGCTTCCTTCCTGGGAGGAGGGAGCGAGCGAGGGCGGGGCCCCGCTGGGCCGGAGCCAGGCGCACTCTCACGTGCGCTGCCTTGAGCGCACACATGGTCACACGCATCCATCCAGATCTACTCACAGACACTCAGAGCCACACGCATGCACATTCGCATGCTCACTATCGCATCTGTGCGCCCCACGTGCAGTCACACTCAGACGCCTTTGCACACATTGACAGACACACATTTGCACTCACACGTATATGACTGCACATACACACTAGAGGTGCAGTGGACTGTTGTCGTTCAGTCACTCAGTTGTGTCTGGCTCTGCAACCCCATGCACTGCAGCAGGCCAGGCTTCCCTGTCCTTCACCATCTCCCAGAGTTTGTTCAGATTCATGTCCACTGAGTCGATGATGTCATCCATCAATCTCATCCTCTGTTGCCTGCTCTCAATCTTTCCCAGCATCAGGGTTTTTCCAATGAGTCGGCTCTTAGCATCAGGTGGTAGTGGACTAAG
Source organism: Cervus elaphus (assembly GCF_910594005.1). Lineage (NCBI taxonomy): Eukaryota > Metazoa > Chordata > Mammalia > Artiodactyla > Cervidae > Cervus > Cervus elaphus. Next base: position 83,301,785 of record NC_057826.1, read on the forward strand.
GCAACATTTGTCTCTGAGAAGCAGGACAAGACCCTCTCCCTGATCTGTGTGTGCCCCAAGGGAGCGGATGCTGTGGGCAGAGGTGCTGAAGCTCCTGCCACCCCACCCGCATGCTGGCAGAACTCTGGGCTGGGTGGGAGGATGGAGAGCACCCCTGGCCCCCAAGGCAGTAACTCCTTCTCAAAGATCTGTCCTCACTGAAGTGGGGCATGTAGATGCCTCTGATGTGTCCTCTGCCCCTGCTGTCAGACACCCCCCTCTTTTTACACCGCCTGGTGGTCTAGTGATCTCAGGTGGAAAGTACTGGGCGAGCAATAACCCAGAGGGTCACAGGCCCTCCAGGCGGTTCTGATGCGTACTAGTTGAATGTCTGAGATCCTTCTAGAACTGATGTTCTAGATGTCTGGCCCTACTTTGTGCATGTGTGCTCAGTTGCTCAGTCGTGTCCAACAATTTGCAACCCCGTGAGCTGTCGTCTGCCAGGCTCCTCCATGGGAGAGAGTCCATGGGATTCTCCAGGCAAGAATACCGGAGTGGGTTGATGTTAGGGGAAGCACACTGACTGAAACCGCCCACCCTGGCCAGGCACCATAGCAACCATTTGCATGAGTCGTTTTACGACAGGAGGTCCTGGTAAGGAATACGGAGCTAATAAGCCACCACCCAGCGCAAGAGTTTGGGAAAGGTCAAAAGGAGGCACCCCGTGTGAGACCACGTCCCAGAATCCTCCTCACTGGCATCCACCTTGGCTCAGCAATGTGTGCACCACCAGGAGGGACTCTGAGTCAGAATGGTCGGACAGAGACAACCCGGCAACTAATCCCACCGCCATAAAACCTGAGATGGGGAGCCACATAGCTGAGCTGTTCTCCTGGGTTCTCTCACCCTACTGCTCTCCACCCGGGGGCCCCTGCGCAATAAAATCTCTTGCTTTGTCTGCGCATATGTCTTCTCGGACAATTCATTTCCTAGTGTTAGATAAGAGCCCACTCTTGGGCCCTGGAAGGGGTCACCCTTCCTGCAACACTGTCATTTCCTACTCCAAGGGATCTTCCCAGCCCAAGGATCTAACCTGCATCTCCTGCATGTCGTGCTTTGACAGGAGGATTCTTTACCACTGTGCCACTTTAATTATTAAAAATATATATTTTTAGCTTATGTGTCCTTCTCTATTCTTCACTCCGCACACAGTGACTGCTTTTGTTCATCACTGAACATTCCACCTAACCACGGTGTTTGGTACATCGGAGGAGCTTAATGCATATTTGTTGTCTGAATGAGTGAAACCAAATTCTTTCAAAAAAGTATGTGATAATCCTACCAGGCTAAGGCTCTGGTAAAGTTTGATGGAAATCCCAGTGTTTCATTTCACGCACGGAAGGCCTGTGTTAGGCCCTAAAGATGTCTTGTGTCCCCCCTGGGGGATCAGCTCTGTAAGTGAGTTGTCTGGGTATCATTTGAGTCTCCCACAGGGATGCTCTGCTCTTTCTGCCACACCCGGCCACTCCAGGCTGTGAGAGTCACCTTGCTGAGTCACAGCTACTTCCGCTGGCCCCTCAGTGCCTGCCCAGTATACAGTGAGCACCCAATACTTCCTAATGAGATAATTAATCTATCCATCCACTCAGTCATTCATTTGCAGGCATTCTTCAGAGTCCAGCACTGTGCTAGGTATTGTATAACACAGGAATGAGTTGAATTGGCCAAGTGTTTTGCTCTCAAGCAATTTATATGTGTTGAGAGAGATGGCAGACAAGATATTTGGGTTAAGCATGTGGAGAACTTAGGCTCAGAGCTAAAAGAAACAATGGAAGAATCCATTTTAGCGAGGTGGTCAGGGAAGGCCTGCCTGTGGAGGTGATGTCTAAATGATACCTGAAGAATGAATGAGAAATCTGACACGCAGACTGTGGGCAGAAGAGAATTCCTGGAGGAGTAGACAGCATCAGCATGTGCAAGGGTCCTGGGGTTTGTGTCTGGCTGGAGCAGACAGCATGTGCAAGAATCCTGAGGTTTACGTGTGGCCAGGAGGAGGAGAGAGTGGTATGAGGCAGGCTAAGCAAGTTGGGCAGGCCTGCATGTGCAGCCATGAGGATGAAGTTGAGTGAACCAATGAACATCAATTGTTAGAGTTTAGAGTGGAAGTAACAAGAGAAAACTACAAGGATCCTCAACCAATTATTGTTCAGAGAGCCCTCCTGGGTATGGCCCCGTGCCTAATGCTGTGGGAGACAGAATGAAGTGTAAGGAATGGTCCCTGCCCTCAAGCCAGTGACCAATGCCCTGACCTGAACAGCCTCTCCACAGTTAGCAGCTTCTGAGTGTGGTCCAGCTGAAAACTTCAGAGAGATGCTGAGGTTCCTGGGGCCTCTTTGTGGCCCATAGCACAGTTGTTTAGGGGGAGGCCATGTGGAGGCCTGGCATGGGAAGGCAAGACTTGAGAGGACTTTCTAGGGAAAAGAGAATGTAAACTGAGTTTGGGCAATAATTGTAGGTACCAGTGCCTCTCTGCTAGACATCACACACATCTCCTGCCCTCTCAATCTATCTGCAAGGTTCAGATCATCAGCCCATTTCACAGATGAGGAAACTGAGGTACAGAGCAGGAATTAGAGCCACTGAGTAATGTAGGTAGGATTTGCCCCTGGCTCTGCCTGACTTTATCCATTTCCACTGCCAGGGAATGGAAACCCAGGGCCTAGCTCAGGGTGGCAGGGCCATGGTGTGACTTTCATGGGCTCTGGGCCTTTTGCCTTCATGGGCCCCACCTCTCCATTAAAAAATTACTGAAAATTATGTTTTGTGACCGTGGTGTTATAAAGATGAATATGTTCATTTCTCCTGATTTTGAAAAGATTGACAACATGCTCGTGGACCCCGGGTGCATGGTGGACTCCGGTGCCCCACAGAGCCTGGTGGCGAAGCAGCCCTGCTGACCCCTCACTGGTGCTCTGTAGCTCCTTCCGATCCCAAGGCCACCTCCCCAGACTCCAGGAGCTCACATCCCACTGCCAAAGTGCCCAGACCATGCCCCATGCAGGGGGTGATGCCACCAGGAAGCTTTATCTTGAGGGCAGGGTTTCTGCAGTGGAGCCGGTGGGGGCAGCTGGGCAGATAAATCACTGCCTGGGAACGTGTGTGTGTGCTGATGCAGGGACAAGCGATTGCTTGTCTGTTTTCCTGGAACCAGAGCTTAAATTCACTGGGGTGATAAACGGTTTAGCCTCCACGATTAAGGCCACCTCTATAACTCACGGCGCCAAAGAGGGCCCAGGAGCATCAGTCTCGTGTTTGTTGTTTTTCTGAAGGTGGAGGAGAGACATGCTTAAAAGAGTGAGAAAAAAATGGCCAAGCCATCCTGCCATGCCCTCGGGAAGGAGGCCCTGGGATGCTGGATTCCACACTGGGGCATCTCACAGATCCTACCTCCATTCTTGCAGTTTAAGGCCCTGCTTCCCTTTGATTCACGTGCTTCCTGCTGCTCCTAGGGAGCTCCCAGAGGCTCAGCTCTACTGGGGTGCCTCCCTATCTCAGAGACCTGTGATTGCTCCCCGTTACCTGCAGAAGGAAAGCCACAGGCCTCAGGTAGGTTTCCAGAGCTTTCCAGGCACCAGGCCTTCAGTTACCATTCTGTGATTCTTTCCTGTGAACCTTTTCTTCCAGCTCTGAAACCTGTACTGTACCTCCAGTTCTTGTTGACCCTGGCTGGCTGTTTTCCCCTCCTGGAATGCCCTTCCTCCTCCAGGGAGTCCTCCAAGAAGTTCCACTTATTGGAATTACTTTTTCCTTTCACGGACTGTGTTTGGATCTCTGCTGCAACCCTGGGTGCAGTCTTCTTGTAGTAACCTGTGTGTGCCTCTGTCTCCTCCTAGTGTGAGAACCTCTCAAGGCTGGGGATCTGATTTATTCATTCTGGTCTCTCCTTGAGGTTTAACATGGTGCTTTGCACACACAGGAAATGCCCAGTGTTTGTGAAGTGAATTGACTTTCCAATGGGGAGCTGCTTTGGTGTATTCTAATTTGAGACCTTTGCTTAGAGGCAGACCCAGTTCCCCCATTTCTAATTAGACAAAGTCTTGACCTTGACTCATGGCCTGGGAGAAACATGGGACATCAGGTTTGGCAAATACATTGGCCCGAGAATCCATAAATATTGATTCGTTGTTTGCAGAGTAATTTAAATGTCAGTTATAAGCCCAGGGCAGATAAAGATCTGTATCAACAATAAAACTGGATACAAGCCACCAAACCCTAGGGAAGCAGCTTTGGGTTAAGACGGAAATGGAATGCACAGGCCTTGGGGAGGGAGGGCATTAGATGGGGAGGCAGATCAATGGCTCTGAGAGACTTAACTGCCAGCGATGCTCAGGTGGGGATGTGCTTGCTCATTACCATGTCTTCTGTTTGTGGATGGATGCGGTCCGTCATCCATCCATACATCCATCCGTCCATCCATCCATCCACTGTGGAATTCTGTTTCTCAGCTATTCAGTGGGAGAGAGAGACAGACAGATACACATACATACCCAGAGATAGGAACACACAGAACAAAGATAGGCACTGATGTTTACACAGAGAAACAGAGTGCAGAGACAGAGACAGAGATGGAGACAGACACTCAAGGGGAAGAGAGACAGAGGTGGAGGGGAAAACTGATACTCGTCAGAGCAGGAGGGCACTGGCATAAACAAGCAGAGTTTGGGCATGATTGTGCATTAGGGGGCAGCAGGCTGGGCCCTCGTTTGCAATAAGGGACCTTGATTCTAACTCCAAGAGGTAGTATGTCCAATGGTTAAGATCCACAGTGAGGAATTAGATTGGAATGGTCATATGGAGTTCAAGTCCCAGCTTTCTCATGTACGAGTTGATTTGGACTACTTAATTCAACATCTAAGCCTCCGTTTCTTTCTTTCTTTTTTTAATGGAAAGTTTATTTTCCTAGGTTATTGTTTATATTTTTACTTTATTTTCTGATTTTGGCTGCCCCGGGTCTTCACTGTGGCACACAGGCTCTTCGTTGCAGCCTTTGGGCCTCTCTTGTTGTGGAGCATGGGCTCAGCAGCTACGCTGTGTGGGCTCCGTAGTCGTGGCATGGGCTTAGTTGCCCGGCAGCATGTGGGGTCTTAGCTCCCCCCACCAAGGATTGAACCCACGTCCCCTGCATTGGGAGGCGGATTCTCAACCACTGGACCACCAGGAAAGTCTCTGAGCCTCAGTTTCTTAATTTGTAAAATGGAAATCCTCATATAGTATACAAGGATTCTTATCTCACAGGTTCTGGGGAGTATATGTAGATAAAGGTTTAGCACACCACAAGCATTCTAGAAAAGCTGGGTTTTATCACCCTAAGTCAGAGTCTTCCCCTAAACTACAGTGTGACCTTGAGTAAGTTGATTCCCATCTCTGTGCCTGGGTTTCTCCATGGTGAAGTGAGGAGGGATTGCTTTGAGGATTTCCAAGGCCCTCCCTTCCTTCGATGCATTCTCTTCCTGTTATCCTCTCTGAGGTTCTTCGTAGCTGCCCCGAGTGAACGGTCTCTGGCAGAAGGTGCCCCCGCTCTGCCTTCAGTCTCATTTAGCCACAGTCAGACCCAGCAGATGAATTGCTTCCCCTCCCTTGGTGCCGTCAGGAAGCAGCTGGCCTGACAGCTCCCCAGGAGGGAGCAATTGGAGGATGTCTGATTTTGAAGTGAACAAGAGGACAGCTTTAGGATGTTGAATCTGACCTGCTGCTGTCCCGGTCAGGGCTGGTGGTCAGGAGCTGCTGCTTCTGCCGGCGGTCTCTCAGAAAACTGTCAGGGATGGCAGAGGGCAGGCTGCTCTGTGTGGCCTGTGCTGACCCTCCCATCCATGGAGGCCCCTGGGGTCTGTGGGTCCAGTCTCTCACCAGGCAGTGTCCCCCGACTCACCTGTTCCTAGACCTTTTGAGAAATATCTACTGACCTTTGGGGCTCAGCCTGGATACCTCTCTGTGCCCAGAAGCTTGCTCCAGCTCTACTTCTGCACATCTTAGAGATGGGGAGGGCCTTCCCTTCATTATGCTGATATGCTATGATGATGATGGATATCAGCCCTTCTTTTGGGCAAACCGTGTTAAGGAGGTGATACAGCAGTAAAGAGATTTTAAGGTTTTTTTTTTTGGTTGAGAAGCAGAACAGTAGAAGAAGAACACCCAGAATTAGCTTGGATTTCTAGTTCATCTCTGCTCCCACTCAAAAACCTTATTAAAATTACAATAGAGGGGTTTTCAAAAGATAAGAGCCCCCCAAATGGAGAAGATGAAAGAGAAAAGAGCAAACAAGAGATTTCACGAAAACTTTAGAAGATAGGAAATAGATGAACAACTGATGAAATCTACAAAGCTTTCCCAATCGTTGCCACTGTGACGTCGTGTCACAGTACCATAGAGTCACAGACACTTAGTAGGCCTGTTTTCCCTACTAGGCGCTTAGCTCAGGAAGTGGGGGATATGTCCTGCTCTGATGTTTCTGTAGGTGACTATCAAATGTTTGCTTAATGAATGTATATTATAATCTGTAATTTTAATACATGTGGTCTTCGATTGGTTGGGTAGGCCAAAAAGTTTTTTTGGATTTTTCATAACATCCTGTGGAAACACTTGAATGAACTTTTTGGCCAACTCAATACATTGTTCAAAAAGCTAACTGCTATGACAGGGCTTCTAGCAGAAGAAAGCTGTTCCCATTCTACATCTTCAGTCTTGCTTTCTTGAGGCAATCACTTCAACTCTTTTCTCTGTATTTTTATCTCCATATTTTAAAATAATATGATCATACCTATATTTTCTGATTTTTCCATTTTAAGTATTACTGGCTTTGCATGATAGAATTTAGCCTTCTGACACATACACATACACACATTTTCTTCTCACACTCTCCCAATACAGTTCTGTCTATCACAAACTTTGATAATACATCAGTGTTCGACATTTATACAATTATGACAACCTGAAACTTGAATATTATTTATGGCTGAGCTGGTAGTGTACTATGATTAGGTTTTCTTTTTTAACTTTAATTTTTTTCTGTGGTTAATAATTGCTTCTTTTTTGTCGTTTGCTCGGTTTTCTATATTTCTGTCAGTAACTTATCTCTAATTTACCCAGACTAACTTACCCAGGTCTCCATCACTGCAGGTGGATTCTTTACCAGCTGAGCCACGAGGGAAGCCCAAGAATACTGGAGTGGACAGCCTGTCCCTTCTCCAGTTGATCTTCCTGACTCAGGATTTGAACTGGGATCTCCTGCATTGCAGGTGGATTCTCTACCAGCTGAGCTACCAGGGAATCCTAATTTATCTCTAGATTTTCCAAAAAATTTGTAAAACTCCTCTAAATATGGTCAGACATATCAGATAGTAGTTCAGTTCTATCCACCCCCCTCCCCCAATGGAGACACCCTCTCTGGAACACGACCTTCTGCTCCAATCTGGAAGGGGGTCTCCAAGTCCACTGTGTAGCTCCCATCCTGGACTGCCCTCCACTGTCCTCTTGGTGGCTTTGATTTGTTTATTCGGGGGCCTCTCTTCTATGCTGGCTCCCCTATTTTATCTTTCCATTCTCTTTTCTCCTTCACTGTGGTTAAGTATAGTTTCTAATTACATCTGTAATTTTCAGTCCCTTCCAGCACCTTTGCCTTTAGGAATGCTAGTGTTTGATTTCCGAGACTTCCTAGGGTTCTAGTATATAAATCAGCTTGCTACTTCTCACTTAGCCCTGATAGGTACTTGAAGAGAGAGAAAAAGCTGAAATCGAAGTCATTTCATCAGATGTTCAGCTGTTTCTCATCTTCCAAAATTTTCTTGAAACCTCTTGTTTACGGTCTTCTCTTTCATCTTTCCTGTTTGGGGGGTTCTTATCCTTTTAAAACCTCTCTACTATAATTTTAATAAGGTTTTTTGAGAGGAAGCAAGATGAGCTGGGAATCCAATTGATTTAAGAAAGTTTCATGAAAGTAAAATTGATTCTTTAGGTCATATTGTATCTCTGAATGAAGAGAAAGTGTCTTTGCCTTAATTTAAAATTCAGAAGTCAACAGATAGCTTTTCTTCCAACTCCTTTTTGGCTAAGTTTTCTTTGAAATCCATACTTGAGATGAGGGAGCATTAGGGACCACAACTCTTCATGACAGATTATCAGATGAAAACAAATGAACTAACCATTTTGATTGTCTGTTACCCAATAATGCTGCATTACAAACAACCACAAAACCTCAGAGGTGCAAGATAACTGCTTATTGCTCTCAGGTATACAGGGAGGCGGGAGGCTCTGGTATTCTTGGTGGGCTCTCTCCTATGTCTGGAGTTGGTTGGCTGTCAGCTGATCTAGGATGACCTCATCCGTGGCAATTTGGAAACTAGGGGTACTTGGGTTTGGCTTCTTGTGTCTCTATTCTAAGCAGGCAAGCCTGGATGTCCACTCATGCCAGTGACAGAGGTATGAGGCTTCTTGAGACTTTCACCCTAAAATGACAACCTGTTACTTCCACTGCATTCTGCTGGCCAATGCAAGTCATCAGGCTAGCCCAGACTTACGGATACAGACGTCACCTCCAGCTCTTTGGTGACAGGAGCTGCAAAGTCATGTGACAATGGCTAAGGATACAAGGTGTATGTGTGTGTCCAGTTGGGGCCATTAAAGCCATCAGTCTCCCATACCAACTAAAATCAGGAATTCTCCAGATGAAGTCTGCCATTACAACATAATAGGGTGCTTGACTTTACAACCTATCTTCTCCATGAACTTCTGCCTGATCTGGCACCACTGAAATAGTAAAATACGTGGTAAAATCCTGCTGGGACAGGCTGAGCTGACAGCTCTGATCTTCACCTTGTCTGCTGATCCTGGTCTCAAATAGGGAATTTACTGAGCTAAAAGAAAAACCACCCAGATCTTCCCCCTAACCAAGGGCCTCTAAGGATTTTTAGAGTGTGGAGTCTAGTCTCCACACTCCTGGGGGCTTCCCTGGTGGCTCAGACAGTAAAGAATCCATCTGCAATGCAGGAGACCCGGATTTGATACCTGGGTTGGGAAGATCTCCTGGAGAAGGCAATGGCAACCCACTCCAGTATTTTTGCCTGGGAAGTCCCATGGACAGAGGGGCCTGGTGGACTACAGTCCATGGGGTTGCATACAGTTGGATAGGACTGAGTGACTAACACTTTTCCATGCTCCTGAGCCGGACCCTGCTGTTTGTATCTGGACCTAACCCAGAGCCCCAGAACTCTGCTAGGCAAGGGCAGGAGTCATATGTGATCGTGCCCGTCCTGGAGAGGAGCTAGGATGGTGTGTTCTTCCCCTCCTCTCCTTGAATTCTGACTGGGTTACTCAGTTTTTTAACCCAGAGGGGTGACTTTACCATGAGTGTTTTGGACTGGGCTTGTGCAGCCCTGCTCCCTCATCCCACCAACAACTGAACACTCGGCAGGATTTCTTTCTTTTAGACCAAGTAGGGTTCAGTGGTGTTTGAAACGGAGCCAGTGGGTATTGCCTTGACCCCAGTGGTGAAGTGGGGATGCTAAGAGAGCCGCCCTCATTCAGGTGCTTCTGGAGAACTCTTGAGAGGTCCTGCCTCCTTGTTTATTCCTGTAGCTGTTAACTGGCCTGTCCTCTGCCTCCTATCCAGGGACTCTCTAAAGAGGCTGGTTCGAATCCATTCCTCTCTCCTTTGTTCCTTGGTGTCTGGCTCAGGCTTCTCCACCCTGCTTCTTCTTCTCAGGCTGAACTCCAGTCTGACACCCCTGTTCAGCATCTTAGCCACCCCTGGTCCTTTCTCATCTGCAGGGCTGGCCCAAGAGCTGGATGCGGCCTTGGGCTCCAGTCCTGCCTCTGTCCTCACAGTCTCGCTGGCAAGTCCCCGGCTCTCTCTCTCTGCCACTGTCTCCTCGCTGCAACCCATGTGAGGGCCTGCCCGGGATCAGCACTTCTGGAAACAGTCATACTCATCCCCTCTCGGAAGGCGTCATCCTGTCTGAACACCCCTTGCTATTACTCAGTAAGTTTTTCCTTTAAGTCGACTCATTTTTTAAAACACACCAATTCATGTCCATCTGCCATTTCTGTAAATGATGCATCATTTGCTATAAATGGACAGTTAAGTTAGCTGTTAAAATAGTGAATGTTCACCTTCATGCCTCCTAAAGATCAGCGGCTGTGTCTGCTCGAGCCGTGAGTGCATCCCACAGAGGGAAACCCCCATCCTGGAGCTGAGGCAGCCCTTCATACAGAGTGTGCCCAGAAACACCTTGGGAACTTACTAAAATCCAGGTTCTGGGACTTCCCTGGTGGTCCAGTGGTTAAGAATCTGCCTGCCAATGCAGGGGACACGGGTTTGATTCCTGGTCTCGGAAGATTCCACATGTCACGGGGCAACTACTGGAGCCCGTGCGCCCGGAGCCTGTGTTCCACAATGAGAGAAGCTTCCACAACGAGAGAAACCACCGCAATGAGAAGCCTGTGCACCATGACTAGAAGCAGGCCCTGCTCCCCGCACCTAGACAAAACCCGGGCAGCAACAAAGGCCCAGCACAGCCAAAAATAAATAAACAAATGGGGATTCTGATCAGGAAGTCCGGGGTGGGGCCAGAGACTCTGCTTTCTAATAAGCCGTCAGGTCCCAGTTCCCCATACCCCATTGTAAGTACTGAGTGTTCGCGGGGTTTTCCAGCCCTCACGTGCTAGGGTGGGGCAAGAACGTTAATAGAAACAAAGCAACAGATCTTCTTGAAAACTTTTGCAATGAAATGCAAAGCCCCGGAGCCAAACTTAGAAGTGAAGGCTGAATAGGAGCAGAAAACTCAGAGAGTTGTTATTTCTTCTTTTCTCCTAAATATATGTTTATCTTTATGCACTTAGAACTGGTTGTCTCTGCTATGGTTGTCTGAAGCTATGGCTTCAGTGATTAAACAGCTGTGACTGTCCTCACACCTCCCACCTTTACTTACAGACCTGAGCATAGAACACCATCAATGGGGACCTTGATCGTAAATCATGCCAGCCTTGCCTGCAGCCCGGGGCCTGGCTTTTGCAGAAAGACACAACCCTGGGGCTCCGGAGGCCGGACTGCTCAGGCTTTCCCCTTCTGTGACCTCCCGCCCCGCTCACAATCAGAACCACACACCAACCACTGACTCACTGCAGTTTCATGGTTCGTCTCGTGTTTTCCTAGGGACGGGGAGTCACAAGCTCTAATAGTACTGGGTGTATGTGTGGGGGAGTGTGGGGTGCTTGGAAAGCAGGGAGGGGAGCAAGGCTGCTCCTCAGGGACCCATACAGGGCTGAGGCCATGGCAGGCCCTTGACAAACATCTGCGTCCAGGAAAGGAGGAGAAGTTGACTTGGTGGCAAGTGTGGAGGAGGCTGATCTTTGTGGCTCTGCGGTGACTGGGACGGATTGCTCGCGCTCAGGCTGAAAAAGCAGAGCTCCAGCTGCATGCCAAGCTGTGCCCCACCCGAGTCAGCCTCTGAGCCCAGAGAGCATCCCTCCCTTCATGGTGGTGGCAGGTCATGCCACCCAGCAATTCCTGGCCTCCCTGTAGACTTCAGTGCCTCTGGTGTGCCTGAGATGCTGAGAATGGAGGGCAAAGCCAGGACCTGGGGGTGTTTAGGGAGGATTTCTGGAGGGGCATGAAGGTTATGTGCTGAGCAGAGGCCTGACCAGAGATCCAGGGCAGTGTTTACACTGAGCATCGGGAGGGGGTTGGAAAAGCACCCCCACCACCCCGCCCCGCTCTGAGCCCCTGGAGTGGTGACTCTCTGATGTTTTGTATCCTCCTACCGGTCTCCCACCTCCCATTCTCATTTAGTCTGTTCTGGACTGGATAAAGAAGAGATGCAGTGTAGATTTCTTCCATCCTAAGAGGCATGGGAAGGGTTGCCTTTCTTCCATTTCTGAGGCTGTGAACAGAAACATGAGTTCATATACAGAGAAATGAATCCAATCTCTCACATCAGGCCGTGGTTCTCTATTGCTTGCAGAATCACCCTGTAAGGGGCTGATTCAGGATTTGAATCTGTCTCTGGTTCCTGACCCCAAGAGTGTCTGTCTGCCCACAGTGGGGCTCTGTAGTCTGTGAGGACTGTAAGTGTATAGCTGCCTTCTGAACTTGGGCCATGGAACAGCTGTGTCGGGGAGTAGTTCTCCCATGAGACTGGGGCTCAGGGGATTTGTATCCTGCTTCAGGGACTTCCCTGGTGGCTCAGAGGGTAAAGCGTCTGCCTACAATGTGGGAGACCCAGGTTTGATCCCTGGGTCGGGAAGATCCCCTGGAGAAGGCAATGGCACCCCACTCCAGTACTCTTGCCTGGACAATCCCATGGATGGAGGAGCCTGGTAGGCTACAGTCCATGGAGTTGCAAAGAGTCGGACATGACTGAGTGACTTCATTTCACTTTACTTCAGGGAGGTGAGAAAGAATGGGAAGAAGCTAGAAGGAGAAGCCAGCCCAATTATCACAAGACCCTGTTACATGCGGTCTAATGCCAAACCCTGCAAAGCCCCAGTCGGTCTTCACAGAGCTTTCATATCATGACGATGGCTCTTATATTGAGTCCCTAGACTATGACAGTTGTTCTACATGCTTTCGTCACTTCAGTTCTCCAACAACCAAGTGAGATGCATTTTGCTAGGTTCAGTGTTCAGAGAAGGAGACTGAATAATTGAACACAGACCTGTATAGGGTGCAAGTTCAAGTGTTTGCTGTCAGGACCTTCTGCCTTTCTTATCTGAAGCTTTGAATAACTGTGGGAGATAGACATCACCAGTCCCAACTTATGATGCTGAAATAGAGTTCAGAGAAGTGAAGTGATGTTGCCTTGTAGGTAATTGACAGAGCTAAGACCAAACGCCATTCTCTGCACTTTGCCCAGGATTTTCCCTTCATGCTACCTCAGTGATTCTTTGCTTTTATGGCTATATGCTCTCAAAGGACTTGCTCTTATGATTGAAACCAGCCTGCACTGGGCATCTAGAGGTCAAGGTCTCAGCCTGACTCTACCAGTGGCTGGCTCTGTGACAGCAGTAAGCCAGCTTCTCTCCATGGGCTGTGGTCATCTTCAAAGTTTCTTCTAGCTCTAGAATTCTGGTCTCTCTTTACACTACAAATATAATACACACTTATTATGAACATGTTCAACAACATAGAAATGTGAAAAGTAAAACAAATTAAAAAACCAGCTCTTCATCTTCTTACCATTGTTAGATGCAGAAATTGTTAATAGTTCAGTATGTTTCCTTACAAATGATTTTCTCTCTCTCTCTCTCAATATAAATAAGCACATGTAAGTTTTATTAACCTAATAAAAATTAAAAAAATTGTTTTTGTACTGAAAAATATATTTCAGTGATCTTCCTGTGTCATCCTGTATAGATCTACTTTATTCTTTTTACACAATATATCTTGGGCTAATTTTTTATCAGTAGGTCTTCCCCTTCCTTTTAAAATGGTAAATAGTTTTTTTTTTTTTTTTTTTTGGTATCACAGGTTAGGATAATCCATTTGGGCATTTACATTATTTTTAGGCTTTTCTTGGCTATAATAAGCAATGCTGAAATGAACACCTTTATACGTATATTCTAACTCACTTGCAGATGTATATCGCTTATGTGATTTTTAGAAGTAGAACTGCCAGATCACAAACACACATTTAAAACTGAAAAATGCTGCCCAAATCACTCTCCATAAAGGCCAATTGACCTTTCTCTCCAGAAGGTAGGGGGCAGCCCAGAGATGTTTGCATTTGTCCTGTCTGAGATAAGGTTAGCAGGTGCAGGTATTCTGGTGTCCGTGGGATGATGGGGCGGCAGCTCAAAGAGGATAGCGGGGGTTTTGGTGTCACACAGGAGCTGGGGGCAGAGATGGAAGCGAAGCCTCTGTGCCCCAGATCCTGAATCTAAGAGCTCTGCAGCCCTGAGGTGATGGCTGATGGAACAGACTCTGAGGTCAGAACTCCTGGGTCTGAATTCTGGCCATGCAACTTGTCACCTCTTGGACTTTGACCAAGAAACTTAATCTCCTCGAACTCAATTTCTTTCTCTTTGAAGTGGAGATGGCAACACTATGAAGGAGGGACTGTCATGGGGATTTGGTGAGAATTTCTGTAAGGATCTGGTCCTGAGATTGCGCTCTCTATAACCTCCTCCCTTTCAGAGAGTTGGGGGCCAGGGAACTTTGCTGTACTCTAGAGTACTTTTATATTCATCCAAGAAGGCAACTAGGGGCTTCCTAGGCGGCACCAGTGTCAAAGAACCTGCCTGCCAATGCAGGAGACGTAAGAGATGTGGGTTTGATCCCTGGGTCAAGAAGATTTCCTGGAGGAGGGCATGGCAACCCACTCCAGTATTCTTGCCTGGAGAATCTCATGGACAGAGGAGCCTGGAGGGCTACAGTCCATAGGATCGCAAAGAGTGGGACACGACAGAAACCACTTAGCAAGAAGGTAACTAAGGATTTATTGCCTAGTCACACATAACTCAAAAAATTGTTGCTGAATATTGTTGAAAAGATCTGCAATTCAGAAGGACTTTTAAAAAAAATTTAGAAATGAAAAAAAAAAGTTCTTTTTTGATACAGTAAGATCTGATACTGTGGCCCTGAATGTTAGCAGGAGGGCTCAGAAAGACTTTTAATTTTTCCTGATACAGTTATGAAAGTGATTGCAGCAGAGGCCAAGTGGACACTCAGCTTAACACAGGTGTAGAGGCAAATTCATTTCTCCATGGGTTCACCAGAGGGTCATCCCATTATTTGTAAATTTAGAGTGCTTTGGAGGTTCAGGATAATGGGAAAAGTGGCAGATTATTTAAAAAACAATTATTCTTGAACCAAATTAACAAAATTAGAAATGAAAATGGAGAGATCACAACAGACAACACTGAAATACAAAGGATCATAAGAGACTACTACCAGCAGCTCTATGCCAATAAAATGGACAACTTGGAAGAAATGGACAAATTCTTAGAAAAGTATAACTTTCCAAAACTGAACCAGGAAGAAATAGAAGATCTTAACAGAGCCATCACAAGCAAGGAAATCAAAACCGTAATCAGAAATCTGCCAGCAAACAAAAGCCCAGGACCTGATGGCTTCACAGCTGAATTCTACCAAAAATTTAAAGAAGAGCTAACACCTATCTTACTCAAACTCTTCCAGAAAATTGCAGAAGAAGGTAAACTTCCAAACTCATTCTATGAGGCTACCATCACCCTAATTCCAAAACCAGACAAAGATGCCACAAAAAAAGAAAACTACAGGCCAATATCACTGATGAACATAGATGCAAAAATCCTTAACAAAATTCTAGCGAACAGAATCCAACAACATATTAAAAAAATCATACGCCATGACCAAGTGGGCTTTAACCCAGGAATGCAAGGATTCTTTAATATCCGCAAATCAATCAACGTAATACACCACATTAACAAATTGAAAGATAAAAACCATATGATTATCTCAATAGATGCAGAGAAAGCCTTTGACAAAATTCAACACTCATTTATGATTAAAACTCTCCAGAAAGCAGGAATAGAAGGAACATACCTCAACATAATAAAAGCTATATATGACAAATCCACAGCAAGCATTACCCTCAATGGTGAAAAATTGAAAGCATTTCCCCTGAAATCAGGAACAAGACAAGGGTGCCCACTCTCACCACTACTATTCAACATAGTGTTGGAAGTTTTGGCCACAGCAATCAGAGCAGAAAAAGAAGTAAAAGGAATCCAGATAGGAAAAGAAGAAGTGAAACACTCGCTGTTTGCAGATGACATGATCCTCTACATAGAAAACCCTAAAGACTCTACCAGAAAATTACTAGAGCTAATCAATGAATATAGTAAAGTTGTAGGATATAAAATTAACACACAGAAATCCCTTGCATTCCTATACACTAACAATGAAAAAACAGAAAGAGAAATTAAGGAAACAATACCATTCACCATTGCAACAAAAAGAATAAAATACTTAGGAGTACATCTACCTAAAGAAACAAAAGACCTATACATAGAAAACTATAAAACACTGATGAAAGAAATCAAAGAGGACACAAACAGATGGAGAAACATACCGTGTTCATGGACTGGAAGAATCAATATTGTCAAAATGGCTATTCTACCCAAAGCAATCTATAGATTCAATGCAATCCCTATCAAGCTACCAACGGTATTTTTCACAGAACTAGAACAAATAATTTCACAATTTGTATGGAAATACAAAAAACCTCGAATAGCCAAAGTAATCTTGAGAAAGAAGAATGGAACTGGAGGGAATCAACCTGCCTGACTTCAGACTCTACTACAAAGCCACAGTCATCAAGACAGTGTGGTACTGGCACAAAGACAGAAATATAGACCAATGGAACAGAATAGAAAGCCCAGAGATAAATCCACGAACTTATGGACACCTTATCTTTGACAAAGGAGGCAAGGATATACAATGGAAAAAAGACAACCTCTTCAACAAGTGGTGCTGGGAAAACTGGTCAACCACTTGTAAAAGAATGAAACTAGAACACTTTCTAACACCATACACAAAAATAAACTCAAAATGGATTAAAGATCTAAATGTAAGACCAGTAACTATAAAACTCCTAGAGGAGAACATAGGCAAAACACTCTCTGACATGAATCACAGTAGGATCCTCTATGACCCACCTCCCAGAATATTGGAAATAAAAGCAAAAATAAACAAATGGGACCTAATGAAACTTAAAAGCTTTTGCACTACAAAGGAAACTATAAGTAAGGTGAAAAGACAGCCCTCAGATTGGGAGAAAATAATAGCAAATGAAGCAACAGACAAAGGATTAATCTCAAAAATATGCAAGCAACTCCTGCAGCTCAATTCCAGAAAAATAAATGACCCAATCAAAAAATGGGCCAAAGAACTAAACAGACATTTCTCCAAAGAAGACATACAGATGGCTAACAAACACATGAAAAGATGTTCCACATCACTCATTATCAGAGAAATGCAAATCAAAACCACAATGAGGTACCATTACACGCCAGTCCGGATGGCTGCTATCCAAGTCTACAAGCAATAACTGCTGGAGAGGGTGTGGAGAAAAGGGAACCCTCTTACACTGTTGGTGGGAATGCAAACTAGTACAGCCACTATGGAAAACAGTGTGGAGATTTCTTAAAAAACTGGAAATAGAACTGCCATATGATCCAGCAATACCACTCTTGGGCATACACACTGAGGAAACCAGATCTGAAAGAGACATGTGCACCCCAATGTTCATCGCAGCACTATTTATAATAGCCAGGACATGGAAGCAACTTAGATGCCCATCAGCAGACGAATGAATAAGGAAGCTGTGGTACATATACACTATGGAATATTACTCAGCCGTTAAAAAGAATTCATTTGAAACAGTTCTAATGAGATGGATGAAGCTGGAGCCCATTATACAGAGTGAAGTAAGCCAGAAAGATAAAGATCATTACAGCATACTAACACATATATATGGAATTTAGAAAGATGGTAATGATAACCCTATATGCAAAACAGAAAAAGAGACACAGATGTACGGAACAGACTTTTGGACTCTTTGGGAGAAGGCGAGGGTGGGATGTTTCGAGAGAACAGCATGTATATTATCTATGGTGAAACAGACCACCGGCCCAGGTGGGATGCATGAGACAGGTGCTCGGGCCAGGTGCACTGGGAGGACCCAGGGGAATCGGGTGGGGGGGGAGGTGGGAGGGGGGGTCGGGACAGGGAATACATGTAACTCCATGGCTGATTCATGTCAATGTATGACAAAACCCACTGCAATGTTGCGAAGTAATTAGCCTCCAACTAATAAAAATAATTGAAAAAAAAAAACAATTATTCTTTTCCCTGTGTCTGAGACTTTGGGGTCTCCCCTCCCACAGACTCAGAGCCTGACCATGTGACTTGCTTTGGATGACGGAACATGAGCAAGTGTGACAGAGACTTGAAAAGAACTTGAATATCGGAGCTTGCCTTCTCTTGTAGTCTCGGGGCACTGAGTCCACCATACAAACAAGCCTGAGCTAACATGCTGGAGAGACTGCACTGAAGATACTGAAGTGCCCCCAGCCAACAGCTTGGCAATCACCAGACATTTGAGCGAGGCATCCTAGCTCATCCAGCGTCAGCCAAGCTGACCACAGATCAGCCAGGATGACCCAAACAAAAATGGCCTAGGCAGCCCATAGAATTATGCAAAAAACCCCATTTTTAAAAAATCTATTAAGTTTGGGGATGGTTTATTATATAAGCAAAGCTAACTGAAGATATTTATGAAATGAATACCTGGATGAACTAGACCATTCAGGTATGACCTAAATCAAATACTAGACCATTCAGGTATGACCTAAATCAAATCCCTTACTATTATACAATGGAAGTGACAAATAGATTCAAGGGATTAGATCTGATAGAGTGCCTGAAGAACTATGGCTGGAGGTTTGTGACATTGTACAAGAGGCAGTGATCAAGACCATTCCCAAGTAAAAGAAACGTAAAAAGACAAAATGGCTGTCTGAGGAGGCCTTACAAATAGCTGTAAATATAAGAGAAGTGAAAGGCAAAGGAGAAAAGGAAAGATATATCCATCTGAATGCAGAGTTCCAAAGAATACCAAGGAGAGATAAGAAAGCCTTCCTCAGTGATCAATGCAAAGAAATAGAGGAAAACAATAGAATGGGAAAGACTAGAGATCTCTTCAAGAAAATGAGAGATACCAAAGGAACATTTCATGCAAAGGTGGGCATAGTAAAAGACAGAAATGGTGTGGACCTAACCATGATGCTGTGATCACTCACCTACAGCCAGACATCCTGCAACGCAAAGTCAAGTGGTCCTTAGGAAGCATCATTATAAATAAAACTAGTGGAGGTGATGGAATTCCAGTTGAGCTATTTCAAATCCTAAAAGATGATGCTGTGGAAGTGCTGCACTCAATATGCCAGCAAATTTGGAAAACTCAGCAGTGGGCACAGGACTGGAAAAGGTCAGTTTTCATTCCAATCCCAAGGAAAGGCAATGCCAAAGAATAGTCAAACTACTGCACAATTTCACTCATCTCACACGTTAACAAAGTAATGCTCAAAATCCTCCAAGCCAGGCTTCAACAGTACATGAACTGTGAACTTCCAGATGTTCAAGCTGGATTTAGAAAAGTTAGAGGAACCAGAGATCAAATTGCCAACATCTGTTGGATCACAGAAAAAGCAAGAGATTTCCAGAAAAACATCTACTTCTGGTTTATTGAATACGCCAAAGCCTTTGACTGTGTGGATCATAACAGACTGTGGGAAATTCTTAAAGAGATGGGAATACCAGATTGCCTTACCTGCCTCCTGAGAAATCTGTATGTAGGTCAAGAAGCAACAGTTATAACTGGACATGGAACAACAGACTGGTTCCAAATCGGGAAAGGAGTACGTCAAGGCTGTATACTGTCACCCTGCTTATTTAACTTACATGCAGAGTACATCATGCCAAATGCCAGGCTGGATGAAGCACAAGCTGGAATCAAGATTGCTGGGGGAAATATCAATAACCTCAGATATGCCAATGACACCACCCTTATGGCAGAAAACAAAGAAGAACTAAAGAGCCTCTTGATGAAAGTGAAAGAGGAGAGTGAAAAAGTTGGCTTAGAACTCAATATTCAGAAAACTAAGATCACAGCATCCGGTCCCATCACTTCACAGCAAATAGATGGGGATACAATGGAAATAGTGAGAGACTTAATTTTTTTAGCCTCCAAAATCACTGCAAATGGTGATTTCAGTCATGAAATTAAAGGATGCTTGCTCCTTGGAAGAAAAACTATGGCCAGCCTAGACAGCATATTAAAAAGCAGAGACATTACTTTGCCTACAAAGGTCCAACTAGTCAAAGCTATGGTTTTTCCAGTAGTCATGTGTGGATGTGAGAGTTGGACTATAAAGAATGCTGAGTGCCAAAGAATTGATGGTTTTGAACTGTGGTGTTGGAGAAGACTTTTGAGAGTCCCTTGGACTGCAAGGAAATCAAACCAGTCAATCCTAAAGGAAATCAGTCCTGAATACTCATTGGAAGGACTGATGCTGAAGCTGAAGCTCCAATACTTTGTCCATCTGATGCGAAGAACTGACTCATTGGAAAAGATTCTGATGCTGGGAAAGATTGAAGGTGGGAGGAGAAGACAGAGGATGAGATGGTTGGATGGCATCACCGACTCGATGGGCATGAGTTTGAGTAAGCTCTGGGAGTTGGTGATGGACAGGGAAGCCTGGTGTGCTGCAGTCCATGGGGTCACAAAGAGTTGTACATGACTGAGTGACTGAAATGAACTGAACCTGGATGAAATAGCAAGAATCCCAGTGTTAGGAGAACTAACCTTGTCTCAGTGCACTGAAAAAAAAAAAAAAAGTTTCAGAACCACGGACAGAGGCACAGGATAGGGCTGTATTTGAGCTGAGCTAAATGAAGCTGCTTATTTAACTTATTTGCAGAGTAAGTACATCATGAGAAACGCTGGGTTGGAAGAAGCACAAGCTGGAATCAAGATTGCCAGGAGAAATATCAATAACCTCAGATATGCAGATGACACCACCCTTATGGCAGAAAGTGAAGAGGAACTAAAAAGCCTCTTGATGAAAGTGAAAGAGGAGAGTGAAAAGCTGGCTTAAAGCTTAACATTCAGAAAACTGAGATCATGGCATCTGGTCCCATCACCTCATGGGACATAGATGGGGAGACAGTGGAAACAGTGTCAGACTTTATTTTTTTGGGCTCCAAAATCACTGTGGATGGTGACTACAGCCATGAAATTAAAAGACGCTTACTCCTTGGAAGGAAAGTTATGACCAACCTAGACAGCATATTAAAAAGCAGAGACATTACTTTGCCAACAAAGGTCCATCTGGTCAAGGCTATGGTTTTTCCAGTGGTCATGTATGGATATGAGAGTTGGACTGTGAAGAAAGCTGAGTGCATAAAAATTGATACTTTTGAACTATGGTGTTGGAGAAGACTCTTGAGAGTCCCTTGGACTGCAAGGAGATCCAACCAGTCCATCCTAAAGGAGATCAGTCCTGGGTGTTCATTGGAAGGACTGATGTTGAAGCTGAAACTCCAATACTTTGGCCACCTCATGGGAAGAGTTGACTCGTTGAAAAAGACCCTGATGCTGGGAGGGATTGGGGGCAGGAGGAGAAGGGGACAACAGAGGATGAGATGGCTGGATGGCATCACTGACTCAATGGGCATGAGTTTGAGTGAACTCCGGGAGTTTGTGATGGACAGGGAGGCCTGGCGTGCTGCGATTCATGGGGTCGCAAAGAATAGGACACGACTGAGCGACTGAACTGAACTGAAATGGCAACCCACTCCAGTATTCTTGCCTGGGAAATCCCATGGACGGAGGAGCCTGGTGGCCTACAGTCCACGGGGTCGCAAAAAGTCAGACACGACTGAGCGACTTCACTTTGACTTTCTTTCACTTTCAAGTACTTGCTAGACTCTGGAGTGAATACAGTGGCCCAGGGCAGGGGACTCAGAAGTATAAAAGTACCTGATAACAGGTGTTAGTGAGTCTTGCCAGACAGCTCTCAGAAAATCCCTCAGTCCCAGACAAACCAGGACTGTTGGTCTGTCACCCATTTGCCCTGAGTTCAGGCAACTGGAGGGCTGGGGGGTTAGAGGGCAGAAGAGGCAGGGGACTGAGCTGATGACTCTCAGGGAGGTGACTTGGCTCAGTTTTCTAACTGCCTTCTCTGCCCTTCATGCACAGTCTGGTGTACTATTATTTCCCTGGGGAAAGTCAGACTTCGTGTGTAGGGAATCTTGAGTCTGTAATTTCATAATAACAATAATCTCTTGTTTTCAGCAGTACTTAGACTTTGATAAATCCTTTCATAGTCACCTGTGATATAATCTGGCTTGATCCTTACAACCCTTTCTGAGAAAAGCAGAGCATCCAGGTATATTCACGTCATCCAGTCCTTTTCTCGCCTCTTTTCCTTGAAGTGTGTGATCAGCAGATGGACAAGAACCCAAGGATTCGGGATTCCTGTGTCCTGAGACTTTCTAACTAGTTGAGGGCCCTAGGGTCCAACATCCAGGCACATAGGATGGATTTTCTCACCTTTATGTTAAAAAGAAAGGTCAGGAATCCAGTCTTAAAATTCTTTTAAGCTTTGAGCCTCTAGGAGTCTACATAGGCTGAGGAACTGAAATCTTTTGTTCATTATATGGACTGATATTTGGGGGCCTCCTACATGGCTGCCTGTTTTCCTGGCATTTGAGTCAGTAGGGCCCCTCCAAGTGAGTGATGTGGGTGGTAATTTCCATTTGCTACACATTCAGTACAGTCTAGATCTTAGAAGCTGGATGGAGGGGCTGCATAGGTGTTTCTCAGGCTCATGTGACCCACCTAGGGAAGGGCAGGGGCCTCAGGGCCTCGGCGTTGATTGCATCTCAGGTCTTTTTCCCCATCTGTAAGTGCTTCCCTCTGCACACCAGCTTCAGTCTCTCAGGCCAGTTTTCTCTATAAGGCTGGGGTCACATCTTCTCAGCTTTACCCCCAGACAGGGAAAGGGTACCTTCCTTTATTTCATTTTGAAAATACTCTCGGAGAGGCCCCCAGTTGACCTGGCTGGATTGTGTGCCCACTCCTGTAAGCCAGACAGGTGGGACCACTGTGATGGAACCCTTCTTTCAGAACTACATGGTTAGAGTTGCGGGAAGAACAGTTTCCCACAGATGGGGAGTCCTTATAAGAAGAGGAGACAGATGGAGAGCAGATGAGGCGGTGGCACTCAAGGCAGTGTCTTCCCCGCTTTGGGCTGGGGAG
The DNA here is from genome assembly GCF_910594005.1 of Cervus elaphus. NCBI lineage: Eukaryota > Metazoa > Chordata > Mammalia > Artiodactyla > Cervidae > Cervus > Cervus elaphus. Next base: position 83,324,620 of record NC_057826.1, read on the forward strand.
CTGATGCAGAGAGCTCGACACATTGTCTGAGGTCTGATGACCTAGGAGCTGGGCAGAGATGTGAACCTGGGCTGTCTGACTCTAAAGTCCATGGTCCCACCACTGTTGCTTTCTACCTACATTCCATTCTCATACGGTAGCAGGGGGATGGAGTCTGAGTCTCTGAGCGTTCTCTGTGATGGTTGCACTGTGCTCGTTGGACTGCCCTGGGCCGGGGACCAGGAGACGGATGAGTTAGTCTTAGCCCTATACTGTCTTGCTGTGTGACCTTGTGAAAGTCACTTTCCTTTTCTGAATTGCAACATCTTCTCTGCCAAATGGGGATGATCATCTCTAAAGTTAATGAGATAATGCTGTGAATGAGCTTTCAAAAGCTGAAAAGCCCACACAGATGTGAGGATTACTCTTATGATCCTCGGCCCCACAGGATTAGCTTAAATTTATGGCAACAGGAGGGGTGGGGGCTGACAGAAACATCCAGATGTCTAGCAGCCTTGCTCAAACAACGCAGCACAACCTGCTTCGAGGGTGGCCCCCTGATATATTTATTCATGATGGGTGACTCACACTGGGCTTCCTGACTCTCGCTTGAACTCCCTCTCGCCTGTCTCCACGATGTCCTGGGTCAGGGGGCCATGGGGTCCTTCGATGACAGTGCGCAAGGATAGTCACGTGGTTTTGGTTTTCTCTTCTTTTTTCCTCCCTTGGGCCAAGAAACGAGGACATTGAAACATTTCTTGGGACAGCTGCATCTTGCATGTTTATCTATTGTTTCCTGGGGGAGGAGACACAGACTGTTGGAGCCAGGAAGGATCAGAGAGCTCCATCTAGTTCCATAGGAGGCCAATGAGGGGGGAGGAGTCACATGAAAGGAGAACTCTTGGCAGAAGCTCTTGGAAACCCTGGGGTAAAGAGGTAAAGTGACACTAAACAATTTTGTTTTTATCATGTAGAACCTCTCAGGGCCTTTAATATACTAATGAGCTTTGCTCATCATCAAGGAGGAGACATAACAGCCACATTTCCCAATATATGCACATATGTGGGCTCCCCAGGAGGCTCAGTGGTAAAGAATCCACCTGCCAGTGAAGAGACTCGGATTCAATCCCAATTTCAAGTCCACAGGGTCGCAAAGGGTAGGACACGACTTAGTGACTGAACATGCACACACACACACACACACACACACACACACACACACACACACACACACACACACACACACAGAGTGGTTTGGCCAAAATGTTGGTTTGGGTTTTTCCATAATCTTACAAACATTTTTGCCAAACCAATACATACACATATGCTAAGTTACTTCAGTTGTGTCCGACTCTGTGCGACCCCATAGACGGCAGCCCACCAGGCTCCCCCGTCCCTGGGATTCTCCAGGCAAGAACACTGGAGTGGGTTGCCATTTCCTTCTCCAATGCATGAAAGTGAAAAGTGAAAGTGAAGTAGCTCAGTCGTGTCCGATTCTTAGCGACCCCATGGACTGCAGCCTACCAGGCTCCTCCATCCATGTGATTTTCCAGACAAGAGTACTGGAGTGGGGTGCCATTGCCTTCTCCGACATACACATATACATTGTTGTTATTGTTTAGTAGCTAAGTCATGTTTGACTCTTTTGTGACCCCCCCATGGACTGTAGCCTGCCAGGCTCTTCTGTCCATGGGATTTCCCAGGCAAGAATACTGGAGTGGGTTGCATTTCCTCCTGACCCAGGGATCTCCTGCGACTTCTGCATTGGCAGGCAGATTCTTTACCCCTGAGCCACTTGGGAAGCCCACGTGTAAATATACAGATACACACACACACACACACACACACACACACACAGGGCAGACTTGTTTTTCTCCCCCTGATAGAGCAGTTTAGGGACTGGTGTCCAGCTGAACACACCTTAGGAAACGTAATCCAGTATAGCTGACTGCACAGACAGGGACAGGGAGGCCCGGACCCCCCAAGTAGGTGGAGCAGAAGCCCCATCCCCTGTCCCTGGTCTCCTGCCCTGGGGCTCTTCCCACAACACCACCCTGCTCACACCTACCCCAGGAAACTCTCTGCCACTACAAGACGCCAGCTTGTTTTCCAATGTGGAAGTGCCACTGGGCTCCCTGGAAAGCACAGAATGTGCACTTTCTGGGTAAAATACGCAAGATAAGAGGGAGTGTGAGTATGAGTGAGATCGGGAATGCTGGGTGTGGGGAGAATCTTTGGTTTTCATCTTCTCTGAAGGACCAGACTAGAGAAAGTGGAGTAAAATGACCTCAGGGTAGAAACTGAGATGCCCGCTCATGCTTCTGGGCCATAGATTGCGTACCACTGTCCATTCAGCACCTCCTTGGTGAGAGCCTGGCGTGTCCTCCAGGAAACCTAGCCCAGGCAGCCCATGTCAGGTTGCAGAGCAACCTGGGAGCTATCCAAGGGGTGTGCGTTCAGGCCCCAGTGAGTGGCACCTGGTGGTGGGGGGAGCTGTGGTCTGTGTCAGAGGGTGATGATCACGGCTCCCATTATCAAGTACCTGCTGGGCCCCAGGTACTGTTGTAGCAGCTTTGCACCTATTTACTCATCTACTTCTCACTTCATCTCTGTGATGCAGGTGCTGCTACTACCAGTGCAAATTACGGAGGAGGAAAACAGCAAAGGTTAAGGAGCTTAAGAGAGTGAGCCAGGCTGGATTTCTCCCCTGCAGGCTGACTGCAGAACACACGTTTTTAAACCACAGTGTTCTACTCCCGCTATGGAGCATTGGGGAGTTCGGGAGACTGCTGTTCTGATTGGCTATGAAATCCATGGAGATGCTTATAAGATCAGAATATTAGAGCTGGAATAAGCCTCATGAGTCATTCAACCCACTCCCTTCATCATAACTGATGAAGGACAGGCCCAGCGAGGATAACAGACTGGCCAAGGTCAACAGCTTTTGGCCCCACTAGACAAAAGGAATTGAGCTTCCTGGCAACAGCTGGAAGAGTGGGAGGCTCCTTGCCCTGGGGTCAAACTCCAGCCATGCTGCCTTCACAGTACCTCTGAGTCTCCCTAGACCCTCCCCCACACCATCTGTAACCTACGAGGGTGCTCACTGACTCCCACACCAAACAACCTCAGAGTCAGACTGCCTCCCACGCTGAAGAAGAGAACTGACCCTCTCAGCTGCATCTTCCCCATCCACGCCCATCTGTTGATCCAACTTTAAAAAGAAAAGAAAATGAAAATCACAACTGAAGTGCTTTCAAATGATTTTTGAGATCAAGTAACTCCCTCAAAACATCATAAAGTATGAAGATCCCTACATCAGTACCCCTTATCCATTACGGGTCTTTCTAATTCACTAAACATGATTTCATGTCCTGGGCCCTCCCACTTCCCTTCTCCAACTCTGGTAGGACATGGTCTGCTTCCAGGACAGCTTAAATTAAGCTGTGCAGGTTGACGGATCTTTAATCTTGCCAAACACATGTTGAGAAGAATAATACCAATTTTGTTTAGGAAACCAAGGGCCAAACTCAGCTGGAAATTAGCTCTTTGGGTAATCTCACCCCTTGTTCTGATCAAGGAGGCCATGTGGGTTTTAGTGGAGAACTCTCAAAGGCCCTGAACTCGTTGGGTCTGAGACAGGAGAGGGCGTAGAATTCTCACTAGGGATCCCTGCCCCAAATCCCTTTGATTCTTCCCTTTCAGCACAGAAAGCAGCTCCAATCCAGGCTGCTTATGGATCAAAGCTAATCTGGATGTAATTCCCTGCCCAGCTCGCTGCACCCTTAGCGACACATAAGTACAGATTAAAGGGTTATATAAATGCAATTTTCTAATTAATCAGTGCAAATCTAGCTATTGCAGGGGACATAGATTTCAGCTTTTATGTGAGTGGTAGTCTTCTTTGAGTTAAGTTTACAAAATATAAGTCCCATCCCCATGATTTATATTGTTAATAGCCATGGGGTGGTCCAGAGGTCTGACAATTCCCAGGAAAGTCCTCATAGTGACCCCTAAATCCTCAGATTCTCAGCAGGAGAATTTGGATCATGGACAATACACAACTTTGTATCGGGTAGAAAGAGGCTGGGCTTGGGGCCACTCGGCTCAGGTTCAATCCTGGCCTGATCCTTGACAGACTGTGTGGCATAGGACATGTTACCTAACCTCTCTGAGCCTCAAATTCCTCATTCTTAAAAAGATGATGAGACTTGCTTCCTGGAGATGCCGAGAACAACCAATGCTGTGCCTGAGAGCATGTACACAGTACCCGGTGAACCGTTAGGGGCTGTTGTCATTTGCAAGGGAGAATAAAGATTCTAGAGGATACAATGCAGGAGATGACCTAAAATCTCAGGCCTGAGCCTCTGCATTTGTACTAGCAGGATTCTGCTTGTGGATTTGCCCTGCACAGAGAAAAGGGTTCGTGAATCTGAGAAGGGCGTGATCTCCCCAGATTTTCCAGCACTCCTTTCCTCACTGTCTCACCAAACTGCCCCAGAGGTCTGAATGAGACAACGCCAGTATGTGACCCACCCTACAAAGGATCAGCAAGAAAGGAGGTTTTACAGCAGCCTCAATCATGGCAATAACTAGGGTGGTGACAAGGGGACTGGGCATGCTTCATACTTTGTCTCACTGTATCCTTAATGACAAACCTACACAGTGGATGCCAATTCTGTTCTCATTTTGGGGATGAAGTAACTAAGATTTTAAACAGGTTGAATAACTCACCATATTTTTCAGAGCTTTGCTTAGATAAGTTGTCAGTTCTGTCTTCTCTTCACTGCATGGATGCTCTTCCCCTGAGAATGTGTGTGTGTTCCCAAGGCCAGCCCCCAGTGTGCCCTCCAGGCCCAGCACACCAACCTGTGCACCTGCTCATGGAGACAAAGCTCCCTGCGAATGAGCCACGGGAGAGAGAAGGCCAGCAGGGGAGAGGGAGAAGGGTACACTTGAGAACCTTTTCTGAGAAGAATGGTTTTAGTTATTTTGGAACCTTAACCTGTTATAGGGAAGTCAACCACGGGTGGCAAGTTGGATGGTGCCTGCTTTGAAGAGGACCCAGCAAGTGTGGCATTTTGTGCAGATGTGGGAACCCCAATAGGAATTAGAAAACTGCTTTCTTCTGAGTCATTCTCTCACTTTACTTAGACCTAGTCTGTGACCGCTGACCTCATCAATTCCTCTGACATTGTGCAAACCCTGGGCAGCTCTGGTCCTCAACTTCCTCATCCCCCAAATGGCAGAAAACACCCTCCCTTAAAAAACCCAAACCTCACTTATATATTCAAAGGGTTACCATGAAACCCAAATAATAAAATACAGGGAAACTTGCCTTCAGACAGAACGTGGGATGAGTAGAGGTGGGAGGAAGGAGCTCATAAAGAGTGAGGTCTTTTGAAAACTGAGGCTGGGAAAATTCAAGTTATCTCTCATGTCCACAGTCCTCTGTCACGTTAGAAACATCAAGGCTGAGATTGCCCAGGCAGTCTAGGGAACCTCTGAGTGCTGTCACTTTAAAAGCAGAGTGAAGTGTTCATTAGCTGGGCTATTTTTTCAGGTGTGTTCTAATTGTACTAATTAACTCTAAGGTAGATTTTAGCACTCCAGCCTCCATTGCTGCCTTCAAATGCCAAAACAAATCTTGCCATAATTACCAGCAATCCTTTTCATTACCGGCTGCCTAATTATCCTATTAATAGCACATCCTAAGAGACAGTATTTGCTTGGCAGGCAAATATTTGTTTTTAAATGAGCAAACACAAAGACAAACTGCTCTGTTTGCAAAAGGATTCCAAAATGCAAAATGGTGTATATTCATGGAAAAAAAAATAATAATCCAAGTAAAACCAAATGCTTAATCCATTTCAAGCATTTGAGCATTAAAAACATTTTCCCCCCTTTCTGGCTCCAGTTCTTCTTTGCTGAAGGGACTGGGTGCTAGAAGGGCTTTTTTAAGACACTTCTGTGATACGGAGTTGAATGTCTTACTGGGTTGGCACTAAACTCAAAGAAGGAAACAACTGAGATGGAATACAGTAATGTTAAGGCTGGGAGGAAAATTATGGAGTCTTCTGGCCAGGGGTTTCCTGGGTGATTACCAGTTACCTGAGGAGGGCCTGGTCAGAATGCAGCTTTCCAGGCCTGCTGATTTTTTTCCTTTTTTTGGCATTAAAAAAAATTTTTTTTTAATTGAAATATAGTTGATTTAGAATGCTGTGCTAGTTTCAGATGTACAGTGAAGTGATTCAGTTATGTATATATATGTATGTGTGTGTGCGTGTGTGTGCTAAGTTGCTTCGGTCGTGTCCAACTCTTTGCGACCTTATGGACTCTAGCCCGCCAGGCTCCTCAGTCTATGGTGATTCTCCAGGCAAGAATATTGGAGTGGGTTTTCATGCCCTTCTCCAGGGGATCTTCCCAACCCAGTGATGAACCCACGTCTCCCACATTGCAGGCAGTTTCTTTACTGCTGAGCCACCCAGGAAGCCCATATCTATGTATATATACATAATTTTTCTAACATTCTCTTCCATTATAGGTTTTTACAAGATACTGAATGTAGTTCCCTATGCCGTACAGTAGGTCCTTGTTAGTTATCTATTTTATATATAGTAGTATGTATATTTCAATCCCAAACTCCTGATTTATCCCTCTCCCCTCTCCCTTTTGGCAACCATAAGTTTGCTTTCTGTGTCTGTGAATCTACTTCTGTTTTGCAAATAAATTCATTTGTATCCCCTTTTTTAAGATTCCACATGTAAGAGATATCATATGATATTTGTCTTTCTCTGGCTTACTTCACTTGGTATGCTAATCTCTAGGTCTGTTCATACTGCTGCGGATAGCATTATTTCATTCTTTTTTATGACGGAGTAATATTCTATTGTATATGTATACAACATCTTCTTTATCCATTCATCCTTCAGTGGACATTTAGGTTGCTCCCATGTCTTGGCTATTGTAAACAGCTTTGCAATGAACACTGGGGTGTGTGTATCTTTTTGAACTATGTTTTTCTCTGGATGTATGCCCAAGAGTGGGATATATGTACCAAGAGTGGGATTGCTGGATCATGTGATAGCTCTATTTTTAGTTTTTTAAGGAAGCTTCATTCTGTTCCCTATAATGGGTGTACCAACTTAATATTGCCACCAACAGTATCGGAGGGTTCCCTTTTCTACAGACCCTTTCCAGCATTTATTATTTGGAGACTTTTGGATTATGCCATTCTGACCAGTGTGAGGTGATACCTCATTGTAGTATTGATTTGCATTTCTTTAGCAATTAGCAATGCTGAGTGTCTTTTCATGTGCCTTTTGGCCATATGTATGTCTTCTTTGTAGAAATGTCTTTTTAGAACTTCTGCCCTTCTTCCTTCTTCTTTTTATTTTTTTCAAAGGTCTCTAAGAGATTTTCATTTCTGTCTGTCTATGTTTGGGACTCACTGACCTAATCAACCCCCTCATTTCACAAAAAAGGAAATAAGTGACTGAGGTCATACATTGGATATAAAACCAAGATCAGAACCAAGTCAGCCTTGAGGGTTAAAACATCCTTAATTCAACCTTCATATTTAATTAATTTTCCTTCATTAAAAAAAAATCACCATATGAATCGTGATGAAATTAAGCCCTATAGAAGTATGCTGTGAAAGTGAAAATAAAATCTCCCACCTCCCCAATCCACTCAGTTCTATCCCTGCTCCAGTGTTCTGTTATCCTAGTGAACTGGAACATGCACACTTGCTTTTTCCTTTCCTTTTAAACAAGGAGAGACCACACTATACATCAGATTGAGCCATATGAATTTACTGACGTGTGACTGTTTTATAAAAGTACAAAACAGCAATTTCATATGGTTCAGTTTAAGATCCTGTTCTAAGTTTGTTGCTGAGTCCTTTCAGACCTCTGCAGAGTGTTGTATATGAAGGCGGTTCCCTGGAGTAATCCAGTCTTTACAGATCGGTAACTTTCACCCTTCGCCTTCACAAGCCCTAGAGAGCTGCTGTGATGCAGGATCCTCCCCCTGGGCATCTCTGCCGGCCTCGTGGAGCTCCCCCTTCCAGGTGGAGCCCAGGTCCTGTGACTCTGTGAGCGCTCCCAGTTCTGCCACCTTTGCCAACGTCCTTGCTCCTGTAAGCCTCTCACCCCACCCCCAACTCTCTATCATTGAACTAGAGAGTTTGAGATGTTGTCAGTGCTGCTCCCTCTTCCTCCAGCCTCTAATATTTAAGCGTACATCTCTTACCCCACCCCCACCTCATAAACCCTCACAGGCTCCCCACGATGTCAAGGACACAGCTCTTCCAGGGTGGTCCCAGCTCTCCATCAAATGGCTCTACCTTCTTTGTAGCTGCTCTCTGCCAAAGAGGAGACACAAGAGACACAGGTTTGATCCCTGGGTCAGGAAGATCCCCTGGAGAAGGAAGTGGTAACCCACTCCAGTATTCTTGCCTGGAGAAGCCCATGGACAGAGGAGCCTGGCGGGCTACCGTCCATGGGGTCACAAAGAGTCAGGACACAACTGAGCACAGCGCATATCACAGCCTGGAATGCTGGCCCTGTCCAGCACAGACAGGTACATAGTAGGAGCTCAAAGTGATGTCTCTGCTTTTTAATAAGCTGTCTATGTTTGTCATAGCTTTCCTTGAGAAATTGTTAGCAAACATTAAGTAGATCTTTTAAGAATTTGACATTGAAGTCCTGGATTATATCATCAGACCGCCTCACATTAAATGATTCGCATGTTTTTGATGCCAAGCTTAGTAAATCACAGAGAATTGTTCTCTTGGTAGACTGTTGAATGTAGTGGCTTGTATTGTACTTTGAATTTTTACATCTATATTCACTTTCTAGATGTGTTAATTTAATCAGAGTTTAGCAATCTAGTTTAATTTTCTCAGTCATTTGAAAAAAATTCCCCTTTGAACAACCGTTGCTTCTTTTTGGATTAATTTGTTAATTGTACTTGAGGTTTTAATTGATTTTACAGTTTGTCCCTAATTCTTTTGCACTATTTCATTTCCTTTCTTGAATTCTCCATTTTGATTCATCTCTCAGATGACTAACACATGTCTTGAAATATCGTTTTTTTCTAGCAGGAACATGTGGGTGATATATTTTCTGAGGCTTACAAATCTGCAACTGTCTTTGTGTTGCCTTCCAATGAAAAAACAAATTGGGTCGGTAGCAAATTCTTGGGCTTCACTTTTCCCTTCCCATCAAAATTCTTTGAAAAAAAAAGGTCTATTTTTTTCTGATGTACAGTGCTTTTGAGAAATTTGAGGTACAACTGGTTTTTTCATCTTGAATGCTCTTAAGGCATATTTCAGTTTTTTAAATTTCAAAAACTATCCCTAAGATAAGAAGTCTCTGTTTGTTGGGTATTGCTATAACACAGTGGAAAACAAAAGGCTTCTTCTCTTTTAAATTTGATTATTGACTTCACTCCATTGACTTAGTTTTTTTCTTCAAGGAACTGGTGAAATTTAGATCTGGGAACACTTATGTGCCCCTGATCCAGTTAAAAAAACTTTTTATTAAAGTTTCAAAATTTTACTTACTTGCTTTTCAATGTACTTGCTTTTCAATGCTCAAAATTTACTCGTTGGTGTATAGGTTAATGAGTTCTGACAAATGCTTTGACATGTAACCACCATCATAGTTAAGACACAAAATGTTTCTGTCACCTGCCCTCCCCCCCACCAAATTTCCTCTTTCTGGTCCTTTATAGTTATCCCACCATCAACTCCTGGCAGCCACTGATATGTTCTCTCTCTTCCAGGTTATTTATTTCTTTAATTATTCATTTTATTTCTAAAATGGTCATGCACTAAAATTGCCTTTTTTCCATTGGTGTACACACCTATGAATTTTAGCACAAGTTTAGATTTTGATAATCATCATGCTACATGTGCATGCATGCTCAGTTGTGTCCACTTCTTTGTGACTCCATGTGACTCCATGTAGCCTGTCAGGCTCTTCTATCCATGGAATTTTCCAGGCAAGAAGACTGGAGTGGGTTGCCATTTCCTATTCCAGGGGATCTTCCCGACCCAGGGATTGAATCCACGTCTCTTGCGTATCTTCTGCATTGGCAGGCGGATTCTTTACCAAAGTGTCAGATGTTATTCCAACAGTAGAGCGGGGGCAGCCTCATTTGTTTTTCTCAGCACTGCCAAGACTCACTCCTCACACTTGGGTGTGTGCCCAGTTCTTCTCTTAGGGTCCAGGGTGACGTTTCTTTATCAGTAGAGACATTTTCATTGAGAGTTAAAAAAGGCCTACCATTAAGTTCACTCATAGCTCTTCTGTCCTGTATTTTCAACTACTTTCTCTCTACTGGTGCTTCATTCAAAGGCTATGAACCAGGTCAAATCTCTCCCATCACTTAGAACACAAACAAAAAACAAGAGCTAAGAATGAATCATAATTTTACCCTGAGAACTGGGCCCCTGTTATGCCATCTGGTTACAAAATAATTTGAGAACCAGTTTTATCAAAAGAATATTCTAGGGACTTTCCTGGCAGGTCAGTAGTTAAGACTTTGCCTTCAATGCAGAGGGTGTGGTTTCAACCCCTGGCTGGGGAGCTGAGGTCCCAAATGCCTCCTGGCCAAAAAAACAAAACATAAAACAGAAGCAATACTGTAACAAATTAAATAAAGAATTAAAAAATGGTCAACATGGAAAAAAATCTTAAAAAAGAATATTCTATACTTATTACCTTTACTTTTACATAGGTGTTCATTCTGTTTTCTCCCCAGAGTAGTTTTTTAATTGTATTATTTTTATAGTTATCGAACTAACATGTGCTCTATAATATGCACATTTGTCATATGTTTTAAAGCTTGTAAAGTTCAAGAAAGAGTAAAGAAGTCTAAAGAAAACCTAATAACAACACTATCCCTATTCTTAGCCAGAAGCAGCTATGAATAACAGTTTGAACACATTTACTTCACATTTCCCTGAGGGTACTTGTCCTTTCCTTCATGATACTGAACGAAACTGATACAGTTTTGACTGTTGATCTCTTTTTGTGCTTAACATTATATCACGAACATTTTCCTATATAATTAAAAAGAACTTCAAAAACATACTTTTAAAGTATTTCATCATGTGTGCATGTGTGCTCAGTCCTCAGTCATGTCCGACTCTTTGCAACCCCAGGGACTGTGGCCCACCAGGCTCCTCTGGCCATGAAATTTTCCAGGCAAGAATACTGGAGTGGGTTGCCATGTTCTACTCTAGGGGATCTTCCTGACCCAGGGATCGAACCCAAGTCTCCAGCATCTCCTGCATCACAGGTATATTCCTTACCTGCTGAGCCATCAGGGAAGCCCATCTCATCACATGGATTTAATGTGATTTAATGTAATTAATATAAATCACATGGATTTATATTTAAATACTTATCTGTTGAACATTTAGACCATTTCCAGCTTTTCAGCATCTTAAGTGAGTGTGGTTTGCTTTGCCCACTTAAAAAAAAATTTTTTTAATTTATTATTATTATTTGGCTCACTATTCAGCTTGCAGGATCTTAGTCCCCCAAACAGGAATTGAACCCATGCCTTCGTCAATGAAAGTACCAAGTCCTAACCAAGACATGCCTTGCCCAGCAGTGATTCTGAGCACTCCTCTCCCGGGTGACTGTGGTTGTCTCTGATCTATCATCAAATCAGTCCTATGAATGTGAAAGGTGGCTGTGACTTTCTGTGGTTTTATTTTGTAAGATAATCTGAGATATGGACGTGCCATGTTTTATTTAACTAGTCCTCTTTTACTCACGCTTGAGGTTGTTTCTAACATCTCACTATCATAACTAATGTTGCATAGAATATCCTTGGACATAAACTATTCACATCGTTGATTACGTCTTATCTTTCTTCTATATATCCACGAGACTTGCCCCTCCACTTTTTCTGGTCTCTGCTGCCTGTCACTTCCCTGAACACCCTCTACTAAAAACCCCTCTGCCTGTCACTCCCTAACCCCTCCCAGTGCTTTATTTTTCTTCCGTGTTATCACCACCTGACACATTGTTTATTTATTTATGGCCCAATCCCCACCATTGTAATGTGCTCCACCAAGCCATGGATTTTTATCTGTTGTTATAAAAGTAACACATGTTCATTAGATTAAATTTATAAATAGAGAAAGAAGATAAAGGATACTAAAAACACAAAGGTTCCTATTTTAATATATTTCCTCTAGTCTTTGTTATTGTTTTGATTTTAACCTAATTAAAATCATACTATATATATAGTATTAAATATATATTTTATATATAATATAATATATACATATATATGTGTGTGTGTCTCTGTGTGTGTGTGTATATATATATATATATATATATATATATATATAGTTCTGTAACAGCTTTTTTTAATTAACAAAGTACCTTAAGTATCATACCACAATCTTCGGAGTATATATGGTGTGTGTGAGAGATCACTGACTATTATAATCCATTGAAATCAGGTTTCTGATCCCGCTGCACCAGGAACACCGCCTATACAGGAAAAGCCACTTCTGGCCTCCTAATCGCTAAATTCGTTGCCACTTCTCAATCTCCATGTAAATACTTGACATCCAGCCTCCTTAAAATGCCTTTTGAAGTGCCCTCTGTCCCAAGTTCCGTGACCATCTCCTTTTCCTCCTTCCTTCCATTCCAGCAATAATTTGGTTTTGGAAGGTAACATTTTCACTTAATGTAAAATTTTAGAGCCCCACAATTTATCACTTATTTTTAGCTCTGTGTGGATTGAAAGGAAATTTATAGGACTAAGAATTTTAGGGCCAATGGTAAAGTGCTTTGGGTGTTTTCCAAAGGGTACTACTGGGAAGACCCCTCCATCCGCAGAGCATCATCCATCACAGGCTTCTGCTCCTTCCTTCCCTTCTGCTTTCTATTCTTTTTTTTTTTTTTTTTGGCCTGATTTTTTAAAATTGAGGTGAAATACACAGAAGAATTACTGCTTTAAACCATTTTTAAGTGTACAGTTCAGTGGCATTAAGTATACTCACATTGTTGCATATCCATCACCACCATCCATCTCTAGAACATTTCTGTCTTCCCAACTGAACCTGTATCCATTAAACACTGACTCCCCCTTTCCCTATTCCCCCAGACTCTGGTCACCCTTGTTCTAGCTCTCCATCTTAGGCTATTCCAGGTACCTCAATAAGTGGACTCAAACAGTAGATGAGTAGTTTTGTTTGGCCTACTTCACTCCTCCTAATGTGTTTAAGCCTTGTTTCCGTTTCCTTGAATATTTATTGTACACCTGCTCTATGCCACTTCTACACCTGGGCCTGGGTATACTGTGGAGATTTGACAAAAGGGCAGGTAAACGCCATCAGCTGAGATATCAGGCACTAAGCTTATAACAGGGATTAGCCTCTCACATACGTCCCAAGCTCACGATCAACAGAGAGGAAAATGAATAAGGGGAGGTGAGATTTAACAAAGGGAGTGGAGGAAGAAAGACCTGGAGCACTGGGTGTCAGAGACGGAGGTCTGGGTGGGATGAGGGGTGGGAATCCATTTGATTAACAAGGGTGTCCTCGGAACTTCTTCAGAATGAGTGGTGGTGGATGTGTCAAGTTCAAATTCTATGCAGTTAAGAGCATAAGATATCATGGCTGAAAGGGGGCTGAAAAATAAGTGCCTGCCATCTCATTATGAGTGGTTTAAAGATATAATCACAATTTTCACTTGACCCTCTAGGACCCAATTCTAGAGCCCTCAGCAGAAATGGCTCTATTATCAGTTAGCATGTACACTTTCTATCCTTTTTCTGTGCTTTTCCATATATGTATGTGGGCACACAGAAATCTACATGTTTCTCAGTATACATGAGGTTCACACATGATATAACCTAAATGGAATCACACATCTATGTGTTTTTTTGCAACTTGCATTTTTCATTCAACAGTATGTCTAGAGGTATTTATAGAGCTACATTATCCTTCTTAATGTCCCCATAGTAAGCTCCCTGGCATGAACACTAGCGTGGCTATTGGTTTGATTGTTTCAACAAGACCAGATAGCAGAGGCTTAAACAAGGCAGGAGGTATGGTTTCCACATGAGAGCCAGTGGTGATTCAGGGGTGGGCAGCTCGGCTCCACCATCTCCTCCAGGTGCCCAGGCGGCTCTTGTCTTGTGGCCCCTGTGGCCCCTATGCTTCGCAGCGCTATGCTAGTTCGCTCAGCTGTGTCTGACTCTGTGACCCCACGTACTGTAGCCTGCCAGGCTCCTCTGTCCATGGGGATTCTCCAGGCAAGAATACTGGAGTGGGTCACCATGCCTTCCTCCAGGGGATCTTCCCACCCCAGGGATCAAATCCAGGTCTCCTGCATTGCAGGTGGCCCTTATATGTAGTCCCTATTTGCATCACAGAAGCTAGCTCATCATCCTCAGAAAAGGGAGCTCAGACCCCGGGAAGAGGAAGGAGGAAATGGAGGGCAAACAACTCCCGTTTAAGTGTGCAGTCCAGAAAATGCACCCATCACTCTGCTTACAACTCCGACGTCTCTTCTGTCCTAAGATTTTGCCCTCTTTTGCAAGGGAGGCTGGGAAATGTAGTTTCCAGGTGCACGTTCATGAGCCAGGCTAAGACCAAAAGAAAGGGGAATGGCCATCTGGTCACGATGACCACAGTGACAGTCCCTTCCACTGTGTGGCTGTATTCCTCAGCCACTGTCCTGTGAGTGGACGTCTAGATTTATAAACGAGACACTGAGACTCAGATGAAGTCATGATCTGCTGTGTTCCAGTGAGCTGGGCAGGCCTCAGGTCTCCTCCCCCCAGGGCAGTGTTTCTTCTCAAGCACGACGTGCTCCTCTGCACCATCAACCCCGCCATCCTGGTACTGGGCTCAAAAGCTTAAAATAAGCACTGGCAACACATCTGAAAGTGATGTGTGACAAACTGTACCATGGCCTGTCATGGCGCTGACTGACAAAAGCCATGGGAAGAGTGAAGAGCTCACGACACCCACGGGCCCAGGGATCGCACGTGGAGGCCCTGCTGCCTTGGACCAGGTCACAAACCACATGCCCATCCCCAGAGCCAGAAGGCTCTCATCCGCAGGTCCCAGGCTGCCTAGCTTCTGTAGCTCCCAGTGGGCTGGGGGAGGGCAGAGAGGAAATGAGAAAGGAAAAAGAGGGAAAAGATGAGGAAGATGAGGGGGAAATAGCAGGGGAGGTAATTGGCAATCAGCAAGTAGGGTCCTCGATGACTAAGGGGGGAGTTGGAGTGGGGAGTCAATCAGAGACAGATAAATTATTATAGCGAAACAGAGAGGTTCAGACAATGGCATGGAGACGTGATAAGAGAAAGAAAGGGAGAGAGGGAGACAGAGAGAGAGGAGTGATCCAAGTGAAATAGACATAGAGGCAAAGGAAGGAATAGGGGACAGAGAGAAACAGGCAAAGAGGCCCAAAAGGAGGGAGATAGGAAGCAGTTTGGCAGGACAGGGTGGTTGGATTTTAGGAGACAGTCCTTTAATCCCACCTGAGATCAAAGTCTCCAGATCCAGGGAGCCTAGTGCCATCACCTTAGTCCCCAGAGATGAATCAGATGCTCCCACCAGGGACAATGGGGCCTTTTTGATGAACCCAGAAGGAGGTCTCTCCCTGCAGCCTAAAAGATCACTTCAGGTCAATTGGCTGTAATTGTTTTGCCCAACTCAGGAGCAGCTGGGTGGTTTATTAATAAAACCAGAGATGGGGTTGGGGAGTGGTAACAGAACAGAGGAGAGAGAGGGGAAGAGAGAAATTGAGAGACACAGAGAGAAAAAGAGATAGGTAGATAGATGAGATGCCCAAGTGTGGCATCTCGTGTGCAACCCAGCCCCTATGGCCCTCAGAGGGCCAGCTCAGTCCATGCCCATCTCCTGCTACTTGTTAACACCAGAGTATTTGTGGATATTTCTTCAGGAATGGATGAGCCTGTTTATTCCAAGGTAGGCTTGGAGTACAAGAGCCACACTCAGACATGGCTGGTTTAAGAAGTTAGAAGAGGCTGTGCCCTGTCATTTTTGGCCCTTACCAGCCCCCACTGTGGAAGCGCTCCACCTCTGCTTAATGGGGAAAGGTATTGCCACAGGGTTTGGCAGGCTTCGGAGGAGAGAGTGAGGCCAGCTGGGATCCCATCCCGATTCTGGCCCTGCCTCCACGTGCAGTGGCACCCCTTCCTGCTCTAAGCCTCGGTTTCTCCATCTATATTAGGAGGTCAGCCCTGCAGTGAGGACCCTGGGGGCTCTGCTCTAAAGCTGTCCATCTGTGAGCCCAGGCCCTCAGCATCAACCGAAAGATGGGCAGTACTGGGTCCCCAGGCTAATGGGCTGGAGTTGCCCCTCCGGGAACTGGCCCGCTGCAGATAGCCACCCCTCCAGCGCTTCTGGCTCCCTCTCCTGGCATGTCCAGCTGACCCAAGAGCCTGGCAGAGCCACAGAGCTGGAAGAAATTGGACTCCAGGTGTCACTACCTAAATGTATTCTTAGAAGAGCAAGACTGAGGACATGGCCTCTGAAGTCAAACACCTTTGCATTTGAATCCCAGCTCTGCCTTTTTCTATCTGCATGACTTCAGCGCAATGATTTAATCTGGTGCAGCCTCAGCTTTTTCACCTGTAAATAGGGATAGAACAGGACTTATGGCATAACATTGTCATGAGAATTAAACAAGATAATGCCAAACACATGCTAATATAGAAATAACATGGTTTGTTTGCAAAATGGTATGTGTATTCTTCTATGATCTGCTATTTTTTTGTTGCTTAACAATATATCTTTGTAGACACCTTTTTTTCCCTACATAGATCTGTTATTGAACTCGGGTTCAGCTACTCATCGCTCAAGAATCCAATACTGAGAGACAAGTGTTGGGTTAAAGGAAAGATAGCTTTATTGAGGAAGCTGACAGTCCTGAGGAGAAGGTGAACTCGTGTCCCAGAGAGCCAACTCCTCGTTTTCCAGGTTTTGCTCAGGAATTACATAAGGAAAAGAGAAGGGCTGTGCGCTGATGAGAGAGTTGCAGGGTACATGATCAGTTCCTGGACATTCTTCTGACTGGTTGGTGGTGAGGTAACTGGGAGTCAATGTCATCAACCTTCTGGTTCCAACCCATCTGGGGTCTATATGCTTATGGGTAGCCTACAGTTAACTTCTTGCACTTGTGGGAGTTTCAGTATCTGAGCTTCAAGGACATGGCTTAGAATATCTATAGCTCTTGAGAAGGAACTAAAGGTCCTTGACTTTGTTTAATGGCTAAGCTATTACTATTTTGTCTTATTTGACTGTTTTCCTTTATTTCTGCATATGCTCATTTCTCCAATTGAAGTTATTCTTTGGATCTCAGGGAAAGCCTAGGAGGGTAAAGTTTTTCTACAGTTAGAGGCAGGAGAAAGAAGGTGGGGTATCCTGTCCTGAGAAGGCCCCATTAGGTCCTGTTCAGTTACAGATCTATCCCATTAAAAACCAGATCTTTTGTGAAGTGTTGTATAATACATATGTGTCAGTTTGACCTCCCTCTGTGGATAAACATTTAGTTTGTTTGTTTTTTTTTTCCTTCTTATGGAGATACAGTAATGACTGTCTTAGACATATTGCTTTGTGTATATGTGCAAGTATTTCTCTAGGAAGGCTACTCAAAAATTTCTCGGTCAAAGGGTATGCATATTTAAAAATATGATAGACTATGCCTAGTTGTTGCCAACAATGATATTCCAATTACATACCTGCCAGCAACACATGAGACTATTTCTTCAGTTCACCTCCAACACTAAATATGTTCCTCCTCCCTTTCCCCAGTTTTTGTTGATCTGATAGATGATAAGCAATATCCCATTACTGCTTTAATTTACATTTTTCTGACTACTTGCAAGCATGAACATCTTTTAATGATTTATTAACATTTCTTTTTCTGTGAAAATCCCTTTCACATTCTTTGCTCATTTTTCTACTGGATTGTTTGCCTATCTGCTTATTGATCTATACACACGATTTATATATAAGGGTTATTATTTCTTTGTCTTTTATTCATGTGGCAAATATTTTCTCCTAGTCTGTCTCTTGTCTTTTGGCTTTATGTTCTCCTCCATCATTTTTATGACACTTTTATGTGGTGAAATTTATCAGTTGCCATTGAGTCCTGAATCTTTCAAAGATATATTCTTTCCCCAAGATGATATTTTTCTTCTAATACTCTTATTGTTTCATTTATTATGTTTAGTTCTTTAACCCATAGGGATTTCTTTGTGGAGCGTGGTGTGAAATAAGAAGCGTAACTTCACTTTTTTGCCCCAGTGGTTACTCTTTTTTCCAATACCATTTATTCAATAGTCTACACTTGTCTCACTGATAGAATTTGTCACGTTGATCATACAGTCAAATACCATTTCTATATGGATTGGAAACTGACAGCTCTCAAGCCAGACCTAACCCTTGTGTGTTCGTTGTGTTCATTATTTTGAGTAGTACAATTATGTGTTCTGGCAACCTCTCCGTATTGACACAGAACTCCCACATTGTTTTCAGGCTACATGTTGTGTTAGGTGCCCACACTGCACTGTATGACGTGTATGCATGCTCACTTGCTTCAGCTGTGTCCGAGTCTTCGCAACTCCATGGACCGTAGTCGGTCAAGCTCCTCTGCCCATGGGATTTTCCAGGCAAGAATACTGGAGTGGGTTGCCATGCCCTCCTCCGCAGGGATCTTCCTGACCCAGGGATCAAACCCATGACTCCTGTGTCTCTAGCATTGCAGGCAGATTCTTTACCACTGAGCCACATGGGAAGCCCGTACCATTATGGAGAGATCATCATTTTTTTAATCAGACTTCCACTAATAGACATTTGGGTTGGTTCCAGTTTTTTCTCTTCTGCAAACAATGGTGCAACAACTTGTCTGACCTGTTTTGCAAGCTTTTGAATATATTTGTAGGATAAATTTTTAGAAGTGGAGTTCCTGGGTCAAGGGTATAAGTGTTTATAATTTTGAAGGTGTCATTAACTTGCCTGTCACCATGGCCTGGATTGGGTTATACTCTCATGGCCAGTCTCTGGGAGAACCTGTTCTCTCACACCTTCATCAGCAGAATGAAATAGCAAAATGTTCAATCTTGCCAATCTGACAGATGAAAACTGGTATCTCATCAGAGTTTTAGTTTGCAGTTTTCATATTATGAGTAAGGATAAACGTCTTTCTGTGGATTTCTATTCATATTCTTTGACAATTTCACTCTTGTCTTTTTTCTAAAGGAGCTCTTTGTATATTAGGTTATTTGTCCTTTGCTTATTATATGAGATAGAAGTGTGTGTACACATGTTTTACCAGATACTCACTTATTTTTGCCTTTAATTTAATGGCTTTTGCCATTAAGATATTTTTTTCTATAATCAAATTTATCAATTTTTCTCCTTCATGATTTTCGAGTTCTTTTAATACTTAAAAAGTATTGCACACCGTAAGATTACAAAAACATTCTTCAGTGGTTTTTCCTCTTACTGTGAAGTCACTGCCTGAGCCTCTCTAGGTCTGCCTGCCTCACCTCCCTCTGGTACCTAAGCTGCTGCTCATGTCAAGCTCCTGACACTCTCCCCACCTCCCTAGTCTCAGCGTCCTGGGGTTGGAGGACCAGGATCTGCATGTCCCCTGTCACCAGCCTTGGAGCCCGATCTGCCCAGAGCAGAGGCTCTGATTCTTGGCACCGTTTCTAGGCTCAGTGGAGGGGCCCAGTCACAGACATAGGTTTCATTCCCCCAGCAACTGCTCATCAATGACACAGTCTGGAGGTTCACAGGATTTAGCACTTTGGGTGGAAAATTCTGACCAATGAGAAAGAGTAGCTGGGAAGGAGAGAGCAAATCAATTCCTTTTATTTCTCCCCTGCTGACTGACCATTCCAGGAGTACTGGTGCCTCTTCACATATAGCCAGTCTCTTTTTGTTTCTTAATTTTAAAAATTGTGGTAAAATACACATAACATAAAATTTATCATCCAACTTTTTTTAAAGAAAGTTTTATTGATTTTACGGCTGTGATGGGCCTTCGTTGCTGCACGTGGACTTTCTCTAGCTGTGGTGTGCAGACTTCTCACTGTGGTGGCTCCTCTTGTGTGGAGCACGGGGCTATAGGGTTCAGTAGTTGTGGCACACCGGTTAGGTTGCCCCGTGGCATGTGGGATCTTGGTTACCAGGTGAGGGATTGAACCCAGATCCCCTGCACCAACAGGAAGATTCTTAACCACTGGGCCACCAGGGAAACTCCCCAACCTCTTGTTGTGTAAAGGTATCCCCATCTCAGCCAACTCATTCGAAAAGACCCTGATGCTGGGAAAGATCGAAGGCAGGAGGAGAAGAGGGTGACAGAGGATGAGATGGTTGGATGGCATCACCGACTCAATGGAGGTGAACTTGGGTAAACTCCAGGAGACGATGAGGGACGGGGAAGCCTGGCGTGCTGCAGTCCATGGTGTCGCAAAGAGTCGGACGTGACTTGGCAACTGAACAGCAACAGCAAGGCTTGTAGACACATCACTCCAGTTTCTGCCTCCCTTTTCATCTGTCTCCTCCCATGTGGGCCTGTGTGTCTCTGTCCCTCTCTTCTTAGAAGAATACCAGCCATTGGATGTAAGGACCACCCTCAGTGGTCCAGTGTGACCTCATCTTAACTAATTAAGATCCTATTTACAAATGATGTCACCTTCAGAGTTTCTGTATAGACATGAGTTTGGGGGACACTATTCAACAGTTTCCTTCTTTATTTTTCTTCTGCCCTCACTTTCACTGCTCTGGGGTTATACTCACTGGTAAGGGAGAATGTTCAATAAGTAGCAGTTAACCACAGAGTCGTCAACCTAATGGGTAGAGTCTCTAGTGGTAAGCTATAGGACTCTGTCTTAAATGCTGATCAGTCTAACCAATTAAGTTGATCAGGACAGAACAACTGCTTGCCCTGAATTTGGGAAGGACAGTTAAGCACACTGGAGGAAATGTAGCAAGCATGCGCATCCTTATAGTCTAGATTGAAGGGGCAAATCCAGTAAGACATTTAATAAGGACAGACACCAAACCCTATGTTTGGGGACTCATAGCCAACGGCACAAATCCTGGGGTACAAGTTCAAAACAGGCAGCAAGGGTGGTGAGAAGTGGGGCTGGGGTCGCAGTTAATCCGCCGTTAGCTGGCTATCAACAGAGAAGGCCCAGTTGGGTAGCTTAAAGAGAAGCACAGCATCCAAACGTGGATGGGGGGAGGCATACATAGTGTTTGCTATTCAGCTGACATCTGAAGGAGGAGCCTGGCCCTGGCCTGCTTCAGGGGAAACACAGCAGGAGAGGCACTTCTGTAGCTGCCTTGGAGAGAGACAGTTCCCTCAGGTTTGAGGTCAGAATTCCGAACACCTTTCTACCTGGAGAGCTGGTTCTACAGAGTATAATTAATGAACAAATTAATTATTTCAACAGATACTAATTGAACTGCATGCTGGGCCAGTCATTGGCTGAGTGTTGGGGCAAAGCAGTGAAAAAGACAAGCAGATCCAGGTTCCCAGAGAGTGTGGTCCCGACGTATTGTGGTTCTGGGACAAGAACTGCTGAGGGCCATGCCTCTTACCCAGATAGGCATGGTGCTCGGGATGCACCTCAGGAACCTATGCTGGGGCTCAGGGTGTGCTTCCCCGAGGTCCTGACGATGGCGTCACCTCTATCTTGCATGAGTGGTTGGAAGGTTACATGTCACTCCTTGAGTCACTACTTTTCCAGAAACATTATCCTGAATTCAAATGTGCTTTCCCAGACATCCCTGTAATGCTGTCCGAAGCTGAGTGTGGTCACACCTCTGGTGGCTGGAGCGGATGGAGCTAGAAGCCAACAGCCAAGGGCCCAGGCTAGACCCAGCTCTACTACAAAACCTCTCTGTACGATCTCAGGCACATCTCCTCCTCTCTCTGGGCCTTACAGTTTCTTCACCTGTAGAAAGAGGATCCTCAGAGCTGACGATGCTGTGGACTTCAGTTCTACGATTTGGGGATCCCCTATTACACAGCACACTTCCATGAGTGCGCTCACAGATCCACGCTGGGCTCTGTCCCCAGGTCCCTGTCCTGCGCCCCTCCCCCCAACTCTTCACTTTCATTGACTCAGCCAAATATTTACAGGGTCTGTGACTTAAAGGGGCAGGACTCTGCTGGTTCCAGCCAGTCTTTCTGCATTTGTCAAATGTTCGGGAAGCTACATGGAGACAGTGACCCAGGAGAGAAGTTCCCATGTGGTGATACTCAGGTCTGTGCATGAAACGAACCAAGCAGTCAAGTTTGTGGGGCCTGGAGAAGAAGCATCCTGCAAATCTCACTCCTTCTGAAGGGCTCACCTGAGTAGCCAAGGTGTGTTGGAGAGTCACTCTGCATGGAAATAGACTACCAGGCTTCCTAGCCAACATGTTTCTGGGGCCTGGGTGCCCTCTGCAACCAACCATGACACACACTTATTGGATCCAGCAGCTGGAACTTAAAAAGCCAATTTAGGGGCGGGTGGTCTGCTGGCTCCAGATCTCCTAGCAGAATCAGGAATAGCAGAGGCTGCCTGCCTACCCTCCACATGACAGGTATTGATGAGGGAACTGGGACCCTCTAAAAGGAAGCACAGAAGGAAAATGAATGTTTTTTTTCCTGTCCCAGGTGGAGGCAGTGGGATCTGTCATATTGTCCAAACTTCTTTCATCCTAAGAAAATCCCCAAACTCTCTATCTGCTTATCTCTTTCCATCTACTGCCCCATTTCTCTCTTCCATCCATCCACTCAAAGTTCTGCAGCGTTCTGTGCACTGAAGATCTCCATTTCTGTAGCAGTGGGTGCTACAGTGGTCCCTCCCTGACCCACCACCCCCTGGCTTCCATCCCTGCCTGCTGAGACTACACCACCATGGTCACCAGCAACTTCTTGTGGTCAGATCTGTGGGGAGCGCTTCTATCTATTCTATCTGTTCTTGTTCTCTTGGACCACTCAACTGCCTTTGACCTGTTGGCATCTCCCTTGCTCTAAAACCTTCTTCTGTTGGTTTTTACACACCATTCTCTATTGATCCTCCTTCTACCTCTCTGATCACTCTTCAATCCCTTTTTCAGGCTCCATTTCCACAGGCCAGTGCTTTCAACTCTGATTTATATTACAGTCTATTATCATTTAGGCTTTTATGTGTTTGGCTCTGCTAGTGGGCTGTGTTCATTTCAACCTCCCTGGTGATTACCACAGGGATTCAGAATGTCCCGTGGATCGAGCGAATGGATAGATGGATGAATGAACACATGAGTGGATACATGTGTCAGCACCACTCATGAGGTTTTGCCCTATGAATGAGGGTGAAATCCAAGGCTAATTTTGAAGGTGATAATTCATTCACATGTGAAATACTCAAGCACCTTCTTGATTAGTGAGAAAAACTTCCAGGAGGAGGTTGTGGAACCTGGGAAAGAAAAGGATGTAACCCAAGTAGAACCAGGCTAGTATTAATACCATTCTTTCCAGAATCTGAGTTTCCTATCCTGTCCAGTTAACCACAGTTAAGAAAGGAAGGAAAAAGAGGTAGATGCTAAGAGGATCATTAGAGGAAAGGGATGGGAGGATGAAGAAGGGAGGGGAGGTTAAGTAGAGAAAGAGTCACTGGGAAGGAGAGAGAATGAAGGAGGAGAGAGGGGTAGAAAGCTTGAATTGGAGCTCACACTTTGTGTGCAAAACCTGTGTGCACACCGAGTCCCCTACATACGAACCTTCACGTTGTGAACTTTCAAAGGTGCATCATGTGTTTGCATGCTCAGCCATGTACGCTAGCTCAGGGGCCTGGTGTGCACTGTCACACGTGTGCCTCCTCTACGAGGGGTGTGTTCCGTGTACTCTGCAGTACTGTATAGAGCACAGTAGCACAGCATCCTTCTTCCAAACCTAAACGTCCAGAAGCAAGTGTTAAGGCAGCAGTGATAGGTGTTATAAATCCGTTATAGTACAGTACCATATAGCCTATTGTGTCAGTTGGGTACCTAGGCTAACTTTGTTGGATTTAGGAATAAGTTAGACTTACAAATGCACTCTTGGAACAGAACTCATCTGTATGTAGGGGACTTGCTGTACTGAAGTATGTTCATTAATCATAGTTGTGATAATAGAATTGCTTAAGTACTCTGGGTGTTATTGCCACTTGGCAGTTGAGCTACTTTTCACTGTTACTCTCCTTTAAAACTTACAGCAACAGGAACCCTCCGTGTGGACTGGTATAGCCACCAACTGGGCAGAGCTGCCTGCTTCCTCCTCTAGGTTCTTGGCACCTTTTCTTACTTCTGATCCAGCCCTGGCTGCAACGTGTCACTCATTATCTCTTTGGCCATCTTTCTCCTTCAGAATGAAAACCCCCCTGTCTCTATCCCTGAGTTCTAGCTTATGCCTGGCACCTCATAGGTGCTCAGAATAGTGTCTTTTTTTTTTTTTTTTCTTTCATGGAGGAAGGAATTAATGAATGGAAATTCACAGATGCTGTCCTCAGGGGGCTTTCCCTGGGGATATGAAACAAAACAACAGAAGATCAATTAGATTGCTCTGACCCACGTGTCATCAATATGATGACAGACACCAGCAGTGCTCAGCTTTCCTGATTTACTTCCTGGCAATTTCCCTAGCACACAAGCCAGGTCCCATCATGAAAGAAAGCCAGTGCTCAAGAAAGAGGCATTTCTATGCTTAGTAGCCTTTCTGATTACAGTTGTCACCTACAATCAGTTTAAGTCATGAAAAATTAGAGTTGGAATTAATGGAAATACACGGTATATGAAGCTATAGCTTTTAAGCATCCAATGTACATTATTCTCTTAGCGCTTAATGTAAGAATTCAAATGATCTCTTTATGGGTCTTCTTCTGCTATTAGATAGTAAGCTTTCCACAGGTTTTTATTTTCTTTTTCTAGCAGTGATTATGAGTATGTAACTTGGAATCAGATTTCTGAGATTCAAACCCTATCACTTAATAGTTCTCCCACTTAATAATTGTGTGACCTCAGTTTCTTTATTGGTAAACTGGTAAAAATTGGAATCATAACAGTATTAATATATAGGGTCATTAGGAGAATTAAATGACTAAATGCTTAATACGAGCCACTGTTCTTATTATTTTTATCAACTTTGTGTCCTAGCATCCAGTCTTTCAGGGTTTCTCTTGTGGCTTAGTAGGTAAAAAATCTGCCTGTAATGCAGGAGACCACATCCAATGCAGGAGTTGTTGCTGTTCAGTCAGCAAGTCGTGGTTGACTCTTTGCAACCCCATAGACTGCAGCACTCCAGAAGTGCTGTGTTCAAATCACTGGGTTCAATCCCAGGGTTGGGAAGATCCCCTGGAGAAGGAAATGGCAACCCACTCCAGTATTCTTGCTTGGGAAATCCCATGGATAGAGGAGCCTGGTGGGCTACAGTCAATGGGGTTGTAAGAGTTGAACACGGCTTAATGACTAAACCACTACAACTACTACCATCGGGCCTTTCACCCAGTAGCTCTTCAAAAGATGTTTGCTGAGCTAGAAACACAAGCAAAAATATTCCTTGGAGTTGCAAATGATAACAGTGCTATATTTTTGCAAATTCAACAATAGAACACAAAGACAATAAAAACAAAGTTTGTTGTCAAGGAATTGGGAATACACATTATTGTTCTGACTACAACACAAACAAACAAGACTCATAATTCCGGGATCTAAAACGTATCCCAAGAATGGTTATGGCTGCAGATGGCTGACTGGGGAATTCTGAGCGAGGTGCATAATTGCAGTACTGTTGCGTCTGTTTGGACGGCTGCTGCCACCACTGTGCTCCAGTGTGTGCTCCTGGCTGTCTGTGGGAAGGAGATCTGCAAGGTGGGAGCCCTGGCGGGGGCGTGGGGATGAGCCAGTGATGGCCGGGGGCTTCCAGAAAGTGAAGTCACTCAGTCGCAAGGAATAACCCCCCTGTGACCTTATGCACTCTGGTGGCAAGAGCGCCAAGGATCTCTGTTCTCGGGAATTACCATCTCCCACAGCCCAGTCATCTCAAGGGACAACTAATTTCTCTCCTCCCTCAGAAGCAGAGTAGTAAAGTTTTACTCCAAGCGCCACTGTTAATGTAACTGTGCCTTTCCCTGAGTCTTCAAGACTTCCCCCTAGCCTCACCTGGCATTCTCTCCATTGTGTCCCCATTCAAATTCCAGAGGGGAAAGTCCGAGTGACACCCGCCTCCCACGTCCTGATTTTACCCCTGGTCTGTGCATTGACTGCTCCTTGGTCAGGAGTACCCAAGCCCCTTCCTCCAGCCCCCACCAAGGTTCAGTCAGGGACAGGCCTTTGCTTAAGCCACAGCCTGGTCGCTGCGTCCCTCAGGAGGGGGACAGGTGGTGCAGAGTGCCCGCGGTGCAGGGCAGTCCGCAGTTGACATGTCTGGTCTAATAAGCACTGCTGGGGGGTGGTTCCCCCAAAGAGAGGGGATGAAGGGTGGGAGGGCCACGAGTGGAGGAGGAAGGTTCTGGTGTGAGCACAGTGTTGGTTTTTCTCCAGCTCCCTGCTGTCTGCTGGCCCTCCCAGGCAAACGCTCTTCACTGTTCTCTAGAGAGGAGGTGGTTGGTGACTCTGCTTCTGGACCCCTGCCTGCGTGTCTCCATCTGAAATTTTGACTGGTGTTTCTAGGGCTGGAGCTGGGGGCTGGGCTGAGTGGCCTGAGGACTAGGGCACCTCAGCTCTCTCCAATGACAAGGGGTGTAAGCGGGCTTCGGTGGGGGAGTTTCCAGCTGTACATGGGAAGGCATGAGTATGTCAGGTGGGCCCTGATAGCAGCCACTCGGGGCGACAGGGGGTCATTACCATCCATGAAAGGCTCTGCTTAGGGCTCAGCCTGTTTCTTCACTCCCCCCTTCTCCATAAAACATACTCACATTGTATTGCACCTTCCCTTTCACCTAAAAAAAAGACGAAAATATCCAGAAATATTTCCACTTTAATTGTCACAGGGATAGCATGGCCTGCTGGTTTTCCTGTCTGCCTGATAATTAGGCTGCAGTCTTCTCCCAGCTCTTCACCAGCACCTGGGGCGTGTGGAGCTGGGCGGGTTGCGGAGGGTGGCGGGGGGGGGGCAATTACAATGATGCTGTCTCACCTGCTGCCTCACAGGGGCGTGTGATTACCTGTGCCCCAATTTTGAGAAGGGGGTCTGCAGCTGAGGTTGACCTTGGTTTGATCTGTCTCCTGGGCAGGGGCTGTTCCTTTGATCTCGGAGTGGGGGAGACCCCCATGTGATACAGCAGGTAGGGGCTCAGGGTACCTGCACCCCACCATCACGGATAAGGCTGTTGGCTCGGAAGTGGCCAGGAAGCAGCTGGAGGCAGAGGAGGAAGTGCCCTCCTCCCCCCCCGCCCCCACTGCCCCCCGTACAGAGATCTGTGATTGGGGTCATCCTCAGCTGGGTGAGAAGGGCTGTCCCTGTCTGCTTTCCATACACAGTTTCAGACTGCGATTCCAGCTTCCTTTCCCTTCTAAGTCACTGATACTCTTCCTGGAAACAAGAGGTCAATATCATTCATCTCTCAAACGTGAGCTTAGGTGTGGGGAACAGAGGGACAGGCACTATGCTGTCCTCCCAAGCTCACTGTCTCATGAAAAAGGGGGCCGTGCCAACTAGCAAATGCCACATGTGTGGTGGGGCAAGGAAGGAGTTGGGTGCTTCAGAAACTGGGAAGGGGCATCATTTCAGCCTCGGTGCTGGGGGTCATGGAAGGTTCCACTCAGTGCATCTTGTGTGTGGTGAAAGCTAAGGTGTAGACCAGGGCCTTTGAAACCACTGGGCACTGGAGATCCAATGCCACCTTTGCCTGCTTGTCGGAAGCCTGCAGAAGCACTGAGGCCCAGGGAGCCAATCACCATGGGCTCCAAAGGAAAAGAAAAATGCAAAATCAGAAGGAGTAAATGGCCCATTAAATGTCTACAAAACGCGCTATGATGTCACTCAGTCGACTGCATCTCCACTCACCTCTTCCACACTTAAATATAACATATAGTTA
The DNA here is from genome assembly GCF_910594005.1 of Cervus elaphus. Lineage (NCBI taxonomy): Eukaryota > Metazoa > Chordata > Mammalia > Artiodactyla > Cervidae > Cervus > Cervus elaphus. Next base: position 83,352,670 of record NC_057826.1, read on the forward strand.
ATGTGGCATGTGGGTAAATTAAATGGGCTTGATATGATTAGGGGTGAGTGCTGCAAGAGTGCCTGAGGCGGAGGGAAATTCTAAGCCAGTTGTGTTGGGAGTAGCAGGAAGCGGGCTGAGGACTGCAGATAAAGGTGCAACGTGGACACGGTGATGCGGTGGGGAGTAGCTCGCCCTGTCGGGTCAGCAGGCTCTGTGTGTGTTTACCAGTGTGTGTGTGTGTCGGGGGCGGGGGGGGGGGAGGGGAGGATTGCGCAGACAGCGGCCCAAGAAGTGGGGAAGATCTGGAAGGGTCCTGCCTATAGCTTCCCAGCTTCCCCAGCAGCGATGCTTCTGACCGCCCTGAATCTTCGCATCCTCCGCATTCCGGGGCCTCGTGCACGCCGCTCTGCAGCCACAGCCGGCGCCACTGAAGATAAACATGCATCCCACAATTCACCGTGGTTTGTCTTCCCCTCCAACTCCAGATGGCCTATCTGGGGACAGCCGAGGCCCCTGGGTGCGGGCCGTTGCCGTTTTTGATGAGCTGTGCACATATGGATACCCAAACATCTGGAGCGGCCATGTGCTGCTCTGGGCAGGCCAGCCCTGGTGAGCCAATCAGGGGCCCCCGGGCTCCGGGGGGGTGCGCGCGGCCCCGCCAAGTGAGCACGGATAAATTATTCATGACCGAGTTATTTGTGGTGCAAGGGGTCCATCAGCTACTTTGATTAAAAATCCAGTGAGTAATGAATATGCAAACGCCAGCGACTGCTCCGAGCAACAGATTTGTCAAATTGTCTATACTTCACCGAGATAAAGGAAAATCTCCTGGGGTCCCAAAATTGAAAAACCGCACCGTCAAATCACAGCATTATCTTAATTATCAAATCTCCTTGGCCGTGCAAATACCCCGCGTGAAGCTGAGCAGGGCGTTGGAAAAAAAAAATCAAGGGAAAGAGATATATTTGTCTCCAAAACCGGGGCCTGGCTAGTGAGAAACAAGCTGGTGGAGGAGAAGCGATTTCAATTCACATGGTGACTCCACAGCCATTTAATTATTTTAATTAGGCTTAATTAGTGGTAAATTTACAATGATATGCTTGATACCTGGCATTAAATCTTTCATGCATAAATGTTTTGTTAAAATGAGAAAAAGGCAAGTGGCATTTCGCCAGCAATTACTGCTGAATGTTCTAATGAAGGATTAGGCTCAGCGGTGATTCATGAAGACAGGCGGGCACCAGACTTGTTTACGAGGCATCAGCTCCATAACTCACTCGCTCCCACCCGAATCATCGCTGTCCTTGTCAGTTTCAGGGAGCACCTGCTTGGGGTGAGGGCCTGGGTAGTGGGGGCAGGGGCTGGGTGCTCAGCTCACAGCCCCAGGCCCTCTATGTGTGTGTATGTGAGACCCTCCAACTCTCCCCACCCCAGAGGGACTTCATCTGTGGTGCATCAACAGCCACAGTGAGGAGTTGGGGAATGGGATCATGTGTTACAGAACAGGGTGATTGTCTGTCCGTGGCCCTGGCTAAGTTTGTGAGAGCCTGGAATTGCCCTGCACACTCTCTGGGCCTGGAGCAGAGCCAGCCTGCAGGACAAGTTGGCTGGAAGGATGGGGCCCTTCCTAAGTTGTAGCTGAGCTGTGCTATAGCCCAGCTGGGGAGTAACTAGTTGTGGATACTACTACTTGTTTACTAAAGAGGCATGCCATACTAAAGTGTGACATACTCTGGGCTGCAACAGGTGGCAGTTCCTGCGGGGCAAGTCTGGGGATCCTGACAAGATGCCCCCCACCCTTGTCCTGTCCCTGGGTGCAGGGTCCTCCTGAGACTCAGTTACCAGGGAACGAGGACTTGTTCCCTGCACTCAGAGACCAGCTTCAGCTGTCCCCTCCCCCCAAGGAGGAAACACAGCGGCTCACACCTGGACCAACAGGAGTGGAGAAGAAAATGAAGCAAACTACCCACCTGGCCATAGAAACATGTAGAACCCTAGTGTCTGGTGGCTATGTCCCCGGCCATAGGCTGCTTGGGTCCTGGCCACGGCCTAGTTGGGTCCTGGCCAGAGCTCAGAAGTCCCCAGAGTGACCCCAGGGGCTGTTCGCAGGTCCTCACTTCACTTTCCCACTCGAGGCTCCCCCAGCAGCTGCTCCTGCTCCTCCCACTAGAGAAGGAGGCCGTGCTTAGCATGTCAATGATGGTGGCTGGGGGGACCTGGCCTCCTGCCTCCCTCCTTTGAGTCCAGCACTTGATCCCCGGTCACCTTCCCTCCCCAGGCTCCTCCACATCCTGCTCCCTTCTCATTAGCTCAAGCTCCTCTTAATTCAGTGCTAATGCCTTTGGCTCCAACTTACCCATTTCCCTAGAGAGCCCGATGTTGTGTTTCTTAAGCCCATCTTGAGTCTCTAGTCGATGAGGCTGTTTCTTGGTTTTAGTCCCTTAATGGGCTTTCAGAATTTTCTGTCTCAGCTTTTCTTTCCCTTCACAAGAAAAAGATGTGACTATTAATGAGGACAACTTTTTAAAAATGTCTTGGTTGTTAAATCAGTTTTTCTTTTTACTCATTCAAAGTGTTTTTATAGCCGGGTAGGTGTTTCTGTCTTCAGAGTAGCCACTGCTTCTGTCCAGTAGAATGGAAATCCCACGAGGGCAGGGGCCTCGTCAGTCTTGTTTCCCATTTATCTCTAGTTTGTCATAGTGCTTGGTACACACACGGGGCCGGGGCCTCTGTTGGTTGGACCCTGCCCAGTATATCTAACCACGTCAAGGGAAGAGGTATTCAGAACTTCATCTGTGAAAGTTAGAATCTATCTCCAATTGCATTGTTGGAATACGATACCTATTTGTTGAGTGGGAAAAACTTAACGTCCATACATTCTCCTTACCCAACAGGGAAGACTCGAAATAATGCCCCATATTTATCCCGTGGTCTTGTTCCCCTCTAAAACAATGGCATGTACCCCAAGATGTACCGTGCTTCTCTTGGAGAAATAATGATTTGAGGGCCTGACCAGGCTGCATCATGGTTTGGTGCCAGGAGGTGGGAGTCCCAGACTAGAGGCCATAACGAGAGAAGGGGACCTTTCAGATGAGGAAGAAGAGCTATGAGAGGGTCGGAGGAGGGGATCAGACCCTACCCTCCAGTGTGGAAATTTGGAGCTCCTGAGGAGTCATTTCATGGAGGAGCTTCACACACTCTACCCTTCCGGATAGGTCCGATAATGTGGGCCTGAGCACAGTTCCTCTCCAGGTGGAGGTGACAGGCCAAGTCTAACCACAGGAGAAGGCTCTGCCACAGATGATGTGGGGGCAAGATTCACAGACCACGGGATGGGAGCTCCTGGAAGTCCAAGGAGGAAGGGTGATGGGAAGAAGGCAGGACTCAGACCACTTGCTGATTAATAAAACTGCGGTGGTGGACATTGCAATGATGGCAGAGTGAACACGTTAACTCTCACTCTCTCTCCAATCCCTACTAAAATCACAGTGAAGGAATGAGAAAGGCAAAATTCCACTTTGGGGAAAGAGTCAGACGGGATGACATCAGGCAAGAGAGTCCGGTGAGAGGTCTGAAGCTGGGTAGTAAAAGATCTAGCAGCAGATAACTCATCAGATGGTAAGCCAGGGCGCGTATAAAGGTAGGCGAGTGGTGGGGAGCTGTGGCGATGACATGAAGCAAATTGTTTCCCACTGTAGCCCCCCAGAAAGACTCAGGAGCTGAGGGCACTTGGGACCTCTGAGGCTGAGCGGTGGGGTGGGGCTGACAACAGCAACACTGGTAGGGAATATGTGGTTCATGGTGTGCTGTATCACCCAGATCCTCCCTCAGAACTCATTTCCCCTGCTTCCAGGAATGCTGTTGGTTGACAGCTCCGGCAGACGCTCCTCACCAAGAGTCTCCCTCCACTAGGGAAACACCTTGCGTGTGTGCGTGCTCAGCCATGTCCGATTCTTTGTGACCCCATGAACTGTAGCCTTCCAGGCTCCTTTGTTCATGGAGTTTTCCAGAAAGAACACTGGAGTGGCTTGTCATTTCCTCTTCCAGAGGATCTTCGCAACTCAGGGTTGAACCTGTGTCTCCTGCATCGGCAGGCAGATTCTTTACCACTGAGCCACCTGGGAAGCCCAAGACAGTAGACTCTAAAATGGGATTGTGGAGCTGAGCTACCTTTCACAGGGTGGCTGGTGATGACACGTCCATCACTGGTGGAGCATAGGTAACTCCCGGTATGCTGTCGTGATGCAGTTGTTAACACTTTCACAAATAGTGCACCGAAAGGGGATACCAGTGGAAGGCAGAACCCTGGTGGGGGGCTATTCAAGGCATTTGAGAAATTCTGGGGAGGTAGTGATTATGAAGACTATCAAGTTAAATGTCTGTTGCTAAGGACAATCAGTGCTTTGGAGAAAGAAGTCAAAGCCCAAGGATGGTTATTCCCCAACTAAAGACCAAGTCTGAAAGCCAGTGAGCCCAATTTGCAGCTTATAAAAGGAATTTTAACTCTTGCAACTGGAGGGCAGAAAAAGCTGAGGATCAGATGCCGGACTTAATTATAAGGGTAGCAGAACTCTAAAGAGATTGGATTCCCCACCTCAGGAAGTTGGTCATGCCAAGATCAGGGCCATGATTGGGAAGGAGTGGGATGCTGAGAACTGGGTGGGGCCATCTAGGCTGAATCACTCAGACACCTTGAATCTCCAGATCCTTCTAAACTTTGTAGTACCCTCTTTTTTTTCTGTTAAAATATTGTAATTCTCTCTTTCTTGAAAGTGATACAAAGGCCTCTCCCCCTGTGAGGCAATGCATGCCTTTCTCAGCATTGAATTCCATCTCCCTTTCTGATCACCTGATCAATCATGACACATCTGTTAGAGTGAGGGCATATTGGGGTGGCTAATAAAATGGAGTCTTGACCCAGGTCAACTTGATCTAGGTCATAGTGGATCAGCTAGGTCCACAGACATACCCATCATTCATTACCTAGGCTTCAAATGAATACTTGTAATGGACATACTTAGTAGTTGGCAGAACTACTCCTAGACATGTAGGGTGAGACTCATTGTAGAGAGGGCCCAGTGAAAGCCTCTGAAACTGTCTCCCCACCCAGAGCCAAAGCAGGAAATAAAAAACAGTATCATATCCCAGTTTTGCCAAGAGAATGCACTGGTCATAGCAAACACCCTCTTCCAACAATACAAGAGAAGACTCTACACATGGACATCATTAGATGGTCAATACTGAAATAAGGTTGATTATATTCTTTGCAGCCAAAGATGGAGAAGCTCTGTACAGTCAGCAAAAACAAGACCAGGAGCTGACTGTGGCTCAGATCATGAACTCCTTATTGCCAAATTCAGACTTAAATTGAAGAAAGTAGGGAAAACCACTAGACCATTCAGGTATGACCTATATCAACTCCCTTATGATTATACAGTGGAAATGACAAATAGATTCAAGAGATTAGATCTGATAGACAGAGTGCCTGAAGAACTATGGACGGAGGTTCCTGACTTTGTACAGGAAGCAGTGATCAAGACCATCCCTAAGAAAAAGAAATACAAAAAGGCAAAATGGTTATCTGAAGAGGTCTTACAAATAGCTGAGAAAAAAAGAGAAGTGAAAGGTAAAGGAGAAAAGGGAAGATATACCCATCTGAATGCAGAGTTCCAAAAAGAGATAAGATCCAAGGAGTGATAAGAAAGCCTTCCTCAGTGATCAATGCAAAGAAATAGAGGAAAACAATAGAATTGGAAAGACTAGAGATCTCTTCAAGAAACTTAGAGATACCAAGGGAACATTTCATGCAAAGATGGGCACAATAAAGGACAGAAATGGTATGCACCTAACAGAAGCAGAAGATATTAAGAAGAGGTGGCAAGAATACACAGAAGAACTATACAAAAAAGATCTTCATGACCCAGATAATTACAATGGTGTGATCACTCACCTAGAGCCAGACATGCTGGAATTTGAAATCAAGTGGGCCTTAGGAAGCATCACTACAAACAAAGCTAGTGGAGGTGATGGAATTCCAGTAGAACTATTTCAAATTCTAAAAGATAATGCTGTGAAAGTGCTGCACCCAATATGCCAGCAAATTTGGAAAACTTAGCAGTGGCCACAGGACTGGAAAGGGTCAATTTTCATTCCAATCCCAAAGAATGTTCAAACTACCACACAATTGCACTCATTTCACAAGCTAGCGAAGTAATGCTCAGAATTCTCCAAGCCAGGCTTCAACAGTATATGAACAGCTTCCAGATGTTCAAGCTGGATTTAGAAAAGGCAGAAGAACCAGAGGTCAAATTGCCAACATTCACTGGATCATAGGAAAAGCAAGGGAATTCCAGAAAAACATCTATTTCTGCTTTATTGATTGTGCCAAAGCCTTTGACTATGTAGATCACAACAAACTGTGGAAAATTCTTCAAGAGATGGGAATGCTAGACCACCTTACCTGCCTCCTGAGAAATCTGTATGCAGGTCAAAAAGCAACAGTTAGCATTGGACATGGAACAACGGACTGGTTATAATTTGGGAAAGGAGTACATCAAGGCTGTATATTGCCACCCTGCTTATTTAACTTATATTCAGAGTACATCATGTGAAATGCTGGGCTAGATGAAGCGCAAGCTGGAATCAAGATTGCCGGGAGAAATATCAATAACCTCAGATACACAGATGATACCACCTTTATGGCAGAAAGTGAAGAGGAACTAAAGGGCCTCTTGATGAAAGTGAAAGAACAGAGTGAAAAGGCTGGCTTAAAACTCAATATTCAAAAAACTAAGATCATGGCATCTGGTCCCATCACTTCATGGCAAATATATGGGGAAACAGTGAGAAACTTTATTTTTTGGGGCTCCAAAATCAGAGCAGATGGTGACTGCAGTTATGAAATTAAAAGACACTTGCTCCTTGGAAGAAAAGCATGACCAACCTAGACAGCATATTAAAAAGTAGAGACATTACTTTGCTAATGAAGGTCCATCTAGTCAAAGCTATGGTTTTTCCAGTAGTCATGTACAGATGTGAGAGTTAGACTATAAAGAAAGTTGAGCGCTGAAGAATTGATGCTTTTGAACTGTGGTGTAGGAGAAGGCTCTTAGAGTCCCTTGGACTGCAAGGAGAGCCAACCAGTCAGTCCTAAAGGAAATAAGTCCTGAATATTCATTGGAAGGACTGATGCTGAAACTCCAATACTTTGGCCACCTGATGAGAAGAACTGACTCACTGGAAAGGACCCTGATGCTGGGAAAGATTGAAGACAGGAGGAGAAGGGAACGACAGAGGATGAGATGGTTGGATGGCATCACTGACTCAATGGACATGAGTTTGAGCAAGCTCTGGGAGTTGGTGATGGGCAGGGAAGCCTGGTGTGCTACAGTCCATGGGGTCACAAAGAGTTGGACATGACTGAGCGACTGAACTGATCCATCTCAGGAGGAATGGAAGAGATTCATCTAGGTCTTTAGACCTGGAGGATTTGGGAGTAGGGAAGGTGGGCAGAGGTCTGCATCATTTCCCTTTATATTCAGTAGTCTGACCCTCCTGTGTAAACCACACAGGAGGATGACAGTGGGCTGTATGCGGACTCCAGTAGGTAGTGACCCTAATTGCAGCTGCAGCGCCAGATGTGACTTTTGTTAGAGGAGGTTCACACAGCCTCAGGTACATAGTATACAGCCATTGATTTGGTGAATGCCTTCTTTTCCAGCTGGATCAGGAATGAGGATCAGAAACGGTTTGCATTCACTTGGAATGGGTAACAGGGTGGTGGTGGTGGTTTAGCCACTGAGTTGTGTCCGACTCTTGGGACCTCACAGGCTATAGCCTTCCAGGCTCCTCTGTCCATGGTATTTCCCAGGCAAGAATCCTGGAGTGGGTTGCCATTTCCTTCTATAGGGAATCTTCCTGGCCCAGGGATCGAACCTGCATCTCCTGCATTGCAGGTGGTCTTCTGCATTGTAGACAGATTGTTTACTGAGTCACCAGGGAAGCCTGGATAACAGTGTACATTTATGGTTTTATCCCAGAGCTGTGATAACTTTCCACCCTCTGTCATAATTTAGTCCGAAGGGACCTGAACCATCTGGACCTTCTTCTGAATATCACCTTGGCTCATCCTACAGATGGTACAGTGGCAATGAGACTGACTGAGCAAGAACTTTGGTGGCTTGGGTTGCCTATGAGCTTCCGAGGTTGGGAGATAAAACTTACAAAGCTTCAGGGCCTTGCCATGGCAGCTTCTGGTGTTCAGTGGTCTGGAACATCCTGGGAGGTGCTCTCCAGATGTTAGTCATCCTGTGTCTCTCATCACTAAGAAAGAAGTATGACACCTGTGAGGCCTGTTTGGGTTCTGGAGTCAGCATATTATACACTTGAGAATACTGCTTGAACTCATCTGCCATATGACTTGAGAGGCTGGTGTCTTTGAGTGGCGTCCAGGAGAGGGTTCTGCAGCAGGGACAGGCTATGGTGTCAGTGGCCCTGCGATCTGAGCCACACCACCCAGAAGTCCCTATGATACTAGAGGTATCGGTGCTGGAGCAAGATGTCATGTGGAATCTATGGAAAGCACCAACAAGGGAATCACATAGTACACATCACAAAGTACACACCTTTGTTCTAGAACAAAGCCATCCTGACTGCAGTGGAGAAAACCTCAGCTCCTGGTGTGCTACTAGGCCCTGAAAGAGAGAAAGCAACCCATAAGACAGTAAGCATCCATGTAACCAGCCTTTGACAGCTGAGTTTTGCCAGACCTGTGCCTCACAATATCAGGTGGGTCCGGCAACAATCCCCCATCAGAAGGAAATGGTACTTATGGGATCAGATAGGGACAGGTCAGAGGAAGCAAGAAGATGTCTGAGCAAGTGGTTTGGACCCTGCGTCCTGCCTCACTATAGCACTGGCCCCTTTTACTGTGCTGGCACTTGTGACCAGCACTTAGGATTAGCTGATGGAGAAGGACTAAGCCCCAGTTTGGTTCATGGATGGATTGACTTGGAATAGGGATGCAGGCTGGAAATGGACAGTGGAATTGCAGCCCCATTGCCATTTGGCCATATCAGTCCTCCCCTGAGCAGAGTTTCAGGCTGGGCAGCTGGCCATCCACTTTGTGTGGAGAGAGAAGGGACGTGAAGCAAAAACAGGTAAGGACTCACCCATGAGCAGTGGCTTTTTACCTTTTTATACTGTAACAGCTGACTCACTGGAAAAGATCTTGATGCTGGGAAGGACTGAAGGCAAAAGGAAAAGAGGGCAGCAGAGGATGAGATGGTTGGATGGCATCACCAATGCAGCAGAAATGAACGTGGGCAAACTCTGGGAGATGGTGAAGGACAGGGAGGGCTGGTGTGCTGCAGTCCACAGGGTCGCAAAGAGGTGGACATGACTCAGCGACTGAACAACACCAAATGAGCAATGGCAATATGCCTGTTAGGTGGAATTGATGCTTCTGAGGACCCAGAAATGGTGGGAGCAGGGGACCTGCAGGTCGTGATGCCTTGTGACCTCCATGGGGAGTTTATGCTTGTTTTACCTACAACTTTAGGCTTAGCAGGTCCTGACTTCCTGGGGGAGCCTGTTTCTTCTAGAGACATAGTGAGAATTCCATTAAACTTTCATCAATTACTGCTGACTGATTACTTTGAGCTCTTTGTGCCAAGAGACCAGCAGGCAGAGAAAAGGGACCCCACCCTGGCAGGAGGAGCTGACTCTGATCATCAAGACAAGGTGGGGCTCCTCTTGTAAAACTGATGGGGTGGGGTCTGTGGGTGGCACTCAGGCAATACTCTGGGGAGTCTCTTGGCCCTCTGTTGCTCAGTGTCTGCAGATAACAGACAAGAGCAATGTCCACAGCTTGAGAACGGCTTGAGGATGAGGACTCTCGCCCTTCAGGGATGATCTGGGTCACTTCCCTAAGTTACCCATTTGGTCCAGCAAAGACACTCAGTAAGGTAAGATATATCTGGAATGGGGAGTGGAAAAAAAAAGATGAGGGGTATCATTACAGCCTGATACCAGCTCCAGTGGTTGTTGGTTTTGGGGTGGGAGCATCCCTTTCTCCTCTGTATCTCCCCAGGGAAAAGGACCAACCGGAATTCTAGATGTTATTCTCTGGTGGCTCAGACGGTAAAGAATGTGCCTGCAATGCAGGAGACCTGGGTTCGATCCCTGGGTTGGGAAAATCCCCTGGAGAAGGGAACGGCTACCCAGGCCAGTATTGTGGCCTGGAAAACTCCATGGACAGAGGAACCTGGCAGGTTACGGGCCATGGGGTTGCAGAGTCAGACACGACTGAGTGACTGACACCCTGAGGAGGCAGGCCGCTGTCGTGGCCGTGGGGATGAGCTGCCCAGTGTCTCTTGGGCTCCAGGCACTCATTTCTCCAGTGTGCTGGGGGTATTAGTGCCTCTCAGTTGCTGTCTCTCTCCAGCAAACTGCTTCTAGGTAAAAAAAAAATCCTCTTGCCCGCTTTCTGGAGGAGCCCACTCCCAACGACTGGTCAGTGAGGGAGTAGAAAGGCCCTGCCCTCTCGCCTCAGAGCAAGCCAGCTCTGCTGGACCACTTCAGCTGTGGGGCTCCCTGGCATCGGCTGAGTTTTTCTGCTCCCTCTGTCTAACCTTCTCTCACAACCCCCATCATCGCTCATCCTGCAGGCATGCCCCAGTACACTTCCTACAGACAAAACTCAGAGTCTGTTTTCTAGGAACAGGAAAATTTGACCATGATTTCCTGCCCTCTCAGTGCCACCAAGCTACTATTTCTCTCCCTGCCAGCAGAAAAGAGCTTCGCTCTTGGATAGGCTAACCCGGAGAGCCCCAGTCTAGGAAAGCAGGCGCCACTGAAAGTGAGGTTGGGTGTCTGTCTGGAGAGTGTAGCGGAGAGACTTTCTACTACTTGGCTTCCAGAGTGCTGGAGGCCAAGCTTAGAGTCTCCTTCTCCCTGTTCCTTCCCCAGTGACAGCAGATTGAGTGATTTTTCTGGGGAAACCAGCAGGCCCAAGAGATAATTCTGACAGATACTGGCAGATGGGAGGACCACGGGGAAGTGGCTGGTCGCTACCTCATCAGCCGACAGTGAAACCACCCACCCAGGCACGGAGAGCGTCTGATGCCTTTTAGCATCTTGTGCATAAATGTGTATGTCAGAAACAAGGATGATCAGATGTTTGAAGATAATCTCTAACTTGAAAGACAGATGTCAACATGGAACCAACAAAAAAGGAACTCCGGAGAAATAGAAACAATGTGGGGAGAAAATGAAAGCTTCAAATGAAAAAGTAAAATCTCAGGGTTCTAAGTAAAGACATATTGTCTATGCAACAAAACCAAGATGCTATTCCAAAGGAGCAGTCAGAAAGACTTTGGAAATTAAAACTGTCATAGCAGAAATAAAAATTGTGATGTAAAGATACTGTGCTGTGCAGAGGAAGGAAAGTGTGTGTGTGGGTATATGTGAGTGTGACTGTGTGGGTTTGCACGTGTGTGTGGTGTGTACATGAATGGGGCATAAAAAACAAATCCTCATCTTTCATAGAAGGAAGATTTTAGATTACAGTTGTCTCTTAACATCCATGGAAGATTGGTTTCAGGACAGTGCCCCTCCCCCCAACCCCCATGGACAGCAAAATCCAAGGAAGTGTAAATCCCTTATACATAAGAGCATGGTATTTGCATATGATCTGTGTACATCCTCCCATATACTTTAAATCATCTCAAGATTACTATGATACCTAATACAATGTAAATGCTATGTAAATAGTTGTAAATACAATGTAAATGCTATGTAAATAGTTGCCACTGCGGCAAATTTAGATTTTACTTTTTGGAACTTTCTGGAATATTTTTTATCACAGTTGGTTGAATCCACAGATGCAGTACCCATAGATACAGAGGGCTCACTATATATCTAAATGTTTTAAAATCAAGAACTGGAAGTTTAAACATTTTACTTAGAAATATGATGATAAATATAAGAAATAGCCAAAAAATAGCAAGTGCTTGCCACTAAGTTTTGGGAAATCAGGGCTGGTAGAGTTTGGGGCAGAGGACTGCTATTTTTCAATAAAAGCCTCATGAAATCATTTGATCACTTAAATTAATACCTATATATTACCTTGTTAAAAATGCAAATTGACTTTAAAAAATTAATCCTGATGAGATTTGAAATCTGAAAAACTTGGGCTGAAGTCTCACCTCTGTCATCCACTCCCTGGGGAACCATGGGTAAGTGCCTTGGCTTCCCCATTTATAAAATAAAAATCAGACCACTTGCTTTCTCAGACTGTGTTGAGAATTCCTCCAGACAATAAATATGAAAGCAAGTTTTCACCTGGAAAAGTCTGTACAAGTGAAGCTAACATGCTGCTAAACATTTTAACCACCACTGGATTCGGCCAGTGAAATGGGCTGAGGTGGTTGTGCTTTTTGGATGACAGTGTTTCAAAAGGCAAATCCCTTTTGGTTGTAAAGGCTTTAAATGTCTTACTCTGAGACAGATTGTCTCAACAGAAATACTAACATATCTGGATGATTTGCAAACCAATCACCAGCTAAATTTGCTGCCTCCTAAAATAGTTTTGGGATATCTCTAGGACAGGCCCAGCCCCAAACACATTTATGCAGGCAATCAAGACTGCCTTTAACGCTCAGACTCCCTCCTGTCCTATGGGGTCTCTAGCCTCCAGCCCAGACACCCAGGACCCTTGTTCCCTCTTCCCATTCCTCAACCCTCCCTCTCCAAACAATACCCACTCTCTGGGAAGGAATTGAGAACCTAACCACACCGCAAGGATATAATTGGCCCATAGCAGTTTATATCAAGCTAGCCCTTTCCCAGGGCAATGTGTGTATAGACACAGAATAAAGCATTAGACTAAAGAAATAAATCTCTAAAGTGAATTACACAGAAACTAGACATTAAAGAAATGTATTTGGGTAAGTGATGACATTCTGAGCGTGCATGTGTGTGTGCACACATGTGAGTGTGCGCCCAGTAGTGTCTGACTCTTTGTGACCCCAAGGATTATACCCACCAGGCTCCTCTGTTTACAGAATTTTCTAGGCAAGGATACTGGAGTGGGTTGCTATTTCCTCCTCCAGGGGATCTTCCTGACCCAGGGATTGAGCCCACGTTTCTATCGTCTCCCGCATTGGCAGATGGATTCTTTACCAACTGCACCATCTAGGAAGCCTGATGGCATTCTCTGCTGATTTTTACTCCTTGGTCCAGTTTCCACTCCCTGAAACCAAATAACAAGTTGACCCTCCTCTTCGATGATGGCCCTTTGTTTGCGTGAAGAGATTGTTTTGTTTGGCATTGTCCAAAGTGTGTCCCATCGAGCACTGGTTCCAAGGGATGCTGCTAAGAGATATGTGATGAAATGGCTGGGTGGTCAAACAGGTTTGGAGAATGCTGAGCTAATTGAACTTGCCCAGGTTTCTTTACTGTGGGACTTTGGGGGGCTTTAATAAACTAATGCACCAAATCGTGCTCTGAGAATAGGATTTAGCTAATGCTGTGTTTTTCAAAGTTGTGTGACCTTAGCATGCTCCTTTAGTGGGTGTCTTATGGGATTAGTGTTGGAGAATTACTGGACCTGCAGAACGAGCTCTGTGTTGGGAGTTGCTGGTGTGCGGGATCTGGCTTCTACCGACTCACACCAGCTGAATGTGCACATCTCTCCCAGCTCTGCACTCAGTGTTGGCATACAGGGAGCTTGAAATTGGCCACAGTGGGAGCGTTTACGCCACAGAAACTGGCAAACACTGTAGATCAGGGCTCTGTATTCCCGGAGAGCTGATTGTTAAACATTTATTGGCATGCCACTCAATCAGAGGCCTTGGGTTAAAGCCACCAGATAGTTGAACTGGGACAAGTCATGTTGCCTCTAGGGTGTCTGCCCTCAACCATCTGAATTTGTGAACTCAGCATCCTATCCTGCTCTGAGGCCCTGCAGCTCCTCTCAGAATGTCCTAGGTTCAGCATCCCCAGTTCATTCTCAGTACATTCTGATTTTCCAGTCTCTCACCACCTTGACTGGCTGTTCCAGACCAAATGAACTCTAGGTGGTCAGTTTCCAAATGGAAGCTTCTGGAAGGAGACGCCATCCTCCACACGTGCCCTGGACAGTGCCCAGAGGCATCTGAAGGGAGAAGGCTACTGCACAAGGAAGTCCAACATCTTCAGAGTGGCGCATTCCTGCCTCTCACACTGACACCAGGCTTCATTAAAGAGTGATATGTGCAGGTTCTGAGGTGCAGTGTGAACCCCGTCTACCATATGACCTTAAGTAATTAGATTTTCTGTTCCTCCCTCAGCTTCCTTAACTACAATCTTGGAAAATAATAGTACTTAGCTATCTGTTCGGGCTTCCCTGATGGCTCAACGGGTAAAGAATCCTCCTGCCAATGCAGGTGACATAGAAGATGGGGTTCGATCCTTGGGTTGGGAAAACCCCATGGAGTAGGAAAGTGGCAACACATTCCAACATTGTTGCCTGAAAAATCCCATGAATAGAGATGGAGCCTGGCAGGCGATAGTCCAGAGGGTCATAAAGAGTTGGACACGACTGAGCATGCACGCACAGCTTATCTGCTCATTGTCAAGATTAAATGAGAGGACAGATGTGAAGTACTTAGGATACAGCTTTCATAACTCATTGTTGTCATTAATCAATGACGACAATCTTTCCTACTGCTGTAGATGCCCTTGGTGCCCTGCCCAGATCCTCATGCTCCCAGCCCTGGGCTGTTGTGAGACTTCAGTGATGATAGCTCACAGCTAGCTGCATGCTTCTCTGGAGCATCTTGCTCAGCAGACAGGAGACCCCTCTCCAGGAGATACCTGGGAGGTCACAGTCTCCTCCCACCTACGCTCAGGGCCAGCCTGAAGCCAGTGACTGATTGACACAGGGGTGTGAAAGCTTTGCCTCCCTGAGGGACAGCTCTGTGGTGCCATTCATTTCCTATAGATCAGGCTTCAACTGAAACTGCCTCTTCATGTAGTTGCTTCTCCTGCATCCCTCACTTTTTTTTATAGGGTTTTCTGGAGACCACTCCCTTCACAAATGAAGTATGTGGGAATACCTGCCTCAGGCTCTGCTTCTAGGAATCAGACCTGAGATACCCACAGAGCCTGGATACAGGCTTATCACAGAACCTCGTGTAGCCCATGATCAGAGTTGGCCTGAGGAGGAAAACTTCAGGGCCACTCCTGCTCCAGGTCCTGCCCTCTTCCTGGCTTGGTTGGAAGGCTAAGTGGGGCCATCATAGGTCTATACCTGTGCTGATGGCCTGAATGAAACACCAAGGTGAAACTGGTGAGCAGGTACAGAACCAGAGAGAGGTAAAGCCAGACAGATAAAGCAGGACTGAGGAATACGGGGCCTTATCTGCTAGGCCAAGGTGTTTAGCCTTGATTATAAATGTCTGACGTTGGAGGTAGGTGACCCACAATCCATTGCCACTTCTCCCCCTTAGTAACCATGTGAACTGAAGAGATGATTATAGATCTTACGTTAAAGGGTAAGGATTACATGGGATAACACTTTGTGCATTTTAAATTGGCTGTGGTTGACACTGGTTATTTTTGTTTGTTGAGCACCTGTTTTCCTCTTTTTGAACTTGGCATTCATGTGGTTCTAGTGGGCCTTATGCCAGTCTTTCCTCTGAAGGGCGGCTGAGTCATTATGATTGGTTCACAGATAGGCATGTGACCAAGTCAGGCCAATGATAGTTATTCCTATTTCAGGAATGATCCACTCTGTCCTCTGGTCTCTCTGTCTTTAAGGCCCAGGTAAGCCTGGAATTGCTAGGGACTGTTAATGTCATCACATAGAGCAGGCAATTCAGGCAATCAAGCTAACATAGAGAAAAGCAGAGTTCTCTATTCCTGGTAACATTTGCCTAAATAACCCAGAAACTCCCTCAGAAAATTCCTTAAAAAACTGCATATAAATTATAACAAATGTGCTATGAAGATGTATGTATAAGATATGTAGAAGACATCTAACTGAACTCACAAAATATATGGGGAATCACACAGAGTCCCAAATGAAGATAAGATAAAAATCAGAGCAAAAATTGACATTGTAGCTGCCCTTGGACTTGTGGTCGGATTCTTGCATGGAGCAGGAAATAAGGCTTTGAGCCTGTGCTGAGTTTGAAATGAGAAGCCTTCATAAAGGTGGGATCTTTTAAGTATTGTGCTCAGAGCAAGAGGGTAAACTGGAAAAACATCTTACACAGGGAGGCAACAGGAAAGCTGTGTGTGTATTAAAAAATTATTTTACATTATTTATTTATTTATATGGAATGTGTGTCTTGGCCTGAGCTCTGGAGAGGGAAAGTCTCCCCTGATAATTTACAATGCAAGTCTACATTTTATGAGGGTTTGAAGTATATCATGGTACTACCTGCATGGTCTGGGAATCCCCAAATCTATAAATTAACAAAAATTATGCTAGGATAGATACAGAGGACCCTTGGCAATGTGCCATCAACCCAAAGTATTCTCCATAGATAAATCTCCATTGAAACTATCCTTAAAAAAAAAAAAAAGTACCCTTGTAGACCTATATAACAAAACACACAGAGAATCCATATTGAGTGAGACTTGGGAGACTAAACAAGGAGCAATATTAGACCTTGATATCCTCCACCCACAGAAATTCTAGGTAACAGAACTACTCATCTATTAAAAAAAAAATGAGTGTGCTTAAAGTGAACAAATACGTAAAAGGGGGAGTTAGTAACAGAAGAGAACCCGAGAATATGAGAAAATAACTTTTAGACTGTAAAAAGAACCTGATAGAATTATTAGAAATGGAAAAAAAAAATAGCCATTGAGATTTTAAAAAGCAGATTAGTTAAAAAGCAGATTAAACACAGTTGGAGAGAGGATTGATGAATTTGAAAGTATATTTGAGAAAAATACTTAGCATGTGGAGCGCTAAAAAGATAGAAGTTTATGAAAGAGTGGCTAAGAGATATGGAGGATGGGATAAGAAGGACCCACGTACATCAAATGGGAGTTACAGAGAAGGAGGCAGAGGCAATATTAGGCAATCTAATGGGAATCTTGGAAATCACAGACAATCCCGATCAATAATAAATAAATAAATAAATAAATAAAAATAAACCTATTCCTTGAATACTACACATTGTCCTGAAGCTATAAAGCACCAAAGACCAAAAAAAAAAAGGTCTTAAGAGAGATAGCAGAGAAAAGATAAATTATTGTAAAGGTATGACAATTAGCAACTTTCAATAGCAAGTAGAGATAAGGAGGTAATGCAATGTCTTTAAAGAGTTGAGAAAAAAGCCCTGCCAAATTAGAATTCTAATTAAGAACCAGGATAAAAAGTAAAGACAGTTCAGACAGAGACTAACAGGGTTCCCTATTAATAAGTGATGTGAAGTGAAAGTTGCCTAGTTGTGTCCGACTCTTTGTGACCCAATGGACTATACAGTCCATGGAATTGTCTAGGCCAGAATACTGGAGTGGGTAGCCTTTCCCTTCACCAGGGGATCTTCCCAACCCAGGGATCGAACCCAGGTCTCCCGCATTGCAGGCGGATTCTTTACCAGCTGAGCCACAAGGGAAGCCCTCCTATTAATAGAGCCTCCTCAAAAGATGTACAACAAGATTATTTAAAGAGAAAGAAAATTCTCTCTGGAAGCAAAGACTGAGATGCAGGAAGAACTAGTAGGGAAAGAAAATGGTTAAAATGTGAATGAATCAAATAATGTATTTCCTTTCTAAAATATAGAGATACTATAAAATAATTATGAGTTATAAAACAATGTGAATCTAACGTACTGGATAAGAATAACATGTAAGATGGGAAGGGACTGAGAGTGATTAAAGTATTCTATGGTTTTATATTGCTGGGTGACTTGGATTTTTATTAACTTCAGACTTTATCAAGTCAATTATACACATTAAAAAATTAAGGAAGCCACTAAAACAATGTATTAGCCACAAACCAGTAAAAGGAAAAGAAGAAAATAGAGAAAAAAGAGATCACTCAATCAAAGAGGAGGAAAAAGAAGCATAGAAAAGGCAGAGTAAAAGGAAGCAAAAATGAAAATGCTATAAATGAACCCAAACAGACTAGTAATCACAATATTTTTCAATGGATTTAAATTTCTGATTGAAATACAGAGAGTTTCAGATTGGATTTTTTTTTAAAAATTTCATCTCTATATTATTTAAATGACATGCAAAAATCTTAAGGACACTGAAAAGTTGAAAGCAAAAGGATAGAAAAAGCTGCTACGAAAGAAAACAGAGTTGAGAGATAGAGAAAAGAAACATTCCTGATGGCATCAGCTAAAACTTAAAAACCCAGGCTTTATGCCTTGAATATCCAGTTATGTGAACCTGTAAGTATTCCATCCTCCCTGCAAGTTTATAAAGTTGTTTGAGCTGGATATTTTCACTTGCACCCAGAAGATGACTGACCAGTGCAGAGGTGGATGGAGGTTATTCTAAGAAGGATAAGTAAGAGTCATATTTTAGAATAATTAATCTAGTGGCGAGAAGAAGAGAGGTTTGAGGAGGGGAAAGTTTGGAAATGGGCAGTGGACAAGGAGCTGTCATGGTAGGGGTGAGGAGGGCTGGATTAAGGAAATGCCAATTGACTGAAACGACTTAACATATACACACAATGAAACTAGAGAAGAAACGCGAAGTTTCCCAGAAACCTGAGTTGGAAGTCTCACATGTCTAAGCTTTAAAGTCTCTAATAGCCCCTGAGTGCACACTAGAGTTTGTAAGACATTAATTGTGGGGCTTCTCTGTCCGGAAGGGAACCTTTTGAAAACATTTTCAGGTGCTCAGCCAAACTCGTAAAAGGTAATTAAAAAATAAAACAAAAAATAATCAACAACACTATTTCACTCACACCTCTGATCAAAGTGATAATGTCTGAAAATCGTTAACTCAGGAGCAAGGGCTCAATAATCACACATAAAGATATGCTTTGGGACTTCCCTGGTGGTCCAGTGTATAAGAATCTATCTGCCAATTTAGGGGACACAGATTCAGTCCCTGGTCCAGAAAGATACCACATGCCATGGACCAACTAAGCTCATGCCCCACAACAGCTGAGCCTGAGAGCCGCAACTACCAAACCCGAATGCTGTTACTACTAAAGCCCATGAGCCTAGAGACCGTTCTGCACAAGAGAAGCCACTGCAATAGAAGTCCATACATCACAAGGAAGACCCAGCGTAGCCACTGCAGTGGAAGTCCATATATCACAAGGAAGACCCAGCGTAGCCAAAAATAAATAAAATTTTTAAAAGATACGCTTTGCATCTCAGATGAGTTGATTTATATATTTCTAGGCAAAACCCCAGGAACATGGGTGTCTGTAAATGGGATGTGTAGGGGTATCGGTTATCTTCCTGAGTTTTATTTTTCTTACAGGTTAAATAAGGCAGTTGCACCAGCCTACCAACATCCCTTCTCATTTTGAAATACTGTGAGTTTATTTATTTTTCTTTTCTCTTTCTCGAGGGTGAGACACCTGAGCAGAGATGTGTGTGTGGTTCTCTCTGTGTGGTTGACCACCTCGTATGGGTCTGTGTTTCCCCCACGGCTCCGGACGCCAGCCCACCTGCATCTGTGCACACAACCATTTGTTTGTTCCTCCTTCCCTCTTCTCCTCCTCCTCTCACTGCCCCCCTTTCCTCTCCCCACAACTCTGGGAGACGCATCAACATTTCTCAGTTATGTGATGTTCTCAGCAGGAGGATGGAGCCAAATAATGGTGTTTCTAGTTATTACTCTGATGAATCACAGGGGAACAGCCTTCACCAAGGTAGAACGGCTTGCATAAAATATGTTCATTCAATTAAAAAAAAAAGAAATTGAAAAATAAGATACTGCCAACATGGGGCTCTGAGTTATGTAGGGTTTATGCAGCGATTCCATTTGCAATTCAAGCAAGAAACACAGCAGAAAGGCACCTGGGAGCAAGCTCCTTGGAATGGGGGAAGGGTTCCACTGCCAACAAAAAATCCTGTGCCTCAGACGAAGTTTCTGGAACAGAGAAGGGGGAGGTGTAGACAGACCTTGGCCTCCGCCAGCCTAGTTTGAACAAGAAATTCTATGCTAGAAATACTGCCGCCCGGACAGGGAACACTGGTTGACCTGTGACCTCTGCTGCCCAGATGGCCGTGTTTTATACCATAAGACTACCTGCCCATTGCCTCAGCTGATTGGCTCAGGCACGGACACCAGACTCAAAGACATCAAATGACCTAGGAGGTGGCCTGGCACAAAAAGTTGGGCTGAGCCAATAGCATTCTGTTTTTCTTTGACCCTGGAATTGCACTTGGACTGGGTACCAAGGAACATGGAGAGAAAGAAGCAGTTAACAATAAAAGCTGTGAAGGAGAGTTGGGCCATGGAGACTACATACAAACTGAAGTTAAGTGGGAGCAGAGAATCAAAAAGACAGGGGATGGAAGTCAGGAGACAGCAAATGGAGTGTGTGAGAGGCAAGACCATGCAGCCCACAAGAGAGGTATTAAGAGGAGCTAGGTGCCAGGCATTGCTCTAGAAGCTAGAGAAGAGACAAACGTCCTCTTCGCGCAGCTCGTGTTTTAGTGGGCTGTCCCTGCCGGGCTGCATTGTCACAGTTAGTTCCATTCCCTATCAAGTTCATTCTTCCCAAGCCCCAGACAGTTGTACTATGGGAATATCAGCCCCCACTACTGGACAGGAATTTGGTTGCAAGCAACAGAAATGAACTTCTATTAATGTAAGCAGAAGAGGTATTTTAAGGCTCACGGAGCTAGGAAAGCTATGAGCATAACTTGAAGAAGGAGATTTGGGCATCAGAGCTCACTCTGTCCATCTCCCATTTCTGCTTGTTGTGCTAACTACTTTCTGCAGACAGAACATGTGTGGCAGGAAAAGTGGCCACCATCATCACACATTCCCACTCTCTCTGCCCAAGCTTCTCTGTAAAAGGACAGCAATCCCAGGGAAGATTCTGATTGGCTCAGCCTGGTCAGGTGTTCCCACAGATCCATTGCAGTTGCCAGGGAGCAAGGTAAGGTGGGCTTCCCTGGTGGCTCAGAGGATAAAGCATCTATCTGCAATGCAGGAGACCCAGGTTTGATCCCTGGGTTGGGAAGATCCCCTGGAGAAGGCAATGGCAACCCACCCCAGTATTCTTGCCTGGAGAATCCCATGGACAGAGGAGCCTGGCAGGCTACAGTCCTTGGGGTCACAAAGAGTAGGACACGGCTGAGCTACTAACACACACAAGGTAAGGTGATTAGTTAGGCCTACATATATAGCCACCTGTGATCAGAGGTGTGACCATCTTTACAAGATAAAGTAAGGCAGAGGAAGAAACTTGAAGGAAGCAATAACAATGATACCATAATCTAACAGAGGATCTAAAAATAAACCCCCAAATGGCTGAAGCTAGTGTGGCCCCA
This sequence comes from Cervus elaphus, assembly GCF_910594005.1. NCBI lineage: Eukaryota > Metazoa > Chordata > Mammalia > Artiodactyla > Cervidae > Cervus > Cervus elaphus. The sequence continues at coordinate 83,374,125 of NC_057826.1, forward strand.
GGCCCCCTTGACCCTCCCAGGTCTGGAGGAGCCCTTGGAGAAAGCATTTTGTACCTGGAACTTTGAGTCTGTTTACCAGTCACCTCTGAGAAGGTGGCTGCTGGAATACATTAGGATAACTCGATTGTAAGATTTTAATGACATAACACTGAGACCTCGGGAGGCCTGAGCCCTGCAGTCGATCAATTCACATACCTTTCACTCAGACCTAAGTGACTGAAAATCATTTTGCTCCCCAAGCTCTTAAAGGTCAGGAGTTGAATGCTTCAAGAAAATCTCTTTCTCTATCACAGGAAACCTCTTGCATTTAGCATCCTGTCGATCAGGAGTACCCCAGGAGGCCAAGGAAGAGGAGTGCAGAGAAAATGTGGCCTGTGTTCCTTTCTTCCCTGTTTTTTTTATTTCCCTGCTAGTCTGGTGTGTGTTTATGTGGCATGGGGATGCTGGCTGGGAAAAACCCAGATAAGCTGGGTTGTTAGAATTTACTTGTCTTCTCCCAAGTTGTTGTTTGTTGCCAAGTTTGGACTCTTAGAGCAATAAAGCTCTGTCCCTTCCAAAAAGGTCTGTCCTAGCTTGTGTCACAGTTTCTGGAGGGAGACTGGGACAAGCTGGGGTCACCATCAAGGTGGGTGCTCCAACCCAGCCCCCCAACCCCTTTCAAGAAAACTCTTTCTTTCAAATCCACTCCTGTGGCTCAGGGCAGGTGTCCAGCAGGAAAATGGAGCCCAGCGCCTCTGTGCCCCGCTTGGCAGGGAATCTGAAGCTATGTGTCCCCCTCTGCTCACCAGCCTGCTTTTTAATGACATGCAAATGGGAGGGACACTGTCTGTCAAATGAGGCCTAATCCCTTTGTTCCTACCTGCCAGCCGGGCAGCCTTTTCTGCACCAGTTTTGGCCGCGAGGACAGCTGTGAGGTGCCGATGGGAGCGCTGGGCAACGGTGCTGGTTGCTTGGTAACCGCGGAGGCTCTCAGGGGCCTCAGGTGGTGGATGGGCCCCTCTGGCCTCACCGTGAAAGTGGAGATGCTTCTCCCGCCCAGGGAGCTAAGAGCCTTCCAAAGACTTGGGGTTCTGTGACCTTGATCAAGGGCGTTCTCTGGGCTGCAGTTTGCTCACCTTTAAAATGAGGCAGGTGTTCTTCAAACAGTGTTTCTCACCAGGAAGGAGGAAGCCTAAAGGCCAGCCCTGCTCTTCAACGCAGCCCGGGCAGCTCTGTCTTATAAACTGGGGTTCTGAATTAAAAAAAAAAAAAAAACTAACTAAAAGATTCGTCTGCTAAAATAAATATTTGAAGGCAGTAGACCCAATGATCTGCCATGCCTTTCCCATCTTCTGTGGGCTGTGGTTTGCCTCACAGATACCCTGTCAGACAAACATGGGTAGCGCCATCTCTCCCTTTCATAGGTGGTTAAATGGAAGCCCAGAGAGGTGCAGTAAGTTTCTCAGACTCAACACAGCTAGTTCGTGTGATGCTAAGATCAAACAGCATTCTAGGTGGGGCTTCTGTCTGCTGAAGCTCTCTGCCAAAGAGGCAGGAGAGGGGTGGGAGAAAGACCTGGTCCCTCAGTGGATTCCCACTGAGTGGATTCTCACTGCATACGTGTAAGAGGGTCAGAGAATTTTTGGTGCTCAGATTTGGTTGGCCAGGGGACGAAGACTGTGAGGCCAATACTGACCTTGGCTTCGTGGCCAATTGTGTGTGTGTGTGTATGTGTGTGTGTGCGCGCACGCGCACACTGGGCTATTCCATACCCAACTGTTCTTTTAACAGCATCTTGTGGACCCAAATGCTGTCTTTGCCATGTTAAACAGACTGCTTCATGCGTGTGCTTTCAATCAAGGTTTCCTGGGTACCTGCTTATAGCTCAGCACCCTTGGGGGACCCTGGGGAGTTTATAGTCCCATCCTTGCCACCAGCCCACCACGTCCCCCACCCCCGGCAATCGAATGAGGGAATCACCATATGTCTAACACGCTGGCCAGGGCATGGTCCTTGCGGCTTGTCAATTTCAGCCAACCTGTAAGTCAGCCCACTCCTGACTCAGTCTCAGCAGACCAGGTCTGAGCACAGCTGGTCTCAGTTGACTAGTCCTGAACCCCATTCACACTCAGGGAGGTTCTCACTGATTTTGTGCAGGCTCTGGGTGAGGACTTCCGCTCACCCATTCATTTACTCCTCACGATAATCGTTGTAGGCAGGGACAATTACCATCCCCATCATGCAGCTGGGAAAGCTGAGGTTCAGCAGGGAAAGTGCCATGACCAACGTCAACTGGCTCTTAAGAGGCAAAGGAAGGGGAAGAAGGGAAATAGCTTCTATCATTGCAAGTCTGTTATTTCCTCTACTACCTCCAAGCCTTCTTTTAAGAAGATCTCTGGGGATATGTTAACCAAATGACCCCAACTCCCTTGTTCTATTAATAAACTAATTGAGGAAGCTTGGTGGAGTGGAAAGAGCCCAGGAGGCTGGGTTGGAGTTCTCACCCCCTTGGTGGCCACTGTGGGCCTCTCTCATCCTGGATCTTACCACCTGGATGGGGAGAGATTGGGTCAGCGACTCTGAGTTCGCTCTCAGTCCTGGCCCTCTGGGTCACCAAGAATTTCTCAGACCCCAATCTGGTCCTTGGCTGAATTATAGTTCATCGGGTCCTGCAGAAAGCTGAAATTTGCAATAAGCCATGAATTTGACTGTTTTCTAACTAAAGCTGAGGATGCCAGAGGGGATATTAACTATCTCTGGGATTTACTGATCTCTCAGTCCCAGGCTACTTGGGAAACAATTAGAGGTCAGCGCGTAACACAAAATGAAATTTGCAGCTGTCAGATCAACCATTTGGAACTATTCCCTTGCCCTTTTAGCTCCATTTTCTGTCAAGAGAAAGCCTTCTTGGGAACAGAATCGACATGGGGCCAGGGAGTCAGGCATTGTAAATGTGGGGAGGGCAGCCATAGACACCGGTTAGCTTGGCCCTTCCCAGAGAACACTGACCTGGGATCCTGGGGGCCTGTCCTTCCTGCCAGTTACTCTCTGTGTGATCTGGGGCAGGTCACACCATTATCTGGACTTCGTGGTGATTTTTCCTCATCTGAAAAGTCTTACCTGAGGGTAAAAGTCTCAGTTTCTTCCAAAAGAGAGTTTGGCGGCAGCGCGAATGATACAATGTGAAATCTCTCTCCCTGGAAACACTCTGAGTGGCTAAATGATGACTCTGGGTTTCTGCTGTTTCCTCTACCCTTTTGAACCCATCTCCTATCCCCTGGCACCCTATCCTGCCCTTCACCCCAGGCCTAACTTGTGCTCTGACCACTCTTAGTTCAGTCCCGGCCAAAATGTCAATTCACAATGGCTTAATGTTACTCCATCTAAAAGTACTCGTGTTTTAGACACAGCCTCACAGACTTAGAGAACGAACCTGTGGTTGTCAGCGGGGAAGGATGGGAGAAAGAGACAGTTAGGGAGTTTGGCATGGACAAGTACACACTGCAATATTAACATGCTGAAAGGTCCCACTGTAGACCACAGGGAATTCTGCTCAGTGTTATGTGGCAGCCTGGATGGGAGAGGATTTGTGGGGAGAATGGATACGTGTATCTGTATGGCCGAGGCCCTTTGTTTGTCCTCCTGAAACTATCAAAACATTGTTAACTGGCTAAACTCAATACAAAATAAAAAGTTTAATTTAAAAAAAAGTACTCCTGTTTTAACAGGAGACTGGGAGACCAAATGACATAATGAACCAGTGAAGGTAGGGTTCACCTGGAAGAAGGAAGTTCTTTTAAGTGGAGTTAGAAAGTGATATTTTAAGTTGCCGACTCTGGCCCCATCCATCAGATACTTGGGGAAATTCCAAACTGAGAAAAGGTCAACAGTTTTCCTGACTGTAAAACTCAGGGCCTTTCTATCTCCAGGAGGGTAACAGAGTATTCGGCATGCCCCTAACTCTTTCCTCTGGAACACCCAGAGGGTCTTGTGTTCAGAGAAAGCCATTTGGGGCAATTTTGAATTAGTCTCACCTGTTCACTTTAGGGCTGAAGCATCTAAGGTCCAGGCAGCTCATGAGAGCCAGAGATGGGTCCTGGGCTGGGTCTCTGCTCTCCTGCCCAGGTGTTTACACCACCTTCCTGCTTTGTACTGAAAATGCTGTTAGTCAGGCCTTGCCAGGGACCACTTTGCTGAGAGCTTCCAGAAAGCCACTCTCTTGGACTCCTTGCTTGCTTTGCTAGATGGAGCTGGATATCTGCTCCCGCACCCCCAGGCACAGATGCAGGAACTTCTAGAGCTCTTGAGGGGACCCCCACCCCTGGGGTGAAACATTAATTCATTTTTGTTTTCTCTCGACTGGATCAGCTCCATCCTTGAAATGTTGGTTATGAGAGGCTGAGTTTGGGAGCTTTCGGCAAGAAGAGTTGCCCCTGGGGTGCTGTTCTCCTAGCATTGTGGGCAGGTCACGCCAGCCCTGCATCTCCATGTGGCCTGCACCTGCGGACCCATATTCCCAGCATCACTGATCCAGGCATGAAAAATTCACAGACACCATTGCTCTGGGCTGCATCCTGCGTGCGACTGTGCAGCCTGGCTCGAGCTATAGACAGCCGATGACTTGAAAACAAGGGACATCTTTGTCCTGCAGTGCCTCTGCTTACCACGGTGGACCCTAAACTTTTATTTTCAAACTTTGAAATCTCTCTGACATGAGCCCTCTCTTCTCCTATCTTGCTATTACCACCCCAAAACCGAGGTTTCCATCCCTTCCACTTTACTAGTGGTTCTCTCTGCTTGTACCAGATACACTTTCCTTCAGTCAGGCCCCCATCTGCCCCCAGCCCCTCACAGCCTTGAGCCCTCACTCTTTATGAGTGTGAATCTCCCCATACCTGGCTCTAAAACTCCCCAGGAGCGGGTCATGGTCACACAACAGTATAAGTATACTAAACACCACTGAACTGTACTCCCCTTTAAAGGGGCGGGTTTTATAGTCTATGAATTATATCTCAATAAGGCTGCTATTAAAAAGAAAAGAAAAACAGCTCCCTTGGCATCCCCTTTGTTTATCACAATGTTTCTCAAACATTTCTGCCAAAGCATCCCAATAGAAAAGTAGAGGGGATCATCCCCCCAGGGCTGGCAGGAGCCTGAAATTCCCTGGCTTGTTCATTCAAATACTCATCCAGCAAGTTTTTTTTTTTTTTTTTTTTTGTGCACTTTCCATGTGTTAGAAATGTAGTAATAATCCAAACCAGTGTAAGCTGACCTCCTTGCAGCTTGATGAAGCAGAAAATGTCTTCAAAGACTCATGCTTTAATTTAAAGCTACAGGTACATTTTGTAGCCTAGTCACTCCTAAATCTGTGTTCATTTTAAAGTAACATGTTTTGCTACTCTGGGAAGATGCTCCTTGCTGGCCCAGGGTTTCATATACTCTCTGTCCCATCCGCATATTCCCCTGGGGGGACCTTGAGCTGCAGAGGATGTTGTGGTTGGCTCTTCAACATCTCATCCACTCTGCCTTCTTGAGTAGCAGTCTGTGTTTGAGAAGCTTGCCCTCAGCCCAGAGGGAGCGCCTGTTTGGTATAAGGGTATTCCTTTAATCTTTGCCAGTGATTGATTCAGCAAGGGGCATGTGATCCAGTTCTGGCCAATGAGACATGAGACGAGACATTTCTCAAGAGAGAACTGTGGGAACCTGTGTTCTCTCGCTCTTATAGGAGATGAACAAGAAGGTCCTTTGCCCTAACTGCTGTTTGCAGACCTGTTGTACCCATGATAACCAAGCAGATATGTAGACAGAAATGTTGTCTGAGAAAATCACCAGAAATGATGGAGCTTGGAGCCCTGATAAAACTGGATCTGCAGCTCTTCAGCGTGTGCTTCAGTATAAAGTAAGCCAAGTTTGTGTTATAGCACTTCTGAGCACTCTAGTGACCGGAAAGGAACTTACATCAAGGCAAAACTTCTTTACCAAGTTTTTAAGCCTTCCACAATGTGTAATCAGTTCCCTACACACCTCCTCAAAGATAGGTGGGTTCATCACCTCCTCCAGCAGCTCCTTGTCATGTGGTTCCTTCAGATTACACAGTTCCCTGAACCTCCCATACTTTCTCGTGCCTGCCTTCCTTGGCTTGCCCCTTGTATATCTCAGAGGCGTATCTGGGGATGGCAGGATCCTCAAAGCACAGGCAGTTGCCTAGACTAGGGCCTGCTTATTAGGTCTGGGTTTGCATCTGCCACTCTCCGAAGAGAAGCCTGGGACCTTCTAATGGGTCTCATTGAGCTGAACTGGCCCTAAGTGTGCAGACACTGGGAGACAGTGAGAAGGGAAAGTGGTGTGAGCAGGAGGGACAGAAATGGGAGAGAGGCAGAGGCGGGGAACAGGAGCAGAAGCGAGATATGCAAAGGATGCTAGAAGGAAAAGCAGCATGAGAGAGAGTGGGGAGAAAGGTGAGAATGGGGAGAGAGAAGGGGCCAGAAGGAGAGGAGGGAGGAGGAGCGGAGGCAGAAGGAGGGACTAGCCAGGGGAGAGACAAGCCGGGGAAGGAGCAGGAAGGGGTGGGGATGAGCAGGCTGCAGGAGGAGAGCGGGGAAGGAGCCAATAGAGCCGCATGAGCGCATAGCTAAGTTCCGGTGGGAGCAATTTTATCAATAGCACTTTACCATACAAGTGATTCTCATCACAGCTGGTGCTAGGTGGGTTGGGAACAGCAATAAAAAAACAGTTTTATTAAAAAAAATCATTCAGGTTATTTGAAAACACTGTGCACATACGCCCCTTCAGGCCCTAGTGGGAGAGGCCAGGGCATGCACACAGCCCTAAAGGGACTGGCCCCAGCGTGGTGGTGGTGAGGACGGGCACCCCTCCACCACACACACACACGTGTGTGCATGCACGCACACACACGTACCCCACAGGGGGAGAACACAGCTATTACAGTCTTCACAGAAAGGGGCAGATCTGGACTCTCGGTAGAGCGCAGTCGCCTGAGTTGGCACCTCTGGCAAGGCTGGGGGCCAGAAAGAGAGGAGACTCTTCCAGGGCCCCTGCTGGACACCAGGCCCTGTGCCAGGCATGTCCACTTGTGTGACTCTGGGTCATAAGAGGTGCTTTCCAGGCTAGACAGAACTTGTCGGGCACACACAGCCTCAGGAGGCGAGGCCATGTGTCATAGAGGACCAAAGAGGGCTTGAGGAGTCAAAGATAACCCAGAGAATGATAAAACCACAGAAAGTCACATGTTAAAGGGTCTCCAAAGGTCACCAGAACAATGGGTTTGGAACCATACTGTTTGGAGCCCTGGGGCTCTAGGGAAGAGGCAGGGGGAGCAGGTAGTCATGGCTCCCATTTACTCTAATGGTGGACAAAGTAATTCTGGTTTTCTTTTCTGTGTTGTTTAATATTGATGTTTTACCAGTTTGCTTTTAACTATATGTAAAGTTAATTAACACCAAGGAGAAATAAATCCTGCTCTCATTCAACCCATTTTGCAGGTGGAGAGACTGAGGCCCTGAAAGTTTCCCTCCTCTTGCTGGTGATAGGGTCAGGATGGGTGCCCCACTTCAAGAGGTTCTTCCCACCAGTAGTTTTTCTTCCATTTGTTTCATGAGAACCCGTGGTTCTCGGGGGCTGGTGGGAGCTGGGGGTGAGAGGTTTAGTAGTCACACTGTGAGATGGTGTTGACACAAGAACCAGGTTTCAGGATTTTCTGTCTCTGACTGAGCTATCTTGAGCTCTCAAGAGTCTTGGCAGATAAGCAGTCCTTGCATGGCTAATGTATTATTTCCATAACATATTTATTGATTCTAAATATTTGGGAGGTGAGGTTTTATTGTCTCCTGGTCTTTTTTTCCCTTAAAAAAAGAAAACCATGTGCCTCTCCATGGTGGTGGTTTACTTTGATCTATAGTATTTCATCAACAAGAGTGGATTTAAACTTTATCATCCCCAGTTTTATGACTTCTGCTGGGTAATAGTGTAAATATTCCTGGGGTTGTTAATGCTTCCTATTGTGAACAGGGAGTAGAGGTCTGTGAATAAATGGTTTATTGCTAGTGGGCTGGAAAATGCAATTGTTAAATCTTTCATTGAAACTAAATAGCACCTTGTGTTTGGATAGTGGATGATGTTTCTCGAAGCTTAGGTTACCAGGCATCACCTTATTGACCCTCACAACAGCTCCACAAAGTAGGAAGAGTAGGAATCCCTACCTTAAAGAGAGGAAGCGAAGACCCAATTAGGACCAGTTTCACACACAAGGTTGGGGCGTAATAAATGCTGTGATTTTAGGTAAGCTGTTCTGAGAAGCCAACTCGCTCACATCCCAACTTAGAGCTTAATAGAGCCTTACTTCATTCTCTTTAGCCTGTGAGGAGTTGCTGTCTTTGGGTTACAGATAAAGAAATTGCCATGTGAAAACCATAATTCAAAAAGATATATCCAGCCCAGTGTTCCTTACAGCACTATTTGTAATAGTCAGGACATGGATGCAAAATGTCCATCAACAGAGGAATGGATAAAGAAGATGTGGTACATATATACAATGGAATATCACTCAGCCATAAAAAAGAATGAAGTTGTGCCATATGCAGAGACATGGACAGACCTAGAGCTGATTATACTGAGTGAAGTAACTCATAAATAGAAAAACAAATATTGTTTATTAATGCACATATGTGGCATCTAGGATAATGGTATAGATGAACATATTTGCAAAGCAGAAATAAAGACACAGACCCAGAGAACAAACATTTGGATACCAAAAGGGGAAGGGGACATGGGATGGATTGGGAGATGGGGACTGACATATATACACTGCTGCTGCTGCTGCTAAGTCACTTCAGTCGTGTCCGACCCTGTGGGACCCCATAGACGGCAGCCCACCAGGCTCCCCTATCCCTGGGATTCTCCAGGCAAGAACACTGGAGTGGGTTGCCATTTCCTTCTCCAATGCATGAAAGTGAAAAGGGAAAGTGAAGTTGCTCAGTCATGTCCAACTCTTAGCGACCCCATGGACTGCAGCCCACCAGGCTCCTCCGTCCATGGGATTTTCCAGGCAAGAGTACTGGAGTGGGTTGCCATTGCTTTCTCCAATATATACACTACTATGTATAAAATAGATAATGTGAGGACTGACTGTAAAAAAAATAAATGAAAAATAAAGTATTTTTAAAAAGAAGAAGAACTTGCTACTGATGGAGACTGAGTGACTTCTAGAAGGTTGAAAGTCGAAAGTCACTGGACTGAAGAGTGAAGAGGCCAAATGGAACCCTGGGATTGCCAAGCTCCCCAGTACTGAGCCCTGTGCATGGGCAATTCATCACCAGTCAGGTTCTCGGGAACTCCCTGGAGGACAAACACATGACCCAATCCTCTCTCTACCCAAATGAAAGGACGCGGGCAAAGGCGAGCTGCTGCTTCTCCATCTGCTCTGAGAAAAGCGCTTCCCCACCTCTCTGGTGATTGTGTGAAGAGATGTGACTCAAGATGGGTGGCCCAGCCCAGCCACCGTGGACCCACTGGATACAGCAGCAGGGCCACAGGGGGACCTCCCTGCTCATTCACGTGATCGCCAGGCCAGGCCAGGCCCGGCTCACCCAAGGGGAGACGAGCACTTTCGTGTGTGTCCTCCTGTTTGTGATGGTTTGTGGGTCAGGTTAACACACACTGAGCACCTACTGTGTGCTCCCACACGCCAGTTTCCCGTTTCCCCTGTTAGAGCTCCGTTTCTGAGGGCGCTCATATTCTTGACTCTTCCTGACCTCTGAATACCACCAAAACTCATCTGTGTCCCCTGTCCTCGGCATACAGTCCCTACTAGCAAATCTGGCAAATGAATTTAAACTAAGCCTTCACTAAAAGGCTGATAATAATACATGTGCTCCGTCTTCCAGAAAAGAAGTAAAAGTTTCCTGAGTCGATCAAATCCGGAAAGACCTGGATTGAGTCCTACTCCATGATTTATTACCTGTGTGATCTTAGGCAAGTCACTTAACCTCTCTTAGACTTAATTTTCTTCTCTGCAAAAATAAGAAAGGAAGGGACTTCTTGGTGATCCAGTACCTGGGACTCCATGCTCCCAATGCAGGGGGCCCAGCTTCCATTCCTGGTCAGGGGACTAGATCCCACATGTCACAACTAGGAGTTCATGGCTAAAAGGTCCTGTTGCTGCAACGGATACCCAAGATGGCCAAATAAATAAGTATTAAAAATAAGAAAGAAAGAAAGAAAGGTAGGTAGGTAGGTAGGTGGGTGTTCTCCTGCACATTGTCATAAGGAAAGATCTCTTTTTTTGCTCTTTCAATGCCCTTGTAAGAAAGACAGGTTAATGGTGGGACTTCCCATCCTTCAGACCCATGCCTGACCCTCTCCAGAAGTGTTCCTTTCCTGCCCTAGAACTGAGGGCTGTCTCCTGCTCCACACTCTGGAAGCATTTACTATGAGTTTCTCTGGATTGTGAATTTATCCAAGGCAGGAACCATCACCCACAAAATATTGGAGGGAAAAATTGTGGGTATTTTTACTTTCCCTGGGCTTTTTGCAAAGTAAGTCATGTTAACTGTTGGCTGATTGACTAAATTTGAGCCCTATCTGGACACCGGGAGGGGGATTCTACCCATAGGCACAGACCCCATCCAGTGACCTTTCAGTTTTATATTTTGAAAACCATCAATTCAGGCTACTAATCCTCAAAGGCCAGCTCATACCCCATGCCTTCCAAAACCTTCCCCAAAGTTCGCTTTTGTTTCAAAGCATATCTCATTGTTTCAGATGGATTTGTTCTCTTATTTTTACCCATTCGTCTCTCTCACTCATTCTCTGACTAAGCCAGGGTCTGGCACTCAGCAGAGGTCTGTTAGTGAAGTAATGGAAGGCTTTGATTCTAAGCAGATAGAGAAATGCCAGACCCTGAAGTTAAGGTCTAAGGACTAGCTGAAGCGGAATTGGTGGCCAGCTCAGTCTACAGGTAAGAGTCCCCTGTGGTGACCACATCTGTTTTTGTGCATTTGCACAGCAGGAGAGGAGTCAAAAGTGCTTGGTTTGGACCAAATTGTTACAGAAATACTTGGTTTTCTTCAAATGGTGACATGTGCCCTTTGCAATCCTATGTCCCCTTGAATGAATGAATGGATGATTGAATTTCAGAGGGTGGTGCCCATGAGATATTACTCGGCCTTGAAGCCCTAACAGAACTCATGGTAGTGAGTGGTAGAAACAGAAGGGCCACAGTGTTCCTGAGCTGTGGGGCCAACTCTTTCAGGGAAGGGCTATTGGGTCTCCACAGTGCGGGACAGGGATGCTCTTGAAAGAGATGAAGAGGAGCAGCATTTTACAGATACCAACTTGTACAGAGTTGGAGAGACAAAGGCAGAGACTGAGAGATAAATGAAGCAATACATCAATGAGAATCAAGAAGCAGCAGTTAGAACCCTGTATGGAACAACTGATTGGTTCGAGCTTGAGAAAGGAGCATGACAGGGCTGTCTGCTGTCACCCTGTTTGTTTAGCCTATACCCTGAGCACATCATGAGAAATGCTGGGTGGGATGAGTTATAAGCTGGAATCAAGATAGGTGGGAGAAACATCAACAACCTCAGAAATGCGGATGATACCACTCTAATGGCAGAAAGTGAAGAGGAACTAAACAGCCTCTTGATGAGGGTGAAGGAGGAGAGTGAAAGAGCCAGCTTAAGACTAAATATTAATAAAAACTAGATCATGGGATCTGGCCCCATTACTGCATGGAAAATAGAAGGAGAAAATGTGGAGGTAGTGACAGATTTGTTCTTGGGCTCTAAAATCACTGTGGATAATGACTACAGCCATGAAATCAGAAGACAATTGTTTCTTGGCAGGAAAGCAATGACTAACCTAGACAGTGTGTTGAAAAGCAGAGACTTGACTGTGCTGACAAAGGCCTGTATAGTCAAGGCTATGGTCTTCCCAGTGGTCATGTAAAGTTGTGACAGCTGGACCTTTGAAAGAAGGCAGAGTGCCAAAGAACAGCTGCCTTTGAACTGTGGTGCTGGAGAAGACTCCTGAAAGTTCCCTGGACAGTAACGAGATCAAGTCCATCAATCTTAAGGGAGATCAACACTGAATGTTCACTGGAAGGAATGATGCTGAAGCTGAAGCTGAAGCTCCAGTATTTTGGTCCTCACGCCCACCACTACCACACACACACAACACAGATGCACAACTGGAAGAGAAAAGGCTTGATGGCCTGGTGTGAACAGACGACGTGTTGGAAAAGTCTCTGATGCTGGGAAAGATTGAGGGCAGAAGGAGAAGAGGGTGTCAGAAGATGAGATGGCTGGGTGGCATCACCAGTGCAAAGGTCATGAACTTGGGCAAGCTGCAGGAGATGGTGAGGGACAGGGAGACCTGAAGTGCTGCAGTCCGTGGGGTCTCAAAGAGTCGGACACAACCGAGCAACTCAACAACAACAACAACATGAGGGAAGACTCAAAAAAGTAGGCTTGGCCTCAAATGACCAAGAACAAGGTGCACCTTGAGAGGTTTTATTTACATGGGAAGGAATAAACAGTCCTCTGAATATCACAATGGAGCTGGGTTGCTTGCATTTGTGAAGGCACAATCCCCACCCCTACCACTACCATACACACCATGTAGAGACACAACTGGTATAAAGAGAAGGCTTGATGGCGTGAAGCAGACCTCTCTGCCCCTTCAAATGTGCTCAGGTGTCCAATCTGATTTCCGACCCCTCACCAGAGCTTTCTGCAACTCCTTGACTTCCCTTTCTCTGACCACACAACCAAGCGGTTAATTATTTTCAAGACAGATTGTTGTAGGTCACCTTCTCTTCCTGGCAAGGCCCATGGTTTAGTAGCTAATCACCTCCTGCAGTTCTCTGCAAAAGGGTTGATACCTTGAAGGTGCTCAGTATAGAATATAGATGGATTAACGAGTGGTGAAAAAGAAATTTCTGGAATAGGAGCCAGACTCAGAAGAGAAAGATATGAGGAGATAACCCACGTTTAATTTCCCTCTGGTGATGTGTGCTTGGGAGGAAGGAAGTCAGGGGAGGGACAAGTTTTGTCTGCCTACCCTCTCTTTGGGGAAACCAGGCTCCTCCTTCTGTCTGTAGTTTGGGCAGGCAAGTGACACCTGAGAGGGCATCTGACCAGTCCTGGCCAATGAGAGTTCTCTACCCAGTAACTGGCTCAGAGTTAGGCAACTGAGCCAATCAGAGCCCTCTCGGGATTTTTCTAGGATTCTGGAAAAAGAAGCTCCTCTGTTCTCAGGAATAGCCAGTGATGATGATGATTCAAGGCTGTTGGTGACTGATTTTTCCAGTATGTGGAGAGCCTGCTTGAGAACAAAACCAACAGAGAAAATCAGAGTCAGGAGACAAGGAAAAGAGGCTGGTTCCTGGTGTCTTGATGGAACCTGTGATTTAGCAGTGTTGGAAGTGAATTTGATATCTTCCCAGATGGCACAGTGGTAAAGAATCTGCCTACCAGTGCAAGAGGCGTGGATCTGATCTCTGGGCTGGGAAGATCCCCTGGAGTAAGAAATAGCAACCCACTCCAGTACCCTTGCCTGGGAAATTCTGTGGACAGGAGCCTGGTGGGTTACAGTCCATGGAGTCGCACAGTCAGACATGACTGAGCATGCGCATGCAACAACACAAGTGAGTCCATCTGGGGCTTTTTTCTTATTGGGAGGCTTCCCAGGTGCTGCTAGTGGTAAAGAACCCACCTGCCAATGCAGGAGAGGTAAGAGACGTGGGTTCGATCCCTAGGTCAGGAAGATCCCCTGGAGAAGGGCATGCCAACCCACTCTAGTATTCTTGCTTAGAGAATCCCATGGACAAAGGAACCTAGTGGACTACAGTCCATAGCATCGCAGAGTCAGGCACAACTGAAGTGACTTAGCATGCACAAAGTGAACTTGCTTCTTGAACCTCCCAATTTTATCAGCCAATAAATCCCATCCTCACCCAGTTTTTAAATTAAGACCAATAATTCTGTAATAGAAAGAGACCTGACTAATTAGGAAATGAATAGTCAATGTAATTTACTCAGACTCTGGTTTCAGAAAAATAGCTAATAAGTACCAGAGTGAAAATTGGTGATAACATTAGCAACTGGGAAAGAAGGGGCTTCCTTAAACTGTGAGCCAAGAAGGCCTCTTTTAGTGGCAGAAAGGAGGCAGCCGTGGGGAGACATGTGAGATGGTTTTCCCGGCTGAGGCATCAGCAAGGACAGAGCCTCTGAGAACGGAAGGAGCTTCAGCTCTTGAGGCACAGAACAAAGGCCATCGTGGCTGTACCCACGTGAGCAACGGGGAGATTGCCAAAACCAGACAGAGACGCAGGCCTGGAGGGCCGTAGGGACGAAGATGGGGAATACAGATTTTACTCCAGGATAGAAAATCACTGAGGGAACAGTGTGATCTGATCAGCTCTGGCTGTGGTGAGGACAGGGGAACAGAGGCAGAGGCAGGAAGGTCAAAGAGGAGGCTGATGTGAGAGCCCACGTGAGTGGTGAATGGTGGCTTGAACTGTGGTGGGGGAAGGAGATGGAAGCAAGAGGGTGGGGTCTGCATGAATCTTGGAAGGAGGGCTCGCATGAGTTACACTGGACGCAGGAGGGGAAAGAGCGAGAAATCAGACATTTCCTGAGATGATGAAGCCTGGGGAGCAAGAAGTTTTGGGCACATATATGTGACTTGCCAGTATAAGTAGGATTTGGAAAGTTAAACATGCCAAAAGGTATGCTCTAGGCTGTCATCTGCTGTGGAACTGAAGATCAGCTTGGCCTGGAGACTGGCTGAGAGAGGCTTGATGACTTGGTGGGTGGCTGGGTGATAGAGTTTTGGATGGAGGAATGCAAAGATGGATGGATGGGTGGAGGCAGAGATAGATGGGTGGATGAATGGATGGAATGATAGATGGGTGGGTGGAGAAATGGGTGGATGGGGATGAGTGGCTGAGTGTTGGTGTGGGCATTTGCATGGATGACATGCGACATTCACTTTGGATGTCAAGGCCACATCAAAATCTTACACTGTAGGATGTTCTCACATTTCACTTGGCTGACAGCTTGTCTTAGGTAAACACCGACTCCCCAGGAGACTTAGTGGGGACTGAGTTAAGAGGCAGTTGGATTTTGGCATCCTTTGTCTGGAAAGAGGTGAGGTGCAGACTGGGGCAATTCGTACCAATGGGCCTGGAAACCAGAAGTACAGCTTCCTAACTGCACCTGCCACCACTTGGGGACAAGAAGGATGCATAGAGTCTCGTTCAGCCCACTTCTTGCTTCCTCCTAGCTCTTCTTTATAATGCTACCTGGGAGGGCTGCCTGGGCTCCATTCATAGGCCCAGGGAGAGAGCAGCTGACATCCACATCGCGAGTATTTATGGGCAAGCAAAGGAAAACACCCCTCCAATGAGGAATCCCAAGGAAACTCTATGAGGACCAAGAGGATGGTTCTACCTGGGCATCCAGAGGTCTGGACTTCAGCCTCATCTAATTCTTCACTTTTTTTCTGTAAGCCTTTATTCTGTAAAGCTGGATTCGGTCATCTCCAAGAACTCTTACATGGAGATTTTATGAAATATCAATTTCTTGGTTATTTTAAAGATTCTTGATTTAAAAAAACTTTATTGAACTCTGATTTACATAGCATAATATGCATCCATTTTATGTGTATAATTAAGTGATTTTTAGTAAATTTACAGAATTGTGTAGTCACCACCCAATCCAGTTTTAGAAGATTTTCATCAGCCCCAAAAGATCTTTGTGTCTCTTTGTAACCAATCCTCATTTCTATCCTCAGCCCCAGGCCATCATTAACTTACTTTCTGTCTCCAGATTTGCTGTTTCTGGACAGTTCATACAAATAGAATCATGCAATATGTGATCTTTTGTACCTGACCTCTTTTATTTAGAATAATGTTTGTAAGAGTCATCCTTGTTGTGGTACTTTTTTTTTTTTTTTTTTTTGGACAATGGAAGTAATAATGAAACTTTAAATAAGGGCTTACTCTTACTTTTCTATGTACTCTATATATACTCTCCCAACGAATCCCATCATTTATTTCATACACATTGGATTTGAGTGAATTTCATTCCAACTTTCAAAGCTTGAATTTTCAATGTAAATTTTGGAAAAGTCTGGATTCTAAGTGATAGATAGCATGTGTCTGGTTGGTTTGTTGCTTGGTTGGCTGGGCCTTCTTGGGCCAGTTCTTTGGCTACTTCTGCTTATTACTCCTTTAAAAATGGTTTGTCCACCACCTTATCTCTGAAAACATCCACTGCCCTCCCTGCGACTGAACTGGCGATGGATTGCTTCAGCAACCACAGGATATTTGTTTGCTTGTTTAACAGTCCCATTGCAGCATTTTGTCTGGGGCCAGGTTTGGGAAGGGAGGCCACTTCTGAGCAAAGGGTGAGCCAAAATACAAATGTTTACAGTGACCCACAGGCTAGCCCTGACACATTTGCCTGGAAGCACCAGGCTGTATTTGTCCTTGTGCCTTGCCACCCACTGGACCATGGCAACTCGTTGTGTTCCAAGTGTGCACTGGGCATTGAAGACACAGAGATGAACTAAATCAACAGATCTTCTCATGCTTCCGTGTGTTGCCTTGGGCAAATTATTATGTACTTTCTCTGGTCCTTGATTTTCTTATCTGTAAAATGGGGATAATAGTGGTACCTGCCTCCCAGGACATCTATAAAGAGAAAACACCTGCTAAATACATATGACTGTGTCTGACACTTAGAAAGTGTTCATTTAAGTGGCAGCTAAATTATTATTAAAATTGACATCATTGTGACACACATTATTGTGTCATTATTCGTGACACTGTACAGGAGGCTGTGATCAAGACCATTCCCAAGTAAAAGAAATGTAAAAAGGCAAATGGCTGTCTGAGGAGGCCTTACAAATAGCTGAGAAAAGAAGAGGAGCAAAAGGCAAAGGAGAAAAGGAAAGATACACCCATCTGAATGCAGAGTTACAAAGAATAGCAAGGAGAGATAAGAAAGCCTTCCTCAGTGATCAGTGCAAAGAAATAGAGGAAAGCAATAGAATGGGACAGACTAGAGATCTCTTCAAGAAAACTAGAGATACCAAAGGAACATTTCATGCAAAGATGGGCACAGTAAAGGACAGAAATAGTATGGATCTAACAGAAGCAGAAGATATTAAGAAGAGGTGGCAAGAATACACAGAAGAACTATACAAAAAAGATCTTCATAACCCAGATAACCATAATGGTGTGATCACTCACCTAGAGCCAGACATCCTGGAATTTGAAGTCAAGTTGGCCTTAGGAAGCATCACTACGAACAAAGCTAGTGGAGGTGATGGAATTCCAGTAGAACTATTTCAAATTCTAAAAGATAATGCTGTGAAAGTGCTGCACTCAATATGCCAGCAAATTTGGAAAACTCAGCAGTGGCCACAGGGCTGGGAAAGGTCAATTTTCATTCCAATCCCAAAGAAAGGCAATGCCAAAGAATGCTCAAACTACTGCACAATTGCACTCCTCTCACAATTAGCAAAGTAATGCTCAAAATTTTCCAAGCCAGGCTTCAACAGTACATGAACCGTGAACTTCCAGATGTTCAAGCTGGATTTAGAAAAGGAAGAGGAACGAGAGACCAAATTACCAACAGCTGTTGGATCATCAAAAAAGCAAGAGAGTTCCAGAAAAACATCTCCTTCTGCTTCATTGACTACGCCAAAGCCTTTGACTGTGTGGATCACAACAAACTGTGGAAAATTCTTCAAGAGATGGGAATACCAGACCACCTGCCTCCTGAGAAATCTGTATGCAGATCAAGAAGTGAGAGTTAGAACTGGACATGGAACAAGAGACTGGTTCCAAATTGAGAAAGAAGTACATCAAGGCTGTATATTGTCACCCTGCTTATTTAACTTATATGCAGAGTACATCATGTGAAATGCTGGGTTGGATGAAGCACATGCTGGAATCAAGATTGCCAGGAGAAATATCAATAACCTCAGATACGCAGATGATAACCACCTTTATGGCAGAAAGCAAAGAAGAACTAAAGAGCCTCTTGATGAAAGTGAAAGAGGAGAGTGAAAAAGTTGGCTTAAAGCTCAACATTCAGAAAACTAAGATCATGGCATCTGGTCCCATCACTTCATGGCAAATAGATGGGGAAACAATGGAAGCAGTGAAAGACTATTTTTTTAGGCTCCAAAATCAGAGCAGATGGTGACTGCAGTTATGAAATTAAAAGACACTTGCTCCTTGGAAGAAAAACTGTGACCAACCTAGACAGCATATTGAAAAGCAGAGACATTACTTTGCCAACAAATGTCCATCTAGTCAAAGCTATGGTTTTTTCAGTAACCATGTATGGATGTGAGAGTTGGACGATAAAGAAAGCTGAGCACCAAACAATTGATGGTTTTGAACTGTGGTGTTGGAGAAGACTCTTGAGAGTCCCTTGGACTGCAAGGAGATCCAACCAGTCCATCCTAAAGGAAATCAGTCCTGAATATTCATTGGAAGGACTGATGCTGAAGCTGAAACTCCAATACTTTGGCCACCTGATGCAAAGAGTTGACTCACTGGAAAAGACCTTGATGCTGGGGAAGAGTGAAGGCAGGAGGAGAAGGGGACGACAGAGGATGAGATGGTTGGATGGCATCACCGACTCGATGGACATGAATTTGAGCAAGCTCTGGAAGTTGGTGATGGACAGGGAAGCCTGGCGTGCTGCAGTCCATGGGGTTGCAAAGAGTTGGACGTGACTGAGCTACTGAACAGACTGTGACATACCCCTGTCCTCAGACAATTAACTTTCTTCATAGGGACACAAGCGTGAACAACCATAAGACAATCTGATGAGTGTCAATGGAAGTTTGTTAGGGGAACTCTGGGCACAGAGAAGATAATGAGGTGTGGGAGATGGCTAGTCATGGGCACTATTCCAAACACTGACATGTCAGATATAATTCTTGAACAGTTCTCACTACCTCCCATCCACCTAAAGAGATTACCATCCAGCCCTTAGTATGACCTCATGTCCCGCAAGAAGAGTCTCATTTGTTGTTGTTTAGTCTCTAAGCCGTATCCAACTCTTTGCGACTCCACGGACTGTAGCCTGCCAGGTTCCTTTGTCCATGGGATTTTCCAGGCAAGAATATTGGAATGGGTTGCCACTTCCTACTCCAAGTGATCATCCCAGCCCAGGGATCAAACCTGGGTCTCCTGAATTGGCAGGCAAATTCTTTACCACTAAGCTACGTAGGAAGCTCGATGAGTCTCCTGGTTGGTCTTAAATCCTGCCGTCACCCCACATGAGTGTGTGCTATGGCCCTGCCTCTTCTTCTGCCTCTTCTTCCCTCCCTGGGCCCATCTGTCCATCTAAATCCTTCTTCCCAGGGTGCTACTCATATCTGACCTGTTCCCAAAGTTCTCTGTGACTCCTCTAGCTCACCTGGGCCCTTCCTTCACAACTTTAGGGGCTTTGGGGCATCAGGAAGTAATGTGAAGGACCTGGAAAACACAAGTCCTCTACTTTATAGAAATGAATGTCCAGGGAGAAGTAACCTGATAAAGGGTAGCAATGACACCTCCCTGACTTATGTGTCCAACCTGGCAGTTATCTGGATTCCTCCCTCTGACCAGCTCCAACCCATCGCCATGGCCTGCTATCTCCAGGTCCTAAATCGCTCTCCTGTCCACCCACCTTGGGCTCTTCAGCCACCACCTAGGTCTGAGTCGCCATCATTTCTCAGACCCCGCCCCCTCCCCACCATCCCCAGGCTCCCCCAAATATGGTGTCCCCAGCAGCACAAGAATGATCCTTCTAAAATGTGGATCTGACCATCCCACTTCCCCACGGAGAATTTCAGTGGCATCCCCCACTTTATTCCCACTCCAGAATAAAGTTCACCCTCTTTAGCAACACTTTCCAGGCCAGCAATGATGAAGCCTGGACACCATTGCAACCTCTGACCCTCCACATTTGACAGGTGCACGCTAGGGAGTCTCACTTAGGACTCTGAACCCACTGTAGCCCTCACCCCAAGTGTTAGCACAGACCCTTGCTCCCTGCCGGAATTCTTCCTCTCCTCCTCCCTATTCCAGCCACACTCCCCTTTACCTAGGTAATACCTGCTCCCATTGTCAGCAAGGCCTCCCCGGGTGGGGTTAGCCGTCCTGCTCCGGGCTCCCGCAGTCCTCTCTGCCTCCGGGTTCGGGTGCCTGCCCCTGTGCGGAGCGCTGTTATGGTGCCGTCTTCCCCATGTGTGTTCTCAGCTGGATCACCAGCCAATCTGCTGCCCGCAGCACCGTGTTTCACAGGCAGGCAGCCAGTGCGTGGTTATGTTGTGCTGCTCTTGTTTCCTTTTATGTCATTGAAAAGTTCCACGATACCTAGTGCTCTGCAACTTGCCTCTGCTACTTGACAGTGTTGGGGGTTGAAGGAACCTAGAAATAACTCCCCTCTCTCTTCCAAGCAGCCAGCTTTATTACTGATGGGAGCTAGGCTGGAGGACGTGGCTTCAGTGCTGACCCGCCCAGCCCCATTCTGGATCTGCAGAGGGATACACTTCCCCAGGATTACTGCCTCCTTCTGGGAGAAAGGGGAGGAAAGGAAACGGCCAGGTCTCTGATTGGATCAGAAGGATGCAGGCACCCAGCTCTGGCCCAATCACCTGTGATGGGTGGGCAGGACCTCTGATACAGTTCTCCATCTCCCAACTCTTGAATGGACCAAGGGAAGGTGCATTTCTCAGAAGAAGGGGAAGATGCTGGACAGAGATAATGGGAGTATTCACTTCCCAGGATATCAGACCTCCCCAGGTTTATTCTTTCTCCTCTGGGTGATGCTCCCCCACTTTTTAAACTTATTTATTTACTTGGCTGCACCAGGTCTTAATTGCAGCACTGGAGATCTTCCATCTTCATTGTGGCATGATCTTTTAGTTGTGGCATGTAGGATCTAGTTCCCTGACCAGGGATCAAACCTGAGCCCCCTTCACTGGGAACATGGAGACTTAGCCACTGGACCACCAGGGAAGTCCCTGGGTGATGCCCCTTAAGACAAATATTTTAACATGACATCATGGTTCTCAACCTTGTGGGTAAGGCCTCTTTCTGACATAAAAAGATATTCCTGCCTCCCTCTCTCCCACTTCCCTGTGATAAAGGCCCTAAGTTAATAAATGCTTGGGGTTCATGGCAGAGATATTTAAATTGATTACCACACATCCATTCTCCCCACCTTCCTTAGTTAACAGAATCCCTAGCTTTGGCTAAACATGTTCCAGCCAGGATAAAAGACTCTGTTTCTCAGCCTCCCTTGCAGCTTGGGTGTGGACCATGTGATCAAACTCTGCCAATGAAAGCTTTGTGTGGCACTTCTGAAAAATCACCTCAAAAGAGAAAGATATATACCTTTCTTTCCTCTTTTCTTTCTGCTTGGAACAGAGGTCTGATGGCTGGAACTTCAGCAGCCATCCTAGACCATAAAGATAGAAAACACATTCTGAAGATGGCAAAGAAGAAAGATAGGAGTTTTAGCTCCTGATATAATCATAGAAATTCTGCTTCAACTCCAAACTGTCTCCTCTCAGACTTCTTTTATATAAGAGATTAAGAAATGTTGATCTTGTTTTAAGCTGCTGCTGTTTTTCCATTGTATGCAGTTGAATCTAAACCTAAGGTATACAGAACCAAAAGATTCATAGAACCTTTGAAATCAGGCTCCCAGAAGTTTGGGCCCTAGAGTTTGAAACAACTGAATTAGAGAGTGTATTGCGAAGGGAATCACGAGGGAGGTATGGTGGGGGCCTAGAAACTATATCCACTGGGGTATGATAGGTAAACTGGGAATGTTAAGTCAAAAGATGAGCAGATCCAGGGATCACATTTCTGAGGGTCAGTTTCAAAGAAGACTGATGAAACTTCTGGAGGGTGTAGAGCACAGAAATTACCAGAAGACAGAATTCATCACTAACTTTCTAATAGATAGAGTAACTTAGAAATGGAATAGGTGTGTAAGCATGAATGGTATATTAGGATTCTCCAGAAGAAGATCCAATAGGATATATATTTGTTGTTGTTAAGTTGCTAAGTCACATCCAACACTTTTGCAACCCTATAAACTGTAGCCCACCAGGCTCCTCTGTCCATAGGATTCTCCAGGCAAGAATACTGGAGTGGGTTGCCATGCCCTTCTCCAGGGGACCTTCCTGACCCAGGAACTGAACCTGTGTCTTCTGCATTGGCAGATGAATTCTTTACCACTGAGTCACCTGGGAAGCCCTAGGATATATAGAGAAAGAAATTTACTGTAAGAGATTGAATTACATTACTATGGAGGCTGAGAAGCCCCACAATCTGCTGTCTGCAAGCTGGAAGTCCAGGAAAGCCCGTGGTGAAGTTCCAGTCCAAACTTCAAGGCCTGGCAACTTTGAGACAAGGGGAGTCAAGGGTGTAAGTCCTAGTTCATGTCCAAAGGCCTGAGAGCCAGGAGCACTGATGTCTAAGGGCAGGAGGAGATATGTGTCCTAGCTCAAGTAGAGAGAGTGAATCTGTTCTCCCTCCACCATTTGGCTCTGTTCAGACCCTCCACAGATTGGATGGTAGCCACCCACATTGGTGACAGTGATCTTTACTCAGACTGCTGATTCCAATGTTAAATGTCTTCCAGAAACACTCTCACAGACACACTTAGAGAGAATGTTTTAGCAGCTGTCTGGGCATCCTTTAGCCCAGTCAAGTTGACACATAAAAATAACCCTCACAGGTGCCCATCAATTTTTTAATTGGCTAAAATTTGATTAAATCATGTGATTCCAAGAAAATTAGAGAAGGCTTTGCCAAAAGTTGGGACTTTGGGCTAGGATTTCCAATATCCAATATATCTTACCATATCTAGAAACTTAGAACAGTGCAAGGCATGTAGTAAGTGCTCAGTACACCTTTGTTTGGTGAATGAATGCATGAATGAATGAGAACCTTGCCTATAGACCAATTTCTATATGGATCCAAACGAAGAAAGAGCAGAGATTTCTTTTTGCAGTCTTTTTATAATTTTTTAACATTTTTTATGTAATTTTAAAGGTTGCTTTCCATTTACAGTTATCACAAAATATTGGACATATTGCCCATGTTGTACAGTACATCCTTATAGCCTATCTTATACCCAATTGCTTGTACTTCTTAACTCTCCACCCCTGCTTGGCCCTGCCTTCCCCTCTCCCTATTGGTAACCACTAGTTTTTCTCTGTACATGTGAGTCTAAGAGCAGAGAATTTTCATTGAAAGAAAAATCTGAAGACTTGTCTCTATACTTGGGACAAAATGCCATATACATAGGTATGTTCTGGAAACCCTTTGGAGGCATAATTTAAAGACATCCTTGTGGGAAGTGGTAGCAGGTGAGAGGGATGTTCAAGAAGGAGGGGACACATGTATAGCTACAGCTGATTCATGTTGGTGTGTGGCAGAAACCAATACCACATTGTAAAGCAATTATCCTCCAATCACAATTTTTTTTTTAATTTTAAAAATTCAATAAACTTCTCAGCATGTGCAAAAAAGAAAAAAGACATCTTGTTCCCTGGAGGACTTCCTTCCTGTGGTATATTTGGGGAAAAGCATCACCCTCAGAGCTGCTTATGGGCTATCTGTAGGGAGGCTGCTTCCTTCATGCCCTTGGGAGTCACTTCTGACCACACCGGAACTTCTGTCCTCCATGTGGTCCTGCTGCTGTCACCATGACCTCTATGGAGGGGTGAGGAGGAGAGCCACACTTCCTGGCACCCCTCCACCCCCTAAATGAGCCAAGGCAGAGAGGAGGGGTTGTGGACATCTCAAAGGAATCCTAACAC
The DNA here is from genome assembly GCF_910594005.1 of Cervus elaphus. Classification (NCBI taxonomy): domain Eukaryota; kingdom Metazoa; phylum Chordata; class Mammalia; order Artiodactyla; family Cervidae; genus Cervus; species Cervus elaphus. Next base: position 83,397,975 of record NC_057826.1, read on the forward strand.
AGGGGAAGAAATTGAAGGCGCAGGTAAGCAGGGTACTTCCCACGGAGAGAAAATAGCAGGAGCAGTGGAGGGGTGGGCTCTCTGTGGGGGTGGGTGCCCCGCGGTCTCCTTGGGCCCCTGGATGCTCCTTCCCCTCCAGCAGTGTTGCTTGCTTCTGAGAAATCTCCATGAGATGACCCTCCAGTTAATGGAACTCCATCTCTTGCCTGGGCTTCACAGGTAGGACTAGTGGTAAAGAATCCACCTGCAATATGGGAGACCTGTGTTCGATCCCTGGGTTGGGAAGATCCCTTGGAGGAGGGCATGGCAACCCACTCCAGTACTCTTGCTTGGATCATCCCATGGACAGAGGAGCCAGGCTGTCTATGGTCCATCAAGTCACAAAGACCTTTCTTGCCTATGGGGGCTGGACTTGCTTCCAGATGAAACCCCCTTCCCGCTAGACAGAGGGAGGGACAGTATTATTCCCCAGCGTCCCCTTCTCAATGCCAGAGAGATCTGGGTTAAAATGACACTGACTGGGACTTCCTCGGTGGTCTAGTGGTTAAGAATCCACTTTTCAATGCAGGAGATGGGTTTGATCCCTGGTCAGGGAACGTGCTGCGGGTCGACTAAGTCTGAACACTGCAACTGCTGAAGCCCACACATTCTAGAGCCTGTGCTCTGCAACAAGAGAACCCACTGAAATGAGAAGCCCTCACACCGCAGGCAGAGAGTAGCCTCCCTGCTCGCTGCAGCTAGAGAAAAGCCTTTGGGCAGCAGTGAAGAGCCTGTGCGCCACAATAGAGACCCAGCACACCCAAAACTAAAAAAGAAATGACACCGAACTGACTTTGGGTGGAGAGGTAGGAAACAGTAGGAGAGTCTAGGGGAGCCCTGGCACTTCTGAGTCGGCTCTGCTCTAGGCCTCCTGCCTCCCCATTCACACACACACACACACACACACACACACACACACACACACTCACAGATAGCACTCCCAGGGACCAACAGTCATCTCGAGGGACTCAGAGTCCAGACCCGTACATAGAAAGGCAGGGAAACTCTTCCCTAAATTCATTACCTGTTATATGAGGAGAGAGAATAGTGGTGTCCATTTCCCTTTATTCATCCTTGTATTTCCAAACCATCCTCGGAGGACAGCCACAGTGCAGGAGACAGGCCATTACCTGGGCTGCCTTCACACCGCACAGGTGCTGTCCACAGCGAGCCCTTTGAGTCCATGAAGGGTAGCGAAAGCTATGAAACCCGATTTTTCCCCTGGTCCAGTGCCCCACGCTAACCTCTGACAGCAGAAGGGAGGTAGGGTGAGGATTTATGGCCTCTCTGCACATGGCAAGTCCCCCCTGGGGGAGAGGAGTGTGAGAATGTTGGCCCTTCCTGTTACAGATGGATGAAGTATATTAGGGGTCATGATTTATGGGACCACAGAGAGATTTCATCTGGAATAAAGTTTCCTTGTATTCAGAGGTGGAGAAGTAGCTGACCTTCCCTAATGCCGGCACTATTGCTCTGGGAGAAAATGATCAATTTCCTCACAAAGACCCTTTGAGGCGGCAGACAGAGCCCTAGCAGGCTGGGAGCATCGCAAGAAGCATCTGGTTTTTCCTTTTCCATTATTCAGGCACTCCCGGTATCGTGGAGGGTTGAGTAAGGCGCAATCATAATGCACACGCTTTTATCTCAAAGGGTTGGTATTTTTAGTATGGAAGCCAGGCTAAATGAAATTAAAGTTTAAAAAAAATGAAAAGAAAGGGAACATATATTGAGGCTTAGATCACTGGCCAAGATTACATGCGCATTCTTCAGCTCTGAATCTCCATGGAACGATTCTTCTGGGGCGGGGGGCTGGGGGTGGTGGTGTGAGGGCTGGGGGCGGGGCTCATTTCAGGGCAGAGGGAGCCGTGGTGATGGGGCCACCTCCACATCCTCAGCTGCCAGGGCTGGCCTTACTCATCCCTGGGAAGGAGGGCAGGCAGTCCCAGTTCCCGAGCCCCCAGCCCTGTCCTGAGCAGGCTCGATCCTCTGCTGAGTCTCACTGACCCTTGCGAGGACCCTGTGAAGCAGGTCCCAGCACTCCCATTTTGCAGGCGGCAAGACTGAAGCCCAGAAGCTCAGCTTTACTTGCCCAGGTCGCTCTGCTGGGAGCAGCAAAGCCGGGAGCCCAGCTCTAGTCTGTCCAGTGCCGCCCCTGTTCCTGCCTGGCCCCTGCCACCACCAAGAGGGAGACTTTGCCTCAGGAATGTGGACGATGCAAATATTTGCCTCCTCCCTCCAGACCAAAATCCTGTTTTTCTGGATTAATAGGAACCTTAGTCCAATCAGGCCCTAAAATATAATTAAAAAGTGCTGACAGCACCCACCCCCATCCCCCCTGTACCCCCCCACCCCACCACTGAGACAGTCTGGAGCTGGGTCAGCACAGTCTGGGACTGGCTGAGGGGCAGCAAGCTGGGGGCCCTAAACTCAGACCTCAAGACACCAGAGAGAGCCTACAGGAACCCTGCAAGCAGCCTCCTCACGGCCCACTCAGTCCTAGTTTCAGGCCATCGTGGAGGGGAACCCGCCGACAGTGACTCTCGCCTGCAGCGAGGAGCACGGCCACTGCCCCTCTGGGCCGTGTTGAGGTGGCCTTGGAGTCAGGGCCCTGGGCCGGGAGGCAGCCAAGAAGTTCAAGCCAACGCTGGTCATTCTCTGACGGTTGGAGCGGGCAGGTCTGTGACCTGGCAGCATCTGTCCACTGAGCCATCTCCCTGCCGAGAGTCAAGGTGAAATTTCTTGGAAATGCAGGATAGAGTAGGAGAAGGATTCTTTGATTTTAGAGGCAGAAGGGCCTGTGTCAAATCTCTGTGGTGCCTCCTACTGGCTGGATGACCTGGGGCAAGTTATTTAACCTCTCTGGACCTCCATTTGCCCCCATGATGAAGATGACTGTGATGACCTCATGAGATTATTGCTAAATGAAATAAGTACTGAAAGTACTTAGCCCAGTGCTCTCCTTGAGGCCAAGGCCCTATTTTATCCTCGCATCCGGCTGAGGGGACTGCGCGGGCCTTTTTGGAATTCTCTTCCTACTAGGGCACAATGGAAGGAGCCTGAGCGACAACTCACGTGAGGCCTGAGTTCTTGTGCAAGCTCTGCCTCATTACCTTCCCATGACAAGTGGCTACTGTCTCTAGGCTCACTTCACAGTGAAGGAGGGACGTGTGTGTGTGCATGTGTACAAGTGTGCATGTGTTTCTTCCATGGCGACAGCAAGGGTTGGAGTGCTGGGTAGGCCTTTGGAGGTACCCCAGGCACATGCACGGTCCTGTCCAATCTTCCAGCTTTCTGCGTGTTGATCCTCAGGCCAATCACTGAATTCTTCAGGGCTGCCCTTTCGCTGGCTTTCAAGTGGGCAACAGGGTGGCTGCCAGGTTCTCACCTGCTCTCAGACAATCCCCCTGAGGCCGTGGCCATCTCCTCCCAGCCCAGGTGACAGCTGGCTCTGGAGCTGTCCTTGCCCTCTGGGAGAATGTTCTTCTGCTCTTCTGGCAAGACCGGGTTCTTCCATGGAGGGGAAGCCAGACCTGAGATTTCTGTGTCCCCAGTGCTATCTTGGGAACACAATTGCGTGTTTGAAGAATCCCCACTAGATCTTAAAACAAAACTGTGTGTGCGTGTGTGCACGCATGCGAGCGTGGGTGCATTTCCATATTCTTCTTAGAGAAAGAGCAAGCTTACTATTTACAGCAACGTGCTTTCCCAAGTACCTTCTGAATGGCTTACCTCCCGTGACCCTCGCGCGTCCCCTCCCTGGAGAGCCAGAGCGGGCCATAGACCTCACCCTGCAGGGGATGCGCAGGCTCAGAGAGGTGGGGAGACTCACCAGAAGTCGTGGACCCTCCAGACCAGCTCCCTCTCACCTCTTAACATAACTTCGTGAGAGAACAGGCATGGCCACGTGTGCCAAGGCCTACCTTTTGCAGCAGAAGGTGGGCATGGTCCGAGGGAATCCCCCACCCCACCACACACACTTCCTCACCCTCTGCACAGAACCTGAGGGGCTGCCAGATGAGGAAGTGGCAGGTGGGGCATTGGCCTCTCTTCTGTGTCCTTCCAGCAGTCCTCCCCGCCCCTGAGATGAGCAGCCTCCTTCCTCATGGGGTAGACTAGGGCATGGTGAGGCTCTGGATGGGCCAGGAGGAGGCCTCCATGCAGGGAATATAAGGATGGGTGACCCTGCGGTGAGGGGACAGCGGGAGGGGTGTGTGCGGTGGGGGGATGCAGCCTGCTCGGGGATGCCATGCAGGGCCCTCCTCTAATCCAGGCCCGCCCGGGGAAGGGGCCTGGCATGACAGAGTGGGGATGGTGGGGGTGTGTTTGTGTGTATATGAGAAGGAGAGAGAGACCGAGGGGCCTCTGAGAGCTGGAGGAGCCACAGGGACACAGCAGCTGAACTGATTCCAGGGATCAGACATCTCCAGGATGTCCGTCTTGGGCAGCACCTTCCTCTGTTTCCACGCCCCTGGCCTCCAGATCCCCCTAGTGCCTTAGAAAACACCAGGTGGGCCACGGAAAACTCACAGGGCAGGGCAGCTGAGCAGGCCGCCTTCTGAGCACAGCAAGCGAGTTCAGTCTGAGGGCCTGGGTCTCCTCGTGTCAGACGCAGGGCGAGGCCCAGCGCAACACCAGGCTGCGCGGCTTCAGAGAGATGGCGTGGGTCGTAAAACGGCCCACAGCAGTGCATGAGCCCGGTCCTGCCAAGGGGACTCTGGGCACGGAGAGTCGCAGGAGGGATGAGTCTGCACCTTCACGTTGATCGTTATTTCCACTCTGACTCGTGTGTCTGGAGGCCGGCCTGTGAAGGGGACCTCAAGGGGAGGAGAAGCGGGGCGGCCGGCTGAGGAAGGCTGGCCTGTGGGCTCCCTCGGCAGTCCAGGCGCGGCCGGGCTTCCCGCTGGGCCCTGCCGGGGCTCAGTTCCTGGCGGGTGGCTGTGAGAGGCCTCCCTTCCCGGGCAGAGGGCACAGGCAGACAGCCAGGTCTTGTGGCGGCCAGACCGAACACCTCCCCCTGGCCAGCCCATACCTGGACCTACTTAAACATCCCACCTAGGCTTGCCCAGTGGTCCTGGGATGTGGGATGCTTGACCTGGGCCTGTGTGTGCCCAGACCTGATTCCATGAAGCAAACACTGGCCTTGGAGTTAGGGGACCCGATTTGAATTCAGCTCCATTCCTGGACAAGTAAGTCCCTTCCCAAAGCTCAGTTTCAACATCAGTAAAATGGAAGTAAGAAGTAAGTGTCAACCTCACAATGTTGCTGGGATGATTGAATGTGAAAAAAAATATAACCTCATATAATATAAGAATACTGAAGTGGGTTGCCATTTCCTTCTCTGGGGTTCTCCTGACCCAACAATTGAACCTGGGTCTCCTGCATGGCAGGCAGATTCTTAACCAACTGAGCTGCAAGGGAATCCCCATGTAATACATAGCAAGGTACATCACATCTGCTTAGTTACTGTCAGCAACCATGTGTTATTGTTTACATAATTGTGAAGAGGAACTAAAAAGCCTCTTGATGAAAGTGAAAGAGGAGAGTGAAAAAGTTGGCTTAAAGCTCAACATTCAGAAAACTAAGATCATGGCATCTGTTGCATCACTTCATGGCAAATAGATGGGAAACAGTGTCAGACTTTATTTTTTTGGGCTCCAAAATCACTGCAGATGGTGATTGCAGCCATGAAATTAAAAAACACTTACTCCTTGGAAGGAAAGTTATGACCAACCTAGGCAGCATATTAAAAAGCAGAGACACTACTTTGCCAACAAAGGTCCGTCTAGTCAAGGCTATGGTTTTTCCGGTTGTCATGTATGGATGTAAGAGTTGGACTGTGAAGGAAGGTGAGCGCCGAAGAATTGATGCTTTTGAACTATGGTGTTGGAGAAGACTCTTTATAGAGTCCCTTGGACTGCAAGGAGATCCAACCAGTCCATCCTAAAGGAGATCAGTCCTAGGTGTTCATTGGAAGGACTGATGCTGAAGCTGAAACTCCAATACTTCGGCCACTTGATGTGAAGAGTTGACTCATTGGAAAAGACCCTGAGGCTGGGAGGGATTGGGGGCAGGAGAAGGGGACGAAGAGGATGAGATGGCTGGATGGCATCATCGACTTGATGGACATGAGTTTGAGTAAACTTCAGGAGTTGGTGATGGATAGGGAGGCCTGGTGTGCTGCAATTCATGGGGTTGCAGAGTCGGACATGACTGAGCGACTGAATTGAACTGATATAGTTGTCTCTTCCACAGGAGACTAAATTCTTTGAGGACTGTAATCATTTTAAATTCATCTCTGTATTATACAATACTGTTACAGAAATTCAACTTCTTTTGGTGGACTATCAGAAAGTGTGTGTTTATTTTTTTCCTTTTTTTGTTGGAGTATAATTGCTTTACGGTGTTGTGTTAGTTTCAACCACTATGGAGAACAGTATGGAGGTTCTTTAAAAAACTAAAAATAGAACTACCATCTGCTGCTGCTGCTGCTAAGTTGCTTCAATCATGTCTGACTCTGTGCGACCCCGTAGACAGCAGCCCACCAGGGTCCCCCGCCCCTGAAATTCTCCACGCAAGGACACTGGAGTGCGTTGCCATTTCCTTCTCCAATGCATGAAAGTGAAAAGTGAAAGAGAAGTCGCTCAGTTGTGTCCGACTCTTCGCGACCCCATGGGCTGCAGCCTACCAGGCTCCTCCATCCATGGGACTTTCCAGGCAAGAGTACTGGAGTGGGGTGCCATTGCCTTCCCCGATAACTACCATATGACCCAGCAATTCCACTTCTGGGCATATATCTTGGGAAAACTGTGATTCAAAAGGATACATCTATCCCAATATTCATTGCAGCACTATTTACGATAGCCAGGATGTGGAAACAACCCGAATGTCCAACGACGGATGAATGGATAAAGAAGATGTGGTCCACATATGCAATGGAATACTACTCTGCCATATAAAGGAATGAAACTGGGTCATTTGAAGAGATGTGGATGGACCTAGAGTCTGTCATACAGAGTGAAGTAAGTAATAAAGAGAAAAACAAATACTGTGCATTAATGCATATATGTGGAATTTAGAAAATTCAACATTTTTGTACATTAAGCTGCCACTATGTTGAGCTGATGTGTTTACATCATGTCAGATTGTCATCAGAATCTTGCTTATTATGAACCATGCAGTATAGTAAAAACTGGTCCCCTGAACCACTCTATGGTACCCATGTATCTTCATAACCCAGATGCCCTCTCTCTTCCCTCAGTCTCTTCTCTCCCTGCCTCCCCAGCCTCTGAGATCCTTAGGACACTCACCTCTTCCTCTTGGTCCAAACCAGATACATAATGTTCCAGGGGGCATCTGATAAAGTCACATACACTCAGGTAGAGATAACTGATAACCACTTGATGTGTTATTTCTCCAAGGGATTATTTCAATTCGAAGAAAAATTTAAACTTAGAGCAGACATTCTCAACTTGGGTTCATTGGGTAGGGATATACTTCATGTACTCACACTCTATTTTCTTGAGGGAGAAAAGCCATATCTTTGATCAGATTTGTTATCGGTCTGTGAACCAAAAAATGATTTAAGATATGGTTCCCTTGAGCAGTGCTGTCCAGTAGAACTCTTTGTGATAAAGGAGATGTTTCGGATCTGTGCTGCTCGCTATGGAATCACTAACCACTCATGGCTGCTGAGCGAGTGAAATATAAGACAGAGCAAGTGAGAAACTGAATTTTTAAGTTTACTTACATTAGTTAACTGAGATTTAAATTTAAATCACCACATGGGGCTGGTGGCTACTATATTGGATCATGCAGCCTAAGATGATAAAAATTTAGTAGTAGAATTTTATTTTATTATTATTATTATTATTTTGGCTGCACTGTGGTATGTGGGATCTTAGTTCCCCAACCAAGGATCAAACTTGTGCCATGTGCAGTGGAAGCACAGAGACCTAACCACTGGACCACAAGGGAGGTCCCCCATGGTAGAATTTTAGACATTATCAGAGAGGTGGCATTTCAGGGATTCTTATGGGCAGGAATTTCTTAAGGCCTCTGAAATCTGACAAACTCATCTATCCATCTACCCATCTATCCCTCTATTCATCCATTCATCCATCCTTCCATCCATTCATTCACTTATGTGCATGAACCAGCACTAGTATCTGCCGCACAAATATCATGCCTGCAGCACTGGGGGGAGAGAACACAATGATGATTAAGCGAGGTGCTTCCAGTTCATTGGGACCAGCAGGTCTGCTTGAAATGTTCAGGTGGGTCTCTTTGGGGCAACTCATATTTAAGAACCATACTGTAGTCTGAGCCTCGTGACATTTGGCAATCTTGTGAACAAGAAAACGTCTCTTCCCCTGTGGAGGCTGTTTCGTTCCAGGATCTGGGAAAGGAGTAGGATGGGGGGGATCTGCAAAGTGGAAGAGACTGGGGGTGTCTCACAGGTGCTCAGGTTGAGTTTGTAAATGGAAATTTCCTCGTTAACTTTTTACAGCTGTCGAGGCAACCTCTGGGAAACCATGGAACTTAGCATCTGGCTTTCATTGATTTTCAGACTTCTCCTCTTACATGTTATCACTAGCTCATCTACTCCCGGGGTTGTGGTAAGGATTAATTAGCTTTTGTGGATAAGGCTCTTATAGCAGCGCCTGTTGCACAGTGAAAGCTCTGGAAGCATCAGTTATTATTACTGGTAGAGTGCCCGGTAAACGTAGGAGCGGTTAGTGTTCAATACCTGTCTGTGGAATGAAGGACTGAGGTTGCCAAGTACACAACCCTAAAAAGCATCCAACAGAACCAGACAGGAATAGAAACATCAAGGGCTGTAACAGCCTTTGCTGCCTACAAAACGGCCCAGGGCCACGACCAAGGCCATCACGGTTTCTATAGGGACAAAAAAAAAGAAGGCTTCAATGATGGATTCATCAATGAGCCCATGAAGGTTTCCCATCACGGCACGGGCCATGGTTTTTCACGTGGGCATGGACCAGGCATTGCCTAAGACCCGTTCCAGCTAAGTGGATCTGAGAACATGTCACTTGTCTTTAGCGGGGCCTTTTCAATCCCAGAGACATAATGATGAAATCCATGGCTCCTCCAGCCAAAAGCGCTTCAACAGTCCACCATATGAACATAATCAGAGACTGGAATTTGGGTCCAAATGACCCATTTTGCAACAACTAAAGAATTCCCAGTTGTGTCTGTTAGTGAGCATAGAGCCCAGGGGTAGGATGGTACCCCGGGACATCTGTGAGTGAGCTGTGGAGGCACTGTTGGCTCTGTCAAGGGAGGGGTGGACCGGCATCCCCAGAAATAGACAAAACAGCCCCACGAGGTCCAGATGGCACACTGAGGAGTCTCTAAAACTTGGTCTGGGTGAATAACCTCTTTTGTGTCTGGCTGCCATGAAGCTAGACCCAGGCATAACTCTTCTCTGCTGGCTGCCCACAGCCCTCCATGTGGCCTTTGTCTGGTCCGCACAGAGCCCTTTGGCCTCCGTTTCTGTTGTTCCAATTAAAATGCCAGAATGGCTCTCCAGGTCGCCACTAATTCTGTATCCTCTTAACAGGAGGGAAGAATGGAGATTGGGCAAGTCCCCTAGCCCACATGTGAGGAAAGGATGCTGCTTCCAGGTGGGAATGGGGAGGAGGAGCAAGGTCCAGGGTAGGCGTTGCCAGAAGATGCTGGGGAATGAGGTCTTCATGCTCAAGTGGGAAGCTCAGCTGTGCAGAGAAATGTGTGGTGGCATCTCTTGGAATGACTTCAGTCTCTGAAAGAATCCTTCCAAGCTGGACATGTCTAAAGAGTGATGAGCCCAGATCCGTCTGCTCAAGCAGCAGTGAGGCATTCCTCATTCGCTCCTTCTCCGGCTGCCATAGCAACGAGTGAGGGAACTTGAGACTGGGAAATGGCCAGACCTGACTGGCTTAGCTACTTCTTGGGTAGGGAATGCCGGGAGGTTTGTTCATCTCTCTGAGCCTTGGTTTCCTTAAGTGTAAAATAGGATTCCTGAATCTATCCTGTAGAATCATTGGTGAGAGAAATGACTCTCTAGGAAAGAAGTTATATTCAGAAAAGTAGAGTTTTCATTATCATTATTTAATGTCTTTATTCAGCATTAAGACATTGAGATCTCCAGTGGATTCCACCCATCCTGGTTGTCCTCAGAGAACCTTCTTTTCACCTTTTAAACTGGACCTTCAAACAACTGGTGTGTTTGACTCCAAGAACTGCTGGTTTTAAGCCATTGTTTATGCATTCATCTTTTGCAGTGCACCTTCCTTTGCTATCTGATGCATTCTACCAAACTCTCTATTCGTCATTTAACATTCAACATTTGTTGAGTGCCTGCTCCTACACTATCTGTATGGCAGGCACATCAGTGAACAAAACGAAGATTTATACCCTGGTGGAACTACATTCTCATAGAGGGAGAGATATAGTAACTATAGTACCTAAGTAAATTATACAGTTGTTAAAAGCAGCAAGTGCTAAGAGAAAATGAAATGTAGAGCTGGGAAAGGGGGATGGAGAATGTAGTGGGAGGTGTGGGCTGCAGATAGTAACCCCACAAACAGGGTGACATTGTAGCAAAGGTGAGATGCAGATGAGGGAGTTGGCCAAGCAGAGATGAGAGAGGGGCTTTCTAGGCAAAAGGAATGATTGAACAGAATTCCAAAGCTGTTGTGTAGTGTTCAAGAATAAGAAGGAGGCAGGTGTGACTGGGACCAGGATAATGGGGTGGAGGGAACAGAAAAAGTCACTGAGATGGAGGTGGGAAAGTGCAGATCACACAGGGTTTCAGTGGCCATTGTAAGGATTTGATGTTTGAATGATGTGGAAGGATATTGCAGGGTTTTGAGCAGAGGAGAGATGAGATTTCACTTTTCAAAGGAATATTCTGGTTCTGTGTTAAGAAGAGATGGTAGGGAGGGAAGGATGGGAGTAGGGAGATCTTTTAGGAAAGCTTTGCGAGGATGTAGAGAAGAGGTGGGGCTTCCCAGGTGGCGCCAGTGGTAAAGAACCCACCTGCCAATGTGGAAAACATAAGGAATGTGGGTTTGGTCACTGGGTTGGGAATATCCCCTGGAGGAAGGCATGGCAACCCATTCTAGTGTTCTTGACTGGAGAATCCCATGGGCAGAGGGGCCTGATGGGTCCACAGGGTCACAAAGAGTTGGACACGACTGAAGCAACTTAGCACTCACACACCCCGAGGAGCGGTATGGTGGCTTTGAGCAGTGAGGGGCCAGGAAGTGGCGAGAAGTGGTCAGAATCTGGATCTGCTTGAAGGTAGAGAACCTCCAGGTCTGCTTCTCTCTTGGATGTGGGGTGTAAGAGAAAGATGTTGTAGGCACTTCCCAGGCTTTGGGCTAAGCGAGGGGAAGGATGGAGGTGCAACAACTCAGTTGGGGAGAGTTGTTGGTGGAGACAGTTTTAAGGAGGGGAGATTAGGAATCTGGGATATGTTGAGTTTGAAATGCCTGTTAGAATTCTAAGTCAAGATGCTGAGTGGGTTTTAGGCTATATAAGACTGAAATCCAGATAAAAAGGTCTGAGCTAGAAATATTGGTTTGGCCAAAAGAATTTGTAAGATTTTATGGAAAAACCGGAACGAACATTTTTGGTCAACCCAATATAAATGTGGGTGTCATCAGTATACAGTTGGTATTTAAAACCATGAGACTAGATTGCCCTGAGCCTTTCTCCTGTAATGCTTCTGCTAAGTTTGCAAACCAAACATTACCAGGAGACAAATAAGATTGCATTGATAGTAAGTTCCCAGACCTCTCTAGTTCTTTGCCCCCAGCTGATGAAGGAACCCCAACTTCTGAAAATGTTCCACTCTCATCTGGTATTTCTGGGAGTTCTCAGGCAATGCCTCATACTTCCTCAGAAATAAGTCCAACATTCCCAGCCACATTGCTATTCCATTGCCTTGTCCAAAAACATCAGCTAGCGAGCCTTGTCCAGTTCATGAGTACCACTGCTTTCTCACCCAATACCCCAGGTATCACAGCCCTCACTGGGGCTCCGTCTCTGCTCCATAGGGCGTCACCATCCTTGTACCACTGCTCTCAGAGGCCCAGAGCCTAGATGATGGTGAGGATGTGCATTTTCTCCACTCTCTGCTGACTTCTGTTTCCTGGAGATCTTGCTGCTCTATTAGTGTAGGGTCAGGCTTCTTACACTGGTATGGGGTTCCCTGATGATATGTCAGGGAGTATGAACACCACAGAATAAATATGTGTATCTTAGTGGAGCATCAGTGTTTTTCATTGGTATATAATTGAAAAAATATATATATTTAAATATTAAAAGAACAATTATATGGAAGAGTAGGATACAAAACTACCCTACAGTTTTAAGTCAAACCCAAGATACATCCATAATAGTTGTCATTTGTGACTCTGTCATAGATCTCCCCAGGAATCTCTCATCATCTTTCAGTGGATGGTTAATTATAAAATTATGAAAAGTCCTGGGACACTGTCAGGGGGTGGAAGGGGAGTGGGAGAAATAAGCTTAAAGTATTTTTAAGCTTTTAAGTCCCTTGCTTGAGCTGAATTAAACTAGCCAGGCACATACCAGAGCCCAAGGTGGCTGCCGGCTAGTAACCTCTTCTCTTTTTTCTCATTCTCTGTAGCCAGGTTTCTGGAGTCATATAGACTTGAAACCAAAGCCAGGTCAACCACAGATGATTCGAGGCTCCAGGGTAATATCCCCAATTAGCCAAAGCTGGCATCTCTCAAGGCCAGGAAGGCAGGGATGGCACTGAACTACCCAAGGAGACCTCACAATGGGATCTGATGGAAGTGTCAATCAGATGGAGGATGTTGAAGTAGGAACCTTGGGGGAGGAGATATCCAGGGGTCTCTATGGGGACATAACCAGGAAGAGAGTCCATATGTATCCCACTCCAACCAAGTGACCAACACATCCTTCACCTAGCCAGCAGTCAGGTGACCTAGGCGCAAGAGCTGTGTTCTAAGTCAGTGGTTCTAAAGGATGGTACTGATCAGAATTGTGATGCTTATTAAACATACTTATCTTTAGGCAGCTTTGCTGGTGGTTCAGACAGTAGAGAATCTGTGTTCAATACAGGAGACCCAGGTTTTACCTCTGGGTGGGGAAGATTCTCTGGAGAAGGGACTGGCAACTCGCCCAGTATTCTTACCTGGAGAATCCCATGGACAGAGGAGCCTGGCAGGCTACAGTCCTGAGGGTTGCAAAGAGTTGGACATGATTGAGCGACTAACACTTTCACTTTTCTCAGGCACCTCTCCAAGACCTCCTGAGTCAGAATCTAATAAAATACAGTTTTATAAGGGGCTTTGGGGACTTCCAGATTGTCCTCTTATTCCAAGTGTCCCATGTTGACTCTGGTTCACTCCTTGATAACCGCTGAGCATCTCTACCAGAGGATGGGCCACATGCTATGAGAGAGCACAAAACTATTTAAGACACAGGCTCTGTCCTCAAGAAACTCAAAGACAAGACAAGAAAAAAGACAAATTACAATTCATGAGTGAACTGAAAGCAATGGAATGATGGTCCTCGCCAGGCCACGCTGTTGAGAAGCCAGGGAAAGCTACACGGTGGAAGGGCTATGAGATCACAGAAAGGCTTGTGCCAGCCTTTGTCAAGGACTAGCCAAGAGAACTGCAGAATGTGACACAGACCTTGAGCAGGGATTCCAGCTGGGCTTAAAGGGAGTCAGTATCTCACTGTCTGCTGAGATGGTGAGCTGGCTGGAGCCTGGGGAGAGTTTGCTGCCTTGGGGGAGAGAGTGTTGGCAGGAGGTCTGTACATAGATGGTGAGAGCAGATATGACAGGTCCTAGAGGACAAAATGGCCTGGAAGCATGTGTTTCTCCCCTGCAGGGATCCTGGGAGGACCCCAGGCAGCATGATGGCCATCTGTGAACAGTGGGTGAGAGCAGGGAAACTTGATATTAGGTTGTGGATGTAATTCTCAGCAGGAACTTGGTGGGAGAGCTGATGTCTGGTGGTCATGGACGATCCTTTCAACTGGGAATAGGATGGACTCCTGGGGGATTCACTTGAGATCTTCCTTGTGGATTCCCAGACGTATACTTACTGGGAGGAGATATCTCTGGGAGTGGTGGGGGTGGGGATGGGGTGCATCCTGTATCAGCAGGTGAATGCAATGAAGCAGAACAATCTGAATTAAGGCTGTTAAGTACTGAGGTCTTTTGGTACCAATAAACTGATGGCATCACTGACTCAATGGACATGAGTTTGGGCAAGCTCCGGGAGATGGAGGACAGGGAAGCCTGGGGTGCTGCAGTCCCATGGGATTGCAGAGTTGGACATGACTGAGTAACTGGTCAACAACAAACTGATGAAGCTGGGAAAACTGTGCAACAGAAAATAACTAGAGTATGGGGGGGAGGGTATGAGAGGTAGGGCTAAGAGTGAGTGAAGATGTCTGTGTTTGTAGATATGGGAGTTGCCAAGGATGGCAGAAACAGCCGTCTTAACCCAGTGGTTCCTAGCGCAACATTCTTTGGTTAATTGAGAGTCTGAAAGTCCTTCTGAAAGGAGATACTTGATGGCATCCACAGTGAGTGGGGCCTGTGTGGAAACCACTGGCCCTAATCATACTGCATGTCCAAGGCACTGGGAGAGGTTGAACCCTCCTGGGAAGGCCACCATGGATTGAGGCCCTCTGGAGGCGAACAGGGAACTCAGGCCAAGACCTCAAGGACTTCCCTGTGGAGGGCTCTCTAAGAAGGTGGAACCAGCATCCCGCTGGCCTTCTGTCACCAATGGGCATTTTGGGTGCTCGCCCTAGTCATGTGTCTCTTTTGCCCAGGTTACAAATCTGCACATAACGGTATCCTTTATTCCAGACCCTCTTCCTCCCGTCTCAGGTGAGCCCCCCATCCTCTCAGGGAAGGTCTTGCGTGCCAAGGGAGCCACTCACCCAGGGGGTAGGAAGCAACCTGGTCTTCGGAGAAACATTTCAGTGCCCTTAGTGATTCCATTTCCTCTTCATCTTGCAACTGAGAGCCCAACTGGCAGCCAACCGCAACCCTCTCCCCCCCACCCCACTGAATCCTGACAGAAGCTGGAGGGCTCTGCAGTCGGTAGGTGAGATTATAAGACACTGCCTAATTTGTTCTTAGCTCCCTGAAACCTGCAGGGAAGACATTGCAGCCAGAGCTTCCTCTGAAATACAAAAAAAAAAAAAAAAAAAAGCATAAAATAAAAGGTTGTGACAGAGATTTAAATGAGAATAAAATGCCAATTAACTCAGAGGTATTGGACAAGAATCCGTGTCTCAGAAGAGTCCCAGGTTGCACTTGGTGGATCAGTTTCAATTTCCCCCAGAGCACCGAACGGCCGCACCAGGGAAGCAGACCTCAGAACAATCCAGAACTCAGTGCCAGACCCACTACTTATCACTTTAATTGACACTTACTCCATATGATGCTCATACATTCACCGAATGGGTTCAATTTAATTCGAAATGGGAATTTTTTTCTTTCTCCTATTGAAATATTTAATGCGGCAGTCTTGAAAGCTGAATAGCTTCAGCCTAGCATTCCATCACTCTTCTGCTTGGCTTTAAAGAGTGCAAAAGACCCCTCTAACCGTGAGTTATTTCGAAAATATTTTTTTTACCAACTCTGTAATTACAAAGCCTATTGATCTATACCTTTTCTTTCAGTAGGGTGATGGGATAAGGTGGGGAGAAAACAAATCCTTCTTTGCTATCTATTCTGTCGTCCTCAAAATTATATTTAACAAGCACAGATCTGTTGGAGAGAAGCCACCCTCAGAATTAGGGTAGAGATCAGGAGATCGCATAGGTTCCTACCACCGCGGAGCGCGTGTGTTTCTGCACCCCTCCCCCACATGGGGCTGCGCTAAGCTGAGCGAGGGAGGTGGCATCTTTGCAGAAGAGAAGGGTGAGATGCTCCAGATCTCGGCTGATCACAGGAAAGCAGGTGGGTTCTCCCCCGCCTGGTGTTTATTAGTGCTGACAGACGGAGTGCAAGAGCAGCGTTCACCCCGAGGTGTTACATACTGATACACTGACAGGCAATTATCTTTGGAGATAGTGTTAAAACACAATAATTAATTGGAAGAGCAAGCGAAAGAGTGGTGGCCCCAGGCCGAGGCAGAATGGCGTTTCTAAAAAACGCTCTGTGAGGCTGGTAATTTAGGCTCCATGGGTCATTTGATTTCACCACCTCCCTCTGTCCCCAAACCTTCCTAGTGCTTTGTTTTTCAAAAGCGTTAGCCCTGAATGTGTCTCAGACGTCATTAAAGTGCAGACCAACCTCCCCTAGCAACTTTCCAAAATGGTGCCTGGCAATAGAGAAAAATCACCGCTTTAGCAAAGATGTCTCACACAGCCCTGCTTTTGTGATGGCCCGTGCGGGCAGAGTGTCTTTGTTTCAAACGGAGGCTGACACATGTCTGCTTAAATAAAACATTCCCACTTCAGCTGATTTGGTGGGAACAAAAAGTTCACATGCCAAAGCATGGGCTGACCCTCACGACCCCCCAGCAACAGGGGGGAGGCCGCATTGTTGTATCCTTTTACTAACAAGCATGGAGAAGGGTGAGCTTTTCTTTTGCTTGTTTTACCATGGTGACATCCATTGACCTATATTTGATATTCTGCATAATGTACATGTGTCAGCAATCACACTTTTGATTGGGAAGGGGGAAGGAGACAAGGAAGGAAGAGAAAGATGGAGGAAGTCTTTTACAGTTTAGCAAGAACCTGAATGTATTATCAAGGATTCTTCAGTTGCAAGGGGGTAGAAACCACCTGGATTTAACTTAGGGGAAAGGGGAGCTTTATTTTTAGGACACTAGATTTCTAACAGAATCCAAGGGAAACCAGGCTTCCTGACCTCAGAAACAGGTTAGAACAAAAAGCAATTTGCTCTTCCTCCATCTCTGGTCCCTAATAAGAGCTTTATTTGCTTCTTGCTATTCAAGCTGGACCCCTTCCTTGGCCCACATGGTGATGGACAATCCCAAGCCTCAGGAATCAGGCCACATGTTGAAGGTACAACCCCACAACACGAAGAGTATCTATCTCACTTAGGCTGTCGTGTGGATACAATTCCTAAGTTCTGGACAGTGGTATTGATTGGTCTGCCTGAAGTTAGGTACCCTGTCTACCCTGAAGTTCCTAGCCTGTCTAGGCAACCTCATCTCCAAAAATATATCAGAAACTGGAGGGCCTGGTGATTCATGGGTGAGATAATATGACACTATTAGATTTGCTGCAGAGAAGGTCATGGAATTGTAAAAGTAAGAAAAATAAAATAGAAGGTTGTGATTTACTCTAGAGCAGGGTTCCCCAACCCCCGGGCCATGGACGATTACCTGTCCATGGCCTGTTAAGAACCAGGCAGTGCAGCAGGAGGTGAGCAGCAGGTGAAACCAAAACCATCCCTCCAACTTCCTATGCCCTAGTCCACGGGAAGATTGTCCTCCATGAAGCCAGTCCCTGGCGCCAAAAAGGTTTGAGACTGCTGCTCTAGGCGGTAAATGACTTTTAACAAAATGGTTTATTTGGGGGCAGTTAGGGGTTCAACTGGAGAAGGAAATGGCAACCCACTCCAGTACTCTTGCCTGGAAAATCCTATGGACAGAGGAGCCTGGTAGGCTACAGTAGTTCATGGGGTCACAAAGAGTCGGACATGACTGAGTGACTGCACTTTCACAGGGGTTCAATGGTCACAAAGAGTCGGACAGAACTTGGCCACTAAACCACAACAAAGGCTTCTCTGGTGACTCAGAGGTAAAGAATCTACCTGCCAAAGCAGGAGACACAGATTCAATCCCTAGAGAAGGAAATGGCAACCCACTCCAGTATTCTTGCTTGGGAAATCCCATGGACAGAGGAGCCTGTAGGCTGCAGTTCACAGGGTTGCAAAGAGTCGGATATGACTAATGAACTAAATAACAATAGGGGATTCAGTGGCAGGGAAGATTATCCAAAAAAGTTGTACTACAAAGAGAATAACTTATTTTTTAAACTTTTTGTTTTGTATTGGAGTATAACAACTAACAATATTGTGGTAGTTTCAGGTGGACAGCAAAGGGACCCAGCCATACATAAACACGTAACCATTCTCCCTCAACTCCCCTCCCATCCAGGCTGCCACATAACTTCAAAAAGAGTTTCCTGTGCTATACAGTAGGACATTGTTGGAGAATAACTTATTTTTTAGCTAAAGAAAGTATTGAGGGAGATTTAGTGATAACTGTGCTGAGTTATGGAGAGGAAGCTTAAAGAGCAGATATCAGAATTTAGCAGTTCTTTGCAACCTTCCCTAGACTGTATCACCCTTTCCTTCATTTTCCAGGAAAGGCATTTTATGGTTCTTTAACTTCCTGCATTTCCCTTTCTGGACAATCTACATAACCCTTTGGCATAAAAGGTTTAGGAGTCCTGAATTCTTTTGCCTTTCTTATTGCTATGAAGGAATTATCTAACTAGGATATTGTAGAAGTCATAACTCTTGAGTTATGTGTGATAGAAATCAATTCAGACTTTCTTGTTAAAAGAGGAGACATGTCACACTACACTATAACTAAGAAGTGCTTGGAGGTTCGGGCAGACATGGCCGTGTCTAGAGGAAATCAAGTGTCTTGATGAGGCTCTCTTTTACCCTCCTTATCTCGGCTGATGTCCTCTGTGTGTTGGCTCCATTCACTCCTGCTGAAGCTGATCTTTACCCCTGTGGTCAAGGAAGATGACTGCTGGCAGCCTCAGCATCAAACCTCCCTGGCACCAAGACTCAGGCAAAAAGCAGATCCAGCGGATCCTTGCAAGATTCTGATTGGCTGAGCTCGAGTCATGTGTACATCCCTGAACCAATCACTGCAACCAGGACTAGCCTGGGTCAGCTTCTACCTCTATGGAGTGGGAGAGTCTAGGGCACCACATTGTGGTACCTCCTGGACCACGTGGTGTGTGAAAGGGATAGTCCCCCCCAAAGAAAGGGCTGTGTGCACACAATATCTGACCACTGTGGGTGTTCATCTTGCCTATGACTGTTGGACATTGAAGAGGAACATTTTGGGACATTGAAGAGGCACATTTTGGGAGTGCCAAGATACTGGGACTCCAAGAATCCATCTGGCAATGTTTCCAGTGCTCATGGGCTCTTAGCATCCTGCCAGAAGATGCTAAGAGCTCAGAAGCATGTGGAATGACTAAATGGGTCTCTGATAATAAACCTCCAAGGTTAAGGTTAATAGTGGCTTTATAGGCTCTTTCCTCTGATCTCTCCTGAAAATATCCTTAGTTTTTGTCATGGGATATGGTCTGTTAGGATAATGGAAAACAGAAAAGAAGGGACTAATAGGGAACTGTGGGGGGAAATGTTTCTGTGGGAAAGATGTTTTGTTTGCTTGTGTGTGTTTCTTTTTAATTCTTTGAGATATTTGTGGATTCACAGGCCACTGTAAGAAATAATAGGGAGAGATCTTTATACCCTTTGCCCAGTTTCCCCAAGGACAAGGTGAGGCAGAGGATAAGGATTAAACAGCATCACTGACTCAATGGATTTGAATTTGAGCGAACTTGGGAAATAGTGGACAGAGAAGCCTGCGTACCGCAGTCCATGGGGTCACAAAGAGTCAGACATGACTTAGAGACTGAACAGCAACAACATAATACCTTGTATAACTACAATATGGTGTCACTACTAGGAAACTGACACCAATACAACCCATGGATCTTACTTCGATTTCACCAGTTTTACCTGCACTCATTTGAAGACTGGTTTATAATCTATATACATTTTTCTCTACAGTTACTTCTTTGAGCTGAGCTTGATGTTGATGCTCATTATGAGAGCAATATTTCCTAAATTTCTGCATCCAGATACCTTCCTATAATCCTCTGGGATCCGATTAGATCACACATTGAAGGGAGAGTGGAGATGATCTCTGTGACCAAATATGAATAGGCTGTTCGTTTCTGTAAATTACAGCAAGTTTTAGGTTCCCAACTGGCAGTGATTTGGATGTACCCAGCAGGTATAGCAACCCTGAATACTCTTTGGAAGGACTGATGCTGAAGCTGAAGCTCCAATACTTTGGCTACCTGATGCTGGGAAAGATTGAAGGCAGAAGGAGAAGAGAGCAACAGAGGATGAGATGGTTGAACAGCATTACCGATTCAATGGACATGAACTTGGGCAAACTCTGGGAGATGGTGAGGGACAGGGAAGCCTGGTGTGCTGCAGTCCATGGAGTCGTGAAGAGTTGGACATGACTTGGTGACCAAACCACAAGAGCAGGTACAGAGGAGATAGAAGGGCAGTATTTTACACTTGGCAGCAGAGCTTAGGGTAGCTTCGGAGGGAGGGAGGCTGGAGGAAGAAGACACCTAGCAAGCAAAAGTGCTACTTAAGATGAGAGGCAACCAAGGACTGAGGCAAAGTTGTGGAAATCACGAGAAAGGAATACATTGGGGAGATGCAGATGAGTCGGAGAATGGGCAGGTCTTTGCACTTGGCTGTGTGTGTAAGTGTGTGTGTTCATACCCTCTACTGATCTTTATCTGTTTCAGGACACATCCAGGAAACCTACATTGCACATATATGAGCTTTATTTCTGCACCCTTCATTTTGAAGAACTGATGGAACAGGCTGAGTGGCACGGTCTCTTCAGAGTACGAATAATCTTTTCTCTGGGTTTGGCTATATTTGGCAGAAGGTGGGGGTTGATTGGAGAGAATCAACCCGCCAAAGTGTCATTTTTGGTTCACTAGGTTTTCTAGATAATACCTCTCTTCAACTCTGGGGAGATTTTCAGGGGATCCTGCATGGGGTCAGGCGATATATCATGTGATTCTCCAAGCTCCTTCCCACTGCTAAGGGGCAGAACAGAGGCTCAGAGAAGCTGCATGGAGGCTGAGGACACATAACCACCAAGGACTGGCAGGGGGATCCTGCCCAGGTCTGCTGGTCTCCAAAGTCTGCTTCCATTGTGGGCGGGACAGGCTCCAGTCCTGCTTATCCTCCCAACCACAGAAATGTGATTGTTTTGGATAAGAACTGTGATTGTCTTTGGATCACTAAATGCGCCTGCACAGTGGTTGACATAATGAAGCTGCATCTTACATAGTTGTGGAAGGAAGGGAGGGAAGGAGGAGCAAAAGATCTTCTGAATCAGTATACTCAGATCCTGAGCATTAGGGGGCTAAATTAATTGCTTGAGTTAGGATTTAATTAGGGCTTTAAACAGCTGTGTTATCTTGAGCACCAACTGCAGATGACAGCTCATGATCCACAGTTACCTATCTGAGACGTTGCACCCATTTAAGATAAGCTTCCAGAAACTGAAGATGCACGATAAACTATATTTAAACGGCAGGAGCAATCTCTCCAAACCCTAAGCGAAAGATTGCTAATATCTCATACCTTTGGATGAGGCTGGAGATGGATAACAGAGCAGAAGCAAAACATGGTGAGACTGGGAGTCTGGAGACCGGGGGTTGGCTCTTGGTGGTTTATTAGCTGTGTACCTTGAGTAAGTTCCCCTTCCAAGTTCTCCATGGCCTCATCTGAGAAGTGGTGATTGAGGTCTCGAGGGTAAAGCGTCTGCCCGCAATGAGGGAAACCCAGGTTCGATCCCTGAGTCAGGAAGAGCCCCTGGAGAAGGAAATGGCAACCCACTCTGGTACTCTTGCCTGGAAAATCCCATGGACGGAGAAGCTTGGTAGGCTTCATGGGGTCGCAAAGAGTCGGACACAAGTGAGCAACTTCACTTTCACTTTCACTTTCCAGCTGGAAAGTGGTGCCAATGCTTGGCCATGCTGAGCTCTCAGCGTTTTGCCTGAGCTTCAAAAGGAAGAAACACCATCCAAATTCCTTCTGTTCAAAGCCGTGTGAGCTCCCTAAAGTAGCCTGTCCCATGTTCTCTTGGCCCTTTCTGGTCTCTCGCCGGCCACTCTGGGGTTTATGGCTCGAGGAGGGAGAGGCCCATGCCGACTCCCGTGTCTGTGTCTGCCTCGTGCTCACAGCTCCAAGAGAACAGACTCGCGTGGGGCAGAGTCCTCTGTGACCAGCGTCCCCCCAAGGGCAGGCAGGGAGTGGGCATCTCAGGGAAGGGAGGGTTAAGGAGTGGCTGAAATAACAAACAGGCAGGGAACAAATAAGAGCTCCTAACTCTCAGGAAAAGAAGCCCCAAACCCCAGGGAGCCCAGAAGGTCTGCCTTTTCCTGAGAACGAGTGCCCACATGCCTGAGCTCCTGTTTGCCAAGAGGTAGCACTGTGTGCAGCCTTTTCTACCCCCACCATCCTCCCCGCAGCTTCTCTGGAGCAGACAGTCATTCCATCCCATCCCACTGAGCAGGGAACACAAATGCCCAGTGCCCAGGGGCACACAGCTGGAGTCAGATCCTGACCCACCCAAGCCAGCACCATGACCGCCCCCCCCCCCCACACTGAGGGAGACAGGGCTGCGTCTTCACTGCCTCTGAACCCTTGTCTGCAGCAACAGCATCCTTTCTGCCGATGTGGCCTGGAGAGCCCCTGCCCATACCAACAATTGAGAAGAAATGATTGGGGGCTGCCCCGCACCCTTAGGGAAGAGGGAGGGGTACCTGCTTTGGAACAAGATACAGCTGGGTTCTAATTCCAGCTCTTCTACTTGTCAGCTGTGTGATCTTGGCCAAGTCCCTTAGCCTCTCTGAGTCTCTGTTTCCTCTTGTGTAAAACAGGGATAAGGCTGTCCACTGCTTGATTAGAGATCAGCCATGGAGAGTGTTTTGGGCTTCCCTCATAGCTCAGTTGGTAAAGAATCTGCCTGCAATGCAGGAGACTCGGGTTCAATTCCTGGGTTGAGAAGATCCCCTGGAGAAGGAGATGGCAACCCACTCAAGTATTCTTACCTGGAGAATCCCATGGACAGAGGAGCCTGGCCGGCTACAGTCCATGGGCTCACAAGAGTCAGTCATGACTTAGCAACTAAACCACCTAAACCACCATGGAGAGTGTTTTATACAGGGCGTGACCCCTGGCTGCTGATAAATTAAGCAGTAATGGCAACGACTGCTTGGTTCAGGACAGGTTGTTTTGACATGCCCCTCCGTAGGGTAACCATGGCATTTCACGTCTTTTTACAGACCGGGAAACTGAGGCACACAGGAGTGAAGTGGCCAGATCAAGGTGACACAGCTTACGAGGGGTAGAACTGAGATAGGGCACCCTGTGTGATTTCCCTTGGTCTTGGTGCTCTGCATTTCCCCAGATGGGGGGAGGGTCTCCTCTTGTGTCCCTGGTGCCATGTGGTTGGAGGCCCCAAGAGATCCATGGTGCTGACTCAGGCAAAGGCATCAACTTGGTGCCCTGAAGCAAGGCCCTAGGACATTTGCTGAAGTTGGCCTGACTGCTGATCCCGCCTGTGTGGGGACAGTGAGGACACTGAGCACCAGAATCAAAGCATGTGTGACATCAGGCGAGCATCTGGGGACACAGAGTCTGGTTGGGTCCCCAGGTGACAGTGGCCTGATCCTCTCTGCCCTGCGTCTGGGGGTCTGGTGAGATAAACCTCAGAATGCTGTGTCCCAGGCTCCTGGCTCCTCCCATGGAGTGGACCCCTGGCCCCGGGCAGGAGAGAGCAGTGGGCAGTGCAAAGTCAGCTCCGCAGAGGTGAGCACAGGCTCTTGGCCCAGCCCCGCCCCTCCCCCGGCATCTGCCTTCCTCTGAGTTGTTTCACAATTCTGCCCATGTGAGCCTTCAATGGCAGAGAGAATGGGATCCACCTGCTTTTAAAAGGTCTTGGTGGTCCAGTGGTTGGGACTCCACACTTCCATTGCAGGGGACTTGGTTTCTATCCCCGATCAGGGAACTAAGATCCCACAGGCCACGGGATGTGGCCAAAAAAAAAAACGGGGGGGGGGGGTTGAAATACCTGCATGACTTTCCCTGAGGCTCATTGGAATTGGAGGCTGGGGAAGCCAAGTGCACTGCCTGAGCGCCTTGGGGCTGCCCAGGGAGGGGGTCTGCAGCTCTGGTTCACTGCAGAAACAGCAGCTGCACCAGGGTGGAAAGTTCTGCCACTGACAGCTTAGCATTTTATCTTCTGATTGACCTGAGAAAAGGTCTAGGCCCAGGCTGCACCCGCAGTTAGGGTCACATCCAGGACTTGGGGCTTCCCAGAGGGATGACATTCTGACCCAACCCCCTCATTCCCCCAAAGCCTCTAGTTCTGACTTTTGGCTCCATCTGCAGATGAGGTTATGCTCAGAGGTATGGATGGGACCGGGGGGAGACATCTGTCATGTCACCATACCCATCTCCACTTTAAATGCATCCAGAGCCCCACAAGATGAACCCGGCCTCGGCCTCTTGGGAGCTCCAGGGCTTGCAATGAGGCCGGGTAACTCAGACCCACTCAGGAGTGGGGTGTCTGTCACCTCTGCCTTGTGACAGCAATGATGCCGCTCACCTTGCTTGGCCCCACCTCCTGCCCGGGGCCCCCGAGGTGTGGGGACTGGCACTGATTGAAGCCACAGCAAGCTGGGCTGGCACTGCCCATCACACCGAGCAACACCCAGCAGCTTTGAAAGCGCCTTTCTCTCCTCTCCTTCCTGATGAAAACCCTCGTGTAATCTGTTAGTGCTGCGTCTGCTGGAGCATGAATTATTCAGAGAAGTCTCTGTTCCGTTATCTCCCCTCCCCGGGGACGCCCCTACCATTGTCCGCCCTGATGGGTCATTATGCACTCTGTGAATTTAATCTTTTAGGCTATCCGGCCGCACAGAAAAAAATGTATGAATAACAATTTTCCTGTAATAACCTTCAACTAACCTTTCAACCAGAGTGAGTCATTCCAATCCCATTTTCACATCAAGAGGAGTCAGAGGCAGGCAATTACCTCTTATCTGTTGCAGGAGCTGCCCCCACCTCTGCCTCACCCTTAATTTTTGAAGGGGTGTTGAAGAATGTTATGGGAAGCCAGGGGAGGGTGTGGTAGGCGTTGGGTGTTGAGGGGTGGGCTCTGAAGTCCAGACACAAAGTCTGGGTGAGGGGTCCCGAGCCTCAGCTTCTCCCTGTGGGTGGGGGACCAGACTGCCCCATCCAGCTCCCAGGACGCTACGTCTGGCTCTCATTAGCCAGCAGCCTGATTTTCTTTTTTTTGTCTTGCCCCATAATTCCTTCCCTTGCCCCTGCAGAAAGGAAAATGACTCCTCTGCCCAGAGATTTCCCCAAAGCCTTTCCACAAATGGCAATTTCAGATCAGTTTTAGCTCCTGGTGACAGCTATGGGGTGTCATAAGAGAGGATGGGAGAGGGTGGGGGTCACATGCTCACCTAGGAGCCTGAGCATCCCCCTGCCCACCCCTGGGTTCCCACAGTGCAGAGGTATGGAAGAAACCTGGACTTTGGAGTCAAGTAACCAATTTTGAGAGCTGGCTCCTCCTGCTTTGTGACCTATGGTGAGTCACTCTCCCTCTCTGGCTCCAAGGGCAAAATGAGAATAATAATACTTTGCAGGGTTGTTTTGAAGATCAAATGGGATGCTGAAGCTGTCTATCTGGTGCAAAGCCCTGGACGTGAGTGGGTTTCTTTCCCTGGAGCTGAGGCACCCCACACCACTTTCCCCATCTCCTTTTCCTGTTCCCGAGTTCAGCTGGTCTGAGCAGTTTCCCTTCCTCCAGGCTCCTTGGCTCTGAGACAGGGTCTGATATACTCATCCACACTCAGGTCTGAGAACAGATGCTCCCAGTAGCTCAACAGACCCAAAGCGAGTGGGAGAGGGGACAATGCTCATTCCAAAGGGGCCTTGACCCACTGGGGTCCTGCGGGATCGCCTTTTGACTACAGGACTGCATCTTTTGAGTTGGCTTTTCTGGTTTGCCTCATACCAATTTTCCTTTTTGTTTTTGTTTATTAACCCAATGGGAAAAGCAAACACAGATGTGAAACTACGTCTTCAGGTCATAATTCAGAAGGTCAAAAACAGACCCTAACAAGGACCCTGTGTCCTGACTGCCCCCTGGGCTCTCAGATCATCTCCCTGCCCCTTAAAGCACTTGGTTGGCAGCAGTTGTACAGGCATGGGGGTCTCGGGCAAGGAAGGGGACACTTGATCTCCCTCAAATAACCCTATGCCAGCCAAGCTTTGGGGTCACAGACATGGTCAGGGAGCTGGTCTCGGGTTCTGATAAGCCACTCCATGGGAGGTGGGCACTCTGGGTGATCACACAGACCCTCTAGTCTTCAGGGAGACCCTCGGGAGCTGAGTGACTGGGTCTGCACAGAGATAGCAAGGGGTAACATGAGAGAAAGACAGGTGAGCAAACACTCAACAGGAGACATTTGCCATTAGTTTCCAGACTGAGCAGTTCGCCGTGGTCCTGGCAGGCTGACCCACTCTCACGGGGCAGGGACGTGCAGGCGCTGCCCATACGTGCCTCCCCGCCTGCTCCTGGACCCCACACAGGAGGCTACCCGGCGGTTCTTCCACAACCTGAATCTTGCAGGCTGGCTTTGGTGCTTTGAGAGCCTCGCATCTTCCACTTGACCTCTGTTCCTCCAGAAAATTCACTCACTTGGTCTCTGAGGACTAGAGGGAGGCAATCTGGCCCTGATCCTTCCTTCCTCTCCATTCCCTGTTGGATTCCTGTTCAGGATTTTCCTCCTGTGTCCCTCTGGTGTATTTGCCGGGCTCACAGCACAAGCCTGATGCCCCTGCAGAAGGATCTTCATGAAAAACTGGTCCTCAAGGGCTAAAAGGAAATACAGAAAAACACTCGCAATTGTTGCCGTTGGGCAATGGGGTTCTAAGTGGGTTAAGTCTTAATTTTTCCCCTACTTTTTGGTAGCTTCCAAACTTTAAAAAATGTATATGGTAAAAGTTGACAGAATTTAAGAGAATAACCTTTGTAACATGTTTCCCCTACCCACCCCCACTCCCGCCCCCAGATCTGACAGTGCTGCTCCGCGACCCATTTGACACCCAATTCTGGAGAACCTACTGAACACTGGGCACCCAGGAGCGACACAGAAGGCCAGCCTTATGACTGGCAGGCGTTGCTGTTGGTTGGTCAGTTCAGAAGCTTCTGGAAGACACCTTTGTAAAAGAATAAACCCTCCCACCTGCCAGCTGGGCCCTGCCCCTCAAGAATTCACACCTGAGGCACGGTGGCTGCAGGTGAAGCAGTTTCGCTAAGCCGTGTGAGACTCTGGGTGCAGGCAGTCATGCTTTGGGCTTTTTGGCCAGGCTGTAATGAAAAATGAAGTTCTTCTTTACACCATAAAAGCAGCCTGGGCTTCTGAACTTCCCAGGTCTCAGCCATGGTAGATGGAAGAACAGCAAGGGACCTCAAGGGAACCGACTGCCAGCCTGGGTAGGAATTGGCAACGACTGAAGACAAAGGCCGTGGTACTTGGCATATCCACGGAACCCACAGGGAGGGGGTCCATTCACTGTACAGAGCACCTGCCATTCTGGCGTAGAGGCACACGGGAAACTGCCCTGGGCCTCCTCGGAAATACTTGGCAGTGCAGGCTTCCCAGAGAGGGGCTGTGCTGTTTCACAAAGGAGGGCAGGAGAGCCAGCAGCATCTGTGATGATAGAAATGCAAGCTTGGACAGAAGGTCCACAGGCCGCTGGGCTGCAGCTTAGTGGGCCGTGGGCCTCCCTGCCCCTTCCCCTGGAGCAACTCTCTTGGCTTGAGGACCAAGGCTGACCCTGCCCCGTTTCCCCATTGTGCCTTGTTAGGGCCCTGGCCCTGGCAGTGTTTATTACACTGTGTAGCCAGGAAGGTGGAGAAGACAGAGCCTGTCCCAAGGGCGAATGTGAATGGAGGGACTGGGGCAGCAAGGAGTACCAGGGCCTCTGAGCTATTTATGAAGGAGGAAAGAAGCCAGAATAGCAGCAGCAAACACTAGGAAGAAGGCATAGCGGCTACCAGTAGGAGATGGCCTGGACTTGGGGCTAGATGGCTGCCTCAGCATCTTCACAGGCTCCCAGGAGAAAGGAGGCAACTCCCCAGGGAGCACTTTCCCAGGTCAGAGTTCTAATGCAGGTCCATCTGTGTCCGAAGCCTGCTTGCCTGATCCGTACCAAATCCCTTTCCTGTACACAAAGACGGTTCTCAGTCCCTATGCACCTGGCCTTAGCTTTGTTGATTTCTCCACTGCCCACGTAACAGTCACGTTCCTTCCCCTCCACCGTCCCAGTCACCTCCCCCTCCCCTGTCCCATTCATACCTCCACCTTTTACATTTTTTCCTGACTGCCCGCTCTCAGACCCTATGGGAACACGAGATCCTTCACCTTTTGTGCCAATTAATAAACCCTCCCATGCAGTCTCCACTGCTGGAGAGCGTGCCTTGGAATCTGGAGCAGATTCTCCTATAAGAAAACCGCACAGCAGGGCTAGGGGCAAGTGCTCTGAACTTCTGGTGCTTATGTGCTCAGATGTTTCCCATTTTGAGTGTCTATAAAAGAGCAAAATGAGCTGAAGAGCCAACATTTGTGCTACAAAAACATGTCATATCAACAACAGCAACCTTTTCCCCAGAGAAAATTAGGTTGTATATATGTGTATGTGTTTTTTCTGTTTTTTTTCCGGGGGCGGAAGTGTTGCATTTTAATGCCTGATTTTGGCACCGGGTGCAGAAAAATAGTTTTGAGATGCCAATGGCCAAATTTTCCTCCATCCCATCTCAGCAAAACTCAAGTTTATGTTTAAATTTCTTGCAACCGAGTTATATACACAGTGCATGAGGGCGGCTGTTCAAAATGTACACATTTATAGCTCCACTATATTTTTTCCCCTTTGCAAAAGAGAACTGAGACATAAACACCGCCCCCGTCTGCCTGCACACAAGGTATGTATGTATGCGACAAAAATAAATCCCCCAGGATCTCTCCAGCCAGGCTTTCGTGCACACAGGCACGACACATGTCAGTGCAGATTGCCAACAGGTGTGACTCGGAGGGAGGACACAGCCAGGGACAGGTGGGATGACTGTGCAGAGGCTGGTGGAAAGACCGCAGAGAGCATGCGCCACCCGCTCTCCCACAGCCCGGCCCGGTCCCCCTCCTAGACCAAGTGCAAGGCACAGTTGCCAGCCCAGGGCCCAAATCTGGGATTCCAGGCAGTGTTCTACCTGTAAGACTGGGCTCTGTAGGAGAGACCAGGGCACATAAATGTCATCCTGAGTTTGGGGGGTTGGAGTAGCCAATCTGTGGAAAGGCCCGATCTGTCCCTCACTGTTTAGTGATTGAGAAACCAGCTGTTGGGGACCCTGTGGAATCCACAGTGATGTGTATTGGGGTGTTCCAGAAGCATGACTTGTGTCTGAGCCCCATGAGATACGATTGTCCTCCCATCTCACAGGAGAGTACCAGAGAGGCGGCATCACTGGGCCACTGTCACACAGCCAGCTGAAAGTGGAAAGGAGCTTTGGAGCCTTTCCAGAGCAAAGGCAACAGATCCTGAAGAAAGTCTGAAGGGAATGGCGTGGGCTCAGGTCAACGAGGAACTGAGGAGGTCTTGCTTCACCCATTTGCAGACCTGAAATCCTTCTGGGGAGAGTCAGCCAGGTTTTGATAAAATTTCCTAAAGGTGGTAGAGCATGAGATTCTCGGGATATGTAAAGGGTGAAAGAGCTCTGGGCCCAAAGAAGTTTGGGAAATGCTGATTTAAACAAACATAGACTTTTCTACCTTGCAGGACTTCTCAGACCCTTTAATGTGCTAATGATCCAAGGTGTGCTGTGGGGGCATCAGTTGTAGCTTTTAGGATTTCCCAGCCCCACAGACTAGGGAAATAAGTTCACCAAGCCCTTAATAGGGCTCTGTAGACACAGCTTTGGTAAAATACTAGATTGTGACAGTGATGTGTTTAGAAAGGTGTGTTTCTTTACGGAGGACTAAAATATTATACTAATATTGGTTAAATCCTCCAGAATGCAAAGTGGTTTGCAAAATTTAGCTTTAAATCACCTGGAAGGCTCAGAGGAAAAGGGACACAGCAGAGGTAAATTTTGATCAGAAGAAGAGCAGAGGGAAGTGAAACCAGCTTACAACCAACTTGAGAAAAGCTTATTTAAATATGTTGCTGAAAAAAAACAAAAGAGGTTTCATGTTTTGGAGAAGTTAGGTTTGACACCAGGAACTCTTCAGCTGAGCTATAAAGGAGCTGACCCATTGCTCTCGGGGCCCGTGTCCCTGCAAGCAACACGTGGCCAGAGGCATCATGGCAAACATCTGTTGGCTGGGCATGGAAGGAGGGGGAACTGGAACAGGGAGCTGAATTGTTAATTTTTTTTTTAAGTTTGTACACATTTTTATGTTTATTTGTTCACCCAGAAGCCCAGGATGCACCTGCCAACTTCCCCTCCCTCAGAGGGTCCTTGGGCTCAATGTCATGGGAAGACTCTCATTTCAAGACTGTACTTTGGGGTTCACTGGGCAGAGATCAAACCTCAGGCTGAGTGACAGAGCATGCTGTCTGTGCGCTGTGGTTTTACGGGTTCCACAAAGACTCCTGCCCCCAGATGCACTTCCCAACACATTTGAAAGGAAGTAAAATTGCACCACTGGAATTTTCTTCTATCACTCAAGGATTTATTATCTGTAGTGTTATGTTGTTTTAGCAATCTCTTCCTTAGCCACACAAAATTTCTGTGTGTGATAGCTTGAAAGCAATCCTACAAATCATATTTTCAAACTTTAATCTTCTTTTTACTCATTTTTAAGATGAGAGAGATTTCTGTTTTCTTTTGAAAAAAAATATTGTGTTTTTTGAGCAGTGGGGGAATGATGCCATGATTTGAGAGCACATTTCTGCTCCATCAAAGGATTTTTATTTTGTTTTTTGTTTTTTTTTTAATGAAGTCCTAACATGCTAGCTCCCAAAGTCAGGGGCTGGATCCCTGTTGCCCGCCTGCTAGTTTAGGACTGAGGATCTAAAGCAGTGGTTACCCATCTTTTTGGCACTAGGGGCTAGTTTCTTAGAAAGCAATTTTCCCGCAGACCAGGGGAGGGGGATGGTTTCAGGAGGATTCAAGCACATCACATTCATTGTGCACTTTATTTCTGTTACTATTACATCAATTCCACCTCAGATCATCAGGCTCTAGATGCCAGAGGTTGGGGACCCCTGATAAGGGAAGTAGTTCTGCTGAACTGGACATTTGACTCCTGTCTTTCAAGAAGGAACTCTAGTGAAATGTCAGTAAACCTTAGTTCACACACAGTTCTTTCTGACAGGATTGTCCTATACTTCGTGGTACTGTCCAGAAGAACCTCGGGTGGGGGAGGTAACTTGGGGGCCCATGCCTCCCTCTGCTTCTCTGCAGCTGAGTGGCCACAGGCAAGTCTCAACCTCTCTGAACTTTACTTTTCTCACCATAAAATAGGATCCTAAAAGCTGCCTTGCTTATCTCAGGTGTCAGAAGCATTAAAGTAGCAACGGAATAAACACGCAAAATTAAGATGCCACACAAATGCCAGTTATTGTTACAGCAGCATTTAAACAATGTCAGGAAGGCCTCCTTGCCTATCTTGAAATATCTTTTGTCCAGGCTTGTCAAGGGGCTTGAAATTGGATCATTAGAAATGCATTCCCTGGGATGTTAAAGGCTTTCAGATCTTTAAGACATTTTCACTAAAATGCATTTGGGAGGCATCAATAGGAAGCCATTATCTCTGTGTCCCTGAGAGCCCGGCCAAAGAGATGGCCTTGTCCAGGCTGGCAGCAAACCAGCTGAGGGGTGGGTAGGGAGGTGATAAAGAGAAGTTGGTGTTCCAGGAAGGGGTCCCCAAGAGGGTGACAGACTAGGGGCTTCTTACCCTTGACTGTGCCCACAAACGACCTGGGGATGGAGTTAAAATGCAGATTCTGATTTAGGGGGCCTTGAGAGGGGCCTGAGGATCTACTGACACTTCTCACAAGCGTCCAGGAGATGCTGATGCTGCTAGTCCAAGGTCCACATTTGGAGTACAAGTATACTAACACCAAAAATAACTAACAGCAAGTCCAACACTCCCAAGAACACCTCTCCATTGTGAGAGGAGTGACTGAGACACGAGGATGCTGTTTGTTAATTTGAATCTGCAGTTTCATGTGGACTTGGTTAGTGAGCTGTGCTCTCAATAATTGTTAAGATGTACATGGAGGATGGGTGTTGAGACCTTGCCGGCTCCACCCTCCCACCTGGCAGTCCAGTGAGAACTAAATCTCCCTGCCTACCCTCACCCCTGCCCCACTTTCCCCTATCCGAGCTTTGTCCACCTCCCCCCAGCTCAGGTTTTCTTAAGCCTCTGGGCTCTAACCTGCCTGTGCATGTTGAGTGGTGTGTATCTATATACATATATTTCTATCTATATCAATCATTCCCTCTTCCTCTCTCCCTGCGTCTCCCTTGCCCTCTTCCTCTTCATCAAATCATTGTCTCTGTGTTTCCTCTCCTGGAGCTGGTTCCCAGAGGATGGGTGATGCATCAACTCACCAGGTGATCAGTGCTTACTCCCCTGAAGTCCTGGGCATTTTAGCACCGGATGATGAGCCCCTGAGGGAAGGCGCAGGTGTTTTGTTTGGAGCTCCATGGTGCTAACCAGGCGTGGACCAAGAGGTCTGACAGCTTTCCTGCTACTTGTAGCAGCTGCCTGTGGAGATGGGTGTGCAGGTCTCACAACAGGCAGCTCCGAGCCCCAGGAGAAGTGGACAGTGCTCCCAAACTCTGGCTTGCTTGTTTTCCCAGATACTGGAAGTTACCACTTAAGGATGAATAAGGAAGACTCCAAATGTAGACAGTGAGACCAGTCATCCATGACAACGGGAGCCCAGCTGGTTATCTGTAGATGTGTGCTTGAAGGACCTCTCCCACCTGCATGGCTGGTGTTTTCTGCAAACAGGATGACTGGGGTGTGGCTAATGCCAGGGGGAAGCCTGGGCCACCAGAAGGGAGTGAGCTTCATGGTACCTCTGAAGAGGGGGGCTAAGTGCTCCCTTTGTTCCTCCCCACTGCTGAGACACTGGTCTCCGAGCAGCCTGGGCACATGGTACCTGATGAGGGGAGACCTGCCCTTACAGGGAAGGTGCAGCTACAAATTCTTGACTTTTGGAGCTCAGTGATGGGTACATGAGGGCTCGTCATATTATCCTCTCTATTTTTGTGTAGATGGCATTTGCCAAAATAAAAAGGAAAGGGAAGGGCTTCCCTGGTGGTCCAGTGGTTGAGAATCCCTCCTGCCAATGCAGGGAACACAGGTTCGATCCCTGGTCCGGGAAAATCCCACATGCCATGAGTCAGCTAAGCCCACGTGCTGTAACGACTGAAACCTGAGCTCTAAAGCCTGTGCTCCACAATAAGAGAAGTCACCACAATGAGAAGGCCATGCACCGCAACTAGAGAAAGCCCTTGTGCAGCAATGAAGACCCAGCACAGCTAAAAATAAATTTTTTTTTAAAGGAAAGAAAAGGAGAAAGAGAGAGAAAAGAAAGAAAGATCAATACAAGCCATGTTTCCCATACGACCTTCTGATTACAATCTGACTACCCATTTTTCTGCTGGTAGAGGCGGCTCTGACCCTGGCCACATGGCCCTGGTTTACCTGGTGATTGTACTTCCCTTTGCAAATTAAGATTGTGGCATTGAAGTTTGGATCAGCACTGCTCTAAGTGTGGGATGAGGATCAGAGCTTGTGTGTGAATTGTTACCAGAATACAAGGTCATCGAGAGTGAATATTTAGAAGCTTCTGTAGCCATTGACTTTGCCCTACCATCCAAGCTCAGGGTCAGTGAATGGGTCTTGTGAACAGGGCTTGAAGGTAGTAAGTTCAAGTGGTGAATGTCATGTGGTGTGAACTGGGGCTTGATCATGCGCAGTGGGACCATACATCAGACCATGAGGGAGTGCATATTGAACTTTTAAGTAATGTGTCACAACATACAATCCTTGGGACTTCCAGTGGCATCAGTCAGTCCTTTAGAATCTAGTCAAGGATAGCCCTAATAAAGGGGCTTCCGGGTGATGCTAATGGTAAAGAATGTGCCTGCCAATTTCAAATCCTGGGTGAGACCGATACCCTGGAGAAGGAAATAGCACCCCAGTCCTGTATTCTTGCCTGGGAAACCCCTGGATAAAGGGGCCTGGCAGGCTACAGTTCATGGGGCCACAAAGAGTTGGATGCGACTGAGCAGACACTGCACAGCTGTAAAAAGATCAAATTTCTAGACCGGCAAGAAGAAGACCCTCTGCAAAGGCCCTGGTCTGGGTTGTGGATCCATTATGGGGGCCAGCCTGGGCCATCTGCCCATCCTCACACCATACCCTTACCCTGGTTACCCAATTTGTCGAAGAACAACTGATGCAGAGTCTGCAAGGGCAGGCTGCTTTCTCCAGCCAAGCCAGATCCCCGCTCTCCCTTTCTTTTTTTCGAATTAAAATGGAGATGTGCTATGGCTGCCTCTCTCAGACCCCTCTTCCTGGGAGGACCTGGCAGGGACCGAGGGGCACTCGGAAGCCCCACACAAGCTGTCAAGCCTGCTCTGGAAGGGGGTAATCTCAGGAAGGATGATTTAGAGCATGGCGTGGCAGGGCTGGAGGCGGCGAGGTAGCTGTTCCCCACGGCGCTCATTAAGCTTCCATAGATTGCATTTCCTGCCTCCCCCGCCAGCCCTCCAAAGTGCCTGTTATTAATTCATAAAAACACTGCAAGCGTGATTGAGTCCGCTGATTACTGGAGCAGGCAGACACAAGAGACGGTAAAATATTCCGTGTCTCTCTATCAAGCTCTCAGGGGCTCAGGAGGAAGAAAAAAAAAAATAAAAAAAGAGAAAAGCAACAACATGAAGAAAGGAATATGAAAAAAAAAAAAAACCTGTGTTGTGAAATATTAATCAGAGCTGTTTGCCCCTGGGGGCCAAAAATATGAGGCGGCATAATCAATGTAGCAAGAGCTGCCCAGCGACATGTCTTTGAGAAGCTGATTATTGCTGGTAAACACAGCTAAATATTCTGGATCTTTGGACTGTGCCTCTGGTGTTGCTGGAGAATCCGATTCCCTTATCATCCTTCTGCAGGTGTGGCCCCAGGGGAGCGTGGGAGGTGCTGGCGGGATATGGTTTCCTGGGCAGGGAGTCACTTGGGCCCCAGTAGGAACTGCTTCTGTTACTTTCCAAATGCTAATCAGGAAAGAGGAGAAGTAGGGTTGTGGGGGAAGATACCCAAGGAGGTTTGTGTGTGCATGGAGGCTGGGGCCACCTTCCAGAATTGGCTCTTAACAGCTAATGACCAGATGCTGATCATGCCAAGGAAGCCCCAGTTCTTGAATGGCCTTTCTGAGGGTTCCCCAAAGGAGCCCAGGTGGTTTTATGGGGAATTGGGCAGTGCACACAGGGCTCCCTAGCAAGATTGGTGTCTTTCCTACTAAACTCTGCATTGCAGAGAGTTTGGTTAGTTGACTGCAATATAAACTCACGGTATGCACATCGTTGCATCCAGGGGTTCCCACATCTACCCCACATCCCTTGAGCTCAGTGACTGGGATCTGAAACCATCATACAAACTAGAAAGGAAGGCTCACATGTCACTGTGGGCTTGAGTGAGTGTGGGGATCATTCAGACCTGGGGGTGGACCTCACCTGCTCCAAATCTGAGACTATCAGCATAGAAGTGACTTTGGGGAACAGGTATCTTCTTCATTGAGAACAGAGGCCCAGAGAGGGACAGTGACTTGCCCTAGGTCACACAGCAGAAATAGGATTCTTGATGCATAAGTCAATCACCCAGCACATCCCTTGGGGCATGAAGAAGGAGGAGCAGGGGCAAGTGATGGAGATTAGTTTGCATTAAGCCTTTAGGATTAAAGGAAGCTCCCTGTCAGCTAGAAGGAGATGGATTAAAGGTGAGTGAACCCAAAGAAAGAGACGGTGCCTCAGAATTCCTGGGTGCTAGCTTCAACCCCAAAAGTAAATTTTTTGAGAAGCTTAATTAAATCACCATCTCTGAGCCTCAGTTTCCTTATCTGAAAGGAGTTTGACTAAGTAGTGATAGCAAAGACCTCATCAAGTCCTGATGAATGATAGCAGGATTTGAAGTAAGCTGTGGCTAGGGTCTTCTCCATGAAGGACAGAGAAGTAAGGCAAGCTTGACGAATCAGTGTCTCCCTATCCAGGGACCAGAAGAGAAGCTTCCATAAAAGGACTCAGGAGGAGAATGACCCTCAGCCCCAAAGTGCTCTGAATTACTTTGTTCTTCTCTTGGTGTTTATTACAGAAGTTCAGAGCTCCATCTTTGTTCTCCATCAGTCACAACCCATGCTGGGGGAGGACCTAGGCGGGTGATGGCTAATTGCTTTGGTAAGTGGCTTAACTTAGGGAAAAAGTATTACTTCTTGGCTTCAAGAGATGGTTGTTCAAGTCAATTGGGATGATAATGGTAATTGTAACTGTCATTCATGGAATAACTACATTACTTCCAGTTATAAACCAATTCTACCCATTTTACAGAACTAGAGAGCAAGGTTCAGCAACTTGCTCCAAGTCATAGAGCTGGCCACTTGTGGAGCTAGGATGTGAACAAGGTCTCTATCAGATTCCCAAGGCCTATGACCTTCCCACTATACCTCATATTGATGTCAGAGGAAGAAGAGGAAATGGATGTTTTTTACTGCTAACTTCTGCTCAGGCCAGAAAAGTGAGCTTCAGGCTAGAAAGGAAAGAATTCCATGAGCTAGTGGTGCATCTGTGATGGAGGGAGAAGGTCAGGACCCTGAACCTAGTCCAGTCTCCTAAGGCCAGTGAGCAATGCCCTGGAACCTGAGAGTTCCTAGCAAAGAAGATCATCAAACAGCTAGTGGTGATCTTAGGAGAACCATGGGGATGAGACAGCTTGAATGGTAATAGGAGTATTATATATTCATTAGCCTACTATTGATCCAGGAAGGGATTGTAGCATAAGTGATTAAAGCCATTATTTATTAGTAATTGAAAAATGGCATGGTGATCATCAGAGCTCAAGGTGGCTTTACAATGAATAGCTGAATCAAAATAAGCCTATGCCAAAGCAGCACTCTTTGACAAGGTTACTGGAAAAGTAATCAAAAACACAATAAATGTAATAGATCTAAATTTCCATAAAGTAATTGACATGGACTCTTAGGACATCCTGAATGAAATGGAGAAATGCAGGCAGGAACCTTGGGAACCTGAGTTTAGTGTAACTCGGAGAACTTTGAATAATGCCCAATGCCTGGTCCTCAAGACACTCAGCAACATTTCCCAAATAGAGTGTCAATGTAGCAACAGCTGTGGCTGTGACTGACTGGGATCCTCACCCCAGTCAGTAACTTCCCCCATCACCTGGTATAGACTGAGAAGTCAGGTTTAATGTTAACTTGAGAATAAAATTCATTGTATAGCATAATTTTTACAAAGCCCTTCATGTACCTTTGAAATAAAGTAAAAAATAGTTGAACATCCAGAGAAAGTTCTGGAAGGATACAGAGAAAACACAATGATCGTGGGGAGGGGCCGGGATGGGCATCAAGGGGGATTCTTTCTTTGGGATGGTCATTCTGTAATGAGGATGTCATCAGACCTCATTTGTTTGAATAGGACTAGAGAAAGAAAAAGAGT
The DNA here is from genome assembly GCF_910594005.1 of Cervus elaphus. Taxonomy (NCBI): domain Eukaryota; kingdom Metazoa; phylum Chordata; class Mammalia; order Artiodactyla; family Cervidae; genus Cervus; species Cervus elaphus. Next base: position 83,435,642 of record NC_057826.1, read on the forward strand.
AATCAGGCTTAGCAAATACTTGGTAGGATTTGAGCATCAGGTATGCTTTGTTGTTCTGGTGATGTGGAAGTTTCCTTCCAACCCTTGGCTCTGTGCATCTTACCTTGGTTCCGACACTTATTCGTGATGCTGACCTTGGACACCCCCTCCCTTGCTCTGCCTCTGCTTTCTGGAACCTGGTTCCCCATCTCACAGAGAGTCGAGTTTAGGCTTGTGGTTCCCAAATAGAACTCTGATCCCAAAGTACATCAGAGTCACTTTACAAGCTTTTTAAAAACAAGAGATTTGGGGGTCACCAACTCCCAACAATGAAATAGGCGGCATCACTACCCTCTGTAGAGCAGCAAAAACAGAAGTATAAGCGGTGATAGCATACTAAGCCCCAGGCACTGAGCTCTCCCCTTTCATTCTCATGACACACTTCTCCATCAAAGGATAAGGTCACAGAGGCCTGGGGAGGTGGGGACCTGTCCAAGGTCAGGCAGCTAGGAATTGACAGAGCCACAGTTTGGATCATTTCTTATGCAATATGTTGTGGGGCCCAGGGAAGAAGGTGATGACTTTTCATAGAAGAAGGATGAGTTCGAGAAGATTTCATCCAGAGGTGACTTTTGAGCAAAGGTTAGAAGGATGAGCATGCTTTGGTCTTATAGGCAGGCCTGGCAGAAGAGGTAAGGAGCAGCCTAAGTAAGATGTGGAGCTGTGCAATTCAGGCACCTGGGAGGCAGCAAGTATGCTTCTCTGGCTCAGGATTTTGGCCCAACAGGTGGGATGGAGGCAGGGGAGGTAACAGTAACATTCATCTCCTCTGTTGGTGCTCCCTGGAGAACAGCCACTCAGGACCCCATTTGCCCGTTAGTCAACATTTCTTGACCCCCTACTGTATACTAAAGCCTGTTCTAGGCACCAAAAGTCCAAGAAACATGGAGAAGAGGTATCCCAAGAGGCTCTCAGTCAAGAGGAAGACCAGAGTATGCTTTAAAGGGCTGCCAAACAGTGATTCAGAAAAGGATGGGCAATGCAAGAAAGCAACTGAAGAGATGCCATGCTGCTTGGAGTTACCAGAAAAACAAATGGCCCAGACAGTACGGTTTGGTTGAGGTCAGGCGGGGAGAGATGCTGTAGAACCAGCAGAACCTCAGCTGAAGGGTGGGCTAATTTAGAAAAGAGGAGGGAAGCAGAGCAAGAACAGCACAGCACAAGCGAAGGTGAGGGGTCAGGAAACCTCACGTGGCCCCAGGTCCTGGCTGTGGCACAGACTCGGGTGTCTAGTCCTGCCCTGTGAAAGGGGCCTGGAGGTTTTTGTTGTGGAACTCCAAGGGGTTTTGTTGTGGAACTCCAAGATAGTTAGATGCCCTAAAGCCAGTGACCAGGCAGCTTTTAGACTGTGGTGTCTCTGGCAAATAACTGTCCCTGCAAAGGGCTCCAGGCAGCCCAGGCCCCTGGCACGAGAGCTCCTGCAGCACCAGTCTGGGCAGCTTCAGAGCCCCGTCCTCTTAAGACAGTGGCTGCCTTCTACCTGCCAGGCTGCTGGGACAACTAATGAGCTCGTGTTTATAAAGGACCCTCAGCTCCTCAGAAGGGCTCTGCAGAAGCACAAGTGGGTTATAATTGCCACTGCCGTAATTAATGAGTCCCAACTTCTTAGAGAAGATGAAGTGCATAATAGAAGAAGGGGGAAAAGAAAAACTCTGTGCATTTGAACTTGGGATTTTTTTTCTTTGTAAAGTACGCTTTGCTAAAGTATCAAATGATATTATATTCTCTCCTTTCCAAACTGAGTGGAATCCCAGGTGGGATGCCTCAATGCCAAGGGCAGAGTTTCCAAGAATAAAGGAGTGGATTGCAGGTCTTTGAAAAACACTGGGCTGGAAATCAATCCTGCCACTCCCAGTAATTCGCACAGGGAGTCTTCGTTTGTAAGAGGACAATGCTACCCACCTAACAGGTGCAGGGAGGGGCATCGCTGAGCTCAGGAAAGTGAAGCACTGGGCACACAGTTGGCATTCAGTTAATACCAATTCTATGACCTGGTAGATTCCAACCATGGAGGGGAAATAATGCCTCCTACCTGGCCTAAATTAAAAAGGAAGAAAACACATGCTTCCAAATTCCATTCTAATAAACGTAGTTATTTATAATAGATACTTCCTCATTTTTTTTCCTTTTGGTGATGGTGGGGTATTATTTCCTTAGGATAAATTCCTAGAGTTGAAAAGAAAAAGCATTCTTATGACTCTCAGGGTGCATTGTTAAAATTCTCTCCAGAGGAATTTATGCTGGGACTACCCTATTGGATAAGGATGTGTGTTTTCCCACAACTTCACCAGAACTGTGTATTATTATTTTAATGTGTGTGGAAGGGGACATGGAAGGTTTTGCAAGGTTTCCATCATGGATGTGGCAGATGGGAAGCTAGGAGTTCTTACTCAGCCTCCTGGTTTCTGCTGGTGTTGGTCATGAAGTTGTCATCTGTACTTCCATAGGGTAAAGTAGATAGATGAACAATTCCCTTCTATAAAGAAAAATAACTTAAAAAAAAAAAAACTGAACATAGATATGCCTCCTCTCATTGAAATTTTTGGAAAGAATTTGAATTATTTGGAAAAATAAACCAGAAATTAATTCCATTTATAAATAATTTGAAATTACTTGCATATATTACCTGTATGCAAATTCAATTTTAAGAAATCCTTCTAAGGGCAAAGAGCATATATTGGTACTTCAATGAGATGAAATTCCCTTTCTAAGCTTGGCGTGGTTTATTCAGCTGTCTTTAGAGGCGTCAGGCCTCTTCTTGGCTTTGGGGCTATCATGTTTTATTTACTCTCAGATGTTGGGAAATTTTTTTAAATATTTATTTTGGCTATGCTGAGTCTTAGTTGTGGCCCATGGGATCCTTAGTTGCGGCATGCAAACACTTAGCTGTGGCACATGGGAGATAGTTCCCTGACCAGGGATCAAACCCCAGCTCCCTGCATTGGGTCATGGAGACTTTGGGTTGTTCCTGTTGGCACTTGAACTGGTAAGTCAGGGTGACCATTTCCTGCTAAGTACATAGACAGAAGAAAGGCAAATATCAGACAGAGAGAGAATTGAAGCAGATGAAAAAATCAGAGGGAACTGGAGAAAGGAGATGATTAGGACCCTGAGAAAGGGGAAAAGGAAGAGAAATTCTAGGCCCAGTTTCCCTCAATGGTCCACCAGCTTTCTGCACTTGGCCCTGGGAGAGTCCCATGAATAATTACAATAAAATCTCTGCTTTACTCAAGGCCTTCAAGTAGCTTTCTGTTCCTTGCTACTAAATGATTTCTACCTAAGACACTCATCATTTTCTTAGTAACTTGACCTCATTTATTGATGTGTACAATTTTTTTTAATTGCCAAGGAAAATAATGGAAAAAAGATTAGGATGCTAATTTCTCCTATTTATTTCTTTAGCAATAGAAATTTCTAGTTATCTACCCAATATTCATTTTCCTCTTTTCATAATAGAATCCCTTTATTTTGGTGGTTCCACTATGACCAACTAAAAAGGTACATATCCCAAACTATCTTGCAGCTACCAGTGGTTGTAGGAGCTGAAAGTGGAAATCACTGGGTGAACCTCCAGGAAAGTCTCACAAAGGGGGCTGACTAGACTGACAGGTGATTTTCTTCTTTCCTTTCTCCTAGGATCTTCCTGTCTGGAACATGGGCATAATGGCTGGAGCCATTTTGTGAATAAGATGGACTCACACTTTTGGGCTGGTAGAGCAGAGAGCTGTAAGGAGCTTGGGTCCCTGATGAACTCATGAACCATGCTAAACAGTCAGCAAATGGTTCACTCTGTCCTACCTGGGCCTACCAACTCTACCTCAGGTATAGGCTGGGGAACCTCAGTACCAGCTCCTTTATTCTGACCTGTATCCAGATGCTATCTTTCCTCTCTGGGATCTATCCCAAAAGACCCCAGAAGCATCCCTTTTCATCCCATTGAATCTGCTTTCCTGGCTGCCACTCTCCTCCTTGACTAACTCCATTCTCCATCCCTGGAGACAGCCCATCCTTCCTGCTTGGCGTGTCCACCCCAAGTTGGGGGTCAGGCCAACAAGATCCTTGTGCTGAGAGCTAGAACCACATCCACAAACCCAGTTGTGAAGGTTGTTAGGCACGAATTTGGGATCCCCAAACTGATCCTAGCCCACGGCTTTCTCATGTGGCTTCCCAGATGCCCAAGCCAGTCACTTGGGAGAAAGCCTCTCTCTTACCACCCACCACCTCCCACCACACCATTCAAGGACCACCATATCCAGATGATTACAACTGCTAACCAGTCCCAAAAGGCATTACTTCTGTCTATCCTGTTGCCATTTCCTGGTCAGGCTGCTGCCCTCTCTGTCTGATTGTCCTAATTGCCCCTCCCTGAGATATCTCCCTGCAACCTTACTTGTCTCCAACCCAAGCTCCACTCTGCAGTCAGTGTGGCTTTTGCAGAACATAAATCAGATTGTCTTCCTTCTCTGCTTCATGCCTTCTAAACTCGCTGGCTTCTGGGGCTTTGTCGCCTGGTCATGCGTCAGGCTCCGTCTACTCTGACTGCCCTTCTCCCTCCCACCATCCTCAGGAATCCTCCCCTAACCTCTGGACCAGGTGGAACTTTCCTGGTGCTGGGTCTCAGCACCCCGTGTACGTCCCTCCCCAGCCCTCAGCTCTTGGTTGTCTGCTGTCGTTGTCAGGCGCCCCGCTGCTGTGCACACACCCTGGAGAGGGGCTCAGCCTGCTAGCTGTACCCTGTGCCCACCACCTGGCTGAGCCCCTGGCCCAGGGTGGGCTTCAGAAACTCTTTGTTGAGTGATAGTGGGCACAAGCCAGAGCCTGGATCCAGCAGAGAAGGCTGAAATAGTCCAGCAACTTCTGGGTCCCTCAGCCGTGACCTTGTGCTGCCTCCATCCATCTGAGACAGCAGCCCAGCCTGGGGTTAAGCGACCCTGCTGGTGAGGAAGGTGGCACGGGCACTGGGGCTTGGAGGTGCCCCCCACTGCCTGCTGGTGGCCAGGCTCTTGCCCATTGGAGGAATGGTGTCTCCTTCTGTTCCTGGAGGAAATCTGGACCTTCCCTCCTCCTTCGCCAGAAGTCAGAACCATCCCTGAAGAGCACTGGATGAGAACCTGGAGTGGCCTTGGGAGATAAATCCCCCAAATCCTGCAATCTTAAACTCAATATAAGTGACACAGACTCCCCAGGTGGGGACGTCCCAGGGTAGCAGTTCTCCAACTTGAGCGGACATCGGGATCTCCTGGAGGGCTTGTTTAAACACAGATCACAGGCTCTATCCCTGTGGTTTCTGATTTATAGGTAGAGTTGGGACGGGACTGGGGATCTGCACTTCTAGCAGGCTCCCAGGTGCTGCTGATGGTGCTGGTCAGGGGGTCACACTCAGAGGGGTTTGCCCTACTGGGACCTAGGCCAGCCATCCTGGAGCCTCTGCCACCCTTCAGAGGCAGGAGAAGTGCCCCTGGCTGGCGCTGCCTAGATGGACAGCTGTGATCAGATGCCCAGGAAAGTGATGCCACCTTGTTCACGAGGACTCTCAGCACCCCTGGTGCTCACCCCACACCCACACCCTGGCACACTCAGAGCCTGGTCTCTATTCAGCTGCCTTTGTAATCCCTTCCTAAAACCCTTGAAAAGAGGGAGAAAGATTTAAAGTCCTTACTCTGCACTATGAAAGAAATATTAAGGAATGATGTAGCCTTAAACCCTATATATGTAAATGTACTCATTTGAATAACTGCCAATTTATATGCCTCATCAAATTAGGTATTCAAATTCTAGCCTGTGTATGTACAGTTGTTCCTCTTCCTGGTTCGGGCTTAAATAGTTACTTGAAGGATGAGCTGCCGGCTTCTCTTCTGGGCCCCTGTCTCCTTAGGACTGAAAGGAATAATTAGGGATTTGTTTTCTGGAGCATAATTTGTCCCTTTGATGACTGGGCTGGCCCTCTTTTTTGTCATTTCTGTCACAGTAATACACCATCTCCTTCTGTGTGGGGGCTCCTGGAAGTATGTGTTTTTTCAATACCCCTGGGTTTCACCACACCGCAGGAGGTGCCAGGGTGTAAAATTGGATCACATCTCACAGGTGGAGAAACCAAGACTTGAGGTTACACAGCCTGCAAAACTGGAACTCCAGCCTGGGGTTTTGGATTCAAAACTCAGGCCTCTCTGTTTCGTCCTAGTCCTGGGCATATGCATTTTCTCTTTTTTAGCCCCAGAAGATCAAAATTGGTGATAATTTAAAGCTCTTTGATTCTAAGAGTTCTCTAAAAAACATAGCAAAGTCCTTTTACTCTAGTTTCTTTCTGATAACCCCTGTGGGGCAAGTAGAAACAGTTATTCTTCACCCCATCACACAGATGAGGAAACTGAGGTCTAAAGTTATAGGGCAGGTTAGAATCAGAGCAGCAACTTAGACCAGGTAATGCTCTTCCCCTGTGAGGTGAGGGCAGCTTATAAGATGACTGTTAGCATTTCTCCCAACCCTGGCTCAATGACCCCACATAGGCAGCTTAACCAATTGGAGACTGACTCTCGTGGAGTATTTACACCATGGGAATGAGCTCAACCTAACTCCAGATTCTTCTCTCACAGGGAAGATGTTCAGGAGAGAAAACAACCTTATTTTCCAGCCTGTCTTGAATCTTCATGGCTATAGCCATCGGCATCCCATTCTCATCTCTCAAGGCAGGCCAGAGATTACACAGTGGACTCCCCAGAGAGGTGACCAAGCATCCCTGACTACCTTCTTCAGAGGGACCATTCACCTGCCTATGGGCCCCCTTCCAGCTTTTGCCAGTTCCTGTGTGATCTGCAAGATTCCCAGAAAACAGTCAAGGAGCTGCCCCCATTCCAGAATTTTACACCACCTTTATACTCCGTTATCACATCTTTTTGACCTCTGGGAGCCTGAACCCCATGAGTTAGGGCATTTAGCATCTGTCTTTTCTTCCCTGTATCACAGCTTTGTAGGTAATGAATTCTTCATCTCTGGAGATAATTCAAGGTGAGGCTGAACAGACACATGGCCAAGTTGCTGCAGGTTTTTTTTTTTTTTAATTTTATTTATTTATTTTTGGCTCTGCTGAGTCTTCTTTGCCGTGGGGGCTTTTCTCTAGTTGTGGAAAGCGGGATCTACTCTCTAGTTGCGGTGCTTGGGCTTCTCATTGCGGTGGCTTCTCTTGTTGAAGAGCACGGGCTCTAGCACACAGGCTCAGTAGTTGTGGCACGCGGACTTTAGTTGTTCTCGGGAACGTGGGATCTTCCTGGATCAGGGATGGAACCTGTGCCTCCTGCATTGGCAGGTGGATTCGTTACCACTGAGGCACCAGAGAAGCCCTGCTGCAAGATTAAATTCAAGCATCATGCAGAAGGTAAGGCCAGATGTTTCAACCTGAAAAGCCACGATTGTCCTCTCTGGTCTTGACTCTTGACCTCACCTGACCTTTAGAAGCTGCTGCTCCCTCCTGCTAAGTTAAATACATGGGCCTCTTCTCTTCCAGCTTGCCCTGTGGATCATAACCCAGGACCAACATGAACTGTCTGGGTACCACTATGGAGGCTCTCCCCTGAGCTCAGAAGCTAGACAGCAAACAGGGCCACTGAAATCTCAGATTTCCCATTGACATTCCCACTGGTAGTGACTCACCTCTGAAACAGGATGCTGGCCTGAAAAAGCTGCTGTTGATTCGCTGGCATGCCCTCATCAGCCTCAAGGATGCAGCAGGCCAATTATGCAGGGAGCATCAGGCTGGGAGGGGCTGGGAGATACAGGCTCTGAAAATGCCTTTTCCTTTTCCTCTAGGTGTTGGTGTTCTCATCCTTAGGTTGTAAATACTAGGAAAGGACTTAGGATGGTTAATAATGTTAAGACCTTCCTTTTTCTGAGAACTGTGGTCCATTTCAGCTCCAACTCACCCAGTCTCAACATTGCTGGTGGTTATTTTTTTTATCATCTAATACAGAGAAATCCTCCAGCAAGAGAGACACAGAGGCATTTTAATGGAGGTGGAAGGAAACCTTTGGTGCATTTGGGGTTTATTTCTTAAGACTTACACCCCACATACTTCCTGCAAATATTCCAGGGAGTTTACAATATTCAAATGTATAATAAGGTAGCCAAAAGTAAAACCAAAAAGAGATTTCCAGAGCCATTTAGAGAATTGGGAAGAAGAACCCTTCAGGAGCCTGGAATAAGATCTGATTTACTTCTGAGACTCCTGGCAGCCAAAGCAAAATGAAGTAGTCAAAGGAAGGTAATGAATGGGTAATCTAGGGATCCTTGTAGAGGAAAATCTGACCCTTTCCTGGAGGTGGGGCCAGGCTTGATACTTCAGGGCTGGGGCTCACTGCCTCACCTTTTGCTCGATCTTCACCCAGCTCTCCCCAGCTGACAACGTCCACTAAAGCCCAGAAATTAGTCATGCCTGCTGTGTTTCCAAACCATCTTCATAAATAAACATGGGTGCCTAGGAGGAATTCCCCAAAGAAAGTTAGGAAATCAGAGTCGTGTTTATACTAAGGAGCAGGGCATGCAAATACAGCAGCTGCTTCTATCCGTAAATAGGAGAGGAGAGGGATTTAGTGGCTGTTTGCGATGATCAAGTGTGGTCTAGACCAAAATAGTCAAGTGTATTTGGGCTGGGAATTAGGTACAGATAAACATGAGGTAAGTTGCTTTAAGCAACAACTTTGCCTGGAAACATCGCGGGCAAGCTGGCCCCTTGTAGAGTAAGCATCATTTTACATGCGTTCAGGCAGGCATCCGTTGAAGAACTCTAAGGGGTAATCTTTTGTTGAAGTTTAAAAATGTCTGTCTCATGTCCATTCTCTACGCCTGTGTCTCTATTCCTGCCCTACAAATATGTTCTTCTGTACCATTTTTCTAGATTCCACTTCCAAATATATGAGTTAATATACAATATGGGAAGAAGAGGAAGGTGGGATGAATTGGGAGATTAGAATTGACATATATATACTACCATGTGAAAAACAGATAGCTAGTGGGAATATGCTGTGTGGCACAGGGAACTCTATTCAATGCTCTGTGATGACCTAGATGGGTGGGATAGGGGGATGGGAGGGAGGTTCAAAAGGGAGAGCATATATGTATACATAAAGCTGTTTGACTTTGTTGTACAGCAAAAATTAACACAACATTGTTAAGCAATTACACTCCAACAAAAATTAATAAAACAAGTCTGTCTCCTTTATCCATTTGGTACAGGCGGCTTTCTAATGGATGCTCTGCTTAAAGAGAGAATCTACAGGTTCAGCAGGAGTGCATTCGCTTCCTCACGCCTGGATGCCGTGAGTTGCTTGTGCACCCTCCCCCTCTCTGGTCTATGCGTCATCTTGTTCTCTCTCTTGAATAAATCAGCTTTCTGTTCACGCTGACCAAGTCAGCAAAGGGCCTCTAAAGGGCCTGGGAGGATCTGTGCTGCTCTCAAGGCGAAGATGAGCCTGCTGACTGCCAGCGCAGCTCCCTCAGAGACAACAGAGCCCAGAGTGACTACCAGGGCAGCAGTTCCACCCCAGGGCACTGCTGAGCCTCAATACAGGTGGGTAAGGTGAGAAATCTGCAGCCACTGGAAGGGCTCGGGTGAGCAGAATGGTAACTTCTGGAATAATTTTCAGAAGCCTGAGCTGAGCATATGGAGCCTTTCATCAGGGCCCTGAGTATGAACGCAGCCTCATCTATCCCCATTCCTGGGAGGACGTCTCACTTGGTGCAAGGTACCCAAATGTGTCCAACTTTGCCCAGGGGACTCTCTTCCTAGGATGCCTCTCCTTTCTTTCTCTAGTAGGTCTCAGTGGAGTCAAGTTTGTTCCCCAGGGGACATTTGGTGACATCTAGAGACATTTGTGGTGATCACCATTCAGTCGGGGGCAGAGTTGCTGCTGGCATCCAGAGGGAAGAGGCCAAGGATGCCGCCAAGCACCTGTTGTGCACAGGACAGCCTGCACAAGGAGGCATCCAGCCTGAAGGTCAACAGCGCCCAGGCTGAGAATTTCTAGGTAACTGGGGCTCGCCCTCCAAAACTCAGCAAGGAGCACACCAGCTGAGGAAAGGCTCCCAGCTTGCTGGGCCCAGCTGGGTTCCCAGGCCAGCAGAGAGTTGGCCACAGGAATGAATGAGAGATCAGGAATAGATTCGGTCATTCATGCCTTCTTCCTTTTCTGTGCTGCCCTTTCTTTCCCCGGTCTGAGTTGGCTCCTGGCTAGCAGTCAGGCACAGCTTTTTGCCAAGAGAGCTCTAGTTGGTCCCTTCCAGACTCAGTTTCCCCACCTGTAATAGAAGGAGCACAGACCCTTCCAGGGCTGACCTCGTTCTGACCCAAGCTCCCCCAAAGTGACAGCCGCCCTCTTCGTCAGTAGCCTGAGCGTCAACAGCTGAAGTGCAGCAAGAAGCTGAGATTAACTCCACTCCAGGAAAACCACGGGAGCCAGAGAAGCTTGTTGAAAATGCCTGCTTACTGGAATGCCTGCTAGAAATGACAATCACAGTTTAATTACTTCTCAGAGAAGAGCTTTCTCTTCAGGGCTGTGGATTTGTACCCTTCCAGCTGCTTCTTTCTTGTCATCACCATCCTCTAGGCTAGCTGATTTGCCCCAGACAGCTCCTCTTGAGTAAGAGCAGGAGCCTGAGCCCCTGCGGCAGGAGCTGGGTAGGGACTATCTGAGGCATCAGCCTGGACATCAGGTGATCTGGGGACCAGGATGGGCCTCATTGCCATGTGACCTTGCACGAGCCTCCTGATCAGTCTAGGCTTCAGTTTATCCATCTGTACAATGGGGTGATAATGCTTAGACTACCTCATAGAGTTAATAGAAAATCGATGGAAATGGAAGAACAAGACAAAGGATGTGGCTAGTATGCCTGAGACTTTATCATATACCGGGAGCCTATTGGCTCAGATGGTAAAGCATCTGCCTACAATGTGGGAGACCTGGGTTCGATCCCTGGGTTGGGAAGATCCCCTGGAGAAGAAGATGGCAGCCCACTCCAGTACTCTTACTTGGAAAATCCCATGGACGGAGGAGCCTGGTAGGCTACAGCCCACAGGGTCGCAAAGAGTCGGACATGACTGAGCGACTTCACTTCACTTTTACATGTCAATACATCATTGTGCTGTCCTTTGTGTGGATTCCTCTGTTCTACAGAGGAGGAGACTGAGGCTTAGAGATGTTGATGAATGCTCATGGTCGCGGAATTGGGATGTGAGCCCAAGTCTACCTAATGCCGAGGACCTTGTTCTCCCTTCCAGCTTGCACTGTCTCCATCACATGGACTGCCTGTAAAACCTGACAGTCCTGTCCACGTGCAAGCCTTTCCCAGAATCGCCATCCCAGAATACATTTATCCTTAATACGGGGTTAAAGTGTATGGGACTGAGGCAACCCTGGAGGAGAAGAGGAAACAGAAAGTCGTGTGAGCTGGAGGAGATGGGATTTGACCTGGTCCTTGGATGGTGGGATAGAGAGGACCAATAAGGACCTTGCAGGCAGAGAGAAGGACAAGACCTCGGGCATAGCAGCAGGGATGGGCCTGGGAGATGTAGGTGGTAGTGAGAAGAGCATCTGACTAGAGCAGGGGCCACACAGGAAATGATGGAGAAAGGCTAGCGGAGATGGGTGCACTGGGGGGATGGGCCATCTTCTCTGTCCTCAGTCTATGAAATGCCACTCTCAGATTTCTCACTCACACTCTGGGGTCGATGGCAGACTAGTTAAAAGAAAAATTCAAAAGTATAACCCTTGGAGATAATTAGCATTTTAATTGGGATCAGTGCTTCAGGTTGGAAGGAGAAGGTTTTAATGTGGCTCAGCTGGTAAAGAATCTGCCTGTAACGCGGGAGACCTGGGTTTGATCCCTAGGTTGGGAAGATCCCCTGGAGAAGGGAAAAGCTACTCCAGTATTCTGGCCTGGAGAAGTCCATGGACTGTATAGTCCATGGAGTCACAAAGAGTCGGACACGACTGAGTGACTTTCACTTCACTTTTATTTTCCAGTTAGCAGCTGGCAAGTCCAGTTGGAGCTGGGATGCTGTCACACCACAGCGATGCAGCCAGACCATCCTCTTCCTTCTTCCCCACCTTCCTGTTCAATGAACCTCACTGGAACTTCCCCTATAGCAGGCTTTCTCGTAGGTGATTTCCGCACTATATCTCATTTAATTCTCTAAAAGACCCCAGAGCTGACAGCAAGTTATTTCTATCCATCCCACTCTCAAGCTGCCCAGGGTTTCTTCAACCCCATTTGCAGATGTAGCAATTGAAGGCTAGATGGTTGAAGTTACTTGTGTGAAGTCCCACAGTTCTTACTGGCAGAAATGACACTAGTTTTCAGGTCCACTCAACTCCGTATCTGCTACTGTCTTGCTGATAGCCCTTGGTCTGATGGAAAGAAGAAAAGGAAGGTCCATGCCCACCTTCATCAGACCTCAGTTTGGAGTCTCAGTTGGTCAGAATTGCCATGAATCCCCCTTGGCCTGGAGAGCAAGGAAATTGACCAAAAAGCCAATTCCAGTCAATCGCAGTTTCTCACTTTAAAGACTACATTGATTTTAAAAGTATTAACCATTTCACATGGAAATCATTCTAAAACATCGTTCTTTCCTGCTCTAACAAGTGGCATTTGGGGGACCCAATGTGTTAGTTTATAGAGATGGAGGTACCTGGAATGTGAAGGGCTTTGTTTTCTGACCTTGTTCTGCTTGGGTGGGCAAAGTCCATGACTCACCTGCTGGATTAATAATAACCATAATAATATAAAAATAATAACAACAATAATAATAATTGGAAGGGTAAAGTAACAAAAATTGTACCTATCTTGAGGACCGCTGGCTAACTTGGATGTGTTGGATTACCTAGAAGCAGCCACTGAACAGTCCCCAAAATGCTGGTTGATGAAACTGCGCATCATTTACCCACAAAATAAACAAACTGGGGATGGGGTTGGTGCTTATGCTTTTTGTTCAGTTTGCAGTCAGTCAAGAAGCCCCCAGTGAGAGACCTTCCTGAGTCTCACCTCTGATGATTTCCAAGCTGCCCAATAAACACCCTTCTTGTCTAGGCTCTCCCTTTGGGTACAAGTTTAGAGAGACTTTCAGGAGAGGGGTATCTACCCTAGCTAGAAGCAGAACCATGGCCCAGGCTATCCCAGGCCACAACCCCTCCCAGGGCTTTGCTACTGGAACAGATGTGAAGGTAGGGAAGGTCCAAGAGCATCTTTGCCCACACCTCCTGCAGCCTGACGCCCAGGACACACTGGTTATTTCCCAGACTGGTTCCCCTCTGTGAGCTCCCTACCATCCCACTAACAAGGGCCCTGCCTCACCAAGTGGTCCAGGGTTATTTGTGGTTTGCAACTAATATTTCTGAATCAAATGTTGCTGTGTCCTCCCTTGCCACTGGCTATGCTGGTGCTTTTTTGACCTGCCATTAGCATCCTGCCCTTCAAAAGCCCTCCCCTCCTGACCTGAGTTACTCTAATGGGCGGTCTGAAATGCAGTACTTGGGTGCAGTCTCAAAAACGACAGAATGATCTTGTTTTGTTTCCAGGCAAACCATTCAACATCACAGTAATCCAAGTCTATGCCCCAACCACTGAAGCTGAAGGAGCTGTTAACTGCTTTTATGAAAACATACAAGAAGTTCTAGAACTAACACCAAAAAATGATGTCCTTTTCATCATAGGAGATTGCAATGCCAAAGTAGAAAGTCAAGAGATACCCGGAACAACAGACAAGTCTGGCCTCAGAGTACAAAATGAAGCAGGGCAAAGGCTAGCAGAGTTTTGTCAAGAGAACACACTGATCATAGTAAATACCCTTTCCCAACAACCAAAGACGACTCTACACCTGGACATCACCAGATGGTCAATATTGAAGTCAGATTGATTGTGTTGTTTGCAGCCAGAAATGGAGAAGTTCTATACAGTCAGCAAAAGCAGGACCTGAAGCTGACTGTGGCTCAGATCATCAGCTCCTTATTGCAAAATTCAGGCTTAAATTGAAGAAAGTAGGGAAAATCCCTAGGTCATTTAGGTATGACCTAAATCAAATCCCTTACGAATATACAGTAGAGGTGACAAATAGATTCAAGGGATTCGATCTGGTAGACAGAGTGCCTGAAAAACTATGGACAGAGGTTTGTAGCATTGTACAGGAGGCAGTGACCAAAACAATCCCAAAGAAAAAGAAACACAAGAAGGCAAAGTGATTGTCTGAGGAGGTTTTACAAATAGCTGGGGAAAGAGAAATAAAAGGCAACAGAGAAAGGGAAAGATATACCCAGCTGAATGCAGAGTTCCAGAGAATTGTAAGGAGAGATAAAAAGACCTTCTTAAATGAACAGTGCAAAGAAATACAGGAAAACAATAGAATGGGAAAGACTTGAGATATCTTCAAGAAAACTGGAGATATCAAGGGAATATTTCATGCAAGGATGGGCACGATGAAGGACAGAAATGGTAAGAACTTGACAGAAGCAGAAGACATTAAGAAGAGGTGGCAAGAATGCACAGAAAAACTATATTAAAAAGTCTTAATGACTCGGATAACTACAATGGTGTGGTCACTCACCTAGAGCCAGATATCCTGGAGTGTGAAGTCAAATGGGCCTTAGGAAGAATTACTACCAACAAAGCTAGTGGAGGTGATGGAATTCCAGCAGAGCTATTTCGAATTCTAAAAGATGATACTGTTAAAATTTTGTACTCAACATGTCAGCAAATTTGGAAAACTCAACAGTAGCCACAGGACTGGGAAAGGTCAGTTTTCATTCCAATCCTGAAGAATCACAATGCTAAAAAATGTTCAAGTTACCATACAATTGTACTCACTTCACATGTTAGCAAGGTTACGCTCAAAGTCATTCAAGCTAGGTTTCGGCACTATGTGAACTGAGAACTTCCAGATGTACAATCTGGGTTTAGAAAAGACAGAGGAACCAGAGATCAAATTGCCAACATTTGTTGGATCACGGAAAAAGCAAAGGGTTTCCAGAAAAACACCTACTTCTAGTTCATTGACTATGCTAAAGACTTTGACTGTGTAGATCACAACAAACTGGAAAATTCTTAAAGAGACGGGAATACCAGACTGCCTTACCTGTCTCCTGAGAAACCTGTATGAGGGTTAAAAAGCAAGAATTAGAACTGACCATGGAAAAACTGACTAGTTCAAAATTGGAAAAGGAGTACAACAAGACTATATATTGTCATCCTGCTTATTTAACTTATATGCAGAGTGCATCATGTGAAATGCTAGGCTGGATGAATCCCAAGCTGGAATCAAGATTGCTGGGAGAAGTATCCACAACCTCAGATATGCAGATAATGCCACTCTAATGGAAGAAAGTGAAGAGGAACTAAAGGGTCTCTTGATAAGGGTGAACAAGGAGAGTGAAAAAGCTGGCTTAAAACTCAACATTCAAAAAACTAAGATCATGGCATCTTGTCCCATCACTTCATGGTGAATAGATGGGGAAAAAATGGAAACGATGACAGATTTTATTTTCTTGGGCTCCAAAATCACTGTGAATGGCGACTACAGCCATGAATTTAAAAACACTTGTTCTTTGGAAGGAAAGCTATGACAAATCCAGACAATGTACTAAAACGCAGAGATATCACTTTGCTGACAAAGGTCCATATAGTCAAAGCTATGGTTTTTCCAGTAGTCATGTATGGACGTGAGAGTTGGACCATAAAGAAGGCTGAGCACCAAAGAATTGATGCTTTCAAACTGTGATGCTGATGACCCTCTTTTTTTTGAAGCTTGAAAGATCATCTTTATTGACAAAGAAGTCTAATTGTTTTCTTTTTAAGTTTATTTATTTTAACTGGAGGACAATTGCAATATTGTGGTGGTTTTTGCCATATGTCAATATGAATAGGCCATAGGTACATATATGTCCCTTCTATCCTGAAACCCCTCCATCCTAAATCCCCATCCCACCTCCCTCTCCACCCATCCCTCCAGGTTGCCACAGAGCACCAGCTTTGGGTGCCCTATGTCACACATCAAGCTCACACTGACTAACTACTTTACACATGGTAATGTATATGTCTCCATGCTATTCTCTCAACTCAATCCCACCCTCTACTTGGAGAAACTCTTGAGAGTCCCTTAAACTGCAAGGAGACCAAATTGATCAGTCCTAAAGGAAATCAACCCTGAATATTCATTGGAAGGATTGATGTTGAAGCTGAAGCTCCAATACTTTGGCCGCCTAATGTGGCCAGTTCATTGGAAAAGAGCGGGGAAGGAAAGATTGAGTGCAGGATGAGAAGGGCCAGCAGAGGATGAAATGGTTGGATGGCATCATTGACTCAACTGACATGAGTTTGAGCAAACTCCAGGAGATGGGGATACCAGACCAGGACAGGGAAGCCTGTCATGCTGCAGTCCATGGCGTTGCACAGTGTCGGACGTGACTTGGCAACTGAATAACAGCAGCGGGCCATAAGATCAACAAACCTTCGACTAGCTCATTAGAGGCATGTGCAAAGTAAGAGTCCAAGGGACGCAAACAGGGCATGGAATCAGCTACATCATCCATTAAGACTTATTCATCAGCTCCTACCATGTGCCAAGGTTAGTACCAGCAGCAGAGGGAAGCTCTGTGGCTTCCCGGTCAATGCCGACCACCCAAGCCCCGGGAGCTCTCCATGAAGAGGACTGAGGTTTGAAATAGTGGTCCCTGCAGGGCCCTTTGATCTGGAGCCCAAGTGCAATTTACCAGACATTTTAATAGCCTTTTATCTTTACAACAGGAAGCTGGGTTACGACCAAGGGTCTCTCACATGTGGATGCTAGGCTGGTTTGGAACAGAAGCTCCATCTAGAAAGAGAAACACACACTAGACGGCACACGGTTTATGTGTTTCTCTATTTAACAGGCGGTTTTTGAACTCCTTCTCTGTGCCAGGTCAAGTGTGGACACTTTAAATGATCCTCATAACTTCTACAGTGAAAGCTCCCGGGCAAGGACAAGGCATCCAGCAAGGGCCCCAGATCTGACTGGAGCCTCCCCTGTCTGGCTAGAAACTCCGCTTTGCACAGAAGGTGCCTGGCTCCTTTTTAGCTCTGAAATTCTATGACCAGTCTGTTCAATGTGCTTCAGCACACTGGCCACCGCAGCCACAACTCTCCAAACACTGCTCAGAGCTAAGGTCAGCATCAAGAAGAAACATATTTTGTCCTTCTTCTGCCTCCCATCTTCACCAGTTCCATTTTCAGTTCCTGACAAGAAGTAGGCTTGGGTCTTCTTCCATGGTGGTGTGGGGTTGGGGACTCTGTGTTTCCAGCATGGGCAGGGATGCGCTGGGTGGAAGGAAAGAAGAGAGCTGTCTTTGAAAAGGGAGGCTTTGTGGGGCCGTGTTGGACCGAAAGGGATGCCCTACAATAGCAGAGTGCTGGCTTCACAGCCTATTTCTGGACAAAGGGGGAGGATGGAGCAGTGTCCTCCCCTGTACTCAAATCTGCTCTGTCCTTAGACCTGGGAAATGGGTCAATGGCCTTCTCTGGCTGTGATCCACCCTGGAGGCAAGCAGGCTACAAGGCAAAGGGGCCATGCTCATTGCAAGCTGATGGCCCCCTCCTTCCAGGACCCCACAGTTCCCTGTCCAAATAGCCCTGACTGTGCTCTGGAATCTGAATAATTTCTTTTCTGGCGTCCTTCTCCCCTGAGGTCTGACCACACTGCCAGTGTAGGCCCAAGAGGTGATCTGGTTTTGGGGGTCTATTTAGGAAGAGGAGGGTTGATGGCAAGCAGAGAAATCACAGGTATAGCTGCAAGGCTTCTCACAGTGTGGCTGCTGCTGCTGCTAAGTCACTTCAGTCGTGTCCAACTCTATGCGACCCCATAGACGGCAGCCCACCAGGCTCCCCCATCCCTGGGATTCTCCAGGTAAGAACACTGGAGTGGGTTGCCATTTCCTTCTCCAATGCATGAAAGTGAAAAGTGAAAGTGAAGTCACTCAGTCGTGTCCGACTCTTTAGCGACCCCATGGACTGCAGCCCACCAGGCTCTTCCGTCCATGGGATTTTCCAGGCAAGAGCACTGGAGCAGGTTGCCATTGCCTTCTCCGTCTCACGGTGTGGGGCTGGTGCAAGAAGCAGGTAAGACTATCCTTTCTATTCTTGCTCTGGGCGCTGCAAACGTTAGGGGTCTCCCATCCCGATACAAAGGACAGGAGGGTGGCAGAAGATGCCTTAGCATCCCTGCTGACTATCAACATACTGACTGCTCCATTTTGATCAATTCATTAAACCAGACTTTTGAAATATTCCAGCTTAAAGTAGACTTTTTTAATAATAATAATAAAAAAAAAAACCTTCACAGATCAGGGACTCAACCGTTGACAGAGGACTGGTCCTGTGGGGAGCTGGCCACCTGGAGCTCGGATCTGCTTGGGGAGGATGGCAGTGTGCAAGGAAGGGCATGAGGGACAAGGCGTCATTTAAAGAGAAGTGCAGACTTGTTCATGGAGATCTCAATGCCAGGGGTCAGAGGCTTCCCTGAGGGAGGGAGACAAAGTTACAGATGGGTAAACCAAGGCCCTGGAGAAGGAAATGGCAACCCACTCCAGTATTCTTGCCTGGAAAACCCCATGGATAGAGGAGCCTGGCAGGCTATAGCTCACGGGGTCCCAAAGAATCGGACGTGACTGGGCGACTGAGCACAAACCAGGGCCCAAAGGTAATATGTGTATTAAGCTTAGTGTGACTGTCACGATGAAGTGTCAGTTTTCTCAGCTCTGAGCTCAGTGGGCTGGTGGGCACCCTTCACGGCCTAGTTTTCATGTTTGTGTAAGAGTGTCACACGCCAGCCTGTCTGCACAGAAAGCTCACAATTCACACCCATCATTAGATGCTTGGCTGTACATGCATGCGCGTGCACACACACACACACACACACCTGCTTCTAGACACAGACACAGACACCTGCTTCTAGTCTGAATGTGATGATAAGCCTGAATGGCAAAGCAGACGCCGGGACCTGCCTGCGAGGCATTCGGAAGAAAACAAGACCCGCCGGCCAGTTACCAGGAGTTCTCACTGCAGCTTTGAAATCTGAGTCTGGGCTCCCAGCCCTGCCCGCCTGCGGTTTTCCTCCTTGGGCCTCCCCAAGGGAAGCAGGCCCTGCCTGTGAGCTGGATTTGATCAAAGCCTCCACAAACCTGAGCTGAAGCCACAACTCCCGGCATTATTAAAGTGTTTAATAACTTTGCACGACCCCTCCCTCACCAAGGCCCTGAAAGGCCGCCTCTTCCTCCTCCATCTTCCCTCTGCCTTTTCATAAGGGGAGAAGGGCCCTGGGGGCAGGGGGAGGGCAGTGGTTGGTTGTGGGGGATCCGATTTCCCTCACCGAGTTCACAACCATAATCGCCATGTTCATAATTTCCATGTTCTGGAAAGCTCCTTACAGGAATAACAAACGCCCTAATTACCATGCTTGCGGCCCTTAACGTCATTTTAAGCATGCTGTTCTGTTTCAGTCACCCCGAAACGCGGCTGAGAAGCTGCCAGGAGAGCTTCCTGTGTGCAGAGCGTGTCTCTGGCCTGCCTGGATCCCAAGGTTTCAATCTTATCTGGCAGGCAGAGTAATTTGAAATTTAATCATCTTTTCCCCCCAAGTGAGAATACCTTGGTATTGCTTTTATAGAGGAAAGAACAGGCTCAGAAATCAATCTCCGAAATTTGGGGGTGGAGGTGGGGGAAGGGGGTCCATCCAGGGCTGCCTCATTAGGGGTTTCTGTTCTTGGGACGATCACTGTGACGCTTTCCAGCTGGAGCCAGCGGGCATCCGCAAGCTGGGATGCTGGTGGGCAGGCCCTGACAGGATCCTTCTGTCTTAGAACTCTCTCCTCCACCAGACTTTCCTATGCTCAGAATTCACAGGGAAAGTTCCCACCCACCCCGCCCCCGCCCTTTTTGAAAGGTGATTGCCTTGGAGAGAGAGTCTAGCATGCCAGATTAACTGGCAGCATCTCAGGGGTGCCGCCTAGTACTCAGGGTCTCCAAATGGTCAATGAAGGTCCTTTAACAGCCAGCCCGCAGCCAAGTGAGAGAACAAGGATGTAGGAAGCTTGGGATCTAACCAGATTCTGTCCGTGGATCATGGAGGACAAAGAAGGTTTGAACATATAGAGCCAGAAGCTAGTCTAAGGTAAATTCTGCCTGTCATCAGCTGTGTACACTTCTAAGTGGAGAATCTGGTTCTCATCACGTCTGGTCAAAACGGAAGTTCCTTCCTGTCTGGAATATCCTTGATAATCCCATGTATACAATTATGAACACACGATACACTGACAGCTCATCTGTGCGGGAAATCGGGTAGAGGTTTTTCCCAAATTTGGCCACAGTCTGAAAATTTAAATTACCTAATAGCAACAAGTTATGAAGCCAGGAGAAATTTCTCTAAGTGATCAACAATAATAATAAAAATCCAGTTGACAATATCTATAGAAAATGATACAACCGTTAACATGTGAAGAGGGGATTGAAGAATATGTAGGAAAAAAATATCTTTAAGGCATGTCAGGCAGTCAACTGTTAAATATTGTGAGGTTTTTTCCCCGGAGTTTTTTCATATTTGTGGGTATTTATTGACTTTCTAAGATGTGATTTGTGATTTGTTGTGATTTCTCATTCTAAATAACACTCATTCTGATACCTAACTTTGTATTTGGAACTTGATATTCTTTTTCTTCCTGAACAGAGCAGCTGAGTCCTATTGGCAGGTTGGGTGTGGGTGCAAGAGAAGGGTACTCAATGCTGACTTCAGGATTTTATCTTTCCAATGTTTAGGTAGCTTAAAAAAGAAAAAAAAAAAACCCTTACTTTCTGGAATGATGAGAATAACTGAGTTTTTGCTTAGCGAAGGAAGCATCCTGCCCCTTATGTTGACTTCCTGTTACATCTACATTTGGAATGCCACTGGTCTGTGAAACCTCAAGCCAAGGCTAGGCAATGTGGTGACTGACAGGACTCCCCAGGAATGAGACCTGCAAAAGCATCCTGGGACAGGAGGGCTGGGGAAACAGCTGACTCTAAGAAGAGCTGGAGACTCAGCTGAGCCGTGGAGGGGCCTGGAGCTGAGAACTGGGACAGAGTCAGGACTGCTTCCCAAAGGCTGGCTCTGCCTGTCTCGGGGTTCCCATCCCTCATGACCCCCAGACTGATGTCTTCCCCAGCAGGTCTAATCCCCACTTTCTTTTCTTTGTTTTTGCCGTTCAGTCGCTAAGTCATGTCTGACTCTTTGCAGCCCCATGGACTGCAGCATACCAGGCTTCCCTGTCCTTCACTGTCTCCTGGAGCTTGCTCAAACTCATGTCCATTGAGTCAGTGATGCTCTCTAACCATCTCATCCTCTGTCACCCCCTTCTTGTTTGCCTTCAATTTCTCCCAGCATCAGGGTCTTTTCCAATGAGTCGACTCAGCATCAGGTGGCCAAAGTATTGGAGTTTCAGCTTCAGCATCAGTCCTTCCAATGAACACCCAGGACTGATCTCCTTTAGGATGGACTGGTTGGATTTCCTTGCAGTTCAAGGGACTCTCAAGAGTCTTCTCCAACACCACAGTTCAGAAGCATCTATTCTTTGGCACTCAACTTTCTTTATAGTCCAACTCTCACATCCATACATGACCACTGGAAAAGGCATAGCTTTCACTACACAGACCTTTTTCTTAAATTCAGAACTATAGCTTTGACTTAAAAAAATTTACTTGGCTGTGTCAGGTCTTAGTCACAGCAGATGGCATCGTCTTTGCATCATGTGGGATCTTCTTTTGGGGACACGGACTCTATTTGTGGCACATGGACTTAGTTGCTCCTCAGCATGTGGGATCTTACTTCCCCAACCAGGGATTGAACCTGTGTCCCCTGCCTTGCAAGGTAGATTCTTAACCACTGGACCACCAGGGTAGTCCCCTGACCCCCACACCTCTCCCCTCCAGGCTCCCAGCTGGTTGTGGTTCAAATACTCCAGGGCTTCTGTTGCTCACATTGTGTCTCCCTGTTGCCCAAATGCCTTTCATGTCTTCTCAGCATCTTCGCGCGGTCAAAGTGGTCCCTGCTCACCCCTGGTCTCCTTGTCACTCCAGACCTCATCTTGGCTGATGCTGATTCATATCACCACCTATGCCTATGTGCACTGACAGATGGGAGTGAGTGGCAAAGGCATGAGAAACCCCCTGTAACAGCAGGCCACACTCCTGAAACCTGGGGAATCAGCAGCTACGTCCATTACACCTGTAACACCTCGGCTAATCAAGTTCGCTCTACTTGTTACTACAAGAACCTGGATGTCCTCCAAGCTGCACGGAGCCTAAACAAGACACTTGCCTGAGTTGTTTTTTTTTTTTTTTTTAGAAACTCAGAGTCAGCTGTGTCCAGTTTGAGTGAGAGCAATTAAGATTGGTTGGGACCATGGACCCTCCAACTGGGCATGTGCAAGAGTCCTCTCCATGACCTTTTCATATCAGAGTATGCAAAGCCCACCCTCAGATCATGCTCACCACCATCTTCTGAATGTGGACACCTGTAGCCTAGTTACACCTGCACAGAACTACGATTACCTCACCTTTTTCTTATTTCCAATCACCTGTCCCCACGCCCCCCCCGCCCCTGCACTCCTCATGCCTAAGACCACCCCACTCCCTCATCTCATAAATACCCCTGGCCTTCTGGGAGGCGGCCTGAGATTTGCTCTTCTGCCTTCTCGCTTCTGTGTCTCCTAAGCAAACCCCTTCTCTGTTCTAAGTCTCAGTGTTTCAGTACTCAGCAGCTTGTAGGGAAATGAACTTAATCACCCTCTGAACTCATTCCTTTCACCTAACAAGAGAATCAACTGTTAGGCCACTTTGGGAGACAAACTCGGCCTCTTTAAAAATTCATCCTTAGTTGCTTGTAACTTTTCTTGCCTCTCAGGCATGTGGGCAGCTGCCAAAGATGCCTGCTGACCTTCACTGGCGCCACCCCGTAGATGAACCTGGAATGATGTCATTGCCGCTGTAGCGGTGACACGGTGCTGCGGGTCCCTCGGCACACGCCTTTGATCTTGGCAAAGCTGGTCCTCCGCCTTCAGACCCTCCCTGCGTGGGAGAAAGCAAATTAGAATCTAGCCATTAAATGGGATGGTGTTCATTTCTGTGTCCTGCTGCTCTAAGCACTGGAGTATTGGCCTCCGTAATCCTCCCAACAACACTGATGATCCCCAGTTGAGAGAGGGAACATGGAGAACAGCTCCCATTTGCTGGAAGTAGTCTTGGCGTCATACCAGCTACTGGTTTATTCACCTGGGTTGACGGTGGGGTCTACGCCCACAGGGAAGACACAAGAAATGCCGTGCTCCTCTCCATCTTCTTAAATCTGGGTCAGAAATCTGTCATCCCGGGTGGAAATCCTTGTTATCTACCCTTCCCTCACCCCACCAGGGAGCCTTGGGTTCCAGGAGGTTTTGTGTGGCCAGGGCAGGCATCTCCCATGTCCTAGGCTGGGTGAGCTCCTATGACCCTGGCACCCAGACACTTTCTTCCCCCAGGCTACGTGACGGGCAGGGGTCCTTGCCGGCGGGCAGCCCTGACCCAGGGCCCAACCTCGTGTGTGTTGCCCAGGCCCACACCTTCTGGGTCCGCCGTCTGAGAGCTGGAGGGAGGTGCTCATGACCTGGGGACACATCCCCACATGGGGTGACTCCACTCAGGTTCCCCTTGTTACTCTCGGAACCAAGCCCTTCTCATTGTCCCTCGCAGAGAACCTGGGTTAGACGGGGGAAACAAGCCGCTGGAGAATAGACCAAAGTTACTGTGATATGTGATATTACACGTGTGTTATCTCATTTTTCACGCCCACTGAAACCCTCTAAGGTGAATAGCATCTCCACAGACGAAAAAACTGAGCTCAAAACTTAAGTGACTTACCCCTGTGATAGTCTAAAACGTTGAAGTCTCCCGTCTTGTTAAGGGTAGAGCTGGAGCTGAATTCAGGTCTGCCTTGATCACGCCTCAACAACTCCTCCAGGTTCTACGTTTGTTTGTTTTTTTAAAAAAAAAATTGTCTAACCCTGAGAAAAAACCCCCCGGAGAAGGCTTCCCTCACCCCCCATTCCGGCCAGGGCTGCCTCCGGGAGGTCTGTATGGGCCTGCCAGAACCACTTCCCCACCCATGTTCCATGCAGATGCATGGTCTCCCTCCTGCCTCTGAGAAAGAATGGCGTCAAAAGCTGGAATCCACTGATTTCACTGAAAAACAGGGTCACCTGAGTCCAGCTCCCAGCCTTGCTGTAGCGGAGGGCTGCCCCACTGGCTTTCAGGGCATGAAGGTCGGCCCTCCCATGTGAGGGATGCTCTGGGAGGGGGCAGTGGGCACAGTCTGGGGCCCCAAGGGGGAGGCAGGAAAGGGGTGGATCCAGGAGCCACTGTGGGACCTCGGCTAAACAGGGTGGGGGGCGGGAAGCCGTTCCCCTGAGCTTCCAGACTGTGACTGCTTCTCCCCACTACATTCTCTTTGCAGTTTAAACGAGCAGATGTTTTGAGTCTGAACTCTGAAGAGTTGGGTTGTGGTGGCAGCAAACCTACTTCAAATTAAATGGAAGGGCTAAGGAGACAGCATAAAAAGCTGGGGGACCCTCTGGCTGAGGAAGGGCCGCCTGCCTTCATCGTGCCCCAGCTAGGCTCTGACCAGATGCTCGTGGGGCCTGAGGCACTTCTTTTAATTTGGAGACAAAGCTAGGAGAAACATAGCTGTGTCAGGAGGAGGCTGGGCAAGACGACCTCAGGGGTCCATGGAAACTCCCGGGCGCCCCCCCCCCCACCCAGTATGTGAGGGTGCAGGAAGTCAGCTTGCCTGAAGGCAAAAAGGGCTCATGTGAGAGTGAGTGGCTACAGGCTCAGGTTTGCAATGAGGACCGTTGGAGACCTGGAATTTTACATCTGGGTGAAAAATCTTCTTTAACCAGAAGAGGGAAGGGGTCTTGCCCAAGGTCACGGGGTGCTTTAGTAATGCCAGGGCCTGCTGTGTCCCCCGAGGCCCCTCTAACTGGGGGGGAGCAGTTCATAAACTAAAACAAGAGCACGGGCGCTGCCGGAGGAAACCAGGAGCGTGGTGAGGATGAAAGGCGGGGGCTTTGAACTCGGGGGGACAGAGGAAGCGGAGCAGCCAGAAAAGCGGACATAAGGCCATCGCTTCGCAGGTGCCTGTCAAGCCGACTCTGTGCCCTCAAGAGGGAGACTGAAGTCTGAGAAATCCTAGGGAGGCTACAGAGTGAGGTTGGTGACTAGAAGGGGGGGCATTTTCAATCGGTCCAGGGCAAACGTGAGGGGTGGGCTCTGAGTTAAGCCCAGGCCTGTCCCGCCCTCTTGCTGATGAGGACATGGTAGCCTTGAGAAAGCAGCCTGCCTGGGATCCTTCTGGGGGAGAGGCAAGCTCAGGCTAGAAGCCGGGCCTTCTCCAGGCCTCCTCTCCAGGCCTCATGAGGCTGCTAGGAAGGATGAGACCTCCCTGTTTGCTCGCTTCCTTCCGAGGAGAGACGGGCACTTTGTCCTCCCACCTCGAGTCCCTTTTTCTCCTTCTTGGCCCTGGTAGGGGGGGGAGGGGTCCTGGGTAAGGCAAAGTAAAGTGAAGACCGACACTTCGTGAGCGAAAGAAAACATCCAAGCAATGTTGCAGCAAAGATGTGGGTAGCCTTCCCTGAAATGGATCTCAGGGTGAACTGTGAGGGCCATTACCCAGAGTCAGGAAGGCTATTGCCACCACTCAGAGACTCATCGGAGAAGGGGAAATGAGAGAGACCTGTCTTGGAGATGGGCAAAGGGCGATGGAAACTGCCAGAAACAGACCTGTCATGAGGGGAGCTCGGCAGGTGACTGAGGACACCCGCAATCGTCAGGAAGGGATGAGCAGTAATCAAGGGCACCTGGAGGCTTAGCGGCCTCACAAGCAGCCTTCATCACACACACAACTGTGTCCAGCTGGATCATATTATAGAAAATACAGGCTACCACAGACATATCACATATACTTCTATGGTATCTATCATCACATAGCATATCTACATAATGTCACGGCGGGGAATGGTTCCTTAACGAGGTACAAAAATCACAGTCCATGGAAGATTGACTCATCTAGTTATAAAATACTTCAGTGTGGCCAATGAAAGAAAATTAAAACACCAAAACAAAATGGACAAGTCATTGACTTAAAACATTGAGAAATTATCTTTGCTATGTGGAAATTTTCCAGTATCCCTTGAAGTTGAACAAATACTTAAGTTCTGGCACCTAGATTGGGAAAGGGCAAACTGTGGCCCACAGGCCAAATCTAGTCTGTTTCCTCTTTTGTATGGCCTCCAATCTAAGTGATTTTTATGCTTTTAGAATCGCTGAAGAAAACAAACAACAAAATGGTGTTTTTATGACGCATGAAAATTCAGATTGTCAACATCCCTAAATAAAACTTTATTGGAAATGGGTTCATTCATATACAAACATGTACATTTGCTTTCATGATACAACTGCAGAGCTGAGTAGTTACAAAAGAGACCATATCTGGGATGTGGGAAAATACTCTGGCTCTTTAAGAAAGTTTTTCCTCAGATTCTACAACTCATATTTTACTGCACATGCTTTATTATGAATCCAGCTATTGAAAAATTTGCAAAGCAGATACTAGCAAAAGATTCATATGCAGAATAAGTTGAGAAGGAGAGTTTGGGACTCTTTGAGGAGGTCTTGAAGGGATGTGAAAAGTCCAAAGATAAGGGAAATGGTCCGTTTCGTCACTTTGTCTGGACTGCATGTGCCTTTGGATTTGCTTGACAGTGAAACTATTACCTTCATGTCTTTTCTTGGTAAGGGGCTGGGCCGTTGGATGTTGCAAACATGAACAGTTTCTGCAGTGTGTAACTGTATTTGGAAGATCACTTGATTCTTTATGCTCCCCAGAGGCAGAGTCCACGCAGCAACTTTGTGTATCTAAGTGTCTATCACAGCGCTGGGCCATATCGGACCTCCATCAGTATTGGTTACATAATGAAGGACTGAATCTCTGAGACGTGAAATGAGTCACCAACCCGATCTGGCAACCCTTTTTTGCTTGCCTGTGATGGGCATCTCTGGCCCACCCTGTGACCTGGAACAACCAGGGGTGGGTAGCCTCACCCTAGAAGAGATGGGAGCGAGAGAAGGTACCAATTTAACCAGCTCTTCATCCTGGTGGGAGCCACAGGGGTGCTGTGGGGTGCTCCCTAAACCCGAGGCACTGTCAGATGCGTAAGGGCGCTGCCACCCTCACAAGTCACTGCGACGCCAGAAGGGAGCGGGAAGCGTGCCCTCCAGCAGGCCCCACAGAGCGGCATGTTCCACGCAGGTGTCAGCTATACCATTCTGCTTTGTTGGTAGCTCCTGAAGACAAACTTCAAAATAGCTCCATAAAAGGCAATGTGATTGCAAACAGGTGTCTCAGAAACGCATAATATAGTCTGTTTCTGAGTAACATTTTTAAAAAAGAAAAGAGCAGTCGGTTTGGGGTAGTGAAAAAGATCAGAAAAGCAGTGTAATTGGGTAATTCACGAGAGGCTGGCAAGGCATCCAGGCTCCAGATGCCGGTTCTTCTGCCATCTCTGAAACAGAGTGAGCTGCTCTCTGATTGCAGAGATGCCTTCCCCAGGCACTGAGAAGTAACTGGGCATTCCCTTGGCAGGCCTATATTGGCTACATCTATTGTTTTTTGTTATTGTCGTTTGCCTTTTTTTATTTTGGCAAGTTGGAAATGCTGGGGCATGCTCTGTGCATTCATCCAGCAGCCATTAATCCAGGAAAGGGGCAACCGCTGGACATCTGTTTATGTGCTCCACCCTCTGCCCACAATTCTATTCATTTATTCCTTTATTCAGGAATCTCATGGTCATGGTCCTGTATTTTAAGGGTTGCTGAACTGGAGGGACTTCTGATTGGCTAAGCAGCATAATTCCACTCTCCTTGCCAATGACTGGTTTAAGAATGAGCATGTAGCTCAATTTGTGTTGATGAGACTAGCAGGCACATCTTTGGAGCTTTTAAGAAAGGTTTATTTAAAAATCGACACAAGGGTTCTCTTTTAGGGCAGTATAAATGTTTTGGAACCTGATACTGGACAATATTGAGTTGTACTATGCTACTGCCTTGTGCAATTCAAAACGGTTAATTCTGTCATGTGAATTTCACATCAAGAAAAAAAAGACACCAAGGAGGAAATTTTGCCTTCTTTGGCCTTTTCCTAATGTCAAATGAGGATGCCAATCTGGAGCCTCAGCAGCCATCTTGTGACCCTGAGGGCAGGGGGCTGGAGACAAACATCAGTATGTTGAGGTACAGCAGAGCAGGAAGGTGGGAAAAATTAGCCTTGATTATGCAGGGGTTGTGAATAAGCACTCTGGGGATAGTCCTGTCTTTGGATACATTATGTAGGATATTTAAATACCTGGTTTGTTGAAGCTGTTTGGAGGCCAATTTCATGTTACTGGCAAACATGATTGTACATGATTTGGGTCCGCTTTCTCCAATCCAAAAGGGCAGGTCTTTCATCTCTGCTTAGCCACCTATTCGTATCACCCTACAGTCATGTCTAGCACAGAGACATGCTGTTAGTTGTTTAATAAATGGGTGTTTCATCTAAATCATTTCACTGAATTTTTACAACTCTGGGAGACAGAATCACCTGATTGTAAAGCAGAGGAACCTGAGTCTCAGGTTTAGTAACTTGCCCAAAGTCACAGAAGAATAAACCCAAGTCTTTCTGACCACAGTGCCCCTCCTTGTTCCAGTCTGCCTTGCAGCCTTTAAGTGGCAGACCATGGACAAAGGGCTGCAGAATGTGTCTGAGAAACTTACTATGCGGTTAGATAAAAGATTTAGCTTTGCAAAAGTACAGGCACAAATGGTCACAGAGCTTCCATTTGTGTGGTCTTGTGATTACAGCATTTTCTAACTGATGTTCTTGTGGGATTCTCGCTGCAGCCCTGTAAAAGGAGGGTGTGGAGGTGGAATTGCTCATGTTTTAGTGATGAGGATGGTATGTCCACAGCAGGGAAAATGACTCTCCTCCCCTCATAATTATGAGAATTCAAAGGGTTAATAGAAAGGGCATCACCCCGGAGTTGGGAGACACTGTACATAATCTGTCTCCCAGGAGGGGATTTTGAAAATGAGAGCTCAGAATGACAAGAACAGCAAGCAGCAATGAAGGCCCACTATGCACCGGGTATGGTATTAGGCACTTTACATGAATCATCTCCTTGAATTCTTACAGCATTATTAAGTAAGTATTGTTATTATCTCAGATTTACATACAAGACAAGTTGAAGCCCAGAAAGGTTAAGTGATTCTACAAAAGTCACACTGCTATTCTCAGGAGCTAGGGTTTTGAGCCAAGGCAGTCTGGCTTGGTCATTATAATAAAATACCCACCTGTTCCTGAGTCTTCGACAGGTAGCTGTGGTTTCTGATACGACCCACCAAATAGGATTTTCTTCAAGCATGATCGAAAAGAAGTGTACCTCATAGGGTGATTTTAGACCCTTATCTCTCTGCCTGTCATTCTCCCATGATAGCTTTGCTTTTTGTTCTTAAAGGTGATTATAAGAATTCTCATCCAGACAGACAAATAGCCCCATGGAAAGGGTGCTCTTGTTAACTCAGAAGGTATCAACTTGGTTTAATAGTGAAACCATTTTATGGTTTGAAAGTGAAACTTTATGTGAAAGAGTTAAAGCATCCCTCCTCAAACACACAAGGACACAAGTGGAAACTTCAGCCATAGCTTCTGTATGGGGTGGGGTGGGAGAACAAGTGTACTTACTTACAGAAACTAGAAAATGGCCAAAGCATAAATTAAGGGATCCTGTATATGGAGTAGATTTTCTTTCCATGTGAAAAGCCTAGGAGCTTCATAAGCCCCACCCATCACCACAATGCAGGTAGAGATGGCCATTTTATGCCAACACCTGAGGATACATAAGTACCACATTGGAAGAAAGTCACACCTTCAGCTCTTCCAGCAGGTTAAAATAGGAGCAAAAATAAGCATGACTTTGGATATGCAGCTGATGAAGACTCTGCCCTTGACATACGGGTTTTGCCTCATTTTAGCATCAGAACTCTTCTGCCCCACTCAGGCCAGCCCTGAGGTACATTCACTGGTACAGGATAGACAGTCCAAACTGGGGCCAGGTGAAAAGTAGGGGATGATCCTTGCTCTGGGTGACAGAAGACAACCCAGGGCCTTACCTGACCCAACTGAGTAAGGGCTTCCTCCCTACTCGGGCAACTGAGAGGCAAGACTGCCACGAAAGCAAGATAGCTTTATTTTTGATGTACCCTGACCAGGGATCAAAACCATGCCTCCTACATTAGGAGGCAGAGTCTTAACCGCTTTACCACCAGGCTTTTTTTTGATTCATACTTATGCTTAAATCCTTGGTTAGAAACTCTACACGGTGACTCTGTGGTCTGTATTCAGCCCTTGGCCGATTGCTTTTGCTTTCTAGATAAACCAAGAATCATTCCTGGCATTATCAAGGTGACAGGAATCCAACCAGGCAGACCCTCCAGCAATTCCAGTTCACGACCTGGTGCTTACCCACGTAAACTGGTGGCAGAGATGTGAGTGGCCATGAGCCAGCTGAATGGCAGTAAAACACCACGGATCAAAGTCTTTCAAACTTCCTAATCTGGCCATTCTTCTGTACACCATACACTAATCAACATAGGGAGATGTTCCATTCCTATCATTTATAACATTGTAACAAATGTTATGACATTTATAACAATCTGGAATCAAGATAAATATCCAGCAATAGCAGAGCGCTCAGGTAATGGGATGACAGTTTAAGCGACCATCAGCTGTTGGGAGTTATGTTTGAGGACTGTGATAACGTGGACATTCTTACCATGTAGAGTTGGGGTGGGGAGCACTGGAAATTGAATGCACACTGATAGCAATCTTTAAAAAAAAAAAAAAAAACCCCTACATGCTACAGTGAAGCCTGAGTCTGAGTCACGTCTGCTTGGGAATCCAGATATTTCTAAGCAAGCTTGGTCATCTTGTGGGGTTGGGCGCCCAGGACTGCATCAGTACTTGGTGGCGTGCATGACGGCTGGAGGGAGGTAGGCATGACTGAGTGTACCCCAGAGGTGCAGGACCCCGAGGACCCAGCATCACCTGCTCTCAGTAAACTATTCTGCAGACTAAGCCCCAAGGGCAGAGAGCTGCCTGGGCTGGGGACATTGGGTGCTGTCATGTAGAATACAGAACAAGCACATTCTCTGCCTCTGGGCAGAAACCCGTGTGGCAGCTTCGTGCTAGCTGGCTGCAGCCTCCCTGAGCACCTGGAAGTGTCGGAGCTGGTGTGAGGCACTGTGACCCCGAGGAGGTCTCCCCAGGGCAGCAATATAACACTGCAGATGCGGGATGATAGCAGGCCAGCCTGGGTTGTGACCACGTGCTAGATCCTTCTATGGGGCTCCAAGAAGTATGTAGTGTGTGCATTTGTGCACAAGTGTCTGTGTGTATGATTTGACAAGTTGAGTAGAGCCAGAGAAACAAAGTGACTCCTTGAGGTGTGGGGTGGCCTGCAGAAATCTGAGTGACCCGGTACATGTGGACAAAACCTATCAAAACACTCATGGTAGAAGAGCAGGGGAAAGGATTCTGGAGCCCAGGATAGACAGATGAGATTATATAGCACCCCTTGAAGGTAGTGTGTAGGAGAGGGGTCTGGTCGTGCGCAACAGAAGACCTTGAATTTCCCCACACCAGGGGCATGGCTAGTGACAGCCTCAGGCATTTCTCAGATACTTGGCTCCCAGCTGGAACTAGGGAGTGTCCTAGGAACAAGAAGACTTATGCATCCAGCCCTGAAAGCTCCGGGTCCAGGACAAAGCCCCTGCCTCTCTCTCTAATCTCAGCTCTGCCCCTCTCCCCCGGCTCTGTGCCCCCGTCCCTCGGGCTATCTTCCAGCTCCCTGCCACCTCGGGGACTTTGCAGTGCTCTTCCCTCTGAGAATGCTCTTCCCTTCCCTCCTCCTGGTTGATTCCCACTTGAGGTCCAGGTCTCAGCGCACAGACCTCTTCTTCTCAGAGCCCATCTCCACACCAGCCCAGTCAACACATAGTTCTGTAGGCTCACCACTCTCCAGTCTTCCCCTTCATGGTGCTTCTTGTCTATAACCTTGGGTATAAGTCATTTAATGGGGTTGCTGTCCAGCCCCTGCCCCCTCTAGACTGTGAGCTTTATCGGGGCGAGACTGCAGATGTTGGCCCCCTATTGCGTAGTCAGAGCCTTGCACAGTACTCAATGGCAGAGATTGAGCAGATGCTTGGATGGCTGGCTGAATAAACGAGGTGCGGAAGAACATGTCATGATGGGGACAGTGAGAAGCGCAGCATGACAGGAGGGAAGGGCATGTGACCCCGTAGGGTAAAGTAGGGGCCAGACTGGACACTGGGCAGAAAGTCATGCCAAGAGCAAAGCAGAGACACTGTGAAGGCTCTTAGGGAAGAGATTAAGGAGTTTATTTAGGACTTGGGGCAGAGAGGAGGGCAGCTTCCCTGGTGGCTCAGTGGTAAAGAATCTGCCTGCTAAAGTAGGAGACGCAAGGTTCGATCCCTGGGTCAGGAAGATCCCCTGAAGAAGGAAATGGCAACCCTCTCCAGTATTCTTGCCTGGGAAATCCATGAACAGAGGAAGCTGGTGGGCCCCAGTTCAAGAAGTTGCAAAAGAGTCAGACTCAACTAAACAACAAGAGAGGAGGTGAGAACAAGGAGATATGGACCACAAGTCTCTAGGTGTCCGTCCATCCTCTGGGTCTTTTCAGCCTGCCCCATGCCAGGCTGTGTGTGACTAACTGGGGCGTGGCAGACCCCCAAGACTGACAGATCCTGCCCAAGCCTGGCCTGTACCTGCCCAGCTCCGAAGCTCTTGACTGCATGTTGGCCCCCAGATCTGGGAGGCTGGCGCACAGGAGTTCTGGCCTGGACCTACTTCCAAGGTCTTGGGTGGATGCCTTGGCCCAGTTCTTGCCTCTAGGAGCCCACCCTAGAGGCCGGAACTAGTGGAAATTGTGGCAGGGAGCCCTCTCTGCGCCTCTCACTGTGTCCGGGTGAGCACTGTCGCTGGAGCACAGCAGGAGTCAGGAGGCTTGGCTTCCTCTCCCCTGACCCTTGGAGCTTCGCAAGGCCCATCAGTGAACATGCTACAGTGGGCTGCCCACAGTCCTGGTCCACCCAGGCTGCTGTAACAAAGCCCCATGCATGAGGGCGAAAGTGAAAGTTGGCTCAGTCGTGTCTGACTCTCTGTGACCCCATGGACTGTAGCCTGCCAGGCTCCTCTGTCCGTGGAATTCTCCAGGTAAGAGTACTGGAATGGGTTACTATGCTCTCCTCCGGCAGATCTTCCCGACCCAGGGACTGAACCTGCATCTCTTATTATGTCTCCTGCATTAGCAGGTGGGTTCTTTATCACTAGCGCTGCCTCGGAAGCCCCCTCTTTCTGCACATGGGTCCTAATTTCTCCTTAGAAAGATAGCAGTCACATCAGATCAGTGGCCAATCCCATAAACTTGCTTTAATGTAATTACCTCTTTAAAGACCCTATCTCCAAATATGGTCACAGCCTGAAGTCTTAGGGGTTAGGCCTTCAACGTGTGAACTTAGGGGGACATGAATCAGCCCATCACAGAAGCCTGGGGATCAACATGTAGATACCTCACCCTTGAGGCCCATTATGTAGACTGGAACCCAGCGCCTGCACTGGAGGGAAAGCCGAGGGGAATCCAGACAAGCCAGGGCTGCCTCCGATGGGGCCACAACCAGAGGACGTTCCTGACCCTCCGGCTCTCCCCACCACAGCCCGGCAGGGACCTGCCCCTTCCAGGTGCCATGTCTCAGGCAGCCGAGAGGCTAATTGCTTGGCAGGGATGCTACAGGGGGAGAAAAGGCCTTGAATAGGCTTTGAGCTCCTGCGAGATAGGGCGTCTCCAGCCCAGAGCTTATCAGCATGCTGCTGGGTCAGGATCCAATAATTAGAATGACATTCCTGAAGCAACGCACGGGAGCGTCTGCCCTCCCATTTGCGCCAGCCAGACAGGGCCTCTGGTTGGCAGCTTTGGAAAAACAAGAAGTTCCAGTAAGGGATTAATGACTTAATTATAAATGCGGCTTGGAAATGGAAAGGTTATTAAGAAGGGGAAAAGATACATGCTAATAAGAGACACGCTATTAACAACAGAATAAAGATTCATTGTTGGCGCCGCCGTAAACTTTTCCAAGTTCAGTAATAAAAACCACCTGGTCTTCGGAGGGCTGGCTGCCATGGTGACGGGACCCGAGGCAGCCAGGCTCGGGCCTGTCTAATGAGGTGTGTCTTCCCTGCCCTCTGATCATGTTTCCTTCAGGTCTTGGGCTTGTTGGGGAAATTGGCAACAGGCCTGGAACCACCTTGGAAGTGCTGGGTCCATGCCCATTTGTCAGAAGAGCATATTGAGGGCTTAGAGAAGCCACCCGGTGTTGTCGGGCCCCTAGGCTGAGGCTGACTCTGGGAGTCCCTGCAGGGCCCATCCAGGGGGAGACAGGCAAATTAGAGCTGGATGGAAACTGGGGTTCTAGTAAGGGACTTCAGCCAACACAGGTCAAAGCTGACATCCTCCCATCCTTGGTGATACAGACCTTGCTCTGAGCTCAGAACATTGCTGCTGCATCTGTGAGTGAACTTTCACTCATCTTACTAGAAGAGCCTTGGAATGGAACTGTCCCCATGCTAGGGATTGTAAGAGGTGCTTTGTTCACATGGAGTTATTTAATCTTTGCAACCATCTTGAGGTATTACTGTTTACACATCCCACTGACAAAAGCAACAGAGGTTCAGAGAGGTTAGGAAAGGCACCCAGGGTCATTGAGCTACCAAGAGCAAAGGTGGTATTCACAGTATGTAGAAACAGGACTCCCAGGCATTTGAGCTGCTCTTCTGCTTAGACTAAAAGCTCCTTGGGGGCCAGCAGCCTTCCTTGCACACACACACAGGGCTCAAACCCCAAATCCTGGAGAAGCTTCTCAAGGACCTGGTTCAGTCGGGCTTCTGTGTTAGCTAATCAGCTGTGCCCACACGTCTGTCCCCTTCCACCAGGCCTCCTGCCCTTCCAGTGCGCTTGCCCAAGAAGAGGCTTTCCGGAGACACCTACGGGGTTAATTGCTCCTGATGATCATTTGAGGGCTGGTGTGGTATAAGGGGAGGAGAAGGAGGGAGGGAGGGAGGGAGGGGCAGCTCATCCCACCTACTGCTCTCTTCTGCAGGGTAAGAATCCTGGAATTCAGGTGGAGTTGTGTAGACTCCGGCACGCAGTGTCAGGAGTCTTGGGTTCCAAGGAAGTGGGTCCCAAGGGAGGGACATGGGGCGGGCAGAAGGACCCTCTCGGGAGAGGGGAGGGAAGAATCACCCAAAGGAGACAGGAGGCTCTCAAACATAGCGCCACGTGGAGGGACCATGCCTGTCCTGTTCACCCCAGCGCCTGACACAGCACCTGGCATGCAGTGGGTGCTCAATAAATGCCAGAGGAGTGACTGGCATGTCAGGAGAGCAGCCTGACCTGAAAGTCGTTCAGTCCTGTCCGACTCTTTGCGACCCCATGGACTGTACAGTCCATGGCATCCTCCAGGCCAGAATACTGGAGTGGGTAGCTTTTCCCTTCTCCAGGAGATCTTCCCAACCCAGGGATCAAAGCTACGTCTCCCGCATTGCAGGCAGATTCTTTACCAGCTGAGCCACAAAGGAAGCCCTCAGACCCCCTAGAGATGCTGAAATCCACCCCTGCTTGCACCCCTCCAGTGACAAAGAACTCACTGAAGCCCGTGGTTCCTGTCCACGGTGGTTCGTGCCTTTTTTGTATCCTGAGCTGGATCCCATCCCTCTCGCCATCACCCTCAGAGTCGCCACAGCCAGTACCCACAGGAGACAGCACAGCCACTTCCTGGCTGTGTGATTCCACCCACATCTCTCAACCTCTCTGAGCCTCAGTTTTTTCACTTATAAAATGTGGAGGTGACAACACCTTGCTGTTCTTTTTAAAAGGTAAACACAGGTACACAAAACCATTTAGCACATTATGGGTGCCTCCTTCAGGTAACCCAACACCCAGCCCCCACTTGTGAGTGGCCTCACTGTCACAGTGCCCAGTGACCCCTTCCCATCTTGGCTCCTCTCACCCCAGCCAGTCCAGAGGCTCAGACTTCCTAATGCAGGTCATTGCTGGACTGCCCTGGCTCACTCAAGACCTGCCTGCCAGCCCTTGCTGCTTTCCAGAGGGCTATGCTAGGGGAAAAGGGGGAGAGAATGAGGAAAAGGTGGGGCTTTTAAGGACCAAATGGGGGCAGCCCCCAAGAGGGGGAAACCAGGGTGTGGGGCCAGACTGTGCTGGATTTGAGTCCAGTCTCTACTCCTTGCCAGCCTCCTCTGAGCCTCAGTTTCTTTACCTCTAAAGCAGTAATAACTCGTTATTTGTAGGGTTCTTAAGGAGACCATTTGCAGGGGTCTGACACTTAGTAGGTCCGTCTAGTCAGAGCTATGGTCTTTCCAGGAGTCATGTACAGATGTGAGAGTTGGACCATGAGGCTGAGTGTCAAAGAATCAAAGCTTTCGAACTATGGTGTTGGAGAAGACTTTTGAGAGTCCCTTGGACTGCAAAGAGATCAAACCAGTCAATCCTAAAGGAAATCAACCCTGAATATTCATTGGGAGGACTGTTGCTGAAGCTCCAATACTTTGGCCACTTGATGTGAAGAGCTGACTCAGAGAAAACTCTGATGCTGAGAAAGATTGAAAGCAGGAGGAGAAGAGGGTTGACAGATGTTGAGATGGTTGGATGTCATCACTGACTCAATGAAACATGAGTTTGAGCAAACTCTGGGAGATGAAGGACAGGGAAGGCTGTCATGCTGCCATCCATGGGGTTGCAGAGTCAGACACGACTTAGCATTGGTGGTTGATTGTTCAGTTGCTACTGGTAGTTTTCCTATTGTTTATTAAATGCGTTTTGTCACTCATGGCCTCTAACTGGGGTTCTTGTCTTGCTTTGCTTTGTTAACCTGGAGTTTTAGAAACCCCCAGGAGCCCCAGCCCCAAATCAGATCTTAGGCACAGATGACTCCCACAGCCCAGGAGAAGGGGGCTCAGCCATTTCATCTCCAAGATCTGCACAGTCCGTCCCATGCGGAAGTGCCCTCTGGCCAGCTTCTGACTGAATCGGGTCAGCCCTGCCACCAGCTGCCTTAGGAAAAACGGGCGCTAGCAGGTGCGGGAATGACCAGACCAGAAAGAAAGAAAATGGTTGAGAGCCGAGAAAGGCGGCTGTGGGAGGGGGGAGAATGCTCATCTAAAATGGGGAAACTAATGAAGGAATCTCCATCTAATTAGACAGGCTGCAGTTTTAATCAGACAGTTTCCTTGGCAAAACCTGTTTGCATGTTTTCTGTCATTCAGCCAACGTGTTAATTAGGCAAATAATATTAATAATGATATTCACTTCAGGAAAGTTAAGAGGGGAGGGAAAAGGTGGCAGCGATGGTTTGGGGCCAGGCACGAGGGGGGTTGGAAGGGGGCTGGAATGCACCAGGCGGCCTGAAGATGGGGAGAGAGAGCAGCTTGGAGTGGGCTGAACGTGGGCTCAGGTCCTGGATGGGTCCTGTAGCCCAAGAATCTGCTCCTCTCCAAGCCTCCGTTTCCTCATCTGTACAATGGGAATGATGACACTCTAGCCCTTCCTCACAAGCAATATGATGTGTGTGCAGCCCTGGCACAGAGCAGGTGCGGGGGGTTGGGGGGCGGGCAGTCAGGAGAGTTGCTGCTTCCTGGTTTCCGCCCTTCCTGCATTCACCCCCTCTCTGACCTGCATCTCTGCACTGTCTGGAGCCCTCGCTGCCATAAGAACAGGGAACAGAGCAGGGGTGTGACGGGAGAGGCAGGGGCCTTGAACCCCACTGAACACTCTGCTTAGGTTCCCATAACCCCACACAGGGAGCACCCCAGCCAATTGCAGCCCTTCCCCAGTACGGTCTCAGGCGGAACTTCCAGTGTACTGAATCCGGGCGCTGGGATGAAGGGGAGGAGGCTCCTGCAAGTCCACCTTGCTTCTGCCTTACACCTGAGCCTGTGCGAAGACAATCTGCAACACCCCGCCAACTCCGGCCCCTAGCATCCCAGGTCAGAGGGACCCCTAAGGCACGAGGAGGCAGGAACGCACTTGCACACCCTCCAGGCTGGGCTCCTAGAAGGGCACTTCCTCCAACTCATGATCACAGAAGAAACCTTAGAAATCAACCAGTGAGCCTCCACCCTCCCTGGTACCAGAGCCCCTCAAAGACGGTGATGAGCCTCATGTTGGATATATCCAGTGAAGGACGCTCATACCCACCACAGCTGCCTGACCATCAAGCACTCTGGCTCCTCTTCACTGTGGGTTAAAATACTTCTAGTTGCAACACTTAGTCCCTGGACCCAGTTCAGCCCTCCTGAGATACACAAGTTGAGACTCTCTCCCTCTGGGAGCTGGCCCTTGAACCATTTGAACCCAGCTGTCCTGGGCCCCTAGGTCTTCCCCTCTCTAGAACCCGTGGCCCCAGCCTCCAGCAGGTCCTGGTAGACTGTGTACTGTGTCTGCGGGTGCTTATTGAGCACCCACTATGTGCCAGG
This sequence comes from Cervus elaphus, assembly GCF_910594005.1. Lineage (NCBI taxonomy): Eukaryota > Metazoa > Chordata > Mammalia > Artiodactyla > Cervidae > Cervus > Cervus elaphus. The sequence continues at coordinate 83,474,406 of NC_057826.1, forward strand.
CACAGAGTCTGGCATCTTCTACACAGTGTGTCTGCCAAGTAATCCTCCCAGCCAGCTCACCAGCCAGGGCTCAGTATCCCCATCATACAGTTGGGAAAACTAAAGTTCAGAGCCATGAAAGTTACCTGAGGTTTCTTATAATTTAGTCACCAAGGAGAATTCGAGTCTTAATATTGTACTCCACGATCTTTCTAGAAGAAACCCCAGTAATGGTTCATGCAGCAACTCTTCATCTGAGCTCTGTGAGGGGACCACTGCCATCTTCCCTGTTCCATAGGTGATGGCCTCAGCATCAGAAGTCACAAAGGTTGCCCATGTTCCATGACCAAAAGATGCCAGCTTGCCTAGATCCGCCCTTCTGTACTTGGGTTGAGAAAAACTGGGATTATTCTGGCCCTCACAGGACACTGTCCAAACCCAAGGACTTGAATGATGCCAGCTTGTTGCATTTGCGGGGTGGGGGCAGGAATGGTGGGCCTCACAATGGTTAGTGCCTCTTCTTTGCCTCTAAAATCCCCACCCTGACTTTTGCAGCTCACCTTCAGGGAGAGGCTGGTGAATCCTCTTAATTGCAGTCAGAGAACTTGGCTGCGTTCCCCTTGCCCGGGGTCAGACGCGTTTCACACCTCCCAGCCAGCCTCGAACAAGGTGATTATAAGCTAGTAACCTCTGGTTCCAGAACCCCAAATTGAGCACTGACCAGGGGTAACCCCGACAGCAGCTCCTGGGGAGGCGTGGGAGCCAGAGACTCACCTCGGCTTTGCAGCCACGAAAGAATTCCCTTCTTAATGGCAGGGTGCCCTGGCTCCTCTCCTGGCCTGCTGTCACTACCCAGTGGCGGGACGAGTCCAAGACCACAGAGGGTCCTGCTGGGCCCTGCCTGCTGCCCTGAGATGGGGTGGGGTGGGCCAAGGTCCCCGAGGGTTTGTGGCAGGCAAGACAGGAAGAAAAACTTCACCATCCACCTGTGGACCTCTGGGTCTTACCAGCTCTCAGGATCTGCAGAGGGTTTTGTTTGTTTGGGGGCGGCAGGGTGGGGTGGGGAGTCCAGCCCTCTACATGAGCTGCCTACCAGCTTATTATTGGCCTCTTTCAGACACTTGAATTTTCTTCCTCTAATATTATTATAATTTAGATGTCAGGCCCAGTTGCTGAGGGGTGCAGAGGGGCCGAAGCGAGGGAAAAACTCAGGGTGGGAGAAGCAGAGTTGGGGGTGGGAGGGGGCTGCCTAGCAGCCCCGCAGGCGACAGCATTAACTTGTTATGTAAATACCTTATTCAATTATTCTTCCTCCTCCACCTCCAGCACGCAGCCGCTAATCACTCATGCCTGGCTGACTCATGAATATTAAACCTAGCTCCCCTGCCAGAGCATCTCAGTGGTGGGAAGCCATGGCTTCCAGGAGAGGGAGAGAGGAGTGGGAGCCCCACATCCCATCTTTAGTGTCCTGGAACTCGAGAGGGAAGACTTGGGCACCTTATTTTCATATCCCTATCGTGGGCTGGCACAATCTGTCTACAGAGGCAGTGTGCCTGTTCTTGTGGAGACACCAGACTAGATGCAGGCCAGACTGGCTGTGTGCCCTGAGGCAAATGATTCAGCTGGTCCAGGCCTCAGTGTGCCTGTCTGTAAAATGGGATAACAGATTTCACCTCAACAGTGGCTTGTGATTCATGAACCCAACGTGTAGAAAACATGTATGTATATCATATGTGCAATTAGGAGTTCCTAACTGCTGAAATCCTCTCTGCAGCCCAAGCTTGCCCTTCTGGAGCTCAAGGCCTGGTTTGTAGGGTCATCCACTGAGGAGAGAGAAGGGCAGAAAGCAGGTAGAAAGGGAGGCTGGGGAAGCAGAGGAGCCCCACAGTCCAAGGGGGAAGGGGTAGAGGGCTTCCTGGCAGAGCCAGGCCTGGCTGGACCGTAAAGATTTTGTCTCTTCTTTCATTTACTCAGTACATACTTATTGAGTACCTACTATGTGCCAGGCACTTGGAGTATTCAGTTCAGTCGCTCAGTCATGTCCGACTCTTTGCAACCCCATGGACCACAGCACACCAGGCCTCCCTGTCCATCACCAACTTCCGGAGTTTACTCAAACTCATTTCCATTGAGTTGGTGATGCCATCCAACCATCGCATCCTCTGTCGTCCCCTTCTCCTCCTGCTTTCACTCTTTCCCAGAATCAGGGTCTTTTCAAATGAGTCAGCTCTTTGCATCAGGTGGCCAAAGTATTGGAGTTTCAGCTTCAACATCAGTCCTTCCAATGAATATTCAGGACTGATTTCCTTTAGGATGGACTGGTTGGATCTCCTTGCAGTCCAAGAGACTCCAACATCATAGTTCAAAAGCATCAATTCTTTGGTGCTCAGGTTTCTTTATAGTCCAACTTTCACATTCATACACATGACTACTGAAAAAACCATAGCCTTGACTAGACAGATCTTTGTTGGCAAAGTAATGTCTCTGCTTTTTAATATGCTATCTAGGTTGGTCATAACTTTCCTTCCAAGGAGTAAGCATCTTTTAATTTCAAGCGTCTTTTAGTTTCCTAATCTCAAAAGCATCACCCAATGTAAGGCTGTCCACAAATGGTGGGATTTGTCACCACTAGACAGCAGATGAGGAAACACAAGACTTTGAGTCAAGTCATGCCATGAAATGGACCTCTTCTGCCTTCTTCACATCCAGGTCTGGGCCAGCCCACAGGGAGCCAAGTGAAAACAAAGCAGGACAAGCACTGGCAGAGTAGTCAGGTGATGGTATAGGAGACACTGACTGTATTCAACCCAGACAGTGATAGAGGAAAGGGAAAGCGGAGTGGAATCGGCAAGATCCGGTTCTCTGTGGGTCTGCTCTCAACAAGCTCAGAGAGGAAGGAAGGAGGAGAAGAAAACACTACTCTTGGTTAAGGTCAGTGTTGTTATTAATTGATTGAGTATGATAATAACATATCTAACATTGATTGAACTTACCTTCTACCAGCCTTTCAACACAGCTGATTAACTCTTCACAATAAACCAAGAAGTAGGGATGCCCACGTGACATAGGCCACTGTGGCTCAGAGAGGTTAAGTAACCTGCCCAGTCACACAGCCACCAAGCATGCTGAACCCAGCCCTTTTCAATACCAAGGCCCATGCTGTTAATCACCGTGTTACATATGGAACAACTAGCAAAACATGGCCCCTGCATTAGGCCATCTGCATTGAGCCATATACAAGCTGTGAGCGAAGGTGATCTATAGACGGAATTTCAGGCGTCAACCTCCAGGACTCAGAGCAAGGCTCCAGTGTTATTTGTGTAGCCAGGTTTGAGCCTCACAAGAGGCCCTTGAAGTCAATATCACTCTTTCCTTTTACAAATAGGTAGGCCAAGAGCCACAGGTACTTAAACAGTCTCGGAGAGTTAACTGCAAAGTTGGGACTTGAGCCCCAGCTGCCTCCCTTTCGCCCAGCTCACATACCCCTCGGTGGCCCATGGTCACCCCTTCACGCAGCTCTGGCCACGGTTACAGCCTGGGAGCGGTGTGCCCACCAGGAGGGCAGCACGCTGTGATTGTGCTTCTGTGTGGAGGGCCAGACAAGCCCTGGCAGAAGTTCTAGGCTCCGGGTCCGCAAGGCCAAAGCCAGCGCTATGTGCCAATTTGCTCAAACATGAGATGGGGACAGATTCGGGCCTGGGGTGGGGGCCCCCATGCTCATTTCAGGTCCTATTATACCACTGCATTTTTTAATCAACGCCTTATATGCTTTTCTAAAACGACTTGAAAAGTTAAGTCCCAAACAGATCTCACTAATAGTTGTACGTGTGTGATCAGTCACTTCCAACTGTGTGGCCCCATGAACTGTAGCCCTCCAGGCCCCTCCGTCCATTGGATTTCTCAGGCAAGAATACTGGAGTGGTTTGCCATTTCCTGCACCAGGACATCTTCTCAGTCCAGGGACTGAACCCCCATCTCCTTCATTGGCAGGTGGATTCATTACCACTGGTGCTGCAAAGGAAGTAATGAAAAGATGTTTTCATCTATCTGTTTGGCAAAGAGTTAAAAGATAGTATCTAGACTTGGTGGGTTGGGAGTGTTGTATGGAGAAAAGGCCACTTAGAGAATATTGGTGGGGAAATAAGTTGGTAAGGTTAGCACTTCCTACCCGTATGTTCCGCAGACACAGATTCAGCTAATTTCAACCTGAAGCAGGTTGAATCCACAGATGGGGAGAACCCACGGATAGCCCATGGGTATGAGAACTGACTATAGGACAACATTTTATATGAGGGACTTTGAGCATTCATAGGTTTTGACATCTTTGGGGGGAGGGTCCTGGAACCTCAACTCCCCAAAGATACTGAGAGCTGACTCCAAGTAATACATTTTTGAGAACCAAATGGGCAACATAGACTAAATATAAAATATTTTTACCTTTCCTCTAGCAATTTTACTTCTAGGAAGGCATCTTACAACCATTCAAAGGCACTGACTTACGTTTGCTAAGATGTTAGTTGCAGTGATGTTTAATTTTTCATGGTTACAGACAATACCTGAATATGATCTATGGGGAATTCATAATTCAATGGAATAATAATAGTTATGAAAAAGAACATGGAAGATCTCCATATAACAGCATGTGTAAGTAAAGGCAGAACAGATTACTTTGGGGGTGTGGAGGCATTCTGGCTGGGGTAGGGGTGCAGTGTGTGCAGGGGGGCAATAGAGACGAAGTAAGCCCAGGGTCAAGGGATCTTTGGGCCCACCCAGCTTTAGATGAAATGGTAATCACAATGGGTCCTAGGAATAGTGGTTCTCCAAGGAACTCCAGACCCTCATTCCCAAATCTCTAAGCATCAAGGCAGGAAACTCATCTTAACACAATTCTCCTATGAGTGTCCAGTACTCTGAAGTTTGAGAACTAAAAAGTTGTTGTTGTTCAGTGGCTAAGTTGTGTCCAACTCTTTGTGACCCCATGGACTGCAGCTTGCCAGGCTCCCCTGTTCTTCACTATCTCCCAGAGTTTGCTCAAATTCATATCCACTGAGTTGGTGATGCCATCTAACCATCTCATCCTCTGTCACTGCCTCCTCCTTTTGCCTTCAATCTTTCCCAGCATCAGGGTCTTTTCCAATGAGTTGGCTCTTTGCATCAGGTGGCCAAAGTATCGACGCTTCAGCATCAGTCCTTCCAATGAATATTCAGGGCTGATCTCCTTTAGGATTGACTGGTTTGATCTCCCTGCTCTTCAGGGGACTCTCAAGAGTCTTTTCCAGCACCACAATTCAAAAGCACCAATTCTTTGACACTCAGCCTTCTTTATGGTCCAACACTCAATCTGTACATGACTACTGGAAAAACGGTAACTTTGACTATATGGGCCTTTGTTGGCAAAATGATATCTCTGCTTTTTACTACACTATCTAGGTTTGCCATCACTTTCCTTCCTAGGAGAGAGCGTCTTTTAATTTCATGGCTGCAGTCACCGTCCTCAGTGATTTTTGAGCCCAAGAAAATGTCACTGTTTCCACTTTTTCTCCATCTATTTGCCATGAAGTGATGGGACAGGACGTCATGATCTTCATTTTTTGAGTGTGGAGTTTTAAGGTAGCTTTCTCACTCTCCTCTTTCATTCACCCTCTTTATTTAAAAATGGGGCACCTAAATCACAGAATCCTGAATATTCATTAGAAGGACTGAGGCTGAAGCTCTAATACTTTGGCCACCTGATGCGAAGAGCCAACTCATTAGAAAAGACCCTGATGCTGGGAAAGATTGAAAGCAGGAGGAGAAGGGGGCAACAGAGGATGAGATGGTTGGATGACATCACCGACTCAGTGGACATGAGTCTGAGCAAGCTCCGGGAGATGACGAAGGACAGGGGAGCCTGGCGTGCTGCAGTCCATGGGATGCAAAGAGTCGGACATGAATGAGCAACTGAAAACCAAGAAAGCGCAGGAAGGCTGAGCCACTTGCCTAGGGTCACAGGGCCAGTGCATAGCAGAGCTAAGGACGAAGTCATGGACTCTGTCCCCTGGAGGGTCGACAGCTCTTTATCTCATCATCCTTCCCCTTTGAAAGAAGGCCCAGCTGGGCTATAGAGGCAATGGGACAGCTTGAGACCCTTGTTGCCCAGCGCTAAGGTCCTCTGCTGACCACCTCCCTGCCATTTCTCTTGTTCCCCACCCTCCAGATAAACACTGGGGTTGGAACTTTGAGCCCACAGACTGAGGTGCTTATACCTCAACTATCTCAACTCACTTTCCCATAAGTCAATTTAGAATCTTCGTTGGCAGAAAAAGTAGCTGGTCAGTTCTGAGTCTTCTCCATCACCCCAGTGTTTTCTCAGCCAGGTCAAGGGTGTTCCTGGCTCTCTTCACGCCTCCCTTCACAGTTGATCTAGGCTGATGTAGGTGGGGATGTGAGGGTGGTATAGAGTCAAAGGCCAGCCACCATCTGCTGGGCTCTCTCCCCACCGTGAGGCCCCCACCAGATCCCCAGCCTGCAGGCTCTGCTGGGTTGGAGGATGCCATTGAAAACCTGATCCGATCGGTTTAGACCCTATCCCCAGTGACCCACTCCTCTGCTGCTATTGCCCAGCCCTCCATGGATGCTGTGTGGCTGCAGCGGGAAGAAGGGTCCAGATCCCTGGGCTTACCTTGAAGGGTGGAGTCTACCCTGACTAGCTCCCTCTGGTGCAGAGCGAGATAGGGTGGGTGCCACAGAGCCCCTCTCTCTCGCATTATCTTCTGCTCCCCATTCATAACTTGACTCCTCTCTTCCTAAACCTACAATTGCCCCTTGAGTGGAAATCAGAAGAAGCAAGCATCTCCTCCAAATACACTGTTTTCAGTTTTTGAAGCTCAAAAAAGCAGGAACCTGTCGCTGTCACTCCCTGGCAGCTTGGTCCAGCTGTCCAGAGGAAGATGGGGCATGTGGGCAGAAGGAGGATGAGAAAAGCACCTGTGGACCAAGGCTTTGCAGAATCTGCCTTCTCTCTGCCCTCAGGATGCTCCTGACCCTGCCGGCTTCCAGCAGGAGTGTCCCCTCTGCTCTGCCGGTCCCATTCGCCCTCCTCTAGAGCCGAACTGAGGGCCACCTAGTCCAGGGCCTCAGGAGAGACCCTGAGGGACCCCCTTCAGATCTCCCGCAGTCCTAGGACCCTCAACAGGTGCCACCCTGCAGGCCACTCATCTTGTTGTTGTAGATTCTGTGGGGTGTCCATAGTGTGTGTGCACACGCAGGTTTCACCTACCCCCAAGGCTGTGGGCACAACACTTCCTCACTGTTCCCCGGCCTAGCGGTGTGCTGTCGGCATTGGCTGGGGTACCATGGAAGCACCCAGCCAGGATATCAGGCCAGGGCTGGGGCTCCAACCCTGACTCACTGTGCCATTCTGGGGGAGTTAGTTCCCCTTCTGGCCAGCCTCCTAGTCTACAAAATTAGGAAGGCAGACCCTACATTCTGCAAGGTTTCTCCAGGGTACATAACTCATCTACACACAGCACCAGAGCTGTGACTCATCCTGAATCACCCCCTCCCCACCCCAAGTCTCTGGCTCTGTGCTGGGCAATTGAGAATTCAATAAATATTTAGCTGATTGATGTAAGCAAAGCATAAAAGTCACTGAAAGGGACGTTAAGCTTCCAAGAAACACTGGAACCGTCCATGGTATCTCTCTCTTGTGAATTCTCTCAGAGGGCAGAAAGCATAAATAAAGTAGGCAGCCGATTTTTTTTTCTTCTCTTTAAAGTCAAAGGCCTATAAATCATGCATGTGCAAATTCACTTCATAATTAACATCTCTGGGTATATGTCTGTGAATGTTGTGCTTCAGCTGAGTGTGATATTCTGTTAATTAAAGGCTTATTTTGTGATGGGAATCATTTTGTGAAAGCTGCTTCACATGCACTAGTTTTGATTTTTTTTTAATGACCCATAGGCTCTGCAAAGTGACTCAGCTGATGGCGCTGAGCCACTCATGGCTTATTAGACAGTAACCCCACAGGCACTCCAGAGCCTCCATTTTCAAGCACAGCCAGTGGCGAGTTTGTTATCAAAGTCACAAAGATCGCATGCAGAGAGCCTCTGAGCAGGAAGGGAACCCAGCAGGCCTTGGAGATAACGGAGGCCCAGGGAGGGAAGGCGATCTGCTCAGGGCCTCCCAGCAGCCTGGCCGAACCCAGGCTGAGAATCCCACTTCTCACCAATCCCCACACCTCCGTCCCTTGCTCCCATGCTGCGCGTGCCCACGTGCACCCAGGCATCTTGGGAGCTCTGGGTTCGAAAGCTGGGCTCTGCCTCTCCATGAACAAGTGCTCGGTAGGTAAGCCTGCTCGCTGCCTTGCTGAGCACCCCCCTGGAAGCAAGAAAATTGGAAAGAGGCAGCTGGGATGGAGTCTTAACTATTTTAATAATGTTCATACCATGGCTGTTGCCGGGAGATTAGCAAGGAAATGTAACGGTGTGTAATTTTTCCTAAGAATTCCATTAACAGAATCAAATGGGCAGACAGAGGCAGAAGCTGGTGGAGGGGGATGGAGAGCTTTCTGGACCTTGGCTTCTAGGCTCAGGACTTCAGCAAAGCTCTGGAGTGTAAGTGCCTTCTTTTCTACCTGTGCCTATCATCCATGTGGGATAGACAAGGCAGAATAGGGGAAGAAAGAAGGGGTTCAAATATCTATGTTGCTGCTTTCTCAGCATAAGGCCTTAAGTAAATGGCTAAACCTCTGAGAATCAGGTTCCTTGCCTGAAACTAGGGCTGTCCATGCGGTGTTACTCTGAGGGTCAGGTTGGTGAGCATGGTGCCTGATGCAAAGTGGCCTAGGATGGATGCCTGTCTGGTTACTCTCCAAATATTCACTTGGCAGCCCACCCAGATCTCTACCATCCACCTGTCCTCCACTTTCTCGTTGCATGCCAGGCCAGGGCTGGGGCTGAGAACAATGCCAGAGAGAGTAAGATATGGTCCCTGTCTCTGGCCACTTGCAGGGAACTGAGGAGGCCAGATATTGACATCCTTCTTTCTCTAGCTTGACAGCAGACTTAAGATACTACAGAGTGTTTTCCCAGCCAGCATCACCCAGATCCATCTCAAAAACCTGAGGGAAAGGGGCTATCAGGTCCCATTTTACAGATAAGAAAACTGAGGCTCAAACAGGTGGTGACTTCCCTGAGGCCACCAGCTGGTCAGTAGCAGAGTTAAAAATAGAGCCCAAACATCCACATTGGTGGTGGTGATGTTTAGTCACTCAGTCGTGTCCTACTCCCTGCGACCCCATGAACTATAGCCCGCCAGGCTCCTCTGTCCATGGGATTTCCCAGGCAAGAATACTGGAGTGGGTTGCCACTCCCTTTTCCAGCAGATCTTCCCCACGTAGGGATGGAACCCACGTCTCCTGCATTGGCAGGTGGATTCTTTGCCTCTGAGACACCAGGGAAGCCCAGGTATCCCCAATTCTTTCTCCAACAACCCTTTCCTGTGTGGGTGTCATCCAGCATCACATTATTTTCTCACTTTCTGTTTGGTTTGGTTTTGCACTATCAACTAGACTGTAAGCTCTAGTGAGGGCAGATGTTTATTACTCCCCCTCTATCTTCCATGAGACTTGGCACACAGTAGGTACTCAAGTAAAACATCAAATCAAATGGGCAGAGACCCTGTGAGACACCATTTGCTTAATAAATCCAGACTCTGAGTTGCCCCTTTCTCCCATCCTCCAGCCTACACACACATACACATACACAAACACACCACACACACACAGCTTGCAAAATCTAATAACCACCAGTTTAAAAACATACTAAAAACAGAAAATTTATGTAGCATGACCCAAATTGAATTATACATTACAGCACTATAATTGATTTTTTAGAAGAGAGATTAAATTTATTTTATGCCTCACTAACTAACAGCTAGATTTACCTAATTGCTTGGAGTGCAGAGTTACTATGATTCATTAAACTCCATACATGCTTGGGTACACTGTGCACTGAGTGAGGCTTCCCTGCTCGCAGCAATTAACGAGGAGAAACCCGAGGCCGCACCAGTAATTGACGAGAACAATTCAGCCTGAAGTTTGCTCTGGGTGTTTTATTAAGTTCTTTGAGCGAAAAGCAGATACTGCGCCTCCTGCTAAAGCAGTTCCAACAAATCAAAGACAACTCATGCTCTCTCTCTTTCTCTCTCAACTCTGCCGCAATGGGGAGGGGAGAAAGGAAAGGAAAGAGGGAAAAAAAGCAAGATGGAAGCCTTGTCTCGATTTAATTACATCAATCATAACAGTGCTTTAAAAAATCTCACCAGCATCTGACAGCATACAGGCAAAGTCAGTCAGCCTAACAAAGAGTGAGTTTGGGTGGAATCAGGGAGCATTCAGTAATTATATACACATTATCTAAAAGGTAGCAATTTAGGAAAATGGAAAAAAATATGCTAATTTTTGAGAGCAAGAGAAAATTAGAAATCCCTGAACCATTGGTTTTTTATTATTCTTATTAATACAGGACATTTAAAGTGGCAAACATTCAAATAATAAGTGTCATTTCCTCTTTTTGGTGCCTGTCTGGATATGCTTTCAGGTTCTGTGGATGCCATACACACACCTTTCCTCCTCCTTCAAAGGCACACTCAGATTTTTCAAATTCACTATTCCCAGGACCAGAGAGGGGTATGTTTTGACTGGTCTGTCTATAAAGTGGATGAAATTGCTCTGCCCACATCATACTTTAAGTTGTAGGTTTTTGCAATTGTGGAAACAGAGAAAGAGATGTTCCCACACCCCAGAAACCAAATCTCTAGAGCCCCTCTGCCTGTATTTTGGACTTGGAGCAATTTGTTTTGCTCTGGGAGAGGCATTTTAAAACATAGATTTCAGCCATGACTTTTATCTTCCAGGAATGGACAGTATAACTGGGGCTATATATCCAGTATATACACCAGTATATCCAGCCACCGATAATGCTGCCATGATACCAGGACTTCTCTTTTTCTGAATCCTCCCAAGATAGGCAAGTGGCATCCCACAGCCCTGATTAAAGTTGACTGGGTCAGGGGTGAATATCTGGCCCTGCTGGACCAATCACATTCTGTCTTGTGGGGACCTGAATCTGAGCAAGAGCCACAGAGATTGGTGGCTGTTTGTGGTCAAGGCACATAGGGGGCAACACTCAGAGATGTTCTACCACCTTCCTCTTCTGAAACCTCCAAAACAATTGAGATCCAGAGGTTCTGCACCTCTTTCAAATCTGTGGTACCCCCAAATCTTCCTTTTGTCTTACATCACCCAGAGCCATTTTCACTATTTGCACCCAAAGATCCTTACCTGATCCCCAAGGCCAAGGCAATATAACCACACGAGGCAGAGTGGGAAGCTGGTTGACACTCCAGGTACCATTGAAACTGCATCATCCCTGCTGGGAGGATTCAGGAATTCGGGATGTTTGGGCTGGCTCGGCCCCTCATTAGACCCTCTCCCCCACAGTTTTGTAGACCAGGTTTTCAGGAGCAGGGAGGCTCTTGCCTTCAGGTCAGCAATGACATCAGCTGATAGGCCCTTCTGCCTCCCAAAGCATGTGCAGCTAAGCCCATCACATGTTTGAAAGCCTCTGTCCTAATTGAAAACCATCATTGACAGACTGGAAAACAGAGCACAGAAGAGTTTAAAGTGACTTCTTAAGGTTATAAGAGGGGCTTCCCAGGTGGCTCAGGGGTGAGGAATCTGCCTGCCAATGCAGGAGACACAGAAGACACGGGTTTGATCCCTGGATCTGAAAGATCCCCTGGAGGAGGAAATGGCAACCCACTCCAGTATTCTTGCCTGGGAAATCCCATGACAGAGGAGCCTGGCAGGCTACAGTCCATGGGGTCGCAAGGAGTCAGACAGGACTCTGAGATAAAACAACAAGTTGTAAGAGCTGCATCCAGGCAGAGATGAGGCTCAAGCCATGTCTCCGGGCCCTGACACCATCTCCTGTTTTGTCTCCACTGCTTGTGATGCCTTCCAAAAGCCCCTGTGAGGGTCTCTCTCTGGCACCATTCACTCACATCCTCCTCCTCACCCCTCTCCCCAGGATGCGTGTGAGTGGCTGAGGGGAGATCCATCTTCCTCATCTCTTGTTATTGGGAACCCCCTCAAGTACACAATATACCCGTGTCAGGGGCTCGGAAAATGATCTTTAAGTTCCTGTAGGGGTGATTCTCAGTAAAGGTTCTGTTGATCGTGAGGGGCTCTCCTCACTGTAAAGACAGGAGTGTGGGAGGCCAGGGTCCCTGCCCCTCTCCTCGCTCAGGCCCTGAGCCCAGGCTGGAGGCAGCAAGCAGGAGCCCCAGGTTCTGCTCCCACAAGATACTGGGTCCCGCCAGGCTTTGTGCTTGGGGTGTGAGGGCCCCAGAATGGTGGAGAAGGAAATGACAACTCACTCCAGTACTCTTAACTGGGACATCTCATGGACAGAAGGGGCCTGGAGGGCTGGTGGGCATGACTTTAGCAACTAAGCAACAATTCACAAGGCTCAGGCCTCTGCTGCTGGGAGCCAGGTCCACACACCACTGCCTGCAGCTCACCCATCTCTGTACCTGTGTGATGTAGGCTGAGTGCCCTGTTTCAACACAGCCTCCAGGTGGGATATCTGCAAGGGCTCAGCAGGGCTTTCACTTGGCTTTGTGGGACAGCTTGCCCCATGCCACAACCCAGCCCCTCAGCTGTCCCTCGATGCCCAAAGTGTAGCCACACCGGCCACAATGACAACCAACTGGAGTAGATGGCTAGTGTAGAATCCTGGCAAAGGCCCTGCTATGGATCTTGTCTGTCCTGTCATGCGACCCTGGGAAAGTCATTTCATCGCTCTGAGCTGCAAGCTTGAGCACAGTGAGGTTAAAAATGATTAGCTCACGGGACTCATATGAAGATGATCAGTTCAGTCGCTCAGTCGTGTCTGACTATCTACAACCCCATGAATGGCAGCATGCCAGGCCTCCCTGTCCATCACCAACTCCCGGAGTCTACTCAAACTCATGTCCATCGAGTCAGCGATGCCATCCAGCCATCTCATCCCCTGTCGTCCCCTTCTCCTCCTGTCCCCAATCCCTCCCAGCATCAGGGTCTTTTCCAATAAGTCAACTCTTCACATGAGGTGGCCAAAGTATTGGAGTTTCAGCTTCAGCATCAGTCCTTCCAATGAACACCCAGGACTGATCTCCTTTAGGATGGCCTGGTTGGATCTCCTTGCAGTCCAAGGGACTCTCAAGAGTCTTCTCCAACACTATAGTTCAAAAGCATCAATTCTTCAGTGCTCAGCTTTCTTCACAGTCCAATTCTCACATCCATACATGACCACTGGAAAAATCATAGCCTTGACTAGACGGACCTTTGTTGGCAAAGTAATGTTTCTGCTTTTTAATATGCTATCTAGGTTGGTCATAACTTTCCTTCCAAGGAGTAAGTGTCTTTTAATTTCATTGCTACAATCACCACCTGCAGTGATTTTGGAGCCCAAAAAAATAAAATCTGACACTGTTTCCACTGTTTCCCAATCTATTTGCCATGAAGTGATGGGACCAGATGCCGTGATCTTAGTTTTCTGAATGTTGAGCTTTAAGCCAACTTTTTCACTCTCCTCTTTCACTTTCATCAAGAGGCTTTTTAGTTCCTCTTTACTTTCTGCCATAAGGGTGGTGTCATCTGCATATCTGAAGTTACTGATATTTCTCCCGGCAATCTTGATACCAGCTTGTGCTTCTTCCAGCCCAGAGTTTCTCATGATGTACTCTGCATATAAGTTAAATAAGCAGGGTGACAATATACAGCCTTGACGTACTCCTTTCCCTATTTGGAACCAGTCTGTTGTTCCATGTCCAGTTCTAACTGTTGCTTCCTGAGCTGCATACAGGTTTCTCAAGAGGCAGGTCAGGTGGTCTGGTATTCCCATCTCTTGAGGAATTTTCCACAATTAGTTGTGATCCACACAGTCAAAGGCTTTAGCATAATCAATAAAGCAGAAATAGATGTTTTTCTGGAACTCTCTTGCTTTTTTGATGATCCGGTGGACGTTGACAATTTGATCTCTGGTTCCTCTGCCTTTTCTAAAACCAGCTTGAACATCTGGAAGATCACAGTTCACGTATTGCTGAAGCCTGGCTTGGAGAATTTTGAGCATTACTTTACTAGCGTGTGAGATGAGTGCAATTGTGCGGTAGTTTGAGCATTCTTTGGCATTGCCTCTCTTTGGGATTGGAATGAAAACTGACCTTTTCCAGTCCTGTGGCCACTGCTGAGTTTTCCAAATTTGCTAGCATATTGAGTGCAGCACTTTCACAGCATCATCTTTCAGGATTTGAAATAGCTCAACTGGAACTCCATCACCTCCACTAGCTTTGTTGGTAAGTGATGCTTTCTAAGGCCCACTTGACTTCACTTTCCAGGATGTTCTGGCTCTAGGTGAGTGAGCACACCATCGTGGTTATCTGGGTCATGAAGATCTTTTTTGTACAGCTCTTCTGTGTATTCTTGCCACCTCTTCTTAATATCGTCTGCTTCTGTTAGGTCCATACCATTTCTGTCCTTTATCGAACCCCTCTTTTCACGAAATGTTCCCTCGGTATCTCTAGTTTTCTTGGAGAGATCGCTAGTCTTTCCCATTCTGTTGTTTTCCTCTCATTTCTTTGCATTGATCACTGAGGAAGACTTTCTTATCTCTCCTTACTATTCTTTGGAACTCTGCATTCAAATGGAAATATCTTTCCTTTTCTCCTTTGCTTTTCACATCTCTTTTCAGAGCTATTTGTAAGGCCTCCTCAGACAGCCAGTTTGCTTTTTTGCATTTCTTTTTCTTGGAGATGGTCTTGATCCCTGTCTCCTGTACAATGTCACGAACCTCCGTCCATAGTTCATCAGGCACTTTATCAGATCTAGTCCCTTAAATCTATTTCTCACTTCCACTGTATAATCATAAGGGATTTGATTTAGGTCATACCTGAATGGTCTAGTGGTTTTCCCTACTTTCTTCAATTTAAGTCAGAATTTGGCAATAAGGAGAACCCCATGAACAGTATGAAGAGGATAGACATGTGTATTTCAAATGCCTGAATTATTAGCTATTCTTCACATTAGGAGTCTTCCCCACCCCCCCCACAACTTTCTCACACTGGAAATGTTCTAGGAAGTTTGTCAACACACCTGCTAGTCAGCAATGTGAACCAGCCAGTCCAGCCTCTTCAGAGGGTCAGAGTTTTCTCTGCATTCCAGTCATCTGTGCCACGGGGACAGGAAGCTCACCTTGCCATCACTACCCAGGTTCTATCAGGGAAGTACAGAACTCTTGTTGCCAAGGGTTCAGCAGGTGGAATCGGGGCTTCCCCGACAGAAACCAGAGGTTTCCTTGTCTCCTCCTAGAGACCAGCAGAATTCTGAGCTTTCATCTAACTAATCCTTAGTTGGGAGTAATATTCTTCAAGCCAACCTTGGGGTCTCTCCCTTTCCTCAGCAGATTGAGGGGCTTTCTCTCCCAGGCCCTGGGCCTCCAGGGGCGGCCAAACTAACCAGAAGTTTTCTTTCATTCACTCCCATGGGTCCCTGAAGCCCTTGAGGCAAATGAAGCACAAACCAAACCTCTAGGAAAAACTGGCGCTGGTGTTTAGTCGCTGTGTCGTGTCCAACTCTTTGTGGCCCCGCGGACTGCAGCCCACCAGGCTCCTCTGTCCATGGGATTTTCCAGGCAAGAGTACTGGAGTGGGCTGCCATTTCCTTCTCTGGGGATCTTCCCCACCCAGGGATCGAACCTGCAGGTGCTGCATTAGCAGGAGGGTCCTTCACCACTGAACCACCAGGAAAAACTATGGGTAACACAAACTACTATGTGCTTCTTTAGACAGAACAGTCCAGAAGTCCTTCAGTTCTTGCTTGGTGTGAGTGTTAGCTGCGATGCAGACTAAAACATCAGAGAAACAAGCAGACAGGAGTAGACAGCGGGCAGATGAGATGGAGAAAGCTTTCATCTGTGCAGCGCTGCACAGTTCCCAGGACAGCATCCACTTCTGTTTCATCCCAGAGCAACCCTGTGGGCAGGTCAGGCACTTTGCCCAAGTGCACCTCAACTAGCCAGTGGCCCGGGAGTTCTGGCATTGACCTCCACGCCCTGCCTCCACAGCGACGCGGCATTCAGGTAGAGTGGGGATGAACACGGCAGGCAGAGGGGGCCTCAAAAGCCATATGACTGACTTTGAGTTTCAATAACAAATTACCGGAACATCAAGCCCTTTGTGCTACAGCACACCTGGAAAGTCATGCTGAATGGGGAGCTTTTCTATGTGAAATTAAACCATGTTCTCTGCACATCAGCAATGCCAGCACAAAGATTTGTCGATGGTACAAACAAACCTGAATCACTGGTGAAT
Source organism: Cervus elaphus (assembly GCF_910594005.1). Classification (NCBI taxonomy): domain Eukaryota; kingdom Metazoa; phylum Chordata; class Mammalia; order Artiodactyla; family Cervidae; genus Cervus; species Cervus elaphus. The sequence continues at coordinate 83,490,780 of NC_057826.1, forward strand.
GCGGGAAATTTCAAGCATAAATTCCATGTCTCCTGCTTGCAGGCGAGACATAATTGAAAGGCATTTGCTCTCAAAGAGGAGATAACTAAGACATGAAGTCACTTTTAAAGAAAGTCTCAGGAACCTCTTTATCTAGTTCCTCGGTCCTTGGTGGAGCCACGGTCATAAAGATATTTAAATTAGCCCTATTTATATCTTTCTGAAGACAGTTTCTCCATGTGGCAGAAACGCCAGCCCTAGTGATAGTCTGGGGGGATCTGGGGGAGGTCTTTGACAACGGCAAGGAAAGTTGGGGGTGTCTTTTGATAGGGAACCCAGGGAGGAGGAGGTGAGGAGTGAGAAGCTATCCAAAGGGCTTTTATTGAATGTTTACAAGCTAATGAATGCATTTAATGGGAACAGCGTTGGATGTCAATGCACTGTAATGATCATGTAAGCTGTTTGGCTAGATTTGTGAAGCTTTCCAGGAGGAAAGAGAGAAGGACCTGCCTCGAGCACTTAATCACGCTGTGTGTAGCCAAACTTCATTTAAAGTTTCACCGTGTTCCCTATACTGCGCCAAGGGAGGGTGTCACGTGTTTCAGGGCATCACTTGTCACCAAATCCAGAGACCCAGCCATTTTCCCCCATATTTTGAGCCTCTATTTGTGGTGGCAGGTGTTAAGACAGAACCTAATCGAAGAGTATCAGTGGCAAGTTTCACGTCTGGCCCTGTTCCAAGCTTTCCCAGGACATAGAGATGTGCCTGGTTCCACTCTGTTGATAGGAAAACTGAGGCCCAGAACGATTAGGAGACTTGCCCAAAGCAGTCATAGAGACAGAAGGTGGGACATCTAAACCTTTTTCTGTTTTTTTTTTTTAAATTGTAATATCTGATTTACAATATTAGGTGTACAACATAATTCAATATTTTTATAGATTATACTCCATTTAAGGGCTTCCCTGGTGGCTCAGTGGTAAAGAAGAACCCTCCCGCCAATGCAGGAGATACAGGTTCAGTCCCTGGGTTGGGAAGATACCCTGATGAAGGAAATGGCAACCCACTCTAGTAATCTTGCCTGGGAAATCCCATGGACAGAGGAGCCTAGTGGGCTACAATCCATGGGGTCACAAACAGTCGGACAAGATCGAGCAACAGCAATACTCCATTTAAAGTCATTATAAAATATTGGCTGTGTTTGCTATGCAGTGCAAGAACCTCGTCTTTGACTCCATAGTTCATCCTTTTCACCAACAAACCCACAGAGTGGATCCCTAGAAAAGAGGGTGTAGGCTGCCTTTGTCCTTCCTAAGACTCCCCTCTGTCCGAGCTCTTCGCTGTTAGCTGTGCCGGCCTGGGTGTCTGCGGGACAGAAACCACTACGCTGGGTACCTTCAGCAAACGCCCCACGGTGTGTGCTCCTGGCTTTGACCCATTCTATGTACGGGAAAACCGAGAGCCAGAGAAGTGAAGTTAGACTTGCCGGATGACTGAGGGAAGCGTTTCACACAGCTGGTCCGTGTTAGCACTGGATTTGATCCGTGGCTATAGATTCTAACACCCTGCCTGTTTCCTCCCTCGATGTGGATTCTGGACTGGGAGAAACTATTTTTATTATCTATATTGGACAGATGGTGAAACAGAATCCTGGGAGGTGAAGAGGCCCATTGTAGGGCTGTGAGATAATGGATATTTAACTAATGTGAAGGTTTATCGGTGGATACAATACAAATGGGACTTCCCTGGTAGCTCAGCTGGCAAAGAATCTGCCTGCAGTGCGGGAGGACCTGGGTTCGATCCCTGGGTTGGGAAGATCCCCTGTAGGGAAGGCATGGCAACCCACTCCAGTGTTCTTGCCTAGAGAAATCCCCATGGACAGAGGAGCCTGGTGGGCTACAGTCCGTGGGGTTGCAAAGAGTCAGACACACACAACTAAGCACAGAACAGTAGAAATGAACAATTGTTGAGCACAGGTATAGTCGCACACACATGCACACTCACTCCTCCAGGAGTTAATGCAGTCAGTTTACATAGTGCATGTGGTGTCAGAGAAGGGGCACGTCCCCTTCTTTTTTCTTTCTTACTGCTTCCTTTCCTCTTCTAGACTCTCAGCTGAGCTCTGAGGTAGTAAACACTTTCTTTCCAGTATTTGTGTTGGAATTTGAGCCCATGTTGACCTGGTGCAGCCCTATGCCAGTCTTCCAGACTGGATTCCATCCTCGCTGGACTTTTCCCCCCTTACTCTGAGCTCCTGCGAGCTTTTTCCATCCCACGGGTGGCTTCCTATCGAAGTCATTCCTGGCCTCTGTGGGCCAACCTGACCTCACTCTCTCAAAGGCAGAGCTCAAATTTCCACCCAGAAGAAATTCTCCAAATGGGATTTCAAATTGATTTAAAATCCAGATTCCCCACGTGGAACCAATAGCATTACCCTCTGTCTGGTTTCACTCATGAGCTAAGTGTTACTGAAGGCTTGTGCTCCAATCCCAGTCTGGCTTTATTGAGAACATTCGCCAGCTGAAGGATTTCAAAGGGAAGCCAGTGATATCCTGGGACCCCTTGAACGTGTGGCTTGGCGCCCTCCCTCCAGCCAGCACGCAGAGCAAGGCTGACCCTGAGAGGTTGTGGGGGGGGGGGGGGCAAGGGGGGATGGGCAGGGGGAGACAGAGGGAGCGGGAGAAAGACCACCACCTCCCCTCCTCCTCTGAGGACAGAAGCTGGATGATCTCCAGAGGTGTCGGCTCTCAGACTAGAGGTCAAGGGGCCCAGCACCGGGGCTTGGGGCCCTTGGCCCATGCACAGGGCACTAGGCACGTCACGTGGCCCTGGGCAGGGCAGGTCCGTCTGCACAAGGAGCCTGCCCCGCAGCCTCTGGCAGAGTTGAGGATGGGGAGAAAGAAGACCAACCTCATCTCTTTCTGAATAGAAGAATCTATCCAAGAGTAAGAGTCAATAGGCCTTCCCTCTCATGAGAAAAGTTTTTAAAAATTATATATATTTATATACACACACACACCAGGAAATTAAGCCAGATGTTGAGGTCTTAGGAGTGGCATTCTCAGCTCTCTAAAACATGGGCTTGTTTTTGTTGTTTAGTTGCTAAATCATGTCTGACTCCTTTGCGACCCCATGGATTGTAACCCGCCAGGTTCCTCTTTCCATGGGATTTTCCAGGCAAGAATACTGGAGTGGGTTTCCATTTCCTTCTCCAGGGGATCTTCCCAACTCAGGGATTGAACTCACATCTCCTGCATTGGTAGGTAGACTTCACCACTGAGCCACCTGGGAAGCTATGCTTGTTTAGTGGATGGAAAATAAAGGAGTATTGACAGAGATACCCAAGACAACACTTAACAGGCTCACTGTGATAAACAAAGCAGGGGGATTTCTGGGCAAGAAAGCCAGGGTTGACAGACACAAAGGACATGGTTTCAGAGCTGCCTGAGTGTCCCTCCATCTGAGGGTGCTCTTCCCAGGGCCTGTGGAGAACTGGGGGCCTCAACTCCACTTCTCAACTCCCCGTCCCCCACCCTCTACAAAATTCTAGGAAATGGAAAATAATTTCCTGCTGACAAATAGGACGCCCTGTGCTGTCCGGTCCCACCTCCCAGAATCGGTCCTCGTCCTTAACATCCCCCCAGTCTCACCTCCCCCTGCAGCATCTTTCCAGGCCCCCATTATCCTGCATCAGAAGAAGTCTCTGATGGCTTCTGTCCCACCTGTCTGCCCCCACCCCACCCACTCCCAGCTCAGCACACGATGCCTGAAATGCTCCCAGGGTTGTAAAGCCATATTAGGGTATAGACTCTAAAAGGTAAGGCTGAAGTTCACATTTTTATTATTCTTGATGCCAAGGTCTGAGTTTGTTTAGACCCTCAAGCATAGCCTGAGGAACTCTGTCAGCGGTATGCCTGAGTTATCCAGACAATTCCCAAGTTCCACTCTCTGACAACCTACATCGTTACCCTCTGATACTATGATCCCTGTTTAAGCGATGAGGGAACAAAGACTTGGAGGGTCAAGACTTGCTCACAAGTGCTAGACAAGGAAGTGGCAGATCTGGGTCTCAAACCCAGGCTGCTAGCGAACATCAGTGTTTTCTCCATCAGCAGCCTCCAGCCCGTCCAAGCACACACACCCTGCGTGAGTTCAGATAGAATGCTCCATATCCACCTCTCCCTCCACGGCCCACTCTGGAGGAACGGGCACTCAGCCCAAGGAACAAAGTTGGGGACAGTTATGAGCAGGTCTCCAAGATGGGGAGCCAGAGCCTAATAAACTTCCTCCTCCCCCAACGCTTGGGTGGAGCAGCTGGTCGCGGAGGCCAGGACTGCCTCCCTCTCTGTCCCTTGCCGAGCTCTGGATACCTCTAGGCTTTTGTTGATGTCTAAAATTATTTCCAAAAGGAACTGTCTAAAGACTCCTAAAACGGCAATAAAACCTTCTGACTTTTATATTTCCCCAGGCTCAGGTGGGCTTTTGCAGGTTTCCTAGCATCCCAGCCGCAGTGCAAGTCACAGAAAGCCAAGCAATTCTCACCCTGGGAGGCCTGGCTTGATAGGGAGGTGGTCCATGTCCCAGCCCATAAGTTCGTCCTCGCTGGTCTGCCAGGCTGTCTGGGTCCTGATGGCAGAGGAGAACGCGGGTTTTGGAGACATCCTCTGGATAGATACAGGCAAGGCATCTATCTTGTGACAAGAATGGTGAGTGGAGACACAGCAAAGGGAAAGATGTTGAAATCCAGTGGGGAGTGGGAATGGGCAACAAGTTACCAGGCAATCCTAATTCAACAGGGATACAGGCAATGCTGCAGAAACAGGAGGGGGAGCTGTCAGTCTGGGTGTCCTGGAAGGCTTCCTGGAGGAGGTGATGTCTGAGTGGAGAGGACCAGAGAGTTGAATATGCAAATACCTGGAGACCTGTCTCAACAATAGCTCCTACCTCCCAAATCGGTTGCATGACCTTAGCCCAGTAACTTAGCCTCAGGTTGGCCTGACTTCTTATCTGTAAAATGGGACTAACAAGAGGACCTATTTCATAGAGCTGTTGTGTGGACTGGGTTCTAGAACGCTTATAGTCCTCCCCAAATTCATGTGCTAAAGCCCTAACCCCCACTGTGATGGTATCTGGAGATGGGACTTTAGGGAATAATTGTTTAGATGAGATCTGGAAGGCTAAGCCCCTGTGATAGGATTAGTCCTTTTATAAGAAGACACATAGAGAACCCTCTCTCCTTCTCTCTTCCTGCCTGCCATGGGCGGGAAGACACAGCAAGAAGTCATTCCCCCACCCAGGAAGATAGTTCTCACCAGGAACTGAATCAACTGGCAGGTTAATCTTAGATTTCCATCCTCCAGAACTGAGCAAAACTCCTCTGCTGTTGAGGACACAGAGTCCATGGTGTTTTGTTACAGCAACCAGAGCAGACCCAGACAGACCACATGTAAACAATGAAGTGTTTAGACTCTGCCTGGAAGCATAGGTGTGTTCGGCTTCCTGGGTGGCTCAGCGGTATAGAATCCACCAGCCAACACAGGAGGCGAGTGTTTGATCCATCGATTGGGAAGGTCCCCTGGAGAAGGAAATGGCAACTCCATTTCCTCCAGTATTCTTGCCTGGGAAATCCCACAGACAGGAGCTTGGCAAGCTATAGTCCATGGAGTGGCAGAGTCAGATAGAACTTGGAGACTAAACAACAACAATAGGTATGTTAACATAATAAATGGGCAGAAATCATTCGGAAAGAGCTTCTGGCATGGAGGCTGTGACCAGGCTGCCTGTATTCAAACCTAGCACTGCAGCTTGAGCTGTGAGTCCAGTGAAAATCTTCTTAACCTCTCTGTGTCTCAGTTTGCTTACCTGTCGGGGCTGGGGGAGTGTATGTGAGAATATTTCTGTTTCCAGAACAAGTAAGCACTAATATTCAGCTGCTGTATACAACAATGCAGCCTATGAAAGTGTCTGAAAGGGTTAGCCTCTCAGTCATGTCTGTCTCTCTGCAACCCCATGGACTGTAGCCAGCCAAGCTCCTCTGCCCATGGAATTCTCCAGGCATGAATACTAGAGTGGGTTGCCATTCATTTCCTTCATTCCCTTGCAGTGCAGCCAGGCTTATGGCTAAAACATTGAAATATTTCCATACCAATTCATCTCCCTGAGGGCCTCCCAGGACCCTCCCAGACGTTCCCTACAATCTTGCAACTGAAGAGTTCATAAGCAGCACCAGCAGCCTGCTCTTCTAAGTTAGTTCATCATTAAATTAAAAAGGGTTCCTAAAATGCTTTGATAGGTGATGTCATTGTTACTGGAGTAAAATCTGCTTTTACTCATCCATCCATTCATTCAATAAATATTTATTGACTGTCTCCAAATGTTGCACCTGTCAGGACCTGGGGATTTAAAGTGAAAGAAGGCCTGGTCTGTGCCCTCAGGAGACCTACAGTGTAGCAGGAAAAAAAATCAGAGAGTTAAGAGGATTCTGAGGGCCCTGGGGGCTCTAACAGACGCCCTGTGGGGAACATCTGGGAGGGTCCTGGGAGGACCTCAGGGAGATGAGGAACTTTCCTAGCTGGTATGGAAATATTTCTAACAAGGTGATTGAGACCAAGGACAAGTCCAGCCCCTGCATTAAGGTGTGACACTTTTTGGTCCAGCAGTGGTTTCTCTACCTGATACCCACCCTCTCCATACAGACTTGCCAGATTTAGCAAATAAAAATTCAGGGCACTCTGTGAAATAATTTCAGATAAATAATTAATTTTGGGGGGTTATAAGCATGTCTCAAAATATTGTGTGGAACATATACTGAAAAATGGTCTTAGAGGCTCATCTGAACTCTCTATTTAAGTGAGCATGCCACAATTTGTTGGGTTGACCAAAAAGGTTGTTGCTTTTTTATTCCCCATTACATCTTATGAAAAAATCCCACTAACTAATTGGCCAACCCAATATCTGGCAACCCCATTCCTAGGTCAAGTTATTATAACCAGTGCCCCATTAACTGTCAAGTGGGACCCTGACACTCATGTCTGAAAGACCATCTCAGATACACCTTGATTTCCTAGAGAGAATAAAAGAAGAACAGAAGGACATGAGAGTGGGGGGCCCAGAGGGAGGTGGGCAGAAAATGGGGGGTGCCCCAGGAAAAGGAGGGAGGCAGGGGAAGGAAGAAACCAATGGGCAGCAGGACTGGGGAGCTTCCGCATCTCTGCAGATGCCTCTCCCTCCCCTGGCACAGCCTCTCCTCCGCCCTGGTGAAGTGGATGTGCCTGGAGGGAGGTGCGGCCGTCTTGGGAACCTGAGTGTGTTCTCTGAAATGTCAGCAGAAATAAACCTGGCTAATCCTCCGCGATGGCCCGTCACATTAATAGCCCTGAAATTCCAAGCGGATTAAAATAACCACAAGCATGACACCATTTGGAAGGCCGGGGATTTACTTGGAAGCGGTGCCCCACTGGCGAGCATTCCTCTAATTGCTGCTTCGTATAAATAGAGTGTTCTTTAATATCGCCACCAGCCCCAGCTGACAGATTTAGAAGGGAGCTGTCGAAGTCTTCAGAGCCCAGGCCACGGTAAACCGAGGCTCCGTTCGGGCTGTAAATGGGATTCTCGCGGGCCGATCAATCTTACCAAAGCCGCCAGCGTTGCCTGTTGATCTGTGAGGTCCTGAGAGGCTACAGCTTCCCAGAAATGTGCTTGCATCTGTCAGAATTATAAGCAGCTGGCAGCTGACAACAAAGGTCAAATTTGCTGCTAGTGTGGAAATAGAAGCTCCCCAGTACACGAAATGCTACTTAGCAGTAGATCAATTGCAGGCGGGTCATTAAGGGAGGATGGGGTGTGTGTGTGTGTGTGTATGTTACAACCTCAGTTGCCCAGAACCCACTTCATCTGTAGGTCCATGCTGGGCACAAAAGCAGGTGCTCAGATGAATAAAATTAAATAACAATTAGTTCACAGCAAAATTCTTAGCATCTTCATAATCAGGGAGTTTTCACTCTGTCATCTAACAAGTAGCTGAGCGCCTCTGCTGATTTAGGCATTGTTCTCAGCATACTGTAGAGACTTGGCTAGGACCTCTCTTATTAAGGGGCTGTGTGGCCTTGGATGTCTTATTTCTTGGCTTTGCTGAGTCTCAAGTTTTCTATCTTTAAAATGGGTATGAGAGATTTTCCTGCTGGTCCAATGCTTAAAATTCTGGGCTTCCAATGCAGGGATGCAGGGGCCAAGGGTTCAATCCCTGGTCAAGGAACTAAGATCCCACATCATTCATTGTCTGGCCAAAAAAAAAAAATAAAATGGGAAGATAATTTCTACTTTAGAGAGTGTTGAGCAGAACTGATAAAATTAGCTCCCTAAAGAGCTGGCACAGGTGATGCCCAAGTGTGTTAACAGTAACTTGTGACAAATGGTTACCTGGGAAAATGGCAGAGGAGGCAAGGGAGCCAGGAAAGGACAGGCCCAGATGCAGACTTGGTGTACGCCCTGAGAAGCAATTCAAGGTCTAGATCCCAGTGTCCCAAGCCTTGGGAACTCAGGCTCTGTCTAGGGGAAAGATCTAATTTGGGCGAGGGTTTCACAGCAAAGGCAGTTTTCAGGGTCCATGGATGCTTGACCTTCCATTTGACCCAAACACATCCCCAGTCAAGAGTGGGCTCTAGGACTCCCCTGGTGGTCCAGTGGTTAAGAATCTGCCTGCCAATGCAGGGGACACAAGTTTGTTCCCTGGTCCAGGAAGATTCCACATGCCTCAGAGCAACTAAGCCCGCGTACCACAACTACCGCGCCCAAGAGCTGCAACTACTGAAGCCTGCACACCCTGGAACCTGTGCTCTGCAAGAGGAGAAGCCACTTCCCTTGTAGGACAGCTAGAGAGCAGCCCCAGCTCACTGCAGCTAGAGAAAGCCAGTACACAACAAAAAGACCCAGGGCAGCCAAAAATAAATAAATTTAAAATGTTTAATAAAGTGGGCCCCAGGGAGGTGGGACTTGCCCTACCCAAGGAGAGGGGCTGGTGAGATGCAGACCCCAGTGCCTCCTGCAACCACAGACTCAGGGCAGGGCAGAGCCTGGGGGAGTCCAGGCGCTCTTGATCTTCTGAACTTCATCCTGGTCTGTTGCGTCAACCAAAAGACTTCTTATTTTTCCAACAAATCTGGAGTCTAGCCCCTGTAGGGAATTGGGTCTGGGGTAAGCCAAGCTGTTCTTGGATGTGTTGACTCATAACACTGTATCAGACGCCTAGGCTAGAATCAGCTTTTGGCGTTGTAACCAAATTCCACCCAAATCCCACCCCAATTCCAATTCACTGAAAATCTGTCTAAACGAGGTGACTTCCGTAAGAGTCGGGGATTTATTCCACTCCAGCTGTTGGCACGTCCCTCCCGGTGACGATTCCTGCGTCTGCACCGCACGTTAAAAGCTTAGAAGTCCTCTTGCGTCCTGTGGTTCTTTCAAGTCTCACTCACATCAGCCTTTGGCAGCTGGTCCGAATGTAAAGACCTTGAGCTTTGCATCCCTCAGACTCAGGATTGCACCCTTGTCTGCTCATCTCAGCAGTCTGTCAGTTCTAAGGCTTCCTTTTCACACATTTTAACATCCCTGACATTCGAATGGTCTTAGGATCTGCGACCCCTTGCAGTTATAATTGTCAGCTCTTTTTCTTTCTTTCTATAAAGTCATGGTGTGTCTTACCATCAGTGAAGTTCTAGATCCGATGAATTAAGTGTCTGGCCTTTGGCAAGTCCCTTCTCTGTACATCTACTTTCAGCATCTGTAAACTGGCAGGGCTGTTGCGAAGATGAAACGAGAGGCTCATGGATAGACACCCGCCCGTGGCAGTCGCAGGAAGCCTGAGAGCTGGACTGCTGTGAGCAGCAAAGCAACTTTTACAGACGAGGAAACCGAGGCCCCAGGGGAGGCCCAGTCACAGGCAGAGATTTGGGGTTTTCACAGTACAGCTGACCCTTGAACAACATGGATTTCAACTGCACTTCTCCACTTAGACCCAAATATTTTTCAATAAATGCTTAGTTGTTTCTCCCTATCCTGGGATGCAAAACTGTGTATACAGAGGGCAAACGATGAGGACCTTGAGCATCTGAGGATTTTGGTACCCACAGGGGTCCTGGAGCCAACCCCCAACAAATGCCAAAGGATGAGTGTACTGTCATCAGCATTATCTCACCAGTGTTTACCCCACCAGGAAGAAGAGTGACTCATGGAGTGTTCAGCCCAAGAGGCTGGGCTAAATGAGGGGCCCGGTCGCTCCTGGACACTAAGCCGCTGGTGGGCTGCGGTGGGACTACCCAGCAGAGCCCAAAAGGTAGCCATCAGGGTCAGCCCTATTTTATATAAAAAAATAAGTGCCAGTGTGTCATCCATCATTTTAATTTTAATCCAGATTATGGGTAAGGAAAAACCAGCATCACATAGTGTTTGGTAATAATTCAAAAACAGAGACGCTTGAAACATTTATCTGTTAAAATATTGTGGATTAGTTTTAACTGTATTAGAATTAATTTCATAGACTGCAAATTCAAATGGGAAATAAAGAAAAGCTTATTTCCCCATTGACCCCCCGCATTCTACTTTTGGCAGAATCTCCATTTTAGTTGCCTCAGGGTCCCCCCCTCTCTTTTTTTAGATGGTGGTACCCGACTGGGGTCAGGAAACAGGCATCAGAGCACCCAGAGAGCATGTCTGGTTCTCTGTGGTCACCTGTCCACATCAGCCTCTGCTGAGCAGGGCATTGGTCCCTCGTGGACACCCACATGGGCTGGTGAGGAGTCCTCATTTCTGCCACTCTGGTGCTGTTGGTCCATGCCTGCTCCTGATGTCACATCTCCACTTCTCCAGGCATGAGGCCCTCCGGGTTTGCTGGCCCTCAAGGTCATCAGCAAAGCTCTCCTGCTGCCCCATCCCAATGAGACACAAGCTTGTGACGTAGCCTGGGCCCTCAGGCCACCCCTCCTGTTTGGCTGGCCCCTCGCTGAATGCTGAAGCTTTTCTATGAAGCTTCCAGTCCCCCAACTTGTCTCAGGGAGTGGGGCACCTGCCCCCTCTGTTCTCAGAGCCCCCAAACTACTGAGTATACTATTTCCCCCTCAACTCCAGGGTCTGGGGACTTGAAGTGTATGGCAAGACCGTTCCTAGCCAGAATTCCATGTCAGCATCTAAGTCTTTCTGAAACCCCCTTCTGGGTAAGTGGGGAAAAAATGGTTAACTTACCACACCCTTGTCCTCCCGAGTCCTGTACACTTAGGATTTTAGATACTCCAAAGGAAAGACTTTGAGACCCCTCAAACTATTTTCTCTGCCATGAAATTGAAAATCAATGTGACTGCTTGTTCTTCTATTTCTGCTGTGATGACTGTATCATGAGGTTGGAAGGAAAGACTAAGGAAAGGGTAGGAGACAAGCGAGGAAGAACAGTCCAGGTGAATGTTTAAATGATTTCAAAATTTTATCCTACCGTGGTAGGTAGAAGTTTGTCAAGGTCCATGTTGTTCATTAAATCAGGATTTGAAATATTTACAGGACACATGACTGAATCATGTGAAGTGGAAACTAGGAGATGGGGTGTGTAAACTCACTCTGCCCTGAGCCAAATGACTGGGCTGCTTTCCTTTGCCAGTCATGGAGAAAGGCAGGCTCCAGGCCTCAGCTACAGAGGCCAAGCCAGCCAGACACGGGTCCTCCCAGACCTTACGGCCGAGGAGGGGCACACGGCCTGTGCTGAGTCAACTGGCTGCTCCCACCGAGGGTGACATGAAGAGCTGCGGGTCAGTTTCTAGCGCGTCCTGGCTCCAGCTGAAGCTGCCTAATCCAGCTTCGGGTCATATCTGGCCACAGGCTCAGCAACCCACTTGCTTGGGCTCCTGCCTACTTTGTGAACACGGTTCTCCAAGCTTCCAGTGGGTGGGCAGGCTCCTTGATAGTACACCCATCGAATCTCCTCCTCCCGGCTTATCCAGCATCGGCCTCAGTGGTGTACCCCAACTCTGGTGACAAGGAGTAACTCAACTCCCTTCTATGGGCCTCAGTGGCTGTCTCTATAACGTGAGGTGTCTAAATCGGATGAAATACAAGATCTTTACTGTCTATCCTATGATTTTAATGCTCTGGGGCCGAATCACCCCCATCTACCTGGCTGGTCCACACATCCATGCCCCAGACTCCACCAGCTCTAGATGGCCCTTGTCCACATTTCAGGGAGTAGTCACCTTCTGCACAGTTGGCCTTACACCTCACTCACTCCAGCCTGTGGGTGATCCCCCCCACCAAATGAGTCCTGGAATCTTTCAATTAACCAGGCTTCTTCACTGAAAGACCTCTCAGAGCCATTAATACACTAGTGTACATTGTGATTCTCCAGCACAGGACTGGAGTGTTCATAAATTAGCTCCCAAAGGAATATTGCTGCAAACATGCTTCCTTGATGCCCATTACAAGAACCAGATGACAAGGGAACCCACATTGAGAAAACTCAGTGCCAGGTATCACTTAAGGAAAGACTATGATACTGCATGATTTCCAAAGCTCCCTCTCTCTCACACACACAGGAATTCCCTGGCCCAGCCTGACTCCATCTGAACTTTTTTACTGCTATCACTCTGCTTCCTGGATGCACAGACATAAGCAGGACTGAGCGCCTGCACTTGGAGTTCTGCGCCTGAGGCAACAGTCAGCAGTGACTCAAGTCTTGGGGTTTCCAGGCTCCGCGGCGCGTCTGTCCTCTGTGCCACTCGATGCAGCAAGTGCAAAAACACGTGCTTTCTTGAGCGCTGGGCGCTCAGCTGGGTGCGGGCAGTGTGCCGCCACCCACCTTGCCCAAACCCTAACGTGGGAGACCAGGTGGGTGCAGTGTGGCCGCCCAGCCTCGCAGATGGTCCTGGCCTGGCCCCCTAGGGGCCTCCCTGACCCCCAGCCCAAGGCCAGAGACAGCCCCACACGTAGCACACCTCCCTCCAAGTCTGCAACAGAACTGCCATTCAAGAATGGTTCAAAGCTACTTGAAGTCATTTCTATTTTCAACTCGAGCCTTCTCTGGAGAGAACAGCTGCCTTAAGTTTACTTCTCACTGTGTGAAGAAGGATTTCCTCATCCAACTTTAAGGGGAACTCCTCAAATGTCTGCTACGGGGCTGGGTAGGAGGTCCGCCTCCACGACCCAGCCCTCCAGGCATGCCTGACGGTGACCCATGGCTTCCGCAGGGCCTGAGAACTGGCCTCTTCGGCCTCTTGCCTTTCCAAACTGAAGAAGTATTTAATATAGTACTTCCTGGAGGTTTTCCTTATTTGTTTGTTCTTTATTCACAAAATCATGCTTGCTAAAAAAAAGGTAGGAAAATAAAATATATGAAGAGATGAATAAGAATAACTCATGATCTTGCCACCCAAAGATAATACTGTAAACATTTGGGAACATATCCAGGTAGCACAGTAGTAAAGAATCCACCTGCCAATGCAGGAGACACAGGAGATGCAGGTTTGATCCCTGGGTCAGGAAGATGCCCTGGAGAAGGAAATGGCAACCCACTCCAGCATTCTTGCCGGGAGAATCCCATGGAGAGAGGAGCCTGGCGGCCTCTGTCCTTAGGGTCGCAGAGAGTTGGACACAACTGAGTGAGCAGTCACACATGCCTCCTTATATTTGGTCTTTTCTTTCCTAATCCTGTCGTCACACTTGTGTAAGTGATGACTCATTCAACCCCAAGTGACAGATAACCTGATTCAAATGGCTTAAAACATAAAAGAATTCATTGGTTCATCACTGATAAAGAACCAAGAGCAAGACCAGCTTCAGGCAAGGCTGGATCAGGAGCTCCTCACTGCTCTCAGGATTACAGCCTCTCCCCAGTCTTTGGTTTCATTCTCAGGCTGCAGGATGCCATCCAGGACTTAGCTCACAAGGCTTCTGGCTCAAGAAGGGAAACCTGAGCATCCTTTCCAGGAGTTTCCACAAAAGTCCTGAACCTCATTTTGATTGTGCCACTCTCTCATCAATGCCCACCCCTAAGCCAGTTTCTGAGACTGTGGAATGTGAAGTACCAATTAGCTGAGGTTGAGGTCAGGGGCTCTGCCTCCAGAGGCCTATGCAGGAGACCTGGACTGAGAGGATTAGTGCCAAGTGAAAACTCAGCTGTTGTAAGATGAAGAAATCAATGAAGGGAGGTGGGGGATTAAGCAGTAAGTGTGCACTGAAAGTTGAATATGAGGCATCTAGCTCAAAATCATGAGTGGCTCACCAGTCAGCCTTTAAAACTTCTTACCAAGCATGTCTAGGAGAATTCCCAGTAATATCTCCTAACCTACCTAGAATGCCCTGCATCAAGCAGAGAGGGCCCATTGGGAAGAGGTGGGAAGACTCTTCACATCCTTCCTCTCCTGAGTCCTGTCTCAGTGACCCAGGGTTGGACCCATCACAAATGGGCCAGCTACCCTTCTCCGTATCTTAAGAGCTATTCTTTGAAGAAGAGTTTTGTAACCTCTCCTCATGGCACTGCCCTGTCTTTCTTGGTCATCATCTGTCTACAACCAGGCAAGCAAATGATAGAAAGTAGGGAGCAAGTGGAAAAATGCATTCTGGGACATGGTCATTTCACTGACAGCTGGACCTGGGGCCAGAGGGGAGAAGCCAGAACAACCAGAGTGTGCTGGGGTTCCCTGCACCCCAACAGTAGCTTCGAGTGTCCAAGGGCCAGACAGGAGTGACAGAATCCCAACCCAGCACAGCACAGATAAGCCAGGAGTCAGGGACTGAGCTGGGAGCCCTCACACTGGTCTACCCTGACTGTATATCTGAGAGGAACATGTTGTTCCCCTTCTCAGCAAGTTCAGTAGAAGAGAAAACATGATCTGCCTAAAAGAGGAGCAGAAAGCCTTGGGAAAGAACATAGACTTCATTTTAAAATGAAATAATGGGGTAATAGGAAAAGGGAGATGGGTGAAAAGCAGAAGAATTATAAAGTAACTAAAAACATAATAAGTGAATTAAAAACCACTTTGGAAGAAGGTAAAGAAAAATAGACTTGATGACCCAGAAAAACAAATCAGCAAAGTAGAGAAAGAACTTGGCCAGCTCTCCTGGGATGCAAAAGAAGAAAAGGATAAAGAGATGACAGTTATGAGAGACAGACATGTAGGAGAGCTGAGGTACAAATGTTAGAGTTGATTTCTTGTGCAGACAACCAAACACAAACTCCCCCCCCCCCCATGCAAACTTTTGGCAGGGCAAACCAAGAGGGAAGTTGGAGGCACCATGTTGAAAAGAGGCAGGGCATCTGACCATTGGTACTGTGGTGCCTGGGTTACATAGAGAGCTGGCAATTACACGAGCTGAATTTTTGGCAGTCTGGCTACACCAGAGCCTGCAGGCTCAGTTTCAGCCTTGTGAATTTCATGTCTATCTGCAGCATCACGGAGCTATGAGGGACAGGACATGGCTGCCTGGAGGATGCTTATGCCAGATGCAAGGTACTAGGAGTTCGAGGAAAACGGGTCACTGTAAGGACCCGGAGCAGGCTCATGGGGCCAAAAGGGACGCGAGCAGGCAGCAAAGACAACTTTCTCATTCTGCGAAAGAGGAGCGTGGTAGCACCAGGCCAGGAAGAGAGGCGGCCCACAAGGAAAGAGCTTTGCTCAGTGGAGTTACACATTCAGGACGTCTCTCAAAAATAAAGATCTGTCGGCCCAGAAACCCCAGCAGTTCTAAGGAGGCTGGATTCAGCACACAGGTGAACCACAGCGTTTGGGAGACATAGAGGGTGGCTGACACCGGAGAGGCCATGTGGCTGCCACCTCAGCCTGTCCCTTGTGTTCCCTAGAGCTCCGCCCCAGGATGGATCCTTCAAGAAAGCTTGCCCTGGATGCAGTGACCTCTGAGGCTCAGCCCCACCCCTGGAAACACACCTCCACGCCCCTGCTGGAGAAGGGGAGGAAATGCTGATTTTGCAGTCACAAATCTAAAGTTCTGACCTTGACATGCTTGGTGACTACTGTCCCTTAAGATCTCAGCAAGGTCTCCATGGGGGAGGAATCCCTCCAATCCTGGCCCCATCTCTCCATTTCCTTCACAGAGTTCTGTGATGTCAGACTGAGGCATTCAGAGGTAAAGTGCTCTGAAAAGAAGAAAGTGATGCAGTGATGGGGGTTTGTTGTTCTTGTTCAGTCACTCCGTCGTGTCTGACTCTGTGACCCCGTGGACTGGATGAAGCACGCCAGGCTTCTCTGTCCTTCACCATCCTCCCAGAGCTTGCTCAAACTCGGGTCCATTGAGTCGGTAACGCCATCCAACCATCACGTCCTCTGTCATCCCCTTCTCCTCCTGCCCTCAATCCTTCCCAGCATCAGGGTCTTTTCTAATGAGTCGGCTCTTCACATCAGGTAGCCAAAGTATTGGAGCTTCAGCATCAGTCCTTCCAATGAACACCCAAGACTGATCTCCTTTAGGATGGACTGGTTGGATCTCCTTGCAGTCCAAGGGCCTCTCAAGTCATCTCCAACACCACAGTTCAAAAGCATCAATTCTTTGGCACTCAGCCTTCTTTATGGTCCAACTCTCACATCCATACATGACCACTGGAAAAACCATAGCTTTGACTAGATGGATCTTTGTTGGCAAAGTAATGTCTCTGCTTTTTAATGCGCTATCTAGGTTTGTCATAGCTTTTCTTCCAAGGAATAAGTGTCTTTTAATTTCATGGCTGCAGTCACCATCTGCAGTGATTTTGGAGCCCAAGAAAATAAAGTGATGGGGGTTAGGAGGATTCTAAGGACATAGCAAGTGAAAAGAAAGAAAGTAAGAGATTATTTTAGAACAGGGATAGAGGAGGAGGGAGTAATGTCCGAAAGCTAGCATCTTACTTAGAAAAAAAGAAAGATTAAGTCTCAAAGGCTTCTTAGTGAGCAAGAAAGATTCCAGCAAGTCCTGACTCTGACACTAGCTCTGGGACCACCCCCAAGCCCTGTCTGTCCTGATCTGTGTGATGTGTGTCGTCAGCTTTGAAGTGATTGCATATGAGGTGCAGAAAGAAAATCCCAAAGTTTATAAAATGAAGGGAAAAGGACAATTTTCCATCAGTTTGAAAACGTGGCCTGTCGAAGGAGGTGAGAATAAAGAGGGAATCCTTCCCCTTTGGCTGCACAGCTGCGGACATAGCCTGTGCTCTGATTTCTTTTTCAACCCCAAGGACTATGTCTCTGGGCCAGAAGCAGCCCTTCAAGGGACAGATAGCAGAGACAGATCTCACAAGAAAGGAGCCCAGCCCTGGAGGCAGAAGATTCAGGATCAAATGCCTCTTGCTGTGTGTGGCAATAGTGTGCCTGCCCTGGGCCTCAGTTCCCCCTTCTGTAAGATAGGCAGGGTGGATCAAAACATTCTCATCCCTCCCATCACCCTTCTTTAAAAAACACAGAGCTTTGACATGTGCTCACTGCTATGTTTAAAATAGATAACCAGCGAGGACCTACTGGACAGTACAGGGAACTCTGCTAAATATTATGTAATAACCTAAATGGGAAAAGAATGTGTGTGTATTAGTCACTCAGTTGTGTCTGACTCTTTGAGAACCCCTGGACTGTAGCCTGCCAGGCTCCTCTGTCTATGGGATTTTCCTGGCAAGAATACTTAGAGTGGGTTCCCATTTCCTTCTCCATGAAAAAAAATTGGGGCATATATATGTATAACTGAATTATTTTGCTGTACATCTGAAACTGACAACATTGTTGATCAACAATACTCCAGTATAAAATAAAAAGTTTTAAATAAAAATAACAGAGCTTTAGTGGAATAATTAGAGGAAGGAAATCTTTTGTCAAAAATACTTCAGTTGTTTTCTTTTTAGATATCCTGCACAAATATATTTAATATTTTATAAGTGCATGAATGTAGTCATTTGCTTGTGTGTTCATCTTTGTTTTTACTCTTCGTTGTTTTGCTTGGCTCCTGTCCTAACTCTGAAAGATCTTTTAGGACCTTTTTGTTCTGGTGGTCTTATTTCTGAAGCCAGAAAAATTCCAAGGAAAGGGAAAACAGTGCCATGGGGCCACAGATACCATGGTGATAAGTGGTGAGTCAGGCTCCACGTGGGGTGTTCCCTGCTCCTCTGGGAACATAATGAGTTTGCCTTGCCTCTGCCTGTCCAGCCTTTCCCGCCCCCCACTCTGACCATCACCCCCATGCTAATTCCAAAGCAGGTCAGGACTCAGATCTGAAAGCTGGCTCATATCTGAGTTTGCCCTCTGAATTCCCTGTCTTTCATGGAAGCTGGGGACCAGAGAAACCACCAGAATCATTTGGCCCAGCCCTCTCTATGAAGGCAAGTAGTCCATCCTCCCTGGAAGACAGCTACCTGTGGAAAGCTTGTCCCACCCAGCTTCCTGTAGGGAGTGGAGGCGGGTACACGCCCAGGCCAACTGGCTCATTCCTTTCCACCTCAGAAATCCCTGGAAGCTAGGATGCCCACATTTTGGCTCAACATTTAGGCATCAGTTCAGCCAGGAGCTACTCCTACCAGGCAAGAGAAAGAAAGCAAAGCAAACCCCACAAAGTTCGGCTTGATGAACAAGCCATTCACAAAAGAATCAGAGTGACCAGGAGCACGTGAACATACTTTAAATCTTGGTAAAAAGCAAGAAAACCGAAATGAAACAGTGGTGCCCTTGGCACATAGGAAAAAGTAAGAGGTGTACGACTCCATGGGAACCAAGGGCAGTGGGTGCCTGTCAAGAGCAGCAGACCCTCTGTGTGGGGAGGCCCGGGGTTAGGATGGGTGCAAGGCAAGCTTGCAGCAGGCACTAGCCTCTGGACCCAGCGGTTCTACTGTGGGGGGAGGGTCCCTCTCAACTGAATAATAAAGAATGGATTCAAATATCTGAATTCAGGAATACTCATTGAAATTAGAAAGAACCTACTGTCCATCAAGAGGTGATTGGTTGGACTAATCACAGTACATCTGTGGAATTTTTTCAGAATCAAAGCTATACAAAGGTGGTGGTGGTGTTGGATTCCTGTTCCGTTCATGTCCAGTTCTCTGTGACCCCATGGACTATAGCCTACCAGACTCCACTGTCCATGAAATTCTCCAGGCAAGAATACTGGAGCGGGTTGCCGTTTCTTTCTCCAGAGTGCCTTCCCGACCCAGGGATCAAACCTGTGTCTCTGATGTCTCCTGCACTGGCAGGCAGATTCTTTGCTGTTGAGCTTAGTTCACCATTTCATTGCAGGGAGAAAGAAGGGTTCTGCAGAAGGGAGGGAGCTCAAGAAATCTAAATCTATCCAATGGATGCCCTCTCTGCCCTCTACACCCAGATGAAGGCAATCAGACTGCTCAGGCTCACTCCCCTGCGTGGCTGATCCCACCCATTCAACTCCCCACCCCTCGTTTTCTCCCCAGCTCAGTCCTCTGCCATTTCCAGTCCAGATCCAAGGTTTGACTTAGTTCATGGGAGAGTTACACACTCCAAGAATCACCAAATGGGCTGGTGGGAAAGGAGTTGGACACAAATCTAAGGTGGAGATTCCCAGAAGGATGGGGCAAGGTGAGTGATGAATATATTTGTTATATGCCAAGAACTGCATTATCTTGTTGAATTCACATGAGGATTCTGTGAGGGTGGAAAAAAATTTATACCTGGGGAAAATGAGATGCACAAAGGTCAGAATTTACCTAAGGTCATGTAGCTAAATAGCTATGGTCTTGGGATCTTGAACCCAGTCAGTCTGGCTCCAGAGCTTACCTGTGCACTTGGTCAATTCAAAGTAGTCTGTTGGGCTGCCTCCTGTGGAAGAAGTTTCAGGTGGATAGAAACCAGCTTATCCGGGCAGTTATGAGTTCGTTTCCAAAGGGGCTGGAGGGTAGGGGGCTGGATCCGCCTCCAAGAGCCTTGGACTAGCCTCATAAGCCTCTGATTCCTTCAAGGCTAAAGGACTGAGGCCTTTGGATCCTAAGGCCTGTCACTCAGAATTAGAGCAGGCTGCAAGGGAAATGGCCACCACAGGTCCAGGAATGGAGAAAGGAATAGGTTAAGTCAGGAGTTGGGGGTGTCAGGCGTCGATGGTCAAGGCAAGACAGACACCCACCAGCACCAAGTGAGAAGGCAAGGCAGCCACACACAGCACTAGCCCCAGTGACTCGCTCCAGCCAGGAAGCATCTCACATGCTCTCTGCTGGATCAGGAGCTGGGCTCAGGCTGAAGCCTGTCCAGAGCTGCCTCGTGGAAAGGAGTGAGCCATGGCCAAAAGTCATAGAAAATAGTAGTGACATTTATCAGGCAACTTGTGTGCCAGGCTCAGCACTAGACATTTTACACAGGTTCATCCCTTTTCACTTTTAATCTTTCAAACCACCCTGAGAGGTCTGAATAACTAGGGCCATTTTATAGAGAGGCAACGAGAGCTTAAAGAAGGGTCAGTGGCTCACCCAGGGCCACGCAGCTTCTCTGCAGCAGATCGCTTAGACCAAACTTGCAGCCTCTGTGGGAAGGAGATGGGGCACCCCTCCATCAGGCAGGCCCCCCTTTCCTTCCCTATTCTCACCACCTACTTCCGAGGCATTTCCACTACACTCTTGCTTAAAGGTCAGCCTGCTCAGTTCCATGCCCCTGTTGGCAGCAGCCACCCTGCAAGCCTGAATGATGCCTTATTCGTCTGCTCTCACAACCATGCTGTGAGATCAGGCAGGCCTGTTATCCCATTTTACTGAGGCTCAGGGAAAACAAAATGGTTAAATATCAACAACCCATCATCTGGGAAGGGATGGGACAGACCCAGACCTCTAAATCCAGTGTCCCTCTGGGACACCTCACAGCACCACCTGTCAACTCGGATATGTTCATACCTCTGCAGATCTTCAAGCTTCTAGCTCACAATGGCCAACTTACAAGGACTGCTTGCATCAGGGCTCTGGTGCCCAGACCTGCCATGATTCTGCAAGTGCCTCGTGGTCTTCCCCCAGCCAGGAGGCATCTTGCCCAGTTACTGAGCAGGGACTCTCTTCCTGAGGTGTCCCGAGGCAGTGAAGATGCTGCAAAGCAGACCATGGAGTTGGTAGTGGGTGTGTATGGCCCCCTGGGTGGCGAGTCCTTCTTCAGGGCTCCTGCTGCTCAGGAGGGCCTCTCTGATAGAAGGATTCAAGGGGAAGACAGCTGTCCACCAGGACTGCAGCAGGCAGGCCCCCATGGTCCCGGAGAGCTGTGGTACTGAAACCACAGGAAGGATTCACAAGAAACCACAAAGGCCTGCGACTGGAACATCCACCTCTTCTTCAAGAGTTTGGTTTCTGTTTAATGTTTTTCCCCCTAGGAGACATCACAGGTTCACTTGGGGTTTATTTCAATCCCATTTGACAAATGACGAAGCCGAGACTCAGATACACAGCAAGCTTCCCTGATGTTTCAATGGTTAAGAATCTGCCTGCCAATGCGCAGGGGATATGGGTTCAATCCCTGGTCTTGGGTAGATCTAACACGCCATGAGGCAACAGGGCCTGGGAGCTGCGACTACTGAAGCCTGTGTGCCTAGACCCCTGCTCGCCAACAAGAGAAGCCACTGCAATGAGAAGCAACTAGAGCTCACTGCAGTCAGAGCAAGCCCTCTCACAGCAACAAAGACCCAGAGAAGCCAGAAATAAATAAATGAATGAAGTAATAAATAGCCAGTTAGGAAAGAGCTGGAGTGAATACAGATGGCTGCCAAATCCAGAGTGACCCCTCCTGCTGAGTGCCATGCCTCATATTGTCCTTCGACCCAGGCCTTATCTGGAAGTCTCCCTGGCACAGACTAGACAGAGAATTTGGCTCTGTGTCCACCCTTGTGAACGCTTGACTTGTACACCATCAATTTTAACTCAGAGACTCAGACTTCTGGAAAGGGTGGGGTTGAGGGAATTCCAAGACATTGATTGACCTGGAAGGAATTTCAAAAGACAGGATTGCCTCTTTCAACTCTACCCACAGCCGAGCAGGTCTGCCTGAGTCAAAGACTTGCTCCGTCTCACTAGGGTGGTTTGTCCCAAGCCCTGTCCCCCATTCCTTCTTTCCCTCCCTGCCCCCTTCTCACGCCCCATCCTGAAGTTTCCAAGGAAGCAGGGAGGCCAAATTCCACAAGGTTTAAATCATAGTTCCATTTCACTCTGGTAATTGGCATTTTCAAAGAGTCACGGACTGTGAGAACTTGAAAGGACCTTATTGATGGATTTGACCAACTCCAACTTTTAATAGCTGAGGAAGATGAAGGCAGAGAGGGGGAAGGAGGTCACCGGGGTCAATCACTGGGTCAGCAGAGTCTGAGCCAGAACCGGGAACCCGAGTCCCCTGGGCACCACCCTTCCCACTTTCCACTCCGCATCACACGGTGCTGTCACTGGAAAAATCCACAGGAAGCAAGGGGTTCAGGCACAGGCTGGGGACAAAGCCACACGCCATCGGGGCCACAGGTCATGTCAGAGGAGCAGGAGAGCCAGCACAAGTGGGGCAGGGTGACAGCCACACAGGCTGCTGTTCTGCGGGCTCAGGATTCCTGGACATTCTGACTTTTTTTAAGGACATCTATAAAATACAACTTTTAATGTGAAATATTCCCCCTTTTAATTTGAGAAACGAATTCAAGTTTAAAATGAAACACCCGGGACTAACTCGCAACTAGCAATGGTGTCCAACTCCACCCCCTTTTAATAGTTGAGGAAACTGAGTCACAAAGAGACCACACACAGCCCCAGGTCCAGCATGGCTGAGTCATTCCTGGGAATCCCACTTCCGGGTCACCTGTCCTCTCACCACTAATCTTGGGACGGCATCGCAATTACCTGGCCCCCAACCCTGACTTCTTGGGTCTTAAGTGATTTGCCCCAGAGGAACTTTACCCTTGGCCCTCTGTTATGTTTTCCCTATGGCCCACATTCCCAAATCTCTGAGTGTTTTTTCCCTCAACACGTCCCTTTAAGACTCCAGAGTGGGCCAGAACATTCCGAGACCCACGGAGGCTGGGAAAGGCTGCAGACACCCTTACCCTCGGCCAAGCCCTTCCCACATGCCATCCCCGGCCTCTGGATGTTCTGCCCTCCGCGGCCCAGCTCAGGACAGCACAGCTGACACGCCAGAAAAAAAATCTCATAAAGCCAAATTAGAAACATGTCAGCGAAAGGGGAAAATGAGATCATGGCCACCCTGCCACCTTCCCCGGCTGGCTAAATCTGTCAGCAGGCAGTCAGTCGCCAAGTCTTCACTGACCCCCTCCTGTGTGTCCCGTCCTGCGCCTGAGACCAGGGCATGGCGCAGTTATGGGAGGAGATGACACATAGCCTCATAAGACTGGAGGAGAAAGTCGAGTGCTAAGAGGAGCATTGCAGATAAGAAGGGTCTGCTGAGCTCCAAGACAAGGCTGGCTAAAATAAACAATGGCACAGCACACAGATGGGTCTCGAAGAATAGATAGAATTTGTATAAATGGAGAGGAGGGGACATTCCAGGTGTCAGGCAGGCACAGAGGTGGGTGAGATGTGGGTTGGAAGAACCTGGGGGCTCAGAGGCCCCAGGTGCCGCAGCTCTTGTATGAAATTCTTCATGGTTCTAAGCTCTGCTTCCTCATCACAGATGGAGGCTTGGGCCAGATGAGCCCAACATGCTCTTTATTCTTGAGCAGAAAATCTGTGTTTAATTCTCCAAAACTCAGCTTACACCTGATCTATGTACTCTTGGAATGAATGAATGAGTCATCAAATGATTTAACATAAACATCAACCCAATGAAAAATGTATAAGAACAGATACTGAATATGAAAATTTTGGATTTACAGTGTTTCAAGACATTTCCCCATCACCCTTTGTGGCTTCTCCACAACAACTGGAGAGGGAGATAGCATGGGTTTCATTAATCCCATTTGACAAGGAAGGAAACCAAGGCATGGAGTGTGTTGGGAGTAGGGGTCAGTGACTTATCTGAGGGGTGAGTTTGGGAAGGAACTGAGCCCTGTGGCTCTGCTGTTCTGGGCCCGTTCTCTTAGGGGCCCATCTGCCTGCAGCGAGCATCCCTTAGTCCCACTACTGAGAATGGGGTCTGCAGTCAGCCCACTGGGTCTGTGCTTGGGTGGAAAAGTCTGGAGGGTTGTGAGCAGTCCCACTGCCCATGGGCCTGAGCCTCATATTCATACATAGCACTTGGCAGAATAAAGCCGAAATTTTGATCTTCCTCTAAGCGACCCTGCAGTCACCTCTCAATATGTCCTGAACTCAAGTGGGGCAAGAGAAAGGGGTGTTGTTTGTTGTTTCTCCAAAACCTCAAAAGAAATGTTAAGCAACTTAGATAATCCAAGACCATACCTGGGGGTACCCTGGAGGTAACTTCATCCTCTTTCCAGCAGGAAGAACCCTATCAAAGAGGGATGGGGAAGGAGCGGGAGAAGTGGCCTAGTGGGCCAGAGACAGAAGATTGTTCTCTGATCATGAAAGTTTGGGAGACCATAATGACTTAAAAGCCTATCAAATTCTACTCAGCAGGACTTAGAACCACCAGTATGCTGCTGCGCATGACGGGTCTCCAAGTAGAGATAGATAAAATGTGCATCAGTTTCCAGACTTACTGGAGTACAGGGATTTTCTTCTCATAGGTCAATACATAGACTCTTCCCCTCACTCCCAGGCCAAGTTCATAACCAATCTCCTGCTGCCCCAGTTTGGCTCTTCCTTGTGGCAAAGGCTGTGGGATCTGTTCTCCCCATGGCCTTGGGAGCATAGCTAAAGACTCTTCCCTAGGCTGGAGGTGGGTAGGGCAATGGAAAAAATTCTATCAATGAGATATGAGGGGAAGTGGTGTATATAAGTTCTAGATCATGCCCATTCTTAATGGAGATGGCATTTCCTCAACTTCCACTTTTCCTCTTTCTATAAACTGAACTCATGATATGATGGCAGGTGCTATAGCAACTATCATGGGCCACATGATGAAAGTTGCTGATAGAGAAGGGCAGAGCAATAAGACAGGATGGATCCTGGGTCTTCAAGATGATGAAACTGCTATATTAACCTGGTCTCTTATTGCTGCTACATGAGGGAGAAATAAATTGCCATTGTTACTTTGGCCTTTATAGCAGCTGAACTCATTAAATTTACGTAACTACTTCTCATCATTCTTCAAAACCTGCCCAAAGGCCACCTCCCCCAGGAAGTATCCCCTGATTATATATCAATGACATCTTGCTTCACACACTGCATCATCCATCCAAGAATGCATTGCCTAAACCAAATCTTGATGCACTGAGTTCAATTTTATTTAGTGTTATTTGTTCCAATATAGAGCATGGCACACATCAGGAAGCGAGGAAAGATGGCTATTGATTTGGGTTACGTGACCTTACCTGATTCACAGTTGGTTTGGTGTCTCTTTCATTGGCATAACACCTTCCAGATAGTGCCGTATGCCACTGTGAGGGGGGGCAGTCAGGTCACAGACCTCTGTTGCCACCATTCACGGCATATGACACTCAACTGAGACCCAGGGGCTTTACTTCTATGTTACCAGAAGAAACCAATGGGAAATAAGGCCAGCCAAGGTGGGGTGTGGCAGGGGACAGTCCCGGCGCTGAGCCCTTAAATATGACCTGATGTCAGAGAACTCTGTGACATGTAACTCAAGAAAGGTCCTGCTATAATTGGATTCTTCCGACATGGAAAAATAAGGCAGGCTGACTGCCGCCACCACGAAGAGGTGACAAATGTTTGACCTCGGGTGTGAGGATGACTGATTCCATGCTGTCACAGAGAGAAATGCACACCTGTTCCCGCTGGAACGCAGTCAACCCTGACCAGCCGCCCTCAGATAGACCAGCTGGAGCCCTGGAAAAAAAATGGATCATGTTAGCTGTTATACAACGAAGCTATTGAGCAGCTGCCCAGGATGGAATAGTTGGCCTCATCAAGTAGTGAGCTCCGTGGAACTAGGGGTAATCAAGCCAGATGACCCCTGGTGGGGATACTTTGAGGAGATTCTGGCCTCAGATTCGGAAAGGGGATTACACTGGATGGCTTGAGGCTTTATGATACTGTGATTTTTCAAACTACAGTGTAAGTCTCCTCTCAAGTGACTTCATCTCAACATTTCTCCCTGGGAACTTACCATAGTGCCTGAAGTTCCAGCATTAGAGCTTTATTCATTGGAAGTAAGACAACACAATTTTCTGAAGATGCCCCTGTTAAATAAAGGGATGTTACATAGTGTTATACTTGCTGATTCTGTGAACTTCTTTAGCAGATCTTTCTCCCAGATGACTAGGGGCAGTTGTTACCAAACCACTGGTCACCACAGCATGGGGCCCTTATCATTCAGAAAGCAAAGTGCAGGAAGGGTATGCTTGGGTATGGTTGTGATGAGAGAACAGAGGGTACAGGAGGATCTGAGAAAGCAAAAGTGGCTGAGTGCACCATCAGAAACACTTTCATCCAATGCACAGCTTGACCCGCAGCGGCCCCGCCTGCTCCAACAGCCCAGTGTCTGTATGGCCCCTTACTCTTCTCAAAGGAGGACCAGGACCAGGAGTCTGGAGACCTGGCCACTGGGGCTGGCTGGCTGCTCCCTGGAAGTGGGCCTCAGAAATGTCTCTGCTTCTCCCTGCAGAGCCCAGCTTCCGCCAATGCCAAATAAGAGGAGGCACATCCTGGTTTCCACAGGTGCTTTCCCGTGATGGGGTCTGGGGCTAGGGCCAAGGCACCAGGGATGGCTTTGGGGCCGCCCAAAGCTAGTAAAACCCAACTCTGCTTTTCCTGAGTGGTACAACATTAAGCAAGCTACCTAGGCTTTACTGAGCCTCAGTCCCCACCTCTGAAAAATGGGAACAGCAATACTAGATCCAAGAATTAAGATGGTGAAATACGAAATTACTTCACATCAACAGGGTGGGTGTTATCACTTATCCATCATGTCATTTTACTAGTTAACACCTCAGTAAGAGAAGATAGGCTCCACCCATTAAAGGCAGCTGGGACTTGGATTCAGACTCAGCTGCTGCCAGCCTTTGCCCTTTTCCCAAAGAGCCAGCAGCTCTGAGCTCCTGCCAGCTCAGACCTTGGCCCTCTTACTTCCTTCTGGTGGCCCCATTCAGAAAAAGCCTGGTGGCAATGGGGCTGTGCCTCTGGCTGCAAGCACGGGAAGCCTGGGCCCCCTCCCAACATTCTCTACCCTCACTGGTCATCCTCCCAAAGTGGCCTCTGGTGGCCAGGGTCTCTGCCCTCTGGGCCCACGGGAACCAGCCTGGGACCACATGTCAATGTTTTCAACCCCACCCATTCCCTTCCTCACTGCCCCCCTGCCCAGCAGTGGGTGGGAAGCTTCTGTGTTTAGCAGTCAGGCAACTGCGGGCTTGAAAGCCTGCCTGGCCACTAACTGCCATGTGCCCTAGGCTGGTTCCTTAGGGCCTCTGAGCCTCAGTTTCCTCATCTGTAAAATGGACATAAGTAGCACCCTTCCAGGGGCCCTGTGGAAATCTAAACGTGGAAGTCAGTGCCCAGCACCTGATAGGTCCTCTACAAGTAGGAATCACCTGTTTATCCTCCCGTCATAGCTTAAAGCATTGATCCAGGAAGAAGCAATAATTTTTTCCTAATTTTTCAAACCTAAGTGCATATTTTAAGAATAGGACCGCAAAGTCATGTGTACTTTTCACCTAGAATGACTAATTTAGCATTTTGCCACTTTTGCTTCATCTCTATTTATACACATCACGCTGTCTATTGCTGTGACTATTCTCTTTCCCCTTAACTAGTTTAGTGTTTTCTAGAAACAATGATATTTTCTTATATATCCACATCAGCAAACTCACGATGCAACAGAGGTGTAATGCTCTTATCTAGTACGCAGCGTGCATCCAAATTTTGCCAATTGTACCTCTAATGTCCTTTAGAGCAATTTTTTTTTTTTTTTTTACTGGTCCATGATCCAATCTAGGATCAGGCCTTGCATTTGCTTGTTGGGTCTCCTCAGTCTGGAATAGTTCCTGCATTGTTCTATGTCTGTCTTGACCTTGGTAGAGGAAGATGAGGGGAGGAGAAGAGGGAGGGAGAAAGAGTGAAGAAAAACAAATCCACGAGCAGGGGCTTGGTTAAATATGTTTCGGAACATTCACATGAAAGTTTTTTGACCAATAAAAATGAAGTTTTTGAATAACTAAAAATTTTCCAGTAACATAATATTAACTGGGAAAAGACAAAAAACAAGCTATTGGTACAGAATGATCTCAGTTTTATAGGGACACATACATGCAGAGCATAATATTGAAGGAAGTAACCCAAAGACGTTTGCCTCAGTATAACTGGAATCACATGGGATTTAAAAATTTTAATGTTTATACTTTCCTATATTATTTATGTGTTTTACAAGGATATATGTGTTATTTCTTATAATTAGCTGTTTTAGAAATTGAAGGATAATATGCACACAATGGGGCTTCCCTGGTGACTCAGATGATAAAGAATCTGACTGCAATACAAGAGACCCTGGTTCAATCCTTGGGTCGGGAAGATCTCTGGGAGAAAGGAATGGTAATTCTTCAGGAATTCTTGCCTGAAGAATTCCATGGACAGAGGAGCCTGATAGACTTCAGTCCAGGGGTTGCAAAGTGTCGGACACTACGCAGCAACTGACACTTTCACTTTATTAACTTCTATAAAAAATCAGAGGTACTCATTCCTCCTAGGAACATACAACTTTTTGCCTTAGCAGGGGAGGCTGTGGTGAGGACAGGTCATGAATGGGAGGTGGCCAAAGTACGGGATGGAAGCCAGGATTTGGGGAGGGGGGGATTAAGTGGGTTAGGGAGGAGGATGTAGGCTAATTATGTGGAGGGTTGGGCAGGGGCCATCTCTGACTTCTCTGGCACATAAGTAGATGTTGATAAATATTTGCTGCAGACCCTTAGAGAGGAATTGTCAAAGAGCTTGAAAGAAGCCAGTTTGCAGAAAAAGGAACACAGATGACTTTTAAACAGATGAAAAGATACCCAGCTTCAATCATAATCAAAGAAATGCAGAATAAAACAAGCACTATTTTTCACTTAGCAGGTTGGCAAAGATCACAACGTGTGATGAGAACACAGGATGACTAGCCTGGAGGGAAGCGGGTTCTGCCCACCCTGCAGAGTGGTTTGTAGTATCTATCAGAACGGAAAACACACGTGCCCTTTGATACGGCCACTCTGCTTCTAGGAATTAGTTCTCAGAAGTAATTGTGCATTGCTCATCTGCAAAAGGGGGTGTGCAAGGTGTTTATTGTGGTGTTGCTTATCTTAGAAAAAGATCAGAAGCCACATTTTCGGTAGGGGTCTAATTAAATAAACCCTGGTGCCTTCATCTGCTGGAAGGCTGTGCTAAAATACATGCATCTCAAAGATAGAGTTATAAGTGATAAGGTCAAGATGAAGAACAAAGTTTACAATGTCCTATTTTTGTAAGAAAAAGCATGTACATTTACCATCTGATATTTATAGCACACTTCTGGTGTCCTTGAGGTACTTAGGGTATTTGAGGACCTAAAGGAGAGTTAACATTCATTATTTACACTTTCATGTAGGTGCATGCGTGTGTGCTCACGTCATGTCCAACTTTGCAACCCCATGTATTGTAGCTCCTCTGTCCATGGGATTCTCCAGGCAAGAATACTGGAGTGGGTTGCCATGCCCTCCTCCAGGGGATCTTCCCAACCCAGAGACCGAACCTGCATCTCTGTGTCTCCTACATTGGCAGGCAGATTCTTTACGAACTGCATCACCTTATTATTGGATTATTTAATTGTGTTCACATGTTATAGTTTCACTTTGAATATATAATTTGAAAATAAAGACTTACTGAATTAGTAATTGGATTAAGAAGCCACAGCAAGGCATTTCGATGTGACAACAGGAGCCATAGGGAACCATTGGTGACTCTTGAGCAGGGGAGTAGAAGGTGAGTGGTACTGAACAAGGGGGACCCTGAAGAGTGGCAGAGAGAGGCTGAGAGTGGGGAGAGGAGCCTGATCAGCCAGACCAGCCCAAGGCATCACAGCCCCCCCGGCAGGCAGGCTGGACCCAGGGCATCTGGGATCAGGGATGGAGGAAGGGTTACTCCTTGAGTAGCTCGTCTCATCCTATTCAATCTGGATGTTTTCTCTCTGTTCCCATGCCCCCATTATACTCACAAGTTTCCCAGCTGATTTATGGAGTAATTCTCAGCTTTTCAGCAGTGCAGATATTTACTCTTTAACTGGGGTCTCAAGTACCACTCCACTTTCACCTGCTGGGATAGATTTGCTCATCCTCTCCCTCCTCACACTCCCTATGCTCCCATCAGGTCGCTGCTTGCTCTTGTCCCACGTGCAGCCCTCTCACCTGAGTCTCACCTCTGAGCCCACCCTGCCTTCCGTCGCACACACAGGGCTATCCCTCTCGCCTGACTCGGTCCTCCAGTGAGCTCTTAGGCCTGCTGTGAGATAGATTACACATGACCTCCTCCTTTATCTCAGCTCCGCTAGGCTCCCAAGGGGTTGTGATGGGTCTTAAGCCTCAGGAAGAGGGTGGGGAGAGTAGAGGGAAGTCAGGGTCTTAGGGGAAGAAAAAAATCCTGTTCTCCTTTACTACACCTTAATAGGTGTACTTATTTTAATATTAAATGTTGTTTTAAATTATTTCCCAATGAGTAAAATGAATGTTTTTAGAGACGCTCCAAACTGACACATTTATCCCTTAGTCCAGGGTTTCTCAAACTCAGCATTATGGATGTTTTGGGATGATTGTTCTTTGTTGTGGGGGTTGTCCTGTGCGTTGTAGGAAGTAAATCAGTGTCCCTGGCCCCTACCTAGCAGACACCAGCAGCACCACCTGCTCCAGTTGGGACAAACAAAAATGCCTCCATGTTTTGCCAAATGTTCCCTGGAGGCACAAAATGGCTCTAGTGCGAGCCACCGCTTATAGTTTTCATGTGTTGCCAAGTTCAGAAACGCATGCTGATGGGGGGAGGGCATGGTCTCCCTTTATTGGTCTTCACCTGAAGTCGTAACGGGGAGTTTCCGGCATTGTGGGGAAGGCAGGCGGCGGCTGGCAAAGCGCCCTATAAATCACAGCTCAGAGACGACCTCAGCTTTGCCACTTGCCCCCTCTCTGAACACTAACCTGGAAGCCTGGCCTGAACTACTTCCAAAACTCTGAGATTCCCAACCTACATCTCATTACATTCTTTAGGTTCTTTGGTTTTTCACCCTGAGCTACCAACACACTCTGCCTCTTAGACTCATATTGTTAAGTCTACAAGGGCAATAAAAAGCCTCAAAGGGTTTCCGGGACATCAAAAACAAAGGAGAAGAGGAGACCTCCAACCTTTGTATTTTGTTACACAAGTGAATTAGACACATATGGAATATGTTTCCTTCTAGCTAGGTGCTATTTTAAGATTTAGGAGAAGGTCCTTAAAATATTTCCCAGCCCTTTATGGCTGCCTGTGTTTTTAGAGGAACTGGCTGTCACATAAGAATTGCAGTCACCAAGGCTGTAGCCCAGGATTCTGAGAGGGTTGGTAGTTGCTTGATGAGGAGCCCTGATCATCATGACCCAGGACATCCAAGAGGATGGGTATTGCACCTTTGGACTGGAGTGGTCAGGGAGGGCTTTGAAAGAAAGAAGAGCACAGACATTTTTATAGTTCTCAACAGTCTCTGAACATGAGATACACTTTCAACCCTCAGGAGCTTTGCTCAAGCTTTTCTCTCTACCTGGAAAGCCCTATCTCCTTTGTGTACCTAAAGTGAAAGTGAAAATCACTCAGTTGTGTCCGACTCTTTGCAACCCCATGGACTATACAGTCCATGGAATTCTCTAGGCCTGAATACTGGAGTGGGTAGGTGTTCCTTTCTCCAGGGGATCTTTCCAACCCAGGGATCGAACCCAGGTCTCCCCAATTGCAGGCAGATTCTTTACCAGCTGAACCACCAGGGAAGCCCAAGAATACTGCAGCGGGTAGCCTAACCCTTCTCCAGCAGATCTTCCCAACCCAGGAATCGAACCAGGGTCTCCTGCATTACAAGCAGATTCTTTACCAGCTGAGCTACCAGGGAAGGCTGATAGTACTTACTGCCCCCCTTAATCTTCCAAGAGTACATCCATATCACTCATTCATCATTCCTAATAAAATACTTAGCAAGTGAGCAAATATATGTACTAATCTAAGAAAGTATGCGTGTGTGGTGAATGTATATATATAAATATATGCCTATATACAATGAAATACATATATTGCAATGTGGTTTACAGTGATGAAAAAGTGGAAATACACTGAAATGTAAGAGGGGATTAGTTAAGAAATGGCAGTATAGTCATACAATGAAAAATCACTCACTCATCAAAAACTGAAGACATGGCTGACTATTGATTAGATGAAAAAAGTAACAGCATATATGATCAGATATTTTAAAAGTATATGCTACAAAGAGGATTCTGGGAAATGGCAGAGTAGGAAGCACCAGGAATCTATCTTCCCATTTAGACAACAATTGCAGAAAGTGTATAATGTAACTATTTTGGAGCTCTGGAGGTTTTTGAAAGCTTGCAAGTTCCAGGAGAAGGGTCTGATGGTAAAACGCAGTTAATCTTGAGCAATTTCAGCTCTTAGCTCAGCAGTGGCTGCCTGTCCCCACCCAAACCCCACTGGCAAGCAGCTATACACAGTACCAGGAGTAGCTTGCACACAGTTTGTGTGAGGACAATAAGGACCCTGTCCCCAGTCAAGAGTCCTATTCTGCAAAACTGTCCTTCAAAACTGAGGGAGAATTTAAGACAGTCCCAGACAGACAAAAGATTCATGTATCATGGATCTGAACCGATTGCTGCTTCTGCTCATAGAGGTGCAAACACAGAGGCGTGCTGCCATTGTTGTTGCACCCCCTGCCATTGCTGCAAGTGTCTCTACCTCCAGCTGAAGCAACGTCTAGGGGATCTACAGGGACCAATGCCTTCTGCTCTCTCTCTCTCTCTCTCTGTTTTTTGGTAACCAGACATTAAAGACTAGGACATTCAAAAGCATTGTATTTACAGGGGAATGTAGAAAGTCACTGAACAGACTCAGGGAAAGGCATAGGTTCATAAAAGACCTGAGAAGACCCTAAATTCATACCTCAGACCAATACTTAGAACAGAGATAGCCTATAACAACAGAAACAATAACAAAAAATAAACAGTAGACCTTAATGGGAGGATCTGATTCTCAGTTACTGCATTATTAGATTAAATGTCCAGTTTTCAATCCAAAAAATCACAAGACGTGCAAAGAAACAGAAGAGTATGGCTCATTGAAAGGAAAAAATAAGCCAACAGAAAATGTCACTGGGCCCAAAAGACAGGCTTACTAGACAAAGATTTTAAAACAACTGTATCAAAGATGCTCAAAGAACCAAAGGAAGACATGGAGAAAGTCCAGAAGACAATGCATGAACAAAATGGACATATCAATAAAGAGACCAGAAAAAAATTCTAGAGCTGAAAAGACATTAACTGAATTGAAAAATTCACTGGAAGTTTTTAAAGACATATTTGAGCAGGTAGAAGAAAGAATCCATGAACTTGAAAGGAGGGTAATTGAAATTATTGAGTCCATGGAACAAAAATAAAAGTGAGCAGAGCCCAAGGGATCTATGGGACATCATCAAGCACACCAACGTATGTATTATAGAGTCCCAAAACGAGAAAAGAGAAAGGGGCAGGGATTATTTGAAGAAAAACTGGTCCAAAACATCTTAAGTTACATGAAAGACATCAATATAATTTCAAGAAGCTTAATAAACTCCAAGCAAGATGAACTCAAAGAGACCCATACAAAGACATTATTGTAACCATTCTATTGCAAGACAAAGACAGAGAATTTTAAAGCAGTAAGATGGAAGTGATTCCTCACAAAGGATCTTCAAGAAGATTATTAGATTTCTTATCAGAGACTTTGGAGACCAGAGATGACATATTCAAGGTGCTAAAAGAAAACAAAGCCCTGTCAGCCAAGAATTCCATATCCAGCAAAACTGTCCTTCAAAACTGAGGGAGAAATTAAAGCATTCCCAGATCAACAAAAATTGAGAAATTCTGTTTCTACTAGACCTTCCCTGCAAGAAATGTCAAGGGAGTCCTGCAAGTTGAAGTAAAAGAGCGCTAGATGATATCTCTAAGTTGTATGAAGAGATAAAGATCTCACTAAAGGTGAATATATGGAAAAATTTTAAAGCTAGTATTACTGTAACAAGTTTCTCTATGACTTAAGGGACTAAAACTTTTAAATTATTAATCTAAAAGCTAATATTATTGTAACTTTTGGTTCATAGTTCCATATTATGCTTTCTACATAATTTGAGACAAATGTGCTTAAATAAGAGGGGGGCTTCCCTGATGACTCAGACAGTAAGCTCTGCAGTGCAGGAGACTTGGGTTCAATCCCTGGGTCAGGAAGATCCCCTGGAGAAAGGAAATGGCTACCCACTCCAGTATTCTTGCCTGGAGAATTCCATGGATAGAGGAGTCTGGCCGGCTACAGTCCAGGGGGTCTCAAAGAGTCAGACATGACTGAGTGACTAACATACACACACACAATACACTAAAAAACAACTATTACTTTGGTTTTAGATATACAACGTATAAACATATAATTTTGTAATGTCAATAGCCGGAAGAGTGGTAATGGAGTTATAAAGGGCCAGAGTTCTAGTATGTTACTGAGGTTATGCTGGTATCATTTCAATGTGGAATATTATAAATTGAGGATGTTAATGTAATCCCTACAGGGACCACAAAAAAATAGGTGTATGCAAAAGGAAATGAGAAGGGAATTAATACATTTCACTATAAAAAAAACAAACCACTAAATATAAGGCAAGATAGTAATGAAGGAAATGGGGGACCAAAAAAGCTATAAGACATATAGAAAAAAAAATAGCAAAAAGACAGAAGTAGGCCTCATTATTAGTGAGATCATTAAGTGGATTAAACTCAACAATGAAAATGCAGAAACTGGCAGAATGGATTTTAAAAACATGACCCAACAATAAGCAAAAACTATTTTATATCCAAAGATATAAATGGATTAAAAGTGAAAAGTATAGAAAAATATATCATGCAAATAGAAACCAGAAGAAAATGGGAGTGGCTATATCAATAAAAGTTTCAATATATCAAGAAGATATAACAATTATAAACATTTATGCACCGAATAATAGGCCATCAAAATATGTGAGGCAAAAATTGACAAAATTGAAGGGAGAAATAAACAGTCCCATGATGATAATTGGAGCAATCAATACTTCACTCTCAAGAATGGGTAAAACTATCAGACAGAAGAAAAGTAAGGAAACAGAACTTGAACAACATAATAAACCCACCAGATCTTACCTGCGCTTTAGCCAACAATAGAATACATATTCTTCTCAAGTGCAAATGGGACAATTTCCAGGATAGATCATATGTTAGGCCACAGATTTCTCAATGGACATAAATATAGACATTATAAAAAGTATCTTTAAAATGAGGTGAAGTTAAAAATAACAGAAGGAAAACTGGAAAATTCACATATTTGTGGAAATTAAATGACATCCTCCTAAACAACCAATGGATCAAAGGAAAAGTCACAAGGGAAATTAGAAACTATTTAGAGACAGATTAAATTTTTAAAATACAGCATGCCAAAACTTGTGGGACATAGCAAAAGAAGTGTTAGGGAAGAAATTTATAACTATAAACACTTACATTAAAAACAAAAAAAGATATCAATATCCTAACTTTACAACTAAAGGAACTAGAAAAAGAATTAAACCCAAAGCTAGCAGAAGAAAAGAAATAATGAAGACTAAAGCAGAGATAAAGAGAAAAACAATAGATAAAATTAACAAAATCAAAAGTTGGTTCTTCAAAATGATCAACAAAATTGACATGATCTACCAAGACTGAATAACAAGGAAATAGAAAATCTGAATAGACTTAGATATAATATTAAGGAAACTGAGTCAGTTTCCTTAGTATTTTTTCCTTAATAATTTTTCCTAAACTTAGTCAGTTTAGGACAACATGCAGCTAGACTTGGTCCACACTGCTGGTTCCTGGAAGCCAGACCATGAAACAGAGAGGCCTCAACCTCAGCTGATGCTACTCCCCTCTCCGCTGGGAAAAGCTCCACAAGGCGGGATACCTCTTAGAGCTCTGCCCTCTCTGACTCCCAGGTCTCTCTCTTGTCTCTGCCTAGCCTATGGATTGGTACCCTACCTCTGCATAGAATAAGTAACTCCCTCTTGGGTGTGATATGAAATGAAGCCATACATTTCCCCATCTCAAGCCCTGGTGTTCCATATTATTGATGGACTTAACAGAGACAAGCATTACCCTCCCCATGTTTATCTCTCCAAAGACACATTCCTCACGGGAAGGAAAGCACATTAATGCCCATGGATCACACTGTTGTGATATTGGCTGAAATATTGGCTGGCCCTGCTCTCCACTCTTCTGGAGGAACCTGGGCAGGTGGGAGCTCTGGCACCTGGAGCCAGACAGCAAAAAGGGGAAGGACAAGGAGGGAAGTAAAACCCTACTGATGCCATGATTGGATCAGGTACCAGCTCTGCCAGGACCTTGCCTCCTGGAGAATCACAAAATCTTAGACTGTCAACCAGGAAGGATTCTTGAGTCCAACACCATCATGGACGGATGGGGAAACCGAGAATTCACAGAGGCAAGAGAGATACCATGGCTATCAGTGGCAGAATCAGGATGAGAACCTGGGTGTATTGCTCCTGGCCTGGGGTTTTGCTTTTTTATGAAGGCTTTCTAGAATTTTTAAAAGCCTGGGGCAACAGGGAACTTCAGAGATCATCAAATTCAGACTTTCTTCAGAGATAGGTATGTTCTAGAATTTCACCAGCCAGTTCAGACAAAAGGACTGGAGCCCTGGCCATCTCTGGAGGAAAAACCTACTGTGAGATTTGCATACAATTGCTTCAGGAATTGCAGGTTCAATCCCTGAGTCAGGAAGATCCCCTGGAGGAGGGCATGGCAAACCACTCCAGTATTCTTGCCTAGAGAATCCCGTGGACAGAGGAGCCTGGGAGGCTATAGTCTTATAGGGTCACAAAGAGTCAGACACAACTGAAGTGACTTAGCACACATGCACACACAAAGGTGATAGCAGATTAAAAATCTGACCAAGTTTATTTGCTGAGGGTCTACTCTAGGCTAGAAAATTTATGGAAATTCTTTCAACCTATGTACTCTAAACTAGCTCTTGAAGGCCATTATTTTCCCAACTTAATAGTGGAAGATACTGGGAACTGGAAAGCAAGCAATTTATTCAAAACCACAGAGATAGGAAGTTGAGAATATGGGATTTGACCCCAAGTCTATTAGGATCAGAAGTATATGACTGTTCGATTAACTAATCATCGGTTCTGTGTATGTGTGTGTAGAGAGAGTGGGGCAGGGAGAGGGATGGAAGAGGAAGGGGGGAAAGAAAGAGTTTGTAAAAACAAGAGTGAGTTCTACACTCTTAAGGTCCCTAATGGTGGGAGAGCTGATACTAACAGGCTGTTTGTACAGTATTAGCCTAACATATCTTCTAGCATCTGCCCCTGCTTTCATTGACTGGCTTCCCCAGAACAGGTCAGTGCTCCTATGACGTGCCTTCTCAGTACACTCTGTATTTCCCTTCCTAGCATTCGTCACAGTAGTGATTCATTTACCCAGGCACCTGTTTCTTCTCTCCCTCACTATACTGTAAGCCTCATGAAGGTAGGGACTGTGTGTATCTTGGTCACCACTATATCATTTTGCACCTAGCACAGGGCTTGCACAAAGTGTGTGCTCATAGTATTTGTTAGATGGATGGACAAATGCCTACACTGATGCAGGGATGCTTGAATACCTGGAGGAACAGACGAATCTCAGCTCCTTGGAGACCTGAAATGTGCAGCGACCCAGAGCCCTAGGCCTGGGCTCCTGGCTGACAGTCCCGGCAGACCAAGACTCTATCTCTGTCCCCAAACCCTGCCTCTGTGGTGAGTCACCCTGTTTCTGAAAACCACACGCTTCTTTCCACAACGAGGCTGCCCAGAGGGGCCCCAGGCCTGGGAGTGTCAGAACTGTGCTCACACGCAGGACGACCGCCAGCCCCTTATCACCGCCGCGCCTTTGATGTGCTTTTTGTGAGTCAGAGCTCCTGCTGCCTCAATGCTGTTCCTGTTTCAGCAGCGCTCTGACATCTTTAAAAGAAAAAAGTCGGAAGTGGCAGGCTCTGTCTTTGGGCTAAAACTGCAGACAGTCCTTTGATTTGATTACTCCTTGATTTGATTATAAATGGACTTGGGGTTGAAGGGGGACAGTGATGTCAGAGAGACAATGAATGGACTTCTCACCTACCGGCAAAATGAAGGGAAATGCTCCAGGACATTGGAAGAAACTATCCCTAACTTCTCCTCTACTTCAGCAGATTTATTGCATGTACCCCGCTTCTGGTCAGACGAGGGTCTGTTGTTTCTTGACGCACCTTGAACTTTCTTCTTTCTTTTCTTGCCTACACATTTCCTCTTGCTAAGAATGCCACCCCATCTCCCATCTCCACTGCTCACTTATCCAAATACTGGGCATCCTCCTGGGTCCCACTCAATTGTTCCTTTCTCTTCTAAGCCTCTTCTGATCACTAGGGTCCCACCATCTCACGACCTGCTTGCTCTATGAGCTCTTGTCATATTCACGTCCCATGTGGCAATTACTCAAGTTTCATCTAATGATGTGAATTTTGCAATGTTATGTTGCAACTTGAAGAAAGTCATGGTATCTTGGGAACAATTGGCACTCTTGGAGTCAAAAGAAAGAAATTGGAATCCAATTCAGCTACCTCCTCCTCATCTGATCTCACAGTTATTACTTCAGTTTGTTCATCCCTGAAATTGGTTTTTTTTGGATAGTTTTGAATATGAAAAAAGATAATGGAAGTAAATATGCTTTGTGACTGTACCATGGCTCACACGTGTGAAGGATGATCAGCACCATCATCATCTTCCTTCTGTCCATCATTTCCAGCATCATCAGGACTATGATGAAAGTGCTATTTCACATGTGTTATCTTCCAAACTGGATGGTGAGTCTCTCATAGTTAGAGACCCCTCTCTTCCTATACCTAGTACAAGACTAGGTACACAGTTGGTATCCAGTGACTTTCTCAAGCAACTGATAAACTCAGAGGAAAATAAATGAAAGGGAGAAGGTTGTATTTTGACAAGGATGCCTTTTAGAGACCCTGTTGTTTTACTTCCTCTGTCTAAAAAAGAACAAACGGAAAGCAAGGACATTTTTAGTCAGACACATCCCTGCCTAAAAAGGAAGATCATGAACATTTTTGCCATAGTCCCTGACTGCACCAAGATACTTCCAGTGCAGTATCCTGGAATAATCTCATCCAGCTTTCAAGACTCCTGAGGAAGGGGGTGGAGAAACACAAGTGACTCAGCATCCCATTCTACAGTCAAACAAACTGAGGCCCATTAGTAGGTCATCAGTAAAACTTGGCCCCTGAAGCAGGCTCCTCACCTTGGCTTTGAATAATTTCAGGGGGACACTCATTTCACTGAGAGAGAATTTTCTACCACTAATTGAGACAGAGGTTTTATAAATGTTACTATTCCTCAAGGTGTCCTTGCAAGGACCCTTCAGCACCTCCGTTTTACATCTGAGAAGTCTGAGGCTCTGAGAGGCGGGATGACCTGCCAAGGTCAGACAGAGGAGAGAGGGCCAAGCTCTCATTTCCCAATACCTGCAGGGCACACTCGAGGCCTGTGGGCTGAGCCTCCTGCCCGGGTGTGAATCTCTCCCCATGTTCTTTGGTTCCCCCATTCGCAGGAAGTTCAGGTCAACCACATCCTGCCACGTCCTTGCAGACAAGATAACGATCCTCACCACCACCATTCTCTGTCCCACCACAGCCCAGCCCAGCCCAGAGAAGGCAAACAGCCTCCCTCGACTCTGTTGACATCCACTGAATGTTAGAGCTGCTGCTGCTGCTAAGTCGCTTCAGTCGTGTCCGACTCTGTGCGACCCCATAGACGGCAGCCCACCAGGCTCCCCCGTCCCTGGGATTCTCCAGGCAAGAACACTGGAGTGGGTTGCCATTTCCTTCTCCAATGCATGAAAGTGAAAAGTGAAAGTGAAGTTGCTCAGTCATTTCCGACTCTTAGTGACCCCATGGACTGCAGCCCACCAGGCTCCTCCGTCCATGGGATTTTCCATGCAAGAGTACTGGAGTGGGTTGCCATTGCCTTCTCCAAATGTCAGAGCTAGCAGAGGCCAAGTTCTCTACTCCTCAGGGTATCCCCTCAACAGTCATCTGGGACACATGTGGAGTAGCCCAGAGCCCCCAAGCCATCTCTGGAATTTGAGACAGTTGAGCTGAAGTAGGGGCCTAGGAATCTGTATTTTAATAAGCACCCTGCACCCTTCAGTGAGTGTTCAAGTTTGGGAGACCACTAGTCCAATTCTCACTTTCAGAGAGACAAACTGAAGTGTAGAGAGAGGGGCCTTTGCCCTCCCAGGCCAGAAGTGCAGGCTTGGTTGCCTCTGGCATGCCTGTTGAATCTCTTGAAACGGACTACTGAATCCTATTGAATTCACACTTCCCCATTAGGGAAGCATGTTGCAAAACTAATTAAGCCAGCTTGTGATCTAATCCACCCAGCTCCATATAAGCAAAAGACATGAAACTTTTGTGGAAGGAAAGAAAGACCTTTGGAGGCCCTCCAGAAGAACTCCCTACATTCAAGGCTGAATCCACAAGCAGACAAGTTGGAAGGCACTGTCTTTGGAGTGATCTGAAACTGGCCTCCCATCCAAAAGGATTGACTTGTTAGCCCAGAAGTAGGCCAACTACTGCCTGCAGGTCAAATTTGGCCCACGGCCAGTTTCTGTGAAGTTTTGTTGGAATGTATCCACCTCCATTTGTTTATGTATTGTTTATGGCTGCTTGGCTTTTGTGCTAAAAAAGCAGAGTAAAGCCTAAAATATTTACTATCTGGCCCTATACAGAAAATGTTTTCCAACTCATATCTCAGCACATCAATCACCCAGCAAAGCTTCATTCCTTTAGCTGTTCCAGTAGATCTCTGGTTCCCCCAGTCCTGTATTCCCAGCACCTAGCCGCACAGTGCGTGGCATACTGTAGGTACTAGAAAAAAACTGTTAAATAAGAGAACCGTCATAATAAGCTGTTTTACTTCCCATTATACAGATGAGAAAACCACAGCTTTCAGAAAAGGTTGAGTGTATAGCCTCAGTTCTCAGAGGTAGAAAGGGCCAGGATTAGACTCTGTCTTGATCCAGAGTACAATAGTTTCCCCTACATACTTGAAGCAGGAGTCAGGCAGAATCTTGCCAGAAACCTGCAGAAATGGCACACAGGGTCAGTCTTTCAGAAACAGGGGCTGGAGAGGTGGAAAGACCCCAGGAAGGAATGAAGAATAGTCAGAAGGGATAAGAAGACCCTGCTTCTGATGGGAAAATGATTCCTGGAGATTTTCTGACACTAATTCATACTAGAGTGTTGGCTGCTTTCTGGACCTGCTTTCTTCTTAACTCAATGTGAGTAATGGAGCTTTTTCACTTGTAGGCAAAGGAGAGATCTTCAAGGAGTGCCAAGAGAAGAGAGAAAAAGATGTCAAGCATGCTTGCCAGAATAGAATTCAAAATGAGCCAGGCTGTGGTCTGAGGGGTTGGTGAGCCCCTGAGAACGTTCATGGAGAGCACGGATAGCCACTTGGCAGTGAGGCTGTGGTGGACATGCCCACCGCAGGAAGAACCTGGTCCCAATGACCGTGAAGCCTCTCTCAGCTCTGAGCGGCTAATGATGTGGCTTGAGTCAGCCCCGACACTCTCCGCTTTCAGCTCATGGAGAGTCATTAAATGTACAGGACAAGCTGTCTTGAATCTGATGAAAGCTGGCTTTATGAGGGTCACTTGGCCTAAACAGTCCTACAAAGTGGGGAATCCTTTGGGTTCTCTGATTTAAACCCTTTGTTATCTTTGCCAAACAAACCACACCCACAAGGTATCATTGATGTTTTATAGTCTCTTTTGCTTAAAGTAGAGTGAGAACATGAAACTGAATGTCAAAAATTCAGGTTTACAGGGTTTTCTCCCCCCTCTAACCTTTGAAGTTATATCACCTACAACTAATTCACCAGAAAGTTGTTGAGCTATCACATGCATTGTTTCTCTTTCAAGCACTCAACTTAGCTCATGAAGAAACAACTCTACTTTTATACACTCATATTTCATTTTATTATAGAATAATAATTGAGCTGTTTAATTAAAGTGATAGGAACAGGTCGGGAACAAACACAAATAACACCTGATAATCACACACAAATCCACTGATGGGAACAGATGTGCCCAGGAAAATCAGAGAGAACCTACTAGCTTCAAAGGTTTG
Organism: Cervus elaphus; assembly: GCF_910594005.1. NCBI lineage: Eukaryota > Metazoa > Chordata > Mammalia > Artiodactyla > Cervidae > Cervus > Cervus elaphus. Next base: position 83,533,205 of record NC_057826.1, read on the forward strand.
GTGTGTTTTGGGTAGGGGCACAGTGCTTGCTGAGGGGCATGGAGCACCTCCAGCAATCTGACAAGGTGGTTAGTTGTTTAAGAAGGTTCTGCTATTTAAGCACATATGCTGCAGCCCTTTGTCATGGGCAGAGCACTGTCCCGTGTGAGCCTCATGACCCTCTGAGATGGGCAGAGAAAACTTACATCTAGGTAAAAAGAGAGTCAGGGACATGAAGGGACTTTCTCAAAGGCACAGAGATGATCTCCTTTATGTCTGCAGTGCTGGAGCCCAGCTCAGAGTGGACACCTGAAGAAACAAAGTCCATTGTTTATGGGGCAGAAGTGGGAGAGCTGGGCGCAAAACCTGGGAGGCGTGCTTTGAGATGCCCAGTTCCCCTAGCTCACTGATAAAGCATTTGTGAAAGGCATACTCCATGCCACACTCCATGCCTGGCTTGGGTACAAAAGAAGGAGCCTAATAATCTCTCCTGTTTAGGGCTCTGTGCATCCTAATTCTTATTCTCCTCCCCAACTTTCCCATGGTGGGATGGTGGGGAAAGCCAAATCCCGCTGCCTCCTTTGGTGTTACTGTTAATTTCTATTGCAGAATGACCTGGGAAGAAACAATTGAGAGCATGAGGCTTACGCCAAGCTCCTCAGAGGAAGGCTCAGCTGAGTGCCCCCTATCTGGCTCACCTTCACCCCTTCACTTCGACCTCATCTTTAACTTCCAACTCCAAGACTTTCCGCACTTATGCAAAACATCCTGGACTGTCTCCACACACTCCACTCCACCAGCTCTAGGGGAAACCCTAAACCTCAAAGTGAAAATAAGGGGCCCATTTGCCCCCAGGAAATTAGACACAAACAAGCCTGGGGTGAACCGCTGGGCCAAAACTGTTTCTCCGGATTAGTCACAGTTACCCATTCACCAACGTCTCCCCAGCCCCCCACCCCCCTCAGCAGGCTACCCCTTCAGCCCCAGCTCATCTGGAAGGCTGGCCTGGCCACCAGCAAGACCAGATGAACAGCGGGTGAAGAGGGGAAGCTGGGGGAGGGACGTGGCCTAGGAAACCGCAGTGACCTTCCATCTGGGTGGGGCTTCTCATTTCTTCTTTTATCCTCTCGCTATACTGTTTGAGAAACTGCTTGTCAGCACCTCCGCTTCCTTCCTGCCTACTAGGAGGCTTGATAGGCTTAATAGGAGGGGGGTGGTGGCCCCAGTCCAGTCTTCACTCTCTCGGGGAAGGCTGCATCGTTCCTGTGGCTTCTTTATCAACAAATATTTATTTAAAGCCTGTTTTTTGACAGGTATGCATTAACCATGGAGCTGATGGTTAGTAAGGTGAAGACATCCAATAATCACGAGATAATACACTCACCCCACCAATGGCAGGGGTTTCTATCTATTCGCCTCTTGCTGTATCATCAAGGCCAGGAAAAGTGCCTGGCATATAGTAAGCACTTCACAAGCATGTGTTGAATGAGTGAATGACACAAAGAATTGCCGAGGTCATGCTGAGTGCAAGAACTGAACCTATCCATGGCCATGAGAATGTGTCACTGGTCACCTTTGGGTCCAGGTAAGGCTTCTTTGCAGAAATGATGACCTAGCTGAGATTCAAGGAGCAAGTAGAAACTGGCTAAGGGAAAGAAGCATGGTGGCAGGAAGAGAAGTCCAGGCAGAAGGAGCAGCATGGTTGAAGGTCCAGACACAAGAGGACATAATTCCTGAAAGGCTCAATGGAGGAAGTCATTGGTGTGGAGGATGGACAGCAAGCGAGGGTTGGATCGAGGTGACGCTGGAGAGGACAGCAAAGCAAGCCTAGCTGACTGGGGAGAGGACTCCAACTCCTTCCTCAGAGCAATGAGGAGCCACTAAAGCATGTTCAGCAGGAACTGATGTGGTCAGACTTGTATCAGCATCGCAAGTTGAGATGCCTCTGGATTAATAGTCTGGCTTTGCAGGAGAAGAGGAAGCTGGTGAATTCACCTCAGCTATGATTGAAGTTTAAACTGATGTGTTTCCAACCTGCTAGAAGTTTACCTTCACGTCACCCATGATGTGTTCTATTTATCAGGTACCAATACTGTGTGACTACAGGTCAAAAGCCATTCTATGTGCTGGGCAAACATTCACTCATTTCATCCTCACAATGATCTTGTGACACTGGTGCTATTATTATTATGTTTAGAAGATGAGACAACTGGGGTGGGGCATTCAAACTGAGACCACAGATGGTAGAACCAGAGTCTTCCTCAATCCTGTGGGGCACAGAGGGCTCCAAGTCTCAATTGCCCTGTCAGGGGGAAAGGGAGGAGGCTGGCCCAGGAGCTGCAATCGGGGGAAGGGGTAACTGGGGAAGCCAGATGGGCCTTGAATGAGGGTCAGTCAGCTGTCAGGATGCACAGCATCAGTCACAGTAAGGTGAGGGGGAAGAGATGGAGCCCTATGTCTGGGCCACGGTGGCAATCCTGGCATCTCTCCGCATCATCTTAGGAATCCCTTCTCTTGCTCCACCATTGGATCATCTATTTCATGGAACCCACATCTGCCTCTTTCTCAGTGGACTCCTTCATTTTAGCAAAACACCCCCTCCAGTAGCATTGTGAGACAGGGAAATGGATGGCAAATTTGGGGGGAATTTGCATTTTTAGAAATGTCTTAACAGCCTTTGCTGGAGTGTGGCTTGGTTGAGAACAAACTCTACATTGCAAATCACATTTCAAAATTGTGAAGACATTGCTTTTTTGCTTCTGGTTTGCAGTGCTTCTACTGGAAAGCCCACACTTGATTAATAGTTTGGCTGGGTATAGAATCCTAGGGTGTAAATCACCTTCAAAGACAGTTGTTGAGAAATCCAGTGTCATCCCATATCCTGATCCTTCATACATATCTTGTTTTAGTTTTCATTTTTTCCTTTCTGGAAGTTTTCAATATTCCCTTTTGCCCTGGTTTTCTAAAATTTCACAATAATATGCTTTGATGTGGGTATTTTCATCACTTGCTGTATTGAGCATGAGTAGGATTCAGACAAAGAGACCCATGATTTCAGTTCTGGGAATTTTATTTTTGTATTATTTCCTTGAATATTGCCTCCTTTGTGTTTTATCCATTTTTTCCCTCTTTTTGGAACTCTTATTATTTGGATCCTTACTATCCTGGATGGATCCTACAATTTTCTTCTCTTTCCTATTTTCAGTCTATTCTTTTGGTTTACTTTCTCACTGTTCACCTCATGTTCCAAATATTGTGTTATTTAAAACTTTTTTTTTGGTCTGTTAATTTTCATTTTCAAAAGGTTTGTTTAATTCTAGTTTGATCTTCCACTGTTTCTTTTTACATTCTGATTTTGGCTTTGGATATGCAGTATCTTCTTATCTCTCTGATATTAAATAATTTTTGGAAGTCCAAAAAATGTATTGAAAATAGGTCACTAAAGATCAGATGAAAACCTCTTGTGGGGTTGAATAGGGCTTGTCAGTTGGTGAAATTCACTACAAGGTAATCACATGGGGAACTAAACATTTCATTGAGGAAACCCCAACCATTAGGAATACACCCAACTGTAAATGGGGGAGCAGTTGCTAAGAAAATAAGCAGCTCACCCGAGTTCACACAGTGAGCTGGGAGTAGCTGAGATTCAAACCAAGGATGTCTCACTCGGGAATCAGTGTTCTAAACCACTGTGCTACCCTGCCTCACAGAAGAGCAGCAACAGCAGCGGGCATTTATTAGGTGCCTTTTGTCTACTAGGCATGGTTGTAAACCCTTAAAAACATGAAATCTATTTAATCCTCACAACAATCCCTTGGAAGTAAGTACTATTACTAGACCTATTGTTGATGTTGATCTGAGACACCGAGAAGAGAACCCACTGGCCAAAGACCACACAGCTGGTGTCAGAGGCAGGATACAGTCCAGGGCAAGTGGTCACTAGAGACCTCTCTCCTTAGATTCCCAGAGACTCAGTTTCCCCATATGAAAAAAATGGCCATGTGATCCTAACCTCCTGAGTTATTTTGAGGATGAAATGGGAAAATACATAGGAAACTTGTACATAATAGAGCCTCATCAAATGTTATTTTCATTAAAAAAACATCCTCTGCCCCTCTCCCCATCCCACCCAGTCTTCAACTCATTTAAAACCAGAAGCTACGGTGCGGGACTCAGAAGGTTTCTCCTGCCTGTGAGCTTCCATGGTTCCAAGAGCTGGACTGCAAAGTTAGGGGACCTAACCTGAAGGAGTGAGACGGGGTGGGAGTTGGGGTGAGGGTGGAAGGCCCCCAGGCCTCAGGGATAGAAGACAAAGGTCCGAGGTGGGAGCGAGTGTGACTTGGCCCAGATGGGGGCCCGGAGCATCACTCCTGTGTTCCCAAATAGCTGTGAAGTTCAAATAACAGACTCCAACTGACACATAAAAAGGAACACATGTAACCACTTACAGGCCAATTAATATAGGGGCGGGGAGAAAGCCACAGGGCGGGGAGGCTGCTGGGGTTGAAGTGAGCAAAAGAATGATGGCCGTGCTTCCGGCCCCCCGGCTGAAATGGGCTATTATGTGTCATCAGGAAACTTAAGAAGGGGGGAAAAAACAACCTCTGATCAAAGTCCCTTTTGTCAACTTCTAACAGATTAATAGATGACAGATTTTGCACTTAGAGCTCTACTGCAAGGTCAAGGGCACTGAAACGGGGCTTGTTGGGACTTTTTTCTTCTTTCGTTCAGCTTCTAGGTTGCAGAACTCATCATTCTGACAGCCTGCCTGCCTGACACGGCTGGAAGAAGGTTTGCCTTTCCCAGAGCTTTTGTGGGGGAGGGCGGGGAGCAAGGGGCTCCATTTTAGTAGCGACAAGCCAGGCTTGTCTCCTGTTCACAGCCCCTTCTCTGCTCAGGCTCCTGCTTTCCCTGCAGCCCCAAGCTCCCCTCCAGTGGTCTCATGGTAGCTCTCCATGGATCACAGAAGGAAGACACACTTCTAAGGCTGTCTTCTCTAAGTCCCTTAGTGATTTGGCCTCGCCCTCAATATCCCAGTGTGTTTACATCAGTCCTACCAGATTACTTGTAGCTCCCCAAATGCCCGTTGCCCTCGACCTCCACATCTTGGCCTTTTCTGCCAACTGTTTCCTCTTCCTGTCAATTTCTTACGTGTACATCAAAGCAGTGCCAGTGCCAACTCCTTTGGAAAGCCCGTCTGAGCTCCCTGCCCTGCCCTCCCAGACAAAGGAGATGTTCTAAATCTCTGTGACTCCCAGATCCTTCAGACACACAGCCTTGGGCATTTACCTTATTATAAGGCCATTTGTGCTCTTAGGCTCATCATCCCCACTTAGCTGTTTACAGAGACCAGCATGCTGCCTGACATGGAACAGGGGCTTCCTATTACACAGAGACTGGTACATGCTGGATAATTCACCTAGGTGTGAGAAATTGTGGAGGAAGTCCTTAACGTCACCCTAATGACCCCTATCCCTGGCAGAACCCGTGACTTGCTCTGAACCAACAGGCCAGGATAAAGGTGATATGGTGTTACCCCCTTGATTTGGTTATATTATCCAGCATGAGTGAAGGGCTGCCAATTTCATGATGACATTGCTTTATAGAAAACTCCGTGCTGGCATCCTAGAATGAGAGATATCCTCCTTGCCTGCTTGATGAAGCTAGCAGCTATGTTTTGGAAGATCCGTAGCAAGGAACTGAGGGTGGGCAGGTCTAGGACAGCCTCCAGCTCCCAGCCAGCAAAAAGCAAGGTCCTTGGTCATACAGCCTCAAAGAAGTGAATTCAGCCACAACCTGAGTGAGCTTGGAATTGGATCCATCCCAGCTGAGCCTCCCAATGAGAATGCAATCCAGCCAAGACCTTGGCTGTGAACCTGTGGGATCTGACCCAGAGGACCTAGCTAAGCTGTGCCTGGTCTCCCGACCCATGAAAACTGTGAGCTGATAAATGTTTGTGCTGTTTTAAGTTACTGCCTTTGATCTTCTCTGCTACTCAGCAGTTAACAAACTGATAGATGGCTCTTAAAGATGCATGCTTTGGGATCTGGAAATTCCAAGTAATCTGGGGAAAATTCAGTTTCCCTCTAATCAGTCAATGCATTGGCAAGAAATTTTTGCCAGCCAACTCATAGCAAGACTTTAGAACAAAGGCTTGGAGAGTGAAAGTGGGGCTAGGCCCAGGGAGAGTGAGAGAGAGGCTTAGAAAAACGAGAGCACACAGTCAGACAGGGAACAGGTAGAGCCCTGGGCCTGAAGTCAGGTTCTGGGTTCCAGACTTTGCAGATGGTTTGCTTAGTAGGCTTCGGGCAAAGCAGCCTCTGTCTGGGTCTCTGATCTCATCTGCAGGCCAAGTGGTATAAACAGTTTGAGCTCCACAGCTCCCTCTGGCTCTGGCTTTCTGAGTGAATGGCAATTCAAGTTTGCCAAGGACCTCTATAGCTTAGAGTGTGCTCAGTCTTTTACTTGTTCATTCATTCATTCATTCCCCTTTCAATAACTTTTAGGACTGCTAACCACATAAAACATACGTTTACTAACACCATTAAAAGAGCGACATACATTGAGTTAGGGGAGGGGGAAAGAAAGCTACGCCGGAATCCCAGGCTGCAGTAGACATCTGCTTGCATAGCTGTTCCCCACATCTCCTTATAGAGTACATTCCATGTGCCTAGGGTGGGGCTCCTTTTCCCACCTATAGGAGTGTCACTTGGTCCAGATTTGCCAATCAGAGTACCTCAAGCCTCTGGCCACTGTGAATGGTTCAAAAACAGGCATACACACTAAGCAGGACCAATCAGAATCTCCAACAGGAACTTTTGCTGCCAGAGCTGGTGGAAAAGATTCTCTCTTCTAGGGTTGCTAAGCTCATAGAATATAAGTTTGGGATGGTTTGGGGCTGCCTTGTGGAAGAAGCCTGTCTGAAAGGGATCCTTGAATCCAGCTCCCAAATCCAGCCCTCTCTGAAGTCATCTCAACTTACTTGACCTGATAAATTATCTTTTTATTTAAAGTAGTTGAGGTTGGATTTCTGCCACTCATAACCAAAAGTATCTTCAATGAATGTAGATGTTATTTCTAATAATGAATGAGGTTATTTCAACTGAGCATGTAATTGAGCTCTGGGTCTCTTGGAAGCCAAAGTGAAAGGGGAACCACACTGCCTCACAAAGCTCCCCTCCACTGATATCACAAACCCAAGGCGTCACGAAAGAGAGCCTTCACTCAAGAACTCGGGCCTTTTTCTCATGGTCTTTTGCATTGGTGGCCCAGAATGACATCTCCCACAGCTGTTTCAGAAATGACGCAGAAACATTCCTCATATGGCTAGCTGCCTTTTGGACTGAATCTCAAGCAAAGACCAACCACAAAAACCAAGCATCTCAGGGCTCAGGAAGACTTCCTAGACCTTCACCCAACAAGGCAAATGGGCCATGAGGCTTGGGGTCCTGCCATTAGCTGTCCCTGGCCCCTCCTTCCATAGCCTCCCCAGAAACCTCTCCTCCAACTGCCACCCTGAGCTTGGACTGTAATCCGTCATTTCTTTGGTTGGAAGGTTGGTGTTTCCTTGCAAGGGACCACAAAGCCATATTACTTTCAAACTTAAATAAACAAACGCTTGAATCTGTGTTTTATTGGTTCCATACCATCTGCCATCTGGTTTGGGGGAGCAAGGAAAACTGTGGTTTTGTTGATTTTATGTGTGTGTGTGTGTTGTTGTTGTTGGTTTTTTGTGTCTTTTTTTTTTTTTTTTTTACTTTTCCCTGTGAAAATTCCCTAAGGTTGAGCACTGGCAGCAATACGGGCTGGTTAAAAGCCACCTAGTTTCCCACGTCTTAACTCAGAGCTAAATGTTGGAGGCTGGTCTGGGTCCCCATCTGCTAAGCAGCCTGTTGTGTGAAAATGAGATCTATACATATGCAGAGCTCCACAGCTCGGCTCCCAAGATCTGAAGAATTGTTATGAGCGAACCACAAGAAGTGCTTATTTAATGTTGACAGGCTGCACCCAGACCAAAGGCTAGAGCGGGGCATATGGAAAGGCAACAGAGGGAGCCTGGTGTCTGAGCACCCCGGGGCTGTCAGGGAAGACAGCCCCGCCTTCAAGACCCGGGGTTGCTGGAGATCTCGAACCTGTAATGACTTGAAGGAGAAAATACATCCCAGACACTGAGTGGGAAATAAGCCCCAGCCTGCCTGGAATCTTTAATCTGGAAAATGCAATGGTGGTTGGGGGTGGGGAGGGGGCACATTCCACACTGGAGGCGGACTGAGGGCCAACATCACCTCCTCTTCTATTGGCCCAGCTGTTTCTGGCCCACAGAAACCTGAAGCTGCTCAAAGGGCTGGGATGGGGAGGACTCTCAGAGTTTCCATGTCTACATTTTTTTAAGCCAGGTCTCCGGCTTCACCATCAATAAAACACAGACTTGGGGAATGGGTCCCAGGAGCCATGCCAGGCAGGTGATAAAAATGAGGGAGGCTGGCTGAGTGGGAATCCAGGGACATATGCTAAAGGGCAGCAGGGACTCAACTGGCCCCGGAAATAGTGGCCACACAGGGCTGGGCACCTGTGTGGCCAGATGTCCCAAGTTCTCAGAAAAGGCCCAGATTTTTTATTTGAAAAGTGTTTCAATGCTGACCGCTGTTGCAATTATTGAAAACAATTCAATCAAATAAAACCTGTTTGCAGCCCACACAAGACCCCCTGGTCTCCAGTTGATGACCTCTGTGGATCTCCAGTTGATGACCTCTCTGGAAGAACGCAAGGAAACAGTCTCTGGGGAAAGCCAGGAATGAGGATCATCTCTTCCTATGCAAGGGCAGGGCCTTTCGCAGGCCTCAGACCACACAGAGGTCCTCCCTAGTGCTGGCCCCTCCAGGCTTTGTCCACAGAGGCTCGGAAGGCCCCCCTGCCTCCCCCATCCCACCCAAGACGTCCTCCCTAGCTCCTCCTGAGTCCTGGCAGGTGATGAGACTCCAGTGGCAGCCCAGTCATGCCAGTGACACAGCGACTGCCCGGGGCACTCAAGCTCTGAGCATCCCTGGTCTTTCTGCTTTGCAACTCATTCCTGGGAAAGCGATGAACTCTGTGATCTGCACGTATGATGTTCCTGCTGCACACACCCTCTGAGTCTCCACAGTTTGGTCACCTCCCAGTCACCCTTTAATAGAATCACAACTTGGCAAGTGGGTGACCTGTGAAAGTGAGACACAGCCATTCAATCTCCTGCCGGACGTCATCTGTCTTGACACGATGTGAAACAGTCCTGTCTCAGGAGCTAAGGAAGTTTTAGTCCAGTTTTTCTGAGTTTTGTTATTGTTGTGTTTTCTTTATAATTGAGGTGTGGAGAAGTCTAGGTTCAGCTGAAGTTCCTGATAAACAGTTCAGATTTTTCTCAGTAACAAAATCTGCATATTTGTATTTCAAATAATGTAGCTAAAGCAAGGCAAAGTCCTCCTTTTTCTCTCATTTGTCTTAATGAGCATCATTTATCCAGTATGAAATCTTTATACTGTATGTCCCACATGTTAGGAACATATGTATATATTTTTTAAAAAGTATATGTACATTAAATCTTGATAAGATGATTGTTTTAAAAAGGCAGGCAGGAGCCCTGATCTGCCATCAGCTGCCGTCTTGCTATGCGGTCCTGGTGAGTCACTCACTCCTCTGAGCTTCATTGACTCCAACTGCCATCTGGACAAGGGGGTGTTAGCTGGCCCCCTCCTTCTCTCCTGCAGAGCAATTGTGTGGGGTAGGGAAAGAGGCAAGCATGTTAAGAACTCTCTTACCAAAAATTCACGGGCAAGCAAACACTATGCCTATGTACAAAAGGCTCACAGACTTGAGGTCCACTTCTAGAAATAAGAATAGCCTGTGAGCTCATGAGAGGGTAGGTCCTGCTGCCTCTGGGTCCCAGAGCCTACCATGACACTTGCACAGATTCTGCACCCAAGTCATCATGGAATTTACTGATGCAAGAATCAGTGGAATGAGTTGACATTGCATTTCACATTTCACGCTTCCATCCCCTTGAGCCTCATACCAACCCATGAGGTAGGATGAGGTAGGCACAGCTGTTCTCCAAGCAGAAGTGGGAAACTGAGACCCAGCAAGTTGAGGAGGGTTGTTAATGGCAGGTTGCAGAGAGAACCACAGCTGGGTCTCAAGCCTCCCCGCTTCTGAAGAATAATCATCCTTTTGGAGCTGTGGCTCTCGGGGATTCTCAAAGCTTTCTGGGGGCAGATGGTCTGGAAGTGAAAGTGCTCTCTGAGAGACGTAGAGAGAGTTAAAGAAAGTAACTAACTGGCTGATTTGGTGTTAAAACAAATCCAAACTTATACCAGATTCTAACACAGTGGTAAGGCCAGGCATCAAAGATTTATGAACCTGTGGGACAAATGGGAGGAAAGAGAGGGAGGGATGAATTGAAGAGTAACATTGAGACAAACACATTACCATATATAAAACAGCCAGTGGGAATTTGCTGCATGACTCAGCTCAAACCTGGAGGGAGGTGGGAGGGAGGGGACATATGTATACCCAAGGCTGTCTCATGTTGATGTACAGCAGAAACTAACACAAGACTGTAAAGCAATTATCCTCCAATTAAAAATTAAAACAAAAGAATCCATAGGAGACAAAATCAAAATGAAGAGAACTCTATTGCTCACTGAATTTTGTTTTATGTTCTGTGACTTACATCACTATACAATTTTTCCAAGGGTAAACCCCCCCCGTCCCACTCCCACCCTTACAAGAGATGCACCACATTAACACTCACCAGGTGTTTGCCAGGTCTATGAGTGTCTATCTGGGTCCCAAAACATCTTGGCATGTTGGGCAGGTCTGAGAGGGAGTCCTAGGCTCCTCAGGTGGCCATGAACCCTAGGTCCATGAAAGGCGAGTAGCTAAGACACACGCACACTTGCCCGCACACACGCACGTGCACACACACAGAGGAAACCACATTTGGTCTGGGCTGGCCCCAAGCTGAGGAAGACACTTCGAAGAGCGACTACCCAACTCAGTAAATCAAGATGTGGGATTCAAACCACTTCCTCCCCCAGCTTTGTGTTAGGAACATCATCTACCTGCTTTGGGGCGGGGCTCACAGCCCAAGAGGGAGGAGTCATCCTCACATGCTGCTGACGCAAAAACCCATTCAGATGCCACGTGACTTACCCAGGGAAACAGTTAGGGAGAGGCAGGGCCGAGAGAGGCAATCAGATCTGCTTCACCCACTGGAAGAGACTTCTGTGGACCCCACCCTTCACGAACCCCTGAATACTGAGGTCCATAGACTCTGGTCCTTGGAGATGTCCAGGCGTCTGCCCAGAATTGGGCAACAGACTATTTCCTGTGCTTTCATCTGCCCCATCAGTTCCAGCTGAGTGTCTGGGACACTCCCCAACCATTTCCTGGGCTCATTTCCCCAGAAGGAGGTTCTGGAACATCCTCTTAAGTGTGATGGCCTTTCATCTAGTTAGACACCCCCTTGGGAGCTAAAATTAAATTATAAAGCCCAGACCTACATTTCAAAAAACATCCCACAAAATCTTGGGTTGTCAGCCAACAGTGAGACCTCTTTAGGCAGAAGGCTTTTTCTACCATGGAAGCCCCACCCCTTCCCGCTTGTCCACTCTCCCAGATAGAAAGGCAGGAGTCTTGGGTCCTGGGGAGTCATGGGCTCTTTAGGCACTGAAGTCACTGATCCCCCTTCAATGTGATCCCAGCTCCACATTCCCTTAAGGGACTTATATAACTTCTGCTTGACCATCTCCTGCCACAGCGAGCTCACTACCTCTCTGATAATCTCACAATTCAGAAAACATTAGGCACTGGGATGTGTTTCCTCACGTGAGCTGGCATCTGCCTCCCTGTTCATGAGGACCCATGGTTCTCCTTCTTCCACGTGGGAGACACAGGATGAAGAAAGCAGTTCCTCAAAACTGCAACCACAACCTGCAGCAGAGGCAGCCATTTCTAGTCTAAGATGGGACTCTGATCTCTGTGTATGCTTGCGTTCCTTACATCTACCAGAAAAGTCTTGTTTGTAAGATGAGGAAGGCTGGACAGAGCACGTCTAAGGCCCCTTCCATATCTGTCCTTATGTCCATGCCAGGGAAGACTCGAGCAAGAACTCAAGGTTTCTGAAAGCCAGCAGCTTGGAAACCAGGAACAGTATCTGCACTTTCTGGTTATTGATCTGGCGTGTGATCTCCACCCATGGAGACATGAGAGCATCACAAACATATAAACTTGCTGAGAGGAGCAAGACCACTCTCACAGTCAAAGGGGAAAGAAGGGCTTCCCAGGCGGTGTAGCGATAAAGAACCCACCTGCTCTGCAGGAGGCACAGAAAATGTGGATTCATTCCCTGGGTCGGGAACATCCCCTGAAGAAGGGGATGGCAACCCACTCCAGTATTCTTGCCTGGGAACACCGTAGACAGAGGAGTCTGGTGGGCTACAGTCCATGGGGTCACAAAGAGTTGAACAGGACTGACGCTACTTAACACACAGAACTCCCCACAGCCAAGGGGGTAGGATGGGATGTGGTCCAGTAAGTTTCCATGGAGGAAGAGAACCTGTCACAAAAAGGCAAATCAGGAGGACAGAAGGAGCTTGAGCTGAGACAAGGACTCCTGTCCCAGCTCAGTCATCAACTAGCTAGCTTATCTTCAGATGTTGCTTGACTTCCAGCTCCTTGATTTCTTCCTCTGCTAAATGAGAGACATTGCGACAGCTGATCTCTAAGCTCAAAAGTCGGAGAATAAATAGGGAACATAAAAATGGGCCAAGAAACAAGCTTGGAGTTTGCTCAGTCTTAGTAAAGCTGTCCACAGACTGACAATCACATGGCACCAGACAGATATGAATGAAGCTTTAGAAAGGTGGGGGCCATGTGTTTATTATCACTGAAGCCCAGTGCTCAGGCAAAGGAGGCCATTCCTAGAGAAAAGAGGGTGTGAATGTTAGTGTGGTAGAAACAAAGGCTAGAGTCTAGGTCCAGGGCCATCATTGTCAACCAGGAGCCTTAGGCACACCATGTAATCTCTCCATGCCTCCTCCTTAACACAAGAGCAATCCCTGCTACTACCTGGAGCTATTGTGAGGCTGAATAGAACTGAGTGCCTGGCACACAGTAGGGGCTCAGTGGCCAGCTGTGGAGGCTGAAGTTGGCCATACATGCACCTGTGTGGGAGGAATAAGCTTTAGTGAAATTCTGGAATCTTGCATTCTTTAGCTGCCTGGAAGGACCTTAACCTTGCCTGTGGCTCAGAAATACACCTCTCTCTTTCTTTTTCTGTCTCTCTCTCAGACACACACACACACACAGAAAGAAAGAGAAAACAGCAGTTGGCCTGGGGCGTCCCCAGGCATTGGGAAAACGTGCAGAACAAGTACCTGATGCAATAAATCAAACTGTGGGATCCAGATCCAAGCTGGGGTCCAAGCTCCAGCTCCAGCTGCATCAGAGGCAGGCTCTGCTCTCTGTTCTGACAGCCAGTGATGCCGCCAGGAGGTGCTAGCCAACTCCCTGGGCCACTCCGGAGGTGGCTGACCCTTCTTGGGAGCTTGGGAGTGGCTGGAGTGAGAGGGAGAGAGAAGTGGGCTGCTGGCCATGGGATGTTTGGCTCAGATGAGCCAAGGAGATGGCAAGAAAACCTGATTGTGGCAAACCACCCCGATTGCCTCAGTACAAATGTTGGAAGGGATTGTAGTTAAGACATGAAGGTGTGTTCACTAGAGCCCCAAGGTAGGGTGGAGACTCAGACTCTAGCTATGCCTCAGCCCCTAGTTGCTGTGTGGCCCTAGGCCAGGAACTGCCCTTCTCTGGGCTTTGGTTTTATCATGAAAAATTGAGGACTTAGGCTGCTGAAGACCCTCTAAGAGCCTTTTCCGCGGTATGATTTTGCACATTTCTCTCATAGAGTTGAGCTAGCCTGCTTCTTAAAGGACTTCAGTTCAAAAAAGCAGTTAACTGAATGTCAATCGCATGCCAGGCACTTGTGCTGAGCACTGGTTGGGCCAAGAAGAAAAGTCTTGGTTCCTGTCTCGCAGCTGCCAAGGAGCTCACAGTCTTATGAAGGGAAGCACATATTTAATCAAATATGTATAATACAAGACAGCACATCCCACAGTAGCAATCCATTCTCCCAGGGAGACTGGGGAAAGATCCACGGAACCGAGGGATACCTGGGTGAGAATCTGAGAGATAAATAAGAACTTCCCAAATTACTGAAGGCAGAGGGCACAGCAGAAACCAAATTAAAGGGTAGTTTTGGTGGGTATGAAAACTCATCTATATGGTTATAGCCTGAGAGGGAGGGAAGGCCACACTTCCATCTCTCTGGGGACAGAGTGTGGAGGCCATGAGTGAGAGCCAGATAATTTGTTCTTTACCCTGTGGGTGATGGGGAGCCATAGAAGATTTCCTGGAAGGGGAGGGACAAAACCAGTTCTGAATTTTCAGACCATTCACGTTGGTAACACCATAAACCTCCCAGATCAATACACCCCTGCCCATGGATCAGATCCAATCCACAGCTTTTTTTTTTTTTTAATGGCCTGTAAACTAAAAAAGCTTTATTATAGTTTTTTACTACAGCTTGATTGAGATATAATTCACATACTTGAGGTATAATTCACTCATTTCAAGTATGTGATTCAATGTCTTTTAGCATACTCACAGAATTGTGCAACCATGACCACTGTCAATTTTAGAACATTTTCATCTCTTCAAAAAGAAATCCTGTTCTTCTTGAATAAGCTATCCCACCTCATTCCCCCCTCACCCCCATCCCTACTTTCTGTTTCTATGGCTTTGCCTGCTCTGGGGATTTCGTGTAAATGGAATCTAGAATATCTGGCCTTTTATGCCTGGCTTCTTTCACTAACCACAATGTTTTCAAGGTTCTACCATGTCATAGCGTGAATCAGGATCTCATTGCTTTTTGTGGCTAAATAGTATTCCATTGAATAGATGTATCATATTTTGCTGATCCACTCATCAGTTGATGGATATTTGTGTTATTTCCACCAGAGAAGAATATGCAATATAGATTTGTATGGCTCCCAAAGCCTAAATGGCTACTGTCCAGCTCTTCACACACTAGATGCAGAACCTAGAGAGCAAGAAGACAGGACTGGAAGTCTAGCCCAGGTCAGGGACTCTGACAGTTCCCAAGTGAGATATGACAGTGGCCTCAACTAGGGGAAAGGAAACACATTTGTGGTGGTCAAATCAGCTGCACTTGGCAACAGATCAGATGCTTGGGTACAGGAGTGTCTGAAGAAAATCCATTTGCCATAAAAAAAAATCCGGTTCAGATGGAGTGAGTCATCTGCAGTGAAGTCAGTGGCTGATGGCAAAGCCAAGAATCCAACTCTATTCTTGCACACAATTCATGGACTTGTGAGATTTCTGATCACCTTTCATAGGGAAGTGGCCTGAACTGCTGGTGGCCTTGACCTTGCAATATGAGGCTTCCACCTCTAGGCTAACCAGGACAGGCGTGCACGCCACACTGGCATGGTGTCTCACAGAGAGTGGCGGTGTCTCCTGGAGCCACCCGGAGTGCTAACATCTCGTGTGTCCCTCAAAACACCTTTGCAAACGTTTCCCAGTCAGGTGCCTGCATTCTAGGTGAATGGATCAGTCCCTCCTCTGCTGTCTTCCTCCAGTCCTGCCTTCAATCCTGTGAGCTCTGCTGTGCTCACCACTGTGCTGAAACAAACTTCTGCTCACATACAAGCAGAAGCAGCTACGGTGCCCTACCAATTTTGCCTGGGAGACCAGGACACAGGACTCCTGCAAAGCTACAGGGTACCAGGACAGTCCCCTGGGGTCCCAAATGAACCAGGACAAAGAGTCTTCCCTGCAGAACATGTGTCTGATTACTGTGCATTCCAATCTCCTACAACTTCTCTGGATTTCAAAAGAATCCAACACTGAGCTTGGTACTTAAGGCTCTTCCCCATCCCTACCTAGCCTCCAGACACCTCTCCAGCCACACCTCCTTCCCTTCCCCACATCTACACTCTGTGCTCCTCTCTCTCTTTTCAGTCCCCAAACTCACCACACCCCTCTCCTGCCCCTGAGTCTTCCTCCTCCTCTTAGCATTGTCCAGCCCCACTGCCATCTCCAGCCAGAAAACTCCTGTTCATCCTTCAAAATCCATTGACATATTCTGCCTCTGGGAAGTCTCTCCCTCTAGCTCCTGTTCATAACGTTGGCCATGCTGAATTGTGCCAGTCCCATTATTCTGTCTTTCTCTGCTAGTAGCCCAAGCCTTTTGTTGGTCTCCCAACCCGTGGTCTGAGCCCCTAAATATCTGCCAAATCAGTGAGTGAGCCAGCAAACATGTGGTCCGCTTGTCCTTCAGATTGAAGGGGAATTTCATTTTTGAAGTCCCTCTGGGTCTTTCAGAGGAAGCCGCTTCCAGCCTCGCTACTTTCCCTTCTATTGATCTTGGGATTTATGATACTATTGTTTCCTTTTATTGGGCTGTAATGGCCTCCGTTAAAACATGTTACATGGAAATAGGCTAATTAAGTGTGTCAAATAAGTCACCGTCCCACAGAGGGCCGGCCCTCCCTGGGCAGGGCCACGGTGCCTCGCAGCAGAGAGACAGGCAGGGCGCAGGGAGAGCGTGTCCTCACCCTGGCTTCTCAGAGTAAGGGAGCCCCCCCTGCCCCCGCCGTGTGTCTGAGGCAGCACTCTATTGCTCTGGGTGCCTCCTGGAGTAGGTGTGAGATGCCACGCTGAGTGCCTCTGTTCAACCGCACGAGTCGGAGTTGAAGCACCGATGCTGGGGACCACACGTCCGCTCCTCAGCTTGTGTCTAGCTTAGATGCCTACACCCTTCACAGCAAGGGAGACTGAGTGACATCTCCATTCCAGGAGAACCTCTAAAGGCAGGCCTGAGATGATCAGACTCTGGTAGGAAACCTGTCCCACTCACCTCTATCTGTTTCCAATCCATGCATGTTTGCAGGAAGCCGAGCTGGCAGGAGATGCCCCAGGCCTCGGAGGCTGCCTGGATGCTTTTGAGGCACTTCCGGTAAGCCCCTGGGCTAGTGAAGAACAGACTCCAAGACAGTTGTGTTCTTTTGACACACAGATACCACGCTGGGTTCTTCTGGTCCAGGGGGAAATGGAGGATTTGATGAAGTTCTCATGAGAAAGAATCCCTTAAGGAAAAGGATTTTAACTCATATGAAAACTTTTCAATTTTGCTCTGCCTTGGGGAACACCTCTTTGACTGCAGAATCTGTTCTTCTGGACCCAGTTCAAGTCCATTGCCTTCCCCTTCCTTGAACTTCTGAAGATCAGCTGTCTCCATGAGTCTGTGACAAAACATTACTCCTGTAAGATGGAGGAGGAGTCTGTGCTCAAAGAAGTCTGCGGGACCCTGCATTAACAGAGCTAGACAGGCTGGCTTACTTGGAGCTTCTCAGAGCTCACACCAGGTCCATGCGGGTTTCCAAGTGTGGCAGGTCCCAGCTTTTTACTATACCTCCCCAGTCTTGGAATCATATGTCCTTGCCCTTTGCCATGAGACCCTGCAGTGCCTCCCACTAGACTAGGCTGTGTATATTTCTAGTTCGCACTGATGTTCAGCTTGGTCACATGACTGACTTTGGCCAGGGGAGGGTGGGTGGAAGTGGGGTGTCTCAGAGCTGAAATCGAAACAGGCATGGCAAGTGTCCGCTAGCTTTCTCTCCAGTTTTCACCACTGCCATGAAAAGAGCACCGCCGGGCACCCACTATCGCAGAAGGTAGCTGGTGGAGAGACTTAAAACCAAGCTCTGCAGCACCATTTACGAATAAGCAACCTAAATGTCCAACAACAGATAAGAGAAGCTGTGGTACATATATACAATCAAATACTACTCAGCCATAAAAGAGAATGAAATAATGCCATCTACAGCAGCATAGATGGACCTAGAGATTATCATACAAAGTAAAGCAAGTCAGGAGGACAAACCCCATATATTAATAGTTTCCCTTACATGTGGAATCTAAAATGTGACACAAATGAGCTTACATACAAAACCGAAACAGACGCACAGACATGGAAAACAAACTTATGGTTACCAAAAGGGAAGGAGAGTGGAGAAGGATAAATTAGGAGTATGCATTAACAGATACAAGCTACTACACATAAAACAGGTAAGCAACAAGGTCCCGCCCTATGGCACATGGAACTATATTCAATATTCTAGGAGATCTTCCCAACCCAGGGATCAAACCTGGGTCTCCCACATTGCAGGCAGATTCTTTACCATCTGAGCTACCAGGGAAGCTCCTCAATATTCTATAATGAACCATAACGGAAGAGAATATGAAAAATAATACAGAGAGATAAAACTTCACTATACACCAGAAACTAACACAATGCTGTAAATCAACTATAATTAAAAAACAAAAAAATAAAAACCGGCTCTGATCAGAACCTGAGCAGCTCCAGGCAACCCTTAGGCCTAGGGACAAGAAAGCAGAATTGAGATGGTTGGTTACTTAACTGTAACTGACTGTATGAGTTTCTTACTGCTACTGTAACAAATCATCACAAACTGAGTAGCTAAAAGCAGCACACATTTATTCTCTTATAGCTCTGGAGGTCAGAAATCCAGCAGTCTCACTGAGCTAAAGTCAAGGTGTCATCTGGACTGGTTGCTTCTGGAGACCCCCAGAAGAGAACCCCTTGCTTGCCTTTTTCAGCTTCTAGCGGTTACCTATATTCCTTGGCTCATGGCCCCTCTTTCCACCTTCAAAGTCCATCACTCCAGTTTCTGCTTCTGTTACAACATCTCCTCCTCATGTTGATCTTCTTTCCTCCCTCTTATAGGGACCCTTGCTACTACATTGGGGCCACCTGAATAATTCAGAATCATCTTCCCATTTCATTAATCACATGTGCAAAGTCCTTTTTTCCATACGAGGTAACTTTCATAAATTCTGAAGAGTAGGATGTGGATCATTTGGGGATGTTATTCAGTTCATCACCCTGAATGATACAAAAAAAGGCTAAGAATATATGAAAATGTAGTGTTAGTCCCTCAGTTATGTCCAGCTCTTTGCAATCCCACGGACTATAGCCTGCCAGGCTCCTCTGTCCATGGGATTCTCCAGGCAAGAATACTGGAGTGGGTTGCCATTTCCTTCTCCAGGGGATCTTTCTGACCCAGGGATCAAACCTGGGTTTCCTGCATTGCAGGCAGATTCTTTATTGTCTGAGCCACTGGGTCAGACCCTACATAAGAATATGTAAGTTTTCCCTAAATTAATTGGATTTTTTTTCCCGCATCTCAGAATATCTCCTCCCTTCTCCTGAGGATGCCACTTTTGGTAACTGGGCCTTCCGCTCTTATTTACCAGTTCTGTTGCTAATCTGCAGTTATTGGTAAATGGATACCCCAGCACCTACTATAGGATTACAAAGTCCTACAGGTTCAGTTCAGCTGCTTTCTTTGCTTGGTGGCCTTCTATTCTCCCAGTCTGTAAAATAGCAGTAATGTCGTCTATCAGAGTTGAACTGACCAAATTATAGGAAATAATTTTGAGTGTGTTATGTAGGGACCAGCCATGACTCCTTAATAAATGGCATTTGCCTTCCTTGCCTGCCTTGGCTGAAGCAGAGAGAAACTGGCAGTAGGCTGCCGTGGTGGACAGAAAATGCTCTTTGGCTGATGGAGGTAAAAGCTCGTGACACCCGCATCCCTGCTTTGTACCCTCGGCTCTTCTTTCTGCAGTGCTAGGCATGCAGCAGGCACGGTGCTGTGTCTCCGTGTCCTGTCCTCTCCTAACAAATGGAAGACCCAGGGGGAGGTGAGCAGGAACGGGACTGCAGGAGTGAATGAGCCTGACTCACCACTCCATAGCTGTGCGGCTTTGGGAATAGTCCTTGTTTTCCTGGGGCTTTGTCTTCCCCATGTGCTAATACAAGGCTGGATCAAGGGCCCCAGGGCCTCTCCCTACCACATACAAAACCCTCATATCTGTGACTCTCCTTTTTCCCACCATTTTGCTCAGCCCAGGCTCTGGACCCCATTGGTACTGAAGCAACATTTGGCAAGGAGAACTTTGGCACCCCTTTTTGTGCAATCAGTTCCTATTTTGCATTTTAATGGGCTCCTTAAACCAAAATACCCTTCAGAAACCTAAAAAAAAAAAGGCAAATTACCCAAACGCCAGAACGGACCATTTGGACATATTCGTAATCATTGGGTTTCTAGGGACCTCAAATCCCCTATGCAAAGTGGATAAATAAATGCCCCCTGGGGAGTTCTGAGGAACAGAGACAATGGTAGGTTACAAACTCACTGGAAAGTTCCAGTCCAGAAGCCCACCAAACCTTTTAGAGCCACCAATCTCTTCACGGATGATCAGCAGCCCTATTTCATGAGAGGATGACCAAGAAAAGGGTTAAGCCCTGAAAGCTTCCATTCCTTGATTCTGCCTGCTCTAAAATCTGGGATGATTCCTGCTATTAATATTTTAAGCAACTAATTTGACATTTTTCCATTTAATTAACTTGCATACATATGAGAACAGGGTGTTGAGAGTACCATGACATTTAAACAAAGTCATTTAAGTTTGCCTATTTCTGGGGCGGGGGGGGGCGGGGGGGGGGCGGGGGGGCCGGGCGGTGCTGCTCTTTTCTTTGCCTTTTTTCTTTTTCTCCATTTCTGTTTTGCATTCCTGATCCTGAGGCTGGCTTGTTAGCTCAGAGAAATGACCAAATTTCCCAAAGCAAATGTGCCGTAATCTCAACCTAGGTGACGTGGGTGGGCCCGGCGCTCTAGGCTGAAGCTTTTAAATTCGATCCTGCTCTTTTCCAAGCTTTTGTGCAAATGGCGTTTGAATCAGAACAGGCCCGCGTCACAGGCTAATGTTTTCCTGTTGCCACACCAACCCTGGGTGGGGGGTGGGGGAGGGGCGGCAGGCATGCCCAACATTTATCAAATGTCACCATCTCCGCAGAAGAGCTGGGGTTTCAAGAGGCAAACAATAATTCTGTGGCGATTTTCTTTTCCAAATGACAAATAATTGCTGTCATATTGTTAAATGATTAAGAAATAAAGGAAAATGGACAAATAGAGTGTAGCCATTGAGGGATGGTGTGGGGGGACCAGGGAGATGCTCACTCAGTGTTCTGTAATTGAAAAATTGTACCCTAATTAGCTCCCACCCCAGAAAATTCATGAGTTCTAGGTGCCATCCAATCCGCAGCCTGCCAAGTCACAGAACTTGTGGCCCTTCGAGTTTACTGCTGGTTTCAGAAGGGGTTGTGCCGTCTCCAAATGGTTTCAGAGAGTGAGACGCTTCAGCTCACACAGCCCTCAGAAAGGATCCATTACTTCATACTTTCATCTGCCATAATTAATCACAGATTCTTCTCTGCCTATCAGCTTCTCCGGCTGCTCTCCCCACGTGAACGTGGGGGCTCCTGGCTCCGGCTTCTCTGTGGTGGTCAGCCCAGCCAGGCTCAGACATGGCACAGAAACTGCATTCCCCGGATGCAAAACGGCACCCCCTAATCCAAGGCATCTCAGCAGGAGAAATGGTCCTGCATTAAAAATGAAACCCCACTGCAAACTAAACTCAAAGGACTCTAGGGATATTCCATGTCTCTGTTTCTACCCACTCTTGGGATTTCTAATGAGGCTGTCAGACTTCAGGAAGAATATAAGAGAAGGAGCATCCCCATGCTCCTCCATCCCCTCCCCCTGGGCCAGAATTTCAAGCCCAGCTCAATGACCTCATTAGATGCATGACCCTGGGGAAGAGACTTGGTCTGTCTGAGCATGAGTTTTTCCTTTTATAAAATGCAGCTAATGGTGTCTACCTTTCTGGAATGTGTTGGTGACTGGAGGATCTGTGTATGGTTGCTAGCACCGCCTCTTGATCCTTCTATAGAAAGTGGGGATAATACTCTTACCTACCCATTAGGATTTAATGACAATTGAGTAGAGACTGCATTACATGTTCCTTGCACAAAGTTAGTATCCAGTAAATATTTGAATTGAACTGAACTGAATCGTACATAATTGGTTCATTCATTCATTTAATCCATCAGCTAATAGTTGTTAAGTGACTGTTTTCTGTCAGACACGTTATTTGGCATAGGGGAATGAGACAGACTTGATTCATGCCCTTGGGGGCTTACATTCTAGCGGGGGGAAACGCCAAGAAAGACAAAATTTTTAACAAAACACAGGTTGTAAAAATTCTATTTAAAAAAATAGACAAGAACTCAGGTATAGGATTAAGAGTTGGATGGTGACTTTTAAATGAAAATCTAGAGGCTAATGAGAAGTCATGTGAGGAGTAATAGAGAAAAGCATTCTGAGCAAGGGGAACAGTGTGGGAGAAGCAGAATGGATCTGAACACATTCCAGGCACCGAGCACAGGTCATTAGTCAGGGTGAGTGATGCTAGTTGCTAGAGCACATCTAGTGAGCCCAAATCTTAGTGATTTCAGCCAGCAAAAGTTTATTCCTCCTTCTTGTCAGAGCCCATCAGGTGGGTAGTCTTTCAGTTTTCCAAAACCTAAACTCCTAATTAGCTGTTCTGCCATACCCTAGGACAGCAGTCCCCAAACTTTGGGGCACCGGGGACCAGTTTTGTGGACGAACCAGTTTTCCAATGAACCGAGGGTGAGGTGGATGGTTTGGGGATGACTCAAGCACACTTTATTTATTGTGTACTTTATTTCTATTATTATTATATCAGATCCAGCTGAGATCATCAGGCATTAGATCCCAGAGGCTGGGGATCCTTGCTCTAGGTTCTCCTTGGAATTACCCACTGTATCTTCCAGTTGCAGCCAAGAGCAAAGAGGAAAGGCTCCTGGCACACTCTGGAGGCCAAGCCTGGAGGTGGTGTATGTCACTTCCACTCATATTCCATACACCAGAACTGAAGCGCATGGTGCTGCCCGGCTGCAGAGGGACTGAGGGTAGAGTCCAGCTACATGACAAGGAGGATAATAAACAGGTTAGGAGAACACATGGCATTTCTTTTGCCTCACAAAGTGAGTAAGGGTAGGTAGTGAGACACGAGTTGAGAAATAGATGGCCAGGTTGTGCGGGTCCATGTAAACCAGGGGAAAAAGTGTGAATTGGATGCTGCCCTGACCCGTGATGGACCAGACATTCCAGGATATTCCATCCACACCAGTTTGGATTTTATTCAGTGAGAAGGGGAAGCCAGTCCACATTAATGATCTGATCTGATTTAATATATCTTAAGAGGACCCCTCCAGCCCTGAGGAGATGGTCCCTTGGAGGTGTCCTGGATTCAGGGGATGGGGAAGAGGATGGAGAGAAAGTGACAGATGTGGAAATTTCGTCCACATTGGAACTGGTTTCAGTCTCACTGGCTAACCAGCATTCAGGCCCCTGCTGACCAACTAGGGGTACAGAACAAAATTCCAAAAGGTTGGAGAAAACACAAAAGCACTGGGCAAGGTAGCTGGCTGTGAGGATTAATTCCAGAAATGACCACCTGGACCAATACCTTGGTGTCTGTTTCCTCACTGGACCTTGGCCTCCTGGCCCAGTGCACCAGCAGACCCTCTCCAGGTCATGCTTTCAGTGGCAGGGAGAGAGATTAACACTCCCATTAGTCTGGTTCCAACTGGTCCCAGTGCAAGTGGCCAGAGGGCAGCTGGGAGGCAGTGGACAGTCTGCACAGAGCATGGCCACTCCTAGAGCACAGCCTCCAAGTTGTTCAGTTTAATCTTTCCAGCTGGTCTGGGAGGATGGAGTTACCGTTGACTCCATTTTTACAGGTTGTTCCTGTGACTTGCCCGAGGGCTACCCCATTAGTGACAGCCCCAGGGTTGAACACAAGTCTTCTGTTCATTCTGGAGCCACCGTGGAGTCCTCCACTGGCAGGATTTGTCCAGGCTCACTTGGAGGCTAAATGATAAGGATCTGCCTGGGTCTCCTCACATTCCATGCTTCCTGCCAGCATGGTGGTGGCCTCTTTGAACTGGATGCAGCCCTCTCTCATGATGCACCAGTTGTCCTACCAAGCAATGCCTTTGGACAAGTCATTGGCTTACCAGGCTGACTGATCTTTAGAATTACCTGGCAGACTTTAAACATACACCATCCTGAGAAACCCCAGATGTACTGAAACAGAGGACCTAGCAGCTGTGCTTTTAAAATCTCCCCAGGTGCTCAGATAAAAGCACTATGACATTGCCAGTGGGTGTGTGGGTAGGCTAAGTAAGGCTCAAGGAGGAAGTGTTATCAGGTAGTGAATTAGTGACAGAGTCGAGAGAAGAAGATGGGCCTCTTGCCTTTCTCACCTCTTTTTCCACAAGACTATACTGATGCTTTGTAAGCAATTATGGGAAAATCTATCCTTATCAATGATCTAAAACTGTCAGAGCTGGACAGGAGCTTTGAGCTTGTCTTTCCAACCCAGTGGCTCCCAGCTGCCCATTGAACCAGCCGTGTCAGTGTTATATGAGGCGCCTGTTACAACAGGGTTCCTGGCTTCCCCCTGTACCTACTGTATCAGCACTGGGGAGATGCAACATTGGAAACTATTTTTGTAAGTATCTTTGGTGATTCTGATATTATCCATGTTTGGAAACCATGGATCCAGGCCTTCTCATTTTATAGTCAATTCAAATCCAGTCCCCCAAGAGAAGTGATTGACCTAAGACCACCTGGTCTAGAAGTTGAGTTTTCTGGCTCAGTCGAGGGCTCTTTCCACTACCCCTCACTCATCCAAAAGCCCAGACATGTGTGGGGGCAAGAGAGGGAGGTGGTCAACCAACAACAGCCAGAGAGACAGTTATGCTGAAAGAGCTACATCAGAGAAACATCTAATTAACTGTTCGTAGCAGGTTTTCTTCCCCTGGTGATTGATGCCTATTCTCCCTTCGCTTGCTAATACCTCCCCTTGCTCATCCTAACATGATCAGTTATTCCCAGAAATAAATTATGCACACAATGTACAGTCTATTAGGTAATCAGTGGGACACTGGCCCAGCAGCCAGAAGGCAAGACAGGCTGTCTGGAGCGACAGCCAATGGGAGGGACAGCGCAGACCCCATGGGTGGAAATCTCTTAAGTGGAAAACCCTCCAACAAGGAAATGGGGCTCTCAGAGATGAACTTTCAGGCCAAACTTGAAAACAACTTGAAGCACCACTGCAGCTCTATTCAGGCTGGAGTTCCTCAGGCCAGCCACCTCCCTAAGACCTCCCATCTCCCACACCTCCAGTCTCTGCAGGAGTTCTGTCTCTGATCCAGCTGACACTACAGCCAGCTTCTCAGATCTTGGTGTGGCTGTGGATCACTGGGAATACCGTCAAGATGGAGGTTCTGATTCGAGGGTCCTAGATGGGTGGTCTGAAGCTCTGCACTTCCTGACAAGCTCCCAGATGATACCAGTGCTGCTGGTCTGAACAAGAAGGGCCTGGAGAAGAGAATGGGCTGAGCTGGGTGGTCAGCTAAGTCCTGACCACCGAGTGTTCACTGCTTGGTCCTTTCCCAGGCCAGTCTCTTTGAATGTGCTGTTTCCTTTGCCTACAATTCCTCCTTTCTGCTTAGAAAACTCTTGTTTGCTATTAACATTCTGGCTTGGGCCATGTCTGACCCCTAAAATCTTCAGTGACCCCCTCCTGCCTCAAGTAGACTTAGGAGAGATGATACTTTCCTATACATCAATACTTAACTCTTTTGTGAAGATAGTTTATCTGTCACTCAAAGGCCTGGGAACTCTGTGAAAACTGGACTGAGTCTGTCTTTGCTCCATCTCCAAGCCTGACAGGGCTCTGCCAGCCACCAGGCACCATAGGGCCTGAGAACTTCTGAGAGACCTCTGGAAGCATTTGATTCCCAAAACAAAATGATTGGATCCAAGACCTAAAGGGAAAACTTTGCAATAGAAATGAATAAAAGTTTAATGAAACATCTACCAAACAAAACATTACATCAACCTCATTAATGGTTTCATTGGGTAGTCATAAAAATTTTGTTATATTTGACAACGATGTGTAGGTTAGATTTTCTCACTTTGCAAGACTTCTTGAGTACCCCGATCATGGCTGAGAAGTCAAAGCCAAGTGTAAATTGAATGAATTACTGTGGCCAAATAATTTCAAAAGCAAGGTTAGAAAAGTAATTTTTTTAACAGAAAAAAATATACTTAATGCAGAATATGGATGAGCTTCGGTAAATTTGATATGTGCGGGAACTTAACAAACATACTTCCAAAACATGTGCTTAGGGCTCAAGTGTCTGAAAACCATCTTGATATCTGGCCGAGGGGAAGCATGCAAGGGGTTTCTCCTAAATGAGTTGGCAAATAGATGGGAACCCAAGGTGAATCTGAAAAGTGCAAAGTGGGGAGGAAGGGAAGAAAAGCAGGCGAAACATAAAACGTAAGCCAAAGTTTTGAGAACAACAAAGCAAGTCCTCCTTAGCAAGAAATCCACTAAAGCCCAACTGGCTGGCAGATAGACGATAATCGCCCCCTACTGGCTGGAGGAGTCCTGTACTGCCCACAAACTCTGGCTTCATTTATTGATCTGTCATTGCTGCTTTTCCAATGCCGAAAACATCAAAGCCCCTTGGAATCGCCTCAAAGCAAGCAAGCAGCGGTCCCTGAGGATCAAGATGCTGCCTCTCCTCTGGGAAGGGGGCTCGAGGGGCACTTTATAACTGACTGTGTGTCAGACATTCTGAATGTATCCAAACCCATCTTGAACCGATTTTTACCTTCCTCCTGGGCCACCTCTTGGTTAATGTGTTCCATGTGTTTCTTTCTCTGAAGGAAAATAGGCTTACTTTTATTTCAAAGGGCATCATTGAAAAGTCAAGGGGGGACAGGACTTTGTTCTAAGACAAGCATGACTTGGGAAGTTCTTCTAAGGAAGCAATCAGAAATAAACAGAAAGATTTATATGCAAGATGTTCACTGCAGCATTATTTATAAGAGTGAAAGATTGGAAACAGTCTAAATACCCAGCAATAAGGGGGTCGTTAGATAAATCATGATCTACCTACACAATGGAAGATGCCACAGCCATTAAAATGCATTTTTGAAGACCGTGTTATAGAATCAGCTCACCTTTAGCGAGCCCTTCCTAGGTGCCAAGTGGGAGGTGGCTTTGGTATTGTATGTTTCAACTTTTCACAGCCCTATGTCAAAAGCGATCTTTGTGATTTCCCCATTTGATGCACAAGGAAACGGAGGCACAGACAAGCCCAGGTCACACAGGTAGAGATGAGCACTGAGCTGGCACCTCTGAGATGCACTGTCATGCGGGATGCTGCCTCTCTCTAGCAGAGGTTCATTGAGATTCTGACCCTGGGGAGTAGGAGATATGTGTGTGTGTGCTAAATCACTTCAGTCTTGTCCAACTGTTTGCAACCCTGTGGACTGTAGCCCCCAGGCTCCTCTGTCCTTGGGATTCTCCAGGCAAGAATACTGGAGTGGGTTGCCATGTCTTCCTCCAGGGGATCTTCCCAATCCAGGGGTCGAACCCACATCTCTTAGGTCTCCTGCATTGGCAGGTGGGTTCTTAACCACTAGCACCACCTGGGAAGTCCAGAGAGTAGGAGGGGGAGAGGTATATTCTTTCCCAGGTCCACAGCAAGCTAGCATGAAGAAGGGCAGATGGGAGCTGCGCCTGGGAAATGATGACATCTGGGCCAGGCTGCCCTCAAAAGAGGAGTGAAATCCCAGAAGTGGCAAGACTTAGGGGCAGTTCAGAAAATCCTGGGGAGGCAGGGATGGCTAGCACATCAAATGCATTATAATTGTCCACTGAAAACCAACAAAGAAACTGCAAGGGACTGGGCTGAGGTCCTACTCTGGGTGTCAAAGCAGAGTCAATAGTCACTGAAATTATTAACAGCCTTGAGTCCATCCAGACACCATGCTGAGAGCTTTCTTATAGAAGCCCATTAAATCCTCAAGCTACAATCTCTCTTTGGGCTTTCATTGTTCCCATTTCACAGATGAGAAAACAGAGACTTGGCAAGCTTAAGTAAATTGCCTGAGATCTTAACTGGTAAGTAACGGTGGCTAGAGCAGAACCTGGTGATGCAGAGGCCAGAGGCCACTGGCTTAACTGCTTTGCGACATCCTCTCTTGGGAGGTGGGCTGCCAGCGCGGGAACAGGAGCCCACTTTCACCCCCCAGCAGCCACTGCTGTTTTCTGTTCCATCAGCTACAGCTGCCCTCCTTGACTTTTCAGGGAAACCCTTCTCTACAAAAATGATTGTAGATCCTCTCAATTTACGAGAACTCACAGGAAGCCAGCTTCTGGCAACAGGTGTAAGAAGGGGAAAGGGGAAAGCATCCTCATATTTGGGGAAAACAACCAAATAAGTGGCTTCTGGTCCCTCAAGTGCGTGATAAAGCCTAGAGGCATTGGAAACAAAGGAACTCTCCAGTCCCCACTCCCCCAGAAGTCCCAGGCCCCTCTTCAGCCCTGGGCTGCTGGCCACTCCCTGTTTAGCCTCCAGTCCAAGCCGCTCAGCTTCCTCCAAGAGCTGCCCCTCCCAAGGCATCCCTGGGCTCCAAACCTGCTCCCCAGGCCTGCAGCAGAGGAGCTCAGCCCCCACCCCAAAGACTAGCTCCCCCCAGAATCTTTATAAGTTGATCCGCTTCACTAGCAAACATGACAATATTCCTGAGTTTTACATTCCCTGTCTCTGTCTCCCTTTCTAAAGAGGTAAATTGAGGTCTATGTGGATTCCAGCCACTGTGTATCTTGAGGGCACCTCCCCCAAATGCCCTTTGACTGACGTTACTGAATGTGGGACTTCCCTCGTAGCTCAATTGGTAAAGAATCCGCCTGCAGTGTAGAAGTCTGCCTGCAATGCAGGAGACCTGGGTCTGATTCCTGGGTCGGGAAGATCCCCTGGAGAAGGAAATGGCAACCCACTCCAGTATCCTTGCCTGGGAAATCCCATGGACAGAGGAACTTGGCGGGCCACAGTCCATGGGGTCAGAAGAGTCAGACACGACCTAGCAACAAACCACCACCAGTCTCCAAGGTAGGGTCTACAGAGAATAGACAACCTTTAGGGGCTAATCCAGGGCCAGTATCCCTCTCCTAAGAACCACCCCCGGCACTCCCATGATTGGGGGGGTGGAGCTCTGGGGCCATGCTGTCCAGGAGACATCCCGTTTGGGGGCATTACCCCTAGGCCCCCAGACTGCTGCCTGATCTCAGCCAATCAGACACTCCCCTGGGAGTTCAGGACCCAGATCCTCTCCTCCACCTCTATGGAATACTGGGCAGTGGGAAGCAGGAGCTGGGGCAGCTATGTGCTCCTGCTAACAGAGGAAGCTGGCTGGAAATGGAAAGAAAAAAGAGGAAGAGAAGCTTGGCGGGGTGAGGCAGGAAAGACACAGTCATGACTTTGCTGTTCCTGATTCTAGTTCCTCAGCGGCAGGGATGAATTTTTTCCCCTTGGGTTTTTTTTTAAATACAGCCATATCCTTCCCATGAGGTCATCATTTTGCTTGAGCAAACAGTAGTCCTTTGCAGCCAAGGGGCCCCAGCTAGACCATCAGGATTCAAGGAGGGTTTCCTTAGAGTGGATAAGAGGATTGGATGGCATCACTGACTCAACGGACATGAGTTTGAGCAAACTCTGGGAGATAGTGAAGGACAGGGAAGCCAGGCATGCTGCAGTCCATGGGGGTCACAAAGAGTCAGACATAACTTAGTGACTGAACAAGAATCCTCCCAGAGGGTTGCTCTGAAGACCCTGCCCTGCAAGGGAGTTCTCAGGGCCCTGGGCCCCACTCTGTGGATCGAGGGAGGGCTGTGTGGGGAAGCGTGGAAGCTGCATGGTGCTTATGCTAGGCCCCACCTAGACATGCTGGCGTCTAGGGCTTCTGCAACCTGCCTCCCCTTGGCCCACTCACAACTGCCTTACTGGTGGCAGAGCCCAAGTAATCCTTTCCCTGTGCCTCTTATTCTCAAATGCTCCCTGCTGCATGAGGGATAAAGTCCAAGCTCCCTGACACAGCATTCATGTCCACTTCCTGCAGCCCCATCGCCCCCCCACCCCACCCCCACCATTTCCTAGTTCGTGTCTTGGTTTTCACCTCCACACGCCTTTGCAGATTCTGTTCCCTCTGCCTGGTTTTCCTGTGCTTCCTTCTCTGCTGTGCTCATTTCCTCTTGACTTTCAGGAAGGCCACTAGGTGCACGGACATTGCTTCCAGGAAAACTATAAACTTCACAGACGGGGCTGCAGGCTCCTCCCCTGCGCTCCCATATTTCCTGGCCTTGCTTAATGTATCAAAACTCAGACCAAATTTTCCTTCCTTGACTTCTAAGAAAAGATACTGTGGGCTCTGTGGGCTCTGCAATGGCTGGGATCACAACTTATTCTCCGGATCTCTCCAGTGCCAGGTTCGGTGTAAGCTGGCCTCTGTCCACCCACCCATGCCACCTTCTGGCTATTCCTTCCGACCAAGGACATAAATTCCCAAGAGAAGGCTCATCACCTATCCCTATTTTGGAGATGACAGCCCTGAGGCGCAGAGGGGTGAGGCTCACTGATGCCCTGGTGCACATGAGTTTCACACCTCCGTGCCTCTGTGCGTGCTGTTTCTTCTGCCCTGCTTCCCCGTGAGGACTCAGTTCCTCATTCTGGCTGCTTCATCAAGACCCACCTCCATGTCCCCCTTCACCTGAAGCTTTCCAGGAGGCTTCCCGGGCTTGTTGCCTGTGGCCTCCTGCCTCGAGCCCACAGAACGCCTCCGTCTGACTGAGACAGTCCCTGGGCTTCAGACCCACCCACTTGCTCATGTCTCTTCCTAGTAGACAATGATCACTAGATTATTCAGCTCCTCGCCAAAACCTGGTATATACTAGGTGCATAATTAAAGTGTGTTGAAGGAAGAATGAGGGAAGATGATGTTTGTGAAGCATTTCAATTGAGAAAGCCTAAGACCTAACTGCACTTGATTCCTCTACAGCTTCTAACAAAGGGCTGTGGGCAGATTAGAGAATCAGCAAGCATTTCTAACCAAATTCTATACACCACAACTTTCTTCTGTATTTGTGATATTTTTGAAAGCACTTTTGCACACACTGACTTAATTTTGATAATCATCATGAGGGAGCCATGTATTTTAATTTGCAAATGGAAGAGCCACTAGAATCAGCCCATAATCCCAAGCCTTACCCACAACATGTACCATGTCTAAGGTCAGAGACTGGCTGCCCAGATATGTCCACATATGTGCTTTAGCCATGCGCTGCTGTGTCTATATCCTTGTCTGCTCATGGTCCATGCACAGCATAGTTGCATGATGCTTCCAGATATAGGGAATCCTTGACCAAGAAGTGGTCCTTTTCTTCTAAGCTCAATGCCCTGGCCCCAATAAGAAAACTCAGCCACCCTCTACCTTGTAATCCTGGCCTGCAATTCCCTCCCCTCCCCAACCTCCCACCATAAAGAAGGTCCCATGCCTTCTGTGTGCCCCAGGGCACAGTGCCAGCCCATCTCAGATGTCAGCTGGCGGGCATAGCCAACCCCATATCCCATTTTGCCTTACTTCTTAATTAAGCCTCCACAGTGCAGCTCAAGCTGTACCCTAGTCCCTCCAGTTTCCATGAGCATATCCATGGAGCCGAGCCACCCTGGTCAATAACATCGGACTCCTGCCCCTGATAGTTCCTGCAAAGAAGACCGGGTCCCAGGGAGGACCAGCCTTTGTTGGGGTCAGTATCAGGGCTAGGGCAGCATGGCAGACTGGCATGAAGGACTAAGACTCAGGGGCGTGCAAACACCTCCTGGGGTGCCCTCCCGCAGATCAAGCCTAGCTTTTCCCCCCATCCCCACTGAGCAAAGAAACAGTGATGACCAGAGCACCCACCCATGTAGACTTTTTCTGCGTCTTTCCTTGGAACTTCCTGACCTCGGAGTTACTCTTCCAGACGATGACGGTGTAATGTGACAAGCCCAGAAGTTGTCACCCGACCACTGCCTCTAGTCCTCCCTGCATTTCAGAGGCCAACCTTCGGTCAACCGTCTCTTCTTTCAGGAGAGAAACTAGAGCAGCTGCCAGCAAAGGGGGAGGGACCGTTGAGGCCTGGGTTTTTGAAGCCTGACTTTGCCCACAAAGGGCTGTGCTTCCTGGGTCAAGTGGCCCCATTTTTCTGGGCTGCAGGTGCCTCCCCTCTCAGGGAGGGTGACGGCTGCCTTGAGCCATCCGTTTCCTCTTTCCTTCTAGTCCCCACAATAAGCTTAAACCAC
Source organism: Cervus elaphus (assembly GCF_910594005.1). Taxonomy (NCBI): domain Eukaryota; kingdom Metazoa; phylum Chordata; class Mammalia; order Artiodactyla; family Cervidae; genus Cervus; species Cervus elaphus. Next base: position 83,565,456 of record NC_057826.1, read on the forward strand.
AGTCCTGGGTTAGGAATAAAGCTCGGGGCACAGACAGAAAAGGTTCCTCCCTTTCTGCAAAAATAGCAAAACAACAAAAACAGCAATGTTTCTATTTAGTGAGTGCCTACTCTGTGCCACGCGTGTTTACATACATAATCTCATAACAATCATCACAGCAAGGTGAGGAGGTGGGATGTCCCCATTTTAAAGATGGAAAATAAGTGCAGAAAAATTCTGTCTTGTTCATGGACAGACACGCAGCTGAAAGGGACAGAGATTTCAAACTGGGCCATGTGTCCAGTTTGTGTTCTGAAGAAACAGGACATTTTGAAACTCAACTTTTTTTTCTGTATCAATCTGACTAGCTCAGCTCTCCCTTCTCCATGGAACATTTAAAAACTGTGATCACATACTTGGACACAAGAAAAAGAAATTTTTTAAAATTTAAAATTGGAGGTTTTAACAGGCCACAGTCAATTACTATAATCCAAAAATTTTAAATACAAAACATAATGTGGCTGAAAATATTCTTAACTACTTGGAAATTAATAAACATTCTTCTAGATAACCCATGGATCAAAAGAAATATTAAAACTGAAATTAAAAATCATCTAGAAAGAGATGAAAAGTGGAACATTTTATTTCCAAAACCTATGGGATCTGGGGAAAAAAGCTCAGCTCAGGGGGAGTATGTATAGACCTGAAGACACATCATAAGATATGAGAAAAGCAAACAGAAAAAGCAAGTTAATCAATAGCTGAAATTAATAACATGGAAAATAAGAGAAAAGAAAATACACAGATTCCATAAAATCAAAATTGGCTGAAGAGACTAATAGGATTGTAGGGCTGGGTGAAAGGCCCAGCTCTGCAAGCAGGTCCATCAGGCCAGGCCACTCTGGTCAGTGACGTGGCCCCTGCCCTGGGCTCCTGAGCCCTGGGCTAGTGGCTGCCTTCGGCCTGGACATCACATTTCAGTCTGTGGCAATCTGACTGCCCACCAGAGGCTCCTTGGACTGGAGACTTCAGCATTTCCTCCCAGAAATAAAGCCCTTCCAACTGGGCTTATTAGGCAAAGGAGTCAGTTTTGTGTTTTCAGCAATGAAAGCTGCTGTGGTTTTGTTTTCTCTCTGTTGCCAGGAGTCAAGAGGAAGTCTGTGGTTAGACATCTTCGGGTGGAGACATATACAAACACGGTGGCTAGAAATGAGCTCCCCGGATTCAGTTCTCCCAGCCCCAGTCAACAGGACTCGTGAAACCGAACAAATGAAAAAGAGGACGGGGTGGAGGGTGGGGGCACTGAACCTCTATCCCTCAGCCTCCCAGACCTGCAGCAGCATTCACCCTTCTGCTTGTCCCCAGCCTGACTCTGTTCCCCATTCTCATTTCATTATTTCCTCAAAGGATTTACTGATTTGCCTTCACTCCAGCCCAGCGACTGAATGTAAAAATTGCCGCGAATTTAGCACCCATCGCAGGAGCAGAGCTATACCAGACACTCCCGCCAGCTTCCATCCATCGTGGATTCTGGCTTCTTTTCCATTCAAACCCTGGATTTGATCAGAGTGATGGTGTGCCTGGCCACAAATCCTCACATCCTCAGGCTCCTGTGTATAGAAGCTGGCCTTTTGATTACAGTTCTGGCCAGTGAGTTATGGCATTTCTAAGAAAATGTTTGCACTCCTACTATAGGCACCAACTCTTTCTCCTTCTCCCTTCTTTTTCCCGCCTGGAACTTGAACATGAGGCCTGGAGGTGCCATAGCCATCTTGTGTTTACAACGTAACTGCGTGTGGATGAAGTTAGAGCAGAAAAACAGAAAGAAGCCAGGCCCTCCATGGCATTATTATCCTTCTGCCCTGCCCTATACAACTCACCAGAGACTTCTTATTTCATGGGAAAAAGAAAGCTTTGGCTGGTAAAAACCCCTGGAGCTGTCTGTTGTTACTTGCAACTGAAGCATTGCTACTTGAAATGAGAGCCTCAGCTTTCACAGGGTTTTCCAAACATTTTCATCCCACCCTCTGCTGGGTCCTCACAGACATCCTTTAAGGTGGATATCAATGTCTTTCCTCCCATTTTCAGATGAGGAAGCTGAGGTTTCACAGACACGAAGTGGGTCAAAGAGTTGAGGCCTACATTCCAGCATTCTATCCTCTGGTCCGTGGCTTTTCCCAAGAAAACCCCTCTTGCCTAGAAGCGGTTCAGAGCTTTCCCCTTCCTGTAACACCTCCTCCTACACAAGCGTGCAGGCTGAAAGTGAAAGTTCCTCAGGGACCAAGGAGCGTGTGAACTGATTTCAGCCCTAGCTTCTAGTGCCCAGAATAGACGTGCTCTTTTGCTTTAAAGTCCATCACTTGGAGTCAAAGGATCTGAGTTCAAGTCTGACATCTCATCCTTGCTTGCTACATGATCTTGGGGGGATACATGATCTTGGGGGGATAAATCTCTGAAAATCTCCCTGACCATCTGTACAATGAAAATGGCAGCACTTCTTCTCCTGAGGCTATACTAATACATTCGGAGATATATGATCATGTATGTTACAGGATAATCAGCTAGGAGTCATCTGTGAGCACTCAGGATGTCAGGGAAAATGCTTTGCGCATGATAAGACACCAGTGTCCCCGTTATGGGGCTGTTATCACGATGGCTTTGGTCTGTCCCAAGGCTCTGACTCCACCCACAGCTTGGCCTTCCTCGCAGCTGACGTGTAGATTACAGATATGCTTCATTCTGGAGCATTCAACCCTCCCTGTTTGTCAACCTTAGGAGAGCTGAGAATGCTGATCTCATGAGGCTTGATCTTTAAGAATGAATAATGTCAGAGTTCTGATACTTACTTGCTTGTTAAGCCAGGCTATTGCTATTTGATTTCATAAGTTTTTTACTTTCTTAGTGTCCAAAACGTATCTATGCATCCCCTTTAGAAAAAATAAAGTATTAGACTCTATGTTGGGGACTCTCAGAGTTGGATGGGACTTGAAAGTCACCTGGTCCATCCTGTGCCTCCAAACCCAACCCCTCCCCATTCAGGGCTGACACCCCCTCTTCCTGCTCCCCCCTCACCAAACCCAATGGACACAGAACTTCCACTTGCTCACATCAGAGACAAGTTTACCGCCCCCAAGGCAGTCCATTTCACCTCCGAACATCCTCTGTTCGAATTCTTCCTCCAACAGGCACTCCTTGGCAGACACGAGGACGTGTTCTTGGCAAACCTGTAATCCTGTGCGTGCTTGACTGTGTGGGATGGTGACTGGCAGAGTCGGTGGGGGACGAGAAGCCCACGTGAGGTGTTACCAAACAGGAAGCGCCATCTGTGCTGGGTAATGACAGTAAGAAAAAGCGTCAATCAGCTGCCCTGGGGGGGCTCCAGAGACAGCTTCTGGTTTCAGCTACATGACAGACCTCAAGAATGGCAATCACTCCATTCATTCTGATGTTCTGGGTATTCACGGGACTAGGCTGGACCACGCTGCAGTAACAGCATTGAGCTCTCAGGGGCTTAATACAATGCAAGTTTATTTCTTGCTTCTGTAAAGTGCAACGTGAGTTGGGAGAATTGTCCCCATTTTGCATGCCATCTGGAACACAGGGCTTCCAAAGTCAGCACAGCCAAGGGGGAACGAGGAGGAGGCATACCAGCTCTTAACTGCCTGGGTCTCAGGCTCTCAGGCAGCAGGAGCCACAGGGCCCCCACCTGGCTGCAGAGAGGGCTGGGGAGGGCCGCAGAGCCCTGCAGTGTGGGTGAATGCTGTCTCTGCCAGCACATCGAAGGCTTTGCCATCAAAGAAACGAGAGTCAGCTCTTAAAAAAAAGGAGCCCAACGAGGTGCAATGGGAAGGAAATACACAGGGTGATGGGAGGGGGGACATTATGGGTGAAGAAGGGCCTCTGCTGACTGCTGTTCATGCAAGTAGCTATCACATGGCAATCTGCGGTGGGTTCGTGTGCATGGGTGGCCAGGCTCTTCCACCCACGGTGACCATATGCTAACGTAATGAGGACAAGCTTCAGACGTAGGGTGTACCCAGCCTCTCCACCAACACCCCCATTGCTACTTCCCCCATTAAAAATGTAGTTCTTGCCTGCTCTGCTTCTCATCCAGCTCCCTAAGAAGAGTTCTAGCTTGGCCATCTCAGATCCTGGGAGAATAGGGATGGACAGACAGCATGGAGAGACTGTGCTGGGGATGGGGGGAGTAGCTTGGTGCATGTTATTGTTTGCTTGTTTTTAGAATCTTAAAAGGTTTAGTCATTCTGATGCTGTCTTTGGGTACTGTGGAGGCATTTTACTTTGAGAACCTACTCCAACCGTCTCAGACAAGTCTAAATTATGTAAGCTGTTTCATTGATCTGAAGCACATGTCAAAAGTGCTCAGGCTGGCACTACCTACTACAGAGACCCAAAGACAATACCGCTGGAAAGTACAGAAGGAGGATCCCAGAGATTCAATCTGATTCATCCGAAATCTCACCTTAAGTCTGAATGTACACCAACAACTGCACCTTTGGTTCTTGTAATCTTTCCAGACGAAGCCACCTCTGAGACTTAGAAAAATTTTTGAATCAGTTCTGGAGCCCTTGTTTGTGGTGGGCAATTGGGGTCAGCAATAGAATGGAAAGAAAACCAACAAAGAATGAAGAGGAAGGGAGACGGAGGCACTAGCAAAAGGAGACACAGAGGTTAAGTCCATCTAGTGTATATAAGGGAGATGTGGAGGGACAAAGAAAAGGTGGCCTGTTGGGTGGATTGATATCAGGAGGATTTGGGATGCTTTGGTAAAGTGAAAGGTTCTAGAGATCTGAAGCCCAAGATAATTAGAAAGAGAAGCAAAAGGAGGCCTCATCCTTTTTTCATGTCTTTGAGAGTTGTGTGTGAAGGCTGAAATCTCTTCATTTCCTTGCTGGACTGTGCTTCTTTGAATGTGACAATGTAGAGACTGGGTCACAAGGAATCCCTACATTTACTCGGGTTACATTAATTTAAGAATCAAAACATAGGAAGTAGCATATTCCCAAAGCAGGTAAGGCAAATGCAGAAAGATGCAGAAGGGGTTATACTTGCTCAGAAATACATTAGCACACTTTGGACAAAGGATGAGAGGGACGCAGCAATAGCCAACAGCCCCCTCTCACCCCAGCCACCACATCTGAGAGCCCGGCAGAGAGTCGGTGCTCCTTTCCCACTGAGGTTTTCAGGACTGCACTTCCTGCATGCACCCTGATTTAAGAGTCTCTCCTCCCTCCCCTATTCATTGCCCTCCACTTGCCGCAGCTACAGTGACATTAGCTTTGCTGGCTGCCACCTCCCACTGTTGACTCATAAAGACTTCCTGTCAACTAAAAACCCAACATCTTTCACTGGTGCTGTTGACCCAGGTATCCCACATCCTGTATGTGTCCAGTGGGTATTCTGAACCCCAGTGTGAACAGAGGTCTCTGAGGGCTTTCAGCTTGGTAGGCACTCACTGTAGCATAGTGTTAATTTCAGCCCTATTGAGGCCTTTTTGGGTCCTATCTCTCACCTTCCCTGTATTGTCCACCCCTTCCACCTTCTCACAAGCCCCTCAGTCACAAGGCAGTTCAGCCCTGTGGGTGACTCAGTGCCCCAGCCTTTGGAGTCAGACCTATCTGGGACCCAGATCTTAGTACATCAATGGCTATAGGACTCACCCTCTCTGGGTCTATAAAGGAGTAACTCAACCTTTCTTACAGGAATGTTATGGGGAGTAAATAATCTATGTAAAATACTTACAGAGCTTGTTGATACTTAAAAGATTCTCAGTAAATGTTCATCCTCTCCCTAAAGCTGTAATTCCAGCATAGTCACTGGTAAAAGTGTTGAACAAGATGTGATCAAAGATGGAGCCCCTTGACATGCTTCCATCTAGGCTGGTCAGCCAGGTATTCATGATGTAACTGTATTCATTCATTCCATTTCCATAGGTGGATACACTGTGGGAAAGAAGGCAAAGTCTGCACAAGTTTTGAAAATAAAACCTAAGATCTCTGACATATTTCCTATCACTAGCATAGCACCCTCAAGAGCTTCCCAGGTGGCGCTAGTGGTAAAGAATCCAGCTGCCCATTCAGGAGATGTAAGACATGGGTTCGATCCCTGGGTGGGGAAGATCTGCTGGAGGAGGGCATGGCAACCCTCTCCAGTATTCTTGCCTGGAGAATCCCATGGACAGAGGAGCCTGGTGAGCTACAGTGCACAGGGTCACAAAGAGTCAGACATGGCTGAAGTGACTGAGCACGCACACACACCGCTCTTCATGTATCTTCAACCACCTCCTGCCCACCTCCCTCTCTGCCTTGATTTCTCTGAAATGTTAGGTTCTCTTCCCTTCTCATTTTTACCCCACCCTCCCAGGGCACAGCATAATGAAAAATGCCAGTGGCCATCAGGAGACCTGATTTTGAGTCCCCCCAGTTCACAACCTGGCTATCAGGTCACTCACACACACTGTAACCCAGTTTCCTCACCTTTAAAATGAGAGGGTCAAATTAGACATCAATAGCATCAGCCTCCACTGGTTGCATGTCTGCTCTGTTCCAGGCAGGTCAGAAATGTTATCTACACAAGTTCAATACCCTCAAGGAGACATCATGGTATCCCAGGGAGCAGGCACCATGCCCCAGGCATGGACTGTGAACTAAGGCTGTCCAGCTTTATTGCCCCTACCCTCCATGCAGCTACATTTTGATCTAAGATAAGTAACTTAACCTCCCCATGCCTCAGCTTCCCCTCTGCAAACAAAGGTGGTTGCAAAGATTAAATCAGATCTCCACATGGGGTCTTCAGGGGCAGCCCAGCATATGTAATTACCCCAGAGGATGCTCACCTCAGGGGCCTTCTCAAGGCTACCCAGCTCAGGTCTGTGCAGCTCCAAGGTTGTTCCCAGACTCCTACAGAACACTCTCCTTACATGACTTCAGAGAGCCCCCCACGAGCAGCTCAGGCGTTGACTAGAGTGGTAGGCTGATAGCCGGGTGCCCAGGAAGAAAGGATGTCAGGGGAGAGGCTTGAGATCCTGGGAGCTAAAGCTTCCCTCGTGCATGGCAGACCATCAAGACCCCAGCAGGCAAGCCCACATCCTCCACCCCCACCACACACACACACACCCTCACCACTGGACTCATATTCTCTGCTCTGCCAGCACCAAGGCCCTATCCAAAACCCCAGAGCTGCTGAAACAAAGCTTTGAATCAAGGATTCTATCAACATACCTACCTGGGGCCCCAGCTGCTGCCAGATTCTGTGAAGGACACATGGGAAAATTCTCTTCAATGTCACATTTATTGAGCACCTGCTAAGTGCCAGGCCCTATGCAAGGCATTATGCACTCAGAGACAAATAACCCAAGGTCATCAGACTCACACATGTCTGGCTCATGGCAATGCAGGAGACCTATGTCGGGAAGATCCCCTGGAGAAGGGAATGGCCACCCACTCCAGTATTCTTGCCTGGAGAATTCCACAGACAGAGGAGCCTGGTGGACTACAGTCTATGGGGTTGCAAAGAGTCGGATATGACTGAGCAACTTTCACTTCACTTCACAGAGAATACAGACCAAAAAATGAGTTTGAGAAATTTTCATCAGTACAGGGGATATGAGCAGAGTTTTAGAGTCCTTAAGTGTCCTCACTATGGGGATAGGGTGGGGATCAGGTTTCTCAGGAGGGAGAAGCAGCTTCAGACATTCATGAGAGGAAGAGACCCTGGGCTGACCTACAGCTGGGTGGTGGGTAGGGAAGGCAATGATGAGAGATGAGGCTGGGGAGTTAAGCCAAGGGCTTGGCCTTGTCTTCTGTCAATGGGTAGACACTGAAGGACATTAAATGAATATAGAGGGCGCACAGGGAGAGTTTTGAATTAAATGCCTGGGAGGACTTCCTGGAGGAGGCGGCTTCTGAGCAGGCCCTTAAGTGATGGCCAGGACTTTGGGAGGTAGAGATGGAAAGGAAGGCTTTCCAATGTGGGGGCACAGAGGGCATGGAACAGCACATATGAGGCCATCTGGGGGAAAGCCAGGGCCAGGAAGGGATAGTGGGGGAGATGTCAAAAGAGGAAGCAGTCAGGCTGCAAGTAAGGGCTACTGAAGATCACAGTGGGAGACTCAAAGGAAACCTTATGAAGAGAAGGAATGAATCAATGATCAGTCAGTCCATGAGTGGGCCTCGATTTGAACCATCAAGTTTAATAGGCTTGAGTGGGTACAGGCTCCATACCAAGCAAACCACCTCTGCCTGACCCACCCCATATCCCTTGCTCCTGCGTTTTCAACATACCCTCACCAAACCTACCCATCTGGCGTTCCATCTCTTGGAACCCTGCTAGGAACCTCACAGTTAAATTTTTGAGCTAATCAAAATCCTAGATTCCATACAACCCAAGCCCTTAATTTTACATTGGAGAACACAGAAGCTCAGAGATGGGAAGTGACTTATCCAACATCGCATAGTGACACTTAGCAGTATCAGAGCCAGAAACAGCAGCTGGAATCCCAAGGGTCTGCCTTTTTAGCATAAGACTTCTCAGAGGTGAAATTGCCCATAAGGATCCAAAGAAATGAATTTATGATGGTGATGCTTCAAGCAATACAACCAATTCTGGGGAAGCACCTGGGTATTACAAACAGACCAGGTGGCTAACTCACCCCCTGCCCCAAATTGGAAGCTAGCCTGAGTCCTAGGTGCAGAGCAGGAAGGGGTGAGGAGCTGAAAGTTTCATGTAATTTGTTTCAATTTCCATATAAACCTTATAGGAAAGGAAATATGAGCCTTATTTCGCAAAAACTGAGATTTCAGGAGGCTGGGAGTTTTCCCAGACCTGAAGGATCCGACTCTCCCTCCTGGAAAGACGATGCCATCACCGTCAGCCTCCCCCCCATCAGCTACTCTTCCTTTGGGGGCCTGAAAACCCCACAGGGGAAGATCTGTTCTTGGCCAGGTCAATAACAGCCCATTAGGAAGCCTCTGTTTAATAAACCATTAACATTAAATTATTGAAGAGAGAGGAAAGTACCATGAAGGCTCAGGTCAACAGGAGTAGGGAGCAGGAGGATGATGAAAGGGTATTAATTGAATGTCCATGAGTAAGACATTCTCTTGGGTGTGACTGCACGGCTTTTATAGCAACCTCAGAAAAATCCAGGTCTTTCCTGTTACAGAGAAGGAAACTGAGGCTCAGGGGTGTTTACTGACTGTCAAGGATAAACAGACATTGAGTGGAGTTTAAGTGAGGGCAGGCTGGCTCTTTCCTTGGCACGATGCTGTCCAGAGAAGTCAGGATGGAGGAGACGAGGGGATGGAAGGCAACTCAGGGGAGCTAAGGAGGGTCAGCAAGAGGGAAGAGGGGAGGGGAGAAGCCAGGAAATCAGTTCTTAGGAGTACCTCGGTCTCTCTCATGACCTTCGCTTTCCTCCGGACGGTTTTCTAAAAATAGTTTTTATTGATTTATTTATGGCTGTGTTGCGACTCCATTGCTGTGAGCAGGATCCACTCTCTAGTTGCAGTGCACAGGCTTCTCCTTGCGGCGGCTTCTCTTGTTGCAGAGCACAGACTCCGGACACATGGGCTTTAGTAGTTACCGCAGGCTGTCTCAGTAGTTGCAGTGAATGAACTTAGTTGCCCCGTGCCACATGGAATCTTCCCAGACCAGGGATCAAACCCATGCCCTCTGCATTGGCAGGCAGATTCTTAATCACTGGACCACCAGGGATGTACCCCCTCCTGATGGTTTTTCCCAACCCTTGTAACATGAAGCTGGTCTGTTAGAGGCAGGGAAGTTGGTAGCAGAGGAGAAACAGAACAACCTCTCCTTTCCCTGTATCCGTTCCAGTTGCTACCCTTCCCACCTGGTCCAGCCAATCAGTACTCACAGACCTTGGCTAAAAATGCCCTTCTGGATGCTGGAGAACATTTGCATGATGCCCTTGTGGGAGTAGAAGAACAACGGAAAATAGAGCTAAGATGTCAGGATCGTTTAACCAGACATTGGATTTCAGGATTGAAGTCTTTAGGATGTCTCAGGATTAATTAATCCAAAACTTCCACTGTCCATGTGACTCCTTGGGACACTTTGCAAGAGAGTTACAAGTGGCACAGCAAACACCCCGCAACAGCCCCTGACGACTCTGGGGGCCAGGTGGAGAGGTGCTGGGACAATCAGCCAGGCGGTTCCGCCTCCTCCTCCTCTGGGCCCTTCATCCTGTTACCTCGGAGGGAAAACCTGCACATGGAAGGCTGGCTGCCTACATAATGGACAGGGAACCAACGTGGGCAGCATGAAAGGCTGTCCCTGCCTCCAGAACACCCCTCCAGGAGGAGTCCAGGCCCCTACCCAGTGGAATGTGGACAGTTTACCCATAGTATACACTCAATAAATATTGGTTAAACACCTAAGCAAATGCATGAACAACATGAATAACCATCTAATAATCTGATTCCCCAACTGAATAAGCCAGTCAGGCTGCCATAACAAAATACCGTAGACCACATTTTTCAGACAACAAAGAAGTGCTTCTCACAGTTCTGGAGGTGCTGGTGTGGTCAGAGTTGCAGATGACTGCCTTCTCACTGTATGTCATATGGCCTTTCCTCGGTGTGTGTATGGGAAGGGAGAGAGCTTTATCTTTCTATGGGCCACAGTCCTTTGGGATTAGGGCCCCACCCTTAAGACCTCATGTGACCTTAAATTACCTCCTAAAGACCCTGTCTCCAGATGGAGTCAACTAGGGGTCAGAGTTTTAACAAACACATTCGGAGGCATACAATTCAGTCCACACCACTGACCAAGGAAGGAATTTAGTAATGATGTCATCGAAGGCCTTCAGCATTTAACACTCCTCTCTAGCAAACCTAGCAGAGGTTTCGGCTTTCTTGCTGCACCTGGGAATCCCTTTAAGCGTAGTAGTATTCTCTCGAGGCTGCCATTCATGACAAAGCCATGCTGCAGAGCCTGCTGAGGAGGTACTGTTTTCATGGCTGGTGGAGAGGGCCTGGAATTCTAAGCAGGCTTCCTGCAGAATAAGGTCCCACAAGGGACTGGAGAGGCATGGATGTCACTGGGTTACTGAAAGAGCATTTCCTGAGAGCCCCAGCCTTCTCAAGTCTCACTGCTCTGCTGTGAAGCCTTGAGACCACTGCCCAAACTGGGTTTCAATTATGCCATCTGCAAAATGGGGAGGTGGGTCAATAATTTTTAAGAATCTCCCACTACGCTTGCTTTACCTATTCCCAGGAAAAAAAACAGAGCCAGGGAGCCAAAAGTAAATCAGAAGCTAAGCTAATAAATACTCCCAACTTAACTGCTAACTGCAGAGACACCTTAGGCAAGCGACTTCATCTCTGAATTTCTCTTTCTCCATCTGGATGTTGGCGTTATCACAATTACCTCCTTGTGGGATTCCCAGCATCACTGTGGTAGATTGATTACCTTCATGGGCTCTAATTCTTTACCTGTCCCTCTGCCCATGGTCTATGCCTGTGAGTTTATAATTCTTTCACCATAAAGAGGTGGAGTCTATTCCCCTCTTTGACGGAGTTTGGCCGTGTCACTTGCTTTGGCTAACAGGGTGTTTGCAATGGGAAGCAAGCAGATGTTTGGGAAAGCACTTGAATGATGGAGTTTGCATGATTCTGCACTCTGCTACCACCACGAGAATATGACCAAGCCAACCTGGTGGAGGATGAGAAACAGAGGCCAGTTATTGCCAAAGTCACCCCAGTTGTCTTAGATGGGGTCAAGATCAACCAACAGGACCCATTCCTAGACCTTTAGAGAGTTCAGCCAAGGCTGGAAGGAGCTCCCAGCTGACTTGTTAAGGAGCTGAAAAATTTTTGTTTTAAGGCTCTGAGTTTGGGGTGGTTTGTCTTATTTTGGCAACCAGTAACTGACACAATCAAAAGATAACACACGATAGGTACCCTAAATGTGTGTATTTCCTGAATCAATCACCCTACTCAACCCACACCTTCAGATGGAAGCCAGATATCCCAGAGATAGTCTGAGAGGCATCAGTCATGGTCTTGGTGGATTTTAAGCTTCAATCTCATTGTTACTTTCACTTCCGATTGATTACAGACACTGACTGCTCAATTTTGATTAAACACTAACTCATAAGCTGCTTACAAAATGCCTGCAAAAAGCTGACATTTATGAAGTCCAATAAACTACTTGTAAGAACAGGAGTGCTACATTGGGAGGAAAAAAAAATAAAATCTTCTTCCAAACAAACATCGGTTGACAGCAGACAGATGGTCAGAATCCCTTACTTGTAAACTAGAAAAATTAAGATTTGGCAAGGGTTGTCTGAAAATAACTAGCAAACATCAAAGTTTCCCCTTTCTAGGCTGGTGTTTTTCTGGGCCCGACTTCAATATTTTCACAGGCTACTGCACGGAAAAGGTGTTGCAGGCCTCCGCGTTGCTGGCAAGGAAAGGCTAAGAAATACCAGCAACGATTTATAGGAAGCAAGGGTGCCAACATCCCAAAGAGTGAGCGCTTAACAGCCAGCAACTGCACATTCCCATAAATCCCCATAACTCAGCATCAGGCCTTCCCTTAATCTGCTGAGGTGTGAGCGAAAGGGAAGGCGGAATTTTCTAACTTGATTTTCCACTCAGATCAGCTTTCACGGAGGTGACTGCAAGTTAATCTTATGGGGCCAGCAGTGATCTTAATAGAAATGGAATCCCCCCTCAAAACCGCAGGGCAGGACTCTCCTCACCTTTGTTAAGTCAAGGAAGGAGGGCGCTAAGAGGGGCTTTGGCTCAGTCTCAAACAAGCTCTCCAAGTCCAAGAGAGACCTAGTCTCTGGCTGCCCTGGTTCACATTTCTTCCTGACCTTTCTGTGACCTCTGAAGGGCTCAGAGCAGGCGTGGGTGCAGATGTGGTGGGGTGGGGTGCTTATTTACCTACACACAAGCATCGGCATGTTGATGTAGCTCCAAAGATGGCCCAGGTGCCGCCTCTTGGTGGCCTTGCCCCACCACCTTGGTTACAGAGCTGGCACACAAGCCCATGCCCTCCAAACCACAGAATCTGGGGCCCGGCTAGGAGAGCAACAGAGTCTCACTGATCTCGGGTGGCCTCGGTCTGCAGCAGCTTGAAGTGGGGACTTCAGTTCCAGGCCAGAGGTTGAGGTCAGGCAACAGCAGTGAGCATGCTAAATCCTAGCCACTAAGCCAGTGATCAGTGACAAGGCCCTGGCCCCTCAGCTCTGTAGAAGTAAATTTCCACATAGAGATGGAACCTAGTGAAACAAGTAAAGTATTTAGGAGGAAAAAAGTGTGGCTGGATAAACACACTGGTAGCCTCAGAGAGAGAGTTGCATTTCATGGTAGTTTGAATCAACTTTTATGAGGCATTCTTCTGGGCTTCCTTTGACAACTCATTTTGCCTTGCCTGGTTCTGAGTCCATATTCGGTATATCTCAGGGCCCTGCCATGTAAAGAACCCACCTGCTCATGCAGGAGATTCGGGTTCAGTCTCTGGGTGGGGAAGATCCCCTGGAGGAGGAAATGGCAACCGACTCCAGTATCCTTTCCTGGAAAATTCCATGGACAGAAGAGCCTGGTGGGGTCGCAGAGTCTGACACAACTCAGCGACTGAGCATGCACACATGGTTGGTACTTAACTCCCAGGACCATGATGAGTTAATCAATATAAAAGCACTTAAAAGAGTTCCTGGCATGTAGCACTACACATGTGTTTGTTAACTTTTAATATTATTCCAGATATTCAAAGACGAGTGCAGAAAAATTTTGCAGTGTGTGACAGTTCACAGGGAGCCTATGATTTGCTTATTTACTGAGTCCATGAAAAACAGTGCACTATGTTCTATGGAAGAACAAAGTGTGTCTCCACCTCACAGGATTCCTACCTTAGTTCAAACTTAGTTCACTGGAATCAACTGTCTTTCCTTTGCCTTCCCTAAGAGTCGCTAGTTTGGGACTTCACTGGTGGTCCAGTGGTTAAGAATCCACCTGCCAATGCAGGGGACACAGGTTCGATCCCTGGTCTGGGAAGATTCCACATACTGCAGGGAGGCTGAGGCTGGGGGCCACAACTACTGAGCCTGCGCTCTAGAGCCCACGCGCTGCAACGAGAGAAGCCACCGCTCCCCGAAACTAGAGGAAGCCTGCATACAGCCACGAAAACCCAATGTAGGCAGATAAATGAATTTTGTAAAAGTCACTGGTTGTCGCTGGAAGCCATGAAATGACAGGGCACTGCTTGGCACCAACTGACTTCCATTTGAATCCCAGCTCCGCGTGCCCCGTCCCTGGGCTCTCTCGGCTCCAACCCTCCCAGGGCCACAGCAGCCTCTGGTGTGAAGCTGCGATGGGTGGACACGAGCACAATAATATTTAAACACTTCCATGCTGCAATACACCTTCCCAGTCCCTCGGTAGAGTTTCCTAATTAATCACCCTGTGTACTGCATTCTACATTAATTAAATTAAAAGTAATTAAATCCAGGAAATTGAAATTAGTCTAATTAGATTAGAGGCACATTCAGTGACTGTGGTGAGGGGCGCCATGTAAATTGGCCAATTTCGGTGTAGAAACGAGAAACTCGGATTACAGACGGGCTGTTAAGAGAGACAGGCAAGCTTTACAAAGAATGAGTGGAGGTCGATGCAATAAAAGTAATCTGTGAGAGCAACAGTAAAGCAGAAATGAGTGGTACCTTCATCAGGGCTTCCTGGGGCTGGGCCTGCCTCGTGAGTCCCCACCAAATCCCTATGAAGCAGGTGCTGCCATTATCCCTGCTTGGCAGATGGGAAGCAGAGTCTGTGCTGTGTGGAGCATCATGGAAGAGACCCACATGGTTTGGCTGCAGAAGCCCCTCCCAGACTTCTCCAGGCAGCTTCCCTGGTCTGGATGGAGGGCCGCCTCTGTGGGCTGGACAAAGGAGAGTGCTGGATGTGACTCGCACACACAGCAGGCAGCAGAGCCTGCCGTGGACTAGGGCAGCAACCGTCTCCAACTTTCATCCTCCCGTGATGCTCAAAGGTGGTCCAGGCCAGACGTGGCGGTTGAAAACTGGGAGGTGTTCAAGGCTGTCCATGCTTACAAGCTAATTGGTCACTTGACCCCACTCTCATGGCAGTTGGCAGAGAGGCAGAGGCTCCTGGGTCAGAGACAGGACTTCATTCCTCATGGAAATAGCTAGAGTCAAAATAACAGCATTCTCTTGCCTCGGTTTTCTCCAAGCCCCAAGTCCCAGAAGGCAACATGAAAGGGACCAGAGGATGCCTGCACCCACACACAGTGGGTTGCATTACAAGAGAGAAACCCCCATCTTAAGGAAGGAGAATCTTTTATAAGGAACAGTGAGGCTGTCTGCTATTTGCTCCGGAAGGGACCTTTGTCCTCCAAGACTGCTATAGCAGCAGTTCCCAACTGTTTTGGCACCAGGGACCAGGTTCATGGAAGATAATTCTTCCACAGACCAGCAGGGGTGGGGGAGTGGTTTGGGGATGATTCAAGCACTTCACATTTATCGTGCTCTTTATTTCTGTTATTACTACATCAGCTCTACCTCAGATCATCAGGCATTAGATCTTGGAGGTTGGGGACCCCTACTATACAGCATTCTTGGAAAGATGGTCTGGAATAAAGGCAGGTGGTACCTCTGCTCACCAAACATGCAGAAATGCTAAAAGCCCATGGAGAATTGTTTCCCTACAATAGGCACCCCTTGTTTGAAGTCTCAGTTTCTGGCATATTTCCCCTGGAGTACACCACTCTGCCACCTACTCTGATTAATTTGACTGACAGAATAGGACCAAATCTGTTCAGTGAGTTTCATGCAATGTTTAATTAAGGCCACTACCAACAGAACTTCAAGCAGTGAGATGAGAGAAACCTACAGTATTAACTTCAATCCTGCCCTGCCCCTCCAGGGCCCCAGACCAGTCATATGAGCAGAGCCATAAGAAATCAGGGAAAACCACAGATGTCTCCCTGGTGTTTCTGTACTGACCTTTCTCCTTGATTCAAAGTAATGATCCAAGTAGTGCAGGATGTCTTAGGGACTGCATAGGCTCCACTGGGGCCTAACAGGAAACGGTGGAGGGCAATGCTATGATCTAGAACAATCCACGTTGGTGAGCTGAGGCTGACATGCATGCTTCCAGGGTGAGGTGAGGTCAGCTGAAATCGGGGACAAATTTTGTGCCACCTTTTCGAAGTGGAGGACCCCCATTACAGGGGTAACTAGCCACAGGGTACACACAGTGATGAGTCGGTTGTCTGTCTGGGAAGCTACCCCAGGTCGCTGCAGTCATCTGGGGTGAGTGATCTACTAGTGCTGTTTACTTAGACATTAGACTGTCTCCCGTGGTGACTCCTGCAGGGCAGGTCAGCGGGGAGACTAATTAATGCCTGGTTTCCACATATGAAGCACAACCTCATGGTGCACACGGAGGCCTTAGAAAGAAGGTCTTCCTTGCAATTGTTGAGGTGCCCCAAGTGAAGCCCGCATCTGTTGGGGGTACAGGTTGACAGTGTCTCCACCAGCCCCTCAGTGGGTGGTAAGCCGTAGCATTCCCTGTTCAGTTGGAGTGAGTCTAGTCTAGTCCTCGATTTGGGGGAGGCCGCCTGAGGACAGCCCGTGCAGCCTGTTCTGTCTTGGACACCCTAGCTGGGTGACAGTCGCCTGCCCCGTGGAATGACTGTGCAGCAGCCATGAGAATGGGGCGAGGGAAGACGTCAGAGGGGCAGACGGGTGTTGTAGGGGAGGGGCGGGAGTCTCACCTGCTGTACCTCTAGACTCTTCATCGAGCCTGAGGGGTTCAGGTCTGTTCAGTCACTCAGTCGTGTCCGACTCTTTGCGACCCCATGAATCGCAGCACGCCAGGCCTCCCTGTCCATCACCAACTCCCGGAGTTTACCCAAACTCATGTCCATCGAGTCGGTGATGCCATCCACCATCTCATCCTCTGTTGTCCCCTTCTCCTCCTGCCCCCAATCCCTCCCAGCATCAGGGTCTTTTCCAATGAGTCAACTCTTCACATGAAGTGGCCAAAGTATTGGAGTTTCAGCTTCAGCATCAGTCCTTCCAATGAATACCCAGGACTGATCTCCTTTAGGATGGACTGGTTGGATCTCCTTGCAGTCCAAGGGACTCTCAAGAGTCTTCTCCGACACCACAGTTCAAAAGAACCAATTTTTAGGCACTCAGCTTTCTTCACAGTCCAATTCTCACATCCATACATGACCACTGGAAAAATCATAGCCTTGACTAGATGGACTTTTGTTGGCAAAGTAATGTCTCTGCTTTTTAATATGCTGTCTAGGTTGGAGCCTGAGGGAGGTGGTGGCCAAATCATGGTCAGAGCTGGCTAGTCGGGGAAGGCAGAACGAGTGCCAGGTGGGAGGGCTGCATGAGGACATTATTCTCTTGGGAGGGAAGCTCCAGGGTGACTCTGAAAGGCTAATCTCATTAGTCCCTCCCTCCCCCATACCTCTGAGTACAAATCTAAACATTCCCTTCGCAGGGCTTGGGTTGCTCGCCATCCTCCAATGCCAGCCCTGGAGACTATCACCCTTTCCCAATAATCTCCTGCTCACACTCACACCTTTCATGCAGAAGGTTCAGAAGCAAGAGTGACAAGAACA
The DNA here is from genome assembly GCF_910594005.1 of Cervus elaphus. Lineage (NCBI taxonomy): Eukaryota > Metazoa > Chordata > Mammalia > Artiodactyla > Cervidae > Cervus > Cervus elaphus. The sequence goes on from NC_057826.1 coordinate 83,583,081, forward strand.
TTTTCATAAAACGTACAGAGACCTGTCGTTGTCCTCTCTTTGGCTGTAGGAGGTCACTATCCTAATGCTCTAAGATCATGGCAATCCAACAAGAGAATCCAGGTGGCCCAACAGGCATTAAGTTTGAATGCCCCAGGTCCCCCTTTGGCTGCCCTGGGGCAGCCGGTGGGAAAGACAGACACACCGTGCCCAGGAATGGTCAGGGACGGGATCCTGAATTTCCCAAAGAGATCTGAAGAACACCCACCCCTTACACCCTAATCGTTACTCGGGAAGCAGCCAAGGGGACCCAATTGCTTTTTGGGTCAGCAGCATTCAGTGGTCAAACTGCTTGACTATGGTGTGTGGCCCAGGGGGAGGGGAGAGGGTGGGGGGAACAGTAAAGAAAGGAAGGAGGAAAGGGGAGAGAGAAAAAAGGAGAGCCCTAGCTCTGGCATGGACCTAGGCAACGAATTCATCTCCCATAATCCCATCGACAACATCTATGTTCAGGTTACTTCCCAGTGTCCCCCACAAACAGCAGGAGAAAAAGCACTTTATGGACCCGAAAGTCTGTTCTGCTCATTTCATCAGCACACAGGAAAAGTCGGCCCTAAAGATTCACGTCTGCACCTCTGTCAAGAGAGGAACCACTTGCTGTTTTGCGATGACAGTTTTTCCATCTTCTATCCATCAAGGGGTCAAGCCCCTCCCCAGTCCTTCGCTCAGGCAGCTGGCGACCCGCCAGCCTGAGGCTCATAGGAAACAGCTCTACAAGGGCCCCAAAAAGCACAGGGGAGCCCCCAGATGGCTGCTTAAATGTGATACAGAAGTGCATTTTCAACTGCCCAGAGACAAGCATGCATTGTGCATCCTTCAAGGGAGCCTCCGTGATGTTAATTTTTACTGCTGAGCTGATGATGAGACTTGAATCAACAGGAGAAAACCAGGCTCCGTCCCCGGACGATCCCCACACTGCTGACGTTGTGAACTGAGAGCAGGATTACAGGGCAGTTTGGTGCGGGCATGGAGATCTGCTGCTCCTGGAGATCCTGCTTGGGCCAACCACATCCCACCTGCCTCCTGGCCCCCCAGGTGCCTAGCAGAGTGCAAGCATACCAGTGTTAGGACAAGGGGCCTCAGTGAGTCACGAAGGCCTCCATGGGTGCCCGTCTTTGAAGATGCCAATGAGACATTATCGGGAGCAGGACAGAGCAAGCAGGAGAAACATGCCTCATCCCTCTTAACCAGCTCCTAACCAACAATTAGCCTGACCTTTTCCTCTGAAATGACACCAACTGCAACTTCTGCTTTGCCTAATTTGCTTCACTGCTGTGGGGGAGGGAAACAAGTCCTGAAGAGGAATAAAAGCAGCTGGTTTCTTTCGACCATCAAAGGCAGAACTGGATGCTGCATGGTGATTTTCAAGGCAATTCAAAATTAACTTCAAATTACCAAAAGTTGACTCCCTCCCCGCCTTGCTCTCAAGCTCCTTCACTCTCTTTCTCTCTCTGTGCTTTTAGCCTGACTTTGTTCACAAAACAGAGCTTTCCCAGCCTCCCTCTGCTCTGCTTTGAAGCCAACCCATGTTTTTCCACTTCATCCCTTCATCCCTCTGGGCGGTGGTTTCCACCCACTTCCAAAGGAATCCATGAGGAGGTTCAAACCCCAAATGTTTGCTTTTTCTAAGAAGAGGTTCCAAGGTGCCAACGTGCTTCCAACACCCTTGGAGTGTGTTTGCTGGAGACTGTAACATGCTAGCCAGGTAGGGTGGCCTCTGGGGCACAGCAAGTTATTCCTGAGTGCTCCCCAGCTGGGGAGAGAAATGAGGAGAGGAGAGGAGACAGAGAAGCAGAATTGTGCTGGAAGATGGATTCAGTGGCCCATTATTTCAGCAAAGTACGTGTAGAGCCCTAGGTCCTTCTGGAGCTGGTTCCAAGTCTACCTCCTAGGGGAAGTCTCTTCTCATGGTCTTTGCCCCATGGAGCCCTCCAGCGCCCCTCCCTGGATTCAGCTTCACTGCCTTCCCAGCTTCTAGGCTTCAGGTCACCAACCTGCTGTCTACTTGAGAGGAGCCCTGCACGTGTGAGAGCCCCATCCCAGCTGGGAGGGAGCATGGCGTCCCAGTGAGTGTTGCCCCGTCCCCGCTCTGAGAGGTAAACGCCACAACGAAAGGGACCATATCGGGCGCCAGGGGTCCCAGCGCCTCACCCAAGCCTGACGTCTCAAGCACAGTCAGAACCCAGTAACTACTCCTTCAGACGTTGCAAGAGCTTGTTTTGTTTCCTTTAATGACAGAAGAAAACACACATGTTAAGAATGTTTCCAACCTCATCTCTGTTTCTACGTGCCCTTTCCCTGTAAACCAAGTTACCAAATTTCCTTTCAGCACTGGACCAAAGAAACCGGCAGCTTCTGGTGCAATTAAACATTCAGCAGCGAATGGGCTTCTCTCTTCCACTTGCTAGCTGCCTTTCTTGGAAGAATGGGACTAAGTTACATACCTACCTGAGTTCCTCCTACTCAACACTCAGTTTAGCTGGGTTGCACCCAACAGCTGAGCTGTGGGATCCTGAAGACAGACCACGTGAGAATGTTCCTTCAAAGGAGACACCACACCGCCGGGTCGCCAGGTCGTGTGGTACAAAGGGAGCTTTGATCCGTGCAGATAGCCCTCAGGCCGTAAAGGGTACAGCTATTGCAAAAGCTCTGGGGCAAGAACAAGCTTGACATGTTCAAGGAACCAAGAGAAAGCCAGTGTAGCTGGACTATGGAGGTTGTGTTAATAGTAATACATCAGAGGGAAAATCAGAGGTTGGGAAGGAGACAGGGACCAACTTGTGTGGGCTCTTGCATCCCACGGAAAAGAATTTAGACTTAAGTTCAATAAGAAACAATTGAAGAGCTTTACTTCGGAGAGTGGTATTTTGAGATCATTCTGGCTGTGATGTGGAGAACGGATGGCAGGGCTACCAGGGTGCGAACAGAAAGGTCTGTTCGGAAGTGACAACAGTTGACCAGGAAAGATGTGATTGGCTTAAGGCATTGTGATGGGAGAGGAGGGAAGGCAATAGATTCAGGATGTGTGTTGGGAGTGTAGCCAATAAATCTTTCTGCTGATGGGGAGGCTGTGAGGAGGGAAGCGGAAGATCAAGGATGACTCCTATGATTCTGTCTTGAACAGTGAGGTTGGATGCCAGTGCTCCTTACTGGGATGGAAAGATGCAGGGAGGTTTAGAGACTTGGTGTAGGTGATCAACAGGCTGGCTGTTGTCACCTCATCCCTATTGTGATGGACGCCGTGGAGCTCTGCCCAGAGCCCCTCTTCAGAGCCACTGCACCAGTCCTCCAGCCGACCAGAAGCACATAGCTCAGCCCTCATCAGAACCTGCCTTAGACCACAGCAAACTGCCCTCCCAAGGTTACACCGCCTCCGAAGGGGGCCCGCAGCCAGTGACTGGCTGATCAGCCTTCTTACCTCGACTGGAGAGCCTCCTGGATGATCGACTGGGGCCTCCAGCACAGCAGCTGCATTGCTGTCAGCTTCCCCTGCTGCCCTATTGGCCTCCCCATCTCTTTCTTTATGTGTCTCCCATGAATAACCTTCTAGGCTCTACAACCTGCCTTAGAGTCTGGTTCCAGGAAACCTCATCTAGGACTGCTATTATTATCATCATTATTGCTCGATCATTTCTAGGATTCCATGCACTTGAAAACTCTGCTGTGAAGAATTCTGGAATAGCCTCTCAATCTTGTCTAATCCCTACTAGCTGAAGACTCCCAGCTCCCTCGGCTTGGTCCACTCCCAACACACAGGACAGGACGCAGCTTCCTGTCCAAGGTTTGCTGTGAAAATGGTCGTATTTTCTATGACTTTATCTATAGAAGCATTCTTGTAATAATTGAGACCCTGGTTCCTCTATTGAGAAGGGACAGGTACCCAGTGGGCTATAAGACACATCAGGGATCACAGAGGCCTCTTGATAAACCATCCAAAACCCCTGGACCCCGAGGAGGGTGGGGAACATGAAAAAAACAGCAGTGGCAGCATCTTCTGTGGTGAGAGCAAATTGTCTCCACATGTACTTCTGTAGCCACACGTGTAACTGTGTTTGTGAAAAATGCATTCTCATCTGCGCCTGCCCCTGTGTACATGTGTGCGATGCCTATGGGTAACACAATGCACTGTGTGTGATAACGGGATGGATAGGGGGCCACTGGACGTGACTGCACAGGCTGCGCCCTGCACAGGTGCGTCTGGCCCAGAAGACAGCAGGGGCCAAAATCCAGCCCATATTTTGGGGCCTTGCATCTTCTTAGAGGCACTTCATTCTAATTCTGCTCACCAAACCATGCACCCTGACACAGGGCCAATTCGACCCACAGCAAGTCCTTTTCTCTAATTTGTACAAAGGCTCCAAATAAGCATAAACAAGGTTCCCTGGTCATTACACTCTTGTCTCTCAGCTCCAAATCCAGCCATCTCTTCCTTACGTTAGGATGCAGCAGAAGGAACTCTGCAAACCACAGGTCACCTTTGCTCCTTGATGGGCTTCCTCTCATTGTTACTGGGAGGACAGTGGGAGGTAGGAGAAGGGAAGGGGGCTGGATCTCTCCTATTCCTAGTTGCCATTCATTTTAATCCAGCAGCCACCATTGATTTCTTCTCATCTGATTTTGTCTTTCTCAGAACCAGCCATAGCATGACCCCCTCAGAGACATTAGACCTGTCAACAAGCACCCCATCCTTTGCGACTGAGGTCCCAGCTCTGCAGGGCTTCTTCTCCAGGCTTCCAGGTGCTAACAACCCAATCTCTTTCTTTATTCCCCCCACACACCCAGGGGAAGTTGCATCTCTTTCACAGTTATCTGTGTACATTCCCAGTGACCACCTTCCACCTTTTGGGACCTCCAACTCTTTTCGATCAATTCCCTACATTAAAATCTCTCTGTCAGACTTTGAAAACAAACTTATGGTTACCAAAAGGGAAAGGTGGGGAGGGGGGACAAATAAATTAGGAGGTTATGCACAATACGAAGTACCTATAAAATAGATAATCAACAAGAACCTACTGTGTAACTCTGTAAATTGGTACAGCCACGATGGAAACAGTATGGAGGTTCCTTAAAAAACTAAAAATAGAACGACCATATGATGCTGCAATCCCACTCCTGGGTGTATATTTGGAAAAAACTATAATCCAAGAAGATACATGCACCCAAATTTTCATAGCAGCACTATTCATATGGAGATAACCTAAATGTCTATTGACAAATGAATAAAGAAGATGTGGTACATATACACAATGGAATATTACTTAGCTGTAAAAAGGAATGAAATAGTGCCATTTGTAGCAACATAGATGAACCTAGAGATTATCATTTTAAGAGAAGTAAATCAGAGAAAGACAAATAGCATGACACCACATATGTGGAATCTAAAAAATGATACAAATGAACTTATTTACAAAACAGAAACAGACTCATGAACTCAGAGAACAGATTTGTGGCTACCAAAGGGGAAAGATGGAAGAGGAGGAATAAATTAGGAGGTTGGGATTAACATATGCACACTACATACATAAAACAGATAATCAACAAGCACCTACTGTAGAACACTGGGAACTCTGCCCAATACACTGTAATAACATACATGGGGAGAGAATCTGGAAAAGAATAGATATATGTATAATGGAATAACTTTGTTGTACACCTGCAAGTAATACAAATCTGTAAATCAACTATACTCCAACATTAAAAGAAACAACTCTGTTAAAAATAACTGATGTGGGCTCTATTTTCTGCCTGATCGCTGTGCATGGGGTAGGTAAAAGTAAACGCCATCCCTTTTGAGATTCTCACAGTTAGAGCTCCCCTTTTGGTTTTAGGCATTCTCTTAATCATTCAAGAAAGATGTGTATAGACTATCTCTATGTAGTACACATAGGATGAAGGATTTTATTTTATATATTTATAGAAGCATACTGTTTATACCTTTGGGGATATGTATAGAACATGACTGGGAGAATACACAGAAAAAGTGGATGACTGCAATTCACCCTGGGAGTTGGGAAGTCGAGGTGTTAGATGGGAAAGTGTATCTGGCACATAGCCTGCTGCTGCTGCTGCTAAGTCGCTTCAGTCGTGTCCGACTCTGTGCGACCCCATAGGCAGCAGCCCACCAGGCTCCGCTGTCCCTGGGATTCTCCAGGCAAGAACACTGGAGTGAGTTGCCATTTCCTCCTCCGACGCATGAAAGTGAAAAGTGAAAGTGAAGTTGCTCAGTCATTTCCAACTCTTAGCGACTCCATGGACTGCAGCCTACCAGGCTCCTCCGTCCATGGGATTTTCCAGGCAACAGTACTGAAGTAGGTTGCCATTGCCTTCTGAGGTTTTTAAAAACAAGCCTCTTATTACTCTTATATTTTGAAAGATAACTGATTAACACACGTCTTCAGCGCTATCTGTGTGCCAGGCAGAGGGGATATCTTCAGATACACAGATGTTTTTGTCCTCAGCGATGCCCTCCCTGCTCAGGCCAGGCTGACACCATAAACCGACAGTCCCCATACCTAGATTTCCCTTCATCTTGTCTACAGATTCAGAGGGGCCTTCTCGTAAGATTAGAAGCTGATGGTAAAATCCTCAGTAGTGGTAGCAGCCCTCCGATTACCCTAAAAGAGCCATGCATGGGGTTGGTAAAAATGGGAGTTATCCTTTGCAATGCCGTGTGCATGGGTGGAAAACCTAGAAGCAAAGTGAGTTCAAGTAGGAAGGAACCTGGTGGAAGACACTGTAGCTGTGCCCCTGCATGCAAACGGGAAACCTCGTCATTTCTTCTCATGTTGGAGCCAAGCTGTGGAGCACATCTGACCTCAACCCCAGCTCTAGCAGGGGTCTGACTTCCAAACCGAGGTGATTCTAAGCCCCTTGCCATGAGGATTGGTTTGGGGAACTTAGACTTAAGCCAATCAACTGGAAATCCTAGACTTTTGGAAGTGGCACCCTCTTTCCAGATGTGATGGTCAACATTTTGGATAACTTCTCTAGGTAAGGCTCTGACCCACTGGAACCAATGTAGGCTCAATCCTAACAAACCTGGCTCTAAGCAATCAGTTCATTAGCCATGCTTAAAGTCTTCATTATCCCCACCTCTTTCTCCCTGGCTGTGAAGCATGTGGTTGCAGTTGCTGCTGGCAACCCTTTTGTGATCATGAGGCAAGACACCCTGAAGATTAGAAGAATACTCAGAGGAGGGCTGAATTAAGAGCACTTGGTCAGACCATGCCAAGATCTATATTCCTTTATTGTTTAATCCTATTTGTATGATGTTTTGATACCTTGTGATGGATGGCTTTTTGTTTGGTGGGTTGGTTGCTTGCTTGGTGGGTTTTTGCATCCTCTCTTCTGTCTCCTTACTTCACACATAGTTAAGTTGAGATCCAGAGCAGGGAAGGGCTTCCTCCAAACTCTTATAGCACCAGGACCTCAATCTTTGTTTGTCAGAACAGTGTGCTTCTAATAAGCCATAAAACCTCTTTGACCACACTGTCAGCAGCAACAGGGACTCAATAGATGTTTGTTGAATGAATTAATTACTGGCTGTGAATGGGATCAGAGGGAAGTGCTGGCAAGGGCTCAGGATAAAGCAAGGGTTTGGAGGGAGGGAGGGCTGACGTGGAGGGGGACAAGGCGGAGAAACCCCCAAGAGTTTATCCTATTTCAGTCACACGGACACATTTGCAGTACAGAGGGCTTTATTAAACTCCAGGCTTTCTGGATAAATCTCCACTTGCCACTCTGTCCAGAAACAATAAATATCCAAAGCACAGAAAGCTTTTTGAAGTTTATTATAACAATAACTGAGAGGGCTCGACAAAGATTTCAAGTGCCAAATCCAATAAAGGACCGGGCCGGTGCAGGGTTCAGAATCCCAGTAGTGCACCCTAATTCCCCTTAGAACAAGAGGATTCAAAAGGCTGTCCACACGGCAATTAGTAAACACAGTCATTCCAACCTCTGCATTCACGTGCATTTAAGAAGTTCAAGGCCTGTTCCTAGCGGTGGAATATGAAGGATGGGCTGTCAGAGAGCCCTGGGTTCAAGTCGGCCCATTCCTTAGTGGTTTTGTGGCATCGAGCAAGATAACTTAGTCTTCCCAGAACCTCAGTTTTCCTTACATGTAAAATGGGGGGAGAAAACAACAGGCTCACTATAGTTTATCTTAGGTCCAGATGTTTCAATATTCAAACATGTTTAGACTTTAGAAAAGTTACAGGGCCCATCACAGTATATGATATGATATCCAGTGCGTTCTGGGGAACATACTGTGATCAAACACTTTAATGTACCTGTAGGGAAACATATAAACATTTACTGTAGATGGGATGCGTCCTCAGTCGCCCAGTCATGTCTGACTCTTTGCAACCCCAGGGACTGTAGCCCACCAGGTTCCTCTGTCCATGGGATTCTCCAGGCAAGAATACTAGAGAAGGTTGCATGCCCTCCTCCAGGGTATCTTCCCAACCCAGAGATTCAACCCAGGTCTCCTGTGTCTCCTGCATTGGCAGGCAGATTCTTTACCACTGAGCCACCTGGAAAGTCCCGTAAATGGGATAATTAAGACCATAAATAACTTCACACCACCTTAGTCCAGGACTTGCCACCAAGTAAATTATAAAAATCTTTTGGTTCTAAGAGTGTTTGGATTTGGGGAATAGGGGATAAGGAAGGGGAACTGAAACACTGCAGGCTGTCAGATAACGGAGTGAGGTCAAGCCCCACGTAGCACCCAGGGGCTATGTTTCTATCAGTTAATAACAGCAGGCTGTTTCAGGCTGACTTCCTCCATCTCCACTCCAGATGTGTTTCCAGAGGTTCCCAGGGCTTCCTCGAAACCCGGTTTGAGATCCCTTCAGAGGATCAAGGAGAACAAAGTGCTCACTTGAATAGGTTCAAAGGCTGGTAGCCCCATCTCTGCCTCTCTGAAAGGCCAGTGTCGGCACCTGCTCCCTTGAGCTCCTCCAGGGAACCTCAGAGGCAGATGAGAGATGACTGTAAGAAGGACAGATGGGGAAGTCCCTGGCTCTGTGTCTGCTCCAACTAGGTCCATGGCCATCATGACCCAGAGAGGAGGGAACTCACTTTCTTTTTCCTCCTAACACACACTGGTGATGCTCCTGATGTTGCCCTCCTCGCTTTTCCAGGTATCAGTCTGTGCTGGGACTGATGGTGCTGGGAGGACAGAGAACTCTCACTCGAGTCCCAGTTAGTGAAATTATCCATCATTTTAGTTTCTGGCCATCTGATAGGTGGAAAAAGTACCTTCCTGCCCTGCTACCTGAATTTTCACTTTCCGGTTCTCTATGCCAGTTCAGCATCCTTTCCACGCGTGTCTGTTGATCAGCCATTTGCCAGTTGCTTTCCCAGGACCCAGCCTCTTGGTTTCCCTGTGGAAGTGGAGCCCCTCTGGGCATACCTATCCAGCTGGAGTAGAATAGAATTCTCCCTCCATCGTTTTGCATTCCATGTTCCTCTTCATCTCGCCTCATGATCAGATGACTTGGGTTCACCCAAGTCAGACCCATGGGCAGAGAGGACAAGGGAGAGGCAAGTGAGGCACACAGGATGCAAGATTTAAGGAGGCACTTGCCTTCCAGGGCCACCTTGCACTTGCATGGGGGACAGCGCCTCCTGAAATCCTGCCTTAGGCACCTTAATCTGCCTCATCTAGCCCCAGGCCAGCCTGGAAGACAGGGACAGGGTCAGGTCCCAAGCAGACCATCCTGTTGTCTAGGAGAATCTGGGTGAGGAAGAAGTGCTAACTGAGCCTGGAGCCCACTCTCCCTCCTTTGGGCTTTCTGTCCAGTGTACCAGTCCAGTCATTCTCAATAAGCCCTTTCACGTCTCTGTAAAGACCTGTGTCAGTCTGCAGGAAACAGAAACTGGTGTAGCTATTTTAAACAGAAAGGGATTGATACTGGAATTTTAAAAAAAAATTTAGAAAGGGCTAGAGGAGCAACAGGCTCTTGACTGAGTCCCCCAGGAATGCCATCCTGATACCACAATACTGACCCTCCAGGGAGCTGCTGCCTCTGACCCAGTCAGGAAGGTGGAGAGTCAGGGACTCCGTGTTCAGGAACACAGCCTTAATGCTGCAGCCCAAGGATCAGGAGCCAAAAGCCACAAAGCCATCACCACTGTTCTTCTCCACTCTGACAGGGCTGGAGCGTGAATGCTGAAACAGTGTGGCAAGTGAGCCAGTCCCAGACCTCCTGATCTTGTTTGCCCACAGAGATCAGCTAAAAGCAACAGGAAGGTGACTTTTGCCTCACTTCTGCTTCCAGATCTCAGCTTCCTGGCATCTAATTAGCAAAGCTAAAGTCACTAGCAGAAGTCTAGCTGCAAGAGAGTCTGAGAGATGTTGCTTTTATCTTTCTGCACTCTGGAGCACAGGAAGGCACCTTTGAAGGAGGTGAGAATGGGTGCTGAGGGCCAGTGAATGATGTCCCAGTATATTAATAAAAGGCCCTGCAGAGACAAGCCAAGAGAAGTGAGGGGCACAAGACCTAACTGTTAGAATGAAGGATCTGGGGTTCAGCCCGGGCTAACCTGGGCAGGGACCCACACCACAGAGCTCTGCCTTCACCAGGCTGCTCACAGTGCCAAGTGAGGCTGGGTGACACTTGTTGCCAATCCATTTAGCACCCTCAGAATTAGGCAGCCCAGGGGAGAGTGTGACTAAGTCTCACTTCCCTTGCCTGACCCCAGACTCTGAAATCTCAAGAGACTGAAACTGTAAATATATGATCCAGCTCAGGAATTTGCCTTCCTTGAATTTTTACTTTTATTGTTACAACTGTGTTTGGAATCTCCACTTGGTGAATTTGTGTCTGTCTCACATTCTTTGCTTCATTTTCTCTAAGTGCTTTTCTAATATCTCTGGCACCAAGATCAGGAAAGAAGTTGGCATCTGGTCTCATCATTTGTTAGAGCTGTCATGGTGTCCTGGCTGTCTCCTGGAGCTCCCTAGCCCCTTTAAAATCCTGATCAGTGTGGCTGCAACCATGAATCCTTGTCTTATGGATCTCCAAGGCCTCCAACCCTCCCTCCCCACTGTTCCCTTTGATCCACACAGCTATAGATGCCGCCATGAAGCCCAGCTTCCTCCCCAGCTGCACAAACCAGCTCACCAAAGCAGCAGACAGATGTCCTAATATCCCAGAGTCACAAACATCCCAGAGTCACACTGTTGTTCTTTTTTTTTTAACTTAGAAAAATGGTATAAAGTAGTATACAGCCCCACTTTGAGTCTTCAAAGACACTTCAACTTCATCCCCACTGTACACAGTCCTTGTGGGTTCTGCCACTGCACAAAGCACCATCTTAACATCAACTCTATCTTCCTCCCTTCTCACTAGTTTTGGTCTTTCACCAATTTTTTTTTTTTTTTTTGGTCTTCCTATTTTTTAACTTTTTTTCATACTCCCCCATCTCAGGAGCAAGAATTAAAAATTTTCCATTTTCTCCTGCAGGCTAGCTTATTATTTGGGAGTTCAGCTGAAACTTTGCCTTCAGAGCTTCTTTCTCTTTCTCTAGTCCAGTGGCTTATCAAGGACATTTCCCAGACAGTGCCCACTGAGTGTGATATTTTGGTGTCAGCATTAGGACAATAAATGTTTTGCCTCATTACGTGTGTGTATAAATTTATGTTGTTATTTAGCAGCTAACTCATGTCTGACTCTTTTGTGACCCCATGGACAGTAGCCTGTAAGGCCCCTCTGTCCGTGGGATTTCCCAGGCAAGAATACTGGAGTGGGTTGCCATTTCCTTCTCCAGGGGATCTTCCCAACCCAGGGGTCAAACCTGAGTCTCCTGCATTGGTAGGCGGATTCTTTAGCACTGAGCCACCAGGGAAGCCTGTATACAAATTTATACGTATATATAAATGTTTGACATACAGGTATAAAATCACATCTATCTTCAGGACTTCATACACAGACAAAACAGACTTCAGAGGTTCTTTCGGAGGCAGTGGTTTAAGTGATGTGCTAATGTCCTCATAAGACTGTAAAATGCCTTGCCTGTCCCTCTCCAGCTTCCCTTCTCCCTCACCCCATTTCTTTCCACAGTTGCAGCTCCCAGTCCAGGGGGTACCACACAACACTTTAGGTGTCAATCAACAATTGTCACTGTGTGAAGCTAGCGGGACAGCGGCGCCTGACTCTGCACATGTTCTCAGGACACACAGAGCCTGTGTCTCTTCTGGGCCGTGGGGGCCAGCCTCCCCCTGGCTATGACCTGTGGCTTCTTCTAGGAGTCAGTCAAGCAGTGGATGTGAAATGAATCAAGAAGATGTGTGTCAACACCACTCTAAAGAAAAGTGCCAGCATTCCATGTCCTTATACCCACCTCCCCAACACTCCTGACCTCGGGTGAACATCTATGCCAGGATCTCCCAACCTCAGCAACACCGACACTTAGGCCAGATAATTTGGGCTGTTCTCTCTATTATGGGATATTTAGAGGATTCCCTAACCTCTAAACACTTGACACCAACAGCACCTTCACCCCCAATTTGGGACAACCAGAAATGTCTCCAGACATTATCAAATGTCCTTTGGAAAGCAAAATTGGCCCAGGTTGAGAATCTGTGTCTACATAGACATATATTGTGTATACAGAAATGTATATACACATGCAAACAATTAAATATTTATATGTCCTTATTTTAAGTTGGCATCTGGTATAAACTTTTCAATCAGCATATGCACAAAACAGAAATGTGACATGTTTTCTTCCTTTTCTCTTAAAAATTAATGTCATCTGTGATAATAGTGACATTTGTAGTAATTAAATAAGTATAATCATCTGATATCTTTCTGTAAAGTTGTATTTACCTTAACCAGCAATGAGAAGGGAACTTTTGGATCCTTGATTTATTTCCCATGGTCCTTCCCACCTTGACTCCTGACTCCTTGAACTCGGAGAACCCGGATAGACAAATCCAGGGTTGAGTACCATCTACATGTGTCTCTCTCCAGCCATGACATCCCAGAGAGCCCTCTGAAAACTGTTTAAAGGGGAAACGAAGACACATTGAGGTCTCGTATATCCCCAATTATGCAAGAGTACTTTCTAAATTAGTCCAAATGCAGTCTGTTAGTCAGGAGCAAAGGCTATGGTGAGGGGCAAATATCATTTTATAAATGCGGAAAGTGAAACTCACAAAGATTGTGATTTCTCTAAACTGTGCAACAGTTTAGTGACCTAACTGGGACTGGAAGTTGGGTACCTTGACTCCAAAAGTAGTTCTTCCTGGTCTGCTGCAAGAACCTTAGCTCCAGAGAGCTCAAAATATCATTGATGTAACAGTAGGATGAGTGTGACTGCCACAGCCTGTGTGTGCATGTCTACAGGGATCAAACCAGCATCTTTTATGTCTTGTGCATTGGCAGGTGGGTTCTTTACCACTAGCATCACCTGGGAAGCCCCCACAACCTATGCGTACATGCCAAGTCATTTCAGTTGTCTGATTTTTTGTGACCCCGTGGACTATAGCCTACCAGGCTCCTCTGTCCATTGGATTCTCCAGGTAAGAATCCTGGAGTGGGTTACCCTGCCCTCCTCCAGAGAATCTTTCTCACCCAGGGATAGAACCCACATCTCTTATGTCTCCTGCATTGGTAGCCAATTTCTTTACCACTAGCACTACCTAGGAAGCCCCCCACAGCCTGTACATTTCATCAAAGGAAGCTTTGCTTCAAGAGAGATCAGGAATGCAAAATGCAAAGAGAAAAGATAGATTCAGAGTAGATTTTTAATGCTCAAAGCAGAAATAAGTTCTTGAAAATTAAAGCTTTTGATTTTCAGAACTGTTTTTTAAGTTCTAAATACCTAATTTTTAGCTTAGCAGCAAAGCTCTGAAGGAACTGAGCCATAGAGTGTAGATTGGGGAAAGGATAGGTGGAAGCTAAACTCCCAGCTGCCAGAGATTAACTATGAATCAGCAAAGTGGGTGGGGGTGGGTGGGAGGCAGTGATGAGAGCAGGAAAAATGAAAGTTTCTCAGTCGTGGACTCTTTGTGACCCCATGGACTATACAGTCCATGGAATTCTCCAGGGCAGAATACTGGAGTGTGTAGCCTTTCCCTTCTCCAGGGGATTTTCCCAACCCAGGGATCAAACCCAAAAGGACACTGCTAATTTTGTGATGGACAGGGAGGCCTGGCGTGCTGTGATTCATGGGGTCGCATAGAGTCAGACACGACTGAGCGACTGAACTGAACTGAACTGAATGTTCCAGGCTGGGAGAAGGAGCTGCATTCCTTAGTCTATTGAGCTTCAAATCTCAGTGGGAGAAGAAGTAACAAAATCAGTCTCTAAAATGTCTGAGCGATGAGAAGGGAAGGGCCTTGAGATGCAGCAAACCTTGGAGAAGGACACCTGTCCAGTGGAGGAGCACAAGCATATGGACCCAAGAGTCCCACTCTACCCATCCTGGTGCAGAAAATAGACAGGTGTTTCCATGGCAGCAAAGAGCAGATAGGCTACTGAGCAGCAAAATCCCCTCCTAGGGAACTCTCAACAACAGGAATGGATGCCCTGTGGCACCAGATGAGGATACAGTCATGTCCCCGCTCATGTGGGAGACAATTGTCCAAAGACCAGACTGGATGGCAAATCTCAGCAGACACCAGTGGAATGGAGGCTGACAAATGTGCCTCACTGGAGTAAGGACTGTTGGATGACAGTGGGGGGTGGAAAATAACATGTCCAGCAAATATCCAGAGACTCGTTCTGACTGGACCAGCCCATGTCACATGCCCAACTCCACTGAACCAATCACTGTGGTCAGAGGAGTTCTCATTCTGATTGGTTGGGGCTTGAGTTGTAGGATCCACTCCCAGAGCTGAGGCTGTCTCAACCAGGCTTTGTGAACCAAAGTGGGGAAAGATAGAACCCTACATAAAATTGGAGCTTTTGTTAGAAGAAGAAATAAATTCATAGGGAGATGGACAAATGTCCATGAAAGAGGTATTTGAAGAAGTCTCAGCAGGACTGCAAATATTATGTTTGCTTAGCAAGTCTGCATTCTCGTTTTCAGGCTCACATGATCCCTAACCAGAATGGGAGCAAGGGCTTCACTCCATTTCACACTTTAACTCTGAGAGATAAAATGGAGAATAGTATCCATCTGTCAGGTTTGCCCAGATGAGAATTTACCTTCCTTGTAAAGCTGTAGGACGGGGCACCTGGAGGATTCATCCTCTGTGGACATGGAATTTGATGCCAACCTACCTGGCCTTTAGGCTTCCCTGGCAGCTCAGCTGACAAAGAATCCACCTGCAATGCAGGAGACCCAAGACATCCTGGAGAAGGGATAGGCTACCCACTCCAATATTCTTGGGCTTCCCTGGTGGCTCAGACGGTGAAGAATCCACCTGCAATGCAGGAGACCTGGGTTCGATCTCTGGGTTGGAAGATCCTCTGGAGAAGGGAACCACTACCCACTCCAGTATTCTTGCCTGGAGAATTCCATGGACAGAAGAACCTGGCAGGCTCCAGTCCATGGGGTTGCAAAGAGTCAGACATGACTGAACAACTTTCACTTTCATCTGGCCTTCATGCTGGAAGGCTTTGGTTGGGAGTCCTATGCTTGAGGGCTGCTTTGATCAATGCTGATGGTGCCATGATCTGATCTTTGGGAAGCCAGCTCTGTGGCCCCCAGAGGCCACAGAGCAGAGCCCACATCCCTCTGTCGAGATGGTCTGGGTTCATGCCAGTGTCCTAATCACTGAGCCTTAAGTACGTAAGCAAAATTTGCCCAAGGACCAACCACTGGTACCAGAACCAGGATTTGTTCCCATACTTATGCAGTTCTCTTTCCATGGCTGCTATTGCTAGGAGTGTCGTCCAGACCCTGACTCTCAATCCCACTCAATTTTATGGAACATAGTAGAGTTGCCCCCTTACTACATAGCAGGCACATGCAGATGAGGAAAAGGAAGCTCTGCAGGCTGCCCATGTCACTCAGCTAAGGAGGGGAGCCGGGTGGTCCTAGGAGAACCAGAGCTTCCCCTGACTCTCAGTTCTGTGCTCCATGCTCTGCCTATGTTTGTCCAGCACTCCTGGCCTCGCATCCTGAGTGGGCCAACCAACTAGGGTCCTGGTTGGAAGCAGACTATTGGCACTCCAGTATCCAAGAAAGCGAGTTAGGGAAGTTATGGTCCTGTGATGTCATCAATAGTCGGAGAAAAAGGTTCACAAAGGCCTCTTGGCTGTTACAACTTTCATTCCTCCATCATCTCGGTGATGCCTGTTTGCCTGGCCCCTTAAATATTGTCTTTGTAAAGAAACCTATGCATGAAACCATCATGGTTGGAGCCCTGTTTCTCCAGGACCCAGCATCTCTGTTTCCGTGAAGCACCACCCTCCTGGACCAGAGGACACCAGCTTCCCCCTTTCACTATGGTTCTTCTCCTCCAGTACAATTTAATCATTTTTTAAAGAGTCCCCATTTTTCGATAAATGGTAAAATACTGGTTTCTCTTCTCTTCTAGCCTGAGTCTCTAACAGCTGGTATACATATTACAGAGAATAGCAGGAATCAGTCATACAAAATCTTGGTGAAAGAGCAGAAAGAAAATAGAAAAGCTTTCATCTTCTATTTAGCACAAAACTATAATGGGTGGAACACTTTCTAATTCCTCAGCAAGGGAGTATCCCATGCTCACCATGAGTCCTTGGGAAGGTGGACAAATGTATGTTGACATTACTTGGTAGGAAGGGGTGGTAGGCCCATTTGACCATATGTGCTATCACCAAAGAACTAAAATTTTAAAAAAGACAAAATATGGTGGCCACCTCATTGCCATTTCTGTATTATTCGTTGATGGTATTTAACATAAAATACTGCTGACCCAGCCGAAATCTTCAGAATTTGAAGTCTGCATCAAATCCTCATGCGCCATATTTTTGACTTGCAAATGCCTCCAAGAATAGCTGGAGTGTCCTTATTAAGCCCAGCTTGCGATGCATCCGTACTTCGCGCCGTCTGCTCTGGCACTGTATAATTCATGGACTTGCCTTATGAAGTTAGGGAGGGATTGAAACTGTGACCGGCCCATGAACCCAAGCTGACACTTCCATTATTTTAAAAGGAACACAGAGAAAGCTGAAACTTGACCCATCTCTCAGTTCCATCCAAACTGCAGGGTCACCAAGCCCACCTTGCTTCATCCAGGTCCCAGGTCCATCCATCTGCATGGAATCTGGGGTCATCAGACTAGGGGGACAGAAGATCTAGGCCCATCCTACGCTGGGCATGACTCACCATCTCTGGTGACTATGCAGCAGCTCAGAAAACAAGCCTGTAACCCATGGTATCTGGGGTTGAGTTTAAATAATTTAAACAAGGAAGGGGAAACCCAATCATGGTCATCAGCACCATAGTTACCATACGTGGGCTCTTCCAGCCTGTAAGACCCTGGACCTACCACCTCATCTGAGCCACACAGCAAAGTAGAAATTATCATCTCACTTTACAGAAGAAGAAATTGTGGCTGAGAGGCTGGTCTAATGCTATATAGATATTCACAAAAAAAACCTGGATTGAAACAGAGGTCTGTTGGGCTCCAAAGCCCATGTTTTAGTCAGTGGTCACCAAATGGGGTGTATAATCCCCAGGCTGGACATTGGCAAATAGGAAGAAATAATAGGATGGGAAGAAAAGAATAGGAATGTTATTTACATTTTAAAATTGCATTTCAAATCATCCATATCTGTACATGTTCATTGTATACATAATATATTATTACATTTGAATGTGCATAATGAATAAACAATACATATACATATATTGGTAGAGGTGGGATCTATTTTTTTCTTGAGAGTGAGGCAGAAGTTGACAAGTTTAGACACCACTGCTCTTGGCTCCTTTCTGTCCTGACCCCTCCCTGCCCAGGGGATCCAAAAAGGAGACACTCACCTGAAACCCCTTTACCTGCAAACATAACGCCTCCGCCCTGCCCTCCCAGCCTTGCAAGTGAAGAAACAGATGGAAATGAAATTGAAGACCACTTGTCATTTGCATTTTGCCCTCAGGCCACAGCACCTCACTGTGCTACAGCCCCTCTTCTTTGGGCATGAGGGGCTTTTTTGAGGGGTCTTGCACCCTCAGGAAGGGGTAGTCCTGAGTTGGAAGCCTGAGGTTCCATCCCCAGGTGGAAATGTGCCTCCTTGTGTGGGGTTTCCTAAAGCTGACCCAACTGCAGGACAGACAGACACGACTGCGCTGCTGTCCTATGTCATCTTGACTGCAATGCTTCCCTTCCCTAGAGCACCAGTACGTATGTGCTCTGAAGATTATAAAAGAGGGCCACCTGTCCCAGGACTCGGGGCCCACAAGAGCTGGGTGGTCTTGATAAGAAAGAGTCCCCTGTGTAAAGATCAGGTTCTGGGCATCTCCAGGGGAGAAGATAGGCTGTGCAGGCAGTGGTCGTGATCCCACTATTGGTTCTCCAGGGGACCTAATGACCTAGATGACATGAACACCCTAGGAAAGGCAGAAGAGCCTTCTGAATGAGCCTCCTAGTCCTCCTCACAGTCCTGTCATCCTTTACCCAGCATGGCAGGATGATGACGGCTCGCATTCATTTAGAAGGTATTTCCTCAGCACCTTCAGTACTGGGCACTGCAGTCACAGCACAGATCAAAAATCCACAGTCTCAGTGGGAGAGTTTCCACTGGCGTGGAGGAGACAGAAAAGCAGCAAGAAACAATCTGATAAAAATAACTCCCGGGAGTTTGGGATTAGCAGATGCAAACTACTATATATAGGATGGCTAACCAACAAGGTCCTACTGTATAGCACAGGGAACTATATTCAACATCCTGAGATAAGTCATAATGGAAAAGAATATGAAAAAGAATATATATATACATATGTATGTATAACTGAGTCACTCTGCCGTACAGCAGAAATTAACACAACATTGTAAATCAACTATTGTTGTTCAGTCGCTCAGTCGTGTCCGACTCTTTGCAACCCCATGGACTGCAGCACGCCAGGCTTCCCTGTCCTTCACCACCTCCCCGAATTTGCTCAAACTCACGTCAGTGATGCTATCCAACCATCTTGTCCTCTGTCGTCTCCTTCTCCTCCTGCCTTCAATCTTTCCCACCATCAGCGTGCTTTCCAATGAGTTGGCTCTTCACATCAGGTGGCCAAAGTATTAGAACTTCAGCCTCAGTCCTTCCAATGAATATTCAGGATTGATTTCCTTTAGGATTGACTGGTTTGATCTCCTTGCGGTCCGAGAGACTCTCCAACACCACAGTTCAAAAGCATCAATTCTTTGGCACTCAGCCTTCTTTATCAACTATACTTCATTAAAATTAAAAAAATAATAAAAAAACACATAACTCCTGCTGTACATGTGTGCTCTGAAGATTCACCACCTGTCCTAGTGCATGGGGTCCACAAGAGCTGGCTGGTCTTGATAAGAAAGAGTCCCCTGTGAAAAGAACAGGTTCTGAGCATCTCCAGGGGAGAAGACAGGCTTGGCTTATTCAATGGGACAGAAAAAAGGCTGGGGTAGCTGAAGCAGAGGGAAGAGATCAGCTGCTGGCAGGAGAGGCCAGGTAAATGGGTAGGAGCACATAGAGCCACAGATCTAGCAGTGCTGCTGCAGGGAGGAATCTCCGACCCACTCCTAACCTCCCCCAGGTGATAATGCAGTGCAAAGTGAATCCGGAGCTATGAGTACTCCAGCCTCCGACAGGCCCACACTCCCCTTTGAGAAGTCTGCTTGGTTCGAGAACCCAAGGAAGATGTTGCCACTGAAGACTGAGGATTGGGGAGCTAGCTAGAAGCTTAGATTGTGCAACAGGGGCCTCCCCACCCCACCTCCTGACGGTGACTTGAGCGGCTTCCTCCCCCATCAGGACCAGGGTCTTGCAGTAGACACTCGGTGACTGGGGCCTGGCTGGCAGGCAGTGTGCCTGCAGCAAGTGTCTGGCCGCCGGTACTCCGCTTCACCGCCCGTGCCCCCTCGGCCGTGAAGCCCAGAGCTCCCCTCGCAGTGCCCCTTGCTGCTCGGAACGGGCAGGCGGCGGGAGGCCAGTGCATTCTCTGAGCTCCCTGCCTCCCTCTGGGCCTCTGGAGGCGCTGAGGAGCCTGGCTCTGCACTCAGGATTAACAGCCTGGAGGCGGGGAGGGGGCACACTGGGAGTGGAGTTTTCACAGCTCCCACCCACGGCTAGCGACACAAAGGCAAACAGGCCCCCGTGTGCCATCCGCTAGAGCCAGGCCCCCGCACATATGGGACCCAGGGGAGGCAGGCGTCCTCCAGGAGGGGAGGGCCAGCTGGTAGCTGGGGATGGGGGCCACCCCAGAGACACCCCTGACAGGAGCGAGCTGATGAGAGCGGTCACCGCCTCATCGTGCACACCCACATGCCAGATCCCCTGCTGAGTGCCTGATGCTCAGAACTCAGCCCCTGCCCCACACTTCACTCAGGGAGTCTGAGGTTCGGAGTTATGACCACCCCCACTCTATGGATGTGGACGCCAAGGCCCAAAGAGGTGAATTAAGAGTCCAAGGTCTAGGAAGTGGCAGAAAGGGGATGTGAAATCCACTGGCCTGCTCCATGTCCCAGGCTGCCCCTGTCACATTGCTGCCTTCTCAAGGCCTTGAGCGTCTGCTGACCGTCCCTTGGGACCAAGCCCTGGGTCAACTGCAGGGCATAAACAAGGACAGGCTCTTCAGAGTCAGTGAACTTAGCGCTGAATCACAGAGACAAGACGACACCCAGGAAACATTCTAGAATGAAAGAATTTGCTGTTGTTGCTCACTCGCTCAGCCATGTCCAACTCTTTCTGACCCCATGGACTGCAGCAAGCCAGTCTTCCCTGTCCTTCACGATTTCTTGGAGTTTGCTAAAACTCATGTCCAAAGAGTCCATGGTGCCATCCAACTATCTCCTCCTCTGTCGCCCCCTTCTCCTCCTGTCCTCAATCTCTCCCAGCATCAGGGTCTTCATGGGGTTGAATAAGGGAGAACAGTGCACTGATCTTGGGAATCAGACAAACCTGGTTGGGACCTGAGCTCTCTGAATCTCAGTCTCCTTATCTGTAAAATGAGCCCTTCACAGAGTGGTCCATTAGGATCCTGAGAGCACTTGCACAGTATTTGGCAAGGACAGCTCAGTTGGTAAAGAATCCGCCTGTAATGCACGGGACCTGGGTTCGATCCGTGGGTTGGGAAGATCCCCTGGAGAAGGGAAAGGCTGGCTACCCTCTCCAGTATTCTGGCCTGGAGAATTCCATGGACTGTATAATCCATGAGGTTGCAAAGACTTGAATATAACTGAGCGACTTTCACTTCACTTCACTTCATGAAGGTTTCCTTGGTCATGAAGGTTTCCTTGCTTCCTCCTTATCCTTCTTTCCTTTCCCAGCCCTCAAAATAAGTGTATTAAGACCTTGGAGAAGGAAGCACTCCAGATAGGCTTCCTGGAGGGGCCGGGACCTGGGCCTCCACTGGACCTGTGGCATCTGATCTCAGCTGAGGTGAGGGTATAATTGCTCTGAGCTTCAGTTTCCTCATCTGTAAAATGGGAATAATCATAACTACTTTATAAGTAACCATGCACCTAAAGGTGACCAGCAGACTGTCATGGCAGACAATTGGGAGCTAAGAGCCCAGAGATCTGGGCTCCAGGCAGGGCTCTGCCATTGTGGTGTGACCCTGAGCAGGTCATGTTCCATCTGTAAAGTTTTGTTTCCTCGTCTGTGAAATGCGACTGGGTGAGTCACACAGCCTCTGTGGGATCCCTACTTCCTCCGGAGTTAAATGGCCTGGCTACAGCTCTCCAGAGTTTCCTCTTGAGTTTAAAGTCCCCTGATGCTTGGGTCCTAAGCTAGGGACCAGCCTGTCCCAGTGTTCCTCCCCGTAATATATGCCAGCCAAGACTCCGCACGCACAGGGAACTGTGTTCATGTCCAGGATTGGCAGTGAATGCTTTGGGCCACGTCCTCTTCCCAGACGGCCTTTGTGAGAAACAAGAGGGACAGAGAACAAAGAGGAATTTGCCTTGAAAAAAATCCTAAGACAGAAATCAAGGTCTGCCAGCTGGCTGATGGCAGGGCAGCCCTGTCCCCTACAGAGGCACCTCAGCGCACTTCCTGCCTGGGCTGGGGGCGGGCAGGCCAGGATGTTGGTGGAGACCAGGCCCCGTCCAGACAGGGTCCTCTGACCACACAGCTGGTCACACGTCAGAGTGGGCAGAGGTCGATTTCTGACCTGTGGTTAGAAGCAGGTGGTCTAAGGGCAAAAACCAGGTGGGGAGCCACGGATGGGCCCTGGGCATGGAAAGCCTCCTCACTCTTGTTTTCTTACTTTCTGGAGTGCATTACTCTCTACAACCCTCCCACACCCACACCCTCAGTCAGGGACCAGTTAAATCCGACCCTTCCTAGACAGCGGTCTATAGCTCACACACCTGCAGCGGGTGTGGTTAGCCAAGGTTCGGGGCTTGGGATACCCTCTGCTACCTGGAGGGCTCCTTGGAGGAGGAGGTCTGGAGAATCGAGGCAAAAATGTCCCTAGTCTCTAGAATGAAGCTCTGTTTTGCAGGGAGTTTCCTCCAGCACTCCTCCCCACCAGCCCTTCCAGGAGGACCTCCATCAGGAGGTGGGGCCATGGCCAGAGAAGGAAAGTGAGGGGTGGGGCTGGGCAGGAGACAACTGGGTCAGGAGGACATAGACCAGGAGCAGAGCCAGCTAATGGGGCTGCACATCCCAGCCTGACCCAACTGTCTCTCTCCCTCCTCTTCCTTCCTTCTTTCCTAGTCTCTCCCCACAGACATTAAAAGAGCACCTACTACATGTCAGCCTGTCTGAATCACTGTGTTGTTGTTGTTGTTTAGTCATTAAGTCATGTCCGACTCTTTTGCAGCCCCATGGACTGCATCCCGCCAGGCTCCACTGTCCATGGGATTTCCCAGGCAAGAAGACTGAAACGGTTGCCATTTCCTTTCCCACTGAGTCACTGCATACACGGCCGTAAGTGAAACAGGCATGGCTATCGCGTGCTCTAACTCCACGCTCCGCCTGCTCTCTCGCTGGCAGTAGAGGCGGTGGGATCTATGGAGGGCAAGGGCAGAAAGGGCTCCTCCACCTATGAGCCTGACCACCCCTGCCCCCATTTCCCAGATGTGATCACTTCCCACCCAGGAAGGAGCCTTGCTCGAGGGTGCCCTTCTTAGGACCATGCATCCAGCCTTGAAGGGCCAAGAGGGGCCTGGCGGGGCACATGGACTCCATCCAGTGGATGTCCCCAGGGTGCCTGCTGGGCATCCGGCACTGTGTCAGACTGCCGGGACATGTGGTGAGTCAGGCTCCATCTGGGGGTGGGGGGTGCAAACACACACACACAGCTGATTCACTCTGCCGGCGGGTGCAGAGAGCTGGGGAGGGCATGGAGACAGCCCAGACACCCTCATCCAAGGGGCTGGCCCAGCCAGACTTGAGGAATGCCCAGCCGTCTTTCACACTGCAGAGGGCACAAGCCACCTGAGGACTGGGGTACCATTTGCTCACTCCCCCCACCCCACCTGTGTGTTGATGTGGATCCCAGAGCTGATGATGTGGGGGCTGCCTCCACTTCTGCTCCGGAGTTGAGAGTGAAAAAGGAGGGGGCTGAGACTTGTCTAAGCTGCCAGCCTTTTGCTTGTCTACCCTCTGCCCCTGCCTGGCCCCCTCCCACCTCTAGCCTCCTCCCCAAACCTCCACACCCCCACACCTCCGCCATCCCAGGCTCCAGGTATTGAGGACAAAAGGAGTGGAATGGTACAATGGGAATTCCAGGGCAGCATGGCAGAAAGAAGTGTTCCGGATAGAGTGAGTCTGGCAGGGTCATCCCTCACACGGATGTCCAAGGGCGCTTACAGGACTACAGTGAGCATAGCGTGGTGAGGCCCAGAGAAGCACAGCACTTTGCCCAAAGTCACGCAGCAAGAAGCGGCAGCCCTTGGTTTGGAGCCCAGGCCTCTGCTCTCATCTCAGACTCCATCCACCCTTCCAAGTGGGTGCCCCTCTACAGATTCCACTCCCCACTGATGTCCAGGCCTGTTGCTACTGCGGCTTAGAGAGAGGGCTGGGAGACAGGGGGGAGTGTAGTGCAGAGGGGAGGAGGGAAAATGGAAAGTGCCAGCTGATTCAGATTTCTAAATGTCATGTTATTCCAGGCGCATTCTCGCTTTGCCACCACCTTCATCCACCCCCCGCTTGCCATCTTGAGGACCGGCTGCAGAGAGGCTGCTGGGGGGAGGGCTGTGAGACCATGGTTCGGGGCTGTGTTTCTGCCCTGCCCCTCGAATCACTGGTGGGGTGAGCACTGTCCTGGGAGCCAGGAGACATGGGTTCTAGCCCTGGCTCTGGACTGGTGGCTATGGGTCCTGAAGCTGACTGTACATCCTTCTTAAGATGGGGAGGGCCCGTAGTTCCCAAGCCTGGCTGCATCTCAGGATCACCTTAAAACAAAACAAACCAGATTCTTAGGTAACTCCCCTAGAGATTTTGATTCATAAAGACAGACATGAGTCTGGGAACCTGTATTTTTAAAGCATCTCCCCAGCAACCCCCTTAACATAGTCTACTGAAGGGTGCTCAGCTACATAGTTTTATTCATATTCTAATTCCTCTTCAGTACCTGCTCACCTCCTCCAGAAAGTCCTCCTGGATTTACCCACCCCACTTGTCATCTCCAGTCCTCATCACTACTGGCTCTGCTCTCTACTCATGCTCCCCAAAGGCATTTTGTCCTCCATGCATGTGTGTGCAGGTGTGTGCCTGTGTTTCCTATGTGAGTTTAGCAAAGTTAGCCTCCAGACAGCACAGAGGAAGGCACTCAGCCCTGGAGCCGGCTAGCCCCAAGTTCCCAGCTGTACTCCGCTACCGAAGGTTGGGAGACCCTGGAGAAAAGACTTAACCTCTCCAAGCCTCAAGGTCTACAGCTCTGAGATGGGCCTAAAGAGACATTACCTCACTGGGCGGCCCTGAGCTGCCCTGAGGGGAGATGTGCGGCATTCATCATGGGTCCTGGTGGGGAGGGGGCAGCTGGGTTAATGGAAGTATGCTCCCAGAGTGACCTGAGTCCCTAGGAAGCCAGCCACCCTTGTGTACCTGCAGGACTGTGCTAGCGTGCATGGGTCCTCAAAGAAGAACAGGGTCACTCAGAGTTCCCACAGAAAAAAGAATCCCTCAGATGGTTCAACTAAAGAGACACCAATGGAGGGACCATTGACAGGGGAGGGCAGAGTGAAGGGAATCTGAAAGCGTGGTGAGGCTCCTAGAGACCAGCGATGACAGATGGCTGTTAGCATCCCAAACCTAAAGAGCTAGGAGCCGGTGGCATCACCAGAGCCTGCCAGGAGCTGGAGCCGTGGAAGAGGGTCCACCCCTCGAGAGCAGCAGGCCAGCGGGAGGCAGCCATTCCCCAGACACAGCATCCTGGTAGGGAGAAGCAGAAAAGAAGTAGCCTCCCACCCTGCCTTCTCATTCTAGTACCTTCTATAGGCCAAGCCCAGGCAGCCACAGCAGCCCCTAGTAGTCCCTTCCTGGGACACAGAGCAGGGCAGAGAAGGCAGAGAGTCTTGCAGGCAAGGGGGAGAGCAGGGGGACAATCAGAGGACAACCAGCTCTCGGGCAGCCTGGCAGTCACCCACTTCCTCCACTCTACAGGTGAGGGGGCGGTGGGCAGAGGTGTGGGAGGGCGCCCAACACAGCCCCCTCTCTGCCACAAAGCCACAGGGTAACATCAGCAAGTCACCTTCCCTCTCCAGGCCTCGGTCTCCTCCTCCGTAAACCGTCGGGGCTAACCCAGCTGTCTTGGACTACCTCTCCCCATTCTGACCTGAGATTTTTCCTCTTTTGCCTTCTCTAGAAGGGAGAGGCCCGGTCGACAGGAAAATGGGCTGGGAGAAGAAGGGAGCTTAGCAAATGGAAAATTAATTCTGGGCGGTAAAGAGCAGAGGCTGTTGTTTGTGATGTATAACTTACTCTTTGTGTCAAACTGTGTACTGTGAATATCAGTGGGATGGCAAGAAAACCGAGATCTATTACTTAGAGTTTAATCTGTTCTCCGTGTCGGAGAAGGGAGAGGGAGGGGGGAAGAAGACTACAACTTTAATCACAGGCCCAACTCGAGATGTCAAGCTGCTCTGGGGTGCGCTAGTAAAATGATGTCGTATTACAGCCCTCCCAGACAGCGCCCCGCACCGCAGCTTCAGCTGCCAGCCGTAAATTAGCACACCTACTTCACGCTCTTCAGGTAAAACCGGTAATTTAGCTGAAAAATACACACACACGCACACAGAGCGTGGGAAGGGGGAGCTTAGGAGAGGGGGCTGCTCCCCTTGAGCAAGGAATAACTAAAAAAAAAAATTGTGCAAAGACAGAGGAAATGACACATGGGCTGCACCTCCCGTCATGGCGCGTGGGCTCCGGGTGCAGGCCTGACGGGGGCCCACCTTGCTTTCTACCTGCCTTGGTGCCTCCCCCCACCCCCTGCACCCCTTCTCGCCATGAAGCGTAAATTACATGCTGACACCTTTAATTTGTGCAAAGGATGCCTGGCTGCGCCTGGCACCAGCAGCCGGCTGCTATAATAAGGTCAATCTATATTCATTGTCGCAGCACTTGATGTGCCAGATAACACAGGGAGGCAGCCTGCGGTGGCTTCTCCGGGCCGGGCGTAGCGGGGGTGGGGGTGCCCGCTGCCTCTCAGCGCGGCCTGGCACCAGTTGGTTCATCACTTATGCATGTTATGATTTAGCTAATCACCATCAGTTATGCATCCTACTGCTGCCTGGAGACTCCAGCCAGAGAGGGGGCCCCCCACCACCAGCACCATGGAGAGACCACTGAGGTGGGGGGCGGGGGGCAGTGGAGGGAGGGCTGATTGTCCTTTCTGGGTCGTGGCCCCTGGCGGCTCAGAGCCCCGAGCCTGGAGGAGAAGCTGTTGGGCGCATCCCTTGGGCAGGGGCACTCATGTAATGTCCCTGCCTCCTTGAGCCCAGCCAGAGACGGGCATCTTAGTGACAGGTCACATAGCCTGAGGCCAGGCGCTGAAGTCACAGAGTTCTGGGTTCCAATCCCAGCTCTGCCTCTTGCAAGCTGTGAGAGCTTTGTTAAGTCACTTAACCTCTCTGTGCTGCAGATTCTTTACCTATAAAGTGGATAAACAAGGCAGGGAGAGTGTAAGGATGGGAACTAATATATGGATGCAATTCCACGTGCACCCACGCTGTAGGCACTCCGTCAAAGGCAGTCCTGTAATCAGGGCCCCAGTGGGTCTATCACATGTATTTTGGGTGAATGTCTGCTTTCAGTGGGGAATTCAGAACCATAAGGCTCCTAAGGGGCAGGAACCCATAGGTGGGCCCATTTTTTTTTAATAGAAAGTTTTTTTTTTTTTTTAATGTTTATTTGCTTTATTTTAGTTGTTGTTTTTTTTATTTTTTGTCTGAGTCAAGTCTTAGATGCAGCTCGTAGGATCTTCACTGTGGCGTGCGGGCTTCTCTCCAGCTGTGGCAGGAGGGCTCCAGACTGCATGGGCTCTGTAGTCGGCAGCTCATGGGCTCAGTTGCCCCAAGGCAAATGGGATCTTAGTTCCCCAATCAGGGACTGAACCCAAGCTCCCTGCAATGAAAGGTGGATTCTTAACCACTGGACCACAAGAGATGTCCCTGTGAGCCCATTTTAAGACAAACAGCACTCAGATGGGGCAGTGTTGAGACAGATCTCAGATTCTGAGATATTTAAGCTAACCCATGACTGGCGAGGATCAGGGAGGCAAGGATGAAGCAAGTTCTCAGCCTCAAGCAGGTGGGAGGCAACAGATGAAGCACAAGTAGCTCAATTGATGGCGGTGAGAGGATTCAGTTTGTTCAGCCAAACCCTTTCTGCTAGAGATGGGGAGAGGGAACCCCCAGTCCAAGATGGCCTACAATGAGAGGATGGAGTTGAGGTCTCCCAGGCTTCTGTCTTCACAGTTTCCCACAGGACAGCCTCAGGGAGAGACCAATCAATGCCCAGCAGTCTCTGGGGGGCTTTCCTTGGGATTACCCAGAGACTGGGTGAGAGGATTCGGAGTTTTTTCAGCCAAACCCTTTCTGCTAGAGATGGGGAGAGGGAACCCCCGGTCCAAGATGGCCTACAATGAGAGATGGAGTTGAGGTGTCTCCCCAGCTTCTGTCTACACAGTTCCCTCACAGTTCCCCACAGGACAGCCTCAGGGAGAGACCAATGCCCATCAGTCTCTGGGGGGCTTCCCTTGGGATTACCAGGCACCCTCTCCCCTCTTCCTGGCGCTTTGTCAAGGGTACACACCATGTGTTCCCAGTTTTGTAGTGGCCACGTGAGTGGTGGGAAGCATGAGGTTGCATCCTGAGGCCCTTGGCCTTCCTTTCTTCCCTTATTTGCACCACAGAGACAAAAACATCTGCCCTTCAGTGCCGAGGAGAAGATTAAGTGAACCCACATGTGTGTGAAGCTCAGGGTACCAGGGAAGAACAAATGGAGAGTCCTTTTCCCTCTGGTTAAGTTTAGAGTCTAAAGAGGGCTGGCTGGGAGGACACCAGCCTTGAGGCACCTCAGTCCAGCTATACACACAGAGCCAATTGAAATAATTAATTCTCTGACCAGGCAGCTCATCCTTCCACCACACCTTTGTGTCCCTGCTGTTCCCTCCCCCAGGAATGCCCTTCCCTTCTCACCTCTCCAGGTCCAGCCCCTCCTCCCAGGTCCGTGCCAGCTGCTGCCACTTCTAAAAAGCCCTTCTTCCTCGTCAGCATCTTCTCATCAGCCTTCCCCTGCCCGCAGTCCCACACTCTCCCTGACTGCAAGTGGGTTCCTTCTCTGTCCACTAATGATCTGGCCCCAGGTTAGAAGCACTGGGTAGAGAGGCCGCTGTTTAAGAGCTAAGCAGCCTTTGGCCTCTCCGGGTCTCTACCAGCTCATCAGTAAAATGGGCAGGCAGGGGAGGCATGCCATGCTCTTGGGGCCCTGGGCATCACATTCCTAGTCAAAGCTGTTAGGAAAATTTGGGGTCTAGAGGGACTAAAAGGGTTAGGCAGTGGGCATCTCCATGGAAACTAGTGCCACTAGGTTAAATTCCCCTCATTCTAGTAGGACAGAGACTTGGAGGCCACATTAATGTAAAGAAATGCAAAAGTTTTCACCTGCCTGGGCTTGTGCCCTGAGGTTTCATCCTGTTGCAAGGTGAAACCACCCACCCTGGTGGTCCCGTAGCCGCCGCTGCCCCAGGCCAGCCCACGGCTGCATCTCTGCACAACTCATGTATCACAATTACACAGACACCTGTGTCGCCAGCGCCTGCCAAGCCACAGCACATCCAGTGCTCAGTTGCCCTTGAAATGCATTTCAGCTCTTACCTGCAAAAACTCGGACAGCGTGGAGGGTGGGGCCTTCCACAGCAAGCAGGACCATCAACCTCCCACCACCAACTGGTGGGCTTGCTTGGCTGGACACCCCACACCCATCAGTCCCAAACAAGATCAGAGAGTTCCTGACTGGCCAGCGTGAAGCCAGGCCCAGACCCTTGTCTCATAGCATCCTTATCATTTCATCAGCAAGTGACCACAGCTAGTCACTACTACTGAGGGCCAGAAGCTGGAGGGCCATGGGGCTGGTGCCTTCTTCACAGAGCAGAAGCTAAGCCTCCCACAGACCCTGAGACATCCAACTCCTGGATGAGCACCACCCCTCAGCTCTGGAAACTCAGGGTCTATCATCCCAAACAGCCCATTTCCCCAATGTCTTTTCTGAACTTTGACACCTGGCTGTCCCCTGACACACCACTTCCTGCCGCCTCCCAAGGGGATGCTGTTCTCTCTTCCGTATCCCACACCACCTGGGGCCAGGAGGTGAGGTGGGTATCCTACCTCCCCACTGCCCTCCCAAGACATTGATCCTCCCTCCCAACTCAAAACTCCAGCCCCTCTGAATCCTGGACAAGAGACTTTACCTCTTACCACTGTCCCTGTTTCATCCCATTGACAGGTGAAACAACCCCCACCCCGCATTGCACCCCTCATTCATTAGACTTAAGCAACACCCTCACTGTCTTCTTCTCCACCCCCATAACGGCATCGTTTGGGATGACTCAACATCCACTTGGAGCATCCATCAACATCAGGGCCTCTGTTCTCCACTTGGAAGCCCCCATCCACCTACTCCCATGGGTGTCCCACCCTTGACCTTACCATCATGGAAATGGCACCGTTTAGACCATCTCCACCTCAAGCATCCTGCCAGATGATCACCCATCACCTGAGGTCCTTCCAGACTGCTCTCCCACAGTCTTGCTGAGCCCTCCAGACACGGAGCACCTCTGGCTCAGGATCACTGCCCTCTGCTGTCACTTTCTTTCCTCTCTCTCCCTTTATTCTTAGAAGCCACGCCCAAACGTGGTAAATCCACACACCCTCCTTGGTGCCTGCACCCACACAGCAAAACACTGCTGGAGAAAGAGAGAGCTGACTTTCCCCTAAATGCCTAACCTCAAATCTCAAAACAGCCCTGCCTGTCACCACTCGGCAGCGCCATGCTCACTGTCTAACTGTCCTTGTGCATGTTCTCTGTTCTCCCAAACAAGTGTCTCATCCTGTCTCCTCTCCTCACACCCCACACCATCCTCACCCACACTGGCCTCATGCTTTGTTCAGAACATGGTCCCCATCAGAAAGCACTCCCTCATCCTCCCATGAGGATGCTTGGCAAGCCTCCCATATCTGCACCCACTCTGCCTCCCTCCCGCTCAATGCACGGAGGAAGGTCACTGCTCTGCCCAGGGCTACCCACGCCCCCCACCCCACAAGCAGGGACTGGATCTCTCACCTGTTCAAGTATCCAGGGGTCCCCTCTTTCTGTATCACATCTTCCCCCTCCCCACCATGTCATCCATGGCAGAAGGCATACCTGCTCCAGGGTCTCCTGTAACAAACATCCAATTCCAACCATCTCCCTGCCTGTCCCCAGCTCCCAGCCCATTTTCCTGCTCCCCTTCACTGCAGAACATGTTGGAAGGATGGCCTGCAGTTCCTGTCTCCTCTTTCTCACTGGGTGTTCTGGCCCTGCAGCTGGAGCTGTGCATATGCAACCCCAGCTCGGAGCTGGTGGGCTCTGGAGCATGGCCAGTGCTCAAGAGGAAGAGGGGAGGGCAGCTCTGACGGAGAGGAGAAGACCCTAAGAGAGGAGGGCCTCAGAGGTCACAGAAAGAAGGGAGCTGTTTCCCGCAGCAGTCTTCAGATTTGTGTTGTAGAGAGGATACTCTGGTAGCACTGGGTGGGGTGGGCTGGAGGTCAAGAGAGGTGACAATTAGGAGGGGACATCAAAGTGATCCAGCTGAGAAATCCAGAAGGCCTGAATTAGGCAGCCAGTGGAGAGGGAGAAGGATGAATTCTGAAGACAGAGTGAGAATGTAGAATCATCAGCAGGACTAATGGGCCCGTCAACATTTCCAGCATCAGGAAAGATCAGGACTGACCTTCTCTGGCTAGAACAGAGGCAGAGTTGAGTTCCCCCGACGGCTCCTTTATCTCCAGGTACTTTCTCATCAGGAAACAGACCAGACTGAGTGACTCTCTGTTTGGTGACTATAGCTCTGTCAGTAAAGCATCTGCCTACAATGCAGGAGACCTGGGTTCAACTCCTTGGTCAGGAAGATCCCCTGGAGAAGGAAGTGGCAACCCACTCCAGTGTTCTTGCCTGGAGAATCCCATGGACAGAGGAGCCTGGCGAGCACAGTTCGTGGGATCACAGGAGTCAGACAGAACTTGGCACTCTTTCTTCCTTTCCTTTTTTCTCCTGCACCAGCTGTGATCACTGCGCGGCCAGGGGCTTCTCACCATTGCCCTTCAAGCTCCTGCACCCTGCCCTTCACTGCTAGCACATGCTGGGTGCTCAACACAGCCAGGGAAACGGGATGACACAGAAGGGAGAATGGGCTGGGGAGGAACAAAGGGCTGTGGGGGTGTCGATGCCTGCCTCGGAGCCTGAATGTCATCCTAAATAGGTACCAGGGAGACTCAGAGGGTTTTAAGTACAGAAGTGACAGGGCCAGCTCTGTGAGGGACATAAACCCATCTGACAGCTGTGGACAATGAATTCAAATTCATTGTCAAGACTAGAGGCTGAAGTCAGTGCTGAAATCCCAGGCAAGGGAGGATGAGGCCTGATCTTGGGAAAGGAGACAGAATAGAGAAGAAGGCCTGGCTTTAGAAATACCAAGGATGTCAGATTGGTAAGGCAGAGGGATAAACTTGGAATATGGTTCATTGGTTGGTAGCTTAAGCAGCTGGGTAGATGGTGTCAATTGCTAGGATGGGGCAATGGCAGGGGGTGCTGTAATGAACCTCACTTTGGACATGTTGAGTTGAAGGTTAACTGTGGCCCATTTGGGGAGAAACGCACTAGACTGGAGGGTGGAGACGTGAGTATGATACCCAGGGTGGGACCCAGGACTAAAGAGAGAGGTTTGGGAGCCACGAGCAGGGAAGGATGGCGACCACGATGACAGGATGACCAGGGAGTCATCTAGGTGAGTCATGACCAGTGGAAGGAGCAGCAGCTCCAGGACAGAGCCATGGGGAGTGCCCAGCTTTGAGGACTGGCAGGGGGAAAGGATCTGACAAAGAAACAGAGGAGAAAAGGAAACCAGGGAGGAAACGTAGCCCAGATGTGGTAGCCCAGGTACCAGGAATAGGGTTCAGGAAGGAACAGTGTGTGGTCAGTGGGGTCAACATCAATGGCAAGAACTTCCCTGGTGGCCCAGAAGTTAAGAAATCACCCACCAATCCCAGAGACACAGGTTCAATCCCTGGTCCGGAAAAACTCCACATACTGTGGAGCAACTAAGCCCATGCACCACAACTCTGAGTCCACGTGCTCTACAGGCCATGTTCTGCAACGAAGAAGCCACTGCAATGCGAAGTTGGCACTCTGCAATAAACAGTAGCTGCTGCTCATCTCAACTAGAGAACACCCATTAACAGCAACAAAGACTGTTAAAAAAAAATAAATGAATTTTTAAATATATCAATGGTAAATAAAGAAGAACCAGAACCTTCCACTGAATTTGGCAGTATGGTGGTTCCTGGTGACCTTTGCCAGAGCACTTTCCATCAAGTGATGATGTGGAAGGAGTCACACAGCTCTGGGCTGAGGTATGAGTCAGGAATAAGAACGTAGAAGCAGCTTGATTAGTCAGTCAATGGCTTGGCCTTCTTCCAAAAAGAAGCAACATCTCAGCTGTAAAATAGAGAAGACAATGGATCAGAAGATGAAACATAAAGAACTTAGAACTGTGCCAAGTGCGCTGTGCTGCTCAATACAGGTTCAGTGCAATTGTTTCTTCTCTCAGTAGGAGGAGAGTCAACACAGCTAGTGAAATAGAAAATGGAGAATCATGTGCAGCTGCAGACAAAAAAGAAATAAAAGCAGAAACTTGAACAGATGCTCGTATACTCAGGTCCGTAGTAGCATTACTCACAGTAGCCAAAAGACGGAAGTGTCCATCAGTGGATGGATGGATGGATAAAGGAAATGTGATATACCCACACAATGGCATATTATTCAGCGTTAATACAGAAGGAAATTCTGACTCTTGATTACATAGATACTACAGTTGTGACATTACTCTAAGTGAAACAAGTTGGCCCCAAAAGAGCAAATGTTGTATGATTCCATTGATACGAGGTACCTAGAGTAGTCAGATTCATAGACAGGAAAAAGAATGCTGGTGGCCAGGGTCAGGGGAGAATGGGGATTGAGGAGTTATTGTTTAATGATTATGGGTTTCAGTTTACGAACATGAAAAGAATTCAGGAGATGGATGGTGGTGATGGTTGTACCAAGTATAAATGTACTTAATGCCACTGAACTGTGTGCTTTAAAATGGTTTAAATGGTAAATTTTATGTTGTGTCTATTTTACCATATTTTTTTTAATGTACAGAAAGACAGAAAATAGATACTACAGTGTGGGCTAATAAAATTACTAGAACTGAATATTTCTTTAAGTTCTGAGCTTCCTAGTAACCAAGACTTAAAGGGAAACTTTTACATCTTGATGTTTAATGAATGAAAAAATATTACAGATTTTTTATTGAAAAATATTTCAGGAGATATCAAATCCGCCCACTCCCATCTCTGGCCAGGGCTGGTGATAACAGACATGTGCCTTGAAAATTCTTACCAGAGGCATTCACAGAATAAAGGACAATTTATTCTACAAAGGTAGAAGACTAACACTGTACACGGACATGTTCACTACATAACTACTTGCGGCGGTGATTCTTGAAGAAATGTAAGAGAAAAATCAATAAAACCTAACTCCGGAAAGCCTTTCTGGGGGGAGTGAAGTTAATAAGGTCTATAAGATCTCCAGTGTGGGATTTAGAATTCCCCAAAAAATGTGTTCACTCAGTGCCCCTAGAATTTCCAGAAGCAGGCATCCAGGAGGCAGCTGGCAATTTGCTCCCAAGCTCCGGGGAGAGGTCTGGTTACTGGTGGGAGTCTGCATGCCACCAACACAGAGATGGTGTTCAAAGTCATGGGCAAGACTGCAGTGGGCAGAATGGGGGTAGAGTCCCAGGAAACACTACCTCACAAATACCTCCATTTCCCCAGGGCCCAGCCAAGTGCTAGAGCAGAAGGCAGCAGTTTGGTGCAGAACAAGGGCAAGAGATCACGACCTCTGACTCTTGGTCATTGTACGCCATCATCCCAGGCCCCTCTCCTTTCAGAAGAAAGAACCTGGTGCTGGACACCAGAGGATAAGAAGCTCATGTTCTCACTTGCAGCCTTACAGCCTTGGACAACTTACCTGAGAAGACGGTATCGACACTCAAGCATGCCGTATCTGATGAGAGTGTGGATGCTTCGGATGGAGAGGCCCAGGGGTCAGCTGCACGTAGGGGTCCAAAACCCCTGATGGGTCTAGGGAAAAGAGAGAAATTTGGTCATCAAATTCAGCATATAGGTAGAAGAGGAAACAAACATGGGTCCCTTTCAAAGCGTTCAAGCATTAGTAACTTGAACAATGATGTGATGATTGGGCATTAGGAAGGAGCTGGGGAAGGTCTGAGAAGACTGGGGGTCTCTACACGTGTCAGAATTTGAGCACACCCAGCTCCTCAAGCCCACGTGAGTGGGACCCTCAGTGTGCATGGCTCAGGCCTCTTGACACAGGAGAGTCTGCAGAGAGGGGCCCCGCGATAGGTTGGATGGGCTTCCTTGCCGGACGTTTTCAGACACATCATCTCTTAAAGCCACAGCCCGGATGACTGTGCTCAGCAATCATGTGTTTAAAAAGCAATAAGACTAAACACTTTTCCGTTTCCCCTTTGAGAGACCATGTATGATAAATGATAGGCAATTTCATGGTTGGAGTTTCAATTTCCGAAAATATTAGTGCTATTCCCCAAGCTCCACTTCAGAGATAAATTCTTTTTGGCAGCCTCCTCTGTTGTCTCCTAATTCCCTGATTCTGAATATATTTGGAGGTCTGGTGTGAATTTCATCAGCTCATCCCCAGCGTCCCCCTGTCTGGGCTGCATTGGAAAGGGTATTACCCATCTGCCACTCTTCCAGGTTCTTTCAGCATTGGCTTCAAGTCAGAGGTGTTTATTAAGCACCTATGTCTTCCCAGCTAAGTCTGCTAAGTGTCATTATGGTGGGTGTAAGGGAGCTTTTGATATCAACATAATCAATCCTTTGATCCACAAACTTTGGTTACGTATCTAGTCCCTTCAAACTCCAAGCAATAGTAACTCTACAGTAACTGATACCTCATGTTTGTTTCACATGGTTTGTTTGTTCCCCACTGTTGGGGAAACTGAGGCTCAACGCTAACCTAGTAGAGTTGGGATGGACTGGTGGAAGAGAGCAAGCATTTACTGAACACCTATGATGGGTCAGGTGCAGGGCTGAATGCTTACCCATCCCTCTGCACAGGAGTATAGGCTATCCATCCTCATAAAACTCAAGGTGAGGGTGATTATCCCGATTTCACTGAAATGGGAACTGAGAATCAGAAAGGCTAATCAATTTACCCAAGAATTCTCATCCATAGGACCACACTGCCTCTCCTGGTGTCCGCGGGATAGATGGTGTCCCAATAATCATTGCCAAACTATGGGAGTTCTCTTGTTGGAAAACATCAAAGTACCAGATCACGTCATGGGAGGAGACTACCCCGCCTCTGGGTTAGCCCCTTTATCTCACATTACTCAGCACGCTCCGCCTGCCCCAAGCCTCGGGCCCCTCTTAAGTTTCCCAGGCTGGTGTCCTCAGCATATCACTGCCCCCCAGGACCATGCCCTCCTTTCTCTTGTGTCAGCATCCTCTGAACCTTCTCCATCACGGGTCAGCTTAGATCCCTATGGCCATCTCTCCCCTCTTTTCCATTCACTCACCCCTGAGAGGGACTAGTTCATGCCTGGGATGATATTTTCTTCTCTTATCATCTCATAGATCCCTATCAAAATATTGAGCACAGAGCAGGTATTCTAGAAATCTCGAGGGAGCACTGGGGTAAAATGAAATGGAATAGGTCAAAATGAGGTGGAAAGTCTCAGACTAGAGCAAAGGGAATGAATTGGAACAGAATGTAATGGAATAGAATGAAAAAGAATAGGATGGCACAGGTGAAAAC
This sequence comes from Cervus elaphus, assembly GCF_910594005.1. Classification (NCBI taxonomy): domain Eukaryota; kingdom Metazoa; phylum Chordata; class Mammalia; order Artiodactyla; family Cervidae; genus Cervus; species Cervus elaphus. The sequence continues at coordinate 83,619,800 of NC_057826.1, forward strand.
AAGGAGAAAAAACAAAACTATGGACTAGAACAGTATGGAACAGAATGAAAGAAGGTTGGACTAGACTATGACAGGCTGGGACAGAAGAGGCCAGCGTGAAACAGAAGAGAAGCAGGTGAAACAGACCAGACCAGAAGAGAACAGGATAGAAGCAGATGGGACAGATTAGACCAGGTCAGAACAGAATGGAACAGAGAGGCCAGTCCAGGTTGCAACAGAGTAATATAGAAGAGGATTCAACAATAGTATGTAAGACACCAGAACAAGTCTGAACAGAAGAGAGTACCACAGAATAACCGGACTGGGGCTAACTAAATGTTATATAACTGGATAAAATAAAATTCACTCTATTCACTCGATAAATATTTATGGGGTGCTAATCCTCGCTAGGTGAGAAAAGAATAGACATAGTCCCATCCCTTGTAGATCATACTGTCTGATGAAAGAGACCCCAAAAAAGACATAAGTAAGCATTAACAAATACACGATTACAAAATATAAGTGTGTGTGAACTACCACGAAAGAATGGACAGGTGGCCATGATTAATGACAACAGGATAGGACTTCCCTGGTGGTCTGGTGGCTAAGAATCTGCCTGTCCATGCAGGGTCATGGGTTCAATCCCTGGTCTAGAATGATTCTACATGCCATGGGTCAACTAAGCTTGTGCACTGGATAGCCCGTGCTCTGCTACAAGAGAAGCCACCGCACTGAGAAGCCTGCACGCTACAGTGAAGACCGAGCACGGCCAAAAATAAAATTTTTTTAATAAAAAAAGAATAATAAGGTCGAAGAGAAAGAATAACAGGAGGGGTGTCATAATATTCGTAATAAGGAGGTCAGGAAAGCTAAGACCTAAAACTTGAGGAGGAGTCAGAAGACAACTGAAGGAGCAGGGAAGAGCATCCCAGGCAAAGGGAACAGCATGTACGGAAGCCCTGAGGTGAGAGAGTGTTTCGCCTGTTCCGAAAGCTTAAAGATTATCAGGGTGAACCAAGCTCATGGAGCAAGTCCTAGACTGACAGGGGAGGAACAAGAGAGGCAGGCAGGGGCCCGACACCAGAGGGCCTGGTGCGAGTTTGGAGTTCCATCTAAGCGTAATGAGAAGCAACTGAAGGGAGCACCAGTGACTACAGAGTGTTTCCTGCTTCCTCCTCGTCTGGGTAAGGGAGTGAATGAGGGCAGGGAGGCCATTTAGCCGTCTACTGCAGCCGACCAGGTAGTGATGTCAGTGGCTCCAGAAGGGAAGAGATGCAGGAAGTGATGCAGCCAACTGGGGAAATATTTGTAAACACAGCCAAGGAATTTGCCAATGTTTTGGATGATAAGCTGGCAGAAAGGACAATCTGAAGGTGCTTCAGCGTGAGGGGGGGGGGGGGTGTGGCGGTGGTTTATTACCTGAGATGATGCTAAGGAGAGGTGGTTTAAGGAGGAAAATCAAGTTCTCGTTCAAATCCTAAGGCTCAGATGCTTAGGTTGGGCCCAAATAGAGATGTTAAGCAGATTCGGAGATAGAAGCCTGGAGCTCTGAGCTGGAGGTCTAAATTGAGGAGTTGTCAGCATATAAATACTGTGCGTGCTTTGGGACTGGATGAATCATATATGCAGTCGTGCAATGCAGAACTTCATCAAAGCGTGTTCCATGGACTACTTGCATCGTAATCTCTTGGGGTACCAGTTGAACATGCATATTTCTAGGCCTCCAGGCCACTAAAATGGATCTCCAAGGATGGGGCTCAGGAGTCTGCATGGTTAGCGATCACCCTGGAGTGTTTGGATGGCGTCTAACACATGTGAAACACTGGTCTGGGAGAGGAGTGGAGGGCAGAGCCCCATTACTGAGACAGGAGTACATTTGCACATCAAGAAGGCGAAGCCAGCAAAGGAGACAGAGGATAGCCAGAGAAATAGGAGGAAAGGCAGGAGCGGGTGGTGTCTCAGAGGCCAAGAGAGGAGGGGGTGTCAGGACCTCGTGATCAACAGAGCCTGAGCAGGCTCTGCTGAGTAGGATGAGCCCAGGAGAGTGACCGTGGGATGTGGTAATGCACACATCTCTGGTGGTGGGAGGGGTACCGGGCCACACCAGAGTGGACTGGACACGAAGAAGACACTCCAACAACAAACTGGGAGCATGGAATGCATAACAAGCAAGATCTAGTATCCAAGTCAATGGAACATTTGAGGACAGACCCTAAAGTTCATTTCACACAGGTGATTTTGTCCTCTCTGGTCACAGCTTCTGGAGTCTTCTGGCTTAGGGGAGTAGACATGCTAACACATATCAGGAGGGCTTCTTTCCCACCTCTTTCCCACTGGGCTCAGCATCCTCAGGTGCCCCGCTCCTCCTAAGAGACCACACAGTGCAGAACTTCCTTTAGGTCCCATCTCTCTCCCTAAGCATGCTCCCTCAGGTGCCTCTCCCCTCCTCTTTAGAGCACTCTACAGGCTGCAGCCATCTGTATAGATGCTAAGGGCCCACTGTGATCTGTATTCTTGGGCCCCACCTCCCAGGAGTGAATGGCTAAGGCTGCACACAGCAGGTTGGCAAGGCAGCCACTGTTTGGCAAGAGAGCCTTCCTGGCATCGCACAGATCTCCTTGACCACCCCCTAAGCAGCTGCCCAATCCACCTAGAACCCTGATGCTCAATAAGTGATGAAACAGGCAAACTTTTAAAAGATACGTTCAACTGCATATTAGACTTTCATGTTCACAAAACAGAAACCAAAAACCCATTGCTTTCATAACACAAACCTCAAAAAGAAAAAAGAAAAAAAAGCAAGTCAAGAGCATTTTCTTGTTGATGAAACAAAGGAGATTTTCAATGAGGATCAATCCCTGGGGGATTCTTCAGATCCAAAGTTGGGAAGGGGGTGTTTATGTTTTTCAAAAGGTTAAATAATATTAGGAGGTAGTGGCAGGAGCAAAGCCCACCCTTGCTTCCCCTACGTGGGAGTTTCTTTCCCATGTTACAAGTATGCCTCCCCAGCTTACGCCCCCAAGGGGCCACACACACCTCAGAAGACCCAAAAAGCCCCTGCCATCCATCTGGAGGCAAATTCCTGGCAAGGAGCAGCATGGAGAGACTTCACAGCCCTCCCTGAACCTCTCCAGAAGAATCTGTGGCAGCAGAGGGATTTTCCCCAGGAGAGCGAATGACAACACAGCGCCTGTTTGTTTTTGATGCAGCAAGGAGCCAGGAACATCTGCTCCAAGAAGCCACTTGAAAGATAATCAGGCAGCGATGTTGGCAAAACAGCTGTGTGGCAGGCAGGGAAGGGGGTGGCGGGGAGCTGGGAGGGTGGGGGAATGGGAGGAGGGAAGTTAAGCTCTGAGTTAGGAGCAACCGCCTGGGAACTCAGTCTGGGAAGTCCCCCACCCCGGCCCACCCCCACGGAGCTTGGAGGGAGCTCCTGCTTAGCTGAGAGCAGCTCACGTGGGGAATCCACTTTGCTAAGATCCCTAATTGTCCTCATGGAGAAATGCTGGGTCTATTTTGCATTTCCTGCAGGGCTCAACTCAATTTTTAGGACAGGAGTGAAAATGTTGTACTTGTCCTAAACCCATGATCCAGGAAAACAGCAAGGTCAAAGAAATCCCCGCCCCCTCCACCTGCCCATCTCTTTGTGTTTTGGAAAAGATAGTTCATCACCATCCTTCCCCCTGTGACTCAGATAGGACTTATAATGTCCCCCTGTTTATTCATTACAGAGCAGACACAGACTCCAAATTCCAATCCCTTTCTTATAAAGATAGGTGAACTGTTTTGTCCCCACTAGTCAAATGGAACAAGATGCTTGTTAACCAAACGAGTTAAGCTTCTCTCCTTCATCCAGGCTCCTGTACTTGAAGCCACCTTCAGCCTGAGCCAGAGAACACCCCCTCTTTAACAGCGCCTCTAAAGAACAGGCTGGCCTCGGGGTAAAACATCCTCTGATCAATTGTCCCTTTGAAGAGGATGATGCAAGGGGGACAGGTCACTCTTGTCATTTCTGGGTCAGTCCATCACTCACACACACAGTACTGATTACATTAATCAAAAGCATGTGTGTGTCCTGTCTTAGTGTGACTCCTCCCAGAAGAAGACCCTGAGACAAGGATTTGAGGAAAAGTAGTTCATTTGAGGGGGCTTCTCTGGTGGCTCAGACAGTAAAGAATCTGTCTGCAAGGTGAGCAACTTGAGTTCAATCCCTGGTTCAGGAAGCTCCCCTGGAGAAGGGCATGGCAATCCACTCCAGTATTCTTGCCTGGAGAATTCCATGAACAGAGGAGCCTGGTGGGCTGCAGTCCAAGGGGTCACAAAGAGTCGGACATGACTGAGTGATGTAACCGCAGGAAGCACTGAGAAGGCAGTGTAGGAGGTGGGCAGGGAAGGGAAGGTGACCAGTGCAAGCTGTGTTAATGGGCAAGTGGCTGCTGTGAGTAGGCAGTGGCTCATTTGGGAGGTAGTCAGTCAACTCCTACTTGTCCAAAATCTGCCTATAACTCAAAGTCCTCAAGCTTTCCTTCCTGTGTGGAATTTCTCCCCACGGATGTCCCAGCATGTAGGAAAAGGAAGCGTCATTTAGGACTCTGGTTTTCCCCATGGACATCCTGGACTCTAGGAGATACTTCAATGGCTACTAAGGCCCAGGAACTAGTGGTCAGGCAGCAATCTCCACCCACACTTCAATTGAAACATCTCCATTGTTCTCCTTGAAGTATTAGGCTTCCACTTACAATATTTTTGGAAGGATTCAGCAGCTTAAAAGAAAAGTTCAAGTATACTTCTAGTTCCAGAAGATGAACCAGACGTGCTTTCCCCTATTCCTCGTGCTAAGTTGAGCTGCATCCCTGGACATTACATATGAAACCATCACAGGCAGACTCTGAGAGGTGGATAGACCAAAGCAGATCAACTAGGGATATCATGACCCCAGGAACTACACACGGATGATTTCTTTGCATTTTTGTTATGTTTCATACATCCCAGACTTGGAGCTGAAGAAACCAACAACCCAGAAACTCCAGTGACCAGAGATTAAAAGAAAGTCCCAACAAAATCTTGTTCTCTTGTGAAAGGACAAGTAAAAGGGCAGCCTGAAAGTGAAAGTGTTAGTCACTTAGTCGTGTCCGACTCTGAGACCCCATAGACTGCAGCCTGCCAGACTCCTCTGTCCATGGGATTTTCCAAGCAAGAATACTGGAGTGGGCTGTCATTCCCTTCTCCAGGGGATCTTTCTGACCCAGGGATCAAACCCAGGTCTCCTGCATTATAGGCGGATTCTTTATCTTCTGAGCCACCAGGGAAGCCCCAAAGGGGCAGCCTAGAAAGACAGAAAACAGTTAAACAATAGCTATTCTACTCTAGCCAAATACCACAGAATAAAAAAAAACCAAAACTGTGGCCCCCCTCCCTACCCATGCTAGCAAAGGTCAAGTGGGGAACTTAGACTTCCACCCTACTTGATAGTAACAAGGCATTCCCTCTTATCGCCCCACTGGAATGTGGTATTAAAGAAGGTCTAGTGGAAAGCCAGTCTGGATAACACGGCCACCTACAACTCAGTAGCAATGGAGACTGCCAGAAATCCTAACCCCACCCATGGATGATGGAGATCCCCCTCACATATCAACGGGAGCTGAGTGCAGAACCTGGACTTCTACCCCACTATTCAGGGCAGGTGTCTTCCCACCCTGCCCTGGCTGGAGTGGTGTACAAACATTCAGCCAAACCAGAGGGCTTCAAGTAGGATCCAGAGTCTCATAACATAATACAAAAATATCCAGATTTTAATAAAAACTTACTCATCATACCAAAAATGATCTCATGTTTAATGGAAAAAACAATCAATAGATGCCAACACCAAGATGACAAAGATGTGAGAATTATCTGTGACAAAGATTTGAAGGCAATTATGATAAAATGCTTCAATGAGAGATTATGAACATGCCTGAAACACATAAAAAAATATACTTAGGCTTCCCCTGTGGCTCAGTACTAAAGAATCAGCCTGCCAATGCAGGAAACACAGGTTCAATCCGTGATCTGGAAAGATCCCACATGCCGCAGAGCAACTAAGCCCACGTGCCATAACTACTGAATCCTATGCACCCTAGAGTCAGTACTCTGCAACAAGAGAAGCTTACAATGAGAGGTTTGGCAGCTAGAGAGTACTCCCTACTCACTGCAGCTACAAAAAAGCCTGTGCAGCAAGGAAGACCTAGCAGAGCCAAAAATAAATAAAATTATTATTTTTTAAATAGCCTCAGTAAAGAAATAGAGACATAAAGGAGAAATTAAATTTTAGAACTAAAAAATACAATAACCAAAGTTTAAAATTCAGTGAATGGGTTCTACAGCAGGGTGGAGGGAATGGAGAAAAGAATTGATGAACTGGAAGACAGAATAATACACACAACCTGAAAAGCAAAGAGAATATAGACTAAATGAATAAACACAGCCTTGGAGATCTGTGGGACTATAACAGAATATCTAATTTCATGGCCCTGGAGTTTCAGAAGGAAGAGATAGAGGGCAGGATTGAAAAAGCTTAGAAGAAATGATGCCTGAAAACTTCCCAAATCTTAGTGAGCCCTAAATGGGACAAAGTCAAAGAAGCCTATGCCAAGACTCTGGAAAGTAAAAACAAAATCTCAAAAGCAGTCAGAGAAAAATGACACTTCAGCTTCATAGGAAAAACTACTTAAACAACATATTTCTCATCAGAAACCACAGAAGGCAGAAAAAGTGGCACAACGTTCTTCAAGTGCTGAAGGAAAAAAAAAAAAAGACCAACGCAGAATCCTATATTCAGCAGAAATATCCTTAGAAAATGAAGATGTATAGTGATCAAGGAAAATAAAGGGAATTTGTTTGCAACACGCCTACTCAAAAGAAAGGAAAAGAAGGAAGGAAGAAAGAAAGAAATTTTTCTAAGTCCAAAGGAGACAATAAAAGAAGGAAACTTGGATCATTGGGAAGGAATAAAGAACACTGAACATAAGTGTGGGTAAAAAAACAAAAAAAATGGCTTTCCTTCTGTTACCAAATATTCTAAATTACATTTGTCAGAGAAACAATTATAACACTATTTGATGTGGTTTTAAATGATAGGAGAGGAAACAAAACAATGTAAAATAGGGGAGAGTAAAAAGACGTAAAAGGAGGTAAACTTTCCACTTCACTGGATGAGAAAAATGATGACACCAATAGATTATGATATGTTATGTATATAATGTAATACTGAAAGCAACCACTAAAATGCTAAACAAAGAGATCTGATCAAGATACTATAGATAAACCAAAACACAATTCTAAGAAATGTTCAAATAACTCATAGAAAGTCAGGGAAAAGAAAACTGACAGACAAGAAACAGAAACTATAAAACAAATTTAAACCTTGAAATATCAATAATTAAATATAAATGTTCTAAATATACCAATTAAAGGACAGAGATTGGCAGAGTGAATTAAACAGCATGACCCAACCAAATGCTACCAAAGCACACTCACTTCAAATAAAACATAGGCAGGATGAAACTAAAAGAAAGAAGAGAGACATCATGCAAACATTAATCAAAATATAGTAGGAGTGGCTATATTAATAATCAGATAAAGTAGACTTTGGGGTTACTTAGTGGCTCAGTGGTAAAGAATCCCCCTGCAATGCAGGAGATGCAAGTTCAATCCCTGGGTCAGAAAGATCCCCTGGAGAAGGAAATGGCAACCCACTCTGGTATCCTTGCCTGGGAAATCCCATGGACAGAGGAGTCTGGCAGGCTATAGTCCATGGGGTTGCAAGCGTCAGACATAACTTGGCGGCTAAACCACCACCACCACCAAAGTAGACTTCAGAGCAAAAATAAATTACCAGAGACAAGAGAAGAACATTATAAAACCAACAAGACATAGAAATCCTAAATGTGAATTCACCGAAAACCAGTGATGCAAACTATGTGAAGCAAAAGCTGATAGAACTAAAAGGTAAAAATAGTCAAATCCACAATTGTAATAAAAGACTTAAATACCTCCTCTCAATAATATATATTAATTATATACAGAAAACAAGCAAGAATATAGAATTCAACACTGTCAACCAACAGGTTCTCATCAACCTTTATAGAACACTCCACTCAACAGCAGACTATGTGTTATTTTCAAGTTGCCCACAGAACATATACCAAGATAGTCTATATCCTGGGCTAAAAAAATAAACCTCAAAAGTAAAACAACTGAGAGCATACACGGTGTGTTCTCCAATTATAATGAAACCAAACTAAACATCAGTAACAGAAAAATAACAAGAAAATCTCCAAACATCTAGAAACGAAGGAAGCCCCTTTTAAATAGCCCATAAGTCAAAGAGGAAGTCTCAAAGGAGATTTCAAGATACATGGGACTCAATGAAAATGAAAATATAACATATCAAAATTGGGGGGGGGGACAGCTAAAGCCATACCAAAAGGTCAATTTGTAGCACTAAGTGCTGTCATTCGAAATGAGGAAAAGTCTCAAATCAATAATCTAAGTTCCCACCTCAAGAACCTCAAAAAAGAAGAGTAAAGTAAACCCAAAGCAAGTAGAAGGAAGGAAAGCATAAATATGAGTAAATTTGATGAAACTGACAACAGAAAAAAATTGAGAAAATGAACAAAGAGCTGGTTCTTTGAAAAGATCAATAGAATTTACTATTTCTAGAAAAACTCACAAAGAAAAAGAGAAAACACCAATTACCAAAATCAGAAATGAAATGAAGAGATATTACTACAGACCTACAGACATGAAAAGCATAAAGAGAATACTACAATGAATCTATGTAAATAAATTTGCTAACTTAGATGAAATAGACCAACTCCTTAAAAAATACAAACTACCACAATCCACCTAATATTAAATAAATCATTTGAATAGTGAATCTAAAACTATTCAAGGAAAATGAATCTATAATTTATTTTTAATTCCCAAGAAAAAAAAATCTCCAGACTCAAATGGATTCACAAGAGAATTCTGCCAAATGGTTAAAGAAGAATTAACACCAATTCTACACAATCTCTTCCATAAAGAGGAAGATTCAACAAACTTTCAATTCTTCCAAACTGGTATATACGTTTAGTGTACTTCCTATCAAAATCTCTAGAGAAGGAAATGGCAACCTATTCCAGTATTCTTGCCTGGAGAATCCCATGGACAGAGGAGCTTGGCAGGCTACAGTCCATGGGGTTGCAAGAGTAGGACATGACTTAGTGAAAAAAAAATCTCAGAAAGATTTTTTTGTAGACAAGATTATTCTAAAATGTATATGAAAAGGCAAGGAACTAACATAGCTAAAACAGTTTTGAGAAAGAAGAATAAAGTGGGAGGAATCAATCTACCAGATTTCAGACTTCTATAGCCACTGTAATCAAGGCTATATAATAAGGGCAGAAGGATAGGAATATTGGATCAATAGAACAAAACAGAGAACTGAGAAATACATCTACACAAATATGCCAAAGTGATTTTGACAAAGATGAAAAAGCAATTTGAAGGAATAAAGACAGCCTTTTCAACAAATGGTGCGGGAGCAATTGGATATCCGGAGGCTTACTGGGTCAGCTTCCAGACTTGCCTGTGTTCTTAGAGAATCTAGATAATGGGTGAAATAAACGGAACATGATAAGAAGCCCAAGTGTATAAATTGCTCTATAGAATTAAAGGGATTGAGGGAAGGAGAGGAGGAAGAAGAGAAACAGAAAAGCTGGGCATTAAAAAGAGTGTTGGTGGGACATTGAGGAGCTGAGGATGTTACAGGGCTGAGAAGACTGGAAGAGTGGCAATGGGATTTTAAGATGGGTCATCATATAGATCTCCTTGAATGCCTTATGAGAAATCCAATCTCGATTGGAATTGCTTTTATTTTTGTTTTTCTGGACTATTTTCTTTGAATTAATATCATGCTGATCCTGGGCACTGTGGGACCCCACCTAAAAATAGCGCCACACATCCTGCCCACCTCCTCCTCCCTTCTGCTCTGTGCTACAGCTGAGTCAAGGAGCCATCCACAACATGGACAATACCGCTCCAGGCTTGACCTAGACCCTCAGAACCATCTACCTGCAAATCACGCTCCCATTCAGACCTTTACAGCCCACAAGGTGGCACAAATTTTAGGGGCTGAAAAGTAAGATGACAAGAGGGTATCTTAGGAAGGCCAGTTTTGGATAGTGATGTGATGACTAGAGAGAGCTACCACTGGGGACAAATTGTCATTTAGCACAGTGTCTGGGGCAGAGTGTAATCCAGTAAATATTTGACTGATGGCTTCCCTGGTGGCTCAGTTGGTAAAGAGTCTGCCTCCAATGTGGGAGACCCAGGTTTGATCCCTGGGTGGGGAAGATCCCCTGAAGAAGGAAATGACAATCCCCTCCAGTATTCTTGCCTGGAGAATTCCATGGACAGAGAAGCCTGGTGGGTTACAGTCCATGGGGTCACAAAGAATCAGACATGACTGCATGACTAACACTTTCCCTTTCTGACCCAATCAATCACATTACTGATGGGGGTTAGAATTAAAGCAACAAAAACAGAAGAATTGACAGAGCTTGGGACCCTTGAAAAGAGTGATGGGACAAGATGACCATGAGATCTGGGGCCCTGGAGACTGGTGAGGCCTTTCATTGTAATAAAGAAGCCAGGGGGAGACCAAAGTGGACAGGTGACCACAGTTTGGTGCCCTCTGAGCTGTGGTGCTGTTGGGTTGCCTGAGTAAAGCTGTCCAGTGGGCAGATGGACATGGGGTTCCGGGGTCCAAGAAGCAGTCTTAGAAATCTTTCCTATCAAGGTGACCTCTGGAGCAATCAAGGCAGATGGCCAAAACTCCCGGCAGACCACAGATTCCCCATTTGCTAGTCCTGGACCCATGTCCTTCCAGCAACCACACCTCCTTACCCAACCCCTTTACCCCCCACTCCCCAGGGAACAAGGCCCCCACTAAAGCCAGATAAAGAGGTTCCCCATGCTATCTGTGCTAACTCCAAAGCTGGCATGCCTAGGTTGCTTTCCAACTCTCTCCTGCTTCTTTTCCTTTGCATCTCTTTCTGCCTCTCTTTTCTCACCCTTTCTCCATCTCTCTGTCTCTGCCTTCCTCTCATATGCTCTCTCTCTCTATGCTCACTCGAACTCACAAGCCCGTATGAATTTTTAAGAGACCAAGATCTCAGGGACACTCATGGAAAGGGCTCCAGCCGACTGGCATCAGCGTTCCTCCTTAGCCACCTTCAGTGGGTGATATATTACAGAAATACATTAAGGAGCCGTCCCGCTGACAGCAAGCTAAGGTACTATGTCAAGGTACCAGCCCTGGGATGATGAACGCCCCCCATAGATCAGGACACCATCACTCTGATTACACTTCAGCACTGCGTGTCAGAGTGCTGCGGGGGCATGATAGACGGTGGGGATCCATCACCAGCTGATGGCCCATTCCCAACACAACACTCATATCCAGGAGATGATTTAAGAGCAGAGCTGGGACCCCTCCAAAGATGCACACACAGCAAAAGTAGACTTTTTCCTTTCTAGTAAAGGGAGAAGTTTGAGGAGAGAAACACTTTTAGAGTATGGCTTCAAGGTCAAGGTTTTGTAATTCAGACAATCCTGGGTTTAAATTCTGTGCACAGTCGCTCAGTCATATCTGACCCTCTGTGGCACCATGGACTGTAGCCTGCCAGTCTCCTCTGTCCATGAAATTTTCCAGGCATGAATACTGGAGTGGATTACCATTTCCTCCTCCAGTGTATCTTCCCGACCCAGAGATCAAAATTGTGTCTCTTGGATCTCATTTGCAGGTGGATTCTTTACCGCTAGCACCACCTGAGAAGCCCCGGGTTTAAATTCTAGTTCCTCTATTTAAAAGTTATGTGACATGTGGACAAAATTTCATCTGTCTGAAATCATTGCCTTGTATGAAAAATGGGGATAATCATACTAACCTTCCAGGATTAAAGTGAGGCTCAAATGAAACAACACAGGTTAAAACATACAGCACAGAGCCAGCCTCAGGGTCCTGGGACCACCACCACAACCTGGTCAGCGTGCACACGGTGGGAGCAGCAAGGCCCAGCGTGCAGCTGTTAGTGGAGACCCAGGGGGCTGCAGCCTCCTGTGCATTCTCTTCTCTTGCACGACCTTAACTTTTACCTTCTTCCCTCTTCCTTTTCTGATGGCTCCAAGGCCTGTGGGAGAGATCCTGAGGACACCCATCTTCTTTCAGGATTGCCCATCAGTTCACTTCCTCATCCATTCTTCATTCAGTTGATAGGTACTGAGTACCCACTAGGTACCAAACTCTGTTCTAGGCATGGAGGACACAGAAGCAAATGAAACAGAAGAAAACTCCTATCGTCATGTGCCAACATAATGATTGAATCCTTTGATCAGTCAATCCATCTGACTGTGGGCAGTAGCCCTGCCAGAGACCACTCCAGACCCAAATGAACTATGAGATGACTATGACTTTCAACTGTGAGGTTCAAAGAGAACTGTATCGTGGCACCTCTCCAAGGGACCATAGTCATGCCCTCATCGGGTCCCAAGGAGCTGAAGTCTAGAGGTGGATGGTGAGTTGTCTACGGTCATGCAAGGAGCATGAGGTTGAGTCAAGGCTAGAACAGAACACAATTCCAGAACTTAAAGTTGACCTGCAGATCTCAATGAACACCAACCAATTCAATTCCTCCTCTTACAGGGTAAAGGAGCCTGTTGGCTCTTGCCATTAGAGAAATCCAGCCTCCCTGGAGAGAGAGAATACAGGAGCATGAAAAATCAGAACTTATATCATGTTCTCATAGGCTATTTCATTTATCCTCACACAGCTCTCAGTCAAGCATCACGAGCCCATTTTACAGATAGGAAGGTTGAGGGCCAGAAGTTAAGTAGTAGGCCATGTTAATTCTGCCTTTCCTCCATACTACATGCAGAAGAGTAGAAAACTGAGATTCACTGTTCTTACACGTGCACATCCTTACACACACACTTTTGATTATTTTTTCATTTTTAACATTCCATTGTGAGCATATTCCCATGTTTTTAACAATTCCTTGATACATGCTTTTTAAAATGTATTCTACAACATAAATATACCCTATTTTATCAATCTCTTGTTGCCATATGCCTCAGTGACTTCCAATATTTAAGTTTGGTAAATACTGTTGTGATGGGGACTTCCCTGGTAGTCCAGTGGTTATCGCTCTGAGCTCCCAATGCAGAGGGCCCAGTTTCAATCCCTGGTCAGGGAACTAAATCCCACATGCTGCAACTAAGAGTTCACATGCTGCAAATAAGACCCCACACAGCCAAATAAATAAAATAATAACAACAATGTTGTGATGAAAGTTCTGACTCATCAGTGTTTTCTTATGATGAATTCCTAGAAATAGGACTGTTGAGTCAAAAAATAGTAAGACTGTTGAAATTCTTCCAGACTGTGACAATTTATGTTCCAGTTTCATCACATGGTCACTAATATTTATTTCATCATCATCATCATCAATCTCAACAATTGAACAGATGAAAATGGAATCTTGTTTTATTTTGCATTTTTTTGGCAAACAGTAAAATTAAGCATTTTTTTCATAATGTAAGTTATTTGTATGTATTATTCTGTGAATGTTTTTGCCAATTTTTCTACTGGGATTTTAGAGGGTTTTTTAAGACTTTGTAAGAGCTCTTTATATAAAAAGGTTGTTAACCTTTTGTCATTTTTTTCAATTTGTCACTTATGTTTTTATTTCTTAATGTCTTTTAAAATATATTTATGGGAGTTTTGTGTAGGTAATTTCCTTTGTGATTTCTTTCATTTCTTTTAAGTTTAGATAGGTGTTTCCCACTCTAAGATGATTTAAATATTCACTTCTGTTTACTTCTGTTGTGGTGGGATTCTTTGTGTTTAATGCCATAATTTATCTGAAATTTACTTGAGGAAAAGATCTAAAGTGATTGTCTCCCAAGTAGTAAATTTTCTCAACATAATTGTTCATCTAACCCTTCCCCATTGATTTGCAATGTTTCTTTTTATCTCATGTGACTTTTATACCCACAGAAAGGTTGTTTTTACAGCAACGGATTCTGTGCTGTTGATACTGGGCTCTGGAGCCAGGGCCTTGCTCTACAGTCTGCTGTACAGTGACTGCTGCAGCTTTGAAACACGTTTGAATATTGTTAAACAAACCATGTTTTCTTGCTCTTTCAAATATTTCTTAGCTATTTTTAGCTTGTTATTCTATCAGGTTCATTACCAAATTGCCAAAAGTTTCCATTGAGATTTTGATTGTAATTTTGCCTAGCTCTCATATTAGTTCAGGAAGAATGAATGTCTCCTCATTGTTCCCTTTTCTCAACCAAAAACATGTGACATTTCTCCATTTATTCAAATCTTCTCTTACACAAAACGAATCAAGTTTTGTGGCTTTCTGCATGAAAGTCCCACAGAATTCTGAGAACCATTCAAAGGCAGATGATGTTTTTGATTGCCTTTATCTTCAAACTGGTTATTGTGGGTATATAAGAAATTGATTTGTTTTTGTACATTTTAGCTTGCATATCAGGGGGGAGACTATATTCACTAGCAATGTCCTCAGTGATTATTCACAAGAAGACTAGTGACAGCAAAGAAGGGTTATGCTCCCAAGGGATTCAGTCCTCCCTTCTCTGGGGGTGTGGGGACAATCAGAAGGCACAAGAGGCCACTCCTCCAGCCATCATCAAGTCTCAGACACAGGGCAGTGGGGTCCACTGGTAGAGGAGAAAATGTAGGTGGGAGAAGAGACCACAATGATGAAAGCACCAGCTGAATGGAGAAGTGCCAGGGGATGAACTGCCACCATGAAGGTGTAGCTTCTGGAAGAGGGAAGATTGTCTAGAGAATTTCTGGAAAACATTCTGTTTATTTGGATGTGTAAGTCCTTTGGGCATAGCTAGCCCTCTTAAGAAATTCTGCAATAAAACTCTGCACGATTCTTTAAGGTTCCTACAGTCAAACTTAGGTTTCCTTCAACTATAACTGTGTTCTGAGACTGAGCCACACGGACCCTGAGTTTATTAATGTTACCATTCCTTTGGCCACTTTAGCAAACTCATAAATTTTAAAGGGATCTCTATTGATTCTCCATGTTTTCTAGATATATGATTATATACCCTAGAATCTATAATAATTTTCTCTTTTTCAATAGAGAAAAAGGTGCTTTCCACCACCAGCACCACCCCTCCCCCCCTTTATGAAATTTTGCCTTGGCTAAAAGTGCTAGGAAAATGTTTTAAACAATATTATTGATGGAGGATGTTTTTGTCTTATTCCTATCTTCAGATAGGTTTTCTTTATCATATTAGGGAGCTATCTTCTCTCCTGGCTCTTTTGAGTTGTGTACGTCTTGTGTTTTTCCCCACTGAGAAGGGATGTTTCCATGGTCATTTCAGTGGGAAGGGAAGGGAAGCAAGTCTCTGACAACTGCTGCCGCTTTGCCTCTGCGGATTACAGAGGAAGCACACGAGTGTTCTGATCCCCAGGGAGACCATGCTGGTGGACGGGAGGGAGAGGACCCCAGACAGCTGCTTCTTCGTCTCTCTGCGAAAGCACAGCCAGCCATCAGGAGGTCTTCCCTGGGGGTCCAGTGACTGGGACTCCGAGCTCCCAATTCAGGGTGCCCAGGTTCCATCCTTGATAACTGGATCCACATATTGCAAATAATCCCAACACTACCGAAAGATCCCACAGCCCTAACAAAAGACTCTGCATGCCACAGCTAAGACTCGGAACAGCCAAAATAAAAATAAATGTTAAAAAAGAAAGAAAGAGGCATTTGGAAAGGCAGTTGATTTTGTGATTAACCCTGGGAAGTTGGTGCTTCTGTGGCACTTTGATTCTGAGAGATCCAGATATGTATCCCAAGTGTTTGAGGTACATAGCCAAAGCTCTCAGGAGGATGAAGCAGATGCCAGCAGCTTTTCACCCTTCTTGATTCTCCATTTTCTCTCCTTTTCTTGTTTTCCTTTTCTCTCTTCTCTCTGTCTTCTCCATTTCCTTCCCCCATCTCCCGTCAGGCTTCCCAGGTGGCTCAGTAGTAAAGAATCCACCTGCCAATGCAGGAGACGCAGGTTCGATCCCTGGGTTGGGAAGATCTCCTGGAGGAGGAAATGGCAACCCACTCCAGTATTCCTGCCAGGGAAATCCTGTGGACAGCAGAGCCTGGAGGGTTACAGTCCATGGAGTGGCAAAGAGTTGGATACAACTGAGCATGCACGCACATACGTACCCATCTCCTCTTCCTCCTTTCCCCTCTCTTTTCCTTTTCCCTCCTCTCCCTCTTCCAGCCTCCCTTGTACCTGTATCACTTCTGCCCACTGCTTTGTCTTCCTTCTACTTCAACATCTTAACTTCTCCCTACATCACCTGTTCGTTTTCCTCCCTTCTCCCCTCTCTCTTTTTCTCTCTGCCTCTTCACAGTTCATTTTTTACTTTCTCTCTTTCCTACAGAAAAAAGAAAATTAAGATGGAGAAAGAAAATAATTTGATAATGTTTGGATTGCCAAAGACTGACAGAGGCCAGGGCCATTGTGTTACCCAAACAGCAGTGCCCACATTTCTTATCAAAGCTGGACGGAAAATTTACCAAGCTCTTACCTACTCACATTTCAGGTTCAAGACCAAACAGTCAAGTGCAGAAGGGCCAGAGGCAGGTTCCAACACAGTCTCGTCTCCTGACCACTAACCTCCCCCTCCCCACCCTCTACCCATGCCTGCCCACTTGCTCACATCTTCCCCTCCCCGCACATACCTGGCCCAGCCACCTCTCCAGAGCCCCACAAACATGTGCAAACCCTCACTCCTACCATCCCTGGCCTATGCTCCCCTCGTCTTCACCTTCACAAATCCTCCCCAATCTCCCAAGCTGAGTTCAAATCCCACCTCTTCCAAGAAGCCATCCCTGACCACCCCAGCTATCAGAAACTTCCTTTCTCTAAACTCCTGCGGAACCACAGGATCCCAGCACTGCAGAAACGTAAAACTCAGCATCTCCCCAAGCAAAACACATCTGCGACTTCAGGAAGCTAATGACTTACAGAAGCCAATAGTATCGATCAGCCCTTAGTGGTAAGTAACAAATGAAAATATATCCTCTGTGACTGGGAAATCGTGTATTATACTCTTTCCCATGGTTGCTCAGAGTTTATGCTTCTCAAAGTCAAGAATCACAGCTTAGCATTTTTCTTATTTCCTGAAGTAGCCAAATAGTAAATATTCAAGGACATGAATGAATGAATGAATTGCTAAATGATGGAATGAGCAGCTGAATAAATGGAGTGAGTATTTAAACAAAGGAGTGATTCAGAGAATAAATGAATGTCTATAGGAACAAATCATTAAACTGCTGTATTAATAACTCAGGCAGGATAAGAAATGCCAAGGAAACAACGTCAGTAACGGTCCCCTTTTCAGCAAGGGAGAAGTATGACATGAGGAGCAGACTGAGGTTGGGAGGTCTCGGAGTGGAGAGTGAAGAGTACTGGATTTAGACTCCAAAGACCTGGAGTGGTCCCTGCCTGCCTTCCTCCTAGTGTGGCGTGTGCTCATGGATAGGAAAGCATTGGGTGAACGCAGAAGTGTTGTACATAGACTTTATTGTGTCTTTTGATTGTGAAATGAGGCCAGAGGGAGCCAACGATGGGCCAGGCCATGTCTGCATGTGAGCAGGAACCAGACGCACATCGCTGACCAGGAGTGGCCTTATCCACACAGGTGCTGCCTGGGTCCTGCCTTGGCTGCTGTCCAAACCTCAGACACTTGGGACAAGAAGAGACATGCAAGGGCCACAGAACACATGGACGGGCCAGAGACACGTTCCTAGGAAGGGTTGCAGGCAGGAAGGCTCTTCACCCACAGCATACCACCCACGGTGGAAATGCTGGTGCCCACCCAGCCCTCCACTCTCGCCCACATCCCCTTTGGACTGTGGAACTTTTAGCATCTGCGTTTTGCTGAAGCACACACTTATAACTTATGAAAGAGCGTATTGGGCAGAGGAAATGGAAATCCTGGGGCCTGATTCACACTTGCCAATACTCAGAAAGTCCCCAAAACAGCCTGGGACCCACTCACTCACCCAGCTGCCCCAGCTGCCTCGTGATGGAGGTCCCAATTTGCTAATGATGGCCCCATGGAAGGCACAGCCATGAGGAGCCCTGCACGATGGCTCTTTTCACTGTATCCAGGAAGGATGTATTTCTCCAGATCCCTGGACCCCAGACATCAGCTACACCAGAAGCTGTCAAGTACTTTTTAAGTAATGGAAATCATCTTTGATTAGAAGCCTGTATGAAATCTCAGTCGTTAGAATGAATAGATAAAAGTGAAGCTGCTGCCACCTGGATTGGAGGTGAAAAGCCCTGAATCCTCCCCTCCCCACCCCTAACGCCACACACATACTTGGAGTCAAGTATGCCATCCCTTGAAGGTACCTGAGACATTTCTCCAAATTTCTAGGACAGTGCCAAACACAGACCTGTTTTTAAGGGAGGGTCAACAGAGACCTGAAGAGAAGACGATTCTGGGTCAAGATCAAGCAGCATATTCATGAATGGGAATCCTGGCATCTGTCAGCCCAAGAGTGATGTGGAGGTGGGAGGGCTATGCCCGTGAGAATGACCTGAGTCAGGGTGAGATGATGATGAAGCACCCATAGGGGTCGCATCAGGCAGTTCTGCTTGGACCACGTGATCCGACCTCACAGCCTGCTCCTAATTGCAATGCTTGTGAGTGCACTGGAATCCTGAATTACTCAAGGGATCATTAATCAACGGGCGTATGAGAGCCAGAGGCCTACGTTCTAGCTTCTACTCTGCCTCTCACCTGCCAGAGACCTTGGGCCACTGCCTGCCTGACTTGAGTTTGACTCATCATCTTCAGGATCCCTTCCAGCATCTGTGCTCCACACACAGGCAATGAGGTGAAGATTTATCATCTACTGCGGGTACTAGAATTCCTCTAAGGCGTAGAAGGTCTCTATCTGGGGAGACACCTTAAAGAGCAGATGGTGAGGTCTGAAAGGCATGGGTATGTGCCAGATCCAAGGCCATGGGGGCACAGGTAAGCCTGTTCTGCAGGAAATGAGGTAAGGATTGAGGATTGCTTAAAATAAGGAAAGGGAGAGAGAGAATCAGAGATGGGAGGAATTGGGGAGCAGAAGGTCCTGCAAAAGCTGTGGCTGCCTGGAGTAAAAGGCAAGGGAGAAACATCAGTGGTGGGATGGCCAGAGGGCATTTTAAAATCAGAAACACCTAGTGTTCAACTTAAAGTTTTTGCCTTGCCTGACCCACAGCTGCTTTGTGCCAGAGTTGTCCTATGAACATGAGACGAGGCTGAACTTCCCTTCTGGGCCCATGAGCCATGGGGTAAAGAGAGTAGGTGTGAAAGCAGGAGCCTTGGGGAAGCAAGAGCCAATCATATGATCTACCAGAGAATCTCAGGAATTTGGGGGTCACTGTATCTCCACAGGGAGGGCTTTGGAGGTCTGAGTCAATCTTAGCTGGATCTCAAGAGGCAGAGAAGAACACACATAACATATAACCTGATTTCAATCATAAGAAATATTTATGTTGTAGCTTCTAATTGTCCAACTCAGAAGGGGAAGGCAGTGGCTGTGACATTTCAGCAATTAATCGGGACCTTGGGGACTTGTTAAAGATGAAGCTTCCTAGGCTCCTCATTGTAGATCTCAATTCGATGGAACTTAGACAAACACTGGGATGAGATGGTGATATGATCCCAACCCTCAGGAGCTTGCAATGCCCTTGGCCATTTTAGAGGCAGGACTCATCTGAAGGCCTCTGTCCATCCTCTGGCCACTGCCAGTTTCTGTTGGTCAAGAGCCCCCAGGCCTAGCACAGAACAACCAGCCTCTGCTGAGAGATACCAGTCTTTGCTTTGGGATCTGAGCTCCAGATGCCAGGGCTACTGTCATTGGCATGTGGTTCTTCGTCAATGCTAGCCCTTGGGAATGCTGTACCATCTAAATGGAAAAACCGATTGACTCCAGTTCTAAAATCCTGATCTTTCACACCTGATCTCACATCTCCAGCGTTCTTGCCTATTTCCAGCACCTGATTCCTTTCCTACCTGGACCAGTGATGCCATCTGTCCTTCTTGGCCTCAGCTGGCCCCTCTGGAATATGCTTGGCCAGCTTTCCTTATGGCCCTTCTTCTAGGGCCAACTTAATTGGGGGAAATAAGACAAACAGAGTTAAAAGAGAGGATTTCGCCAACATATCTAAGCACAGCCTGGGAGGCTGAAGCCAGGTAGAGATCAGAGCATCCAGAGGCACAACCAGGAGATCAGCCTAATGGGAGAGAGCCCAGTGGGCTGGAGGGGTTTCTAGAAGGAAGTTAAAAAGGAATTGAAATGCGGAAACATAAAGTTTTATTCATTCATTCATTCATGCAACAACACGTGCTAACACAGAGGCACATTCCTCTGCCTTAGAGTAACAAACATAAACTAGTTCAACCTTTGTCTTGAGGAGTGTGCCATCTACTAGTGGATGGAATTGGTCCTTGAAAGTCAACAAGATTCTGGATAGTCAAAAGCTGGCCAAAGTGCATTCCAAGCAGGAGGAACAGCTTGCATAAAAGTGTGGAAGCAAAATGGCAGAGCTGAGAACCAGTGGGTTGACCACCCTAAGTGGAAGAGAAGTGCAGGGAATTACATTCTAACTCAACAGATCTTTTCTGTGGGGCTGGGCCCAAGCTAGGTGCTAGGGATATTAAGGTGAATAACACAATCTCTGCCCTGAATTGCTAGAACCTGTGTTAGCATTCCAGAAAGTACCAGGGAGCCACAAGGCGTGTGCCTACGCTCACAAAGCATTGCAAGCTACCAGTGTGGGTGACACCACAAACCCAGCTAGCCTCATCTCCCGGCAAAAGGACAGATTGGCCAATGGTCTAAAGAGAGCCGGTAGAGAGAGCTCGAGTGGCCTAAAGAGAGATGAAATTTAGTTTGGGGAGATAGATGTCCCTGAACTACAATCAAGTCCCTGATTCTGCCTGGGGGAGGCAGAGCCTTAACGAAAACCACCCAAGAAAAACAAGGAGGAGGGCTGGTACCCTTGAAGACAGTCTAACCTAAATAGACAAACATAAAGCTCCTATGAAGGCAGGGTGGGGTGATTTCCCCAGATGTGTGCTTGAAGACAGTCTAACCTACATAGACGAGCGTAAAACACCTATGAAGGCAGGATGGGGCGACATCCCCAGATGTGATGCTTTATCCTGCAGAATGATCCCGGGCAGAGCAGCCCGTGGCGAAACGCCTCTCTCCGATTTGTGCGGTAAAGGCGGCTCAGGTCAGGGCTGGGAATAACAGAGATTTTATTACTTTCTGGGTTTGTTGCTTTGTTTGCGTTGCTTTTCTGCTTCTTTTGCTCTCCGTGAGGTCTGAAAAGTCAAGGTGGTTCTAGATGGTTTGGAGGAAAACATACTGTCCTGAGAATCAGAGAAAGTCTGGCCCTAATAAGCTGTATGACCTTGGGCAAGTCCCTTCCCCTCTCTGGGCCCACTCTTCAGTTACCTGTCTGCCTCATCATATTGAGTGAGAGTCCATAACTATAAGAATAAGACATTATTCCATTCAAAGAAGTAGAGAGAGAGGAAGAGGGGTAGGAACAAAGCTCTAGGCAAAGTAGAAGCTTCTGGAAGCAGATCCTAATGCTTTGCCAACATAAGTGGAGGTTGTTAGAAAATGGGACTATGGCAGGAGGAAGTTTGAAGGGCGGTTCCCCTAGAAACCAATGGTGTGGGGTTAGGTGTGCATTTCATCCAGTTTGGGAGTAGAGCTTGATTTGTAGCTCCTTCCCACCAACCCAGCGTGAAGGTGAAATAGCACCCTCTGTGAGTGCTGACCAATAAGCTGAGAACCTCCAAGTGCCTCCTGGCGCTAAAGTGCTACAGAAGTGAAGATCAGAAGGACCATTACACCCAGCTTTTCCTCAATGCGGAGAGAGAGGAGATCCTAGAACTTTCTCTTTACTCTTTTGCCAGTAGATGTTTAAAACGCACGCACACACACACATCTCACCAACAGATGAATGGATAAATAAGATGTGCTACATATATACAATGAAATATTACTCTGCCAAAAAAAAAAAAGAATGACATAATGCCATTTGCAGCAACCTGGATGGACCTAGAGGTTATCATACGAAGTGAAGTGAGTCAGAAAGAGAACAAGCATTACATGGTATCACTTAAATGTGGAATCTAAAATATGATACAAATGAACTTCTTCACGAGATGGAAACAGACTCACAGACATAGAGAACAAACTTTTGGTTCCTAAAGGGGATGGCAAAAGGGATAGGTTAGGAGTTTGAGATTAAAAGATAAAATACGTACACAACAAGAATTTCCAGGAGATCAAACCTGCCAATCCTAAAGGAAATCAACCCTGAATATATATTGGAAGGACCAATGCTGACGCTGAAGCTCCAATACTTTGGCCACCTGCTGTGAAGAGCTGACTCAATGGAACAGACCTTCATGCTAAGAAAGATTGAAGGCAAAAGGAGAAGGGGGTGGCAGATGATGACATGGTTAGATAGCATCACCAACTCAATGAACATGAATTTGAGCAAACTGTAGGAGATAGTGGAGGACAGACGAGCCTGGAGTGCGTCAGTCCATGAAGTCATAAACAGTCAGACATGACTTAATGACTCAACAGCAACAACAAAGAACTGTATTCAATATCCTGTAATCACCTATAATGGAAAAGGATCTGAAGAAATATACGTACAACTGAATCATTTTGCTATATACTTGAAACTAACACAATATTAAAACTCAACTCTACTTCAATTTAAAAAGATAAAAAACCCATCACACCTTACTCTAGGGTTTCTGCAGTCACTCAAGGAGCTAATGGAATGAAGCCTTCCTCATAGGCTCGCCTGCCCCTGCCCAGCAGTCAACACTCACTGACATTCCCTGAGCCCCTCAGCCTCAGCCTCAACCCCAAATCCACTTCGGGAATTAGATTCCCCTCAAAACAGAACATTCTCAAAGACTAGACAAAGGTCAAGAACGCCGGCTTTGGAAAGTCTCCCTGCCGTCTCTCTCCATTGCCTTGGTTTGGGTCCTTGCCTGAGTCCAAATGAAGCCTTCATCTCCTGCTCCAAGGGGGTCTGGGTGATGGTCAAGCCTGGTGAAAAACAACAGTCACACCAGGGGCCATAGCTCCATGAGGGACTTACCACAGAGCCTCTCCCCCATGGGGGATGTAGAACTTTGGACAGGGGTCCAGAGTCAGGTGGGAAGGAACGCAGTTGGCTGTGAGCACCCATGCCTGATTCTGCAGAGGGGAGAGGACTGCCTTCCTATGAGGGCCATCCCGCTCCCTGAGGAGAACAAAGCTGACCTACAGCCTAAGGGAGCGTGTCTCAGGGGCAGACCATTAAGTAGCCCAAGTAGGGGTCTTTGAACTCAAAAGTATATTTAAAGGTAATGATGTAGGTGGAACTAGCAGGCACTCAAAATGTATCCGGAAGAGTGATAGAGTGATCAAGAAGAGGAGGGATATAATAAGATATACATAACTAATGAGAACCTACTGCATAGCACAGGGAACTCTACTCAATGTTCTGTGGTGACCTAAAGAGAAGGAAATTCAAAACAGAGGTGATACATGTAGACTACAGCTGACTCACTTTGCTGTACAGTAGAGAAGGACACAATATTGTATAGCAGCTATACTCCAGTAAAAATTAAAATTAAAAGAGAGAAGGAGGAAGGGAGGGGAGGGAAGGAGGGAAAGGGGAGGGAAGGAGAGGAGGGAGAGAGGGGAAGGGAAAAGATGGAGGGTGGGAGGAAAGGAAGGAAGGAGAAAGTCACTTCGCTTCCAAAAGACTCAATTTCACCATCTGTAAAATGGAAATACAATCACCCACATCAGGCTTGTTGTGAAGATAGAAGGTATAGCTTCTGTGAAATGGCAATACAGAGCTGGTGCTCCAAAATATCAAAGAGCTGAAGGACCTGTCCAGCTGACACCCAGCTCCTACTAGAGCCAAGACTGGAGCCCAGGGAAATCTGAATCTAAAATCAGAACTTTCCACACCAAACTGCCACACCCAACCTGCTTGGAGATAATGTCACTGAATCTAACACTTAGTCAACATGGTCTTTTCAAACAATGTGGCGACTCCCACCCAGGGTAGTTAAAATTCCCCCACAGACCCCAAATAATAACCCAGGGAAAAACAGCTCATGATGGGATTCACCAGAGGAAATAACCTGTTGAGAGACTGGAGGAGGAGGTGGGGAGAGACCAGTGAGCTCAGGTCTCTCTTCAGGCTGATGTCACTAACTTCAGGCTGCAGAGAAACTTGGATCCACTGCCTCAGGAGCCTCCCAGTCTTCACCCCAGTCCTCCCCCCACCCCAGTCCTACATGGGTTCTCACATGCTGTTCTCTATCCTTTAAACCATCGCAGTGCCTCCCTCCCCAGTGCCATCACCCAGGTGCTGGCAAGCAGACCGTGGTCATAGGGAGGTAGGGAGCCAGGATCCAACTCTGGGGGAGGCTGGGAGGTGTGATGAGGTTTGGGGGTCTGTCCCTCTGCAGTTCTAGTTTATCTTAGTAAATTAAGGAAGAAATAAGACACTTTCCAATCAAGGTAGAAATTAACATCAGTTGTATAACTCCCAGGACACAACTTCAGTTTCCTTGAACATGTGTGGTACAGACAATTGAGTTCCTTCCCTGTCACCAACAGAAAGATCAGGGTGAGCAGGAAGCTATCTGGAGTGGGAATAAAGCATGTTTACTGCGGGCATCCCTGGGTTATGGGTCCTAAATTCCCATTCAATCCTCAAGACTACCCACAGGGCAGGGAGGGCTTAGTCTCTTTCAGTTAAGGAACCGGAAATTCCAAAAGAACGAATAATTTCCCCAGGACATAGATTCTACTTTCCAGCTGCTTATATTCAAAAGCCAGGCTTGGTCTTACTACTTCCTTTCTGGGTTTTTCAAGTCTCCTCAAGTAAGAACTAATCTCTTCCCTCTGCATCCAAGGTCATGGTGATCCTAAAATCCGGATTTTAGTCCTCTACCAGCTCTGCCCTTAATTAAAGACAACGATTGAGCGTTCCTGGATTTGTTTTCAAGACCCCCGTGGTGGTGAGAATGTTAAAGTCAATAATCAGGGCTGAAGAAATTATAAATGCTTTCATTACAGTTTATCAAAATTGATGTGTCAGTTAACAACCAAGCATCCGTCTGGCCTCATGCTAGATTGAAGCAGGATTCAAATGAAGCCCAAGATGATGTTCTTAGCAGCCTGGTTGGTTAGATAAGACATAGGAAACGGCAAAGAACAATGTGTGACCATTTTAACCAAGAACACAGAAACTCAGCTTCACCACTGCGTGACATCAGGCAAATGCTTTCATCTCTCTGAGGCTCCATTTCCTTATCTGCAAAATGGGAACAATGATGCTATCTGCCTACAGAGTTATTGTGAGGATTAAGTGAGACAATCATAATAAACTGTTTAGCACAGTGCCAGCAGAAACAGATCTTAATAAACAAAGCTCTTAACGATTTTAGCAGCATTGTTGTCACAAGGGAGGTTGGGAACTGAAATTTATTAAACAGCTCATGTAGCACATCTGACCATTTAAGACAACTTTCAATCCTCAATCAAGCTAGTCCTCTATTATTATCTTCATTTTCTAGATGAAAAAACTCGAGACTCATCACGTGCTGACTCACTAGCAAAGTGAAGATTTGAAAACAGGTCTGTGTGATAGTAAGACAGATGTGAACAGATCAAAGCAAACAAACAGGTTTATGAGGAGCTGGCATTGTTGGGACTCTAAAATTTCCAGGACCTTCTGGAGCAGGCGGTACGATAGAAAATTCTATGATGGTGAAAATGTTCTAACTTGCACTGAACAACACAGGAGAGCACTTGAAATGTGTCTAATGAGACCAAGGAACTGAATTTTTAATTTTAGTAAAGTTTAGTTAATTTAAATGGACATAGCCACACGTGGCCAGTGGCTGCCATATTGGATATCAAGGTCTAGACTGCAGCTCTGGCACCCTCTCTAACCTTGCATCCAAACCTCCTCCCCACCCCTCCAGATGTCGCCCTGATGGGACTTGCTTGCTCAGGTCCCCCCGGCCCTGCGTTCCCAACTCACATCCCATTTCAACTCCTCTCTCTGATCCCTGGCTTTTGGTGACACTCCTTGCCCCCCCTCACACCAACTGCTTCTCCTGAGTTGAACTTTAGCTTCCGTTGTGCTCTGGTTTCCTGCTGCGTCTGGTGAAATCTCCCCAGACCAGGCCCAGGACCCTCAGAATTTCAGCCTTACCTGAATATCCACCAACATCCCAGGCCCAGGTGCAGATGCCCTGGGGAGGCAACAAAGGAACAGAACACTCAAAACTGATGTGACCAAGAAATCCCAGAATGTTTGGTTGCTTCCATATGAGAAAAGCACAAAGGATAAGTGAAGAGGCCCATGTCAGGGAGTAAGTGGGGAGACAGGATACACTGGAAATACCAAAAGGTGCTCCAGTTCCTCCAGGGGCAAACGTGCTCCCGGGCAGGCGGGGACAAGAGAGCCACCTCCTGGCTTGGATTCCCCTGGGAGAGGGCGAGGGCACTCCCTTTCCAGGCTCCAGCCTCCTCCGCCCTGCTCTGACCTCTGAAGGTGGCTCGGAGGACGTGGTTTCCTCCACCACCAAGCCGCACCACAGCGGAGCAGAAGAACGGAGCAGGTCTCCACGCTCCTCTGGCTTCCTCTCTGCTGGGTGGAGTGTCGGCAGTGACCAGCTTCCTCTAGTGAAGGTGGGAGTCGTACTTGCAACGGTGTTTCTCTCGGACTTCCAGTAAACACTCCCTCCTCTCGCCCCTTCCAGCCACGGAGGGTAGCAGCTCCCTGCTGCCAGCACACCCCGAGGGCTGCCGCGGCTCCTGTTCCTCCCCTGAGCCCGAGCCTCCCCCTTAAGTGGTCCCTTCTTTAGCGCTCTTCAGGTGTACTGTCTGGCGCCTCATCTGTCAGTTACTTGCCAGGACCCTGACGGATACAGGGTCTATGCTGTGTCTCAAAGGATAAGTAGGATGGATGCAGCAGAGAAGAGAAACTCAGAAAACAGAAGACCAGACAGAGGAATAGAGGCAGGACGGTCAAAATCCTGCTCAGGATGGCGAGGCCCTGGAGAGGGGCTCTGGGTCGGAGCTGGAGCTGGAGCTGGAGCTGCTCCGCCGGGCAGGGGAGGCTTTCATCCTAGGAGTCAGAACTGTGAGAGCAGGAAGCCAAGGGACCCATGTCAAACTAGGATAAGGCCCTACTTCAGGGTCCCTTGTGCTTTGAAAGTTTCCATGGAACCAGCCCTTTACGAGTCTCATGATGTAGCTGGATGACCACACACCTGGCTTTTATATACACATGACACCACTGGTGAATAAACAAAGCTCTAGTTGAGTAGATTTTCTCTCTGACTTCGGTGACAATCAAATGAGAAAAATTCCATTAATATTCAAGCTTATCTATCCTGTAGCCAATTACCTATGGAGTCATAAATATATACTTCAGTCTGTTAGACAGGAACATTCAAATTCCTGCCTCTTTGTATCTTGTTGGCTAAGCAAATGCAAGAACACATTACATAGTACCTAAGTGTAGATAGATCACTGTGATCACTGTACTTGTCAATTCTCCCCTGCATAATTCAGATCTACTTCAGTTTGGAAAAAAATGTTTCTAATACACATTTTATGCCAGATGCCACTGGAACAGAGTAGGGCATGCCTGAAACGCTCCACGTGATGAGACTAGGGCTATTCTTCTCCGTACTCAGCACCTCCTGGGCCTCCCTGTCGGCTCAGATGGTAAAGAATCTGCCTGTAATGCAGCAGACCCGGGTTCAGTCCCTGGGTTGGGAAGTTCCCCTGGAGAAGGAAATGGTAACCCTCTCCAGTATTCTTGCCAGGAGAATTCTGTGGACAGAGGAGCCTGGCGAGCTACAGTCCATGGGGTTGCAAAGAGTCAGACACGAGTGAGCAACAAATACATTCACTTTCACAGCAGTTCCTAGGAAAGCATGGTGACCTCTGCTGCCTTCATAGCTAAGAGAATGTGGGCACCTGAGTTGGCATTTGCAGAGACATGGCTAGCAGATCTAATATTGCTCCCTTAGCTGAAAGGACACAGAATTCTTTAATGGAATCATGTATTCATACATATAGAACTATGATAATATCTTAAAAGACAGGTGAAAAAAATTCTGACTATTTCTCAAATTTAAAAAAGAAAGACTGCTTTGGCTGATATTGTGCCAAAATACCATGATAACAAGATTTTTGCATCATTTGCTTACACCTGTTTATTTGCTGAGTGTTGTATGAGGGTACTTTGATTGTCAGCAATGTTTCTTAAAGATTTTATAAGGCTTGGGCTTCCCATGTAGCTCAGGTGGTAAAGAATCCGCCTGCAATGCATGGGGCCTGGGTTCAATCCCTGAGCTGGGAAGATCCCCTGGAGAAGGGAAAAGCTACCCACTCCAGTATTCTGGCCTGGAGAATTCCATGGGCTGTATAATCCATGGGGTCACAAAGAGTCGGACACAACTGAGCGTGACTTTCACTCACTTATAAGGCTTATCCTTTTCCCACAAGTTAATTGATAACCTTAATTACCTAAATAGACCTAAAATTTCAGGGCTAAATGCAATGGCTAACTTGTTTGCATTTTTTTCTGCCATGCTAATTAATTCACGTGGGTGAAAAGTCCACGGTGAAGAACACACAGAAGGTGAAAAATAAATGTCCCAGTGACCCATTAGAAGCATTACCAATTAAACCACTGCTTTGTAAAAATCATTAACCAGTGAAATCGACAAAACTGAAAATATCCACATATTTGCCAAGGGAGTATAAAGAATGGTACAACACGTCTACATGTTTTTCCATAGAATATTATCTGTTCCTTTTATTTTTGACAATCCCTGCCCCTGTATCTTAAGCAGAATATTCTTTCTCCAAATTAAAACCAATTAAAAACTATTTAAGGAACACTGAGACAACAACGTTTAACAGAAATAACAGCACTCGCTGCAGACACAAGGCAGCAGAAGTTGCGAAAATCGATGGTTTTGCTAATGTCGCAACAGAGACATTCGAAGTTCGCTTCTCATTTTCAAATTTGTCTGTGTTGACTGAATATCTTGCGGTGCTGACATGTTTTACTTTAGAGTATAAATTTGACGTTTGTTTAAATAGTTTTTTTGTTGTTGTTGTTCTACAGGAAAGAATGGTATTTAGTGCTTAATACAGTTTCCTGTTTTATTGTATGTGGGTGAGGTGCCACATTAAACTTCTACTTTGAACCCAGTTTTACAGATAATGCCATGGCATTGAAAGAGAATCTAAAATGGTTATATTTGTGCAGTGAATAGCAAAAACTAAACCATTACAGTTTTCAGAAGGGCAAAAGGGGGAAATTGAGTATTCCATCTGCACTATGCTCCATATCATCCATTTTACTGCATTATTAATTTCCATCTTCCCAACGACTTTGAAAGGCAAGAATGTTTACCATCCTCTTTTAGCAAGTGAGAGGCCCTTCACTCAGGGAGGTTTAGCAACCTGCTCAAGGTCAAATAATATGACTAGATTCCGACCTGGGTCTGTCTGGCTCCAAAACCCTCATAAGGTCAAAGAGAGCTCTTTCCCAGGAACCCAGAATCACGGGATGTTCCCTGCCAGCCTTAATGACCATCTGAAATGGTGGAGCCAGCGGTCACCGAAGCAGAACTTGGCTTTCTGATGTGATCTGAGGGCACATTTGGCATCAGGCCAATACCCTAGCACAGCTCCAAGAGCTGTGCCATTTGAGCTGAGGGCACTCGCACCATTAGCCCTACGATTACATTTCTGTGTTAGGTGCTCAAAGGGCCAGGCTGGTGCAGGGGTGAGTCCCAGCTCTGCCATATATAGACCCTGGGCTAAGCAGTAAAACCCACTGCACCTGCAAAATAACTTAAAACTCAGGAAAAAAAAAAAAGTGGGTAGTGGGTGGGAAATAATCTATCCAACATCAAAAGGCTGTCTGAAGGAATAAATTAAATGATCTGTGAAAAATCCTTGGAAAGGAGCATATACACAGAAGGTGCTTAATGAACGTCGGCTGCACGCGGAAGCCATTAAGGCTGCAGTGAAGGGGCACGGCCCCAGGTCCAGAGCGCTGCCTTGGATCCACCACTGTTCAGAGTGCAGCCCCCAGACCAACAGCATCGCCATCACCCGGGAGATGGTTAGAAATGCAGGCCCTACCCTAGACCTACGGATTCCTTTCTAACAAGATTCAAGTGTGCACATTCAAGTTTGAGAAGCCCTGTTTTAGGCCTCATAGTCTGGCTCTCTAGATCTCAACCTCCAGAGAGAGAGATTAGCAATTATTCGTTATCACAAAAAAATAGAATCAAAGGTCCTCTGAAGCTCATCCAATCCAGGAAAGGTGAATACCTGGCATGGGTGCTGCCATTCCATTCCCAGCAACCAGGGCAGACACTGCTAATCAGTCAGGGAGTTCTTTGTCACTGAGTTCAGAAGGAGCTACTTCATCTTTCAAGATGTACTCCAGGAACTTACTCTTTCTCTTGGAGTTAATATGAACATGAAACCTACTTCCTACCCACTCCCACCATGCTTTATTCATAGGTGGGCCTTATCTCCCTTTTAAGGCTATTTTTCCCAACTTTCCAACCAATTTAACATTTATACCCTACAAAAATACACAATTATCTAGTTACACTGATCCAAGAGAAACTGAGGTTAAATGACATCCCCCAGGTGGAGAATCCTATTCCTCTGGCTCAACTCCTCTTTTTGTCCAGGTCCATCTCTGTGCCAGCATTCACATCAATGCTTCAGACCAAGGGAAGGAAAACTTGAAACCTCACGAAGAACCTAGGACATCATACCGAGGCACTCAAAAACCAAGATAGAAAGACAACAGGAAGTTTCTTTAAATGCTTTGAGACCTTGAACCTCTCCTGCATGCCCTGGCCACCCCACCCTGTCTCCTGCGGAGAGCTGGAGCCAGCATCTTTTCTACCAGGAAAGGATGGTGTGCCAAGTCAGGCTCACTCTCAAGGCCTTCACCCAGGTTCCCCAGTCGCCTGCCTCAAATCAATGTGCAAGAAGCTCTGAAATAGGAGCAATTTGCTGAACTTCATTTTTGTTCACATGTAATAGGAGATGGATGCCCCCACTGAACTGTGGTGCCAATCAGCCAGTGGGAAGCAGCCCATGTTTTAGGAAGGCAAATCATTAAGAACTGGAATAAAGGGAAGGCATACATACCAGCTGGATCCAATTTTAAGTGAAAATTAATGGCAAATTCTTGTAAACCACATTAAGGGCCATTGTTGTTCATTTGAAATCAGTTAAACATGGAAACAATATGAAAACCATCTTGAGTTCATGGAATATAAATATTTGCCTATGTTTTTTTACCAGTGCCCCAGAGAGACTAGGAGAGGTTGGCAGATCGGTGTTCTGTAAACACATTTACAAAGACAAAAAAAAAAGGAACCTGACTCTTGTTGGGTTGAACTATTTGTCAACTTTTCCATTTCCTCAGTCAGAAGATAATTAAACAGTAAGCAGATGTCAGAATCTAATTGTTTCAAGGAAAGATTGCTTAACGACTTATGTTGCCTGTAATTTCTATGTATTGTCTGCAAACAACACTTTGGCGGGTACAAGAAGCAGAAAGACACCCAGTTCGTTGCTCTCTCCATGGAAGCAGAGGGTCTGCCAACAAATAGATCCATGTAGTCACCCTTAATATTAAGAAACAAGCAAGAAAGTCCCTGAAACAAGGCTTTGGGTGTATTGGACTGGAGAGAAGTTTGACTTTTCAGAAAAAGGAGAGAGGGGGAGATGGGGAAGAGAGGATGGAGATAAGGAGAAGGAAGATCTGGAGAAGGAGGGAGAGGAAAAATAGGAGAAGATATGGGGGAAAAAAGCAGTGTTTGTGGAGGGAGGGGACCAGATGTGGTCCCATCCAAAGGGCCTGGCCTTCAGAGTCAGGCCCACTGTTTGGTTCTATCACTTTCCACATTTGGGAGCTTGGACCATTTATTTGACCTCCCTGAATTCATTTCCTCATCAGACAATTGGATGCAATGATCCCTGCCCTGGTTCTATCACAAGTATGTTGTGTAAAAGAGTAATATATATGAATGTCTCAAAATTGTGAAACACTACAATTACTTTAATTTTTCATTAAAAAGTAGATGGAAATTGGGTGGAGAGTTAAAACAAAGTGAGGTATGTTGGGGTAAAAGAGGGTCTTCTCTCTGTTTTGTGGGGTGCACTCTTGTAGGGGTCCCACTGCAGCACTGCTTGGGATCCAAGGTGTCTCAGAATTTAATGGAACAGCTCCATCACATTCTACTGCAGAGCCTCCCCTTAAAATACACACACACACCCACACACACACACACACAAGCCTACTATCCTCCATGGGTCTCAAGTATGCGTCCGGGGAGCAAGGTATGGAACAGGCTTGAGAAACCAGAACCTCTGATCACTTACAGCTGGGTCAAAGGCGTTGTTAATGACCTCTCCCTTCATGATGAATCTCTTCCCTGGGAGCTGTCAACCAGCCCTTAAAAATAGACTCCCCCTCAACTAGGGCATGTCACTGGTTACCAAGCATGGCCATTGTAGCCAGTAAGACTTCAACTCAGAATCCTATAATGTAATTTATTATGTGATTAATAATATGTGATTATTAATAATATGTGGTTATTATTATGTTATAATATTAATATATTATTAATAATACATGATTCCAAGGAACCAATTTATTAATGAACTATGAGGCTCACGTTCACTCTGAGCTCATCCCTGACACTCCCTTACTGTGTGGTCCCAGAACAGCACCAATCCTCTCTGGGCTTCCAGGTTCCCCTCTGTAAAATGAAGCTGAATCACTTGATCTGAAGAAACTTTCTCTTTGTAACTTTCAACATTGTCACCACTTGCCCATTGGAAGTCTAAGGTATAAAGCATAGTCCAGGCTCCTCTCTGCTGTCCCACACTCAGTGGCCTGTCCTGGAGGGGCTGGTTTATGGGGACTACAGAATGGGTGCCCTTGCCCTCTGGATTCTTCATGGCCTCAGCCAACAGCACGCCCCAGCAGGAGGCCAGAAAATGGAGGCTGAGGTCTAAGTGTTCAATCTCCTCCTCACTCCCCAGGAGCTCTCCCCCAGCAGACTGCCTCTCTTCTGGAAACTTGCAACCCCTTTTTCTCCATGGGACTCTCCCCTTGCAAGTGTCATGAGCAGCTTCCTCCCCTCATTTCTGCAGGCCTAGGAATGGCCATAGCCCTACTGTGACTAGCCCTAGGGAACTGCATAACCCACTATGGTTCTCCCACCCCTGACAGCACCTCAGTAAATGACCCCTTTTGTAAATAACCCTCCTCAGTGGGGGAAGTCACGGATGGTCAGACTGACCCATGGAAGGCATGTGTGGTCCAGTGGGGCCAGGAGTGAATGAGTCAGAGGACCAGGAAGGAGAAGGCAGGACCAAAGTTTGGGGTCTGGGAAAACAAGAAGTTTAGACAGATAAGAAGGGGATGGGAGAGGGCATTTGAACCACAACTGGGTGTGGGGAGAGCTGTGATGCCGGGGGCTCTCTGTGGAAGGAGGCAGAGCTGTCTGCCTGGAGGGAAGACCTTGGTGGAAAAGGAATGAGGGGATGTGGTTGGAAAAGCTGATGAAGGCCATATTGTAGGGAGCTTGAAGGCGAAACTGAAGCCAAAGACGTTATTCCAGGGGTGACAAGAGATTTGGGGTTGTTTTAGAACCAGGGAATGGCCCAACAGCACCGAGCCATTTTAGGAATAATAATCTGGCTGAGGGGAGCAGACCATAGTGTTTCCAGTGGGGCAGCCCTAAGCAAAGGGCACAAAGGATGATGCCAAAAGTGACTCAGCCACCACCCCATCTCCAGTGAACAGTGAGGGCGGAGGCAGCCCAGGTGTTACCCCTGCTCCCCCAAGCAATCTCACACTCACGTCAGCCTCAAAAGAGCAGAGTGAAGTGCATCGCGTCCTAAAGATGAAACGGAAAACACATTCTTGGAAGAGAGCTCCTCTCAAAGCCGTCCACCCACAGCCCCCAAAATAAGGGGTAGGCAATCTGCTTCTCCTGGCATCGGATTCATCATGCTCCTGAGGCCAAGAGGCCCTAAAAGCATACCTCTGCTCGTTTGCATGAGAACAGCCCAATGGGGACCATCTGTCTCAGGATAGGGCCAATGTGTGGGTGGAAATGGTAGCCCCCCAAGGGGTGCTATTTCAGAGTTTCCAGGAAAGAGTCCTGGTGAATATCCCCAGCCACTAATTGGGGGTCTCTCTTTAGCTCTCTGCTGAGTTCTCTGCTAAATGGGAAGCCCTGCCCCCTGGATGGTGGGGGCCACTTTCTAAGAGGTTCTGTCCCTGGCATCTCAGGATGGACATGTCTGGGGGAGGAAGGAGCCCAAGGGCTCTGATCTCCTGAGACAGTGCAGACAAAATGAGCAAGAAAAGTCAAAAGCATGCAGATTTGAGAGGTGGAGGCCCCTCAAACTACCTACAAACACTTCTGCTCAGGATTAGCCCTACATCTCCTCCTTGAGAAGGTTGCTTTTTGTCCCGATGGACCTGGAAAGGGGCCTGCCTTCCTCAGAGGGACTCCACAGCCTACCCTAGGGTCCACTTCCTTGGCCGTCCCCTGATCATGTGAGGGTCGTCGTAGTGTTCCCCAGGGGGTCACGATGGTCACATGGACCAGGGAGGAAGCAGTTGAAGAATTTGGATGAAGACAGTAGGGGTCTTAGATCTAAGCTTTGGAACATTCAAGCATTTAGAGGTCCAGCAGAAGAGATGGAGCCAGCAAAAGAGGAGGAATCGGTGAGTTAGGAGGAAAACCAAGGAGTGAGTGTCATAAAAGCTAGGAGAAGCAAAAGAGGAGGAAGTGGTCAGTTGCCTTCAAGTCCCCAGGGGGGGGCGCGTATTGTGACGACAGTTGCGGAGGTCATTGATGATCTCGACAAGAACAGTTTCAGTCGGATGCAGGAAACAGAAGACTGAAGTTAGCATCTCTCCTACCTTCCGAGGGAAATACGATTATCCCATTTCATAGATAAGGAAGCTGAAGCTGAGAGAGATGATCTGATTTCCCCAAAGCCTAGTTACCTATCAGGCTGCTCCCCAGCTGCCAGTGATCATGGGGCCATTGACGGGATGTCACAGATGAGGTAGATGGAGACTTTGGTGGTGTTGACAGTGATAACGATGCTCACGTTCTTGGTAATGTTGATGATGATGGTGATGATGACAGTGATGCTGGTGGTTGTTCAGATGGGGAAGTTGATAGTGACAGTGATGTGAAGAGCGACTGGTCTGAGGAATCAGACAAGTCCAGATCTATGTCCCAGACAGTCAGAAGCACATAAGCTTTTCAACTTCAGAGCTTTAGTATCCCTAGCTGTGAAATGGAGATAATATTCCCTGCCTCAGAGAACTGTTGTGAGAATGACATATATGGGAAGCCACCCTGAAGCACTGGTCCCCTAGCAGGCTTTCAATAAATGCGTGTTTGTTTCATTTGTCTCCAGGACAAATTTACAGAGAGCAGTGAACATCCTTGTCTGAACCTTACCTTTCCAGTTGGACCCGTCCCTCTCAGGGTTAATTCCTCTCCCCAGTCAGAGTTAACTCTACCCTCAAGGTGAACCATCTCGGGGGCTGCCTACTCCCCCTCCCCACCACTTTTTGCCCACACCTTTCTCTAAGGATGAGCCCTGCACTCATGTCTGCCACCACCCCACCCCCTCCAGTGGATGAGTGCCCAGAAGACCCTACAAGGAAGAAGGATGGGAGTGAAACACACAAACACCAAGCACTATTATGCGTCCAACACCCTGGTCTCATTCATCTGGGAAAGAGGGAATGTAGGCTTGTGAGTTCGGGCTTTGGAATCAGACATGCCTAGAATTAAGCACCTCTCCTACTTCAAGTCCTTATTCAAATTTCAGTTTCTCCAGGAGGCCCACCCTGACCACCCTGTTTATACTGAAATTCCCCTCTATGAGACCTTCCTCTCACCCTTATCCTGCTTGACTTTTCAGCCCTCTTTTCACTTGCTACTTATTTTTCTTATGTTTTATGTTTGCCTGACTTCTTCCACTGGAATGTTGTTGCAAAGGTAGAGACCATCACCTGTTTGGTTCACTGATACGTCCTCATACCCGGCACAGAGGAAGTGCTCACCAAACACGTGTAGAATAAATGAAGTATCAACTCAGTCCTTAGCAACACACGCATAACAAGGAGCTTACCCATAACTCAAGTTCACCAGATCTTTCTGGCTCCAGACCCAGTGCCCTTGCACATCCACAAATTCCATTTTCTTCTTGGTCACAGCCCATCCACCCAACCCCACCCCTCATCTCTAGAACCTTTTCATTTTGAAGTCTCACTCTTACCTCAGTCCACTGAGGTATTACAGGGTCAGGCTGCTATTTGTAGAAGATGGAATGCTTCCTAACCTCAAGAGGTCCTCAAGCCCAACTCAGGCACCTCATACAGAGATAGGAACATGTGCTTTGAGGTGAACCAGCAAGAATGGCCTGACCCACCCTGGCCTGGCTTGAGGGAAGCCCTTTCTTTCCCTTTAAATGATTTAAACGCTCCAAGGTCAACTCAGGTCCAAGGGGCAGGAGGCAAGGCTACTCCGTGTTTGCTCCAAGGGGTCCACCTACTGGGAAAATGCAGGTAAGTCAAACAAGCCTGTTTGTTCTCCCAGGACAGCAAACAAAAAACAGGACTAATTCTCCTCCAAGGCCTCCCTGCTGGACCCGGGAGGCGTGATTAAAGTAAGGGGAAGATAAATATTTTCCTGGAGAAAATGATAGAAGTGAAGGCAGGAAAACCAAACAGCATCTTCAAAAGGGCAGCTGTGGAGGTGGTGCCCCAGGAGCAGTTAGAGAAAGTTCTAGAAGTGGGGGTAGTGTGTGACCTGTGGGCTCCTGGCTCGGAGGAATGGGCTGAGGAAAGAGATGGCTTTTCTGAAAGCAACTGACATATCCAGCACAGGGGAAAGCAGTAGAATTCATTCTTCCATTCGTTAGGATTGTATTATTCTTATGGAGGTGGAGAGAATTCAGATGCCCTGGTTCAGGACCAACCAGAGCTTGAGCTGAGAGCCAGACCTGTTGGGCTTAAGTCCTATCATTCATTGATTCACTCACTCACTCACTTATTCACTCCTGTGGTCACGCATCAGCCCTTTCTTACCTCTATACAGAGTAACTACTATACCCCAGACTCTGGCCGGTGCTGTGTGGCCTTCGGTGAGCCCTCCACCCCCTTAGAGCTCCCTGTTCTCATCTGTAAAACAAGCTGGTGCAGGATTGTTGGGAACCTTCCTGCAGGTCCAAGTTTGCTTTGCTTCCTCAGGACTGTAGCTGGGAAAACATCTTCCTCCTTCCCTCTCTGACCTCATGTTTCCTGCGTCTGCATGTGTGCTCAGTCGTGTCCAACTCTTTGCAAACCCATGGACTGTAGCCTGCCAGGCTTCTCTGTCCATGGACTTCTCCAGGCAAGAATGATCATTCAATAATCATATATCCTACCAAGATCTTAAAACTCCACTTCAACACGTCTTCCTCCAGGAAGCCCTCCTTGACTACCTGTCTTCCCTGGGCTACTTCCCAGGGCATCCGGGCTTAACTTGGCCAGCACATCATCCATCTGGCCTGATCCTGCCTCTCAATCTCATGGTAAACTCCTCCAAACCCAGGAACATGGTGCATTGATCTCTGTGTCCTCAAGGTCAAGATTAGGGCTTGGAGGACTCAAGAAAGACCTGTGACTCACGACTCAGGGCTAGGCCCTAGAGCTGAGACAAGAGGTGGGGCTCTGACAACATGGGACAAGGAACTCACTCCCATCAACTGGGGTGAGAGTGGGGAGAGAGATATCAAGGACAACTGCTGAGAGGAGGAAATGCTCTCAGAGTGGAAGGAAGAGAAAGAATTAGCCAGAAACAGGGAGTGGGGAGGGGGCCCCAGGCAGAGGGAAAAGCACGTCCAAATGCCCAGAGGAGGCTCTGACAGCCCCTCAAACATTGTGGGTGACTGTGGCCAACAGACCTCTGAAGGTCTCTCTGGACCTTATCCTCCAGGAATGGAAAGACCCTGGGGATCCTGAGCTAGGGTGGGGCCTGACCACACTGAGTTTTAGCAAAACCCTGTAGAGGGCTCTGTGGATGGAAGTGGGGGTCAGGAGCTGTCACACTCTTACCTTGTTGTAATATTATACCCAACCATGAAAACCACAGTCCTAACAAATGTCAATGCCCACATTTGGCTTCAAAGTGATGAACAACCCCAGGAGCATCATGACTTGGCCACAGTCCCTGTGAAAAAGACCCAAGGGTTGTAGGCGGCCTCAAAGTATCACGTGAGCCCACTCAGGGATGCTTCAGAAGTGAATGTCATCCAGCAGTGGAAGTTAGAGGTATAGAGTTCAGGCCAACAGAGCTGGTAAGTCTGGGCTATGGACTTCCTTTGGGAAATTACCATTTCACTAGGAACACAGGCTGAGAGTGTCACCCAAGAGGTGAGAGGTCAGAGTGTTACTGACCAGGGTTCTGGCCTTCCCCAGTGAATAGAAATTGACTAGAGGCCAGACAAGAAATGCAGGCAAGACTTTACTGTGCCTCCTGCTACAGCAGGGCAGAGTAAGAATAAACAACAGATTTCCTCGCTGGTTTGCTCCCCGAGTAGGGGGTGAGCTGGTTCCTTACATGGGGTGAGGGTAAGGGTGTGTCCAAGGGTCAGGCCAGAGGGGTGACTTAAGTGTTTTGCCCATCCCTTAGAAAGGGTTGTGAGCAGAAGACATGCTCAGTACCCAGCTTTTGCTCCAGGCTCTTCAAAAGTGGCAGTTGGTTTTTTGGTCTCTTTGTATCTTTTGCCCAGAAATTGCCCTAATTGCGCATGCCTGTGTGCTAAGCAGCTTCAGTCGGGGCCAACTCTTTGCCACCCTATGAGTTGTAGCCAGCCAGGATCCTCTGTCCATGGGATTCTCCAGGCAAGAAGACTGGAGTGGGTTGCCATGCGCTCCTCCAGGGAATCTTTCCAACCCAGAGATCAAACCGGTATCTCCAGTGTCTCCTGCATTGCAAGTGGATTCTTTACCACTGAGCCACTGTGGAAGCCCCTTGCACGTAGCTATTTTTAGTCCCATATAGTTTCTTTGTATTTTGTTGTGGGAGAAGAGGTGTGTCCACATATAAGCATTGCAGCACTGCAGCAAAGGGTCCCAGGGCCCAGGTCTCAGCCTGTCTCAAGAGAACCTGGCTTCTTGAAAAAGTAGCTAGAGAAAATTCGATCACAGGCCTGGACAGGGAAAGGAAAAGCATGGTTCAGTGTGGGGTGTGTGCGTGTGTGCTCAGTCGTGTCCAACTCTCTGCAACCCTATGGACTGTAGCCCGTCAGGCACCTCTGTCGATGGAATTTTCCAGGCAAGAATACTGGAGTGGGTGGCCATTCCTACTTCAGGGGGATCTTTCCCATCCAGGGATCGAACCCGCATCTCTTGCATCTCCTGCATTAGCAGGTAGATACTTTTACCACTGTGCCACCTGGGAAACCCAAAAAAATACTGGAGTGGGTTGCCATTTCCTTTTCCAGGGGCTCTTCCCAACCCAGGGGTAAAACCCGTGTCCCTTGCAGCAGCAGACAGATTCTTTACCACTGAGCCACCTGCGAAGCCCCTGAGTGTGAGTGCCATCTTCAAATACCCGTCATGGGCCTGAGCCAGCCTAGAGAGGCCGACCCACATCCACATGCCAGCTCCACCCCTACTGAGCCAGAGGACCTCATCAGGTTACTCAGAGGACCTCATCAGGTTACTCAGAGAAACTGAGCCTCAGTTTCTCCATTTGCAACATGGAATATGGAGTTGTGAAAGTTAAAAGAGACGGCAGAGCTGGACACACAGCAGTGCTCAATACAGCATACTCCCCTTGCTTCTTTAAGACAGTGAAGGCCTGCGTTGAAAGGAAGCGCAGGACTGTGGGGGAGGTGGGGAGAGGGTAGCCAGCATCTGCTCATCAGCACGTCTGCGGAGGGCACGTTTGTCCCTGGGAAACGTCCACCAGGATTGAGGGGCCCCAGAAGCTCTGCAGGAGGGATACAGGTACAAGTACCAAGGACTGGATGCTGCAGGTGAGGAGGGGGGACCCAGGGAGTCAGGGTTCACTGAAGACAGATCTGCTTCCGAACCCCCTCAAGGACCATCACTCCTCCCCACCCACTCTGCCGTCACCCTCAGATCAGCCCTATGGCCCCACTGAAACAGTCATCTCCAACAGTCTTGGTTTGGGTCCCCCTAAGGTACAGACCAGAGATTCCCTGGTGGCTCAGCGGAAAAGAATCTGCCTGCGATGCCAGAGATGCAGGAGACACAGGTTTGATCCCTGGGTGGGGAAGATCCCCTGGAGAAGGGAATGGCAACCCCCTCCAGCATTGTTGCCTGGAGAATCCCATGGACAGGGGAGCCTGGTGGGCTACAGTCCAGGGGGTCACAAGGAGTCAGACACGACTCAGTGACTAAGCACACAGCATGCACAGGAGCAGATCCTGAACAAGGACACAGGTACATAACTGGGCAGTGATCCCATGAAGTGAGGACGGGAGTGAGGGCTTTAGGAGGAATGGACAGGGAAGGAACAAAAGCCAAAGAGGTGAATTAAGGAGTTGGTCACCACCGTGGTCAACTGAGAGCCATGCTGTGGATCCCCTCTGGGGACCTGAGTGGACTGAACCCCAAGGGGTGTGGAGGCTGGGACGCTGAAGCCCTGTGGCATCCCCCAGTGGTGGGAGCTGCCCTGGGGACAGTCCCTGCATCTCCAGGTTGTTCCTGCCTGCAGTCAATCTGTGCTACAGACAGCCCTCGGGCAGAGAAGCAGAGACCTGCCGGGTGCTGTCACCGTTCTCCAGGAACACCCTACAGCGGCACGACGACTCCGGGGAGCCCAGACAGGGTCCGGTGAGGAGTCTACCACTTGGCCAGGGTCACCACTGACCCCAGATGGCAACCGACGGTCTCTGCCCTGTGTGCCACCCCACGGGACCCCTTCTGCCTCCACCGTGGGACCCCCGTGATACCACCCCAGGCCCACCTTCCTCCTGCTCACCTGTCCCTCCTTGGATGTGTTTGCTGGCTTCTGTCTTCCCTCACCCTTAAGTATTGCGATCCCTGGGGTCGGCCCCTGAGCCCCCTCCCCACTTCACTCTCCTTCAGTGTGTATCACAGGTCTCACTGTGAGACCCTGCAGGGGAGCATGGTAAAATGCAGGTTCCCAGGCCTTGCCCCCCCTCAGACCTACTGAACCAGACTCTTGAAAATGGAGCCCATGACAATGCCTGTTAACAAGGTTTCAAACCTGAGTTGCAGATAAAATTTAGGATGTCCAAAGGTGCATGCCACATCTGGAGACATACTAAAAAAATTCCTTGTTGATCATCTGAAATTCACATTTAATGGGGTATCCTGTGTTTTCATTTGCTAAATCCACCAACCCTATCCCAAGAGGATTCTGCTGCTGCTGCTGCTGCTAAGTCGCTTCAGTCGTGTCTAATTCTGTGCTACCCCATAGACGGCAGCCCACCAGGCTCCCCCGTTCCTAGGATTCTCCAGGCAAGAACACTGGAGTGGGTTGCCATTTCCTTCTCCAATGCATGAAAGTGAAAAGTGAGAGTGAAGTCACTCAGTCGTGTCTGACTCTTAGCAACCCCATGGACTACAGCCCACCAGGCTCCTCCATCCATGGGATTTTCTAGGCAAGAGTACTCTGATGTACCATAAAGTTCAAAGACGTTTCTTTCTGTGTTCTTCCTGAGTTACTGTATCCATGTCCCCAATTTCAATTACCAACTACACATTAGTGACTAGGATTTCTTTCTTGCCCAGACCCCTGTCCTGAATTCCATAGATCCGAAAGCCCATAGAACATCCCAGATTTGATGTGTTCAACATAGCACTCGTTGCTTTCCACCTCTCCCACACCTACTCCCCAAATCTGCATTTCTTCCTTCTCTCTCTCAGTCAGTCGCCCCGCCATCTACTTGCCCAAGCCAGTAATCAGAGGGGTTATCTCAGCCACTCCTTTCTCGCTTCCCTCATGCCCTAGTCAATCACCAAATGTATTGTCTCCATCTCACAAAATCCCTTGCATCCTGTGGTAGGCTGCCTTCCAAATATATCCACCTCCTAATCCTTGGAACCTGTGAATGTTAACTGATATGGTAAAAGGGAATTTGCATATGTGACTAAATTAAGGCCTTGAGATGAGAGAGAACCCTGGATTGTGGATATCCACTGTCCTTGTAAGCAGGATGTAAGAGGCTCAGAGTCAGACAGAAGATGA
This sequence comes from Cervus elaphus, assembly GCF_910594005.1. Lineage (NCBI taxonomy): Eukaryota > Metazoa > Chordata > Mammalia > Artiodactyla > Cervidae > Cervus > Cervus elaphus. The sequence goes on from NC_057826.1 coordinate 83,662,314, forward strand.
AGTGATGATGGAAGCAGAGACTGAAATGATGGGGAGTGGTTTGTTACATCAGCAAAAAGAAACTAATACAGTTCATCAGCTTTCTCCTTTCACATTGCCCTTGCCTGGCTTCTATCCTCTATCCATTGCAGTCTTTCCACCAGGGTCTCCTGCTTCCAGCCTTGAGTCCTCCATAAGACCAACAAAGTGGCCTTTCCCCTCCTTCATGCCCTTGGATGTCCCCCATCATGAAGGTAAAGTCCTGACCCATCATTAGCTCAGCTTTCTGGGTTGGACCCCTCCCCTGTCTCTCCTCATCTACCTCAATATCTTTAGACTGCTGGCTTCTGAGCTCATCTCCTAGTTGAATAAACCCTTGCTCTCCTTCTTTCTAACAAAAGTGTTTTCCCCTACTTTTTATCTTTTTTGCCAAACTCCTGTTAATATAGCAAAACCCAATGCAGATATAACTTGCTCCAGGAAGCCTTCCTTGACTTTCTCCCCAACTACAAGAGGATTAATAAGAGCCCACTCTAACCTCATACAACATATGTTCCTTGACCAAATTCCCACTGTTGTAATTTCCCCAGTAATCCTTCTCCCTACAAGACTCCGGGCTCCTTGAGGACTGAAACAGTTTCTTGTTTGCTTTTGAATCCCCAGGACCTAGGAAATACTCCATACATGTTTGTTGAATGAGAGCAAATATATGTTTCTCTCAATTTCAACATTCTGTGATTTTATGCTACTGTTTCTTAGGCTTTTCTCCAAATCGGCTGTTCCCTACAAAGGAGCAGAAAGACAATTATTTTTTTTCCATTGCTAGTTCCTGTTAATTCACTCAAGATAAATAAAAATTAATAGGCACTCATTTGTCATGTGGACTTAATAATCCAAAATTACATTTGTCTTGGCCCAGAGTGTTAATACATCGCATAATATTTGTAATTTATGAAGAAAAATTTATGATCCAGTGTCTCTCTCACTTGAATGAATACACACATGCACACAGATCCTGGTTGGGGTCTGCAGGAGCTAGAGCAGGAACACAGAACAAAAGTGTGGACTCTGACAATCCCTAAGGAAGGCCCCTCCCGCACCAGGACACTGGTCATCAACAATGTCCCCAGTCCTCAGGCCAAAGCTATTCGAGGAAAAGATGTAGCCAAAGGAACAAAACTGTCTTTTTAGCTCCAATCCTAGATGTTACACCTCAAGGCCCCACTCCTTTCCAAAGACATGTGGTCACTGCCCTAGAAAAGGTTTTTTGTTGGCACTTCTCTCCCACAGTCCTCTGCCACTTGCCAGGATTCTCTCGGCTGATAGGAAGCATCTTGCCCCCACCCCCACCACCCTTCTGCTTGCTGTTTTCCAGAACCTGTTGGTACCCACCCCTGCCCAGGGAGGACAGAGGAGGGGCAGTCAGCAGAGTACCCAGCAGTCCCTCACGACCCACCGTGTAGAGTGGGATTATGTATAATATTTGAATGAAGGATTCTACTTCTAAAAGAACCTCAAAAACCACAGGTTGGAAACTGACACCTCTGATGTTTGAGTTTGATTCTATAGTAAGTGTTCTTTCAGAAGAAGGAAAGGGCATGAAGTTTTCATCCACAGTCAGTGGCCCACAGCCTTTCACATCCTCTGATGGTTGAAAGGATTTCAGACGATTCTCAAGAAGCAGAGGCAGGAAAGACACAAGTTCTTTAATAGGATGTTGGACAGGGGTCAGCGTGGTTTGGGAAATGAAGCAGAGGATGTGAAGGCCTGAGATCTGAGTTCAGACCCCAGCCTTGCCCAGCAGCAGCCACGCTGGACTGTCCATTATCATTTAGACACCCTGCCACCCTGCTGCACAGTCTCCCCCAGGAATGGGGAGCTCCCAGGTTCCCCTTGTGCACCGGGTCTTGATGAGATGCTCTGCCAATGATATCCTCATGTGCTTTTTGGGAAGCCAAGGAGGGGAGAGGACTTTCTTCTCTGGAGGCGCTGGAGGCAGACCCACTGGCGATGTGAGCTTTGCAGATGGTTCCCGGCCAGGGCCACCCCCACCTGCTCACAGCTGAGGGGTCAGCACGAGCCTCCAGGAGGTTCCACACAGCTTCCAGACCCGCTCTTGAGAACCATCCATTTTGGAACCTGCAGGATGACCTTCAGGGATGGCGTCGCTGCCTCAGCCTCCAGTGCCCTGAATGAATACCTCATACTTGGAACACACAGCATGAACACAACAATTCTGCTCTGGCCTGGCCACCCTCTCCTCCCCTACCAGGCTCCTGTGTCTCTGCCCTTCGATCTGCCCCCCCAACCCCACCCCACCAGCAAAGGTAAATAGCCATTTTATTTATGGCTGGTTCTTTGTAAGGGGCTTCCCTGGTGGCTCAGATGGTAAAGAACATGTCTGCAATGTGGGAGACTGGAGTTCGATCCCTGGGTCAGGAAGATCCCCTGGCGAAGGGAATGGCTACTCACTCCAGTATTCTTGCCTGGAGAATTCCATGGACAGAGGAGCCTGGTGAGCTACAGTCCATGGAGTTGCAAAGAGCTGGACACAACTGAATGACTAAAACTTTCACTTTCCTTTTTTCTTTGTGAGTAATCTTGTCCATGAGACTGACCTGCATGAGGGTCAGCCAACAGTTAATATTATGACCAATAAAAAAATGGAAGAGATGGAGCTGAAAGGGATGAGGTGATGCGAAAGAAGAGGTTGGACTTTTGAGAGAGGACCTGATCCCTGACAGGCCTGGCAGGGGAGGGGGGATCCAGGAGGCAGAGGAGGGAGCGTGTGATGGTGACGCAGGATGGGCTCCTCCTCTGGCGAGAACACAGGCAAGGAGACCAGGGGCTGTGGGCCCCGCAGGTGTGCAAGCAGAGTGGGGCTGCTTGTTGAAAGCAGGTTCCACCTAACGGCTTCACTTTCCTGCGAGGCAGGCAGCCCGGCGTTGCACTTGGCCTTCCTCACAACCAGAGACTGATGAGGATTGCTCGTCTGTCCCTCACTTTAGGCTCCTTTAGGGCAAGGGCCCTGTCTGATTTGCTCAGGACACAGTGGGTGCGCCAGGTGCGGGGTGCTGGGATGGGGGGTTGAAGGTAACACTGGAAGCTAGGAATGGCTGTGGAGGGGGCTAGGAGATGGGGCTGACAACTCAGGAGAGGATGCCAGGCAGCCCAAAGAACTCAAGGGGATGTGGATTCCTTGATGTTTGTGATGCAGCAATTCCAGGGGATTGTAAGAGTGGAGACGGCTGCCCTTTGGTTCCATCGACATAGGCAGTGAGAGGCAAGCAGGGATAAAGGACCAGGGTGTGAGTATACAAGTATTGACATGGGTTCCCACAGTCCAGGCTGATGCAACGGACACTAAGACAGGAGGAAACTGAGGGGCAAGAAGGAAAGAGAAGGATCAGAAGCCTGGAAGACTTGATGAGGAGGCCTAGTACGGTGAGGGAAGGGACCTGGAGGCGGCCCATGGGGTAGAGGATAGGCTGCTGTCAGGCTGAACTCCAGGAAGCACCACAACAGAGGATGACAAGATCCAGTGGTCCCTAACCTGGCTGATCGTCAGCACGTCAAGTCAAATTCAGTGTCCCATTTCTGGAGTTTCTGGTACCTGGAAATCTATATTTTATAACCTTTAAGTGGTGCTGATGGCAGCCAGCGTTGGGAATCTCTGGCATTTAGGGTAGAACTGAAGTTGTGAGTGGTGGCATGAAGTGTGATGATGGCCATCAGACCTGAAAAGGTTTAGGAGGCCCAGGAGGTGTCGGTGATGTCACACACAAGGATGCTGAAGGCCCCTGGGATGATGGCAGGCCTTTGGGAGGAGAAAGACTGTGATTAGGTGCCAAAGCCCTAGAAGAATACAGGGGCATATGATCACAGGGATGGTGGAGATGAGAAGTGTCCCTGCCGGCTGAGCTTCCGTGAAAGGATGGAGCTGAGAGGAGGCAAAGAGCATCCTGCAGAGCAGCCAGTCCCACAAGGCCATACAAGGTGTAAACTCTGCACCAGCCCTTGTGAGATTCCACAGAGCTTCGGGAAAGGAGCATGTGAACACTGCATTGGGAGTGCGGCATCTAGTGGGGAAGGGACAGCGTCTGCATCCTGTCCAGTCCTTGGACAATTTTCAGCTCCAGTACCATAAGGTGCTCGCCAGAGGCCTTGAGGAGCTTTTAGCCTGAGGTCCTCCCTAGCACTTTGTGGAGTTTTAGGGCCCACTGGCAACTGTAAAACCAGGTTGCACAGAGCAGCCGCCCCACATTCTCCCTGGGATCTCACCCCCACCTGACGCGCCTTAGTGGCAGACATGCCCGGGGGCGATACCCTCGTCATGGACGATGGCTGCAGCCATGGACAGGAGGGGGTGGGGCAGGAGGTGACTGCAGTGTGATGTCACCACAGGGGGAGACCCAGTCGTGCCTGAGAAGACTGCAGGCTGCTCTGCCTGAGCGCCTAGACGGAAGAGTGGGGTACCATGCGGCGTCCTCATAGGTACCACTCGGGGAGGCCCTGGGATGCTGAGGCCACACACACACTATGTCATTTCTCAGCGGGCTGTCCACATCCCAAGCCCTCACCTGCTTACCTGGAATGCAGATTCTCAGGCTCCACTCAGACCAACGGCTTCAGAAGCTCTGGTCAGTAGGGCCAAGGAATCTGCACCATTATGCCAGCCTCTCTAAGGCACTGCTTTGCCCTAAGGTCTTGTTACCTCTGCGGAAAGTACCATTGGGCCCACTCTTCAGATGAAGACACAAAAGCTCAGAGAGGTTAAGTCACTGACCTGATGTCTTACAGCTATTAAGTGCCTGAGTTGGAATTCAAAGCTGAGTCTTTTGACCCCATGTTCTTTCTATTAGTCTCCATCTCTCAAAGAAGGAAGGGTTGATTGAGGGCTGGAGAAGTGAAATTCCCTGCAGAGCTGAACATAGGCTGGGCCGTGAAGCTGGGCAGGGTCAGGTGGGTGACGCATGAGGGGCCTGGAGGATGGACATTTACTGAGCACCATTACCAGATACACAGGCCACCTCACTGCATTCTCGTAACAGCCTGGTGGGCTGAATGTTACTACTATCACATTGCAGGCAGGACAACTCATGCTCAGAACACTTAGATCACTTTAGGGAATATGGCCAGTAAGTGGAGGGACATGGATTAGAACTCAGTTACCCCTGGCATGAGAGTCAAATCATTTTCTACTACAACAGCAACTGCTCTTTTTTAAATAGTAAAAGCCTCTACTCAGCTGAAATCTGACACGGAATCTCGGGATGCAAGAGAGAGAAGAGCAAGGGTCTCTGGCTGGAGCCATCATGCCGAACCCAGAGCCGCCTTTCTCATCCCCCTTGCTACCTGCCCCGAGGCTTTTCCACCCACAAACAGTGCCACCTGCCCTCTCTTTCTTGGCCACTCTGAGTGGCACGAGAGATCTTAGTTCTCTGATCAGTGATCAAACTGGTGCCCCCTGCAGTGGAAGCACAAAATCTTAACCAGTGGAGTACTAACGAAGTCCAAAAACAGCCCCTCTGCACACCACCTTCCCAACAGGAAGAGAAATACACGAGCAGGGAGTCAGAAACAGGCTAAACCATCTCCGGCCAAGTTTCTAAAGAAATCAGGCAGTGGATCTGAGAAATTCTGAAGGACTTCCATGGCCCTATGAGACATCACCCTTTGGGATGTCCATGTATTCAACAAGATTCTCGTATCCCTTCTCCTGTCCCATCTAAGGGACAGAGGTGTGAGGAAGGAAGGCAGGGGATGAGAGCGAGGCCCCCTCTCTTGGGGTGCTGCAAGGAGAAGTGTGTGTGTTGACTTCGGAAAAAGAAAAAAAAAAACCTTTCTGTAGCCGCTTAAACACACTGAAACTGCTCAACTCTGGCTCTGCTCTAACTGCCCATGTGTTCCTTCCTAACTAAAAATATTTCCTTCCTTCGAAATATCTGAGCACATAGGAGCTTTCCCTCCTCCTAAGAAGCCACTTCCCTGGAGCCAGAGCCAATGAGTACGGTGGGCAGGACCCACATCATCCTGGCTGCCCAGGGATGGCCTTCCACCTCCTGCTCCCATCACAGTAAAGGGACCAACATGCAGGAAGAAATGGCAGGTGTCATCATTGTCATTGCTCACCCACCCCAGCCATGCCATACTGAGACCCCAGCCTGGAGAAGAAGGCTCCAGGCTGGGCTGCATGGCCAGACATGGCCAGAGCTGTTCTGCGCGGGCTTTCTGACCATCTTCCTGCCCTAAGGACCAGCAGCAAGAACAGTGGTTATGACACAGAAAGCCCCCGACACAGTCCAAGTGAGCCCCAGGCTGTAAACACTTCCTCTCTCGACCTCCTAAAGGAGGACCAAAGACGAGCCTGGAGGTGACTCTGCAGAGAAGCCTGTGCCCAGGGAGCCCCTGTAGCCAATGTGCCCTTCCCGGGGGCCCAGCCTTGGCTTCTTGTAGGACTCAAAAGCACACAGGTCAACTCCTGGGTGGCAAAGAGCAGGATGGGGAGCCAGGGATGGAGTGTTATAAATAGGCGGGTGTGACTGAGAAGGTCACCGGCCAGAGTGAAACATGCCAGAAATTCAAGAAGAGAGAGACAGATGTAAAGTATCTGAGTGTCCAACAACCTCTCTCTCAGGGTGGAGCGCTGAGGGTTCCGAGACAGGGCAAGGGTGAGGGGGCGGCCACAGACACCCAGCCAGGGCTGAAAGGCCTCTTGCACTGAAGAGGCACTTGGACGTGGCGTTTATTTCTTAAAGAAGCTGGCTTTTCTGGGCACTCACGAGAGACTGGCTACCCGAGATGGAGAGGGGGAGGACCTCACCCTTCACCCCCTCCCGTTCCTCCACTGGGTCTCTGCACAAGGAGATGGCCCCTCAGGGACGTTTGGCAACCTCTAGAGACATTTCTGTTTGTCACTCCTGAGGAGGGGGAGCTACCGGCGTCTAGTGAGTGGAGGCCAGGGACGCTGCTCAACGCCCTATAACACACAGGACAGGCAACCCACAACAAAGAAAGATCCAGCCCCAACTGTCAATAGCTCTGGTCTGGCCCTCCCCCCAAGCCCCTCCACCTCCAGACACCACCTCCTTTCTTGTTCATTTCCAAGGGCCCTGTCGAGGCAGCCGGAGCCACAAGTACGCATAGCTACGCAAATAGCAACTCCTTACTCACCCTGTTTGCTCAGCCAATATTGACTTTGCAGCCTAACACTGGTGCTATTGAGCCGGGGTTATTCTCAATATTGTTTGAGCAGCATTAGAACAGCCTGTGATAACCGGCAGCAGAACAGGAAGCTGCAGCCCCCCCTCCACCCCCCACCTCCCGGCACCCTCCCTTCCCCAGCCGCGCCCCCTCCGGAGGACAGTCCTGTAAAGACAGAGGAACCTGTGTGCTGGTGGAGTCAAGCGGACCTAATGCCTGCTCCTCTGCTGAGCAAACACACAGAGGTTAGAGAGGGAGCACGCTCTCCGCTCTCCACCTAAGTCAACACTCCAGGGAAGCTGGAGCAACTGAAAAGGTTACAGGGGAGGCTAACCTTTGAAGAGGGCCGTGAAAAACGATGGCGAGGCAGCCTCAGGCTATATGCCAAGCCCTGTGGTTGGCAAAGGCCCACAGGGACTAGGCTTCTTCAGTTCTGGTGACGAAGCAGTATGATGGTGAATCCATCCATCAGCGAAGCTCCCGTGAGGTGAAGGCCTACTAGGGGTCAGACGTTGTGCAGACTAGGACCAGAAACTTAGAATGAGAGGGCCCTCGTGAACAAGCTAATGCGGCCGCCATGTTGGGATGATGAAGGCCTAGGAAAGCAGCCTCCACCTTGGGGCTGGTCTTTGTTGTAGGGGAGTAACCAGCCCCTGGGCGTGAGTTCAGAACTGAGAACAACCTGGTCCTCAGAAAACAGTCTCCTTGCCAGCTGGATTCAAGTCCCCTTAACAGGAGCCAACAGTGAATATATTGGACTTTCCAGGTGGCGCTGGCAGTAAAGAACCTGCCTGCTGATACAGGAGATAGAAGAGACGCAGGTTCGATCCCTGAGTTGGGAAGATCCCCTGGGGAATGGCAACCCACTCCAGTATTGCCTGGAGAATTCCATGGTCTGAGGAGTCGGACATGACTGAAGTGACTTAGCAATATCACTAGCACTAATGGTGAAAACGCCATAGTGAGGGGCCTTAAACTAAGTCCAGAAGAGGAGCTACAGTCATCTCTATTTGAAAATATCTGGGTGTAAGGCGATGGCTGTTAGGTTCTTCCTGAGAGCTGCCTCGGAGGGGTAGAGGGAACACGGGAGAGAAACCAATAGCCAGGTCTGCACAAATCACGTGGATGATAGAAAAGGAAGGCATATCTCCAGCATTCCAGAGGGCAATGAAACAAAACTATGAAAGTGATGTGGGATCAGGGCTCCTGAGGGATTTTAATGAGAATCATGACCACGGCCACCTCATATGGTTTTGTACCACCTGCCCAACTGCAACCAACAGCTCCACATAAGAACAGACAAGCCAGAGAATGTTCACAGATGAGAAATCCACATGGAGTAAATGGGGCAGCTTTTCCTAGTCCACAGTAAAGCAAATCTAGGCTTAGCCGTATGTCTGGATCTGGGCCCATGGCATGTCTCTAGGTCAATATTAAACAAGTTGCCAGAATCATCAAGGGGGCATTCTGAAAATTAGCTCTGGCTGGCCCTAGTGGCCTGGGAGCACCAAAATGGTCATTTGCTAAAATTAGTCATTAACATTTTCTACTAACTGCTCTCTCCAAAGACTTGGAAAATGAAGAGGGAAACCCCTCAAAAATAAGTTATCATGTAGGCCCTTAAGATGACCCAAACCCTAAGTTTCAGAAACTCTTCATTTTTTTTAAGTGCATGCTGGGCCTATCCTGCACATGGTGGAATATTTTATTCAACAGCCAAGTCATTCCACTCTTCCCCTGAAGCAGGCATATTAGCCAGTGTGCCTGCCAGGTCTGTGCCCCCTTCTCTGAGGAACACCTTCCCACCCACGGGAGCCTGAAGGCCCCTTGTTGGAACAGAGGCAGATACCTGACTAAACAGAGTCACCTCATTGGCTGGCCACTGACCAATCAGATTCCTTCCTCTGGGACTTAGGATTTAGACTCTTGATATCAGGTCCCTGAGCTGAGAGATCACGTCCCAACTGAGGTGAACATTTTTGAACCTAGAGAAGGCCAGTCTGCAGAGAAAAAAATAAATAAGTAAAACAGACCAAATGAGAGAGACTGAGGTAAAAGACCACGAGGTGCCAGAGAATGAGGGACGCGGAGTACGGGCGAGCAGCTGTCTGGGGCTCTGGTAACTTTCCGGTAGTTCCACCGTGAGCTTCTCACGGGGACTGGCGTCATCCCTACCCTCGGGTTCACTGAGATTCCTCACAGCCTTCCAAAAAAATTATTTTTATCATTACTATTATTGAGAGCTAATTCTATAATAACTCTGTTTCTTGCAGCAAACAGTTATTGACCAAGACACCTATTAAGAAATGGCCTGTTTTCTGGACTAAACTTGTTCATCACTGAGCCTTTCAGCCCATCTTCTTCCCCACCCTTGTTCTAATTTGATTCCTTCCTCTCCTAGGATTTCCATGGAGATTTCTCATGCTTCCTTTGAGTGTCTTGGGTAATAATAACCCGCAGTGTGCCCCTGTGATCAGGAGATGAATAAGCTGTGTAACCTAGACACCACGTTCCACTCAGTGGTGTGTTTGCTCAGCCTACTTCAATAGAGGCTGTTAGACTACCAGTCAATAATTAGTCACTCAACAAATATCCATCAAGCTATATCCCAACCCCACCAAAGACACGCTGAAAACACAAACAAACTTTTAAAGACCACAGAGCAAATGTAAGCACATTTTTCCATTTTCCTGTCACAGAAGAGGAAAATTCTGATGTGCTATCAGCCCTAATGCAGCTAAAACTCATGTTACACCAACCATCCGATCGGAATAAGAAGTGACAACACAGGCACAGCTTTTTCTTTGCTAACTCTGGAAGGGTATTAGCTGTTGTTGCCCATGAAGAGAAACAAATCATGGCCAGTTAATCCTCAAGATCAGTGGAAATATAGCTGGACCACCTGAAGTATCAGGGCTTCCCTCAGGGGCTGCCCACTGCCTTCACCCCTGCCAGCAGGAGAAGACCTACAGGGCATTCATCCATCCTATTTTTATTGCGTACCCTTTTATTACATGATAAGGAACCTCAAGGAAACATCTCCCTTCTCTACAAGTTTTAGTATTGTTCTACGTCTCAATTTTATTATGATAAGATTATAACCATTAACATAGGAAGATAAAAGCACCTAACAAATCATCAGTCTTGCCCTTAATGCAATAAAATCTTTTTTTTTTTTTTTGCATATTACCTTCTACAGGTAGTATTTTTACATAGACATGACCCTAGCAAACATATCAGGTTGTGATTTGCTGTTTGGTCCTGCCACTTTTCTATGTGTAAGCGATGTTTCCCAGGCTTGTGTTCCCCCAGGGCCCAGTGACCAGCCAAGAAGACTCCTTCCAGCAGGGAGGGCTTCTCTCTGCTGCCTGCTGCCCACCATCCCTCCTGCCTGCATGCTCTACCCATGCCCATCAGCTGCCACTGCCTTCCTAGGTCCCAACATTTCCCCAGAGTGCTCTAGCCTTTGCCGGGGCCATCTCTCTCTTTTCTATCTTTGAACACCCAGGACCTGACACAGAACGTAATGCAGAGCAGATTTCAAAAATATTGGGTGAAAAAAATGAGTAAATAAATGAACAAATGAGCAACTGGGGCCCCCAGCTTCCTCCTTCTGCCCCTCCTTCCCCTCTACCTATAGCTCTCTGCCACTCTGGCCAAAGTGCGTACTTTGAGAGCTCATTCCTCAGACACCCATGCCCAGACCCTGTAACGTGCACACACAAGAAGGGTCAGCCTGCAAGGAATTGGGGCTGGTTCAGTTCACATGGCCTTGACAGAGAAAGGAGCAGCCCTGGACTCTTCCCACAGTCACTTGTTCCCTCTCACTCCTTCCAGTCCCAGTTCTAACTTCCTTTCCCATCTTGCTAAGAACTCCTCCTATCACATCTGGGCATTTCCCTTCCCTCATCCTCACTGCAGGCAGATTCTTTACCATCTGAGCCACCAGGAAAGTCTGCCTTCAAAGGTGAATCCTCACCCTCATAGGAGACCCCACACAGGTCCTCAAACCCAATGAGGATCGGAAGCTCTCCTCCCTCCCAGGAAGGGTCAAGGTTGCAGTAAAGTACATGCTTGCTGGGAGTTCGGGGAAAGTGTAAAGGTAAGGAAGACACAGAAAGGGGACCTGAAAGTTCCAGGGACACTTTCACAGGCAGGATCAGCTCCAGGTGGGATGAGCAGCAGGTGCTGGCTGATATATCCAGGTCTCTGCTTCCCGCCCCATCTCATGACCTTGTGCCCTGCACAATGTCAGAGGCCTCATCCCCGACCAAGCGCAGAACTCTCGTCCTGTAAGGGGATCTGGAGCCCTGTACTCTGACCTGCTCAGTTTACAGCTGGAGGAACTGAGCCTAAAGAAAAGCCAAAGGACTGAGTCTCTCTTTCTCTTTAATTTTACACCAACTCCTGTTTTGCAAAATGCCACTGGGACATGTTTATCTCCCCTGATCAAATAATTCCATTTCTGAGACTCTACTTTGAGGAAATAGTCATCCTAAGCAGAGGAAAGGTTTGGGCTCAAAGATGGTCATCATAGCATCATTCCACCTAAAAGTGCCAGACAAGGGGACAGGCCAAGCGATTCCCCTAGATGGAAAACAGTTTGTGGATGATCCACTAAAAATGATAGTTCAGTCCAGCTTTTAATAAATGGGAAGATTCTGTTATGATATTGGAGGGGAGGAAAAGATACCAATTTTTATATGAGCCAAACTGTGTGAGAAAAGCAGCTTCAGAGAAGCAAGATCAAGAAGCGGGGGAAATGGCTTTCTTGTGTATTTTGTACCTGGTGTATTTTTAAGTAGCTATCTAGTATAGGTAGTGAGTTATAGGAGAGTCCCCTCAAAGAGACAGAGTGGAAAAAAATGTAAATTATATTTTTAAATGATGATATTGGACAGCCAGTTTACTAGGAAAAGAAAAGTGGTCCCTGGCAACCTGAGCAGTTAAAGTTGCTTCTCATAATTATTGCAAAGGCCACTGTCAGAGCCACTCTTTCCTCTAACCGCCCTGTAGGACCCTCGCTAGACACCACATACTCATTGGAATGTATTCATTCAAGAAAACTGTTAAGTCCCTACTGGCACAAATAGTGTCATGCACTGTGCTGCTTGCTGGGAATACAGGCGTAAACAAAGCAGACGGAGTCTCTGCCCTCATCAAGCATGCGGTCTAACGATCGAGATAGTGAAAAGGTCTGCACATAACTAGCATTAACTATGAAAAGCACTACAAAGAATGTTCTATCAATCGGGATTGCATTTGGCTGCCGGGAATAGAAATTCAACAATAGTGATGAAAGCAAACGAAGGTTTTACCTCTTACATAAAACAAGTCCAGAAGTAGGCAGCCCAGGGCTAGAGTGATGGCTTCCATAAAGCCCTCAGGGACCCAAACTCTTGCTATGCTTCTGATCTAACATATGAGCATCCTTAATATCCTTAACCTAAAGGTCCAAGATAGCTGCTAGAGCTCTAATCATTACATCTCTGTTCCAGAAATAATAAAGGAAAGACACAAATGGCAAAACGCAAAGGAAAAAATAGTCAGCTATTTCTCAATTTCTTAGAAGCCCTACACAGCAATTTCCTAACTGTCAGGAAGGCTATGAGAAGTAGTCTTTTAACTGTACATGTTGCTTCCCTGTTAAATTGGGATTTGATAAAACAAGAAGGTAATCATGTACATCAGGAAAAGACCAGCAATCTCTGCCCCAGATGATGTTGTGAGAGCAAAACGCAGAGAGATTCCACCTGATCAAGGAGGGAACTCAAAGCCATAATGTTTAAGCTGAGGCCCAAAGAATACAGGGGAGCAAAATAAGCAAAGGGTAGGAGAAGAATTCCAAGCAGAGGGCCAGAAGCTCAACCTAATGAACAGCTCTGCTGTAAATTCAGCAAGGCCGCAGGGAGAGCCTGAAGTGAGGTCAGAAGACATGGCTTTACGTCCTGACTCTGGGGAACAGCACATCCCCCTCTGAGCCTCTCCAGCTGTAAAGTGAGCTCTCTGCACTCGGATCCTATGAAATATTGATCAGGCCTCCGCTGGGTTATACTAGGGCAGGAAGAGGACACGCCACTTTATGCCGCAGCCCCATTCTCTCGGGGCCTTCGGACAAGACGGACAGAGGAAACTCATACAATCTGAAAGCTGTCAGGGAGGAACTGGGTCAGGCAAAGAAACCCAGGGTTCAGAGGGGTTCAGAGGAGTTCAGAGGAGTTCACCTCTGAGCAACACCAGCCTCACATCAACTGTGGGACCTCCCACTGCAGAGACCACAGTTCTGTCCGCAGGGGGCCGGGAAGGCTGCAGGCCTCACCGAGGGCCTCCACTTGACTGAATTCTAGATGATGTCACACACTGGGGTGGACAGTGGTGGCGGCGTGGGGAGGACCACCACTTCCTAAGCATGTTCTGCAGGCTGGGCGCTGGGCAGCTTTGCATTTATCATCCCATGTCATCCTTCCAGTCAAGCCACTGGATACGTATGAGTTATTTCCATTTCACAAATGAGAAAGCCGAGGCTCGGAGAAGTCATTTGTTCACATGATGATTCAGAGTGATGGGAAACACTGGTGAAGTCACAGTGGGGAGAGTCCTTTGAAAACCCAGCTCTCTTCCCATGACCATGTGACTTCAGTTAAGCTTCCCCTTGGGGCTCAGTTTCCTCATCCGTATAATGGGGTCAGTTAATTTCCTTTCCTACTTACTGCTGTTGCAGCACTGGTGCCTCCGGTGTCTTCCACGTGCAACCACCCTCCCCTCGGCATTTCGTTGCACGCCCATGACAGCCCTTCCAGGTATGTGCTGTTCACCCCGGGTCACGGACGAGGAACTGACTGGGCTCCTCCCAGCTCTCTCCACCATGACGGGCTGCCCCGTGGCAATCCAGAAAAGACGGTTCCCTGTGCTAGGTGGACGCTGCCCCCTGCTTGACCTTTGTCCTCACGAACATCTGGAGCAGGGTGGGGATGCACAGACAGGCCCATGGCTGCTGGGCCAGCCGTGGGAAGACACTAAAGGAGGCCCGTCACTGTTGCTATTCAGGTCACAACACCTCCCTGTGTTTAAACAATTACAATCCATAATTAGTTGCCATCACAGTGGAACAAGCCCACTGTGGTTTCAAAATCACAGTGACTGCTTTATTTAGCTAAAGCGACCGCAGCTGGGGACCACTGGTTTCTTTGTTAAAGAAAATGTCTGGGCTTTGGCTTACCAACCTTCTCTTAGCCTGTCTCTCCTGGTCACGCAGGCACACACCCAGCCCTCCCACTCCCCCCGCTACACCACTGTCTCAAACTGGGCTCCTGGCACCCATCCTTGAGCTCTTCTACAGCTTATCCCTCTTCCTCAGTGTTTCTTCATTCCCTGTCCATCCTTTAAAGCCCAACCTGGGGCCTCCTCCTCCAGGAAGGCTGCTTTGACTACCGGAGCCCCATTGGCCTCTCCCCCCAGCCCACTCACACATGAGTTGGCTCACTGATCTCCTGGGGGTCGGGGAGGGGGTGCTGGGAGGAGAGAAGGAAGGGGGAATAGACTGTGGAACAGGCAGGAGAAAGATGTGCCACAACGCAGGCCCTAGTACCACACTCCTGTCTCCTGTGCTACAGAGAACAGGGGGCCAGGCTGGGTGGGAGGGAGAGGCTGATGGGGCCAGGCCAATGGGTCCTTCCTGCTGAGATGTCTAGGGGTGTCGGCAGGACTCAAGCTATTTCTGAAGGAAGAGATGATCAGGGCAGATATCTAATCACGGAGGAGAGACTGAGATGTGCCCTGGGGCACAGCTAGGTTCGCTCTTAGTGGTCCTGAGTGAAGACGGTGTTTTTTTCTCAAAGGCCAGGACTTGCAAGACATCAGGGATGAGGACAAAAGATTCCCATGGCACTGAGAAACACAGTCGCTCCCTCACCCCCTCACCAATTGTTAGAGGAAATGTGGAATTCTTCTTGAGAGAGAACAGCTCAGTGTGTTTCCTCCCAATAGGATTTTCTAACAGGAATCTAGCGATGGAGCTGGACATCGGGGCTTGGAATCCTTGTTACTCTGAGTGAGGTGGGTCCGCAAATAGTCAGCCTGGCCCAGGGAGGCTGGGATAGGCGGCCAGTCAGAGAGGGGCCCAAGAGAAGCTGATGTCTCTCCCACTTGCCCCGGGCGGGGAGACCCCTCCCAAACTGCTCACTTTTGGATGCCTTTAAGAGCCTCCCATTACTTCCCTCCCAGGCTCCACAGCAGGCACACCTAAAATTACAGGGTGACTTCCGAAATCAGGCAGCTCAGCCTTTATCTCATCATGAAACCCTTCACAGCCTCCCTGATGAGTAGTGGTCCAGGGACAAGACTATTATCCCATTCAACAGATGAGAAAACTGGGGCTCTGAAAGGGAGAACAACTCTTAGAAGGCTGTGAGGAGTCCCATGCTGTTTCGCTTTTTGGCTGTGCCCCGGTTCCAATTCCTGTGGGGTCTGACTCTCAACTGCTTGTCCATTGACCATACCTGCCCCCCAAAACATGACACCTAACAATGGCTTAAGGCATCAGGTCCAATATATCTGAACCAAAGGCATGCACCGCTAATGTATGATGTGTGGGTCAGGGGTCTCAGTTTACCACCTGGGGTCTGAGCCTCCTTGTCTTATAAATATCAGGTTGAACTAGTCTCATTTCAGCTCCAGCCTTTTCTGGTTCTATAAAATATTTTTTAAAGGGGTGGGGGAGGGGAGCGTAACCAGTTCTATATGTTATCCGCTTACTTTTTATATGTTTTATGTTCTTTTAAATTTTTATATCCAGGGATACAAGGGTGGGGAAGGAGCTGATGTGGAATCTGCTCACTGCCCTCTGAAGCAGCTGAAGGCCAGGAATTGGATTGAAGAGGTGAGGGACCTGTAAAAAACCAGAGGATGAGGTCTTCCTCCTTCCCAGTCCACACGTGTCCCCCCAGGCTGCCCGCTGTTCCACCTCATGGAATGTTTGCTGATAGACACACTTCAGCCCCCAGAGTAGAGGCCAAGACCTGAACAGGGGACAGACCGAAGAGGGAAAGTAAACCAAGTTCTACTGGGGAGTGCCAGTGTGAGTCAAAAAGAGAAGCATCCAGCAGACATTCATCCTCCCCTGCCCTGCTGTCCCAATTTCATTCATTCATTCATTCATTCAAAAGTGCTTACCTAACACCCTCTACGTACCAAGCTCAATGCTAAATGCTGGGCCACCACAGAGAACAAGACACAACCTCTGACTTCATAGTGTTTATAGATCAGTCAAAAGGGCAGATGTTAAACAAATAATTACACAATGAATTAATTAAGTGCTGTTGTAACTGATTCTCTGAAGAATAAGTAAGGGCAGGTGCTAAGAGAGAACACTTTTGCCAGGAGGAGTTTACCTGTGGGAGGGTCACAGAAAGTTCACAGAAGAGATATCTTAGCAAAGACCTAAAGATGATCTTTAGAGGGGAGATGGCAAAATAGAAACAAACTGTGCAAAGGCCCTGAGGCAGGAAGGAGGAGGGGACAGTCTAGAAATCTGTGGAGAGGCAGTGTGGCTGGAGCTCAGAGCCATGTGGGAAAGAGAGGGGCTGTGATGAGGTTGGAATAGCAACAAAGGATCTTGTCTGGGTGGGTGAGGAGCCCATGAAGAATCTTAACAAAGAAAGAGCTCTCTGCTTTTGAACTTGGCCATGGCAAATTTTCCTCCTGGCCTAAACCATCTCTCTTCTAAAAGGCAGCAGACATTGGGTCTTGCTCTTCCCACCTTGAAATCAAACCATATTAACAGCCAACGTCTGCACAACTCCATCAATGATTATAGCACTTTGCCACCCATTATTTCTTTCCATACTCACAGAAACCTCATCAAGGAGGCATTTTTAGCCCCACTCTACAGATGAAGACGTTAAGACTTGGTGAAATTCATGAACATGCCCAGAGGTCACCTGAACAGTGTTCTGCTTAAGATAACTACCAAATGTTACCAAGCAATAGAAAGTATCAGGCATTCCAAAACAAATGAAAATATTCAGGATTAATCTGCTTTTCTGAATTGCCTACTAATAAACATAGATATAGGGACAGGTACAGATATCGATACAGATGTAGAAATAGAAAATAGCTGTAGAATATCAAGAGTTGAAATAACTAATTTTTTTTTCTATAACTCTAGATCTTGTTGTTGTTTAGTCGCTAAGTCATGTCTGACTCTTTTGTGATGTCACGGGTGTAGACCAACAAGGTCCTCTGTCGATGGGATTTTCCTTGAAAGGGTTGCCATTTCCTTCTCCAGGGGATCTTCCTGACTCAGGGATCAAACCCAAGTCTCCTGCATTGGCAGGTTGATCCTTTTTTTTTTTTTTAATTTATTTATTTTAATTGGAGGCTAATTACTTTACAATATTGTAGTGGTTTTTGCCATACATTGACATGAATCAGCCATGGGTGTACATGTATTCTTTACCACTGAGTCACCTGGGAAACCAAACTCTAGATCTTAAGCTGCTCATTTTGGGTGAGGAGCAGATTTTATGATCCTATGTGCTAGCAATGAGCAGGTTCTAAACTAAATTTCAGTTCTTAGATTTAATAAATAAATAGGTTAGGGACTTCCCTGGTAGTCCAGTGGTTAAGATCCACCTTCCAATGCAAGGACACGAATTTGATCCCTGTTTGGGGACCTAATGTCCCACATGCCGAGGGGCAACTAAGCCCACATACCACAACTACCAAGCCTAAGCACCACAGTTAAGACCCAATGCAGCCAAAAATAAGTAAATAATATATACATACAAACAAGGTTAAAGCTCTTCACTTAGAAATACTACTTCAATGTCTGTTGCAACATGAATTAAAATGACAATAAATAATAACAAGGGCATGAATCCTAAATCAGAAACCCAAGTGTGCAAGAAGTACCACTTTGTTCCATTCCTCTGATTACCCCAGTCCAGGGTCCTGAGCTTCCTCCGAAGAAGGGTTTGAGCCTCCACTCCATCATGGATCCACTCTTACTGCCCATGTTCAAGGGCGGACATGGAGGAGGCTTGCAAAAAGAGAGAAACAGACACTGTGTTGGAAAAGAAACCCCTTTCCCCCAGAAAGCAAAGCAGACGGAGGCAGATTTGGAGGCAGGGGTAGGGGTTGGGCAAGCCTATCCTTTCCACATAAAGCCCTGAGTGCTGGAGTCAGGCTCGGCACTAAAAATCTTACACTCATGCAAAATTCTGCTGCCAAAACTGCTGTGCAAAGGCAGAGGGAAACTGAAATTTAAAAACTGAATCCTCAGTCCTGTGGCAAATGAGTCATTCAGCAAATTGGAGTCATTTGGCAAATTGGCTTTTAGCAAATTGATTTTGGAAGGCTGTCCACTGGCCAGTAGGGTGTGCAGAGTCTGGTGGAGGAGAACACAGCTCCCAGGGAGCAGACCTCTTCCCTCTAACCTCCACAAGAGAGACCTCCAGGTGCCACAGAGGCCCCCAAGGAGACGTGATGTCAGGGGATGTGGGCAAGCCTGGCTGCCTTTTAGGGCAGCCTTGGGTCTGAGAAGCACCTCTCCCACCCCCAGAATGGACCTTGAAGTCATTTATGGATAGTTAAACCTCAGAGCTTAATCTGTAAAACCCACTGATCCTCTGCACCTCTTAAACTTCTGCTGGTCCACCCGAATCTGAACATCTGCTTGGCTGCCAGCTGATGGATGGGATGCACCTCTGCAGGGTACTGCACTTGGACCACACCCACCTTGGTTCTCCAGAGGCATTCAGTGAAAAAGGCTGGCAGAATCACCAACAAAGCTGCTCACACTCAAGGGGAATCATCCAAGCAATCGTTTATGCACCTGTTCTTTACACCCAGAGTGCATGCTCTCCAAGGCTTCCTCCTGCTCTGATGTTTTGAGATTCTGAGGCACCAGATCCTTTGGGTTACAACCTCAATTTTTTTTTTTTTAGGCCCTCAGTCGTGTCCAACTCTTTGCGACCTCATGGACTGGGGCCCACCAGGCTCCTCACTCCATGGAGGAATGAGGCAAGACTACTGGAGTGTGTTGCCATTCCCTTCTCCAGGGAATCTTCCTGACCCAGGAACTGAACCAGGTCTCCTGCATTGCAAGTGTATTCTTTACCATCTGAGCCACCAGGGAAGCCTCTGTAAATTACAATAAAATAGAGTCATAGCATTAAGTCAGCAAATCTTGCCCAGCCAGCCACTCAGCGGTCATTTAGATCCACAGAGTGATAAGTGGGGGACACACATTAATGAAAGTCCTACTGAGTAGACACATTACAGAGGGTCCATCAGAAGAAGGGAAGAATCACATGGAGTCCAAAACGGTGGGCCAATGATGACAATGTTGATGAACTGATGTTAACGGAAGATGAGGATGTAGAGGAGGAGGCCTCTTTATAATACTCAAAATTCTCTCACAACCTCACCTTACCTTCACAAAGCACATTGGGCAGATATTGAGTCCATATTACAGAAAGGAGGATGAGTCCCATCAAGGTAAATGCCTTGTCCAAGTTCACCTACCCAGTTTGAATCCAGGTCTTTCACATTCATATCCAGGAGCCATCTATGTCCACCCAGCTGCCTCTGATGACCACCTTCTACCCTGGAATCCTTTCACATGCACAAAGGACAGTGACTAGGCCCATGTCAAAGACTGATGTGCCTTTGCTACCAGATAACAAAGGAGGCATCCTCTGGTGTCAAGATGACAGAGCAGGAAAACAATCCTAGACCCGATTTAGTATAAACTCTTCCCCACCAGAACAGAGAGAGAAGGAATTCCCAGCCTCACAGAATCCCATGCAACAGAGCCTACTGACTCTAGGGCAACATCGGGGCTGGTGGCCTCCACCAGCCAGGAGCTCTGATGCCTGCCAACCCATCAGCTCCATCCTTGCCTTTCTGCTGCAGACAGTGAGGAACTGGCATAAATACGGCCAGAAACAGCCTCTTATCACAAAGTCTGCCGGCTTGTTCTGCCCACAAACATGTAGTGTTTCATAATCGTAGCATCCAGTGAACATCTCGTCACTCTGTTGAATAAATGCATGCATGTATCCATGAATGAATGAAGAAAACTCTGGCCTACATACAGCATGTCCTCCTTTTCACAGCACCTTCGCATCCATTATCCCATCTTAACCTTGGGATACCCAGGTGAATGCAGTATTGGAATCCTTGCTATACAGATGGGACAATGGAGGCTCAGAGCAAGGACCATCTCACACGAGCTAATGGCAGAGCCTGGCCTAGAATCCCAGCCAGGGTTCCCTATGCTGGCTGCTGACCTGGGCTATGATCTCAAAGAGAGGAGCTTTGCCTCCAGAGCCCAGCAAGCTGCAGCATCTGTGGTCACCCAGCTCACCACCAGAGGTCACCCAGGAGGCTGGAACTACAGGAAAGCCCCCAGAGAAAAGGAGTTCTCACCTCTTGGCCAGGGAGCATTTGTGACTTTCCAAACAGTCCTCCATGTTTTCCCCAAGTTAGCTCATAATTTCCAGATCCAGATGAGGACCGGAAACCCCTACCCCCATCCATTACCTCTCTGATCCTGACTCATTCTAGGGGCAAGGAAGTGGGAGGGGTGAGATGCCCAAGTTTCAAGTCTCACCAGTCTTTGGGGTTTTTTTTTCCTGATGGCTTTATATTTTTTAAAACAGTTTTATTGAGATATAATTCATAGACCACACAACTCATCCATGTAAAGTACACAATTTGAGACTTCCCTGGCAGTTCACTGGGTTTCCAATGCAGGGAGTGAGGGTTCGATCCCTGGTTGGGGAAAGAAGATCCTGCATGCTGCTCATTGCGTCCAAAAAAATAATAAAAATTTTTTTAAAAAATAATAAAAATTTTTTTAAAAAATAAAAATAAAGTGTACATTTGGCAGAAACCAATCCAATATTGTAGAGCAATTATCCTTCAATTAAAAATACATAAATTTAATTATAAAAAAGGAAAAAATAAAGTGTACAATTCAACGTCTTTCAATATCTTCACAGAGTTGTGCAGCCATCACTACAGTCAATTTTCATAGTTTAACGACCCCAAAAAGAAGCTCCACACTCCTTAGTTCACCCCAAGTGTCCCAGCCGATGACCCCGCCTTAGATGACCACTCATCTACTTTTTGTTCTATAGATTTGCCCGTTCGATTCTCATCAATTTTTAAAACAAGAAGTCTCTTCTTCGACCCCACAGTCATTCATTCATCAAAGTTTTCCTGACCACACGCTCCCCCAGGGACTGATTGCCCAGTGCTGTGTTCAGAGTCAAGCAGGCAGGGTGGACATGGCAGCCCGATGTGTGGGGGTCAGCCTGAAGCCAGCGTCCACTCCTGCCACTCCACTGTCTCGCTCAGGCCAGGCGTGCCAATGACCTTCCTGCCAGAGCTCCACCCCGGCTTCCCTGCCTTAGTCTCGGACACGTTAATCCTCCTTCACCTTGACCTCCATCACACCATCCTCAGACTCTGTTGCCCCCTCTCTTTCTTGCATGCTCTGTGCTTAGTCGCTCAGTCATGTCCGACTCTCTGTGACCCCATGGACTGCAGCCCACCAGACTCCTCTGTCCATGAGGATTCTCCAGGCAAGACTGCTGGAGTGGGTTGCCATGCCCTCCTTCAGGGGATCTTCCCAACCCAGGGATGGAACCCAGATCTCCTGCATCGCAGGTAGATTCTTTACCATCTGAGCTACAGGGAAACCC
Source organism: Cervus elaphus (assembly GCF_910594005.1). Classification (NCBI taxonomy): domain Eukaryota; kingdom Metazoa; phylum Chordata; class Mammalia; order Artiodactyla; family Cervidae; genus Cervus; species Cervus elaphus. Next base: position 83,684,207 of record NC_057826.1, read on the forward strand.
ATTTGCATCCTCTATTCCCTCGTTAAATGCCAGTGCTCCTCAGAGCTTGACCTGGTCCTTTTCTTTTATCTCCCTTTATTCATCCCCCTTTAATCATCTCATTGACCCCGTAGGGATTCAGACACTTCCCCGATGCTGAAGATGCCCACATCAGTTCTCCAAACTCTAAACCAAATGCTTGTTGGTACAGAGATTGCCTTTCCTGAGGTGGCCACCAGAATCCCAAATTCAGTGCATCCATACCTGAATCCACCCTCAGGCCCCACACCCAACCTGCTGCTCTTCTCCCCTAGTCTGGTGGGGGAGGTGTAGCCCCCAAACGTCAGCCGTTGGAGTCAGGAACCTGGAGGTCAGCCTCAGCCGCTCCTTCTTCCTCATCACCATGTCCAGTGATCATCTGGCTGGATGGCTTCTACCCACCCAGTGTCTCTCAGAGCTGTTCCTCATCTCCACCCCCTGCCTGCCTTAAATGACCTCCTCCTTCTCCTTTCTGAGCTAGAACACTCATCTCCACATGGCCTACTAGCCTCAGCTAGACTGCCTGCTCTAATCTGCATCCCAAGGCCCTCCCTAATCCAAGGTCCACCTTCTTCTCAGCCTCATCCTTATTCACATGCATTTGCTCCAGCAGCACTGAATGCTTCAGTCCCAGAACACACCCAACTTTGTTATGCATTTCACCGCTCTCCTGGAAAATTCTCTCCCAGCCCTCAACTGCCAACTCTTACTGCTTTTCCCTTAACAACCAATCCAAACCTCACCTTCTCGTGAGAGCCCCGCCCCAGGGCCCCTTACATGCAAGGGCACCCTGAATTGCAAGACCCACTCAACTCAACCCCTTCAAGGACTGTCTTCTGCCCCTTTATCTCTGGGGGTCTAGTCCCTGGTAATGTTGTACCCGTGGGGCCTCCATGAATGTCTGAAAGAATGAATGAATGAATGAGTAACCCAGGTGGGTGGACTTGATGGGACACAGAGCTGTTCACCAGGGACAGAGCATGACAGCACCCGCAAGTCAGGAGAAGGGAGAAATGCCCAAACTGTCTGCCTCGCCCTAAGCAGTTTACAACCAGCTCGTGGGAGACCAGTCTCAACACATCTGATGCACCAGAATAGCTTACAGGTAGCACTTCGCTTACAGGCAGTGCGCTGATTCCCTCTAGAGCTCAGAGGAAGCGGATACTGGGGAGAGCGGAGGAAGTCTTCGGAAGCGGCCTGTCTCTGGGCCTCACCCCAGCCTTCCAGGATCTGAACCAAACGAAGGTTGAAGGGTTGAAGGAGACAGTGCTTCTCCAGGGAAATCCCACCCAGAAGGCACCTTCCAGAGCTCCAGGACTCTTGCTGGGGAAACCTTGGTGCCTCCTTTTCACCTAGAAGCCTGACTAGCTGGTAAGGGTCAGGAAAGGGGCAAGAAGGCGTTTCAAAGCTTAATGGGGATGTTCCCTACCCCCTCATCCCCCTCAAGGTCATGGCTTGGAGTTCATCTGCTTGACCTTTTAGAAGACAGGCCTGGCTAGGGTTCCAGAGACCAGGCCAGATCCCCTGTCCAAGTGGGAGGGAAGCAGCGCCAGGAGACTCAGGAAGTAGGAGCAGCGCCTAAAGGAGGCTAGGGACTTCCCTGGTTGTCCACTGGTTAGGACTGCGCTCTTCCAATGCAGAGGACACAGATTCAATCCCTAGTTGGGGAACTAAGATCCCATATATCACATAGTACAACCAAAAATGGGGCTGGGGCGGGGGTGGAATTTAATAAATAAATAAAAGTTAAGAAAGGAGGCTGGGAGGAAGGCTGGAGACTTAGGTGCCACTGGCAACCTCTTCTGTTTGACTTTGGGCCAGCCAAGGTGAGATGTAATGGTCTGACCTGACTTCAGTCTTTATATCTGGAGGAATGTAAACACTGAAACACAGCAACACAAAAGGAAAGCAAGTGGACACAGGTGATCCAAACCGCTCCTGGAAAATGTCACATCCAGCTAGTGACTCTCAGTGGCCCAGGTTCCCCCTCCCACCCCCCGTCTGCACCCTTTTCCTTCCTGGTAGCTCTCTCTTCTCTCCCTCCCACCCCTTCCCCAGTGCTGGGCTTTGTCCTCATTCCTGAGTGGCATGGCCCCAGTCTCCTTCTTACAGCCAAGGAATCCGAGGCCCAGGGAGGGACTTGGAGGCACCACACAGCTGCCTGCCCCTCAGGATAAAGCTCTTTGCACCGATCAGGCGCCCAGGTCCTCCCATCGCTGGGCTGAGAGTCTGGGAACAGCTGCTCCTCGGCCTGCGCGCTCCAACCTCCACCACCTCCTTCCACCAAAAAGAGAAACAGGGCTGCACCTGAACACAAACGAAAGCTGTGTGATGAAGACATGGAAGTCTAGCTGGGGGACTCAAGACTTGGAGAGCAGCAGCCTCAGGGAGGGCCTGGTGCACCCTGCTCTGTGCCGTGTGGGCGGCTGTGTGTTCGCTGTGCCCAGCACGCTCCGTCCTTCTCCCAGCTGCCCCTTTCAGCCTGATGCCGGGCCTGATGTCCGACAACCAAAGCACAGTCTGGACCAAGAGAGAGAGGTGAGGGCAAGACCCGCTCTCTAGAAGCCTCAGTGAGTGAGGCCCCTTGCCTGCTGTTCCCCAGTGTTCTCTGAAGCCTACTGGTGGGTGAGGCTGCATCATGCAGACCCTTGCCCACAACTGCAGTGCCCCAGAAGAGGAGCAGGCCCGAGATCGCCCCCTGCTTGGGGCCCGAGTGCCACCTGCCTCCAAGGCCACCTCCCCCAACACCAACACCCTGGATGACACCGAGATGAAGGAGCAGACACAGGCCTCTGGTGCCCTCTGCTGTCCAGCATTCCTGTCCCACAGCCTGAGGGACAGCCCTGAGGCTGGTGGGGAGACACTCAAGGAATGTCACCAGTCCCTGAGGTTGCCCTAGCTCACAGAAGCCCCTCCATCTGCCTTCCCAAAAGGAGCCAGGACAAACACCATGGGTAAGCCCTGGAAAGGGCAACGCATCAGTCAGAATGCACCAGGGTGCATCATGGTAACAAACACTCCCCAACGTGGAACAGCTTGTAACAATTTTCATTTCTTGGAACTGGGTTGTCTGTGGGTGATGCTCCTTATTTCCTCCTCCAGGATCCAGGACAAGGGAACAGCCATTGTCTTTAATGTTGCCAGTGAGAGAAGGCAGGAGACTGAGGGGCCTCCATAGATCTTTAAAACCTCCGCTCATAACTCATTGTCCAGATCAGGTCTCATGGCCCTGCCCTACACAAGAGGCCTAGACGTGCAACCCTAGCAGGTTGCAGTAACCTGCAGAGGTCCAGGGGCTGGAAATATTCAGAGACCAACATGATGACTAGTGGTCAGTTTACTCTTAGGGTCATCAAACATTTGGCTCCTTCTCCCTCCGGACAGCCCCAGGTTCCCCTCCGGCATACTAGCAGCTCAGGGACTATCAGTGCGGTATCAGGGTGGCATGTTGGGGTGTGCTCATCAGCAATGGGATGTCGTAACTCCTGTATCACTCACAGATGGGGCATCTCTTGATTTCAGGTTGTTACCTGAAAATTAAAGTTATCTGCCTCCCTTAAATTCAACATTCAGTGAAATAGCAAGGACAAGGTAACATCAAGGATACACCCAGTTAGAAAGAGTATGAATGGGAGACGCATCTTGGCAGACGCTGCTCCGTGGTTACCCCGACATCCCATGGGCAGACATTTAAGGGTCCCTGCCCTAGAAACCACTCCAGTGTTCTTGCCTGGAGAATCCCAGCGATGGGGTCTCGCAGAGTCGGACATGACTGATGTGACTTAGCAGCAGTAGCAGTAGCCCTAGGACTGGGGCATCTTCCTTGCTCAGGAACTGGAACTGTTCCTTGGGTATCATTCCCCGTGGTTCTTTGTGCCTCTGCTCCCTTCTCCCCTGGCTGACTGGCTCCCTGGGTTTCTTCTTAGAAACTTGGGGTGTTTATAGCCCTATAATGGCCACACCACCCTTGAGTCTACCGGACCTCTGAGTTCCAGTGTGATACAGTTGCAACGTCCCTTAGGTCTCAGTTTGAATTCCAGAGAGAGAGAGCCTGATTGGCCTAGTTATATTATTTAGAACCAGGCAGAGGAGTCATGATTACCCTCCAGCTTATGCATGGATGTGCTTGAGAATGGGCCACATGCTGCCTACATAGCCTGGGTTGCCCCAGAGGTAAGAACAGGGAAGACAATGGATGCTTATTTTCTCTGAGACAAATTGCTTGGAGTTGCCTTTGAATGACTCTGAAGAAAACACACAATAAGGGGTGAGAAACTGGGGTTTGGCCTTCTCCCACCTCAGACTGCTAACTGTTTTCTTTATTTCTACAAGTCTCAGTTTCCTCATCTGGAAAATGGAACTACAATCTCTGTTTCCCCACTCACCCCTTTTGTTCCCTCAGGTACCCAGTGGAAACAATTGCAGTCTCTGGGATTGCCTGAACTAGAACACAGTCTGGATTTACCCGTCACCTCTCTCAGGCAGGTTTGCATTTGTAATAGAGAACTCTCAGAGACTGAATAACCAGAGAAAGGCACTTCTCTCTCTCATCTTCACTTTTTGGTCACACCCTGGGGCACATGGATCTTAGTTCCCCAACCAGCGATCAAACCTGCTCCCTGTGCATTGAAAGGCAGAGTCTGGACTGCTGGGGAAGTCCAGAATGCATCTCTAACAGTGAAATTAGCTGTGAGAGAGGTGAAAGGGGGAAATAGTTCAGTAGAAGGGAGGGAGGAGAGATGGGGCACTCAAGATCACCTAGATATGGAGTCTGTTCTCTCTTGCTGACTTTCCATTTCCTCCTTTGTGGGAGAAATGAGTCAAGGTTGATCTTGAATGACAACTCTTTTTACCAGAATTCTTGGGTCATTTTCGGTGGTAAACTTGGGTTTGAACCATATGTGTGGGTGTGGTGCCCACCACACTCTCCTTCTCTCACCCGCCCCCCCCCCCCCCCGTCTTCTAAATTCTACCCAGAAGTGATTCCGGCATAGTGTTGATGATAGCAAAGCTATTACAGCCCACATTTCTCAACCTCAGGGAACATGATTGCTGGGGGGTTTTCTTCGGGAAACTCATTCCTTCCCTGGTCTGTGATAGTCTGAAGATCTGCTGTGTATGTTTATTTCACCCTGTTTCCGAAGCAGAAGTCACATACAAGGGATGGCGGGCACCATCTGTGAGAGCCCCAGTGCAGGTTTTAGCAAATATCTTCTGTAGGGCGTATCTAAAAATAACAATAGGGCTTCCCTGGTGGATCATTGGTAAAGAATCCACTTGCCAAGGCAGGAGACATGGGTTCAATCACTGGTCCGGGACAATCCCACATGCCATGGCTCCACTAAGACCATACACAACTATTGCACCTGTGCTCTAGAGCCTGGGAACTGTAACTACTGAAGCCCTAGAGCCCTAGAGCCTGTGTTCTGCAACAAGGGAAGCCGCTACAATGAGAAGCCTGCACATGACTACAAAGAGTAGCCCCCACTTGACACAACTAGAGAAAAGCCCATGCAGCAAAGACCCAGCACAGCCCAAATAAATAAATAAATAAAATTATCTTTTAAATGACAATAACTAATACAGGTACAATGTTTTTCAGTCTCTAAAACATGGCCACACTTATTATTTTATTTAAGACTACTGATAACTCCAAAAGGGTAATTATTTCACAGAAGCACAAACCAAGGTTCAGAGAGGTTAAGTGACTTGTCTACGATCACACAGCTAGCAATAAAAATAATAATTGAGATGAAAATTCAGGTAGTCAGACCAAGTAACCCTTCCACCTAATCAGATGGTGTCTTTCCCATACCCCCAGCTTGATGGCCACAATCCTTATTCCCCAGGCAGAGCATCTTTTATGCCAGAATCAGTAAGAATAGACTTAGGGCATAACCTCCCCTCACTTCCCTCGGAAAGGGGACAGAGGGTCACAGCATCACCACAAAATGAGTCACCTGGATCTTACTGAACTGTAATAAAAAGGGGAAAAAGGGATTTTAAAGCCTGTCCACATGCTCTCCTATCACTGACCTGGCTCTCTTTGGAGCAGCTGGGCTGGTTCTACTTTGCAAGGCCAGGCTGAGTGGTACTTTGCCCACCCACAGTGACAGAAATTCCCTAGGACCATTGCCTACAGATCTCTCCTCTCTGCACTCCGTTTGGCACTGTCAGAAGCTAGTTGCACCCTTCTCTACACCTCAGTTTCTCTCTCTGTAAAATGGGAATGATCTCCACTTTCCTGTCACCATTCTCCACTAGGAATGGAGAGGAAGACAAAAGCACACGAACCACAGTTTCTTAAAGGATTTGGTCTTTTTATAGAGGTGATAACTGAATAAAAGGTAAGAGCAAGAGTGAGCTCAATGCTATGTGATAAGAGGACTCCAGAGGAGAAAGTAATTCCATGGAATATTCTAGAGAACCAAATCTTCTTCTTTTTTAATTTCTGGCCATATCTCACAGCATGCAGGATCCTAGTCCCTGACCAGGAATCAAACTCCTGCTCCCTGCATTGCAAAGCAAAGTCTTAACCACTGGACCTCCAGGGAAGTCTCATGGGGAACCAAATTAGAAGCTCTTTTGATTACAACTCTTGTGGCTACAAATTCTTCTATTCCAAAAAGAGAGCCTGTCTAGGATTGTGACTGGAGATGACTTTGCTGGTGTGGATTCTGCCCGGGGCCCAGCCCCCTTCCCAGGGTGAGACCAGGGGTGACTGTGGGAGACAGTGCCAAGTGGACCTGGAGCTCAGATAGATTCCATGGTAGCTAGTCCTGAGTCCATAATTCCTTAGTTCCTTTGGTTTCTTTCTCAAAATGGTCAAGTATGGTAAAATCTCAGTTGCACAGGGGCAGTATTTCATTGTATCACAGCCATAGAAAAACGTACTGAAATGTGTATGAATAATTGCCATTATTTCTGTGGATAAATCTTGCCAGTCACCATGATCTGGTACCTTTGTCACTTTGATAAAAAGCTCTCAGAGACATGGTTTCCCTATCTGAACAATGAAAGAGTTGCATTTCATTGTCTTTGAGGCCCCTTCCAGAGTGAATACTTGCTTGGAATGATAAAACAAAACGTCAGAGCCTTTAAGACTCGGGGGGGAAAAGAATTCACCGCCACTCATCCAGGTTTAGTGGGAACAGATGATGTTGCGTGGATGAACCATCTCTGCCTGCTTCCCTCCCTATTGTCTTTGCTTTCAAAGTCCTAACACATAACCCAATGTTGCCACTGCTTACACAAAAACTGGCCATCATATTGAAACCCTAGACTGTTTCCTATTATTGTCTGCTTCTCTGCTGATGATCCCCCAGGAACTTGCTAACATGTGAGCTTCCTGAGGGCAAGAATCACATCTCCACATGTATTAGGGCTTTCTAAATAAAATGAATTAAAGGCAATAGGATAGATAAATAGGCACATATGAATATATGTGTGCATATGTGTATCTGTATATATATACTGGGGGCTGGGGAAGTGAGGGAGGGAGAAAGAGAGAGAGAAATAAATTTCTTTTAAGGAATTGGTTCATATAGTAACAGGCTGGCAGGTCCAAAATTCATAGAGTAGGCTGACAGGCCAGATGTTTAGGTAAGAGTTAATTTTGCAGTCTCCCATTTAAATTCCACAGGATATCAGGCTGGCAACTAGGGCAGCATTTCTACAGTGCAGTCTTGAGAATTCCCTCTTCTGAGAAACTCAATTTTTGCTCTTAAGGCCTTCAACTGATTGGATAAGACCCATACACTGGATGAAGGGTAATCTGCTTCACTCATTAACTTAAATGTTAACTACATCAGTAAATAATTACAGCAACATCTAGACTGGTGTTTGACCAAATGGCTGATCATCATAGCCTGGCCAAGTTGACGTATAAAATTAATCATCCACACCACTTCTTGTTCACCTTTGTGTGCCCACCTGGCTCTTAGGGGTGGCCAAGCTTGAGCATATAGACAGTGAGGAGTCCTCAGGGTGCCAGGATATGTCCTGACTTCTCTCTGCTCTAATATTTCTGACCTTCCCATTTTTAATAACTCAGGTCTTCTGAGCTAAAGACTCAGCCCCATTCAGCACCACCCACTGCTCATCCCTTGACCACAATCAGTGGATATTGCAGAAGAGGTGTTAAGCCTGGACTTCATCCTTGGCTCCACCACCCATTAGCCCAGGGACCCTGAGCAGGGAGTTTAATCCCTTAGAGAGTGAGTTCCATATCTGTGAAGTGGAGCATGTGACGCCCAGGATGTGGTGTGATTTTTGTGAAGCTCAACAGTACGATGCGCATGACATCCCAGTTCGGTGTCTACCATGAATGAAGCACCCCATCATCTTAGTAATGATTATTTTATTGCTTCTTCACACACAATTAAAACTCACTAATTCAGACCTATCAGAGAGGGCAGTCAATGGCTGGAAAGTCCACATTAAAAAATAATTTAAAAATAATGTCATTTTATTACTTTAAAATATATTACTCAATCCAGGCTAATAAAGTGTTGCATAGTGAGCCCGTGGGGGACTCAAGTTAATGAACAAATAAGAACAATTTGAGGTTAGTCTATCAATTATTGGTGTGGAAAAGGGTGCCTTAGAAAGTACTTGAAAACAGTGTACTATCCTCTGTAGATTAAGTGTTTCTCGTGCAATCATCTTAATGCATTTTATTAATTCAACAGCTTCTCCCTACCTTGAGAGTCCTCCAGGCAATTAGGGTGCAGGACTGACTGGGTTTCCACAAATTCTGACTCGGCGGTAACTGAGTATAAGTTATTTCACTAAGTTAGGTCAAGACCTTTATTTTATGTTCTTGCCTTTTCTTAGAATTCTGTTTCTTAGAATTCTATAGATGACCATCTTCACCTACAACTCCCAGAGGTAGAGCTATTTTTATCAACTAGCAGAGATGCTAGACTTGCAAACCTGGACATTGGACTCGGACAGATCTGGGTTCAAATCCCAGCTCGCCAGAGCTTACAAAAGCCATTTTGTGACCTCAGGCAAGCCACTTACCTTCTCTGAGCCACAGTAAAGTGGAGATAACCCTCACAGGGTTGATTCAATTGAGTGATACAACCAAAGTTGCTGAAATATTGGCCCTGATACAGGTGCCAATCTAGAGATGAGTCAGGGGTTATGGGCATAGTCTGAATGAGGCTCTAGGGATAAGGAATGTTGAATTATTAATCTGCATGCTTGGCCAGTCCTTGGGTTAATGACTAAAGTTACCTGTAGACAGACTATGATCTCAGGGCAGAAGCCCAGGAATTATTGTTATTATTATTATTAGCAATAAAAATGACAATTTATAGCTTATAAGAGCTAACCAGCTTCTCCCCAAAGTTCCACTGAGATGACTTATATTTGAGGAAGTTGTACAAGGGCTGCAGTATTTGTCTGTTCCTCTAGGCATCCCAAGTCTGGATTAGTTTCGCTCCCAGAGACCCACGTGCTCCAGGTCAACTCTGTCCCTGCAGAAAGGCTGTCTCTGAGTGCAGGTAGGGGTTGAGCCCTTGATTGTACCATGCATCAGGGTCAAGAACCACCAGTGAAGGGGAGTCTCATGGAGACCTGGGAACAGGCCCTCAGTACTTCCTCTGGGGAGGGGTGGGAGCTCTACAATCGCCTTAGTTTGTCCCCACCACATCTGGCCGGGAGGTTGGGCTAGAACCCCCTGCTTCAGTTTCTCAGAGGAGGGACCTCTGAGTCCTAGAATGCAGGGGGACCTGCTCAAGGTCGCATAGCGTGTCAGCCTCCCAAGGTTCTCCTCCTGTCTCGGATTCTGCAAAGGCTCCCAGCTTTCTGGGAGACCCTTTGGGCCAAGTTCTGTCACCCTGCTCTAACAGCCCAGACCATTACCCACCGGCCTCTCTCTTGGAACTGCCTCTGCCCTTTCTCCAATTCCAATCACGCTCCTGAATGTCATCGCGCCCCATGCGGGCAGTCCTGGATCGTGTCTGATTTTGCTGACGCTTGGCTAGCACAAGGACTGGGCCTAAGGAACGTATTTAATAGCTGTCAAGTGCGTTGACAAAGTTAATGAGAATTTCCCAGAGACTTCACTGGTGGTCCAGTGGCTACGAATCCATCTTCTGATGCAAGGGACATGGATTCGATCCCTGGTCAGGGAACTAAGGTCCAACATGCCATGGGGTAACCAAGCCCTTGCACTGCAACTGCTGAGCCCAAGTTACATAACTAGAGAGCCCATGAGCCACAGCCAAAACCTGATGCAGCCACACAAGGAAATAAACATTTTTTTAAATGTCCCAGAGGGCCTGTGGAGAAGCAGTGGACCTGTTTGCCTCTGTTAGATGATCCCACTCTAAACACAGCTGATTAAAGGTGGACGGAGGGGCTACTTGGAGCTGGGCAACCCCAGGGCCAGGTGCCACCACCCCCCCCCCCACCCAGATCTCCCTGCCCTGTCCCCTTAGGGCCAGGCTGCAGAAGACAGGATACTGAGCAGCCCATACCACTGATTTGAGCCAGGCTACATGGGTGTTGCTCCTTATCACAAAAGAGCCCAAAGAGAGGTTCTTCTCAAGGGAGTTGGAGCCAGTTAAAGAAGAGGGTCTCCTGGTAGCTGATTTTGCCCCCGCTTGGCCCCTGACTAAGGATACCTCCCACCCCCACGCAGCCGATGTAGTCCAAACAGAGACAGCAAATCAGTGCTGCAACTAGACTGCTTGATATCCGGTCATGTTTTTAACTCGAACCTCTTCCATACAACATAATTATTTCCCGTAAGAAACATGAAATGCAATGAGTAACAATAGTATAGGTGCACTTAGAGAGGCCCATTAGCATTTCTTCAGAATTTTGTTAACTACACATGATTTTGAAAGCAGTACCTACTTTTAATATCTCCAGACATGGTTTCAATTGCCTCCTCTGTGGCTCTTTTCATTTTTCTTAGTTGAGCTCCACTGAATTCATGTCATTTATGGCTGACACAGGTGCCCCACTTGAAATTTCTTTAGAACTTCAGAAAAATGATGAACCAGTTGCCATTTTCACAGGAATGCAAGACATTGCAAGTTACCCCAAATTCCTGAGACAAAAAGGCATGATTATTCACACAGTGGTTATTATACATGCCTACCAGCTTGAACTTTAATCCTTTGGTTGCTGACATAATAATAACAATTTATGTAAACAATTATCCAGTAACTGATAAGAGCATTTGAATAAAGCTAAAATGTCAACAAAAGGTACAGTTTATTGATAAATCCACTTTCTGGATTTTGTTCTGTCTTTTTTAAATAATTAAAAAATAAGCTTCAGTTTAAAAGATGTTATCAAAACTCAGTAAAGTATTTCCATCATGAGCTAAAATACGCACTTACTAAAGAAAAATATGACACCTCACACTCTTGTACTGTTTCAAATTTTCAACAAAAATAAACCAGTGATCATCTAGAATGGCTGAATTAAAGAACTCAGGTTACCTTTTTCTATCTTTACAATCACTGCATCATCATTGTTCATTTCCGATCTACTTCTTAAGCACAAGAATGTGCAATACCACAGGAGGTTGGAGGTACAAACTGTACCCACAGAGAAAGCAAACAATTCTGTAGCCTGACTCTCAAAACAAATGTGTATGGGTGGGTCCACGTATGGAGAGCCAGTTCTATAACCAGTTCTCCAAATTCACTTCTGTGTACAATAAAATGTTTGTTAAGGGACAAGCAGTAAAACTGTCCTAACGTGAAGGATTTATTATTATTATTATTAAACTCCACCATACTACGATTGTTTACAGCTTAGGCCAAGGAAAGATTCTTCATGGAGGAGAATTTCATCACTGACGTTGGTCACAATTGCCAGTGTACAATGGCAATAAAAGCAGACCAAATTTCAGTCAAATGTATTGGTTTTTTTTTAAACTCCTCTGTACCTGCTCATCACCTGCACTAGAGGATGGTGCCCCTCGCCCCACCCTTAGTGCACAGACCAAGATGCCCTAAATAAAGCCCCCCAAGGTGTGTTTCAGAGCTGGCTAGCAGGAATTGCTATGTATTTTTCCCTCATAAACAGTGAAAAGCGAGAAACTGATTGTGTTGCCCTTACTGCTTTGGCACCAAGAAGCTCAGAACCAAATTCATGACGTACCTTGTGGGACCTTATGAAATTTTAACTTCTCCCCTTTAATTCCACCCCCCAAGTGCTTAGATGTCAACCTAATATATACCTTTCCAGTTCTCATATTCAATTTACTGTGGTATTTCCAAGTTTTCAAAAGGACTTCCCACACAGCCTCATTAACGTGTAGCATCCTCCTGTTTAAACTTCTCCCTTTGCATTTCAGTGTCTTTAGGTGGGGTTCACAAGCTCCAGTTTGCCACAGTCCCCATCACTCCCCTATGTACTACCCTGGAGCCTATCTCTTTCACATCTTCTCTGCTTAGCCTCTGACAGCCTGTGACTTTACAACCCACGTGTGTTATCTTGTTTATAGATTTTTGAAAGTCAGTTCCTCTCCTTTGTGGAGCGGAGACGGAACTTAGTCCAGCTCAGTCTGGTGTGAGACGTGCCGAGACCTGGAAAGAGGGGCACTGTGTCTCTGGCACCATGCCAGGCTCTTTTGCATCCTCTCGTTTAACCCCTCAATAACTTGTTGAGAAAAGCACTGGTACCATTCTCTAAGTGAGGCATTGAGGCTCCAAAGAGTGAAGCACCTCATCCCAAGTCACAGAAATAGGACAGAAGGCCAGGGGGGTCTGGAGCCTGCTCTGATGAGGGCGGAAGAGGACTGGAATTCTCCCGGAGGCAGCAGGAATGCCTAGGGAAGAGGTGCCCCCACCACTTCCTGGCTCCACACAGCTCCCACAGAGATACCCAGCAGGAGGCCCAACAGTGCCCGCCCCAGGCTCACTGCACAGCCAGCAACCTGTGCGGTCTCTCAGGCCCTGTCCTCAGAGGGACGCCTGCTGGGCTTAACACTCTGCTGTTGCCATCCGGAAATTCTTAATTTTTGAATAAGGAGCCACACCACCCCCACCTAGACTGTCAAATGACAGCAGCAAGATGGCCCAGCCTCCAGCAGGCTCCCCTGCTCACGGTGCACGGAGGACCCCTTGCAAAGTAAAGGCTTCTGGGAGGCGCCACTCACAGACCCCAGCTCCGCCTCCTCCTAGACTTTACAGCCAGAGGGCCTTGGTGTCATTGATACCCTAAGCTGCCTACGCTCTGCTCTGGATGGTCACCACAGCAACCAGAGGTTAGCCTCGGCCGCTGAATGAATCAGCAAATATTTATCAAGCACTGTGCTAGCAACTATGGGGGAAGACGAGCAGCTTCTCTGGACAGTCCAGTTTCTTTCAGTATTTTTTAGTAATAAATGCCCTAGAAGCAAGTGGGCAGGTAACGTTTATAAGACCCTTTCTCTCCCATCCTGGAAGCCATGAGGTATACACAATGGATAGTTTTACAGGCCAAGACCTTGAAGCCAGAGATTTTGGGGTTCATGCCCCAGCCCCATCAATGCCAGCTGTGCATACTCTCGTGAGCCTCGGTTTCCCCTTTATGACGCAAGGACACACCCCTGCCCACCTCACAGGGCTCTCTCTTTAAGGACAAAGTGAGCTCATGTATAACAAAGAGCTTTGTTGACTGTGCAAATGTTAGGTTGTTCTTTCAATAAACATTTATTAAGCATTTTCTCTGAGCCAAAGCCTGAGTTAGGCATTAGAGCTTCTCAAATGTAAACATTCTAGGCTCATTGGGATTCACTCTTTCTTTTTTCCACTGAGGTGAAAAGTCACGTAACATAAAAGTAACCATTATAAAGTGAACACTTCAGTGGCATTTAGTGTGTTCACACACTTAGCAAGTTCTAAAATGGGAGAAGCCTGTACCCATTACACATCCCCCTCTTTTAAGGGTATGTTTTCTCTTTTTATTAGTTTTTCTTTTATATTGGAGTATAGAATCTGCCTTCCAAGCAGGAGATGCGGGTTCGATCCCTGGGTGGGGAAGATCCCCTGGAAAAAAAAAAAAATGGCAACCCACTCCAGTATTCTTGCCTGGGAAATCCCATGGACAGAAAAGCCTGGAGGGCTACACTCCATGGGGTCGCAAAGAGTTGGACACATCTTAGCAACTAAGCCACAGAAACAATAGTCAATTAACAATGTTGTGATAGTTTCAAGGGCACAAGATAGTGACTCAGCCATGCACATACATGTATCCTTTCTCTTCTAAACTCCCCTCCCATCCAGGCTGCACATAACATTGAGCAGAGCTCCCTGTGCTACACAGTAGGACCTCGTTGATCATCCACTTTAAATACAGCAGTATGTGCCTGTGATCCCGAACTCCTTGATCATCCCTTCCCTCATCCTTCCCTCAGGATTTATTTTCTCTTGCTATCATTTTGTTCTTCTTGGAAGTTGATTTCCTGTGCTTGATAATATCCTGATGTCCTTTTGATCACATATGACTCCAAGTCAACCCCTGAATCCAACCTGAAGCTTCATAAGATAAAACCCAGTTTCTTTTGCCAGGGCTGGGGAAACCAGAGCCCCAAGCTGGCCATTTTTAATTACACCAGGCTGGATGAGTAGGTAATCGCTGTGTATTGCAGTAAATTACCTCTCATAAAGAAGCTATCATGTTTGCTCATGTGCCCTGCTTTCCTGGAATCAGTTCCCTGTCTGCTGCCATCACCTCTTCCCAGTATCCTGTGCTCCTGGCGAATGTCCGTCTTGTTAAACCAAGGAGAGTCAGGTGCAGCGGGAGGGGGAGGCATTTGGGCAAATATTGGACTTGGCCACACTTTCTGTCCGTATCAGGAACCCGATTGGCCGTATTGATTGACAGATGCGGGGACCAACTGTTTGGAAAGCTGAGCCCCCTCGGATTGGGGTAGGTGTTTCGGCAAACAGCCCTAATACTGGGCAAACAGGCCTGTTGGAAGAAGTGCCCGGAGTGTTAGCAGAGCAAACCCAACGCTGAGCAAACAGCTTAAAAGAATGTGACCACCTCAACGTAACCTCAGTCGAGGTATTGATCCCACTGGAGGCCAAAGAGGGGCTGAGCAGGGAACAGAGAGACACAAACCCCGGCAGAATGTAAATGTTATCTTTAAGCTGCGGTTGTCAGGGCCCTAATGGGCATCTGTTTGGAATTTGTCTTCCTGCAAATCTTTAAATCCAGGTCAGGGCCACGCGCAGAATTTAATAACAACTTTCAGAGAGATCGGGGCTTGGGACTGACTTCATTTTTCATAAGCCCAACTGGGACTTTCTGCTCTTCTTGGAGGTAACAGCCTCACACAGAAACTTTCTAGGTGCAGGTTCCAAGCCAGGAAGAGGCAGATCTTTCTGAACATTAGTCTGTAGGTTACCAGAGAGGAGAAAATCCAGAAATAAAGGTTCGTTCTCTAACTCATGGACTGGCCATTCATGGGAGCTGGTCAAATGGAAAGAATCATGAAATCAGTGCCAAAAAACAAGGGCTGGCTGTAGCTGGCAGCTCCACCTGGCTGGGCCTTCTATCATCACCTCCTGAGGCCTCAGCTCCTGCATCTTCCAAGTGGAGGAAGCAGACCTCGCTAGGGATACAGGAGGGCTCAGGTTAGACAAGACCACTCTGAGGACACTCTTGCCTGAAAACACTGCCTCCATGTAGGGTATTGGGCTGTTTGCTGTGAGACCCTGAAGGATGCACTTCCTGGGTCCAAGACCCTCTGAGATCACCATGTAACAACGGAATGGACCATAGCCTTGGCTATCATCTGTTGTTTTAGACAAGTGGCTACCTGGGGTCCCATCCTAGAAGCTGGGCAGGAGGAAGGAAATACACAATGTTTGCACATTCCTTGAAAATCTAAAAACCATGCTTGCTTGTCTTTTAATATTTCTGTAAAAGAACAGAGCAGGAAATACCTGCTCCTCAGTGTCCAAATGACATGAGGACTGGAATCACATGTCACTATTGGTCCACCACTTCTAAGAATAGTCACGGAAAGAATAAAACCTTACCCTCCATCTCCTTTCCCAGACTGGTCTAGTCCCCTTGAAACTGGGCCTGCCTCAGTCATGCACATTCAAACAAGGAGCGGGCACACCTATGCCGGGTCTTAGCCTATTCAGAGGACTCACTCCTGTCTTCAGTGGAGGCCTTGAGCAGTGTGGGTAATCCCAGGGTATTACTTTTCACTGCATTGTATACAAAAGAGTAAGAGGAGCTTAAAAACCGTTTTGCCATCTCTGACTTCTGGCGTGTGGTCTCATGGTGATGAGAAGAATCAAAGGAGGCCATGGCTCAGAGAAGGGAGCATCACTAGTGGATCTCTAAACAGACACTTACCAAAAGGCTGTAGGATGCCAAGTGGTTAAGAGCTAGCATGGGCATCAAAATAGAATGCCTGGGGTTGGACCCCAGCTCTGCCATTCACTAGCTGTGTGTGGTCTTGGGCAAGTCACCTAACTTCTCTGAATGTAATATTCCTCCCTGTAAAATGGAAATACTAATCATACTGACCAGAGTTCTTGATCTTCCTCAATCAACACAGACTGATGGGAGACCAGACAAGAAATTCAGGCAAGGCTTAATTGAGGCCCCTGCTTCAGCACAGGGAGCTTGAAAACAAATAGGTTCCCTGGCTTGCTCTCTCCCCAGGACCTGCTGGGGATGAGTGGGTTCCTTACTGGGGGGAGGATAATGGTGTGTCCAGGGGTCGGGTTGGAGGGCTGGCTTAGGTGGTTTGCCCAAACTTTAGGTGGTGCTGTTCAGGAGGGGGGTGGCATAGGCAGTACCCTGCTTTCACTCCTGGCTCTTCCAAAGTGGAAGCTGGGTTTTTCAATCTGTTTGTATCTTTTGTCCAGAATTTGTCCCAACTGTGCATGCACGCAGTTCTTTTTAGTCCCATATGGTTTCTTTGTATTTTGCTGCTGGAGGAGAGGTGTGTCCAGAGGAAAGCATTGCGGCATTGCAGCAAAGGGTCCCAGGTCCCAGCCTGTTTCACTAATACACCCCTGAAAGGATTGTTGTGAGGATTCAAGGGGCTACTGTGTACTGGCTCCTCGGTGCAGCCCCTCACCCATGTAACCCCTCAGGAAATTGTAGGGACTCAGTATTTCCGTGACATGAGCATGACAGACCCCAGGGAGGACACACTGGCACCATCCACACGTGACTGTCGGAGGACATCCTTTTCTCAGCGAGGAAGCCCACCAGCCTTGCCTGGAAAACCGACTGTCAGCCTGGGGTGAGCGCGGAGATTGTACCAGGGAAGTCGGGAAAGTCACTACGTTTCTAAGAGCACAGCCTGTGAGAGCTTCTCAGATGGACTTGCTCCCCAGAGAGATACTCCAAGGCCTTCTGCTTCTGCATGTTCAGCCCCACCTGGGCTCTAGGCAGCCAGAAGGCTGCTTGCAGTGGAGGCAAAGTGTGCTTGAGAGAAACGAGCCGCTCTGTGATCCTCTGATTAGAGATGTCGCAGAGGAAGCCCCCAGCAAGGGAGGGACTTGCCCAAAGTCATAAACAAGGTCTACGCAGCTAAGCAGCTGCCCAGCAAGTTATCCGTAACAATGAGGAAATGAGTGGTCAGACTGCGTCTTCTAAGGCAGGAGCGCTGACAGGTTATCAGGGAGAAGCGAAAGATGGCCTTCATAGAGGAGTGGATGGTAACCTAAGTCATTCCCCTCACCAGAAAGTTCTTAATTAATCAGAGTTCCCTAACTGCAGTTAGAAACCAGTAAGTAAACTGCCCCTGTGTTAACACTCCTGTCTCAATGGTGACTAACCCGCCCTCAGTGACACATCTGTACCCACACGCTTGTCTCCAGACCATTTACTTTGGGAACAAGAGAGTATAACATGGGGACACACTAAGGGGCATATTCCTTAAGTAGTGATGACAAGATTTCCCAAATCTGCATGGCCTGACATCTGACATAAATACAGAAGAGTGAGTGAGTGAAAGTTGCTCAGTCATGTCCAATTCTTTGCAACCCTACGAACTGTAGCCCACCAGGGTCCTCTGTCCATGGGATTCTCCTGCTAAGAATACTGGAGTGGGTTACCATTCCCTTCTCCAGGGGATCTTCCCGACCTAGGGACTGAACCCGGATCTCCTGCATTGCAGGCAGATTCTCTACCATCTGAGCTACCAGAGAGCCCAAATACAGAAGATTCCCGCCCCTCGTTAAGAAGGCTCTCGGCCAAGGTCATGATTTGGCCATCCCGCCTCCCAGACCTCAGGTGCCAGGACTGCCCTAGTGGCCCTGGAGCTCAGGCAGAGGCTGCAAGGTTCCAGGCCCCTGTCGGACCCCCACTGTCCCTCCCTCCCTGCTCTCCCCTCAGCTCTTCAGAACCATGACATGATTAAATGCCAAAAGGGGGAAACTTGTTCAGTGAAACCACTGCTGTTTTCAAGGTCCAGGAAGCATACCCTCACTGGCCTAGGGGTAGGGAACCAGGGCACACTCCCATCCCCCTCGACCCCTTGCCCTAACCATCCTCAGGTTCCAGGCCTTACTCTCACTTCTGTTGGGCAAAGTCCTCTCTTCCTGGATGGGGAGATGTCGGCTGCTGTGCAGACCTGGCAGAGCTTCTTTTTGGAGGCAGAAGGCCAGCTGAGCATGAACTTGGTAAGGGTTTCTGGGCACTTCAGCCCAGATTGGATTAAGGAAAAGACAGGGACAGTTCAGGGGCTTCCCCAGTGGCTCAGCAGTAAAGAATCCACTTGCAATGCAGGAGACACAGGTTCCACCCCTGGGTCAGAAAGATCTCCTGGAGAAGAAAATGGCAACCCACTCCAGTATTCTTGCCTGGGAAATCCCAGGGACAGAGGAGCCTGACGGGCTACAGTCCATGGGGTCGCAAAGAGTCGGACACGACGTTGCTACTAAGCAGCAACAACAGAGACAATTCAGAGTGAGTCTTTAACCCAGCAGTTCCCAAGCTTTTTGGCACCAGGGACCTGATTCATAGAAGACAATTTTTCCACGGACTGGGGGAAGGGGAGATGGTTCTGGGATGATTAAAGTGCATTCCATTTATTGTACACTTGTGCCAGGGCCAAGTCACCCTGTCATGTCCAGCTCTTTGCCACCCCATGGACTGCAGCCCGCCAGGCTCCTCTGTCCATTGGATTCTCCAGGCAAGAGTACTGGAGTGGGTTACCGTGCCCTCTTTATTTCTAATATAATGCCACCACTGATATGACAGGAGGTACTGGTCCGTGGCTGGCCAGTTGGGGACCCCTGCTCTAAATTCTCCTCCATCCACGTTTGGTCACAGGAGCCCAGAAAGTCTTTATCTGGTGCCTGCTTTGTCTCACCTGCAGGGACCACCCCCTCTGAAAGCCTAAATCAAGAGGAAGAGAAAACATCGCCCCCTGATTCTGCTGGTGCCGCATCTCCAGGCACAAGCCCCATTCCTGCAGCTGCTGAAGATGCAGGCTTAAAAACAGGAGTAACAGTTCCCTTCTATGTCCCCGCTGTCTCCTGCCATAGCTGTACTCATAATTACCAACTGTTTACAGCAAAGGCAATTAGACTGAATCCCCTGATAGAAGGGGTTAATTATTACGAGCCAGGAAAAGAGGGACTTATTGTAAACGGACCCCCATTTACCTGAATACATAGTAACTAGCACTGCTTTTGAAAGCACCCAGGTTAGAAGAGGGTTTTCACTTGAGAAGCCCCAGCTAATTACAACCATAATGTGAACGACACAGCCGCAGCACTGCTGATGAATCATTGAAAAGGCTGGAGTGATGCTGAGAATGTTCAATTAATGATTCACTTCTGTAAAAACATACTCCATGGTTCAGTGTCCATCCCTGGTGCGTTATACTAAAATCACAATCTTGCCTTAAACCACTGAACCTTCTGTACCGATTCTAAATATCTTTGGAACTTTGAACTTTGAGATAAGTAAATACAAATATTCACTGAACCAAGACCAACCTCGTGAGTCATGGGTCTGTGACCCGCACAGCCACTTAGGGCTGGAGCTCAGAAGGGCCCCTCACATGGTTTAACACTCTGCTGTAACTCTTGTGACATTCTTAATCATTTCTGAGAAGGGAAATTATTTTCCCCCAGCATTTTCACTTTGCACTGGGACCTGCAAAATGATATCACCAGTCTTGCATCAAACTCTTAGGGAAGAAAAAAAAAAAAAGACGACTCTAAGAGAAAGCAAAACATGGGAATCCATACATCAAGCCCCTTTGCTATCATTTGAATCAAAATGCTCCATTCTTTGACATTTCGGAGCAAGAGAACATCTGAGCTGTAGAATCCCTTTTTGAAGAAAAGAATTTATTACATTAAAAATTCTTAATGAGCAAGTCTGACCCTGTCCTCAAACTAAGCCTTTCCTCCCGCACAGCTGCTGTCAGGAAAGCACTTTTCTGACCTGTTGTATCTGCAAGTCAAAGTCGGGGAGAGTCAGCCTTTGCCAGCCTGCTTCTCAATTGTTCAAAAATATTCACCCAGGGTTTCCCTGGTGGCTCAGTGATAAAGAGTCTGCCTGTAATGCAGGAGACACACATTTGATCCCTGATCTGGGAAGATCCTACAGGCCGAGGAGCATTTAAGCCCCTGGGCCACAACTATTGAGCCTGTACCCTAGAGCTCGGGAGCCACAACTACTGAGCCCATGTGCCTCGACTATAAAAAACCGCATGCTCTAGAACCTGCACTCCACAGCAAGAGAAGGCACTGCAGTGAGAAACCCAAGCACTGCAGCTAGAGAAAAGCCCACACAGCCATGAAGACCCAGCACAGCCAAAAATAAACACAATTTTTAAAGAATATTCACCCAGAGTCTCTATAGCAAAAACAACTTTTGGAAACTCTAGGTCAAAGAAAGTTAAGGTACTGAATTGCAAGACTTCTCAGGACCTTTAAAGAGTTACCAGGATTCTCCACAGCTACGCAGACAGCACTTCCCAAGCTTATTTGACTACATCAATCCACCCACCCAACCACTCGGGGGACTATTTACCATCAGATACATGGAACTTAAACTTCAGAGCCTCTCATCTGCCTAGGTCATTCCTAGGCTCTAGAAGGATACTATCAAAGTGTTCATTGGGTCATCTGTTTATGTAACCTTTGAAGAAGTAAGATCGTGCTGTCTCTATCTTCTTAGAGAGCACCCCAAAAATTGTACGAGTTTTGGACCCCACAACAAAATGTGCATGCTCCTCTGAGCTCATTCCCACATCCAGAGGCCCCATCCCTATATTATGCCAAACATCTTAACATGCACTCACATCCCTCCCTGCTTTGATGTAATATAAGTAACTCTAGGAGTTGAGTCAGAGATAGCATAATGTCATTTGCTTAGTAGACTTTTAATTAAACATTCTTTCATATTGGTTTTGCTCAATTGCATGGAATGTTAATTTTGGAGGCAACATTTTTTGCATTTCCATGTGGCAATCATTTTCTCGGGCCCTGGGGAAGCCAGGGGCCCTGAGTACCAGGCCTATAATACACAATGCATAAGATGGTGCTGTATTAGACTTCCCTGGCAGTCCAGTGGTTAAGACTTTATTTTCCAGTGCAGGGGGTATTGATTTGACCCCTGGTGGAGGAGCTGAGTCCACGTGTCTCATGGCAAAAAATATGTATATATAAGTAGAAGTGATAATCTAATGAATCCAATGAAGACTTTTAAAAAATCTTTTTTAAAAAAAGTCCCATATTATAAGAAAAAAAAAATTTAATGGTGTTGTACTTACCAGTCTCTGCAGTTTGAGAAATGCTGCCTTAGATTATTTTCACAGTCTTTCCAATTCAGAGGAAATATCTATCTAGCGTCTAATTCAGACTAGAGGGAGATTAGAGTGGTGAGGAGAGAAGAGTCTGGATTATAGAAATGGAACTTTTTTATTGTCAAGAATCAGCAGGTTTCCTTGAACTGGGTTAACAAGGTGCTATCTAACGAGACCTGAGGGGCTGCTTTAACATTAGGACAAGATTGTTGTGCAATTAGCTTCTCAAGTCTGTATATGGAAATGAAGGCTTTTAAAATTCTTGAAAATGGCTCTTGCTCTTAAGTAATTGAACTGTTTCCCCTTGATGCAATTCATTCTCTCCTGCTTGGACACTGCTTCCTTTAACTAAACATTTACAGAAATCCACCCTGTGAGAAGCACTCTACCCAGGGGGTAAAATATGAATAAGACCCAGTCCCTACCCTCCACCAGCCGACTGTCTAATCAAGAATTGGCACTCTTTTTCTGCAAAGGGCCAGATAGTAACTGTGTATGGCTTTGCAGACCATCTCTGTGGCAAGAACCCAGCTGGACCCTTCTAGCACAAAAGCAGCCTGAGACCACGGACAAATGAATGAGTGGAGCTATGTTCCGTTAAACTTTCATTTCACAAAAACTACATGGGCTATAGCGTGCTGACCCCTTGTCTAATATGGAGATAGACACATAAAGAGTTTACTATGTGAAGGTAAAACCTGAGTCTGTGCTAGCCCGGGACTGTGGATTGCAGATGGGAGGGAAGAAGCAACTGAAGGAAGGACAGAGGCTTCCTGGAAGAGGTGTCTGAGTTTATGGAGCCATTGTGTCTCAGTTTGGGCCTTTATTCCCTGGTTGCTTTGGTCTTGCCTGATTTTCCTCCCCAGCAAGGCTGGCACTTATGAGAGCTGGTGTCTTCTCGCATCATTCAAGAGGCTTAAATAAAATGGGTGCATATGTCCTGCCTACAAAGTCAGCATCCAGTCACAGAAAGTCAATGTTGTAAGACACCAGGCTCTGTCCCACAGGCTTCAGATAACCATTGCTTGTTTGGGAAACCAAACCTCCTGTGCCTTTGAGGGAAATTAAACAATGCAACCTCCTCCGGTACTGCAACCTTGGCTGTAATTCCTTTATTGTTCTAGAGACACCTTCTCTTTGCATTCTCAACATCCACATGTCATGTAGTTTATTGGGACTTGTTTGCTCAAGGCTGTGCAAACACAAGAACAAAGGCAGCTCAAGTGTCACCCCAGCCTTTGTCATCACTTCTCTGAGCTCAGCGGTCTTCAGCACCCCATCCCCTTCCAGCCTGTGGTGCTTGAGATGTGGGGCCATCAGGACTGGACAGGAGATGAGGCATTCTCTGAACAGGCCTCCTGAGAGCATATCTTAAACCCACCAGGAACTGGGAAAATGATGACACCCTGGCAATAACAGCAGGTGAACGACTCCTGCACCCATTACAATGGATGGAACTGATCACAGCAAGACCCAGTGCTGGTTGGGTCAGAGATCTCACCAAGAGACAGCTAAGGAGTTTGGTCCCTGCATCACCATCATCAGCCCCTCTGCAAAGCCTCTCTGTATGAACATCTAATCTACCTGTGAATGCAGCATGTGAGTATCAAGAGTACCTTCCCTGAGCTCCTTCTTCAGAGATAGTCTGGAGCCCCCAATGTCCATTCACGCCTGGTATACACTCCCTGGGGAAACAACCCTCACATGTGTGACTCCTCGCCAACACACAGGGGACTCTCCAGGAAGCAAGACGAGGTTAAACCCGAAAATGCTGGATCTCAAATGTGCCTCCTCTCAATGCATCAAAAGCAGTTAGCTCATGTGAGCATCCTGTCCCTCCCTTCCTAACCCGTTAGCACCCCGAGATGCAGTTCTCTCATCTGCAAGAATAAGCAAGTATCCAACATGACTGAACAACTAAGCCCACGAAGCACATCTGTGACAAGCATTTCTCCAATTTCGAACCCCAGACCCTGGGCTGTGGCAAGATGTAGCTGAGTGGTCAGCACAGCCCCTGACTGAACCCAAATCCCTCTCACATCTAACACCAGCCAGGGTGGGCAGCACTCCACACAGGAATCTCTCCACCAAGATGGCCCTCCTGCTTGCTCTCCACCTTCACAGGGGGTGCCAACCCTTCAAGCTCTGGTTCCAGGCTGCCTCTTCCAGGAAGCCTTCCCACTACCCTAGCTCTCCCGCACCACCTCCCGCTCAATAACCTTCTCTCACTTTCAGGCAGGCTCACACAACTTCAAACTTAATAACACCCTGTCCAAGCCTGCAGTCTCATTACTCTACATGTGTTCATTATCTCCCCAGAGTGTGAGCTCGTTGTCTGGAAACTGTGCCTTCTCTTTTAACCCGCTAAATGCACTGCATAGAGCCAGACAAACAGCAGGTGCCCAATATAAAGACTTACTAACATAAATCCCAGGGATTTTTAAAAGGTCTGATTCCAGTTTCCTCCTCTTTCAAAAGACATGATCATAGCTGTAACCAATACCTATAAGGCATTGCATATTTAAAAGATATGCCACATGCATTATCTCACTTAATCCACAACCCAGGGAGGTAAGTGAAATTAATCCCACAAGGCAGATGTGAAAACTGACAGCCAGTGCGTGATTTGCCTGAGAGCACAACCAGTAAGTGACAATGTCCAAATATGAACCTAGGTCTTATGACTTCACAAGCCCACTCTTTTTTTTCCCCATCATATAGGGCTGTGAGCCTTCAAAATCAAGAGAGGGTACAAGGGATGACCGCCAGTTCTGCTATAGAGAAACGACAACCGTCTTTACAGGGACCACAGAGAAGGCAAGTTTCCCACCAGACTTCAAAAAAGTGATGGAATCTAGATCAAAAGAGAAGTCAGAGGCAAAGTGGCAGGAGCAAAGGCATAGAGGGAGCAAGCAGGGGCATTCGAGGCAGATGGTGGATACCACCCAAGAGTGTGGCTGGAGCTGGGCTTGTGGAGGAGCTGTAAGTAAAAGACAAAGCCAGAGAGGAGTAATACACAGTCAAACCATAAGTATCCCTGGTGGTTCAGTGGTTAAGACTATGCTTTGCAATGCTGGGGATGTGGGTTCGATCCCTGGTCAGGGAACTAAGATCCCACATGCCGTGCAGCATGGCCAAAAGATAAAGAATAAAAACTAAGACTGTCTCAAATCCCAAGTAGAAGATTGTGAGGATGAGATAAGCAGAGAGGAGATGGAAGGTGGGAGGCACTGGTGAGCAACCACTCTGCAGGACTCGAGAGGGACTAGTTGGGGAGAGAAGCAAGTAAGAATAAGCCAAGGTCATTCCAAGCTCCCAGGGCAGAGAGATTGCTAAAATGTAGGTGCCATTAGCTGACATGGGGGTGGCAAAAATTGCCACTGATTTTGACTGGGAAGGAAACAGGCAGTATCACACAATGTCAAATTTAATAATATCCTGTCGCTAGGCACTATCTCATTATTCCACACATGTTCATTATCTCCCCAGATTGTGTGCTAGCTGGCTTTCAGAAACTATGTCTTCTCTTTTGGCCTCCACAGCTCCTGGTGCGGGGCTGAGCAGGGACCCAAGGAATACCAGCAGACGTACATTTCCAGACCATAAAATAGACCAAAACCCCAAGGTCACAAGAGGGCATTACAGAGAGACAAAAACTCAATATATTCTTAAAAGCACTTTGCAGTAGCAACCAGAAGCATCCAACAAAGCCCAGCGATGAAATGCCGCCCATCAAGGTAGAGAGCACCCCTTCATGTGTGGTATCCAAGTAGAACCAGACAATCATCAGCGGTTTCATGAAAGGAATCCCTGCATGGGGAGGGAGACCAGACAGAACAGCTCCTTCAGCCCCCTCCATCTCTCAGACGCTATCGTTCAAAAATGCTGTGAATTTGATCTCCGGTTTCTTTGGCATGTCCCATTCAGAAATAGCCAGACTGATTTAAAAAAAGAAATCTCCATGCCTCTTTCTATTTCTTTCAAACCCTTTAAATGTCAAGTTCCAGACCACTGCTCTGCCTTGCCGGGTGGTTGGATACCAAACCCATGAGTGCTGGGCTTAGAATAGCACGCCTGGCGTGGCCAGAGGAGGGGTCTGACTTCATGCATTCCTAATGCACGTCTATTTTTACAGCCATGAGACATGTCGCCTTCCTTCGCTGTTCACATCAATATCACACAGGGACGCTGACATAGGGCCATCTGTCCCCGCAGACACATTTTTGGGGGAGAGGAGGCAGAGGGAACCAGAGGGAGATAGATACACATTTTTGTTCAAGTCTGAAAATTGATTTGGGATATGATAGCTCCAGACTCAAGCTGGCCAGAAACGCCTTTTGCCGATACCTCTTGGGAATAGAATGTCTTATATTGTCACTTCCTTCTGAAGTTTAGTACAGTCGGTCAATCCACCTACCCACTCATTTATTCATTCATTGACTTATTCACTCATTCATTTGCCTAGGCTTCCAGCTCTGAGTCACACATAACTCTCATCATGCTTGACTCTTCTGGAAGAAGATCTAGGGATGACTTTAAAGAGCCACAGTGGGAGCCTGCATATGCAGGACTTGTTATGGACTCCAGTTCTTAAAGCCTTTGAGGACCCCTCCCACTTTCCCATCTCCCTTCTCTGATAATGCGGCCACTGTTCCCTTGACGTGCTGCTCCCCGATCCCTGGGGGTCCTGCTGGACCTGTCAATCATATGAATCCACCTTCCCTTGGTAACGATGAGGCTCCAGGCACAGTAAATCAGAATAGCCCCCCACAAGGCCCTACTGTGATTAATTCAAGGAGGCACAAATGCTCCTGGTATGGTCAGTTAAAGGCTGTCCTCTGCCAGAGCTAACAAGGAAAACAAACCCTCTCAATTGTTGTTGCTAAATTGAGAGAATATGAGTCTGAAACCACCCGTCGCCCTCTTGCCTGCTCCTTAATGAAGGGACTTGTGTGTAGAATAGAACCAGTCAGAGAGCCCACAGGCCAGGAAGGAGGAGGAGAGAGAGAAAGTCCTGATGATTCAACTGACCCCTGGGTCCCCTCGGCAGAAGTCAACCCAAAACATGGCCATTTACATAAGCCAGTACATTCTGTTCCCCCTTGTCCTCAAATGAATTTGATTTGAACTTGCAACTGACAGTTTCCCTCATTGATTTGCATGGACAATGTCCTTGGCCAGATGGGGCATTAAAGAATAGAACCACAGGATGGCTGCACTAGCCCTCTTTGCATCCAGAACTCTGATCTGGAAGGTGCCGTGGGTCAGGACAGAGCACCAGGGTCCTTGGTCCAGTCCCAGGCGATGCTCGTCAGGCCTGTCACGGGCACCGCACTCCAGCAAGGCAGCTGCAGCCCACAACGCATCTTCATAGACCCCGCCCCAGGCTTCAGCTGTCCTTGACTTGGAGAGAGTCTGGGTGGTACTGCAGTTTTTAGATGCATGGAGCATCTTTTGGCCCTTTTGTTCCAGCTCTGAGAGTGGGCTGGCCTGGCCCCTTGTAAGACTGGGGGATGCCTGGACATTTGAGAGAAGGGAATCTGAGAGGCAAGGCTCCTGGTCACCTGAGCATGTGGGGGCCAAAACCTTGCTCTTTTGGCCATTACTGGGAGGGGCATTACATTCGCTCTGAAGTTAGTTACCTCACCAGATCCACTGGACCACAAGGAAGCGGTCAAGCCTCCAGACATGTGAGTTGGACCTTTTACAACATTTAGAAATGTGGAGGTAACTCAAAACCACAGGACACACACAGATGAAGACAAGACAAGATAGTCTTGCCCCCTAGGAGCCCATGACCCTTGATTAGAAGACCCTCTCCCAAACAGAAAGCTACAATGCAGTGTGGACTGAGGCATATCTTTTTATTTACTTTTATTTACTTTTTATTTTACTTTATTTATTTTGTGGTAAAAGATACATAAACATAAAATTTACTATTTTAACCATTTTTGTGGGTTTTTTTTTTCTTTTGGACACACTGTGCATCATGTGTGTTCCCTGACCAGGGATTGAACCCATGTTTCTGCATTGGAACAGCAGAGACTGAACCACTAGACTTCCAGGGAAGTCCTTATTTTATCTTAACCATTTTTAAGTGTTCTGGCATTAAGTTTATTCAGAATCTTGTATATCTATCACCAGTATATATATCCAGAAGTTTTTCGTCATAGAGATGACATCAGGCCTGAGTACAGAGAGCATTAGAGGTCAAATGACCTGGGCAGACATGGCCCACAGTAGTTGGGTGACACTGGGCAAGTTACTCTTCAATAACTCTGTTATCCCAAAGTACTATTCAACCTGAGGGTCATCAGGGGATCTTGCAATGAGAATAAATTATTGCTGTTATGTGTGAGTTAGTGGTTCTGGCCCTTCTGTCCTCAGTGGGAACTCTGTTATGTCTTTTGAATAAAACTTGTAAAATGAAACAGAACTGAAAATGGAAAAATCCCTGGCTGGAGCAGCTCAATTTCCAATGGCCCGGGACATCAAAGTGGCCCCAGTATCTGGGGATTGCTAAAGCACTCTAAATAAAATAGACATTGAACTCCAGCAGCTCATTTCCTTAACAAAGATTGGAGTGAACAGAGAAATGACACTGCAGGAATCTATTTTACAGACCAAGATTGGAAAAATAAGAGAAAATGAAATTCCATCCCTTCAATCTGCAAATTGAAGTTTTTCAACAACCTGGCCAAGAGTAATTGCACTGTGTCTGCTTATCATGCAGCCAGGTCATGTTAGCTGAGCTCCCCTCCAGAAGGGTCAGCTCACCCCAGGGACCTCCAGGCTCTTGCTGGCCCAACCAGGGTCTGGAGTGCTTTGACCCACAATAGATAGTCCCTTGGGGCAATCCTTTGAAATTTCTCCAGAAATGCTGGCCCCTGGCACAGACCATCTTCCCCCAATAGCTTTCACATTCTGACCCATTCTAGGGCCTTATGCCTAAGGGACTCTATTCACCTACTCCCTATCACCCAGATGGAAAAGGGCTGGACAAATAATAGCCAACTCCATGATAGTCTTTAAAACATATTGATTCTCTGAAATCTGCACATGATCTAAACCTGTATAGGAATGCCCTATGAGCCAGCAACTCCTTCCTGGGTTTTATTAGTTTGTATTAGTTAGCTACTGCTGC
This sequence comes from Cervus elaphus, assembly GCF_910594005.1. Classification (NCBI taxonomy): domain Eukaryota; kingdom Metazoa; phylum Chordata; class Mammalia; order Artiodactyla; family Cervidae; genus Cervus; species Cervus elaphus. The sequence continues at coordinate 83,713,126 of NC_057826.1, forward strand.
ATAACAAACTGCCTCAAAATTTAATGGCTTAAAACAGTGGTAAACATCCTTGATCTCAGTTTCTGTAGGTCAGGGTAGTTTTGTGCAGTTTTGTTGGATGCTTCTAGCTTATGTGAGTTTGCAGTCAAGACATTAGTTGAGGCTCGGTCATCTGAAGGCTAGACTGAGGCTGAAGGACCCAGCTCCAAGGCATTTCACTCACACAAAGAGCAAGCCGATGCTGGTTGTTGACAGGATGTCTGCTTCTGACCACATGCATATGAAGCTAGTGCCTTCACAGCATAGCGACTGCTGTCCTCCAAGTGAGTGATCCAAGAGTGAAGCATATTTGTAATATCATTTATGACTTCACCTTGGAAGTCATATTCCAGCTTTTCTGCAAAACCCTACTGGTACACAGGCCAGCCCTGTTCAAGGTGTGAATTTCAGGAGGCTAGAAACACTGGGCCGTCTTGGAGGATGACACAGACACATATCCCACAAAAATCCTCACCAGGATCACAAGTTGACATGTGCAAGGATGTTCACTGCAACATTACACAGGGTGGCCAGGAGTGGAAGTGCTCTGGGCAGAGAAGGAGATACAGAGGACATGTATGATGGGTACCGTGTAGCAGGTCAAAGAAAGAGATTAAATGAACACATGGCAACATAGATGCATCTTAAAAAACACGGCACTTTGTAAAAAAAAAAAACTATAGAGTGAGTTCTATAGCACCATTCCATTTACATCAGTTAAAACAACAAATCATTTTGCAGGGACACATACAGACTACAAGATACATGTTAAACCTATTAAAACAGCTGCCTGGAGCAGAGGTAGAAAAGGGAAATGTCTTTGTCATGCTGCCCAGCATGTGGGATCTCAGTGCTCCCACCAGGCAGAGAACCTGTGCCTTCTATAGTGGAAGCACAAAGAAGTGCCAGGGAAGTCCTGGGGATGGAGATTAACGGGACTAAATAACAAATGCAACTACATGCATAGGGCTTTATGGGGACCGGTAAGAGGTGTGCCAATACCTAAGAAATAAATAACGCAATCCTCTGTCCCTGAGACTCAAAAGTTTTCCTTGTGCCCCTTGCACAAGGAACGATAATCCTTTCCCTACAGCTGGGTGACCTGGAGTGACCCTGTCTACTACACAGCTCCCCTCAGAGTAGCTGATTTGTTGCTGTTGGTTGGTCGGTTTTGCTTTGCATCCAGATCTTTGTCTCCAATCCACGTTTTCCTTAAAATTCCAAACTCCAGTCCCACCTGGGCATTACACAAACCAGTTCTCTCTCAGGGCAGGCCCCACCATCCTCCCAGCCACGCCATCAGAAACCATGCTGTCCTCCATTCTCCTGGCCTCTCACTCAGCCGCATGTCTTACGGGACAGCCTGTACATAGCAGTTCCAACTGTCATCATCCCTTGTTTAACAGACAGAGCCTTTCTGTCTGCAACATGGAAACATGAGTGATACTTTTGTCTTTCTATCAGCTAAGACGCTTTGAGTTGCAAGTAACATACAAATAACTCAAACTGGTTCCAGCAAAAACAAGCAAACAGGTCACCAGGCCTTGGTTTCTACCTTCAGGCTCTGCTCTGAGCTCCCGCTTGGGAAGATATCACCTACCCAGAGCTCTCAGAGAGGCTCTCCTCTCATGGTCACAAGCTGGAGGCAGAAACTCCTGGTCTATCCCTTCAACTTCTCATCCTTGAGGGAAGAGTCAGATCTTGTTCCCAAGCATCATTGGCTCCCCTTGGGTCATGTGGCCATCCCTGAAACAACTACCATGGCCAGGGAAATGCTCTGATTGGCCAGGTCTGAGTCATATGTCACACCTCTGCACTGGGGTAGAGTCACCTACAGAAGCACAAGGAATGAGAATTGGGGAGGATGGCAGGACACAGTGACCAGCTAAGCGGCAGATGGAACCTGGGTCGCTCCAGCATTGACAATCACCACGATCTCATGGGGTGTCATGAGGATGCAGTGAGAACATGTACCTTGCTCATAAAACATTTTCAGCAAACGTGACTCTCGCCAGCACCTACCTCAGTATCAGCATTATTAACTTCAGTTAATATTTGAGCATACTGCTATTTTAGAAGCTAGAAATTCCAAAATTTGGCAGCCCAAGTATATACAAACCTTCAATACCTTTAAAACTTTTCAGCAACTTTAGATAACGGCCAGTCAGTACCACCCATAATTCTATTTTGCTTCCATGAATTAAAAAGCTTTTACATGTCACAGCTTTCTAATGAGTACATGCAGTATCCCAGAAATCATCTCTATTTTCAGTGTAAAACATTGTATTAAGGTGAATCAAAGTCTTGGAAAGAAGAAATATTCCCATTTATCAGAACTCCTGTAGCTCTTCTGGTTGGTTCCACAGACATAAGTCAGGCCCAAAATTTTATCCAGGATCTTGTCTTATTCTTCAAGTTTTTCTATGTCGAAATCTTCCCACTTCAACTAAAACCGGAGAGTTTATCTACACTTACCCCAAGTCCCCTGAAACAGTCTTCCTGGGTGAATGTTCTGATTTGGCCGGCTGGCTGACTGGTAGTCTGGCTGGCCAGCCCGCTGTCTGGCCGTCCGGCTGACTGACAGTGCAGCCTGGATCCTGGGAGCTGGCAGAATTCCCATCTGTCTGCACAGCCCACACACCCCAGCCCCCTGCCAACCAGGGCTTGGGCTCCGGCCTTTAGAGACTCCATTTGTGCCATTAACGGCAACTTCAGCGACAGCTGCCGGCAGCAGGTGCAAAGCCAAACAGAGCCCGGCCCTGGAGAGAAATCTTTTGCTCGTCAAGCCAGCTGTAGAGACAGCGAAGAAAAGTGGGAGGGGGAACAGTTCTTCCTGAAAGCCAGCTCAGAGCAGGGAAAGTTTGGCCTGGGCCTTTTTCATCATTGAGTCAATCAGTCGGATGGGCCAGCTGGATGGCCACCCAGCCACACCAGAGCCAAACGCCCCTCATCACGGGAACTAGGATCATCCCACCTGCTCCTCTCACTTCCAAGGAGTCCTTGTCCCACCTCCAAATCCAGATCACCCTCCTTCTAGAGAGAGGAGGGGACACCTGGGACAGAAGCAAAGGGACAAGCAGTTACAGCCTCCAGCCATCAGCCGAAGCCTTGCACATAAGAAATGCAGAGTCCTAGTCTCCACCCCAGACCTCTTGAGTCAGAATCTGTAGTTTAACAATTTCCCCAGAGGATACATGTGCACATCCAAGTCTGAGGAGCACTGGTTTGGAGACTCAGGCAGTTATTTAATCCTTAAAAAAAATTTTTTAAAGCTTTTATTCATTTGGCTGCACTGAATCTTAGTTGCAACCTTCAGGATCCTTCATCGTGGCATGCAAGTGGTAAAGAACCCGCCTGCCAATTCCAGAGACATAAGAGACATGAGTTCAATCCCTGGGTCGGGAAGATCCCTGGAGGAGGGCATGGCAACCCACTCCAGTACTCTTGCCTGGAGAACCCCATGGACAGAGGAGCCTGGTGGGCTATAGTCTATAGGGTCTCAAAGAGTTGGACGCAACCTCAGCGACTTGCCACCACGCACATGAACTCTTAGTTGCAGCATGTGGGATCTAGTACCCTGACCAGGGATTGAACCCGGCCCCCTGCATTGGGATTGTGGAGTTTTAGCCACTGGACCACCAGGGAAGACCCTCATGCTTCAGAATTTTTATGAAGCTTCAATTCTGTGCCTGGCAGTGCTGTAGGCTCTGCAGGTACCTTAGTGACAAGAGAAAATGCCTCAGCTCTGTGCGGCTTACTTTCTAGTGGAGAGAAACACAATCAACGAAATAAATATATAAAAGAGACAGTGTGCTAGTGGGTGATAACTTTTAAGAGGGAAAACTAACTGAGGAAGAGGAACAAGCAGAGGATGCAAGCCGGGGAGGGAGCAGTTGTAAGGAGAATGCCTTGTTGAGAAGTGGTGATGGAGGGAGGACCTGGGAGGAAGTGAGTCCGAGGGGAGGGGCTGGGGAGTGACCAGATAGTTGCAGGGAGGGAATTCCCGGGGGTAGGACCTTCAGTTTTAAAACCAAAGCAGGGGCTTCCCTGCTGGCTCAGTAATAAACAATCAGCCTGCCAATGTAGGAATCACAGGTTCAATCTCTGATCCAGGAAGTTCCCACATGCAGTACCACAGAGCAGCTAACCCCCTGCAGAACTACTGAGCCTGTGCTCTAGAGCCTGGGAACCGCAGCTATTGAAGCCAGCGCGCCCTAGAGCCCATGCCCTGCAACAAGACAAGCCGCCTCAATGAGAAGCCACAACTCTAGGGTAGCCCCTACTCTCTGCAACTAGAGAAAAGCCCTTGAAGCAATGAAGACCCAGGGCAGCTATAAATAAAAATTTTAAGTGAATAAATAAAACCAAGGCAGCCCTGGGCAGACAGGGACAGTTGGTTACCCTGGAACGAGGGCAAGGGTAGTAGATGCACTCAGAATAGGGGGCTCACAGTGAGGTCCTCGTCTGAGCAGCATCACATCTGCGGGGAATGGGGGTGTCTTATTGCTAGAAACGCAGAATCTCAAGCCTTGCCCCAGACCTCCTGAATCAGAATCTGCATTTCCTAAGATCCCCCAGGGAATGCAGTTGCACCTAAGCTCCTTCTAGACATTTTTTCTAATTAATTTTTATTGGAGTATAGTTGCTTTACAACGATGTTAGTTTCTGCTATACAGAAAATGAATCAGCTATAGGTTTACATATATCTCCTCCTTTTTGGATTTCCTTCCCCTTTATGTCACCACAGAGCACTGAGTTCCCTGAGATATACAGTAGGTTCTCATTGGTTATCCATTTTATACATGATATCAATAGTGTACGGACTTCCCTATAGCTCAGATGGTAAAGAATCTGCCTGAGGTGCAGGAGGCCTGGGTTTGATCCCTGGGTCAGGAAGATCCTCTGGAGAAGGGAATGGCAATCCACTCCAGTATTCTGGCCTGGAGAATCCCATGAACAGAGGAGCCTGGCAGGCTACAGTCTGTGGAGTCTCAAAGAGTCAGATACGACTGAGTGACTAACACTACTGTCAATAATGTATATGTGTCAATCTTAAAATCCTAATCTCCCAATTCACCCTTTCCCCGCCACTTATAAAAAGTCTAGAAATCTAGGAGATAAAGCTCTTCTAGACTTTTTATAAGGACTTTGACACTTCTTTTGAGCCGGGAAACCATCACCCCTGACATGATTTAGCATTTAACAGGCTGCTGAGTTGAAAATAGATTGAGAGGGGAGGGGGCCCAATTAAGAGAGGCCTGACTGCAATCCAGGTGCACAAAGGTGGCGACTGCTGATCTCCGGCTGGTCATGATAGAGGTTGTGAAAGCAGTCGGATTCTAAACATATTTTTAAAGGTGAGTGCAGGTTTAGGGTGTGGAAACCAAGTCTCTGAGGACATGAGTACACGAGCTACCTTTCACAACATGCTTTACGTTCACCTCCCTTGTATTTCTTGCAGTGATTTCCTTCCTTTGCCAACATTTGGCGGGGGTGGGGAAAAGACTGGTTGCTGACGTCCCTGTGCTGCTGGGATTAGGCCCGGGTCCATGTGATATGCTCCCTGGTGAAGAAAACCCCAGGGGCTCCAGGAGTCCAAGGGAAGAACCACTCAGTCTGGGTGGGGGTGGGGTTCAGGGTAATGTTCCCCCATAGGACCTGTTCTCACAGCAAAGCTAAATCTCGAGGAACCTGAGGTGAAGGATGTTGCAGACACAGGAAGCAGCCCCTGCGAGTCCCCAAGGGCAGAAGAGAGCATGCCCAGATGTGGGATCAATGGGGTCACTCTGGCCCTGGGTCCTCAAGTCCACACAGCCTCCCCAGCGTCCACAGAAACAAATGCAATCTCTGTAGCCTGAAGTTCAGTGCCATCCTCATTCAAGCCTAAATATATTTTCAATTTTATTTCCCAGCTCTCCCTTCCAGATCTAATTCTCCTCTGTGACCCCAGGTGGACACATCCACTCTTGGCTCCCCGCCAGTACCAGTCCTCCACCTGGGCAAGACGGCCGCTGCCCTGGACTCGGCTCTTCCTGTGGCCCCTCTCTGCCCACACCCTTCTCCTCGGAGTGAGCAGTCTATGGGGTCACAAGGAAGTGTCCACCTGAGCCCCTCAATGCTATTACCAACCCAGGTCCTTGGGCTCTTTAATCAATAGCAATTTATAAGAGACCAGATAAGAAATTCAGTCTCGGCTTTACTGGGACTTGTGCTGCAGATGGGGGCAAAAACAGGTAACAGGCGCCCTTGCTTGCTTTCCACTCTCTGAGGAGGGCGGCCTCCTTCCTTAAGTGGCATAAAGGTGGGGTGAATCAGTGGGTCTGGGTTGGGTGAAGGGGCAGCTTAGGTGGTGCAGGGATCACACACAGCACCCTGCTTTTGCTCCCAGCATCTCAGAAATGGGAGTTCGTCTATGGCCTTTTCGTATCTTATTGTTTATAATTGCCTGGACTGTGCATGCGTGCAGTTATTTGTAGTCTTTATAGCTTCTTTTGTATTGTTGCTTGAGGAGACGTTTGTCAAGGTACAAGCACACAAGTGGAGGCTCTCAGGTCTTAGCCTATCTCAGCGCCACGTTTCAACATCTGGAGCCACAGAATTCACTGCTCAGACAGCCCCAGCCTCCTTCCACGGCCTGCACAGGCCTCTTTCCAGGCCAGTGCCCTGAAGGTGAACAGGAAGGGTCAGCACGTGTACCCCAGGCCGGCCATTTGCAGGGATTCAGACTTTGGATGTGTGTGTGCTGACGTGTCTACTCGATGTGGGAGGGAGTCAGGGGTGAAAAGAGAAAGTGAAAGGCTACAGGCTTGCTCTGCTCCATCTCACTCCAGTGCAAAATTCCAAAGATGGTGAAAATTCTGAACAGGAACCTGCCTTCAGGTCATTATGAAGATCCATGCGTCCAGATGAGCAGAGAAATGTGTTTTACCTAACAGATTGATAGTGGGAGTTATGACTCTTTAATATTTAGCCATATGGTCTGCGGCCTCCATTTGGGCTCTTGTCTTGGGCCCCACAAAGGTTCCAGTCAGGCCTGGGCCATAGCTTCAACCCTGCAGTTCTCCTTGGAATGCTCCTCCCCTCCCCTTCTCCACTTCTATCTGAACGTAAAATGCACTCAAGGCCCATGTGGAGATCATCTGTCACTTTAGACCACCATCAATCCTATCTCCTTTCAACTCAGCTGGTACCTGAAACTTTCTCTTCTGGAAGAAACCCTTTGGTGTAGATGCGGCTGAGCAACCAGGGACTATCAAAACAAAGACTGTCTCCCTGTGATGGAGAGACAAGCCAGCACAGAGAGAAGAAAGCATAAACCATTGTGGAGCAGGAGGGAGACCAAGCTCATAGAACCTTTGTCAGCTCCTGGATCCATCCATACCTGGTCCTAGCACTCCCTTGGCCTTCACAATTACCTCCAATAAATGTCCCCCTTTTTGATTAAGCTGGTTGGAGTTGGATTTCTGTTACTGGCAACTGAAAAGAGCCTTACTAATCATTCTAATTCATAGACTCCAGTGTCAAAGCCTGAAGGAGTCTTAGAAACCATCTGACCAACTTCCACTGTTCAACATATAACAAATCTGGGACTCAGAAAGGTGAAGTAGCTTGTCCCAGTTCACATAGTAAATCCAGGCCAGAATTGAGACAGGAATATAGATCTTATTTTTAAACCATGACCCCATGTTTCCTCTCCATGTCCACTTCCTCAAGTGGCCCAAACCAGAGCTGTGTGACCTCCTTCCTCTCAGCTTGAGACGTGTTCCCTTGTCTCACTGGATCTTGTCCTGCATTTGTTTTATCACTTCATTGGTCCCAGTGGGTGCTGTATCCAAATTCAAACAGCAGACCCCTTAAGGGAGGAATCCCTGCCTTCCCTCATTCTGAAACACCCCACTGGCCCAAGCACACCTCCCCGCCCAGGGTAGGCACTGAATGAGCCCTTGGTAATTTGCCAGTCAAAGGCCTTGATGTTTGATTGACCAAATCCAGCCTCCTTTTCCATCCAAGGCTCCATCTTTGAGTTAATGTTTCTCAGAGGCAAGACTTTCTCAGTTCAACAGGCTATTTCCCAGGCCATTAGAAGCAACTACAATCAGAGGTAGCAGTGCTCTGTGGCTTTTTTTCTCCGTTTCCTTTTGTTTTCAATTTTCTGCCTGTGGAGTCTTTTTTTTTTTTCTTCCTGCTTCTTTAACAGCCCAACTTGCTAAATTGCACATCGCCAGCAACTCCTGTGAGTTTAGTCCTTAAGTGTTACATTTCTGTAACAGATACTCCAAAAGCAGCACTTATTTTCAGGAGGGGGTTGGTGAGGCACGCTAAAATTACATTTCCATTTCTGTTCCTATGTTTTTAAGCTGTTATTTTAGCATTTCTGACTAGTTCACAGTTGACACCTACTGATGGAAAATTAAATGAAACTTGGCCAAGAAGGAGCCTTCTCTCTCCTCCCCAGGCTGAGAACTAGCTCCTTTTTATAACGAGACGCAGCTGTGGAGGGGCCAAAAGACTCTTAGTTTTGAAAATGCAAGATCCTGCTGTCCTGTCCCAGCTCTGCTGCTCACTAATTCTTGGACCTGGGTTGAGAACCAGGTGATTCAGAGGAATCACCTACACTCTCAGGACCTTGTTTGTCTTCTTTGTCAAGTGGGAATCATACCTGCAGAAACTGGGTTATTGCGAGGCTTTCTATTATGTGAAAATATCTGTCCAGACACTGACAAAATGAATCTGATACCATGAAGATTCTTGGAACACAGTAGGTGCTCAATCAATGTTAGTTTTTTGTAGGTCTTAGTTCTTTTTTCCTTAGCCATTTGATATCCTTTGAATTGGCTTATGCTCCAAACTGGCTACCTAGGTTAGGTTGTGCTAGTAGTGAAGAACCCACCTGCCAATGCAGGAGACATAAGAGACCCCTGGGTTGGGAAGATCCCCTCGAGGAAGGCATGGCAACCCACTCCAGATTCTTGCCTGGAGAACCCCATGGACAGAGGAGCCTGGCGGGCTACAGTCCATAGGGTCACAAAGAGTCTGACACAACTGAAACGACTTATCATGCACCAAACTGGCCAAGTGATTAAATATGGACATTTTTTAAAAATATTTATTTATTTGGCTGCATTGTGTCTTAGTTGAGGCTTGTGGGATCTTTGGTTGCAGCTTACGAGATCTTTACTTGAGGCATGGGAACTCTTACTAGCGGCATGTGGGATCTAGTTCCCTGACCAGGTATAGAACTTGGGCACCCTGCAATGGGAGCATGGAGTCTTAGCCACTGGACCACCAGGGAAGTACCTCAATATGAGACTTATGGGATTCCTCTCCTTCTCAGTTAAATCAGCAAACCATGCCCCCAGATACAGGCGACACTAAGGCCATAGGGTCAGGCCCAGTTAAAACCCTTCAGCCTCACCCTATTGTTCTGGAGATCAAGCATAGAATCTGTAACACTACACACAGCAGAGGCAGCTCCCACCTTCCTCCTCCTCTCCTGCCACAGCCCCACCTGGGATCTTTGTTCATACATTTCCACCCACCCAATAGGCCCTTTCCCTGGCTAACTCCCCTTCAGACTGTAGGACAGTTTCATTACACCTTGTCTTTGGGCTTCCACCATGCCTTGCACCTCCCTTTTAGGACTAGTATTGATGGTCTTGCCTGTCTGTGTCTCCCACCAGACTTTGAACCTAGCTGGAAAGAATTGTGCCCTGTTCATCTTTTATCTTTGGTGCCAGCAAAATGCTTGGCATACATAGGAGCTCAAAAAATATTAAAGTATAAGTGGATTAATACATGAAAAATAAGTGAGGAAGCTTCCATAAGTAAAATCAGAAATTCTCCTGCAATTAATATATAAATTCAATGTAACGCTAACCTATAGTCTACTGGGGTTTAAATTCTGAAGTTTGTCTAAAGAGTAAATTCATAAGAAAAGGCAAAATAAACTTGAAAACCTATTCTGCAAAACATCAAAATATGTTATAAGGCTTTACCAATTAAAACAGTTGATTTTGGTAGAAGAGTAGGCAAGTGGATTGATGAATGTAACTCAAGAGTCCAGTTACTAATATATGTTAGTTGCTCAGTTGTGTCTGACTCTTTGCAACCCCATGGACTAGTGCCCACCAAGCTCTTCTGTCCATGGGATTACCCAGGCAAGAATACTGGAGTGGCTTGCCATTCCCTTCTCCAGGGGATTTTCCTGACCCAGGGATTGAACCTAGGTCTCCTGTACTGCAGACAAATTCTTTACCATCTAAGCCACCAGAGGGTTCATAGGTTCATAGGTATATACTAAAATATATACCTATGAATATATGAGAATTCAGGAAGTGACAAGCATGGCATTTTATATCAGCAGGAAAAGATGGTCTATTTTTAAAAAATAGAAAATCAATAATCAGCTGTTCATATGGAAAAAAGCAAAGGTATCAGTCACAATAGGCTATACTGTGCCATGGTAATAAACTGCCCCAAAACCTCAGTGACCTAACACCCTGAAGGCTGAGTCCTGGCTCGGGGCTCATGTCTGTTTGCATGTTGGTAGGGTGGCTCTGCTCATTAAAATAGCACAGGAACCAGCTGATGAAGCAGCCACCATCTCAGACATTGCCATGGAAGGGCTGGGCATGGACTGGAAGGTCTTGTATTAGCAATTAAGTGCTTGATCCTGAAGTGACCCCATCAATTCTGCTTACAACTAGGGCTGGAGCTAGTCACACAGCCCCACCTGACCACAAGGAGTGCAGGAAGTGAAATTCTACCATATGCTGTGAAGAGAAGAAAACCAAAAGGGTGGTGAAGAGCACGATGACTATGTACTACCTTCCCCAGTTAATGCTTTGGTCCCTCAAAAAAGTACTTTTAATTTTTTTAAAGCATTGGAAAATACAGGGTACATTTTTTTCTTTTAACCTTGGAGAGGAAGATAACTTCCTATTCAAGCCATTAAATTCAGAAGCCCTAAAAAATTGCAGATTTAATGGCATAAAAATGTAAAATTTTGCATGTCAAAATATAAATGAAGATAAGGGATAAGTAATAGACTGGAGAAAATATTTGCACTATCATGCATAACTGACAAAGGGTATATGTCCATAATGTACAAAAAGTTCTTGAAAGTCAATAAGAAGAATCAGTATATAGAATAATAGGCACAGGGGAAATGGCCTTATTTAGAGGATTTGGAAAAATAGACATGTTCATATACTTGTTAGAAGTAAAGTGATTTTTTTTTCTTTTTCAAGAGTAATTTGAAAGTACCTATGAACATGGTAACCGTACATACATTTAATGCAGTAATTCCTCCAAGTCATCATACAAAATACTGTCTGTAAATGTGTAGTGCACAATGTTATCTTACAAAATATTATTTACAAATGTATTTAGACTCTGCTGATCATTACAGAATTACCAGTAATGGGAAAAAAGTATCACTTTTAAAACAAAAACTTTTAATTAATTAATTTATTGTTTAAGACCGTTCTGGGTCTTTGTTGCTGCATGGGTTTTTCTCTGTTGCAGTGATCTGGGTCTACTCCTGAGCTGCAATGTGAGGGCTTCTCATTGCAGTGGCTTCTCTTGTTGCAGAGCACAGGCTCTAGAGCTCACAGGCTTCAGCAGTTGCAGTACAGGGGCTCAGTAGCTGTGGAACATGGGCTTAGTTGCTCCGAGGCATATGGGATCTCCCCAGACCTGGGAGCAAACCCGTGTCTCCTGCATTGATAGGTGGATTCTTTACCACTGAGTCATCAGGGAAACCCCAAAAGTATTACCTTTAAAAGGACAAAAAGACAAATATACTGCTTTTAAACAAATATGGGGCCTGCATGCTTTGAAATACTATGCTGGCATTAAAAAGTGTGAAGTAGTGTTATAAGTATGAGCATGAGAAAATGTTCATGATACACTTATTGTGTGAGGTTTTTGGAACTCACTGATCACCCCTCCTACCCTCCAATTTCTAACTTATTTATAAAGGATCCTAAGATCCAAGTAAGATCAGCTTTATCAACAATGATGTGGGATGAGAGAACTCAGTGAAGTGCCCAACCATATCCCATGGACCCAGACCTGACTCTTTACAAATTAGAAATCAATTTTGTCTTTTTTCAAGAAGTCCCTATAATTACAATATTTTAAACATAGAAAGAAAAGGGCTCCAGGAGCCACTTAGCCTTGGTGTAAAATGATATAATCAATTACCTGACGTAGGGTCACCCACCAGGTGAGTGGCAGACAGGGATTCAAATTCAGATACAATAGTTGGACACCTCAAAGCGCTTTCTCCCTTCTAGGTTCCTTGTGTTAACACAAATCACCAGGAAGCTGCATTCCTGGGGTCAAGTCTTTGATATCCTTCCTCCAAACCAAGTTCTGACCTTAACAGTGTGATTTGACCTTCATGACTATTACCTGTTCGTTTGCTCTAAGAACTGAATCCAGAGAGTTCCCTCCTGCTGGTCGGCATGCCCCTTGGGAGATGGTGCTGGGTACTTGGGGTTGTCCCTTCCTCTAGCAGTGATAACGCCCTGTCCCTGCTGGTGCCTCTCCCCTCCCCCACCAGCCTCCTGCCTTAGGAAGCACAGAATCATTTTGCCTTTAACAGCAGAAGTCTTGTCAGAGTTATGGGATGCAGTTTTCTACACCCAGCTACCTATTTTTTCTCTATATTTTGTCCTTTCTTCTGTCTGGTGAGCTGCAAGCCCATGGTGCCTGTATTCTGTGACACTTCCGTGTGGCCCAGGTAGCCAGGGCTGAAACCCAGCTCCATGAGACCTAGGAAGGTTCAGTTCTTTTTGCCTCAGTTTCCCTGTCTGTACAGTAGGAGTGGTCGTCACAGTATATCCCATAGAGGTTAAAATCACTGTTTTATTCCAAACAGTTGAATGTGGCAGTTTCATGTCACACAAAAACAACCTAACTGTTTTTTTGACAAAAGTCAGCAGGTTATGAGGCTTCCCTGGTGACCCAGCAGTAAGGAATCTGCCTGCCAGTGCAGGAGACATGGATTCGGTCTCTGGGTCAGGAAGATCCCCTGGAGAAGGAAATGGCAACCCACTCCAGTATTCTTATCAGGGAAATCACATGGACAGAGGAGCCTGGTGGTCTACAGTCCAGGGGGGTCGCAAAAGAGTCAGACAACTTAAGGACTGAAAAACAACAAACGACAGTAGGCTGTAAATAAAGGCGATGCACTTTCTCTTTTCTTGTGCAAGTTTTATTTTCTATTGGAGTATAGTTGATTTACACTCCCGTATTAGTTTCGGGCGTACAGAAAATTGATTCAGTTATATCTGTTCTTTTTTCAGATTCTTTTCCTAGATGGTTATTAGAGTATTGAGCAGAGTTCCCTGTGCTATACGGTAGGTCCTTATTATCTATTTTACATATAGTGTGGATATGTTAATCCCAACCTCCTAATTTATGCCCCCTCCACTTCTCCCCTTTGATAACTGCAAGTCTGTTCTCTGTTTTGTAAATTTTTCTGTATCATTTTTTAGATTTCATATATTTGATACCATGCTATTTGTCCTTGGCTTACTTCACTTAGTGAGATCATTTCTAGGTCCATCCACATTGCTGCAAATGGCATTATTTCATTATTTTTTTTGTCTGAGTGATATTCCATTGTATATATGTACCACATCTTCTTAATCCATTCCTCTGTTGAGGGACATTTAGCTTGTTTCCATGTCCTGGCTATTGTTAAGAGTGCTGCAATAGACATCGGGGTGTATGTATGTTTTTGAATTTTCGTTTTCCCCGGGTATGTGCCCAGGCATGGGATTGCTGGGTCATGTAGTAGGTCTCTGTTTTTAGTTTTTTAAGGGTCATGCAGTATTGCTATTTTAGTTTTTTAAAGAGCTTCATACTGTTCTCCATAGTGGCTGTACTAATTTATATTCCCATCAATAGTGTAGGAGGGTTCCCTTTTCTCCACACCCTTTCCAATATTTATTGTTTATAAATTTTTTTAATGACAGCCCTTCTAACTGGTGTGAGATGATACTTCGATATAGTTTTGATTTACATTTCTCTAATAATTAGCAACATTGAGCATCTTTTCATGTGCTTTTCAGCCATCTGTAAGTCTTCTTTGGAGAAATGTCTATTTAGATGTTTTTTTCTCCCATTCTGTGGGTTGTCTTTTAATTTTCCTTATGGTTTCCTTTGCTTGCAAAAGCTTTTGAATTTAATTCATTTCCATTTGCTTATTTTTGTTTTTGTTTTCATTACTCTAGAAACTGGATCCAAAAAGATATTCCTGTGATTTGCGTCTAAGAGTGTTCTGCCTAAGTTCTCCTCTAAGACTTTTATAGTATCCAGTCTTACATTTAGGTCTTTAATCCATTTTGAGTTTATTTTTGTATATGGTGTTAGGAAATGTTCTAATTTCATTCTTTTACGTACAACTGTCCAGTTTTCCTAGCATCATGTATTGAAGAGACTCTTTTCTCCATTGTATATTCTTATCCCCTTTGTCATAGATTATTTGACCATACCTGTGTGGGTTTTTTTCTGGGCTTTCTGTCCTGTTCGTTGATCTCTGTCTTTGTGCCAGGACCACACTGTTTTGTTTACTGTAGTTTTGTAGCATAGTGTGAGGTCAGGGAGCCTGATTACCCCAGCTCCATTTTTCTTTCTCAAGATTGCTTTGGCCATTTGGCATCTTTTGTATTTTCATAAAAATTTTAAGATTTTTTTATTCTACGCCTGCAAAACTTGCCATTGGTAACTTGTTAGGGATTGCATTGAATCTGTAGATTTCCTTGGGCAGTATAGTCATTTTGACAATATTGATTCTTTCAGTCTAAGAACATGGTATATCTTTCTATCTATTTGTGTCATCTTTGATTTCTTTCATTAGCATCTTAGTTTTCAGAGTATAGGTCTTTTGCATGCTTAAATAGGTTTACGTCTAGGTATTTTATTCTTTTGAGGCAATGGTAAATGGGATTGTTTCCTTAATTTCTCTTTGTGATCTTTTGTTGTTAGAGTATGGAATTGCAACAGTTTTCTCTGTAGTGATTTTGTACCCTGCAACCTTACTAAAGTCATTAAGGAGCTCTAGTAGTTTTCCACTGGCATCTTTAGGATTCTTTATGCATAGTATCATGTCATCTGCAAACAGGGACAGTTTCACTTCTTTTCCCATTTGGATCCCTTTTATTTTTCTTCTCTGATTACCATGGCTAGGACTTCTAAAACTATGTTGAATAAAAGTGGTGATTGTAGACATCCTTGCCTTATTCCTGATCTTAGAGGAAATACTTTCAGCTTTTCACCATTGAGTATGATGTTATCTCTGGGCTTGTCATATGTGGTCTTTATTATTTTAAGGTATGGTCCCTCTTTGCGTAGTTTCTGGAGAGTTTTTATCATAAACCAGTGTTGAACTTTGTCAAATGCTTTTTCTGCATCTATTGAGATGATCAAAGGATTTTTATTCTTCAGTTTGCTAATGTGGAGTACCACACTGATTGATTTGAAGATACTGAAAAATCCTTGTATCTCTGGCATAAATCCCACTTGATCATGGTGTATGACTCTTTTAATGTATTGTTGGATTCAGCTTGCTCGTATTTTGCTGAGAATTTTTGCATCTATGTTCATCAGTGATATTGGGCTGTAATTTTCTTTGCGTGTGTGTGGTATCTTTGCCTGGTTTTGGTATCAGGGTGATAGTGGCCTCACGAAATGAGTTTGGGAAGGTGACTGACTTCCTATCCCATCAGTCATTGTTGGACATAGATGATTTTCTATTTGGTAACTTTGGAGGCCTGGCACACCTTGCAGTGACCTAGGGATAGGAAGGAGGGGCAACCAGGGGGCAGTTGAGAACCCAAGGACAGGAGATAGGAGTCTCTGGAGGGACCCAGGGAAGCAGCAAAGGAAAACTTTCTCAGCTTGGATGTTGCCCCAACACATCCCAGACCCTGAGCCCCTTCAGCTCCAATTGTTGCCAAAGCCTGCCCAAATCCCAGCTGGTCTTCAGAAGGCAACTTACCAGGCCACACTCAGCCTTGCCACCCACTGGATGTATGCCTCACTCCCCACACCCCCGTAGCGTGGCTGTGTAAGGGGCCAGGATCTCTGCCCCTTGACAAATGTGCCCGCCTCCCCACGGATGGTGTACTAGGACATGCAGACCCCTGTACCCCCTATGTAGCCCCGCTAAGGCTTAGCTTGGTGACTGCAACAGAGCAAGGACTTAGAAAACGGTTGCTGAAATGAAACTTCACTGAGCTCACAGTTTTCCCTGGGGGCCAGTCCTATCGTCCTAGTGGGATATTAATCTTATAAAGCTGTTCCACTTGGGAGGAAGGGAGGGAGCAGGGAAGGGAGATAAAAGAACTCCTGTAGGCAGACACCAGAGGCAGCTCAGAAATTTCTATCCGGAGAACTGAGGGGCACTCCCAGTTGGGAAGGGGTTTGCTTAGAACTTGTCTCAAAGCCACATGGACATAGCAGGCTGACTGCTTTAACTTAGATGGCATGTTTATTTGGGGTGGCTTGGAGGACAGCTGATAGAAACTGCAGCTGGAGCGACCAACCGTTCCCCCAGCCATCCAGGCTCACAACCTGAAATGCATTCTTTAACAGCTAAATGTTAATGCAATCCTTTCCCTGGCAGGAACCCTCCAGTGATTTTAGATAACAAGCACCAGCCTCTGATGGTAAACCAGGCTTCATCTTGGCCCCATCCATGCCAGGTGACCTTGGCAAACCCACTTAACCCCTGGGACCTCAATTTCCCCAGCTGTAAATTGAGCTCAGCTTCTGTGGCCCTCCTTCTCTGCGTCTTGAGCCAAGCCCAAGAATCCTGCAACCCACTTCCTTGGAAACCTCAGCACAAAAGGGAGCGATTTAGAACTGGAGCCCTGGTCTATGGTATCATGGATCTGAGACAGCATTCCACCCCTGTGAGAGGCATAGGCTGCAGCTGGGGATTACAGAGCCGCCTCCGGAGGCCACCACCAGAGGCACCGCCAGCCCAAGAGGCCCCACTCTTGTCAGAATATTAACACCCTGGATGCATTTGTGTGTTACTCATGATTGCGACCACAGTTCCAAAAGGATTATGCAGCATGCATATTTATGAGACAAGCCCAGACAAAGACTACCACATTTTAAAAGATGCAATTATCTCTAAAAAGTTCAGCTTTATTTTCATGCTAATGAATACAATATTTTTAAGCAAACCTAATTGGTTTGCCTGGGCTCCCATAAAAGCTCTCAACTCATTAGAGCTCCGAGGTCCCCTTCAAAGGGGGCTTTAGAGGGAGCTGGGGGGGCCGAGGAGGGGGCTGGCACCCAGGCAGCGTGTTTTCAGAACTTTTCAGCCCATGCATGCTGCAGACCCCCGCCTCCTCCCCTTCCCAAGCCATCCTGCTGGGTGGATGGCTGGTGAGGCCCTTCAGGAGGGGCCACCCCTGGGGTCTGGACCCTGGGAATGTGGAGGGCTTATAGGGGGCAAAGGGAAATGTCCTCCCTTCTCTCTGCAGAGGGAGCAAAGCCAGTGTCCCCATTCTACCCCACCACCCCCACAACACTCACCACTGTCACAAAACCTCTGGCTCCCTGGTGGATGCTGGAATTCTACCCAGAGATGGGGTCTCCCACCCAGCCATCAGCTCAGTCCTCAGGCTTGGAGAGAGGCAGAAGTAACGCTCCTCAGACCCTAAGCCTCTACCCCAGATACCCCTGTGCTGTGACATCAGATCATTAGCTTTGGCATCCCTGGCTTTAGGCTTCTATTAGGTTGGCCAAAAAGCTCATTTGGGTTTTTCCATAAGATTGTACAAGAAACCAGAATGACTTTTTGGCCAACCCAATACTTCTCAAGCACTTCCACACCTATTTTCTCATTACCTGCCCTTGTCAATTACATGTTGTTTTCACCATCTTACAAATGAGGAATTTGAGCCCAGAAGTTGCAGGATAAGTTTGTGGGCCCCTGCAGACTCCAGGTGCTCCCCGTGACAAGCCGAATGCAAGGCTCTCTGAAAGAAAGGCTGTCTTGTCTTTTATTTCCTGCCTGAGTTCTTGTCCAGCTTCTTTCCTTGTCTTAGGTTCCTCCCTGCACTTGGGTTGGGTCTTTTCTTTACATGCTTATGTATCCCCACCGATTTGCAGGGCGCAGTGCACAGCTGTGTGGGCTGTGCAGAGTGCAATGCCAGGGGACAGAATAGTCTATGAGTGGCGCCCCCTGGAGATGCTTGGCACTATGTCCTCCCTGAAATGCAGCCATGAAATTAAAAGACACTTGCTCCTTGGAAGAAAAGCTATGACCAAACTAAATAGCATATTTAAAAGCAGAGACGTTACTTTGCCAACAAAGGTCCATCTAGTCAAAACTATGGTTTTTCCAGTAGTCATGTAAGGATGTGAGAGTTGGACCATAAAGCTGAGCACGGAAGAATTGATACTTTTGAACTGTGTTGGAGAAGACTCTTGAGAGTCCCCTGGACTGCCAGGAGATACAGCCAGTCAATCCTAAAGGAAATCAGTCCAGAATATTCACTGGAAGGACTGATGCTGAGGTTGAAGCTGCAATACTTTGGCCACCTGATGCAAAGAACTGACTCATTAGAAAAGACCGTGATGCTGGGAAAGATTGAAGGCAGGAGAAGGGGACGACAGAGGATGAGATGGTTGGATGGCATCACCAACTCGATGGACATGAGTTTGAGCAAGCTCCGGGTGTTGGTAATGGACAGGGAAGCCTGGCGTGCTGCAGTCCGTGGGGTTGCAAAGAGTCGGACACGATTGAGTGACTGAACTGAGCTGAACTGAATGTCCTCCGTATTCAGAGTCCTTACCTTCCACTGGCTTCCTGCTGGGCCATTTGGGGATCTTGGGCCTGTGAGTTGAACAGGAAATCCAGGCAGCTGGATTTCGGAGTATTGCTCAAGCAATGACCGGCAGGCTCAGCAAAGGGCAAAGGAGAATTGGAACAGAATAGAAACCATGGAAAATACAGGCTGGGGTAAATTCTGGCCCAGAAATGAAGAGATAAGGGAGCCAGGCCTGACCCCACCAACTAAGTGGCTTCGTAACTGCATTTCCCCCTCCATGAATGAGAACGTTGGGCCTGCTGATCTCTGGGAGCCCATCCAAACGAAACATCTTCTTTTAAAAAATATTTATTTATTTATTTGGCTGTGTTGGGTCTTAGTTGAGCCACACAGGATCTTTTATTGCAGCCCAAGGGCTTACTTGCTCCATGCAATGTGAGATCTTAATTCCCCACACTAGGGATCGAACCTGCATCCCCTGCATTGGAAGACAAATTCTTAACTACTGGACCACCAGGGAAGCCCCTAGAAGAAACATCTTTTGATTCTACAGAAGATTTTCCAGAGAATCCCTGGAAGAAACAATGACATAAAACTAGAATGTCTTATGCCTTATAAATTAACTACATGGAGTGTGATTCCATATACCCATCCCCACTCCTGTCTGGGAACATAATTCCAAGGCCAGGCTCAAGGTGCTCAGGGAGGTGGCCCAGGGGCCAGCAGAACAAGTAGGAGAAGCGGCTAGGAAGGTGGGCACTGACTGAGCCTGAAAACCTAAGCCAGTTACCCGAGAGGAGCACGTAGGATGTTCCAGAGAGGGCTACATGGCCCCAGCAACAAGGGGAATCCAGAAATGGTGGTAAGCTGAGTGGCCAGGCCAGGAACGCTGACCACCA
This sequence comes from Cervus elaphus, assembly GCF_910594005.1. Taxonomy (NCBI): domain Eukaryota; kingdom Metazoa; phylum Chordata; class Mammalia; order Artiodactyla; family Cervidae; genus Cervus; species Cervus elaphus. The sequence continues at coordinate 83,732,846 of NC_057826.1, forward strand.
GCTGCTAAGAAAGGGGGAGAGAGCAGCAGGGAAGCCTCAGCTGGGGGGGTGGGGGCTGTGGTTTCTAAAGCCCCATAGTCACAATCTCCTGTAGTCCTCACAACTGTCTGAGAAGGTAATGACTGTGTTCCGCATTTTACAAGGGAGTAAATGGAAGCCCATGGGGTTGCAAAGAGTTGGACACGGCTGATCTACTAACACACACACGAATGGAAGGATAAAGAGGTGAAGGGGCCTGAGAGCACTCAGCATGGGCTGATCCCCAATTTTGTTATCATTTTCCCTACATTACCAAGAGACCAGATTCGAAGGATCTTGAATAATAAGATCAAGGTTTGGGATACAGCAGAGGCTTATGGGCAATAGGGAGACCCTGAAAGTCTTTGAGGAGAGAAATGACCTGGTAACTCAGAGTTTAGGAATGAGCATGAATGGCGGGAGGGTAGCAAGAAAAATGGAAGCAAGCCTACTTAGGAGGAAAGTTGTTTTGGATTTAGTGAGAGATCTGTCCCAGGCCCTGTATGGTTTTGCCTTGGAGAAGCTGAGTTACATGCTCTCCATTGGGCCTTCAAGAGGTTCCCAGGGGCATGGCCCAAAAGGCTTAGAAACTGAATTCTGGACCCAGGATGTCACTGTAGGGACCCAACCTAAGCTCAGAGCCAAACCCCACCCCCTAGTTGCTATGCCGCCTAATTGGCTTAGATTTATCAAAGTAATTTTTAAGGGAGAATTTTATATGAAGGTAATTACGCTCAGCTGAACTAATTTTATTAAACAATGCCGCCTTAATGACAAACAAATCTGTTATTAATTTGTAACCAAGCAGCTATTTCATTCAATTTGTAGCATCAGTAATGAGCCCTGTGGCCAGAACAGCCCATAAGCATCCCTTTGGAAACAAGGCAGCATGACCTGGAGGCCAGAACCACGACCCGGCTCAGCTCAGCTGTGGCCCTCTTCTCTCTGGGCGGTCTCTCTGTAAAATCAGGGCTTGGAGAAGTTCCCAGAAGAAATTCCCACTTAGCTGCTTCAGGGCCTGAGAGTCTGTTTGGACGGCCAGTACTTTCTGAGTGCCTCAGTCTCCTCATCTGTAAAGTGGGGAGAATAATAGTGCCCATCTCAGAGGGTAATTGTGAGGATTGATCTAGTCCATGTAAAGCGTTTCAGCCAGTGCCCAGATTTGTTGTTTTATTGTTGTTTAGTCCCTAAGTCGTGTCGGATTCTTTGCGACCCCATAGACTGTAGCCCGCCAGGCTCTTCTGTCCCTTAAATTCTCCAGGCAAGAATACTGGAGTGGGTTGCCATTTCCTTCTCCGGGGGATCTTCCTGACCCAGGGATTGAAGCTGCATCTCTTGTGTCTCCTGCATTGGCAGGCAGATTCTTTACCCCTGAACCACCTGGAAAGCCCATACTCATTATATAAACACTTCTTATTTTTATTAATATTCCCAGAAGCAGGAATGTGGCCTGGGAAAGGCCCAGAGCCCACTGCCATGGATGGCATGAGTGAGTGAGTGCTCCTGCTTCCCCTAATAGCTATCATCCCTTGATTCTGGGCTTCCTTAGCTCCAAGGCCTCCCACCTGCTCCTAGGAGGGTGAGGAGCCTCACTACGGCCAGGGGAGAGAGGTAAGAGAGTGAGGTTCCAGACTCCACCCTGCCCTCGGGTGACCCTGGGCATTGCCCTGGCCTCTTTAGCTCTCCCATGTGGGTTGACCACCCTGCCTGCCCAATTGCTGAACCATCCCAGGGCACGACAGGCTCTTCGGGTGGCACTTGAATGCAGAGTGGGTCAGGATAACCTGGAGCGCTTATAGGAAAATGCGATTGCTAGGCCTTGTCCCAAGAGACTTGATGCCATGGATGTACCCCAGATCTGTGCAACTGGCATACCTTCTTGAGAACCACTGCACTTCTGACCCCCTCCTGTAAGTCTGCAGGGCACTCATACCCACTGCCCTGGGGTCTTACTGCCCACGTTCAGTTGAGGAAAGAGTAGCTTCTCAGAGTTAACTAACTTGCATAGGTAAGGGTAAGTGGGGGGCATTACCCATCGCCAGATCCGTGGGTTCCCCGTCCTCCAGAAAGCATTGGAGTGGGAAATGGACAGGAAGTTTGTGCAGATGTCAGTCACCTTGGGGCCATGATAACATGATGCCTCTGAGTCCACCTGCCTTACAGACCCACCGTCTTGGTGCCTGCAGAGCACAAACCACTTGAGAGTCAGCCTTTCAGTGAGTGGCTATTTCCATACCACCCATGACTGCCATACAGTCTCCTGTCCAGGGTCCCAAGAGCCCCCAGGCCATCATAGTGCCTGATCTTCTGCAGTTAGGGGAGGAATATTATATCTCTGTTCCATCCCAAGATATAAATGCACCTACACCATTTAGCCCCTTAGCAAGATCTGAGTTTTGTCCAGAAAATTCTTCCTGAAGTTCATTGCCTAGAGCCACACAGAGGTATAGAGCCGGCTTCACACAGCACTCTTTACCCAAATGGAAAGGGAAATATGCTCAAGAGCGTAGGCTGAGGTTGAGAGCAATAGAGACTCCCATTGACCCCTCTGCCCTGGGGACAAGAAGCAGACCATGAGAATTTAGGGGCATTTCACCTCAGCTGGGACCACTCTGTCATCAGAGAAGTTTTCCCACAAGGCCCTGGCAGTCTTTTCATTGTGTGCAATTGGCTGGAAATGAGGCAGGCAGACGCCTCCAGACCTATCACTGGCAAAGGAAGACAGGAATTCTGTGACTGGCTTGGACCAATCATGCATCTTCCAAGATCTGCCCTGAGAAAGGTGTTTGCTTACTTTGCTCTGAGCTTTGTCCCTTGGGGCGGCATGGTTTCAGATGCAGAGAACCTGGCGTGGGGTCCCTGCTCTATTACATCAGCTACACGAGCCTGGACCAGAGGGTTGCCTGCACAACCCAGAGCAAGTTCAGTTATCCTCTTGGTGAGAATTCCTACTTCACAGCATTCTGAGGACTAGTTGAATGTGCTTTATAATCTGCTGAGCGTTAGTCCTATGTACATTCTGATCACTGCCATTTGCCCTGGGTTTTGGGTGAGGGGCCAGATACCACCAGAGGTTGTTTTGTCCCCTCTTTCTTCTCATCTCTAATTCCCAACACAGAGCACTCAGCCAAAAAGAGGAGAATTGGGCACAGAGGCCAAATCCCCAGCATAGAAACAGTGGTGCCATTGTAAATGCCTCCAGCAACGGCACCCCACCCAGCTGAGGGAGCCTCGTTCCCAACCCCGCTTAACAACGCACAGCCTGATTTAATACGAGCAGCTGATCTCATTGCTTCCATAGCAAGTTTAATTTGCTGGGAAAGCGAGTTGGTGAAGTTCTAATAATGCAGAGCTGCAAATAATACCAAAGAGAGTTTGCATTATGATAACTTTCCAATTAAAATGGATTAATGGAGGAGAAACTGCAGCAGTAGTGTCTAGACAACATATTACTAAATCCTTGGAGAGGGAGATGGGAAGGAGTTGGGGGAACGGGAGAAATAAACAGGGGAACTTCATGAGTTGGAGGCACCCTTGTGTGATGTGACAGGAGGTACCAGGAGTGGGTGCCTTGTCCCTGGCACCCCATCTGTTACAGTGCCTAGAGTTGTCATCAGATGGGAGATCAGCCTTTCAGGACTCAGACAAAGGCCTTTGGTCTTTGGACATCCTTTATTAACATACAAATAGCACCTTTAGTTTCCTTGGCTGGGCTGTCACCGAGGTCAGACTGCTGCAGTGACCTCACAGTGCCGTGTGGACGGGGCAAAGGCCCTGACTGAGAGTCGGGGGCCAGCCCGGACCAGAGGTGCACGCCTGCACTGGCAGATGTGTCTGGGCTCCACCGGGGTAACTCCTCCACCTCTGCTTTATGACACTGACCCCTGACCACTGCTGAGTGACCCCAGAGCGTCCATTCAGGACCTCTCTCCCCGGGACCTGTATCTTAAACCCGAGAGACACGAGGCCTAGAAGGAACTAGAGGCAGGGCTTGGTCCGGTAGGGGCTTCCAGGAGACCAAGGGCCACAGCCCGCTACCTGTGGTTCTTTGTGTGGCCTCGGGCCCCAGCCTTCTGGGCCAAGCCAGTCACCTCTCTTGCCATTCTGCAATATGCCCCAGGATCCACTTTCCTCCCCTTTGCTCAAGCTAACTAGTCATTTCTGTTGTCTGCAAACAAAAGAAATGTAACTTCTTATCTGTGGGACCTAGGGAAAGTCACTCAACCTCTCTGAGTCTCCATTTTCTCTTCTGTAAAATGGGGATACACACACACCTGCCTCGCCAGGTTGCTTGCCCCCTGCTTTGGTTAAAATGTATTAGGGTTAGATCTCCATCTAGCTTCCTCTCAGGTCTGAAACTGGGAGATTTTATAAGTGACTCCTTGAGGGCCTGGAGAAGAAGTTGCCTGGAAGCACAGAGACCAAGAAGCCCAGGAGCCCAATTTAATCAGCATCACCACCTTACAGGGAAGAATCATGCGTGTCTCAACATTAGAACTGAGGTTCCTCCCAGAAATTTCCTTCCAGAAATCCTCAACGTTCCCCTGTGCCTGGGGAGTCTCTTGACTTCTTGCAAAGCCCAAACGCCCGAGCCAGTCCCTCATGGTGAAGTACTGGCCAGGTGCTGCCCCCTGCAGGCCTCCATTTCTCATCAAATAAGCAAAGAAAAGGCCTATTGGATTAAATACAGTTGCGTGTGTAGTGTTTGGCATGCATTGTCACCCCCCATTTTATCTCATTCTCCCAAGTCCTTCACTGTCCACAGGTGGATATGAAACTACCACTGAAAACAAATAATTCTGAGGATAAGGGAAAATCAGTTCAGTCGCTCAGTCATGTCCGACTCTGCGACCCCATGCACTGCAGCACGCCAGGCTTCCCTGTTCCTCACCAACTCCTGGAGCCTGCCCAAATTCATGTCCATCGAGTCGGTCCATCCATCGATGCCATCCAACCATCTCATCCTCTGTTGTCCCCTTCTCCTCCCACCTTCAATCTTTCCCAGCATCACTGTCTTTTCCAATGAATCAGTTCTTTGCATCAGGCGGCCAAAGTATTGGAGTTTCAGCTTTAGCATCAGTCCTTCCAGTGAATATTCAGGACTGATTTCCTTTATGATTGAGTGGTAGGATCTTTTTGCAGTCCAAAGGACTCTCAAGAGTCTTCTCCAACATCGCAATTCAAAAACCTCAATTCTTCAGTGCTCAGCTTTCTTTATAGTCCAACTCTCACATCCATACATGACTACTAGAAAAGCCATAGCTCTGACTAAACGGACTTTTGTTAGCAAAGGTCTACTTTTTAATATGCTGTTTAGGTTGGTCATAGCTTTTCTTCCAAGGAGTAAGTGTCTTTTAATTTCATGGCTGCCATCACCATGTGCAGTGATTTTGAAGCCCAAAAAAATAAAGTCCCTTACTGTTTCTGTTGTTTCCCTGTTTGCCATGAAGTGATGGGACTGGATGCCATGATGTTAGTTTTTTGAATGTTAAGATTTAAGCCAACTTTTTCTCTCTCTTCTTTCACTTTCATCAAGAAGCTCTTTAGTTCTTCTTCACTTACTGCCATAAGGAAGGTGTCATCTGCGTATCTGAGGTTATTGACATTTCTCCCAGAAATCTTGATTCCAGCTTGTGCTTCATCCAGCCCGATACTCCGCATGATGTACTCTGCATGTAAGTTAAATAGGCAGGGTGACAATATACAGCCTTGACATACTCCTTTCCCAATTTGGAACCAGTCTGTTTTTCCATGTCCATTTCTAACTATTTCTCAGGATTTCACACAGATTTCTTAGGAGGCAAGTAAGGTGGTCTGGTATTCCCATCTCTTTAAGAATTTTCCAGTTTGTTGTGATCCACACAGTCAAGGACTTTGGCTTTCTCCTAAGGGAAAATATGAGACAAGAAACCCCAAGGGGACAAAGATCACCACTTACTTCATATTTAAGTCACCCCACTATCCCACCTATACACACATACACACACTGAGTCGGAATGGGTCCAGTGCAGCCTTGAGGGGGAGAGAGGGGTCACATTCATTGCACACCTGCTCTGAGTCATGCATGATATTCTCCATCATCTAGTTGTTGGCTTGATCTTTCAAGACAGGTAACACCATCCCCATTTTACAGATGTTGAAACTGAGGCTGAGAGCATTGAACTTGCCCAAGGTCAAGCAGTTCACAAACACATGATGTGTTTGAATTCAAAGACTTCCCTCTTCACCAAAGATTTTTGACTTTTTAAATGTAGAGGCTGTGTTCTCAAATTAAATCTCAGGCCCAGTGCATAAAGAAATAATAAAAGCAGAACTCTCTAGTTGATTGGGTTGGTGGCTGTCTACAGAAGTGAAGAGGAGAGCTTATCCACCCCACCTGTCTCTCAGCCCTCCCCTCTCCTGTGTCCTTTGGGCTCATACGCTGGGATTCAGAGTTTAGGGGGAGAATGTCTGCTTCCCTTCCAGGCAGGTTTTGTTGGAGGTCCTAGATCAAACCAACAAGGTTTTCCAATTCACCAAAAAGATAGAACTCCAACTTTGGGGATCTAGGTTGAAATTCTGGTCCTGCCACTTACTAGCTATGCAAGTTTCTCAGCTAACCTGAGCTTCCTCAGAATACTGTACTATCAATAGAAAGATAATATGAGCCATGTACATATAATATTAAATTTTCTAGTAGTTTCATTTTTAAAAAAGGCAAACAGGGATTTCCCTGACTGTCCAGTGGTTAGGGCTCTGTGCTTCCACTTTCCAGTGGGGCACAGGTTTGATCCCTGGTCAGGAAACTAAGATCCCACAAGCTGTACTCCAAGGCCAAAAAAAAAAAAAAAAATGGCAAAAAGGTGAAATCAAGATTATATCCTTGGCAGCCAAAGATGGAGAAGCTCTAAATGGTCAGCAAAAACAAGACCGGGAGCTGACTGTGGCTCAGATCATGAACTCCTTATTGAAAAATTCAGACTTAAATTGAAGAAAGGGGGAAAACCATTAGACCATTCAGGTATGACCTAAATCAAATCCCTTATGATTATACAGTAGAAGTGACAAACAGATTCAAGGGAATAGATTTGATAGACAGAGTGCCTGAAGAACTATGGACAGAGGTTCGTGACATTGTACAGAAGGCAGGGATCACGACCATCCCCAAGAAAAAGAAATGCAAAAAGGCAAAATGGTTGTCTGAGGAGGCCTTACAAACAGCTGAGAAAAGAAGAGAAGCTAAAGGCAAAGGAGAAAAGGAAAGATATACCAATCTGAATGCAGAGTTCCAAAGAATAGCAAGGAGAGAAAGAAAGCATTCCTCAATGATCAATGCAAAGAAATAGAGGAAAACAACAGAATGGGAAAGACTAGAGATCTCTTCAAGAAAATTAGAGATACCAAGGGAAAATTTCATGCAAAGATGGGCACAATAAAGGACAGAAATGGTATGGATCTAATAGAAGCAGAAGATATTAAGAAGAGGTGGTAAGAATACACAGAAGAACTATACAAAAAGAACTATATGAAAAAGAACTATAGGAAGCATCACTACGAACAAAGCTAGTGGAGGTGATGGAATTTCAGTTGAGCTATTTCAAATCCTAAAAGATGATGCTGTGAAAGTGCTACACTCAATATGCCAGCAAATTTGAAAAACTCAGCAGTGGCCACAGGACTGGAAACGGTCAGTTTTCATTCCAATCCCAAAGAAAGGCAATGCCAAAGAATGTTCAAACTACCGCACAATTGCACTCATCTCACCCGCTAGCAAAGTAATGCTCAAAATTCTCCAAGCCAGGCTTCAATAGCACGTGAGGAAGGCTTTCTTACCTCTCCTTGTCATTTTTTGGATTTTTTGCATTCAGATTGATATATGTTTCCTTTTACCCTTTGCCTTTAGCTTCTCTTCTTTTCTCAGCTGTTTGTAAGGCCTCCTCAGACAACCATTTTGCCTTTTTGCATTTCTTTTTCTTGGGGATGGTCGTGATCCCTGCCTTCTGTACAATGTCATGAACCTCTGTCCATAGTTCTTCAGGCACTCTGTCTATCAAATCTATTCCCTTGAATCTGTTTGTCACTTCCACTGTATAATCATAAGGGATTTGATTTAGGTCATACCTGAATGGTCTAATGGTTTTCCCCCTTTCTTCAATTTAAGTCTGAATTTTTCAATAAGGAGTTCATGATCTGAGCCACGGTCAGCTCCCGGTCTTTTTTTTGCTGACCGTTTAGAGCTTCTCCATCTTTGGCTGCCAAGGATATAATCAATCTGATTTTGGTATCAACCATCTGGTGATGTCCATGTATAGAGTCGTCTCTTATGTTGTTGGAAGAGGATGTTTGCTATGACCCGTGCGTTCTCTTGGCAAAACTCTATTATCCTTGCCCTGCTTCATTTTGTACTCCAAGGCCAAATCTGCCTGTTACTCCAGGTATCTCTTGACTTCCTACTTTTGCACTCCAGTCCCCTATGATGAAAAGGACATCTTTTTGGGGTGTTGGTTCTAGAAGGTCTTGTAGGTCTTCATAGAACCGTTCAACTTCAGCCCCTTCAGTGTTACTGTTCGGGGCATAGACTTGGATTACTGTGATATTGAATGGTTTGCCTTGGAAACAAACAGAGATCATTCTGTCATTTTTGAGACTGCATCCAAGACTGCATTTTGGACTCTCTTGTTGACTATGAGGGCTACTCCATTTCTTCTAAGGGATTGTTACCCACAGTAGTAGATATCATGGTCACCTGAGTTAAATTCACCCATTCCAGTCCATTTTCGTGCACTGATTCCTAAAATGCCAATATTCACTCTTTCCATCTCCTGTTTGACCACTTCCAATTTACCTTAATTCACGGACCTAACATTCCAGGTTCCTGTGCAATATTGCTCTTTACAGCATCAGACCTTGCTGCTACCACCAGTCACATCCACAACTGGGTGTTGTTTCTGCTTTGGCTCTGTCTCTTCGTTCTTTCTGGAGTTCTTTCTCCACTGATCTCCGGTAGCATATTGGTCACCTACCGACCTGAGGAGTTCATCTTTCAGTGTCATATCTTTCTGCCTTTTCATACTGTTCATGGGATTCCCAAGGCAAGAATACTGCAGTGGTTTGCCATTCCCTTATCCAGTGGACCACGTTTTGTCAGAACTCTCCACCATGATCCACCCATCTTTTGTGGCCCTACACGGCATGGCTCATAGTTTCATTGAGTTAGACAAGGCTGTCATCCATGTGATCAGTTTGATTAGTTTTCTGTAATTGTGGTTTTCATTCTGTCTGTGTGGCCATGCCTGAATAATAGGTTGTTATAGGCAAGGGGAACTAGAGAGAATGAGGGAGGAAAGGAAAAAATTAAGAAACTCAAATCATCTATTGATTTAATACAGTTAATTTTCCATAGCGTCTAAAAGAAATGGTAAATCTAGAGGTAGGTTCAGAGTGTAATGAAGTAGTACACATATATGTACGGCAGTCCTGATCCTGTTTTTAAAGGAAAGCCCAAGCCTACCCTCCTCTCCCAGTCCAGCGCTGAGGCTGCTCCTCCTCTCTGTGGCAAAGCACTTCACTGGTAAGGAATGGCAGGCCCACTCCTTACATGGCATCTCTTCATCTGGCTGATGCCTTTCCCCAGGGCACACCCAAATTCCATCACTTCCCTTCCACTTACAATGCTAGAATAGAAAGACAACAGATAAGGAATGTAGGTAAGTAGACTACTTGTGTCTACAAGATAAGAGAATAGTGGAGACAGGGAGATCCTGTGAGAGAGCCGGGGAAACAAAGAAACAGAGAGAGATTATTAACGACAGAATTTCTGACAAGTGTGCCAAGCTCATTCAGTGGGGGAAAGAGTAGTCTCTTCAACAAAAGGTGCCAGGACAACTGGATAGTCATGTGCAAATGGGTGGAGTTAGACCCTTAGCTCAGCATATTTATTGCTGTTGTTTAGTTGCCAAGTTGTGTACAATCCCACACAGCCCGCCAGGCTCCTCTGTCCATGGGATTTCCCCGGCAAGAATACTGGAGTGGGTCACCATTTCCTTTTCCAGGGGTTCTTCCCCACCCAGGGATCAAACCCACATCTCCTGCATTAGCAGGAGGATTCTTTACTGCTGAACCACCAGGGGCTTTCCAACTCACTCTATATTCAGAAATTAGCTCAAATGGATGGACAACTTCAATATTAGAGTCAAAACTTTATAAAAAAAAAAACAATTAGAAGAAAACATAGGGGTCAATCTTTATGGAATTGGATTTGGCAATGAATTTTTAGACTTGATGCTAAAAGCATGAATAGCAAAGTAAAAGACTGGTAAATTGGAGTTCACAAAATTTTAAAATTTTGTGCATAAAGGCATTATCAAAATGTGAAGAGACAACCCATAGAATGGGAGAAAGTATTTGTAAATCATATGCTTGATAAATATCCAGAACGTATAAAGAACACTTTGACACAAGGACAACAAGATAAGCAACCCAATTAATAAAAGACAAGAGGGACTTACCCAGTAATCCAGTGGCTAGGACTCCATGCTCCCAATTCTGGAGGCCTGGGTTCTACCCCTCATCAGGGAACTAGATCCACATGCCGTGCTCGCTTTGGCAGCACATATACTAAAATAGATCCGCATGCCAAAACTAAGATCCTGCATGCTGCAACTAAGACCTGGCACAACCAAATAAATAAAACAGATAATTCTTAAATGTAAAAACCATTACAAAATAAAAGGGCAAGATATTGGAATAGGCCATACAAATGGCCAACAAGAACACAAAAAGATTTTTAACATCATTGGTCATTCAGAAAATGCAAATCAAAACCTCAGTGAAATACCAAGTCAAAGCCACTACTAGAATTTTTTTAAATGAGTATTTTTTAGTTAGGATGTGGAGAAATAGAAACCCTGCCAACATCCTTTACACAGAGGGCTGGGGTTACAAAATGGTCCAACTACTGTGGAAAACAGAATGGTATTTCCTTATAAAGTTAAACATAGAATTAATATATGACCTAGCAATTCCACTCTTATGTACCCAAGAAAAATGAAAACATATGTCTACATATAACTTGTACATGAATGTTCACAGCAGCATTATTCATCATAACCAAAAAGTGGAAACCACCAAAGCATCCATCAATAGATGAATTTAAACAAATTGTGGTACATCCATACAGTGGAATATTATTCAGCTATAAAGAGAAAAGCAGTACTGACACGTGTTAAAATTTGGATGAACCTCAGAAACATGAGTGAAAGAAGCCAGACAGAAAAGTTCACAAGTTATATGATTCCTTTCATAGAAAATACCCAGAATAGGCAAATCCACAGAGACAGAAAGTAGATTAGTGATCAATGGAAGATCGGAGAAGGGAGGAGCAGGGAGTGATTACTTAATGGGCATGGGGTGTTCTACTGAGAGGGTGGGCGAAAATTTTTGAAGCTAGAGAGAGCTGGGGTTACACAGCATTGTGAAGGCGTGTAGGCACTAAATGCCACTAAATTGTACACGTTAAAATGTTTAAGTGTAAGCTGTATGAATTTCACCACAGTTTTTCTAAGTGGTGTAGAGATAGCTGGGCCAAGACAGAAGCAGGGATCTATAGAGAGAGGAGCGGGAGAAACCAGGACAAGCTGTGACCTGTTACAAGAAATTTATTAGTACCATTCTGTCAGCGGGTTGCCAGCTAAATTTAATATAGATCTATATACAAAGAAAATGCCTCTTTCTACATAATGAATATTTAATCATGCATGGGTCAGGCAATTCCACAGAAGTAATTAAAAGCAGTCTTTTGTTTATTGCTCAGAAATGATAGTGACCCGCTGACCGGAGCTGCAAACACAGTGACATATTGAAAACGTTACCTACTGACATATGTTATTAAAGAGGAATTAAGGGTCACTTTCTTCCCCTCCCCTTAAAAGCTAATCTTTCCTAAGCCTCCTGTCTGCTTACATGCAGAGGACAGCTCCAAGGGGGGGACCACCTCCCAGATGAGGCTGGAGAGCTAGGCTGGCCCCCCTCCATCTACAACCTCCCCTCCACAACCATAAATTGAAACAGATGAGATGGTTATTGAGAAGACCATCCAGAGGAAATAGATGTGGAGTCTCTATGGAAAGTTCTCCCCACTGTCCTGCCATAATCAGCCAGTTGCAAAAACCTGTTAATCTGACTAATTCTACTCCACTGATACTTTCTCACAGTGTCTCCTCTTTGCCCTTGAAGTTTTGTTCCTCCCTGTTCCAGTCTACTACTGACTCTTCCTGGATCTGTCAATCAAGGCACTACTTCACTCATGCACCTCCCATGGCTCCCCATTGTCCATACTCCTCCTCACCCTGGCATTAAAGGCCCCATGTCTGACCATGGCTCCAGTTGACCATTTTGCATCAGGGTTCTGGGTTGCCAACAGCACAGAGTGACTGTCTGATTTAAGGCAGAAAGAACTTATTATGAGGACACTGGGACATTCATAGAACCAATGGGAAACTGGGAGGTCAGCCAGCAAAGGGCAGAAATAAACTCATGTGGACCAGGGGTGGTCCAACCAGAATGCCACTGCTGACACCACCCCTGTGCCATCATCCGACATCCCTGCAGCCTCCATGAACCACCCCTAGGCATCTCCACCTCCTCATGTCAACCTCCAGACTCCCAGTCCTAGGTGGGAGTGTCCAACCAACAGAGCCTGGTCTCCTTCTGCAGCCTCATCACCACCATCCAGGGAGAAAGGAGCTGGTCCTCTTTGCTTCCACAGGGAGAGACAAAGCCCTCACTTTCCAGACATACTGCCTGTCCCACAGCTAAACCAGCATTTCCTTCCTACGCCCTGTCCTCTGAGTGCTCTCCCATCATCCCAACTCTGCTCTTGTCTTCTGTCCCCATGGGACGCCTCAGCCTCACCCCCTCACAACCAGTTGGATCATTCTTCCAATGACACGATCAAATATCACCTCCTCTAGGAAGCCATCCCTGATTGCCTCCACCATCCCCAATCTAGTTGTGATGCCATCTGGGTCTCTCTGGTGATGCCAAAGTCTCTCTACTGTGTTTTATAGCTTGTCACACTCCTGGGTGACCCTCCCCTATGAGACTATGTGTCCCCAGAAGGCAGGACTCATGACTTCTCTTAGCCCCAGAGCTCAGCACAGAGCCAGGCTGCTATGTGCACAAATGCCTGAATGGGCAGGAACGAGGTCTGGCCCAGGATTTCTGTTGCATTCCTGGTCTGCAACACATGGTTTGGATGTCCTTGATTTACCAAGTGTGTTTTGGAAACTATACACTGTAAGGGCCCAGGAGGATGGGGATAACATCTTTTCCTTAGATATCCCTTCAATTGATAACACAGGGCTGAGCACATAGTAGGTGCTTAATTAACACACGGTTCACTCTTCCCCTTTCTTGCCCCTATTGTGTTTTTTTGATTATTCTGAAGTGCATCGCCATTGAGTTGATACTGAAACCAATCAAACCTAGAAGAGCTTAATAGCAATCACAACCTTGCAGATGTTTTTTGCACATACCTTCTTCTAGCTCATGACAGAGAAGGCCAGCTGTCAGTCAAAATCCCTTTCCCCTCCTCCAGAGTATTAGCAGTATAGCCCAGCATACCATGACCTGGTTTTGACCACATTTCCCAGGCTCCTCCACACTTAGGTGTGACCATGTGTCCAAGTTCTTGACAAAAGAACATGAGAAAAGACTCCAAGCCTAGTGCTCTCGCAGCCTGCCTCAAGGATTGCCCAAAGCTGTCTTCGTGAGAATTCCTATTAAAAGCCCAAGTCAAAATAGGAAGTCATATGACATTCAGCAAGTCACTTTGCCTCTCTGGGCCTCTGTATCTCTGTCAGACTCCCTTCCAGCTCTCACACTGGATGAGTCTAAACTGAATCTGTAAGTTCCCTCCTCACCTTTCTTTCCCCTTCTCAACTGCCCCCACTCGCTGCCAGGCAGGTGGGCTAATATCATGTCTGGGAAACAGCTGTCCCTGCGTTCCCTTCTAAATCATCAAGTCCCAGTTCTCTCTGACTTTTAAAGACCTGCATGCCTCCCCTCATAATGTTTGAATTATAGTTCAGTTCTTTTGATTTCCTGGATCAATGTAGTTTTCTCATATAGTCTGCTGCAGACTGCCTATCCCTAGAATAGAAAACCCCAGAAAGCCATCCCAGGTAAGCTCCCTCTCCATCACCTGTAGCCATGGCCAGTACCACCAAGCCTTCTGCACAGAGCCCCACTGACCTACATTTGGGCTAAGGGGAGACCAACGTGGGAGCAAGGAGGAGCTATTCTTATATCCAGCATGGAGATGTGGCCCATATATAGCAATGCAGCCATACCAGTTAAAATATTGAGATGCTTCCCAGATGGTGCTAGTGGTGAAGAACCCACCTGCAATGCGGGAGATGTAAGAGATACAGGTTCAATCCCTGGATCGGAAAGATCCCCTGGAGGAGGGCATGGTGACCCACTCCAATATCCTTGCCTGGGAAATCCCATGGACAGAGGAGCCTGGTGGGCTACTGTCCATAGGGTCACAAGGAGTCAGACACAACTAAAGTGACTTAGTACACATGCTAGGTTTGTCATAGCTTTTGGGCTTCCCTGTAAAGAATTTGCCTGCAATGCAGGAAACTCAAGTTCATCCCTGGGTCAGGAAGATCCCTTGGAGAAGGAAATGGCAACCCACTCCAGTATTCTTGCCTGGGAAATCCCATGGACAGAGGAGCCCTGTGGGCTGTAGTCCATGGGGTTGCAAAGAGTCAGACACAACTGAATGACTAACGCTTTCACTTTCCATGAATAGCCACTGCCCCCAGACCACAATGAGTCCAAGGCATCACCAACTCAATGCACATGAGTTTGAGCAAGCCCCAGGACATGATGAAGGACAGGGAAGCCTGGTAGCATGTCGCAGTCCATGGGGTCGCAAGAGTTGGACATGAATGAGCAACTGAACAACAACAGGCCTCCTCTGAATACCCCTAGGCTAGCCACCCCACCATCTCCCATCCTTACCTGATAAAGGGCATCCACCCAGGGCACCAGCAATGTCCGCATTATTATTCTGGATTTTGTGATGCTTGTGGTATTTGTCAGCTTTTTTAGTTTTTTGTTTTATTATAACTTATTCTCTTATTCTAAATAAACATTCACTCTTGTATTCTTTTTGTGAAATGGTGAGCCAGGTGTGGCCCCAAGATGAGACAGAGAAGAGGCTCAGGAAAACAGTTTATTGTACTCCCGTGTCCTCGGGACAGGAGGCAGGGTTCACCACACAGGGCCACGTGGGGAAGCACCAGGCCCAGAAGACAGGAATGAGGAAGTGCTCACACCATGGCCTTTATTGAGGTTTCCATGGGAAAGGCAAGGTAGGGAAGGGTGAACGGCTCAGGATTGGCAAGTTTAAATAATTCTAGCAGGTTTGGGCCATAAGTCTGCCCCTACCTACCTGAATGATTAAGGCAGAGAAATATCGCCTCTGGGATACAAGGGCCAGGCAGAGAAGGTCTGACCCTGCATTGGTGAGTTCACATATCAAAGGCCTGCTTTCTAAGAATTGGCTAGTGCCCAGGAATGGCAGTCTCTCCTCAGCCAGAAAGGTTTTGGAAGATGTCAAAATGTCATAAAATACAATAAAGAGACTATAGATAGATATAGGTATAGGTACAACTTTATACCTATTTTTGTATTCATAGCTGTGTACTCTTTTTCTTAAAGAGAGCCCCCATGGGGAAGGAAGGATTAGGAGTTAGGGATTAGCAGACACAAACCATTATCCATTGGATGGATAAACAAGGTGCTACAGTACAGCACAGTGAACTATATTCAATATCCGGTGATAAACTATAATGGAAAAGAATATGCAAAGAGTGTATATGCATAACTGAATCACTTTGCTGCACAGTGGACATTAACATATTATAAACCGATGGACGACAATAAGACTTTTAAAAAGAGACAGCCCTCAAGCAGCATGGGCCTCAACCCCTACAAAATCCTGGATACCCACCCCCCACCTTGGTGATCATTGGCTACAGAGTGTAGATAATAGAGAGGTACATACACCTGAGGGCAAAACATCCACCCACATTCCCTCCATCCATTTGGTGAGCTCCACCTGTTATGGGTCATAAATTAATCTATGTCCCCCCAAAAGATATGTTGAAGCTATAATCCCCTGTACCTCAGAATGGGCTTCCCTGGTGGCTCAGATGGTAAAGAATCTATCTGCAACACAGGATACCTGGGTTCAATCCCTGGGTCAGGAAGATTCCCTGGAGAAGGGAATGGCTACCACTCCAATATTCTCGCCTGGGGAATCTCATGGACAGAGGAGCCTGACGGGCAACAGTCCATGGAATCACAAAGTGTAGGACACGACTGAGCGACGAACACTTTCACACCGCAGAATGGGACCTTATTTGGAAATAGGGTTGTTACATGGGCCACTGGTGGAGATTAAGTCATGCTGGAGTCGGGTGACCCTATTCCATAATCCGACACGATCAATGTCCTTATAAGTAGAGGAGGGGAGACACAGGAACAAGAGGAAAAGATAGTCAAGTGACGAGGGAGGCAGAGGTTGAAGGGCTGTAGCAGCAGGCCAGGGATAGCCTGCATCGCCGGACCCTACAACAGATTAGGGACAGAATCTGGGACAGAGTCTGCCTAGCTCGTCAAAGAAAGGGGGTCCTGCCGACACCTTGACCGTGAGAGAACCCGTTTGCTGTTGTAAGCCCCTCGCGTTTGTGATGCTTTGTTATAGCAGCCCTAGAAAGCCAGTACGCTCCAAAGGAAGCCCCTTCCTGGGTGACATTCAGAGAACTTGTCTCTCCAACTATTACCAGCACAGATGACAAAACAGTCAGAATACAAAACAGATGACAGATGGAACTAGGGCAGTGGGTTTGAGGAAGTAGCAAGGGGCTGGACAAGCCATTTAGGCCCTCAGCTCAGAGCACTAGATGGGAAGAATCAGCAGAAGGGTTTGACCGCAACAAGAGAGTGAACCCTGAAAATGGCCCACTGCGCTCCGGGAGGCACTCAGTCCTTCCTCTGGACCAGGCTCCGAGGGGGTGCTGGGCCAGGCCCAAGGTCAAGTTGCTCCCCTTGGCAGCTAGAGCCACCTTTGTACCCAAGGTTTGAGTGATCTCTGCTTCCTAGGTAGCACAGTGGTAAAGAACCCATCTGCCAATGCAGGAGATGCAAGAGACCCTGGTTCAATCCCCGGGTTCAGAAGATACCCTGGAGAAGGTAAATGGCAACCCACTCAAGCATTCTTGCCTGGAGAATTCCATGGACAGGGGAGCCTCGTGGGCTACAGTTCATGGGGTCGCAAAGAGTCGGACATGACTGAGCATGCACACACATGTCACTGAGCGCCAGGGAGCACAGTGACCCAGGCAGCTGGAGCCCAGGGAGAAGTCCACATGCTGCTCATTCAGAGCCCACAGTCAGGGAATGGGTGGATGGAGCAGCCGGGCCACTGAGTCAGAGCTAACCGGGGGCACCACATGGCTGACCTTTCTGCTCATGGATCTCCCAGCAGCCCAGCTGTACATAATTGAGTTCTGTGAACAGAGAAAGATGCCAGCTACATGAGCTGGAAAGGGACTTTAATGTGTGATACCAGAGTGTTCAGGGTAGAGAAGGGGGTCACACTCGTGACCGGCGGGACCTGCCCTCAGCCCAGTTGTCCTCAAGATGAAAATGAAAGAGATCAATTCAATTATCTCAAAGGTCCTTTCTGCTTCAGTTTTCTCAACTATGGTACCCCAGGCCCTGCTAGGGGCCTTGCACTCTGATGCTCCCTCCTAGCTTCCCAGCCCTTCATCCGTGTGTTGCAGATTTCATGTCCTTGAGCACATCATTACAACCTGCCAGGCCCCCAGCCCAGTCCAGGCTCTGCTCTGCTGCGGAAATTCTGCAACAGCCAGAAAGCCATTAAACTAATCAAGTCATGAAAGTGGGGTACAGGCAACCTCTTGATAAGGTTTTGCGATTAAAAAGGAGGCACACTGGGGGACTTCCCTGGCGGTCCAGTGGTTAAGACTCCATGCTCCCAATGCAGGGCACAGGTTTGATCCCTGTTCCGGGCTCTAAGATACCACGTACTGAATGGCATGCCCCCCACCCAAAAAAAAGGAGGCAGACTGCTTGAGATCAGGGGCCATGGCTGCTTTTATTCACCACTGAATCCCTCGCGCCAACCACAGATATGACAAGTTGCAGATGTTCAATAAATATTTGTTGAATGAATGAATGGGAATCTCAGTCACTGCAATAGAATACGCAAAACTGGTATGGGGAGGAGCAGAGGCCTTCCTAGGACCCTTCAACTCAAACTGTTAAACACAGGGTCTGCTGTCTCCCCCAAAGTTGGAGATTTGTATTGAGCCCATTAATGCTCCAGCCTCTCTCTCTCATCTCCCAAGGGGCCAAAAAGATGCTGCCCCAGTGCCTGACATCAACCCAAAACAAGTGGTGAGGCTTGCGTGGTTGCACGCATTGCGTATTTTCTCAACCATCTGGGGCTAAATATGAAAGAATGAAAATGAAAAGAGGTGGGAAAGGAGACTTGTTGAAAGGAGAAATCAAAGAAGAACCAGCCATCAGCTTATGTTTAGCAATAAGCAGGATAATCACATAGGAAATTAAAAGCGAGTCTCCTTGAAGGAGGAGGAGGAGGGGAAAAAAAAAAAACACAAAACTATAATTGGTTCCCTCTGTTCTGAAGTCACAGCTCCTGCTCTCCATCTGCACCCAGAGGAGAAGTGGCCAGAGGTCAGGGATTGGATCTGCCAAAACTCCTCCAGGCAGTCTCGAAATGCAAACACACACACATGCTGTCCATGTATAATTTAAAGTGCACAAAGCTGGACTTCTCTGGTGGTCCTCTGGTAGAGAATCCACCTGCCAATGCAGGCAGTGCGGGTTCGATCTCTGGTCTGGGAAGATCCCACATACTGAGGAGCAACCAAGCCCCGTGTACCACAGCTGAGTCCCTGGGCCACAACTACCGACATCGTGCGCTCTAGAGCCTCTGCTCCACAGCAAGAGAAGCCACCACCACGAGGAGCCCATGCACTGCAATAACGAGAAGCTCCCACTGGCAGAAACTAGAGAAGCTGGCCAACAGCAGCGATGACCCAGCACAACCAAAACACGAAATTTTTTAATTAAAACATTAATTTTTGAAAAATGCACTAAGCTTAGAGGACTTAGAGGCCAACATTAGGACCCTTCCTCCCATCCTTTATTTTTTACTAATCCTTCAATCACCTGGATGGAGAATTTACAGGTGAGGTATGGGGACCCTCTGATAGGCAGTTATGGGCTGTGAAGCATGGTGCAAATAATGTTACTGACAATTAGATGTCAAAGTTCAGGAATGACTTATTTAATTGTATAAATTGGAGAAGATTCAGAGTTAAAACTATAGCAACATCACTTTTTTAAATTTAAGTATAGTTGATTTACAGCATTGTGTTAATTTCAGGTGTATAGCAAAGTGAATCTGTTACATATAATTTTTTCAGATTATTTTTCCACCATAGGTTATTGAAGGATATTGGATATAGTTCCCTTTGTTACACAGTAAATCCTGTTGCTATTTATGTATAGTAGTTTGTATTTGTTAATTCCATACTCTTAGTTTATCCCTCCCCCACGACTTCCCACTTTGGTAACCATACCTTTGTTTTCTATGTCTGCAAGTCTGTTTCTTTTTTTTTTTAATTTTCATGACATATTATGTCAGTATATCCAAAGTATTATCATTTCAGCATGTAATCAATAAATATTAAAAGCATTGGGTTATTTTACATTTTTGTGCCAAGTCTCGCACATACGCCCTTCTGCTTTCTCATAGGACAGGCAGGAGTGGAGTAAACAGGCAGGATGCCAAGAATGTGTTTTACTAACAGGGGTGAGCAGTCCTCCTTGATGGTCTCAGCCACGGGTTTGTAGCAGGCAAAAGATGTATAGTCTGTAGTCTAGAATGTGGACCCCAGGAGGCAGGCAGAGTTGAAAACACATCTGAGAGAGGGGACCTGGCCCATCAGCAACCAATTTTAATTAAGGACCTGGGACCAGATGCTGGTGGAATCAGCTGATCTAAAAGTGAGTGAGGGAAGGTCAAAGGGAGACGGAGAGAGGTGGAGAGAGGTGGGGAGAGGGAGGGAGGGAGCCCGGGTCCCTGTCGGCTACAGGCCTTTGTGAAGCTGTCCTGCCCTGTGTTGCGACCCACCTTCCTTAAGCCAGTTTAGTAGAATTCTGTGACTTGCAAACAAAGGTGCCTCAGCCAAGGCTCATTCCTCTGCTCACCAGCTGTAGAGGGGTGGATAAGAGAGCTCAGTGGATTTCCCAAGGCCACGAGAAGTTAGGAGAACACGTGGAGTTCCCTGGGCTGTGCAACTGAGCTCCTTGGAGCAGTCGAGGTTCTGGAGACAACCCCAGGGACCTACCCATTCTATCAGCTAAAGTTTGATTTGAACAAAAGTTCCCATGGCTGGACTTCTTTTAAAACCCTGTGGGCGTCAAGACACTGGCAGGAAGTCTGGCTGGTTTCTAGCTGTTCCACGCCCTCTCTCACTCATTATACTTAAGCAGAGGGAATCTCCAGCTGCCTATGATTTTAAGCTGATTGGTCAGGGAAAGGCTTGAGCTGAGGTTTGAAGGAGGGTAGCCACGCCATGCATGGCCAGTGAGGATGCCAGTGCCGAGGTGGCCCTGCTAAGCCCTCGACAACAGGCTGAGGAGGCCACTGGGATCCTTGGCAAGTGGAACCCCCAGGAGCAGCAGAAGCACACTATCAGCCTCAGCCTCAGAGAGCAACGCAGAACAAACGCTCCCCACAGAGAGGAGAGCCCTGCCGTGGAGACCCATGCTGGGTGTGGCGTGGACACTGCGGACAGGGCAGAGTCTCAGGGCTTCTGAAGAGGAGGAACTTTCAAAGACCTGCTAAGCCATCTCCCGTCTCACAGAATTAGAGCCCGGAGGCCCAGAGAGGGAAGGACTAGCCTAAGACCACACGGTGAGTAACTTGTTCCCTCCTCCTCCCTCAGGATAGTGTCTCCTGAAGAGCCAGCTGGGTCTTTCTCTAGGTCACTGAGCCAAGTTTCCAAAAACTCAATTGCCTTCTTCCACAAAGAGTTGCCGGTGAGGTGCAGGGGGAAGTGGGAGGGAGCTTTAAGACGGAGGGGATATATGTATACCTATGGATGATTCATGTTGATGGACAGCAGAAACCATCACAATATTGTAATTATCCTCCAGTTAAAAATGTTTTTAAATTAAATTAAAAATTAAATTTTTAAAAAACCACAAAGGGTTGACGAGCACTGTCAGCCCCCTTCCCCTCTAGCTTTGGGAATCTGTGATGAGGCCAGAGCCTGGTTCAGGCCTTGGCAGCTGGTCTGCCTCTACAGGACACCATGGGACAGTAGAAGGAATAGTAGGATTGGTGTCCCAAACTGTCTTTTACGTGACTCTTCTGTGTAGCCCCAAAGACATCACTTCACCTCTGGTTACCACTCACCTTGTTTGTACAGTGGGTTTTGCAGTCTGTTCCGCTGGTTTCAGGCCATGAGGATTAAGTAGGATGGAGTCTGGGACCAGGCCAGCCACACCAGTGTCAAGGATGGGTGGTTACTCTCTCTCCCCCAGCAGAGCCCTCAGCTCACCTGCCTGATGAGGCATTCCTGGTACCATACCCATCTCTTACAGAATTCACCTAAAGCAAATGCCTTTCTGCAGTGCCTGGCATGGGCCCGATACATCAATATTCAAAACACCCCTATCTTGTTCTTATGGGATATGGGGACCAGGAAGCATCTTAGCTGAGGCTTCGAAATGTGGGATCCCATGCTGCCAGGGACCCACAAAACGTGGCCCTGGTACCTCCAGCCTATTACCAAGTTTTCAAAGTCTTACAGAAGATACTTTCCTAGGTAAACTCAAGGGCAATTTACTTTGCTTTGAGCTAGAATGCTCTTTCAGAGTGTAGTAATAACATCATTATCTCATGTTAGCCAGAAGCTCAGCTTGGTAATACAGATGTTTCTGATTAACGTAAATGTGCACTGTTAGCTAACTTATAAGATACATGAGGTTTGTTTGGTAGGAAGACCTTTTTTCAAAAAATTTACAATCCCCAGCAATTCCACTTTCAGGTATTTCTACTAACAAATAACTATGAATACATGTAGTGATTTATGAACAAGGCTATCTGTTGATATACGGTGTACAAATATTTTTTTAATTCAACAATTGGTTAAAATTTATGGTGCCTTCAAATGATGGGACTAGATGCAGTCACTAAAAGTCACTAAAAATTCTTTATAGAAGAATATTTAATAACCCTGATAATTATAATTTGAATAGTGTTGAGCAGAGGAGAAAAGCTTACAAAACAGTACATATAGTCTGATTTCAAATTTGTGTGCTAAAATGAAAGATTATACAAACCAATGTTAAAAACAGTTATGAGATCAAAAGTGACTTTTATTGTACTTTTCAAGTATTTTACAAAACATATGTATGATTTTTATAATTTGGAAGCAAAGGCAGTAAATGTCCTTGTGAAAATCTCTGCAAAAATAAAGTCTCTAAAAGGGTCTTGAGAGCTGAGAGTTCAAGGAGACCCCAAGGGCAGGCACTGGGAAGCCTCCTCCCGGACTTGTAACATAACAATTGGTTTTCAAAGCTTTCATACCGCCATTTGTCAACATCACAGGCTGAAACATCAAGTGTTAGTGAGGATATGGATCTGCGATATCCTTTACACACTGCAGTGGAGTGTAAATTGGTGCAACCACTTTGCAGAACCCTTGACTTTTATCTCCTAAAGCTGAGCACTCACATACTTAACACTCGACAGGGAACACGTGTTTGTCAGTAGACATTACAATAGTGATCATAGCAGCGCCATTTACAGTAGCAGAACCCTGGAAAGACCCTTGTTCATCAACACACGAATGAATAATCTGTGGTGTGTTCCACAATGTGCAGTGGTATAAAATCAAGTTATCTGGTCAGTTTGAGAAAACGAAAAAGTTCTGGATCTGGATGGTGGTGATGGTTGTACTGCACTATGAATATACTTAAATGCCACTGAATTTGACATTTAAAATGGTTAAAATAGTTTTACATTATATGTATTAATGTATATGTATAATAAAAAACAAATTATTATATATAGCTAACTTAATCCTGATAGCCCACCAGGCTCCTCTGTCCAGACAAGAATACTGGAGTGGGTTGCCATTTCCTCTTCCAGGGGATCTTCCTGACCCAGGGATTGAACCCACGTCTCCCACATTGCAGGCGGATTCTTTACTGCCAACCCCCAGAGGAATCCCCCCCACAAAAAAATTACTATATATAATTAATCATGATAATACCAAGTAAAAAGTTGAAATTGCCAAAAATGACATACAACATGATGTCCTCTTTGAGCTTAGTCGCTCAGTTGTGTCCTACTCTTTGTGACCGCATGGACTGTAGCCCGCCAGGCTCCTCTGTTCATTGGGATTCTCCAGGCAGGAATTCTGGAGTGGGTTGCCATGCCCTCCTCCAGGGTATCTCCCAAACCAGAGATCAAACCCAGGTCTCCCACATTGCCGGCCGATTCTTTACCAGCTGAGCCACCAGGGAAGTCCTTTATAACATTAAAACAACTAAAGTTTAAAATAGGCTTTTTGAGAAAGCAAATAAAATACAGTACAACAAAATAAACAAAGCAAGAGAATGATGAACACATTTAAAAGCGGGCATTTAATTTCCATGGGGTTTTTAAAGTATCCTTGATATTAATTTCTCAGTTTGATATTAATTTCTCAGTTTGATATTAATTTCTCATTTAAATATTTTCTTCTCTGCAATCACCCTCTGTTTTTCCAGTCTTTTAACATTCTTGAGGCTTTCAATGGCTGAGTCAAATATCCCTCTTGGTAAATAACACATTGCACTTGAAAATATATGTGTTCTTTTCAAATCTTTTGATATTGATTTCTAACATAATTTTCCAGTGCTGAGAGAACAGATTCTATGATTTCAATACCTATAGGCCATGAAATTTTTGCACCTTATTTTATGTCCCTGGATATGTTCCAGTGTCTCCTGGTTTATAGTATAGGGGAATTTGAATAGAATTTTGTATCTTGCTGTGGTGTGAAAGTTGTGTAAATCTTAATTATGTTGAATTGGTTCATAGTGCTTTTCAGGTCCACTATCCCTTTCTATTTTCTATTAATTCTATTAATTCTTGAGAGCTTGACATTGAAACCCCAACTAAAAATCTTTATCTACTTAAAAAATAATTGTAATATATAGTGGAGCTATGAAACTTTGTTCTATATTTTCCAAGTCTCCTGTAAATGTGTTATCATACTTTTGTAATTTTAAAAATTAAAAAAGGATGACAAACATAGATGTCAGGGTGATAGTTATTTGGATTAGGGAGGGTAGCTTGGTACAGGTGATTATTAAGATCCTGATGTTTGTTGGGTGGTGGAGCCACAGGTGCTTTTTACATTAGAAGAAAGAAAATGAAGCAGTGTAGAGAAAGAGAGGATGAGAGGGAGGGAGGAGAGGAGGAGAGGAAAGTGTTGTACATGGGCCAGAGATGAGGGTATGCCACAAAGCAAAGATTTTGATTCATCCAATTCTGGTCACCTAGGGTCCTTTTTTAAAAAAAAAAAAGGCTAAATGAAAAACAGAACTATCATATGACCCAGCAATCCCACTACTGGACATATACCCAGAGAAAATCATAATTCACAAAGTTACATGTACCCGAATGTTCACTGGAGCACTGTTTACAACAGTCAGGATATGGAAGCAACCTAAATATCCATCAACAAATGAATGGATCAAGAAGATGTGGTACGTATATGCAGTGCATTATTACTCAGCCAAAAAAAGGAACGAAATGGGGTCATTTGTAGTGATATGGATGGACCTAGAGTCTGCCATACAGAGTGAAGTGAGTCAGAAAGAGAAAAATAAATATTGTATGTTAATGCATATAATGGTAAAGATGAACCTATTTTCAGGGCAGGAATAGATACGCAGATGGAGAAAACGGACTTGTAGATGGGAGCTGGGAGGAGGTGGGGCAAATTGAGAGAGTAGCATTGACATATACACATGTGTGTGTGCCTGCTGAGTCACTTCAGTCATGTCTGACTCTTTGCAACCCTATGGACTGTAGCCCACCAGGTTCCTCTGTGCATGTGATTCTCTAAGCAAGCATACTCCATGTGTGAAATAGCTAGCTAGTGGGAAGCTGCTGTTAGCACAGGGAGCTCAGTTTGGGGTGGGATAAGGAAGAGGTGAGAAGGAGACCCAAGAGCAACAGGATATATGTGTACTTACAGCTGATTTACGTTGTACAGTAGCAACCAACACAACTTTGTAAAGCAATTATACTCCAATAAAAACAAATGCTAAACAGAGCATATCGTGTGTTGTTTAGTAATATATAGATGAAAAGCATTTGTAAAAATTAAAGGATAACTTTGTGGGAAGGTGTTCTAGAACAGTGCCTGTGCACATAATGGATGCTCAATAAATATTTGCTGTTTGTTGGAGAGGGAAAAAGTAAATGGATGTTTAATACAACATTTAGCATAGTGATTGCTCTGGGATGAAGAGGAGGATATGTTTGGGGCTTCCCTGATCCTGGCATTCAATATTCTTAAACTCAGTCATGGATACACAATTGTTCATTTTATTATATCTTTCCTAAAACATACACAAGACTTTATATGCACTTTTTGTATGTATGATTTATTTCACAATTTAAAAAGTGAAAAAGGAGAAAGGAAGCATAAATTAATTAAATAGAATGCAAAGAAACAAGAGCATTTTTAGTGTTCTCTGAAAACACTAATAAATAATCAAAGCTCTGGCAAAATGGATCAAAAAAGAAATAGAGAAGGCACAGACATTCAGAATGAAAAAGAGGATAAAACATCACATACTGTAGAGTGTTTTTTTTTTTAACTCTTTAAAATATACCAGGCTTCCTTGGGCTTCCTTGGTAGCTCAGTGGTAAAGAATCCACGTGTCAATGCAGGAGATGCAGGCTCAATCCCTGAAGAGGAAGACATCCCAGAAAAGGAAATGGCAACCCATCCCAGTATTCTTTCCCAGGAAACACCATGAACAGAGGAGCCTAGCAGGCACAGTCCATGGTCACAAAAAAGTCGGACATAACTTAGCAACCGAACAACAATTTATCTATGGCAATAAATTTTAAAACAGACTAAATAAGTCATGCTCTAGAAAAGTGTGTAACAGGATATCAAAATGGAACTTCCTCCATCTCACCTTCAGCTGAGTGTCCTAAGACCGAGAACTAGAGGCAGTTGCAAAATGCTTTCCCATTTCTAAACCACCTCACCTCTGCAGGGTGAGCAAAGGTTTTGTGAAACCAGTTCTGCTAGTCCTGGTCTTCACCTGGTCGAGCTGTTTGTTGTTCAGTTACTCGGTCACTCAGTCGTGGCCCTTCTCTGCAACCCCAGGGACTGCAGCACGCCAGGCTTCCCTGTCGTTCACCATCTCCTGGAGCTTGCTCAAACTCATGTCCATTGAGTCGGTGATGCGAGCTGCTAAAAGGGTACAAATTGGAAAGGCCTGGAAGAAAGGAGGGTGTCTTTGGTGATGGGTGGGTAGGAGCTTCCTCTTAACCTCAAACCTAGTGAGCTTGACAAGGACCACTCAGAGGGCTTGAGCAGCTCCCAAGACAAGGAGTCATAAAGGCTTCTGTGTACTTGAAAATCCTAAAGCCAGCCATGGTGAGCTAGCATCAGAGGGAGTGTGAGGAGCAAGGACTGACTTGGGGAGCTGCACTCTGCCAACAGTGGGCAAGGAAGCAAAGGGTCAGAGGGGAGGACATGAAGGGAATGGAGTCTGTCCTCTGGGGGACAGGCTCAAACAAATAGGGTCTGACAGAGAACACCAGAGAGCCAGCTGGACTCAAGATGTCACCATGCCATAGGCGTTGTACCTGGAGGCCCAATGGAGTAGATGGGGCTCCGAGACAATCCAAATAGAGAAAGAGCCTGCTTCAGACATCAGCAAGTCTAGAAAGTGCCAACCCCTCATAAAAGTACCTGTATGGGGTTCTTACAGCAGTGCCCTTTCCCCGTGGCCCCGCCCCAGGCAGTCCTGCAGATTGAATGTGGTAACCTATCTATCCGTCTGTTTATATGTTTATCATCTATCTATCTATCCTGGCCAAGTGACGCTTATTCCAGAAATGCAAGGAAGGTTCAACTTCAGGAAAATGTTTAACATAATTCACCATATTACTGGAGAGAGAGAAGAAAAACTATATGAAAAAAAAGTTTGATAAAATTCAAACCCGTAAAGCAACTCTACACAAATAAAAATTAAATAAAAAACAAAAAAGAAGAAAAAAGCTCTTAGGAGGCTGTGTGAATCAGCTCTAGCACAACACTGGAAGGGTGCATTCCTTATAACAATTCATTGAGCTGTACGTTTATATATTTTTTTAATATTTTGAAGTTAAAAAGATAAAGAATCAATTGCACTGGATAAATGGCTGATTCTAGGACTGAAATGGGAAATGTATAAAATGAGCCTAGAGCACCTTTAATGTCAGAAAGTAAAGAAAAAAATTCAGACTTATTTATACTTTAATTCTAAGCTTCATATTAAAAACAAAAATTCCTAGAGCATTAGGGCTAGTGAGATCTTCCCTAACTTCCCCGAAAGGATATCCTTGGAAAATACGCAGCAAAGGTACTCAGTGGTGAAACATCAGATATGTTCTTTACAATGACAAACCATGTTATTTGGTGTTAAATCTATCTAAAATAAATGCTCAAGACCTATAAGAAGAAAAATGTAAAACTGTATTGAAAGGAAGAAATAAACAATAGAAATGACACTTGCATGCGAAGTCACTTCAGTTGTATCCGACTCTTTGCAACGCTATGGACTGTAGCCCATCAGGCTCCTCTGTCCATGGGATTCTCCAGGCAAGAATACTGGTGTGGGCTTCCATGTCTTTCTCCAGTAGAAATGATAGAGCACATCTATGGATGGAAGGACTCTATATCTTAAAAATAGTGCACTTCCCAACTTCTGTCTATAAATCCAATGCCATTCCCACTAAACTCTCAAAGGGTTTTTATCACAGAACTTGATTATCTTAAAGTTAATATGGAAGGAAAGAGGGCCAAGAAAATTTTGAAAGAACAAAATTGAGAGACTTACCTTGCCAGATATAAGGAATTATTATAAAGCTATTATAATTTAAAGTGGGGGTATTGCTCCAGGAATAAATAAATAAACTGTGGAATAGAAGATAAAGCCCAGAAGTAAACCCATAAACGTAGCTTATATGTAACAGAATTACAAATCAGAGTAATGAATTATTCTATAAATAATAGATGATTAGATGAATTATTCTATTAATGGTACCGGAAAAATTTGGAAAAAAGTAAAATTAGGCCTTTTCCTCACATTGTATACACACACACAATGCCACATGTCAGGAACACACAATCCAAGGAGATTAAAGATCTAAATGTGAAAAAAAAAATCTTTTTTTAATTTTCAGAAAAAAGGGGAAAATATAGAAGGATATTTTATACCATCAGCATAAAACTTTTAATCAAATTTTTATCAAAACATATTAGCTACAAACTATAAAGGTAAGTTTTGTAATGTTGAAATACATTGAAATTTAAAACTTCTGTCTGACAAAGACTTTTATAAATGATATTTGAAAGATAAGTTGCAGATTGAGAAAAGTTTTTTTAAATTTTATTGAAGTATAGTTGATTTATAATGTATTCATTTCTACTGTACAACAAATGGACTCAGTTATATATATTCTTCTTTTCCATTATTTATCACAGAATATTGAATATAGTTCCTTGTGCTATACAGTAGGACACTGTCATTTATCCACCCAACATATACTAGTTTGCATCTGCTCATCCTAACTCCCCATCCTTCCCTCCCCTCCCTCCCTCTCAGCAACCACAAGTCTGTTCTCTACGTCCTGAGTCTGTTTCTGTTTCATAGATAAGTTTATGCTGTATTTGAGATTCCACATATAAGTGACACCATATGGTATTTGTCTTTCTCTTTCTGACTTACTTTGCTTAGCATGATAATATCTAGGTCCATCCATGTTACTGCAAATGGCATTGTTTCATTCTTTTTTAAAGACTGAGTAATATTCCATTGTGTATATGTACCACATCTTCATTCATTCATCTATCAATGGCTATTTAGGTTGTTTTCATAGCTTGGCTGTTGTGAATAGTGCTGCTATGAACACAAGAGGTGCCTATAACTTATGAAATTTTAGTTTTGTCTGGATACATGCCCAGGAGTGTGATTGCTGGATCATATGGTAGCTCTATTTTTAGTTTTTTGAGGAACCTCCATGCTCTTCTCCATAGCAGCTGTAGCAATTTACATTCCCACCAACAGTGTAAAAGGGTTCACTTTTCTCCATACCCTCTCCGACATTTCTTATTTGCAGACTTTTTGATGATAGCCATTCTGACCAGTGTGCAGTGGTACTTCATTGTAGCTTTGATTTACATTTCTTTAACAATTAGCAATGTTGAGCATCTTTTCATGTGCCTATTAATCATCTGTATGTCATCTTTGAGAAATGTCTATTTAGGCCTTCTGTCCATTTTTTGATTAGGTAGTTTGTTATTAAGTTGTATAAACTGTTTGTATATTTTGGAAATTAAGCCCTTGTTGATTGCATTATTTGCAAATAATTTCTCCCAGTCCATAGGTTGTCTTTCATTTTACTTATGGTTTCTTTTACTGTACAAAAGCTTATACATTTGATTAGGTCCATTTGTTTATTTTTGCTTTTAGAGAAAAGATATTTGACCACCAAAAGGTTAGTATCCAGAAAATATAAAGAACTCCAACAAATTAGTAAGAAAAACACAACCTAATAGAAGTGGGCCAAACATATGAACAGATCATTCACAGAAGAAGAAAAAACTGGGTGGTGAGTAATCATATAAAAATGTGCCTAACCTCACTAGGATTCAGGAAAGCTAATTGCAACAACAGAGAGATTTCATTTCACACTGATTAGATTAGCCAAATCTTGCAAGTCTGATAACAGAGTTATAAGCAGCGTGGGAAAGGAACTCTTATATTTGTTGATGGGAGAGTGTGTTGGTACAGTCACTTTGTGGAGGAATTTGAGACTATCTAGTAGATCTTAAGATCATCAAACCTCACATCACAGCAAAACCAAATCTGAGTAACCACTCTGAAGAGTATTTCAGACGCACAGGGAGACAGGTATGAAAATGTTCATTGCAGACCTATTTGTAATAATGAGAAAGCAGAAAGAACCATTAGGAAAATGGAAATCTAAAAATGTGGTTTATTCACTCAATGAAATATCATACAACAGTTAAAATGAAACTAGATGTATGTATATTACCTCTCACATTTGCTCCTTACACTTTATAGATTCCATCTCTTTGATGTCTGTAAGATCTATTTCCTCCCTTCCACCACTCCGACAATCCCCTGCCACTATTTTTGCTTAGATGATGCAACAGACACCTAACTGACCCCTACTCCCCACTGGCCCTGGGCAGCCATCCAGCAGCCAAGAGCATCCTTCTTAGGTGCCCATCTGACATTGTTACTTACCTGCTTTAAAACCTTCCAATGACTGTGGCCTAGATGACAAGTGCAGATGCTTTAGCAGAGCTTACGAAAACCTCAACTTCCATCTCATCCTCCCTTCTAATTCAGCCTTACAGGATTGTTTGTGGTTCACCAGACAGGCCAGCTGTCCTGCCACCCTGCCTGGATCACATGACATGCTCCATCCACCAGAAGGGGGCTTTCCTTTAACTCAACACCTTCCCACCTGCATTGATCCACCTGGCAAAGTGGATCAGCCTGCAAGCATCCATCTTCAAAACTCAGCTCAAGGATCTATGTGAAGAATTTGTCCACACATGCCCACAGACCCCTCTCCCCACTTTTTGCTTCCCCAGTGAACCCCCCAGTCACACTTGAAGGCATAAGACTGAACTCTCTTCACTGTGGGAACCAAGGCAAGTCATTTCCCACTCTGAGTCATCCATCATTCCTTCTAGCCTCTCTAGGCCAGTGCCTGCTAGAGAGCAGGGCGAGAGGCCAGTTCTCACCTGGATGCAGGTGTTCCTCTCCAGTCTTGTCAAATGACATCACTTTTCACTTTTCCTGGCTGTTTCCCTGTTTCCTTCTTTCTCATCCCTGCATCAAGTTCACAGTCTGGGACCAACCCTGAGACCAACAGCTGAGCCCAAAGATCCAGGTGCTCATCACAGGAGAGCTTCAGCAGGGGAGAACCCCTGGGCCCCACCCCAGGAGGATCACTGTGAGCAGATGCTCAAAGCTAAACTCCATGTCCTCCTCCACTTCCCACAAACGTGGCCCAGAGAATCAGCTGAGGAGGAGGAGAAGGAGCCTGGCTTAGGAGAGAGGAGCCCAGCCAGCAGAATAAAGCTGGACACAGCCAAGCTGGAGGGAACCGTGTCACGTCCTAGCGCCTGTTCTCCTAGACATCTGCCTGAAAGCACAGGGTCCAGCTGATGGACAATGAATCAGAAGTATGTAGTACTGTCACGCCAGTCCTGCCCAAGTGGTGTTGGACTGTAGCCTTGTACAGTAAAACCTTTAACTTTTTATTTACTTATTTTTGGTTATGTTGGGTCTTTGTCACTGTGCATGGGCTTTTTCTAGTTAGTGAGCAAGCGGGGGGCTACTTTTCATGGTGGTGCATGGGCTTCTCATTGCAGTGGGCTTCTTCTGCTACAGAGCACAGGCTCTAGAGCACAAGGCCAGTAGTGATGGTGCATGGGGCTCAGTTGCCTGGCAGCAGGTGGGATCTTCATGGACCAGGGATCAAACCCGTGTCCCCTGCATTGGTGGCTGGATTTCTAACCACTGAACCACCAAGGAAGTACAGTAAAAACCTTTTTTAAAATCCTGTTGATGACACCTTCTGTCTATAGAAGGTTGGTCCTATTAAGTAGAAGTCTTTTTGCCTGGCAAGTACCCTGATAGGTTTGATGCATGCACTCATAGGCTGGAGCAGCTAAGTGCTAGAACTGCTTTGCAAAATAGAAGGAAATGAATTTGGACATCCAGGGAATGGAGGGGAGGAGTGTCAGAAAAGGAAAGAGAGGAAGAAAACAGTAAGTGAGGGAGGTTGGGCAGTTGGGGTGAGAAGGTGAATTAGCATTTTAAAATAAGAAAGATCAGGGGTGAAAAGATTCTAAATCCCCTGCTGTGGGATGCTCCGTGGGACCCCTCTCTGGAGGTGGGAGAGGTGGAAGAGTCTGTCACGTTCAAAGATCTTGGTGCAGGGATGGAGTGATGGATCATGTAGGGTGAAAGAAACGGGTCTTGGATCTGTACCTTGAGAGCCTGGGGTCCATTTGGGATCCATAGAATTCTTCAGAGAGGTGGAAGGGGTTTCAGAATCGGATTTCAAGACAATCTCATCTCAATCTTAAGTGCCTTCAGCTGACATCCAGATCACTCTCATTAATTTCACAGCATCTAATAAATTTAGAAAACACTATTCACCTTTCCCAAGTCCATCAGAGCCCTAACCCATCATTTCCTCAAGAATAAGTGGACATAAAAAAGAAAGACTCCTTGATGGCCCACTGGATGAGAATCCACCTGCCAGTGTAGGGGACACAGGATCAACCCCTGGTCTAGGAAGATTCCACATGCTGTGGAGCAGCTGAGCCCGTGCACCTAGAGCCCATGCTCTGCCACAAGAGGAGCCACCAAAATGAGAAGCCCACATGCCACAGCTAGACAGAGCCCATGTGCAGCCACTAAGGCCCAGCGCAGCCATAAATAAACAAACACGTAGTTTTTAAAAATAAAAGAATAAATGGATGTGTGCACATCTACCACTCGTGGTGTTTCACCCCCCTTCCTTGCACTTAGCCACAGATCACAGTCATTCAGTCATGGAGGCAGGAGAGATAAGCCCGGTGAAAGCCTATTTAAAGACTGGGCACTGGAGACCCAGAGAGGAAGAGCAACCTTCTCAAGACCACACAGATAATGGGGGAAGAGCTAGGGCTTATTTTTTTCTGCCCCCAGGTTTGAGCTACCCCCACTCCCCTCCCTGAGGATTGCAGCTGCTGTGGGTTAGGATGGAGCCAATTTGGGTCTGAGAGCAATTCATTAGAACGTGTCCTGAGAGTCAGAGGGGAGACAAGCAGGCCTTGTTTTCTGAGGGATTCTTCCCAGGGCTCCGAGCTCCAAGCAAACACATTCCTGAATCTTTGCCACCACATTTAAAACCAGAGGAGAAAAGTTATAAATGGGCTTTTTCTCTCTGTAGATAAGAGAACCACAGGATATCAGGTCTCTGAGAGACAGGCTAGCGAGATGTCTCCCTGTCCAGACTCCCTTTGGCCTAAGAATCTGAATTCTCTCCGAGCACATTTAGAGTTCCAGAGGCAGAGAGGTGTGGCTTTAGTAGCTTCTTCAACAAATGCTGTAAATATTTTTCTAATTTTTACTTCTTTTATCATAGAAAAACAATATATATTGAATAAATTACATTGAATATTTTGAAAAATTCTGATTTACTTATCTTGACAAATTTCTTGGGACCTGGACACATGGGAGGGATGGTTATTACACTATTCTCTTTATTTTTATGCATGTTTTCAAAATTTTGTAATAAAAAGTTAAAACTGCATGTGTATATTTTTTTAAAATCTGCTTCTTAAATGTCAGAAGTAAGAACTTCCATTGTAAATATTTTGCATGTTGGTTTAAAAAAAGCACAAACCAATTTGCTATCAACGAACTCCAGTCTGTCAACCTGTGCTTCTATCAAAGTTCTCATTTTAAAGTTACAATTAAAGGAATTTCCCGGCAATCCAGCAGTTAGGACTCTGTGCTCTCACTGCTGAGGGCCCAGGTTCGATCCCTGGTCAGGGAACTAAGATCCCACAAACCATGCAGCACAGCCAAATAAAGATGCAATTAAAAGTGTTTCCTTTAAAGTGGCAATTTGGGGCACTGTATAACCTATACCATAAGTTGAGGCAGCAGCTAAGTCTCATTAGTCCTGTCACAGTCATTCCACACTTGTGGGCACACACACGTAAAACATCGGCTGTGTGTGGACGGAGCCCGTGTTGATCACTCACACTGCTAGGGTCTGTGTCTCCCACCAGAAGCAGGTGCCCCCATAGTACTGCATCTATCCTGCTAACCTGTTCCTGCCACACACTCTTATAATTCCTTCTTGCTCACCTGCTCCCCAGCTACCTGCTGAGCTACATGAAGGCATGGATGAGGCTGGCCCCTCTGTGGGTCCTGGGCTGGGACCCTGTCCCACACGGAGTGGGGACTCACTAAACACATGTTAGATGATATAAAAGACAAGCTGTGTAGGATTCTGCACTTGGACTAGACAGTTGGGGAAAAAACAAGAGAGAAGTGACCTGGGACACAGAGCAAGATCAGGGCTCCTCATTTTACCTGATTATCTGTGGGGCCTCAGTCTCTCCATCAGCAAGATGGGAGTAATGATCTTTACTTTGCAGAGTCATGGCGAGGAAGAAAGATGAT
The DNA here is from genome assembly GCF_910594005.1 of Cervus elaphus. Lineage (NCBI taxonomy): Eukaryota > Metazoa > Chordata > Mammalia > Artiodactyla > Cervidae > Cervus > Cervus elaphus. Next base: position 83,767,496 of record NC_057826.1, read on the forward strand.
GGCTATGCAGTACCTGGCACATGGTAGGTGCTACAGAAAAGGCTGCAGTACCTACAGTGATGACCCTGGGATTAAGATGACATCTGATGCAGAGCTTGGGACAGAGGTGCGTGTTTTAAGCACAGGCAATGAAGCGTTACGTGCATGCTCAGTGGCTTCAGTCACATCTGACTCTCTACAACCCCATGGACTGTAGCCCGCCAGGCTCCGCTGTCCATGAGATTCTCCAGGCAAGAATACTGGAGTGGGGTGCCATGCCCTTCTCCAGGGGATCTTCCCAACACGGGGATCGAACCCTTGTCTCCCATGTCTCCTGCATTGCAGGCAGACTCTTTACCCACTGAGCTACCTGGGAAGCCCTACTGAAGGGTTACCAGGCTGTAGTTAGCCAAAAAAAACCCTCAAGGTCTTTGAACAAAAGTCAGGGAGGGGAGAGAGTGTTCGCAGGTATTTACTGTTTTTGTATGCCATGACTCTGACGAATCCTCATATCAACCTGTGCAGTGTGTGGTTCTGCCCAAGTCCACGGGAGGGGAAGAGGAAGCATTAACACAGGCAGGTGCAGCCTCCCAGGGCGGGCAAGGCTGGAATCCTGGCATCTAGAGCAGGAAGTGTTTCTGGGCTCCTGGCACTCTCCCTATTCTTTTTAAATCAAATCAAGTCCTGGAAGCAGCTCAGGGTTCACCCCCTCTGGGGCCCAGTCCCTGTACGTTTGTTTAACAACAAACACGGATTCATTCCAGGCTGGCCTAGTTTAAGTTGACCTGGGCAGGGCTTTGCCGGAGAGGTAGACAGAGCCTCCCAGGCAATAGTCCACTGCCCAGTCAGAGGACATGACCTGCTGTCTTCTCCCACCTTTGGAAACCTGCTCGCCCTGGGTTCAGCTCTGAGTACTTGACCCTGAGAAACCTCTTACCCCTTGAATCATGGAGTATAGAGCTTCCAGGGGCTCCAAGGACAGAGAGGGGCCTTGCAGGCACATCTTGAGTCAGGGTATAGGACAAACCTGGGTGGACATCTGGTCCTCTACTCCCTGGCGTTGTGACACCTGGTTGAGTGACTTCACCCCACTGTGCCTCAGTTACCTGCAAAATGGGTACAATGTTGCCTGCCTCAAAGGTTGCGGTCAGTCTTTAAGATGACAATGTGTAGAACATGCCTGGTGCATAGTAGGGACTCGATAAACGTCCATTTCCTGGTTTGTCATCCTGGAATATCCCACACTTCCATCATGGTGGCCTTTGCCATTTCTGTGCAACACCAATATGAGTCTCACTTTTTTCCACATTGATTCACTTTTTAAATATTTATTTATTTGGCTGCCCCGGGTCTTAGTAGCAGCATGTAGGATCTTTGGTCTCTGTTGCAACATGCAGGATCTTAAGTTGCTGCACACAAATTCAGCTGCAGCCTATGGGATCTAGTTCCCTGACCAGGGATCCAACCTGGGTCCCCAGCATTGGGAGTGCAGAGTCTCAGCCACTGGACCACCAGGGAAGTCCAGTGCATTGATTCACTTTTAAAACTCAGTCTCACCTCTGCAAATAGAAAACCAGCAGCACTTGGAAAGCATTCCTTCCTTTGTTTAGTCAATATTTGTTGAGGGCCAGTCATGTACCAGGCAGTGTTCTGGGTGCTCGGGATACCCCAGTGAAACAACCACTCCTCGCCCTCAGAGAGTGTGCGAAGACAGTAGGGAAGACAGAATAGAGATAGAAGGTGATACCTGGTAGCATTGCCCCATCAAGAAAAAGAAACCAAGGCGCAGGGCTAGACTAGAGAGAGATGAGGGGAGAGGGAAGGGGGAACCCTATTTCATTTAGTGAAGCTGATAAAGCTCAAGCTTCAGGCTTTTGGTGTGCTCAGGTCCCCTCTTGTTCCCAATTCCAGAACTTCCCTACCAAACTTTGTAACCAAAGTCCTAGATTCTTTTTTCTAAAGAGCATTCTCAAAAATTAGGTAAGCTTCAGGCCCCACAATGTCTGGTCTGCCCCTGGTGATCCGGACAGGACTCTCTGAGAAGGTGACATCTGAGGAGAGACCGCAATAAATAGAAAGTCGCCATTAACATGAGCACAACAAAATTATTGGCCCTGTGGGAGCCAGTGATTCTAAAAAGGCCCCTAGTTTATCTGCTTCTCTGAGTTGAAAGGCTGCATTTGAAATTCCATCTCAGGCCAGGTCTCCAAAACAAGTTGAGCCTAAAAGTCTCCATGTCTCCCCAGACGCCACCCAGGCTACTGGCCTACACCAGGCCTGAGAAGCAGGGCAGAGAGGGTGGGAGAGTCTGGGAGAATGGGAGGCATTGACTGGCGGGCTTTCGGGCCCCGGGAATGACAGGGAATGGAGGCCAGTAGGAGGAGAAAGGAACCCAGACAGACAATATCAAGTACTGATAAAACTACGGAGGAACTGAACCCTCATACACTCCTGCTGGGAATGAAGAGTGGTCCAGCTACTTTGGAAAACAGTGTAGCAGCTTCTTACAAAGTTAAACATCTACAGTTGACCTCTGAACAACGCAGGTTTAAACTACATGCAGGAGGGGTCCACTTATATGTGGATTTTTTCAATAGTAAATAATAAGTACTACATGATCCATCATCTACTGTTTGTTGAATCCCTAAATGCATAGGAACCTTGAGGGGTTGGTGACACAACCTCAACATTGTTCAAGAGTCAACTGTATACTTAATATGATGACTCAACAATACCCTCCCTGGTATTTATCCTAAAGAAATGAAAACTTTGGTTCACACAAAAACCTGTACACTGATGTCATAGGAGCTTCATTCATAATAGTCCAAAATTCGAAAAAAGCCCAAAACAGCCCAAATGTCCAACGACAGGTAAAGGGATGTACAAATTGTAGTGTATTCGTGCAATGGAATACTCCTCAGCATCACAAAGGCACAGGCCACTGACACATCCAGCAACATGCATGAATCTAACAGGCATGCTGACTTTTGGAAGAAACTAGACATGAGTGAGTTTATCTGTAGGATTCCATTATATGACATTCTAGACATAGGAACATAAAGCAGGGGAGATTAAAATGAATCTTGTGATATATGCATTTGTCAAAAGTCACTGAATTGTGTGCTTAGAATGGGCACATCTTATCATACATAAGTTACAGCATAACTCAGATATAGCTTAGTAAAACTGATTAAAAAAATCATATCCCAGGCTTCCCTTGTGGCTCAGCTGGTAAAGAATACACCTGCAATGTGGGAAACCTGGGTTCAATCCCTGGGTTGGGAAGTTCTCCTGGAGAAGGGAAAGGCTACTCACTCCAGTATTCTGGCCTGGAGAATTCCACAGACTGTGTAGTCAATGGGGTTGCAAAGAGTCGGATGTGACTGAGCGACTTAAAAAAATAAATAACATTTCTACACGTTGTCCACTGGAAAAACCTTCCTTGAGGTCAACAACCGTCCACTCCCTTCATTTTGCACGTCAGGAAACAGAGGCCCCGAGAGGAGGATGACTTTTCCAAGTCACTCCCTAAGTGTCACACTGTGAATCAGGACTATTGACACGCACAAGGGGCTGGGTAATTGAGGTTCACGGGGTGCTTTCTCAGCCTCCTCTGGCTTAGCGCTCACTGCAGCTTTGTGAGGCGGCCGCCGTGCCACTGTGCCCAGGTTATGCACGCTGAGGCCCGGAAGGCTTGGAAGACTCGCCTGAGGTCCCACAGCCAGGTTTACACGACCTAGACCATCAGGGCAGCTGCCAGGGCAAACTCGGGCCCTCAGAGCGCCGATCTCCCCTCTTCCCCACACATCCACCTCCTCGCACTGGGGGTGTGAGCTGGAGACCCTTCACTGCCCGGGGGCCAGCAGGGGAGGGAAGAGAGAGTGTGGAGCACTTATGGGCTTTCCGTGGAGAGGCTGTGGGCCGGGCAACAGGAGCCACTTCTGTTCCCGGCGGGGCACACCCAGTGGGGCCATAGGGTGGGTGGGGAGACAGCCCTGGCTGTGCTCAGGAAAATCCGGTTTCCCCTGGATGCTTTTTCCAGCGTGGCCTGCCAGGAGAGATTTTGATCGCAGAGAGCAACACGATGCTCTGGAGAAAGAGATTAGTGGGTTCCGGGGTGTTTGTGTCTCTGAGAAAGGCGGTTTGTTTGGGAACCGACTCCAGGTCACAGATGAAACTCTGCCAGGCCCCACTGGAGCTGACATAAGGGATGAGCAGGCCCCTTAGGCCAGGAGGCCAAGCACAATGGGCCGGGGCCTTCCAGAGTCCCGAGAGGTCCATGGAGGGGCCCCTGGGGTCCCCTGTAAGCCTCGTTCCAGCGCCTCCTGGGAGGAAGGGCTCCGTCACAGCAGACCCCTGGGTTTGCTGAGAATACAGATGGCCTTCACCCTGCAGAGCTAGCTTGAACAGGAGGAACCTGGCTTGTTTTCTCCAGAGTGGGAGGGTCAAGACCCAGAGGGTGGGGAAGGGCTGGTCCCAAGAGAGACAAGGGGAAGAAGAGCCAATTAGCTTGGAAGTTGGCTGCTGCTGCTAAGTCACTTCAGTCGTGTCCGACTTTGTGCGACCCCATAGATGTCAGCCCACCAGGCTCCCCCGTCCCTGCGATTCTCCAGGCAAGAATACTGGACTGGATTGCCATTTCCTTTTCCAATGCATGAAAGTGAAGTTGTTCAGTCGTGTCCAACTCTGCATGACCCCATGGACTGCAGCCTATCAGGCTCCTCCGTCGATGGGATTCTCCAGGCAAGAGTACTGGAGTGGGTTGCCATTGCCGTCTCTGTGGAAGCTGGCAGAACTTTTTAAACAGTGAAATGTGTAACATGAAATATTACTGAGGCTACCATAATATAGGGCACAATGACACTTCCTGGTGATCCAAAAATCTTCAGTAAGGTTTCTACTGCTTGAGTGACTTTGGAGTAGAAGACATAGGAGAATGACCCAGGCTCTATGTTTGGGGTAACTCCGGGGACAGAGAGAGGGAACAGCTGCAGGAAAATTAGATCCCATGGAGGCAGGTGCTGGAGGCAGAGTGGATTGGTGACAATTTGTAGGAATTTGCATAGAGGGCTTTGGGTTCCCCAGGGGGTGGAATGAGGTTTCAGTCTGTCTCATTCAGATTTCCAGGAGCTGGGGACTCTGGGTGCCATCTGAGTTACACGTGCTCCTGCCAGCCACGCAGGGGGCTGGGGGTGGGAGGAGACAGGAACATGGGGGTGGCTTGTCTCCTGCCCAGTGGAGTTCAGCAGATAAGACAAGCACAAAGCCAGCGTATGGGAGTAGAAAAGGGCACACAGAGGGGGCAGCGAACGATGGAGCGAGACAGAGTGGGAGTGAGGAAGAGCCGGGGGGACAGACTGACATTTTTCTGGCCTAGACACGGTAGCATAAGGAAGCCTTCTGGAGGACATCACATTTAGGCCAAACTGTTGAAAGGGTAGGATGTGGCCCCGGGGAGATGTGGCGGGGGCACTCCCTGCAAAGAGCACTGCCTAAGCAAAGGCCCCGAGGGGCAAAGGCTGGGCGTTTCCAGAGCGCTGAGCAGCCAAAGCCGCGAAGCACTGGCAGCACAACCGGGGACCTCATGTCCTTGCTGGTCATACCAGGAGCTTGCTTGAGGCTTGCAGTCTAGGGAAGTCAACACATATTAAATAATCCCACAAATAAACACAAGGTTATAAACAATGGTAGTGTTACAAAGACACAGTCTAAGGAGGCATTTCAGAGCCAATAACAGAGTGCTGATTTATCCAGGCCCTGAAGTCTGTGTTCAAAGCCATGGATGAGCAGAAAGTTAAAGGGGAGAGGAGGCGGGTGGGGAAGAACACTCCAGGCTGAGGAACAGCCCATTCAAAGACCTCGAGGCAAGTAGGAGAATGCCCCACCCCCCACCTGCTGTCCAGAGACTCCAAAGGAATTTTCTCCTCCTACCTCCCCCTAGGCGCAAGGAGAATGTTCTGGAATTCACAAATCCCTGCCCCCGCCAAGTTTATCCCTTCCAGCCACCTGTACTGATCGCCGCCTGACAGCACCTTCCCATGCCCTTGACCTCATTTCTTACCCCTCTGGCCCCAGGGTCACCAGCTCCCAACAAGATGTGCTCCATTCTGTGAAGGTGCTACCAGCCTGAGTCTGGCTTGGGTCCCCTCCACTCCCCTTCCTCGTTCATCCTGCCCCAGCCCTTCCCAGGATGCCTGGGCAGCCAAGTGGCATGAACATGCCAAGGTAACCCCAGATCAAAGGGGGAGGAATAGATGGCATCCCTCCTTCCCCCACAGGATGCTCTGAGACTTGTTCTGCGGATCTTGCAGACGGCCTCGTGATACAGAGCAGAGAGAGGCAACACCAACTTGCATCCAGTACTGGTTACCCCTGCCCTGCTCCCCCCTCCCACCCTGCACTCTGCTACTGGGGCAGCACATTCCTAAAAACCTCCTCCAACACAAGCCTCTCACTTGGGCTCTACTTAGACCCAAGCTTAGACCCCTCCCCATCAGGATGAACCTGCATCTCTAAAGTGGAGTGGGAGCATGACTCTCCCCATTTCCAGGAACATGTGCTTCAGTGGGCCTTCAGACCCCTGGGTTCCAAGCCCCCAGCCTCTCTGCTCGGCTGCCAGATCCCTGGCTTGACCATGTTCAAATGCCCATGCTGGTTTCTCTAAATAGCCAGGCAGCATGCTTACCAAGAACACCTTGACACTTACTTTCCAATGGCAGGGACAGCACAGTAGATTACTTACTTGTTGTCTGGAGGTTGCTCGCTCCAAGGCACAGTGACCAATTCCCCAAACTTATCTGGTGGCCTGGGTTTCCACAGGCTGCTGCTCCACAGCCAGCCTGAAGTCTTGCAGTAGAGCCCCGAGTCACTGCTTGGATCCCTGCAGCCTGGGCTGCCAGCCAGATTCTGCCACAGGCTCTCTGTGATCTTAGACAAGCCGTGGGTTCCTTTGTCTCTTCCTTGTGGACTGAAGGATAGACTTTCTCAAAGGTCCTTCGAGCTCCAACCATAGAATCACGCTCCAACCATAGAATCACGCTCCCTCCAGTGCCCAGAGAAGATCAAGTTCAGGTCTGCCCTTAACTGTACATCTCCAAAATTTAATATAACTTTTTTTTTTTGCCATGCCACATGGCTTGCAGGATCTCAGTTCCCTAACTAGGGATTGAACTCAGGCCATGCCAGTGAAAGTGCCAAATCGAACCCCTAGACCACCAGGGAAGTCCCTAACACAACATTTTTTAATGAAATAGGGTTCAGGAGGAGAATCAAGGTACATTCCAAGCACAATTACTAGAAGATTTGAACCAAGCTGTGTTTTGAAAAACATGAAAGTAATGAAGTGGACGGTGTCACTGGCTGTTGCTGGCACCAAGGCCAGATTCCTGTGTACAGAGCAATTGCTTAGTTTTCCTTGTTGTTGATTGCTTTTATTTTTAAAAGGATTTTATAGTCCTGTTGGAAAGAAAATACATACACACAAATATCAGCATATCAAGCCACATGGTCTGGTTGAATGAAGACTGGATTTATCTGACAAAGCTTGTAGGGGGCACATTCTTTGTTTAGTTGTTGAAGAATAGTTGATTTACAATGTGTTAGTTTCAGATGTACAGCAAGTAGTTCAATTATTTGTATATATATTATTCTTATATATGTTCTTTTTCAGATTATTTTCCAATATAGATTATCAGATATTGAATTTAGTTCCCTGTGCTATACAGTATATCCTTGTTGTCTGTCTATTTTACAGAATAACTGCTTGTTAGTGTCCCTATTAATTATAGGTGACCAGGAAGCAGAGCTTTAAGCATCTTACAACCTGACCTGATCCTTTGTTACATATATAAGCATTTTGCAGTATTATAGTTAGACCTAGGAAATCAGTTAAGGGATTGGGGTTGACAGATAACAAATAATTTTCCCCTTTAGAAAAGAAAGGAAAGATGTCCCCACAAGCCTTCTGCACAGGAGCCCTCACTTTCGGGACTAGATGACCGACGTTGAGCAGGAGATGACATACACCCTTCCCAGTTCACATGGCAGCTGTATTCCTGGGAAACTCAGTGGATGTTAAACTCTTGGAAATACACTTGGTGTTTATTATGTAAAGCAGAGTTTAGTTTTGAGCTCAGATAATCACCTACATCAATGTCCTGAGAGACTTTCGGAAGTCTTACAGAGGGTATATTTTAAAAAAAACAAGGCGACCTCCCCGGTGGTTCAATGGCTAAGACTCCACACTACCAACACAGGGGTCCTAGGTTCAATCCCAGGCGGGGAACTAGATCATGCCACATGCCACAAGTAAGACGCAGTGCAGCCAAATAAATAAAAATAAATACATTAAAAAAAAAAAATGTCTTATGGAGGGGAATGCAATTCTTCACCATGAGCTGGCCCAGGCATTGCAGTGTCTACCGTCCCTGGCTCCTCACACCCCCTCCCCTACCCAGCAGTGCTCTCCTCAACAGTGGGACCACCAGCAACACTCCCATTGTTTTCAGTGCCCCCCTGGGGCGTTCCTACTTGCATGGAGAAATTAACATTAAAAAAAAGATAAATGGTAATTTTAGTATATTCACAAAGTCCTGCAGCTATCACCACCACCTAATTCCAGAGCACATTCATCACCCCAAAAAAGATAATTAAAGGTACCCTTTAATTGTCACTCTTCATCCTCTCCTCCCCCAAGTCCTAGCAACAGCTAGTCCACTTTCCATCTCTGTATATGCCTAGTCTGGACACACCATACAAATGGAATCATATAATATGTGGCTTTTTGTGTTTGGCTTTTTCACTTAATGTTTTCAAATTCCTGTATGTCATAACATGTATCAGTACATCATTCCTTTCAGTGGTGGAATAATATTCCATTATATGGATAGACCACAATTTATTGATTCATCAGTTGAGTGGTTTCCTCTTTTTGGCTCTTGTGGATGTTTAACTGTATGTTTTTTTTCCCCTCTATTTTTACTGAGACATAATTGACATACAGCACTGTATAGGTTTAAAGTATACAGCATAATGATTTGACTTACGTACTTGAAGCGATTACCACAATAAATTTAGTGAACATCCATCATCTCATAGAGACACAAAACTAAAGAAATAGCAAAAAATATTTTTCCTTGTGATGAGAACTGTTAGGATTTACTCTCTTAACAACTTTCATGAATAACATAAAGCAGTGTTAATTATATTTATCCTGTTGTACATTACATCCCTAGTATTAACTGGAATTTTGTACTTTTGACTGCCTTTATCCAATTCACTCTCCTCCCATCCCTCATCATATGTTTTTGAGTAGACGTGTGTATTCAGTTCTCTTGGGTGTATACGTAGAAGTTGCTCCATCACATGGTAACTCTATGCCTAACTTTTTGAGGAACTGCCACACTTTTTCCAAATAGTGATTACACTATTTTAAGATTCCACCAATAATTTCACCAATTTCTCCACATCCTCACCAGCAGTTGTTATTGTCTGCCTTCTTGATAATAGCTGTCCTAGTGGGTGTAAGGTGGTATCTCATTAAGGTTTTGATTTGCATTTTCCTAATGACCAATGACGTGGAGCATCTTTTCATGTGCTTACTGGTAATTTACACATCTTCTTTGGAGAAATGTCTGTTCAAGTCTTTTGCTCATTTTTGCTCATATTAAATTGGGTCATTTGACTTTTTGTTGTTGAGTTGTAAAAGTTCTTTATATATTCTGCATACAAGTCCTTTATAAGACATATAATTTATAAAATTCTCTCCCACTGTGTGGAATGTCTTTCCACTTTCTTAATGATGTCTTTTGAAACACAAAAGTTTTTAACTGTGATGAAATGAGTTCATCTATTTTCCTTTGATTGCTGTATGCTTTGAACCTGTTGTCTTAGCCCCAACTCAAGGCCAAGGCCAGGAAACAGAGGCTGCTGTGACTGAGTGGAGGCAACATCCTTCCAGCTTCAAATGCTCCTGATGGGATTCCATAAATAATTTCTCTAAATTAAAAACTCTATCCCTGCCAAGCTCAGTGCCCTCCAGATGGGTAGCATCAGACTTCCCAGTCATTCATATCTTCGGGATATGAGTTCTAGAGTCTATCAGATGCTTTTCTAAGAGCAGACCATGCTAGTGGTGGAGAGAGAGTATGGAGACCTTTGACTCCACCACGTGGGTAGAACACAGGAGAGGCAAGCTGGACATGAAACCAAGGTTGCCTCTTGGGTGAGGGAAGTCACCACCCGCTGTCTCTTCCATAAGCATCAGCTAGGAGCCTCCCCATTCCCTACCCTGGGCCCATACTTTGGGTTTTGCAACAAAGGACCCTGCTCCAATGTAAATGTTTGCAGGATGGGGACACAGTCCTAGATGGCTGGTGCTAGACTAAAACGATCCTCCACGCTCATCTCCTGCATCCCCTTCAACTGTGCACGGAGAAATGGAGGCCCAGAGAGGGCAAGGGGCCTGCAGCAACTCCAGGGCAGGGCAGGGACCCCACAGCCCCTCAAACTCCCAACTGCCCTCTGGCTAGCATGTTGGACCAAATGGGATTCACAAGCCTCTGGGGAAAAAGCAGTTCTCAGACCCAAGCAGTGTCCTTGGAGCACAGGCAGTTTACTCAGGCAGGAGGAGGCCCAGATAGGTCCGTGTCCCAGGGGTGTGAGCCCATGAAGGGCCACAGCAGGGGTGCAGAGCAGTAGAGGGCCCTAGACCTTGGGGGCCAGGGCTCTCACCTCTTTGGGACTACCCCACCAATTGTGCATCGCTTAGTAACAGCTGCCAAGCCCTGGATGCTCATGAGGTGCCAGGTGCCATGCTAAGAAATGTACCCACTTCATTACATTGACAGCCCCGTGAAATAGGCTTTTTGTTTTTGATGAGGCCACTGAGGCTCCAAAGAGGTGAAGAGACTTGCCCGGGATCACATAACTAGAAAGAGCTGAGCAGACTTTCAAATCCAAGGCTGCCAGCATCAAAGTGAGTGCTTACAAGGCCCATTCTGACTGACTTCTGGAGACCCCTCTAATTCTCAGTTCTCAGGTGAAAGATCCCCAGGGAACCTGTAGGCTCACGTCCTGCTGCCAGCCTAATGCAGCGGAGCTTTGCCCTGGGTCTGTTCCCAGGGAAACTGTAGCCCTCGTTCTGTGTCACAGCGCCCCCTGCTGCTCACTCCCACTCTTCTGCAAGACCACTTAATGCCCAGCGGCTGCTGGTTAATAGACTCTGGTGCATTCGTACGTGTTCAGCTGTTCGTGTCCAACTCTTTGCGACCCCAGGGACTGTAGCCCGACAGGCGCCTCTGTCCATGGAATTTTCCAGGCAAGAATACTGGAGTGGGTAGCTATTCCCTCCTCCAGGGGATCTTCCTGACCCAGGGATCAAATCCAGTTCTCCTGCATTGCAGGCAGATTCTTTACCGTCTGAGCCACCAAGGAAGCCTGGGGATTCCCCCAAATAGGAACCCCAGTCTCTCATGAACTGTCTTCTTGAAAGTTCTCTAGTTTTAGGGCAAATCAGAAAAGTCTGATGTTATTTCTGGGCTTTTAGGTCTGCGCCTAAGGGGTCCAAAAAACCCCACATAGTCCTCTTTTCCTGTTACATAGTAGGCAGAGAACTCAAGACTTTGTGTCAGACCCTGAGGTCGGCAACCCAACTCTAATTCTTCATAGTCCTGCAGATGTGTGTAAACTGCATGTCAGTTCCCTGATCTTCCAGCTGGTGACAAAAGTGCCCGCCTCTCTCTGGGGGATGTCTAGAGGCTAACACACAGCAAAGTGTCTCCTTCCTAAGCCTCGGTTTCCTCCTCTGCTTATGTTTACCGGTCACCTGGCCTTCACCCACAATACCTCACTCGATTATCGCAGCAATACATAAGGTAGAATAAGGAGAGCTCAGAGGAGTCAAGCAAGTTGTCCAAAGTCACACAGCTGGCAAGACGTGAAGCCAGGATTCCAACTCAAACAGCCCGGCTCCAGGTTCAAGGTTCGTAACCACCATGTCACAGGGCCTTCCAGTAGTGCGATGCCTTATATACTATGAAATGTACAGAGTCTGTGCAAAGCTGGGGAGATGTAAAGCAGGAATAAGTTAGAAAAAAAAATAGTACTTAGAAAAATAAAGCCACAAAGGGAAGACTCCAGTGGTTTGCATCTATCTTCCCCAGGAAGAAAGTCCCTGGCCTGGATCTACACTTCCCTGCCATTTCCCTGGGGCCAGCCCTACTGGATGTTCTTTCTGGTAACTTTTCTCTCAGCTGGGGCAAAGAGAAAGAAGAAAGACTTCCTTTCTCCCCATGTCCCAGCATCCAGAAGTGGTCAAATGGAGGTTATTTGGGGAATGAACCGGCCTTGCTTGGGGAAAGATGGATTGTCTTTGTCTCTGTCGCCCCCTCTTGCCCCAAAGGAGAACTGCACTGGACCATAGCCCTTGGGGAACACCCCAGGGCAGGGGCGGGAAGGGGTCAGGAGCAGGACTTCCTAGACATCCGTGAAGAAGGACCAAATTGTCTTTTTTTTTTTTTTTTCCACTTTAAATATGTCATGGATCAATACTTCTTATTAAAATTCAATAAAAACAAATTACTTTTTAAAAATAAAATGCTGCTTGAGTGATGTGGCAATGTCAAATTGCTATAAAAGTTTCTAAATGCTTCCTCTCAAGGTCTCAGTGAGTACCTCCGATTCCTGTCTTCAAGTAACAACAGTCTGAGCCAGCAGAGTTCAGGGGCCACACTTTGAGTGGCACTGGTCCCAATGGCCACTGGGCACAAAGGTCTGCCTGAGGTCCTATGGCCAGGTGTAAGGAATCCATTGCCTGGGGCACTGACTCGGCAGAGGCAAGGACTCTGTCATGCTGAGACTTGGGTCCTGATGCTGACCCAGGGCGCATCCTTGGACGGGCAGCAAAGGGATTGCTTAGGCCTTAGGGAGCCCTGGGGCAGACCCCGAACACAGTGCTTAGAAAACAGATCTCTCCATCTGCGAGAGAGTTGAGCAGGAAAGCTGAGGCTGTCGGAGCCAAGGAGGCCAGAGGGGACACAGATCCTTCCCCTGGCAAGCTGGGCGGCATGGGGTGGGGGTCTTAACCTGATGTAGAGCAAAGGGGAGTGTGAGTCCAAAATTATATGGTCTATGCCACATAGCGAAACCAAAAAAAAAAAAAAAAAAATGGCCTTACTCTTTGGGACTTCCATGATGGTCCAGTGGTTAAGACTCCTCAGGTCACAAGGAGTCAGACATGACTGAGCACGTACACACGAGAAAAACACTTCCAGAGGAGGGGGCCCAGGTTTGCTCACTGGTCGGGGAGAGACCACCAGTGAATGCTGTGCAAGAGGCCAAAAAATCATGAGATGGTCACATCACCCTGCCACTCTGAGCTTGCTCTTCCACAAATGCTCTCTGAGATCCCTCCTAAACCTAACGTGCTGCTGGTCTGGGGAGATGGGCAGCAAGGCTATTCCACTGCCAAGAGGAGAAACCAGATGGAGAGGAATGAAAATAGACAGTAGTCATGCCTGGCAGGCTGACCCCAGAGGGCCAGGAGGACCTAGGGCTGGAGAGGCCAGGGAAGGCCTCTGGGCAGGGTGCGCCCAGGGGATGCCTCGGAAGGGAAAGGTGCTTCGGATCAGCTGGGGAAGGCTCTTGGAGGAACTGAAGAAGCACTTGAGGGAAGCAAGGCCAGCCCTCCCCACCTTAGCACCAGCCGCCTACACACAGCCACACTCCACTGGCCCCACCGTCTCTGGCCCCGCCCCCACCTCTAAGTAAAGCAAACTCAACAGCTTGAAAGAAAGCAAACAGCTGCGGAGCGGGGAGCAAGCTTCCCACCCCTTCCCAGTCAAGGTGAACAGGCTGCGAATTTGTTGACAGAGAAAAAAAGTCATCAATTTTTCATGAGCCAGCGCAGGCAACAGAATGTCTCGGGATGTCAACAGTTTCCAGGCAACAAAGACAAACCAAATACACATTCCCCTCACCTGAAAAGATGTTTCCTTCACAAGCATCAGCTTGGATGGGGAGCCGGAGAAGATGGGAGGTGGAGGCAAGTGAAACCCCTTGGCAGCAGCACCGGCTGGTTCAGACATTGGAGCTTTGTGGTTGTCTGCAATGACCCCATTAGCAGATCTTGTCAGACGATGACTCAAGGCCAAGGCAGTCTTTAGGGAGGATTCGGGACTCAAGGCAAGAGGGATCAGGTAGCATGTCTCATTCATTCGTTTATTCAACAAACATTTTTGAGCACTCTTAGGACCTGTGCTTGGGCCCAGGGCCCAGTCTAGCTGGGGAGATGAGAGAGGAAACCACTTCCCCTCACCTATGAATGGGAAAACCAAGAGCCAGAGAAAGGAAGCAACTGTCTCAAAATCACAGGGCCACCTAGACACCAAGCTGTACTTGAACGCCCAGCTCAGGTTCTTTGTAGCTGTGCCCAGAAGGAGGCTGGTACAGACATGGTCCCATCCAGAATGAACATGGCAAGCTTCCTAGAGCCGCTTAGCCTGAGTTCAGTCATTAAGTCGTGTCTGACTCTTTGAGACCCCATGAACTGCAGCATGGCAGGCTTCCCCGTCCTTCATTGTCTCCCAAAGTTTGCTCAAACTCATGTCCATTGAGTTGGTGATGCCATTCAACCATCTCATCTTCTGTAGCCCCCCTTTCCTTTTGCCTTTAATCTTTCCCAGCATCAGGGTCTTTTCCAATGAGTCGGCTCTTCGCTTCAGGAGGCCAAAGTATTGGAGCTTCAGCTTTAGCATCAGTCTTTCCAATGAATGTTCAGGGTTGATTTCCTTTAGGAAGTGTCCAGATACTGAATCTAATAATGAAAAGGAGCGGGGTTCTTCCCTGGTGGTCCAGTGGTAGAGAATTTGCCTTCCAAGACAGGGATGCAGGTTCAAACCCTAACCAGGGAACTAAGATTCCACATGCCTCAGAACTAACCCCACGTGCTGCAACTACTGAGCCCAGACACCACATGCCTCAACTAAGATCCCACCAAAAACCCAGACTAATGCCTCGACTAAGACCTGAGGCAACCAAAATTTAAAAAAAAATTAATTTTTTTTTAAAGGGAGATCATTAGAATGTCGTGGTGCAGTACATGATTGTTGCTTTTAACTCTCGAGGTGGTTCTAACCAAAACAGAAAGGATGGCCTTTTCCAGAGCACTCTGTCAGGCCTGGAGCTCCCAAGATGTCTCCTGTGTTTGCATTAACATTTCCCGGTGAATGTCAACGGAGACTCAAGAATAAGTCAACACAGGTCCTCACAGTAAATGGCAAGGCTTGTTAGCAGAGTAAACCGTGTGCTTAGCCTGTCTTAAAAGAATCTTTGCTGAGTAAACAAAAGGAAGGCTTTACTTGAGAGTAAACACAGCCAGGAGCTGAGGTGCGCCCGAGGGCTGGAAGGCAGCTCTGCTGGCATAGGCTGCTTTGTGGGGCCCTGGGAAGGAGCTGGGATTGGCCGCGCGTGAGGCAGAAGCGTCATGCAAGCAGCTCATGCAAGCCGTTCATGCCAGGAGGGGCGTGGGGTGGGAGGATCAGAGAGATCATGGGACTTACTGATTATCACACAGCCAGCTGAAGCAGAATCAGACCACTGTTACCCAACAGCCTCTGCTCCTCCAAGGAGCCAGTTCTCTTGGTGAGGAGGCAAAAACCCAGACTCTGAAAGGACCCTTAGAGAGGAGAATCTGGAGGTCCATCTCATTTGCTCTGACATGTCAAAGAGCTGATGTCTTAGCCTTCCCAGGACAATTTTTATACTTGGAGACAACTTCAAGGAAGTAAAACCCTAATGAAGACAGAGTGGGAAAATATTTTTGGTCCAAATAGGTGACCAACTCTCTGTCTCCAAATGTTAACGCTGATTCAATGTTATCCTTAATGGTAGCGGCTAAGGAAACAAACCTTGAGAGCTTCTGGTCCTGTGCCCACACCTCATAACCTCCTTGACAGCCTTGTTTACATGAGCGCCTCATTTTCCCAAGAGGAAAAAAAAGAAACTGGGGTATGAAATCTTTGACCCATAAACTTGTTCGTCTCCAAAACCTAAGTGCAACCACGTCTCAAATAACTTTTCACACACACATGTACACAAACCTCAACCAACTTGAATCATTCCACTTTTTGTTTAATTTTTGGACTCCTTTCCTTGTTCTTGAAAGGGTATGAGAACAGAGATCAAAGTATGCTGTGAAGTCATTACAAGAGCCAAACACACACACACAAAAATTTTTTAATCAATACCAAGAAGAGGATGAAGAAGCAAGTCCATTATCCATTTAGGTCAATTTAATTGCCAAGGTTGGGCATCAAGCCTGGTGTTGTTTCTCAGGCACAGAAGTGAGCGTGATAAGTCACAGGGCTCTTTTATTATAAAGGAGGCAGGGCTACCAATTCCCTGGAGGATACAAACTTTCTCCTGGCCCTAAATTTAAAAGAATTTTTCACACAAGACCCTATTTGGGAGACAGTAACAGCACAACAGCCTCCATAAGTTTTATGGCAAAAGCAGACGCTGTTTTCATGAGGCTGTTCCTTCCAACAACCTTGGAGGAAAGCCAAGCCGACACCAGCTGGCACAGCAGTGCAGTAACGCTCTTCCTTGCTTTTAGACAAGAAGTGAACTTAAGCATAGTAAGAGGAGAAGTCAAAAGTGCTGAGGCAATTACACAGGAGGCAAAACCATACGAAAATGTGCATGGTTTCCTCCTAACTGGGTCACTGGCGGGCACACAAACATGCCTTTCCTTTCAGATGTGTGGACTGACTCACTCCCCCTGGGCCAACAGCCCGCACCCCTACCTGCCTGCCTCATACTCCCCAGCTCACCCAAGCTCTCCTACCAGAGGCAAACTTACCCATGTAGTTATTCCTATGATCGACCACATGGTAGCAGCAATGAGCAAGCATCTGGAAGAAAAAACTTCCCAAATTGCCTTTGTAAGCAAAGCCATCCGGCATGAATGCAATTCTACCAATCTACTAATTCCATTAATCCTGATAATCCAATATATGACTGTTTCCATAAATATTTAAAGGGTGTAAAACTAAAACAGCTGCTCCAGTAGTAGGAATTATTTCTCAGATACTCTTTTTAATTTTTTAAGTGTCAACCCATCATATGAGATAGCAAAGAAATGCTAATATTTTTAAAACAGGAACTGTACTAAGTTTTTTACATGTGCCATCTCATTGAATCCTTCAAGAACTCTATGAGGTCGGTATCATCATTAACCCCATCAAGCATATGAAGAAATGGAGGCACAGAGAGGTTAGACAACTCACCTAAGGTCACATAGCCCTGTTGAGACGCAGAATGGGATTTGAGTTAACACAGGTAGTCTGACATCAGAGCACGTAAGCTTGTATCCTAAAAGACCAATGGGATCTCAGGGCTGGAAGAGGTATCAATCCACACTCATTCCCTAAACAGAGGTTGTCTTCTTTATATCAGCCTCAGACTAAATGCCCAGCAAAGTTTTTCCTTATTTTGATCTAAAACTCTATGAAAATTGGTCACAGTTCTTCCCTCCAGAGCTTTTTGGAATGAAGTTTCTCTTCCATATTAAAGCCCCTTTAAGTTTTGAAAAATTAATAATAACATTCACTGTTGCTCCCTAGCCCTCAACCAGCCCTACAGCAAGAACAGGGCCATTATTTCCCATTTACAAATACATCCTAACCTGCTGGCTGATGAAAGGGCTGGGCAATCCTGACATAGAGGTTTCACAACAGATTAGTTGCCTTAAGCCACTCACTAGCGCCATCAACCACATTACCATTACTAAACCAGACTTAAGAGCTGTTAAAAGTAATGCTCTTTTTTAAAAGGCATTTTAAAATGTTCATGGTTTTTTTTAAATGCAAGCAATATGGAAAAGGATAAATTGAAATGGAAAAAAAATCTCTCTCCTGCCCCATCCAATCTATCCTCTCAGAGGTAATCACTCCAGTTACTTTTGAATCTTTCCAGAAATTTTCTTTACACACATAAACATATGCATATGAAATTTTAGGGTCACATTATGTATAACACTCTGCAACTTGCCTTTTTTCACTTCAGGTATCATAGATATCTTTCAATAGCAGCTCTCCTGTTAATGGCCACATAAAAGCCTCCTCTCATGCCCTTAAAAAAAAAGCCTCTTCTTGCAAATAATGCTCCAGTGAAACTGTACATATATTTTTGGATGGATTCCTGTAAGTGAAATTCCTGAGTGGAAAGTAAGGACACTTATTAACTGTGAGAGAGAACCCAATTACAGTTCTTAAAAAGTTGTAGTCTTTTTCACTTAAAGCAACAATCTGTTTTCCAAGTGCTGACAACATGGTTTATATTCTGTTAAATCTTCCTTCAGTGTCTGAAGATAGTTATTGTCATTCTTTTTTTTTTATTTTTTTTTTATTTTTACTTTATATTGATTTACAATGTGTTAGTTTCAGGTGGACAGTCATTCCTTTAAACAAGGCTTATTACCAACCATTTTCATGGCAGGCACTGCGTAGGAGCTGGGAGTTTACTCCTGGATTTGCCCTAATCCAGGAGTTCCCAACCCTACTCAGGAAGCTGTTGTTTGTTTCATTCAGGTTTTTGTTTTGTTTTGTGTCGTTTTAACAGCTTCCCAGATGACTCAAGCGAATAATGAGCAGCCAAAAGTGGAGCAAATCTCGCTTCTTTCTCTGGGCAAAAAATGAAAACCATGTTCCCTGGTTTCCGTTTCTCTGGAAACCAAGGTGCTGGGAACAGTCAGGATCCACTTCCCCCAAAATATCAGAACAGGGAACTAACTCCGTTATATTAACTAGTAATACCCAAACGCCAATATCTATTATTGCTCCCAACCCTCAAAAATACAGCCTTGTGGTAGGAACAGGCTCATTATCCCCAGTTTACAAATTATGCCCCATCCCATTTCTGTTGGTTGATGAAAGTGTAGGAATCTCCTGTTTCACAACAGATTACTTGTCTCGATCCAGTAACCAGCGTCCGCTACAGCGATACTGTCCTTAATCCAGACTTTAAAATTGTTCGTGGAATTGATGCTAATGGGCATGGGTCCTTTGTAGCTCAACTGGTTAAGAATCCGCCTGCGATGCGGAAGACCTAGGTTCGATCCCTGGGTTGGGAAGATCCCCTGGAGAAGGGAAAGGCTATCCACTTCAGTACTCTGGCCTGGAGAATTCCACGGACTGTATAGTCCATGGGGTCGCAGAGTCCAACACGACTGAGCGACTTTCAGACAGATCAGAAAAGCCCAGAGGCGGCGTGCGCGCCCCTAGCGGTCAATAGGTCCCAGTGCAACTGAGGAGTTCCGCTTGCCTGGGCCACAAGCGGCTTCTATCCCCGCCTCCCGTCCCGCCCCTTCCCCCCAGCGCGGAGGTTGATTGGCAAGAGGCGAACCACAAGACATTGAGCGCGGGTGTTCCAAGCCCAGCATTACTGCCAGTTGAGGGAAACAGATTTCTACGGAATATAAGGCTGAAGTGGGCTGAGAACACTTCACCCGGCCGCCTGGTCTCAGTCCGCAAGCTTTCCTGCATGTTCTCCCTCATCCTAGGCGATGTGAACGTGACGGGGGAAGCGACAGGCCACCGTGTTCAGAAGGAAGTTGGAGGGCTGCCCGGCGCCACGCCTTGCTGCCGCAGTCCTCCCTACTGAGAATTCCACGTTCGTCAGTATGGGCTGGCCGGGCATCACCTGGGGGAAAGACGAGATGCTCCAGCTTCAGTCGGGGAAACCGGGTCCTGCAGGGAAGGAATGTGTAAAGCCAGACCTGGTATAAGCATCATCTGGGCCCCTGGGTTCCCACCTCAGGCCATGAATATCCACACCTGTACTTGGCAACCTGGAAGGTGAGCAGTACCTGTGAATTGACTGAATGAGGTTGGTGGGAGGGAGTAGGCCGGCTGCTGTGGAAAGGGCATTCACGGATCCAGAGGCTTGGGTTCCAGTTCCAGTCACTGCTGCTGAGCAAGGTCCTCCTCCTGTCTGGGCCCTGATTACCTTCCGTGTGAAAGGAGAGAGCTGGGCTGTGATAAATAGTAAATGCCAACAGCGAGCCAGGCGATGTGATAAGTACCGGGGGTACAGGTGAGCAACACAGCCAGCCTGATCCTGGAACTCACTATGTGGAGGTAAGATATTGAAGTCATAAATGCACAATTACACGTTTACTTTTAAGAACTGGTATGCAGGGAACTTAGAGCAGGGATTTAAGATAGCCTAGGGCTTCCTGAGTCTGGAAGTAGAATTAATTGGGGTAGGCAGTGGATGGCCCAGGGAGATGGGGGACACAGCAAGTACAAAGATCTAGAAGGTGAAAAACACATATTTCTTACCTTAATTGGACATCATCATAACCCTCAAAGTATACAAGTAAAGTGAGTAGAAGTTTCACTGAGTTAAACTGAGTAGAACTTGATTTTCTGGAAGCCCATAACTACTTGAGAAATCCTGTAAAACCATGAGCCTGTGGACATGACGTGACAGGGAGGTGACAGGTCACCGTGTCCAGAAGGAAGCTTCAGTTCAGTTCAGTTCAGTCACTCAGTCGTGTCCAATTCTCTGCGACCCCATGGACTGCAGCACGCCAGGCCTCCCTGTCCATCGCCAGCTCCCAGAGTTTACTCAAACTCATGTCCATTAAGTTGGTGATGCCATCCAACCATCTCATCCTCTGTCACCCCCTTCTCCTCCTGCCTTCAATCTTTCCCAGCATCAGGGTCTTTTCCAATGAGTCAGCTCTTTGCATGAGGTGGCCAAAGTACTGGAGTTTCAGCTTCAGCATCAGTCCTTCCAATGAACACCCAGGACTGATCTCCTTTAGGATGGACTGGTTGGATCTCCTTGCAGTCCAAGGGATTCTCAAGAGTCTTCTCCAACACCACAGTTCAAAAGCATCAATTCTTTGGCATTCAACTTTCTTTATAGTCCAACTCTCACATCCATACATGACTACTGGAACACATTAATATTACAGAAGATTGTTGAATCCGATCTGAACAGTCCAAGTTCCATGAAGCATTCTCTGTGGTGTCTGTGTTCTGACTTTGAGGGGACATCTTCAATTTCAGAACTAAAAACATCAATCTTCTCTTAAAAACAGCTCCCAGCTCAAGCTTGTATGTCCAGGCTTGATCGCAAAGATAAGGAGATGAGAGAGAAGTGGCTTGTAAAGTGACAGAGAAAAAATTCAAGTTGATTGCTGTACCTTATAAAAGCACATGTGTGGAAGGGACACCAGGTCTGGTAGAAGAACAGCCGATTTGAGACAAATGAGGCGGCAGACCCTGTGCTAGCTGTGTGAACTTGACAGGGCACTCAAACTCTCCCAGGAACTGGTTCTTGATATATAAGCAGGGCTAATTAAGTTCTTCTGACACACACAGTTCAGAATGGGACAATGTGCGAGTTATTTATAAAGTGCTACCCAACCAAATCAGCAATCACCTGGTCACACTGCTACCTCAGAATTCTACTGTATATACTCCTTCAAAAGGATTTCATGTATAATATTTAAATTTGTAGTAATATACCAAGTTGTTTTGTGGTATAAATATTTTGAATTCTTTCAATTCCTTTTCTCTTTTCCAAAAGGTGGTTTTAAAATCTCACACACAAAAAAATAAATAATAAAAATAAAATAAATAAAATAAAATCTCACACACATGGATCTTTCCTTATCAATTTTTGTTGAGAAGACCACCAACAACAAAACATTAATAGTATTAACAGTTGACAGGAAGGACCTTTAGTTTTTTAAACCTATCCCCCCCCCCAAAAAAAATAAAACCTATCCCATTGTGCAACACAGTGAAAACGTGGATTTTTTGTTTTCTTAGATGGTTTGTCAATGAGCACGTCTGTTCCTAAAATTCTTCTAAACATGAGGATTAGAGCCCATATTGCTCCTTGGAAGAAAAGCTATGACAAACCTAGACAGCATATTAAAAAGCAGAGACATTACTTTGCCAACAAAGGTCCATCTAGTCAAAGCTATGGTTTTTCCTGTAGTCACGTATGGATGTGAGAGTTGGACCATAAAGAAAGCTGAGGGCTCAAGAATTGATGCTTTTGAACTGTGGTGTTGGAGAAGACTCTGAGAGTCCCTTGGACTGCAAGGAGACCAAACCTGTCAATCCTAAAGGAAATCAGTCCTGAATATTCAGTGGAAAGACTGATGCTGAAGCTGAAACTCCAATACTTTGGCCACCTGATTTGAAGAACTGACTCACTAGAAAAGACCTTGATACTGGGAAAGACTGAAGGCAGGCGAAGGGGACGACAGAGGACAAGATGGCTGGATGGCATCACTGACTCAATGGACATGAGTTTGAGCAAGCTCTGGGAGTTGGTGATGGACAGGGAGGCCTGGCGTGCTGCAATCTAAACAGTTCAGTCACTCAGCCGTGTCTAACTCTTTGCAACCCCATGGACTGCAGCACGCCAGGCCCCCCTGTCCATCACCAACTCCCAGAGCTTGCTCAAACTTATGTCCATTGAGTCAGTGATGCCATCCAGCCAACTCGTCCTGTCATCTCCAACACCACCGTTCAAAACCATCAATTCTTCTGCACTCAGCTTTCTTTATGGTCCAACTGTCACATCCATACATGACTACTGGGAAAACCATAGCTTTGACTAGATGGACCTTTGTCAGCAAAGTAATGTCTCTGCTTTTCAATATGCTGTCTAGGTTGGTCATGGCTTTTCTTCCAAGGAACAAGCATCTTTTAATTTCATGGCTGCAGTCACCATCTGCAGTGATTTGGGAGCCCAAGAAAATAGTCTGAGTTTTAAGCCAGCTTTTTCACTCTCCTCTTTCACTTTCATCAAGAGGCTCTTCAGTTCCTCTTCACTTTCTGCCATAGATGTGGTGTCATCTGCGTATCTGAGGTTATTAATATTTCTCCCAGCAATCTTGATTCCAGCTTGTGCTTCATCCAGCCCAGCATTTTGCATGATGTACTCTGCATTTAAGTTAAATAAGCGGGGTGACATTACAGCCTAAACGTACTCCTTTCCCAATTTGGAACCAGTCCATTGTTCCATGTTCAGTTCTAACTGTCGCTTCTTGACCTACATACAGGTTTCCTAAAAGGCAGATAAGGTGGTCTGGCATTCCCATCTCTTAAGAATTTTCCAGTTTGTTGTGATCCACATAGTCAAAGGCTTTGGCATAGTCAATAAAGCAGTGTTTTTCTGGAACTCTCTTGCTTTTTCTATTAGCTTCTTGCTAATGCAGCATTAGAGGGGTGAGTGAGCTGACCATGGACCTAGACACACTTTCAGTGGCCACAGACGTGAATAAAATTTTAACAATGCAACTGTTTAAACAAACAAGTATGCTTGGTCAACAAGTATGACGTGTGAAACTAGCTATGAGACACCAAAGCTGCTGCATGATCCAGCAGGATCAGCCCGAAAGGGACCTGGGGAGCACAAGGCTTGCCTGGGATTCAGGAACCTGTGTTCTTTGTACCTTATGCAGAAGGGAAGTAACATGCACGTGCCAGCAAGTGTTACTGGGTTCATTCTCCAATATGAAGTGATTCTCACTTTGCAAAGGAAATCAAGGCTCAGGGAACTGGAAGGTGGGTGGAACTGGGCAGGCTTTATTAATTGGTATCAAATGAATAAGACTGCTATGGCCTCCTAATTTGATTATCAGGACATTCTTTGGAAAAACCGTTTTTAGCTCTACTACTAATAGATTTTTACTATATTCAGGTTTCTTTTGGGACTTCCCAGGTGGTCCAGTGGTTAAGAATCCACCTGCCAGTGCAGGGGACCAGGTTTGATCCCTGGTCTAGGAAGATCCTACACATCTCTGATCAACGAAGCGTGTGCACTTAAATGCCTACGCTCCACAAAAGCCACAAGAAGCCAGCACACAAGAGTCCCCATCCCTGCCTGCAGCAATGGGCAAGGCCTGGGCAAAGCGGTCAAGACCCAGCACAAACCGAAAGAATAAGTTTTAAATCTAAATACTTCCTTCACTACATAACGAGAAAGCTGATGCAGGAGCAGCAGGCGCAGGAGCATGGGGAGCAATGCAGTTAAAGCTGGCTTTGGAGTCACTGCTTCCCTGATAGCTCAGTTGGTAAAGAATCCGCCTGCAATGATTTGATTCCCAGGCTGGGAAGATCCCCTGAAGGGAAAGGCTACCCACTCCAGCATTTTGACCTGGAGAATCCCGTAGAGTTGGACACAACTGAGTGGACTTTCACTTGGAGTCACTGTGTGGTTTTAATCCATGAATTTACTGTGCTAATTACTTATTAGCACCATACTGGCCTTCATCTAGGTTAGCCGTTATTCATTTTGTTTATCTCCAAAATTTGAATGACACTTGTTATTTTTCTCATTGTACCCCACCTGCCTTAAGGTCCTAAATTATTTACACCTTACAATTTTTTGTCAGATATGAATGTCTTGGGCCTTTTAAAAGTGTTTTGAGCTTTATATAAATGGTAATATGCTATATATACTTATGTACTTTACTAGGACTTGCTTTTAAACCTCACCCTGTAGGAATTCCTCATCTGTGGTTTCCACCGACAGTCTGGGACCACTTACTTTGTTTGAATGTTGTTGTTCAATCACTAAGTCGTGTCCAACTCTTCAATGGACCATTGAGACTTGTAGTCCTGCAACTCCACAACCTCATGTCCCTACCAAATGCACAGATGTCCCAAGTGCCTAGCACCTAACAGATGCTCTGAATATACATTTTATACGAATCCAAGTTCTAGGGTGGCCCTGGCATTTTGAAAAATGAACCAATTTATCCTTCATACCATTGTTCAGTCACTCCTCCCCACAGAGCTACTTCATCTTTCAAAAATCTGAGATCTGGATCACACACCCCCATGCCTAACAGTGACTCTTACTCAGGTCTAAAGAACAAATCCTGTAATCATGAAGTCATGTGAGTCATCTGGACAAGGTGTCTGCTCTGAACTTTTCTCCTCTAGCCTCCCCATGCAGTTCTCAACGCTGCACCCAGCTCCTGTCCTGTTCAGAAACACTGAAAGCCAAAGTTCATTTTCACACAACACCCCCTCAGAACTATCAGTTAAGACCAACAGCGGCAAACAGCTCAGCTTTTTATTGAATGTGTTACTAAAGAGGTTTAGTCAAAAAGACCAAAGCCCATGTCATCATCAGACTCTTCAGATTCTTCTTTCTTTGCTTCTACTTTCTTCTCCTCAGCTAAAAACAAAGCAAAAAACAGTCAGTTACCTCACTAAAACTCCAAAGAGCTCCAGGCCCTACAACTCATAGTCAAAAATATCCTAGCTTTCCCTCATCAAATGATGCCTCATGTTTTTAAGATTTCTACACATCTACTCTTAGCAAATGAAGAATTCTGCCCCTAGTACCTTTAATCTCCACACTCCTCCCTCCAATACCAAGCTTCCTACCTGGGGCAGCAGCGGTGGCTGGGGCAGGACCTCCTGCTGGTGCAGCACCAGCTGCCGGGGCAGGTCCACCAGCCCCCACGTTGCAGATGAGGCTCCCGATGTTGACATTGGCCAAAGCCTGCAACACATGTGCATATTCAGGTAAATGCTTAGTTCTGGCCTCCTATTATAGCACCAAAATGCTGGCTTAACTTACAAGTAGAAATTTCAAGATACCTTAAACACTCAAACTAGGATTTTTTTCCACAGTTCATGTCTCCTCTTAACAGTGAATTCAATTTTTTCAGACTGTTATGTAATTCTATGTAATTTTCCCAAAGGAATTCACTAACAGAGATATAGGCACAGTGCTTCCAATCTCAAGATTGAAGAACAGGAGGTGAATAGTTAAAGGCTATTAGTTTCACTTGCCAGAGATTAAGTAACCTACACCGTGGAAGGTGGCCACTGCTAAATTCCTAGGTCTTTTATATTCCAATACAGAATAAGCAATCAATAAAATGTCACCACCATGCTCGCAGGATTTACTTGGAACAGCATGGATAGTATATCTTGGATGACCCTTTTATAATGAAAGAATGAACTGGTAATATATTTTCCTCATGATTTTAGAACATAAGAGAAAGCAGGGTATGAGACCATGAGAGAAAGACACCAGAGCAAAACCAGAATTAGCTCCTAGAGATAGAAATATGAGGAAATACCCCTTCTATTTGGACAAGTCCAGTGAAACATAGGGCCTTCCAGCACTTTTGGAGGTTATCAGGAGCACCTGATTGAATAAATCAGTAGGTCTTCCAAAGCTTGCTTCTCCAAATCACATTTTCACCATCACCTTACCTTTGCAAACAAACCTGGCCAGAAAGGCTCAACATTTACACCGGCTGCTTTAATGAGGGCATTGATCTTATCCTCCTAAAACAAACAAAACGGGTACCCCATCAGAGAGCACTTTCGTAAATGTCTCCAAAATACTGCAAATTCAAAGCAAATCACTGATAACCTGGGTACAAAAGTACCGTTTACCAATCCGAGTCCTCTATTGGCACCGTATGTATACTAATCTAAGACGACCGTTTCTTCCACTCTGAAGAAATGCTTCTGCTCCCGTGTGCCAGGTACTTTGCAAGGCCTCGAGTTCATCGCTGCCATTTCACAGCTGGGACCTGCCCAAGTTACACTGCTATTTTAAGCTGTGAGGCAAGGCCAGAGGTGGAGCAGAGCGCAGTGTTCCCCTCCACACCACACAGCCATGCCCCACAAGACCTCCTCAGAGAGCCAAGGAAATCACACCCAAGTAGATATAGTGTCCTGGGACACGTTATAACTGCGCATGAGACCACCCACAGGTTGCACACGTTTCTCTAAATAAGAAAAAAGTTTTCAAAGTCGGAGCGCTCCGCTGTAAGTGAAACTCACTCACTCCAGGGCGGGCACGTGGCCGACGCCGCAACAGTCCGCACACGGGCCCATCCGATGGGTGCCCGTCCCGCCAGTCCGCCCCTCCGCCCGGTGTCGATGGCCGCCGCTCCCACCGGAAGGGCCTGCCCCGGACGCCTGCGAGGGTGGGGAACCGGCCGCCCACACAGGCCGCCACGCCGCCGGCCCAGGCCCGCACTCACCGTGACCGTCACTTCATCGTCGTGCAGAATGAGGGCAGAGTAGATGCAAGCGAGCTCCGAGACGGAGGCCATGGTGCAGGCGAGTGCTAGGTGGGGGCTGCCGGGCGCGGTGCTAGTCGCCGGATGAAGTGAGGGCCTCACCCCAAAACGGCCTTAGCTTCCTCGGAAGAACCGAGCACCTTAGCGGCAGCGGAGGAAAGAGAGCCGCGCGCCTGCGCGCAGCTTCTTATACCGGTCACGCGAACCAATCGGCTCCCGGGATTTCCGGAAGAGGCGGGGCCGGAAGAGGCGGGGATAGATCAAACCGCGACTTCCCGCTGAAAACGCGTGCGCAAACCTGTAAGTAGTTCGCGGGTTCAAAAAGTTGTTAGGCGGCTGTGAATGCTAACTCCTTTGGTATGGGTTAACCTCTCAGGGTTTGTGAACAGTAAGCATACTTTTACGGAAAAGTTACCTAGGGAAATAGGCGTCCCTCCCACCTACTGTAGCCCGTATGACACTTCTTAAGCAGTCATTTAATGACGTTGTCAGCCCACTCCCCAATCCCCACCCTTGGCGGGCAGCGACCCGCTGGAGGGCAGCAACGGGTTTAGCCGGGAGGTCCGGGTGCCTAGAACAGCATCTCCGATAAAATATAGGAGAAAATGGGAAATCTGCAGCGTTGCAATAGCAGACGCATTTGAACGCCTATATCCCAGGCACTGGGCCACACTCTACAAAGATTCAGTTAAGCCTCACCCAGTGTAAGAGGTTAGTACTATTATCTCCATTTTGTAATGGTAAAATTAAAATGTAGTCCTGGTATCCCGAGATCCCGCGTTACCGCGAGACGGAACCTAGATTTGAAATCTGGAAACCTAAATTCAGTGCTTCCTGCTTCTGTTTGCAGAGAGGGATGGGTTTGGGGGTTATGAGTAAATTTTGTCCTTTTTTTTTTCTTTTTTCCTTCCCAAAGCATAAAAGATATATTAGGAATATAGGGGAACTTTCCACTTCAACTTCATTTTTTTTTTTAATTTTAAAGGACCTCCTGGTTCGGTGTAAAAGCCTTGAAAATGCACTTGTGATGTTATAAACCTCTTGATGTAGCTGCTGTCTCGCTAGGTGCTGCCCTGCTGTTTGTGTCCTTTGAAGCTAAAGAAAACTGGTGTTGAATTCATACTGAGAGGTTTTCTCTAGAATTTTTTAAGTTCAGGTGTAATTGACGTTTGTTTAAGGTATACAGCATGATAGATACTTGTTTATATTGGGAAGTGACCATCCTAAGTCTAGTTAACATCTATCACTATATATAGACAACAGTTTTTTTTCTTGTGATAAGGTCTACTCTATAAGCAACTTTTAAATATGTGATACATTATTAACTGTAGTCACCATGCTGTACCTTACATCCCCATGACTGACTTATTTTATAATTGGAAATTTGTAGTTTTTGACTCCCCTTCACCAATTTCTCTCACTCCCCTCCCCCCAGTCCTCACCTGTCAACCACCTGTTTTCTGTATCTGTGAGCTTGTTTTGGGTTTTTTTGTGTTTGTTTTTTTAAGATTACACATATAATGAGATCATATGGTATTTGTCTTTCTCTGTCAGACATGTCATTAAGCATACTGCTCTCACGGTCCATTTATGTTGTCTCAAATGGCAAGAGTTTATTCTTTTTTAAGCCGAATAGTGTTACATCACATTTTCTTTATCCATTGACGCATTGGATGTTGTAAATAATGCTGCAGAGAACATGGGGATGCAGGTATCTTTTCAAGTTACTGTTTTTCATTGTCTTCAAGTAAAAACCCAGAAGTAGAATTTCTGGATCTTATACTAATTTTAATTTCTGGAGGAAACTCCATACTCTTTTTCCATAGTGCCTGCACCAGTTTACATTGCCACCAACAGTACATCAGGGTTCCCATTTCTCCACATCTTCACCAACATTTATTAACACTTGTTAATGATAGACATTCCTAACAGGTGTGAGTTGTGGTTTTTTGTTTCCCTGATGATTAGTGATGGCGAGCACCTTTTCCAGTACCTGTTTGGCCATCTGTATGTCTTCTTTGGAAAAAACCTCTATTCAGATCTGCCCGTTTTTAAAATTCAGTTGTTTGGGGGCTTTTTTGTTACTGAGTTGTGTGAATTTTTAGTATGTTTTGGAAATTAACTCTTTACCAGACACATGATTTGCAAGTATATTTTCCCATTCAGTAGGTTGCCTTTTCATTTTGTTGATGGTTTCACTTTCTGTGCAGAAGATTTTTAGTTTGATGATGTTCAGTTGCTAAGTTGTGTCCAACTCTTTGCTACCCCATGAACTGCAGCACTCCAGGCTCCTCTGTCCTCCACTATCCTGGAATTTGCTCAAATTCATGTCCATTGAGCCAGTGATGCCATCTAACCATCCTCTGCCGTCCCCTTCCCTTTTGCCTTCAGTCTCCTCCTCCACCTGTAAATGACAAATAATACCTTTACAGGGTATCAGAGACTGAGCACCCAATTAACTACAGCTGTTCTTCCTAACTATTTAGAACTGTTTAAGCAAAACCTCAATTACTGATGCATTTCCCTTTCAGAGACTTACTGGATTCAACATACTCTTACTTCAGACAAATTCTACTACCCCACATTCCCATATCCTAGTAAAAGCTTCCTGTTAAGATCTATTTCATGGGAATTCTAGCGTTTCCACAGTTAGAGACCTCGGTTCAATCCCTGATTGGGGAACTAAGATCGCAAACGGCGTAGTGAGGCAAAAAAAAAAAAGGTATTTCAAAAGACTAAGCAGTGTGACATTTTAAAAAATTAAAAATAGTTAAGAAATAGAGTAGCATCTATTGAGAGAGGTACTCAGAAGCATTCTCGAAACAAATACATGACCTTGCTTACAAATAGTGGATTTTGTCTTTTCCCCTAACCTTTGGATCTGCTTTTTGTTGGGAATAATATCACACCTTCACTATTAATAAAAAAAAAATATATATGGGGTGGGAAGGAGTTTCAAGAGAAAGGGGACATATGTAGACCTATGTCTGATTCATGTTGATGGATGGCAGAAACCAACACAGTATTGTAAAGCAGTTATCCTTCAATTAAAATTAAACAAATTTTTAAAAAACAGATAAACTATCATTTTGTAACAGAGCAAGATGAGCAGAGTCCTTAGCAGGTAGCCATTGCTGTGCGCTTTATTCTGCCCCCTGTTACTGGGGGACAGGCCTTGCTCAGCCGTCGCTCCGGCGCCTCACTGGGCCACGCCCACGAGCCGTCGCTCCGGCGCCTCACTGGGCCACGCCCACGAGCCGTCGCTCCGGCGCCTCACTGGGCCACGCCCACGAGCTGTCGCTCCGGTGCCTCGCTGGGCCACGCCCACGGGCAGCCGGCTGTTGGTGAGCGGCTGCCGGTGTCCTGCTCAGCTCTTGGTCAGCGCCGCAGTGGGCCCTGCTCGCAAGTAACTGTTGGTGGGGGACCACTAGGGAACCGATTTAGCCGAGGGTGGGTGGTGTGGTGGTCATCAGGTGGAGAGTGAGTGAAGAGGCAGATCCAGGCCTTCTCCTAGAGGCCCTCCAGCGCACCCAGCCTTGGGCCACCAGGTGAGCTGGAGGCCCAGGGAACAGACTGGGGACTACGTCCTGCAGAACTCCAGAGCTCTCGCTAAGGGCCTCCACTAGCCGTGGCCCAGACCTTGAGGAGCAGTGAACCTCTCCCCCAAGCCTGTCTCTGTGACCTTCTAGCAGTGGCCGTCTGCCTGGGTTGCAGATCCGTGAGACCTGGTGTCCCCATTTGGGCAGCCTGAGGAGACTGGGCCAGTGTGGGTTGGGTGAACTCAGGGACCACAGCTGGGCAGGATGTGGGAACCTGGCCCTGAAGGAGCTGCCAGCTGAGATCTGCCTCCTCTTAGGCAGGATGGGACCTTGGTGGGTCAAAGTTGTGCCTTGGGACTTTGCCCTTTCTGGTCAGGACAGAGAATAACATTCATCTGATAGAGATTTACAGGAACATCGTTACCTGACCATGACCAGACTTCAAGAGCAAAGGATCGGACACCAGGAAGTTTGCAGCAACTAGCCAGGCCCCTCCCTCACCTTTTGCTTTGAAAGGGGCTTGCTGAATAAAGGGGCTTGCTGAAAGCTTCCAGGAACTTTGGGGTTCTTAGGGCATAAGGCACCCATCTCCTTGTGTGAATCTGTAATAAACTTTTCTCTGTTCCAGACTCTAACTAGTTTGGGTGTTGGTTGGCCTCACTGTGTGTCGTGTACACAAACTTGAGATTTGGTAAAAAAATTTTATTAAAAAAAAATCAGCCTCCAAAAAGACAAAAAATGTATGTTCACTCAGCTAAGGATGCCTGTTTCTTTTTTTTTTTTTATTAATTGGAGGCTAATTACTTCACAACATTTCAGTGGGTTTTGTCATACATTGATATGAATCAGCCATAGAGTTACACGTATTCCCCATCCCAATCCCCCCTCCCACCTCCCTCTCCACCCTGTTCCTCTGGGTCTTCCCAGTGCACCAGACCCGAGCACTTGTCTCATGCATCCCACCTGGGCTGGTGATCTGTTTCACCATAGATAATATACATGCTGTTCTTTCAAAACATCCCACCCTCACCTGCTCCCACAGAGTTCAAAAGTCGGATCTGTACTTCTGTGTCTCTTTTTCTGTTTTGCATATAGGGTTATCGCTACCCTCTTTCTAAATTCCATATATATGTGTTAGTATGCTGTAATGTTCTTTATCTTTCTGGCTTACTTCACTCTGTATAATAGGCTCCAGTTTCATCCATCTCATTAGAACTGATTCAAATGAATTCTTTTTAATGGCTGAGTAATATTCCATGGTGTATATGTACCACAGCTTCCTTATCCATTCGTCTGCTGATGGGCATCTAGGTTGCTTCCATGTCCTGGCTATTATAAACAGTGCTGTGATGAACATTGGGGTGCACGTGTCTCTTTCAGATCTGGTTTCCTCAGTGTGTATGCCCAGAAGTGGGATTGCTGGGTCATATGGCAGTTCTATTTCCAGTTTTTTAAGAAATCTCCACACTGTTTTCCATAGTGGCTGTACTAGTTTGCATTCCCACCAACAGTGTAAGAGGGTTCCCTTTTCTCCACACCTTCTCCAGCATTTATTGCTTGTAGAATTTTGGATAGCAGCCATCCTGACTGGCATGTAATGGTACCTCATTGTGGTTTTGATTTGCATTTCTCTAATAATGAGTGATGTTGAGCATCTTTTCATGTGTTTGTTAGCCATCTGTATGTCTTCTTTGGAGAAATGTCTGTTTAGTTCTTTGGCCCATTTTTTGATTGGGTCATTTATTTTTCTGGAATTGAGCTGCAGGAGTTGCTTGTATATTTTTGAGATTAATCCTTTGTCTGTTTCTTCATTTGCTATTATTTTCTCCCAATCTGAGGGCTGTCTTTTCACCTTACTTATAGTTTTCTTTGTTGTGCAAAAGCTTTTAAGTTTCATTAGGTCCCATTTGTTTAGTTTTGCTTTTATTTCCAATATTCTGGGAGGTGGGTCACAGAGGATCTTGCTGTGATTTATGTTGGAGAGTGTTTTGCCTATGTTCTCCTCTAGGAGTTTTATAGTTTCTGGTCTTACATTTAGATCTTTAATCCATTTTGAGTTTATTTTTGTGTATGGTGTTAGAAAGTGTTCTAGTTTCATTCTTTTACAAGTGGTTCTCTCACGCCTCTCCGACTGCCGGCGATGGCCGGGTATGGGCCCGACGCTCCAGCGCCATCCATTTTCAGGGCTAGTTGATTCGACAGGTGAGTTGTTACACACTCCTTAGCGGATTCCGACTTCCATGGCCACCGTCCTGCTAGGATGGCTGTTTCATCATGATGTTCCATAGTACCATTTCTGATTTTGTCCCAAAACCATGTTTTTTGTTGAAATGTCTAAAAGAGCATAGTTAATACATGGATACTCTGGGCTTCCCAGGTGGCACGAGTGGGAGACAACCTGCCTACGGTGCAGGAGACCTGGGTTCGATTCCTGGGTGGGAAAGATCGCCTGGAGGAGGACATGGCAACCCACTCCAGTATTCTTGCTGGAGAACCCCATGGATAGAGGAGCCTGGCAGGCTGCGGTCCACAGGGTCACACAGAGTCAGACATGACTGAAGTGCTTTAGCACATATGGTTGTCAAGGAAATTCATTGAATTTGTCAGTTTGTGGCAAATTATTTTTATATTATCTAGTGCTTTTTTTTTTACAATTGCAAAAATCTACTTTTCATTTTTCATTGAAATACATTTGACATGTAACATTGTGTAAATTTAAGATATAAAACATCTTATAATGTATAATTAGATCATTTATGTATTGTAATGATTGCCATTGTAATAATAATTGGGCTTCCAAGGTGGCGCAGTGATAAAAGAATCTGCCTGCCAATGCAGGAGATGCAAGAGACGGGATCCATCCCTGGGTGGGGAAGATTTCCCTTTAGAAGGAAATGGCAACCCACTCCAGTATTCTTGCCTGGAAAATTCCATGGATAGAGGAGCCTGGCGGGCTGCAGTCCATGGGGCTGCAAAGAACCAGACACAACTGAGCACACATGGACGTAGTAATAATTAGCACCTGTATCACATTTCATAATTATTTCTTTTTACTAGTTGGAATAATCAAGTTCTAGTCTCTTAGCAAGTTTGACATTTATGATACAGTGTGTGTGTGCTGCGCGCTCAGTCGTGTCCGACTCTTTACGTCCCTATGAACTGTAGCCCACCAGACTCCTCTGTTCATGGGATTTCCCGGACAAGAATACTGGAATGGGCTGCCATTTCCTTCTCCAGGGGATCTTCCTGACCCAGGGATTGAACTTACGTCTCCTGCGTCCCCTGCATTGGCAGGTAAACTCTTTTTTTTTTTCAATTTCTCCTTTACTTTTTTTTTTTTTTTCCAGTGGGTTTTGTCATACATTGATATGAATCAGCCATAGATTTACACGTATTCCCCATCCCGATCTCCCCTCCCACCTCCCTCTCCACCCTGGCAGGTAAACTCTTTACCACTGAGCCACCTGGGAAGCTCCTTTGAGTACAGTACTGTTGTCTATATTCATTGTACTGTGCATTATATCTCTAGGGCTTATGTATACTTGTTGCATGTAGTAAACTTAACATCTGTCAGGTCCTCCCACCTCCCATGCCCAAGTAACCACCATAACACGCTTGAGTTTTACAAGTTTGGATTCAGTCACTCAGTCACGTTTGACTCTTTGCAGCCCCGTGGACTGCAGGACACCAGGCTTCCTTGTCCTTCACCAACTCCTGGACGTTGCTCAAACTCATGTCCATTGAGTCGATGATGCCATCCAACCATCTCATCCTCTGTCGTCCCTTTCTCCTCCTGCCTTCAATCTTCCCCAGCATCAGAGTGTTTTCTAGTGAGTCAGTTCTTTGCATCAGGTAGCCAAAGTATTGGAGCATTAGCATCAGTCCTTCCAGTGAGTATTCAGGACTGATTTCCTTTAGGATTGACTGGTTTGATCTCCTTTCAGTCCAGGGGACCCTCAAGAGTTTTCTCCAACACCACAGTTCAAAAGTATCAATTCTTCGGTGCTCAGCTTTCCTTATGGTCCAACTCTCACATCCACACATGACTACTGGAAAACCATAGCTTTGACTATTACAGACCTTTGTCAGCAAAGTAATGTCTCTGCTTTTTAATATACTGTCTAGGTTAGTCATAGCTTTTCTTCCAAGGAGCAAGCATCTTTTAATTTCATGGCTGCAGTCACCATCTGCAGTGATTTGGGAGCCCAAGAAAATAAAGTCTCTCACTGTTTCCATTGTTTCCCCATCTATTTGCTATGAAGTGATGGGACCAGATGCCATGATCTTAGTTTTTTATTGTTGAGTTTTAAGCCAGCTTTTCCACTCTCCTCTTTTACTCTCATCAAGAGGTTCTTTAGTTACTCTTCATTTTCTGCCATAAGGGTGGTGTCACCTGCATATCTGAGGTTGATATTTCTCCTAGCAGTCTTGATTCCAGCTTGTGCTTCATCCATCCTGGCATTTTGCATGATGTACTCTGTATAGGGTTAAATTAGCAGAGTGACAATATACAGCCTTGACGTACCCCTTTCCCAATTTGGAACCAGCCCATTGTTCCATGTCCGGTTCTAACGATTGCTTCTTGACCTGCACTCAGATTTCTCAGGGGGCAGGTCAGGTGGTCTGGTATTCCTATCTCTTTAAGAATTTTCCACAGTTTGTTGTCAAAGGCTTTACCATAGTCAATGAAGCAGAATTAGATGTTTTTCTGGAATTCTCTTGCTTTTTCTATGATCCAGCAGATGTTGGCAGTTTGACCTCTGGTTCCTCTGCCTTTTCTAAATCCAGCTTGAACATCTGGAAGTTCCTGGTTCAAGTACTGTTGAAGCCTAGCTTGGAGAATTTTGAACATTACTTTGCTAGCGTGTGAGATGAGTGCAATTGTGCGGTAGTTTGAGCATTCTTTGGCATTGCCTTTCTTTGGGACTGGTATGAAAACCTACATTTTCCAGTCCTGTGGCCACTGCTGAGTTTTCCAGATTTGCTAGCATATTGAGTGCAGCGTTTTCACAACACCATCTTTTAGGATTTGAAATAGCTCAGCTGGAATTCCATCACCTCCACTAGGTTTGTTCATAGTGATGCTTCCTAAGGCCCACTTAGCACTCCAGGTTGTCTGGTTCTAGGTAAGTGGTCACACCATCGTGGTTATCTGGGTCATTAAGATCTTTTTTGTATAGTTCTTCTGTGTATTCTTGCCACCTCTTCTTAATAACTTCTGCTTCTGTGAGGTCCATACAGTTTCTGTCCTTTATTGTGCCCATCTTTGCATGAAATGTTCCCTTGGTATCTCTAATTTTCTCAAAGAGATCTCTAGTCTTTCCCATTCTATTATTTTCCTCTCTTTCTATGCAATGTTTACTTAGGAAGGCTTTCTTATTTCTCCTTGCTATTCTTTGGAACACTGCATTCAGATGGGTATATAAGTTACATCAGACAGAACTTGTCTAACTTACTTAACAAAATGTGCTCAAGGTTTATCCATGTTGTCTCAAATGGCAGGATTTTATTCCTTGTTAATAGTTGAATAGTATTTCATCGTGATTATATATAACATGTTTTCTTTGTCCATTCATTGGTTGGTGGACTCTTGTCTTGCTATTGTAAATAATGCTGCAATGAACATGTGGGTTAGGTATCTTTTCAAGGTAGTATTTTCATTATATTCAGATAGATTTCTTTGTCTTACCTAATTATTCTAGCCAG
This sequence comes from Cervus elaphus, assembly GCF_910594005.1. Lineage (NCBI taxonomy): Eukaryota > Metazoa > Chordata > Mammalia > Artiodactyla > Cervidae > Cervus > Cervus elaphus. The sequence goes on from NC_057826.1 coordinate 83,803,808, forward strand.
GGCTTCCAATACTATATTGAATAAGAATAATGAGAGTAGACATCGTTGTCTTATTCCTGATCTTAGAAGAAAAGCTTTCTTTCTCCAGTGAAAGTATCTTAACTGTTTGTTATTCATGATCTTCATTATGTTTAGGTATGTTCCTTCTGCATCCAGTCTGCTAGGGTTTTTTATCATGAAAGGATGTTGTCTTTTGTCAAACAGCTTTTCTGCATCTACTGAGATGATCATGTGATTTTTATCTTTTATTAATGTGTATTAAATTTATTGATTTATGTATGTTGAACCATTCTTACATATGAGGCATAAATGCCACTTGGTCATGGTATACAATTCTTAAGGGTTCTTGAATGCAGTTTGCTGATTATTGAGATTTTCTACTCCTGTATTCATCAGGGATCCTGACCTGTCCTTTTCCTTTCTTGTGTCCTTATCTGGCTTTGGTTTCAGGTTAATGCTGGTCTAAGAGTTTGAGAAGGGTTGATGATGATGATTCTTCGGTAGAATTCTTCAGTGTAGCCATCTTGTCCTCTGGTTTTCTCTGTGAGGTTATTATTGGCCTGCTCATATTGTCTGTTTCTTCCTGGTTCAGCCCCCTGTTTAAAATTTAGGTTTTATATTGGAGTGTAGTTGTTTAAGGATGTCGTGCTAGTTCCAGGTGTCCTGCAAAGTGGTTCAGTTCTGCATATACATGTATCTGTTGTTTTTCAGATTCTTTTCCCATTTAGATTATCACAGAGTATTGACCAGATTTCCCTGTGCTATACACAGTAGGTCTTTGTTGGTTATCTATTTTAAATATAGAAGTGTGTATGTCAGTCCCAAACTCCCAATTTATCCCTCCCCTTTGGTAACCATAAATTTGTTTTCCAGTCTGTGAGTCTGTTTGTTTTGTAAATGGGTTCATTTCTATAATTTTTTTTTTTTGCTTCTACCTATAAGTAACAATGCATTTGGAGTGACTATTGATAAGGACACACTATTGCTATCTTGTCACTTGCCTTGTTTTTTTTATCTTTTTCCTGTTTCTACCTTTGTAAAGTGGTAGTTTTCCTTAGTGGCTTGCTCAGTCTACTCCTCATTTTTTCTTTGTTTCTCGCCTCTGTTATTTTGCTTTGTGGTGTTGGTAGTTGTTGAGTCACCAAGTCCTGTCCCAACTCTCTGTGACCCCATGGGTTGCAGCACACCAGCCGCCTCTGTCCTCAACCATCTCCCGGAGTTTGCTCAAACTCACGTCCATTGCGTCCAGTGATGTTGTCTAACCATCTCATCCTCTGCCACCCCCTTCCCCTTTTGCCTTCAATCTTCCCCAGCATCAGGGTCTTTTCCAGAGTTAGCGCTTCACATCAGGTGGCCAAAGTATTGGGGCTTCAGCATGTCTTTCCAATGAATATTCAGGGTGATTTCTTTTAGAATGGACTATTTTGATATCCTTGCTGTCTAAGGAACTCTCAAGAGTCTTCTCCAAGTTTGAAAGCATCAGTTCTTCGGCGCTCAGCCTTCTTCATGGTCCAACTCTCACATCCACACATGACTACTGGACAAACCGTGCTTTGACTATGAGGACCTTTGTTGGCAAAGCGATGTCTCTTTTTAATATGCTGTCTAGGTTTGTCATAACTTTTCTTCCAAGGAGCAGGCATCTCAATTTCATGGCTACAGTCACCATCTGCAATGGTTTTGGAGCCCAAGAAGATAAAAATTGTTACTGCTTCCACTTTTCCCCTTCTATTTGCCATAAAGTGATGGGACCAGATGCCATGATCTTAGTTTTTTGTATGTTGAGTTTCAAGCCAGGTTTTTCACTCACCTCTTACGTTGTAGCTTTCATAATACACCTCATAAGTAAAATAGTCCTTTTCATGTTGATAGCATCTTGTTTTCATTCTCCTGTAATGGTTCAACCCTTTTTACACCTCCCCTTTTATACTTTTGATGTCACAGTTTGCCTCTTTTTATGTGTACTTTCATTTGTTTCTGTGTCACTAGTTAGCATCATTTTATTTCAACTTAAGAACTCCTTTTAGCATTTCCTGTAAAGCAGGTTTTGTGTGTTTGGGAAAGCTTTTATTTCTCCTTCATAACTGAAGGTCAGCTTGGCTGGATAAAGTATTCTTGGCCGGCCATATTTATCTTCCACAGTTTGAATATGTCATTCCACTTTGTCCTGGCCTGTAGAATTTCTGCTGGGAAATCCACTGATAGCCTTGCAAGCATTCATTTGTAAGTTACTTTTTCTCCCCACTGTTGCCTTTATTATTATTTTTTTTAATGACTTTTGATGTAATTGGAGGTCTTTTGGCATTGAGATAATGGGGTGTCCTATTGGGCTTTTAGGTCGTTTCCTCCCTGGCTTGGGAAAGTCTCGGCTATTTCTTTAAATACACACTCTCTGCTGCTCCCCTCTCCCTTTCTGCTCCTTTGGATAGACCATTATTCTCACTCACATTTGTTTTTCTCATCTCATCACGTATGCGAATTCTCTTAGGTTTTCTTCACTTTTTAAGAATCAAGTTGCTAATTCTCTCCCAGATTTCATCTGCCTGACTCCCTAAGCTTTCTACATATTCTTGATCTCATTCATTGAATTCTTCAGCTGACGAATTTGGTTCATTTTGAAAATTCAATATATTTGGTAAATAACATCTATATTTGGTAAATGACTGCCTAAGCGTCCTTGTACCTTCATCACAGCTGTTGCTAATTTTTATCAGATCACAGTATTCTGTGCCTGTGGATTCAGTTGCTGAAGAATTATTAGTTTTTCTCTTTGGGATACCATGTCACCGTGATTTTTCCGTTTGGTAAAATGTGCCTCTGCCACCGAGTTTGAAGTAGCACACTTCTTACTAGTTGTTAGATGTTCCAGTTCAACACTGACTGTTAGAAGCCTTTCTTTTGTTCTCCACAAGGTGGCGGCATAGCTCAATTTTTGGTTTCTCTACCTGAGCTGGTTCTAGGGCCATGCTGGGCAGAGCCTGTTAAAAAAGTCAGCCTAGAAAAAGCAGGCGGCAGGGTGGGGCACGTGTGGGCTTAGCCCCTGTGGCTGTCCACAGCAGGCGGGGACCCTCCACTGCGGCAAGCCCCGCAGAGGGCCGTGCACAGACCTCCGGCTGAAACCCGAGGCAGACAGCAGGGAGTGAGATGCTTCGGTGCCCTTTGTTCTCGTCTCCCCAGCCCACTCCCACTAGTGGCTCCTGAGGAATTAGTGCTGCTGCCGAGAAACGGGTTTCTCCCGCTCTGCCCAGCCAGGCAGCCACTTTAAGACCTCCAGGGAGGCGGCCGTAGTCACTGGCAGAGGAAGCCTCTTCGGCCTCCAAACTGGTTCCTGTCCCCCCCACCCTGTGTGGCTCCCCACGGACGCGCTCCCCGGCCCCTCCCCAGCAGGTAGGGTGAAGCAGGCTCACAACTCTGGGGACCGGGGTCCTGCTAAGGTCTCCCCACCTGCGTTCTTTTCGGTAGAAGTCTTTTGCATGTTGCGGTGTAGTGTCCAGAGAAACTTTTGTTCAGTTATGACTGACTCGCGATCGGACCCAGGGCCCCTGCATTGCAGGCAGCCTACTGTCTGAGCCACCACGGAAGTCCATGAACAGTTAGTTGTAACTAAAAGGAGAAGAAAAGGAGCAGCTCACACTGCCATCGCGCCATCGCCTGCTCCTCTACTTTTCATCTGCACATGTCAGTTAGGCATGATACCAGTAATTTAAAATTTCCATACCTGGAGATTGAGTGCTATTCTTGAGACCCTAAGTTAGTTGAATGAAGTAAAAGGAGGATTCCAGGTCAAACACAGTTTATGTACGAAGGATGGCCTGTGGACCGCAGTACACCAGCGGGTTGTGTGGGCTGGGAGGGTATTCCTGGTTTTCAGCAGAGTAAATAGTCCCTTTCAAACCTGTTTCTTGGCATGCTGAAACAAGTATCCTCAGCATGGTGACAGCAGTTTCTAGTGCTTTTGTTTAATTCCTCCCACAAATGATTGCCAGCTAAATGAAAAGCATGGTGCTAGGTTCTGAGAGTATGTGTTAAATTACCATCACATAGCCTTGTATTTCTTAGTGCTTTTATTTCATTTCTTTTGACATATCTAAATGTCAGAAAGTACATACATACAAAACTCCAGACCCCTTCCTAAACTGGTTTTAGTATCGGCGAGTCTCTGACGTCTCAGGCTGAGCTGTCCGATATGTGTCTAAAGTGCATCCTTGCAGCTAATCAGTAGCAGCCTTTGTTTTGTCTATAAATCCTTAAGAAATACTCAGACAACAGGTGGAAAAGTCACCATAAAAAGCAAAGCGTGATCTAGATATATTTTTCCTTAATCATCCAAGACAGACACATGCATGAATTAGTTTATAAGTATATAAGTATACAAGAAATATACAAAAAAAAGCAATATAAAAAAGTTCATACAGCAACGAGAAAGAGGGGTCTTTCTCTGCTATTAATATTAAATATGGCAAAGGTGTATAATATAAAAAGTTTGTAGAATCCTAGATATCTTTGGAGCCACAGGGGAGAATCCCTGATGGAGGCCAGTGTGTGATGACATATGAGGTCTGTGATTTTCAACAAAGCTGGAGTTTTACAAGTTTTCAGAAGGCACTGCTTTGGAGAAATCACCAACACAAATGATGAAAATGTTCTTTTGTTATTGAAACTGTCAATTCATGGCTTCTTGCGCCTAAAATGAAAACCAGCATTTAGTGTTGAATTTTGCAATGAATACTCTAGGAGGGCTTTTTGCGAGAATTCCTGTTTTATCATGGGAAAAGTTAAAGTCCTTCTAAGAAAGCAAATAAAATATGCTTATGTAGTATTTAATTAGACTTCCCATCTTTATCTTGTTACACTGATTTTCCAGATTGCCTAAGGAGTACATACGTATGTCAGAAATGGACACATGGACCTGTATAGTTAGATATTCGAAAAAAGGGGGCTTAAAATTGTAAAAGAATGGGCCAGACTCTGGGGTGTGTCTTTCCCTACCACAAATTTCACCATTCCATTTTATTTTAATGAACACTTCTTGCTATAACAAGAGGGAGATTAGGAAAGAATGAATTATGTGAGGAGCTGTCACCCCTGACCCCAGCCTCCCCTCCTTACAGGTGATCTCCCTTAGGCCTCTGAAAGCTTTATTAGCACTCGGCAAATTAGGAACAAGAGTGAGTGTTCTTACAGCTCTAATTGCTCTCATCCAACCCCCCAGGGGTCTCAGCACTGTTACTGCCTACTATAGTCTGCCAGTAAGGCCAGGATATTCCAGAGGGTAAAGAGAAACCACAGAGATCCTCTTTAAAAAAAAAAAAAAGGTGGATGTAGGGACAAGGGGGGTGGGGAGGGAAGACAGAGAAAGACCACACTTGGTCAGTACTCACTTGGGTTGTGCGTGGTGCTGGTACCCAGGCCCCAGCTGAGAGCCTGCTCTCATCTCTACAGCCACGGAGCACTGGGGAGAAAACCACAGAGAGGAAAGCTGTGAGGCACAAGGGTCTTTAGAGACCATCCAGGTAATCTCATTTTCTATCAGAAAGACTTCTTGAGAAAGTTAGTGGTAAAGGCTGGAGCCTGGCCCCCACCGTCCCACACTCTTTATTCGAATCTGTCCCCAGGAATAACAGTTCTGCTCCTGAGAGGACAGACCAGCTTGATGGACATTCTTGTTCTTCTAGGGTGATGCTGTCTTCCTTGATTCTTGGGCACAGTCCCACTACACTAAAAACAGGGGCTTCAAACTGAAGAGCTCCATCAGTAAGACCAGAGCAGAAATACAAATACCTCCTGTGACTTGGCTCCAGGCGGCACTGGCCACTTGAGATCAGACTTTGGCTGTTTGTTTCAAAGAGCATGAAAAGGTATAGCTGCGGGGCTTAATATGTGACAGCCCTACAAACATTTAACTCCTACCCTTGTTTCTACATCCGTCCATTCAGACTCCGTTCCATCTGGTTGGGCAGGTGCTACTGTGGATGATCTTCGTTTTCGGCTACAGAAAAAGGGAACAACGCAACAGTTATTTTTTACATCTAAGAACAGGAAAAATATTAGAAATAGAGAAATACCATATATACTCCTTCAGAGAATTAATGACACGTTTTTACAGGCTAGTCTGTTCCTCAAGAATGAGCAGCTAAGAAAATTACAGCCCTCTAAAGAAAGCATTTGATGATCACTCACCTAGTTGGTGATTCTTGTTTTAACGTCTCTATTTCAGTAAACTGGACGGATTGTCCTCCACCCCTTGTTTTATAAACATCACCCTACAGCCAGGAGAAAAGATCACCATTACACTTTTATACATCCAAATGATATACATATATATATATTTCAAACTGATTTTAAGATTTTCATGAAAACTCCCATCCACAAAACCAGATGGTGCTTGGACTGCTGGGTCTATACCTTAAAATACTTTAAAGATTTGTGTACATAGAAGTCCAATGCAGTGTAATTAACAGCATTCTTATTTGCAGAAAATAACATTCCTTTTTATTCAACCAGTAATTTAAAAACTACACTAAAGATCAAGCAATCTAGCAAATTTCTAAATGTTCTAAAGGCAATATACTTTCCTCTTTGGATGTTCCCCTTCTCTCATACACAAGTGACAGTACAGTCTTTTTTATTTTTTTGGCCGTTAGGTACAGCTCGTGAGATCTTAGTTCCCAGACCAGGAATTGAACCTGGGTCCTTGGCAGTGACAGCACAGAGTCCTAACCACTGGACTGCCAAGGAATTCCCTCGAATGACAGTACTCTTAAGCAACGGCAGGAGTTCTTTGTTTGATTTAAAACAAAATGCACATTAATTAAAAGTATGTATCTGGAGTTCCTCTAACAGATTTAGTTCCAATTTAACAGATTTTAACCCAAGGAGTAACTTGAGTTTTCTAACAAACAAAAAGGTTTTATCAAATACCCATTTATCTTCTAGTTGACACTGCCTATGTGTCATCAAAGGAACAGAAGAGTAAATGGTTTTTTGTTTTTTGCATGTTTCCTTCTCTTGTGTAAATTTTTTACCTTAATTAGCTTAGTTTCAATCTCCCCATCGGAGGCTAGTTCCTGGTGTGTCAGCATGTACTTCTCACACTTAGCTAGTGCCTTTTCATTTGCAACAGACACAGTGATGGCACGGGGGACATGTGGCTGCATGACTGTCTCAGTTTGCAGGTTAGTGGCAGGCTTATGATCTACCCATCTGTCTCCCGCAGAGCGTGAGCGTCTGTGTCGCAGACGAATTGGTGGTGCGTTCTGATCGGATTGAGAGAGGAATCAAGAGACAAGCATAACCCAGAATTAATCTGAGGGTACTGTTAGAAGTGCAGCAGTTTTGGCTACTTTAGTTGGTGACGGTATGAAAACAAATGCGTGAACCTTTTCGAAAGCTATGTTACTCAAGCAATTTAAATGTTCTCTTTGTATGTAAACACAAAACCAACAAACATCTTTAAACTCCAGTTTATGTATGTATTATATATTCTACTAAAGATCTTCCCTTTCAACAAAGAGTGGAAGGCAAAGTTCTGGTAAGGCTGCTAGTCTTTCCTGCATAGGTGGTGTTTAGGACAAATAATTCATTTTTGCATTCTTGATCAAAAACCAGTATTTGTTCCTGCTATTGTGAACTAATCTGTTAGGTCCACACCTATGTTAAAAGCTTCAAAAAGATCAATAAACGTCCTAAACATATCATAGGCCTCTAAACAAAAGTGAAAATACTCCTATTAAAAAAATACACCTCTCCCCCCAGCAAAAGCTGATGGAGCTGTATAGTACATACATGCTAAAAAACATAAGGTATTTTAAGAACCTTGTGTATAAAATGATTAAAAGAATGTAAATAAAGTACTTCTGCATACTTTAAAAAATCTCAAAACATAGCTTTATGAAAAATTCACAAACATCTCATAAAGGTTCCAAGAACCAGATAAAGAATACACTATCAAATCAGTCTCTATCATGCAATATAAAACTAGATACTTCCAGTAAAATGTTATATAAATTTAGGAAAGTTAAGTTTAGCACATTCAACCTAAGGGGGGGGTGGATCACATACAGAACATAGTTAATAGTTTCTTTGTAACTTTGCAAAGTTTTTGTTTGCAAAACTGAAAGCAAATGAAACGGTCTGTCACAGGCCAAATCCTTCCAAATGGGTCAAGTGTGGACACCTAATTTAAAATATGTATCTGGAGAACTGAGGCATTTCCCCTGTACAATTATAAGAAACAAATGCACCAGTGACAAAATCATGACACCGAAACATGGGCAACAGCGTTTGCCACTCAGGATACCCAAGCCTCACAACAAGCAGGAAATGTCCCATTCTTAAAACGGCTTAATGCTGAACAAGGAAGAAAGAGGTTCTCATGACCTACCATTTAGCAAAGGTGATAGTTTTCTCAAACACATTTAGCAATAGACATTGTGAAACAAACTTTGGAAGATGACTGTCCTTACACTCTACTGTCATTTATGAAATAAACATTTAAGTTTTCTTCCTCACTGAAGTATATAAATTGAGTCCACCTGACATAATTTTTGACCAACAAACCTAGATGTGTATTCTGCTGCACTTCTAAAAAGATTTTGATTTCAAATGAAGAAGTTAAAGGATCTCTAGTAAATTCTCTTAAATATCTCTTAGCCAAATTAGATACTACGTTAATGTTGACCAGGCATAAGTAGGCCTTGAATAGTTTTCAGTCTATAAATTTGCATGAAATAAGGAGGATTTATTAGAGTTGATCAGAAAGACCAATCACCATATAATTTGCTCCCCAAAAAGGTTTAAAGCAAAATCTGCAAAGTAAAGAGCTTAAGCGACTTTAGACTTATCTATTGCCTTTAACCTTGTAATTCATCATCATCCCTTAATAATCAGGAATGCAGGCCACCTAAATGAAATATTTTCTGTACCCTAAATTATACAATAAGAAAATCTAAAGCAAATATTTACTATAAGATTAAATTATTTAGAATAAAAATTCTTAGATATATTAAAATTTTACTAAATGTAGATTCACAATATTAACTTTGTTAACTTACTCAGATTCAGAGGAAAATTTTACCTTAATCTTTAAGAAGAAAATATAAACATGAATTTGTTTAAACAACCTTGAATGAGGCAGAGCCCTTCTAAGTTGAGACAAAGCCCTTGAGATTAACAGCGATTTATTGGCCATGTAAACCTTCCTTCAGCAGTTATAAAACAACTGGCCTGGGCGCCTCAAAAAATAGTATCATGAAAATAAAAAAAGGGGGAGGATGGACTACTTTATATTAAAAAGATTAAAGAGATAATAACCACATATAATGTATTCACCTTGATAGGACCAAGGTTTGAAAAACGAACAGCCATTACTGGGACACCACTGACTTGCTCAGGTGTGATGAAGATTGTGGTTATGTATGTAGGACACAAAGTCTATGGCTTACTGTCAAAGGCTGAAGGAGAAAAATATTTACATGTCTATTATTTAAAATAAAAGTCCAGGAAAGCAGTTTTAAAAATGGAAATTAAAAAAAAGTAAAAAATCCAATTTGAGGAAGAAAAGCCAAAGAATGGAAAATGTGTTCTAAGACAGTCACTGATTTTGTGGATGCTCATCAGTTCATGCAGCTGAGGAGCACGTGTTCACTGAACACAAGGCACTTTCTGTGCCAAATGCGGCTAGGCTTTTTTCAGATGAAGAGCTAGGCCTCAGTTTCAGGGTGATTTGATCTTTCGAACTAACAGAAAAATCAGACCTTGCTTATATTAGAGCTCACCCATCATTCCGGTGAACTTTCAGAACCGAGTTATAGAAACACACAACAGTAAAATCTATTGCTACAATGCTTTAAAGTGATAACTGGCACTAACCCTGCTGCAGCGATCCTCTTCTACTCCTATCTCATTTCTGAACGAAGGAACCACCTCCCTGCCTTCATTCCAGTACATCCCTCGCCTTCTGTCTGACACGATACAAGTTTTACTTTGTCCTGGCTCCTGCTGCCTACGCCTCGCAATAGATGTGACATTGAGAGGTGTGTTGTACGGAGGAATTTTCTGCTCCCATTCCGAAATACAGGAAGCTACAGAAATGCTGCTGCAAGAGTTAGAGCGCCTATGTAGCTGTTGACTCATGAGTTGCTGGCCGTTGGAAATCTGAGCAACATAGTTACTAGAAAGCTAAAAAAATTGAAGAGAAATTAATGAGCAGGAGTTGAAAAACTGAGAAACAATTCATTGCTTTGCTATAATTTTAGCTCATGAAGACATAATTCTTTTATAACTTTTTAAGACATAATTTTTGTACTGAATTACTAATTTTACACTAAATTTGTGTTTATACTAAATTTTTTAAGTATAAATAGAAATTTGAGAAATATAATAAATTTAAAACAAAAAATTTGATTCTCATAGAAATAGTCAGCTAATCTGAACAAATCTTCTCTATGACTATGAAGTTACTACACAACTAGAGACAACTTACAGGTACAGGTGATGGAGAAACAGATCTTTGGGTAACTTTTTCACGATCCCGCTCCCGAGAGGGTCTCTCTGGCTTTTCAGCTTTGGGCTCAGTAACGATCGCCTTCAGTTGTTTCAGTTTCTCGTCTTTCACCCAGAGTTTATTTTGCATCTCCAGCTGTTTGGCTGCCACTCGACGCTCCTGAAGGTTTATGAATGGCAATAAGTAGTCTAATTCAGTTACGCCAAACCAACTGCACCGGTTCACCTGAACGGTTTATTTCCTAAAGATGATAGTTCTTCATAACGCTAATTAATTTGCTGTGACTTGTAAGGGCAGAGGAAAGAAGTAAAAGGGACTGAGTAGTGGCCGCTGTTGCCACCACCACTAAAACGCTGTGTGTGTCTCATTCAGTCGTGTCCGACTCTTCGAGACCCCACGAACTACAGCCTGCCAGGCTCCTCTGTCCATGAAATTCTCCAGGCAAGAATACTGGAGTGGGTTGCCATTCCGGATCCAGGGAATCTTCCCGATCCAGGGACTGAACCCAGATCTCCCGCATTGCAGGCAGATTCTTCACCATCTGAGCCACCAGGGACCCCAGTGCAAGCCATTCAGAATCCTGTAGTTAAGAAATCAGTCACCCACGAGATGGATACTGTAGGAATGACACTCACGCATTCTTTCTCCCACTTCATGGTTGTTTCTGTCACCATGCCTTGCAGCCTGGCTTCTAGTCTACGTTTGTCAGAAAACTGTCGCTGAAGTTTTTGATTCTGGGTTTCAAGCTCCTGTTGCAGATTGCGCTTATCTTCCTCATAGATGGTCGTTGTTTTCTCTAAAATCTCAACCTGGGAATGTAGACCATTATGGTCAACATTTGATGTGTAAACATTTCAAGTAGCTTTAAAATAATCTCTCTCTCTTTAAAATAATCTCTCTCATAATCTGCCTATGCAAGCATAGCTATGGAAAGAAGAATCATGAAGAAAACCTTTTCCTCTAAAATTTCATCTGAATGCCCATCTCTGTTCCTAGAAATGAGGACTTTTAAACAAGCTCCTCACTGAAAGATGAAATTTGATTTCATGTGAAAATTACTGTTCCCTAAAATTTTGTTTTTATAAAGGCCACTTTCAGAATGGAGAACACTGTATTGTTTGAGATTAGCTTCTGTTTAGAATGAATCATGTATCCCCTAAATTATCCTCAGTAGTAAGTCAAAAAGCAATTTATAATCAAAACTAAAACACCAGAACATTCTCATCAATTGGTAAGGTCTGTCTCAAAAAGAGTATTCTATCTACCCTTTTATTGCCATTCATTAATAGTTCCTCTGTATGGGGAATGGGATGAAGATTAGCAAATAACCAAGTGATAACTCCCAAGGAAGCAGCAGCTGCAGGTCCGTATAGTAGAACAGCTAAATCAGACCAGTGTTAAATGTCCAGCACATACATCCATTATAATCATCCCCAAACCAACCTTATATTCTAAAGTTTTGTTTTTCTTCTCCAGTCGTTCTATTTCCAGTTTCTGTCCTGAGATCACCTTTTCTTTTTCATTTAGTTTTCCTTGAATATAGTTTTCTTTATTTAAAACAGCATTGTCAAATTCTTGCAACAAAGCCTTAAAATTAATAGCTGAAACAAAAGCATGCAGGCCAAGTTTACTCCAATTCCAAAATAACTGGTGAAGTCAACTTTTATAACTGATATTTATAGAAAATGAAGCTCTTTAGCAAATACCCCTTTCAAAGTCTATAAGCAGAAAACAAGTCTGGAAGGACATCAAGAGTTTGATTCTCAAATCCACAAGAGACACTTTTGTTACGAAAAAACACTTAGGTCTTTCATTTTGCACTATAGCATAAATAATTTCTTGAGAACAAATGCAGAAACAGAAGTAACACTAGCCTTAGGGACAGTTAATTCAAGTTGAAATCCCTATGCACCATTCACTAGTCATGTGACGTGGGCAAGTTATTTGTTTCTGAGCATGTTTCTTCATTTTAAAATGGAGATTTAAGTACCATTTTTCTCACATTTTTCTTACAATGGTGATAAGAATACATACATTCAATAAGCACTTCCTATGTACCAGGATGTCATACATGCTTTTCAAACATCATCTCATTTATTCTTATATTTAACACCCTTCCTCTGAGGCAGGAACAATTATAATCCCATTTTGCAGACAGGGAAACTAGAAATAAAGGATTAAGTAATTTTCTCAAAGATACAGTTATTATGATATAATACATGCTAAATGCCTTGCATATAAATAACTAGTAGGAGCTAAGAAGTAGCTCTTGTCCCTTTCATCATGACTATTAGTGTTTAAAGAGGATAAATTCACATCCACTTTGATCTTCTGCTTTATATCCTTAGGATATAAAATGATGCTTTTGGGGGGATACTAAGTTCAGAGACAAAATAATCCTTCCTTGAAGATGCTGTCCCAACACAAAACTCCTGCAAATTTCTCATGTTAAAATAACTATAAAGAGTTTGCCCTTACACTGCTTGTTAAACTCATCAATCATCATTTGTCGTAGGTGATGTCGTCTCTCTAATGCTTCAATCAGCCTGGGAAGAGTCTGCTCGTCATTGACATCCAGAAGTTCGCAGGATGGCAGAGGTGGGAAACTTTGTAAAACCACTTCTGAAACCAGTGGTTCTGTATGGAGTTGTTTAAAAAAAAAGTCACACAGGAGAGAAAGTGTTATTCAAACAAGTTTAACACTGGTAAGAGCCCCAGTCCAATTAACAGTGTACTTTGTTGGGCTCATCATATTTCCTTAAAAATGAGATGAATTGTAAAGAAGAAAAAAATGTCAGAGTATATAATAAAAGAAATGTGATTTATACTTTGGTTCAGACTTTTTTTTGCTCTTGTTTGTTGAGGGGAAAGAAAGTGAACAGTTTTCTTAAGTGAAATAGATTTTAAAAAAGAGAGAGACAGAGACAGACTCATCAGCAGGCAGATGACACCATAGCAGCTCATACCGTCTCCAACAGGACCTGCCCGGGCCTGGTTTCTGTATCGCCTCCCCGGTGTTAAACCACATATGGCCTTGTCTGTTGGTCTTGCTACTTCAACTTCTTGGGTCACTTCTGCAAATCTCATTACTTGCTAAGATACAACATAGGGTTTGATTTTGTTTATATGTATAAGTGTTTCTAGTCTTTCTTCAGAAATTAGTAAATGAGACAGTAATATATTGGTTATTAGTTCACTTCTGTAACCAGTGGTTCTGTATCAATTTTTAAAATGTTCAAAATGTTATTTTCACATGTAAATAGTTTTGTCTATAGAAACTCAGATTTCATAAAGGCATTAAAATTACCAAGCTTTCTTCATAATCTTCGGCCTTTGGATTCACACACACAATCAGGCGTACTTTCCCTTCCCCGTCAAAATAGTTCTTGAACAGATGGGTTAACTTTGAATCTCGATATGGAACCATCTATAAATATATCCAAACCCAAATACATCAGGCAGAAACTGCACACAAACAAAGCTATACAAAATATACAAACAACCAGAGGCCGCCGCTCACCTTGTTGGTGCCGTAAGTCTGGTTCTCTCTCAGGACCTCCATGCATGTCCGCAGTGTCATAAGTGACTGGTTAATGTTACCTGGCAGAAAAATGCACACAGAAGGCATCTGAAGACACTGACGGAGTAGCCAGAGTACGGTCTGTTTGTCTGTGAAATATCTACTTCATACAACTCTCAGATGGAAATTAAAATCACAGATTTTAGTGGGCTCAGCTTAAAGAACTGTCCATATCTGACAGTGTTGCAGGAGAGTGTAAGTACCAGGATTCTTATGTAAAGACTCTCCACTGAATGTAACATTATACTTCATGACCCGCAAAGTTTCTTTCAAATCTTAAATACCATGAAAGAGTATATGAGTACAGATGTTTAATATCCTCTAAAGCATGCCCATATTTCAGGCCACAGTTGGCTCCATCCAGACATTGATGTCTCCCTTGCACCAGAAGGAGCTCCTGTTTCTACCAGTCAAGGCGTCTCAAGAGCCAACTAAATCTGTTCCCTCTATATCTAAAGAAGGTTTCTTGGGCAGCATGCTTGTTAGTCCTGGCCACTCGTTTGAATTTCTGAGTCAGGGCAAGTCTGACAGATCTATCAAGCCAACAATACAGGAGATCTCACCTGCAGAGACCCCAAAGCATTACAACACAGAAAAGTTTTTCACTTTGAAACCATGCTTTCATTCTTGGCCACCTTTCAAAATACAGAGCTCATCTGTGCCTCCGTGATAATCCATGATTCGTGCTTTCTCTTCCTTGACCCCAGCTCGCACTGTCCTTCCTCCTCTTCTTCCATGTGTTCTTCAAAACCCATATCCCCGTTAATAGACTTGCCATACCCTCAGAACGCTCACAGAATGATCCATTTCATCTCTTTCTCTAATGGCCACTTGTGATCTGGATGTTGTCCATGGGTACACTTCAGGGAGTGTGCATACATGGATGGGAAGTAAATACATCTTTTTTCTTACTAACTGCTGAAATTTAGCTGTTTCTTCAATTATGAATGTAGGCCAAACACCTATAGTAATGGTAGTAGTACTACTTGTGGTTTCTAATCAACAGAAGTCACAGATACTTTTATAACAGTTTATTGCTTATCTCAAGATACTTACATTCATTACTATTTTGAAATTATGTAGTTACAGACATGGTGTCAGGTTTAAGGCATTAATAAAGTATATAAATTACTATATGACAGAGGTGTTAAGAATACTTTTAAAAACACATTTCAGTCTAATTGGTTTCTTTTGAAATCCTGTATTTTATGTTATACATTCTAAAATATTCTGGATCATATCCACAGACTTCACCCCACCCATGATGCAAAGCCCTACAACCTTGTTTTTATTTCCCAGAAGAGTGGTGCTTCCCCTGTAGTCTTGTGAATAAAAGTTGCCTGCTTTCTAAGCCTGACATAGTAAAAGGATGGTGAGCAGCAGGAGGCCAGCAGCATTTTCCTAGTCCCTTGCTGTTGCCTTCAGACACATTCCCCTTACACGCCAGCTCCTGGGTCAGCTTCAGCATCTAACAGGAATGTCACTCTAACATGCCATCAGAGGCCCCGACCTCAAGTCCAGGAAATCTTTCTCTCTTTACCATTATAGCCACGGCCTGAACCTTGTCGCTCAGAACTCCGAAACCTCTAGAAATCTGAGGTTGTCACATATGCCCCAGCCACAAACTAGCCCCAGTATAGTTTTAACTCCCTAACCATGTCACCTCTTCCCCATCATGTCAACACTGATATGGTTTCTGTTCTTGTCTCCAAAGCATCAGAACCCTCAGGTTTCTTCTTTCCTTCCAGTCCAGCTAAACCTGCTTTCCTAAGGTTAATCCTTCTTCTTGTGATCTGGATTCTAGATGCTTTGTCTTTTTATATAGACATATATAAAGTGTGTGTGTTTTTAGTCCTGGGCCATTAAACCTGGGGCTTCCTAGGTGGCTCAGTGGTAAAGAATTTGCCTGTCAATGCAGGAGACACAAGAGATGCAGGTTCAATTCCTGGGTTGGGAAAATCCCCTGGAGTAGGAAATGGCAACTCCAGTATTCTTGCCTGGAAAATCCCATGGACAGAGGAGCCTGATGGGCTATAGTCCATCAGGCCACAGAGAATCAGACACGACTGAACACGCACGCGGAACACCTAAGCCAGGGCGCCACAGCTGCTGAGCCCATGCACTGCAACTACCGAAGCCCGTGCACTCTAGAGCCCCTGCTCCTCAACAAGAGAAGCCACCACAGTGAGAAGCCTGCACACTGCAACTGGAGAGCAGACCCCCCTCGATGCAACCAGAGAAAACCCGGGCAGCAGTGAAGACTCAGCACAGCAAAAAATAAAAAATTATTTTAAAAAGTGTGTGTTTAGTCACTTCATAACTCCAAGTCACCTGGCTATCCGCCCCAACTCTCCTTCCCAGACTCAAGGATCTACTGTCCTCGAGACCCTGCCCTCAGAATGTTCCTCTTTGTACTCCATGAATAATCTTTCCCATTGCTTCAATCATGTCTTCACTGCACAACCTAAACCTACAAACCTCAAGCCAAATCTCTCTCCTTCCATATCTCTCTACCTCTGCATCCAATTGCTAGGCACCTACACTTGAATAAATGGAATATGTTCAACACAAAACTCTTAGCTGCCCACACCTGCACCTCAAGCTACTCCTCCTCAATCAAGATTTTCTTTGGTTTATCCTCCTCTCTCCCTTCCTCTCCACATCCAGGTGGGCCTGCTTCCAAACTAGCTCTTAGTTTTGGCTGACCTTTGCCTCCAGGTGACAGGACTGCTCATATGAATTACTGCAAAAGGTTCCCAACTGCTTTTCATCTCTCTACACTTGCCTCTGATAAATTAATCTACTACACTGGGAAAATCTTTTTAAAACTGATCGTTCACTGGCTGTGTAACAGCTGAAAGATACAAGTTTTGGAAGTTCAACCAACCTGGGTTCGAACCAGGCTCTAACCTTGGGAAAATTACTTAACCTCTTCCAGTCTGACAAAATGGGTATGATCCAATCCTGGAAAGTCAGAATCAAGAAATCAAGCCCATATATAGTAGATGCTATAATAAATACTCAGCCCTTAATAACTGGTAGTCACCATTATTCCTTCAACAAGAAATTCACACTAATATGATAGTCAAGGGTCTTCATGGACTTGCCTTGCCCTCCGGCCTCAATGGTCACAGTTCACCAACCCACACCCTCCACTTCAGCTACCCTGGCCCTGCCGTGTTCTCCCAGGGGTGGTGACTTTAATTCTATCGCTCTTCTAAGAGCTGACGCCTCATCAGCTCCACGCGTTCTTCCCCAAGGCCCCATCTCACATACAGCCCCAGAATGGATGGAACAGCCCTGCTCTGTATCCCCACAGCACCTGCTGCTCACCTCCCTCACCTTCTACTAGCAATTTGCCTCTTTTGTACTAGATATGTGTTCAATTCCTGTAACAAAGTAGGTACTCCATAAATGTTATTAGCATAAATCATATCATAAATGGCTGTACTAAATGAAAAATTAAGAAAAACACAGATTTCAACTGGCTTTTGTGTTCAAAGATTTTTCCTATCTCCATAAGCCAATTTACCACTGTGAATGTTGGAGGAACTATTAAATCACTTAATTTTATGGGCCCAGTACTGGTACTCTAGCCATAGATATAACACTTTCAACAGGAATGTAACTTACTTTCTATTTAGTCACTTTTCCTCATTCTTAGCCTTCCGTGGTGGCTTAGTCAGTAAAGAATCTGCCTGCAATGCAGGAGACCACCTGCAGTGTAGGAGACGCAGGTTCGATCCCTGAATTGGAAAGATCCCCTGGAGAAGGAAATGACAACCCACTCCAGTATTCTTGCCTGGAAAATCTCATGAACAGAGGAGCCTGGAGGGCTACAGTCCATGGGGTCAACAAGAGTCAGGTGTGACTTAGCAACTAAACCACCACCTCATTCTTAAAGAAATTAGTGTGTTGTAATAGATCAACATGAAACCAGCATAACTAAAGAAAAAGCACTAGTCACTTAACTTAGCCTCTAAATTTTTAGTCAAATTGAAGACAGTTAGGCTTAAACCATCAATAAGCAGGCAATAAACTGGCACTGCAAGTTTCTGAAAGTTGTAGCAATAAGTAAATACTATGCTTTGCTCACCAGCTTCACGTAATCTGTTCCCTTCTGCTTTTGTCCGGTTAGTTCTTTCACTTCCAGCAAGATCTACCAAAGACAACTGGCTAATAGTGATTTGTTCTTTTTCCTGAAGGGAAGATAATGCCAATCTCATGAATTATAACTGGTTTACAGTGTTCTTTAAATATATTCAAGTGAAATTAAGTCTTAGGAATATAAGGTTTGCATAATACAAAAAGCATTATAAGGGGGAAGGATACATATTTTGGGGGAACAGTTTACTAAAAGCATATGATAAATATCCCCATGACATTACTTGCAGACTATGTTACACTGTAAGCTCCACAAGAACAGGAACTGTCTTTTAACCACTTCATCTCCAGCACCTTGCACAGTTCCCAGCACTCAGCAGGAGCTCAATAAATGTCTGCTAAATAGTTTAGAGCAAGACTAAATATTTGTATAATGAGATATTTAATAATCTTATAGCCTAATAATTTCATAATACTCTAATAACTTTCATAAGAAAGTCAGACACATAACTGATATAAAATATGTTATGATTCATTGTTTTTCTCTGAAGACTCATTTTGAATGTAGAAATAGCTTATTACATAGAAATTGTTTATTATGTAGAGGAGTTTATTACAGCTCGGTAAGACAGCTAGTAAATGCATAGAAACCAGAATTCAAATCCTGGTGGTCTTTAGTACCATGCTGTACCATCTACTGCCACCTGAAAACCTTCGTGATACACCACAATTTCATGGTATGTTTTGAATGGGATTACATTTTCATACCTTAAACTAACTAAATGATTTTTACATTCAGGCTCAGATGCTGTTACTAATTCATATAAGCCTTGCAGCATGACAGGCCCAGCATTAAACAGCGACCAGCAGCTGCGTGCTCCACTGGCCTGTCACCAAGAGAGAACAGTCTAGAATTGACCACTCCTGAAAAGTTTGTTGGTAACACTTTAAAACCGGGAATAATTTCTACATACAAAATGAGTCTTCAGAGAAAAACAATGATCATAACATTTTATCTCCTCTATTAGATATTTATAAAGATTTGTAAACCTTTTTCACAACAAAATTCCAGGTTCTAAGATTTAATAGCTGGTTTCCTAGAACAAGAGTTTCCCCAGTGGCTCAGATGGTAAAGAATCTGCCTACAATGTGGGAGACCCAGGTTCGATTCCTGGGTCGGGAAGATCCCCTGGAGAAGGGCATGGCAACCCACTTCAGTATTCTTGCCTAGAAAATCCCGTGGACAGAGGAGCCTGGCGGGCTACAGTCCATGAGGTCTCAAAGAGTCGGACATGAGTGACTAACACTTCCTGAAACTATACTACCTAATTAGTGAAACATTTTTTTAAAAATGTCATCACCTACACATAAGATAATTTTAGCACAATATTCAGTGTAATGAAACCTTCATGATTTAACTCTAATCCCTAAATTAAGGATTCAGAACAGGAAAAACTCTACACATTAAACCTTTACCTGTAAGACGTTGTCTCCATCTGCATCCAAGGGAGCCTGAACTAATTTAATGTTGAACACACTATGGGAACGGCTGGACTCATGATTCAAATGTGTGTTAGCAATTCGTCGCTTTTTCTGGCCTACGGTGACAGAGAAATCATTGCTTGCTTCAGTGTATATACTTTCTACCAAACTAAAAAGTATTGTCAGTAGAGAAGCAGCTTTCAGGATTATATTTATCACTTTATATATTTGTACTTCTAACTCTGCTTCTAACCTCTCCAGAAAACTTCAAAAGCCTCCTCAGTAGATTTCACTTCTACTTCCGTACATCCTGCAACGTACATGTTATGGTTCTTGTCTTCACGAAGCAGTTTAGATTGTGGAGGTCTAGGGGAAAGAAAAAAACATTAGTTTCCTAAACTATCTCAGGACTTAAGGACTAAAATGTCAGGCAACATGATATCCATTCTTACAAAGGGAATAAGCCTAAGCAAGACTCCAGAAGAATATTACACTTGGATAAGAATAAGGATATACAGTTAAGATTAGTTACATAACAGGAATCTATTTTGTTATAAAAGCTTTGCTCTAATTCGTTCCTATAAAGCACATGAAACAACACTTACTAAACAGAGATCAAAGTAGTAGTAAGCACCATCACATGCAAAGGTTAGGCATCAAAATCTAGCATTTTCTTAATTTTAAAAGATCAACAGATCAAGCTGGTTCTGTCAACAAAAAAACAAATTCAGAAGGAGTTTGGTATATACCAGGAGTGGCAATCCTTTTAAAGTGGCTGGTCAAGTTTTACTCTTAAGGTAGGATGAAGATGCGAAAGATGCTGCCTGTTTGGCCTCAGTCGTGTGAACAGTGGGGGCAGATGCAGTTACCAGCCACCATTATTCAGCCAATGGCGGATTTCTCAGGAAGGCGGGGCTTAGAGGTAGCAGCCGGCCCAGGACCAATGAAAAATCGCCTACATGCGAACATGCCACAAATGCCAACCACTAGTATAACTGCACCCTTCTCCTTAAGAAAAGAGTCAACACATCACATACACAAAATCTGTGTTCCTCATGGGTGTGCTGCAACTGTTCCACCTACCAAAGGAATAAGGCAGAAGTTACTGTTTCTGCAGCAGCCATCTCATAACAACACATTCAGTCTAGAGTATGTGACACTTACAATGAGTCAGATCTTAAAAATTCTCCTTCATTGTATTAAAAACTAAACCTCAATTCAGCTTCAAAAAAAAAAAAAAGGTTAAACACCACCCTAACAAAATGAATTCACTGCCAAATAAGCACCCTGTGAGTTCATTCAAGGTGTTACAGGAAGGTTACAAGGCATGCACTCACATTTTGTCAATCTTTATGTACATAATAAAAACAAGATAGGCTTCTTAGAAAACAGCCTCATTTGGAACAGATCAAACAGAAACTTGGTGCATGTGCAGATGTGAAAGTGATTAATGACATTAAAAAAGCCTAGGAAAACGGGTACACACAACCGACACTTTAAACAAGTAAGTAAGTAGTCTGTGGGGGTCTAGTCGCTAAGTCGTGTCCAACCCTTGCAGCTCCATGGACTGTAGGCTGCCAGGCTCCTCTGTCCATAGGATTTCCCAGGCAAGAATACTGGAATGGGTTGCTATTTCCTTCTCCAGGGGGCCTTTCCAACCCAGGGATCGAACCCAGGTCTCCTGCATTGCAGGCGGATTCTTTACCATCTGAGCCACCAGGCAAGCCTGATAATAATTAGTCTATAAAGTCTTTAATATTAAGTTAAAAACTAATTAGTCTATAAACTCTTTAATATATATATTATAATATAAAGTAGAAATACTGACACATCAGTGTAATGGTTTTTCAAATCTAGCTGTTCCTTCACTAATACCTGATTGAGTCATATACCGAAAAGTTAAATATATAATACAGGTCTTCAACATTATTTATGTCTTAAGAGGCCCTAACAAAGACAGCACTGAAGACAAGCATTTAGCTTAAGACTATGAACAAGATATTGTTATTAGACATGAGATTCCGGAGTCCACTCTGGCACAAAGGTAATTTGTAATGCCAGACTGTAACTGGCCTTCAGTCTCAGCAGGACAAGACTCAAGGAAATCTAAAGAATAATCTTTTAACTCTGGTGCAATGACAATACGGATGTCACTTCTGATTAATCAATGATGGAAAGTCTGTGACTACTAGTTGTGCAGACAGCAGCTTTAGGCTCCATTCTGTGGAGATCACCAGGACACAGATTAGAGGCTGCAAATTCCCAACATTAAGTGTTAGGTTCTTGAAAGGTAGCCCCAAGGCACATCTATAGGGACACTTCTTTATACAATTAAGATCCTTCTCAAAATGTAGCCGAGGGCCAAGAGTTTTCAAAAGTAAAGTCTTACGGGGAATATTCTCCTCAGGTACTTTAACCCACTGGTTTTCCTAATACAACTAACTAAATATCAAGTAAATAACAGAACTATTCACCACACACCAACTGCATGATATATGAGTTATATTTCATTTTGAAAACAGAAGTAAGTTTTATCCCCATTTATAGCTGAGGAAACTAAGGTCACTGATGTGAAGTGACTTCGTCAAGGTTAGTCAGCTAAAAAGGGACTCTCTCCACTACTTACTTAGGCTTTATGGGATCAAACGGCATCTCTTCCAATAGATCATATATGTAATTATTATATATTTCAATATAAGAGACAAATACACCGTAGACACTATCTTCATCAACCTCTTCTGCTTTGCAAAATTCTTGTACATTTATCATATCTGCAAACTCTGGATCTACTTGTCGTCTGAAAAAAGAAAAAAGTCTCAATCTCATCTTAAACATTTTAGTCATAAATGACCTCTATTACAAGCAAGACTGCACAGAGCAACTTTACTCATACTCATGGCTGGGCCACCAGTTCTCCCATGTCTTCCCAGATACACAGCACAGACTTTTACACCTTCTTTCACCCAGAGTGGCACCTTCTCCATACACAGTCATTCAAGGGCAGTGCATTCAAAACCAAATAGAACATCTGAGCAAACATAATTAAGAACAGCCCTCAACTTTTATCTCACTAAAGTCAACTGTCAGACCAACTTCTCCACTTCTGACCACCAGACAGGGTTCCTGTGAGGCCAGTATTACAAAACAGAATTACTTACTTGCTAGAGGGGGTCTTTGGATTGGGTGTGGCTTCTCTTTTCTGCCGTTCTAATAAAGCATCAACTTCACATTGTATATCCATACTATTCCTATCATTAGATTTAAAAACCTAAAGTGAGGGCAAAAACCAGACCATAATTTTTAGACTTTGTCATAAATAGTAAATATATTTAAGAAACAAGACAGTTTACATTTAAACATATTTAAGGTTTTAAAAGGTATTCAGTGCCTTGGTTCTTCCTTAATAATATTGTATTCACAGGTATTTTGGCACCTATATCTTTTAGTGAGAGTCATAATACAATTTAAAAAAAACACACACACTTACATATCGTTTAGCTTGAAAAGACCCTATACTGTTAAAG
Source organism: Cervus elaphus (assembly GCF_910594005.1). Lineage (NCBI taxonomy): Eukaryota > Metazoa > Chordata > Mammalia > Artiodactyla > Cervidae > Cervus > Cervus elaphus. The sequence continues at coordinate 83,827,002 of NC_057826.1, forward strand.
AGCATGTCCAAACAGCGAGGAAGCAGCCCTCCTTCCCCTGGAGAACCAGTCATAGTGTGAGTTTTTCCGCTTCCCGTCACACCATATGTAAAAAGGAGACCTACAACATAACAAGTCACAATTATATAGTAAAAGTCATAATAGGTTGTATCTTGAAAGTTCTTCACTTATAATATTTCTAATACTGCATTAGAAAACACTTAATATTAACTAGTCAATGCCTCAATAAATAAGGTAAATGCCGACAACCATAAACAGAGAAATCACAGTAAAACAGTAATAGCGGGAGCCTTTGACAGCCCACTTACATCAATGGACAGACCATCCACACAGAAAATCAATAAGGAAACACAGGCCTTATATAACACTTCATCCTGAAGAGACTTAACTGATATTTATAGAACATTCTGTCCAAAAGCAACAGAATACACATTCTTCGCCGGTGCACGTGAAACATTCTCCAGGATAGATCATATGCTGGATAACAAAATAAGTTTCAGTAAATTTAAGAAAATTGAAATCATATCAGGCCTCTTTTCTGACCACAACACTAAGAGTTAAAAATCGATCACAAGAAAAAAAACTGTCAAAAATCCCCAAACAAGTGGAGGCTAAACGATGCTACTAAACAACTGATAGATCACTGAACAAATCAGAGAAAATGAAAAAATACCTAGAGATAAATGACAACAAAAACATAATATTTAAAAACCTATAAAGAAATCAAAAAGAAAATCAACATAATAATCAAAAACCTATGTGATGCAGGAAAAGCAGTTCTAACAGGGAAGTTTATAGCAATACAGTCTTACCTCAGAAAACAAGAAAAATCTCAAACAACTTAACCTTATACCTAAAGCAACTTCGTAGCTCAGTCGGTAAAGAATCCACCTGCAGATTCTTTCTGTAGGAGAATGCAAGAGACCCAGGTTCAATTCCTGGGTCGGGAAGATCCCCTGGAAAAGGAAATGGCAACCCACTCCGGTGTTCTTGCCAGGAGAATCCCATGGATAGTGGAACCTGGCAGGCTACAGTCAGTCCATGGGGTCGCAAGTGCAGGACACAACTTAAGAGACTAAACCACCACCACCACCAAAGCAACTAGATAAAGAACAACCAAAACCCAAAGCAGGTAGAAGGAAAGAATTTATAAAGATCAGAGCAGATTTAAACAGAGATGAAGAAAACAATAGAAAGGAGCAATGAAACTAAAATCTGGTTTGCTGACCAATCACAAGTACTGAAATTGAAACTGACTGGAAAAATCCAAACAAAAAAAGTCCAGATGCCCATGGCTCCAAAGGTAAATATCATCAAACATTTAAAGAAGAGTCAATATCTATCCCTCTGAAAATATCCCAAAAAATTGCAGAGGAAGGAATAATCCCATTCTATGAGGCCATTATAATCCTGATAAAAAAGTCAAGAATACCTCAAAAAAAAAAAAATTACACAGATAAATACGCTGCTCATCTTCTGATAAACAAAGACACAGAAATCCTCAGCAAAGTACTAGTAAAGCGAACCTAACAATACATTAAAAGGATCACACACCATGATCAAGAGGGATTTATCCCAGGTATGCAACAATTTTTCAATATCTGCAGATCAGTGTGATACACTACATTAACAAACTGAAGAATAAAAGCCATATGATCATCTCAATAGGTGCAGAAATGCCTTTGAAAAAATTCAACAAGCATTTGATAAACTGTCCAGAAAGTGGGTACTAAGGGAACACAATAAAGGCCATATGTGAAAAACCTACAGCTAACGTCAACTTACTCAATGGTGAAAAGTGGAATGAATTCCCATTAAGCTCAGGAACAAGGAAAGAATATCCACTATTGCCAGTTTTATTCAACATAGTTTTGGAAGTCCTAGAAGAAGAAAGAAAAGGAATCCAAACTGGAAAAGAAGATCCAACAATCCCACTACTGGGAATATACCTAGAGAAAACTATAATTCAAAAAGATACATGCCCCTCAGTGTTCACTGCAGGACTATTTACAATAGCCAGGACATGGAAGCAACCTAAATTTCCATCAACAGAGGAAGAGATAAAGAAATTGTGGTATACATACACATGGAATATTACTCAGCCATTAACATGAATGAAATAATTCCATTTGCATAATATTGATGAACCTGTAGATTATCAGACTAAGTGGAATTAAGTCAAATTTCACATGATATTGCTTATATGCAGAATCTAAAAAAAATAAAAATGATAAATGTACCTATTTACAAAACAGAAACAAACTCACAGGCTTAGAAAACAAACTTAACGGGGTTACCAAAGGGGAGGGGTAAATTGGTAGTTTGGGATTGACATAAACACACCACTCATTTAAAACAGATCACCAACAAGGACCTACTATAGCACAGGGAACTCTAGTCAATATTATGTAATAACCTAAATGGGAAAAGAATCTGAAAAAGAACAGATACAAGTATACACAGAGGTGAACCACTTTGCTGTACACTAACATGACATTCTTAATCAACTATACTCCAATATAAAACATAAATCTTAAAAAGAGAACTGAACCAGGAAGAAATAGAAAATGTGAACAGACCAATAATAACCAAATAGATTAAATCAGTAATCATAAACCTCCCAACAGAGAAAACCCCAGGACAAGACGGCTGCACTGAAGAATTCTACCAGACATTCGAAGAAGCACTAACATCAGTCCTCTCGAGCTCTTCACAAAAATCTGAGAAGGGAACTTTCAAACTATTCTATGAGGCCACCATTAACCTGAAACCAAAGCCAGGTAATGACACCACAGGAAATGAGAACTATAGACCAATATCCCTGATGTATATAGGAACGGAAAGTCTCGACAAAGTATCAGCAAACTGAATTCAAGAACAGTTAAAAAGAATTGTACATAACAACCAAGGGGGATTTATGCTTTGAATGTAAGGATGGTTCAACATATGGAAATCAATAAATGTAAACATATTAATAAGATAAAAGATAAAAATCACATGATCATCTCAATAGACGCAGAAAAACCATTTGACAAAATACAGCATTCTTTCATGATAAAAACCTTTAGCAAATTGGGTACAGAAGAAACACACCTAAACATAATGAAGTTCATGTATAACAAATGCACAGCTAACATGCATGTTAGCTGTTGGTCTCTCTCAATGGAGAAAGACTGAAAGTTTTACTTCTAAATTCAGGAATAAGACAAAGAAGTAAAAGGCATCCAAACAGGGGAAGAATAAGTAAAACTTATTCTTTTAGTAAGTTTTTCTTATTCTTTCTATCTAGAGAAATGTAGGTGATATGATCCTATATATAGAAAATATCAATGACTCTACCAAAAAACTGTCAGAAATAATCTATGTTGTCAGTAAAGTTGCAGGATACAACATCAACATATAGAAATTAGTTGCACTTCTATATACTCAGGAGAAACATATGATAAAGAAGTAAAATTATTCCATGTGTAAGAGCATCAAAACAGTAAATCACTTAGGAATAAATTTAACAATGGAAGTAAAAGATCTGTACAACAAAAACTATGAGACTGCTGAAAGAAATAAAAGACACAACAAACAGAAAAAATATATGCTTATGGTCTGAAAGAATATTGCTAAAATGTCTATAATACTCAAAATCTACAGATTCAATACAATCCCTATCAAGACATTGATAGTATTCTTCACAGATATAGAAAAAAAAAAATCCTAGAGTTTGTATGGAACTACAAAAGACCCCAAAAGTCAAAGTAATCTTGAGGAAAAAGAACAAAGCTGGAGGTATCACATACTTCCGGACTTCAAGCTGCACTATAAAACTACAGAAATAAAAACAGCATGGTACTGGCACAAAAATAGCCACACAGACCAAGAACAGAATGAAGAGCCCAGAATTAACCCAGACCATACAGTCAACTTATATTTGACAAGGGAGCCACCCAAGAGCACCAACGTGGAAAAGATAGCTTCTTCAACAATTGGTGTTGGGAAAACTGGATAAACACGTGTAAAGCAATGAAATTGGACCCCTATCTTACACAACTCACAAAAATTTACTAAAAATGGATCAAACATAATTTACTCAAACACAAAACCTGGTACTATAAAAAAAATCCTAGAATGAAACATAGGAGAGAAGTTCCTCAACATTGGTTTTGGCAATTTTTTAAATATGACAGTAAAATCTCAAACAACAAAAGCAAAAATCAACCAATGGGACTACATAAAACTTAAAAGCTTTTGCACAGCAAAGGAACAATTAACAAAATGAGCTATCACCTCATGCAAGTTAATCATCATCAAGGCAGTCATCAAGAAGATGAGATGGGGGTACTCTTTTGCCCCCTTCTGATGCCTATGTCAGAAGCTTTCTCTATCTCCTTTATACTTTAATAAAACTTTATTACACAAAAGCTCTGAGCGATCCAGCCTCGTCTCTGGCCCCGGATTGAATTCATCTCCTCCATAGGCCAAGAATCCCGCGTCTCATCGTTCAGTAACAACCTTTCATCTTGGGGGCTCGTCCGGGATCCTTCAGGACAAGATGGGCCCGATAATCTATGTGAGCCTACTTCTGCTGACTCCAGAAATCCTGAGTCTGCCGTTTGATCCTCAAGACAATGCCTTCCTGTCCTGGGCTCACTCCTATGCTGCATTCCACAATCGGTCTAACTGCTGGGTCTGCGGAGCACTCCCCTCTTCATCAGTGGAAGGCGTTCCATGGTGGACATCTCCACTTCAAGGAAAGGACTTTCTCCAAGTCTGCAAGTAACTTCAACAATCGCATGTGATACCTCTTCTTAAACTGATGACATCTAACAACCTTAAGATGGACTGATGTAACTATGGACATAATGTGACTTTTCATTTTGATTTTAACTTGGTTTAATGACTATTTTGCCTTACGTCTGTAACTGTATAATGGGGTTTTCTAACAGTCTAAAAGCTTTTAATTTACAAATAGTTGTCCAAGCTCCTATGAGTGCCACAGCCTCCTCCAACTATTACTTAGAGCCCCTGGATCAGACATCCTCACTATGAGGATTAGGAGAATATGTTGCCTCACCAATTTAGGGACAACGCCCCTTGTCAGCTCGGAAGCAGTTATGGAATGAGAACGACGCCCCTTTTCCCTAGGCAACATAATTCTCCTAAAACAAAAGGGGGGAATGAGAGAGTCATTTCCTAGGCAGGTTGATAAGAAGTCTAAGGGTCCCCAAGGAGAGAGAGGTCTGGGATATTCAAGGAGGAAGAAAGGACAAACTTTTACTTTTTTTCCTCTACATTCCTTAGGATTATATAACAATAATGTATCCTGCCTGAGGACAGTCTTTGGATTAAACCCTCTGGCTAATTCTGTTATCTTAAAACATAAATTATGGGAGTAGGTCTGGTCTTTACAAGGATGTATCCTGCCTGAGGACAATCTTTGGATTAAACCTTCTGGCCAACTCTGTTATCTTAAAATGTAAATTATGGGAGTGGGTCTGGTGAGGTCTTTGCAGCCTCCAGACATTCTTTGGATTCATTGGAGAGTATATAACTCCATTGCTAATACTAGCAAAGGGGGTACTCTTTTGCCCCCTTCTGATGCCTATGTCAGAAGCTTTCTCTATCTCCTTTATACTTTAATAAAACTTTATTACACACAAAAAAAAAAAAAAAAAAAAAAGAAGATGAGATAACAAGTGTTTGGCAGGATGTGAAGAAAAGGGAACCCTTATGCCCTGTCAGTGGGAATGTAAATTGCTGAAGGCACTGTGGAAAACAGTATGGAAGTTCTTCAGAAAACCAAAAGCAGAACTTTTCATATGACCCAGACTTTAAAGATAAATAATACATAAGTCCATGTAGGTATCTATCTGAAGAAAATTTAAAAACTACCTTGAAAAGATATTTACACACCCCCCCCCATTCGTTTCAGAATTATTTACAATAGCCAAGACATGGAAACAGCCTAAGCGTCCACAAACCAATGGACAAAGAAAACATGTTATATGGACACAACGGAATATTATTCAGCCATAAAAAGGAATGGGCTTCCCTGGTGGCTCAGCTGGTAAAGAATCCGCCTGCAATGTGGGAGGCTTAGGTTTGATCCCTGGATTGGGAAGATACCCTGGAGAAGGGAACAGCTACCACTCCAGTATTCTGGCCTGGAGAGTTCATAGGGTTCATAGGGTTCATAGAGTTCATAGGGTTCATAGAGTTCATAGGGTTCATAGGACTGTATAGTCCATGGGGTCACAGAGAGTCAGACACGACTGAGCAATTTTCATAAGGAATAATATCTTGCCATTTGAGACAACCTGGATAAACCTTGAGCACATTATGCTAAGTAGGCTAAGTCAGACAAGTACTCTGATGGAATTTTAAAAAGCCAAACTTGTAAAAATCGAGTAAAACAGCGGTTACTTGGGAACGGTAAGTGGGAGGAGAGAAGAGATGTTAAGTTTACTACTTACAGCAAGTGTAAATAAGACCTAGAGATATAATGCACAGTACAGTGAATATAGACAACAGTACTAATATTATAATGGAGATAGAAATGGAAAAAAAAAAAAAAGAAAGAAATGGCAACCCACTCCAGTATTCTTGCCTGGGAAATCCTGGCAAGAGAAGCCTGGCAGGCTACAGCCCATAGGTTACAAAGAGTTGGACACGACTTAGTGACTAAATAACAACTGAACAAATATCCAACTTGCTAAGAGACTAGAACTTAATTATTCCAACTACTAAAAAGAAAGAATAATTATGAAATATGATAGAGGTGCTAATTATTGCTACAATGGCAATCAATATATAAATGATCTATACATTATAAGGTGCTGAAACCTTATAAATTTATACATTATCATATATTTCAATTAAAAAGATAAGTAGCTTTTTGCAATTGTAAAAAAAAAAAAAAGCACTAGAAAATACAAAAATAATCTTAAGAACATAACCTGATATTGAAAGCAACTAGAGAAAGAACAAACGGAACTCAGAGTAAAAAGAAAGAGAAATCATCAAGGTTGGAGCAGAAATAAAACAGAGATAAAGAAAACAGAAAAGAGCAATGAAACTAAAAGGTAGTTATTTGAAAAGGTATACAAAATTCACAAACCTATAGCCCCAGACTCCTCATGAAAAAAAGGGAGAGGGATCAAATCAAGAAAATTAGAATTGAAAAAGAAGACTAGAGAAATACATACAATCAGAAGAGACTACCACAATTAAGTGTTTGCCAATAAAATGGGTAACATAGAAGAAATGGACAAATTCTTAGAAAGGTATAATTCCCAAGACTAACCAGGAAAAAATAGAAAATATGAAAAGACCAATCATAAGTACTAAAATTGAAACTGTGATTAAAACCTCCAGCAAACAACTAGAACCGCATGGCCTCACAGGAAAATTCTATCACACATTTAGGGAAGTGTTAACATCTATCCTTCTGAAAGTACTCCAAAAAGTTGCAAAATCAGGAACACTCCCAAACTCATTCAACAAGGCCACCATCACCCTGATACCAAAACTAGACAAGGATACCACAAAAAAGAGAAAATTACAAATTCTTTGATGAGAAAGGACACAAAAATTCCCAAAATACTAGCAAACTGAAATCCGACAATGTATAAAAAAAGTCATACAGTATGACCAAGTTGGATTCATCCCAGGATCCCAAGTATGATTCAACATACATAAAATCAATGTGATACACCACATTAATTAAAAAAAAAGGACAAAACCCATAAGATTAGCTCAATAGATGTGGAAAAAGCATTTGACAAAATTCAATATCCATTCATGATATAAATCCTTCTGAAACTGGGTATAGAGGGAACATATCTCAATATAATAAAAGCTATTTGTGACAAACCCACAGAAAATGGTGAAAAGCTGAAAGCCTTCCCACTTAAATCTGTAATAAGACAAGGATGTCCACTCTCACCACTTCTCTTCAACATAGGATTGGAAGTGCTAGTCACATCAATCAGACAAGAAAAAGAAATAAAAGGTAATTACATTGGTCGGGAAGAGGTAAAACTGTCATTATACACAGATGACATGATAACATATATAGAAAACCCTAAAGTGGTTCTTCCACACAAAACCACTAGAACTGATAAACGAATTCAGCAAGGTAGCAGGATACAAGATTAATCTTGTATCCATACAGAAATCAGTGGCATTTCTTTACACTAACAATGCAATAGCAAAAAGTGAATGTAAATAAACAAGAAATGGAGGGACTGGGAAGCCTGGCATGCTGCAGTCCATGAGGTAGTGAAGAGTTGGACACGACTTGGCATCTGAACAACAACAAATAAACAATCCCTTTTAAACTCACACTAAAAAACATAAAATGCTTAGGAATGAATCTCACCAAGGAGGTGAAAGACTTACATGCTGAGAGCTACAAAACATTAGTAAAGGAAATTAAAAAATGATTCAAAGAAATAGAAAGATATACCCTCTGGTCTTGGATTGGAAAAATTAATTTTTCTAAAATGGCCAGACTACCCAAAGCAATCTACAGATTTAATGTGACTTCTATTAAATTACCAATGGTAGTTTTCACAAAAATGGAACAAATAATACTAAAATTAACATGAAACCAAAAGACCCAGAATTGTCAAAGCAATCCTGAGGGGAAAGAACAAAGCAAGCAACATAACTCTCCCAAACTTCAGACAATACTACAAGGCTACAATAATCAAAGCAACCGTATATTGGCACAAAAACAGATATGTGGATCAATAGAACAGAGAACCCCAAAGGAAACCCACATACCTATAGACAATTAATATTTTTTTTTTAACAACTAATCTTTGACAAAGGAAACAAGAATATACAATGGAGAAAAGACAGTGTCTTTGGCAAGTAGTGTTGGGAAAGAGGATCAGTCGGTTGAGTTCAGTCGCTCAGTCATGTCCGACTCTTTGCGACCCCATGAACCACAGCACACCAGGCCTCCCTGTCCATCACCAACTCCTGGAGTCCACCCAAGCCCATATCCATTGAGTCGGTGATGCCATACAATCATCTCATCCTCTGTCGTCCCCTTCTCCTCCTGCCCTCAATCTTTCCCAGCATCAGGGTCTTTTCAAATGAGTTGGGTCTTCACATCAGGTGGCCAAAGTATTGGAGTTTCAGCTTCAACATCAGTCCTTCGAATGAACGCCCAGGACTGATCTCCTTTAGGATGGACTGGTTGGATCTCCTTGCAGTCCAAGGGACTCTCAAAGAGGATAGCCACATGTAAACTGATGAAGGAAGAACATACCCTTACACCATACACAAAAATAAACTCAAAATGGCTTAATAATGTAAGTACTCGTAAGACACTGGTTAGGATTTGGTACTTTCACTGTGGCAGCCCAGGTTCAATCCCTGGTTGATAAACTATCCTGCATGCCACACGGAATGGCTAAAAAGCAAACAAAATAAGAGGATATCATAAAACTTCTAGAAGAGAACATAGGCAAGATGTTTTTGACATAAACAGTAACAAATGTTTTCTTGGGTTAGTCTCCCAAGGCAATAAAAATAAAAGCAAAAAGAAGCAAATGGGACCTAACCAAACTTACAAGTTTTGCACAGAAAAGGAAACCAGCAACAAAATGAAAAGACAACCAACAGACTGGGAGAAAACATTTACAAATGATGTGACCAACAAGGGATTAATCTCCAAATTACAAACCCATGCACCCTGCTTATTTAACTTATATGCAGGGTACATCACGCAACATGAGGGGCTGGATGAAGCACAAGCTGGAATCAAGATTGCAGGGAGAAATACCAATAACCTCAGATATGCAGGTGACACCACCCTTACAACAGAAAGCAAAAAGGAACTAAAGAGCCACTTGAAGGTGAAAGAGAAGAGTGAAAAAGCTGGCTTAAAACTCAATCAAAAAAACTAAGATCATGGAATCTGATCCCATCACTTCATGGCAAATAGGGAAACAATGGAAATAGTGACAGACTTTATTTTCTTCAGCTCCAAAATCACTGCCGAAGGTGGCTGCATCCATAAAATTAAGACGCTTGCTCCTTGGAAGAAAAGCTGTGACAAACCTAGACAGTGTATTAAAAAGCAGACATTACTTTGCCAACAAAAGTCCATATAGTCAAAGCTATGGTTTTTCCAGTAGTCATGTATGGATGTGAGAGTTGGACCATAAAGAAGGCTGAGTGCCAAAGAATTGATGCTTTTGAAGTGTGATGTTGGAGAAGACTCTTGAGAGTCCCTTGGACTGCAAGGAGATCCAACCAGTCCATCCTAAAGGAAATCAGTCCTAAATATTCATTGGAAGGACTGATGCTAAAATTCCAATACTTTGGCCACCTGATGCAAAGAGCCAACTCACTGGAAAAGACCCTGATGCTGGGAAAGATTGAAGGCAGGAGGAGAAAGGGACGACAGAGGATGAGATGGTTGGATGGCATCACTGACTCAATGGACATGACTCTAAGCAAGCTCTGGGAGATGGTGAAAGACAGGGAAACCTGGTGTGCTGCAGTCTGTGGGGTCACAGAGTCAGACACAACTGAGCAACTGAACAACAACAACATGCATCTCTTTTACAAAAACAATCAACCCAATCATAAAATGGACAGAAGAAGTCTCTAAATGTCTATTTAGAGACAGTTCCCCGAAGATGACATACAGATGGCCAAGAGGCACATGAAAAGATGATCAGCATCACTAGTTATTCAGTTCAGTTCAATTTAGTCGCTCAGTCGTGTCCGACTCTTTGCGACCCCATGAATCGCAGCATGCCAGGCCTCCTGTCCATCACCAACTCCTGGAGTCCACCCAAACTCATGTCCATGGAGTTGGTGACGCCATCCAGCCATCTCATCCTCTGTCATCCCCTTCTCCTCCTGCCCCCCATCCCTCCCAGCATCAGGGTCTTTTCCAATGAGTCAACTCTTCGCATGAGGTGGCCAAAGTACTGGAGTTTCAGCTTCAGCATCAGTCCTTCCAATGAACACCCAGGACTGATCTCCTTTAGGATGCACTGGTTGGATCCCCTTGCAGTCCAAGTGACTTTCAAGACTCTTCTCCAACACCATAGTTCAAAAGCATCAATTTTTCGGCGCCAAGAGCCACATGAAAAGATGATCAGCATCACTAGTTATTAGAGAAATGCAATTCAGAACTACAACAAGGTACCACCTCACACCAGTCAGAATGGCCCTCATCAAGAAGTCTACAAATAACAAATGCTGGAGAGGGCCTGGAGAAAAGAGAACCCTTCTATATTGTTGGTGGGTTTGTAAATTGGTATACCACAAAGGAGAACAGTATGAAGGTTACTTAAAAACCTAAATTAGAGCTATTACAGGAGGCAGCAATCCCACTCCTGGACATATATCTAAAGAAAACCGAGTTTTGAAAGGACACATGCACCCCAGCGTCCATGGTTTACAGTAGCCAAGACATGGAAACAACATGAATGTTCACTGACAGATGAACAGATAAAGATATGGTGCACACACTTACATACACAGAGATACTGGAATATCACCCAGCCAAAAAGAAAAGAATGAAACAATGCCATTTGCAGCAACAAGGATGGATTTAGAGATTACCATACTAAGTCAGAAAAAGACAAATAACATGGTAAAACTTATATGTGGAACTGAAATATGACACAAATCAACATATCTACAAAACAAAAACAGACTCACAGATATAGAGAATAGATTTGTGGTCTCAGAGAAAAGGGAAGGAGTAGGAGTTGGGAGTTAGTAGAGGCAAATTATTATACATAGGATGGATGAACAAGGTCCTACCATATAGCAAAAGGAAATATATTTACTATCCTGTGACAAACCATCGTTGAAAATATAAAAAAGAATATATATGTGTATAACTGAGTCACTCTGCAGTACAAAAGAAATTAACATAACATTGTAAATCAACTATATTTCATAAAAAAAAAAAAGCACTCCCAACAAACAAAAGTCCAAGACCAGACAGTTTCACAGGAGAATTCTATCAAATGTTTAGAGAATAGTTAACATCTATTCTTCTAAAACTCTTCTAAAACAACTGCAGAGAAAGGAACTCTCCCAGACTCATTCTATAAGGCCACATCATCCTGATACCAAAATCAGAGAAGAATTATCACAAAAAAGAAAATTACAGGCAAACATGACTGAGGGGTATAGATACTAAAATTCTCAACAAAATACTAGCAAAGCACAACCAACAATACATTATCAACTACAAACTGGCACTTGCCAAGAGCACTTGCCAGCAACTGAACAAGAAGCGCATTTGCCACCTGAACCCTATGTTCCTTCAGCTGCCAAGCTTCAACACCCCTTGAGGGGAATTCAGGCTGGAGAGTGAGTCACTCTGTGCTCTAGGGAAACTGGTGGAACAGGTCTTTAGATAGTTAGATATTTTTAGGAACTGATCCAAATCCTTGCCTCTCTTCATATCTAGAAAATCACTAAATCTCTTCATAGTGACATCAGCTCCTCATGACTAGCAGAAAAGCTTTTGTAAAGTAAGCACTTGATTGTTTTGAAATCCCCCTTCACCAAAATCTTACACATTGACTCTCCCCCACTACCTCTTTAAACCAGTCTCTCAGAGCTATCTGAGGTGCTGTCTCCTGGGCTGCAGTCCTCATTTTGCCCCAAATAAAACTTAACTTGCAACTCTGACGTTGTTCGTCTTTTCAGTCAACACATAAAAAGGATCTTAAACTATTATCAAGTGGGATTTATCTCAAGGATACAGCATTTTTCAGTATCTACAAATCAATCAGTGTGATACACCACATTAGCAAACTGAGGAATAAAAATCCTTTGATCATCTCAATAAATGCAGAAAATGCTTTTGCCAAAAACCTCTCCAGAAAGTGAGCATGGAGAGAACACACACCTCAACATAATAAAGGCCATATATGACAAACCTGCGGTTTATGTCCATACTCGGTGGTGAAAAGCTGAAAGCATTTCCTCTAAGATTAGGAACAAGATGAGGATGTTTACTCACCACTTTTACTTAACATAGTGTTAGAAGTCCTAGCCACAACAATCAGAGTAGAAATGAAAAAGAAGTCCAGAAGGAAAAGAAGTAAAACTGTCACTGTTAGAAGATGACATGATATTACACATAGAAAATCTTAAAGATGCTACCAGAAAACTACTACAGCTCCTCAATGAATTTGGTAAACTTGCAGGATACAAAATTAATACACAGAAATCTCTTGCATTCCTATACACTAACAATGAAAGACTAGAAAGAGAACTTAAGGAAATAATCCCATTTACTATCACATCAAAAAGAATAAACCTAGGACTGAACCTACCTAGGGAGGCAAAAGATCTGTACTCTGAAAACTATAAGACACTGAAGAAAGAAACTGAAGATGACACAAACAAATGGAAAGTTATACCCTCTTCTTGGATTGGAAGAATCAATACTGTCAAAATGAAAATACTACCCAAGGCAATCTACAGATTCAATGCAGTTTCTCTCAAATTTCCAACGGCATTTTTGATAGAACTAGAACAAAAATTTTTTTACATTTATATGGAAACACCCCACTAGTCAAAGCAATCCTTTGAAAGAAAAACAAAGTGGGAGGAATCAAGCTCCCTGACTTCAGACTACACTACAAACCTACAGAAATCAAAATGCTATAGTGCTGCTGCTGCTGCTGCTAAGTCACTTCAGCCGTGTCCAACTCTGTGTGACCCCATGGACTACAGCCCACCAGGCTCCTCCATCCACGGGATTTCCCAGGCAAGAGACTGGAGTGGGGGTGCCATTGCCTTCTCCGAAATGCTATAGTACTGGCAAAAAAAAATACAAACACACACACACACACAAAAATTATAGGTCAAAGGAACAGGAAAGAAGGCCCAGAAACACACACTTATGGTCAATTTACAACAAAGGAGGCAAGGATATACAATGGAGAAAAGAGTCTCTTCAATAAGTGGTGCTGGGAAAACTTGACAGCTACATGTAAAAAAAAAAATGAAATTAGAATATTCTCGAACACCATACACAAAAATAAACTCAAAATAGATTAAAGACCTAAATGTAAAGCTACTATAAAGCTCTTAGAGGAAAACACAGGCAGCATACACTTTGACATAAGTCACAGTGAGATAATTTTTGGACCCATCTTCAAGGGTAATAAAAATGAAAACAAAAATAAATGGGACCTAATTAAAATGTAAATCTTTTGCACAGTAGAGGAAACCATCAACAAAATGAAAAAGCAACCAACAGACTGGGAGAAAACTTTTGTAAATGATGTGACCAACAAGGGATTAATCTCCAAAATACAGTTCATGCAGTTCTACATCCAAAACAATCAAATAAAAAATGGGCAGAAGACCTAAATAGACATTTCCCCAAAGAAGATATACAGATGGCCAAGAGGCACATGAAAAGATGCTCAGCATTGCTAGTTATTAGAGAAATGCAAATCAAAACCACAATGAGATAACCCCTCACTCTGGTCAGAATAGCCATCATCAAACAGTCTACCCACAATAAATGCTAGAGAGGGTGTGGAGATAAGGGAACCCTCCTACAGTGTTGGTGGGAATGTACACTGGTACACCACTAGGAGAACAGTATGGAAATTCCTTAAAAAACTAAAAATAGAGCTACCATAAGATGCAGCAATACCACTACTGGGGCATATATTCAGAGAAAACTATGGTTTGAAAGGATACATGCACCCCAGTGTTCACTGCAGTGCTGCTTACAACAGCCAAGACATAGAAGCCACTTCAAATGTCCATCGACAGATGAATGGATAAAGGCGTGGTACATATATCAAACAGAATATTAGTCAGCCATAAAAAGAATGAAATAATGTCATTTGCAGCAACATGGATGGACCTGGAGATTATCATACTAAGTGAATAAGTGAACTAAATCAGAGAAAGACAAATGTCACATGATATCCCTTACATGTAGAATCTAAAAAAAAAATAAAATATATACCAATAAACCTATTTATAAAACAGAAACAGTCTCACAGACCTAGAAAACAAACCTAAGATTACCAAAGGGTACCAAAGGAAAGGGATAAATTGGGAGTCTGAGGCCGACATACGCACACTGCTCTATTAAAACAGAAAACCAAAAAAAAAAAAAAAAACAGAAAACCAACAAGGACCTGCTCACAGCACAGGAAACCTACTCAGCATTCTGTAATAACCTACATGGGGAGAGAATCGGAAAAGAATGGATATATGTACAACTGAATCACTTAGCTATACACCTGAAACTAACACCACACTGTAAATCAACTATACTCCAATATGACATTTTAAAAAATAAGTGAATTAAAAAATAAAATCAACGGCTCAAAAAAGCACGTTTAACACGACCCTGACAAATTAACTGGGTTCAAGGCCAAACATAAAGTAAATATGTAAGTATCAAAAAAGTTTTACCAGAAGAGAAAAAGTAAAATTCAGCAAAACTCAAGAGTCATACCATTTTTGCCATGAATGAGGTCATCTACCAAGGGATTAGCCACAACATCAAAGAGCTCCTTTTGGGTGGTATGAGTGCCAAATACTTGTTTAAATGAATACTGAGTCTGTGGAGAAGGAAAAAGTTTTAAAAAAGCACGTAAATGGAATTGCACTATATCTAGGATAGAAATACATCTGCTTAAACACATTCAGATGTTGCCTTATGAACACTTAAATCTAGACATGAAAAGAAAAAATATCAATAAACTTTAAACTTGAAACCTTTAAAAAGTCATGACATACTTAAATTATACCAATTATAAACCGGTAAATATTTATGGTTATAGTACTGAAGTATAGTATGGTTACAACTATTGAAGAGTTATATATATATATGTATACACACACACACATATATAGAAAAGTATATATGTAGAAAAGTCTTCAGTCTACTTATGCTTCATAGACTAAGGCTGATTTTGTTTTAATTAAGTGACAAAGAAGATCAAAAGGTATTATAACAATTCAGTCACAGATTTGTGAAAATCCTCAAGCATTACTTCATACACTACTTTGCTGTTGTTTTTTTTTTAAATAAAGGTGTCATTTTAAAATAGCATAACAGCAAAAAATTAAGAGTTTTGATGTATTGCTTTTTTAAAACTAGAAAATAACTGTCAATATAATCTCATCTGAGTTGTTGTTGTTTTTTTAACCACACTGCAAGGCATGCAGGACCCTAGTTCCCTGACCAGGAATGGAACCCATGCCCTCTGCAGTGGAAGGATTGAGTCTTAACCACTGGACCCCCAGGGAAATCTCTGATCTGTGTTCTTATGTGAAATAAATTTTAAATAACTGTGACCTTTAAAATGCAGTAATAAAAAAAAAAAAAAATAAATAAATAAAAATAAAGAAATAAAATAAAATGCATTAATACTTCAATTCTCAGATCTTTCAACATAACATAAAGTACAGCTATACTATCAAAAATATTACCAAACTCCAACTGGAAAATAAGATTGGAGACTGGGGTAAACAAATACATTTCAAGGTAAACTAAAATGACCTAACTGTCCAAACACTGGAATTCTATTCTATTTTTATTATTTCCTAGTTTTAGTAGGCTGTAGACATTGCAACTGTTCCTATAGGTTTCTTGAATTTCTTGCAGTTTTTGCTCCATGAACATTAATGCTGTTATTTGGTGCATGAGTATTCACTAGAATTTATTATGGATTATAGCCTTTATCACGTGGCCCCTTTTCCCTGTTTTATATCTTTTATCTTAAATTCAACCTGCTCAGATATCAATATCATAACCCTTATGAAAACTATTAGCAGTTTTGTCCCCCAAAAGGAGACTAGTATAGATTAGGACTGAAATACATCATCATCATCATCACAACAACACAGCTCACACTTAATACTAACCATATCTCAAACACTGTCTAGCATATCACATGCTTCAGCTAATTCTCACCTGTCTTTATTCCAATGCTGTGAAACAGCTTTGAAAGTGAAAGTCGCTCAGTCGTGTCCGACTCTTTGCAACCCCATGACCTAAGATTACCTTTCATGGAGATTCTATCTAATTTCTTTACATGGAGATTCACAGAATTCTCCAGGCCAAAATACTGGAGTGGGTAGCCTTTCCCTTCTCCAGGGGATCTTCCCAACCCAGGGACTGAACTCAGGTCTCCCGCATTGCGGGTGGATTCTTTACCAGCTGAGCCACAAGGGAAGCCCAAGAATACTGGAGTGGGTAGCTTATCCCTTCTCCAGCAGATCTTCCCAACCCAGGAATCAAACTGGGGTCTCCTGCATTGCAGGCAGATCCTTTACCAACTGAGCTATAAGGAAAGCCCTTTAGGAAACAGCTTTAAAGTTCGAAGGAAGAACAAAGAATCCTGGAACTGAAAGGATACACAGGATAGTGGTGATAGGTCAATCAGATGGCCTCCAAGTCCTCATGAGCAACCCAACACCCTCTTCCAAGTGAAGAAAACTGAGGCCAAGAAGGAACTTGCCCAAGCCAATGAAGCTAATTGCTGTCAAAGTCATTTCCATTCTAACATTTTTCCATTATCCAGTATTGCCTTCTGTCACAAGACACTGAGAACCTCTAATCCCCACCAAAGCTTTTGTACTATTTACACATACATGAAATTAACTCTAATAAAAGTAAATTTCAATAAGTCACTTAACTGTTTTACATTTTCAAAGTCCTACTCTTCCATGAAGCCTTCCCAAACCATTCCTTCATGCTTACTCCATATTTACTGAGTATTTGGCAAACAGGACACATAAGGTGCATATCCCCCAGAAGAGTATATTACACCTGGGGAAAGAGACCATAAACAAGTAAATAAGTCTACAGATGGTGCTAAGTGCTATTAGGGAAGTATAGAGTACAGACCAGGACAGAAGTAGGAGTGGCGCTACTTCTGATGGGGGTGGTCTGGACACACTCTCAGAGGAGGTGATTTAAGCTAAACCTGAGGATGAGGAGCCATCCTGCTAAGAGCTGAGGCAAAAGGCCTGAGGCAGGATTCCAGCTTATCCAAGCAATTCAGGATTGGATGAGTACTAACAGGGGAGGTGGAGAAATTAGATAGCAGGCAGATTAAGCAGGATTTTCCCACTTTAAAACTTTATCCTTTAGAAGGCTTTAAAAAGAAAAATGGTGGGGGGGGGGGTATAAATTAAGAGTTTGGGATTAGGAGATACAAAGTACCAAGACCCTGATGCTGGGAAAGATTGAAGGCAGGAGGAGAAGGGGGCAACAGAGGATGAGCTGGTTGGATGGCATCACTGACTGAATGGACATGAGTTTGAGCAAACCCTGGGAGATATTGGAGGACAGGGAAGCCTAGTGTGCTGCAGTCCATGGGGTCACAAAGAGTCAGACACAACTGAACAACTGAACAACAACATATATAAAATAGATAAACAACAACATCCTACTGTATAGTACAGGCAGGTGTAGTCAGTATATTATAGTAAACTACAAAGGAAAAGAATATGAAAAAGAATATGTACATATATGTACAACTGAATCACTTTGCTATATACCAGAGGCTAATACAACACTGTAACTTAACTGTACTTCATTTAAAAAAAAAAAGGAAAACAGTGAGGTCTGACTTCTGCTTTGACTGGCTGCTCTGTGGCAACAGATCAGAGCAGATTCAGAATGGAAGCAGGTGGTCCAGTTGGCTTCAGCATAGTCTTGTCAATGCCACTCAAAGTATGGTCCGCAGGCGGCCCAGTGCCCCTATGAAAGCTATCAGTCTCCTGTCCAGGGGAAGTAATTACAGAGATAGAGAGTAATTGCTCAGAACCTCTGTAGTCATTTCACATGGTTGCAACATCCCAGCATGTGATCAGTGAGCTTACTCTGAACAGATTAAAAACCAGTTCTCCTTTGTCTAACTTTGCCTAACAACTGTGTAACAGTTTCTTGTGGCAAAGCTGCATAAAAGTATCAGTCACAAAGCACTGAAAATAAAAAAGTTGCTTCTTTACCACAGACAGTTTGAGAAGCACTAGTCTCCATAATTAATAACAGACCTCAGACAAGGGTAGCAGCAGTACAGACAGAAATAAAAGGACAGTTTCAAGATATACATTGGAGTAGAACTGATAGGATCTACTGATGAACTGGATATGAGGAGGTATAAGAGAAAAGTGAAAGTTAGTCACACAGTCACATCCGACTCTTTATGATCCCATGGACTGTAGCCTGCCAGGCTCCTCTGTCCAAGGAATTCTCCAGGCAAGAGTACTGGAGTGGGTTGCCATTTCCTTCTCCAGGGGCTCTTCCCGACCCAGGGATCAAACCCAGGTCTCCTGCACTGCAGGCAGATTCTTTACCAGCTGAGCTACTAGGAAAGCCCCCAAGAGAAAGGTTTCCGGTTTGAGCAAATAGATGGTGGTGGTGCTATTTATTGACAAGTAAAAACAGGGAAGTACTGATCTAGAGGGGAAAAAGAATCAAGAGTTCTTTTGGACATGCCTATGTGGCATCCAAACAGTGGATGTTCCATTTAGACAAAAGATGTAGGCTGAAGATAAAATTTCCAAAATTATTACCATATAATCAACGTGTAAAGCTAAGGATAAAAGACAGAACATGGAAAGTTCGAGGGGGAAGACAGGACAGTGCTGCTGAGAAACAGATCATAATGAAGACAAAGATGTGTCCATCACATTACATCACCAGAGAGGCCACTGGTAGGCTTCTGACTAACAATCTCCCTGGAGTGGTGTACGTAAAAGAGTAAAGGCAAAAAAAAAAAAAGAGTAAAGGCAGCTACAAGAGTTGACAGACTGAATTAATCTTTTTTTTTCCTGCATTCCCAGAGTCCATTTCTTTAAGCACATCTCTGTCACCTATGAGCATTACTTGCTTAGCATCTGTGCTCCCAACTAAGTTGTAAGCTCCATAAAAGCAAGGAGCCTGTCTTACTCATTTTTAAAAGTCTCCTTCCACCCTCCAGCTTAGCACATGTTTACTGAACTGAACTCTGCTTAACATTTTACAAAAATAAAAACACTTCATAAGAAATCAATTCAAGTATACAACGCCTATTAAATGTTACTTCAATTCCACACATGGAACTATATATATATATAACTGCCTAGAACAATCAGATATCATTCCACATTAAACTATCCTGATGGCTCAGACGGTAAAGCGTCTGTCTACAATGAGGGAGTCCATGATTCAATCCCTGGGTTGGGAAGATGCTCTGGAGAAGGAAATGGCAACCCACTCCAATACTCTTGCCTGGAAAATCCCATGGATAGAGGAGCGTGGTAGGCTACAGTCCATGGGGTCGCAAAGACTCAGACACGACTGAGCAACTTCACTTAACGTATGCTCTAAAAAGCAATAAATATCCAGTATCAGAAATTATCATCTAAAAACAATCTTTTAATTTCAGTATACCAAAAGCGTGTTTATACAACCCAGAAATTAGACACTTTTAATATGGTTGTTAGACTGAAGTAAATAAGTCTTTCAATAAAGTGGAAACATGAATTTTGTCATATTTAAAAAATAGAAAACCAATTCAAGAAAGAACCTATCAATTAAAAGCAGTTGGTTCCAAACAGAATTACCTCCTTATAGTCTCCATTTCTGTTGAGTCTGTAACCCTCAGGAGTATGAAGCTGAACTGTTGTATTATTGATTACTTCTATGCAACACTCTTGCTCAGGAAGGCTCAGTGGGCGTACCCTACAGTACACCTGAAAATACAAGAGGGTGTTTAAAGAACAAAGGTTGACTTTTTACCTGACTTTTCCTTCATTCATTTATTCATTCATCAACCAACATTTGACATCTAAACTTAAGAGAGCTATATAAACAGCTATGGAAGCCAAAAATCTGCTACCCAACTTGCTGACTGTCAAATGCAAAACAGATATATTAGATATGAGAGAATTTTAAACGCACACAAAATGAAAACTCTAAAAATCAAGAACATATCACACAATGAAAAATATCTCAAAAGCTGTTAGGATTGTTTGGAATTGGATGTCAGTTAAAACTTGCCAGCTTAACACAATATACTAAAGTGCAAGATTCAAAACGTCATCTTCTTAATCAGTGATAGGGTTGGGAGAAAATTGTTTAGCTCTATATGCAAAGCATCTGGTTCCCACAACTCAGATAAAGAGATAACACTCCAGTGCCAATAAAGGGAAAATTAAAAAAAAAAAAAAAAAAACAGAGCAAGTCAACTTTCTTTTATTTACCATTTGCTTTTAAAAGTTCCCAAGCCTGAAACTAGTGAAGTTCATAGAGTAGTCAGGAGATAAATGAAACTGTTCTAAACCAGAGTCTATGGAACTTGATCCCCAATAGCATGGAGTTTGGGGCTTTCCTCTTGAAGTGTGCAGTAAGTTACTATATAACTGTCGTAAAGATAGGAGAGATGTTCATCCAAGCACAAAGCTTCCCCCTATCCCAGAGACTATGAAGAATATCTCCAAGATAGTTGAAGAATATTTTTTCATTATCTAGCTTTTCAAATATAAGTAGTTACAGGAAGTATGCAACTGACAACCAAAGCCTTCATTTTACTGGACTAATAAATCCTACACAGAAACAAAATTTCAAAGCTGGAACCAGCCTTAAGCAATTTAGTACAGTCCTTTTAGCTAAATGTTCTTTGATTCCACTTCCACATCTTTGTCCCTTTCAAGCATACAAAACATAAAGGGACTGAAGAAAGAATACACAAATTCACAGGCAGACCTTACCCCAACTGGGTCTTTAAGACTCGTTTGGGATCCTTTTTTCACTGGTGGTTTCCTGGGTGTCTTAGTCCTCCTGGTCATAGAAACAAAAACACTTCAGTTCAACACTAACATATAAAAACCTAACCTATAGTTCATACAGAGACAATCTTCCTAGGGGTTATAAAATTACTCTTTAGCAGTTCCAAAACACTATGCCCCAAATAATATGAATACGTACAAACTGCCTTAGTAGGAGAGTGTTTATGACATGTGTAACTTAAAAGTAATTAAAATTTGGCTTAGGAGACATTTGTGGCACCAAAAAAAGAAAGAACAGGCCCAAAATGGAGTTATCTGTGCTAAGCTCCATGTCACCAAATTGTGACTTAATACCTAACTTAGAGTTCCAACCACTCCCAGGAGCAGAATCGTAAACCAGTCAATCTGGAATTACCTGGTCAGCACTGGTAAAGTGATCTGCCTGATAGATCCCTGGTTTTTTTAATATCTACTTATAGTTCTGTATGTTAAGTGGTTTGCTTTCTTGACCAACAACTTTACAGGCATTACAAATTTGAAAACTCAACAGATAACTGAGCACACTTATCTCAAAAGGCATTTTGTAAAAGCACACAAGTTGTCCTTAGCCCATTGCCAAGGCAGACCAAGTGATTAATTTCTAAATTATAAAAATGCAGATGGAGAAATCCACCCTTTGATCAAGATTTATGTCTTTATTTTTAAAGAACAAGTGACTACTGAACTCTCAAAACTGTCATCCTTTGTTCCCAGACAAAATGTGGTCCCCAAACTGCAATTTTTTGCTCTTTTAAGTAGCGGCAGTAGAAAAAGATATTTTGGTTTATTTCACCACTTCTCAAGTATGACACTCCCCCCTCCCCCCCATTTATCTATAGACGAGATAAACATTTAACACTAAGTGAAATTATTGGCTTGGACTATATAGGTTGTTAAAATACTTTCTCAGCACTTTCCCAATGAAACAAATCAAATTCCTGTTTAAAGTGCAAAATATTATGGTAGGTTTACTTAAACTCAACATTTTTATTTTTCCCTAAAGATAAAAATTTTGACTTTAGCCTCTTAAGAAAACAAGCTGTTTTCTGCAAACGACTTGCTACATCATGATGATGATTATAAAGTCAACCTTCTTTGCACAAGTATTTCGTTACCCAGTAGCGGTCAAGGAATTAGGCTGCGGCGCAAAAGTCACCAACTTCGTGAGGAATGTGGGCGTTTGTGGCCGGGGGCGGGGCTGTCTGAGACCGAACAGCGTAAAAGTAACTAGCCTACACCCGGGGGGAGAGCTGGGGTGGTCGCGGCCCCGAGACTACCGAATTAGACTCGGAAAGGCAGGCAGTGCGCCCGGATGCCAAGGACTCTTCAGGGGCTGAGACCACCTACCCAACCCCAAACCAAGGACACAACACCAGGCCAACCCGCGAGACGACCCCCGACCCGCACTAATTGGGCAAAATACAACCCGCGGGTGCGGGCGGCCAGGGAGGGAAAGGGGAATTAGAGAAAGGATAGGAGGCGGCGGTCCCGGCCCAAACCTCCCGCCCCTCCCAACGTGGGGCCGGCCCTTCCCCGCCGAGTGTAGCCAGGGCGGGGAGCCAGGCGCCCGACTCCGGGAGGCGGGGAGCTAGACCGGGCGGACGAGGACGGGTCTTCACGCCCGTCTCCCCCTGGGCGGTCCCGGTGGGGGGGCTTCGTGGTCCCGGGCGGCACAGGGCTTGGTGCCCACTGCGCGGCCGGGGACCTGCCGCGGCGAGGGGAGACGCCGGCCCCAGTTCCGCGGCCCAGTACTCACGCTGGCTTCATGGTAGTAAGCTCCGAACTGCCCAGACGCGCGCGGAGGGGATGCCGGACTCGGTCGGGGGTTGACGAGATCGGCGGGCCTCCAGGACCGGCCGCAGGCACCGCAACTCCGCGGCTCAAGCGCGGAACTTGAGGAATCCGGGAAACGCCGCTGAGGGCCCAGGTGAGCTCGCGCCCGGCGCATTTCAAACGGGCCAATCAGCGCCCGCCCGCGGGAAGGGGCGTGGCCTCAGAAAAAGCGCCTGCTCAGTAGGATGTGGTGCGCGTCTCCTAGGCGACCGACGCAGACAGTGCACTGGCAGCCTGGTGCCTGGGCTCCAGGGCTGGAGGGGGAAGCTAGGCTCAGATATTAGGAAATAAACCCCATCCATATTCTCTGAGGACACTGAGAGTTTCTTTCCCATATCCCAGTAAGTCCAATGGAAGGGCAAGTCCAGGATTGATTCAGAGATCAGCAGTGTCATTCCGACCCAGGAATGTCCAGTCCTTGGTCTTTACCCTGGGCAGAGACAGACTCACTTTCTGGCTTCCAGATCATCGCATCATCTTGGCTTCCTTTCTCTCTCTTCTTTTTTTTTTTTTAAGTTATATTTTATTTGGCTGCACTGGGTCTTAGTTATGGCATGTGGGGTCTAGTTCCTTGACCAGGGATTGAACCCGGGCCCCCTGCATTGGGAGCGCAGATTCTTAGCCATTGGACCACCAAGGAAGTCCCCGTTTCTCTCTCTTCTTTGTCCTTCCGGGAATCTCCCTCTCTGGTTTCTCTAGCTCTTCCCGGAACCACTCTTTTCTAAGATGCACTGATTCTCACTTCGATCTTTGCCCCTAAACCAGTGACCATCAAATACACACCTATATCTTTGCTCTCATGGAATTGTAGTCCCGTTCTCCTCAACTTTCTACAGGATCAGACACCAGTAAGAATAGACATAATATCCTCAACCCATAATGTTCCACATAAAGATGGTTCCTATCTTTGCTGTTACATAGTTACAGTGGATAAACTTGGAAATTCATTTTACAGAGAAGTACTGTGTTAAAGAGTATACTTGTCATGCATAATATTCCACAGGTATTGCCAAATTGTCCTCCATAAATGTCCAAATGCATAATCCTGCAAGGCATGTATGAGAGGACCTGTTTTTCCACATTTTTCAGACAGCAAAATGTTACCAAACTTTTCTGTGGATGTTGATCTAATAGATGAAAAAAAAAATCACAAATTTAAATTTTCTTTTGTGGTAAATGAAATTGGGTGTCTGTGCCTGTATTCAACAGCCATTTGTATTTCCTGCTCTAAGAATCGTGTTCATATCCTTTGCCTCCTTGTTCTGTTGGGTTGTTAGTTTTCTTGTTGATTTGTAAAAGCTCTTCACATATTAAGGAAATTAGTCCTCATCCAAAATCTGAGCTCAAATTTTTTATAGTTCATAATTTTGCTTATGTTGCCTTGTGACAGCTTAGGGAAAATTTTAAGGTAGGCAAATTTAACAGCCTTCTCTTCTGTGGCTTCTGTTTTGTGTCACACCAGAAAAAAGCCTTTTGTACTCTAACATTTAAAAAATGTCTTTAATCTTATATTTTTCCTATTGCCTTTTTATGTTTAAGTCTTTGAACCACTGAATTTTGTTGTCAAGTGTGAGGTTGAGAAGTAAGAAGAAGTGAAGTCGCTCAGTCGTGTCCAACTCTTTGAGACCCCATGGACTGTAACCTATCAGGCTTCTCCATCCATGGGATTTTCCAGGCAAGAATACTGGAGTGGGTTGCCATTTCCTTCTCCAGGGGATCTTCCCAACCCAGGGATCGAACCTGGGTCTCCTGCACTGCAGGTAGACTCTTTACAGTCTGAAACACCAGGGAAGGCTGGTGTGAGGTTGGGATCTGCGTCATTTAGGAATTGGCCTGGGCTGCTGGCCAATTACCTCTTAATTACATGGTAGCCTGGCTTTGGCCTCAGTCTTTCCATTGGAACTCTTCTCATCAAGATCAATGTTTCATTGATGCCAAAATTATCTGATCCTTACTTTACTTGACCTCTTAACAGATTAAAAAATATTTCCTCTCTTCTCATGTCTTTGCTTTTACTCCTAGCTTTCTAGCCCCTCTTTCTCAGCCTCATTTTTTAGTTCCTTTTTCTGCCTTAAATATTGTGGCTTAAGGTTTTTCACCTGCTGTTCACTAGCTGTGCAGGCACTCCCAACCATTCCTGTGGCCTCACATACCACTCACGTTTGCTCTTCTGAGTTTCAGAGCCATATGTCCAACAGCCTGCTGAATTCACTTGGGTGCCTCACAGGCACCTCACATGGAACACCATCCTAATCTCTTCTCCTGAACCTGTTCTCCCTCAAGCATCACCATATATCCACCCACCCATCCAAGGTACCACCTTTGACTTTTGCCTCTCCTTCTATTCCAACGATCAGTCACCAAATCTTGACATTTCTATCAACTAAATAGCTTTTAAAACCCTCCTGTCTATCCCCTCGACCACTACCATCTCTTGTCTGGATGACTGAAACAGTATCCTAACAGACTTCCCTGCTGCCATCTTTCAATCCTGGTTCCATTTTGCAGCCAGCTCACCACTAATCACAGATCTGATCATGTCATTTCCCTACTTGTAGTACTACAGTAGTTCCCACTGCTGGACACCCTCAACAGGCCCTGGGGTTCTTCCTCTCCAGGCTCATCACCTATCATTTCCCCTTGCCTCCCTCCAGCCATGATGACCTTCTGTGCCCTGAACACACTGGGCTCACACAGCTTTCCCCCTGCGGCCAAGCCCTCCCTTCCTCTGACAATGCCTCCTGACCCTCAGTTCTCAGCAGATCTTCTGCCCACGGCCCTGCTCTGGATGCTGGATCCCTGCTCTCTATCCATAGTCCTCTGCACACCACCTCCAAGTCATTCCCTCTGATTTGCTTCAGAGCTCACATCCCAATTTGTGATTGCTGCTCCCTCAGTGGTAAAGAATCCCCCTGCAAATACAAGAGACGGAGGTTCAATCCCAGGGTCGGGAAGATCCCCTGGCGGAGGAAATTGCAACCTACTCCAGTATCCTTGCCTGGAGAATCCCGTGGACAGAGGAGCCTGGAGGACTGCAGTCCATAGGGTCGCAAAGAGTCAGACACAACTGAGCAACTAAACCACCACCACCAGCTTATCCCCACATCCTGACTAGATGACACAATCGTGTCCCCCGTGCCTAGCAATGAAGATGCTCCACGTGTGTTTGAAGGAATGAATGAGCCCATCCCTTCACAGAACATCCCATGGAAGACCCAATTATAATTTATCACCCCTAGCTTTTCTTCAGACCAATTTCTTCTTTCTCACTCATTTATATTCTTATCAAAGTTCACTGACAATGTTTTAATGCCAATTCATTGTCTTATTTCTCTGTTCAGAAATGGTCAAGCACTCCCCATAGCTGGTTAAAGATTTGCATTTCCCCCTAGAATTAAAGAGCCAAGCAGGGGAGGAGTTCGGGAGAGGCGGGTAGAAGAAGGCTAGAGGGTAGAACTGGGAGGCTCTTTAAAAGATCAGGTTTGGGCTTCCCTAGCGGCTCAGTGGTAAAGAATCCTCCTGGCATTGCAGGAGACATGGGTTCCCCGACCTGGGAAGATCCCACATGCTGCAGAGCAGCTAAGCCCTGTGCAACAACTCTTGAGTCTGTGCTTTAGAGCTCGGGAGCTGCAACTACTGAGCCCACACGCCCTAGAGGCTGTGCTCACCAACAAGAGAAGCCACCACAAGGAGAAGCCCATGCACCACAACTAGAGAAAGCCCAAGCGTGGCAACGAAGAGCCAGCATAGCCAAAAATAAAGATAAATAAATAAAAATTTAGAAGGTCAGGTTTATTGCAGTATACTTTACATATAATAAAATTCACCTTTTTATTTGTGCCATCTATATATTTGACATTCACCATCCTATAATGACTGGCACAGTCAAATGTATAATATTCCCATCACACCAAAAATTCCTTGTGCTGCCTCTTTGCAATCACCTTTCCCTATTCCCAGTCCTTGGCAACCACTTTTCTGATTTCTTTCCTTAGATTTCTGTCTTTTCCAGAATGTCTCTTCTTTAACTCAGCATAACCTTTTTGAGAGTCATCCATGTGTTGCATCTCTCAGGAATATTTTCCCTTTTTATTGCTGATTAGTATTCCATTGTATGACAATCTACCCATTCACTGGCTGATGAACATTTAAGCTGTTTCGACTTTTTGGCAATTATGAATGAAACTGGCATAATAATTTGTGTAAAAGTTATTTATGTAGACATAGATATTTTCATTTCTCTTGGGTGGGATTGCTGGTCCTGTGTTCAATGTAAGTTTAACTTGATAAGAAACTGCCAAACTGGACTGGGAGGGTCTTATGTAAATAACTGAAAAGGGGTTAATACTACAGAGATTTGAAACCATAATTAATCCAAGCTCCCAGCTAAACAAGTCCAGCTGTGGGGACCTAGTAACCAGTAAGCACCAGAAAATACCAAAGCCTGGAATGCTTGATGAAAGGTGTAAGGTGGAGACCAGGTGCCCCGAGCACCCAACACACAGCACACCCAAGGTTTCAGTGGCCTTGACAACATAACCTCACATCCCCAGGCCATCTGTAAAATGAATGATTGGATGTTAATGTCTTACCTACTCAAAAAACAATAAAATCAACAAACTTGGGGGAGGGTGTAACATCAATACAAAAAACACAGATGATCTGAGCAGAACCATATTTCAAATGAATAACATACTCACACAGAAAGGGAGCTATCACTTACCCAAGTTGGACTATTTAGACTACAGTATATGCCCTCAGGCTCAAGACAAAAAGAACTTGGAACACTGAATTCTAATTAGTTGGCCTTTTTGAAGACATGGATTAGCAGTTCTGAAATGACATTAAATACATTGCAGATAAGGGGAGCCAAGTTTCTCACTGTTAGAGAGTAATATAAATACCAAAAGGGGGGAAGTGAGAACTACCTAGGAATTCTTTTTACTATTTGGCAACATGTTTCTTAAGTATGAAATTATGTCCAAAAGAGGGGGGATGGTTGGACTATATCAGCGCTGCTTAAACTCTCTTATAGTATTAAAAACCACTGGGGCTTTTGATAAAAACTTCAAAACTCCAGAACCTTGCTCACCTCCAGCACGCACTCTGGGTCTTCTGCATAGGGCATCTGGGCTCTGGAAATGTGTATTTTACATCATCAAACATATTTTTTTAAGGCTGGATTAAATTATCTTTGAAGTTAGTGGTTCCACACTCTGGAGGAGGCAAAACGTAAAGTGAGATTTAGAAACCCGTTTCCTGACATGGAGAGAATGAGTATGACAGCTATTTGTTGAAGAACATTTATTACAGAGTTAACGAATTCGTACAAATACCGAGGGGCTATTGGAAAGTCCCTTGGGCAATCTCCCAGGAGGAACGTTCAGGAGAAATTTCAGAATTCAAGTCAAGTCTTGCCAATGTCTTCTGGAGTTATCTCAGGAATGAGTGGCCTGGTTTCTATCCTGCCCAAAAAGACAAACACCTTCTGGCCTTAGGGCCTTTGCACTTACAGCTCTCTAGACTTGAAATCCTTTCCCCCACCTGCTGGCAAAGTCAGCGTCTTAAAGCCCATCAAAGAAGTGAAGTGTTAGTTGCCAGGTCGTGTCCTACTCTTGCCATTCCATAGACTGTAGCCCGCCAGGCTGCTCTGCCCATGGCTTTCCCAGGCAGGAAAACTGGAGTGGGTTGCCATTCCCTTCTCCAGGGGATCTTCCCAACCAGGGATCAAACTCAGGTCTCCTGCATTGCAGGTAGATTCTATACCGTCTGAGCTACCAGGTAAGTCCTTAGTCCATTAAATTCAGTTTCAGTTCAGTTGCTCAGTCATCAGTCGTTCTTTGCGACCCCATGGACTGAAACACGCCAGGCTTCCCTGTCATCACCAACTCCCAGACCTTGCTCAGACTCATGTCCGTTGAGTTGGTGATGCCATTCAACTATCTTGTCCTCTGTTGTCCCCTTCTCCTCCTGCTTTCAATCTTTCATCAGGGTCTTTTCCAATGAGTCAGTCTTCCCATCAGGTGGCCAGAGTATTGAAGCCTGAGCTTCAGCATCAGTCCTTCCAGTGAGTATTCAGGACTCATTTCCTTTAGGATTAACTGGTTTGATCTCCTTGCAGTCCAAGGGACTCTCAAGAGTCTTCTCCAACACCACAGTTCAAAAGCATCAGTTCTTCAGTGCTCAGCTTTCTTTGAGATCCAGCTCTCACATCCATACATGACCATTGAAAAAGCCATAGCTTTGGCTATACGGACCTATGTCAGCAAAGTTATTAATATGCTGTTTAGGCTGGTCATAGCTTTTCTTCCAAGGAGCAAACACCTTTTAATTTCATGGCTGCAGCACCACCTGCAGTGATTTTAGAGCCCAAGAAAATAGTCTGTCACTGTTTCCATTGTTTCACCAGCTACTTGCCTTGAGGTGATGGGACCAGATGCCATGATCTTAGTTTTTTGACTGTTGAGTTTTAAGCCAGCTTTTCCAGTCTCCTCTTTCATTTTCATCAAGAGGCTATTTAGTTCCTCTTTGCTTTCTGCCGTAAGGGTGGTGTCATCTGCATTTCTGAGGCTAATGATATTTCTCCCGGCAATTTTGATTCCAGCTTGTGCTTCATCCAGTCCAGCACTTCACGTGATGTACTCTGCATATAAATTAAATAAGCAAGGTGACAATATATAGCCTTATCCTGCTACTGCTGCTGCTAAGTTGCTTCAGTTGTGTCCGACTCTGTGCAACCCCATAGGCAGCAGCCCACAAGGCTCCCCCGTCCTTGGGATTCTCCAGGCAAGAATACTGGAGTGGGTTGCCATTTCCTTCTCCAATGCATGAAAGTGAAGTGAAAGTTAAGTCGCTCAGTTGTGTCCGGCTCTTTGAGACCCCATGGACTGTAGCCTACCAGGCTCTTCCGTCCATGGGATTTTCCAGGCAAGAGTACTGGAATGGGTTGCCATTTCCTTCTCCAAAATAGTATATGGCAAATATCCTTTTCAGACATTATCTTTAGGCATATATTCACTTTGTAGTGGTGGATGGTTTAGTCACTAAGTCATGTCTGACTCTTGCGACCCCACGGACTGTAGTCTGCCAGGCTCCTCTGTCCATGGGGTTTTCCAGGCAAGATTACTGGAGTGGGTTGCCACTTCCTTCTCCTAGCCTTCTACTCCTTTCCCAATTTGGAACCAGTCCAGTGTTAGGACTTCCAGGACTTCCCTATAGCTCAGACAGTAAAGAATCTGCCTGCAACACAGAAGACCTGGGTTCAATCCCTGGGTTTGGAAGATCCCCTGGAGGAAGGCATGGTGACCCACTCCAGTATTCTTGCCTGGAGAATCCCATCGACAGAGGAGCCTGGTGGGCTACAATCCATGGGGTTGCAAAGAGTCGGACACAACTGAGTGACTGACTGACTAACACCAGTGTTCCATGTCTGGTTCCAACTGTTGCTTCTTGACCGGCATACAGATTTCTCAGGAGGCAGGTAAGGTGGTCTGCTATTCCCATCTCTCGAAGAATTTTCCACAGTGTTTTGTGACCCATACGGTCAAAGGCTTTAGCGTAGTCAATGAAGCAGATGTTCTCTGGAATTCTCTTGCTTTTTCTATGAGCCAACAGATGTTGGCAATTTGATCTCTGGTTCCTCTGCCTTTGCTAAATCCAGCTTGAACATCAGGAGGTTCTCGGTTTATAGACTGTTGAAGCCTAGCTTGGAAATTTTTGAGCATTACTCTGCTAGCATGTGAGATAAGTGCAATTGTGCAATAGTTTGGACATTCTTTGGCATTGCCTTTCTTTGGGAATGAAAACTGACTGTTTCCAGCCCTGGGGCCACTGCAGAGTTTTCCAAATTTGTTGGCATACTGAGTGCAGCACTTTCACAGCATCATCTTTTAGGATTTGAAATAGCTCAACTGAAATTCTATCACCTCCACTAGCCTCCACCAGCTTTGTTTGTAGTGATGCTTCCTAAGGCCCACTTGACTTCGCACTCCAGGATGTCTGGTTCTAGGTGAGTGATCACACCATCGTGGTTATCTGGGTTATGAAGATCTTTTTTGTACAGTTCTTCTGTGTATACTTGCCACCTTTTCTTATCATCTTGTGTTTCTGTTAGGTCCATACTGTTTCTATACTTTATGGTGCCCATCTTTGCATGAAATATTCACTTGGTATCTCCAATTTTCCTGAGAGATCTCTAGTCTTTCCCATTCTATTATTTTCTCTATTTCTTTGGTCATTTAGGAAGGCTTTCGTATCTCTCCTTGGAACTCTGCATTCAGATGGATGTATCTTTTCTTTTCTCCTTTGCCTTTCATTTCTCTTTCTTTTCTCAGCAATTTGTAAGGTCTCCTCAGACAACCATTGTGCCTGTTGGCATTTCTTCTTCTTGAGGACAGTTTTGATCACCGAGTCCTGTACAATGTTAGGAACCTCCATCCATAGTTCTTCAGGCACTCTAACTATCAGATCTAATCCCTTGAATCTATGTGTCTCTTCCACTGTATAATCATAAAGGATTTGATTTAGGTCATACCTGAATGGTCTAGTGCTCCATCAAGCTTCTCCTGAAATGTCGGTTTATCGGACTGGCTCTCCAATCTCGGTTGGCTCACCCCACCCCTCCCTATTCCCTCACCAGGCTTCTTTTTTTTGGCCACACCAAGTAGGAACAGGATCTTAGTTCCCGGGACCAGGGATCAAACCCCTGCAGTGGAAACGTGGAGTCTAAATCACTGGACCACCAGGGAAGTCCCCAGGCTTATTTTCCTGATGTGCTTAATCACTCAGTCGGCTCTTTGCAACCCCATGGACTGTATCCCACCAGGCTTCTCTGTCCATGGGGATTCACCAGGCAACAATACTGGAATGGGTTGCCATGCCCTCTTCCAGGGGATCTTCCCAACCCAGGGATTGAGCCCAGGTCTCCCACACTGGGTATGGATTCTTTACCATCTAAACCACCAGCACTTACCATTATCTGAATTTATCTATATCTCTTGTCCTACTGGCTGACCAGTGTATCATCTCCATGAGGGAAGGACAGTTTGGGTTTTCTTCACTTCTATATTCCCAACTCTTAGGACACTGTTTGTTTTAGATATACCAGGCACTAAATAAACATTCACTGAATGATTTCACAATCTATACATATACAGGAATCTATTTTTCATGATGAGTGAATATGTTTTCAGCATAGTAGATGAAACATAACCAAGTCAAAGGAGAAACAGGACTTTACTATAATAAATAAATTTTATTTTTCCTACCATATAGTTTAAGAAAACCAGACATTAGTATAAGCTGGAAGAACATCTCTGAGTCTGGAAATAGGTCTCTGCCTTTTCATTCATAATGGATTGTTGACTGGAAAATCAGAGGCTGACATTCAACAATATGTAACAAAGTGTTGATATACAGGGTTAACAGGTGTTTCATATATAAAGGATACCATGCCAAACCAAATTCAGGACAAAGCAGATGGGAATGAAAGGTTTCTCTGACACATCTGACAAAAGCATTCTTTTCCAGAACAGCATTCTGCCTTCCTCAGACTATCTCCTGGGAACTGAGTTCCTTCTACAAAAACACTTTGAGAAAGCTTGCTGCAGACCAAATATCTAAATCACTTTGTATTCAAAAGCCTTCTAAATATCCCACTTCTAATTCTAATCAACAAGGACCTATTCTTGTCTCTTTTTAAAATATATTTTATTTATTTTGGGCTGCACTGCATCTTTGTTGCTGCGTGCGGGCTGCTCTCCAGTTGTGATGCGCAGGCTTCTCATCGCAGTGGCTTCTCACTGTGGAGCAAGGACTCCAGGGACTCAGGCTCAGTAGTTCAGCAGTTGCAACTCCTGGGCTCTAGAGCTCAGGCACAGGCTTAATTGCTCTGAGGCATCTGGGATCTCCCTGGACCAGAGATCACACTGTGTCCCCTGCATTAGCAGTGGATTCTCAACCACTGGACCATCAGGGAAGTCTGACAAATTCATGTCTTTAGGAAAGAAGGAGAGTTCCTCTCCAAAGACTGCACAAGGAAAATTAAACTCTCCATTTGTGACTGAAGGAAGAGGCAAGTGACTAAATGGCCTCATTCAAGTATACCTGAGTTTTATCACAATGAAAATGATTGGTACATTTTAGAGTAGTGTTTCTTAAGCCAAGGGAGGGGGAAGAGGTACATCCCTTTAGGAGTGTGCCTGCTCCCCCTCTCCCCTTAGGAGACAGGGCCTTGGTGAGCAATCGCTACCAGTGGGAATATGGTATATCTACAAAGTGTACTGAGATGTTAAAAAAAAAAAAAAAATGAGAACTGCTACCTTGAAAGACAAGGCTTCCAAAGTGGCTCAGTGGTAAAGAACCCGCCTGCCAATGTAGGAGCCACAAAAGACCTGGGTTCATTCCTGGGTTGGGAAGATCCCCTGGAGAAGGAAATGGCAACGCACTCCAGTATTCTTGCCTGGAAAATTGCATGGAGAGGAGCCTGGCAGGTTACAGTCCATGGGTTGCAAAGAGCTGGACACAACTGAGCATACATATACACATTAAAAGATATCCTCCCAGTGAGGTTTTCAACTGACCCACTGCCAATCTTTTTAATTTCTGGAATGGCTTAGCAAAACTATATTCACATTAGACTTCATAACACTTAATGATAATGAATATATTTGAACACATTCTCATTCAACATTAGAAGTTTCCAAATCAGTGTACTGCAAACTGTTATAAAATTTAATTGTAACACTGTCCAAAAGTATACAATGGAACTAAGTTTACCAAATGTATAAAAACATTATGAAACACTTGGCCTCATTTTGTTGATTTAACATTTCATTTTCATCATTAAGCATGCTGAAAAAGCAATGTAACCAAAGATTAAATATTCTAAAAGTCCTTCAAATTAGTCACCTGTGATCTTTCAACTACTTCTGAGCTAAATGAAGAACCTTATGTTACTTTCTATAAACAAGAGAATTAAGAAGCCTTCATGCCTTTGGCATTACTAAAATGGAGTACGTAAACTTAGTACCTCTGTCCACCATAAAACTGAAGTTACAGTAGGATGAAATGGAAGCCCAGAACCCCTGGTAGAGTAAAATTCCAGTAATAGTGTCAACCTCTTGCCAAAAAGACAAATTTTGTCGTGCAGCTTGCAATTAATGTACCAAAAATTTACCAGCCTATATAATTTTATCAGTCTACCTTCCCCAGAGGAAGTAAACAGACAATAAAACTAATGAAATCATATTTTTTGACCACTCATATCCGATATAAATTGCTACTTGTCTTCAGAGGATTAGTTGATGAGCTACTTACAAGGTCATTCAAATGTCTGGACCAGTTAACCATAGAGGCAGTGTTCTAAGAAACTGGGGTGTTCCTGAGTCAGCAGAAGAGGGTCCTGCATTGCGATGGATGGCCCCTTAAGTCGTTAGCAAGTGCATGTCAGGGAGTGATGGGCCTCTGTTAAAAACTGTTTTGCATCAGCATTTCTGTACTCTATGAAAACACCATGAAATACTGAACTTTTAATGAGTAATGCAACAGATGAGAAAATATTCAGTGTTTTAGTACTCCACAGAGTAGAAAGCAGAAGACAGAGCCTTAGGTTGTCAGCTGCTGAAAATTAGACCAATCAAAACACAGCTGATAGGCCCTGTGCATTCTGGAGTTCGTAACACCAGCATTTCTGCAAGTTTGGCCCATCGCCCTCCTGACAATCACCTGGGGAACTTGCTCCAGTACAGACCTTCTGCAGGAAACCAACATTTTAAACTAGTAAAGCAGCATCTCCTGACTCGCCTGGAGGATCTACATTTATCACAAGCTCACCAAGTGTTTCCCTCCCTTTGGCAAAGTCTTTAGTATCCTCTGCACATGAACATTAAATTCTGCAGCACATATGAAATGCTGAAGCAACATTAAATGTATAACCTCCCCAAATAGTGTGATGTCATTGGTTAAAACGTGATAGATGAGTATAGATGACTACAACCAATTGGGATTAACTCAGTCAGTGCCCTCTGGGTAACACACTTTACCTGTGCTGCATAATACTTCACAGCATCAAACTTGCAACAAGAAAACAGAGCAAAACAGAACATATGACACCTAGCCACAGGCTGTGAACTTTTAACAAAATCCAAGTCCATAATGACTTGGGAACCTTGCATGGTGAAGCAGAATGGACTTGTGGGAATAAATGGCTCTTTCAATTCATTCCCTTCACTAGGTGGGGAAAGGAAGAAGGCCCCTCCCCAAACCAGGTTTCTTCATTCTGGAATGCCTTCCCAGTCCCCACAGCTCCCACAGACTCAATCTCTGCTTTCTCAGGTTCCCAGACTGACCTTCCCAGCTCATCCTCTTCCACTGTGGCAGGAGAGGCTTTGCTACATGAATCTCATCAGATGAAGCGTGTTCCATTTTCCAAGAGGAATACTTCAAGGGCAGTAAAGCTTAATCCAACTAATTAATAGTAAAGCTATACGGGTGGTATGCCTAATCCAACTGTTTAAATAGAATTGGAGAACACACTTTAAATAAATTAAAAGCTAAATGAAATAATGATTTGCATGAATGAGGACTGACTTGAACCCACGTCCCCCTTTTAAAATAGTACTTACAGAATCCAATGCACATCTAGAGAAATGTCCCCAGTTAAATACCTCATTGACTTGAACCCACTCAAAAATGCCAAGATATCAAGCATTATAAATATTTTAGGCCATTGTAAACTGGGACCGTGCCACTGCTTGTGGTAGTTAGGATGTTGTAGCTTAATGCTGACGTTTGGTACGAAAAGCTTATGGTGTGAATCAGGTTTCCTTTTTATGTAATTCCGGCTCCGGAATCCGATACAGGGCAGCTGAGAAATAAACTATGTTGCTGAGGCTGAAGATGAGGCATAGAAGTATGGCTCCGGCTATCTGGGCGAACAACAGGGGCCTGCAGTGGGCCAGGAGCCACTCCTTCCTCAGAGTCTTGTCCAGAAGGATGGCTTCCATCTGCATGTGCGTGGCCAGGATCACACACACATGAAACAGCTGGTGACTGTGACCTAAAGCAAATACACAAAAGGCCACCAAAATCAGCGATGAGAAAGGAATGGATACTGACAACACCCTATGGCTTGTGTGCTAAAAACACTCTGTGGCATAAAAGAAGCTAGATACAAGATACCTACTGTCTGGGAAAGGCAAATCCATAGAGACAGAAAATAGACTAGTTGTTGTTTTGGGTAGGGGGTAGGAGTTGGAATTAACAGTACATGGGTCGGAAGGATCTTACTGGAGTGACGAAAATGTTCTAAAACTCATATACGGTGATGGTTACACAATGTGGTAAATTTGCTTAAAAAAAAAAAAAGATTGAATTGTACATTTGAAATTAGGGTGTTATGTTATGTATAACGCACGCGCTCAGTCGCTCAGTTGTGTCTGACTCTTTGCGACCCCATGGACTGCAGTCTGCCAGGCTCCTCTGTCCATGGAATTTTCCAGGCAAAAATAATGGAGTGGGTTTCCATGTCCTCCTCCAGGGGATCTTCCCAACTTAGGGATCAAACCCATGACTCTTGTGTCTCCTGCATTGGCAGGTGGATTCTTTACCACTAGCACCACCTGGGAAGCCCATATGTGATATATACTTTCAAGGTTTTATTTTTTAAATATCTTTTTTTTTTAAATATCTTATGAGAAAAATAAAAAGGCCATCAGAGAAAACCAAATCCATTTTCAAAACAACTTATCCACCAGTCCTGTTTTTCACGAGAAAGTTCTGAAGTTTACCTCTTGAGAGCTATTACCAGTCAAATCTGATTCTGACTTCAATACCAAAGGGGAAGCCAGCCAGACTTCCTGTTGGCCACTTATGAGATGCTCCTCTCCCTACTGCTGGTTAATCCCAGACACAATGAGGGGCTCTTCCTCTCTGATACCGCACAGGACCCCGGTCAGCACGTACGCATCCCCAGAGGGTGGGAGCCCAGTGGAAGGAGGCTGCAGTACGCAGGGGATACTGACTTGGTAGCTGGTGAGAAAAGGAGTCCACTGCCCAGGGCTGGGGATTGCCTCGGGGGACAGTCCACAGAAACCAGGAGTAAGATGAGAAGACCACATGTTTCATGGGCTGAATTGTACCTCCCCCTCCCAAATTCACATGTTGAAAGTCTTAACTCCCAGTACCTGAGAATGTGACCGTATCTGGAGATAGGGTTTTTAAAAGACAATTAAGTTAAAACTAGGTCACTAGCATGGGACCCACTCTGGTATATTTATAAGAAGAGGAGATTAGGATGTACAAGTACACAGAGGAGAAATCAGGTGAAAAGAAATGGAGATGGCCCCTAGCAAGCCAAGGAGAGAGGACTTGGAAGAAACCAACCCTGCCAACCCTTGATCTTGGGCTTCTAACCTCTGGATTATGAGAAAATAAACTTCTGTTGTATCAGCCATGCAGTCTGCGGTTCTTTGTTATGGCAGCACTAGCAAACTAATACAAGAGTTAAATAAGGACCCTCCTTCAGTTAAAAAGAAAAAAAAGAATTCAGTGTTGTACCCCCAGGATTTATCCTATAGTAAGTATTCAATAAATGTGTCCATGGAAGGGACCAGGCTGGCCATCTGCCCTAATGAGCAAGAGCCAAGTCGGGAATGAAGATGCAGGAAAGTTGAATGAGTGACCAACGACTTCCTTAGGGCAAGGAGCTGCCAGCAGCCCAGCTGCATCCTCCAGGGAGATACTGTGCCTGGAAGGGCCACCCCTCCCTCACTCAAGCCATACCACTGGGCTGTGTACAATTTCCAAATCTGTGTGTTTTGCAGCAGAAGTGGTTCCTTATCCAGCTGAAAACCATACTATCCAAGGACACAGGGCCAAGCAGTAGGAAGTGACCAGCTGCGCTCACCAAATGAGGCACCAACCCGTCTTCATTAGGGCAGGAGACAAAAAGACGGAAGAGCCAAGAGCACTGGACAGATGTGAAAGGGGCCTGCAGCGGGAAAAGTGATGTCAACACTCCCGTCTGGCAGGAATAGGGAGGAGCTTCCTGTGGGCATTGGGAAGGAAGCTCAAAATCTGGCTGACTCTGTTATTTAAGGACAGAGATCTTTCCAAAGCCCTTGTTTAAGATGTTGTCGTTATCTGCCATCTCTGCCATATCCTCCCAGTGGAGTGTCTTTCTGCTCTAGGCCCAAAAGGACAGGATAGAGGTGAGCAAATAAAATGTTATTAAGAAGCCAGAGTCGGCAAAATAAGGCCCAGTGTCTATTTGTTTTTCCTGCCGACCCCAGACTTTGTACATGATCAGCTCTATTTCTTCCGGCTGGGCTGGGGCTAGGGAGGTGGACATGCTGGGCAGGCTCCTTGGGCAGGTTCCAATCCCCTGGCCCTCACATCTCCCTCCTTTTTTGAAATCTGCCCTCTAACCACTTTGCTCATTGTGATCCCTTCTGGCA
This sequence comes from Cervus elaphus, assembly GCF_910594005.1. Taxonomy (NCBI): domain Eukaryota; kingdom Metazoa; phylum Chordata; class Mammalia; order Artiodactyla; family Cervidae; genus Cervus; species Cervus elaphus. Next base: position 83,866,079 of record NC_057826.1, read on the forward strand.
GAGGAGAAGGAATAAAGGAGATGAAACTCTTGTCAAAGCAAAATGTGGCCACGTTTCTTGGGTAGAAGATGGAAACTCATGGACAAAATGGGCCTGGGGAGAACCGAGGTTCCTGCTCGCCACCTGGGGGTGAGGACTTAGATCTCCAAGGTGGCTTATCCAAGGAGCTCTCACCCCAGGAGCCCTCAGCCTCACCAGAAATGGGCAAGGGTCCCTCCTCCAGCCAGTCCCAGAGCCAGGGTGGAGGAGACATGTTCCACAGCGCTACCCACGTCCCTCGACAGAGAGGAAGGAACTCTGCCAGCAGGTATAAACCCCTGTAACTCTGACGCCTCCTCTTCACCACATGGCTTCTCTGGCTTGAGCATGTTCAGGCTCACCTGGAGAATCACTCGGCTTCTGAGAGAGTGCTGGGCCCACCCCAGCGGGATGTCTCGGGGGGTGGGGGCTGAGATCCACATGTTCCCAGGTGAGGCTGAGACTACTCATCCAGGCTGGGAACTGCTGAGGCTGGGAAGCACTGCTCTACCACGATTCCTGGCACCATCACACCCGCCTGAGTGAGACACTCTTTCCTCTCCTTGGCACTGCCCCCCGCCGGCTGATACCCTCAGAGCCTTCTGTACCCCGTCTTTCCTCTTCCTCTTTACAGCTGCCTTCCATGGTCACTTAATAATGGGATTTCCCATTCCAGGTAATAATAGGACTCTCCTGTCCCCATACCCGCCAGAAATGCTTTAGAACCCTAGACCCACCTTCTCTCCATCCCCCACCACCCTCCCTGGGCATCCACAGTCTGTGTACATCCTGACCTCTGTCTCCTGGCAATTTCGCTCACCGTGGCCTGGGCCTGGAGAACTTCCTGAGGCTTTGCTTCTCACCCTGCCCCCGCCTCCCCTTGGCAACTACACGCGCTCGTGTCAGGGGTGGGAACGCCCCCTGGGCAGCGGGGCCCCCACGCGCTCACCGATGTAGTCGAAGCGTCCAGGGGCCAGGCGCTCTGGCAGATGCGCGGAGTAGAAGAAAGAGGCCAGGAGGGTCATGGCCACGTGCTTCTGGTGGTACAACGTGGCCTCGTTCTCCGCACTTTCCCCGGGGAACAGGAACACCTGCAGGTATTTGAAGACACATCAAGCCTTCAAACGGATAACCTACAAGGACCGACGGTATAGCACAGGGAACTCTGCTCAACATACTGTGATAACCTAAACGGGAAAAGAATTTGCAAAAGAATAGATACCTGTTTATCACTGAATCACTTTACTGGATGCCTGAAACTAACACAACGTTGCAAATCAACTATACTCCAAGGTAAAATGAAAAGCTTAAAGAAAGAAAGAAACATCAGGTCTCGAGAGGAGGTCTGTAGACCTCCCCACGCACATGAGTGGACTCTGCGCCAAGGCCATTCCCTCCCGGCATCTGTGCTTGGAAAGGGACCTCACAGGGCCTGTGTGAGCAGGCTTCCTGTTCTGGGTGTGAGCAACTGAGACCTAAGGTAAGTGTATTTTAACCTCCTGCATGCTCATGAGAGCCTTTGGGTTATTTAGTTACAAAATATGAAGAAAGGAAGGAAGGAAAGGAAAACAACAGAAGTGAAGAGAAAAGGAAAGGAAAAAAAAAAAATCTTGCTAGATATATCACTACCCTGCCCCACCCCCACCCCCGGGGCTAAAATGTAAGTATAGTTAAAAAATGGCCCATTTCACACTTGAACTCACTTTTAACCAGCACATGCCTTGAATTGATGCTCTTAATTAAGGTTTTAAGGCCTAGGAATTCCTGCAAGGCCTTCTGAGTCATCAAAAACTATTCATTACAGACATTATCCTGGTTTGGAGTTTGGTATGGTTTTGTACGATTATTAAAAATAGCGGCAGCCACCACCTACGGAAGGCACTAGGCCAGGCCTTCTATGTGCATCATTTCATCGAGCCTCAGCAGTGACCACAGGGCAGACTCCATTTCCCCCATTTTGCAGATGAGAGTATTGGGCTGGAAGGTGACTTGCCAACCACTAATGAGTAAAGTCAGGCTGATTTGCAGAGCCTGTGGGCTCAGCCACAGCACCGTTCAGGGTCAGACCTCTCCTCCCCCACTGCCCAGCGTCTGATGCGGCCGAGTGCCAGGAGCATCCAGCACTCATCCTAACGCAAGCTTGTGCTGTCTGCTCTGGTGGCCTGTGGGGCTGGCTGGTTCTCCCTGCGCTGGTTTCCTGGGTGTGGTCTGTGTCCTCGAGGAAGGATTCAAGGGAGTGGGCTGCATCCCCCTCTCTGGGTCTCCCCAGACCCACACGGGCTGAGCACAGAGCACAGCCTCAGTGCCTCAGCTGGTGGAGCCAGCCCGACCCCTCTCCTTCGGCCCTGGGCGCTGCCATCCTGGCCTCAGGCATCAGACTCTTACACTGCCTCCACCCACGGGGCCTGGGCCCGGAACTGCTGAGCCCATCAGGTCTGCTTATTTGATGACCCCTCCTCTACCCGCCTGTGAAGGAGGGGGTGTCAGCCTCATTTAAAGATCAGGAAACTGAGGCTCAGAGAGGTTATGTTCATTGCTTAATGTCACACAGCCAGTGAGCAGTGGGGCTGGGATTTGAACGCATGGCCATCTGGGAGGACGTGAACTTTCCCTCTTCTTGTTTTCCCTCCTACACCCTCTTCCTTTGTGTTCTCCATCTAATTCCCATCCATCCTTTAAGACCTTCAATCATACGCTTTCCTTCACCCCTACTTCTGTGTTAATTGATGATAATATATAATAATGCATTTATGGGACTCTCACCACCAGTTAGCACTGTACACATTATCTCATGTAATCCTCCCCATAGCCTGACACAAGGAGGTGTTACTACCAGGCCATTTTACAGATGAGGGAGGTCAAGACACAGAGATAGTAGAAAACTTTCCCGAAGTCTTGCAGGGAGTGAATATTAGAGATTTGCCTCCAGAGCCCACTCTCCTGCTCACTCTACTAAACCCCAGGGCTGCCTCCCCTGCCCAGCCCTCCGAGATTGCTCCTGAGCCTCCAGGTAGCCCTGGCCACTGATGCATCTCCTAGAGCCACCTACCTAGCGCCCCTGGTAGGTGGCGGCAGCCTGTGTCCGTCAGGGCCTCTGTGTTCATGCCGTCTAACTAGTCTGCGAGAGCCATTAAGGGGTTCTATTCCCACGTGTTCTACTGTGACCAGGACAGCGTCTGACCCCCAGAGCTCAGGACACAATTGATTCCCGGGTGTTGCCAACAGACAGAGAGGGGTCAGAGCAGGGCCCTTACCCTGAATAAGATGGGAAGGGAGTCCCAGGTGTAGGGAAAAGCAAAGGCCAGGACACGAAGCATCTTGCAGAGCCCGGGCTTCTGTATCTCAAAAAACCTAAATCAGGAAAGGAAACGGGGGAGAAATGAGAATGAAAAGGAGTTTCAGTCAATAACACACACACTAAAAATAACCAAGGCCGAGTAACCCACAGAAACAACCACTTGTGCACAAACTCCTCCCTTGGCCAGCAGCTTCTCCACCAGCCCTCTCCACTTCTCCCCCACCCCCCGGGGGAAGGGCTCCATCTCAGATGTGAAAAGAGTTTGGAGGCATCATCTCCCGGCACCATAAGAAGCAACGGTATCCAAAATCAGGGAGGAGGCATGGAGCAAGGCCTTCGAAGGCCAAGTTATCTAACTGCCGAAAAGAACCTCCAAAGGTCAAACCAGCAGCCACTAGGAGTGGGAGACTGTGGGGCGTGGGCGGGCCCAAACGCACAGGCGCCTGGGGCCAGCACCTCTGCGAAGGGTGAGATGCTTAACTAGTCAGAGTCGCCGGGTGATCACCCTGCAAAAGCCCTGGGTACAATTAGGTGTTTAATTACAAGAGATTTCTGGAATATTTAATAACACACAGGAATACCAGGCTGGGAAAACTGAGTAAGCATGGTCCTTCCTTCTCTTTTTTTTCCTTCCTTCTCTCTTTCATCACCACCCCCACCTGCCTCTGGTTCAAAGACAGAGGAAGCCAGCATTAAAATGAGGGGTGCGGAAGTTGCCAAGACAGGTAGGTCCTTTGGGATGGAACACCATGGGGCCTCAGCTGGCTTAGGCCCAGCCTGTGGAGTGGGCAGCAGCTGAGGGTGCGGGGAGATGGGCAGCACAGATGGCAGGCTAGACACTGGGCAGGGGGCAAGGGAGTTGGAGGAGAGGCTCCGCACAAAACCACAGCCCTGAAGTGGGGCTCAGGCAAGGGAGAGCTCACACTCCCAGGCTGGGCCCGGTGGCAGGGCAGGCACCCGCTTCAGTACCACATCGTACTGGGGGGCTGGGTTCTCCCTTGGTACCCACAGGACTGTGAGGCCAGAGCCTCCCCCTGCAAAGGTGATCTGCAGAGCCAGGATGTTGAGGCTTGTAGGGTGGCTGTTATGGGGCCGCCTGTAAGAGGACAGGGGCGCTGGGGCCCTCCAGCCCTTCTCGATAGCCCTGCCCCTCACCACACTCTCCGGTGGGGATCGGGTCTGCTCCTCACCTCTGTACCCCAGGTGCCCTGTCCCAGCCCACTCGCCCACCCTTTCTCCACCAAACAGGGTCTGCTGCTCCCCCAGCCCAGGTCCATCCCTTCCAGCAGGATCTTCATATCCTCTATGAGCCAGTGCAGTCACCTTACTATGAGCTCCACTGTGCCCACCTCCTCTGGCATAGAATACAGCAGAGACACCCCCATCTGCCTCCAGGGTGGTCAGGGAAGCCTCCTCAAGGGTGGGGCTGGGTCTGCTCAGCTCTCCAACCCCAGCATCCGGCTCAGTAGTGTGCCTGAGGATGTGGACATCTGCTCGGCAGCCCAGCCTGGGGACCCCTGTTCACCATGGGCCCCAAGAAGCCCCATAACCTCCAGAGATGAGCTTCAACTTCACTCAAGCCCATGGGCATGTCCCTTCTTCTTTTCTGACCCTGTGGACACTAGGTAGAGAAGGAAGAGAAGCTCAAGGAGGAGGAGGAGAAATAAGGGACCTCAACTCATCATCCCCCAGAACAGAACCCCAGCCTTGGAGGAAACCACAAACCCTGGGATTGGCGAGGCTGCACAGGGTCACGATCTGGCAACAGTGTTTGTCTTGGACACCCTGAGTCTGGTCCAGTCCCTGACTTTTGTGACCATCTCAGCCAGCACGTGATGTAACCCTCGTGTGCCCCAGAATCCTCGTGTACCACAGGGATGACTACAGAATCCCTTAAGGGCTTGTTGCAAGGGTTTATCAAATGATGCTCACTAGGAGCTCACAGCTGTGCAGAGCACAGAGTAACACTCATGAAATAGCAGCATTTGTGTGTGTGTGTGTTGTAGAAGCCATCCTCTCCCTCTCCCCATCTTGTAGCCACGTGGTACCAGAAAACAGAACAGGAGAGAACAGACCAGCTCTGGGTAATTTGCCTAAAATCAGCTGGGCTAATAGGAGGCAAAGCGAGGATTTACACCCAGGCCATCTGGTCGGCTTCCCACTCTGTCCCCTTGGGCAGGTCTCAGACCACTCCCCAGTCTCTGCTCTTACGGACACCCCTCTGCCCCAGGAGGCGAATGGAACACACTTCCACTGCTCCAAGAGTCAGAGCCCATCTTTCGTAGGGCCTTCTCAGTCTACGCTGGCCGACCCTGCCCGACCACGCAAGCCTGCTCCCTCCCTCCCCATGCTCTGCCACCGCCTATCACCTCTGGGTGCAAAGAGACTTGCTCTTAAAGCACGCTCTCTCTGCGGCCACTTACACAGGAAGAAAGCTGGCTGTGGTTGGTGAGGGCCATCCCCCAAAACATGGATTTCCTGCGACTTGAGACATGGCGCCCGGCCTGATAAAGTACTTCCCCAAGGGCAAACGAACCAGCCTCTCCAGCTGCCAAGCCGAGTCTACAGAGGGAAAAAGGAGAAAAAGCAGAACAGAAGAGAGCAGCAGAGAACAAGAGGCAGAAGGGCCAGCAGCCACAAAGACGGTGGGCCGCCCACCACCAAAGTGCAATTCCACGTCAGGCCACAGGGTGTCGCCACAGCCAGAGACTCCGAGAGGGAGGAGCAGGAGCCAAGGCATTCTCCAAAGCGCACCACGCCCCCGAGTCTCCAAAGCCTCGCCTGGTTCGGCAATGCTGGTCCCCCAAGGCTGGGAGTCAGGGAGTCAGGCCTCCTCTGCCTAGAATCAGGTGGGCAGGAAACTCTGGATTTCGGGAGAAGCCTCCACCAAGAAAGCGCGGATACAATACCAGTCTACTCTAAAACCCGATAAATCCTGTTGCAACAAAGCTGGACAGACGTACGAGTGAATTCCAGAACCATGCTTGAAACAAGTGGGCCTTTGGAAACATCATTCTATTGCTGTGTGTGTGTGTGTGTGTGTGTGTGTGTGTGTTTGTGCGCGCGCGCGCAGTGGGGGCGGGGGGTGGTATTATGGCTGTTTTGTTGTTGTGTGGATGACGTAACAGGAATGTGGACATTTCCACGTGCTGACCCTTGGCCCCAGCAGCAGTCTATCATCTGGCTGAGCCCTCTGACCTCCGGATGTGTCTGGGAAGCACTGTCTGCTAAGCCTCCCGTCTCCGGCTCTGACCTCCAAACCCTTCCAGGCCTGCCCCATGCCGCTCTGAGCTGCCGCAGCACCACTGCCAGGGCACGGCTCTCACGGCACAGCTCACATTCCACCAGGGACCAAAACCCATCTCTCCCTCACGGCACTGACGACAAGGTGTTCCACAGAGCGCGCATGTGTCTAAAAATCCAACTGCGGGATGCTCTGGTTGGATGAACGAAAAAGTACCCACAGCGACTTGTGGTGTACAGCAAACACGTGTAACTACCATTCCTGAGCAGGTGGTGATGCTTCCTGGGCTTGCAGGTGGGTCAGTAGGTATGAGCAGGCAGGGTCTCTGTCACACCTACCTAGCTCCAAGAGCCACAGAGAGGTCATATGTTCTGTCATTTCCCCTGTAAACACTACAGAACAAGAAGGCAGTTTTCTGGAATGTGTTCCTTTAAACTAAATTCCATGATTGTTGTTTAGTTGCTAAGTCATGTCCGACGCTATGCGCCCCCATGGACTGTAGCCTGCCAGGCCCCTCTGACCATGGGATTCTCCAGACAAGGATACTGGAGTGGGCTGTTATTCCCTTCTCCAGGGGATTTTCCTGACCCAGGGATCACACCTGCATCTCCTGCATTTTAAATGGATTCTTTACCACTGAGCCACCTGGGAAGCTCCCAGCTCTACGCAGAATTTACCTAAAGGACATGTATTGTGTGGGAATAAAGGCCATTCGGACCACACTACTCTGGGAAGCATGTGGATAACTAAAGCACAGCTCATGAGTTCCACCGTCTCCTTTTGTGCTCAGGAAAAGAGGTGGTTCTTGGACTCCTAGCCATACCGCAGACTGATGCAGCAGGAGGGAGAGGCAGGGGTGGGCCTAGAGGATGCAGGAGAGAAGGCAAGGAGAGAAACCTTGGAAAAGTCACTGAAGCTGGCATCATAGACGCCGAAACAGAAGGAACCCAGGGAACTTTGTCTCAGGTGCCCCTGCTTAAGGGCCATGATTGGCCCAAGGCCACACAGCAAGTCTGTGAAGCTGGGACTCCAGACAGCCCACGCCTGCTTCCATGGCTTCCCCTGCAGTTAATCAGGGCCAAGTCTCTCCCCAAACATGCATGAGCCCTCCTCCTCAGACACCGAAGACAGAGACAGAGAATGAAAACAAAGGGGGCAGGTCTTGTAAGAGCAGGATCCACCAGCACACGGGAAGGAGCGAGGACAAGACGCGAAGGAAGCTGGACGGGCCCCCGGGGGGACGGCCCACTCTACCCTTGGCTCCAAGCATGTGGCACTTGCTTCTTTCCCCCTTCCTGTTCCCCGAGCCCCCACTGAGTCCCACAGGGCACAGTCGCTGAGCCCCCAGAACTGCTTCCTAGGAAGTTTACTGTCCTTCCTGAGCCTAAGGCCAGTCCTCTGGAGGACACACGAGGAGCCTCCGATCCCCCACCTCTGGATCGCTCTTCCAGCCTCTATCCCCCTCCCCTGCCAGCTGCACAGGCTCTGGCAACTCTGAAGCTCCTTGCTGTCTCCCAGTGCTGGCCCATCCTCGCCAGGCCCTCACCCTTGTTCAGGCTCTTGGCTCTGTCCAAAACGCCCTTCCCTCTTCTCCAGCTAAAGTGTTCAACCTTCCTCAATGCTCGATTCTCAGGCTGCTTCACAGAACCCTGGCTATCCAAGTAGGTGTCATTTTGTATTACCATTATTTGCTGATGTTATATTCTGTAATGCTACATGCTTTTTTTAAAAAAAAAAAAAAAGAAAAAGCCTTTTCCTCTGGCCTTTAAAGGAAACGTTGGCTCAATCTAGACATTTTGGAGGTCTGCAGTCTGCTGCTTATACTTCATGGGGCACTCTGTGAGGACAAGGACTGAGCCGCTCACATCTCCATATTCCTCCAGAGAGGGGTTTACCCCCACTCACACCCCAGGCCTTCCCACGAGGGGAAGCAACACAAAACCCAGGCTTGAGACTGAGCCGGCAAACGAGACTCACCCCCATGGAAAGCAGCTCCACGCTGCCCACCTGCCTCAGGACAGGTGAGGGGAAGGCAAGTTGGGGCAAGCATTCCTGATGCTGTTTAAGGCTCTCCTCTTTGACTTTTAAAGAAAAGCAGCTTGTCAAGTTTGGAAAATCTGCCTACCTCTGGGTCCCACAAAACCCAGTGTCCCCCAAAGAAAGCTGGAGCCAAAATCATTGTGGGGAAGTTGCAGAAGCGTACCTTGCCACTCCAACCCCTGCGGTTTTCTCCTGGGGAGGGAAGAGCTACGGCTGCCAGGAATAAGAATGCTACAAGGCCATGGCTCAGGAAAGACAGAGGCTGAGGGCATGGATGGTCAGGACCGCCAGCCTTCCTGGGAGCTCTTGCTAACCCACCGTGGACAGCCCCCAGCACCTGGCACCACTACACAGGAATGTTACCCGAAAACACCATCATTCGAGAGGCTTCCTCAGTCATTTTGGGTACTTTGGTTTTTTATGAAGAATAATTGAGAGTAGTTATCCTAAAAAATGCTCCTTGTACTCACATCCCAGTGAGCTTCCTTGAGTGAAAGGAAAAAAAAAAAAGAATTCGAGCCAGTGAGCTGGGCATGACTCATGGCCATCATGGTTCCCCTGGGGATGTGTCAGATGTCTGAATATCATCTATGCATCACACACATGCATATCTTGTTGTATTGCACTTTGCTTTATTGTGGCTTTTGCAAATTGAAGGTTTGTGGTAACCCCGTGTTGACAGATGATAGCATTTTTAAGCAATAGCATATTTTTAAATTAAGATGTGTACATTGTTTCTTTAGACATAATGCTATTGCACAGTCAATAGACTATAGTGTAAATATAACTTTTATATGCACTGGGAAACCAGAAAGTTCAATGACTTGCCTACTGCGAAGTTGGTATCTTTGCAGTATCTCTGAGGTGTGCCTGTGGCTAGAGGCAGGCCCCTCTCAGTTCCTACTAGCAGGCCACCCGTTTATGGACTGCCTCCTCTGGGCCAGGCTTGTGCCAAGTGTTCTGGATATATTATATCCATCTCACAGGGTAGCTGTGTTGACCCTAATTTTCTTTTTCTTTTTGGCCAAAGCCACATGACTTGTAGGATCTTAGTTCCGCAACCAGGAATTGAGCCCAGTCCACAGAAGGGAAAGTGCCAAGTTTTAACCACTGAACTCCCTTGAGCCCATTTTATAGATGAGCAAGCTGAGGTTCAAGGAGGGTAAGTGACTCGTTCAGCAACGGGGCCAGCTATATCATTTGCAGGGCAGAAGGAAAGTACAGGACCCCCCTTGTTCAAAAATCATTAAGTGTTTCAAAACAACAACAGCGGGGCATTAGACAAGTGTGACGCCCTCTCGATCATGGGGCCCTGAGCACCAGCACAGGCCGTGTGCCTGTGAAGCTGGTCCCGCCCAGCCCCTGGAAGTCCGTGTGGAACTGAGCCCCAGCTCCTGAGCACCTCTTCCGCGGTCCCCTCCGGCAGTCCAGGGAGCCCCGCGCTCCACCGCCACCCGCCCCTCGCCCCTCGCCCTCTGTGGCAGAGCAGCCGGGTACCTGGAGTAGCAGGAGAGCCAGATGCTAACGATGGTGTTCAGCACGGCCAGGGTCAGGTAGTAGTCATGGAAGGTGGTGCTCACCAGCGTGTCCGGGAAAACATAGGCCGAGTAGGCGACGGCACAGCCTGGGGGAGCAAACCCAGCCGTGGGCAAGAAGCCAGGACTCAGCACTGTCTGGACTCCCTGGGAAGACCACCCCGCCCTGCATCTGGCTAAGCCCCTATCACCCCCACAGACCCTGAGCCGTCCTGCACCCCCCCCAGCTATGCCATCACCACCCCCCCCAGCCTATAGGTCCCCGGCTCCCTTCCCTGCCCACCCGGATCCCACCCTGAGAACCGTTCTGGGAGCCCAGAGCTGCTCCAAGGGCTTGAGAGGTATTAACTCTTATAATCTTTACAGCCACCCTCGGACATCAGTCCTGCAACTGATGCTTATTTTACAGATGAGGAAACAGGCACAGAGAGGTTTGGTGACCCACCCAGGGGCACACAGCAAGAAAGCAGCAAAGCCAAGCTTCAAACACAGGCAGCGAAGCAACAGTCCCTGCTTTAAACCTCATGCTGTGGTCCCTGATGACACCCCAGTGTGCCCGGCTTTGCCCTGAGACGATGACACGGGTGTTCCTTGTGGAATAATCAGCGGTGCGGGCAGGGAGAGCCCTTGCTGAAGGGGGGCTGTCACATCAGGGGGCTGCGGGCCAGGCCAGCTAAGAAACCGAGCATGAGGGGCTAGCCTCAGCGTTTTGTGTGGTTTTAGGCTTCAGAGTTCGTGAGGGAAGGGTTACTGAAGGGCCTTCTAGACACCTGCCTGCTGCAGCTTTTATTCAAAAGAACAGGGACCAGCAGTGTCCTTTTCAAAGCGGGCAGGTGTGTCCAGGGGCCTGGACCAGAGGGCCTCTCCAGGCCAAGGTCCCTCTGAGAGAGGCAGCCACAGATCTGTCAGCCTAGGGCCTAAGGTCAGGTCTAAGGTCACCTGTTATCCAAAGATAAAGAGAACTTGGAATCCAAGTTCAAAGCTGCAGCAGGCCTCAAGCCATGCAAGTTCAGCCTCTGCCTTTGATCCTATTTGTTGAGATCTAGGGAAGCTGGGGGACGTGCCCAGGGTCCCACAGGCAGTAAGGGCCAAGGATCACCTCCTGGGACAGCGCTCCCACTCCTGCAGGTCGCCTGTGTGATGCCAGCTGGGAACGGCCCGCAGGAGGACAGACAGACCCTCCTCTCGGCCTGATACCGTGGGGAGGCTCCCACGTGGCCCCGGAGGCATGCGGTCTGTATATACCGGCTGGGGCCAAGTTCCATGGGCGACATGAGCGAGGGAGCCCCAGCGCCTGCCAGAACTGCAGTGGGAAGCAAAGCTGATGAGAGCCTCCAGGTGGCAGGGTGAGGTGGGTGCTGAGGATGGGTGGGCGCACGGCAAAGGCGCTGGCCCTTTGGAGGTTCCGACTGGTGCTTGGGGGCAGAGGGGGCTTTCCCGGGAACAGGAGCAGGACACAGCGCTGGATGCCAGACCAATGAAAGTGAACATCCCCTTTCAGGCAATGGGGGCCACCGAGGGAGTTTAAGCAGGGGATTAAAATGGCCAGAGCCTAGTCAAAGCGCACGTGCACGGGAGGGCTGCGTGGGAGGGGAACAGCGGGACACCAGCGAGGAAGCTGAGCAAACGCCATCCTCCAGGGGTTGGGGGTTTCCACGGGGTCGGGGAGGAGGAGAGGTGGTTGCAGGCAAGGGAGCCCCAGGGGGACCCCCAGCCTCTCTCAACTGACTAGACCTTCCTCTCGGGTTTACCAAACACCCTCCAGGTCAGATTCTCAGCTACGGACTGGAAAACCAGATGAGGAAGATGCACGGACTGTCCCTAGGGAGCTCTTCCCAGTGAGGAGTGGAAATGAGGGAATCACTGCAGGAGCTCCAGGGAGGTGGATCCAGGCCCGGGGACTTGAGGAAGCCACAGGCAGGGGCCCTGAGGCTCCCAGGCCCTGGCTCTGCCATTTACAAGCTGCGCGATCTGGGTAACTGACCTTTACTGTTCTCATCTATAGCATGGGTGTAATGATACTCCGCAGCTCAGGGCCCTGCTGTCAGGGTGGGTGGCTGGAAGCCGGCCATGGCAGGAGTACATACACCATAGCTATCAGCCATCACCACAGACTGGGACTTCTGTCCCCAGGGAGCCGGTTGTTCAGTGTTTGCCAGCACACCTCTGGACAAGTTTCTTTTAAAACCCTCATCAGGCACCCGGGCAGGGGCCCTGGCATGGCAGCGACCCTTCTGCAAGCTCAGCAGAGCCTCGCAGTGAGCCCAGCTCCCAGGGGAAGGGGCAGGTGGCTCGGTCTTGGGGGACAGAAGCAGGGCCTCACGCACCCAGGCTGAAGAGGTTGACGGCGCCATAGTCCAGGAAGTAGCATATGTGGCGGGCGTTCCCGGACATGGAGCTGAAGGTGTGTGCACAGCTGGACGCCAGGGGGAACAAGCAGCTGGCGCCCATGTACACCAGCAGAGGCCAGGAGTAGCTGTCGTTCAGGATGTCCGTCGCTTGCAGGGTGCTCACAAACCTCCACGAGAAGAACCTGGAACACAGGGGTGCACCCTCAACCTTTGGGGTGAGGGCTCCTCCTACCGCCTTCACCTGACTGTCGCCTGCCTGCCCTTCCCCTGGGATGACCAGCCCCTACATGGTCGCACTTTGCTGACATGCCAGGGGCAAGGAAGAGTGAGTGGGGTCCTTACTGTTTGGACACATACAGGAAGGGCAATGGTCCAGTCTGCATACTCTGCATATGGTGACAGATCCCTCTTACAGCTTCTTACCCAAGTGACTCTCCACTTTTGGCTTGCATGCTCCCAGGGACGGGGAGCTCACCACCTCCCAAGACAGTTCTGAGTGTTTGAAAGTTTCACTGAGCTACTATCTGTCTCCCTGGAGTTTCTCTCCACTGGATCAGTCCTAGTTCTCCCTATCAGCACCACAGACAACAAACCCATCAAATATCTCACCACTGTCTTCATAATCCCTCCCCACCTCTCTGAACTTCACATTAAAGAACCTCAGTGCATTCAGCCATTCCTCATAGGATCCAACTTTGGCCTTGTCATTCTCTCCATGGTTGGTCAGGCTCCCCTTGTGGGAAGACCCCTCAAAGAGAAACAACCCCTCTGTCTGGAAAGTCTAGAAGGCAACAGGACTATTTTCTCCCCCCTCTTCCATGCTGTTCTTCCACTAACATCACCATCTCTTCTTCTGAGGGGCCTGGTCCCAAGGCTCAGTCTCAGCCAAGCCTAGACCTCCAGATTCGTCTCTTACAGAAACACAGCACAGATCCACGTCAGATCTGCCCAACCCATAACCCAAGAGAGGGGGTCTTTCCTGCAGAAGCTGTTCACTTCCATGAACCACTCCTAGAGAGTCAGGTCCCTTTCCCACAACTCCCCCAGGGAAGGGACTAAAAGCTCTTCATGGGGAACCATGGGAGCATCACTCAATCCTCTGGCTACACTTGTGATCTGTGCCCACGCTTGTGATCTGTTCCCTCTGCTGTTCTTCAAAACGCATCCTTTTACCATCTCAGGATTATCCCCGAGTCCTACTGCCCTGGGGCATCTTTCTCCTGCTCTCCCAAGCCCTTCCTGCTGCTCCGTGCTGCGCTCTCAGGGCCCTGGCGGTGCAGGGGCGTCGGGCGCAGTGGGGCGCTGCGGCCAGCGTGGCTCAGCTGTAGAATGACTATGAAGGCATGTGCATGCAGCAACGCAAGCCCCACCAACAGGGATGGTCAGGCTGGTACTTTGTAGCGACACAGACTTCAAAACAGCCTGAGTCACCTGTCGTTTATCCAGAAAATGGAACGCCACACAGCTGTACAAAAGCCACACAAAAGGCTTGTGTGGGGGTCAGATGGAGATCTCGAGGCAGAAGCAAGGGAGGAGCAGAGGGAGGAGGGAAGCAGGTGCTGGGGGCACACATGCGTCACAGATGCTCGAGTCTCTAGAAAAGCATCCTGGGAGGATTACAAGCAGCAGGTCACCCCAGCCACTCCAGAGAGGACAAGAGGGGTCACAGGAAGACACCAACTCGATTCCCTTCTGCAGTGCTACAACGTATTAGCATTTAGACTTTTTACTTAAATTTTGTTGTTGTTTAGTCGCTTCAGTCATGTCCAACTCTGTGTGACCCCACGGACTGTAGCCTGCCAGGCTCCTCTGTCCATGATGGGATTTCCCTGGCAAGAATATTGGAGTGGGTTGCCATTTCCTATTCCAGGAGATCTTCCCAACCCAGGGATCGAACCAGTGTTTCCTACATTGGCAAGCAGATTTTACCACTGAGCCTCCAGGGAAGCCCTTATCTAGGTTTACTTCAATTTAATACGACAAAGAGCCTCCCTGAGCAGATCTTGCTGCCTTCCTGGCCAGGCTGCAGGCCCTAGGGCTTCTTTGCAGATGGTCCCATCCCACAGCAAGCCTGGGCTCTCTCTTCCCTGCCCTTGATGCATCTGGCACAAGCAGCCTTCTGCACATTTTGGCCCGGGTCTGACTGCCGGCTGAGCAGGTCTCCTTCCTCGGGCCCCTCTCCGCCTGCAGCACACCCTGGGGTCCTTCCTACTCTCTCTGGTCCTCAATACAATCGGAAGAGGGAAGTCCAGAAACTAGCCTGTGCTAGAACTTGCCATGAGATATAAGCAAGCCGCGCCCTTCTCTGGGCCGCATCTGTGTCAGCTGGTGGTGGTGTGAGGGGGCTGGTGGCCTGTGTGACCTCCGAGGTCCTGCCAACTCTCACATACTATGATCCCATCTCTACCCGCCGCTCGCTATGCCCAGGCACCGGGTGTGTGAAGCTGGTCTTCGGCCCCCATCTTTCTAAGCCAGGTCGCTCCTCACCTCCCTGGCAGTTCCCACCTGTATGCACGCGTTGCCAGAGCATTCATTCTCTTGGCTGGCTCTGTTCAAGTGCTGCCTGACCAAGTGCCTCACAGCGGCTGTGGTCCCAGAGTGACCATGAGCATCCACAGCTCTGTGCCCGATGCCTTTTCCCACATCTCCTCTGATAACCCTTGGGGCAACCCTGGGAAAAGTGCAGACTCTCGCTCCTGCTCCGCAGATGGCAACATGCAAAGCCCAGAGAGGTGACTTATTCAAGCTAGGGAGTGCTAGCCAGGGCTTCTAGAAGACTCAGACAGCCTCTAAGACTGAATAAGACAATGCTCTCAAATCAGACCCTGAAGCAGGGAGCAGGGAAAGACTGGGGAGCTGCAGGAGCCCCTCAAATTCTACGGCAATCCGTGCCCTAGAGCTCACCCACACCCCCCGGCTCCACACCCATGCACCACGGGGGGAGTCCCCCACATTCCAGCACGGAGCCTCAGCTTGCCCCACCCCAGCTGTGTTTAATGAAGCCCCGGTTCCCAGGCTCTGCATGAGACAGCTGGACAAGGGGCCGGGAGGTACCAGAAGGGCAGCAAGTGTGTCCAGATGTTGAGGGTCTCATTGGTCATTTGAAAAAGGCTGAGGAGGCAGGCAGTGGCGGAACTCTGTGGATGTCGGTAGCCAAAGAGGATGCCCTGCTCATGGAACACCTGCAGGGGGAAGAAAAAGGGATGCTGAGGTTACACAAGAGGGTGGCCGGAAGGTCTCAGGGGAACGTCTCTGGTAGCATCCGCCTTTCTCCCAGGCTGTGCACTTGTCCACTGGAGCCTGGAATACCTGACCCCGAGTCCTTGATCTGTCACGCTGCTTCCCGCTTCCTTCCCATGGCTTCTAAAATCTCGTGTCCTCCCAGGAGCCTGCAGTCGGCTGGATTCAAGGCCCCGACTTCCTCTGGGAATCCAGCCTATCTGTCTATTCCCAGAGGCACTTACTTCTGTCATGAATGTTGCTTAAGAATCTGGTTTTGCACTCTCTGCCTGGGGCCTACAGCCAGGTCTTCGGATGGTTGACATATATGCTGCCTGTCTGAGCCAACAAGCCCTGCATGTCAGGCACTGGTAGGATGATCTCTGCAGGAGATCCCCCCGGGGCCCAAGGTATATTCACCAGAGCGCTTCACAAAGGCCTTTTGATGAAGACTATGATGGCATCAGCCTGGGCTGCAGGTGGAGGAGAAGGCCCACACAAACACCCCCCACCTCAGGCAGCCCATCTAGCAAGGCTCTTGGCAACCACCTCACCCCGGATGAGAAACTTGGACTGGTCAGATAAAAGATGGGGTGTCAACCTGCGTGGAGGACTGCGTTACAGCCATTTAAAACGGTAACTGTGGGGCTCTACCTGGCAGTCTAGTAGCTCACAATCCGTCTTCCAATGTAGGGGAGGTGAGTTCGATTCCTGGTCAGGGAACTAAGATCCCACACGCATGCTCAAGTCGCTTCAGTCGTGTCCGACTCTGCGACGCTACGAACCGTAGCCCACCAGGATCCTCTGTCCATGGGATTCTCCAGGCAAGAATACAGGAGTGGGTTACCAAGCTTTCCTCCAGGGGATCTTCCTGAACCAGGGATCAAACTTGCGTCTCTTATGTCTCCTGCACTGGCAGCTGGGTTCTTTACCACCATACCCTGCGGTGCAACTAAGCCCATGTTCTGCGACTACAGAGCCCACTGCTCTGGAGCCAGCGCCACAACTAGCAAGAAGCTTGTGTGCCGCAACTAAGACCCGATGAAGCCCAAAATAAGTAAACAAATTAATTAAAAAGAAAAACAGTCGGTAATTGTGGAGATGAGGAGGCATGAGGAACAAAAGCTCAGGATGTGAAACAAAAGTGGAATGTCAACGGTATTCCTGCCATGATGGTTAGAACTACAGACATTTAAGTACCCGTGGTGGGATGGAGGCTGGGAAGAACATGGAAAAGGAAAGAGCTTCATTTGTTGAAGCAGCAGGATTTGCGTTATCAGATCAGGGTTTGATCAGATCAGGGTTTCTCGGTCTTGACAAAGCTGACATTTGGGGCCAATTCTTTGTTGTTGGGGGGCTATCCTATGCATTGTTAGTAGTATCTGTGGCCTCTCCCTACGAGATGCCAATAGCACCTGCCATGCCCCCCTTCCAGGCCGTGACAACCAAAAATGTCTCCCAAAGTTGCCATGTTCCCTGGGGCAAAACCTCCCCTAGTTAAGAACCACTGATTTAGCTGAATGTTGCTATAATCTTTGAAAGGTAAATAAAAATGAGTAGATTAATTGAGACAAATAATAATGACAATAAATTTATGTAATGTAAATCGCTTATATGACCAACCTAGACAGTATATTAAAAAGCAGAGACATTACTTTGCCAACAAAGGTCTGTCTAGTCAAGGCTATAGCTTTTCCAGTAGTCATGTATAGATGTGATAGTTGGACTATAAAGAAAGCTTAGCACTGAAGAATTGATGCTTTTGAACTGTGGTATTGGAGAAGACTCCTGAGAGTCCCTTGGATTGCAAGGAGATCCAACCACTCCATCCTAAAGGAAATCAGTCCTGAATATTCATTGGAAAGACTGATGCTGAAGCTGAAACTCTAATACTTTGGCCACCTGATGTGAAGAATTGACTCATTTGACAAGACCCTGATGCTGGGAAAGATTGAAGGCAGGAGGAGAAGGGGATGACAGAGGATGAGATGGTTGGATGGCATCACCGACTCAATGGACATGAGTTTGAGTAGACTCCGGAAGTTGGTGATGGATAGGGAGGCCTAGCATGCTGCAGTTCATGGGGTCACAAAGAGCTGGATATGACTGAGCAACTGAACTGAACCAAATGTAAATCAAGTCATGATAAATTTTAAAGGTTTCCATCTGGTTTTCTAGGGCTGTGGGAGGAATGGAAGGCTGGGAGAATTCTAACCTAGACATTCATTTCCCATTCGCGTTACCAACTTCTTAGTTTAAGAGAGAAACTTGATTCAAAAAGATACAATGTTTGTAATGACCTATAATGGAAAAGAACATGGAAAAGAATGCATGTGTATGTAAATATAGATGTATGTTTCAGTGCACACCTTGCTTTATACTTTGTTTTACACCTTCTCTTTATACTTGCTTATACAATTTGCTATACAGTTGAAACACGACAACACTGTAAATCAACTATACTTCTATTTTTCAAAATGATTTAAAAAATAATAAAGAATTTAAAAAATACAAGAATAAACAACGTATCATAACCTCTACTACCTCTTGACATTCTGAGTCAAGTGGTCTCTTGGATGACTGGAGAAAGCAGGGAGATATCAGAGCAAAGAGTCGAATCGGGGCCAGTGAGGTGCTAAATGACTTTAAGCTGGGCCGTGGGTCTCAGAGTTCAGTGTCCTCATCTATGAAATGGGTGACATTAGCTTAACCAGATGGTGGGGGCATTCCCATCTTGGTTCAGTTCTGGGTGAAACTGGTCAACTAGGGGGAGGGGAAGAACAAAGTTGGTTCAAGGTCCAGTGAAGAAATACTGTTTGAATTAGGTTTGGGTTTTAGCTAATTTTTTGATTAGCTAAAATCAAAAAATTTTAGGTTTTGATTCACCATGGTTTCTGCTGACATTCCCAGATTACAGTGGACAGCCTTCTCTAATGGGCAGCAGGAGTCTCAGCTTGCAGCGGTCTGCCCACCAGGGCTGCTGTTCAGTTCAGTTCAGTTCAGTCACTCAGTCGTGTCCGACTCTTCATGACCCCATGGACCACAGCACGCCAGGCCTCCCTGTCCATCACCAACTACCGGAGTCTACTCTAACTCATGTCCATTGAGTTGGTGATACCATGCAACCATCTCATCCTCTGTTGTCCCCTTCTCCTCCTGCCTTCAATCTCTCCCAGCATCAGGGTCTTTTCTTTTTTTTATTTTTATTTTTTTTTTAGGGTCTTTTCAAATGAGTCAGCTCTTCGCATCAGGTGGCTAAAGTATTGGAGTTTCAGCTTCATCAGTCCTTCCAATGAACACTCAGGACTGATCTCCTTTAGGTTGGATCTCCTTGCAGCCCAAGAGACTCTCAAGAGTCTTCTCCAAAAAAAAAAAAGTCTTCTCGAAACCACAGTTCAAAAGCATCAATTCTTCTGTGCTCAGCTTTCTTTATAGTCCAACTCTCACATCCATATATGACTACTGGAAAAACCATAGCCTTGATGAGATGGACCTTTGTTAGTAAAGTAATGTCTCTGCTTTTTAATATGCTGTCTAGGTTGGTCATAACTTTCCTTCCAAAGAGTAAGCATCTTTTAATTTCATGGCTTCAGTCACCATCTGCAGTGATTTTGGAGCCCCAAAAAATAAAGTCTGCCACTGTTTACCCATCTATTTGCCATGAAGTGATGGGACCAGATGCCATGATCTTAGTTTTCTGAATGTTCAGCCTTAAGCCAACCTTTTCACTCTCTTCTTTCACTTTCATCAAGAGGCTCTTTAGTTTTTCCTCACTTTCTGCCATAAGGGTGGTATCATCTGCATATCTGAGGCTATTGATATTTCTCCCGGCAATCTTGATTCCAGCTTGTGCTTCATCTAGCACAACGTTTCTCATTATGTAATCTGCATATAAGTTAAATAAGCAGGGTGACAATATACAGCCTTGATGTACTCCTTTTCCTATTTAGAACCAGTCTGTTGTTCCATGTCCAGTTCTAACTGTTGCTTCCTGAGCTGCATACAGGTTTCTCAAGAGGCAGGTCAGGTGGTCTGGTATTCCCATCTCTTGAGGAATTTTCCACAGTTTATTGTGATCCACATAGTCAAAGGTTTTGGCAAAATCAATAAAGCAGAAATAGATGTTTTTCTGGAACTCTCTTATGTTTTCAATGATCTAGCAGATGTTGGCAATTTGATCTCTGGTTCCTCTGCCTTTTCTAAAACCAGCTTGAACATCTGGAAGTTCACGGTTCACGTATTGTTGAAGCCTGGCTTGGAGAATTTTGAGCATTACTTTACTAGCATGTGAGACGAGAACAATTGTGTGGTAGTTTGAGCATTCTTTGCATTGCCTTTCTTTGGGATTGGAATGAAAACTGACCTTTTCCAGTCCTGTGGCCACTGCTGAGTTTTCCAAATTTGCTGGCATACTGAGTGCATCACTTTCACAGCATCATCTTTTAGGATTTGAAATAGTTCAACTGGAATTCCATCAACTCCACTGGCTTTCTTAGTAGTGATGCTTAAAGGCCCATTTGACTTCACATTCCAGGATGTCTGGCTCTAGGTGAGTGATCACACCATCGTGAAGATCTTTTTTGTACAGTTTTTCTGTGTATTCTTGCCACCTCTTCTTAATATCTTCTGCTTCTCTCAGGTCCATGCCATTTCTGTCCTTTATTGAGACCATCTTTGCATGAAATGTTCCCTTGGTGTCTCTAATTTTCTTGAAGATATCTCTAGTCTTTCCCATTCTATTGTTTTCCTCTATTTCTTTGCATTGATTGGTGAGGAATGCTTTCTTATCTCTCCTTGGTATTCTTTGGAACTCTGCAATCAAATGGGAATATCTTTCATTTTCTCCTTTGCTTTTCACTTCCCTTCTTTTCACAGCTATCTGTAAGGCCTCCCCAGACAGCCACTTTGCTTTTTTGCATTTCTTTTTCTTGGGGATGGTTTTGATCCCTGTCTCCTGTACAATGTCACGAACCTCCGTCCATAGTTCATCAGGCAGTCTGTCTGTCAGATCTAGTCCCTTAAATCTATTTCTCACTTCCACTGTATAGTCATAAGGGATTTGATTTAGGTCATACTTGAATGGTCTAGTGGTTTTCCCTACTTTCTTCAATTTAAGTCTGAATTTGGCAATAAGGAGTTCATGATCTGAGCCACAGTCAGCTCCCAGTCTTGTTTTTGCTGACTGTATAGAGCTTCTCCATCTTTGGCTGTAAAGAATATAATCAATCTGATTTTGGTGTTGGCCATCTGGTGATGTCCATGCTGACAAGGAGGCAAACAGGCCAATGGCCTATAGCCTTTGACCCATGTGAGGATGGCACCTGCTTGGTGGGCATGTGGAAGGCCCCCAGCACAAACTATGGGTCTATCATTCTACTTCTTATGTTTCTTGCTATCTTCCCTAAAAAAAAATTTTTTTATTAAAGCATTGGACACTTGTTGAAATACAAGGGCTCCAGAAAGGAGCAACTGATACTCATTATTCACTTCTTCATATGAATAAGTTTAGCAGATCTCATACAGTAGGAGGTCTTATGATAAGGGGCCTGCAGAACCTCAGGCAAGTGGGGGTGGAAGGGAGGAAGTGAGGCAGGTCTGCAGGACAGCTTAGACACAGTGATGGCTACAGCTGGACGGTGGATACGAGACCCAGAGGGGAGGTCAGCTAAACTCTGTCCACAGTGACTCAGGGTACAGTATTGGCCTTCTCTCTTTGGACCCTGCATTCTAGGAGGTCAGAGAGGATGCTGACAGAGCCAAAAGCCAGAGACGAACAGAGGGGCTGGGAAATTCACACACTGGACAACTTGACCACATTTAAGCATCTGGCCCCAGATCTGGGGAAGATGCCTTACAGCAAGGCTAGGGTTAAGCCCAGATTAAAAGAACCTGCTTCCCACTACTCACAAAAGCCAAAACATGGAAACAACCTACATGTCCATTGGCAGATGAACGGAGAGGAGATAAAGAAGATATGGTACATACACACAATGGAATATTACTCAGCCGTAAGAAAGAACAAAATAACGCCATAACTAGAGATTATCAGACTAAGTGAAAAGTCAGAAAGAGAAAGACAAATACCATATGATGTCACTTATATGTGCAATCTAAACTATGACACCACTGACTCACAAACACGGAGAATAGACTTTCAGTTGCAAAGGGGAAGGGATGGGGAGAAGGATGGACTGGGAATCTGGAGTTGGTGGTTACAAATTATTACATTTAGAATGGATAAACAAGGCCCTACTGTATAGTACAGTATAGTACTATACAGTATAGTATAGTACAGAGAACTATAATCTCCTGGGATAAACCATAATGGAAAAGAATACAAAACATGCATAAATGTGTGTAGCTGAGTCACTTTTCTGTATAGCAGAGCTTAGTACAACACGGCAAATCAACTACACTGCAATTTTTAAAAAAGAAAAGGAAAAAAGGTGCTTCCCTCTAACCAGCTATCCTGATACGATACATGGATGAAAAGCCCATTAACCACACCATAGGGGTGGCATTTAAAGCAGATCTCAAAAAAAAAAAAAAAAAAGTCCAGATGGATACAGGATGAATAAAGGAAAGGAAGGGAGCCACTCTGTCACAAAACAACAACATCTGACCTGCCCTTCTGAATGCAGAGTTCCAAAGAATAGCAAGGAGAGACAAGAAAGCCTTCCTAAGTGAACGAAGAGAAGAAATAGAGGGAAACAATAGAATGGAAAAGACTAGAGATCTCTTCAAGAAAATTAAGAGATACCAAGGGAACATTTCATGCAAGATGGGCTCAATAAAGGACAGAAATGGCATGAACCTAACAGAAGCAGAAGATATTAAGAAAAGGTTGCAAGAATACACAGGAGAACTATACGAAAAAGATCTTAATGACCCAGATAATCACAATGGTGTCATCACTCACCTACAGCCAGACATCCTGGAATGCGAAGTCAAGTGGGCCTTTAGGAAGCATCACTACAAAGCGAGTGGAGGTGATGGAATTCCAGCTGAGCAATTTCAAATCCTAAAAGATGATGCTGTGAAAGTGATGCACTCAATATGCCAGCAAATTTGGAAAACTCAGCAGTGGCCACAGGACTGGAAAAGGTCCTTTTTCATTCCAATTGCAAAGAAGGGCAATGCCAAAGAAAGTTCAAACTACTACACAATTGCACTCATTTCACAAACTAGCAAGGTAGTGCTCAAAATCCTTCAAGCTAGGCTTCATGTGAACCGAGAACGTCCAGACGTTCAAGTTGGATTTAGAAAAGGCAGAGAAACCAGAGATCAAATTGCCAACATCTGTTTGCATGATCCTTTGGATCATAGAAAAAGCAAGAGAATTCCAGAAAAACATCTACTTCTGCTTTATTAACCATGCTAAAGCCTTTGACTGGTCATAATAAACTGTGGAAAATTCCTAAAGAGATAAGGATACCAGACCACCTTACCTGCATCCTGAGAAACCTGTATGCAGGTCAAGAAGCAACAGTTAGAACTGGTCGTGGAACAATGGACTGGTTCCAAACTGGGAAAGGAGTACATCAAGGCTGTATATATTGTCACCCTGCTTACTTTACCTTCTATGCAGAGTAGATCATGCGAAATATCAGGCTGGATAAAGCACAAGCTGGAATCAAGATTGCTGGGAGAAATATCAACAACCTCAGATATGCAGATATCACCCTTACGGCAGAAAACAAAGAGGAACTAAAGAGCCTCTTGATGAAGGTGAAAGAGGAGAGTGTAAAAGCTGACTTAAAACTCAGCAGTCAAAAAACTAAGATCATGGCATCTGGTCCCATCACTTCATGGCAAATAGACAGGGAAACAATGGAAACAGTGAGAGACTTTATTTTCTTGGGCTCCAAAATCACTGCAGATGGTGACTGCAGCCATGATATTAAAAGATGCTTGCTCCTTGGAAGAAAAGCTGTGACAAACCTAGACAGTGTAATGAAAAGTGGAGACATTACTTTGCTGACATAGGTCCATATAGTCAAAGCTATGGTTTTTCCAGGAGTCACGTACGGATGTAAGAGTTGGACCATAAAGAAGGCTGAGCGTCAAAGAACTGATGCTTTCGAACTATGGTGCTGGAGAAGACTCTTGAGAGTCCTTTGGGCTGCAAGGAGATAAAACCAGTCAATCCTAAAGGAAATCAGTCCTAAATACTCATTGGAAGAACTGATGCTGAAGCTCCAATACTTTGGCCACCTGATGCAAAGATCTGGCTCATTGGAAAAGACACTGATGCTGGGAAAGAGTGAGGGCAGGAAGAGAAGGGGACGACAGAGAACGAGATGGTTGGATGGCATCACTGACTCAATGGACATGAGTTTGTGCAAACTCCAGGAGATGGTGAAGGACAGGTAAGCCTGGCGTGTTGCAGTCCATGGGGTTTCAAAGTTGGACACAACTGAGCGACCGAGCAACCGGCCTCTGCCTCCCCAATTTGCCCTTCCGCCCACTAGGTGGCACTGTTAGGTCCACTCCAGCCCTGAACCCCTCCAAGCACAGGGAGACAAGTTCTCTCCATAGTCTGGCTCCAGCCTCAGCAAAGCGCTTTGCATCGAGTAGATCCTCACAGAATAGATATCAGTAAGTCACGTCTAATTCTTGTGAGCCCATGGACTGTAGCCCACAAGGCTCCTCGGTCCCTAGGATTTACATGCTACATAAATCTGAACAACAAAACATTTGAAAACAATTTTGCATTCGTGCCTAGTTTGACCCCAAAAGGCAAACCACAGTCATTGCCTTAATGCTCTGTAAATGGGCCTCATTTCTAGGCAGCCCCGAGTTAGCAGACGCTGGCTTATTTGCACAGCAGAATTGATTCGACTCCACCTTGCCTCCCTGGTTGCAGGCCAACCAATTTAGAGTGAAATGAAATCAAATTGTGTGCAGCCTATAATTTAGGAGCGAGAACCCCCAGGCAGCCAGGTGGAAGGGTACGTCAGTGGGTTTTCCGCTTAGTGCCTGCCACACACTCGGCTTCCAAGAAAGGCCCCGTGAGCCTGCCAGCTGATGCCTGAAATTCCACTGTGACTATTTCAAACCCTTGGTGTTTCCAGCTATTAAACTGCAAATCACCTGGGGAAAATAATCGAACCTGGCTAGTGGTAAGTAAGAGTGGATTTTGATGGCAAAGCGGAGAAGCTGCCAGAGTGGGGTTATCAGGCCACAGGCCTGCATTTTTTGTAGTAATTTGCATTTTCTGTCTAGATCTCACTGAATCCTCACGGCCTAGTGAGGGACAGTTTTTTCCCTTCCCCATTTCACAAAAAAGGAAACTAAGGTCCAGGGAGGTGAAGGCATTTATACAAGATCCCAGAATTAGTGGGGGCAAAGCTGAGACATTAGACTTTGTGTCCTGGTCTTTCATACGATCCTCCCTGGAGGACTCATTGGAGATGAAGCTTTCCCCTCTCAGCCTGCAGTGTGATTGTAGACAGTCACACACTTCTCTGAACCTTAGTTGTTTCTCTTTAAAGTGGTGTCATTGTTCTGAATTGTATCTCCCATAACACTAGACGGTGTTGAAAAGCAGAGATATTACTCTGCCGACAAAGGTCCATATAGTCGAGGCTATGGTCTTCCCAGTGGTCATGTACGGTTGTGATAGCCAGACCATAAAGAAGGTAGCATGCCAAAGAATTGATGCCTTTGAACTGTGGTGCTGGAGAAGACTTCTGAAAGTCCCTTGGATGGCAAGGAAATCAAACCAGTCAATCTTAATGGAAATAGACCCTGAATAGTCACTGGAAGGACTGATGCTGAAGCTGAAGCTCCAGTAATTTGGTCATCTGATGGGAACAGATGACTCATCAGAAAAGTCCCCAATGCTGGGAAAGATTGAGGGCAGAAGGAGAAGAGGGCATCAGAGGATGAGACAGTTGGATGGCATCTGCAATGCAAAGAACACGAACTTGAGCAAGTGTCAGGAGATGGTGAGGCGCAGGGAGGCATGGCGTGCTGCAGTCCATGGGGTCGCAAAGAGTCAGACACAACTGGGTGACCGACCAACAGCAACAACAAAATTCATATACCGAAGCCCTAACCTCCGGCACCTCAGAATGTAACTGTATTTGGAGACAGTGTTTTTAAATATATATTTATTTTTGTTTATTTGGCTGCACCTGGTCTTAGTTGCAGAATACAAACTTATTTGTGGCATGTAGGATCTAGCTCCCTCCCCACCAGGTATCAAACCCGTGTCCCTGCATAGCAAGGCGGATTCTTAACTGCTGGACCACCATGGAAGTCCCATGGGGATAGTTTTATAAGAGGTGATTATTGAGGTGATCAAAAGCTTTCCAGGCAAGCAAAAGATATGAGAATTCAGCATCATCAAACCAGCTTTACAACAAATGCTAAAGGAACTTCTCTAGGTAGAAAACAAGAGAAGGAAAAGACCCACCTATAGAAAATACCCAAAACAATTAAGAAAACAGTAATAGGATCATGTTGTTGTTGTTGAGTCACCCAATCGTGTCCAGCTCTTTGCAACCCCATGGACTGCAGCACACCAGGCCTCTCTGTCCCTCACCATCTCCCAAAGCTTGCCCAAGTTTATGTTCATTGCATCAGAGATGCCATGCAGCCATCTCATCCTCTGATGCCCTCTTCTCCTTCTGCCCTCAATCTTTCCCAGCATCAGGGACTTTTCCAATGAGTCTGTTCCCATCAGATGATCAAAATACTGGAACTTTAGCTTCAGCATCAGTACTTCCAGTGATTATTCAAGGTCGATCTTCATTAAGATTGACTGGTTTGATCTCCTTGCCGTCCAAGGGACTTTCAGGAGTCTTCTCTAGCACTATAGTTCAAAGGCATCAATTCTTTGGCATGCTGCCTTCTTTATGGTCCACTCTCACAACCACACAGGACCACTGGGAAGACCATAGCCTTGACTCTACAGACCTTCGTCGGCAGAGTAATGTCTCTGCTTTTCAACATACTGAGTTTGTCATAGCTTTCCTGCCAAGAAGCAATGGTCTTCTGATTTCATGGCTGCAGTCACCATCTGCAGTGATTTTAGAGCCCAAGAAGAGGAAATCTGTCACTACTTCCACCTTTTCCCCTTCTATTTGCCATGAAGTAATGGGGCTGGATGCCATGATCTTGGTTTTTTTAATATTTAGTCTCAAGCTGGCTCTTTCACTCTCCTTCTGCACCCTCATCAAGAGGCTCTCTAGCTCCTCTTCACTTTCTGCCATTAGAGTGCCATCATCCACGTTTCTCAGGTGGTTGATGTTTCTCCCGTCTATCTTGATTCTAGCTTGTAACTCATCCAGCCCAGCATTTCTCATGATGTGGTCAGGGTATAGGTTAAACAAACAGGGTGACAGGATCATATATATTGATAATTATCTTACGTCAGTGGATTAAATGCACCAACCAAAAGACATGGACTGTCTGAACAGATGAAAACATGTGCATGTATGCACTTCCACTTACCACATCACTCTGCTTGACCCTCCAAAGTGTATGTAATTATTTTATATTGTTAGGTTAATCATGTTTCCATTATGGCTTGCAATTATAATTATCTTTTATTTTATGTCTGGCTATTGATTGTAAAAACTGATAAACGTCCTTTACTATTGTGATTATGTAACTATTACACAGTACCATTGTATCAGGATTGTTCAACAGAAAAATAACAGAATTCTGTATCACCAAAACTATCATTTAATAGAAAAACCTGCAATCACTTTTTAAAATCCAGATGCATATCAGAATTATCTTGGAATTTTCTAAAAAATACAAATGCCCAGGTATTGTTTTTTTTCCTCCAAAGCTCCAGGTATGTTTCTAATGAGCAGCCATGTTTAAAAACACCTGGACTATATGAGAATCTCTTACTTTTACCTAGTTTGTTTCACTTTTCCTATTTCATATTCGGTCTCCCATTTCACTTAGTTTATGTTTTCCGATTTCTCCATCTCCTTTTTTTTTGATGTTCTTTCTCAAGTCTTTATCAAGCATAGTAGAAAAGCTTTTGTATACCTATATATAAATAATAAGTATAATGTATATTTTTAGAAAACTTAAGAATTTTATCCTCACTAAAACCTTTATGGCATTTTGATTCCACTTGTGTGACTTAGTATGAATAGAATGCTAGATGTCTAATTAAAAAAATAGATATGCAACAAGCTACAAAGGTTTACTGTATAGCACAGGGAACAATAGTCAATATCTTGTAATAAGCTATAATTGAAAGTATTTCCCAAAATAATATATGTGTATATGTATAACTGAATCACAAAAAAACCAGAATTCTACTTTTTGGAACTTAGTAAGGTTTATCTTCTAGCCAGTTTTTCTAATGTCCTGTGGAAATCTAATAACAATGTATGAGATACAAAATTTTAAATACATTTGTATAGGATATAAAATTAATATAAATTTATCATATAAATTATTAATGACATCATTCAAGATGCTTCTATTCTTATTATTTTTTCTGCACTTGATAAAATATTCTCAGAGAACTATTAATATGTCTCACTATGACTATATATTTTTTTTCTTTTCCCTTATATTTCTTCTGATGTTTGCTTTATGCATCTTTGTTTCTTTGTTGTTAGGTGTCTAATCATTTATGATGTCTATCTTTTTGTGAATTTTACCTTTTATCATTAAAAATATTCATCTTTGTTTCACTTAAAAATAAAAAAAAATTTTTTAAGGGGAAAAAAAAGAGGTGATAAAGTCAAAACAAGAGAGATACTCTAATCTAATTGGTGTCCCTCACAAGAGGGGGAAATCTGGACATGCAGGGAGACCCCATGGATGTGCAGGCAGAGGGCTGACCAAGGGAGGACATCGCAAGGAGGTGGCCTCTGCAAGCTAAAGAGGGACCTCAGAAGAATCCAACCCTGCTGGCACCTTGATTTGGAACTTCCAGCCTCCAGAACTGTGAGAAAATAAATTTCTGCTCACCAGAAATTTAAGCCACCCAGCCTGTGCTACTTTCTATGGCAGCTTGAGCTGACCAAGACAAGCTGCGAGTGGTGAGGCTGAGTGACAAAGTCTCTAAGCCAGCGCCTCTGCACCGCCCTCCTGCAGGTGTCTGAGATCAGCGGGGCGGTTGGTGGGGCGGGGGCGTCTGCGTTCCCAACATGCTCCCAGGGCAGGCAGACATCGCCGCCATCTCTGGCCTCCAGCCCAGGCTCCCGGCTCGGCATCGTGCTGTCCCCTCCCTGCCTGGAATCTAGTTCATCACACAAGAGGAGGTGCCCTTTAGGTAAGTGGAGATGAAACCAAAGACTCGGGCATGAGAAGTCAGGCAGGGGCCCGTGAGACGCCAGCGAGGAGCCTGGTAGGTGCTGGTGGGCAGAGGCCTGGAGAGAATGGGGGGGAACAGAGCGGCCCCAGACTGCCGTGTCAAGTGTAACCCGTCATTTAGTGAGTTCCGCAAGACGCCTGACACGGGGCCTGACACCAAGCCACTGTCTCACGCGGAATAGACGGTGGCTGGTCCTGGTAGAAGAAAACACTTAAGTTCTCAACCTAAAGAGCATAAAACATCACTGGTACACAACCCACGCACAATTACTAGAACTGTAAATAGACTGAATCAAGAGCCAGCCATTGTTGGTATTAAGCAGTTACAGGTAAAGGTCAATTTAGAACACTGGGGGCAACGTTCTTTAAAAAATGTGTCCAGTATTCAGTCAGGAATAAAGATGCTTTCCAAACATTCAATGCCATAGGTATATAAGAGGACAGTAAATCTCTTCTGGCCAAACATGTAAGATGGGAACAAAGTAGTGAAAGGAAACGATCATTGTATCTCGGATGGAGGAGTCAAAGGGCGTTAATACTTTAGTGAACAATAACGTGAAAAAGACAAAGACATATAGCACGTTCTTAAAAAGTAAGTGTTACTCAGCGCAGGTAGGGTGTGCCAGGGTGAGAAGTCCCACTGAATGATGGGCATAACACACAGTGCTGATCTACAGAAGAAGTGATGAAGCAGAAACAGTGGAGCATTTCGCCAGTATAATAACATAGACTATATATAATGATATCAGTATAATGATACATTCCATCAGTACAATATATAGTCTTTGATCTAAGAACTAGAAAACCAATTTTAAATTCTAGGCATTGATTTAAAAATCTGCCATGGACAAGCTTGTGATAACATGATTGGAAAATCTGTAGTAGGCAAAACAATATCCTCTCAAGAATGTCCATGTCCTAACTGCCAGAACCTGTAAATATGTTAGGTTACATGGCAAAGGGGAGATAAGGTCATGGGTGGCATTCAAGTTGCTAATCAACCGACCTTAAAATAGGGAGATTATCTGGACTATCCAGGTAGGCCTAATGTAATCATGAGGGTCCTTAAAAGTGGAGGAAAGAAGATATGGCTATGGAAGAATGGTTGAGAACTGCAACACTGCTGGCTTTGAAGATGGAGGAAGTAGGCCGGGAGCCAAGTAATGTGGGTGGTCGCCAGAAGCTGGAAAAGGCAAGATAACAGATTCTCCCCATCAAGCCTCCACTGACACTTCGCTTTTAGCCTAGTGACACCCGTGTGAGACTTCTAACTGACAGAACTATATGATAGTCTATCCTCTTTTTAAGCTATCAGATTTGTGGTAATTTGTTATGGTGACAAGAGAAAACTAATACAAGGTCAAATTTGTCCCCAAATCCAAACACATTCTTAGAACTGGAGATGGTAGCACATGGTTTCGATTTCTTACTAGGACAACTGATGCCTTGCTTTGAAACAATTCACAGATTATATATGACATCCACTGAAGCTTCCCCAATACGGGACATCTTGCTGAAACACATATCAAATCTGACCATAAATTACTCTTATGCATGCAATGGGAATGCCAAATAAATGTCATTAAATGCTTAGATAAAATTCAGGCAAGATGATAAAGAAATCAGTGAAACAACAGAAGGTCCTCAAATACAGCAAATCCCACCTTTGGTGGGAAATGACGTTAGTTCTGAACCTGAGCTGTCCATAGGTATTTGCTATGGGATGTGTTTAGCAAAAGCCTCCAAAAAATCTAGGTTTGGTTATTTCACTTTTAAAGGGATTAAAAATGTATATTTATTATTTTAAATATCTCTAGAACTTCTCTAAAGGAACCATACATGAAATATTCAGCAAAAATGATATTTCAATAAAATAAAATTCAAATAAGGACACAAGAACGTCTATGGACTATGAAATAGAAGATTCACAAACAATCCTGAAATTGATTCCCACAGAAATTATTTTTCTGGACATTGCTGACTGAAGTATAATGTTAACTGAGCAAGATACTACCTTCAGGTTTTCTTATAATAATTTTTTCTTAAAAAAAAATCAAGTAACTACCATATAGATATAGATACTGTTTTAAGAGAGTGAAAACAGCAACATAAGAGATGACTCATATGAAATTAAAATATTTAATAATTCTACCGCTCAGTTATAATCATTATATGAAACTGCATTACAATGTTTGAAACTGACATGCAAAATTTATAGTAATTTCTGATTCTAAAGGTGGCTTTGAGAATATTTTTTGATAATTCCAGTTCCTATGCCTCAGCAGAGTTGAGTAAAAACTCAACAGAAATTTCTCGCAAATGAAATTAATTAAAATTAAAAAAAAACTAAGAACTATGATTCATGAGTAATGGTTTAATTTGGCATCACTGTTAATAGAACACAAATTATGTGATAATGTTTATTACAACGTTATCTCATAATTTTGCTAAAATGAAGGCAAGAAAAATATATTTTATAGAATAAACATGTAAATTTATGAATTATGTGTATTCAGTTCAGTTGCTCAGTCATGTCCGACTCTTTACGACCCCATGAACCGCAGCACACTAGGCCTCCCTATCCATCACCAACTCCCGAAGTCCACCCAAATCCATGTCCATTTGAGTCAGTGATGCCATCCAACCATCTCATCCTCTGTCGTTCCCTTCTCTTCCTGCCCTCAATCTTTCCCAGCATCAGGGTCTTTTCAAATGAGTCATCCCTTTGCATCAGGTAGCCAAAGTATTGGAGTTTCAACTTCAACATCAGTGCTTCCAATGAACACCCAGGACTGATTTCCTTTAGGATGGACTGGTTGGATCTCCTTGCAGTCCAAGGGACTCTCAAGGGGCTTCTTCAACACCACAGTTCAAAAGCATCAATTCTTTAGCACTGAGCTTTCTTTATAGTCCAACTCTCACATCCATACATGACCACTGGAAGAACCATAGCCTTGACTACATGGACCTTTGCTGACAAAGTAATGTCTCTGCTTCTTAATGTGCTATCATACCACCCAAACATCACTAATTCATCAACATCATATCCAGACATGTACAATAATGATTAAGTTCAGTTGTCTTTGGCATTCTATTGGCATTGTGCTAAGTTGCTTCAGTTGTGTCCAGCTCTTTGCAACCCCATGGACTGTAGGCTCTTCTGTCCATGGATTTTCCAGGCAAGAATAGTGGTATGAGTTATAGTGGTATGAGTTGCCCTGTCCTCCTCCAGGGGATCTTCCTGCCCCAAGGATCGAACCTGCACCTTTTAGGTCTCCTGCATTTGCAGGCAGGTTCCTTACCACTAGCACCACCTGGGAATCACAGCTTTACATGTTTTTTGTCATTATGAAGGTATATTTGTCAAGGTAGAATTTATGTAACTATGAGCTTCATTTTAACTTTTACATATTTAGACATATAGTCTGTGACCTTTATTTATTCTTCTGATTCAGACCCAGCACATGGCAGGAGAAAATGCAGTTTTATTTGCTCATCATGAGAGCACTGAAAGGTAACAACTGTCAAGGCCATTTTACAGATGAGGAAGGTGAAGTTCTATGAGATGGATTTTCAAAGGTCAGAAGAAATAGCAGAAGCAAGATGCAAACCCTTGTTAGTTAGATTGAAAAGCCCAGGATGCTTCACTGCATCCAGTCTAGTGGAGTCAAGGATTGCTACAAACATTTCATGGATATGCTAAATGTTATAAAAGTTTTCAGAAGGAAGGGATTGCTGGACCCTTGTGATTCAGAAAGGGCCTGGAAGAATAGCTGGGGAATTTCTGGTTCTGGTAGAATGGTGGATTAGATGTCTTGAAGATCCCTCAAAGAAAACAATTAAAATGCTACATGAAGCCTGAATCATGTACTAGATAAATGTATTAGCAAGATGGCACAAAAGGAAGGAAGCCATAAAGCCCTCAAACAAAGGAAACCAGGAACTCTACGAGGTAAGCTGCTTTCACCATCAGAGTTTCTGCTGCCAAGCTTTGCAAATAAAAGATGAAATCCAAGACCCATCAAAAGCAGGGAATCTAACAGGAGACTTCATCAATAAAACTAGGACTCTAAAGAGAAGTGAATGCAAAATAAATCCTACCAGACAGAACAAGACAGTTACAAAAGTTGTCTCTCTGAAAAAAAAAGATCTCTCCCAAGAATTCGGGACCATCAGCTCATCTTCATAGGGGGTTCATGGTCCAAATCCATACTACCACTGTGGTCCAAGAAATCTCAAGTGGAAAACTTACCATGATTACAAACAGAAATCAAAGTTTTGTAGTTTCTTCAGGCAAGTAACAAAACAAATGCAAATCCTCTCTGAAGGATTTCTATTTTAATACAAGCATGCACACACCTGGAAACAAAATGCCACGAATGAGAAACAGCAAAAACAGGAGACATCAGAGACCAAAGAACAGATACTGAAATATAAAATAATTATGTTCAAGTATTTCTAAAGAAAGAGCTAAACATATAAACAATAAACAAGCAGATTTGAAAAGAAGATAATGCAACTTTAAGAAATTAAAAACAATAACTAAAATAAAAAGTCATTGAAAGGATAAATAGCATACTACACCAAGTTGACAGGGAAATCAGCCAACTGAAAGTACATTCAAAGAAACTATACAGAATGCAGTCAGAGAGATTAAGAAATAGAAGATGCGAAAAAGCAAATAAGAGACATAGCAAAAATTTCTCTAGAAGGAGAAAATACAATGATTCTGATGTGATATTTGAAGAGATAACTGGTAAATTTCTATAGCTGTTGTTCAGTCGCTAAGTTGAGTCCGACTCTTTGCAACCCCATAGACTGCAGCACACCAGGCTACCCTGTCTTTCACTATCTCCCAGAGTGTGCTCAAATTCATGTCCTTCATCCTCTGCCACCCCCTTCTCCTTTGGCATTCAATCTTACCCAGCATCAGGGGCTTTTCCAAGGAGTCGGCTCTTCACATAGGTGGCCAGAGTATTGGAGCTTCAGCTTCAGCATCAGTCCTTCCAATGAATATTCAGGGTTGAATTCCTTTAGGATTGACTGGTTTGATCTCCTTGAAGTCCAAGAGACTCTCAAGAGTCTTCTCCAGCACCAAAATTCAAAAGCATCAAATGTCTAGGCCTGTTAATATCTAGAATTGCTGAAAGCCGCTAGTCCTCAGATCCAAGAAGTGGGGCACAGTAAAGACAGTTGGTGCTCACCAAATACCATAAGTGCTTTCTTACACATCTCAGAGCTTCTTGTCGTTAGGCTGGGGCCATGTTGACTATATCTGGTTACAATTAATTCCAGGCCAGGGCAGTTAAAGAATGATGCCCTGGATTAATTAAAATTAATTAATTAATTAATATTTTTTAAAAAAATCTAAGAACTATGATTCATGAGTAATGGTTTAATTTGGCATCACTGCTAATGTGGGATGCAACCTTTCCACTCTTAAGAACTGACCCACTCATCTCCCAGTGGAAATCACTTTTGGCTGAAAACTGCTACATTGCCTACATTATGCTGCTGCTAAGGGGCAGCGCACCCCCCACTGAGGATGGATACAAAGTCCTGGCCTTCTTTTCTCCTTGCGGACAATTCTGAAGGATCAACCCCACTCCAGAGCTCCCTGGGGGATCAGCTGAGGCCTGTGATGCAACTTCTTCTACCCAAGCCTGCTTCCCCCTCTTAAGTATTGTTCCTCATGAATTTCCCACATGCAGATCTTTTGCCACAGAGCCTGTTTCTGGGAAATCCAACCTAAGACATCTCTCTCTCTTCCCCTTCTGTGGTGATATAGGAGGCCACATGCGGAGCAGCTAGAAGGTGGCCAATCTTTTATTCTTCACAGTTCCTCACTGACCACTTAGCTGTGTAATGTCAACAAGAAATCAACCTTTGCTCTGTTAACACATTATTGACCACAGACATATTAATACCATATAAAGACAGCTGGAGTAACCACTAAACTGATAAATTCAGAGAATATATCTAGCATATTAATTATAAAACAGGGAATGGAAAAGAGCATGTGCAAAAGGAAAAAAAAAGAATGTAAAACTTAAAGAATGCAGGAAAGAGAGGACAATAGAGAAAACAGGAAAAATGCACATAAGATGATCAAAATAAATGCAAATATTTCAATACTCATTATGAATATGAACAGACTAAACCATCCCTTTAAATGACACATATTGTCAAGCAAGATAAAATCCAACTGTGTACCGTTTACATGAGACACAATTGAAATATAAGGACAGAGAGAGATTATTAGTCAAAGTAAGGAAAGAAATAAATCAGACACATAACAAAAACCGGAAAGCTGGAGTTACTATAGGACTACCAGACAGATGCTAAGACAAACAGCATTGCTAGATATAAAGAGAACCACTTTTAAAAAATAATAAGAACTTTACTTCACCAGGAAGATAAAATTAAGAACTTAGATGGACCTAAAAAAACACAGGCTCAAAATATATAAAGCAAAAATTGACTTATCTACATAGAGTAATTCACAAATATGACACCACTGTGAAAGATGTTAACACATTTCAATTATGGATAGCTTAAGCAATCATAAGTTGCATAAGAAATCAAAATGGAAGTTAGATATTAATTAGAACTGCATATGTGGACTGCAGTTAAAGCAATACTCAGGGAGAAATATATATATATTTAGTTATTTATATTATGAGGTAGAGTGATTAACTTAAGAAGTTAGAGCAATAATAGCAAAACAAACCCAAAGTTGGAAGAAAATAATAAAAATAACAGAGACATTAGAGATATAAAATACATTATAGAGAGAATCCACCAAGCCAAAATCATCTTCTTTTCAAATATTTTTCTTAAAAGACAAACTGGTAAGATTAACCAAGAAGAGAACATGAAAACAAAGACCACATATTCATGTTAGTTGACATAGAAAAAGCATTTCACAAGATCCAATACCCTTTTGTTTTGTTTTGTTTTTTTTCTTTTTATTTATGAGGTGTCATTTATGTTGTATTTTTATAGGTCTTAACAAAGAAGTTCAAAAGCCATCAAAGGTCTTTGGAAAATTTTTAAATTAGTTAAAAAATTGTTTCCCAGATTTTTAAATGTGTTGATATGATTCATTTAATGTAAATGATACATTTACATTATTTTCACTATTACAACTTTATAACTATAAAGTATTTTCAAGGTGCCCTCTTGTTAGTTCACTTATGATTTATATTTCAGAAAGCAAGCTCTTGTTTTCTCACTCATTGATAACATCAAATGTCTTTGAAATCACAACTGATGGTAACTTTTTGTCATAGAAAGTTAAAATCTTGAAAAGATCTCTTTAAAGAGAAAGGAAAGTGTAACATTTTTAAAGTTCTACATTCATTTAAGTTGTTTTCCATGAAATGATGGGAAACCTTGGTGTATTTAAAGAATTATTTTGTCTCCTTAGAAAGTAAAATTTGTTCCTATTTAAAGGCCTTGTCTTTATACAATTAATTATGTACAATGCACCCTATTATCTGTAAACTGGAATCCATTGCAGTGCACAGAGTAAAAAACAAAATAATTGTTATCTATGGCTAAAAATACTATGTTGTATATTTGAAAGTTGATTAGAGAGATCTTAGACTTTCTTATAACAAAAGAAGTGTAGCCATGTGGTGTTGGATGTTGACTAGATTTATTAAGGTTATCATTTCATAATATTTACATATAGAATCCTTATATTGTGCATCTGAAACTAATGTATTGTTATATGTCAATTATACCTCAATTTTAAAAAAATTGAAAGTGCCACTTAATTATTTTGTCTTCCTAGAATTTCTCTGTTTCCTCATAATTTGTTCACAATATTAAGTGAGATTTAAATCACTTCTGTCAAGATGCCCAGGTATAATGACACCTTTCCATCAGGCCTCCTTTCTTTATCTGCTTTCTGACCCACATCAGAGTACTCTGGTGATACAGAGCTAAAATATGCCCTCCTCTTAAAAGATTAAAGTGCTTAGTTGCTCAGTCATGTCTGACTCTTTGTGACCCTATGAACTGTAGCCCGCCAGGCTCCTGTGTCCATAGGGGTTCTCCAGGCAAGAATACTGGAGTGGGTTGCCATGTCTTTCTCCAGGGGATCTTCCTAACCCCAGGGATCAAGACCTGGTCTCCTGCATTGCAGGCAGATTCTTTACCTTCTGAGTCATCTTGTGATACAGACAAGTATGAAAAAAATAGAAATTTGCTCAGACTTCTGTTATAACCTTGACTGAAGGAATATTTTTTCCTCAATAGTTAGAAAGTGAAAGAAAGTGAAGTCTCTCAGTCGTGTTCCACTCTTTGCTACCCCATGGACTGTAGCCTGTCAGGCTCCTCCGTCCATGGGATTTTTCAGGCAAGAATACTGGAGTGGGTTGCTATTTCCTTCTCCAGAGGACTTTCCCGACCCAGGGATTGAACCTGGGATCTCCTGCACTGCAGGCATACTCTTTAACGTCTGAGCCACCAGGGAAGCCTTTTCAGTTATTGACTGTAGAACAGCAAATACAGGAAAATAACATGCTTTAACATCCTGGCAATCTTTTATTTATTATCTTTTTGTGCAATATAGTTTTATTAAAGTATAAAGTAGATAGAGAAAGCTTCTG
Source organism: Cervus elaphus (assembly GCF_910594005.1). Classification (NCBI taxonomy): domain Eukaryota; kingdom Metazoa; phylum Chordata; class Mammalia; order Artiodactyla; family Cervidae; genus Cervus; species Cervus elaphus. The sequence continues at coordinate 83,903,698 of NC_057826.1, forward strand.
ACATAGACATCAGAAGGGGGCAGAAAGAGTACCCCCAATACCCTTTTGTGATCAGAAAATACTCAGTAAAATAATACAGAACTCCTTTAAATCAGAAGGCCATCTATGAGAAACCCAGAGCTAACATATAATGGGATGCTTTCCTCCCACCATCAGGATGTCTGCTCTCACCACTGCTATTCAGTATTGTAGTGGAGAGTCTAGGTAAGTCAACTAGGCAAGAAAAAGAAATAAAAACCATCTAAATTAAAATACTTCTGCAAACCTATCTCCATTTGCAGATGACATAATTTTTACATACAGGAATTTCTAAAGGAGTCACTAAAATACTGTTAGAACTGTAAATACTGTTAATAAATTAACTCAAGCTTGTAGGATATCATACATACAAAACTTGGTTTCACTTCTATATCCTAGCAAAGAAAATCTGAAATAAATTTAATGAAACAATTCCACTTACAACAGTATCAAAAACAACAAAATACTTAGACATAAACTTAACAAATCATTTTAATGGTACAAGATTTACATACTGAAAACTACAAAGCATTGCTGAAAGAAATTAATACCTAAACAAGTGGAAAGGCAGCCCATGTTCATGGATTTAATTTACTTAATAATATTAAGATGGTAATACTTCCCAAATTGATCAACAGATTCAAAGGAACCCCTACTAAAATCCCAGTTGCATTTTTTTTTTGGCAGAAATTGACAAATAGATCCTAAAATTCATAAGGAAATGCAAGGGACCCTGAACAGTCAAAACAACCTTGAAAAAGAAGATCAGAGTTAAAGGACCCATACTTCCCAATTTCAAAACTCACAACAAAGCACAGTAATCAAGACAATGAGGTACTGACATAAGAACAGACAAACAGATCAATGGAAACTGAGAATTCAGAAATAAACCTTCACATTAACAGTCAATCAATTTTCAATAAAGGTGTTAAGATAATTCCTGAAGAAATAATGAACAGTCTTTCCAACAAATGATGTTGGGACTGCTTGATATCCCATACTAAAAAAAAAAAAGAATAAAGCTGGGCCTCTATTTCATACCACCTACAATAACTAACGCCAGTGGTAAAGAACCCATCTGCCAATGCAGGAGACGTGGAGACATAAGAGACAAGGGTTCAATTCCTGGGTTGGGAAGATCCCCTGGAGGAAGGCATGGCAACCTACTCCAGTATTCTTGACTGGAGAATCCCTATGGACAGAAGAGCCTGACAGGCTACAGTCCATAGGATCACAGAGTCAGACATGACTGAAGCGATTTAGCATGCAAGCACAATAACTAACACACACACACACACACAAAATGGATCATAGACCTAAATTTTAGGGATAAAACTCTTCAAAGAAAGTATAGGAGTAAATCTTCATGACCTTGGATAAACCAAATGTTTTTTAGATATAACACCCAAAACATAAGCAACAGGTGAAAAATAACATTTCAGTTCAGTTCAGTCGCTTAGTCGTGTCCAACTCTTTGCGACCCCATGAACCGCAGCACGCCAGGCCTCCCTGTCCATCACCAACTCCCGGAGTCCACCCAAACCCATGTCCATTGAGTCGGTGATGCCATCCAACCATCTCATCCTCTGGCATCCCCTGCTCCTCATGCTTTCAATCTTTCCCAGCATCAGGGTCTTTTCAAATGAGTCAGCTCTTCGCATCAGGTGGCCAAAGTATTGGAGTTTCAGCTTCAACATCAGTCCTTCCAATGAATACCCAGGACTGATCTTCTTTAGGATGGACTGGTTGGATCTCCTTGCAGTCCAAGGGACTCTCAAGAGTCTTCTTCAACACCACAGTTCAAAAGCATCAATTCTTCAGCACTCAGCTTTCTTTATAGTCCAACTCTCATATCCATACATGACCACTGGAAAAACCATACCCTTGACTAGACGGACCTTTGTTGACAAAGTAATGCCTCTGTTTTTTAATATCCTGTCTAGATTGGTCATAACTTTCCTTCCAAGGAGTAAGCATCTTTTAATTTCATGGCTGCAACCACCATCTGCTTTGGCCTTGGAGTACAGAATGTAGCAGGGCAAAGGCTAATAGAGTTCTGCCAAGAGAATGCACTGGTCATAGCAAACGCCCTGTTTCAACAACACAAGAGAAGGCTCTACACATGGACATCACCACATGGTCGACACCAAAATCAGATTGATTATATTCTTCGCAGCCAAAGATGGAAAAGCTTTATACAGTCAGCAAAAACAAGACTGGGAGCTGACTGTGGTTCAGATCATGAACTCCTTATTGCCAAATTCAGACTTAAATTGAAGAAAGTGGAGAAAACCACTAGACCATTCAGGTATGACCTAAATCAAATCCCTTATGATTATACAGTGGAAGTGAGAAATAGATTTAAGGGACTAGATCTGATAGACAGTGCCTGACGAACTATGGATGGAGGTATGTGACATTGTACAGGAGACAGGGATCAAGACCATCCCCAAGAAGAAGAAATGCAAAAAAGCAAAATGGCTGTCAGAGGAGGCCTTACAAATAGCTGTGAAAAGAAGGGAAGTGAAAAGCAAAGGAGAAAAGGAAAGATATTCCCATTTGAATGCAGAGTTCCAAAGAATAGCAAGGAGACATAAGAAAGCCTTCCTCAGCGATCAATGCAAAGAAGTAGAGGAAAACAATAGAATGGGAAAGACTAGAGATCTCTTCAAGAAAATTAGAGGCACCAAGGGAACATTTCATGCAATGATGGGCTCAATAAAGGATGGAAATGGTAGGGAACTAACAGAAGCAGAAGATATTAAGAAGAGGTGGCAAGAATACACAGAAGAACTGTACAAAAAAGATCTTCACGACCCAGATATGGTGTGATCACTCATCTAGAGCCAGACATCCTGGAATGTGAAGTCAAGTGGGCCTTAGGAAGCATCACTATGAACAAAGCTAGTGGAGGTGATGGAATTCCAGTTGAGCTATTTCAAATCTTAAAAGATGATGCTGTGAAAGTGCGGCACTCGATATGTCAGCAAATTTGGACAACTCAGCAGTGGCCACAGGACTGGAAAAGGTCAGTTTTCATTCCAATCCCAAAGAAAGGCAATGCCAAAGAATGCTCAAACTACCACACAACTGCACTCATCTCACAGGCTACTAAAATGATGTTTAAAATTCTCCAAGTCAGGCTTCAGCAATACGTGAACCATGAACTTCCAGATGTTCAAGCTGGTTTTAGAAAAGGCAGAGGAACCAGAGATCAAATTGCCAACATTTGCTGGATCATTGAAAAAGCAAGAGAGTTCCAGAAAAACATCTATTTCTGCTTTATTGACTATGCCAAAGCCTTTGACTGTGTGGATCACAATAAAATGTGCAAAATTCCTCAAGAGATGGGAATACCAGACCACCTGACCTGCCTCTTGAGAAACCTGTATGAGGTCAGGAAGCAACAGTTAGAACTGGACATGGAACAACAGACTGGTTCCATAGAGGAAAAGGAGTAAGCCAAGGCTGTATATTGTCACCCTGCTTATTTAACTTATATGCAGAGAACATCATGAGAAATGGGGGGCTGAAAGAAGCACAAGCTGGAATCAAGATTGCTGGGAGAAATATCAATAACCTCAGATATGCAGATGACACCACCCTTATGGCAGAAAGTGAAGAGGAACTAAAGAGCCTCTTGATGAAAGTGGAAAAGGAGAGTGAGAAAGTTGGCTTAGATAATATTAAATTTTAAATTTTTCATGTTTCCAGGGATACCATGAATAACATGAAAATGCAACACACAGAATGGTAGAAAACATTTTCAAACCATGTATCTGATAAGGGACTTGTATTCAAAAAAGAACTCATACAACTCAGCAACAAGGACAAATGACCCAACTTAAACATTGGTCAAAGACTTGAATAGACATTTTTCTGAAGAAGGTATACAAATGGCCAATAAGCACATGAAAAGAGGCTCAACATCACTAATCTTTAGGAAAATTCAAATCAAAACTACAGTGAGATATCACCTCATATCTGTTAGGCTGGCTATTATAAAAAAAAAAAAAAAACCAGAAAATACCAGTCATCTAAATTTAGGGACAGTCTACAAAAGGAAGGAAATTCTAATATACGCTATAACATCGATAAACTTGAAGACATTATGCTCAGTAAAATAAATAAGACAGTCACAAAATACAAATACTACATAATTTCACTTTTATGAAGTACTTAAAGTAGTCAAATCATAAAGACAAAAAGTATTAATAGTAGTTGTCAGAGACTGGCTAGGGGAAAACGGGGAGTTCTTATTTAACGGGTACAGAGTTTCAGTTTTACAAGATAAAAAGGATTGTGGAGGTAAATGGTAGTGATGGCTGCAAAATAAGATGAATGTATTTAACACCACAGAACTGTGCACTTAAAAATAGTTAAGATGGTAAATTTTATGTTAAGCATATTTTGCCACAATAAAAATAAAAGTTACTCCTAGATTTATCATTTGGCCCAGCAATTCCACTCCTAAGTGTGTACCTAGAGAATTGAAAATATGTTCACACAAAAACTTGTACACAAATAACTTGTACATAGCATTACTCATAATAACCAAAAAAAATTGGAACAACTTAAGTGTTCACCAACTGATGAATGAACAAACAAACTGGTATATCCATAAATGGAATACTATTTAGCCATAAAAACAAATAAAGTACTAATCCATGCTATAGCACATATGAACCTTGAAAACACTATGCTAAGTGAAAGAAGGCATTCACAGAAGGCCACCTACTGCATGATCCCATTTATGTGAAATATCCAGAATAGGCACATCCATAGAGAGACAGTAAATTAGTGGTTTGCCATAGGCCTAGGAGTGGGGGCTTTGGGAAATGCCTGCTAATTGGTACAGAGTTTCTTTCTAGGGTGATGAGAACGTTCTAAAATTGATCGTGGTGATGGTTTTGGACAGCATACCTTGTGTGTGTCACATATTAAAACTCACTGAGCTGTATGCCCTTGAAGGGAGCATTTTATGGCAGTAGTAGTAGCGCTAGTCTCTCAGTCGGGTCCAACTCTTTGCAGCCCCACGGACTGGGCTCCTCTGCCCATGGGATTCTCACGGCAAGAACACTGGAGTGGGTAGCCATTTCCTTCTCCAGGGGAATCTTCCTGACCCAGGGATCGAACCTGGGTCTCCCGTGTTGCAGGCAGATTCTTTACCATCCGAGCCACCAGGAAGCCCCATAAATTATATTTTAACAAGACTGTTTAAAAAAACTTTCGAAAAAAAATTTTTTAAAAAATAATAAAAAATAAACAAACTTTCGACAGAGAAAATTCAGCTGTGGCATCAAGTTGTCCCTTGCACAATTCACCGTGTCATTCACATAGAGTAAGAGATAAAGGATGCTCCCTTGAGGTGAGCAACACGGTGGCCCTGATCAAACAGCCTTAGAGGTAAATCCTACCAAGTAGTCAGGAATGCATAATTCCAAGATTATACAAGTTCTTCTATAGAATAAAACTGCAACACTCTCCAACCCATCTGTGGTTGGCATCATCTTAATCCCCAGTGTAGGCAAGGGCAGTATAAGAAGGAAAAATTACAGGCCAACTCAATAAATAGATTGAAGGATCCTAGTCAAAAATATTAGCTGATTGCAGCAACAGATTAAAAACATCCTCCATCACGACCAAGTAATATTTAGAGGCAATGCTGGTTTAACGTTAGTAAGTCAAATTGACCACATTAACAACTTTCAAATGACCATCTCAAAAGATACATGATAGAAAAAAGAATTTATTACTGATTAGAGGGGGAAAAAATCCTAGGAAACAAGGGATGGAAAGGAATATCCTTAACATGATAAAGGTTATTTAAATATACACACCCAGCGAAAGAGCTAACATTAAGTAACAAAATGCTGAAAGCATTTCTTTGGATTAAAATCAAGAACAATAGAAAAATGCCTGCAATCACAATTCACTTTAATAAAGCTTCTGATTCCCACGGTGGTGATCCAGGCACCCACTTTGAGAAATCCTGGGCTGGAGAAACCAGTTGCTATGAGATGACTCCTTGCTTCCGGGTGCCCAAGCCCACCTACCCAGCACCACTGATCTGGCTCTGCTTCTGCTCCTTCATAATTAGCCCAACACTCTATTTCATTTTTCTTGGATCTTCACAGTAGCTCTGTGAGACAGATATTATCTCCATTTCAAAGACAAGGAAACTGAGGCTTAGCATTACGAGTCTTGTCCAAATTCCCACCATAAATGGCAGAGTACGGTGCAAGGCTGAGAAAAGCTTTGCCTTTCCTCTCTACAGCCAGCACCTCAGGAACCCTCCTGCCTGTGCCCCTAAATTTAGGCCTCCTGGACAATGTGGTGAGTTTACCTGTAGCCTGGGGGCCAGGGCTATCATTAACAAAAGATCCTCAATATGACACAAAATACTCTTGTTTCCTGGCCAAGGGTCATGCCATGTTCCCCATGAACTTGCAGTCTAGACCTCCCTGTTTGTCTCTAGGTTAGGTTTGTGTTGGAATCAACACCTAGACATTTATTCCATTCTTTGAGCTCTTTGTTAACATCTTTCAGAGCTCCCTAATGTACCCAGGCCTGTTTTTAGGCACAAGGGAGACTTGAAATTATGAGGCGTGCACCTGAGTCACACCTTCTACAGGAAGAGAGAACTGTCCTTTCCTGTAAGTAAGGCATTAGCAGGACTGTGCCAGAATAAAGGATGCCAAGAGGTGGGTGCCCCACCCCCACTGATGGGTGAAGCTCAGAGGGTAGGGAAGTGGCCTAGGCCACACAGCTGGCTGATATACGAAGGGAGAGGCGTCTGTACAGAGCAGCCTGCAGAGGTGTCAGCCCACAGCTGAAGGGCGGGGGAGGGGGGGGGGGGCACCAGCAGCTGCACGGAGGAGTCAGAAAGGAGGATGGATGAAATGGAGGGGAGGAGATGCAGTAACCCTTCTTCAGACAGAGATCAAGGAAAGTGAAAGCCCAACCCGGTGGGGAGACTACAGAGAGCACTATTGTGGCTGGAGAAGTGGGTTTGTGGATGGAAAATAGTGGAGGAGGTGGACAGGGGTCAGGCAGGGAATGCCAGGAAGGGAGCTGGGGAGGGAGTCTATGGGAGAGGTGGCTCAGTGCCTCCCCCCAACACACTCCACCCCTCCAAGTGCGGAGGGCACAGGACAGTTGATAGTAACAGCCAACATTACTGACCCATCACACGCTGGGTACTTCCCATAGGTCACCTCACTTAATCTTCACCACTACCCCAGGAAGCAGATTCTAGCACCACCCCATTTTACAGATGCAGAAACTGGGGTCGGGAGATTAAGGTCACTCTGCGGACCAAGTATTGGAACCCATAGAGCCCACCAAAAGTAAGCTTAACATTTCTATGAGGTCTCCTATTTTAAATATTCATGCAAATTATGCATTTTCTCCTTAATATGCTTGCACCTGAATATGTTTAAGATGTCACTCCTCCTCCCCAACTAAATCCTCAAGTAAAACCACCCTCCAGACAGGCAGAGCCACTGTGCTTCCCCTGGGGCTGCATGAACCTTGCACATGATGCTGGGAAGCCCAATAGTGGATGCGGGAGCCAAAGGAAAGTTCTGAAGGAAACAGATGTGAGACGTGATGTTGGTCCCTGCCTCTGACTAGTGTCACTGTACTAAAAAGAAAACTGTCACCTCCATCATTTATGGAAAACTGGACAAAGAAGACACATCATCTTCAGCCTCAGGGGCCATCTGGGTCCTTATCCTCAGAACCCCCATACATTCAGAATCCCAGCAGGTGACCCAAGATCCCCAGTGAGAACACTTTCTCTCTGGCATTTCTTTCCCGGGCACAGTCTTGAACCCAGCCTTGACCAAAACTCCCAGGAAGACATCCAAGAAGATACCTATAACCTCGGCCCCAAGAACCCCACAGCTGCCCCGCGGTCTCCCAGCTCCAGGTCTTCACTCATACCATTCCGTCTACCTGGAGTGCGCTCCCCACCTCCCAAATTCTACCCATCCTCAAAACGCATCTTTCAGCTCATCCCTTTCAAGGAGCCTTCCGTGATGCCCTCCTCCTGCAAGCGAGCAACGCCTCCTCTGAACAAACCTGTCCCTCCCTGAGCATACACCCTAACCCACTTGGCCATGGAAGTGTTCCTGCATAGTTTTAAGTCTTCCCAACCAACACAGAGCCCCTTAAAGGCAGACTTTGCGTGTGATTCTTCTCTGGGCTCCACACAGTAACACCTTGCACATAGTAGGCAGTCAAAAACAATGTCGAGTGCATGAATCAAAGGATCACTCTGAGTCCCCACTCATCACAGCCACTAGTTCTCCGCGGGTAGAACCAGCCAGGGAAACGCACCAGGAAGACGCCTACAGCCTCGTGAGAACGTAGGCAGGACCCCTGCTCGACACACTGTGGGGACCCGGCCTCATTTCCAGCGTGTCTGTTACCTGCTGCATCCTCAACGCTACTCTCCAACAGCTCCACATCCTTTTGATTTCACCCCAGTGCCTGCTGGCATCACCTAGTTTTGCAGGCTTTTAGGGAGAGGGTCTAGTGGTCTGTCTCCTCTTAACCTTCCACTCACGGTGCCAAGACCATTTGAGATTTTTTTTTTTGGTGGGGGGAGTCATAAGGGCTTGGCAGTCAGCTGGGTGGAAAGGAGCTCTCACCCACCTTCCCTGTGACATCTTCCAGGTGAGACATCTCACCATGAAACAACAGTCATTCTTTTTCAGTCAAAAAGGAAAGAAATATGGACACTTCCCTGGTGGTCCAGTGGTTAAGACTCTGTGCAGGGGACACAGGTTCAATCCCTGTTTTGGGAACTAAGATCCCACATGCCTCATGGCCAAAAAAAAAAAAAGAAAAAAAATTTTTTTTAAAGGAAGAAAATATGACACCAAAACATGGGTGTAGTGAGATGACATTACTTTGCAAGGGCAGGAGGAGGTGCACAACGGGCCAGAGCTCACAGGCTACACGGCCTCACCTAAGCCTCACTAAAAACACAGACGATCGCTGCATCCCAGGACTTTCAGGGTAGCTGCTCTTGAGCACTCAGGCAAAAGAGGTGCAACGACTCTCCCTCGTTGCCTCAACTCACACTTGGCTCAGGCCTCCTGCAAGGACTGAGCACAGCAAAGCCACTCTCAGGTGACTCTGCCCCTCGCCTGCTTCCAAGCACCCACGAGAGAGGATACTTTAAAAGCTGCCCCTCAGCCGGGTGCTGCTGGCTTCATCTCTGCAGCCTGACTCTGTGGTCTCAATAACGGCTCTGTTTCAGGATAAAATACAGGATGTCACAGGCAAGGGCTACAACTTAAGACGACTTTCAGGATCACTTCCGTTTTCAGGTTTGGTGCAGGTGAGGGAAACAGGAAGCTTGAATTCCCCAAGGGAATCCGTGAGGGACTCCTTGCAGAGGGCGGGTCTACACAGAGAAGAGTGGCTGAAGACACAGCAGTCGCCAGGCTGCAGGGCCAAGCCCCAGTCTCAGCCTGGACCTCAACCACTGGCGCGGGAGCACATACCTGGGGCACCTGCTCCATGTTGAGCAGCCTGGGCAGCTTCAGGCTCAGCATCTTGAAGCCGGGCTGGAAGACCGGTGGGTGACAGCCGGTCCCTGTCACCAGGACTTGCTCAAAGTTCTGACATGGCTCCGGGCGCCTCTGGCCAGCCAGGTCTGAGCCACTTCACTGAAAAAGGACAGCGGGAAGAACTCCAGTGAGTGTCAGCCTAACTCCAGCTGGGTCAAGACTGTCTAACTACAGAACAGACCTGTGCTTGTGATGGCAAAATAACCAGGCTTCCTTAAAAACAACAGAGAAACAGACTGCTGAGTCATTCACTCTGAGAGTGATGGAGGAAGGTAATTAAATCACAATAGGGCAATCATAAAATTATAGCACTGGAAAGGGCTACAGAGGTCACCCAGTGCCCTCATGTTATACAAGAGGGTCAGAGGCATAGCGCAACCTCCCCAAGGCCACACAGCTTAGGGAGAGCTTGGGGCTGCTCACTCTCCCTGCTTCAGGAGCTACCCCTGGACAGACAGTGTGATCCAGGTCTGGCCCACCAACGCTGCCCTCCAAAGAGAGGCAGCTTTTCCAGAAGGTTCACGGGAGCGGGGTTGCCCTGAGACACACAAAAGGACCAGGCCAGGCAAGTCCAAGGCACTTGGAGTCAGAGCAACAGGCCTGTTTAAATGCAGGATTAACAGCTGTGAGTAATGTAAACTAGAGGAACGCAAAGCCAAGGAAAAGGCCCAAGAAACTGAAAAGTACTATTAGTAGCTGGGTTCAGCAAAAGAAAGAGCAGGGCCAGGAATTTACCATAGTCAATGCCTCATCTACTCCCATAATCATTGGGCCAAAATCTGCCACCTCTTTAGAGCTCCCAAGGGGGTCTGTCCCTGCCTCCAAAAGGCCTGAAGACCTGGCTTACCTCTCTCGTAGCACCAGCCACATCTGACTGCAGGTGGAGCTACCTGCCGAGGCCTTGTCTTCCCTGCACTCACCCAGCCCCTACCAAGCGGGGAGGATGATTCCCGGCTGGCTGGAATCTCAGGTGTGTGCTTGGCCCATCCTGGGCCTTCAGCAAATGCTTTTGTAATGATGCAAAGTCGTTCACCCTTTGAGCCTGAGGTGTGCTTTTGCTTTTGGGCTTTGTTTATACTTTTGCTTCTTATTATAGTTCTTTATGTTCTATGTGTTATTATCTGAAACTATGTAGCAAAATATAATGTAGTTATGTTTCATCAAAAATATGCTTTTATTCAAAACACTGGGGTAAGTAATTATTCACCACAGTCAAAAGGGGGCAATGATAGGGATAGAGAAGAATAATTAAATAGTTGGTTTAGAAATCTCACTACGGGATTAAAGACAGCGAGGGAATTTAAAGGCTGTTTGGGAAACTGTTGTAAGCTAATGACCACTCAAGAAAAGAATCCAGTAACCTAGCAACAATCTACACTGCTTTGAAAGAAGACCAGGTGCATCCAAGTGCATCCAGGCACACTCAAGCCACAAACCCTGACAGTTAAAACACAGGACAATGTGGGGTTTGAGTCCTGCTATGTGAAGTCAGGGAGCCAATGGTCCTTGAAGAGCAGAATCTCTGAGTGTAGTCAAGAGAGGAAAATATGTGAAAGGGGGAAGAAACTAGGTGAAAGGGGACATTACACCAAAACCTGAGATGAATTACCATATTTTAGTATATGTTAGCATCCTTCTGCTAATATACATATGATTTAATAGGGCCATCATGTGCTGGTTAGACCACACAGGGTCAAATGAGGAATTAATGATGTAAGCCTTGATGTCTGCCCAAGAATGAGGAAGGAGGTGGTCTTCTCCCCTCCTTTCTCTCTGATTACAAGATATAGCTCTCTTTGTTCTAGGGGCTGAGCTCCCTTGCCTGCCCACTTGTGTCTCTTACAAGCATCCTATACTAATAAGGTCATTCTTTGCCTACGGCTTTGCCTCATGCTAAATTCTTTTTGCAATGAGACAAAAGAACCTCAGCTTGATAAGCCCCAACACCAGGCGAGTGGTTTCAATTAAAAGAGTGGCTTTGAGTCCCCTCCTAAATCAGTGATCATGGGTTCAAATCCCATCCAAGGAGTGTGGCTTCAGAAATAACCCAAGCACCCATCAGCTCGTGGATAGATAAACTAGCAAATAAACAAGATGCGGTCTACACATGCAATAGAATATTACTCAATTTTAAAAAGGAATGAAGTTCTAATGAATGGATGAAACTTGAAAAAATTACACCAGGTGAAATAAGCCAGTCTCAAAAGGCCAAATATTGAATGATTCCAGTTATATGAGGGACCCGGCATAGGTGAATTTACAGAGACAGAAAAGGGGTTGGTGGGGAGGGAGGAATCGGAGCTGCTGTTTAAGGGGTACCGAGTTTCTGTTTGGGAGGATTAAAAGTTCTAAAAAGGGGTAGTGGTGATGGTTGCTCAATACTATAAATGTAAAATGCACTTAAAAATGATAAATTTTATGTTTCGTATATTTCACCACATTAAAAAAGTAGTTACAGAACATTTCTGAATGACAAAATAATAGAGAAAATAGTTTTTTTTTTAATCATTACATTTTACCTGGGTACATTTTGCCCAGGTTAAAAAAGAAAAGTTGACACTTTGCAAACAAATGAGCAACACCTGTGTAAGTGGACCTGGCCTGTCTTGGCACGTCTTGGTTCTCCTGGATTTCCGATCTAAATTACCAAGTCACTTTCACTCCCAGATGCACCACTAATTCATCGGGCAGCAGGATAAGAGGTGACAGTCTCACCTTGAGCTTCCAGGGGAATATCACAAAAACCCGCAGCAATAATGGGACCAAGGCTGGGTCTCCATGGACCTGCCTACCTTGGTCCCCTGGTTCTCCCTGAATTTCGATGTCATGAGCAAGAAAAAGGAAAGAAATGGTCCCTACCCTCACAGCACACACCATCCAGGAAGACTGACCCAACGAAACATACAATAGGAGGGCAATACTAAGTAGCATATGATTCATCCTCTTCTTCATTCAGCCAAGGTGTCTGGCATTTTTATCACATAATGAATAAGAGTCGGGGCTCAATGTAAAGATGATTACACCCTGCGAGCTGCAGCAGCCAGAGGGAAAACATGAGAATTTAGCTGAAATAAAAATTGCATGGGTTTGTGACACACAGCATGGAGGCAAATAGATGTCCGCCATACCATTCTATCCCTGTACTGTACAGGAGAAATAAAGATGAAAAGACTGTCCTCGTCTCCAAGAAACGCATAAAGAAAAAGATAAGACAGACACGCACTCAACTAACCAGGACAAGTCACCCTTGAAGGAAGGACCTCCCATCCACTCTGCATCAGGCCTGTGCTGCCCACCTTGCCCGCCCATCTGGTCTCTTTCACCCTCACCACCCCGTCTCATATCGCCAGGCAGAACAGTTCAGGGCCTCTGGACTGGATTAAAGCCACATCGGTTCCAAGACCAGTTTGCCATTTCCTGTGCAATTCCAGGCAAGCAACATAACTCCTTGTGCCTCGGCTTCCCCATCTGTGAAATGGAAATAACAGTGGTATTTTCTTTCTAGCGTGGTGGTTATGATTAAATGAGAGAAGAACCCATACAAAGGGCCTGCCCTCAGGGAAAGGTCCAATAAGCACTTGTTCCTGTTACTAATTTTCAGATACGAAAATTAATTTTCTATTTTACAGACAGGAAAACCAAGGTGTTGAAAAGTGAGGGGGTTTGCAGATCTCACAGATAGTAGACAGAGCTATCATTTGATTTCTGGTTTATGAGGATGGATGTAGAGGAGGGTTGGGGTGGAGATGGTGATGCTCCTGGAGTTGTGTTATTTGATCTGAGAAGGCTACAGGCTGCATAGAGATTGGAGGCTTTGAAACGGCACTCTGTGGGCCCCTAATTGGAACTTCAGGGACCACTTTTTTTGGGTTAGGGGGTTGTACCAGTAACTAGGAGAACAAGGAAGTGACTTCTCCCCTATTTTAACCAGAAGATATCTTAGCTGAAATTTTTCTAAATTATAGTGGAAACATAAGTCCTCTCTTTGAGAAGAAAACATTAAGAGGCATAAGTTTCCTTTTTAAAAGGAGAACTGAGGGACTCTCAACTGTGGTCCAGTGGTTAAGAATCTGCCTTCCAAGGCAGGGAACACAGGTTCGATCCCTGGTTGGGAAACTAAGATCCCTCACGCTGTGGGTCAACTAAGCCCTTCAAAAAATAGAATAAAAAAGAGAGAGAATTTATTTTGATTAAAGAGAGTCAAGTTTGGGCTTCCCTGATGGCTCAGACAGTAAAGAATCCGCCTGCAATGCAGGAGACTGGGGTTTGATCCTGGAGAAGAGAATGATCCCCTGGAGAAGGGAATGGCAACCCACTCCAGTATTCTTGCCTGGAGAATTCCATGGACAGAGGGCCTGGCAGCCTACAGTCCGTAGGGTCGCAAAGAGTCAGATGCCACTGAGCAACTAACACTTTAACTATCTGTCTCAGGCTAGTGCTCCATCCATATCCCTGGTCTCCCCACTCCCGCTCCCTCACTGCCCCCCACCCAGTAAACATTAGCCTACACACTGTATCCCAGGCCTGAAAGGACATGGCCAGCAAAACATCACCTCCCGAATATGTTTACATATTAGGTAGCTGAATACAAACAGATGGCCTATTTCCCACATGAGAGTCCAAAAAAAAAAAAAGGTCCACCAGGTTCCTCCGTCCATGGAATTCTTCAGGCAAGAATAATGAAGTGGATTGCCATTCCCTTCTCCAGGGGATCTACCCAACCCAGGGATTCAGTCCCTAAATTCAGTCCCTGAATCCTGGGTCTCCCATATTGCAGGCAGATTCTTTACTACCTGAGCCACCAGGGAAGCCTGATAACTTCTAGGGATGCAAATGAATTAGTACACACTCTCTTTATTTTTTTCTTTGCCATTCTTTGTTTTGTTTTCTTTTCTTATTTTAATTGGAGGCTAATTATAATATTGCGGTGGTTTTGCCATACACTGACATGAATCAGCCACGGGTGCACATGTGTCCCCCATCCTGAGCCCCCCTCCCACCTCCTTCCCCATCCATCCCTCAGGGTCATCCCAGTGCACCAGCCCTGAGCACCCTGCCTTATACATTGAACCTGGACTGGCGATGTTTCACATATGATAATATACACGTTCCAATGCTATTCTCTCAAATCATCCCACCCTCGCCTTCCCCCACAGAGTCCAAAAGACTGTTATTTACATCTGTGTCTCTTTTGCTGTCTTGCATATAGGGTCATCGTCACCATCTTTCTAAATTCCATATATATGCGTTAATATACTGTATTGGTGATTTTCTTTCTGACTTACTTCACTCTGTATAATAGGCTCCAATTTCATCCACCTCATTAGAACTGATTCAAATGCATTATTTTTAATATCTGAGTAATATTCCATTGTGTAAATGTACCACAGCTTTCTTATCCATTCATCTACCGATGGACATCTAGGTTGCTTCCATGTCCTAGCTATTGTAAACAGTGCTGTGATGAACACTGGGGTACACGTGTCTCTTTCAATTCTGATTTCCTCGGTGTATATGCCCAGAAGTGGGATTGCTGGGTCATATGGCAGTTCTATGTCCAATTTTTTAAGGAATCTCCACACTGGTCTCCATAGTGGCTGTACTAGTTTGCGTTCCCACCAACAGTGTAAGCGGGTTCCTTTTTCTCCTCACCCTCTCCAGCATTTATTGTTTGTAGACTTTTTGATAGCAGCCATTCTGACCTGCGTCAGATGGTACCTCATTGGGGTTTTGATTTGCATTTCTCTGATAATGAGTACACACTCTCTTTATTACATTAATTTATTAATTTAGTTAGACATACCTATTTAGAATCCCTTACCATATCCAACATAGCATTAATTTTAAAATATTGTTTTTCCACTTCTAGTTCATAGAAATAAGTGTATTCATAATCTCCATAAGCATCTTTGACAAAAGGATCTTCATTTTACACTTTTTTGGAGTCACCTAACACAGTTAAAGTGAAAAATATCCTCATTTCCCTCTAAGTTATTTGAAAGCTACACTTTTGGGGGCTTCCCTAGCAGTCCAGGGGTTAAGACTCCGCCTTCCAATGTATGGGTGTGGGTTTGATCCCTGGTCGGGGAACCAAAGTCCCACAGGCCACAGGATGCAGCTGAAAATTTTAAAAAAGAAAAGGAAGGAAGAAAGCTATATTTTTTGAAGTTGTGTTTAATGCTCTTGCTAAAAATGTACCCCAAGTCACAAGTATTCATCGACAATTACAATACTCTATGGCAAATTGCTTTCAAACACTTCACACAGACAGTGTGATGTGAAAATGTTAGTTTTACCCCATATCCCTTGCGTTGTGGTTCATTAGCATTTGAAAGACAAACCACAAGCTCACACTCCAGAGGCCACAACTTTAGTTCAGTTGGGGTTACTTTTGATCAACACCAGAGGGTTTCCTAATTAGCCGGATGGATGCTGTCTCACTGGAAAAATGAGTGTAATTAGAGATGTGTACGCTGATGAGAAGTGCTGCAAAGGCACCTCCCCTCCTGCCTGAGCAGAGGGTGCCCCAGAGTGGCTGCGCCTCTGAATGAGCCCAAATGAGCCCTTTCAGGAGGATTCTGGGCTTGAACCCATGAGTTCAGCTGACGCGGAGCAGCAGACAACTGTCACATCAGCCTCACACGAACTTTCAAGAAAGGTGCGTAAGAGTCCCTCGGTGGGGAAGTTGCAGAGACTTCACCTGCTGACAAAATGGGTCATCTTAATGGTTTCGTGGGCTTCCCTGGGGGCTCAGTCAGTAATGAATCTGCTTGCTGGAAGCTGTTTGTATAGGGGTGAGGGGTGGGCGCGGAGCTGACTCAGGACTCAGCCTGCCGCCCTTACTCTGCTGCGCCACCTGGTGGTGAGATTGGGGGCCCTCCAGCCCTCACGGACCCGAGAGTACTGTATTTCCTGAGGGCCTGAGGCAGTATTTCCAGGAACTTCAGATGTGCTCAGCTGGAAGGCACACCACTATTTTGCATACCACTAAGATAACACATACACAAAAATCACCAACTATAATCATGAGACAGAGCTGATTGGAAATTAATCCTGATTTCAGAGCTGTTTAATTTTTTTTTTTTTTAAAGTACACATAGTAATTGATGAAATACATTGATGGTAAACAAGTGATTGGCCCTCCTAGTCATTTTGCATGGCTACTCTCCCCAGACCCACTACTGCTTTACAGGGATCATTAAAAGCTCCTTCACAACAAAACCAGTACTTGTAAATGGGAGACCAGATTTCTGGGAATAAATCTCAATCTGTATTACATTTTTTGTCCCTCTCTGTTTTTAAATTGATCATGTATGTCAGGTGCCTCCTGAAAGGATCCCAAACAAATACTGCTGGGGAAAGGTTCAGGTGAGCATGTCTTCCCCCAAACAGCCCATCCACTGCTCAAAATAAAGGAACAGAGGGACTCCGAATAGGAAGAACTCTGGATGGGCCAAATTCCCTCCTTTCTGAAAAATATCACGTTGGAAAACATAAAATTTCTCATTGGGCATACATAGCAAAGGCAAAGAACGCTGTTTGGTAGGGAATTTCTCCATAGCTTGCTTTTAGAAAAACTGGGAAAATGAGATCAGAAAGCTCAGAGAGGTCATCTGTCCAAAGTACAACGGGATGCATGATCACATTCATTGATCAAAAGAAGCGAGGTTAATAACAGGAGCTCAGTTACCATGAGAAACCAGCGCAGAGTACCTGGAGAGGGAACCAGAGTCACCTTTCCCCCACTCATCAGCCTGTCCTAGGCTGGGCGGGCCTCAGAGGTGTCTGAACACAGGTTGGTCCAGGTAAGGCCCCACATTCATGGGCATGGCAGGAAGCTGCTGGCTACCGGGCAGCTGCTGGTGAGGCTTGGGGCCTGAGCTGGCTGAGGACAGAAGAGCAGTGTCTGAGTCACCCTTCTGATCCTGTGCCTCCTCCAGAGCTCTTGTCTAGATGTCCTTCATGGTAAAGAGAAAACAGCACAGCGTTTGCCTCCCATCACTGTGCCAGAGGATCACCAAAGGTGCTCACTACCACAGAGGATTGAATTTGCACTTGGGGAAGGGGATGTGAGGCAGAGTCTAGGCGCAGCCCCACGACACCTTCAGACATGAAAATTAAAATCTTTTGAGCATCAAAGGACACTATCAAGAAAGTAATGATAGCCCACAGAATGAGAGAAAAATATTTGCAAAAAATATGACCAATAAGAGATTCAGTTCAGTTCAGTGGCTCAGTCGTGTCTGACTCTTCGACCCCATGGACTGCAGCATGCCAGACTTCCCTGTCCATCACCAACTCCTGTAGCTTGCTCAGACTCATGTCCATCGAGTCTGTGATGCCATCCAACCATCTCATCCTCTGTCGTCCCCTTCTCCTCCTGCCGTTAATCTTTCCCAGCATCAGGGTCTTTTCCAATGAGTCAGCTCTTCGCATCAGGTGGCCAAAGTATTGGAGCTTCATCTTGGAACCAGTCTCCTGTTCCATGTCTGGTTCTAACTGTTGCTTCTTGACCTGCACACAGATTTCTCAGGAGGCAGGTAAGGTGGTCTGGTATTCCCACCTCTTTCAGAATTGTCCACAGTTTATTGTGATCCACACAGTCAAAGGTTTTGGCATAATCAATAAAGCAGAAGTAGATGCTTTTCTGGAATTCTCTTGCTTTTTCTATGGTCCAATGGATGTTGGCAATTTGATCTCTGGTTCCTCTGCCTTTTCTAAAACCAGCTTGAACGTCTGGAAGTTCTCAGTTCAGTTGAAGCCTCGCTTGGAGAATTTCGAGCATTACTTTGCTAGCATGTGAGATGAGTGCAATTGTGCGGTATTTGAACATTCTTTGGCATTGCCTTTCTTTAGGATTGGAATGAAAACTGACCTTTTCCAGTCCTGTGGCCACTGCTTAGTTTTCCAAATTTGCTGGCATAATGAGTGTAGCACTTTAACAACATCATCTTTTAGGACTTGAAATAGTTCAGCTGGAATTTCATCACCTCCACTAGCTTTGTTCGTAGTGATGCTTCCTAAGGCCCACTTGACTTAGGACTCCAGGATGTTTGGCTTCAGGTGAGTGATCACAGCATCGTGGTTATCTGGGTCATTAAGATCTTTTTTGTATAGCTCTTCTGTGTATTCTTGCAACCTCTTCTTAATATCTTCAGCTTTTGTTAGGTCCATACTGTTTCTGTCTTTTATTGTGCCCATCTTTGCACGAAATGTTCCCTTGGTATCTCTAATTTTCTTGAAGAGATCTCTAGTCTTCTTCATTCTATTGTTTTCCTCTATTTCTTTGCACTGATCACTGAGGAAGGCTTTTTTTCTCTCCTTGCTATTCTTTGGAACTCTGCATTCAGATGGGTATATCTTTCCTTTTCTCCTTTGCCTTCAGCTTCTCCTCTTTTCTCAGCTATTTGTAAGGCCTCCTCCAACAACCATTTTGCCTTTTTGCATTTCTTTTTCTTGGGGATGGTCTTGATCACTGCCTCCTGTACAATGTCACGAACCTCTGTTCATAGTTCTTCAGGCACTCCATCAGATCTAATCCCTTGAATGTATTTGTCACTTTCACTGTATAATCGTAAGGGATTTGATTTAGGTCATACCTGAATGGTCTAGTGGTTTTCCCTACTTTCTTCAATTTAAGTCTGAATTTTGTAATAAGGACAAAACTTGGTCCACTGGAAAAGGGAACAGCAAACCACTTCAGTATTCTTGCCTTGAGAACCCCATGAATGGTATGAAAAATCCTCATATATATACCCAAAAGAATTGAAAGCAGGGAGTAAACAGATGCATGTAAACCTGTGTTCATAATATCGTTTGTCACAACAGCCAAAAGGTGGAGATGATCCAACTGTCCATCAACAGATGAATGGGTAAACAAAACATGGAATATACATACAATGGAATATTACTCAGCCTCAAAAAAGAGTGAAATTCTGACACATACAACAACGTGGCTGAACCTTGAAAGCACGCTAAGGGAAGTAAGCCAGACACCAGAGGACAAACGTTGTTGATTTCACTTATATCAGGTACAAACTCAAATCTATACAGAGAGAAAGTAGAATGGTGGTTGCCAGAGGTTAGGGGGAGGAAGAGATGGGGAGTTCTGTTTACTGGGTACAGAATTCTGTTTGGGATGATGAAAGAGCTCTGGAAATGGACAGCGGTGATGACCGCACAACACTGCAAATGCACTGCATGTTACTGAATCATACACTTAACCATCGTTAAAATGCTACATTTTATGTAGTATATATTTTACCACAACAGAAAGAAGTATATATTAAAAAGGCACTGCTGAGTTTTACAGTTTGTGCCATAAGTTAGCTATGCTTGTATTAATATAAAATTCCATTTTCTCCAAATCTTCCAGAAAAAGTATAAATCATAAATATATACACTGTCTTAGCCCCAACAGGTTGCTATAACAAAACACCATAAACTGGGTAGCTTATAAACAACAAGTACTTATTCCTCAAGGTTCTAGAGGCTGGAAGTCCAAGACGAGGCACCTGCATGGCTGGACCCGGGGGGAGGCTCTCTTCTGGGCTACAGGCTGCCAACTTCCTGCTGGGCCCTCACACGGCAGGAAGGGCCGGGGGCTCTCCCAGGCCTCTTCTATACGAGGGCACTAATCCCATTCATGAAGGTTCTGCCTGCTTACCTCCCAAATGCCCACCTCCTAATACCAAGGCGCTGACTGGCAATAGGACTTCAACATATGAATTCTAGGGCAGGGGAAGCAAACATTCAGATGATAGCATGCATATATACACATAAATCACATACCACTTACTGCTGCAAAATCCCTCTTTCTTTGAGAAGCAAGACTAGTTCAACCCACCCCTATTCTTATTCTATAGATGAAGACCTCAGATAGGAAGTGATTTGTCTGAGGTCACTTGGTGGTGGCTTGACACAGTCAGGATGAAATGAGATCTGCAATGAATATATGAATGGATGGGCAACAGGATTGGAAGACCAGCAGTCCCACTGCCAGGCCTTAACCTTACCACAGGGGGAGAAGAGCCGAAGCCCAGAGGACTGAGTGGGTCTCTCCTTAGCTGAACGACTTGCGCCTGAATTCCAGCCTGTCCACGGCCAGGGTCAAACACCTGCCTCAGCACAATACACATAATTTCCAGATAGCTCACTAGTAATTAAAACCACGATTACTGTGTCTGTTAATGCAGTGTTTTCCAAACTGCAGTTCACAATCTGTCAGCAGATCACAAAGTCAATTTAGTGGGTCATGACTAGCATTTAAAAACTGAATAGTTTGCAAAAGAAAAGAACAGAAAATACCAGTGTATTGCATAGAGTCCAGATAAGTATTGTTTTGTGATACTTGTTATGTACGTTATGTATATTTGTTTTGCTACATATGACCATATGTGTGTACTTGGCCACAACATAAGAGGTATCTTCTTTTTAAAATTATGTTTCTAGTTTTACTGAGGCATAATTAACAATTAAAAATTACATATATTCAAGGTGTAGAACTTGATGATTCTCTGTACCTGCATGCTTAATCGCTCAGTTGTCTCTGACTCTTTGCGACCCCACAGACCCCGCCAGGCTCTTCTGTCCATGAATTCTTCAGCAAGAACACTGGAGTGGGTTGCCAGTTGCTTCTCCTGAGGAGCTTCCCAACCCAGGGATTGAACCTGGGTCTCCCTCATTGCAGGCGGATTCTTTACCATCTGAGCTACTGGAGAAGCTCCCGGAGGTCAAGACTCCCCTTGGCCATTTCCGAGGTATGACCTTGGCTGGACTGAGTAATTCCCCCGACTCTCTCTTGTTAATTCCCACCAGGCCAGGGCTATGGGAAGCTAAAATGAGATCATGGATGTGAACATACTTCCTAACTACAAATTATAAGTAAAGATTAGCGATATTATCACTATTAGTAGTACCAGGCTGCTGCTATTTACTATAAATATCACCACATTCAGGAGAGCACAGCCATCAACTGCAACTGCTCCTGGATGGCGCTGTTTAACCTGAGATCCAAGAACATCCCCCGGCCTCAGGAAGTTCATAAAATTACAGGTAAAAGTGTGTGTGCGTGCATGTGTGTATGTGTGTACAGAAACTCGTGTGTATGTAAAGCGCGGGGGATAGGGATTCCAAGGCTTTCCACAGCATTTCAGTGAGCCACGAAGGTTCAGAGCCACCAGCACCTGGGGTGAAGCCAGACCCCCAGGGAACATAGGGTCCAGAGGATACCTCCCCCCCGCCACCCCGCAACTGCAGGCAAGGAGCCGACTCCCAGCTGGGGGAAACAGCAGGACCCTCGGGGTCCTCTGGGTGCGTCTACCAGTCAGGGGAAAGAGGGCAGTGTACTTTTCAGAAACCTGTTCTTGTCCCATGGAAACTGGTCCCACAGGCTGGGTGGGGCAGCCCCTCAGGAGGAGCCGGCTCTGCAGCCTCTGACCGAGACCGTCCACACCCACAGCCCCACCCCACAGAGGTGGCAAGTGTGGTTCGCAGGCAGACTCAGCAGCTCTCCAGGGCAAGGGCAGGGCTACAGGGGCCCAGCAGGAAACAGCTATCTCTGTGGGACACCCAGAATGCCCCAGGCAGGAGTGGTGGCCGCCCCAACCCCAGGCCTTGCCCCTCCCGGAGTCTCTCCACGCTCCGAGTATCCCCCTAGTATCCTCATGCTCTGACGGCCTTCCAAGCCCAGGGCACAGCAGTCCTCCTCCAGGAAGTCTTCCCCAGGTACGCCCTCCACCCCTCCCTCCCCTCCCTAAGCACCTCCAGACGCAGTGAGTGGGTGAGGATCACGGACTTTGGAGTCAGACAGGCCTGGGCTGCAGTCCCAGCCCCTCTGCTCACTAGTTAGTATCCCCGGGTCATGTCCCCTAACCTCAGCACCGGTCCCATCCCTCGCTCATGAGGGGTGGGGGGAGTAAGCAGAGCGATGTGCATGGGCTCTTCACATCAAGCAGGCACCTCAGTAAATGGCAATTACTATACCTAGTTTGGTTATACCGTTCTCTGATTCTTTTAGGTGTGGTTGTTTCGGCAGCCGCCATTAGATTCCTTGAAGACAGGCCCTGGATCTGTTTGTATATAAGAGACTCAATTAAAGAACGCTGACTGTCCTGCTCAGAGGTGATCCGCTCATTCACGTGTCTACCCACTACCCACAAAGGGAGGCTGCGGGGGGCTGGCACTCCAGAGAGCCGGGCACGTGGTGTCCACAAGCTGTGCCTTGGGGGAGCCACAAGCAGAGCAAACTGTTGTTATTCTGCCGCTTGGTCATGTCCGGCCCTTTGTGGCCCCACGGACAGCAGCACACCAGGCTTCCCTATCCTTCCCTGTCTCTCTGAGTCTGCTCAAACTCATGTCCATTGAGTTGATGAGGCCATCCAAGCACCTCATCCTCTGTTGCCCCCTTCTCCTCCTGCCCTCAATCTTTCCCAGCATCAGGGAAAAACCATAGCTTGGACTATGCAGAACTAGGGGGTCGCACAAACCGGGGACCCAGTGGGCTAGATACTGTGTGGATAGCAGAAACAGTTCTATGGTGGCATCTGCGGGAAAGGGGTGCCCTCAGGTTTGCGGGGAAAGTTAAGGTCAGCTTTGTAGAGAAGGTGACACATATTCGTTGCAGAAGAGGTCAGAGAGGATCTGTCCGTTTGGAGAGGGCACGGCTAGGAGAAGGAACAGCGCACGCAAAGGCCCAGAGGCACGTTACAGGAAGTCACCGCTCTGGGCTCCTTCAGCAGAGTGTGAGGTGAGTGTCCTCTTCTGCCTAACTAGGGGCAGACTTGGGTGTGCCAGGAGAAGGGAGCCCCGGACTACCACGGGGACTGGGGATCAGGAGGAAGGTCAGCCCCACTAGGGAGGTGTTCCTAACTTTTTTCCCCACACTTGCTCGCTCATCCACTTTCCCACAGAAGGCAGATGCTTGGGCGAGAGGGGAAGGGAAGACGTGGGTAGCAGGGGGCATCCTCAGGGGGGTGGCTCCGACCCTGGGCTCTGGAGACCTCCACTCACTCCTGCTAAGGAGTCAGGCGTTGCACCACCCAGAGCCGGGTCTGTTCTCATCGCTCCCTTCTCTAAAACTGCACTGGGACTCCCCCGTGGTCCAGCGGTTAAGAAATCGCCTCGCCATGCAGGGGACACAAGTTTGATCCCTGGTTGGGGAACCAAGATCCCATACCCTACAGGGCAACGAAGCCTGAGCACCGTAACTAGAGAGCTTCCACAGCGAAATGAAAGATCCTGCATGACGCAACGAAGATCCCAAGTGCCGCAACGAAGACCCAATGCCACCAAATGAAGAAAGAAATATTTTTAAATGAATACATACAACCAGACTTACTGGTTGTAAGTCAGTCTTACTTACTCACACCCCTTCTCCCCCACTCCTCGACGCCACTGAAACTTCAGATTTGCCTTGTCTCTGTCCCTTGCCAACTGCCTCCTTCCTGTTGTTAACTACCCCCAAAGCATCTTCCGTGGAAGCTCAAGACCTGGTCCATAAGCAAGCACTGACACAGGCTTCAGTGAGTCCCCAAAGCATTCAAGCCCCTGCCCAGGTGCTGGGGGCCTCTTAGACGTCTGAGCCGTCTAAGAGGGCCTCAAGGAGCTGACAGTCTGGTGGAGAGGTGAGAGGGACAGGAAACTGTTCATGACCAGAGACAGGGAGCACGGATGAGTCCAGAGACGTGAGAAAACAGGCACATAGGGCGAGGTGGAGGCAGTGCAAAGGGGCGCGGTGGGAGGAGAGCGTGGAGAGCAGACTTAAGCAGCCTGACACTGCTGTGATGAGTACACGACAGTGTGTCCTTATTAGGGCCGGTGGAATATACAACACAAAGAGTGAACCCTAACATTAATGACGTTACTCATGTGTGAACATGGTTCATCAGTTGTTTAATCATGTGTGAATGTGGTTCATCAGTTGTAACAGATGCACCACACTGATGCAAGATATTAATCACAGGGGAAACTGAGGGGAGGGAAGGGGCAATGGGAACACTCTACTTTCTGCACATTTTCCCCTAAAACCTAAAACTGGGGGGACTTACCTGGGGACTTCCTCTGTGTTTCCACTGCAGGGGACACTGGTTCCACCCCTGGTCTGGGAAATAAAATCCCACATGCCATGTGATGCAGCCAAAAAAAGGATCAAGGGACCTCCCATAAACACCTGGACTCCAGTTTCTTTTGACAAATCTGAGTATCTACAGACCTAGGCCAAATTCACCCATGGCAGCCACTGCTTGCCCCTCTCCATGGGGAAAATGAGGGAAGCCTCTGAGGGTCACACCAGCCCCCTTGTTCCAGTCAGGCCTGGTCAGGAGCTCTGTATTTGGGGACCTGGTGATAAAGGTTAGGTTTCTGATCACAGGGGTCTCAGAGCATCATGTCCCAAGAGCTGGCAAATGGTGACACCCATGAAAAGAGAGGAAGACCTGGGCTGTTTTTGGTCAAGTTGGATTTGCACAGATTGTAATTTAAAAGTGTGACCACATTTTGCAGGAGAAGTCAAGACTAGAGGTCAATTTAGGAGGCAGAGAGAGGTGACTCTCAAAGTCCCTGAAGTTTCTCAAGGGAGAGGAGTGCAGACTGGAGAGCCCAAGGAATGAGAAAAGGGTTCCTAGGACTAATGGGGCAAAACCGACCAAGTTGGGACGTGGAGGGAGGTGGGCCAGGTGCGGTGATGGAAATGATTCTCCAGGGAGCTCAGTTCCCCCGGCAAGGCAAGGGAAGGAAAAGAGGTGGCTGGGGCTTAAGGGGGTGGAGGTCAGCAGCCGGCGCTGAGGGGCAGGGTGGGGAACTGCCGGGAGGCGGGGAGCCAGAGCGCAGTTCCTGGTGGGCAGGGCGCTCACACAATCCGCTTGGGTTAAAGTCGTCCCTGCGGCTGGGCAGAAATGGAGAGTGAAGAGGAAGATGCCTTGCCACTTGTTCGTTCCCTCAGCACACACTTATTGAACACCCACTCTGTGTCCAAGGCTATGGGAGGGTATGGGGATGGAGAGAGAGAGACGATGAGCTCAGGTTTCAGGAGCTCGGCACCAAACTGACAGAAAGCACATCTGATGGCCAAACGGCAGTGAGAGCCAGACGCTTCCAGAGGGACACAGAGGAGACACGTCACACCGGGGAGGCAGGAAAGACTTCTGGAAAAAACAAAGCCTGAGCTCAACCTTGAAGAAGCCCATTAGCCACGGAGGAGCGGGCACTCTAGGCTGAGGGTACAGTGGGAGCCAAGGCATGGAGGGAGGGGAGCTCCCATAGCTCAGCGTGGAGGTGGCCAAGGGTGTGCCGTGGCAGGCGGCCAGGGTGGAGCCTGGAAACAGATGAAGCCTCAGTCTGGGCCCCGTCTGATGCGGTGGGAGTGGATGCACCAGAGAGCTGGGAGTCAGGACTGGAAGTCTCAGGGATGGCGATAGAAGACAGGGTGGCTGGTGACCCTAGGTCGGGTAAGGAGAATCACGAGGAGCGGATGCAGACCAATTTCAAACCCTGGCTTCATCATCTGATGTCTGCTCTCGGGGAGATTACTTAATCTCTTCAATTTGAACTTTCTTATCAGCTAAATGAGGGCTTCCCTTGTGGCTCAGCAGTAAAGAATGTGCCTGCCAATGCAAGAGATACGGGTTCGATCCCTGGGTTGAGAAGATCCCCTGGAGAAGGAAATGGCAACCCACTCCTGGGTATTCTTGCCTGGGAAATCCCATGGACAGAGGAGCCTGGTGACCATGGGGTCTCCAAGAGTATGACACAATTGAGAAACTGCGCACACACACCAGCTAAACGAGGATAAGAAAAGTATCGACGACTTGTGAGAATGAAAAGCTCTGGCATCTACTAGAGAATTCAAGTGCATCCTAAACCACCTCAATTTTGCATTAATGTTCTTGCATGCTTCTTCCATCTTGGTTTATAATTTTGCTTGAAAACAGATGGTTTCCGCTTAGCTCTGACCCACCTCCCTGGCTGGAGCTGAGGCTAATGGGCATGCCACAAGCGAGGCGGGGTTGCCATGGTGACCTCCCTGCTTGCCTTAGGACTCAGGGAAAGGAACCTTTCCTTTGTTCCAGCTATTCTAGATATTTACCGCTAGGCAATTATTGCACATCTTAAAAAAAAAAAAAAAAAGGCTGAATACTCTTTAGCATCTTTGTAGAGAAAAATTGGAAACAATCCAAATTTCTGGCAATAGAGAACTGTCTACATAAGTTACAGTACATCCATGTAAAATTGTACCTGGGCTATAAAACTGTTACAGATCTACAGTTATGGACAGGAAACGGTGTCATGACATGCTGTTAAATGAAAAAAGCAGGTTATGGAACAGCATAAATCTTGTAACGGCATCTATATAAAACTGTGTTCCATTTAACTGCTTGTATTTATGGACAGAAAAGTGTTTGAAAGGCTGTTTCTCAAAGTGTTCACAGGGGTTCTCTCTAGACAGTAGGGTTTACCTCTTGAGATCTGCTTTATTCTCTTCTTTCTACTTTTCCATAACACTAGAGTTTGTGTATTACACTAGAGCATGTGTATTACTATTTATGTATTCATTCATTCATTTTTTTTTAAAACCAAAGCAATAATACTATTAGGAAATAAATGAAGAATCCTCCAACTGTTGGCCAGTCTTGGAAGAATTAGCTATGTGGGCCAGCCCATGGGTTGTACACATTGGCATTTCCTTACACACCCACCTGAGAAGCTCTTGTATGAAGCTCTAGTATCAGCCTGCCTGCTGGCCCAGGGCAACACTGGCCTTGCATCCCCCATTCATAGCACTGGGGTTCAGTTTCCAAAACCATACATTTTGGAGACGCCACTGCCTTTCCCCAAGTTGAAGGCCTAAGGGGGCTCCCTCTGTTCCAGGTGTGGTGAACAGGGTGGGGGACAGGGGTGTCCTGCACTGGGAGCACAGTAAGGTCATGGGCAGCAGACACAGAGTGAATCTCCTCTGTGTGCTGGGCGCTGGAGGTATATAGAGTTCCAGGTTGATACAGGCCTCTCCCAGTGGGACTCCAGTCTAGCGGAAGCAGGAACCCAGGAAGGGCCAGGAAATCCAAATAACTCCTCAGAGTTCCTGCAAGGCTCCCTGACTCATAGTCCACACTTCATGCTGCTACAACAAAACTGTGGGGTCCCTTCTGGAAGGTCCCAGAGGACCCCGCTCCTTACAAGACACATCCTCAAGCCAGCAGCAGCCTCACCTCTCAGCAGTCTTGCCACACTCCCGATGCCCCACCACCCAGCACTGTCCTTGAACGCACTGGACTTTCACATGCCCATGTTTTTGCACTTGCTGTTTACTCAGGGAGAGACACCCCTTCCTCCGCTTTCTCTTTTTGATGAAATCCAGCAATAGCTTCAGGCTACCCCCAGTAGCCTGGGGTACACCTGCAAGGGTTGTATCACTCCCTTTGTAAACCTCACACTGAAATGCTCTGGCTCCCCTGAGTCAAGGCTGGTCAAGCCTGGCTTGTTCACGGCCATGTCTGAGGTCTCCTGCCCAGCACTGGGCATAGCGTCCCTGTGGAATGAACACATGTTTACCGAACAACTGAACAACTCTGCCATCTACCACACTCTGAAACCTAGAAGTAGTGTCTGGTCCATTTGCCTAGAAGCTATCACCCAGTGGCTGTATGCTCTCTTCATGAATCCTGCACTTCCAAGCCCAAAGGGTCTATTTTACTTGGTCTAAAATTTTTATTTCAATATTTTTAAGATCTGAAATCTCAAACCAACTGAAAAAAAAAAATACATGTGACAATTAGGGAAATCTGAATGCTGATAAAAGAAATTCATGATAACAAGAAATGATCAATTATTAAGATGTAATAATAGTATGACGGTTACATTTTTTTACAGGGCCCTTTTAACTTAGAGATATACACTGAAGTAATCACAGAGATGAGATGATGTCTGAATCGGCTTCAAGAGAAGCTGGCAGGAGCAGGGTGGATGGGTGTGGGCGCAAGTGAAACAAGATTGGCCATGAGTTGATCATTGTTGAGGCCAGGCATGGAAGTTCTTTACACCAGTCTCTCAAAATCTATATATTTTTAAAAGGAGACAATTACAACATTTTTTTAAAAACCTGCTTAAATGTGAAACACATCTTGAGTCCTACTCAGACGTTGCATGGCAGCAGACAAAGCAAAATGTTGTTGCAAGAATAATTATTACCCTGTTCACAGACTTTCCTAACATGTGGAATATCAACATGACAGTTTTGAAACTGATACAGGAAGTGTTGCGTCAGAATTGCCATCTGAACAAGATAAAACTAAAGAACTTAAGGACAAACCGGAAACGCTTTGGAAACAAAAACTCTGGCTCCTTATAAAGAAAAGTCCCAGAAAACAAAGCCAAAAGGCCTTGTCAGCGGAAAATATTCAAAGATATCTCACAAATATATCTTCTTACCATTCCTCAACTAGGGGACAGTCAGGAAAAGCTTGTTCTAGAAAATTTTATAGAAAAAGGTACTTGTGACCTAATGAGCCTGCCAACTTTGATGTTAAGATTCTGCTCCAAAAGGAATAAAGTAATAGCTCATCTTCTATTTTCTCATGACTAGATTTTGTGTTTTGAAAGCATACAGATTTCAATGTTTTGAATATGTCATTTTCGTTACCTGACAGGGTCTGTTTTTATGTTTACATTTACTTGAGGTTCCAAAATATTACACATTTCTTGTCTTTAAAATTATTGTTTTCTTTTACTGATTTAAATTTTTAAATACCTTCTTATAAAATACAAAAATGTACTTGAGTATTAGGTGATATGCACAACAAGACGGCCTCAGCTGTTTTACTCAAGTGTAACTATTTCCACACACTGTCGAGCTGGACAGGTGGGTGTCGGGCATCTAGCCCAGCGGTTCTCAGCTCTGGATACGTCTTAAAACCACCTGAGTGTGCTCAGTCGTGTCTGACTCTGCGACCCCATGAACTGCAGGCTCCTCTGTGCATAGGATTCTCCAAGCAAGAATACTAGAGTGGGTTGCCATCTCCTTCTCCAGGGGATCTTCCTGACTCAGGGAACAAACCTATGTCTCCTGCACTGGCAGGTAGGTTCTTCACAGCTGAGCCACCTGAGAAGCCCTAAAACTACCCAGGGAGTTTGACCACACACTGACGTCTGGATCCACAGCTCACTTAAGCAAGCCTCCGAAGGCCAGGGAGAGGAGGAGGAGCCCAGCTGACCCTCCAGCACGGCCAGGGTGAGAATGCTCAGATTCCAGGCCGAGGTGACGGCTGAGCTGGTCCACCACCGTGCCCTGGAGGATCAGGACCGGGGTGCCTGGTCTACACAGCTTGTTGGCTTCCAGGGTGGGTGCAGCAGGCAGGTCTGTCCTCCAAGGGTGGAATAGGGTGAGTCCCTGCCGGCTTGATGGCAGGTGAACCAGGCCCTGACTGCTGGGGCTCCCCTCACCCCAACAGGAAGTGTCAGGCTTCTGGGGACAGCACGATCCTATCTGCACTCTCCTCCCAGGCTGCTAATCTGATCAGAAACTTGAAGTCTGAGATAAGGCTGTCAGCCTGTGAGATGGAGCCCAGATCACAGGAGGAAGGAAAGCAGGGAGACCCAGGGAGGACTCGGGGTGAGGAGGGGGCAGCCCTGGAAGCCTGTAAGAGGGCATGCAGCCCCTGAGGGCAGAACCAAGGCACCCTCCCCCTACCCCCTGAGATGTAGCTTCTGGGAGGCAGGTGTCGGCTGAAGCCACAGAGGCACTGTTCTCCAGCGGGGTGGGCCATTCCATGCACATTGACCTCCCCACGGGAAAATGTCCAGGTGGGGCCTGGGGTGCTCACTCTGGAGAGGGGGTGAAGTTAGAGGCAGGAGCCTGGATAAACACTCTAGTGGTGAGTCCCAAACTCACCCGTGCACTCAAATAACGCAGGGGCTGTGAACACATGAGCCTACTGGGTCAGTCCATCTCACGCCTTTTCAATCAGATGGCCCAGCAGGGGAACCTGGGAGGCATTCCCAGTATCAAGCCCCAGCGGGGAAGCACCTGCCTTGAGCTTCTGAGATCGGTCACCTTCACATGGCCCAGAATCCACCGCACACGGCAGGAGTTTAGGCTGGAATCCACACCGCTCGGTGAGCAGGTGGTGCAGGAAAGCATGGCCACCCTCACAGAGAAGAACCCCTTCTTTCTGAAGAGTCAGACATGCCCAATAGTGAAACTGTGAGGGAGCCACGGAGAGCGGGAGGCAGACTCTCCGAGTGGCTGCCTGCCTCCTGGACACACCCACCTGGGTGATTTCAGGCAACTCCCCTCCATGACTGATACATCATCCAGCCACCAAACCATAACTCTGTCCTTTGTACACACTGGTCCCTCTGCTCCAAGACGCCTCTGCCCTCACTGTATGTCTGCCTGGAAAATTCCACCACAGCCTTCAGTGTCCGCCCGAGCCCCACTCCATCAGGCTCCAGTGCCCCTGACCTGCCCTCTGTTCCCAGGTCCTCTGGGCCTCCCTGCTGCACTTCAAGCTGCATGGGTGCTCCGGGAGTGCGTCTGACCCCGCCTTGCTCCATGATGGGTGTCCAGAACCAAGCACTGCATCTGACATGTTGGGGAGCACTCAGCAAAGACCTGTGCTGTGGCCCAAGGAGTCCTGAGAAGGAGCCCAGAGCAAGGATGTGGGAGCAGTCAGAGAAGGCTCCCAGGGGGAGGCAGCACTGAAGGTGGACCGCAAATGAGGGTGAGCACTTGCTTTGGCAGAGACGGAGGAAGGGAGAGGAGCTTGCGAGCAAAGGCCCAGAGCGGGGAAATGGGCCGGCCACAGCAGGGAGGCTTGCTGCTGCTGAACTCAGAGACAAGAGATGGGAGGACAGCTGGGGGCGGGGGCAGGGCAGAGGGAGGCCCCGGGGGCACCCCTCCTCTGGGCCATGGAGCTCAGCATTCCCTCCGGCCTCCCTCCTCAGAGGATGTGCATTCTGAGCAGCTTTCCTTGGCAATCATTAACTCTTGAGCTTCACCCATTGGGACTGGGGGGGAATTATTTACTGATCGAACTGGCAAGTGAGCCATTTCATGTAATTATTACCCAGGGAACACAGCCCACAATCAAGGGTGAAATGGCCATGGGCAGCCAGGGAGGTGTAACTGGCAGGAGGAAGTCACACATGGACCCGGCAGGGGACTGGCATGTGCCCAGACCTTCAGCGGAGACTAGAGGACATCGGGGATCAGAGAAGGACGTGGGGCCCAGCGGGGAGGGGGAGAACACGGGGCCCACGTGACTTCACAAGTGGCCCCACAGACAGTGAGAAGCTCAAATGGCAGAAACCTCTGTAATACACAATTATTTCCATCCGTGACGAGAGACTCTGGGCCCTGGGGTCAGTGGGACCTGGCTTTGAGTCCTGAGGTCTCTCTAGGCCCCACTTTCCTCCTCTGTAAATGGGGATGACCGTGTTGATTTGAAATTCTACTTACTGAGCACTTGGTCTATTCCAAGACTTTTATGGGCATTTTACACTCCACAGAATTTTCACAATCGGCTTCCAGGTGTGTATGTTCGTCACTCAGTTGTATCCAACTCTTATAGGCCCCCTGAACTATAAACCACCAGGCTCCTCTATCTGCGGAATTTTCCAGGCAAGAATACTAAAGCAGGGATCAGAAAGTCCCCTGGGGAATTCCTTCTCCAGAGGATCTTCCTGATCCAGCAATCAAACTTGGCTCTCCTACATTACATAGACCCTTTATAATCCTCAGAGTGACTATGTCATTGGCCTGTTTCAAGCATTAACAAGAGCCGGCGTTAAGGCCAAGATGCACAGTAAGTGTCCATAAAGTCGCCTGCCTGTATGACATTATTATGATGGACGATGTTCCTGGCTGGGCTGTCGAAGGCTACAAGGGAAACCACAAAACAGATCCTCCTTCCTCCTCACAAGGACACTATTTTTCCTGCTAACCCAATGTCAAAAGCAACACATTTCACAATATTTGAATGCAGCAGTAGATTAAGAGCCCCAGTGGCAAAATGTGACACAAGGTCATTATTCTAGTATTATTAAGCACAGGGTTGTTTCTTTTTTTAAGGACTGAGAAAAATGAATTATTCAAAATACCAGGAAGAATGAGAATAATAATAGGCGCCTTCAAATCGGCCCCCAAGAAGGTGCAGCCAGAGCTGGGAAGGTGTAAATAGTTAAGCCTTGCCCTGCCTGACCTCTGCTGCCAGAGGCCCCCGAGGCTGCAGGCTGGCCTGCACCCTGTCTGGAGGCCGGCCTAGAACCCGCAGGACCTGCCAGAGGCAAGTAGTGCTGGATCAGCCGGCCGGCGACAGTGGGTGTGGATTCTGGCTGCAGCCATCGCTGCCTGCCCCCAAAGTCCCGACAGCCTCTGGTTATTGCGGACGGTGATGCACTCTGCCCAGGGGTGGAAAGCTGGGCAAGCGAAAGTCACCCAGTCATGTCTGACTCTCTGCAACCCCACGGACTGTAGTCCACCAGGTTCTTCTGTCCACGGAATTCTCTAAGCAAGAATACTGGAGTGAGTAGCCATTCCCTTCTCCAGGGGATCTTCCTGACCCAGGGATTGAACCCAGGTCTCCTGCACTTCAGGCAGACTGAATGAAAAGTGAGCAAGGAAAAATCATGTCCAGGGTTAACATGCCCCTTCCCATCACGTGTCCCCACAGTGTCCCACAGAGTACTGGGAAGCAGGAAGGATCATCGAGGGGGAAACATGCCTGAAGATGGGTCTCCTATTTCTTGGCCTAGAAACGTCACACAGGCTGGCATCCGTGTAAGAAGGTGGTCCCCTGTGCAGTGTGAGTCAGGGGCTACCCTCCACACTGTGAAGCTAGAGATTTCACCATGAGAGGTTCACTTCTTTGAGTCTTTAAAGAAGGCCCTAAGGAAGAGGAGAGGTGTCATGGGAGTAGCAGAATCATCGGAAGAATTTTTTTTCCCTCTAACTTTTCATGCCGAGTCCCAGTCTTCCTTTCAGCACAGACAGAATTCATTTCCACAGTAACGTGTGTCAGCTGGGGGAGACATCTGAGCAGGCGGGGTGGAGCATGGGCAGAGAACCCAGCTCTGTTTAGGCCCGTCATAAACAAAGGCCCGTCATAAACAAAGGCCCATCATAAACAAAGGCCCGTCTTTGTGGGGAGAGCACTGGGCAGGGAGTCAGGGGGCCTGGTCACGGCTGACTGAGTGGCCCTGGGAGGCCCGGGTGACCCCAAGAGCTACGTAACCATCTGCACCTCCGTCTCCACATCCTAGAGTGAGAACGCTGAGGAGGTGAGGCTCGCCGGCACCAGGAGGCGCTCAGAGACCAGCGTGAACACACGCTGGGCCCCACCAGGTGTGCCAAACACGTCGGCCCTCCCAAAGCAGGGATCATCTGCTCTGATCAACCCCCCAGAGACCCTGCCCAGCCTCTGTCCTCCCCACACCAGCAGGACACAGGAGCTGAGCCCAGGAGCCTGAACAAAGCCAACTTGAATGGAACAAGGCCCGCTTTATCAGGACAGGTGTTTTCTCTTTGAAAGTCAAATGGGAGGCCTCTGCACAAGGAAGGGTGCTCACAGCACACCCAGGCTGGCGGGGTGGAGGCCCAGGCACCGCAGGGACTGTGTCCCCTGACCCTTCCCTCCCTGGCCCGCGGCCCCTGAGAGCTTGACCACTGGACTTCACTTCTTCAGACTCCCCTTCTGTTCTTTTCCGGCCCTGAAGGAAATCTGGAGAGGGATAAGCAAAGACTTGATCATTAACAGGAGACCATAAAGTACCCAAGGGGCTTCCCGAGAGGCATTAGTGGTAAAGAACCCACCTGCCAATTCAGGCGTAAGAGATGTAAGAGACACAGGTTCAGTCCCGGGGTCGGGAAGATCCTCTGGAGGGCATGGCAACCCACTCCAGTATTCTTGCCTGGAGAATCCAATGGACAGAGGAGCCTGGCCAGCTATAGTCCATGGGGTCACACAGAGTTGGCTATGACTAAAGCAACTTAAGTGCACACACGTACACACACACACACAACCCAAAGGACAAAACTAATACTTCCAGAAGAGAACAAGGTATAAAACCAGGACCCAGAGATGTCAGGAGGCCTGCTCAAGGTCATCCAGCAGGCTGGTCTTAGGGCAAGCCCAGAAGCCTCCAGTCTTGCTAAGGGACAACCTAGAAGCAAGATTCCAGCAACTGGGCATCTGAGGGACTCAAAGGACTGCCTCTGGTAGGACAGTGACGATTAAAGCAAACCAGTCCAAGAGGGAGGAGGGACAAAGACAACAGCCAATTTCCCTTCCTCCCAAGTCCTCCCCTAGCCTCATGTTTAAGCTAAATGTTTCATCCTCCTTCACACAATTTCCTTTTTCAAAAATTATTTACAATTTTTTTTTTCCAAACCATTGAAAAAAATGGTTTCAAATCATTGAAAACCTCTCGGGTTCTAGAGAGGATGCGTACCAAAACCGTCAAAGAACTCAACTGCTGATGCCTCATATTTCAGAAACAGATGCCCTCCCTTCTTGGGGCCCTTCTCAGAGCCACTGCTCCCCAACAATGCCCGTCATAAGAAAGGGCCCCAGCGAGAAGCATTACTGGGCCCTGATCTGGGGAAACAAACACTTGTTTTCTGCCCCAAGGGCCACTGAAGGATACTCGAGGGACCACACCTGCCCAATTGGAAGCATTTTCAAAGCCTCATCATCCCTCACAGAAGTGCAAAGCCACAGTTCATCCAGCTAGCAGCCCCCCAAGGCTCCCCTGCCTGTCAAAGAGGCTGAAACACTTTGATAGAGCCCACAGGGGCTCCCTGTCTCCTGCCCCATCCCTTGCCAACAGCTCACCTGTCACCCCCAAAGCAGCCATCACCATCTTCCTGCACCCGGGGGGCCTGATGCACAAGCTCCCCGGGACACCTGGTCTTGTGGGGCTCCCGCCCCTTCCTTCCCCCTTGAGGAGACCCATGGTCTGCTCGAGCTCTTCCTGCTTCTAGAAGTCGTCTCTGCCAACCACAGCCCAGCTGGCTTCCCTTCATTCTCTGCACTGGCATCTGGGGCGATGGAGCCTTCTGGAGAAGGGGGACATGGTGTCTTTGCTGGGGAAGCAGAACAAACGCAACAGACTTGTAAGACCTATGACACCCAGCCCAGGTCAGAGTTCGGGAAGCAAGGTAAACACGAGCTGAACATGAGGTTATTTCCCCACAAATTCTACTCTCAAAAGGTCAATAACTCTTGAGGCAACAATAAGAGAAAAATCGCCAGGTAGCCTGAGTGATGGCCAAGTGTGAGCATGTGTCTGTGAACTTCCAGTGGATTTACTGACTTAAAGCACAGGTCTGGGAGGTGGACCAGCATGACTAGAATAGGCAAATCCTCCCCCAGTGCACACGCACACACACACTGTGTGATCTGAGACATTGTGGACTACAGCCCCCAGCCCCAATACAGCAGTGCTATTGCTAATCCTTCTACCATTATTTCTCTCTTCTCCATGTTGTAAAGCCTTTCTGGTCTTCAAGAATTCTCCTCTCAAATCCAATGCCACTGGAAGAACCGGATGGGCTCCTGATCCCAGGGGAGGGAGGCTCTGGCAAGGATGAGGGGGCTTTCATGGGGGAGGCAGAAAGCACCAAGAGGGCGGGGGGACTAGAGACAGGAGGGTGCACCTCTGCAGTGGAACAGGCAGAAGGGCGGGAGGACGGTGCCGGTGCCAGGAGGTGGTGGTAGCAAGGCTCAAGGGCGAAGGCGGATAGTTGAGTTCATCCAGGGACAGGTGCTTGTTAACCCGACACTAAAGGCCAGAGCTGGACTCATGTCATTTCCAGGTCTTTCCGCATCAGCTCCAGAGCCCTACCCTGGACTCACACAGGGAATCAACGTAAAGTCAGATTGCTCCTGGGAATTTAAAAACCATCTTCCAAGATGCACCCACAGGACCCAGCCTGTATCTTTGACCCCATCGCTCCCTCCTTTCCCA
Source organism: Cervus elaphus (assembly GCF_910594005.1). Taxonomy (NCBI): domain Eukaryota; kingdom Metazoa; phylum Chordata; class Mammalia; order Artiodactyla; family Cervidae; genus Cervus; species Cervus elaphus. Next base: position 83,940,258 of record NC_057826.1, read on the forward strand.
TATGCAGTCGGATTCACCTTCTCTGTACATTTTCCTCCAGCCTCCCGGTTCTGATCACCCCCCACCCACCTGCACTTACACGGTTCCCTGTGACTCCCTGTCTGGGTTCCTGCCCTTCCATGAACGCTATCCTCATCTTGAGACACCTCCTCTAAAAGTCCACACCGAGAGCCTGTTTATTGAAGCACGCACACTGACAGCTCTGCAGGCCCACTGGGACCTGCGGTTTACTCACCCTCACGCTCTGTCCTTCCAAGGGTCCCTCTTGCCTTAACCGCACCCACAGGATTTTAATTCATGAAGGGGTCTGCATGGCACATAGGGAGGTTAGTGACACTGAAAGAATGCCTTACTTACATTTCTCAAGAGAATGGGGGCACAGCACAGCACACAGGACCACAGGGAGCACCAGGCTTTGGTCAAGAGGCAGAAGCAGGAGCGAGGGGTAGGCCTAACGGCACAGCCTCTGCTGGGGTTTCCATGGGAAAGGCAGGCAGGGCCGCTCAGGATTGGCTGGTTCGAATAGTTCCAGCAGACGTGGGGGCATCGGGGCTGTCTCTAGTTGCCTGGGACCTGGCACTGGGCTGGTTTAGGGCAGGGGAAATATATGGCACGTGTGAGAGTGAGATAAGTAGGGGATTCAGAGTATGGAGTCTGATCACAGGGGAAACATAACCGAGTTGGCCATCAGCTCGGCCCACTGATTAGCACATGCCAAACAGAAAAATATACTATCTAAGGAAACACAGAATACCCATCCCCTCACTTCCCCTCATCTAGCTGTTTCCAGCATTTGTTCATCCACTCTTTGCTAATACTGTAGTTCTGTTCTTTAACTTTCTGACACTTTGTTAACACAATCCCATGCCTCAGTGGACTCAAATATCTGCCTTCTCTCTCAAAACTTGCTGCCACCAAGTTCCTGGCACCAGCACCCTCATCCCACCTGCCCTTCTGCCTGTTACACAGGAGAGGTGTTTCCGGTCCCGGTCCTAATGTGGAACCTACTCCAACACTTCCTCGGGGACCCCTGAGCCAGGGACCGCCCCCCACCCCAGTGAACATCAGAATTCTGAAAACATAGCAGCAAAAACAAAAAAACTGCCCTGATCAACTGTGTGTGTGTGTGTGTAGGGGGTGGGGTGGGGCAGAATGCTTGTATTTTATATTCCAGACAAAAGACTAGTTTCTCCAATACACAAAGATCACCTCTAATTCAGTGAGAAGAGGACCAATAACCTCACAGAAAATGGGTAAAACATGCAAATAGACAGCTCATAGAAATGGAAATGCACATGGCTCTTGTCTATGAAAACATGTTCAGCCTTACTCAGAGCAAGAAAAATGCAAATTAAAATGACGTCAAGAAACTATCTTTGTCTTCGAGATTGGCAAATATCAGTAAGCTGGTAACACTATGTTGGAGGGTATAGAAAAATGAGCATCCTTGTGTTCTACCGATAAGAGTGAACATTCTTATAAATTCTATGGAGAGCAATCTGCTGATAACTTTCAAAACACAAACCACACAAAGCTTCTGACTCATCAATGCCACTTCTGAGACTTTTTCCCACACGCACCCACTAACACTGCAACTGGCTAAAGCACAAGGATATTCAGAGGGACATTGTTTGTGATGTCCCCAAACAGGAGATTTGTTAACTAAACTACATGCCATCCATGTCATGGAACGTTACATAGCTGTAAAGGAGAGTGAAGAAGCTCTCCATGAACTTATCTGGAAGCTTCTCAAAAGAGCTAAGTGGAGGATTTCCATAGTGGTACTGGCTAAGAATCTGCCTGCCAACACAGGGGGCTCGGGTTCAATCCCTGGTCCAGGAAGATCCCTCAGGCTGCGGGATAACTAAACCTGCAAGCCACAACTACTGAGCCCAAGCTCCTCGAGCCTGTGCTCTACAACAAGAGAAGCCACCGCAATGAGAAGCCCATGCACCACAACGATGAGGAGCCTCCACTCACTGCAACTAGAGAAAGCCCATGCGCTGCATCAAAGACCCAGTGCAGCCAAAAACAAGAAATAAATAAGAAATAAATTTTTTAAAAAACAGAGAGCAAGCTAAGTGGAAAAAGACCAAATAAGGGACAGAAGAATGCATACAGTGCTGCTACCTTTTGGGGGTAAGATCATACACGCACTTACTGATCTGCGCATGAAATGTCTCTGGAAGAATATGTAAGAAGCTGGTAGAGTTGTCTCTGAGGAGCAGAGGGCGCTGGAGGCCAAAAGAGATGGGTGTGGAGACTTTTTCACTGTGAAATCTTTACACTTTTTGAATTCTGAACTATGTATGTTTTTCTTCTAAAAAAAAAAAAGGTGGGTGTGGGGGCAAAACAAGCAAGATGCAATAAATAAACAAAATCCTCCCTATCGCACTTTCCTTCTGGTTTCTACACTCTCTCCTCACCTTCTGCTGACACGTTTGGAAAAGGCTATCTCCCAGCTGTCCCCATCCCCTCCTGGCCCTTCCTCCGCGATCCCAGACTGACCAAGTCACTGGTCTCTAAATCCAGTGGCCATGTCCCAGTCCTCACCTTCCTTGAAGGCTCCAGTGACTCACTGCAGGCCAGGTCCCCCCTCCTTCATCATCCTCGGGCTCCCCCAGCACCCCACTCCCCAGTTCCCTGCTCAGTCTCTGGGCTGCCTCCCCAGGCCCAGTCTCTGAATGCCAGCACCCCTGGAGCTCACCTCTAGGCCGTCCTCTCTGCTCTGCTCTTTGCGGTCCACAATCCCCCTGGGGTACCTGGTCTACCCAAGGCTAAGCTTGTCATCTACACGCATGTCATTCCCAAACATGCATCTCCAGCTGGACCTCTCTTCTGAGCTCAGGGCCCCATTTGGATGAGTCCCTGGGATTTCCCACACAACAGGCCCCAAATGTAATTCATCAGCTTCCAGCCAGTTTCATCCTCCATACCTGGATGGCTTCCTTGCCTGTGTTCCCTCCTGTATATCCCTTGAACCTGGCCACTCTTCTCCTCCTCCACTACCGTCCATCTAATGAAAGCCTTCCCAGCTCAGGGCCTCTGCATTCCAGTTACCTCTGCCTTGAATATTCTCCTCCACTCCTCATCCCTGCTTTATCTTGATTCTTATCTATCTTCTAGAACTCAGATTAACACCACTTCCTCAAGAGACCTTTCCTAGTCCCTGGGGCAATGACTCTCAAGTGAGGGTGATTTTTTCCAGGGTACATTTGGCAAGGTCTAGAGATGTTTTTGGTGATCACAACTGGGGTTGGGGTATATGGGGAGAGGCCAGGGATGCTGCTAAACATCCTATAACACTCCAGACGGTCCCCACAACAAAGAGTAATCTGATACAGAATATTGGGAGTGGAGATGTGCGAGCCCCGGCCCTGGGTTAAATCACGTCCCATGACATACTTTCATAGCATGCTCCATTTCTCTTGAAGAGCACCTATCACAATCGTGTCAATATTTACCTGTGCAAAGGTATTGGCCAAGTTTCATCTTCTAAGCCTTTTGAGATGAATAAATAAATTAAAGTCACTGGCTTGGGTTTATCTCTATATCTCCAATTCCCATGCCCAGCCTCAAACTCAGAGCCTTGAGTTTGGTAGTGAAAACATATGGAGAGATACGAAATACTCAGGGCAGGAATGGGCGGTACTGAGCAGGGCACTCTCCGCGTGTCTTGGCCTCCAACTTCGGGGGATCCTCTGTGCCACCTGACGGCAGTCCTTTCCCTGCCCTGGACCAGCTTCTGCCGCTTTGCTGCAGCACCTAGCTCTGCGTAGCTTTGCACACCCCTCAAATCCTGTCTCCACCCAGGTGGTTCCACAGGCCCCTTCAAGCCAATGGATATGCCCTCCTCATCTTGTCAAACTGGTCGCTCCTCCTGTTAAGTTCATCTGACAGCCTCACCACTACTCACCCAGCACAGACCCAGGTGCCCTGTGCAGCCCACCCACACCCACCCGTTCCTTCCACCCAACTCAGACACCAGGCTCCAGCGCTTGCCTTAAGCCTCTCTCCCTGCCAGGCCCTGTGTGACATCACTTTCAGCTCTGCCCATCTCAGAATGACAACAGGCCTGTATCATTTCCTGATTAAAACCCCCTTCAGGGCTTCTCACGGCCCACAGCGTGGAGCCCAAGTTTCTTGCCTGGTCCAAGACCCTTCACCCTCCGTGGTCCGCCTCCAGCCCCAAGCACAAACACCTCTGTGCCTCTTGTCTCCTGCCTCAGTCCAGGCCCTCCTCCCGCCCCTCCGTCTTCCCTTTCCTGTCCCCCTCCCTTCCTCTTCCTCTCCTTAGATGCCTGAAGAGCCCATGTTCATCCTTAAGATCTAGTTCCAACTCTTCTTCTTCAATGGTATGGTGGTTCCTCAAAAATTGAAATGTACCACTTCCGTTGAATCCAGCAATTCCACTTCTGGGGACATACCTCAAAGAACTAAAAGCAGGGACCCAAAGAGATATTTGTCTACACATGTTTATGGCAGCTGTACTGAGAAGAGCCTAAAGGTGGAAGCGACCCATGTCCTTTGATAAACAAAATATGGTATATTGAACACTGGAATCTCATTCTACTTTCAAAAGTAAAGAAAATCTGATGTATACCACACCAATAAACCTTAAAACACAATACTAAGTGAAAGAAGCCAGACACAAAAACCCTTATGTTATAAGATTCTGCTAAAAAGAAAAAAAAGACTACTTACATGAGGTACCCAGAAAGCAGCATGGTGGTTACCAGAGGCAGAGGGGAGGAGGGAAAGGGTGGCCAGTGCCTCCCGGGCAGAGTTTTGGTTTTGTAAAGTGAAACGAGTTCTGGGCTTGGATGAGGAGGAGGATTGTACAACAATGTGAATGTCCTTAATGACACTGAACTGCATGCTTTGAAAAGATTAAAATGGTAAAGTTGTATGTTGTGTACATTTTACCACCCACAAAAAAGGCAAAAACCAAAACTCACACCCAAGCTCTTCTTGTTGAAATCCCCTGCACGCCACCATTACCTCCCCAAACCCAGGCACACCTCCCACCCACCATCCCCGATTCCCTACCTCACCCCCTGGGTGGAGCTGACCAGACCCTCCTCTGGGCACTGCAATTACAGACTGACCTCTGCCCTCCCAAACTGAAGGCTTCTGCTGGAGAGGGCTGTGTCTGACTCCCTGCTCCTTCTGCAGCATCCAGAGCAGTCTCTCATCCTTCAGTGAGAATCAGAAGAATGAATAACCCAAACCAGTCATTCTGGGTTCATACCACCCCAAATTTCACAGCCTGTTGCCCTCAGAACAGTGATTTACTACTAAGACTCACTGACAAACTCCTCCCATTCCTAGAGAAGATAAATCTTCACCCTTCCATGAAGCAAAAAGGTCAGAAGGGGCTTCCATGGACGGTTAATAAACAACTAACTCAGGAGGAATAAACACAATAAAACCAGGGCTGGGTTGGGGTAAGAGTACGTGGCCCTCGGGTCTGCCACCCCGTGCTCTGCCTTTCCCTCCTCTGCATGGCGGGTGGCCGCTGATTCACTTCCTGGGACCCCTTCCAGGGCAGCAGGAAAGGGGACCATGGAGGAGCCAACTCCTCAGGGCATGTAGAGATGATTAGTCACTGGCTGGAAGGCTGCTGACCTTAGTCCCTGGGCCGACCACAGGCCTGCTTCTCCCGCCCCCCCTGCCTTCTTATGCAACCCAAGGTCTGGGAGGCAAAGAGACCCAGCAAGAGGACCAGTGGGCCCAGCGCCTTTCCTGTTCTCAGAGCTCACACGGCCCCCATAAGCCCTTGGAGACCCCATGGACGGGCTCCTCACATACACATAGTTCTCACTTCCAAAACGGGGCTGAAAGAGATGTCTTCCTGGTCCTGAGGGTAGTCATTGGGAGGATCTTCAGAGATCATCTAACCCCATGGTTCTCAATTAGAGGTGATTCTGCTGCCAGGGGTCAATTGGCAACATCTGGAGACATTTGTGTTTGTCAAGAAAGGGGAGAGAGGTGGTCCCCAGCATCTAGAAGGTAGAGGCTGCCGTCAAAGCATGGGCCAGCCTGGCAGCACAGAAGTCTCTGGTCCAGAGTGTCAACAGTCCCCGATCCCAGCCAAGCTGTCTCTTCTACAGATGAGGAAACTGCGACCCAGGGAGGGACAGGGCCAAAACCATACTGTGAGTCAGATCGAGTCAGAATTAGAGTCTCCAGGGCTCCCCACCAGCCACTCCAGCCTTCAGCTCCCAAGACTCCTGCGACTGACTCAAAGACAGGTGGCCAGCTGGCCAGGCAGAGGGACTCAGGACCCTGAGATCTAGACAACTCCTGATGGCTGGGCTCCGTGCCTCCGGCGGGCTCCACTACATCGCACTAGGGCCAGCCTGACCACAGGGCTCCCACATAACCAAAGAGGAAGAATGTCTTCAGGGGCTACAGTGTGCCCAGGCAAAATGCCCATGTGAGGCTTAGGTAAAAGTTACCGTGTAAGTCCTCACAGAGCTCTCTGGGGTGGTCCTGGCCTGGGGTCAAAGCTGGAAGAGGAAGCAACTCTGTAAGATAAACCCTGGGTAAAAGGACAGGGCACGGGTGGAAAACACGCCTGGAATTGCTGCTTTGGGGGAACGCTTTTTCCCTGGCTGCCAAAAATGATTGTATCTCTCACACCTGTGAGCTCCTCGATGCCATTTCAGAATAACACCTGGAGTCATCTTGTCCTTTTACCCCAGAAGCCAATACTATGTCTCCCACCACAGATCAGACACTAGGGTGTAGGTCCAGCCAACAGCACTGATGATGAAACCCCCGTTATTCATGAAAGGCTGACTCACATCATGTCACAACAGGCAAACTTTTCCATCCACTGTTGCTGAAAGTCACCAGACTTGTAGTGATGGTGGTGATAAAGAGGAGGCAAGGAATAGGAGTGTCTGAGCTATGTCTCATGTCAGGGTCTCCCCTCCTCACAGGAAGAGAGCCCATGAGGACTGGCTGAGGGACAAGAATGGGGGGAAGGAACTAGAGTGGCCTCAGAAAGAGAAGTCCCCATTACAGACTCATTTCTTCACAGAGTATTAGCATTGTTCCCTCTACCTGCCCTGCTCTAGTCCTCCCCAGTTTTCCCAATGTGCTGGTAAACCCCCACACATCCTTCAAGGCCCAACTTCTGGAGTCCCTCTCCCAACATCAATTCTAACTCTTAATTTGGCAAATCACAATGCGAATGGGAGAAGACTTGGAGGTCAAAAGCAGGGGAAACGCTAAAGTTCCCTATGGATCTAACGTGGGGGCCTGCACAGGATCTGCTTCCCCTGTCTCCATGTGTGTGCACACCATCCTGGCCTCCAGGCTCTCTGTCCTGTCTGTGTGGCTGACTGCAGTAGCATGGCATGGAGGCTGAGATTTCAGGGTCTGCTGCTAAGGAGCTTTAGTCGTGTCTGACTCTGTGCAACCCCATAGATGGCAGCCCACCAGGCTCCACCGTCCCTGGGATTTTCCAGGCAAGAACACTGGAGTGAGGTGCCATTGCCTTCTCCTTCAGGGTCTGGAGCCAGACTAATTCTGCTACCCTTCTCCCTGCAACTGTCACCTTGGCCAAAGTTATATCACCTTGCTGAGGCTGTTTCCTCATCTATAAAATGGAGATGATACAGTTTCAACCACATGGCTGTTGTAAGGATTCCCTAGGACAAGCACTTAGAACGGTGTCTGGCACCCAATTAGCATTCAGTGAATGCTGATTACTATGACTAAAGATGCAGCCCTGCTCATCCCTGCAGTTAGAAAAGGCAGGGTCTACATTTCCAGTGAGTGTGAAGAGGAGAGACACCTGTAGGGACCTCATCTCCTGTTCTGGCAACAGGAGGGTTGCTTGCCATCAGTGGGAGGGTTTCTTGCCATCAGTGTCTTTTCCTCCAATAAACACCACATGGCCTTGAGTTTTCCCTTAGAACACAGACAAAAGTCCTTTGCAGAAACAACAGTGGCTGGAAGAATGATGCGGGGCAAGGGAGGCTTAAATTGCTCAGTGCTGGTGAATGTGTGGATGTATCTCCCATATTTTCTATCCCATAGAAAGTTCCAGCTTCTACCCTACCCACCCCCACCCACACACACCCAGGCTTCTCCAACCCGCTTGTCCCGACACAGCATCCTGGAAATTCAAGCTCTTGGAGCCTCCAGTAAACCACTCGTTGGATTCCTAAGGGAGGCCTTGGAGCCAGGCGCCCTGAGCAGAACAATGTCCTTACTCTTCCAGGCCCGCATGTCTGGTTGCACCTTCTCAGACTGGTCTGTGATCCTTCCCCCAGCAGATCAGAAGATTCATCTCTTTCCCCAGGGCCATCAGGGACTTGACTTTGGTCCTCTTGGGGGTGGGGGGTGGGGGGGGGGGTCTCTAGGGCCTCAGGGGATTTGAAAAGGTTGCCTGGAGAGGGCACTGTTTTCACCACTAACAGAGGCATAGCCCACCTCTGGAGAGCAGCAGTTTCTTTGGGGATGGGGGTCTGATGGGGAGCACTCCCCATCTGGCTCTCTCAAATCACTCTATGTGGATGGTGATATATTCAGCTAGGAGCTCCCCCCTGAGTAACTGGAGGCAGTTGGCCTGAAGGTTCTTGCTGAGGCAGCTCCTAAGCACCCCTAGCAACCTGGTGCCTGGGACAGAGACCCAGCTTAGAACTGACTCGAATCCAACCAAGAAAAGCTCCACCTCTGCCTTCAAGATGTCACTCCTTGTCCATCAACAGAGGAATGGATAAAGAAGATGTGGTACATATACAAAATGGAATATTACTCAGCCATAAAAAGGAACACAATTGTGCCATTTGCAGAGATGTGGATGAACCTAGAGACTATCATACAGAGTGAAGTCAGAAAAACAAATATCACATGTATAAAATGGGCTTCCCAGGTGGTACTAGTGGTAAAGAACCTGCCTGCCAATGCAGGAGACATGGGGATTCGATGCCTGGGTGGGGAAGATCTCCTGGAGGAGGGCATGGCAACCCACTGCAGTATTCTTGCCTGGAGAATCCCATGGACAGAGGAGCCTTGGCAGGCTACAGTCCATGGGGTCACAAAGAGTCAGACACTACTGAAGTGACTTAGCACACACACTGGTATAAAATAGATAAGTACTGAGAAACCTACTGTATAGTACAGGGATCTCTGGTCCGTGGTGACCTAAATGGGAAGGAAATCCAAAAAAGAGGGGATGTATATAAAACTATAACTGATTCACTTTGCTGTATGGTAGAAATAAGCGCAACACTGTAAAGCAACTATAATCCAATAAAAAAAATTAAAAAGAAATAGAGGTCACTCCTCATCTCTGGGCCTCAGTCTCCCCAGCTGTACAATGAGGAAGGGCAGCCTGGACGTGTTCATTTATTCAACATACGTGAAATAAGCACCTACTGCACACGAGGCACCGCTCTCGCTCCTGGAAGTAGAGTAGTGAATAAAACAGCCTGAAAGCCCTGCCCTCATGGAATCTAACAGGGAAGACAGCTGATAAACAAGACTTTTAAGGTGAAATACACAGGATATCAAATCAGTCAATCGTATCGGAAATCAACCCTGAACATTCACTGGAAGGACGGGTGCTGAAGCTCCAATACTTTGGCCACCTGATACAAAGAGCTGACTCATTGGAAAAGACCCTGATGCTGGGAAAGACTGAGGGCAGGAGGAGAGGGCGTGACAGAGGATGGGATGGTGGGATGGTGGGATGGCAGCACTGACTCGATGGACATGAGTTTTAGCAAACTCCAGGAGACAGTGAAGGACAGGGAAGCCTGGGGTGCTGCAGTCCATGGGGTCGCAAAGAGTCGGACACGACTTAGCGACTGAACAACAATGAACAACAGGATGTTAGATGGTGATAGTGCTGTGGAAAGGAGAGCACAGAAGAGGTGTAAGACTGTGAAATCTAAGGCTTATTCCAGCTGAGAGATTCTGGGTCTAAAGCTCTTACTCCACTGGGTTCTCATTAAGAGCCAGGAATGGCAGTAGGAAGCCGGGCAGGGCCTATGAGTGTAGGAACCACTGGTGTGTGTGTGTGAAGGGTGGGGGTGATGGTGGAGGCAAAATGCAGGGCCTTGAATCCCAGCTATGCTCTCAGTGGCCTTCCCCAAGCAGAACTGGCCAGCTCTGGGTATTCTGGTCTGTTCTCAGGCCAAAGCAGACACCACGTCTGCTAAGGAATCCAAGGTTATAGGGTTCCTGGCAGAGCTTCAGATGTCTTCAGGGCACTACCACAGAAAGTCTGCTACACCCTGCCTTTCCACTCGATGCCAGCCTTGGATCTCAGACCCCCCCACCCCCCCCGTCCCTCCTAGAATCTCCCCTGTGTTGTAGAGTATCCCTTCTCCTTACATGGCTAGAGAGGGGTGATTTTTCACCAATTTTTAGCCATTTCTCTTCCTCTAGAGATTATTTTTGATTGACAGGTACTTCATGTGAACCTACTGTGTGCTCATTATGAGGAGTGCTCTTAGAGGGACATCAAGTTGTGTGATCACTTCCTGGAAGGAATTTACAGCCCACCTGAGGAGGTCAGGCCAACAGACAAACATGTGAGGAAATACCTCTCAGTTTGCTTTGCAGCTTACAGAGCCATTTGGACTACATACTCTTGCATGAAACCATGCAGTCTATTGTTCCCATTTTGCAGATGAAGAAATTGAGTCCTTTTCCCTAAATCCGTGGTGTCCCATGGAATGGTAAGGAGAGGAAGAAGGGAATGAAGACTAGCATTTCCAAATAAGATTTCCTGGAGAAATGGGTAAGACTTTGGTATAGATGGGCCAAAGGCCCTCTGCCTCCGTCCTAGAGCAAGGCCATGTTGGACATGTAACCCACTACCTGCTGCTTCTCCTAGCCTAACCAGAAGTGGATGGAGGGTAAAGTGAAAGGTCAGCTGTCTGGAAAGACAGATGGGATTAAGGACATGCTCACTGGCTTAAAAAAAAAAAAAAAAAAAGTTGGGTAAAGATTTCAAGGGCCTTCAGGAATGGCATTGGACACCTTTCTGGTCTGACTTATCAGAATGCCCTTTCTGTTCCACAAGGGCGAAGATCCGTCAGCTGGAAAAGAGTCTTTGCTGTTTCAGGTTAATTCATTCCATTCTTGTGGGGCACCATCAGGTATTATGGCTATGTGTGTATGCTAAGTCACTTTAGTTGTGTCTGACTCTTTGTGACCCCATGGACTGTAGCCTGCCAGACTCCTCTGTCCATGGGATTCTCCAGGCAAGAATACTGCAGTGGGTTGCCATGCCTCCCTCCAGGGGATCTTTCCGAACCAGGAATCCAACCCGCTTTCTTGTCTCCTGCACTGGCAGGTGGGTTCTTTACCACTAGCGCCACCCGGGCTACAGTAGCTTAGCAAGGAGCTTGCCCTCTCTTGGAAGAGCTTCCCGACAAGACTTTAATTCTTCTTGGAGGTGTGCTTCCTACCCCTTTCAGGGGAAGAACCTCAAGAGAGGGAGAGACGAAATGAAGCCTTGATGATCAGGGGCCCAGCAAAATGGAGAACCAACAATCTGACTGTGGTTTGTGGTCCAAGTCCACCACTTTTCTCCAGCAAATTACTTAACCTCTTGGAGCCTCCGTTTTTGCCCATCTGACAATGGAAAAAGACCTACTTCCTCACTGGTTAATGGGGCGGGGGTGGTGGTGGTGGGTGAATTCAGGGAAGTGCCCATGTGAGTGCTGTTAGCTCCTCTCTTATCCTCTGACCTCCTCCACCTGTTCTCTATACCTCTGCGTAGTTAGGACCATCTTTGACCCTCTTCCTCACACACAGCTGAGCGCTCCTCGCAGCCTAAGCAAGAGGAAGCCCATTCTGTTCAAATGGTCAAGGGTTATAGAGCTCGCTCTAATCGCCCACCCTCTATCCCTCTGCCTACCCTCTCTCCTTAGTGATCATCCTGAGGAGTGGGGGAGGGAGGAGGGGAGTGGAAAGGGAAGCGGAGGGAGGGGGGCTGTGGAGGATGCCCAGCAGGGCTGTGGCCTGAGGGAGGCAAGATAGAAGCCCGGAACTCCTCGTGGCTGGGCACCCAGTCATTCACGGTCCTGACGGTGACCCCCCACCCCCACCCCCACCGGGCAGAGGGCTGCCCCCTCACCCGCCCCCGGTCTGGCTCAGACGAGTCTCCCTCCTATCATACATCTTGGCCGGGGGAGGCGGGAAGCACAAACGTAAACATCCCTTAAGAAATCGCCAACTCTGCCTTCCCCATCTAAGGATATATATTTTTCTTAAGGAATCGAGGAACAAGGGGGAGGGACGCAAACGCTCAGAAGAGCGAGAGACGGGAAAAGCTAGAAGGCAAACTTCACTCGGATCTTAGCGGGGACCCTGTGCCAGGGCAGCGGCCGTCCCACCTTCGCATGGGCTCCTGGGCGGAGAAGTGGGGGCAAAAGAGGCTGCATTTCACGGCCGCCGGGTGCAGGGCCGTCCCGGAGTAAACTTTCCAAGAGCCGCCCGGGGAGCCGCCGCCGGACTCCAGGGAGCCCGAGGGGGCGGCGGCCGAAGTGGGGTGCGCGTGGACGGGGAGGCGGAAGGACGCGCGTCATGGGGCAGTCCTGCCCTCGGTTACCTGGGCTCCGAGGGTCCCGGGCATCCGGCAGAAAGGGCGCAGGGACTCAGCACCAGCAGGAGGAGACCTGGACTCCTCCCGGCCGCGTGTGCCGCTGGAACGCCGGCTCGCTGCACCTGGCCGGGCGGTCGGCGCGCCTCCCCGCGGGCCCCGCCCGCGCGGGGCGGGGCCGGGCGGGCGGGGGCGGACCCGAGGCGGGGCTCCGCTCGCATCTGCCGGCCTGCACCTAAGAGCGAGCCACCCACGCCCGACTCCGTGACCTCCCAGGGGTCGCCCCGCCCCTCGCCAGCCTGAGGTGCGAGCCAAGCCCGGCGCCCAAGTGGAGTTGGAGGGGTCCATGGGCCCCCTGTCCCCTGCAGCTTCCACGCCCACCTCCACTTCTAGGAACAGAGGCCTGAGAGCTCCGAGGCCTCCTGGAGGGCAGAGCCACTGAGCCTGCCCTTCAGAAGAACGCATGGGGTGGAGCACAGGGATAAAACCCCCGGGCACCCGCAGCCGCACCCCACCAGTGTCCTCTCCCCCGTGGGAGGGGCTCTGGGCCGTTGGCGGCCCCTGTGGTCAGCTCCACCCAGCTGTCTGAGGAGTGCCCCAGCGAGAGGGGGGTTGCCACCCTCACCCTTTCCCCAGGCCCCCATTTCTCAGGTCCGGAAGGTGCTCCACCTGGACCTCTGCCACTCAGCAGACACGGTGATAGTCAAAGGGACACATAGGGCAAAGGAAAAACGACACGCACCCCGGCCACCCCCATGACCACCTTCACCACCCAGACGCCCTGGCTACCCAAGGTTGCCACCCCTTGCGGCCTCAGCCCTCCTCCCCCCTAGAGGAACTCTGAACTCCCAGACTAATGTGGAGGAACATCTCACCTGTGGCCCCAGGCTCTCTGAGCTCCTTCTGCTCCCTTCTTTGCCATGTCTGCTAGCTGTGCAAGCAGCAGCAAGAGCCCTGGACCTGGAGTCCAGAGACCTGGGCTCTAGCCTCCATTTAGTTCTGTCACCTGGGGCAAATCGCTGTCCTTTGAGTCTCAGTTTACGGTGAGTGGGTTGCAGTTGATCTCTAAGGCCTTTTTTGTGCTTCGTCGCTCAGTCATGTCGGACTCTTTGCAACCCCATGGACTGTAGCCCACCAGCCTCCTCTGTCCATGGGGATTCTCCAGGCAAGAATACTGGACTGGGCTGCCATGCCCTCCTCCAGGGGATCTTCCCAACACAGGGATCAAATCTAAGTCTCTGGTACTGCAGGCAGATTCTTCACCATCTGAGCCACCAGGGAAGCCCAAGAATACTGGAATGGGTAGCCTTTTCCTCCTTCAGGGGAACTTCCCGACCCAGGAATGGAACTGAGGTCTCCTGCAGGTGGATACTTTACCAACTGAGCTACCCGGGAAGCCCAAGGCCTTTTTATGGATCCTCAACCACACTATTGATCATCTGGCTTATTAGCTTTTCCTGTAGCTACATACCTTGTAAGGGGGTGGGTGAGTGGGTGTGTGAGTGTGTGTGTACTAACCTGGCCTCTCAGACTTAAGTTCTTGAAGGGAAAGTGATGTGGCTGCACAACCAGGCAGGCAGTCATCCTGTGCAAATCAGATCCTAACAAAGAGTCAGTCCTGGGCAGGAGCGGGGATCGGGATGGGGAACACATGTAAATCCATGGCTGATTCATGTCAATGTATGGCAAAAACCACTACAATATTGTAAAGTAATTAGCCTCCAACTAATAAAAATAAATGGAAAAAAATTTTAAAAAAATTTAAACATGAAAAAAAAAAAAAAAAAAAGAGCCTGTCCTAGCTTTTGCTGAATTCAGAGTGGCCCTGTACAGGTCCCTTGTAAACAATCCTGGCTTTGCCTTACAAGGGTATTAGGGGACCAGATGAGATATGAAGTTCTTTGAAGGGGGAAGGCAAAGGGTGTGTGCTGTCTTTTTTTTTTTTTTTTTGATGGCCATGGCAGTGATGGGCTTCAGAGACAGAATGGGTTATGAGGCATTTGAAGCCTACAACTGGCCTCATCCCCACCCTGTAGACACTACGGCAGGCACAGGCACCCACCCCACAGTCATACACAGACAGCAGGAAGGGTGAATAGAGATGCAGTGACCCAGCAGACTCCCAGTCACTGCAGGCCTCTGGGTTTGCAGCTTGGGAAACTAAAGAGGGAAGATTAATGATAAGAGTTTACTAAGGTAAAGAGACATGGTCAGTGGATTACTGATTAATCAATCAGAATGTCTTGGCAGAACACCTGGTCAGCACGTGCCACAAATACCCACCTCTGCTCTTAGGGAGATTAAGGTTAAGCTGAATGATTAAACGGGAGCCCTTTGGAGAAGGATGTGGAGGAATGAGAGGCTCTTGGGGATGGTGAGACTCAGGGAGAGCAGAGCAGGGGGAGAGGGGCCAGACGGCTTAGACTTAGACCATATGAAGAACTTAGGAAATACTGGGTTCAACTCCCCTGTTTCATAAGTGAGGAAATGGAGGCCCAGAGAGGGGAGGTGACCTGCCCAATGTCACACAGCAATGAGTTAGCAGAGCTGGAACTTGAACCAGGACCTCAGGACTCTGTACTGGGTTTGGGCCTCCCAAGGAAATGGGAAGCCTGGGAAGGACAGGGGTGTGCACTAGTGCCTAGGACAAGCATTCTAGGCAGGAAGAGAAGCTGCACCCAGGTGCCGAGGTGCGGACAACCGGAGGGGAGGGGCTGGACAGCCCGGCTGACACCTGGAGACCTTGGAGGATTTTGAGGGCACATCTGTTGGGCGATGTGAGCTATGGGGTGTTCCTGGAGATACACAGGCCCCCAATTACCCAGTGAGGTAGCAGGAAGGCATGAGGAATCCTGGGAAGAGCAAAGCAGGGAATTCCCTGGCAGTCCAGTGGTTGAGACTCTGCTTTTACCAACCAGTCAGGGAAAGGTCCCACAAGCCATGTGGCTTGACCTCCCACCTCCCTGACAAAAAAAAAAAAGAGAGAAAAAGAGCACCCGGAGTCAAGTGGCCCTGAGCAGTTCCTTCACTTTTCTGACTCTTGTTTTTTTATCTACAGAGCCAGGATCATAACCTCTTTCCTTTTCGGGTATTGTGGTGACCACAGGTGCATTTGGAAGTGGTCTGTAACCTTCAGAATGTATTCTGAACGTGATGTTTTGGGTTTTGTTGTTTCACGTGCCTCCATTTGTGGAATTGCCCGTGTTGGATTTGGCTCAGCATGCCTCTCTGTGGCAACAGGTGGATAAAAGGTAGACCAGGAAGAAATGAGACGACAGTCATAAATGTCACTTCTCATTCAGACGCCTTGTGAACCATAACTCAAATCATCCTTTTTGGGAACCTAGCCCCACCCCATCCATGTGACCTGGAGTCTCCCTTCTTTCTCTCCCTGGCATCTACACTTTTAGGGTGCAGATGTAGGAACTTACTTTTCCCAACCAGATGCCTATTCCTCTGGGGGCCAGCGAGCTCCTCCTGGGTGGGCCCAGACCACCTTCTTTGTTCAAAAGGCTGTCCAATGGCTGAAGAGTGCAAAAGAAGTCATTTGGTAGTGACGGGGATGGACCTAGACTCTGTCATACAGAGTGAAGTAAGTCAGAAAGAGAAAAACAAATATCATATATTAACGCACATATATGAAATCTAGCAAAATGATACAGATGAACCTATTTGTAGGGCAGGAATAGAGATGCAGATGTAGAAAACAGAATTGTGGGCGCAGCAGGGGAGGCAGAGGGTCGGATGACATATATGCTGCTGCTGCTGCTAAGTCGCTTCAGCCGTGTCCGACTCTGTGCGACCCCATAGACGGCAGCCCACCAGGCTCCGCCCTCCCTGGGATTCTCCAGGCAAGAACACTGGGGTGGGTTGCCATTTCCTTCTTCACATATATGTGCTACCATGTATAAAACAGACAGCTGGTGGGAAGCTGCTCTATACACAGGGAGTTGAGCTCAGTGCTCTGTTGTGACGTAGATGGGTGGGATTGGCAGGGGTGGGAGGGGGACCCAAGAGGGAAGGGATACACGTATACATGTAGCTGATTCATGTTGTACAGCAGAAATGGACGCCATATTGTAAAGCAATTATACTCCATTTAAAAATAAATAAAACCATTAAAAAAAAAACAGTGCAAAAGAAACTCTCACCTCCACTTAACAGCAGTCCTCAGGGCGCTGTGCATTCTCAGCTCTCTTGCACGCAGCCCTAACTTAACCCATCAGAGCCCTCCCGCCTCTCATCTCTCCTGCAATGGCATCATGAGGGCAGGGCTTCCAGCTCCACTTTGAGAAAACTGAGGCCGGGAGAGGTGCCAGGACTCACCCTGGGGATCCGTAACAGCGCCTCCCCCACCCCATCAGAACTGCCCTGCTGACAAGGCCCTTTGCCAGCCATCATCTCATCAGGGCTGGAAGCACTCGCCTCCTTTTACAGAGGCAGAAACGGCCGCTCAGGGAGAGCATGTGGTTGATGGGAACTTCTGAAAGAGCTTTCCTTTCGGTCACTGCGCTCACACAAGTGTGCAGCGCCAGTATTAGTCTCCCAGGGCTGCTGTAACAACCAACCACACAAGAACACAAGCTGATTACCCCACAGCCCTGGAGGCTGGAAGCCCTGAATTCAGGCGTCAGCAGGACCACGCTTCCTCTGAAGCTTCCATGGGAGCTTGTGTCCACATCCCTTCCAGCTTCTGGTGGCTCTCAGCGTTCCTGGCTTGTGGCGGCATCGCTCCAGCCTCTGCCTGCCTCTTCCCGTGGCCCTCTTTGTCACTGCATCCTCTCCCCCTAGTGTAAGGACACCAGCCATTGTATTCAGGATGACCTCATCTTGAGAGATCCCTAATTACATATACAAAGACCCCTTTCCAAATAAAGTCCCAGTCCCAGTGACTGGAGGTCAGGATGCGGACTCATCTTTTTAGGGGACGCAATTCAACCCGCTTGAATTGTATCTTCCCTCCCACTGCTGGCACCTGGCGGCCCCTTGAGATCAGTCTCTTTTCCTTCTTCCTTCAATTTCTCCCTCATCTCACCTGCTCCTACAGCATCTTCTCCGGTCTAGTTGTGTTACAAGGAGAAACGGGACTAAAGCCACATGGGGATCTTGCTGGGAGTATGCAGTTGGGGGGCTCACTTCCTTTTCACGTCCTCTCCACCACTTCTTAGTCTGACTGTGGTGTTTCAACAGCACCCTCTGAGCTGCTTCCTCTAACACCTTTTCATCACGGGGGACCTGTGCTCACCCACCCCTGTGCCCCAGCTCCTCTTCTGATACCCAGGAGCTGACAGCCCATTGCCAGGAAGCAACAAAACTTGGCATTCTAAGCAGAGAGCTCAGACGCCCAGGCAGACCCCCCTGGGGTGGGGGGCCCCGTCTCTCTGCAGGTGTGGATCCTGTCTTCAGAGCAGGATTGAGGAGAGTGGAACATGAAAGGCTGAACCATGAAGAGTATGTGTGAAGCAGGTAAGATGCTGAGAGGGGAGGAAGAGGACCCACCTTGTCTGGGACTCACCTTGGTCAAGGCTAGGTCAGAGAGCCTCCCTAGGGAGAGACATGCTGCTGTTCAGTCACTCAGTCATGTCCAACTTTTTGTGACCCTGTGGACTGCAGCATGCCAGGCTTCCCTGTCCACCACCATCTCCAAGAGTTTCCTCAAACTCATGTCCACTGAGTCAGTGATGCCATCCAACCATCTCATCCTCTGCCATCTACTTCTCCTCTTGCCCTCAATCTTTCCCAGCATCAGGGTCTTTTCCAATGAGTCAGTTGTTTGCATCA
The DNA here is from genome assembly GCF_910594005.1 of Cervus elaphus. Taxonomy (NCBI): domain Eukaryota; kingdom Metazoa; phylum Chordata; class Mammalia; order Artiodactyla; family Cervidae; genus Cervus; species Cervus elaphus. The sequence continues at coordinate 83,958,613 of NC_057826.1, forward strand.
GGTGACCAAAGTATTGGAACTACAGCTTTAGCTTCAGTCCTTCCAGAGAATATTCAGGGTTGATTTCCTTTAGGATTAACTGCTTTGATCTCCTTACAGTCCAAGGGACTCTCAAGCGTCTTCTCCAACACCACAGTTCAAAAGCATCAATTCTTCGGTGCTCAGCCTTCTTTATGGTCCAACTCTAAATCCATACACGACTACTGGAAAAACCATTGCTTTGACTAGACAGGCCTTTGTTGGCAAAGTAATGTCTCTGCTTTTTAATACGCTGTCGAGGTTTGTCATAGCTATTCTTTCAAGGAGCAAGTGTTTTTTAATTTCATGGTTACAGTCACCATCTGCAGTGATTTTGGAGCCCAAGAAAATAAAGTCTGTCACTGCTTCCATTGTTTCCTGTTGAGTTTTAAGCCAGCTTTTTCACTCTCCTCTTTCACCTTTATCAAGAGGCTCTTTAGTTCTTTTTCGCTTTCTGCCATAAGGGTGGTATTATCTGCATATCTGAGATTATCAATATCTCTCCCAGCAATCTTGATTTGACTTCTGCTTCATCAAGTCTGGCATTTCACATCATGTACTCAGCATAGAAGTTAAATAAACAGGGTGACAATATACAGCTTTGACATACTCCTTTTCCAATTTGGAACCAGTCCATTGTTCCATGTCTAGTTCTAACTGCTACTTCTTGACTTGCATTCAGGTTTCTCAGGAGGCAGGTAAGCTGGTCTGGTATTCCCATCTCTTTAAGAATTTTCCACAGTTTTTTTGTGATCCACACAGTTAAAGGCTTTAGTGTAGTCAATGAAACAGAAGGAAATGTTGTTCTGGGATTCTCTTGCTTTTTCTGTGATCCAACGGATGTTAGCAATTTGATCTCTGGTTCTTCTGCCTTTTCTAAATCTAGCTTGTAGATCTGAAAGTTCTCAGTTCATATACTGTTGAGGCCTAGCTTGAAGGACTTTGAGCATTACCTTGCTAGCATATGACTGCAATTGTGTGGTAGTTTGAACATTCTTTGGCATTGCCCTTCTTCGGGACTGGAATGAAAACTGATGAGTCTGTCATCCCAAGGACCTGAAGGAAGCCATAGGCCTGCCCTGTGCCAAGTGGGCTCCTCAGGACTGGTCTACATCGAGATCCAGAGAATCCAGAAAGGCCTTCAAGGTCATTTGACCTAAGTAAAGATGCTCAGATTGAAACAGAGATGTTGTGAGAGGGGTCAGCAGACTCGTGGTGTTCAGAAGCTGCCTCTGCTTCGGATGTCAGCTTCCCAGGCCCAGGCAGTGTCTTTACAGTAGCTGAAGGCCTCAATTATTCTACACACAGGGCTTGAGGGAGCCCCCTGCTTGCCAGGGGAGAGCTAGAGAACTGGTCTTCAAGCTTTGTTAGCAAAGAAGTGCACTGTTTTTGTTGAGTGGGGCTTTATTTGGGGTGACTTGGGGGTGGGCAGTCAGGGATTATGAAAAGGGTTTAGCCCACTCTCCCCCTGTGGGCACCAAGTTACCTCTGGTTTCCTCACCTAGCCTCAGAAGTCCTCTGTGACTGCATCCAAAAATGCCCTAATAAGAAAATGTAACATGTGGTCCAGTGGTTCTGAACCCTGGCCAGACAGAGATAAATAATATACTAGAAGGAATCAATAGCAGAATAACTGAGGCAGAAGCATGGATAAATAACCTGGAGGACAGAATGGTGGAAATCACCACTGCAGAACAGAATACAGAAAAAAGAATGAAAAAAAAAAAAAAAGAAAAGACAGCCTAAGAGACCTCTGGGACAACATTAAACATGCTAACATTTGCACTATAGGGGTCCCAGAAAGAGAAGAGAGAGAGAAAAAGGACCTGAGAAAATATTTGAAGAGGTAATAACTAAAAAGTTCTCTAACATGGGAAAGGAAATAGTCAAGTCCAGGAAACACAGAGTCCTAGGCAGGATAAACCCAAAGAGGAACACACGGAGACTCAGTAATCCAACTGACAGAAACTAAAGACAAAGATAAAATATTAAAACCAACAAGGGAAAAATGACAAATAATATACAAGGGAACTCCCATCAGGTTATCAGTTGATTTCTCAATAGAAACTCCACAAACCAGAAGGGAATGACACGATGTATTTAATTAAAGTGATGAAAGGGAAGAACCCACAACCAAGAATACTCTACCCAGCGAGAATCTTATTCAGATTTGATGGAAAAATCAAAAGCTTTCCAAGGCAAGCAAATGTTAAGAGGATTCAGCACCACCAAAGCAGCTCCACGCCAAATGCTAAAGGAAATTCTCTAGGTACGAAACACAAGAGAAGGAAAAGATCTCAGAAAACAAACCCACAATAATTAAGAAAATGGTAATAGGATCACACATATCAATGAAAGGTGAAAGTTTAAGTCGCTCAGTAGTGTCCAATTCTTTGCAACCCCATGGACTGTAGCCCACCAGGCTCCTCTGTTCATGGAATTCTCTAGGCCAGAATACTGGAGTGGGTTGCCATGCCCTCCTCCAGGGGATCTTCCCAACCTAGGGATCGAACCTAGGTTTCCCACAGGTTGCAGGCGGATTCTTTACCATCTGAACCACCAGGGAAGCCCATACATATCAATAATTACCTTAAATATAAATGGGTTAAATGCACAAACCAAAAGATGTAGACTGGCTGGGCAGATGAAAATATGTGCATGTATGCACTTCCACTTACCACATCATTCTGCTTGATCCTCCAAATTGTATGTAATTATTTTATATTGTTACATTAATCATATTCCCATTATGGCTTGCAATTATAATTATCTTTAATGTTTTGTCTGATTATTGATTGTAAAGCTGATAAACATTTTTTACTATTGTGATTATGGAATTATTACTCTTAATTACCACTGTATCAGGAATGGTCAGCAGAAAAGTAATAGAATTCTATATCACCAAAACCACCATTTAATAAACAAACAAACAAACAAACCTGTAGTCATTTTTAAAAATCCAGGTGTATATCAGAATTATCTTGGAATGTTTTTGAAAAGTACAAATGTCTAGGTATTGCTTTTTTTCCTCCAAAGCTCCAGATATGTTTCTAATGAGCAGCCATGTTTAAAAACAACTGGACAATATGATGGTTTCTTATTTTTAACTAGTTTGTTTCACTTTTTCTTTTTCATATTCGGTGCTCCCATTTCATTTAGTTTATGTTTTCCAACTTTTCCATCTCTTTTCTTTTTGATGTTCGTTCTCAAGCCTTGATCAAGCATAGTAGAAAAGCTTTTGTATACATATATATAGATAGTATGTATAATATATATATTTTCAAAACATGAATTTTTGCCTAATGAAAAAATTTATGACATTTTGATTCCACATGTTTGACTTAGTATGAATAGAATGCTAGATTTCTAATTTTAAAAAATAGACACGCAATAAGCAACAAAAGTTTACTGTATAGCACAGGGAACGATAGTCAATATGTTGTAATAACCTATAATGGAAAATAATTTTTAAAATAACATATGTGTGTATGTATAACTGAATCACTTTACGGTGCACCTGAAACATTGTAAATCAACTATACTTCAATAAAATATATATATTAAAAAAAAAATGTTGACTGCCCAGTGAACCCAGAGACCCCCTTCCTCACTCCTGCTCTCTCTCAGCCTCCCAGGCACCAGCTGTCTGCAGGCTCTGGGCAAAACCTGGACTCAGCTCTCTTTCAAGAGTCACACAAATATACATCACCTTTAACCCCACAATCCCATACCTGAGAATGCATCCTAAAGGGAATAATCCTCAAAGAATGAAAAAGCTCTTTAAACAAAGTTTCTGCATTTTATCTAACAGCAGGAAGTGAAGGAAGCTACGCATCTAGCTCTTGAGCACTGGTAAGCGGCACAGCCCTCTGCAGAGCTGATTGGGAAGATCCTTGCAACATGCGAAGGCCGTGTTGATCGCAAAATTGCACTGGGCAGGAGACTGGCTGTGAAATGTTGTTTTGTGTGCCTGGAGAGGGCTGGAGAGGAACTGGGGGAAAAAGAAAACCGAAACGGCCACTTACTAGGTTTGGGATTGTGGAGGATTCTTTTTCTGACTTCTAGTGCTGTTGTAATATTGTTTGTGCCAAAAAATATGAGTACATAATAATAGTACTTATTATTAGTCCTGAGCTCAGGAAGGGCTCCTGAAGGCACTTATTCAAAGCAGGTGTAAATGAGCACAGGTCCTCACGTGGGCTGCCTCTGTGGCATATTTGCATTTGAAAGAAGCTGAAGTTTCAGGCAAACAGCAGTCTTCAGGCTGGGGCGGCAGAGCTATTTTACAGGCAGGGCAAGGCCCCGCAGCCCTCACCTGTGAACGAACACCCACGCAGGCAGGCAGCCTTCTCTGTCAGCGTGCCCCTTTAAGGGGCCACGGGAGAAGAGGGACTTACAGGTTACTCAGCCTCCGAGCTTCACCTGCTCTGCACAACAAAAAGAATAACTGTGGGGTCAGACAGGAACACCCTGACTAGGTTCAAAGCTAGCAGGAGAGCTGAGCCCAGGTGGGTCTCAGCCAAGGGCAAGGGCCTCCTGCCTCCACTTTCTGGTCTTCCCCCTGAGTAGGGGAGGGGACCCAGTGCTATCTAGAGCCACCCCAGCCGCCTGGATGGGCAAGGACACTTGTAGGAATAGAACTGGGACAGAGTGCTGACCCGCGGGAGGAGGGCAGTTGGCGCCAGGCCTGAGGCTTTCTTAAAGTCTGGATGTGGACCTTTTGAAGTCTGTTCTCAGGAAAGGCCAGAGAAGCCTTGCTGTGTTCTCTGTCCCCACCCTGCTCAGAAGCGGTGAGAGGTGGGGGCAGGAAAGTTCCCCTGTGCTCTCCTGGGGCTTGAGGCTGGGCAGGGCGGCGCCAGACAGCTGATGAGCCCTGGGAGGTACCCTGCCGCTTAAGGCCTGGACATCCAGATTTACACAAAACGTTTAGCAGAGCAAAAAGTCTTCACTTTGACAGGAGGACTTCTTTGTGTGTTTTTTTTTGTTTTGTTTAGAATTTTTAATGATGTGAAATAATGATCATAAAATATTATCTTTAAGCAAACAGGTTGAAATAAATAATACTAACATAATCCCAACTTCCTAAGTCAGCGTGTATGTCTGGTTATAAAAGAAATGTACTATCACGTGTAAACAGCCAGTGGGAAGCTGCTCTACGGCACAGGGAGATCAGCTCAGTTCTCTGTGATGACCCAGAGGGGAGGGATGGAGTTGGTGAGGGAGGGAGGCTCAAGGGGGAGGGGAATATGACAGGAGGATTTCAAGAGAGTCATAACCACTGTTTACCAAGCTCTTAATACAGACTAGGTACCCAGAGCTCTACAGACATGGAATCTCACTTAATGCTCACTAAGAGCCATGACTATCTTCGTCCCCATTTCACAGGCTGGAAAGTTAAGGTAGTGACTTATACAAGGTCTCACAGCTGGGGCTCAGGACTGGTCCAAAGTTTGTGCCATCAACCGCTGTGCTACACTGTCTTCCTTGAGGATCAGAGGGTGCATTTCAATTTCCAAAAATGAAATATATGTACCATTTTTCCTGGAACGTGTCGGCTCTGTGGTTCACCACAGCGTATACCCTACAGGTACACTGAAAATATGACTTATTCACATTAGCCAACCAATCTTGAGGCTTTCACAGGATCAAGCCTCTGAGAAATGGTCCACTTACAGGAAATAGGGCGTACCTGTAGTCAGTTTCCTACATTAGAAAACAGGGGTGTAGCGATCTATTAACTGTTGTAGGAACAGTGAGCTCCAAAGAGGGCAAGTTACTGCCATGAAATACAGGCTGACTCTGCATTAGATTGCCATCTGCCCTACTGGAGTTTCTTCCTCCTCAGAAGTTGTGGTTTCTGAATAAATACTAAAAGATCCGTTTGGGTCCAGCCTGTGTCAGACCTAGCCTGCATCGCTTGTTGTGTTTGCCTTTTAAAGGTTTAAGTGCAACATCTTTTAACACGCCAATCTGGGAATCTGCTAAAAGTGGTCACCTTCGCCCTCACTCTCAAGTAACTTTCTGCACCACAGTTGGGTTTGCGAATACTCCTGAAACCCCTGCTCAATATTTTAGCATGGGGAGGGAGCTGCTAAAGAGAGGGAGAAGATAATTGAGGGCTGTGTAAATATTTAATTTAGCCCCAAACTGGTATCCTTAATTACAGAACATTGATGTGTTTATCATAACATTCCCAAGTCTAGCTAATGACAAACAGCCCTTTCTCAGGCTCACTTCAAACCCCCGGTCAGAAGACACCAGGCAAAGCCTCTTCTTACTTGCATGCTCTGTTCCCTCCATCCTCCTAGCCCTGGCCCATGTTAACCTCCACCTTTCTGGTCTGTCCTCCCCAGCCAGGGCCAAATGGGATGGATTGAATCTCTGCTTACAGATGGGAAAACTGAGGCTTAAAGGCTCAGGGAAGCTGACGGAGCTCAGGTCTTCTCACCCAGATCCTGAATTTTTTCTGCTCCTACCTCAGGGGCATATAGTGAGGCTCCCTAGACCCCTGGGGTCCCCACATCTCCTCCCCTCTCTGAGTTCCATTCCCTGTAATGAATGACTAAATCAAGTCAGCAAATTGCACAGAGAGAAAGGGCCATGTAAGACCTAAAGCCTCACCCTGGACTGCCAGGGCTGGGGCCAGGGCCCTCTGGGTAAGTGCCAGGCAATCAGACAGTCAGCACCAGCCCGCCCCTGCAGCCCAGGCCCTGGCGGCAGCTCCCATCTCACACCCTCCACCTCTGCCCTCACTCACCCCTCCAGGGCCTGGAACTTCATGCCTTACCGCTGGTTCTCTCATGACAGCCTGACAACCCGATAATCCGGCAAGGCTGGCTTTGCCAGCCCACATTGCAGATCAAGTCACCAGAGGTGCAGAGTGGGGAAGTGGCTTGCTCAAGGCTACGCACTTGGCAAATGACTGAGTCAGGACCTGACCCCAGAGAGCATGTTCTGCAGACACCAAGCTCTCCAGATGGCCCCCAGTCTCCCTCTAACAGCTCTCCCTTGGATTGTGGGTCTGCTTTCTCCAGCATTTGGTGAGGGTGGCCGGCTGGGCTCCATCCTCACATCTGAGCCTCACCTGCCCAACATACACTGCACCTGTCCATTTCCAGGTGCTGCGAATCACTGTGAGGTCCCATCATCCTGGGACCAGGTCAGCTGCTTTATTTATTCTTTCTTCAGATCCTTGTTGACCATCTGCTCTGGGACAGATGGTGTGGGAGGCTGAACAATGGTACCTCAAAGATGCTCCCGTCCTGATCCCAGATCCTGTGGATATGTTACCTTGCACAGTGAAAAGGATTTTGCCGATGTGATTAAGGATCTCAAGATGGGAAGATTGTCCTAGATTATCAGAATGGGTCCCTTGTAATCGCAAGGGGTCTTACGAGAAGGAGGCAGGAGGGTCAGGGGTCAGAGGTCAGAGCAAGAGTGTGACAGTGAAACTAGAGGTCAGAGGGAATGCAGCCACAAGCCGAGGAATGTGAGCAGCCCCTGAAACCCAGAAAAGGCAAGGAAATTGATTTTTCTTTAGAGGCTCCAGAAAGAACACATCTGTACCAACACCTTGATCTTAGCCCAGGAGACTGCTTTTGGACTTCTGATCTCCAGAACCGTAAGACAATAAATCTGATTTGTTTTAAGCCTTTGTGTTTGTGGAGATTTGTTATAGATGCACTGTTGTTACTGTGTTTAGTCTCTCAGTTGTATCCAGCTCTTTGCAACCCTGTAGACTGTAGCCCACCAGGCTCCTCCGTCCATGGGGATTCTCCAGGCAAGAATACTGGAGTGGGTTGCCATGCCCTCCTCCAGGGGATCTTCCCAACCCAAGGATCAAACCCAACTCTCCTGCTTGGCAGGTAGATTCTTTACCATGGAGCCACCCAGGAAGCCCTATAGCTGCATTAGGAAACTAATATAGATACCAAGCTAAATGAGATGTGGTCCCTTACCCCTAGGAGTCCTTTATGGGGCTGTGCAGAATCCTCTGGAGGGCTTGTTTTTGTTTGTTTTGTTTTGAGGCAGGAATAGTGACTTTATTCAGAAAGTTGGGCATCTGAGAAGATGGCAGATTTTAGATGGGTCAGACAGTAAAGAATCTGCCTGCATAGAAGGAGGCCTGGGTTCCTTCTCAGGGCTCGATCCTTTGGTTGGGAAGAACCCCTGGAGAACGGAAAGGCAACCCACTCCAGTATTCTTGCCTGGAGAATCCCATGGACAGAGGAGCCTGGTGGGCTATAGTCTACATGATGGCAAAAAGTCGGGTATGACTGAGTGACTTTCACTTGCACTCAGAGTCCTAGAGTACCATCTAATCAGGGTCTGGATGCAGGTTTCTTTGATGGTACAGAGAGGCAGAGGAGGTAAGGAAGTAAAGTTGGAGGGCTTATTAAACACAGTTCCTGGGCCCTACCCACAGAGTTTCTGATTCAGCGGTTCTGGGGTGTAGTGAGAGTTTGCATTCTGACAAGCTCCCAGGAGCTGCTGAGGCCACCAGCTAGGGAAACACACTTTGAGGACCTCTGGTGTACAACAGACATCCTCAAGTTTTAATGTGCATTCAGCTGTCCTGGGTACCTTGTTAACATTGCAGGTTCTGAAGTTAATTTGTTCATTTGTTTGTTGCTATGTTTATTGTCTGAACTCTCTTTAGAATGTCAGATCTGTAAAAGTGGCACCTCTGCTGCTGCTGTTGGTAAGAGCTATGTGATAAACACCTGCTGTTAGGATGGGCGGATGAGCAAGGGTTTGGAGCTCACCAGAGCAGTTTAGGCCAGACACGGTGATGCAGGTGTCCTGGGTGCCCTTGCTGATGCCACAGGGTGAATGAAACCCCAGGGGGACAGAATGAAGATCAGGAAGGAAAGGGGGTGGGAGGGGTCTGTGAGGACCCCATCATAGGAGAGGGTAGCAGGAGCATCCACAGTGGAAGAGGAGTGCCTGGAGGACAGGGGACTTCTTCCTTGGTGGTCCGTCGCAAAGAATCAGCTTTGCAATGCAGGTGACGTGTGTTTGAGCCGTGGTCAGGGTACTAAGATCTCACGTGCTGCGGAGCATCTAAGCCCACATGCCCTGGTGCTCCAGAGCTGGCACGCCACAAAGAGAGAGTGTGTGGGCCACAACGAAAGACCCCACGTTGCAGTAACGAAGATCCCGAGTCCCACAACTAAACCAAATAAATAAATAAAACTGAAATCTCTGATCATTGTCATACTCAGAAATGAGCCCTTTTCACATTTTATGCATTTCCATCTTTATCAAATACACGTTTGTAACACACACTCTTTTCCTTCAGATTGGGATATCGACTGTTTGTATGTTTAAATCCTGGTTCTTTTACTTAATACGTTGTCCCATAAGTATTTCCCATGTTATTTTGAAGAGCAAAATATAACTTTTGTTTGTTTGTTTTCAAAATATAATTTTGAAGAGTGAATAAAATACCCTGGCACATGTGCTCTGTAATCTAACCATACCCTTGTTGGTGAGTTTCTAAGTTGTTGCCCTGTGGTTTTCACTGGAACCACCTTAAGGCAGACAAGGCTCAGCATCTTTCATGTGTTTATTTGCCTTATTTCTTTTCTGGCAAAGTGTCTGTTGAAATCTTTTGCCTATTTTTGGATTGGATTATTTCTTTTCCTATTGTTGAGTCCTTTATACATTCTGAGCATAAGTCCTTTGTCACAGATGTGATTTGTAAATATTTCCTCCCAGTCTGTTTTCATTTTCAGTGTCTTTTGTAGAGCAATGGGTTTTTTTTTTCTTCATTTTTTAAAATTAATTAATTAATTTTAATTATTTTAATTTACCATATTGTGGTTTTTGCCATACATTGACATGAATCAGCCACGGGTGTACATGTGTTCCCCATCCTGAACCCCCCTCCCATCTCCCTTCCCATCGCATCCTTCTCGGTTGTCCCAGTATACTGGCTTTGAGGGCCCTGTTTCATGCATCGAACTTGGACTGGTCATCTGTTTCACACATGGTAATATACATGTTTCAATGCTATTCTCTCAAATCATCCCACCCTTGCTTTCTCCCACAGAGTTCAAAAGTCTCTTCTTTATATCTGTGTCTCTTTTGCTGTCTCACGTATAGGGTCATTGTTACCGTCTTTCTAAATTCCATATATATGCGTTAATATACTGCATTAGTGTTTTTCTTTCTGACTTTTCACTCTGTATAAGAGCAATGGGTTTTAATACTGCTGAAGTTCAATTTATCAATTCTTTTTTCTTTTAAAGATTATGCTTTTGATATCTGAGAACTCTTTACCTAACCCAAGGTGACAAATGTTTTCTCTTGTATCTTCTAAAAGTTCTATAGGTTTGCATTTTACATTTAGAGCTATGATTCATTTTGTAGTTAACTTTGTATATGATACAGAGTATGTGAGGTCTCTCTTCTCTTTTTATCTTGTCAATATATGTCAAATCATCTCAATCACTCATGCACTCATACAAAGCACATGAGTGTGCAACCTGGGGCTGACGTACCCCCATTTATACACAGCATGGACACAGGAAGCTGCCTTTGCACCCCACTCCCACACCAGGGGAGACTGCACTTGGCAAGAAGTGCCCTCGGCTTGCGATCAGATCTGTTCTCTGTTTCCAGCCTGTCTGACTCTGGAAAAGAAGCTACATCATCTCCCTGGGCCTGGGTTTCATCATCTGAACATGGCAGTAACAATCCTAACCTCACTGGTTGTGAGGCTGTGGAGGTGTGACTTGGAAGCAGGATTCTAAACACACACACACACACACACACACACACACACACACACAGAGGAGCTTTGTCAGACAAGAAGATGGGTCTGAGTGACAGTTTGGGGTGGAGGGACAGGGTTGGCCTGAATGGGACAGGTGTTCTTTTTTAAATCCATTTTTATGCATTTTAAAATTGAAATATAGTTAATTTACATGTGCTAGTTTCAAGTATACAGCAAAGTGATTCAGTCTCACACACACACATATATATTCTTTTTCAGATTCTTTTCCATTATTGGTTATTGTTCCCTGTGCTATACAGTAGGTCCTTGCTGTTTACCTATTTTACATATAGTAGTGCCTATATGTTCGGAGAAGGCAATGGCAGCCCACTCCAGTGCTCTTGCCTGGAGAATCCCATGGACGGAGGAGCCTGGTAGGCTGCAGTCCATGGGGTCACTAAGAGTCAGACACGACTGAGCGATTTCACTTTCACTTTTCACTTTCATGCATTGGAGAAGGAAATGGCAACCCACTCCAGTGTCCTTGTCTGGAGAATCCCAGGGACGGCAGAGACTGGAGGGCTGCCATCTATGGGGTCGCACAGAGTCAGACACGACTGAAGCGACTTAGCAGCAGCAGCAGTGCCTATATGTTAATCCCAAACTCCTAATTTATCTCTCCCCTCACTCCATCCCCTTTGGTAACATAGGTTGTTTTCTATGTCTGTGAGTCTATTTCTGTTTTGTAAATAAGTTCACTTGTATCATTTTTAAAAGTCTCACACATAAGTGATAACATATCTTTGTCTTTCTCTGTCTGATTTACTTCACTTAGTTGATTCTTTCTAGGTCCATCCATGTTGCTGAAAATTACAACAGTTCATTCTTTTTATGGCTGAGTGCTATTCCATTGTATGTATGTACCACATCTTCTTTATCCATTTCTCTGTCAGTGGACACTTAGGTTGGTTTCATGTCTTGGTTATTGTAAATAGTGATGCTATGAACATTGGAGTGCATACTCTTTTTGAATTAGAGTTTTCTCCAGATATATGCCCAGGAGTGAGATTGCTGGATCATATGGTAGTTCTATCTTCAGTTTCTTAAGGAATCTCTATACTGTTCTCCATAGTGGCTGTACCAGTTTACATTCCCATCAATCAAGTGGGACAAGAATTCTTGATAGATTTCTAGTGAGCCATATCTCAGCAAACCCTGAGAAGCAGCTACAAAAAACTGCCTGGAGTTTGCTCTATTCTTTGTTTTTGTGCAGTGAAAAGGGCTTCCATTGCAGTCTGAGGGATTGAGGTTAGCCATCAGGAAGAATTTTCCCTCTAACAGAGGAAGAAGTGAAAATGGATAACTGAGCTAATGGTGTGGGGAGTAGCGTGGGTCTTTCCTGATTGCACCTGTCAAGACTTCCTTCCCTGAAGGATCCAGCTGGGCCTCTTCATGTTTGGGTCTTGCTCTGATTCAGGCAGTTTGCCGGAGAAAGGTCTTGCTGCCCTGCAGGTGGCGCCCTTGTGCTGACCGAGTAGGTACCCAGTTCTGCATCAGTTCAGTTCAGTCACTCAGTCGTGTCCGACTCTTTGTGACCCCATGGGCTGCAGCACGCCAGGCCTCCCTGTCCATCGCCAACTCCCAGAGTTTACTCAGACTCATGTCCATTGAGTCGGTGATGCCATCCAACCATCTCATCCTCTGTCGTCCCCTTCTCCTCCTGCCTTTAATCTTTCCCAGCATCAGGGTCTTTTCAAATGAGTCAGTTCTTCTCATCAAGTGGCCAAAGTACTGGAGTTTCAGCATCAGCTCTTCCAATGAATATTCAGGACTGATTTCCTCTAGGATGGACTGGTTGGATCTCCTTGCAGTCCAAGGAACTCTCAAGAGTCTTCTCCAACACCACGGTTCAAAAGCATCAATTATTTGGCATCCAGCTTTCTTTATAGTCCAATTCTATATTGGACTATATTGGTTCAATCCCAGACTAGGGGTTTGGGCATATACATATACACACTTAATATAAATTAAGAGCATCTCTAATGAAAATGCAGTCGTTTGAGCATTCTTTGGCATTGCCTTTCTTTGAGATTGCAATGAAAACTGACCTTTTCCAGTCCTGTGGCCACTGCTGAGTTTTCCAATTGGCTGGCATATTGAGTGCAGCACTTTCACAGCATCATCTTTCAAGATTTGAAATAGCTCAACTGGAATTCCATCACCTCCACTAGCTTTGTTTGTAGTGATGCTTCCTAAGGCCCACTTGACTTCACATTCCAGGATGTCTGGCTCTAGGTTGGTGATCACACCATTGTGATTATCTGGGTCATGACGATCTTTTTTGTACAGTTCTTCTGTGTATTCTTGCCATCTCTTCCTAATATCTTCTGCTTCTGTTAGGTCTGTACCATTTCTGTCCTTTATTGTGCCCATCTTTGCATGAAATGTTCCCTTGGTATCTCTAAGTTTCTTGAAGAGATCTCTAGACTTTCCCATTCTATTGTTTTTCTCGATTTCTTTGCATTGATCGGTGAGGAATGCTTTCTTATCTCTCCTTGCTATTATTTGGAACTCTGCATTCAAATGGGTAAATCTTTCCTTTTCTTCTTTGCCTTTCACTTCTCTTCTAGTCACAGATATTTGTAAGGTCTCCTCAGACAACCATTTTGCCTTTTTGCATTTCTTTTCCTTGGGGATGGTCTTGATCCCTGCCTCCAGTACAATGTCATGAACCTCCGTCCATAGTTCTTCAGGCACTCTGTCTATCAGATCTAGCCCCTTGAATCTATTTGTTACTTCCACTGTATAATCTAAGGGATTTGATTTAGGTCATACCTGAATGGTCGGTTTCTCCTATTTTCTTCAATTTGAGTCTGAATTTGGCAATAAGGAGTTCATGCATGAGCTCCACTGGCAGTGGAGCTGCCAGTCTGGTCCCCACCTTGTGCCCCACGGGGCCTCGGGCTAGGGGTTGCAGAACCCCAGGCCTCAGGACTGAGCGAACCAGAAGTAGCTGCTGTGGCGTCACTGTGAAGAAGGAGAAAACTCCGGGTCTGGGGCTACTGTTCTGCCCAAAATAGCTCAGGGGCCCCGTCCTGTTTGCCTTTCCTAGGGGGCACAGTGTGTGGTGACTTAGAAAAACCCAGCATAAACCTTCAATCTGCCCCTGCCTGCCTGAGGACGCTCGGATATACCCTTAGTTTCTGTATCCCACTCAAAGAAGTGAGTGATCCCTCCTCCTTCATAAGGCCGTCAGAACACCTAATAAACACTAAACAGATGTTAGCAGTATTGTTATTCAACAAACATGATGCATCAAAGCTTTAGGAAAGGTTTTATTGCCAACTAGATGGATCCTGAATGCTAGAATCACAGTGGTCTTATTTTTAGAAAATATTAAGGAAAATTTAATTACAATCTCAAAAAACTAAATTGGAAATTCCAGGTTTAAGTAACTTTGATTTTAAGCTTTGATACCCATTACTTATCATTTGTATTTGGCCTTTAAAGTTTAATAGATATGTTTTAATATTTTAGAAAAAATAAATTTTTCACATACATTTTTTAAAAAGTTAATTTTTACAACTGACTTAATTTACATTTCTATGAGGAAAACGTATTCAAATTTTATACCCTGGATGTAATTCATCTTCTTTTTAATCCTTTGGATCATTGAGAAGGAGTGCAAATAGACATCATGATAGAAAGAGCAATTATGGAAGTGGAACTCAGACCCAAAAAGGCACAAAGAAACAGAAAATCTTGAAAGAGACAGTCTGCTCAAAATGTAAATCATTGCCAAAAACAAGTGAGCAGATTTCACTGTACCCCTCCTCCCAAACAAACCCACTTAGAATACTAGAAATGAAAAAGGAGATGAATAAGCTGCCAACTGTGGATAGTTTTCAATAAAGATAATAAGAAAAGTAGAGGGATGTTCTTAAAAGAATAAAATTATGTGCTTGTATTCAGCCAAACATCATGTTTTATTTGGGGTGGAGAAAGCCACTAATATATATAGAGACCAAAATAATAAAGCCTAGGTTTAGTAGAAATGACTAGAATCTTGATGCCAAAATAGACAGGTAAGATGGATTTTTTAAAAAAATAAGACAAAATAATCACCTAGGATATCAAATTCAAAATGAAATCATTAACTTGGAGGGTAAGAAATGAAAAATGAAACTGAACATAATTTTTTGAAGTAATTATTACTGAGATCTATTAGACTATATGAGGGAAAAGGTCACATTTGAATGACTAACACTTCTTCTGTGAGTTTTTCTTAATATTATTTATCTGGCTGTGGTGGGCCTTGGTGGTGAGTTTTTTATATTATTTACCTGGCTGTGGTGGGCCTTGGTGGTGAGTTTTTTATATTATTTACCTGGCTGTGGTGGGCCTTGGTGGTGAGTTTTTTATATCATTTACCTGGCTGTGGTGGGCCTTGGTGGTGAGTTTTTTATATTATTTACCTGGCTGTGGTGAGCCTTGGTGGTGAGTTTTTTTACACTATTTATCTGGCCGTGGTGGGTCTTGGGGGCTGCAGGCAGCATCGTTCCTTGCGGCACACAGACGGCTTAGCTGTGGCTCATGGATTCCAGAGTACGAGAGTTCAGTAGTTGTGGTGCATGGGCTTAGTTGCTCCACAGCACTTGGGATCTTAGTTCCTCGACCAGGAATCAAACCCACGTCCCCTGCATTGCAAAGTGTATTCTTAACCACTGGACCGCCAGAGAAGTTGCTATTACGTGAATTTTGAACTACAGAAAAACAAAGTAAAAATTAAGGAGAATTTCACTGATTTTACACCTTTTATAGAAAGGTGTAAACCAGGGAGTTCCCATGAGTAAAGGTTTTGATTAAAGCAACAAACTGAATAAACCGCTTTCAAATTAGGCATGGCTTTTTAAAGACTGTCAAGGGTAAATCTACAATGATGCCACTGACATGACTGTAAAGAAAAAAGGGGTCTGAGCCAGAATTGTCACCCAAAATGCGAGGCAAGCCTTGTGTTATGTACAGCTCATGGTTTCAATTCGTTGTACGGGATGTGGTTTCAACCATGCCAGGGCATAGCATCCTTTGGACAATTCAATGATTATATATGACATTTTCTGTATCTTTCCCAAGGCAGAATATCTTGATAAACACCTATTTGACTCACAGACTTGGTGGGAATGCCAGCAAGCTATTTTTAAACTTGTCTTATAATCTGGACAAAATGCAGTGTCACTTGAAGGATTCAATGAAACACCAGATGATCCTCAAATAAAGGGCAAACCATGGACTTTGGCAGAATATGAAGGTATCTTTAAAAGTTTGTTAATTATGTACTTGCCACTAATAATGTTAGCGAAAGGTTATTTTTTAAAAACAAATAAATTTAAATTGGCTGTGTCAATTTTTAAAGGACTAAAAATATTTTTAAATGTTTAGAGAAAAACGTTTTTGTAAGTAGAACCTTCATACACAATATGTAATAAAACTAATAAAATGTAAGGAAAGTAGAAAGCAGAAATAAAACGCTCATATGGCTCAAAAAGAGAAGATTCACATCCACAAAGTCCAGTTTATAGAGTCTATTTTCTAGCCATTGTGGATTAAGGCAGAATCTCAACGGCGAGATTTAGACAAATGAGCAAAATACTGGTATTTGGGGCTTTCTTTATAATGTCCCAGTGTTGAAAAATATAAAAGAACTTAAGAAATACTACATGGATTCTTCACGCTAATCAAGGAATGTAAATTAACATACTGCTGCCTTTATCAGAAACTTGTCTATGAAAAAATACCAGCAGAATTAAAGAGTGTGCTTAGGCATAGTCTATCACAACCTCCCTGCCTCATCACAGACCAGCAGCAAATACTTTATGGTCTGGCATTTGGGGTAGCACCAAACTAGATACTGATTCAGGAGGTGTTGAAATATATATACATATTTTTTGACCATGCTGCATGGCATGTGGGATCTTAGTTCCCAACCAGGAATTGAACTGTGACCCCCTGCATTGGAAGCTCAGAGTCTTAACCATTAGACAGTCAAGGAGTCCTGAAGAGATGCTGAAATCTATAATGAGAGAAATTTATAGGGGAAAATTAGAATATTATGTAACATTTCCTGTTATAATGATGAGTGAAAAAGTTGGCTTACAACTCAACATTCAGAAAACTGAGATCATGGCATCCAGTCCCATTACTTCATGGCAAATAGATGGGGAAACAATGGAAACAGTGAGAAACTTTAATTTTGGGGGCTCTAAGATCACTGTAGATGGTGACTGCAGCCATGAAATTAAAAGGTGCCTGCTCCTTGGAAGAAAAGCTATGACCAACCTAGACAGCATATTAAAAAAGCAGAGACATTACTTTACTAATAAAGGTCCATCTAGTCAAAGCTACGGTTTTTCCAGTAGTCATGTATGGATGTGAGAGGTGGACTATAAAGAAGGCTGAGTGTCAAAGAATTGATGCTTTTGAACTGTGGTGTTGAAGAAGACTCTTGAGAGTCCCTTGGACTGCAAGGAGATCCAACCAGTCAATCTTAAAGGAAATCAGTCCTGAATATTCATTGGAAGGACTGATGCTGACGCTGAAACTTGGCTACCTGATGCAAAGAACTGACTCATTTGAAAAGACCCTGATGCTGGGAAAGATTGAAGGCGGGAGAAGAAGGGAACAACAGAGGATGAGATGGTTGGATGGCACCACAAACACAATGGACATGAATTTTAGTAGGTTCCAGGAGTTGGTGATGGACAGGGAAGCCTGGTGTGCTGCGGTTCTGCAAAAAGTCGGACACGACTGAGCGACTGAACTGAACTGAATAAGCTTATTACATGGTTTGAACATGTAAAATTTATGAATCACTTCTGAATCTAAGGACCACTTTAAGGAATATACAACTGATTCCAGTAGCTGTTGTCTCAGAAAATTGAAGTGTCTCCACACAGAAATTATTGTAGTTGTCATTCAGTCGCTCAGTCGTGTCTGACTCTTTGCGACCCCGTGGACTGCAACATGCCAGGCCTCCCTGTCCTTCACTATCTCCCAGAGCTTACTCAAACTCACGTTCATTGAGTCGACAATGTTATCCACCCATTTCATCCTCTGTTGCCCTCTTCTCCTCCTGCCCTCAACAGTCTTTCAAATATTATTAGCCCATCAACAGAACACTCAGGTGTACATGTGTGCTAAGTTGTTTTAGTTGTGTCTGACTCTTTGAGACCCTCTGGACTGTAGCCCGCCAGGCTCCCTGTCCATGAAATTCTACAGGCAGAATACTGGAGTATGTTGCCATTTCCTTCTGCAGGGGATCTTCCCAACCCAGGGATCGAACCAGCGTCTCTTACATCTTTTGCATTGCAGGCAGGTTCTTTACCACTGAGCCACTAGGGAAACTCCAGATGTACATGGTAATGATTAAACTCAGTCACCTTTGATATTTTACTAACTTTCAGCCATATAAAAACCAGCTTTCCCAACACAACATTGTTAATCAACTATACTTCAATATAAAATAAAAAGTTCAGGAAAAAACAACCAGTTTTCAGTCTCATGAAAAACACTATTTTTCAATTTTGTCATTATTAAGGTATATTTGTTAAGGTAGGAGTTGAAGACAATTTTCTTTAAAGAACCTGTGCGCCTGATTGAAGACTTTCAAATATTTAGTCATGTGATAGGTGGGCCTCCATTTGCACTCTTGTTCCAGGCCCCAGAAAGGTTAGGAGACCTCCTGAAGATCCTTCTTCAGAGAGGCTGTAAGGTATAACAGAGAACTCCTGAGGAACCAGAGGACCCACCTTACTGGACTTATTTTCATTCCTCATTAATGAATCAGTAGCAACACAGCCTGCCTCACAGCGCTGTTTAGAAATCACGGGACATAATTATACGTGGAAGTGCTTCTTGACATGGAGACAATTCTCCAGGTGGAAACTCTTGCCCAAGTGCACTGGTTTCATTCCTTACCTCCTTCCTATGGACTGGCTTGTCCCAGCAGTTGACTCAGTGGAAGATCTAGGCCATGGTATTATTTTATACCACAGGCTTCCTCTTATACCCAGTTGATCCAAGGGTGTTCAGGTGACCTACAACTTAAGAGTAGAAAAAGATGAGCCAGATCAGAGAATATTTCCATCCTCCCATCAATTCTCTTCCCTCCCCAAGACATCTTGTGTGCACTCAGCAACTCGGGAGTGCTGCTAATTCTCTCTACTCTGCCTCCCCTCTGGCCCCACCCTAACTCTCCATCTCAAAAATGCAGTCTCAACTGTCTTGTGGCATAAGCTAAGAAATCATTAGAGACTTATAAGTCTTCTATGTAATACAAAGAAAAACTGAGATGGCTAAATTAGACAGGTTGTTATCTTCTACATGAAAGAATCAAATATTCCTGATCAAATTTAGAACAAAATTTGACCCTGGAAAGTGGACTTGGTAGAAATAAGGTCACAGAAGAGATCTTGCCATGACAGAATCTATCATCAGTGAAATCTAGTACTGACAAAATTGTGATCTATGAACTGAATTTCTGACATGAAACTTACTTGAAAAAGAATTAGTCCCCAAGAAAATAGTTTCAGTCAACTCAAAATGAAAAAAGTGAAAAAATTGGAAATGGCTTAACTGGGCTTTATAGAAAATTGATCAAGGAATTAAATTGACTTAATAGAGTCCTTTCCGGAAAGCCCTTTCCCAAGGAAAATTCATCAAAGTCAGTGTACTTCCTAGCTGCATCTTTGTATGCAAAATGTCTCCAGTGGGTTCTCTGTGGAATTTTCATTTACAGACTAGGACAGGTGGCCCACGGAGGTTGCACCTGAGAGGTCACAGTGTAGGTGCAGAGGCACTTGGAGAGTGTGGGCAGGGCCCTTTCCCCATAAAAATGTCCTGCATTGGTATTAAGACAAAGATAATCCAGACTGGATTCATTGTTTTATATTCTCTATTATTACATTCATTTTTCCTCTGATACTAGAAGAAATTAACATTAAAGTGCTTGTGTGGGTTCCTAAAAAGCACTGTGTACCCTAGGCACTGTGGCTACTGGATAACTTGGCTGTGGTAGGGGCCCTGGTCAAGGGTAAGCAGGAAAGTCGGGATGAACCTGGGTGTAGGAGATGGGGCTTTACCTTCATCTTCTTCACGCAAGTTGCCAGTGTGACAGGTCCCAGCCCAGCCTTCTTGCAGCTGCTCTGTTTTTCTCAAGGCTTGGTTTCCATGCACTCATCTCCACAGTGAATGTTTCATCTCTCTCCCTGCATTTCTGTTCCTGCAACCTTAAGAGCCCCACTAAACAATTCTAAGGCCCTCTCCCCATACTCATGAAGCCCCTCTCAGCGATCCATGTCATGGTTGTCCCGCCCCAGTTGCACTGTCAGTGGGGAGGAAAGCCGGTGTGCACGTGGTCCCTTCCCTGACTCAGCTGTGTGCTCCTGGGCTGAGACTGACTCTCTCTTTAGACCCCCTTGAGTACTTGAGTACCTCCTGCATGCCAGCCCCTGGGGCATAGACCCTCAGGCACAGCATTAAACAAGACATGGACCTGACCTCAAGCAGCTCATTCAGGGTCAGCTGAAGGCAGTTTTTCTCAGCCTCAGGACTATGGACATCTGGGCTGGATAATTCTTTGTTGTGGGTGGCCATCCCATGTGTTGTAGGATGTTCAGCGACACTTCTAGTCTCCACCCACTAGATGCCTCCCCCAAACTTCGGCCATGAAAATATCTACCGCCAGGTTCCTCTGTCCATGGGATTCTCCAGGCAAGAATACTGGAGTGGATTGCTATGCTCTCCTCCAGGGGATTTCCCAACCCAGGAATCAAACTGGCATCTCATTTGTCTCCTGCATTGGCAGGCAGGTTCTTTACCACTAACACCACCTGGAAAGCCCAAAATATCTCCAGACAATGCTAAATGTCCCCTAGGTGGCAGACATTGCCCTAGTGAGAACCACTGGTTTAGAGAATGGGTGTTGACAGCTGAGTCAAAGGGCTCAGACATTACAATATAGCTCATCATGGGTCCCTTCAGAACGCCCACAGGAGCTGGCGGGGAGAGAGATGCAGTTCAGGCTGTCAGAGATGCTTCATGGCTGAGGTGCGGCTTTAATTTCCATCTTGGAGCTGAGCAGAGCCTTGGAAGAACTGTCAGCAGCACAGAGGAGAACTGAATTAACTCTTATCATGTAAAATTGAGAAATGTTAATGCTCCAGTCGGAGAAGGCAATGGCACCCCACTCCAGTACTCTTGCCTGGAAAATCCCATGGACAGAGGGGCCTGGTGGGCTGCAGTCCATGGGGTCACTAAGAGTCGTACATGACTGAGCGACTTCATTTTCACTTTTCACTTTTGTGCATTGGAGAAGGAAATGGCAACCCACTCCAGTGTTCTTGCCTGGAGAATCCCAGGGATGGCGGAGCCTGGTGGGCTGCCGTCTATGGGGTCGCACAGAGTCGGACACGACTGAGGCAACTAGCAGCAGCAATGCTCCAGTAAGAACAATGGGGGTTAGATAATGGGTAGATCTTATTATCAACTGGGGGTGAGGGCCGGTGTAAATACCTAGGAAATCCTAAGATAATGCTAGGTTTGTTGTTATTGTTTAGTTGCTAACTTGTGTCCAACTCTTTGTGACCCCATGGACTGTAGCCCACCAGGCTCCTCTGTCCATGGGATTTCCCAGGCAAGAATACTGGAGTGGGTTGCCTTTTCCTACTCCAGGGGAGCTTCCCAACCCAGGGATTAAACCAGCGTCTCCGGTATGGGTAGGAGGATTCTTTACCACTGAGCCACCAGGGAAACCCAATACTTTAGGTCACCCATGAGTTAAATCTAGTTTAAAGATGTGTTTTGTTTGGTTCATCTAGTAAAAATTTAAGGTTTCCCTCTTTTTTTAAAAAATTATTTTTTGGTGCTGGGTCTTTGTTGCTGCATGCGGGCTTTCTCTAGTTGCAGCAAATGTGGGCTTTTCTCGCTGTGGAGCATGGATTCTAGGGTGTGTGGGCTTCAGTAGTTGTGGCACACAGGATTAGTTGCCGAGGCACATGGAATCTTCCTGGTCCCAGGAACGGAACTCATGTCCCTTGCATTGGCTGGTGGATTCCCAACCACTGGACCACCAGAGAAGTCCCCAGCAAAACACGCTTAAAAAGGATGCGGTCACTCCATTTACACCAAGGTATACCTGACGTAACTAACAGCTTACGATTTAGTTCACATTTTGACTGGAATCACAGTTTAGTCCAAGAGTCTCTGATTTCAAGGGTAGCTTGCTGGGGGTAAGAGAAGGGTGGGAGATAACTTTGGGGAGGGGTCTGTGAGGTGGGGCTTAGGGGAACAGGCAGGGGTCCTGGCTTTAGACTCCAAGCCCTTTTCCTAAACTGAGAATTGGAATTATTCTTTGAACCACAAGACAGCTGGGGCATTTCTTCTGGGTGGTTCCAGTGTGGGGAGAGAGTCTCATTCCCACTAAAAAGACAGCAGCTGTGTGTGGTTTCCCTGACTTCTCTGGGTTTTCTGTTAATCTTACTTCTCTGTAGCTTTTGCTCTCAGGATCTGCTGGGCCCATCAGGCCTGGCCTGAGTTCTGAATTTCCCAAGGGGGTGGGCAGGTGCACTGCATGTGTGTGTTTGTATGTACATGCTCACACACATGGGTCTGGGGCTCACTGTGACCCTGACCCATCTCCCTGAGAATTCAGTGCTAAGGACTCTGGGGAACTGGTTTGTTTGGGGGGTGGGGGGGTGGAGTAAATGAGAAGCTGCAGGGAGGCCTGCATTCCGCTATTAAAGGGGATGCCCACTCCATTCATCCCCTAGCACCACCCTAAGGATAAACTAAATGAATGGAAAGATGCTAAAAAGTTTAATGCAGCAAGTTTCTTTAGAATTTCATTAATGCGAATTCTGATTTGGAATTTGTAATATTTTAAAATATTTTGTTTTCATAGCAGACAATACAATACGTGTGCCTCCTGAATCTATTACCTCACTGATTATAGAGGGCAGGGACCTATTCTTACTCATCACTGTCTCCACAGCAGCTGGCAGTGCTTGGTAACTGGCTGCTATGAATCCTTTCAGATGTTCCCTGTGTATCTGCATATGTGTGTGCACACATGCACACACAAACACACTCTACTTAGATCTTACTCTGTAGCGTATAGAGTTTTGAGAGTCCTTTATGGAAGACAGTAAACAGCAGGAGGGTGTTGGAGAGGCTTGGAAGGGCTGCAATGCTAAGTTATCCAAAATCTACTGTAAATAGTCCAGGGATGCAGAGTAAGCAGGGCACATATCAATGAGACCTGATCGCTGAAGAAACCTCCTTTTTCTGGGCTCTTCTAATCATTTAGTGGGGCCAAGTATCCATTTCAGCAGTTCTGATAGCATCCACAGATGAAATGGGCTCACTTCCCCATCTTGGGCCAACACTGGGGCTGTAACCTGCATCCCTAGTCGAGCCCCCTGGGGTGGAGTCAGGACATAGTGGATCATGGCTATTGCTTGGGGATGGTGGTTTGGAACATGGAATCTGGGGGCAGACATACCACACTGTCAAATTACTGAGTGACTTCTGGCAAATCGTTTGACTTCTCCTAGTTTTTCATTTGTGAAGTTCACATAGTACCTCCTCCTGAGACTAACAAAGGAATTCAAAGGCGAGCACATGGATTCCTTTTGCCTGAGCCCACTATTGCTTGGCTCTGATTTGGGGAGGGGGAGGCTATGCAAAGCCCATCAAAGGGAGAGCACTTCTGGCTGTGGCCCAGGGCAGGCACAGCATCTTCTTACCTTAGCTGTCCTGAGACAGGGAACACATGAAAAGAGTTGCATGACCTAGAGAGAGTTGCTTAAACAGTGTTTTGTTTTCTCACCTACCACCCAAGTTAGGCTGAGCTGTACATGAGGTTGAGTTTGGGGGACAACAGTGGTACTTATTCCCTCTCCTTATTCCTGAGCAAAAATGATCTAGAAACACCCATCCAGAATCATAGTCTGCTGTACCCTGATGCTCAGAGCTCTGAGTATTTACTCCAACTGACAAGCTACCTGGGTAACACCTTCTGCTGGGTGTTTCCAGATGGAGGCAGTATCTCTTTTTGTTGCCCACAGGAGTGGAGATGAGCGATCTTCTCCTGATTACCTTGCCACACCACTGATGGAATTTGGGAATTAGTTTGGGGCCTCCCACCCTATATTCCATTGAATTGCAGAGATTTCATTTCACCGGTGTTAAAAAAGGAAAGGCAGAATAACAGGCATTAAATTAAGATCATGCACTTCTGCCAAAGACCCCTCCACCCCCACTGGATCTCAGGGACTTTGGGTAAAGAATCCACCTGCAATGCAAGAGACACAGGAGACCTAGGTTCGATCCCTGGGTCGGGAAGATCCTCTGGAGGAGGAAATGGCAACCCACTCCAGTATTCTTGCCTGGAGAATTCCACGGACAGAGGAGCCTGGTGGGCTATATAGCCCATGGAGTTGTAAAGAGTTGGTCGGACATAACTGAGCAACTAAGCACAGTAGTCCCCCCCAAAATTACCACTACTAGATTTTCTAAACTGAAATGGAGCAGTCATTCTTACTTCCGGGTGCTGATGAGAACAGAGCAAAATCCCAGGAAGGCACTGGCTCTTCCAGGTGCTCGGCTTAGAGGCAATGTGTGTGGGGTTGCCTGATAATGTCCTACCTGAACTGTGTGCTTACCATCAGCTTGTGGGCTGCTCTATTTCTGATCCTTCACAGGACTTTTTTCTTTTGCTGTTCTCTTGGCTACAGCTCCTCCTTGATGGTTTACTTTGCAGTCCTGTCATTTCACAAAATCCCACTCCTGCAAAAGGATTAGCAAAATTACACAGTGTTGCTGCTACTTAACATTCAGGAAATGCAGCATCCACACACAAGTTACCAATCATACTTACCAGATGGTAACTGTATCTTTTCCACCAGAAAGTGAGCAGCAAACACTGAAACTCATCACTAGTACACTTAAATTTACATCCATTTTTGATTTGACATCCTTAATAAGTTGGTAAAATGAAAGCCAGTATTTTATCCCTATATTGTTCACTATTTATAATAGCTACAATAATGCAGACTTGATATTTTTTAAATTGTCATGAAAAAATATCTCACCATAACCTACAATTTTGATATATTCTGCATCTGAATATACTTTTTGCAATACTTTGGAGTTCTATATTCAGAATGGGCTAATAGAAATGGCACATGGCAGGAAGGATAAAAATCTAGGAGCTGATGATGGTGTCCATATATTTTTCTAGCACCACTGCTTAAGTTTAGTGATTACTTCTTCGTAGTTTATTTAAAAAACTTTAAGATCAACCAGTTCTCTCTTACTGGACTATATTATGGAGCAACTGATGCCCAGGGGTGGAGTAAGTTCCTGATGTGATAACAGCAGAGCCAGAGAGCCCTGTCTTCTGAGTCCCAGATCTAGATTTCAGCTCATTGAACATGCCCTAAAGATCTCTGAGTTTTGGCCTTAGCTGGGGGTCGACAAATTAAATGGCAACCCTGGCTAGTTGTTTCTGTGCACTTACTGAGTAAAGAGTGGCTGTTAATGGGCTGAATTGTGTCCCAATTCCATGGTGAAGTCCTAACCACTAGGACCTCAGATTGTGACTGTATTTGGAGAGAGGACCTTTCAAGAGGTGGTGGTGGTTTTGTCGCTAAGTTGTGTCCGACTCTTGTGATCCCATGGACTGTAGCCTGTTAGGCTCCTCTGTCCATGGGATTCTCCAGGCAAGAAAACTGGAGTGGATTGCCATTTCCTTCTCCAGCAGATCTTCCTGACCCAGGGATTGAACCCAGGTCTCCTGCATTGCAGGCAGATTCCTTACCAACTGAGCTTTGAGGGAAGCATCTTATGGAGGTAGCTAAGGTAAAATGAGGTTTGTGAATTAATGGGCCCCGATTTAGTATGACAGGTTAGAACACAGGGAATACGCAGAGGGACGACCATGTGAGGACACAGCAAGAAGGCGGGCATCTGCATGCCAAGGGAAGAGGCCTCAGAAGAAACCAACCCTGGTGACATCTGGATTTTGGACTTTTAGCCTCCAGAACTGTAAAGAAATAAATTCCCACTATTTAAGCCACACATTTCTGTGGCATTTTAAAAAATGGCAGCCCTAGCAAATACAGTGGTCCAGACCAAAGGAAAATGCAGAACTCACATTATATTTTTCTTTGTAATATAGACACTATGTTGTTAACCAGGACTCACTTATCCTAAGGATACAGTGGTAGCTTATGGAACCAGAGCAGAATGCAGCAGGCCTCAGAAATGCATTGGATCCAGGGCCTGAAGCACTGCCAAGATTCTGCTCTCATCTCTCTGCTTTTCACTGTGTATCCGCTTCAGTTTTTTTTCCTTTTTAATCCATCTCAATTTCCAGTTCCTGGGAAGAGACTGATTGGCCCAGATTGAGTGAGGGACTCACCCTGTCTACAGTCATGCCAGAGGAGGCAGAGTCACAGGGCACACAGTGGCCATCAGAGCCCTGTGGAGAGAGGAAGCATTCTCAGGAAAGCAGAGCTCACCAGACCATGAAACAGCTTCTCTGCAGCATGGAGGGTCTGACCCCCGTCAAAGGGCTATAGGGAGGCTAATATGTGATGCTCAGTGTGCTGAAGTGGAATGGTTGATGTATTAGCAGTTTGGCTACAAGTAGCAAAATTAAGACAAGAGCAGCCTGAGACCTCACTGCGACCAAGGACTTCTTGCAACCTGATGGCGGTTTCCCAACTGAGGATGAAAGAGAAAGAAGAAATGCCAACAATGCTGATTAGCAGCCTGTCAAATGATACGCACTCATCAGCTCGAAAAAGCTGATTGGTGATCAACTGGAATTCCAATATACAAATGGTGTGGGATATTTATAATCTAAAAAATAATGTGCAACGAGACATAACAGAAAGCCAGACTGGTCTCTGTGTTCATATATATTGGGAGCCTAAATCATTACTCTCTGAAAGGAAGAGGGGGAAAGATTAAGTAATGTTTTTTGTGCTGGAGAAGAGGGTAACATGGAAAATCAAGAAGAACAAATTTTCAATTAAATCAGAATGAGTCAAAAATGGTTACCAGCCTGAATTAGCATGGGAAAGGGCATCCTCACTACTGTCATGGCACCCTGCTTTCGCTCACATTACCTCTTCTTCTTCTAGCTGGTACCCAGGCATAAAGCCCCTGTTTAGCTCCATCTCCTCTGTAACACTCTCCCTGACTGACCATATCATTTGGCATTTTGTTTTTCTGAAACTGCTTGTGGACATTGTGTTCTCCACCACCCCACCCAGGACTAAACCTCCTTAGGGTGAAGGCCCATATCATATTCCCCAATTTGTCTTTAAGGGTCTCGTACACCTTTCATGAACATTTGTTGCCTGACTAGTTGCCACCAGCTGAACTGAAAATGGTCAGAAATCTGCTTGCTGGGCTCAAGTAATCTTAGAATAAAGAGAAGAGAAACATCCAGGTATAGTTCTTTTAAGATAAAAACTTTATTTTACAATTATATAAAGCAGCTTTACATTAAGCACAAACAATCCATTTACTTTGTATAGAAACAAAATACCTTTCCATCTGCAAAAAATCAAGTCTTGCTGCGTATAAAACTAGCGTGTGCACATTGTGCTTGGACCGCAGTCTGTGCAGCGTCACCGGGCCGCCCTCAGACGGGCGTCCGTAAACGCTTATTGCATATTTCACACACGGCCGATAGCCCGCACGTACAGTGGGGAGACGAGAAAACAACCACAAGGGGGGCGAAGATAGCAGCTTTCAGGGAGACTTCTGCACACCTCCAAAGAAGAAGGACTGCCACGCCTGGAGAGTTGTGCTTGTGTGCCATTTCTTGTATTTGCTCACGTACACTGGATGGTTTTTGGATGAAGCCTTTATGTACAGTAACTCTGAAAGGGTCAAACTTGACCTTTATCTGGGAACTTTTGGCTGGTTTTATAACTGAAGTGGCAACAGATTTATTTAAACATCAAAGCTAACTCAAGGTAAGTGTAAACAACTAATACCCATAATCTTGGAACAAGGAAAAATTTAAAGAATTTTTTTAAAAATGGTAAAATACCTTCCCCATTCTCTCTAATCTCAGACTAAACATTTTGCATGATTTAAGACCCTAGAAAACTCCATAGGTGTTAAGGAACAAAAATGATGGATGGTCTTGGGCAGTGTTTCCCCACATGTCCCTCAGATCATTTGCCTCAAAATTACCTGAATGCTTATTTTTAAAATGCAGACTACCAAGCTTCACAGGCAGATTTACTGGATATCTGGAATCTGTATTTCAGTAAGCTCCCAGGTGATTGTGAGGCATTCTAAAGTTTGAGAACCACTGGTTTGTACTGCCAGGGATACTACAGGTTCAACTCACCCTCTGAAAATCCTGGGATCACAGGAAAAATCGAGTTGCTATTGCAACATGGAAGGCAGGATGAGACCAACAGCAAAGAAATTGCAATGCCATTTCTAGATCAAAATGTCTTTCTATTTTCAGTGAGAAAAGACAGCCACATTGTTAAGGCACTGATATTTGTCACAGAAGCAGTACCATACTGTTTTCACTGATTCCCTCAATCTGAAGTACCAGTATGCAAACAGAAGGCAGAAATCTGGACTGCTCTAAATAATAACAAATACAATGGAGTAAAAAGGATTTCCAGACTGGAGAAAGTTTATTTTTGAGTGCTGAAAATAAAATTAAAAAAGGAGTCTAGATATTCTTATTGAGACATCTAACGTATGAAGACTACAAAGGTCAACAGCTAGGGGGAAACCTAACACCCCACAACTGTTGTGTTGTGGCAAAATTGACTTGTGGTCATATAAACTGGGAGTTTCAACTTACTTTTCCACAGCCAGTTTCCATGGGCTTCCCTGGTGGCTCAGATGGTAAAGACTCTGCCTGCAATGCAGGAGACCCAGGTTCGACCCCTGGGTTGGGAAACTTCCCTGGAGCAAGGGAATGGCTACTCACTCTAGTATTCTTGACTCGAGAATTCCATGGACAGAGAAGCCTGGTGGGCTACAGTCCATGAGGTCATAAAGTGTTGGACACGACTTAGTGACTAACACTTTCACGTCAGTTGTAGGTCTTTGTTCCGGCTGCTGATATAACATATATTTTGCACAAAGGCATGTATGCATTTTCCCATTTCTGAGTGGTGTTGGTAGGCTGAGTTCAGTCAAGATGCAGTGGGCAGGGAGGTGCCCACCTCGCTCTTGATGTGCATTTCATATAGGTCACACACACACACACTGCACTGCATGTGTCAGACTCAGTCCTCTGAAAGTAGGGGATCTCATATTTCCAATCTGTATAAGTTATTGTATTGATTTAAGGTATTGTCACACACTAAAACAGAGACAGCAAAATTAACCTCCCTCAGTTCTGACCTACTGCCTAAGTCCTAGAGCAGACACTGCCCAGGGTATGAGGGCTATGGTGCCTATTTATGTGAGGTATGTGAGATATAAAAACCAAAATAAAGGTCTGATTACACATGTACAGCTAATATAGTAGCATCACTTTTATCCAAGAGCTGAAATAATTTAAAATTAAAAACTGCAAAGAAAAAACACTGATACAGAAAAGTTTGGAACGCTTACACAAAAACTATGTATTTTGTATACATCAATAGTTTGGAAAGCTGTAGACCAAGAATGATCTAAGTAGGAAAAAAATCTGCTACAAGCCTTATAATATCTGACCTAATATTTTTCTTTAAAGGGGAAAAGAATGTTGGAAAGGCAGTGGTAGTGGACTTATTAAAATTACTACCTCCTCCACAAATTTAGGTTTATAGTAAAATTTCCCAAATGTTCCCAAAATGTCCCCCCCAAATAGACAAAACTCTCGAGTGTAGTCTGAAATGAAATACAAAATTTGAGATAGTGGCAAAAAGAAACCACCACAATGGGGGTAGAGGAGGGGTATACTGATTATCAAATCTTTACTGATTGTAGATCGTTTCATAAAACAGATAACATTTTTGCTCTGTTTTGTAATTTCTTGTGCAGTCAACAAGTTTCATTTTAGTTGTGCTTACATTATATAACTGTGAAGCCTGAACACTGGTTGTGTTTTTAATTTACACACTTCAAGCAAACCATAAATTCAAAATATTCTCCATATATAACAACTTGAACAAATGCAAC
This sequence comes from Cervus elaphus, assembly GCF_910594005.1. Classification (NCBI taxonomy): domain Eukaryota; kingdom Metazoa; phylum Chordata; class Mammalia; order Artiodactyla; family Cervidae; genus Cervus; species Cervus elaphus. Next base: position 83,988,566 of record NC_057826.1, read on the forward strand.
AAATGCTCATCCATCCCTAAGAAATTAATTTATAGAAAAGAAAGATCATTTTTAAAGTTGCACACAGTCCACTATTCAGGCTACAAGTACATATTTACTGTATTTTAGCACATTATTTTTTTAAAGTCTGCTTTCAACATAAACATAAATAACCACATTTTAAAAGAGCCCCATACTAAGTCTTCAGACAAGTGCTGGACAGCTGGCCATTTAAGAGCTACTTACCGTTGTCTTTCCCCAATCGAGAGAACTGGACTAGCTGTGGAACTGAACAGGGTGATAAGCAAGGCCAAGTTAAATATCTTCATTCAGCCCACTGACTAAACACTTTTCTGCTCTAAATGCCAATGACAGTCTAAACACTAAACCCATGGAATGCAATTATCTCAGAAGACTGGTTTTAAGGATCATTTATCACTGATGTAATCCACAAAAACCTAGTATACAACCTTTTAAAATGTGCCTATGCTCTGCTGACATAGAGACTCTAGTTTCTGTGTACAGCAGAGGCTGACGTAGGATTTTGGTTCTGAGCTCTAGTTGTGCTTTGCCCGGCTGCCTTTAAGGTAGCTCTTCCACCTCTTGACAAATTCTTTGAAGATTGGGGACTCGTCAATGGTGCTGAGCAGCTGCAGTTGATTGATGTGGGTAGTGTGATAGTCCCAGCGGGCCAGGTTGGGGGCAATGCCAAGCATGAAGTGCCGGAGATCGTAGATGGTTCCTGAGCCAGTGTCGTACAAGGGGAGCATGGCTTTAAGGGATTCCATGCCACGCTCGTACAAGGACCTCGCTTCTTTCCCGAGTTTTTCCCCTGCAGTTTCTTTTAAGTCATACAGCCCAATTAAAGAATACATAAAGCCATTTAAAACAAAAGAGCTAGGTGTAGTTGGATATTCTTCATACCAGTCATGTTTATTCATAAACACAGCCTTGACTCCATGCTGCTCTGACAGAAACTTGTAAGGGGCTGTTGCCCTTAAAGCTGAATTGAGGAATCTATGGTCTTTTGTTAAGAGATAGGCCCTGACTAATGTAGAAATGGCTTGCCCTTGGGCCATGGCGGAGTACCACCCTGGCTCTAAAGACTTGAAGCCTTCCCCTAACTTACGGGTCACCATAATCGGCCAGCCGCCTTTCTCATCCTGGTTCCTCACCAGCCAGTCACTGGCAGCGAAGAAGGCAGCCATGTGGGCTGTGGTAGAGATGGTAATGTTATCAAGGAAGCCCTTCCCCTTCGCAACCAACCTAACCACCTTCTTGGGCATTATTCTTGTTGGCTTGACAGCTTTTGTGTTGGAAAGACCCACTCCTTTCCTGAGGTCAGTGACCAGGTCCCTGGTAACCGTGCTCCATGATGTTCTGGGCCCGATGCCATAGTATATGTCTCTTTCTTTAAAAGCAATTAGCTGGGTATTTGAGACATAATGTACAGTGAAGAGCTGATTCTTTTCTGTCGTTTCCAGAACCACAGACACACTTCCATTTGTTAAGAACTTGAGGTCAAATGAAATAATAAAATCTTTTGTGTTCCCCAGTTGTAAGGACACACCTTCACTGGTTTCTGCAGGGAAAAAAATATACCAAAAAATACTGGTTAGAATAGAAGGTCTCTCTCTGTATTTAAAAGTTACTTGCAATTCATCCTTGATAACCACTGACCATAGAAAATTAATACATCAATATTTTATATGTTGGATTATTACTTTTTTAATTTTAATTTTTACTAAGTTAACCATAAACAAATGGCAGAATTGTTGAGTCCACGATGGCTTGTGAGCATCAGACCAAAGCTCTTTTACCTTGTGGCCTGTCTAGTTTACATTAGAGGGGTTAATGGCCTTAGCAGATAGCTAAGGTACTGTGGTCAAAATGCCTTTTCTAGATCAAAAATTGTTTGACCAATAATCAATGACTGTCTAATATATCTATTCCACAAAAAGAAAAAAAACAGCCAAAAGCTGGTTTAACACAAAGAAAAGAACAGTTAGACATGAACTGATGGAACAGACAATTATGGAAGTTGTACGGAGACTGAGAACATCTTAGACTTAAACATCAAATGATGCTTTGAGGGACTTTTTGAAAAGCAATTTCAAAATTTTTTTTTGGCTATGCTGCATGCTTGTGGGATTGTAGTTCCCCCATCAGCAACTGAACCCAGCCCCTCACAGTAGAAGCATGGAGTCCTAAACACTGGACTGCCAGGGAATTCCCTAAAAATTTTTTATTTAATTAATATTTGGTAAGTATTTACTGTGTTCTAAGTGCTTTACACATTAATTCATTGAGCCATTATAACAATTACAAGGGTAGTGCTATTATTACTCTTTATGGATGATGAACACAGACAGAAAAGTTAAGTAACTTGCCTAAGATACAAAGAGTTGAACCCAGGTTGTTTAGTCTGGCTCTATGAAGTACATGCTCTTAATTACCCATTGTTGTTGGAAATGATAGGTTGTTTTCAGACATTCATTGGAATTGTGAATAAAACTTCTGGAAATTAAGCATTGGGCTCCTGTAGTCAACAAAAAGTGAGGAATACTGGGAGAGATGGAGGGGCAAGCATAGGTTTTGGAGTTAAACAAACCTAGTTTGAATTATTAACTCCACCACTTACTAGCTTTGAGATGTTCAACTCGGTTTCTTCATGTGTTAAGTAGAGATAATATTACTTTGCAAGGAAACTGTGAGTATTAAAAAGAAGAAGGATAGTGGCTTGGAACATAGCAAAAAGCGATGATGATAATTCTAAAGCCAAAGGTTTCAGAGACTGAAAAAATAGTAAGAGCTGTTCTATTTGGCAAATAGTCAAACAGGAAATTTCTCTTGCATATCTATAGTATGAAGACAGCTGACTCTCAGAAAGTTGACTTCTACAAATAAAAGAAACTGAGTATATTAAAACCAAACAGTAGTAGCAGCAGGAAGAAGAAGGAAAAAGAAATCAAACAACAAAATGTTTCTTCTTCTTCCTGTTGTTGCTACTGTTTGGTTATAATATGCTGTTTCTTTTACTGCTCTAAATAGAACAGAATTCAAGAGATGGTTCTAAAAAGCTTCCCAGCCCTTGAGGAGATCAAGATGAGGGCTGCTGTTTTCCACCCTAATCCAGACTACACTATTCATCAGTGTAAAAATAAGCCCTCTAGATGCACCCAAAATCAAAAGTCCTTTTTAGTCTAAGCATTTCCTGCTACAAGCCATAAGCTAAATATTCTTAAACATCTCCATGTACTTTCTCACCCAGCCAAGCCTGTTGTTTTACAATAGGCAAAGATGCTCTGTGTACTAGAATATCACAGAATGCCACAGGATAAAAGAAGTTTTAGTCACAGAATAAAAAACTAAAGGTCACTCATTATTTGCACTGCATTAAACACTGATAAATCCATTACTTAAGGCCATCTAGAAGGAGTAGATTTGTATTGTGGCTTTCAAGGTCTGTGAATTACACAGCCATCAATAAAGGACAAGGAGAGAATACAGAAAAGGTCTTCTAACCTTTTCACTCTTTTTATTTACCAACTGGCAAGGCTGGTGGGAGGAAGGATGAGTTCTGTTCTTGACAATATTTCTCCACAGAAAACTAAGCCTGAGGTGCTAACTAAAATTATTCCATTGTCTTTTTAACTAATGAACTCATTAATTCTCATGGATATTGATTAGTGGAGAGAAATACATTACCTCCCAATTAATGAGACTGTCTTAGTAAAAGGGGAAATGTTGCATAAAGTTAATTTGATTTTATAAAAGATTTTATTAATGAAATGGCTTTATATGAAGTTTGAAACAATCTAGCACATTAACAAAATTCCACATAGGAAGCAGGCCTGGTTGGTAATGCTATATTAGCTTGAAAAAATAAAAAGCTACTGGTAAAAAATCAGCAAAGGAAAGGATGGCTCTTTCTAGAAAGAAAAATTTCCACTTTAATGTAAAATAGCTTGAAAATTAAAGGATGAATACTACGCTGAAATATTAAACTGAGGAACTTCACTCCTGTGGGATATAGATTTCTGGAAGGAGAAAGCCCTCGTGCAGTAACCTGGTTCATGGGGCTTGGCTCTTCACACAGTAAGTATTCCTTATGTAACCTTGAACTTTTTAGCTGATCCTTTTTTAGATTTCATTTCAGTGACACTATTTGTGTCTTTATATATGTAATATCAAGGCATCTGCTAATGTGATTTTTACAACCATAAAAACCATTTTAAGCGAGTATCAGGTGCCATAAATCAACATAAAATTAGCAAACACACATAGAGCAGGACTTACCTGGAGCAATGAACTGTTTAACATTGGTGAATCTTGACTTATCAGCCACACTAGCCATAAAGCAGCCCTTGGGCACAGTCCAGTCATTGGGCTTGCTGTTTTTGTCCCTGTCTTCTGCTGTTTCATATACCTCTATGTGAGGGGGTTTCTCAGTTAGATTCTTGCTGTAGTGACTTAACCCATACTGTGCAATCTGGATTGGGTAGAAATAGCCTTGAGGTCCCCACTGCGTAGATAAAGGTACACCTATAAAATCGAGAAACAAAATAAATAACTAATAAATAACTATCTCCAGACATTCATAATCCTATTCTGAATACCACTTTTCACTGTTTTACTTCACAGGGTTATCCAGCAACTTTATTTTATTTATTTATTTTTTTGACATTCATATTTTTTTTTAATTTTTTTAAATTTTTTTATTTTTTTTTTTTTATTAGTTGGAGGCTAATTACTTCACAACATTTCAGTGGGTTTTGTCATACATTGATATGAATCAGCCATAGATTTACACGGGAATACGTGTATATCCAGCAACTTTAAAGCTTCCTTATTACACTGTTTTCATAATTACTAAAAATAGTACCAAGTTAACCAGAAATGAAAACCAAAATTAAATATTTATTCGTTCTCATTCATTATTTGTTAACAGATAACAATGCAGTGTTGTAAATTATCTTTTAAGGACTGATTTTTAATGAGTGCTACTCTTGCTCATAGCTATAGATGTCATTTTTCATAATTCTATTTTATCATTCAAGTTCTATACAATTTAAACACATATATTGATAGTTAACAATTACCTGTTTTATTCTAGAGTATTAAACCTGAAATTTTCTTAACATCTGTACTTAACAGTCAAGTTAATTATATATTCATCTTTCCCTCCAATGTTAAGATTTGGTCTAGCAACTATATCATCAGATGGTTAAAGTATTTTCTTAAGAAGCCAGCTATAACTAGGCAACTTAAAGTATAAACAATTTGCAATTCTTTCTCATATCCCTCATGTCAAAATGTAATTCCTGAGAATAAGGAGTACTTTTTTTAAAAAAATGAATTATGGTTGTATATTTAACCATGGATTTAAAAAATTTTTTTTAAAAGTACATTTGTTTTTATTTATTTGGCTGTCCCAGGTCTTAGTTGCAGCATGTGGAATCCAGTTCTCCTACCAGGGATTGAACCCAGGCCCCCTGCATCGGGAGTGCAGAGTCTTAACCACTGGACCACAAAGGAAGTCCCTTAACCATAGATTTTTGATAAATTCACTAATGGATTACCTCTTGTAAAGTTCTAAGTAAAAGTTTCAAATGTTTGGTATGGGTGTTTACTTTAGTAATTGCTTACATGGGAAATACAGTAATACCACACTGTACAGAATATTTTATTATTGCATCATGGTGTATGTGTTGAGAGATAAACTCCTATTTGGAGCCCTAAAATAAGTTAACAAGCAACAGATGGGCACAGCAGAAACCAGGAACTTATAAAACCATATGCATTATGCTGTAGTTTCAAAATAGTTTAAGGAATTGGGGACCATATAGGGTAAGAAACCTAGGCTGCAGATAAGCTTTTTAACTTCAATATTCTTTCCCCAAGGGTAGATTTCTTTTTTCAAAAGATTTTCAATGAGTAAAAGGAAGATTTACACTATCTTATTATATGGGTAATAACTATGATAATGTGCAATTGGCCTAAGAAGTGATAGACTGATCAATGGAACAGAATAGTAGGCCAGAAACATACTCTAGTTTTAAAATATTTTAGTATAATGATAAAGATTGTGTCATTGATCAGCAGGGGAAAGAAGACTCAATAAATGTTAGGGGAAAAAACATCTAAAATTAGACCTTGGCTTTATACCATTTGTCAAAATATAAATCAGCTTAGAGGGACTAAAAACTTAAATGTAAAAATACAAAACCATAAAACTATTAGAGAAAATAAAGATGAATAGCTGATCATGGCATGGCAAATGATTTTTAAGCATAAAAGTAGTAATTTTTGAAAAAATTCCTAAGTTTAGTAAATAGGACTAAAAATTTCTAAAACTAACAAATCATAAGTAAAATGAAAAGACAGTCAAATTAAAGAAAATATCTTTAACAAATGTAACAAGGTGCTACTACCCTTGCTACATATATATATATATATATATAAAAGGTCTCACAATATATTTTCCCAAAAATCAACACTAATCACAATGAAAAGAGAGGGGAAAGAAAATCAAGGCCATTCTATAACAGTTAAAAGGATTTGAAAAAGATACCTGACCTCACTAGTTGCTACAGAAAGAAAATTATGAGACTCCTTTGTAAATGACAGATTAAAAATAATGTTTCATGATGGCAGGAGTGAGATGATGAGTACCCTTATACTCTGCTACCAGAAGCATGAACAGGGTCAACCTTCTTGGAAAATAGTTTGGTAAAACTGACTGACACTATTTGGCAAGGTAATTTATTTCCTAGGGAAACAACTCTGAGAATACATTTAAAACAGTAAATGATTAACTATGAATATCCACACCATTATGTATAATGACAAAAGATATATGACCTAACTGTCCAACTAAAGAGCAAGGTTCCATACATTATTCCATACATTTTTATGGAATATCCTGATTATGAGTATTAGTGCTTAAAACGCTCAATAAATATTCAATAATAAGAGGAAATAATCCTGTTGAGGGGAAAAAAAAACAAAATCAACTACAGAGCATGATTCTAAACTGTTTAAAAAAGTGTATATACACAACAACAACAAAAAGATTGGAAAAAACATCAAAATATTAACAGTGGTTATAGGTGCTTTTCACTTTTAGCACCTAGGCACCTACTAAGCTTACACATTTTTAAAAGTTACTGGCGGAAAAAGGGTTGGCAATGGAGAACTTTCAAGTCTCTAACAAACTGTTACCCTCTTGAACACTGCACAATAAATATCATTACAACTATGTTAAAACATATACCTAGGTATAAAGACCTTCTGAGAATATACAAAAATGGCAATCATTATCTTGAATGGTAAGAATCTATATGAATGTGGCCCCTTCCTTCTACTAAAGATTCTGTAAAGATATTACAAAAATTAAAATATTAAGATGTGAAAATTACTTTTTATAACAAAATGAGAAAAATGAAATAAAACTCAAACCAAGAAATCTTAAGACACATTGTTCTTTCCTTTGATTATATTATATACTTTAGAGTCAAATTCAGCTTGACTTTCTGATCAATTCTAGGTTTGAAATATAAATTCCAAAACATCCATAAGGAACCCTCAGTGCTCCAAATTTTAAAGACAAGGAAAGACAATATACACAGCAGACTATAGGAGTTCCAATATAGGTTCAGAGAAAATGGTACTATGTATTATCTTGTTCTGAGAACTTTAACCCTTCAACCAGAGATGATACCTGGCTAATCTGATAACAAGACGGCACTGGTACATTGATGGGTTTGATGGATGGTCTGTCTCCCTTTCCCATCTCCTCTCATAGGATAATAACTGTATATTTTAATGTAAAATTTCTGAAGATGCTGTGCCTTGACTTTACTGATAACTTGAGTTCCCGGGGCAGGTTAATGGCATAATCCTATTTAATCAGGTATGATATTATTGGAGCCCTTGAATCACCATCTAGAAAGCTGTCCAAGGTTCAGGTTTAACCTGTTCCTCCCTAAGTCAGAGCGGTGATAGGTAAGCTGTGTAAGTACTTGCTATGTAATTAACAGTTACAGTCACTTATTCCTCAACACAATCTGGATAGAAAAATGCAGTGGAGTAGATGGATACCAACCTTCAACCCCACTTATGCACTTGACTCTGTCTCGGACTTCCACATTGTAGCCTTCAAAGGACATAAACACACCATCAGGGTGATAAGGGGCTCTCTGTGCATAGACTTTGGAATAGCTATGAGAGAATTCAAACCGATCATAGCCATCATACTGAACCACCTTTCCGTAAACATCAAAATATTTCTCTACCCAGGTGAATGGAAGAAAGACTTCATTCCCCTCTCGTCTCCCTTTAATTGTGTGTTCATCATTTATGAGGCAGTCAATTTCTTCATATTTGAGCCCTAACACCTTGCTTGCCCCATTGTTAATGAAGCCCCCGACAACAGGGGGTGCTTTCTGCTGTTCCTGAGGGAAGGCCTCCTCAGACTGCTTGGCCATGTGGTTCACATAGTTGTTGCTCTCAGACGCTGCCGCTCTTTTTTCTAAGGCATCCACTCTGAAGCCACTACTCAAGTGCCGCGGAACCTGGATCGCTTTGTCACTGGAACACTTATTCCACAAAAGTACTGTGACCAAAGTGAAGAGCGCGCAGATGATAATCAAAGTCTTATAGTTGACCCGAGCTGCCAAGCAACGCATATTCAGACCATACCTATGGAGGCAAGAAGAAAAATTCACACAAAGATGTACTACTGACATTTCACAGGATAAGGTTTACTTTTTTAATACTGAACCACCACACTAGGGCAGTTTTATTAACTGCATGTAATCTGATCACAGTTAAAATTACTAACTCAAACTTTTCAGCAGAGACAAAGAAAAGGCAAGAGGTGCTTCCCCCTCTTAAAATGCTCAGTTGGCACAATCCTCTAAAGCAAAGATCCCCAAACTTTCCCTGTTCGTGCCTCCCTTGGGTTCTTAATAATTTTTTCACAAAGCCCCTAAGTCAAAAGAAATACCTATTCCTTCCATTTATGAAGTAGGTGGGCTCCAACAACTTAATACATGCTTTTGTCCTAACAACTGAGTAGCTGTTTGAAAAAATATAACATGGTGCCAAATCCAACAATGCTCATTCTGTGTTACCTCTCAGGAGCATGAAATAGTAAATGGCTCTTTCCTTTCTGAAACACTTTCTTTCCTGACTTCCAGGGCACCACTCTTTCTTGGTTCTCCTTATACCCCACTAGATGCTCCTCCTAGTCATCTTCAATCATTCCTTCTCATCTCCCTGAATCTTAATGTTGAAATGTCTTAGGGTCCAAGTCCTCAGACCTCTTCTTTATCTCTATTCATTCCCAGGTGATCTCACCCATGAATCATATGGCATTAAATACAATTTATATGTTGACTTTTCCCCAAATTCTATCTCCAGGCCAGATCTTTCTTCAGAACTACAGGCATACATGTGTATGTGCCAATCCAAGTAACTGACATCTTTATTTGGAGGTCAAATGGATTTCTGAAACATAACATTCAAAATTTATTCCCTAAGCTTTCCCCTCAACCTGTTGTTTACTGGTCAGACCAGAAATGCTGAGTCCTTTCTTGTTCACCCCAATCCAACCAGTCAGGAAATCCTGTTGGCCCTACCTTTAAATCATATCCAGATTCTAATCATTTTTCACCTACTCCACTGTTAACACCATAGTACAGCCACTGCCTTTTTTCACTTAGAAAGTTTCAATGATGGGGGCTTCCCAGCAGTGGTAAAGAATCTACCTGCCAATGCAGGAGACATGGGTTCGATCCCTGGGTCAGGAAGATCCCCTGGAGTAAGAAATGGCAACCCACTCCAGTATTCTTGCCTGGAAAACTCCATGGACAGCAGAGCCTGGCAAACTACAGTCCATGGGGTCACAAAGAGTTGGGACAGCTGAGTGACTGAGCACACTGTAATGATGTCTAAGCTGCTCTCCCTGCTCTTTACCCTTGATCTACTATTCTACCCAAAGTCTACTCTCAACATCGCTCTCAGAACAATGCATTTAAATATTAGCCAGATCATGTCATTCCAGTCATGATAGGAGAAGAAGATGATGCTGTCGCCCCTATCATCTTGTGGTATACCAACCAGTTGTGACTGAATGTAGGTAGTCCTGGCTTGCTTGTAGCTGGGGTCATTGGGAAATATAAAACTATAGGTTAGTTATATGTGCAACATATGGAATATCTCAGCACAATGAAAGTAAACAGCTTATTGCTGTTTGCTACAGTAGCTCTAATTTATTTCACGGTGTAAATCCACAACTACTCATTTTATGGTTGTAATCCTTCTTTCCCCTTTTCCTCTCAATAAACCCTTCTGGCAGCAATGAGATTTTTAAAAAAATCAAACTGTTAAAAGAAAAGGTTTAATGAAAAACTACATAATGATTTTCTGTTGTTCAGGAAAGCTGATGATAAATGTGTAATTCACTCATTTCTTTTAATTCCAAGAGGAGGTAAACCCTGAGCCCTTGCATGGCTGAAAGCAACTTTATTCTGCTCTCACCTTTGATTAATAGTTTGGCAGGATATAGAAGCCTTGGGCTGCATATCATTTTCTTTCTAAATGCTGAAGGCAGTATTTTACTTTCTTAAAGCATTACCAGCTACTGATGAGAGGTCTGATTTCAGTCTGATACTTGTCATTTTGTGCATAACTTCCCTCTGGATCTTGTGTTTACCCTAGGAATTCTGCAGTTTTACAAGAATGTGTTACAGTATGATATTTAATTCACTATCTCAGCACGTGGCGTACTCTTTCAATCTGAAACCTTGTGTTCTCTTATTCTTATTCAACAGATGTAGTATCCTTCTGGAGCTCTGAGTATGTTAGAGTTCTGTTCCTGTAAATTCCTCTCTGATGGCTCTATTTTCTTTAGTGGTAACTTTCCTGGTTATTTCAGTCTCTTTCACAGTATTAGCTTTCCTGACATGCTTGTGATCTTTGGTTACTCACTCATCTTTAGGCTTGAATGACTCATTAGCCAACACAGATTTCCTCTGTCATTGTGAAGATGGTCTGATTTCTAGCTAGACTTCTCTCCAGAGAGGAGCTCTGTGTGGGCTAGGTACAGGCTGAGTGGTACTGTTCCTTTAGGGTATGTGGGTGGGGACCCAGCAGGCCCTCTAAATGCCAGAATGAAGATGACTTTTTCTTTTATTCTGGGGACATAAACTTGTACTCTAGAAGCCTTAGCTTTTCCCAATTTCTCTAAAGAAAGCCTGGCAAGATGTGGGTTCAATCCCTGGATTGGGAAGATCTCCCAGAGTAGGGTATGGCAATGCATTCCAGTATTCTTGCCTGGAGAATCTCACGGACAGAGAAGTCTGGTGGGCTACGGTCCATGGGGCCACAAAGAGTAGGACATGACTGAAGCAACTTAGCATGCGTACATGCCAGCTGTCTGCAGTTCAAGTGCAGGGATGAGAGGTCGGGAGAAGGAGGGTAGAGCTGTGCCTTCTAGTACTCAAACAGAAATCCAGAAATATGTTCAATTATCATTCTGTGGTAATCTTCCCATTTCTTGTTATTGATTTCATTTCTTAATTCTATATATTTTATTTCAGCGGGGCAACAGGAGGGAAGGGAGGCAAAGATACGGGCTTGATCCAACTTGGAAATCATACACAGATTGTAAGAGCCGGAATCCAATAATATATTTTATCACCTGCATTTACTATGAGAAAACATGTTGAATGCAAAAAAAAAAAAAAAGTGTGGAACAAGCAAATCTTCATAAGTCATGTATTTATAAATTGAGGATTTCCTTATATAGCAGCATGGGCAAATTGATAATAATAAGTGATGTTTCATAAAAAAAAAAAAAAGCCCTCCATTAAAAACATTTATGTGGAAACTTTTGAATTATCTGTCAGATATACCTAACATTTAGGCCAGTTTAAACAGAAATATAAAGCTTTTGTCCTTCTTTGAGATGCACTCTTCCTCAGTGACCCAAAAGACCTGCTTATGGAACTAGCAGACTACTATTATGATGAGGCACATGATGGAAAAATAAAGAAAAACCAAAATTAAAAACTTTCAATAACCTTTACATCCAGATTTTTAAGCAATCAGGAAAAGAAATAAAAACAATCAAGGCTTCTCAGAGAAATCATTCTGAAAGGTCCCCTTCCCCATTAAGTCAAAGTTGTGAGAATTATCACTGACATTGACTGAAATGGTGAATCAATAAAAATCCATGAGTCTATAATAACATTCAGAAAAGGAGAAAGCCAGAAAAGATACTTATGTCATTTTTTGATAAAAATATGTAACTAAGTGAAAGAATTTATTTATCTAGTCTTTGCAGGAGAACAAACCAATAAAGATGATAAAAAATTCTATTTTACAGAAAACGTGTGGCTAATAATGTGGAAGAAAAAAATTAAAACCAGAAAATTAATATATGTGATTCCTCATGAAATTATTAATTTAGGCAAGTATTATACCCAGGCATATGTTTGATAGGGACTTCATGATTCATACTGTGTGCAAAGTAACACCAAGTACATTATTTCCCAGTCACAAGGAGAAAAAGCTGAAACTCTACAATGAAGGGATCAGTCATCACCCTAAGTTAGTAGTTAAATTCAATCTCATTAATGATGACCCATCCAGATATTGTGCCTCTTGATAAGTTAAAATAAAAAATACATAGCCTATTGCATATCCCAGACAAAAATGTTTAACTTGGATCTCTTAGGCCCTATGATTTAACTTTGCGTTAACAGAAAATACAAAGGACAGAGGAACAAGTTAAATGCAGATGCAACCAATACATCTAGAAATGAAACAGCCTGCAGGGGAGTTGGCTCCATCCCCTCAATAGATTAATGGCATGAAAAGAAAATGGAAGTTGGGTTAGAGTTTTATAAAAAGAGACTTAAGGACTATAACAACCAGATGTGAAACCTGGTCTGAAGCTGGGAAATTTGACTACGGACTTGGTAAGAAGAAAAGATGGAAGGACATATGGAGGTTAACACTGAAAAAATGAGGTTACAAAATGCACATATAGTATGATTTTCTAATTTTCCAAGAATATATTTATTGTTTTTTAAAACCATACAATAGAAAATTAAGAAGGTCAAAGTCACTTTTGTTAAAATATTAAATGTAAATTTTGAGTTAAAATATTTAGTTTTCAAAAACAGATGGTGACATTTTTTTGGAGGGGAGGATGGAGAGAAAGAAAACTCTGAGTATTGACATGCAGTACTAACTACCAAATAGGCTTATCTAAAGGTAAGTGCAATAATTTTATTATGTTTCTCAGATTATAGAAAACTTCTACATTTTGAAAAGTAGACTGCATTGACATTTTGCTAAGTATAAGTGACAGTAACTTTAAAAGCTAAAACCAGGGTTTTCTGCTGAATAGTGATAAGCTTCCTACTCATTTTAAAGCCTTCGCTACATCCATGAATTAGATTAACCTTTCAAGTTAAAGGGGATAAAAGTAAAAAAATAAATAAATTCAAAAACCATGAAAGCTTATGTACTGCTGATCTTAAATATTTATTTCATTAGAGACATAATACAAAAAAATTTAGTTTAGTAACTTTAGAGATCTAAAATAGGAAATAACATTCAGTAAACATCAAAAAGAAAATGTAGTAACTTATTTGCTGAAACCCTTAAAAATTAAATAAAGCAAAAATATAACTTAGTTTCCCTTTGGGAGAGCAAACAGTTCTCTTCCAAAATGATTTGCAACTCAAAGAAATTTTCCTGATACTTTACTTTTCAAATTCATTTTCCTAATTGAATATTTCAAGTAACCATTAGAGTAATTTAGTACACATGAAAACTGGATATCACCATGAGTTTTTAAACTGTGAAGGTCATATTTCAGTTAAGAACAACCTTTAAATAAATTTGTAAAGGAGTTCAGTGACAGAAATTATCGGCTTTTTCTTTCCTCTGAATAATGTAGACCAAAGCTTGCCTGCCCATTATTTTCTCTTATCTATTTACATATCTAACAACTAATATTCTTGTAATCCTTTGGGCTTCCCTGGTGGCTCAGACAGTGAAGAATCTGCCTGCAATGCAGGAGATTTGGGTTCGATCCCTGGATCAGAAAGATTCCCTGCAGAAGGAAATAGCAGCCCACCCCAGTATTCTTGCCTGGAGAATTCTATAGACAGATGAGCCTGGCAGGTTGCAGTCCATGGGGTCACAAAAGAGTCGGACACAACTGAGTGACTAACACTTTCAACAGTTTCAATCCTTTGGTACCAAGTAAACAGAAGGAATAGTAGCTGCTCAATAGATAATCAAACTGGTTCAATCAGTACCTATTCAGCAGCTAACATATGGCAGATACGGCACAATTCCTGTCCCTAAAGGCCAGGTTGGTGGGAAACACAGGCATAAACACAATAATGCAACAACACATCAACTATAAAAAAGAAAAGTTATATAGAATGTGCTATGAAACACTGTAACATTTTAAGTATGAAGCAAAGTGAGTACACTGACAGTCAAGCATGCTTGGAATCAGGTGTTTCCATTTGCCATCTCCTCTGCTTGGAAACTTGTTTCCCCAGATATACACCTGGCTTGCTCCCTTACTTCTTTAGGTCACTGCTTAAGAATTACTTTATTAGAGAGACTCTTTCTGACCACCTATCCTAAGTAGGAGGTCTCACCCCATCTTCTCTAGGTTCTTGACTTTTCTTCATAGAATTTATCATTACTTGATATTTTTGTTGCTGTTGTTCAGTCACTAAGGCATGTTCGACTTTCATGACCCCATAGACTGCAGCATGTCAGGCTCCCCTGCCCTTCACTATGTCCCAGAGTTGTTCAGATTCATATCCACTGAGCTGGTGATGCCATCCAACCATCGATCCTGTCATCCCCTTCTCTTCCTGCCCTCAATCTTTGCCAGCATCAGGGTCTTTTCAATAAGTCGGATCTTTGCATCAGGTGGCCAAAGTATTAGAGTGTCAGCTTCAGCATCAGTTCTTTCAATGAATATTGAGGGTGGATTTTCTTTAGGATTGACTGGATTGATCTCCTTGAAGTTCAAGGGACTCTCAGAGTCTTCTCCAACACCACAGTTCAAAAGCATCAATTCTTTGGCACTCAGCTTTCTTTATGATCCAACTCTCACATCATACATGACTACTGGAAAAACCAGAGCTTTGACTAGACAGACCTTTGTTGACAAAGTAACATCTCTGCTTTTTAATATGCTATCTAGGTTTATCATAACTTTTCTTCCAAGAAGCAAGCATTTTTTTAATTTCAAGGCTACAGTCATCATCTGCAGTGACTTTCGAGCCCAAGAAAATAAAGTCTCTCAGTTTCCATAGGAAACTGTTTCCCCATCTATTTGCCATGAAGTGAGGGACTGGATGCCATGATCTTAGGTTTTTGAATGTTGAGTTTTAATCCAGCTTTTTCACTCTCCTCTTTTACTTTCATCCAGAGGCTTTTTAGTTCCTCTTCACTTTCTGTCATAAGGGTGGTATCATCTGCATATCTGAGGTTACTGATATTCTTCCCAGCAATCTTCATGTATATATAATAATCAGAATTTAAAACACTTCCTTTACCACCCCCCAAAGTCCCTCATGCTGCTTTATAGTCATTCCCTTTCTGCCACTAGTGATCTTTTATCCCTATAATTTTTCTTTTTCCAGTATGTCATATAAAGAAATCCTATTAAGTAGCCTTTTGTGTCTGGCTTCTTGCTCTTAGCAAAATGCTTTTTAAGGTTCATCCACGTTGTTGGTGATATCAGGCATCAGTTTATTGCCGAGTATATTCCATTGTATAGATGAGCCACAGTTATTTACTCAGTCACCAGTTGATAAGCATTTAGTTTATTTCCAATTTGGGATTTTTATGAATAAACTGCTATAATCATTCATGTTTATAACCTGTTTAGTTTTAGTATATTTGGGTTAATATGGCATTATCTTGAGTCCCTGGCATTCTGTTGAGTGACTAATTCATGGATTCCTTAGTCTTAAATAATCTAAAATATGAACCCTCTATTAGAAATTAGAGATGAAGAAACTCGACTGTTTTCAATGATAATTTGGAGGGTACTTACTATATGACATTTAGGACATACTTTTTGTTTTTATTTAATTTAGCATGCTGTAGTAGTAAAAAGATAAATGATATATAGTGGAGTATATAGAAAATGTAGTATAATGGCAAACACTGGACTAAGACTTTAGAAATTGAGTTCTAGTTATTTAATCTGGTTTCAATTTCCAACTCTATCTTTTATTAGACTTCAGACACATTGTGACTTTGAACAAGACTCACAGAAATGAAGCAATGGGCAATGGTTGAGCCAACAACTGACTCCATATCAGTTTCTTCTGGAAAATTGAGATAACACTCTTAAATGTGATTCCATTAATAAGACCCAAAACTGCTTGTCTCTTGCTCCCTTCCCCCCCCCCCCCCACCCCTTTTAAACTGAAGTACAGTGGATCTGTAGCACTGCGTTTCTGGTGCACAGTATGGTGACTCAGTTGTATATTTGTGTATATTACTGTTCTTTATGGTTTATTAAGGATACTGAATACAGTTACCTGTGCCGCACAGCTGCTGTTTAGTTGCTAAGTTGTGTCTGACTCTTTTGCAGTCCCATGGGCTGCAGCCCACCAGGCTCCTCTGTCCATGGAATTTCCCGGGCAAGAATACTAGAGTGGGTTGCCATTTCTTCTCTAGGGGATCTTCCCAACCCAGGGATTGAACCAAAATCTCCTGCACTGGCAGGCAAATTCTTTACCACTAAGTGACCAGGGAAGTCCTGTGCTATATAGTAGGGCTTTGTTATTTGTGTATGTTCTCCTTCCCTTTTTGTAAATGTCCCTCTTTCTTTGTCTCCTGTCCACCTATTCTGCTATCTCTTAAGAGAAATCTAAAACATGGGGGCTAACCTTACCATGTTTATTTTTTAATTGCAAAAGATTATACACTGGCAAAGGGATGGAACATTAATTTTTCTTTTTATCATAGACATTAGAAAAACACTAAGTTGACTAGCAAATACTTGATTGAATTTCACAGTATAGTCTCACAACCTGACAGATAGTTCTCATATGATTCCTGTTAGCACATTCTCTCAACCATTTTTTCCAATGTGATTCTTACTGCATTGCTTTATGCAGTAGCTCAAAACTGCATTCTACTACTTCTGTGTCACAGTCAGCCCAATAATTACTCACATTTAAAAATCAGCTTGGTTGCTAATTTCTTCCATATACAGCTTCTGCATGGCCAAGACTCTATCTTTCTGCCTTATGGTTGTTTAAAATTACTGTAAGTAAGCAAGTTGATGAATCTTTCCCCTTCTGTCATTCCTGTTTTGCAGGGTTACACCAAACTTGATAAAAACTTATTATCAGCGACTCTATTCTGTAGAACTTCTTAGGATAGTTCTACCAATTTGTCCTGTAAAGTCCTCCTATGCATGAACCATGCAGAGTAAGCACATAATTAGGTTTTCTTTCTCTTGGCTTTCCTAATGAGGGTAGAAATCTTATACAGCTGAAAAGGCCTGGTATTCCTTTCTGAACTGATTTATTTACATAGCATGTGCTTCATTTGACACTTGCTTAGAAGATGCAGGGAACTTTTTTAGTTAAGTACTGTACAGTACTTCAAAGGACATTATAGCTACACTATAGTGGTTCAGCTTTTCTGGATACAAACTTGCTCTTTGCTCTTTAAAAAACATTCCTATCCTAGTTCTTTAAATTACTGCTTTCAGAATTCTTTATATTACTGCTAGAGAGAATTAAGCTGAATACATTTAGAAGCTCTTTTCAGAAACAAATTTTAGTTTCAGAAGCTGCTGCATAGAGCCAGTAGTTTAAAATGTCTGCACAAACCAAGGGCAACTAATTCTGCTCTTATCTAGTTGGTGAGAAAATAAAAAGTGATTTGGAGTCAGACAATATACTGGTGTGGGAGAAGGCAATGACACCCCATGCCAGTACTCTTGCCTGGAAAATCCCACAGACAGAGGGGCCTGGTGGGCTGCAGTCCATGGGGTCGCTAGGAGTCAGACATGACTAAGCGACTTCACTTTCACTTTCCTTTCATGCATTGGAGAAGGAAATTGCAACCCACTCCGATGTTCTTGCCTGGAGAATCCCAGGGACCAGGGAGCCTGGTGGGCTGCCGTCTATGGGGTCACACAGAGTCAGACATGACTGAAGCGACTTAGCAGCAGCAGCAATATATTGTTGTGGTCTGATATAAAGAACCTATGCTTAGAAGCCAGGTAAATCTAGGTTTAAATCCCATTATGTGCTTGCTGACAATTTTTCTTCTGCAGAGTTAAAAACTACTGCTTCCTCAAGTATATGCTAGTGATAACAAGAACTTCTTTACAGAGTTTGATTTCAGTAACTGAAATGTACAGTACCTGTATGTGCTTAGTTGCTCAGTTGTGTCCGGTTCTTTGCAACCCCATGGACTGTAGCCTACCAGGCCTCTCTATCCATGGGGATTCTGCAGACAAGAATACTGGAGTGGGTTGCCATTTCTTCATCCAGGGGATCTTCCCAACCCAGGGATCGAACCCTGGTCTCCCACATTGCAGGCAGACTCTTTACCATCTGAGCCACCAGGTAAATCTATTCTTTAAATATTTCCTTTCCCTGTAATCTTTCCCCTATACCCTCAAAAAAGAACAACTTCCTTTATCACTTAAATGTGATTTGTTGCTGTTAATCTAAATATGTCTCCTGAAGGTCTGAGATAGATGAACGTAGCAGGGCTGATCTCCTCAATGGTGCTGATAATCATTTTCAGCACAAACTCTGGACCACGGGAAGACTAGATTGCCATAGGATTAGTTTGAAAATGTATGTGACCATAAACACTGAGACCAGATACAGACCTTCAGTGGACTGATTAAGGCACATTCCATTTTAATATTTTATATTTTTGAAGTACCTACTACAGTGAATATGGATAAGACATCCTACTGAGAGACGTGTTCACTTGCCCTTCTGTCATTTTTTCTTCTTTCTGGACTACAACACAGACATGATGGCTGGACTACAACACAGACATGATGGCTGAAGCCTGAGCAACTCTCTGGGGCTACAGTACGATATAGAAAGATATAAAGTACCTAGGCCCTTGATCATGTAGCTGTATATAAGCTCCAGACTGCCTAATTATGGTTCTCTTTTACATGAGTGGAAAATACCAAGAGGCGGAACATGTAAGGGTTTATTTCTGGTGTCTGTTACTAGCAGCAGAACCTAATCCATACTGATTCAGATATCAGTCTGGATACAGGCATGTGACTTCCTCAAACCCCACCTCAGGTCACCATTGAAATACCTTAAAATAGTACACCAGCATTTAAATATGGAAAAGACACATTCATATACCTGAGATACAGAAATGTCAAGAAATTTCTATTAGAAATAACCTAGATATCCCCACTGAAGGCAACTAGAACTCTTTGAAGAACGGTTGTTTTGGATCTTTGGTAGGACGTGTACATGATGACCCTGGGATACCTTGTCATAGAAGAAAGCAAGAAAGCTCTCAAAAACTATTTTGTTGTCAGTTACCTAGCCATGTCCAACTCTTTGTGATCCTACAGACTAGAGCATGCCAGACTTTCCTGTCCTTCACTGTTTCTCTGAGTTTGCTCAAACTCATGTCCATTGAGTCGGTGATGCCATCCAAGCATCCATACTGTCGCCCCCTTCTCCTCTTGCCTCATTCTTTCCTAGCATCAGGGCCTTTTCCAATGAGTTAGCTTTTCACATTAGGAGGCCAAAGTGTTAGAGCTTCAGCATCAGTCCTTCCAACGAATTGATTTCCTTTAGGATTGACTAGTTTGATCTCCCTGCTGTCCAAGGGACTCTCAAGATTTCTTCTCCAGTACCACAATTTGAAAGCATCAATTCTTTACCATTCAACCTTCTTTATGGTCCAAATCTCACATCGGTACAAGACTACTGGCAAAACCATGGCTTTGACTATATGTGCCTTTGTTGGCAAAGTGATGTCCTGCTTTTTAATATGCTGTCTAGATTTGTCATAGCTTTCGTTCCAAGGAGCAGGTGTGCTTTTTTTTTTTCCCCATCACTTTATATATATTTTTCCATTTATTTTTATTAGTTGGAGGCTAATTACTTTATAATATTGTAGTGGTTTCTGCCATACATTGACATGAATCAGCCATGCATTTACATGTATTCCCCATCCTGATCCCCCCTCCCACCTCCCTCTCCACCGATCCCTCTGGGTCTTCCTAGTGCACCAGCCCCGAGCTCTTGTCTCATGCATCCAACCTGGGCTGGTGATCTGTTTCACCCTTGATAATATACATGTTTTGATGCTGTTCTCTCAAAACATCCCACCCTTGCCTTCTCCCACAGAGTCCAAAAGTCTGTTCTGTACATCTGTGTCTCTTTTTCTGTTTTGCATATAGGGTTATTGTTACCATCTTTCTAAACTCCATATATATGCGTTAGTATACTGTATTGGTCTTTATCTTTCTGGCTTACTTCACTCTGTATAATGGGCTCCAGTTTAATCCATCTCATTAGAACTGATTCAAATGAATTCTTTTTAATGGCTGAGTAATATTCCATGGTGTATATGTACCACAGCTTCCTTACCCATTCATCTGCTGATGAGCATCCAGGTTGCTTCCATGTCCTGGCTATAAACAGTGCAGGAGCAGGTGTTTTAATTTCATGGCTGCAGTCACCATCCACAGTGATTTTGGAGCCCAAGAAAATAGTCTGTCACTGTTTCCCCATCTGTTTGCCATCAAGTGATGGGACGGATGCCATGATACTAATTTTTTGAATGTTAACTTTTAGGCCAGCTTTACCACTCTCCTCTTTCACCTTCATCAAAGGCTCTTTAGTTCCTTTTTACTTTCTGCCGTTAGAGTGGTGCCATCTGCATATCTGAGATTATTGATATTTCTCCTGGCAATCTTGATTCCATTTTGTGATTCATCCAGCCTGGCATTTCACATGATGTACTCTGCATATAAGTTAAATAAGGAGGGAGACAATATACAGCCTTGATGTATTCTTTTCGCAATTCTGAAACAGTCTGTTATTCCATGTCTGGTTCTCATTGTTGCTTCTTGACCTGCATGCACGTTTCTCAGGAGGCAGGTTAGGTGGTCTGGTATTCTCATCTCTTGAAGAATTTTCCACAATTAGTTGTGATCCACACAAAGACTTTAGCATAGTCAATGAAGCAGAAGTAGATGTTTCTGGGATTCTCTTGCTTTTTCCATGATCCAATGGACGTTGGCAGTTTGATCTCTGGTGCCTCTGCCTTTTCTAAATCTAGCTTATACATCTGGAAGTTTTCAGTTCACATACTGTTGCAACCTAGCTTGAAGGATTTTGAGCATTACCTTGCCAGCATGTGAAATGAGTGCAGCTGTGCAGTAGTTGGAACATTCTTTGGCACTGCCCTTCTTTGGGATTGTCATGAAAACAGAAACTACTTGGGTTGTGTCAAAAGGACTTTGGAGTCAACCTGAAGAGATCTGCACTGGCTAAAGATGGGATGGGCTTCCCTGGTGGCGCAACAGTAAAGAATCTGCCTGCTACTGCCAGAGACATGGGATTGATCCCTGGGTCAGGAAGATCCCCTGGAGATGGAAATAGCAACCCACTCCAGTATTCTTGCCTGGGAAATCCCACGAACATTGGAGCCTGGTAGGCTACAGTCCATAAGGTCACAAAAGAGTCACATACAACTGAGCAACTAAACAACAGCAACAAAGATGGGGTATTTTGAGCATCAAACAGTAGTCCCTGTGATGAACTGAAGCACATTGAATAGTTTAAAATTAATGAATTCAGATGACACTTAAAAAAAAACTCACTTTATTTTTGGAACTCAATTCATTATTTTGAAGATTGGTAAATAGAAGGAGAGATTCAAGCATTAGTTCTGCCTCTCCTGTAAGAACTCTATAGGGATAACCAAGTTGTTGGGAAGGACAAGATTTTCTTTAACAGAAATATTTCAGGTACTATGCTAGGAAGGGCTGATAGAATACCACCATTTTCCAGCCCCTAATAAAAGAATTACTTTCAGCACTTGCTAAAGCTATTTGATGGATTGCTAATCCAGAACTTTATGATAACTGGGTCAGGGTGACAACAGCTGAACACACAGATTAACCTTACAGGAAAAAAAAAGAGACTATCAGACATTTCCTGATGAAAGTTCACACCTCTACCAAAGTATTCTTGCTGAAAAATCAAACCCTATTTTTGTCAAGCTGTAGAATCAGCTACTGGTTTATAGGAAATGCCCGGGGATGGAATCTGAGTTAGTACTCTGCAACCACTAAAAGAGAAGCAGCTAGGACTCAGCACAAAACAAAACCATTTTCTTGACATTACAGGTTCCTTCAATAACAAGGAAGTTTGAGAAAACATTTTTTATGCTTACAAATGTTAAAAATTCTCTTTGCATTAACACATAGAAAATGAGTTCACAAGACAGTAGATTGAAATGAATCAGTTCAGTCACTCAGTTTGTGTCTGACTCTTTGCGATCCCATGAACCGTAGCAGGCCAGGCCTCCCTGTCCATCACCAACTCCCAGAGTTTACCCTGTCGATTGAGTCGGTGATGCCATCCAACATCCCATCCTCTGTCGTCCCCTTCTCCTCCTGCCCTCAATCTTTCCCAGCATCAGGGTCTTTTCAAATGAGTGAACAGGAGAAAATATTTGCAAATCATATATCTGATAAGGGATTAAAATCCAAAATATATAGGGAGCTCCTAAAACTCAACAATTTAAAAAAAAACAATTAAATAATGGGCAAAGGACTTGAATAAGCATTTCTTTAAAGATATAAAATAAACAAATGAAAAGATGCCCGACATTAGTAATCATGAGGGAAATGCAAATAGAGAGATAGTTGCACACATTAGGATAGCTTATTTAAAAAAAAATAATAAGCATTGGTGAGAGTGTGAAGAAACTGGAACCCTGTGCACTTTGGGTGAGAATGTTAATATGTTACAACCTCTGTGGAAAACAAAATGGAAGTTCCCGAAAAACTTAAAAATGGACTTTCCATATGATCCAGCAGATCTATTTCTTGATTTATATCCAAATAAATGAAAATAGGGTCTCAAAAACATATTTGTACACCCATGTTCATAGCAGCATTATTCACAATAGCAACCAAAGGGCTAGGCCTCCCTGTCCATCACCAATTCCCAGAGTTTACCCAAACTCATGTCCATTGAGTCGGTGATGCCATACAACCATCTCATCCTCTGTCGTTCCCCTTCTCCTCCAACCCTCAATCGTTCCCAGCATCAAGGTCACTTTCATCAAGAGGGTCTTTAGTTTTTCTTCACCTTCTGCCATAAGGGTCGTGTCATCTGCATATATATCTGAGGTTATTGATATTTCTCCTGGCAATCTTGAGTCCAGCTTGTGCTTCATCCAGCCCAGCATTTCTCATGATGTACTCTACATATAAGTTAAACAAGCAGGGTGACAATATACAGCCTTGACGTACTCCTTTTTCTATTTGGAACCAGTCTGTTGTTCCATGTCCAATTCTAACTGTTGCTTCCTGACCTACATATAGATTTCTCAAGAGGCAAGTCAGGTGGTCTGGTATTCCCATCTCTTGAGGAATTTTCCACAATTAGTTGTGATCCACACAGTCAAAGGCTTTGGCATAGTCAATAAAGCAGAAATAGATGCTTTTCTGGAACTCTCTTGCTTTTTCGATGGTCCAGCGGATGCTGGCAATTTGATCTCTGGTTCCTCCGCCTTTTCTAAAACCAGCTTGCACATCTGGAAGTTCTTGGCTCATGTACTGTTGAAGCCTGGCTTGGAGAATTTTGAGCATTACTTTACTAGCGTGTGAGATGAGTGCAATTGTGCGGTAGTTTGAGCATTCTTTGGCATTGCCTTTCTTTGGGATTGGAATGAAAACTGACCTTTTCCAGTCCTGTGGCCACTGCTGAGTTTTCCAAATTTGCTGGCATATTGAGTGCAGCACTTTCACAGCATCATCTTTCAGGATTTGAAACAGCTCAACTGGAATTCCATCACCTCCACTAGCTTTGTTCATAGTGATGCTTCCTAAGACCCACTTGACTTCACATTCCAGGATGTCTGGCTCTAGGTCAGTGTGAGTGATCACACCATCATGATTATCTGGGTTGTGAAGATCTTTTTTGTACAGTTTTTCTGTGTATTCTTGCCACCTCTTCTTAATATCTTCTGCTTCTGTTAGGTCCGTACCATTTCTGTCCTTTACTGAGCCCATCTTTGCATGAAATGTTCCATGCAAAGATGTCTCTAATTTTGGTGTCTCTAATTTTCTTGAAGAGATCTCTAGTCTTTCCCCTTCTGTTGTTTACCTCTATTTCTTTGCATTGATCGATGAGGAAGGCTTTCTTATCTCTCCTTGCTATTCTTTGCAACTCTGCATTCAAGTGGGTGTATCTTTCCTTTTCTCCTTTGCTTTTCGCTTCTCTTCTTTTCACATCTATCTATCTGTAAGGCCTCCTCGGACAGCCATTTTGCTTTTTTGCATTTCTTTTTCTTGGGGATGGTCTTGATCCCTGTCTCCTGTACAATGTCACGAACCTCCATCCATAGTTCACCAGGCAGTCTGTCTGTCAGATCTAGTCCCTTAAATCTATTTCTCACTTCCACTGTATAGTCATAAGGGATTTGATTTAGGTCATACCTGAATGGTCTAGTGGTTTTCCCCACTTTCTTCAATTTAAGTCTGAATTTGGCAATAAGGAGTTCATGATCTGAGCCACAGTCAGCTCCCGGTCTTGTTTTTGCTGACTGTATAGAGCTTCTCCATCTTTGGCTGCAAAGAATATAATCAATCTGATTTCGGTGTTGGCCGTCTGGTGATGTTCATGTGTAGAGTCTTCTCTTGTGTTGTTGGAAGAGGGTGTTTGCTATGACCAGTCCGTTCTCTTGGCAAAACTCTACTAGCCTTTGCCCTGCTTCATTCTGTACTCCAAGGCCAAATTTGCCTGTTACACCTACTCCAGTGTTCTTGCCTGGAGAATCCCAGGGCTGGGGGAGCCTGGTAGGCTGCTATCTATGGGGTCGCACAGAGTCGGACACAACTGAAGCAACTTAGCAGCAGTAGCAGCGGCAGCCAGGTGTTTCTTGACTTCCTACTTTTGCATTCCAGTCCCCTGTAATGAAAAGGACATCTTTTTTGGGTGTTAGTTCTAAAAGGTCTTGTAGGTCTTCATAGAACCATTCAACTTCAGCTTCTTCAGCATTACTGGTTGGGGCATAGACTTGGATTACCATGATATTGAATGGTTTGCCTTGGAAACGAACAGAGATCATTCTCTTGTTTTTGAGATTGCATCCAAGTACTGCATTTTGGACTCTGTTGTTGACTATGGTGGCTACTGTATTTCTTCTAAGTGATTCTTGCCCACAGTAGTTGATATAATGGTCATCTGAGTTAAATTCACCCATTCCAGTCCATTTTTAGTTCGCTGATTCCTACAATGTCGACGTTCACTCTTGCCATCTCCTGTTTGACCACTTCGAATTTGCCTTGATTCATGGACCTAACATTCCAGGTTCCTATGCGCTATTGCTCTTTACAGCATCAGACCTTGCTTCTATCACCAGTCATATCCACAACTGGGTGTTGTTTTTGCTCTGACTCCGTCTCTTCATTCTTTCTGGAGTTATTTCTCCACTGATCTCCAATAGCATATTGGGCACCCTCTGACCTGGGGAGTTCATCTTTCAGTGTCCTATCTTTTTGCCTTTTCATATTGTTCATGGGGTTCTCAAGGCAAGAATACTGAAGTGGTTTGCCATTTCCTTCTCCAGTGGACCACATTCTGTCAGACCACTCCACCATGACCCGTCCATCTTGAGTGGCCCCACACAGCATGGCTTAGTTTCATTGAGTTAGACACGACTGTGGTCTTGTGATCAGATTGGCTAGTGTTCTGTGATTTTGGTTTCAGTCTGTCTGCCCTCTCTCAGCATCTACCATCTTACTTGGGTTTTTCTTACCTGGGACGTGGAGTATCTCTTCACGGCTGCTCCAGCAAAGCGCAGGGCCTTAAAACGGAGGGAAGACTGACATATGCTACATGTATGAAACGTGGGTTCATTATGCTAAGTGAAGTAGGCCAGTCACCAAAAGACAAATACTATATTAGCCCACTTACATGAAATACTTAGAGTAGTCAAAATCATAGACACAGAAAGTGTGATTGCCATAGGCTTGTGAGAAGAGAGGAATAGGAATTTATTGTTCAATAGGTATGAGTTTCAGTTTTACAAGATGAAAAGAGTAATGTTCATGAATGGTAGTGATGGTAGCCTAACATTGCGGATATATTTAATACCACGTAACTGTACACTTAAAAATGGTTAAGATAGTGAATTTTTTATTATTTACATTTTATCTCCCAAAGAAAAAAAATTGGAAAAAAAATGTGCAGTTCGACACTCTTGGTTAATAGAAGACACTAGGTAGTCTCAGATCTCCTTGCAAACTGAGCTCAGTACAAGTTAAACCTTCCCCCAACTTCTGAGTTCTATTTTGAGTTTTTATACAGTTAACATATTCTTCATTGGATGGCTGTCCTTTTTTTTTTTTCTTTTTTTAAAGTAAATGTCTAAGGAAATTCTTGTTTTATTTATGTATTTATATGGACTCCTTACACAAATAACATTCCTGTCCTCCTAAGGGTTTCTTCTATAAATTGGAATGGCCGAGGAAAAGCACTAACTTTGACTTGATTATACATGTTCAAAAGAGAAACAGGGAGTGAAGAGAAAAGCGTCGGAAAAGTCTTCGACTCTGGGGCTCAGCAGGTACAACAGATGCCGTGGACAAAAGATTCATCCAGGTTGTCGGGTAGTTCTGATGCCGAGGGAAGACTAGGGGAGCCCACCCCACCCCGCCCGAGAGAATTTCTACAGTTACTCTATCATGGTGCTCCAGCTAAAGCATAGGTTTTAAACTACAGAGTTTCAACTTAACATCTAAAATTTTAAACTGTAGCATTTCTGCGACAAATAAGCTCAGAGAGCTCATCTCAGAAGAAAAATTAAAGAACTATTGCTCTGATGAATGAAAAGTCCGGCTGTCGCTCTTGCTCGGCCGACTTCCAGGCTCAGGCAGACACGTACGGGGGCGGCGGCTCCTTTGTGGCGCCGTTCACAGTGGCGTCATCGTACGGGGGTAACAGCACCGTAGTGTCGTTGCTGGTAACATAAACCAGGACATCAGAGGAGTTCCTGCCATTGATATATCGGTAGCAGTTCCAAACACAGCTAATCAGGTAACCCTTAAAAGCCAAGATAATGCTGATAAACAGAAGAATAATGAGGACCAAACAGGTAGGATTCACTGACATGATATCATCTTTGTAAGGAAAATCAGGAGGCAGCTGTCGTATGTATTCCTGGATGGAGTTTGGATAAACAAGGATGGTGACCGCAACCAAGGTGTTCAGGGCAAAATCGAAGATCTGGTAGCAGAAGAATGGGATGATCCAGGCCGCGTGTTGCTTGTACGCTCCATACGTAGCCATGGCACAGATGAGGATCGTGAGAACAGTAATCGCAATGGCAATGCACATGTTGGCATCATCCATGAACTCAAAGTCACCCCCGAGTTCAGAACTTGAAAAGTGGTAATGATCTGGATCAGCCAGGGCGCTCAACAGAATCAGCAGTACCACGGCATTGAGGATCAGGTACCAGACGCCGAGAAGGATGGTGCCGGTGCGGACATGGCAGCACAGGCAGCAGCTGTTGGAGTAGAACCGCGTCCAAGGGGCCACCATCTTCATCGCTCGGGCCGCGGGCACAGTGGCGCGACTCTGCGCCCAAGTTCGCAGGAGCTTCGGCCGTCGGTCCTGCTCCCCGCGCGGCTTTCTCCGGCCCCCCTCTCCCCGGCTACCCTCGCTCCCTCTTCCCGGCCCGCGTCCGCCGCCCACCGGCCCCGGGCCCGGCGCCTCTCCCCGCGAAGAGCTCGCAGCTGGAACCTCAGCCCGGCTGTCCTTTTTAAAAAGAATTTTTATTGAAGTATTGGTTTATGTTGTGTTAACTTCTGGTGTATACGTGGTTCTCCTTTATCTCTATAGTTGGAAGTTTTTCATTTTTGTTTTGTTTTTACCTTTCATGATGATGGAAATGCTTGTAAGAGACTAGAAAGCAGAAGTATTGGTTTATGTTGCTGCAGAACAGATTTGTGTTGAGTAACCAACCGAGCAGATAAATTTGAGCTTTGATGTTATGGGTAATTTTCATTCCAAGAGTGATCTATGTCCAAGATTATATGTTCTTACCAGAAATTAAACTAAGTAGAAAAAAAAATTCTTTTTTTTTTCTTTTCTGGGTTTTTCTTTGTTTCTCTTTTCTTACCAACCTCCCTCCCCTTCTTTCCTCCAATTGTGGAATAAAAATTTTTTATCTGAAGACTTCTAATTTTTTATTCCTGAGCTCCTTATACTAATGCTAATTACTCTTCTTACAAATACTGCTGCTGTGGAATTTTTAGGACACCAGTACATTATTTTTCAATGCCTCAAATTATGATGAAACTGTTGTTAAGCTCCATTCTTATCTCTGGAGAAAGGTTTTGTTTCAACAAGCTATCTCAGAATATCATAATAATTATTAGCAGAAATGAAGCATTGTAGTGGATTTGTAAGATGTTGATAGATTTGTAGGGCCAATGGGAATCCTATTTTCAAGAGCTTAATTGTCCTCATCCACCTGCAGACCAGGTAGCTTTACTGTGTTACCTGTGTGTAGTATACATGTACATGTGTGCTCAGTTGCTCAGTCATGTCTGACTCTTTGCAACCTCATAGACTATAGCTGTCTATTGAATTTTATAGGCAAGAATACTGCAGTGGGTTGCTATTTCCTACTCCAGGGGATCCTCCAGATCCAAGGATGGAACCCATGTCTCTTGTGTCCCCTGCATCAGCAGGTGATTCTTTACCACTGGCGCCACCTGGGAAGCCTACATAAATATTCATAATTATGACTTTCTATTCTTTTCTAATAGTAACATGGCATGTAATTATACTGCTGGATTTGAAGAAAATTCAAAAGTTACAAGTAACTTCATTCAGAAATGCTAATATATTTTTAAAATAACTGGGTAACTTTTCCTAAAATTGTACTTTACCTATGTTAGCTATTGATTCAGGGATAATTCAGCTTTATTTAGAATAAGATCTGTTAATGTCTAAGCTCAATTCACAATCTGGTAACCTGTTATAAATCAGAATATCTGCCAGGAAAGGGTACTATTCAGTTTCTGAAATAAAATATGTGTCTGCTCAAAGATCCCCTGTGAATATCAGAGCACAGTTTGGAGTTCAGATCTCAAATGAACCATAAAATAATCACATGACCTAGGTGAATTACTTAATATCATAAGGCCTCAGTTTTATCATATGTAAAAACCTATCATATGTATGAAGACCTACAAGACCTTTTAGAACTAACACCCAAAAAAGATGTCCCTTCTCATTATAAGAGACTGTAATGTAAAACTGGGAAGCCAAGAAACACCTGGGGTAACAGGCAAATTTGGCCTTGGAGTACAGAATGAAGCAGGGCAAAGGCTAGTAGAGTTTTGCCAAGAGAACGGACTGGTCATAGCAAACACCCTCTTCCAACAACACAAGAGAAGACTCTACACATGAACATCACCAGACGGCCAACACCGAAATCAGATTGATTATATTCTTTGCAGCCAAAGATGGAGAAGCTCTATACAGTCAGCAAAAACAAGACTGGGAGCTGACTGTTTCTCAGATCATGAACTCCTTGTTGCCAAATTCAGACTTAAATTGAAGAAAGTGGGGAAAACCACTAGACCATTCAGGTATGACCTAAATCAAATCCCTTATGACTATACAGTGGAAGTGAGAAATAGATTTAAGGGACTAGATCTGACAGACAGACTGCCTGGTGAACTATGGATGGAGGTTCGTGACATTGTACAGGAGACAGGGATCAAGACCATCCCCAAGAAAAAGAAATGCAAAAAAGCAAAATGGCTGTCCGAGGAGGCCTTACAGATAGATAGATGTGAAAAGAAGAGAAGCGAAAAGCAAAGGAGAAAAGGAAAGATACACCCACTTGAATGCAGAGTTGCAAAGAATAGCAAGGAGAGATAAGAAAGCCTTCCTCATCGATCAATGCAAAGAAATAGAGGTAAACAACAGAAGGGGAAAGACTAGAGATCTCTTCAAGAAAATTAGAGACACCAAAATTAGAGACATCTTTGCATGGAACATTTCATGCAAAGATGGGCTCAGTAAAGGACAGAAATGGTACGGACCTAACAGAAGCAGAAGATATTAAGAAGAGGTGGCAAGAATACACAGAAAAACTGTACAAAAAAGATCTTCACAACCCAGATAATCATGATGGTGTGATCACTCACACTGACCTAGAGCCAGACATCCTGGAATGTGAAGTCAAGTGGGTCTTAGGAAGCATCACTATGAACAAAGCTAGTGGAGGTGATGGAATTCCAGTTGAGCTGTTTCAAATCCTGAAAGATGATGCTGTGAAAGTGCTGCACTCAATATGCCAGCAAATTTGGAAAACTCAGCAGTGGCCACAGGACTGGAAAAGGTCAGTTTTCATTCCAATCCCAAAGAAAGGCAATGCCAAAGAATGGTCAAACTACCGCACAATTGCACTCATCTCACATGCTAGTAAAGTAATGCTCAAAATTCTCCAAGCCAGGCTTCAGCAATACATGAACCGAGAACTTCCAGATGTTCAAGCTGGTTTTAGAAAAGGCAGAGGAACCAGAGATCAAATTATCAACATCCGCTGGATCATTGAAAAAGCAAGAGAGTTCCAGAAAAACATCTATTTCTGCTTTATTGACTACACCAAGGCCTTCAACTGTGTGGATCACAATAAACTGTGGGAAATTCTGAAGGACATGGGAATACCAGACCACCTGACCTGCCTCTTGAGAAACCTGTATGCAGGTCAGGAAGCAACAGTTAGAACTGGACATGGAACAACAGACTGGTTCCAAATAGAAAAAGGAGTACGTCAAGGCTGTATATTGTCACCCTGCTTGTTTAACTTATATGTAGAGTACATCATGAGAAATGCTGGGCTGGATGAAGCACAAGCTGGAATCAAGATTGCTGGGAGAAATATCAATAACCTCAGATATGCAGATGACACCACCCTTATGGCTAAAGTGAAGAACTAAAGAGCCTCTTGATGAAAGTGAAAGAGGAGAGTGAAACAGTTGGCTTAAAGCTCAACACTCAGAAAACTAAGATCTTGGCATCCGGTCCCATCATTTCATGGCAAATAGATGGGGAAACAGTGGAAACAGTGTCAGACTTTATTTTTCTGGGCTCCAAAATCAGTACAGATGGTGATTGCAGCCATGAAATTAAAAGATGCTTACTCCTTGGAGGGAAAGTTATGACCAACCTAGACAGCATATTAAAAAGCAGAGACATTACTTTGCCAACAAAGGTCCGTCTAATTAAGGCTATGGTTTTTCCATTGGTCATGTATGGATGTGAGAGTTGGACTATAAAGAAAGCTGAGTGCCGAAGAATTGCTGCTTTTGAACTGTGATGTTGGAGAAGACTCTTGAGAGTCCCTTGGACTGCAAGGAGATCGAACCAGTCAATCCTAAAGGAAATCAATCCTGAGTAGTCATTGGAAGGACTGATGTCGAAGCTGACACTCTAATACTTTGGCCACCTGATGCGAAGAGTTGACTCATTGGAAAAGACCCTGACACTGGGAAAGACTGAGGGCAGAAGGAGAAGGGGATGACAGAGGGTGAGATGGTTGGATGGCATCACCAAGTCAATGGACATGAGTCTGGGTAGGAGTTGGTGATGGACAGGGAGGCCTGGCATGCTGTGGTCCATGGGGTCACAAAGAGTCGGGCACGACTGAGCAACTGAACTGAACTGAAATTAGAAATACAATTTTTCATCTTAAATTCTCATCTTATGTTGGCTTTGTCCCTCTCCTCTGTTTTAGTGAATCTCTTATGAGCTAATATACCTCAGTCTCTTCATCTGTAAAATGTGAATAGTATAAAATAGTATAAACTCCCTGCTCAATTTCTTTGAGATGTTTTTCTAGGAATATAATCTTACTTGAAGCATTGTGAGCCACTTGTATCAAAGATTATTTTAACTTTGTTGTTATTTTTTAATGGATTAGCAGAATTGCCATTTCAAGTTGTCCTTTATTTTGAGTAGTTGCCAGGGAATACTGTGTGTTTGCATTGTTGAAAGAGTCCTGACTATCAGAACTATTAAGCAGTTCTCCTTTGAATTAGAGCTATCACAGAATACTAAAACATTTGTCTATGTAATTTAAATCTTGGTCTCTCAAGTAGTAAACAGATGGAACAATACTAACAGCAGTAATTAAATTATAAATCCATTTTTAAACAGAGTTGGCCAATATTCAGCATCACAATCCATATTCTGTTATATCAGTTATGTTCATTTTTATTTGGATTATGATTTCAGAAAACCCAAAAATGGAGGGGAAAAAAAAGTAAAACTGTCTATTTCAGATGTCTGTTATTTTTAAAATTATATGCTTAACAGTATTCATTATTTATTGAATGCCTGCTTGAACCAGGCACATTTCGAGGCATTGGGGATTGAGCAATGACCAAGAGAAACAAAATCTCAACACTTGTGGAATTTACATTATAGTGGATTGGAGAGGGTTTATAATCTAAATGTGTATAATATCAAGTAATGCAAGCCCCTTCACCATGACAAGGCTGTGATCCAGGAAGGCAAAGTGGTTGCCTGAGGAGGCTTTACACACAGAAGGCAAGCACAAAGCAAGGGAGAAAGGGAAAGATATACCCAGCTGAATGCAAAGCTCTAGAGAATAGCAAGGAGAGATGAAAAGTGAAAGTTGCTCAGTCGTGTCCGATTCTTTATGACCCCGTGGACTATACAGTTCATGGAATTCTCCAGGCCAGAATACTGGAGTGGGTAGCCATTCCCTTCTCCAGGGGATCTTCCCAACCGAGTCACTGAACCCAAGTCTCCCACACTGCGGGCAAATTCATTACCAGCTGAGCTACCAAGTAAGTCCAAAGAGAGATAAGGCCATTTTAATGAACAATGCAAAGAAATAGAGGAAAACAACAGAATGGGAAAGACTAAAGAGCTCTTCAAAAAAATTGGAGATATCAAGAGAACATTTCATGCAAGGATGGGCATGATAAAGAAAAGAAACAGCAGCAACCTACCAGAAGTAGAAGAGATTAAAAGGTAACAAGAATACATAGAAAAACTATGTAAGAAAGATCACAATAACCTGGATTATCACAATGGTGTGGTCACTCATCTATAGTCAGACATCCTGGAATGTGAAGTCAAGTGGGCCTTAGGAAGCACGACTACAAACAAAGCTAGAAGGGGTGATGGAATTCCAGTTGAGCTATTTCAAATCCTAAAAGATGATGCCGTTAAAGTGCTGCACTCAATATGTCAGCAAATTTGGAAAACTCAGCAGTGGCCACAGGACTGAAAAAAGTCAGTTTTCATTCCAGTCCCAAAGGCAATATCAAAGAATGTTCAAATTATCATACAATTAGGCTCATTTTGCTAGTAAGGTTATGCTAAAAATCTTTCACGCTAGGCTTCAGCAGTAGGTGAACCGGGAACTTCAGATATACAAACCGAATTTAGAAAAGGCAGAAGAACCAGAGATCAAATTGCCAACATTCGTTGGATGATAGAGAAAGCAAGGAAATTCCAGAAAAACATTTTTACCTCTGCTTCATTGATTACGCTAAAGCCTCTGACTGTGTGGATCATGACAAACTGGAAAATTCCTCAAGAGATTGAGAATACCAGACCACCTTACCTGCCTCCTGAGAAATCTGTATGCAGGTCAAGAAGCAACAGTGAGTTTTCTATATAGAGGATCATGTCATCTGCAAACAGTGAGAGTTTTACTTCTTCTTTTCCTATCTGGATTCCTTTTACTTCTTTTTCTGCTCTGATTGCTGTGGCCAGAACTTCCAACACTATGTTGAATAGTAGTGGTGAGAGTGGGCACCCTTGTCTTGTTCCTGATTTCAGGGGAAATGCCTTCAATTTTTCACCATTGAGGGTGATGCTTGCTGTGGGTTTGTCATATATAGCTTTTATTATGTTGAGGTATGTTCCTTCTATTCCTGCTTTTTGGAGAGTTTTAATCATAAATGAGTGTTGAATTTTGTCAAAGGCTTTCTCTGCATCTATTGAGATAATCATATGGTTTTTATCTTTCAATTTGTTAACGTGGTGTATTACATTGATTGATTTGCGGATATTAAAGAATCCTTGCATTCCTGGGATAAAGCCCACTTGGTCATGGTGTATGATTTTTTTAATATGTTGTTGGATTCTGTTTGCTAGAATTTTGTTAAGGATTTTTGCATCTATGTTCATCAGTGATATTGGCCTGTAGTTTTCTTTTTTTGTGGCATCTTTGTCTGGTTTTGGAATTAGGGTGATGGTGGCCTCATAGAATGAGTTTGGAAGCTTACCTTCATCTGCAATTTTCTCGAAGAGTTTGAGGAAGATAGGTGTTAGCTCTTCTCTAAATTTTTGGTAGAATTCAGCTGTGAAGCCATCTGGTCCTGGGCTTTTGTTTGCTGGAAGATTTTTGATGACAGTTTCGATTTCCTTGCTTGTGATGGGTCTGTTAAGATCTTCTATTTCTTCCTGGTTCAGTTTTGGAAAGTTATACTTTTCTAAGAATTTGTCCATTTCATCCAAGTTGTCCATTTTATTGGCATAGAGCTGCTGGTAGTAGTCTCTTATGATCCTTTGTATTTCAGTGTTGTCTGTTGTGATCTCTCCATTTTCATTTCTAATTTTGTTAATTTGGTTTTTCTCTCTTTGTTTCTTAATGAGTCTACCAGAAAATTACTAGAGCTAATCAATGAATATAGTAAAGTTGCAGGATATAAAATTAACACACAGAAATCCCTTGCATTCCTATATACTAACAATGAAAAAACAGAAAGAGAAATTAAGGAAACAATACCATTCACCATTGCAACAAAAAGAATAAAATACTTAGGAGTATATCTACCTAAAGAAACAAAGGACCTATACATAGAAAACTATAAAACACTGATGAAAGAAATCAAAGAGGACACAAACAGATGGAGAAACATACCGTGTTCATGGATTGGAAGAATCAATATTGTCAAAATGGCTATTCTACCCAAAGCAGTCTATAGATTCAATGCAATCCCTATCAAGCTACCAACGGTATTTTTCACAGAACTAGACCAAAGAATTTCACAATTTGTATGGAAATACAAAAAACCTCGAATAGCCAAAATAATCTTGAGAAAGAAGAATGGAACTGGAGGAATCAACCTGCCTGACTTCAGACTCTACTACAAAGCCACAGTCATCAAGACAGTATGGTACTGGCACAAAGACAGAAATATAGATCAATGGAACAGAATAGAAAGCCCAGAGATAAATCCACGAACCTATGGACACCTTATCTTTGACAAAGGAGGCAAGGATATACAATGGAAAAAAGACAACCTCTTTAACAAGTGGTGCTGGGAAAACTGGTCAACCACTTGTAAAAGAATGAAACTAGAACACTTTCTAACACCATACACAAAAATAAACTCAAAATGGATTAAAGATCTAAATGTAAGACCAGAAACTATAAAACTCCTAGAGGAGAACATAGGCAAAACACTCTCCGACATAAATCACAGCAAGATCCTCTATGACCCACCTCCCAGAATATTGGAAATAAAAGCAAAACTAAACAAATGGGACCTAATGAAACTTAAAAGCTTTTGCACTACAAAGGAAACTATAAACAAGGTGAAAAGACAGCCCTCAGATTGGGAGAAAATAATAGCAAATGAAGAAACAGACAAAGGATTAATCTCAAAAATATACAAGCAACTCCTGCAGCTCAATTCCAGAAAAATAAATGACCCAATCAAAAAATGGGCCAAAGAACTAAACAGACATTTCTCCAAAGAAGACATACAGATGGCTAACAAACACATGAAAAGATGCTCAACATCACTCATTATTAGAGAAATGCAAATCAAAACCACAATGAGGTACCATTACACGCCAGTCAGGATGGCTGCTATCCAAAAGTCTACAAGCAATAAATGCTGGAGAGGGTGTGGAGAAAAGGGAACCCTCTTACACTGTTGGTGGGAATGCAAACTAGTACAGCCGCTATGGAAAACAGTGTGGAGATTTCTTAAAAAACTGGAAATAGAACTGCCATATGACCCAGCAATCCCACTTCTGGGCATACACACTGAGGAAACCAGATCTGAAAGAGACACGTGCACCCCAATGTTCATCGCAGCACTGTTTATAATAGCCAGGACATGGAAGCAACCTAGATGCCCATCAGCAGATGAATGGATAAGGAAGCTGTGGTACATATACACCATGGAATATTACTCAGCCATTAAAAAGAATTCATTTGAACCAGTCCTAATGAGATGGATGAAGCTGGAGCCCATTATACAGAGTGAAGTAAGCCAGAAAGATAAAGAACATTACAGCATACTAACACATATATATGGAATTTAGAAAGGTGATAACGATAACCCTATATGCAAAACAGAAAAAGAGACACAGAAATACAGAACAGACTTTTGAACTTTGTGGGAGAATGTGAGGGTGGGATATTTCAAAAGAACAGCATGTATACTATCTGTGGTGAAACAGATCACCAGCCCAGGTGGGATGCATGAGACAAGTGCTCCGGCCTGGCGCACTGGGAAGACCCAGAGGAATCGGGTGGAGCGGGAGGTGGGAGGGGGGATGGGGATTGGGAATACATGTAAATCCATGGCTGATTCATATCAATGTATGACAAAACCCACTGGAAAAAAAAATAATAATAAAAAAAAAAAATAAAGTAAATCATGATATTTAAAAAAAAAAGAAGCAACAGTGAGAACTGGACATGGAACAATGGATTGGTTCCAAATTGGGAAAGCAGTATGTCAAGGCTGCATATTATCACCTTGTTTATTTAGCCTCTATGCAGAGTACATCATGTGAAATGCCAGGCTGGATGAAGCACAAGCTGGAATCAAGATTGTCAAGAGAAATATCCATAACCTCAGATACATACATGACACCACTTTAATTGCAGAAAGTGAAAAGGAACTAAAGAGCCTCCTGATAAAGGTGAAAGAGAAGAGTAAAAAGAACTCAGCACTCAGAAAATGAGTATCATGGCATCCGGGGAAACAGTGGAAGCAGTGACAGATTTTCTTTTGTTGGACTCCAAAATCACTGTGGATGGTGACTGCCGCCATGAAATTAAGACACTTGCTCCTTGGAAGGAAAAGTATGACAAACCTAGACAGTGTATTTAAAGGCAGAGACATCACTTTGCCAACAAAGGTGATGTTTGGAAAGACTGAAGGCAGGAAGAGAAGGGGATGACAGAGGATGAGATGGTTGGATGGCATCACCAACTCGATCAACATGAGTTTGAGCAAGCTACAGGAGTTGGTGATGGACAGGGAAGCCTGGTGTGCTGCAGTCCATGGGGTCACAAAGATTCAGGCATGACTGAGTGACTGAACTGACATCTGTCAAAACTCATCTGGCTGTACACTTTAAAAGGGGTGCATTTTACTGTATGTAAATTATACCTCAATAAATCTGACTTTTCAAACAACATATAAAATTAATCAAGAATGGCAAAAACCACTACAATATTGTAAAGTAATTAGCCTCCAACTAATAAAAATAAATGAAAAAAAATTAATCAAGAATAAATGCATTGCCACTGGTTTTTTGGGGTAATAAATGTTACAAAAATACCAAGGAAACTAATGAAATAGGTCAAATAAGTAAAAAGAGTTTATTTTGGAAAAATTCTGAGATTTTGAGTCTCATAGACTTCAATTTGAATACTGGAAAAATAGGTAATGTTGGACAAGTTAGGTAAGCTTTCCAAATCTCAATTTTCTCATCTGTAAAGCTGAAATAATATCTTCTATTCTATAAAGTAGTTGTAAGATTAATCTAACAATTTGGTTCCCACCACAGAGTAGGCAAACAAAATGTCTATGTGTGAAGTGGTGCCTCTTTTTTAAAGTCAATAAAAAGTAACTTTCATCTCTCTATATCAGTCATTCAGTCAACACATATGAGTTAAATATCTATTATATGCTATATTAACATTTTCCCAAATAAGCAATCTCAAAACTGAGAAGCACATAAGTCCCTTGAAAAGAACACATTTTTCTAAGCTTCTGCAATTTTGATTATCTCAGAAAAGTTGATAAGAACAGCAATCAAGAAAAAAACACAATCTGCTTCTCCACAAAATGATACACTGGTAAGGAGCATAAATTTTATCAGCAATAAATGTGAATTAAATAAGATTTAAGCTAAGATTTCCAATATGTACAATTTTCTAAACAAATAGGAAGGTTACCAAATTAAATTAATTTCAACACTGTAGGAACTTTCATTTAACTCATACTTAAGACCTTTCTGCATGCTAAGCAAAGGGTATAGATATTTCATGGGTTTGAAGTTTGAGATGAATGTAAATTACACAGAAATTCCATTTACCTAAATAAATAAGGTGACTGAAGTAGAAATAAAATGTATCCCAAAAAAAAAAAAATAAAAAAAAAAAATAAAAAAAAAAATGTATCCCAAAAGAGTATTTCTTAATGTATAGAAATACATTTCTGTATATTTTCTAAGGGTTGAAATGAAGTTTTCAGTAACATTTAAATAAACAGTCTCAGCACTGGAATTATTTACTTGAAACTTGAATTACAAACATTTGGCAAACATATATCTTGTTTTTCTTCCCAAATCACAATCTTGCCCTGCACATATGTATGTATCATGTATATTTCATATATATATATATGTATATACACACACACACATATACACACATACTTTGTCCCTGCAACAAGCCCCATCATACACACGTTTTTAAAAAAACCGCTCATTCAAAACAGAATTTAAAGCATTATTCCACAATTTATAAACTTCAGGTTTCAAAAATGCAGCAAATATTGACTAGAGAATAAGAAATTAAGATGATATACAAATTTTCTCTTTTCTCTAAAGCCAAAAACAAAGCAGCTATGGCCTCCAAATGATCCAACAGGAATCTGTATTATAAAATGAGCTCTTCTCTATGACGCACATTTGTAATAATAATAGACCTCATTCTTTTTTGCTAGTGCTAAAACTCTGTCTCTAGGAAGCAGAGTGAATTTAAAAGAAGCTTAATATTACACACTAAATTTGAAGACACGGCACCAATGTTTTCCACCTCTTTAAAATTGCCTGGTGACCCAGAGGGATCGGGTAGAGAGGGAGGTGGGAGGGGGGATCGGGATGGGGAATACATGTAAATCCATGGCTGATTCATGTCAATGTATGACAAAACCCACTGAAATGTTGTGAAGTAATTAGCCTCCAACTAATAAAAAACAAAAACAAAAAAAAGAAACAAACAACAACCAAAAAAACCCACTACAATATTGTAAAGTAATTAGCCTCCAGCTAATAAAAATAAATGAAAAAAAAAATTGCCTGGTAAAGGGGAAGGGGACTCAAGCAAATTACTGATGGCTATTTCTTGACTGGAAACTAAAATCTAGCACTTTCTTGGTATAAATTTACAGCTTGAATGTGAAAATCAAACAAAGAGACTTTATTTATAAGCTAAAAATAAATATAAAGTCCATGAAACTTTCATTTCTCATTCTGTACTTTATCACAAGATGTAACTAAAGAGGTCATAGGAATTTGTTCATTCCAAGATTTTGAGGGTCATAATGAGTTTTTTTGTTTTTTAACATGTTTTTCATGTATTTTAGAAACTAAAACTCCTAGAGGATATAGAGCACCCTAAAGTTAAATATGCCCAACTTGAACATTTTTCTTTAAGTAACTCCTTAAGATCACTCAACAAATTCTAAGTCAGTATACCTTCCTTCAGCCTTAGAAGGAAAATTACCCTAAAATACCTAAGTATGGTATTCTACAATCTTTAATAATGCCAAATTAATGATTTCTTTACACTAGGAAATTGTTACTCATTTGTATATTCTCTGCCTCATTCCTTACTTCTGCTGCTGCTAAGTCACTTCAGTCGAGTCCGACTCTGTGTGATCCCATAGATGGCAGCCCACCAGGCTCCCCCATCCCTGGGATTCTCCAGACAAGAACACTGGAGTGGGTTGCCATTTCCTTCTCCAATGTGTGAAAATGAAAAGTGAAAGTGAAGTCGCTCAGTCATGTCCGACTCTTAGTGACCCCATGGACCGCAGCCCACCAGGCTCCTCCATCCATGGGGTTTTCCAGGCAAGAGTACTGGAATGGGCTGCCATTGCCTTACTTCTGCTACTCCTCCCCAAATAGTATTAATACATCCTCCACTCAAACAGAAACTCTCTCAAACAGTCTATGATTTTAGACTAAAGTGTGTAACTCTCTCAGGATGAATTTCTTATACGCCCTCACTGTTGCATTTATATCAGAAAATAACTCCTTAAGGAGAGAAACCATATGTGAATGGATTTTTTCCCCTTCCAGAGTGCCTAGTACAATATTGCCACTTTTTTTTTCTTTCCATATAACAGTCTAACTATTCTTGGAATACACTTGAATAAATTTCTATGAACATAATTCCCACCTCAAATTCTACTTTGCTAGCCTAAACATGGAGTTATTTTTTTTCCCTGTGAGAAGTAGCTAGTTTGGGAAGTGTAAAGGATCCCAAACTCTGCAACAATGAAAAACATTTAGACAGCAATGATTCCATTTTTTTAAAAAAAAGTATCTGACATCTTTAAGACAACTGGCAGAATTAAATGATCAGAAATTTCTGTTTTCACTACAAATAAACCTAGGAGGAAGGAAAATGGGCATGTGAGTGTACACATATACACACGCACGCATATACACAGAGGATTCATGTAGTTACACAAACCCCATTATACCAAGTGACAAGTCAAGATTTGTTTTCCTGGGAAAACATAACACAATATTATGTATTTCATTCAAGGTGCTGTTGCCTAGAAGTATCACACTGGTTATTCAGGCTATAATATTACATCTGGATTAGTCTGTAGCTGCTAACGACTATATTCAGCCATATTCTATCTGACTGGTACTAGTGTCTTGACCAGTAAACATACTGGGCTTCCCTGGTGGCTCAGAGAGTAAAGAATCTGCCTGCAGTGTAGGAGACCCAGGTTCATCCCTGGGTTGGGAAGATCCCCTGGAGAAGGAAATGGCAACCACTCCAGTATTCTTGCCTGGAGAGTTCCATGGACAGAGGAGCTTGATGGGCTACAGTCCATGGGATCACAGAGTTGGACACAACTGAGCAACTAATACTTTCACTTTCATCAACATACTATCTGCATAGAGTTTTCCTCTAGCTTAAATAATTAGAAATATGTTATTTTACAGCAAATAAAACTCTGATCACTCAGACAATAACTTGTTTTACTCCATCCAAAGATTTATATGAAAAAATGAAACACATATATATCCTAAATAGGTAACGCTAACAAGCATATATAAAGAAACATATCAAAAAGGGTATTGAATCCTGTCAAATGCTGTTCTCTGCATCTATGAAATAATCATATGATTTTTGTCCTCTATTTTGTTAATGTGTCATTTAGGCCAGTATTTCCTTATTGATGTTCTGTCTGGATGATTTATCTATTGATGTAAGTGGGGTGTTAAAAGTCCCCTACTAATGTGCTACTGTCAATTTCTCCCTTTGAGTCTGTTAATAATTGCTTTACATAATTTGGTGCTCTTATGTTAGATGTCTTCTTGATGGATTGTTCTCTTTA
This sequence comes from Cervus elaphus, assembly GCF_910594005.1. Lineage (NCBI taxonomy): Eukaryota > Metazoa > Chordata > Mammalia > Artiodactyla > Cervidae > Cervus > Cervus elaphus. The sequence continues at coordinate 84,030,492 of NC_057826.1, forward strand.
TCATTATATTATGCTCATCTTTGTCTCCTGTTACCTTTTAGGGCCTGAAGTCTATTGTGTCTGATATGACCATGCCTATGTTCACTTTCTTTTACCTGCCATTTAGAGTAATATCTTCCATCCCTGTGAACCTATGTTTGTATTTAGAGCTGAGATGAGTCTCCTAGAGGCAGCATATAGTTGGACCTTGTTTTTGAATGCATTCAGCCAATCTATGTCTTTGATTGGACTCTCAAGAGTTCCCCAACACCACAGTTCAAAAGCATCAATTCTTTGGTGCTCAGTCTTCTTTATGGTCCAATTCTCACATCTGTACATGACTACTGGTAAAACCATAGCCTTGACTAGCCAGACTTTGTTGGCAAAGTGATGTCTCTGCTTTTTAATACACTGTCTAGGTTTGTCATAGCTTCTCTTCCAAAGAGCAAGTGTCTTTTAATTTCATGGCTTCGGTCACAACTGCAGTGATTTTGGAGCCCAAGAAAATCTGTCACTGTTTCCATCGATTTGCCATGAAGTGATGGGACTGGTTGCCATTATGTTTGTTTTTTGAATGTTGAGTTTTAAGCCAGCTTTTTCACTCCTCTTTCACCTTCATCAAGAGGCTCTTTATTTATAGCTATCTTGATGCTTTTGAACTGTGGTGTTGGAGAAGACTCTTGAGAGTCCCTTGGACTACAAGGAGATCCAACCAGTCCATCCTAAAGGAGATCAGTCCTGGGTGTTCATTGGAAGGACTGATGTTGAAGCTGAAACTCCAATACTTTGGCCACCTCATGCGAAGAGATGACTCACTGGAAAAGACCCTGATGCTTGGAGGGATTGGGGGCAGGAGGAGAAGGGGACGACAGAGGATGAGATGGCTGGATGGCATCACCGACTTGATGGGCATGAGTTTGAGTAAACTCCGGTAGTTGGTGATGGACAGGGAGGCCTGGTGTGCTGCGATTCATGGGGTCGCAAAGAGTCAGACACGACTGAGCAACTGAACTGAACTGAACTGATGTGATTTAAGTTCCTGACCTCTTAAAATCAAATGCATCTAGACAACTCTGCATTTTTACTCCCCTCCCCCTACAATTATATAGATACATTTACTACTTTTGTCTTTTAATGTTCCTACTAGCTTTCTATGTGGTTGATTTACTATCTTCGCCATGTATTTGCCTTTACTGATGAGCTTTTTCCTTTCAACTTTCTAGTTGTGGCCTTTTCTTTTTTTGCTTAGAGAAACCTCTTTAATAGTTCTTGTGAAGCTGGTCTGGCTGTGCTAGGCTCCTTTAGTTTTTGCTTTGTCTGTAAAACTTCTGAGTTCTTTGTCAAATCTGAATGCAAGTCTTTCTGGGTAGAGTATTCTTGACCGTAGGGTTTTTTCCTTTCATCACTTCAAATACATCGTGTCACTCCTGGTCTGCAGAGTTTCTGCAGAAAAATCAGCTGATAGCCTTATAGGAGTTCCCTTGTATGTAACTTGCTTTTTCATTGCTGCTTTCAATACTCTCTTTAATTTTTAATCATTTAAATTATGTCTTGGCATGATCCTCTTTGGATCAATTCTGTGCTTCCTAGATCTGGATGTCTGTTTCTTTCCCAGGTTAGAGAAATTTTCAGTTCAGTTCAGTTCAGTTCAGTTGCTCTGTCGTGTCTGACTCTGCAACCCCATGAACTGCAGCATGCCAGGCCTCCCTGTCCATCACCAACTCCTGGAGTCCACCCAAACCCAGGTCTATAGAGTTGGTGATGGCATCCAACCATCTCATCCTCTGTTATCCCCTTATCCTCCTGCCCTCAATCTTTCCCAGCATCAGGATCTTTTCAAATGAGTCATCTCTTCGCATGAGGTGGCCAAAGTATTGGAGTTTCAGCTTCAACATCAGTCCTTCCAATGAACACCCAGGACTAATCTCCTTTAGGATGGACTGGTTGGATCTCCTTGCAGTTGTTATGTCTTTAAATATGTTCTTTGGCCCTTTCCCTGGGAGGCATTCCCATACTGGTACCTATAGGCTGGTGAGCAGGGATAGGGCTAGGTCCTGGGCCTAATAAGCTAGAGAGAGGATCCTAAATGGTGATCACTAGCATACCTGTGTCCCTGTGGTAGAACAAGCTTCCAAAAATGGCAGTCACCAGTGTCTGTGTCCCCACGGTGAGCTCCAGCTGCCTCCAGCCTCTGTGGGAAGCACTCTTAAGATCAGCATGCAGGTCTGACTCATGTTTCTTTCAAATTATTTCTGCCCTGGGTCTGGGAGAGTGTGAAATTTTTGCATACAGGCTTCAGGAGTGGAGTCTCTATTTTCCACAGCCCTCTAGGTCTCCTGAAAGTAAGCCCCACTGGCCTTCAAAGTCAAATGTTTTGTGGGTTTATCTTCCTGGCCTAGGACCGTAGGCCTGGGGAGTCCAACATGGGGCTCAGATCACTCTTTCCTTGGGGAGAACTTCTTCAATTGCAATTATTCTATTTCTCAGTCACCCAACTGGGAGTATGAGTTTTAACTGTACTGCAATTTCACACTTCCTGTCTGTCTCACTGTAGTTTCTTCTCACCTTTAGTTGTAGAAGATTTTTTTCTAGCAGATTTCAGTCTTTCTTTATCAGTAGTTGCTCTGTAAATAGTTGCAGTTTTGATGTGCAGTGAGAGGAGGTGAGTTTGGGGTCTTCTTACTCTGCCATTTTGCTTGGTGCTATGCAGTTTTCTTTCCATTGGTGTATATACAGTGTATATTTTCTCATCTGTTTACTTTTAACATGTATTTTTATATTCAAACTGGGTTTCTTGTAGGCAGTATGTAATTGAGTCTTCTTTGTTTTATTTTATTTTATTTTTTTTTTTGTTTTTGTTTTTTTTCTTCTTTGTTTTAAATATAATTATATTATCACTTTTAATTGGAATGTTCAGACCATTTACATTTAACATGATTATATGGTTGGATTTAAATCTCTATCTTGATATTTTTTATTTGTCTAACCTTTTCTTTCTTCTCTTTTTCTTTTTGACCTGCCATTTTCTGAGCACTTTTTTTTATGATTCTATTTCCTCTACCACTGACTTATCAGCTGTACCTCTTTTTTCTTCTACTTATGTTGAAAATACCACAATATATTATTCTTCTTGATTTAAACAATTATCTTCAGGAAAAAAATTCTTAAATGAGGGAGAAAGGCTTTTATATCCACCTACATGTTTACTTTTCATAGTGCTGCTCATTTCTTTTCAAAGTTGTAAATTTCCATCTGATACCATTTTCTTTCTACCTAAAGAACTATTTTTAACATTTCTGACATTGCAGGTATGTTTGTTTACCCCCAAAAGTCTTTATTTTGCCTTCATTTTCAGATTTTTTTGCCAGGGACAGATTTCCAGATTGAGTGGGGCAGTTTTTTGTTTGTCTTTAAAATTTTTAATTCCAGTACTTTAAGATGCCACTTCTGGCATGTTTAGTTTCTGACAAGCAGTCTGCAATAAGTTTTATATATTTGCTTGTCTGTCATTTAAGATGATTCCCATCCCCTACCCCACCGTTGCTGTTTTTCAGAATATTTTCAAGATTTTTGTCATTGGTTTCAGCAATTTTTGTGCCCGGTTCTTCTGTTTAGAGATTTGTAAACTCTTGCAGTCATTAGCTTTACAGTGTTTTTAATCAAACTTGGTAAATGTTTGTCTATTATTTCTTGAAATAGTCTTTCTGTCTCCCCATCTCCTTCTGAAACTTGTTATACTTATGTTAAACTGCTTGATATTGCCCCATAGCTAGCTTACTTACTTTCTCTCCCAAGCTCTTTTTTGCTCTTGGTGTTTCATTTTAGATAATTGCTACTGCTATGTTTTCAGATTTTAACTAATTCTTTTCTCCTGCAATCTGCTGTATTTTTCATTTCAGATATTGTGTTTTTCATCTCTACAAGTTCTATTTGGGTTTTTCTTTTTAAAAATAACTTCCATGTCTCTTCTTGGCATGTTCATGTTTCCCTCTACCTTCCTGAACATATGGAGTATACTTACAATTGCTGCTTTAACATCCTCGTCTGCTAATTCAATCATATGTATCATTTCTTTCTCTCCTCTTATTGGTTGATTTTGTCCCAGTTATGGGTCATACTTTCCTGCTTCTTTGCATGTCTGGTAATTTTTTTTAGGACACAAGACATTATTTTACATTGTTTGCTACTGGATTTTTATTTCAGATTTGTTTTGGATATATTTATTTTTTGCTTCACTGTATGGATATGTAGCATATTTTTAAAAAGCAAAAAATGGTCTTCATAACCTGAATCAATGAACAAATGAATCTGTGCAATTTATTTAATTATTTATTCACCCTCAACAACTTTTTTTAAATTTTTTGGGTGCACACTGTGGCATGTGGGACCTTGGTTCCCTGAACTGGGATTGAACCTGTGTCCCCTTCACTGGGTGCCCCCTTCATTGGAAGGCAGAATCTTAACCACCAGACTGCCAGGGAAGTGACTATCCTCAATACATTTTTAAGTACTGTTAACTATAAGTATTGTTAACTATAAGCTCAATGTGGTACAGGTGATCTCTAGAACTTTTTCATCTTTCATAATGAAATTTATACTCATTTAACAACAACTCCCCATTTCCTCTTCCCTCCTGTCCCTGGCAATCACTATTCTACTTTCTGCTTCTATAAGTTTGACTACTTTAGATATCACATATAAGTAGAATCATGCAGTATTTGTCTTTCTGTGAATTATTCATTTCACTTAGCATAACATACTCAAGGTTCACTCATGTTGTTGCATGACGGAATTCCACCACTTGAAGGCTGAATAATATCCCACTGTATATATACATGGAGAAGGCAATGGCATCCCACTCCAGTACTCTTGCCTGGAAAATCCCATGGACGTAGTCACACTGAAAATGAAGGACTTAATTTTCCCCACAAGTTTCAGTGTTTTTAGTAATCAATTCTATGCATTTTATATAAATAGAAATATATATATATTACACATAAAAAGGAATAGCCTAAGATTAATTTAAAAGATTATTTACAGATGGCAAATTTATGGAGTCACTATTTAAGTAAACTTGCTGCCCTCCACAGCCTTCTAATTTTATTTATCTGGTCCAGCAGTTTACTGGTATCTGCTCGCTTGTTGGAGAAGAATCAGTGCTGGCAGCGCATGTTTAAGAAACACCAAGGGCAAAAGATTGATGTTTGTACCAGGTACAAAACTGGCACAGTTTTTTTTTGTTCAGGGCTGTGTTTACTACCCTGAAATGTCATATTTTCTGTATTTCAGTTCCAAGACTGTGATGTCTTGTTAAATTGACAGTAAAGGATAAACTTCAGTGTTTTCATAATATAACAGTCCTTTTTGATAAAGGCGTACCCGAGTTAAATACACTGCTCTTAGCTGATTCTAATCATGGACTTTTTAAAAAGAAAAAAAAAAAAATTCCAAGATCCTGCTAAAGTCTAAATTTAGCATATTGACAAAAGAATATGGATTTGTACCCTCTTTAAAACCTTTTTTTTTTAAACCAGTTTTCTTTTGTGTTAATGCTCTCTTAAATAAAACACTGCATGAATTCCAAGTTGCATATTTGCATACTATTTTAATTTACAAATTGTTTTTTAATCAAATATCCTGGTATTTTGTTTCTTTTTCCTTCAGGGTGTTTAAGTATGTTACTGTAGTAGCAAAACTTTTTCATTTAAAAAATCTCTACTACTAATTCTAAAGTTGGTTTGTGTTAAGTAAAAGTTAAATCATACACTGCAAGGTGTAGGAAGATTTGTTTTAAAGAACCCAATGATATAGGTTTGATTACTAAGTTTGAGCTATTAACTGTTTAACAATTTTAGACTTGTGGCTTTCTTTCTTTGGTTTGTTTGTTTTTGCTTTTACTTCTATGCTACACTAGTTTGCCATGTAGCAATTGCACTGTGCAATATTACAATAAGGACTGGGAAAATTTTTATGGATGTAATGTCTATTACGGTTTGCGATAGTATTTCTCTCTAGTTCTCAGTGATTTAAATGTGACCAAGCCTTCTGTACTTTGTCACAAAAAGCGGGTTTTCCAGGTGACTATTTTGGTGAGTGTCAAAATAAGAATTTATGGTGTATTACTGTCAATTCACTTTGAATTAAAATATATATATTGCAGCAAAAAAAAAAAAAAAAGAGAAAATCCCATGGACGGAGAAGCCTGGTAGGCTGCAGTCCATGGGGTCGCTAAGAGTCGGAAACGACTGAGCAACTTCACTTTCATTTTTCACTTTCATGCAGTGGAGAAGGAAATGGCAACCCACTCCAGTATTCTTGCCTGGAGAATCCCAGGGACGGGAGAGCCTGGTGGGCTGCCGTCTATGGGGTCGCACAGAGTCGGACACGACTGAAGTGACTTAGCAGTGGCAGTAGCAGTATATATACATATATACCACCATTCTTTATTCATTCATCTACTGATGGACATTTGGGTTGCTTTCACCTCTTGGTTATTGAATAATGCTTCAATTAACATATAAGTGCAAATAACTCTTCAAGATCCTGATTTCAATGATTTTGGATAAATACCTAGAAATGGGATTGCTGCATCTCATGGTATGGATTTTTTTTCTTTTCTTTTGTTTTTTTTTTGCATTTAGTGTTTTTGAGTTTTGTCCTGTCTGTAGTTAAATAACTTGGAAATGGTTTGATCATTTCAAGGCTTAGTTTTAATCTTTGTTAAGTGGGGCCAGAATAGATTCTAGTCTAGGGCAATACCCTTAAGACTTTACCCAATGCCTGTCTATCAGGAAGTCTTTCCACTCTGACGATAGCCCTCCATGCAACTCTGTCCATGGGATTCTCCAAGCAAGAATACTGGAGTGAGTTGCCATTTCCTTCTCCAGGGATCTTCCTGACCCAGGAATCAAACTGGGTCTCCTGTACTGGGCTTCTCTGATAGCTCAGTTGGTAAAGAATCCACCTGCAATGTGGGAGACCTGGGTTAGATCCCTGGACTGGGAAGATCCCCTGGAGGAGGAAAAGGCCTCCCACTCCAGTATTCTGGCCTGGAGAATTCCATGGACTGTATAATCCATGGGGTTGCAAAGCATGGGACATGACTGACTTTTACTTTCACTTTCTTTACAAACTGAGCGACAAGGGAAACCCCTTAACACCAATACGTTTCATTTAATTACTATGCCATTGTCTTGCTGCCACTTAAAAAGCCTCACTTCACTTGTAGCTGACTTCACAGGGGCAAATGTTGATTACAACAGGGGCAAGCATTAATTACAAAACCACCTCATGAAATATTGTTCTTCTATAGAGTACATTCTAACTCAAGCATGACTGAAAAGGATAATCTTCCACGTAAATATAAATTCTTTCATCTCTTCTTGTGCCATAAAGATGTAAACTTTGGCTATCACTCCAATATATTTTTATTTTTTAAAATATTAAACTTTTATGACCACTACAATATAAAAAAAATAAAATATTAAACTTTTAAAGTAAACTTTTAATCACAATATAGTACACATAGTGTACAGCTTGATTAATTATCATAAAGTGAATGTAACCATACCCAGGCCAAGATATATACTACTGCTGCTGCTAAGTCACTTCAGTCATGTCCGATTCTGTGTGACCCCATAGACGGCAGCCCACCAGGCTCTCCCGTCCCTGGGATTCTCCAGGTAAGAACACTGGAGTGGGTTGCCATTTCCTTCTCCAATGCATGAAAGGAAAAGTGAAAGTGAAGTCACTCAGTTGTGTCCTACTCTTAGTGACCACGTGGACTGCAGCCTACCAGGCTCCTCCATCCATGGGATTTTCCCGGCAAGAGTATGAGTGGGGTGCCACTGCCTTCTCCAGATATATACTACAAGAACACAAATTTGGTTTAACACTCAGAACTCAAAATAGCAGGGGCGGGGGGAGGGGAAAGAAAAACCATATCGCCTCAACAGATTTTATCAAATAGTATTTAGTAAGATTTACCCAGTCATGATTTTATTAAATGCTTACAGCAAACTAGAACAGAGCTTCCTTAACCGGCTACACAGAAGATCATCTTGTACTATTTCCTTGTCAAAACCCTTCTCCCCAAAGTAACAACTCTCCTGTCTTCTAACACAATAAATTGTTGTGGTTTTTTTCTATTTTTAAACTTGATATAGCTGGAATGATATAAAATGTATACTCTTTTGTGGCCGACTTTTCCCCTTGAACATTATGTTTCTAAGATTCATCCACATAGTTGTGTACTGCAATATTTCATTTCTTCTTGTTGTACAGTATTCCATTTTATAAATACACCACTATTTGGTTATCCAGTTTGTTGTTGAACATTTAGATTGTTTACAGTTTTTGGCTAGGTGAATATTGCTCTATGAGCATTGTTACACATGTGTTTTCAGTTCAGTTCACTCACTTAGTTGTGTTTGACTCTGCGACCCCATGGACTGCAGCATGCCAGGCTTCCCTGTCCATCACCAACTCCCAGAGCTTGCTCAAACTCATGTCCATCAAGTCAGTGATGTCATCCAACCATCTCATCCTCTGTTGTCCCCTTCTCCTCCTGCCTTCTAGCATTTCTGGTGAGTATATAATTAAGAGTAAAATTGTAAGGTCATGTGATATGAGTATGAGTAAGTTAAGCTTTAGTAAGAAAAAATGTTTAAAGGTAGTAACCAGAGTGCTTAAAGCAATTTATATTCCCATGAAGTGTAGAAAGTATGTTGCAGATACAAGGTAATCTCACAAACAACTGGTATTCTCAGTCTTTTAATAAGGTATGTGTAATACAAATTGCAAATGCCCCTTTCCACTCTGTGGTTTGCCTTTTCATTCTTAATGGTGTCTTTTAATGAACAGGTTTTCTTAATTTTAATGTAGTACAATGTATCATTTTGTCTTTTTATTGTTAATGCCACATGTATTCAATTTAAGAATCTTTGCCTCTTCCAGGGTCACAAAGATAATGTTTTCTTTCAGAAGCTTTATTGTTTTACTTTTCATATCTATAATTTATCTTTTGATTTCTTTATATGATTTGAAGTCAAGATTCATCTTCTTTTCCCCTACATGGGTATTGATCTAATTGACCTAGTACAATTTATTGAAAAGAATGTTCCTTCCTCTCTGCACTGCAATGTTATCTTTGATATAAATCAAGGGTCAATATATATGTGTGCATCTGTTGGCTCCATTTTGTTTCATTTGCTTATTTGTCTTCTCTTGTGTCAGAATCCTGTTGTCTTTACTACTGTTGCTTTATAATAAGTCTTGATATCCTATAGTAAAAATCCTCTAGTTTTGTTATTCAAGACTATCTTAGCTATTCTTGGTCCTTTGCATTTTTATAATTTGAGAATCAGCTTGTCGATTTCAAAACCTAACAAACAAATCTCCAGGGATATTGCGTGAGACTACCCTGAATCTATGTGAGAAGAACTGAAACCACACACCACTGACTCCTTTAATCCATAACTGATATCTTTTATTTTTTATCTTAATTGTTCCTAATAATGCCTTAAATTTTTTAGTGAAGAGGTCTTTTTTTGATTAATTTTGTATATTTGATGTTTTTGATATACTAACATGGCATTATTTTAAAAGTTTTACTTTTTGTTTGTTGCTAGTATATGTGCCTAAGATTGATTTTGTTTACCAACAGTGTATCTGGCAACCTTGCAATATTAAAATTAACTTTTTAATTCTATCAGTTTATAGATTCTTTCAAACCTTCTCTGTAACAATCAGGTCGTCTATAAATAAATGCAGTTTAATTTCTCTCTTTCTAATCATTATGCATCCTTACTTACTGCACATCTAAGCCAACCCTGTCAATAGAACTTTCTGTGATAACGGAAGTGTTCTATATTTGTGGTGTATAGTAGCCACTAGTCACATGTGCCTTTCGAGTACCTGCCATGTGGCCAGTGTGACTGATAATCTATAATTTTAACTAATTAGAATTTAAATTGCCAAATATGGTACTGGACAGCTCAGATCTAGGATCTTCAATATAATGGTGATACAAAACGTTATAGCAGAGATCTTGTTTTAATCCTGATCGAAAGATAAATAAATGCCTCCAGTATTTTGCCACTATATGGGATACTTGCTTTAGATTTGCAGGGGAAGCAACTAACACACCCTATCAGATTAAAGAAGGAAGAGTTTGCTACAAGCATTTAAAAAAATCATAAGTAGGTAAATTTTATCAAATACTATTTGATACACCAATTGAGATGATGTAATTCTATCTCTTTTTCTGTTCATTTTAGTCATTTACATGCACTGAGTTCTGAATGTTATAACAAACTTATGCTGCTACAGTAAATTCAACTTGGTCATGACATCTATTTCTTTATTGATCTATCTAGATTTGATTTGCTAATACTTTTAGAATGTGTTCACCCATGTTCACAAGAGCAATGAATTTGAAAGTCTCCTTTCTTATGATATCTTTATCAGGGTTTGGTATTAAGGTTATGCAAGCCTCAGAAAACAGACTGGGAAATATTTTCTTTTATTCTCTGAAAGCATTTTAGTAATATTGATGTTATTTCTTCTGAAAATTCCTTGGAAGAATTTATTTGTGACACCACCCGGGCCTAAAGATTTCTTTGTGGAAAAGTTTCAAATTACAGACTCAATTTCACTAATAAATATGGAACTACCCAAGTTATTAATTTCCTATAAATTTTTGCAAACTTTTTTCCTAGGAATTTGTCCATTTCATCTAAATTTTTAACTCCTTTGGCATAAAGTTATTTTTAAAATCCTCTTGAAAGTGAAAGTGAAGTCGCTCAGTCATGTCCGACTCTTTGCGACCCCATGGACTGTAACCTACCAGGCTCCTCCATCCTTGGGATTTTCCAGGCAAGAATACTGGAGTGGGTTGCCATTGCCTTCTCCAGGAGATCTTCCCAAGCCAGGGATTGAACCCAGGTCTCCCACATTGTAGGCAGACGCTTTACCCTCTGAGCCACCAAGCTTACCTCATCTTAAATGAGTAAAAATGCTCATTTAAAAGGTGACTGAGGGACTTCCCCAGTGGTACAGTGGATAAGAATTTGCCTACCACTGTAGAGGACACAGGTTGGCTCCTTGGTCCTGGAAGATCCCACATGCCTTGGAGCAGCTAACCCTGTGCACCACAAATTCTGAGCCTGCATGCCACACTACTAAGCCTGCACGCTACTGCTAAAGACTGTGCACCTAGAGCCTGTGCTCCCCCACAGTGAGAAGCCCGGGCACCGTGCCAAGGAGGAGTTCCGACTCACCACAACTAGAGAAAGCCCGTGTGCAGCGAGGAAGACCTAGAACAACCCAAATAAATACATAAATACTTTAAAAAAAATTTTTAAAGGTGATGGATTGGCTATATTATTGTTGCAGATTTTCCTATCTTCTGCATCTGTATGATTGAGACAGACAAGGCTTATACAGACCAGGAGTTTATGAGATACTTACAAAAATACTCTATTTGCAATGTCTACCTTAATATAGTGCTCAGAATTCCATCTATCATGACACTTCCAACAACAGCAGTGTTTGGAACTTTGCGAAAATCTTATTTATTACTCACAGAACTCTTCTAAAATGTCAATAGTTTGGAACAAAAATGATATTGTGTCAAAGACCTATTCTTATCCAACTCATCTAAAGATAAGCACTTTAGTGATAGAAAATGCCATGATCACAAGATAGTCTAATTACTATATCTGTGTGTGTGTGTGCACGCACGTGTGCACATTACATCACTTCAGTTGTGTCCGACTCTTTGTAACCCTGTGGACCATAGCCCGCCAGGCCCCTCTGTCCATGGAATTCTCCAGGCAAGAATACTGGAGTGGGTTGCCATGCCCTTCTCCACAGGATCTTCCCAGTCCAAGGATGGAACCCACATCTCTTATGTCTCCTGCATTGGCAGGCGGGTTCTTTACCACTAGTGCTAACTGGGAAGCCCAATTACTATATCTAATAACAAAGAATTGAAATAAATGTCTGTAAGTATGTAAACTCCACATGTGTAAGACCAAGAAGCTGTATGGCACAGTAAAGAATGCAGGCTTTTAACTGTTGCTTCTGGGTTTGAATCTTGGCTCAATCACTTATTAACTCTGTGTCTCTAAGAAAGTTTTTAACTTGCTTATATCTGTTTCCTCATATACCATATGGGTTTAAAGAATAACTTGTTCATAGAGTAGGATTAAATGAGTTAATGTATATAGTGTTTAAATCAATGCCAGGCACATAGAAAATAATCACATTAAATTTTTAAAAAGTGAGACAGTCTTTAATAATTAAATCAAAGCTCAAAATTTAAAATTTGTACATGGTTCACAGGAAGCTATACACACTTTCAACCTAATTCTATCTAAGTTTGAAAACCTTCACTACTTCACGAAATAATATTATGCTTTATATGATGACCCAATCAATAAGTATTTATTGAATACTTATTAGGCACTGGGATGTAAAAACAAGAGACATAACAACTGCCCCTTAAAACCTTATAATCAATATTAACAAACAAACTGTTTAGAATATAAGACCATATTTAATTAAGTTCTAAACTTTGTGGTAAAGAACATAAATCCTGACTAAGAAGACAGGGAATTCCATGAGAACCGATGCAAGGATGTCTAGTGTACTACAGGCATCCCCCAAAGTAAGTAAGGGCTTACTCTGCATTATGCCAAGTCTTTTCTTATTGTTGTATAGTCCTGTCTGACTCTTTGCAACTCCAGGGACTGTAGCCTGACAGGCTCTTCTGTCCATGTGATTTCCCAGGCAAGAATACTGGAGTGGGTTGCCATTTCCTCTTCCAGGTGATCTTCCTGACCCAGGGATCGAATCCATATCTCCTGTAATGGCAGGAGGATTCTTTACCACGAAGCCACCAGGGAAGCCCATGAAAATTCCTAGAAAGGACCAAACAATCTAACCTCTCCCTACCATCATACAAAAAAGAATAATAGCAAAATAAAGTTTAAAAATAAATTTTAAAAGACTTTAAAAAATAAAGTTTAAAAAATATTTGGCTAATGTTGTGGTCTGTTGGGGCTTCCCTGGTAGCTCAGTTGGTAAAGAAACTGCCTGCAGTACAGGAGACCCAGGTTCAATCTCTGGGTCAGGAAGATCCCCTGGAGAAGGAAATGGTAACTCACTCCAGTCTTCTTGCCTGGAGAACCCCATGGACAGAGAAGCCTGGCAGGCTACCATCCATGGGGTCGCAAAAGTCGGACACAAGTCAGTGACTAAACCACCACCACCACACTTTTTACATATGGTGTGCTACTACAGGTATATGCAGTACTTTAAGCACAAAATTTCCCCAGCATAGTTCTATTGGGCTGCCCATTCTAAAGAAAAAAGACAAAATGAAAACCACTACTTATTAGTTAAGAACCAGAAAAGAAAAACAGACCACTACACCTTTTACGTTAGGTTTCATGCATGCTCAGTTGCTCCACTTGTGTCTGACTCTTTGTGACCCTATGGACTGGAGCCCAACAGGGTTCTCAGTCCATGGGATTCTCCAGGCAAGAATACCAGAGTGGACTGCCATGCTCCACTCCAGGAGATCTTCCCAACCCAGGGACTGAACCCACATCTCTTATGTCTCCTGCATTGGCAGACAAGTTCTTTACCACTGAGCCACTGGGGAAGCCCAAATTAGGCTTAGTACTGACATGATTTCTGATACAAGAATCAGAGAGCTGAGAATAGTCTTAGAAACCACAGACCAGTTACTCTATTTACAGACTGAATAGGGGGAAAAAATCTGTAGAACTTTGAAGTCACACGATTAGTATTGACTACACCAACATTAGAACTCAACTCTTCTGATTTCTATGGCTTTCCATTTCAACTTACTGCTTTTATTGATCTACCTGCAACACTGAAATAAACAGAGAGATGCAGATTATGCCTTTATATCATCCTATGTAACATGCTTTAGAACTGTGGTGTTGGAGAAGACAAGAGTCTCTTGGACTGCAAGGAGATCAAACCAGTCCATCCTAAAGGAAATCAGTCCTGAACATTCATTGGAAGGACCGATGCTGATATGAAGCTTCAATACTTTGCAAACCTGATGCAAAGAACTGACTCATTGGAAAAGACCCTGATGCTAGAAACGATTGAAAACAGGAGGGGAAGGGGACGACAGAGGATGAGATGGTTGAAAGGCATCACTGACTCGATGGACATGAGTTTGAGCAAGCTCCAGGAGCTGGTGATAGACAGGTAAGCCAGGAGTGCTGCAGTCATGGGGTCATAAAGAGTCGGACACGACTGAGCAGCTGAACTGAACTAATGTAATATTGTAAGATACTTTGCCCTAGAAGTGGAACAAAAGAAATACTGAATTCTGGACTTTTCCCTTACCAAACACCAACTAATATTTAGCACTTTCAAAACAAAAAGTCTATGGTTTGATTGCTTATAGGTATTGAAACAATTTTACATATGATTTTTATCATATTTAACATATTTTCTGTATCTATTGAGATTTTAATATGCTAGAAATGAATACTAAATAACTAGCAACTGGCCTATATACAAATTTATGTTAAGTATACAATAAGACCATTAACATAACAAAAGTGCTAAGAAAAACTCTTACAACAATCCTATATATGGTCATTAATTTTGACAGTATAACACTGCTAGGGTTATACAGGGTACACTACAGGGTAAAATACCATTAAGATAAAGATGGCTTAATCATTGTGCAAAAGGGATTTATTGTTCTACCAGAAAATGAGCTTATTGACATAATAGTTGAAAGCTTTATTTGCAGTGATACAACACTTTGCAAATCATTATACTAAGAATCTTTTTTCTAAGAGTTTAATTAGAATATTAAAAAGTTACTGCAAGTGTCTTGACTTTTTGAGATGAATATTTTTACTGCTAACACCAATGCAGGCATGTATTACTTCTGACTCATAATGATTTTTACTTTCAAGAAAGCTATTATCATTAATATTAGAGAATCCTTCCTGAGACATCAACTGGAGATTCAGTCATATGATTAGAATATAACACGTAAAATAGATTTTCCAAAAGTGAAGCCCCTTAAGGTTGAAGTAAACACTAGATAAGGTTGAGATAGTCTCAGTCTTATATAATTATTATTTTCCCTCCTAGCAGCTTAAAAGTTTAGATATGTTTTCTAATAATTCACAATACTTTTCTAATCTTAGAAGAAGCAGTATGCATAGCGGACAAGCACGTTAGACTTTCAGGCCAGAAAATAAAAGTTCAAATGCTAACTGTGCCACTACTAGTTGTATCACCTTGGATAAATTTTCTCTATTTGTGAAATGTGGACATACTATGTAGGCTAACTGTGAGGATAAAATAATATGGAAAAGAAAGTGCCTGACTTGGAGTCAACCAAAAGAATAGCTGCTCAAAAGAAGTTAAACTCCATCCTTCCTCAATCCCCCAATTTCGGAATAATGACTTCAACACTGAAACGTAAAAATGGTATTCTCAACTAACACATAAGCACTGCTACTTAATAGTCTCAGATGCTAAAGTATACTCAACTGAAGTCACAAAGTTCACCTTCTTAACCTTCTATAAATAAGGAAGTAGGCTGCCATTAAGACCTTAAAAAACAAAATCCTACACTGTCCTCTTTTTTTTTTTCTGGAAAAGGGAAGAAGGAAATTAAAAAATTATATATACATATATATTTATAACCTCTTCTGGTGTTCGAGACCAATTCCAGTGCCTGTGTGTATATGTGGGGGAGGGGGTTGCCCTACATACAACCAGGCAAGTCCCAGGACACCAGCAGGGCATCCTAGAATTCAACTCAATTCTGATCATCTACCTGGAGACAGAATCAGATCCCATAGGTGGGCTCAGTCCCACAAAATGGCCATCTACTTCAGAGGCCAATCACAAGTATGGCTGTTACCTCTACTTCTGACTAACTGGCTATAAATCAGAGGTTTCCACAACCCTTCCTCAAGTTTCATTTATTTGCTAGAATGGTTTACTGCCTCAAAGAAACACTTTACTTACTGGATTGCCAGTTTATTATAAAAGGATATGATGAAAGATACAGATAACATTTGGATGGAGAGGATGTATAGGACAAGGTGTGGCAAAAGGGAGTAGAGCTTTCATACTCTCTGAGCTCGCCATTCCCTCCAAATCTCCACATGTTCACCAACATGGAAGCTCTCTGAACTCTCTCCTTTTGGGTTTTTATGGAGGCTTCACTACATAGGCATGCCTGATTAAATCATTGGCCACTGGTGACTGATTTAACCCCAAGCCCCTCTCCCAGAACGTCAGGTGTGAGATTAAAGTTCCGACCCTCTAATTACACGGTTGGCTCTACTGGCAACAAGTCTCCATCCTTGAGTAGGGAACAAAAGTCACCTTCCCTGAAGCATTTTCAGGAACTAAGGACAAGAGACCAAATAATATCCCATTGCTCTTACTGCTCAGGAAATTCCAAGGGCTTTGGGAGCTGTGAACTAGAAACTGGTGAGAAATTTTTCCTATAAATCACAATAGTACCTTTTCTCCTCTTTCACAAGGCTAGGAAAACAGTTTGTCTTATTTATATCTTATTTACAAAGAGAGCCCGCGAGGGTACAATAATGTAAGATACGTACAGTGATCTGTACGTATAGAAAGATCTGCATTTTTCAATTTAAAACTTGCAGGTTTAAAATCAGACTGTCATCATCATAATGACCACCCAGGATTTAGCCACAAGATATATCAGTGATATAATCATACTACCAAATAGGATACTTAAAGAGATGTGCTTATTCTAAAGAAGATAAGAAAGCCATCCTCTCATTTGTAAAATTTCTAACCCAATCATCATTTTCAGAATCTGACTATGTAATAAGTAAAATACTACTTAGGCTGGCTTTCTCCTACTGAAATACGGGGTAACTTAGTTAACTCGAATCCGTTTCAAGAGAATCAATCATAATTACCCAAACAATGCAACAGAAATGCTATCCTTTAAGGCATACAGCATTTTCCCAATTTAAGCATGTATTTTATGCAACATATTAAGTTCTTAAGAGGAGTTTTAACAGCAAACAAACAGAAAAATCTATTTAAATAACATGATGTCTGTGCATATACTCTAATAGATTAAGAATATAGGTCTTTACAAAACCGAAAGAATAAATACAAAGCTCAAATAGGGTAAAAATCACTCACT
Organism: Cervus elaphus; assembly: GCF_910594005.1. Taxonomy (NCBI): domain Eukaryota; kingdom Metazoa; phylum Chordata; class Mammalia; order Artiodactyla; family Cervidae; genus Cervus; species Cervus elaphus. The sequence goes on from NC_057826.1 coordinate 84,047,683, forward strand.
AAAGCTAAAAAAGTCACTCAAGTTTACAAACTGAAACTTTATATGACTTTATTTCATTCTGATAAAGGCTAATGTAAGCTAGGAACTCAGTTACTGAATTACAGGTTTTTTAGCAGTAGTCTTTGAAATGACAGAAAGTAGGTGATGAGCATTTCATACCTTTTTATTAATTCAGCTCAATGAAGCAATATATATAAATGTATTTTAAAGTGGTCAGGCAATGTAAATGTTTATATAAAGTGGGCCAAGTTTAAAAACATACATTTCTGATCTCTTTCACCTAACACTAACTGATTAGTTTTGAGAATATACCAAAAGTTTCATATATTGACAGACATTTTAAGGAGATATCAGGTTTGTTAGATGATTTGATAGTCAAGGGGGAAAAGATCTCACCTAAGACTCTAACATTTCTTTCTCTAAAATGACATTTGTTAATCCAAAGTCAACCATTAGCATTAGCAGAGTTTATTTTACCTTGCCCTTCAAGTCTTTATAGCCACAGATGAAATAGAGCCAAATATTCAGAGGTGATGGCAACTAGTACAATAAAAAATATACTGAAAAAGATGCTATTCACCCAGTTGATCATAAAAGGAGAAAATCAAGAGAAATGAAGAGAGACCAGCTGCCCATCCACAAACATAACGGATGGTATAGCAACATCATTAGTCACTGGGGAAATGCAAATTAAAACCACAAGATGCCACAATGTATATTAGAACAGACGAAGACAAACTGGCAATACTGAAGTGATGACAAGGATGCAGAGGAGTAGGAGCTTCCGTGCACTGGTCAGTTGGTCTGAGGCACCAGGGAAGCCTGCAAAACTGTATAACCACCTGAAAAAAAAGATCGGCTGTTTCTTATAAAGTTAAAAACATATTTAAAATGATGAGGTCCATAAACCCATTCCAAGGTATTTACACAAGTGAAAAAAAAAATTATAGACACAAAAATTTTTATGTAAATGTAAACACACAAATATAAAATAGTACTTTTATTCATAACTGTGCCCAAAGCTGAAACCAACCCATATGTCCCTCAAAAGGTAAATGGATAAACAAACTGTGGCAATACAAAAGAATGCTACCTGGCAATAAAAAAAAGAATAAACCAATGATTTATGCAACAGATGGATTAATATTAAATGCATTTTAAGTGGGGGGAAAAAAGCCAGTCCTAAGAAACTATCTTTATGTCATTCCATTTATATGAAATTCTAGAAAAGGCTAACTGAAGGCACAGGAAACACATTAGAGGTTGCCAGGGTTTGGAATGGGAAAAAAAGTTGACAACAAAGGGATTTGTGGAGTGCTTAACTGTTGTTGGTAGATACATGATCTATACATTTCTCAAAACTCAGAAAACTGCATAACAAAGAGTAAACTTTACTGGATATACATTAAAAAAACCAAACCAGGGTGTCAGAGAACCAAAGATGGAATGTAAACTGTGACAAATAAATCTAACTGCATTACAAACGAATGACATAGCAGACAGAAGGAGATATGGAAGAAACGACCTGACTTAACTAACTTTGGAAAAGAGCTAGGCACTGTGAGAATAAGAAAAGGTGGCAAGAATACACAGAAGAACTGTACAAAAAAGATCTTAATGACCCAGATAACCACAATGGTGTGATCACTCACCTAGAGCCAGACATCCTGGAGACCAAACTCAAGCAGGCCTTAGGAAGCATCACTACGAACAATGCTAGTGGAGGTGATGGAGTTCCAATTGAGCTATTTCAAGTCCTAAAAGATGATGCTGTGAAAGTCTGTACTCAATATGCCAGCCAATTTGGAAAACTCTGCAGTGGCCACAGGACTGGAAAAGGTCAGTTTTCATTCCAATCCCAAAGAAAGGCAATGCCAAAGAATGTTCAACTGCACTCATCTCACACACTAGCAAAGTAATGCTCAAAATTCTCCAAGCCAGGCTTCAACAGTATGTGAACCAAGAAGTTCTAGAAGTTCAAGCTGGATTTAGAAAAGGCAGAAGAACCAGAGATCAAATTTCCAACAGCTGCTGGATCATAGAAAAAGCAAGAGAATTCCAGAAAAACATCTACTTCTGTTTTACTGATTACACCAAAGCCTTCGACTATGTGGATCACAACAAACTGTGGAAAATTCTTTAAGAGATGGGAATACCAGTATGCAGGTCAAGAAGCAACTGTTAGAACCAGACATAGAACAATGGACTGGTTCCAAATTGGGAAAGGAAACATCAAGGCTGTATATTGTCACTCTGCTTATTTAACTTAGATGCAGAGTACCTCATGAGAAATGCTGGGCTGGATGAAGCACAAGCTGAAATCAAGACTGCAGAGAGAAATATCAATAACCTCAGATACACAGATGACACCACCTTTATGGCAGAAAGCAAAGAACTACAGAGCCTCTTGATGACAGTGAAAGAGCAGAGTGAAAACACTAGCTTAAAATTCAACATTCAAAAAACTAAGATCATGGCATCTGGTCCCATCACTTGATGGCAAATAGATGGGGAAACAATGAAAACAGTGACAGACTTTATTTTCTCGGGCTCCAAAATCACTGCAGATGTTGACTGCAGCCGTGAAATTAAAAGACACTTGCTCCTTGGAAGAAAAGCTATGACCAACCTAGAGAGTGCATTAAAAAGCAGAGACGTTACTTTGCTAACAAAGGTCTGTCTAGTCAAAGCTGTGGTTTTTCCAGTGGTCTTGTGTGGGTGTGAGAGTTGGACCTTAAAGAAAGCTGAGCACCGAAGAATCGATGCTTTTGAATTGTGCTGTTGGAGAAGACTCTTAAGAGTCCCTTGGACTGCAAGGAGATCCAACCAGTCAATCCTAAAGGAAATCATTCCTGAATATTCACTGGAAGGACTGATGCTGAAGCTCTAATACTTTGGCCACCTGGTGCAAAGAACTGACTCAATGGAAAAGACCCTGATGCTGGGAAAGATTGAAGGCAGGACGAGAAGGAGACAGCAGAGGATGAGATGGTTGAATGGCATCACCAACATGATGGATGTGAATTTGAACAAGCCCCGGGAGTTGGTGATGGACAAGGAAGGCGTGCTGAAGGCCATGGGGTCACAAAGAGTCAGACACTACTGAGCGACTGAGCAGACTGACTGAAAGCCACCTTAGAAAACAGTTTGTCAATTTCTTATAAACTTAAATTATATCCTTACCATATGATCCAGCAGTCCCGCTACTATGTATTTACCAAAGAGAATGAAAACTCGCATTCACACAGAAGCCTTACACCAATGTTTACTACATCTCTACTCAAAATAGCTGAAAACTTGAAACAACTCAAAATCCTTTAACAAATGAACAGATAAACAAACTGTGGTACATCCAACCCAACTGAATACCACTCACCAATAAAAAAGAAAGAAATACTGATACACTAAACAATGCAGAAAAATCTTAAGGCATTATGCTGAGTGTATGCATGCATAATAGTCTCAAATGGCTACATTCTATATGATTCCATTCAACAGCCATTTTTCATAAGACAAAACTAAAATAGCAGGGTGTGCCAAGGGTAATGGGTGGGGTGGGATGGTGCAACTACAAAGTAATAGCACCAAGCAGTTTATATGGAAGCGTCTGGATACTGACTGTGTATTCATGATGGTTACATGAACCTATACACATGTTAAAATTCATCAACTGTACACAGAGATGGTCAATTTTACTGCATGTTTTATTTTTAAAAATTCTGATACTTTAAGTCATCAAAGTTTTCCCAGGAGGTTTAGCTTGGATTTTTATAGTCTGTAAAAACCCTCTTGTTTATTCTGCTGACTTTTAAGATAACGAGTGACAACTGTCTCAGCTTAGTCCTGACATGTAGAATCACTGGAGGAGCAACAGCCTTATCATCAGTTACTTTAGGCAGTGCATCACGGGCAGAAGAGTCTAATCTGCTAACAATCATAACCCCACCTAACTGAAGGGTAAATCCTGGCATCTACTTAATGGCATCATAAAAAACTTTCATTAAAGTTTTTCTTCTTCTTTAAAAATACTGATGTATAGTCAAAGAATTCCAGGGAGTGAAAAAATGTAATTAGTTCTTCCTCAACTGCATAGAGAGCATTCGAAAAATGAAAAGGTCAATCATTTGTCTCCACCCTTATTATCAGGGAAAAAACTGTTTTATTTGAATAATTAGGACAGAGTAAAACAAGAATGTAAACCAGATAACATTTCAGAATTAATTCTACTCTTCTGCAAGAGTTTGTCTTATATCAACTAACATAGTAGTACTATAAGCTTCCATTATATTATGCAAACACAGCACAAAACATTCAAATCCACAGCTATAGGAATTTAAAAAATCTAAATGCAAAGGTACTACCCTTCTTGAACATCTTTATCATATTATTTAATCTATATGATTTCTAAGTTCATCTTAGGTTTTATTTTTTAAAAATCATATTTAGTCACTACTTATATTTAAATAAAACAATGATTAGTTATTTTTAAGGATATAGTTGTTCTCAGTTGTGCTAGTAAGCAACAATTTCCCATTGCTGTATTTTATTGAAAAGAACCATATTTTTTTTTTAAAGTCAGTCTGCAATCACACTAATTTCAAATGGAAAACAAAAATCTCTATGAGGAACAGTTTTTGCCTAAAGGCCTTTGTTTTTCTAATACTACATTCAACTAGAAGTAAAATGGCTTGTTTTAAGAATTCAGCTTTATTTTCCCCAGAAACTCATTTGGAAAAATATATGACTTACACATGGAACCATACCCTTTCTAACTGAAGCCATTTGTGTGCAGTTACTGTGATGGTTCAGTAAGGCCAGTTAAATTTTGATAATCCATTAAAACACTGCCTACTGTAAATCTGTATGTTTATTCCTCCACGTAATCTTCTCAGTAGATGTTCAATGTACTAAACAAAGCCTACTTTAATAATTCAAATCTGACTTCTAAAGATGCAATGGACCTGTCAAAAGCTTTCAGTTAAGTCAGTAAATTTCATCTGTCTCCCACGTCATTGCATACATTTAAGTTATTCTGATATTTTAATGTCAAAAACCATGGAGGATATTTTCCCCCTCTCTTTGTAAAAGAAACAAGAGAACCTCAGTCATTTTTATTATTGAAGGATTCACTGTTATACTTCCAGCTTTCTTCAAACGTTTCCATCTAATAAGAGTCTATCCATATGAACTAAATCCAATAGCATAGATGTTCCTAAGACAATGAAGCATCAAAAAAACAAAAAAGTCTGCAGAAATCAACATTATCTAGTATATTAAACTTTCAAACATTGTGTATGTGTGCTCAGTCACTTCAGTTGTGTCCGACTCTTTGCAACCATGGACAGTAGCCCTCCAGGTTCCTCTGTCCATGGGATTCTCCAGGCAACAACACTGGAGTGAGTTGCCATGAGCTTCTCCAGGAGATCTTCCTAATGCCTTAAACTCTTAAAGGTTACAGTACATTAAACCACCTCAATAAAATAGAATTAGCTATCATCTTCCTTCACTCAAGTTAATATCAACCAAATGCAATATGACAAAATCCCCTTTATACAGGCCAATCAAATAAATTTTCCATCCACTACAAAATTTGATCAGAAATGAAATCTTGTATAAATATATTTAGGCTATTTGGAGAGTCATGTTGATAGCACATTATCCATAAATAATGTTAAACTGCCAAAGAATCATGAAGGAATTCTGGATATAGAGCTTGGTATTTATTGCAATTAAGAAGGTATCCTAAGACTTCATGTGATATTTACACTTTGTAGCTCAAACTTATGTAACAAGTATATTTAGAGCCCCTCACCAACAGTTCTGATAAAAACTTCTGTGATGGTCACCTCTGAAATTAATGCCTGGGTATGTTGTCTGAGAGACTGATCATATATTATCTATGGGGCCTCCCTGGTGGCTCAGTGGTAAAGAATCCACCTGCCGATGCGGGAGAGGAGGGTTTGATATGTGCATCTGGAAGATCCCCTGGAGGAAGAAATGGCAAATCCCAAGGACAGAGGAACCTGGCGGGCTACAGCCCATGAGGTCACAAAAGAGTTGGACACAACTTAGAGACTAACAATGACAACAATATCATCTATAAATCTTACATACCTATACTTACTCCAACCCATTGTTATTATTAAAGTTCCCCCTCTGCTGCTTCTGGAAACTACATAATACACAATTGTAACCCTGACCGTCACTGAAAAAATTAAAAATAACTGTCTTTACAAGTCTTTAAGCAACTGATAAGAATCCTGTGGTTTTGGAGAAGTAAATGACAACCCACTCCAGTATTCTTACCTGGAAAATCCCATGGACAAAGGAGCCTAGTAGGCTACAGTCCATGGGGTCTTTATAAAGAGTTGGACACAACTTAGTGACTAAACAACAACTTCCACACACAGCAGAGTGAGCTCTGAAAAACAAACTTAAGCATCTAACTTTCCTCCTGCAGATTCTTCAGTGGTTTCCAGTTGCCTTTGGAATAAAGTCTTAAAACCAAAGACCTTGCATAAATCAGCCCCTGCTTGGCATCACCCCCCGTCATTCCCAATGTTCCAGTCATTTTGGCTGGCTTTCTGTTCACTAAATGTCTTCCTGCCTCAGAGCCGGCACACAGGCTATTCTCTCTGCTTGCAACATTCTTCCATTTCCCACCTTGCCATTCCTAAGTGTTTCTTCCTCACAGAGACCTTGTCTGATTTCTCGATGTAGGTCAAGTCTTTCTGTTAAATCTCTTAGCACCAGGCCTATTTAAGAGCACTTATTACAATAGTAATGTTTAAATTATGGATGTAATTGGCTGGCTGGCTACTAGATTGTAAGCTCATGAGGGCAGATAGAGTGTCCATCTTATTCACTGTTGTATTTCCAGTGTTGGGCACCTAGTTGATGCTCAATAAATTTTGATTGGAAAAAAAAAAAAAAGAATCCTATGGTTTCCCATAAAGAGTAAGCTGATACCCAGCACACAGTGGGAACACAATATGAACTGTATATGAGGAAGATAGCTCCAAGAGCAGTGTTTACAAATAGCACATCTTTTTGTTATTTTAAACGTCCGCCCAGCCACATAAAAACTACATTGAAAGTTTACTTTAATGTGCTTCTTGGTTGTCAATTCTTCACTGTCTATTGATGAATACTGATTTAAAGCAACTGCCGGTTTCTTTTTTAATTGGGTAAATAATTACTTTCTGGCTATTAAATCCAGGGAGAAGAAACCAAAAGTTTGCCACTTAAAGATAACATTTGTAACTGCCTTTAGCACTTCAGCGTTTTTACTGAGAAAAGAAAAATGGAATACAATAATTCTTAATGCCTGTTAAAAAAGTTTTCAGTAGGTATCTGATTAAATCTTACATTATCATCTGAGTCTGGATTGCTGAACTCACAACTCCTCTCTGTTTTCAGAGAATTCATGTAACTATGAAATATGTGAAGAATCCTTTATAAAGCACTGCTTGTTTTTGTACGTATACGGCTATATACAAGGGTAGGAACTGGGTCATGTCTTGTCTGTTTACCACAATAAGCCCAGTTGCTTATTGCTTGCTGCAATGCTTAGCACAAATAATTCAAAAATTATCTTCTGGCTAAATGAAGACCTTCAACAGCTATGTCAATACCGTTACTTGGCTTCCTTCAGTGACCTAGCCCCTTCTGATAAGCAGAACAATGGCCCTACAAAGGTGTCTCTGTCCTTTCCCCCTCCTACCCCCAGCCAAGCTTTCTTTACTTGGCAAAAAAGACTTCCTGTTATAATTAAGGTTAAGGACACCAAGATGGGGAGATTATCTAGGATTATTCAACTAGGTCTAATCTAATCACATGAGTCCTTTGAAGCTGAAGAGAAAGACAGACAGTGGGTCAGACAGATATGACTGAGGAGATAAAGAGGAGATAGGGGAACCATGAAAGAGACCTGACCTGCTGTTGCTGGCGTTGAAAGCAGGGGAAGGCCATAAGGCAAGGAATGAGAGTGGTCTCTAGGAGCTGGGAAGGGCTCTCATCTGATACCAGCATGGCAACTGGGATGTAAATCCCCCAACTGCAAGGAAAAGATACCTGCCCTATATCCTCTGGAAAGGAATACTATCCTGATGAAAACTTGATTTTAGTCTAGTGGGATCCTGATATTATCCTACTGACCTACAGAACTGTCAGATAACACATTTCTGTTGTTTAAACCACTAAATCTGTAGTGATTTGCTACGGTAGGAATAGAAAACTAACATCCCCTTTAACCTCTTACTCTAGCAACTCAAATACAACCTCTCACTATCACCCTGACACAACTTCAATAAAAGATCTAAAATTCTTAGAAGTTTCAATCCGATCACAATCTCCTATTCTTGACTCTTCTACTCCAGTTTCATACCTGTCATTATGAAGGAAAGCTCTTATTTTTTTTTTAAAAAAAGGGATATCTTGAAACAAATGTTACTTACCCAGCATGAATTAGTGTTTGCTAGTTACAATGCTTGGTCAGCATTTTACCGAAAAGTACATGACAGCACCACAGAATGATGATAACCAAACTGTAAATTTCACATTCCTTACAACATGCAGTATGAAGGATATACACAGAAATGTGCTATTAAACCAAGAAGTGTGGCAAATTCTGACTAACTTTCAAAAGAAAAGTCTTTTGTTTTTAAATCTGGAACCATTTCTTTGCCTCCTGATATTTATATATTTACCCTAAAAGTATTAAAAACAACATCATAAACAATCTGTTTAACAGTAATTAGAATTTCATCTAGTTAAAACAACAGCAGAGTATGCTACAACACAGATGGCAAAAGACTTTCTCCTTGTCTGATCAGTGTCAAAAAACTGTTCTCCTATTTCATGATTAAGAAGAATTTTGTCACAGGCTATCTCATTTACAAAATATACACTAGTGAGTGAAGAAAACAACTTTAATGAAACCCTTTGTTCAGCAGAACTCTTGGCTATTTCTCAACGTAAAGATGTCTCTTGCTGCCCAGATAAAACCTAGCCAAACACATGATGAAGGAATCGGAATGGACAGAAGTCTGTACTATTGATTTCACTCTGGTTCCAAGTCCTTAAGCACACTAATTCCTTATGGAACAGTTCCCAAACTCGGCGCTTTTAAAAATCCCAATGATCAAGTTCCACTGGATAGCAATTAACTCAAAATGTCTGAGAATGGGACAGGCATAAGTATTTTTAAAGATCCCCTAAATGGTTCCAGTATGGTTTATTACTGGCAATGTGGCATGGTGCAATGCACTTAATGGAATCAGTAAGCCTGGGATCTGGCACTGGCTTTGTTACCAGCAAGCTCGGGCACATTACTGGATAGCCATTTCCTCATCTGTAGAAAGTTATGGTTGGAAAAATCATTCCTAATATCTGGTATACTACAAATTTAGGATGAGATTCCTTAGTTCTCGTCTAAAAATTAAATTGCCTTGACATTGAAACTATGCAAAAAAAAAAAATCTGAATCCATGATCTGATATTTAGTCCAACTATTACGGGCTTATTTTTGTAAGGAAAGATTATTTTACAGTAAGTTTCAATTTTAGCTATACTTTAATTCCACAGAGTTTGATATACTGCTATATCTATCCAGGTCATAAAATGACATATGTGTCGGCAATGACTGGAAAGCTTGAATTATCTCAAAATATAGCTTGCTATTAGACTATTTCTGGAATTCTCATCAAATTATATACTACACATATTCTGATTTTCTTAAATAGCATTCCTGGCTTCATAAATATAAAATGATTTTACCTTTTCACTAAATATTAAGTTACTTCATAAAAGCACATCATTAATGACACTAGGAACATGGGATAAAAGAATCCCTTTGTAGCAAGTTACCATTTGATAGTCTCAAACTGAATTCTCAGCATTGGCCAGCCCTCATACAAATGTATGCTACCTATTATGTATGATTGGGAAAAGGTTAATTCACTCAACACGAGAAGCATTCTACAGTACCAGGGTCTGAGGACTGGGTGACAGACTTCCTAGATGCACCTCCAATGATCCCTGCTTCCTGGTATTCACATGCTTGTGTAACCCCCTACTCCTTTGAGTGTGGGATGGATTTTGAGATTTCCTTCTAAAGAATAAAATATGGCAAAAGTAATGGGATGTCATCTGTCTGTGACTGCATTATAAAATTGTGATGTCCTTCTTGCTAGTATTCTTCTTTACTGGCACTCTTTTTTGCCCTCTCATGTGCTTGCTTGAAGGGAGATGCTCTAAGGAGAGGTCCATGTGGTAAGGAACCACAGGAAGCCTCTGGCCAGCAGCCCAATGGGGAAATGAATTCTGCCAACAACCATGTGAGTGAGCTTGAAGTGGATCCTTCCATGGCAAGCTTTTAGAGTAATGCAAACCGAGTCAACACATTGATTTCTGTCTTATGAGAGACCCACCTGGGAAGCTCAGTGGTAAAGAAGCTGCCTGCTAACGCAGGAGACTTGGGTTTGATCTCTAGGTTGGGAAGATACCCTGGAGAAGGAAATGGCAACCTACTCCAGTATTCTTGCCTGGAAAATTCTAGGGACAGAGAAGCCTGGTGGGCTACAGTCCGTAGGGTTGCAAAGAGTCGGACAGACAGCATGCACAAGAGACTCACCTAGGCCATTTTTGCATTCCTGGCCCACTGTGAGATAATAAATGTCATTTTGTGCTCAGTTTTGATGTAATTTATTATGCAGCAATAGGTAACTAAGATAGGTTATGTAGCAATGAATAAAAACACTATACTGAAGAAACCAAGAGTTGCATAATGTATAGGTTCAAGGTATTAACAATCTAGTAATGGCTGAGAGACATGTAAATAAATGCAATGAGGTATTTTAGGCTCTTTGACAGAACTGCACATATGGAGGGTATGGTACAGACACAAAAAAGGTTTTGTGTCAGAAGTAAACAGGCATTAAAGTTCTTTAAAAGGGAGAAGTGTGAGTTATAAGCATAAAAGTAGGAAATACTAATATAATGGCCAGTTTAGGAAACTATAGGTCATCCAGTAAGACTGGAACATAGAGGAAAGAGATGATTATTCATCTCCCAACTTCAAAAATGTACAAACATTTACAGGTAGCATAAGAGTCAAAGAGATCTCTAGCATTGCATACAGTATAATTTTAGTTATATTAGTGCAGTAGACTCAACCTACACTAGACTACATATCATCATTTTATTATGGAATTTTATCACTAATTATGAATAAACTGGTCCATGTTCCAAGACAGGATGTGGCCAACCCTTCTACTGTATACTAGATACCAATTCTCTCCTACTAGATCCTAATTTTCTCCCATTAGACTCCAATTTTCTCTCAAGGAAATTGCTTAGTAATTCTCTCTTATCTCTACTGCACTGTCAAATATTCTCTTTCTTGGACTGCAAAGAGATCCAATCAGTCCATCCTAAAGGAGATGAGTCCTGGGTGTTCATTGCAAGGACTGATGTTGCAGCTGAAACTCCAGTACTTTGACTACCTGATGCAAAGAGCTAACTCACTGGAAAAGACCCTGATGCTGGGAAAGATTGAGGGCAGGAGGAGAAGGGGACGAAAGAGGATGAGATGGTTGGATGGCATCACTGACTCGATGGACATGGGTTTGGGTGGACTCCGGGAGTTGGTGATGGACAGGGAGGCCTGGAGTGCTGCGGTTCATGGGGTCACAAAGAGTTGGACACGACTGAGCGACTGAACTGAACTGAACTGAACCTGGATCATTCCCATTCCACATTTTAACACAAAAAAGCCCCTCCCTTAACTCTACATGCCATGTGCGTAAGCTCCCCATTTATAATAAAGCTAAAAGTGTTATCAATACTCACCATCACCATATCTCATTTTCTCTTGTATCCACATCAATTTATGTGGATGTGCCAAACTTGCCCTTATGAAAGTCTCCAATGACTTCCATATTGCTAAAAACAATGACCAATTCTCAGTCTTCCTCTTACTTTACCTATGACCAGCAGCTGAAACAAATAACTTCTTCCTTAAAATACATGGCTCCAGAACACCACATTCTCATTTACTCTCTTTTGCTGATTCCTCATTTCTCTACCCTCTAAATATAGAAATGTTCTAGATCTCTGTCCTTGGACCTCCTGTCCCTTCTGATACTGTGACTTAGAATAAGAAATTATATATATATTATATATATGTTTTTTTATATATATATATTTACTTAGTGTTGGTCCCTGTTTCTGACAAAGATTTTCTAAAACTCTTGGAATTTTGGAATTTCCTAAGAGATGACAGCTATATAAGATATTTTTGTTATGTTAATGAAGTAAGGTGACTAGGAAAACATCTATAGATGGGGGCTAGTTGGGACTATGTGATTAGAGGGCTGGAATTTTCAGGGAGGGTAGAGGGACTGGACATTGAATCGGTCTCCAACTGTCAATAATTTCATCAACTGTGCCCACGTAATGAAGTTGCATAAAAATCCAACAGGAGGATTTCAGAGACCTTCCAGGTGGGTGAATACGTGGAGATTTGGGGGAAGTGGCATACTCTGAAGGGACATGGATACATTGTGCCCTTACTCTGTGCCCTTTTCCCGTACTTGCCCTGTGTATTGCTTCCATCTGGCTGTTCCTGAGTTCTATCTTTTTGTAATAAACCAGAAATCTAGTAAGTAAAGTTCTTACTTTACTTAATTCTATGAGCCAGTCTAGGAAATTAACCAAACTCAAAGATGAGGGTGTTGGAAACCCTAATCTATAGCTGGTGGGTCAGAAACACAGATGGCAACTTGGGCTTGTGACTGACATCTGAAGTGGGGACAGGAGTACTCCTGTAGAACTAAGCTCTTAACCTGAAGAATATGATGCTGTCTCAAGATAGTCAATCTTGAGCTGAACTGGAAGACCCCAGCTGGTATCCAAGAACTGCTTGGTGTGGGCAAAAATCTACAGTATGAAACTGAGTGCAGAATACTTCCATCTGTACTCACTCCCTTCATGGGCTCCTCCAGTCTGAGGTCTTTATTACCACATACAAACTGATGATTCTCAAAATTATTTCTAGATAGATAAATAGCCTATTCCTGTCTCCATAACTGTCCTCTGGAAAACTCAGCAGTGGCCACAGGACTGGAAAAGGTCAGTTTTCATTCCAATCCCAAAGAATGCTCCAACTACCGCACAATTGCACTCATCTCACATGCTAGTAAAGTAATGCTCAAAATTCTCCAAGCCAGGCTTCAGCAATACATGAACCATGAACTTCCAGATGTTCAGGCTGGTCTGAGAAAAGGCAGAGGAACCAGAGATCAAATTGTCAACATCCACTGGATAACTGAAAAAGCAAGAGAGTTCCAGAAAAACATCTATTTCTGCTTTATTGACTATGCCAAAGCCTTTGACTGTGTGGGTCACAATAAACTGTGGAAAATTCTTCAAGAGATGGGAATACCAGGCCACCTGACCTTCCTCTTGAGAAACCTGTATGCAAGTCAGGAAGCAACAGTTAGAACTGGACATGGAACAACAGACTGGTTCCAAATAGGAAAAGGAGTACATCAAGGCTGTATATTGTCACCCTGCTTATTTAACTTATATGCAGAGTACATCATGAGAAACGCTGGGCTGGAAGAAGCACAAGCTGGAATCAAGATTGCCGGGAGAAATATCAATAACCTCAGATATGCAGATAACACCACTCTTATGGCAGAAAGCGAAGAGGAACTACAGAGCCTCTTGATGAAAGTGAAAGAGGAGAGTGAAAAAGTTGGCTTAAAGCTCAACATTCAGAAAACTAAGATCATGGATTCTGGTCCCATCACTTCATGGGAAATAGATGGGGAAACAGTGGAAACAGTGTCAGACTTTATTTTGGGGGGCTCCAAAATCACTGCAGATGGTGACTGCAGCCATGAAATTAAAACACGCTTACTCCTTGGAAGGAAAATAATGACCAGCCTAGATAGCATATTAAAAAGCAGACACATTACTTTGCCAACAAAGGTCTGCCTACTCAAGACTATGGCTTCTCCAGTGGTCATGTATGGATGTGAGAGTTGTACGGTGAAGAAAGCGGAGCGCTGAAACATTGATGCTTTTGAACTGTGGTGTTAGAGAAGACTCTTGAGAGTCCCTTGGACTGCAAGGAGATCCAACCAGTCCATCCTAAAGGAGCTCTGTCCTGGGTGTTCATTGGAAGGACTGATGCTGAAGCTGAAATCCCAATACTTTGGCCACCTCATGTGAAGAGTTGACTCATTGGAAAAGACCCTGATGCTGGGAGGGATTGGGGGCAGGAGGAGGAGAGGACGACAGAGGATGAGATGGCTGGATGGCATCACCGACTTGATGGACATGAGTTTGAGTAAACTCCAGGAGTTGGTGATGGACAGGGAGGTCTGGCATGCTGCGATTCATGGGGTCACAAAGAGTCGGACACGACTGAGCGTCTGAACTGAACTGAACTGAGTACAACCAACTACCTACTCAAAATTTTTCACTTGGACATTTTTTTTAACATGTTCAAAACCAAACTTCCAATTAACCTCACCACTACCCAACTCACAAACCTGCTCCTCTTCCACAGTCTTTCCCATCTTAGTAAATAAAAAAACACTAAGCTTCTAGTAGCTCAGACCAAAAATCAAGTGTAAGCCCTAGTTTCTCTCTCCTTCTATTTCTTATCTCTTATCTATCAGCAAAACCTCTTGGCTTTACTTTTAATCAAGCATGTATTACCATCTCCACTGCTATCAAGTTCACTTTTAGTATCCTAAATGATCTATGTCTGCCTTAACCCCCAATTTGCCCACTAATGGTAATCCTTAATAAACATAACACAGGCCATGTGACCACTCTGCTCAAAGACTCCAACGGTTTCTCTTTTCAACTTAAAAGGTAAAATCTTCACAAAAGTTCCACTGAAGTCAGAGTTCTGAAGTCAGAGTTTTGAAGTCAAAGTTATGTCTATTTTATTTAATGTTGGAGAGTGTTGTGGATAACAGAGTTTTGCCAAAATAATGCACAGCTCATGGCATTGACATCACCAGATGGTCAATACTGAAATCAAATTGATTATATTCTTTGCAGCCAAAGATGGAGAAGCTCTATACAGTCAGCACAAACAAGACGGGGAACTGATTATGGCTCAGATCATGAACTCCTTATTGACAAATTCAGACTTAAACTGAGGAAAGTAGGGAAAATCACTAGACCACTCAGGTATGACCTAAATCAAATCTGTTATGATTATACAGTGGAAGTGAGAAATAGATTTAAGGGATTAGATCTGATAGAGTGCCTGAAGAACTACGGATGGAGGTTTGTGACACTGTACAGGCGGCAGTGATCAAGACCATCACCAAGAAAAGTAAATGCAAAAAGGAAAAATGGTTGACTGAAGAGGGCTTACAAACAGCTGGGAAAAGAAGACAAGCTAAAGGCAAAAGAGAAAAGGAAAGATAGACCCATTTGAATGCAGAGTTCCAAAGAAAAACAAGGATATATAAGAAAGCATTCCTCAGTGATCAATGAAAAGAAACAGAGGAAAACAACAGAATGGGAAAGACTAGAGATCTCTTCAAGAAAATTAGAGATACCAAAGGAACATTTCATGCAAAGATGGGCACACCAAAGGACAGAAACAGTATGACCCTAACAGAAGCAGAAGATATTAAGAAAAGGTGGCAAGAATATATAGAAGAACTATACAAAAAAGATCTTAATGACCCAGATAATCACTATGGCGTGATCACTCACCTAGAGTCAGACATCCTGGAGTCCAAACTCAAGTGGGCCTTAGGAAGCATCACTACGAACAAAGCTAGTGGAAGTGATGGAATTCTAGCTGAGCTATTTCAAGTCCTAAAAGATGATGCTGTGAAAGTGCTCCACGCAATGTGCCAGCAAATTTGGAAAACTCAGCAGTGGCCACAGGATTGGAAAAGGTCAGTTTTCATTCCAATCCCAAAGGAAGGCAATGCTAAAGAATGTTCTAACTACTGCACAATTGCACTCATCTCACATGCTAGCAAAGTAATGTTCAAAATTCTCCAAGCCAGGCTTCAACAGTAATATGAACTAAGAACATCCATGTGTTCAAACTAGATTTAGAAAAGGCAGAGGAACCAGAGATCAAATTGCCAACAGCCATTGGATCACAGAACAAAGCAAGAGAATTCCAGAAAAATATCTACTTTTGCTTTACTGACTACGCCAAAGCCTTTGACTGTGTAGATCACAACAAAATGTGAAAAGTTCTTCAAGAGATGGGAATACCAGACCACCTGACCTGCCTCTTGAGAAATCTGTATGCAGGTCAAGAAGCAACTGTTAGAACCAGACCTGGAACAATGGACTGGTTCCAAATTGGGAAAAGAGTACATCAAGGCTTTTTTTTTATTATTATTAATTGTTATTGTCACCCGGCTTATTTAACTTAGATGCAGAGTACATCATGCGAAATGCTGGGCTGGATGAAGCACAAGCTGCAATCAAGATTGCAGAGAGAAATATCAACAACCTCAGATATGCAGATGACACCACTCTTATGGCAGAAAGTAAAGGGGAACTTACAAGTGAGTCTTGATGAAGATGAAAGAGGAAGGTGAAAAAGCTGGCTTAAAACTCAACATTCAAAAAACTAAGATCATGACATCCAGTCCCATCACTTCATGGCAAATAGATGGGAAAACAATGGAAACAGTGACAGACTTTATTTTCTGGGGCTCCAAAATCACTGCAGATGCTGACTGCAGCCATAAAATTAAAAGACACTTGCTCCTTGGAAGAAAAGCTATGACCAAACTAGACAGCATGTTAAAAAGCAGAGATATCACTTTGCCAACAAAGGTCCATCCAATCAAAGCTAAGGTTTTCCAGTAGTCTTGTATGGATGTGAGAGTTGGATCATAGAGAAAGCTGAGCGCCAAAGAATTGATGTTTTTGAATTGTGGTGTTGGAGAAGACTCCTCAGAGTCCCTTGGACTGCAAGGAGATCCAACCACTCCATCCCAAAGGAAATCAGTCCTGAACATTCATTGGAAGGACTGATGCTGAAGCTGAAGCTCCAATACTTTGGCCACCTGATGCAAAGAACTGACTCATTGGGAGACCATGATGCTGGGAAAGATAGAAGACAGGAAGAGAAGGGGGACGACATGATGAGATGGGTGGATGGCATCACTGACTTGATGGACATGAGTTTGAACAGGCTCCAGGCTCCAGGAGTTGGTGATGGACAGGGAAGCCTGGCATGATGCAGTGCACAGGGTCAAAAAGGTTTGGACACGACTGTGCAACTGAACTGAACTGAGTCTTGTGGAACAGTACCTGGCAATAGTATGCACTGTATGCATTTTTGTTTAATGAAAGACTAAAGCAACCAAGGAGATTTGCTCACTGATCCATTCTAATACAGGGGAGTAATTTGAATAACTTCAAAGGTACCAAAATATTACGTTTATATTTCAATCAGTGTGATTACATTGTGACAGATATAACTCCCTAATTACAGTCATACTGGGCTTATATTAAATTAGTTTGAATTGCCCATACTACATACTAATTAGGAGGGGAAGAGTAGTCCAGAATCATGCTAGACAAAAGGAACAATTAGATTGATTTTAAAAATAACTTTCCATAGATAATCCAAAGTGGAAAACCCACAGAATGTAACTGGTTTGCTGTTTTTTTCTAACTTTTTGTTAAAAAAAAAACAAAAACGAATTTACAAAATGTAGGAGTAGAAAAGAGAGTAAGTAAAAATTTCAATCAATTTGTATTAGTAAAAAAAAATTTTTTTTTAGGGAGATTTTTATAAATTTTCTCATCAGTAACTTGTTGTTGTTTAATTACTAAATTGTGCACAACTCTTTTCCAACCCCAGGGATTGTAGCTCACCAGGTTCCTCTATCATTGGGATTTTCCAGGCAAGAATACTGCAGTGGGTTGCCATTTCATTCTCCAGGGTTTCTTCCCAACCCAGGGATCAAACCCATACACACTCCTGCATTGGCAGGTGGATTCTTCACCGCTGAGCCACCTGGGAAGTTCCATAGGTAACTTATAACCTTTACCTAAGACATCATCATATGTTTTCCATCCATTTCCTAATCTATATCTTCTTCATTTTCCTTTTCCTAAACTATCAATGATAAAGAAAATAAACTATTTAGATGAAACTACATTCACAGAGTCTCCCAAAGAACAGGACTTAATTGAACTGAGATACAGAAATTTTATAAATATAGTTTTACATTTTTATTTGTAGTGTTTTACACATTTTCCAAAGTGCTTTCACATCTTTATTTATGATCTTCATACTGACAAGTATAATAAGCAGACAGATACTATCACAAACTCTCCCACACACTTACACTTTTTACAGATGGAAAAAATTTTGAGTCTCAAAGAGATTAACTGACTTGCTCAAGGTCACAAAGCTATAAATGGCTCAACCTTGACTAAACTCAGTTCTTTCAAATCTAAGTCCACTGTTTTCTATCAAAATGATGTATTATTTCACTCAACAATTAAAGAAAGGTACCACTGCATAAGTCTATGAAGACTTGACTGTAAAAGCACCTTCCTTCAAGATTGGGGATTTTTACATTCCAATCTATTATAAAAGTGCTTTGAAGATGGTACAAATGTACTAACATTCTTGGAGAGAAAAAAAGGAAAAAAAAAAAACAAGAAATCAATAATAATCAATTAAAGAAAATTTAGGATCCAAAGCAGTAGTAACATGAGACTGTTTATTCTGTGCATACAAGTTCAATGTTTTAGAACCTCTGAACCATCAAATAGATACCTAAGACCACTGCACCAGACAGAAAGTCATTTAACAGAGGCCATTCCAGGTAAAATCACTTATCACTATAACTCACACTAGATTCATATCTGACTAACCCTAGCAATCTGGACTGAAAAATATAAGAATGAATGTTTTTGCCTTCTCTCCAAGGCTTAGCTCAGTTTCAGATAAACAAATGGCCCCATGACTTATTTCACCTGTACTTCTTTCTGGTCTTCTCTAATATTCCAAGATGAAGAAAGAGGAATTCCTTTTACATTTCAACTGTACCATAAAGCAATCCAACAATGGGTCAAGAGTCAACAGAACTCAAAAAGAGTACATTCCATATGAGATCAAAAGCTTTATTTTTCTCATCATCAGAGTGTAACTGTGTCTCTGACCCTGATTAAAATTCTCCTACTAGAAACAAGACTCATTTCTGAAGCCAAGACAGGCTAACTTGGAACTCTCAAACTGCAAACAAGGTTGCAAGCCCGGTGGGTAATGGCACACATGGAACTAACAGAATCTGGCCCAGGTGGGGAGAGCCATCCATCTCCAGGGCCAGGACAGACTAACCTAGAAACATGTAAGCCTCCAGTATACATGGTTGGCTCTATGGAACAGTATTTGCCACCTCAGATACTCTTTTCTTTCTCCCATTTCTCAGCCAATCCTGAGGAACTGACATGTTACATTAGACTTTATCACAGTTCCTACAAGAAAATAAGTGGCTGGAGAGAAGTTAAAACAATTATGAAGATTAAAAAAAAAAAAAAAAAACTGAAACCTACACTAAAGGAAATACGTGATCTAGACTTAATAGTGATTTTGAACCAAGGTCCTAGGTAATGAAAATGATCTTTGTCTGGAATATCCCCTGTAAAGCTTAAAATAAAGTGAAGCAAGCAAGGTATACAGGCACAAAATTTAAGGAGGCACTGATTCCAAAGGCTGTTCAAGTGTAGGGCTGGCACCTGAGTGTGAGTGCCTCCATACATTTTGTACCCTAAATGCCCCACTTGCCTCACTAAATTTAGAGCCCCAATCCACTATGAGAGATACATATAATCATCAAAGGCATAGCAGATTTTGTGACTACAACAAGAACCTGAGCAGAATTTGAAGTCTGAGATCCTGATCACATTCATCATGGTTATCTTCTGAGCACAGTAAGAAAAGAATAGGAGAGGCGTGACATTTTTGCATATATTCTGAAATAAAGTTGCCTTAGAAAAAGGAAAAGCAGTGCTCGGGCCTGGTGCACTGGGAAGACCCAGAGGAATCAGGTGGAGAGGGAGGTGGGAGGGGGGATCGGGATGAGGAATACATGTAACTCCATGGCTGATTCATGTCAATGTATGACAAAACCCACTACAATATTGTAAAGTAATTAGCCTCCAACTAATAAAAATAAATGAAAAAAAGAAAAAGGAAAAGCTTATAGTGAAAACGTAAAGTTTAGTGCTTACAGGGAGATTTCCATTTTGGATATGAAAAAAGGATCTGAAATTACCCTTCTGTGTAAACAATTAGAAATTATAAAAAAATATTGAAAACAATTATTTTCTGATGCTGAACAAAGGGATGCTGCAATCTCAGACTACTGCCCTAAAAGGGGAGTAAATGAGAGAGTCCTTCAGCTTTCTGCCTGAAAGCTGGCTGTTTACCACTAGCACCACCTGAGAAGCCATGGACTGTAGCCCACCAGGCTCCTCTTTCCATGGAATTCTCCAAGCAATACTGGAGTGTGTTGCCATATCCTCCAGGGGATCTTCCCGTTCTAGGATTCCTGCACTGCAGGCAGATTATTTATCATCTGAGCCACCAGGGAAGCCCGCAAAAGATTAGCAAACTAAAAGATACGGGAAAAAAAGCAGATAAAGGGGAAAAAAAGACATCCTTTCCCCCAAAATGAACAGTCTCAGTATAACTTATGGGACAGTAAGCAATCTAACATGTTTAACTGAAGCATGAAGACAAAAGAGGTAGGGCAGCTCTGGAAAAAATAAAAATATCAATTAGTGAAAACCACAAACACATTTCCAAGAAGTTCAGGAATTCACACACAATAAAGATAAGAATCATCACAGATTTTTCCTCAAAAGGTCTGCAAACCAGAAGACAACAAAATGTTCTATGTGACTCTACTGGGAGAACAATCCTGGAAGCTTGTGTTTTGTTTTCTCCAGATTTTATCCATGGACTTTTGCCCTTTGCTAATCTGGCTTTACATCTTTTCACTATAATAAATCCTGAGCACAACTCTATGTTCAGTCCTGAGAGTCCTCCTGGTGAACCACCACACAGAAGGCAGTCCTGCAGACTCCTGACACACTAAAATTAAGCACCTAACTAAAACTTCTTTCTTCAGTGTTGATGAAATACTTTTTCAGACAAATAACAGATGTAAGAATCTGTCACCAGCAGACATGGACAATGAAAAATGCTGAGGAAGAATTTTTGCATAAGAAAAATGATAGTAGACAAAAATGTGACTCTATACAAAGGAATGAAGAACACTTAAATGAGCAAATTTGTGGATAAATGTACGTTTTCTTTCTTATTTTTAAAGGCAACTACCTCAAAACAAAAAGGTGAATGATATCTATTGAAGAAGCACAAATGCTTTGTTTCACCAAGAGTAATAAAATAAAAAGATAAACTATATTTAATACTCTATAATTTATTAACATATTCAAGTTCAATATGTACATTAACTAAGACATGATAAATATATTAGTTATTTTAAAAGTCAAACCCCTTAGGATCATCTTAACTTCATTCAACTCCAGATACAAAGTTTTGATTTTTAAAGTTCTCAGCAATAATATGTGACATCTCCTTTAGTAATAACAACAGAATTCCACCCACATTTCTGTGTGAAACCTCAGAGTTCTTATCAAGAAAGGAAGACAACAAAGTTCATATGAGAAAACAGTCAATAACTGGAGTAAATAAATACATCCATCATACCCTCCAAGCCACATAAAGCACTTTAGTTTACAACTGTACTCCATAGTTGGTATCTTCAAAAACATTTTTGACCCAAAAAACCATAGCAAAAATTTGAAGTAAAAAAATTCTGGGGAATACTTACTTGAAAAGTAGTGGTAGGATACACTAGGTAGAATCAAGTATTTAAATAGCTGTTCTATGATAATACCTATTTTATCCATTAAGCATCTAATTTGAAAACAGTTACACCCATCTCTGATTCCCAGGTAGGCCAGCAGTAAAAAAATCTGCCTGCCAATGCAGGAGACGCAAGAGACATGGGTTGGATGCCCGAGTCAGGAAGACTCCCTGGAGTAGGAAAGGGCAACCCACTCCAGTATTCTTGCCTGGAAAATTCCATGGACAAAGGAGCCTGGTGATACGAAGAGCCGACTCACTGGGAAAGACCCTGATGCTGGGAAAGACTGACGGCAGGAGGAGAAGGGGACGACAGAAAATGAGATAATTGGATGGCATCACCGACTCAATAGACATGAGTTTGAGTAAACTCCAGGAGATGGTGAAGGACACGGAAGCCTGGCGTGCTGCAGCCCATGCGGTCTCAAAGAGTTGGACGTTGAGCGACTGAACAACAAAAACAAAAGAGCCAGTCACAACTGACCAACCGAGTGCAGCACACACCCCTTATCACCTACTGATGCATCTTGAACACTCAGTATCGGAGATCGATCATGCATTTGTTATTTAGGTTTCCCTCCCTTTAACTCTTTTTAGTTAATGTAACAATTAAAACAATTTAAAACTGTATGCTACTCTGTACTCAATCTCTTGAACTGAAAATCACATCACTTAACTCCTATAAGAACAATTTGGTGAGAAGACAGGTACTATTATCTCAGCTTATAGAGAGAAAGTTGAAGGTCTGAGAGATGAGTGATCTGTCCATAAACACAAAACTAGAAAGGAGTGAAGTTAGGATTAAATAGAACCTTAACCACAATCCAGCTCACTTTCTACTTTATCACAATGTTCCAGGCAACTTTTTAAGAAAGGAGATACAAATCGAATCACTAAAGTCTCCATGTAAATGGTAAATAAGTCAATTACCTGAAGGTGAAAAAGGTTAAACATTATGGGTATCAATGAGACAGAGATTCAAATTCATCAAGTATCTTCAGTCTTTTCACTACTCTTGTTTTTCTCTTTTTATAGACAGAAATGTTTAATAATTGCTGTATTGCTTTATATGATAGAAAGCTCTGAACATGGGCAACTATACCAGTATATATGACTAAGCATATTTTGACTCATTATAGAAATATAAAGGAAAAAGGACTAATTAAAAAACCTCAGAGCCCTAGGACACAACTAAAGTAGACACTGTGACTGCTTCACTATCTATTTCAATGCCATTCAACTCTCAGTGGCAGTGACCCGGGGAACTGACTTCAGCTCAAAGGTCGGCCTGTCCCACTGCCAGAAACTGATTCAGAAGTGAAGAGAAATTGTGCCAATGAAATATGAAAAGAAGTTTTATGGCAGCTTCTGGTTAAGTTTGTCCTTTCTGATAAGAGGAAGCCAGATTGTTTCTTATTTGTAGAACATATGGTTCCTTCCTGGAAACCCATTAGACAACTACAAAGAGAATCCTGTTTGGTACAAAGTCAGCATTACGGAGAGCAGAGTGGAACAATGGAAAGAATCTAAATCCTTGGTGTCTTCATTAAGGTAATGACCGACTAATTCTGAAACCTACTGTGCTTCTGGACCTCCAGTTATGTTATAAATCTCCTTATTGGGTGAGGCTGTTTGAACTGGGCTTTCTGATACTTAGAGATGAAAGAAGCCTAACTAAAACAGACACTGAGATTAATACACCTCGCTGATAAGAATATTCAAACTACATCATAATTGCACTCGTTTAACATGCTAGCAAAATGAAGTCACTAGTTGTATCTGACTCTTTGGAACCCCATGGACTGTAGACTACCAGGCTCCTCTGTCCATGGAATTTTCCAGGCAAGAGTAATGGAGTGGGTTGCCATTTCCTTCTCCAGGGGATCTTCTCAACCCAGGGATCGAACCTGGGTCTCCCGCACTGCAGGCAGACACTTTACCATCTGAGCCACCAGGGAAGCCCACATGCTGGCAAAGTAATGCTCAAAATTCTCCAAGCTAGGCTTTAATAGTATGTAAACTGAGAACTTCTAGATGTTCAAGTTGGATTGAGAAAAGGCAGAGGAACCAGAGATCAAATTGCCAACATCCGTTGGATCACCGAAAAAGCAAGAGAATTCTAAAAAAAACATCTACTTCTGCTTCATCCACTACACTAAGTCTTTCAACTGTGTGGATCACAACAAACTGGAAAATTCTTCAAGAGATGGGAATACCAGACCACGTGGGCTCCCTCCTGAGCAATCTGTATGCAGGTCAAGGAGCAACTGTTAGAACCAGACATGGAACAACAGACTGGTTCCAAATCGAAAGGAGTATATCAAGGCTGTATATTGTTACCCTGCTTATTTAACTTAGATGCAGACTCCATCATGTGAAATGCTGGGCTGGATGAAGCATAAGCTGCAGTCAAGATTGCACAGAGAAATATCAACAACCTCAGATATGCAGATGACACCACTCTTATGGCAGAAAGCAAAGAGGAACTAAAGAGTCTCTTGAACGAAAACTGGCTTAAAACTCAATATTTAAAAAACTAAGATCATGGCATCCAGTCCCATCACTTCATGGCAAATAGCTGGAGAACAATAGAAACAGTGACAGACTTTATTTTCTTGGGCTCCTAAATCACTGCAGGTGCTGACTGCAGCCATGAAATTAAAAGATGCTTGCTCCTTGGAAGAAAAACTATCACAAACCTAGACAGCGTATTAAAAAGCAAAGGCATCACTTTGCCAACAAAGATCCATATAGTCAAAGCTTTGGCTTTTCCATTAGTCATGTACGGAGGTGAGATTTGGACCATAAAGAAGGCTGAGTGTCAAAGAATTGATGCTTTTGAACTGTGGTGTTGGAGAAGACTCTTGAGAGTCCCTTGGACTGCAAGGAGATCAAACCAGTCTATCCTAAAGGAAATCAATCCTGAATATTCATTAGAAGGACTGATGCTGAAGCTGAAACTCCAATACTTTGGCCACCTGATGTGAAAAGCTGAATCACTGGAAAAGACCCTGATGCTGAGAAAGACTGAAGGCAGAAGAAGGGGATGACAGAGGACGAGATGGTTGGATGGCATCACTGACTGAATGGACGTGTGTCTGAGCAAGCTCCGGGAGATGGTGAAGGACAGGGAAGCCTGGCATGCTGCAGTCTATGGGGTTGCAAAGAGTTGGACACTACTGGGACACTGAACAACAACAACTGATAGACTACAAAAGGTGCCTAAGAACTAAGAACTTGAATTTTTAAAGATTTTAAAAACACTGTTATAAGTAGGTAATTTAGATTTAATAACATAAAATAGATAAAACAAATTATAGATCTGGAAAAGAAATAGATCACCTCTATGCTTATTTTTTATAATTATAATTTTTCTCTGATTTGGAGTCCTGAAAAACTTGGGAGGGATGCAGTGTTCACAAGGGAGTTGTCATTATTCTGAACTGCATGCCCAGAGCTACAACTTGTTATTAACGGTTCAGTATGAGTCCCAGGAAATATTAAGCAAAGGCCCTACTGATTTCAGTCTTGGGGCTGAAATTTTCTGGACGCTAAAATACAGAGAATGCTTGTAAATCCTAAGTACTATGAAAAGGGATACAGCTACAAAGACATTAAACAGAGATAAAACTTAAATTCCAAATCTGTACTTTAAGTTTTGCTGTTTTCCAACATTAGAACCTTCTATGCCTCTACTTACTATTCTTCACCAGCTCAACTGGTTACAGTCATTCTTGCTCTAACTACCAGCTTGGCTCTCCCTCACTACTGCTTCCTACTGCTTTGAAGCTCTCTCAAAGGCTACGTTTTCTCTCCCAGTTCTTCACAGGACTGGGCTTGAAGGTGAGGTAGGTTCCCTCCCCACTCACTGCCCCACTCCAAACTATAAAAACACCTAACTTGGAATCTCTTATTATCAGACTATAACAATTTACTGCCTCTCCTTACTGCAGTTATGTACCAAGTCCTAAACTTCATTTCTTGAAAATTTTAGGTACTTGCGCACTACACCCTCTCTAAAGTTATTATTGTCATAATGCTTAGGAATCTCAATATCCACACACACAATCCTTCCCAAATTCTTGCTCATCAATTCCTCTACATCCTCTTCTCCAACAAACACACTCCCCATCCCATTTCAAATGCTCACTCCCAAGGTCATACCTTAGACATACTTAGTATTAATGAGTGCGACCCCTATAAAGCATCACTTTCAAGCATTACACCCCAACTACCAGCTCACTCCCCCTAATAGCTTAACTTCAACAATCCCAAGAGATATGCAGTCCATTAATCCTGTATCTTTTCACTTCTGTGCACCTCCCCAAGTCCTCAATGCCTTTCTTACCCAAGTTCAATATACATTCAATCATTTAATTAGTCCCCTCCCTTGTATACACCCTATAATACTTGTCCTTTCTCTTTGTCAATCTTCCTTGGCTAAAACTGGTACCAATCCAATTTTCTGCATATTCCACATTAGAACCCACATAGCTGAATATGGTAATAAGGACACACAAACACAATGTATGATAATTGGTTTCCCTTTAAATTCATGATCAGGAACCTCAAATGAGACATTAATGCTGCCTAGCAATTTCATTTTATTTTTGTGATTCATTCATTCTGCCACTGTCCTCCTACATGACTAATTTACTTTTCTCTACTTAAACTTTCATTACCTTCCCTCTCATTCTCACTCATTTGATGACCTTGTTCATTATTTCATTGAAAAAATAGAAGCAATATGAAAAGAACTTCCACAACCTCTCACAACTATATCTACCCACCTAACTGCATCTGTGCTCACATATTCTCATTTCTCTGTCATTACCATTGTGGACTATCTCTGACCCTGACCTTTGTACCTGTGCGCTCAATCTCCACTAACCACCACCATCATTGCTCTCCTTACCAAATCAAATTTTCCCTCTCTACTGCATCTTTCCCAGACCCCTACAAACATGTGAATTTTCTCATCTAAAAAACAGAAATTTCTTCTGAACATCTCAAGTTACTACTACAATTCTTTTATCCTTCATTAGCAAATCCCTCAAAGAACGATTCTTTCTGCCTGTCTACAATTTCTCACTTCCTTTCCTCAAGAATCCATTCCAATTAGACTTTTTCCCACCATTCTACCAAATCTGCTATTGTCAGAACCACTAGTAAATTCCACGTTGCCAAATACAACAATCAGTTCTCAGTTCCTCATACTATTTGAACTATCAGGAGCATCTGACAGAGATTTATCACTCCTTCCTTCACTCTGTCTCCCTCTTTCTTCCCCTAGCAACAACTCTTGTTGACTCTATCTTCAAAATACCAATCACTTACCATCTCCACTGCTACCACTTTGGTCTAAGTTACCATCTCTCACCTAGATTATTGCAACAGCCTCCTAAGTGGTTTTACTAACTTTTGTCCCTGTCCTTCTTCAGTATGTTCTCAAGATAGTAGGCAGAATAGTTCTTTAAAAGGAAAATCTAATCACATCGCTATTATGTTCAAATTCATCCAAAGTCCTTCTACATCACATACCACTTAAACTAAAAGTGTAGGTCCCTAAAATAACACCTAAGACCTGGATTGATTTAACCATCATCCGCCCACCTCCACCGCCCTCTGACTTCATCCTCCATTTACTCCTTACTCCACTGTGAACAGGATCTCAGAATTAAATACCTCAGGCATGCTCCAGCCTCAAGGACTGGGCATTTGCTATTTTCCTGGGTCTAGATCTTTATATTTGTCTGCATACCTCATTCACAGACTGCCTTCATGTCATTATTTAAATGTAACCTTCAGCAGTGAATTTTCCTAGCAATACTTTGAAGGGCAGCCACGCCAATACTCAACTCCACTTTCCCTGTTTTATTTTCCCTCTTTGTTACATATCATTTAACATGCTAGTAATGGTAGCATGTTATCCTTTTTTTACCATCACTGATGTGTTTTCAGGGCCTACAGCGTGCCTGGCATAAAGTGGTCATAAAACATTTGCTAAATAAATGAAACCATTTCCCTCCTTCAAAGATGATATCAAATTATCCAGAGTATCAAGATTATATGGAAATGGGCCAATGAAAATCTCTCTCTCAACTTTCTTATTTTAAATACATCTAGTTCGTAGCTAGTAGCTCAGAGAAGGCAATAGCAACCCACTCCAGTACTCTTGCCTGGAAAATCCCATGGACGGAGAAGCCCGGTAGGCTGCAGTCCATGGGGTCCCTGAGTCGGACACGACTGAGCGACTTCACTTTCACTTTTCACTTACATGAATTGGAGAAGGAAATGGCAACCCACTCCAGTGTTCTTGCCTGGAGAATCCCAGGGACGGCGGAGCCTGGTGGGCTGCCGTCTATGGGGTTGCACAGAGTTGGACACGACTGAAGCGACTTAGTAGCAGCAGCAGCAGTTAGTAGCTGGTTTATGTAGGATTAGAACTAGAGCTAGTTCAACAAATAACTATACTAATGTTGTTTCCATGAAGATTTTTCTGATCTCTCTTTTCTAATCTTTGATCACCGTGAGCTCTCAAAGCAATAAATATATTCTGCCCTTTTGGCACTTGCCAAGTTTTGTTCTTTGTTCAGGATTGTTTGTATATCTTTATTATCTACCCATAAACCTATATGTACATCCAAGGGCTCTATCTTCTCCATCTTAATACCTTTAGTATTTAGCACAGTAGTTTATTCTCAGTGGAGTCTCAAAATATTTGTTGAAGTGAATATGTAAGTCAGGCAAGAAAAGGATGAAAGTCAAATAGAAACAAGTGCTAGGAAACAAACTATTCTGTTTTGTTTATGGCAATATTGAGGCCTGAGAAGCAGTGACAGTGACTGATTTAGCAGATTTTATTCATAAACAAGTTATATACCTAAAACTTACAATGTGAGTGCTTAGCTTGGGGTTCAAGTAAAGGATTTTGGGAAATCTGTGAACATCTTGAAATTATACATAAAGTTTCCTTCTGGGCTGCAACATTTAAAATAGTCTCAAAGAAGTCTACTAAGAAAGCAGTTGCAAGCAAACTTTTTAAGGAAACCATTTTAAAGTTGCACTTCCCATTATTTTCTAATGTGGTACTGACTGAATTAGTACTTTTAAAAAATCTAATGAATGACTCCAGAACACATTTCACTACAATTTAAATTTTATAATTCTTCAAAATCCCATGACTAATCAGATGGCTAACTACAGCACTCCACTTAAGAATGGTGCATTGATTTACTTTGTTTCTAAAACAGTAAATTCTAGAATATGCAATTTTATCATTTAAAATTATAGTTCAACATCAATACCATATTTTCCAGACTACAACATAGATATTATGTCAGTATTATGGCATCACAGATATTAATTCTGTTTAGAAAAAGAAAGATAATTATTACCTAACCCTGGCTTGACATTTTTCTTTAACAAAAGATTTGATCCCAGGAAGGTGGTTTGGACTGAGAACACTAAATCATTAGTAAAATACATTCAAAGCAATTTAATAGTAGAAATAAAAGCAAAATGAAAGTTCACATAAGTTTGCATTTTACCTTTAAAAAAAAAAACTTTACAAAATAGATTATAAGCCTTAGGTTTTCTCAAAGGGAAAATAGTGTTTGGTTGGTTGGTTGGTTGGTTTTGATTTAAATACAAAGGATTCTAACAATCCAACAAAATAATCTTTGAATATTCGCCTAACAAATTCCTAAATGTATCTAAGGAAATGGAAGGATTTTTTTAAATTAATAATTCATAGTCCCTGTCATAACAAAGTTTAAATAGAGGAATGAATGGTTTCATATGTCTTAAAATACAAATCATATGTTAAATGCAGTGTCTTAGTCTGTTCAGGTTGCTGTAACAAACTACCACAGATTGGGTAGCTTAAACAAAAAATGCTTATTTCTCACAGTTCAGGAGGGTGGGAAGACCAAGATTAAGGCAGCAGCAGATTCCATGTCTCGTGAGGACCTTCACCCTGGTTCACTGATGATCTTTTTGCCATGTCCTCACATGACAGAAAAGGGTGAGGGATCTCTCAGGGGTCTCTTCTGTAAGGACACTAATCCCATTCATTAGGGTTCTGCCCTCATGACCTAATTACCTTCCCCCACAAACACCCATCTCCAAATATCCTCACACTGGGAATTAGGTTTCAACATACAAAATTTGGGGAGACACAATCAGTCTACAGCATGCAGTAAGAGGAATATAAAGCGCCATAGGTATCTACAACATAAAATGATACCTAGTACATATATCTCTGACACAAAAACTTATAAAATAAGTATATACAATACATGCACTATGTACTACACACACTCGCACACACATAATCCGTATATCTACTACATATACTCCACACACATGTTAATCTACTATGTATTTAAACATATCTCCTAGTGGTTCTGCTTCTCTGATTGAACCCTGATTGACACAGACACCAAAAGTCACAACAGCAAGCAGAATTATATGGCCCTAACAGCAGTAACTGATATACCTGTCACAACTTCCACAGATATCTATATGAAACAAACTTAATAATCAATTTTGAAGACTGACTTCTTACACATTTAGAGTCCCATATTAATTAAAGCCCCACATTAATAAAGTACTATGCAAAATTCCTACACCACCAGATACAAAGCAAAAATGCCCCCTTAAATCTTCTTATAGAGGTCTTATTAAGTGCAAGGTACTGAATCTACCCTCAAGGAGCACATAGTCAGCCTTTTTTAAAAGACTACAGTCAATATACCAATAATTGCCTCCAAGACCATACTCATGTATTAGAGAACCCACCATGCCCAGCTCCTGGATGGTAAAGCCCTATGTGCCAAGTCACCTGGTTCACCTAAACTAAATGAGCTATAGTCTCTCTCCCTATAATTTGGAAAATGACATAAAGAGAGTGACTAAGTTAAATATAGTGACCTTGGAAGTAAGAGGAAACATATTCAGAGTTGGAGTTAGTGCCATGGCAAGTCAAACCATGTACAACCCAAAGTTATGAGGTAACAGATAATATGAGGATACAGAGGGACCTACAATGCAGAAAAAAGAATGGGATAGGCATGCAGAAAGAAGCAAAGACAGACAGCGTATAGCACCAAGAGAGAAGAAAGAAGTTACAATTGTTCACTTTACTTGAATGCCTCTCATGGAGGTACAGTTATACTTTATTTTCAGTCTTTGGTCACTGGTGAGGTTGCTCATTCAACAACAGGGAAACTGGCTTATTTACTATAGACAATGGAACACTGGACAAACATCAAAAAAAAACCTTGCTTTCAAAAATGTTTTATCATACGGGAAAATGCTCATGGATATTGGTAAAACAGCAAAATAAAAAAATTATAATGAATAATAATACCTTTTGTTTGCATGCTTAAAGGCACAGATAAAAAAAAAACAGTGCATAGGAAAAACAATAGAAGAAAACAAACCCAACAGTAAACAGTGGCTGGTCTTGGAGGCAGGAAATACAGTTGATTTTTGTGTCCTACAAATATATTTCAGTAAACTGATAATAAGATTAACACTGCAAAAAGCAAGTGAGGTTACAGCAGGCAAAATGTAAATACTCTAATTGCACGCAGATGTTGTGTGGTTATTTAAATATCATATACTTAGTATTCACACAAATACTTCCACATTCTAAAAACTAATTTTGAAAAAAAAAATCTGTTCCTTCCCTTAAATGACGAAATTTTTTTCTCTTATTTTATTTTTCTTCCTGGTCCTTTTTTTTGGTGAAAAGTGAAGTCGCTCAGTCGTGTCTGACTCTTTGCAACCCCACAGATGGTAGACTACCAGGCTCCGTGATCCATGGGATTTTCCAGGCAAGAGTGGGCTGCCATTTCCTTCTCCAGGGGATCTTCCCAACCCAGGGATTGAACCCAGGTTTCCTGCATTGCGGACAGACGCTTTACCATCTGAGCCACTAGGGAAGCCCACATTTTGGCTATTATCACTAATAAATGATAACATTTCCATTCTTAAGATAAGCATATACATATTAAACAGAGGAGAATACCAGACCACCTTACCTGTCTCCTGAGAATCTGTATGCAGGTCAAGAAGCAACAGTTACAACCGGACATGGAACAATGGACTGGTTCAAGGTTGGGAAAGGAGTATGTCAAGGCAGTATATTGTCACCTTGCCTATTTAACTTATATGCAGAGTACATCACGCGAAATGCCAAGCTGTATGAAGCACAAGCTGGAATTCAGACTGCTAAGAGAAATATGAACAACATAAGATACCACTCTCCTGACAGAAAGTGAGGAGGAACTAAAGAGCCTCTTGATGAGGGTCAGAGAGGAATGAAAAAGCTGATATAAACTCAACATTCAAAAAACAAAGATCAGCGCATCCAGTCCCATCACTTCATGGCATATAGATGGAGAAACAACGGAAACAGTGACAGACTTTATTTTCTTGGGCTCCAAAATCACTGCAGACGGTGACTCCAGCCATGAAATTAAAAGATGCTTGCTCCTTAGAAGAAAGTGTCAAAGTCACTCAGTCATGTCTGACTCTTTGCAACCCCATGGGCTGTAGCCTGCCAGGTCCTCTGTCCATGAAATTCTCCAGGCAAGAATACTGGAGTGGGTAGCTGTTCCCTTCTCCAGGGGAATCTTCCCAACCCAGGGATCGAACCCAGGTCTCCCATATTGCAGGTGGATTCTTTACCCTCTGAGCCACCAGGGAAGGCCAAGAATACTGGACTGGGTAGCCTATCCCTTCTCCAGGGGATCTTCTTGACCCAGGTGTCAAACTGGGGTCTCCTGCACTGCAGGCAGATTCTTTAGCTGAGCTACCAGGGACCTTAGAAGAAAAACTATGACAAATCTAGAGAGCGTATTAAAAAACATCATTTTGCCAACGAAGGTCCATATAGTCAATGCTATGGCTTTTCAGTAGTCATGTATGGATGTGAGAGTTGGACTATAAAGAAAGCTGAGCACCGAAGAATTGATGCTTTTGAACTGTGGTGTTGGAGAAGACTCCTGACAGTCCCTTGGATGACAAGGACATCAAACCAGTCAACCCTAAAGGAAATCAGTCCTGAATATTCATTGGAAGGACTGATACTGAAGCTGAAGCTCCAATACTTTGGCCATCTGATGCAAAGAGCCAACTGGTTGGTAAAGACCCTGATGCTGAGAAGGACTGAAGGCAAAAGGAGAAGGTGTCAGCAGAGGATGAAATGGTTAGATAGCATCATCAACTCAATGGACATGAATATGAGCAAACACCGGGAGACAGCGAAGGACAGGGTAACCTGGCGTGTTGCAGTCTATGGGGTCACAAAGAGCCAGACACAATTTAGCGACTGAATGATGACAAGACCTTTTTTGTAAATATGTCATTATTTAGAAAGACTGCAGCTTTGCACAACTATTTTATTTAATCCAGGACAATGTACAATAAGTCAACTACTAAATAACATATATGTGCCAAACATTTTCAGTTCAAGTTGGCTAAGTTCACTGGCCTGTCGAGATGTACTGACACCATAAAAAAATTTAAAAAAAAAACACAAAATCTTCAACTTCTAACCAAAACAAAGAAACAAGGACTAAATTTACTCTTCAGTCTGCAAATAGAAAAAGAAAATATATTGAACAGTTTCAAGACATTGGCAATCAGGCAATGTAGGGCAGTGATCCCTGAAATGAGAAACAATTAAAGATAAGCCCTATTATTAGCCCTATCTTCCCCTTCCAGCCTTGAGAGAGTTTCCAACCCATGGTACAGGAAGGGAGAACTGAGGCAGAGCACAACACACTCTGAGTTTAGATGGAGCTGAAAGTCTAAAAGACAAAGGCAGCTAGAGTTAACAGAATACAGTACTAGGGAAGTACAAAGTGAGTACAGAGAGACACAAGACCAGGGATTATACCACATGTAACAACTTAGATGGATTTCAAGGGAACTATGTTGAATTTTCAAAACGCCAATCTCCAAGGTTACATACTGTATGATTTCACTCATATAACATCTGGAAATGACAAAACAGTAATGGAGACAGATTAGGTGGCTGGCAGAGGTTAGGGGATCTTTTTGGTGATGGAACAGTACTATATCTCAATTGTGATGGTGATTATTCAGAGCTACACTTGATAAAGGGGCTTCCCCAGTGGCTCAGCAGTAAGAATCCACCTGCAATGCAGGAGCTGCAGGAGATGTGGGTTCGACCCCTGAGTCGGGAAGATCCCCTGGAGGAAGGCATGGCCATGCACTCCAGTATTCTTGCCTGGAGAATCCCACGGACAGAGGAGCCTGGCGGGCTAAAGTCCACGGGGTTGCAAAGCATGAGAACAACTGAAGCAACTGAAAATGAGTGCACACTTGATAAAACTGCAAAAAACCATATACGCAAATGAAAACATGTAAAACTGGTCAAACAGGAGTAAGATCTGTAGATTGTACTAATGTCAATTTCCTGGTTTTGATATTGTATTACAGTTATTTAAAATGTTACCACTGAGGGGAACTGGATAAAAGAACATAGGACCTCGCTATCCTAATTTTGGAAATTCCTATGAAGCTATAATTACTTCAAAATTAAAAAAAACTTTTTAGAATACACTCTTAACCAAAAGAAAAATTCAATAAGCATAAAAAGTGCACCAGACCACCTTACCTGCCTCCTGAGAAACCTGTGTACATGTCAAGAAGCAACAGAAACAGACATGGAACAACTGACTGGTTCCAAATTGGGAAAGGATTACATCAAGGCTGTATATTGTCACCCTGCTTATTTAACTTAGATGAAGAGTACATCATGCAAAATGACAGGCTGGATGAAGCACAAGCTAGAATCAAGATTGCCGGGAGAAATATCAATAACCTCAGATATGCAGATAACACCACTCTTATGGCAGAAAGCGAAGAGGAACTAAAGAGCTTCTTGATGAAGGTGAAAGTGGAGAGTGAAAAAGCTGGCTTAAATTAAAATTCAACATTCAAAAACCAAAGACCATGGCATCCAGTCCCATCAATTCATAGCAAATAGATGGGGAAGCAATGTAAACAGTGACAGACTATTTTCTTGGGCTCCAAAATCACTGCAGATGCTGACTGCAGCCATGAAATTAAAAGACGCTTGCTCCTTGGAAGAAAATCTATGACAAACCTAGACAGCAATATTAAAAAGCTATGGTTTTTCCAGTAGTACGGAAGTGAGAGTTGGACTATAAAGAAGGCTGAGTGCCAAAGAATTCATGCTTTTGAACTGTAGTGTTGGAGAAGACTTTTGACAATCCCTTGGACTACAAGCAGATCAAACCAATCAATCGTAAAGGAAATCAATTCCGAATCTTCACCTGAAGGACTGATGCCAAAGTTGAAGCTCCAATACTCTGGCCACCTGATGTGAAGAGCTGACTCACTGGAAAAGACCCTGATGCTGAGAAAGACTGAAGACAGGAGGAGAAGGGGGTGACAGAGAACAAGAAGGTTGGATGGCATCACCGACTCAAGGGACATGAGTTTGAGCAAACTCCGGAAGATGGTGAAGGACAGGGAAACCTGGCGTGCTGCAGTCCATGGGGTCGCAAAAAGTCGGACACGACTCAGCAACTGAATAGTAACAATAAAAGTGTACACAACTAAAACAAATCAGTCTTACTAAGATCTCAGACTTCCAATCTCCTAACTTCTCCAGAAAAATCTATGCACATAGAAACATAAATGTTTATTAGTGTGTGAATATGCATTTTATTTAAACCGACACATACACATCTTTTCTGTAGTCATGTCAGCATAACATAGCTCTGTCTTGTCTCTGTTTTTCACCCAATAATAGGTCTTAGAGATAAGCTCATATAGAAGTGCTCTTTTTTCTTTCTTATGGTTATATGACATCCCATTGTATAACTGTATCATCAGCTATTTAACCAGACGCATATTAAGAGTCATTTAGGGCTTCCCTAGACAGCATATTAAAAAGCAGAGACATTATTTTGTCAACAAAGGTCTGTCTAGTCAAGGCTATGGTTTTTCTAGTAGTCATGTATGGTTGTGAGAGTTGGACTATAAAGAAAGCTGAACACCGAAGAATTGATGCTTTTGAACTGTGGTGTTGGAGAAGACTCTTGAGAGTCCCTTGGACTGCAAGGAGATCCAACCAGTCCATCCTAAAGGAAATCAGTCCTGGGTGTTCATTGGAAGGACTGATGTTGAAGCTGACACTCCAATATTTTGGCCACCTGATAAGAAGAGCTGACTCATTTGAAAAGACCCTGATGCTGGGAAAGATTTAAGGCAGGAGGAGAAGGGGACAACAAAGGATAAGATGGTTAGATGGCATCACCAACTCAATGGACAAGAGTTTAGGTAAACTCCGGGAGTTGGTGATGGACAGGGAGGCCTGGTGTGCTATGGTTCATGGGGTCGCAAAGAGTCAGACACAACTGAGCGACTGAACTGAACTGAGTGACTCAGCTGATACAGAATCCCCCTGCAATGCAGGAGACCTAGGCTCGATCCCTGGGTTGGCAAGACCCCCTGAAGAAGGGAACGGCTACCCACTCCAGTATCCTGGCCTAGAGAAAACATGAACTGTATAGTTCATGGGGTCGGAAAGAGTTAGACAGCCTGAGTCACTTTCACTTTCAGGGCTTCTGGCACTATAATGAATACTATAATGAACAAAGATAAATTCTTTGGATTATATCTGGATTCTTTTCTGTGTGTGTGTGTGTGTGTGTGTGTGTGTGTATCTATCTATTATAGATTTTTGGTGTTTGGCTACCATGACTGGTTTGACTGGTTTGATCTCCTTGCTGTGCGAGGGATCTCAAGAGTCTTCTCCAGCATCACAGTTCGAAGACATCAATTCTTTGGCACTCTGCCTTCTTTACAGTCCAGCTCTCACAACTGTATGTGACCATTGGGAAGACCATAGCCTTGACTATATGGACCTTTCTCAGCAAACTAAAAAGTCTCTGCTTTTCAATACACTTGTCTAGGTTTGTCACAGCTTTCCTGGCAAGAAGCAATTGTCTTCTGATTTCATGGTTGCAGTCACCATCCACAGTGATTTTAGAGCCCAAGAGAGGAATCTGTCAGTACTTCCTCCTTTTCCCCTTCTATTTGCCATGAAGTGATGGGACCTGATGCCATGATCTTAGTTTTTTTTTAATACTGAGTTTTAAGCCAGTTTTTTCACTCTCTTTTTTCACCCTCATCAAGAGGCTCTTTAGTTCCTCCTTGCTTTCTGCCATTAGAGTGCTATCTGCATATCTGACATTGTTGATGTTTCCCATCTTGATTCCAGCTTGTAACTCATCCAACCCAGCATCTCTCATGATGTGCTCAGTATACCAGTTAAATAAACATGGTGACAGCAGACAGCCCTGCCATAATCCTTTCTCAATCCTGAACCAATCAGTTGTTCCATACAGGGTTCTAACTGCTGCTTCTTGACCTGCATACAGGTTTCTCAGAAGACAGGTAAGATGGTCTGGCATTTTCATCTCTGTAAGAGCTTCCCAGAGTTTGTTACAATCCACATAGCCAAAGCCTTTAGTATAGTCAATGAAACACAGGGAGATGTTTTTTTCTGGAATTCCCTTGCTTTCTTTATGATCCAGCGAATGTTGGCAATCTGATCTTTGGTTCTTCTGCCTTTTCTAAACCCAGCTTGGAAATCTGGAAGTTCTTGGTTCATGTAATGCTGAAGCCTAGCATGCAAGATTTTAAGCATGACCTTACTAGCAAGGGTGATGAGTGCAACTGTCCAACAGTTTGAACATTCTTTAATACTACCCTTCTTGGGAAATGGGATAAGGACCGATCTTTTCCAGTCCTATGGCCACTGCTGGGTCTTCTAGATTTGCTGACATATTGAGTGCCAACACGTTGATACCATCATCCTTTAGGGTTTTGAAAAGCTCTACTGGAATTCCATTGCACCCACTAGCTTTATTGGCAAAAGTGCTTCCTAAGGCCCACAACACTTCACACTCCAGAATGTCTGGCTCTGGATGACAGACCACACCATCGTAGTTATCTGACTCATTAAGATCTTTTTTGTACAGTTCTTCTATGTATTCTTTCCATCTCTTCTTGATCTCTTCTGCATCTACTAAGTCTCTCCCGTTTCTCTCTTTCATTGTGTCCATCTTTGGGCAAAATGTTCCCTTGATACTTCCAATTTCCCTGAAGAGATCCCTAGTTTTTCCCCTTCTGTTGTTTTCCTCTATTTTTATGCACTGTTCGTTGAAAAAGGCCTTCTTGTCTTTCTTTGCTACTTCTTTGGATCTCTGAGTTTAGTTGGATGTACCTTTCCCTTTCTCCTCTGCTTTTTGCTACTCTTCTTTCTTCAGCTATTTGTAAAGCCTCCTCATATAACCCCTTTGCCATCCTATTTTTCTTTTTCTTTGGGATGGTTTTGTTCGCTGCCTCCTGTACAATATTACAGACCTCCATCCATAGTTCTTTAGGCACACTGTTTACTACATCTAATCCCTGTATATTCATAGGAGATTTGATCTAAGTCATACCTGGCTGGCCTAGGGGTTTTCGCCACTTTCTTTAGTCTATAAGCCTGAATTTTGCTATGAGAAGCTGATAATCTGAGCCATCATACAAAAATATGATAAAAAGCTATCCATATAACTTTTGGGGTCCTTTCCTCATTTGTAAAACAGGGCTAAATGAGGCAATCTACATAAGGCATTTAAATCTACCCTGAACAAAATTTAAAATCTAACAAACGTAGCTATAATTCTAAATATATTATGGCCAGAGCATCTCCTGATGTACCTACCAGTTTACATGTGTGCTAAGTCACTTCAGTCGTGTCTGATTCTTTGCGACCACATGTACTGTAGCCCACCAAGCTCCACTGTCCATGGGATTCTCCAGGCAAGAATATTGGATTGGGTTGCTATGCCTTCCTCCAGCGGATCCTCCTGACCCAGGGATCAAAACCATGTCTCTTGTGTCTCCTGCATTGGAAGGCAGATTCTTTACCACTAGCGCCACAGGTGAGGCTAGTGCAGCATGACTTGTCCTCTGTGACCCCCAGCTGGCTCCCAGTGATTCGTGTTTTCTAAATATACACCAAAATATATAAAATATTATATGCCAAAATATATATGTTCAATAATCTGAGAATTTGTTCAGGAATGACACCAAGATCATCAGTTTATTATTATTACCTGCAACATTTGCTTTTTTTCCAACATTGTGTATCAGCAGCTAAAACACTCTATTATAACAGGTGTTAAAAAAGAGTTCGTTGTATTCTTTTTAAAAATCAGGATTAATTCCTTATTTTCAATAAATCTGCCATGGTTACACAAGATGTTAACATTAGGAGAAAGCTGGGTGAAAGGTATATAGGAATTCTTTATACTATGCAATTCTCTATACTCTGTAATATATATACAGATATATAACTATTTCAAAAGTAAATTTTTTTTTTAATCAAAATCTTTTCCTGCCTCTGGTTTTCTTAAAGTGAAGTGAAAATCACTCAGTCGTGTCTGACTGTTTGTGACCCCATGGACTATACAGTCTGTGGAATTCTACAGGCCAGAATACTGGGGTGGGTAGCCTTTCCCTTCTCCAGGGGATCTTCCCAACCCAGGGATCAAACGCAGGTCTCCCGCATTGCAGGCGGATTCTTTACCAGCTGAGCCACAAGGGAAGGTTTTCTTAAAACTACTAAAATATTACCAACCACTAACAGGTGCAAATTCTTTAGTAGCCTTTACAGCCTTATAATTAATCTGAAATAGGAGACATGAATTCCAGCAAACAGAAACTCTCATAATACCCCTAACTTATCCTGGGCCACAAAGAGTTACTATTCAGTAAACAATTTTTTTTTTAAGATATTTTTTATTTTATTTTTAGAAACAAGGGCTTAAAAAAAAAAAAAAAATCTCTCCCCAAAGCAATTATCTTTTCCCTAAAGCTCTAAAGTTCTGTACAACCAATTAAGCCTTCTGATTCTTATTGCTCAAATCACTTATTTAGCAGCAGCCTCCAAGTCAAGCTCAAAAAGATTTTTGACTGTATGAGACAAATTAGTACTTAAACTATTAGCATGAAAATCTTTAAAAATTATATTTTAAAATACTTTGTATCATGGCTGATTGGTTTTCAAATTAGGAAATAAGAGTTCAGGGAAATGATGAATTTCATTTACAACTATTCAAGCTCAAACTTTCACTGTTAAGCAACAAAGTCATGAAAATTCTGCTAAAACTGTACTTGCCAAAGAAATTCTAAAATAATACCTAAGGACAAAGTATCTTGCCGCTAAGTATCTCAAAACAGCTTTTGTACTTTTAAAGAGTTTCTTTCAGGCATCAACTGTCTAATTTTCAAAAACTTGGCTTTCCTTTTTGGAATAGTACTACAGAATCGGTACTATAAACAGAAGTGCTATTGTCAAAGAATTGATCCAATAATAAAAAGAGCTAAGGCCACTTGTCTTATAGAAAATTACAGCCAGATGCTGCCAGACCCTGCTTTTCTTCCTTCTGGGCCAGTAGCCAGATACTAATCATTTTTAGACCCTTTCTAATTTTTAGTACACAATTTAGTACACAATACCACATCTGAACTAGACAGTATTTTAATGAATGTTCTCCATAATTTGTCTAATGTTTTGGCACACACACACACTTGATTTATAATACCTTGGAAGTACCTATAAAAAAGTGGTAACAGTAGTTGTCTCTGGGGCGACTGTTTGGGTCCTTGAATTTTGTAATTTTTTTTCAAAACTATTCAAGAAATTAATTTATCTATTAACAGAAAAAACTACTATAATAAAACATTAATTCTAGTTAAAATATTTTACCTTATAAAATAATGCATGTGGTTTTCTTTTAAAAATCTTTTCATTTAATGGGTAACTTTTAAAAAAATTTTGCAACGCTCTTCAATTATAATCAAAGAAATACAAAGTCAGATCATTTTTGCTTATTAAATTGGATTCAAAAATTTTTTTAATTTATTTATTTTGGGGGCCACACTACACAGCATGAGGGATCTTGGTTCCCTGACCAGGGACTGAAACCATGTCCTCTACAGTGGAAGCATGGAGTCCTAACCACTAGACTGCCAGGAATTCTAGGGAATTCCATAGAAAAGGTTTTTAAGACTAATACTGATACTGGTATGTAAACTGGGATAACCTTTCTAGAAAGTAATATGGCAATATTTAATTGTTTTAAGGTCTTAGCTTTTGACTAAACATTTTTATTCTTATCCTAAGAAAATAATCAAGTATGGAGAAACATTTATGCACAAAGATTTTCTTCACTGTTCTTTGAAGAAGAAAAAAATATTCAATAATTGGAAATGGTTAAATCATTACACATTCATTCAACAGAATTTTATGCTGCTATTAAAAATTCAGTTTTGAAGCAATTTTAACAAAGTAGGAAAATTTTTATTATATAAATTCATGATAGGAGGATAAACAGTATACAAATGAATCAATATATTCATGGAATGAGGAAGAATGTGTACCATAATGTTTGTTAAGCTTATATTGAGCTGAAGCATTAGATTTTGTGTTTTGCATTTCTCCAAGTATTTAAAATGAGTCCCTGCTGCTGCTGCTGCTAAGTCACTTCAGTCATGTCCGACTCTGTGCGACCCCATAGATGGCAGCCCACCAGGCTCCCTGGTCCCTGGGATTCTCCAGGCAAGAACACTGGAGTGGGCTGCCATTTCCTTCCCCAATGCATGAAACTGAAAAGTGAAAGTGAAGTCGCTCAGTCGTGTCAGACTCTTAGTGACCCCACAGACTGCAGCCTACCAGGCTCCTCCGTCCATGGGACTTTCCAGGCAAGAGTATTGGAGTGGGTTGCCATTGCCTTCTCTGAAAATGAGTCCCTAGAAACTTATAAAATTAGGTGGGAAAAAACAAGCTATACACACACACATTCTTAAGTTTATAATACTGCAAAACTGATGTGATATTTAAACAGATGAAATAAAATTTTCTAATTAATAACATTTATGAAAGCTGGTGACAACCTAACTCAAATTACTAAGAATCATTAAGATCACTCCTACTATACAATAAGCACTACCAGCTAGGTTATTTTTTAATCAATAAAACAGAAGACTCTGGACTATTATATAGTACAACATGAACAAAAATCAAATTCTATCAAACAGGGTTAACAATGTAATTATGAGTTAAATTGTAATGATACTTATTTTATCACAAACAAGAATATCCCTGGAAGAAAAAACTGATTAAACATATAACATCTAAATTAATAAATAAAACCAAACTTTCCCTTTAAAAGAACTGAATCTGCTAGTGGGAAAAAACAGTAATTATTAATGGATGGGTTAACTATAATTTCTCAGACATTAATCTGTGTAGTTTCAAATGGAGATTGAGTTTACCTCTAAAGATTATTTCCACCACTCCACTACTACTGTCCCCAAGAAAATAAAAAATCTCATAAGGTCACCTTTCTGCTTAGCACTCTTCAGTGGGATACCACTGCTTATGAACTTTCATAGTTATAAGATCCTCCATGATACAGTCCCTGCTTTCACTCCCCACTCCTTCCTTCTCTCTTGCTTCCCAGGCTCTGGCCCAGTGGTTTGCAAAGTGTGATCCTGGAACCACAACATCTCCACTACCTGTGAACATGTAAGAACTTCAAATTCCTGAGCCTCACTCCTACCAGGAGATTCATACTCACACTACAGCTTGAAAACCACTGCTTTAACCCTCCTGAATTGTCTGCAGATTCCCAAATCTATCCTGCTCTCCCTCTGCAAATGCAGCTCCCTGCCTACCATGCTTTTACCCCCATTCCCTGCTGGATATCTCATCCACTTTGTTTCCTACTCATCTTTCAAGTCTTAGCTAAGAAATCACTTCAAAAGAGAACTGGAAGCTTCCCCAAAATTAGAAAAATATTTCTCATGATCTCTTTTATTACCATAGGGGTTCTCATTTGCATTCTTCACCAACTAAAGCCATTTCTAAAATTACTCCCTGGTAGCTCAGATGGTAAAGAATCTGCCTGCAATGCAGGAGACTTGGGTTCGAGCCCTGGGTCGAGAAGATACCCTGGAGAAGGAAATGGCTACCCACTCTGGTATTCTTGCCTGGAGAATTCCATGGACAGAGGAGCCTGGCAGGCTACAGTCCTTGGGTCGCAAAGAATTGGACATGACTGAGAGACTAAGCATGCACACAATCAAAGAAAAGAAAGCCTTTATTTGACATATCCCAAAACATAACTTACGCATTCATATAAGTGATTTCAAACTGTATAGATAGTAAAAATAAATATATATATATAAAATACATATATACACACATATATATAAAATACATATAGTAGAACCAAACTGTTGAAAAGAAACGACATTTTAATGTTGAGAAAATAAAAAACAGGAAACCAGTTCTGAAATTCACACCTTAAAATTAACTATTTTGAATTTTCTCTTTTCTGGATATACTTCACCCATCTTCTGGAAAAGGGGCAGCAACTAATAAACAATATGGTTTTAAAAAAGGTTAGCCAAAAGAAAGAGAAATGTGTAGAATCTTGACAAAGTTAAGTGCTACATGTTTTACGTCAGATGTAAAAACAAAAATATGGACCAGAAGCTATTTTCCAAC
The DNA here is from genome assembly GCF_910594005.1 of Cervus elaphus. NCBI lineage: Eukaryota > Metazoa > Chordata > Mammalia > Artiodactyla > Cervidae > Cervus > Cervus elaphus. The sequence continues at coordinate 84,091,248 of NC_057826.1, forward strand.
ATTTTTAAATAAGTTTGAGATCATCTTACAGTACATGATTAGTCAATAATTTATCTTCAATCATTTAATGATCATCTAGTATGTGCTAGATGCTTCTGTCTGCAAGTAGGAGACCCAGGTTCAACCCTTGGATCAGGAAGATCCCCTGGAGAAGGGAATGGCAATCCACTCCAGTATTCTTACCTAGAGAATCCCAAGAATAGAAGAATCTTCAGGCTACTGTCCATGGAGCCGCAAAGAGTCAGACCCGACAGAGCAACTAACACACTTTCACTTTTCAGCATGTGCTGAGGACCACACGGAATTAAGAATTTTACGTACAGATGTATCTGTCTTTCTATTTATGGGCTTCCCTGGTGGCTCAGTGGTAAAGAATCTGTCTGCCAATACAGGAGATGTGGGCTCAAGCCCTGGGTCAGGAAGATCCCCCAAAGAAGGATATAGCAACCCACTCCAGTATTCTCGCCTGGGAAATCCCATGGACAGAGGAGACTGGCGGGCTACAGTCCATGGGTTGCCAAAGAGTTGGACACAACTTAATGACTAAATAACAACAGCACTATACACACACACACACACACACATACACACACACACACACACACACACACACACACATAGAGAGAGAGATGAGGTTAACTTTTTTAGGCAAGAAATGAATCTTTATGCCCACAAAAAGCTAGGTACATAATTGTTCTTAGAAGCTTTGTTCCTAGAAGTTAAAACCTGGAAATAGCCCAAATGTCTATAAACAGTACAACAACAACAAATATATATATATATATATATATATATATTCATACAATGGAATGCTACATAGCGGAAAAAGAATGAAGTCCTGCTAACTTAAAAAATGATTTGGTTCCATTTATATGAAGTTTAAGAAAAGCAAAACTAATCTATTGTGATAGAAGTCAGAACACTGGTTACCTTTGGGAAGTACTAACAAGGAGAGAATAAGAAAAGATGCTAAGGTCATAGAAGTATTCTATACTTGGTTCTTGGTGACTACACAATGACATATGTACAAGTTCTTATGTCATGATTTCTATACCATATACAACTTAAGTATTAGAAAAAAAAATTTTTTAATGGAAAAGAAAGTTCCTCTTGCTCTATGCCAGCCAGCAAGAAAGAGAGAGGTTAGATCAAATAATCTTACTACTTCAAAGTTTGATTGTTGTATTCATTTAACAAATATGTGAGCAGCTACCTTGTAACAGGTAATATTCTGGGTGCTGGGGATATAGCACTAAGTAAAATGGGTAAAAATCCCTGCCCTCGTGGATCTTATGTTATAGTAGGGGTAGAAAGATAACAAAAACACAAAGTATGTGGGACTGCAGAAAAGCACAAAAAAAAGACACAAAGCAAGGAAAAGGGATAGAAGGGTATGCATGGGAGGGATGCTGTAATTTTAAACAGGGCAGACTTTTACAAAAGGGGTGATACCTTAATTCAGACCTGAAGGAAAGAAGGGAGGGAGACATACAGATATCTGGAAGAGTATGTTCCAGGCCTTCTGAAACAGCAAGGAGGCCACTGCAGCTGAAGGGATGTGAACATGGGTTAGATTTAAAAAATCTACACACACACACACACACACTGCCAGATATTCTTTTCCTTAGTCTTTCCCTCCCACTCTTCATTTAAACAGTAACTGAAACCAAACCTTTTCTACATAAAAACTTCTACAACCACTAGCCCAGTCCACATTTACCTTCTTCTAAGCTCCTGGAGTTGCATCCTTATATACTGCATTGCAGTTAAATACTTACTGCCTCCCCCTCCCAATAAACTAAGCCTCTTCAGGGTATTGACTAGATTTTTATGCTTTTTTGTATCCCTATTAGTTACATGATTGGCATGTAAACAGTTACTGGTTATTAGTTAGGCTGCTGCTAATCACTTCATCAGGCAGATCAGTAAGCTGTGAATATATTTTTGAAAAGAAAAAAGAAGAAGGAAAGAAACCAAGTCTAGGGAACTATGTGAGTGAAGAGGCAATGAGACATCTCCATGTGTCATGATCCAAAGTCAGGATTTTCTCTGAGCCATGTCCTTAAGACTCTGAGATCCTCATCATCATTTTTCTGAAAGCCACTCTAGGCTTTTTTCCTTGGCCAGGGAGTGGGAGGGTGGGGCAAGAATCAGGCACCTGCTTTTCTCTCAAATAATAGTTTTACAACACCAATAGTCATAACAAGCTTAATAACAACAAATCTTAACCAAGTACAAAGCTGTGTGATCTTGAGCAAGTCATTTAACTATTATTGTGTATGTCAGTTCCCTCTAGGAGCTGGATTAAGTGGTCTCTAAATGCCAATCAATCTCAAATCTTCTACTTCAGCTTTTTTTTTCAAAAAAGCTGAATGGATAAACAATTACAATCTACTTCTTCAATTTATAAAATGAGTAAAATATCTATTAATAGTTTTAAACACACTAAGAATTCATATACAGAAAGCAATGTAGTATTTTTTTTTTTAGTTTGAAGGACAATTGCTTTACAAAGTTTCGTTGTTTTCTGCCAAGTATCAACATGAATCAATGTAGTATTTCTAAAAAGCATAGAATCTGGATTTAGACAGTCCTGGCGCCAGTTATAGCCTGCTTCTTAACTTCTTGAAAAAATTAACTAAATTTTTAGGATTTGTCTTGAGGATGAAAGGTAATGTATATAAAGTAAAAGTGTGAAAGTGAAAGTGTTAATTGCTCAGTAATGTCTGACTCTTTGCAACCTCATGGACTGCAGCCTGCCAGACTCCTATGTCCATGGGATTCTCTAGGCAAGAATACTGGAGTGGGATGCCGTGCCCTCCTTCAAGGGATTGAACCCAGATCTCCAGCATTGCAGGCAGACTGTTTACCGTTTGAGCTACCCAGGAAGCCCAATGTATATAAAGAAACTATTAAACCAATATAAAAACCCATATACATCAGCAATAATCATTTCCCATACAGAAAGCAGAAAAGGTAAAATATCCACCAAATCACTGATGTCCAAGATCTGAAATACTGAAACCAGTTCACAACTCTCCTAGCAATTTTAGGTACTATGATTAGTGTTTGCCTCAAAATTCTGCTGATTTTTCTGCAAGTTTAACAGTTAACACGTAACTCCTACAGTGCTGGAGTACTTAAATATGAGTATAAATACTACAGATCTAATAGCAGTTTGCAGTCATAGGGGCAAGAGAACAAGATAATTTAGAAAGCCCAACATTTTAGAAAAATAGGGCAAGATTGAGATTTGCAATTAATTCAGACATTTGGAAGATACTAAGCTTGGCACTGAGAGTTCAAATCTGTAATGAGAGCCAACTGTGTAAAATAAGCAATAGATATTCAATAAGTAATAAGACAAATGCGTGTGTGTGTGTGCATGCATGCATGCTCAATCGTGTCCAACTCTTTGTGACCCCATGAACTGTAGCCCACCAGGCTCCTCTGTCCATGGAATTTTCCAGGCGAGAATACTGGAGCAAGTTGCCATTTCCTACTCTAGGGGATCTTTCTGACCCAGGGATCGAACTCACGTTTCTTGTGTCTCCTGTCTTGGCAGGTGGATTCTTTACCACTGTGCTACCTGGGCAGCCCCAATTAGACAAATATACATCTGCTTTAGAGTCCTGGAAGAGAGATACATACATAGTTACAGCATATTAACAAACATAGGGAAAGAATGAACAAAACAGAGAGAGTAAATAACTCAGTGGGGCTGGAAGAGGGAGGACCAGAGCACACAGAAGACTCAAAAAGCAGACAGCACTTAAGTTGTATCTTGAAAAATCAGTAGACTGTCAGCAAGATAGGAGAAGGAAAGGCATTCTGAGTAGGAGGGAGAATATATAAGAAGGTTCTGAGTTAGGAAACGGTATGGCTCTTTCAGTAAACTGACGGTATTAGTACAGTTGGAGCTTGAGATGTATGATGGTAGAAATGCAGGAGATGAGCCAGATGATGAAGGGCCTTGTAACCATAGAACTAAATACTGTAGTTAAGGGAGAAGTATAAGTTTTAAGAAAAAAGCACTGAACATATTTGCATTTTAGAAAAATTACCTTGGCAGTAGTATAAAGGGGGTCAACCACTAGAGACCTCATTCTACACGCAGAATTAAATAAGGACATTACATTATCATATAGACACTCCATTACAGAACCAGGGATCAGAAAGAAAATAATAGATAAAATTTAGCTTTAACAGATAAAGCTACATTATCAAAAGAAAGTCATTTACCTTCATGAACGTATATTTGTGAATTAAATATTTCCTATATATCTTTAAAAAGAGACCTAAAATTAGGCATGATAAAAAAAAAATTACATGGAACTAGTTGCATTTATTACATGAGAACTAGCGACTCATAGCATCTATCGGTTTCTGTACATATAATACTGTGGATCTGCAACATAAAAACCATGGAATATAAACCCTGGCATTAGAGTTTATATTGATTACTGACAGGGACTGCTCTTTGTTTCATTTTATGTGTATGGAAACTGAGGCCCTGAAAGACTAAGAAATTATCCAAGATCATGTGGTTAGTAGCACAGTTTGAGACCAGAATTTCATGTCTTATGATTTCCTTTCTAGAAACTGGCTTAATATGTCCCATCTATGACTTCAGAATTTTGAATGATAATCCAAAAGACACTCTGGTATTATCATTTTTTTTAGCAGTGTAATAATGAATTATAAAACTATTTTTATGCTTCATATCCCTCACAAAAAAAAAAGTATCTATTAGATGTCCATATGTCTGACTAAAAAAAATCCCGTCCTGAAATCTGTGCCACAATAAAGGACCTGCTGCCTCACCAGAGCAGGAGGGGGCACCACAAAAATACAACTTATTCTTCTCGAGAGTCTAAAAAAGACTTTTAAGAAGTCTTCTTAGAAAGAAAAGAAATTTAAAATAAAGGTCAAAGATTAATTTATCTTCATATAATTAAAGATCCAACACCTTTAACATGTTTTCACATTTTATTTGGGCTTCAGTCTTTTTTCTCATTCTGTTGTGTTCCCCTCCCCATCCCATTCCTATAAATTTAGATAAATGAAATACATTTTTCCTTCATTAGTACACACAGAAGTGGCAACACTGACAAAACGCCTGTGCAACATTTCACAAATTTGTACAGTGACCAAACCGTTTTAATCTTCAGACTTCTCTAATTAACACCTAAGTAATTTCTGCTCATTGAAATAAATTCAAATAGTATAAAAGCATATAATTCCGGTAAAGAATCGGCCTGCAATGCAGGAGACTTGGGTTCCATACTTGGGTTGGGAAGATTCCCTGGAGGAGGGCATGGTAACCCACTCCAGTATTCTGGCCTGGAGAATCCCAAGGACAGAGGAGCCTGGCGGACTATGGTCCATGGTGTTGCAAAGAGTCTGACATGACTGAGTGACTAAGCACAGCACAGCACATATAATTAATAACTCCTTTCCATGTCTTTACAACTCTCTCCTAAAGAATTCCCCAAACACTTTTAAGTTTGATGTTTATCTTTACGGATTTTATGCTTATATAATAGAGGATGCTAATACCAGTTATATTATCAGGGGTTAATGTTTTTTAAGTGAGCTGAATCCCAAAACTATCCTGTTTATTTCTCTCTTATCAGCATCTCAATTATTTTTATGTATTTATTTGTTGTCTCTTTCTCTTGATACAGGTTTCATGAAAGCTGTAATCACTGTACATGGAGGTACACTCCATGCTGTGACACCTAGCAGATAACCAAATATTTGTTGATTGATCAATATGTTTACTTAGAAATTATGAAAGCTGCCTTTTAAAAAGTTACTGAAATCTGCTTAATATATTTTTGGCTTTCAAAAATAATGGGGAAACAAAGGTCTGCTTAGGGTTTTTTTTGGCTGTGATTCCAATCAAACATCTGCTCAACTGATCAGTTTTGATAGTTATAAAAGTCAAACAGGCATTTTGGTTTAATTTACAACCAAAACAAAAACCAAACTAACACAAAACCCCAAAATACTTAAAACTTTTCAGAGTTATATATTGCTATATAGAATTCCCTGGTTTTTTTCTTTAATTTTTAAATGTATTTATTTACGGCTGCATTGGGTCTCCACTGCTGTACAGGTGCCTTCTCTAGTCACGGTGAGCAGGGGCTGGTCTTCACTGTGGTGCAAGGGCTCCCACTGCGCTGGCTTCTCTTGTGTTCAGCACAGGCTCTAGCAGAGTGGGCGCAGTACTTGGGGTGCATGAGCTTAGTTGCAGGTCTTCAGGGATGGAACCTATGCTCCTTGCATTGGCAGGTGGATTCTTAACCACTGGACCACCAGGGAAGCCCCCTTGTTCTTTAAAATGATTATAAAAGTCAAGAATTAAATACATTGTCACTAATGTTTCTGGTTCTAAGATAAAAAGAAATATCATTAAAAGAAAACTGTCACTCAAAAAAAAAAAAAGATTAAAGCAGGAAAAATTTTCCGCTTTGCCATACTCAAATTTGTCTGTTTATCCCAAATTACAGAATTACTATAAGTACAGGTTCCATCAAACAAGCCACATCAGACTTGATTTACAGGCCTCTATGATAAAGGAGCCATCTAACCAGGGGAACTGTCAAGCAAAAGCACAGACTTTCTGACTTAAACATTTAAAGAAAAAAATATATATATATATATATATACACACACATGTATACAGGTCATTTTATTTGAATTCCATCTAAGTCTGGGCTAGTTACGAAGGACTCTGCATATGAGTCAAGACTAACTGTATACAATAAAACTGTTAAGCAGGATTCTTTAAAAGAGTTCTGTTAGCCATTCTTACAGGTCTCAAACCACGGTTTTGCAGAGCTCTAGCTTTGGAACTTTGAATTCCAATGCGTTACTTGGAGGCTGGACCTAAACAGATTCCTCTCCACAAATGTTTTTCAAACGACAGAGAGAAGCCAGGACACACTTTCCAGCACTACTTGACTGCCTAACACTCGGGCGGGACTTCAGGACAGACCTAATAATGCAGGATCAGCAAAGCAGACCCTAACCTAGGAAAGGAAGCCAAAACCGCACAGCCTTCCCTATCCTCAGCGGCTTCCACGCTCACCCGGAGGACACTTGCATCCTTAAGAACCTACATGTCTACATGCCCACTTAAGGTGCTGTCTGCCACTCTGGTTCCCAGAGCAGAGAAACCAGCACGCCCCCACAGGGATCCCGGGGCAGAGAGAAGAAAACTGCAGAACAATCCCACTATTTCTCCAACTAGGCAACAACACGGATCAATCCTTCAACTAAGCATTGAGTAAATCTCATCTAGAAAGAGATCTGTTCCAGGATGCTGACCAGCCACAGACTGTGAACTCGAGATGTCACCAGAGTTCCCTTCCCGCCACGAGCCGATCCAGCGCCTGCAGAGCCGCGCCCTCCCTTCGAGATCTCCCGGGGACCCGCTAACTCGCCCTGTCGCCCCCGAAAAAACTGGGGACCATGCCAAGTTACCGCCCCTCTCTGGGCAAACTAGAAACCCCAATAAAGACGCTGGTCTCTGCCGTAAACCCTTCAGCCCCCAGCAGCCCACCAAGGCGGTCCCGGCCCCTGCAGGACGCAGATACATCGCCCTCCTGCCCGGAGACCCCGATAAACAGACAGAACCCCAACGCACTGCTTCTTTATCCCAGGAATGTGAAAAAAGAAGCCCACTCCTGCTCAAAGTACCCCCAAGATCCCATACATCTGCCCCTTCAGAGACCTAGGACCTTGCTAAAACGGAGTCCTCTGCCCCAAAGGAGCTTGAGACCGCGATAAAAGGACCCCTTGTCCCAGAACCTCGCTATACTACCTCAAGGAACCGAAGGATCCTGGTAAATCTCCTTCGACCTCAAAGACCCGGGACCCAAACCGCTGCCACCCATCCGAACCCCAAGCCGGAAGAGACCCCAGACCCCCAATAAACCGCCTCCTCACCCGGAGAAGCCCTGGCACCCACTACACCGCCCTTGGGCGTCCGCAGCCGGATCCCACCCCACCGCGTCCTCGCCCTCCTCACTCCCGAACCCCGCCAAGCCTCGCGCACACCAGGCAGCGCCGCGCTGCCCGCGGAGCCGCCCCCGTCAGGAGCCCGCCTGCCCCGGCTGCTCCGTGTCCCCGCTCCCCGACCGCTCCTCAGCGGAGACGCGCTCCGGGCTTCCTCACCTGGGCAGCGTCGTAGGGCAAGCGGACCGGGGAACCCTGAGGAAGAGAAGGAGGCGGCAGAGAAGGGGCGGCCCAGGCCTGCGTCTGCCGCAGCTCCAAACCCTCCGCGAGGCAGCGCTTGTGTGAGGAGAGCCCTCCCGCTCCGCGCGCAGCCTGGAGACAGAGCCACAGCCGTACCCGCCGCTCTTCCCGCGAGATCCCAGCCACAGAGAGGGGCGGGGCCACGGCGAGGGGCGGCCGCAGTGAATCGAGTGACAACTCTGAGAGCCTGTTGGCGGCAGCGTGGGAGGCGGGACTTGGAGTCTAATACTACCAATCATAAAATAGGAAAGGTGATTCTCCCACCGCTTCTTCTCTCCCCGGCCCCGCATCAATAAACTAGGGGCAAGAGCAGTGACATTTAAGTAGTCAGGGGCAGAGGAAGTTCTTGGAAAGGAATCTTGGATGGAGAATCTTGGCTTGTGTCTAGTCCTGGTCAGGCTCCGTAGATACATCTGGTTAGGGAAGAAGGTGGTTTTCACACTGCCGTGAGCTGAAGCGCTGTTACCCTTGGTTACAGCGCAGCCTGAAGTGCTTAAGGGGCACACTTCTTCCTGGTTGAAGGCGCACCCTCCTCGGGTTACCCAGGTCTAAACCTGTTTTCCCCGTCTCTGGGCCTCTCCTCCCTTCCCATCTCTAACAGGGCGCCATTGTTGAAATGCCCGTGTTTTCTCAACCCTTACTCGGGTCGTCTGGTCTGACAAAAGACTCCCTTCCGACTGGTGTTTGTTTATACTGAAAGCCTTCTAGAAGAGTAAAAAGTAAATCTCACTGATTCATCGTTATAACAAATTCCAAAATTACATGAAAAGTTGTATCTCTGTGGACACCAGTGTCTGGCACACTCAGGGCACTGAATAAATGTAAAAAGAAAGACTGAAGAATATGATATTTAAATACAGTCTTCTCTCAATATCCTGAGGTATTTGCTCCAGGATACTTGCAGCTACTAAAATAGTGGACGCTCAAGTCCTTTGTGTAAAAATGACTGTAGTATTTGTATGTAACCTATCTCCTATATACTTTAAATTGGCTCTAGATTACTTATAATACCTGATACAATGTAAATGCTATGTAAATAGTTGCTGCTGCAACTTTTTAGAACTTTTCTGGAATTATTTCCCTGAATATCATGATTGGTTGAATCCACAGATATGGTGACCAACTATGTAAGAAATCTTAGACCTGCTCAAGAAAATTCAGGCTTTCCTAGCCTTTCCTCTACAGTGACAGCCAGTTTCTTCACCCTTAAGTCCAGTCTCTTGATTAGGATGTCTGTGCTATAGCCTGCATTCATTCCCTTTACCACAAGTCCTTTCTCCTCATCAAGGTTGATCCCTGCACCTGTGCCCTGGATGGCTGCCATTCCCAGATTTTGATTAATCAACTATCCTTTCCCTGATATCACTGTTCCTCTCTAATCTAGCTCTTTTTTTTCCCACAGACACATTTGTTCCATCCTTTGCACAGAACAAAACAACCCAACCTCCACTTTTTCAGATAACTCTTTAAATTGTATTTGCTGTCTTTACTTTCTCATCTCTTATTTTCCCCACTACAATGCTGTTGCTGTTTACACCCACACAATGGGCTGATTTTTCAGTGGTCACAAAGGACCTCATTCCTCTTTCTATTTTGGGGCATCTTTCCCAATGACCACTCTGCAGCCTTTTGACAATGCCAGCCATCTCCTCCTTGGTTACTTGCCTAACTACTTTCTCCTGATTCTTTAGCTACTCTTCTGTTTGTTTGTTTGTCTGTCTTTTTAATCCTCTTTCCTCGTTTAAAAACTGTTGCATATTGGCATCTCCTTATAGCTATATACCTTGTGCATGAAAAGAAAAATGGCTTCCACACATGATTCCACGCTTTGAGTGTCAATGAATGGTTCAGAAAAAAAGCTGTTAGAAGAATCCAGAGGAGGAGACATGACTATGAGGCTGGCTGTTTAAATAGTAGTTGGCCTATACAAATGCAGAGCAGAAGCAAAGGTTTTTCAGAGAAAATAGAGTGAACCTGAGCACAGAGGAGAGGATGTAGGCCAAGCCTGGATATGAGTGGACCAGACTGGCCCACGGAGGATTCCTGTAGAAAAGCAGTGGAAGGTAAGTTTAGAGAAGAACCAATAGTAAAAGGCCTTAAAAAACCAGGCCAAGCTAATTCAACTTGATTCTGTATCAAATGAGATACCAGAGCCAACCCTAGCAGTTGTAGGGCTTACAAAAGTCTACCCAAGGGGGCCCACATATCAAATGTCTAAATAGTATGAAAAGTTATAAAACAAGCTAACAAACTATACATTTAATATATATATATACCTACTTGCTCAGTTGTGTCTGACTCTTTGCAACCCCATGGACTGTAGCCTGCCAGCTTTCTTTGTCCTTGGGATTTTCCAGGCAAGAATACTGGAGTGGGTTTCTATTTCCTACTCCAGATATGTATGTGTCGTGTGTGTGTGTGTATATATATATCAATTCAGTACAGTCGCTCAGTCATGTCCGACTCTTTGCAACCCCATGGACTGCAGCACACCAGGCTTCCCTGTCCATCACCACCTCCTGGAGCTTACTCAAACTCATGTCCATCAAGTCAGTGATGCCATCCAACCATCTCATACTCTGTCATCCCCTTCTCCTCCCACTTTCAGTCTTTCCCAGCATCAGGGTCTTTTCCAGTGAGTCAATTCTTCACATCAGGTGGCCAAAGTATTGGTGTTTCAGCTTCAGCATCAGTCCTTCCAATGAATATTCAGAATTGATTTCCTTTAGGATTGACTGGTTGGATCTCCTTGCAGTCCAAGGGACTCTCAAGAGTCTTCTCCAACACCACAATTCAAAAGCATCATTTCTTCAGCACTCGGCTTTCTCTATGACCCAACTCTCACATTCGTACATGACTACTGGAAAAACCGTAGCTTTGACTATACGGGCCTTTGTTGGCAAAGTAATGTCTCTGCTTTTTAATATGCTATCTAGGTTGGTCATAGCTTTTCTTCCAAAGGGCAAGCATCTTTTAATTTCATGGCTGCAGTCACCATCTGCAGTGATTTTGGAGTCCAAAAAAAGTTTCTCACTGTTTCCCTGTCTATTTGCCATGAAGGGATGGGACTGGATGCCATGATCTTAGTTTTCTGAATGTTGAGTTTTAAGCCAACCTTTTCACTCTCCTCTTACACTTTCATCAAGAGGCTCTTTAGTTCTTCACTTTCTGCCATAAGGATGGTGTCATCTGCATATCTGAGGTTATTGATAGTTCTCCCAGCAATCTTGATTCCATCTTGTACTTCATCCAGCCCAGCATTTTGCATGATGTACTCTGTATATAAGTTAAATAAGCAGGGTGACAATATACAATCATGTCCCCTGTAGTGGAACTTCAGAGTCTTAACCACTGGACCACCAGGGAAGTCCTATATATATCTTCGTTTGCCTAGACAAACTTAGCTAACAACTTGGAAGACAATATCCAAACTTAGGATTCTGGGACTTCTTCTTGGAACAGAGAGCTAGCCCTTACATAGAGTGGTCTTACCCTCTTTGCCTCCCACAGTTCAGCTGCACGCTGTACAATAACCCCACCCCATGGGTACCCCAGCCTACATGTCCAAGTTCCATTCCCACTTTTCCCTCTATAAAATTGTAATCTCTTAGCCATTCCACGAGTCCAGGAGTTTATACTTCAGATCTAGGGGAGGAAGCTCACAAAAGCCTTGGAAGCAGGCTCAGGACCATTGGGGCAGAATTTTGCCTTCCAGTTACTTGGAACAAGGTCCAAAGGGGTGAAGTCAGCTGCAGCTAGGCATATTCCTTTGGTGTGATGGACTCCTGTGTAGGAATACAGCTGGAGAAGGACCAGAGCAGCACCCCTTAAAGGGAGGCCCTTCCCACCTGCATCTAAGGTGGTAGCAGATAGCAGCAGAGCCCCTGCATGTCTTTAGTAGCACAGTGACATATACAGTATATCTGTATCTTGAAATATAAATCTGTTTATTTTCTATTTCCCACCTCCTCTTGCATTGTTATCTTTTTAAAATGTTTTAATTTTAAAATTAAAATCCAGCTGTGCTGGATCTTCACTGTTGCAAGCAGGCTTTTCTCTAGTTGCAGTGAGTGGGGGCTACTCTCTAGGTGTGGTGCATGGGTTTCTCATTGCAGTGGACTCTCTTGTTGCAGAGCACAGACTCTAGGGCCCGTGGGCTCCGTATTTGTGGTTCCCGGGCTCTGGAGCACAGGCTCAATAGTTGTGGCATGTGGGCTTAGTTGCTCTGTAGCATGTGGGATCTTCCTGGATGTGAGTGATTCATTTCTAGCAAAGAGAACATGGCAGAATTGACAGCGTATGATTTCTGAGGTTAGGTCATAAGAGACATTGCAACTTCTTCCTTAGTCTGTCTCTTTGATCACTCACTCTAGAGGAAACCTCTGGAAGAAGTCAGCTACCATGCCATAATCGCTGATCGAAACCATGTCTCCTGCATTGGCAAGTGGATTCTTTACCACTGAGCCGCCATGGAAGCCCTTGCACTGGTATCTTAATGGCAGGACTGGAAAGAAAACTCTATTCTTGACTCCACTCTCTCCTTTTGTGGCATCTTCTTTCCAGTGCCTTGTTTCATGAAGTGTACTCTTCTATAAATCCCTTATTAATCAGTGTATCAGAAACCCGGATGTTTCTAAATGTGAGAAAAGAGAAAAGCTGTGAAGCACTCTTAGCCTAGATTGGAGCTTGGAATACTCACATTTGACTTCTAAATTAAAATGCTTTGGAGATAGAAGCTCCTGAAGAGGCCCAGTGTGAAGGGTACACAGGCAGGATGAGTACCAAAAAGGCAGTGAGCCACCACAGACAGGGCACCCCCCTCACCACCTGTCTTTGTGGCATGATGCTTTGCTCTGTGGCCTCACAGTCATGCCCTGTCCTTGCAACCTCTCCATCTGCTACCAAGTGCTGTGCCAGCACGTTGTATGTTAAGAACTGCCAAGGAGCCAGAACCACCACAGTTTCTGTTTTCAAGATCCAAGGCTTGAATTCTGTCCACGGATCCTGTATATCTCTTGGCAGTGCTGCGGATGATTTCAGCAGGAGGCTCTGGCACTTCTTAATCCCAGGACAAATGTCTACTCATAGCCTCACCCTTGCTCCCCCGTCTGTGGTTGGTCTTCGCCAACCAGCAGAAAAACAGAACCAGCTAACTTGTTACTCAGGTCTTACCATCTGCTGCCTGTGTCCAACCCATTAGTCCAGGTGAGTACAATCCAACACTTCTATTTCTCTTTCTGTCCCTTCCATCTTTACTGCCATCCCCCTCTCTGAGCATGCACTCCGGAAAGCTTTCACCTGGCCACTGCATATTCATGAGGGGCATAGAAGTCAGTATCATTGGAGAATCCGGAAGAAGAAATTTGGCTCTCCCAGACCCCGCCTCCGCTCCTCCCTTTTCAAGTTTTGGAGGAGCACCTAACTGGTAAGGTTACAAGGCTGAAATGCTACGTGAATTACCCCAAGATTGAGAAAGCAGTATTCATCTATCCATTTGCTGTCCACAGTCTAAACCTCTGAGTTTGGTTTGTTTTGCAAATACCTAGTTACAAGGGGGAGAATCAAGAGGGTGGTGGTGGTGGTGGCCGTCGCTCAGTCGCTAAGTAGTGTCTGACTCTTTGCAGCCCCATGAACTGCAGCATGCCAGGCTTCCCTGTCCTGCACTATCTCCTTTTTAAATATACCCACACAACTTTTGCTACATCTCCCTTCAAGTGGCAGAGCTCTTCCCCTTGAGTGTGGGCATGACCAAGTGAGTGATTCACTTCTAGCAAAGAGAACATAGCCAAAGTGACAGGATATGACTTCTGAGATTTAGGTCTTAAGAGGCATTGCAGCTTATTCCTTAGTCTCTGTCTTTGATCACTCACTCTGGAGGAAGCCAGCTGCGATGCCATAAGGGCATTCAAGCAGAGGCCAACAAGGCAAGAAACTTAGGCCTCCAGCTAACAGCTATGTTTGAGTGAGCCATCATGGAAGGCCCAGTCCAGCTTCAGTTAAGCCTTCAGACGCCTGCAGCCAACACCTTGAGCTAACCTCATGAGCCAGGACCACTCAGATAAGCCTCTCCCCGATTCCACACGGAAACTGTGTGCAACACGTGTGTCTATTCTTTTTTAATTGAAATATTGTTGATTTGGGGGACTTCCCTGGTGGCTTAGTGGTAAAGAATTTGCCTGCGAATTCTCAGCAAGAGAAGCTGATTCAATCATTGGGTCAGGAAGATCCCCTGGAGAAGGAAGAGGCAACCCACTCCAGTATTCTTGCCTGGAAAACCCCATGGATAGAGGAGCTTGGCAGGCTACAGTCCATGGGGTCGCAAAAGAGTCAGACACGACTCATCTACTGAACAACAATATAGCTGATTTACAAAGTTGTGTTAGTTTCAGGTTATAAGTCTGTTGTTTTAAGCCACTTCCTTTTGGCATCATTTGTTATGCAGCAATAGATAATACAAAAGTGTTGAGAATAGTATAGTCTAATCCTACTTCTGGACAAACATCTAAAAACTCCTATCAGGTGGTAACACTACCTGAAGAGCAAGGTACAGTGGATTTGTAGATATAATGGCTGCATCTAAAATTCAAGTGGCACTAGTGGTACTACACCAAAAGTAAGTGGAAGAAGTCATTTTGGTGGAAATAAAGATTCCAGGGCCTTCAGACTATTAAGAGCATCACAACAATTGGGAGATTGCAATAATCATGGAGTCATTTGGAGGCAGTTAATAGCAGGTCTTGAGTATGAAGAAAACTTTTCACTCTCAGAAGCTGAGAATGCTTCACAAACATACTGCTGTCATACAAATTTATGGAAAAGTATATGTCTCCATAAAAACAGAGGTGGAAATATCCTCAAACATCCTCTTACCCATCCATATTAACCAAGAAAAAAAAGTTGAAATTTCCACCTATAGGGGCCCTGTCAAAATGAAATTGACATCCTGACACCATTAAGTACCCATGTGAGAGCGGAGTATATTTGACAGTAAGAAGATTGAAATTCTTTCTTGACTATAAAACTGTATTTCTGAAGTCTTAACATTGTGAATTAAGATTCAGTGGGAGAGCAATTTCCCTATTAAATAAAATATGAGGAAAAGACATAAAAAGGAGACCAGTTAACTGAATTACATACATTTCCTGTCTAAATTCATCTTACATCTGTAAGAACCATCTAGATGGGCCATATATACAAAGAGTCAAATACTTTACAAGTTGACCAGAACATAACTTAGAGCTAAGAAGATATACCTGAGGTTTATTTGCAGCTGCATTACTCAAACAATCATAACACAGATGTGGGATCTATCATTTCCTTTAGCAGTAAGAGCAAAAAGTAAGTCTTTAAACAAGGCCCTAGAAACTGTAAATTCTATCTTTCTTCTCAATACCTCATCATCAAATTTTTAAAGTCAGCAAATATTCACTGAATGGCTACTAAGTACAAAGCATTGTGAAGATGCAGTGTATAAGCCACAGCTCCCGCCATTAAAAGAGAAAATCATAGAAACGAGATGAGAATCCAAAACATGTCATGCCTTGCATGCAGTAATCACTAGCAGGTAAGTTGATGAAAAAGCCTCCTGTGCAGTCACTCTTCGTTACCTAGGCAACAGCAAGAACCGCACCCCCTCCTTTTTTCTAACAGAACCCTGCCTTTGTTCAGATTGTTCTCAGTCCCAGGAATGAACCTCGTTTGAGCTAATCCAGTTTCAGCTCATCCATTCCCCTCTGCCAGATATTCATCTTCCCTGCCTCCTCACCACGGGATCCAAGTTTCCTGGATGGTCTCTAGGGAAACTATCCTTTTTCTAGGAAAGTCCTCTCTCCATCCGCTCCCTTCTTCCTTCGGCTTGGAATACTGGCATTAAGATGTGGTGTCTGAGGCTATGGTGACCATGGAGAAATAAGGCCATGGTGATAAGTGATAAATAAGTAGTGTAGACAAAAAGAGCATTAGGAATTCAGAGCCAGGAGAATCCACTTACATTTGGAGTGGTAGAATGGATAGCTGTTGTTTTTGCCTGCCTAGTTTCCATTTCCCCTTCTGGTAACAGGATCTAATTTTCCTGTGGGGACTCACCCAACCCCCATCGTCTGTTAATGCAGTTCTGTGAGGTTTACCCTGCCTGTTTGTCTAGGAATGGACGAGTGACCCAGACCAGGTTAATCAGAGTACCATAGCAATAGGTTCAGGATGGGCATGTAACCCATCCTTTTTTAGGACTTTTGTTGGAACTTTTAACAAAGAGAAGTTCATTTTTCCCAAGGTGGTTAAGTTGGTAGGATTTTAACCTTGAGTTTATGGGGCTCCCCATGAAACTTATTGTCATCCACTTCCTGGTTAAAAAGTAACTCAGAAAGAAATCAACAGATCAAAAGAATCAGCAGAATCCAGACAGAATAATTCCTGATAATATTTTACCTAAAGTCATATTTAAACTCTATACCTGGACTTATCAATTACATGAATCAATATTCTTTTTCTTTCTTAAACCCATTTGAGATTAGCCTCCTCACTTACAGCTGAAAGTATTCTAACACAGGTGGCTAGGGATTGTTATACAGAGAAAATGGGACATAACCTGTACTCTTAACATGGATTGAAGTTTGGTAACAGAAGAGAAGGGGGTTCTTCTGAGTGGAATAAATAATGTAAACAAAAACTTAGTGAATAAAAATGTCATGGTGGAACAAACCATTTACTTTACAGAATAAGTGAATACAGAAATTTAGGTCAGAATCAGAATACAGAGGGGCTTGAAGGCTAGGGGAGGTCTGAGCTTTATTCTGTAGCCAACTCTTTTAAGCCAAAGAGTCACCTGGTCAGATCAGTGTTTGGGGAAAATTAATTCAGTAGGATCTAACAGGGTGGACTGAAATTGGGAAAGCTCAAGTGTGAGACAATGAGAATAGAATCCAAGTATAGAGTCTGCCCAAGACAAGAGGCCCTTGACAGTAGGTGACCACTCTGCAGGGCAGGGCTAATCAGTTTTTAAATTACCAAATTATAAATAAGGAAACTCTTGATGAAGTTTTGACTTAAGAGGCATGGTACTTAGGATTAGTAAGTACTCATGATTAGTACCTACAACGTACTTATGATTGGTCATGTATATTGTCCACAGATATTTACTATGAGCCCAGCATTCTGCCAGATGCTTGGTACATAATAATAAACATAACAGCTGTGAAGACCAGTTGATGAGGTATATGTCCATGAGACAAGTAACTGAACACAACTATGGATGTTTCATACATCCATGAAACAATTAACTGAACACAACAATTTTCAGGTGCTCTGAAAATTATTGGGTGCTATGAGATCATTTATCAGGGAACCTAATCCCAGTCTCACTAGGAGTCTGGGAAGCTCCCCAAAAGTAGTAACATTTAAAATGGGACTTGAAGTAGGAATGGAAGTTATTGTGGTGAAAGGGGTTGATGACTAGAACACTCCAAGTAGAAACATGCTAAGGTTAGATGGTATTTCTATCAAAGATTTGACAAAATTTCAATGTGGTTTTCTTCCAATGGAGCAGAAATAGCCTAAACTGTTAAGTAGGAGGCTGGATTATGCAGGGTCTTTTGTGCAATTAAAAGGATTTGGAACTCTGTCTAAAGAGCAATGTTAACATATTTTCTCAAAAAGGAGTCAATGAAGGGACCAGTCTCATGCATGTTCCCAGTGGGTGGTTACCAAGTGGTGGGACGTAAGGTTTTGGAGAAGGTTCCTGCTTGCAAACTGATGTCTAAGATTTATTGAACATGAAATATTTGATACAACAATAGACAATCACATGTGAAATTTCTCTAGGAAGGAGAACACTATGAGAGTCATGCAAATGATTCATAGCTGAACTGCCCTGAAAACAGGTTTGCAGGTCACAGAGAGGTGGAGGAAAGGAAGAAATCTGATACAGAAAGCAGTCACAGAGAGGGGAAAGGGATACATGAAAAAAACACTGGAGACAGCAGAGAGAATACCTAGCACGTAGTATATGCTCAACAAATACTTAAAGGAAGAAATGAAAGAAAGGGAGGAGGAAATTTCATAATTTTATTAAGACCTGGCATCTAATTTGGGCAAGCAAATTGGCTCTTGTCTCCCTGAGCCCACAGATGTCATGTATTAGGAAGACTAGGGACAAGGAAAAGAGAGAACATAAATATAGTACATTCCCAGAAGTCCTGGGAGTGCCTAGAGCACTTGTGATTCAGTTGGTTCCTGGGACCACAGGTCAGACAATGACTTTGTCTTCCAATGAAGAAGACATAACAGGGTGCTCAGGGCCGGTGCACTGGGATGACCCTGAGGGATGGGATGGGGAGGGAAGTGGGAGGGGGGTTCAGGATGGGGACACATGTACACCTATGGCTGATTCATGTGAATGTATGGCAAGAACCACTACAATATTGTAAAATAATTAGCCTCCAATTAAAATCAATTAATTTACAAAAAAAAACGAAGACATAGGAATTTTCGCCAGGAAGGGGAGGAGCCTTAGGAACAGGCCGGGACTGGAGCCCTGTGAGAATAGTGGACAGAAAACCATGGCAGACACTGCATTTCTGTGCTGGCAAGGCTGAGGATCAGCATCTAGACCGCGGGACCCTACATCTCTGAGACTTCCCAATAGCCACTGCCCTTCTTCTGACAGTTCTTTAGCAGCACCTGGAACAAACTCTTCATTGGCACCCCTGAGAGGTTTTTGTTATTGAATCATTATTGCTGACCGAGAGTCATCCACATCCATGGGCTTTAGTTGGGACAGAAAAATCTGACAAAAACTGCATTTGAGTAGTTAAGGATGGTTTCTCATTTTCTTTCCATGCAATACAAAAGATACACGTCCCATTTTCCTTGTGCACATTTCAATTAAATATGTATGTTTGCCATATAAGCCTCTGCTGTCAGAATAAAAATACTTCTGGAATAGCTCAGTAAGCTCACTGTGTTAATGGTAACTTGACCTTTCACTGATTTTAAATGAACCAACAGCGAAACAGTAAGTTGCCTTAATTAAAGCATTATCATCATTAAAGATTATTAGATAAACAGGAAAAGGGCTCCCTGAAAACCAGCATGTGCTCATTGGTTATAACAACCCTAGAATTTTGAAGGTAGCATGATTGAATAGTCTGGAATTGAGTTTGGTGATTGGGTATCTCTGCAAAAATATGAACCATGTTAACAATGATTCCTTCTCCCCAGTGTGTTCTAAAGATTGTTTCCATGGCAATCTACATTGTTTTGTCTAAATTATTCTTCATGCCACTTTTTTCCCTACATCTAGATATTTGTAAAGCACCTATCACTTGAGTATCTCTTCTCTGATAAAGTGCCCAGAAGGGAAAAGAGAATATTTCTCGGAAGAAATGAAAAGCTGACAGTTGTCAAGAAGAGCCCAATTTGTGAGATTATGTAGGGCCGGAGGTTCTCTACTGAGCACTCCATGCTGCCCCTGCCCCTGCAATGGGATCCACCTTCTGCTCAGGTGATGGGAAAGCAAAAGCCCCAGTTCACATCTCTGTCACTTCTGAGATGTTTTCTCAGGAGCCCAGTCCTTCCCAGGCTTTGGGCAGAATGATAATCTGAGGGTTGGGGAAGGAGGAGATGGCTGGGCTGAGAGGCGATCACCCTTAGAAAACAGATGCCTCTACTGTGTAGCAGAGACAGTGATCCTTATACATCAAACAGTTCCATTTCTCCCAGCACACAGGAAGATTTCATTTTCTAGGTATGGCCAGATACTAGTTCTAGCAGAGGCAATGAACTCCTCATTGCTGACTTATCAGGGCAGAAGCAATGAACACTACTTCTTGGCCAGGCTCAAAAATCTCCTGAGATATATTTTGCTGTCTCTCCTTTCTCATCAACTGGCTGGCTGGATATCGAGGAACCAGTGAAGGATTCCAAGGTCCTAAAAGATGGAGGGACCACTGGATGGAAGGAGTGGGTCCTAAATCACTATGTGGTAGACTGTCATGCACCTGAACTGATGTGAATGAGGAATGATGTGTTAAGCTACTAACATTTGGGCTGAAGCCCCAGTATTTTGGCCACCTGATGCAAAGAGCCAACTCATTGGAAAAGACCCTAATGCTGGGAATGATTGAGGGCAGGAGGAGTAGAGGGTGACAAAGGATGAGTTGGTTAGATAGCAGCACCGACTCAATGGACATGAATTTGAGCAGACTCCAGGAGATAGAAGAGGACAGAGGAGTCTGTCATGCTACAGTTCATGAGGTCACAAAGAGTCAGACACAACTTAGCAACTGAACGATAACAACTGACATTTGGGGTTGTTTGTCAAAGTAGTTGTCCTAATAGATGAGCTATGGCAGGTTTCTGGGCAGGACCAGCAACAGCTGGCAGCAGGAACTCCGTGGAAGGAAATGAAGTGCAGTAACCAGAGGGAAAATGGACAGAGTCCAGAGCAGGGTCTTCCAGGTGGTATTAGAAGCCATGGCCTGACATTAACTGCACAGGACAAGGGGAGATCAAAGGACTGGGGTTCCCACTGGGCTGGAGCCCTTGCGGGCACGGTGTGCCTTCGTTTCAAAGGAGGGAAGTGAAGACTTTAGGAAGCAATCAGGCAAGGCAGGGGTTCAAGCCAAAGGTAAGACTGGACCTACCTGGTGACCAGGACTGCAGCACAGGGCAGAGGCTTGGACACAGGAGAACAACGTAAGAATTTCTTCCCAAGCCCAGGGTCATGTCAGAGGAACACAAGTGGCAGCTACAGCATGGCCGACTCAATGTCCATCTTCTGGGGTAATAATACTCAGGGAGCAGGCTTGTTGCCTCGTACTTATAGGAGGGTACCAAGTGTCCTTGGCAACCGCAGAGGACAGTAGATGAAAGCAAGCCAATCACACAGTGGGAGAGCAGGGGAACCAGGGCTCAGGAAGTGAGCTAAGAATCAGGAGCCCATCTATGGGGTCAGAAGGTGAGAAACGGTGGGAATCAGAGGTTAAAAAAAGTACTCTGAGAAAACAGCAATAATGGAGCTTAATAATCAGTCAGCTGCCTTCTAATACCAGGTCAGGTAGACTTCAAGAATGGCAACAGGTGGGTGATGAGAAGGGACACTGATGAGCCAAGAGGTCAGAAAGTACCTGACACCAGTCAACAAGGAAAGTAATCATCACAAGAAAGCATCCTCATTTCCTCCCTGGCAGTGCTGCAAATGATCTGTGTCAATGTGCTAGCAAGGTCTGGCTTTCCCTGAACATCACTATAGCCCACATGTTCTCATAGAATCCACACTCATCTCATTCAAGTGTTAGGAGGTGGAATTACCACTCTAGCTGCAGGCACTGGACAATCACCTGTTACTTAGACACTCATAAAACAGTTTTTATAGGCAATGAGCTATGAGACTGTTAACATTTACATTCTGCCCCATGCCTAGGAGTTTGGCTAGCTGTGTGTGAAGGATACAAGTTCTGCAGGTTGATCATTAGGAGTTGGATGGTATTTTATCGGGAGAAGTGGTTAGCAGCCCTTGGGATAATTAAGCTCTCATCCAGAGACTAGGGGAGCTCTAAATGACCAGGGATGGTACAGGCACATTGAGTTGGACAAAAGGCCAGTTGAATGCAGGATTCTGTCTCTAGTGAAGAGTGGTAGATGTTTTCCTGCAAGTCTCTCACTATGGGCAGAGAGTGCGTTGGTCATAGGAAGGATCGCCACAACATTCTTTCAAACAAGAGAGACACAGTCTTTTATTATTTAAGGTGAAATCAAATTTCTAACAGTAAGGAAACTCTCCAAGAAAGAACTTCTTATAGACTATGAATAATCTCATTTACACTATAATGTAAATGACTAATATAACTTTCCAGAGTAGATTTTAATTGTGGAGAGGCAGAGAGCAGAGTCTGAGAGGTGGGAGCAAAATGGGACTATAAGGAATGGGAAGCTCACAGAAAAGAGTATATCTAGGGATGCTACTGGTACTCTTTTACAAGATGACCTTAACTTACTGCTCCAGACTCCTCCCCTGCTTGTCTGATCACCTTTCACACCTATCCTACAATACTGAAGGATGTTTGCCTTTCTGAAGACACATCATATCCTTTCATCTCCGCTTCACATGTGTATTCCCCAAGCTTGGGACTTTTTTCTACCCCATATATTCTCTTCCTGGAGAAGGCAATGGCAGCCCACTCCAGTACTCCTGCCTGGAAAATCCCATGGACAGAGGAGCCTGATAGGCTGCAGTCCATAGGGTCACGAAGAGTCGGACATGACTGAGCGACTTCACTTTCACTTTTCACTTTCATGCATTGGAGAAGGAAATGGCAGCCCACTCCAGTGTTCTTGCCTGGAGAATCCCAGGGATGGGGGAGCTTGGTGGGCTGCCTTCTATGGGGTCGCACAGAGTCAGACACGACTGAAGCGACTTAGCAGCAGCAGGAGCACAGTCTCTGCCTGGACAGCTCTTTCCTCTCCAAATCCAGGTTAAATGTCATTTCCCCTGTGAAGTCAATCAACCTCCCAGGCAGTGCCTGCTGCTGCTTCCCCTGTGTGACATCAGCACCTCAGTCAGCTGTCTTTAGCATTAGCTACATTAGATATCTCCTCCTCCAGGTTTCGAAGCCCTCAGTGTCAAGGACGGTCATTAACTGTTTCTGGATCCCGTGTCCAACACAGGGCCAGGCATTGCCACTTCCCAATCAATGGCTACTGGATCAGTAAAGAATTTTCTACTTAGGTATTGTGAGAATGGATGAAGAGAGTGGTAGACTCCAAGTGGGAACAATCAAAGCATCAAAGGAGTCTAAAAAAAATTGTTTATATGGCTTTGACTCTGGCAAGGATTTAAGATAAAATACTGATTCATTTTTAAAAGCCAACCAAACAACCCTTTCAAGTACCAATTAGGCCCCTGATGCTGGACTGGGAACTAGCCTTTTACCTCAATTTTAATTTTGAGGTGTAATTGATGACAACATTAGTTTTAGGTGTACAACATAATGAGTCAATATTTCTATGTATTGCAGAATGAGCGCCACAATAACAATTCAGTTTTCTGAGAACTGACAAGACCAAAGTGTTCCATCCACCAGAAGATACTTTTCTTGGCTGGTCATACACCATCATGGTGAGGATTCATGTTTGAATCCATCTATTCACTAAGTTAATGACCTGTTAATTCAGAAAGAATAAACTCAGATCCAAAAGCAGCATGGCAAAGCAGAAGGAGCTCAAATCTGAAGGACTTGGTTCTAGTCCCAGCTCTGCCCTTAACAGAAGGGTACCAATTATTTCTTTCTCTTCATCTTTCAAATAAAAAGGGCTTGACAGACTATATTCTCCAATCACGGCCACAACACACTCTCTCATTCCACATGCTTTTTTTTTTTTTTTTTAATTGAAGGATAATTGCTTTACAGAATTGTGCTGGTTTCTGCCAGACATCAACTTGAATCAGTCATAAGTTCACATGCTCATTTTATAGCATAATACAGATTCTTGTCCCATCTTGTTCTTTCCCTTGATTATGTGTGAAACTTTGGGACTGCTTCAACCAATAGAATATAGCAGAAGCAACTCTGTGTGACTTCTGAATCTAGATTATAAAAAAGCCATGCAATTCTGCCTCACTCATAGAACACCCAGCTCTATGAACTCATCTGTTACTGTATAAGGAAGTACAAACTAGCTCATGTGACAAGACCACAGGGAAAGGTTATATGTAGGTGTCCTAGTCAACAGACCTGTGAATGGAAACCATGCAGGGGAGTCTAGCCATTGGCATTGAGTCATTTCCAACCTTTGAGTCTTCCCAGCTGAAGTCCCAGACATCGTAGGATTGAGAAAGCATTTCCTTCGGGGCCTGTCTGAAATTCTGACCCAAAGAATCTGTAAACATAATAAAATGGTTGTCTTATGCCACCCAGTTTCAGGGTGGTTTGTTACATAGCAATAGGAACTGGAAGAGATGGTACTATCTGTCTTGACACCCTTACAACATTGTGAAGATCAAATGAGATTAGTATGTAAGACCATGCTCTGCACATTTAAAAACAGCCTACAAATAAAATTCAATGAGCTCATGTAAAGCAGCTGTGCCTGGCCTCACTAACCTCCCCACCTCCCTGCCCTTGTTGGTTTTGAGGCACCAATATGGAACAGTAAGACCTTGAGGAACCCAGTTTGAAAACCACCATTCTCATCCAACCCATTCATTCTATGGATGAGAAAACAGACCTAGGGTGACTCATCCAAAACCACACACTGGCTATGTGCTTGTTCCAATTGTCATGCTGCCTCCAAAAAGAGAACTATCTCAGGTCGGACCATCTTTGTCTGAGAGCCAGAAAGTGGCAAGCAGGGACAAGCAAGATCATTGTGTGATATTTCTCTACAAGTCTCTAACAGACACTTGGAGCTGTTGCCCAAACGTGCCAAAGAGGAGCCTATTTCATTCCCCTCCTCCCCTCTCTGCTCCTCTCCCTCTCAGTCCTGATGGTATAGATCATTCCGTTGGGTAAAACAGGAAGACTCAGCTGCCTATTCCACACGGAGCTCTGCAGGCTGTCAGCTCTGTGATGAATGGAGATGTGAGCTCATGCAGAAGTCTGCCTGGTTTGGGTGAAGCTCTGTTTGATCACCCATCATTGGCATTCAGGGAGAGTTCCTAATTGTCACTCGGTGATGGGGTGCTGCTCTGTGGTTAAGTGCGTGGGGGCCTCGCTCAGTTATTAACCTTTATGTTGCCCCCATAGCAGTGAGGGCAAAGGCAGGCTGGGATTCTGATCAAGTTATATTTAATGCACTGCCTCTCTTACTCAGTGAATATCCTATTTCAATGGAAGGGAAAAAAATAAACCCCCAAA
Organism: Cervus elaphus; assembly: GCF_910594005.1. Taxonomy (NCBI): domain Eukaryota; kingdom Metazoa; phylum Chordata; class Mammalia; order Artiodactyla; family Cervidae; genus Cervus; species Cervus elaphus. The sequence continues at coordinate 84,116,366 of NC_057826.1, forward strand.
CCAAACCAAGCAGAAAGGATAAAGGTAAAAACTATTGACCCGAGTACAGTAATGTCTTTCCAACTGATATGATATGTTCCTACACCTGGGAAGGCCCTGGGGGTACTGACACTCTGCAAACTGCAAATTCATAAATCAGTGAGTTTTAAAAAGGCTTTGTTGCCTGTCCCCTGAGATAAGGGTGTCGTTCATTTAGGATTTATGGTTCTGGGGAAGGCAATTTGTCTAAATACCTACAGAGAACATTAATGGGGGACTTTAGTGTTTCCGATCCAGTGGGAGCCATGGAGCTAAAAGCTTTACATGAGAATCCAGGAATATCAGGTTTCAATGAACTTTCAAAAAATCTATAGATGTAGTAATTACTGAACAATCATTTGGTTGGAATATTACTGGTCTGCATAACTTGAAGAAGAGATAATGAATTATCTTTAAAGACAAAATAAGATGTTTATTATAGTATTTCATGGCAGAGTATGGGGATTTTACATTTTAAAAGATTAAAAATGTGCATTTTTATTACTATAAATATGTATGTTCACGGAATAAAATTTGGTAAACATAAAAAGTCTAAAGAAATATTAAATCAATGATATTCTCACTTGGCAATGATAATCACTGTAAATATGCTGAGTATTTTTCCTTCCAGTCTTTTTTTCTGTGAATAGGTGTACATACCCCCCACACGATTTTATATGTGTGTGTATATATATATATATAATTAAATATTAAGAATTTTGCATTCCCTGGTGGTCCAGTGGTTAAGACTCCTCACTCCCAATGCAGGGGTTCCAGGTTTGCTCTCTAAGAATTTTGCACTATAGCTTTGTATCCTGCTTCTTTATTTGACATTATGGAGATCATTTCACATCTTTCAAAACTATGTTTTGTAAAAGCAATATTTGTTCCATAATATATTAAACAGTTTCCCTATTATTAGATATCTAGTTGTCTCCACCTTTCACACCATCTCTGAAATTTTCTTTATGTTAAATCCTAGAAGTGAGATTCGTGGAAGCAAAGATCTATACATTTTTACAAAGCACTTGACACAAATTGCCTTTACACTTTCCCAATCACTTTATCTTCTCTTTTCTTATGCAGTGTGTGAGCTACGGGACTTCACACTTTTGCCCTTGTGTTTACTTATTCCCACACCTTCCCTAGGAATTTGTTTTCTCCGTGTTCCTTGTGCATATGTCGCCTTACCACCCACACTCACTTTCCCTCTTTTCTTTTCCACAAATCACACCCATCTTCAGGGTCCAGTGTAACCCTCTCATCCCCCACAGAGCCTTCCCAGACCTCTCTATCCATAGGCTTCTCTCCTGAACTGCTCCATATTTTATTGTCTTCACAGCACTCCCCTGACAATAAATCACCACTTACCAGCTGTATGACCTTCAGTAATCCCAGAAGCTTGTCGTGAGAATTTAATGAGATCAAGCCTATAAAATAAATACCTATCACAGAGTGGGGCACAGGCTGCAGCTGGGCAATAAATGGAATAAATAAATGGAAACTCTTGTTGTTATTACGGCCAGTTTGCCTTGTGACATTTCTTCTGTGGATGTTACATACATCCTCTTCCACTGCTATTTAGCTGTCTATGACCGGGATTCCAAATCCCCCGAGGCCAGCTGCTCCCTGGCACTCAGAGCAGCATCCTCTCGGAAGAAGATCACAGGGAATGTTGCTGCTGGTGACCAAGCAGTAGGGTTATCCAAGTCCCTTAGTCCCTTGCTTTTCCCAACCACTTTTGCTTCTTAGATGACCTCAGAACTCAAAGCTCTGAACTTGTCTGTCTCTTAAATGATAGTCTAGGCTGCTGGAGCACATAGCAAGATTCAGCAGGATATGGTGGTTTAGGACTAGTTTTGTATTTATTTTGATTGAAGAGTAGAAATGTGAGCATGTATCTGCATCAGAGTTTCTGATTTGGAAAGGCACTTCGAGGTCTCCTTGTCCCTTGTACTCGTTTTCCAAATATTGGGAGATACCCTCATGCTATGCTAGAAGGCCTGGATGCTGGGTTTCTATTTACAAATATTTGAGTCTTCAACAAGTCACTACCCTTTCTGGTTTTAAGCTTCTTCATCTATAAAATGAGACGGTTGGACTAGATAATATCTTAAGTGCCTTTCAACTAAATTTTATGATTCTATGAAACTGAAGCCCAGAAAGGTTAAGAAACTTTCCCTAAATTACGGAGAACACAGACTAGAATAAAAATCTGACTTAAATCCCAGTGCTTTGCCTAGCCCTCTCATCTAACTCGTCAATCACAGGCACTCATCTAATGCCTTACATATACTAAACACTCAGAAAGATCACAAACAGGGATAAGACAGGGACCCAGTTTTCACACCTTTCTGGGAACACAGACAGAAAATTACTAACCAGCTAGTTGTTCCCCAACATCTATTCTCCCCTATTACACAATTCATAGAACCTCCCATTTTAACTAGGCATGTATTCATTCAGAATAAAGTTAAATCTCTCAACCTTTGTTGCAGCTAAGTGTGGCCATGGGATCAAGTTCTGGACAGGGCCATGTGATCACAATTGTTCTGTGTGACTCCTAGGTCATTGCACTCCCTCATCTCATTTTCCCTTTTCCCACTGACTGGGATGTGGATGTGGTGCTGAGCCATCTTGGACCATGTGAACAAAGGTGCTATCCTAGGGATGAGCTAGAAGATAGCAGAAGCCTGGGTCCTGGTGTCCTGGAGACACCACTGGACTGATTATTCCAGCACTGTTACAGAAGATAAATATATTTCTAGGGTTAAATGAGGCAAAACTATTATTTTGAGTCTCTATTATAGTTTCTAAATTCACACCCTAATATATTTGCCAGCTGAGGGCCAAAGATGTTCATGGAATACAGATGAGAGGACCATTCCTGGAAGCTGTGATGGTCAAGATCCTTATAGATGGAGTGTGAGCTCGGTTAAAAAATTGATAGGTAGATGGGACTTCCCTGGTTGTCCAGTGGCTAAGATTCTGCACTTCCAATGCAGGAGGCCCAGATTCGATTCCTAGTCAGGGAACTAGATCCTACATGCCACAGCTAAGAGTTCATACGCTGCAACTAAGATAAGATCCCACATGCCACAATGGCGCTTGAATATCCTGCATGTCACAACTAAGACCCAGTGCAGCCAAATACATAAACAAATATTGGGGGGAAAAAAAAGAATGATGGCTGGAAATAGAGAAGAGTCAACTAAAGTGAGGTACATGGCAATGAGCCAAGTCACAGAAATTGGAGTATAGATGGTAATTTGGAAAGGGTCTAAAGAGAAGGCTTGTATAAGATGATGGTTTCCAAACCAACTGATCATCATAATCAATTTGGAGACTTAAAAATAGATTCCTGAGTCCCAGTAACCAGTACTATGATTACAGTAAACCAAACATGGGATCCAAGAGTCTGTATTTTGAAGCTTTCAGATGATTCTGATGATGGAAAGCACTGTGTGTCTACAATATGAAGCAGTTAGAATGAGACCAGGCCATGGAGGACTTTAAAATCCATGCTAAAAATCTGTTGTTCCCCAAGACTGCGCTTGGCACCACCTGAACACCTTAGAGGCTGCTTTTAAAACTAACTGCAGGTATACACACTGCTATACCTAAAAGGGATAACCAACAAGGTCCTACTGTATAGCTCAAGGAACTCTATTCAATGTTATGTGGCAGCCTGGATGAGAGGGGTTTGGGGGAGAATAGATACATGCATATATATGGCTGAATCCCTCTGCTGCCCACGTGAAAATATCACCACATTGTTAACCGGTTATACTCCAATACAAAATAAGCAGTTCCAAAAACAAGAACCAGTTGTCGGGTAAGAGGAATCCTAAGAGGAAGTCCACACGGTATCCTAGAAATAAGGCAGACCTGGGCTCTCATTCTGGCTCTACCCCTCGTCAACTGTGTGACCTGGAGAATGAGCCTCAGTGTCTTTATCAGAAAAAATAGAGAAAATAAGCATTGCTCTGGAGATGAAGTGGGAAAACACATGCACCAATATCTAGCTCAGTGTAAACACCCTATAATGTCACTGAAATGTTAGTTGTCCTCCAGGCACTGAGCTATTGCTCTGCCTGCTGTGTTTGAGGTGGGCTGATTAGAGGGTGTGTAGAGGGCTTCCCTGGTGGCTCAGATTGTAAAGAATCTGCCTGCAATGCAGAAGACTCGGGTTCAACCCCTGGGTCGGGAAGATCCCCTGGAGAAGGGAATGGCAACCCACTCCAGTATTCTTGCCTGGAGAATCCCATGGACAGAGAATGCTGGTGGACCCCAGTCATTGGGGTTGCAAAGAGTTGGACATGACTGAGTGGCTAATGCTAACCCAGGGGTGGAGGTGGGGGTGAGGGTGGGGCTGAGGGTGGTGGACTAGAGACTGTCATCCACTCACCTACAACCTTGGGCCCCTGGCACTCTGCTAGCGGTGGACTATGCCATCATGAGCCACTGGCCCCTAGATAAATAATTCAAACTTGCTGTTATTTAGCATACTGTGGTCAAGCCTGGAGACCCGCCAAAATCAGGCCAGGCCCCTGTGGCACAGAAGGGCTCTCACCGACTCCCCTGCAGTCTCAGCCTTCAGCCTTGATTTCCATTAGTTCAGGATGGAGGAGAAAGGGCACATTCTGGAAGCTCCCAGGGTTCCACATTGTGACTTGGAGAAAATAAAGAAGCTTAATTACTTTGGGCTAAAGTACACAGGCATTTGACATTTTGAAAAATAGTTTTATGACATTTCTTTGAAAGGTCTAGACCAAAGGCAGCTGCTTCTACTTTAAGGAGATGGCAGAAAAGGAGAAGGATAGTGAGCAAGTGAGAAAAACTTCGCATTTTAACAATACTCCCTAACATTTACCGAGTGCTTTATACTTTTCAAACCAGCTTTACACTCATTACTAAATTATTTGATTTTTACAATTACTGACCAGGAGACAGACAGCAGGAGGTGAAGAAATTCTGTTACTTACTAACTGGATGTGCCTTGTCAAATTAACTTCTCTGACCTTAGCTTTCTCTTTCTTAAAGTGGAGATATTACCTGCTATGCAGGCTTGTGGTAACAACTGAATGAAATGCAAATTGTAATCAGAGTCCCCAGCATAGCTGCTAGCACTTGCTTACTAGCTGTGAGTTTTCTTTGCCTCCCATTACATATATGTGCAAACTGAGGAGAGAGAGATAATGTGAGTTCATAAAGGGCTGGAACCAGTGCCTGGCCCAGGGACTTTTCTCACTACAACATACAGATGCTCAGGAAAGGCTAGTTCTCAAAATAAAACAAATATCTATTTGCAGGGTAGTGATGGAGACGCAGAGAGAGAGAAGAGATTTGTGGACACAGTAGGAGAAGGAGAGGGTGGGACTAATGGAGAGAGCAGCATTGAAACATACACATGACCATATGTAAAATAAATAGCCAGTGGGAACTGGTTGTATGACACAGGGAACTCAAACCCACTGCTCTGTGACTACCTAGAGGGGTAAGACAGGGTGGGAGGTGGGAGAGAGGCTCAAGAAGGAGGGGACATAGGTATGCCCATGGCTGATTCATGTTGATGTATGGCAGAAACCAACACAATATTGTAAAGCAACTACCCTTCAATTAAAAATAAGTAAATTTTAAAACCCAATATTCAAAAAGACTATAAAAGAAACAAATACCGATTGTCACATTTCGCCCGAAATTTCATACTGGGAGTAGAATCTGAAATGGGTTTGTAGGGCTTCGAATAGCAGAATAAGAGGCAAGTGAGAGAAAAGAGACTCAGCGTGGAAGACAACAGCCAAACAGATGGGTGAGGGGAGAAGGAAGCTCATGGTGAGGCTGGGTTCAGACAGTGTGTCTTCTCTGCCAAGCTTCCAGTAGAAACGGCTGACAGAACACACAGAACCAAGAGCATCCAGAGCTACAGGAAGTTCCAACACCAGGCTAGAAAGACCTGCTGCAGCAATCCATCACCAAATCAAGGTCAGAAATTATCTTGACAGATCGAATGCAGTGAGTAGGATGAAACCCCAAAGAATTCAACCTGAGGTCATGACTGGGTTCAAAAGCTCAATAGCACAAAATATTGAATGAGAAAAACTGACTTCAAAGCAGAAGATGCTTTCCACTTCTTTTTAGAAATGGCAACCAATCAGAAGGCAGCCTGATATACTCGAAGGAGTACTGCACCAGTAGGAGTCCCCGCTCTGTCCTCACTCCCCATGAGCTGTGAGTTACTTAGCCTCTCTGGACCTCAGTTTCCTTTCCTATAAGATCAGTGGCTTGGACCACTAGACAATTCTGACAGTTTATATTAACTTTAACATGTAACTCTCACATTTTCTCCAAGTCAAGGAGACATGGCAATTTTAGTTGGCTCTAAGTTCAAAAAGAACCAGTAGTTGACGGTAGAAATATAGGGGTCACTTAGAGCAGTAGCCCTCAATTGCTGGGCAGACCTCTTTTTAGTCATCAATTTTAGGGGAAAGGGCACATTTTGAGGGATCTACAGGAAAGCTAGAGTCCGCCCAGAGAAAACTCTTCAGAATTGTGAAAGATCATATCGGAATAGGAAATATTGAGAAACTGGAAATATTTACTCTCAAGAAAAAATCCCTGACAAGAAATGGAATAGCTATAAAGCCAATACCTGACAGGTTACAGCTCAAAAGATGAATCGGGATTGTCCTGAGCTCCCACTTCTGCAGTCCAGACAAAGTGGGTCAACTTGAGCCCAGCGTATGAACCTGCCACAGTGGGACAGGGGGCTGGTCACGAGACAGCGAGCAGGCTGCCGCCGGCGGTGCTGGCCTGCGCCCCAGGAACAGCCTTGGGAGGCACAAGAGGAGACCAAGATGCTTCCAAGATCTCTTAATGCTGAGACCTGAGGATTCAAATCAAGGAAGGAGCAGGAAGGACTGAAGACAAGGCTGCTGGAAAAGTGAGACGAGCAGGGTAAATGGTGATGATGAGAGAGAGGGCCTGGCTGCCTCTGCAAATGACACGTTCACCACAGGCAGCGCTGTTAGACCAACTAGCAAGAAGCATGACCAGTGGACTGCCCCTCACAACCCGGATGTGGGGCGACTGGTTAGAGTGGGAGCGATGAGACAGCAGAGCTCAGTGGCTTCCGGTTTCTGTTGGTTTTGTCTTTTATTAATAGATTGTTGATCCCCAGAGAGCAGGGATCTTATTTAGATCTTTCTGCTCCCCGATCCGTTAGCTCCTGGCTCCACTTCAGACTCTCCACTGGTGTTCAATAAACAGCTTGTCGAGTGCCTGCTTGAATGGACGAAGGAACAGCTAGAGCTCAATGAACACTTACTGACTCAATTAATTAATTAATTAATTGATGGAAAATTGACCCGGCCTTTCATTCTGCTCTCAGGAGGGTGAAACTCTAAGAAAGGAGGCTCACAGTGGAAACAAAGATGGAGGAGATGAAAACTAAGGAAGTAAGAAACATGTTGGCAGAAGAAAAGGAGAGAGGTGGGAGGGAAAAAATACATATAAACATCAGTGTTAGGGGACCATCCATACTGGCTTCTGGAAAGGCATTCCATCTATCCATCCATCATTTCATTCCTTGATTCCTTTATTCATTTCTTTGAACAGCCTTTTTCAAGGGCCTACTATCACTCCAGCTTGTTCTTGAGACTACCTAAGACACCATGAGGCATAAAATCCAGTTGGGCTTCTCGTGTCTGCACTAGAGGCTCACAAAAAGAATTCTGCTAAAAAATAATACAAGATGCATGATGGCTGAAGATCATACACCAGCTCTGTAGTCTCCTAGATCACCAGAGGCTGGCTATAGGAATACAATTTTAAAACTATTTCTCTGGCTGCCTCCATTCTGAGGCACCTCAAATTTCTCCCCATGTAGTTCTGAGGGTTATCAGTGGGTGACACCCTATGCTTATGGGGGTCTCAGGGCAGCTGACCCCAGCCTGCTCATCTGCTCTGCCTTGTTGGGCTGAAACCTTCAGTCACCACCAAAGGCACATTCAGCAGCCACAGAGGGTGCCTTCCAAAGCCTGTTGCACCAGGGGCACCACCCAGGGCCCTGGTACTGCTGTTGGTGCTCTCTGACCCTTTTGTTGAAGCGACTCGTGCCCCGAACCCCACGCTGCACGCCTGCCTATACCCAACACCCAGCACAGGTGACCAAGCTGGAGACACTATTTCTCTTCCAAACAGCAGCTATTTTAGACCATTAGCATCTATGACCATCATTATAAGGCTGCTCTTTTATAATTTTCGGTAGGTCTTCCTACAGAAAAGGGCTCAGACATCAGACTGGTGGAGCTGGCCAGAGGTCATTCTGAGTGGCAGAATCCACATACCCACTCGCCACACCCTGGGCCATTATTCTTAAATCTAACTTCTGAATCTCCCTGCTCTCTTCTCTTAGGATAAACTCTTTTTCCAGAAGACTCCTTGGTTCCTTAGGTAAATAGACCCCTAGTGGGTCTCCAACAGTCCACAAGACTGGGACTGCTCCACCATCAAGGAATGAGCCACATGAGTTGTATAGGAAGTGATCTAGGTCTTAACTGGTTGTGAGCCCGGAATGATAGGTTGAAGAGTCTAGGCCTCATTTACGCTTAGCAGCACAGAGCCCAGCGCAGTGATTGGTTATCGATGCCTGCCACATGCACTGGAGGGGCAGGGGCATCACATGTGCGAGTGTAGGCCCTCCCTGATCTAGGTTACTGCTTGCCTTCAGAGAGCAATGAGTGGATAGGAAAGGAAGGGACTTGAAGTCTGATCATTTTAATAGTGAGTATTAAATAGTGATATTTAATAGTGAATATTTTATTGTATCTCACAACAACCCAGAGAAAGGGATATTATTAACAATCCCTTTTACAGATGAGAAGCTAAAACTCAGAAAAGGTAAGCGATTTGTTTAAAGCCAGACAGTTACCAAGAGTACAGTGAGGATCCACACATAGGTTTACTGAACTCAGAAGCCATGCTTCGTCCATCATGTCTCTGAACGAGTAGGCTGGAATGGAATGGACCACAAGATCCTTGAAGGAAGTGATGGAGACTTGGGTCTTATCCCAGACAGAGCTTTATCCAAGCTCCTCACGTCAGCAGGCATCTCGGTAACTTACCCTGGTAATGATGATGGCTGGTAATGACTGTGGGGATGTGGCCCAGGTCCCCCTCCTCATAAAGGGTTGTATTTCATAGCAGTAGAGAAAGGGTTAGTTGCTCCCAAAGGCCTCTTTACATGCAATAGATTATCAGACTGACTCCTGATCATTTCAAAATGCACATATTCATCAGCATTATCCCAGCCCCACAGGAGCACTCTGCCAGGAGATTCACCCAAATGCTTTTCCTGAGTGCAGACTCTTTGTCCTCCTTGCTGACACTGAGCACACTGGCCAGTCACCTCTGACTCCCAGCTGCCCTTGGCCATCAAGGTGTCTGTGCAGTAGCTGGATTTTATGCCTGCAGATTTCCTGTGGCATTTTCCAGTTTAACAAAGCAGGACACACATATGCTTCAATTCTACATTCATGCATCTCCAAGTCTAGCCACCTCAGTTAGGGAGTGTTAAGGTTCCATGAGAGGCATTAGGGCATGTTCTCAAGTCCGCCCTGCTCCATGGCACATACCAGCTAACTTCCCCTTCCCTCATTCCACATCTCTCTGGGGGCAGGAAGTAAAATTACAGCCCAGGTGGGCTACTTTCTTCAATCAAAGTACATCTTCACAGATGTGCTGAGAACTCAGCCCCGTGCCCATCACTGTGGAGAAGACAAGAAGAGACAGAATGCATAGGCCCTGCCCTCCAAAAGGTGAGGAAACCACCCAGGCACAACCATACACACAGCAGAGGGTAAAGTGGTGGATTCTTTTTTAACTTATTTTTTAATTGAAGGAACAGTGCCTTACAATGTTGTGTTGGTTTTTACCGTATAACAACATGAATCAGCTATGATTATACACATATCCTCTCCCTTCTGAGCCTCCCTCCCCTCCCCTAACCCTACCTTTCTAGGTCATCAGAGAGAGCAAGGCTGGGCTCCCTGTGTTATATAGCAACTTCTCACCAGCTATCTGTTTTACACAGGATAGTGTATATTGCTGAATTTTGAGGCCAAGGGAAAAAAAAATAAAAGATTTGTAAAGTCAGAGGTAAATGTAGACCTGCATTCTCAAGGAAGGCCTCATGAAAGGCGGCAGGGGTGGGAGGATTAAATCTGGGTCTTAAATGAGGTTAAGATTAGAGCAACTTTCATGGTGGTCCAGTGGATAAGACTCCACGGTCCCAATGCAGGGGGCCCAGGTTTGATCCCTGGTCAGGGAACTAGATCCCCTATCCCACAGCTAAGACCAGGCACTGCCAAATATATATATATATATGTATATATATATATATGTATATATATATTTTTAAAGAGAGGCTAAGATTAGAATTCAGAGACAAATCTGGGCTGGGGTCTGGTCTCTGTCCCTCACTAGCTGGGTAACCTTGACCACACACAAGCCTCCTCTGTGTCTCAGTTTCCTAGTCTATCAAACAGAATAATCATGGGCCCTCCTAGGACGGTGGTCCTGGCTACCCCATGTTCCTCACAAGTGCCCAATCAAGTGTCAGAATTACGACACAGTCTCTTAGCAGCAGTTCTAAGGCCCTGAGAGCCCACAGTGATTTTTGAAACTTCATTTGGCAGCCACACCTGACCTAACCTGATGTACTGAGTGGTAGAATCTGGCCTGAACTGGTGGGAATCTGTGGATGATATTCTTTATCCCACAGAGTGGCAATAGTCGTATATTTCACTACAGGAAAAAACTTAATGTGTTTGATTATGGCATGCTGCCTCAGATTCCACGGGTAAATATATAATACACTACAGATTAGGTGCTTATACACCAAACTCTGAACAGTCCTGAGCTCTGAAACACCTCTGACCACAAAAGACCTGTATCATTATACCTATATTATTTTTAAGGGTTTATTTTTATTTACTTGGCTGCATTGAGCTCTTAGTTGCAGCATGCAGGATCTTTGCTGCAGTGCAAAGACTCTGTAGTTGTGACACGTAACGGGTTCCAGAGCGCGTGGGCTCAGTAGTTGCGATGTGCAGGCGCAGTCGCTCCGTGGCATGTAGGATCTCAGTTCCCCAACCAGGGACGGAACCTGCATCCCCTGTGTTGCAAGGCAGATTCTTCACCACTGGATCAGCAGGGAAGTCCCTACTTGTATTATTATACAGCCTTGGCTAAAGGGAAAGCAGCAGGCATTTCCAACGACTAACCCCTATGGCTGTGACAATCGCTATCTAGAAGAGGGCTTGGCAGACTTTTTTCTGTAAAGGGCCAGATAGTAAATATTTTAGGCCTGGTAGGCCACATATGGGCTCTGTTGTAACTATTCAACTCCGTAGCATGAAAGAAGCTACCACAAATGGGCATGGCTGTGTTCCAATAAAACTTTATTTACAAAAAACAGACAGCTGGCTGGGTTTGGCCCATGGGCTATGACATGCCAACTTTGAGGTAGAGAGATAGGTTTGAGACCTGGAGAGAGCGGCTGCTTTGTCTCAGCCCCATTTCACGTGCTGATCTCTGAGAGGCACAGAAGAAGGCAGGTCCAGGTCCAAAGGTCAGGCCTCTGGGTCTGTCGATTCTGGTGTGGCGTGGCAAGTCTCCTCTCCTCCCTGGAGTGGACTCCGCCCTGCTGCACAGGCCTTCTAACACCTGGGAGCAGGGCAGAGAGCCAGCGCGCCTCTTTGGATCCCCCGATTCAGTGCCAGCTAGCCTCAGAAACAGAAGAGATTCTGAATTTCCTCATTCGGCAAGACGAAAAATGCCAACTCAAAAATCAAAAGCAATGAGAAGTATAAAACCAAGTCTCAGTGCTCTTCGGGTCTGTAAAAACCATTTGGCTCGCTGGCTAGTGGGTGCTGCCAGCCCAGACCGCAGCCAGAGTGAGAGTGGCAGATGACAGCCACCCAGGGCCTGGGGGCCGGGGCAGCTCTGCCCGCCATCTGCCATGTTCCTTTCCACTCCTCAGCCAGTTCAGGAAGAGCCCTGCCTGTCAGCCAGGCACCACAGGGTTCCAGCCCCTCCCCAGCTTCACGCCAAGAAGCAGAAAGCAGTGACAGATGCTCACTGAAGGCCCTGGCATGGGGTGAGAGGGTACAACTCGGGTAGAAGCCACAAGCCTGTGCCTCCTGGGAGAGGGGAAGCTGTGGGCAGCAGCCGTGCAGCCAGCCTGGATCCAGGAAGCCAGGGGAAAGATGTGGTCCTGGGGGCATTACCAGAATCACACAGCCTGAGCAGAAAGGAGCTTTTGCAATGCTGCACTTCAAACCCTGCTCCCATTTTACAGTGGGGAAAACTGAGACTCGACATCACACACTCACCAGTGGCAAACTGGGATGCACAAGCCTGGAGCCCTGACCCTTGACTGAGGCCTGTCTTAATGAAAAGGCTTTCGACCATGGGAAATAATCAGCCTATTAAAATGGATATGACAGCAGTATCTAAGTCACGGGGTTGTTTGGAAGATTAAACGAATAACTACACAGTATAAGCTTTCCCAGAAGTGAATTTCATCACTTAGGCTGTCCTGTTGCTCCTCTTTGTTGGTTCAGAATGACTAATTGATTTTTTTGTGGACGAAAAGAGTGGCCTGACTGGCCATTGATCGGCTCAGCGTAGACCTCTGCCTTTGTATTAGCCAAGAGAAGAGGGATGCTGCTGACTCTGTATTTCTATCCATATCTCCTGTCTCTATTCCCTGTCTTGTTTACATAGGGTTGTTTGCTATATATATATACACATATAAACCTTGTCCTGGAGACCTGCTCAGAAACCCAATGAACAAAACAGCCACTTTCCAATGTCCACTCTCCCCTCCCCCAGAACAGAGAGAGGGTGGGCAGACAGCCCAGAAAGCCTTTTCAGGCGCTGTCCTGTCTGTAGTACCCCTTGCTCTCAGAAGCCCCAGGTTTCAATCTCCAGGCAGATGCTTCTATCTCAAAGCAACAGATCCCAACCTGGCAGCATCCTCTTCTTCACACACTGGCTCTCTTTCTGGACCACAGGCATGAAGCCAGGACCACAGAGTGGCTAAGAACTCATGGTCTGGGACCCAGGATGTGGGGTTCATAGGTCAGCTCTGCCACTTATTTGCCAGGTGACCTTGGGCTAGTTCATCTCTCTGTGCCTTGGCTTCTCTATCTGTAAAAAGAGAAGAAAAATGGTACCTCTCTCACAAGACTATTGTGAGAATTCACCAGTTAATACACTATATACACATATCCAGGCTTCCCTGGTGGCTCAGACAATAAAGAATCTGCCTGCAATGCAGGACACTTTGGTTCAATTCTGGGTCAGGAAGATCCCCTGGGAAAGGGAATGGCTACCCACTCCAGTATTCTTGCCTGGAGAATCCCATATCTTCACGTTACTAATATCATGGGATCTGTGGGTAGGGTGTTCCCAGTGGCTTGTGGGTGGGCTTCTAACCACTCTAGTATCCCTGCCTGGAGAATTCTATGGACAGAGGAGCCTGACAGACTACAGTTTGGGGGCTGCAAAGAGTCGGACACAACTGAGCAACTAGCCCTTTCACTTTTCACTTTCGTACACATATTCAGCATTGTACAAACATGAACTAAGAGCATCCCATGCCCACTCGTACTTTTCCCAGGCCCAAGTGTGGGGCAGGCTTGGCTCCAGTCAGAGTGGACCGCGACTCTGTGCCTCAAACATACTATATACTTCTGGCTCTACCTTTGGGTTTGCCAGAGTCTCCATCTTCTCCATCTCACCTCCCCTCTGAATGGCCCCAGGTGGCCACTGATGAGAATGGGTTTTCCTTTCTCAGAAATCTTGAGCACACCAGTCCTGCCTTCCCCAGGGACCACTCTTGGGCATGGCCATGCACCGCTGATTTCCTTCTGTTTTTCATGAAGAAGAACTTGCTTTCCAAAATTTTTATTTCAGGACCCTTGGATTTTACTTCCTACCACTGAGTCAGCTCTGCTAATAAGGTCTATCAGTGGAGATGGTCATACCCTGCTCCTCGTTCCTTCCTTCAATATTTAAAGTCTCTGGGCAGTTTTTAAGACTGGCTCACTTTTTAGACATTTTCTCTCTAACAAAACAGGTGACAACATTTTCTCTCTAACAAAAGCCTCAAGGAGTGATCAGGCACCTCAGTTGGGTTGTGTTCCCCAGGATATTTTGAAGCTCAAAGAAGACAGGCCTATTCGTCAGGAGGCTGGCAGACTGATTGACAGACCTTCCTCACAGGGAAGGGGGCCTGGTCCTGGACCACAGCATCCGAAGGAAGTGACTGCCAACTCCACCCTAGTTCCTGTGATCTTACTTCAGTCTCCCCTCTCCTCGGGGACACACTGAAGCCCAAACTGGCTCCCACAAAGATTCTGCTGGGCTCCTGCACCATCAGAGTCGAAAACCAGCTCCCATGAGTCCTGGTGCAGTCTTGATGGATTCTGCCTAGCAGGGGGACTGTGGCCTAGTTCCCCAATCGATACTGCTCAGCAGAGGCCTTTTTAGAACACAGCTAAAAAGAAATAGAAAGGGTTGTTTGCTCAGTAAATGGACCTTTGCCGAATGGGGATGGTATTTTCTTTTTTTCCTCTTTGCTACTTGTCAATCATTCTAGCTTCTCTTTCCTCCTTGTATACCCTCCTGCCCTCCCTTCTCTCAACACACTGAAAGGTTTGTGGTTTTTTTTTTAATTTTTATTTTTAATTGGAGGATAATTGCTTTACAATGTTGTGCTGGTTTCTGCCGTATATCCCTTCTTTCTTAAGCCTCCCTCCCACCCTAACTCCCATCCCATCACTCTAGATCATCACAGAGCACCAGGCTGAGTTCCCTGTGCTATAGAGCAGCTTCCCACTAACTATTTCACACGTGGTAGTGTATATGTTTCCATGCCACTTTCTCAATTTGTCCAACCCTCTCCTTCCCCCACTGTCTACACAAGACTGTTCTCTATGTCTGCGTTTCCATTGCTGCCCTGTAGACAGCTTCATCAGTACCATTTTCCTCGATTCCATATATATGCATTGATATGTAATATTTGTTTTTTTCTTTCTGACTTATTGGGCATATACCCTGAGTAAACCAGAACTGAAAAAGACACATGGACCCCACTGTTCACTACAGCACTATTTAGAATAGTCAGTACAGGAGGCAGCCTTGATGTCCATCAGCAGATGAAAAGATAAAGAAGCTGTGGTACATGTATACAATAGAATATTACTCAGCCATACAACGGAACAAATCTCAGTCAGTGGAGCTGAGATGTATGAATCTTGAGCCTGTTTTACAGAGTGAGATATGGTGCTCTTACAGTAACAAAGTATTAGTTTTTAGTTTTGTTATATTTGCCTCAAATAATTTTGGGAAGAAGAGGTATAAAATAAATGGATGGATGGATGAGTGGTCCACAGTTACCTAAGTATATTGGCCCTTGAGCTTGTTGGCCAAGCATTGTCATTTTTTCACCTGGTTTCCTAAAATCATGATGATAAGGACAAATTAAATGCTGACTAAACCCTCCTGATAATTCTGTTTTTGTTAAATTGGAGTTCCTCACTTGTATTTGTGAATTGGGTTTGTCAGGTTATTCCAATCTTACTGGGTAATTTATCTGTAATCTAGGTATGCTATATTGCATAGAAACCGGGAATGTTAGGATCATGAATCAAGGCAAATTGGAAGTGGTCAAACAGGAGATGGCAAGAGTGAATGTTGACATTCTAGGAATCAGCAAACTAAAATGGACTGGAATGAGTGAATTTAACTCAGATGACCATTATATCTACTACTGTGGGCAAGAGTCCCTTAGAAGAAATGGAGTAGCCATCATAGTCAACAAAAGAGTTCGAAATGCAGTACATGGATGCAATCTCAAAAACAAGAGAATGATCTCTGTTCGTTTCCAAGGCAAACCATTTAATATCATGGTAATCCAAGTCTATGCCCCAATCACTAATGCAAAAAACCCTGAAGTTGAACAGTTCTCTGAAGACCTACAAGACCTTCTAGAACTAACACCCAAAAAAGACATTCTTTTCATCATAGGGGACTGGAATGCAAAAGTAGGAAGTCAAGAGATACCTAGAGTAACAGGCAAGTTTGGCCTTGGAGTACAAAACAAAGCAGGGCAAAGACTGACAGAGTTTGTCCAAGAGAACGCACTGGTCATAGCAAACACCCTCTTCCAACAACACAGAGACGACTCTACACATGGACATCACCAGATGGTCAACACTGAAATCAGATTGATTATATTCTTTGCAGCCAAAGATGGAGAAGCTCTATACAGTTAGAAAAAACAAGACTGGGAGCTGACTGTGGCTCAGATCATGAACTCCTTATTGCCAAATTCAGACTTAAATTGAAGAAAGTTGGGAAAACCACTAGACCATACCATTCAGGTGTGACCTAAATCAAATCCCTTATGAGTATATACAGTGGAAGTGAGAAATCGATTCAAGGGATTAGATCTGATAGACAGAGTGCCTGATGAACTACAGACAGAGGTTCATGACATTGTACGGGAGACAGGGATCAAGACTCTCCCAAAGAGAAAGAAATGCAAAAAAAGCAAAATGACTGTCTGAGGAGACCTTACAAGTAGCTGTGAAAAGAAGAGAAGCAAAAAACAAAGGAGAAAAGGAAAGATATACCCATTTGAATGCAGAGTTCCAAAGAATAACAAGGAGAAATAAGAAAGCCTTCCTCAGTGATCACTGCAAAGAAATAGAGGAAAACAACAGAATGGGAAAGACTAGAGATCTCTTCAAGAAAATTAGAAATATCAAGGGAACATTTCATGCAAATATGGGCTCAATATAGGACAGAAATGGTATGGACCTAACAGAAGCAGAAGATATTAAGAAGAGGTGGCAAGAATACACAGAAGAACTGTACAAAAAAGATCTTCATGACCCAGATAATCATGATGCTGTGATCACTCACCTAGAGCCAGACATCCTGGAATGTGAAGTCAACTGGGTCTTAGGAAGCATCACTATGAACAAAGCTAGTGGAAGTGATGGAATTCCAGTTGAGCTATTTCAAATCCTAAAAGATGATGCTGTGAAAGTGCTGCACTCAATATGTCAGCAAAGTTGGAAAACTCAGCAGTGGCCACAGGACTGGAAAAGGTCAGTTTTCATTCCAGTCCCTAAGAAAGGCAATCCCAAAGAATG
The DNA here is from genome assembly GCF_910594005.1 of Cervus elaphus. Lineage (NCBI taxonomy): Eukaryota > Metazoa > Chordata > Mammalia > Artiodactyla > Cervidae > Cervus > Cervus elaphus. Next base: position 84,133,615 of record NC_057826.1, read on the forward strand.
CTCAAACTACTGCACAATTACGCTCATCTCACACATTAGCAAAGTAATACTCAAAATTCTCCAAGCCAGGCTTCAACAATATGTGAACCATGAACTTCCAGATGTTCAAGCTGGTTTTAGAAAAGGCAGATGAACCAGAGATCAAATCGCCAATATCCGCTGGATCATTGAAAAAGCAAGAGAGTTCCAGAAAAACATCCATTTCTGCTTTATTGACTGATGCCAAAGCCTTTGACTGTGTGAATCACAATAAACTGGAAAATTCTGAAACAGATGGGAATACCAGACCACCTGACCTGCCTCCTGAGAAATCTGTGTGTAGGTCAGGAAGCAGCAGTTAGAAGTGGACATGGAACAACAGACTGGTTCCAAATAGGAAAAGGAGCATGTCAAGGCTGTATATTGTCACCCTGCTTATTTAACTTATATGCAGAGTACATCATGAGAAACGCTGGGCTGGATGAAGCACAAGCTGGAATCAAGATTGCCAGTAGAAATATCAATAACCTCAGATATGCAGATGACACTACCCTTATGAAAGAAAGTGAAGAAGAACTAAAGAGCCTCTTGATGAAAGTGAAAGAGGAGACTGAAAAAGTTGGCTTAAAGCTCAACGTTCAGAAAACCAAGATCATGGGATCTGGCCCCATCACTTCATGGCAAATAGATGGGGAAACAGTGGAAACAGTGGCAGACTTTATTTTGGGGGGCTCCAAAATCACTGCAGATGGTTATTGCAGCCATGAAATTAAAAGATGCTTGCTCCTTGGCAGGAAAGTTATGACCAACCTAGATAGCATATTAAAAAGCAGAGACATTACTTTGCCAACAAAGGTCTGTCTAGTCAAGGCTATGGTTTTTCCAGTAGTCACGTATGGATGTGAGAGTTGGACTATAAAGAAAGATGAGCGCCACAAATAATTGATGCTTTTGAACTGTGGTGTTGGAGAAGACTCTTGAGAATCCCTTGGACTGCAAGGAGATCCAACCAGTCCATCCTAAAGGAGATCAGTTCTGAGTGTTCATTGGAAGGACTGATGCTGAAGCTGAAACTCCAATACTTTAGCCACCTGATGGGAAGAACTGACTCATTGGGAAAGACCCTGATGCCAGGAAAGATTGAATGGGGGAGAAGAAGTGGACGACAGAGGATGAGATGGTTGGATGGCATCACCAACTCAATGGACATGAGTTTGGGTAAACTCTGGGAGTTGGTGATGGACAGGGAGGCCTGGCGTGCTGCAATCCATGGGGCTGCAAAGATTCGGACATGACTGAGCAACTGAACTGAACTGAACTGTGGTATGCTATCTTCAGGTGGCAGGTCACTGATGTCCCTTTGTAGCCTGCTATCCAAATGTCTGGAGTTTCCATTGTCAACCCTAAGAAACACAAAATGAACTTCCTCACTTAACAATTGGGGAAGCTAAGGATTAGTAGGGTTAGGTGACCAATCCAAGTTCATGAAATGAGTTAGTCACAGAGTCATGGCTAAAGTAGACAAACAGCATGAGTTTTCTGGAGCCCAGAGCAAGGTTATTTGGGATTAGAGTCAATCAAGGTCTTCCTGCAGTTGGACGGGTAGAGGAAATTCCAATGACTGGAAGCGCCAAGAAGTCCCACAGCTTAAGTCACTTTTCCCCTGGATCTTTAATTTCTAGTTTGATGACATTTGTGGAAAAGGAGAGAGTGGAAGTTTCTTTCCTTCAGATATATTTTTTTGGGGCAATTGGGGAAAGAAACAGAGGACAAAAAGGATCTGCAAAAATTTGAAAAGGAAAGGAGCTAGTTTGAAGAAACCTGGAGCAAAGGAAGCTGACATCTTTGGACAGCCCAGATAAGCACTGGGGTTAGAGAGGGTATGGATCTGGGTTGCTAAAGAAACAGATGTGGGCTGGTCCCTGGCCAGAAGGCCTGTGTAAATCACCTCCAGTGCTCTGGGCTTGAGCTGTAGGCCTCCCTGCGTCCTTAGAAACGCTCTTGCTCAGTAGAAGATGCCTACTAGTGGCTTCAGTTCTGTTTCTCTCAGTGGCCATCATTCGCTGGGCTCCTAAAATGATGTCTCAGAGCAGGACCGGTTATTTTAAGGAGTAAGTAACCAATAACCAACCCAAGAAAAACAATCCCTAAAAGTACCCTGAGTTCTGAAAATTTCCCAATTAGAAATTTATTTCTTTATCTATAACCACCTTCAGCATGCATCAGGATTACTGGATGGACAGTGAGCTGTGCCTCACCCTGGCCTGGGATGGGGCCCATTAATTTCCTGACAATCTGCATATCCAACAAGTTTCCGAATAGCGCTGATGCTGCAAGCTCTCCCATTAAGGGTCCTTGGCTTGGAGTATCACCCTTGTCACTGGCTCCATGTTTCAGGACAAGTGACATGGTGAGATGAGAAGAAGATTCTACTTGGAATTAGGCACACTGGCTTTGTCTCTTGTTAGGTGTCCTTTCTAAGTCTCAATTTTCTCATTTGTAAACGGAAAGTTGTGCTGCATAGAATATTCTTTCTCTGAATTTTGCTTTAGACACTTTGTGAAATTAATGGGTTTTTTTGGTGGGGGTGCTCCTGTCTCCTGTGACTTGGAATCACCTAGGGGCTTGTTAGAAGAAAGACACAATCTTTATTCAGCCATCACTTTGAGTAGGGACTGCTAGCTTTTCTTTCAAAAACCATTCTCTCCTTTTCCCATTAGTACTAGATCCACTAAAGGCAGCTGATTATATAGCATCCATAATAAAGACTACGTTTCCCAGCCTCCTTTGCAGTCAGATATTACCATGTGACTACTACTGGCTACTGGGATGTGAGTGGCTACGTTTACATCTTCTCATTTATCCCCTTACTTTTTCTTAGGTAGAAAGAGTATGTTCTACATTGTGCCTTACTCCCTTCCTGCCAGTAGAACCAATTTCAATAAAAAATTATGTATTGAGTAGCTACCATGTGCCTGTCATTTTTCTAGGCACTTGGAACACCTCAGTGAATAAACAAGACAAATATCCTTGCCCCAGTAAAGTTTACAGTCTAACAGGTGGAGACATACAATAAACATATCTTTGTTGGCCACCATTCAACCAGGCACCAAAAAGCGTGCAATATATGGTGTACTTGGCCTCAATGCTCAGCAAGCCAGATGGATTTTCTCAGTCCTCAGGGAGGGTTTCTGTGAAGTAGGCCAACAAGCTTTGACCGGGGAATATACACTGTGTGGCAAACTCCAGCTCTGGGTATGTGGCGGTGTCGACTAAAGGCTAAGCAATAACCCTTTCTGTACCACTTCACTCTTTACAAAATGGCCTAAGATAATTGAAAAACCAACCAACAAACAAGGCACCCATCTCCATGCCTCAGTTCTTGATAGACAAAATGAGGGGTGGTGTGAAAGCATGAAAGAGGATTCATTTTGGCTGGGTTTTGACTGAGGAACACAAATTTGGGAGGCCCAGTGCTGTGAAGTATGAGAATTATAACAATGAGCATTTCTCTGGTGCCTCAGGAACTAAGATGCTGGGTGGTGCATGTATCTTACCTTGCATCACCACAGCCAAGAGTATAACTAAAATATTTAACAACCAGGAAGGTGTAGACACCAAACTCTCAGAACTGATCCTGCCTACCACTCTTGGACCAGTTCTGCAGCTCCTGCCGCTTTGTCAGACATGCCCTCAGGCTGCTGATGCTATGGATGCCTGGCAGTCCCAGAAGGGGATGTTTAGAATGTTTCGGAGTGAGGGAAATCCAGGAGCTCCGTGGTTTTTCACCAACCACTATAGATACATCTGAATATTCTAATAACTGGAACACCTCTACTGGTGTGCACCAGCTGAATAGCGACCTGCAAGGTAAATGTTGTCATCCCAGTTTCACAGATAAGGGTGCCAAGCCTCAAGGCCTGAGATTTCCCTGAGAACTCATGGCTAGTGAGTGAAATGCTTCGCTGGGGAGGAAAGGATGTCAGAGTTGCTGGGAGGATGTGGGAGTGTCAGGGCCTTAGCTTCAGGGAGAGTAAAAGATTTCAGCTAGGAAATCTCCCCTGACAGTTCTTATCCGAGGAGCTTAGAGAAAAGCAGCTACTCATTGAAAAGCTTATGAGTGGGGATCTCAGGCAACTTCTTCCTCCCCAGGGAGTCCCGAGTTCCAGGGTAAACACCATGAAAGCTCATCAGCCCTGCCCAGATGCAGAGGCCTCCCTCCCCATGAGGGACAGCGCAGCATTCCAGATGCTCAGCCGGCAGGCTCTGTGTGCAAGGGACGGAATAGAATGGAATGTCCAGATATTGCCGGGCAGAGGGCCATGGAACAGAACATTTCAACGTGGCAGCAGGAAAGGCCTGGCAGAAATCAAACCAATTGGCTGATCATGAGTGTTTAGAAATCACTCGGCATGTAGAGCATTAGCAGGTGTCAGAGGTCAGCTGGGAGGCCTTTCACTAGTGTCAAACCACACAGCCAGTGAGGAGAAGGGGGAGGCTGAGTGTCCCACCCCTGCTTCACCCACAGTGCGCCTCTTTCATTTGGTTTATACATTAGGGTACTGATTACAATTGCACAAAATGGTTCCACTGCTTTTAAGAAAAAAAAGATTTTTGCTGTTGATAAACCACTGACCTCATTCACTTGCCACATTTCACTGATGAGAAAACTGGGTCTCAGGGCTGGTGACTGGCCGTCCTATCATGGGAGCGGCCTCCTGATAGCCAGTCCAATACTCTGCCCCCTTGGTCTCCCATGTGTCCAACACTGCTGGGCAAAGGTGTGGGAGAAGACAAGAAAAGCAATGCTCACCTTCACTGGGCAAACGGTGGGCAGACTTAGTTGTGAGAAAGGATCAAAATGCCCAAAGCTGTCATCCCTGAATGGATTATGTCTGGCAGACAGTCTGGGCCGCAGAAGCTCAAGGAGGGAGAGGCTGGTTGTTCTGGAATGTTAGTGGTGAGAAGATGACTTAAGCTGGACCCTGAAGGATGATGACTTAGAGGAACAAAAAGGAGAGAGGGGGACACATTGGGGAGGAAGGTGTGAAAAAAGGGTTCAGCAGGGGATGGTGGAAAGGATCTGAGAAATGTGGTATTTCCTACCATATCGGTAAACAAGAATGTCACAGTAATCAGCAATTGCAGCCCTCTAATATGAGTTCAGAAGCCCTAAAGGCACTTAGGAAGGAGAAGAATACCTGAGATTTGGCAGCCATCAAGTTGTGGCCACTTCCTACGGTGAGCTAAAGGGAGCTCAGGATGTGAAAAACACAGGATACCGGCCCCAGATAGCTGAGATGCATGTGAAAGGAATGGCTTCAGTAAGCCCAGACTCTTGCATCTTCCCACACGTAGAAACGTGCTAAATTCCTTAGCTTGGGATGTCTGGTTTTAAGTCATAAAAATACTTTTGATGTTCAGACTACCTGCCCTTTGTTGCAAACTTCGTATAACCTGATTCCTCCCCGCTGCCCTCTCAGAGCAGTTCTCTCAGGGTTGCTTGAGATGGCTGTCTCCCAGGTTAAAGTCCTAAAAATTCCCACTGAATAAAATATTACTTTCAACTTTGAGGTTGTGTGTATTTTTTCAGTTGACATCCTGACTTGAGGAGGCTGGGACAGTAGCCTTGCTTCTCTGCCAGTTACTTACTGTCTCAGACCACAGCTGTTCCTCCATCATATGACAGAGTTATATCAGAGCCCTGTTTCCCAAACTTTCCCACTCATCAGAATCACCAGGATGGGAACTTTCTGATAACTTAGGTCCTGGGTTCTGCTAGTTTTGAGGGAGATGATTTAAGCACTAGACTTTGAGAATCTTGAGGCCTCTGAGTTCCCTTTTGGCTCTGAAATTCTACAACCTTAAGATGCTTCCACAGGCATTTGGCTCTCTCCCCATGGAATTCAAAAGGCATACTATTCTCCAACAGATATGTGCCTGTCCAGAGCGTCAAGGAATAAGAGCTGCATCTTTCAAGGGGGAAAGTGGGTCCCGCCTCCTGATCCCCACAGGCTCTGCAAGTCCCCAGGTACTGAAGTCCTTTGCTAGCTGATGAGGTTCTCACTCCTAGTGTTTATCCAAAGTTAGACAACTATCGTTTGAAGCTGTCTGTGCCTAAGGCTTCTTCTTAATTCCAACCATTCCTGCTTACCCAAAAATCCCCACGACCTGAACATTTCACCCCATCTCCTACCTCCAGACTGCATAGATACCCATTAACAGCTGACTATTGCTCAAATTTCAGCACCAGGACATTTATTTTTTTCAAACTGAAAAAAATATTTTTTACTGGACATTTAATCTAGGCTCATTGGGAAAAAATTAGGAATTACATATTAGAAATAAAGAAAAAATTACCTCAAACATCACTTTAATGAGATATTCTTGTAAACCTTTTTCTAGCCAAATGAAATCTTTCCCACATTTCTCACCTCATGTTTCTTTGAGAGAACAGAAGCCCTTCCTCAGACATGAATTCTTATTCTCTCACCACCAGGCCTGTGAACTTCATCTCCATTTGCAGACACACCCCTACCTTCTCTCCTATTGCAACAGAAATGGACTTGCTTTTGTCGAAAACCAGCTCCTCCAGCCACTGGGATACCATCTTCTCTGTCCTCCAGTGACCCTATCCTGGCCATTACCCAGTCCTCCTGCACCCTTAGGGGCTCATTATCTCCATTATTCCCAGGAGCTTACAGACTCTCCTCGGTTTAATCCCTTCATGGAATGTAAATTGGTGCGGCCACTGTGGAAAACAATACAGAGGTTCCTTAAAAAACTAAAAACAGAGCTACCATATGTTCCTGCAATTCCACCTCTGGGCATATATCCAGAGAAAACTCTAATTCAAAAAGATACATGAGGACTTCCCTGATGGTCCAGTGGTTAAGAATCTGCCTGCCAATGCAGGGGACACAAGTTCGATCCCTGGTCCAGGGAGATTCTACATGCCTCGTGGCAACTAAGCCCACGTGCCACAATTACTGAAGCCCACACATTCTAGAGCCTGTGTTCTACAACAAGAGAAGCCACTGCAATGAGAAGCCCATGCCCTGCAACTAGAGAGTAGCCCCTGCATGCAGCAGAGAAGATCCAGTGCAGCCAAAAATAAATAAGTAAATAAAATATTAAAATCTACCTGCAACCCAATGTTCATAGCAGCACAATTCACAGTAGCCAGGACAAGGAAGCAACTTAGGTGTCCAATGACAGGTGAATAGATAAAGATGTGGTACATATACACAGTGGAATACTACACAGCCATAAAAAGGGTTAATGATAGGGAAGCCTGGTGTGCTGCAGTCCATGGGGTCACAAAGAGCTGGACATGACTGAGTGACTGAACTGAACTGAAAAAAAAAGAATGAAATAATGACATCTGCAGCAACATGGATGGACCTAAAGATTATCACACTAAGTGATGTAGGTCAAACAGAGAGAGACAAATATCACGTGATATCACTTATGTGTGAAATCTAAAAAATGATACACATGAACTCACTTACAAAACAGAAACAGACTCACAGACATAGGCCACAAGCTTATGGTTACCAAAGGGGAAAAAGGTAAGAGGGGAAAGGGGAAGGGATAAATTAGGAGTTTGAGATTAGCTGTTTAGATACAAACTACTGTACATAAAACAGATTAAAAAATAAGGTCCTACTGTATAGCACAGGGAACTATATTAAATATCTTACAATAAACCATAATGGAAAAGAATCTGAAAAAGAATATATATATATATATATATATATATAAAATAATATAAACTGAATCACTTTGCTATAACCAGAAACTAACTTGACATTGTAAATCAACTATACTTCAATAAAAATAAATATAAATATCACCTCTTGGACCACTGTATTCATTTTCTATGGCTACTATAACAAAGTACCACAGACTGAGGGGCTTAAAACAACAAAACTGTATTATCTCACAATTGTGGAACCTGGAATCCACACCAAATTGTGTGGCATTTGTGTGAAATTGTGTGAAGTTGTTCACAATTGTGGAACACCAGAACCGAGATGTTGGCAGGACCATGATCCACCCAAAATCTGTGGTGAGGCTCCTTCGTTGACTCTCCCCAGCTTCTGGTGGTGGCTACCAATCCTTTATGCTTCTTGGCTTGCAACTGCCTCTCCAAGTTCCACCTCTGTCCTCACGCGGCACTCTCCCTGGGTGTTTCTTCTCCTCTCTCATAAGGACACCAATCATTTTGTATTAAGGGACCACCCTCCTCCAGTATGACCTCATCTTAATTCACATCGTAAGATGTAAATTTCAAAACAACAGTCACAGGTATTAGGGGTTAGGACTTCTACATAACTTTCAGAGGGACGCGATTCAACCTGCACACCACCACATCCCTCCTGTGTCTACTCCATCTCCATTTCTCTCCCCTGTGACGCTTATTCAAAGGAGCTCCATCTCACTGTCTTTGTCTCTGTACCTCCCCATCTTACTCTTCAACCCTCCACAGTTCACTGTACCATGGGATCGCTTGTGTCACTAGCCAAGCCACCATCACCAGACTACTCTTACAAACTCCTAACTGGTCTCTCTGCTTTCACTTTTGCCCTTCAAGTCATTCTTTGCACCAAGCCAGAGTGATATTCTTAAATATCAATCAGGTCATGATTTGCTCTACTTAAAACGCCCCTTTATATCACACCTACAAGAAAAGCTAAATTCTTACACGACCTACAAGACAGGTTCTTTCTCACCTGCCCCTGCCTACTTCTCTGACATCCTCTCCCCCAGTGTCCCCGTCACTCACTGATCACTGTTTACTGTGACCTTGTTTACTTCCTTATGGTCTCTTCCCTCTCCCGCCCCTAGAATGTCATCTCCAGAAGAACAGGAACCTGTCCCTCCTTTTATGTGTACCCTCACTGAAGAGGCAGTAGGGTCTTTTGCTCAGCAGGCACCCGAGAACGATGTATTGAATGCGCACAAACATCGTGGTAGACGGCCTCTCAGATGACCCGGTGATCCCTCCTAGTATTCATGCTGTTGTGTAGCTCGATCCCACATTGCCCAGGGTAAATCTGCAAAGTCAATAGAGTATTGCAGAAGCGACAAAGTAGGATTACTGAGGGAAGTGTGAAGGTGTTGTGATCTTTACCTTGTTCTCTAGGATCCCCTGCTCCAGGGGAACCCAGCTGCCATGCCACGAGGATACAAGAGCTGTCCCATGCATAGATGTGCGGGGAAGAAACTGAGGCCTCCAGCCAGCAGCTTCATGAAGGAGCCGTCTTGGAAGTGTCCTCTTTCCCCATTTATGGGGATGTCTTTAGACACAGGTGATCATAGCCCCAGCTAACATTTCAACTATACCCTCATGAGGGACTATGAACCAGAAGTCACTTCTGAATTCCTAACTCACAGAAAGTGTGAGGCAATACATGCTTATTACTTTAAAGCACAAAGTTTGGGGAGTAATTTGATATGTATCAACAGACAGTTAATACACTTTAAATGCTATATTTTTTCTTTAAAAGATAAGATCATAATATCCATCCTGCTTAGAAAACAACTTTTTCCTTTAAATAGTATATCATGAACACCTTCCAAGTCAATAAATCCATATCTACATTTTAATGGATATTCAGAATTTCAATGAGTCAATATACCACAACTTAGCTAGCCACTCCTCTAAATCTCAAATTTTTCACTACTATACTAAAAATTGCAATGGCCATTTTTGTAACTCTTTATGACATTTATGGGTTTCTTAAAATAAATTCAAAAAAATAAAAATAAAAAAAATAAATTCAGAAGTGAGATAACTGGGTCAAAGGGTATATTTTGAGTGGCACATTTCCAAATTGTGTCTCTAGATATCTTGCATGCTTATTTCCAGGAGGATCTGAGAACTCCTGCTTAGTAGGCAAGTTCTTCAAAAACTTTTACTATGTTGCCCATCTGATAAGCTTTCAAAATGACCTTTGATTGTTTGAACACTCATCTCTTTGATTCTTAATTACAGCAGCCTTGAAACCATGTTTATGAGCAGCCCTGGGTGGGGAGGTCTCAGAGACAGAGAGGGCTCTGCCAACCTACACTTTTGCCCAGCCCACCATCTCCACCCCAAACAGCCCTTGGGAAGGACTGGACTGCCTCTGCTTCTAAGCTATCCCCTGCTCTTCTTTCCCTAGGGCACAGGAAGAGGAAGGGTAAGGGGTTTCCTTCTCGACGCCAGGCTTAGTTTGCCTCTGCCAGATGAAGGCGCTGGCATCACTGGCTCCCAGGGCGCTGACCCTGTCCTGTGGGGCGGTGGGGTGGGGTCCAGCTGTCTGACCTCTCCATAGCTAAAGGGGAGCCGTCTGTTCTCAGATAAGGAAAAATGCTGTCTCCGTTTCCCCACTCCATTCTGCCAAGGTGCTCAAGGAGAAGAAAAGAAATGGTATTTAGTAATGCCACCGACAGAACTCAGGTTAACTTTGCAGTCAGACTAAGCTATTTAGAGCTCCACCTACCAGAGGGAAGATAGATACCAGTGCTCTCAGGGAGGCTTCCTGACCCTCCTGCTTGGGGTCCCCACAGTGGGGAGGTCTCCACCGGGCATGCTTCTCTCCGCTTTCAGGAGCATGGGGAGAAAGCAGAGGAAAGGGGGAGAAGAGAGAGCAGTATCAAGCCAGAGGGGAAGGGAGAAAAAGCAAAGAAAGCTATGAAGGAGAGAGGAAGGAAGGAGGAAGCACAATGAGGCATATGGGTTATGGGAACACCCGCCGGGTTTATCTGGCAGTCAACTCCTAGGGCTACCGTAATGTGGATTTACGGTAATTCCCTGGGGAGAAGGAATGCATTGTGTCACATCCCAGCACAGCAGGCCCTCATCAAACTTTCCTGTTTTCCTCTCCCATTACTCTCCCAAAGCCTATTTTTGAAAAAAATCCCTTTAATTTCCAGATCTTCATCTCAGCTCAGGTACCCTATGGAACATGAGCAGGATGACCAACCCTTGGTCTGCAGGTTGGTCAAGCCTCTCACACCTGGAGGCCCTCCTGCCTTCCTCTCCATTCCCCGCGGCACCCTGGCTTATTCCAGAAGTCGGTTCTGCACTCTGCCCAGAGCTGTGTGGTTTCTTGGAGTCCCCACACCACTGAAAGACCCAGCCTACTCACCCAGCATCTCCCTAGCTTCCTTTTTTCTCAGCACCGGGACAGATGGTGACTGCCTGGTGGATGTTAGGGTGCCAGGGTGTTGTGAACACGCTCACCTGTCCTCTGGAGCTGTCCATTCCTGGACCAAGTGGGGGATGCCCAGCTTCCTTCCAGGTAATGAGAATTTTATATACCTTTTATATACCATATGTCTTTTCACATTCTCCCACAATTCAGTTATCGTCTAGAGCTGGGGCCGAGAGAAAGCAGAGAAGAGGGGCTCCCGGCCCTCTCCTGTGCTGATAGGCACTGAACCCCAAGAAAACTGAAATCCCAGGTGAATGGCTTGCTCAAGGTCATGGGGTCAGCAGACCTGAGGTAGGATTGCAGCTTTGATTCCAGAACCAATTCACATGTCTTCTATACCCCATGCTCAGGGCCAGGTTACAATTTCCCTGGGCCCTAGACACTTATGTTTTTGTAGGCTCCTACCATAAAAAATATTTAAAATGAGCAAAGAAAGTATAATAATCATTTCTTTGTATTTTAGGGACTTTAACCAGGACATCTTCTAGTTGATATTAGGAATGTTTGGTGGATTTCCAGACTTTAATTTTTTAAACACGTCATGGGCTCCAATCTGGTCAGCCATCAACTAAGGCTGAGGCATCTCTGACTGAGGCATTTTGATTGATTTTGTTTTTTAAAACCATGTATTAGCTACAAAGTATTGGATTTGTCTCAATGGGAATGGGAAAAGGCCTTATATGATATGTATCATACTTAATAAATCAATCTTGTAAAAAAAAAGATACTTTATGATTGCATTGGTATAAAGACAAATATAATCCTAGCTGGATTCATTATTCTATATTCCTTATTTCTTCTGATTTTAAAATCAAAACCTTTTTATGGCCCCTAAGGCTACCCACTCCAGTATTCTGGCCTGGAGAGTTCCATGGATTGTATAGTCCATGGGGTTGAAAATGGAGCGACTTTCACTTCACTTCAAAGTCCCAAGGGCCCCAGACAGTGCCTGCTGTCCCAAGGGACCAGGGGCCCACCCTGCCACCTTGCATTGAATGCTCTGCACAGATACACCGAGGCCTGATTTTCAAAGCATTTCCACAGCAGTGGAGGGAGATGAGATTATTAGGAAGGAAAAAAGATCTAGTTGATTAATAATGTAAAACACCTGTGTGCCTTACAGACTTCCAGCTGGGAAACACACAAAAGCCACAGTTGACCTGACAAATAGCCAAGGGGCTGGAGCTGGGTTTCCCCTGGGATGCTCACCCACCTCTTAGTCCCCACCTCCACAGCCCACCCTGATGAAACCAGCTTCACCAAACATCTGTCTCCTGCCACTACGGAGCAAGCACTCCTCTTTCTGTCCTGGTGAGTCGGCATCAAGGACTTTCATCACGAAGATCAAGTGGAGGTGCACTGTGACCAGGGACAGCTTCCCTGTTCCAAAATGATACTGGGAGATGGCGTTCAATTAAGAAGCTGAGTTACTCTTTTTGTGTGAGCCTTTGAAGATGCCAGGTAATGGTTTCTATAACTCTACTGCAGGTAACTGCAAGAGTCACAGCCTGTCTTTTTGCTTCAGGGAGGAGCCATCTAGAGCAGAGATGGCAAATGTGGGTTGCATGTGCTACCAAATCCCTGCCCAGATTGGAGCAGACATTTTCATTCAGTCATGCATTCTGTCTGCAGAGACTGGGAATCTTTCGCAGCCCTGATAACGCAAGTCCACCCATGGGAGGGAGACTTGCTAGCCCTCTCTGATCTCAACCATTCTCTTCAGCCCTTACTCCCTCCTCTCTTTTTGTAATACATGCATGAGAAACCCAAACAGTGCTGCATATTTTTAACCCTTGAAATAATTATAGGTGTATACATACACTTATGTATATAATCACTGTTCGCATTTCACAAAGGCAGGAAATGAGGCTTGAAGAGGTTAAATATTTAACCCTGAACATAATCACTAATAAATGGTAGAGCTGGGGTTTGAATATAAGCTGACTCAAAAGCCCAGAACATAGCTTAATGGAGATGTGAGCTCTAAAAGAGATGCCTTAAATTAATGATGAAACATTGACTCTGGAATTCCTAGCAATGGGGAGTTAGGGAAATTGAGGTATCATTACCCCAGAACCACATCACATGAGACTGCTTAGTGAGACTGAGATCTTAATTTGTCTTCCCATCAAAGGCTCAAGATGCGATGTGAAGTCTTTAAAAGAAAGGGAAGCAGGCTTCTCTGGGGCACCTGCATCTGCTTCTCCAGGGCCACATCTGCCTCTCTTCAGATGCTCTCAGCTGCCTGCCTATTGGCTCCTTGGGAATCCCTGGAAGTATCTGCAACGGAGTCCAGTCTTCCGGGTGGCCTTTGCATCAATTGCTGGCCTTCTTCTCAACCCCGAGGACCCAGAGTTACAGGAAAGCTCCCCACATCTATAATTCCACCAGTCATCTCCCTTCAGGAAAGCTTTAGATCTGTAAGTCATGCACCTGAAAGAGGTTAGAATGTAGTAGGAGAAAGATAAGCAAAGAACCAGCCCCACCCAGCATCTGGGAAGTATGGTGATGAGACTGGGCCACTGGAGGTGGACCCCGCCCCTCAGGGTCAGCCCCTGCAAAACAGAGGGCACCAGAGGGGGAGTTTGAGGGGAACTGCTTATTCTCCTTTCTGCTCCTGCTCCTCTGTCTCAGCATCCCATCCACCTCTATGGTCTTTCTCTCTGGTCCACGCTATTGCAATTCACAAGTTCCCATCTGTGTGACCCCCTCCCCTACCATGGCACTTGACCTAGACTTCTCTATGGGAAATGAGGTGAGGATGGGGTAGGGAGAGGATATGAGCCCTCACTAAGCACTTAGTATGTGCAAGTACTTTATATATCTTGTTTCATTTTTGCCTTTGAACTGGCTGTACAATTTGAATTTCATAATACAAATGAGAGCCAAAGAGATTAAGCAATTTGTCCCCAGAGCTAGAAAGCAGTGCTAAACAGTCTTGTTCTGAGTCTGTCTGACTGCATTGTCCAGACAAGACCTTCCAACCCCTCTCCAGGTTCCTGTCCCAGGCTCCAAGCTATCACCTTGCTGAGTTTTAGCCCTTCTGGATAACAGCCTCCTTTCAGCAGGGTCACCAGTGCATCAGAATCACTGTCAGGGCATGTTAAACACACTCTCTTTCCCAGATCCTGATTTCAGAGTGTGGGTGGAACCTGAGAATTTGCATTTCTGTGATTTTTTCTCGGGGTAGGGGGTTGGTTTATGTTTTTAAGAATTTTGGCCGCTGCTGAGTGTGGACTCCTAGTTCACCAACCTGGGATCAAACCTGTACCCCCTGCAGTGGAAGCACTGCAAGTGCAGAATCTTAACCACTGGACCACCAGGGAAGTCCCAAAGTTTCCATTTTCTAATGAGCTCTCAAGTGCTGCTGCTGCTGCTGCTGGGCTGCAGGGAAACCACACTTTGAGAACCGCTGCTTTAAATCATAAGATTCGGTATCTAATGGTAGAGTTTCAACCTTCTAGCAGGAAAATATGTGAGGCTCCAGGGCTTTTTCCAGTGACCCTGGAAACGCATCAAGTAGACAGCTGCTTCCGCATCCCTGGCCAGCCTGCTTTTGCTCAAGTCTTTGATGTGCTTCAAGGTGGAGCCAGAGAGCGCGCTCAGTAACATGATCTTTGGAGAAAGGCACTCGGGTGCCTGGTCTCTAGCCTTGGCTGCGCTGAGAGCTGGAACTGCCCGAGCACGTGAGAATTAAGAGGAAAGGGCAGGACAGCAGCTGCAGGCTGTTTCAGAGACTGCGGCTAAGCTTTTCATCAGCTGGAGCCCTATTTGCCCTCAGGGTGAGTCTGACGGGTGCTGACAGGCCACAGCAGATGCCGCCCAGTCACAACAGCTGTCTCCACCTGCCCTGTAATCAACACAAAGCAGCAAGGAGGTTAAAAGGCTCCTTTTAACTGCTCCCCTCGGGGATTCCCACCCATGGCTGAGGGAGCTGACACCTAGAGGGTGGAGGAAGGAGCCTGCTCACCCAGGCTGCCCCAGAAACACTCTCCTTACTGGGGCAGGAATCCCAGGATCAAGATGAGTTAAGGAATGAGGGCAGCGTCTAAACGCCCATAAAAGTGCAAATAGCAGCCCTCGCTCATTCTAATAAGAGCTAACATTTTTGGGGGTTGCGCTGGGTCTTTGTCACAGCGTGTGTGTGTTTGTGTGTGTTCTCGGTAGAGTCTAATTCTTTGCGACCCTTTGGACTGTAGCCTGCCAGGCTCCTCTGTCCATGGGATTTTTCAGGCAAGAATACTGGAGTGGATTGCCATTTCCTCCTCCAGGAGCTCTTCCTGACTCAGGAATTGAACCTGCGTCTCCCTGCATTGCAGGCGGATTCTTTACTTGCTGAGTAACTGGGGAAGCCACAGCGTGTGGCTACTAAGTAGCAGAGCTGGGATCTGAGTTGCAACCTGTCTTCTCTAGATGTCATGCTCTGTTACACTGCCTCCCTTCTGAGGTTGGATTCCCACCATTGGATTCATTCATTCATATTAATATATGCATTCACTCACTTAAACATTTTAGGCACTGAGAATAAGGAAGACCTAGTCTTTACACTCAAGAAATTCACAGATGTGGAGAAGAAAAGCAAGTGATTCACAAAGGGATAAATGCTATGAAGAGCAAGTATAAAAATGCAAGGACTGAGGGTGTTAGATGAGGGCAGCTCACCCACATGGGCAGGGACAGGGCCCTGGAGACGTTGTTAACAGCAGTAATACATGAACAAATGAATGAAGGTGTTAGTCTCCTGACTCCCAGTGAAGGGCTGGCTTAATCTGGATGCAGTACAGTTGAGGGCAGACTATCCCACCGAGGAGGCTGGAGAGCTTCTTTGTCCAGTGGTTCTCAACTCTGTTGCACAATGGAATCATCTGGAGAGGTTCTAAAAGGCCCTATGCCCTGGCCCATCCCAATCAATCAGAATCTGGGGACAGGGACTCCCCGGGTGATATCAGTATGTAGCAGAGTTTGACAGCCACTGTTCTAGATGGGTCCTCCAATAGAGCTTCTCAGGCTCTCACCCATTGCTTGTTCCTGTTTCCCATCAAATGAGCCAAGTTTCAAGGAAAACTAGAATGGGCCCCTGGTGAGTCTGAATTTTCAAGCAGAGGAGTTTTAAAGGCCTGGGAGTCTTCTCTGGTGGTCCAGTTGTTAAGACTTCACCTTCCAATGCAGGGGGTATAGATTCCTGGTTGGGGAACTAAGATCTCACATGACTCCAGGCCAAAAGATCAAAACAAAACAGAAGCAATATTGTAAGAAATTCAATAAAGACTTTTTAAAATGGCCCACATAAAAAAAAAAAATCTTTAAAAAATAAAATTAAAGTCTTGTGAATACCAGTTATGCTTTTGTGACTTCTTCCAGCTGAAGGCTGAAATTTCAGATGAGAAAAGTGGTTGTGAGAAGGGAACAGCTGAATAAATACATAGGGTGAGAATGTAACTCCAGATATAGATTTATCTTTAGCTCTCTCCACGCACAAACAATTATACAGTCAGATCTTGGGATCTGGTACTCTGACCCATGACTGATGCCAAAGGAATGGTTGCCTCCTAGCAAGGAACTCAGTGCATCTCAGGAAGATGTGGAAGGACCTTTTTGGTAAGAGAATGAATGGTAACAACAGCAATGACTACTTTTGCTGCTGCTGCTAAGTCACTTCAGTTGTGTCCAACTCTGTGCGACCCCATAGACGGCAGCCCACCAAGCTCCCCCGTCCCTGGGATCCTCCAGGCAAGAACACTGGAGTGGGTTGCCATTTCCTTCTCCAATGCATGAAAGTGAAAAGTGAAAGTGAAGTCACTCAGTCGTGTCCGACTCTTAGCGACCTCATGGACTGCAGCCTACCAGGCTCCTCTGTCCATGGGATTTTCCAGGCGAGAGTACTGGAGTGGGGTGCCATTGCCTTCTCTGACTACTTTTGAGTTCCTAGCTAAGAACTGTCCAGGTCAAATACTACTCCTTTAATCCTTACAACAAAGTCAAGAGGTAAATATTTGGTTGGTGTAAAAGTAATCATGGTTTTTACATTGTTGAATTTGACATTTGATATTCTTAATAAATATGGTTATGTTATATATCATCTACTGTATTCACCTGACTGCTCACCAACCAACTACCACTTCTTCAAGCATCTCAGCAACTTTTTGTAAGGAAAATGCTTCCACAATCAGCAAGAGGCATAAAATGCCTTCCAGGAGTTCGTCAAATCCCAAAGCACAAATATTTATGTTACAGGAATAAACAAACTTCTTTCTCGCTGGCAAAAATGTGTGTGTTGGTTATACTGGTTCCTATTTTGATTAATAAAGATGTGTTTGAGCCTAGTTATAATGCTTTAAATTTCATGATCTGAAACCACTATTAGATTTGCACCAACCTAATATTATTATTATTATTGGCATTTTAGAAAAGAGGAAATGGAGGCCTAGAGAGGCCACTCAAGCAATAAGTGGCAGAAGCAAGATTTGAACTCAAATTCCAAAGTTCTTCCTACTGGACTATGCTTACCTCTATTGAGTATAAGCAGGTAACTGACACGAAAAAGGGAAATTTAAACTAAAATTTAAGGGGGATGAAGGAAACCAGATAGTACTGCAAAACCAGATGCAGTGGAAGACTGTCTCTTCCAAATAGTTCTTCTCTATTTGATCATTTCCATCAGTAACTGTAAAATCGTACTTCCCATCTTTTAAAAAAACCCTCCCTTGACCCCACTGCACCCTCTGATTACTTCCGTTTCTCTGAAGAGCATAGAGTTGTTTGTATCAATGTGAGAAGTGTGTGAGATGAGCTGTGGGGTGGCACGGGAACATCCTCTGGACTGGGGGGCTTCGTGTCCTCCAAGGTGCTGGTGGGGAGGTTAATCCTGTCTTCCTTTTCGCATTTCTCTCTCTGCCACTCCAGGAAGGCCTGCGTTGAGGCTAGGGCAGATGAGGGCTGCAGATGGCTAGGGAGGATGGGAGTGGTAGGGAACGGAGGCTAAGAGCTGAGGTCAGAGCCTAGGTCCTGCTCACTGGAGGTCAGGCCAGAGCTGCCTGAGATGTAGTCATTTTTCAGACCATATTTTCCCAAGCACAGTTATACCCTGGGTTATTTATTTGGGATCTGAAAGAAACCAACATTTACAGAAAACCCACAATATCCTAGACACTGTGCCAAGTGTTGAACATACTTTGTTTCATTTATGCATTAAACAATGTCACAGGACAGGATGTCTTCTTTTAAAGAGGGACAGAGTGATTAAAGTTCTTGATAGAGGCACTTGAGACATGTTGAGCCAAAACTTCAAACCAGGAAAGAGCCTAGGAGGAACCTGCCTTGCTGGCTTTTTCTCAGAGTATCCCAAAGAATTGGTGGGCTGGCGGAGATGGTGGCTCAGTGGCCAAAGTGACCTGTAACCCCCTTAGACTGTTGTTTCATGTCTCATCCCTTGGAGATGGACAACCTGACTCCAGCCCAGATGCTGGGCCAGCCTACGGGAATGTGGCACCCTGATCACCAAATCTACACACCTCATAACCACACATGTCAGGATGAGCACCAGATGCCACAGAAGTGGTTTGAATTTTGGAAGAAAAGAGATAAGTGAGACTGTTTCTTTTGACCCTCAGACCGGAGCAAGACAAGCTCAGCATCTGGGAGAAGAATCCCAAGAATTTGTGGAGATGCTCCACAGACCCCTGAAGAATTCTGTTCCCAGTTGCTAAAGGATAGAGGTGTCCTAAACATGGGTTCAACCCCTGATCTGGGAAGATCTCACCTATGGCAGAGCAAATAAGCCTGTGTGCCACAACTATTGAGCCTGTGCTCTAGAGCCTGGAAGCCACAACTACCGAAGCCTGAGTGCCTGGAGCCTGTTCTCTGCAACAAGAGAAGCCACTGCACTGATAAGCCTGCGCACCGCAACTGGAGAGTAGCCCCTGAACTCCCCAACCAGAGAAAAGCCCAAACAGCAACAAAGGCCAGCACAGCCAAACATAAATAAGTAAATAAAATTGTATATTTTAAAAAAAGGATAGCGGTCTCCTAATGTCTAAATGTGACTTATTTCCCCATGGCTCCTCATGAAGGGAGAATGGAAGTCTGCCACCGTTTGTAGCTCCCCCAGCAGGGAGGAAGCTCTGTTGTGATAATGGGGTGATCTGGAATAGCCAGGGATGCAGTTCCGAACCCACAGATGGGCATGTCCTCAGTCCATGTCCGGAAAATCCCATCAGCCCATCGACCACACTCCCCTCCGAGGCAGGGCTTCCTACTCTCAGCACACCTGAGTTGCCCACCTCAAGACATCCCTGAACACAGACCACAAAAGAAACTGGTGTTGTCCTTTTCCAAGGAAGGCTCAGAAATTGCTTCGCCCATTTAGCAACAAGCAGGGACCATAAGACCTGTCCTTGCTTTCAAAGACTGTATTACACAGCAGAGAGCATGGAAAGAAACCACAATGCAAGTTATTAAGGATCAAAAGAAGCACCCCAGACAATAAGCATTTGAGCTATTGGAAGAAGACCCATCTCTGGAGACCAGGATGCTGTTGATAAGGCTTAATGACAGATGTGGGACTGGGGCTGGGCCTTAGGTAAGAAGGATTTTTCAGAGAGAGAAATGGAAAAGGTTTTTGTTTTTGTTTTCAGATGGAGTGGCTAGCAAGAGCAAAGTTATGAGAGCAGGAAAGTGAAGAGCAGGTGTGGAGACGAGGAGGAGGACACAATTTGAAGGGCAATCTGGGCATAAGCAGAAACAGAGGCAGGAGATGTTGGGGAAACTGCCTGCCAGGCCATTGAGGGTGGTGAGGATGGCCGGGGACTGATGGATGGGAGGCTCAGGCTTGATCCTGTGGACAGTGGAGAGAAGTTGCAGGATCTTGAGTCTGAGGGTGATCTGTCCAGCCTGGCGGAAGCGTGCAGGGTGGACCATGACGTGGCAACAAGGATGTAGCCGCAGAGGTGAGAAGGGAGTGGAGATCAGGACCCAGGTTGCTCGTGGAGGCCACAGGCGCAGGCAGCAGGGGAGAGAGGCGGGTTCCAAGGGAAGAAGGCATGAAGGGGTGATGTGGCTCACTGTCCTATGGGAGCGGAGGGAGAAACGGGAGTCTGAGGTGACTCCCACTCTCCAGCTAGAGTGTCTGAATAAAACGAAAGGCGGTAGTGGGGGAGGGGCTGGCTTTTCAGGGGAATCAGCAGGAAATGTAGAATGCACACTGCGGTGTGTGGAATAGGCAATGAGGAATCCGGAGTGGGAGATGGGTCTTGAGAAGGTTTCCCTGCAAATCTAGGGATGATGCAGCAATATCAGATGCTCCCTGGGGAAGGCTCAGTGCAAAGGCACACCCATCCCCACCTCCCAGACCCTTCTTGTTGTCCCACCCCTAAGTCATGTCCCACCCCTAAGTCATAAGACTGCCCTGATGTCCTCATCTCATGTCATTCTTTAATTATTTCATGCCTAGATCATAGATGTCATGTAATAACATCGTGGCAGCCAACAGCAATTGAACAGTAAAAAGGTTAATTGCACTTATTTAAAAAAAAACACACAAAACTCTGCCAAAGGAAGGTACTCAAACCATTGGGCAGACTAGTTGAAAGCTAATGTTGTGACTAAATTGAATTTCAAATGAATTTTACATCCATAGTTCATTTTGCTAATTTGATTCTCTGCATCCTGTAATTTGTTGACAGTGATTGATTACTTAAGTGAATAATATCTGTGTATGGGAATCATTTAGTAATAGAAAATGCCATACATGATCATAACATTAATGAGTATTGTTTACTTGAATTTTCATCACCTACTTAGTCCATTGAAGGTATTGGGAAATCAGAGCCACCCCCCACATTCAGGGGACCAGCAGACTGGTCCCAAGGGCACTGGGGTGATTTTCATACCAAGATCAAGATGGGGTTCCTATATCTTTAAGACATCAGACCACAGCTTCACATCATTCATGGGCCATCTAGCCCTACTTTTTTCCTCAGCAAAAAGAAATCAGAAACACAGATTTCTGGGTTTGGAATCTCAGCATCTCTTTTGGATGGACTACTGGCTATGTTGATAATGAGAGAAACATGACTTGTGTGGGGGGAGCACAGAGGCAAGGTGAAGAGAAGTTTAGAATAGAGCCACAGTATTGCTATCTGAATAGAGCTATGACTAAACACACACACACACACACACACCCCTCCTAGGACCTGAAATTCTCAAATCTCAGTGTGCATCAGAATCACCTGGATGCTAATTTAAAGTGTTGATTCCAAGACTCTACTCTTGAGGACACAGGAAGGTGTCCTAAAATCCGCATGTGAAATAAGCACCTGTATGCGCGTTCAGTTGTGTCTGATTCTTTGAGACTCCATGGACTGTAGCCCGCCAGGCTCCTCTGTCCATGGGATTCTCCAGGCAAGAATATGGGAGTGGGTTGCCATTTCCTTCTCCAGGGATCTTCCTGTGGAGGGATCTTCCCAGGGATCAAACCGGCATCTCCTGCATCGGCAGGTGGATTCTTTTACCACTGAGCCACCTAGGAAGCCCTGAGAAAAGCACCTACTGCTGCTGCTGCTGCTGCTGCTAAGTCGCTTCAGTCGTGTCCGACTCTGTGTGACCCCATAGACGGCAGCCCACCAGGCTCCGCCGTCCCTGGGATTCTCCAGGCAAGAACACTGGAGTGGGTTGCCATTTCCTTCTCCAATGCATGAAAGCAAAAAGTGAAAATGAAGTCATTCAGTCATGTCCGACTCTTCGCGACCCCATGGACTGCAACCCACCAGGCTCCTCCATCCATAGAATTTTCCAGGCAAGAGTACTGGAGTGGGTTGCCATTGCCTTCTCCAGAGAAAAGCACCTAGAGTGATGCTAATCTGGGTGGCTCTTAATGACACTTCGAGAAACACTTTGCGTCCCTAAACATTCACTGTGACCTGCCTCAAACTCTTTTCCCAACTTTTTTTTGATCCATTCTACTCCTTGTTTCTCTTCACCCTCAAAACAACTTCATGAAATAATTCCTATTATTATCTTATTCTCTGATTGAGGAAACTGAGGAACAGAGAGGTTAAGTATTCAGTTATTACAAGCCCAGATTCTGGTAAGAAACCTGCAAAAGAATCTTGCTTTTGATTCTTACTGTGTAACCTTGGGCAAGTAAATTACTTAACCACTCTGACTTCAGTTTCTTCAATGGTAAATGGGCTGTTGGTCCCTCCCTAGTAGAGGATTAAGTGGGATTAGGTACTGTATATAATACCTAGTCCAGTAAACATCCAATGAACTGCAGCTGTTACCCTTAGCTGGCTCTGAACATGAACCCCACCCAGAATGAGACCAAGAGAAGCAGGAAGCAGGGACAACAAGATGGCCAGCCCAGAATTTTGAATGATATGAATGTATGACATATTGAGAAAATTAATAATAATTAGAAAAAGTGTACTAATAGCTATTTATTTATTCATTCACAAAACAAATGTTTGCTGAATCCCTGCTGTATGCCAGGCCCTCTTCTAAGTGCTAAGGACTCAATAATGAACATGCAGGCAAATTAAGGAGAATGAAATAGTCCCATTTGCAGCAGCATGGATGGACCTAGAGACTGTCACACTGAGCGAAGTAAGTCAGACAGAAGGAGAAGTATCGTATGATATCGCTTATATGCGGAATCTAAAAAGAAATGATACAAATAAACTTACTTACAGAACAGAAAGAAAGCCATAGACTCGGAGAATGAACTTATGGTTGCTGGGGTCAGGGCAGGGAGGGATTGTTAGGGAGTTTAGGATGGACATGTACACACTGCTTTATTAAAATGGATAACCAACAAGGTCCTACTGTATAGCACAGGGAACTCTGCTCAGTGTTATGGAGCAGCCTGGATGGAAGGGGGTTTTGAGGGAGAAAGGAATATGCACATGTTTGGCTGAGTCCCTCTGCTGTTCACCTGAAACTATCACAACATCGTTTGTTAATCAGATACTGTTGTTGTTTAGTCACTAAGTCATGTTGACTCTTTTGTGACCCCATGGACTGTAGCCCACCAGGCTCCTCTGTCCATGGGATTTCCCAGGCAAGAATACTGGAGTGGGTTGCTATTTCCTTTCCAGGGGATCATCCCAACCCAGGAATCTAACCTGCATCTCCTGCACTGGCAAGCAGATTCTTTACCACTGAGCCACCAGGAAATTGGCTATACCCCAATACAAAACAGAAGTTAGGAAAAAAGAAAGAAACACACGGACAAGAACGCCTGTCCTTGAGCACTTATATTCTAGTGAGAGAGAAGCAACAGATGTCATAAGTGAAGGAAGGATAGAGCATGCTAGAAAGTAACAGACGCTATGAAGGGATGTCAAGCAGAGGAAGCAAAGCAGGAATGCAGAGGGCTTCATTTTTAAAACAGTGGTCACGGTAGGCCTCTCTGGTGTGGAGATGACCTGCAGTGGCTTGAAGCAGGGCTTGGGTTTTTAGCCAGAGATGGAGGTCGAGTCGTGGCAATGAGTGCACCAAATCCTAGCCACTGGACCAGTGGTCAGTGACAAGGCCCTGGATTTTTGGCTTTGCAGAAAAGAATTCCCACAAAGACGGAAAGTAGTAAAACAAGGGAAGTGTCATTAGGAGGAAAAGCAGTATAGTATATGTGGACAGACACACAAGTGGACTTGGAGTTGAGCCTCGTGGCAATTTAAATCACTTATATGGGGCATTTCTTCCTGGTTTCCTTTGATTTTGATTTTCCTAGTTCAGAGTCCATATTTGGTTTATCTCAGGATCCTCCCATGTACACATCTCTTAGCCAAGATGGAGTCTACTGAAGAGGCCAACGGGTAGTTAGCTTCACTTAGCATCTCTCCCCTTTTGACCTCCGAGGAGCCTTTCTGTGCCTGTGTAGATGAGGAGATGTCTTGACTTCGAGAAAGAGAAATAAGTGGCCTCTTATCTCCTATCTGGGCAGGGCCCGGCCTCCTCCCCAGTTGTCCTGCTATTTTTGTCTTGGAGTACCAGTCCACAGAGAACAAACCCCAACTGTTTGCTCCGAGGGGCCCATCAATCTCCTATCTCAGTCAAGTTGCAATGGACTTCTGGGAGTCCCAGGAGTGAGCAGCAGACATCTGGGAAAGAACCTTTCAGGCAGAGGGAACGGACAGGGCAAGACTCTAAGCAGGAAGGTACTTGCATATTCAGGGAACAGAGAGGAGGCTTTTGTGGCTGGAGTGGATAAACAAGACAGAGAGAAGTAGGAGAGAGAATAAGCGCAGGGAAGTGGAAGATCAGATAGAGCCTTTAAGGTCATGGTGAAAAAACCGGTGGCGGGGGGACTTTTATTTTTAGTTAAATTGGAACCACTGGCAGTTTTGAGTAGCGTGAACTGACATATCTTAAAGGATTGCTCTAGCTTGTGTATTGAGAAAGGTCCATGGGGAGGTAACGATGGAAATGGGAAGATGAATTAGGAAGCTATTACAATCATCCAGGTGAGAGATTACGGTGACTGCATTTGTGTCCTAGGGCTGTCATAACAAATTACCACAAGCTAGGTGACTTAAAATAAATAAAAATGTCTTATCTCACAGTTCTGGAGGCTAGAAATCCCCAGTCAAGGTGTCAACAGGACTGCGCTCTCTACAAAGCCTGCAGAAGAGAACCCTTCCTTGCCTTCTGCAGCTTCTGGTAGCTCCAGGTATCCCTTGGTTTGGGATTACAACACTCTGAGGTCTGTCTCCATCTTCTCATGGATTTCTCCATGTGTCCATGTGTCTCTGATCCCCCTCTGCCCTTCTCTAATAAGGACACTCATCACTGGATTTAGAGCCCACCCCGAATCTGAGACAGTCTCATCTTAAGATTCTTAATTACACCTATAAGGAAACCCTCTTTCCAAACAAGGACATATTCACTGGCTCCAAAGGTTAGGATTTGGACATGCCATTTGGGGGCCCATAATTCAGTCTACTACAGGAGCTTAGAACCAAGATGATAACAGTGAAGGTCCTGGGAAAAATTATTGATAAATTTTGAAGATAGAGCCAACAGGATTTGAGGAGTAAGAGAATGAGGAGTCAAGAATGACTCCACGGTTTTTGGCTGAGCAAATGCAATGATGGAGTTGCCATTGATTGAGACTGAAAAGGCTGCAGGCGGACCAGATTCAGAGGCAACTATAGACCACAAGTTCAGTTTTGAACATCTTAAGCTTGAGATGATTGTTAGGCATCCAAATGGAGATGCCAGATAGGCAAATGGAAATAAATACTAGGATTAAGAGGCACGTTCTAGGCCAGAGGCACAAGTTTTTGAGTCAAAAGCAAATGGATGATATTTAAAGTCATAAAGTTGGATGAGACTGTCTCAGTGGTGAGCGCATCAGGAGGACAGAAAGGATCTGTACCCAGGGCCTGTGCTGGGCTGTGGGCAGAGGTACATTGATGGTTCCTGCTCCCAAGTAACCCACAGTCCAAGGTGGGAGACAGATGAAACAAAGATCAATGCTCAACTGCTGGCCGCTCTTCTCCAACCAGCAGCCGGGTCACCGTGGGAATGACCAGTTTTCTTCCACATATCCTCCAAGTGGCCAGTGGTCAGAGCTTCTGTTTTTACACACCATCCAAAAAGGGCCTGGGCCATAGCACCTCCAGAAGTTGCTATTTCTCACTATAGAGGACGGTTCCCATTAAAAAAATTTTTCTAAACAAATGATCAGTTGGATTCATCAACTCAGATCAAAATAACTCTGCCTAATGGAATGGCATTGCCAATCTGTATCCCTGTCTGCAGCCTTCAACCCCCATTCCTATTTGTTTAAAAATGAGATGCAACAAATATAGTGGCAGCTTGTCATGAAATATTTTCTCCCTAACTCCAATATACCATGTGTGATTCAAATCTAATTATACTCTTTAAAAATTAAAATGAGTCCTTCTGTTTCTAGTATGGCCATTTGTTCTTATCAAGTTTGACTTCACAATGAAGAGATTATAAGGTCTGCTGAGAACTTTTACCCATTCTGGAAAACTGTGTGTTTCTGCAGAGGGTTGATAGGGCCAGGTCCTGACATAGGCAAGAGTGGTCAGCACAAGCAAAACCAAGGACAAGGGTGTCATATTTTGTTGGCTGTCAGTTTAGTTATGTTGTATGGCCACAGAATGTAAGTCCTTGAAGTTATGCTTAGGGGGTAAAGGGAGGTAGTGTTTTGCCTATGGTACAGGAGTTTCAACTGGTACAACTAATTCATACATTGATTCAGTTCAGTTCAGTTCAGTCGCTCAGTCGTATGTGACTATTTGCAACCCCATGGACTGCAGCACGCCTGGCTTCCCTGTCCATCACCAACTCCTGGAGCTTACTCAAACTCATGTCCATTGAGCCTGTGATGTCATCTAACCATCTCATCCTCTGTCGTCCCCTTCTCCTAACTGCCTTTAATCATTCCCAGCATCAGAGTCTTTTCAAATGAGTCAATTCTTCGCATCAGGTGGCCAAAGTATTGGAGTTTCAGCTTCAGTATCAGTCCTTCCAATGAATATTCAGGACTGATTTCCTTTAGGATGGACTGGTTGGACCTCCTTGCAGTTCAAGGGACTCTCAAGAGTCTTCAACACCATAGTTCAAAAGCATCAATTATTTGTGGTGCTCAGCTTTCTTTATAGTCCAACTCTCACATCCACATATGATTATTGGAAAATCAAAAGCCTTGACTAGATCAACCTTTGTCGCAAAGTAATGTCTCTGCTTTTTGATATGCTGTCTATCTAGGTTGGTCATAACTTTTCTTCCAAGGAGCAAGCCTCTTTTAATTTCATGGCTGAAGTCACCATCTGCAGTGATTTTGGAGCCCCCCAAAATAAAGTCTGTCACTGTTTCCATTGTTTCCCCATCTATTTGCCATGAAGTAATGGGACCAGATGCCATGATCTTAGTTTTCTGAATGTTAAGTTTTAAGTCAACTTTTTCACTCTCCTCTTTCACTTTCATCAAGAGGCTCTTTAGTTCTTCACTTTCTGCTGTAAGGGTTGTGTCATCTGCATATCTGAGGTTATTGGTATTTGTCCTGGCAATCTTGATTCCTGCTTGTGCTTCATCCAGCCCAGCGTTTCTCATGATGTACTCTGCATCTAAGTTAAATAAGCAGAGTGACAATATACAGCCTTGACGTACTCCTTTGTTGATTTGGAACCAGTCTGTTGTTCCAAGTCCAGTTCTAACTTTTGCTTCTTGACCTGCACACAGATTTCTCAGGAGGTGGGTCAGGTGGTCTAGTATTCCCATCTCTTTCAGAATTTCCCACAGTTGATTGTGATCCACACAAAGACTTTGACATAGTCAATAAAGCAGAAGTAGATATTTTTCTGGAACTCTCTGCTTTTTCAGTGATCCAACAATGATTAAGGCATGCATATTCTCCAACCTCTGGAGAAAGAAATGGCAACCCACTTCAGTATTCTTGCCTGGAAAATCCCACGGACAGAGGAGCCTGGCAGGTTACATACAGTCCATGGGGTCGCAAAGAGTTGGTCACAACACTGCGACTTCACTTTCACTTTCATTCTCCAACCTAGTCATTCCTCATAAGGGAGCAGAGCCTACAAATAAATGCAGAAACATATTGCAAGGATATTACCTGTAGCACTCTTAGCATAAAGAGCATAAAATGGTAAGCAACCTAAAAGTCCATCAACAAACACATTTTTTACACCATCCATAAAATGGAATACTACGTATCTTATGAAAGACTGGATGTATAAGTTTACCAGCAGTGCTGCAACAAATGCCACAGACCCGGTGGTTTAAATTACAGAAATCTATTGTCTCAAAATTCTGGAGACTAGAAGTCCAGCGTTAAGGTGTCAGCAGATTGCTTCCTCCTGAAGCATCTCTCTTTGGCCTGCTCACTGCGTGTCCACATGGCTCTCTCTGTACACACGCCTGATCCTGTGTCTCAGACTCCTCTTCTTTAAAGGGCACTAGTCATATTGGATTAGGGCTCACAGTAATGACCCATTTTAACTAAACTACGTTTTTTAAAAGGTCTTATCTCCACACACAGTCACATTTTAAGGGACTGGGGGCTAAGGCTTCAATATATGAATTTGGGGAGACATGATTAAGTTTGTAACACTGGACTAGCCCAGATACTCTGACTGGGAAAAATGTGTATGAAATTCTGCTTGAAAGAGAAAGAAGTTGCAGCAGAGTATGTCCAGGATGATCCTAATGTTGCTATAAAAATAATGCATGTGTGTGTGTGTCTAGAAAAATGTCGGCAAGGGCACACACCCCAAATAGTTAACAGTGGCTTTCTCAGGAGAGGTAGAATTGGAGTGCAGAAAACTCCAACTTTTCACTTTATAAATGCCTGTATTGTTAGTTTGATTTTTTTTTTTTTTTGCAACAACCAAACAATAAGCCTGTAATTCAATTTTTTAAAACCTGGCAGGAAAAAAAGAGGGCTGCTTTTGCTCACTGGGAAGGTCCAAAGGCAGTGTCCGCCTCAGTATTTTTGTCATCAGCACCATATCAAGTGCCTACTGTTTTACTCTAAATCTCATTCGATCCCCCACCATAGTGCTATGAGCTACACACCAGTGCTCACTCTTTATAGAGAACTTGTGCTCAGAGAAAGTGAACGACTGGTCCAAAGTTATGCAACAAGTAATTGACAGAGGCAAGAATCAGGCCTGTGTCTTCCAGGGGCTGTCCCCTGGGCCATGTGAATGGCTTAAACCAATCCTTCCCCTTTGTCAGAAAAGCAAGTTGGGGTGCCTGCTGCTGACCTTGGTGGTGGTAGGGGGTTAGTGACATTCCCTTAGGGAAGGGGGTGCCCCCTGTTTGGCTACTGGGGGCTAGATCAGGAGGTAGCCAGCAGGAGTTCTTCAATTGCTGCTCCTTCAAGCTAACATTCATAAGTGCCCACGACACGTCTGGCTCTGTTATAAATGTTTAACATCTATTAATAGCTCCCTCAAAACCACCCCATTTGATAGATGAGAACAGTGAGCTATTTCACAAAAAGAGAAGGAATCTGAGTGAGCATGTGCTGCTGGCTTTGTGCAGGTGGGTGAACAGCTCAGCGCCCTGCCTGCAATTACTCACAATAATGAGGGGGCAGGAAGAGCATGAATAATACAAATTCCCTGATAATCAAAAAAGGTTAGCTGAAAAATGTGGGCCAGATGGCAGTGGGAGTAAGTGGACTCACCATTAAGTGAGATCATAGGTGCTACAGTGCCAAGGACAGGGCCTGGCTCAGTGTGTATCCCCCTAGTCAAGAAAGACCCCAGTCTCAGGCACAGGCGAAGGGCAGGGTGCGCAGCATGGGTGCTGGGCATGGGCCACACTGACCCCTCCAGCTGTCGGCTGTGGGTATACATCCAGAGCTGGGGCTGAGATCCACACCCAAATACACAGTTCAATAGTTCTATCAGGAACCAATCTGGGAATTCCAGAGCAGAGCTGAGAGTTCAGACTTCATGATATGGAGTGAAGCCTGGGGGTTCTTTCTGGACACAGGGGCAGAGCCGCAGAAGGGGTCTCTACAATGGGTGGGAAGTGAGGATAAAGGAGCTGGCAGGCTTGAGCTCAGAGCAGGTGCTTAACACAGGCTAGTTTTCTTCCATTCTGAAGCTAAGGAGTGTTATTAGTGCATTGATGATATTTGGGGTGCCTTGGAGCTCCATATTCCTAGCCAATATTTTTATCAATGCCTTCAGGGTGGGTCAGAGTTCATCTGGGTATTGGGAGCTGGTGATTTCCTGGAAGGAGCACTGGTCAAAATTGCACAGAAAGGCAGGGAGAAATAGACAAAACTCTCCAAGACAGAATGGGGACCAACTGGGAGGAACAGTCAGGCAGTGAGGTTCAAAATATCATTGTGATAGGAAAAGAGTAAAGAAACAAAATAGGTGATTAAGTAGTTAATCCCACTATGGGATTGTAAATAGAAAAAACAAGGGAGACCCTTGTAGTGAATGATTACTCAGGAAAGCAGGCTTGCTTAGCAACAAAACTATGCAACAGAAGCACGAGACATACCCCAAGACAATAAAGTGGTGTGGCATGAGACCCACATACTGCCCAGTGAGCTCAGCAAGTTAATGATCCCTAGGACATGCTCTCTGCACACATAAAAACAATAATTTGTGGACCTAGCTTGATCACATAAGGACAAGAAAACTCTCCTGCCCAACCTGAAGGAGGACCTGATGATGGGAGCATGACATCTACTCAAGAAAGACAAAAAAGCTCTTCTCCCTCTCCCCACTTTTCCTTTGATTATAAAACTGTAGCCCAGTAAGTTCTTGGGGTGTGACATCCTCTCATCCGCCTTGTAAGCCTCTCAAGGGTCCTATTCTAATAAATCACCTCTTATCTATCACTTTGCCTCTCGCTGAATTCTTTCTGCACTGAGACATAAAGGACCAGAGCTCTTGAGGCCCCTCAACATGACCCCAGACAGTTTCAGTTGCACCAGATGGATGGAGAGGTAGGCTGGACAACCCTTTACATGAAGACTTGAAGTTGTTCACTTAGCCACGAGTTCCATGTGAACTTAAAAGATGTCACACAGCTGCTAGGAAAGATACTGCACATTTACTCTGCATTCCTAGAAGCCTGGTATTTAGGTCAAGTGAGGTGAGGATCCCACTGACCACAGGACTGGCCAGGCTTCATCAAGGTTCTGGGGTCTAATGGGGAGGTGGGAGGGGGATTCAGGATGGGGAACACATGTAAATCCATGGCTGATTTGTGTCAATGTATGGCAAAACCCACTACAATGTTGTAAAGTAACTAGCCTCCAACTAATAAAAATAAAGGGAAAAAAAAAAAAAAAGGTTCTGGGGTCTAGCTGATGAACAACCAGAGCAGTTGTAAACCAGCAGCCCAGGGGCTGGATCCAGCCTGCAGATACACTTTGTTTGGCTTATAGAATGCTGTAGAAAAGAACAAAAAAGAAACAAACAAAGAAAGAAAAAACTGATCTGAAAAAATCAGAATTTTTCAAATAGAAATCCAGGCTTCCAGCAGCTTTTGAAAAAGTTCAGAAGCTCCGGCACCATCATTTACGACAACACCTGGCTGGATCTGAGCACTGTCTGCTTTCTTTAGATCACACATTGGCTTGGCAGTCTGCCACAGTGCTTACCATCCCTTGTTGTCCCCACATAGCAAGATGGAGGGGTGGTTGCCTTTTATCACTGAACTTGCAGAGAAAAACTTTTCAGTATCCTTGTCTCTATGAAGTGGGAAAATAAAAAATAAGAAGCTCACATGACTTGCTGTACCTGGCCTGCTGCGCTCTTTATTTTCATTACTGGCCTGGGGTCTGTAGATGTTTGAATTTATAGTCTGAGTGCAGTATACATAGAGGAAGAAGGTATACATACAGGAAGGTATCACGGGGAAGAGGTACAGTAGTTGTAGATTTTTAGCTTGGAGAAGAAAAGGCTCAGAGGATGCATGACTCAGGAGAGCAGATATTGGAAGGACTATCAGGGCAGAGGGACTGGCTTATGTGTTCCTCTGGTGGGCAGACAGATGACGCAAGTTCCAGAAAAGCAGATGTCAGCTTCATACGTGGATGAGTGTTTGAGAACATAGCTTTACAAGCAGGAAAGAGGCATCTGGAGGAGTAGAGAGCTAGAAAAGGCAGAAGTTGTCAGGGGATGGGACAGAAAGAACTAAGGAGGAGGCAGTACACATTCAGGAGCTCTGGTCCAGCCTTCTGTTCACTGTGGCCTTGAATAAGTTGCTTAATTTGATGCCTATAAGACAGATATTAAAAGTATGCTACCTTTTAGAAACTTGGTAAGGGTAGAATTGGGCCTCCCTAATGACTCAGAGGGTAAAGAATCTGCCTGCAACGTAGGAGACCCGGGTTCAATATCTGAGTTGGGAAGACTCCCCTGGAGAAGGGAATGGCTAGCCACTCCAATATTTTTGCCTGGAGAATTCCATGGCAGAGGAACATGATGGGCTATAGTCCATGGGGTCGCAAAGAGTTGGACATGACTGACTTTCACTTTCAAGGGTAGAATTAAGATAAAGTAATCAAGGAACTTCCCTGGTGGTCCAGTGGTTAAGAATCTACCTTGCGATGCAGGGGATTTGGGTTCCATCCCTGGCTGGGGAACTAAAATCACACATGTAGCGGAGCGACTAAGCCCAAAAGCCACAACTAGAGTCTGTGTGCCGTTTTTGTGTCGCAGGAAAAGATCCTGTAGGATGCAACTAAGATCCAATATAACCTAATTAATTAATTAATTTTTTAAAAGATAATCAATAAAAATCAAGTCAGTTATTTTGTATAACATTTGGCTTGTAGTCAACATTCAGTAAATGTTAGCTATTATTATTTGCAATTGCATGAAAGTTTAGATAATTGATTTCTAAGAGCATTGCCAAATCTAAGTTCTGTGATTTTCATGTCTTATTCAGCTTCATTTCCTCCCGCCCAAGAAGCTGCTGAAAAGAAAGAAAATGAGTGAGTTTCAATCTCATTTTCTTTTATTGCTTTCCTCCCACTCCTTCCAAGGCACTTCTAACTCATGAAATGGCCACAGGCTAACTTTGTGAACTACAGACTTTATTTTTAGCTCCTTCTATGGTCTCTTTTTTGTGCTCCAAAATCCTGAAAGTTAGCTAATGTTGGCAGACAGTATGCCCATTTGAAAATGTCTGTTCGTTGCCATTGCTTCAAATCTAAAGTCCATTGCCCTGGGATCTCTTATCAGTACTGATGTTATCAGTGGACTGGATCAAGTTCAAGGTCAATCAGCTTCTTATGCAGTCAAACAGCCTGGAAGCAGACCGTTGAGTACTGGTTTGGTACAATTTCCAATCCACTTGTTTATGACAAGTGGAATTATTTGAATCCACTCTTACGGTAAAGATTTTTTTTTTTGTAAAGATTTTTTTAAAAGTGTTTTTTTTAAGTAGTGAAGTGGTTTTGATATCAGAATGAATTTGATATCAGAATGAAGTAAGGAAGCCATATCAGGATGTCATCATCTCATCTGTTGTCAGCTGATGAGGCACTTAGTCGCAGCTGAAGGCCCTGCTGGGAGCCTATCAGTAAGAACAAGTAGAGAAGCAGCTCTGGCAAGGAGATATTTAGAATATAAATAGCAGGAATTGTAGTGGAGAGTTTAGGTCTGGGTAAAGCCACCCTTTGCTGATCTAACTCTCCGAAGATTTTGAGACACTTGCTCCTGCGTGCCCAGGCTACTCTTGCTTGGCAGAGGTGTTAGGCCGAGTGGCAGTCTCAGGAAGAGAAGACACATCTGTTCCTACCTCAGGGAGGTACTCCTTGTGCGCCATGGTACAATCCCTGGAGTGATAACCCTTGGAGCAGCCTAGCCTGCCCAGCAGCACCGATGCTGTTTCCTAGTAACCTACTCAAGCAGCAAAGGACTTTATTTTTGCACTGGTAGTTAGATGTCAGCTCTCAGTGGACAAAGCCAGCTCTCCCTAGAAACCATAGCTCATAGAAAGGTACACCTCAAACTGTATTTGGACTTTATTTCTGTCATCTCCCCTTGCCTGGAACAACAGTGTGATTAATTTATCATTTGTTTGGAATGTGTTATTTCTTTGTTGGCTTATTAAGAGACATGATCCTGGATGCTACTGGCTTGTGATATTATTATAATTCCCACAGTGAACCTGTGCTAAATAAATTGCTGGCAAAGACAAACCAGTCTCTAAGCTTCATTTGCCACTCCCCAAACAAAACACAGACAGACAAATACAAAATGTTGAGCCATTAAATTGAGACAGAGACCTCACCCTTGGAGCATGGGATAGATGTGATGTACAGGCTGGGTGTACAGGCTGCTGGGCTAGTTTAATGAGAAGGAGAAAATCATGAAATGTGAAACCCCACTGCTTTTCTAGCAGTGGGGGACACTGTGAAATATATATCCATTCCTCTTTCCTCCTTACTAGTCAAAACCTCATTTTGCGGGGGGGATGTAAATATGCCACATTAATTGAAGTTCCTTAGTCTCTGCACCTCATTTTGACCAATGATTAAAAGTTTATTTCTCCTGCCATGAGCATGATAAATCTCTTACTTGTTTAGGTCACTGTTTATCAGATGTTCTGTTACTTCCAGCCAAACAGAATCTCTATAATTTGCAGATCCTCAACTAGGTGTCCAACAATTCAAGTGTGATTCACTTGGCATCAAATCCCACACGTTAAGGGCATAGTTCCACATGACTGTACCACCTGATACACCAATCATGAGTCCTGGGCCACCTATCCTTCTGACCAGCCAGCTATAAATCAGGGGTTCTCATGACCCCCTCCTCAGGTTTGATGATTTGCTCTAACAGCTCACAGAACTCAGGAAAACACTTGTTTTCTGGTTTACTATAAAAGATAGAGCTCTGGAACAGCCAAATGGAAGAGATGCATAGGGTTAGGGATGGGTGTGTGTGTAGACACAACTGATTAAACCATTGGCCACTGGTGATGAAACGCAGTCTCCAGCCCCTCTTCCTTCCTTGGAGGTTGGATGGGTTAAGGTTCCACAGTCCAACCTTCTAATCATGCCTTGGTCTTTCTGGTGACCAGTCCCCATCCTGAAGCTATGTTGAGACCCCAGTCACCAGTCATCTCATTAGTATACAAAAGACATGATCATTCAGGAGATTCCAAGGGTTTTAGGACTTCTATGCTAGGACTCAGAGACAAAGACCAAATATTTACTTTTCATGCTACCGCAGAATCATATCTGATTCATAGGCCAACTGCTCACTAGGTATCTCCATTAATTTTTATGAATAACAAAATGCAGATGGTTCCTGACTTATGATGATACAACTTTACCAAGGTGGGAGAGTGATACACACTCAGTATAAGCCTATTTAGAATTTTGAATTCTGTTCATTTTCAAGGCTTGTGATATATAGTAGGGATACTCTCTGGTGAAGCTGGGCAGTGGCAGTGAGCCACAACTCCTGGTCAGTCCCGAGACCCCAAGGCTAGACAACCAATATACGGGACAATCATTCTATACCCTCACGGCCATTATGTTTCTCACTTTCAGTACAGTATTCAACACATTACATGAGATATTTAACATTCTTGATAAAATAGGCTTTGGTTTAGATGATTTTGCCCAACTATCAGCTAATCTAAATGTTCCGAGCAATTTAAAGGCAGGCTAGGTTAAGCTATGATGTTTGTAGGTTCAGTTCAGTTCAGTTCAGTCACTCAGTCATGTCCGACTCTTTGCAACCCCATGAATAGCAGCACACCAGGCCTCCCTGTCCATCACCAACTCCCGGAGTCTACTCAAACCCATGTCCATTGAGTCAGTGATGCCATCCAGCCATCTCATCCTCTGTCGTCCCCTTCTCTTCCTGCCCCCAATACCTCCCAGCATCAGGGTCTTCTCCAATGAGTCAACTCTTCTCATGAGGTGGCCAAAGTACTGGAGTTTGGTTTGTAGGTTAGATATATTTAAAGCACATTTTCAGTTTATGATATTCTAGATCTGTGATGGGTTTGTCAGGATGCCTAATCCACCATAAGTCACAGAAGATCTTCACTCCAAAACTTAGTGGCTTAGAACAACCACCATTATTTCTCACAACTCCAAGTTGACGGGTAAGCTAGAGAGTCTTCTGTTGGCCTCCCTTGAGGTCTTAGGTAGTTGCAGTCAGACTGTCCAAGATGGTTTCATTCATCTGCCTGGCACCTTGGCAGGGATGGCTGAAAAGTGGGGGCCTGGTCTTTCCATATGGCAACTGGATTCCAAGAATAAGCATTCCAATGCATGAGGACTTATCAAGATTTTGCTGAGATCAGGCTTTCTAATGACCCATTGGCCAAGCCCAGAGTCACTGTGGGAGGAAACTCCACAAGGGCCACCAAATTAACAGTCTACCACATCAGGGATGTTGTAGAAGTGATATATTCTTTACGTACAGGATCAGTCAGTTCGGTTGCTCAGTTACGTCCAACTCTTTGCGATCCCATGAATCGCAGCACGCCAGGCCTCCCTGTCCATCACCAACTCCCGGAGATTACTCAAACTCATATCCATCAAGTCAGTGATGCCATCCAGCCATCTCATCCTCTGTCGTCCCCTTCTCCTCCTGCCCCCAATCCCTCCCAGCATCAGGGTCTTTTCCAATGAGTCAGCTCTTCGCATGAGGTGGCCAAATATTGGAGTTTCAGCTTCAGCATCAGTCCTTCCAATGAACAACCAGGACTGATCTCCTTTAGGATGGACTGGTTGGATCTCCTTGCAGTCCAAGGGACTCTCAAGAGTCTTCTCCAACACCACAGTTCAGAAGCATCAATTCTTTGGCGCTCAGCTTTCTTCAGGATAGGACTACATAAACATAAACTCTCAGGTCACTTCTAATAGTAGAGTCCTTTTTAACAACATTTTTCTTTTTTTTTTCATCTTTCTACCCCTTCTTACTCTTTTCCTTTTTCTCTCCTTATAGCTAATCCTCACCCTAGAAGAGCAAAAAACATGCCAACTACCTGCAGAAGCCTTCCAATGAATCAGGATCTAGGAAGTAGGAACTGAATTCTTTAAACTTGTATTATAAATTGATAGCCCACAAGCATGTTTTGACTGGGGCTCAGTATTTATTTTTTAATTTTTTAAAAGTTTTTATGTGAATCATTTTTAACGTCTTTATTGAATTTGTTACAATGTTGTTTGTGTTTTATGTTTCGGGTTTTTGGCCCCAAGGCATGTGGGATACAACATGGGATACAGCTGACAACAGCTGCATTGGAAGGTGAAGTTTTAACTACTGGACCACCAGAGAAGTCCCAGAACTCAGTTTTTTAAAAGTTGGCAATTCCATATTAGAATTCAGATTCCCATCGTCTCTTGAAAATTCAAAACAGCAAACCATTCCTGGGCCTACATTCTTCCCTGGCAACAACAGGCAAGAGCAGAATTGAGGCTCCCCTTTTGGAAGGGCTAGGCCTTTGCCATCTACCACATTCCCCCTCCCCATGTTCTTATTTAAATTGGAATCACAGGTTCTAATTTGAATTGTCTACCTCATTCATTTCTGTTACCTGTCTGGCCTCTGAATGTTTCTGAGTTGCAACCCCTTCTTAAAACCTCCTCTGACTTTTCCCTTTTTTTTTTTACCATTACCACCCCCTCCTGTTTATCTCCCCTCTATAAAATGTGCACACTGTTTTCCACTCATTCACCGCCATTCCATTTTTGCACCCTATCTAAAGTCTTTTCCAGCTTGGAATCAGCTCATCAAATAATTCCTTGTCTTTCATTTAAGCAGTGCCCCAAATCTCACCTCCTTGTAAAAGCCTTGCTTGACTTAATAATGATAAGAGTGTGGGTTCATCTGGATTCAGCATGTTTGAATCCAAGACCCCTGGATTCAACTCCTCCTTCATAATGCCTCAGGCCAAAGCTTGATTACAAATATCTCTGTTTCTGAGTTACAGGTTGGTGTCTAAGACACAAGCACAGAGTCGTCACGTAGAGCAACAGTCTATAATGTGAGGATCAAGAAACACAACTCAGTCCTTTTCAAAGAGGCATATTTGGTCCAAGTTTGGAGCATCACTGAGGGCAGTGGTCCTCAAAGCATGGTCCTTCCAGCAGTAGCAGCAGCATATCTCTGTAAGCTTGTTAAATATGCAAAGGCTCAGCCTCACTCTTGATCTAATGGATCAGACACTTCAGGATGTAGGGTGCAGCAATCTGTGTTTTAACAGGACTTCCAGGTAGTTCTGATGCACTCTGTATTTGGAGAACCACTGACTTAGATCATCTGGCACCATCAGGCTTTATGGTTCCAATTTGAGCTGAGTAAGTGGACACTCCCCCTCCCAAAAAAAGATCCCCTGGAGGAGGAAATGGCAACCTACTCCAGTATTCCTGCCTGGAAAATCCCATGGACATCCTGGGCTGCAGTCCATGGGGCCACAGAGTGGGACACCACTGAGTGACTGATCACACTGAACCCCTCACCCTAACGCACAAATGTCAGTTGTTTTACTGGCTTTCATACATTTTCCAGTCCCTTGCAACTGCAGGTAAGTGATTCCCAAAGTGTCTCAGC
Source organism: Cervus elaphus (assembly GCF_910594005.1). NCBI lineage: Eukaryota > Metazoa > Chordata > Mammalia > Artiodactyla > Cervidae > Cervus > Cervus elaphus. The sequence goes on from NC_057826.1 coordinate 84,171,851, forward strand.
GTGGGCGCCACCTGAGGAGTGAGTTCCAGCCCGCCTCCTCATTCCGATCAGTAAGCTGAGCTGGAGCCCAGAAGTGTGTGGCTCTAATGAGCTCCTGGTGATGCTGGTGATCACGTGGCCTTGAAAACCCTTTGTAGAAAGTACCTGCTAATGGGGTCACCTCTTTTCACCTCTCATTACACACAGCTGGGGCGCTGTGGCAGTTGAATTCCTGGAAAACTGTTTTCAAAGTCTCTCAATTCTGCTGCTGATTTTGGAAGGCCGCTGAGTGGCCCTGTGGCACTGTGTGCGGAGTTAACATGTCGCAGCACGGCCGTGTACAAACTGCTGCTCTCCAGCCCAGATTCCCACATGGCCAAATAGTTTGGTCTTTTCTCTCTGGGGCTTTCTGTAATGGCATTTGACCCATAATATTCTTTCTGCCTGGCCACAGGGGATTGTGTGCAGACCTTCTGGAGGGTTAATAAATAAATGATGGGCTTCTTTCTGGCCACAGGAAACCATCTCAAGGTCAATGCTATTGCAGAGCCAGGGTTTCCAGAGCTTGCTAAGATTAAAAAATCATCAGCTCCCACTAACCACATCCCTTCTTTTCTGAAACTTTGAAGCTTCGCTGCTACAGAAAAGGAGCACAATTAAGCCTCGATAAAATTTTAATAGCGGGAATTATGCACTCTACAACCAGCCTACAATTAGCCGTTGCTATGCTACGGGCAGAACCTAATCACGATAATGAGGCAAACAAAGGGAGGGAATTAATCAGGGCTATAAGGGTAGCGCACAGCCATTCCATCTCAGAGCACTGATTTCTGAAACACAGCAGCTGGGCCCCTGGGAAATCTCAGTCCCACACAAGGTTAGAGTCAGTGGGGTGTAGTGGGTGTGTATGCAAGCTTCTGAGTAAGGAGGGCTGTCTGTGCAGTCTCATTCCTACCACCACCAAGAGGATGCATTCATTTTAAAAAACGATGAGGCCTCTATTCTGTGCAGGAATCTATGCCAGATACTGCGAGAAAGATATTGTTACCCGAGACACAAACCCTGCCCTCTCGTACCTTACTATTTCAAGTGTGGTTCTTGGACAAGCAGCCTTTGTACCATCTGGGAGATTGTTAAAAATGTAAGCTCTAGGAATTCTAGCTGTCCAGCAGTTAGGAATTCATGTTTCCACTGAAGGGGGCATGGGTTCAACCCCTGGTTGGGGAACTGAGATCCGTATGCCACGTGGCACAGCCAAAAATAAAAAGGAAAGAAATACAGGCTCTCAGGTGCACCCCAGACCTCCTGAACCATACCTGGATTTTAACAAGATGCCCAGGTGAATTGTGTGCCCACTTAAACTAAGACACCTGTTCAGGAATTGTTCAACCTGGTAGTAAAGACAGTTGTCATTACAGTGATACTAACCATTGTTTCTGTCGGGTTCTGTGTGAGGCATTCTACTTGTGTGACTATCTCATCCCATCCTCATCATAACCCTACGAGATTATCCCCATTATGTACATGAAGAAATTGAGGCACAATTCAGTTCAGTGTATGATAAAAAGTCACAAATGAGGAGGATGGTTTTAAGAGATGACCAAGGGTCAGTAGCCTCCTTTGGTTGAGGTGATCAGAGGTGGAGAAAGTAGCATTTAAGCTGGAATTTGAATGATAAGTAGGATTTATTTACAAAAAGTGGTGGGGAGGGCATGCCAGGCAGCTGGATCCACATAAGCAAAGTATGACTTGAAGACATGAAGGATGTTTGTGGGGCTAAGGAGAACACTTCATTAAAGTATGATTTGTGTGTGAGGTGGGACTAAATTATGGAAGGTCTTGAAAGTCAAGACAAGGGCTTGAACCTTACGGGGAGGTGAGAAGGATCCATGGAGGCTTCCCAGGTGGCTCAGTGGGTAAAGAATCCACCTGCAACACAGGAGATTCAGGAGGCACAGTTTCGATCCCTGGGTCGGGAAGATGCCCTAGAGGAGGGCACGGCAACCCACTCCAGTATTCTTGTCTGGAGAATCCCATGGACAGAAGAGCCTGGCAGGCTACAGTCCATAGGATTGCGAAGAGCTGGACACAACTGAAGTGACTGAGCATGCATGCACGCGTGAGATCCATGAAGGGTGTTTGAGCTCGGGGAGTGTCATGGTCAGGCCAAGTTCTAGAAAGAGTTAACTCAGAGATTATGAACTGAATAGGGAAGGCTTTGAGGCTCAAACCACCACTGGTCTGAGAATCAGAAAGGAAGGAGGGTCACAAGATCCTGCAAGAGTAGGGAGCAGGGCCGTGGGATGAGTGAGAGCCTCTGACTCTGGGCTCCAATCTTAGTGACTGAGAGAACACTGCTATGGAGGGAAGGATGGTTTGGGGAGAAAAATGGTGGCGTGCTCTGAGATGTATTGCATTCGACGTGATCTGCAGCCTCCCATCAACAGCATCAGCATTCCTTCGACAGCCGTTTATTAAGGGGGACAGCAAAATGAATAAGGCAGAGAAGTAAACACAAGAAGTTCAGAGGAGCCGAGCACCCAGTGCAGGACCCACATGCAAGGCTTCACAGACATTGCTTTTCTGACTCCACTACAGCCCCTTGAAGTGATTTGTCACCCATCGTTCAAAATCCAGGACACACAGAATAATCACCTGGGGGGTTTTAAAAATTACCAGGACCTGGGGATCATCCTGTGAAAGATATGTGTACCGTTACTGCATTGGGTGAGGGTCCTGATCTAAGGTGGTGATTCTCAACTGAATCTTGGTGGAACTTCCTATTCTGTTGATGCCCTTCAGGCAAAGACCACCAGGAAGACATCTATAAGTAACCCAGCTGAGTCCGTTCCTCATGATGAGCGGGAGAGTATCCCCGTGGGGAATCCTGGGGTGTTATCCCCACTGGAGTGTCTTTGAAAGAACCCATCATAGCACTGAGCTGTGGTGGGGTGACTTAGTAGAGGGTCTCAGCAAATGAGCCTTGCTCTAGATCAATGGCTTCAAAAAGTAGGGCTCTTCCATGACTATTTCAGTGACCCTCATCTATGGGGAGGGGAGACTAGAAAGAAGAAAACTGACATTGGTAAAGAAGTAGCAGTCACCCACCTTGGCCAAGAGTGGGGGTATTGTTGGGTGGCAGGGCTTCCCTGGTAGCTCAGCTGGTAAAGAACCCACCAGCAATGCAGGAGACTCCAGTTCAATTCCTGGGATGAGCCCCTGGAGGAGGGCATGGCAAACCACTTCAGTATTCTTGCCTGGAGAATCCCCACGGACAGAGAAGGGTCCATGGGGTTGCAAAGAGTCGGACACAACTGAGCAACTAAGGACAGCACAACACAGAATGACTTTGTTTTTGTCTTAGACAAGTTTTTTTTTTTTTTAACTTTTAACTTTATATTGGAGTATAACTGATTAACAATGTTGTGATAGTTTCAGGTGAGCAGCAAAGGGACTCAGCCATACATATACATGTATCCATCCTCCTCCAAACTCCCCTCCCATCCAGGCTGCCACATAACATTGAGCAGAGTTCCCTGTGCTATTGTAGGGCCTTGTTGTTTATCCACTTTAAATATAGCAGAATGTACATGTTGATCCCAAACTCCCTAGCTATCCCTTACCTCCATTCTCTCTCCCTGGTAACCCTAAGTTTGTTCTATCTTTTTTTTTTTTCTTTTTTTTTTTGGTCACACTCTGCAGCATACGTGGGCTCTTAGTGCTCCAACCTGGGAATAGAACCTGTGTCCCCTGCAGTGAAAGTTAACCGCTGAACCACCAGGGAAGTCTCAAGTCTTAGACAAAATTACAAAGTGGCCTTGCTTCATCTCATTTTATCTTGGTCTCAGAGTAAGCTTTGAGGCTGGTGCTCTGTGAAATCCTTCATACCTAACAGGCGCATAACTGGACTTTGCCAAGTGTCAGGCCAGCTTCCGAAAATCAGGGCTGCCACGTTTTTCTCTTTCTCACTCCCCATCCCCCATCCTCCCCCACCACCCACAGAGGATAGAGAAGAGGGAAGAAGGAAGCAAGCAGAAGGTTTAAATTTAAGAAAGAAAAGAGGAAAGAAAAGGAAACTGTGAGGCTGGATGTGGGGAGACTTAACCTTGTGGATTCAGCTTTCCCGCTGAACACAGGAGGGCCTGGGCTGAGCCATCAGGATGACAGGGATGCCATTCACTGTCCTTCCACTGCCCTGCAGCCCAGCCCTCACTCAAGGTCAGCAATGACCTTGCCGCCCATCCCCCCTTGGAACAAGCACACTTTCCTACCATCTGTTTGGCATCAGTCAATTGGCGATGCTCAGCTTGGTGTGAAGGGGAATCTGCCCATGGAAGAGAAGGGTGAGCAGTGAGAGCATCCAGGCGCTCGCAGCACTGCGTGTGTATGCTCTCACGCACGCGTGCACAGCGTGTACTCACTCTGGCTGAGAGACATCTCGGCCAGCCCGTTCCTACCCAAGTTGTGTGGATTGAGGGTTCTCCCTGAATCTGGAGTCTGACCACAGAGCAGGTGTCTGTGGCCTCTCCACCCCAACTCCAAAATACAGAGAGGAGAGGAGCAGGGGCTTTGGTGCCCCCCGGCCCTTCAGAGCCCCCACCTGGCTCGCGGGCTGCCATCTGCGAGGCCTGGCCATCCCTCCACTTTGGGGCTGGCGCTATGAAACCCTGATGATTCTGGGGCTATGGAAGCAGCAGCATGCAGGTGGCAGCAACAGGCCACATCCCTTGTGTCTTTCTTGCCTTGGTGCAGGCTTTCCCTCCTCCTGGAAAATCTGTGCCACCCTGCCCTAGTCAGCCTTCAAGACTGAATGCAAAGGCCAGTCTTCCCCAGCCGGATCATTATCCCTGCCTCTGCTCCCAGAGGGAGGCCTTTGCTCCCCATTCTCCTGCAAAACACTCTTATACTCTACTTCTTATTGTGTGTTGCTTACCTGAGTGTCTCTCCAGCCGGACTGGAAACTGGCTTGCTTATCATGTGGTCCTCAGCTCCGAGAACTCAGCCAGACTCACGGTGGACCTTTGGTAAATGTTTGGAAAGAAAAGAAGGGGAGGAGAGAGGATTGCAGCAATGTCCTAACATGTCCTAAACACGCAGCAATGTCCTAGGGGTGATGGGGACTGCAGAGACCCTCCTGCTGGCAGTCAGCGCATGCCCAGTAGCTACTGAAGACAGCAGCGGGCTTCTCACCTGGGTGAGGCTGCAGCTGGGTGCCTCTCCCCTTTTCCCTCCCTACCTGATTAGAGCTTCCAGGGATTCTGGAGTAAATGAGGCAGACCCGGAGAGTCCTAAGCTCAAGAAGACACTAGGCCTCAGAAAAGCAGCAGGTGTCTTGGTGTTTCCCGGGAAGGCCTCAGAAGAAGGGTTGATCTGGGGTGGCCTCAGCCTGCAGCAGCTTGAAGTAGGGCTTTGGTTCCCTGCCAGAGATTGAGGTCAGGTCCCGGCGGTGTGAGCACCAAATCATAACCACTAGACTAGTGGTCAGTGACAAGGACCTGGCTCTTCAGCTTTGCGGAAAAGAATTCCCACGAAGACAAAAAGTAGTGAAACAAGTAAAGTGTTTATTAGGAGGAAAGGAATATAGTACGTATGGATAAACACACAAGGGGACTCAGAGTTGTACCCCTGTGGCAATTTAAATCACTTACGTGGGTGATCTAAACTTATGTGTTTCTTCGAGGTTTCCTTTGGTCGAATCATTTTGCTTTGCCTGGTTCAGAGTCCCTATTTGGTTTATCTCAGGATCCTCGCATGTGTGCACAGGTATTTCTTACCAAGATGGATTCCACTCAAGAGGCCTATAAGTAGTTAGCATCACTTATTATGGGGTGGCGCCCCCTCCCTTTTGACCTCCAAGGAGCCTTTCTGGGCATGTGTAGTCGTGAAGGTCTCCTGACTTTGGGAATGAGGCATATGTGGTCTCTTGTTGTCTGTCTGGGCAGAGCCCCGCCTCCTCCCTCAATTGTCCTGCTATTTTAGTCTCGGAGTATCGGTCCGCAGAGAGCCAGTGCCAACTGTTTGCTCCGGGAGCCCATCTGTCTCCTGTCTCAGGATGACTGGCAAGCAGTCCCCTGTTGACACAATCTAGTGATAATTTCACCCCAGTGATTTTGATTCCTCTTTAGAAACAGCTCCTCACCGAAGCCACAGAGAAAATCCAAAGTTCCCGGGAAAATAAGACAGAGGAATTGGGGATTAGGAAACATATCACTCACCCCCTGAGCTCCTGGGGCAGAAACAGAGCTACAGCAGCTATCATCTGGGGCCGCGGGGTCCCTGGGCAGAGGCAGGCTCTCCCCTCCTGGCCTTCATCTGGGCCCCTGCACGGGGGACCCTTACGCTAGGAGGGTCAAGCAGAGCAGACCTTCCTCAGAGCAAACTCAAAAGTCAAACTTCTCAATTCCGCCCTGCCCTGGAGCTCCAGTGGAGATGTTGAATGCAAATGAGAATCAGCACGTGTACGATGATTCAGAGCAGTTGTGACTGGTGAGATGCGTAAAGAGAACAGGAAGAGGCAGTTTGGGGGAGGGGGGTTTCTTTCTTCTTTCAGCTTGAAATGAGCATGATGGCCAGCACCGCAGGACTCACCACCTGTCAAGTCCTACCTCGGCTCCCTCAGGGACCACAGGGTCTTAACGTTTCGCCAAGGGGAAGGGGATGGGGCAAGAGAATTGGAAATAACATCTGAAATGTCCCTCTGAGTCCACCCCGTGGGGCATGAAGGGACACAGGGGCACGGTCTTGGCCGCTGAGATTTTAAAGGGGCCTGGCATAGTGGAGAGAGCAACTTGGATGTTAGGTAGAACAGAGTTCAATCCTGGCTCCACCACCTACGAGTTCTGTGATCTTAGACAAAGCACTTGAATTCCCCAAGCTTTGTTCCATCTCCTCTAACAGAGAGAGGGTGGCCTTCCTCCAAGGCTGTGGGATTTGGATTAAATTGAAGGACGTGGTCTATAAGACAAGAAGGAGCACAAAGCCTGGCATATTGGTGATGCCCAGGAAAGGACGTTCCCTTCCCCGCCCCACCCCACCCCTTACAGGATAGCATTCTGTCTTCCTAGCACTCCACTCCTCTCTACCCTGCCCTCCGCCACCAACACACCAGACAGCTGCAGCTCTCACAAAATTAATTATCCAGGAATTCACCAGAATCTAAACACTCTGTGGGTGTGTCTTTGGCAAAGCAGCAGCAGCTGGCTGGAGGTGGTGGTCAGTGGGTTCCAAACATTGACTCTCCTCTGGGGGAAGCAGAACTTTAATTCATCCTCAAGTCTATCCATCCAACGGCTAGGAGGGCCTCAAGAGGGAGCGGGCTGGGATTGGACCAGGGTCTCACCTTCCCCATCACGATCTGATGGACTCTAATCACCTCTCCATCCAGACTTCCAGCCTCCAAGTTTTCATCTCCAAGTGATTCATCTCAAAAGCCACCCCCATGGGCCCCTCATCTGCGGTTTAAATGGAGAAGAGGGTGCTAGAGGCCCTAGAGCCTTAATTGCATCTGTTAATGGGTAGGTACAATTATCTCTGCCACACTCCTGCACGCTGCCAGGCAGACAGAAGATGATTAAGGGGCTCTTGAAAACTCCAGCTCCCTGTAGCCCTTTCCACTAATTGAGCAGTGGAGGAAGCGTTATTGAGCTCTCCACTCCTTTCTTTAAATTAACTCCTGGCTCCAAAGTCCTCCTCGGAGCAGTGTTTTGGCCACGTGGCTCAGAGCATTCAGTTCCAATCCCATCCATCACCCGTCACTTAGGCACAGGGCCCAGCCAGATCATCAGTGGGATCATTCATCACCTACAGACTGGGAGTGAACTGTGGGTGGGGGGACCTTCATGGGCTCCGGAGGGTGACATCTTGCCTGATTGTAGCACCTGATTTAACTGAGAGGTGGTTTAAAGGTGTCCCACCATCTTCTGTCCTCAGCCACCCATGTTCAGCCCCAGTCTGGACCACCACATTGCCTAGTGACCGGTCCCCCGACTTACTGTGTTCTTCACCCAGCAGCCAGGGGGATCCATTTGAATTAAAAATGTGTTCAAGTACTGATTACTAGAATGCACTCTAAACTACAATTCATGTCCTATGAAGCCCCAGGGCTGTGGTGCCTGGCACATTCCCCCATATCAATTGCATCACCCCATTAGCCCTTGCTAACTCCACTTACTAAGCTCCACCCACACTGGTCTTATCATCCCAGTTCCTCAAAAGTACCAAATGCCTTTCAGTCTCAGGGCCTTTCCTTGACTTGGAAGCCTTTGCCTCACACTTTTCACCATCAGCTTCTTCTTACCCTTCAGCCCTCTGTTTAAATGTTGCTTGAGAGAGGTCATATCTTAAGTAATTTTTCATGTCCTTCCATGGAAGGACATATCTTAAAAAAAAAAAAGAAAGTGAAAAATTACTTAACACATATTTGCTAACTTCAAAGTATATATTACAGTTTTTCATTATCTTAGTTTTATTCTTTTGCTATTTATTTGTGTTGTTTCTGTGTTATGAATCCAAAGCTTTGCGAGGTCTGGATCCTGCTTTCAGTTCACTTCCACACCCCAAATGTCTATTGGAGTGGTTGGTACTTCTGTAGTCATTCAGCATTTATTGAGCTCCTACTAGGTGCCAGACACTCTTTCAGGCACTGGGAACACAGTAGTGAACAAATAGGAGAAATTATCTGTCCTCCTGGATCTTATATTCTAGAGGCGACAGGAGAGGCAGGCGATAGACAATAAACATAAACATAGTAGGGTGGTGCAGTGGTTAAGACTTCCCCTTCCAATGCAAGAGGTGCTGGTTCAATCCCTGGTTGGAGAACTAAGACCCTACATGCCTCTTGCCGAAAAACCCAAAACATGAAATAGAAGCAATGTTGTAACAAATTCAATAGACTTTTAAAATGGTCCACATCCAAAAAAAATCTTTAAAAAAAAGACCTAATAAGGAAATCATATAGAACATTAGAAGGTTACGAGGGCTCTTTCTGGGGCTTCCCAGGTGGCACAATGGTAAAGAATCTGCCTGCCAGTGCAGGAGACACAGGTTTGATCCCCGAGTCTGGAAGATCTCCTGGAGGAGGGAATGGCAACTCACTCCAGCATTCTTGCCTAGGAAATGGCTACAATCCATGGAATCGCAAAGAGGTGGACATAACTCAGCACCCACACAGGCACACAGGGCTCTTTCTAACAACCAAGGCTAAAAGCTAAAGAGAAAAGGAGTGTGTGTGTGTCTGTGTGTGTGTGTGTATTGGGTGTGCAAAGTCAGTTAGCCTGGAAAATATCCTGTGCCCCATGGCATGGTTCAGTCAGGTGAGTTTGGGTTCTGGCCTGCCTGGCATTCATTCATTCCCCTTTCTTCTAGAAACAGCATCCCAAGTTTTCCAGGGAGACCTCTCCCTACCCCACAGGATATAGGTTTGGTAGGGCTGTCAATCACAGCCTCTGCCTTCTTCCAGTTAACAGGTGGCACCGGACCCAGGCCCTTCTGAACCTGAGTCCTAAAAGGAGAGAAAAAAAGATTTAAAAATAGAAGTTTCTTCATTCTGATGAAATGATTGTTCCTTCCTTCTACCCAGACCCTTGAAGCTGCCCTGGTCCCTGTTCTTTCCAATCACATGTCTCACTTTCCCCTCGTTGCTGGCACTGCACTGCAGTCCCTCCATGCATTCTTTCCTATTTATGGAAGTTTCTGTCACTTGCGGCCAGAGATCCTGACTTACGCTGATCCAGGCTGAATGCATCAGTGCAAACTGATACAACTACAGACCAGTTCTCTTGTTTGTTGGTGGGTTACCCTGGACCTCCACTTCCTTGTCAGTAGAATGAGGACAATAATAGCATGTTCCTCTCAGGGTTATTGTGAGGATTAAAAGCATCTGCATGTCAAAATGATATCACTTTCTTGGCAACCCCGCCCCCGCAACTCTCTTCCTAACCTCTCACACAAGTCCAGGAGGACCTGTGGCAAAGAAGGGACAGCTGGTCCCCACAGAAGTTGCTATGGGAACCCCAGCCACTTGGGCAGCATCCTGGGGCGGCGGGGCAGGGGATTGGGGGGTGCCTGGAGCTGCTGAGGAGCTGGCTGCAGTGACTCTGCCTTTTGGAGCAGAAAGGCCCAGCTATTCTCCTCCCCAAAGGTCCCGTGCTCAGTCACTCAGTTGTATCTGACTCTTTGTGACCCAAGGACTGCAGCCCACCAGGCTCCTCTGTCCATGGAATTTTCCAGGTAAGAATACTGAAGTGGGTTGCCATTTCCTACTCCAGGGGATCTTCCCGACCCACAGATCAAACCCATGTCTCCTGCGTCTCCTGCATTGACAGACAGGAGTGCCAATTTTACTTTACTACTGTGCCACCTGGGAAGCCCCCCACCCCCTGCCCCCAGGTCCCAACTCAGTTCAATTCACAGAACTGTAAACGGACGAACGGACTTTGTATAGCTCTCATCTTCCGGGCTCAGGGGGGCGGTCAGGGAGAAAGAACATCCCTCAACACAGAATTCTTAGACTGGAAGCAAGTCTTCTGTAGGCATGCAGTGGATCAATCCTACAGCAAACCTTCAGTGAGTCAGTTTTGGGAGCACAGCACAAAACTGGGTAGACAGTGAGAGGGACAGAACATCAGAAAACATGAGCAGAAGGACATCAGTGAAAATAGAAATAGAAATCAAAAACAACAGCCACAGTGATCATTTGTGGAGCACTCACCACGTACTAGCCACTCTGCAAAGATTTTTCCATGCATCTCTGTAGCCCATACTGTCAACTCTGCCTGGAGGCACTCCTGGGTCCTTTCATCTCTGTTAGGCTGAGCTCAGAGAAGTTACAGCACGTGCCTGAGTAGTCCCCAGCAGGAAAGATCTGACCTAGTGCCATCTGACTATCATACAGACCAATTCACTTCTTCACTCACTCCTGGAAGTTGCTTGAGTATTCGTGGGTTTTGAGCTCTGTACTGGATATGCATGGAGTCCCATGGGAGCAGCTCACCTGTACAGAGGTGACGCTGATAGTGGTCAGGTGAGAGAAAGCAGTAGGACCTGACACCAGCAATGCCTTGAACATCAGGGTGGAGTGGGGAGACACTGGCTGAACTGGGTCTTGAAAGATGACTGCGTGATAGTTTAGCAAAGCAGAGGGTAGAGGCAGAGGAGGGGGTTTCATGTGGTGAGCAGGTGGGGGCGGCTTCTCTCTGGAGTTCCCCTGCTAGAGAGCTGAGTGCCTGGGGCTCCAAGCTGGGGGCTGAAACCAGATTGCAAAGGGCCTTATATGGGATGCCAAATGATTTGAATTACATCTGGTAGGAAAGGGGAGGCCTCTGAAGGGTTTTAAAGCAGGAGTGATGTGGTCAGATTCGCCTGATACCATCCCTCCGCTTGTGTGTGTGTGCGTGTGTGCTAAGTTGCTTTCGTCGTGTCCGACTCTTCGACCCCATGGACTGTATAGCCTGCCAGGCCCCTTTGTTCCATGGGATTCTCCAGGCCAGAATACTGGACAGGGTTGCCATTCCCTTCTCCAGGGGATTTTCCCAACCCAGGGATTGAACCAGTGTCATTTATGTCTCCTGCATTAGCAGACAAGTTGTTGACCACTAGCACCACCTGAGAAGCCTGCTCTTGTGTGTAGGATAGACTGAAGGCTGGACAAGAATACAGCAGAGATCCAACCAGAATGGATGGGGTGGAGTGGGGGGCTGCAGGGGACACTTAGAGACATTTCAGAGGTGGAATCAGCAGACTCATTGGCAGGAAGCTAAGGACACGGTTGAGTTTCTTACCAGAAACCAGGTGTGTCACTGCAGTGGTTGTGTGTGCAGGTGTGTGTCTATCGACATGTATGTTAGGTACATGCACACCTGCGTGTGAGGATGTGGTCTGGAGGCACTTTGAGGGCCATGTATGCTCCTGGGCAGGTAAGCAGCTGTGTGCGCTCAGGCACACCAACACGACTGCATCTGTGTGTCGGTGCCCGGGCGTCTGTCCGCTGCGAGCCCCGCCCTGGCCCCTTGTGCTCTGGGCTGAGGGCAGGTTTCTGTGTGCCAGGCACCTCCAGGGACTTAAGCTGCTTTAGAGGCTCCCACTGCTAATGCGAGCTGCATCTTCCATCCCTGTTTGATGCTGCAACAGGAAGCCTGAGGCAGTTCTTCAAAGGGAGCGACTGGGGACTGATAGAAAGAAAGTAAACATCAGGATTAAAACTGTGAACTCACATCGCCCGGATGCAGCAAACTTCCCCACCGACAGGCTTTGATTTGACAACTGCATTTTTCCCAGGCCAGGATCCCAGGCTGAGAGGGTTCTGGGAAGGGCTTGTGGGAGGGGGCAGGGGCTCAACAGCTCCGGGAAACAGGCACAGTGGACCTGCCACCAGGGGCATGGACAGAGGGAGAGCCCCCATCCTTCCCTCCCTCCCTCCCTCTCCTCTCCTTCCTTCCCTTCTCCTTCCCTAACTGCTATTTCCAGAGGACTCTGAGGCTTCAAACTGACTCCTGTCTGTGTACTATTAATAACTCTGATGCTTAGTGATGATGTGATCGTGAGCACGGAGGCCTCTGGTTTACAAGACAGCTACTCTTCCCTCACGGGGTTGTTTGGATGAGGTCAGCCCAGCTGCGTCTGCACAGGGCGGTGCCAAGACCATCAGAGGAGGTAGCCGACGGCAGCCCTCACAAGTACCATTATTGCTGTACCGGGATCGATAAGGCTTCTTCCCACCTCATACAACTTCCTCCACATCGGTCGTTTACAAAAGGCAGGATGCTCGGAGGGGCTCAGAAGGGCCCAGTCTTCCTAGAAAAGGGGTGGGATCCCAGAGAGCTTCCTGGAAGAGATGATTTCTGAGTCTTAAAGGAGGACAGCTGAATTTCACCAAGGGAGTCCAGTGTGAGGGCATCCAGGCCAAGGACAGAATTCCGCTGAGGTGTGAGAGGGGAGCCGCAAGGACCCTGCTGAGCCTCAGGCCTCGGGCCTGTGCGGGAAGCCTGCTTCAGGCTGCAGGGCCAGGCAAGTCCTACGACTGCGCAGCACTCCTGGAAGAATTCAACCAAACCAGAGGCACTGGGGCTGAAGAGTCTCAGAAAATCTTTCTAGGCTGAAAGATCTTCTCTACCTAGGTGGCAGGTTGCCCGGGGAGGTGCTCCTTCAGTGAGGGACCTGCTGGGAGGGTTGTGGCAAGCACAGTGGGCAGCCCCTGCAGGAGAGCCTCAGCTGCCTGGGGAAGCCCTGCCCAAGAGCCTTCCCTTCCCCCACAGCCCACATCTGGGGACTGGTGGAGTATAACCATCTGGCTGTGGCAGCCCAAGTCAGGACAATGCTAAGGGGTGGGGAGAAGCCCCAGGGCTTCTCTGAGGAGTCAGCAGAGGCTGCCATGGGCTGAACTCTGTCCAGAGAACTCACTGAGCCCAGGGCGGGTACTGAGAAGGAGATAAGAAAGATAAACCAGGGGCCAGAATGTCAAGGGGGAAGATATGACCCCCTCAAGGGATAAGACTCCATCCTCTTCATCCCCAGATCTCTGGCCCTTAGCAAAGTAAGTGCCCTGCATTTGCCCAGCAGAAAGCAAGAGACTAGAACTTTCTGAAAGTAAACTCTATGAGAGGAGGATCTGTAGGTGCTCATTTGAGTGAGATGAATGAATGAATGAAGTTCAAAAGGCCATGTAAATGGTAATAGTTCCATTTCTCGAGCCTCCAGCAGGAGTCAGGCACATTTACATATTAGCAGCTCATTTAATACAGTTAAGTAGCTTCGATCTGCTGATTTGCTGATGAGACTAGTTTAACCTGCCCAAGATCACGAAGTGGAATTCACAGCCAGCTCTGCCTGACTCCCCCTGTATGCTTTCCCCCAAGCCACGCTGCTTCTCATTAGGGGAGCCAGAGAGAGCAGCTGCCCAAGGTGGAAGCCCACGCTGTCCCTTCCAGGTGAGGGAGCCAGACACAGGATCAGAGGGGCTCTGAGTAAATGGATGGGCCTAAAGGTGAAATGACGGCACAATTGCCCTTATCCTGCCCACAACCTCCCTCATGCTCTGTAGCACCTCCCCCCTCCGTTCCTTCCTTCCACAAACACTTACCGAGCACCTGCCGTGTGTCAGGCCCTGTGCTGGTACCACAGTGAGCACAACAGACACAGAAGTCCTGCCTTCACGCAGCTTAGGCTCAAGTGATGAACACAGGAGACAGCCATCAATCAAGTGACTACAAGATCAAGAACAGAGGGGGTGGTGGAGCTATTCCCACGCGCTTGCTCTTCCTGCGGCAGACGGGCCCCCAGCGCGGGAGGAAGCCCGGCGTTGGTGCATTTGTTCTGTTCCCAGAGGCCTTTGTGTTGCTGGGTGAGCCTGAGCTGCAGGCTGCTGTTGCCAAGCACCCAGAAGCCATCCTCCCCTTCCTGGCTTTTGTTTTGTGAAAACACATCTTTGGAGGAATTATGCTGTGTTGTCTGACAAGAGGGAGGGTATGGAGGGGGTGAGATGGAAGCAGCTGAAGTAGAAAACTGGGGAGCATTTCCCAACCAGAAAAGGGGCAGGTTTGGGAGACGGGGACTGTGCCCTGGGGGACCTTGGATGGGAGTGGCCATCTTGTCACACAGACTCCAGACTTTGACAAAGATGCAAATAGTCCCCTACACACACACACACGCACACGCACACACACGCACGTGTGCACACTTGGCAGAGACATTGTAGAGATACACGTTACCTGTGGCTTCTGGGGTAGAACATAGACCAGAGGATCTAGCCTGACTGATGTGGATTCTTTGCTTGAGGGTGGGTGGAGCCCCAATGTCCAGTGAGACAGAATTTCCCAAACTGGAGATGATGTCCAGTTCTTCACCTGGTTCTCCTCACTCCCCGATACTTTTCCTGACAATTATATTTTATCCAACCTTCCCTGTTGATCCTCCGCCCATTCCCTAACTCCAGGGTTGAGTCCAGAATCCATGACTGCTTTTCCAGCATCTTCCCTGCTGCCCGTGTCTGAGTTGTGGCGACAGAGGTAACACCCTGGAAGTGGCGGAGGTATGAGAATAGCACTACCCATTGGGAAGCTGTGAGGATTAAATGAGATAATCCATGGGCAGCAGTTCATGCAGTGCCTGGTCCATGGAAAGTGCCCAACAAACATGATCTCTGTTATTAACGATCTCTCTAGGCAAGAGAAAGCGGTCACGCAGTCATAGAGGCATGGAAGGGCATGGCATGTTCAAACAGTTTGACAACTAACAGTGGGTGCAGTGCTGGGCTCACGTGAAGGTAGCTGACGCAGGAAAGGGGCCGAGTGTCTAGACCATGTACGTGACCCCTTTCTTTTTTTTTTTTTTTTTAACGTGACCCCTTTCTAAGGGGTTTGCTGTTTATTCCAGCAGGCCATGGGAAGTACTGTTTTTTAATCATGCTCAGTTGCTGTGTCACGTCTGATTCTTTGCAACCTCATGGACTGTAGCCCACCAGGCTCCTCTGTTCTTGGGATTTCACAGGCAAGAATACTTGCCAATTCCTTCTCCAGGGGATCTTCCCAATCCAGGGATCAAACCCGCATCTCTGGCTTTGTCAGGCAGATTCTTTACCCCTGAGCCACCAGGGAAGCCCAGTTTTTAGGCAGGGATGTATACTTTAGAGAGCATACTGGGCCAAAGTGTGGAAGATGGATCTGAGTGGGGAGAGACCCAAGAACTTGCTGTTCTATGCCTCTGACCATGGTTGATGAGGACAGCCCTTCAGTATCTGGGCAGGCAACATAAGGAGAAGGAGAATCCAGCCTATTTTCCAACAACATCTCATTTTTAGTGAGTAAGCAACTTTAGAATCATGTTAATTGTTCTGTCAGGGAGGTGATACAGCAGGAAAGGGGGGAAACCTGTAAAAAGATTACAAAATAGAAAATCCACTGATGTGGCCCTATAGGTGATAGCGATTCAGGGAAGTGTCAAAGTTTCTGAAATCCTGGCACCTCCCCTCCCATCCCATGCTCTACCCACTGACCCAAGGAGGTCTATTCCTCAGCTTGTGCATTAATTAGGACTCTGTATTGCAAGCAGCAAAGCAAGACACTGCTCAAACTGAATTCAACAGTCAAAGGAAGTTATTGCCATGCATCACTGAAAAGCCTAGAAGTATGGATTTCCCAGGTAGCACTAGTGATAAAGAACCTGCTGTCAATGCAGGAGGCATTAGAGACATGGGTTCAATCCCTGGGTCGGGAAGATCCTCTTCCCGAGGAGAAGGAAATGGCAACCCACTCCAGTATTCTTGCCTGGAGAATCCCATGCACAGAGGAACCTGGTGGGCTACAGTCCATAGGGTCTCAAAGAGTCGGACATAACTGAATGACTTAGTATGTATGCACGCTAGCTTCTGGTGAAGCTTGATCTAGTGGCTCAAACTATGTCATCTAAGACCTGGTCTCTATATGTCCTGCCACCTACAATTTAGATTTCAAACTCAGGCCTCACTTGGGGAGCCTCCAGTAGCTCTAGGCTTTCCATCACAGTTTTAAATGGCTGTATTGGAGCCTGACTTCATATTCTACCTTACTCTTCCCAAGCTAAGGGGGAGTCTTTCTTCCAGTAGAAGAATTCCTCTTTCCCCCAAGGCCTCCCTTTCCCCCATGTCTCCTTGCTTCCTGTTGGCCCTGAGGGTTTATACACCATCCCTAAATCAGTCAAGGTGAAGGTTGGGGGCTGGTATACACAGTTGTCTAAGGACTCCCCCCCTCCACCACCACAATCACTCAAACCACATGAAAGATAAAGGGGGAAGGGTGACTTCCCAAAGGAAACTCTCCAAGTAGTGGGGTAGGAGGACTTCCTTGGTAGTCCAGTGGCTAAGACTCTGAGCTCCCAACGTTGGGGGACTGGGTTCAATCCCTGGTGAGGGAACTAGATCTCACACACCAAAACTAAGAGTTTGCATGCCAGAAGATCTTGTGTGCCACAACTAAGACTTGGCATAGCCAAAAGTAAATAAGTGCTGTTTTAAAAAAAGAAGAGGGGCATGGATGCAGAGCCACTGTGATTTCACCTCCTGTGTGTCCTCCTACCTTTCCATCCCCCTCTCAGACTTGGGGTTCCCATCCTTACATATACGGCCTCCCAGTGCTGTTCTAGGTCTTCTCTCCCTCGAGCTGTCTCTTCTGCCTTCCCCGTCTAACCATTTACTGATGACCTTGATTCCCCACGACCAGTCTAGCTGTCACTCCTGTGCCATGAAACGTAGACCCAACTACCACTGGGCCTGTCCACTTGGAGGTGGCCCAGAACCCCACAGTTGGGTCTGAATCCCAGCTCACTCTCACACCCCTCAATCTGTTTCCTGTTTGCGTTCTTGACCTCCAGCGGCCTCAGCCTGCAGCCATTTGAAGCAGGATTTCAGTTCCCAGCGAGATTGAAATCAGGCCACGACAATGAGAGCACTGAATCCTAACCACTAGACCACAAGGGAACAGTGACCAGTGACAAGGCCCTGGCGCTTCGGCTTTGTCGAAATGAATTCCCACAAAGTTGGAAAGTAGTGAAACAAGTAGTGCTTGTTAACAGGAAAAAGGGTACATGTGTATAGACACATGGGTGCGCTCAGAGAGTCTTGTCCTCAGGGTAGTTTGAATCACTTTTATGGGTCATTTATTCTGGGTTTTCTTTGACCAATCATCTTGCTTTGCCTGGTTCTGAGTCCGCACTTCGTCTATCTCAGGGTCCTCCCATGTGTGTGCATGTATCTCTTAGCCAAGATGGATTCCAGCAAAGAGGCCTATGGGTAGGTTGACATCACTGACTATGAGGTGATGCCTCCTCCCTTTTGACCACCAAGGAACCTTTCAGAGGATGTATAGTCAGGAAGGTCTCCCTGACCTCGAGAACAAGAAATATGTGGTCTCTTATCTGGGTCGGGCTTAGCTTCTCCTCCGCTTCATCTTGGAGTATCTGTCCACAGGGGCAGACTCCAGCTGCTCAGCCTGGGGTCCAGCTATCTCCTGCTACATCCTCACTCTCATCAATGGGCTGGATCATCCCTGACTACTTCCCTCCCTCATGGCCCAAATTTCATCAAGCCCCAGGCCATAAATCTCTCTAGATTCCATCTCCCTTTTTTGTAGCTCTATTGCCCTGCTCATGTTAGGTATTCAGGAAATCCTAGGTGACCACTGGTCTCTATTTTAGCCAAGGCGCCATCCCCCATGCAGACCTGCTCACTGCTCCTTTCATCCCTTTTGTGAATGAAAAATACTGTCTGCCATATCAGCAAACAAAGGATCTGCAGCCACCAAGCCGTCACATTACAGCTGCCCTGATGGTACACGTTGAGGAGACCCAGGATAAAACAGCACAGGATACTAGCCCCAGAGAGCTAAGGTGCATATCAAAGGAATGATGTCAGTGAGCCCAGACTCCTGCATCTTCCCATACATAGAAAAGCACTAAATCCCTTAACTTGATATATCTGGTTTTCTTTAATTAACAGTAAATTTTTGATGTTCTGACTACCTGATGCCTGTTGCCAAAACTCCTATGTATCCTGACTCCACTCTTGCCTCTTTGGAGCAGTTTTTCCAAGTTATCTGAGATGCTGAGACATTATTTGAGGGGCTTAAGCCCTCAGTTTTGTCCACTGAATAAAATATAGCTCTCTGGTTGCAAAGGCTGGGTCTGAGCGGAGGTAGAGGGATGGACTGAGAGTCTGGGATTGGTATGCAAACTACTTAAATTTAAATTTACATTTAAAATGGATGAAAAACAAGCTCCTACTGTATAGCACAGGGAACTGTATTAAACGTCCTGTGATAAACCTTAATGAAAAAGAATACAAAAAAAGAATGCGCATGCATATGTGTAACTGTATTGCAGAGATTGGCATACTATAAATCAACTATACTGCAGTAAAAACAAATAAGACTGACAACAACAACAAAAAACCCCAAACAAACCAAAAACCTCATAACTCTCACCTCTTAGGTTGTACTTTTTTTTCAGTTGACACCTTGTGGCTTCGTCCTGAGGTCAGGATCTATGTCAGAGTTACTGCTATACTGATCAGAGCCCAGGACAGTGCCAGGTGCTTAAAGACTTCTACCAAAATGTGTGGCTAGAACAAGTAAATGGATGAGTGATCGAAAAAAGTAAGGGAATTCTTGGGAAAAAGAGGCAACCTCCCCGAAGGCCTGGGGAACAGGAGTTGACTCTGACCAACCACTGGAGAAGGGAATGGCAACCACTGTGCATTCTTGCCTTGAGAACCCCATGAACAGTGTGAAAAGGCAAAAAGATACAACACTGAAAGATGAACTCCCCAGGTCAGGAGGTGCCCAATACGCTATGGGAGAAGAGTAGAGAAATAGCTCCAGAGAGAAAGAAGAAATGGAGCCAAAGTGAAAAAAACACCCAGTGGTGGATGTGACTGGTGATGGGGGTAAAGTCCAATGCTGTAAAGAACAATATTGCACAGGAACCTGGAATGTTTGGCCCATGAATCAAGGCAAATTGGAAGTGGTCAAACAAGATGACAAGGGTGAACATCGACATTTTAGGAATAGGTGAATTAAAATGGACTGGAACGGGCAGATTTAATTCAGGTGACCATTATATCTACTACTGTGGGCAAGGATCCCTTAGAAGTAATGGAATAGCACTCATAGTCAACAAAAGAGTCTGAAGTGCAGTACTTTGGTGCAATCTCAAAAATGACAGAATGATCTCTGTTCATATCCAAGGCAAGCCATTCAATATCACAGTAATCCAAGTCTATGCCCCAACCACTAATGCCAAAAAACCTGAAGTTGAACAGTTCTATGAAGACCTACAAGACCTTCTAGAACTAACACCCCAAAAAAGACATCCTTTTCATCATAGGGGACTGGAATGCAAAAGTAGGAAGTCAAGAGATACCTAGAGTAACAGGCAAGTTTGGCCTTGAGGTTCAAAATGAAGCAGAGCAAAGACTGACAGAATTGCCAAGAGAACTGCAAGACCAGTTTGCACTGGTCACAGCAAACACCCTCTTCCAACAACACAGAGATGACTCTACACATCGACATCACCAGATGGTCAACACTGAAATGAGATTGATTATATTCTTTGCAGCCGAAGGAGGGGAAGCTCTATACAGTCAGCAAAAACGAGACTGGGAGCTGACTGTGGTTCAGATCATGAACTCCTTATTGCCAAATTCAGACTTATATTGAAGAAAGTAGGGAAAACCCCTAGACTATTCAGGTATGACCTAAATCAGATCCCTTACAATTATACAGTGGAAGTTACAAATAGATTCAAGAGATTAGATTTGACAAGAGTGCCTGAAAAACTATGAACAGAGGTTTGTGACATTGTACAGGAGGCAGTGATCAAGACCATCTCCCAGAAGAAGAAATGCAAAAAGGCAAAATGGTTGTCTGAGGAGGCCTTACTAATAGCTGAGAAAAGAAGAGAAGCAAAAGGCAAAGGAGAAAAGGAAAGATATACCCATCTGAATGCAGAGTTCAAAGAATAGCAAGGAGAGATAAGAAAGCCTTCCTTGATCAATGCAAAGAAATAGAGGAAAACTATAGAGTGGGAAAGACTAGAGATCTCTTCAAGAAAATTAGAGATACCAAGGGAACACTTCATGCAAAGATGGGCACACCAAAGGACAGAAATGGTATGGACCTAACAGAAGCAGAAGATATTAAGAAGAGGTGGCAAGAATACACAGAAGAATTATACAAAAAGATCTTCATGACCCAGATAACCATGATGGTCTGATCACTCATCTAGATTCAGACATCCTGGAGTGTGAAGTCAAGTAGGCCTCAGGAAGCATCACTACGAATAAAGCCTGAGGAGGTGATGGGATTCCGGTTGAGCTATTTCAAATTCTAAAAGATGATGCTGTGAAAGCGCTGCACTCAATATGTCAGCAAATTTGGAAAACTCAGCAGTGGCCACAGGACTGGAAAAGGTCAGTTTTCATTCCAATCCCAAAGAAAGGCAATGCCAAAGAATGCTCAAACTACCGCACAGTTGCACTCATCTCGCAAGCTATTAAAGTAATGCTCAAAATTCTCCAAGCCAGGCTTCAGCAATACATGAACTGTGAACTTCCAGATGTTCAAGCTGGTTTTAGAAAAGGCAGAGGAACCAGAGATCAAATTGCCAACATCTGCTCGATCATTGAAAAAGCAAGAGAGTTCCAAAAAAACAACTATTTCTGCTTTATTGACTATGCCAAAGCCTTTGACTGTGTGGATCACTCACCTAGAGCCAGACATCCTGGAGTGCGAAGTCAAGTGGGTCTTAAGAAGCATCACTATGAACAAAGCTAGTGGAAGTGATGGAATTCCAGCTGAGCTATTTCAAATCCTAAAAGATGATGCTTTGAAAGTTCTGCACTCAATATGCCAGAAAATCTGGAAAACTCAGCAGTGGCCACAGGACTGAAAAAGTTCAGTTTTCATTCCAATCCCAAAGGAAGGCAATGCTAAAGAATGTTCAAAGTACCACACAATTGCACTCATCTCACACACTAACAAAGTAATGCTCAAAATTCTCCAACTGAGGCTTCAACAGTACTTAAACCGAGAAGTTCCAGATGTTCAAGCTGGCTTTAGAAAAGGCAGAGGAACCAGAGATCAAATTGCCAACATCCGTTGGATCATCGACAAAGCAAGATAGTTTCAATAAAACCTACTTCTGCTTTATTGACTACGCCAAGGCCTTCTACTGTGTGGATCACAACAAACTGGAGAATTCTTAAAGAGATGGGAATACCAGACCACCTTACCTGCCTCCTGCAAAACCTGTATGCAGGTCAAGAAGCAACAGTTAGAATTGGACACAGAACAATGGACAGGTTCCAAATTGGGAAAGGAGTTCATCAAGGCTGGATATTGTCACCATGTTTATTTAACTTATATGCAGAGTACATCATGGGAAATGCTGGGTTAGATGAAGCACAATCTGAAATCAAGACTGCTGGGAGAAGTATCAATAACCTCAGATACACAGATGACACCACCCTTATGGCAGAAAGCAAAGAGGAATTGAAGAGCCTCTTGATTAAAGTGAAAGAGAGTGAAAAAGCTGGCTTAAAACTCACCATTCAAAAAAAAAAAAAAAAACTCACCATTCAAAAAATGAAGATCATAGCATCCTGTCCCATCACTTCATGGCAAACAGTTGGGGAAACAATGGAATCAGTGACAGACTTTATTTTCTTGGATTCCAAAATCACTGCAGATGCTGACTGCAGCCATGAAATTAAAAGAAGATTGCTCCTTGGAAGAAAAGCTATGACCAACCTAGACAGCATATTAAAAAGCAGAGACATTACTTTGCCAACAAAGGTCGATCTAGCCAAAGCTATAGTTTCCCCAGTAGTCATGTATGGATGTGAGAGTTGGATCATAGAGAAAGCTGAGTACCGAAGAATTGATGCTTTTGAACTGTGGTGTTGGAGAAGACTCTTGAGAGTCCCTTGGACTGCAAGGAGATCCAACCAGTTCATCCTAAAGGAAATCAGTCCAGAATATTCATTGGAATATGACTGAAGCTGAAGCTCTAATACTTTGGCCATCTGATGTGAAGAATTGACTCATTGGAAAAGACCCTGACACTGGGGAAGATTGAAGGCAGGAGGAGATGGGGATGACAGAGGATGAGGTTGGATGGCATCACCGACTTGATAGACATGAGTTTGAGCCACCTCTGAGTTTGTGATGAACAGCGAAGCCTGGCGTGCTGCAGTCCATGGGGTAGCAAAGAGTCAGACATGACTTAGGAACTGAACTGAACCGAACTGACCAACCATGCGTGGGGCCTCCAGCAGTTGAAACCCACCTCACACATGTTTAACACTAAGAGGGCTGCCCCCGCCATGGGCAGGACACTACAGAGGCACTTCTGGTGGGAGGCGGCCACCGGAGCAGAGGATTCCTAAAGACCTTCCAGTCTCCATATTCTGGGATTCCAAGGGCTCAGCTTTTCCTTTCAGCTCAGTACAGTTGGCCCCAGGTACCACCTGGAGCGGCTATCAGTCGGACTGCTCCATTTCTTGTTTGAATTCATCAGAAAACTAGCACATTGACACAGGGGCCCAGGGGACAAAGTGGGCTTGTTTTGCCCCACCTTGGTCACACATGGAGTGTGGACAGGTAGGCTAAAGACACCGAGGATTTCAGTTACTGCAGCAACAATAAAGTTGCATCAGGGAGAAAGCAAAAATGTGCCTGCTTGGCTCTCAAGACTCACAACATTTATGAACCTTCTGTGACTTGGCAGAGATAGCAAGCTGGTGGCAAACACACAAATGTGGAAATATTAATAGACGTGTGGCTTCGTGACTTGGTTTTCTCTACAAGGTCGCTGTGCTTTTATAGGCAAAGACTTGCTCTTACCGCTCTCCTGTTAAACAAGGCCTTGACAGGCTTGGAAAGAAAGACAAGGAAGGAGAATACTTGGTTTTGTTGTGTTCTTGCCTGGGGTGATCCCTGGGTATTCGTTAATATGATCTTATTTAAGCCTCATCATAACCCCCAAAACAAGCATTCTCATCATCCCAATTTTACAGATGAAGAGACAAAGGCCCAGAGAAGTCTCCTGACTTGCCCAGAGGTTGAATGATTAGGGAGCGGCAACACTAGCCATGCATGCACGCATGTGTGCACGCTCAGTCATGTCCGAGTCTTTTACGACCCCATGGACTGTAGCCCTCCAGGCTCCTCTGTCCATGGGATTTCCCAGGCAAGAACTCTGGAGTGAGTTGCCATGTCCTCCTCTAGAGGATCTTTTCTTCCCATTCCAGGGATCAAACCTGCATCCCCTTCATTCTCAGGTGGATTATTTACCATAGAGCCACAGGGCAACACTGGGAGCTGAATGCAAATTTGTCTTCCCCACAGCTCTAGAGGCACCAGCTTGACAACACAATCCTGTTTAGATCTGAGGCCCTTGGTAACCCGTGTCCTGGGGATTTAATCATACTTCTTTTGGCTCTGCCCCTCAAGGAGAAGCCTGAGCAGCAAAGCTTAAGGGACAGCCCAGTGCTTCCTGTTTGCAAGAAAATAATACAAACATATCATAATACTTTCTCTGTCAGATTTCTCCCTATGTGACCACATCTTTTATTGTGCTGGTTGAACTCTTTTTTTTTTTAATACAAAGAGGTGCCAAGAAGCAAATCAAAAATAAGTTAAAATCTCCTTGGTCAAATCAGCTTTTTTTGACATTAAAAAAATCATTAAATATACTTATTTCATCATTTTATAATATACCATGTATCAAATCATTATGTTATACACCTAAAATGAATGCAGTGTTATATCAATTATATCTCAATAAAATTAGAAACAAAATCTAAATTTAGAAAATGCAAGCAATAGGAAATTTTAAAAATTAAATGCTCTTCCCCCCCAAAAAAAAAAATAAATAAATAAATGCTCTTCCCCTGTATTCCTCTCCCAAAGGCAATCTTTCCAACATTTTCTTGGGATTCCTTCCAGTAAAAAAGAACATATGTAATCTGATATGTATGACTCAATTTTGTTTTTACACAAATGGAGTTGCCTGATACTCCCGCAGCTTATTCTTTTTTTAAAATTGTTTTTGACCCAGTAACCCATCTGAGAGAATCTTTCCATTTCAGCACAGAGTCATCCACCTTTCTTTTCCTGAACATGTAGGGTTCATATTCTCTGCTCATTGGCAAATCTGATTTGGGATCTTTTTCTTATCAGACTCTATAAATTAGTCAGTTCTTGGTCAACTTTATATGTTCCAAATATGTTTCCCTAGTTTTTTACTGTTTAATTTCAAATGCATGGAGGTCTTTCTTGTTTCTAGAGGTAGTTCGAACGATTGCCTCACAGGGACTGTGGGCACGGCGGAGGGGAGCTGTATTGCTTTTCTATTGCTACTGCAACAAATCTCCACAGATTTAGTAGCTTAAAACAAATAAAATGTAGCGACTTACAGTTCAGGAGTCTGGTGGTCTAAACAGGGTCACAGGGGCTGTGTTCCTCCTTGAGGCTGGGGTAGAGGTGCAGGGCGTGGGGAGAATCCACTCCTTCATCTTTTCCAGCTTCCAGAGGTCACCTTGCTTATGGTCCTTTCCTCCACCTTCGAACCCAGCAATGTAACATCTTTTTTCCTCTCAGGCTTCTGCTCCCATCCTTTCATCTTTTCTCTCTCTCTGAGCTGCTTATTGCCTCTTTATAAGGATCCTTGTCATTGCATTGGGTCATCCAGATAATCCAGGGTAATCTCCCCATCTCAAAACCATTCATTTAATCACATATTCACAAATTTCAGGCATTAGACAGAGAATCTTTGCGATGAGGACAGGAGGAATTATCCAGAGAAAGGGAAGAGGGAGTAAGAAGCAATAGTATTGCTCCAAAGCAAAAGCATAGCTCTCCCTCCATCTCCAGAACTCGGGAACTTGTGTGTGACCTAAGCCTCATCACAGACCTCTTCTTGCAACCCTACCTAAATGGAGACATCCTTACTCTTCAAGGCCTGTTGCATCACCATGTCTGTTTCCTATTTGCCTCCCTGCCATAGGGCACAGGAACAGGTTATGGAAATCAGACACCTGTGCCGAGAAATTAACTCCCCCAGCTGAGCCTTCCCCCGCTCACCAGGTTATAAGCTCCTGGAAGCCAGGGGCCAAAGTCTAGGCTTTTGTTCAGGGACTTCCCTGGTGGTCCAGTGGCTAAAACTCCATTCTCCCAGTACAGGGGGCCCGGGGTTCCATCCCTGGTCAGGGAAGTAGATCCCACACGCCGCAACTAAGAGTCCACATGCTGCAACTAGACCAACTAAAGATCCCCTGTGCTGCAACTGAGACCTGGTACAGCCAACTAAGTAAATATTTTTTTAAAAATATTCGTTTTTAGGCTGTTGTTGCAGCCAGGCACCTTGAATGCAATCGGAAAGAAAAGGAAGGAAAAAAGGAAGTGGTATGGGGGACGCTGGGGGTGAGGGTGGGGTCAGCTGCTTCTCCCAGGCCCAGCAGCTCTCCCTGCTAAGTCCTGGGCAAACGCACTCTCTCCCTCCTCACTAGGGTTCCCCCTCCCCTGGGGCCCAGCTTGGCTCCACTAGCCCCTTGGGTGACTGGGTCTTCTTAGAGGACAGGGCCTGGAGCCACCTGCGAGCAAAGACTTTGCACAAAGATCGTGCCCTATTTTCTACTTAGGCGAACAATGGAAACATGAGAGCAATAAAAACATTTACCACACAGTTGAAGCTCTTTGGGGATTCTGCTGGGAGCAGGATGAGGGGAGCAATGAACAATTTCTGAGGTGGGGAGGAAGTTCTGCTATTGTTCTTGTTCAGGTACTTCATCTCAGAGGCAGGGGAGTTGACAGGATGACTTCTCAACATTTCTTCCAGCCTGACACGGTCATGACCTCCACATCCCCACCCCTGCAAAGCTGCCTCAGGCCTCTTACTCTGAAACCTTCAGCCTTGAGATTCCTTAGGCAGATGGCCAAGGAATTTTTTCCCTCGTGATTGTAAAAATAGCACATATCTCTTAAAATGACAAACTCAGAAAAACACAAATAAGCAGGAAAATATGATAGCCATAATCCAGATATTCAGCAGGAACCATGGTTTCCATTTAAGCCTATTTCCTTTTGTGGATTTGTAAGTCCTGTGAAAGGCTTCTTTCTGGGGTCTTCTGGCAGTTCAGTTCAGTTCAGCCACTCAGTTGTGTCCAAATCTTTGTGACCCCATTGATGGCAGCACACCAGGCCTCCCTGTCCATCACCAACTCCCAGAGTTTACTCAAACTCATGTCCATTGAGTCAGTGATGCCGTCCAACCATCTCATCCTCTGTCATCCCCTTCTCTCACCTTCAATCTTTCCCAGCATCAGGGTCTTTTCCAATGAGTCAGCTCTTTGCATTAGGTGGCCAAAGTATTGGAGTTTCAGCTTCAGCATCAGTCCTTCCAATGAATATTCAGGACTGATTTCCTTTAGGATGAACTGGTTGGATCTCCTTGTAGTTGAAGGGATTCTCAAGAGTCCTCTCCAACACCACAGTTCAAAAGCGTCAATTCTTCGGTGCTCAGTTTTCTTTATGGTCCACCTCTCACATCCATACATGACCACTGGAAAAACCACAGCTTTGACTAGATGGACCTTTGTTGGCAAAGTAATGTCTCTGTTTCTTAGTATGCTGTCTAGGTTGGTCATAACTTCTCTTCCAAGGAGCAAGCGTCTTTTAATTTCATGGCTGCAATCACCATCTGCAGTGATTTTGGAGCCCCCCAAAATAAAGTCTATCTCTGTTTGAAGTGATGGGACCAGATGCCATGATCTTAGTTTTCTGAATGTTGAGTTTTAAGTGAACTTTTTCACTCTCTTCTTTCACTTTCATCAAGAGGCTCTTTAGTTCTTCTTCGTTTTCTTCTGTAAGGGAGATGTCATCTGCATATCTGAGGTTATTGATATTTCTCCTGGCAATCTTGATTCCAGCTTGTGCTTCCTCCAGCCCAGCATTTCTCATGATGTACTCTGCATATAAGTTAGATAAGCCGGGTGACAATATACAGCCTTGATGTACTCCTTTCCTGATTTGGAAACAGTCTGTTGTTCCATGTCCAGTTCTAACTGTTGCTTCTTGACCTGCATACAGATTTCTCAAGAGGCAGCTCAGGTGGTCTGGTATTCCCATCTCTTTAAGAATTTTCCAATTTGTTGTGATCCACACAGTCAAAGGCTTTGGCATAGTCAATAAAAGCCCAGTAGATGTTTTTCTGGAACTCTCTTAGTTTTTCTATGATCCAACGGATGTTGGCAATTTGATCTCTGGTTCCTCTGCCTTTTCTAAATCCAGCTTGAACATCTGGAAGTTCATGGTTCCCGTATTGTTCAAGCCTTGCTTGGAAAATTTTGAGCATCACTTTACAAGTGCGTAAGATGAGCACAATTGGGCGGTAGTTTGAGCATTCTTTGGCATTGCCTTTCTTAGAGATTGGAATGAAAACTGACCTTTTTCAGTCCTGTGGCCACTGTAGAATTTTCCAAATTTGCTGGCATATCAAGCGCAGCATCATCTTTTAGAATTTGAAATAGCTCAACTGGAATTCCATCACCTCCACTAGCTTTGTTCATAGTGATGCTTTCTGAGGCCCACTTGACTTTGCATTCCAGGATGTCTGGCTCTAGGTGAGTGATCATACCATTGTGATTATCCAGAAGACCTGTGAGGAGATACCCAATGTGTTTTCTGGGAAGAGGGTGTCAATAGATCAACTGGCTACTTCTGTGTGTCCCCAGTGACACGCGCTGCTTTTGTCCCATCCCCCACCACTGGGGATGGGCTTAGACGCCTTCCTCTGAGGTGCCCCTGGGCCCTTAGGGAGGATTTCAACTCCATACCGAATGAGAAAAGATCTGGGGTTCTACTTGGCGGGGATGGGAGGGAAGGTGGAGTAGGCTATTGCATGAACCTCCCCAAAGTCTCCTACTTGGAGAGGAGATCTCTTGCCCCCTTTCCTCTCTTCCTGTTGCCCCTCTGACTCTTCACCTCTTTCTGCTCAAAAATCCAGCTTATCCCCTTCTGGGAATGACCTCTCTCCCTCAAATGAGGAATTCTTAAAACTACTCCTATGCCTCCCACATTCCCAGCCTCTGGCTTCAGATGACCAAGTCTTTTCCCAAGCTGCCAGCTGTCCCTGCTCCAGAGAGGAAAAGCTGGTTTTCCTGGGAGGTACTGTGCAGGGGGGCAAAGGGGAGCCCTGTGTTCTGGAGTGCAAGTGTGGGAGGCAGGGAATGCGGGTGGTCTTCCATATAGCTGCTTCACCCAACAGTGCATCTAAGAAAGAACCTACCTCCCGACACCAAGACTAATTTCTTCCAGGAAAAAACCCCACAACCATACAAATAATATCTGACCCACATAAGAAATTAATATTCTTCCCATTACTGTACTTGTAACTCTATTTCCTGTGAGCAAACCTCCTGACCTTATTAGCCCAAGAGAACATTTACCTTCTCTCTGTCAAGGTTAGATGACAAGATATCCTTCATTAACTTGACAAAAAAGCATATGGCTTTAATTGCTTGGAAGAGAAATAGGAGTGGGTGTGGGGCAATGGCGAGAGCCGGGTAAAAAGTCTCTTTTCACTCTATCACACATATTTTTAACAGACTTGAAATCATACAGTTTTGTAGCCTGCTTTTTTTTTTTTTTTTTTGCAATATGGTAAGCATTCTCCCACATTTTAAAACCCTCTGTAAACACCTTATCTTATATAAGCCCCGTTTTAAACAATGGTATAACATCCCACTGTGGAGCACAGCAGAATCTGGAATTTTTAGGGGAAGAAAGTCAATGTTTCAGGATTATTCTTGCTAAAGTAAATCCTTATGAGGCCTAATAACTAGCTTAGAAACGGCTGGAGACTTTCCAAAGAAATTGCTAATAGGGAACAGCCTTTTTAGATTGGGAATGAGGCTCTATGTTATCAAATGGTGTGCAGAAGGTGTTGATGTCAGCCCTCCTGTAACCACATAAGCTGGGTCAAGAAACGTATCATAGGAGGAGCCAAGGTAGAAATGTTAACCCGATACAAAAGACACATTACCTGCCTGATTGACAGCAGCCACCAAACTGTACCCAGGAAGCAGAACTGGAGACACAGGCAGACAGTTGTGTTACTGGACAGGCCTGGAGCCAGCAAATTTCTTACTTTGAACTCTGACCACCTCTGAGACTGTGTAGCCCTTGGTTCTCAACCCTGACCGCATTAAGGGAAAAAAACAAAGAAAATCCCCAGGACTTATCACATTCTGATCAAAGAAAAAAAATTGATCTTTTTGCTCTGGAGAATCCTAGAGAAAGACAATGCTCTCTGTTCATTTTTTTTTTTTTCAGTTTCATTACCCAAGAAAGCATTTCTGGAGGCAGGAGACATGGGTGGGTTCTAAGACCTCTAATGGGCCCTCCCTTCCACCCCAGGGAAAATTAGGAATCTATGTTCCTTAGGCAGAGCTTGGCAGAAAACACTGGGATATCAATAATTTTACAGAGCATTTTATGCCCAGGCAGGTTTTTTGTTTGTTTGTTTTTAATCTTGCAAAACCTATTTTCAGGTCTCACCATCAGTGAGACTTGGTTAATGAGACAGGAATCTTGAAGTGGCAAGAACTTTGCTTCTGGTTGCTTCAGGTCTTCCTGGAGGTCCCCACCAGACTTTCATCCAGATACTTACAGAGGACCTTCTAGGGAAGCAGTAGGGAACTCACTGTCCCGTTAGGATCCCCTATGCTCTTCCCAGAAGGCCAGCCTAAACAGAGTTGGCTTGGGACGCAGCAGCAAGCTGCAGAAGAACCCCAACTCCACATTCAGTTCAGTCGCTCAGTCGTGTCCGACTCTTTGCGACCCCATGGACTGCAGCACGCCAGGCCTCCCTGTCCATCGCCAACTCCCAGAGTTTACTCAAACTCATGTCCATTGAGTCGGTGATGCCATCCAACCATCTCATCCTCTGTCATCCCCTTCTCCTCCTGCCTTCAATCTTTCCCAGCATCAGGGTCTTTTCAAATGAGTCAGTTCTTTGCATCAGGTGGCCAAAGTATTAGAGTTTCAGCTTCAGCATCAGTGCTTCCAATGGTTACATCACAGCTTCCTGCGGCCTGCCCTGAAATAGTCCACCTGCTCCTGACCCTCACCACCACCCCTTCTCCAACATCCAGAATCAGCCAGTAAAAGCTATCAACACACCTCCCAAGTTTGTTCCGATCCCCTCTCTTCCTCTCTGGCACCAACTCCCAGAGCAGGAGCAACCTCCTCACTGGTCTTGCTGTTGCTGTTCACTCAGTCGTGTCCAACTCTTCCTGACCCCGTGAACGGCAGCACGCCAGGCTTCCCTGTCCTTCACCATCTCCCAGAGCTTGCTCAGATTCCTGTCCATTGATTTGGTGATGCCATCCAACCATCTTATTCTTTGTCGCCCCCTTCTCCTTCTGACTTCAGTCTTGCCCTGCATCAGGGTCTTTTACAATGAGTTGGCTCTTTGCATCAGATGGCCAAAGTATTGGAGCTTCAGATTCAGCATCAGTCTTTCCAATGAATATTCAGGGTTGATTTCCTTTAGGATTGACTGGTTTGATCTCCTTGCTGTCCAAGGGACTCTCAAGAGTCTTCTCCAACACCACAGTTCAAAAGCATCAATTCTTCAGCACTCAGCTTTCTTTATGGTCCAACTCTCACATCCATACATGATTATTTGAATAACCATAGCTTTGACTATATGGACCTTTGTCAGCAAAGTAGTGTTTCAGCTTTTTAATACATTATCTAGGTTTGTCATGGCTTCTCTTCCAAGGAGCAAGTGTCTTATTTCATGGCTGCAGTTACCATTCACAGTGATTCTGGAGCCTGAGAATCTAAAGTCTGTCACTGTTTTCATTGTTTCCCCATCTATTTGCCATGAAGTGATGGGATGGGATGCCATGATCTTCATTTTTTGAATGCTGAGTTTTAAGCCAGCTTTCTCTCTCTCCTCTTTCACCTTCATCAAGAGGCTCTTTAGTTCCTTGTTGCCTTTTGCCATAAGGGCAGTATCACCTGCATATCTGACGTTATTGATATTTCTCCTAGCAATCTTGATTTCAGGTTGTGCTTCATCCAGCCCAGCACTTCTCATGATGTACACTGTATATAAGTTAAATAAACAGGGTGACAATAAACAATCTTGATGAACTCTTTTCCTAATTTGGAACCAGTCCATTGTTCCACATCCATTTTTAACTGTTCCTTCTTGACCTGCATACAGATTTTGCAGGAGGCAGGTAAGGTGGTCTGGTATTCCCATCACATAAGAGAATTTTCCACAGTTTTTTGTGATCTACACAGTCAAAGACCTTAGTATAGTCATTGAAGTAGAAGTAGATATTTTTCTGGAATTCTCTTGCTTTTTCTATGATTGCTGGTCTACCAGACTGCAATCTTTCTGCATCAGACTGTTTCAAGGCCACAGACAGCATAGTCTTTCTATGCTGAGAACTTCTGATTTGAAGATGGCATCCAATTAGCAATCCCCTTTTCTAACTGGAAATAATCTAAAAGTGAAAAGGAACTAAGAAAGGAAAAACTCCATTTTGAGTGCAAGTAGGAGATGCTTAAAACACAAAATAGGTAGAAGAGCTGCCCCCAAATCAGAGACACTCAGGTAATTCCCTGGTGATCCAGTGGTTAGGTCTCCATGCTTTCACCAGGTTCAATTCCTGGTCAGGGAACTAGGATCTTGCAAGATGCATGGCACAGCAGAAAATAAAAAAGCAGAGGAAGTGGAGTGAGGACAGTTTGCTGCAGTCT
Organism: Cervus elaphus; assembly: GCF_910594005.1. NCBI lineage: Eukaryota > Metazoa > Chordata > Mammalia > Artiodactyla > Cervidae > Cervus > Cervus elaphus. The sequence goes on from NC_057826.1 coordinate 84,204,127, forward strand.
CGGGGAGAACCTGCAAAACACTCATCAGAGGGTAGAGGGCACACCCAGAGGTGCGCTACAGAAAGCCCTTGGTGGCAAAGCAAGAAGCAGGTGCACATGCTGGTGGCTTGCGTTCTGCTGGACCAGGACTAAATGAGGCATCATGCAGACAAGCCGTATTTGTAGGAAGTGGTCTGTCTCTGTGGCAACAGGGGAGGAGAGGCTTTACACTGGGAAAAGCATCACCACTGGCTGGAGACAATTCAGGCTACGGGTGCTTATATTAACCCTGGGTCATAAGGAAAATTCAGACCACCTAGAAGGCAGCCTTGGCTAATCTCAGACAGAAGGTCCATGGGAAAGGGAAAAAGAAATCACCTGCTCTAATGATGAATCATCTAAACAAAGATTTGACAAGAAAAAAGGAGGGAGAAAAAAGATAAAACCACAGCAAGGCAAAGGCACATCAAAAAAAATATTGCCACAGAGCACATGAAAATCCTAACCAGAAAATTAAGAAAACATAGTGACGAGACCTCAGGAAAGAGATGGAAACAATAGGTGGAAATGAATCCTGAGCTGACAGAGCTCGGGGAAGAAGTGGAGGAAAAAAAGAGAACCGTTTAATCTTCATTCTTAAAAAGAAGTCTAATATCTGAAGGAGAAAAAAATACTGTTAGAAAAACAGGAAGAGATTTCTGGTTCAAGATGGTGGAGTAGAAGGATGTGTGCTCATCTCTTCCTGTGAGAGTGCCAAAATCACAACTAGCTGTTGAACAACCATCGACAGGAAGAACCTACCAAGAAAGACACCCCACATCCAAAGACAAAGAAGAAGCCACAGCAAAAGTCATTAAGAGAAAGCAAGAGAAAAAAGGGAAGTCAGAAAATTAAAAGAAAACAGAGGATTAGAGGGAAAATGATAGAAACAAAAGACAAAGAAGATCTGTTGCATGTGCATTCAATACCTCTGAAAGGACGCAGAAGAAACTGGTAATAGGATTTGCTTCTAGGGAGGAAAATTAAGTCGTGGGGTTCGGTGGATGGGTGGATGAGAGGAGGGCAAGGATGGAAGGGAGAATTCTCAGTCTTTTAACATTTTGACCTGTATGAACGTATTAGCTCCTCAAAAAAATTCTCACTAAGGAATCCTTATAACCCCCCAAACACACACACACACACACACACACTCTCAAATCTAATTATGTAACTCTGTTCACTTAAAACCCTACAATCATTCTCATCAGTGTTAGGATAAAGAGCATACATTTCACAATGGCTTATTAGTAGGGCAACCATAGAATCTACTGCCAACAAGGCATTTAAAAAAAAAAAACATTATTTATTTGGCTGGCTGGGTCTTAGTTGCACCATGAGGGATCTAGCTCCCTGATCAGGGATGGAATCCAGGCTCCCTGCACTGGGACATGGAGTCTTAACCACTGAATCACCAGGGAAGTCCCAATAGCTCACTTTTGAGGTTGAAAGATGAGACAGATGTAACCCGAGACTAAGGTCACTTATAAGGCAGGTCACGATGTGGTCCTTACTGGCCTCTCCAGCCCCAGCTCCCATCCTCCAGCCCCTGGGCTCTCACCCTGGCCATGCTCCAGACCTTCCCACACGTGTGGCTCTCCCTATGGTAGTGTCTTCTCTTCCAATCCCCCACACTGTCTCAGGGATGAAGGGCAATCAAAATGAGGAACCTGCTGCCTCCAGGCTATCCGCCTCTGCCCAGGAATCAGGAATTAGGCTCTAGCATACAGCTGCCTGCCTGTGTTCAAGATGAAATGTCTTCAGATCTCCACCCAGGGACAGATTGATAGCAAGCTCAGGGAATGTGTCTTTTCCATCCAGACTTTTAAAAAATTAGGGACTTCCCTGGTGGTCCAGCTATTGAGAATCCGTGCTCCCAATGCAGGGGGCACAGGTTCGATCCCTGGTTGGGGAACTAGATCCCATATACTACAATGAAAGCTCCCTCCAACACACAGCAACTAAGACTTGGCACAGCTAAATAAATTTTTTTTTTTTATTAATTTATTGGGCTGTGCCGGGTCTTAGTTGTGGCATAAGGAATCTTTAGTTGTGGCATGTGACCTCTTAGTTGCCTGGGAGTTCCCCTGACCAGGGATTGAATCCACACCTATTTGCGCTGGGAGAACGGAGTCTTAACCACTGGACCACGTGGGAAGTCCCTCTGCATCTGGTTTTACACATTTACCTTGGCTCCTCCTCGGCTCCGCTTCCTGTGCAGAGCCAAATCTGCAAGAAGACCCTTCTGTACCGTTTCAGCCACGCCTGGCCTCGGGACCTTCTGTGCACAGCTGTGACAAGCTGGAACCACACTCCCAATCTCCCAGCACGAGCACTCACTAGTAGCAATTGCTCTGGAAACTGTGTAATTCCCAGTGTGTAATTTCCATTAGCAACTTCATTTTAAAATCCCATCAAGCTACCAGGTGCTACCCCAGCACTCCAATAGGCAAACACCCTAAGAACTCCCCCATTAAAAGAAAAGAAAACGTTTTTCTCCTTCAGCTCAAAATTTCCAAAATTGCTATATCCCTACACATGGCTTCGGAGGAGAATTGAAGAGGGAGTAGATTGGGGTCCTAGGGCACCTGGGCAAGAGGAGCACTGCTCTCTTCTTTTCCTGTGACTGGCCTCTGAAAGCCCACCCACTCTAAGAAGTTGAAGGGAAGACCCCCCAACTGGCCTCAGTGTTTTGCCGGAAAGTTACGTCTCAGGTTCAAAGGATTTGTTAACAAAATAAGCCACTCTTACATACAAATAAATAATACAGGTATTTATTAGAGAATTATCTAGCTTCCTTTCAACATACTAATATTAAAAGAAAAGAGAAATAGAAAGAGCAGAGAATACATCACCAAATTGGGTCTTGACCAACATCCAGACTCAAACAGCACTGGGAAGTCCAGTGTCACAGAACATCTGAAGTTCCAATTGGGAAAGAGTCCCAGGCAGCATGCCCGTTCTGTGGGTGAGACTTCCAAGATTGTAGTTCATGGTTCCTGCTTCTAATCCCAGGACAGAGGCAAACTGATACCATCATCAATCTGTCACCAAAGTGCAAGCCTGGGTTCATGTTAGTGCTGTTTGTTTCGATGTGTAAAACTTGGAATGTGGTTAAGCCTGGGGCTTGGTTGGCCAAGGCCCCTCCAGGGTCTCAACAACCTCGAGATTCCTCCCCCATCTTAACTCTGGTGCTGCAAGGCTCGCACTCACTGCAGGCAGTCAGTCCCAGTCAGGGCAGTGTCCAGGCAGGTTAGAGGCAAGGTCAGAGGCCTGCTCTGCTTTGTCTCTGAAGCCTAAACAAGACTATTCCTTTAATTTCCCTAACACTCAGCTGGAGCTATGTGACCCCTGTGAGCCTCATCTCTTCCTCCATCAGTGTTTTCATGAGGATCAGAGGTGGCGTAACTGAAGTTGCAAGTCCTGCATGTAGCACATAATAGGCAGCCGTGATGGTTGTTCCCCTCCTTCTGCCTTCTGGTATTCCTCATCTAGAGAACTTGATCGTGTCTCAGGACTTTTCTGCAGCATTACCCAGTAAACTGGAATCACCAGCCCTGATGATTGGGACGCTGGTTTGCTGGGAGTGGAACGGTAGTGTTGACATTTGCAGAAAGCTTTCTTGCTAAACTTTAAACACTGCTGGTCTAATCCAGCTAGCCTTGCCTGCTAGTGATATTCCTATAGCTATGATGGACACGCTGAGTTCTATCAGACGCCCGGGGAGAGGGCAAGATAATTGGCTCCTTTTAGAGTTCCAGCAAAGTTAGATAGACACCAAGTCCATTTTACCAGGAAGGGAATTAACATATATTGAGTGTTACCTGTCTGGCACAAAGGAGGAATTCAATAAATATCGACAAGCTGAATAATGTGAAGGAATAAATTAATTAATTGCACAGGCCAGGATGAAGTATGCATTTTTACTTCATACTGTTTGTCTTGCTAGGTATGAATGGCAAACTTCAAATGCTGATGTCTTTATTTGGGCGCAGTGGTATGTCAGGCCCTTTGCTAGGTTCTGGGGACATAACTATATGCAAAACCAAGCCTCTCTGCTTTCTGAGACCTCTCAATGCAGAGAGGGTGACTGAGAAGAAATGGGAGTATTACCTGTATTAGTCAGTCTCCTGAGGCTGCCATGACAAAATACTATAGACTGGACAACTTAAACAGAGGCATTTATTACCCCACAGCTATGGAAGCTGGAAGTCCAAGGTCAGGGTTAAGCCATTTTGGTTTCTAGTGAGCACCCTCTTCCCGTCTTGCGGATGGCTGCCTTGTCACTATGTCCTCACATGGCCTTTCCTCAGCATGTGCAAGAGAGAGAGTTCTCTGATCTCTCATCATCAGTCCTTCTCAAACTCTTACAAAATTTTGAGAAGGGAATACTTCCACACTCATTCTATGAGGCCAAGATTACCTTGAAACCAAAGCCAGATAAGGATACCACAAGAAATGAAAACTATAGACCAATATCCTTGATGAATATAGGAACAGAAAGTTTCAACATAGTGTCAGCAAACTGAATTCAAGAACACTTAAGAAGGATTATACACCACAACCAAGTGAGATTTATGCCTGTATGCAAGGATGGCTCAACATAAGCAAATCAATAAATGTAACACATAGTAATGAAACAAAATATTTTATCATATGATCATCTCAACAGATGCAGAAAAACCATTTGACAAAATACAACATCCTTTCATGATAAAAACCCTTAGCAGATTGAGTACAGAGGAAATATAACTAAACATAATAAAGGTCATGTATAACAAATGCATAGCTAGCATTATATTCAGTGGAGAAAGGTTGAAAGTTTTCCTTCTAAGATCAGGAATAAGACAAGGATGTCCATTTTCACCATTCTTACTCAATATAGTATTGGAAGCCCTGCTAGAGTAATTAACTAAGACAAAGAAATAACAGGCATCTAAATTGGGGAAGAATAAGTAAAACTTATCCTTTTAGTAAGTATTACTTATACAGAAAGGCAGGTGATATGATCTTGTATACAGATAATCCCAAAGACTCTACCAAAACAACTGTTAAAACTAATCAATGATGTCAGTAAAGTTGCACAATACAACATCAATAAGCAGAAGTCAGTTTTATGTCCATTCACCAAGGATAAAATATATAAAAAGAAATAAAAATATCCCTTTCACAATAGCATCAAAACAATAAAATACTTAGGAAAAAATTTAACCAAGGAAGTGAAAGATCTGTACAACAAAAACTGTAAGACTACTGAAAAGAAATAAAAGACACAACAAATAGAAAAATATCTGTACTCATGGATCAGAAGAATTAATATTGCTAAAATGGCTATAGATTCAATGCAGTCTCCATCAAAATATCAATAGTATCCTCCACAGAAATAGAAAAAAAAAATCCTAACATTTATAGTGAACCACAAATGACCCCAAATAGCCAAAGTAATCCTGAGAAAAAAGAACAAAGCTGGAGGCATCACACATTTCCAGGCTTCCCTTGTGGCTCGGCTGGTAAAGAATCTGCCTGCAGTGTGGGAGACCTGGGCTCAATCCCTGGGTTGGGAAGATCCCCTGGAGAAGGGAACAGCTACCCACTCCAGTATTCTGGCCTGGAGAATTCCATGGACTGTATAATCCATGGGGTCGCAAAGAGTCAGACACGACTGAGCAACTTTCACTCACTCACACACTTCCTGATTTCAAACTGTACTACAAAGCTACAGTAATAAAAACAGCACACTAGTGGCACAAAAATAGACACATATGCCAAGAACAGAGCTCAAAATTAACCCCAGCTTACATGGTCAGCTAGTATTTGACAAGGGAGCCAAAAGCATTCAATGTGGATAAGACAGTTTCTTCAATAAATGGTATTGAGAAAAACTGGATAAACACATATAGAGCAATGAAATTGGACTGCTATCTTACACCACTCACAAAAGGTGAAGTGAAGTCACTCAGTCGTGTCTGACTCTTTGCAACCCCATGGACTGTAGCCTACAAGGCTCCTCTGTCCATGGAATTTTCTGGACAAGAGTGGGTTGCCATTTCCTTCTCCAGCGGATCTTCCTGACTCAGGGATTGAATCCGGGTCTCCTGCATTGCAGGCAGACGCTTTATCTTCTGAGCCACCAGGGAAGCCCCTCCACTCACAAAAAACAAACCCAAAATGGATTAAAGACCTAAATGTAAGACATAACACTATAAAACTCTTAGAGGAAAACACAGACAGAGCACTCTGACATAAATAGCAGCAACACTTTTACTCTCCTAGAGTAATGGAAATAACAACAAAAATAAACAATTGGGACCTAATTAAACTGAAAAGCTTTTGCACATCAAAGGAAATCTAGAACAAAACAAAAAGACAACCCACAGAATGGGAGAAAATATTTGCAAATGATTTGACCAACAAGGGATTAATCTCCAAAATTTACAAACAGTTCATGCAGCTCAATATCAAAAAAACAAACAACCTAATCAAAAATGGGGAGAAGATATAAATACACATATGTCCAAAGAAATATACAGATGGCCAAGAAGCACATGAAAAAATGCTCAACATCACTAATTATTAGAGAAATGGAAACCAAAACTACAAAGGGATATCACCTCACACCCGTCAGAATGTCCATCATCAAATAGTCTACAAACAGTAAATGCTGGCGAGGGTGTGGAGAAAAGGGAACTTTCCTACAGTTGGTGGAATGCAAATTGGTACAGCCACTGTGGAAAACAGTATGGAGGCTCCTTAATAAACTAAAAGTAGAACTACCATAGGATGCAACAACCCCACTCCTGGGCATATAGCCAGAGAAAACCATGATTCAAAGGATATAGGCACTCCAAAGTTCATCGCAGCACTGTTCACAATATCCAAGACATGGAGACAACCTAAATGTCCTTTAACAAATGAATGGATAAAGAAGATGTGGTACATGTATAAAACGGACTATTAGTCAGCCATTACAAAGATGGACCTGGAAATTATCATACTAAGTGAAGTAGGTTAGACAGAGAAAGACATATATCATATTATATGGAGAATATGGGGAATCAAAAAATTGAGAGAGTCAATTCTTAGGTAGGTTGATAAGAAATCCAGGGTCCCCTAGAAGGAGAAACAGGTCTGGGGCTTTCAAGGAGGAGATAAGGGTCTGGAATTTTCAAGGAGAAAAAGTTATATTCCTTAGTCTCAGTCACATAAAACGTTTTTTTCTTTAAGCCCAGAGTGATGTTTACACAACAAAACATCTCCGCTTAAACTCTGTACTAAAGTGAAGTGAAGTCGCTCAGTCTTGTCCGACTCTTTGCGACCCCCATGGACTGCAGCATCCCAGGCTCCTCAGTCCATGGGATTCTCCAGGCAAGAATACTGGAGTGGGTTGCCATTTCCTTCTCCAGGGGATCTTCCTGACTCAGGGATTGAACCCCGGTCTCCCACATTGCAGGCGGACCCTTTACCCTCTAAGCCACCAGGGAAGCCCTAGGATCTGTACTAAGGATTATATAAAAACAAGGTATCCTGCTTGAGGACATGTTTCTCCTTCTTGAGAACCTTCTGACTAATCCTATTATCTTGAAATGTATATTATGGGAGTGGGTCTGGTAAGATCTTTCTACTGTTAGTTCTAATCCTGTCATCTTAAAATGTAAATTGTGTGAGAGGGTCTGGTTCAGTTCAGTTCAGTGGCTCAGTCCTGTCTCTTTGCAACCCCATGGACTGCAGCACACCAGGCCTTGTCCATCACCAACTCCCGGAGTTTACCCAAACTCATGTCCATTGAGTCTGTGATGCCATCCAACCATCTCATCCTCTGTCATCCCCTTCTCCTCCTGCCTTCAATCTTTCCTAGCATCAGGGGTCTTTTCCAGTGAGTCAGCTCTTCTCGTCAGGTGGCCAAAGTATTGGAGTTTCAGCTTCAGCATCAGTCCTTCCAATGAATAGTCAGGACTGATTTCCTTTAGGATGGACTGGTTGGATCTCCTTGCAGTCCAAGGGACTCTCAAGAGTCTTCTCCAACACCACAGATCAAAAGCATCAATTCTTTGGCGCTCAGCTTTCTTTATAGTCCAACTTTAATATCCATGCATGACTACTGGAAACAACATAGCTTTGACTAGATGGACTTTTGTTGGCAAAGTAATGTCTCTGCTTTTTAAAATGCTGTCTAGGATGGTCATAACTTCTCTTCCAAGGAGCAAGTGTCTTTTAATTTCATGGCTGCAGTCACCATCTGCAGTGATTTTGGAGCCCCCAAAAATAAAGTCTGCCACAGTTTCCACTGTTTCCCCATCTATTTGCCATGAAGTGATGGGACCAGATGCCATGATCTTAGTTTTCTGAATGTTGAATTTTAAGCCAACTTTTTCACTCTCTTCTTTCACTTTAATCAAGAGGCTCTTTAGTTCTTCTTCGCTTTCTTCCATAAGGGTGGTGTCATCTGCATATCTGAGGTTATTGATATTTCTCCTGGCAATCTTGATTCCAGCTTGTGCTTCATCCAGCCCAGCGTTTCTCATGATGTACTCTGCATATAAGTTAAATAAGCAGGGTGACAATATACAGCCTTGACATACTCCTTTTCCTATTTGGAACGAGTTTGTTGTTCCAAATAGGGTCTGGTAAGATCTTTCTATTGTTGGTTCTAATCTTGTTAACTTAAGATGCATATTGTGGGAGTGGGTCTGGTAAAAGTGTATAAGGCCCTGATAAGACTAGTGAGGGGGGTGCACTCTCCGCCCCCTTCTGATGTCTATGTCAGAAGCCTTCTCTGTCCCTTTTCACTGTAATAAAACTTCTGCCACATAAGAGCCCTGAGTGGCCAAGCCTGGTCCCTGATCCTGAAGCTAAATTTTCTTCTTCAGAGATCAGGAATCCGACCCCGTTCACTGTAGGCTATCAAAATGTTACAAGTGAACCTAATTCATAAAACAGACTCAGAGACTTAGAAAGCAAACCTGTGGTTACCAAAGGTTAACCAAAGGGGAAAGATGAATTGGGGGACCAGAACTGACATACAGACACCACAGTATGTAAAATAGATAACCCAAACAAACACCAGAACAACAACCTTCCCTACAGCACAGGGGACTCTGCTCAGTATTCTGTAAAAACCTGCATGGGAAAAGAATTTGAAAAAGAATAGATACATGTATATGTATTACTGAATCACTCTCCATACACCTGAAACTAACATGGTATTATTCATCAACTATACTCTACCCAAGCACCCCTGAGGAAGGACAGCCCCCTTCCCAGGCTGATTTAAGGGGACTGATGGAATCAAAGGCAATCACGTGATTTAAGGGGGCTTTTTTTTTTTTAAGGTTGGTCAGGAGACTAAGAACACCTGCCACCACAGATTTTGCACGAATTCACAGTCGAGCATTCTGACAGTGTAGTGATGAGCCGGCCCACACTACCCAGCAGACCACAGCTGTTTTGGACCTCAAGACCCTAAAAATGGCAGATCAACTTTCCCTAGGAAAGAGGACAGACCAGTTGTGGAAAAGTCCTTTCTTTTCAAAAAGTCTGGGCAAAAAGTAGCTGCAGGCTGCAGAAAGCGCCCCATCTGCAACCAAGAGTCTGGAGAGAATAGCTGCAGTGACGAAGGGAACACCGTGGTTTGCCCAGAAAAGAAGCAAGCTCCCCACAATCCCATGATACAGAAGACCCGTGAGAGTGGTAAGCAGATGCGGCATACGGTGACCGGAGTGGCGAGGAGGAGAATGAGTCCAGGTGTCTGGGTGTGGTCTGTAAGTCCACTCGCTCCGCGAAACCCCTAGGGCCAGAGGATATGGGGGCCACTGCTGTCCACGAGCTGGACACAGAGAAGGACATGACACACACACCGTCTCTGAGCACAGCCAGGAGATCCAGGAGGAGCTGAGGGGCAAGGAAGACGATCTATCGGGTGGTTTGATCTAGTAATCATGAGATCTAATAAGATCTAATAATCAATCATTGTCAGAAATACATGAAGCCCAAGGATACGTCTATGGGCACTGCTTCCTCTGGAATGGTGCGGAAGGGCCCCATCCGAGTTCCCCAGCATCTCCATGTGCTGGGATTACCAGCTCGGCATTTGTAAGGACTACGAGGAGATTGGTTTTTGCGGCTTTGCAGACTGCTGCAAATTCCTCCGTGACTGCTCAGATCACAAGCATGGGTGGCAGATAGAACACGAACTTGATGAGTGCCCCTGTGGCGTCTAAGAGGACAAAAACTACAAAGTGGGAAGCGACCAGGAGGAAATACCATTCAAGTGTTTTCCTCTGTCGCCAGACCTTCCAAAACCCAGTTATCACCAAGTGCAGGCATTATTTCCGCGAGCGCTGCCCGCTGCAGCTTTTTCACACCACCCCTTGCTGCTATGTCTGTGACCAGCAGACCAATGGTGTCCAGGGAAAGAATTGATTACTAAACTGGAGAAACATTGAGCTGCAGAAGGGGGTGGTGCTTCTGATTTCCCAGAAGACCCCGATGAGAGTCCAATTCCTATTACTTAAAATTTCCCATTAGTCTCAAATCTCAAATGTTTTGTTATTTTGGAAATCTTAAAAAAAAGAAGACCCATTGACTTAATGGGGTACAGGAGAATTAAGAAGGCAGAATGACTTAATGGGTGTCTGGAGAGTTAAGAAGGCAGATGGATTTAATGGAGGTCAGGAAACCTAAGGGGTTTGATTGGTAAAATGGATGCCAGGAGATTTAAGAAGGATGATTGGTGTAGTGGGGGTCAGGATATTTAACGGAGCTGATTTAATCAATGGGACTCACATGTTTTAGGGGCTGGTTTAATACGTAGGTGTCACATGACCCAAGCATGTTGATCAAATCAGTGAGGGTTACCTGTTTATGGGGACTGATTTAACAATAGGAGCCGTGTGACCTAGCAGCTGATTGAATCAGCCCTAGGGGACAGCACCTATATAAAAACTGTTTATATGTGTCCACAAAGGCACTTTGTATATACAATACATATACACAGCTGTGTATGTATTGTGTCCAGAAAGGCGCTTTGGGTACACAATGCATATACACGACAGTGTACCAGAAGGGGTGCACATGGGGTACCCAAACCCACCCCCAGAGGCGACAGCACCCTCCCTAACCTCTCTTCATTATTTCTGGTAGTTCTAACTGTTTTTTGCTACTACAAACAAGGAAGCAATATTATTGCCGCCTAACACATCACCCCAAAATTTTGTGACTTAAAACTATAATAAATATTTAACATGGCTCACAGTTTTTGCCAGACAGGAATTTGGGAGCTGCTTGGCTGGATGGCTTTTGGCTTCGTGTTTTTCATTGGGTTGCAGTCAGAATGTTGGCTGGGGCTACAATCACTGGGGTTTGACTGTGTTGGAGGGTTCACTCCCTCCGGGGCTGGCAAGTGGGTGATGTCTGATGGTGCCGTGCCATGCTAAGGTACTTAGCATGTTGCGTCCGACTCTTTATGGCACTATGGACCGTAGCCTACCAGGCTCCTCTGTCCACAGGATTCTTCAGACAAGAATATTGGAGAGGGTTGCTGGCACTCTGATGGTGGAGAGCCCTAATTTCTAGCTCCCTAAGTGGCCCTCTCCACGAGGCTGATTGAGGGTCCTCACAGCGGCAGGTTTCCCCCAGAGTGAGTTATTCAGGAGAGAACAGAAATGCAGAAAAGCATTTTAAGGCCTAGCCTCATAAGTCACACACTGTCATCTCTGCCCCATTCTGTTCACTACAAGTCAGTCACCGAGTCCAGCCATTTTGAAGGGAGGAGTATCAAAGAGTTTGCAAACTTGTTTGAAAGCCATCAGTACTACCCTTTTCTATAATCTTCATGTACTTGTGTGAACACATCCTTATAATAGATTTTCTGAACTAGAATTGCTGGACCAAGTGACATATTCACTTTTAATTTTGATAATTCCTCTATGTGTCTAAAGCTGCCCAACAAATATTTGCTCTGTTATTCGTTTTAGCAATGAATCTCCTGAGTTTTATCTAGGCACAGCTTGAGAAGGTGTTTCCCAGGCTCCCTTGCTGCAGACAAGGGAGACGGGTAACTAACTTCTGGCCAATGGGATGTACTGTGTGAAATTTCTGAGTCATGCTTTCAAAAGTAGCTGTTGGTCTGTTTCCTCTTTCCCTGCTGAGAATGCTGTTTGGAGAGCAGATGTGGTGGTGGTGGGAACCAGCTTCCACCAGGTGATGAAGACAGTACCTTTGGGGATGGTGGGATGATATATAGAAAGAATCTGGGCTTCTGGATAACCTCAAGCAGCCAAGCTACCCTTCTTCTCAGGACATCCTACCAGCTTAGATTTTTGTATGAAAGAAAAATAAAATTTCTGCTTTAAGCCACTGTTGTTTACTGATGATTTGCCTTCTAAAGAGGCTTCGCCCACAGCATATGCATATCCATTCCCCCATCCCTGCCCACACACAATATTCTCAATCTTTAAAAATTTAGCACTCTGATGGACTCCCCCTTCACTTACAACTTCATCATCCCCCTCCTTTGCTGCTGAACCAAATGCTGGGAATAAGAGGAGGGAGGCTGACCAGAAAGCCTACCACAGTGGGGTTAATAGAAAACACAAAGAAAAAATGTTGCTGTTGAGCAGAGGAAACTATAAGCAAGGTGAAAAGACAACCCTCAGAATGGGAGAAGATAATAGCAAATGAACCAACTTACAAAGGATTAATTTCCAAAATATACAAGCAGCTCATGCAACTCAATACCAGAAAAACAAACAACACAATCAAAAAGTGGGGAAAAGACCTAAACAGACATTTCTCCAAAGAAGACTTACAGATGGCTAACAAACACATGAAAAGATGCTCAACATCGCTCATTATCAGAGAAATGCAAATCAAAACCACAATGAGATATCACCTCACACCAGTCAGAAAGGCCTCACCAAAAAGTCTACAAACAATAAATGCTGGAGAGGGTGTGGAGAAAAGGACATGCTCTTGCACTGTTGGTGGGAATGTAAATTGATACAGCCACTTTGGAAGATGGTATGGAGATTCCTTAAAAAACTAGGGATAAGACCACCATAAGACCCAGCAATCCCACTCCTAGGCATACACCCTGAGGAAACCAAAATTGAAAAAGACACATGTATCCCATTGTTCATTTCAGCACTATTTACAATAGCTAGAAAAAGGAAGCAACCTAGATGTCCATCGACAGATGAATGTATAAAGAAGTTGTGGTACATATACACAATGGAATATTACTCATTCATAAAAAGGAACAGCTTTGAGTCAGTTCTAATGAGGTGGATGAACCTAGAAACTATTATATAGATTAAAGTAAGTCAGAAAGAGAAAGATAAATATCGTATTCTAATGCATATGTACGAAATCTGTAAAAATGGCACTGAAGAATTTGTTTACAGGGCAGCAATGGAGAAACAGACAGAGAACAGACTTATGGACATGGGGAGAGGGGAGGAGAGGGTGAGATGTGTGGAAAGAGTACCATGGAAACTTACATTACCGTATGTAAAACGGACAGCCAATAGGAATTTGCCGTATGGCTCAGGAAACTGAAACAGGGGCTCTGTATCAATCTGGAGGGGTGGGATGGGGAGGGAGATGGGAGGGGGTTCAAAAGGGAGGGGATATATGTATACCTATGGCTGATTCATGTTGAGGTTTGACAGAAAACAACAAAATTCTGTAAAGCAATTATCCTTCAATTTAAAATAAAATTTAAAAAATGTCGCTGTCAAGAAAGGTCCTCTTACAACTCTAAAGTACGCGTGCATCACTGAAAGAGCCCCTGCAGAGATGCTGTGCCTGCCCTCAAAGGCGTGACAGCCGAGCTGGGGACAGGAAATGTCTGAAAAGAGACAACTAGCAGGGCCAAGTGGAAGGGTCTGGCTGTCCAGTTATCGGGGCTGACCCAGGGATCTGGAGGAGGGAGCAGTGACGGAGGACATTAGCCTCCCCGAGGCGTGGTTCACGAATTTCTCACTACTCTGGCCAGAAGTGGGGCGGAGGGAGCGGCTCACCTGGGAGAAAGCTACAGCAAATGGCGAACGGCACGGGGCTGGTGGTAGAGGGCCCACCTCGAGTTGCATCTCCACCACACTTCCCTCTGTGGACAGGTGATGGACTAAATGCCTCCTGAGAGCCGGACACCGTGGGCAGTGCTGAGAGACCCATGAGAAACTGCTGCGCCCGGAGCTTCCCTTTAGGGAGCCAAGATGGACAAGTCAAGGCTGGGCCGCCGTTTCCTCAGCTGCAGAGAGGGACATCTGCTGGGAAGACTGACTGTGTGTGGGATGGTGCCCACGGCCCCAAGTAGCAAAGGCGCAGTACAGGCAGCTGCGACGATTAAGAAAAGCCATGAGATATCATGATATCACTTATATGTGGGATCTAAAAAAAGGATACAAATGAACTTATTTACAAAACAGAAATAGATTCACAAACAGAAAACAAATTTATGCTTACCCAAGCGGAAAGCAGGAGGAGGGAATAAATTAGGAGTTTGGGATTAACATATACACACTATTATATATAAAATAGTTAACCAACAAGGACCTATTATATAGCATAGAGAACTATACTCAATGTTTTGTAATAACCTATAGGGAAAATAATATGTGTGTGAATGTATCTGTCTCACCTTGCGTACACCTGAAGATAACACAACAATGTAAAACAACTAGAACCCCCAAATTTCCTCTCTGTGCCCTTTTGTTCCCTCACTGGTGACTCCTTCAAACACTGGGTTAATGCCCATCCCTGCCTAGGGGAAAAAAACACAAAATCCTGTTTTTGTAAAAGAGCGTTCTCCTTGAGAAACAGCTGATGTAGTTTTACGCCCTGATTCTGTTTCATTAACGCTTTAGTGGGGGACATACTGCGTGTGATTAAACCAGAGGAATGAAAGTCTAATTGCAAAATTTTAGGCGTCAGTCAAGCTAACTGCGGACACCTGGCCCAATTGCAGGTGCTTCACTGATGCTGTTGAAACCGTAACTTTTAGGAACTGGCCCCAGCCTCTTCTCCTCTCCTCTCCTCCCCTCCCCTTCTCTCCTGTTCTCCTTCTCGCCTCTGTCTCCTGTCTTTTTCTTGCCTAAACAGCCATCCAAATCGCTGATGACTCAGTGTGATCGCGTTTCCACAGGCAGGTGCGCATCTTGTTTAGTCACATCACAAATAAATCACTTGGCCACCCAGAGTCAATGCAGCAGTCTGTTACTTTTCTCTGCTCTTCAGGAACAGGCTTCTCAAAAAGCACAAGACGGTTGGATGAAATGTGAGCGAGGAAAGGAGTAAGGTGGAGTGGGCAGAGCCTTTCTGAGCTGGCCATCCAACCTCCCATCTAATCAGAGAGTGAATCAGTTACGTCTGCAATTATGTCAACAGCTCAGCCTCGTGACTGCTGCCTGGAACCCATGATGGCGAGCTGTGGAAGAAATAGGTTGGGAGTGGAGGGGCTTGTGTTTACTGAAAACCTATCACGTGCTAGGCCCTGTGTTTACTGTGTTTACCTACTATGTGCCAGGCCCTATGCTTGCTTTTGCATCTATTCTCTTCCAAGGCAGAGATCTGGATCCTGACTGGGGGACACTGGCCAGTTTCACCTTTCAGGGTCTTGTTTCTGCAGACTAGAAACATCACACCATTCTCTAATGATTCTGTTTGGTATGAAGGAAGGGTCTTGGGGTTAGGGAGACCTAGCTCCACCACTGTGGCAGATGACCTAATACCTCTGAGTCTTAGTTCCTTCATCTCTATATAGGTATGAAGATTGGATCAGATGAAATAACACATTTAAGACATCTCATAAATAGGCAGCTACAAATGATGGTGTTTAATCTCTCCTTCATAACATGCAACTTCACCCTCTTGGAGATTTTTATGATTTTTACAGGTTAGGGTGGCAATGCTCCCAGAGCTCCGTGTGAGTGCATGTGTTTCTTTTACTTGATTTAAAAAAAAAAACAAAAAACACACAGTCTGAAGGGGAGAGAGCTGAGTCTTTTATAGAAATCTTGGTGCTTTAGAAACCCAGACAAACCTCAGTGAAATGCCATTGGGCATTCTGTCAGTGAACCAGGCCTCCCCATGGCCACACCCTGCACGGTGTCCCTCCACATTGGATCTGGGCTGGTCTGTGACTTGTTTTGAATAATAAGGTGGAAATGACACTGGGCCTAAGCCTCAGGAATTTCTGGAAGTTTCTGCCTTTGTGTTTTGGGGAGGCCTTGAGCCAACATGTAAGAAATTTGATCTCTGTGATGTAGAGATGTTAGCACAGGTTCACATGCTCCATGCACAGTGAGGCCAAACAAATGAAAACATTGGAGTTTGAGCAGAGAAATGTTTATTTCAGGGCCATGCTAGGAAATGGGCAGTTCATGCTGTGGGTGACTCACACCCAAAAAACCCCAAGTCCCCTGAAGGGGCTCCTTGGGGAGGTTCCAGCAAAGCATTTTTAAAAGGCCAGGTGAGGGAGGGGGAGTCACAAGGGGTGTGACCAGTTCACGCACAATTCTCTGATTGGCTGATGGTGAGGTAACAGGGCTGTGCCTCGGGGGTTAGCATTATCCGGCCTCAGGTTCCAGGGGGCCTGGGGCCATGTGCTCACAGTCATCAGTTAGTTAACACCTTCCATTTGGGGGGAGATTCATATCTGTAAAACAACTCAGGAAACCTGCATCAACTCAGGTGCTGTGATCTAGGTATTTCAGAGAGGAGCTACAGCAGAGGATACGGGGAAAGGCCTGTCTGCTTGCTTACAGAGACAATGTAGAGAGAGTTCATGGAAAAAGAGAGGCCCTGAGACCTATGGGAGGAGAGAGAGAGTCTCAACCTAGGTCAGCCCTCCAGCCACCCCTCCGCCAACTTAAAAAATATGCACAGCCTAAAAGTTGAGAGTTATGTTTTATTGGAGGAAGTTTTTAGGATGTCAAGCAGCAAGGCAGCATCTCAGTTAACCCTGAGAGAACTTCTCCGAGGAGGTGAGGGAGGAGCCAGGATATATAGGAGTTTGGCAACAAAGAGCAGGTAGTCAGATCGTCAAGAGATTATTGTTAATTAAAGAAAACCAGGTATCTCAAGGAATTTAATGCTTTTCTAAATATGGGAAGATGCTAGAGTCTGAGCTCACTGAAATCATTCCTTTGATACATACCTCAGCTATCTGGGCCAGTATCCTGTGTTTTCATGGGGCTTCCAAGGTGGTACTAGTGTCAAAGAACCTGCCGGCCAATGCAGAGATATGGGTTCGATCCCTAGGTTGGGAAGGTCCCCTGGAGGAGGGCATCGCAACCCACTCCGGTATTCTTGCCTAGAGAATCCCATGGACAGAGGAATCTGGTGGGCTAGAGTCCATGGGGTCACAAAGAGTTGGAACAAGCTGAGTGACTAACACACACATACTCCACAGATTGTGGTCCACCCCAGAAGTCAAGGGGCCCTGAAATATGGGGTTGTTAGTTTTTATGGACTGAGTAATTTCTTAGGCTAATGAGTGAGAGGATTATTCCAGCTATTTCAGGGAAGAAGCAGGGATTTCTAGGAATTGGACCACTGCCCACTTTCTGACCTTTTATGGTCAATGTCAGAACTGTCATAGCACTGGAGGGTACGTTACTTAGATGCTAATGTACTACAATGAGTGTATAATGAGGCTCAAGGTCTACTGAAAGTCATATTCCGCCATCCTGGACCTAGCTAGTCCTAACCAGTTTTTGGCATGTCCTATGGCTATGTCATTCTTTTAAAGGTTGTGCCTGCCCTCTTCCCTACTGTTTCAGCTGGATGTAAAAATAATGGGGCTATTACAAAGTCAGGTTTTAGGTCTGCAGTGGGGATCTCAGAAAAGCTGGTCATCTCATGATCTTTACTTTCTCCATCCCATTTGGTAGAAATAATAGAACTCACTTCCCTGCTGACTTACAAGCGTTCATGATTGTGGAGCCTCCTGGGGGAGGTTCCCTTCAGCACCCATTGCAGGGGGTGCCAGAGTATGTGTAGAACCTGTTTGCAGAGGGACCTTTTAGGTCCCCACCAAGGATAGCTTGGGGGCTGGGGGTGGAGAATTGAGGTTGTCAGGCCCTTTGTATACTGAGGAGCCAGGTTCAAAAGACTGGAAGCTAGCTTCAGCAGAGGTAACTGGCTGGTAATTAGCAGGTTAATGACTCACATCAGGGATAATGCAAGGCTGGAGCCAGGCAGCAAGAAATGACTTGAAAGTCTCCCTCTCTCTGCTCCCCTCCCCTTAATGTTTGGTGGGGCTTTGACGTCTCCTACCTAGGAGGGGCTGGATCCTATTTGTCTCCTTAGCTCTGGGAGTCAGGGCCAGGCCAGAAGCTGATGGGTGGTGCCAAAAAATACTGACTTGTAAAAAATAATGAGCAACTTTGCCCTTCCCTTGAGGAACAAGAAGGGGGTATAAGGGCAAATTGAAGGGGATAGAAGGACAAATGATCCCCACTCCAGGCAGAGGAAGGCTGAAGGCCAGGGGCATCTTTTTTCAAATTTTTAGGATGCCACCTGAGCTTGTGGGTCCACCCAGCCTACTCCACTTAGAATCTTAGCATACACAGATTTTTACAGATACTGAATCAATTAGGAATACGTTTAGTTGCAAGTAACACAACTCCCCTGATAGCTCAGTTGGTAAAGAATCTGCCTGCAAGGCCGGAGACCCTGGTTTGATTCTTGGGTCAGGAGGATCCGCAGGAGAAGGAATAGGCTACCCACTTCAGTACTCCTGGGCTTCCCTTGTGGCTCAGCTGGTAAAGGATCCACCTGCAGTGTGGGAGACCTGGGCTCCATCCTTGGGTTGGGAAGATCCCCTGGAGAAGGAAACAGCTACCCCCTCCAGTATTCTGGCCTGGAGAATTCCATGGACTGTATAGTCTATGGGGTCTCAAAGAGTGGGATACAACCGAGAGACTTTCAATTTCACTTTCAACACAACTCCTAACAGGAGTCTAAACAATAAAGACATTCCCTCAACCCACAGAGATCTACTGAGAGGTGACTCCATGCCTGGCACTGCTCTGGGAGCAGAGCAAAGAAACTTCCCGTCCTAGAACAGGAAGGCAAGCCCTGGTGCGGGCAGGGGCTCCGCACAGCCTGGGGTGCCCAGGCCTTTCTACCTTGGTCCCCCATTCACCCTGTGTACTGGCTTCTGCCTCCTGGTCCTAGGATCGCTTGGGATGTCCGGGAATCTCCACCAAGACAGGAAGCACGAGAGAGAGGTGGCACCAGCCTCTCCTGCTCCTTTTACCAGAAAAAGAAAACCTTCCCAGAATCCCCAGCAGATTCTCACCATCACTGGGGAGAAGAGGCATGTGGCTGCATCCGCGTTCTCAGGACTAATTAACCTGGTCACTAGTGATCACCTGGGGTTGCCCAGCACAAAGTCAGGGGTCAGCTTGCAGAGGAGAAGAGGGAAGGATTTTGGGGTCAGGTCATCTTGCTCCTTACTGTTCACAGGGTGAGGCCCTGACAAAGAGACAACTATCCTATTGCAAATCTTAAGTAAATAGTAAAGCAATGAAAAATAACACCGGAGGGACTTCCCTGGTGGCCCAGTGGTTAAGACTGCCTTCCAAGGCAGGGGGTGTGGGTTCCATCCCTGGTCAGAGAACTAAGGTCCCACATGCTGTGGGGTGCAGCCAAAAAAAAAAAAATTTTTTTTAATGTTAAAAAAAAATGACATTTTTTTAATACAACCCGAGATGGGGCAAAAAGTCTTTATTGCTGCTTACTAAGCTCTTTTCCAAGGGCTCTGTAGGAAATGTGAGGGTGGTGGAGAAAGGATGGAGTGTCCGGGAGCTTTCAGGCTAGCTGGAAATACACACAGCTGAAACAATCTGGGCCCACGAGAGAGTGAAAAGGCTCGGGTGGGATCTGAATGCACGATATCGAGCAGAGGCACAAGTAAATGCCATCATGGTCCAAGGCTCGCTCACTGCCTGCCCAGCCCGCACCCCTCTGGGGAACACGTCACAGCTCCTCACCCTGTGATCCTATAAGCGCCAGGCCCCACCCACTCCCCAGCCATGGCCAATGAGGTCAGACGTGGACCCTGAGCCCAAGGCAGCCAATCCATACCCGGCAGGACGGACATGAGCTGGGCCACTCAGGTGCTCCATCTTGAGAATCTGAAGCACACAGACTACTGCTCAGGGTGAGGTCCTGATACCTTGATGTGTCAAGAGAGCACACAGATCCTCCAGAAGGAAAGGGCAAGGATTTCCCTGGCAGTCCCGTGGTTAGGACTCTCTGCTTCCACTGCAGGTCTGATCCCTGGTCAGGGAACTGAGATCTGGCATGCCTTGCTGCACAACCAAATAAAACAAATAAAAAAATAAACTTTTTTTAAAAAGGAAGGAAAGGGCAGCCTCACTCCTGACTTGACCCATCCTGAACTGGGGTTGGGGGTTGCCATTCCATCCTGACTATCAATGTTCCTTTTATGAGGGCTGGTTTGAACAGGTTTGGGGCCTCAGCTTGAATGGTATGGCGTGGGAAGACTTCAAGCTCACCCCTCAGCCCTGTATCCACCTCTCTCCCATTCCCCAGTCCATCCCCTGCCTCTGCCTTAGTCCAAGTCCTCTTCCACCAGCCGCTCCACCTGCATTTGTTCTCCCCTTCACTTCATTCACTGCGGACAGTGGTCTTTCTGACATGACCCTGCCAGGCCCTTGCTTTACAGCTTTGAGGAGCTCCTCATAGCTCGGCCTCCGGTCCTATCTGCACCACTGCACTCCCTCCCTGCCTGTGCTCCTGACCTGCCATCCAGTCACCCTGAGATTAAACAGTCACACCTCTGTGCTTTTGCACATGCCTGGGCTTCTGTGTACAGATACACCCTCCACCCGTTTCCGATGCCTCCTCCAAGATCAGGGCCAGGGGACATCTCTCTCCAACCCTAACTTGGATTCCCCTCTGCTTCGGCTGCCTCAGCCGCTCACGAGGCCCTGTCCCGGCATTTACTTCACTGCAGTGGCACTAGGGTTGTCTGTCCTTGTCACCTGGCGCTGTGCCTGTGGAGTGAATGAATGAATATGCCTCGGCTGCCTCGATTGGGTTTTGTTGGGAGAGTGCGTGTGAGGAGGGGACTTTCCTTTCTGGGAGATGAGCCTCAGCCCAGCCTAGACAGGGGTGTCGGGTGCTTTCTGAGGCCCTGCTGCCTCATGCCCTGCAAGCCCACCCATCTGCTTGCTCCCCTGGTGACACGCGGACAGTCTCATTGAAACTGGCCTTCCTGTCCTCAACACTGGATGGAAATCCCCCAGGAGCACGTCTCTGTCTCCCTCTTCTAGAGAAGAGGTGCGCAGACAGAGCTGAAGAGCCAAGTGCAGCGAAGCGCTCAGATTTGATAAACAGGCAGGAGATTTCAGGAGCAATCAGGGGAGAAAAGCAGACACATTATCCCCAGAATTCACAATGCAGAGCTGAAGAGCTGGAGGGGCTGTGATTCCATTTTCCTGTCTTCCCGGGCCTCCTGCAGCCGGGGAAGATTTGCTGCTTTTGGAAAGGATGCAGTGATGTCCCCGGCTTCCCCGGGGACAAGGTGGGTGGCGGGCAGTGTTTGCGGACTCCTGGGTGCCTGGTAGTCCTCCCTGGGAAGGAGGTTGTTTATCAGGCTCACAAATGTGTCTAGTGATAATGGACCTGAACACAAAGGGCAGCAGACCCCTCCTGAGGGGCAACTTGGAAGAGGGTCCTCACCAGAACCAGACCATGCTGGGACCCTGATCTCTGACTCCAGCCTCCTAAACTGTGAGAAACAAATTCTGTAGTTTCTAAGACCTCCAGGTTATGGTATTGGGCCATAGCAGTCCAAACACACTAAGACAGAAATAACCAGCATTTATTAAAACTTACTACCTGCCAAGCACTGTCTTAAGCACCTTATATACATGAATTTATTTAATCATTTTACCACTTCCCTATCTGACAGGTACCATTATTGTTGTTGTCTCCATTTTACAGATGAGGAAACAGAGCAGCCCTTGAAATCTTTTGTCCACTGTTCAACTCCAGCACCTAGAACCTAGGAATGCAACAAACTCACCTAGTAAGTGAGACCTCTTACTTACTTACTTACAAAATGTCCTCTAACGCAGAGCCTGGGGCCAACAATGACCCAGATGACGGCACAGTGGGACCATGGGGATGCATGGAGGCTTAGATGCCATCAAGAAGTTCTGCCTCTCCCTCCTGTCCTCTTTCCTTCCACACATATTTTTCAGGGGCTTCCTATTTGTGGAACGTGTGCACAGAGAGGAATCAGATTTCCCTTCTGCCCCAAATGGGTTATAATTACAATGTAACAAGCAGTGATAACCTATGCAGAAAAATTACGGTAAAGTAATTTTTTAAAAACCCAGAGAAGCAAACAATGTCCTGTAACAAGTTTGTCATCCTCAAATCAGTTTACTCATTCAAGGAAACTGCATTGAGCTAAGCCCCAGGATGCAGGGATGAGCGTGAACTAGGCCCCCTTCTGGTGGGACAAGGCTGCCTCCCTCAGGGTAGCAAAGGCTTGGGGAGAGCAGCTGAGCAGAAGAGGCTCCAGACTTGAGGCCTGCCTCCCGCATCCCTCTTCCCTCTGCTCCAAATAGTGCTTTCCCCAGAGCTGGCCCAGTTCAGTCCAGAGTGCGGGCTCCAGGGCTCTGGCCTGTTGAGGAAAGCAGGTCAGTAAGCCTTGTCCCAGGCCTTGGGGCTGCCTGTCCCCCTTCAGTGTCCCTCTGGCCTCCCACCCTCCCTCTGTGGTGCCTGGCAGAGGGCCCCAGCTTCCCTGGGCTGGCTGCTCACTCACGCACGGAGCCCAGAGCCGTTCACAGGCAGCGCGGCCACCTCCCCCCACCCCAGGCCCAGAGCTCTGCGTGGTGATTGATGGCACTGCTCTGCTCCTGGTCCCAGAGAGCTCCTTTGAATAATAACTTGGCAAAATTACTCTTTTTTTTTTTTTTTGCTTTCCCCTATTTCTGATTCATTGGCTGTTTCTAAGTCATTCATCTCTTTTGAGTTAGAGGAAGAAAGAAGAAGAATGAGGAAGAGGAGGAGGAAGTATCGAAGAGTTACAAGGGACCCTGAGTTCCACCTCCTCATTCTACAGGGGGAGCTGAAGGCCGACCTATAGGAATCCTGACCTCCACTCATAGAAGAGAAGCAACTGTGGGAGGGATGGAAGACGGGGGAGGCAGGGATCTTTCTAGTGACCCCTTGAGTTGCACCTTGAAGGCAGCTGCCTACTGTATCCACATGTAAGGCTGGTCCAGTCTGCCGGCAGAGATGTCGGAGTTTCTTTATCCGTGAAGAGCAGAGCAGAGCAGAGAAAGGGAGTAGAGAGAGAAGGGGCTTCAAGTGGGTTGTGCCAGGTCACCAGCACCAACACATGATCACCTACTGTGTGCCAGGCATGGAGGAGACAAAGATGCATAGACACTGTTCCTACCCTCAAGGGGTTCACAGACAGGTACAGATAAAGCTGGTACCTGCAACAGGTGCTGTGGTGGAAGTAGGTCCGATGTGATCACACAGAGGAGATTGTTCCACGCTGGGAGGGACCAGCAAGGAGTCTTCACAGATGAGCTGATAAAATGTTCTGAGATCTCAATCTGAAGGTGGGGAAGCGTGCTCCAAATGTCAGGCACCGCAGAAGCAAAGGCTTGAAGGTGTGAAATGGCATAGGGTTCAGGGCAACGCTGAGTTCTACGGCATTTTTGAGTATGAAGGTGAAATGGATGTTGGCCAGACACAGGAAGAAGGGCCAGTAATGATACTGCCTGCAGAACTGAATCAAGGGCTCATGCAGGAAGGCCTGTGGCCAGTCTTGGCAGTCTGATGACTGTGACAGGACAGTTATCCAACAGGAAGGGGTCTAATCAGATCTGCAACAGTGTGGAGGATGAGTCAGACCCAGAGAGGCTGGAGAAAGGACGACCAACCAGGAGACGGATGTAATAGTCCAGGCAACAGTCTATGGAAGGACTGAACCAATGCAGTACCAACACATGAGGGAATGGATGTGAGAAGCATGTTGGCAGCCCTTGGTGGCTGGCTGAGGGAGGAAGATGGGGAGACAGAGGAGTCAAGGGTACCTGCTGATGCCACCAGTTGAAACAGGGATCACAGCGCAGAAGCCTTCACGAACCACTGCCAAGCACCTGCTAGATGGCAGTGCTATTCCAGACACAGAGACAGAGACGAGTAATTCATTTCCCTTGGATGTACTTCTCTGTTCTTTAAAGACAAGCTTAATCTGCATACACATATGTCCAAACAAGTTTGGGAGAATCTCAGAATTTTTTTCTTTTACCAAAAAAAAATAATACACCCATTCCCTCCCTCACTTCCTCCCGCCCTGCCCCCCCACCCCACCACCACACACTGAAACCCACTCACTGATTTATTTTGTTTTCTCCAGGAGGCAACACTCATACAACTGGGGTGATTCCAGGTGGTGTAGGATTAGGGCAGCTAATATGGGGCCACTGTCACAGAGCTAATGTTGGGAGGCGGGAAGCTTCCTTGAGAGTGCTCTTTCTCCAGCCATCTCTGCCTTTCTGCTGGAGTCTTCTTCCCCCGACCCCCCTACCCCGGGATGGATTTCCCTGTAAAATAAATGTCTTGTCTGAATTAATCTTATTTTTAAAAGGAGAGAGTCATCATATTGTAAAGACAGATCATAAAAAGATGCATCAATCTGTCAGGAAGGCTGGTTAATGTGAGTATTTGTTTAGCCGAGTCAGTGCCCCCGAGGCAGTCTTTCTGGACCAGCCCTGGGCCTGGAAGGGCCTTTAATTTGAATACTTAGAGCACATATGGCTGGCAACTTTGCATTCTGAATCTGGGCACAGAGCAGCCTTGCTCTGTCGAAGAGGCGGGAGCGCCCCCCAGTGGAAGGGGCCCATTCCCAGGGCCAGCAGGGCCCCAAACACTCCCATGGGAGAACTCATCAATATGAGGGGTCTTTAGGAGACACCTCAGACACTCTCTCCATTCTGCTTTATTCTTTGGGGGCTTCTTTTATTCTTATCGGGCTTTCCTGGTGGCTCAGCTGGTAAAGAATCCTCCTGCAACTCAGGAGACCTGGGTTCGATCCCTGGGTGGGGAAGATCCCCTGGAGAAGGGAAAGGCTACCCACTCCAGTATTCTGGCCTGGAGAATTCCATGGACTATATAGTCCATGGGGTTGCAAAGAGTCAGACACAATTAAGTGACTTTCACTTCAGACCCTCTCTCCATTATGCTTTATTCTTTTAAAAAGGACGCAGACCATCACATAGGTACACAGATAAAAACCGAGTAATATATGAAGCACATGGTATAAAAATTCTATGCTGTGAAACATTCCATGGGTAACAGAGAAATACATGAAATAAAACAGAGAGGACAGCTCAAAGTGCCCCTTTACCTCCTTCCAGTTGACCTCTGGGCACTGTTAGGTGTATATCCTTCTTACCCTCTTCCAACACATTTCTATTTATTTCCTGCAAGATACACAGACACTGTTTGTTTTTTGTTAGATGGAATGGAAACACATGAAAACATGACATTTGAATTTTTAATTAGCCTTCTATTTTGGATTTCTTTTTTTAAAAAAATGCAGCTATAAAACTAATACATGTTTGTCATAAAAACATCAAAATTGATACAGGGGTAGAAAATAAAAAGGTGAAAAAAAAAAAAACCAGAACAACCCACACCGTCCTTCCCACTCACTCAGAGCAAACAGATAAAACACATTTCTGTGTAACTTTTGGAAAGACTATGCACCTACAAGCCTTTAAATGTGCACATCGTTCATCTGTTCACTGAGGCAGGAAGAGCTCCGAGAGGTCACAGGGCAGATCTAGGTCACAGACCAGATGCAGAGGCCGCTCCTGGATTTCAGAGGGCAAAAGCCTTCCCACACTGCACAGGCCCCAGGAGTTTGCCCGCAGCCGATCTTGACCGGAGTGGCTAATCTCTCTAAGCTTCAATACTGTGGCCACCTGATGCGAAGAACTGACTCATTAGAAAAGACCCTGATGCTGGGAAAGACGGAAAGCAGGAGAAGGGGAGGACAGAGGACGAGATGGCTGGCTGGCCCTCACGGACTCAGTGGACATGGATTGGAGCAAGCTCGGGGAGATGGTGAAGGACAGGGAAGCCTGGTGTGCTGCAGTCCGTGGGGTCGCAGAGTCGGACACGACTGAGTGAACAAGAACCACCTCCACCTTGTCTGCAAGGCGGCGGCGCTCCTCAGCACGGCCGGCTCTCAGCGTATTAAGAGACCGCAGGTGCGGGAGGCTGTCAGACGGTTTGTGTCACTGATGCTGCTGTCCCCTCCAGAGCTGGCGTCACGGCAGAGCAGCGTCGTGGAGCCTGGCAAAGCGATTCGTTCAGCGGGCTTCTGTTCTCGCTTTTGTTCCCCAGATTGCCGTGACAGTTACAAGCGGAGGACGCTTCCCGAGGAGGATTCTGTTTAAGAAGCCCCTCACCTCGGGGGAGCTGATATCCGCGCAAGGCCCCTCCGTCTGCAGGAGGCCCTGGGGCCACAGGCCTGACCTCTGGGAGCTCCCAGCTGGATGGAGTGGGCGGTACACACCCTAATAACCCGCCCTGATCTCGAGTTCACCTGCATTCCCTCTCTGTTCGCCTAGAGCACTGCCAACACCTGGGTGGAAGAAGCAAAAGCCAGTCCTGGGGATGCACTTGTTTCTGGTTAACGGCAGGTTGGCCCCCATCTGGGCATCTAGGAAACATCCAGATGGACGGCCCGGCTGATCTGTACGCCCACATATTCGATCCTGTCACCTATGATGAGGTGAACTCCCCCCACCCTCCAGCCCACTGCCCCAGACCTGCTCTGACCTTGCAGCTAGAAAAGAGGGAAGCCCAGAACTTGTACACTGGGCACAGGGATGGGAGGGGTGGGGTGTGTGTGTGTGTGCGCGTATGTGTGTGGGTGTGTGTGCGCACGCGCATGTGTGTGCGTATGTGTGTGTGTGTGCAGCAGAGGGTGGGGAGGTGGAGGGCTGTGTGTGTGTGGTGTGGTGTGGGTGTGGAGCAGAGGGCGGGGAGGTGGAGGGCTGTGTGTGTGCGCGTGCGTGCGTGTGTATGTGTGTGTGTGTGCGTGCATGTGTGTGTGTAGCAGAGGGTGGGGAGGTGTAGGGCTGTGTGTGTGTATGTGTGTGGGTGTGTGTGTGCGTGCGCGTGTGTGTGCATATGTGTGTGGGTGTGGAGCAGAGGGTGGGGAGGTGGAGGGCTGTGTGTGTGTGCGTGTGTGTGTATGTGTGTGTAGCAGAGGGTGGGGAGGTGTAGGGCTGTGTGTGTGTGTGTATGTGTGTGGGTGTGGAGCAGAGGGTGGGGAGGTGTAGGGCTGTGTGTGGTGTGGTGTGTGTGCGCGCACGTGTGTGTGTGTATGTGTGTGTGTAGCAGAGGGTGGGGAGGTGTAGGGCTGTGTGTGTGTGCGTGTGTGTGTATGTGTGTGGGTGTGGAGCAGAGGGTGGGGAGGTGTAGGGCTGTGTGTGGTGTGGTGTGGTGTGTGTGCGCGCGCGCGTGTGTGTGTGTATGTGTGTGTGTAGCAGAAGGTGGGGAGGTGTAGGGCTGTGTGTGTGTGGTGTGGTGTGGGTGTGGAGCAGAGGGGGAGGTGGAGGGCGGTGTGTGCATTTGTGTGTTTGTGTGTCGGGGTAAGAGACTGGCAGCTAGAGAAACTGACTTTTCTTCTTTGCCGCGCCTCATGACATGTGGAAGTTCCCGACCAGGGATGGAACCCATGCACCCTGTGAAGGTGCATGAGACTCTGAAGCACAGTCTTAACCACTGGACCACCACGAAGTCCCGAGAAACTCTAATCTTGAAAATGAAGTCTCTTGACTTCACGGTTCTGCCTGAGTCCCGGCATGGAGCTGTTGCCTCCAGCAAAGAGCTTTGGGGTGGGGCTTTATTTCCTGGCTCTTCCAGATTCACTACCATTCGGAAACCAGCCTCCCTCCCAGCAAAACAAACCCTCTTGAGATCGCCGGTTCCGCAGCGCCCTCCAGTGGGGAACTAGGATATGTCTGGAGAGAAAGCCTTGGACACAAATGGTCACAAGTCACACCTGTGGATCCTTCAAGGATTTTAGAATCTAGGTGCAAGTTCCTCCACATGCTCCCATGCCCTTTGGAAGATAAAATTGCTATTTGTATGCAGTGGCAGATCAGTGGAAATCTGTAATGAGAGAGCAAGGGACTGCGGACTTGGGGACCAGTGTTTCAGGGGAGTATGAACAGTTGTCCTGGGCAAACTGTAAGATAATGGTGACTGTGTGCATGAGTGTGTGTGTGTGTGTGTGTGTGAAGTCCCATTAGCACACACTAGAATGGTCTGCAAACTCTTGCCACATGACTTTGCTATATTCTCTCTACCAGTCCCCCATCAGGATACCCTCTTAGCTTACATCTACACCCTGCTAAATGACACTTTTTCCCCCCCAAGCTTTCCCAAGTCTGATGACAAGGCGAAAACACAGACTCAACAGGAGGGAACAGGGGTCCAGGAGTGTGACCCCAGGCTGGTAAGTTGACTGTTCTTGGTCCGAGTTTCTCCATGGGAGTTAGATGTCTATCCCAGGCTTGTTGGAAATGAAACACAACCGTGCGCAGAGGCCCCAGCACCAGGCCTCTCAGACATGTGATGCGCACCCCCAGGAGAGGCCCAGTGGACCCAGTGCCCCTCCTTCCTGCCCTCCACAGGGCTCGCACGGGCGCCTCCGTTACCTGGGCTGACAGCCGGGTCCCACCCTCCCTCCTGCCTTCTTCCTCCCGCTCCTCCTGCATCCGGAATACAACGTCCTGTGTCCCACCTTCTCTCTGTCCCAGTCCTCACGCTCTGTCCTGCCTTCTGCCCCAAGGTGCACTTCGACATCCTTATCCACCATCCCCTTTTCTTGCAGCTGCTGCTTTTTAAAAACAAGTTTATTTGGTTGTGCTGGGTTTTAGTGGTGGCGCGTGGGATCTTTAGTAGTAGCGTGTGGGATATCTTAGTTGCGGAATGGGAACTTTTCATTGTGGCATGTGGGATTTAGTTCCCTGGCCAGGGATCAAACCTGGACCCCTGGCATTGGGAGCACAGAGTCTTAGCCACTGGGCCACCAGGGAAGTCCCCTTTTGCTGCTGCTATTTGAAAAGAACTTCTCTCACTGATGTCGTTTCATTGTCACCCACAAGATGACTTCAAGTGTCCTCTGCACTCCCCTCACCTGCTGTGTCCCAGGTCCCTCTCTGATGCCCAGCCCTTTTAAGAGGTGTCACCATCATGGTTGTCATCTTTACCTGTTCCGTGCCCAGGACTTCTAACCCACAGAAAAGAAAGGTATATTCTACAATCCCATTCGAAAGTGCCTGATTCCAACCCCCTGAAAGCCGCTTTGGGGAGGAGAGCTTAGACTGTTACAGAAGAGATGGAACCCCCAGCAAGACCAGCTGCAAGGCAGAGGATGTGAGGCAACCGTGAGGTCCCCAGGGGCTTTCAGTGTGGGGCAGAGAGAAAACACCCAGCTCAGGTCTGGGGGTGAGGCCAGCCCTGCTGCCCCTGCCTACCACCCAGGACATTGCCTCCCCAAAGAGTCTCCCAGGAGAGCTTCTGTATTTGCTGTCCTTGCCATCTATACCTGTCTGGACAGTGACAGATACAAAAAGAGGCTCCAGCACAGACAGAGAGGGAGCTATGAAGTAGGGAACGGGCTTCCCTCATAGCTCAGTTGGTAAAGAATCTGTCTGCAATGCAGGAGACCCTGGTTCGATTTCTGGGTTGGGAAGATTCGCTCGAGAAGGAACAGGCTGCCCACTCCAGTATTCTTAGGCTTCCCTTGTGGTTCACTTGGTAAAAAATCTGCCTGCAATGCGGTAGACCTGGGTTTGATCCTCGGGTTGGGAAGATCCCCTGGAGAAAGGAAAGGCTACCCACTTCAGTATTCTGGCCTGGAGAATTCCATGGACTGCATAGTCCATGGGGTCTCAAAGAGTTGGACACAACTGAGCGACTTTCACTTTCACTTTCATGAAATAGAGAGAAGATGCAGAGACTCAGATGCTGGAGCAATAAAAAGCCAGCCAGGGACAGAGGATGAATGTCCTGAGCACGACTGGTGATGTCTCATTTCACCCCCAGCAACTGTGATCGGGGAG
The DNA here is from genome assembly GCF_910594005.1 of Cervus elaphus. NCBI lineage: Eukaryota > Metazoa > Chordata > Mammalia > Artiodactyla > Cervidae > Cervus > Cervus elaphus. The sequence goes on from NC_057826.1 coordinate 84,234,291, forward strand.
GCGGGGCATCAGGCCCATCCTTCAGATGAAACAAGCTCAAGGAGGTTTCCAGGGCTCACCACTGGGGCACAGCTGAACTGAGCTACAAGCCACAACCTGCCAGATTCCCAGGCACAGGACTTCTCTGACTCCCCTGGAAACACACACCGAGACTCTGTCTCCACCCCACTTCTCTAATGACTCAGTGTGTGGAGAGAAGGGAGAAGCATCATGCCAAGCAAGGAAGGGCCAACACAGGGGAGAGACACAAGGAGAAAGACAGAGAGAAGAAAAGGGACACAGATATAGAGAGAGATGGGAAGACAACATCATAAAGAGAAGAGAAAACTAGCTGCTCATCTCTCCCTATGGACATGGATTCTGGATAAAACACACATTCCACGTCTCAACCCCAGATCTTCAGAATCAGAATTTCTGGGCATGGGTCCAAGGAATCTACCTTTAAAGAAGGTTCCTCTGAGTAGCAAGGTGTGCTTTGAAATGCATCAGAAAAACAGGATAGCCTGATGGATGAATAGAGGGAGGGGGGGATAGAAAATATGCAGTAAGCCAAACACAGCAAAATGTTAACTGAGGAATCTAAAAAGTGGGTAACACTGTTCCCTGGAAGAGTCTTTAAATTTTCTGTATGTCTGAACATTTTCATAATGAAATGCTGTGTGTGTGGAAGTTCCGGAATGATCATGATGATCAGGTGGGTCTGGGGCCACTGTAGTAGGAGGGAAGGTGTCCTCAGAGGACTTCTGGAAGACGGGTTGCCCTGGGAAGGCCCCCTGTGCTCCCCAACCACGTCACCTCCACCCCTCTACCCACCGACCAAGTCTGCCCAGCCCCACAGCAATTCCCAAACTCACAGCAGCACCCCACAAGGCCCCGCCCTCCCCCTGGGCTCTCAAGGAAGTCCATCTGCCTCCTAGGGCCTGCTGTTCTGCATGTGGGGCTGGATTTGCTGGGTCCTCTTGAGGCTGGTCCCTGCAGGGCACTAGCAGCAGTCTGATCAGGCTGGCGGGCAGAGTGGGTTTGGGCAGAGCTGGGAGAGGCAGGGCTAGAAGTTCTCTTGGAAAAACTTGAAGCTGAACTGCTCACAGTGGCCCTTGAGGATCTTGGCCAGAGCTGGGGAGCCACAGAAGAAGACCTGCACCTTGCCTTTCTTCTCAGCGGCCACCTTCTGGAACACCTAGAGTCCGCAGAATGAGGAAGGGCAGAGGGAGAAGAGGGGGCTTTGGACCCGCCCAGTGACTCACCCGGTGGGATTGAGGGCATGACGGGCCAGGGTGGCTGTCCTCCCCACGAGGAGCTCCAGGGCATAGCTGCTTGGCTTCGGCCATTAGTTTAGGGGCCATTTGCTCAATGTATAACCTGACCCAGACCCCAGGGAGGGCTGGACCAGAAGCAGATAAGACCCAGGCCCTCCACTTAAAGGGCTGCATCCATGGGGGAGACCTGTACTAACCAGCTGCAGTGCTGGGGGGCAATGGCAGAGCCCAGCGGGCACACTGAGCCCCAACACCCCAACTTCACGCCAGCTCACAGGCCTCCAGCAAAACGCCTCTGTCCTGTAGTCAGGCTTTCTTCCCCAGGGAGGACCGTTTTCCACCCCAAGTTCTGCTTAAGAATTTCCTTGCCTAAAGTTTTCTTGGTGTTCAAGGCCTGCTGGCATCCCTTCCCCACCAGCTCTTACCATCTAAACATGGATCACCTACAGCAGTTTGAAAAGCAATACCTTCTGGTCATTTCAGGCAAACACTACACCCCAATTGGTAAGTGCTCAGGGAGGAAAAATAATAATAAAATCAATCTGAGGAATAAAATAGAAAGACTGGGATAAGGCCTGATATCTCCCCAGAACTCTGTCCACTGGGGCCTTTGGACTCTGGTCTGCAGGGTGTTTGCAGGCTGGGAGGGGCCTTAGAGGTCCCATGGACTAACTTCCTCTGTGATCAGATGGGGAAACAGAGGCTAGTGGTGGAACAAAGTGAGGTAGTGATGGAGCCAGAACATAGATTCCCATTCCAGCCCTGAGATCCTAGCTGGACTCTGGATGCTGTCCCCAAGCTTTGCCTCTGGCTGCTTGGCCCAAATCTCCTAGCCAGTGCCTCCGGCTCTCAGCCCCACTAGTCCCTGCAGGCCTCAGGACTCCAGGTGGCCTTTACCTTGTTCCAGTCAGGCCGCCCAGGCTGGGTGCGTGTCTGGAGGCCTGTGATGGAATCCTTCTTCTCCTTCTTGGCCAGGAGGTCGAGGGCCATCTGCAGACCAATGGCCTTTATATCGTTCTTGCTCAGCGCAGAGGTCATGTACATGTGCAGCTCCAGAAAACGGCCTACGTGGTGGGAGGAGAGGGCAGGGCTGAGGGGCCAGCACCTCTGATGGGGACAGGGCAGGACGCCAGCCACTCTGCCCCAGGGCTTGGAGGGGACTCATACAAATACCATCAGCTAACGTGTTCATCCAGTACCTCCATCTGACCAACACCATAGAGGGGAAAGATGGCCACCTTGGGCTGCTTGAGCTGGGCAGGCCCTATGCACGGCATACACGAGTTACCTTATAGCCACTGTCCAATGTAAGCCTTACAACCACCCCAGGAGCTAGACCTCATATTTGAGTGTGTGCATGCATACTAAGTCACTTTAGTCATGTCCAACTTTTTGTGACCCTATGGACTGTAGCCTGTCAGGCTCCTCTGTCTGTGGGATTCTCCAGGCAAGAATACTTGAGTGGGTTGCCATTCCCTTCTCCAGGGGATCTTCCTAACCCAGGGATTGAACCTGCATCTCCTGCATTGCAGGCAGATTCTTTACCATCTGAACCACCTGGGAGTGGGTGAGAGGGCAAATGCTATTGATATACAGGGAAGGCTGGAGCAGACAGAGCTGCTTCCCAAGCTGGGGGGGACTGGGTGAGGTCTTGGCAGATGGGTGAGACTCAAAGGGGAGGTGAGAGGAAGGTACGCTCAGAAGGGAGCAGCAGGAGCCAAGGGCAGGAGACTGGTGTTGGTGGGTCACGATGTGACTGCCAGGCTGGGACAGAGCATCCTTGAATGGGTGTGACAGGGGACAGGACTGAATACACACTGAGGCCAGAATGGGAAGGATCGGGAATGCCCTGCTAGGGAAGGAGGGCAGGAAGAGGGTCCTGGAGCAGGGCATGATGAGATGAAAAGGGCATTTTAGGGAGGGGCGTCAGAGGACTGAAGGGACAGGGCAGAGACTGGCATCAAGGAGACCCATTAGGCGTGAGTGTCCACAGCTCTATGTCTGCAACGGGACAGGTCTGTGAGCTGTTGATCCTGCCAGCTTTAGGAACTGGTGCCTTCAGTGGGCATCTCTGTGCTCAAGCAGTTTCCTCTGTGATCCCAGAGGTGGCAGACAAACGTAATCACTTTCCCTGTGTGCCAGGAAGGGGAGAAGACTGCTGAGTGCTGCCCCACATCCCTGCCTCTCCCTCAAGGATTCAGGCCATCCCAGCTTGTTCTCTACTGTTTTATTAGCCTTTGGCTTAAAATCTCAGCCACTGTTAAAAATGCAGATGGCCCTATAAACATAAGGCCACCAAAGGAGGAAGGAGGATGGGATGAACTGGGAGATTGGGATTGACATATATATGTGCACTCATGATAAGTCGCTTCAGACATATCCAATTCAATGTGACCCCATGGACTGTAGCCCATGAGGCTCCTCTGTCCATGGGATTCTTCAGGCAAGAATACTGGACTGGGTTCCCATTCCCTTCTCCAGGGAGTCTTCCCGACCCAGAGATTGAACCTGTGTCTCTTATGTCTCCTGCACTGGCAGGCGGGTTCTTTACCACTAGTGCCTCCTGGGAAGCTCTGCGACATATATCCACCACCATGCATAAAACAGCTAACTAATGAGAACTACTGTACAGCTCAGGGTGCTCTACTCAGGGCTCTGTGGTGACCTGAATGGGAAAGAAATCCAAAAAGGACGGGATCTATGTACACATAGAGCTGGCTTACTTTGCTGTACCGTAGAAACTGACACAATATTGTAAAGCAACTATGCTCCAACAAAGAAAATTCTTAATGCAAGTGACGCTAAGAGGGACAGCACATTTCATCTCACACATCACTGAGCTTGAGCAGGGCTGGCGGCACAGGAGGGAAGAGACGTCCGGTAAGGGGTGCCCACCCCAAAGAACCCTGGTCCTTCCTCCCCCTCCCGCACAGTCACCACCCCCCACATGGGGGAGAAAAAGGAGATGAGGAGACACCAGGGTGGGAGGGAGGAGGAGGTGCTGTGGACGTCTTCACTCTCTCCAAGACACTTGTGTTCAAGACGGTCCTCCCATTTCTGGGACACTCCCTTAAGGGAATCATCCAAAGAAAGGCGAAAAATATCTCTGTGCACATGCATATTAATTGCAGCTTTACTTATGATAATAAAGAATTAGGAATAAAATGTCCCGTAGTAGGGGCGTGGTTGAATAATTTATGGCAAACCATTAATTGTACTATTCATTAGATAAGTTATTAAGTACTACTAGTATTGACACACAACTATTAAATTTATGGGGCAGTTACTACTACTATTATTACTTCTAATATTAAATTCAGGGGGCAGTTACTACTACTGCTACTACTAATCTCAGTACTATTTCTGCTACTGCCAACTTTACTGAGCAGGTATTAAGCTCCAGCCCCTGTTCTGGGTGCTATACAGATGATCTCTCATCCAATCCTCATGACAATCCTAAGAGCTAGGTACTTAGTATCCATATTTTTCAGACCAGGAAGTAGAGGCAAAACAAGGTGCTCAAGGTTCTAGAGTTATTTTGGGTTACAGTAGAAGATTCAAGTCAAACAAAATGACTGAAACTTAAAGACATCAAAAATTATAAACCACAAATTCTTTAACTCAAACCTTGGTATATGATTAAAGTTTAAATCAGAGGCCATGTGCTTCAGCTGCCATTAATGAGAAACCTTGGAAGAAATTTGAGGTAGCAAAGTTGTTGACTCAAGTGACTTTGAGAATGCAAAGCACTGGGTTCACTGTTACCCTTTGCTTACATAGATTAGGAAGAAGCAAACAGTAAATATTTATATACCAGTAACCAGAAAATTTAAATTAAATCTAAACTTCCCCTGAGGCTATCATCATAAAAGCACATTTCTTATATGAATTAAAATACTTAAGCATTTAGAACAAAGTCAATGCTATATACATATTTGCTTTAATTATTATTTACAAGAAAGGGCAAGAAGCTTTATTGCAACATCTAGGGTTTAATTGTCATCTTCCAAAGATTGTTGACTTGTGCTTTAAGGCTCTGGATGTTTATTATAGTAAACTACATGTGTTGGAATGTTTTTGTAGAAAACTCTGTTTGATTACTTGAGCTTATAAACTATGTTTATTATAGAAATTTGAATTTACTCATGGCAACCCTGTGATAATTAAACAGCCAAATAATATCTAGTTCCAGTGAACTCAACAGTATAAAAAAACCTCACCAATTCTCTTGAAGTTAGAAGCATATCTAAAAATGTTCCTTCTTCTATAAGATTTTCCACAAGTAAAGCATAACAAAACAAAATAGTAACTAATAGATCAACTTTAAGTACAGTACAAAACCGCAGTATTCCACAAAAATGTCTCAAGGGGATGACTATGTATCCCAGAGAAACATGTTATCATATAGTGCTTAGTAAAAAATGTAGGGTACAACACTTGCTGGGTGGGGAGGGGAGACTGCATGGGCTGGAGGAGGATTTTAAGCATCTCAATTTAACAAACATATAAAAGAAAGGACCATCCACAAAAGAATTTGTACATGCCAAGCTATATAATCTTTACCTTAGACCACTTTCTGGAATTTTTGATTGCCACTTCATCAGGAAAAATATTGAGCACACACCGCAAATAAATAAATATGTTCATCTCTACTTACAGATTACATCTATTAAAATTCAGCATTGGAGGGACTTCCCTGGTGGTCCAGTGGCTAAAAACCTACTTTCCAGTACAGAGGACATGGGTTTGGCCCCTGGTCAGGGAGCTAAGATCCTGCATTCTGTGGGACGACTAAGCCCGCACTCGTGTTTACCGAGCCCGTGCACTCTAGAGCCCAGGCTCCACGAAAAGAGAAGCCTGCCTACCACAACTACAGAAAAGACCCCACGCACAGCTAAGACCCCATGCAGTCAAATAAATAATTAATAAAAGAGTTTTTAAAAACCATATGTGAGTAAAAGGAATCATAACACTCTCTCTCCTTAAACAACTAGAAACATGAGCAAGATCTATAAAACAACGGTGTCCAGACACTGATCCACAAGTTGTGCAGAACTGTCTTCGCTGAGAGAGAAAATAATGAAGTGAGCATTACGGCCGACTGGTGTCAGCCTCACTGAGTTGAGGAGACAGATACTGGAGTTCAGAGAGGCCAAGACAGCTAGGACGTGCCAGGCACAAAACTAGAAGAAAGGCACCTGCAGACAAAAGAGAGAGAGAAGGAAGAAGAGAAAGAGGAAGGGAGGACAGGGACTCACCGCTCTGGAAAGCTGCATCAAGTTCCCCCTCGGTCTTTGGCAGAGGGTTAGTCTATACACACGTGAAAGGAAACTACCAGGAAACATGAGGCGCCACAGTGCCTGGAGCTCAGCCGGAGCTGGGAATAATCTGTATTCCATCATCAAGGATGCAGAGAGCTTGTAATATACAAGGCAGTAGAATGAGTCCTCAGAGGTGTAGCACCTTAGCTCTGGGACTGAATCAGACCCACAATAAAGGCTGCTCTGGACTCACCCTAACAGAAGTTACAGAGCAAATCTTGAAAGTATCCAAATCATCCTAAATAATGTAACTGTGCACCCAAACAAAGTACAGTACTATTTAGAGAAATACCACAAAATCCAGAACAGGACAACATGTGATTCACAATGCATGACATCCAATAATAAATTATCAAGCATGCAAAAAAAACAGGAGAATACAATTCATAACCAGGAGAAAATTAGTAATTAGAAACCGATCCAGAAATGTCAGAGGTGATGGACTTAGACAAAGATGTTACAACATATATTATAAACATGCTTAAGAATGTAAAGACAAAACAAAGGGCCATGATGAGGAGAGTAGAAGACATAAAAGATACCCAAACAGAAGTTCTGTGGAAGAAAAACACAATAACAGAAATGAAAAACACAATGGATAGGATTAATAGCTATTCTAGGTCTTTTGGTTTTTACATATTAATTTTAGAATCAGCTTCTCAATACCTATTTTTAAAAACCTGGAGGGACTCTTACTAGAATTGGAAGGATCTCAGGTGGCTCAGCGGTAAAGAATCTGCCTGCCAATGCAGGAGACGCCAGAGACATCCAGTTTGATCCCTGGGTCAGGAAGATCCCCTGGAGTAGGAAATGGCAACCCACTCCAGTATCCTTGCCTGGAACATCCCCATGGACAGAGGAGCCTGGAGGGCTACAGTCCCTGGAGTCACAAAGCGTCAGATAGGACTGAGAACTGCGCTGTACTGTACTATACTGCAGAACAAAAGATGTACTTGAAACCATAGCAACAGAAACTACCTAAAATGTGGCATAGGTTGAGTGGGAAAAAACCAACAACCAGATTCCCAATAGCCTGTGAGATATCAGTATAACATCTGTGTAACTGAAGTGACAGGAAGGGGCAGGGGAGACAGAAAAAAATATGCAAAGGAAGAATGGCTGAAATTTATCCAAATTTGATGAAAACTCTTAAGTCCATATGGCCAAGAAGGTCAATAAATTCCAAGTACAAGAAATATTTTTTAAAAAACTATTTCTCAGAAATGTTTTATAGTTTTTAGTGTTCAGATCTTGCTCATATTTTACTAAGTTTATCCTTAAGCATTTCATGCTTTTAGTATTTTAAAGATTTTCAAATATTAATTATTTGTTGTTGGAAAAGATCCTGCTGCTGGGAAAGATTGAAGGCAGGAGGAGAAGGGGATGACAGAGGATGAGGAGGTTGGATGGCATCATGGACTCAATGGACATGAGTTTGAGCAGACTCCATGAGATGGTGAAGGACAGGGAGGCCTGGCGTGCAGCAGTCCACGGGGTCACAGAGAGTTGGACATGACTGAGCAACTGAACAACAACGACAAATAAAAACAGAATTGACTTTCACATGTTGACTGTATATCCTGGACCTTGTTGAATTCATTATAAAACTGATCTAAATAAAGAGCTAAAGCTATAAAACTTCTGGGAGAAAACATAAAACACTTGTGGCCTCATGTAAGGCAAAGATTTTAGATATAACACAAAAAGCATGAATTGTACAAGAAAAAAAATCTGATAAATTGGACATCATTAAAATTTCAAAATTTTGTTCTTCAAAAGATAGTTTAAGAAAATGAAAAGACAAACCACAGACTGGGAGAACATATTTATAAAATGTACACCTGGTTATAGAGCTGTTTCCAGAATATATGAAGAACTCCCAGAGCTTAGTAAAAACAAGAAAAACATTGGATTTAAAGAGCAAACAAAATATTTGGACACTTTATAAATAAGGCATACACAGCAAGACCATGAAGATATCTCCAATGTTATTAGTAATTAAGGAAATGCAAATTAAGAGTATATTGAACCTAAAATAAAAAATAAATAAAAAATTTTTTTGAAAAAGAGTATTTTGAACCTAGAGGGGTGGGGTGGGCAGGGAAGGGAGGCCCAGGAAGGAGGGGATAGATGTATATTTATGGCTCATTCACGTTGTTGTAGAGCAGAAACCAACACAACATTGGAAAGCAATTACCCTCCAATTAAAAAAAATTAAAACCAAAACAGACAAAAAAGAGCATATTGAGATACCCCTATACACCCACTAGATGAGTTAAAATTAAAAAGACTGCCAATATCAAATGAGGCTGTAGTTGATGAGGTTGTAGAGCAACTGGAACTCCATTACTGATGGAAATACAAAATGGTACAGTCACTTGGGAAAAACAATTTGACAGTTTCTTATAAAGTAAAACTGAGCACATTCCATACTACCCAGCAATCCCAATTCTAAGTATCAACCCAAGAGAAATGGAAATCATAGGTCCACACAAAGATTTTCATAGTCAAAAGTGGCTAAAAAGTGGAAATAACTCTAATATCCACCAACAACTGAATGGAAAAACAGATTGTGGTATGTCCATAAAATGGAACACTTCTCAACAAAAAAAAAGAATTAACTACTTACTGAAAGATGCAACAGCATGGGTAAATCTCAAAGGTTTTATGTTAAGTGAAAGAAGTTTAAAAAGACTACATGAATATTATATGATTCCACTATTATGAAATTCTAGAAAAGGCAAAACTATCGTGACTGAAAGCAGATCATTGGTTGCCAAGGGCTGTAAGTGGAGAGAGGGTGTTGATGCAAAGTGAGATGAGGGAGCTTTGAGGGTAAAAGAAATGGTCCATGTTTTGACTGTGCTCCCTAGGCTCCCTCATGAGACCACCCTGCTTTTAAGGTCATACAACTGGACACATTTGTCAAAGTGCCATTATATTCTTTGGACACTTAAATTGATGAATCTTACTGTACATAACTTGTCCCTCAAAAAATTTCTTAAAGAAGCGTGAATATGAATCATCTGAGAAGCATGTTAAAATGTAACTTCTCTAGTCCTACTTCAGAGAATCTGATTTGGAAGGTCTGGAATAAGGGCTGGGAATCTAACTTTTTAATAAGTGCTCATTTTGAACAAAAAGAAGTGTCATTTAAAAAAGAGAAATGGGTGGAAAGTGAAAGTCGCTCAGTGTGTCTGACTCTTTGTGACCCCATGGACTATACAGTCCATGGAATTCTCCAAGCCAGAATACTGGAGTGGGTAGCTGTTCCCTTCTCCAGGGGATCTTCCCAACCCATGGAATGAACCCAGGTCTCCTGCATTGCAGGCAGATTCTTTATCAGTTGAGCTACCAGGGAAACAGGCTATACATTTTTATAAAATGTGAATAAGAAAAAAGTAACAGAAGGAAATCCTTCAAAATGCCTGGGTAGCTAGATGGGATTATGAATGGGTTCCCCCCACTTAAGTTTCACAAATTATTATGTTTTCTTGGGGGGAAAAACAGCTCCCTCTCCCCTACATTTCTGATAGGAAGAGAATAAACACTTTCTTACAGAGACCCTGAACTCCACCGCCCCCCGCCCCCCACCCCATCATCCTCCAGCCCCATCCCTCTCCTACCCTCCTGCGTCTCCTCAGCCTGGTCCATCTCCAGTTTGGTCAGCAGGCTCACAAACCACTCGAAAGACTGCTGGTCTCGGTTAATCCAGATGAAGTCCACCTAGGGAGAAGGGCCCAGATCAGAGTGGGGGGTGGGGGGGTTTACCCTCATTCACTCTTATCTGTGCTCCCTAGGCTCCCGCATGTGACCACCCTGCTTTTAGCACGGCACACACTATCATTGCCATTTAACTGGGATAGTGGGAGGGGAGTGGGATGGGGGTGCAAACAGGCTCACAGAGGTAAAGAATGAGGCTACAGAGCAGCATGGGACCAGAAGTTCTAGACTGCCAGGTCAGAGCTTTCCCTAATAATCTCTTTTAAGTGGCTTACACAGAATAATGAATTTTCAAATGGCAAGCATTTTCATTTTTAAAACCACCATCAGGCCACGGCTAGCAAGCATCATGGCTGTGACTGCATCCCGGCTGCCTAACTTTCAGGCTGTGTTCTTTAATGAGAGGCCTGCCTTCAGGGCCCAGAGTGTCTCTCCAGGTGGAGAGACGAGCTGGGCGGGGAGGAACTGGCTCTGGTGTCTGGGGAGAAGCTCTGGAGTCCTGCCTGTAGGAGGCAGCACTCACTCACCTTGTGGAGTTTCATGTCCTCGTCCTGACCACTGTCCCTCCAGGAGTGCTGGCAAGTGGGGCAAATGTGCTTTCTCTTCTGGTGTCTGAGGGGAGGGGACAGGAGGGGGTTTTGAGTTTGGGGTGAGTATGAGATTTCTCAGGACCCCAGAGAACAGTGCAGGCGACAGGGAGGGAGGGTGGGGTGGCGGGGGGGGGGGACGAGACCCCAAAAGAGAGCAGGAGGAGAAACAGAAGAGGAAAGAGGTAACAGGGGACATGGAGACAGGTGACAGGGAGTGGGGAGGGGGGCATCTCTCAGGATTCTGCCCCAGGATACCTGTATAAGATGCTCTGCAGGATGGAGGCAAAGGGCGTGATGCCAATGCCTGCACCGATGAGCACAGCATGCTCGGAGGCAAAGATCCTGCGAGTGGGGGTCCCATAAGGGCCATCGATGTAGCACTGCACACAGGAGGGGTTGGAGGAGAGAGAGGGATGGGTGGGCGGGTGGAAGTGGACCCCAACACCTCAGACCCCCCGTATATGCAGGCAGTTGTCTCCTGGGCTGGGACCCGGGAGTCAGTGGCTCCTGCTCAGAGCACTGTTCACACACTGCACCCTGCTCTCGAGTCTGGGAGCACCCTAGAACTCCCACGCACAGATCTGGTGAGAGCAGGGTCCAACCAGCACAGCCGTGTGCCCTGTGAGGGTGGGCGGGGGTCTGATTCCCATTATCTGGAGACCTGGGAGTCAGGCTGTGGGGACGAAGAGCACGGGAACTGAGCGCCCCAGCAAGCCCTCCCCGTGGGCAGAGGCTTTGTCCTCCGCTTGGGGCAGTGGTTTTGGTCACGGCCACCCCCGGAACCGCTCACCTTGATGTTACAGAACTGGTGGTTCTCAGAGCACATCTCGGAGACCTGCAGAGCATAGAGCAGAGAAAGTGGGTCTCTGGGAGTGGGTGGGCCAGGCATTTCTCAGAGGTTTACTCGCCCTTGCAGTCTGAGCAACCTTACAAAAAGGGGATTGCCTTTTCTATCCAAACCATTCCAAGGAGCATGGGGCACTTTTGAGGGAAAACATCAGTGATGTGCTGGTAAACTGACTCCTCCTCAGAAGAAAGGACCACCAAAAACAAATTCCTGATTGTTAGTGTCGAGATTTCTGATGTGAACACTGTCATCACGGCTCCCACCAATGACTGGTTTTAATAACTGGCTTCCCCCACCCACCTCATGATCTAGAGCCCTTGAGCCCCAATTACTGAGCTGGCATGCTGGAACTACTGAGCCCGTAAGCCTAGAGCCCATGCTCCACAACAAGAGAAGACACTGCAATGAGAAGTCTCGGCACCGCAATTAGAGAAAGCCCAAGCAAAGCAATGAAGACAGCACAGCCAACAATAAAAAATAAATAACAACAACAATAAAAAAAAAAAAAAAAAAAAAACAGGCTCTCAAAATTCCTGAAAATTTAACAATCGCTCTTGTGGTCCAATACAAGTCAGCTTCAGGTGTGACAGAACACTCAGCCCGCCTGCCTCGTGGGCTCAGCTACACCCGATTGCTTTCATGTTTCCAGACACACCCTGGCCGTGAGCATGCTTTCCCTGGGCCTAAAGCACACCACACTTTCCTTTTCCCCGGCTGGCAAATTCCTGCGCATCCCTCAGTGTGCACCTTGCTTGGAGTGGCCACCTTCCTAGAGTCTTTGCCCAGGGTCTCCGGGTAGAAAAACCAGGTGCTGGCCTGGCTCACAGCTCACCCTGCCCTGGGGACCCTGCCGTGGGCTCACCGATGGGGAGCCACCTGAGGGCAGAGAGCAGGCCTCCTCTGTCTACTCTGCCTCACTCCTCCAGCGCTGAGCACAGCCAGACCAGATTCCTTGAGGTTCATGTGCTTCCTCCCTGAAGATGAAGGAAACAGGCCCACAAAAGGGCTTCAGAGGCCTGTGCTGAAGGTCTCTCTGGTTAGGAGTGACCTTCACAATCATCCAGGCAAATCCCTCCTTTCACAGAAGAGATGAATCTGGGAGTGTGACAATGACTCACTCAAGTTCGCTTGAGTAGAGGGTGGGGTGGAGCCTGGGTCTCTGTCTGCCTGTCCTGCGCTCACCACATCACACCACATTGCTCCTTTGTCCAGGGGCAACTGAATTTTGTGTCCTCCACGGTGCTGGCCTTGAACTACTTGTGATGGTTATTTTAGGAGGTGCACTGTGAGAGGGCTACTCCTCTAACAGTTTAAAAAAAAATCCTTCTTATTGCAAGGAGAAAGCCTTACATCATGGTTATTATACCCCCTTAACTTCTAACACTTACTATTCCCTCTTCTTTTTTTTTTTCCTTTTAACGATGTGAGAAAGAAAGAAATGGAGAGCATGACAGAGACAGAGAGGGAACAAGACGAAGCCAGCAGCTTCAGGCTCAGAGCCTCATTTAACAGGCAGAAACATCTGGCAAGAATTTAATAACATTGTTTTTGCTTTTAGACTTATCTTTTTTATGGCACATGATACTGATTTTCCATTAAACACACTAATCTAAAGAATCCTTTTAAAATACAATTAAGTTTAAAGTACTGTTGGGATGTAAGGAGAAATATTCAGTGGGAAATATTACCTATGGGAAGTAAATATGGTAAAAGTTACAAAGGTGCCTGCCATACAGGTGAGAGGCTGCAGAAACACCATGTGGTGTGGGGTCCTTCCTGACTGGGGCCCTCTCTTCCAAGTTCCAAGGACCCACCCACCATTCCTGGGAGAAAAATCTTTGGCTCTCCAACCCCCAGCTCCAGCTTCTTCAGCCTTACCAGGACCCGGTCCTCGGCTGCAGCTTGCCTCAGTGCCCGAGTCCTATCCTTTGTCCCCGTGTTCACCATGCCTTCGCGCTCCCGCCACAGAGTTCCCTCCGGCCTGTAGGATGTCAGCTCCACAGTCACCTCCTTGCTGGAGGCTACTGCACTCTGTGCTGAGGCTCGGAAATCGATGGGCTGGGGCTGCACGCCCTGCTAGGTTTCAAAACAAATATTGCTTTATTATTCAAATCATAAATCAATACAATTTAAAACAAAAACTCAGAAACTACAGAATTTTAAAGGATAAAGTAAAAAAGCACCCTGAACAGAAAACACAACTTCTCTAACCATTTTCTGTCCTTCCAGACTTACACACATGCACTTTCACATAAATGGAACATACTACTTTGTAACTTGGCTTTTCCACTTACTACATCTTGGCTAGCTTTACATGCTAATGCATATACATTTACATAATCTTTTTTAGGCAACTTACTCCTCCATTAGAAGGGTGATTGGTAATTTTTTAAACTGCTTCCCTATTGTTGGGCATTTTGATTATACTCATTTTCTCATTATTGTTAACAACCATGGTGTATAAAACAGCTCTTCCCCTTTACTCTGACTTATTTTCTTCATGGTCTTTATTACCATGTGACACATTATGTCTCTATTGTGTATTTACTGTCCACCACCCTCTCCGGACTGGAAGCAGTGACAATGGGTATTTTGTTTATTGACAAATCTCCAGCATTTAGAGTAGTACTTGGAAAACAGTAGATCCTGTGCTCAATAAATGAAGTGAAAGTTGCTCAGTCGTGTCTGACTCTTTGCAGCCCCATGGAGTCCATGGCATCCTCCAGGCCAGAATACTGGAGTGGGTAGCCTTTCCCTCTCCAGGAGAACCTCCCAATCCAGGGATCGAACTGAAGTCTCCTGTATTGTAGGTGGATTCTTTACCAGTTGAGCTACCAGGGAAGCCCTAAATATTTGCTAAGTGAATGAATGAACGAAGTGGTTAATGAGCTTGCATACATGTCCAAATAGCTTTTTAGGATTAAACTCCTAAAAATGGCATTGCTAAGTCATTGGGTAGGAAGGCTTCCCTGGTGGCTCAGGTGGTAAAGAATCTGCCTGCAGTGCGGGAGACCCAGGTTCCATCCCCGAGTGGGGAAGATCCCCTGGAGAAGTGAAGGCCTACCCACTCTAGTATTCTTGCCTGGAGAATTCCAGGCAAGGACAGAGGAGCCTGGTGGGCTGCAGTACATGGGGTCACAAAGAGTCAGACCTGACTGAGCAACTAACACTTTCACTTTTAAGCTGCTGTGTATAGATATTTAAAATGCAGACACATATAGCCAGACTGTCCACCAGAAAGTCTGTGCCAATTTACTCTTTGGCAGTGGTGCCTGAGACCCCAAGGAAACACAGCTTTTAGTACATCTACCCACCAATTCGCAGTGTGCCAGCACTCACCTCATTTTGAAAATCAGCTTCCTCCTTCAAGAGGTTTCCCCTGATTAACAGGAAAGAACACCCTGCCTGTTTCTACCTACCTCTCCATTCCCCAAAGTTCTGCTCTTGGCACTTTCTAGAAGGGCCCTCTGGTCTGGCCAGGCAGGATTCCACCTGGTTCCTTCTCTGGACTTTATATTCCACGAGGGCAAAGAAGGGCTGGGTCAGCCTGGGGGAATCTCTTCCTTTGACCTTCAGCAGGGTTTCCACTTATTAACCTGATTCCAGGCCTGGTGGCACAGCCTTCTAGTGTTCAGGCACCCTCAGCCTTCTACATCGATTCCTGCTTTTTCAAGTGCTGCTCTGACCTCTCTGCATTCCTCCCAAGCCTCCCAGAGCCTGTATTCATTGGCAGTTTGTCAATTGTATGGGTTTTATCAGGGCTCAAAAGATTATTAAACTCATGGTGGTGACGATGATAATGGTGGTGGTGGACATGCTGATAGGGATAATGAATGGTCCACCTGGACCACGCTGCCAGTTCACGCAATACTTTACATGCATACATTCCATGGGTCCTTAAAACAATCATGTTAGAAAGGAAAGCCAAGGACAGGAACCACCTCTATTTCATAGGTAAACAACTTGAGGCTCAGTAAGGCTAAAAGATGTGCCCAAGTCCATACAGTTAGAAAGTACTAGAGCAGAGAGGTAGAAACGGATTTTTCTCCTCTCAATTTCCCCCTCTTTGCCTTGGCCCCTGCCTTCTAATGGAGCACACTGGACCAGGAAGGATCACGTGTGGTCCGGCTTCCAGGAGGCTCTTGGACCACACATTCTCAATTGGCCTACCCTCTGTGCTGTCCCAGCCAGTGTTCACAACTGCTCAGGGGTTGCCAGCTAAGAAGGCAACTTGGTCCCTGTGGGTTTGTCACCATGGTGGACCCTTTCTCCCCTTCAGTCACTTACCTGGGACTTCCTCTGACTCCTCTTCATCTCCAACCTCCTCGAGAGCCTCTTGGAACCACAGAACACTGGGTCTGATTTCTTGAAGGACTCAAACAACCTGTTGGTCCACTGGCCCTGGGACCGGATGTGTAGCCAGATGGTGTCTGAACAAGAGACAGGGCAGGAGGTGAGGGGTCAGTGCTGGTCTCCACAGGGATACCTGTCTCACTGAAGTGACTGGGACTGGGCATAAACCCCTTAGGCTCTCCTCTGAACACCCTTCCTCAGGTCCGAACTAGCAGCCACAGCCATGAGACTGGGAGAGGTGGCCTCTCTGGTGCAGACCTTGCAATTTTTCTCAGTGAAGTCAACCTACGTGTTCAGTCTCCTCTGCCAAGGCAGGGGTCAGAGCGGCCCTGAGCACACTGGGGGCGCCCTAGAGGTGAGGGCCTGGCCTCCTCCATCAAGCCAGGGTCTCAACAAGGTTGGGGACCATCTCTCTCCCACATTCTATGAGATGCCTGTCAATGGTTCTGCACACAGTAGGTGCTCAGTCAATAGTGGGACCAGTAGCTTTCACTGCTCTGTGTCTGGGATGCAGAGGGTGTTTGCTAAGGTTCCCTATTAAGTGGATGACTGGTAGAAGGGTGTTGAGGGGTACCAGAAAGAACATAACATAAGAGCAAGGAGGACCCTAAGAGACTTTCTGGTCTGGAGTTCTCATTCTTTTTCTTTTATTTTAAATCATGAACTCTTTTGGCAGTCCTGTGAAGGCAAGGATAAACTCCTTCTCAGAATAAGGTTTTTAAATACCTTGAATAATATATGTAGAAATTATGAATGAAACCAATTATAATGAGACCATTACCAAAATAAATTTTAAAAAATTTTTGATTTAAAAATACATGTGTTTTTTTGTTAATACATGAAATAACGAGATGCAGCAGGAGTTGCATGGTCACTGGAGATGTGAATTAGCGATGAGCGTGAATGACATGTCAAAGTATGGACAACAACCATATAGTCCATATAGTCCATGGGGTCTCAGAGTCAGACGTGACTGAGCGACTTTCACTTTCACGCTCTCACAGCTTTGTGCGGAGGGGACTGAAAAAGTCAGGTCCTGGGACCCCTGCTCCCAGGAGCCTCCCTGGCGCTCCCTCGCCCTCAAGGTGCAAAGCAGCAGGAGGGCTGCGCTGTGCCCCGTCTGCACAGACGCACCCTGAACTGCCTCACAGAGTGGCTCAGATGGAGCGGCCTCTTAAATGCCAGTCGAATTCAGTCAGCCAGAGTTGCCAGCCTAAGTTCCACTCCTGGTCCTGGAAACCAGCTCTACAAAATCAGAGGATTTACCAGCCCCCACGTGGACTCACTTACTGCAGGGGGCTCAGGACTAAGAGAGTCCAGGCAGAGACCCTGAAGAAACCCTTCAAGAATTGGTCAAATAGGGACTTCCCCAGTGGTCCAGTGGCTAAGACTCCCAATGCAGGGGCCCCAGATTTGACCCCTGGTCAGGGACCTAGATCCCACATGCCACAGCTAAAATCCAGTGCAGCCAAATAAATAAATAAACACTTTAAAAAACTGGTCAAATAAATTACACATCTATATTATAATCCTATTACTGTTAATACACTGGACTAGCATGCAGCCATGAAAAGGAAAAGTTCTTCTTTTAAAAGAACTGACATGCAAAGATCTTCATGACATATCATTCATGGAGAAAAAGTAGGTGGCAAAACAATGTAATCCCTTATATGCAAAACCATAATCCCTTATATGCAGAATTATCTCTATATCTGATTATTCATGGAGATACATCAAAATCTGGAAAGCTATTCACCAAATGATTGACAATAGTTTTCCTTGGGTAGAATTATTTGAGGGATTTTAATTTTCTTTGGCACATATTTCTATACTGTCCAAATTTTCCAGGAACATATCTGTTTTTTATAAAACAGCAAAAAAAGAAAAAAAAGAAAAGAAAAAGGGAAATAAAAATAGGAAGAAAATAATCCACCCTCTTTAACCCTCACCCCCACCCCATTGTACATCCAGGTCTCCACTCATGTGATTCCAGGGCAAGTGTTGTACAGCTTCTCGTGGGGAACCCTGGCCTTGGGTCTGTGCCCTGAGCTGTGGGAGCTGGGCCCGGGGTGGGGCCTGGGCTGGGGTGGGAGGCATCGTGAGTGGAGCTACAGCTTTCCATGGAGGAGGGTCAGAGAACCCCGGCAACCAGAAACCTTTAGCTCTCATGAAGCCAAGCAAGCTCTCGCTGCAACAGGCCATACAAGGCCTCCTCCGTCAGAAGCACTTCTTGAGGGACTGCCCCGGTGGTCCAGAGCACTCCGTGCTCCCAGTGCAGGGGCCTGGGTTCAGTCCCAGGTCAGGGAGCTAGACCCCATGTGCCACAACTAAGAGTTCCCATCCCACAGCCATGCTCCAGTACAACCAGACAGATAAATAAAAATAAATATTAAAAAAAAAAAAAGTAGCACTTGAGATGGGAAGGCTAATCCCTGGCCTGGCCTAGAGGTCAGAGGTCCAGGTTGTGGCCCTACCAACAGCCCAGGACCGGAAGGCAGGCACGCAGGCACATGCATGGGTGGGGGTCGGAGGACAGCTGGGCGAAGAGAGGGTCGGCTGAGTAGTTCTGTGGGTGCTGGGCACCCAGAGGATGGAAGTGGTCAGGGATGGGGGAGAAGGATGGGAAGGGATTCTGTTGCCTTGGGGCTCCCCAGGTCTCATGCCCACAGGGAGTAGGGAAGCCTGACTTCCTATCTGTCACAGCCCTCTGGAAATGCCCTGGTGCCCCTTCATCTGAGCCACTACTCCTTTGCTTAAGACCCTTGCAGGCTCCCAACTGCCTGCACCATTCCACTTTTCACCCTGCATTTGAAGACCTTCCTGACCCCACACTACCTCTTACCAATTTTGCCAGCCACTTCGGTCCTTTCTCTGACTTTCTCTTCCTTCCGCTCACCTCTGCTTCCTTCCTCCCTACTCCACCTGACCCTCAACCCAAACTACATCAGACCCTTCTACGTTTGCAGGTTTCATGCTTCCCCTTCTGCCTCCACCCCCATGCCCTTCTCCTACCTAGTAAACTCCTATAAACCCTACAAGGTTCAGCTGAAAGGCCACCCTGCCCACTTCCCCCACCAGGTCAGGCCCTCCCCGGTGACCCTCACAGAAGCCAGTAGAGCCCCAATCACCCCATTTAGTCAGCATCTGCTCATCTGCCCCCATGTTCCAGAGGGAGACCCAGGAGGCCAGGTTTGCATCCTGGGTCTTGTTTATACATCTGGCCCCCCCAGCATCTGCACATCTGCCCCCATGTTCCAGAGGGAGGTCCGGGAGGCCGGGTTTGTGTCTCAGATCTTGTTTGCCTCTGTGTTCCGGGCTCACAGCCTTGCGTGGCACATGGCAAGGACTCAGTAACACCCCCTGAGGGGCTGGTGGAGTTGGTGCAGGCCTACCTTTCTGCTCAGGAGCACTGCTGATGGTGAAGGGGTGCCACTCGTAGCGTGCGATGCTGGGGATGTTCAGATACAAGTAGTCACCAGGTCTGTAGTGGAAAAGAGGGGGCCTCTTGATGAGGAGATGAGTGACCTGGGGAGAGAGAGACCAGGGTCATCCGTGCAGACCCAGAGCTGCCAGGGGCCCCAGGACCACAGGCTGGGCCATCTTCTTCCACCATCACCCAGGCCAGCCCGACATGAGACCTTTTGTGTCTCTGAGTGGGGGCTCACCCTACAGCACATCTACCAATCGGTGGTAGGTGGCAATCGGAGAAGGGGAGGCAGGCTGTGTCTGAAGCGGGGCTCATGGTGTGATCCCACTTCCTCTGGTGTAAATGCTGCTTCCTAGTGGCCCTCGTCCTCTGTGAAGCCCCCTGACTGCTCCAGCCCCTTTTCTGGAACTGCTGTGGCATTTGGCTGGCATTCCAACCAGGAACAGGCATTTCTCCCAGGATACAACAGCCTCCTGGAGAGTAACTTTGGTTTATTGAGCACTTACAGGTGCCAGAGCTGTGTGGAGCTCTTTAAGTGCTACCTCTAGTCCTTACAACAACTCCCTGAGACGAATGTCAATCTTTCTCCCCTCTATGGAGGAGAGGCTGAGTTAGAGAGGTTAAATGCCTTGCTCAAGAGCACCAGCTAAGAAACCATGGGATCTGAATCTAATCACTCTGTCTGATGCCAGGGCCTAGACACAAACCTCAGTCTCTCATCCAGCTTCCGTGTCCTCACTTTCAAGTTGTCCAGAGTCAAGCCCCCCAAAACTGCCTGCCCTTTCTCCAAAAATGGCACCAATTACTCAGACACCTGCAAGACAGCCTAGACTCCTCTCCTCATACCCCCACCCCAACCCCAAATGCAGCCAGCTGCCTCTCGAGTCTTTCTATGATACGCCCCCTCCCCACCCTGGTCAGGGTCAAGGCTCTCATGAGCTCTCCTCTGCATACGTGCAACAGCCTCCCCAGTGGTCCTCTCTAAGCCATCTTCCACGGAGCAACTAAAGAAATCCAGCTGGAGTATAAGCCAGCTCAATACCACCATCCTTTCCCCACCCTGCTCAGGCGTTCCCGTGGTCTGCAGAGTGAGGCCACTCACCATTAGGCCCTGCCCACGCCTCCAGCTTCTCCCTGGCACCTTGGCTCCAAATTACTTGTAGTCCCTTCAGTATAGTATGCCCTTTCACTACTCTCTGCCTTTGCCCATGCTGTTCCTTCTCCCAGCAATACCCTTCCCTGTCTTGTCTATCCGACAAACTTCTATTCATCTCTCAAAACCCTGATAAGGCAGCTCCCCTCTCATTCTGAAGCTTCTCTGATCTCTCAAAGACAAAGAGTTTAATGCCTCCTGAGATTCTTCTTCTCTTGCCAACACAGCCCTGCACTGATGAAAGGGCTGACTCTCCTATTATCCTGTGTGTCTATGGAGAGTAGAAGAGTGCCTCCACTTTCTCTGCATCTCTGTCACCTAGCGCAGGGCCTGCTACCTTGCCAACATGTAATACATACTTACTGAAGGTGTTCTATGCACACCTGGCCTTTAGTAGCTCCCTGCCTACCCACCATTCCCCTTCCAGAAGCGTCACTCTTGCAGGGCTGGACCAAGTCTTGCACTGGCTTGTCTCCTCCATCGTGCTCCCTATTTCCTGGGGGTGGAGGTCTAACAGAGTACCCAGGTGCTGCACCCCACCACCTGGGACACCTCTTGGCTCCTCGGGCCCCCTTTGTACCTTGGAAGGGAGGAGATTGACTTCCACGATGTTCAGGGCCGCCATGCGGGACGCTGCCAGGCTGATGGTTTTCTCCAGGAAGAACAACGTGCCAGGGACCAGCAGCCACTTCCAGAAGTTGGGCCCATGCAGGATGAGCAGGAGCCACATGGGGAGGTAGGACAGATGGGTCCAGTAGAACACCTGTGGGAGATGGGGGAGTAAAATGTCAAGGCACAGGGGTGGGACAGAGCCAAGGTTCACAGTCATCCTCAAAGCCAGGACTATGCCCAGAGCTTTGGCCATACACACCCTCTCCTGGGAACAGGCTTGGGTAGAGATTGGGGGTGGGAAGCTCTGTTGCCTCTTTGTTCTGAGGGCCTGGCTCAGAGAGTCTGTAAGTGAAGATTCTTGGCACCAGTGACCAACACCTGGAACATCTGCCTGGGCGTGTTCTGGGCCGGGTGGACTGCCCCCTCTGATGGGCTCATCAGCACCAGTGTCCCGACCCACTGACCCTTTCTCGGGGGGAAGGAAGGAAAGAGAGCAATGATGTTCTGGCAGCGGAGAAGAAAGAGCAAAGCCCCGAGTTTTAACACCTGCTCGGCTACTAGCTCTGTGGCCTGGGTCTGATAAGTTACTTCTATGAGTCAGATTCCTCATGGGTCAAGTGAGGATGCTGATTATGACCTCAAAGGGTCATTGTTGGCTCAGAGTAGGTGACTGTATATACATATATGTCTGTTTCTGCTACGACCAGATCAGTCCAGGGGACACAATCTCCAAACTAGATCCTTCAGGACCTTTTATATCTCCAGGAGGCTAGAGAGAGGGAAGCAAAGCTAGACCTAACACCTGTAGAGCGCCCACATGCTAGGTGTGTATAGTTATTGACTTCACCTGTATTATCTCATTTAATTTCTAAAATAACTCCAAAGGTAGAGAATTACAGCTCTGCTTTATAAATGACAGCAGTGGAATGATCAATAAGGAGTGGGGTGGGGATTAGAACTCTCAAGAGCTTGTTTCTTGCCCTCTTTGTGCCGTCTTGAGCCTAGTTTAATCCTATTAGAGCAAGAGGATAAGCCAGCAAAAAAGGTAGAATCTTCTAGAGCAGAACATTTTCACTCGCCAGACACAAATCACAGTTCAGTGGCAGAACCCAAGTCACATGTCCATAGTATGCAAACCACCTGGAACTTCCTGGGCTCTGGAGTAAGCTGGAGGGGGCACAGCATGAAATGAAGGTGGGTGACTCACTTTGCTGAACAATAGAAACCAATTATACTTCAATGATTTGGAAAACTTATTATTCCAATAATTTGGAAAACTGCACACAAATTTGGAAAACTCAGTAGTGTCAACAGGACTGGAAAAGGTCAGTTTTTATTCCAATCCCTAAGAAAGGCAATCCCAAAGAATGCCCAAACTACCGCACAATTGTACTCATCTCACACGCTAGTAAAGTAATGCTCAAAATTCTTCAAGCCAGGCTTCAGCAATACGTGAACCGAGAACTTCCAGATGTTCAAGCTGGTTTTAGAAAAGGCAGAGGAACCAGAGATCAAATTGCCAATATCCGTTGGATCATCGAAAAACCAAGACAGTTACAGAAAAACATCTATTTCTTCTTGATTGACTACACCAAAACCTTTGACTGTGTGGATCACAATAAACTGTGGAAAATTCTGAAAGAGATGGGAATAACAGACCAGCTGACCTGCCTCTTGAGAAACCTGTATGCAGGTCAGGAAGCAACAGTTAGAACTGGACATGGAACAACAGACTGGTTCCAAATAGGAAAAGGAGTACGTCAAGGCTGTATATTGTCACCCTGCTTATTTAACTTATATGCAGAGTACATCATGAGAAACGCTGGGCTGGAAGAAGCACAAGCTGGAATCAAGATTGCAGGGAGAAATATCAATAACCTCAGATATGCAGATGACATCTCCCTTATGGCAGAAAGTGAAAAGGAACTAAAAAGCCTCTTGATGAAAGTGAAAGAGAAGAGTGAAAATGTTGGCTTAAAGCTTAAAATTCAGAAAACTAAGATCATGGTATCTGGTCCCATCACCTCATGGGAAATAGATGGGGAGACAGTGGAAACAGTGTCAGACTTTATTTTTGGGGGCTCCAGAGTCACTGCAGATGGTGACTGCAGCCATGAAATTAAAAGACGCTTGCTCCTTGGAAGGAAAGTTATGACCAACCTAGATAGCATATTAAAAAGCAGAGACATTACTTTGACAACAAAGGTCTGTCTAGTCAAGTCTATGGTTTTTCCAGTGGTCATGTATGGATGTCAGAGTTGGGACTGTGAAGAAAGCTGAGCACTGAAAAATTGATGCTTTGGAACTGTGGTGTTGGAGAAGACTCTTCAGAGTCCCTTGGACTGCAAGGAGATCCAACTAGTCCATCCTAAAGGAGATAAGTCCTGGGTGTTCATTGGAAGGACTGATGCTGAAGCTGAAACTCCAGTGCTTTGGCCACCTCATGCAAAGAGTTGACTCATTGGAAAAGACCCTGATGCTGGGAGGGATTGGGGGCAGGAGGAGGAGGGGACAACAGAGGATGAGATGGCTGGATGGCATCACTGACTCGATGGGCATGAGTTTGAGTAAACTCCGGGAGTTTGTGATGGACAGGGAGGCCTGGTGTGCTGCGATTCATGGGGCTGCAAAGAGTAGGACACAACTGAGCAACTGAACTGATACTCCAACAAAAATTAATTTTTTAAAAAAAGGAAGAAATGAAGGTGGGAGCCCAAGATAGGCCAGGCAAAGGGGAAAGGCTGGGGCACCTCAAAGTGGCCTCTCCTGCGGACACAGGAGCTGGAGCAGGCGAACATGAGGAGCAGCAGCAGGAGCAGAGCCACGCCGGTCGGGGAAGCCAAGCCGTGAACCCAGCCGATGCCAGGTCTCGTGGTGAGCAGGAGTTCCCAAAACCGGAAGGGGCTGGCCTCAGACTGAGCCTGGAGCGCTGGAGACGAGCACAAGACAAGATCGGCCCACTGCGCCTTCCAGTTGGGGTTCCCACTTCTCCCCATCCAGCTTATCCAGGACACCCTTCTCCGCCCACCGGGACACGGGAGCGGGATAAATTAGTGGTTTGTGGAAAGCCCAGATCCCCACCCCACCCCAGCCCAGCCTACTCACCGAAGTTCACCACATGGGCCACGGTGTGCACCAGCGAGAGCCCGACCACCACGTAGCCCATAAGCTGGTGGAACTGGATGTTGTGGTCCAGCGGCAGGACCTGAGCCAGCCACGTGGCCCGCAGCCACGTGAGGCAGCGCCTGAGCATCAGCACCTGGCCAAGCAAAGCGGTAGACAGCCCATCTGGCTCGCTCTCTAACCTGGCCGCCCCTTCGCAGCAGGTGTCTCCCTGCCTCCCGCTGAGATGGCTGTGCTTACCAATGGGCGGGGCTGTGTGGGCGGGGCTTGGTGGGTGGGGCTGGAGGGTGGGCGGGGCTAGGGGACATCACCATGTCCCCTGCCTCAAGTATTCCATTGCTGCCTCGATCCATAGCTGGGGTCCCAAAGTAGGACCTCCAGAACTGGGCAGGGAAGAGAAAATCTTACAGAATGTTTGTATTCCTTTTATCTCAACACGTGGGAAACACATAAGCTTCTACTAATATTTAGGCTCTGTGTAGACACAGAGCCCTCATTGAGTCATAGGTCAGACAGGCACCATGTTCCATGTAGTTCTTGAGATGTCCTGAGGGGAGACGGCACTTTTTAAGGGGCTTATGGCGAGGGCCCTCTCCCTTACTCATTTGCTTTAATTTATGCCTGTCCTATTGTGTGAATTTGTGGATTGCATTAACTGCTTTTAACTTAAGCAAGCTTAACTACCCCTCAGAAAGGACATGTAGCTTAAAAAGATTCCCTACAGAGAAAATGCAGATTGAAAATAATGTTAATAAGGCAAGAGCAAGTGACCACGAAAATGAGTCATGTGTCTCCCACTCCTGGTGTGAATTCTTTGAGGCCAGTTATGAGGTTAAAAATAAAACTCCTCTAGTAAGAAACTGATAGTGTCAAAAGGAGTATTTGAACTAGAGATGTACATCTCTGATCATTAAAGATGAATCTTGACTTATAGTTATATTGTGCCTAAACCTATTGGCTAACAGTAACAGGGCATGCATATAAGTAAGTGAGCATATATTGGGTAATTGGGAGGGGGTTTTTGTTTTTTGTTTATTTTGTTGTGTTTTGTTTCATTCCAGTTGTAGAAGTGTATTATCAAATACACTTGGAGACCTCAGGCTCTGGTCCAGAGGATCACATTCTGGCATTCAAGGCCTCTTGAAGTATTCTCTTTCTGGCTGGAGCCCTCACAGGAGCTAGCCCAACCTCGTCTGGGTCCACCATAGGGTAATTGTGAGGGTCAATAACCCTATGGAAAGTGGTTAGCACTGTGACTGGTACATAGCAAGCACACAAAAATGCGAGCTGTATTATTTACCTGCTGTGTGACGACAGACAACTCACTGCCCCTCTCTGAGCCTTAGTCCCCCCACTGAGTGTCGGCCCAGTGGATTTCTAAGGTGCCATCCTGCGCTGCCAATGCAGGTGTCCATGCGTGGGTCATTTAGTCTAAGAGGAGCCTACATCAGTCCCCCTGCCCGCTTCCCTGCGTTGTGCCCACAGAGCCCTACCGCGATGAAGCTGCAGTCAAAGTTGAGGCACTGGCCGCAGCCCTTGGCCACCATGACGCTGGCTCCGAAGGCCCGGTAGGCACTAGCTGCCAGGGCAAACAGCAGCACGTGGAGGCCCACGAAGGCAGCCAGGCAGAGCGCGTGGCTGCGGTGGTTGTGCCAGTAGGCAGAGGTCAGCGGGCGAGGTGGGCGCTGGTGTCGCGGGGGAGCAGGGGGCGTTAGCCAGCGAGCAGCGCTGTAAGAGAGGACTCCACTCAGAGGGGCGCGGTGCGGCGGGGACCACCGGGGTGGGAGCCTGGAGGCGCACTCCCTCTGCAGCCACTAACTCTTGGGAGCCTTGGGGCAAACAGGCCGGCTTCCTTTTACATCAGGAAAGGGAGGTCAAGTGACTTGCTTACAGTCACACAGCTAGGTAGAACTGGCATCAATCTCCTGTCTGTCTGATACCATACCCACGAGTTGTTTTTTTTTTTTTTTTAACTACCTTGAGTGGGGAGACAATCATAATGGATGGAAGAATCTGAGAAATTTTTGAAGTTAATACACAAAAAGAATGAAGTACAAAAGTGGCACTATTCAGAACTTGGAGTCAGATAAACTTAGGTCTGCTGTTACACCCTGTTTATACTATTTTCTCCACAGTGCCTGTCAAATTTGTACTTGTCTAGTGTATGTACTTGTTTATTGGTATAAAATACCTGTGTCTCAGCCTGGAATGCAGCCCGAGCAGAGCTCTGCCATTACTGAGAACAAGGTGTGGTACAGAGTAGCTGCTCAAACAAGTTGAATAAATAAATGTCTTTGCTAAGTATTTGTGTGCACCTAGGTGTGTTACTTCAGGTGAAATAGTTTTAATGTCTTTTTGTTACTTCATTCTTTGTGTAACTTCAATTTCCTTTTCCATGTTATGCAATGATATACTTGTAAAAATGCCCAGCACATAACTGGTGCTTAATATTGAGTTGATTCTTAAGGAACCCTGTAGAAAATGCACGCATGACAACAGCTGCCCTGCAGAGGGCAGGACAGACATTTGGCCCCAAGAGAAAGTGGGCAGAGGAGCTAAGCTGGGCCAGGGAGGGAACCCGAGGGGCTGGGCTGGGGGGGGACGACCGGGGCGGGGCAGGGCCAAGCCGAGGGACCCTCCTTGTGCTCAGGCCACACTTCGCACCTGGACTCTGATCCCGGAATGGGCTGTGTGGCTGCACCAGCCAGGGCGGTACCTGATGGTCAGGTTCTCCATGACCTCGGGGACGCGCTGCAGCTCGTCTCGGAGCTCCTCGAAGGTGATGGTGCCGCTGCAGTCCTTGTCGGCCGACTCGAAGAGCGCCAGCGCCAGCTGGTCCAGCTTCTCCTGGGGCAGCGAGATGGCGCTCTCGTGCAGGCACGCCTGCAGCACGGTGCGCAGCTCGTCGGGGTCGACGGAGCCGCTGCCTGTTTCAGGCGAAGATGAGGCCTAGTGGGGACCTGCACCCACCTCCCTCCCACCTCACTCTGTACTTGCAAACTCCCCCTGCCTTGCACAACCATTGCATCGTGGGGTTAACTTCCTGTTCGTTCAGGTTTCTGCCAACCTGATGTCTTTAGGAGTAAACACCAGGCAATCAAAGGACATATGGCACCTCCAACTCACAAACCTTCCATGGCTCCCTACTGCCGGGCTCAGCAGAGGCAAACACCTTCCCAAGCATGGAGAATCTTTGGCCTCAGTGCATGCCTTCCTCTAGAATCTGCAGCCTCCTCTCTAAGCACCACTCAACTTCCAAGACCATCTGCCCAGAAGATACACTTGCTTACTTAATCTCTAAGGAGCTATGTGCCCAGAGCCCCAGTTATTCAGAGGCAAATTGTATATGAGGTGGTGGTGAAGAGGTTTCTGTTTGTTCCCCAAATTGTAGCAGACTCTGCTCATCCATCCATGTTGTCCTGAGAGGCCACAGCTGGTCCCTCAAGTGCAGGGTTGTGACCTTATGAGAACATGAGTGGCTAAGAGTGATGTGAAAAGGAAGCCAAAACTACAGTTGACCCTCAGTACAGACGGGTTCCTCATCTACAAATTCGATCACAGTTGGTTGAATCTGTGGATGGATGAACCCACAGATATCAAGGGTTGACTGTATGTCTACATTTTATATAAAGGACTTGAGCGTCCATGGGTTTGGGTATCCACAGGGATCCTGGAACTAACTGGAGAAACAACTGTATCAAGTGAGATGGGA
Organism: Cervus elaphus; assembly: GCF_910594005.1. NCBI lineage: Eukaryota > Metazoa > Chordata > Mammalia > Artiodactyla > Cervidae > Cervus > Cervus elaphus. The sequence continues at coordinate 84,262,408 of NC_057826.1, forward strand.
TCTGAGGCTTTTTTTTTTTTCTGTATGTATTTTCATTCTTCATAAGTAGTAGGACCCTTGATTAGAAATTTCTTGACTTATTTCGGATATAGACACACATGAGGTAGCAATATGCCCCTGACAAATTCTAAGGGATGAGGGTGTGAACCAGGCCCTGAGATACATTATTAATCTTGGACACATTCAGAAGGTGATCTGTGATTATGCCCCAAAGGCACTGCAAACTCCCACTAAAAATGCAAAGGAAGGAGCAGTTACTTCACAAATAAATCCAGGGACCAGGTTCTTAAAACCTGGAAAGAGGGAGCCCCCCCAACCTCAAGACCAATTATTGCACAGGATGGGTTGAAGCCTTCCCTATCTGATCCAAAAAGGCTATGGATGTGTGTAAGTCTCTTTCAAAAGAAATAATTCCTTGATTTGGACTTCCAAAGTCCTTCCAAAGTGATAACAGGCCCTTTTCCATAGCCAAAATCACACAGGAGCTAGAGAAACCCCATAGGCTAGAGGGCCGTGCCCAGGAGCACAACAGCAGCTGGAGACATTAGCCCAGTGCTGGGCAGTCACTGAGACAGCCCGTTCCCTTTGTCCCTCCCTCGGAGTCCTCCTCCCATCCCACCAAGGATGCTTACCGTCGACGTCATACACCTGGAAGAGGAATTTGAGTTTGTCCATGGGGCTGCCGTGGATGAGCAGGGTCAGTGCCTCCTGCAGCTCCTGAAGTGTGATGGTGCCACTTCCATCCGAGTCAAACAGGACAAAGAATCTCTCAGCAAAGAAAGACTGTGGCCAGAGGAGGACAGGAGATGGGTACAAACGTGGCCATGGAGCCTGGGCTTTGAATTCATTCACTCTGTGTGTGTGTCTGTGTGTGTGTACACATGCCATGGGGTGGTGGGATTCAGGGAGGACTCAAGTGACTGAAAATAGCCTGTGATCTGCCCAATGAAGCCACACCAGGGGACAGTGTCCATGGCCCATCCTGTCAGCTGAGAACAACTTTGGGCTCTGGTAGGAGAACTGTTCAGATCCCTGTAGCGAGGATAGGCTTGTGAATGGGTCCTGGGCTCCCTTCTGGCTCTTGGGCCTGGTAATTTCCATAGGCTCTCTGTCTCCATAACCCACCACTCTCATCAGCCTTGCAGTCCAGACCTCTGGTGGCCCCTTACTCAACTTGGGACAAAGGTCAGATTGAGCGTCCCCCTGCAGGCTCCTCCCAGGTCCTGTCTTTTTCCCCTTCGGGTGACCTCAAGCGACAGTGAAGCCAGGAAGGACTTCTAAAGAAGGTGCCACTTGAATACCTGTGTCTTTGCCTTGTTGTTTGGGCTGCCTAGAGCCTACAATTAAGTGCTCCTAATGTAGAGTCGCTCTTAACAGCACTTGTTCTCAGGTGCTCGTGCACTCACTCCATCCATCATTCAACAATTCTTTCATTCAAGAATCGTATCTGCACAAGCCCCTGCTTGCCAGGCAGGTCTTGTGTTAGGCACTGGAAACACAGAAATTAAGAAGACAGGCTGGGTCAGTGTCACAGATGTGCCAGGCCGAGATCTACTCCTTGAGGCAGGGCGAGGAGCCTGAGGGCTTTAGTGTCTGATCTAAGTTCACAAGCACGAGGTCCACTGTGGGCAGTCAGCCCTGCTTCGGCCTCACTCTTTTTCACCTGGGTCCCTTTAGTAATGCCTTTATCACTCTCCTAATATTACTCTACCATCCCGAATGGCCTTCATCTTAAGATATCTTATAGCCCCAATTAGGCAGAAGGCCTTTTTTCCCTTCCCCATATTGACTATGAAAGGAGACAATGTTCAGAGTTCAAACAGTGTTTAGAGTGCCCCTGGTACCAGCAAGTGAGGAGTCCTCCCATCCAAACAGGGGCATTCAAATGCTCCTTGTCTCACTCCCATCAAGGATACAGGCCACCACGAGAGGCCATCCCCGAGGACACCTGCGGAGAGGTTGGCATTTGCAGGCTCACCCCACCCTCCTCTCTGCTAATGTCTCCACTTTTTGTCAGGCACGCAGGCTGTTATGGGGATGGGCAGAGGACCTATGACACCGAGAGAGAGGACTGGGGATGGAGTGGCAGTGCAAACAGGCCTTTAATGGGTACAAACCACGGAAAAATTTGGTTTTTTGGCAGGAAACTTAAGTCTTGGCATCACCTCTGCCCATGAGGCTGGCAGTAAATGTAAGGTCAATAATATTTCTTAAGATTTGACAAGCTACTGATTTCCAACTTCATGTGTTGTTTGAAAGATCCCAGGAGGCCATGGCTACCACCATGGATGGAAGGGCCCCAGTAGCAGAGACTTTTCCCTCCTTGTGAGGTACTGTGTCCTGGAAACCAGATTGCTCCTCCTCTACAAAATATAAGCACAGGGTCCCCACTTCTGGAGCAGACACTTGCCTCTTTCACCTGCAGGGCTTTTTTGAAGTCTTGCAGGTTGATCTCCCCATCGTTTCCCGCAATAGTCTTAAACTGGTGCGTCACCCACTGAAGCCACTTGGCGTCCTCCTCGGCAGTCATGGTGCTGGGAGACAAAAGAGACAGGTGGGTGGGTTTGGGGTGTCCAAGGGCTCAGGAGGCCTCACAGTGGCCCCAGGACCTCTGTCTTCCTCCAGCTGGGGTCTCAGGCTTCCCAAGTGGTTGAAGTAGCTTCAGGGTGGGAGCAGTGCTTCCCCACAGCTGCTTCTTGTTGTCTTTAAGTCTGTTCCTTCCATCTAGGGCATTGGCTGACCCAGGCTTAAGTCTCTTTAGGTTCTGGGATGACAGGGCCCCAGTGAACTGGACCTCAGACGATGGGTGTAAGTTCAGAGAATGGCTCACTCCATGGGTGTTATTAACACGGTGACAGTGACACCCCACCTCACATTTACCAGCTCTTTACTGTGCTCCGAATCCTCCCCAGTCACTCTTTGCTTTGGTCCTTGTTACCGAATGTAAACTACTCGACCGCTCTGAGCTTCCTTCCTCCCTAAGATATTTTACAGGGAGGAAACAGGCTCAGAGCACTTCAGTTACTTAGCAGAATTTATTCAGCAGGTCAACTTCAAGGCCACTGCTTTTCCCATCACACCCAAGAACCTCCACCCTCTGCCTGAACATTTCAAGTATAAGCCATGCAAGGGCTGAGACTGAGGGCTTGACTCTCCAGGTCCAGGATGTATCAGCAATGTCACAAGGGCATCAGCCATCTTAAACCCTCACAGATGGGCTAGCTAAACTGTGATGAGAACAGAGATTAACACTTTGTGTGGCATCAGAACCCAGCAATCCAAACGAGTCAATGACGAGTCAATGAGTGAGAATTTATGTCACCTTATTCTCTAAATTTCCTTTGTGAGAATGGCTTTTGTCTATATCCCATGAGTTTAATATAACTTTAAATAATTTAGCTACAATCAATCCTTGTTATCTGCAGATTCCATATATGGAAATAAGCATACTCGCTAAAATTTATTAGTAACCCCCTACACTTGCAGCATTTCTGAGATCACTGTGGACATGGGTTAAGTGGGAATGCATTTGAGTCACTTGATGTGCATGTTTCCTGTTGAGGTCAACACAAGCAACAATCTGCCTACTTGTCTCAGCTCTCAGACTATAAACAAATGCCTTTCCCACAATCTATTTAGTGTTGTGTGTTTCACATTTTTGCACTCTTCATTGGTGATTTTGCTCTTTAAAATGGCCCCTAGGAAATACAAAATACTGTCTAGTATTCCTAAGCACAAAAGTCTGTGATCTGCCTTATGCAGAAATTACATTGTTAGATAAGTTTTGTTCAGACACGAGTTCTAGTGCTGTTGACCATAAGGTCTATGTTAATGAATCAACAATTTCTGCTTTTAAAGGAGTCTTTAAACAGAAACACATAAAACAAAATCATGTATTGATCATTATACGAAAACTGTGTGCCCATCAGCTGGTAGGAACCAAATCCTGTATTTATTTTTCCCAGGAATAAAGGTGCAGAATTTCCTCATTCAGGGTTTGTGGTGACTTTACAAAATACAGCTACCACAAAAAATGAGAATTTATTGTATATATAAATAAGATTAAAAATAATGAGTTAAAGTGAAATGAGTCAGAGAATGACAAATATTTTATGATATCACTTATACGTGGAATGTAAAAACTAAAACATACTGTTAACATAATGGAAAAGAAACAGATCCACAGATATAGAGGACAAACTAGTGTTTACTCGTAGGGAGAGGACAGGTGGAGAGCAAAGATAGAGGTAAGGGGTTAAGAGGTACAAACTACCATGTATAAGATAAGCTACAAGGATATATTGTACAACACAGGGAATGTAGCTAATATTTTATAACTATAATGGAGTATAACCTTTTGAAAAATGAAATAAATGGGCTTTCACTTAAGAAACTAGAAAAAGAATAAATCACACACATACATGAATAGAAGGATAGAATCAAGTATAAAATCTGAAATTAAGAAACTAGAAAACTGGAAAAAAAAGGTCAAAATGGTAAACTGATTTTGGTTACAGCGATGGTTTTACAGATGCATGCATATGTCAATATTCATCAAATTGTTCATTTTTATTAATAATTGTACATCAATTATGCCTCAGGATAGTGAAAAAAGGGCTTCCCTGGTGGCTCAGATGGTAAAGAATCCGCCTGCAATGCAGGTGAACCAGGTTTGATCCCTGGGTTAGCAAGATCCCCTAAAGAAGGGAACGGCTACCCACTCCAGTATTCTTGCCTGGAGAATCCCATGAGCAGAGGAGCCTGGAGGGCTACAGTCCATGGAGTCACAGTCGGACATGACTGAGCGACTAAGCATGCATGCTCATAGTGAAAAAAACAAGTCGGTCCTATGAAAATACTAAGTAAAAAAGCGTGATTAGAGAAAGTGAAAAAATAAAATATTAATATTGAGAAAGGCAATAGAATCCAGAAAATGGCTACAGAAATATGAGTATTGTGTGCAAGTGATTGGTGAACATAGAGAAATGAATTAATTTCAAGAAGTAACAATCTGAACAGACCAATAATCATTTAAATAGTTAGTAAGGGGGCTAAATGTCAACATTTAAAATAATGTCAGGCCCAACTTGTTTTCACAGTTGAGCTTTCTCTAATCTTCAGAAAATAAGTCCAATGTCAAACCATCTCAGATTGTAGAAAATGACCATAAGATCCCTAGTTTATTTTACAAAGCTATCATTACCCAAGCCCACTGAAGACAGCATGCGAAAAGAGAAAATTCTAGACAAGTTTCACTTACAGAGATGCAAAACTCTAAAATATAACCTAGTTAAATCCTAAAGTTTACTTAAAAAATTAGGGCTTCTCTGGCGATCCAGTGGTTAAGACTCCAAGCTTCCACTACAGGGGATGAGAGTTCGATCCCTGATCGAGGAACTAAGATCTCACATGCCACATGGCATGGCCAGAAAGTAAAAATCAATTATCATCATCATCAGGAAGGACTTATTTTAGTAATATAAGTGTGGTTCACTTCTAAGAAGTCTATCAACAGCCCTCTGCAGCCCAACAGGGCAGTCTCCTAAAAGCATGGTTCCCAGGCCCTGGTAAGTGCTTGTCAGAAACAGGGCAAGATGGTGAAATGCCCCTTCTGACCCACCAAACTCGGGGCAGGGCCCAGGAATCTGCATATGTAGGCAGAACCCTGAATGTCTGTGACCCACACAACATGGTCCAGGCTCACATCTGGAGAAGCACGGCCCTGAAGGTTAAACAGCCTCACCTACTACTTTCTCGGGACCCCACAGGAAGACATTCCACAAAGCAGAGCGAATTCTAGGAAACAGGCTGCACACAAGTGCTAACCCAGGGAGCATGGGGGCAGGGTATCAAATGTTAACCTCCCTCGTCTCAGAAATATTAGTGTGCCTGGCCTACAGGATGAGAAAGGAAACTCTGCAAAGAGGCTGGAGGAGAGACAACTGGTGGGAAGTAAAGAGTGAGGGAGGGTAGGGAAAAGGAGGTAGTCCTCAACAAGAAGCTGGGAATCTGCAGGTTTCAGAGCTCCAGGGGAACCTGGTATTGACGAGAGGCCAGAACTGTCCCCAGAAGACCAGGTTCTTAGGTCCACTGGCCCCAGTGTGTGATAGTTTCCTCATCTGTGTATTCGTGTGTGCTAAGTCACTTCAGTTGTGTCCAACCCTTGGCAAACCCATGGATTGTAGCCCGCCAGGCTCCTCTGTTCATGGCAAGAATACTGGAATGGGTTGTCATTTCTTTCTCCAGGGGATCTTCCCACTCCAGGAATCGAACCTATGTCTCTTACGTCTTCTGCATTGGTAGGTGGGTTTTTTTTTTTTTTATCACTAGTGCCACCTGGGAAGCCCTCTTCATCTGTAAAAGTGACAGTCAATCCTTCAACCAAGGATTGCCACGGGGACCCAATGAGATTCTATTTCAAAAGTGAAACTCGTGAACACTGCACAAATGTTAGGTATGGTTATTAGTCTGGTTATTAGACTTGGCCAGTTCCTTCTTTTATAGATGAGAAAACAGGCCCAGAGAGGGCAGATGACTTGCTCAAGATTCTACAGCTTGCTCGTAACCAGACAAGAGCGTGCTCGGGTCTCCTTCCTTCTGCCACTGGTAGTCTACCCTTTGTGGACCCCCAAAAGAATAAGCACTCCTGCCTTTCCCTTGTCGCTGGCATGGAAAGTGAGACAAATGAGCCACTCACCCTCTGAATCCTTCAGAGTCTGTCCAGGCTGTGTCTCCCGGCGCACTCATCTTCTTCGCTTTTAGACCACAGGTCCCGGAAAGGCTGCTGTCCGTACAGCAGCCTGCGTCCTGAAGTCCACAATTTATCTCTCCCCAGCTACTCTTCCTGCCTTTCCTAAAATGCTGCTCACACCCACAGCTGCTCACTGAGCCATGTGCTGGCTGGTAGCCAGCTTGTTACAGAGAAATTTTAAGAAGGAGGCCTGGTGCAGAGTGGGGCAAGCCTTTTCCTAAGAAGGATGTTGGCTATGTTCCATCTAGTCAAGTACCTTCCACCTTCCCTCCCTCAGGGAGACTGGGCAGGTCTAGAAATGCACCATGAAAAAAAGTGCCCCATGAGACTTCATGGCCCACAGTCCTATCAGTTACCAACAAAAATGCTGAGGACTTCACACAAGGTGCCTGATTGAATATGTAACCCACCCTGCTTGGGGGTGTTAGCATCACACTCTGCAGATGTGGAAAGTGAAGCTCAGAGAAGTGAAGTAACATGTCCAGGCGGCTCAGCAAGAATTCAATCTGGAGATTGCATTTAACCATGTGGGGAGTGCAACTCGGACCCAGTGTCCTGTGTAAAAATAAGCTGGAACAGTCATCTGTAAGGGGTTTCTGTCCAAGGGGTCTGGGAGAAATTGATGGTCTGCAAGCTCTGTTTGTTAAAACACAAAAAGGAATTGTGCAGTCATTTAGATAAAGCCACCCTGCAATGAAAATTCCAAGTGCTTTTCACTTTTTCTCCTGTCTGGTAAGATGTCAACTCAGACTGATAACTCCTAGACTCTGTTGCACATTAGGACTTCCTATTGGTTGTTTTAGATGTTCCTGGTTCATTTCCAAAATGAGGGAAATATTTATTGCTTTGTTTTAAAGAAGTTTCTCCAATTGTTTGGCCCCTGGTGGGATATTTAAACGGCTCCTTGAGTGACAGTCATGGTAGCCCCTGAACCTGAAATGTTCCCTCAAATCCCTCTGCTGTGACCCTCATGCTCCTCTGCTCACAGGCTCAGCAGTTCTCATTTGATTAAGTCCCAAGGGAAGATGAGTTCTGTGGAACTTATCTGATGACCTTGGCAAGTGCTTCCCTTCCAATGTGGCAAGAGATCAAATGTATTGGGTCCAAATGGTTTAAGACAGAGTATCAGAAAGTATAAAGAGCATCTGTTTTTCCTTCAGGGGGAACTGTCCAGGTTTTATGATGTGATGACAACAATCTAGGAGTTCAGTGTTTGATTTGGTTTTAGTTTATTAGATTTGCTTTGCTTTGCTTAAACTCAGGACTGGAGAGACTTCAGGGTCATAGAGTTCACTCGATTTAAAAAAGTAATTTTTACTGAAATATTTGAGCTTTTTTTATTATTCAGTTGCTCAGTTGTGACCCTGTGGCCTGCAGCACACCAGGCTTCCCTGTCCCTCACCATCTCCCAGAGTTTGCTCAAACTCATGTCCATTGAGTCGGTGATGCCATCCAACTATCTTGTCTCTGTCATCCCCTTCTCCTGCCTTCAATCTTTCCCAGCATCAGGGTCTTTTCGAATGAGTTAGCTCTTCACATCAGGTGGCCTAAGTATCGGAGCTTCAGCTTCACAATCAGTCCTTCCAATGAATATTCAGGACTGATTTCCTTTAGGATTGACTGGCTTGATCTCCCTGCTGTCCAAGGGACTCGGAAGAGTCTTCTCCAACACCACAGTTCAAAAGCATCAATTCTTCAGTGCTCAGCCTTCTTTATGGCCCAACTCTCACACCCATATATGACTACTGGAAAAACCATAGCTTTGACTATATAGACCTTTGTTGGCAAAATAATGTCTCTGCTTTCTAATATACTGTCTAGGTTTGTCATTCCTTTTCTTCCAAGGTTCAAGAATCTTTAAATTTCAAGACTGCAGTCACCATCTGCAGTAATTTTGGAGCCCTTAAAGTCTGTCACTGTTTCCATTGTTTGCCCATCTATTTGCCATGAAGTGATGGGACTGGATGCCATGATCTTCATTTTTTGAATGTTGAGTTTTAAGCCAACTTTTTCACTCTCCTCTTTCACTTTCATCAAGAAGCTCTTCACTTTCTGCCATAAGGGTAGTATCATCTGCATATCTGAGGTTATTGATATTTCTCTCGGCAATCTTGATTCTAGCTTGTGCTTCATCCAGCCCAGTACATTTCACATCATGTATTCTGCATAGGTTAAATAAGCAGGGTGACAATATACAGCCTTGATGTACTCCCTTTCCAATTTGGAACCAGTCCGTTGTTCCATGTCCAGTTCTAACTGTTGCTTCTTGACTTGCATACAGGTTTCGCAGGAGGCAGGTAAGATGGCTTGGTATTCCCGTCTCTTTCAGAATTTTCCATAGTTTGTTGTAATCTACAAAGTCGAAGGCTTTAGCATAGTCAATAAAGCAGAAGTTGATGTTTTTCTGGAATTCTCTAGCTTTTTCTATGATGCAATGGATGTTGACAATTTTATCTCTGGTTCCTCTGCCTTTTCTAAATCCAGCTTGGACATCTGCAAGTTCTTGGTTCACATACTGTTGAAGCCTGGATTTAAGGCTTGAAGGATTTTGAGCATTACTTTGCCATCATGTGAAATGAGTACAATTGTGCAGTAGCTTGAACATTCTTTGGCATTGCTCTTCTTTGGGATTGGAATGAAAACTGACCTTTTCCAGTCCTGTAGCCACTGCAGAGTTTTCCAAATTTTCTGGCATATTGAGTGCAACACTTTAACAGCATCAACTTTTAGGACTTGAAATAGCTCAGCTGGAATTCCATCACCTCCACTAGCTTTGTTCGTAGTGATGCTTCCTAAAGCCCACTTGACTTCACATTCCAGGATGTCTGGCTCTAGGTGAGTGATCACACCATTGTTATTCGGGTCATTAAGATCTTCTTTGTATAGTTCTGTGTATTCTTGCCACCTTTTCTTAATATCTTCTGCTTCTATTAGATCCATTCAGTTTCTGTCCTTTATTGTGCCCATATTTGCATGAAATGTTCCCTTTTTATCTCTAAATTTCTTGAAGAGATCTCTAGTCTTTCCTATTCTATTGTTTTCCTCTATTTCTTTGCATTGTTTACTTAAAAAGGCTTTCTTATCTCTCCTTGCTAGTCTCTGGAACTCTGCTTTCAGATGGGCATATCATTCTTTTTCTCCTTTGCCTTTTGCTTCTCTTCTTTCCTCAGCTATTTGTAAAACAACCATTTTGCCTTTTTGCATTTCTTTTTCTTGGGGATGGTTTTGATCACTGCCTCCTGTACAATGTTATGAACCTTCATCCATAGTTCTTCAGGTACTCTATCAGATCTAACCTCTTGAATCTATTTGTCACTTCCACTGTATAATCATAAGGGATTTGATTGAGGTCATACCTGAATGGCGTAGTGATTTTCCCTAAGCTCTTCAATTCAAGTCTGAATTTTGCAATAGGGAGTTGAGCTGAGCCACAGTCAGCTCCCGGTCTTGTTTTTGCTGACTGTATAGAGCTTCTTCATCTTCAGCTACAAAGAATATAATCAATCTGATTTCAGTATTGACCATCTGGTGATGTCCACTGTATAGAGTCATCTCTTGTGTTGTTGGAAGAGGGTGTTTGCAATGACCAGTCGGTTCTCTTGGCAAAACTCTATTAACCTTTGTCCTGCTTCATTTTGTACTCCAAGGCCAAACTTGCCTGTTACTCCAGGTATTTTTTGACTTCCTACTTTTACAATACTGTAAACCAAGGATATAAAGTGATTCAGTTATCTATCTATCTCTCTATATATTTTTCAGTGTTTTCTATTATAGGTTATTACAAGATATTGAATATAGTTCCCTGTCCTATGTAGTAAATCTTTGTTCCTTATCTATGTTATGTATACTAGTTTGTATCTATTAATCCCAAGTCTGTTTTGTATGTAGATTCATTTGTACTATTTTTGAGATTCAACATATTAGTGATAAAATATTTGTCTTTATCTGACTTACTTCACTTAGCATGATATTCTGAGGGTCCATCCATATTGCTGCAAGTGTCAATATTTCATTTTTTTAAACTACCGAGTAATATTCCATGATGTAATAGTTCACATCTTCTGAAACCAAATCTGTTGATAGGAATTTGGGTTGTTTCCATGTCCTGACTATTATAAATAGTGCTGCTATGAGCCTGAACCCTGGGTGCATGTATCTTTTCAAATTAGACTTTTCATCTTTTTGGAATATATGCCCAGGAGTGGGATTGCTGGATTTTACAGTATCTCTATTTATGTATGTGTGTGTATATATATATACACACACATATATATATACATATATATATTTTTTTTTTTTAATGTAACCTCCATACTGTTCTCCATAGTGGCTGTACTGATTTACATTTCAACCAACAGTGTAGGAATCAACCGATTGTTTTAGTTCATCCACCCCTCCTCAACAACATTGGTGGTCACTAGTCCTGCTTTACACATCTCTGGTCATGGGATGCTCACTTATTTGGTTAGTAGTGAGAGAGTCAATTCCTAGGCAGGTTGATAAGAAGTCTAGGGGTCCCCAACGAGAGAGGGGTCTGGAATTCTCAAGGAGGAAGAAAGGACAAACTTTTTTTTCCCCTCTACATTCCTTAGGATTATATAACGATAATATATCCTGCTTGAGGACAGTCTCTGGAGAAAAAAAAACCTTCTGGCTAATCCTATTGTCTTAAAATGTGAATTATGGGAGTAGGTCTAGAGAGGTCTTTACAACCCCCAGACATTCTTTTGATTCACCCTAATAACAAATTAGAGAGTATATAACTCCATTGCTAACACTAGCAAGGGGGTACTCTTTCTGCCCCCTCCTGATGCCTATGTCAGAAGCTTTCTCTATCTCCTTTATGCTTTAATAAAACTTTATTACACAAAATTTATTACACAAATTTGTTGGCATATTAAGTGCAGCACTTTCACAGAATCATCTTTTAGGATTTGAAATAGTTCAACTAGAATTCCATCACCTCCACTAGCTTTGTTCGTAGTGATGCTTCCTAAGGCCCACTTGACTTCACATTCCAGGATGTCTGGCTATCAGTATAATAGATACTTATTTCTTGATTACTTAAGTGCAGAGTGGTGTTTTGCTGATAAATCCTTTGACCCTAAAACCAAAAGTCTTTTGGCAGAGCACTATACTAAAAAGACAGCCAATCAAACCAACAATAGGGGGATTTCATTCTATAAGAAGTGAAAATAATAGATGTTAAGCATATTTAGAATCCTCAAAGAAAGGAAAGAAAAACATCCATTTAAAAAAAGAATAAGAACTTTAATAAAAATGGGCAGAAATTAAACCAGCCTAGTTGGTATGAAGAAAACACAACTAGAAATATGGAGAAGAATATTGTTATTAAAAATTTAAATAATTCAATAAATAAGATAATTTTTAGTCTATACATAATTGAAGAGTAGATGTATAATTCCTAAGATAGTATTGAATAATTCACTTGGAATAATTTTGTAACTTCTTTTCACTTACCAGCATTTACATTTCTCCATACTATTAAATATGATCATGTCAAAATGTTGTAAACTAGTTTTCTGTGTTTGGACAGTTAACTTTTTATATTTATTCCGTTACTATAAACAAATTTGTGAGAAATCTTGTTATTAAATCTTTGTCCATATTTCCAATCATTTCTCTAGATCAGATGCCCAAAAGAGGAATTACTGAAATATGAAACTTTCTAAGTCTTTTGGTTACAGCCGATAGCCAAATTGCTTCTCAAAGATCTTAAATCATTTTTTTCACTCCCGCCCATGTTTGAAGAAAATGCCTATTTTACCAAACACTTTTGAATACTAAGAATTATTCTTTAAAATATTTGTCCATTTGGAAAAAAAAAATACTGCTTTCAATTTTTATTTGCCTTAGTCTGATTAGTAACAAAGTGAAACACCATCATGGAAGGAAAAATATGAAAACTTCTTTCCCTCATTTTTCTGAGTAAAGTAGGACATATTTTCCTGTAGAGGGGACACAGCGCTTCATTACACAACATGCTCCCAACCTGTTGCTTTTTGCCAGAAAGCATTTTTCTTCTACATTTTTTGTCGAAGGCATGATGTCTTCACTCCAGCCCTGTAATAAATGGTTTAATTCTTGGGGCTGCTGTTAAGTTCTGAGTTTGTAGCGCCTAGACTTTCTCTGCTTGCTGTAGAGTAGGAACACTGCTACGGCCACCTTCCTCCACCTGAATGAGTCAGGAGAAGCAGCTGACATGCTGACAAGCCATGGGGAAGGCGACAGGTCACCTGCCTGTGCTCCTCCTGAGGCCACCTGTGCCCTGGAGCCTGCATCCCCTTGCCCATTCAAGGATGGTGCCCTGTGTTTCTGCAGCTTTTTCCTCTTCTCGGCTGGATCGTTCTTTCTCCAGCTAGTGCCCAGTTTCTCCTTAATAGCAAAGCTTCTTGAAAGAGTTGCTTATACTCAGTCTCATTCCCCGCCACCCCCCCTGCTTTTTTTGGAACCCATTCCAATCAGACTTCTATCCCTCCAAGCCCAGGGGTCACAGCAGCATTTGATGAAGGTGATTTCCTTTCTTGAACCTCTGTCCTCTCTTGACTTCCTGAATCCCACCTTCTTCCGGTTTCAAACTCACTGTCTCCTTTTCAGTATCCTAACTTATTGATATATCCTGCTCTTTTTTAAAAAATATATTTATTTGGCTCTGCTTGGTCTTAGTTGTGGCTTGTGAGATCTTTAGTTGCAGCATGTGGGATCTAGTTCCCTGACTAAGGATCAAACCCAGGCCCCCAGCTGGCAATATGGAGTCTTAACCACTGGACCACGAGGGAAATCCCTAGATTCTGCTCTTTTATGTGGCCTTTGTAAGTTGGGTTTAGCCTATCTTTTCTATCTAAACAAATAACTTCCTTGTTAAGTTAACTAGCTCATCTACAAGTGCATGTCTCCATCCCCAACCTTGGCCCTGAACTGTGGTTCAGTAATTCCAACTGCCAATTACTATCTCCACTTGGATGTCAATCTGCATCTAAAACTTAACACATCCAAAACTGGTTTCACAGTATTCCTAACTCTGAGCCAGCTGGTATTCCCATCTCAGTAAATGACCCCTTCCCCATTCACCTCAGTACTATGGAGTACTCATCTATTCCTTTCTTTCCTACATGTCTGACATCTAACCCACAAGCCAATCTTGCAGCTTATACTTCTACATTAGAAATAGATACAGAATCTCACTGCCCCTCCATAGGTCCTAGCCTAGCCAGAGGCACCATTACTGCTCACCTGGACCATGCTGCCAGCCTCCTAACTCACCCTCTGTTCCACCATCATTGCCTTAGAGTCTGTTCTCTATTTGGCTGCCCTGGGGATCCTGTTCAAATGCAAGGTAGATGAGTACTCCCCTGCTCTTATCCCACTTAGAATAACCACAAAGCCCTTCATAACCCCCACCATGACATGACCCCATGACCCATGTGCCCTCATTTCAGGCACTCCCCTTGCTCACTCAGCTCCAGCCATACTGGCTTCCTCATTATCTCTTGAACAGGCACACTTCTGCCCCAGGGCAGTTGCACTGACCATTCCCTCTGCCCAGAACGTTCTTCTTCCAGAGATCTACCTGGCTAACTCACTCACCTCCTTCAAGCCTTTGCTCATTTCACATCTTCTTAATGAAGTCTACCCTGAGCATCCTGTCTTAAAGTTGCATCGCACCCACTCCAAACTACTGGTTCCCATTACCCTGATCTACCCTCTTCTTTCCATGAGATGTATCATCTTCCAGTGTGCTATATGATGTGTTTTCTTATTGTTTCTCGTCTGCCTCCCCCACACTAGAATGTAAGCTCCATGAGGGTATGGACTTGTGTCTGTTTCATTCTTGAATGAATCTCAACACTAGAGCAGTGCCTGGACTGTAACAGTCACTCAGTCCATATTTAGTGAATGACTTGTTAGGCCTGAGCTTCCATTGGGGAAGGCTCTGTCTTCCTGCTGACATCACTAGGTCTCTTTAATGAGATTGAATATGGCCTATCACCCCACTGTAGTCTCACCCCTCTGGGATTGAAATAGAAAACTGCCCTCATAGAAAACAGGGCAGTTAAGTTGACCTAACATCATTCCAGCAAGTTCTATCATCCTTTTAAACTGATAAACAAGATCTCAGAGGACATTAAGTTTTCACCAGCTTCTCTTATCTCCTCTTTAAGCTCTGGAAGGCTGGGACCTATTTTCCTCCTCTCGTATACAACCATGGGGCTCTATGAGCTGGTTAGCGATTTGGTCAGCATTTGGGACCTTGAGTAGCTGCCCTCAGCTTGAGGAAAATGTGGAGAGAGCCAACACTGTGCCTGCCTCGAGTGACAGGTTCCCCCTTGGGGTTACAGTGGGTATTTATGAGATATTTCCCAGAGCAAAATGCATGTGCAAATACATCCCAGGAAATCCCAAGATCCCAGGGGGCAGATATTCTGAGCTCCATCTATCAGACAGACCAACTAAGGGGCAGAGTCTGGAACAGGGTACTCTTGAGTTCCATCAGTCCTGCCCAGTATCCCATCTCTCAAAGCAGAGACACAGCCTCTGTTGGAAAACTTGAACATGTTTTGCTCATTTTCAACACAGAACCTTTGCAGGAACTGCCTGGTCTTCTGGGCAAGCCTCTGGAGGCACCACACCCCTCAAAGTGGGCTCATCCCTCAAGATCCAGCCCAAAGTCCACCTTCTTCTGGAGGCTCTTCCTGCTGTCCCCAACCCAGAGTTAATTACACTGTGTTCCTGCCCACAGATTTGGCTGAACACATGCTGTCTTGCAACATCTCATACCATTGCTTTGTATGGTGGGGAGGGGGGAAGGATTTGGTCCTTAGGTCATTATTTAACTTTTCATGTATATATCTCCTCTCTCCACAACATGCCTATCAGCTCTAGGTAGGAATCACCTCCACTCATTCACTATTTCACTCAAGTTTTTCCTTTAAGAAATATTCTATGCCATCCTAGCGATAAATAGATGATCCATGATTGCTGCACTCACTGAACTCATATTCCTTATTTGTTCTTTGATAGTGATCGTGTTAGTCACTCAGTTGTGTCCAACTCTTTGTGACCCCATGGTCTGTCCATGGAATTCTCCAGGCAAGAATACCGGAATGGGTTGCCATTTCCTACTCCAGGGAATCTTCCCAACACACGGTTTGAACCCAAGCCTCCTGCATTGCAGGTAGATTCTTTACCATCTGAGCTACCAGGGAAGCCCATTTATTCTTTATGTCCCTGCTATGATTCCCCATGGGACCTGCTATAACTCACCTGTAACCAGCAGGCAGGAGTTAATAGTGACAGTCTCTGGCTAGCAAGTTCCAGCTGCGTGTGTCTCTTTCATCTGGTCAAAGCCTAGTGAAGACTATTTTTAAGTAGAAAAGCAGGAAGGGCCACAGAGACAGGGCCTGAGCAGGGCTGCCTCTGGATGACAAGCCTAGAAGGGAATTCCTTCTGGGAGAGACTAGAAGCTCCAACCACAAGAGAGTCAGAGTCCGTGGGTTCTGAAGAGGCCTTTAGGCACACCAAAAGCACCCTCATGGCCCAGATGGGGAAACTGAGGCACCCGGCGGGCTTGTGGCTGATCCAGTGCAGGACTCCCAGCACAGTGCTCTTTTCCTAGGACCCCCTGAGGTATAACTTCCTGCTAAAGGAAAAGATGCATTTTCCCACTTAGCTGTTGGAAGTCACTCTGGCACACTCTGGCAGGTGGAAAGAAGTGTGGGGAGGCCAATTTACAACAGTGGCTTCCGTTACATTTAAATAGGCCGGAAAACACTTGTGCTCTGATTCTGAGTGTCTCCTCCATACCCAGCGCTGGGCATGGGATGGGAGAGGGGGCTGACTGTACTCCAGGAAATCACACAGAACGATCAGCTGTTTGGCAGGTGTGGCCAGTGGGCCCCCTATAGGCGTGAGCCCTGTGAGTGAGAGGGGCTAGGCTTGACTGGAGTCCTGCCCTCCCTGGAAGCCCTCTGACCCTCTCTGAGTTCTGTGTAGGGTGGGTGGAGGTGTATCTGCCCTGCCTACCAGAGCATATGGTGGAGGACTAAATGAAACACCATATGAGGAAACACCTGTCCCGGAACACACACTCAGTTCATTTTCACTCATTCAGAAGGCTGTTTTCATTATTCCCAACCACCTCCTTTGTTTCCCAAATCCCAGAAAAAGTATCCTGGCTAGTCTTTCTGAAGCAGGAATCGGTGAGTGCATGTGACCCCAACTGCCTCCTCCAGGGGTCATGATCCTGATGCTCCTGCTCATCCAACCACCCTCAGAATGGGTACTTGACGCCTGAAGCCAAAGTGCTTCCTTTCCCTGTTCCTCACTTTTCTTACCTGTAGAAAGGGACTGCTCATGAAATAGGGACAAATCTGACTCCATATTGTTTCACTTTAACCTTTGTGTTGTATTGCTTTTGCTACTAAAGGGATGTTGCCTGTAGCTTAAAGTATACATAACTGCCCATCTCTAGGAACCCTGTGGGCTTCCCTGGCGGCTCAGCGGTTAAAAAAAAAAAAAAAAAAATCCACCTGCTAATGCAGGGTTCAATCCCTGAATCAAGAAGATCCCATTGGAGAAGGAAATGGCTACCCACTTCAATATTCCTGCCGGGGAAATCCCATGGACAGAGGATCTTGGCAGGCTAGAGTCCATGGGGTCAGAGTCAGATACAACTTAGCCAGTAAACAACAAGGAACACTGCCAAGGAACACCTGAGCGTTAAGCTAAAATACCTTTGTTTAGCTCACAGGAAACCCCCTGACCAGACCCACCTGTGAATGGCTGCAGGCAAGAAGAAATAACACATTCCCTCTGGAGTCTGGCCAGAACCAGGAAATATATACAACTTATCACTTTCTTTTTACTTTACCTCCTTACCTCCCCCTCTTTGTTCTATTTAAGAAAAAACAAACAAACTAGCATCCAAACCTGGGCAAGATGATTCTTTGTGACACTAGTCCACCATCTTCTTGTCTGCTGTCCTTCTGAATAAAATTGCTATTCTTTGCCCCAACAACTCATCTCTCTGTTGATTGGCCTGTTTTGCAGTAAGTAGGGCGAGCTTGGACTCAGTAACACCAGACTTACTCCTGTGAGGTCATGTGGCTCCACTGAGACCCTGCAAGTACACATTCCAGTGGGTCCCATTGGATACATGCTCCTGATTCCCTTCCCTCTCCTTTCTGGAGGGGGCTGTTCTTCAGAGAGGGTGGGAAAAGACCTAGAGGTGGGGCAAGAACCTCTTGTCCTCAGCTACCCCACTCTCTTCCCACCCCTTTCTACACCTTAAGCACAGGAGATGCCGTCAATGCTCCAGCCATCAGAAACACATGCAATGCGGGCCAGCTGCTGCTTCCACCACCATCCCAGCCCAAGAGACAGAAGATATGTGTGAGACACTCTCCTTTTATAAAAGAGGGCAATGGTGGGAGGGTTGCTGTGGGGACCCGGCTGTATAAGACAAGCCACCTCCCTCCTCCCTGAGTGTGGAGAAGTCTAGAGACTTACAGAAGTTAGATCTGGCTATAGCCTTGAAGAGGTTTCCCTGGTAGCTCAGCTGGTAAAGAATCTGTCTGGCAATGCAGGAGACCCCGGTTCGATTCCTGTATTGAGAAGTTCCCCTGGAGAACTTCCCCTGGAGAACTGAAGGGATACCTGCTCCAGTCTTCTTGGCCTTCCCTGGTGACTCAGATGGTAAAGAATCCACCTGCAATGAGGGAGACTAGGGTTTGATCCCTGGTCTGGTTGGGAAGATCCCCTGGAGAAGGGCATGACAACCCACTCCAGTATTCTTACCTAGAGAATCGCCATGGACAGAGGAGCCTGGCTGGCTACAGTCCATGGAGTTGCAAAGAGTCGGACACAACTGAGTGACTAAACACAGCACAGGACATAGCCTTGAAAATGACTTGTTCCATGACTTCCAAACACTTAAAATTAATTTTTACTTACTTGTGTAAAATTTTAGCCGACTCACCTCCCTAAAACTGTGTATGCAGATTTTTTTCTATGAAAGATCTAGTGCAACCTTTTCTTTCTTTTTTTAAAAAATTATTCATTTCTTTATCTGGCTGTATCAGGTCTTAGTTGCAGCACACAGGGTCTTTGTTGTGGTGCAAGACTCTCTAGTTGTGGCACGTGGGCCTAGTTGCTCCATGACATGTGGGATCTTAGTTCCCTGACCAGGGATCAAACCCATGCGCCCTGCATTGCAAGGCACATTCTCAACCACTAGACCACCAAGGAAGTACCAACCTTTCTTTTCTAGACGGGGAAACAGAGTCGTTGGAGTGGATGTGGCTTCCTGACGGTCACTCAGGAGTTGGTGGCGATGGAACTAGAGCCCTAGCCCGCTAACGCAGACCCTTCCCCCCAGGCTCCACACCAAGGGGGTGATTACAAAGCCTGAGGCTGGGCTCTGTATGTCAGACACAGGGAGGAAGGAGGCAGGGTGGGGCACATGTGACCTAAGTGCGAAAAGAATCTAGGCTGATCCAGGAACTTGGTAAATTTATGTCTTATTCCTAAGAATTGGTTCTTGGAACAAGGTCAGTATTTATAACTCAAACTTTTGCAGGAAATTAAAGTATTATTTTTGCCTTTTGTTTTTGAGAGGTGCCAAGAACCATTAGGCTCTGGGAGTCCCAGAGGGAGGAAATGTGGGCCTCAAACACCAGGCCTTGAAGGATGTCTGTCTCTAGTTCCCACTGTGAGTCGTGCCTTGAGACCTTCCGCAGAGTAGACTTGCCTGGCCTTCCTTGCTTTCTCCATCTTGCCTTGCCTTTCTTTTCTTCCCTCCCTGTCCTTCTTTTAACCCTATCTAGTTTGCACCCACAGAAGTCACAGCACGAAATGACAAAGCCTTACTTTAGGGCGGCAGCCCCAGCCTGTCCCCAGGACACTGGTTCCGCTAGAGAAGCAGTGGAGTCTCTGGCAATTCAGTGCACATCGGCGTAGTGCAGGCTCTACCTGGGCTGAACATATCCTGGTCAGTTGACATTAAGGCATTGCCTCTTTCCAGATTTTGTGTTCACCTGAACCTACACCTGTGATCCTTGAGATGAAGAGGGCTCAGGGCTATGGCAGCATGACATAGTTCGGAAAATCTCTGGACAGACTCAGGACCCTGGTTTTAGCACCAAGGATTTGCTAGCTCTCCTCCTTATATCTCCACCTGGTGATCCCCTACACCAGCTCAAGGGCCACCACAAACGTTCCCCTCCTCAGCCCGCTCCTCCCCAAGAGAAGAGCTTACTTAGTTCTTGTAAGAACGCCGCGGCAAAATGAAGAGAGCGCCAAAGTGTTAAGAGGCTTTATTGGGCAATCGCTCCTGAGCAGAGCTCCCACAGGCAAGCAGGGGGGAAAGCGGGAGTCTCCAACCTGCGAGAACAGGGGCGACACTTATATACCCTGGTGGATGCGGAAGTGGCGGGACCTTTCCATATATGGTTAGAATCGGGCTCTAGGGTGCTGATTGGACTTTTCGGTCTGTCAGTTTTTGATTGGCCGGAGTCTTGGCGCCTTCGCATCCATCATTCTGCCTGGCAACGGGCTGTTGATTGGTGGATGTCTTATCCGTTACTTTCCGGAGGGGGCTTCTCCATCAGCATTTTCCGGCTGGCGCTTTCCCGCCTGTGGTCAACGTGACCTTTCAGTTGTCTCCTCCAGTTCTCACTGAACTTTACTTTTGTTCTGTCAACACACAATGTTGAATGGTACATTCTGGGTGTGTGTGTGTGTGTGTGTGTGTGTGTGTGTGTGTGTGTGTGTGTGTGTGAGAGAGCTAGCTCTGTAACCAGATGTCATGGGTACATACACAAACACACACCACTAACAGTATCACCTGTGAAAAGTGAGACCTTTCTGTTATTGAAGGAGAAGAATTTCATGGGAACTTAATATACCACAATAATTTATTAACAAATTAATTTACGTCATATATTACTCTTCTTGACTTATCGGGAAAGAACAATAACTATCTTGATATGCGTCCCACCCACTGGAAGTTAACTCAGTTTTCTTCCTATGTCAGTAAGCATTCTCCAGTTCCTTAAGAAGCAATAAACAATTCTTCCTGCTTCTGGGTCTGAGAGGAAGTTGAGTGCGCTGGGAGGGAACGCTGGTGTGAGAATGGGCTGCCCCTCTACAGCCTCTAAACGGGACTCTTATGTTTACCTGGAGGCAGTTAAACCAGATTACCCTGGAGGGGAGGAGAATGGGTCTGATGCTCTAAGACAGAGGTAAAAGTGTTTTTAGGTGAAGCGCATTTGTTATTAGAAAGAGTACACCACACAGCACAGATCACTGAACACAATGTCTTCCTGAAATAACACAGCTGACTCATTCCCACACTAGCATTGATAGAGACATCTTTTAAACATCTGGGACCCAGGGTGATGTGGGGGTGCTATCATCCCCGGGTGGGGATTCCCAGCTCCCTGCACACAGGGCCAGGAGGGCCAGGCCTGCATCTTGTGTCACCAGGAGCAACAGCTACCATGGCAACTAGAGGCTGCAAAACCCCCTTTTCAGAATGCTAAGTCCCTAGAGGGCCTTTTGTAAACCCAAGGGAGAGGAAAAAGCAAGAATATGACTGTATGAGGATATGAAGGATATGACTATACAGGATACACTCCTCCTACCTAAGGAGGGTCCAAAATAATTTCATTTCCTTTTAATAAAAGCAAGCCATGCCTGTAGTGAAAACTGCAAAAGCACAAGAGAACAGGCAAGGAGAGGAACATCCCTCCCATTTCCACAGGTGATGCTATGAGTGGTGGTGATGGTATACACATTCCATCTGATTACACAGCTGCCCCCCGCCCCACACACACACCTGTGCGCCAGAATGTACGGTTCTGTACTTTGCCTTCTGTTGTCTGCTTTGAAGATTGTTCTACGTCAGCTCACTCAGTGCCACTTGTTCTTTTTAATGACTGAAATTTCTGGTCCCCTTTCAATGGATTCAACCTGACTTAGACAACATCAGGAGTGTGACATTAACTGCAGCGGAGTATCATGGTACAACTTCATTCCTATACTTACGTAGGTATTTAATATTCCATGCGTTACCAAGATTTGTGTCTGCATCTCTATCCCTCCTAAGAAGTGAGCCCACAACCGCAAGGGCTGAGATGGAAAGTGGTTTAGCAGTGGCCCAGGAATGTGGGGGGTGGGGTAGGGACAACTATAAGGGGACTCAGAGTGAGCTCCTTTGCAGTGACACAAAAGCTCCATATCGCAATTGTCATGATGGGCACAAATCTACACGTGTGACACGCAGAACTACACGCACACACAAACACACACACAGCCCGACACACACACCATGAACACACACAGATGAGCATGTGTATGTGAACATTGTGTGGCTGTGCCTATGTCAGCTCTCTGGATTTATATTACCCTGTGGTCTTATTGCAGATACTGCCACTGGGGAACACCGTGCGAAGGGCACGTGGGGCCTTTCTGTACCATATTTACAACCTCCCCTGAATCTATAATAATTTCAAGGTGAGAAGCTAGAAGGTTGGGGTCTGCGACGTCCTGGCATTCTATTCCCAGGTTCTGGTGCAAGCCCTGGCACAGAGAGGCACTGAAGGAGTGGACAGTCTCTCCTTTCCTGGCCTCAGTCTCCCTGTCTGTAGAGTGAGGCCCCTGAACTAAGTGATCTTCACACTCCCAGTCTCCACGTCCTGTTCTGTGCAGGCGGCATGCAGTCCTGCCTTAGAATCAGTCAACAGAGCCTTTCTAAGCACTGACTCCCACAGTCCCCCTGCCCTCCCTCTCGCCCCACAGCCCCCTTGGGCAGAGACCCCTGCATCTCCAGCAGAACACACAGTGACTAAGATAGAAGGTGTAGCACCTTCTGAAGTGATGCTCCTGAATGCCTCTGACATGAGCAGGGGAGAATGTGTCAGACGTGTGGCTCAGCCTGCTGCGCTCTACGGGCTGCAGACACACAGCCAAGTGGAAGAACTGTGTGATAGCTAAGTCTAGGGCCTCTGGGCTCTCAGGCTCACCTTCCTCCACGTGAGGTTGCCTTTCCATCACCTCTGTCAACCGAGCTGGACTTGCTGGGATTTAAAGGAGACACTGGCATGTCGTGGACAGTGTTGGGGCTGCGCTCTGACCACCTTGCATCATTCCCGGGCCCCTGCCCACCTCCCACGGTAGACCCTCACCTCTCCTGGGGGAAACTGCCGTCGGCTGCTGGAGTGGCCCCATGCTACAGTGAAGAATTCAGGGCATTCCTGGGAGTAGGCGTCCTCCTCCTCTTTTCCCAGTGGGTGGTGGGCAGCAGCAAGAGCCCAGCCCAGCCTACGATGTCTCAAGTGTTCTTCACACTCCAGGCCACCCTGTGGAATTGGCAGAAGCTGCCCTCATAGGCCTTTGTCTGAGGGTCCCCAGGCTTTCTCCTGCTTCCCCATCCCCTTACCTGTGTCCCCTGGGAGCTTAATACAAATTCATGTCTCACTATCTGTTTTGGGACAACCCATCTGAGCAATGCCATCCCTCAAAGTTCTAGCCATTGAGACCTGTCTCAGTGCTGCTCCTAAAGGAAGGGAGGCTGTCCCTCCCAGGGTGAAGTTTGGTGAGGAAAAGATGGTTAGAGGAGCTGAAAGCAAGGCCCAAGAAGGAAGAAGTAGTAGTTATTCTATCAAAGCTGACATCAACTACAAATTCAACTTGCTATTGACAAACTATGACCCAGTAAGAGATCTGGGACCCTCTAGAAGACCTAGGAAAAGGAACCACAGTTTGCCTCTCTTCAGGAAGCTGGCCTGTCAACTTCTGCCCCCCATTCTCCATTTTATCTGCCCCTTCCCTCCCTGCCACGCCCCAACCCTAGGCACCAGGGCTGTCTTCAGACTCCATGATTTAAAAAGTGCTATTAAGGCAAGAGTACATACAATAAACTACAAATATTTCAAATGTGCAATTTGATATGTTTTGACTTGTATGTAGATCCATGAAACTGTCACCACAGTGAAGACAGTGAACATATGCATCACCCCTCAAAGTGCCCACTGTTTTAATCTTAAATCAGTGTCAGGAAGACAAAGCAATGTGGGAGCAGCCACACTGAATGTGCAGGGACACGGGCCCCAGGTAGCATCCTGATCACACTGTTCCTGAAAGTGAATTTGCTGTGTTCTAGCCACCAGTTCTTTACAGCTTTGGACCTTGCTTCTATCACCAGCCACATCCACAACTGGGTATTGTTTTTGCTTTGGCTCCATCTCTTCATTCTTTCTGGAGTTATTTCTCCACTGATCTCCAGTAGCATATTGGGCACCTACTGACCAGGGGAGTTCCTCTTTCGGTATCCTATCTTTTTGCCTTTTCACACCGTTCATGGGATTCTCAAGGCAAGAATGCTGAAGTGGTTTGCCATTCCCTTCTCCAGTGGACCACATTCTGTCAGACCTCTCCACCATGACCCAACCATCTTGGGTGGCCCCACAGGGCATGGCTTAGTTTCATTGAGTTAGACAAGGCTGTGGTCCTGTGATCAGATTAGCTAGTGTTCTGTGATTATGGTTTCTGTGTCTGCCCTCTGATGCCCTCTTGCAACACCTACCGTCTTACTTGGGTTTCTCTTACCTTGGACGTGGGGTATCTCTTCACGGGTGCTCCAGCAAAGTGCAGCTGCTGCTCCTTACCTTGGATGAGGGGTATCTCCTCACGGCCGCCCCTCCTGACCTTGAACATGGAGTAGCTCCTCTTGGCCCTCCTGCACCCGTGAAGCCTCCCGTTTCCAAGATAAACCATATCATGGTAATCAAACAATATCATGGTAATCCAAGCCTATGCCCCAACCAGTAATGCTGAAGAAGCTGAAGTTGAATGGTTCTGTGAAGACCTACGAGACCTTTTAGAACTAACACCCAAAAAAGATGTCCTTTTCATTATAGGGGACTGGAATGCAAAAGTAGGAAGTCAAGAAACACCTGGAGTAACAGGCAAATTTGGCCTTGGAGTACAGAATGAAGCAGGGCAAAGGCTAACAGAGTTTTGCCAAGAGAATGCACTGGTCATAGCAAACACCCTCTTCCAACAACACAAGAGAACACATGGACATCACCAGATGGTCAACACCAAAATCAGATTGATTATATTCTTTGCAGCCAAAGATGGAGAAGCTCTATATAGTCAGCAAAAACAAGACCGGGAGCTGACTGTGGCTCAGATCATGAGCTCCTTATTGCCAAATTCAGACTTAAATTGAAGAAAGTAGGGAAAACCACTAGACTATTCAGGTATGACCTAAATCAAATCCCTTATGACTATACAGTGGAAGTGAGAAATAGATTTAAGGGACTAGATCTGATAGACAGAGTCCTGATGAACTATGGACAGAGGTTCGTGACATTGTACAGGAGACAGGGATCAAGACCATCCCCATGGAAAAGAAATGCAAAAAGGCAAAATGGTTGTCTGAGGAAGCCTTACAAATAGCTGTGAAAAGAAGAGAAATGAAAAGCAAAGGAGAAAAGGAAAGATATTCCCATTTGAATGCAGAGTTCCAAAGAATACCAAGGAGAGATAAGAAAGCCTTTGTCAGCGATCAATTCAAAGAAATAGAGGAAAACAACAGAATGGGAAAGACTAGAGATCTCTTCAAGAAAATTAGAGATACCAAGAGTACATTTCATGCAAAGATGGTTCAATAAAGGACAGAAATGGTATGGACCAAACAGAAGCAGAAGATATTAAGAAGAGGTGGCAAGAATACACAGAAGAACTGTACAAAAAACATCTTCACGACCCAGATAATCACGATGGTGTGATCACTCACCTAGAGCCAGACATCCTGGAATGTGAAGTCAAGTGGGCCTTAGAAAGCATCACTACAAACAAAGCTAGTGGAGGTGATGGAATTCCAGTTAAGCTGTTTCAAATCCTAAAAGATGATGCTGTGAAAGTGCTGCACTCAATATGCCAGCAAATTTGGAAAACTCAGCAGTGGCCACAGGACTGGAAAAGGTCAGTTTTCATTCCAATCCCAAAGAAAGGCAATGCCAAAGAATGCTCAAACTACCACACAATTGCACTCATCTCACACGCTAGTAAAATAATGCTTAAAATTCTTCAAGCCAGGCTTCAGCAATACGTGAACCGTGAACTTCCAGATATTCAAGCTGGTTTTAGAAAAGGCAGAGGAACCAGAGATCAAATTGCCAACATCTGCTGGATCATCGAAAAAGCTAGAGAGTTACAGAAAAAACATCTATTTCTGCTTTATTGACTATGCCAAAGCCTTTGACTGTGTGGATCACAATAAACTGTGGAAAATTCTGAAAGAGATGGGAATAACAGATCACCTGACCTGCCTCTTGAGAAATCTGTATGTAGGTCAGGAAGCAACAGTTAGAACTGGACATGGAACAACAGGCTGGTTCCAAATAGGAAAAGGAGTACGTCAAGGCTGTATATTGTCACCCTGTTTATTTAACTTATATGCAGAGTACATCAGGAGAAAGGCTGGGCTGGATGAAGCACAAGCTGGAATCAAGATTGCCAGGAGAAATATCAATAACCTCAGATATGCAGATGACACCACCCTTATGGCAGAAAGTGAAGAGGAACTAAAAAGCCTCTTGATGAAAGTGAAAGAGGAGAGTGAAAAATTTGACTTAAAGCTCAACATTCAGAAAACTAAGATCATGGCATCTGGCCCCATCACTTCATGGAAAATAGATGGGGAAACAGTAGAAACAGTGTCAGACTTTACTTTTTGGGGCTCCAAAATCACTGCAGATGGTGATTGCAGCCATAAAATTAAAAGACACTTACTCCTTGGAAGGAAAGTTATGACCAGCCTAGATAGCATATTAAAAAGCAGAGACATTACTTTGACAACAAAGGTCCATCTAGTCAAGTCTATGGTTTTTCCAGTGGTCATGTATGGATGTGAGAGTTGGATGGTGAAGAAAGCTGAGCACCAAAAAACTGATGCTTTTGAACTGTGGAGAAGACTCTTGCGAGTCCCTTGGACTGCAAGGAGATCCAACCAGTCCGTTCTAAAGATCAGTCCTGGGTGCTCTTTGAAAGGACTGATGCTGAAGCTGGAGGGATTGGGGGCAGGAGGAGAAGGGGATGACAGAGGATGAGATGGCTGGATGGCATCAACGACTCGATGGACATGAGTTTGAGTAAATTCCAGGAGTTGGTGATGGACAGGGAGGCCTGGCATGCTGTGATTCATGGGGTCACAAAGAGTCGGACACGACTGAGCAACTGAACTGAACTGAACTGAGTCGCCAGTTTCCTTTTGGTGTGTGATGATTCTTACATCAGTTTTATAACTTCTCTATCAATTCTGTTAATGTACCAATAGTCTTCTGATCAGTGTTACTTAAGTTACCCAGAGCTGGTATCTGTTGCCCCTAACCTAAAACCTCTTTGATTGACAGATGGTGGGGATAGATGGTGATTGTAAACAGATCACTGGATAAGAGCTCTAGGCAGGGGCCCTAGGGCCCTTCAACTCCATCAAGAGAGGATGCTCCAGAAGGTTGCCTCCCACCTGGTGCCCAGCTCCTCTGTGGGCCCTTTAAAGCTCTCAAGAGGGGCCACTTAGGACCAGAACCAGATACACAGCTCAGTTCTCCCAACTGACCTCTGCTCTCACATGGGAGCTTCTGGGGATGACAGACTACCCTGCCCCTGCCTGATAATGTAATATTAAGACAACTGCTCAATAATGATTGAGGCAGATCAGAGGGGAAGTTGGGAGTACAGCCTTTCAGATTAGCATGCCTAATTTCTTAATCCTGACTCTGTTATTTTCATTGTATGTACTCAGGCCTCCATTTCCTCATCTGCAAAATATAATAAAACCCACCTCACTGCCTGGAGAATGCCATGGACAGAGGAACCCAGTCCATGGGGTCGCAAAGAGTCAGACACTTCTGAGCGACTAACACACACACAGACACAGACTGCGCTGAGGTTTAATAAGATGGTCCATGCACAGTGAGTGTTTGGATGTGTGCCTGATTGTAACAAAAGTACCTGTTGTTTTCGCAGGTAGGGTAAGACATGCAGAAACAGGAACAACTTTCCTAAGGGAAGAAGTGTGCTATACTCACAGATCCTTAGAAACAGGAGGCATGCCACACCTTGCAGGTTTACATGGGGAAATACCAGGGCCCAGCAGAAGGCAGAGAGAGTAGAGGAAACTGGGTGAGAGCCTTTATTGCAGCTTCCATGGGAAAGATGGGTAAGGCAGGACTGGTTTTTAAAATAATTCTAGCAGGTTCTGGGGCACAGGGGCTATCCTGAGCTGTCTGGTACCTGACCCTGGAATGATTAGGGCAGGAGAAGAGAGGCAGCAATCCCTCAGTCACCAAAGGGCAACATGAGGACATCCATGAGGCCAGGAGGCTGTTAGCACTGAAAGTCATCGCCTAAGAGTCTCATCTCTCTTTGTGGATCTGGAAGCACAGCAGGGGCCATGATCAAGATACAGAAGCAGTAAGAGTCAAAGGACCTGCCAGGATGTGTAAGAGGGGAAGAGAAGCTGGCCATGTGTGTGCGCATATCCGTGTGTGTGTGCATATGCATGTGTGTGTTGAGAGGTGGTGGGTGAGCAGGTAGCCCTGGAAGTAGTTGAATTATATTGTCAAGAACACATTTTTAAATCCTTCCCCCACTGTATTTGCCTGAAGAAAATGTCTGATTTGTACATTCTGCAGGACCCCACACATGGGCATTGTCGGTCAACAGCAAACTTACCTGATAATGATCTGCGTCATTATTTCCTGGGGTTTCTCTTGTCTTGATGGAGGCTTGCCACCTTAACTAAAACAGAGCCTCACTTCCCCACATCATCAAGCAGGCTGCTGAGGGCCAACATGGGCTTGCCTGGACCTGCCTCTTATCACCTTTCATCTGGACTGGGACAGAGCTTTCAGGCTCAGGCACAACCACGGCTTACATCCTCATCGACTGAGCAAAATCAATGAAGGCGTCTTGAAGCCAAATAAGAAGTGAGAAGTGAAATATTTCCTGCATATCAGTAAACAAGAATGTTATAGTCATTGGTGATTCCAGTCCTCCATCATGAGCTGGTGAGCCCTGAGAAAAATCAGGATGTGAAAACACAGGATACTGGCCCCAGATAGTTGAAAAGTCAAAGGAACAGTTTCAGTGAGCCCAGACTCTTGCATCTTCCCACACATTGGAAAAGTGCTAAATTCCTTACCTTGGGATATCTAGTTTTCTTTAATTAACAGTAATCTTTTGATGTTCTGACTACCTGCCCTTTGTTGCAAAACTCCTTTATATCCTGACTCCTTCCCTCACCTCCTTGGAGCAGCTTCTCAGATCTGTCTGAAACACTGTCTCTCGGGGTACAGTCGTCATTTTGCCCCAAATAAAACTTAATTCGCAGCTCTCATGTCCTGTATTTTTTTAATTTAACAGAAGTGAAAGGACCCCCTTTTGGCCTCTTGAGGCTGAACTGTCCCGGCTATGAGGAGCCCAGGACTTTCTCAGTTTAGCGCTGAATGTTTTGTGCCCTGCAAAACCCCCGGCCCCAAGCAACCTGGGTCAGGTGGTCCCCTTGCCTGAACTCTGGTGGTGCTTGCCCTCCAACCTTCTGCACGGGGCTTCTGAGGGTGACTGGCGGGGAGCAGAGCCTCCTGTGGGGCCTCCCGGGACTGTATCAGGTGTCCCAGGCACAAGGCCTACTCACAGCACCCCATCTGTTAGCTCTTGGTTCCAACCCAGGTTTGATTTCTCAGAAGTCTGGGTTAGATCCAACCAGCTGGAGAGACTGAAAGGGCCACCAAGAGACCAGATCATCCTCGTGGAATGACATGATGTCAGTAAGGAAACAAACTGAATGAGGTTCTGTTGAAAGGTGAAATCTTGGCTTGAGACAAGCAATGTGACAGGAAGCTCCAGGAGACAGGAGGCTTGTACGTGTGTATTAAAGGAAGACAGGAACAGACTCCCTCCCCTCAATGGCTAGGAGCTCATCAGACAGCTGCATGCTCAGGCAGTGGTCCATGAGCCAAGACTGCCAAATAACACTTACCAGCAGGCACAGGGCACTGATAAAGTAAGATGGGAATGCTGGAAGGACTCTGGTTCCTGTAGAAAAATGAAAATGTCAGTTAAGAATTTGAAAGCAAGGGGACAAGGACAAGGAAGATGGGTCCGAAAGGGATTCAGAAGCAAGTGAGGAAAGCCCAGCCTGGTTTGATCTAAGTGAGCAGAGGAGCAGGAAGAGAGAACAATGAGAAAGTAAGGCCCTGAGTCTTGGAGAGGGATGTCCCCATCAAGGAGAGGGGCGACTCACCAAGAACCAGATGCCCACCTGATTGAAGCATAGCCCCAGTATAAAACTTTACAGTTAGCAAAAGCCTCCACAAGCATGTGGTCATTTGATCTGATCTTCACAGTAACCCTGTGATGCAACAAAGCAGTGGTCACCCCACTTTATGGGGTCAAGAGATGTACTCCTGTAGCAGCAGCAATGAGCCTTCTGAGAACTCAGATGCAGACAGATGAGGTGGAGAGATCACCGGTCACCTTGGCCACCAGCATGTCAGCTCACATCTTACGTTACACTGTGATGATAGCTGGTCCAAACTGCCTGGATTTTCCATCCTCTTCTGCAAAAGTCTCAAAAATCCACCCTATGCTGTACCTTATCCCTAAAGTGAAAACATAATCACTGAAGCATGCATAGCTTGGGTTTGTGGAAGAATAGGGAATAGTTGGAAGAAAATGAAAATCAAGAGGCTCACTTCAGCTAAAAAACCAGTAAGGGTCTGGAAGCCAAGTAGAGGACAGGCTCTCAGTCTCCATGTCAACAGATATCTACAGATTAACTGGAAGCTGGCTATGAGACAGATCCCGTTCAGACACAGAAATGAGTGAGACACATGTCGTAACTGTGAGAATCTTCCTGTTCAGAGGGGAGGCAGACACAAAATGGATGAAGAGCAGTAATCATAGCTAAGATGATATCTATTGTCCGCTGAGTGTGAACCCATACTGGCTCAACGCTTGGTGACATCCCACTTACCTGCCTCTACAACCTGGTGGGATAGCAGTGTGATCAGATGAAACTGCGTGTGTGAGGCGCTAGGCCTGGACAACAGTGAGCAGATGATAAATGCTAGCTGTGGTTTAAAATAACTATTGCCCCTGTATTAGAGGAGGGAGAAATGGGGCCTAAAGGGGTTAAAGTGATAGGCCCAGGATCCCACACTCCATGTTGTTTGATTCCCTAATCTTGACCATTGATT
The DNA here is from genome assembly GCF_910594005.1 of Cervus elaphus. NCBI lineage: Eukaryota > Metazoa > Chordata > Mammalia > Artiodactyla > Cervidae > Cervus > Cervus elaphus. The sequence goes on from NC_057826.1 coordinate 84,293,449, forward strand.
CCAGCAGTTCCTTTTTAAAAACTTTTTATTTTATATTGGAATATAGTTTCGGGTGCACAGCAAAGTGATTCGGCTAGGCTTATATGTGTATCTGTTCTTCTTCAAATTCTTTTCCCATTTAGGTTGTTACAGGATACTGAGCAGAAACCTGCTATATGGTAGGTCCTTGTTGGTTATCTATTTTTAAATATAGCAGTCCTGATATCAGTAATTCTTAAGTTTGCTTGTTGAAAACACAGCTTCTTGGGCACTCCTGTTGGAGGTTTAGATTTTGTCAGGTTGATGGTGGCAGGGAGGTCATGATGACAAGAAGGAGGTATAACTGGTGTTTAAGAGCCAGAGCTTTGGTCTGAGAACAAACTCTGCTCCTTACTAGCCTTGTGACCTTGCTAAATCTCACCAAGACTCAGTTTCTTGGTCTATAAAATGGGGTCTGTGATACAGGAGTCTGTAATGTTATCCATTATGCTAATATACACACAAGGCACTTTAATAAAGTGGTTGAGAGCATGAACTCCAGAGTCAAACTGCTGAAATTAAAATCTGGCTTCACCATTTGCCACTCTCTGTTGTTTATTCGCTAAGTTGTGTCTGATTCTTCTGCCACACCATGGACTGTAGCCTGCCAGGCTCCTCTGTCCATGGGATTTCCCTGGCAAGAATACTGGGGTGGGTTACCATTTCCTTCTCCAGGGGATCTTCCCAACCCAAGGATTGAGTCCAGGTCTCAGGCATCGGCAGGCAGATTCTTTACCACTGAGCCACCAGGGAAGCCCACCTTGTGCTTTTCTGTGCCTCAGTTTCTTCATCAATGAGATGAAAGTGATATTATTATCTCCTTCAAAGGGCTGTTCGGTCTTAAAGCGTTCATACTTGTAAAGTTTAGGACAGGACCCGGTGAGCAGGAAGGACTCAACCAGTGTAAGCTGCTGCTATCATTAATATTGTTTTCACCATCATCACCATTCTGGCAAGAGGAAAGAGACTCTAATTAAGGCAGTGGTCATAGGACTAGATAAGAAAGAACATGGGCACAGAATTCAAAAGATGAGCTTCAAGGAGCAGCAAGAATAAGAAAAGGAGAATGCGCTCACCTTCATTCCCAAACTGGTGGTGGGGCAGTGGGTGGACCTGGGACAGTCCTGCTCATGCCACTGGCTTGCAGGGTGATTCTGAGCAGGGTCTCTCCTCTCATGATGTCTTGTCTTATCATCTGTAAAATGAGGGGCTGGAGTCAGCCTAGCTTGTAGATCTCCTCCAATTTTAACACGTTGAGAGTCTAGGAGATTTCATGCTGATGTTTTTTAAAAACAACCTTGTGGGCTGGTGGGTTAGGGTATCCTCCTATGTTCCCAAGTTATCATATTTTAGGCCTTCTGAAGGTTGCATTGATTTTCAGCACTGCATGGGCACAGATCTATGAAGCTTGGCCAGGGAAAGCTGTTTTGTGCCCAAAGGTGAAGCCCAGAGGCAACCTGTTGACACATCCCCCATGTCCCATCTAGGTGACCCAAACCAGAAAGCTCATCTGACAACCCCTGTCTTCTTTAAGAAACACCAGTGACCTCTGGGAAATATGTAAGAAATATGGCCCTATCCTCATCTCCTGCCACCTACATGGGGATCAAGTACTGACGGTTGAGGAATCCCAGTCAATGGGAACTGGCCACCCAAGGTTAGTTGCCTGCTCAGCTCACTCCTGCAGAGTAAGGATGGGAGGAAACCCAACCCACTCTAGCAGAGACAAATCCAGAAGCCTGCCTCTCGACTCCTAGCCATTCCTTCAAAGCAAGAGCAGAGATGTCCATAGCAGCCAGGATATTTGTCAATAACCTCTTCCTTTGCCCCTGAGTAGGTTAATTTAGTATTAGATTTCCAGCGATCATTGAAATGGTGAAGTCTCTCACTCCTGCTACAGTTAGTGATACAAATGGAAGACCAGGCCCTCCCCAAGACTCATGGAACGTGCTCCACAAAGAAGGGGCCTTTCCGCAGTGGCATAGGTACTCTGCCTAAAAGAATTATATATATATATTAAAACAAACAAACAAACAAAAAAACCCTGTTCTTCTCAAGTGCACAGAGAACACTCACTAAATTAGACAATAGATCAGCTCACAAAAAAGTCTCAGTAAATTTTAAAAGATTGAGATCATTCAAAGTATTATCTCTAAACATAATAGAAAAAAAAATAAGAAATCAATAACAGAAGTAAAACTGGAAAATTTACAAAAATGAGGAAATTAATACTATGCACTTTGAAACAACCGATGGATTAAAGAAGAAATTACAAGGGAAATTAAAAATGCTTAGAGACAAATGAAAGTGAAAACATAATATACAAAAATGGAAACAAGATGGTGGAGGAGTAGGTGGACGGGGAGTACCTCACTCTCCACAGATACATCAGGAATGCACCTTCAGACACAGGAGCGCATGCAGAACACCAGCTGGGAGCGGACAGGAGTACCTGACCAGCAGAAAAGAATATATAGAACCACGTAAAACTCGGTAGGACGAAGGAACTAGAGGGGAAAACAGGAGTGTTAGTAGGACTGGACGTGCCCTCAGGGTGGGGGAACTGAAGCAGGGGTCTGATCCCCACATTGGAGCAATTGTCTGAGTCAGAGGAGAAACATTGAAGGCTGAGAGTGAAACGGCTGATCTGTGGCAGCCTAAATGGAATGAGAATCAGGCAGTCCTTGCCGCAGTCATACATACCCTGGACAGGGACACAGGTCCCCTGGAAGGTGCAGCGGCTGGGAGCTGGAGTTTGGGAATTGTGGCGCAATCCCAAGGCAAGGGCTGCTCTTGACGGAGGAGAGAATGATTGAGGGGACATGAGGGAGGAGATTGTGGTAGGATATGCCTGTGAAAGAAAACCAGACAGCCGTGAAGCAAGACGATACTGCTGAGTCACAAGTAACGGGTAGAGCCATCACCACAGCCTCTGTCTCCCCACACGACACCATTGGCAGTGGACTAATAGAGAGGCTGGCCCATCAAACACCTAATGTACTGAACTACAGTGTAGGACCCCAGCCAGGGGGGGCCCTCTATGTGCCTGACTCCAAACAACAGAGAAGGATCCCAGCTGTCAGGGAATGTTTGACGGGAGGATTCCTACCTGCTGTCTCTCATGAGTCCTTTGTCCCTCTTCAAGCGGAACAGCACGCTGCTCCCAGGGACTGAGGTCATTGTGTGAGGCAAGCATGAGTCTCCTTTAGTAAACATTCTCCTTAGGACAAAACAGCTTAATCTCCTTCCCCTTACTGGAGATATAGATTGTCTCCTGACCTTGTGACTAACGTTACCCCTTGTTCCCTTGGTAACGGTTGCTGTACATTTGGTTTTCTGATCTCTATCATTCCCGAGAGAAGTTTCTTGTACTGCAGCCTATATATACTCATAGAAAAATCATTAAAGCACCTTTGCTCCACCAGAGCTTAGGTCCCTGGGTTTTTTTTGTCTCTCTCTCTCTCTCTCTTTCTCTCTCTCTCTTTCTCTCTTTCACTTTCTTATCGTCGACTCCGTACCACAAGGTTCCGGTCCATTAAAGGACCCCAACACCCAGCAAGGGAGTCTTCTAAGTGCCTGAATGGGCAGAGCTACAGAGAAAGACTGGCCAAAGAGGCCTTCTGATCACCAGCGACAAGAGGCTCAAAAAAAAAGATTCTGATAGGGCCACAACTCCTGGGGCAGAGGCAACTGTGTCCCTGCACAATTGGCTCCACCAAGGTCCCCACAAGCCAAGCAGCTGCACCACCCTCATGCTCAACCCTCATGGGGCAGAGCTGCCACAGGCAAAATAGTCTTGCATCTATGCATTCAGGGTCACTTGGGTCGTGTCCGACTCTTTGCAATCCTACGGACTGTGGCCTGCCAGGTTTCTCTGTCAGGGGGGCTCTCCAGGCAAGAATACTGGAGTGTATTGGCCAACACTGGTTGCCATGCCCTTCTAGAGACCTCTGTTTCCTGCTGCCCTAACTGTCACCTCCCCTGAGTACCAGGTGCTGCCAGAACCTCAGTGACGCAAGCAGCTGCTCCACCTCCACACCTGGCCCTCACTGGGGCACACCCAAGTCCTCCAGGGCAGCCTCAGGAGCAAACCCCAGTGGACGACCCACATGCAGAAGTGGAATTAAAACCACAGTTGAAACCCAGGGGCAATGTGGCTAAGGAAGAAGACCCAAATCTTTCCCACCAGCTGTACATGCTGCAAATTAAATCCACACGACCAACTAGTCAGACTCTGTGTCTATGGAATATATAAAAGGCCACTGAGGGCTCCCACAAATGAAAACATACTGGTTCTGACAGCTGTGGACGTTGGAGGCAAGAACACACAGGAGTAGAGCCAGGTTAGAATCTGAGCTGCCCTCACAGCGGGTCCAGAGGTCAGCACAGTGTCGGAGGGCATCCTAGGGAGGTCAGGCGCACCGACTGTGACTCCCAGTGTGGGAAAAGACTCTGACAGCAATGGCTCAAGAAAAACATTTATGATTCTTATATTTTGACTTGTTCTGTAGATTCTTTTGGATTTTTTTTACTTTTTTCTTTTTCCCCCACCCCACCCCCCACCCCGCGTTGTAGTTGTCGATTTTATTGGCACTATGAAATCTAATTAAGCTTTTGAGGTTTTCTTTCTCTTTTCCTCAGTAGCATTTTTTATTGTTGTTATTAATTTCTGCCTCTACATTGGGCTTTTGCAGTTCTGTGGAGTCTTTTTTTTTTTTCTTTTTTCTTTCTTCTTCCCATCCTTTTTTTCTTTTCTCTTTTTTTTAATTTTATTTTTTTAAACCTATTATTATTTTTTCTACGTTTATTTCTTTGTTTGCTTTTCCTACCATTCTTTTCCCCTTGCAGTTAATCTTTAATGTACATAAATCTTCTTCATCTACCTCTATTTAACTTTGCATACCTATTCTTTCTTTCTTTCCTTTCCTCTCAACATATTTGTTACTTTTGATTTCATTGCTTTATTCCCCACTTGGCACCTTGCTTTAGTTTTGTTTTATAGTTTGTGTTTTAGTTAGTTTTTTTCTTAACTGGTAGATATAATTTTTGGTTTCCTTTATTTGCTGGCTTAATCTATTGTACTTTATTTTAGCTGGACTGTTGTGATTTTGCTTATGGGTGTATATATATATGTGCATATTCAGTCTCGCTTTTTATTGTTGTTATAAACCTCTGCCTCTATGTTGTGCTTTTGCAGTTCTGTGGAATTTTCCTTTTTTTTTTTTTTCTTCCTTCTTCCTTTTCTCTTTAATTTTTTTAAACCTATTATATTTTGTCTACATTTATTTCCTTGTTTGCTTTTCCTACTGTTCTTTTCCCCTTGCAGTTAATATTTAATTTATGTAAATCTTATTTATCTACCTCTATTTAACTTTGCATATCTATTCTTTCTTTCCTTTTTTTTTTTTTTTTCTTTCTTTCCTTTCTTTCCTTTCCTCTCAACATATTTGTTAGCTTTGTTTTCATTGCTTTATTCCCCACTTAGCACCTTGCTTTAGTTTTGTTTCACAGTTTGTGCTTTAGTTAGTTTTTTTCTTAACTGGTAGATATAATTTTTCATTTCCTTTGCTTGCTGGGTCAATCTACTGTACTTTATTTAGTTGGATTGTTTTGATTTTGCTTATGGGTGTATATGTATATGTGTATATTCAATTGATTTAATTATTATTTGCCTAATTTTGTAACTGCCATTTGTCTGGGGTTCATCTTTGGTTTCTCGTTTTTGGGTATTTGTTTTAATCTGACTTAATGCCATAACAAACCACTTGTGGAATCTTCGTTCCTGATCCTGAGCCTTTGGAGTGGGAGCACTGACTCCAAGACCCTAGATTATCAGAGAACTAACCCTAGGGAGTATCAAATAGTGAGAACTCACACAAAGGAAACCACTTGAATACAAGCCCCAGCATCACCCAACCACCAGTAGCACCCTGTGCAGGACGCCTCATTTAAACAACAAATAAAGCAAAAATTCAAACCCAGTCAGAGGTAGACAGGATTACTACCTCACTCAGCCTTGCCCATCAGAGGAAAAACAAAACAAAACAAAAACTCACCACAAATCTCACCCTATATGAAGCTTATACAAACCACTGGACCAAACTTAGGAGGGCAGAAACCAAAAGGAAGAAGAATTCAACCTTTGACACCTGGGAAAAAGAGACCTCAAACACAATAAGTTAAAAAAAAAAATAATGAACAGGCAGAGAAATACTACACAAATGAAGGAACAAACTAGAAACACAGAAATCCAAATAAATGAAGAGGAAACAGGCAAACTCCCTGAAAAAGAATTCAGAATAATGATGGTCAAGATGATTAAAAAAAAAAACCTTGAAAACAGAATGGAGAAAATGCAAGAATCAATTAACAAATACCTAGAAGAATTAAGGAGAAGGAAATGGCAACCCACTCCAGTGATCTTGCCTGGAGAATCCCGTAGACAGAGGAGCCTGGTGGGCTGCCATCCATAGGGTCGCAAAGAGTCAGACATGACTGAAGCGACTTAGAAGCAGCAGCAGAAGAAGAATTAAAGAATAAACATACAGAGACAAACAACAGAATTACTGAAATTAAAAATACTCTAGAAAGAATCAATAGCAGAAAATCTGAAGCAGAAGAATGAATCAGTGAGCTGGAAGATAAAATGGTGGAAATAACTTCTGAAGAGCAGAATAAAGTAAAAAGAATGGAAAGAACTGAGAATACTCTCAGAGACCTCTGGGACAATATCAAGTGCACCAGCTTTCAAATTTTAGATGCCCCAGAAGAAGAGAAAAAGAAAGGGTATGAAAAAATTTTTGAAGAGATTATAGTCAAAAATTTCCCCAACATTGAGAAGGAAATAGTCAATCAAGTCCAAGAGGAGCAAAGAGTCCCATACAGGATAAACCCAAGGAGAAACATGCCAAGATACATCCTAATCAAACTAACAAAGACTAAACACAAAGAAAGAATATTAAAAGCAGCAAGGGAGAAGCAACAAGTAACATACAAGGGAAATCCCATATGTTTAACAGCTGATCTTTCAGCAGAAACTCTGCAGGCCAGAAGGGAATGGCAGGATATATTTAAAGTACTGAAAGGGAAAAATCTACAACCAAGATTACTGTACCCGGCAAGGATCTTATATAAAATTGATGGAGAAATCAAAAGCTTTTCAGAGAAGCAAAAGTTAAGAGAATTCAGTACCACCAAACCAACTTTACAACAAATGTTAAAGGGACTTATATAGTCAAGAAATACAAGAGAAGAAAAAGATCTAAAAAATCAACCCCAAACTATTAAGAAAATGGCAATAGGAACAAATATATCAATAATTACTTTAAATGTAAATTGATTAAATGCTCCAACCAAAAGAAACAGACTGGCTGAATGGATACAAAAACAAGGCACATATATATGCTGTCTACAAGAAACCCACTTCAGACCTAAAGACACACTGAAAGTGAGAGGATGGAAAAATATATTCCATGCAAATGGGAAGCAAAAGAAAGCTGGAGTAGCAATCCTCATATCAGACAAAATAGACCTTAAAATGAAGATTACAAAAGATAAGGAAGGACACTACATAATGATCAAGGGGTCAATCCAAGAGGAAGACATAACAATTGTAAATATCTATGCACCCAACATAGAAGCACCTCAATACATAAGAGAAACACTAACAGACATAAAAGGAGAAATTGACAGTAACACAATAATAGGAGACTTTAACACCCCATTCACACCAATGGACAGATCATCAAAACAGAAAATTAATAAGGAAACACAAGTCTAAGTGATACATTAGATATTAGATGACATGGATCTCATTGATATCTTCAGGACATTCCATCCAAATGCAGAAGAATACACCTTGTTCTCAAGTGCACACGCAACATTCTCCAGGATAGACCACATCTTGGATCACAAACCAAACCTCAGTAAATTTAAGAAAACTGAAATAATGTCAAGCAACTTCTCTGACCATGCCGCTATGAGACTAGATATCAACTACAAGAAAAAAAGTGTAAGAAACACAAACACATGGAGATTAAACAACACGTTTCTAAATAACCAACAGGCTACTGAAGAAATCAAAAGGGAAATAAAAAAATTTCTAGAAACAAATGACAATGAAAACACAACAACTCAAAACCTATGGGATGCAGCAAAAGCAGTCCTAAGAGGTAAGTTCATAGAAATATAATCCTACCTTAAGAAACAAGAAAACATTGAATAGACAACCTAACTTTACACCTAAAACAACTGGAAAAAGAAGAACAAAAGCCCCCAAAAGTAGTAGAAAGAAAGAAATCATAAAGATCCAAGCAGAAATAAATGAAAAAGAAATAAAAGAAACAATAGTAAAGATTAATAAAACTAAAAACTGTTTCTTTGAGAAGATAAACAAAATTGACAAACCTTTACCTAGACTCATCAAGAAAGAGAGAGAGAGAAGAATCAAATCAACAAAATTAGAAACGAAAAAGGAGAAGTTACAACAGACAATGCAGAAATACAAAGGAGTATAAGAGAGTATTCTGAACAGCTATATTTCAATAAAATGGATAACCTGGAAGAAATGGACATGTTCTTAGAAACATTCAATCTTCCAAGACTGAACCAGGAAGAAATAGAAATTATGAACAACCCAATTACAAGCACTGAAATTGAAGCTGCGATCAAAAATCTCCCAAAAAAACAAAAGCCCAGGACCAGATGGCTTCACAGGAGAATTCCATCAAACATTTATAGAAGAGCTAACGCCTATCCTTCTAAAACTCTTTCAAAAAATTGCAGAGGAAGGAACACTTCCAAACTCATTCTACGAGGCCACCATCACCCTCACACCAAAACCAGATGAAGACAACACACAAAAAAGAAAACTATAGGGCAATATCACTGATGAACATAGATGCAAAAATCCTCAACAAAATTTTAGCAAACAAAATTCAGCAACACATCAAAAAGCTCATACACCATGATCAAGTTGGGTTTATTCCAGGAAAGCAGGATTCTTAAATATATGCAAATCAATCAATGTGATATACCATATTAACAAATTGAAAGATAAAAACCAGATGATAATCTCAATAGATGCAGAAAAAGCCTTTGACAAAATTCAGCACCCATTTATGATTAAAACTCTTCAAAAAATGGGCATAGAAGGAACCTACCTCAACATAGTAAAGGCCATATATGATAAGCCTACAGCAAACATTATTCTCAATGGTGAAAAACTGAAAGCATTTCCCCTAAGATCAGGAACAAGACAAGGGTGTCCAGCTTCACCACTATTATTCAACATAGTTCTGGAAGTCCTAGCTACAGCAATCAGAAAAGAAAAAGAAATAAAAGGAATCCAGATTGGAAAAGAGGAAGCAAAGCTCTCACTGTTTGCAGATGACATGATACTGTACATAGAAAACCCTAAAGATAGTATCAGAAACTTACTAGAGCTAATCAGTGAATTTAGCAAGGTTGCAGGATACAAAATCAAACCACAGAAATCACTCGCATTTCTATATACTAACAATGAAAAATCGGAAAGAGAAACTAAGCCATCAATACCATTCACCACTTCAACAAAAAGAATTAAATATCTAGGAATAAACTTACCTAAGGAGACAAAAGAACTGTGCACAGAAAATTATAAGACACTAATGAAAGAAATCAAAGATGACATAAACAGATGGAGAGATATTACATGTTCCTGGGTAGGAAGAATCAATACTGTGAAAATGACTATACTACCAAATGCAATCTACAGTTTAAATGTGATCCATATCAAATTACTAAGGCATTTTTTTCAAAGAACTAGAACAAAAAATTTCACAGTTCATATGGAAACACAAAAGACTCCAAATAGCCAAATCAGTCTTGAGAAAGAAGAATGGAGCTGGAGGAATCAACCTTCCTGACTTCAGGTTATACTAGAAAGCTACAGTCATCAAGACAGTATGGTAATAGCACAAAAACAGAAATATAGACCAATGGAACAAGATAGAAGGCCCAGAAATAAACCCATGCACATATGGGTACCTTATTTTTGACAAACGTGGCAAGAATATACAATGGGGCAAAGACAGCCTCTTCAATAAATGGTGCTGGGAGAACTGGACAGCTACATGTAAAAGAATGAAATTAGAACACTTCTTAACACCATACACAAAGATAAACTCAAAATGGATTAAAGACCTAAATGTAAGACCAGAAACTATAAAACTCTTAGAGGCAAACATAGGCAGAACATTCAATGACATAAATCAAAGCGAGATCCTCTATGACCCACCACCTAGAGTAATGGAAATAAAAACAAAAGTAAACAAGTGGGACCTGATTAAACTGAAAAGCTTTTGCACAGCAAAGGAAACTATAAGCAAGGTGAAAAAACAGCCCTCAGAATGGGAGAAAATAATAGCAAATGAAACAACTGACAAAGGATTAATTTCCAAACTATACAAGCAGGTCAGACAACTCAATACCAGAAAAATGAAAAACCCAATCAAAAAGTGGGGAAAAGACTTAAACAGACATTTCTCCAAAGACGACATGCAAATGACTAACAAACACATGAAAACATGCTCAACATCGCTCATTGTTAAAGAAATGCAAATCAAAACCACAATAAGATATCACCTTACACCAGTCAGAATGGCCATCATCAAAAAGTCTACAAACAATAAATGCTGGAGAGGCTGTGGAGAAAAGGGAATGCTCTTGCACTGTTGGTGGGAATGTAAATTGATACAGCCACTATGGACGACATTATGGTGATTCCTTAAAAAACTAGGAATAAAACCATCATACGACCCACACCTAGGCACATACCCTGAGGAAACCAAAATTGAAAAAACACATGTATCCCATTGTTCATTGCAGCACTATTTACAATAGCTAGAACATGGAAGCAACCTAGATGTCCAGAATAAAGAAGTGGTGGTACATAGACACAATAGAGTATTACTCGGCCATAAAAAGGAACGCATTTGAGTCAGTTCTAATGAGGTGGATGAGCCTAGAGCCTATTATACAGAGTGAAGTAAGTTAGAGAATGATAAATATCATATTCTAACACATATATTTGGAATCTAGAAAAATGGTACTGAAGAATTTGTTTACAGGGCAGCAATGGATAAACGGACATAGAGAATAGACTTATGGACATGGGGAGAGGGGAGGAGGGGGTGAGATGTATGGAAAGAGTAACGTGAAAACTTACATAAGCATATGTAAAATAGATAGCCAACAGGAATTTGCTGTCTGGCTCAGGAAACTCGAACAGGGACTCTGTATCAACCTAGAGGGGCAGGGTGGGGAGGGAGATGGGAGGGAGATTCAAAAGGGAGGGGATATATGTATACCTATGGCTGATTCATGTTGAGGTTTGACAGAAAACAACAAAATTCTGTAAGGCAATTATCCTTCAATTAAAAAAAATAAGTTAAAATAAAAAATATACAAAAATGTGTTAGATGCCATGAAAGCAGTACTCAGAGGGAAATTTATAGCAATAAATGCCTATGTTAAAACAAAGAAATATTTTAAATGAATAATTTAGGAACTTCCCTAGTGGTCCAGTGGTTAAAACTCTGTGTTTCAGTGCAGGCAGCACAGATTCCATCTATGGTCAGGGAACTAGGGTCCCACATGCTGCACAGCCAAAAAATAAAATAATAATAATTTAGCTTTACACCTTAAAGAACTAGAAGAAAAAGAACACAATAAACACAAGGTGGAAGAAAATATTAAATATTAGAATGAAGATAATAAAGTTAGAGCATAGGAAAACAGAATAAGTGAAAATAAAGTTAGGCCTTTGAAAAGACCAACAAAATTGACAAATTTTTAGCTAGAATAACACAGAAACAGAAAGAGGAGACTCAAATAACTAAAATCAGAAATGAAAATGAGGACATTACTACCTACTTTACAGTAATAAAAATAACTATAAAAGAATACTATAAACCATTGTATGCCAAAAAATTAGATCTAGATGAAACGTACAAGTTCCCAGAAACACAGATATCAAAAACAGACTCAAGAAGAAATAGAAATAGAAAATCTTGATAGACCTATAGCCAGTAAAGATTGAGTCAGTAATCAAAAACCCCCTTCCCAAGAAAGAAAAGCTCAGGACTAGATGGCATCACCAGTGAATCTACCAAACATTTAAAGAAAAATTAATACCAATACTTCACAACTCTTCCAAAAGACAGAAGAGGAGGGAATACCTCCTAATTCATTCTATGAGGTCAGATAAACACATTTCAAGAAAAATTACAGCTCAATATCCTTTATGAATACAGATACAAAAATCTTTAAGAAAATACTAGCAAACAAAATCCATTGGCATATTAAAAATAGACACTATGTCCAAGTAGGATTTATCCCAAGAATGCAAGTGTGAATCAGTATAAGAAAATCAATCAGCATAATACACATTAATAAAAGAAATGAAAAAACCATATGATCTTCCCAACTGATGCAGAAAAATCATTTGATAAAACTCAACACCCTTTCATGTTTGAAAAAAATGCAGAAAACTAGAATTGATTGGCACTTTCTCAACATAAAAAAAGAACCCACAACTAGCATCATACTCAATGGTGAAAGATTGAAAGCTTTCCCCCTAAGATCAGGAACTAGATAAAGATGATCACTTTCTCCCCTTCTATCCAACATTTACTGGAAGTTCTAACCAGGGCACTAAGGCAAGAAAAAGTAATTAAATGCACCCAAAAGGAAAAGAAGTCAACCTATCTTTATCTGCAGATGACATGATCCTATATAGAGAAATTCCAAATAATCCACAGAGCTACAATAACTATATAGTACTATATAGTAACTACACAAATTATAATAAATTCAGAAAAGTTGCACTGTAGACAAAATCAGTTATGTTTCTAAACATCAGCAATGACCAAGCTGAAAACAATTCCATTTACAATAGCATTCAAAAGAATCAAGTACCTGAGAATAAATTTCCCCAAAGAGGTGAAAGATTTTTACACTAAAAATATAAAATATTGTTAAAAGGCATTAAAGAAGACCTAAATAAACAAAAAAAAAATCATTTGTTGATGGAATATTTCAAGACCCAGGATATCTACAGATTTAATGCAATCCCTTTTAAAATTCAAGCAGTCTTTTTTTTTTCCAGGAATGGAAAAGCTAGTTCTCAAATTCATATGGAATTGCAAGTTTCCCTGAAAGAGCAAAAACAATCTTAAAAAAGAAAAACAAAGTTGGGGAACTCACACCTCCCCATTTCAAAACATATTACAAATCTACAGTAAACAAAATAGTGTCATAATCAGTTCAGTTTAGTCACTCAGTCATGTCCGACTCTTTGCAACCCCATGAACCGCAGCACACCACGCCTCCCTGTCCATCACCAACTCCCGGAGTCCACCCAAACCCATGTTCATTGAGTCAGTGATGCCATCCAACCATCTCATCCTCTGTTGTCCCCTTCTCCTCCTACCCTCAATCTTTCCCAGCATGAGGATGTTTTCCAATGAGTCAGCTCTTCGCATCAGGCGGCCAAAGTATTGGAGTTTCAGCTTCAACATGAGTCCTTCCAATGAACACCCAGGACTGATCTCCTTTAGGATGGGCTGGTTGGATCTCCTTGCAGTCCAAGGGACTCTCAAGCATCTTGTCCAACACCACAGTTCAAAAGCATCAATTCTTCGGTGCTCAGCTTTCTTTATAGTCCAACTCTCACATCCATACATGACTACTGGAAAAAACCATAGCCTTGTCTAGAGGGACCTTTGTTGACAAAGTAATGTCTCTGCTTTTTAATATGCTGTCTAGGTTGGTCATAACTTTCCTTCCAAGGAGCAAGCATCTTTTAATTTCATGGCTGCAATCACCATCTGCAGTGATTTTGGAGCCCAGAAAAATAAAGTCAGCTACTGTTTCCACTGTTTCCCCATCTATTTGCCATGAAGTGATGGGACCGAATGCCATGTGTCATAATAGCACAGGGATAAACATGTAGATCGATGGAGTAGAATTCAGAGTTCAGAAATAAACTCATTTATCTATTGCCAGTTGATTTTCAACACTGGTGCAAGAACATTCATTGGGGAAAAATAATCTCTTCAACAAATGGTGCTGGGACAACTGGATATTCAAATACAAAAGAGTAAAGTTCAACTCCTACCCACTCACATACAAAAATTAACTCAAAACAGATCAATGACCTAAGTATTAATGTAAGAGTTCATACCACAAAACTCATCATAAAATATACACTATCATATGTATCTCGGAAAGCAAGGACTAAAGAAGGAATTTTCAAATGAACAATTCAAGAACTTTGCCAGACTATAGAGGAGATATTTTGAATATTCTCTAATAATGCTATACAGCTTTGACCCTATATAATCATAGAAAACCTCTTTAAAACTGCAAGTAACACAAAGCTATCATTTATTAAGCCCTTAGTATGTACCAGTCCCTTCACATATGCTATTCTTTTTAAATTTTTTAATTCACCCAATATCAACAGGTATTCTACATCATCAAAAAAAAAAAAAACATGGAATATTACTCAGCCGTTAAAAAGAACTTATTTGAAGCAGTTCTAATGAGATGGATGAAACTGGAGCCCATTATACAGAGTGAAGTACGCCAGAAAGATAAAGAACATTACAGCATACTAACACATATATATGGAATTTAGAAAGATGGTAACGATAACCCTATATGCAAAACAGAAAAAGAGACACAGAAGTACAGATCCGACTTTTGAACTCTGTGGGAGAAGGTGAGGGTGGGATGTTGCGAAAGAACAGCATGTATATTATCTATGGTGAAACAGATCACCAGCCCAGGTGGGATGCATGAGACAAGTGCTCGGGCCTGGTGCACTGGGAAGACCCAGAGGAATCGGGTGGAGAGGGAGGTGGGAGGGGGGATCAGGATGGGGAATACGTGTAAATTTATGGCTGATTCATATCAATGTTATGACAAAACCCACTGAAAAAAATAAATAAATTTTAAAAAATTTAAAAAAAAAAAGAAAGCTGAGTGCCAAAGGAAAAAAAAAAAAAAATAGAAGGTACAATCTAGAATTCCCTCAATTTTTTTGCTACAGAACCTACAAGCTCCCCTTTATCTGAGCCCATTCTTTCTCCTTCCCTCCTAGTGCAATAAAGGAGGTGTTAATCTTTTCATCTCTAGAAAAAAAAATCCTCTACCAGAACTCTAGATCTCATTTGCTCCATTTCACCCTCCTACCCATCTTCAGTCTCTCCTTTTCTTCTGGCTCCTTCTCATCAGCTCCTATACATGAGTCTCACCTATCCCAAAATAACAAGTATTTTCCCTAGGCTTTACTTTTCCCTCCAGATAATCATCTTTTCCTCTCATTCTAGTCTGTTAAGTATCTCAAGAATTATCTACATTTTATATTGCTATTTTCTTATCTCAACTTATTTGTCCAGTATGCCTTCCTCATCAACACCTCTACCACAACCATTGTTGCACCAACTGAGAAAAGGTCTTCAGTCTTCATCTTGATTTCCCAATTACAACAGTGTCAATTCCTCCTAAAGACTTTAGCTCAAACTGAAAGTACTGGAGGCAGATGTTGTTACTGGGGCTGCCCAGGGATATTCCTGAGCAAACGGCTTGGGATGAGATGCTGAGCTTCGCAGGAGAAGTGGGGGCCGTGGAGAAAGGCAGTAAAAGAAGAGAAGCAGGGAGGGATGGACCACCTCCCCCGCGAGGGGCGCCCCATCAGCTAGTATGTTCTTGAAATGACAAAAAAGCAGGGTTCTTCCAGGCTCCACATTTGCCCCTTTCATCATGAAGGAAGAACAGCTGAAAAGAATAGATGTTTTGAATACTGCTGTGAAGCAGAAGGAACCCAAGACAATGTTTTGGTCAAATAAGTAAAGGAGAGGAAAAAAAAGAAAGGAAGCCCAAAGCCCAAAGTACCAGTGGCAAGTATCCACCAGGGAAGATGAGCATGATGAGCAAGATCCCAAAGATGGCAAATTCTTCTTTCTTTAAATACTTTTCCTTTGGCTTCTATTTTGGAGAAGAAAATGGCAACCCACTCTAGTATTCTGACCTGGGAAATCCCACAGATAGAGGAGCCTGATGGGCTACAGTCCATGGGGTCACAAAGAGTTGGACATGACCGAGCGACTTTCCCTTCACTTCACTTGACTTCTACTTAACTACACTTTCCCTAGTATGCCTCTAACTTCTCTATTCTTGCCCCTAGTTGCTTTAGGAGCTCCTTTTCCTTATTTGTCTTTTTAAATTGGAGTTCCTTAAGCCTTAGTTCTAGGCCTTCTTCTCTTCTCTATATATTACATAGAGAATCCTGCTATTTCAATGGTTTAAATTTCCATTTATACACAGATAGCTCCCAAATACTTATATTCCAAGCTATTTCTTAAGCTTTAGACCAATATATCTAACTGGTACATGTCTCATAGGCATCTTAAATATATCAAAAAATAGTATTTCCTAAATCATCTCATCCATAAATTTGCTTACTCTTAAACATATTGAACCGAGAACAGCCAGATGTTCAAGCTGGATTTGGAAAAGGCAGAGGAACCAGAGATCAAATTGCCAACATCCGTTGGATCATAGAAAAAACAAGAGAGTTCCAGAAAAACATCTACTTATGCTTTATTGGCTACACCAAAGTCTTTGACTGTGTGCATCACAACAAACTGTGGAAAATTCTTAAAGAGATGGGAATACCAGACCACTTACCTGTCTCCTGAGAAATCTGTATGCAGATCGAGAAGCAACAGTTAGAACCGACATGGAACAACGGACCAGTTCCAAATTGGGAAAGGAGTACGTCAAGGCTGTATATTGTCACCTGTTTATTTAACTTATATGCAGAGTACATCATGTGACATGCCAGGCTGAGTGAAGCAGAGGCTGAGTGAAGCACAGGCTGGAATCAAGACTGCAGGGAGAAATATCAAAAACCTCAGATACCCAGATGACGCCACCCTTATGGCAGAAAGCGAAGAGGAACTAAAGAGCATCTAGATGAAGGTGAAAGAGGAGAGTGAAAAAGCTGGCTTAAAATTCAGCATTCAAAAAATGGCTTCCAGGCCCATCACTTCACGGCAAATAGATGGGGAGACAATGGAAACAGTGACAGACTTTATCTTTTTGGGCTCCAAAATCACTACAGATAGTGACTGCAGCCATAAATTAAAAGACGCTTGCTCCTTGGAAGAAAAGCTATGACCAACCTAGATAGCATATTTGCTATCAAAAGTCCGTCTAGTCAAAGTTACAGTTTTTCCAGTAGTCATGTATGGATATGAGAGTTGGACCATAAAGAAAGCGGAGCACCAAAGAATTGATGCTTTTAAACTGTGATGTTGGAGAAGACTCTTGAGAGTCCCTTGGACTGCAAGGAGATCAAACCAGTCAATCCTAAAGAAAATAAACTGAATATTCATTGGAAGGACTGATGCTGAAGCTGAAGCTCCAATACTTTGGCACCTGAAGCAAAGAACTGACTCATAGGAAAAGGCCCTGATGCTGGGAAAGTTTGAAGGCGGGAGGAGAAGGGGACGACAGAAGATGAGATAGTTGGATGGCATCACTGACTCGATGGCTATGAGTTCGAGCAAGTTCTGGGAGTTGGTGATGGACAGGGAAGCCTGATGTGGGGCAATCCATGGGGTTGCAAAGAGTTGTGAGCAACTGAACTGAACCTAATGTGTTGATATTATTGAGCACTCCTTTGTCTTAGACATCAAACAATCACCAAGTTCTATTGATTCTTAAATCCTAAATATTCTCTTAAACTCAACTACTTATTTCTATTCCCTTTGTTACCTTCTAGATCCAGAACATCATCTTTCACCAGATTCCTATAGTCTCCTAATTGACCTCTACTCCCAATCTTGTTCCCCCCTTTATGTACCCTGCAGCCAACTAGAATGACTTGTTAGAAATGCTTAAAATCATTTAAAATATTCTTATGGTCTTTAGGACAAAGTAAAAACTCCTAAACACAACTGAAATTCCTGGACATTGTATATAAACTAGATATAAGAAGACTCTTAAAGGTGGATAAAATAAGGCATACTGGCTAAAGACCTCTGAACCCAAGAAACGACATGGTAGTGCATTCTCCATGGACTTCCCTGGTGGCTTAGATGGTAAAGAGTCTGCCTACAATGCAGGAGACCTGGGTTCAAACCCTGGGTTGTGAAGATCTCCTGGAGAAGGAAATGGAAACCCACTCCAGTATTCTTGCCTGGATAATCCCATGGACAGAGGAGCCTGGCAGGCTACAGTCCATGGGGTCACAAAGAGTTGGACACAACTGAGCGACTTCACTTGCAGTGCATTCTCCAGATTTCCTTCTTTGGCTCACATGCCCCAGACTTGGAGCTGAAGAAGTTGACAACTCTGAAAAAGGAGGCAGCACATACACAAAAACCCCATAAAAGCCATTCCCTTTAGCCAAAGGATCTGGGAAGGAGCAGGCTAACAATGCAGAAAACTTTTAGATAGTAACCATTCTATTCCAGCAAAATAATACAGAAAAACTGTGACCTCCAGTCCAACTATCTTTACCAGCAAAACCCAAGTAGGGATGCTGCCCTCACCAGTGTGGTGCCAGAGAAAGGGGAGCAGGAAGCCAGAAATTTCATCCCTGATGGGTGTACTGAATAGTGGAGACCATGTGGACAGCCTGGACTTCTACCTTTATTCAGCAGTAGTAAGTCATCCTTCCTGCTCACCACTACAGTGGTGAAAAAGGAGGCCTAGTGGAGAGTCAGAATGTTCACCACTAACTTAGCAGGAATGATAATCAACTGATGTCAACACCAAGATGACAGAGATGTTAGAATTATATGACAAAAATGTTAATGTAGCCATCATAAAATGCTTCAGTGAACATTATAAATATGATCAATATAAATGAAAAAGTATAAAATCTCCCCAAAGAAACAAAAGATATAAAGGAGTACCAAATGAAAATTTTAGAATTGAAAAATAAAATAACTGAAACAAAAAGCTAAGTGAACAGTCTCAACAGAAGAATAGGGGGCAGGAGGCAAGGAACAGAGGAAAGAATAAGTAAACTTGAAGACAGAGTAATAGAAATTACACAAATCTGAATGAGAAAGCAAACCAAAAAAATAAATGAAGAGAGCCCCAGAATCCATAGTACTATAATAAAATTACATGCCTGTCACTGGAGTCCTAGGAAGAGAGATTAAGGTAGAGTTGAAAATGTGCTCAAAAGAATAATGAATGAAAAGTTCCCAAATTTGGCAAAACCCATAAGCCTATAGATACACGAATCTGAACAAATTCCAAATAGGATAAATCTAAAATAATCCACACCAAGACATATTATAGCAAACATCTCAGAATTAAAGTCAAAGAAAAATCCTTGAAAGCAGTGGGAAAGAAGTGACATCTTACCACCAAGAAAAGACAAAACAAATGACAGTGGATTTCTAATCAATTATACTTCTGTATTTTAGCAATGACCATGTGAACACTGAAATTAAAATACCATTCCAAGTTGTTCAAAAATGAAATAAGTATAAACCTAGCAAAATGTAAGAAGGCTTGTCTATAGGAGACTCAAAGTACTAATGAAAGAAATTAAAGATCCAAATAAACAGAGAGACAGATTGTGTGAATAGATTGGAAGATTCAGTAAAGATGTTACTCATCTCTAAACTGATATCTAAGTTTGATGCAGTTTCTAACAAAATCCCACAAAGATTTTTTTTTTTGTAGACATAGGCAAGTTTTTTATAAAATTTACATGGGAAGGCCACAAAGCTAGAAAAACTATTTAAAATAAGAGAAAAAAGGGAGAGGGACTTCCCTGGTGGTCTAGTGGTTAAGACTCTATGCTCCCAGTGTAGGGGGCATGGGGTCAGTTCCTAGTTGAAGAACTAAGATCCTGCATACCCCATGGTGTGGCAAAAAAAAAAAAGGAAGAAATAAGAGAAATTCATTTATTTAATTTCAAGATTTATTAAAGATAGTAATCAAGACTGTATGCTATTGGCAAAGGGATAAACACTAAACCAATAGAATAAAGTATTCAGAAATAAATAGATCTCTGCATACATGCCTAATTGATTTTTTAAAAAGATACAAAAGCAATTCAATGGCAGAAAGACAGACTTCTCAAAATATGGTGCTTAAGCAACTGAACATTCATAGATTAAAAACAAACCCTCAACCTTAGCTTCACACCTTATATAAAAATTAACTCAAAATGGATCATAGACTTATAAGTAAAATGTAAAACTATAAAACTTTAGGATAAAAACATAGGAGAAAATCTTTTGGGTACAAGGCTACAGAGCTCTTAGTCTTGACACCAAAGGCATCATTCATAAAAGGATTAACTGGACTTCATCAAAATAAAACTTGTGCCCTACAAAAGACTATGTTAAGAGTATGAAACGAAGGGGGCAAAGTATTTGCAAACCACATATGCAACAAAAGACTAGTAACTAGTATGCATAAAGAGCTCTCAAAATTCAACAGGGGAAAAACAGGAAAAGGAAATAAGAAAGAATCCAATGAGAAGACAAAATACATGAAGTGACATTTCACCAAAGAGAACATAGTGATGGCAGATAGGCACATGAATACGATGAATAACCATTATGAAAATGCAAATTAAATCTACCATACCCATTATGAAAATGCAAATTAAATCTACAATACATACCCATTAGAATTTCTAAAAAAAAAAAAAAAAAGGATAACAGCACCAATGCTGACAAGGATAAAGAGAAACTGAATCGTTTACATATTCCTGGTGGGAATGTTAGATGGTATGACCTCTATGGAAAAGAGTTAAGAGAGTTTCTTTGAAAACTAAACACACAGCTTCCATACAATCTAGTTATTGCACTCCTGGGTATTTATCCCAGAGAAATTAAGACTTACGTTTACATAGAAAGCTATATAAGAATCTTATACAGCTTTATTTGTAATAGCCAAAAACTGGGAATAACTCCCATGTCCTAGAATGGGTGGAATGGTTAAACCCTGGTATACCTGTTTCATGAAATACTACCCAGCAATGAAAAGGAGGGAGCTATTGATACAGCAACCAGGGTGAGTCTACAGATAATTGTGCTGAGTGAAATTAGGCAATCTCAAACATTTACAATTACACAATTCCACTTATGCAAAATTCTTAAAAGACAAAATTATAGAAATGTAGAACACAATCATTGTGTCAGGGGTTAATGAAGGATTGGGAGCTGGAGAAAAGTGTGGCTATAAAAAAGGCAACATGAAGGATCTTTGTGCTGATAGAAATGTTCTGAAGATTGACTGTATCAATGTTAATATCCTGGTTATGATATTTTACAATAGTTTTGTAAGATCTTACCATTGGGGGAACTGATGTAGGGTGTACAGAATTTCTCTGCATTATTTCTTACAACTACTGTGAATATACAAGTATCTCAAACTAAAAATTTCAGTTAAAAAAAAAGAGAATAAACTGGGGAAAATATCTGTAAGCAAGCATATAAGGCATAGGATAACAAAGTCATTTTACAAAAAGCTTTAAAATAAACATTTCTTAAAGTTTTAGTAAAAAGCTTTTTAAAAAGCTTTAGTAAATTAATAATTAAAATAGTAAAAGTTTTCCAGAATGATAGGGAAACAGATGTGTATATATAATTCAAAAAAGAAATACAAATTACTATTAGAATTTGGAAAAAGAAACATTTATCAGCATTCAAAGGAATACAAATTAAAACTTTAATAAAGTATAATCGTCTTTCTATGAAATTGGCAAAAAAATAAAACCCTAAATTTAAAAAATATATCCAAAGGTGACTAATTTGCATGAAAAAGTGCTCTTGTATACTCCTTGGAGTATGTAAATTTGCTAGTGTTAACTGTAAAAAACGTTTCTAAATTTTGACTTAGTAACCCAAATTCAAGAATCCATCTGAAGAAACATAAAAATGTCGTCAAGGATGTACAATCAGTAATGCTCACCCCAGCTTTGTTTGCAGTAGAAAAACTTGGAAACAAGCCCATGTTTAACAATAGGGAATGATTTTACAATTTATATATAGCACATACAAATGGAATTATCTAAAAAATATGCTTTTAAGAACACTTACTGACAAGAAAATGTTCAAGATATATTAAGTAAAAAATATATACTAATTTGTCACTAAGTGATTCTCTTTGGGTCACGGATTTACAGATTTAAATTTTTTTGTTTCTACTCTTTTTTTTGTGTGTGTGTGTGTTTTTTTTGTGTGTGGTTTTTTTTGTTTTGTTTTGTTTTGTTTTTTGTTTCTACTCTTGATATTCCAAATCTCAGAGTGGGAAGGGCAAGACACGAAGCATAAAGACTCTCAAAGAAAAATGTGTAAATTGGTTTTATAAATGTTTTAAATTTCTACATGGGAAATTCAAAATACAAACAGTAAGCCTGAAAAAAATATTTGTAAGACTATGACACAAAATTCTAATTTCCTTATTATATAAAAGGTTGTATGCATCACTAAGAAAGAGCAAACCATAGAGAAATAGACATGAACAGACTATTTCCACAGATAAAATATAAATAGGAAAAAATGTTCAACTCATAACTAAGAAATATACTATAATGTATATTATACAATAACTAGCTGGCATTTTTTCATTTATCAGATTGGACAAATGTAAAAATTTGACAAAGTATCTCACTTTCAAAGGTGTGAAAAAACCAGCACAACTGAAAGTGCATGTCTACCCAAAAAAACATGCACATGGATGTTTATAGCAGCTTTATTCATAACTGCCACATCTTGGAAACAGCCAAGATATCCCTTCAACAGGTAAATGGATAAACTGTGGTACATCTGTACAATGGAATACTATACAGTACTGAAAGAAATGAGTTGTCAAGCCACAAAAAGACATGGAGGGGCCTTAAATGCATATTGCTAAGTGAAAGAAGCCAATCTGAAATGGTTATGTACTATATGATTCTAATTATATGATATTCTGGAAGAGGCTAAAATATACAGTAAAGATACCAATACTGCCATGGGCTGGAGCAGAAATATCACTTTGCCAGCAAAGGTCCATATAGTCAAAGCTATGTAGTCATGTAGGGATGTGAGAGCTGGACCACAAAGAAAGTTGAACACTCAAGAATTGATGCTTTTGAATTATGGTGCTGAAGAAGACTCTTGAGAGTCCCTTGGACTGCAAGGAGATCAGATTAGTCAATCCTAAAGGAAATCAACCCTGAATATTCATTGGAAGGACCAGTGCTAAGCTCCAATACTTTGGCCACATGATGCAAAGAGCCGACTTATTGAAAAAGGTGGGATGCATGAGACAAGTGCTCGGGCCTGGTGCACTGGGAAGTCCCAGAGGAATCGGATGGAGAGGGAGCTGGGAGGGGGGATCGGGATGGGGAATACATGTAACTCCATGGCTGATTCATGTCAGTGTTTGACAAAACCCACTGCAATGTTGTGAAGTGGTTGGCCTCCAGCTGATAAAATAAATGAAAAAAATAATAATAAAAATAAAAACAAAAACAAAATAAAAGCAATGTGAAGATATTCGAAATAAAAAAGAAAAAGACCCTGAAGCTGGGAAAGATTGAAGGCAAAAGGAGAAGGGGGCAGCAGAGGATGAGATAGTCAAATAGCATCACCGCCATGAATCTGAGCAAACTCTGGAATAGTGAAGGACAGAGGAGCCTGGCATGCTATAGTCCATGGTGTTGCTAAGAGTCAGACACTACTTAGCTACTGAAAAACAAATGGAGGGTTGGGAGAAGGAGAGATGAGCAGATGATGCACAGGCATTTTTTTAAGATAGTGAAACCATTGTGTATGATATTGTAATGGTGAATACGTGGCATTTTACATTTGTCAAAACTGAAAGAAAGTACAACACAAAGAGTGAAACTTAAGGTACTATGGACTTCAGTAATAATAACATATTAACACTGGTTCATCAATTGTAACAAATGTACCACATTAACATAAGCTATAAATAATAGGGGAGATATGGGGGGAGGAGAGCAAGGAATGTAGGAACTTTGTACTCTTTTTAAATTTTTTTGCAAGCCTACAACCGCTCTAACAGAATAAAGATCTGATTTTTTTTTTAAAAGATCTGATTTTTAAAAACTGGTCCCTTTGGAGGATTCTATGAACTAATTGTTCTGAAAATTATTAAACAAAGAGGAAGATTCAAGCCCGTGATGCCTTTTCAACACACTGGACCACTGGGGACTCAAACAACATATGGGAGGCACTTTCGCTTTATAAGACATATTTCAGCTAATAAAGGAAGGAATGACATCCCCTTTTTAAACACCTGATCGATTAATCTATCCATGTAATATTCATCAAAGGCTGCTAAAAATATAAAAACAGATATACCAGATTGACAACACATCTTGACAAAAAACAAAACAATCAACCTGAGTCTGACAAAGCCTCTCTAGATCTAACTATCAACTTACCAAAAACATACTAAATGGCACTATGGGGATACAATCAGCCAAATCCATGCTGTGTAAAACCACAGGTCCAATGACCAATTTCTTTGACAAATTTCAAGAAGGGGAAAAAGAAGAGGTGTAGGTTAAAAGAGGTTTAAATCAACTAATCTCGATGTGTAAACGTTATTTGGATCTATTTAGTTTGTTTCAAACAAACTAAATTTTTTATTATAATTTTATTTATTTACTTATTTTTGATCTTTGTTGCTTTGCACAGGTGTCCTCTGTGACACGCAGGGGCTACTCTCTAGCTGTGCCTGCACTTCTCACTGTGGTGGCCTCTCTTGTTGCACGCAGGTTTCACTAGCGAGCACACAGGCTCAGTAGCTGCAGCAGGTGGGCTCTAAGGCACGTGGGCTTTGCTTTAGTAGCTGTGGCACATAGCCTCAGCAGGTGCAGCTCATGGGCCCTAGAGCAGGGGCTCAGCAGTTGCGGCACACAGGCTTAGGTGCTCGGGGGCATGTGGGATTTTCCCGGACCAAGGATCAAATCCACGTCCCGTGCATTGGCAGGTGGACTCTTATCCACTGCGCCACCAAAGTCCAGGCTGATAAAATTTTAAAATTATTATGCAATCAGAAAGTTGAACATTGACTAGATTTGATGATGTAAAGAATTATTAAACTTTTATGTGTGGTACTTTTGGTAGTGTTTTTTTAAAAAGCTTATAGAGCTTCACACTGTCAAATTTACAAATAAAATGAAAACGTATCTGGTACTTAATCCAACATAAAATAGGAAAGAGAAAAGGGGGTTAGGTGAAATAAAATTAGTCATTAGTAGATAATTGTTGAAACTGGATGCTGGGTACATGGGTTTATTAATCTGTTTACTTTTGCACATGTTTAAAATTTTCCATAGCAAAATTATTTAAAAAAAATAAGCAACAGTGGACTTCCATGGTGGTCCAGTGGTAAAGAAATCCCCTGCCAGTGCAGAGGACACAGCTTCAATCCCTGGTCCAGGGAGATCCCACAGGCTGTGGAGAAGCAAAGCCCGAGTGCCACAAGTACTGAAGCCCTTGCACTCTAGGGCTCACACACCGCGACTATGAAGACCACGTGTTGCAATTATTGAAACCCACTCGAGAGCCTGTACTCCACAACAGGAGAAGCCACTGCAATGAGAAGCTTTTGCACTGCAACTAGAGTAGTCCCGACTAGTCACAACTAGAGAAAGCCCTCACCCAGCAACGAAAAGCCAGCACAGTCACGAGTAATAAATAAATCAATGATTTTATAAAATAAAATAAGCAACAGTAGTAAACAGTAAAAGTGTTATGAAACAAAAGTTTTATAGTCCTTTTTATAATAGAGGTAGCTGTGTGGGAGCTATTTTTGATCCCTCCTACTCCCTCAGTCACCCTGTCCATTCAATCACAAAATCCTGTTGATTCTACCTCTTAACTATCACTTCTTCCCATCCAGTCCAAGCTAAATTTGACCTGTGCAGAGTACACTTCTACTTCTGCCTACTTTCAAAACTGTAGCCAGAGTGGGGTTTTTTAAGAACACAAATCTGATCATATCTAGCCTTTGCTTAGAATCTACTGATGACTTCACACTATCAGATAAAGGCTAAAATTATTCAATATGCAATTTGAGGATTTGCAAGATCTAGTCCAGCCCCGCGTACCTTACCAGCTCCATCTGGAGGTGCTCTCTCCTACCTTTCTTTTTTTTTTTTAATTTCATTTATTTTAATTCTCCCCTACCTTTCTATACTCTGGCTGCTTCTTGAACTTGCCATTACTCATTCTCACCTCATAGCATTTACACATGCTCTTCCCTCTAGCTGGAATGCCCCCTTCTTCCTTACATACAACCTTATCCTACAGATCTCACTTTAAATGCTACTTTCTCTGGGTAGTTTTCCCATTATTCTTGGTCTTGGTGAGGTCAAAGTTCTCAAGCTTTTATAACAACTTATCAAAATTGAAATTTAAAAACTGCTGAAGTTATGTCTCTTTGATGCTATAATTTCAAAGAGAGAAGGAACTAAACCCTACTATTGCATTCCCAAAGTCTAGCATTTTGTCCTACACAAGGTCAATAAATGTTTATTAAACTATAAATGACTGGGTTGCACTCCCAAAGTCTAGCATTTTGTCCTGCACAAGGTCAATAAATGTTTATTAAACTATAAATGACTGTCCTGATAAATGAATAAATAAATTAAATACTTCATAGCTCAGTCGGTAAAGAATCTGCCTGCAATGCAGGAGATCTGGACTCGATTCCAGGGTCAGGAAGATCCCCTGGAGAAGGAAATGGCAACCCACTCCAGTATTCTTGCCTGGACAATCCCATGGACAGAGGAACCTAGCAGGCGACAGTCCTTGAGGTCACAAGAGTCTGACATGACTTAATGATGAAACCACCACAAATCATGCAACAGAATTACCTGTACCATAATTACAAAATTACAGTTAACCTTAATGGTGTTAGTCGTGTGTGTGTGCATGTGAAGTCACTTCAGCTCTGTCTGACTCTGTGCAACCCCATGAACTATATAGCCTGCCAGACTCCTCTGTCCATGGAATTCTCCAAGCAAGAATACTTGAGTGGGTTGCCATGCCCTCCTCCAGGGTATCTTCCTGACCCAGGGATCGGAACTGCATCTCCTGAAACTCTTGAACTGCTGGCGGATTCTTTACCATTGAGCCACCAGGGAAGACCACGTTAGTCATACTCCCAAATACAAAATTTGGAAAGCTTCCATGTATATGTGTATAAACTAACAAAAGGAGAAAATAAGTGAGAATGATCACATTACAAATCCAGGTTACAGTCCTTCACTGACACTCCAGAAGTATTTAACAACAAAGGAATAGGGATGTATCTTAATATATCATCCACCTTTCAAAGGTGGCACATATGTACTCAGACAAAAGTAGTTTTGATACAAGCTCCAATTATGCTATTTAGACAGAATACTCAGATCCTCTAAAAGAGAAATAAGATAGCATATCCTAAAATTTTACATTTATATGCAATTATTTAAAGCCAGCTACTCTGGAGAAGGGAATGGCAACCCACTCCAGTATTCATGCCTGGAGAATCCCATGGACAGATACCTGGTAGGCTGCAGTGCAAGGGGTTGCAAAGAGTTGGACACGACTGAGTGACTAACACGACTACTACTACCTATATAGTGGACTGCACAGTCTCTTAAGTCTTATAAAATGGAAGAATTTACTAACCTATCAACTAAAATCAAAGTTTAAACACTTTAAAGATTAGACACTCATAACTTTTAAAATTAATGAGAGAAACTACAAACTCCTGAATCAAATTTTTATTTTAAATTGTTAGGTTTCAGTGCATATGAAAATTTTTCATAACACATGACATATAAAGATGTTAACACAGTAAACTACAATAGAAAATATTTTCATACAACTTTTGAATCACTAATATGCTTATTTCTCCCACAAATGAATGCACAGTTAGCTTGAATCATCTTTGTCATGAGTATCAAGTATGTGTAAAATTTTTATATTATTATTTAATAACTGCTTAAGGAGGTTGTGAGTTTCTTCTCCATGACCAACACATAGTATTTTTTTCAATGTACGGACTACTACAGTAGCTTTCCCTCTCATCTCTGATGGAACATATTTTATATCTAAATATTCAGATAATTTATATCTAGAATTATACAGCATGTTAATAACAGTTACAATGTCATAAACTCCACCACTGCTTCGTCCTTGTGGTAACATCTGGGATTTATACATTTTTTCTAATTTATGTTCTGCTGCTACTGCTAGAGCAAGGCTTCGTTTTAGGTGTTCTTTAGAGGCTCGAATGTCCGCTCTATATTCTGGCTTGTAGCTCTCAGGAAGAGGTATGTGATGCAACTGTGAATTAATATCTGCAATTCTTTTCAAAACGTCTTCATTATACACATCATGTGATTCAAGATAATCCATTCCATTGTCACCTGAGAGCTGAGGAACATCTTCTTCTTCCATGACGGTGTCAAAGTCAGTGCTCCTACTTAAAGAGGTGACGTCTTGGCTTGGTTCAGTAACACTTGGCACTTGCTGTGGTGCCTCAGTGCGACGTTCAGTTGGCTCTGGCTCTGGCTCTGGCTCGGGCTCGGGCTCGGGCTCGTCCTTCTCAATATAAGGCTCTTTTGCATGTAAAACAACAGAAACATTATTTGGTTTAATCGACCAGAATGCTGTGCTTTTAGTACGTTTTTTCTTGTCTATTTCCAGGGTGAAGCCCCTAGTAGGGAAAGTTGTAGTTTCTTCACTGACAGGATTGATTAAAACATCATTGTCACCTGGACTTACATCATGTGTATAATTTATCTCCTTAACTCTTGATACTCTCGGTCCTATGGAATTAACATTATTTGGAGACTTTGATTTTTTCTGACGACCTGGCTCCTTAGTGGGAACACTTAGTATTAGGTTCTGTAAAACTTGTACATAATGATTCAAGTTTTGTTCTTCATCAGGCGTCACAGTTACTCCTTAAGGAAAAAAAAAAGTAACATTTATTATTATATATGACATACTGACAGTATTTACTCACCTAAATTTACTTCATATGCTATCACTTAAAAGTTGAGATAAAGAACCAAGAAATAAAGCACCTCTGACACCATCAACTCTCACCTAAATGAACAAAATTATTTTTTCAGATTCTTATTAAAATACATGAGCAAGATTACTGTAAAAGTTGCATATTAACACAATTCTGTATATCTCTTTGCTTTTACTCTCTCATATAACTTATGATTCAGTAGGTAGCTTATTAAAAAAAAATTCTTGGTTATGTTCTCTTACACAGGGGTGGGTTATAGTAGACTCACAGTGGCTCATTAGAGCCAATTAAACTTTAATGAACTTCATGAGCCAGATGGTAAACATATACATCATTAAAAATTAAATTCTGTATTTACAATTAAGTAAATATATTCATCAAAACAAGGTAATAAATATTCAAAACTCATCCTTTCTTATTATTTTATTTTATCTTACTATTATTTATGCTCTTGAGGTTATTTATATCTCAGTTCAGTTCACGTCAGTCACTCAGTCATGTCCGACTCTCTGTGACCCCATGAATCACAGCACACCAGGCCTCCCTGTCCATCACCAACTCCCGGAATTCACTCAAACTCATGTCCATCGAGTCAGTGATGCCATCCAGCCATCTCATCCTCTGTCATCCCCTTCTCCTCCTGCCCCCAATCCCTCCCAGCATCAGGGTCTTTTCCAATGAGTCAACTCTTTGCATGAGGTGGCCAAAGTACTGGAGTTTCAGCTTCAGCATCAGTCCTTCCAATGAACACTCAGGACTGATCTCCTTCAGGATGGACTGTTGGATCTCCTTGCAGTCCAAGGGACTCTCAAGAGTCTTCTCCAACATCACAGTTCAAAAGCACCAATTTTTCAGAGCTCCACTTTCTTCACAGTCCAACTCTCACATCCATACATGACCACTGGAAAAACCATAGCCTTGACTAGATGGACCTTTGTTGGCAAAGTAATGTCTCTGCTTTTTAATATGCTATCTAGGTTGGTCATAACTTTCCTTCAAAGGAGTAAGCATCTTTTAATTTCATGGCTGCAGTCACCATCTGCAGTGATTTTGGAGCCTAAAAAAATAAAGTCTGACACTGTTTGCACTGTTTCCCCATCTATTTGCCATGAAGTGATGGGACCAGATGCCATGATCTTGGTTTTCTGAATGTTGAGCTTTAAGCCAACTTTTTCACTCTCTTCTTTCACCTTCATCAAGAAGCTCTTCACTTTCTGCCATAAGGGTGGTGTCATCTGCATATCTGAGGTTATTGATATTTTCCCGGCAATCTTGATGTTATAAATGCTATATAGTGGTTGGCTTCCCAGGTCACTTAGTGGTAAAGAATTTGCTTGCCAATGTAGGAAACGTGGGTTCAATCCCTGGATCAGGAAGATCCCCTGGAGTAGGAAATAGCAACCTGCTCCAGTATTCTTGTCTGGAAAATTTGTATCTAGTACGTTATAAATCCTATATAATGGTATGCCTCTGTTTATCTCTTTCACCTCCGTGTTGAGTGATGTCAAGTAGGTCGAGTAGGTCGTCTGAAATCGACCATGGTGAGAGTATTTATACCATGTAAATGCGCAAATGCTGTAAGTCAGGGTGTACTCATCTCTCAGAAAAGCCAGTTGTTAAACATTTACCAGTATATCAGTCGAACACAACTTAGCAACTAGAACATCACCACTCCTTTCAACCCAGAAAAGATCTAATTACAGCCTGTGAGTCATATCCACCCAAATGTTTTTATAAATAAAGTGTTTGTTTTTTTTAACTCAAGACAGTCTTGCTCCTTTGTTTATGTATTGTATACAGCTGCTTTTGGCTGTTCAGTAGAGCTGAATAGCTGGAACAGAGACTTTATGGCCTAGAAAACTATCTGGGCCTTTACAGAAAAAGTTTACTGATTTCTGGTTTAAATCATCAACATTTTACTCTTACAATAAAATGGCAGTTCTATTTACACTGGTATTTTGTAGCATCTTCTCATTTCCAATGTGGAAAACAGAAAAGATTACTGAATAATATACTCTGAAATTCTGTTCAACTCCCCTACTCTAGAGTCAGAAGTTTTTTAAGTGCTAGAATCTTGTATTACAAGTAATTTTGAATTTATTTTGCCACTATTATGGATATAAATTGATTTAATTCAAGGAGGTAAGTTACTTTTTCCCAGACACTAATGAATAAGTTCTAACTGAATATTCCCTCTGCAGGCAAATGAAATAGCAAACTTTCTGCCCAGGAGGCACTTTTATTCAGCTCTTTAGCAAGCACAAAGTAGTCCCCAAATGCTTTTCCTCCTCTCTTTCTTAACTCACCTGTTAAATTTAGACCAGATGGAATTTTAATCAAACTTGAAAGCATATTTCTAAATTTAAAAAAAGTCTTAATCATAAGCTTAATAGGCAATGTCATAGTGGAAAGATACTAGACATGTCTACTAGAGATCTAGATTCTAAAAGCAGACTCTGCATTTTATGTCATGTTTAGAAAAGTCTGGCATATTTCAAGATCCATTTGATGATAGGTGAAAAAAGAAAGAGAACATAGATTTATTTGTATATTATCCTCATAATTTTTTATGAACCAATGATATAGCATCATACATTTGTCTGGGAATTGAGAAATTTTAATGATTAGAAGGATAACATTATCAAATTCATGTGGGCATTTGCCCCTGAGGAGAGAGAATGGGACTGAAGTTGGACATTAAAGGGGTCTCTGGACTTATCTATAAACTTTTACTCTCTAAGCACAGACACCCAATCATTTAACACAGTAAACAATTAAAGGCCATATTTTTTAAAGAAAATAATTATTTATGTATTCTTATGTGTATAAATTATATTAGGTCCAGTAGACAGAGTGCCAGAAGAACTATGGATGGAGGTTAGTAATATTATACAGGAGGCAGTGACCAAAATCATTCCAAATAAAAAGAAATGCAAGAAGGCAAAGTGGTTGTCTGAGGAACCTTTACAAATAGCTGAGGAAAGATGAGAAAAAAGGCAAAGGACAAAGGGAAAGATATATCCAACTGAATGCAGAGTTCCAAAGAATAGCAAGGAGAGATAAGAAGGGCTTTTTCAATGAACAATGCAAATAAATCGAGGAAAACAACAGAATGGGAAAGACAAGCGAACTCTTCAAGAAAGCTGAAGCTATCAAGGGACTATTTCATGCAAGAACGGGCACAATAAAGGACAGAAACAGGAAGGACCTAACAGAAAAAGAAGAGATTAAGAAGAGGTGGCAAGAATACACAGGAGAATTATACCAAAAAAAAAAAAAAAAATCTTAGTGACTCAGATAACCACAATGGTGTGGCCACTCACCTAGAGCCAGACATCCTGAAGTGTGAAGTCAAGTGGGCCTTAGAAAGTATTACTACCAAGAAAGCTAGCAGAGGTGATGGAATTCCAGCTAAACTATTTAAAATCCTAAAAGATGATGCTGTTAAAGTATTGTACTCAATATGCCAGCAAATTTGGAAAACACAGCCATGGCCCCAGGACTGGAAAAGATCAGTTTTCATTCCAATCCCAAAGAAGAGCAATGGCAAAGAATGTTCAAACTACCATATAATTGTGCTCATTTCACATGCTAGTAAGGTTATACTCAAAATTCTTCAAGCCAGGCTGGAGCAGTGTGTGAACCAAGAATTTCCAGATATACAACCTGGGTTTAGAAAAGGCAGAGGAATCAGAGATCAAATTGCCAACATTCGTTGGATCATAGAGAAAGCAAGGGAATTCCAGAAAAAAAAAATCTACCTGTGCTTCACTGACTAGGCTAAAGCCTTTGACCTTGTGGATCACAACAAACCATGGAAAATTCTTAAAGAGTAATACCAGACCACCTTACCTGTCTCCTGAGAAACCTGTTTGTAGGTCAAGAAGCAAACAGTTAGAACTAGACATGGAACAGTTGACTGGTTCAAAATTGGGAAAGGAGTATGACAAGGCTGTATATTATCACCCTGCTTATCTAACTTAAATGCAAAATACATCATGTGAAATATCAGATTGGATGAATCACAAGCTGTAATCAAGACTGCCCATAGAAATATCAACAACCTCATATACGCAGATGATACCACTCTAATGGCAGAAAGTAAAGAGGAATTAGAGAGTATCTTGATAAGGGTGAAAGAGGAGAGTGAAAAAGCTGGCTTGAAACTCGACATTCAAAAACCTAAGATCATGCCTGCAGATCCCATCACTTCATGCCAAATAGAAGGGGGAAGAGGAAGCACTAACAGATCTTAACTTCTTGGGAACAAAATCACTGCATGGTGACTGCAGCCATGAAATTAAAAGACACTTGTTTCTTGGAAGGCAAGTTAAGACAAATCTAGACAGTATATTAAAAACCAAAGACCTCACTTTGCAGACAAAGGTCCATTTAGTCAAGGCTATAGTTTTCCCAGTAGTCATGTATGGATGTGAGAGTTGGACCATAAAGAAGGCTGAGTGGTGAAGAATTGATGTTTTCAAATTGTGGTGCTGGAGAAGACTCTTGAGAGTCCCTTGGACTGCAAGGAGATCAAACTAGTCGTCAATCCTAAAGAAAATCAACCCTGAGTATTTATTGGAAGGACTGATGCTAAAGCTGAAGCTCCAATACTTGGACCACCTGATGCAAAGAGCTGACTCAATGGGAAAGACCCTGATGCTGGGAAAGATTGAGGGCAGGAGGAGAAGGAGGACAAGATGGTTGAATGGCATCACTAACTCAATTGACATGAGTTTGAGCAAATTCCAGGAGATAGTGGAGGACAGAGGAGCATAGTGAGCTGCAGTCATGGGGTACCAAAGTTGGACCCAACCTGGTGACTGAACAACAGCAAATATTTATAAAATGCATTGTCCTGAATCTAGGGGTTTTTCTGAAGGAAAATGCTAAGGGAAATTAACTTGTGACCTAGTGCAGTGAAAAATTATCTTTCATTCTGGTTCTGGTTCTACCACTTTCTAGTATTATGACCTTATTTCTCTACTACTAAATTAGTACCTACTAAATTTCTCTTAATATTTACTTAACTATAAAATTAAGATACTAAATCTGCCCTTTATCTCATAGGCTTAAAAATATTGGTCATTTGAAAACACTTTAGGGGGCAGTCCTAAGATGGCACAGGAATAGGATGGGGAGACCACTTTCTCCCCCACAAATTCATCAAAAGAACATTTGAAGGCTGAGCAAATTCCACAAAACAACTTCTGAATGTTTGCAGAGGACATCAGGCACCCAGAAAGGCAGCCCATTTTCTTCTAAAGGAGATGGAGGAGTCTTGAGGCTACTGTAAGAATAAGACTGAAAACCAGAGGCAGGAGGCTTGAGTCCAAAATCTGAGAACACCAGAGAACTCCTGACTCCAGGGAACATTAATCGATAGGAGCTCATCAAAAGCCTCCATACCTACACTGAAACCAAGCACCACCCAAGGGCCAACAAGTTCCAGAGCAAGACATACCACACAAATTCTCCAGCAACATAGGAACATGGCCCTGAGCTTCAAATACAGGCTGCCCAAAGTCACACCAAACCCATTGACATCTCAAAACTCACTACTGGACATTTCATTGCAATCCAGAGAGAAAAAATCCAGCTCCACCCACCAGAACACTGACACAAGCTTCTCTAACCAGGAAACCTTGACAAGCCACCCGTCCAACCCCACCCACAGCGAGGAACCTCCACAATAAAGAGGAACCACAAACTGCCAGAATACAGAAAGACCACCTCAAACACAGCAACATAAACAAGATGAAAAGGCAGAGAAATACTCAGAAGGTAAAGGAACAGGATAAATGCCCACCAAACCAAACAAAAGAGGAAGAGATGAGGAACCTACCTGATAAAGAATTCAGAATAATGAGAGTGAAAATGATCCAAAATCTTGAAAACAAAATGGAGTTACAGATAAATAGCCTGGAGACAAGGATTGAGACGATGCAAGAAATATTTAATAAGGACCTAAAAGAAATAAAAAAGAGTCAATATATAATGAATAATGCAATAAATGAGATCAAAAACACTCTGGAGGAAACCAACAGTAGAATAACGGAGGCAGAAGATAGGATAAGTGAGGTAGAAAATAGAAATGGTAGAAATAAATGAAGCAGAAAGGAAAAAAGAAAAAAGAATTAAAAGAAATGAGTACAACCTCAGAGACCTCTGGGACAATGTTAAATGCCCCAACATTCGAATCATAGGAGTCCCAGAAGAAGAAGACAAAAAGAAAGACCATGAGAAAATACTTGAGGAGGTAATAGTTGAAAACTTCCCTAAAATGGGAAAGGAAATAGTCACCCAAGTCCAAGAAACCCAGAGGGTCCCAAACAGGATAAACCCAAGGTAAAACACCCCAAGACACATATTAATCAAATTAACAAAGATCAAACACAAGGAACAAATATTAAAAGCAGCAAGGGAAAAACAACAAATAACATACAAGGGGATTCCCATAAGGATAACAGCTGATCTTTAAATAGAAACTCTTCAGGCCAGAAGGGAATGGCAGGACATACTTAAAGTGATGAAAGAGAAAAACTTACAGCCCAGATTACTATACCCAGCAACGATCTCATTCAAATATGAAGGAGAAATCAAAAGCTTTACAGACAAGCAAAAGCTGAGAGAATTCAGCACCACCAAACCAGCTCTCCAACAAATGCTACAGGATCTTCTCTAGACAGGAAACACAGAAAGGGTGTATAAAGTCAAACCCAAAACCACAAAGTAAATGGTAACAGGATCATACTTATCAATAATTACCTTAAATGTAAATGGGTTGAATGCCCCAGCCAAAAGACAAAGACTGGCTGAATGGATACAAAAATAAGACCCCCATATATGTTGTCTACAAGAGACCCACCTTGAAACAAGGGACACATATAGACTGAAAGTGAAGGGCTGGAAAAAGATATTCCACACAAACAGAGACCAAAAGAAAGCAGGAGTAGAAATACTTATATCAGAAAACACAGACTTTAAAATAAAGGCTGTGAAAAGAGACAAAGAAGGACACTACATCATGAACAAAGGATCAATCCAAGAAGAAGATATAAGAATTATAAATAAATATGCACCCAACATAGGAGCACTGCAATATGTAAGACAAAAGCTAACAAGTATGAAAGGGGAAATTAACAATAACACAATAATAGTGGGAGACTTTAATACCCCACTCACACCTATGGACAGATCAACTAAGCAGAAAATTAACAAGGAAACACAAACTTTAAATGATACAATAGACCAATTAGACCTAATTGATATCTATAGGACATTTCACCCCAAAACAATGAATTTCACCTTTTTCTCAAGTGCACATGGAACCTTCTCCAGGATAGATCACATCCTGGGCCATAAATCTAGCCTTGGTAAATTCAAAAAAATTGAAATCATTACAAGCATCTTTTCTGACCACCATGCAGTAAGATTAGATGTCAATTACAGGAGAAAAACTATTAAAAATCCCAACATACGGAGGCTGAACAACACATTACTGAATAACCAACAAATCACAGAAGAAATTAAAAAATAAATCAAAATATGCATAGAAATGAATGAAAATGAAAACAACCCAAAACCTATGGGACACTGTAAAAGCAGTTGTAAGGGGAAGGTGCATAGCAATACAGGCTTACCTCAAGAAACAAGAAAAAAGTCAAATAAATAACCTAACTCTACACCTAAAGCAACTAGAAAAGGAAGAAATTAAGAACCCCAGGGTTAGTAGAAGGAAAGAAATCTTAAAAATTAGGGCAGAAATAAATGAAAAAGAAACAAAAGAGACAATGGCAAAAATCAACAAAGCCAAAGGCTGGTTCATTGAGAAGATAAATAAAATTGACAAACTATTAGCCAGACTCATCAAGAAACAAAGGGAGAAGAATCAAATCAACAAAATTAGAAATGAAAATGGAGAGATCACAACAGACAACACAGAAATCCAAAGGATCATAAGAGACTACTATCAGCAACTATATGCCAATAAAATGGACAACTTGGAAGAAATGGACAAATTCTTAGAAAAGGACAACTTTCCAAAATTAAACCAGGAAGAAATAGAAAATCTTAACAGACTCATCACAAGCACAGAAATTGAAACTGTAGTCAGAAATCTTCCAGCAAACAAAAGCCCAGGACCGGACAACTTCACAGCTGAATTCTACCAAAAATGTAGAGAAGAGCAAACAACTGTCTTACTCAAACTCTTCCAGAAAACTGCAGAAGAAGGTAAACTTCCAAACTCATTCTATGAGGCCACCATCACCCTAATACCAAAACCAGACAAAGATGCCACAAAAAAAGAAAACTACAGGCCAATATCACTGATGAACATAGATGCAGAAATCCTTAACAAAATTACAGCAAACAGAATCCAACAACATATTAAAAAGATCCTACATCATGACCAAGTGGGCTTTATCCCAGGGATGCAAGGATTCTTCAATATCCACAAATCAATCAATGTAACACACCACATTAACAAATCAAAAGATAAAAACCATATGATTATCTCAATAGATACAGAGAAAGCCTTTGACAAAATTCAACATCCATTTATGATAAAAACCCTCCAGAAAGCAGGAATAGAAGGAACATACTTCAACATAATAAAAGCTATATATGACAAACCCACAGCAAACATTATCCTCAATGGTGAAAAATTGAAAGCATTTCCCCTAAAGTCAGGAACAAGACAAGGGTGCCCACTCTCACCACCACTATTCAACATAGTTTTGGAAGTTTTGGCCACAGCAATCAGAGCAGAAAAAGAAATAAAAGGAACCCAGACTGGGAAAGAAGTAAAACTCTCACTGTTTGCAGATGACATGATCCTCTACATAGAAAACCCTAAAGACTTCACCAGAAAATTACTAGAGCTAATCAATGAATACACTAAAGTTGCAGGATATAAAATTAACACACAGAAATCCCTTGCATTCCTGTAGACTAACAATGAGAAATCAGAAAGAGAAATTAAGAAAACAATTCCATTCACCATTGCAACAAAAAGAATAAAATACTTAGGAATATATCTACCTAAAGAAACAAAAGACCTATATATAGAGAACTATAAAACACTGATGAAAGAAATCAAAGAGGACACAAATAGATGGAGAAATATACCATGTTGATTGGAAGAATCAATATAGTGAAAATGAGTATACTACCCCAAAGCAATCTATAGATTCAATGCAAGCTATCAACAGTATTTTTCACAGAACTAGAACAAACAGTTTCACAATTTGTATGGAAATACAAAAAACCTCGAATAGCCAAAGCAATCCTGAGAAAGAAGAATGGAACTGGGGGGATCAACCTGCCTGACTTCGGACTATACTACAAAGCCACAGTCATCAAGACAGTATGGTATTGGCACAAAGACAGAAATATAGATCAATGGAACAAAATAGAAAGCCCTAAATCCACACACCTATGGACACCTTATCTTTGGCAAAGGAGGCAAGAATATACAATGGAGAAAATTATATTTAAAATCTCATATTATATATTTAAAGTATCTTTAACAAGTGGTGCTGGGAAAACTGGTCGACCACTTGCAAAAGAATGAAACTAGAACACTTTCTAACACCATACACAAAAATAAACTTAAAATGGATTAAAGATCTAAACATAAGACCAGAAACTATAATACTCCTAGAGGAAAACATAGGCAAAACACTCTCCGACATAAATCACAGCAGGATCCTCTATGACCCACCTCCCAGAATATTGGAAATAAAAGCAAAAATAAACAAATGGGACCTAATTAAACTTTAAAGCTTTTGCACAATGAAGGAAACTATTAGCAAGGTGAAAAAACAGCCTTCAGAATGGGAGAAAATAATAGCAAATGAAGCAACTGACAAAGAATTAATCTCAAAAATACACAAGCAACTCCTGCAGCTCAATTTCAGAAAAGTAAGTGACCCAATCAAAAAATGGGCCAGGATAAAGAAGCTGTGGTACATATACACCATGGAATATTACTCAGCTGTTAAAAAGAATTCATTTGAACCAGTTCTAATGAGATGGATGAAACTGGAGCCCATTATACAGAGTGAAGTAAGCCAGAAAGATAAAGAACATTACAGCATACTAACACATATATATGGAATTTAGAAAGATGGTAACGACAACCCTATATGCAAAACAGAAAAAGAGACACAGAAGTACAGAACAGACTTTTGAACTCTGTGGGAGAAGGTGAGGGTGGGATGTTGCGAAAGAACAGCATGTATATTATCTATGGTGAAACAGGTCACCAGCCCAGGTGGGATGCATGAGACAAGTGCTCGAACCTGGTGCACTGGGAAGACCCAGAGGAATCGGGTGGAGAGGGAGGTGGGAGGGGGGATCGGGATGGGGAATACGTGTAAATCTATTGCTGATTCATGTCAATGTATGACAAAACCCACTGAAAAAATAAATAAATTAATTTAAAAAAAAAATGGGCCAAAGAACTAAACAGACATTTCCCCAAAGAAGACATACAGATGGCTAACAAACACATGAAAAGATGCTCAACATCACTCATTATCAGAGAAATGGAAATCAGGACCACAGTGAGGTACCATTTCATGCCAGTCAGAATGGCTGCTATCCAAAAGTCTACAAGCAATAAGTGCTGAAGAGAGTGTGGAGAAAAGGGAACCCTCTTACACTGTTGGTGGGAATGCAAACTAGTACAGCCACTATGGAGAACAGTGTGGAGATTCCTTAAAAAACTGGAACTGCCATATGACCCAGCAATCTCACTGCTGGGCACACACACCGAGGAAACCAGAATCGAAAGAGGCACATGTCCCCCAATGTTCATCGCAGCACTGTTTATAATAGCCAGGACATGGAAGCAACCTAGATGCCCATCAGCAGACGAATGGATAAGGAAGCTGTGGTACATATACACAATGGAATATTACTCAGCCATTAAAAAGAATACATTTGAATCAGTTCTAGTGAGGTGGATGAAACTGGAGCCTATTATACAGAGTTAAGTAAGCCAGAAAGAAAAACACCAATACAGTATACTAATGCATATATATGGAATTTAAAAAGATGGCAATGATAACCCTACATGCAAGACAGCAAAAGAGACACGGGTGTATAGAACAGTCTTTTTGGACTCTGTGGGAGAGGGCGAGGGTGGAATGATTTGAGAGAACAGCACTGAAACATGTATATTATCATATGTGAAACAGATCACCAGTCCAGGTTCAAGGCATCAGACAGGGTGCTCGGGGCTGGTGCACTGGGATGACCCAGAGGGATGGGATGGGGAGGGAGGTAGGAGAGGGGTTCAGGATGGGGAACACATGTACACCCATGGCTGACTCATGTCAGTGTATGACAAAACCACTACAATATTGTAAAGTAATTAGCCTCCAATTAAAATAAATTTTAAAAAATAAAAAATAATAAATTTCTATGTAAGACTTCAACTATTTCTATATGTTAAAATATAATGTTTGCAAACTAAACTAGTTGGAAATATTTTGTTTCTTGGTTTACGCATTGGTTACCCAGAAACATTAACTATAAAAATTAATTAAACTATACATTAGACTGTGCACTTTATTCTATGTATATTATATATTTAAAATCTCATATTGGTAACTGGTTTGCATTACACTTACTGAACATTAACACAAAGGTTTTAAAAATCATTTTGAAAGAATTAGAATTAATAAAATTTAATTTTATCAATAGACGTTATTTTCATTTTAGTTAGCAGAGCTAACTGAAGGCATACATAAACCAAGAGTTTTATTTACCAGAGTAATTATGCTATCTCTTTTCATTATGCCATTATGCCATAATATATGCCAAATTTTACTATTTTAAAGCATGAGGAAGTTAATATAAAATTGCATGAATCTATCTAATTGAATGAAAACTTCAACTCATAATAGGTGTAAAAACAATTTCTTCCACAATATCCATTTAAAAGAATGGAAATATATAAATGTATTGTTTTGTAAAAACCTCAATGGTTATACCTTTATCTGTTTCTGGAGAGATTTCCTACTTAGTAATACTAAAGTGCATTAATTGTTCTAACAAATTTTTCTGGAAACCTTACACTAAAAAGGGGGGTGGGGCAAGAGTTTCTATGCAACTAAAAAGTGACTGCATGCCAAAAATAACAATAAAAAGCAATGACACTAATGCTAACGTTAAAAGGCTTATTAGAAAGATACCTAATTCTTTACTTCCTTTGAGACTAAAGTTTTAAGAAATAAAAAAAAGCCACCCTAAATCTTGATCAAAGAACCAATAGCTTCTAAGCTGAATAAAAAGGAAAACTAAACCAAAAACTCCAGCTTTTTGGTTAAAAAAAAGGAAAGAAGCTACAATTTTTAAAAGATGTATAACCTCAAGCTTTAATATGAAAAATCTTTACTTCAAAGGGTAATAAAATGTAGGACTATAAGAAAACTAGGCAATTTTAATATTTCTTTGGTTAGTTCCTTATTTAATGTAACAGTTTAAAATCTCAAAAGAAAAGTGGTAAATCTTAAGACTTTTTTTTTAAGACTTTTTAAAAAACTTACTTTTAGAAACGTATTCTTATGTGTTTTATTTATGTGGTCATTGTGTAGTTATCGCAGAATACAAAACTGGAAAGTAAGGACACATCCAAATCTATATGCAGAATTTGGATTTTTGCACTTGAGGTCCATATAGCTAAACTTTTCAAGAACGGTATCAAACACCACATACATAAAATGTGAATATGGGATTTCACTTGAAATGTATTATAAACCAAACACTTGGAATCTCAAAAACTGGTTATTATAAAACTCACACAATTCTGTAAAATCATAAGGACCAATAGAATTTTTTCATTAAAATGTTCTATATATAGTCTTTAACTGCTATAATTCTCTGGCAACATTTAATATGAATTGTATTTTATTTGGACATTAACTTGGTTATAATTCCTGACATTCTTAATTATGAACCTGCAAACTAAAACAATTTTAAATTAATAGCATATGTATTAATCTAAAGACTTTTAAAAGGCAAAAACTTGAGGTTTGGTATCAAACATTTTAAAGTAAAAAGAATATTGCTAGTAAAATAAAGTATACTGGTTAATTGCTTATAATAATAAAAAATTAAAGGACAATTTTAAACAAACTCTCAAAATACTGAGTTTATTTACAG
The DNA here is from genome assembly GCF_910594005.1 of Cervus elaphus. Classification (NCBI taxonomy): domain Eukaryota; kingdom Metazoa; phylum Chordata; class Mammalia; order Artiodactyla; family Cervidae; genus Cervus; species Cervus elaphus. Next base: position 84,335,725 of record NC_057826.1, read on the forward strand.
TCTCTTTCTAATTTAGAGTACTATGAATCACTACTCAGATAAAATTTTATCTAAATAACTTAAATACATATCTGATAGTCAATTAAGACTTCTCTCTTCTTTCCAATAACTAGTACCTATCAACTACAAATTGGCATTTGCCATCCACCTCTACAAGGATTAGATCATGTGCTGCTGTAGCTGCTGATTTTCAAATCCTACCCCCCTCAAAAGGAGTTCAGGGTGGAGAACAGAAATGAGGCACCCTACTCAGGGAAAAACTGGCAAGACAGGTCTTCAAATAGTTAGATATTTTCAGGAGCCGATTTTATGAGCCCAATTCTTGTATCTACTCATATTTTAAAAAGCACTAAAATCCTCCATGGTGATGAATAACCCTCATGACAGGCAGAAAGCTTCACAAGACTAGCAGAAACTTTCTGGAAAAATATGTGTCTGGTTGCATATATTCCTCCTTCACCAAAATCACATATATACTGACCATCCCCCCTGCCTCTTTGGAGCAATTACTCCAAAATCTGAGGTGCTGTCTCCCGGGCTGCACGCCTCATTTTTTCCCAAATAAAACTTAACTCACAACACTTACATTGTGCATTTTTTTAAGTCGACATACATTATACACAAACTGGAAAATAACATAGACAAAAACGACTGTAAACTTAATTCCAACATATTTTGACCAAAATGAAAAGTAGGGCATCACAGTCATCACAGTGTGTTCTACTTAGGTAATCTTGTTTACTTGTAAAACATAATGCCTCTTCCATAAGCCCCAAATAAAATGTTTTAAAACAATATATTTGGACTTCTACTTCCAAACAGATAGACAATATATATTTTTCCTCTATCCTTCCTACTAAAACAGTTAAAAATCCTGAACACTACATGTAAGACAAGCATGAGATGAGAAGACTCTGAAAGGTAGATCAATGAAGGCAGACCAACTAGGGACTTCAGGACCTGAGTAACGACATAGCAGTGAGTTCCCTGGGTTTTCTTTTTGCCATATACATCCTAGACTGGGAACTGGAGATGCTGGCAATGCAAAAACACCAAGGACACAGACAAAAAAGGCTCAAAGAAAAAGACTGCTCTCTTCATGGCCAAAGGACCAGGAAAAGAGTAAACTAACAAGACAGAAAAGGGAGGGGATATATGTATACCTATGGCTGATTTCATGTTGAGGTTTGACAGAAAACAACAAAATTATGTAAAGCAATTATCCTTCAATTAAAAAAAAAAAAAAAGGCAAAAGCACAGAAAACCCGCAATCCTACCCCCACCAGCAAAGGCTGAGTGGAGAACATAGACTTTCACCCTCATCAAGTTTCATTAAGCTTCCCCAATTCCTCTGCCCTTATCCCACGAAGTGCTGCAACAAATATGAATACCTCTTCTTTTCAAGTAGAGAAGGCCAAATAAGGAGCAAGGACTTTCAGCTCCTTCCTGTGGTAACAAAGCAACACCCCCCATCCACCACTAAAGTGGTGTCAGAGATCTATTTAAATCTGTAGCAAAAGAGTTAAATAAGGTCCAGAGTCTTACAACATAATACCCAAAATATCCAGGTTTTAATCAAAGGCCACTGGTCATTGTAAGAACCAGGAAAAATCTCAATTTGATTAAGAAAAAAAACCCAACAGATGCCAACACTGAAATGATGCAGATTTTAGAATTATCTGACAGGGATTTAGAAGTAGCCATCATAAAAATGCTTCAACAAGCAATTATGGAGTGCTTAAAACAAATGAAAAATAAAAGTCTTAATAAACAAGTAGAAAATCTCCGCAAAGAAATAGAATATATAAGGATGAATTAAGTTTTAGAATTGAATAACACAATAACTGAACTGAAAAACTCAGTGGGTAGGTTCAACAGCAGAATGGAGGGGAAAGAGGAAATAAGCAGTGAACTGGAAGATAGAATAACAGCAATTATCTAATCTGAATAAAAGAGAGAAAATGAAATGCAAACAAATGAAAAGAGCCTCAGGGTCCTGTGAGACTGTAACAAAAAGATCTAACATTCATATCACCTGAGCCTTGGAAAGAGAAAAGAAAAAGGATAAACAGAAAAGGTATTCAAAAACGTAATGACTGAAAATTTCCCAAATTTGGCAAAAGACATGAATTTACAGATTCAAGAATCTGAATCTCAAAACAGAATAAATCCAAAGAAATCCATGTTAAGATATATCATGGTCAAACTTCTGAAAACTCTAAAGACAAAGAAAAAAATCTTGAAAGAAGCAGGTTAAATTACAATTATAATTCTCAACAGAAATCATGAATGTCAGAAGGAAACGGCATAGTATTTTTCAAGTGATAAAAGGAAAGGACTATCAATCTAGAATTCTTTATCAAGGGAAAATATCCTTCAGCAATGAAAGGATAATCAAGACCTCTCAGATGAAGGGGAATTAAGATAGGTTGTTGCCAGAAGACCTATTCTAAAAGAATAACTAAATTAAGCTCATAAAACAGAAAGGAGGGCATCCCTAGTGGGTCAGCAGTAAAGAATTTGCCTGCAATGCAGGATACACAGGTCCAGTTTCTAGGTCAGGAAGATTCCCTGGAGAAGGAAATGGCAACCCACTCCAGTATTCCCAATAGACTGTAATAAGTTATGTATACATAATGTAATACCCAGGCAGTACAAAGAAATATGCTCAAAAACCATACAAGTCAAGATAGAATCCTAAAAAATCCTAAATCCTAAAAAAAAAAAACTCTCTCTCTCAATATAAGAGGAGTTCCCTTGCAATCCCATACAAGAAATGAGTAGCCCTCATAATTAACAAGAGTCCAAAATGCAGTACTTGGATGCAATCTCAAAAACAGAATGACCTCAGTTCATTTCCAAGGCAAACCATTCAACATCACAGTGATCCAAGTCTATGCCCCAACCACTGATGCCGAAGAAGCTGAAGTTGACCAGTTCTGTGAAGACCTAAAAGACTTATAGAACTAATACGAACAAAAAATGTTCTATTCATCATAGGGAATTGAAATGCAAACATAGGAAGTCAAGAAATATCTGAAGTAACAGGCAAGTTTGGCCTTGAAGTACAAAACGAAGCAAGGCAAAGGCTAACAAAATTCTGCCAAGAGAACACACTGATCATAGCAAATACCCTTTCCAACAACACAAGAGACGACTTTACACGTGGATATCACCAAATGGTCAATACTGAAATCAGATTGGTTATGCATTCTTTGCAGCTGAAGATGGAGAAGCTCTATACAGTCAGCAAAAACAAGACTGTGAGCTGACTGTGGCTCAGAACTTCAGATCCTTATAGCAAAATTCAAGCTTAAACTAAAGAAAACCGGGAAAACCACTAGGCCATTCAGGTATGACCTGAATCAAACCCTACCTAAATCAAATCCCCTATGATTATACAGTGGATATGATGAATAGATTCAAGGGATTAGATCTGGTAAGCAGAGTACCTGAAGAACTACAGACAGAGATTTGTAATACTGTACAGGAGGCACTGACCAAAACCATCCCAAAGATAAAGAAATGCAAGAAGGCAAAGCAGTTATCTGAGGAGGCCTTACAAACAGCTGAGAAAAGAAGAGAAGTGAAAAGCAAGGGAGAAAGAGAAAGGTACACCTAACTGAATGCAGAGTTCCAGAGAATAGCGAGAGACAAGAAGGCCTTCTTCAATGAACAATGCAAAGAAAGAGAGTGAAACAATGGACGGGAAAAGACTAGAGATCTCTTTAAGAAAATTGGAGATATCAAAGTAACATTTCATGCAAAGATGGGCACAATAAAGGACAGAAAGGGTAAAGACCTAATAGAAGCAGAAGAGATCAAGAAGAGATGGCAAGAATACATAGAAGAACTATATAGAAAAAGATCCTAATGACCCAGATAACGATGATGGTATGATCACTCACCTAAAGCCAGACATCCTGGAGTGTGAAGTCAAGTGGGCCTTAGGAAGCACTGCTGCCAATAAAGCTAGTGGAGGTGATGAAATTCCAGCAGAGCTACTTAAAAATCTTAAAAAAAAAAAAATGATGCTACTAAAGTACTACACTCTAAATGTCAGCAAATTTGGAAAACTCAGCAGTGGCCACAGGACTGGAAAAGGTCATTCTTCATCCCAATTCCCAAGAATGGCAGTACTAAAGAATGTTCAAACTATCAGATAATTGTGCTCACTTGCCATGCTAGTAAGGTTATGCTCAAAATTCTTCAAGTCAGGCTTCCATAGTACTTGAATCAAGAACTTCCAGACGTACAAGGTGGGTTTAGAAAAGGCAGAGGAACTAGAGACCAAATTGCCAACATTTGCTGGATCACAGAGAAAGCAAGGGAATTCCAGAAAAACATATACTTCTATCTCATTGATGATTGTAAAGCCTTTGACTGTGTAAAAAACTCTCAAAGAGATGGTACTATCAGCCCATCTTACCTGTCTTCTGAGACACAACTGTATACAGGTCAAGAACCTTATATGGAAAAGCTGACTGGTTCACAATCGAGAAAGGAATATGACAAGGTTGTATATTGTCACCCCGTTTATTTAACTTATATGCAGAGTACATTATGTGAAATGCTGGGCTGGATGAGTTATAAGCTGGAATCAAGACAGCCAGGAGAAATATCAACAACCTCAGATATGCAGATGACACCACTCCAATGGCAGAAAGCAGAGAACTAAAGAGTTTCTTGATGAGGATAAAACAAGAGTGTGAAAAAGCCAGTTTAAAACTCATTACTAAAAAAACTAAGATCATGGCATCTGGTCCCATCACTTCATGGCAAATAGATGGGGCAAAGGTCGAAGCAGTGGCAGATTTCCTCTTCTTGGGCTCTAAAATCACTACAGATGGTAACTTCAGCCATGAAATTCGAAGATGACTACTTCTTCGAAGGAAAGCTATGACAAACCCAGACAGCATATAAAAAGCAAAGACATCACTTTGCCGACAAAGGTCCATATAGTTAAAGCTATGGTCTTTCCAGTAATCACGTATGGATGTGAGAGTTGGACCATAAAGAAGGCTGAGGGCCAAAGAATTGATGCTTTCAAACCATGGTGCTAGAGAAGACTCTTGAGAGCCCTTTGGACAGCAAGGAGATCAAACCATTCAACCCTAAAGGAAATCAACCCTGAATATTCATTGGAAGGACTAATGCTCAAGTTGAAACTTCAATACTTTGGCCACCTGATGCATTGGAAAAATCCTGATGCTGGGAAAGATTGAAGGCAGAAGGAGAAAAGGGCAACAGAGGATGAGATGGTTGGATGTATCACCGATTCAGTGGACATGAACTAGGGGAAACTCTGGGAGATGGTGAGGGACAGGGAGGCCTAGCGTGCTGCAGTCCACAGGGTCACAAAGAGTCACACACAACTTGGTGACTGAACAACAACAAAATAAGATGAGTGCTATCTGATCATGTGCTTAAAATGCAATTTATGTTTTTAAAAACTAAGGCCTTAAAGCCCAATAATATTATTAATTCAAACAAAAAAAAAAACTGGCATAACAATAAATACCTGGTAAGTTAAAGGTAACAACAAAATGTTCAATATAACTGGGGGAAACATAGTAGCTCAGTAAAGAGGGAAAGATAAATTTTTAAACTTCTCAGATACAGACAAAAGTAGTTAAAGTTCAACAGAATATGATTGGTCATTGTGCTTTAGAACTCATATGTTTTTACTGTAATCTTAACATAGTACTTGGTGATTGCACCCAATTTAAAACAAGAACCATGGATGCTCATCTTTTAAAAGATTCAAATATAACTAGGATTTGTATTACCACAAGTGTGAATGGCTTTGTCAACAAAGAATTCATGTATATAAAGCTTAACATATACCCACGCATTGAATCATTTATAGATGGGCCAGACTCTGCCTGAATGTCTTAACTCTGGAGAACAAATTGCTTTTATTTTCCATCCAAGTCATGTAATGAGCTTATAAAGAACAGACTTCCCATACTCTACAGAAGTGTTGCAAGTAAGAATTAATACCTGAAAGCTGTCAGCATGTAAGAACTTCCATCTAAAACACCAACACCTTCAAATTAAAAGAAACTTGAATAACTGAGCTGAAGTACTTCCAACTCAAAGCTGTAATAACTATGCTTCATTAGTAGGGTATACTCAAAGAATGACCAGAAAAGGAAATGTTGCATCTTGTTATTTATGCAGCAGTTTTCCTATAATTTGTTAATTCAAATTTTAAGTTTTGGTAGCAGGTAAAACAAACAAGTAATTATGTTTATATTAATTAACTGTTCATGTTAAGGAAACATAACTTCAGGGTTAGGGATAGGGGAAATGGGGAGAAAGCCTGGTTAAAAAAAAATAGAAACTTTCAGTTATAAGAAAAATAAAGCCTGAGGATCTAATGTATAATATGATGACGATAGTTGATGAAACACACAAAAAGGTAAAGATGTGAGGTGACATGTGTTAATTAATTCAATGGTGGGAGTTAATATATATATATTAATACATATGTCAAATTATCATATTGTACACTTTAAATATATTATAATTTTATGAATCAATTATGTCTCAATGAAGCTGAAAACAGAAGAAACATAACTTTATGGCTTTGCTCTTCTTGATATTTATGTTTTGGGTTAATGTGTCTCTTCCCACACTGAATATAGGCTGTTCCCATGTGACTGTCTTGGCCTATTATAGGACACTAGCAAATCTGACGTGGCATAGGCTTTATAAAAACTTGCATATTGAGGGCTTATAAAGTTCTGTCTTGGAATCAAGCTCCCATGATATAAGGACACTTGGGCTAGATTACTGAAAAATGAGAAGTCATGTAGAGAAAGACCCTGAAAGATGAGCAGCCATGTTGGATGTTCTCATCCAAACTGTGCTTCTTCAGTTCCACCACATGAAGCAGAACTGTTCAGCTGAGTGCAGACAACTCACAGAATCGTGAGAAATGATAAAATTTGAGGGTGGTCTTTTATGCTGCAACAGAAAACCAAAATAACTATACTAAATTATATTTTGAAAAAGGAATACAAATTTAGTTAAGGTGAAGAGTCAAAAATCAGAACATTATCTTACGAGTAATGTTAAAGTTTAATCAGAACCCAAATAAATTTATGACCATGAAATATATCTCTTCTAGTTCTGTTGAGTAAAATGACCTAAATAATAATATTACCTCAGCATTGATATATATCCCAAGTACTCGGGTCTCTAACACCATGTACTATTTTGTCTTCTCAGAAGGGTGGTTAATCCCATTCAGAACACAGAATATACAAAGTGGTCTTGGTACAACTGGTTACTGTCAGAAAACAAGAAGTCTTAAAAAACACAAGACCCTATCAAAAGAACATGGACAATAGCTCCAAAGAACAGAAAGACAGAATTTTTCCCGTAAAATATTAATAGGCTAATGAAACTACTATACCCCCAGAGGCCATCCTCTGACATCTGCATTAGAAGACACACTCCTCATTATCTAAAACATTAATGAAGTGTCATAACATTCCATTCACAAGTTTGAAAGACTCTCCCAAGTGCCATGGCCTTGAGCCTTGAAATAGTGAAAAATGAACTTGCAGCACCAGAACCAAGTGAATTTCACCTTCTCAGTGTTCTTGAAATAAAAGCAATCTGCTTTCACTTTCAATTCCAATCAGTCACCAATAGATATGAATATTTATTGCCTTACTACTTCCCTTGCCTTCTATGGTCTATTAGGACTAAAGCCTTCCTAAAGACAAAGACAGATGCCAAAGAAGTACTGATGTTTTCAACATATATAATAATTCCTGTGATGTTTGCATGAGATAACCTCAAAACTATCTTGTATTCCAAAAAAATTGTTAAAGATGCACTTTTCCTTAAAAAAACCAATTTGTCTTTTATCTGGCATGAAAGAGCAGTTTTTTATATGGCTCTCTTGACAATACTGTTGGAAGAGTAGACATACAAAACAAAGAATACATACCTGATTTAAATCGAACACAATGATAAACCTGGTTTCACAGGAAAAGTAGCCATGTTAGTACTGCCCTACATATCGCTTCATCTACTTCTATGGAAAATATGTAAATTACACTTTCTAAGATATCTTTGTGACCTATGACCTGTATATATATATTTCCTTTTCTCTTGTATCATCTGTATCTTCAACACAAAATCATTCCTTTGTCTGAGAAGTATCTTTTCATTTCTTACAAGCCTTAAGAAAGTTTAGGTTAAGAGGGTACAAAGAAAGTGCACAGGCCATGAAGTTTTGGAGTTAGACAAGAGATCGAACTGAGTATCCAGGTATTGCTCTCAAGCAGTCTCAGAGAGTGCTGTGTGACAGTATTAATTTCACTTCAGCTCTAGTCTGCATACGTATTGGTCAGTTGTGACCTACTGCTCTACAACTACCAAAATTCAATCTCTGGTGTTAGTAACAATGACCACTAGTAACAGCAAGAAAAGACAATTATCATCTTCAGTATGCTCTGTTCTTTACAGCAAAAAAAAAAAAAGAAAGAAAGAAAGAATTTTACAAAGACTTTTGTTTAAAACAACTAACAATCATTAAGTGCTAGTATTGAAAAGGCTAACTTTAGTTACCTAAGGCAATTTATCCAGAACTTTATCCACTACTATTTGTGACTTCGGTTGTGCTGTGTTTTCATTCTAGAAATTTAATTGTTAACTAAGAGCTTTTAACAAGTCTGAAATACAGCTCTGCATGACTAGCATGCACTTTAGTACTTTTTTCACACCTACTTGTTAAATTTTATTTAGTTAGTTAAACCAAACCCCAACATCACTAGATACTACAATGAACTAAAGTTAAGCTAGATGAATAGACCGCATGGTCTATCTGGAATACCAGATATCAGACACTTAAATACCTCAAGGTGTTCATGTGATATTAATTTAGTAGTCTCAGCACCCCTGAATATGACCTTATTAGTTTTCAGCCATCGGAGAGGGACAAGTAATTAAGTCATAATCCTGCTCTACTAAGGTTTTGAATCCTGTGCGCCTGAGGATGCTCCGTGGGCGTGCATAGGAGGTCAGCGAGTGTCCTAGACAGCCGTCCACAATCCACACACTCTCCCTGTTTAAACATGGGCTCAAAGTCTTTCTATCAAGGGCCAGAGAGAGAATAGTTCAGGCTTCGCAGCCCATCCTGTCTCCGTAGCAACTACTGAACTCTGCTGTTAAACGGCGGGAAAGCAACCTGGACAACAGGCTGGCTGTGTTTCAAGAAAACACGACGAACGATAAAATTGGAATTTATGCTTTTGCACATGTCACGAAAGATTACATTTACAGCGAAAAAGGTAGCGAACAATGTAAAAAAAACCATGCCCAGCCAGCCAGGCAGCCATCCAAAACGCGGGTGCCCCGCCTACTGGCCTCAGGTGCTCCCATCCTGCTTTACCACACCTGCAGCGACTCTCGGGCAAACGACGCCAGGTGAACAAGGGTTGTCTCTGCCCGGGGTGAGGTCACTTGCGCAGTCCCAGGTGCCCAGCCCGGTTCACCCCAGCCACGCTTGGTACCCAAAGCCTGGATCACTGCCTCACCGTGCGCAGGTGGGGCGGACCAGAACTGGGACATAACTTGGCACCTGAGGCCGAGCCCCTGGAGAATGGGGTTTGGGAGGCATGTAGGGCCAAGAAAAGGAAGAGCTGGGTCTCAGGCGGGCCCGGGAACCCATGGAGGTTCCCCCACAAGTGTCCCCTGGAGTGGCAGCCGCCTCTGGCCAGTCACTCACTTCGATACGCTGGCAGGGACGAAGGCCATAGCAGCAGCGCAACTATAAGGACTAAGAACTTCATGGGCATCATCCACAGCACTCCGCCATGCGTCGGGAACGTCCTGGGGCCACCAGGCCGGGTACCTCAGTCCGAAAGGGGAGGGGGTTGGCGGGACGACCGTCCTTCCTCAGGGCCCCAGGCGCCCCGCAACGGTTGTCCCCAGCACGCAAGCGCAGAAGCCCTGGGTGGGGGAAAGGGGTCGCGAACGGCCGTGGCCACGCCCCCTATTAGCGCCACACACAGGGGGTGGGGCCACGGAGCCTGGCCCCGCCCTCCTAAACACAGTTGCTAAGCCTTGGAAGCCCTTATCGAGGGAAAGTTAGAAAGTTAAGTCGCTCAGTCGTGTTCGACTCTTTGCGATCCCGTGGACTATAGCCCACCAGGCTCCTCCGTCCATGGGATTCTCCAGGCAACAATACTGAAGTGGGTTGCCAAGGGAAGGAAGGGGAAAATCTTGATGCCCAGGGGAATATTGAGGCTTTAAAGGGTGGGTGTGGTGGCCTTGGCCTATTCCAGGAACTGGACTTGCTGTGCCTAAAACACGGTCGCTGTGCAGAAGGAAGTGACTGGGGGAAAGACAGACAAATAACCTGGCTGTTACAACAACTTGGAAGTGTCATAATGGGGACGCATAGTGGCCAGCCATCCGAAGTTAACAACTGACCAGCTGCGAGCAGTCATTGAAGATGATCCTCTTATAGCTACAGGAGAAGTTGTCAAAGAACTCAGTGTCAATCATCTACTGTCATTTGGCATTTGAAGCAAATAGGATAGGTGAAGCTAAAGCTAAAGGCAAAGGAGAAAAGGAAAGATAAACCCATTGGAATGCAGAGTTCCAAAGAATAGCAAGGAGAGATAAAAAAAAAAAAAAAGTCTTCCTCAGTGATCACTGCAAAGAAATAGAGGAAAACAATAGAATGGAAAAGACTAGAGATCTCTTCAAGAAAATTAGAGATACCAAGGGAATATTTCATGCAAAGATGGGCACAATAAAGGACAGAAACAGTATGGACCTAACTGAAGCTGACAATATTAAGAAGATGTGGCAAGAACACACAGAAGAACTATACAAAAAAGTTCATCATGACCCAGATAACCATGATGGTGTGATCACTCACCTAGAGCCAGACATCCTGGAGTGCCAAGTCAAGTGAGCCTGATGAAGCATCACTATGAACAAAGCTAGTGGAAGTGATGGAATTCCAGTTGAGCTATTTCAAATCCCAAAAGATGATGCTGTGAAAGTGCATTCAATATGCCAGCAAATTTGGAAAACTCTGCAGTGGCCACAGGACTGGAAAAGGTCAGTTTTCATTCCAATCCCAAAGAAAGGCAATGCCAAAGAATGTTCAAACTACCACACAATTGCACTCATCTCACATGCCAGCAAAGTAGTGCTCAAAATTCTCCCAGCAGGCTTCAACAGTATGTGAATCATGAACTTGCAGATGTTCAAGCTGGATTTAGAAAAGGCAGAGGAACCAGAGATCAAATTGCCTACATCTGTTGGATCATTGAAAAAGCAAGAGACTTCCAGAAAAATATCTATTTATGCTTTATTGACTATGCCAAAGCCTTTGACTGTGTGGATCACAACAGACTGTGGAGATTCTTAAAGAGATGGGAATACCAGACCACCTTATCTGCCTCCTGAAAAATCTGAGTACAGGTCAAGAAGCAACAGTTAAAACCAAACATGGAACAATGGACTGGTTCCAAATCGGGGAAGGAGTATGTCAAGCTGTATGTTGTCACCCTGCTTATTTAACTTATATGAAGAGTACATCATGCGAAATGCCAGGCTGGATGAAGCACAAGCTGGAATCAAGATTGCAGGGAGAAACATTATCAATAACCTCAGATATGCAGATGACACCACCCTTATGGCAGAAAGCAAAGAACTAAAGAGCCTCTTGATGAAAGTGAAAGAGGAGCGTGAAAACACTGGCTTGGAAACTCAACATTCAAAAAATAAAGATCATGACATCCGGTTCCATCACTTCATGGCAAATAGATGGGGAAACAATGGAAACAGTGACAGACTTTCTTTTCTTGGGCTCCAAAATCACTGCAGATGGTGACTGTAGCCATGAAGTTAAAAGATGCTTGCTCCTCGGAAGAAAAGCTATGACCAACCTAGACAGCATATTAAAGAGCAGAGACATTACTTTGCTGACAAAGATCCATCTAGTCAAAGCTATGGTTTTTCCAGTTGTCATGTATGGATGTGAGAGCTGGACTATAAAGAGAGCTGAGTGCAGAATTGATGCTTTTGAACTGTGGTGTTGGAGAAGACTCTTGAGGGTCCCTTGAACTGCAAGGAGATCCAACCAGTTCTTTCTAAAGGAAATCAGTCCTGAATAGTCACTGGAAGGACTGATGCTGAAGCTGAAACTCCAATTCTTTGGCCACCTGATGCAAAGAACAGTCTCACTGGAAAAGACCCTGATGCTTGGGAAGATTGAAGGCAGGAGGAGAAGGGGATGATAGAGGATGAGATGGTTGGATGGCATCACTGACTCAATGGACATGAATTTGAGCAAGCTCTGGGAGTTGGTGATGGACAGGGAAGCCTGGCGTGCTGGAGTCCATGGGGGTTGCAAAGAGTTGGACACGACTAAGTGACTGAACTGACTAACTGACGATTGTGTAAATTATACAAATTCAGGGTGAGGGGGAATATGTCATAAGATAATCATAATAGATCATCTATAATATAATCTTTTAAAATAAGAGAATAGTAAATTATATTTGTTGGTTAGAATGCTGGGCAACCATTAAAATGATGCTTACAAAGTATACTTAATTTGGGAAAATGTTCAAGTTCTAGTAGATCATATTTGAGATATCATCTGGGCTTCCTTGTCCTGTTCCCTTTCATTCCACCATTGAGATATCAATGTACTTGCCTTAGGGAAGGCCAGCTAGAATCTCAGAGACTTAAAAGAGGACCTGAATTTTTACCAATTCATGGTGGGATTGAAAGTCAAAACACAGTTGTAGAAGCTACTGCTTAGGTAAAAAGTTTTGCTTTGTAAACTTGTTTTGTTGGTGTTTTAGTGGACATACTTGCTTTGGATATCAAAAATCAAGGAAATTGGACAGTGGGAGAGCAAAATGCATAGATTGGGGTGGATTCCAGAGATGGAAGATCTACTTCCCCCATGCAGAGTAAAATTTCTTGGAGTAGGGAAGAGGGTTTGCAGTTTGCAGACAGAACCCTGGACAGGTTTGGAGGTTGCAAAGATTGTGTCTCTCTTTCTAGGTAGAGTTCAAGGAATTTGGGTGAGGAGCTTTAAGTGAGAGTTTAAAATAAGACATCTATTTGAGAGACATGGATAAAAAAGATGTGGTATATTATGTATACAATGGAATACTACTCAGCCATAAAAAGAATGAAATAATGCCATTCACAGCAACATGGTTTGACCTAGAGATTATCATACTGAGTGAAGTAAATCAGACAAAGATAAATATCACATGATATCTCTTATATATCTAAAATATTATACAAATGAACTTATTCAAAAAACAGAAACAGACTCAGACATAGAAAAGAAACTTATGGTTACCAAAGAGGAAAAGTGTGGGGGAGGGATAAATTAGAAGTTTGGGATTAGCAGATACAAACTACTATATATAAAGTAGATAAAAGCAAGGTCATATAATATATCACAGGGAGCCATGTTCAATATTTTGTGATAAACTATAGTGAAAAAGGAATATAAATACATATATAACTGAATCACTGTGCTGTACACCAGGAATTAACACATTTCAAATCAACCATACTTCAATAAAAATAAATAAATATGAAAAAAAAGATGTCTGTTAGGTCCGGAGTTGAGGTGGGTTCTTTTGCTTGCTTTGTTTATGCAAATAAGATAAGACCTTAGTTGCTCTCACTTTATGGACCATCAAAATGGACATGGTGAAATAGCCTTACTGTGAAATTCTAGTTAAGGAGGAGTTTAAACTGTATGTACTAACATTAAAAAATCTCCAAAATATGGTACTGAGTTTTTTCTGAAGTGCAGAAAAACACATATACCCATTTACGTAAAATCACAGCAGACTTATATATTCACATAAATACAGTAGAGATCATTCTGAAAAAAAACACAATAAGCTGAGCGTTGTTTGCTTTTAGGAAAAGAAATGAGATTGGGCAGGGAACCACCAATTTTAAAGGGAGAATTTTACTCTATTTTTCTTATCCTTTGGATTTTTCCAAATGTGCATGCTCATATAATAGAAAATAAAAACAAGAAAGATTGAAGTTTTTTTTTTTCAAAGTCTGGAAGCTTAGAGGAGGTGGGGGCAGTGGTGTGCTCACTCAGTCATGTCCAACTCTTTGTGACCCCGTGGACTGTAGCCCTCTATGCTCCTCTGTCCACAGCACTTCCCAGGCATGAGTACTGGAGCAGGTTGCCATTTCCAACTCCAGGGGATCTTCCTGACTCAGGAATCAAACCCACATCTCTTGTGTCTCCTGCATTGGCAGGCAGATTCTTTACCACAGTGCCACCTGACTCAAATATTTCACGTCTCAAATATAACATCTACTAGGAATGCACCCCTCCCTTATCTCTCTAATTAGAATGAACTGTATCTTCCTTGGAGAAGGCAATGGCACCCCACTCCAGTACTCTTGCCTGGAAAATCCCATGGACGGAGAAGCCTGGTAGGCTGCAGTCCATGGGGTCGCTAAGAGTCGGACACGACTGAGCGACTTCACTTTCATTTTTCACTTTCATGCATTGGAGAAGGAAATGGCAACCCACTCCAGTATTCTTGACTGGAGAATCCCAGGGACCGGGGGACCCTGGTGGGCTGCTGTCTATGGGGTCGCACAGAGTCGGACACGACTGAAGTGACTTAGCAGCAGTATCTTCCTTATGACCTATTTCCATTATGCTGTGTTATAGCCATTATTTTACTGAATTACTGTAGCTTATGTTTTTACAAGTCAAACTTCTCTAGACCAAGGTCTTTGAGTGCAAGGAACCAAATCTAAATCATCCCTTCATTGTTCTTCCCAACGAGCCAAAGTCTTACATTCAACAGGAGCTCAGCAAATGAAGGTTTGAGGTCAACTGAAATTAAAAGGTTGGGGATTTTATAAACATTTTTACAGAATCATAACAGGAGATAAGAGTAGTAACCAGCCACAGAGACAACTGCCAACACAATTTCAATCTCAAGAAGGAACCCCTAAGGAACTCTAAGCATCTGTGATGCCATCATTTAAGCCTAGGTGAAATGAAGGGCACGTGGTCTTATCATCTGCTCTTTTCTCTACCTACCTCCATAAGTAGTTCTGGACAATGAATTCCTAATGCTGGATTTGCTGTGTCAAATGGAATGCGCCAGTTTCCACACCCATCAATACTACAGTGACTAATACTGGCTGTCATAATCTCTGAGGATAAGCCATGTTAAATATGGTATCCTGTTTTTTTTTAATCTGTTTTGCTTATTTTTTTCAGTGAAGCAAAGGGTTTTGCCTATTCTCTCTTCCTGTCCCCACCTCAAACTTTCCCTGTATAAACCTTCTAGTGTATATCTAACGCTCACATTTACCTACTTTCTATTCTTTCTCTTGTTAACCCAATGGATTTCAATTATTAATAATAGGCTATAAGATACGCTTGTGCCCCTGGGGGAAGAAACATATTTGGAAAATCCTGCCTCCATTATCATCGTTCACTTCCCCAGTCCTTGCTACCTCCTACTGTTCTCCTGAGACCAATGCCCAGGGCAGCCCTGAGTATGGCCCTTGACTTCTTAATGATAAGGCAGTTTCAGATCTTGGATCTCAAATGTCATTTCCTAACAGCACTTGGCACAGTGCCTAGCAATATAGTTGAAATTCTATATTTATTAATTGAATAAATAAATGAACGAGTCATCACCGTATCCATCCATTCTCTCCATTCGAAAAATCACTCTTCTGCACAAGAGCACTAACTAGAGTTGTCAGAGACAGGCTTCAGCCACCTGGGGGCAGCAGAGCCCCACCAACGGTTAGGATGGTATTCTACTTGGCAATTGTTTCCAAATATCCCTCCAGCTAAGAGTCTAGGAACAGGATTCTGATCTTGTTGTGCCGAAGCATGCTTTGCTATTGTGTGTTTTATTTTATGCTCATGCTTTGTTTTCTAAATGCACCAAGTATCATGTAAAAACACTTTAAATGACAATAGCCTTTATTCTCCAAGTGAGATTTTCTTTATTGCAGGCTGTCCAGAGGAATGATGCATACCAGTCTTTCTCTGACTGTTAAAACTACTTCATTTTACAAACTGATTTCAGCAATGTACAGTGAAGACAAGGGACTGAAGTCAATTTGTAAAATGGGACCTGGGAAAATAGAGATGAGGCAGGCTGACCCTTTCAACAGGTTCTGTCCTATTTGAGGTAGGCAAAATGTGTTTTTTATTCACAGCATACCGGACTCTAAATTGGCTCCATGGGATGTTTTCGTTTCATTTTAATAAATGCATGGCAAAGAAATGGAACTAGAGATGGAACTAGCTGGAAAGGGTGACAAGAATGTGAGCCTCGGAGTGTTTTTACTTTTGTCCAGGAAAACCCTCCCCCTTTCCTTTTGGCTCCGCTAAGGTCAGTGTGCAGCCCCTGAAAATATGAGGATGGTGTATAATCTGTATTAAATATGCTGTGAATTTGGTTTCCTAGTATTTTGTTGAGAATTTTTACGTCTATGTTTATATACTGTTCTATAGTCTTTCCTGTGACATCGTTGTCTGGATTTGGCATCAAGGTAATACTGGCTCTGTAGAATGAATGAGGAAGTGTTCCCTCCTATTCTATTTTTTGGAACAGTTTGAGAAGAATTAGTATTAATTCTTCTTTGGAGCTTCATAGAATTCACTATGATATTTTGCTCCATGGATCCATTCACCTAGAAAGTTCCCAGAATTCTAAAGAAGTGCTCAATATACATTTAATTTGAATTCACTTAACTTTTGAAAAATGGAATTCGTTCCCACAGAAAAGGAAGATTCGTAAGGACAGGACTATGTATTTTTGTATCTATGTCCCACGGACTTTTCACAGTGTCTGGAAGAATGTATCTGTTGAATAACATGTGAAACTTTCTGGCTAATGCTACCTAACCAAATTGAAGATGACCTTAGGTAAGAAGGACCTTAATGTCTATTGTCCTTATTCCTCAAATAATAACCCTTTATATTTGAATACTGGCTTTAGTCTAAACCTTATAGACTCTATATTTTCTTTTATGCTCACAAGGATACTGGGAGGGTAGGCTACCCAGGTATTAGCATCTCAATTCTATGGATGAGAAAAATGAGTCTCAGACTAAATGATTTGGCCAGGTCACCCAGTCACATCCCGATGCAATAAGACTACAAAACTCAAGCCTTTTGAATCTAAGTGCAGCAAACTTTTCATCAAATGTTATATCTATTGGGACCTTTTCTCCAACTCCGGCAGTCCTTACTGCACTTTATAATTAGTGCAGAGCTTTAAAAATGTTAACCAGTAATCAAGACTATGTGGTACTGGCGGAACAGAAAAATCTAGAAATAGGCTCAGACATATCTGCACAACTGATTTTTTCCAAAATGCAAAAACAATTCAATGGAAAAGGATAATTTTTTTTTTTTTAGAAATGGTGCTGAAGCAATCGGACATTCATAGTTTAAAAAAATGAAATTTGACCCAAACATCACACCTTGTGTAAAAATTAACTTCAAATGAATTACAGATATAAGTATAAAACTTTTAAGAAAAAAAAACTGGATAAAATATTTAGGATCTAGGACTAAGTGAAAAATTCTTAGACTTGACACTAAAAGCATGACCTACACAAGAAAAAAATTTGATAAGTTAGACAACGTAAAAATTAATAACATCTGCTCCAAGAAAGACCCTGTTGAAAAGGTGAAAAGCTACCAACTTAGAGAAAATATCTGCAAACCACAAATCTGACAAAGGACTAGTATCTAGAATATATAAAGAGTTCTCAAAACTCAAGATTAAAAGAAAAAAATTCAATTAGAAAATAAGCAAAAGATATAAACAGACATGTCACTGAAGAGGATATAGAGGTGACAAATAATACACATGAAAAGATGTTCAACATTATTGGTCATCAGAAAACTGCTAATTAAAATCACTATGAGATACCACTGCCCACACATCAGAATAGCTAAAATAAAAATAGTGACACCATCAAATGTTACTGATGATGAGAGATACAGGATCACTATGAACTGCTGGTGGGATGTAAAATGATGAAGCCATTCTAGAAGACAGTTGGGCGTTTTCTTATAAAACTAAATATGAAACAATTATATGACTCAGGAATTGCAGTCTTGGGCACTTATCCAAGATACTTAAGAACGTATTGATACAAAAACTGAATGTGAATAACAACTTTGTTCATAATAATCAAAAAATTAGAAACAACTCAATTGTCATTCAATGGATAAATGGTTAAACAACCTCTGGTTGTTTATGCCACAGAATATTGCTCAGCAATAAAATAGTTATTGGTGTGACAATGTGGATGAATCTCCAAAGAATTCTGAATGAAAAAAGCCAACCCACACTTGATCATGGTGTATAGTCCTTATTAAATATGCTGTAAATTTGGTTTCCTAGTATTTCATTGAGAATTTTTATATCTATATTTATATACTGTTCTATAGTTTTCTTTCTTATGACATCTTTGTCTGGAATTGGCATCAAAGTGATACTGGCTCTGTAGAATGACTGAGGAAGTGTTCCCCCCTCTTCTATTCTTTGGAAGAGTTTGAGAAGAATTAGTATTAATTATTCTTTAGAGTTTCACAGAATTCACTATTGAAACCATCTTGTTCTGGACTTTTCTGGAAGTTCTGGATTTTTTTTTTAATTACTGATGCAGTCTTTTTCAGAGAAGGCAATGGCAACCCACTCCAGTCAGGACTCTTGCCTGGAAAATCTCGTGGATGGAGGAGCCTGGTAGGCTGCAGTCCAGGGGTCGCTAAGAGTCGGACACGACTGAAGGGCTGAACGACTGAACGACTTCACTTTCACTTTTCACTTCCCACTTTCATGCATTGGAGAAGGAAATGGCAACCCGCTCCAGTGTTCTTGCCTGGAGAACCCCAGGGACGGCGGAACCTGGTGGGCTGCCGTCTATGGGGTCGCACAGGGTCGGACACGACTGAAGTGACTCAGCTGCAGCAGCAGCAGTCTTTTTACCTGTTGATGGTCTGCTGAGATTTTCTATTTCTTCTTAAGCCAGTTTTGGTGGGAGTTTGTCCATGGGTTTGGGTGCACTCTGGGAGTTGGTGATGGGCAGGGAGGCCTGGCGTGCTGCGGTTCATAGGGTCGCAAAGAGTCAGATACGACTGAGCAACTAAACTGAACTGAACTGTCCATTTCATCTAGGTTATCCTATTTGTTGGCATACAGTTGTTTACAATATTCTCTTACAATCTTTTTTATTCACGTAAGGTCAGTATTAATGTCCCACTTCCATTTACAATTTTAGTTGTTTAAATTAATTCTTTTTTTTTCTTGGTAATTTTAGCTAAAAATCTGTAAATTTTATTGATCTTTTCTAAGAACCAACTTCGGATTTCATTGATAATCTCTATAAAAATAGGTAATTCTATTTTCTATTTTGCTTATCTCCTCTCTAATCTTTATAACTTAATTCATTCTGCTTGTTTTGGGTTTAATTTTCTATACCTTTTCTACTTTCTTAAGTTGTAAATTTAGGTTATTGATTTGAGATTGTTCTTCTTTTTTAACACAGGCATTTACAGCTATAGATTTTTCCTCCAGGTACTGTTTTCACTGCATTCCATATGTTTTGGTATATGGTGTTTTCATTTTCACTCATCTCTAAACGTTTTGTGATTTTCCTTTCTTCTTTGACCCTTGGTTGTTTAAGACTACATTGTTTAATTTGCACACAGTTTTTTTTTTTTCATTTATTTTTATTAGTTAGAGGCTAATTACTTTACAATATTGTAGTGGTTTTTGCCATACATTGACATGAATCAGCCATGGATTGACATGTGTTCCCCATCCCGACCCCCCTCCCGCCTCCCTCCCCATCCCATCCCTCTGGGTCTTCCCAGTGCACCAGCCCTGAGCACTTGTCTCATGCATCCAATCTGAGCTGGCGATCTGTTTCACACTTGATAATATACATGTTTCAATGCTATTCTCTCAGATCATCCCCCCCTCGCCTTCTCCCACAGAGTCCAAAATTCTGTTCTATATATCTCTGTCTCTTTTTCTGTCCTGCATATAGGGTTATTGTTACCATCTTTTTAAATTCCATATATATGCGTTAGTATACTATATTGGTGTTTATCTTTCAGGCTTCACTCTGTATAATGGGCTCCAGTTTCATCCATCTCATTAGAACTGATTCAAATGTATTCTTTTTAATGGCTGAGTAATATTCCATTGTGTATATGTACCATAGCTTTCTTATCCATTCGTCTGCTGATGGGCATAAGAAATACAGATGGCTAACAAACACATGAAAAGATGCCCAACATCACTCATTATCAGAGAAATGCAAATCAAAACCACAATGAGGTACCATTACACGCCAGTCAGGATGGCTGCTATCCAAAAGTCTACAAGCAATAAGTGCTGGAGAGGGTGTGGAGAAAAGGGAACCCTTTTACACTGTTGGTGGGAATGCAAACTAGTACAGCCACCATGGAGAACAGTGTGGAGATTCCTTAAAAAACTGGAAATAGAACTGCCATATGACCCAGCAATCCCACTCCTGGGCATACACACCGAGGAAACCAGATCTGAAAGAGACACGTGCACCCCAATGTTCATCGCAGCACTGTTTATAATAGCCGGGTCATGGAAGCAACCTAGATGCACACAGTTTAAAACTTTTCAGTTTTCCTTACATTGCTCAGCTCTAGCTTCATTCCATGGTGGTTGAAAAAGATACTTCAGAGGATTTCAGCCTTTTTAAACGTACTGAGATTTTTCTGTGGCCTAATACATGGGCTATTCTGGAGAATGTTCCATGTGCCCTTTAGTGGAACGTGTATTCTGCTGCTATTGAGTAGACTGTCCAATATGTCTGTCAAATCTACTTGGTGTATAGTGTTGCTCTATTATTATATTGTCGTTCTATTTCCTTATGACCTTCTGTTTAGATGTTCTATTCATTATTGAAAGTTGAATATTGAAGTCTCCAACTACTATTGTAGAACTATTTTTTCCGTTGCTGTTCACTTCATATATTTCGGGGGCCCTGTCGTATGTTTATTTTGGCTGTGTTGGATCTTAGTTGCAGTACACAGGATCTCGTTGAAGCATGCAGGATCTTTCCCTGTGGCACACGGGCTTCTCTCTAGCTCTGGCCTGGGCTGTACAGTATGTAGGCTTAGTTGCCTGCAGCATATGGGATCTTAGTTCCCCAGCCAGGTATTGGACCAGCATCTCTTACATTGGAAGGCAGATTCTTAACCACTGAACCACCAGGGAAGTCCCTGTAATTTATTGATGAATTAACCCTTTTACAAATAATATATAATGTCCTTCTTTGTCTCCGGTAATAGTGTTTAACTTAATGTCTATTTCCTCTGATTTCAGTTTAGTTACTCCAGTTCTTTTGGTTAGCATTTGCATGGAATATCTTTTTACATCCTTTTACGTTCAACCCATGCATGTTCTCAGAGTTGAAGTACCTCTGTTATAGACAACATATAGCTGGATCATTTTTTAAAAGTTCTGCCAATCTCTGCCTGTTTTAAGAGTCGTTTCATTCATTTACACTTAAAGTAACTACTACTAAGGCCAGACTTATTTCTGCCCTTTGCTCTTTGTTTTCTGTATGTCTTACACCTTTTTGCTCCTCATTTTCTCTATTACTGCCTTCTTTTGCACTTAATTTTTTGTAGTGTGCCATTTTTCCCTCCTCATTTGCTTTTGTGTGTAACTTTTAGATATTTTCTCAGTAGTTTCCATGGGGATTACAATGAATGTTCTAAATTTATAACAATGTAGCTTGAATTTATTCCAACTTAATTTCATTAGCATACAAAACTGCTCCTATACAGCCCCATTTCCCCCTTTATATTGTTGTTTTCACAAAATATACCTTTATATGTTTGCACCCTCTGACACAAATTTATAATTGTCTTATGCATTTGTCTTTATTCATGTAAAATGAGTTAGAAACCAATAATACTGGCTTTTATATTTACCTATGTAGTTACTTTTACAAAAGATATTTTTTTTCATATAGCTTTGGGTTACCGCTGGTGCCCTTTTTTTCCAACCTAAAGAACACCTTCAGTTCTATTATCAATAAATTCTCTTTGCTTGTATCCATCTAGGGATGTCCTAGGGCTTCCCCAGTGGCTTACTGGTAAAAAATCTGCCTGCAATGCAGAAGCCACAGGAGACATGGGTTCAATCCCTGGTTCTGGAAGATCCCCTGGAGTAGGGCACGGCAACCCACTCCAATATTCTTGCTTGGAGAATTCCATGGACTGAGAAGCCTGGTGGGCTACAGTCCATAGGGTCACAAAGAGTCAGACACAACTGAAGTGACTTCGCACACACATAAGGATGTTCTAATCTCTCCTTTCAGTTCAGTTCTGTCGCTCAGTCATATAGGAGTCTTCACGACCCCATGGACTGCAGCATGCCAGGGTTCCTGGCCCATCTCCAACTCCAGGACTTTGCTCAAACTCATGTCCATCGAGTTGGTGATGCCATCCAACCATCTCATCCTCTGTCATCCCCTTCTCCTCCTGCCTTCAATCGTTCCAAGCATCAGGGTCTTTTCAAATGAGACCGTTCTTCGCATCAGGTGGCCAAAGTATTGGAGCTTCAGCTTCAGCATCAGTCCTTCCAATGAATATTCAGGACTGATTTCCTTTAGGATGGACTAGTTGGATCTCCTTACTGCCCAAGGGACTCTCAAGAGTCTTCTTCAACACCACAGTTCAAAAGTATCAATTCTTCAGCAGCTTTCTTTATAGTCCAACTCTCATATCCATACATGAGTCCTAGAAAAACCATAGCTTTGACCAGATGGACCTTTGTCGGTGAGGTAATGTCTCTGCTTTTTAATATGCTGTCTAGGTTGGTCATAGCTTTTCTTTCAAGGAGCAAGAGTCTTTTAACTTCATGGCTGCAGTCACCATCTACAGTGATTTTGGAGCCCAAGAAAAGAAAGTCTGTCACTGTTTCTATTGTTTCCCCATCTATTTGCCATGAAGTGATGGAACCAGATGTCATGAGCTTCATTTTTTGAATGTTGAGTTTCAAATCAGCTTTTTCACTCTCCTCTTTCACTTTCTTCAAGAGGCTCTTCAGTTCCTCTTCACTTTCTGCCATAAGGGTGGTGTCATCTGCATATCTGAAGTTATTGATATTTCTCCCTGCAATCTTGATTCCAGCTTGTGCTTCATCCAGCCTGGCATTTCACGTGATGTACTCTGCATATAAGCTAAATAAACAGGGTGACAATATACAGCCTTGATGCACTCCTTCCTGACTTGGAACCAGTTCATTGTTCAATGTCCACTTCTAACTGTTGCCTCTTGACCTGCATACAGATTTCTCAGGAGGCAGGTAAGGTAGTCTGATATTCCCATTTCTTTAAGAATTTTCCACAGCTTTTTGTGATCCACACAGGATCCACACATCCTTCTTGGAATTTGTTGAGTTTCTTAAATGTGTAGATTCACATGCTATATCAAATTTGGGGAGTTTTAGACCATTATTTCTTCAAATATTCTCTGTGTACCTTTCTCTCTCTTCTCTCACTATACATACATTGGTATGATACATGGTGTCTGAAAGGTCTCTTCGGCTCTGTTTGATTTTATTCATTCTTTTTTCTTTCTGTCCCTAAAACTGGGTATTTTCAATTGATCTATTTTCAAGTTTACCATTTTTTTCTTCTTCCTGCTCAAGTCTGCTTTTGAAATCTTCTAGTGAGTTTCCATTTCAATTATAGTAATTTTCAGCTCCAGAACTTCTGTTTGGCTCTTTTTAGCATTTCTGTTTCTGTGTTAATATTTCATATTTTGTCATATTGTTCTCCAGCTTTCCTTTATCTATTTGTTCATGGTTTCCGTTAGCTGTTTGAGAATAATAAAGACAATTGATTTAAGTCTTTTAAGTTCAATAACTTCCCTGGGGACAGTTTCTGTTAACATCTTCTGTGAATGGGCTATATTTTCTTGTTTCTTTTCATGCTTCATAATTTTTGAAAACTGAGCATTTTGAATATTATAATGTAGCAACTCTAGAAATTCAGATTGTTCTTTTTTTCAGTGTTTGTTTTCATTGTTTGCTGTAGGCTTTAGCTGTTTGTTTGCTGAATTGCTTTTCTAAATTATTTTTGTAAAGTCTGTAATCTCCATTATATGTGGTCTCTGAAGTCTTATATGGAATTCCATCACCTCCGTTAGCTGTGTTCAGCTAGCATTTAACTTAACGTTCAGCTAACATTTTGCCAGATTTCCTTGGATACCACAAACTGAATGGGAGACAGACATAGAGAGATACACAGAGAGAAAAACCTTTCTTAACCCTTTCACTCTGGCTTCATCCTAGGGCACTCCTCCAATGCTTCCTCCACTTGTTTCAACTCCTAATTGCTCTGGCCAGAACTTCCAGTATAATGTTGAAGAGCAGTGATGAAAGAGGACATTCTTGCCTTGCTTTGGTCTTAAGGATCAAACTTTCAGGAGAAAGGAGAAAACTGTCAGTCTTTCACCATTGAATACGATGTTAGCCATGGGATTTTCATAAATTCCCTTCTTGGGACTTTTCTGTTGTTTTGTTTCTGTTTTCTTGTTAAGTTCATACAAAACCACTGATCTGGCTACCCATAAGTGGAAAGGACCTCAAATTTAAATCTCCCATTGTATAGAGAGAGAAGCTGAGGCCCAAAGAGGACAAATGTCTTATACAAGGTTACTAGTGTTGTTGAGGCTTCCGTGGTAGCTCAGCGGTAGAGAATTTGCCTGCCAATGCAGGGGACTCAGATTCGATCCCTGAATCAGAAAGATCTCTTGGAGTAGAAAATGGCAACCCACTCCAGTATTCTTGCCTGGGAAATCCCGTGGACAGAGGAGCCACAGTCCGTGGGGTCGCAAAGAGTCAGACATAGCTGAGCAAGTAAACAGCAAGAACACTAGTGGTGTTAAAGGCAGAGCTTGGACCAGTAATGACAAAAGATGCTGCAACTCCTTACCTGCCTACTGAGTGTGTTACCACGCTGAACAACACTACCTCATTTATTCTTCATATCAACCCTATGAAGTAGGTACCACTACTAGCGTCTTATAAATGAAGGTGCTGGAGCTTGGAAAGTTTAAGAAACTTGTTCAAGCTGATGAACTGGTGAGCCTGGGTGGTCTTGTCATGTCAGAAAGTAAAGAACTTTCGAAGCCTTTTAAGTTTGTCAAAGGAATAAGCCAGCTTGAAGGGGTTTTCCTGGCCAAAAGTATAACAATGTGAACACCAAAAACTACTTGATGTTATTGTTTGAAATATTTAGAATTCATAATGGTATCATACTAAAAATCCACAAAAATATTCAAATAAGAATAAAACAACAAACTCACTTCTTATCAGTGGTGGTGGCTATAACAGTAACTTTGAAAATTGGTAATTACTTTCTTACTTAGAAAACAAGTTTTTAAAAGAAAGTAATTAGGCATTTATTCCACTTTCCATTAGGAATTGTTATCAGCATAATCAACTAAACCTTGCTGATGAGAGAGAGTCTTAGTAATAGAAGAATGTTAGATAATAAATGTAAAAGATAATAGAATTAGGAAATCAATTTACAATCCCTTAGTGATATAGTTTATTCAGGCAAGGATCAACAAAGATGTGAAAAGCATTATGTGAAAGATCAATGGGGAACCAGTGTTTTACATATTTGCAAAATTTCACCTCAAAGATTACTTGCTATGCACAAGCAAGAAAATGTAATTTTATAATCCTAGGATAAGGCTGTTATCGTCTTAACCCAAGGATCAATCTTAGCATTGCAAATATTAAGAGAATCAGATTCATGTGCCTTCTAATATGATGAAATAGAAAGTATATATCACCTCTGCTATGAAGTATTTTCTGCCGAAAAATGTTTAACTTCTAGGTGAAAGGACGTAGAAGAGATGAAGAAACAACTCACACTGCTCTGAGGAAGCAAACAGACAAATCTAGACGGTGCTTCAACAAGTGAATGGTAAGGTAGTTCAAGATGAAACAGACAGGGACTTCCCTGGTGGTCCAGTGGTTAAGACTTTGCCTTCTAATGCAGAGAGTGAAGGTTTGATCCCTGGTCAGGGAACAAAGATCCTACAGGCCTTGTGGCCAAAAAAAACCCATAAAAAACAGAAGCAATGTTATAACAAATTCAATAAAGACTTTTAAAATGGTCCACATAAAAAAATACAACGAAAAAACATACAATGAAATAACATGAATAAACCAGGTATAAAGATATTTTGGAAACAGTTGGAAAATCTTAAGTAACTTCTAGATATTAGATTATATGAAGAAATTATTGTTAATATTGTTAGAGATGATAATGTTTTCTGGTTATGTAGGAAAAGGTATTAACTTTAGGGATGCCTTCTGATATTTAGGGTAAAATATGATATCTGTATCTACAACATCTTAACAAGATCAGTGTGGTAAATATGGTCAATATTAACAATTGTTAACTCTAGCTTATTTGATGAACTATTCAATTTTTTCTTTTTTTATGTTAAAAATTTTATTATGGAAATTAGGGGGAAGCATTTCAGGTTAAGAATGTATCCCTTTTGGCTCATAGAGTTCAGCATAAAAATAACAAACAACCCAATCAAAAAATGGGCAGTAAACCTCAATAGACACTTTTTTCAAAGAGGAAATGCAGATGTCCAACCTGCACATGAAGAGATGTTCAACATCACTAATCATCAGAGAAATGCAGAACAAAACCATGATGGGATATCATCTCATACCTGTCAGAATGGCTATCATCCAAAAGAATACAAATAACAAATGTTGGGAAGAGGTGGAGAAAAGGGCATCATTGTATACTGTTGGTAGGAATATAAACTGGTACAGCCACTGTGGAAAACAATATGGTAGCTTCTCAAAAAACTAAAAATAGAACTACCATATGACCCAGCAATTTCACTCCTGCATATAGATCCACTTCTAGATATATCTACAGATGTAGAAAATAAACTTATGGTTACCATGGGAAGAAGGAGAAGGGATAAATTGGGAGACTGGAATCTACATACACACACTACTATATAAAATAGATAACTAATAATGACCTCCTGTATAGCACTGGAAACTCCACTCAGTAGTGGCCTATATGGAGAAAGAATCTAAAAAAGATGGATATATGTACATGTATAACAGATTCACTTTGCTCTACACCCAAAACTAACACAACATTGTAAATCAACTATACTCCAATAAAAATTAGAAGACTAATTCAAAAAGATACATGCACCCCAATATTCAGAGCAGCATTATTTACAATTGCCAAGATATGGCATATGGAACATGCCAAGATATTTGTTGACATCCATCAACAAATAAATGTATAAAGAAGATGTGGTATACATATGCACAATGCTTTACTACCCAGCCATAAAAAAAAAAGAATGAAATGTTGCCATTTGCAGCAACATGGATGGACTTGGAGGGCATTATGGTAAGTGAAATAAGTCAGACAGAGAAAGACGAATACTGTATGGTATCACTTATATATGGAATCTAAAAATATACAAGCTAGTGAATACTGTAAGAAAACGGACAGGCTGACAGACATAGAGAATAAACTAGTGGTTACCCATGGGGAGAGAGAAGAAGGGAGGGGCAATATAAGGGTAGGGGTTAAGAGGTACAAACCATTAGGTATAAATTAAGCTACAAGGATATATTATACCACACAGGGAATACAGGCAATGTTTTATAATAATTATAAGTGGAGTGGAACCTTTAATAGTTGTGCATGCTATGTTGTATACCTGTGACTTATATTGTGCATCAAGTATACTTCTACAAAAAATAAGAATATATCCCTGTTTGCCCTGAACACATACTTGTATGAGGAACACATTTAGGAAAGCTCCTGGATAGGAGGTCAAAACCCACAGGGAACAGCCAGCAGCACCACTAGATGACCAGCAAAGTAGGAGGCTGGACCAAGAGCCCCACCCGAGATGGAAGATCACCCAAGTGTGTTGCTCCAAGCCAACCTAAACATTCTCGGCAGAGGAAATGGAGGGCATAAGATGATGGAGCATGTTCTGTGCATGGAGGAAGACACTGAACACCTGCAGTGACTGGGATGGTAAAATGAGAGCGATGGCTAGAAAACTGGAGGCTCCACCTGGCAAGTCTACCCATACCATGAAGACAAGGAACATATCCATATCCTTCCTGGAGGAAGCAGTGAAGCAGGACATCTTCCTGCAGGGACTCTCAGAAGAAACTGAAGAACTTAGTCACTCTTCCTGATTTTCCAGCATTTCCCAGAAAGGCTGTTAAATTACAAAGCTTCCCTTTGTAAGAGATAAACCACCTTCATAAATTGGAGAATTCAATATTGTGACATTGATCTTTCCCAAGACAATCCAAAAACAGGCCCACGAATTTATTGTCCCCTGACATTAAAAAAAATTAGCTGTTTCTGGGGTATTGATAATGTACTGTTTCTTAACCTGGATGCTGCCTATATGGAAGAGTTGCATTTGTGAAAATTTAACAAGCTGTTCATTTATTATATGTGTAATTTTGTGTTTAAATACTGCAATGAACATTTTTTAATCCCTTTAAAAGAGTTCAAATGATGTTTTCCAAGATTAAACTGCTATTATTCAAAGTAATTGAGAAATATGTTTTTAATACTTTCTGTTAGCTCTTGGGTTGCTTTCACAGGTACTAAATTGATAGACAGACATTGTTAACAGGTGGAGATACAAGTGCCATATTGGTGAGTTACTCTTGGTCTTTGGTCTTTGGGTAGTTGCTCTTCAGTCTCTTAATAATTGTTGGGTTACTTGTTGGATCCCACAAGTATGTGCTGGCCCACTCTATTCCCTTAGCCCATTTGGAAACTTCCAGAAATAACACTTATTTTAGAACCATTCGTGAGATAGCTTCTGCCTCCTGTTTTAAAATATCTTAAAATTTATTTTAATTGAGTAGTGTCTAGAGAGAGACAGATGTAGGCCTGGGAAGAGAAATAACTTGGGTAAGAAGAAAAAGCATCCTTCATCCTCCAAACTTGAAATAGAGCAATATAAATAGATACAAATAGATAAATTTAACTCCTTAAATAATATATTATCTTTATTTGATAAGTGATTTTAGTACATTACCTGGTTGAAGCCTTTTGCCAGAAGTACTGTAAGATAGAGCAGCTCTCTCTTTAGATGGAGAGGACTGATTTTACCTACTGTCCACGGTGTCTTTTTATATCCAGTCACCACTGCCATTTGTCTCTGATATGGTCAGTGCAAGAAAGAAGTACAATGCTTTTCAGTCAGGACCTAACTGACAACATGCTTCCTTGTTCTTAAAAGAAACAAAAAGGAAATTCTGCCTTCAAACAGAAAAAGTAATGTAAGTACATCCTAAAAAATTCAAATGAAGCACCTCTGTTCCCATTTCTAAGAATTAACCACTCAACAGTTTGCCATGAACATATTTCCTAAATGATTTATGAGTGTACACACAAATGTGTATTCAGATTGTTTTCTTATATTTATTTTACAAAATAAAATCACATGATGCATGCTGCTTTGCAACTTGTCATTTTCTCCCCAGTATATTCCAGCCTTATTCCCAAGCCAATGCACATAACCTACCTCCTTCTTCCTGGTGCCTAAATAGTATTCTTCAGTGTGGAATGCCAATAAAGTTGTTTTTCTTCCAGTTTTATTGACATACAATTAACATACAGCACTGTGTAAATTTAAGGTGAGGCAGCACAATGATTTGACTTTCATACATATGAAATGATTATCACAATAAACTTAGTGATCATAAGGGCAACAATAGTAGAGAAATAGAAAAAATAATATTTTTCATATGATGAGAACTCTTGGGATTTACTCTCTAAACTCTTATATAAATTAAAGCAGTGTTAATGACATTTATTACATCCCTAGTACATTACATCTCTAGTACTTTATAACCGAAAGTGCGTACCTTTTGACTATCTTCATCCTATCCTTCCTTCCCATACCTCTGCCTCTGGTAACTACAATAAAGTTCTTAACTCTACTGTTAGATTTAGATTGTCTAGATGGACAACTGTCACAAATATTATCAATGTTCAGCAATAAGCTTTCCTTGTTTTGCAGATCTGTGCCATTATGTCAATGTACCAAATTCTTAGAAATGGCCTTGCTCAATCAGAGGACATTGCATTTAAAATTTTGTTTATAAGGTCAAAGCACCTTCCAAAAATTTGTACCAATATACCATCCAACAAACACAGATGCTAGTGTTCTAGTAGTGGGACCTTCCTATTTGGTGCTCCACTTTCACAAAGCTAATGCATGTTCAATCATTCATCAACAACAACTGCCTTTGTTTTGACTGACCTTGCAGTTTAAGCCTCACAGGTGTGGCAAAAGGCCAAATTTTAAGTAGTCAGTTGATGAATTTTCTGTAACCTAGTCTTTTCTTTTTTTTTTTTTTTTGAGCTTACATCATGGCAATTTAACAGAGAACAATAATAATTTGAGGAGTCCTGTTCACAGATGGCAATCAGAGCAACCCTTCTGGTGAGTGCTGTCAGAGGGGATGGGAGTGACATCCTCAATCTGCCCAGTCTTCATTGCTGAGCAAGCAGGCTTCTGAGGGCTGGTTGAGACCCCTGTCCAGGAGTCTTGGTCCTATTTCCTCCTGTGGCCTGGAGCTTGATGTGGACGGCAATGATGCCCAGCTCCTTGACCTCTGGGCTACATCCTGGGCAGCCAACATAGCAGCATATGGAGATGATTCATCTCAGTCGGTCTTCACCTTCATCCCATCAGTTACACAGTAGATGGTTTCCTTGCCAGAAGGATCAGTGACATGGACAAAAGTGTCATTGAAGGATGCAAAGACGTGGCACATACCATATACATTTTCTCTTCAGCCACCTGAGGGCCAAACCTGAAGGAGAAAATGGCCTGTTCTTCCTTCTTTTCATTCCCCTTGTGAAGTATCATTTCTACACATCTTTTCCAGACTCTGCCACCAGAAAGCTGTAACCTATTCTTTAAACATTATCTTTCAAGCTTAGATGTCTTTTATTTTACTGTTTTGAAAATAAAAACAGGCAAAGATGTTCATCAAACTTTCACAAATGACTTTATTTCAATGCTTAAGTCCTGCCACAAATCATTATTTATAGATCATGCTATTGGTTTGAGGGCAACATATGATGCATGAAAAACACCATCATTCTCTTTTACAACTATCTGTTTCAGCACAAAATCACCAAAAGACAATAGCTTGGTTGTCAGTAACACTATGTATTGATTTTTTAGTTATTTAGCTCACATGGGGTACAGTTTTAGCAGGATAATACGCTCTCCAAGCCTCTTATTTCATTATATATTCAAGGGTTTGGATCCCCCATCTTGGACACTTCAAATTTCAACTCTGGAACCCCAAATCTAGGGCTTTCTGATTTACATCACACAGGTGTGGCAGCAGCCTTGGGGATCTTCAGAAACCTAAGTCTCTGCTACATTCTTTAAAAATTGCAAAATTTCTACATTCACTGTGTGTTCAGTTATAAAACACTCTACAGTGACTTATATAAAGGACATTCCTTAATAGCATTTGCTGTTGTCATCAAACAAATGCTCTGTTTGAGTCAGAGAGAGGTGGTCAGTTTAGGGAGGAAAGGACATTGGTATATAGAGGCGGCCATGCTTCTAGGCTGAAGCCTCCTAGTCTGAGAGCCTGTTTCAGCATCCAGGAGAAATGTCTGGCTTCTCCATCCCTCCAGAAAAAACTCAGTCAGTGAGAAACCAGTCTTCTATGAGATCATGGTGTGCTGCTCTCTGAGGGGCTCAGGTAGGGTGGCTAACCACCTGGGTTTGCCTGAACTGTCCCAGTTTTACCACTGAAGTTCCTATATCCTGGAAAACACCTTAGTCCCTGGAAAACTCATAGAATTGGTCACTTTAGCAGTGCTTACAGGCTCAATATGCCTATTACTTTGTCACTTTGTAGAAATGACAAAATGGTTATTAAAAATTGTGGTACATTTTAATATTTACTTATAACTTTTTTCAAAAGTTTTATTGGAGTATAGTTGATTTACAGTGTGGTATTAGGTTATGCAGAGAAGGTAATGGCACCCCACTCCAGTACTCTTGCCTGGAAAATCCCATGGACGGAGGAGCTTGGTAGGCTACAGTCCATGGGGTTGCGAAGAGTCGGACATGACTGAGTGACTTCACTTTCACTTTTCACTTTCATGCACTGGAGAAGGAAATGGCAGCCCACTCCAGTATTCTTGCCTGGAGAATCCCAGGGACGGGAGCCTGGTGGGCTGCCGTCTATGGGGTCACACAGAGTTGGACACGACTCACGTGACTTAGCAGCAGCAGCATTAGGTTATGCTTTGGGTAGTACGCCTATTTTAAATACCTCAAATGTACAATCCATTATGCCTGTGCTAATCACAAGAAAATTTCAGATTTTTAAACAAAATTAATGTACATGTAGCAGTCCAATAATGACACAAGTCAAAAATTGTAAGGTGAATATCTTCCTTCCTTCTTGCTGGTCTATCTCTGTGGCCACAAGTGTAGCCTCATATAGATGGCACATCTAAATGTAAAACTCTCTGTGAATATGAGGTCTGGGCCATGATAGGCTGGCTGATGGGTGAGGGTGGGAGTGAGTCAGTGGTTATCTCACCATTAAAGTCACAAAATGCAAGTAACTTGGGAGGGTGGATTACCAAGAGCAAAAGAAGCAGGCAACAGGGAAACACTGAAGAGAATTTTAAAATAATAAAACTGACTAAAAGCTGATCTGTTTTTTGTAATCACTACTTCTGACAATTCTAAAAAATGTCAATGATAAAATACTCTTCTCCAGGGGGAGAGAAGCCTTGATTATCAGATTCAAACTATTATATTAATATCTAGGATGGATAAACAACAAGTTCCTACAGTATAGCACAGGGAACTATATTTAGTATCCTGTGATAAACTAATGGAAAAGAATCTGAATTATATCTATATAGTGGTGGTGATGGTGGTTTATTCACCAAGTCATATCTGGCTTGCATCCCCATGGACTATAGTCCGTCAGGCTCCTCTGTCCATGGGATTTCCCAGTCAAGAATACTGGAGTGGGTTGCCATTTCTTCTCCAGGGATCTTGCTGACCCAAGAAGACTATATATATATATTCATATATTTATTTTTATTTATATATGTATAAATATATTTATATTTATTTATATTTATATATATGCTTCAGATATATATATATATATATGACTCAGATATTTATCTGAGTCACTTTACTGTATAGCAGAAATGAACACAACATTGTAAATCAACTATACTTCAATAAATTTTTTTTTAAAAATACTCTTCCCTCCCCCCCCAAAAAAATGTTATTGGTCTACATTCTAAACAATAGTAGTTATTGTTGAATTTTAAGAACATACATGTAAGCTCTGAATTAGCACATTTGTTTATCATATACTTTGGTAAGCATCATACTTTATGTGGAGACTAATTTGAAGAACTCTCATTTATATAGTTGACCCCAACACTCACCTATGCACTTTTGTTTTGAGGTTCAGTTCAAACCATTCATGATTCTTCAAGTTCTCTTTGATGTTGTATGTACCCACAGAGCTTGTGATGTGATTTTAGGTGCATTTAGATGCATTTAGATGGTAAATTTGACATAAGCAAAGATGACACAAGTTATAAAGATGAAGAAGCAGAGCCTGAGGTACTGCAGTTTCATCACTCTTCATGATCTCTGAGTTTTTTCCTTGTTATTCAGTGGCTCAGCCATATCTGAATCTTTGAGACACCATGGACTGCAGTATTCCAGGCTTCCCTGTCCCTCACTATCTCCTGGAGCTTGCTCAAACTCATGTCCATTGAGTCGGTGATGCCATCCAACCATCTCATCCTCTGTCATCCCCTTCTCCTCCTGCCCTCAATCTTACCCAGCATCAGGGTCTTTTCCTGAAAGAGTTGGCTCTTCTCATCAGGTGACTAAAGTATTGGAGATTCAGTTTCAGCATCAGTCCTTGAATGTTCAGGGTTGATTTCCTTTAGGATTGATTGGTTTGACTTGGAGTTTTTACTTGTGTTTAAAATTGAAAATTGAAATAGTGTGTCCATTGTGAAATATATTTTTTATTGATAAGTGCAAACTTTACCTCACGTGTGAAATTTCTTTAAGGTTTATATTGATTATTCTTTTTAAATAGTTGTTATAAAGCTAAAGAACAAATCAAGAAAATTATTATTACTGATTATTACAGAAAACAATCTTGTAAAGATTATTTAGAGGATATGGGATGTTAAATACATTAGTGTGTATCTGTTAATGTTAACTTTTTCTTCTACTTTGTTTATGCCTTTTATGGGTCAAGTGGCTTGCTCAAGATCACACAGTTAGAAACTAAATGAACAGAAATTTAAACTCTGTTCTTTTCACTCTGACGTCAGTACTTTCCACAACCTTGCAGACATCTCTCACCATCTGTTCTTGTTCATTTTTCAAGTGTAATTCAAGGTCTAAAAAATGTGGGTCTAGAAGTTCAGCAAAAGAATCTATTGTTTAAAAGGCAAAACATCATTTTGTGCAAAATTTTATTCTGCACACAAAAGTAGTCATGGTTCTCCCAAATGTTTTCTTTTCCTTTTTTTCTAAATATAAATGAATGTCTGTGAGACCTTCCAGACAGCGTCTCTGTAAACTGTGGGCCCCTCTGGAATGCTCTCAGTGAGTGCATAGAGAGTTTGCTGGGAGCTAGAGCAGAAGCAAGAATATTCAGGGGCTAGTGCCCCATCCCTGTCAGTTCATGGGCAAAGTGAGCCCCACAAAGGGTCCCAGGAGTTAATGGTTGCGGCTGGGGAGAGACCTGTAGCATACACTTGAAGATGCTGCGTTGTATCACTCGTCTGCTTGGCCAATTCCACCTTGGTCCAATATATAAACAGACCTGAGGCGCTGTCAGAGAGTATTCCATTATGCTGTTAATGACATCAGGTGGGGATGTTTTACATGTCCAATGAAGGCACAGGTTATTCCAAAGCTTTCCATTTTCTTCCCAGGCTACCCTTCAGTGATGAGTGATACAGATATCATTAACACTCTCTGCTTCTAAGGACAGACGTTTATGGGGTTTTTTTTACCCCCCGTGGGGAGAGAACGTAAAATACAATGTCAGTACAAACACTTTATATTTATTATGGAAGCATGGTAAACTAAAGTGCATCTTTAATTTATTTAGACATTCCGGTCTAGCTGGGTGTGTGCCCTCAATGAACATTTTCTGCTCTTACCTTTGAAAAGTTTGTATAACTTAGCTTGAACAACTTGACTTATTTGTTTACGAATGTGCAAAGGAATGCACTCAGAATGTCAGATGTGTGAAGAGTGAAATATTTTATTTATTTTTTTTTTAAGAGTGAAATATTTTAATACTGTATTAATAATTCAATGGATAACACAGCTCCACTATCTTCACTGGATGGTTTCTCTACTCAGCCCCTCTGCTCAATTCTGACACGCAGGAGTGGCTGTAGAAGGTGCATATAAACTTGGCATATGCTCTGTCTTTGGCATCATTTAGTATATCTAAACCCAGTGGTATATCTGAGGCAGACAGTGTTTTCACCATGGGCTTTTAAATATATTAAAGGACGTCTTCCAGCAGCATACCAGAATGCAGCCCTGCTGGGTTCTCCCTGGATCTCCCAGCGACTCTGGAATGTCTGGGCAGCCCGCTCTGCCCTGGCGCTGTCCCCAGGCAGCCAGCCCTCTTCTTCCCTCCTCCCATGACAAAATTCACCTTCTCTTTATTTCCTATGGTCCTTTAATTCAATAGACATGCTGGCTGTTATTTATTCTCACTGTGAATTGATTTTTTTTTTATTTTGAACTTCCCTTTAGGAGTATATTTTAAAGCCAGAATCAGTCAGGATCTCACCTTTAGAGATTTAAGAAACTGACTTTCCTAACTTTAGACTAGTGCATGCAAACAGAAATCAAAATGTGATTGCTACCAGTGAAAATTAAATGATATTAACTTACAAAATGTGAAACAGGCAAAATATTCACTAAGATACAGTGCCAATGAGTTGATTTCCTTATTTGTTAGTCAGTAATATAAGGGAGGAAAAAGCTAGTCCCCATTTCCACCTTAAAGAAACAATAAAATAGAGCAAAATATATTCAGACAAAAGCCATTTGGGTTTTGGCAAAATTGCTCTTTCTAGATCAATAATATAGAGGGAACATGGGGTCTTAATAACATTATAACTTCACTTAATAATAATTACATGAAAATAGGAATTATTCAATATAGTATTTAAGCCTCTGGTTTTTTATTTGAGGGGAAATAAGCTATTTTCATACCTATTTCATATCTTATGGCAAAAAATGTGTAGGTAGATCAAGGAGTTAAATATATAAGCATCAAGCCATAAGTAGAAAAAAGAGTTGCATATCTAAAGAGCAAAATTCAAAGGAAAGTAGCAACATATTTAACAACATTAAAATGTTTGAAATCTATATGAGACTATAAACAAAATTAAAAGACCAACTAGAAGCTAGAAAAAGATTGCAACAAATATGATGAATAACAAATGTCTTTACCAAATAAAGAAATCATGTAGAAATAAGAAAACCATCAAGGATCAAACAGATCAACAGGCAAAAAATAGAAATAGTTCCAAAAAAGGAAAAAATAGCTAATTAATAGGTAAAAATATATTTAGCCTCAACTGTATGCAAATTAATATAATAACAAATGCCATTTTGCTTAATTCAAATAGTGTACATATTAAAAATTAATTACAATAAGCAATTCTAGTCAAGGTGCAGTAAGATGAATTCTTGTTGACTATAGTGAATTAACATTTTTTTTAATTTTCTGAAACTAGTTCAAATGTGTATACCAATTATCTGAAAGGTAGCAATATTCTTTATCATAAAAGTAGCTTTAGGCCGATTATATCCTTGTGATGTTGTTTAAAGTGTTGTTGGATCCACTGGTTGATTAAATCCAGGTTCAAGATTGTTTCTTTTTTAGGCAAGAGCACTGCCTATGTGCATTCTGCATCTCTTCAAGAGACACAGTACAACTGGTTGTCCCATTCTTAATAATGCCAAGTAGCATGGCATAAACCACTCAGCCTTTATATGTGGGATGTAACTCTATTTCTTTTTGATACATGAAAAATAATCAAAATTATATAAAAAGTTATCTTAAAAAGGAATTAAAAATATAAGTTCTATTTGTAAAATATGGAGGGGAGTGTTTTTTCTAATGTGTACTGTAAAAAATTGTTTTTTAAAAATTTTATTGAAGTATAATTGATTTATAATGTGGTGTTAATTTCCACTGTACAGCAAAGTGATTCAGCTATACACATATATTCTTTTTCATTATAGTATAGTTCCCTGGGCTATACAGTAGGACCTCGTTATTTATCCACTCTATATGTGACAATTCACATCGCTAATCCCAAACCCCCAATCCTCCCCTCCCCCTCCCTCCTCCCCCTCTGGCAACCACAAGTCTGCTCTCTATGTCTGAGTCTGTTTCTGTTTCGTAGATAGACTCACTTGTGTTGTATTTTAGATTTCACATATAAGTGATATCATAAGGTATTTGCCTTTCTCTTTGTGACTTTGCTCAGTATGATAGTCTCTACGTGCATCCATGTTGCTGCAAATACATTGTTTTATTCAGAAAAAATAAATCTTGATGTTAAGCATGCAGTTGGTCATATGTACCTTTTAAACAATTCAACTTATGAAGTGGTTAATTCAAATTTGGTACAATTAAAATGCCATCCAGAGAAGTCTTCTTTCAATGTTCTAGAACACATGGAAGAATCATCACCAGGATGGGTGAAGCCAGGACGCTTCTAAAAACAGAACTATTATGCATTGGCTTCTGATTTGATTATCAGTCTAGGAATTTTCCAACACCAAATTCTACCACTCAGACTAAGGAAGGACTCTGTGCATTTATTCCATTTATCCTCATTTACTCTCTATATCGGGAGTTCCAGCTCCTAGGTAACCCTCTCCAATCTTTTTACTACATGAAATAAGCTGTTTGCCTCTGCTGAGAAGAGGGAACTGGTAGGGTTTTAATAGATTTCTCTTTTGGGAAAGGCACACTATCCTACATCACATTATAAGCTCCATGGTCCTAGGCATAATTTTAGAAGTGTTCTTAAGGACGCACATTCACCATCAAAGAGACTACAATTATGA
This sequence comes from Cervus elaphus, assembly GCF_910594005.1. Classification (NCBI taxonomy): domain Eukaryota; kingdom Metazoa; phylum Chordata; class Mammalia; order Artiodactyla; family Cervidae; genus Cervus; species Cervus elaphus. Next base: position 84,374,033 of record NC_057826.1, read on the forward strand.
GACAATACCTTAAGGGCTACCAGGCTACAAAAATTCCACATACGATATTGAATTATAGCATTTGTGAGGGTCAACAAAACTCACCCTGTGGACATACAATGGATGGAATTTAGGGAGAATCAAATCATTTTATGGCACAAGATGGCTAAAATCTAGTTAGTAATGTTAGGTTGTCTAATACAAACCTATTTTGAAAATTTGAGGTTGCAATTTCAGTCTTTAGTTTCCTCCCCAACACCCTCCATGCCCCTATCCTCCCCCTTCCAACATCATATGTTGAAGGGGCAGAAAGTCTCATGAGCATCGTCACTGACAATCTATGGGGAGAGTCTTAACCTTTTGTAAGGGTATAATGAAAACATCCTGAGAATATCCTTTCAGTTGATATTTTTCTTTTTCATTATGCTTTATTACCTACAGTTAAATTTAAACAAAGTATTTTTGACCTGAATAAAATTAACCTGAGTATAGGACTATTTATTTGAAAATAAAAGAACTTCTCTATTTGGAGTCATTAGGGTCTCATGGCTTTTTAAATAGACTTCAGTTCAGTTCACTCGCTCAGTCGTGTCCGACTCTTTGCGACCCCATGAACTGCAGCAGGCCAGGCCTCCCTGTCCATCACCAACTCCCAGTGTTTACTCAAACTCATGTCCATCGAGTCGGTGATGCCATCCAGCCATCTCATCCTCTGTCGTCCCCTTCTCCTCCTGCCCCCAATCCCTCAGCATCAGGGTCTTTTCCAATGAGTCAACTCTTTGCATGAGGGGGCCAAAGCATTGGAGCTTCAGCTTCAGCATCAGTCCTTCTAATGAACACCCAGGACTGATCTCCTTTAGGATGGACTGGTTGGATCTCCTTGCAGTCCAAGGGACTCTCAAGAGTTTTCTCCAACACCACAGTTCAAAAGCATCAATTCTTCGGCGCTCAGCTTTCTTCACAGTCCAACTCTCACATCCATACATGACCACTGGAAAAACCATAGTCTTGACTAGAAAAATCTTTGTTGGCAAAGTAATGTTTCTTCCCTGATAGCTCAGTTGGTAAATAGACTTAGCTTGTTTTAATAAACTACAATTTTTTTCTGAAGCTTGAATTGTCACATGTTAGAAATGGTGATTCAATGTGAGATCAAAAACCTTATTTGAATTACTTTATGAAACTTGATAAGCTCACTCAAAAACTCACCTGGAAAATCAAATGTACAAGAGTGTTCAGGAAATTTTTTTAAGAGCAATGAGGAAAAATTTGACTTTCAAGAGAGCAGAAGATACTATAAAGAGATCAAAACTGAAATCTCTGGGGTACCTTATTTTGTTTGTTTCTTTGTTTGTTTTGCTGTGTAGGGTCTTAGTTGTGGCACTCAGAATCTTTGTTGCATCATGCAGGATCTTTTGTTGTGGGGCAAAAACTCAAGTTTTGGTGAGTGGGCTCAGGAGTTACGGCATGCAGGCTTAGTTGCTCTGTGGCATGTGGGATCTTAGTTTCCCAAGCAGGGATTGAACCCATGTTCCCTGCATTGCAAGACAGATTCTTAACCACTAGACCACCAGGGAAGTCCCCTTGGGTACACTGGAGCAAATTCATAGAGACAGTAAGTAGAATGGTGGTTGCCAGGGGCTAGAGGAATAGACAATGGAAGTGATTATTTAAGGATACAGAGTTTTAGTTGTGCAAAATGAAAAAAAAGTTTTGGGGCTGGATGGCTGCATAATGAGATGAATGTAAATAATAGCACTAAACTGTATACTTAAAACGGTTAACATGGTAAATTTCATGTTATCTATATTTAACACATTTAAAATTTTTCTTAAAATATTAAGAATAACAACAAAAAACCTGTGGTAACAGCACAGAAAAGTTACAGTTACAGAAATATTAGGCTGTGTAAACAGTAGCCTTCACACTGCTTGTCCTAGGCACTTCATAGCCCAGTTTTCCACAGACACTTACAGCATCGTCGAATATACTGGGCCAGAAAGGCTAGGTGGCAGATTACATTCCTTGCAGCCTGGTTAGCTTGAGAAGTGTTCCATCTCCCCAGGCCTCTCTCAAAGTTGGCAAGGTTTTGCTTATCCAAAAACGTCCTATAAAGTATAGTATCTCAGTGTGTACATGCCCATCCTAAACTCCCTAAGTATTCCTCATTGCTATTTTTAAAATGGATAACCAACAAGGTCAGACTTGTATAGCACTTGGAGCTCTGTTCAATGTTATGTGGCAGCCTGGATGAGAAGGGACTTTGGGGGAGAAAGGATACATGCATATGTATGGCTGAGTCCCTTCGCTGTTCACCTAAAATTATCACAACATTGTTTAATTAGCTATGTATGAGTGTTCCGTTGCTCATTCATGGGAATGAGTCATGTCCCATTCTTTGCGACACCCTGGACTGTAGCCTGTGAGGCTTCTCTGTTCGTGGAATTTTCCAGGCAAGAATACTGGAGTGGGTTTCCATTTCTTCCTCCAGAGAATCTTCACAACCCGGGGGTCGAACCCATGTCGCCTGCATCTCCTGCATTGCAGGTGGATTCTTTACCAATGAGCCACGTGGGAAGCCCCCATTGGCTATACCACAATACAAAGTAAAGTGTGTTTTTGTTTGTTTGTTTGTTTTTAGAAGTATGGTGTCTCTGTCAAGATTGTAGAAGGGTACAAGATGAAGAGACTAATCCTTCATTCTGGAGCAAGTATCCATCATGACTCAGACTACTGGACTCCCTGAAACTTTACTGACATGGTAGTTTCCTGATTTTTCTTGGTATTTATCTGCCACATTTGGTATGCCTGCATCTTCCAAAGCGACCAGCAGACCTATTCCTTCCCACTCACCAGGCCCTCTTAGCATGATGACATCTATGTAGAGGACCAGGACTGTATCCTGTGGATTGGTGAAATGATCAAAGTTTCTAAATACAACTCTTTGCAACCCCATGGATTATACAGTCCACGGAATTCTCCAGGCCAGAATACTGGAGTGGGTGGCCTTTCCCTTCTCCAGGGGATCTTCCCAATCCAGGGATCAAACCCAGGTCTCCCGCATTGCAGGCAGATTCTTTACCAGCTGAGCCACAAGGGAAGCCCTCTAAATACAAAACTGAATCACAAAACCATGGAGCTGATACAAGTCTAAGGCAAGATGTTGAAAATATTCTGCAGTCCCTGCCATGTAAAAGCAAGCTGCTTCTGGTATCACTGTTTCTTGAGATGGAGAAAGAAGTACTTGCCAAATTGATAATACATATCAGGGGCCATGAAAGAGACAGCAGCTATAAAAGCAGATGCAATTGAAGTCACTGTCATTACATTCTCCAAATTCTTCTAAACTGTCAGGTAAATTGCAAGCTGGGATAGAAATCATCACTTCTGCGTCTTTCAAGTTTTAGACAGTGGTACTAATTGCTACAGTTTTCCCAGGGATACCATATTACTCTTTAACTTGTTTAAAAAAAGGGGCAGCCTGGGTTTTCCAACTGTAATAGTTCTAACTCCATGCTTCAGGGATCCAGTGTGAAGATTCTGCTAATTTCTAAGTATATCAATTTCAACTATACACTCAGGAATTTAGGAAATAATTACCAAATAGGTTCAAAACATCTTACCTCAGAGGTTGTTTAATCCCAAGGTATAAGTAAAATAGATGTTTACCAGCTTCTTTCAGGTTCTTCTATGCATCAGTGAAGGTAATTCTAAGGGATAATTCCTAAAAGTGAGGATACTGGGTCAAAGGGAAACTATCAATTTCCATTCCATAAACAAAGTATTGAATTAACAATCAGCTTGGGGATCTTGTTTTAATCTTCATTTCCTTAATTTTTAGTGAGGCAAAGAGCTCCATCTAGCTCTCCCTTCCCCAACCCAAACACTTTTGAATATCTTTAAAGTCCATGTCCCAGTCAGCCTACTGTGAGATGGGATCAAATCAAAGCATCATTTATTCCCTTGCCCACTAGGAGTCCCCACCCTCACTGGTGGACAACGATGGCAGATAAGCTCTTGGTATTTCCCTTTCCTCAGTCCTCTGTTACTTAGCCAATGGCCACTAGTTTCTTTGGGGATGGCTTGAAGTAAGATTCTCAGTTCACTCTCTTAGCGCCATCACTGGGATCTTATTCAGGGGTCCCCAGCTTCCCCTCCTTCTTGGATCTGTGAATTGATTCAGATCTTGGGATCAACAATGGGTCCATGACTCTCTAGAATGGTGGCTTAAGACAAGGCTCCATTTACTAAATCCAGACTAGGATTAGTTGTTGTTGTATACATCAAGGAGAGCCTGAATGGGTTGCCCGTTTTATGGTTGATCAGATGGAAATACTTAAGTAACTAAGTCAGATGCGCCATACCACGGTGTGCCAGTTTTAAAAAACAAGGTATATATAAATGGAACAACACATAGAGTTCCCTAAATATACTGGAATAAAAAAACAGTTGATGAAAATGTTCAGAATATTACCATTTCTATAAAACACAGAGACAAAAAACTATATATATTTTTATATACACATAATTGTATGTAAATGCATAGATAAAGTTCTGGGAGGATCCATACCAAACTCAATGGTAGTTATATCTGCAGAGAGATGTGGGCTTGGAGGGAGTTGGAAATGATAAAGGGAGGTTCTGATTTTTTTTTTTTTGTACTTTTTATGCTTGAATTTTTTGCCAAAAACATTTTCAGATATAATTCATAAACATTAAGAAATAATGATACATTTTAACCCAAAACCTGAGAAGAGGTAATGGTAACAATGTACCTCTCATCTTGCCCTTTGCCTTCAGCAAGCTGTTTCCACTATGCTGCAAATATTTGGGGCAATGGCTCTATCTCATTCCTGGATCCTGCTGACAATATAATTGTCACTGTAATTACACACTGTAATTTAACATCATACCTTTTTTCTCCTTGTGATGTGTTTTGGCTCCTTTCATGGTAGAAGGTCCTCCTACTTCTATATCCCACACAGTATCTATACAATGTTCAGTATGAGCGCAGCAAACACTTTTCAAGTAAAAAAGGCCTCGTGCAGTTCTTAAAGCAGAAGCTCCTTCCCCTCTCCACTACTCCTATGCCAAATCTATCAAAATCCAATTAATTCTTCAAAATCTGTTCAAATGTCATGTCTTCTGGGAATCATCCTCACTCACATTTTTTCAATTACAATTTATTGTGCTTTTCTTTTTGTATAACACATGTAAACACATATTCTCATACCTAGGATTTCCCTGGTGGCTCAGACGGTAAAGCGTCTGCCTACGGTGTGGGAGACCCAGGTTCGATCCCTGGGTTGGGAAGATCCTCTGGAGACGGAAAGGGCAACCCACTCCAGGACTCTTGCCTGGAAAATCCCATGGACGGAGGAGCCTGGTAGGCTACAGTCCATGGGGTCGCAAAGATCCGGACACAACTGAGCAACTAAACTTTCCCTTTTCACTTTCTCATATCTGTAATATACCAAGTGTTCTGGGCTCAGTCGTGTCCAACTCTTTGTGATCCTTTGGACTGTAGTCCACCAGGCTCCTGTGTCCAAGGGACTTTTCAGGTAAGAATACTGGAGCAGGTTGCCATTTCCTCCTCTAGAGGATCTTCCCGATCCAGGGATCAAACCTGTGTCTCCTGTATCACAGGCAGATTCTTAATTGCTGAGCCACTGGGGAAGCCCTGATTATTGTACTGTAATCACTGTATTTAGATTTCTCACATGTCAGCCGTCCTTTCTAGACCATGTTCCTGGAGCACAGGAAGCCAGGTGTTACCCTTCTCATAAAATACAGTTCTTTATCCCTGCCAAAGCCTTGTATCAGCAGGCACTCAATAAGTGCATTGAATTGAACTGAAACTAAAAGGATAAGAGAGATTGTTATATAGAAATGTTTCTGCACATGAATCTGCTTTTACATAATCCCACATGGAGCAATCAATGGTAATTCAGCCACTGAGACAACCTCCCACACAATACTTTTCCTCTCTCAAAAAGAAACCTCTCTCCTAGACTGGGCTACCATCCTATTATTTAAGCCCAGCCACGCTCTCTTTCTCTGCTAGACTCTTCACAGAGCAATGCCCATAATCCCGTAGGCTAATTTTCTAACAGCGAGTTTGCTGTGTCAGAGAGATTTTCCATTCTCACCAGCACTGTGCATTTATCTGCCTTTGCCAATCGGTTTCACGAAATATGGCATCTTTATATTTTAGGTTGCATTTCTTTATTTTCAGTGCTCTGTCTTCCTCATCCACATACTTGTAGCTGTCCCTAGAGACAATACTTTCCTACATTATTGCTTTCTTACGTTAACTCAATGAAATAAATATATAATTGTCTTCAATTATCCAGGAACATGATTGTCCACTTAGGGAGAGATCAGAGTCAGATCAGGAAAAGCCTGCCTCCTCCCACTTCATGGGCCATTTGCCCAAAAGGGCAAGGACACCTGAGGCAATTACCTAAGTAGTTCAGTACATCACCCTTACCTAGTTAATTCCAACTCAATTTTCAGAACTCACTTCAAAAGTCAATTCTTTAGGTAAACCTTTGCTAACCCCTAGATGAGTTCAGGCTGCCCAATTGGAAACTTATTTTATTGAAATCTGTAATCTACGTGAGGACAGGGGACTGGTCTTTTTTGGCTCATCATCTCTTATCAGAGTGCTTAGCACCTGGTGAGAGCTCAATAACAATATTTTGTGAAATAAATGAAAGAAAACTACCCATCAGTAATTAAAAATGAAATCCTCACACAGTGGTTCTCAACCCTGGCTGCACATTAGAATTATCTGTGAAGTTGTTTTTTTAAACAAGACTAATGTCCCTCCCTACCAAATTGTTCTTTAGCCACTAAGTCGTGTCTGACCCTTTTGTGATCCTATGGACTGTAGCCTATCAGGCTCCTCTGTCCATGGGATTCTCCAGGTGAGTATACTGGAATGGGTTGCCATTTCCCTCTCCAGGGGATCTTCTCAACCCAGGGATTGAACCCACATCTCCTGCACTGTAGGCAGATTCTTTACCACTGAGCCATTTGGGAATGACCCCCATAAACTTAAAAAAAATGACCGTAGACTTAAAAAAAAAACCTCTGTTTTTTTCAGAACAGTTTTAGGTTTTCAGGAAAATTAAGAGGAAGGTACAGAGATTTTCCATAAACCATTTCACTTATATATAAGCATTCAGTTTAGTTCAGTTTGGTCGCTCAGTCGTGTCCAACTCTGCGACCCCAGGAACCACAGCACACCAAGCCTCCCGATCCATCACCAACGCCCGGAGTTTACCCAAACTCATGTCCATCGAGTCGGTGATACCATCTAGCCATCTCATCCTCTGTCGTCCCCTTCTCCTCCTGCCCTCAATCTTTCCCAGCATCAGGGTCTTTTCCGATGAGTCAGATCTTTGCTTTAGGTGGCCAAAGTATTGGAGTTTCAGCTTCAACATCAGTCCTTCCAATGAACACCCAGGACTGATCTTTAGGATGGACTAGTTGGATCTCCTTGAAGTCCAAGAGACTCTCAAGAGTCTTTTCCAACAGCACAGTTCAAAAGCATCAATTCTTCGACGCTCAGCTTTCTTTATAGTCCAACTCTCACATGCATACTGACCACTGGAAAAACCATAGCCTTGACTAGATGGACCTTTGTTGGCAAAGTAATGTCTCTGCTTTTTAATATGCTGTCTAGGTTGGTCATAACTTTTCTTCCAAGGAGTAAGCATCTTTTAATTTCACGGCTGCAATCACCATCTGCAGTGATTTTAGAGCCCAAAAAAATAAAGTCAGCCTCTGTTTGCCCATCTATTTGCCATGAAGTGATGGGACCAGATGCCATGATCTTGGTTTTCTGAATGTTGAGCTTTAAGCCAACTTTTTCACTCTCCTCTTTCACTTTCATCAAGAGGCTCTTTAGTTCTTCTTTGCTTTCTGCCATAAGGGTGGTGTCATCTGCATATCTGAGGTTATTGATATTTCTCCCGGCAATCTTGATTCCAGCTTGAGCTTCCTCCAGCCCAGCATTTCTCATGATGTACTCTGCATATTAGTTAAATATATAAGCATACATAAATGTAAATATATATATAATCATAATTGAATATATTTTGCCATTATTATTCTGAACAAACTATTAAACAATTAAGAATAAGAAAATTATAATAATATTATTTAATGATAAGTAATAAATTTTTAAAAATAAGAAAAATGATAGTTTTTGTTTTACCATTATTGAATCCTTCTTTGATGTTCTTCCTTTCTTAATGTTGATCATGTTTCTGTCCTATATTATTTTCACTCTCTCTAAAGAACTTTTTAAACATTTTTTGAAGGAAAATCTACTGGCAGCAAATTCCCTCAGTTGTGTTGGCCCAAGAAAGCCTTTATCTACCCTTCACTTTTGAAGAATAATTTCACACAGTACAGAATTCTAGGGTGGTGGGAGTTTTCACTCAACGCTGTAAACGTTTCCCTCCATTCTCGTCTTGCTTTCCTGGGTTCTGAAGAGATATTAGGTGTAATTCTTACCTTTCATCCTCTATAGATAAGATCACTCCCCCAGTTCCTTTCGGGATTTTTTCTTTATCTTTGATTTTTGTAATGAGAAAATCATGTGCCCAGGTGTAGGGTGTTTTGTTTAATATTTACTTATTTATATATTTATTTTGCTGCATCGACTCAGTTGCAGCACTCAAGATCTTGCGTTGTGGTGCGCTGGCTTCTCTCTAGATGTGGTGGGTGGGCTTAGCTGCCCTGCGGCACGTGGGATCTCAGCTCCCTGCGGCATGTGGGATCCTCAGCTCTTCCAGGGACGAAACCTGCAATCCTTCACTGGAAGGTGGCTTCTTAACCACTGGACCACCAGGGAAGGCCCTGTAGGCTGGTTTGGTTTTTTTTTTTTGGCATTTATCCTCTGTGGTTTGATGTCTGACATTAATTGGGGGAAATTCCCTGTCACGGTTTCAAGAATTTCTTCTGTTCTTCTCTCCCTTTCCTCTCCTTCTGGTGTTTCCATTAGGTGTATTACACCTTTCAGAGTTGCCCCCACAGCCTTTGAATATTCTGTTCTGTTTCCTAGTCTCTGTTCTCTTTGCTTTTCATCTCAGAGGATTCTATTGAGAGATCCTCAAACTCAGAGATCCTCTCCTCAGCTGTGTCCAGTTTACTAATGAGCCCATCAGAGACATTCTTCATCCCCATAAAAGTGTTTTCTATCTCTAGTGTTTCTTTCTGGTTCTTTCTTAGGATTCCCATCTCTCTGCTTACGTTGCCCATCTGTTTTTGCATGCTGATTACTTTATCCATTAGAGCCCCTAACATATTAATTATAGTTATTTTAAATTCCTGAACTGATAATGCCAACATTCCTGCCATGTCTGGCTCTGATGCTTGCTCAGTCTCTTCAAATTTTTGCCTTTTGGGGTGGTTTGTAAGCTTTTTCTTGATAGCTGGAGATGATGTACCAGGTAGAAGGAACTGCAGGGCCTTTAGTGATATGAGGGGAAGTTGTGGGCATATTAGAAGATTTCTATAGTCCTGTGATTATGTCTCGGTCTCTTGTGAGCCTCTGCTTCTGGACTGTGAATTTCACAAGTGTTTCTCATTCCTGCTCCCCACCCTCTTAGGTGGAACAGGCTGCCTAGACTGGACTGGAGTTGGGTTCTCCCATAACTGAGCAGGCTCAGCTATGCCCTGCTTAAGTAGTTTCTCCTGAGGACAGGTGTTAAGAAGCACAGAGTGCTCTGGTATATTTCAGAACGGTCCCTTTTCCTGTCCCCCTCCAGGAAGCCTGAGGGGATTTTTCTGTGCTGTTTACTGTGGGAACCTGATCCAGCTCCTGGAAGCACATCTCAAAATATTGTGGCAGTCGCCCTATGACTGGGTCATCCGTTCATCAGTCACAGTTCAGGTTTTCCTGGGCAGCACTGGTTCCTGTAGCTATTTTGGCTGGTGAATCTCTGCTCCGTTAAGCTATTATTCTCTGTATTTGCCTGTTGGTCTCTGTAATCTTGGGAGCAGTGGTTTACTGTGTCCTACCTCTCTTAGGGATCCTAAAAGAATTGTTGGTTGTTCAATCTGTTCAGCTTTTTACATGTTGTCAGGACAGAGTAATGCTTATATGCAGAACTAGCAACTGGAAGTCCTGTGAGAATCTCGGGCGATCCTTAACAGGTAGCCAGGGCTAGGAAAACTGATGACCTCGCCAACAGGGAAGATCATTGGCCACCAGGTGGCGCCCAAACAACACCAATGGCTCCAAGAACACCGGGCTAGATTCTCCCATATTAACAAATTCATCTCTTTGGTGCAAAGTTTAGACATACACATCAGTGCTTTAAATGCAGATCCATCAAAAAGCATGATGGCTATATGAATAGTGATTCAAATATAAAAAAGAATAAAGAATAGCTCTCACTCTGAGTTTGCCTCAGTCCAGGCAAACTAGAGTTTTTCTGTTGGCCATTTTCTGATAAAGTTTACCAAGCTAGGCTGAGGATGGGTCTTAGGCTTGAAACTGCTTTGTTATGTGGAAAAACTGGAAGGGAGGCTTGGAGGCAGGGTGTTCCCTTGTGGCTACTGCCTTGCCTGGATGAGGCAACATGAGGTTTTTTTATTCTTCTCCAACAGACAACAGAATGAGCTCTGTGGACTGCATTGTTTTGTCTTAACACAGTGGATGGTGGGAAATTCTTGGTTAGAAGTGGGTGGGATGGATAGGCCTGGGAAGCAATAGCCATCTTCCCTTTTGCCTACCACAAAATCAAGTCCATCCTTCAGTCTTAACTGCTTGCTCTCAAAGTTTAAGGCAAGTACTACTCCGCTTGTCACCTTCAAGACATAGCTATATGCCCAAAGGTTTATGTCCCCAATACCAGCCATCATTTTGCTGGCAAAAGTATTGTGCCAGAATACCCAACTTTGTGCCTTATTATTTTATTATCATATCTTCAGTGCCTTCCATGGGCCAGGCCTATGTGAAAGATCTGAGTATGCCCACACATTAACTCCCTAGATTGTGAATACCAACCTGCAAAATAACTATCACTAGCCCATTTTACAGATGAGGAAGCTTAAGCTCAGAGATGCCTAGTAATTTGACTGCAGGCACATGCATCTTCTGATTCTGAGGCCATGGATATAACCAAGTCAGAGAGACCTGGGATCAAATCCCAGCCATGCCACTGACAGGCTGTATAAACTTGGCACACCTGTCATCTTCCTGAGGTTTCATTTCTTCATCTGTAGGATGGATTGTTATAGAAATCAAACAACGCACAGGAAAGTAGCTAAACATGGTACCCAAACATGGTAGGCACTTCATAAATTATCTGTTCATTTTCCCTTCCTCCCTTACTCTTTCCAGCTGGAATAAGGTGGGCAATCAGATGTGAGCTCAAAAAGGGACTGAGGTCCACCATTCCAGCACCTTGGGAGTACTCTGAGCACTCACTGCTACATGGTGACACTCCTTTCCTGATTGGACAATAAAGCCCTTCCTCACTTGTGCCTTCTATTAGATAAAAGGGGAAGTATCGGAATTTCCACATGGTAATTGTGCTGAGCTACTGAAACACTTTTACCAAGGGAGGAAACTTCTTCCCAGGAAATCCATGGTTTTTCAAATGTCCGGCACGATTTGAATGCCCAGAGGCAGGAGATGGACTAGGCCAACATGAGGTCAGGGTCTTCCACTGTGCTCTGCTTGCAAACCCCTAAAAGAACTGTGCACTTTTAAAAAATTGATCTCAAAAACTTTTGTTATCTCTTGCATATCACAGAAATTGACATTTCAACAAAAAACTTTCACATTCTTTTAAATACACACAATGGAAAATAAATACTATGCAATTTGATTCCCATTGTTGTCCATTTAAACCATGAATGAACTCATCTTTAACAGTCAAAAATTCCACATAATTTTTTTTCTTGAACTCAGAATTTTGCATAAAAATAGCTTTATATCTCAAAGTTTTAAAAACTGATTACCTTATCACCCTTATCTGCAACTAAGACATGGGAAAATTGATTTAAATTTTTTAGTTTCAAATGACCATGGAGCTCTAAATGTTAAAAAAGCAATCTAGATTGAGTTATCATTGCCATTAATATTAGTATGTGCTGTGCTATGCTTAGTTGCTCAGTCATGTCTGACTCTTTGCAACCCCATGGACTGTAGCCCGCCAGGCTCCTGTGTCCATGGGGATTCTCTAGGCAAGAATACTGGGGTGGGTTTCCTAAGCCCTCCTCCAGGGGATCTTCCCAACCCAGGGATCCAACCCAGGATTCTCGCATTGCAGGCAGATTCTTTACCATCTGAGCCAGCAGGGAAGCCCAAGAGTACTGGGGTGGGTAGCCTATCCCTTCTCCAGGGGGAATTCCCAAGCCAGGAATCAAACTGGGGTCTCTCACATTGCAGGCAGATTCTTTACCAGCTGAGCTACCTGGGAAGCCCCTAATATTAGTAAGAGCCTGGCAGGCTACAGTCCATGGGGTTGCAAAGAGTCAGACATGACTGAGCAACTAAGCATAGCACAGCACATGCTAATATTAATGGCAATGATAACTCAATCTAGAACTCAAACTGTGGACAAGAATCCCTTAGAAGAAATGCAGCAGCCCTCATAGTCAACAAAAGAGTCCAAAATGCAGTACGTGGGTGCAATCTCAAAAATGACAGAATGATCTCTGTTTGTTTTCCAAGACAAACCATTCAATATCACAGTAATCCAAGTCTATGCCCCAAATGGTTGGGGTATGTGCCAACCAGTAATGCTGAAGAAGCTGAAGTTGAATAACTCTATGAAGATCTACAAGACCTTCTAGAACTAACACCCAAAAAAGATGTCCTTTTCATCATAGGGGACTGGAATGCAAAAGTAGGAAGTCAAGAGATACCTGGAGTAACAGGCAAATTTGGCCTCAGAGTACAGAATGAAGCAGGACAAAGGCTAACAGAGTTTTGCCAAGAGAATGCACTGGTCATAGCAAACACCCTCTTCCAGCAACACAGGAGAAGACTCTACACATGGACATCACCAGATGGTCAATACTGAAATCAGACTGACTATATCTTTGCAGCCAAAGATGGAGAAGCTCTATACAGTCAGCAAAAACAAGACCGGGAGCAGACTGTGGCTCAGATCATGAACTCCTTATTGACATATTCAGACTTAAATTGAGAAAAGTAGGGTAAACCACTAGGCATTTCAGGTATGCTCTAAATCAAGTCCCTTATAATTATACAGTGGAAATGACAAATAGATTCAAGGGATTAGATCTGATAGAGTGCCTGAAGAACTGTGGATGGAGGTTCATGACACTGTTCAGGAGGCAGTGATCAAGACCATCACCAAGAAAAAGAAATGCAAAAAAGCAAGTGGTTGTCTGAGGAGGCATTACAAATAGCTGAGAAAAGAAGAGAAGTGAAAGGCAAAGGAGAAAAGGAAAGATATTCCCATTTGAATGCAGAGTTCCAAAGAATAGCAAGGAGAGATAAGAAAGCCTTCCTCAGTGATCAATGCAAAGAAATAGAGGAAAACAATAGAATGGGAAAGACTAGAGGTCTCTTTAAGAAAATTAGAGATACCAAGGGAACATTTTATGCAAAGATGGGCACAATAAAGGACAGAAATGGTATGGACTTAACAGAAGCAGAAGATATTAAGCAGTGGCAAGAATACACAGAAGAGCTATACAAAAAAAGATCTTCATGACCCAGATAACCACAATGGTGTGATCACTAACTTAGAGCCAGACATCCTGGAATGTGAAGTCAAGTGGGCCTTAGTATTCATCACTATGAACAACGCTAGTGGAGGTGATGGAATTGCAGTTAAGCTATTTCAAATTCTAAAAGATGATGCTGTGAAAGTGCTGCACTCAATATGCCAGCAAATTTGGAAAACTCAGCAGTGGCCACAGGATTGGAAAAGGTCAGTTTTCATTCCAATCCCAAAGTAGGTCAATGCCAAAGAATGTTCATACTAGCACACAATTGCACTCATCTCACACACTAGCAAAGTAATGCTCAAAATTCTCCAAGCCAGGCTTCAACAGTACATGAACTGTGAACTTTCAGATGTTCAAGCTGGATTTAGAAAAGGCAATGGAACCAGAGATCAAATTGCCAACATCTGCTGGATCACAGAAAAAGCAAGAGAATTCCAGAAAAACATCTACTTCTGCTTTATTGACTATGCCAAAACTTTTGACTGTGTAGATCACAACAAACTGTGGAAAATTCTTCAAGAGATGGGAATACCAGACCACCTGACCTGCCTCCTGCAAAACCTGCATGCAGGTCAAGAAGCAACAGTTAGAACTGGACATGGAACAACAGACTGGTTCCAAATAGGGAAAGGATTACATCAAGGCTGTATATTGTCACCCCGCTTATTTAACTTAGATGCAGAGTACATCACGCGAAATGCCAGGCTGGATGAACCACAAGCTGGAATCAAGATTGCAGGGAGAAATATCAATAACCTCATATATGCAGATGACACCACCCTTATGGCAGAAAGTGAAGAAGAACTAAAGAGCCACTTGATGAAAGCGAAAGAGGAGAGTGAAAAGTTGGCTTAAAACTCAACATTCAGAAAACAAAGATCATAGCATCCAGCCCATCACTTCATGGCAAATAGATGGGGAAACAGTGGAAACAGTGACAGACTTTCTTTTCTTGGGCTCCAAAATCACTGCAGATGGTGACTGCAGCCATGAAACTAAAAGACATTTGCTCCTTGGAAGAAAAGTTATGACCAACCTAGACAGCATATTAAAAAGCAGAGACATTACTTTGCCGACAAAGGTTCATCTGGTCAAAGCTATGATTTTTCCAGTAGTCGTGTATGGATATGAGAGTTAGACTATATGAAAGCTGAGCACCAAAGAATTGATGCTTTTGAACTGTGGTGTTGGAGAAGACTCTTGAGAGTCCCTAGGACTGCAAGGAGATCCAACCAGTCCATCCTAAAGGAAATCAGTCCTGAATATTCATTGGAAGGACTGATGCTGAAGCTGAAACTCCAATCCTTTGGCCACCTGATGCGAAGAACAGACTCATTAGAAAAGACCCTGATGCTTGGAAAGATTGAAGGCAGGAGGAGAAGGGGACGACAGAGGATGAGATGGTTGGATGTCATCACTGACTCGATGGGCATGAATTTGAGCAAGCTCTGGGAGTTCATGATGGACAGGGAAGCCTGGCATGCTGCAGTCCATGAGGTTGCAAAGAGTTAGACATAACTGACAGACTGAATTGAACTGATTAGACTGAGACAAGGATCAACACAACTTCTGTTCCTCTTTCCATCACTATATATGTAAATCATTAGAAAATATGTTTATATATATATCAGTGGGTGGAAATGGGAGAAATTTTACTACATAATGTCATGGAGCTTTTTAAACAGTCTTAACTTATATATCAAAATCCCATCATAATCTAATGCCATGCTGTGTCCCTAACACATATATGTCTAACTAATGAAAAACACAAAGCCTTGACTTCAATTTATGGGTTCTTGATTAATATTAATAACTAATATTTCAGAGTACCCTTTGGTGCTCTGGAGGCAAAGAACCATAGTAAGAAGGGAAAAGGGTGTATCAAGTCCCTTTCTTCTGTAAAGTGAGTGAGGCAGGATTATAAAGGAAGATGAAAGGAAAAGATTCATGATGCGGGGGTTGTGGCCACACTACAAGGCAGATATAGGGGCTCTGATTTCCTGTTGACAATGAACCGGACTAAGGACATGGGCTTGTACTATGGAAAGTGAAATAGACCGAAACAGTCTTATGTAAAGCAAATGTGGACAGAACTACAATGATAAATAGACAAATCTTTTACTTCAATTGAATATTTTAGTATATTCATCTCAGTAATTAATAGGACAAGCAGACAAAAAAATCAACAAGGGATACAGATTTGAATAGCTCATGTAACACACTTGACATAATGCACATGTGTAGACCCACAACAACCATCTGCAAAATATACATCCTTCACATCACACCTGGAATATTTAGAAAAATTGCCTATACAGTAAGGCCATAAGTCAATTTCAAAAGGATTAGCTATAATGCCATTAAGATAGGAATCAGTAATAAAAACATAATGGAAAATCCATCCTCCCCTGTGACACATTGAAAGAAGAAGCACAGCTGGTGACCTCAGAGATGTCAAAGCTGTAACTTCTTCCCAAGGGAACATATTAGAATGCGTCTGAGTATTTGTCCACTCAGAGTCCCAGAATTCTTAAGTAAGCCTCAATCCAAATCAATAAGAAAACAAAAACCCAGTAGGGAAATGGGCAAAGCCTTGAGGAAGGAGTTCTCAAAAGAAGAAATCCAAAAGTCCAGTACACATAGGTTCAATGTGAGGAAAATGCAAAGTAACATCACAATTAGATATCACAGAACACTGGTCAGATTGGCAAAAATTCTAATGACTATCAGGCAAACCTACGCCAGAATTCTCGCCTGGAAAATCCCATGGACAGAGGAGTCTGGCGGGCTATAGTCCATGGGGTTGCAAGAGTTGGACACGACTTAGCAACTAAACCACCACCACGATTGAGCCCATGAGAGTAATCTCATACAGTTCTGGTGGGGAGGAGGACTGGAGCTTAGTTCAAACACCAGTTTAGCATGATCTGGTAAACCTGAAGATGCCCACAGACAATGATTCAGATGTTCCACTCCCTGAGCAACTTGTGCTCATGCGTCCTAGGAGACACGCACAGGCATTGTTCATGAACGCCCCATACCAGAAACAACCCAAATGTCCATCGCCAGGAGAAGAGGCAAATAAATTGTATTGGAACATCTGATAAAATGTAATGCTACACTGAAATCTATGAATGCATATTACAAAGTTCAAATGAATCCAGTTTACTTTTCAGTAACCTCTACTGAACCTAACATACATACAGAAAGGTACACACGTTATCATTGTACAGCTCAATGGATTTTCACAAAGTGAACATAGTCGTGTAACCAACACCCCAAAAGCTATATATTACCCCATTAGATGATGAGTTTCTTTAGAGCAGAGATAATAATCCCTTGTATTTTCATTACCTTTTGACTTTACTAATACCTTTTGTACACTCTATCTCATTTAACCCTCATAATAATCCTAAATGTAGACCAAGCAGGTATTATCAATACATATCCCTCTGTTGTGGAAATTGAAAAAAGCTGAACATCTTGGCCCGTCAGGTGGATACCAGACAGGCCAAGATGAGGATGCCCAGATCTCCTTGGCCTTAATAAATCATTCTTTCTCCTACATGATATTTATATGGTCAACTGGACTCCTTAGCCTCCCATAGACTTCAAAAAGGAGTTAAATGTGACCTATCTGGGACCAGAGGGAGGCAATTCGATACAGTTTCCCTGCCGGCTCAGCAGTCAAGAATTCACCTTTCAATGCAGGAGATGCACATTTGATCCCTGGGTCGGGAAGATCCTCTGGAGAAGAAAATGGCAACTCACTCCAGTATTCTTGCCTAGGGAAATTCTATGGACAGAGAAACCTGGCTGGCTGCAATCCATGGGGTCGCAGAGAGTTGAACAAAAGAAAGCTGAGTACTCAAGAATTGATGCTTCTGAACTGAGGTGTTGGAGAAGACTCTTGAGAGTCCCTTGGACTGCAAGGAGATCCAACCAGTCCATCCTAAAGGAAATCAATCCTGATTATTCATCGGAAGGATTAATGCTGAAGCTGAAGCTCCAATACGTTGGCCACCTAATGCAAAGAGCTGACTCATTGGAAAAGACTCTGACGCTGGGAAAGGCTGAAGGCAGGAGGAGAAGGGGGCAACAGAGGACGAGACGGTTGGATGGCATCACTGACTTGATGGACATGAGTTTGAGTAAGCTCCAGCAGTTTGTGATGGACAGGGAAGCCTGGTGTGCTGCAGTCCAAGGGGTCATAAAGAATCAAACATGACTGAGTGACTGAACTGAACTAGTGACTAAACAACAACAACAAAGTGTACCAAGCAGTCCTTGATTAGACAAATGTGCTCATGGGCTTGGGAAAAGCTCCTAGAATCCTCCATTTTAGTGTCAATGTGCTGTATTTTTTTCCCTTTTTAAAACTGAAATATAGCTGATGTACAATATTATGTTAGTTTTAGGTATATTACACAGTGATCTGACATTTGCAAGTATTTACCACAACAAGTCTTGTAACCGTCTATCCCCATACAATGTTATTACAACATTATTGACCATATTGCTTATGCTGTATATTACATATTCATGACATTTATTTTATTACCAGAGATTTACGCCTCTTAATCCTCCTGACCTGTTTTGCTCCCCCCACTTCCTCTCTTCTGGCAATCACCCATTTGTCCTCTGTTTTCATTTTGTTTCATTGGTTGGCTTGTTTTGTTTTTTAGTTTCCACATATAAGGGAGATCATATGGTATTTATCTTTATCTGACTTGTTTCACTTAGCATAATGCCCTCTAGGTTCATCCATGTTGTCACAAATGGCAAGATTTCATTCTTTTTTATGGCTGAGTAGTATTCCAGTGCTTTTGAACTGTGGTGTTGGAAAAGACTCCTGAGAGTCCTTTGGACTGCAAGGAGATCCAACCAGTCCATCCTAAAGGAGATCAGTCCTGGGTGTCCATTGGAAGGACTGAAACTCCAATACTCTGGCCACTTGATGTGAAGAGCTGACTCATTGGAAAAGATCCTAATGATGGGAAGGATTGAGGGCAGGAAGAAAAGGGGACGACAGAGGATGAGATGGTTGGATGGTTTCACCAACTCGATGGACATGGGTTTGGGTGGACTCCGGGAGTTGGTGATGGACAGGGAGGCCTGGCGTGCTGTGGTTCATGGGGTCGCAAAGAGTTGGACACGACTGAGCGACTGAACTGAACTGAACTGAGTATTCCAGTGTGTGTGTGTGTGTGTGTACATACACATACCATATCTTTTTTATCTATTCATATATTGATGGATACATAGGTTATTTCTGTATCTTGACTGTTGCGGATAATGCTGCAGTGAACATAAGGGAACACATGTCTTTTCAAATTAGTGTTTTGGCGGGGGGGGGGAGGTGGGGGGGTGAAAAATACCCAGAAGTGGAATTGCTGGACTATATGGTAGTTCTACCTCTAATTTTTTGAGATATCTCCATACTGTTTTCCATAGTGGCTGCACCAATTTACATTCCCAACAGTACATGAAGGTTCTCTCTTCTCCATATCCTTTCCAACATTTGTCATTTGCTGTCTTTCTGATTATAGCCTTTCTGAAAGTTGTGGAATGATATCTCACTGTGGTGAACAAAATTTTTTTACATGTTATGTTTTGAGTAAAAATTTGAATAATATATAATTTATTGTATGTAAATTATACCTCAATTAAGATGATTTTCTAAAAAAATGATTCAAACCACTGGTAGTCCCTTGGGTGGTTAATGCAGTCTGGACCCTTCTCACTGGTTCAGCAGTGGCCACACGATGGTAGACTTGAAGTCCAGGGTAAGATCTATGACATGAGAACTTTAACTGTGAGGCTCAAGAAAATACTTGAATAAATGTATGTTTACCACATGCATGAGAAGAATCAATCAGTATGTCAAAGATGTCAATATTCTTTGAGATAACATGGGTTTTTCATCTTTTATGTGTATATGAACAGGCTGGTTCTAGTTTTTTTTTATTTTTTTGGCTGCACTAGTCTTCATTGCTGCTCATGGGCTTTCTTTAGCTGCAGCAAGCAGGGGCTACTCTCTCGTTGCAGTGTGCGGTCCTCTCATTGCAGTGGCTTCTCTTGCTGCGGAGTATGGGCTCTGGGGTGTGCAGTCCTCAGTAGCTGTGGCTCAGGGACCCAGAGCATCGGGTTCAGTAGCTGTGGCGCATAGGTTTCTAACCCAGCAGCATGTCGGGTCTTCACTGACCAGGGATCGAACCTGTGGCCCCTGCATTGCAAGGTGGATCACCAGGGAAGCCCTTAGTTCTTATTTTTAACAATAAGGCAATAAATAAGCAATAATATTCCGAAGAATTCTGATAAAAATAATGAGGGACCAACATTCCTTTCACTTATTTTAATATACTCATTTAAAAGGTGGTACTGAAATCAACGGAAAACAATAGAATATTCAGGAGATCTAAATAAAAATTAAAAATGTGGTAATAATTATAGTTTATAAATTTAAATATAAATAATTATAGATTATAGTTCTAATCAGTGGGAAAAAGATGAATTATTTAATAAATGGTATTGCAACATCTGGGTAACCATGCAGCTTACATAAGGACAAATGACAAATGGATCAAAATGTATGTATATAAATGGAAGAAACAATCAAAGTACTAGAATAAAGATGAAAAAATTTCAGTATAAGAGTGAGGAATCCTTTTCTAAAACACAAATCCAGAAGCCATGCAAAAAGTAGGAGGAGATATATATACATGTGCATACATATATGCATATATGATAAATTTGACTACACACACACTCAAAATACCATGAGAAAAATAAACAAGCAAGTGCCAGAAATACTCAAAGTACAACCCAAAGGAACACATAAAGCACTGGCAGACAAATAACTCAGTAGAAAAACGGATGAAAGATCTGAACAGAGAGTTCACAGATAAATAAAAATGCATTCATCTTAGACATAGGAATCTATGCTTAACTTCACTCTTATTAAGGAAAAACAAATTAAAATTCCACCAAGACATCATTTTTAATCTAGTAGGCTGGCAAAAATAAAAAAGATTGATAATACACTGGGATGGTAAAGATTTTTAAAAAAAAACCCAGTTCTTTCACACAGTCTTTGAGGGACTGAAAACTGGTATGTCATTTATGGTGGATAATTTGGCAGTATCTATAAAAATCATGAATATTCATACCTTTTGACTTAGGATTTTTCTCTTCTCAGAATTAATCCTTGTAAATATTTTCACACATGGGAATTACACTGTACCACATCATTCTATACAACACAGTAATACCAAAAGATCAGAAACCATCTAAATATCCATCAATAGGTGACTGGTTAAATAAAATATGATACATACATACAGAGGGAAATCATGTAATTGTCAAAAATAATAGCAAAGCTTTTAATGTACTAATATGAAAACAAACCTCTCCAAGATAAATTAAGTGAAAAAAGTGTAAGACGATGTACACAGTATTCTACCACCAGTCTGCCAGGGACATAAAATAGATACTTGTTGAGATACACATACATGTATGCATATAAAATCTCAGATAGTCACAAGGATCTGACAATAACAGTTGCCTCTGGAGAGAAGGATGGACTGGGGGATGGAAGGGAAGAGTTTTCACTGTATATAACCATTTATTGCTGTTTAATTCTGGACTACGTCATTGTATCACTTACTCATAAACATTTGTTGCCATCATTGTTTAGTCGCTAAGTCATGTTCCACTCTTTCGCAACCCTATGGACTGTAGCCCCTCCAGGGTCCTCTGTCCATGGAATTTCTCCAGGCAAGAATACTGGAGTGGTTGCCATTTCCGACTCCAGGGGATCTTCCCCACCCAGGGACTGAATCCACATCTCCTGCATTGGCCGGAAGATACTTTACCATTGAGCCACCTGGGAAGCCCTTATAAACATTTAAATATATGAAAATAAACATAAACCAAAGAGAACACAGGAGGTCAGTGAACAGAACAGAACCTACGAAATTCAACCAGTAGCCCCTACCTAAGGCTGAGACTGAGTCGGGGGTGAAGATAATGAGGTCTGGTTGCATGTCAGAGAGGGTCCCCTGCCAGTCTCAAGTTGGAGGGGGCTCTCCTAGAGAGTGACTGAATGTTCCTGATCTGCCACCAGACCCCTGGGCTGGAGAAGCCACCACTCACTGTCTGTGCCCCGTCGAGCAGGACCCTGTGGGCCTGGTCATCCCTCCTCCACAGCACGGGCCAGGTGCAGGGGTGACAGGCTCTCGGGCAGGGGTCCTGACACCTGAAGTGGGCACTCCCCCTCCGGCGGCTCTGGGCCTCTGTAGTATAACCCCCCCTCCCCGAAGAGGACTGTGCAGCCAAGGCCTGCACTCCTGGACCTCACCAGCCTCTGACTGGTGCCACTTGATTCCTCCTTCTCGGCAAAGGTCACCCCACGAGAAGACCCGCTTCTTTGGTGTGGTGAGAGCATTTATTATCTAGCCGTTTTTATTTTTTAACTTTTATTGGAATAGAGCTTCTTTATAATGTTGTGCTCGTTTCTGCCATACAGCAAAGTGAACCAGCTACGCGCGTGCGCGTGCTAAGTCACTTCAGTCGTGTCTGACTCTGTGCGACCCCATGGACTGCAGCCCACCAGGCTCCTCTGTCCATGGGATTCTCCAGGAAGGAACACTGGAGTGGGTTGCCATGCCCTCCTCCAGGGGATTTTCCCAACCCAGGGATCAAATCCGCATCTCTTACGTCTCCTGCATTGGCAGGCGGGTTCTTTACCACTAGCGCCACCGCTTCTTTTTAACTTTCCTTCCCATTTAGGTCACCATAGGGCACTGAGTGGAGCTCTCTGGCTATACAGTAGGTTCTCATTAGTAACCTTTCTTACACACAGGATCAAGAGTGTATATATGTCAATCCCAATCTCCCAATTCATCCCACCCCACCTACCCCCTTGGTAAGATCTAGTCTTTGAGCCTCCTTCCAACTGCACCCCTGCAGTGGTCTCCAAGGGGCTGACACTTGCGGGGTGGGGTGCGGGGTGGGTCTGGCTCACCGAATCACGCAGCAGACTCCCCATCATCCAGCCTCAAAGGCTTGCTCTTTCAGGATAGATGCAAAGCGGCCTTCGTTTTACCCCATACAAGGTACACAGAGAAATCTGACTGCCTCCTGGAATAGCGCTGGCCTAAACCACCCACCACGGGAGCTGCTGCAGAGGGGTTGCCCAGCATCACAAGCTCTGTCACCTCTGCTAGAAGCAGGGGAGTCCATCTGTAGACACTGCTGATGGACCCCAGTCCTCAGACTTCACCTACCTCACTGGGCCCTAAACCTTTTACTGTCAAATTTCAGAGACACAGAATTAGATTAGTGATAATATTCAGCTCATATCACACCGATACCATGACATCCACGTGCTCTCCAGGGGAATCCCAGGAGGTGAGGGATGAGAGGTGTCCCCATGACCTGGAGCAGCTGACAACTGTGCCCTTGATGGTTTCCTTGCTTCCAGCTCACGGCAGTGCACTGAAGTTTACAGACACTGGGCTACATGGATTTACAGACTATATTATCTCATTTTGGCTTAAGTAACCTGCCCAAAATGTGGAAAAATTGGGCCTACAAAAGGACCTTGGATCAAAGATAACACTAACAAAGCAAGCACAACTGAACAACAACAAAAAAAGGGGCAAACCTGACTCATCTCCTGTGAATTTACAAGGTTTGAATCAGCAACCATCCAATAATCAGGTCTGACAGTCAGCCAAAAAGGCTTGAATTCATCAAATTTATCTAATTTATACTATTAGAGGTATATTAATTTACACACATTATTGTTAACTATCAACATCATCTCAAGTACACAAATTTAAAGCAAGACATTTCAATAGCTGTGTGCATATTGGTTTAGGGGAAAAAAGGCATCAGAAAATTTCCTTTTTTAAAAAAATCTCAAAATAATCTTTCATGTTAATAGCAAAATATAAATTATTCAATCTTGATTACATTTGACTTAAGAGTATATGATATATTCTATATAGATTGTTGCTCCAAGTTGCTAAACATTTCCTGATTTTATTTCCAAAAAGACTTCCTAGTTAAAAAAGAAAAACTTTAGAAATAGTAAATGAGAATTAATGCCAGGGTGTTCTGAGTATCTTGCATATGATTCATGAAACAAAAGAAAGGCTGTGTTCAACTCTCAAAATTTGGTGCCAATATTGCATATTCAACAATCTATTTAGAACATCCATTTAGCACATAATCTATAATTAAGTGTATAGTTTTTTAATCATTGTTCAATGCCAGGCCATGAGCAGAAAATTAAAATAGTGAGAATTATATTGTTGTTTTGAGGAGAAGAAATTATCTTAATTATTTTTAAATTACCCCTTCACAAAGTAGAAACAGAAATTCATTCTGTTGTATTTTTTAGGATCCAAACCCAGAAAAAAAAATGTATATGATAGGTGAATTATGTACTTAGAAACAGCTTAAATCTCAGAATCATTAAATTTAAATCATTCAATCTCATAAATCATATAAACACCTTTAATATCTGGCTTCAGAAAAGTATTTTGCTGTTCATTGAGCTGATCAGTCCACAGTTTAATATGACCAGATATCACCTCCTCGTCCTAGTCAGCCTGCCAGGGTAGGAATGATGACTCTCTTCTTGCATGCTCATGACATTTCATACATAAATATAATATGGCACTGCCCACAAAGAGCCATCATCATGGCTCATTTTGCTTTGCAACTGACTAGATGAAATTCTTCTAAGGCTGAATCCACTTTTCATTTTTTCCCTATGTCTCCCAGAGTGACTGATGTACAGTAGACATCAGCGAGTGTATGTAAAATTAATGTATCTTACTGAGCTATCTGTACCATTTCTGAGGGTGTATATTCTGTACTTGGGTATGATGGTCCAACCTATCTACCAAGTGATCTGCAAGACTTAGTCTTCAAGTGGGGCTTGGAGTAAGAGCAGATTTTTTAGTGGGTACAGGCTGTCACTCAGGCTTATGACCCAACAGATTCAACGGTACTCAAAGCTTTTTTATTTATTTTTTTTTTATTTTATTTTTTTTTTTAAATATTTATTTGATTGTGTCAAGTCTTGGTTGCTGCATGTGGGATCTAGTTCCCTGACCAGGGCTCGAACTCAGGGCCTCTGCATTGGGAGTGCGGAGTCCTAGCCACTGGACCACCACGGACGTCCCAAAGCTTTTTTAAAATTAATTAGTTTATTTATTTTTGGCTGTGCTGGGTCTTCACTGCTGCATGCAGGCTTTCTCAGTTGCGGTGAGCAGAGGCTACTCTCTAGTTGCGGGGCTCAGGCTGATTGTGGTGGCTTATCTTGTTGCGGAGCACAGACGCAGTAGTTGTGGTGCATGGGCTTCGTTGCCCCACAGAGTGTAGGATTTTCCCGGACCAGGGATTGAACCCATGTCCCCTGCATTGGCAGGTGGCTACTTAACCACTGGGCCACCAGAGAAGTCCTCAAAGTTGTGTGGAATAGGAAATTCCAGCAAGAGAATCACAGCACAGTCCCACAGAGTTTTGAAGCAAAGCTGTGCCTTTCTGAGCTGATAACTGTTCTTCCCCGGAGAAGACCCTGACATGCCTCAAGGACATCACAGAGTTTAAACACTCGACTGTGCTTTTGGTTCCCCACAGAGTCAACTCTGAGATGCAGACTGCACCCAGGAGGCATACTGGGGACCGCACTTGGGCACAACTGTAAGAGACCGAAAGAGTCAGGACTGGGCAAGAGGAGAAGTTGAGTGGTGATGTGGTTGCAACAGAAGCCTCAGCTGGTCACGCAGGGAGGTCTGGGTGTGAGCTGTCTCTGTCGAGTTGTCTTGCCTTGAAGAGAAAAGGGAGCCAGATATTGCTACAACAACCAGGTACTGCGTGTGGGCTTCCCCCAGAGAGGGGGGCAGAACTTTGAGCGAGTCTGCTTCCATAGGCTCTGGGAAATTTCCACAGGGGGATCAACTAGGATCATGTTCTTGCAGAAAGTGTTATTTCAGGAAGACAAGGACTGTCTCAGTCCTGGATCGGGGCAGGGTGTGACAGCATCTACTGTACCATGGACTCTGAGTGGCTTGGGCTTCCTACCATGAATTGAGTGCTCTCAACCCCACTGAGCCATAACGGTTGGTGTGAGCAGAAACAATTCTTTTCATTGGAAGTGCTGTCTGTGAGATGAGGTCCAAGTACATCTGGAAGAAACAAGCAAGTTACATCTATCACCATTTACTATGGTGCTGATCCTTCTTCAATTCACACTGCCGTATGAGGACTGCCCAGCTGATAGAGAAAGTCGGACAAGACTTGGTGACTAAACAACATCAACAACAGCTCGGAGTTAGCACCTACAAGGTTGAAGTGCTGCCTGAAGGCTCTGAGAACTAAGGTGTAAAGCTGGGAGGGGCCACTTTCACTGTTACACCCGATAAATCACTGGGCAAGCTCTTGTTTCCCATCCCCAAACCTTGGGTGCTACTACTTTTGTGAACTAGGTCCTCAGGAAAGGTGTTATTTCTTCAGGAGATAAAATAATGGTCCCATTAAACTTGAAGTGGAGTAGGGGCTACTGACCATCCAGGATTCCTCAGGTCAAACTGAGAAAGCAGGTCAGGGGTTATTGGTATTAATTATCATGGGAAAATTAAGTTGCCGCTACGCATCTGGCGCAGGAATGACCATATTTGGGACTTAGGATAGTCATTAGGGGGCCATTTAGAATCTGGAAATAGCTAAAGAACAGTAATTGCATGTCCAATATTAAAGTTTGATTAAAGAGGAAAGTAACCCAATAAAACCATAGAAAAATAAAGATTCAGACCATTTAGGTATGAAGATATTTTTCATCAAGTAAATAATCCCAAATAACCAATGGACTGACTAACAGCCAAGGCTACATGGAACGGGTGATGGAATCTCAATGAAAAAATTATATTTTATCAGTGAGAAAATATCAGTGATGATCTTTGTGCCCAGTTAGAGAAATAAGAACTGAAGGGTCTGTACATATTTTTATGAACCTATTATCTATTGATCATTTTTTTCTGCTTTTCCTCTCACCCTCATATTTTATGTGAAGAATGCTGTTGATGCTAATTTCACAGTGAATTCACTAGGCCACGAGAAGCCACATCCAAAGTAGATGGGGAGTGCTGAAATTTACCTGGAGATCTTGGATCCAAGATTAGTAAGACGACTGATGGAATTTGCAGCTCCTCTTGTCAGAGGGAAGATGGAGAAGGCTTTTGTAGAAGAGAGGTGTTTCACAACTGACATTAAATATAGGTGGGAGCATAAGAATGAATGCCGGGTATTAAAAGGGGTGGACTATGCTGGTCCTGAGTCTGTTACCATCAGATCCACTCCATCCACATTCTCTTCCTCTGCTCTGCTCTGTATCTCAAGGCTGATCCCTGAAGACTCCATTTCTGGGTGCCTTGATGGGTCTGCAATGGGAGGTTCTGGAGGGAGAGAATCCAGCCCTCTTCATGTCAGGTGGCATCTCCAGAAGTAGGTGAATTTCCTCCCTGGTTTGAGCTCCCATAGGAAAGGTCTGCCATGATTGTAGCTTCTACCAGTGACCCTGGCCCTGGGCTCTGGTTACTGCCCTTCCCTCTCTTCCACCTAACAGAAGTAGCACCTTCTTGCTACTGGTAATCTTTGGGGTTTCTAATTTCCCCTATTTTATTTCTCAGCTTTCTTATAACCTTTGTAACCAATTCTCTGTGTTACATTTCTTCTGTTCTAAGTTCTCCTGTGGTTTCCATTGCTTTCCTTTTTTAAATTGAACTCTATTGATTGTCTATTTCTTAATTAGACCCTGACAGGTTAACTGCCCATGAAGAAGAAACTGATTAAAGAATGATAATGATAATCAAATAGTTTATATTCATTAAGAACTTACTGGGACGACTCTGGGGTCCAGTGGCTAAGACTCCATGCTTCCAATGGCCCGGGTTTGGTCCCTGACAAGGGGACTAGATCCCACACGCTACAGTTAAAGATCCTGCATGCTGCAACTAAGAACCTGTACAGTCAAATTATGAATTAATTTTTTAAAAAACAATTTACCAAGATCTAGGTCTTGTGCTAGTGATTTTATATGCATTAACTAATTTAATCTTCCCAATAACTCCCAATAACTCCCATTTTGTTTCAAGAGGTGACACAACTTGCCAAAGTCACACAGTCAGTGACCCAAGTGAGTCTTGACACACGAGTCAGTGTGAATCAAACTCATACTCATCACAGTCATTCATCACCATAAGGCATATTATACAAACATCAAACAATATTTTGATAAACAGTATTTTCAAAATACCAAATTTTCCAAACAGCATTTTCAAAAAATACATATATACAAAAATGTCGATGAAATAATATCAAGTTTTTAAAAGTAAAATAGAAAACTCCATGTATAGGAGTGTAAGAGTTTTTTTTTCAATTTAATATGTATGTATTTATCTCATAAATGGTACTGGATTTCTACATGGTAGAATTACAGGCCATTTTTATTTTCCTTCATATGCACCAATATTCTTTCCTGAATTTTCCCCTTTAAAAAAATGGATGTGTATGACCTTGTGTTAGTGAAGACTAGGTGTGATACCTCCACGACTTCATCAGCTTCAGACTAATGCCCTCCTGGGGCTCCATCCACCTCAGCGTGCCATCCCAGAGGCTTCCCATTCCCACACCAGGAGCAGGAAAGAGGAAGGAAGCACCTAGCCCTTTAAAGAAGTTTTCCTGGAAATATCATACCCTTTTTGTTCCCATAGCATTGACCAGGGTCACCCCAGCTACAAGGTAGGCAATAAATATAGCCATTCATCTGAGTGCCGACATGGGTTCAGCTAGTTAAGAATGGATGTGCAGCCAATTGATATTCTCTTGCACAGACCATTATAATCAGCATAAACTAAAAAATAAATTATGTTGCTTTAATTGTTCAAATCTACTACATATTTTCTAACTAGGTTCCATTTATATCCAAACAGAGATGTTTAACCTTTCAGTCTATTACAGAGGGTGTAGTACATGGGGAGTGATTTTTTGAAATAAACTTTTAATTTTGGAAAATTTTAGACTTACAGAAAATTGCAAATGTAGTACAGAGAGCTCCTCATTTACCCGGTTTTGGTTTCTCCAAATACTGTCATCTTAAATTACCACGGTGCATTTGTCAGAACTAAAAAAGCAACATTGGTACATGGTATATTACCATTAACTAAACTCCAGATTTTATCAGATTTCACCAGTTTGTCCTTTTCCTGTCCCAGGATCCAAATCAAGATCCCACATTACATTTGCTTATCATTTTTTCCTAGTTTTCTCTGGTCTGGGACAGTTTCTCAAGTCTTTCCTTTTAAAAGTTGTGTTTCTAATGACCTCGACAGTTTTGAGGAGTACAGACCAGGTATTTGTAGAATGCCCCCTGGTCTGGGTTTGTCAGATGTTTTCTCAAGGTTAGACTAAGGTTACAGGTTTGGGGGAAGTGTAGTGCAGAGGTGAAGTGCCTTTCTCATTGCATCCCATCATTAGAAGTAGGAGGGACCTTTGTATCCTTTAACTTTCTCCTTTATCCCCCTTTTCATTCTTCATGCTCTCTGATAAGACTTGACCCCTCTTGGGCCCCCCTGAGACTCTGCCCATCCCAGGGGAAATTTCCAAATCTATCTCTTAAACTCCTTCCTCTTCCCAGGACCCATGTCATAATTTCCAAATGTCTATTGGACATTCCCACCTCAAATTCAGCAAACCTGAATAGCAGCAAACCCTGCTATCTATAAGACATCTTAAGGTACCCACTGACTATGTTAACCTTTGTCACTTGATAAAGGTGGTATTGGCAAGATATCTATACTTTAAATTTATTATTTTTTCCTTTCCTATATGCTACTCTTTGGAAGTGAGTAACAGTCTAGGCCATACATGGAGTAGGAGGTGAAGGTGTCTACAAAGATTATTTGGGATTCCTCTGTAAAGAAATGTTGCCTCTTCTCAGTGAGGGCATAAAATGGACTGCTTTTGCTTCAAGACAATTAACAAGATATGAGAACATCTTTACAGGCATTGTGGTCAGCTCTGGGATACCCTGATGTATCCCTAGCTTCAAGGAATATGTGATCTTGTCAAGGACAAAATAATATAAGCAAAGAGTCATGGTCCAAAGTGAGAGGTGCTCTAAAAGGTATTTGTGCCATGGAGCCTGGATTGCCCAAGTGAGGGAAAG
Organism: Cervus elaphus; assembly: GCF_910594005.1. NCBI lineage: Eukaryota > Metazoa > Chordata > Mammalia > Artiodactyla > Cervidae > Cervus > Cervus elaphus. Next base: position 84,403,980 of record NC_057826.1, read on the forward strand.
TTTATTCTCTGGGAGAGAGATGGTCAGGAAAAGCCTCTAGGAAGAAATGAAATACAAGATTATGTACATTTATCTGGTTAAGTAAACTGGAGGTCCCATTAACCATTACCCCAAAAAAGGACAAAAGCTGGCCTGCTGGCTGTGAAACTGGCAGTGTTTGGTTTGCTGAATTTGAGGTGGGAATGTCCAATAGACATTTGGAAATTATGACATGGGTCCTGGGAAGAGGAAGGAGTTTAAGAGATAGATTTGGAAATTTCCCCTGGGATGGGCAGAGTCTCAGGGGGGCCCAAGAGGGGTCAAGTCTTATCAGAGAGCATGAAGAATGAAAAGGGGGATAAAGGAGAAAGTTAAAGGATACAAAGGTCCCTCCTACTTCTAAGGTTTCTCAAGGTACCCACTCTCCTAGAGAGACTCAGGCAAAGGCTTGCACCTCCATTATGATGTGAAGCAAGACCACATTTACTGCAAGAATGAAGTGGGTATGGATGGAAATCAGTTAGCACCCAATCTCAAAGCAAATACACCACACAGGGATTTTTCAATGACTTAATGATTGTGTGATGGATGAGAGATGCTGAGCATGACTTCTATCTCCCTGACCCTTGCGATAAGATCTCCAGCAAGATTAAAACCAAGGAAAGATGTCTTTTTCTTGACTTTAAAATGTTCAGGTATGTATTTCTGCTGATTATGTTATATCTGTTCAACAAAGACAATAAATAAAATTAAGAAACAAGTAGTAAAAGTTACTCATGATTGTATTTCACAAAATAACTAACTAGAAGTTTTATGTATGAACACACACACATATACATACAACAAATAGATATCATAATATATTTACACTGTGGACAATTTTTAAATGATAGATAGTTATATGTAAAAATTAATGTTTATAATCTTCTGGAAATTTTTTAATACCTATCTTTGCATACCTTATTTTTTTAACCAAAATAAATGGAATCATACTGTGCACATTGCTCTATACCTCTCTTTTAAAAATATTATTATTAAATTATCATTATTACTATCAGGAACATTACTAGTTATTGAAACATGTACTTTTAGGGAAGCATCACTATTCTCATTTTACAGATAAAGAAACTGAGGATGACAGACATTAAGTAAGTTATGACCCAGAGTCATTTTAACCCAGTCTTACAAGAGTCCAAATCCATGGACTTTATATCAATAAATACTCATTTAGAATATTGGTTTAAAATTAATTGCCCAATATAGTAAAACTGCAAATACACTGTATAGCACAGGGAATTTTATTCAACACTCTGTAATGACTTATATGGGAATAGAATCTTTAAAAAGAGAGGATACATGTATAACTGATTCACTTTGCTATACAGCAAAAACTAAAACAACATTGTAAATCAACTATACTCCAATAAAAATTAATTTTAAAAATAAATAAAATAAAATTACAAATACAATATTCAACTTATAATATTAGTCACTATCTTATTTTCCTTGTAAATGTAGAAAATTTTAATAGTCTTTAATAAGGAGTTAGTATTAATTCTGGTCCTATTTACAAATTTAATTAAATGCTTTAATCATTTCAAATTGAATTTTGAATCAAATATAGTCTATTACCTTTTTATGTATTTCAATATCTGATTTATAGGGAGACCTCTCTCAAGTATTTAAGAATATCTGTATATTCAATAAGTTAAATATACATAAGAATCTAAAATGCCTTTCATTCTTCCCATATGTTTATAAAATAAGTGAGATTTAAACATTAAACCACAGACTTAAACAAATTATTTAATTACACATTATAAGTGAGGACTGCAAACCTAGCATGTCAAATTCTTTTAAATATCACAAACACCCAAAATACCAAACAGAAACTAACCCATTAAAATATAAATATTATTGCTGTTTGTTTCATTTACTTCTTCATCTTTATAGTGAATTCTAAATAACCTTGAATCAAAACACACCTATCCAGTTCTACTGACTGGAGGAGTAGCCTGTATTAGACGAACTCTCTTGTCAATAACAATTATAAATCTTCCATAAGATATAAAAAACAACTGTATGAAGACACTAGAGACCAACACAAAGTAGGGAGAAATGGAAAGGATATTATCCTTGCAGAAGAGAAGCTTTCTGGGTGAAAATGAAAGTCACTCAGTCGTGTCTGACTCTTTGGGGCCCCATGGACTGTAGCTTGCCAGGCTCCTCTGCCCTTGGAATTCTTCAGGCAAGAGCACTGGAGTGGCTAGCCATTCCCTTCTCCAGAGGATCTTCCCGACCCAGGGATTGAACCCTGATCTTCTGCAATGCAGGTGATTCTTTGCCATCTAAGCCACCATGAGTCCCACATTTAATAAGCTTTCCCCTGGGAACATTTCATAGTTTATTGCAGTGTGTAGGCAAGTTGAGCTCAAGCAGAGAGTAGCACCACCTTACCTGCCTCCTGAGAAATCTGTATGCAGGTCAAGAAGCAACAGTTAAAACCGGACATGGAACAATGGACTGGTTCCAAATAGGGAAAGGAGTATATCAATGTTGTATATTATCACCCTGCTTATTTAACTTACATGCAGAGTACATCATGTGAAATGCCAGGAGGGATGAACCACAAGCTGGAATCAAGATTGCAGGGAGAAATATCAATAACCTCATATATGCAGATAACACCACCCTTATGGCAGAAAGTGAAGAAAAACTAAAGAGCCTCTTGATGAAAGTGAAAGAGGAGAGTGAAAAGTTGGCTTAAAATTCAACATTCAAAAAATGAAGATCATGGCATCTGGTCCCATCACTTCATGGCAAATAGATGGGGAAACAATGGAAATAGTGACAGACTTTCTTTTCTTGGGCTCCAAAATCACTGCAGATGGTGACTGCAGCCATGAAATTAAAAGACATTTGCTCCTTGGAAGAAAAGTTATAACCAACCTAGACAGCATATTAAAAGACAGAGACATTACTTTGCCAACAAAAGTCCATCTAGTCAAAGCTATGGTTCTTCCAGGGGTCATGTATGCATGTGAGAGTTGGATCATAAAGAAAACTGAGCACCAAAGAATTGATGCTTTTGAACTGTGGTGTTGGAGAAGACTCTTGAGAGTCGCTTGGACTGCAAGGAGATCAAACCAGTCAAACATAAAGGAAATCAGCCTTGAATATTCATTGGAAGGACTGATGCTGAAGCTGAAGCTCCAATACTTTGGCCACCTGATGCAAAGAAATGACTCATTAGAAAAGACCCTGATGCTGGGAAAGATTGAAGGCAGGAGGAGAAGAGGATGACAGAGGATGAGATGGTTGGATGGCATCACCGACTCAATGGACATGAATGTGAGCAAGCTCTGGGAGTTGGTGATGGACAGGGAAGCCTGGCGTGCTGTGCTTCATGGGGTCACAAAGAGTCAGACACGACTGAGCGACTGAACTGACTGACTGAGAGAGCAGCAGTTTTACTAGAATGCGGAGACAGAAGTTGGAGTTTTAGAAATGATCCAGAAGCACTGGAAATCAGGGAGCAAGAAGTCAGGGCGGGGAACTCAGAAAGGAAAATGTCACACAAGAAGGCAATCCAATCATTGTTTTATGGCAGAAACCAACACAACATTGTAAAGCAATTCTCCTCTGATTAAAAAATAAATAAATAAAAGAAGTAAATCCAAAATGTTCATAGATACCTCTTTATTCCTTGACTAATTCCTAAATTGTGTATGCACAGGACAAGACCTCTGTCCATGAAATTCTCCAGGCAAGAATACTGGAGTGGGTATTCCCTTCTCCAGGAGATCTTCCTGACCCAGGGATCGAACCCAGGTCTCCCGCATTGCAAGCAGATTCTTTTTCTTTTTTTTAAAAATTATTTATTTATTTTAATTGGAGGCTAATTACTTGACAACATTGTAGTGATTTTTGCCATACATTGACATGAATCAGCCATGGGTGTACATGTGTCCCCATCCTGAACCCCCCTCCCCATCCCATCCCTCAGGGTTGTCCCAGTGCACCGGCTTTGAGTGCCCTGTTTCATGCATCAAACTTGGACTGGCGATCTATTTCACATATGGTAATATACATGTTTCAATGCTATTCTCTCAAATCATCCCACCCTCGCCTTCTCCCACAGCGTCCAAAAGTTTGTTCTTTATATCTGTGTCTCTTTTGCAGTCTCGCATATAGGGCCATCATTACCATCTTTCTAAATTCCATATATATGCGTTAATATACTGTATTTGTGTCTTTCTTTCTAACTTACTTCACTATGTATAATAGGCTCTAGTTTCATCCACCTCATTAGAACTGATTCAAATGCGTTCTTTTTAATAGCTGAGTAATATTCCATTGTGTATATGTACCACAGCTTTCTTATCCATTCGTCACTGATGGACATCTAGGTTGCTTCCATGTCCTAGCTATTGTAAACAGTGCTGCAATGAACACTGGGTTACACGTGTCTCTTTCAATTCTGGTTTCCTCAGTGTGTATGCGCAGCAGTGGGATTGCTGGGTTGTATGGCAGTTCTACCTCATTTCTTAAGGAATCTCTGCACTGTTCTCCATAGTGGCTGTACTAGTTTGTATTCCCACCAACAGTGTAACAGTGTTCCCTTTTCTCTGCACCCTCTCCAGCATTTATTATTTGTAGACTTTTTGATAGCAGCCATTCTGACCGGCATGAGATGATACCTCATTGTGGTTTTGATTTGCATTTCTCTGATAGAGTGATGTTTAGCATCTTTTCATGTGTTTGTTAGCCATCTATATGTCTTCTTTGGAGAAATGTCTGTTTAGTTCTTTGGCCCATTTTTTGATTGGGTCATTTATTTTTCTGGAATTGAGCTGCAGGAGTTGCTTGTATATTTTTGAGATTAATCCTTTGTCTGTTTCTTCATTTGCTATTATTTTCTCCCAATCTGAAGGCTGTCTTTTCACCTTGCTTGTAGTTTCCTTCAGTGTGCAAAACTTTTAAGTTTAATTAGGTCCCATTTGTTTATTTTTGCTTTTATTTCCATTACTCTGGAAGGTGGGCCATTGAGCATTCTGCAGGCAGATTCTTTACCACCTGAGCCATGAAGGAAGCCCAAACAAATAAATAAAAGAAGGCAATCCAAAATTTTCATATAGATATCCCTTTAATTCTTGACTAATTACTAAACTGTGTATGCACAGGACAAGACTTCAAGAAACCCAGCAAAAAGGAGGCTAAGGAACTGAACTGGGATTTTAGCAGCTGCCTAGGACACAGGATTTTAAGGCTGGCATTTAAGTCCATCCAAAACAGAGGAAGTTGCAAATAGCTAGGGCTTTCCTCTGACCTTTCTGAAGAACTACACCTATGAAATAAAGACCACATCTGAGGAAAAAAACTGAATATGCTTTTCTTAATGAAGGTTAAAACTAAGCCCCCAAGGATCCAGATAATCTGCCAGTAAATTAACTGTTACCACAACAAAATTCTTTAGAAGAAGATAACTTAACCCAGATTTTCTGCAATATTATCCTCAATGACTAATATATAATAATAAAAAATTAGATATGAAATGAAGCAAAAAAATTTGATCTATAATTAAGAGGTCAGTAGAAGCAGACCTGTAAGTGACTCACGAAATGGAATTACTTGAAACGGATATAATAAATATGATAGAGAACCTATAGGAAAATATGGCCAAGGTGGATGAACAGACAGGGAATCTCAATGGACAAATGAAAAAAGTTGTTTTAAAAAACCATACAGAAATTCCAGAATTCTAGAAATTCTAGATGTACAACCTAAATCTTATCATGAGAAATTATCAGACAAACTCAGTTGACTGATATCCTGCAAAATACATGCCCTATAATCTTTAAAAATATCAAAGCCATGAAAATTAAGGAAACACACAAAAAAACCTGTTTTATAATGTTCAGCATACAGATTCTATATATTATTCAACAGATTAATACTCATCATAGTCATTTTTCACCATAATTCATATTAAAAGCCACCAAACTATTTTGAAGAATATATACAGAAAAGTGTTTATAACACTAGTTTATTAAAGATACAATTAAAAACTCAATGCACAGAATCCTAAGAGTTTTACTTTTTAATCTAATAGCTATCTATCTAGCTATCTTATAAATATACTAGATAGGACTATAAAGAACACCCTTCTTTACACAACATTGCCAGCTAACAAACATAAACATAATGATAAAAATGATCATTTTATCACAACTGAAAAAAATTAATTCAGACAGACTTGTCAATGGATTCCAAAGCCTTTGAGTGAAAGATTGGTGGGGAACCAACTGTTCACATAGTTCAGGAGTCTTACACACCGGTGTGATAACCACAGGAGGGAAAAATTTACATGGGAGGAATCAAGTTGTCAACACATTAACTCACTGATCAACCCTGTCATCCTTCATGATAAGACAGAAAGATATACTTTGTTCCTGGTGTGATATAATATGAACAACACAGTAGTACCTGTGAATATTCTTGCCAAAAATATTTACCAGAGTTTGACTGATTATTTACATCTAATTTTCATTTAATGAGAAATCTGGGGATGGAGGAACAGGTTAAATTGACCCTATGAGGGGTCAACCAAACAAATCCAGAAGGTAGAAGATATTGCTGGACAAATGCCCAATTCCCTTGAAAAAGCATCCTATAATGAAAAAAAAATGCAGTCGCCTGACCGTCCTTAATTTTAAAAAGACTGTAAGACACATAACCATGTTACATCGGTCCTTGATTGGATTTTGGTTTGAATAAATTAAGTTTTAAGTATACTTTTGGGATAACTGGAAAATTTTAAATGTAGACTATTAGATCATATTAAGGAAGTGTTAATTTGGTTAGATGTGACAATGGGTTGTGATTAAGTAAGAAAATGTCCTTACTCTTTGGAAATGCTTTGTAATGTATTACTGTCCTCAGTTATTTGACCCTTCTTTTCTGGATAAGAATTACATATCCTCTCCTTCCCTCACCTCTCTCCATGAGATTTGCAGGCCTTCCTCGAGAAGGAGTATATCTTCCCAGCCACTGACATCAGGCTGGTCTTTGGTCAGTGAAATATAAGCAGGAGTGACACTTTGCCAGTCTGACAGAAACTTGAAGTGGCACTGCAAATTTCTGTCTGCTCTCTTATTCTTTTCCCTCTTCCATGGGAATGGCATGACCTAACTAAGGACTGCTCCTTCATCCTGGGTCCCAGGACGAAGAGAAAGATGACGTTAGACTCATAGCCTATCCATCCTCTGAGTATAGTCACTGGTGATTAACAGCTCACATGCAATGCGAAGGAAGAGGAACTTCATTGTATGCTGCTGAGATCTGGGCTTGCTCTTTATAGCAGCATCCCTTAGTGGAAGTTGAGCTTCCACTCTGATACAGAGACATACTGGAGTATTCAGGGATGATGTATTTTTAATTATTTAGCAAATATTCAAAGAAATACAATATATGAAAAGAATCAAATGAAAATTTTAGAATTTAAAAAGCAACAGCTGAAATTAAAAAAAATAAATAAACTTACTGGATGGTCTCAAGAAAACAGTGCAGGTGACAGAGGAGCGAACCTAAAGCTAAAAGGATAGAAATGACCCAACCTGAGCAACAAAGAGAAAACAGATTGGAAAACTAAACAGAAACTCAGGATCCTGCTGTACGATATCATGCCTATAATTAACAATACTCTATCACACACCTAAAATTTTGTTCAGAGGGTAGATCTCATGTTAATGTTCTTACTACAATAAAAACACAAAAAATCATTATTATCAACGATGACAAAGCTAGGTAAGAAGCTATTTCAAATCTTAAAAGATGATGCGAAAGTGCTGCACTCAATATGTCAGCAAATTTGGAAAACAGCAGTGGCCACAGGACTGGAAAAGGTCAGTTTTCATTTCAATCCCAAAGAAAGGCAATGCCCAAGAATGTTCAAACTACCACACAATTGCATTCATCTCACACGCTAGCAAAGTTATGCTCAAGATTCTCCAAGCCAGGCTTCAACAGTATGTGAACCATGAAGTTGCAGATGTTCAAGCTGGATTTAGAAAAGGCAGAGGAACCAGAAATCAAATGGCCAACATCCGTTGGATCATAGAAAAAGCAAGAGAGTTCCAGAAAACCATCTACTTCTGCTTTATTGACTACACCAAAGCCTTTGTGTGCATCACAACAAACTGTGGAAAATTCTTAAAGAGATGGGAATACCAGACTGCCTTACCTGCCTCTTGAGAAATCTGTATGCAGGTCAAGAAGCAGTGGTTAGAATCAGACATGGAACAACAGACTGGTTCCAAATTAGGAAAGGAGTACGTCAAGGCTGTACATTGTCACCCTGCTTATTTAACTTATATGCAGAGTACATCATGCGAAATGCCAGGCTGGATGAAGCACAAGTTGGAATCAAGATTGCAGGGAGAAATATCAATAACCTCATATATGCAGATGACACCACCCTTACGGCAGAAAGTGAAGAAGAACTAAAGAGCCTCTTGATGAAAGTGAAAGAGAGTGAAAAAGCTGGCTTAAAACTCAACATTCAGAAAACTAAGATCATGGCATCTGGTCCCATCACTTCATGGCAAATAGATGGGGAAACAATGGAAACAGTGACAGACTTTCTTTTCTTGGGCTCCAAAATCACTGCAGATGGTGACTGCAGCCATGAAATTAAAAGACATTTACTTCTTGGAAGAAAAACTATGACCAACGTAGACAGCATATTAAAAAGCAGAGACATTACTTTGCGACAAAGGTCCATCTGGTCAAAGCTATGATTTTTCCAGTAATCATGTATGGATGTGAGAGTTGGATCATAAAGAAAGTTGAGTGCCAAAGAATTGATGCTTTCGAACTGTGGTGTGGGAGGAGACTCTTGAGAGTCGCTTGGACTGCAAGGAGATCAAACCAGTCAAACGTAAAGGAAATCAGCCTTGAATATTCATTGGAAGGACTGATGCTGAAGCTCCAATACTTTGGCCACCTGATGCGAAGAACTGACTCATCAGAAAAGACCCTGATGCTGGGAAAGATTGAAAGCAGGAAGAGAAGGAGAATGACAGAGGATGAGATGGTTGGATGGCATCACTGACTCGATGGACATGAGTTTGAGCAAGCTCTGAGAGTTGGTGATGGACAGGAAACCCTGGTGTGCTGCAGTCCATGGGGTCACAAAGAGTCTGACACAACTGAGTGACTGAACTGACTAAAGCTAAGACGTGGTACTGAGAAGCAAGAACTATTAAAAATAAATGAATTTACTACTCTGAAAAAAGCTCACAGTGTATAAAATAAATAAGCCATGGTGATACAGCATAAGGAATATGGTGAATAATATTGTTAAGTTTGTATGGAAACATATGGCTGCTAGACTTATCTTGTGATCCCTTCATCATCTATGCAAATATCAAATCTCTATGTAGTATACCTGAAACTAACATAAAATTTTATGCCAACTATATTTCAATTTTTAAAAAATTAGATTAGAAAAAAAAAATTAGAGTAGAGAGGTCAATTGGGATTCTAAAGCATAATCAAGAAAAAGCCTGAGAGATAACACTTCAGCAGGGTTTCATGCTACAAAATCAACACACAAAACTCAAACATTCTTTGATGTACCAGCAACAAAGATGTGCAAAACAAGATTAAAAACACAAGACCATTTATAACCATCCAAAAGCAAATGAAATACCAAGACATGAATCTAACAAAACATGTATAGGATCTGTAGGCTGAAAATCATAAAAAGAGTTTCTCATGCTTCCATGATTTTCCTGGCTTTGTCACTTTTGTTTTCTTTGTGGCCTTTCAATGCGGCATGTGGGCTCTTAGTTCCCCAACAAGGGATGGAACCTGTGACCCTTGCAATGGAAGCGTAGAATCTTAACCACTGGCCCACCCAGAAGAAGACTGGCTTTGTTACCTTTAAAGGTCACAGGGCAGGTATTCTGCTGAATGTGGGTCAGTTGGGATTAGTATGATGATCCCTCATGATTAGATTCAGTTTATGCATCTTTAGAATGTGAGAGTGAACTGCCTGCGCCATCTGTCACCCTATTGATGGCCAGGGTCAATCTGATCTGGCTGGCTAGGCAGGTGTCCCCTTCCTCCATCATTGCTCCACATGCTTCCTCTCAAAGCTGCACACTGGGTCAAAGAGGATGAGCTTCCCTGAAGAAGGAGGATGATCTTCCATCAAGGATACAACTGTGTTCCCTTGCTAGAACCTCCAAACAAGGTCTTAGGTTATGCATTGTCGACAGGAATAGCATAAAAGTGATGCTGCATTCTTCTCATTGCATCCCCTCAGGGATCACAGGGCTTCAAATTGTCCCATTACTGATGATGTTAACTTTGACTGCCTGATTAAGGTGTTGTCTCTCAGGCTTTTCCACTGTAAAGTTACTCCATTAATTAAAAAAAAAATACACACAGTAAAATCTGCTCCTTTGGGTGCACAGTTCTATGAGATTGGACAAACAGAATTGCACAACCACTACCACAGACGAGATGCAGAACAGTTTCATCATACTGTAAACACATCATGTGCATGTTCAGTCGTGTCCAACTCTTGCAACCCTACAGACTGTGGCCCTCCAGGCTCCTCTGTTCATCTCTGTGTCTCATTAGGAGCCATCCCAACTGTTGCAGGACAATGTGGTCTAGTGGGGACTTGCCTGGTGGCTCAGCAGTAAAGAATACACCTGCAGTGCAGGAGATGTGGGTTGGATCCCTGGGTGGGGAAAATCCCCTGGAGGACGGCATGATAACCCACTGCAGTATTCTTGCCTGGAGAAGCCCATGGACAGAGGAGCCTGGAGAGTTACAGTCCATGGAGTCGCCAAGAGTCAGACATGACTGAAGCTTGACTTAGCAGCACATACATGGTCTAGTAGGGGAGGGCACCAACTCTGGGTAGGACCAACGTCTAAATGAGCTCCACCCACCATCCATCCACTAACTGTGTGACCTCGGGAGGCTGCTTAACCTACATAGGATTGTATTTCCCCAAAGAAAGAGAAATCATCCATCTTACAGAGTTGTGAGCATTCGAGGGTACACAGAAGAATCTGGCAAACAGCAGTTGCTTTTTCAGTGACTATTTCCAAAGATGGTTTAAGATTTTATTAATGATTGCTTAGACTGTGTAGACACTGTCTCAATTATCTGTTGCATGTGTAGGACATTCCCATTTTCCACAATGGTTGGCAAAATTTTAACTTAGTAGTCTTGTTGGGTGAGAGCAGTTGTATATAATATACATATATTCATCATTTTCATGAATATGCAATGATAAAGATCTAGGAGACTCTGTAGGATGATCCTGGTTAGAACCCTTTATTGCATAGACGAGAAAATGGAAGCCCAAGAAGTGAAGCATCTTGCTCTAGTATCCTTGTCAGTTACTGGCAGAGCTGGACCAGAGTGGGGGGGCTCTCCTCTCTACTCCTGTGTCCTCACTGAACATGTTTATCTGGAGGCCCTGGGTCATAACTGGTGCTTTGTCTCTTCTGCCTCATCCTCATGGCCAAAGCAAGCCATAGAGCCAGCTCAGATTAAAGGCCAGGGAAGTGGGGTCCGCCTCTTGGTAGAAGAACTGCAAAATCACAGAACAGGCATGGATACAGGACAGGTGGAAGAATTGAGGATATTTTGGCAATCAATCTGCCACAAAATGCAGATGTCTCCCACGGCCCTGATATTTTCTCCCAACCAAAGCAGCCTCAGGTCTCACACATGTTTTTTTCAGGGACAAGCATTATGCATCTCTTTTGACTTTCTAGACATCTTGGAACTGTGGAGAAGCCTTGGGAAGGCAGTTCTGTGAGTAACTGCAAAGAGCCTCTTATGGGCTCAGCCCTGTGTAGGGTGCTGGGTGGAGAACAAAGAGACTGCAATCTGCTGGAGTCAGGGACCTGGCCCTGCAGCTGGGCGAGCCAGGTAAGGCACACATGGGGACACTCACAAGACAGTAAACGGCATGCAGGTCAGGGGACTCCACGTGGTAGAAGGGGAAAGCAGACTGCCGACAGTCTGTACAACAAAATTTCCTTAAAAGAAATGAAATGTACACCAAGCAGGGGAATACTCAAATGTCTTTTAATCCATATTAGTCTTCCAGGTGTTGCTGATTTTCTTTTTCTTCCTGGCATTGACTTTTCGAAGATTTTAGGTCACTGCCTTATGAAATATCCTACATGATATCCTTTCACTTATCCCACTATCCTCTGAATTCCTTATCTAGACAAGCTTGATTATGTTCAGGCCACACATTTTAGTAAGTATACTTAATGTTGCATACTTGGTATTGCATCATATTAGGAAGCACAAATATCAAACTTTTCTACAATTTGCCATGTTGAATTTGATCACTTATTTAAAGTTGTAATCACCAGATTTCTCCATTGCAAAGGTATGTGATTCTATTTGCAATTAATATGTAATCTGGGGATGATGCCATGTGGATATTTGGTTTCCTAATAACCATTCACCTAACGGCTATAGCATCTATTACCAACCCTTGCTTGAACCAATTATTTCATTAGGAGCTGCAAAAAAATGGTGATTTTAAAATTCTATCATTCTTTGCATTCTTCTATAAAAAAGTCACTTTTTTCTTTCTCTCCTTTTTATTATCATGAATTCATAGGTTGTTATTTATGCATATTACAATCAATTACAGTCATTCATTTTGATGCTCAAATTGTTCCAAATTTGGCTGGTGTCCTTTAGACATACCCCATCATTATTTGAGGTCTTCCTTGCTTTTTGACACAATGAAATGTCCCAGGTTCACCTTCTACCTTCTCTGCCCCAAACTGGGGCTGCTTTAGTGAGGAAAGATTTGGAAGCCAAGATCTGGACATTAAGCATGCTCCATTAGTGTAGGGTCCAGTGGTGAACAGTTTTTTCAGTATGAGATATAATTAATATATGATAAGAAGACTATCATTTAAAACACTCTTTTTTCTTTAAACAGAAAATAATAAGTGTTGGGAAGAATGTGGAGAAACTGGAACCCATGTGCATTGCTACTGGGGATGTAAGATAGTGCAGCAATTAATAAAAACAGTGTGGCGGTTCCTCAAAACATGAAAAATAGAATTTCTCTATGACCCAGCAATTTCACTCCCAGGTATATACCTAAAAGTACTGAAAGCAGGATTTAGAAAAGATATTTGAACACCTGTGTTCATAACAACATTATTCAAAATAGCCAAAAAGCAGAAGCAACCTGAGTGCCTATCAAGAGACAAATGGATAAGCAAAGTGTTTTAGATATAATTTTAGAACACCTTTATCATCCCCCCTCAAAGAAACCTGGTATTAACAATTACGATTAACAATCACTCCTCAGTCCCAATTTTTCCCAGATCCTAATTGACTTTCTATTTCTCTATATTTGCCTATTCTGGACATTTAGTAGAAATGAAATCACAAACTGTGTGGCCTTTGTGTCTTTTACTTGGCATATTATTTTCAAGATTCATCCATGTTGTATCAGTAATTCATTTCTTCTCATGGCCAAATGATATTCCATTGTATAGATATACAACCTATGTTTATTCATTCATTAGTTGGTGGATATTTCGATTGCTTCCATGTTTTGACTATTAATACTTAAAGTGGACAACATAGAAGAAATAGACAAATTCCTAGAAATGTACAATCTCCTAAGGCTGAGTCAGGAAGAAATGGAAAACATGAGCAGACCAACTGCCAGTCTGAAATTGGGTTAGTTAAAAAGAATAAACTCCCAACAAACAAAACTCCAGGACCAGATGGCTTTACAAATGAATTCTACCATACATTTAGAGAAGAGTTAACACTTATCCTTCTGAAAGTATTCAAAAAAATTGCAGAGAGAACACTTCCAAACTCATTCTATGAAGCCACCACTACCCTCAAAACCAAAACCAGACAAAGATATCACACAAAAAAGGAAATTACAAGCCAATATCACTGATGAACATAGATGCAAGAATCTTCAACAAAATACTAGCAAACCTACTCCAGCAATACATTAAAAGAATCATACACCATGATCATGTGGGAATCATCCCAGGGATGCAAGAATTTTTCAATATCTGCAAATCAATCAATGTGATACACTGCATTAACAAATTAAAGAATTTTAAAAATATATGGTCATTTCAACAGATGCAAAAAAAGCTTTTGATAAAATTCAACATCCATCTGTGATTAAAAAAAAAAAACTCTTCAGAAAGTGGGTAGAGAGGGAACATGCATGCATGCGAAGTTGCTTCAGTTGTGTCTGACCTGCAACCCTTATGGACTGTAGCCCACCAGGCTCCTCTATCCATGGGATTCTCCAGGCAAGAATACTGAAGTGGATTACCATGCCAACCTCCAGGGATCTTCCTGACCCAGGGATTGAACCCGTGTCTCATGTCTCCTGCATTGGCAGGTGAATTCTTTACCACCAGCACCACTTGGGAAATCCATAGAGGGAACATACCTCAAAAAAATAAATGCTATATATGACAAATCCCTGAAGAAGGAAATGGCAACCTACTCCAGTATTCTTGCCGGGAGAATTCTGTGGACAGAGGAGCCTGGTGGACTGTAGTCCATGGGGTTGCAAAGAGTTGAACACGACTGACTGACTAACACACACACATGACAAACCCACAACTAACATTGTACTCAATGCCAAAATGCTGAAAGCATTTCCTGCAAGATCAAGAACAAGACAAAAATGTCCATGCTCACCACTGTTATTCAACATAGTATTCAAAGTCCTAGTGACAGCAATCAGACAAGAAAAAGAAATAAGAGGAATCCAAATAGGTAAGAGAGAAGTAAAACCATCACTGTTTGAAGATGACATAATACTATATACTATACATAGCAAATCTTAAAGATGCTACCAAAAAACTACTAGAGCTCATCAATGAATTCTGTAAAGTTGCAAGATATAAAGTAAATATACAGAAATCTGTTGAATTTCTATACACTAACAACAAACTATCAGAAAGAGAAACTGAGGAAACAACCCATTTATATTCACTTCAAAAAGAATAAAATACCTAGGAACAAACCTACCTACAGAGGCAAAAGACCTGTACTTAGAAAACTATATGATGCTGATGAAAGAAATTAAAGATGACACAAACAGATGGAAAGATGTACCATGTTCATGGATTGGAAGAATTAATATTAGATCATACTACCAAAGGCAAGCTACAGATTCAATATAATCCCTATCACACTATTAAGGGCATTTTTCACAAAATTAGAACAAATAATTTTAAAATTTGTACAAAAACAAAAAAGACCCTGAGTAGCCAAAACAATACTTAGAACAAAGAACAGAGCTGGAGGTATCACACTCCTTGACTTCAGACAATGTTATAAAGTCACAGTAATTAAAACAGTGTGGTACTGGCACAAATACAAACACACAGACCAGTGGGACACAAGAGAGAGCCCAGAAATAAATCCACACACTCAAGGTCAATTAATCTACAACAAAGGAGGCGAGAATAGACAACGGAGAAGAGAAAGTCTCTTCAATAAGTGGTGCTGGGAAAACTGGACAGCTACCTGGAAAAGAAGGGAATTAGAACATTCCCTAACACTAGATAACAAAAATAAATGCAAACTGTAAGACCAGAAACCATAAAACTCCTTGAGGAAAACAGGTGGAACACTCTTTGACATAAACTGTAGCAATATTTTTTTATGTGTCTCCTAAAGCAAGGGAAATAAAAGCAAAACTTTTAAAATGGAACCTAATTAAACATAAAACCTTTTGCACAGCAAAGGAAACCATCAACAAAATTAAAAGACAACCTACTGAATAGGAGAAAACATTTGCAAATAATAAGACCAATAAGGGGTTAATATCTGAGATATATAAACAGTTCATACAGCTCACCATCAGAAAACAACAACAACAACAAAAAAAGTTTTAAAAATGGGCAGAAGGCTTGAATAGACATTTTTTCAAATAAGATACACAGATAGCCAACAAGTACATGAAAAGGTGCTCAACATCACTAACAATCAGGGAAATCCAAGTTAAAACCACAAGGAGACTTCACCTCATATATGTCAGAATGGCTATCATCAAAAAGAACACAAACAACAAATGTTGGGAGGATGTGGAGAAAAGGGAGCCCTCATACACTATCGGTAGGAATATAAATTGATATAGCCACTGTGGAAAAAGAATAGGGAGTTATCTCAAAAACTAAAAATAGGACTACCCTACTGTATGACCCAGCAAATCCACTCCTGGGTATACAGCCACAAAAACCACTAATTTCGAAAGATACGTGCAGCCCAATGTTCACAATTGCCAAGATATGGAGACAACCAAAGTGTCCACCAGCAGATGGACAGATAAAGAAGATGCAGGATCTATAAGTGGAATGCTACTAAGCCATGAGAAGAACTAAACTTTGCCACTTACAACAATGTGAATGGATTTGGAGGGTATTATGCTAAGCGAAATAAGTCAAATACAGAAAGATAAATGCCATATGATACCACTCATATGTGGAATCTAAAAAATAAAACAAACCAGTGAATATAACAAAAAAGAAACAGACTCACAGATATAAAGAATAAACTAGTGGTTACTGGTGGAGACAGGGAATCAGGGAGGGCAAGATACCAATAGGGGATTAAGAGGAGCAAACTACTATGTATAAAATAAAAAAGCCAGCAAATCCCCTGGCAGTCCAGTGGTTAGGACTTTCAGGATTGATCCCTGGTCAGGGAACTAAGATCTCACAAGCTGCACAGTGTGCAGCTAAATAAATAAATAAAAATTTTAAAAGCTGTAATGATATAGTGCACAACACAGGGAACATAGCCAATACTTTGTAATAACTATAAACGGAGTATAACCTTTGAAAATTGTGAATCACGTTGTACACCTGAAACATATAATATTGTACATCAACTATGTGTACATGCATGCTTAGTCACTTCAGTGGTGGTTGACTCTTTACGATCCCATGGACTATAGCCCACCAGGCTCCTCTGTCCTTGGGATTTCCCAGGCAAGAATACTGGAGTGGGTTGCCATTTCCTTATCCAACATCAACTATACCTCAATTTAAAAAAGAGAGAGAATAATGCTGCTATGAACGTTAGTGTACAAGGTTTTGTGTGAACACACATTTAACATTGCTATCGAGAATATACCTGGGAGTGGAATTGCTAAGTTATAAGGTAACTCTACTGTTTAACATTTTGAGGAACTGTCAGATTTCCCACAGTGGACGCACCATTTCACATTCTTGCCAATGTGTGAAGGTTTCAGGTGAAGTTTTTTAATGTTGTCATTTTTGAAACTTTCTAAAAAGGTTGTATAAGTGGGTTCAAGTTATACAGTTTATGTTTTGCTTTGCAAATTTGTAATAAGCTGGGAATGCCACACGTGGGAAAAAACTATCTCAATAATAAAAATGTCGTACTACCTCTGATATCTATAAACCATATTATTCAGCCCTAACACCTGTAGTCTCCTGAGCAACAGGAAAATATGGAGATGAGTCTCAGACCTTGCGCGCGGCGCGGGCTAGACTGTCTCAGCAATCAGCGTCACTCCCACCCGTCCTCCGCAATGCAGAGCAGCGGGGAACTACATTTCCCAGAATACCCCCTCCCCAACTCTCCCCCACCTCCGCTTCCAGGTTGGCGTTTGCACGAAGGGAATTCGGGGGAAATTTGGAAAGCAGAAAGGAAAGGAATCGATCATTCTCCAGAGGTGGCGAAAGCCAGATGCTGCACAGATGTGAGAGTGACCGAGGCTTCCCAGCAAGCTCTCAAGAGCTAACCACTTACTTCAGGCTGTGACACCTTCCACATCCACTTCTACCTTCGCAGCAGCTGCCCCGAGTTCCGCTCCCTCCGCTCGCCAACAATCCTGTAAGCCCCTAAAGCTATATTAAGCCCCTTTTATCCAAAGACGTACGTAAAGTGGCTTATGTTTTCCTGAACAAACCCTGAACAAGACACATGTATATTGGGACAGTGGTACCATTTAACGTTTGAAATATTTAAAATATAACGAAGGTAGGGAAATGTGATGTGTCTAGACAGACAGTGTTTTTTGTTTTTCACCAACGAGGAATTTCTGTTTCGGAGCCAAACCGGAGTCCTGGCTTGCTATTCTTAATTTATCATGAACATTTTTTAAAAAGTGACATTAAAAAGTCATTGTAAGCACCATTTAATGGTGGAATAATTATCAGATATCACGTGACTTAACGAATTAGTTCCATAATGTTTTACATTTTTATTATTTTGGCTATTATGAATAATCCTAAAAAGAGCAACTTCTTCGATTATCTCTTTTAGACAGATTACAAAAAGAGATATTTCTGATTCAAAGAACAGAAACATTAAAGATTATGGATACACATTGCTAGAGTGGTTTCCAGAAATGTAGTAGTTTACACTCCTACACGCAGTGACCAAGTATTCCTCTTGCCACTCTATGACTGCCATCAGCTACTATAATGTAACAATAATGTGTGCTAATTTGAAAGGTAAAATTTCAGGTTTATTTCTTATTCACTTGTTGATTAGCCATTTCTGTTCTCTCCAGCCCCCCCCACTTCCTTTCTTTCTGTCCTGACTTCCGTCGCCTTCTCCCCTCTCTCCTCCCTTTAGCTCTTTTCCTTTCCTTCTCTTTTTTCTGACTTTCCTTCCTCCTTTTTTTCTCCCTCCCTCCTTCCTTCCCTCCATTCTTCCTTTCTAGAATTCATATACTTTGCCTATAAGTCTATCAAATGTTTTTTATAAATCCTCCCAATTTCTGTTGCATTTCATTTTTTTAATATTTTATTATATAGCCGTATTTTTATGTAGCAGAAATCTATTCTTTTAGAGTTTCTGACATTGTTTTTAATATTAAATAATTTATCTGCCATTCAGAAGTCAAATAAGTATTAACTTCTATTTTCTATTATTTATGGCTTGATTTAAAATTATGGCTTGGTTTTACACATTAACTCTTTGACTTACCTGAACTTTTTTGGGGGGTTATATTTTAAAAGGAGAAGAACTAACTTAATTTTCCCCCATAACAACTAGTTGCTTGAGTACCCTTTGGACAAATTCTTACTTTTATATAATTATATATATTTATTTTTAGATTGTAGATGTGCCTGTTTTAGATAAGTAGGACAGACTTGAAAAAAGTCCAAAAGTCTTACCCTCTAGAGCTAACCATTGATAATGATTTAGTGAATATTTTAAAATTAGCATTTTAAGTTGAAGTATACAAATAACATGTGTATAGTGTATAGTTTGATGAATTTTGACAAATACATACACTCAAATAACCCTCATCCAATCAAAATATAAAAATTTCCACAACGTTCCCTCTCATCCTTTTCCATTCAATCCCTATTTCCCCAAAGCAACAACTATTCTAATTTCAATCTCTAGATTTTTAAAAATTTTAAATGGAGGAGAATTGCTTTACAATGTTGTGTTAGTCAACACTGTTGTGTTAGTTGTGTTGTACAACAGTGTGAAACGTCTGTGGTTTTGTTTTAGCTCTTCCTTAACTTCATATAAATGGAATCGTAAGTATAAATTCATCTAGGTCTGGCTTTGACATAATTTTTTGAGAATAAACCATTTGCTCTGTGTAATAGCAGTTCCTCTCTGTTACTGTGAGATAAACAACACAGCTTATCCGTTACCTTACTGATGGACATTTGGGTTATTTCCAGTTGGAGACTGTGTCAACTGAATCTGCTAAGAACATGCTAGTGCAAGCTCTTTAGTGGATCTTTCTAGGAGTGAAATTACTAAGTCATAAAGTAGAGGTAACTTTAATTTTATAAGAAACTGACATATAATTTTCTGAAGTGGTTGTACCATTTAACCATCAACCAGGGCCAGCTGCTCAACATCCTCACCATACTCGGTATTATCTTTTTAGTGTCATTATAATTTTAATTTTTTTTAAAAAAAAGCACAATCACAAAATTTACAAGTACAATACAAAGAATATTTTTCTTTCACCATTTTAGAATAAGTGGCCAGCCTGGTGCCCCAACTCCCCCTAATTCTTTAGTGTGCATTTAGTACAAATAAGGACATCCTCCTACTTAAACATCATAATTAGTAAGTTATTGGCCTGTGATTTTCCTTTTTTGTGTATGATATCTTTGTTTTGGTATCAGGGTAATTGTCACTTCATAGAATGAGTTTGAAAGTGTTTCTGGCTCTGCAATTTTTGGGAATAGTCTCTGAAGTATAGGTGTTAGCGCTTCTCTGAATGTATGGTAGAAGTCAACTATGAAGCCACCTCGTTCTGAACTTTCGCTTTCAGGACATTTTAAAATTACTGATCCAATTTCAGTACTGGTAATTGGTCTTTTCATATTTTCTATTTCTTCCTGGTTCAGCCTCACAAGATTGTACCTCTCTAAGGTACAATGGTACCACTGTACATTGTAATTGTACCATTTCTTCTAGGTTGTCCATTTTATTGACATATAGTTGTTCATAGTAGACTCTTATCCTTTGTATTTCTGTGGTGTTGATTGTTCAGTTCAGTTCAGTCACTCAGTCGTGTCTGACACTTTGCAACCCCGTGGACCGCAGCATACCAGGCCTCCCTGTCCGTCACCAACTCCCGGAGTCTACCCAAACTCATGTCCATTGAGTCAGTGATGCCATCCAGCCATCTCATCCTATGTCGTCCCCTTCTCCTCCTGCCCTCAATCTTTCACAGCATCAGGATCTTTTCTAATGAGTCAGCTCTTTCCTTCAGGTGGCCAAAGTATTGGAGTTTCAGCTTCAGCATCAATCCTTCCAATGAACACTCAGGACTGATCTCCTTTAGGATGGACTGGTTGGATCTCCTTGCAGTCCAAGGGACTCTCAAGCGTCTTCTCCAACACCACAGTTCAAAAGCATCAATTCTTCAGTGCTCAATTTTCTTTATAGTCCAGCTCTCACATCCATACATGACCACTGGAAAAACCATAGCCTTGACTAGATGGACCTTTGTTGGCAAAGTAGAGTCCCTTGAACTGCAAGGAGATCCAACCAGTCCATCCTAAAGGAGATCAGTCCTGGGTGTTCATTGGAAGGACTGATGCTGAAGCTGAAACTCCAATACTTTGGCCACCTCATGCGAAGAGTTGACTCATTGGAAAAGACCCTGATGCTGGGAGGGATTGGGGGCAGGAGGAGAAGGGGATGACAGAGGATGAGATGGCTGGATGGCATCACCGACTCAATGGACATGAGTTTGGGTAGACTCCGGGAGTTGGTGATGGACAGGGAGGCCTGGCGTGCTGCGATTCACGGGGTCACAAAGAGTCGGACACGACTGAGCGACTGAACTGAACTGAACTGAATGCCTCTGCTTCTTAATATGCTGTCTAGGTTGGCCATAGTTTTTCTTCCAAGGAGTAAGCATCTTTTAATTTCATGGCTGCAGTCACCATCTGCAGTGATTTTGAAGGCCCCCCAAAATAAAGTCAGCCACTGTTTCCACTGTTTCTCCATCTATTTGATGTGTTGATTGTAACTTCTTCTTTTTAACTTCCAATTTGATTCATTTGGGCCCTTTTCCATTTTCTGTTGATGAGTCTGGCTAAAGGCTTATCAATTTCATTTATTTATTCTTTAAGTTTAGTTTTAAATTTTTTTTAATTGGAGGAAAACTACTTTACAATGTTATGTTGGTAATTATACATATATCACCTCCCTCTTGAGCCTCCCTCCCCTCCTGCAGCCCACCCCTCTAAGTCATCAAAGAGGGCCAGGCTGGACTCCCTGTTTCATATAGCAACTTCTCACCAGCTCTCTATTTTACACATGGTAGTATATATATGTCAATGCTACTTTCTCCATTCATCCCACTCTTTCCTTCTGTCACTATGTCCACAAGTCCATTCTCTATATCTGCGTCTCCATCTCTTTCCTGTAAATAGGATCAATACCATTTTTCTAGATTCCACATATATGCATTAGTATAATATATTTGTTTTTCTCTTTCTGACTTACTTACTCTGTATAGCAGGCTCTCGGTTCATCTACCACACTAGAACTGACTCAAATTTGTTTTTTTTTATGGCTGAGTACTATTCCATTGCATATATGTACATGTTCTTTACCCATTCACGTGTTGATGGACATCTACATTATCCTAGCTATTGTAAATAGTGCTGCCATGAACATTGGGGTACATGTGAATTTTTCACTTACAGTTTTCTCAGGGTATATGCCCAGTCACGGGATTGCTGATCACATGGTAATTTTGGGCTTCCCTGGTGGCTCAGATGGTAAAGAATCTACCTGCAATCTACAGGAAACCTGGGTTCGATTCCTGGGTCAGGAATATCCTCTAGAAAAAGGAATGGCTCCCCACTCCAGTATTCTTGCCTGGAGAATTCCATGGACAGAGGAGCCTGGGCGGCTACAGTCCATGGGGTTGGAAAAAGTCAAACATGACTGAACAACTAATGCACACACATGGTAGTTTTATTCCTAGTTATTTATTTTTTCAAAGAACCAGCTTTTAGTTTCATTGATCTTTTTATTTTTATTTTATTAGTGTCTATTCCATTTATTTCTGTTCTAATCTTTATGATTTCATTAAATTTAGGTTTTGTTTCTTCTTTCCCTAGTTGCTTTAGGTGTAAGTTTAGGTTGTTTATTTGAGACTTTTCTAATTTCTTTTTTTTCCATTTATTTTTATTAGTTGGAGGCTAATTACTTTACAATATTGTAGTGGTTTTTGCCATACATTGACATGAATCAGCCATGGATTGACATGTGTTCCCCATCCCGATCCCCCCTCCCGCCTCCCTCTCCATCCCATCCCTCTGGGTCTTCCCAGTGCACCAGCCCTGAGCACTTATCTCATGCATCCAACCTGGGCTGGTGATCTGTTTCACCCTTGATAGTATACTTGTTTCGATGCTGTTCTCTCAGAACATCCCACCCTCGCCTTCTCCCACAGAGTCTCAAAGTCTGTTCTGTACATCTGTGTCTCTTTTTCTGTTTTGCATATAGGGTTATCATTACCATCTTTTAAAATGCCATATATATGCTTTAGTATACTGTATTGGTCTTTATCTTTCTGTCTTACTTCACTCTGTATAATGGGCTCCAGTTTCATCCATCTCATCAGAACTGATTCAAATGAATTCTTTTTAATGGCTGAGTAATATTCCATGGTGTATATGTACCACAGCTTCCTTATCCATTCGTCTGCTGATGGGCATCTAGGTTGCTTCCATGTCCTGGCTATTATAAACAGTGCTGTGATGAACATTGGGGTGCACATGTCTCTTTCAGATCTGGTTTCCTTGGTGTGTATGCCCAGGAGTGGGATTGCTGGGTCATATGGCAGTTCTATTTCCAGTTTTTTAAGGAATCTCCACACTGTTCTCCATAGTGGCTGTACTAGTTTGCATTCCCACCAACAGTGTAAGAGGGTTCCCTTTTCTCCACACCCTCTCCAGCATTTATTGCTTGTAGACTTTTGGATAGCAGTCATCCTGACTGGCGTGTAATGGTACCTCATTGAGGTTTTGATTTGCATTTCTCTGATAATGAGTGATGTTGAACATCTTTTCATGTGTTTGTTAGCCATCTGTATGTCTTCTTTGGAGAAATGTCTGTTTAGTTCTTTGGCCCATTTTTTGATTGGGTCATTTATTTTTCTGGAATTGAGCTGCAGGAGTTGCTTGTATATTTTTGAGATTAATCCTTTGTTTCTTCATTTGCTATTATTTCTCCCATTCTGAAGGCTGTCTTTTCACCTTGCTTATAGTTTCCTTTGTTGTGCAAAAGCTTTTAAGTTTAATTAGGTCCCATTTGTTTATTTTTGCTTTTATATCCAATATTCTGGGAGGTGGGTCATAGAGGATCTTGCTGTGATTTATGTTGGAGAGTGTTTTGCCTATGTTCTCCTCTAGGAGTTTTATAGTTTCTGGTCTTACATTTAGATCTTTAATCCATTTTAAGTTTATTTTTGTGTATGGTGTTAGAAAGTGTTCTAGTTTCATTCTCTTACAAGTGGTTGACCAGTTTTCCCAGCACCACTTGTTAAAGAGGTTGAGGCTTTTCTAATTTCTTAAGGTGAGCTTGTTTTGCTGTTAGCTTCTCTCTTAGAATTGCTATTGCTATATCCCAAAAGTTTTGGATCATTATGTTTTCATGTGTTTCTAGGTATTTTTTAATTTCCTCTTTGATTTCTTCAGTGATCCATTGGTTGTTTAGTACCATATTGTTTGGTCACCACGTGTTTGTAATTTTGGCAGTTTTTTCCTTGTAGCCAGCGTTGCGGTTGAAAAGGATGCTTGATATGATTTCAGTTTTCTTAAATGTACTGAAACTTGCTTTGTAACCCAACATTTGATCTACCTGGGAGATGTTCTATGTGCACGTGAAAAATGTGTATTCTGCTGCTTACGGATGCAATGCTCTATAAATATCAATTAAGTCCATTTAGTCTAATGTATCATTTAAGGCCTGTGTTTCCTTATTGATTTTCTGTCTGCATGATCTATCCGTTGTTGTAACTGGGATATTAATGTCTCCTACTCTTATTGTGTTACTATCAATTTTTCTGTTTTTGTCTGTTAACATTTGCCTTACATATTGAGGTGTTTCTATGTTCGGTGCATATGTATTTACAGTTGTTATATCTTTTTCTTGGATTGATCTTTTGATCATTATGTAGTGCTCTTCTTTGTTTCTTGTTAACAATCTTTATTTTAAACTCTATTTTGTCTGATGTATTGCTACTCCAGCTTTCTTTTGATTTCCATTTGTGTGGAATACCTTTTTCCATTGTCTTACTTTCAGTCTGTATATGTCTCTAGATCTGAAGTGAGTCTCTTGTAGGCAGCAAATATTTGGCTCTTGTTTTTATATCCATTCAGCCAGTCTGTGTCTTTTGGATGAAGCGTTTAATACATTTACATTTAAGGTAATAATCGATACATAGGTAATTATTGACATTTTGTGAATTGTTTCTTGTTTTTGTAGGTCTTTTCCCCCTTTTCTTCTCTTGTGATTTGATGACTATCTTTAGTGTTATATTTGGATTCATTTTTCTTTTTTGTATGTGTATCTATTATATATCTTTATTTTGCAGTTACCATGAAATATTTTTTAAGGGGTCTGTATTTTTATGTGTTTTATGTGTTTTAAGTTGCCAATCTCTTAATTTCAAATGCATTTTGGATACCCTGCAGTTGTACTCTTCTCCCCTATGATTACTTTTTTGATACTATATTTTACATCTAATTATTTTTTGTGCATCCCTTAGCTGGTTATTGTGGATACGGATGATTTTACTACTTTTGTCTTTTAACCTCCCTACTAGCTTTGTGTGTGATTTCCTACTTTTATTCTATGTTTGCCTTTACCAGTGAGCTTTTCCATTTTGAAATTTTCTTGTTTATAGTTGTGACCTTTTCTTCTGTTTTTTGTTTCTGTATTTATTGATTGGTTGCACTGGGTCTTCGTCACTGCACGAGGGCTTTCTCTAGTTGTGACAAGTGGGGTGCACTTGTCATTCACCAACAGGTGTCAGTGACTGCACCACCGCCGTTGTGGTGCTCGGGCTTCTCATTGGAGCGGTTTCTCTTGTTGCAGAGCACAGGCTCCAGGTGCAGGGGCTTCAGCGGTTGTAGCTCATGTACTCTAGCGTGAGTGCTTATGGCACATGGGCTTACTTGCTCCATGGCATGTGGAATCCTCCCAGACCAGAGATCAAGCCCATGTCCTCTGCACTGGCAGGCCTGGGACCCCTGACCAAAACAACAGAAGGTGAAGGAGTTGCATTAAGAAAAACTTGGAGGGGAGATCGACCAAGATGGTAGAGTAGAAGGACCCTAAGCTCACCTCCTCTCATGAGAACACCAAAATCACAACAATTTGCTGAACAACCATCGATGAAAAAGACTGAAAACCTACCATAAAGGATCCTCTACAAATAATGACATAAAGACAGAAACAAAACAGATGGGTATGAGAGGCAGACTTGTGATATAATCAAATCCCATACCCCCTGGGAAGGCCACCCACGAGCTGGAGAATAATTATATTACCGAAGTTCTCCCACAGGAGTGAGAGTTCTGAGCCCCATGTCAGACCTGCCCCCCGATCCAGCGTGGAGGTCTAGAAATGGTTAGAGGAACCCTCAGAGCATTTGATTGTGAAGGCTAGTAAGGCTTGACTGCAGAGACAGGCAGCCTACCTGAGAAGGAGTTCAGAGTAATGATTATAAAGATGATCAGAGGGGTCTTCCCTGACAGTCCAGTGGCTAAGACTACACTTCCACTGCAGGGTTCAATCCCTGGTCAGAAAACTAGATACCGCTTGCCACTGCACCATGTGGTAAGGCCAAAAAAAATTTAAAAACAAACAAAAAAAATGGTAAAAAAGAAAAAAAAAGGATCAAAGAATTCAGAAGAGTGAATGCACAGAATGAGAAACTAGAGGTTTTTTTTTTACCAAAGAATTTGAAAATATTAAGAATAACCAAACATAATTAAAGAATACAATAGCTGAAATGAAAAATAAACTAGAAGGAATAAATAGACTACATTAGACAGAAGAACGGATCAGTGAGCTGGAAGACAGAGTAGTGGAAATCACTGCCACCAAACAGATAAAAGAAAAAAAGAATGAAACAAAATGAAGGAAGTTTAAGAGAACTTTGAGACAACATCAAGCAAACTGATACTTGCATTGTAGGTGTCCCAGAAAAAGAAGAGAAAGAGAAAGGTCCAGAGAAAATATTTTAAGAGGTAATAGCTGAAAACTTCCCTAACCTAGGAAAGGAAACAATTAACCTCGTCCAGGAGCTACATATAGTCCTATACTGGATTAACCCACAGAGGACTATTATTGTATGACACATTATAATCAAAATGACAAAAGTTAGAGAATATTAAAAGCAACAAGGGAAAAGCAATAAATATCATACAGTTCAGTTCAGTTTAGTTGCTCAGTCATGTCCAACTTTTTCCGACTCCATGAGCTGCAGCACGCCAAGCTTCCCTGTCCATCACCAACTCCCGGAGCTTGCTCAAACTCATGTCCATCGAGTGGGTGAGAGTCCGTTTGGTGGCAGACCCAACCGTCTCATCCTCTGTTGTTCTCTTCTTCTCCTATCTTCAGTCTTTCCCAGCATCAGGGTCTTTTCCTACAAGTCAGTTCTTTGCATCAGGTGGCCAAAGTATTGGAGCTTCAGCTTTAACATCAGTCCTTCCAATGAATATTCAGGACGGATTTCCTTTAGGATTGACTGGTTTGATCTCCTTGCTGTCCAGGGACTCCAACACCACAGTTCAAAAGCATCAATTCTTTGGCATTCAGCTTTCTTTATGGTCTAACTCTCACATCTATACATTACTACTGGAAAAACCATAGCATTGATTTTACGGACCTTTGTCAGTAAGGGGAACTCCTTTAAGGCTATCAGCTGATTTTTTAGCAGAAACTGCAGACCATGAGGGAGTGACATGATATACTTAAAATGCTCAGTTGCTTCAGTCGTATCTGACTCTTTGCGACCCCATGGACCATAGACTGCTAGGCTCCTCTGTCCATGGGATTCTCCAGGCAAGAATACTGGAGTGGGTTGCCATTTCCTCCTCCAGGTATATGTAAAGTGATGAAAGTGAAAAAAACCTATCACCAAGAATGTTCATAAAGAGAAGTCGCTCAGTTGTGTCCAACTCTTTGCGACCCCATGGACTATTGCCTACCAGGTTCCTCCATCCATGGGATTTTCCAGGCAAGAGTACTGGAGTGGGTTGCCATGAATGTTCATACAATGTTCTTAAATTCACACTTCAATTTTAGTATTTTTTTTCATAGATTGAAAAAGAGTTTTCAGTGTAAACTATCATATTTTCTGTAGTAAAGACAGTTGTACTTCAACCTTTTACAATCTGTATTCCTGGGTCTTTTGGCTGGGACATCCAATACAATGTCAAACAGAAGTGGCAATAGTGAAAATACTTGCCCTTTTCTGACTTTAAGGCAATATTTTTTCAACATTTCACCATAATTGTATCATGTTAGCTCTGGGATTTTTCTTAGATGGCCTTTATCAGGTTGAAGAAACTCCCTGCCATGCCAGTTTAAGGTGTTTTAGTTGTGAACTGATGCTCCCTTTTACTGAATGCTTTTTCTGAATCTACTGAGACTATGATATGGGTTTTTACCTATACCTTATTATTGTGACCAGTTTCTTTGACTGATTTTCTCATGGTAAACTGTCCTTGTCACCATGGAATAGATCTCATTGGCTAAATTTTGTTTAGGAATATGTACCTATGTTCCTGAAAGATGTTGATCTGTGATTTCCTTTTTTGTAATATCCTTGTAAAGTTTTATATCCAGGATATGCTGAATTCATAAATGCATTAGAGAATATTCTCTTATCCTTTATTTACTGAAAGAATTTATATAAATTAGTATCTTTTCTTCTCTAAATATGTGATAGATTTCATCAGTGAAGCCACCTGTGCTTGGAGTTTACTTTGTGAAAATGTTTGTTATTAGAAACGTTTGCTATCAATTTACTTAATAGATATAAGACTATTCAGATTTTCTATTTCTTCTTGATTGTATTTTGGTAAACTGTGTTTCAAGCAATTTGTCCATTCATGTAAATATTCATACCTGGTGGCATAAAGTTATTCATAATATTATCTTTCTCTTTTTTTAAATTTATTTATTTGTTGGCTGTGCGCACAGGCTTTCCCTGGTTTTGGCGAGCCGGGCCTACTCTTCCTTGCGGAGCGCAGGCTTCTCACTGCCGTGGCTTCTCTTGTTGCAGAGCACAGGCTCTAGGTACATGGGCTTCAATAGCTGAGGCTCGCAGGCTCAAGGGTGTGGGCTCAATAGCTGTGGCACGCGGGTTTAGTCACTCCGTGGCATGTGGGAATTGTATTGTATTGAACTCTCCAAGTATGACTGGGGATTTGTCTGTCCTTTTCCTCTGCCAACTGCTGCCTTATGCATTTTATAGCTATATTCTTAGGTGCATTGTTATTACTTCCTGTTAACTCTCATCAATTTGGAATTTCTCTTTATTTCAAGTTATAGCTTCTTGGCTTAAATTTTACTTGCGCTGATTATTTGGTTACATATGATAATATTAATGTGATCATACTTGCTTTCTTTGATTAGTTGTTTAAATGACATGTTTGATTTGTCTTTTCACACAAAACTTATTTGTGTTTTCATACTTTTGTGCATTTTGGCATGTCTTGTGTAAGCAGCCTGTAATGGGTCTTTTTTTAAGATTTAATTTATTTATTCATTCACTTTTGACAGTGCTGGGGCTTCATTGCTACATGCAGGCTTTCTCCAGTTGTGGTGAGCAGGGGTCACACTTCGTTTTGGGGCGCAGGCTTCTCATTGTGGCGGTTTCTCTTGTTGCTGAGTGTGGGCTCTAGGCATGCAGGCTTCAGCAGTTGCAGCTCATGCATGGGCTTCGCAGTTGCGGCACATGCCCTGTGCCGTGTGGGATTTTCCCAGACCAGGGATCACACCCATGTCCCCTGAATTGGCAGGCGGATTCTTAACCACTGGACCACCAGGGAAGCCCCAGGTCTTTCCTTTTTTTAATCTTCTGCCAATCTGGTTTTTTTTTTTTTTTTTCAAGTTAATTTTTTTTTTCTGTTTATTCATTTTTTGTCTGTGCTCTGTGGCATGTGGAATCTCAGTTCCCTGACCAGGGATCGAGCCCACACCCTCTGTATCAGAAGGGTGGAGTCTTAACCACTGGACCACCAGGGAAGTCCCAATCTTCTGCCAATCTGTTTTTTATTGGTTGTTTTGTTCCTTGACATTTACACGTACTCTCATGATGACATAATTAAATTGGGGTTAAGTCTGCCTGCCTGCCTAAGTCGCTTCAGTTGTGTCTGACTCTTTGTGACCCTGTGGACTGCAGCCAGGGTTAAGTGTACTATATTTTTTTTTTCCAATTTTTCCCATCTGTTCTTTTCTTCTTCCCTTCATATCTTCTTTTTATTAATCAGGTATTTTAGTATCCTATTTTATCTTTTTGTTTCCCTTTAACTGTCAGTCTTTTCAGCAGTTAATCCTAGAATCTTTTTAAAAAAGTGTATTCTTATTGCAGTATACAAATAATGGAAGAATCTTACAACAGTTTATCTTCATCTCCACGCACATATTTTTATTGATTTTATTTGTTTGATTTCCTACTTATGTTATAAACCCCACAAATATTTGTCATTATTGTCACTATTCAGTAGTCTTATATTTACTCAGTATGATGATGTAGGATCTTTTCCTTTTAACAGGATTTTTTTTAAAAATCATGTAAGCCTGCTAAGGATACAACTCTGCAGCTCTTATTTATCTGAGAACATTTTTTTAACTCTCATATTTGAAGTATTTTTTTCTTCATATGGAATAGTTTGACAAGTTGTTTTGTTTGACCCTTTAGCAGTTTGAAAGTGAAAGTGAAGTCGCTCAGTCCTGTCCAACTCTTTTCGACCCTGTGGACTATAGACCACCATTCTCCTCTGTCCGTGGGATTTTCCAGGCAAGAACCCACTGGAGTGGGTTGCATGTCCTTCTCTAGGGGATCTTCCTGACCCAGGGATCAAACCCCATCTCCCGCATTGCAGGCAGACTCTACCATCTGAGCCACCAGGGAATCCCTTGTAGCAGTTTAAGGATGTTATTTCATTGTTTTTCAGTGTCCATAGATTTTTGCTCAGACATCAACTATTATATTTAAAATAGTTTCCCCAGGAGGTACTGTGGCTTTTCTTGACCACTTTAAAGATTTTCTTTGTAAGTTAACTTTTCAGAAGTTTGACTGTCGTATCCTTAAGCATGGTTTTCTTTCATTATCCTGCTTGGTGTTTATGAAGCTTTCTGAATGTCTGAGCTTTATCATTCATTAAATTAGGAACATCTCAGCCACCAATCTTCAAATGTCACATATGTCTTGTCTCTCTCTCCTCTCTGTTTGGGACTCCAATTACATGTTTGTTAAGCCTTTTGCCTGTGATCCAAATCTCTGTGATACTCTGTTCTTTTTCAATACTTTTTCTTTCTGTCTTCAGTTTAAGTATTTTATATGACTATATTTGAATCTAGACTCATACTGTAACCATTCAGTTAGCTCTTAATTGCAGATGTTTCAACTTGCATTTCTAGAATGCCCATTTGATTCTTATTCCTCGATTTAAATTCTCTACCGAAGTACTCTTTTTATCAATTTTGTTCATCTTTTCCTCCAATTTATTTAACATACTAAATATAGCTATTTGAAGTTTTTGTCTGATAACTCTAATTTATGAATCATCTCTGGGTCTGTTTCTTTTATTGCTTTATCTCATGATGATTTGTGGGTTTTTTTTTTCTGTCTGCACATTCAGGGATTGGGCATGTATATGTGTGTGTCTGTATCCACTAGTTAATACAGTGGTTAACAAAATGAAGAGGTTCTAGATTATATTGTTTCCCTCTAAGGTTGAATCTTGTTCTGGAAACAAGTGTCTATTTAAGTCTAGTCCTCACTCCTGCTGGTAACACTGCTAGTTTGCGGTCTTTAATGCTACGCTGTAGCCTTTCTGGGGCCTTCATTAGTGTGGAGGAATTTGTGAAGCTTTATACATTCTGCAGGGCTTCCCAGGTGGCACTAGTGGTGATGAATCCACCTGCCAGTGCAGGAGATGTAAGAGATGCAGATTCAATCCCTGGGTCAAGATCTCCTGGACTAGGAAATGGCACTCCACTCCAGTATTCTTGCCTGGAAAATTCGACACTAAGGCCTTTGATTGTGTGGATCACAACAAACTGTGGGAAATTCTTAAAGAAATGAGAATACCAGACTACCATATCTGCCTCCGGAGAAACCTGTATGCAGGTCAAGAAGCAACAGTTAGAACTAGACATGGAACAACAGACTGGTTCAAAATTGGGAATGGAGTACATCAAGGCTGTATATTGTCACCCTGCTTATTTAACTTATATGCAGAGTTCAGTTCAGTTCAGATCAGTTGCTCAGTCATGTCCGGCTCTTTGCGACCCCATGGACTGCAGACCAGGATTGGGATTCCCTGTCCATCACCAACTCCCGGAGCTTGCTCAAACTCATGTCCATTGTGTCAGTGATGCCATCCAACCATCTCATCCTCTGTCATCCCCTTCTCCTCTTGCCTTCAATCTTTCCCAGCATCAGGGTCTTTTCCAGTGAGTCAGTTCTTTGCATCAGGTGGCCAAAGTATTGGAGCTTCAACTTCAGCATCAGTCCTTCCAATGAATATTCAAGACTGATTTCCTTTAGGATTGAGTAATTGGATCTCCTTGCAGTCCAAGGGACTTTCAAGAGTCTTCTCCAACACCACAGTTCAAAAGCATCAATTCTTCAGTGCTCAATTTTCTTTATAGTCCAGCTCTCACATCCATACATGACTACTAGAAAAACCATACGTTTGACTAGATGGACCTTTGTCAGCAAAGTAATATTTCTGCTTTTTAATATGCTGTCTAGGTTGGTCATAGCTTTTCTTCCAAGGAGCAAGCATCTTTTAATTGCATTCACCATCGGCAGTGATTTTGGAGCCCAGGAAAACAAAGTCTCTCACTGTTTCCATTGTTTCCCCATGTATTTGCCATGAAGTGAGTTCAGTTCAGTTCACTCAGTCATGTCCACCTCTTTGCAACCCCATGAACCGCAGCATGCCAGGCCTCCCTGTCCGTCAGCAACTCCTGGAGTCCACCCAAACCCATGTCCATTGAGTCGGTGATGCCATCCAACCATCTCATCCTCTGTCATCCCCTTCTCCTCCTGCCCTCAATCATTCCCAGCATCAGGGTCTTTTCCAATGAGTCACCTCTTCTCATCGGGTAGCCAAAGTATTGGAGTTTCAGCTTCAACATCAGTCCTACCAATGAACATCCAGGACTGATCTCCTTTAGGATGGACTGGTTAGATCTCCTTGCAGTCTAATGGACTCTCAAGAGTCTTCTCCAACACCACAGTACAAAAGCATCAATTCTTCGGTGCTCAGCTTTCCTTATAGCCCAACTCTCACATCCATACATGACCACTGGAAAAATCACAGCCTTGACTAGAGGAACCTTTATTGACAAAGTAACGTCTCTGCTTTTTAATATGCTGTCTAGGTTGGTCATAACTTTTCTTCTAAGGAGTAAGTGTCTTTTAATTTCATGGCTGCAATCACCATCTGCAGTGATTTTGGAGCCCAGAAAAATAAAGTCAGCCACTGTTTCTACTGTTTCCCCATCTATTTGCATCATGCAAAATGCAGGCGGGATGACTCACAAGCTGGAATCAAGATTACTGGGAGAAATATCAACAACCTCAGATATGCAGGTTATACGATGATAATGGCAGAAAGGAAAGAAGAACTAAAGAGCCTCTTGATGAAGGTGAAAGAGTAGAATGAAAAAGCTGTCTTAAAACTCAACATTGAAAAGACAAAGTTTATGGCATCTGGTCCCATGGCAAGTAGATAGGGAAAAAAATGAAAACAGTGACAGATTTTATTTTCTTAGGCTCCAAAAATCACTGTGGATGATGACTGCAGCATGAAATTAAAAGGCACTTGCTCCTTGAAAGACAAGCTATGACCAACCTAGACAGCATATTAAAAAAGCAGAGACATCACTTTGCCTTCAAAGGTCCATCTAGTCAAATCTATGGTTTTTTCAGTAGTCATGTATGGATGTGAAAGTTGGACCATAAAGAAGGCTGAGTGCCGAAGAATTGATGCTTTTGAACTTGAGAGTCCCTTGGACTGCAAGGAGATCAAACCAGTCAATCCTAAAGGAAACAAGTCCTGAATATTTATTGAAAGGGCTGATGCTGAAGCTGAAGCTTCAGTACTTTGGCCACCTGATGGGAAGAGCCAACTCATGGGAAAAGACCCTAATGGTGGGAAAGGTTGAGGGCAAGAGGAGAAGGTGGGTGACAGAGGATGAGATGGTTGGAGGGCATCACTGACTCAATGGACATGAATTTGAGCAAACTCTGAGAGATAGTGCAGGATAAGCACTGGTGTGCTGCAGTCCATAGGGTCGCAGAGTTGGACACGACTGCGTGACTGAACTGAACTGAACCTCTCATGTCTCCCCATATTGTGAAACCTCTGAAATCTCTGTTCAGCTCTCAGCCTCCCAGAAATTGTTCTCTGCTAGGTCTCCTAGAGTCTTGCCTTGCTCATTCACATCTCGACAATGGGCCAAGTAACTGAGGGAAATTTTTATGCAATTTTGGAGGGCTTCTTCTCTGCAGCTCCCTTCTTTAAGGCACCTTGCTCTCCAAACCCAACTGGGTTAGCAGGTCTTATGTTTGATCTCTTTCCTGTGCCCCGAGACACTCCTGTTCTCTGCTTGGGCTCTACATCCCTGGGGTAGGAAGAACATGCAGCTGAGCTCAAGTGCTTCCTTCTGCCTTGTTGTTGTCCATTGTCATCAATCATTGTTTTATACCATCCGTCTAACTTCTTTTGTTATTTATAGCAGGCAGGTGGGTCAAATATCAGGTACTCAATCACAGCCGGAGCTGGAAATCAGGAGATTCATTTTTGTAAAGGGAATGAATTTAAGGGACATTTATTTTTTTCTCATCTGTAACCATAGAGAAAGGCTAAGCATAAAGATCCTCTTATTAACTGCTGCCATTCAAATTCAAATTCCAAACTGAAAGTCTTATAATTTTAGAGTTCTCGCCTTTATTTTCATGCCTCCCTTAACATAATTAATAGCTTAATAAAATAAATTCATTCTAATCTTTGCTAAATTTTCTATTCATAAGATTGGAGTGAAACAAAAACATTTGCATATTGATTTTCATTTTTATAGCGCATTACAGGCAAAAAGTTAGATTTCTTAGGTCAAAGATAGAACACAATAGTACAAGTGCTAAAACAGATTTCCTTAGTTTTAGTTGTGGAACATGATGCTTTGATATATGTATATATTGCAAAATGACTACAATAAGTTTAGCTAACTAACATCCATCACCACAAATAGTTTTGTGGGTTATTTTTTCATGTTATAAGAACTTCTAAGACCTACTCTCTTAGCAGCTTTCAAACATACAACACAGTATTGTCAACTTTGGTCACCATGCTGTACATTGCATCCCCAGGACTTATAACTTGAAGTTTGTACCAAAAGGTAAAAAACTGCCTTTCCCCATTTTCTCCACCTGCTATCCCCCATGTCTGGCAACATCAGTCTGTTCTCTGCACCTATGAGTTCAGTTTTTTTAAGATTTCTCTTAACAGTGAGATTACACAGTGTTTATATTGCTCTGACTTCTTCCATTTAGGATAATGCTCTCAAGGTCGATCCATGTTGTTGCAATGCACTCATCCATCAGTGTATACTTAGGTTGTTTCTATATCTTGGCTATTGTAAATAATGCTGCAGTGGACATGGAGGTGCAGATATCTTTTCCAGGCAGTGATTTTTTTCCTTCAGCTGTATGCCCAGAAGTAAAATTTCTGGATCATATGATGGTCCTATTTCTCATCTTTTGAGGAAACTCCGTACTGTTTTCTATAGCAGGTGCACCAATGTACATCCTCACCAGCAGTACACAAGCGCTCCCTTTTCTCCAAATCTTTGACAACACTTGTTGACTCTTGTATTTCTGATCAAAGACATTTTAATAAGTGTGAGATGATAGACCACTGAGGTTTTGATTTGTATTTCCCTGATAATTAGTGATGCTGAGCACCTTTTCAGGTACCTGTTGGCCATTTATATGTCTTCTTCAGAAAAAAATGTCTGTTCAGTTCCTCTATAGATTTTTTTCATTGGATTCTTTTTGTTGTTGTTATTATGGAATTATTGTTTATATATTTTAACTATTAACCCCTTACCAGATACATGATTTGTAGAAAATTTCTCCCATTCTATAGGCTGATTTTTCATTTTATTGATAGCATCTTTTGCTGTGCAGTTTTTTAATTTGATGTAGTCTTACCCATTTGTTTTTAATTTTGTTGCCTGTGTTTTTGGTATCAAATCCAAAAAATCACGGTGAAAATCAGTGTTAAGGAGTTTACCCCTACGTTTTCGTCTAGAAATGTTGTGGTTTCAGGTCTTTGAGCTTTGTCGTATCATTCTGTCTTGCTTTTTGATGAATGTAAAACCCAAAGGAATAAATATTGTATACCTTCATTAAAACTCGCAGAGACACAAAATTAGAGTTAGGGAGCTCTGTAATTCCCATCTCTCCTACAAATTGTCTTTTAAGACAATTCAGTCCCTGGGTAGGAGCCTAAAATAAAAGACAATTCCTGAGTAGGAATCTAAAATAAAAATTTTATAGTAGAAAAGCTTCTGTGTTATGGTCATAGAAACAAGAATTTGTTTTTGTTTCCCTCATGTTGGAAAGAATAAAGAAGTTGCTTAGCCATCTTTGTTTCTTCAATACCCTATTGCTATTTATGTGACACTGAAGATCAAAGTTATTTAAATCAAGGGTCCCTGATCCCTGGGATCTAATGCCTGATGATCTGAAATGAAGCTGATGTAACAATAATAGAAATAAAGCATGCAATAAGCGTAATGCCCTTGAATCATCCCAAAACCATCCTCCCACCACCCCCAGTCCATGGAAAAATAGTTTTATATGAAATCAGTCCCTGGTGCCAAAAAGGTTGGGGACCACTGATTTAAATGTTTCAAAGAAACTTTTAAAAGTAGAGTGCCAGCTATGCTCAAAGCATTCATTTAGCCGTGTGTGTGTGTGTCTGTGTGTGTGTCTGTGTGTCTGTGTTACGCTGTGCTAAGCTGCTTCAGCTGTGTCCAACTCTGTTTGACCCTTTGAACTGCAGCCCTCCAGGCTCCTCTGTCCATGGATTTCTCCAGGCAAGAATACTTCAGTGAGTTACCATGCCCTCCTGCAGGGCATCTTCTCGACCCAGGAATCAAACTTGTGTCTCACTGTGTCTCTTGCGTTGGCAGACAGATTCTTTACCACTAGCACCACCTGGGAAGCTCTAGACATATGTAAATATATATAATGTTTGACACATTTTTGTTACCCCTCCATTATGTCAGATCCTCCAAATGTGTCAAACATTCTCACCTTCAGAGTTACTGTGGGAGGGGTAATTGAACATAGTACATGGAAGTAAGTGGTCTCTTGATAACTTTTGTAGTGTTAAAAAAGCTCAAGGAAGGAAAGACCTTATTTGTTTGGGTGGGTCATAAAAGGTTAAATGATGCAGTGCTGTCAAAATTGATCTTAAATTTTGGGTAGAACTTTGGTAAGGATAAAAAGGAAAGGGCATATCACATCGAAGTGATACAAAGGGAGAGTCACATCAAAGGTAGAAAAGGGGAATAGCAGATGATCTGATTTGTCTAGAAATTAGAGATAACAATGGGAAGGTAGCGTGGGGTCTTCTCATTGGGGGACCAAATGCTAGTTTGTGGGGTGTAAGCCACCTGGAACCAAAGAGGCTACTGTTGATGGAAGGAACACTGTGACCAGAGCTCAGAAATACTCATCTGGTCGTGGGAGGACGTCAGGCCCGCAGGGCCAGTGCTGGTCCACACAAGTTTCCAACTACATGAGTAGAAAACCTTGGAGAATGTCATGATTTGCATAAAATCTCATTTACTTAAGGTAAAAGACTTTCCTATATTCTGAAATTAGCCCTCTCTATTCTACTATTTAAAAAATAGTCTGTAGAAAATATATGATAAATCCCCATGTTCATTGCAGCATTATTTACAGTAGAAAAGACATGGAAACAAACTGTCAGTGTATGAATGGATAAATTATGATATATACTTATTTATAAATGTTAATATATGTGATACATATAAGTTTGATATATTTATATATGAATATTATCCAGCCATAAAAAGGAAGTTTTTAAAATAATGTTCTTATTTGGTGAAATTAAAAGTTGGCAATCATATATTTGTCCTTAAAACTTTTTTTTTTTTAAATATTATTGGTCAGAAAACTAAAAGCCTGGGAGCTACTGTCATATAGGGTCAATTAGAGCTGGTTGAGTACTCTTGGACAGAATGGAGAAAGTGGGCTGAAAGGAGGAAAGATATTTGGGGAATAAAACTTAGAAGATGAAGCAACCATTTGGCTATGTGAGTCAACAGAGGACAGTTCGAAAGGTGCCCTAATAAAAACAGGAGAGTGAGGAAATGATGGTATTTTGGTAGAGGCAAAGCAGGCAGAATCAGGCTTCCCTGATAGCTCAGTTGGTAAAGAATCCGCCTGCAATGTGGGAGACCTAGGTTTGATCCCTGGGTTGGGAAGATCCCCTGAAGAAGGAAACAGCTACCCACTCCAGTATTCTGGCCTGGAGAATTCCATGGACTATATAGTCCATGGGGTTACAAACAGGCAGACACGACTGAGCAACTTTCACTCGCTCAAAGCAGGCAGAGGCTAACAGGGCATATCATTTTAGTTGTGGCAATGGTCTGTGGATGATCCTGTAGGAAACTTGAAAAATGTCCGTTGGGCAACTGAAATGTCAGTCTGGAGCTTGGAAGAGAGATTTCTTGATGAAAGAACATATTTATTTTATACCTACTATGAGCTAAGCACTAAATTTGGGGGGAAAAGATATATTTATGTGTCATTTATACAGACTCCCTTACAATGATCTTTTCTTCATTAAGTACTTGTTTCTTAATACAGTCATACTTGGGGGTCCATGGGGGTTTGGTTCTAGGACCCACTGCAGATACCAAAATCTGAGGATGCTTGAGTCCCCGTGTTGGCCTCTGAAGCTTTCCCTCTGCATCCATGGATTCAACCAACCTCGGTTGTGTTCTACTGCCTTTATTTTTTTAAATCTGCATGTTAGTGGACCTACACAGTTCAAACTCATATTGTTCAACAGTCAACAATATAGCTATTTTATTTCTCTTTATGGTGCTTTATTTATTTTTTTCCATTTTATTTATTTATTTATTTTTTTTTTGGTCATACATTGATATGAATCAGCCATAGATTTACACGTATTCCCCATCCCGATCCCCCCTCCCACCTCCCTCTCCACCCGATTCCTCTGGGTCTTCCCAGTGCACCAGGCCCGAGCACTTGTCTCATGCATCCCACCTGGGCTGGTGATCTGTTTCACCATAAATAGTATACATGCTGTTCTTTTGAAATATCCCACCCTCACATTCTCCCACAGAGTTCAAAAGTCTGTTCTGTATTTCTGTGTCTCTTTTTCCGTTTTGCATATAGGGTTATCGTTACCATCTTTCTAAATTCCATATATATGTGTTAGTATGCTGTAATGTTCTTTATCTTTCTGGCTTACTTCACTCTGTATAATGGGCTCCAGTTTCATCCATCTCATTAGGACTGATTCAAATGAATCCATTTTAACGGCTGAGTAATATTCCATGGTGTATATGTACCACAGCTTCCTTATCCATTCATCTGCTGATGGGTTTATGGTGCTTTAGAACCTCTAATTCAAACATATATCACAAATACAGTAATAAATATCTAAAATTTACAACTGATCTACAAAATCATAAATGAATCAAAAACTAAGACTGAAAAAAAGTTTTATTAGTGTATTAGTTAGCTGAGGCTTCAGTAACAAATAAACAAACATGTAACAGCACAGTACCATAAAGTCTCTAATTTGGTCACACTCTACCTCTTGATGAGCAAGTGAATAGGTTGGTAGAATGGCTCTCCAGGGAGACCCAGGCAGATCAGGGGATCCACCTTCATGAACAACACATGGCTTCTAAAGTCACTCTGTCACTTCCATCTCAGTCAGCATGCATTCAAGATTTCATCCCTCAAAGTGGCAAACATTACCTCTACTCACACTGTACTGGCTAGAACTCAGATATATGGCTCAATCTAACACGGGCAGCTGGGAGGCACAGTCAAGCTTTATGTCCAGGAAGAAGAGGAAATGGATTTGGTTGAATAATTAGCTGTCTGCCATGGTTTGTATTATTAATAAATTGTCTGAGAAAGAGTTAAATTCTAATAAGTGACACACTTGATCATGAAGAGCATTTAGTCTGTCAATGAATAGAATCTTGAGCACTGCATCTCTGGAGAGAAGTTACTGCCATTTATAAGGAATGTCTATTCATGTAAGAGTTAAACCATGCTTTAATAGTTGTAAAAATAAAACAGTTGAATTCCTATAAGGTTGTGCAGAGTCCTTGCCAGGGTATCATTTGCCTTTTCCAGCTGAAAAGCAATCTAAGCTAAGTGACCTGAGATGATGGGGGGCAAGAGGAGAAAGGACAGCATCCCAAGATTAATATGTTTGCTATAAGCAGATCCTTTCCGACCTTCCTTTTTGTTCCCAGGAACGTGGGCCTCTTTGATGTGTTTGTGGTTTTTGCATTTCTTTCCCCATCAGCATTTTTTCTTCAAAATTGTCCTTAAGGCGACTGCATCCTATTGTGAACCCTTACTTAGCCTGTGACCACTTGCCTATTTTAAATAAATTTTTACTACAAATCTCATACTCTTCAGCTTAGTTCTGCGCCTGAACCTGAACATATGTTCACAGAAGTAGACAGAAATCCCAACAGCAGTAAAAACATCACTACTTAATGATCTTACATCACCTGATATCCAGAGATCTCTGCATTTATTCATGATGTATAACTTGTAGATTACTCCTATGTTTAGCATAGCCCTTAGGACTAAATTCTGTGTGACTTAAAATCAATTATCTCTACTGCAGATCCTTCTTCTCAACGTCTTAGTTACTACCAGCTCAGCTTTGTTAAGTAGTTTGTTGACATCACATTGTTTCTTGTGGCCTCAGGTTTGGAGAGGGAAGCATTTGAAAGAAAATTAGAGTTCAGCTATTAGTTCTGTTTTAGGTTGATCCTAGATAGGTGATGCAATCTTGTCTTATTCTCTTTGGGTTGCTTTAACAAAATACCACAGGTTGAATGGTTTATAAGTTAAAAGAAATGTGTTTAACAGTTCTGGAGGCTAGGAGTTCAAGGTCAGGTGCCAGCATGGTTGGGTGAAGGTTGTCTTCCAGGTTGCAGACTTCTCACTATGGGGCCTCTTTAATAAGGGCACAAATCTCAATCATGAGGGCTTATGATTTAGTCACATCCTGTGGGAGGAGGCCCCACTTCCTAAGACCAACACTTTGGGGATTAGGATTTCAACATATGAATTGTAGGGGAAGGTGCACAAACATTCAGACCATAGCAAGTCTCTTCCTGGTAAATAGTAGTGAGCAGGAGGGGAGCTCAGACAAGGCTAATTTGGATTTTTAGGAAACCTTCACAGTATTATTTCATCAAAACATTTCAGTGGATTTTGCTTTTGGTCATCTAGCATCAGAATACTGTTTGGCCAGGATTCTTAAATAGATGGGAAGCAGCACTGTAGAAGCTACAGGGGGCAGATAATCTTTTCCTCTGATAGCTGGGGCATCTGCAAATGGTCGTGCCCAGGGCTTTGCACCTTGAAGATGTGACACAAAAATGAAGGCTTGTGAAAAATCATTCACAGCAGTGGAGGGGTGTAGAGTCTGCAGGCTAGAGCTGACTTCTGCCATACCTAGAGTACCACATTAACTGCTCCAGATCACTCAGCTTTACTGCTATTTTCCTCCACCTTGGTCTTTGGTTATGTGGTATAAGAGATTGCCTACTGCTTCTTCAGTCAGGGAAAGTTTCTATTGTCTGCAACTAAGAATTCCTACTAGCACAAACATCCCCCAAATCTGCTATATTTCCTATAAAAATAATGTTTTCTTCTTGCAAAAATTACTTATCAACTGAAAACCTTAGAAACTATATAGATAGGAACAAAAAACAGTGTAACCTCATCACCCACAGAGAACCTCTGTAAAAAGTTTTAAGCATGTTCTAGTACATACTCTCCTAGACTTTTCCCTGGATATGTGAACATATTCTGTTTATTTAGCTATTACCAAAAAATGCTGCCACACTCTGATCAACATGGTTGTTATTTACCTGCTATTCTGCCTCATTTATAATACTGCTTCTCCCCATGAACTTGAATATAGACATCATGAGTTGGTCCAGCCTTGTGAAAAGTATCTGTCACCCTTAGGCAAGTTGCCTTTGAATAAACTTATGTAGAAGTGACATAATTATCCTACACAAGAAGGCATATATATAAAATTATTTCAGACAACAGTTTTCCTCTGCTGGGTAAAAATCCTCATATGACTCTTGGTGAGGTCAAGTGATACGTAATTTTTATATTCAAGTTGCTACAATTCAGAATTTCAGAGTAAGTTCGGGTTATAGGTATACTCTTCTGAGGACCTAATATTTCCATGAAATAACTTAAAAATTACTAATTTCTTGGAGTGCATTATATTGATCTCTAAGAATTATAGAATATACATTTTTTTTAAAAAAATATTTATTTATTTATTTGACTGCATGAGGTCTTAGTTACAGCACATGGGATCTTGTTCCCTGACCAGGGTTTGAACCCGGGCCCCCTGCATTGGAAGCACAGAGTCTTAGCCACTGAACCACCAGGGAAGTCCCTAGAATATACATTTTTAAGTAATTACTTTTATATACAAATAACTGCCATGACAAAGTAGGTAAG
The DNA here is from genome assembly GCF_910594005.1 of Cervus elaphus. Lineage (NCBI taxonomy): Eukaryota > Metazoa > Chordata > Mammalia > Artiodactyla > Cervidae > Cervus > Cervus elaphus. The sequence goes on from NC_057826.1 coordinate 84,446,575, forward strand.
CTGAGAGGACAACTTTACCAAGCAGGCTTAAACTTAGAGACTATTTGCAGATAGTAAATATATTAAGATTTCTTAAGAAAGTCTGTTCTCTACCTCTTCTCTCTTAATAGACTTCAGTACTCTTCTTCAAAGAGATAACTTCAACCCCAGATAGATTAAGATGAATTAGTAGATTCTAAATGCATTTTTATTTTTTCAACCTCTGTTGCCCTCAGCCTTGTTCTGTGGCTCTTCATTCCATTATTTGCCTTTAATGCATCTTTTTTTTTTTTTTTCTCATGGCACTGTTGTTGTTTAGTCAGTAAGTCCAGGCTGACTCTTTGCGACCCCATGGACTGTAGCCCGCCTGGCTCCTCTGTCCATGGAATTCTCTAGGCCATTCCCTTCTCCAGGGATCTTCCCAACCCAGGGATCGAACCCCGGTCTCCTCCATTGGCAGGCAGATTCTTTACCTCTAAGCCATAGGGAAGCCCTTTTATAGCCATATTTAATACTAAAAATAAGAGCCTATAGCTATGGTTTTCTTCCCAGTGAATGGTAAACTTTATTGCTACTCTCAAACTACCTTTAACAAATATAAAGAAACAGACTCACAAAATTTCTAGTGAGTTCTTAACAAGTATATAGGTGGTAGTTCTTTTTTTCTTTTCAAAATAAACTACCTTTAAGCTGCTTTTGTGATTTTTTACTATTTTAAAAATCATATATAATGACTATTTTCATTATATATTGCATAATGACAGTGCTTTTTCTCCATAACCAACACAATGATAAGGTGTCAATAATTTAATAGAATTCAGTAATTCTGAAATTCAGTAATTTGAATGATAAAATCATCCAGTGCTTTATTAAGCAAAAGAATTAAGAATGTTTAACTTTTTAGATCCTGAACCTCAACATGCCTTTGCTATTCAAATCAAAATGCAGTAGCCTCCACATTTGTTACCATGAATTTCAAAAGAATTTACATTTCTAAAAAAAAGGGGGGGAAAATAATCTGCATTTGTAAAAGCTATTTATATAGAAAGACAAAAGAAAACATAACTAAGCTGGAGTCTTTCCATATCATTGTCTTTTGGGGTCCAGGGAGCAAAACCATGATGTAGGTGAAAAAGTACTATGGCCAGGTTCCAGTATATGTGATTCAAGCTGAAGAACAAGAAGTTGAACTGTGAATATGTTAACTTGACTCATAAAAGGATGCTAACCAGAGGGTCTCCACTTTTAGAGACCGGGCAAGGGTAAATGAGTTAAAATGGTGGCAGCAGCATCAACGTGGGTTACTTATAAAACAGTGCTTTTCAAAATGTATCAAGAGGCTAAGGACACCGGTTGCTCATACCTCTTAGAGAATAAGATTGCTCATTTGCTGAGAATGGTTCTTGAAGGAAAACATCCTTCCTGTTCTGGAAGGCAGGATGGTATCTTTCCTTACTTGAAGGCCATCTTTCTCCCTAGGGGCTAGGGGCTCAAACTTTTGAATTGTATCTCATTTATTTTTCTCAAGGTGAATCAAATCCAGTTCCAGAAGTTACAAACTCTGTATCTTTCAAAACCTAACTCCCATTGTAGAATCATTCAAGAGTTAGGAACTCATCTTCCCACTCCAAAATTCAGCCACATTCCTTGATATGGGGCTTCTCTTCTTACTATGTCTGATATTCAGAGCCATTAAGGGAACATTTATTTCCTGTAATATGCAATGAAGTCCAATTTAAGAAACAACTCTGTAAAATAGGGACTATAAGGACAGCGGTGGTGGTGGTTTGTTTTGATGTTTGGTTAAGTAGCCTGGGGCAAATGGCTTAGCTTTGGCTGAGCTATATCATTTCTTTTTGGTAACAAAAATCAAAATCACTAAAATTTTCTGAGAAATAAACTACAAACAAATCTGTTTGTGAGTGACAGAAAAATCCCTTCTTTCAAAGTATGCTGGAAGTTAAGTATTCAATTGGCTAAATACACTTTTTGGATATTTTAACTTCTGTAATGACTGACATCCAGTAAAGCCTTCAATTTTCTAAAACCAGTACAAAAGCTGTTATAAGTTTAATATTTTGATTAGTAATCAAGTCAGGACTTTTTCAATTCTGATTTGGTCCTGTACACTCTTTTTAACAGGGGTTTGGGCTCCCAAGTCCTCCTCTCCAGTCTTTGTATGTTAAAGTGAGCTATTTGTTTCAGTTTAGCAGAGCTGGATGGTGGGTAGCTCTGCATTTGACTGGTTGACTTTTAAAGGATTACTTCTCTGGAAAGATACTGTCTCATACCACATTGCTAGTGGAGTAGACTTAGCTGCAGTTAAAATTTTAAATTGAAGATGAGCATTTACCATCAGAGAGAACATAAACTTCAGGACTCTTGTGTTACATAGACTCTACATATCATATTTCAGCATTATGTGTTTGTGATGAAGAGCTCTGTTTTCAAGCAACCTTAAATACCATATCCAGAAATAACTGACTCCAGCAAAGAGAGGTAATTTGGGGTCCCTGTATGTTTTATAATGAAACCAATATATTTTAAAATGATAAATTCCAACTACACAAATTGATGTCAATAAGATTAACAAAACTGATGAATGACATCTGCTAACACAAGTCAAATAAAACACCCCGTAATACTTATACACAGATGAAATAAAACAATGGCTTTCCAGTTTTATTTTGCATCTCCCAGTTACTCAAAAAGTAAACATGACCCCTTTTCAAATTCCACTTAATACTTTACCTTAAAGAACTTACTGAGTAAAATGCTTAGTTGCAGGATTTCACATTTGCAATCCATCAGGTTACAATTTTAAAGTTACAGTTTCTTCCGCGGTGTAGGCATTCTATAGTGCCTTTTATTTACATTGTCACTTTTTATTTCCTCTTAAATTTTATATGTTCAAGAATATAACTGTATAGGAGTTATGTAAAAATATTTCAAACTTGCAACATACATACATACTGGTTTATCTATCCCTTGAACCCATGTCTCTGAAAAATAAATACAATGTATCCAAAATTGGAACTACCTTGGAGCACATGAGGAAGAGTGTAGAGGTGTAGAAATAAAAGAATCGAAAAATACTTGTGTGGAGATGTATTTGTCCTGTTGACAGCAGTCCCTATGATCTGTTAACAGACATAGGCAGCCAACTTAGTACACAATATATGTTCTAGAACTGGCCACAATACGTTGGTAACCAAGTGAGAATTAAGGCTTTAAGATCTCTCACAACAACTGTGATTCAAAAACCCCAAAGCAAGCAAACCCTAAAACCTGGAGAAAGTGCTCCAAATAGAGCCTCTTTGGCAGTCCAAATTGAACCAAATGACTCAGGTGGACAATTAAAAACCGTGCGCCGTTTTCTTTCACTAGGTCAATAAAGCCCATAAATAATGTTTGGTCCAGAAAACCAGACTTACTAGCACCTTCCTTTTCCATTTTAAAAATATTCAGAATATTCAGCATCAATTAATACATGGTCTTCACTCATTTATTGACTAAACAAGACTGCCGGTGCCTCTAGATCCCTCTTTCCAAGCTGACCTTATATGACAACAAACTGAAATGTTGTCTAAGCAGACCCTCTAAGTAGAGGGTAAGTCATTCAAAGGTGGTAAGTCATTCAAAGGTGGACGCATCTTGCTTATTTACTTATGTATTCAAGGGGCTGCGATGGCCACGGCTGGACGACGAGGAGGGAGGCGAAGGGTCGCGCGGATTGTAAGCCGCAGACCCGGAGTGGGAACCCGCGGAGATGGGGGCAGCAGCCTCGCTCCGCTAGCTCGGTCCTCTGGACCCAGAAAATGACCAGCCCCTCCCCCAACTGCACCCTTGACCCCTCCCCCCTCTTTCCACGGCTTTCATCTGCCCGCCCGCCGGGGAGTCCGCGCCCCCAGACCTCTCGCCGCCTGCCTCCTTCCACGGCCCAGTCGTGCGGCGCGGACAGACCCGGGGCGAAGCCCACGGCCCGGCGAGGACCCCTACCCCCGGCCCCTCCGGCCGCACCCCTCCCTTTCGTGTAACGCACCTGCGGCCCCGCCCCCGGCCAAAAGCTGAGGCGGCGGCGGGCTGGCGAGGCCGGGCGGCTCGGCCCTCCAGGCACAGTCGCCTTCCCTTCCCCCGCCATTCCGCCCGCCCCCCTCGCTCAGCCACCGAGCTGCCGCCGCGCTCCTCAGCCGCCCCGAAATCTAAAGGGGTCCGTCTCCGGCACCACAACCAAATGGCTGAGCCTCCCTGGCCGGCTGCGCAGCCCGCCCATTGGTCCCTTCCCCCCCCGCCTCCACCACCATTCGCTGTTGCCCCGAGATCGGCGGCGGCAATTGGCTAACGCTGCTGCCACTCATTCGCGGGGCCGCCGATCCCGCCTCCACGGTGATCAGGTTAGTGTGCGCCGCGGGTGCTGGGGGCTCGAGAACCGAGCGGAGCTGGTTGAGCCTTCAAAGTCCTAAAACGCGCGGCCGTGGGTTCGGGGTTTATTGATTGAATTCCGCCGGCGCGGGAGCCTCTGCAGAGAGAGAGCGCGAGAGATGGACATGGACAAACGGATTCATTTAGAGCTGCGGAACAGGACGCCCTCTGATGTGAGCATTTGCCAAAAATATCTCTGTCGGTCCATTCTCCTACTTTGTGTGTGTGCGCGTTAGGGGGAGGCACTTTTTTTTTGAGGGGGGGCGCCCGGGAGATGTGGGTTTGGGGGTCGGACTGCAAATGAATTGCAAGGTTGGGGGGTTGCAATGCCATCCAAGCATGTTCCGGCTGCCGCCGCCGCTGCCCTTGGTGTGTGACTACCTGTGCGTGTGCTCCCGCGTGTGCGAATGTGGGTGCGAGAGTGTGCGTGCGAGTGTGCACCCATCGGGGGCCAGCGGGCGCACGCGTTTGGGTCGGAGAGAATGAGGCAAAATAACCCTCTGAGCTTTCTGCTCCCGTGACTCCGTCTGGGGGAAAGATTAACGAGGGAGGAGGAGGAGAGGGGCTGCCTCCTGGATTTAACAACAAAAAAAGGGGGTTTTATATTTTATAAATGAATCCCCCTTTCCGCCCCCCTCCCGCGCCTTCCCCCTCCCTTTCTCTCTCTCTCTCGTACACACACAATAAGTTTTGGGCTTCGCGAGTCCGGTTTAGTTTCTGATAAATGTGGGCCGAGGCCCCTGGGGAGAGCGCGTGGGGAGGGGGCTGCAGCGGAGTTGGGAATGGCTCGAGTTTAAAGTGCGTCTTCATTTCTTTGCAGTGATGAGGCGAGAGACGGGGGAGCCATATTTGTAACTTTGTAGTGTTCGTGAACGCGCCCTTTCTCTCCCTCCCTCCCTTTCTCTGCCTCCCTTCCTCTCCTCCTCTGTCTCCCTCACTCTTTCCACCCCACCTTCGGGCCAGATGCTGATGTTTCTTCCTTTCCTTCCTAAGGGAGGATAAATGGAAAGGGGGGGGGGGGAGAGGGATTTTCGAACGTGCAAAGGCACAGATAATCCCCGCGCCTCCCCACCTCGCGCGATCGCTACTGCAAGTTACCCAAAGGCTACGTCCCGGTCCCCCTCGCCCCTGTTCCTTCCGGCCTCCCTAAGATGCCAGCCTTTGAGCCCTGACGCCCCCCGGCCCCGACCCCCGGCCCGTCTTTCTCTAGGGTGGGCTCCTTGGCAGCCATTCGGCGCCCGATTAATAAATGGGCCCGGGAAACTTTGTCAGGACGCGAGCTGCCCAGAGCTGGTGCCCGTGGTGGGTATTGGCTGGGTCCAGATTTATGCGGGCATAGCAGACACGCAGCTCGGGGATGGGAGTTTGCCTTCCCGTCGCCGTTATTGATTGGGCAGCAGCGGGAGTACAGCCGGAGGAAACTTACATGGATGGGAACTGGGAGGCTCGGGCGAAAGCTCACCCCCAAGGAGGGGAAAGGTGAGGGTGGGTTACTCGGACGCCCGTTTTTATTTCTGTCTCCCTCTCGCTTTCAAACACTGTTTTATGTGAGTTGGCGGCTCAGCGGAGAAGACCCCGGGTCTGGGGCGGAGACGCTGGCTGACTCCTCTGGTGGCCCCTCCGGGACCAGCGGAGCGCGGGCGAGTGGACACCCCCACCCCAGCCCCGGTGGCCAGGGTTCCACAGAGTTGGGACTTTGGGGAGCACTGTGCGCTGACCTGTCGCCCCTCCAACCCGTTAAAACCCGAATCCCTGGCGGAGGCAGGCCTTGCTTCCTCTTTTCTCTAGTTCCTCCCCCAAACCTGAGTGAGACTTTTGAAAACAAGATCCTTTTTGTGCCCCCCCCCCCCCCATCATAACGCAGCTGTGGACTGTAGACGTGCAGTGCCTTATGGCGCGCAGGGCGGGGAGGGGGTGGCGGAGGGAGGGGAGGGGTTGCCCGCCGGAGGACGCTGGAGTTTCCGCGAACAATTTGCCGGCGGTTTGCGTTTCTCTGGCCAGTTTCATCCCAGCTTGGACCCCGAGCCAGAGGATTGGGGGGCTGGGTGTGGTGATGGGGGAGGGGGCCGGAGCCGCGGGCTTCCCGCGTACTTTCCGGAAGCCCCCTGTGCGGAGGGGGAAGGGCGCCAAGTAGGGGGCCGGGGTCGCGGCGGGAGGGTGTGGAGGCGCGGTTCGCGCGGCCAACCCTACCCCCGCTGCTGGCCAACTGGGAGCGAGATCGAAAGCGGGTCGAACCGGCTCTTTAAACTTCCCGAGTGTGTGCTGGGGGAGGGGAACGCGCCGCGCCGATCTGGGAGCGATTTCTCACGCTTCGCCCCCTCGCCTCCCGGCCCACACGCCTGCCCCCTGCTTTGAGGCGGGGTGGGGGTGGAGGGGGCACTTTCTGCCCGTTCGGGGAGGAGAGGGAGAAACCTAGCTAATGAGGGACAAAAGGGGTGGGGGAGGAGGGGCTCGTTTTTTTAACGTTCTTAAAATAAATAGCTCCCGGAGAGCGCCCCCTGCACCCCTCCCCGCCCTGCTCCCCCCAGGACCCCCCATCACACCCACCTTGGGAGCCTCTCCCAACTCTGATCCGGGGGCTGGTGGCCACGCCGCGACGCCGAAATAGGACGAGCAGCCATGTTTCCCGGGTCTCGCGCGGCCCGCCCCGCCCCTCCCCCATGGCGCGGCCGGCGCCGAGCGCGGGGCTCCGAATGCGGGCGCCGGGCTCCATGCGGCGCGGGGCGCGGGCCGGCGGCCGGGCGACGGGGCGGCCGGGCCTCGTGCGCGCGAGCCGGGCCGCGGGCGCGCGGGGCTGGCCCTCGGGCGGGCCTTTTGGCTTCCCGAGCTGGTTTGGAGCTCGAGGTGTTTTATTATTATTGTATTTTTAACGGCCAGGCCCGCCGGAGACCGAACCCGAAGGGCGCCGAGGCGTTATTGGGGGCCAGGGGCGGCCGCCAGGGCCCTGCACGCCTGTGGCAGGACTGCCGGGCGCCGGGCTGCCATTTTGTCACCGTGGCTGTTGTCGCTGTGGGGGGGTGGGGGCGCAGACTTGCGCCATCGCCCCGACGGCCCCGGACGTGGAAGCAGCAAGGGGAACGGGCTGCGGGGACCCGTAGTCGTGCTCTGGGCCCCTATGTCGGGGGGGGGGTCCCCTCCCCTTGCCAACGGCGTGAGGCTCTTCTGGAGCGTCGCGGCGGCCGTTGCTCCGGGAGGGCGACGATCCTCCCTGCGAGTGCTCCCCCCACCCCCCAGCGCGCTCCCTGCCTCCCCCGCCCCCCTTCTCTCCAGTATTTCGTCCTTCCTCCGGCAGGCGTTTTAGAGGTAGTTCAGTGTGACCCTAAAGACGAACGGATCGACCCGGTGTTTGCTTTTTCGGCGGAACTGATAGGAGGGTAGGGGGAGAAATTAAATACGAGGTTTCTTTGGAGGGTTGGGGTGGAGGGGTGGGCGGCGATGCGGACGCGACTCTAGCGGCCCTGACTGGAGCCAAGGACAGCAGCCGCTTACCCGGGAGGGACGAGTTGATGCGTTGGGGAAACGCCCTCGGGGCTGGGCTCTCCGGGAAGGTAGGTCGCGCTCCGTGTTTTCAGGTGGGTGTTGCAGCGCCCTGCTGGCTGCTAGGGGAGGCCCTCTCGGTCTTCCTCGGCTTCTCCCCCTTTTATTTTTGCCCGCGGGAGGGCGGCTACAGTAGTAAGTGTAATCCTAAACCGAGAAGAGTAGGGAATGAGGCTTGGTTTTTAAAAAGTCAGTGTTATCTTTTTCCAACTGCCTTTCTTTGGCTGTTGACTGCGGAGCCAGGCAAGTCATCCGCGTCGCCAACATCTCTCTGGGACTTTTTAAAGCTGATACCCATGCTGGTTAAGCACCTCACTGGTTAAATCCTGGTACACGTCTGCATGGAGACTAGCTTTCATGGCAGTGGCCGGCCAAGGCTGCCCAGGAAGCCAGGTTTAACTTTGACCTTTGGAATACATCGCATGATGTTTTCCAGACTGACTTACTGCCTAATTGGGTTCAAGTAGCCTGATACTAACTCCAGTTTGTGCAAGCCTACCAGGGATCCAGGGGCAGAAAATTGAGCGTGAGTTCTGTATGGTCATGGTCAGTTATGTTTTGTTACTGGGTTGTTGCTGCTGATGGCAGTTTTGAGCCTAAGCTTCACAGGGGTGGTGGGTAGTAGAACCACACAGGCCTGAGTTTAAATTCCTCCTGCCACAGAAGTAAGATAAGTTTACCTGCCCCTGTGATCTCAGGCAGGTTAACTTAACCTTTTTGATCCTTGGTTTTCTCACCTGTAAAATGGGAATAATCCTATTTAATAAGTCACTGACAAAACTGGCCTGATCTGGCCCTCAGGTGCTCAGTATGTGATAGTTTTATTTCTCAGATATTGGGGTACAATGAGGTACAACTTTGTGTTTCTATAGAGTTTACAGAACAACAATAATAACTAATGCATGTATAGCACCCATCTATGCCTGGCACAGCTCTGAGTGGATTACACAAATCAATTAATTTAGTCCCCACAGCATCGTTGTGAGACAGGTACTATTACTATCCTTATATAAACACAGGAAATCGAGGCATAAAGATGTTATCACAGCCAAACTTCAGACTCCATCCCTAATCTCTACTGCCTCCCCAGAAGCACCCTTACTTGTAAGGTACAGTGAGGAAAAGCTTTGAAATGGTGCTACTCTATGTGAAAGTTTGAAGACTGGACAGCTTCCTAGTTGAAGATACTGAGGTGGGTGGGCAGGATCGGAGGTGCTCTGGATTTTATGGGGGTTGGGTTGGGGAGGGGAGAGGAGGAGTCAAACATCTACTTCCCTAGATTGGGTTAGCACATCACATCTGGTTAGGCTGAAAGAAATCTGGGCTTTTAGGTGTTGGGGGACACATTTTGAGTAATGAGAGGATAAGCAGGAGCCAGTCATGCGGTGATGTATGGGGGATTGTGCCTGTAATGCTTCCCCACTTTTATTAGTCTCTTTCTGCAGACACAAAGCTAAACAGAATTGGCACGTCCTTGGTTTCCAAGACCTAGTTTACCAATAACACTTCTTGGATCATCTCACTTAATCACTTGGCTCCTTAAGGGTAAGCCAAGGAGGGTGACATCCTCTCCTGTGAGGGTGAATCATTCAGATTGAAAGAAAGTCAAACAGCTGGTACCGAGCAGAATTGGGTTCTCCTCCTACTGTAAAACCAGAGATCCTTTAGTTAGAAGGAAGAACTTTGAATTTTGTTTAATTGATTGGGTCTCAAATGTGACCCATCACCAGAATCACCTGGGGAGCATGTAGAATGCAGATTCCTGGCCCCACCCCTAGACTCTGATTTAAGCACATGCGTGCGTGCTCAGTCCTGTATGACTCTGGGAGCCTGTGGATAACCTGCCAGGCTCCTCTGTCCATGGGGTTTTCCAGGCAAGAATACGGGAGTGGGTTGCCATGCCCTCCTCAAGGGGATCTTCCCAACCCAGGGATTGAACCTGGGTCTCCTGCCTTGGTTTAGTACAGGCGTTGCCAAGTTTGGGGTGAGCTGCCTGTTTTTGTATTGTGAGCTAAGAATACTTTGTACATGTAAACACTGCAATCAGTTTGATAATGTGGAACACTTTGAATCCCAATTAAGTGAAATGTTATCCCCATTTCCCCCTTGCAAAGAATTCCACTTGTCTCCTTGGACCTTTATTACCAAAAGAATTGTACTCATTATATATTTTGAATTTTATCAATAAAAGAATTGTGGAAATTTGTTTTCTTTCATTATAAAAAAGTGCCTATGTAGTATTGTCAGTTTTGCCTTTAGGTGAAGTTTACTATCTGGCCCCGTACAGAAAAGATTTGGTAATCCCTGGTTTAACAGATTGTTGGTAAGGACCTTTTGATCTGGGTGTTTCAAATTTTTTTTTAATTCTTAAGTTTTTTAATTTTATGTGGGTGGTGCTTTAGGGGTCTTTACAAGTCCTTTTACATGTGCCATTAATGTCTAGTAGAAATCTGCCTCGATCTATAAACATGCAAAAGAAGAGAAATCCTACTTGTTGCTGGTGTAAAACTGAGCATCCCTTCTATCCATAAGTTGTTCAGTGTAACCAACCAAAATTCTTTATCTTGCCTATTCAGGATATATCAAAAGGCTTTTGCATGTCTTGTAGTTAAATAGTTACTCTTAAGTTTTAGATGTCTTCTTAGAGGTAGAAGGAAGGAACTTTAATTGCAGTGGTTTGAGTTTTGAGACCTGGAAGGTACCACAGCTGTGTACTTGGTGGCTGACATCAGACCCTCAGAGCACAGTTTACTGAAAAGCACAGATAATCCTGGAATCTCTAGTTTGGGCCTGCTGCTCTTCCATCATGCGTGTTGCCTGGGGATAGACCAGCAGCAAAGTGGTTTTGAGTTCCAGAACCCTTCTTTGTACCTGTAGCCTCTTGTGCCGGAGCTGATGAAGATATGGCTAGATTGGCCAGACCTTGGGAGGAGGTGATAAATCTTAAGAGCGCAGATCCCAGTCCCTGTAACTGTGGCCTGTACTTTAAGAACAGCAGACCCAGTTTCCTCTCTGGGCAGTTGCTGCACCACCAGCCTCTCAAGATGACTTGCTCTGGACTTACACAATCCTTCAGCCACCTGATTGAACTCTGGGGGCTGGTCATCCAGAGTTTTATTTAATATTAATTTTACCACATTGAAATAAAAAACCTCAGAACTATTGGATATCCTTTATGGAGATTGTATAGGATGTTCATCAGATGTGTCCTTTCCACGTGCCTGCCCTCTACTCTAGTGTATCACTTAGGAAAAGGGCAGAGAGCTTGTTGCTGAGTGGTTACAAGCCCTGGTTGAAAGATTTTGACCCAATTGTTTAGTCTGTCTTCTGACTTGGTGAAGAGAAGGCCTATTACTCTATTACACTATTACTTGGTGTCCAGACAGGGTCCTCCCTTCGAGATGTTCACTGCCATGCCCTCCCTGGCAACACACACACATTTTGACCTGTCTGCCCTCTATTCTAGCTAGTACTCTAATCTCCTGGAAAGTACCCTTCCCTGGTACCCCATCACACTGCCTTCCTCCCACAAGCAAGTAAAGAAATAGTGACCTGAGTCTGAATCTTATATTACATATATTGAAATAATGACAGATGATAAATACCCAGCAGTGATGTTTTCATTAAAGAAATGGAGTCTGCCAGAGATGGAGAATTGTGAAGGCATCTGTTATTCCAAACTTCTCATTTAATAAAATGGGTTGAAGGTAGATGAGCAAAGTGGCCCTGGGCTCCTTCCCAGACTGGAAGCAGCTTGCATAGAACCAGTTGTCCTGATGACATTTGTTACCGTGAAGCCTGTGAAGTCAGATAACATGTATCTGTTCACCAGCAGTGGGCCCCATCCAGCGTCTATTGGCCACACCCTGCAACCTTTGTGTTTTCGGGCAAATTTATTTTGTTTCGACTCAGCAGATGCCCTGGTGCACCCATCTGTTGCTTTCTTTACCAAAACTTCTCTCCGGCAGCAGATCTAAGAGATCAGTTTACTTACCCCACTATGACTTTAATGTGGATTAAAGTCTGGGCTGTCTTTCCCAGAGAAATTTGCCTTTGGAGATTCCGGTTTGGTGAGGAAATTACCAGAGAACTATTAGAGTCTTGGGTGTTACTCTGATTTGGTGTTAACTAACTTGAACAAGTTGTTTGTCCTCTCTGGGCCTCTGTTTTCTCCACTCTAAAATGGGAATTTTGAGTGAGATCAGTGACTTTCAAGCTTTTCATTCCTATAGTAAATGTTTTCTAGTATGTGTGTACATACACAGGCTATCTGAAAAGCTGACAGTATACTCCTTTATGGATAAAACACTTCTCTATTCATTAAAAAAAAAAAAGTGCTGGCTTTAACTTGTAAATTGATTTCATTACTTGTTAATGTTTGAAAGATGGTTAAAGATGAATATTAAGTTTCCTTCACACAAATATTTTGTGGTTTGATTTTGGGGGAAGGTGATGGGAATGCCATTTGCAGCTTTGTAAAATCTCTCCACCAAGAGTCAGCAGTGATTCCTCCTGCTTTTAAGCCAGCTCATCTTGGGTCCCATGTTCTCAAGCTGCTCTCCTTAACTCGTTCCCAACCCTCACCTTCTCCCAGCGTTATGGAGTCACTATCCTAAATTGACTCAGTGGTAAAGAACCCACCTGCCAATGCAGGAGACATGGGTTCGATCCCTGGGTCAGGAAGATCCCCTGGAGAAGGAAGTGGCTGCCCGCTCCAGAATTCTTGCCTGGGAAATTCCATGGACAGAGGAGCCTGGCTGGCTACAGTCCATGGGGTCACAAAAAGTCAGAGACAACTAAGTGACTAGACAACAGCAGTCCTAAGTTCCCGCCTGGATGGATGCCTCCCAAGTGTCCTGAATGTGTCAGCAACCCTCCGCCAAGCATGCTCCTCCACCCCATTCTCTCTGCTTACCTGCTGCTGCCCTCCACCACTCCAGTGTGCGGCACTGGGTGCCTGGGGGCTCGAACATTTCCAGGGTGAGGGGTGCACTTGGCCCCTGCTCTCCCCAAGATGACCTGGGTGTGTACTTGTAGCCCCCACTTCCAGCCCTTGGGCAAGCCCTCCACGTCACAGTACCTTCCCTGCTCGTCTCTGTAAATGATGATGTAATAGCACCTACCACCCAGTCTGGCACACAGTAAGCATACAATAAATGTTAGATGTCATTGTTGTTATGGTCTTTTCTGCTGGAATACCACAGTTGGCGTTGACTTAGAAAAAAAAAAAAGCTTACATTATCAACAGACATATCAAAGAGTAACATTTGTTTCAATGGGAAAAGAGGTTAGATGCTAGAGATTCAAACTTGCCAGAAGTTGTTTTTCCCCACAAGCAGTTCAACAGTGAATGTGTTGTTTCTCTGTGTAGTTATAGCATCTACATGTCAAGGAACAGCCCCAGCACTGAATTCCAAGTAGTTTCAACTTGCCCTTTTCCTGGACACGCCTGGTCATTACCGCCAGCAACTGTTTCAGACTGTCCTCCTCAAACTGCCCACCGACCCTCCACTCTCTCTGTGCCTCCCAGCCAGCAGAAAAGTATGTCTACTTTGCTCTCACAGAGAAAGTGGAAACCTCCAGGTTTCCCAAGAAATTTCTAGACCAAACCTGTGCCCAGCCCAGCTGTCCTTTGGGTCTCACCTGGGCCTGCCCTTCAGTTACCTTTTTTTCCTCCTGGGTGCCTAGCTACTCCTTTGGATCCTTCTCAAGCTTGGGATGTTTCTCCCGTCTTAGCAAACATCCCTTGATCTTTTGGCTCACTCTTGCTACTGGCCATCTCTCTTCCCTTTGACATTCAAACTTCCTGAATTGTCTCTACCTTCTCTCACACCTCAGCCTCCTCAGTCTGGTTGGCTTTCTAAACAGCTCCTCAATCCCAGAAGCCTTCACTGTCGTCTTTTCTATGATTCCTCAGCAGCAGTATTCCCACCCTTGATGTTCATGAGGTATGTTCCCCATTACCTCTCCGTTTCTCCAACATCCCTCCTATGGCTTTGGCCACTCCTCAGTTTCTGGGGTCCTTTCGCTGTCCTCTGCAGACGTGAAGTATTGGATCCAGTCAAGCCCAGGCCCTGAGTGCTCTCTCGTTTTGTATTCCCTGTCCTCACAAAAATCTTGTTCTTCCCCACTGACGGCTACAGGTGCTTTGTCCTTCTGGGGTCTGGTGTTTACTGTTAACATCTCTGATCTGACCCCTTGGCTGAGCTCAGGATGCACCTAGTGTCTCCCCCTGAGTGTCCCCACCGTACCCCACATTCAGCATGTCCAGTGGAAACCCATGACCTCTGCAGCCTCCTCCATCCCCCCACATGCACACATGTGATCTTTATATCCATCACAGATCCTGTCGATTCAAAATAGCACTCTCTACTGCTTACCAGCAGATTGCCCCTGCACACAGCCCTCTTGAAGCCAGGCCTCAAATTTGTCAGAATGATCTTAGCAAAATGCAGCTGTAATCGTGTCACCCTGTACTTAACAGTACACCGTTCTCTTTAGTTTAAAGCCCAAAAGCTTTAGTAAGACCTGTGAGGGTCCTGTGTGGTCTGCCTCTTGCTCTCATCTTTTTCCTCACCCTGCCCCCCACCCCCGCTTGCACTGCACTGGCCCCACTTGCCACCGTTTATGCCCTCAAATCTACTCATGGGGACTGCCCCCATCACTTCCTTAGCAGCTAATCATCTCTCCAACCCTCCTCAGCTGTCGGTCTCGTTCTTTTGTTCTAAAACTCTTACAGAAATTGCCTTCAAAGAGCTTCAGTTTGTAATTAGGCATTCCTGCATGTGAGTGTTCAAAATAGCATCTCTGTCCCCTTGTAGCCGGTAGACTGCATGCTTGAAGGGGCCTGTTTGGGCTCAGCACTGCGCTTGGCACGTGTCGGGCATTGTAGAAGTGCTGGTTGAGAGAAGGAGCTGTGGTCCTTGCACGTTCTTGTCATCTTCATCACCCACGGTCTGGTGAGTCAAGCATGGAGCCGCTGAAACAAAGCATCTGAAACATCACCAGGTTTGGTGTCAGGTTTTCTTGGGTCGCTGTGAGCTCCTGCCTCTGCAGGGCTGATTCACACTTTCTCAGCCCAGCGGTCCTCACATTTTTCTGGGTTTTATATCCTGTGTCAGTAAAATCTGAACCTGAGTCCCGGCCCCGGTATGTCTGCCTTTTAGTTAGGAATTATTCACATACACTGGACTTCCCCGGTGGCTCAGCGGTAAAGAGTCCACCTGCAGTGCAGGAGACCCAGGTTCGATCCCTGGGTCTGGAAGATCCCCTGGAGAAGGAAATGGCAACCCATTTGAGTATTCATGTCTGGAGAACTCCGTGGACAGAGGAGCGTGGTGGGCTACGTTCAGTAGGGTTGCAAAGAGTCAGATATCACTGCAGGGCCTGAGCACGCATTCACTACACTACCTATAAATATGTACATTGTCAAATAACACCAAAAAATTAAAAAGTTAAAAAATATTAAAACCTCAAGTACCCCAGTGGAATGTCTGAGGATCGTCCACTTAGGAGACCACTCCTCCAATCGATTGCTTACTTTATTTGTAATTTTGGTTACCAAGGTTCACATCATACAAGAAATGCATGTGTCTGTGTGCTCGGGGATCCATTGTTGCGTGTAACCTGGGTTCTGCCTGCCCAGACCGTGTGCACAGGCCCATCCAGGCTCCCTCGGGTCTTCTTGGTTCTGTAAAACACCCCTGGGCTGCTCCTGCAGATGCTTAGAAAAGCCCGCAAGTGTCTGAGGTGAGAGAATTTTTATCAGCCATAGATTTCAGCTGGTCAGTGCAGGGGAAGGAGGCTTTCTCCTACCTACCCGCAGGCTGGAAATGAGTCAAAGAATCTGCAGGCAGGAAGAGCAGGCTTGGAGGACCGAGGGAACCCTGGAGGAGAGAGGTCTGCCGGTGTTCCTGTGTGTTTCTGGGGAACACTTCAGTAGGGTTGGGTGGGACTCTACAGTCAGAAGTGCCCTGAAGGTCTGCATCGGTGGATTCTAATGCCTCTTGCAGAAGGTGCAAGAGATGCCTGAGCGAGAGAGAGGGCTGGTGGGGAGTGCAACTCTTACAGTAAATTTAAAGGGATTACTTGTAGATTTCTTGCGGGGCGTGCATCCTGGGGAGAGACTCAGCCATGTAATGTAACCAGCTTCCACCTGAGCTACTGTCTGACCCACAGGTGTACATGGTGTGGCTGTGGAGGGGAGGGTGAGGGGAGCCCACTGGCATGGGCTATGTCCGCAGCATCCAGAATGATGCAGGAATAGAGTTGGGAGGTGTATGTAACACAGCCCATTAGGCAGGAGGAAAGGTGTGTGGTTGGTAAGGCTGATTTCAGCCCCAGCTGTGTATCAGAACCACCAGGGGAGCATTTTGAGAAATTCCTAGAGTCTACCCCGTTACAGAATCAGTCTCTGAGGGTGGTGCCCAGTCTGTGTATTTTTAGAGTCCTCTAAAGGGGCTTTGAAATGCGGTTGGGAGCTACCACATTGAGGCAGGGTGTGGAGCTTCACAGCAGGTGGGAAGAGGTAAACTTAAGTGGTTGAAAGAGAGCAAAATGGAGCGCAGAAAACAGGAAAGAGGGTGCAGGATTTAAGCTACTGGAGTGTTGGTACCCAGTCCTTGGCCTGCTAATCTTCCCCCCGCCCCCGGGTCCCACACTTCGCCACCCACCGTGGCCACACAAATCTCACACGTGCCCACATTCCTGCTCATCACACTTGTGAGTTTTCATTTACTTGTACTCATGAGGCTGCTGAGTGCTAAGTGGAATTTATTGTGCAAGGCTGGACTTGGCCCATCCTTGATCTCCAGGGACCAAGGCCAGTGGGCATTTTGTAAAGAGAGAACCAGAGGGCCATCAGTCAGACGCACTGAGCCACATGGGGATTGCTGAGCCCAGTGGCTGGAGGATCGATCGCAGGGCACTTTTTTGAGCCTCAGTTGCCTCATATGTAAATGGGACTAACACTTTCTTCCCAGGGGCTGTTGTCAGGACCAAAAGAAATAAGGTTTATGCCAGGTGGGCCACCCCTAAAGGTTCGTAGATTCTAACCAGCCTGGGCTTGATTGAGCTGCTGGAACGAGGGGGGCCAACCGTCCTTGCTTGGTGTCTGAGCTTGTGTGTGGTGGGAGTACTTGGGAGTGCTGTCTTTGCCCGCCTCAGAAGGAGACCTTACTTGGAGCTGTCAGGCAGTGGGCGAGGGCAGGAGGGGCCCCAGGCAAGGGACCAAGCCCCCAGTTTCTTGTTGAGGTGGGGTAGAGTGACATCCCCTGCTCCAGGCTCCCCCTTCCCATCTCAGGGGTTGGGGTTAAGGGCTCTCTACGCGGAGTGCTGTGTGTCAGCAGCCCCTCCCGCCTCTCACCTTCCATCCTAGCGACAGACCTCTGGGTCAGGCCTTCATCTTTCCTTCAAACAGCTCCTGAGAAGTCTCCTCCAGGAAGTCTTCCTTGGCTCACTGGAAGCAGGGGAGGAAGTTGAGTCCATCCCAGGTGATGTCGAGATGTACAAGTCCCCAGGATTTCTAGGTCACGCAGCAGTGTTTGGCTTTCCACTAAGTCTGGGATCACCTCCTTGGGGTGCACATGGTGGCCCATCTCTCCTTGGATTGGTCAGTGTCTTTTTAGTCCCCCTGTTGGAGGGCAGCACTGAGGGTTTGCAGAGCCCAGCACAGCTCGCCTGCAGCTGGGTGCATTGGGAAGGCGCTGTGATGATGTCATATGGCCTCCAGCCTCCCGCCTGGCAGCTGGTGGGAGGATCTGTCTGTTCTGGCACAGGGGCCTGTTCCACATGGAGGGCCAGGAACAGGCCATCGCAGTCACCGGGGCATTCCTTGCCCTGCTGCATGTTTCCCCTTCCCCGTGGGGATTCGGGTGTACCCTGGTGCCCAGGGAGAGTGGGCAGGCGTGGACTTGAGTGGAGCTCCTCCGCTGTCTGGGAGGCCTGATCCTTCAGCCTCTGCAGAGGCTGGCCTGCTGCCATAATGAGTGGTTCTCCTCTGAGCCCCCGTCTAGCTTGCGGCTCTGTTGCAGACATGCCTCTGTGTGTCTTGGAGACGAGCGCTGTACGTTGAGGCGTGGTCTAGGAGCCTGGGGAGGCTTCTCGGGTAGGACCCTCCGGGGTTGCAGTGTTGGGGGAAAGCAGCCGGTCCGGGAGCAGAAGTGGCACTCTGGCTTCTTAAAACCAAGGGAGTACTTGGTTCAGAGCAGACAGCTGGCCTCTGCAGCACTCGGCCATCTCCTCTCAGTTCCCGTGGCCAGAGTGGTCATTGTCAGGAGTGGCCACCCAGGAAAGTCAGAGGTGAAAGTGAAAAAGCACCTCTGAGCCAGACCCTTGGCCTTAAACTCCAGTGGGATCTGGATCCTGGTCTAAGGTGTCCACTGTGCTGGAAGCCAGACTTGTATTGGGCACATGGCTTGCTAGCCCCTGGAGGCTCGCTGTGGCTCCAGATATCTCTGATGGTGAGCAGTGCTGGCTGGCTAGTCCCTGTTAACAAGGGTTGTGAGAGAGAGATCTGCAGATGGAAAACACTGCAGGGTCATTCATTTTCACTCACAGTATTGATGGCATGCCTACCGTGTGCTGGGTTCTGTCCTGAGCATTCTGGATACAGCAGTGAACAGGAGAAGGACATTATCTGGGCTGCCCATGTCGGGCTTCCACTCCATAGAGGGAGACCATCAATAAGCCAGACAGAGGTGTGACTGCTCCTGTGACAGGTCCCATGGAGACAGATAAAGCTGTGTTAAAGGAGATAAGTAATCCAGGAAGGCTTCCCTGAGGAGGTGGCATTTGACAGAGACTCAGGTAACCTACACTAGACTTCTGGCCCCCAGGAGCCGGAACCTTAGAATGTTCCATCTGAAAGTATCTACGAATCATCTTGCTAGAAGCAAGCTGAGACCTAGTGAGGTTAAGATGCCAATTCACGAGCTAATAACATGATACAAAAGAGTGACAACCTTAGGCCTTTCCCCAAGCCAGCTGACCCTCATACTTTGAAAAATTGGTACTTCCAAATCATGTTTATTAACAGTAGTAGATTGATTTCCTCATTCATGGCTGGGGTGGGGGGGTGGGAAACAGAAACATCTGTAAGCACCAGTCAGCCTCCCAGGCACGGGCTCACCACCTGGAACTGGTCTTATTCCTGTCTCGGCAGAGATGTGGCCCTGTTTGGGTAGCCACAAGCTCTCCCTGCCTAGCACACCTTCTCTCCATCCTTCTGAAATAGTTTCTTGAGGGGCCCTATTGCTACGTTTTGGATTCCATCTGGACCTCTCAGGCCCTCCCACTTGATTTGTTGGGCCAGATGCCTTTGGGTGGGAGAAGGAGACCCTGCCAAACCCTCTGATGAAGGGTGGTAAGGCAGGACTCACAGGTCCCGGGGCTTATTTTAGATCGCGAAACCCACAGTTAGGTCACAAATCCAGCTGTGACCCACCTCTCCCAAGGACCGTGATGAGCTTTAATTGGCTGAGAGTTTTCATCTGGAAGCAGGCGTCTTGCATGAATATGAAAGGAGCTTCTGGTGAAGTAAGACTTCATTAATCAGCCTGTTAGGAGCCTGGCGTCCCAGTATTAGGGGGGCTGGATAATTTGATGCCTACTGTTCTGCTTTAAGCTTCCAAATTAAAGGCACTAGATTTTCATCTTTTTTTGCTAAGTATTGAAAGTAATATCTTTTCTATGTGTTTTGTTTGCTTTTAACTGTTAACGGTGTCTGGTACATAGATACTCATTTATTCTTATTTAATCTGTAAAGAAACACTGCAAAATGAGGTTATTCCCACTTTAGCAGAGGAGGGGAGTGAGGCTCAGAAAGCTAGTGAACTAGCTCAAGGTCACATAGTACTGAGGAGCTGTGCTGGGTGCAAAGCCAGGTCATTGGCGTCACAGTAGTGCATGAAACCTTGCATCTTAACTTTGACCTCTTGCCTCCTCTTAGCTGCTGCTAATATGGAACTACTCTAGACTCCTGACTTCCATTTATTTTTCTGTTATAAAGTCTGCTGCATTTGTTCCCCCAGGAAAGCAAAACAGATGATGCCAGAATTTCTGGGTTTTTTTTAAAGTGTATTATTGTGAAAGAGAACACATTTCAGAGTAAACAAAACAAATGTGAGTTTCAGTGGTTTTCCTCCTTAGATTTTTTTCTGTTTAAATGATTATTTTATATCACTGTCAGTGAAATCCCAGGAAAATCAACTTTCCACATGCCTATCCTTGCCTTTCTGTGCCAGGGCCTTAACAAATATATTTGTGTCTGGCCACTCTGAATGTACTTCAAACAGGAGAGCTTGTGCACACAAATGAGGGCCATACCCAGGAGACCTCAAACTATGAAAGAGAGTCTGGAAAGTGGGAGAAAGCCAAACCATTTTCCAAGAAAAGTGGGCTAAGACATAATTAGGGGCCTGAGTGCTGCCTCAGAAACTAATAGTGCCTTCCAGCCTCCTATAAGGCAAGTGTGGTGAACGGCATGGCAGCGCTGTGTTTTTTGCCTAGAACACCTTGCTGTCCTTGCCATCAGCAAGACTCCTCCTGTGACAGGAGTTAGACTTGTCCTTTGTTGAGCACCTGCTCCAAGCCTTGCTTCATGTCAGGTACTTGGCAGATACTATGTTTTGATCCTTTAAATATCCCCTAAGGTGCAGATGTGGCCACCCCGTTACCAGATAGCGAGATAAGCCCACAGAGGTCAGATGGCCTTTGAGGCACACTAAAGTT
Source organism: Cervus elaphus (assembly GCF_910594005.1). Taxonomy (NCBI): domain Eukaryota; kingdom Metazoa; phylum Chordata; class Mammalia; order Artiodactyla; family Cervidae; genus Cervus; species Cervus elaphus. The sequence continues at coordinate 84,467,242 of NC_057826.1, forward strand.
GCTTCTGGGTGCTGTAGTGGTCCCTTCTGCCTGTCCATCCCACACTGGACACTGGAGGCAAAAGGGAAGGATATCTTTACCACTGGAGCCTGGTGCAACTAGTAGCATTTGGCAGGTTCTAAGTAGTAGTATTGAGTAGCTGGAGGCGAGATAACTTGTCCACATGGGTACAGTGGTGAGCCCATTAGATTCTAGAACTCCCGAGTCTCCACGACTGCTGCCCTGCAGATCAGAAGTGGGGTCTTGATTCCATCTCATTTGTTAATAAGCTGGATGAATGCAAAATGACATGTGCCAACTTATCTATATTGCAACATTACAGCAAAAGATATATAACACAAACTTCATGGAAAAGGGCAAGGCAAAGATCAATATATAATATGCTAATTTGGGAGAGAAAAATAAGATTCTGAATTTGTACGTATGTAAACAAACTCTGGAAGGATACTTAATAGTTAATTGGACAGGATGGAAGGGAGAATGAACTGTGTATCTTATGTTTTTTGGTTTTGAGACCTTTAGAATGAATGTGTTACTTATTGAAAAAGAAAGAATGGAAATGACTTCAGCTGTTCTGTGTATCTGGTCTTCTCTCTCCCTGTCTGCATCAAGGCAGTTTGATTAGATCAAGGCTTCATCTGGATGGCATGTTGTATATGTTGTGTGTCTCTGGTTTTCATGGGCTTTTCCAAGAGCTGCCGACCCTATCCTAGTCTGCAGTCCCTTCTTCCATTGGTGGCCTGGACCTGGATCAGCTCAGGCTGTTGGAGAAAGCCTGGGGTGACACAGAGAGCCAGGAGCCTTCTGCAGAGGAGTCAGACCTGTTCCCGTCCCCATCCTGGGACTTTATCCTCTGAACACTCTGCCCTGATGTGACTCAGTTGGTTCTTCCCCCAAAGTGAAGGATCTCCGAGAAGAGAGACTGTTCTGAGCATTCTGGCAAAGTGCTACCATTTAATAGGAAGGAAAAAATGGCAGAATGTTTTCCCAGGTTATTTTTATGCTTTTCAGTTCAGCAAACATTTATTGCTAGCTAAGTGCAAGGCAGTGTGGGGAAATCAGAGCTACATAACACCTCCTCTCAGCTCCCTGGGGTGCCAAGTTCTGGGTACAAAACTTGCTTGTAAAATTCCTCCCTGTGCCCTCCGGGACACCACGGTTTACCTCATCTGGTCCCACAGAGACCTGTGGGGTTTTTAGGGATATTCTTCTCCCCATTTTACAGATGAGGAAATTAAGCCACACAGTTCTGAATGTTAAAGCCTGGAACGAAACCACATTTTCTAACTACTTCTTATGCACCCACACGCTCATAAGCAAAACCTTCTGCCATAGGCTATTTCCCAGGGGTATAGCCAAGGCAGCAGGTATACTGGAGACATTGGGTGAGCACAATCCTGACTAACACTCTGTTTTTCCTCTAAGGAAGAGCAAAAGAAATCTTGGCTTATGGTCAGCTCTTGGGTCTTACTGCCATTGCTGTGGTTCAGACAGTTCTAGTTCTGCCTTCTGTTGCTTGTGAAATCCATCATCCTTCACCAGTTAGGTGTAGAATGTCCATGGGTGTGCATGAGTGCGTGTGACAGTGGCTTTCTTCCCACCACTTTCCTTCTCCTCCACAAATTCTGTTCCCACCACCTGTTGTCCTAGCCGTTCCCCAAAAGGACCAAGCAAGCCCCCTGCTTGGGTTCTTTTCCCAGGCTGTTCCCTCTGCCCTCTTTTCACTTGGCTTCAAGTCCCCAGTGAACGCTAAGCTCGGATAGGCCTTCCCTGGTAGACTTTGTAAACTTTTCCCTCATCACGGTTGTGGTTCTTTCTTTTTTTCCCCCTTTGGAGCATTTATATATGTTGTATATGGACATATGGGCTTCCCAAGTGGCTCCCTGGTAAAGAATTCACCTGCCAATGCAGGAGACATGGGTTCAATCCCTAGTCCAGGAAGATCCCCTGGAGAAGGAAATGGCAACCCACTCCAGTATTCTTGCCTGGGAAATCCCATGGACAGAGGAACCTGGAGGGCTGCAGTCCATGGATTCCCAAAAGAGTCAGACACAACTTAACGACTGAGCAACAACAGCGAGTATAGACATATACACATATTGTCTTATTATCTCACTTCCCGCTAGATGGTAAATCCATGTGCTAGGCACCCAGGTTTGGCCACTGCTGTCTGGGCACTGCCTACGACGGGTGCCCAGCATCTGACAGATACTCTGTAAATATTGTTGAATGAGTAAATCGGGCCTGAACATTAAGTAATAGCATTTTAAGAGGTGAAAAGACCCGAGGCTCATCTCTTTGCAGAGCTTTGTTACACAATATTATTAATTCATTTAATAATTGTTCAGTGCTGTTTATGTGTACAGTTCTTTGCAGTCACTGAGCAGCCTCCAACGTGTATGTGTACACAGTGGAGGGGACAGGGGACTCACTGATTTTTTTTTTTTCTTTTAGAGCAGCCCTTTCTTTTGTGGGACAGCTGTAAAGATTTAAATACCCTCTTGTGTTTTACGCTGGGCTTGAAAACTGCCTGTTTGTAGTTCCTGCACACTGATCTTGGCTCTTGAGCCGCTGGAGAACACAGAATAAATGTATTTGCAGAGGACTCACTCCTTTAAACAGTTGGAGAGTCAGCTATCATGAGTCTACCTCAGCTCTGGCCTAAACATCACCGGTTCCTTCCATTGTTCTTCCAGTGTCACGGTTTTCAGAAGGCTCCCCACCCTTGTCGCCTTCCTCAGGTTTGTTTCAGGCGTTGGAACTTAAGGTTTGGTCCCGTCAGAGCAGAATGTTCTGGGACCCTGAACGAGGACCCTCAGTCCACCTGCCTTGTTTCTGTCACCACAACCAGGGGCGGCCTTGTCTGTGTTAACCGCCTTGGCAGGGAGCTTCTTTATGACCTTGTGATGAAGAGTAAAATCTCTAGGCTCTTTTTTTTTAAATATTATTCTGTTTGTTTGTTTATTTTGGGCCACATCGAGTCTTAGTTGGCACATGTGTGCTCTGTTGCAGCGCCCGGACTTTCTCGTCGTGGCATTCAGGCTCAGGAGTGGCAGCATGCAGGCTCACTTGACTTACAGCAAGTGGGATCTTAGTTCCCCTAGCAGAGGTGAAACCCAGGTCCGCTGTATGGAAAGGCAGGTTCTTAGCCCCTGAACCACTATGGAAGTCCCTAGACTTTTTTTTTTTTCTTCTTTTTACATCGTCTCTTTGTCCAGCCCCTCCCTAACTCTTTAAGAATCATAAAGGTTTTTAGGTTTTGTCTTTGTTTTTGGCATTTCGAGATTAAAGCAGCTATAAATCTGTGAAAAGCAGTGAATTCAACCTGTACTGTATTTTTTTAAAAAAGCAGTCAATACGGGCAAAGTTCTACCACCAAGATCGAGGTGAAGAGGCTGGAACTCTGGAAGTAAAGCAAAACCCACGGAGCCTTTGATTTCTTCCTCTCTGCCCTTCTTGGCTGCCCGTGTCCTCTTCCCAGTGTCTGTCTTTCTCCTCCTCTCCCTCCATGATCCAGCCCTCTCGCCTCCTCCCACCCGCCGCTCGGCTCCCATTCCGTCCTTGCTCTTCCGTGTTCCCCCTTCCAGCTAGTGGCATATGGAACTAACATTACTCCTTAGCCTTTCCTGCACTTCCGTCACCAATACTTTTACCACAAGCGCTTAATTTCCAGACTAAGGCAAGCTGCCATTTCTCTAAGGGAGAAAGAGATTAGATCGCTTCTTATGTGTGACCCTTGGCTAATTTGCTTTGTGGTCTTGGATAGAGAAAACTTTCGGTCCTCAGCCTCAGGTTTTCTTGCATGATTGGTGCCCACTTCTGCCCAAATCAGCGGTTTCCGGTCGGTGGTTGGACGCGAGGCCCTCCGTGCCTCGGTGTTTGCTCGGCTCCTGTCATTGCCAACGCGGCTGTCGTTTGGGTAGAGGTGGCAGGGAAGGAGGCCAAGGTCGAGGGCTTCTTCTCTGAGTCTACTGAGCCTCCCCCACCTCTTCTGCCCTGCCAGCCCTCCTGGGCCACGTGGGGAGGCAGGCCAGGCACAAAGAGGGTCAGGTTCAGGCCTGGGGCTCTTTTCCTAACAGCTGTTCTCTTTCTCCTCCTCTGTTTCCTCTTGCTGCAAGGAGATCACCATGGAGAAACCTGCGACTTTGGGGTGTGGGCCCTAAGTTAGGAGGATAAGAATGGTCCAGGGTTCAGTTCCATGGTGGGCTCTGTGACCCTGGGTAAGTCACAGGGCTGGTTTCCACCTGGCTTTGTCAGTTGCCCGAGGAGCTGGATTAGATCCAGTGGTTCCCCAGAGGTGTGATGATGGGTCCTTTGGTTCTCTGAAGCACTTTTCTAAAGCCAGCTGGAAGTTAGGCAGAGGCCCATAGAAGGGCTGTGGGAGGTGGCTAGCCCTGTGTCTGAAGGTGTGGTGTCGTCTTAGGTGGGCTGTGCTGCTTGCCAGGGCTGGGCGGCGGGAGCTGTGAACTGCCGGCCTATGGATCACCGTGTGATGAAGCTAAGGAAATGAATTATTTTCTGTTTGCAGACCATTCACCCACTTGGTACCTGGGGAGTGGGTAGCTGTCACTGTCCACACCAGACCCATGGCAGAGACCCTGAGCCGTGTTCTCTTTTCAGACCCTGCTGGCTGAGGACTTGGTGGGATTTCCACAAGTGGTCCCAGCCCAGCTGGGCTGAAATCCCTGGAAATTGGTTTAGGGGCCCAGGAAGCCATTTTTGTACCTTTTGTTGATTTGCCCCAGTGGAGTTAGCCGGGTGCTTTGCTTTCAAAAGTGAATGAAGGGTCAGAACTATTTCCCTCCCCTACTCCGCCCTTTCCTCGCAAGTGACCCAGTCCAGTTTGACTACTTAGCCAGCCCCTCTGGGCAGGGCACCAGCAGGGGACACTGAGACCTCAGACCTCAGCAAGACTGTTGGGAGGAGAGACCACAGGAGGAGAGACGGCCAGGCATCCTGTGGCCGAGCTGCGGCTCCCGGAGGACCCTGGTGGGTGGACGGGCGTGGGGGGCGGGTGTCCCTGGGGTGGGATCCAGTTGCCAGCGGGTTCAGTGAAGCGTAATACCTGGAGAGCCCTTTGTAAAGTGTAACATGGGAAGGGAGCAGCAGGTGGTGTCACCGTATTTGCGGGAAGTCAGGGAGGCTGGCAGAGGGGGAGGCAGGGACACGCCTGAAAGAGGCACAGGGTTTTAGTCGGAGGCGTTGATGTTCGGGGGGCTGGGGATCCTCCTCTGGATTTGACAGTGGACTCCCGTGACCATTAGAGGCTTGTGGACAAGGAGTGACAGGACTTGACGTGATCAAAGCAGCGTTTTGGGAAGGTCGTGTCAGATGTACCCCTCTGCCCTCTGGGCCTTGCTCTTGTCTCCTCGGGGTCTTCTGTTGCAAAGGGCCAGTGCTGTGACTGTTGGATAATCGTGGAAGTTTTATGAACCACAGGACTGTAGAGCAGGCTGAACAACTCCATGAGTTGAGATGCCTGCTCCCAGCTGTCCTGTGAGGTGGCAGGCGTCAGACGGGTGGTGCCAGGCTCCCACATTGGAAATCCAACACCTTGAGCCCTGGGGGCTGTTTTTATGATCCTGGTGTGTTATAAGAGATAACATGATTGATTTTCGAATTTCAGTAATTATTCAGGTAATTGCCTGGCAGTCCAGATTTCCTTTTTGGCATCTCAATGATGAATACTGGGCTTCTCTGGCCCATAAAATCTCCCACCTCCTTTTGGGGACCAGTGACTGAGTTTGGATGTGGGCTAAGACTAAAAGTGGACAGACCCTCAAAATTTTGTAATTAGAAGGAATCTTGTGTCTGTCAGTCCAGTGTGTGAGTTAGGGTACCGCAGCAGCCCAGAGAGTCGGACACGACTCCCCTCGGGGCCCACAGCAAGTAGTGGCGAAGTGGGCCCCAGAGTCCAGGTCATCAGGCCTCCTGACCAGCATCCTGGGCACTGTACCTCTCTGCGTCTTGCCACCCTTCCTTCTCCCGGTCTCCATTCAAACACAGCCCAGCAGGACCAAGCCTTCACTGGGGTCTGCTTCCAACTCCTACTTCTCACACCTTCCAGTACCCACTGAAGGTAGCAAGGGACAGCTACTTAAAAGATGCAGCCTGCTAAATTTTCACTTGATTGTGTCATTTACCAGTTCTAAAACCTTCAGCTCCCCCGTTCCCACTGCGCTGTCCCCCCACCACACACACATACACACACCCACACACACTAAAGTCAGACCCAGCTTGACTCCTCCCCACTTCCTGTCTCCCAAACAGCCTTCTGGGCCTCCCCCCCCCCCAACCCCTGTTCTGGGAATTGTTCACCTGCTCTTAAATTAAGCATGGCTAGTTCAAGGGGTGGACAGTCAGGGAAGGCTTCCTGCAGGAGGGGGAACTGACTGGCTGGAAGGAAAGAGTGAGGCTTAGGGGAGGAAAGCAAAGGCTTGACACGAGAGGAGCCGCTGCCCAGCCAGGCCCCTCTGCTGAGCCCACAGCCCAGGTCCTGCACCAACTGTGCCAGTCATCACTTTACCGCCGAGTCCGATCTTCTGGCCGGGAAGCATCTGCAGTGGCACCAGCTCCTCCGTCTTTGCCTTGCTGAGGCAGAAGCCCAGTCCTCCCCACGCTTGGGGGAGGAGGTAGGAAGCCGGTTCCAGGCGGCGAGGGAGCCAGTCACAGGGTTTATGTTAATGCAGGCCCTCCCCCAGCCAGCGCTTAGCCTATTACCCGGGCCCTGCCGATAGCTTCATTAGTGGCGCAGCGAGCCTCAGCCTGCCTTCCATGGTTCCCTAAAATAATAAGGATGGCGTCACCGACTTCCCGCGGCCATGTGCTCCCACCCAGTGCCTTCAGAGCTCTATTGTAGGAAACAAATAAAATCCAGAGACCTAGATGCTTTTTTCTGGGAGAGATTTTTTTGTGTTAAAGTAAGGTAGGACCCTGCCCCTTAGTTAAGAATTTAAAAGATCTTTATGCAGTGTGGAGATCCCAGTCTTAGCTACCATTAAGGCTGCAGAATAACCTCCTGTTAGCAGAAGTGAGAGAGCTTCATGGTTGGTTCCAGGGTCTTCCACTGGGGACTGTGATTTCTGATCAGAGCAGTGGTGTGCTGTGGCTGGAGAATCACCCAGCTTGGGGTTCCTGGGCTCTCAGCCAACTCTGGACCTTACTGCTTCCTCTAGAAAAAGAGAGCTAAACTAGAGCAACATTTTGAAAACTGTGGATCAGGTTAATTTTTTTCTTTTAATGTAATAGAAAAGGAAAATTGTAACAGGGTAAGTTTTGTTTCTCTGTGTGTGCATGTAAACACACGAAAATACATGTGTGCTGAGCCAAGGTGTCGATGTCTTTTTTACTGTGGGTTGTGGTCAGAAAGCCACTGACCTAGATGATCCTGAAGGCCTTTCTAAGCTTTTGAAATCGATGTCCAACTTTTCCCCCAGAGCCTGATGGTTCCCCCATGGAACTTGACTGATTTTTGCAGGTTTTGCCACACTGATTGTTAAGCAAAACTAGAGACTTTATGGCTAAAAGGACAAAACCAGTCACCCATCATCCGTATGGAGCACCTCTAGGAAGAAGCCCCTTTCGCTGCTGCCTTGGTGTCTTAGGTTGGCCTTCGAGCTAGAAATGGGATCTGCAACAGGGGATGGCCCATTTAAAAGCTGACCTACTTAAAACCCATGAGCAGCAAAAACACACGGGGTCAATCTGATTTAAGTCTTCTTCTGTGGCAAGGTTGGGACCTGAAAACTAGATTGGTCAGGGACTGACAAGGTTGAAACCACAGTTACAAATATTTGTTGCATGCCCATGTGGAGAAAGGAGAGATCAGACTTCGAGGCGAGTGGGAAAAACTAAAGAAAACGAGGTGTAGCTGTAAAATCCAGAGGCCTGTCTTCGGGGCACACCATCCTCAGCTCTCTAGAACCTGGAGAGGCCTTCATTCCATGAAAGGGCCCTGCGGGCGGCAGAGGGGACTCAGAGCTGCAGGCCTCACTTGATGCCCATTCTTGTCCCTTGACCGTGGACAGCAGTGAAGGTGGCTGGGGGTCAAGGAGCTTGGCTTTTTCCAAGCTGGGGGTGCTTTCTGCGCATTATTTCATCTAATCCAACCCCGGGTGATGGCACTATTGTCGTTGGAGGAAACAGAAGCTCAAGAGAAGTGAGGTGATGAGCTTGCGAAGGGAAATTTGGACTTGAGCCAGGTCGGTTTGCCTCCAGAGCCTGCCTTCTGTCCACCCTTCTATGTTGCCTCGGGAAGTGCTGGAAAAATAAAGAGCAGTCCTCTCTTGAGCTTCCTTCTCTCTGGTTCTAGCCTTGAGAGGGCTTTGCTTTAGGCCCAGGCTGTCCATTTAAACCCAGGCCAGCTCCACGGGCCTGTGTGACCACACAGGCCCCGTGTTTAGAAGGTCCTTCCCCACCCTTGGGTTTAACGCGCTGCTGTCAGTGTCTGGGGATTCTTATCTTCCAGTTTCATCTTGCACTGGGCCCTGCAGATTGTCTGGCCAGCCCTGGCGTTGCTAGAGTGCATCCTGATTCTTGGTCTCGCTGGGTCCCTCCTGCCTGTGCTCAGCATGTCCGTCCTGTCCGGGCAGAGGCATGTGCAGCATGCACCCTGTTCCAGCCTCGGGCCTGCTCCCTGGCACACTGGACCGGAGTTGTTTACCGGCCGTCTGTCTCCTAGCCTGCCCCCACACCTCCTGCTGGCAGGGGCCCCAGCTGTGGATCGTTACTGGCTCCGCGTCCCCTCCGCTGCTTAGGTGGACAGTGTCACAGGAGCTTGCTGGGTGGAGAGAGGGGGTTTCTTACGGGCAAGAGAACCTGCATGCAGAGCACTGGGTCAGGTCAAGAGGAGGGTGCACTGTTGACCGAGCTCCTCACGGGGCTTGCCTGGCAGATGCAAGACACACCAGAACACGTTGTTATTGTTTATAAAAGGGAGGGCTTGTTCAACCTGTGTCAGACCAGTTGCACTGTTAATTTCACAATGGTGTGTCTCCTTTTGCATGCCTGGCACCGAGTGCTGTGGCCGGCACGATAAACAGGACATTTGTTAAGCAGTTGCTCGGCTGTCCGCTCCCCACTAGGCTGATTACGGAGAAGGACAGTCCCTGACCTCTAGGGGGATCGGATGCTTAATACACGATTAAATGATTCATGTGGCAGCTGCCCTCGGTGCCCTGGGATGCTCAGAGCTGGGCGCTGAAGGTTTCCTGGGGAGGGGACTTAACTTGGTCTGTAGGCAAGGGTGAGAGGTGGGGTGGGGGGCAATGAGATTGGAGGAAGTTGGCTGAGGTTGAGAGTAGAAGGCCTCCTTAGGTCAGTTTAGGACCTTGATTTTTTTTCCCGGAGGCGGCGGGAAGCCAAGAATGTTTTCTAGGCCAGAGTTTGTGCTTTATAGGCTAAACAGATATCATTGTCCCTTTTCTGCAAGGCAGAGCCTGAGACCTCAGGGATAGAGTCAGGGTCATTCAGCCAGCTGGGCCGGGCCTCCGGGTAGAGGTCTGTTCCCAGTAGTCCAGCATTCCTGCTGTCACAGAGACCCCATTTGGAAGCAGAATCAGATCTAGAGTGACTTAGACTACCGTGAACAGGACCACATTGCTGGCAGGAGAGAAGAATGGTCAAATTTGAGAAATCTGTGAAGACAAGATTCACAGTTTTGAAACAAGTAACGGGTTCTTCCTTAGAGTAATAATGTGTTCATGTTTATCACGGACGGTTCAGCTCCCCTTGGTGAGAAATGACTGCCGCGTCTTGCTTTGGGGACACATTTTTCAGGAAATGCCGGAGCCGGGCAGTCTGATTTCTTAGGAACCTTCAGTGCCCTACTGTCATCTCCAGGGGGGCCCGAGTATGAATATGCATACACCTCTTAGGTGTTAACACTTGAGGAATGAGCCAAAGGCTCCTGTGGAGGGTTGTCATTGGAGTGACTGAAAAGCTCCTGATAGAAGCAGAGTAAGTCCAGTCGTTGGTTCTAGAGAGAGTAACCACATTTTGGTATTTTTAAACGGCCAGTGGGATTGGGAGAGAGTTTAAACCCAAAGTACAAATTTTCAGTTTAATTTTAACTTTGCACTTAGCTCACACCCAGGGTTTGGCAGGGGGGAATGGGCCTTACTTTTTTTTTTTTTTCTGTTTTAAGCAGAACACACCCTGGATGTAACAAGGATGTTCTCTTCACATGGAGGAAGGGTTTGCAGCAGCAGCACTAAGGAGAGACGGGAGGAAGTGGGCTGGAATTGCAGCAGGATTTCTAAGAGTCAATTTAAGGAAGCTTGGGGTGGGTTGGACGTTTTGAAACACGCCCTGGAGCTGTAAGAAAGCGTGGCCCTGCGTGGAGGCAGGTGGAACAGGGCTGGATGCTATGCCTTCGACAGGTCAGCTGTTGGACTGGACCTTTTGTTTTTTCCTGTTTGGTCCATTACAGACACGTCACAGTCTGCTTACCTGCCATCCCCAATGTGACTCATCACCCCACAAAGAAACTGTGGGTTTCCCCCGTGGTTTGGGCTTTCTGGTAATATCAGCAACCTCAGGGTGTAAGCCTCAGCCCACCTACCCCACCCACTTTGATCTCTCCCCAGACTGTGCTGAAACACCGCCAGGAAAGAAATGCAGAAACCGTGGGGATCCCAAAGGCCCCACAGACCTGGAGCAGCCACTTGGCCTTCCAGACACCGTAGGCTCTCCCTTCCGAGTGATGGGAAGCAGCCTTTTGCTCCTTGGGGAGGAGCGGGGTCTCAGGCCCCCGGCCTTTGTCCAGATCCTTGCTCCTGACTGCAGTGTCATTGGAATGGGGGTTGGGTTAGGTTTTGTGCTTTGGTTACCGAGGAAGTGTAACCAGGGTGGGGACAGCTGGGAGTAGCCCCCATCCCACCAGTGGAACAGCTAGAAAAGGGGCTGAAGGGGGTTTAGTGCAGTCAGGGTAGTTTGTAGGATTGGATTCGGGGGTCTGGGAGAACCTGTACCCTGCTTGGGAACAGCAAGGAAAGCCTCCTCATCAGTGGCAACACTGACCATCGGGGCCTGTCCCTGCAGCTTTAGGATCAGTGGTTCTGATCTGGCTGTACAAGAGGACAGCACCCCAGGAGCACGCCATGGAGAGATTATGAGGATCAAATGAGACAGCGCCTGCAAAGAGTGCCTGCTGAGGGCTCAGGAAAGAGCCCTTGATTGTTGTTAATGAAGAAACAATCATTGTTGTTAGTAGTGGTGTCTTGCATATTGTCCCCAAGATGAATGGCCACCCGTTTGGGCATGGTGCTGGGACTGGAACCTTGGGTCTATCTGGAGAATCCCCAGAAGCACTGAGCCGTTCTGGGAAAGAGGCAGACTTCCCGGAGGAATTCCCTTGACTCTGCAGCACCGCCTCCTGGCCCCCCCTTACTGAGGCCTCCTCCTTGGCTGGTGGCCACAAGAATAGAAGCCCTGACCCCTCTAGAGAGCCGCATGTCTGAAATCTTTGGAGGTGGACTGGAAAGCCTCCTCATGTTTGTCTTTCCGTAATGGAACTTAAAGAATTCCCAGGGCCTTCCAAGGAAAGGAGTGACTGAAGGAGCCTAGTCGTGTGACCCCAGCAAGAACTGCCTACGAAGGAGGTGGCACTCGCTCCCCAAAGACCTGGCTTCCTGGCTCTGCACTGACCTCCTGCCCTGGGGCAGAAGGCCTTGCGGGGTTTCCTCCCCGTCTCTTGCCGGTGACCTTGAGAAGGGGGCTTGACCCGGACATCTGTCCTCCCCTGAAGAGTGGGAAAGGACTTAACTTCCCCCATCTCAGATCCAAGGGAAAGGTGGGCCTTGGCGCCGGTGCCTGGCTGGGAGCTTGCTGGCTCTGGATAGGAGCTGCTGCACCTGGCTTCACCCCTCCTGCCAAATTGCTCCTGTCCTGAGTTGAGCAGGCCACCTCTCTCCACCAAGGAAGAGGACAGCAGGGCACCTGCAGGGCTGTGGCCCAAACAGGCCCTGAGCTCTCCTAGTCTGACCTCTGGCAAGGGAAGACTGAGGGAGGGGCGCGACACCTGCTGGGGATTCTCTTCTCCCATGTGGACATATGTCCCAGTGATGCCCGAGTAAGAGGACCACTGTGGTGGGCAGTCACCCTGGGCAGATGGACCTGCCCAGAGGTGGGGAGCAGCCCTGGACAGTGACTGGTTAGGATAGGCCTTGTTCGCTTATCCAGGAGGAAAAAAGGCTGTGAGGGGCAGGAATGATAATGCAGGACTGCTGTCGACAGGACAGGCCTGGCTCAAGTGACCCATGGGTGAGAAATCTAAACCTAGGGATGGAAGCCCCAGGGAGCATCAGATCCAGGCAACATCAGTACACGTTTCCTGGAGGTTGCAGAGACCAGGCAGGTGGGAGTGCAGTGTCAAGCACCAGGTGCAGCCAGGAGGAATCACCTTTAAGGCACCCACCGTCCATGGAAGGCTGGGGAGCAGCCCCCTATCAGCTCAGGATGGGAGTGGAAAGCTCCGGGCATCTGGTGGCAGGCCAGGCACCCTGGCGTCCCTTACTGACACCCCTGGGTCATGGCAGGCTTGAGAGCTGATGACTCTTCCTCAGACTGTCTCCCTACCATCTGTGCTGGAGCCTGGACCCTCTCCTGTAGCCAAATCTGCCTTTTAAAAACCCAGTGAGATTGTAGCTCTTTATCAGTTCTTTCTCCCTCATTCGAAATAAAGGGCTTAGGGCCCAATTTCTGGATAAGAAGATAAGAGAGGGGTTCTAAGGTCTCTTAACAGGGCAGAACCACCTCCAGGAAGGCAGGAGGCCTGCAGGGCCACAGAAGTATCTCCAAAGACCAACTTCTGGACATTGCCAAGCCCAGCATTTCTGTGTGGGTTCATCCTGGGCTTGTGGATGTCCATTTTCCTTGCACATTGGCTCTCAGGACCTGACGAGCAAAGTTTAGAACTGTGGTATTCCATGTGGTAACTTTGATGTATCTCTTTGCATTTTGATTGATTAAAGCTGAATAAAATTTAAAGCTTAGCTCCTCAGTCTCAGCTTACCGGGCCACATGTGACTGGTGGCTCCTCTCCTGGATGGGTTTTCATCGTCACAGGAAGTTCTGTTTGACAGCACTGGCCTACAGAATGGAGAGTCTGCGGGGCCCCTGGTCTGCAGCCCTTTTGTGGGGCAGGCCAAGCCAGTGGCCAGGTGATGACTGCCAGGCTGGGTGGACTGGCTCTGACTGTGGTGGCAGGATGGGGTTCAGGTACATCCCAGGGCCCATCTGCACGCAGAGGGTCATGGACTCAGAGGTGAAAAGACGGTGGAGACTGAGGAGGGGAAGGTGGTCAGGCTGGGACCATGGCGGACCCTGGGGTGAGGGGCTCAGAAGGAATGTCAAGTCCCAGAGGTTCCCTAACAGCATTGTGGCTGGTACAGTGGGGAGCCTGGGGGCTGAGGTGCGGCAGCGGGGTTGGAAAGAAACTCCCAACCTTGCTGTCAGCAGTGGGGTTATTGGATTTGTCTTCTCCGGTCCAGCCAAGATGCCTGTCCAGAAGGGTCCCCTGGTTCTGCAGTTCCAGTCACCCCAGCACCTCTCCCCACCCTGCCTCAGTGTTGCTAAAAGCAGAGAAAGACCAGGGTGGGTGCTGGCGCTGAAAGGCTTCCTGGTCTGCCTCCTGTCCTCCCCCCATCCCCGGCCTCAACCCCCGTTCCTCACCCCGATTGATTCATTCCCTCCTTCCCTTCCCAGGTAAAAGAGCTCGTCCTGGACAACTGTCGGTCGAATGAAGGCAAAATCGAAGGCCTCACAGATGAATTTGAAGAACTGGAGTTCTTGAGTACAATCAACGTCGGCCTCACCTCAGTCGCAAACTTACCAAAGTTAAACAAACTTAAGAAGGTAAATAGAACGGAGGCGCAGGTGTGCCTGGGAGCTGGGCTAGGGAGGAGGACCCGGTCATTTCTCCAGGTTGAGGGAGCATAACTGCAGGGGGGCCAGGCCAAGCCCCAGCACATCTGCCCCTTCCCTGAGCTGACTCCCTTCCTGGCCCGTCTGTAAAGAGCTGAACGCCTGAGCCCAGAGCCTTCATTTTAAGAGTCATTTCTGCTTTTTCTCTCCCTGCCTCCTTTAGCTTGAACTAAGTGATAACAGAATCTCAGGGGGCCTGGAAGTATTGGCAGAAAAGTGTCCGAACCTCACGCATCTAAATTTAAGTGGCAACAAAATTAAAGACCTCAGCACAATAGAGCCACTGGTGAGTCATCGGGGCCTCCCCTCTCCTCTGGGATGGGAGGGGTTGATACCAGGGAATGCTACTTTTACATTTGTATGACATGCTTTTTGTGTTTAATTATGTGCTATGAGATAGAATTCTGTTTTGTCTATAGAGAAACTGAGGCCTCTAGAAGTTAAGAGAGCTTGACCCAGAGCCTGAGGGTGTGAAGGATGCTTTGGGACCCAGGCCTCAGTTTCTGGTCCTGGTGCTTTTCCTCTTAGAGTTCCCACTCAGCTTTGGAAACCTGAGCTGTCGTTTCTTTGGGCTTAGAGCCTGGCTTATGCCTCTCACTGGGGAGAGAGGGGCCATCCAGGAACTCAGCCGGCCCTGAAGGTGGCTGCCTGTTTTCTCCTTGGGTCACTGCCCAGAGGTTGGTGCCTCTGAAGGTGGGTTGGGCCTGATGCAGGTGCCCTGGGATGACAGAACACTGTATGGTACTGGAGCCCCATGCACTTCTCTAAAGGGTGTAGAGAAGAGTGACCCTGGTCAGCAGTCCTGGCTATGATGGTGACCATGGACTCAAAGACCTGGGCAGCGTGTCCTCCTTTGCTTGTCCACATAGAGCTGAGCACACCCAGACTTCAGGATACACTCACCAGAAAAGGGCAGGTCATGGTCAGAATAGCAGTTTCTGTGTTACCCATATCCGAATGAAAGTATTCACTTGACTTTAAGGAGATCAACTGTAAGATGTACCATTGATTAATTTTTGATTAATTAATCATTGATTTCTATTTTTTGAAATATAGAGATACTACTGCATTAAACTGACACTTAGCATAAATATATACGTAAGAATTACTTCATAAGTTGGCCACCTTAGAATCAGGAAAGGGCCATAAGGATATTTGGCTAAGTTTGCACCTTTCCTTTTTCTGGGTATAGAAGGTGGCAGTTGGGGCATCTCTCAGTTTTCGGTTCTTATCCAAAAAGCATTCCTTGTACTTTGTGGGTACTTGAGGGGCTGGTTGATGTGCCTGTGTGGCAGAATGGGAGGCTGGCATTTCTCCTCCAAACTCAGGCTTTACCTGCCAATCTGTGGCATGGGGTCAACTACGAGAATAGATTTCCCATAGAACTTTCTTTTAGGACTTCTTCTGATCTCCTAGGGGAAAGCAGCTATATTTATCTAGCTAGAAATTTCAATTTCATAATTTTATTATAAACTGAAAAAAAATCTTCGAAGTTCTGTGTATGTGTGTTTTGGGAGGCAAGTTATGGAGACTGTGTATGCACATGTGTGCACACACACACAGTGTTCCTTTGGCCTAGAATACTCATGTCTTTGTAGTTTCCTCCCTGGTTATCAGTGTGATTATTGTGTTTCACTCACTCCTGAGAGTGGGGAACTGTATTTGGTTGGGAGAGTTGGGCCTCACCCACCCAGCCCACAGCCCAAACTCCCTCCCTACCCTTTGACCTTCTGCTGAAAATGACCAGGTCTCAAATCAGGAAATCTCAAGAGAATGACCTTGTTGCTGACATTGACCTTGAGGGACAGTTTCTTCAATCACCAGTTAGGCCTGGCCCCACTGGAGCAGGGACTTGGCCTGAGGTGGGATACCTCCTCCTGGAAGATGAGGGAACTGGAAAGATGTAGCTGTTTCTTGCCAGCTCTGTGACCCTTCACTTCCCGGGCATCAGAATCCGGCTCCCAACAAGTGTGACATGGACCAGAGCCGGTCAGCTAAACCCATCGGTATTAAGTACTGTGGACAAAATCTGGATCCTTCATTGATTTTTCTCTTGTCCTTTTTGACAGGCAGTACTGCAGAGTGTAAGAACACAGGTCTGAAGTTGGACTGCCTGATCAAAACCCAATTCTCTGCCTTCTGCTTCCTCTTCTATAAAATGAACTAATTATTTCTGCTTTATTGGTGTGTTGAGGATTAACTGAGTTAATACACAAAGTGCAGTATTAATTGCCATTATTATTATTCCCAGAAGGAGGTAGTTTGCATTCCTGTGGCCTTTTCAGTTCCTCTCTGGCTCCTTAACACACAGGGCAGGCTCCAGAGCTCTTGGCTTGTGCAACAAGAGAGCCCCAGGTTAATTTCAAACTTGTCTGTTATGGCAAAGGCTGTGGTTGCAGAACAGAAGTGCTGGCATTGGGTGAGGCTCTGAAGATCCTCAGTTCCAGCCCCCCATCTTTCACATGAATGAACAGGAGGCTCCCCGCCAGGGGTGACACAACCAAGTGGAGCCAAACCAGGGTTTGCTCCTCTCCCATGAGTTCTGCATGCTGTCTCACGTCAGCCCACCTGTCTCCTCATCCTGCTCACCGGCTGACTTTGCTGTTTTCTTGCAGAAAAAGTTAGAAAACCTCAAGAGCTTAGACCTTTTCAATTGTGAGGTGACCAACCTGAACGACTACCGAGAAAACGTGTTCAAGCTCCTTCCGCAGCTCACGTATCTTGATGGCTACGACCGGGACGACAAGGAGGCCCCCGACTCAGACGCCGAGGGCTACGTGGAGGGCCTGGACGACGACGAGGAGGACGAGGATGGTGGGTGGCGCCAGGGGAGGCCAGGCCGGGTCTTACAGGGGGGCAGACTGGGCGTCGCTGGTCCCTGAGAGCAGTCGACCTCTTTCTCGAGCTGTGGAGGGGAGCAGGCTGTCCACTTTGTTTATTGCTGTTGTGGTCTGTCTCATTAACTGACACCCCTGTAATAACAGGGCCTGAGCCCAGAGAAACATCCGAGATTCTCCAACTGCATGGTAACTCCTTAGAAACCATCTGAGGGACGTCCCTGGTCAGGGAACTAAGATCCCACATGCCTTGCAGCCAAAAAAGAAAAGATGTGACAGATTAAAAGACTTTAAAATTGGTCCACACCAAAAAAAAAAAAAATTGAATCCTCCTTTCAGTTTTTTTCCCTTTTCCAAAGTCCTCCCCAAAATGAGATCCTATGGTGTCTCTCTAGTGTGAAACTGGACTTGGATTTGCTTCCGGGGAGGAGATGAGCAGGTGGAGGAGGGTGGGGCAAGGCCTGAGGGTCCCCTCTTCTCATGTGGAGGAGATGAGGTCATGGCCAGTGAGATTGTGGGGCCCCCTGGTGGCTGCCACCCATAGGACCCCATGGCAGGACCTGGGGGTGAGGACTCGGAAGCCCCAGGGATCTTGGAAGCAGAGGAGGTTGTAGGCAGCACCCTGGGCTCCCTAGTAGTGCAGTAAGGAGTCAGGGACTTACAGGAAGGAGAGAAGGAAAAGGAAGGAGGACCTCCCGTCTCCTCTCCTCTCCACACTGCCAGCTCAGCGCCACTTCCCTGCAGGCCTTCGTGGTCGAAGTTGAGGGTTGAGATCTTGCCTGAATAATTCACAGATGAGAGTGCTTTTCCCTTCTTAGGTAGGAGTATTTTACTAGGTATTCAGACATCCTGTTTGCCTTAGTTTGTTCTATCTTGTGCTGGGACAGAAAAGTCTCAGGACTGGAATCCTGAGACCAGGCTTCTAAGCCCAGCTCTGCAGCTGACTCCTTGTGTGACCTTGAACAAGTCACTTCTCCCCTCTGGGACTCGACTTCCTCACTTGTAGAATTTGGCTCGATGCTCTCTCTGAATGCATTGACTTCTTGGCTTTCCTGGGCTCTGTAACTTGGCTCTCTGATCTGGCATTTTCTCTGCCATCTTAGCTTCCATGTGGGATCTTTCCTTTTCAGAATACTTGGGAAGAGGGCTTACCTTTGAGGTCATTCTAGGATGCTTATCTTTTGGATGACTTCAGGCTGTGTTCAGTCACATTAAAGCATCCAGGCTGTGAGCTGGGTGGGTGTGGGAGTTGTGGCCCCTTTATCAAGGAGTGCATCTCCTGTGCCAGGCCCAGCAACCTGGGGCCTGTACTGTGGGAAAGAGGGGTCAGCTCACCACCCCTTTGTCCTTGTCCCCATTTCCACTCGCAGAGGAAGAGTACGATGAAGATGCTCAGGTAGTGGAAGACGAGGAGGACGAGGAGGAGGAGGAGGAAGGGGAAGAGGAGGACGTGAGTGGAGAGGAAGAGGTAAGAGGCTGGGCTGGGCTGGGGGGACCATCTCTTGGAGTCCCCCTTATTTGCTGCGTCTGAATCTGTCCCACTAACTGTCTCACTGATGGGCCTTAGCAGCCAGGAACCCTGAATGTGTATTGAATCATTTTAGGGCCTGTTACTGGGCTGATTTGGGAGAGGCAAGCCTTGCAGTCGGCCCTGGAAAAGAGGGGATTCTGGAGGCCAGTAAGGAGGGGACTCTTCCGGGACAGCCTGGCATTTGTTTCCATGTGAGAATCAGTTCTTATAGAATCCACATCCCCATTTTCCACCTTTTTGCATTCGTGTGTTATTTCAGATACTCAGTGAGCACTTACAGTATGCTGGGGAAAAATCAAGGACTGCCTTGAACTGGTGGGTAATAGGATAAGACACTGCTGGATTCCACATCAGAGGGTGGCAGGGGTCCCCTGCACACAGCGGATAAAGTGCCATTATCCTAACACACTGGCCAGCATTCTTTTTTAACAAGGTCTGGGATGTGTCTGTGACAGGGTGCAGCCCATTTCTACCACTTGCTAGCTGTGTGTCTCTGGGCAAGTTGCTTGACCTTCTGAGCCCGTTTGTTCATAGGTGTCATTTTACAGCTGGGTCGTAAATAGGGATCAACTCACTGGATTGTTTAGAGAATAAAATAATTTGTAAGTAAAACCCCTAAGGACAGGGAGTGTTTGACCACTTACTATTTTCGGTTTTCACACCCTTCAAGGTCCTGGCTCTGTGTGCCTGGTTTTGTACTTGGATGGATGTTCTGAGTCTTTCTAGAGCACAGTCATTTTCCCTGACTTTTCAGCTTTCTAAATCTGACTGCAAAAGTTAGAGAGAGAGAGGTTTAAAATGGTGACAGCACAGACAAGGTACCTGCCTTCTCCCTTAACTTCCTATCTCTCCCCGTCCAGGGCATGGACACCTGTCTGCCACACAGGCCCTCTCAGGTGGGACCTCCTGGCTGGCCCCTCATGCTGGGGAGAGGCAGCTCGAGGTCAGAGGAAAAGCTGGTGACGCAGGTTTGGTTCCCCACGCGTGGTGCTTCTGGGTGTCTCTGCCCAGGTGCAGGCTGCTAAGTTCACCTCTAAAGAATATTGTGTCTTTTAAAAATAGAGATAGCAAAACGGGCTCCCCCCTCTTCCCCGCCAGGACAGGGCAATAAGGCATTTTGGCTAATGGACTTGCTCTTCCTGTCACAGGCACCTCCAGAATGCAGGTTTTTGTTTTGGGATTGGGTGGTGGTGGTGTGTTGTTTTTTCTTCTTCTTCTGTAATCTCATTGACCATCTGCAGATTTCCAGCTTCCACTAAAGGAGAGCTTACACACACGCACACAGTCTTAGCAAACAGACTGATTAAGGAACTATTTGGTGACATTATGAAAGGATATTTCCCTTGACAAAAAGAAGTCTATTGCCAAGTTCTTTTTAAACAATGGGTTGCCTGGTGCTTCAGGAACAGTATCATGCAGATTCAACTAGCCTGGACCCCCAGGAGCAGCATAAAGTGTGGTCCTGGGTTGAGGGTGAATTCACACCCCTTGCTGAATCTCAAGGAGCTGGAAGTGATTTTCTTCAAGGAGAGGGGAGGACATGGCATTTTCCCTCTCCTCCCAAGTGATCCAAGTTTGTAAGAAAGTGAAGGGGCTGGGTAGGGTGAGGCTGGACCCACCCACGGAATCTGGATTGGGGTTTTCCCTTGAACCAAAACTAGATTGAGGGCAGATGAAAGTTCAGCCCACTTCATGTGATGGAGAGTCGGCAGGGGAACTCGTTCCCCTGGGCGGGCACACTGCAGAGCTGCCCAAGTTGCAAGGACTTCAGTTCAGGAATTCCTAACCTGGGCGTCGAATCCACCCCACTCCCCACTCTTGCAGGTATTGTATGTGATACCGGTGTTCTCCGGAAAGGGGGTTCAAAGCTTTCTACAGATTCATAAAGGTTGTCCTTCATATAAAAGAACCTCTGCTTTAGATTCACCTGACCAAGCCTTGGGGGTGCTGAGAGGCTGGCCCTCACCTTTCTGAGCTCAGGGTCGGGGAAAGTGGCTTCTTCCCCATGTCCGAGGCCAGGGCATTCCTGAAATCCAATGTCTTCTTCTCTTCTAGGAGGATGAGGAAGGTTATAATGACGGGGAAGTAGACGATGAGGAAGATGAAGAGGAGCTTGGTGGTATGGCAGCCTTTTTACTCTCCGAGGGTAGCAGGCTGACCCCTTCGGTCACAGTAGATTGCTGGGCCCTGAGGACCTGGCCTCAGTTTGCCAGGGACAGCAAAGTGTCCTAGACTTGGGATCCCTGCTTTCCCGGCGGGTGGACGGAGTCAGAGGCGAGATCCATGTCTAACCTGAATGCCTTTTCCTTACTCTTCCAGAAGAAGAAAGGGGTCAGAAGCGAAAACGAGAACCTGAAGATGAGGGAGAAGATGATGACTAAGTGGAATAACCTATTTTGAAAAATTCCTATTGTGATTTGACTGTTTTTACCCGTACCCCCCCAAATCCCGCCCCCCGAAACTTATTTTTTTCTGATTGTAACGTTGCTGTGGGAACGAGAGGGGAAAGTGTCCTGGGGGTTGTGGGGGGAGGGAGGGTGGGAGGGGGTGGAATAAAATACTATTTTTACTGCCACTCTTTATTTTTTTCCCCTAATTTTTCTTTGTGTCTGGTTCTGTCCCTGTAAATGCAATAGCTGAGTACACACAAGTGAACATTTGTTCCTTACCCTCAAAGAGGACGATTTGGAGATCTCTGACATTTCCTGATACTTCCCAAGTCTCTTGAGTTGATTGGAAGGCCAGGGCTGGCCTCAGTTTGGTTTCTCAAAGCCCAGGAGGGCTGAGCACCAGCCGCGTCTTACCTCTTGTTCCGGATCCCATGATTTTCACGTTTCTTCGGCCTGCTAGAGGCAGCAAGCGCCTTGGCTTGTAAATAGCAACCTAAAGGCGAATCTTGGCACTGGTTGGGGGACCTTCCCCGTCTTCCATCCCCTTTCTCTCTTCCCAGACGGTGGTGGGCTTTGCTCTCCTGAGAAGACTCTGATGTCACTCTTGAGTGATGAGCCAGAGAGCTGGAAACAGCAGGCTTCAGAGTTTAGGAGTAAAATGGATTCGGTAATTCTAATTAAAAGAGAAGAAGCAAACCCTCAAACTTCAACCTCTTTCAAAGATATAATAAAACAAAACTGTCCCTATCTTGTTCTGTAAAATATTAGAACGCTTTGTTTTACAAAATGACAGGAGAATTCTTCTGTGTGTCCTGCTCGGCCTAGACCATTTTTACAGACCTAGGCACGGGAGACACTGCTGCATGTCGGCTGGGTTTTTTTTTCATACACCCGAGCACGGAAAAACTTAATGCAAAATTGTATTTTCTTACCTAGTGGAAATCTGAAATGACTGCAAATTCCTAGTGAATGTACAGGTTTGCTTTCCTGTCCCTCTTCTGGATTGCTTTCCAAGTGACGTGACTTCCTAGCCCATGTTTCATCTGTATAAAAGAACATCTGCACCGGTTTTCCTCCCCCTCAGAAGAGCCAAACTTTGAGTTTTATGTCTGTTTGTCATTGATAAATTTCAATAAATCTTTTTATACAATTTTTTTGGGGGTGGCTTCTTTGAGTCCAACAGGCCATTGGTCTACGATGCTGTCTAAATAACCTGCTAGCTGACGGGGCAGTGGGGGTAGGGGACAGGAAGCTTCACGTTGGTTACCTGATAAAATAGTTTTTCTTAAAAGATCTGTAACCTGATATACTAAGTTTGGCTACTTTGGGTCTCAACTCAAGACTTGGTGTGCAGTCTTCATTAAAGATTGGATTTGGACAGGGAAGTGGTGGGGGATGGGGGTTTAAAAAGATAAAGATATAAAAAGGTTTATTAAACACCAAAAAGCCAGCCTTGGGACCTTATTTTTAGTTTATTGTTTTGTTCAGACTGTAAAAAGAATACAGGAAAACCAAAAGAACATACAAAACAGATTTGTTCCTTTTTCATTTAGAGTTAAGTATGATAGTTTCTCCCTCTAAAGAGGCTTCAAAAGCATATGCCTGAAATGGCTATGCAGTAGTCCATTAATTTACTTAATTCTAACCAAATAGTAAGATATTCAGGTTATTTTCAGCTTAGCCACTAGACATTGTGTTACACTCTTTGTGGATTTTATAGTCCAAATGCTTAGGAGTCATTGTACCAAAAATTGACGTTTGTAAGTCTCGTGCAAGGTTCTGTGTTTTCCAGAAAGATCATACCACATCCTGTGGTAGTTGATACATATACACATAAATTCATTCTCAGCCATAAGGGCTTGAACCTCACAGCAAGCCCGAGATCCTACGCGATTCCAGCAGAAAGAGGTGCTTCTCAGGAGAGACTGACCCACCCCACCCTCTGGGTGGTGCCCGGACACCTACTGCCCCCTTCTTTGGAGCAGATGGACATTTTCTGGCTCCAGGCGTAGGTTGGGGAGGTGGCCTCCCAGAGGCCAGGTGCTACGCCTGGCATCAGGACTGTGAGAATGAACTGGCCAGGTGTGCTCTGGCCTCCCAGAGCTGGTAAGGGAACGTGGGAGTGGAGTGAGATTCAGAGACACAAGCCTGGTCTCAGGTTTTCTGATATTGACCCCTTCTATAAGGGCTTTTAAGAAATCAGTTAATTTCACATAGATTGAAAATTGTAAAATGGATGATGGTGGGTGGGTTACTGCCAATGAGACCCAGGGAGGAAAGCCCTGTCTGTATCAGTCATGCTAAGCAGTCACATCAGCCCTTGAGATGAGGTCTTACTGTGCCCGTTTTACTAATGAGGAAAACAGGTCCAGTGACTTGGAGGTATGAAGAGCAGGAGGCAGGGTGAAACCTAGGTCTCTTTGGTCTATTTCCATTTCATTTCCATTAGTCATGTATGGCAAGTAGGAAGAGGAAGCTCCATCAGAGGGAGGGAGGCAGTAATCTTACTGAGCTTTTGCTGAATACCTGGGATCGCATCTCATTGACCTGATTGAATCCTCACAGCCATCTTAGGTAGGTGCCATAAACCTTGTTGCCATAATCCTTGGCTCAGAGAGTGACAGGCCCAGGGTCATGCAGTCAGATAAAAGCAACATCAAGGATAAACCAGGGATGTATGCTTCCAGCACCACCCCTCTTATCAGGTGGTGGTGGTTTGGTCGCTAAGTCGTGTCTGACTCTCAGGACTCCCTGGACTGTAGCCCTCCAGTCTCCTATGTCCATGGAATTCTCCAGGCAAGAATACTGGAATGGGTTGCCGTTTCCTTTTCCAGAGGATCTTTCCCACCCAGGAATCGAACCCCGGTCTCCTGCATTGCAGGCATTCTTTACACCTGAGCTACAAGGGAATCCCTCTTACCAAGTGGCTCAGTAAGTGCAGAAGATCCCTGGGTCAGGAAGAAATGGAAATTTATTAAAGGAGGAAATGATATACTTTCCCAGCCGTGGACAGAAGACCCTGGCTGGCTACAGTCCAGGGAGTCATAGAGTTGGACCCAACTTAGCACACGCACACACACCAGAGTACCTCCAGCCTCCTCCTCCCCCAAGCTGCAACCACCTGTGTGAGCCAGCTGTGTTGAAGCAGTTACCCCGGTTCACCCTTGGTGCCAGGTTTCCCCACCAGGGAAACCACAGAATGGACCCTTGAGACAGAAGGGCCCTTAGAAATCACCTAGTCCTCAACCAACCCTCTCAATTGATGAAAGAGGAAACCAAACCCAGGGAAGGTAAGTGATGTGCCCAAGGTCATCCTGCAGGGCAGTGGCAGAGCGCAAGATCGCATTCCTGGCTTCTGAAGAGCCACGTCTCACAGCTACATCCTGTGGGTGCAGGGAAGCCAGCTGTCATGAGATGTAGAATGTACACAGTGTAACGTCTTCCAGAACACAGCCAAGTCTTGGGGGGACAGGATGTAGTGAATGCGTGACACATCTGTTTCATGTGACTTTGGAGTTCACCTATGTGTTTAAATATTCACAGTGGGTTTGCCTTCCTGGTAGTGTCTGAGGTTGATCATCCTAGAAAAGGGTGTGAATTTCTTGATGGAGAGAGTAATGTGATGATTCTTGATCATGAGTTCCTTCTTTGTGTCATGTGCTGCATCTACTGCCTCCCTCAATCCTCGTACAGATTTCAGAGATAAAACCAAGGCTTAGAGAGGTGAAACAGCTAGCCTCAAACTTGTCTTTCTGATGCAAGAGACCTTGTTCTCATGCACTACATTGAAAGAGCCAGGCAGATGAGGGAAGAGGGGATAAGCAGTTCAGTTTGTCTCATTTGCTGACTTGCAAAGGCTGTTTTTATCCTCATTCAGAAACTCATTGTTCTTGGTTGGAAAGATTCCCACAGTGGGTCCCTAATAAGCAGCTTTGGACAATGGCAGCCCTGAGTCCCGGGACCAGCCCTTGGACAGGCCCCTGTGGCCGGCTGGACCAGGGGTGAGCAGGGCCAAGGACTGGAGATGGTGAGACAGATGAGGGCAGGTCTGAGGCTTCATCTGCCTGATTGAGGCCCTCAAGGTAGCCACAAATATGCCAGCAGATGGAAAGACCGGAGACAGATTCAAACCTGATGGGGCTTCTGTGGACTGCTAACGGTCTGTGATTGTAGGGGCTAATGCAGGGGACATCAATGGAGTTGCCCACCAAGCATCAGCTGCTATTGGTCAAGGGACCAATGAAAGGACTCACACAGATATGGACCACTCCCTTTCCTGAAGTTCAGATGGGGCTGACCCTCACTTCTGTGGTTCCTAGGATGAGCAAGTGACCCTGTCCTGGCCAATCAGCATATTCCAAACTTTGACCATAGTGACTGGTCCGAGGAGAGCCTGGAAACCAAATTGGTTAAATGAGGCTTGGTCCTTGGGATTTGGAAAATTGAGAAACCTACTACTAGGGGTAATGGGCTGGGAGGATGGAGGGACATCCCTTGGGGAGAGCCTCTAGATGTTTCCATTTTGGCCTGAGAGAGTCCTGATGAATTCAGAGAAGTGAAGATACCGGCATACATATAACTTATTGTTCACTGGACTTTGTACCTTATTTTGCTTGTTTCTCAGAATAATCCTGATGGTCATCATTATCCCCTTTTCAAAGACTGAACACATACAAGTACTTGATAAATATTAGCTGCTCCGTGCCAATCAGCCTGGTGTTTCCCAAATTTCCCTAGAAAGGATACTCGGGGCTTGACAGACTGCCAGGTGTTACCCCTGGGAATTCTGGTCAAGGAGCTCTGGATGAGGGCCCAGGAATCTGTATTTTAACAAGTGCCCTGAGGATTCTCAGCATCAAGGACATTTGGGAAATGCATTTGACTCAATCCCCACCACAGCCTACTGAGGAAGGTTATTACAGCCATTTTTATTTAAAGTTGAGGCAAGCAAGGCTCAGGAGAGGTTAGGTAACCGGCCCAAGCTGACACAGGTGGCAAGTGACAGAGCTGGGGTTTGAACCTGGATCTACCTGACTTTCACACTCCTTGTGGAAAGGGGGTGATAACAACTGCCTGTATGTTTCACGGGTCATAAAAGACTCAAAAGATGGAAAGAACGTCACAAAGTGGAAAGTGAAAACCACTACCAAGAGAGAGAAGGGTGATTTATGAAAAAGAAGCCCAAGTGACATGAGAAAAACAAAAGACCTAAAAGTGAAATTTATTTAGCGATCCCATGGAATTCTCTAGGCCAGAATACTGGAGTGGGTAGCCTTACCCTTCTCCAGGGGATCTTCCCAACCTAGGGATCAAACCCAGGTCTCCCGCATTGCAGGCAGATTCTTTACCAACTGAGCCACTAGGGAAACCCAAGAATACTGGAGTGGGTAGCCTCTACCTTCTCCAGTGGATCTTCCTGACCCAGAAATCGAACTGGGGTCTCCTGCATTGCAGGTGGATTCTTTACCAACTGAGCTATCAGGGAAGCCCTAAACCACTTGGTAACTGAGATGACCTACATGGAAGTTTTTCCTCCCTTTTAAAATTTGCATATAATAAAATTCACTCTTGTGTCAACCACCAGATAGGCTAGATTTTAGTTCATAGATCTTCATTGTAAAAAGAAATGGATCAACTCTCTGGGAATGTCCTAAGTTTTGTGGATGGACTTCTGAAAGTGTTACGAGTCTTGGCTGGGACTCAGAGGAGACTGGACTTACGTCCTAGCTCTGAGACTAACAGTTTGGGTGACTGTGGACAAGTCACCTTTATGTCCTACAAGAAGAATGACATGGGCTGTGAGTCTTCTGACAGCCTTAGTTGATAGTTTGTTACAGTCTTTCCCTCTCTGCCCTGAGGCTCCAGTTTAGGCTTTGTTGAATGGGAAGTTTAGAAAAGGCATTCAGGGTAAGAACTCTGGGATAACAAAAGGGTTAAATGTGGGAGAAGCAGTCTTTCCGCTGAGGTAGGAGCTCTTTGATGAGAAATTAGCAAAATGTCTTTGAGGTCCCAACCTATAAACAGCCCAGTTTTTACACACCCACTATTGCCTGGGTCGTCCAGCTGGGCCAATAAGGAAGCAGAGAGAAAACCAGTCTGAACTGAGTGTTCGCCAGGTGCCCAGAGCTTGACACAGGTGCTCTGATTTCATTCTCGCAGCAGAATCCGCTTGGAGGTACTTAGGATTCTTTTCACTTTCCAGATGAAGACACTGAGGTTCAGAGACACTATGTCATTTACTCAAGATCACACAGCCCAGGAAGGCATGAGCTGGTATCAGAACCCATGGCTTCCTGGCCTGAAGGATGGAGGTGTTTCCTCACTTCTCAGATCCTGAGAAGCCTACACTGAACGGCGGTGAGATTCATCTTCTCCAGATCTTGGTTTGACTAACTTCACAACTTTTCTCAAGAATCTAGCTCTCAGAACCAGTGCGCTCCTCCCACTCATCTCTGCGGCTCTCCAGACTTCTAAGTTTGTGACAAAAACAGCCTCTCCATGGTCCGTGGAAATAGATGTCTTAAAACACAAGTGATCAAAAGCTCAGGAACAAGGAGGATGGATGGCTACCTCTGGAGAGAGCGACACTAGAGGTTTTGAAGGATAAATAGCAACCCCTTCTGGAACTTGACTGGTGGTCTAGTAATTAAGACTTTGTGCTTCCAATGCAGGGGGCTTGGGTTCAATCCTTGGTCAGGAAACTAGGATTCCACATGGCTAATGACAAAAACAAGCAAACAACAACTGCCCCCCTCCCCCAACAACTCTTTCTAATGCTTTAAAAATAGGAAGAGACAGCATGGCTGATGGTACCATCCTGAGCTAGAGCTGGGAGGCCTCTGTGATCAGGGTAGAGCCACCTCTCTGAAGTGTGTATCCTCCCAGAAGTGTCAGGAGACATAGAGCATGTCTGTGTTCTGATAGAACTGGTCCAGAGGAGAGGGAGGCACGTAAGATGGAGAAGAGACAGAATCTGGGAGAAAATCAAAGGCCTGGGGTCCTGTAATAGAGGCTTAGTCTTCAGTACAGGAAAGGACACTTCTTCCTTTATGACAGAAGAGAAGGGAAAAAAAGGTGATAGGTAAAGTTAGGTGGGTAGCTTTGGTGGAGGGGACATCTGCTTTTGAGGGAAATGTGAGGCAAGGTCACCAGTGGGAGCAGAAAGGAGCAGAATGGCTGTTGAGATTTGAGGAGAGACAAGAAAGTATGAAATGTTGTTCTGAAGGGTGGGAAAACCACTACCTCTGGAAAGCCTGTTGTCACCTGCAAGAGATGACCATGTCTTTAAAGTGGGACCTGTCAGCATGGCTCAGCGGCTCAGTGCAGGCATCAAGGTTGCAGACAGTTGGATTTAACTAGCCGGATGATTATAATGCATAGAATGTGGGGGCAAGGAAGATGGGAGTGTTTAGAAAGTTGTAAGAATGGACCATGCATTCTAAGTTGGCTAAAGAGGGAAGTGAGTCATGACTGAGAGTGAAAAAGCAGGAGAGGGTTGGTAGACTAGAGAATGGCTGGAATTGAATGACTGTTGGGATGGGAGTACCACGGTAGGTTACCAAATGGACTTAACTGATGCTTATAGAGTATTCCATCCAAAAGCAGCAGGATACATATTCTTTGCAAGTGCACATGAAACATCTTCTGTGATAGATCACATGCTGGATCACAAAATAGGCATTTGTAAATGTAAGAAACTTGAAGTCATATTAAACATCTTTTCCAACCACAGTGCTATGAGGCAAGAAACCAGCTACAAGAAAAAAACTGAAAAAAAAAGTGGATGCTAAACAATATGCTACTAAACAACTAATGGATCACTGAATAAATCAAAGAGGAAATAAATAATCTAAAGACAAACGAAAATGAAAACTCGATGATCCAAAACCTATGGGACTCAGCAAGAGCAGTTTGAAGAGGAGACTTAATAGCAATACAAGCTTACCTCAGGGAAAAAGAAAAATCTTAAATAACTGCCTAACTTTACATCTAAAGCAACTCAAGAAAGAAGAAACAATACCTAAAGTTAGTAGAAAGGAAGAAATCATAAAGATTAGAGCAGAAACAAATGAAATAGATGCTAAAAAAAAAAGCTATACAAAAGATCAATGAAACAAAAAGCTGCTTCTTTGAAAAAGTAAAAATTGATAAGCCTTTAGCTAGACTCATCAATGAAAAAAAAGAGAATCAATAAAATGAGAAGTTAAAAAGAAGTTACAATTGATAACACAGAAATACAGAGAATCATAAAAGTCTACTATGAATAGCTATATGCCAACAAAATGGACAACCTAGAAGAAATGGACAGTCTTTAGAAGAATGGACATTGGGTGTAATGGAGAAGGAAATGGCAACCCACTCCAGTATTCTTGCCTGGAGAATTCCATGGACAGAGGAGGCTGGCGGGCTACAGTCCATGGGGTCATAAAGAGTCAGACATGATTGAGCAACTTAATACACACTGGGTATAAATTTCAACTAAAAAAATTAGAACAATAAGTAAATATTGAACTTTGGCTAAGGATATGCATGCTGGAGTATTTAGAGGTGAAAGACACTGATTTCTGAAACTTAATTTTAAATGCATGAAAAAAATAAGATGGATTGATGGATATGTGATCAAGTAAATAAACAAAATGTTAATGCTAGAAGTTAAATGGCAAATATGTGAGTGATTATTGTACAATTTTTTCAGGTTGTATGTACAAAAAAATTCAGGATGAAATAATGATGTAGAAGACAACATGCAAAAACAAAGATATTATAGAACTAAGATTATGAATGACTTTTTTTTAAAAAAATTATTTACTTTTATTTCTTGGCTTTGCAGCACGGCCATGTGAGATTTTAGTTCCCTGACCAAGGATTGAACTCACACCCCTTGCTTTGGAAGCATGGAGTCTTAACCACTAGACCACCAGGGAAGTCCCCATGAATGCCTTTTTTAAATCACCTAAAATATTAAACGGTGTTTTATATTCAATTTAAACAGTAGTAACATCATTCTTGTGTTACCAAATTTTGAAAACAAACTTATTTTAGAAATTTTGAAATATATAGAAAAGTAGAAACCAAATTTTTTAAGTCTGTAAACCTGTGACCCTCAGAGAATTACTCAGTGACATATTAGTATAGTTTTTTGCTTATTAATAATATCTTGAACATTAGTGAATATTCTTAAAACCATGATTTTTAGATAGTATATTCCATTATATGTATGTACTATATAAACTGTAAAAACATTCCCCGTTGTTAAACATTGGCTTGTTTCCAAGTTTTTCTATTGCAAATGAAGCTGGGGTGAACAGTGCTGGGTATACATCTTTGACCACATTTTGATTTTTCTTCAGATGGATTCCTTGAAGTTGGGTTACTAGGTAAAAAGTTAGAAACATTTTTTACAGTTAAAACTAGCAAATTTACATACTCCAACAAGTGTACAAGAGCACTTTTTTCGTGCAATTTAGTCACCTTTGGATACATATTTTTTTAATTTAGTTTTTTTTTTCCAATTTCATAGGAGGAAGATTGTACCTTATAGTTTTAATCCATATTCCTTTGAATGCTACTAAACATTTCTTTTCCTAAATTCAAATAGTGATTTGTATTCCTTTTTTGAATTATCTATCCACATCTATTTTCCTGTCATTCTGGGGGATTTTTACTATTTTAATTATTGATTTACTAAAACTTTAAAAAATATTTATATTAAAACTTCTTGTAAAATGACTGTTATTCCGTGCCTCACATGTTTGCTACAGACATTTTCCCTAGCTCATTACTTCTCTTTTTTTAACTGAAAGTTTTAGTTTGAGATACTTGTCTATTTGGGTTTCCCAGCTGGCACTGGTGGTGAAGAATCCGCCTATGAGTACAGGAGACATGAGACATGGGTTCAATCCCTGGGTTGGGAAGATCCCCTGGAGGAAGGCATGGCAACCCACTCCAGTATTGTCACCTGGAGAATCCCATGGACAGAGGAGACTGGTGGGCTACTGTCCATAGGGTCGCAAAGAGTCAGACACGACTGAAGTGACTGAGCACTCACACGTGTATATTTACATGTAGCTGTAAGAAATAATGCAAAGAAATTCTGCACACCCTTCACCCAGTTCCCCCAGTGGTTTAAGATCTTATGAACTTATAGTAAAATATCATAACCAGGATATTAACATTGACACAGTCAATATACAGAACATTTCTATCACCACAAAGATCCCTTCTGTTGGCTTTTTTATAGCCACACTTTTCTCCAGGCCCCAGTCCCTCATTAACCCCTGGCACAATTGTGTTCTACATTTCTATAATTTTGTCTTTTAGGAATTTTGTATAAGTAGAATCATGTAATATGTAAATGTTTGAGATTGTCTAATTTAACTCAGTATAGTTCTCTGCAGACTCACCCCAGTTGTTGGATCAATAACTCGCTCCTTTTCATTGCTGGGTAGTGTTTCATGATACAGATGTACCAGGGTTTAACTATTCCACCCATTCTAGGACATGGAGGGTTATTTCTAGTTTTTGGCTATTATGAATAAAGCTGTAAAAGAATTCTTATATAGCTCTCTATGTAAACATAAGTCTTCATTTCTCTGGGATAAATGCCCAGGGATGCAATAACTAGATTGTATGGAAGCTGTGTGTTTAGTTTTCAAAGGAACTCTCTCTTTTCCAGAGTGGCCATACCATCTTACATTTCCACCAGGAATATGTAAATAATTGAGTTTCTCTTTATCCTTGGTAGCATTGGTGGTGTCATTTTTTTCCCCAGAAATTCTAATGGGTATGTATTATAGGAGTAGCTTAATGGTGGGCTTCCCTGATAGCTCAGTTGGTAAAGAATCTGCCTTCAATGCAGCGATTTGATTCCTGGGTCAGGAAGATCCCCTGGAGAAGGGATAGGCTACCCACTCCACTATTCTGGCCTGGAGAACTCCATGGACTGTATAGTCCATGGGGTCGCAAAGAGTCGGACACAACTGAGTGACTTTCACTTCACTATGGTGGATTTAATTTGCCTTATGGTTAATGATATTCTATATGTCTATCTGCCATCGCTACATCCTCTTCGGTGAAATGTCACTTCATGTATTTTGTCTGTTTTCTCTTTGAATACTTTCTTATTTCCTTTTCTCTTTTTTTTTCCTATTGAATTTTGAGAGCTCTTTATGCATGCTAGTTACTAGTCTTTTGTCATATATGCAGACTTTGGTAGAGCACATGTTTTTCATTTTGATGAAGGTCAATTAATCCTTTTATAGATGATGCCTTTGGTGTCAAGACTAAGAACTCTGGGTTTAGCCTTATGTCTGGAAAATTTTCTCCAATGTTTCTATCTAAAAGTTTTATAGTTTTACATTTTACTTTTAAGTCCATGATCCATTTTGAATTAATTTTTACATAAGCTATGAGGCTAAGGTTGAGAGTTTGTTTTTAACCTATGAATGTCCAGTTGCTCCAGTACCATATTTTGAGAAGTCTATCTTTCCTCCATTGAATTGCTTTTGTACCTTTGTAAAAAATGATTTAGGTGTATATGTGGAGATCTATCTATCTATTTCTGGATACTCTATTCTGTTGATCTAATGTTTATCCCTGTTTCAACAGCACACAGGCTTGATTAATGTAGCTATTTAATAAATCTTGAAATTAAGTAGATTAATTCCTCCAATTTTTTCATTTTTTTTTTTTGGCCATGCCATGAGTAATGTGGGATCTTAGTTCCCTGACCAGGGATTGAACTCATGCCCCCTCCACTGGAAGCATGGAGTCACAACCCCTGGACTGCCAGGGCAGTCCCCCTCCCACTCTTTTCTCATTTAAAATTGTTTTAATTATTCTAGCTTCTTGGCCTTTTCATAGAAATTTTATAAAAACCTTGCCTATGTCTACAAAAAAAATCTTTGTGGGGCTTTGATAGGAACTGCATTAAGCTTAGATATTAGTTTAAAAATGAGTGGCATCCTTACCATGCTGAACCTTCCAATCCATTCACACAATCTGTCTCTCCATTTATTTAAATTTTTTTCTTTCACTAGTGTTTTGAGTTTCAGCATACAAGTCTTCTCATATTGTTAGATTTGTACCTAAGTATCTCATTTTTTGAACAATTTAAAATGGCATTTTAATTTCAGTGTTCACATGGTTGTTACTAGAAAGAAAAATGAAAGTGCTAGTTGCTCAGTTCTGTCTGACTCTTTGCGACTCCATGGACTGTAGCCTCCCAGGAATCCTCTTTCCATGGAATTCTCCAGGCAAGAACACTGCAGTGGGTAGCCATTCTCTTCTCCAGGGGATCTTCCCAACCCAGGGATCAAACTCATATCTCCTGCATAGCAGGCAGATTCTTCACCTTCTGAGCCACCAGGGAAGCCCATATAGAGGTATAACTGATTTTACTATGTGGATCTTGTATACTATAACATGGATGAACTTACTTTTTAATTTTAGGAGGGTTTTTTGGGTAGATTCCCTGGGGTTTTAGGCAGACAAACATGCCATTTGCTAATAGTGCCATTTTTGTTTCTTTCTTCCAATCATTATGCCTTTAATTATCTTTTCCTGCCTTAATACTCTCACTAGAACTTCTGCATTATGTTGACTAAGAGTAATGAAAGTGGAAATACTTGCTGTGTTCCTGAAATCTGGGAGAAAGCATTCAGTCTTTCTCCAGTGAGTAAAATGGTAGCTGTAGATTTTCTGTATCGAGTTGAAGTTCCCTTCTCTTCCTTTTTTCTAAGAGTCTTTATCAAGAATGGATGTTGAATTCTGTCAAATGCTTTTCCTGGAATAACTGATAGGACTGAGTGAGTGATTTTTTTCCTTTAGACTTTAAAGTGGATTATAGTAACTGATTTTCAAATGTTGACTTAACCTTGCATCCTGGGAATAATATTCATTTTGCTGTAGTGTATGATTCTTTTTATATAGTGCTGAATTCTATTTGCTAATATTTTGTTAAGGATTTTTTCGTGTATAGTCATGATAAGAACTGATTTGCAGTTTTCTTTTTTTGTACTATTTTTATTTGGTTTTGGTATCAGGGAAATACTAGTTTAATATGTTATGAAAATTCTTTTTGTCCTCTCTGGAAGAGATTGTGTAGAATTGGTGTCAATTCTTTAAATGTTTCATAGGCTTTTCCAGTGAAACCATCTGGGTCTGATGCCTTCTTTTGGGGCGAGTTTTTAAGTTATGAATTCAATTTCCTTAGTAGTTATAGGAGCAGCTACTCAAGTTATCTGTTTCATCTTAAGTAAGTTGTGACAGTTGGTGTTTGGGGGGAATTGGTCTTTTTCATCTAAGTTGTCAAATGCGTGTAGAGTTGTTCTTAGTACTTCCTTATTTTCCTTTTGATCTCTGCAGGGTCTGTATGAAAATTCAATTTCATTCAATTTCATGAAACCTCAATTTCACTCCTGACATTGATAATTCAAGGCTTCTCTCATTTTTTCTTTGTCTTCCTAGTTTTGTAATTTTATTGATTTTTTCAAAGAATCAGCTCTTTGTTTCATTGATTTTTTTCTATTGTTTTTCTGTTTTCAATTCTATTGATTTCTCTTCTTATCCTCATTATTTCCCTTCTTCTTCCATTATGTTCAAAGAAGAAACTCTTTATGATATCAATCTTCAATTCATTGAGGCTTGTTTTATGGCCCAGGATACAGTCTATCATCATATACCAAGCTAAATGTATACCAAGATGTACGTATACCAAGATATATTCTGTTAGGGTGTGAAAAGACTGTGTAATTCTTCTGTTATTGGGTGGAGTGTTCTAAAAATGTCAATGAGATCCTGTTGGTCATTGTTTTCTTCTATATCCTTGCTGATTTTCTGTCTAGTTCTATCACTTGTTGAAAAGGGAATATTGAAGTCTTCAGCTCTAAGTGTGGGTTTGTTTATTTCTCCTCTCAGGTCTGGCACTTGTTACCACATCTATTTTGCAGCTTTGTTGTTGGTGTATATATGTTTAGGACTGCTGTGCTTTCTTGATAGAAATGTCCTGTTATTACTGTGTAACGTCCCTCTTTGTCCCTAGTAAAATTATTTGCTCTGAAGTTTGCTTTGACATTAATATAGCCATTCTTGCTTTATTTTTATTGCTATTTGCATGGGAGTTATATTTTCTAAAGAGCCTCTTTAAAATGGGAAATAGATGATGAGAATTATAGTTAAATACTTTTAAAATGTAGACTAAACTTTTAGCTATACATAGAGAGAAGACACAACTGAGTGACTGAAATGAACTGAACTGAAAAAGAATCCAAAAGTGCAGAGACCAAGCAGCATTGCTGAATTCACTTATTTTACTCCCAATGTGCTCTCTTATGGGTGAACAAATTAATAAAAGGATAATGTGTTCTAGTAACTTTGATAGGCCTAATTCAAAGCTGGCTTATACCAATCCTCGTAGAACTTATGCCAAAGAACAGAACTATAATCAGAGGTCTTCTCCTCATTTGGATTTTCTGGGGACAATTCTCCCAACCTCTAGAATTTTGCTTGATTCCCCCAGGCCTCACATTCACAAAAGATCTTAGATATAAGATTTTAATATTTTTCCAAATGAAATCATATGTACAACCACAGAGGCATGCCAACAAGACTGAAAGAGGTTTATCGAACAACTTTAAACTTGTGACTCATTAGTGGACCCACAACTGCTGATTGTGTCCTGTGACTTAATATTTTTACAAATTCTGTAATTATCTTCTAATTAGCACCAGTAAATTTTGTTATGTCTGTTTTTTTTTTGTATTAAAATTGCCAGTTTTAAAAATGTAGATATTTAAAATATGCTTTGATTTTTGTGGCCTCATTAAGATATTTCTTCATTTTTAACTTACTAGGAATCTGAAAAAAAAATGACATTAACAGAGTTTTCTTTTGATGGTTCAGTGAGTTCTGCATCCTTTGAGCATAGTATACCCTGATCTAGGATGACTGGACTCGTATTAGCTGATTATTTAGGCTTTTACCTAGAAACAGAACTCAAGTATTTTCCACTTGTGTTAGAACAACACTTCTGAAAGAATCAACACTAGAAGGGTTGCTTTCCATCCATGAAACATATGGGGAGATGCTGATCTACCAACTCAAATAAACCATTTAATATAACCACAATGAATATCTTGTCCTTTATGTATGTAATAGCAGGCAAGCTTCCCAAAGCAAATACAAAGTAGCCATTTTATCACCTTTTCTGAAAAGTCAAAATCTTTCTCAAAATCTGCTTAAAAACTGATGCCACAACTGTGTAATATAAATGCAAGCCAAAGACTAAGCCCCAGTCCTTTAAGATGGGATTTGTTGGTGAATTTAGATACTAAAAAAAAAAAAAAAAAAAAAAATTCCAATCCTCCAAATCATGGAGGCTATAAGAAAATGTCAGGAAAGTTAATGGCCTGACTAACTGGAACACTATCATGGGTTAAAAGACTTTAAAAAATCAACCATAACACAATGGATGTTCATGCCATTCCACCGTTCACTCACTGGGGGTGACAGCCCGAGGCCACACTGTGGTCAAAGAGAAAGGTGCAATTATGTGTGGGTCATATGTTACCATCCTCATATTGAGCTTCCCTGATAGCTCAGTTGGTAAAGAATCCACCTGCAATGCAGGAGATCCCAGTTTGATTCCTGGGTTGGCAAGATCTGCTGGAGAAGGGATAGGTTACCCACTCCAGTGTTCTTGGGCTTCCACTGTGGCTCAGTTGGTAAAGAATCTGCCTGCAATGCGGGAGACCTGGGTTTGACCCCTGGGTTGGGAAGATCCCCTGGAGAAGGGAAAGGCTACCCACTCTAGTATTCTGGCCTGGAGAATTCCATGGACTTTATAGTTTAAGGGGTCACAGAGAGTCAGACACGACTGAGTGACTTTCACTTTCTTATCCTCATACTGGTGTGGTCTGACAGAGCCATATATAGGTATTACATTGGGATTCAAGCTTTGAAATCATGGTATATGTAATCAGAATTAACGTAGATTTTTGTCTGTTATCCATTGCTATTTTAACAATAAAAGCAGTCCTTCTGAGGCTTAAAAGATGAATATTAAAAGAGCAAATAGATACAGAAATCTCATTAACTGATGACTTAGGATCATTTCTTTCAAACCACTGATACATTCATTTGGAGCAAAGTTTAAACTGTTGTTTTGTTATGGTTTAAATAGGTAATACACTCACATGGCTCAAAAATCAAACAAACAAGTGTGCAATAAGAATACAATATTTAGAAATAAACCTACCCAAGGAGGCAAAAGGCCTGTACTCTAAAAACTGTAAGACTATGATGAAAGAAATTGAAGATGACACAAACAGATGGAAACATATAGCATGTCCTTGGACTGGAAGAATCAATCTTGTTAAAGTGACCATACTATCCAAGGCAATCTACAGATTCAGTGCAATCCCTATCAAATTACCAGTGTCATTTTTCACAGAACTAGAATAATTTTAAATTTGTATGGAAACACAGAAGACCCCAAATAGCTAAAACAATTCTGAGAAAGAATGGAGCTACAGTAATTATGCTCTGTCACTTCAGACTATACTACAAAGCTACACTCATCAAAACAGTATGGTAACTGGCACAAAAACAGACACATAGATCAGTGAGACAGGATAGAAAGCCCAGAAATAAACCCACATGCCTGTGGTCAATTAATCTATGACAAGTAAGGCAAGAATATATAATGGAGAAAAGACAGTCTCTTCAATAAATTGTACTGGGGAGACTGAGTAGCTACACATAAGATAATGAAATTAGGACATTCTTTTAACGGTTTATACAAAAATAAACTCAAAATGTATTAAATATCTAAACATAAGATGGGATACCATAAAACTCCTAGAGGAAAACATAGGCAGAACACTCTTTGATATAAATCACAGCAATAGTTTTTCAGATCTGTCTCCTGGAATAATGAAAAGTAAAAACAAACCAACGGGACCTAATTAAACTTAAATGCTTTTGCACAGCAAAAGAAACTGTCAGTACAATAAAATACAACCTCAACAATGGGAGAAAATATTTGCAAATGATGCGACTGACAGGTATTAATTTCCAAAGTAACCAGACACCTCATAGAGCTCAATGTCAAACAACCAAAAAAACAACCAAACAATCCAATCAAAAAATGGGCAGACCTAAACAGACACGTCTCCAAAGCAGACATACAGATGGCCAACAAGCATGTGAAAAGATGCTCAATATTTGCTTATTAGAGAAGTGAAAATAAAAACTACAGTGAGGTATCACCTCATACCAGGCAGAATAGCCATCATCAAAAAATTTACAAACACTCTTTCCCTTCAGCAGGCCACTGAAGATCCTGGTGTTGCCATGGGCTGCTGCCCCGCCCTGTATTACTGGTACGATAAGAACAAGCCATACCTCAAGTCCTGCTTCTGCCGAGGTGTCCCTGATGCTAAGATCCGCATCTTTGACCAGAGGCGAAAGAAGGCAAAGTGAATGAGTTCCCACTCTGTGGCCACATGGTATCAGATGAGTATGAGCAGCTCTCCTCTGATGCTCTGGAGGCTGCCCCTATTTGTGCCAACAAGTACATGGCAAAAAGTCATGGCAAAGATGATTTTCACATCCAAGTGTGGCTCCACCCCTTCCTCATCTGCATCAACAAGATGCTGTCCTGTGCTAGAGCTCCTAGGCTCCAGACAGGTATGTGCTGTGACTTTGGAAAGCCCCAGGGCCCGGTCGCCAGGGCCCACACCAGTCAGGTCATAATGTCCATCCACAACAACCTGTTTAACAAGGAGCACGTGACTGAGGCCCTCCACAGGGCCAGGTTCAAGTTCCTTGGCCACCAGAAACCCACATCTCCAAGAAGCAGGGATTTACTAAGTTTAACGTGGATGAATCTGAAAACACGGTGGTAGAAAAGCAGCTCATCCCAGATGGCTGTGGGGTCAAATACATGCCCCTGGACAAATGATGGGCCCTGCACTCATGAGCGACTTGGCGAGGTCTCCTCCTTACTCATGCCCACCAATGAATCCTACTTCCTTACCAAGAAAAAAAAAAATCCACAAACAATAAATGCTGGAGAGTGAAGGGAAAGTTGCTCAGTTGTGCCCGACTCTTTGCAACCCCATGGACTGTCCATAGAATTCTCCAGGCCAGAATACTGGAGTGGGTAGCCTTTCCCTTCTCCAGGGTAGCTCCCCAACCCAGGGATTGAACCCAGGTCTCCCACATTACAGGTGGATTCTTTACCAGCTGAGCTATCAGGGAAGCCCTGTAAATGCTGGAGAGGGTGTGGAGAAAAGGAGACCCTCCTACACTGTTTGTGGGAATGTAAATTGGTACAGCCTGTATGGAAAACAGTGTGAAGGTTTCTTTAAAAACTAAACGTTGAGCTACCAAATGATCTAGCTTCTGGGCGTATATCTGGAAAAGACAAAAACTCTAATTTGAAAACACATTCACATATATAAAATAGATAACTAATAAGGACCTGCTGTGTAACACAGAAAACTCTACGTAATATTCTGTAATGACATGTATGGGAGAAGAATCTAAAAAAGAATGGATATAATGTAGAACTGATTCACTTTAGTGTACACCTAAAACTAACACAACATTGTAAATCAACTAAACTCCAATAAAATCTTTTTAAAAAATGAAAAAAAAAACAAAAAAACAAAAACAGATGCACCTCAAGGTTCATAGCAGCCCTATTTACAATAGCCAAGACATGTAAGGAACCTAAATGTCCATCAACAGATAAATAGATAAAGAAGGTGTGGTACAGTGAGATATTACTCAGCCATAAAAAATGAAATAATGCCATTTGCAGCAAAATGGATGAATCTGGAGATTACCATCCTAAGTGAAGTCAGAAGACAAATATAAAATTTCATTTATATGAGTAATCTAAAAAAAATAATACAAGTAAACTCACTGATAATACAGAAATACACTCACAGACATAGAAAAGAAATTTATGGTTACTAAAGGCTAACAAGGGGAAGGGATAAATTGGGAGTTCGGAATTAAAAGACATATACTACTATGTATACAATAATAAACAAGGTTCTGTATGGCACAGGCAACTATACTCAATATTTTGTAAAAGCCTATAATGGAAAAGAATCTGAAAAACAATATATGTGCATATATATATGGAATTGCTATGCCTTCCTCCAGGGGAGCTTCCTGACCCAGGGACTGAACCTTCGTCTCTTACATCTTCTGCATTGGCAGGTGGGTTCTTTACCACTAGCGCCACCTGGAAAGCCCCATGTTTATACACATACATACATATATACACACACACGTATATATGAATTACTTTTCTGTACACCTGAAGCTAACACAATATTGTAAGTCAACTACACGTCAATTAAATGAAATTTAAAAATAAAAAGGCATGCAATAAAAACTTTCATCCCCATTGCATCCTCCAATCACTCAGTTCCTATGTGTTACCCTACTGATACACTTGTACTTTTTAAGTTACTTCTAAGACGCCATTTTGTAAATATGAATGTATCACAACTTCCCTCCCTTTTTACACAAAAAGTATCATGAAGAGCATGATCTCTAAAGCCAGACTGCCCATGTTCAAACCCCAGTTCTTCCACAGATCAGCTGTGTCTTTAAGCAAGTTTCATAACCTCTTAGTGTCTCAGTTTCCTCAGCTGTATAATGAGGATAAGAGTGGCCGCTGTCTTCTCCAGTTATTTGCGGATCAGATGAACAAACACATGCACAAAGCACTTAGAACCGGGCCTGGTGCACTGTGAGCCGTCTACATGTGACGTGTGGTGCTGCAGGATCAGAGGTCTAAGTGCACGGGGTCTGGAGTGAGACTGCCCGAGGTCAAATCTTAACTTCCTCACATGTGAAGTGTAAAAAATAATAGTACTTACCCTCACAGGGTTGTTGTGAGATTGAAATGGACAGTGCCTCGCACTGGGTAAGCATGGCTGTATTTCATCAAATCCAAAATGCCATGTATTCTAAGACATGTCATTATTTTATGGACTAGGAAAGGAAAAAAATTCCAATTAAATTATGACACACCTTTGACTACAACACATCCTCATTTCAAGTGCATCACAAAGTGAAAAAATGCACATCTTAGAATTGATGAAATAAGGGATACAAGTGTTAGCTATTACACTCTTATTTTCACTTAAAAATACATCTTGGATATCACTCTGTATCAGTACAAAGTCTTCTCTTTTTTTTTTTCAAGTGGCGATATAGTAATCCATTGTGTGGTTGAGCCATAAATTATTTAACCGATCTCCTATTAGTTTCCAGTCTATTGCTGTTACAAACAATACCGCAATGAATAACCTTGTAGACATGTCATTTTGCAAGCCTGCTAGTCTATCTGTAGGATAAATTCCCGAATTGGCATTGCTGGGTCAAAGAGTACACGTATTTGCAATGTTGGCAGGTATTGTAAGCTCCAGTTTAAATGGCCAGATTGCTTTCAGCTAAGGAATCGTGGATTGAGGCCATTTGAAAAGGATCAACCTCATGGAAGCGGAGAGCAGGATGACAAGAGTCACAGCACACAGGAATGGGAGAAAGGAAATTTTTGTATGCTGCTGGTGGCCACCTAAGTGGGTCAGACTTTTTGAAAGACATTTTGGCTCTGTCTTTTAAATTCTCATTCTGGAAAACTATCTCACTGAAATTCTAGCACAAGTTGCAAAAACATGTGTAACAATTATGGCAAGAATGGAGAAACAGGGCAAAATGCTTACTCTAGAAACTCAGCAAAATCTCACAGTGCTATAAGTCTGGGCTAATTCTTCCCATTCTACAGACACGGACACTTGAGATGGAGGAGAAGGCTGCAGAGAGAGGATGGTACTCAGGCAGCCTGCTCCTAGCCTGTGCTCTTAGTATTATACAAGCAGACTCTTTGAAATAGTTTAAAAAAAAAAAAAAAAAGACACCTGAAAGTCCCAGAGTGAATTAGTTAATATTATTATGGTGGTGGGGGGGGAATAAATTAGGAATTTGGGATTAACATTTACATATTACTACAAATATAATTGGTAACCAACAAAGACTTACTGTATAGCACAGAGAACTATACTCAATATTTTGTAATAAACTACAGGTGGAAAGAATCTGAAAAAGAATATATAACTGGATTCACTTTTCTGTACACCTGAAACTAATATGTTGTAAATCAATTATACATCAATAATATCTATATTATAAATTTACACTTTAGGAAACTGTATAACCATGATAAAGAATGAAGTAAACCTTTATACAGCAACCTTAACTCATGTCTACAAGGTACTGTCTTAAAAAAATTAACACAGTCTGAGTATACTCCAATAGATGCCAGTAGTCATGTATCAATCTGACAGGTAGATAATAAAAGGTCTAGAACAGGATCTAGTGCTTGATGATCTGAGGTGGGGTTGATGTAATAACAGAAATAAAGTGCACAATAAATGTAACGTGCTTGAATCATCCTGAAACCACCCCATCACCCCGTTTTGTCTTCCATAGAACTGGTCCCTGGCGCCAAAAACGTTGGGGACTGCTGGTCTAGAAGGATAATTCAACAACTAAGGGTATTTTCTCCAAATCCTCCTGATTATGAGCAAGTAGTAGAGATTTCACTTTGTATACTTCCAAATTATTTTAATCGTTTCACTGAGCCTATTGTTACTAAGAGGTCATTTAACTCCAGACAAAATGTTACTTCATCCCTGCACCAGTGTCATCAGAAACACCAAGAAATGATTGGGTACACAAGGCCACTATGGACCCTGTGAGTTAGAAAGAAAAAGAACCCACATTTAGAGAAATATAGCACTGACCTGCGCAACGTAAGAGATTCAGGTTCGATCCTTGGGTTGGGAAGTCACAACTTAGTGACTGAACAAGGACAATTACTTGGGAAATGACTCAGCACAATCTTCTACTAAAGTCACTTATCAAATACTGTGCTATTGTGCGCTAGGCTCAGTTGCTCGGTTGTGTCTGACTTTTTGCAACCCCGTAGACTGTAGTCCGCCAGACTCCTCTGTCCATGGGATTTTTTTCCAGGCAAGAATACTGGAGTGGGTTGCCATTTCCTCCTCCAGGGGATCTTGGACTCAAGGATTGGACTGCATCTCTTGTGTTTCCTGCATTGGCAGGCAGAGTCTTTACCACTGAGCTCACGGGGGAAGCCCTTATCAAATACTAATATCAAATATTAATAGTCTTTAAATAACTAAAAGACAGTTCAATTTCCTTTAGCACTTTTTGTATTGTTTCCTCCATTTTTAAGTTCTTTTGACTCCCTAGAATCT
Organism: Cervus elaphus; assembly: GCF_910594005.1. Lineage (NCBI taxonomy): Eukaryota > Metazoa > Chordata > Mammalia > Artiodactyla > Cervidae > Cervus > Cervus elaphus. The sequence continues at coordinate 84,510,230 of NC_057826.1, forward strand.
TCCTGAGCTCACTTAAATTTCTCTCTCACCAGATACCAATTAAAGTAAAATTTAAGATCTCTTACATCAGGATGTGCAAGGGACAGGGGGTGGGGGGGGGTGTCTATGAATGATCCTAAAGGGATTTCCTTTTTTGAAAGGTCCAGTCTAGGCTGAGATGGTGGAGTAGGTCTAGGCACCCAGAGCAAAGTCACTGATGATTTCAGGAGAGGGAATACCCTGGTGGCCCAGTGGTTTGGGCTCTGCAATTCCACTCACACATTTGATTCCTGGTTGGGGAGTTAAGATCCCACAAGGAGAGCCAGGCACAGCTGTCTAAAGAGGGAGGCAGTTTCACCCCCAAGACAGCTCATGAGGGAACCCTGCCCTATCCACTCAGTCCCTCAATGATGGAGGTGGACAATGAGTTCACAGCTGCTCAAGAAAAGAGACTTGCTCTCAAGGAAGAAGGAGAATCACTGAAAATAAAATGGTTTGATCTTTGGAGAAAGTCATTTGAAATCATAAAAAGACAATTCTTAAGGAACTCTCTACTAGGAAAGCCAAGAAGAAGACTAAAGTTTCATCTTCTTTAAAGAGCTAGGCTGCCAAGGTTCTCAGCAGGAAGCATCTCTTCCAGCCCACCAGACCCTCTGAGGTTCAAGCTGTTCCACTCACTTGAGGCTCTGGATAAGTTCCCATCAGGAGATCCTAATTTTTCATGCCTCTCTTCTATCACCCTTTTCATACTTCTTCAAGTGGTCAGCTCTCCTTCCTCTTAGCTTCTTTTTTTTGGTTAGATTTTTTTCCCCCTTTCATTCTTCTATTGAGAGTTTTCCTAGAAAACTCTAGGAAAGAAATATTTTGCCTTCTTTCTTGATCTAAAAATGTGATGTTCACTGTATCCTGGGAACCCTGTTTCACTGTCCTGTCGCTCACTTTCCCATTATTATTCTGTCCTGGTATCTTGCAGGTGACTGGGAGGGGCTCCTGAATTTGTAAACTTCCTTTGTGTCCCGAAGTCAGAGGAATCCGCAGTCTCTGGCCATGGCTGGAGCCCCAAAGTTAGAAGTCATATTTATAGGCTTTACAACAAAAAGGAACAGAATATACCTTTTTATTTGAGATCTTTCCCAGCACAGCTCATCCTGACCGGTGGAGATTTACCACTGATGCTTTGGGGTTTGTGTTTCCTTTCCTTTTTTCCTTACTTTCCTTATTTAACTAAAACATTGTCTTGGTTTTCTTCTGCTTCACAGCAGCACTCAAAATGTCTATTCTTTTCTGCTGTTCTTCCTTCATAATGAAAGCAGCGGGGGTGGGGGCAACTGTGGAGCCTGGAAGAAGCCTGCTTTCTGATTCTGCTTCATTTCAAGAAGATGCTTGCAGATGGGGCGCCCCTCCTCAGGGGTGGTCCATACCTCTCTGCCTTTCTTCTTTCTCCACTGTCCTTGCTTCTTTTGCAAATCTCAGTATTCTACCTCAAGCCATTTGCTCAAAAAGCTCTCTGTGCAGCCTCAGCAACAATGTCTGCTTCCCATGCTTTCCACTGGAACTAAAGCACCACTTCCTGGTTGTGTCTTTATGTGAAAAAATAACTTCCTGGATTGCGTCACTTCCTGGAGTTGAGCATTTTACTGAACCAACAACTTCCCTATTCAATTTTGTCCTTGTCACTGCCTGTCTTCAGTCCCTGGTTCAAAATTTAAGAGGGTGTTAAGTGTTCTTAACACAAACAGAGGGACATAAAGAAACTTTGAATGGTGAGGGATGTCTATTACCCTAGTGGTTATGGTAAGGGTATCTCAGCCTGTATATGTGTCCAAACTCATAAATTATACACATAATCAATACACTTTATCAATTATGCCATAATAGACCCTCTTTAAAATAACTCCAATCTTTTGTAATGTTCTGCAATATCGAGGGTTTTTCCCTATATTTCTCAACCAACTCCTGTTTTTTGGATTTGTGTGTGCACACACATACTCAGCGGGCAAAACTGAAGCATATCTCTGGTGGGTCAAAGGTTGAAGCTCTTGGGCTCCTGTGAAGGATTTGGGGGATACAAATACAGTGGTTAAATACAGTGATTACTAGTCACATCAAATAGGTACCTGCCATAGGCCTGAGATCATTTCCTTACATCTTAGTCTTGCTATTTGCTTTAAGTGTTCTCTCAGCCTTGATTTCTGTATAAGTTAGTTGGGCATAAAAATAGTTCCCATATTTTATCAGTGTTTTTTTATCACTTAGAATTTTTCATTTTGTACTTATTGAAAGTGCTCTTTTAGACTTGTGTTTTTATCATTCATCTGTCTTGTACACACATTAAAAAAAGAAAAATTGGTTGTGGCATCACTAAAACTTGTCCACATTTAGAGTCTAGCCCTTCTGAGTCATCATTGCTGTCTGTTTTTCTGCATGAGGTTATCTTCTGAGTTCTGAGAAGTTGAAGAGATAGCTTTTCTTAAAAGGATACTTCACTAGTCAATAGTCTTTGGAATTTTCTTTTCAACCACTGACACTAATTTTGCAAGTGCAGGCAATAAAACTGCCTCAGGACTCCTGCCTGGCCAATATAAGACACATCTCAATATCGGAGAACTAAAATGGGAAACATGAGAGTTTTTGAACTGGAGTAGTATGGAATGTATTTTTCATCATGTGCTGTAATGATTAATAACCTCCTATTGTTTCTTCATAATGTTTTGTGATGAAGATCATCTTTTTTTTTTTTTTTTTTTAGGTTTGGAAACTCAACCTCAGAAAGGTAAGGTAACCTATGAAAGCACTGGGAGGAAAAGTTAGCACCTAGCTGTGTCTGACCAAGCCACCCCCTCTCTATGCTCCTGCCTCTTGCATCCTTCCTGCTCCATCTGTCTGACATTTCAAAGCCTCTTATTTTGCCCTTGGAGGTTAACCGATCTTGGGGCATTCTGTTTCTCCGGGCCACGCCAGTTTAGGGGGCAGAGGGTGTAACTGCATCATAAATAACGTGAATAAATCAATGTTGCTCTGACGCCTCTACCACAGAACTACAGAAATCCCAGAGGCTCTCATACCCCTCCCGAATATCCAGGTGGGTCTCATATGCCCTTCTCAGTCAGTCCCCAGGGTCTTAACTCAGTAGGCTGCCTTTACCCCATTTGTCCTTCTGTGGGCCAAAGGTCACTGGCCAGAACTACCACAGGGAGGACCTCCCATCTACTCTAAATACCCTCCAAGTGGGACTCTAATTTTTGTTCTCTGTTCTCAGAACTGGGTCCTTGTACCAAGTTTGTGGGTTGGGTATCTCTCTTGAAAGAGGCTCTCTGACCTAACCTCTATGGAAACTGATTCTCTTCGCTTCAATCATTCTGTCTATGGCCTACCCACAACCCCCAACTTTCCAGACATGGTCAGATGCCTAGGAATTCACAGCTGTGGCAGCTTAAGGCTAAGCTCTAGATTGAAAGACCCCAAGACACAAACCCTGTCTCCCTGTATTAGTTTTCTGTTGCTATGGTAACAAATCACCACAAATGTACTGGCTTAAAACAGCACACTTACTATCTCACAGTTCTGTAGGTCAGAAGTCCAAGGAGTCTTGGTTGAGTTCTCTGCTTGTGGTTTTTATAAGGCTGAAATTAAAGTGTCAGGACTAGGCTCTTGTCTGAAGGCTCTGGGGGAGAATCCACTTCCAGGCTCTTTCAGGTTGTTGATAGAATTCAGTTTCTCGTGGTTGTAGGACTGAGGTCCCTGTTTGCTCTCAGCTGGGGGCTGGTCTTTGGTTCTACATGCTGCCTTATTCCTTCTCATGCCTTCCATGTGCCCCCTCCACCACTCCTACAGTAAGTCAGTTGCCTTCTCATGCTTTGAGTCTCCAACTTCCTCATCTTCCTCCTCTGATTCCAGCAAGATAAAGTGCTCTAACTTTAAGGGCTCATGTGATTAGATTGGCCTCACCCAAGTAATACAGGATATCTCCCTATAATCATAAGATCCAAAACCTTGATTACATCTGTGAAGTTGCTTACCATGTAACAAAACATATTTATAGGTTTCAGGGATAAGTGCATGGTTATTTTTGGTGGGGGGCATGATTTGGCCTACCATACCCCTAATTAGTTTGGAATCTCCTTGCAGAGTGGGGGCAGTAAACAACCCTAACCTTGCAGGCACCTAATAAATTCTGTTGCTCAGAGGACTTGGAGGCCTTCTGTATAACAAAGAAGATTAAAGAGAAGAGTTCAAATTCCAAAGAATTTTAAAAATTCTTTACTCAAAAATTATAGGGGAAGACATACTACCTCCTTGTGGGCGGTAAATGCCTTTAAGTCAGTGGCTCTGGCTGGTGGCACTCCTAAAGCTTGGTGTGAGAGAGGCTATGGATACCGTCTGCTGTTTCTGGGGTGGATAGAGCAGATGGCCAAGCTCCTGTTGGTGATCAGACTGGGCAGAGTGGGTTTGTTCAGGGGCAGGAAGCTGGCCTTAGAGATGCCGGCTTTTCCCAGGCTGGCTTTCAGCCAGTGCCTTGGAAAATCTTGGACGGAGAGGCTGTGTGAAAACAGATTCACATGCGTTTGGTCAGGAACGCTTTGTGCTGGGGACTTAAACATTCTGGACCGCCCTGAGCCTCACAGAAACCCACCAGTAGCCTGTAGGGGCCCCATTTTACAAATGAGGAAACTCAGATTCTGAGAGGTTAAATGACGGGCTCAAAGTCATGCAGTGAGGGCACAGAGGCAACACTAGAACCTGCTCTTCTCTCATAGTTCAGCCTCTTCCATTCTGCAGGTGCTCCCTGGGGAGGTAAGGAGCCATGGTTTATCACCAATGTATTCACGATGGAAACACACTGACTGAAACCACCCACCATGACCAGGCACCACAGTAGCCATTTGCGTGAATTATTTTACGAAGGGAGGTCCTAGTAAGGAACACAGCAGTAATAAGTCACCACCAACCAGAAGAGCTTGGGAAAGGTCAGAAGGAAAAGCCACGTGTCCTGCCACCTCCCAGAATCCCTCTCACTGGCATCCATGTTAGCTGAGCATGTGTGCACCACCAGGAAGGACCCTGAGTCAGAATGATTGGCCAAAGACAACCTAGAGGCTAATCCCAATCACCATAAAATCTTGAGACTTTGAGCCACGTGGCAGAGCAGTTAGTTCTCCTGGGTTCCTTTACCCTCCTGCTCTCCCTTCCTGGGCCTCACTTCCCAATAAAGCCTCTTGCTTTGTCTGCACGTGTGTCTCCTCGGACAATTCATTTCTGAGTGTTAGACAAGAGCCCACTCTCGTACCCTGGAGGGGTTCCCCTTCTTGCAACATATTGGGTGACTATGGAAGCGTCTTCATTTGTCATTCTAGTCCTAGCCTACCTTTTTCCTGACCACCTCAACCTTTTTTCCCCCTTAGAGTTCCGACAATATCCATTCATTCATTCTGAACTCAACACACTTAAGTACCTGAGACACACTAGGCATGATGTTGGGTGCTGGAAATGAAGGTGAGCAAGACAGATCATTCAGTCCACCCATCAGTGAGCTTACAGAGCATTCTTCACTCTTGGAGAAGACAGTTATATAAGTAACAGCTGTGAAGTGTGCTGAGCATTAGGGTGAGGAAATCAAGGATGTTGTGAGAGTAGCAGGGTGTAGCTTCTAACCTATTCTAGAGATTGATAATCCCTCCTGAGAGGTTCTTCCTAAGTCAAGACCTGAAGAAAAGGAAGAAATTAGCTAGATCATGAGAGTGGGCAGGAGCGATGCAAGTGGAAGGGACATGGCATACAAAGGCCAGGAAGCAAGAGTAGGTGGAAAAATACTCCATGAAATCAGCAAAACTAAGTGAAATTGAGCAGGACCCTGTGGGGGCCCTTCCAAGTACAAATCCTTCCCATGGTTCTTGTTTCTTGTTTGTAGGAAATAGGCTTCATTCATCCTTCTAGACCTTCTCTCAGTTCCAAAGAGCAGATTCAAATAGTTATTAATCAGGGTTCAGTCCCTGGGGGTGGGAAGATCCCCTGGAGAAGGGAAAGGCTACCCACTTCAGTGTTCTTGCCTGGGAAATCCCATGGACAGAGAAGCCTGGCTACAGTCCATAAGGTCACAAAGAGTTGGACACGATTTAGCACTAAACCACCACAGGGAAGGAAGGGAATACAGAAACAAGGGAGAAGTAGTCAAGAAAAATAGTGCAGCAATGGGACTGGGTCCCAGTTCCTCCAGGAGGAATATATATAACAATATTTTTGAGTTCTTCTCCAGGAACTAAGGCACCCCACCCCTTCACCACCACCCCCACCCAGGTGGAGGATGGTAGTAACTTCAGGTTGAGCACAAGACTCCCGGGACACCACTCTCTTACCCCATTACCAACCAATAGGGGAAAATCACACATCCTGTAGCCCTCACCCCAAGTTTGCCTATAAAAACGTCTCCCCAAAAACCATTGAGGAGTGTGGGGTTATTGAGCAGAGGCACTCATTCTCTTTCCTTGGCCTTGCGATAAATTTGTCTCTGCTCCCAACTCCAACTTTTTGGTGTGTTTGGCCTGAGTGTGTATCGGGCAAATGAACTTGGGTTCGGTAACAGAAGCAAAACAAAAAGTATCCATCTGAGATGTTTTTGGACAACAACCAATTCTGCAACACCAGCTGGGTGTTCAACAATTCAATATAACAAACTACACAAGAGTTAGTAACACCCCATAGCTTAAGCTCAGTCCCACAAAACAACCTCTATTTCAGATGCCAGCTGTAAGTAGTAAGCTGCACAAACCTCTGACCTACTGGCTATAAATAAGGGGCTCCCAGGACACCCTCCTTGGGTTGTATAATTTACTAGATCAGTTCACCAAACTCAAGAAGGCATTTTACTTACGCTTACCAGTTGATCATAAAGGATACAAATCAACAGCCAGATAAGAAGTACAGAGGTAGAGTTAATGAAGGGTCCTGAGCAGAAGAACTTCTGTCTCTGTGAAATTGGGGGTGCACCATCCTCCTGGCACGTGCATGTGCTTACCAACTCCGAAGCTCGAAGCTCTCGGGATCTTGTTGTTCAAGGGTTTTCGCAGATCTCAACCTCCAGCATTCCCTCCCCAGCTCCCAGCGGGCAGTTCTCACCATTTAATCACTGGGTCCTTCTGTTAAGCAGCCCCATCTGGAGGCTCTCTAGGGGCTCCGCCCTAAGTCACTTCTTTAGCATAAACTCAGGATAGAAAGGGATTCCTCATGAATAACAAAAGACATTCCTATCAGTCCGGAAATCCCAAGGGTTTCAGGAGCACTGCGCCAGGAAAAAGCAGAGACCAGATATTTATTTAATAACATAGCAGTCTCTAAGAAGCAGAGTTTTAGGCAGCAAATGGCAACAGCTGAGGCCCAAGAGATAAGAGGACCAGATCAAGAAAGATCTTGTTGATGACGTTAAAGAATTCTACTTTTAGGGCAGTGGGGTGCCACTATGGGTTTAAATAGGGGAGTGATAAGGTGAGATTTATCATATTATAAAGATGTTATTTTGAGAACTGATTATAGAGACAAAGCTGGAGTCAGAGAGACTAGTAAAGAAGATATTATGGTAATCCTGGTGGAGACAATGATGGCTTTGGGAGGCCAAGAAGATGGAAAGAAGTGGGTGGGGTCATGAGAAGGTTGAGCTGGACCGACTTTGATGTTGGATGCATTGTGATCTCTATCATCCTTTCAGAAATTGTGCTCTCCCTTACAACATTTATTTTTACATTTATTCCTCCTTTTGTGTACAAATTTTATTTATTTATGTTTAATATTACATTTTAATTATTTATTATCCATGCTGAGCAGGATGGGGATCTTAGCTCCCTGACCAGGGATGGAATCTGTGCCCCCTGCAGTGGAAGAAAGTGAAGTCAAAGTGTTGCTCAGTCGTATCACTCTTTGTGACCCCATGGACTATAACCCGGCTTCTCTGTCCTTGGAATTCTCCAGGCAAGAACACTGCAGTAGATTGCCATTCATGTTCTCCAGGGGATCTTCCTGACCCAGGGATTGAATCCTGGTCTCAGAATTGCAAGCAGATTCTTTACTGTCTTAGCCACCAGGGAAGCCTGAGTGGGGTCTTAACCAATGAACCACCCACCAGTGATGTACCTATTACATTTTAATTTTTATTTATTTATTTTTACTTCTTTAATGTTGTTTGACTTTTCACACATTCATATCTATGATTCCAACATTCCTTAAGATCTGAGATTATCTCTCATATCTAATCAAAATGTAATTTTTAATTCTTTGGGCCTCAGTTTCCTTATTGTTAACATGTGGTTGAGAACCCAGGCTTTTCCTGCTTCATAAGGTTATTTTGAAGACATAGCCTTCAGTGAGATGATGATAAAGATGCTCTAAATAGCATGCAGCTGCAATAGATGATTATCAGAAAGGAGTTACCTATCTGTATTAGATTAGCACTGCCCACAGCACAAATATATTGGTCAGGATACAGTCAGAAAAGAGAAAACCTGGTTTACTGTCTCTTGTATGTTTGATTCATAAATTATGACTGAAGTTCAATCAATAATAGCCACATAATATTGACTTCAGCAAGAGAGAAGCCTGGAAAAATGTTTATTGTGATAATTGAGTTGGGTAGTCAACGGTTTCTTGTGTCTACTGGGGTAATCCTGACATAGGAAATAGAGGGACTTTAGCTAGACATTTATATATATACATATATTTATATATATCCTGTTTCCATTTCCTGAGTCAAGTGATAGGTGGGTTCCAGTTGAGACATTTACAATCAGCCTCCTGTTTGTCCTCCAAAATGGAACTAACAACAAAAACAGGGTAAACAGCCAGCACCTGTCTCTTGTTAACACTTTTAGGTAATAGTCATGGCAAGAACAAAGAGGGACAAAACCCTGTTTGAATAAAGGATTAAGGGATCTCCCTCCCCCCTATTTTGGGACAAAGGAGAAACTACACACATGCAGAAAGGCTCCTTGGGGATCAAAAGTCAAGGGATAATGCTAGGCCATAATGAATCTTGCTCTTCCCAGAAGCCTTCACTTCAAGATCCATCTTTGTCCCCCAGGGGAGAGTTGCAGGGTAGGTCAGGTGTGAAAAACGAAAACAGATGATTGGCCTGAAGGAAGACAAAGACCCGGAAGAACTGCCTTATATAAATGACTTAACAGCCTCTTTGCTGCGCCCCTCCTCACTAGAGGGAACGCCCACAACCTTCCCCTCCAGTTGTGCATCTCTGCCTTTCTTCTGTCTCAACTAAATTTTCTCTGTGTTGTCCCACTTCTTGTTTGATGCTGTATCTCTAATAATAAACTTTGTACCCGCATTTACAGTTTCTGCCTCAGTGATAAATGCATTTTTCACTGGGTGCAAAGATTCAGGGGAAAATTACCTTCCAGCCTCTAGCCCTTGCTGGTTTCATGGCTAGGATTCCTGGTTTTCATTCCTGGTTTTCCCAAGATCAATTCCTGGGCAGGGAATTAAGATCTCGCTTCATGCTACCTTTCACTGCTGCCTCGCTGAGATCTACCCTAACATCTCAACTGTACAAGTGATTGGCTTGAACCCCATCTCACAAGATAGGGAAAACTTAGGTCTTCTCCAAGATTTCTATGACTTCCCTGTGAAACAGGAGGTAGGGCACAACCTTTAAAAGAATGGCATAGCCCAAGGATACGACATAAACAGTTTAGAACAAATAGGTCCAAGAGGCAGACAAGTCATTTCCACTAGACCTTGAGCCTCAGTATACATTCACTGAAACACATCAGCAAGTTAAATGATGCGCCCACAGGCACCAAGATAGATCTAAGTCTGACCATAAAGGTCTTGAAATGGGCAGTGGCCCAATTCCTGGAAATCCCCACCCTTTCAACCAAATAGCTGGAATAATCTTCCCATTCATTAGCCTGTGAAATTATCCACCCCTATAAAACTGAAAAGACCCTGATGCTGGAAAAGATTGAAGGCAGGAGGAAAAGAGGATGACAGAGGGTAAGATCATTGGACGGCATCACCAACTCGATGGATGTGAGTTTGAGCAATCTCCGGGAATTGCTGTTGGACAGGAAAGCCCGGCGTGCTGCAGTCCATGGGGTTGCAAAGAGTCGGACACGACTGAACGACTGAACTGATAAAAACTGACAACCCCATACCCTGGTGCTGCTCTTGTCTTCTGAGATGGCCCACACCCTGTCTGTGGACTATGTTTCTCTCTAAATAAATCCACTTTTTACGTATCACTTCCACTTTTTACGTATCACTTTGTCTCTCACTGAGTTCTTTCTGCTCTGAGACATCAAGAACCTGAGCGTCATTAAGTCCTGAGACCAGGTGTGCTCTCAGTTAAAAGACCACCGTTCAAGTCCCAATCTGAGTTGCACAGTTTCACCTGGACCTCTGTTTCTCCGTGTCACCTGACTCTAAATTTCTTTCTTTGCTGTCTGTGGACACACCTTTATCTCTATCCTAGAATTGTCCCCCAAGTTGAACACAGTCCCTACTCTGCTGCCCACTGGTCATGTTCCCACAAGGGAGCTTTGTGTAACACACATTATTGGAGATTTGGGAAATAGATTACATTGGAGAGAGGATTGAATTTCAGGACTGCAGTCCAGAGATCTCTTTGTTCTTAAAAATCTTCTCCAATTTTTTACAGACTAGGGCATTAGTCTCTGGTCAGATTACTTGGTTTTCCCTTTTGCCTCTCTCCTTTGTTCTTCCTCATCCCCAAATTCTTCATTTACTTATTTATTTTTGCCTCACCATGCAGCATATGGGATCTTAGTTCCCTGATTAGGGATTGAACCCAAGCCCCTGCAGTGGAAGCGTGGAATCCTAACCACTGGTCTGCCAATGAATACCTCCTGAATTTTTGTTCAATTCTTAGGCAGAGCTATTTAGCTATCTTTGTTTTTTTCCTCCCCACCCATGTCCTTAGGGCCTCACCTTCTATCCCCAAAGGGCCTATCAAGGTATTTTCCTAAACAATGACACTTCCTTCCTGGAAAGGAACTCTGGGGCCAGCTGATAAAATAATGACTTCTCTTATCTGCTACAAGTATGACAAGGTTGCCAGATCATGTTTATTCGTCAGAGGATCTGACATTAGTTGGGCCTTCTGGCAAATGGGAAAAGTAATCTGTCTGCATCCCTGGTAATTTAGGTTTGCACCCCTTATGTCATTTGATTTGATGCTCACAAGTTTGGGAGAAAGAGTAGGTAGCTCTGATTAGCTCATTTTATGATGGGCAAAAACAGCATTTAGAAATGACAAGTGACTGGATGAATGCACTTTTAGGCTCAATCTTGAACCCAGATCCAGCTCATTCAGTCATCTTTCCCCTAAGAGTTTTCATGAAAACTGAAAATGTCCCTGGTTTATTAGCCAAGTAAGCTCTTTTGAGAGTGAACTTGGTGTCCCTGCAAAGAAGGTCAAAAGAGACATGGGTTATTTGACAGATAGGTTTTACATAAGTGCTGGAAGAAAAGATAAGCTGTCAGCAGATGCTCTTCTGTGCTTAAGACTGAAATGTTAGCCTCCTCAAGATAACCATCTTCAGGCCGTTAGGAAAGACTAAGGCTACGGAGGAATCCAGCCAGATTGCTAGGTATGCGCCTCCTTCTCCCTGCCTTGGGTACCTTGCCCTCTTCTCTCCCACCCCAACCGTATCCTTCAAGCCCACTTCCCACTCCTCAGAATCCTCTGGGAAGCCATCCTGAACAGCCTCACACAGATGGAATCTTTCTTTCCTGGAAATCCCATTGGCAATTACTCTCTGCTTTGCACCAGTTAGTGTGTTCTAGATCAGTGGCTTCCAAACTTGGCTGATTGCAACCCACGGTGAAAAACACATATTTTTTCATTTCAGTACACTCCCCCTCCCCCAACACACAAAGCAATACACACATTAGCAATGAACAAAGTTTCATGCACAGGTGTGCTATGCCAAGTCGCTTCAGTCATGTCCTACTCTGAGACCCCAGGGACTGCAGCCTGCAAGGCTCCTCTGTCCATAGGATTTCCCAGGCAAGAATACTAGAGTGGGTTGCCATTTCCTTCTCTGGGGATCTTCCCCTTCCAGATATTGAAGTGGGGTCTCCCTCATTGTAGGCAGACTCTTTACTGTCTGAGCTGCCAGGGAAGCCCATCTTATTTCATGTGGTGCACACTAATATTTTCTTTCTGTTCTACTTAGTGCTCTCTTATTCTATGATACTAAAAAAAAAAAAAAAAAAAAAAATGCTGGTTGTAACACAGTAAATTGATTTCAAGACCCACTAAGAATAATCATTCCTTTGTGCATGAGTGCTAAGTCACTTCAGTCGTGTCTGATTCTGAGCCGCTCTGTAGACTGTAGCCCGCCAGGCTCCTCTGTCCATGGGATTCTCCAGGCAAGAATATTGGAGTGGGTTGCTGTGTCCTTCTCCAAGGGATCTTCCCGACCCAGAGATCGAACCCACATCTCCTCCATCTCCTGAATTGGCAGGCAGGTTGTTTACCACTAGCTCCACCTGGGAAGCCCAGTCATTCCTTTGATCTCTCTGCAATTCAGTGTGATATTTTATCATGTTCTGCAGCCTCCCTCCACCTCCTGATTTTTGATCTGATTCTCCAGGTCAGCTCACCTGAGTACTCCCAGAAGCTCCTCACAGCCTCTTGCCCAACGCGTCTCTCTTTTCCATCCTCCTCATGGATTTTTCAAAAATGCAAATTCCATCTGATCATTCCGATGCTTCTAAGGCTTTCCATTGCTTAAAACAGCCTACTGAATAAATAGCCCAAGGAGAAGGCCCTTTGCCAGACGGTCCCCTTGCCAACCTTTTCCTTAGCTTCAGCAACTCAAGGCCCCCTCAAGTCTGCTGTTTCCTTCCTCCGTGACTTTGCACACACTGTTCCCTGACAGGAAGGCACCTCTCTCTCTTCTCTAGTGGAAAACTACTTTCACTTTAAGAACTCGGATTACTAGAAAGAAGGAAATCCTGTCATCTGTGAGAACACGAATGGGCCCTGAGCGCACTATGCTAGGTGAGATAAGCCAGACAAAGACAAATGTTTGTGGAATCAAAAAAAGCCAAATTTGTAGAAATAGAGACTAGAATGGTAGTCACCAGAATGTGGGGGCTGGGGGGTGGAGGTGGGGCGGGACAGGGGTTTTAGGAGATGCTGATCAAAGGGTACCAACTAGTAACTAGAAGATGGGGATCTAATGTACATCTAGTGATTATAGTTAATAATACTGTATCATGTACTTCAAAATTGCCACAATTTTTTTTTAAGATTGAAAAAATATATTTGACTGCACTGGGTCTTAGTTGCGGCATGCAGGATCTTTAGTTGTGGCATGTGGGATGTGATTGAACCTTGGGCCCCTGCATTGGGAGTACAAAGTCTTAGCCACTGGACCACCAGGGAAGTCTTGCTAATAGATCTTAAATGTGCTCACTACAAAAAAGAAATGGCAGGTTTGATCCCTGGTCAAGGAAATGGCAACTCACTCCAGTATTCTTGCTTGGAGAATCCCATGGACAGAAGAGCCTGGCAGGCAGTGGTCCATACGGGCACAGAGAGTTGGACAAGACTGAAGTGACTAAGCACACAATGGAACTAAGACCTTGCATGCTGCATAGCGGCAAAAAAAGAATAGCGATGGTAACGACTTGATTGGACTTCCCGAATGATTCAGTGGATAAAGAAACTGCCTGCAATGCAGGAGACATAGAAGGCGTGGGTTTGATCCCTGGGTTGGGAAGATCCCCTGGAGAAGGGCATGGCAACCCACTCTAGTATTCTCTCCTGGAGAATCCCATGGACAGATTAGTCTGATGGACTACAGTCCATGGGGTCACCAAGAGTTGGACACGACTGAGTGACTTAAGCACACATAAACAGGGACTTAATACAGGTGTTAGCTAACACTACAGTGGTAGACATATGCAATACACAAACACATCAAATCCTTGGGCACCTTAAACTTACACAATGTTATATGTCAATTATATCTCAATAAATAAAAAAGAAAACTCAGATTACCTATCACCATGAGGTTGGTGTTTTGATTGTTCCTATATAGTGCTCTGATCTATTATGTATTATACTGAATTATAATTACTCATTCACATGTCTGCATCTTGAGAGATGTGGGCCAGGAATTTGTGTATCTCAGTTGGTTTTATATCACTGGCACCTAATGTAATGCCATTATCCAGCAAATGCTAACTGAAAATTAGCAAAAGAACACTGTTCTCCAGGGACTTCCCTAGTGATCCGGTGGCTAAGTCTCCTAGCACCCAATGCAGGGGCCTGGGTTTGATCCCCGGTGGGGGAACTAGGTCCCGCATGCTGTAACTAAGACTCAGAGCAGCCAAATAAATAAAAATCAAGATTAGAAAGAAAGAACTTATTTGTATAAGAAAAAGAACACTGTTCTCCAGTTCCATGTCATTAATTAAATTTCTCCAGTTCGATATTCTCTTAATCTGTGGCCATTTTAATGATCCTGTGGTGTATGTGTGTGTGTGTGTGTGTGTGTGTGCACGCGTGGGTACACATATATGTGCACACATGAATGTTGGTGAGGTGGGGGGCGGGTGAGAGGGTGGATTTTGTAAACAGCTGTTCATCTTATGGTGTCTGATGTATCTTCTCCCCATCCCAGTCAGAGATATTCACTGCCTCAGGTAAAACTAAGATTCTGATAGCAGGAATGTGTAACAAATAAACAATCAATAATCAGATTTTGACTTTCCAAATGTAATTTCAAAAATTCGTGGTTGAAATAATAGTTTTGATAGCCTAGGGTTTTGATTTGAAGAGGAGAAAGGGCTCAGTGCCAGAAGAAGCAGGTCACAGGGTTTATGCCACAAATAGTGGATTGGGAAGAGGCAAGATTAGGGATTGGGGACACCTGGGGTAGGGTAGGAGGAGATCAGTGGGTGGCACCAGACGTAAAGGGATCAGGGAAGGCCAAGTCAGCATCAAGAGGATCCAGGGAAGTCTGAGCCAAAGCCTGGTGAAAATCTGTTGTCACCTTTGTGCAGGAATCCATGTGAGCAGCGTGCATCTCAGTGGCAGGGATTCTCCTATGAGGGCTTCCTCCCATCAAGTGTCCAAGAGAAGTGACACCTGGCCGTATCTGAGTTGCTTACACCATCCAGCTACCCACATGGGCAATCTCCTCCTCTGGTCTAGAGGGGCCATGATGATGTGGGAAGAGAAGTTCCAGTTCCTGCACCTGGTGAACTGAGCCCAAGGTTTCATTCAAAGGGAAACAGTGGCAAACCCTACGCTTTTACATGTATTTAAAATATCTTCCAAATTAAAAAAATAACTTTTCTCTCTCACTGAGAAAAATTGTTTATTGTAGAAAAATGTAACTATTCAAAAAGGAGAGTGTTAACCTGTTATCTCATCATCCTGAGAAAAATCACTGTTAGTCATCTCGGTCCTCCCAAGCATTCTTTTCTGCACTGTATGTGAATTTTAATTGTAAATTAGAGTGGAATCTCTTTGCAAACAAGAACTATATCCTGTTCATCTCTTTCATCCTAGCACCTAGGATAATACTTGATGCAGAAACGATGCTTGATAAATATTTTATAAAACAAATATTTTGTAAAATAGCTTTGGAATGAAAATAGTCTACTTGCTTCCTAGTAGGTGAAGAGAGACAAAAAAGCTATTTTCATTATCATTACAAACGACTTCACCGTCGGACAAATAGGTGAATGTCAGGCATCCTGAGGGGCAGGTGGGACAGGTATGGTGGGAAACCCTAGGGTGCATGGGGCCGTGTCATTTCACGGGACAGTCTCAAGCAGCCCCAAGGGGAAGACAGTTTTTCTGGTGATAAAAAGAACCCAACAGAGCTCTCTAAGAACAGCCATTCCTCTGTGAGCTAGTCTGAAGGACAATTGCTAAGCAGGGTGCAGCCAACAACGCCCGCTCTTGGAAGTTCCCCCCTTCCTCCCCTCCCCTACATCCCCACCCAAGATGACCATCCTGAAGTCTGCCCTAACCCATGCACCAGCCACCCTTTCCCCATCTCCTCTCTTACCCACCACTAGCCTACCAGTCCCCACCTGGCTTCCTGCTTCAGGGCCGCCCCCTAATCCTTCCTTTTGCAGTAGTCAGAGGGAAGTGTTCACTCCGGCTTCAACAGAGTGGAGTCCAGCCTCCCAGGGCACCGATTCAGGGCTTCCATGGCTTGGCTGAGACCCTCTTTCTCTGCCCCCGGGCTCTATCTCTGCCTGGGATGCAGCTCAGGTTTCTCTCATCAGCAACTTCCTGGAGACCGTGTGGGGCTGAAGCTGGTGAGCCGCAGGCCCGGGCTGGGCTGTGACCAGGGCTGCAGAGGTCTGGCCTGGACCCCTGCTCCTCCTTCTCTGGCGTTTCTTCCCTCCCCTCAGGTTCCTGGCTCTTCCTTCTGCCATCTCATCAGCTCCAGGCCTCTTTGAATTGCACTCTCCAGGCCCCTCCCTGCCATTGTCCCTTGGGCAGGACAGGAAGTGGGGAGCTGCTAAAGGTCACAGAGTCAGGGGCTCAGCTGGGAAGGCAACCCTGATTCAGCGTCTTTCCAGCTACTCAGGACAGGCAGCCTCAGAGGGTGGTGAGGTGAGCGCCCCCCTCTGGCTCTCTCCAGATAACTCCTCCAGCTGTCCGTTGACAGCAACTTGGGGCAGCGAGGGTCCTGCTGTCCCCCATTGAGCCTTCCTTCTTCTGTACTTGGGGCGTTTCAGATCCTGGCTGTTCTGTGTACCTGCTTTGCCATGAGGCCCTTGTGCCTATATCTAGGTCATTCATTCTGGGGTGGGATGGGAGGTGGCAGAAAGGGACTCAGCTCAGGAAAAATGGGCTCGATAAGAAGGCCATAATCTGCCACCTGCTGGCTGGATTCAAGCTCCTAGCAAACTCTTCCTGGTCTTTGAATCTTGCCTTAATCACTGTGACCTTGAAATCCAAAATCTTAAGTCTTCAGTGTTCCCATCGCCCTCCTTCCACTTGAGCCCGCCCCTTTTTCATTGACCCCTTGTTTCCTTCTTCAATCTGTCAACCGTCTTCACAATAGCATCTGAATACTCGAGGGAATCTGTTATAGGTAGAGGGCTTTGGTAAGCGCCAAGCTTTGCCCAAAGGGACTGTGCTTAATGGGGGGATTCCAGGCAGTGGGACAGCCAGGTTATAAGGACTGGGACAGGAACTTCGTAGAACTCTGCAGACCCGACCCTGTAGCTGCTCACCTTCTCTAAGTAAGGCTGATCCAATTGAGTTTGTCACTGAATTAAAATTCTAAGGGAAGACAGTCTGCAGGTTGCTCTCAAATAGAAACACAGAGGCACAGAGAATAAGAAGTTTCTGCCAGCATCGCCCCCTTCCCCTCCCTGATCCAAGGGTCTGCATTCCCCTCCTCCTCCGGCTGGCAGACCTGGTTTGGTGGGGATAGAGGAGAGGAGTCTGGTAAGGCTTCCTGTGGTGGAGGGGAGCGTCTGTTCCTGCTCTAGGCAGCCCGGTCAGCACAGCCTTCCAAGCTGAGGGGCGGGGCCCTTGCGGTGGAGGTGTTTGCAATATGAAATCATTTCCCACAGTGAAGAAGCAGCCATGTTCTGCACGGTCCACTGGCAGTCTGGGATGTGTGCCCAGCACCAAGAGAGAGTCTAAAAATGCTCAAGCCCATCTTGGGATCTCAGGAGGCTGACTGAAGGAAATCCAGGAGTCTGTAAATCCCCAAACAACTGCCTATTTCACCCGGAACCCGGCAGACGGTGGAACTCACCCCAGCCTCCAGGGGGTTCCACATCCCGCTGGGTGACATGATGCCTATTCATGGGCCACTGGTTGGCACCCCTCAAGGGCAAGCCTGGTTCTTTCCCGTCTCTGGGTCCCCAGAGCCCAGTACTGAGTAGATTCAGCCGCTCAAGGTGAATTAGGCTGAGCTGAAAATCCAAGTAGGTGTTGGTATGTGGGGGATGTGTGACCAGAGTTCTAGGCATGCCCAGAGGGACCTCTCCATAAAGGAAAGGGTCTGGAGTTTAGCCTCAGACGTTCTCACCTGGAGAAAAGAAGGGAGCAAGCACGTGGTGGGGACCGTGGCGCTGGGAAAAGGTATGAAAAGCCAGATGGGCTTGTTCTCCTACACGGTTACACTAATCCGAGCAACGTGGTAGGTGAGGCCGTAACTGGCTGCAGGATCAGTGTAATGAATGAGGAGGCATGGAGCATATTCTAGTAGGTGAAGAACTAAAGGACCTATGTGGACAACCAATGAGCAAGCAACGTGTTCATCAACAAATGCACCTGGGAAACGGGCTGCTTGGAGAGAAATCACATTCACCTCTGACCTTGACCAGCCTTTCATAATAAGTGATATTTAAAGAGCTGCCCAATTGGACTGGGAATTGGGGATCCCATGGGACAGAGGCATATACGAGACAGATCACTGTGTGTGTTCACCTGCCCAGGCTGGGAGAAGCCTTGGTGAAAGACCCAGCTCCACCCACCTTCTCCTGCATCCCTGGAGAAGGAGCTTTGGAGGCCAAACTCTCAATGACCTTAGCGTTTCTTTCAAGCCCAGAAATGTGAATTGATCCACATCAGAAACTCTAGGGGTGTCTTTTTCAAATGCATGTTTAGCTAGAGTATATTTCTCCACCCAAGCCCTGTCGGAAGCCACCCTACTACTTCCCTTCTGATAATATTGGGTTGGCCAAAAAGTTTGTTTGGATTTTTCCATAACATCTTACGGAAATTATTTCTTGTTTGCACTACTCGTCCTAGACAATTGGTGATCTTGGGGCTTTGTCCCATTCTCCTAGTTGCTAGGAGAAACTCACGGAAACTCAAGTGTCAGACCATTAAGGGACCCTCCAATTGTCCTACACCCTCACTTTATAGAGATAGTGAAGCCCAGAGAGGAGCAGTGAATCACTTCAGGTCACACAGCCCGTCAGAGGTGGAGCTGGGCCTGGACCACGCCCTACCTATCCCAGGTCACGCCCCCTGCTCTTCCACTGCCCTTTATCATTTCCTCTCCAGCCCTCTTTTCTGAGATTTTCATTGCTTTTCTCTCTTCGGGGTTTCCTGTGGTATCCACACTGTCACATGACTATCCACTTTGTAGACTGACAGCTCTGCTCCTCGACAGCCCTGGCTTGGTGAGACAGTGAGGGTGTCCCAGCAGCCTGGCAGCCCCTTGTCTCATGATGGGCCCTAGCCCTCCTTCCAGAAGAGACCTGCCCAGCACTGAGACTGGCTGAGGACTGGGAGCATGTGCCTCCTCTGACTCTGGGCCCAGGAGGTCCGTGTCCCCGTGTGTCTTCCCCATTACACCAGCTAAATGACCTTGATTGAGCAGGTCACATTCTGGACCTGACTACTCTTTTTGAAAATGGGAAAAATTAGAACACACCACTTAGAGCGGCTGTGAAGATCAAAGGAGTCAAGTACATGGACTAGTTCTTTGTAAACTGTGAAGCAGCATTCCAGTGTAAAATGTAGGTGTCCTCTAGACCCCAACACAGGGCTGGATGTGGAGCAGCTGCCTACTGAATAACCATGGAATAGTGGTTCTCAATTGGGGACAATTTTGACATTCCAGGGGGGACACTGGGTGATATCTGGAGACATTTTTGTTTATCACGATGGGGCTGGGGTTGCTGTGGCATCTGGCTGGCGGAGGCCAGGGATGCTGCTAAATAGCTGATGGTGCTCAGGATAGCCTTCACAGCAAAGAATCATCTGGCCCCAGACGTCAACAGTGCTGAGGTGTGAAGTCACACCTGTAGATACAGACATGGTTTGTTGTTGCAGAAAAGCAACAGAGCTGTGGCTGGGGAGCTGGCCATCAAGATACCATGGTGACCAACAGGAGGAACCACCCAGGTTAAATGAGCCGGCCGTGCCCAGGTCTGATAACTTGAAAACATTTTATTTCAATTCTATCCTTGGGAGGCAGCATAAATAATCACAGAAGACCACAACGGTCAGTGGGGAAGAAAAAAAGCTTCAGAAGTGTGGGGAGGAGGGGATGTGAGCTGACGCAGTCTAGCTGCGGAGTCTGGGGGGTGAGGAGACCCTGCTTTAGCTGGCTGTGAGGGTAGAAGGCTCTTGGAGGAAAAGCCTGAGGGTTTGGGGGGGCCTTCCCTGCCCAGGTCACTCGGAGGGGCTTAGGGAGCTCCCCCTGTGTGGATAGAAGTTCTGCAGGGTGGCCGTGGGACAAGCAGGTGCAGAGCACAATGCGTCCAGTAGGTTCAAGCTAATGAGAGAGAGGTGTAGACACCCATTTCTTGATCCCCAGACCAGATCTCCCCCCTCAAACTGTGACTTTTCTGAGAACAGTGTTCACACACTCTGTGAGTAATGAGAAATGGAGGGAGAAAAGGAGGAAAAAAAGAAAATGGTAGAAGACCAAGTGAAATGTGGCATCTCCCAGGGTCCTGTGACCTTGAGCGGCTTCTCAGTTTTTTCATCTGCAACGTGGGGAGAATGCTCCCTGCCTCTAGGAGCTGAGATGAGGCTCAAAGGGGATCCTATATGTCAAAGGGCTGTGTAAACCTTAAAGTGCTACACCAGTGTAAGGGGCTGTGGTTGTTCTACAAGCGTAAGGCTGACCGTGGCTGAGAGCAGGGAGCAGGCACACGCACGCAGAGCAGCCCTCGGGGCCGACAGGCCACTGCACGGCCTTCCCAGGGCCAGCGCCACCCTTCTCGGCCTCAGCCTCCAGGAGGAAGAGGCCTCATCTCGGAGTGAGTCACCTGGGGGGTCAGAGCAAAGGGTGGGGGCCAGGAGGTCGAAGGGATACTGAGTGCGGGGGAGGGGTGTGGCACATTGGCACTAGTGGTGTTGGGAGGCTCCGGGTCCTTCTCCTGTTCCACGGAGACTTGGGCCTTGGTGATGCCCCCGTGGGATTAGCATCTTGATGCAGTGGGAAGCGCCTGGGCCTGCAGTCTGCACACCACTGGTCCTGGGTCCACTGTCCACCTGCTGGGTGACTCAGTGATGTCACTTCCCCAAAGCAACCCTCAGTTCTGTCATCTGTAAAATGGGGACACTATTCCCTACCCTGACTGCCTCACAAAGTGAACGGGAAAAAGGGCATTGCCAGAGCTTTGAAGAGCATCAGGGGAGGGCAAGGGGTCATTATGGCCTTGGTGAAGGATCCTCTTAATTCCCTGAAGATAAGAGAGAAGGGGCAAGAGACAGGAAGGAGCTGGGCTGCTTGCAACCCTGGTCAGGTGAATGGGCTTCCGGGGCTGCCCAGGGCGAGGGAGGTGGAGGAGGGGAGAGAGACCGCTGATGCCTGCAATCCAGCCCTTACTGCGCGTCCATCAGGGCCACCGTGAGCCCCAGCAGGGAGCGCGATGTCCCGGCAGCCCCCTCCGCCGGGGACAAGTTCAGCCTCTAGTCTACTGGAGTTCTGGCTTCCCCCTCTCCTCCTTGGTCCACAGAGGGCACTCGTCGTGGGGAGTCCACGGCCTTTGCCCAGCCAAGGGGAAGCCGAGGCTCCGGGGCTGTCAGGGAAAGGGGCTGCCAGCCTGGACTCTGGGAGAGGCTGGGGACTTGTATTAGCATGAGGTTGAGAGGTCAAAGGTCAGCTTCCAGTTCTTGAGGTGGCAGGTGGGGGGGTCCTCAGGCTCTCCCCCAGCTCCAGTCCTGGCGGTCTCTCTGGGGTCACTGGAGAAGGGGAAGTTAAGGGATGAGTAGAAACAACGGAGAGATTGGCTTAGAAAGCAGCCCAGCCGGGGAGCTAACAGTTCTTGGGGCTATTGCGCAAGTTTTTCAGTTCCAGCTGAAGCTGCCGAATGCGGATGTCTTTCTGGGCCAGCTCCTCTTTCAGTCTCCGAATCTCATCCTGCTGCCGGAAGAACATTCGGAGGAGCTGGTGTGGAGGAGAGAAGGGGCCAGAACGGTGGGAGAGAACAGGTGAGAAGGTGACCTTCGCGGGGGGCGGTGGGGGGGTATCCGTACCCCCGCCCCTCCCCCCACGCAGCCGCTGTTCTTCTGACTCAGGCCTCCCACCCCTTCCCCACTCCCGGGTCTGAGGTGACCCAGGTGGCCGCTCTCCCATCTCTAGACTCAGCTCACCCATGCCCACTCCTGCTCCTACCCATGCCCATCCCCACCCCACCCTGTGAGGCAGAAAAGAAAGGACCCTGATCCAGGATCACCAAGGAAGGGCCCAGTCCACACAGGCCAGATATCCTAAGCTTACCCGTTTAGGGCTTCAAGTCTTAATACTTTATTTACTTACCATTCAGAGTGGAAAGCTTTCTGAAATGTTTTGTATCCGGCTCTCTCTTTTTGTTTTTAAATTGGAGTATGGTTGCTTTGGGGGTTTCCAGAGCGACATTAGTGGTAAAGAACCCACCTGCCAATGCAGGAGATGTAAGAGATGCTGGTTCAATCCCTGGGTTAGGAAGATCCCCTGGAGGAGGGCATGACAACCCACTCCAGTATTCTTGCCTGGAGAATCCCATGGACAGAGGAGCCTGGTGGGCTATGGTCCAGAAGGTCGCAAAGAGTTGGACGTGACTGAAGTGACAGTATGCACACATGCACACAGTTACTTTCCACTGCTGTGTCGATTTCTGCAGCACATTGAAGTGACTCAGCTATATGTGTACATATATCCCCTCCTCTTTGGATTTCCTTGGCATTTACGTCGCCACAGAGCCTTCTACTTTACAGTAGGTTCTCATTAGTTACCTATTTTAAACAGAATCTCCTTCTCTTTTTAAAAAAAATTGTTTGTTTTTGTCCAGGTCTTCGTTGCTCCCTGGGCTTTTTTCCTCTAGTTTTGAAGCGCGGGGGCTGCTTCCTAGTTGCGGTGTGCAGGCTTCTCATTGCAGTGGCTTCCCTTGTTGCGGAGTACAGGCTCCAGGCTCATGAGCGTCAGCAGCTGCGGCACATGGGTTCAACAGCTGCAGCGCCAGGGCTCTCGAGTGCTGGCTCAGTAGTTGTGGAGCACTGGCTTAGTTGCTCCAAGGCATGTGGGATCTTCCCGGACCAGGGATCGAACCCGTGTATCCCGCATGGGCAGGCGGATTCTTTATCACTGATCCACCACGGAAGTTAAGAATATCTAATTCCTAAGATTCATATAGTTCTCTATTCATATAGTCCTCCCCCTATTCTTCTCTTTTCCTTAAGGTCAGGATATAGAATGGTATTCTTCCTGCTGATGGGGGACTGGCACCACAGCACCCCAAAGTTTGCACTGGGCATTGCTGGAGTGGCCATGAGCAAAGCATAGGAATCTGACAACACCCTTGCTGAGGTGACTTCCTGGATTAAACAGCCTCTCCACGACTTCCATAAAACAGAACACACAACACAGTGTCTGCAGGCTCCGGAAGGACCCCACACACTTGAGTTGAATGTTGCCAACAGACAGTTGTATTGGTCCTCCGACTGCCCATTGTGAGTTGCGGCTGCCTTTGTAATTGCATCATTTTAATACTACATAAACTAATGAAATAGAAATACATCTTTCTATAAAAACTAAGTTGAATGCATTTGAGAATCTTGATGAAGAGGGGGTGCTAAAAAGTTGCTACTGATAGGTATGGATGATATACACATAAAAGATTGAGGAATATTCTGTATCTTGATTGTACAGTAGTGGTTACCTGGCTATAGGCATGTGTCAAAACTCATGGAACTGTACACTACAAAGGATGAATTGCACACTAGGTCAATTATACCCCAATAAACCTGTCTTAAAAAAAAACACTGGGGAAAATTTTCAAAAAACAAGAGCTTTGTTTTCAGCTTGATTTTAAGTTCTCATTCCACCTAAAAAAACACTGAAAATGGAAATTGGAGTTAAAGTGTGATTTATTTGACAAACACATAGAAGATCCCAACTGGGATGTCCTGAGAGAAAAGGAAGGTCTTGATGCTCCATCAAAACATGTGGAATGAATGTATATGTTTTATATTTTAAACAACAAGAAATTGTTTAAAGAATGTATATATCATTTATATGATTCCTTTCTTTAACTGACTTGGAAAAAATTTATATTAACCAACAAACCAGTCCTGGTTACCTCTGTGCAGAGAGATATTATGCTATATGCCCCACACTAAATAATTCTACATACACCTATGCCTTCCAAGTTCTCAAAGTTTCCTTGTATAATCTTTTTGGATCAGCTTTTGTTTAAAAAACATATTTACTGAGGTATACTTCATATGCCATAAATTTCACTCATTTTAAGGGTCAATTCAGTGAGTTTTAGTAAAATTACAGAGCCGTACAACCATGTTTCTCCCATGTGTCAAGCTACCCGTGGTCTCTTCACTCTTGAACCAATTTCTCATTCGCTGTTTCTAGTTTTCTCTATTAAAATTGTGGGTAAAAGGTAAAACAAGAGTTGCCAGCCTCTGAGCAAAAATTTTTTTCCCCTAGGGAGGAAAGAATACAAGCTGTAGTGTATAGATGGTGGCATTTGTGTTGTTTGCTTAGAGACCCTTTAAAATATTTCTCCCAGTCCTCTGTTCTGATTCATATAGACAAGTCCACTCCATGTAACTGCTATTCAAGCCTGCCTTCTCCACACCCAGTACTATAACAAACTTCAGGCTCTTATTAAGGCCCTAGGCTCATAGCAATTCAACTATGCCTACCTTGTCAGGGTACATAAAAAAATCTTTTTTAAAGAAAACACCAAATATATACAAAAGTGGAAAGAAAAGCACCATGAACCTCCAAGTACCCAACATCCAACTTCAGCAAATAACATGTAACCACTCTTGCTTCATCTTTATTTTTACTTACTTCCCCTGTACCACTCTCCTTGGTGATTATTTTGAAGCAAATCCCATTGACCATAGTTTCATCCAGCCTTAGAAATCTAAGCATCCCTCTATAATGGCACATAAACATTTTATAGCAATTAAAAATTTACCTGTCAATTTTACCTTTAAGACTAAGCCTCAGAGGTCAGGAATGAGCATACTTTTATGAATAACAGTGACAATTATAAGCTGGTGTGACAAGAAACCTGTAAGATGGCCCCCATGTAATCCACTCCTTTCAAGGATGGACTGAACCCAGTAACTTGCTTCTAATGAACAGAATATGGCAGATGTGATGGGATGCCATTTGCAAGGTGAGTTTACAAAAAGACTGTGGTTTCCACCTTTGACACCCTCTCTTCCTCAAGACCATGCTGTGAGCTGCCCTGTTTTGAGGTCCATGTGGCAAGGACCTGAAGGAGGCCTCTGGCTGACAGCTCTTGAGGGAATGAGACCCTTTGCCTAACAACCTATGAGGAAATGGGTCTTGCCAGCAACCAACTGAGGAAAGCCAGAAGCAGATCTTTCCGCAGGTGAGTCTTCAGATGTGACTGCAGCCCTGGCTGACAGTTGACACCTTCACGAGAGACCTTGAGTCACAGGCACCCACAGACATTGTGAGATAATAAAACATTTGTGGGATTTAAGCCCCTAAGTCTCAGGGTAATTTGTTACATGGTTCTTGTTGTTCAGTCGTTCAGTCGTGTCCAGCTCTTTGCAACCCCATGGACTGCAGCACGCCAGGCCTCCCTGTCCTTCACTGTCTCCTGGAGCTTGCTCAAATTCATGTCCATTGAGTTGGTGATGCCACCCAACCATCTCATCCTGTCACCCCCTTCTCAAGAGCTAATGCAGTTAGCCTCTCTGTGCATTTCATGTGAGCAGGAAAAGTGCTAGACACTTAGGGACGATCTCTTTAACTCTCACAGCATTTCAGATCCCCATTTTGCTGTGAGGAAGTGGACTTAGGAAGGTCAGGAAACATGTTCAGGCACAGCCAGGAAATGAGACAGCCAGATGCAGGTGACTCCCTGTAGCATCTCCACTTCAGCTGCATCCAGCCCAGCGCCTGGCACACAGTGGGCATTCCATGAATCCTGGCTGAGCTGAACTGTATTTGTGCCAGGGACCAAGGGTGTGGTGGAAGGCAAGGCCTCTGGGGGGTGTGGACAAGGCCCAGCTCTGGTTGCCCTGAGAGAGCTGCTCCCTTTCCAAATGGTACAAAGAGTACTTTCATAAATGCTCAGCCTCTTCCACAAAAACAGGAAATCATCAGACCTCGCGGCAGCTGCCATGCCAGGGAGGAAGGCAGTGCTGTAACACATGAGGCTGGCTTTCCCTCGTGAGCCAGGAATTTACAACTCCAGATGACAGCTACATTCTGATATGGATTCACAAGGGGACATGTAACTCCAGGTTCTGGGATTTGTGGGGATGGGGAGGGGCATCAATATCCCTACCATAGCCCAGCCTCTATTTATTGGGGTCAGAGGCAACAGAAGCCCATAGCAGGCTACTTATGGTATTTGTCACAGAAAGAAAAATGCCTCAGAACCGAGCTGGCCTAAAGGCCTGAAGCTCATAATTGAAATGCAAAGGTCTCACTCTGCCAGTGTGTGTGGAGGCAATAACTTATTTTTCTTACCTCATTCTCTGTCCTGGGTGGGACGTTTTCTAGTAAATCTATTCCGTTGACCACCACACTCTTCTTTTCTTTGATGGGAGCCTTGAATACCATTTTGGGGGACTTCTTATAGCCTTCTTTCAAAGACATCAACACAGGATCTAAGAAAGGCAAGGCATGGATTCTCACCAACTATCCTGTGGCCTGTCCGGTGATGGTGGCTCTCATTACAGCAGGCCTAACAGTTGGCTGAGTGTGAGGGCGAGCTCAACGAGGAGGATACGCAAGGGGAAGGGGGTGGGCTAGGCTGAAGGCCAAGATTGCAGCCTCCCGTTCTCTTCTGGGAAGCCCACCCCTGGTGGTACCTCGGTTGATGCCTCCCAGCCACTCATCAGGGGTCAGAGCTGGCTCCGTGCCCGGCGTCATGGGGTAAATGTCTTCCTGGTAGGAATCCGACTGCAGTGGGGTGGGGCAGAAGGGTGGACAGGTGGGGGACTGCTGAGAAGGCCCCTTCTCTCCAATCAGATTCTCCCCTTCTCTGACCTCCAGCCACATACCTGCTCTCTCCCCTCCAAGTCTTTGCACTCGGCGTCTCCCACTTGGAATTCCCACCTTGCCTTTGTTAGCAAGCCAGACTGTCCTCACCTTGGAGTGCCCCCCAGCACCCCAAATTAGGTCTGAAGACCCCAATCCACAGGAAACCACCTCCTCCTTCTGAGCTCCTTCAGGCTTACAGCCCCAGTAGTGAGGAAGTTAGCCTTCAATGCCAGGGGCCCTTTGCAGCCAGCCCGGCCCCACTCACCCTCCGGGGCACGATCATGGAGATGGGCTCTATGAGGCCCTTGAGAGTCACCAGCTTGTAGAATCGGAACACCTCGCAGGCAGACACGTCCAGCCCATGCTTGGGCATGACCCCTGCGGACAGGCACACACATGGCTGCATGGGGTCCCAGGAATCTCCCCCAGTACCCTCCTTCCTGATGACCTTCGCCAGGGGAAAGGTGCAGCTGGAGGGCACTAGGTTTGGAGGCAAGGACCCATACAGTGGACAGGAAGGGGCTGGGGGCTTCTTGAGTCAGGCTTTGACTCTGGGGGTAACTTCTCAAATAAGCCCCATGGACCAGACCTGTTTGACCAACGTGCATACTGTAGAACTGGGGGCCTTTGAGGACTGCGAGGGGCTGCACAACTACTTGGATCTAACCCATTCTCTTTGTAGGTGAGACTCTTGAGGGGCAGAGGGAAAGGGGCTTTTTCCCACAGTTACACCGTGCTGTCAGTCTATATACCCCAGAGCCCATCACCTTCTGAAATGAACTGGTTTCCCGAAGCCTCTGTGCTCCCAGTCTTCATAGAGAAAGAAAGAGGGAGAGGACTTCCCTGGGAGTCCAGTGGTTAAAAGTCTGCCTACCAATGCAGGTGACATGGGTTCGATCCCTCCCTGGTCTGGAAAGACCCACATGCCTCATGGCAACTAAGCCCATGTGCCCCAATAACTGAGCCTGCCCTCTAGAGCCCATGAGCTGCAACTAACGAGCCAGTGCTCTGGGACAAGAGAAGTCGCCGCGATAAGTCTGCACACCACAACCAGAGAGTAGCCCTGGCTTGCTGTAACTAGAGAAAGCCCATCAGTAGCAACAAAGACTCAGCACAGCCAAAAATAAATAAAATACTGGAAGGAAGAAGAAGGAGAACGCTTTCCTGTGCACCTCAGAGGTTTAAATGCAGCCCAAGACTGCTGTTCCGTCATGTGTTTTCTAGGAGTGACAGGCATACGTGCACGCATGTATGTCTGCGTGTGTTCATGTGTGTCTGTGTGGGCACCAGACGCAACATCCCTAACAGCTGCATCAGCTGAACACCTGCGGGGGGAGCAGTTTGGTGTGGGGTTAGACACACCAGCTTTGGGGTGGGACAGGATCCTGAGTTTCAATCTCGATTCTCCCCTCTTTCTGGGTGGGAGTCCTTGGGCAAATCACTGCCTCTCTAAGCCTTAGCTTCCCTGGTTGCCTAGAGGAGTCCAGTGGTGGCCCCTCATGAGACTGAGTGTGAAGATGCTTGTTAACTGCCCAGCAGTGATGAGCACAGACAACATGAATTTCTCTCCAGGATGTGAATGACTTAAGGTTCTACTTTTCCTCATCTGGAATGGAAGGATGCTCTACCAGAGCAGAGAATTCCAGAACCTGGAGGGCAGTGGCTTCGTGGTACTGTGAGAAGCCAGGAGACCTGGGTTTGAGTCCTGGATCTGCCACTTAGAGCTATGTCACCCGCCCAGGGTGAGTTAAGCAGCCACCCAGAGCCTGCAGAAAGTGCCTGGCTCATGGTCAGTGCTCAACAGTGACCACAGGTGAGGAGGACAAACAAATAGTTATCCTCAGTACCCCCTCTCTCCCCTCTCCCCAAGTCCTGATGACCCAACTTTCTAAACATCCCCTGGATCCATCCTCAACTCCATGCCATCCCCCTAGTTACCATCCTCTTTTGCCTAGAAGTCCACAACAGACTCCTAACTGGTCTCTGCCTGCCTCCTGCCCTCTCAAGATCCAATCTCCCAAATCCATTCTTCCTACGGGAGCCACAGCAATCTCAAACTAACCGTTCAGATCATGTCACACTGTCCCACTCTCACCTACCCACCAGCCCAAAAAGAATAAAATTCTACAAAGAGTTCCCAATGAAATCCCAACTCCTCCCCCTGTGTGATGGTTAATGTTATAAGTCAGTGGGCTCAGTAAAGTGGATGGCCCTCCCCAGTGAGGGTGGGTGGTGGGCATCTCCCAATCCTTTCTGGGCCTGCATGGAGCAAAAGGCAGAGGAAGGAGGAATTTGCCCTTTTTTCCAGCCTCGCTGCTTAAGCTGGGACATCTCATCTCATCTCATCTCCTGCCCTTTAACTGGGTTTTGTACCATTGGTTCCCCTGGGTCTCAGGCCTTCACACTTGAACTGAATTATATCGCTGGCTTTCCTGGGGCTCCAGCTTATAGAGGGTAGATGGTGAGACTTCTCAGCCTCTGTAATTATGAGCCAAATTCCTGTAATTCCTCTTTTATAAATACACTTGGTTGTTTCTCTGGAGAACTCTAATACAACCTGTTTAATGCATCCCATGGGATCTGGCCCCTGCCCACCTCTCCAACTTAATCTCCTAACACTTTCCCCATCTGCCACCTGATCCACAGTCTACTCTATGCTGAGCTACACTGACCTCCCTTCTGCTCCTAGAGCATGACAGGCTCTTTCCGGCCTCAGGGCCTTTGCACTAACTGTTTCTTCTGCTGACACTACTCTTCCCCCTTCCTGCCTTTCAGATCGCAGTTTAAAATGTCACTTCCACGCAAGGTTTCCCCCAGTCACCTGGTCTAAAACAGTCCTTGTCACTCTCTGTTCTACGATCCCATTTGATTCTCTTCTTAGAACTTACTACCATACAATATTTTCCTTAAGTATTTGTTTATTGTCTGTCTTCCCTTCAGTGGGCAGTGAGAGAGGCCGTGTTCTATTTATCACGGTACCCCTGGGCTAAGCTAGGGTCTGGGCACACAGTTATAGCCAATAAACGTTTGTTGAATGACTGTGTGAAGGAGCAGAAGGAGCCAGGTACTCTGCTAAGTGTTTTGTATACATGACCTCTAAGCTTTACAAGAGCCCTTCAGAGTAGGTTTAATCCCATTTTACAGATGAGGAAACTAAGACTCAAAGGGGTTAAGGACACAGCTGGATCAGAGTATAAACCTAGTTTGGACTCCAAAGTCCAGGCTGCTTGTTATACTAATTGATGATGGGGTGACTGTGAGGGAGGTGGGGGTGACAGAGCCCTGGGGAAGGGTGAAATCAGTGGAATGGTCATCAGGACCTCAGGCATATCTCTAGGCTTCTACTTTGCTGTTGGTCACTGGGGTGGGGGGGCCCTTGGGCCCCTGCAGCCCTGATGTCTCTGAAGCTGGCACTCAGGCCCTGTCCATAACACCAGATCCTCAGAAGGATGAAGCCAGACTCAAGCTCTAAGGAGAGAAGGGAAGAGAGCCACTCCAGAGATTTCTTCCACTGGGTGATCTGGACCCCACATGGCAGATTGCTGAGTCGGATGCCCTGTCAGCGTGAGTCCCCGGGCACAAAGACTTCACAGCAGGCTTTAGTGGTTTGAAAAACAGACTCACTATACTCGTCAGTCCTGCAGTCCTCTCGGGGATTTGCCTGAGAACCTGGGGAGCCTGAGGAGGTGGTGAGGGGACCCCTGTAATTCCTCTCATCTTCTCAGGCAAGGACAGAGCTGCTTCCGGGGGCTGGGGGTCCTGGCTTCCCAGCAGCTTCAGGAAGGGGCCTGCACTTGGACCTGGTTCTGAGCTGTAGTTACTGAACCTCCTCCCACCGTGTCAGATCCACAATGGGCTTCAGCCTCCCCATCTGCAGACAGGAATACAGGGACCACGCACACCCCTGCAGGCTGCTGATGGCTAGAGATGGCGGAGGACGCCAAGCACCGTGGATGGATGGAACTGGTCGAATAGGCAGTGACAGGCTGGCTGAAGAAGAGTAGGCTGACCTTCACAGGGCAGAACTTGAAGGTTCTATTCTGACTGGTCCATGAGTTGACCTTCAGAGGCTGATTTTCATTGTGGGGGAGAGGTGACCCAAGAGCTAAATT
The DNA here is from genome assembly GCF_910594005.1 of Cervus elaphus. Taxonomy (NCBI): domain Eukaryota; kingdom Metazoa; phylum Chordata; class Mammalia; order Artiodactyla; family Cervidae; genus Cervus; species Cervus elaphus. The sequence goes on from NC_057826.1 coordinate 84,541,272, forward strand.
CCAGTCTCTCCTCTCCTAGTGTAACAGCCATGGCGGCCCCGGGGCCCCCTTACCAAGACCTTTCTGCGGGGCCGGGGAGCGGAACTCCATGAGGTAACTCAGGTAGGGCTTCTCCGTGCTGATCTCGTAGTACCGGATGTTTCCATCACCCTGGGGGCCAGGGGGGAGGGAGGGGAGGAAGAAGGAGGGCCAGGGGTGGGGTCAGCAGACCCTGGTCCAGGAGGCCACTGAAGAGAGCCTCCACCAGCCTCCAAGATGCTCAAAAGACCAGGGAAGCCTGGCTTCTAGGCCCCAGTGGGGATGCCATGGGGGACTCGCTGGGGGTGGGGTGGGGTGGTGTGTGTGTGTGGGGTGTGTGTGTATGTTGGTGGGCATATAGACAGTCTTCTCGACAAATAAGATCTCCTGGCAGATGCCTCGAATCCTATCATTAGGGATGATGCACTCCAGGCTCTGATCCGTATTCCCCTGTAAAATCTGGCGCCAGTCCACCCCCAAGGGATTCTCAGTCACTGACATCTGAATAAAATGAATGTCCAATGCAAGGGTAGGTTCTGATAGAAGATGGTGGGACCGTTTGGGTCGGGAGAAGGGCAGAGGTTAGGCTCTTCTTGGGAGGTAGGGAGAGACTGAGGGCCCGATAGGGGCAGAGGTCTCCCACAGGCTGCCCCCGTCCCTCCCCCACCTTCCACTACCTTTCCAGCCAGGTAGAGCATGTGGGTGTCAGCGTCGTAGAAGGGGAACAACAGGCCAGAGAGCCCATCAATTTCCTCCTCGATCAGGGGCATGGACAGGTCCTCCTGCAGGCGGGGGCCCAGGATCAGTATCCAGGCAGGATGGCAGCTCACCTTCCCCAACCCCAGCAAGGCCCCGGGGCTACAACCCTTTGACATCGCCCTCCTCCCTGACTCCTGCGGCTGACCTGGTCCCAGAGGGCGATCTGTCTCGTGTTCCACCTGGAGACCCCCGTGGTGAGAAGCCGCTTCATGTTCCCCAGGAAGACCACGCGGTTCACTCTGTGGTTTTTGCAGTTCGCCTCCTGATGGAATCAGAGAGCTGGTGAGCCAGGCCCCAGACACCAGGGTACGGGGCTGGGCTGCCTGGAGGACCCCAGACACATATCCGTGTCCCCACTCCCCAAACCTGTGAATGTTCCCTTGTTTGGAAAAGGGTCTTCACGTGTGATTTTAAGGGAAGGACCTCGATATGGGCAGATTCCTCCTGGATCATCCTCGGGGTCCTAAATGCCATCACTAGTGTCCTTATTTAGAAGAGAGAGGCAGAGAGTCCACAGAGGCAGAAAGGAGTAGGTGGCCTGACTGTGGAGGCAGAGACTGGAGTGGGGGGGCCACCAGCCAAGGGAGCCACCGGAAGCTGGTGACACCTTCACGTGGACTTCTGGCCTCCAGAACTGTGCGAGAGGATCGACTTCTGCTGTAAGACTCCCCGCCTACAGTAGTTGGTTATAGCAGCCACAGGAAATGAATACAGGTGCTGTGGAGCTCGGAGCCCTGGGACCAGGAAACCAGACCACTGGCCATATCCCAGAGCGGATGGGGACATGGACCAAGTCCCAGGCAGGGCTGGCGCTGGGCCGGGTGCCAAGTGCCCTCACTGAGGCATCTCTCAGCCGTCACCACAATGCCCACGGCAAGGGCTTTCTGAGGATGCGGAGCTTGAGGCTCAGGACGACCGGGACTCACGCTGGATCACTGCTGGCTGACTCACTTCACCAGGACCTCCTTCTAACTGGGCCGTCCTCTGCCTCTGCTCCTGCCTCTGGGCACCACCTTTTCCTTCCTAACACACGGCGGCCCTTTGCCAGGATGAGTCAGCGTCAGGTAGGAACCAGAGGCTGGTGGGGCAGTGCAGAGAGCCGGGATGGCGTCACTCACTCCAAGTTCTGCCAGAAAGTGGAACCATGGAGGAGTCCCTCACCCTCTCTGGGTGTGAGATGGAGGTTGGAGGTCTCTGCTGTTTTATATCTTTTCTGCTCAGCAGGGGCTCTGGGGTCCAACTGGCTGGGTTTGAATTCTAGCTCCTCCTGTAACTCTGAGATTCAGGTCTGTCACTCTCCAAGAAGCAGTATTCCCAAGAGGGAAATGGACAGGAGGAGTAACAGTGCCCACCTCAGAGGACCGTCACAAGGATTAAATGGGTGGGGGAAGGATGACCCGGAGCCCAGAGTATAGTGCATGCCACAATGAGCTCTGAGTAAATACTAATGACGCTAATAACTATGGTGATTATTGTTTGTAATAGCAGGTGTTGTAGATGACTTTCTGGTCCTGCAGTATTGGGTTTTTCCAAGATAAACATAAACACAATATTGGGTTTTTCCAAGATAAATGCATTAGTCTTGCTGGTGTTAGGAGGTAAACCTCAGATCCCATCCAAATTTTCCAACCCATCTAGTGCCATTACTAGCATGTAGTTGGTACTCAAGAAATGTAAATTTCTTACTCCCAAATGGCACCTGATCCCTTCCTCGGAGTCAAGACCCAGAATCAAAGACCAAAACTGGAGCTTAGTTCACCATCCACCTCTCCACTTGGAACTGCCCCTGAGGCTGGCGCCCTGAGCCACTTCTACCATCTCTTCCCATGCAGGTGGCTGGGCAGTGAGTCCAAAGTCCCCTCCTCCCGTGCCCACGATGAGCACCCCGGGATTCATGTGCAGAAGGGGGTCACCACTTTGGCCTCCAGAGCAGGCAGAAGAATCCTATCTGGGGAGAGGGGTGGAGTCCGTGGGGGTGAGAGAGGATACTGAGGTCCCTCTGCACCCAGAACAAGGCAGAGCTCCTATGAGCAGGGAAGGGCCCAGAACAAATGGGCTGGTCCCCAGAGGTGCAGGGCGGGTACATGGAAGAGGGGAGCCGGCACAGTCTTTCCTTCCAGGGCTGGCTGACAGCAGAGCCCCAGGTCCCAATACCTTTCCTCCCCCTCAAGAAAGATGCGGGGCTTCACCTGCAGAACACGGCCAGAGCGCGGCTCGATCACGCGCAGTTTCTTGTCCTTGCACGTGGTGGTGAGCAGGCTGCCGTCAGTGTTGAAGGACATGCAGAGGATCACGTCCGAGTGGCAGTCTATCATCTTCACCGGCTCACCCACGTCCAGGTTCCAGATGAGGACCTGGGAGGGCAGAGACGCAGGAGGCAGGCTCAGCCCCGCTGGGAGAGACGCCCTGTGCAGGGTCGCCTGCGCTGGGATGGGGGACCATGTCGGTGGGTTCTACATCAAAGATGGATGTGTTCCTGTTACACAAATCCACCACTGTCCTTGGGCAGGTCCCAGCCCCGGCCGGGGCTCAGTTCCTACTTCTAGCAAGAAGGATGAGTGTTCCTGGCTGGGTCCCAGTGGTTGGCACATCTATTTTGAGGGCATACCTGGGGTTGGGGCTCCATTCTCACCACCAGCAGCTTTGGGTTCTTCTTTTTCCTACTAGGAGGGCAGAGACTACTTCTTGGTTAAGAAGCGGTCAGGTAGAGAGTGTGGGCAGAGAGTGGGCATCTTTTTCTCTTGTTTTTAATTTTTATTAGAGAATAGTTGAGTTCCAGTATTGTGTTAGTTTCAGGTGTGGAGAGGGTATGCTTCTCTGGTGTATCAGGGCTGGAGAAGGCAGTCAAGATGCCTCCAGCTTCTGTGGACCGCAGGAATGATGGGCACGCAGAAGCATGTCAAATGAGCGAATGAATGAGTGACTGAATGGATGCGACATTGGCTAACAGGCTTGGGGAAGTAGCAGTGTCCCCTAGGGCCCCCTAAAGATGCCCGTCTCTCTCCCTCTGCCTCCCTGCTGAGCTGGCTCTGGCCACCATGCCCACTGGCTGCCCACCTTGTAATCATAGCCAGCACTGAAGAGGATGTTGTTGGTGGTGGGGTGCCACTCGACCAGTCCCACACGCCGGCTGTGCCCGTGCAACTCCAGGAGAGCCTCCGTCATGTTCCGCTTCAGCCCGCCCTCGGGGATCTCCCAGATCCGCACCTGCAGAGCGGATGGAGGGCCAAGGCTGGTGGGGGCAGGGCCAAGAGAAGCCCCTGCTGCCCCTTCCTTGGACACCAGATCTGCCTAGTAAGACATCTCCTGGCCAGGGCAGTGGGCAGAGCCTGGCTGAGGCTGGGGGGCGGGGGAAGGTTGCAAGGGGTAGTTAGAGAGAAAAGAGATCATCTTCTCTGGGCCTTTGGGAGGATCTTCTCTAAGAAGTCTCTGCAGATCTTGGCAACTATTAACCCTGGCATGTTTGTTATTCTTTCAGTCTAGCCAGGGCCAGAGGACCACACGCTGAGCAACTTTTAACAAGTGCTGTGTTCAAAGCCTATCTCTGCTTCTCTTCCCACGCCCTTCTATGAATGCCTTCAGCCTCAGCGCCTCTGTCTGTACCACGTGGCCTGTCCTTCACTCTGTCCCCCACCCAGAATGGACACTTGAACAGAGGGAAACTCATCTGGGAGGCTGGGAGGCCCAGGGCCTCTCCTGAAGATGATGGACTACGGGGCAGAGAAGGGTGAGGTGCTGAAAGCATGTAGAGCCTGGATGTAGTCTTGCAGATGCTGATAAGCAAGTGGGAAGAAAGAGGAAGGTGGAATTCAGAGAGAGGAGTGACCATGTAACCCCAGAGAGAGAAACTGAGCAGTTTCTGTCATCTTTGAATTGCATGCATGCATGCTCAGTTGCTAAATCATGTCTGACTCTTTTGGGACCCCATGGACTGTAGCCTGCCAGGCTCCTCTGTCCATGAGATTTCCCAGGCAAGAATACTGCAGTGGGTCACCATCTCGTTCTCCAGGGGATCTTCCTGACCCAGGGATTGAACCCGTGTCTCCTGCATTGGCAGGTAGATTCTTTACCACTGAGCTACCAGGGAAGTTCGATCTTTGAATTACCCCTTGATTATTATGTTAATGTTGGCAGGCTTCCGTTTCTCAAGTCAGACATACTTTGCATAGTTTCAACTGTTTCATCTATAAATGGGGGGGTGGGGGAAGTTTTTACTTTGCCTTGCCTAGTGGCAGAATAAAATAAGCTACTGATTGTAAAAACTTGTAAAGTATAAAATGCTCTAAAGACCTATGGGATTATAGTTCTTGTTATAATTATCATTATCATCATCATCATTAATACTATTTATTATGATCTGAGTGGAGAGGAAAAAGCACATGTGATTACAGTCTAGGACACCTTTAAAACAAACGTTTTGAAAATCTTAACTCCACCCTTCCTAGAAAGGAGAAAAACAGGGAAAACAGCTTTGAGATGCCATTTATAATCTTCTATTAATAAAATGGCCAATTGAAAGAAACAGTGTTGACAAGATTATACTGGAGCTTATGGATTCAATTGGTGTTGGTAGTATTATAAATCAGAGTAACTCTATTTTGGAAACAATTTGGCACTCTTTAGTAGATTGTTCCCCCTTTAGTAGGAACTATAGAGATATTTGTATTGTATTCTTCGACCTAGTAATTTTGCTTTTACATTTCAATATAAGCAAAAATCTCCATGCATGAGGATGTTCATTGCAATGTAGAAAATTCAGAAACACTCTAAGTGACCACCATTAGGGAAATAATTTAATATGTCATAGCAATATGCAATATTAGCCATGCAAAGATAATCATGATGGCTCAGAACAAATATGGGAAGTATGTTAAAGGAAGCCAAAGGCAATCCCAAAAACAGGGGAGCAAGGCTGGCAACTAGGGGTGTCCCTAAGGGAATTCCCTTGATGTGGTTTTCTTTCTGGGCACTTTATCCTGAGTACAGAAATGAGTATTTCCCACACATGTGTTCCCCTGAAGACCCAGCTCTGAACATACAGACCATGGGAGGCTCCAGGTCTAGCCAGGGATTTATGGTCACTCTTGGGAGCACCATTCTCGGCTTCAAAAAACATATTTGAGAACAAGTTTATAATTAGGGGACAGTTTGATGTTTTTCCATCCTCAATGTTATAATCTCCTGTGGTTGTCCCAGCTCTCTAGGAAAGCCCAACACCTCACACAGCCCGGCATGCTGGCGGCAGCTGGGGGGAGGGAGGTGACAGAAAGGGGACCCAGTGTGCTCCATGGTTTTCCCTGACAGCCCTGCGCAAAGGCCTTACGAGATGAGGTCTCACATAGAAACAGCAGAGAGGGTGGAGTGGGGACCAGGGTAGATGATTCAGTAGTCATCAGTAAGACACGCATTCTTGGGACTTCCCTGGTGGTCCAGTGGCTAAGACTCTGTGCTCCCAGTGCAGAGGGCCAGGGTTCAATCCCTGGTCAAGGAACTAGATACCACATGCAGCAACCAAGCGTTCGGGTATAAGACCTGGTATAGCCAAAAAAAAAAAAAGACACACATTCTTCTTGTTGTCCAATGTCCCAGAGGAAGGTGACTGTTGAAAAGTGGAAACTAAAAAATGCTTGTGCTACACACATACACACACATCACACATTCAATACCTTCCCCTTTCTTTCTTTTTTCTCCAAAGGGATGCTATGATCCATATACTTCAGCGGCTTGCTTTTCTCATGTAACGAGAGCTGGTGGGCATCTTTCTACACCACTACATGCGGCTCTACCTTAGCTTTTTAAGTGGCCAGAAGGACAGCTGTTTTGTGGCCGTGCCATGATGGAGTTAATCAACTTGTGTGAATGGACACCTGGGCTCTGCCCATTTTTCTCACTGTTACAGTTCATTCTGTGATGATGAGGCCTGACATACAAGTTTGGCCAAGCCAGAAGTATTCCTGTAAGACACATGCCTAGAAGTGTTTCACTTTTTTAGTCACTGTAAAATTGTCCTTCAAAGCTGCCCCAGGTTTCACCAGCAGAGTCTGTGTTTCTTTACCTATGTCTCTAAAACTGTACCTTCAAAAACAGGTTTTGGGGACTTCCCTTGTGGTCCAGTGGTAGAAAATCTGCCTGCCAATGCAAGGGATACAGGTTCAATCCCTAGTCTGGGAAGATTTCACATGCCACAGGGCAACTAAATCTGCCCACCACAACTATGGAGCCTGTGCAGCCTAGAGCCCGTGCACTACAATAAGAGAAGCCATTGCAATGAGAAGCCCCCGGTGCAGTGTAACTAGAGAATAGCCCTCACGCTGTATCAAGAAAAACAAATATTAAAAAGCCCATAGGTTTTTGTCCTTGGATCAAGAAGGGCTTCCCTGGTAGCTCAGCTGGTGAAGAATCTGCCTGCAATGTGGGAGACCTGGGTTCAATCTGTGGATTGGGAAGATCCCCTGGAAAAGTGAATGGCTATCCACTCCAGTATTCTGCCCTGGAGAATTCCATGGACTGTACAGTCCATGGCCTCACGAAGAGTTGGACACGACAGAGCAACTTTTACTTTCAAGAATGCCATCTCCCTGCTGTTGGATTTGCAGGTCTTTGATTCTTAGCAACACTGGGCATCTTTTTCCGTCTTGATAGGCTACCCTTGTTTGCACTTGAGCAGGAAGCTTGAGATGCTTTCAGAGTCAAGGGGATGAAACTTTAAGGGGCAGGAAGATAGGCCAATGTGGAGGTGTATGGGGGCAAAAGATCTTGTCTACAGACACGTCATACTGTATCTTGAGGACAGCAGACAAGCACATACACACAGGAACCCATGGCATTCAGAGCATATGCATTGACTGAGACAGGAGAGAAAATCTGGCCTTTAAGAAAATCTTTGAAACAGAAAGTTAAGCCTCACTCATTCCATATACACCTCTTAGGAGCCAGGCCCTGGGTACCAAAGGGATGGATGCGGAGGTCACCCCATGCCTTCTCTTGATTGGCACACAGTAGGGTCACAGGGCGGAGAGCCCATGGGAGCACAGGGATGGGGGAGCCTGAATCCAGTCTGGAGGGTGATGGGGGTGGGAAGATCCAAAAGATGCAGGGTTAGAAGAGGAGATGTTGACCCACATTTGAAAAGACAGGTTGGGAATGTGGGGAAAGATGAGGAGACAGAAAAACGACTCCTGTGTGTGGGTGTAGGCACAGTGGGTGGAAAATTACAGGTGGGCCAGCCTGGCTGGTGTGGAGCAGGCCAGCGGGTGACAGAGGAAGCCAGAGGTGGGACCTGAGGAGCCCTGCTTGGGCTGAGTTTCAGAAGAAACGCTTTTTCCAGAACAGCCTGATTCCTGAGGATCCAGCTACCTGAGGCATCCCGGAGTCGCATCACGGGCAGGGTAAAGTAGAGACACCAGGGAAGCTGTGAAGGGTGGGTCCACTCAGGCTGTAATCCCAGGGCCCAACTAGATGACCTGAGACAAGCCAGTTAACCTCTCTGAGGCTCAGGCTCCTCATCCGGATGATAAATCGAGAGATACACACCTTTTAGAGGCTAGGGTTGAATGAATCTGGACTTCAGGGTCCTTGTGAGTCTGAGGCTTTCTAGCCGCTCACACAGGTTGGTTTGTTGGCGTGACAGCTCTGCCTGGTAATGAAGGGGCTAAGAGGGGAGGGGGAGGGCACGTGGTGTCTATGCCCAGGCACAGCCTCTGGACTGGCTCCAAGTCCAGGGGAACGAAGGGCTGCGGGGGGGAAGCCAAGAGTTGTTTTCACCAATACTGCTAGAATTGGGTCTCAGATGGAAAATGTCCCACAGGGAAGGAAAGGGGAGTCTTGCCTTAAAACCCCATTTGACTCCAACCACTTTGCTTCCTGGGGTCCAGTTTCTTCTGCTGCATAAAGTAAAATGAAAGTCGCTCAGTCGTGTCCAACTCTCTGCGACCCCATGGACTACACAGTCCATGGAATTCTCCAGGCCAGAATACTGGAGTGGGTAGCCTTTCCCTTCTTCAGGGGATCTTCCCAGTCCAGGCATTACAGGCGGATTCTTTACCAGCTGAGCCACAAGGGAAGCCCTGCTGCATATTGAGAACAGTATTAGTTAACCTTCCAGACTTCTCTGCTTTTGACACCACTGAATGTTATCACTGGGGAAAAGAGACTACCTCTATTTGATCCACCACAACAGCTAACAGCTGGCAGCATACGCAAGGGGAGCTCAGAAGAGGAGCTGGAGTTCACAAAGGCCCCAAGTAGCTGGAAAGGAATTCCAGTCCCTAAACATTCAAGGGATTTGCTGGGAACAAAGAGTGGATGGGCGCGGTAGGTAGATCTGCTCGGAGGTTGCTCTGGAAGAGGTTACTTCAACAGGAAACCCAGTAAAGTCTGCCAAATCGGATTTCTGGAAGGAAGGGGAGGGGAGAAGTGGCAAAGCGCTTTCTCCAGCTAAGCCAGCTGTGTCTGGGACTGTCCCTTTCATAAGTCCCTGAGTCAGAACCCCATTTAGTTAAACTCAGTTACAACCAAGCCAACGAAATATACCTAGCCACTCCCTGGGTCACAATGCTGGACACTGGGGGCCAGTCCTCAGCCAGTAGCTCACAGTTTTGTGGGGTGGACGGCAGACACAGCTAAGGCCAGGTGGGTGAAGGGCACACCGTTTATAAAGCTGCAAGACCAAGTGTCTTGGTGCACAAGGGAGGGAGCAGCTGGCTGAGAACGTGAGAGCTCTGTGGCCCAACACGCGCCATTCCAACCCAGGCTCTGACCTTATCGGCTCTGAGACTTCAGCCAATGTTCAACCTCTCTGAATGTCAGTCTTCTCAACTGTAAGAATAATTACAGCTACCATTATCGTTGTTATGAGGACGAAATAAACTATATACCCTACCAAGCAGATGACGAACACGTTAGTAACACTTAACAATGCATTGTTGTTTAGCGGCTAAGTCGTGTCCAACTCTTTGCGACCCCTGAACTGTAGCCCGCCAGGCTCCTCTGTCCATGGGATTTCCCAGACAAGAATACTGGAGTGGGTTGCCATTTCCTTCTCCATAACAATGCTTGCTTAATATTAATTAAAGATTATATACAAATTTTAGACAGGTCACATTTTAGATGTGATTTCTATTTCTCATAGGTGCTTTGTGGCCCCCTGCGTAGTCAATGAATGTGGTATGAAGTCTGTCTCCGTTTTACGCAATGCAAATACATTTCCTCTTTAAAATTATTATGTGATTATGAAGGTGTCTGGCTGGATCTCTCTGCTTTCTGATACATTGAGGACTGTGGCTGCTAGTGACTTAGGCCCAGGGCCTACTCAGCCCCTCTGAGAACAGTTACTAAGTGAAAGAATGCTCTGGTTAGGGGAACTGTTGTTACATAGCCATGGCAAATAGTACTTCCTGTCTACATCTGTGGTGTAGGAGCTCAGAGGAGGAGCCGAAGTTCATAGTGGTCCTAAGTAGCTGGGAAAAGATATGGATTCCAACTCCTTACTATTTACTTAAAAAACAACTCTTTTCGGAGTAGTGTGGGGAGGAATGGGCACATATGAGGTATAGTCTCTGCCTTCTGATAGTATCCAATTAAGCTGTACTACATAACATAGTCATGAGCCCAGGATTTCCATCCAGCAAATCCACAGATACACTGCCTAGAGCTGGGGTCAGAGCAACTCTTTTCTCTTGGCTTTTCTGCAGTGAGAAGAAATAAAATCATGAGGGTCTTGCCCAGAAGGTCTTGGAACACCCACCTCCTATTTCTTCCCAACTATTTGGTTTACTACTAGAAACGGAATACATCATCACTAGCCTAAACAAGAGGTAGAGCCTCCAGGTCCGCCTTAACGTTGATATCTTCTGACTGTATCCTAACATGGGAAACAGATCACTCCAAAGAGAAGGAGGAGAGAAAGGCCACCTGAGGGTCCAGAAGAGAGCACGACTGACCATCTGCTGTTGAGAATCTTATGAAGGGGTTGCCAGCAGATTAAATGAAGTGGTAAACATGAGGTTGGACACAGGAAAGGATATGTGTTACTTATCATCATTATTATTGTTATTATTAATGACTCTCCTTACATAGGTAAGGAAATGAGACACAGAGAGGTTAGGAAACTTGCCCAGTTTGCACAGCTAGGAAGGGAGAAGCTGGGATTCAAATTCTGGATTTGAATCAGGCAAACTGCCCAGTTTCTCTCCTCTGAACCCCTACCCCTGCTCATCCCTTCCTTCTTCCCTGGATGGAATCTGACAAGCTAGAGAGGGTGTGGTCTGTCCTTCTGCTCATCTATTCCAAGAAAGAGATGCTACTCCCTGGCCCCAGGAATCTAAAAATTACCCCATCTGGGGCACAGACAACCTTCCAGGCCTCCCACTGATGGTCAACTCCTCCATTCAAGGGTGGGGTCTTTAAATCCACTGCCCTATTTCTAGGACAAGGAACAGCGCCTGGCACATCATAGACATCTAAGACTTGTTAAATGAATGAACCAACAGAAGAACCTGAGAAGCCCAGAAACCTTCTGACCATCAGAAGCAATGAGTCTTAATCTTAAGCAATGAGTCACCCATAAGGAAGCATGCTAGCTCCCGCTTTGGCCGGTAGTGAGCTGCATACGTGGCAAAACACCCCTTTAGTCCTGATTTGGAAGGGGGACCTGGTGGGGATTTCTTTCCTAGATTTTAAGGCTTAGCATTCAGCTTAGTCCTTTTGGGAAACCAATGATGAAAGGCCTATTGGGGCCTCAAGAAGCACAGAGTGAGATACATAATGGAAAGAATTTTGGAAAAAAAAAAAAAAAAAGAGTCTGGGTCTCTCTCTCCCAGGCCTCCAGCCTGCCCTCACTGGGTAAGGTTATCTAAATGCCTTGGTCCCCACATTAATGGTTATAAAGTTCTTAGTAGCCAAGAAACACTAGATTCATTTTGCTCTCATGATAAACCATTTTACAGCAGGGCAACCAGGGCCCAGAGAGGTTAAAGAAGCTGGTAAGATCACAGATCTGGGAAGCGGAAGAGCCAGAATCTGAACCTAGGCCCGTGGCCTCCCAAGCCTGGCTGCCTAACGATTGAGCCACCCCTCCACACTGGTGGAGTCTCTGCAGCTGCCAGGCACATTGGTGAGGCCTCTCAGGGCTATGTGCTTCCATTTCTAAAAGGAGTGTGATGCTCCCTTCCAGCTCCAAGAGGTATTGGTTCTCAAGTTTATATGTGTGTGTAGGAGGGCAGGGTGGTGGGTGGCTTCCGGCTGCTTCCAGCAGGGCTGACATCCTGCCCCAGCCCACCCCCAGCTCTGGGGGTGTGGAGAGCATCACCTCTCCTGGCTGGGTGCGGGGGATGAGGACAGCTGCTGGATGGAAGAGCAGTGGAATAGAAGGGAAGAAAGATGCTGAGCCCAGGAGAGGGGCCTGTCTCCCTCCCCGTCCTCCCGCTCTCCTGGGATTGCTCTCTCCTCTCCTTGAGATGTCAGAAACCTCTCTCTGTGGCTGCTGGAGAAGGGCTGGGAGCATGAGGCTTGGAAACCCATAGCGCCCTTCCCTGCCGCCTGCCAGCCGCCCTCCCTAGCTGCGGCAGAAGCTATAAAAAGCACAGCCCTTCAACAATAGGTGACATCACCCAGCGGCGGAAAGAACTGGATTCTGCCAGATGCCAGGGAGAGTTACAGCCCCCAGCCTTCCCTCAGGACGGGAGCCCCTTGGGGAAGGGCTTGGTATGCTCTTGGATCCCTGAAAGGAAGGGCTTAGACTCTTGAAGACCTCCTCATGCCCTAAGGGAGAGGAGACTGGGGGGAGGGGGGACCTGGGGGATGGACTTCACTGGAGATTTTTCAAGGGATGGGGATATGGAAACAGAGCTGGGAGCGGGGTGGAGGCCAGCTGGATCCCGTGTCCTCTGAATGTTGTGAGACAAGCAGAGGGTGGGGAGTGGGTGTGCAGGGCCTGTCAGGGTCTCTCTGGGTACCTTCGGGAGCTGGTTCCCTCCCCAGCTCTGGCACGGCCCACAGTGCCTGGCATACAGTATGTGTGCTGACTGACCTCTTAACCTTGGCTCTGGGCGTGGTGTCTGAGGTGCAGTAAGTTGACTATGTGATCTGGAGTGGGTTAAAGGGTGCCTGACCCTGGAGGGGGCGATGGCAGAGAGGGGAAGGTCAATCAGAGCGGTCCTGGCAGCACTGACCAGCCTCCTCTCCTCACCCTGGGGGCGGCTGGTCCTCTGCCTTTCCAGCCCCCCTCCCAGGACCCAGGCAGGGATGCCCTGCTTCATGTGCCCCCAGCGGCCTGCGCAGGCTCCGCATAGAGAGCTCGCTGAGTCGGAGAGACTGAGATCAGATGGATCTGAACTGTCAGCCCCTCCAGGGTCTGAGCCTCAGTTTCCTCACCTAAAACCAGGGCTGTGGGTAGTTGCTCAGGGTGCCGGCTGGGAGTCAGGGGACCTGGGTTCCAGGTCTGTCTGGGACGTGAGCCCCTGTGTGATCCTGGGCCCTCGGTGTGCCCTTCGCCAGGAGGGGCTTGTTTCCAGCCATGGCAGGGGCAGGGGGGATACTGACTCTCATGCCAAGACCTCTGGCCCTGAGGCTGGGGAGGGGCAGAGACATGAGGGTCACTGTGCGGGCTCCGAGCTGGCAGGACTGGCAGCCAGAGCCAGGGCTGAGTTCCTCTCTGTTCTGAAGACTTAATCCCCTTCTCTCTGGTGAGCAGCCCCGGGCCAACCCCTCTCTCCCTGTGCCCTCAAGCCCCACATCCTTTCTCTTTATACCCTCAACACGTACACGAGTCACACCCCCTCCTGGGCACTCCCTTCCTCTCTGCTGAGCCACATTCCAGCACCAGCCCAGCTGGCTGGGGTTCTGCTTCTTCCACAAAGCCTCTGTGACCCATCCAGCCCCTTCCCTGACCCCAGAGCATACAGTGTCTTCACACTGCACAGGTGTAGGGGTTCCTGTTCAGACGGCTTGAGAAGCACAAGTCTCACTTCAAAGTTCAGCTGCTCACCCTGGCGTCCCGAACCTTCCCTCTCTGCTCCTGACCTCCGTTCACAGCCTCCCCTCCTGCCCAGTCACCATCTCCATCTTGCTGCAGAAAGTAGCCAAACCTGATGGACTGTGCCCGTCACAAATTCTCGCCCTCCTTTCTTATGTTGTGCCCTGCCCTTGATGTTGCTGCTCTCAGGAATCCTCTTGAGTTGACTCAGGGCTCTGACTTTTAGGAGCTGGTCAAGCCCATTCTACTCTGCTAGCTCCCTCCACAACACTCTGTTTTACTAGACACTGTGCCAGCTGACCTCCTCCCTACCCCCTAATTTATTAACCAATGGGGACTTATTTACTGTGAATCTTTTTCTTTGGATAATTCATTAGATGGACTATATTCATTCTCATGTATTCATTTATCTTTCTATTCAATTCATCTACCTATTCATCTTTATCTTGTCATCTTTCCTTCCTTCCATTCATCTATCTATCCATTATCCATCCATGCAGCGATCTATCCATTAGTTTAGTCATCCACCCAAAGATCCATTTATCTAGCCATCTGTTTGTCCATTCATTCATTCATCCATCCATCCATCCATCCAACCAACCATCCCATCAAATGCCTACTAAGCATCTACTAGGTACTAGGCTCCTTGCTGGATGCTTGGGATTCAGAACCAAAAAGGCCATGAGCTCTGTTCTCAGGAGCTCTCAGGCTAGTCTGGAAAGACAGGAGACATGAGCCTCAAAGTTTCTTCTAGTTCCAACATCCTGGGAGTCTATGACCTGCCCCCAGACTACGCCAGTGAGCACTAGAGAGATGCCTGTGGTCTGATCTCCCCTCGTCTGGGAACACCAGGGGCCAGAGCAGTCCCTCCTCCCCAGCTCAGCTGAGGCTCTGAAATCCCCTCTTGCTCCCAGGCTGGTGTGTTGACATTGCTGAAGGGCAATTGAGGAAAGGCACAGGGCCCTTCTCCAGAAACACAGACTCTGCTGCCAACACCTGACTCTGCCTCCACGTGCGCAAGTCAGCAGAGCCTGGGGAAAGGGCGACCAGAAAGCAGCTTCACATGTTGCTCTCCCTGGATTCTTTATCTCCCCTTTCCAAATTATCTGCCTCCTTTCTTCCCTTGTCTCATCCCTCCTACCTGTTCTCTCTCCTTCGCTCTATCTCCCTGTTCCCTCCTCCTCACTTTCCTTCCCCTATTTCTTCTTTCTCCTCATTATGTGGTAGGATGCATGGTGTTCAAATTCTGGGCCACCATTGTAGGTCCTTGGACAAGTCATGACAAACCTCAGCCCAGTGTCTATCCCTAAAACCATGGCTCACAGAGGACAGAACTTCACCCAGCCTGCAAGAACAGGGTCTCTTTTCCTCATGGCTCATCCATTTCATCCCCTTCCCCCTTCTTCCTTGCCCAAGTTCCTCTTCTGATCCTTCTCCTTTTGCGGTCACAGATGAGTGCCAGATCACAGATTTAATCTTTTTGTTCTATTCTCACCTACAAAGTCAACACCTCCGAATGAAATCACGGTAAGGGCACCAGACCTGCCATACAGTTCATGGATTTGCTCCCTGTCCCCTTCCTAACTCCCTGTCCCGGGGCTAGCTGAAGGGATGACCAAGAGGACAGAAGAGGGGCAAAGAAGGGAGAAGGAGGGAATTTAGGGAGGAAGGCCTCCAGGAGGAAGCAGGAGGAGTCCCCATGCGCCCACCCTCCCCGGGGACCACCCCTCCTGCTCACCGATGTGTCCTCTGAGCACGAGGCAATGATGTTGTCAATGAAGGGGTTCCACTTGATGTCCAGCACATTGCCCTGGTGACCGCAGACCTTGGGGTAGTTGGGTTCGATCCTGCCCGTCTGCCAAGGGGAGAGAGAGAGAAAGAGAAGAGAGAAGGGGATTAGTTTGATGGCCCTGGGATGACCTGAAAGAAGAGCCAGAGGTCCTAGAGGGTCCACTAATGTTTTTGGATCCCTGCATCCGGCTGGGCCATACTGCTCTGGGGCTGCATCCTCCCCACACTGAACGGAGGTGGGAGGGTCCCAGAGCAGGGTGGGTGGGGCCATGCTGGTCCACACGGCATCTGAGTGCAACTTAGAGAAAGGTGTCCCTTCCTCAAGTAAAAACATCTAAAGTTAAGATGTAACTATCCACCTGAACCACCAAAGCCTGGTGGGCAGCAGCCCTGGCAGTTCATGGGCCATATGTCTGTACTCCCACCTCATCTCTAGGAGGAGCTAACCCGGACAGGCCTGGATCAAAGGAGGCTCTTCCCTGCTGGTCCAGGAATCGGTGGAGAGGTCTGAATCTCGGGGTCCATCCACACACACTCATGTTATTCTGCCTGGGATGTGAACGGTGCTATTCCCAGATGTGGCACATGCTTGTTCAGTCTGCATCTTAAACACCTGCACCCGGTGCCCTGTGGCTGAAAGCACCGTCTCTGGAACCACACGGGCCTGTGTTTGAATCACAGCTCTGCTGCCTTTGAGCTTGGAGGCCTTCGGAAAGTCAATGAACTGCTCTGGGCCTCGGTTACCTCATTTTTTTTTTCTTTCTTTCTTCTTTTCACTGCTTCAGCAACTTTATTTTCAGACATGTGGGTATAAAATCAGCTGGAAAGCTTGAAAGTGCAGCTGTCATAAGAGAGGTTCCTCATTAGTATTGCTGTGAAGATTAAATGAGCGAATGTGCTTAACAAAGTACTTAGTGTGGAGATTATCACCATAGTGAATGCTCCATACCCGATACTAGTTATTATCATACAGGTTAGATGACACCTCCTCCAGGAAGTCTTCCTTCAACGGATTAAGCATTCCTTCTCTGTGAGCTCATTGTATTCTGTGCGTCCCTCTATGACAGGCACCATCACAAAGAACTACAGTTTTTTTCTGTCTGTTTATAAGCAACTGAGGACTGGCTTGTCTCTGAATCTCCAGCAACTTACAAGTCTGGCAAACAGTAGGTGTTCAGTACATGACTTGAAAGACATCCTGCAGTGGCGATGTGGTCCACAAAAGATGGAGCAAGGGGAGTCGGGGTGAGGGGTAGTTCCATGCCTACTGGCTGCAAAGGTGGCAGGGAAGAGAGAAGAAATTGGAGACAGAGGCTGTGTCTCTGTCCCCAGGTTTTTTAATATTAGCTTTTTTGGTGTGTGGAGGGAACAGGAAGGGTTTTCCCAGTCACTGCCCATCTGCTAATAGTGGTTAGGTGATCAGAGGCACCTGAGGCAGGTCAAACCTCACCCTCCTTTAAGTTCCTCAACTGAATAAGGAGGAGATCAACCAGTTTCAGGCAACCCCCGCTATACATGTCTTATAGTTCACCAGTGTGATGGGGCAAGAGTTATTTCAGAGTATGCATCCTGCCGTAACCTCTTCCCCACCCACTTCTTGTCTGAATGTGTATCTCCAGGTTGTCTGATTTTTCTTTTTTTTTTTTTTTTATGACACAGCAATGGCAGTGGTATGGAGGGTGAGGGATGAGGTAGAGAAAGAGAGAGAGGAAAAAGGCCTTGGAGATTATACTTGGGAGAACTTCACTGACACTGTATGCTAGGGGAAATTAGAGAGTTAAGGAAAAGGATTTGGGGGATACGGCTCTCAGTTAAGAATGGGATCCTCTTTTGCATCCTATGAGGGACACAATATGAATTGGAATACCCTTTTCAATTACTTTTAGGCTGTTGGACTACCTTTCTTTCATTGAGATTCTGAGCAGAGACTGAGCCACACATAGCCCTAGGATTTACTAGGGTTACAAAGTAGCTTCTTTAACTCTCACAAAACCCTGGGAATTAGGCATGAGGAAATGAATGCCCAGAAATGTTAAGCAACTTGTCCAAGGTCACCCAGCTGAAAGCAAAGCTAGGATTCCCACACAGGGGTGACCCTCAAAGCCGAGCTGAACCCCACTGCTTATTGCCGGCCAACTCCCCTCCTCTAGCTCTGATGTCCATGGGCTGACAGGCCCTGCATCACCTGTTTCCACAGCTCACGTGCTCTCTGCCAGAGCCTTCTCTCCTTACATCTGATCCTGAAGGCTGCCCTGAGTGGTCCCTGAGCAAAGCTGTCTGCATTCAGCTTTCGGTGCCCAGGCAGATCTCAGGGCACTGAATCAGTCAGTCAGTAGGTAGCCAGCAGCTAGCAGCAGCTTCTGAGTAGCCGCCTGCAAGTGATGTCCTGGAGGGACAGGTGAAGCCGCATCACTGGAATGTATTCAGAATGGGGAGAGGTCAAGGGTCTACGCTGCCAATGCAAAAGACGCTGGAGATGAGGGTTCGATCCCTGGGTCAGGAAGATCCCCTGGAGAAGGAAATGGCAACCCACTCCAGTATTCTTGCCTGGGAAATCTCATGGACAGAGGAGCATGGTGGGTTCTAGTCCATGGGGTTGCAAAGAGTCAGACACAACTGAGCACGCACCCACACACCATCCTGACAGAGCGCATCCTTCCAGGTGGACTTTCCTTTTCAAAAGGGATGCCTTCCCCAAAAGGACGGTTAACGTTGATTTTCATGACTGAATCACATTGCTGTTCTTGTAAATGGTGACCTGCAGAGTTCTGCAGTGCACAACCTGCTCGACTGTACACAGCGCCCTCAATGGGAGGGACCTCTTTTCAAACTGGCAGCTCTGATTTTCCCATTTTATATAGTAGGGTTCACATAATTTTTTTTTTTTTGGCCATGCCATGTGCCTTGTGGGATCTTAGTTCCCCAACCAGGGATCAAACTCTGGCCCACGGCAGTGAAACTACCGAATCCTAAACCACTGGACTGCCAGGGAATTCCCCAAATTTTGTTTGAATGACAAGATTCATTGCTAAGAAGAAAAGTTTGAAAACCACAGTTTTATAGAGAAATCAAGCAAATTTTAAAATATAATTATTAACACCAAGAGAAGAACTGCATAAGAAATCTTATAAATCATAGTGATAATGTCTTATGGACAATATTTACATCGTGGTAATAATGTAAATCCTGAATATTTAGTTTTTTCTTATCTGAATATCTATTTAAACATGAGTTGTGCTATAATATACTGGGCAGGCAGAGGTAGGAAAAATGTATGCGTGTAGAGTTAAGAGGGGAGACTGAACTGCTAGAGAGCCAGATCCTCATCTTCCATAATAGGAAGTCAATAGACAATGTCTAAGATTTAAAAAAAATCAAGACATTGAAGAGAAAGCATGTAATTAAGAAATACAAAGAGAAGTACAAAAAGAAACAGCTCAAAACATTGGAAGCAGCTAAAGAGTAGGAAATGAGGGGTGTAGCAAAGTAGGGTAAAGATCAAGGGTTACAGGGCCTGGTGTGCTAGTAAGTGTTTTAACAACTGATTTTCCAGGAAAGAAAGGCTGTGGTTTGGCACATTTGCCAATTTCAGTGGCAAATGCCCATCATTTCAAACTACCAGGGTGCTATCCCCAGAAGTAGAGTTAAAAGAGACTTAGGAGGCTTCCCTGGTGGGGACAGGGGATAAGAACCTACCTGCCAGTGAGGAGGACACAGGTTTGATCCCTGGTCCAGGAAGATTCCACAGGCCAAGGAGCAACTAAGCCCATGAGACACAACTACTGAGTTTATGTGCTGCAATTACCAAAGCTGGCGTACTGCCAATGCTGAAGCCTGTGCATCCGGAGCCTGGGCTCTGCAACAAGGGAGGCCGCTGCAGTGAGAAGCCCACACACCGCATCTAGAAAAGAGCCCCCACTCACCACAGCTAGAGAAAATCCGTGTGTAGCAACGAAGACCCAGCACGGCCAGGAAATAAATAAATAAAATAAATAAGATGCATTTATTAGAAAAAAAGAGACAGTAGCACACCGGACAGTAGTAAAATAATTAGGAAGGAATAAATTTTTAATATTTAGTACTTATGTTTTTAACATAATTCATTTAATTTAAAGTTGCATAACTTAATTTTTAATAATTGTGCTTAAAAACTGGCAGGGAAAACTCCTAAATATTTAACAGTAAGCAAAAATTAAACAAAAATTTAAACATGAGCTGGGGTAAGCCAACCCCAGCACATCCCTTGCAGTGTTACAGGCCTCAGGACTATTAGACTTCATGACCCTTTACAATTATTACTCTTAGAGACCTGAGAAAGAACAAACAAATAAAATGCATGTATCAGGTGTTCTAAAGGAAGCTTGTTTTGAAATTGTTTTCCTGAATTTGTAATAAATATGAACAATCCTCTCCCCAGACCCTTCAAATGCCTCTGTTTTCCGTTCTACTTTCTGGATGGGGGTGTGGCTAGAGACCAAATGCCGATCTGGTTCTTCACAGCAAACCCAACACTGCCTTCTCATACTTGTGCTCATGGCAACACTAATAGCTTTTATTACTACAGCAATATAATCAAACACATTAATTTACAGATATCATCACATTTAGTCCTCATAGCAACCCCAGCTTATATCTGAGAAAATAGTTGTGTAAAGAGTTTCTCCCAGGTGGCGCTAGTGGTAAAGAACCTGCTTGCCAATGTAGGAGATATAAGAGTCGTGGGTTTGATCCCTGGGTTAGGAAGATTCCCTGGAGGAGGACATGGCAACCAACTCCAGTATTCTTGCCTGCATGTCCCACGGGCAGAGGAGCCTGGTGGGCTACAGTCCACAGGGTTGCACAGAGTTGGACGCAACTAAAGCGACTTAGCACAGTACAAAGAGCTTCTAAGGAGTGAAGTCAAAGTTTCTCACTGTTTCATAACTTTAGAATCACTGTTGAGATGGTCAGCTCACAGAACTGTTCCAGCAGGAGGGTTCCCCGGGGTCCCGGGGTCTAACCTGCCATCTGAACCTCAAAGGGAGCTTGAGCCACAACAGAGCTGGGACAGAAGTCTTGCTGCATGGGGTGGGGAGGGGGGTGCCTGTTACACGATGTCCATAATCTTCCGGGAGATCTTCAGGCTGAATTTTAGGATGCCAATATAATGGAATATTATGAAGTCACTTAAAATCATAAAATCTCCTGGCCACCTCGAAGGACAAATCCAGCCCCCTTCGCTGGGACAGACCTTCGATGTCAGATGGCAGCTGTCGTGCACCCTGAGTCTTCTCAAGGAGGAGCCCAGAGCTGGAGATCAGGTTGCAGCTCAAATACACCTGAGCTGCCAAAAGACAGAGCTGGGAGGAGCTGGGACACGGCCTCTACAGGGTGCAGGGGCGTGCCAAGCAGGGCAACTTTCCCACAGATCCGTTTGACCGGGGCTTGGGCTTCCCTGGTGGCTCAGAGGGTAAAGAATCAGCCGGCAATGCAGGAGACCTGGGTTCGATCCTTGGCTTGGGAAGATGCCCTGGAGGAGGGCATGGCAACCCACTCCAGTATTCTTGCCTAGAGAATCCCCATGGACAGAGGAGCCTGGTGGGCTACAGTCCATGGGGTCACAAAGAGTTGGGCACGACTGAGTGACTAAGCACAGCACAGCACAAAGATTTTTGTTTTTATTTGTATTTTGTATTTTTCATATTTTGGCCGTGCCACTCGGCTTGTGGGACCTCAGTTTCCAGACCAGGGATCGAATCTGGGCCTTGGCAGTGACAATACGGCATCCTAACTACTAGGTCACCAGGAAACTCCCACGAAGACTTCTAAAAGTTTCTTAGCATTTGATCAGTAACTCCACTTTGGGAATGCACCCCAGAGAAATGAACAGGGAAGCACACTAAGACATTCACTGCCCTGTTATTTCTAAGAAGGAACAAAAATAAAAGCTCAACAATGGCACATTGCGGAAATGAGTTTTAGGATGCCAATATAACGGAATATTATGAAGTCACTTAAAATCATATTTTCAAAAAATATTTAATGACATGGGAATTACTCAAGGGCTAATGGTAAGTGAAACAGTCAGAATCAAGTTTATACCTAAAATGATCCCAAGCTACTAAAAAAAAAAGCACAGTCTGTAAGAAAATGCATCAAAAGGTTAATAGCAACAACCTCCCATTAGTTGGATATTAGTCTTTCTAATTTTTCTGCAATGAACATTTATAATTTCTAATAAAAATATAAATGTCATTTAAAACACTCACTCACCATAGTGTTTTGTTTCTGGTACCCCAGGTGGGAGATGATCACCATAGATTTGATTGAAAACCATCCCTCTCTGGTTTTGGTTAAGCAGGTCTTAAGAAAATGAGATGCAGACTCATACTGACCAGATTTACATGTTTCAGAAGCTTTGGTGGAACATAGATATGGCTTGTTCATACAGGTTTCTTTACTCACTTGTTGCCACACAGTTTAGGGGAAAATAAGATCCTTGACATTGAAAAAAATTATATAGCTAATTGAAAATATGTTTTGGCGTGTGTGTGTGTGGTACATGTGTGTAGGCAGGCCAGGCTCTCCCTTGGACAGGCTGGAGGGTGTGGCTCACCCAGCAGATTGCCAGGGGAACGGCGGGTGCCCTGGGCCCCAGTCCAGGCTTTATTTGAACCCAGTGAACTGACTGAGATATTTTCAAAACAACCTGCATTGCAGCTTCAGCTTCCTAGAATTTCCCATGGTTGCAAAGCTGAATTTTGTACACAGAAGCAAAATGTTTTCTTACCTGCGGAATCAGCTTAGTGAGGCAGAAAAAAAAGACTAAGCAGGAGGTAGGGTTTCTAGGCCCAGCCTCAGTTCACCTCATCAACTGAATGACCTTGAATGTGCCCCTGGGCTTCTCTGGGCTTCCCAGATTCCTGGACCCTGGGCAAATTCCTTTCTGCTTCTTCCTGGCTGCCCATTTTACTGTATGAAGCCAGGCACGCCTGCAACCTGAGGGCCTAGCTTCTGGCACACCAGGACAGAAGGCATGGACGAACATCAAGTCCTGGGGATGGCATTATTAGAGATAACAATGAAAAAGACAAGGATGGTGATAAAGACCATTTGACAAGTGCTCACAAAGTGTCTTGTGCTCAGCAATTTGCATACATTATTTTATTTAAGTCTTGTGACAAAGTTTTAGCAACTCCAACAAGGACCTACTGTATAGCACAGGGGACTCTGCTCAGTATTCTGTAATAACCTAAATGGGAAAAGAATTGGAAAAAGAATAGATACACGTACACATATCACTGAATCACTTCGCTGTATCCCTGAAACTAACACAAAATTGTTAACCAACTACACTCCAATATGAATTAAAAAAAATTTAAATTTACTAAATCCTACAACTCCCCTATAAGAATCCATTTTATGGATGAGAAAACCAAAGTCTGGTCATTGATTTGCCGAAGGTGATACAGCTGGGCAATGAGAAGCTGCAATTTGCCCTGGGTGCTGTCTGGCTCTGAGGCACCTCGGCTACGCTGCCCTCCTATTTCAGAATGTAGGTGAGGGCCTCCCTGGTGGTCCAGGGGTTAAGAATCTGCCTGCCAATGCAGGGGACACGGGTTCGACCCCTGGTCTGGGAAGACCCTGCGTGCCACGGGTCAACTACGCCCATGTGCCACAAATATGTAACCCATGCTCTCAAGCTGTGCTCCAGAGCCCACGCCCTGCCACAAGAGAAGCCACCGCAACGAGAAACCCGTGCACTGCAATGAAGAGCAGCTCCCGCTCGCTGCAACTAGAGAAAGCCGGCACACAGCCACGGAGACCCAGCGCAGCCAAAGACAAATAAATAACTTAAAAAAAGAATGTAGGTGAGACACGTGACAAGTAAGTGGCGGTGGTTGTTCTGTTGCTCAGTCGTGTCCAACTGTTTGTGACGCCACAGACTGCAGCACACCAGGCTTCCCTGCCCTTCACCATCTCGCAGAGCTTGCTCAAACTCACGTCCACTGAGTCGGTGAAGCCATTCAACCGTCTCATCTTCTGTCACCCCCTTTTCCTCTTTTGTCTTCAACCTTTCCCAGCAGTAGAGTCTTTACCAATGAGTTGGCTCTTTGCATCAGGTGACCAAAGTATTAGAGCTTCAGCATCAGTCCTTCCAACCAATGTTCAGGGTTGATTTCCTTTAGGATGGACTGGTTGGATCTCCTTGTGGCCCGAGAGACTCTGAAGGAGTCAGAGTCTCCTTCTGACTGAGGAGGCCGTGGTGGTACCCGGAGCTCTGAGGCTGCACAAACTCGTTCTGGTGTCACTGCCACAGGGGGATGACCAGGAGCAAGTTCCCTTGGGTCACCCCTTCCCTGGGCCTTAATAATCAGATAATGTGGGTGCAAGTGCTTCGTGAAGTGTCAGGGCTGAGAGCTAGAAGCCGAGGCCGCCTTCACACCCAGGAGGCTTGGACACAGGGGGCCTGACTCTGCCCAAAGCTTTAGAGAGGAGGGCTACACTGCCTGGTTTATAATAACTCTCTCAATGTCCACGTCCACCCAGAGAAGACAGCGGTAGGCAGCCTACTCGGATAGTCTGAGCCTCCTGGGGCAGCACGTGGAGGAGGAAGTGTGATGACAGAGGCAAAAGGGTGGGGAGCCCAAAATATCTCTCATGCAGAATCTTGGGGTTCCACTGTGAGCTCACCCACCTCCTGGGTCAGGGTTATCTATTGCCCTGGGGCTTCTATTAAATCACACATCTCCTGATGTGACCATTTTTCTTCCTGTTTGCTCTATCTGGACCTGCAGTAAACATGCAATACTGTTTTTTGACTTCTCACCCCTGGCATCAACATCTAGCACCACTGATAGTCCCTGCTTCTGTGCCAGAAGGAGTGAGCGTTGCAGGTACTTCCCTGAGGGCCCAGCAGAATATGGAACCTTTCGGGTAGTGGCTCCCAAACTTCACTGCCCCAGGGAATCAGTTGGAAATCTTTAAAATACACTGATGCCTGGCTCCCCCTTCCCAGACACTGGGATTAAATTGATACGGGATGCCCACTTGGGCACTGGAATTTTTAAAACTTCCCATGTGATTCTAAAACAAAAGCAAAGTTTGAGAACCACTAGGGAGAGGGAGAGGGATGATGGAGTCGGGGAAAGGAGGGTCTTCGGGAGCAAGCATATGGGTTTTCACAACTGAGTTGCCAGTCAGTCCCTTCTGATAACCTTATGAGAAATTCTGAAGGCCTACTTCTGATTTATGACTTTCCCCCCTAATTTACGGATGTGAGAGTTGGACCGTGAAGAAGACCGAGTGCCAAAGAATTGATGCTTCTGAATTGTGATCCCGGAGAAGAGGAGTTTTGCAATAAGCATTGCATGTCCTTCGTCCAAAGCAGGGGTCCCCAGTGTCCAGCATCTAAGGCTGATGATCTGAGGTGGGGCTCATGTAATAATAATAGAAATAAAGTGCACAATAAATGGAATGTGCTTGAACCACCCCCAAACCATTCCCCTCCGCCCTGGTCTGTGGAAAAATTGTCTTTCATGAAACTGGCCCCTGGTCCCCAAAAGGTTGGGGACTGCCGGTCCAAAGTGTGGGTACCGCCAACCCAGGGTGTGCCCAATCTGCCAGCGGCTGTCCCCAACACACAAGCACACGCAGGCACGCACGCTCACACTTTATACATGCCCCCTCCCCCCATATAAACTACTCTCCACACCACTTCTTCCCAGGCCTCCAGCTGCACTCCTGCCTTCCCTCCCTCCCAACCAGAACTTCCTGGCCTCATGTCCTACACCTCAGGGCCCTGGGGTCTTCGGCCTGTTCATCTGAAATAATATATATAATAAACGAGAGCGTGCTAAGGAGGACACTGGAGGGTCAGTCCATTTCTCCCTGTGGGTCATCTATGTGCATGTTCAGAGCGACGTTTTAGAGAAGGCCATTTAGCCCAGAGGTGGTCTCTCCTGGGTGTCCAGACCCCTGGGCAGTCCTCCGGGAGCTCTGTTTTGGGTGGAGGCTTTGTTTGTGCTAGAGCTCACAGTGGGTCCACTGATTTGCCCCCTTGTCTCTAGTGTCTGCCCTCTGCCAATTCTCTCCGATCCAGCTTACATACTGTTGTCTAATTTTTCCGGAGTAGAGCTCTGTGGCAGTAACTCTTCCACTCTGAAATTTTCAATGGCTCCCTACTCTCCCTACTATCTTGACTTTCAAAGCCAAATTCCTTATGAGACGTCAGAACTGCTGTGGTCCCGGCCTGACCCTGCCTTGATACAATCGCCCACCCTCCTGCTCTTGCCACACACGTGACTATCCACACCCCTGACCTCCCATGCTCCCACCACCTTCAGAGCATCATTTAGTGCCCTGCTCATAACAAGAACTTGAGCTGGGTCAATGACTATCACCCTGTTTCCTACCTCTGAGTCTTTGCTCATGCTGTTCCTTCAGCCCAGACGCCCTTCCCTTCTAGTGCACGTCTATCCTCAGCACCCAGAAACCACTGTCCAGGGACCAGACATATCTCTCGACCTTTCCCATGCTGGGAGATAATTCTGGATCCTGTTCTTCTGACCTTGAGAAATTCTAGGTCTGGGGCTGAGCTTCGGGGTAGATTCACAGTCAAAGGGCAGAGTGTCTAACAAAGGCTGTGATGCTCTGAAGGCTGTCACCCTGTCAGACAAAAGTTCATGGAGAGACCTCAGGAAGCCTCCCAACTTCATGACTTCCTGTTTTGATTTTTCCCCTTGGTCTTTTATCTTTGTGTTTTTCAAGCTGGAAAGGGTTTGCTGGTTTTTCCAGTTAAAATCCCTAGTGAGCATGTGTGCTTATGTTCTGGGGGAAAATGGTGGGAGCGGGTCCCCTGGGGGGCGGGGGGAGAGGGTTTGTTTGGGGAAGAGATGTAAGGAATTCTCTTTCTCCTGGTATGCATTTGAGCACTTGGAGATGAACCCGGTTTTCCCAGGCTCCAGCAGGAAGAGGTAATAAGGCCACCTTTGTCCTCAGTCCTGGGCTGTGTCATGCGGCAGACCCCAGGGGAAGAGATAAGAGACTCCTTGAGGCTGAAATGGGAAAAAATTGAGTAACAGTGGGTGTGTAAGTGAGTGTGAGTGTGTGTGTGTGTTGGGGAGAAGGATGCCTGGGACCTCAGTGTTCAGACTAGCCCCTGCAGTTTCCTGATTACTGGCCCCTTTTTATTAAGATAAAATCCCATGCTAAAACATAAAGAAAATAAGAAAACTCCAAACTTACTGTGCCTGATGAGTCTACACAGAGTGGGGTTTTTAAGGGGGTTCCTGGGGGTGTGGGTTTCTGGCCCTGGCTGTTCATAGTCTCCTGGGGAGACAAAGAGCTGGACAGGTGCAGGGTGGGCTGTGCTTCGGTCGGGGAAATGCCGGGGCTGTGGGAGTGCAGAAGAGGGGCAGGTAGCTGAGGCTCTGAAATCCAGAAAGGCTTCCCAGAGGAAGCGTGGGAGGCCCGAAAGATTGATAGCACACAGCCAAGGACGGTGTGGGGGGATGCTTACGACACAGAAGGACCAGTCCCTGCCGGATAAGTGGAGAGAAAGACCAGAGAAGAAGGGCCAGTTTAGATGGTTCGGGGGACTTGCTGGCCTCATGAAGGGGTGTGGGCTTCACCCCGTGGGCCTTAAGTATGATGGGGCTGCAGACCACAGAGAGGAGAGCCCCTCACACCCCGTCCTCCCTTCATGCTCCAGTGTCCCATTGAAGGGAAGAAGGGGAGTGAGCCAAAATCTGTGTCTACTGGAAATGGAAAAGAATTGGCAAAAAAAACAAAACAGCATCTATGCAAATTGTGGGGGAAACCTTAGTTTTGCTTGTTTTACAAGGGGCAGAAAAGCAAGAGAAAAGGAGAGCGCTTGCACCATCTCGAGGCTGTCCACACCAGCCCTGCCCTTCCTCCCTGCCGCAGAGCCAAGAGGACAAAAATCCCCCTTTCCATTTGCCATCTGGCCCAGGGAAAAAGGACAGAAAGGTGGACCCTCTTGCCTGAAGCTCTTCCTGCAACCTCCCCACACACCTATTTCTCCTGCAGAGTGAAAGGAAAATCATTAGGGGCCATTATTTTGGGCCAGCCCACCAGGGGTTTGGCGAGCATCTCTAAAGCTCTGTTCCAGTGGACAGGGCAGCAGCCCGGAGTCAGGGCTCCGGCAGATAATGTTAATTGCTTCCTGTGTCCCTCCTGAGTCTCACCAACTTTGGAGATCTGAGCTGGACATGGATGAGATGAAGTCTGAATGTCTGCCTGGGGCCACGTGACCCCCTAGAGCTCTGACAGCTGTCTGCTAAGCTTCTGAGACCCCCGGTACCTCTCTGCATTCACAGTCGATTCCCAGAGGCCTCGGGTAAGTTAATCCTCACAAATGTCTTCACATCCGCCCCTTCCTCTCCAGGCCCACCCTGCCTCCCACCTCTAGGCACTCCATACTCTCCCAGCCGTTCTCCTTCATGCCTGCCTTTTCCCAAACCCCACTGTGACATCGGCATTCTATTAATATAATGATTTGCATTGTGCGGCCCCTCCAGAACTTTCCACGGTTTCTGGGGACCCTCCTGCTGTGGGCTGCATTGATGAGACGCAGTGCCTCACCTCCCATTGTGAAGCTGAAATGGGTCTCCTCCGACCTGGGGTCTCCTGCTGGCCAAGCAGGGACATGTAGATGGGCTTGGCCAATAGACCTTCCGCCCAGGATGGCCAAGCTCTGATTTAACTTGGTGCTCACTTGTGTTCCAGTTCGATTTGCCAGCACCCAGCCCCTTGGATCTATGAAGGCCCCCAACCCACTTTTGCTCAGGAAGATCAAGGTTGACTTTTATGGCCAGCCAGGGATCCTGAACTGAGTCAGCGCCCTTGTCCCTACCTGATTATATCCAGCTCATCTGCTTGGCCTTTGAGGGACTCACACACCCTGTTCCACACCCTCCACCAACTTACCAACCAGTTTCTTCAACGCTACTGGTGGTCACACTTCTCAATTTTAAATATTATATCTCGGGTCCTTATAAAATACTGCAATCTCCCTACATCCCAATATTTTGATGACCACATTTTTTTTTTCTCAGACTGCTTCTCACATCTAGAAGAAACACAGAACTTCTTTGCCAGGTCATATGTGTCCTAACCCTTGAATTCGGAAAATATGGTCCCCAAACAGGGTGTTCCTCACTGGCCCATGACAGCCTCACCCTCCCTCCCCACCTTCCTCATAACACACGTCTTTCCCAGGCTGGGCCGCTGGGCCTGTGCAAGCCTTAGCCATCCTTCCCCTTGGCTTTCACAATTCTCCCCATAACTCACCACTTGTGATAATACTGATGATCACTGAGGGGCTTCTACATGTCAGGCCTGAAACCAAATGTTATTTCAATTATTTATCAAGATAACTGTATAAAGTACATATCATTGTGTCCATTTTACAGAGGAGGAAACTGAAGCTCAGTGAAATTAACACAGTGTAAGGTCAGGACGCAAGCCTCAGTCTGTGTGACTTCTCAATTAGAATGTAATCTACCTGAGAGGTAGTGCTTGGTCTAGTTCTCTGCTATAAGTCCAGTGTCTGGAATTGTGCCCGACTGATGGTAGGCTCTCAGTAAATTCAGTAAATTTTCATTGAACGGATTAATGATGCCATAAACTTTGGGCCTCATCAGGTCCCCTGTACAGTTGCATGGGTTGTGCACTGCACAATTCAAGGGGCTCTAATTCACATGGTGTGGAGCCTCCTGTGATGCTCTGGGCTTAACCATGATGCTGCCCTGCTTCTTCACTTAGTACTGACTTGTGTTTGCTTTGTTTCATGGTTGTTGGTTGCCTCTCCCGAGAGATTATCAGTACCGTCATCTTAAATGAGATAATGATGGTTTCTCAGCAGAGTGTGGGACAAAAGGGAAACCTAAGACATAAGAGACCTGTTTCTTATGCCCTCTGGCTACAAATACAAGGTCAGGTCTGTATTTAAGACGGAATGACTCCCCAACCTCATGCTGCCAGTTGCACCAATGTGGCTTTTGTCAGCAGTGGCAGTGGGTCACAGGGCATCACCCACACTCCCCGGGCTGGCCCACTCCTCTGCCTTATCCGCAGAGTGAACTCACCATCCGCCAAGAGCATGCTGACTGTGCAGAGGGAGGCCGAATGCCCACCATCTCCCTTGCTTCAACACCACCAAGGCTCAGCCCTGGGCTACCACTGGCCCCTGGAAGCTGTGAAATGCATGGGCAGAGCCGGGAACCTCTGGCTCAGACCCTCAGCCTTGCTCCATCAGGGACATCTAAGAGACCAGAGAAAGGGTCGCACCACCTCCGAGGCAAGGGCCCTGGGACCTCAATGACCTTGAAAACTCCCTTTAAATAGTGAGTGAGCAGCCCAATCCTTAGATGGCCCTCCCTCTCCAAGCCTTCTCCTGGCTGAATCTGTAGAGGCTGGTGATCCTCGGGGGCTGGGGCTGGGCTGGTGGGAGCAGGAACCTACTGCAGCACTTTAAGCTCTGAGGCTCTGGGGTCCAGTTCGACTCCGCTCTCACTGATGGTGACTGAGCAAGTTCCTTCCTCCTGGGCTTCAGTTTCCTCATGACAATAAATGCACGCTCATGCGGCACAGCGCCTGGCACTAAGTAAGCCCTCAGTCAGTATCAGTTATCATCATCATCTCCAAAATGGGGGTCTGCATTCCCCTTCTACTCCTGTGCCCTGCACAGCAACCCAGGCCCGGACCACTCCCACCCCTGCCTGTGCTCCGTCGCCTACCCAACGATGAGCCCTCCAGGGCCGGGTGTGTGTCTAACCCATCCTCACACCCCAGACCGAGCGCAGCCCCACCCGGCACGCATGCCCAGAAGTGACTGGTGAACAAAACGGAAACCTCAGGGTCCTTCCAGCTCTGTCTATGGCTACAAGTTGAACCTCCCCCCATACGCTCATCAAACACAGACAAGGACCCTCCCTGGGTTTGGCACTGGCCACCTAGAGATGGAATCCTTTTTCTGAATGCCAGCTCCACGACAATGTGTTTTCCTCACTCTTGTAACCACAACACCTAGCACAGTGCCAGGCACAGAGTAGACTCTACTGATGAATATTTATTGAATGAACGCAAGAGTGAGAAGCAGGTGACGTTTCCAGGGCACACCCTCCCTCACCCACCTAGAGGCCCAGGGCAGGCTTTTGCTCTTCTGCTCCTCTTGTCAAGCTGAGTTGGGCTGTCAGAGGGGCAGGGAGGGGAACACACCCCCTGTTTACACCTGCCATCTGGCCTCTAGCCAGATCCATTATCTTTCCAGTGACTTGGGGCTACTCTAATTCTCAAAAGATAAATGAGACATGATGCCTGGCCTGGGTTGAGCACTGGGGGATGCAGCCATGAAAGCCTGAGGCTGGGTGAGTGGTGCTTGTGTGTCTGGAGGCTCCTCATGGGAGACGGTGCAGGCCGCTCCTCTGCGCCTGGCCCTGGCTGCCCCACCTGCCAATCCCTGGCACACTCAGGTTGGCCAGTGGCCCCATGGCCACGTTCTGGGGGCTCTGTGTGGGGGAGGGCAGAGAGGGCTTCCATCAGTGTAGAAATTTGGGCTTCCTGATCCTTCAGAACCCACCCTCTGAGCTGTGGAGCCCTTGGCCATGCCTGGCTTGGTGGTCTCCCCAGACTGGGTGGCGCAGGGTTGACCCACCGGCATTGCAGGATGAACAAACAGCAGCGACATGGGCGCTGAGCAATTCTCCCGGGGGAATGTCAAGTGCATGATCAGCCTCAGGAAGGGATAGTGGCACTTGGAGTGCAAAGTGGAGGCTCTTGTCAGTTACCAAAGGCCGAGCTCAGTCTCCCTGGGCAGGCCTTTGGGCCTCACTGGGCGCCAGGAGGCAAGGGTTTTCATGGAGCCTGATCTCTGCTTGGGAGGGGAAGGAAGCCCTGGTCCAGTCCAGCCTCACGTCTAGTTGCAAAGACCCTGTGGCCAGCGGGGTCAGAGACCAGGGTCTGTTCTTGACATGATGGTAGAGGAGACCATGGAGGCAGGAGGCAGGCCCAAGAGAAGGGGAGGGGAAATGTCACCCTCTGACCCCTCAGTCCCGACAGCTGAAGACTAGCTGTCTTCAGCTAGTTAAAGGCCAAGGTGGGCCAGGAGGAGCAGAGAGAGGTTCCACTTGAATTCAGGGTCCTCCCTTGGAGTATCTACCTAGCTCACGATGACTCCCTTACCAAGACTTTTACTCATAGATGTTGAGGCTCAAAGCTATGCTAATCCCCAACACACACTCACACTCACACACACATACAAAGCTGACTGGATCAGAATGAACATCTATTGATAATTCAAGTTTAGCCAATCAGATTCTCCGATCTGTCCCTCCCCACCCCCACCCCCACCTTTCCAATACACATGTACATTCAGCTGATTGGACCAAGATGGACATCTAATTCAAGTGGTGAGCCAATCAGATTCCCCGATCACCCTATTTAAAGTTTTAACCCCCTCCTTCCTCCCACACCTCTGTCATCTTCCCTAATTTATTTCTCTTCCTAGCATTAGTTACCTTTTACTATACTCTATGATTTACTTAATCGTCTGTCTCCCCTACTAGAACGTAGGTTCCACAAAGGCCAGAAATCTGTTTTGTTCTCTGCTGGGTCCCCACTG
This sequence comes from Cervus elaphus, assembly GCF_910594005.1. Lineage (NCBI taxonomy): Eukaryota > Metazoa > Chordata > Mammalia > Artiodactyla > Cervidae > Cervus > Cervus elaphus. The sequence continues at coordinate 84,573,437 of NC_057826.1, forward strand.
CTTCCAACAGTGCCTGGCATGTAGTAGGGGCTCAGCAAAAACTGGATGAGTAAGTGTTTTCTTCCCAGGTAATATAATAATGGCTTACATTTACAGAACACCTACTATGTATTTGTGCTTTCTAAGCACCGTAAATATGTACTAACTTGTTATAATCTCCATTTTACAGATGACTTGCCTAAGGTCACATAGGGAAAGCTATCTCACAAGTGCTGTGTATCTCTGTGTGTGTATTAATTACTCTATTAATGACCTTGGTTTTATGGTTTACAAACATGTTTATTAACATCTTACTTGAGTCTCACCACTCTCCTGCAAGAGGCATTATTTTCTTAATTTTAGAAATGAGAGAATAAAGGCTCAGAAAGGTTAACTGACTTGCTCAAAAAAGTGAAACTTTTTTTCACCAAAAAAGTGCCAGAGCTGAAACTACAACCTAGGATTATACACCCTCCCCTCAAGTCCCCAGGTCTTTCCAGACGTCAAGGCACCCTGCCTGCATCTAGAAGATGCTGTTCCAGCCTCAGAAGCTTATGCTTTCCCTGGGAAGATGAGCTAGAGGAAGGCTCATCAGTATTAGTTACCTTCTAATCTATCAGATTTGTAGGCCCAGGCAGAGGTGGAACTCATCGAGGAGGGCGAATTGGCACGAGCTCGTTTCCCTTCAGTTACTGTGAAGTCCTCAGAGGCCTGAGAGCGAAGCAAAAGGCAGATGCTGGAAGGGGACCTCCAGAGCAGACGGAAGCGGGTACAAACACTCCAGCTCACGCTGGACCAGAGGTATTCTCAGCATCATGGCTGCCTTCTTCAGATTACCTTCTGCTCCAGTTCCCAATTAAAGCATGGCTCACGGAGCCGGGAACAATACTGGACTTCCAGCCTGTGGTCTGACCAGTACCAAAGGGAGGGGGAGAGACTTCCTCCTTCTTTCTTGACCACGAGGTTTTGCTACCTTTTTATAAAAAGAACTCTGATGCTCTCAGCTCTGAAATTCCACCATTAGGGATTCATTCCTTACACTTCGCAGCTCTTAACATATAGATACTATTGATTAGAGCACAGTGGTAGGAGATAATGGTGGTCATTGTCAACTCACTCTGAATGAGCTTTGGGAACTTTCCTAAGAAAATTAGGCAGAACTAAGGGGAAAAGAGCATGAGGCCACTGGAGGAAGGTTGGAGAAGGGGAGGGAAAAAAGAGGATAAGGTGACTGGGGTCAGTGTGAGCTCTTAACCTCAGAACTGTCGGGTCCCACAGGGGAGCCCCTATCCATGAGCCTGTCTCTGGCAGTCAGAGGCCCTGCCCCTCCACCTACCTCCAGTATGAGACCCAGAGAGGAGAGGCATTTGTTCAAGGCCATGTGGGAAACAGTAGGTGATGCTATGCCCAGGTTTCCAGACACACAGTCTCCAGTCCCAGCCCTGTCAGTTTTGGAGGCGCCACTCACAAAAAGAGGGCAGTAAGGTCACCCCAAGAAGACACAGGGCACACATCAGTTACCTGAGTGCAGGGTACTGGCTTCACTCTACATCAGACACCGGCGGGGCATTCTGCTGACCCTTCTCGCCTTCCTGGCACATATGTACAGGGGCTATCCCTCCACTGCCTTCCTGAAGCCCTCTCATCAGGGAGCTCTCAGACCCCAAAGCGTTGCTTCTTTTCTGGAAAGCCTACCCGAGCCAGGGGAACAGCATAGAGGCAGAGCCGGGGGAGCTGTGCTACCTCCATTCCACCAGCAGAGGGCGGTGGCTGCGCTGCTCTCAGCTGGAGCCAAAGTTTTAACGGCATAGGAAGAAATTCATCCCACCAGCCCTTCCTAAGGCTCTGGTTTCTGAGACACACTCTTGCCTTCGCTTAAATGTTTCCAGGCAACTCTAGCTCACTACTGTGCTATATTCACTAGAAACTTCTTTATATTGAGATGAAAATCTGCCTTCTTGTAATTCTCACTGTGAGCACCTAGCTATGCTTCTGGGCCACACAGAAAAAGTCAACCACTTTTTTATCTGCCAGGTCTTGAGAGTTGGAGTTGGCCGCCTGCAGTGCTGTGAAACTTTCAGCAAGGAACTTTTCTTCTCTGGGCCTTTATTTCTTATCTATGAGACAAAGGGAAGGATCCTGATAAATCTAAGGCTCCTTCCAACTCTGATGTTTCAAATGACACTCCTTTCACAGTGAACACGGAAGGACAGAAGAGGGGGTGCTCTGCACGCCGTCTTGGGGGAAATTTCTGGTATTCACGGTGCCTTCCAGGCACTGTGTTACCACCTTCCAAGCTACAGCCTGTTCTTAGACCCTTTCCTGAGGACTTGGGTTGTCCTGGCCACTACACGCTCACCCGCTTCCACCTGAGCTCATCTGCAGCCCCGGCCACACCTGACACCTTCAGTAAGTGCAGCTGATCCAGCTGCCACGCAGGGGGCTGCTCCTGAGTCCTGGAGCTCACACCCCGGTCTCCTCATTCTGCCTGGCATCCCCTGGCCACTTGGTAGGGAGGGAGGACAGGCTCACGGGTGGCGGGTCCCCACCTCATAACCTGGAAGGGCCTCAATGTTTTCTTTCCCTTTCCGCCTCTCCTTGGGCCTCTCATCCTGGGTCAGGATTCTTCTTGGTTCTCACAGTGCCTTTTCTCATCCCAAAGCTCAGTCACTGCATCATTTGTGGTTTCCTTTGAGAGTCAGATGAACTCACTGTCCTTAGACATTTTTGTTTTAATTTCAAAAGTTATCCATACTCAAAGGAGACAACTTGAAAACACCCCAGAAATACACACACAGAAACACACACACACACACATACACACATGGCCCAACTCCAGATTCCCAGGTTGTTCTACTATCCTCAGGAATAATCACTATTATTTTTGGTGTAAGTGTTCCCCTAATCTGCACTCAATGAACAAGTGGAATAAGGGCCTTTTGTTCCTGTTCACTATCCCTGTGGACCTCCCATCAGGCTCTCCTGGGCTCCCCCAAAAGTCAGGCATAATCAGAATTTTGTGAGTTGATGCACAGCCGCCCACAGCCCCCCCGGGACACTCTGTGTTCCTATGAAGTACTTTAATCCTGGGATGTGGTGGGAGGCAGCCTCCAGGTGGCCTCCTGCAGTCTCCACGTTCTGGGGTACACACTGCACCCTCCCACATTGTACTGGGCTCAGTGTGTGATGCTAAGAAATGCAGTGAAGGCTATAGAAGCTGTGGCTTCTGCCTTGGGCTCTCTTCTTCTCTTGGATCACCACTCAGAGGAGGCCAGCTGCCATGCGTGGGGCCATTTAGCTTGTGGAGAGGCCTGGGTGGTGAGGAAGGAAGACCTCCTACCAACAGCCATGTGAGAGTGAGCTTGAAAATGACTTTCCCCAACTGAGCCTTCAGATGACTGCAGTCCCAGTCAATTGCTTAACCTCATGAGAGATTCCGAGCCAGAACTACCCAGCTAAGTTTGGGGGTCATTTGTTACGCAGCAGTAGAAAGTCATACAGTTTTCATCTGTTGTGAGGGAAGCATGACAGGCACGAGCATCATGAGAAAATGAAGCACAGAACAAATAAGCCATGGAGGTGAGACCTTCACCCACACGTTTGTCCACAGCCAGAGAGAAGCAAATCTGATGCATGAACTTTCTTGGGTCTCCAGTTTGAGCTCCAACCCCTGATATTTCAGAGGTCCCCTCCTCACTTAAAAAAAAAGGCAGTAATAAAAAAAAAGGAAAGTTGGGAAATACAGATGAGAGATAACTACTATTCTACCCTGGTGAATATTAGCTTCATTTAATACCCAGCTGGAGAGTTTTTTTTTTCCTGTGCCATTATATATTCTTTGACATGACCATTTTTAATGGCTGTATGGTATTTCATAGTAAGGCTGTACCACAGAATAGAACACAATCCCATACTTTTGGATCCATAAGAGGTTTATAATTTCCATCACTTTAAAAAGGCCATGGTCAACACAGCAGAATCTTTGTACACATTTGTAGTATTTTTTTAGAAGGAAAATTCTGGTAAGTGTAATTGCTGGGTTAACAAGACTGCACTAAAAAGTGCTTTTGTTATGGGTTTTTAAATGTCCTTCAAAACAGCTGTCCTAATTTATATTCCCATCAGCAACTCAAGAGGATGACTGTTTGCCTCGTATCTCTAATAGCATAGGATGTTGTAATATCTTTAACTTGCTTATTTTTAGATTAAAAAAATAAGATCTCATTGTTTTCATTTGCAAGTCTTTGATGTCTAGTAGGACTGATTATGTCTCCATTTGCTTATTGGACAGTTGCATATATCTTTCCTTGTGAATTACCTCATTATATGAGGTACAGAAATTTTTTCTCATGGGATGCTTCCCTTTTTCTTAATGAGCGCTCTTTGTATTAGTTCTTCTTCACATTTAGTGTCCCTTCTCACTTTTGATCCATCTGCTAAAATGCGTGATACTAAATGCCTCTACTTTGCCTCTTGGTCCTTACGTGGTCCCATATCTAGTTGGTTATCTATAAATAATTTTTCAAAAAAATTATTTATTCACTTGGCTGCGCTTGGTCTTCACTGTTGCACATGGGCTTTCTCTCACTGTGTCTCGCGGGATCAGCAGTCATGGCACACAGGCCCAGCTGTCCCGAGGCCTGAGGAATCTTCCCGGAGCAGGGATCGAACCTGTGTCCCCTGCATTGGCAGGTAGATTCTCAACCACTGTACCACCAGGGAAGTCCATAAATAATCTTTTTATTAGCAGGATTTCTTCGTAGAACCCAAAGAACCACCCTTGAGGTGATCTTTCCAGTAAGTTCAGATTTATTCCTGGCCCAGGGGCACAGAATCATAGCTAGCTCAGAGGTAGTGTTGCTCACTGTTCTCAGTGATACGCCAAAAGTCAGAGCCAGTCACGGGGATGGGTTCCTCTTGTTAGCTCTCCTGGCCCCGGCCCACGCTTGTGTTTATGCAAAGCACTGCGACTGCTTTTAGAGTACATGCCCCACCCACTGGGCCAGAAAACTCTACCACAGGCCTCACACCAATACCCACGTTGCCAGAGAGATGCCCTGTCACGGTTCCCATTATGGAGTTCACCCATCTGTAGGTTGGCAAAGGGACCGGGACCGGTATGGATTTCAGACACTCAGATGCAAATAAGCTATCATCCAGGAGTAAACAAGATGCCTCACTTCTCAAGGTCAAGTCCTGTCTCCAGGCTTCCTAAGGAATCTATCATTGTGTGTATCTCTTCATCAGCTCGAGTAAGAGGCACCCTTGAGCTTGAAATCCTCCAGTGGCTTCCCATCACACTTAGGTGAAAATCCTAACTGTCGCGAGGTCTCCAGAGTTCTAGGTAATCTAGTCCTGCCTCTCTCTCCACTGCTCTCCTGCTCACCCACGATGCTCCCCCTGCGTCAGCCTTCTTTTCTGTGTTGGGCCTTACATGGACTATTCCCTCAGCTGAGACATTTTTTCCTGTGATCTTTTAAAAATTTATTCAATTTTACTTTTTGGTTGCATCATGCAGCACGTGGGATCTTAGTTCCCCGATCAGGGATGGATCCCATGACCCCTGAAGTGGAAGCGTGGAGTCTTAACCACTGGGAGTCCCTTTTGCTGTGGTCTTTATATGACTGGCTCCTTCCCATCCAAGTTTTCAAAGAGATCTTTCTTGACCATCTTATCCTATACATACCTCCCAAGTCTCTATTGCATTGCTAAGATGTTGTTGTTATTTTCACAGCACGTAGCCCTATCTGAAACTATTGTAAGACTGGATTGTTCCTAGTCTGTGTCCTTATATTGTTTGTGACTGGCCCACATAGCTCCTGAGAACAGGGACCCTGTCTGTACACTCTATCTGCAATGTATTCACAATCCAGACAGTTCTCTGATCTCCTGTAGCTTCCCTTGCTGCACTCCCCTCCCATCCCAAGCCATGCCTGCAGATTGCCAAATCTGGGCATTTAGGGGACAGGCAGACACAACCCAGGCCATCTTGCTGACCGAGGCTTGCTCTGTACCAGGTACTGCTAACCTCTTGACTTACATCATCATTTTTCTTCTGGTTCTGTCATTATCCAGCTGAGTGACTCTAAATAAGTTACATAACTCTCTTGTGCCTCAGTTTCCTCATCTGTAAAATGGGGCAGGCCCTGTTTCACAGGGTTGCCGTGAGCATTCAGTAGACAGGGAACAGTCCCTGGCACACTCCACGTGCTTCACAGGCATGTCAGTGATTACTGTTCTCATAATAACCCTACCACGTAGGGTTTGTTAGTTCGTTTCTAAATAAGAAAACCAAGGTTTTAAGGTCTATAGCTCAGCTGGGAAGTGGCTCAGTCAGGATTCTAAGCCCCAAGGCCTATGACTTCATGGCCACATGGTCTTCTTAAAGAGACAGACCTAACTGGTCTGCAGTCTCCCTTTCCAGCGACTGCCTCCACACAAGAACAGAACAGGCTCTTTCTGCATTTTTGCAGTGTGAGGCAAGGCCACATTACCCCAGGCTTCAGTGCGCTCTCCCATCTCACAGATGAGGCAACCTGAGGCTGAGAAGGAGCATGTGGGTGAGCAGAGAAGCCTGGTGCAAAGTTGGTTCACCGAATTCTGCTCCCAGACACTCAAGCAGGCTGTCATGTGGGGGGCCTGACTGGGACCTGCTGGAAACTTTTGCCTTGTCCATGGGAGCTCACCCATTATATCCCTGGTCCAGAAGTTTAATTTCAAAGATCTGTAGTCAGGCAGCCTTGGAGCTTTGGCTAAGACACGGCACCACCCTGAGCCTCAAAAGATTTCCTCATCCAAAAAGATCTCGGTCTAGTGTCCTGGTGGAACCCTGGCTGCTGGGAAGAGAAGGATGAGTGGGAACTGTCCCCAGCCTCAAGGAGCCCAGCAGGTAGTAGCAGGAACAGGTGTGAAACAGACGGAGGCCCTGGGAGTGGCAGGGGTGGGTGTGAGCATAACCAGCTGGCAGATCAGAGGGAGAAGCAACACAGCTCCGGGAGGTTTCTCCAAGGTGGTGCCCTGGAGCTGAGTGGGCAGGACAGGCAGGCGTCAGCCATGTGAGGAGTGGGGCAAGGGCATGGAGGTGGAAAAGGCCAGGGTGGCTCAGGGCTAGGATGGAGGATGTGGTGAATCTCAAAGGAGGAGTGGGAGATTCAGTGGAGCCAGGGAGGTGAGGACTTAATCTGGAAAGGGAGGAGAAGCCTTAGGAGAATTCAGGGCCCCAAGAGAGTGAGAGGAGATTCAGAAGGGATGAGGCTGGAGAGAAGGACCTCAGTGCCTGCTTGTCATGCAGACTGGCCCTTCCATTGTGACTGTGGATCCTCTCATGAACCCCAGGAGGAGCTGAGACTCGTAACTTGCCCAAAGTCACATAGCCAGTTTCTGGCGCCAAGATTTGGATGCAAGTCTTTCAACCATAAAGCTGTGTATTACTTATGTATAATCTCTCAAGGAGGTGATCCCAGTAGTATAAGTTTAAAAAGACAATGCAGAAGCCTCCTGCCCGCCATGGAGTTGAGAGAGACACAAGCCCCTTTGGCCCCTTCCTCACCCATTCCCCACCCCCCAACCCCCAGCCCCACATGCCTCACCTTGATGCCCACTCCAGCTGTCCAGGAAGAACTCATTCAGGGAGAAGGGAAGCACCTTCTCAGGCCATTTCCCTTTCTTTGTCTGGGGCTCAGCCTGGAGGGCTCAGCTGGGCAGAACAGGAGAGGGAGAAAAAGGAAGAAAGGAAATTCCCACCAGCTGTCAGGAAAGAGACTGTCTCTTAGAAATGCTACCAGCCCCTCCCTGGGTGCTATAGAAGATGGAACACTAGTGGTGGGGGAGGCTGTCACCTTTTGCTTTCACATGAGCATCACCACACCCAATTCATGTCCTAAAATCTCAGCTCCCCTCTCCTTCACTTTCAGAATGTCTGAGATCATCTGATGACTTAGCGTATGCCGGGTCTTGTGCCAGCTGCCCAGAATGTCACCAAGGGATTCTCTGTCTGAAGTCTCTTCTCTACCTCAAACTGGGACACCTAGTTTTGGCAAGTAGAGTAAGTTGTTAATAGTAGAATCTAGGTGGTGTTCACTGCAAAACTATTTAAACTCTGACGTATGTTTGAAAAGTTACATAATAAAATGTTGGCGGAAAAAAGCTATCTTTCCCAACCCAAAGTATGTAACAGATAAACATCTGACATATCACCACCATTATCTCAGGATAAGACACCGCCATTATTTAACACTTTCCTGGAGATACTAGCCAATGAAATTAGAAAAGAAAAAGATACTAGAGGTATAAAAATTATAAAGAGGTAAAATTATCACTACTCACAAATGATAAGATAATACTCCCAGAAAACCCAAGAGAACCACTAAAAAACTACTGTAAACAGCGAATTTAGGAACATGGGGGGATAAAAAAAATGAATATAGAGAAACCGGTGGCTTTCAAATGTTTCATCACCAATTAGCAGATACGATGGAAACAGGGCCCTACATTACCATAGCAGAGAAAAAAGTTAAATACGTGTAACAAGTATAAGATGTAGGAAAAATTTTAACACACTACAAAAGCCTAGAAAAGGCTAGAACAAGTGAACTATGTTCATAGATAGTTAAATTCAACATTTTAAGGCTGTCTATACTCTTTAATTTATTCTATGAATTGAATATAAGCCTGATAAAATAGCAGAGGTTTTTGTATCTATACAAGCAGATTCTAAAATTAAATACTAAAATAAACAAGCAATGAGGGCTAGCCAACATTTGAGAAAAGACCTTGAAGAATGATGACTAGCTTACATATTATAAAGCCTTAGTAACACAGCCTATGACACTGGTACATGAACAGACAGATCTGTAGAAAAGAATGGACAGTCCATAAAAAAAACCCCAGTACAATTCAGAAATGTAGAAAGGAGTAAAAACTCCATTTCAAATCAGCAGAGGAAAGATGGATTTTTCATTAAGCAGTATTAAGACAACTATATAACCACCTGGAAAAAAATTAAATTGAATCTATATCTCCTACTTTACACCAAGATAAATTTCAAATCAAGCAAAAATTTAAATATAAAAATGAAATTATCAAAGTATTGGAATGCCTGGTAGGAAGACTACTTTATAACCTCAGAGAAGGAAAAGACTCTAATCATAGTCCAAGATACGGAAGACACAAAAGATTGGTAAATTGGAATTCTTGAAGTTTAAAAGAGGAAATCTCCAGTGCAAAAAGCACCACTTGTAACGTATATTTGCAACTTATATCCTAAAAAAAGGGACTAATTTCCCTAATATATAAAGAACTTTTAAAATCAATAAGAAAGGAATCAATTGTCCTGTAGAAAAAAAGGGTAAAGGATACAGATAGACAATTCACACAAAGAGGAAATGTAAATAGATTTTAAACATATAAAGATGTTTCAACCTCATTTTTGATCAAATGTTAAATGAAGTTACTCCGGTAAAGTTTCCCACTCATCTTCACAAAAATTTTAAAAGTATGGTAACATTCCATTTTCAAGGGGTGTAGGAAAATACACACATGTATACTTTGCTGGTGAGAATATAAATTGTTACAACCTCAATAAAAGACAATTTTGTAAATGTCTATCAAAATTTTAAAAGCACATATCTTTTCCCTCCTAATTTAAAAATTTTAACTATGGTATATTTATATACAATAAAAAACAGAGATCTCAGCTGTATAACTTTGTAAATCGGTACATAGGTACACACTCACGTAATTACCTCTGAAATTAAGATTTCTATCACCCAAAAAGTTTCTTCATGCCAACCTAAAATGCAGCCCCTGTTCTGACTTCCAATGCCACAGGTCGATTTTGCCTATTTCTGAACTGTACATAAATGAAGTCATACACCGTGTAAAGTTTTGTGTCTGGCTTCTTCTCAGCATATTTTAAAGATCCATCATCGCTGCTGTGAGTAACAGGAATCATTCCTTTTTACTGCTGTGTACTATTCTATTGTATGAATCTATCACAATTTGTTTATCTTGCTAAAGGGTATTTATTGTTTCTAGTTTAGGGCTATTATGAATAAAGGTGCTATGGACATGCTTCTACGAGTCTTTTTTTGTCTTTTTGTGGATAAGTGTATTCTTTTTTCCTTGGGTATAAACCTATGAATGGGATTGATTAGTCATAGCACGGAGATTTGCTTAACTTTATCAGACAAGGTTGAACAGTTTTCCAAAGTAGATGTAACATTTTACACCCTCACCAGCAAAGTAGAATTCTAGTTGCTCCTCACCAACACTTGACATTGTCAATCCTTTAAATTTTGGCCATTCTGGTGGGTATATAGTAATAACTTATGGTTTTCATTTGCATCTTCCTGGGTAACAATGGGCACATCATAAGGATAAACAATCTACACAAAAATGAAGGGCAAATAAATATTAAACAGAGATTTTCGGCCTCAGTCTTGATAAACCATGCTAATTAAACCTACTCTGAGAAAGCAGCACCTTTCATAGGTTTAGTGGTCATTAGAGGTTTTTTGGTCATCGCACTTTCATGCAATGACCATTCGAGTCTTACACACCCCATTTTTTGACCATTTTTAAATTCAGTCATGTATTAGAGGTACCAGTCCTTCCTCAGATACATGCATTACAGACATTGTCCCCATGCCTGTGGTTTGCCTTTTCACTTTCTTCATGAGACCTTTTGATGAGCAAAAGTTTTTAATTTTAATAAGGTCTAATTTATCAAATGTTTTATAATTACTTTTTTTAATATCTATTTTTTATTTGGCTTAATCAGGTCTTAGTGGCAGCACTTGGGATCTTTAGTTTCAGCATGTGGGATCTAGTTCCCCCACCAGGGATCAAACCTGGAGCCCCCTGCATTGGGAGTGCAGAGTCCTAGCCACTGAGCCACCAGGGAAGCCCCTACAATGGTTGTTTTTTGTGTCCCATTTAACAATCTACGTCCACTACCATGTCAGGAAGAAACTCTCATGTGTGTGTGCTTCCTGGGAGAAAGCACATACCTCTTGAACCACCAATTCAACTTCTAGGAGTTTATTCTACACATATATGTGGAACAAGGTATGCCCATAGTTCTCTGTAGCACTGTTTGTGAAACTGAAGTTTGGAAACAATCTAGACACTCCTCAGCAGGAAATATGTGGTTCAACAAACGGTGGTACGTCCAAACAAGGGAATATTGTGTAGCTGCAAAAACAAGTGAGGAAACTTTCTGCATTTGACATGGAAAGATCTCCAAGATACATAATTACAGGAAAAAAGCAAGATACACAGAGAACAACATAAGTACTGTGCTATCTTGGTGTAAAAAGGGATACGTGCGTGTGTGAATGCATATACATATTTCAGGAAAGACATTTGAGAAACAGCACTGGTTGCCTCCTGGTAGAAGAACTGAGTGACTGGAAGCTAAGCATGAGAGGCACACTTCTCACTGTAGGTCCTTTGCTTCTCAAGTTTATGGAGATTTTACCTATCTGAAAAGAAATGCTTATAGACACACGTTATTCTAAGGAGGTAAGATTTTCTATATGTGGATATTGGTGAGAAGGGGCAGCCCAGAGAGGGGAAGAGCTGGAGCAAAGCTGTGGAGAAGAAAGTCAAGTCCGCCAGGCCTGGGAGGTGAGAGCACTCACAGACTGTGTTGCCAGCCTCAGCACAGCCTCAGGGTTACCTTCCAATCAGCAGGAGTTTTCACTGTCTCAGGTGTAAACCCTCAGGTGCAAGCCCTCTGGATGGCTGGTAGCACTGAGCCACAGGGAAGGTATCTACCACTGTCAGTACCGTTTTGGGGTACTTGATCTGCCCTGTGCTATTTACACCTTGTTCCTTATTTATTTATTTTTTAAACCTTGTTCCTATCTAATGAGCAGTCTTAGGGATTATGTGTCTTGTTGGACAGAGGAAAGTGAAGCTCAGAGAGGTTGAGTAACTTGTCCAAGGTCACACAGCCATGACGTAGCCTAACTGGACCCTGGCCTATATATTCTCCCTTCTCTAGAACTCTGGAAGAGGAGATGGGGAAAGGGAGGGTGGAAAGAGTTAAGCACCCAAGAGGAAGCAACCGGGCTCTTCCCTGGCTCTTTCTCAGGCAGCCCCTCCCCCGCCCACCAGGTTGCTGTTTGGCCTTGGGCCCCATCTGCACCCCCCAGCCTCCCCCCACCCCCCCTGCCGATCGCAGGAAGGAGGCACAGATGGCAGGCGAGGATGAGGCCCCCAGCCAGGCTCACCCAGCTGTCACTTTGGAGAGCACCATGCATCTCCTCCTCCTCCTCTCCTGAACAATTGGGAGCTGGCCAGCCTGGCCCCAGCTGTTCCCTCTTCCTGGTCCAGGGCTCCTGCAGAACCATGCTTCTGAGGCCTTTGTCTCCAGGGGAGGAGAGACACAGACTCCCAGGATGTGAGAGCCAGACAAGACAGACCTCAGAGGACAATGGGTTTGACATCTCATTTTAGAGATGGGGAAAGTGAGGTCCAGGAAGGCAGCAGGACTTGCCCAAGGTCACAAAGAACAGTCAGAGAAGCCAGGCTTCCCCACTGCCAGCAAAGCTTAGGATTTGGGGGTGCCTCACAGGGGTGCTCGGGCAGGTTGTACTTCCCCCTCCCCACCAAGCTTCCACCAGAGCAGTTCTGCTTGTCCCAATTTTAATACAATTATCATCTACCTGCGATTTTATGTCAGGGATCTTTATCCTGGGTCCACAGACCCTTTAGGAAGTCAGTGAGCTTGGCTAGGAGGAAAATCACGTCTACATTTCCACTAGCTTCTAACTGAAATTTAGCATGTCCTTTGTTTATAAATGAAGCAACAAACCCAGAAGCATTAGCTGAACCTGTAACTTTTTCATCTATAGACTTCACAGGTATTTTCAGATCACCTTAGTCTATTAGAGTTATCTCAAATATTGTTTACGCTCATCACTGCTCTGAAACTACAGTACTGATTAGGCTGTCCACTTGAGCATGTTATTTAATGTACTAATATAAAAGCACATTGACTACTAGATCACAATTTATATTTTGATAACTAAATTTCAATATAATTGGTTTTCTTCACAATCTTGTATATTTTATTTTATGTACTGAAAATCTCTGTCCTGTGAAGGGGTCCGTGTGTGTGTGCACTTAGTCGCTCAGTTATGTCTGACTCTTTGCAACCCCATGGGCTGTAGCCCGCCAGGCTCCTCTGTCCATGAGATTCTCTAGGCAAGAATACTGGAGTGGGTAGCCATTCCCTTCTTCAGGGAATCTTCCTGACCCAGGGATTGAACCTGGGCCTCTTGCATTGCAGGCAGATTCTTTACCATCTGAGCCACTGAGGAAGCCCCTGAAAGGGTCCACAGGCTTTTCCAAAGAGCCAAAGGTGTCTAGGCCTGCTGTCCTCAGAAGTTAAGAATGTTTTGTTTGAACAAAATATTCCGGGGTTGAAAATTAAAGTTTGAAACTTTTTGTACTAGATCTGTAACCTCATAAGACTGATAAAATTGGGACTGAATTCCCTTGAGATAAAGGAGTATGCCTGGGGGTGTGGGCATGGATGGCTGGTGCCCTACGTGGGAAGCCCACACACAGAGAGAGACTTGCTCTGTGCCAAGCACCCTCCTAGTCTTTATGTAACACATCACTAAATCCTCAGAACAGCCTTAGGGTAGACACTAGCATATCTCCCATTTTGCAGATGAGAAAACAGAGGCACAGAACAGTTAGGTCACTTGCCCAAAGCATGTGGCTAGGAAATGGTGGAGCTGGGACTTGAATTCAGACCAACCAATGCCAGAGCCTTTGTGCTTCATCACTGGGCATCCAGCATCCCTGTCTGGGTAGACGTGAGCCTCCAAGAAAAGTCCCTCTGGTGTGGCTGCTGCCAATTGGGTGCTTTACTTGGTGGGGGTGGGGTGATGGGAATGGGATCCTGAGGGTCTGCTGCCCCAGCTGATCATCTGACACAGGGGGCACTAACTGGCTATGCAACCTTGACCAAGTCCATCGACCTCTCTGGGCCTCAGTGTATCCATCTATAAAATGCAGAGTTCTAAGCACTGTCACCCCTACCTTCCCCCTCCTGTGTTCACTTGAGGGGTGACCCACTTGGAAACCTAGCATAGGTTGCTTAGCAACTAAAATCAAGGTCTTCGCTGAATAGAATGGAAAGTGGGGAGGACAGGCTAGCATGATGCTAGCTGGTGCCACAGAGCAGTCTCTTGTCTTAAGAGGCTCAGTGCTGTGACCTATCCCACCCCATCCTATCCCTCAGTCGAGGTGACCTGACCCTTTAAGAGTCTTGGGAATGGGGATGGAGGTGGGGGAGGGACTTGAGGAAGGCCTTCCTGAAGAGAAACCTGCCTAAGGACAGAGTCAGACCTGGAGTTTCTGGGGCTAACACTCATTGTTCTGGAAGGTACCAAAAGATGGCGGAATAGTAAGGGTCTTGGCCAAAGCCTCAGGGCCCCACCGGCCCCCAGGAAGATGCTCTGCTCCCAGTCAATCCATCTTAGTTCTACGCCCCATTCTCCTCCTGAGCCCTATACCACTTCTGCTCCTAAAGAGTGGGAACCCATAGACCCAAGAAGAGGAAGCTTCTGAAACTACAGCCTCAGGCCTGACAGAATAGGGTGTGGGGAAGGCGGCCCTATGTGGACAGATCCCCCTGCCTGCTGTGAAATCCATGGTTAGCAACACATTCCTCTGGGTCTCAAGTGTTTGGTCTCCTTGAAACTCACTGTCACCTTAACCAAGCACAAACTCCCTGGTGAAGGAAGCCATCGTCATCACCCACAGCTTAGCAGGTGTGACTTTGGACTCAGGAGAGGCTAAGTGCAAGGATTTCTGGGAAGGGGACAGAGGACAAGCAGACATGTGTAGAGCCGGGTAAGACACTTCTCCTTGGGGCCAAGATTTCTCCTGGTAGAACGAGATGCTGGGTACAGTGTCCATGGAGACTGGAATCAGGGCCCTGGGGAGCTGGGCGTGGGCTATGAGGATTGTGTGGCTCAGGGCACAGAATCTCACACTCATGCCTACACAGTGGGCCTGTGCCGCGAATCCAAGCCAACTGGATTTTACAGCGCCTCTGTCCCAAGTTCCCAGTGCCCTTGCCCACCCTCACCAACCTGACGCTTATTCTAAGTAGCTGCAATAATAGAAGCAGAATAGCACGGGTTTTCCTGAGTGGTGACTGTATCCTGGGCACCATGGTAAACCTCTGCATGCCTTACATTTCATTTAACCTGGTGGAGAGGAGGACCCCAGACAAGCAGGCAGGCTGACTTAGAGGTACAAGAAGTACATGCTTGGGCTCAGTAGCTCAGGCGTGTCCAATTCTTCATGGCCCCATGGGCCACAGCCCACCAGGCTCCTCTGTCCACGGGGTTTCCAGGCAATAATATTGGAGTGGTTGCCATTTCCTACTCCAGGGGATCTTAGGCCCCAAAGCAGGTGAGGCCCCTGCCCTCAGGCCCTTCCTCCAGGCACTCACCGGGGACATGAGTGTGTCTCTCCCCCACTCTGGGGGGCTCTGGGTGCCTCCCCTTCAGGCAGTGTGTGGAATGCTAGGAATGCTCAGGGGATTGTCTGGAGGCCAAAGACAAGCCTCCCCACTTGCGGACTGTGGATGCAGGAGCCCACAGGCTATTTCTGGGCCTGAGTGGACTGAGGAAGGCGAGGAGACGGGCAAAGCCCTTGACATCACCACAGCTTTCAGCTCCGGAGCACACACTCCGGGCCAGGTGATGTGCTACGTCCCGATATAGAATCTTATTTAATCCTGGTGGCACCTGAGGAATAAAAACCATTATTATTTCACAAACAGGAAAAGGGAGGCATAGAGAGGTTACATCCCCGGGGCTCCTAGCTAAAGGGATGGAGCTATGATTTCTAAAGGTATGTGAGTCTCCATTAGAGGGAAGATGGGAAGCAGACCAAGGTAACTGGCAAACTGGTTTTGTTAGGGGAAATACTGACTGAAACCACCCACCCTGGCCGGGCACCCCTGTAGCCATATGAGTTATTTTACCACAGGAGGTCATGGTAAGAACATGGAACTAACAAGCCACCACCAACTGGAAGAATTCGGGAAAGGTCACAAAGAGATATCCCATGTCCTACCAACCTCCCAGGGTCCTCCTTGCTGGAATCCACCTTGGCTGAGCAATGCCTGTGCCACCAGGAAGAGCCCTGAGTCAGGATGATCGGGCAGAGACAAGCCAGAAACTAATCCCATCACCATAAAACCCTAGGCTGGGAGTCACGGGTCAGAGAGGGCCTCCTGGGTTCCCTTTCTCTATGTCCCTGCCCAATAAAGTCTCTTGCTTGTCAGCACATGAATCTCCTCAGACAATTCACTTCCGAGTGTTAGACAAGAGCCACTCTTGGGCCCAGGAAGGGGTTCCCCTTCCTGCAACAGTTTGGAATCCAGGGTGGTGCCTGTGGGCAGAGGCAGGGCCCGTGGCTCAAGTTCACGGAGTCCTAGTGGACCAGGTCCTATTACTTCCAGCTTCACTGACTTTGCTAGAAAAGAGAAGAATGAATCAAATGGAGGCCCTGGCCCCAAAGCAGAGGGATGAACTCTTTGACCCCTCCAGGATACCCACCAGCCAGCCTGCATCCCTAGTCCATATCCCTTCCAGAAAGAGCACCCAGTCCATTATGGAGAAATAAAATCAGGGAGCGACACTTCCACTTTTGCTGAAGAGCCTGCCTTCACTTTTCTCAAAAATAAGCAGTCTTTCTTCCAAAAAAGGGAAAAACACCAAGCAAGGCTGTCAATCTCAGGCCTCAGACAAATGTAGTGAAGTTGAGGCTTCTCTCTCTTTCTCCCCCTTTCCCCCAAGTCACTTACTGTACACGCGGGCTGTCTGTCACAGGCTTTGAGATGCAAATTGCATCAAGCAGAAGGCAGCCTGAAGAACAAAGAACGATTGGAGAAAGATCTGAAAGATGGATCCGGTAAAAGTTCTCTTAATTCTTCGGGAGAGGGGAGACCTCTCCACAGAGGGGAGCGGGGATGAAGATTTGGGACTTTTTTATGAGAGAGAGAAGGATTGAGAAGCCCAGGGCTGACAATGGGGAGTGATGGGGAGGGATTGTTATAGAAATCATGCAAACCGAGGCTCTGGGTGGGTAAAAAAAGTCTGCTTTGATTACAGTCCTCAGCACTGACTCCTTTTAATATCAGGCATCACACATATTACACACTTTGACTCATGGAGCTAACCTGTCTGCCAACATCCAGGTTTGATTTCAGAGCAGTTGGGTTGGGCAATACTGCTATAAGGGCTTGAAGGGGAGGATGCAGCCCTCTTCAGCCTGGGAAGCCCCTGCAGGGCACCACATGGTCTTTTGGGGCTTTGAGGTGAGGGGCTCCCAGGACCAGCAAAGAGAAAACCCCAGCTGGGAGATGTGGCATGGTGCCTCTGGGACCGAGCCTCAGGTCAGACCCATGCCCACTTGCTGAGCACCTACTGTGTGCAGGCTCTGTACACATCAGACACCTCCCTGCCTCAGGGGCTCTCAGCCTAATCAAGGTGGTGAGCTGGACTGCAAACTCCATGCAGATGGAGATTGGCCTTATTTACAGTGGCATCCCTAATTCTAGAACTGTGACCGAAACAACAGGTACTCAATAAACATTTATAAGATGGGCGGGTGAGTAAGTGGGTTGGTGGGTCTGTGGGTGAGTGTACAGGTGAATGGTTGAATGAATGAAGAAATAGGTGGCTAGATGGATGGATGAATGGATGCATGGATGGACAGATGGATGGACTAACCACGTAGAAAAGAAGGAAGCATATAGACAGTACTCTAAGCAATAGACACAAAGTGCCTCGGATGGGTACTGGGATGGGGAAAGCTTCATGGAGCTGGCCTCATTGGAATTGGTCCTTGAGAGGTGAGAAGGAACAGTGCCTACCAGCACACAAATGAGGACATATTTGCATGAAAGAAGGGAATGGAATGTGAGAGCTAAATTGAACTCTAGAGATCATGTGGTCCAACCCCATCGCTTTGCAGAAAGGAAAACTAGGGCACAGAAAGGTGAAGTGCTTACCTAAGGTCACTCGGCAACTAGTGGCATGGCGGAGATTCAAACAAGGTCTGCTTGTCCAGAGCCTGACCTCTCAGCCCTGGCCTATGCCGCTCTCTTACTCCAGGGCTCTGCTCTCCTCACTGAGGTGCCTGTGGATTTGTGCTGTGTCTTCTGCCCCAGTCCACCTCCACCACCCATCCCTGCAGGGCTGGGGAGACCCGGAGCAACTGTCCAGCCTTGGTTAGACCTCCACCCTTGAATAGCAGAGACAGGAGAAGAAGCAAGAGGAAGCCACATTGACGAGGTTGGGGAAGGACAATGCAGCACCCCATCCCAAGATCCAGGGGGAAATGTTCCACCACCAGATTGTGGAGACTGAGCAGACATTAGGGGGAAAGTGGAGGCCACAAGGCTTACACAGGAGATAGGAGTGACCCCTATCTGTAGACCAAATGCAGCATCCCAATCCCAGAATTCAGTTATTTGCATTATACACAGCTAAATCCGAACATAAATGAACCAGGGATTCCAGTTTCTGGAGAATGCAATTTTTTTTTTAAGAATAAACATTTTATTTTTAATTTGATAACTCTACAGCCATGTCTATTTAAATCAATAATTTTAAATTTGCTTTTATCTATTTATTTTTTCATTTATTTATATTAGTTGGAGGCTAATTACTTTACAATATTTTAGTCGTTTTTGCCATACATTGATATGAATCAGCCATGGATTTACATGTTCCCCATCCTGAACCCCCCTCCAACCTCCCTCCCCATCCCATCCCTCTGGGTCATCCCAGTGCACCAGCCCCGAGCACTTGTCTCATGCATCAAACCTGGACTGGCGATCTGTTTCACACTTGATAATATACATGTTTCAATGCTATTCTCTCAGTTCATCCCACCCTCGCCTTCTCCCACAGAGTCCAAAAGTCTGTTCTATACATCTGTGTCTCTTTTTCTGTCTTGCATATAGGGTTATCATTACCATCTTTCTAAATTCCATATATATGCGTTAGTATACTGTATTGGTGTTTTTCTTTCTGACTTACTTCACTCTGTATGATGGGCTCCAGTTTCATCCACCTCATTAGAACTGATTCAAATGTATTCTTTTTTAATGGCTGAGTAATATTCCATGGTGTATATGTACCACAGCTTCCTTATCCATTAGTCTGCTGATGGGCATCTAGGTTGCTTCCATGTCCTGGCTGTTATGAACAGTGCTGCGATGAACATTGGGGTGAACGTGTCTCTTTCAGATCTGGTTTCCTCGGTGTGTATGGAGAACGCAATTAATGTCCATCATATTGAACTGCCAGCAGGATGAACAGTTAGGATGAACCTGTTCAACAGGGGCTTCCCTGGTGGTCCAGTGGTTAAGAATCTGCCTGCCAATGCAGGAGACACGAACTCAATGCTTGGTCTGGGAAGCAGGATCCCACATGCCATGGGGCAATTAAGCTTGTGCGCCACAATCACTGAGCCCAAGCTCAAGAGCCCATGAGCTGCAACCACTGAACCTGTGTGCCACAACTACTGAAGCCCACATGCCCTAGAGCCCATGCTCCACAACAAGAGAAGCCACTGTAAACGGAAGTCTGCACACTGCAGCTAGAGAGTTGCTCCCACTTGCCACAACTAGAGAAAGCCTGGGCGTAGCAATGAAAATTCAGCACAGCCAAAAATAAATAAATACATAAATAAAAATAGCTCCCTCCTTGAACCATGGAGTTGGTTCCTTGAGCAAGACATGGGTAGGACTCTCTCAGAGACCTCCAACCCACTGGTCCACCAATGAGATGCCCCTTGGACATATCAGAGACAAGGCTTGATGCTACTTGGGTCTCCAGTGCCAGGCACGGGGCTGGGTGCCCAGGGCACGCCCCATGACTGAAGGCGTGGTGCTGTCCTGTGTGGTCCTCTGCTCCAGCATGCCTCCCCCACCTCTCCTTGCTGACCGAGATTGTTGCTTCTGTTCCTCAGAGACAAAGCTTCCCTACCTTCTAGCAAATACCTGTTCTCATGGCTTCCAGGAAAGATGGACACATGAGGTGTCAGTATATTACAGGAGTTTACAAAGTCCTGGCTGAATTAATGTTCAATGTTGAATTAATTCATAATGTTCATTCATTAACTCATAATTCATTAATTCATAATGTTCAATGAATGTCCAGCTCCACTTGGATGCGTGGAGATGTTCAAATGATGGTAATAATAATACAAGGCACCTCTAGACACATGCCTCTTCCGAGTCCTCTTACAGAGGGGGGCTGGCATGTGGCCAGGGGAGCCCTGGTTTTAAATTCTGCCACTCGTGTGCTGCACAAGTCTCCAAGAAGTCTCTTGACTTCACCAAGGTTCTGTTTCGTCATCTGTAAGATGAGATGAACAACTGTGCTTTCATCATAGGGCTGGAGATGAGATTCAAAAACAGTTGGTATGTGAGACCCCCAAAAGCTCCCCAGAGCAAAGCACTGCTGGGCTGTAAGGAGAACCCAGACCCCTGATGTCCAGGCCAGGTTTCCTTCCTTTCTGCCATGTACCAAGTGGGTAGCAGGTAGCTGGCTAAAGCTTAGGTGCGCCAGGCCCGGCTTCCAGCTTCAGCATGGATGTGGAGGCAGCAGGTGGGCAGCCCTGGTGGAGTACGTATGGCAGGAAAGGGGTGGTGTACCTGGGGAGGCCCGCGCAGTTAATCAGGCCTCTGGGCACCGTGCCTGCTCTCTAGAATATTCATAAGGCCCCTCCAGCTGTGCCAGAACAATCAGGGTGCTGATTGCTCCCCCATCTGCAGCTTAACATTCCACTCCAGAGAGGACAGAGCTGGTGGCTGAATGTTAACCAGAGGAAAAACCGGCCTTCACAACAGCCACCCAAACATGAGCCCGGCAAAGACAAATCCACCCCTTTCAGATCTGCCAACTCGGCCAGAACTTACCCGTCCACTAGCGTCATGGGCAGTGGAAAGAGTTTCAGGTTCAGAAATAAGTGGGCTGGTTTCTGGTCTGGTTCTGTAGCCTCAGTTTCCCCAACTGTAAAATGCAGATGGTTCTACCAAACCCCCTAAACTCAACATTCAAAGAACTAAGATCAGGGCATCCAGTCCCACCACTTCATGGTAAATAGATGGGGAAAAAATGGAAACAGTGACAGACTTTATTTTCTTGGGCTCCAAAATCACTGACTGCAGCCATGAAATTAAAAGATGCCTTCTTGGAAGAAAAGCTATGACAAACCTAGACAGTGTATTAAAAAGCAGAGACATTACTCTGCCGACAAAGGTCCGTCTAGTCAAAGCTATGGTTTTTCCAGTAGTCATGTATGGATGTGAAGCTTGAACCATAAAGAAAGTTGAGTGCCAAAGAACTGATGCTTTTGAAAGATGGTGTTGGAGAAGACTCTTGAGAGTCCCTTGGACTGCAAGGAGATCCAACCAGTCCATCCTAAAGGAGATCAGTCCTGGGTGTTCATTGCAAGCACTGATGCTGAAGTTGAACCTTCAATACTTTGGCCACTTGATGTGAAGAGCTGACTCATTAGAAAAGACCCTGATGCTGGGAAAGATTGAGGGCAGGAGGAGATGGGGGAGACAGAGGGTGAGATGGTTGGATGGCATCACTGATTCTACTGATATGAGTTTGAGCAAACTCCAGGAGATAGTGAAGGACGGGAAAGCCTGGCGTGCTACAGTCCACAGAGTCGAAAAGAGTTGGACATGACAGAGCCACTGAACAACAACCGCCACCTAACCCCCAAGAGGGTTGATTAAGGCCGAGTTTGTTGGACTGGAGTGCTAGACAAAGGCAAGCCATCCTCACTGTTTGTTATTGTTGCGGGCATACTTCCTCCCTGGGGGAAAGCTTGTCATCACAAATATTGAAGTCTCAGCAAGCTGGCTTGGGGGTAAACTGAGGAAGGAAGAGAAGCTTCTGGAAGAGTCAGCCTCAGGCTTGGCCTCAGGGCAGGTGCCAATCTTGTTATTCTCATCTGCCCCAGACCTCTCAGAGAAGCAAGAAAAGAATGGGAAGGGCATTTGACAGTAGATGGCCAAAAACTCAGAAAAGAATTACAAAAGCAGACAGTGGCCTTCTGCGTGCTCAGGAAAACAGTCTGGAGCCACGCAGGGCAGGGAAAAGAGTGTGCCGCTGTGAGTTCACAGCGCGTGAGTAACGTCCAAGCAACGATTAGGACTCGCCAAGAAACGGCCGGAATCTTGCCTGTGTTTCTGTTGAATAATACAGGAAACTGTTTTCAGAGAGATTTCTATCTAAACCAAGAAAATAAAAGACTGGAGCTAAAATAATAGAATCTTCTTCCTAGAGAACTGACCAATGAGGAACAGTTCATCCCTCCTACTGGCAGATCAGGAGGGGGTTCTGAACTGGGCATTATTGTTATTACTGTTTGTTAGGCCCTGTCCTCCCCACTCTCCCAAGTCCACAGGGGCAGGAGACTGACAGCTTTGACCCACGCTGCTGGGGAAGGCAGGGCCCTCTCTGGGCTCAGGACTCTGTTTCATAGAGTCTCAGACATCAGGGTCCTGCCTCGGACTAAATCAACTGCTCAGACCCAGGATCTGCCTTGCCCCCACCCTTCAGTGTCTTACCCTCACTCAGGGTACTTCCTTCTAGCATTCGCTCCAGCCAGTTCAGAAGCACGTGTTACTTTGGGGGGAAACGTTTGACAAAATACATAAAGGAAGGGCTGACCTAAGTCCCGACTCTGGGCTGTTTGTCTTCTGAAAACTCAGGGCTCCCTCTTTACATCAACCAATTGTTTCTAATTTCTTTCTTTCCCCCTAAAGTATGAAACATTGTGTTCATCTAAAATAAATTTAGAAGTTATAGTTAAGGAAAAAGAAAAAAAATGAAAGAGCCAATGAGCCATCATGAGCTACTCATGAATCCAATACACAGAAATAACCACTTTTAAACCCGTAGGTGTATATAGAAAGTGAAGTCGCTCAATTGTGTCTCCCTCTTTGCAACCCCATGGACTGTAGCCTGCCAGGCTCCTCCGTCCATGGGATACTCCAGTATTCTTGCCTGGAGTATGAGCAAGATCACGCCTGGGATCTTCCCGACTGAGGAACTGAACCAG
This sequence comes from Cervus elaphus, assembly GCF_910594005.1. Lineage (NCBI taxonomy): Eukaryota > Metazoa > Chordata > Mammalia > Artiodactyla > Cervidae > Cervus > Cervus elaphus. Next base: position 84,596,549 of record NC_057826.1, read on the forward strand.
GATCTCCCACATTGCAGGCAGACTCTTTACCATCTGATCCACCAGAGAAGCTTAAAAAAGTGAAAGTAGCTCAGTTGTGTCTGACACTTTGCAACCTCATGGACTGTAGCCCGCCAGGCTCCTCTGTCCATGGAATTCTTCAGCCCAGAATACTGGAGTGGGTAGGCATTCTCTTCTCCAGGGGATCTTCCCAACCTGGAGATCAAACCCAGGTCTCCGCATTTCAGGCAGATTCTTTACCATCTGAGCCATCAGGGAAGCCCATATATTTTCCCAGTCTTTTCCAAAAAGGTGGATGGCTACATAGATATAATTTAATGGGATTAATTAGATTTTACCTTTTTTCCCCCAGCTAACAGAAGGTGATAAAATTTTCTTATTAAATATTCCACTGCATTGGTGGTTCTTGAAGTGTGATCTGGGGACCCCTGGGGATACCCAAGACTTTTTCAGGGAGTCTGTTGGGTAAAAACTACTTTCATAATAGGAGACATTATTTGCCTTTTCATTCTTGTTCTCTCAGGAGTATACAGTGAAGTTTTCCAGAGGTGTATGATGTTTGATATATCAGCAGGCTGAATGTAGAAGCAGATATGCAAATTCAGCCATCTTTTATTAAGTCAGATTAATTTAAAGAGATTTGCAAAAGTGTAGAAAAATGTAATTCTCTATTTTTTTGAAAATATAATAATTTTTCATAAAATACAGTTTTTTGTGAGGATGTGAAATGGGTTTATTATTAAGCAAATAACAAATGCATATTTTTGAAATTCACTCATTTTTATTTGAATATGCTAAATATATTTTTTAAAGTTTTATTTATATACTCCTCATTTATTTTTGGCTGTACTGGGTCTTTGTTGCTGCGGGCTTTCTCTAGTTACGGTGAGCAGGGGCTACTCTCTACTTGCGGTGTGCAGGCTTCTCATTGCAGTGGCTTCTCTTGTGACCGAGCACGGGCTCTAGGTGTTCGGGCTTCAGTCGCTGCGGCACGTGGGTTCAGCAGCTGCAGCTCACGAGCTCTAGGGCACAGGTTTAATAGTTGTGGCACGCGGGCTTAGTCGCTCTGAGGAATGTGGGATCTTCCTGGACCAGGGATTGAACCCATGTCTCCTGCGTTGGCAGGTGGATTCTTTATCATCAGGGAAGCCCCCTGAATATGCTAAATATCAATAGTCATATAGCGATATAAGCAAAAGCTCTTTGGGGTCCTCAATAATGTTTAATGTTTAAGCGCATAAAGCGATTCTGAGGCTGAACACTTGAGAACAACTACCCTACATCACCACCTTTGTGACTGTATAGCACCCCTTTGTGTGGATGGCCCCAAATTTGTTCACCCGTTTCTTTATTGATGGATCTGCAGGTTGCTTCCAGTGTTCACTGTTATAAAAGTGCCACACAAAGCCTTGAGTACCTGGGACTTCTCTGGCAGTCCAGTGGTTAAGACTCTGTGCTTCTACAGTAGGGGCAGGGGTTGGATCCCTGGTGGGAGAACTAAGGCCTCACATACCACATGCCATGTGCACTGTGGCCCCAAAACCCCACTACCACCTACAGAAAGCAAATGGCAGCCCACTCAAGTACTCTTCCTCCCACAGACAGATATAGCCTGGCGGGCTACAGTCCCTGGGCTTGCAAGGGTTAGACACGACTGAGTGACTAAACAAACAAGCCAAAAAACCACCACCACCAAACAGACAAAAAACTCCAACACCACCCCCTTCAAAAAACAGATCGAGTACCTACATAGAGTGAAAACTTCCTGAGATGAAAAAAAACAAGAGAAACCAACTGGAAGACTGAGCCATCACTGTTAGTCTATTACTAAATTAAACAAAATGTATCACAGGATATGAACAAATAAAGCTGAAAAATTATGTGTACATTGAACAGACATGCATGAGTACAGATACATATGTTTCCAAAGAGAGAAGCTTATGCTCTATAAAGAGCCCTTTCTCCCCTTGCTGTCCATGAAGTGTTTATAGAAGCTGACCATATTCTAGAGCAGAGTTACAGACAACATGAAAGTCTTTGGTACCATTACAATAATGGAGAGGGGTTTAGAAACTTCTAAGCAATTTGAGAGAGAAATTTTATTCCTCTAGAAAATAATTTTAAAAAATGATACTTGCAAAAAAAATGAGTACAAAAATGCCGTAAACTTTAAAAAAATATATGCTTGAGAGTATTTCTGTAGAATACATTCCTCGAAGTGGAATCACTGGGCCAATGGACACAACACGTCTTTAAATGTTACTAGATAATGCCAAGTTATCTCTGTTTACACCTCACCAAGAGTAAGATGTTAGTCCATCAAATACTCAGAGCATATTTGAGTGCCTGCCCTCACATCTTTGGCAACACCAAAGATTATGACTCTTTTAAATCTTTTTCTACTTCAGTTCAGTTCAGTTCAGTCTCTCGGTTGTGTCCAACTCTTTGCGACCCCATGAATCGCAGCACGCCAGGCCTCCCTGTCCATCACCAACTCCCGGAGTCTACCCAAACCCATGCCCATCGACTCGGTGATGCCATCCAGCCATCTCATCCTCTGTTGTCCCCTTCTCCTCCTGCCCCCAATCCCTCCCAGCATCAGGGTCTTTTCCAATGAGTCAACTCTTCGCATGAGGTGGCCAAAGTATTGGAGTTTCAGCTTCAGCATCAGTCCTTCCAATGAACACCCAGGACTGATCTCCTTTAGGATGGACTGGTTGGATCTCCTTGAAGTCCAAGGGACTCTCAAGAGTATTCTCCAACACCATAGTTCAAAAGCATCAATTTTTTGGTGCTCAGCTTTCTTTACAGTCCAACTCTCACATCCATACATGACCATTGGAAAAACCATAGCCTTGACCAGACTTTTTCTACTTAGTAGGCTAAAAAATATATTCTGTCTTCTATAAATTGTTTATTCATAGCCTTTGCCCATTTTCTATTGGGTCCTCTTATTGATTTTTCTTAACTCTTTATATATATATATATATCCTGGAAGTGCAACTTTTGTCTGTTATACATTGCAAATATTGTACTCAATTATGTTGCCTGCCTTTTAATTTTGCTTACATATCTCACTAGAGTACAAAAATTACCTTTAAAATATTATTATAAATTTATTCTAACCTACTAATCATTTCCTTTATGGTTTTATGGATTCTTAACTAGCTTAGGAAGCCTTTCCCTGTTTTATGATTTTAAAAATACTCTCCATTTCCCTCTAATATCCTAGGAGCTTTTCTCTTTCTTTTTTAATGTTTAGATTTTCAATCCATCTGGAATTAATTTTTGTTTTGTTATGGTGTGAGGCATTGACTGTTGACCTTTGCAAACCATGTAGTGGAGTGTGGCAGGGTGTCAGCAATGGACTTGAGCCCCAGTAAGAAACAGCCCATGCGTTTCTAGGGACCCGCAGGCCTGCCTACTGCAGCTGGAGGTGAGCTGGTCCCTGCCTGGACAAAGATCTGAGCCCATCTGGTTCAGGAGGGGAGACATTTCAGAATCCTTCCTAATGGGATAGAGCTGCTGTGGGCATCTGCAAAGTCGACAGGGAGAGCTGATAATGTTTCCAAGAAAGTACCAGAACATCTTTACCAGGTTGTTTGGTTCTCAAAGAGCTTTCTGCCCATCATCCTCTCAATGCCAACATCACTATGGAAGTGGAAGGGGATTTAAGAGGTCCACTTTGCCATTACAGGATAATAAGGTGCAGAGAGGTTAAGTGACACACCCAAGGTCACACTCCTGGCGAGTGACAGAGACCGACCAGAACCTAGACGTCCTGCCTCCAAGGCCACAGCTCCTCCGGCTCCGCGCACCAGCCGCCCGTCACCATCACTGCGGCTTCCCTCTTCCGTGGAAGGGAGGGTCTGGCCTGAGGCTTTCCCGAATCTGAGCCCCCACCACTGTGGGCAGGTGAGACTGGAAAAACCCATCCTCCACCACCAGCTGACAGGGGCTTTCCGGTCCCAAGGCTTCCTTGGGCACGCACCTCCTCCTCTCCCCAAGCGTTTGGTGGAGGATGGGAGAGACGATGAGTCAGGCCGGGGAGGGAGAGCTCAGCCATAAACAAGCGGGACTGACAGCCAGCGTTTTCCCCGAGGCACGTGACCTCCCACGGGCCTCCGGGGACTCCGCCTGAATGGCAGAGCTTCAAAATTTCATGATTGAGGCTCTGCAGATTGAATTTGCTAGATTCACGAAGGCGGCCACAGAAGGGAAGAAGCTTTTAAGAGAGGAGGTGGGGGATGAGAGAGAAGGTAAATTATTTCTAGTCCCTCAGTGAAGAGCTTGAAATGTTGTTTTTAATGGGTGTGTCACTTTTGCAGATGCCCGCCTGATGTGGTTACGCTGGATCTTTAGCCCCTCCAGCTCCAGAACTAAAAGGACACTCAGGAAGGACAATTGTAGAGCTGGATCTAGCCTGGAGATCAGATGATCCAATCTCTCAGGGTTAGTGGGAAGCCTGGGAACCCCAAAGCAAGTGACTTGTCCAAGTTGGGGGGTTCTGGGAACAGATCTCAGTCACCTAGAGAAAAGTGTTCTCTCCTGGATGTTCCTCAGGTCCCCCAGCTGTGCCTGTTCTGGTGACCCTTGGGGAGAACTTTGGGGAAAGTATAGCCACTGGACACATGATGAAAAAGTAAAAGGTGAGGCGCAGGGAGACATAGGGCATCAGGCCCAAGAATGACCAAGTGGGGTTTCCCTCCGTCCTGGGGTGGCAGCCAGGCCTAAGGAGGTGCAGGGGGCGCCTACCTGTTCCAGGGGGATGACGAGGAAGGAGCCACCCCCCGCGCTCTCGGTGACGATGGCCAGGAAGCGGGCATTGACGGCACAGAAATGGTTATCGTGCACATTCTTGGTGATGGGGATGCCGTCAAAGCAGTGCTCCCGGTTGGCCACCTTCCCGTAGACGTTCCGGAACTTGGAGCTGCGATACTGCGGACGCCAGGACATCTGTGAGAGGCCAGGAGAGACAAGGGTCAGGCCAGACTGTCCCTGAGGAGCTGAGCTGGGCACAGGCGGGAGGGAAGCTGCTCTCGGGAATTTAGGAGGTGAGGAAAGCCCGGTGCTTGCCCTCGGGTGGCAGAAGGGAAGGGACCTCCAAGAATCGGATGCCTGGCCCTGTGCTGGAGGACTTATTCTTTCAATAAAGTCCCGCAAGAGCAAAGGCTGGCACGAGGGCACTCACCCATTTCTTTGTTCAGTATACCCGCCCACAGCACCTTTCAGAAAGGATGGGGGAGCCTTTCACTTCCAAGGGATGTGCCATGTGATAAAGCCGACCATCCATCCAAAACATGTCTGGGCTGCCTCTTGCGTGTCAGAAACTGCTTAATTTAGTACGGGACGTGCAGACAGAGGAGGCTGGGTGTTCACAGGGACAGAGAACACTTCTGATGATGAGGGGTGGGGGAGGAAGACGGCCCCTCTATGTGCAACAAGGCAAATGACCCTCCTCTGATTGTCTTTAGGGCTTCTAACCCACAAGTACACCCCAGAAATCTCAGTCCTATACATCATCATCAGGCCCAGAGAGGTTAAGTGACTTGTCCAAAGCCACATAGCTGATGAGCAGGGCCAGGAACACAAGTCTCCTGATTGGAAATCTGAGACTCTTTGCTATGCCAGATTATTCTTTGGAGCAAGGTTTCTCCACGTGTGGCCCACAGGTCACTTGTATTAAAAATCTTCCGGGATGGGGGAGGTTTCTAAGCCTCCCACATCATTTGTTAGAAATGCTGATTCCTGGGTCCCAATCCAGACCTACTGAATCCAATATATTGGGAATGGGGCCCAGACATACATATTTTAATCCAGCTTTCCTGCCCCAGTGAGACAGAAGCATGCTGAAGTTTGAGAGTCCCTGTTCTAGAGAATGGAATGGCATCCCTCCTCACCCCTCACTGCCCACCATCCACGAGACAGAGTCCAACTGACCAACCAGTTGGCCCCTACTGCATGCATGTCCCATGCTAGGCACTGCAGAGAACACAGATGTGCATGGACGGATGCACAGGTGAAGGACAGGATGGGCAGCCCACCATGGAGTTCAACTTTGCTGTAGGATGGCGCCCCTGTGGGAAACCCTACGAATGGGCACCATGGCAGGTGGAGTCCAAGTGGGTGCTCTCCTGGCAGACAGGCAGCCAAGCTCAAAGTACCCAGCTGGGGTCTGGCATTCAGTAGGAGCTCAATAAGCGTTTTGTAAATGTGAATATATGGGCCTCTCTGGTGGCTCAGTGCTAAAGAATCTGCCTGCCAATGCAGGAGACATGGGTTCGATCCCTAGTCCGGGAAGATCCCACATGCTGCAGGGCAACTAACCCAGGAAGCCGCAACTACTGAAGTCTGCACACTCTAGAGCCCATGCCCGGCAACAGGAGAAGCCACTGCAATGAGAAGCCCGTACGTCACAATGAAGAGTAGGCCCTACTCGCCACAACTAGAGAAAAGTCTGCACAGCAACAAAGACCCAGCACAGCCAAAAATAAATGTTTAAAATCGTAAAAAAAAATAAAAATAAAAATGTGAACATGTTTCTGACCCGACTGCCATTATCTGCCATCATCCACCCCCTGCTCTTCCTGTCCAGTCCCGGTATGCCTTGAGTCTCCCAACCCATCTCAGGACAGAAATTTCTTCAGATGAAATTCCCAAGGGGATAGAAGGCAAAAGGAAATAACCGCCACAGAATCAGGAAACCAACCCTGGGAATTTGCCTGAAAACAGAACTTTGCATTGGATTTAAATAAAGCCAGGAGCTCAGACACAAAGGCCTCTTTATTGAAGGAAGAAGTTCAGATCCAATGAGGAGAATCCCAGGGATTCTTCAGGCAAACCCTCTTCCTGCCAGCTCTCTGTCCTCTACTCCCTCAGGCCACTGCCCTCCCCTCCACCCCGCCCAGCCTCTGCCCACACAGTACCCCTTCCCACCTGCCTTCCCCCTCTCTGCTGAGTTCTGCCCACGACCGTTCATGACAAAGTCCTGCTGGAGAGGCAAGCGCACTTCTGGCTGTGTGATCTTAGGCAAGCCCCCTCTGACCGTATCCTCAACAGGATTACATCAGTGATGCCCTGACTGCAGTCCCAGGCGGCCACTCATGTTCCTTTACATGAGATGAAGTTTTTAATTTTACTAGCCAGGTGTTTATTTTTATTTACTTATTTTTTACAGATGTTTTTAATGTAGGCCACTTTTTAAAAAAAATTTTTTTTATTGAATTTGTTATAATATTGCTTTTGTTTTATGCTTTGTTTCTTTGGCTGCAAGGCATGTGGCATCTTAGCTCCCCAACCAGGGATTGAACCCATACCCTCTGCATTGGAAGGCAAAGGCTTAACCACTGGATTGCTGGGGAAGTCCCTCATGTGTTTATTTTAATTTGTATTAGAAAAAACATGTAACTTACATGCCAAATTTGCCATTTCACAGATATTAGTGCTAAGAAAGCTAAGCTTAAAAATAATTAATTCAAAAGAAAATACAGAATGAAAAATATAGTATGGGTGGTACATGGTCCTGGCAGAAATTTTGTCTGGTATGTGAGTACTGGCAATCACTCTGTCTCTTTCAGGTAGAACATTCTAGGTTCCACAGTCCTCCCAAAGAGAAAGGAGCCTGCTCATTCCAATCTCCTGTTCCTTGTAGATGCAGATCTAGTCTGGAAGGCCTTTGCCCTTTTCTCTGCCCTGCCCAACTTTCAAGGCCTGACTTGAATCTCACTGCCCTTCCAAAAGTCCAGCAGAGAGAATCTCTGTTGGGATCAGCCCCAGCCTGCATCCAGGGAAATGTAGAGAGCATCTTGCAGCAAGCCTGGCACTGGCCTCTCCCCCATCAGTTGGTAGACTGGGGCTGATCTCTCCGCAGGACCTTTGGAAGGATTAGGGGAAGGAGGCCAGGGGGCCCTTATCACTGGACCTGTACCTTCACCCCGCATGAAGCCACAGCAAGCATGCCTGACACAGCGCTGGACTGGGAGTCTGCATTTCTGGATTTTCACTCCCCATTCTAACTCCTACTAGCCTCAGAAAAACAATTTGCCTCCTTGAGATGTTCTAAAACAAGAACCATAGTTTCTGACTTTATGTGGTTACTTTAAGAATCAAAATGAGATATGTAGATACAAGATCCCATCCAAGATAAGATCGCAGCACTGCTCCTGTGGGCCCAGTCCATTGAGAGTTGTCTGGAAAGCGTCAGACACAGACCTGGAGTTCAAATATCTCAGGAGCCTTTGGAGGAGACGAAATCAAGGCTTGAAAAGTAGTGAGAGGCCAGGGAAGCAGAGTGCACTGGGGCAGGCTTCACGGAGGTGGGGGCATCTGCCAGCATGGGGTACTGAGAGAGCACAGTCCCCCGAGAGGTGGGAATTACGACGTCCTGTGGTATGGAGTGGGAAACAGACCCAGCCCAAGTCGGACAGTGAACACGCACAGGATTCACTGGGACCTGCTCTGACTCTGCAGACCTGATTATGTTTTTTCCAACTTCTTATTATAAAATATTTCAGAAAACAAAAATAGTTGAGAGCATGGTGCAGTAATCACCCACCACCTAGGTTCATTCGCATTAGCATTTTGTCACAATCCTTTTTCTCTCTGTGTGCCTGTCTTTCTTTTCTTTTCTTTTTTTTTTAGTTTTGTGGAATTAGTTGAAACGAAGCTGCCAGCATCATGACTCCTGCCCCCTTATTACATCAGCCTGCATTTCCTACAAAGGAGGACAGTTTCCTATATGAGCATATCATCATTACCACATCTAAGAAAATCAACAATTCCGCAATACCATCTAACACCCAGCCAATATTCAAAATTCTTCCAAATACCTTTTACAGGGACCTCCCCGGTGGTCCAGTGGTTAAGACTCCATGCTCTCATTGCAGGAGGCAAGAGTTTGATTCCTGGTCAGGGAACTAAGATCCCACATGCCACGCTGTATGGCCTTAAAAATCAAAGAAATGCCTTTTACAGCTATTCTATATTTTGAACCAGGATTGGGAACTGTGTTGTTCCCATGTATTTCATTTGGTTGTGATCTCCCTTTCGCCTCCTTTAAATCTAGAACACTCCCATTACTTTTTTTTTTTTTTAATTTAAAGTGACACTGACTTTTTAAACACACCGAGTCAGTTGTCTTAGAAAACGTCCTCGTCAGGGACTTCCCCGGTGGTCCAGTGGTTTGGACTTCACCTTCTGGCACAGGGAGTGTGGGTTTCATCTCTAGGCGAGAAGATCCCAGATGTCTTGGGGCTAAAAAACCAAACCATAAAACAGAAGCAATGTCGTAACAAATTCAACGAAGACTTTAAAACACAGAAGAAGAAGAAACTGTCCTAGCGATTTGTCTTATGTTGCTTTGTGGTCTCTTCAAAGCCATTCTTGGATTCCCTATAAAGCTGAGGAGTCAAATGTAAAGCTTTGATACAATTCACATTGAAGATGCCCCCGTTATTAATCTCTGGCTTGGGTGAGGGTGAGCATATAGAGGCAGGGACAGAGGGAACGTGTGGGCACACACCTGGCAGAGCTGGTGGCAGTGAGGGCAGCTGGCCAGTGCCAAGCGTATGTTCTGGAGGGTCGTGAACAGACAGCTGGAGGACCTGGGAGGCCGGATCAGGCACTGGCAGACACTGTGGGCCAAAGCAGAGCATCTGCAGGCCCCAGAGATCTGACCGCTCCACCCGCGCTTACCAAGGGGCTGACTTCATTCTGAGGTCAGATGCAGGGGTGTGCAGGCAGGCAATAGAAAAGCCTCCTCTCTCTTCTGCAGAGAGAGGAGGCCATGCTGAGGCTGGACTGAAGGAGATACCCAGACCTCAAAGGGAAATCAGTGTGGCAGCCCAGAGGTCACCTGAAAATCTAGCCCTTTGCCCTTTGCCCCTAGCCCTCAAGTTCAGCCCAGATCCTGGTGGATTCCCCAAAGCTAGTTCCAGTGAGGGCAGGACACACACACTCTCTCTGAATCTTCCAGGAGCAATCAGCACAAGACTGAGATACACTGGAGCTCCCTAAGAGGAAGGATGTTCTTAATGGTGAGAGCCGCCTGAAACAGAAAAAGGAGGTATCATGACAGGTAATGAGCCTCCCATCCCTGGGAGGATTCAAGGTTCAGGTAGATGACCTCTGGTTAAGGGCAACGTGGAACAAGAGACGGGACTAGATGGCCTTCTAGCACCCCCCGAATAGACCTTGTGTTGCACCAGAGAGGAGGGCTGGGGTCAGAGAGTCCCAGGTCAGAGGACACCCTGGCCAGTGACATTCCTTCTCTGTGACACAGAGATTCCAGTGTCTCCCCAACTGGGTTGCTGTGACACAGAATGACAACGGTTCTCGTGGCATTTGGCATCTCCCCCTAGGCCTCCTCACATTGCTGATTAGTGCAGTTACTTATTTTAAGGTATGAATATTTTCTCTCTCCCAGTACTAGACTATAGGCTATGTGATCATCCTACTCCTTCTGGGCTCTGCAGAGCCCCTCTGCCCCAGGCCTGGCCCTGGACTCCTGCTTAGCAGGAGTCTTCTGGTGACCCTGATTGAATAACCTCTTGGTATGGTGGGAGGGCAAGGACCAAGGGCAGGCACACTTGCCCGGTTCCTTGGATGCAATGGGATGAACCTCACCCCAGGGCTGTGACTTCAGCTTATTGAGATTTTGAATTTTCAGCTCATACCCCCCACTCCTGGCCACAGGATGAGGGGCCTGGTCCTTATGCTCAACCCATGAGGGCTCTGGGCCCAAGCCCTTCTTTGTAGTGTTTGTCCTTCTGGTCACACAGCCCTATCTCCTCTGGGCTTCTTGTCACCAGGATGCCAAGGCCTCTTAAACTCAGTACAGCACTCAAGATGGGGCTTAACGAGTCCCTTGCCAGGGACAGCACAGTATCAGCAAGGCGACCAGTTCCATGACCCTCCCCAGACACCACCTCCCCATCACCTCATTTGCCCCCAAGGGCAGCCGTGCAGTGGGCAGAGCTGGACAGGTACCACAATCCCATTGAAAATATCTGGTACATATGTGACTAATCTGAGGCTCGGGGAGGTTAAGAGGCTGTCCCAAAGTCATAAGCTGTGAAAGCCACAGAGCCAGGCCCTCTGTCAAGAACTTCTGACTCTTATAAAGACATGTGTGACCTCAGGTCCTGGTTCCATCACTTAAATCCTAAATCTCTGCTTCTGTAGCTGTAAGACAGAAACAACTATGTTATTTGCCCCAGTAAGTTATAATAAGAATTAAATGAGATAATTGGATAGAGTGCTTAAGGAAAAAAAGGAACTTCTGACAGTTTACTGTTCTTTCCGACATAATACCCATCTTCTCCTTTTTTTTGGCCTCTCCACCCAAGCTATTAATTACTCCTCCCTGCTTTTTTCATACAATACAGGGTATTATACAAAAGTGTAAAGAAACTGTATGGGGGCAGGGTTTGGGGCAAAGGTTTCTATCTTAGCTGCTATTTGCTAGCTGTGTGACTTCAGACTAGTTACTCAACCTCTCTGAGCATCAGTTTCTTTATCTGCAAAGTGCAAATAATGTCGTCCAAATCACTGAATGCAATGATATAACCAAATGCTAAGTGCCTGGCAAGGTATCTGGCGTGGAGTGGGATGACGCTTATCACACGCTAGTTCCACCCTCTCCCCTTCTCCTGTAAGGGAGAGACTCTGACCTCAATTAAGTGTTCACTTGGGGAGGCCGGGCTCTGGCAGGGGAAGGAGGGGGCTGGGCTGGGCCCAGGGTCAGGAGGAGGGAGGGAAAAGCTCTGGCCTCCAGATGTGCGCGGTTGCCGGGCCTGCGCCCTGGTGGCCTCTCCCTGGGCCCAGGGCCATCCTGGTCTCCCTCTGAGAGGGGAGGGCCCGGAAGGAGGAAGTATTCATTTTGCAGCTGAACGGCTCTTATAGCCTCTTAAGAAATAGAGGCAGGCTTTTTTCTCCCTGAGATAATTGTTATGAACACTCCACATGAAGACAAACTGTATCCTGTCCTCCAATCCCCAAAATGATGCATTTTGGCCAGCGGGTACACTGTCTAGATGAAGATGGCTAAAATTCAGTGCTTTAACTGGAATACACAAAAAGATACACGGGGGGTACTTTTTGTTCTCATCTCTAACTAAGGTGGGCTGGGGAGCTCAGGGCTACATCCTCGGGGAGAGTTGCTAGCCGGGGAGCACAGGAGGCCTCAGGATCTGCCCTGGCGGCCACTGGATACTTGCTCCCACGGAGCAGCCCCTCAGGACCTGTGGGAGAGCCCCTCCCTGTCCCTGTGCGATCAGAGCAAGGCTGACATTTTCCGCCTTCTCTGGGTCATCACCCACGTGACCCGGGATAAGGCACCTTCCTTCTCTAGGCTCGGTGTCCGTTTCGATGAAATGTGGATATCAGCCACACCTACATCTTGAAATCCCTATCAGGATGGGACACCAGGGACAGAGGCTTTGCAAAAGGTGTGCCACTCTAGTCAACCACAGATACTATCATCAATATCTCTGCTGAATTCGCCCACAACACTCTGGGTTCACAAGCAATTGCTGGTCAGCTGGTCCTCCTCCATCTCTGAGCCAGCTTTGCTTTCCAGAGTCCAGGACTGGACACATGGGAGGAGCATAGCACGTGTTCTCAGACGGGAGGGAGAAGGAGTAGGTCAGCCCAGGGCCTTGAGAAGCTTCTCAGTTCAGGTAGTAATTACTGGTGGACTCTTCTCTTCAGTTTTCTCCTCTGTGAAATGAAAAGCTAGGATCTTTTTTAAGCAGAAGAACACTTTCTCTAAATAAAATATGACTCAGAACTCCAAAATGTAATGGGCAAAGCTGGAACTGTTTGCATTCAAATCTAGCAGGAAACTGGGAGCACCTTCCAGAAATGGTCCTGGGACTGCACCATAGAACCCAATTTGAGAACCTCTGGCGTGAGGGAAGTGGCCAGAAACCCACGTTCCAGCTGACTCAGCCACGAACCCACTAGGGACCCTCTGGTAGATCCCTGCTTCCTCCCCTACAGGAGATGGCCCACCCTTCCAGCTCCGGCATTTAATAGTTTTACTGGGTTCTCACTGGCTTCCAGGACTTCTGAAAAGATCTTGAAGCCACTCAAGAAATTTCTAGCATGAAGAAGCTAGAACACGAGTGTTCTCGATTAAAGGCTCTCTTTCTGAATCTGCTGGGTTTGAGCCTCCAGGGATCCAGGAGTACCTCAAGGGTCTGCCTCTGGATCCTCTGTGCCCCACAAGCAATCTCAGCAGGGGTGCATGACAGCGGAGGCTGACCCACTGCCATACTGAACAGCACAGATTACAGATTATTCCCATCACTGCAAACAGTTCTATTGCATGGCACTAGGAGAATATCAGTTAGCCCTCAAAAGTCACATCCTGGAAGAAGAGACTCCAGCAGAACCTCCACATCAGGGAGTTCCAGCTGGGGTGCACAGGGACCACAGAAGGCCAGGATCTGGAGCCACCGCACTGACTTTCTCTCCATCCCTAGCAAATTCAGAATTCTTAGGTTCCAGGCCAACTCTCAGAGCTTCTTGGGCAAACCCCTCAATCTTCTCTACCATGAAAAGAGGCTTCCTCCCCTGTCATGCTCCACCCTGCCTGCCTTACACCATCAAGGAGCAGAGCAAAGTCAGGTGGGAATGAACAAGGTTGGGATGGCGCCTTCTCCACAGACTGCAGATGGAAGATTCAGATCAAACATCCACGGATGCTGCATTCTGCCCATCACCCAACACAAGTCCAGCCAGATATGGAGTCTATTCCGGGAGCAGGCTTCTGCCCTGAATCCCTGCAGCCTTTCCTGATCTGCTGAGCAGGACTGGTGGACATGGGAACAGAGGCTGCCAGCCTCCTCCGCTCCAAGCCCTTCAGGAGAGCTTCCCATCTCCCCTGAGATGACTCCTGAGCTGGGCAGTTGCCAGATTCTGAAGTCCCCAGATTCCGTCCTGGGCTCCCCTTTTTCTAGCTTATCAGACTAATAACGATAGCTTACATTTATTAAGTGCGGACTGTGACCCAAAGATTTTACATTCATTACATCCTGTAATCCTTATAATAACTCCAAGGTAAAGATGCAATTATTATCTCTATTTACAGATGCAACCAAGTTTGTCCAAGGTCACTTAAGTGGAGGAACTGAGATCTGAACTCAGACCTGACACAAGGGTCTCTTGTTGTTCATTGTTTAGTCCCTAAGTCATGTCTGACTCTTTGCAACCCCATGGACTACAGCAAACCATGCTTCCCTGTCCTTCACCATTTCCCAGAGTTTGCTCAAACTCATGTCCATTGAGTCAGTGATGTCATCCAATCATCTCACCCTCTGTCACTCCCTTCTTGTGCCCTCAATCTTTCCCATCATCAGGGTCTTTTCCAATGAGTCAGCTCTTCGCATCAGGTGGCCAAAGTATTGGAGATTCAGCTTCAGCATCAGTCCTCCCAATGAATATTCAGGATTGATTTCCTTTAGGATTGACTGGGTTGATCTCCTTGCTGCCCAAGAAACTCTCAAGCGTCTTCACCAGCACCACAGTTCGAAAGCATCAATTCTTTGGTAGTTAGCCTTCTTGAGTGACTTCCTTAACTACTTCTCAGTAGTGACATGACTACTGGAAAAACAATAGCTTTGACTATATAGGCCTTTGTCGGCAAAGTGATGTCTCTGCTTTTTAATACACTGTATAGGTTTGTCATAGCTTTTCTTCCAAGGAGCAAGCATCTTTTAATTTCACGGCTGCAGTCACTGTCCATAGTGATTTTGGAGCCCAAGAAAATAAAATCTGCCACTGGTCTCTTATTTTACGTGCTTGCTCCCCAACCACACTGGATGTTACTGAGTGCAGCAACTATGTCTTATCGTTCGTTCTCTTTCCTGGGCTTACCTTAGGCTTAATATAGTATTGATGGATGTTTACTAAATATGTGAATGAGTACAGAAACAAGAGGACAGGAAGAAGGAAGAGTGACCCTGTCACCTCCCCTTAAAGCCTCTAAAAGCCCCCAGATCAGAAAACTTGACCATCTCCTTATGGGGATCTGCAGGCTGATTCCAACTTGTAAGATCCAACCTGGGCAGAAAGCAAGAAGAAGGAAGTATCTGCCTGTCTATGAACTCAACTTTTCTTACATGTGGTCCTGACACATAAAGGCTTTCATAGAACCGTAGCCTGCCAGTGCAGAAGAGGACCCTTGGGTCCACTAAAATCTAGCTTCTCATTTCACAGACTGAGGCCCAGAAAGAGGAAGTGACTTGTCCAAGGTCACACAGCAAGGTCACCTGATGACCAGTCTGCACACTGTAAGCCTCCTTGTGGGAAGGTGGGGGGTAAACGAATGTGGGGGGCGCAATTAAGGGGACTGGATATGGCGCTGCCATCTCTCCCCTGCAGGCAGCCCTGGAGGGAGTGTCTGGGGTGGGCAGGCCCCATCCAAGGAAGCCCCCACCCCCTCCTGGGGTTCTGAGTCCTATATTCCTCTGCCCAGGGAGGGAGGGGGCGGTAGAGCTCAAAGCACCGACCCAACAGATGGTTTCTATTTGCAGACACTGCGCCTGGTCTGTGCCAGACTCCTGACCTATTTTGAGGAACTGAGGGCCCCGCTGGCTCAGGGATGGCCTCCCACTCGCACCCCTTAACCCATGATTTGGCAAGAGATCAGATGGGTGGTTCAGGGCAGTGGAGATGGGGAGCGGTGGGGGAAAACCTTTGAAAATGAGGCTGGGCTGGACGCCTGCAAGCTTGAACTCCAGAGCATGGATCCTCAAAGCACGGCATCACGTGGGGTGTCTGGAAATTCAGGTTCCTGGGCCCCATGGCAGGCCTGCAGGATCACTCTCTCAGGGCGTGGGCCAGGGACTCTACATTTGAATGAATGAAGCTTCCAGGTGATTCCTGTTATTGTAGTGTACTGTCTGTGGGCCAGCGGCCCTGGCATCATGTGGGAGCTGGTTAGAAATGCAGAATCTCAGGCCCCACCCAGGACTGAAGCAGAACCTGCTGAATCTGCATGCATCAGAATCACCCCTGTAGGCTTGTTAAAACACAGATCACTGGGCCTCACCTGATTCAGGAAGTCTGGGGGTCTGGGAGTATGCACTTCTAACAAGTTGCCTGGTGATGACGAAGCTCCCTAAGTCCCTGAGCTGTAGTACAAGGGGCACTGTGCCCTTTGAGCATCTGTAAAATGGACATAATTCATACTTTTTTTTCCCCCAATGCAGTTGTGAGGCACCAATAAAAATAATAACATGTGTGAAAGTATTTTGTGAATACTTTGTGAATAATTATTTTTACATAGTAAAAACTATGTAAATTACATCAATTTGTACTTTACAAAGTGCTGTAGATGATCTCACTGGCTTTGACAGTCACCCTGACTTATAGCAAGTCAGTCAAAGAGCCACACATTCCTCGAGGGCTTTATTCTGCATCCCAGGATTATCCAGCACAGGATTAGACAGGCAATAACTGTTCAATAAGGACTGGTAGAATTCAAACCAAGACGGCTGGTTCACTCTCCATTGCAATCTCTACTTCTCACATCCTCTCCTTAGAGGTCCTCTGGTTCCTTGTTAGGTGAGACTTTTTTTTTTTTTTAAGGTTATTTGATAGTTGGGGCTAAAGGGTGAGCTTTAAGGAGACTCCAGGCCCAGTTGCCACCCCCAGGCTCCCCCCCTGTGAAATGTCATGACTCTCAGGCTGAGCTGGGATCCCATGCTGAGAGCACCTGGCCCATCCCCTGGCACCTGGTGGGTGTGCGCTCCAGGCAGAGGTTCTTCCCCCAGCAGGATCTGATCAGCCTGCTCTCCCCAAGCTGGGGCACTGCAGGGCTTGTATGTCTATGGGCAGACCTAGCATGGGCTGATGCTGCTCCCTGTCAACAAAACCTCCTAAAATGATGTGTCGGTGTGCTCTTTGGGAAAGGGACAGTTGGAGCTGTCCATGGGCGGAATCCCATTGGCTTCCCCAGGGCCCTGCAGAGGGGCACTTCTGCTTGGTCCCTGTAAGCAGGGGACTCTCAGACCATCCACATCATAGACCAGGACCGTAGCTTCCCGTTGCCTGGAAATGCAGAAAAAGATGGACTGATCAACAGTCCCTGGGGGAACGTGTAATGTGGCCTGGGCCTTCTCCTTCCCAAGAGATCATTTATCTAAACTGCATCCAGGGGAGGGCTGCAGGATCTCTGCCAGTGACCAGAGGAAGCCGGCCCATCTCTCAGTGCCTCAAATGAGAAAGGGAAGGGGCAAACCCTTTACATTCCTCTCAGTCATCTTGGGCATAAGAGAGGGCAGTAAACACACAGCAGGCCACATGCACAGAGCTTCCTTGAGGAGACTCTGCCCTGTCCTCCAAGGGATGTGTGTGTGTGTGTGAGAAAGTCACCATTTCCTCTAAGATGCTGGGAACAATTCAAGAGGACTCACCAGCTGAGGGTCTAGAGACTAAAGCAGAAACTTTTTGATTAAATTTCACATTGCTGTTGCTGTTGAATCAGTAAGTTATGTCCCATTCTTTGCAACCCCATGGACTATATCCCGCCAAGCTCCTTTCTCTATGGGATTTTCCAGGCAAAGACACTGGAGTGGGTTGCCATTTCCTTCTCCAGAGGATCTTCCTGACCCAGGGATAGAACCCAAGTCTCCCGCATTGGCAGGTGGATTCTTTACTGCTGAGTCACCAGGAAGTCCAAATTTAACATTACCGAGAAAATAAAATGACTTTTGTTTGAAAAAACCCTCTGACCAATGACTGTCTCATGATGGTCTGTGTTAGCGTGCTAAGTCACTTCAGTCGTGTCCAACTCTGCAACTCTATGAACTGTAGCCTGCCAGGATCCTCTGTTCATGGGGATTCTCCAGGCAAGAATACTGGAGTGGGTTGCCATTTCCTCCTCCAGGGGATCTTCCTGACCCAGGAATCGAACCCGTGTCTCATGTCTGCTGCATTGGCAAGCGGATTCTTTACTGCTAGTGCCACCAGCTATGATGCTCTACCTGTCACCAACTGCCTCACGAAAAGAATCTTGGAGTTAATTTAGGACCCGGCAAGGAAGGGAGACTCCACTTGGATCTTTGGCCAGTTCCCCCAGCACAGCACTCATTCCCCAAACTCACAAGGGACACAGGCTCCTTCTAGGTGGCTGCGTTGTGTTCCAGGGGACCTCCAGCTCAGCTCTAGAGCTCTGCCCAGCAGAAGGGACCCACACTCAGCGGTGACAGGCTGGGGGTTTAAATGTGAACTACACGAGGCAGTGGCTGGTTACAGAGAGAAGGGCATGGGGAGGAGGACAGACAGAAGTGTGAAGAGCATCATTTTTTCTTTCTAAATACGTCGCTGTGCTTCACTCCTTAGTCCTTAACCACAACCTTCCCTCTCTTCCTCCTCATGGCATCCGTTCACCCAGAGAGGGTTAGGATTGTTCACATAGGAATCAGAACAACTCCGCTTCTGACATCCACTATAGGATCTGCAGCTACACAGCAGTCTTAAGAGCCAGACTTGAGAGGCTGTTCTTGACTCCTATTTCCCCCCTGATGGCCAATGAGGAGTGTCTCCTGGATGACTGGACGGCAGAGTGTCCTGGCCAGACACCAGAAGGAGGGGAAGCCCACTTCTCGCAGAAGGAAAGACTGACAATGAGAAGGAAACAGAGACGATGTGCAGATTGAGATGCATGCCCCATCTTCCACACTCTGGGCCTGAATCTCAGAGAGGAGGTGGGTGTGTTTTGTAGGTTGAGAGTCGTGCTGATGGCAGAGGGTAGAGGCATCTCTCTCCAACTTCTTGACTGGTATTCTAGAAGGAGAGAGACCACTACTCAGGATGGCCCTGGGCCAAATAAGAGGTGACCTCTTAGAATTAAGATGGCCAAGGGGAATGGTCAGAGAGGGCCAGGCATGCACTCTGGAGCCTCTTTCAGTTCTTGGCTGGTGGAGGGAACCCAGCAGTCCGGCCCTGCACACCCCACAGGGAGGACATGGAAGATCTAAGAGCCACAGGCCAGCAGGAGGTTGCCATGGCGAGGGGCAAGCTCACTGAAGCAGAGGCTGTGAGGAAGACAGGCCTGGGGTGAGGTGGACCATGGGCCAAAGGCCCAGCGGGGATGGATGCTGCCCTCAGGGCCAAGGGAAAATGGACTACGAGTCTGTCCATTGCAGACTCCAATGCAGACGCCCAAAGAATGCCCTGGAGGGGACACCAGCCACACCTCAGCAGACAGCAGCCAGGACATGTCTGAGGACCGGCCAGAGGTCTCCCCCACCCCCGACACCCCAGGTCACGTAAGCCCTGCTGTCTACATCCGCAGGTGACATTTTACAAAAGAGTCGGAAGAGGAGGAGCTCTGAACAATGACCCTTGGGAGTCACTCAAGCAGAAGCCAAATTAGCTCAAAGAGGCCGAGTCTTAACATCACAAGACTGTCTAAATTACTGAATCAGACTGTCCCCACCGCAGGGCTCCACGTGTTTCATCACTGTGACCCTTTAAGGTGGGGCTCCTGAATGAGATCAGATCAGCCTTAGAGAAAATAAAGAATCTGTATCTCCTTACACTCTATTATACACAAAATAACAAGGACCTACTGTATAGCACAGGGAGCTATATTCAATATCTTGTAATAACATATAATGGAAAAGAATTTGAAACAGAATATATAATCTGTGCACCGCATAGCTTGACCATAAGAATGGTGTCCCCTGGAGTTATGCATGCGGGGGCAGGGGTGCCTGCGAGTCCCTTCACAATGAAGAAGTGACTGCAGAAGCAGGAGGTGGAGTGAGAGAGACCCCATCGCCACCACAGAGGCCAGGCTTGAACAGACAAGACAACCAGGGGGACCCCATGTACGTGTAGCTCTGAAATGTCGTCCCAGGCTTCTGATGCCTGGTCTTATGGCTGCTCTGGGATCCGGGGAGTCTGCCTGCTGGTCACTCTCTTGTCTTCCATTCAGTTCAGTTCAGTTGCTCAGTCGTGTCTTACTCTTTAAGACCCCATGAGCTGCAGCACGCCAGGCCTCCCTGTCCAGCACCAACTCCCAGAGCCTACTCAAACTCATGTCCATCGAGTCGGTGATGCCATCCAACCATCTCATCCTCTGTCGTCCCCTTCTCCTCCTACCCTCAATCTTTCCCAGCATCAGGGTCTTTTCCAATGAGTCAGCTCTTCGCATCAGGTGGCCAAAGTATTGGAGTTTCAGCTTCAACATCAGTCCTCCCAATGAACACCCAGGACTGATCTCCTTTAGGATGGACTGGTTGGATCTCCTTGCAGGCCAAGGGACTCTCAAGAGTCTTCTTCAACACCACAGTTCAAAAGCATCAATTCTTCGGCACTCAGCTTTCTTTATAGTCCAACTCTCACATCCATACATGACCACTGGAAAAACTACAGACTTGTCTTCCATTAGTAACAGTCAACAGAGAGAATCTGTTTCTACCGACAGAGATCCCACTCAAGCAATGCAGAGGGACAACGTGTGGCCCTTCTTGGGCAGCTGCCCTCAGCCATTCCAGCCTCCAGTCTACACTGACAAGTGTCTACACTGGCAAGTGGAAGTGTCTCATCCCTGGCAGCTCAAGAGAATGGACTCTCCTTGAACAGGCGTGTCAGGACTTTCTCTGCTGTGGCTGCTGGTGTCAAGAGGCTAGTGATATGGCTGATTCATGTTGATGTATGGCAGAAACCATCACAATATTGTAAAGTAATTGTACTCCAATTAAATATGAAATTAAATTAAAAAATAAAATAACACACACACACACGAAGAGGCCAGTGAACTGGCTCCAGCAGGTCTCTGACCACACTGTCCCCGGGAACTCACCCTTCCTGTGCACTTGCAGTATTTCCTGGCTGCAGGTCCCAGCGGGCCCTCAGTGTACATCCATGGTCTGATCTGTTCTGTTGACATGTAAAAAGAAGATGCGAGAAGGCTGTAAGCTAGGCCCACACGCCAGCTTTGCAGGTTGGAAAGAGCAGGCCTCTAAAATCAGACAGACCTGGGTTTAAATCCAAGTACCACCACTTACTTAAATAAGCAGGGTGACAACACCCAGCCTTAACATACTCTTTTCCCAATTTGGAACCAGTCCGTTGTTCCATGTCTGGTTCTAACTGCTGCTTCTTGTCCTGCACATAGATTTCTCAGGAGACAGGTAAGGAGGTCTGGTATTACTATCTCCTTAAGAATTTTCCACAATTTGCTGTGATCCACAGAGTCAAAGGCTTTAGGATACTCATTGAAGCAGAAGTAGATGGATATATACACTTTTTAATTCCCTTGCTTTTTCTACAATCCAATGGATATTGGCAATTTGATCTCTGGTTCCTCTGGCTTTTCTAAATCCAGCTTGTACATCTTGTACCAATTGGCAAAGGAGTACATCAAGGCTGTATATTGTCACCCTGCTTATTTAACTTATATGTAGAGTACACTATGCGGAATGCCAGGCTGGATGACTCACAAGTTGGAATCAAGATTGCCAGGAGAAATATCAGCAATCTCAGATATGCAGATGATACCACTCTAGTGGCAGAAAGTGAAGAGGAACTAAAGAGCCTCTTGATGAAGGTGAAAAAGGAGAGTGAAAAAGCTGGTTTAAAACTCAGCATTCAAAAAGCTAAGATCATGGCATCCAGTCCCATCACTTTGTGGCAAATAGACAGGGAAAAAGTGGAAACAGTGACAGACTTTATTTTCTTGGGCTCCAAAATCACTATGGACAGTGACTGCAGCCATGAAATTAAGAGATGCTTGATCCTTGGAAGAAAAGCTATGACAAACCTAGACAGTGTATTAAAAAGCAGAGACATCACTTTGCTGACAAAGGCCTGTATAATCAAAGCTATTGTTTTTCCAGTAGTCATGTACGGATGTAAGAGTTGGATCATAAAAAAAAAAAAAAGAGTTGGATCATAAAGAAGGGTAAGCACCAAAGAATTGATGCTTTCAAACTGTGGTGCTGGTGAAGACTCTTGACAGTCCCTTGGACTGCAAGGAGATCAAATCAGTCAATCCTAAAGGAAATCAGTCCTGAATACTCACTGGAAGCACTGATGCTTAAGCTGAACCTCCAAACCTTTGGCTACCTGATGCAAAGAGCTGACTCATTGGAAAAGACCCTGATGCTGGGAAAGATTGAAGGCAAGAGGAGAAGGGGGTAGCAGAGGATGAGATGGTTAGATAACATCATTGACTCAATGGACATGAGTTTTTGAGCAAACTCTGGGAGACAGTGAAGGACAGGGAAGTCTGGTGTGCTGCAGTCCGTGGGGTTACAAAGAGTTGGACACGACTTAACAACTTAACAACAACCACCATCACTTACTAAGTATGTACCATACTTTGGACAAGTTCCTTAGCTTTTCGGATTTTGCATTCTCATCTGCAAAACTGGAGGAAAACAATGCCTACTTTTCTAGGCCGCTTCCATCCTCTTGGTCTTCCTCAGAGTGTCCTGAACATATAGTCAATAGCCAATTGTTGGGTAAGTGACTGGCTTTTGGGGGTTGGAGGGAGGGAGTCAAGCACAACTTTAGAACTGTTCCGTGACTCTGCCATCTGGGTGTTCCCTGGGAGCACTGGGACAAGTGCCTGGAAAAGGGTGTTGTGGCAGATGCTCCTGACTGGCTACATGCCAGCCATCCCCACCCCTTTCCACCCACTTCCACTACAGGAGGGATACTCACTGTTCTAGCATCCCTCACACTTGGGAGATACCCTATCACCCAGTTCAGTGGGGGACTCTTGGGAAAGGTTTTTTTAACTCATTAATAAAATGAGAGATATAAAAGCTCTTTCTTACCAAACTGGCTGATATACTGCTTCCCGGCTTTGTTAGCATTTGAGAATGTAATGCCTGGAGCTGTGGCAGCCTTCATGGGCCCATGAGGTGATGAGTCCCTGATCAAAAGCTAACATGATAAACAGGCAGACAAGAAGGATAGAAAAAACCTGGGTTCTTAAAGACACTGAGTAAGTGGGTGATGGTCGCTCAGTTGTGTCCAACACTTTGTGACCCCAGGGACTACAGCCTGCCAGGCTCCTCCATCCATGGAATTCTCCAGACAAGAATACTGGAGTGGGTTGCCATTTCCTTCTTCACTTAATCACACTACTGAACCACAAAACCAACCCTAGACCTCCTCTCTCCAGGCCTCTTGTTCAATAAACTGTGAATATGCCTAGAGCTTGAGTCATTCTTGACTGACTGCTTTTGTTACTTACAGTCAAAAGCATCCCAACTGATGGAGACGTAGCAGGAAGGGTGAGGGTAGCAGACGTCTCAGTATTTGGTCATTGCCTGTGACCTGCCTCCATGAGGTCTCCACGTCTCAGATGCTCTGCCCCCACGACCAAGAACCTAGAGATTATGAAGAAGCCTCATCCATGCTCGGCAGACCCATCTCTGCCAGAGGGTGAAAGAAACCACAGCCCTTCCATTCCCTTTCCAGGTTTTCTCTCCTCTCTCAGCGGAGTTTCTTGGGGTGGGCTGATACCTCTGCCTCTTGTGCATGTGCATGAAAAGTTGCACAACTCAGGGGGTAATAATGATGACCACTGGGGGAAAGAAGCGGTCATCAGACTCATACTGCCTGTTGCTACACAACCACCCTGCACGGCACCTTTCCACCCGGCAGCACTGTTAAAGCTTGCAAGGAAGTTTCCCCTACCATCCCCTCCCTCATTTTCTTTATCCCACTGAATGCTGTCATTACTACAGAAACCCTGAGGAAGGAGGGTGGAGATGAAAATGAGCCTATGTATGTAAAACACCTGGCGCAGTGTCCACAGGGGTAATGAGCAACCGCCAGCACCCTGTCCCTTTCAACATAGCGGCGACGCGGTGACAAAACATGGCTGTCGGGGGTGCCTCTGGCGGGGGGCCCTCCCACTGTCCTTCTTGGTTTTTTAAAAGAATTTATTTATGTTGTTTTTGGTTGTGCAGGGTCTTCGTTGCTGCGCGGGCTTCTCTCTAGTTGTGGCGAGCATGGGGCTACACTCTAGTTGTGGAGATTGGGCTCCTCATTGCGGTGGCTACACTTGTACAACACGGGCTCTCGGGCACAGTGGCTCAGAAGCTGCAGCTCCCGGGCTCTGAAGCACAGGCGCGACAGTTGTGATTCACGCGCCCAGCTGTTCCATGGCACGTGGGATCTTCCCAGATCAGGGATTGAACCCATGTCTCCTGCATTGGCAGGTGGATCCCCAGCCACTGTGCCACCAGGCAAGTCTGGGTTCTTGGTTTTTGAAGTACTTTCTGCTTTCTCGCATGGTATTCACACACACACACTCACCCAAGCTCCTTGATTCCCCAGTGAGTTGGGGTCACAGTCACAGGGTCAGGGTTCTCAATTAGCCTTTTTTCAGCCCCATCCCAAAGCACTGGGTCTAATCCCCACTGAGGCTGCTCCTGGCGCTGACCCTTCTACGGCCCCCCACCCACTTCATGAGGGCAACGCAGAGCCCGTGAAATTGCTGGGTGCTCAGCGTTTTCTCATACATCACTGCATCTCAGTCCTGGCCCAAGGTTGGGTTCTTTGCTTCAGGCCTCCCTGGTCACTATGGAAATCAAAGCTGAGGTTCCCTGAGTGCCGACCTACTGGCAGCATCTGGCCTCTGCAGCCTCACCTCTGCAGATACGGTCTCTTTATTGACCTTATTCTTGGAGTCAGACCACCCCAGTCTGTACAGTGCTTTGATGAGAACAGACAAAGGGGCCCCTTCCTCTCGGCAGATGCAGCTCCAGGCCAGAGCCCATTGCCCCATGGGTAGAGCTCAGGCTGGATCGCAGCCCCAACTGCTTCTCTGCCAGGTGCCCTTGTGCAGGGCACAGCTCACACAACTGTCCATGGCGGCCATGCATGGAGCTTTTCCAATTACCCTCCTGTGTTTCTGACCTAAATGCTGTTCTTGAAACTAATAACTCTAGAACTTCTGACATGGAGCATTGACAGAACACCAAGACCTGCCTAGTACTCCCCAGCACAATCCCAAGGCTCACCCAGCACTCCCTGCAGGGCTCAGCTCCTGAGCTCCTCTCTGCTAACACAGGTTCAAGTAAAAGCACATCTGCCACCTAGTTCCAATTCACTCCTCCCCGTCCCACCTGGAGGAGAATCACAGAGCTGTCCCTGGAGACACAGAGGTCCCTTCCTCCTGTGTTAGCATCCCACCCTGGTTAGAAGTCTTCCTCTACCTAATGGTTAATACCAGCTACTGTCATGGACCAGTTGCTTTACTTCTCGGGGCTCTGTCTGCAGGGTAAATGGAGATAACAGTGGTGCTTCCTCATGGGTTAGACATGAGGATTAAGTGAGAAATGCAGGTAAATTGCTGACGACATTATCTGACACATACTGTGTGATTCCATACACACAGCTCTGCAAAATCCTTTGACTCAGCAGTTCCTATTTCTTTGTCCATGACATGGGTAAAGCGATATGTTGCAAGTTTTAATGTTTTTGACAATGTGTAGGATTCACTGTGTGTTAGGTACTGTAGTTATGATTTCACAATATTAACTTACGTCAATCTCACAGCACTCCAAGGAGGCAAGTGCTATATCTTCTGGCAGGAGAGGAAACGGAGGCATAGTCACTTGCCCAAGGTCACCTTGGGAAGTGGTAGAATGGGGATTCAAACCGAGGCCTTCCAGCTCCACTGGGTGTGTGCTTAACAAGTAAGCTGTGGGGCCTCGGTGGCTATTGTGAGAACTAAATGAGATAATGCATGCGAAGTGCTTGGCACAGAGAAGCCACTCAATATACGGTCATTATGCTAATGAGGCATTACTGTTGAATGTTCATCATCATTATTACTAATATATGCAAAGTGCCCACCAAAATCAAGCTGCCTTTTCATCTTTCTCCCTCCCTCCAGCGCTGAGGCTGCTGTGTTTTGGTGGTGGGTGGGATTCCTGGCACTCTTTGTAGAGGGTTTCCTGCTGGGTTTCCAGTTTGGGGGCAGGGAGAGATTTAGGGTACAAAGGAGAGGGTGAATAAACTCCCTCGGCATAGAGCCTCATCTAGCTGGTGATACCTCAGACACACAGCAATTCAAGTTGGTCCAACAAGGGGAGGCTGGGAGGTGGGGGTAAGTAAGGGGAGCCTGGGGGTCTTTGGGATGTGGAAGCAGATGGAAAGAGACCAAGCTGCCCCTGCAAGATCCAACTCAGTAAATAACTGAGACACCTAAGACCATCTCTGAGGCCCAGTGCAAACACCCCTCCCTCCAGGAAGCCTTGCTAGATCTCCCAGTTGAATCAACTTCTTCCTTCCCTCTGCTCCAATAATACTTTTTTTTTTAAACTGTACCATGTGGCCCTTGGGATCTTAGCTCCCTGACCAGGGAGCGAACTCATGCCCCCTGCATTGGGAATGTGTAGTTGTAATCACTGGACCACCAGGGAAGTCCCTGCTCCTATAATACTTTATATTTCTAGCCCAACCCCACCCATATAATGCCCACTTTGTTTTAGATTCCTAGCACAAAGAGGCCAAACGTCTCTGACTATAGGCTTCTGGAGAGCAGGGACCAGGTCTGCAATATCTGTATCTCCCTCAGGGCCTTTCGTTAACGAAGGCTTGTTAACTGAATGGTAAATGAACAAGACACACCTCCGCCCGCCTGGGGCCTCTCTCTTCAGTGGACTCATCACTGCAGAGCAACTATGTGGTTGGGGAGACCCTGAGCTGGCCTGAGAGGTGAACAACATGAGGGCCCAGTGAATGGGGGGGACTTGGGTGACGACGGCCTCGGTTTCCACCAACAACAAAGGTTGGGCCTCACCAGGAGGAGGGCAGTGTCCCCCAGGCCACCCTTCCTTCCCTGCCTTGGCTCTGGCCAGTGCCCAGTCACCCCTGAGTCACCCCCTCAGGCTGGGGGTCTGTCCAGGCCCCCCTCCCTCCTGCACACTTCCGGCTCACATCATCCCATCCCACCCGAAGACAGAGACCAGACCAGCCCAGTACCTCTCACCAAACCATCACTCTGGGTCTCCCCTCCCACTGTGCTGCAGCCAGACTCACCTGGCCCCAGGCACGTTGTTACTTTCTCCTCCCAACCCCGAAATGGCCCAAGGGGGCTCCTGTCTTCTTCTCTCTGTGTCTTAGGGTCCCACCAGTCCCACCTCTGCCACACGGCTGCAGTGCCCTCCCTCCCCACCAACGTGCGCTTCCTTGCGAGGATATCCTTCCACACTCTGGGTCCCTTCACAGGATTCCAGGCACATAGAGTAAGGTACCCCACCCTGATGCACTGCTTTTCCTATGTTCAGATCTTGCCTCTAAATTTCCTGAGGATTAGAATGGTGCCTTAGTCATCTCCAAATCTCCCTTATGAAACCCACACAGAACAAAAATAATAATGAATTCACAAAATAAAACCAAGACAAATAAGCAAGCAAAAATAAAAATAATAAGTAATGGAACAAATAACATTTATTCAGGCACTGTTAGAAGCAATTTACGTGAATTAACTAAGTCCTGATTATCTTTCTTAGGCTGAAATTATTGTACCCATTGTGCAGATGCAGGAATGGAGGCAGAGAGAAGGTAAGTAGCTTGCTAAGCAGCCATGAAATTAAAAGACGCTTGCTCCTTGGAAGAAAAGTTATAACCAACCTAGACAGCATATTAAAAAGCAGAGACATTACTTTGCCAACAAAGGTCTGTCTCGTCAAAGCTATGGTTTTTTGCAGTAGTCTTGTATGAATGTGAGAGCTGGACTATAAAGAAAGCTGAGTGCCGAAGAACTGACGCTTTGAACTGTGGTGTTGGAGAAGACTCTTGAGAGTTCCTTGGCCTGCAAGGAGATCCAACCAGTGGATCCTAAAAGAAATCAGTTCTGAATATTCAATGGAAGGACTGATGCTGAAGCTGAAAATCCAATACTTTGGCCACCTGATGCAAAAAACTGACTCATTGGAAAAGACCCTGATGCTGGGAAAGATTGAAGGCAAGAGGAGAAGGGGGTAGCAGAGGATGAGATGGTTAGATAACATCATTGACTCAATGGACATGAGTTTGAGTAAGATTTGGGAGTTGGTGATGGACAAGAAAGCCTGGCATGCTACAGTCCATGGGGTTACAAAGAGTCAGACACAACTGAGCTACTGAACTGAACTGAACTGAAGGTCCCACACACAGCAGTGATGGGACTGGAGGTTGGACCCAGGAGTCTGGTTCCAGGGCCGATGCTCAGAGCCCTCATCAGTAATTGCTAAGGGGCTCAGTGATTCGGTCCTCTTAGCTGATCTGTAACTTCCCCAGCAAGACTGGCAGCTGAGGGGCTAGGGCTATGGCCCCAGCCCCTGGTCATACCTCCAGGCCACGATTTCTAAAGCAGTAGTTCTTAGCTCTTGCAGCACCTTATATTCACCTGGGAAGGTCTCTTTTCGTAAGTACTGATGCCTGGGCCATCCCCCACAAGGAGACAGAAGGTTGATGAGGGCTTCTGGGCATCTGTATTTTTAAGAGCTCCACTCAGTGACCTCTGAGAGCCGCTCTCTAAAAGCGGTGATTGCCATGGGGGTCCCGGCTCGATCTTGCTATCTCATCTCCTCACTCAAAAGCTGGCGGTCCTGCATCTGTTATCATCCAGGCTGCTGTTTTCTTTCTGTCCACATCACTCTGCCCCAGAGGGCCCAGGGCAGGTGAAAGAACAAAACTCACCCTCATCACGGCACCAGGCTCCCCTGCATGCAGCCACAGAAGGCCTTGGGATGGAAAGAATCTGGAGTAGTCTCAAGAGCTTTTTTCACTTTCTCTCCGTCCTTAAGGCACAATGACATAATTCAAACCCCCTAGGGATTGGAGCTATTTTTCCGTTATTTACATGTTTGTGCCATTCGGTCTTTATCCTTCCTAGGAACTGACTTTGATGGTATCACTTGTGGGCCCTTCTGTTCCTTTGATCTGCCGAGCATATTGAGCAGAGGGCTCCAGGGCCCTGGACCTCCCAGGGGAAGGGCTGAGCTGCCAGAAATTAGGCCACAGTTTGTCCTCCAAAGGGTGCAGCCAGACTTCCAGGACAATGGCCACTGAAGCCTTTGATAGAGTGTGCTCTAAGGATAAAACAATCCAGGGGCAGTGCCAACTTCCTGGTTTGAAAATATAGCATCTAAGGGACAAGTCCATGAACAGAATGGATTGTGAATCAACCCCTGTGCCCAAAGCACCTGCCCAGACCCGCTGACCTGCCACACTTTGCAGGGTCCAGCCTCTTCCATGCCACACCTCCCCACCCACGCTGATCCTTCCAATGGCCTGTCCCTCCTGGGGGCAAACTCTTACTCATTCCAGGTCACCTTATCTGGGAAGCCTTTCACATAGTCTTAGGGACTAGGTACAGTATTGTCTTCTCGAAACACCTTTCCACATGGCTCATGGAGCCCTTACCCCAGTGGGTAGTGTTTACACTTGTGGGTCAACAACTCTGGTTTCTCCCACTAGTATAGGACCTTGGGGCAAGAGTCCTTCCTCTCTACATCCCTAGCATTTAGCACAGCACTAGCTACGTGCCACAAGACAAGATCCACAGACTCAATCTGGCCCGCAGATGTGAGGCTCAAGGGCCAGGGCCATAATTCAAAATGTTCTGAATTGGTTGCCAACATTTAAAAAATCAGGATATTTTTCATAAAGATTCAGAACACCAGAAATCAGAAGATGTGTCCCCTCTAGGCCCATATTTCCATCGCTGCCCATTCAGGAAGTAAGTGGGTTGTCCCAGTCCTGCCCAAGTCACCTCCCTAATCATGCTTCTTGTCTGCATCTTGTACGCACTTGAACTCTGAGCCCTGGAAGAGGCATGCTGGAGGTAATTACAAAAATATTGCAGAAGAATGAATCTACTTTGATTTTTGAAGCAGCCAGTTCAGAAAGATGTGTATGTGAATCAAGGAAACAGCATTTCTAGCTAGACAGTGTTTCTAGACAACAGCTGGGGATAATTAAATTACGCCAGGAGGATCCTTGGGACCTTGGACTGCAAGGAGATCAAACCAGTCAATCCTAAAGGAAATCAACCCTGAATATTCACTGGAAAGACTGATGTTGAAGTTAAAGTTCCAATACTTTGGCCACCTGATGTGAAGAACTGACTCATTGGAAAAGACCCTGATGCTGGGAAATATTGAAGGCAGGGAGAGAAGCGGATCACAGAAGAGGAGATGGTTACATGGCATCACCAACTCGATGGACATGAGTTGGAGCAAACTCCAGGAGAGAGTGAAGGACAGGGAAGCCTAGCGTGCTGCAGTCCACGGGGCTGCAAAGAGTCAGACACAACTGAGTGACTGAACAACAAAAAGGAGGATATACTGTGGCACCTCCATACTACAGACAACTACTCAGCAATAAAAGGAGCAAGCTACTGACACACCCAAAGCCATGGATGAAGGTGTGAAACAAGCCAGACACAAGGCTTCCTGAGTGACTCCACTTACAGGCAGTCCTCGTTTTACTGCATTTCGCAGATGCTGCAGTTTTTACACATTGAAGGTCTGTGGCAACCCTGCAGCCAGCAAGTCTACTGGGACCAGTTTTCCAACAGCATTTGCTTGCTTCGTGTTTCTGTGTCCTGTTGTGGTAATTCTCACAGTGTTTCAAATTTTTCATTATTATTATATTTGGTGATCTGCAATCAGTAATCTTTGATGTTACTATTGCAAATTTTTTTGTTTTATGTTATTCTTTTTTAGAAACATTAACTATTTTTTATTTTTGGCTGTGCTGAGTCTTTGTTGCTGGGCATGGGCTTCCTCTAGGTGCAGTGAGCAGGGGCCACCCTCCAGTTTCAGTGTGAGGGCTTCTCATTGTGGTGGCTTCCCTTGATGTGGAGCACAGGCTCTAAGGCATGAGCGAGGGCCTCAGTAGCTGCGCTGCATGGGCTTAGTTGCCCTGAAGCATGTGAGATCTTCCCAGACCAGGGATCGACCTGTGTCCCCTGCATGGCAGGGGATTCTTAATCACTGGACCATCAGAGAAGTTTCTGTATTTTTCAATCAAGGTATGTACACAAAGAGTCGGACATGACTAAAGTGACTTAGCACGCATGCACATATTTTTTTAGACATAATGCTATTACACAGTATTAAGTGCATATAGGCTACATTATAGTATAGACATAACTTTTGTATGCACCTCCAAATTTTTGTGACTTTCTTGATTGTGGTATTTGTTTTATTACAGTGGCCTAGAACAGCAGTATCTCCAAGGTATGCAGGTATTTCCAGGTATGATATTCTGGAAAAGACAAAACTATAAAGACAGAAAACAGATGAGTGGCAAGGCCTGGAGCTGGGAGAAGTTGACTACAAAGGGGCATAAGGGAACTTTGTTGGGGGGCGGGTGACAGCAACGTGACTTACCATGATCAGGATAGTGGTTACATACTATATGTAGCTGTGGAAATACACACAACTGTATACTAGAAAGGATGACTCTTACTGCATATAAATTGTACCTCAACAAACCTGGCCTTTTTTCTTCCCTTTTGAATCAACTTTATTTCAATATCATGCATAGAAAATACAGTGCATCCATTTTAAGCATACAGTTTGATGAGTACTCCCCACAAATAAGAAACTAAATGATCCTACCATCCCAAAGAGTCCCCTGATAGGTACCTTTGCAGTCAGGCCCTGCTCCACCTGCTGTTCTGGCCCGTAGCAACCACTGTTCTGACTTTTGCTACTAATGGACTAGCTTTGCCTTTTCTAGAGTTTCACGTAGATGGAACAGAATGTAGACTTTTATATTTGGCTTTTTTCCACGCAACATCAAGTTCTTTTGAGATTCATCACTGTTGTTGCGTGGATTAGGTTGCTCCTTTCACTGCTGGTCAGTGCCCCACTGTGGAGGGCAGCATCCATCCACCTATTTCTGCAGACATTAGGTTGCTCCTGTTTGAGGCTGTTACAAATAAAGCTGCTGGGAACGTGCATATGCCATTCTTTGTGTGGACAAACGTTTGGAGTCAGTACCTAGGAATAGAATTCCTGGGTCTTAGAATAAGAAGCCTGGCCTTAAAAACAAATTACTGAAAGAAATTTTTGTCCTGGCCTCAATGCAGAAAGTTGCATAAAAGCAAGCTTCCAGTTGAGAGATCCCTAAACCTTGTTTGATGGGCCGAGCAGACCTGGGTCCCTTTGTCCATGCAGGGATGTGCTCTGTACACACACTGTCAGGAGCCTTAGTGTAGCCGGGAGAAAGGGTCCCTGGGAAGGCTGCCACTTGTCCTGTAATGTCCCTGGTCTGGACAGGTGAGACCTTCAGCCACTAGCAATGGAGCTAACCACTGAATTAGAATCTCTGAAGTCAGAGCCCAGGAACCTGCTGGTCTGATGTTTAGAAAGCCCCTCAGGTGAGTCCAACGTATAATATTTGAGATACATCATATATTGGTTTTAGGTCCTATAGATAGTAGTTCCCGATACAAGTTCCAGGTTGGAGAAAATAGTGAATGGTATTTTTCAAAGACATGGATGCCCTGAGCATCATCAATATGTTTGTTAGTAATTGTGGTCACTGTTAGGTCTAAAAGCTAGCCTCAGCAGGGTGCTTCCAACTTATAGAGCACCCTGACACGGATGACCTTGTCTAAGTCAGGCAGCTGGCTAGCTTGATTTATCCCCATTTTTTGGAGGAGAAAACAGAGAGAGAGGTTAAGTCGCTTGCCCGGATGGGGCAGGAGAAGAACCTGTGACCCTAGTGCTTTGAGTCCACTTCATCCTGTCCCTAAGGCTCAGAATCCTCCTTCCCACTGGAGGATGAACTCAGAAGGGTTGGGCAAAGAAGGAGGAATCAGAAAGGGTTTCCTCTCAATCCAGTTGTCAATATTCCTGTTTGCCCAGGCTCAGAGCAGCAGCTGAGATCATGGCAATGGCAATGAGAGGGTGGGCTGCTCAAGGCATCAGCCTCTGATCTCATTCCGAGCAAGTGGTACAAACCGGGATTGCCCAGGAGTTGTGACCCAGCACTCAGCGATCACACCCACTGCTGCCTGCCTGTGTCTGCTGCTCCTGGGATCCTTAGGTGTCCGGGTGCCTGGATGGAGAAGCCATCAGGGTCTCCGGAGTAAAGGAAGCTGAGGGCCGCTCTTGGCCTCTCCCACCAGGATGCCCACCATCACTCCTGGACACTGTCCAAGATGGACTCACCCACTTCTGTGGCTGTAGGAGGGTGGCACTGAGGAGGCAGGATAAACAAGGCTATGTATGGGTAGGAAAGGCTGGAGGTTACTGCTGGCAGCCTGCACATGGCAGAATACTGCCCGGATTCCCGTGTAGCCTTCCAACAGTGCTGCCAGGGGGCCAAGGTCTCAGTCCAGCTGCTCACTTCTTGCCCCAACCCTGCCACCCTGGCAAGTCTCAGGACCTCACTTCTAGAGGCACAGAGTGAAGGTGAAAAGGACTGAGCCATATCCTTGCTGGATGACCCTAAGCAAGCAACCTCAGTTCTCTGAACCTCAGCTTTCTCATCTGTAAAGTGGGGACATTAATAGTGCTTACCATACAGAGTTGATGTGAAGATTAGAGTCAATAAAATATACAAAGCACCTCACACATTCTAGGCCTCTATAATTTAGGCTGTCACCACCACCATCCTGTTTTCCAGTTTGCAAAATGGAATTAATTCTAATCCCTGCCCTGCCAACCTCAGAGGGGTATTGTGAGATAAGGTAAAACTGTAAATTCCAGGAAGACAGAGCCTGAGTTTGCTTTCTCCTCTGATGCATCCCTAGGATTTACAACAGTGCCTGGTCTTAGTAATATCTGCAGGAGTCAGATACAGCTTAGTGACTGAACCACTGGTAATATTAGGTGCTTAGCAAATATGAGTGAATGAATGAGTGAGTGAATGAAGCATGGGGATGTTTCTTGTGACTCTGAAGGCACTCCACGTGGGTGAGCTACTTTTGTTTCTAATGAGTAGTCAGCGATGTCCAATGACAGAACAGGTCCTGTTTGGAAGTGCTGAGTTCCCCATCACTGGAGGCAATTAAAGAAACTGGAAGGCCACTTGACTCAGGTGTCAGATATGGGACTCACACATCATGTAGGTGACACCTCACGAGTCCTTTCTAACTTACACATCCTATCCATATCCTTCAGCCACCAACTGCCTTCTCTTGTCAATTCACACTTCAGTGAATGTAAAACCAGCCCTGGCATCCGCTGTGGTCACAGACTCCACTCAGACGGACGGCCTCAAACTATGCTCACGTCCACACACACCCCACTTTACACACCCAGCCACTCACTGAGCAGTTGTCACCATCATCACCGACGACGGCAGCAGCTGCCGTACTGAATGCTCACGCAAAACCAGGCTTTGGCTAGGTCCTCCTCCGACTTGGTCTCATTCAATTCTCACCCCTAAGAGGAAGGGCTCCGTATCCCCATTCTAGAGGTCACATGGGTTGGCGGGAGATGTCTTGCTCAAAAGCCCGTCCTCTTGAGCCACCCTGCCTTCCTAACACAAATCAGTAACCCAACTAAAGTGAACCCACCTGGTTCTCACCAGGCTGCTTCCAGCCCAGCTGACGTACCAGCCTTGATGGCAGAGTCAGCGGAGCAGCAACCTGCCCACTGGGAAAGGCGGATCGTGAGGCCAAAGGCACAGTCTCACCTCAAGAGCATGTGAACTGGTCTCCAGGCTCACGTGGAACCCCAGTCAATGGTGGGCTCACGTGTGGAACCCCCGTCAGCAGTGGACTCCCGCCGGCGCATGAGCAATACAGGGACCCCAGCTTGTGAATGGTTCCAACCCACCTCTGTAATTCATCTCTACTCCTGCCTCCCTCAACCATACAACCCAGCCAAACCAGACACTGCCTCGGCACCTCTGGGCCTCTGCTCAGGCCTGGCCTCTTCTCAGGAATGCCTTCTCCTCTCCTCCTGGCAAACCCTATTCTCCTGCTTGGCTAAGCCTCTCTGATCCCTCTCTGATCCCTCCCTCCTCCGTGCTCCCTCTATGACGCTTGGTCCCGTCTTCCATTCCAGACTTACTGCAGTGTTCTCTGCCTTGTTTATGTGTCTGCTTCCCTGGCCAGACTGTGAGTCCCCTGGGGTCGGGGCAGTGTCTGGTTCAATGTGCAAGTCCCTCTGTGAGCTCAGGGCCTGGCATGGCAAAGATGCCCAATCAACGCTGTGGTCTCGTTACTCATGGCCGGGAAGGTCCCCACACAGGGCGCTGGCAGGGCTTGCAATCATTATAGAGTAGAGAACGCTCATGGCTGATGTCATCCATCCACAAAGAGCCGAGTAACAAGCCCTGCTAGCCAGCAGGCGCAGAGAACATCTGGGGCTCCTTTGGAAAGCGATCGATTCTGGGAAGTGGACGGTGTAGCATCGGGACGTACTGTTCATGCTGCTCCTAAGTGCAGCCCAGCCGCAGACCGCCTTGCTTTCACTCGGCCGACTTTCTACCATTTGTTGGGGGATTTCATCACGGAAACTGGCTCCCCGCCCGACCCTGCCTGACACACACAGGGGCCGATCTGGAGTGCTCTAACCCTGGTCAGGCCCATCGGTTCTGGGCCTCAGTCTGCTCATCCGCGAAGCAGGACAAACAATGACCCCTGCTGTGTCTGCCCTCCAATGCCAGGGGAAAAGGGGGTGGTGAGTAAAAGATAGAAGGCACTTTGGAAATATAGAGATGATTCAATAGCCAGAGGCAGGGCCTGGTGAGGTTGGAGGAGGAAGACTCACTTCACTCCTGTGGTTTCATACAACCCACAGGACCCACAGGCAACGTCCTTTCTGGGCCACGAGTTCGTCGCTTGTCAGATGGGTGTTCAAATGAAACACTGTTTTCCTAACCTCATAATTTGCGTACCCCTGTCAACACGTCTTCACTATTTCTATAAGTCGCCTGAACCATATTTATTTTTAAATTTTTTATAAATTGACTTTCTAAAATTTAAATATCTACTTCAGACTCATCCTAAGCAATTTTATCCATGATCAAACTGGGTTGAGTGTTAGCTGCATTTGTTTATAATACACATGAAATAAATACGTGACAGTTAAACCAAACAGTGTTCATTCAGGCCCCACTGAAACCCTCTTGTACACCACTGGTGGTCCACCTCCATTCTTTAAGAAACAGAAGGACTTCCCTGGTGGTCCAGCGGTTAAGACTTCATCTTCCCAATGCAGGGGGTGTGGGTTTGATCCCTGGTTGGGGAACTAAGATCCCACATGCCTTGTGGTCAAAAAACCAAAACATAGAAAATAGAAGCAATATTGTAACAAATTCAATAAGAATTTTAAAATGGTCTACATAAAATAAGATTTAAAAAAACACAGAGAAAGGATCCTTCAGGCTTCTTCCAGCTCCAATAGTCCAAGGTTTACATCTATGTGATGTACCCACCTGGCACCCACCCCTGGGACAGAAGCTGTAGGAGGTGGTAATTCCCACTTTCTAGGAGAGTCCAATCTTGTTTGTGAAAAACTGTTTTCCAGTTGCTTCAGTGTGCTTTATTGTATTTTATTTAAAGCTTGCTCTAAGGCATCATGGGGGCTTACCAGGTGGCACTGTAGTAAAGAATCCACTGCCAATGTGGGAGATGCAGGAGATGCGGGTTCAATCTCTGGGTCTGGGTCAGGAAGATCCTCTGCAGGAGGAAATGGCAACCCACTCCAGTATCCTTGCCTGGAAAATCCCATGGACAGAAGAGCCTGGTGGGCTGCGTCCACGGAGTAGCAAAGAGTCAGACACGACTGAGCATGTACTCACACATGCACTTTCTAGGCATTATCATCAGAGTGTTAGTCACTCAGTCGTTGCCAATTCCTACTTCATTGCCATTTCCTACTCTAAGGCATTATACCTAAATATGTGTATTATAGTGGGAGGAAAAATTAAGCAGGTGACAAAAATCAGAGTATAGGAAAGTCAGGGTAGGAGAACTAAGGCAAGGCAAATACACAAAAGGCCACTGATTAGAGCACTGAGCTTCCTAGCAGCCAAGTAAAAAGGGAAATGTGACTCATTCTCCTTTCATTCTCACCAGCATGGTATACACGAGCAACGCCCTCAACTGCGTCTCTGAGATAAATATGATCTGAGTCTCTGAGGCTGCTGACCAGGGCAGAAAGATGCTGCTCCCTTCTCCTGACAGGTGCCCTTGCCTCTCCTTGAGCCCATCTCCTGTGCTGATGCCACTGTGACATCCTCCCTCCCCAAATAAAGCTTTGACCAGATCACTTCCCTTTCTCAAAAATGTATGTTTTTTCCTTACCTCCAGAATGAAATTTGAAAATTTCAGGGTTGCATTCATGTATCACCATGAACTAGCCCCAAAGTATCTTAGGGTTAAATCTATAGGAGCCTCACATTTGAATCTCAGTGAAACTGCCTGAGTTCAAATCTTTGCTCTACCACCTAGGAGCTATGTGACCCTGGGCAAGATAAATATCTTCCCCAAACCTCAATTTCCTCATCTGTACCATGAAGATGCTCTGTCTCATGGGGACATTCCAAGAAGTGAACGTGCTGACCCTGGAAAGGCACTGCTCACATTCCATAAGCTCTTCTTTGCTCTTCCATGGGGCCTTCTTATTATCTCCACAGCTTGGGCTGTGGCTTCAGTCTGGATGACCATCCTCTTTCTCTGTTGACTGAAATCCTATCCTTCATCCAGACACAGTTCAAGTGCCACTTGAACCAGGGGCTTCCCCTGACTCTCCCAATCAGAAGAACCCATTCCTTGCCCTGATTCCCCACAGCAAATCACTTAAATGCAAGACAGTCTGTGCATTATGTGCATTTCTCACCCTGGAGGGTCACCTCCTACTAGTAGGTTATGAAACCCAAGTGGTAGGTTGCTACTGGCAAAAAAAAAAGAAAATACTAGAAAATATCAGTGTGCGTGGCATGACTTTGGATTTGATTTTATATATATAATGTGTGTGTGTGTGTGTGTGTGTGCATTTGATCACAAAACAAAATGATTTTCTTACTAGGAGTCACAGGCAAAAAAACATCTGAAAGCCATGTCACCGTCCGTGGGTTCCTGGAGGGCAGGGACCAAGTTAGGTACACCTCTGGGTCACCAGCAGTTTGCACAGAGCCTGGCACATAGTAGGTACTCAGTAAACACTGACTGAAGTGAACTGAAAATCTAGTGATCCAGAACAACATGTTCACTAGGGCATTCCAGGTGCCTGAGGTTCAACCATAAACCCCAAGTTAACCATAACTTCTGAGGGCCCCATTCAGACACAGGGTCAAGCAAGAAGGATTCCAGTTACCCAGTGGGGATTTAAAATGAGGATGTTGGGGGACCTTCCTGGTGATCCTGGCGTTGAACATCTGCCTTGCAATGCAGGGGATGTGGGTTCGATCTCTGGTCAAGGAACTAAGATTCCATGTGCTATGGTGCCACTGCAGAGCCTGTGAGCCGCAACTAGAGTCTCCACACCACAATGAAAGATCCCACATGCTTTTAACTAAGATCTGACACAATCAAATAAATAAAATGAAATAAAATCGAGGATGTTGGGAAAAGAACAATGTGGCTTAGTTCATGCTTATTTAGGACCCACTCACAGGGCTCTATCTTCTGTAACAAGAAGTGATGACGGCAGCAGTGCCCACCCCATAGGGGGAGAACACAGTGAGGAAAGCCCTAGGTTTGACCTGCTCCTGCTCTTCACATTGAGTCTGCTGGAAAGAACACACGAGCACATACTTATACTTATACATGCATGCACATACTCACAGGCACACACACACAGAGTCACAGACATGTCCGCACACTGCTCTCCACTTCACAGGTGGGAACATGGAGGCCCAGTGAGTGCAAGCAACTTGTTCAAGGTCACACAGCAGACCAGGGGCAGAGCTGGGATCAGACAAGTCCCCTGGTTCCTAGACCAAGGATGAAGAGAGGACAAATGATGTATTAAATAGAACGAGCCTCAGAAAAACACAGAAGGTCCCTTTCAAGACTGAGAGGCGGTGTCAGGCCCAGCCCCATGGTCTGCAGGGGCTGACATGCTCCTGTCCCTCCGTATCGCCTCTGGGTCCTGGCCCACCCGCAGCCGCCAGTCTCCTAGGGCCACCTTGCAGGACAACACCTGTCCTCTCAGTAGAGCCGGAGGGAGCCAATGTCTTTGGAAAGCTGTAACTCAGGCCCAACAATTCCTGAGCCATTTTCTTAACCCTTCAGAGCTGTAGCTCCTCATCTGGGAACCACAGTTACTGCCCCACTTTCACG
The DNA here is from genome assembly GCF_910594005.1 of Cervus elaphus. NCBI lineage: Eukaryota > Metazoa > Chordata > Mammalia > Artiodactyla > Cervidae > Cervus > Cervus elaphus. Next base: position 84,635,778 of record NC_057826.1, read on the forward strand.
GTTTTTGGGAGAGTTAAGTGAGACAAGATAAGTTGAGGACCTGGTATGTGAGTGTAAACTTGAATTCCTCCCTCCTTCTCAGAACCTGTTATTCCATCCTCAGATATTTCTTCCAAATAAGAGCAAAACACCTCTGGTCACATCTTCTTCTGCGCTAACACCTTCGGTGTCCTACACTAAGAGAAGAAAGTCCAAGTTCCCTGCAAGACACTCAAAATCCTTCGTGGGTGGGATTCTGTTTCTTTATCTCATTAGTTCTTTATCCAGCCCGTCACCTGCGATCTCAGGGTTTGCTGAGAATGAACACATGCACACACCTAAGCACGCACGCACACACACACAAATACACACACACACAGAGCATTCTGTCCTCACACTTGCCTTCTCCACACCATCCTTTCAAAAACCTAATTCCAAAAGCCTTCTCGGACCCACGCTGTTGGAATGAGTCTGCCTGTGTGAGCTGCGCTCCAGAACCTAGAGCACTTCAGCACGCCGTGCAGTCACTCTTGCGTGTCTTTCCCCTGAGACCACGAGCACCCAGGAGGGAAGACCCTGATCCCGGGCCACTGGGCCCAGACGCGCCAGGGCTCTCACGCATGACGGTGCTGTGGGACTCCCGGTGCGTGTCAGCACCCACGCGCCGACGCCTGCACGCAAGGGCTGTCAGAGTCACTCAGGCTGCGGCCCGGAAAATTCTCATAACTGCTCACGGCTTCCAGCAGGCATTTGATCCGAGATCCAGGGCAGCCGCCGGCTTTTAAGGGAGTGTGGCGTGGCAGAAAGGTCAGCGGGCCAGGCAGCAAGAGACCCTGGTGGGGGCCGGCGACCTTGAGCAAAGACTTCCCTTCTGTGGGACTCACAATACAATTTTGAAACCTATAAATAACACAGAAAAAAGGCTAAATGCCTGTCTGAGAAAGAACTAGGACAACTGAGAGTTTTTTCAGGCTATATATGTCCTGCCCAAGATTCTAAACCCTCCTCTCCCTAAAAAATGTGTATCAGAAACTGGGTGAGTGGTAGAGAAGAGGCACGAATGTTCTTTTGAAAGAATTCTGATAAGTCATGTCCCCAACAGCAATCACACGGGGCCCGTGATCATACTGTTTGGTACTGAAGCGCAAGTTCCAGGGTCAGTCCCTGGGCTGTAGGTTCTACACCAGAGCACGATGCTTGACCAACACGAGGCAGGACACGATGCACTCCAGGCAGGGTGCAGGGCAGTGGGAGACGGGTTCTTCCAGCACAGAGGGGAGGAAAGGGTTTGCTTTCCTGGGCTGCTGGGTGGGGAAAGGGAGTGAGCCCGTGTATCAATCAGCCACGTGTCTGGTCCACAGAACGGGCTCTATAAGTGGCAGCCTCCCCCACCCTCCTCCTCTGGGGGAAGCCTGTCTTTCATCCAGCAGGAGCATCTAGGAAGGAAGGCTATACATCTTCCCTCTGCTGCTGCTCCGAGCTTGACCATGGCCTCTGACTCGGGAATGGACCCATTAGGGCTCAAAAAACCCTGTCTCATTCCACAGACATTTACTGTGTGGATGCCAGGTCCTCAGGTTAGGGGCTTCAGAAGAGCAAGACCCACCTGCACCCCCAAGAGGCTCCCGTCCGGGGGGAATGACTGATTTTCTGTCCACTCAGATTAGGAAGGTCCATGTCAGTCCCGTCCCTTGGGTGCCCGCCCACATCACAGGTGCCTCAGGGAATTACTGGCTGGCTGGAGCCAGGGTTGGCCAGAGAGCCTCTCTTAATGACCAAACAGTGAGTTCTGAACAGGCCTGGGAGCCCTGAGAGTGGGAGGGAGGGGGACCGTTCCCCTGACTGCCCTGAACTCGCAGTGGGCTATCGTTCCCCTCCCACCTCGGTCAGGAAGGCCTGCCTGGCACCCACGACGCTCACCTCTCTGCTCTCAGAGGCCCCGCTGCAGAGCTCACCTCCTGCACCCAGCACCCCCACCATCCCCTCTTCTGGCCATCCAGTGCCTGGTAAACAGGACTCTGTGGGGGGCCAAGCCCCCACCCCACCCGGCTCCCACACACAGAAGCTTTGTCTGAGCGGCTGATGCATAATACATGGGCACAGGCCTGGACCAGCCGCGGGCCCATCTTGGACAACAGGCCCGTCACTAAGAGGTTGTGAGCCGGGACACAATGTGCTCCAGTCAGAGCTGAGGGCAGCGGATAAAGGCCCACTGGGGCCCTGGAACCGGCCCCTCCCCCAGCGCTCAGGGCAGGGATGGAGAAGGCTGCCCTCAGAGGGCCCCGGGGGTGGGGGTGGTTGTCCTGAAATCCTCCCAGCCACTTTCCAGTGCAGCCGCATCCTTGGCTCTGAGACTTGGCTGTTTCTCCCTGTGGGCGTGGAGAGCCATCTAGGACCCCTCCTTGTCTTGGTCGCCATGTTCCTTTTTTAAGTGGGTTTCTCTAGCAGGCATTGCCTCTGTCAGGGTATAGTGTGCTCCTTGAGGTCTTGGGCTCCTTGATCTTGGCTGCTCCAGAGGCCCCGCACGTACCCACGCCCAAGCATCAGTGGGAAACCACCTGGGGATAACAGAGGATAAGAGGGAGGCATGATGAATCATCACCCACTACTTCCTAAAAAAGGCTTTGCGCAATTTTATGTGGCAGAACAGCACCCTTCCTCTTGCAGGATATTTAAGTAGGATAAATCCACATGCAGTCATCTCTGTATAAGCAGAACTGGGGAACTACATGTATAGCTGCCTTAGCAATAAGGATCCGGAAGATTCCCTTTTGAACCACCATGCAAACACATTAAAGATGTGTTCAGAGGGTCTCACTAGCACAGAGATGCTTATTCTAAGGTCCACTCCTAGAAATTCTGATCCAGGAGGTCTCGATGAGAGCCCAGGAATCTGCATTTGAATAGGCACCTAAGAGACTCCCGTGTAGGTGGGCCACAGATGGCGCTTTTCTAAAAAAATATATTTGTTTTATTTTTGGTTGTGTAGGGTCTTCATCACTGTGCCTGGGCTTTCTCTAGTAGAAGCAAGGGGGGCTACTCTTCATTGTGTTGCATGGGCTTCTCACTGCAGTGGCTTCCCTTGTTGCAGGGCACAGGTTCTCGGCATGCCAGCTTCAGTAGCTGCAGCTCACAGGCTCTAGAGTGTGGGACAAGGACCTAGTTGCTCTGAGGCAAGTGGAATCTTCCCAGACCAGGGACTGAATCTGTGTCCCCTGCACTGGATTCTTATCCACTGCGCCATCAGGGAAGTCCCAGATGACACTTTAAGATGAACTGGTTAATTAAAAATTATAGGTTTCAGATATGCAAATAAGTACTACACAGGGGTGGTTCACTAAACAACCCACAACAAACTAAATCAATAGCGACAGAGTTAAACTCACAGCAATTTTCAATTAAAAAGTAGAAACATCAGCAACTGGACAGTGACACCAACTCAAAATGACACTGAGGGTAAAGTGTGCTTCCCGAGAATTTCTGCGTTTCTAGCACACAGTAGGAGCTTTGCTAAAAACCGCAACAGCACCAGCCATCCTTGTGAATTTTAAGGCCTTAGTAAACTCTACGGATGTACTAGTTTGGATTTACAAATACCAAATATAGCTTAATAATCCTTGTTGATACAGGAAGATACTCATAGGCAACTTTTGGTTGTATATTAAAATAAAAATCAGCGGAATTGTGCTTCATTGGCTTGTAATTCCAAATCTGTTCTCAACCCTTCAGAGAGAGGTTAGTCCCTTTATGTTCACTTTTGGTCCTTGTCAACATGCACATGTATTCACATTAAGAGCCTCTAAGACTTTCCTTAATTTTACCTACTTCTGGGAGTCTACTCCCAGAATAAACAATGAGCAATGTGGACACACTTCACATATCCGGAAGTTTCTGAAAAGTAGAAAGTTGGACCCACCTAATTATTCAACAATAAGAGGTTGATAACATTCAGTATGTCTGTGTCATTTTCAAGCATTAAAAAGTATGTTTTTGAAGCATATACCATATTTTATCACTCTAATTCAATTGATTGTGGGGCTGACTATCAATTTCTGTTCTTCTGAGAAAGAAAAACATGTAGTGATAAATTATGACATGCTATCTATTGAAAATATATCCCAATTTCAGAGATCACAAAATGTGCAATGTTATAATCAATGAAATATAGTATAGATAACACCATGGGGAAATGCTCTTGATATAATATTACAATAATAAATGTCAAAAGGTAGGATATGTTTAAATACACTCATAGGAAAAAAAGAGAAAGGGAAAGCAGAAGAACACAAAGAATGGTCCAGGATGAACACATATCACCTTTATAGTCTGAAAAAGTATCATTTAAAAAAATAATTATAAAAATGAATTGGCACTGGAATGGGCAATATCATGGTGAGCATAGTCACAGCCAGTTCCCAGAGCCAGTCTCAGCGCTGGGCACGGTCCCTCTCGCTGAAGAACCACAGTTGGCTTAGCTTAGTAGCTGCTCAGTACAATTTTTTGCTAACAGAAGCTTTAAAGAGCCTCTTTCCTTTTCCCTCTTGGGTTATTTCCTTGGCCACTTGCAGGGTGTGGCATGGAACGTGTTACTTGGCAGGCCTGTGAGTTGAAGCCAAGGGACAGGCTGGTGTCTGAGGTCCATTTTCACTTTCATTCGATTTCTCTAAGGCGAACATTCTTGACTGGCCTGAGGCCTTGCTGGCCTCCCAAACCCATCTCACAAAGGCTGAAATTCTTCGACTGGAGAGCAGAGTATCACACTCTGCAAGGTGGTAAGTCATTTCAATAACTGAAATGAAAACATCAGTTCCTGGAGAGATGGGAGCCTGGGAGAGACATAGCCTCCGGTACTGAAGATGGATATAGATCTAGTCTGAGGCCAGGTGTCTACAAACAGAACTTAAAGGCACAGGGTGCTTGGGGAGGATGAGAGGGAGGGATGGAAGAGTAGGAGGGGATGAATGAGGGAAAATGCAGCAGGATCCATGACACCAAAGGAAAGGGCATGAAAAAGGAGACCTGGAGCCTGGCAGACAATCTTCTCCAAGGAAAACAGCAAGCAAGAGTTTATGCCTGCCTCCCTGCAGAGCTGGGGAAAAGGCTGGACTCTACCATCTCTGGGGCATTCCCTGGTAGCTCAGCTGGTAAAGAATCCCCCTGCAATTCAGGAGATCCTCCTTCCATTCCTGGGTTGGGAAAATCCCCTGAAGAAGGGATAGGCTACCTACTCCAGTATTCTTGGGCTTTCCCAGTGGCTCAGATGGTAGAGAATCTGTCTGCAATGTGGGATACCCAGGTTCAATCCCTGGGTTGGGAAGATCCCCTGGAGAAGAGAACAGCTACCCACAGTATTGTTGCCTAGAGAATTCCACAGAGGAACCTGGCAGGCTACAGTCCATGGGGTCTCAAAGAGTCAGACACGACTGAGCAACTTTCACTGCCATCTCTGGATGCCATGCCAAACTCCCTAGTTTGATTGTAGGAAATCAAAATCTAGGAATTTTGGCTGTAGGAAAAAGGGAGGAAGTGGAGGTGAGCAGAATGGTGTGAAGATGCTGAATTCTCACAAAGTGTCCACGCCCCCATTAGGATATCCCTTGGCTGTGTCCACGCCCAGCAGCCCCAAGGGGCCAGCCAACATGTCAGGAACAGTCAGAACGTTGACTTGGGACCTGGAGACTAAGGTTTGAATTGTGAGTCTTTGAAGTGACCCTCAGTACATCATGTGCCCTTCAGTACTCGTTTCAGGAAGAATAAAACCGATCACATGAATCAAGTGATCCTTAAGGTCTCTTCTTATTTGGACAGCTTAAGGTTCCAAAATAGATGTGACTCAGGCAAGTCAGGAGAAGCAATGGCACCCCACTCCAGTACTCTTGTCTGGAAAATCCCATGGACGGAGGAGCCTGGTAGGCTGCAGTCCATGGGGTCGCTAAGAGTCGGACACGACTGAGTGACTTCACTTTCACTTTTCACTTTCATGCATTGGAGAAGGAAATGGCAACCCACTCCAGTGTTCTTGCCTGGAGAATCCCAGGGACGGGGGAGCCTGGTGGGCTGCCATCTATGGGGTCGCACAGAGTTGGACACAACTGATGCGACTTAGCAGCAGCAGCAGCAGGCAAGTCATTGACTAAAACATTTTTTTTCTTTTTTCTCTAATAATAACAGTACATACTTAAGGTGTGATAATTTGGTATACTTAACATGATGATTTGGTATACATATACACAGTGAAATGAATACTGTGTTCAAGCTAGTTAATTCATTCATCTCCTCACAAAGTTGTCAGTGTGTGTGTGTGTGTGTGTGTGTGTGTGTGTGTGTGTGGTGACAGACCTGACATCTACTTACTCTTAGCAAACATCCAGTATTCAGTGCCGTATTCAGTATGCAATATTCAGTGCATATTATTAACTATGGTCACCATGCTGTGCATTAGATCTTTAGACTCATTCATTCTGTTAAGCGCAACCCTGCATCCTTTGACACACCTCTCCCCATTTTCCCTACTTTCCTGCCCCTGGTAACCAACATTTTGAGCTTTGCTTATACGTATTCATTTAGATTTTTAAGATTCCACATATAAGTGAGATTATAGTTTTTTTTCTTTCTGTGTCTGACTTACTTCACTGAGCATAATATCCTCCAGTTTAATCCATGTTGTTGAAAAACGGCAAGAGATTTAAAAAAAATTTTTTTTAATTAAAAAATTTCATTTATTTTTTGGCCAGGATCTTAGTTCCCCAACCAGGGATCAAACTGGTTAGGCCAAACACACTTAGGCTGTTTCTATATCTTGCCTATTATAAATAATGTTTCAATAAACACAGGGGTACAGATAGTTTTTTGAGAATCTGAAGAGGATTCCGACTATATACCCAGAAGAGGAATAGCTGGATCATATGGTAGTTCTACTTTTAAATATTTGAGGAACCTCCATACTGTTTTCCATAAAGGCTGTGCCAATTTACATTCCCACCAACAGTGTACCAGGGTTTCCTTTTCTCCACATCTTCGCCAACCTTTTGTTATTTTTTTTTAATAACAGCCATCCTAACAGGTCTGAGGAGGTATCTCATTGTGGTTTTGATTTGCATTTCCCCAATGATTGACTAGTGACACTGAGCACCTTTTCATATACCTGTTGGCCAATTGTATGTCTTCTTTGGAAAAATGTCTGGTCAGATCCTTTCCCCTATGTTCTCTGTTTCTGCCCTTTGTTTACCCTTGTTTCAGAAAACAACTGTGTTCTGTTGTTATTCATTTGTTTTCTGTTTTCTGCTATTGAGTTGTATGAGTTCCTTTTAGACTTTGGATATCAGCTCCTTATTGGATACATGGTTTGAAAATATGTTCTCTCAATCCCCAGGTTGCCTTTTCTTTTTGCTGATAGTTTCCCTTGCTGTGTAGAACTTTTCAGTTGGATATAGCCCCACTTGTTTATTTCTGTTTTTGGTGCCCATGCTTTTGGTGTCATATCCAAAAACTCCTTGCCAAGGCCAACATCAAGGAGATTTCCCCCTATGGTTTCTTCTAGGAGGTTTGTTTCAGGTCTAACAGTTAAGTCTTTACTTCACTTTGAGATGATTCTTGTGTATGCTGTAAGATAAGGATCTCATTTCATTCTTTTGTATGTGGATATCTGGTTTTCCTAACACTATTTACCAAAGAGACAGTTCATTCCCCATTGTGTTTTGTTGGCACCTTTGTAGAAAATTAGTTAATGGTGTATGCTCAAGTTTATTTCTGAGCACCAGTCACTCATTTTGTTCATCAAAGTTTTCTGAACATATTATCTGTGCAAGGCACAGCATAAGGACCACAGATGCTGCAAAGCAGAATGAGAGGCCACATTCACAGAACATTTCATACTTGTCAGGCACCCATTCTACAGATGGTAAAACTGAGGCTTAGACTTGTTAGGTCATCTGCCCAAGGTCACAGAATGATAAACAGTTGAATTGAGAGCCTAATCCAAGTTAACCCATTCTGCTTTATCTTCCTGCTAAGAAATAGAGCTCCACTTTTGCCTTCAAAGAATTCACAGTCCAGTGAGTGTCTGAGTTAGGCAACCACAGCAATACTGAGTGGGAGACCAAACAATGCCTGACTGACCCAACGGAGAGATGAAGGGGAGTCTGCCTGAGGCTTGACTCAGATTCCAGATTTGCGGTGTGGAACCAGGGGCGGGGGAGAGAGTGGCATTGGCATTTCGGGAAGAGGAAACTGCACGAGGGGAGGGTGGAGGGGACAAGTTCATGGGCCATCAGGAAAGGGCAAGGAGTCAGTTGCTGCTAGAACAAGGGAGCCTGGAGCCTAGCCCGGGAAGATGGGCGGGGCCAGGCGGCAGGAGTCTTGGATGTCAAGTGAAGGGGTGTGCCTGGACCTAAGCCAGCCCTATCTTCAGGAGGAAACCCCAGAAGTTCTGGGCAGGGAGTGGCTGGCTCATCGCTTGCTTCTTAAACCACTGGAGGCACCAGAGACCCCATCCACCCTGCAGAGCCTAGGCTGTTCCACAGGACTTCGAGACTGCAAGCTCCCTGAGGACAGGGCCCGTTTCTGACAGATCTTCAATGCCTACCCTGTGAGAGGTGTTCCATAAATTCTCACCTAGCTCATTTTCAATAACAAGTGGAAGGAATTATCACCACATCCTTCTTCTCTCTGTGTCTGAGTCTCTGGCCAGGTTTCCAACAAGAAAACTAAGGGTGGAGGGGAGAAGCTGGTTACACAATTCCAGGGCCCCCCGGGGAAGGGCTAGCTGGCCAGTCTGGATGACTCATGTGGATTCCAGGCTGAAAGGGACCTCTTCACCCTCCCCCGCCCCATTCCAGCCTGTCTGCCATCATTGCCAGTGACAGGCCCCAAAGGCCCATCCACAGCCGTGCGGGGGAAATCGGGTCTCCAGTCCCATGTCCTCACTGGCTGACCCCAGCTCACCCCAGGCGGCCAGCGCAGCAGTCTGCCATCAGTAGCTTTTATGCCTTTGATTAAGTCACAAGGAGGCTCTGGGGGAAAAACATAGCGAGAGGGCAAAGGACCAGGAGAACAGACCTGGCACTGGAAAGAGGTGGGAGGCCAGCAGCAAAGAGAAGAGGGAGACCCCAGTGACCTCCTCCACTCAGGAAACCTGCCATCAAAGACAATTCGGCAGACACCTGTGGGAGGCAAGGCCAGCCCCAGGGTTCAGAGACCTTCTTTCTCCCTTCCACCAACTCTCCTCTGATTCAGCCTCTCACCACCTCCTGCCTAGATGTTTGGTGTGGACGACAAACGGACTCCCTGGACTGGCACTCACATAGCCTCACCTCTTCTCAAATATGGACCCTGGTGGGAATTCCCTCGTGGTCCAGGGGTTAAGATTCCATACTTTCACTGCCAAGGGTATGGGTTCAAACCCTGGTTGGAGAACTAAGATCCCATAAGTCGAATGGCATGGCCCCCCTAAAATAGAAAAACAAAAAAACCAACAACAAAAATAAAATAATATGGACCCTGCTGGGAAAAAGAAGAAAGATCACTCCTAATGGCTGGGTGTGACCCAGTCCACCAGATCCTCTTTCCCCTCTGCCCCAAGGGCTCTAGACAGGGAGCACCCAAGGACAAGGACAGGTTCTCTCTCTTTTTAAATATATATATATATATATATATATTTACTAATTTGGCTGTCTCGGGTCTTAGCTGTGGCATGCCGGATTGTTGTTGCATCGTGAGGGATCTTTTGTTGCAGCTCACAGGCTCTCTAGTCCTGGCCGGCTTGGTGCAGTACTTGCAGCGGGGGAGGCTACAGGCTTAGCTGCCCTGGGACGTGTGGGGTCTTAGTTCACAACCAGGGACTGAACTTGAGTTTCCCATGTTGCAAAGCAGATTCTTAACCACTGGACCACCAGGTTCTCTTGACACAGCAAATATGCCCCTGCAGGCCAGCTGCACTCCTGGTCCCAACAAGGCCCCATACTCAGGTCGCTCTTGTTATCGAGAGTTCCCATGTCCTGTCTGCCGGGCCAAATCCCAGCCATCCCCAAGGCCCGGTCCACATGTGATTCTCTGTGAGCCCCGCCCTGCTTCCCCAGCGCCCTGTGCTTTGACCTGGGGGCCCTAGGGACTTCCCAGTGCATTGGCTGCCATCGAAGGTCAGCTTCCTTTGTCGGCCTGTGGAACACAGGGTCTGAGTCTGAGATCTCTCTCTGTGTGTCTGACATTGAGTAGTTTTAGTAAACACGTGTTAGGTTTCAGTGGATACTTGTTGGAATACTTGCTGAATGGACAGATGGAGGGCTGGAACAGAGGACACCGTGGGAGGCAGATGACAAAGATGATGACAATGATAAAGAATTCCAAGTCCCCTCATGGAGCTCCTTCACTCTGTTGGTGGGAAGCCTGAGAAAGGGCATTTAGGAGTCCAGCTGGGGAGGGGCAGGGAACAAAGAAAGCCTTGAGGCTCTAACCATTCAGGATTCAAGAATCCTGGTTCCTGGGGGTGGTCCCTCCTTTGGAGAGGAGGGGCCGGGAAGAAGAGGCGAAGGCATTCCCTGACCCATGGTTCTCACATCATCCTGCAACAAATCCCTGCAGTGCACAGGAAGCCAAATTCTTGAAAAACAGAAATGTACCCCCAGAAATGCGCGCGCGCACACACACACACACACACACACACAGGGAGAGAGCTGGGCCCCCAGCCAGTCAGGTGAACCTGACCAGGGGAGTTGTCCTGCGGCCACATTCTTCCAGGGAACCTGAGGGGAGGGGAGGGAGCACCTACCTTGCTGGCCCTTTTCCCGGAGGCCTGGACACTGTGACCACCACCCTCTGGTCTGGCCCTGGGCAGCCAGCCACAGGAGGCCAAACATTGATCACTTTACCGTGGGCACTGCTCAGCCTCTGACTTCCAACTCTAGGCCTGCTGTGGCCCTGCTGAGGCCACCAGGTCTAGTCTCAGTTCTCTCAGTCCGAGGGAAAGGAAACACTTGCCCGGCCTAAGTATGGTAAATCCCCTCCCAGGGGTGGCAGCTCAGAGTCTACAAACCCTAATTGAGGTTGCACTCTAGTAGCTGCAGCTGAGCCGAAGGGTGGCAGTCAGGCACATAAGAGTCCTCCCTCCAAAGCCCCTGCTATGGGGCTATGTCTGAAAGCACTGGGTCTTGACTGAAATAGGATACATGCCCTGAGGTTTCAGGGAAAATGGGGACATGGACATGGGATGGCAACTGTTCCTCTAGACCTAGTCTCACCCACCTTAGACAGGGTCTGGAAGTGACTAATCCAGAGAAGCATTTTGTGAAAAGGACTTTGTGGTGGTCCTATGTCCTCTTTGGAGAAGGCAATGGCAACCCACTCCAGTATTCTTGCCTGGAAAATCCCATGGACGGAGGAGCCTGGTGGGCTGCAGTCCACGGGGTCGCTAAGAGTCGGACACGACTGAGTGACTTCACGTTCACTTTTCACTTTCATGCATTGGAGAAGGAAATGGCAACCCACTCCAGTATTCTTGCTTGGAGAATCCCAGGGATGGGGGAGCCTAGTGGGCTGCCGTCTATGGGATCGCACACAGTCAGACACGACTGAAGCAACTTAGCAGCAGCAGCAACATGTCCCCTCCCCTTGAATCTGGTATGGAAGTGACACTACATGACTTCTGAGGCTAGATCCTAAGAGGTCATGACCTTCTGCCTTAGTTGCTGGAACACTTGCTCCTGGAGCCCTGAGTCATCACAGAAGAAATGTGGCTACTCAGGCTGCCATGCAAGGAAGGCCAAGCCACTTGGAGATATCCTATGCAAATGCTCTCATCCACAGTTCCTGCTGGGCCTAGCCTTTAAGTCACCCCAGTCCAGGCACCAGATCTGAGAATGAAGACACCTCCAGATGATTCCAGCCCCAGGTGTTCAAGTCACCCCCGAGTCATTTGTGGTTTCCTAGTTGAGGCCCTAGACATTGTAGAACAGAGATGCACTGTCCCCTCTGTGCCCTGTCTGGATGCTGACCAACAGAATTCCATGCAGCCCCTTGCTAAACCCTCCACCTACTCTAAAAACCCAATGCCTGTCTCTACCCTGGAGAGCCAGGGAGGAACTTGGGAGCTCCAGGATGCATGAGACAGGCTCCTTTTTGTATAACCCTCCATCATGGGACTCCCTTTCTGCAGCTCCAAATCAATCCACAGTGAGTGGAGGATGTACTGAGCACCTATAAAGCACCCTCCTCATGCCCATAGCTCCTGGAAGCATCTTCTGCTCTTACCCCCTGTGCCCAAGAAAATTGTTCTCTATCTGGAGCCATCAGAGACTGATCAGACGTACTGGAGAAAATGGAACCCCATGCTCAGTTTTGCTCTGGATTTTTCTTGTCTGTTTCAGTTTCAAATACTCTGACCCACTATCTCCATGAGCTATCAAAACATTGCCATCCTTTTAGTGTACCTATATCCAAAGGTGCAGTTTCTACACGGCCACTTCCACTCAGAAGCAGCTCAAAAATCTTGTAGACCATGTGCCAGAATTTGGGGTACAGAAAACGTTTACTTTAAGGAAAGCCACTGACCAACAACTGCTTTGTTCAGTTCAACAGAATGTGCTGACAGCCTGCAAGGCCCTGTGCTGGGCACTGTGGGGCCCATCCACACGGTTTTAGATACAGGAGTCCCAGAGCTGGAAGGGCCTCATCCACCTGCCCAATGCAGAGCCCAAAGCCTCCTCACTCGCTCTCTGGAGGGCAGTTGGGACAGGTGGCTGCTCCCTCCTCCTTGATCCTCCCTTAACCACACCTCCTCAGTCACTCCTGAAGCCTTTCCTCAGTCTCAGCCAGGGAGAGCCTCGGGCTCAAACCTGTCACTTCTCTTTTATTTTTACCCAGTCCCCACCCTCCATGGGAATGACTCAGGAAGCCTGGAATAAATGCTGATGGGCCAGCACCTCAGAGATTCTGACTCACTGACCTGCAGGGACGTGCAAGGGACCCTAACGGTACTCACAGGTATGACCCGCCGCCTCTACTTCTCCCCGCCTGAGGTCATCCAAACGCAGGGATTTAAACACCATCTGGAGGACTTTGCTGGTGGTCCAGTGGTTAAGAATTCGTTTGCCAATGCAGGGGACATGGGTTCAATCCCTCGTCCAGGAAGACCCCACACGCCACGGGGCGACTAAGCCTGTGGACCACAACTAGTGAGCCCACCTGCGGCAACTACTGAAGCCCATGTGCCCGCAACAAGCGAAGCCACTGCGACCAGCAGCCTGAGCACTGCCCGGGTAGCGTAGCCCAGGCTCACTGTCACCGGAGAAAGCCCACGTGCAGCAGCCAAGACCCAACACAGCTGAAAACAAATAAACAAATCAATATCATCTACAAGCTGATGGCTCTGAAATTTCCACCTGACATCTTTCCTAAGCTTCAGATCCTTCCCTTTGGATTCTCAAAGACACCTCTGACCTAATACATTGGGAGCCAACTACTGATTTCTCCCTGCCCCAGGCTGCTCGGCCACGGTGACTCCCAGTCAATGGAACCTTCATTCCACAAGCCTGAGAGCCATCAGTGAATCCTTCCTCTCTCCCTCAGCCCACCTGGAGGTCCTGTCAATCTCAGAGCACCTGCATCTTCCAAAGAACCTTTACACAGTTATAGCCCTGGAGTGCATAAAACTTTGTATCCAGCCCTCTTCACTTAGTAGAAACAACTTCCCACATGCACAGCATCGGGTATTACAGTTTTTAATGGCTGCAGAATGCTCCATCAAATAAATGCTGCTTAATTTACTTAGCCTGTCTCATACTGTAAAGCCTTTATTTTGCTTCCAATTTTTGGTTATAAATAATGCTGCGATGGGCATCTTGACACACAGAGCCTGTCCCTGACTCTGGATTATTTCCTTTGGACAGATTCCCAGAAGTGGGATTACTAGGTCACAGGATATGGACATTTTTATGGCTTGTGAAGCACATTGCCAAATTGCTCTCCAAAAGGGTGACACTGCTTTTATGCATCTTTGATGATGGCATATACAGGTCGGAATATGCCACCAAAGACCCAGGACAGTCCTGGCAGCTGGGAGTCTGGAGTTCTTTTTTAAAGACTTCTTAAAAGGTTGCTTAATTTTCTTCTAATTATCAAAGTAATAAACACACAGCTCATAGGTGCTAAGTCAATTCAGTTGTGTCTGACTCTCTGCAGCTCTTTGGACTGTACCCCACCAGACTCCTCTGTCCATGGGATTCTCCAGGCAATAATACTGGAGTGGGTTGCTACGCCCTCCTCCAGAGGATCTTCCCAACCCAGGGATCAAACCCGCATCTCTTATGTCTCCTGCATTAGCAGGCAGGTTCTTTACCACTAGCCCCAACTGGGAAGCCCATAATACCTAGTACAGAAAGGCAAACACAGAAACGTGTAATCAAATAAAAGTACCTATAATTCCACCTTTCCAAAGGGTCTCAGAAGACATGTCTTTTGATTGTAGAATTGCTAGGATGATGAATTTGGGCTGAATTTACACATAAGTGAGGTGGTTGCTCTTTTTTAATTAATGGATTAATCTATAAACTTGGCTGCACTGGGTCTTTGTTGCCATGCAGGTTTTCTTTAGTTGCAGTGAGTGGGGGATACTCTCTAGCTGTGGTGTGTGGGCGTCTCATTGCTTCTCTTGTTGCAGAGCACGGGTTCTAGGGCAGGAGGGCTCAGAAGTTGCAGCACGTGGGCTTAGTTGCTCTGCAGCATGTGGGATCTTCCGGGACCAGGGATTGAACCCATGTCCCCTGCATTGACAGGTGAATTCTTAACCAATGAACCACCAGGGATGTCCAAGGTGGTTGTTTTAAATCATGGCTTTAAAGAGAGAGGACCCTGGCCTTTCTGGAGTAGTCCCCTGGGAAGGACATTAACATATTCTTGCCACACTGTTAAGTTTAATCACCCCTTTTCAAACAACAACAACAAAAAAATTAGATTTTTTAAATTCCCGGTGTGAAATCCTGCTTAGGGCAGGCTAGGGATACCCTCAGTGAGGGCATGTCTTTGCCCTCCAGTGACAGAGCCCATCTCCTGAGTCACATGCAGAGTCATTCAGACACAAGCTTGGTCCTTTCCAGGTGGGGAAGATGACTCAGGGGTGCGGGGGAGGCGGGCTATAAAGTGTCAAACTGATTTCCCGACCTTAAGAGCTGGTACTGAAAGTTGCTCTCAAGGAGGTCCTAGAACATTCTGAACAGTGGCTGGAGCCCCTGGAACACCAGTGGAGAGAAGGGGGCCCCCAGAACGACAACAATGGCAAAACTGCAAAGAGCAAGAGGGGCAGCTCCTGTTTGCTACCATAGGCCAGGCTTGGGGTTAAGCACTTTACACCTGTAAAATAAATGTAACGCTCACAATGTTACTTATACAATAAGGAGTTACAACAGTTAACTACTTTTTTTTTGGTGTGGACCATTTTTAAAGTCTTTATTGAATTTGTTACAATATTGTTTCTGTTTTATGTCTTGGTTTTTAAGGCCTCAAAGCATGAGGGATCTTACTCAGCTCCTCGACCAGGGATCAAACCCGAACCCCCTGATTGCAAGGCAAAGTCTTAACCACTGAACCCCTAGGGAAGTCCCAACAGTAACTACTAGTATTATCATCCTTTACAGATAAGACACTGGGGGATGAGAACGTGTTCAGGACCCCAGCAGTCTGAGTCCACAGTCTGGGCTGTTACTCCGCATCTCCTGGTGCACGTGTTCCAGGATAAGTCTCCCAAGGAGACCAGCTGCCCCTAGAATTCTGTGAGGGAGCAGTCCTCCCCCTGCCCTGTTCAGCTTGACTGCCCAACTCAGACACAGCATCCCCACTGTATCATTAGCGTGCTAAGGCTACCACAACAGAAGACCGGAGGGTTCAACAACCTCCTAGTTCTGGAGGCTGCGAGTCCAGGGTCAAGGTGCCAGTGGAGCTGGTTTCTGGCGAGAGCTCTCCTCCTGGCTTGCAGACGGCCGCCTTCCCACTGCTTGCCACACACTCGGTGTCTCCTCCTCTTCTCATAAGGGAGTCAGTCCTAAGGATTAGGATCCCACCCGTATTACCTGTTGTTGTTCAGCCACTAAGCTGTGTCCGACTCTTTGAGACCCCATGAACTGGAGCACGCCAGACTTATTACCCGGTTTAACCCTAAGAACCTCCTTCAAGGCACTACCTCCAAATTCGGTTCCGGCTTTAACATATGCATGGGGTGGGGAGCAGCACAATCAGTTCATAACACCTCTCTGTCCTGAGAAACACAGACTCCGGACATCTTCCAGGTGACTCTGCACTGCCCCGCAGCTCATCCTCCACGCAGGAGCTGCGCTCATCACACCTCACATTAGCATTGTCAAAGAGCAAGCTTTTTCTGACTAGATAATGATTATTTGGAGGTTGCAGGCAACCTTCACTCATCTGTGCCCACCACCCCATTCATTCGTCTGACTCATGCATTCACTCTGTCGTCCACCAACTAGAAGCCAGGCCCTGTGTCAGCCCTGGGATTTCAGTGGTGCCCAGGATACAGTGACAACTGCATCCTAACAAAGCCAACCTGCCCACTTCTCCCTCCCACTCTACTCCCTAACCCCAGGCCGTCTCACAGCTCTCACCTCCTGTCCCAAACCCAGCCTGGGCAGGGGTTTCTTAACACCTTCCCGCTCAGAGGAAACAGATGGTGTTAATCCAATGGGACAGCCAACTGTTTCTAGGCAAGGGATCGCAAAGCTGTGTGTTACCTCCCAGAAAATAAAACTATGCATACCCCAACAAGGAAAATAAATGTGTGCTTGTAAGACTTGTACAAGCAGTCCCTTTTGCCCACAAAACAGGTTTGCTTCCACGAAGCATTTCTATTAGAAAACAGAGAGGAACTGCTTCTTGATGTTCTCGGAGAGGGAGAAGGTGGGCTTTGCTTACCTCACCAAATCTCCCTTCACTGAAGTAGAGAACCATGAAACTCACAGCCACCATCGTTCTCCCAGGAGGGGCAAAGGAGGGGAAACCTCAGTAGACACAACAGTGGGACCCCCACCAACCAGGGCTACCTGGGAACCGCGGAGGTGACAGCTGGATCCTATTTAACTTGGTACATGAGAGGGATGTTGTTGTTGCTAAATCTCTAAGTCATGTCCAACTCTTTGTGACCCCATGGACTGTGGCCCACCAGGCTCCTCTGTTCATGGGATTTCCCAGGCAAAAATACTGGAGTGGGTTGCTATTTCCTTCTCCAGGGGATCTTGCTGACCCAGGGATAGAACCTGTATCTCTTGCATTGGCAGGTGAATTCTTTACCACTGAGCCACCTGGGAAGCCTCATGAGAGGGATAGGCAGGGATTAAAGATGTATTACAAAGGGCAGTGGGAGCCTTTTCACTCTTCTTTTTCTTAGTGGCCTGAAATTCCTATATCAAGGCAAATAAAACATCTAGGTACAATGGATAAACAACAAAGATATAGTATAAAGCACAGGGAACTATATTCTATATCTGTAGTAATCTACAATGGAAAATGGGCTTCCTTGGTGGCTCAATCGGTAAACAGTCTGCCTGCTATGCAGGAGACTGCCTGCAATGCAGGAGATCTGGGTTTGATCCCTGGGTTGAGAAGATCCCCTGGAGAAGGAATTGGCAATCCACTCCAGTATTCTTGCCTGGGGAAATCCCAAGGACAGAGGAGTCTGGAGGGTTACGGTCCATGGGATCGCAAAAATTGGACACGACTTAGCAACTAAACCACCACCATAATGGAAAAGAATCTGAAAAAGAATAGATATTTATGTATAATGGGATCACTTTGCTGAACACTGGAAACACTGTAAATCAACTGTACACCAATACCTCAACTAAAAACAGAAACCATCCAAGTACAACGCAAGTGTGTGCTTGGGGTCAGACCCTAATTTGGGCCAAATACCCCAATTACTCCAACGCTCTCCTTCCCTTGTTCCCTTCCACAGTACCAAGTGGCCTTAACTGAAAAAACTGGAACTATTTTAATTTTTTAATCACACACACAAAAATGCTTGCCAGAGTGGCCTTTGTAAAATCTAAACCTGATATCATTCCCCAGCACAGTGCGCAGTTCGCTCCCTGCCCTCAGATCAAGGCCATGGTCCTTGCAAATTGGATTCTGATGGCCTCTTTGGCCCCACCATGATACACTTATGGCCTCACCACGCTTAATTTCTTTCTGTTCCTCAAAGCCTTTGCTTCTCTCTTCCTGGCCTTTGCACATGCCAAGCCGCTGTTTACTCTGGTCATCCTTCCCAACTGTCTGCTTGGCCAAATCCTCCTCCTCCTGGCCTCTGCTTCAGTGCCCTCGAAGTCCCCTGAGTTGCATTAGTTGCTCCTCCCCGGGGTGCCTAACCCCCCCAACCCACATGCTACCCTCATCCTGTAATAGCTGCCCCACCCCCACATCACCCTTGGCTGTAAGCTTCACGCAGACCTGGGCCTCTACCACATTCACACTTCATCCTCAGGGCCTTCTCAAAGGCAGCACCCAGGCAGAGCTCAGGGGGTGCTGCATGAACGAAATGGTCCAGTGAGAGGTGGGCCCCTCAACCCCGCGGTGCCCACCCCCCCACCCAGTCCCAGAGGCCAGGGCCTGTATCTTGTCCATTTCTGCATGGCCAGGCACATAGCGGATGCTCAAGAATGTCTGCTGAACCAAGGGGAGTGGGTATGGAGGAGGAAGAGAAAACTCAGCTTTGGATAGATGCTCAGATCTCTACTTCTGTCTGCCAGCTGTCCACACACCCACATACCTGCACACCACCCCAGTCTCCTCAACGGAGACCCACACACATCACGAGTGCCACTGGCTGGGAGGTGTCCTGTCCCCTTTAATTAAAAGTCAGACCGGCAGCCTCCTCCCTGCTCATTCCTCTCTCTCCAGGTCATTTCTGAAGATTGAGAATCAGCAGGACAGCTGAGAGGGAGGTGGGGTGGATGTGGAGAAATTGCTGGGTTTGTATCTCTGCCTTACAACCCTCCTCCCACATAAAACAACTTTCCTGTGGGTGACCAGGCCCAGAGATGGCAGTGCCAGGGGCCTGGGGGCTGAGGGCCGGGCCAGGACTGTCCCTTGTTGCTGTTTTCATTTCCTCAAGTCTCCTTTCCTTTTCCACTCCTTCCTCACAGGCCCAATTTTAGGGGATCCCCTTCCTTCCTCCTCAGGTGGGTAAGGCAAAGTGCCTGGCCTGGGGCCACTACCCACAGTTACAGAGGCAGGAGGGTCACTGAAGGTCCTGGGAGCCACATCAACAAGAAGCTCCTGATCTGAACCCTGGGGTGGGATTGAAGGTAGAGAAAGGCTGCTAGCAAAGACCCCTTTCTCCTTCAAGCTGAGCTTTGGAGAAGGAAATGGTAACCCACTCCAGTATTCTTGCCTGGAAAATCCCGTGGATGGAGAAGTCTGGTAGGCTACAGTCCATGGGGTCGCAAAGAGTTGGACACGACTGAGCGACTTCACTCACTCACTCCTCCAAAGAGGAAGGTGGGGGCTTACTGTGTTAGAGGAGCTTGTCACCTGGCATGAAGCAAAGCTGGTATGTACTTGGCTAAGTCCACTTCTGGGCAGACTGTGTTGAAAAGCATCCCGGAGGCACAAACCAAGCACAGTGGCAAAACAGGACTGGGAGAGAGGCAGACATTCCAGGAAGGCCTCCTGGAGGAGGTGGCATTTGAGTCAGGCCTCCAAGGGGAAGGGTAACCTCCACATTTTAGAAAGATTTGCAAAGCAAACAGCACTTAAACCACTGGAATTGTGTGTGTGTGTGTGTGTGTGTGTGTGTGTGTGTGTGCGTGTATTTTAGATGAAAGGTATTTGTTTGTGGGGGAAGGGAAGCCCCTGGCCCGTAATGGGGCTGTAGGATCATGTGTGAGTATATTTTATCCCTGCAGCACTGGGAGGAATTATGGACCACACCACAGGGGGCTGGGCAGCTCCTTCAGAGGCTGCTTCCATCACCTCTCCTCAGCCCAGATCCTTTCTGGAGAGGCCCCTGCCAAGCAGCAGGGACAGCAGCAATCCATGCAGAGAGGTGGGAGGGGGACCCTTGAGCCAGTCTCCAAGGATGCAGTTCATTAGGACGCATCCTCTGTTGCCATGGTGATCCCCAGCCCACAGAGCCAGGCTAATAGTTCCTGAATTCACTCAGGCCTCGAGCACAATTAGACAAGATGGATTTTCGAGTTGGAGCATAATGAGACCCGGACGTCCGGAAAGCATATGGCAGCCTCCCAGGGGACAGCGGAGCCCCGGGAGAGCACACTCCTGTCACAAGGCCACCAGGCCATTGCCTCTCGTGGGCAGGAGGTCTGGGAGGCATTGGGGAGCACTTCCCTTCCTTTAGAATTCTTCAAGGACAGCACAGCCTCTGTCTGAGCAGCACTGGGCGATGCGAGAAAGGAAAAATAAGCTTTCCATATCTGTCCCCAGCCCTTCAGGGGACAGGTTTGGGAGGCTTTATTCTGCATACTCTGATAAGTTTGCCAACAAACACATCTCACATGGCTGCAGCTGTGCTGTATGCACAGAATAGATCCTCGTATCCATGCAAAAACATAGAAAAGTCATTCAAAATTCTCTACTGGAACATACACGGGGCCAGGCACAAGACACACATCATGGGGTCTGGGGCACCGCATGCTACTCCCCACTCAGGGCACAGGGCTTACCCTCTGGCAGGGGAGACGGGGTGTGTTCAGCGAGAACCATTTCAACACAGCAGTGACATGAGAAGGATGGAGTCTGGAGTGAGGAGAGATCAGAGAAGGCTTCCTGGAGTAGGTGACATTTTGGCTGGGCCTTGAAAGCAGGGATCAAGAGATCTTTTGAGTAGAGACAGAGCAGAAAAGCACAAGTTGAGTTTGGGGCAGCTAGCAGACCAGCGTGGCTGGAGGGCAGGGTCAGGGCAGAAGGAAGCTAAAGAAGACTGCTACCCAGGTTGATAGGACCCCACTCCACGCTCCCCTAATCCAGGGAAGCCCCAGACCCTCTTTGGGCCTGAACCCAGGACAGGCTCCCAGCGAGGCAGCCCAGGTTTCATCCCTATCAGTTTTCCTCTAGCAGCATCACCCGTCCAGGCCATCAGAAGTTTTGGTCAGCATCAAAACTCTTTTCTGACAAGTCTCCTGCACAAACCCCTCAGTGTTCTAAACACAGACCAGCCCCTTGGTGCCCAGCAGAGACAGGGGAAGGGAGGGGGAGAGTTACGGTCTGCTGTAGGTTCAGAAGTAGGGAGGACGGACTTGGGGAAGGAAGACAGCTGCAGAGAGGGGCAACCCGGGCATGGCCGGCTCCGGGGAGGGATGTTTACCAGGGGCTTTCCCTCTAGGGTACCAAGCTCCCCGGGATTCTTGAAGGTTCAGGCTTTTTAGAAGGCAGGGATACAACTCTCCTGGATTACCACCTTTGGATCCATTTTTTTCCCAGGAGGTTGCTATTAGCAAAAATCACTGACCCTGTATGACAGAGAAGCAGAGATGGCAAAGCGTCCTGTTGATTCTGTCTCCTCCAACTCGCTTCCAATCTCTCTGGCCAGGAACCCAGCTCAGTTCCCCAATTCCGGCTGGCTGCCACCCTTCTTCTCCCAGGGCTGCCCACAAAGCCCAAGGCACTGAGCTTCAGCCTCTGAGAGATCTGATTTTCTAAATCCGAAAATGCTGTCTGAGCCAAGTCTGGGGAACAAGCGAGATGGTCTGGTTGAGGGGGGCTGAACCTGGGACACAGAACTGCTGACCAAAGCAGCCTCCTCCTGGGTTTCTCAGGCACCCCTGCTCCCCCACTGACTTCCACCTCTCAGGCGTCTCCAGGGACTCAACAACCTCCAGAACCTCACCTCAAGTCCTGTCTCCCCTCCAGCCCTCACTGTTCCACTTGGCCAGCTCAGGCCTTTTGCTTGGACCATCACAATGGCCCCCCAAGGGTCTGCTGCCCTTGAGCCCACAGAAACCACTGGGCCCCCGGGGGAGGAGCAGGGACAGAGTCAGAGCTGGGACAGAATGTCTGCCCGTGCCCCCCTCTGGCCTGGGTCACCTCAGTGACTCCGGAGAGGCCTCTGTGTTCCATAGCAACGAAAGGGCTTTTTGTTTGGTCCTTTTCTTTAAATGGGACGGAAACAATTCAGGGAGAAGCTATTGGTAAAATGGAATGCTTCTGAGGGACTAAAGAGCCAGGCAGAGGCATGGGCTCTGGGCTGCATGAAGGATGGGACAGAATCTTTGCTCTGTCTCGGTTTACAAGTGTGTGATCTTGGGCATATTACTTAACCCCTCTGAGCTTCAGTAACCTCATCCACAAAATGGACATAACAGTAGCACCTACACCGCCCCCCCATCCCTGTGCCTCATGGAGTGTTGAAAGGATGATATAATATGCACATAAAACAGCACAGTCCCTGGATCATGGCTGGCACTGAGCAAGCATCTCTTCTTAGTATTTTGTTACTGGTGAACGCAGTCCTACAGCATCTCCCTTGCCACTCAAACCTGGGCCAGCCCAGAACAGACATGCCCAGCAGCCAGCAAAGCATCAGTACCGCGTCCCTCGGTCGTTTCTCCTTGACCTGGGAAGGCAGGGCCTCTTAATTGCTCTTTGGTTTTACTCAATTTGAAGTGAGCTGGACACCAATTCCCTGCAGGAAAAAATAAATATGCTTCTGCTCAAAATACTAATGAGGCTGGAGGCGAGGTGAGGCTGGCAGGGGAGGGTGGCCCCTGAGCACTTCCGCCAAGTCCTGCTGGCCCCTCGGGAGGATGAGGCCCAGTTTGGAGCACCCTCGAGAGGTCAGGAGCAATGGGAAGCTCTGGTTTCACTTCACAAGCCCCAGATCAAGGCTAAGCTGGCTCAGGTGACCCAGGGAAGGGGTGTGAGAAGCCCACCGTGGTGATGCCCATGGATTTGTGATCCAGCACTTCTCTAGGGGCGCTTTAGGAATACCCTGGCTGTCTTCCTCTCCTCATAACCAGACCCCAAGGCCTGGAGATTCTTCTTCCTGTTCCCACTGTCTCTGCTCCGGTTCAGACCCTCACCATTGCCATCAGCCTTTCCCTCTCCTGCCTGTCCTCCCCTGAGTGGGCATTCAGTCAGTCAGTCAACAAACAATAGTGAGCAGGAAGCCCGTGCCAGCCTGAGGGAGGCAGGAGGACTCGGGGGGACCCAGGCCCAGCTTCGCCCTCCTTTCTGACCTCCCCCCTCACACGCCTCCAGACAAAAGCCTCATAGCTACGCCTTGAGTGGAGGGTAGCCCCTCCTCAGAGCCTTTGAGGTGCTTAGTCTCTCAGTCGTGTTCTTCTCTTTGAGACCTCATGGACTGTAGCCTGCCAGGCTCTTCTGTCCGTAGAGATTTTCCAGGCAAGAATACAGGAGTGGGTTGTATGCCCTCCTCCAGGGAATCTTCCCAATCCAAGGATCAAACCCAGGTCTCCCGCATTGCAGACGGATTCTTTACCATCTGAGCCACCAGGAAGCCCCCCAGAGCCTAGGAACTCTCTGTTCTCTCAGCCAGAAAGATCTTCCCAGATTCCACACGGCTCCTCCTCCTCTCCTTCCACTCTGGGCCCCCATGTCACCGTTTCAGAGCTGCTCCGCCTAAAGCAGTCCCTCCCATCGCTCTGCCCCCTGACCCCACTGCATTTTTCCTCACAGCATTTACTACCACCTGACATCTTAATATTTATGTATTTGTGTTCTGTCCTGTGTCCCCGCCCTCCAGGGCCAGTCCCCTGAGGGCAGGGACTTTTTTCTGTTTTGTTCACCTATGTGGATGTGTCCCACCATCTAGAACAGTGGCTGGCACAGTACGTGCTTAATGGATGTTTACTGTTGTGGAATCGAAGGACTCGATCACGTCTCTTTCCCATGTACAACTCATGCACAACTCACCACGGCATCCAGCTTTGCCCCCCCTCCCCACCTTCCCAGCTCCTGACCATCCACACTCCAACCTCCCTGGACAACCTGGAAGCTCTAGAACATCTCGGGAGTGACCTTGTCTTGTTTTTAACTCATGCTCTGCTTCCCCTCCTCCACCCTTTCCCAAATCTTACTCAACCTCCAAAGTCAGACTCAAAACACCACCTCCCCTCGGAAGCCTCGTCCAGTCTCCCAGGGCTCTGTGGCTTTCAGGACCTGCTTTCAGCACTGCCCCAAACACTCCTTCAGTGTCTGTGTCTGTCTCGCAGGCAGAAGTCAACTTCCTTAAAGGCTGGGGAGATGGGTCCCTTCTGTGCATCCCCAGCCCACACGGTGCCTGGTATGAGCAGGTGCTTAGTGGATGGTCATTTGCATTAAGATTCAGATTGTTCTAATGATAAAAACTGTTATTAACTACTATCTCTTTACAAGGTCCACCATGGGAGACAGAACAACAAGCCAGCCCCAGAGCTGAGAACAGAAGCCCAGCCTCAGGGGCCAAACTAAGGGCAGGAATCCAGGTTCCCTGAGTGTGGACAGCAGATAATCTGAGGCCAGCCACGAGGCTCGGGCACGCAGCCACAGACTTCCACATCTGAAGACAAGGCTGGTCCCACTGTCAGGGGGAATTGCTGCCTGCAACTCCCAGGGGATGTAAACCGGACACCCCCGTCCCTTTCCTGGGAGGAAATCCTGCCAGCATTCTCAGGGACGTGGGACAGCAGGGCTGAGCTGAAGGAGGAAGGGGGGCAGGGCCGTAGGATGGGCCTGGGTCCTAGAGCCCTCCCGCCAGCCTGACCCCATCCACAGCTGAGGCTACCAACCGCACTCAGTGCTGCTCCTGGCCAGTTCTCTGGCCCGGAACACTGGATAGCTGGGACTTTTGCAGAGCACAGTGCTCCCTACACCCCTTTCTACCTCTCCATTGCTTCAGAGCAAGCCCACTCCATAGCTCATCTGACTCTCCAAACACTATCAAGGGCCAAATAGGATTGATACCCCCAGAGAGGTTAAGCAAATTGCATAAGGTCACACAGCATTTTGAGGCAAAGCCCAGAATAAAAACTAGGCTGAGATTTCAGCTGTTATTTGGAGTCACCAGGAAAGCAAGTGCTGAAGGGCTTTACTGGGCTGGAGGCAGGAAATTGAGAGGGCTTCATCACCTCCAGAAATCCTACCCCACTTTCTTCTGCAAGTACACAGTCTGGCTTCAAACCCAAAGAAATTCCATCTCTGCTCACTGACTCTCAGACTCGGGAAGCGGCCTATTCCCTGTGACTTCTTCCTTGGAGGATGCATTAAATAAACAGAGACCCTTTCTCATTTTTCTCCATAAATATTTCAGGAGACTTAAGAAACAAACAGATCTGTGTTTGATCTGCTGGCCACTCAGAAATGGGGGCTCCTCTATCCCAGGCAGGACCGTCAAACTGTCCCCAGGGATTACAGTGTCCACCAGGCCATGGGAAAGACAAGATGGTGGGGACAGCCACCTTCTTACAGGGGCTCTTCACCTGGGTCAGGGAACCTGCTGGGAGCTGGAGAGCAGAGCCCAGTTTTTACCAGAAACACTCCTCCCCTCACTGCCTGCCATTCCTTTGCTCAGAATCTGTTGTTTTGGGGGACACTTCAATCACTGCTGCCCAAGACCACATCACAGGGCACATGGGGTTCCACACAGACAGGCACCACCTACGGGGAAGGGGATGCAAAGCCTCTCAGAACAGGTGAACCGCAGTCAGGCTGGAGACCTCGGCAACTTAGCAGGCCAGTTTCCCCTTAAGACTTCCCCAAACAGTCCTTTTGTTTATTGATTCAAATGCTCATGGAGTACATTATTCTTGGGCCCGGAACATTCAGCGGCTCCCCAGTGCTGACAGGATTCTGACTTCTCGGGCTGTCATTTCCTGCGCTTCCCAGTTTCGCCCCATCCCAGCCTCCCGACCACCTCTCCCTTCCCAAGTCACACTCCGCACTCCAGTTAACCTGGCTCCTCCTCTCCCCCAGGAGTCCTTCCCTTTCCTAAACGCTGTTCTGTCCATGCCTTCTCTTCTCTCTCATTGTCTTCTCTTGCCCTTCTCAGGGTGGTGCACGGGCCACCTCCTCCGTGAAGCCCTTCTGAATCAGCCCACACCACAGTGATCCCGCCCCTCCCAGGCGCTCCTTCCTGGTTCGCCGCCCACACTGCCTCCCCGGGGACAGCTCCTGTGACATGCTCACGTGTGAGGGCTTATCATTTCAATTCAGTTACAAGTGTCTATAGAGCCAGGCTCTAGCTTCTGTTTCACCCAGGGGTCTGAGGGTGAGAGCTGAATCTGGATAGGTCTCCTCCAGCAGGACACTCGGCTCTGAAGAAATCTTGATGCCCAGACCCTAGCTCCCAGAGAATCTGATTCTGTTGTTCTGGGGGTGGGGGAGTAGGGAGGACCAACTACATAATTTGGTCCTCTTGATGAAAAATTATAAAGAATTTTAAGACAGGATCAGCAGAACATTAAATCAGGCATTGCACAGGTCACACACCTGTTGATACTGACCCTGAGGAAAAGCATATAAACCTCCCCAGGAGATCTGCAGCCAGCATGGAGAATCACCGCTAATGACAACGAGGAGCCACTGAAGGTTCTGCACCTCTGGGTCCCAAGACAGTACATGCATCTGTGTGTCCTCCACCTCTGCAAACCTGGGCTGCCTGGGGCCCGAGCAAATATTTGTAGAGTGAATGAATAAATGAATGGATGGAGAGAGATGGAGCTTGAACCAGAAAGCCGAGAAAGGATCTTTTTTCCATTAAAAAGTAAATGTATTAAATATTAATGCTTTATTATTAATAAATAGAATATTTTATATAATAAAACCAAGCATTAATATTTTAACATTCACATATTTAAATATATCCAACATGCCTATAGTACGAAAATCTGAAGCGTTCAGCTTGAAAATTTTTTACACATTCACCTAACCACCATTTCAGAAGGTTCTCTTGTGCCCTATCCCAGTTAATTCTACTCCTCATCCCCAACCAGCTCAGCACTCAAAACTAGACAGAATTTTCATCAAAGAAGGACTCTCTTGGACTTTCCTGGTGGTACAGTGGTTAAGACTCTGCGCTTCCAATGCCAGCGGCACAGGTTCAGTCTGTGGTCAGGGAACTAAAATCCTATATGCAACGTACAGTGGCCAAAAAAAAAAAGAAGGGCTCTCTGGCAGAAGCAGCACAGGGGAGGGTGTACTAAAGAGACAAGGAAGAGGCTGACTCATAAAATTCCCTTCATTGTGTGCCGAGGACTGATATTCATACCAAATGGGAGGGGGCAGGCACAAAGGCTCAGATAGGCTGAGCGACTTGCTCAGAGGCACAGTGCAAGCTGGTGGCAGAGCTGAGACTCCAACTCTGGTCCTCAACTTCTGAATTTCATAAACATGCCACAACCCCTGGCAGTCTGGAGTGGGGTGTGTGTGTGCTGGAGAACACAGCTCGGGAGGAGACTCTGGCTGCAGGGTCTGGGAAAGCTGGGGAAGGCAGGCTGAGCAGCCACAGGGCCTAGTTCTGGGCATAAGCTCACCGGTAGGCTCACTCTTGCACCTGGATTTGCACCAGGTGACACTCCCCTAAGCTAGTTTGGGAAAACTGAGTCCCAACCAGAGGGGCTCGACCCAAGGTCATACAGTGTCAGAGCTGGGGCTTAATTAAGCAAGGGGCTCCAAAATCGCATTTCAGGGGTCTGTTCACCAGGCCAAAAGCACATCTTCCTAGAAACAGGCCTTGGGCCCCTCTGCTCCACCACCCTCACCCCATCTTCTCAAGCTCAGATCCAACCTCTCTGGCACCCCTAGGCAGATGGGAAAGGCCAGTACCCTACAGTGGTCCTAGCCAGGGGCATCTCCCTGGGGAAGAGAGGGGCACGTGTGGTACTCACCCAGGTATAAGGAGATGCCAGCAGGAACTCTGGGCTGGGGGCCTGGAACTTTCACTCCTACCTCATGACATGTGAGCTTTGTGAATCTCCAGTCGCTGCAATGCCTCTGGGGCAACATGAGTTGGGTGGGACCATCTGAAGTGCAAGTCGAACCTTGTCACTCCCCTGCTTAAAACCCTCTGGGGACTCCTAGCACCCTCAGGATGAAGCTCACCCTCCTTGGCTGGGCAGCTCTGCTCCCCTGGCTCCTCCCCGCCTCCCAGTCTGTTTATCACCAGCCGTCCTACCCTTTCCCACCCAGCAGCATCCAACTCTCGTCTTTCTTGGAATGAGCCAAGCCCGCAGCTCTCTTCAAGCCTTTGTTCACATCTGGAATGCCTTCCCCTCCTCTTCACCTGCCTCTGCTTAACTCATCCTTGATGACTGAGATGAGATGTCTTCCTCCAGCAGCCTTCCTTGGCCGCCTCTCCATCCCCATGGCTTCAGAGGTGTGTGCACACATCTCCGCTCCCCCCACACCAGCCTCTGTCCCCTTATCTCTGCATCCATGTGTCCTGCCGAGCCACCATCTCCTCCAAGAGACTGACCTCCGGAAGGGGCAGCCTGAGTTTTCTCCTGTGAGCTCAGCTGCTGGCATTTGGCCCCAGTACACGGGTGCTCAGCAAAGGCTTCCTGAGTGGACCCAAGGCCTCATTCTACCTGCATTAAGGGTGACGGGTGGGGAGCGTGGTCAGTGGTCAAGGGAGCAGGAAAGCCAGGGTGGAGAGGTGCACAGAATAAGGCTGGTCATCCTCTCCACTCCTGTTCCCTGGGCAAAACTGGTTCGTGGTAATCAGCTCTCCGCCGCCTTGCCTTCCCCCTCAGGAACCACTCCTGAGTCTTTCTTTAAAATGTATTTATTTACCTTTGGCCATGCTGGATCTCTGTTGCTGCACAGGGGCTTTCTCTCTTGCAGTGAGAGGGGGCTACTCTTCATTGCGGTGCCCGGGCTTCTCATCGCAGTGGCTTCTCTTGTTGCAGAGCCTGGGCTCTAGAGCACAGGCTCAGTAGCTACGGCGCACAGACTTAGTTTCCCGATGGCATGTGCAATCTTCCCAGACCAGGGATCAAACCCGTGTCCCTGGCATTGGCAGGCGAACTCTTTTAACTACGGGACCACCAGGGAAGTCCTCTCCTGAGCCTTATTACTTAGGGTCTTGCTATCAGCAAGCTAAGGCATTACCCTTCCCAGGGGAAGTTCTATTTTAATAACATCTCAAAGGCCCAGAGGCACTGAGTTCTACAGAGGTTTCTGGGCATGGGGATTGGGAGGCTCTTCTTTAAAAAGCAACCACACAGCAAGATCAGCTTCTGTGTGCCCACGGGGCTCTGTAATCAGACGTATGTTCACATCCCAGCTTCCACGCTGTGTGCACCAGCATGACCGCCCCCTCTCTGAGGCTCAACTTCCCCTCCTGTAAGGTGGGGATAGGAGGAGAGTGGGCAGGAACGGGAGGTAAAGGATGGGCACTGGCCGGCATGAGCGGAAGGCTCAGCAGAGCGGCGTCACTCCTGCTGCTCTTCTATAGCAAAGGCCCGCAGAGCTCGCAGCTCCCTCGGCCAGCCCCGGCACTCTGGCCCTCTGGGGCCTGCAGAGGGGCGGCTTTGTTTGTGGCTCCTGAGCCCCCCTTCTCCTTCCCTCCACCCACTCTCCCTTCCTCCTTCTCTCCCTCCCTCCAAGTGAGAGTTCCAGGGAAAACTTTGTCTGGAGACTTCTCAAGCCAGTGATAAGGTCTGGCCAGAGGAAAGCTCTTAGCAACCCAGACTCCCAACCCAGAGGCCCTTCTAATGGTTTCAGAGAAACAAAGGAGAGAAAGATTGCCTGCAGCCCTGTGTGCCAGGAGGGCCGGCTTCCAGGAGGCAGAGTGGGGTTCTCGGGCCGCTGTGCAGCCAAAGGTGGCGGCCTGGCAGGAGGGACACATGGGCCACCAGATCTGGGTAATTACAGCCCCACAGCCCAGCAGCAGGAGCCTCAGAAGTCGCTTCTTCTGCAACGGCCATGAGTAGGCCCTAGGGCCAGCCACTCCTGGTTGGTTACTTGGGAAGCCAAGCTTTTCCATTCAGGTGCCCCTTGCCAGCTAGGCTAAGCTCGCAAAGTCTCCTTTCTGGAATTTTCCCCCATGCCCACTTTTCAATCAGTCCTTGGCCTGATTTCTAGTAGAAGCCTAGAAAAACCCACCGAACTGAAGCTCATCCAACCTGAGCCTGCAACTAATTGGAGGGAGTCCTAATTCTAGCTCAGTCACTTGTGCCCCTTTGGGAAAACCTTCTGGGGCCTCAATTTTCTCCTCTGTAATGGAGGAGTCCATTACATCTCTTTAGGTTTCCTTCCAGCTCTAGCAGTGCATGGATCTATAGGAGTAAAGATTTAGCCCAGCAGCAGCAACCAGGGAACTGTCTAGGATTGTTTCAAATTCTGCCCATCTTGTACCTTTCCACCAGGTACCCCAAAATCTATATCACACCTTTTCTAATGTGCATAGATAGCCCTTGGATGAGCACTGTGAAAGGTACTAAAAAGAATCAAGTGTAATCCCTGGTTTCAGCAAGCTCACAATTAATGAGTCAAGGTTCATCTCCCTAAAACAATCAGCAAACAACATAACATGTTAAGCTTTTATTTGTGTCTGGTGTAGAGGAGACTGGGTGCTACAGGAGCTCCTAGGACAGAGAAATGAACACGGTTGTAGACCCTGGTAGCTCAGACGGTAAAGAATTTGCCTGCAATGTAGGAAGCCTGGGTTCAATCCCTGTGCCAGGAAGATCCCCTGGAGAAGGAAATGGCAACCCACTCTAGTATTCTTGCCTGGGAAATCCCATGGACAGAGATGCCTGGCAGGCTACATTTCATGGGGTTGCTACAAGTCGGACACGACTGAGAGACTTGCACTTGGAGACCCTGAAAAGGCCAGTTTAACAGGACAACTCAGGTCCTGAAAGAAACGCAATGCGCAACAATTTTAGTTTGTCCTCTGATATAATAGTGACTAAGGCAGGAAGGTAGACCCCTGGCTTTAGAGGACAGATCTGTGATAATAAAAAGTTATCAGATGGCCCTTCAGATACACAGATATACAGAAATCCCCTTTCCCAGAATTCCAAATTTCTCAGAATCCCAAATTTCCCCAAGCATTCCTGCAAACTGATCTTTCACCTGAAAGTCGGCAGGGCAGGCAGCAACAGTATTATCTTCCTTAAGTTAAAGGAAAAAAACCCCAGGAATTAAATCCTTTTGTTCCCACCCACCAACACTTTTCTTTTTAGCTGTTCCATGTCTTAGAAACTCTGCCAGATCATAAAGCTGTTAGTTCTGAAATCACACCTAAGGTGCTTAAACTGTCTGGTGTAAATGCTTCATGCTACTAGAACATACTCCTTTCCCTAAACCCAAAAGAAAAGCAACCTGAGCCACGAGGAAATAAGGATGCGCCTAGAGCCAAGGCCAAGGTCACATGCCACTGGGGATGAGATGGGGTCTCTCTGCCCAGAGACCCAGGCAGGACTGTGTTCTGGAACCCAACCTCCCCTGCCTTCCACAGAGAGCTCAGACCTACGGGGAGCCAGGATGATACAGATCAAGGTACGGACGCTATTTGGCTGACTTTTCAAATGAAAGCAGGACACCCAATTTTTACAGCCAGATTATTTGTCCCAAGCATATCAAAACAGCCAAAAAAGAAAGAACAGGAAGAGAGAAAAACAATTTTTTATCTGTACCCAACTAGCCTGATGAAGTGAAAACAGAGGCTGTTTGGAAGAAATGAACTTGGCTCTTTCATACCAGCAGAGTATGAACCAATTCTTTCTAAACTGTATTTATTTATTTTTATTTATCTATTTGGCTGAGCTAGGTCTTAGTTGCGGCATGTGTGATCTTCCATCTTCATTGCGGCATGCGGGACCTTTGGTTGCAGCATGTGGGATCTAGTTTCCTGACCAGGGGTTGAACCCAAGCCTCCTGAACTGGGAGCACAGCGTCTTAGCCACTGGACCAGCAGGGAAGTCTTTGAATGAAATCTGAAGCCAGGACAGCAGGGGAGAAGTGGGTTATCTATTGGAAGGAACTGCCAAACTCTGAAGGCCACGAAACGCTGGTAATGCAGGGAACAGGAGAGAGATCGGATCAGACTGACAATAAACAAACCCACACATGACACCTATGAGAGCCTCACTCACACATTCCAGCGTCCTAGTGAGGTTTCAAAGACGAGAAAACAGAGGCTCAGAGATGTTGAGGGACTGGTCCAAGGTCACACGGTAAGGAAAGGAGGCAAGGGCAAGGCCTGGGTCTTCTGCCTTCAGGCCCCCTGCTCTGGCCCCATGTTTTGGGGTCATTCCAGCCTGATTGAGGGGCAAAACAGAAGCCTAGGAGGCAGGCTCAACCCTTCCCCAGCTTTGGGACCCTTGTAAATTACCTCCCTGCCCTCTGTGGGCCTGTTTCTGCTACTATAGAAATGGAAATGATAATAGCACAGAGCTCAGAGGTAGTCAGGAAGATTAAATGAGTAAATACATATGAAACACTTTTCATGTGCCTGGTATAAACTAAACACCCTAGAAGGGTTAGCTACTTCTGTTGTTTATTTCACTGTCAGTTCCTTGAAAGCAGGGACTTACCAACTGGTGAAAGGCTAGGAACAGCCTAATAATAAATTCATATTTATTAAGATTAGTAGTCATTCTCATATTCCTAGAAAGTATGAAGTTCATGGAAGCAGAGGCCTGGACCAGATGACCTCAGATGGCTTGGGAGTTAAACCCTGAGCATGGGGGCTTCTTCCCAGGGATTAGCATGAGCACCACCCAGAGGCAACCTCCCCATATTCCCATCTCTGGGCAGCCAGAGTCTCCCACCCTGTCACCATCTGTCTCACTCGGGGGCAAATTTAAGCCTGTGGCGAATGTCACCTTCTCCGAGCTCAGGCAGGGCAGAAACCAAAATGCAGACACTCAATAGACTTCGAACATTAAAAATTCTGGATCTGTCCCGACGGATTTACTTTAAAGACCAATGCCCAACCCAGATAATTAGAAAGATTTAAAGAACAAAGTGGTCATAATCAGGTCCAGTAAAAATGTAAGGTGGAAATTTTTCTGCCAGAGCAAAGTTATCTTTTGAAAAAATAAATGACCCCTCCCCAGAGCTGCCAGCCAGCCAGGAGGGGCACTACCCTCCCACAGGCAGCCTGGGGGGGCCCCTGGGAGGGCAGCAGAGGGCTGGGCAATTGCACGTGGCACTTCCACACCCCTCAGGTCAGTTCAAGAAGTTGCCCAGGGAGGGACTTTCCCGACAGTCCAATGATTCGGGCTCTGTGCTTCCAATGCAAGGGGCGCGAGGTCGCTCCCTGGTCCCCTGCAAGCCATGTGGTGCAGGAACAAAAGAAAAAGAAGTGGGATAAGGCATCTTCAAGCCGCAGGGAGGAAGAAGGAGAGCATCAAGGTTAGGAAGCCTGAGTATCTATTCCGCTTCATGGGTGACTTTTTGCAGCTTATTTAGCCTCTCTGTGCCTGTTTCCTCATCTGTAAAGTGGAAATAATGACAGTGATCTCTACCATGAAGTCTCTCTGATGATTCAATGAGCTGGGCTGAGCCCTCACCCATGCCTGGCATGCAGGAAGCGACCCTGGAGAGCTGTTTCTGACTCCAGGCATCTGCCCTTACTGTTCCCTCTGCCGGTTATCTCTCCCCCGCTCCCCATGTATGTCACCTGCCACCTCCTACTCAGCCTACGTGATTCAGCTAACAGCCCCTCCTGAGCCCCCTGACTAGGTCAGGCCCACTGTTACTATTCCCAGAGTTCCCTGCTCATTTCATAACACCCCAGGACACTCATTGTCAGCATTTGTTTAATTTTCTGTCTGCCTGACGTTAATAGCTGACAACAACTGCCAGGCATGTGGTAAATGCTTCACACAGATCAGCTCTTTTAATCTTTGTAATAATCCTTTTAAGTACTACTATTATCAATCCCAATTAATGGATGGGGAAGCAGATGTTCAGAGAGGTTAGGCAACTTGCCCAAGAACACACAGCAAGTAAATAAAACAGTGCCATCTGGCTGACTCTAAAGCTGGCACTCTTAGGCACCCCCTGGGCATCAAAAGCCATCTCAAGAGAAGGCTGCTTCTGGTAAGGGCTGCAGGCCTGAATCACAGACTTGTTGTCCCTACGCAAAGCTAGCTTCATAGAAATGGAGAAGGCTCTGTCTCCGTTTCGCCACTGGGCTGGCTGCCCTACCAATAAGCAGCCCTATCTAATGCCAGTCACCACATCCAAGATGTCCTTCTTCCCCAGCAGCCTTCCCCCAATCAAGCACATGGTTCCCAGCTCCAGCAAAGGCCACAGGGAAGTTTGACACAGCCACAAGCGTCCCCTCAAGGCAAGCACACCTCCACGGCAGAGCCACAGACACACAGACGGGAGCCCTACGCTTTGGGGGTAGAAGGTGCAGAATATGATGGAGCCCCAGTAGGAGAGGCCTGGAAGTTACAGGAATGTGTGCTCTGGAGTGAGACAGCCCAGGTACAGATCCCTGCTCCCCCACCCACTAAACCTGCAATCTTGAACAATTCACTTATTCTCATTGAGCCTCAATTTCCTCATCTGAAAAATGGGATCATCCAATAATAGACTCAATCTCATGGTGTAGAGTCAGTGTGATCATGCCTGCCCAAAGCTGCTTAATAACTGGTATTCTTGTCATGATGGTGATTGTGTCTTCACGTGTTCCAGACTATTATGTGATTGAATCGAGAAGGTTCTAGCTCAAAGTCAGAAGATCCAGGTGTGCATCCGGGCTCTGACCCACATAAGCTCTGTGACTTAGGGTGTGGTCTCTTTCCTCATAGACTCTGTTTATTCATCGGTAAATAGCCTCCCACCATGGGACGGGCAAAGCAATGCACAGCATTAACCCATGCTTGTATTCTGTAAACAGGACAGCTCTGAGGAAACCTGGGCACCTCCCATCACTGTGTTAATTAATTGGAAGGAGGGTGCCAGCCAGAAACCAATTACCAAGTCCCTCCAGGGGCCTCTGCAGGGGGCAGGGAGGAAGGAGAGGGGAAGATTGGTGACAGCTCCTCCCCATCCCCCCCCAACCCGCCACCCTACTTGTGTCTCCTTCGCAGCTGGTCCCACACTCCAGGCCCACAAAGGAGAGGCTCATTCTAAACAGCGTCTTTTCATGTGGAAACCACTAGATTTGCATCTGTCCTTCCCTGGCCAGGCCTGCTCCCTGCCAGCTGCTCTGAGCTTCCCAGGCTGCAGGCAGCTCAGGCTGGGACCTGTGGGGTCCACGGGCAGGGAAAGGAAGGGAACTGAACGAGCTGAGCAGGAGGAGAGGGAAGGAGAGGGGGCTGGGCACAGAGGGAATTTGCACATTCCCTCATCTCCTGGACACCAGACAAATCCTGTGGCCGGCACATCCAAATCAGAATCTGGGCCTTCCCGGTGCCAGCAGCCAGCGGCGGCTGAGGCCATGTCTGCTCCAGGCTGGCCAACCTGGGAGAGAAGTGGAAAAACTCACTCCATGGCTGGGCTGCCAGGGCCTGACGCTGCCAGGCCGCTGGTCCGTCCAGCGTCCACACACGCAAACCAACCGAGCCCGTGTCGGTGCTGACTCCACAGGCCTGGCTGGCTGTGGGATGATTCTGGGGGCCCTGGGGAGCCTCACAACCCTGCCCTGATGCCTCTGGGTGCTGCCATGGGTGCCAAGGCGGCAACACCCTCAGCCACGAGAACACGGGGCCTCTGGGCACACTCAGGAAAAGCTTTTCTAGAGAGAGAGGGAGAGACTGCAAGGAAGGGAAGAGCCCGCATTTACCAAGCGGGCACTAAGGGCGTGCAGGCAAGCCCCAGCTTGTGTCCCTGGGCCTTGAGGCTCCTAACCCAGGTCTCTATGATACCTCCTTATACACCCATTTCTTCAAAGATCCTGGACAGCAGGGGCTGCAGCTATATACTCTCTGAGCACAGTGCCTAACAGGGCTTGGCCCAGAGCAGGAGCTCAGAGCGCTGGACGAATGAGTAAATGTTACCTAGGTTCCTTCTGCATGAGGATGCCAGTGATCTGCAAAAAGAATTGCAAGGAAGGAGGCAGTATAGTGAGAGTGTGAGGCGTACAGAAGGCAGAATCCCCACCCCATCCCACCCCAAGAGTCTGGGAGCTGGGTCTATGCTGGTGAAACGGGGCAGGACCCAGTGGTCCTTGCTTGCCCCTCACGTCCTCTGCCTGCCTTTTGTCCGTGGAAAAACTTCAAAGAATAAGTTTAACCAGCGAAGTGAGAATATGCAGAAACAAAGGAAAACAGCCAAAGGAGACCAAATAATAATAGTTTAGATATTAAGCATAGTCAAGGACCTGTAGTTCCTTCTCAGGAGCTATCGATAATATTCTGAGCCATAGCCTGTGAATCGTCTTATGGATACGGAAACTCCCACCAGGTGGAGAAGTTAATTACATGAGGACCACACTGTAGCCAGGACATAAGCTGCCACAGTTCCAAAAACCGGCCTCAAGGAAATGGGAACAAACTGACCCTGGAACTGAAGACTCACTGTACTTAAAACAATCAGGATGATGCTGGTCAGACCACCAATGACTAACTTCAAGATGACTATCAGAGCCGACTGTGCTGTTTCTATTTGCAGCCCCCTCCTTCAGCCTATAAAAGCTCTACCCCACTGGGTGTTGGGGATGGGGGAAGTCAGCCTTTGGACAGGCATTCACCCTATCCACCCACCCCCACGCCACCAGTTGCCAGCATCCAAAATAAAGCAAACTTTCCTTTCCACCAACCTGGCCTCTTTAATGGCTATTAAGCAGTGAGCAGCCAGATCCCACTTTCAGTTACACTGGTACCTCTCGGCCTTTTAACTGAGTTTCTCGCATCTCTTCTTGTGGTAAGAGTCAGACAGGAAAAAGGTGCTGGGAAGTGGGATGTTGGGGCTCCAGCATCCTACATGAACTAGATGCAGGTCAGTGAGTTGAAGCAGAAGGGCTTGTAATCCCCTCTTCCCCATCCTGACCCTGGGCTCCCTTCACCTGGACCCAAAAAAGAAAGAGGCTGTCCAGCAGAAGGAAACCCAGACGCTAGCAGCCCAGGCTGGGGCAACGCAGTGGGGGTAAAACACCCACCCCCACTAGGGTGGCCTGAAGTCCCCCTCACTGGGCAGCTGGGCAGAAAGAGCACTGACCAGCCGTCAGGAGAACCCAAGTTTCAGCTCTCTAGTGTCACTTGCTGAGTGACTTTAAGGAAACCACAGTTCTGCTCCGTGGGCCTCAGTTCCCTCATTTGTCAAGGGAGAGAACGCGATGATGTAACTGCTCATATATTCTGTTCTCCTGGAAGGCTCTCTACAGGGGCCTAGAGATATGGTGCTGTATTGTTCAGTTGCTAAGTCGTTTCCGACTCTTTGCGACCCCACGGACTGCAGTACACCAGGCTTCCCTGTCCACTATCTCCTGGAGCTTGCTCAAACTCATTTCCAGTGAGTTGGTGATGCCATCCAACCATCTCATCCTCTGTCACCCTCTTCCCCTTCGGCCTTCAATCTTTCCCAGCAGAAGCCAGGGGCTCCAACCAGTGAGCTGAGCTCTGCGAGGGTGGGACAGGAGAGGGAAGGCGAACTTGCAGGTCTGGGGGCCAGAGCGCAGCTGACAATCCTGCTCGTGGACTTGGAATCTACCGCTCAGCACTGGCATCCGGGGTCCTCTCTTTGCCCACATTCCTTCCCCTAAGTCTTTCTGAGGGACAGTAGGCACTCCTGCTGCTCAGGGCACTTTGTTCGTGGACCACTGGCTCCCTGAGCCAGCCTAGGGAACCTGCAAAGCGCTAAGCTCAGTGGCACCTAGCTTAACAAGGCCACCTAGCCACTAGAAGCCACCACCTTCCTTACCCAGAAGTCCCAAGTCTGGTCACATCACAGATAAAAGCCAGGAAAGCACTCCAAAGGACCTCTGAGCAACGAGAAGGAGGTTATAGGGGCCAACATAGAGCTCCAAGACTTTTCTTATAGCCCATTGACTCAAACTCTACACACAATTCTAATATATTTTGTTCTGTTTTTCCAGCTGAGGGCAGTCTAGAAACAAGATATTTAGAAGCCAAGAAGGACTGCTATATGCTATGCCAGGTATACGACTGAAATGGAACAGGGACAGAAAAATGCTAAAAACCAGGCACAAGGACTCAAAGAATAAAATCATCTGGAATAAAACTGTCTTGTTCCCAGGAGGGCCGCCTTCACTGTCACCCCTGACCTGCCCTGTGGAAGGATACTGGACCACAAGTAGGAGGAGGCTGGGCCTTGACCTCCTGTGGACATCTGCAGGCGGGGAAACTGCATCTGGTCCTTCCCTCTGCTTTCTCTTCTTTTCTCTCCCTTTCTTCTCCTTAGTACATAAAGAGCTGAAGCTGTCCCAAAGCCCAGCAGAAGGTGGAACTAATTCTGCATTTCACAGATGGGAAAACAGAGGCCTAGAGATGGAAGTGACTGGTCCAAGGTCACACAGCCTGTTAGTGGCTTATTTAGGACTAGAGGGCAGGCCTTCAGACTCCCAGAGCACTCTGGTTCCTTCTCAAATTCAGAGAGGAGCCTTTACCAACAGGCTTTCAGGCCTGCCCCACCCCCCACCAGGCCCCTCCCCTGCAGGCCTCCTGCTCCTCCAGCCCTCCCCACTGGAAAACCAGCAGTCTGTGAAGGGCTAGCAAGGGAAGAGAAGATAGGGTTAAGGTGGGGATTTTATTTAATCCTCTGAGCCAGCTTAAACTGATGCCACATTTGTTAGAAGAGCCAGACACAGAGGGATTTGATGGGGGATGGTGGGGGGAAGGGGGCACATTAGTGAATAATCACTGGATACCAAGAGGCCGGTCCTGCCAGTGGGTTGAAAAGACAGGTAATTCACCTTCATGGACTCCCCACCCCAGGGCCCAGGTCTCCAAGTAGTGGCCCTCTACCACTGGAATCATCCAGGCTCCAAGGTGCAGGGTAATGGAAAGATCACAGGCTAGAGACTGAAACAGGCCTGAGGGCAAACCCCAGCTCAGCTACTTACTGTGTGACCTCAGGCAAGTTACTCTACCTCTCTGAGCATCAGTTTCTTCCTCCATTAAAGGGAGCCTGAATACACCTTCCTTGCAGGTCTCCTGGGAAGGCTGCCTGAGCTCACATACATAAAGAGACACAGCGGAGACAATGAATCAAATCTCTGCTATTATTACAAATTTCTCATCTGTTATCTCTAATCCAGGCCCATCCATTACTCTTTTACTCTAACCTGCTTACCTCTTTGACATTAACATTGTTATTGACAGTAATCCTTCCCAGCTAAACAGCATTTCTATCATTTCAAAACAGGAAGCATCCTGCCCTCTGTGGGTCGCAGCAGCCCTGCCAGCCACAGCCAGAGCTAAGGTACCCCATCAGCCCCCAAGTTCATCTTCCCACAATGTTTCCAAGTTCCAATTCTGGAATTGAGCCCAAAGACCCCGAATGAACATGCTGTCTTATAGCAGATCTTGGGGGGCATCAGATGGAGCTAGAACCACTTCTCCCATTGCTCCCAGGCTGACCCACCATCTGGTCTGCTGCTGTGACCACAAACAAGCTGCCCTTCCCACTTTGACCTCCAACTCTCTAATTATGAGAGCCAGGTGGGCAGCTGGTGGAGTCTGGCCTTGGGTACATGGCTCATCAAACCCAAGACCAAGGCCAGGCTGTGATCTCCTTACCCTGACTGAGCTCTCTGAAAAGTGTGGGTTCACACCCTTGATCTTACTGGTTCTTAATAATTGCTGGTCACCAACCCCAGCGTTCATATTATCTTTCCTATGCTCACACTCCAGGGCCAAAGCAGGAGGGCCCAGCCAAGGTCACCCAGGGGGGTCGGGACAGAGCTGCAGTGAATGGTGAATGGCAGGTCTCCTAAACCCTGGGCACTTTCCACTTTCCCAGGTCAGCTCTCCACTTAACTCTTTCTTTCCCGCAGCAACTAGGCGCCCAAAATGTCTCCTGTAAACCTCGGCCCCTAAGATGAGGTCCAAGAACTCTCCCGCAACATGAGAGCTGCCAGAATGAGCGCCGCCCCTCCTTACCCCGCCACAGCTCTTCCCCATATCTTCAAGTTGGCCACTCCAGAATCTTTCCCAACCCTGGCAGCAACTCCCGGGACCGAGTAGCGCCCACAGACTGCTTTTGGAGTCAGGCCCGAGTTCCTGGGGTGGACAGCAGAGCCCGGCAGGTGGGGTGGGCCTTCACCTCTGCGGGCCTCCTCAGGGCGGCAAGTCCATTCCCACACCCACTGCCCAGCGCCGGTCCGTGCCAGCGACACTCCCCGCGGTGCGCTCCAACGAGGAGGGGGGCACACCACTGAACCGCCCGACAGTGTTCTCCTGGGGTTAAAAATGCAGCATCCTAAACAAGGGTTAAAAATGCAGTCCTGGGGTTGAGCCTGCGAGAGGGATCCTGCCCAAACGACAGCTACTGCCAAAGCGGCATCCTCCCACTTTCCTCCGCAGTCCTGGGGGCCGAGGGACTCGAGCGACTGCGGGAGCAAGAGAGGCACACCTTCCGGACACAGTGCCCCCTCCTCACGCCCACACCCCCGCGCCCCCCGCAGCCCTGGCCGGGGAGGCTTCCAGCGCCGGCGGGTCCCGGACGCGGCGGGCCAGGGGCGCCTACCTTTGTGACAGTCATGCAGAAACTCCGGGGCGGTGCGGGGCCGCGGGCGCGGCGTGCGGGGGCGGCGGCCGGGGTCCGCCCGGGGGCTCCGGGCGGCGGCAGGAAGGGGGTCCGGAGCGGCTCCGCGCGCTCCCCGCGCCCCGCGGGAGGCTCAGCCGAGCCTGGGGGCCGCGCTCCGGGCGGGCAGCGCGCAGGGACCGCTCGTCAGCGCTCGCCCGCCGCTCGTCGCTGATGTCAGCCCCGAATGTGCATTTATAATAGATGAGCCTCCTTCGCCGCAGGAAGGCGAGGCAGGA
Organism: Cervus elaphus; assembly: GCF_910594005.1. Taxonomy (NCBI): domain Eukaryota; kingdom Metazoa; phylum Chordata; class Mammalia; order Artiodactyla; family Cervidae; genus Cervus; species Cervus elaphus. The sequence goes on from NC_057826.1 coordinate 84,676,613, forward strand.
AGAAAGGGAGCGAGGGAGAGGGCCCGGGCTGGGGGGCGGGGGGAGGAAGAGGGGCCGGGAACTCGCTACAAAGGAGGAGGCGGAAGGAGGAGGAAACGCACGCCCGCCCGCCAGCCGCCGTGCCCCGCGCCTCCGGGATCGGTCGCGGCCGCGGGGCACAGCGGCTCGCCAAGTCCGGGGCCGGCGCCCAGGCCCGCGGCCTTAACCCCTTCAGGCCCGCGGCCGCCTGGCGGCCGGGCGAGGCTGGGTCCTGGCACCTGCCAGCTAGTGTGGGGGGTGGGCGGCGACCCGGGCTCTCCGTGCCCTGTTGGCCCCGGGCCTTTGGCGAAGTCACACGCTAGGTGGCCGAGGCGCCGCGCTGGCCGAAACGACCGCCAGGCTCGCCCCCTGGAGGTTCGCAGAGTCGGCCGGCGGGCCGGGAGGGCCGAGCGGCGGGCCGAGAGGGGCGTGGCAGCCGCCCGCCGGGACTCAGCCTGCACCCCTGCCTCGCGCAGACCCCGGCACCGGGGGGCGCAGGATGAGGCGGCGCCAGCACCCGTTTCAGTCTCGTTCCCGCAGCGAGAAGGTGGCCCAGGGGCGCTCGTAGCCAATTTTACAGAGGAGGAAACTGAGGGTCAGGATCGGAAGTGACTGAGACAACTGGCGTGCAGCCGGGCTGGCGCTTCTCTGGGAGCCCGCTCTTTCCACGTCGCCGCGAGCTCTGAGCTCCGCACCGAAGCCCGGGTTATGACAGCTGCGTTCTAGAGACAGGACGAGCCCTGCCGCAGGTGTGCTCGGGCGACCCTCGGGCTTAGCGCTACCCTGGGGGAACACAGGCGCGGCCTCTGTGGTGAACTAGTCCTGACCTGGGCCCCTCCCTCCATGCTCTGGAGCTGCTTCGGGAACTCGGGGTACAACCACCCGAGGGTGTCCCCGCAAGTCTCTGAAAGGAGTCCTCCTCCTAAGCACCTGGGCAGAACCGGTTTCGGCAGATCCCCAACTACTGAAACAGGAGGGGAGGGGTTAGCGGAGATGGAGGCGGAGGGATCTGCCACGCATCACGGCCTCCCCCTACGCCCGGAAGTGTTGGTTTTCTGCTCCCGGCGATTATACAATTCAATCAAGTAGGAGAAGTTGTCCACAATGATATGCGCACCTGCTCTGCAGAAGGCGCTGGAAGAACAGAGAGGAGATCGGATGCCTGCCTTCAACGAGCCCACTGTTCAGAGCAGCAATAGTCATCAGCAGCTGTAGAGCTCTTTATGGATCATCCTGCTACTTTTATTTACATTTTCGCCCGTGATCCCTAATGCAATAGTATGAGGAAGGAATTACCATTCTCGGTTTGCTGTTGAGTGAACAGTCTCAGAGAGGGGCGGGGACTTCCCCAAGATCACACAGTGACAAAGCCAACACTGAACAGAAGTCATTTTCAATTGAGCACAGCATTGTGCTTTGGAGCTGTGAATTCCAGGGCTTCTCATACCTGCTGCCTTATTTGAGCTTCACACTTGGGAGGTAGCTGGACAGTTAGTAGTCCTGTTTTCAGCCACAAGGAGTTTAAATTCCTGACTCAGTCTCTTGTACCCAAGAGATGTCATGATACATGTGACATGATACATGATGTCACAAGCCTCAGGCATTTCATTTGTGCAGACTCTTCCTCAGTGTCTTCCCATGTTGGATCTCATGCTTTTGACCACATTGCTCCCCTGCCAAGAATGCCCTCCTCATTCTTCTGCATTGATCTAGACTCTGCCTCTCACGGTCCCATCTCCTTGCCAAACCCCTGACATCTCCATCCCCCACGGGTCCCCATGTTGCATTTGAGTCCCAGTGTCTGGTCTTGTTTTCATGAGTTTCTGGCCAATACAAACTGTGAGCCCGCAAGCATTCAGAGAACCAGGGCATGTCTTCCCTTACTGTGTGCCCCGGGCACACAGTAGGTGCTCAGTGAATATTTAACGCCACCAAGAACAAAATCAAGCAGAGTAAACCTTTGACCTACAACAGAAGAAATTTAAATTGGATCCATGAAAGCATTTCCCTTTAGCAAGATGTCCAGCATCAGAAGGGGTCACATGCCCTGTCTGGGCTGTCTTGGGCAGGTCAGCCTCAAGATAGGAGGATGGACCTCAAAACCTTTCTGAAGCCCCTGTAGCCCTCGGAAACTATTAAAGGGCAACTCAAGAACATGAGCCACCCTACCCCCCCACGACATCCATGTTTCTCTCTCATGGATATTTAAAATCCCAGATTGTCATTCTCAGCTACCCAGCATGCCTCTTGGCACCTTCCCCACCATCCGCCAGCATTGCGGGCTCTGGGAACGAGACACATACTTAATATCAGCCTAAGCCAAATGTAATTAGGAACATCAATCTGCTGCCCACAGCCCACGTGACAGGCTCCCAAGGCAGAAGGAAAATGTTTCTGATTCTTCACATGCTGCTGGCTTGCCCCTTCTGTCTGTCACTCTCCCCAAGCAGAACAGAGGTCTGCAAGAGCAATGGCCCCCTCAGAGAACTTGGCAGCCACCCTGCAAGCCAAGCACTTGGCCCCTAAGAGATACGCAGAAACGTGTGCTTTTTTTGTGGTCTGACTGTCTATATCACAATACCTCCCACCTCCTGATCCCCTGCAACATGGCCCATCTTAGTTTGGATTTTCCCCAAAGCAGAGCCTGAGAAAGGAATTGGATGCAGGTGGCTTAACTGGAAGGTGATCCCAGGAAGCAGGAGTGGAAGAGTAATTAGTGAGATTGGGAAGGAAGAAAAGTCAACATAAAAATTGGCTTTATACAGTAGAAAAGCTTTTGTATACATGTCTATAAATATGTATAATATATATATTTTAGAAAATTTTTGCCTAAAATGTGTATGACCTTTGATTCTATTTGTTTGACTTAGTATGAATAGAATGCTAGATTTCTAATTTAAAAAATAGGTGTGCAACAAGCAACAAAGGTTTACTGTATAGCACAGGGAACTGTGGTCAATATCTTGTAATAACCTATAATGGAAAATAATCTGAAAAATAACATATGTGTATATGGACTTTCCTGATAACTCAGGTGGTAAAGAATTCGCCTGCAATGCCAGAGACCTGGGTTCGTTCCCTGGGTTGGGAAGATCCCCTGGAGAAGGGAAAGGCTACTCACTCCAGTATTCTAGCCTGGAGAATTCCAGGGACTGTACAGTCCATGGGGTCGCAACGAGTCAGACATGACTGAGCGACTTTCACTTTTACATACGTATAACTGAATCACCTTGCTGTGCGCCTGAAAGATTGCAAGTCAACTATACTTCAATAAAATATATATGTTAAGAAAAAAAATTAAGATTGGAGAAAGAAAAAAAATGGCTTTATATTGTTTGTTCTCAAGGTCACTGCTGGGGCCAAGGGGGCCCACTTCCCCAGAGACGTCTGGGATGTGGCCAGGATTGCCTGCCAGGAATCATTCAGTGGGCATTCATCCATGGACTCCTCCCCCACACTGTCTGAGGACTGCCCCTTATGGCATTCCTTCAGCTTGGAGAATGCCCTGGGCCAGAAAGTAGGAAGACACTACCACCACCCCCCAGCTCTTACTGGAGGTGGGATGCTGTTAGTTTAAGTCTGATCTCTACTGGACCACTCACTGAGCTGTAGGTGAAACCAGAGTGGACACAGTAAAAATTGTGGAATACATAAGCATTTGCAGTAGAAGCTCTGGTCTCCTTTAGACTCTTTCATGTCTCAGTGCTGTAAACCATGCTCTCTCCTCAGCCTTGAATGCCTTCACCCCTCTTTCTCTGCATGCCAAACTCCTATTCATCTTTCAAATCCCAGCTCAAACCTCTATGTAGCTCTCCTGACACTATCTCCACAGCTGCCTGATTCACACTGTAGTATAACTCTCATAATTAAACATATTTGTCCTGTCTCTTTTGATGGGGCTGTGACCATGTGTTCTGTCTCTCTCTTTTCTTAATCACAAACATAGTTGACACATAGGAGATGCTGGATAACTGCTTGCCAATCCAACTGGGCTGCCATGGGCACCTGTAGCTTCAGCCTTAGTAACCTCTTGGCTCAAGTCCCAGCATGCCGTAGGGCGGCATGTCGACGTCAGGCTCTGATCCGCCTCGTGTGTTTGTTTGCCGAGCTTTTCCCCAGACCCTGTGTTGGATGCCACTGTGCAGAATTAGGAGGGCTTGGTCCTTGCCTGCAAGAAGCTTGCAGTCTTCCTGGAAAGACCCGCAGATGTGAGCGCACATCCCAGACCATGGGTGGGGGCTGCACTGTAGCACAGGACCGGGGGAGGAAGATCATCAAAGCTGTGAAGCCCTATAGGAGGGAGGATTTCTTCCAGTCCTCCCTGGCTGCCTTGTTCATGCCTGGACACACACCCACACACCACCTGCCCTCGGGTACTCAGTCATCAAGCCCTGCAGCTCACACTGTCCCTCAATTCCTTCCCTTCCTCTCCTGCCTCCTGCCTTCTGCTAATCACTCCACTCTCCACCCAGCAGCTCAGGCATCCCTGATCAAACGCACGCGCGCGCGCACACACACACACACACACACACACACACACACACACCTGCCTCCTTGAAACCCACCAGAGTTCCCAGCTGCCTTCAGGATGAGGTCCCAACAGGGTCCTCCAAACCTATCCCAACCCCTGCATCTGCATGTTGTCTGTCTCATCACACTGTTATTTTTCTCTCCCCCTGCCAGACTCTTCCGCATTCTTTCCTCAGATGTCACCTCTTCTAGGTAGCCTTCCTGGACTCTGACGGGGATGGTTTGGGTGCCCAGGCTCTGTGCTACTTTCCATAACCCTCTGAGCCGCCTTCTTTTCTGCACTTCTTCATTGTTTTATTATTTCCTGTTTGTGTGTTTAATAGCTCTTGGTAATTCCAGCACACAGCAAGTACCTTGTTCAATACCCTTCCCTGCATTTAATTCTTCCGGCCCCTCATTCCCCCTTTCTTTTCTATTGTCCGCCCATCCCCTCTCTCCCATTCCCTGTCTCCACTGGTGCATCCGCTTTCCCATGCTCCGTGTCTGTGTCCTCCTCCTACTTCATGCTCTTCACGTCTGGGTGTGGGGCTCTCCCCTCTCCACCTCCCCTTGACTACTATTTCTCTCTGCCTCCCGTCTCTCCCCCAGCTCTGTCCTCTGACCCCATCTGCTTGTTCTTGTTCTACAGCCTTCCTCATCTCTGTTCCCCTCCCCGTCCCTGTGGCCGTGTCTGTCTTCTCTGTCCCCCTCACTCTGTTTCTTCAGCCCTCACCCCCTTTCTCCGTGGCCTCTGTACAACATACACATGCTGACTCTGGTGTGGGCGAATTGCTGGGCTGCTCCCGGGGTGCCCTCTCGCACCCCATATCTGAGGGGTGATGATTGGTGAGCTACCTGGAGGCAGGCACGTCCGGCCCTCTGAGGGCTGCATCCTTCACTGCGGACACCTCCACCTGGGCAGCGGGTTCTTCGTCCTCGAGCCTCTCTGGGAGCTTGTACCCACGCGTGCGGGACTGGATGGCTTATTCCGTTCACTGCACTCGGGTGGGTGGGGTATGGAAACGGATGATGGAGGGAGGAGCCTTGGAACTAGGCTCAGGGTCGGCCTTCCCCAAGAGCTCTGCCCTCCCATCTCTTCCTGGGGCCATGATGGCTGCAGAAAGGGCGGATGGCTCACCCTGCAGGGCTTCGCAGCAGATATGACACGTGCAGCCCAGGGACAGGTCTGCTCCAGAAACACAGTCCTCTCTCACATAGAGGGGTGGTTAGGTGCCCAGCTCTGCAGATGTGACATACAGATTCAAACCCCAGCTCCCCCCCCCCCCCACACACACTGTGTCATCAGGACAGCTCTCTGGTCTCCTGGTACCCCATCTTCTTTCGTTCATCATGAAGATAATAATAGCAGTGGCCCCACAGAGCTGTTATGCGGTGTAAATGAGAGAAGGCACTTAGTGCAGTGTATCCACTCCATAAGTCCTGTGACTACTATGAGAAATCAACAGTATCTCCATCATTCAGTCTTTCAGTTCTCATGATTTTCAAGTCAGAGTAGAGTGGACTAAACAACTGTTTTTTAAAAAAAAATCATAATTAATGTTTAATGTGAGAAGAGGATGGGATGGTTGGATGGTATCACCTACTCAATGGGCGTGAGTTTGAGCAAACTCTGGAAGATGGTGAAGGACAGGGAAGCCTGGCGTGCCGCAGTCCATGGGATCACAAAGAGTGGGACATGAGTAGGTGACTGAACAACAACATGCATTACAGGGAGGAATGTCTTGCTAATAATTAACATCATCACTATCATTAACGTCATCATTCTGTTCATCTATACAGTACTTACTATGTGCCAAGAACTATTAATACTAATATAAATATAGTATATGTATGTGTTGGACTAAACAACTATTATCTTCCCCATTTATCAGGAAAGGAAATTGAGGCTGGGAGAGATGATGCAGCTAGCCTAGGCTCACAGCTCACATTTAGCAGAGCGGGCTCAAGGCCCAGGCAAGACCGAATCTTTGTTGCACTTTCCACAGCCCTGAGCATCTGCCCCAGCATCTCACAGACATGACTGAGCATGCTCACAGAGTCTCGGGAAGGGAGTCAGGAGTCTGAGTTCTTACTGTTGTTTTTCACTTGGTAAGTGAAGTGAAGTAAAGTTGCTCAGTCATGTCCGACTCTTTGTGACCCCATGGACGGTACAGCCCATGGAATTCTCCAGGCCAGCGTACTGGAGTGGGTAGCCTTTCCCTTCTCCAATCGCTACGTTGTGAATGACCCTTGGCAACCCATGGACTACAGCACACCTGGCTTCCCAGTCCTCCACTATCTCCCAGAGCTTACTCAGATTTACATCCATTAAGTCACTGATGCTATCTAACCATCTCATCCTCTGCTGCCCCCCCCAAGTCTTACCAGAGCCCCATCTCCAAGTGAAGCAATTGGCTTGGTTTCACTCATTTTTGTAATGGGATTGCAAAACCCCGTCTACTTGAGAACCGTCCATTGACAAACATTTTATTTCACTAGAAAAATCTTTGGGGAAAAAAAAGGAAAAAAAAGAGGAAAAAACCTGCTGTGCCACTACCACCAACAGAAGGTGAAAGCAGTCCCTTATCAGAGCCACTTGGGCCCTAGAAACCAGATTTCCAGCCTTTAGGGCTTTTTGGATCTAAACTTTGAAATAACACTCGTTGCAAATGTTCTCAAAGTGTGGGTCCCAAACCAGCATCAACTTCACATGGGGGCTTGTTATAAATGCAGATCTGTGGGCCCTACACCCATTTCGGGGTTTACCAATTCGGGGTCCAGCAGGCTGTTGAAATAAGCCCTCCAGGGGATACGGAGAATCATTGATTTTCATCATAAAGTACGGTGAACACCCTGTCAGAGAAATTCTATGTCCCAGGTAATATAGTTATATTTGAACATGGGCTTCAATATCTTAACTAGACAGTGGCTTTCAAAGTCTTTCCTCTAAGGACAAGATTACAAATCTGGCAGGGAGCAGAAGGGTGACCGAAGGTGCCTGAAACAGGTCCAGCAAGAAACTATAGTTTTGACGTTTCCTGCTTTGGCTTGAAATTCTGTGCAAACTTCATGGCTGCAGGTACTGTCCTGGTTAAGCCCCGCTTGCCTGTCTGAGGTTAAACCTGAAGACAGACCCAGGAGTGGAGATGGCAAGAGTTCTGACAGGCTCATGGGAGACACGCGCCTCAGTTTGGAGAATGAGGATGGACCTCAGAGCTTGGGAGCGAGGTCTTGAAGATCCAGTTACAGCCCAGCAGCCCCTCCCCAGAAGCCCCACAGCCAGACCAGCCCCCGGCAGGACCCCCAGGTCTCACTCATCCCCACCCCTCTGTGCCTGCCCCTAGGATTGCTCTCTTCCATTCTTCTCCAGGCTGGTCAGATCTGGCTACACTTCAGTGCTCAGCAGAAAGCCACAGGGATAGTCCATCCCCTCTCTCCCTCCACTATGCTCCCAGCACTTCGCAGCTTGTCCATGTTGAATACCCTGAGGCATTTGCCAGTGCTGCATCTCAAGTCCTTCATCTTTTGTAAAGAGCCGGCTTTGGACCAGACGGTCTCCAGGGTCTTCTCTGGCTACTCTGAGATGATCAGAACTTCAGTTCGCAAGAACGGGGTTTATCTCTCTCAGTCATAGCTACTCTTAGTACGTGCAGGGCCTCTAGCAAATTTGTGTGTGTGTGTGGGACCCTTGTTAAAAAAACAAAACTCAAGTGAGTAAATTTGAGGATCTAATTGGCTTTATTAGGCATTTTATCAACTGAGCAGCATCCCATGCTGCAGATAGAAGGGAGCTCTGAGGGGTTGGACAAAATGAAAGGTTTTTATAGAAAGACAGGCGAGGCAAGAGTTATTCACACAAGAAAAGAGAATTATTTTTAGGTCTGGATGTCCTCTTTTGGTGGGGAAGGGACTGACAAGGGCTTTTATCTTGCAGCTTGCCTTTTTCTCTGGGGCGAGGAAAGGGCCTTCTTGATGGATTACCTCATTGGTGGTAACCATAAAATTCCAGACTGGTTGATTATGATTACATTTCTAGTGAAGGTTGAAACTGCAATTCCGTTAGATACTAAATCTAGGGTTGGTATCATGGGCTTTAGCACAAAACGACACCATCTGGGGCCTGTGGTTTTTCTCTTTAGCACCCTTGTCTAGATCAACAACTTGATTTTTAAATGCAATATGAAATTCTTGGCCCTTATGAGGTGTTGTGACTTATCAATGAATGAGCAGAGAAAAGGTCTTAACATATTTTGCTGATTGTCCAATCAGGGCTTGTGAAGATTCTTCATACGGTCCAAGAACCATCTTTTCCTGCTCAGGTCCAGGAACCATCTCTTCATGTTCTTAATCACCAAATATGACATTCCTGGTTAATTTCCTTTCTTCCTTCATGAAAAAAAGTGAGAATGCTGTTGTTATTCACAATATCATGGCTCACAGGAACCTGTTTGTGTCGAAACCACGTGGATCTTCTCGCCTCTGCCGTTTCCTGCTACCCTTACTGCTGGCTGCTGACTTACTCCTGACACTGCAGCATCCACTCTGTTGCCACAAATTCTGGCTTCTAACGACTGTCTCAAAGGGTTTGCTTTGTTGATGATGACCGTAAATGCAAGCCCTACCCAGTGTGCAGGAGCATGAGAAGGGTCATTTGTTTTCTGATCGTAAACTGACCATTCACAGTGTTCAGGTGTAAATGACAAAAGCCATAAAAGGCTGCAGTGGGGTGGAGGGGGTGGCTGGGGTGCTCCCGGAAGTTAGCACCAGGGTAAAGGACGTTTGCTACCTCTCCTGCCACTGTTGGTGCTGTAGGCCAGAGGTGACACCATGACCAAAGAGCGGATGGGCAAGAATCACTACACAGACCCACACGTGGGGCTCAAACCCAAGGGTCGGCAGTGGGCTGATGGTAGTCCAGAAGCCTGAACTTGTCCTGAGTCTGATATGAAGATCATTCAGAATCAGTGCGTCAGCACAATTCCAGTGGCCCAATCTCTCAGGATCTCAACCCTGCAAAAACAATATGGCACCAGCCAGGCTGTGGGAACAACCTGCTCACTAGACCACCCTCTTAGACCTGGAGCTTGGCCTCGAGGGCTCTGGGACAGCTCCCCGGTGTGTGTGAGTCCTGAAGCTCCTGGTGGGCAGTTACCGTGCCAACTCCTTGCCTGGGGGAAAGGTTAGAGAGTACTTGAAGGAGGGAGATGGGGACCCCGGGCAGGGTCCAGTCCAGGCACCCGGGCAGCTTGTTTGGGTGGTACTGTCAGCCTCAACTGGTTCAAGTACTTGTATTCCCTCCACCAAAGATGGGACAGGTGAAGCTTTCGGGACTTCTCTGAGCCTCAGGGAGGAACAGCAGGAGAGTTTGAAAGCACACCTACTGTTTTACTTGTGGTTCCCCAGGCCCTCTGACCAGCCCATCTGGTGGGCACTTTGCTAATTCCTTACATGTATCCCCTTGTTTTGTCTCTCAGTGAGGACACCAGTTTATGAATCGCCACCCAGAAGTTTCCCCCGAGGTGTTACAAGGTCATGATCAAGACCTACAGTAGCCCCTAACACATTCTATGAGGCCAGAATTACCCTGATACCAAGTCCCAGACAAAGACATCATGAGAAAAGGAAACTACAGACCATTATCTCTTATGAATATAAGTGATCTAAGTTCTAGATAATTGTCGTGCTGCATGCAGGCACTTTGATCCTCCCAACAACCCCATGAAATTGCATCCATTTTGCAGGTGGAGAATCTTTGGTGGTTGTTTTTGTTCAGTTGCTAAGTCATGTCCAGCTCTTCGCAGCTCTATGAACTGCAGCACATCAGGCTTCCCTGTCCTTCACTGTCTCCTGGAGTTTGCTCAAACTCGTACCAATTGAGTCAGTGATGCCATTTAGCCATTTCATTCTCTGTCGCCCCTTCTCCTCCTGCCCTATCTTTCCCAGCATCAGGGTCTTTTCCATTGAGTGGGCTCTTCACATCAGGTGGCCAAAGTATCGGAGCTTCAGCTCCAGCATCAGTCCTCTCAATGAATATTCAGGATTGATTTCCTTTAAGATTGACTGGTTTGATCACTTTGCAGTCCAAGGGACTCTCCAACAGTCTTCTCCAGCACCATAGTTTGCAAGCATCAGTTCTTTGACCCTCAGCTTTCTTTACGGTCCAGCTCTCACATCCATACATGGCTACTGGAAAACCCATAGCTTTGAGTAGATGGAACTTTGCTGGCAAAGTATGTCTCTGTTTTTTAATACACTGTCTAGGTTTGTCATAACTTTTCTTTCAAGGAGCAAGCATCTTTTAATTTTGTGGCTGGATGAATCACAAGCTGGAGTCAAGATTGTGGGTAAATACTAAGGGGTGAGGCTAAATGACTTATATGCATTCACATAGCTCATGAGTGATAGAGCTAAGATTCAGATTTGTTTCCAAGTCCATACCACCCAGCCAGCACAGATGTTAAGAGAAACAACTGACCCTGCAGATTTGTCCCTTCCTTCCAGTGTTACCTCTGCCAAACTGCTTGCCCAGGTGACTACAAGAGTAGCTTCTCCCTAAAGGGGAGACCTTTCCCCAAGCCTGCTGGGGAAGGCACAGACCCCACTGGAAAATGACTCCTTAGCCTAAGCACACACATCAGATCGCACACGGTGAGAGTTATGCTGCAGGAAGGCAGTGAAGCAGGAGGCAATCTGTCATTGCCTGAGCAAAGCCTTAAACCTCTATGCACCTTAGTCTCCTATTTGCAAAATGGGGACTAAACTCCAAAACACTGACAATACCAAATGCTGTCCCCAAGCCTGCTGGGGAAGGCACAGACCCCACTGGAAAATGACTCCTTAGCCTAAGCACACACATCAGATCGCACACGGTGAGAGTTATGCTGCAGGAAGGCAGTGAAGCAGGAGGCAATCTGTCATTGCCTGAGCAAAGCCTTAAACCTCTATGCACCTTAGTCTCCTATTTGCAAAATGGGGACTAAACTCCAAAACACTGACAATACCAAATGCTGTTGACAGTCTATAGCAACAGGAACTCTTATTCATTGCTGGTGGGAATGCAAAATGGTAAGCCACTCTGGAAGACAGCTGCGCATTTTCTTGCCAAACTAAACCTACCCTTGCCCTACAAACCAACAATTACCCTCTTTGGAGTTTCCCAAAGGAATTGAAAGCACATCCACATGAAAACCTACACCTGGATGTCTATGGTAGTAGGCAACTTTATTCATAATTGCCCAAACTTGGAAGCAACCAAGATATCCTTTAGCAGGTAATGGATAAATAAACTGTGGTACCTCCAGACAATGAAATGTTATTCAACACTAAGGAAATAAGTTATCAAGTCATGAAAAGACATGGAGGAAATTTAGATGCATGTTACAAAGTAAAAGAAGCCAATATGATAATGTTACATACTATATGATTCCATCTATGTGACATTCTGGAAAAGGCACAACCATGGAGATAGTAAAAAGATCAGCAGTTATCAGGAGTTAAGGGCAGAGAGGAATGAATGGAGCACAGAGGATTTTTAAGGCAGTTGGAAATGCTCTGTATGATACTGTAATGATAGATACATGTCATTATACATTTGCTGAAATTCGTAACATACAACACCAAGAGTGAACTGCAAAGTATGGACTTTGGGTGATCAGGATGCATCCAGGTAGGCTCATGGGTTGTAACAAATGTGCCCTCTGGTGGGGAATGTTGATAGTGGGGGAGGCTGGGTCTGTGTAGGGGCAAGGAGCATATGGGAAGTCTCTGTAATTTCTGCTCAGTTGTGCTCTGGACCTAAAACTGCTCTAAAAAAAAAAAAAATAAAAATCTATTTTTAAAAGTGGGGCAAAACCACACAGGTCTCAGGCTGGGATAAAGAAGCTAATGTCAATGGAAACAGTTTGCAGACGACAAGTTGGTTTATTGATATAAGGGGTTGATTCTATTATGTGTTTACAGCCCAGTTGTGCCAGAACTCTGCAGTGGGAGTTCAAGTCTGTCATTTTGACTTTGGGGGCCCAATATCCTTTGCTATGGACCAAGTAATGGTTTACAAACAGTAATGCTTGTTCTTCTTCACTCTCAACCCCATGACAACCTCTCAGAGAGTAAGTGGCAAGTGGTGGTGATGGTGATGGTGGTGGTGGCAGCCCCTGTTTATACCCAGGCCCTGTGTTAAGCCCTCTATACATGTCTCATTTAATCCTTACAACTGATGAGAAACTGAAGCATGGGGTGGGAGAAGTGGGGAGGGCTGGTGGGTGGAGGACAGGCAGCTTGCCCTGTGTACACAGCTGATCAGCAGCAAAGTAGGTTCCAGAAGACTCCTTGCTTGTACTTAACCTCCAGGTTTGCCCCCAGATGGCCCAGGCTGACCCTGGAGAGCATCCGAGGAGGTGGCCCCATTGCCTGATGACTGGGCACCAGCTTCATGACAAATGACGTCCCATATCCAACACTTCTGTAGGACTTACTATGAACCAGGACTAGTCTTAAGCATATGATATGCCCTGTTTCCCTTCTTACGGTAACTCCACGAGGAAGGTGCCTTTATTATGTCCATTTTACAGGTGAGCAAACTGAAGCCTAGAACTTGAAGAACAGAAAATATCAGACCCAAGAGGGAAAGTGGGGCTCAGCTCATCCAAGTCTTCTACTGGACATCCTGCCTCCCCCAGGAGACCTTGGATCCTCCAGTTGCTACAAGATCAGTTGAGTCAGGTGTGAGTGCGTGTGTGTGTGTGTGTGTGTGTGTGTGTGTCTGTGTGTCTGTGTGCATGTATCTATAAGGTCCACTTTGCTGTATTGGTGCTGCAACACTTCCATTTGAGACTCACCAAATCAGTAGCCGAGAGAGGCCACAGCTGGGCCACAGCTGGGCCCTGCCCTCTGCTGCATTCACCCTGGGAGCACAGGGCAGTACAGGCCTCTTTCCCCAACCAGGACGGGGGAGGAAAGTCAAGGTGGAGGAGGGAAAGTCAGAAGCCTGAAGCCTCACTTGCCTCTTAACCACAGAGGAGGGCCGTGGAGCAGGAATGGGTCACAGCGGGATGACAGGGCAGCCAGTACGTAGCCCAGGGAAGCAAAGCATCCAGGGCCAGGAAGCAAGCCGGGTTAGTGTCCTGACTCCCAGAAGATGTGGCCCAAGGTTAAAGGGGAGGGGAGGAGCCAGTTTCCCCTTGGTATCTACCACTATTTTGGCGCCAGAGGTAAAGAACCTGCCTGCCAATGCAGGAGACATAAGAGGTGTGGGTTTGACCCCTGGGCTGGGAAGATGACCTGGAGGAGGGCATGGCAACCCACTCTAGTGTTCTTGTCTGGAGAATCCCATGGACAGAGGAGCCCGGCAGACTACAGTCCATGGGGTCGTAAAGAGTCAGACACAACTGAGCGACTTAGCATGCACTCCCCTCAGAGCACACGTAGAACCACCTATGTTCTATGTGGTTATCAGGGACCAAAGGCTTTACTGTTACCAGGTCTGAGTCCAAATGCTACCTTTGCTGCGCCCTGGCTCTGCGACCTTGGTTGAATTACTCAGCCTCTCTGGGCCCCAGTTTCCTCTATCAAATGGGGATGAGGGCAGCAGCCACCTCCCAAGGCTTAGTCTGTATTTGGCCTGGGTCAGGGACTCAGAACATTTGAGCTGCTTCTCAGCTGTAAAAGGAGATTTCTAATAGCACCTACCTTGTCATCAAGGTCAAACGGGTAACACACATGAGAAGTGCTTAGGAAGGATGCTGGCACAGAGAAAGGGCTGACGTTCTATTATGAACATCCTCCCCCTCCCCGCCCTCCTTCCCGTCCCTAGCAGGGCAGCGAGGGCATGGGGGAGGGGCTGCTTGACTTCAGGCCACAAAGTGCAAAGCTGGCACGGTTCTCAGCTGCCTCGCCTCAGCAGTGGAGGAAAGATGGGGCTGCAGGAATTCTTTAGCACCAATTAACACCTTGAGGCTCCCTTCTGCTCTCACCCTGGACTGCCTCCCTGCTGGCTGGGGGCCTGGAGCCACGTGGCAGAGGAGGCAGCCAGGCTGGGGGCGAGGGGGATACTGTGGAAGCAGCATTAGGACTGGAGTGTGCCAGCGGAGCCCTGGCAAGCGTTATTTATTCCTGTGCAACATGCCTGCCTGTGCTCAGTCATGTCAGACTCTGTGACCCTATGGACTGTAGCCTTCCGGGCTCCTCTGTCAGTGGGATTCTCCGGGCAAGAATACTGGAGGCGGTTGCCGTTTGTTTCTCCAGGGGATCTTCCCGACCCAGGGATTGAACCTGTGTCTTCCGAGTCTCCTGCTTTGCAGGCCGATTCTTTACCACTGAACCACTGAGGAAGCCCTATTTATTCCTAGCTATGCAGGAAGGATCCAGAAGGAAGTGAGGCGGGCAGGAGCCTGGGGCAGGTCTGTTCCTCAGGCTTTAGACAAATGGTCTCTCCCAGTCAGTCGCCCTCCTAGTGGGTCTGACACCCAGAGTGGGGGAATCATCCCTTATCCCATACGACAAACACTCTCAGTTATAATCTTGCAAAGAAATCACAAAAATGAATGGGAAAAATGTGGTGAAAATGTTTTTTTGAACTTCTCATATATTCAGCCAATAAAAACTTTAATAGAAGTACAAAAAAGGAAAATAGTAATGATCAATACTTTCTCATGACATTAATGTGTTTTTTGAAATGGAGAAAAACCTACATTTCTATATTAGTCACAGTGGCAAATAGTAATATTACAGTTTCTGCAAATCTGCGAATGACAACATCCAATTTGATCTTCTCAAATTCATGTTCAGGGCAAAGTAAAGCCATATTTGTCCATCTATCTTTGCTCATAATTCACTAAAGAAGTTAATTTTAACTTAAAAATTACTTTTACATGAAGCAAGAGATAAGTAAGTAATTAGAAAAAGTATACGAATAGATTTGGTAGAAATTCTAAAAATTCCATTTCACAACAAATCCCAGAAATTGCAACAGAGTTTATATCTTTGTTTCTTTGGTGTAGATTATTGTTGTTGCTCAGTTGCTAAGTTGTGTCTGACTCTTTTCAACCCCAGGAACTGCAGCATGGGGGCTTCCCTGTCCTTCACTGAGCTTGCTCAAACTCATAACCATCGAGTCAGTGATGCCATCCAACCATCTCATCCCCTATCGCCCCTTCTCCTCTTGCCCTCAGTCTTTCCCAGCATCAGGGTCTTTTTCAATGAGTGGGCTCTTCGCATCAGGTGGCCAAAGTATTGGAGCTTCAGTTTCAGCATCGGTATTGATTATACTGGTTTTCAAATGTTTCTTGTAGTCAAAAAATTCCAGTAAAATGTCTTCACCAGAAATTTTTTTCTGTTTGGGAAAAACTTCTGAAGTTTTCCTTCTTCAAAAATCAGAGGAAATGGCTGAAGGACAGAGAGTTCAGTTCAGTTCAGTCGCTCAGTCATGTCCAACTCTTTGTGACCCCATAGACTGCAGCATGCCAGGCTTCCCTGTTCATCACAACTCTCAGAGCTTGCTCAAACTCATGTCCATCGTGTCAGTGATGCCATCCAACCATCTCATCCTCTGTCGTCCCCTTCTCCTTCTGCCTTCAATCTTTCCCAGCCTCAGGGTCTTTTCCAATGAGTCAGTTTGGCCAAAGTACTGGAGCTTCAGCTTCAGCATCAGTCCTTCCAATGAATATTCAGGACTGATTTTCTTTAGAATTGACTGGTTTGATCTCCTTGAAGTCCAAGGGACTCTCAAGATTCTTCTCCAATACCTCGGTTCAAAGGCATCAATTCTTTGGCACTCAGCTTTCTTTATGGTCCAACTCTCACATCCACACATGCAGGACAAAGAACATTGATGTAATTTGACCCATGGCTTAGAAAGATGACAAAATTGAGTAACTCAACTTCTATTTCTTCATCTTCATAATGACTGTAATTATTGGTAATTTTGAATCTACTGAGATAGAAACTATGTCAGAGGATGGTTTGAAGGATTTCATTATAATTTAATTGATCTCCAAACATTTCCATAGAGTAGCTTAGTTTAGGTGTGTAAGGTCCATTGTATAATCGGGAGTTTACATCTTGAAAACAATATTTATTAAAGGGTAAATAATAAAAAATGTACATTGGCACTTTTTATTATTTACCCTTTACTAAATAGAGTGAAAAAAAATTGGTGAGATATTTTACTGGAATTCTTTGACTACAAGACACATTTGAAAACCACACATTCAATAATAAAGATAGCAGTTATTTAAACATAGACCATCTAACGTTCACAAGGGCTATTGCAGTTTTCTTTCCATGTAACATCTTTGGATTTGGTATGGAAATAATGGTGACTTCATAGAATGAATGAAAAAGTATTCCTTTTTTCTCTTATTTTGGAGCAGTTGGAGAAAAGATCAGTGCTGATTCTTCTTTTAATGAGTAGAGGACTTCAGTGAAGCCATCTGGTTCTGGGTTTCTCTTTACTGGGAGAGTTTTCTTTATTGATTCAATCTCTTCACTATATATAGGTCTATTTAGATTTTCTATTTCTTCTTGAGTTAATATTGGTAGTTTGTATCTTTCTAGGAATTTGTTCATTTTCATCTATGCTATTCATTTTTTTTTTTGTCATACAGATGTTCATATTCTCTTACAATCTTTTTTCATTTCTGTGTAGTTGGTAGTAATATCTCCAATTTCATTTCTTGATTTTAGTAACTTGAGTATTCTCTCTTTTTGCTTAGTTAAAGGCATGTCAAATTTGTGGTCTTTTCAAAGAGTCAACTTTTTGTTTCACTGGTGTTCTCTATTTTTCCTATTCTCTATTTTCTTTAAGTAAGTAAGTGTTAGTTGCTCAGTTGTGTCTGACTGTTTGCAACCCCATAGGTTGTAGCCCTCCAGGCTCCTTGGTCTATGGGATTCTTCATGCACGAATACTGGAGTGGGTTGCTATTCCCTTCTCCAGGGTATCTTCCTGACCCAGGGATCAAACCCATGTCTCCCTCATCACAGGAGATTCTTTACCTTCTGAGCCACCAGGGAATCTCTGCTTTAGTCTTTATTATTTTCCTCCTTCTGCTTGCTTTGGGTTTAGTTTGCCCTTTTTTCTAGTTTCTTAAGATGCAAAGTCATTTTTTTTTTAGATCTTTTCTTCTATTCGAATGTAGGCATTTACAGCACAAATTTCCCTCTAAGTACTGCTATGCTGAGTACTAGAAGTTTGGGTATGGTAAGTTTGTTCTTAATGGGTCAGAGTATTTTCTAACTTTATCTCCAATGTGATTTCTTCTTTGACCCACTGATTGTTTAGGAGTTTGTTGCCTAATTTCCAAATATTTATGAATTTTTCAGCTTTCTTTTCTGTTGTTGGTTTCTAGTTTCATCCCAGTGTGGTGATTTGGATAATTTAAATGAGAAAAAAACAAAAAACTATTGAAACTTGTTTTGTGACCTAACATGTGGTCTGTCCTGAAGAATGTTCCATGAGCATTGACAAGAATATATATTCTGCTGTTGTTGTGTGGAGGGCACTGTATGTGTCTGTCAGATATATTTGGTTTATAGCTCTGTTCAAGTCCTTTATTCCCTTATCAATCTTCTTTCTAGTTGTTCTTTGCATTATTGAAAGTGGGGTACAGAAATCTCCACTTATTATTGTAGAACTGTGTATCTCTCCCTTCAATTCTGTCAGTATTTGCATCATATATCTTGGAACTCTGTTGTTAGGAGTATTTTTGTTTATACCATTATATCTTCTTAATGAATCGGCCCTCTTATGAATATATAACATCCCAATCTCTTGTAACAATTTTTTATCTGAAATGTGTTTTGTCTGCTATTAATATATATAGCCACCTAGCTCTATTTTGGTTTTTATTTGCATGGAATATCTTTTTTGACTTTTGATTTTCAGTCTATTTGTGTCTTTGGGGGGCTTCCAGTATGGGGTTGCCAGATTCAGCAAATAAAAAAACAGAATTCCCAGTTAAGTTTGAATTTTAAGATACAATGAGTAATTTTTTCATATAAATATATTCAGTGTAATATTTGGAGTCCATTTATATTAAAAAATTCATGTTTTATCTGAAATTCAAATTTAACAGGGCATCCTACATTTTGTTTGGGAATGCTTTTCCAACAAGCATTTAAAGATGCAGGCCCTACCCTCTGAGAATTTCTGATTTTAGGAGAAAATTAGGACCCACCTTGGAAAGGCTCCCAGTTCAAGGGGGAAATACAATCCTTGTACAGGGAGCTTGCAGTCTGAGGAGAATCGAGGTGTGGAGAGGCTATATAATCTGACCATGAGGCCAAGGGAGTTGGCCAGGTCTTTCCATCAGGGCCCCTTCTCCTTCTTGGGTCTCCCAAAGTTCTCTCCCTCATACCTCACTGTAGAACTGGGGAGTCCCAGATAGCTCACACTGGGGACAAGATCAGTGGATAACAGGGATAACAGGGCACTGATAACTCCCAACTCATCCACATTCACTTGTGTGTGCACACACCACTGCACACTCATGCTAATACTCATATGCATATTCTTTACTTTACACACATTCTCACATACTACTATACACACAGGCCTGCCAAACACACAAGCAGGATAAACATGGTCTTGTACATGCAGACTCACTAAAATGTGTCCCACTCACACAGACACATGGTCCTGCACATGACTACATCCCTGCTGACACTCGCTCAATCCCGTACAAAATAATGGGTCACAGTAACAACAAACCTCATGCTCTCTGCCTATGACTTCTCAAGCTCTAGATGTCTTTGTGTGTGTGTGTGTGTGTGTGTGTGTGCACATTTGGGGGAGGTAGGCATTTTTTCCTACTATCTTTATCTGGATATCTGTCCATCATCCAGACGCCCACCCCAGCTATTTGCCTCCCTCCCCGCAGGAAGGCTGAGGGATGATGGGCAGTTCTGGTCTCCATGACAACCAAGGACCCTCTTCTCTGGAAGGAGAAGGTGCTGGGAGGCACTGTTGGCTTTTGCCCAGGCCCTTGATCTGAGTGGGCCAAGGGGTGAGGCCAGTGGGGGGAGTAGGGGGAGCGGCGGATGGGATGGCCATCTGGACCCGGGAGAGTGGAGCCGCAGGCACTGCCCAAGCCCTCCAAAATGGCAGATGGGCATCACGGTGCCCGAGAGGAATGGAGAGGAGGGGGCAGCCGGGTGACACATGCAGGAGAAGCCCCACTCCCCTCCCAGCCTAGTCCCCAAGCCCACTGCTCATCTCCTTGAGCACCCTCAGATCTGATTCTGGAAAAGTCCCTTTTGAAGCTTCCTTTTCTGGGCCCCCACCAGCACCAAGACATGGAGTCGTGCTAGGGTGTGGGGGAGGCCCAGAGCCCTTTAAACCACGGGGCTCTCATTCTGCTTGTGGGCTGTTCCCTTGGGGGAAGCGTGCCCCCCCCCGCCCCCCGCCCCCCGCATTCCCATTTTGTGTCCTATCCCTGGTGGCGGGTGGGGAAGATTACACTCGTTGTGCTATAGGGAATCCTGAAGAGTGGGTGTTCCTTTGGGCAAGGAGGGCTGGGCTCTGGTTCCTCTGGCCCTGCGGGTTGTCCCGGCTCTTCCCTCATATCAGACCCGTTAATAAGACCAGCTTAGGCCTGGCTCCCTGCGCTCAAGGTCCTGAAAGCTGACCTGAAAGCAAAGGGTTTAGGAAGGGCGGAGGAGACTCACCAGCAAGGAGCAGAGAGGTGGAATATGGGTTGGTCGTGGAGGACTGTGCTTGGAGAAAGAGGAGGTTGTGTGTTCTGCTTGATCCCGCCTCAAGAAAGAACTTGCAGATTGGCTGTAGGATGTTGTCAGGTCTGCATCTAGGTCTGAGGCCGTCCCCGTCAATCCTGCTTCCTCCCTCCCCATCTTTCACAAGTTTAAGCATCAACCAGCCTCTTGCACCCCTAACTCCAACTCAATGATTGCTTACCAGACGGCCCAAACGGACACAGATGCCACGAGCCACACTTTTGGGGGGAAGAGTTCCTCTTGAGCCCTCTCTTTCTTAAGGACGTGGGCCGCCCTGCCCTCTGCTGGACACTCGGTGGAACTACACCTCCAGAGAGCGGCCGATGGGGACCGTGGTACCATCTCATTGAGGCCTTCGGCTCAGAGACTATTGGCTGTGAGAACTTCAGGGGTCTCTGTACCAACAGGGAAAATGAGCCCCAGAGCAGAAAAGGATTAAACACAGAGAAGGTCTTGGGGGACATCGTGCCACCACCAAGGTCGCTTCCTCTGCCCCCCATCTTGTCCCTTCAGCTCTTCTTCTGGGTGCCGGTGTGGGTACCATCAGCTTTGCCCTCTTCTTCCTTTCGTGGGCATCCTTGCTCACATTGGCCTCCATCCTTCTCCCAGGACCTCTGTGATTGCCTCCTCACAGGTGCCTTTGGTCCCCCCACCTCTCTGCAGCCAGGGTGACCTTCCTAGATCTCAAGTCAGGCCCCTCTGCTTTCCACCTAAAGGCCACCATAGCATCTCGCCTGTAAGGCCACTTCAGTGGGGCCCCCTCCCTCACTCCCCACCCTCACCCAGTTGTCACTGAGACCCCAAAATTGCAGAAGCCCCACGTCTCCAGCCCAAAGAGTCTGTTTCTTCCACATGCACCGAGAACTCTGCACCCGATGACCCATCTCAGAGCCTGGCTCAGATCCTCCTCCCCGGCTCCCCGAGCCTGTGTACTGACCTGCATCCCACATGGTAGGAGCAATCGCTTCTTTGTGCTGCTCTAAGTCTATAGGATTGCTTCCTTCCAGAGGCTCGTATTCAGACCGCCAATTTAGGCCATTTTTCAGGCTCTCAGAACATAAGGGGGACAAGGTCTTTTCCTTTCCTGAGCCTGTTGTTGTCCAGTTGCTAAGTCATGTCCGACTCTTTGCGACCCCATGGACCACAGCATGCCAGGCTCTTCTGTCCTTCACTGTCTCCCCAAGTTTGCTCAAGCTCACGTCCATTGAGTCAGTGATGCCATCCAACACCTCATCCTCTGTCTTTCTCCTTTTGCCTTCAATCTTTCCCAGGGTCTTTTCCAGTAAGTGAGCTCTTTGATCAGGTGGGGCCAACGTATTAGAGCTTCAGCTTCAGTATCAGTCCTTCCAGTGAATATTCAGGGTTGATTTCCTTTGGGATTAACTTGTTTGACTTCCTTGCAGTCCAAGGGACTCTCAAGAGTCTTCTCCAACACCACAGTTCAAATGCGTCAATTCTTTGGTGTTCAGCCTTCTTTATGAACCAACTCTCACATCTGTACATGACTACTGGAAAAACCATAGCTTTGACGTACCCCAGCATGTTTTGTTTTTCCATACCACCAAACAATTCTCCAATTCTCAGCAAACACTAACAGGGTGCCCTCACAAATTTAACTCAGTTCTGAAACTATCTACCTGGAGGTGGTATTAAATCCCACATGTTAAGGGCTCAGTCTTGCCCTTCACTACCTCCTGCTCCCTTCAGATGCCACTTACAAGCCCCAGGTCATCACCTGTGCTTCTGACCAGCTGGCTCTAGATAGGAGGTTCCTACAACGCCTCTGTGGGTTTCATCAGTTTGCTAGAGCAACTCACAGAATTCAGAGAAACATTCATTTACGTCTCCCAGTTTATTATAAAAGGCTGCCATTTAGGAACAGCCAGATGGAAGAGATGCACAGAGCAAGGTATGGGCCCCTCCTCCTCAGTCTCCAGCCCAGAAGCTCATCCACTCTGGTTGTTTGAGAGTTTTTATGGCGCTTAATCTGCAGGCCGTCTCTCCATTCCCAGAGGTCACTAAGTGAGCCTGAAGTTCCAATGCTCTAATCACTTGGTTTTTCTGGTGCCCAGCCCCATCCTGAGGCTGTCCAGGGCCCCACCCTAAGTTATCTCATTAGCTTACACTCAGGTGTGCTCGAAAGAGGCTCCTAGTCCTAGAAAATTCCAAGGGTTTTAGGGGCTCTGTGCCAGAAACAGGGGGCAAAGACTATATATATATATATTTATTATTATTATTACTTTTTATACCATAGGCATCAACCAACGTTGTCAGCCAGAAGTTGACCAAGAACTGTCCAAAAGACACAAAGAACTGTTGATCAAGTAGAGGGGTCACCTAGACTTCGGCAATAAAGGAGAATCCACCCGGACAGGCTCTCACCAGGGTCTGAAGTGAGAAAGCCAGGGAAGAGAAAAGACGGAATGTTAGGACTGCACTTGCAGGCAGGGAGCTGGTTGGGACTGGGGGCAGTTTACAGAGTTTTGAATCTCAGGGCACAGGGATGTGAGGGTCTTGAAGTGAGTCTTGATGATCTGGTTGTTAGCAGACAATTTAATTAGTTCAGTCTTAACCTTTCTGGAACAAGGTACTGAGTCATTTTGGTTTGGTCTATGGCTTGACACAGGGAGGGGAAATCGGTTTTTTCACTTCACAAAGGACTTCAGCTGCCTCCCTACTGGGCCCAGGCACTCCCTGAAAGGGCCTGAAGGGATCAGAGACGCCTACCCCCCCAGGCACGGTCCCACTGCAGGGATTCCCCCAGGATTCGAGGGCTCTCAGCTTATAGTTTGTCCCCCAGGCCTCCCTGAGGCTGTCCATTCTTCACGGGGCAGGTTCAGCCCCTCCTGCAGCCCTCAATGCCTGCAATGCCAGTCTGTCCTGCCCACTCATCAGGGAAGCCGTGTGCCACGGCCCTTCCTGAGACAAAGCCTTTAGTGACTGTAAACACAGGAGGAGGCTGGTGCCTGTGATGGGACCGCTGGGCCTGCCCGAGGCTGGACAGTGTGGGAAGGGGCCTCCCACCCCAGCACCTGCTGTGGAGCCGGCTAGCAGGTGGGGTGGGGTGAGAACCGGGCCCTGGAGGGGGTCATGGAGAAGCAGAAGGAAAACAGCAGCCCTGCAGGGCTGGGACTAGCAGAGGTCCAGGGGGGATGAGCTGGAAGATGCTCAAATAGGAAACAGCACTGGGGCTCTGGCTCCGAAAATCCGAGCTCCAGAGTGGGCAGAGGACAGACAGAGCCCTGCTGGGGAGGCTTGTGGTCTGGCCCCCTTTGTAATCCCACTTCTGATTAACTCTGTGACCTAGAGTTATAACCATTGTCCTGCTGTGGAATAGTTTTCATTTTCCCAGTTGTAAGAACTGTCGTGAGGAACATTTTTGAACATAAATCTTTCTTTTCACATCTGTGCCTATTTCCTTAGGACATATCCCTAGAAGAGAAATTACCAGGTGGAAGGGAATGAGCATTTCTAAACTACAGATTCTCAAGTTGCTCTCCAGAAGCATTTACCAATTCATGCCCGGGTCGGTGTCCCACCCCCCATGGGCCATTGCTGGATATGAGGATGCTTTGCAGCTTAACAGTTATTTCTTTGATTTCTCATGAAGGTGAGCATCTCTCTCCTTCTGCCTCCTGTCATTTGCTAATGGAGACTTCACAGCCTCTAACCCAAGGCCAGGGTCACACAGGGTGGTGGGAAGGAGCCACTCTGGCCTCCAGCTCTCCTCCATCGTGGGGAACAGCCAGAGAAAGAGTCAACAGTTCTGCAGCCCCGCCTCCCCCAAGACCAGGCCTGATTGAATGTGCTGTAACTCGGGATTTGGAATTAAAGGGCAGGGCCGTTTCTCCTCCGCATCGCCTGGACAGATGCCCCGGCCTCAGCAACAGCACTCATGGGGTCTTAGAACTAGAATGCTTCCCCTGCCAAGTCTGGGCAGAGGCAGGGGCGGGGAAGGAGGTGAAGGTCTGTTTAGTCCTGGGAAGTGCAGGTTCTCTGGGGAGAACTCTCTGGTTTCTGGGTGGGCATCTCCTGAGGGCTTTGCTTGGGGTCCTCAGCAAAATATAGACAGGATTCCTGCTCAGGATTTCCCCCACCTGCTCCCAGTCCTGAGGCATGAACCCCTGGATGGTCCTTCCAACAGCTACCTCTGAGCCGGTGTCCCCTTGACCTCCTCTAGCCACTCACCCCAGCTTCCCAAACGGGACCAACGTTGCCACCTTCTGGCAGAGTCAAAACCTCTGTGTTTGCTCCTCTCCCTTCCTCCATATTCCAGCACACCAGGGCCCAACCAGTCCATTTGCTGAGCTTCTCACGACCATCACTGCTCTCCAGCCTGTTATGGTCACCTTCCCACTGGACTACTGCCCAGATTGGTCTCCTTGCATCCTTCTTGTCCCCTGTAATCCTTTCTTCCTTAGGAAATCAGAGTGAGCTACCTAGGATTTCAATGTGCTCTAACCCCTGCTTATAACCCTCAATGCTCTCCACAGTTCTTCGGAAACATCCAAACCACTTTCCATGGTCTGTAAGATTATGAGTGGTCCAGCCTGTGCCCTGGTCTCTCTCCTCATCTCTCACAGCCCCCCTCACCCGCCATCCTCACTGCACCACATTCAGGGCACAGAAGTGTGGAGTTCTTGCTCTTTCACTTTTTTGGCCTTGCCCAGGCTGCTTTCTCTGCTGCTTTGCTGGACACACTCCTACTAGCACTTCAGAATTCTGCTGGACATCATCGCCTCCAAGAAGGCTTTGCCTGCCTATCAGTTTTTGTGTGGCTGTTGCAACCAATTATCACAAACTTAGTGTTTTAAAATGATGCAGATTTACAGTTCTGCAGACCAGAAATCCAAGAGTCTCACAGGGCCAAATCAAGGTGTTGGCAGAGGTATACTCCTTCTGGAGGGTTCGGGGGAGAACCTGATCTTTGCCTCTTTCAGCTTCTAAAGCTGCCTGTCTCCCTTGCTTTGTGGCCACTTTTCCCCATCACTCCAACCTCTCTTATTTCCATCATCTGTCTCCTCTTTCTCTCTGACCCGCCTACCTTCCTCTTACAAGGACCCTTGCGATTACATCAGTCCCATCCAGATAATCCAGGGTAACCTTCCCATCTCAAGATCTTTAATCACATCTGTAATGTTTCCTTTGCAACATAAGGTAACGTTCACAGGTTCTGGGGATGAGGACACAGACATCTTTGGGAGGAGCCAGCATTCAGCCAACCAACGGCCCCCTCTCTGTTATGGATGAGATGCATTTCTTCTGTGCTTGTGAAGCCCCTGGAGATCTCCTCTTCACTGGGGCACATCCCTCTCTGGGTAACTCTCCCTGCCCTGGTCTGACTCCCCTGCTAGACTGACCTGCAGCTGGGTTGTCCTCTGTGCCCCCTGGGCCTGGCACCATGCCCGGCAGGTAATCGGCATTCACCACATGCCAAGTGAATTAATGGCTACCTCTCTGCTTCTTCAGTCACCTGAAGGCTGGCAGCAGGAAGCCCACTCGTGGGCAGCCTCTGCAACTGCCAAGCATCATGATTGGGCTGCGAGCCTTGCTCTTCCCTGCTCTCTGCTCCCAGAGGAGAGACCCCAGGCCATCAGGATGGGAGAATTGCTTGAGCAAAGGTCTGGAGGTAAGACAAAGCATATTGTAATCAAAGAGGTTGACAATTGGGGTGTTTGAGATTCTGCATAAGGAGTGGAGGAGGAGGCTGGAAACGAGGCTGGAAAGGGTCCTCCTCATGCTCAGGGGGCCTCAAACGTGTACGGGAGGCAGTCTGCACGGGGAGGAGGTGGTTCCAGCCAGCTGGTGCTCATGAGCACACACTCTGCACACAGCCTCCCTCTGATGGGGCTGTCACCGAGGCAACAGATGAAGTTGGTTGCCCAGCAACAAGGCCCTGCCTCCCCCATCCCTCCAATGGCCAATTCTGCCCCTTGGGAGCTTTGAGCCCTTTCTAGATTGCTCCAGTGTTTAGACGGGACCAGATTCCCTCTGTGTCCAAATACCAATGGTAATAGATGAAAGGGCTCTTTTGTGGTGGCTGCGGTCAGGGTCATGGATTCAGTGTCAGGAGAGAAGAGGGCCGAGATGGCCTAGATGAGGAGGGGGACAAGGAGGTGTTTCAGCCTCAGTCTTTCCTTTTCCATTTTGCTAAAGTGAAGCAGGAAGAACACCAGCCTGGGAGTCAGGAGACTGGTGCTGTGGCCTGGATCTGCCTCTCTCTTGCTGAGTATTTCAAGCAAAAGACCTTTCCTGCCTGGTTCTCAGTTTCCACATCTTTGACAGGAGGGTTTGGGCAAGCTGATCACCAAGGCCTCTTCTAGGCCTGACACTCTGTGTTTCCAGAACCTCAGGGGCAGAGATGGACAAGACACCAGACTCCAGGTTCCATCCAGGTATCTGCCCCCCTGCCCACCCCTCAGCCCTGCAGCCTCTGGTCTTGGTCTGTGGGGAGAGGGGGATGGAGGGCCATTTGGCTCTGAGCGTCACATTGATGGGGGCTTCCCCAATGGCTCAGCAGTAAAGAATCCATCTGCAATGCAGGAGAACCAGGTTTGATCCTTGGGTCAGGAAGATCCCTTGGAGGAGGGCATGGCAACCCACTGCAGTATTCTTGCCTGGAGAATCCCATGGACAGAGGGGTCTGGGGGGGCTACAGTCCACAGGGTCACACAGAGTTGGACATGACTGAAGAGACTTAGCATACACACATCACACTGATGAAGGGCCCTAAATCCAGACTTCAGATGTCAGACCAGAGAAAGTTATAGTCACTGTTATGTTTCGTAACTGAAAAAAAAATTCAGTAGTCATAAACATTGAAGAGAAGCTGCAGTCTTTGTAACTCTTAGTTGCCATTTTTCATCTTTCAAATACATTTCAATCTAAAGGAATGAAAGGGCTTCCCTAGCGGCTCAGTGGTTAGGAATCTGCCTGCAAGGCGGGAGACGTGGGTTCCAGCCCTGGGTCGAGAAGATCCCCTGGAGGAGGAAATGGCAACCCACTCCAGTATCCTTGCTTGGAGAATCCCAAGGAGAGAGAAACCTGGCAGGCTGCGGTCCATAGGGTCTCAAAAAGAGTCAGACACAACTTAGTGACTAAACAACAAGAAAGAAATGAAAACAGTCCAGGTGTCCTTCCACCTGCAAGGACCCTGGCTCACCAGTTCTAGGGGGTTATCTGCTTAGTGTCCCTTCCAGGAGATCTGGGGGTCTTGGGCACCCTGCAGATGATGTGGGACCTTCAGAGAGAGTGGCTGGTCAAGGGCCAGGTCTGCGGGGGGCAGTGGGGGAGTCAAGGGTTGAGGAGAACTAGATGTGGCTCTTGTGGTGAAGAACCCTCCTGCCAATGCAGGTAGACATAACAGGGGTGGGTTTGATCCCTGGGTTGGGAAGATCCCCTGGAGGAGGGCCTGGCAATTCACTCCAGTATTCTCGCCTGGAGAATCCCATGAAGAGAGGAGCCTGGCAGGCTATGGTCCATAGGGTCGCAAAGAACTGGACTCGACTAAAGCCACCCAGCACGCAGACACAGAGGCTGAGAAGGCAGACCCGGGTGAGAGACTGCCAGACACCACTCCTCCCTCTGCTCCCAGAGCTGGGAGCGACCCTGCCTTATGCACAGCCCATGTGGGGGTCTGTGGGCCAAGGAGCTCCAAGATGAGATGAGCTACCCCCGCTGCACCTTGAGCCTGCAGTGATCATTCACTGGGTCTCCCAATCCCCGGCACCCTGAGAGTGGGGACCAGGGTGGACTGGAGTGGGGGCTGGACATGCACACAGAATGAGGCCCGAGAACATCCTAGCTCTGTGTCCTCTGAGCTGCCTGTCTTTGGGGTCATAGCTTTGGTTTTCCCAACGGCATCCTCCCCACCCACCTGGGCAGATGGTGGTTGGGAAAAGCTGAGTGGGGAACCCCACTCAGGGTCACTGAAGGGGGGCACCCTGGACCCCCTTCCCCTGGAGGGTTAGGAACTACCTCCCCACACAGATACACACCCAGCACAGCTGCAGGAAGCCGGCCATCCCAACCCCTTCGCTCAGGCTCTGCCCACCAAACAGCCCACACCTGTGGTCCGGAGCGGGCAGCCTGCAGGTGGGAGGGAGATAGAGGTATCAGGAGCGGAAATTGTCTTCCTCTGGGAGCTACGGGGCCTGGTTCAAGCCCTGGCCCTGCCCTCTTTAGTTTCAGGGTCCCCCTCTGAAAACGAGGAGGCTGGACTCTCCAGAACCCCTTCCCATCTGAAATGTCCTCTGGTTCCAGAGGGACCTCTGCTGTCTGTGGATAAAACCTTCTGATGGAGAGACTGGGAGATTTGTTCTGAGACAGCACCACCTGCTGGCCGTTCTGGGAATGACGCCCATCCTTTCTCAGCTGACCCTAGAATCTCAGAACTCACGGGTGGTCCAAATGGCAGCGGTTGAGCCTTACTTTGCACCTGGAACATTTCATTAAAAGTTTACAGCAGTCCGTCACATCACTACATAACCCCCTATAACAGGCAGGTGTCAGAGGGGTCCTGAGGCCCAGGCTGAGTGACTCGCCGAGGCCACATGGCAAGTCAGTGACAAAGTAGGGAGAAAACCTAATTCAACTAGCGGGAGCGTTACACCAAGGATGCTCCTCCATGCTTGCTTCTGGGGTTCGTCTGAGCAATGCTACATATTCATGTGGCAGGATAGAAGTAGCTTCAATCCTGCCTCAGGCAAGGAGGTTTCTCCATAGAGAATTCCCAGCTTCAGGCACACCTGGGCCTGGCATCTCTCCTCTCCACCTCTTAGCCACCTCCACCTTCTCCAGGCCTGGAAACCTACCAAGAGTAGTTTGCACCCTCCAGGGGGCAGGAAGCAAGGAGCTTAGCAGGACTGAGAGAAGCTAAGTGACTCGCTGGTGGTCAGTGGCAGTTTCGTGGAGGAGCGGAGGCTGCAGTGGAATGACCCATCTTCGAGCTCAGGGCCTTTCCCCTTCCGTCCTCCCCGTGGCTCCTCCCCTGCCCCACAGAAGGCTCCAGCTGGTTCTGCCAGAGACTAGTCAAGGGAGCAGGAGAGAAGGAGCCGGAAGACTTTGCTCAAGACAGCAGGAGGTTTGGTGCAAGAGCAGGTACATTAAACAACCTGTCAATAAAAAGGAAAAAAAACAAGCAGGTAAGGTCCAGCTCTAAAATGTCAGGAAGGAAGGTTTTTTAAAAATAATTTTTGTTTTTGGCCCTGCTGGGTCTTCGTTGCTGTGTGGGCTTTTCTCTAGTTGTGGCGAGCAGGGGCTACTTTCCAGCTGTCGTGCACGGATTTCTCAATGTGGTGGTTTCTCTTGCTGTGGAGCACGGGCTCTAGGGTGATCGGGCTTCAGTAGCTTCAGCAGGTGGGCTCAGCAGGTGCAGTTCCCCGGCTCTGGAGCACAGGCTCAATGGAGGTGGCGCGTGGGCTTACCTGTTCTGCGGCATGTGAGGCCTCTGGACCAGGGACCAAACCCATGTCTCCTGAGCTGGCAGGTGGATTCTTTGCCACTGAGCCACCTGGCAACCCCAGGGAGGGAGACTGACAAATTAAAAACTGCTAAACCAAACTCTCAGAGAGCCGCATACTGTCCAGCAAGATGTCCTCGGTGCTGTGATGTCACTGGCCCACCTTGCAGACATATATAGTGTAGACATATATACACTACACATATATAGTGTAGACATATAAACACACCAGAGGGTAATATACCAGCATACTGATTGTTGTTTCTGGGTTGTAGGGCTGTCAGTGACTTTTCATTTAATTTGTTTTCATTTTGACTCATTTGATTTGATTTCATTTTCCATTGGTTATATGTGTTTTCTAATTTTCCTGCAAAGAATCTATATTGTTCTTGTAATAGAAAAAATTTATCTGCAAAAAAGAAAGAAAGAAAGAGGGGTATCTATGATTGGGGAAGAGGAGGAAGAATTCCTTAAACTACAAAAAGCACAAACCAATAAAGAAAAGATTAGTCTAACTAAAGATATTTGCTATTCATACAACAGACAAGGGATTAGGAAATGATGTAAGAAGAACCTCTATTGATCACTAAAGAAAAGAAATAAATCAAGATTAAAATGGGCTAAGAATACGAAAAGCAGCTTGCGAAAGAGAACACCCAAGGTGTCGATAACCACATGAAAATGTGTTCGTCCCCCCAGTTGTACCTTGCTCACTCATCGTGTTGGTGAAAACGGCCAAGTCGGAAAAGTATATTGAATATCGGTAAAGGAGATGGACTCACAAACACTCTCATGTGTTGCTAGAAGGAGTGCAAATTAGGCCAATCTGGAGGATAGTTTGGCGATGTGATAAGCTTGAGAATGCCCACGGCAGCTTCATTTTGACACGTATCCCTAGAGAAATGCTCACACACGTGTGCAGGGGGACTTACCTGGTGCAGTGGCGCGGCAGCTGACCTGTACCAGCTCGTGAGATGGGTGGTCTCAACTCTTCCCAACTCTGCGTTCAGTGATGTCATGTCAGTAGCTTGAAATCAGTCATGGTGAGATTATTTACACCTCAGGAATTAGCAAACATCACAAACAAGGGATTTTTTTTTTTTTTAACAGAATGTTGATGGTTAAACATTTACTGGTACACCACTGCAAATATGCTCTTTGTAGTTTGGATTTTAATAGAAAGACATTGGCTAATCTACATGTTCATTAATTGATGAATAATATTTGGTGTGTTTATTCTATAAAATAGTGTGCTGACATTAAAAGAACTAGATTTATATATCCACAAAGACTGATCTAAAAATCATACTGTTAAAAAAAAGTGACATAATGAAATATTTAGAGAGATGCTATGTAGATTAAAAATTCTCCAAATTCTCAAAATTCTCCAAGCCAAGCTTCAACAGTACATGAACCGTGAACCTCCAGATGTTCAAGCTGGATTTAGAAAAGGCAGAGGAACCACAGATCAAATTGCCAACATCTGTTGGATCACTGAAAAAGCAAGAGAATTCCAGAAAAACATCTACTTCTGCTTTATTGACTATGCCAAAGCTTTTGACTGTGTGGATCACAATAAACTGGAAAATTCTTAAAGAGATGGGAATACCAGACCACCTGACCTGTCTCCTGAGAAGTCTGAATGCAGGTCAAGAAGCAACAGTTAGAACTGGACACGGAACAACAGACTGGTTCCAAATCGGGAAAGGAGTGTGTCAAGGCTGTATATTGTCACCCTGCTTATTTAACTTATATTCAGAGTACATCTTGAGAAATGCTGGGCTGGATGAAGCACAAGTTGGAATCAAGATTGCTGGGAGAAATATCAATAACCTCAGATATGCAGATGAGCCTCTTGATGAAAGTGAAAGAGGAGAGTGAAAACGTTGGCTTAAAACTCAACATTCAGAAAACAAAGATCATGGCATCCAGTCCCATCACTTCATGGCAAATAGATGGAGAAACAATGGAAACAGTGGTTGACTTTATTTTGGGGGGCTCCAAAATGACTGCAGATGGTGACTGCAGCCATGAAATTAAAAGATTCATCCTCCTTGGAAGAAAAGTTATGACCAACCTAGACAGCTTATTAAAAAGCAGAGACATTACTTTGCCAACAAAGGTCCGTCTAGTCAAAGCTATGGTTTTTCCAATAAACATGTATGGATGTGAGTGTTGGACTATAAAGAAAGCTGAGCACTGAAGAACTGATGCTTTTGAATTGTGGTGTTGGAGAAGACTCTTGAGAGTCCCTTGGACTACAAGGAGATCCAACCAGTCCATCCTAAAGGAGATCAGTCCTGGGTGTTCATTGGAAGGACTGATGTTGAAGCTGAAACTCCGCTACTTTGGCCACCTGATGCGGAGAGTTGACTCATTTGAAATGACCCTGATGCTGGGAAAGATTGAAGGCAGAGGAGAGGGGACAACAGAGGATGAGATGGTTGGATGGCATCACCGACTCAATGGACATGAGTTTGAGTAAACTTCAGGAGCTGGTGATGGACAGGGAGGCCTGGCGTGCTGCAGTCCACGGGGTCGCAAAGAGTCAGACACGACTGAGTGACTGAACAGAACTGATGTAGATTAAAAATGATAAATTGATGGAACATATGTCTGCATTTTAAGTTGATTAGAAGGACAAACACCAAATTTATTGTGGTAGTTGCCTTTGGGGAAAGGTAGGGGAGAAGAAGGGGATGAGGGACTTTACCTGAGGTGTTTTGTTTCTTTTATTCACTAAAGTAATTCTGACAAAATATTAATAACTATCGTTGTCACTTGGGGTAACTGAGTCACGACTTGATTGACAGAAACTTGCTCCACACACACACACTGCAATTAGATGACAGAATCTTCTGGAGTTTAGGGAAGTCTAAGAGAAAGTCACTTGTTGTCTCCACATGGGTTTCCTCATTGGCAAGACAAACACTACAATTCCTTGTCTGGTCACCCTCCAGGCAGGAAATGTGGAGGGGGCGCAGCAGAATATAAGGGACCATCAGTAGAGAGTGAGTCTATATTCAGAAAAGGGCCTCGAGCCCACTTTTTGCCTGGAGAACTGAGCGTGGCCAGCACTGCTCGTGTTGGGATTTTGCTCTGGAAAATGAGTGACACGGGCTGGCAAGGGAGGGACAGCAGGGTGAAGTGAGGTCTGGGCGTTTAGGAGATCCTGTGCTGAGGAAACAGGACCTTTCTGGGGGAAGCACGCGGTCTCTGGGCGGCCGCTGACCCTGACAGGCTCTTTGGCTGTTGGCACAGCGGTCTCCAGGGGGCTAGGGTCGAGTGGGACTCAGCCCAGGAGGCGGCCCCAGCTCCTGCCGCCTTCCCGCACTGCCCACAGCCTCCCAGACGGCCTCATTTAGCCTGGCTCTTTACCCTCCTGGCCTGGGCGATAGGATTTCTCTCTCTCTCAAAAAAGGAATGTTTCTACCAGAACTGAAGGAAGAGGAAACCCCTCTGGCTCCTTCAAGCGCCGCCCTGGCTGCCGCTCTGCCCCCCACCCCCCCACCCCAGGATTCCACCCCCCACCCCGCCCTGTTCCAGGCTGGGCTCCAGACTGTAGGATGCCAGTCTGGCTGGGGGGCACAGGGCCTCAGCCCCGGGCATTTTGGGGCTGGTGGGAGAGGCCAGTGGGGAAACCCCATCCTTTATCTTACCAACTTTAAAATGTGGGGAGTGGCCACACCCACATAGGCGCTGCAATTTAATTCATGATTCAATTTACAGGATTGAGTTTACCACCTCATATTTGGCAGAGACTAGGGTGGGGGCAGTAGGGAGGCCACACACTTTGGAGTCACATAAACCCCAGACCTAACATTTATAGCAGCAAATGCCTTTATATATCAATGCAGTGAAAATAAGTGAACGAAGCCCCCAGCTCGAAAAGTTGGGGGAAAATTCACGAAGGCGGAGAGGTAGGTCTTCATTTTTTGGTACCTTCCTCATCGATTGACCACTCCACATGTGCCGGGCATCATGATTTTATTTATCATAATTCCTTCAATCCTCACAGCCCCACAAAAGAAGAAATACTTCTACCATTTCACAGATGCAGAAAATGAGACACAGTGTCAATCACAAATTGGCCCTTGCCATGAGTGTCTGCTACTTACCTCTACAAGGACTAAATCATGTGCTGCTGTAGCTGCTGACCTCCAATAACCTTGAAGGAGTTCAGGGTGGAGAGTAGAGATGAGGCACTCCGTCCTCCAGGAAACTGGCAGGACAGGTCTTCAGATAGTTCGATATTCTCAGGAGCTGATTTTATGAGCCCAGTTCTTGTATCTCCTCATATCTAGAAAAGCACTAAAATCCTTCATGGTGACGATTGTTACTCGTGACTAGCAGAGGCTTCACGAGACCAGCAGAAACTTTCTATAAAAAATATGTGCTTGATTGCATGCACTCCCCCTTTACCAAAATCACATACATACTATCTTCTCCCCTTACCTCTTCGGAACCGTTTCTCAGAACTATCTGAGGTGCTATCCCCCAGGCTGCAGTCCTCATATTGCCTCAAATAAAACTTAACTCACAACGTCACGCTGTGCATTTTTTTAAGTCGACAACACAAAGGTGAATACTCATCGCTGACTGACTCCACTGCTCAGCAACTGCAGTGAGGGCCGGGTGCCAGGCACCAGAGGGAGCACGGGGATGCTACCACGCCATCCTCCAGGAGTTTAGGGTCAAGTTGGGTCAAGTTTAAGGTCAAGCTCTCACCCAGGCCACCCCGAGAGCCCCGCTCAGGTACTGTCCTCCAGGCAGAGGGTCGGTCTCTGTTTTCTGTTCCTGCTGTAGGGCCAGGACTGAGTCCCCTGCTGCTGTGTGTCCTCAGCAACTAACTCAGAGCCTGGCAGAAATGAGGGGCCCAGTACACAGGGGCCGAGTGGGTGGGTCAGTGGATGAAATAAATGTTGCCTAGCGTGCAGGTCCCTGGCCACACGCAGACACACTGCGTATTGTTACATGCTGTCTCCCAATTGCTCCTCCCAGTAACCCTCTGAGGGAGGTGCCATCTTTGTCTCCTTATTTTACAGACGGCAAACTCAGCCACACAGTGATCCAGCCACTCGCTCAGGGGAAGGAGAGCCAGGTTGTGACCTGGTGACGGGGCCTCTGCTCCCAACCACCACCCTACGCAATTAGCTATCCACAGCGGGGGGTGTGAGAGCTTGGAGTGGGCTGGTGTGGTCAACAGGATGAGGTCTGAGATACCCCCGAGACAACCAGGAGAAGGATGGGGTTGAGGGGAGATAATCCAGGAAGAACACACACCGTGTGTCCAGCAGACTGTCCTGAACTGAGGGGTGGGGGTGTCTAGAGTCACAGGGGGGCTCCATTCCCTTCATTCCCTAAAAGGCAGCCCCTGAAGGCCGCTGGGCAGGGGGCTGCAAAAGGGAAACTGGGGAGACGGGACTGGCCATCACAAGCGGTGGTGGATGCGGGCAGGGATCAGGGCAGGAGGGCAGAGGGGAGATTTCTAGAATCACTGCAGGGAGGAATGGAAGCTCTGAGCTCAGAGACAAGCTGGGGGTGGGAGAGGGTGCTGGAAAGGAGGCACCAATTCAAGAGTCATCACCAGGGAAGGTTCCTTGGAAGCAAACAGCAGGGTCTCCATGGGAACCATCAGACTCTGCCCCTGGGAAATTGCCCTTGCTGGCCTTTGAGTCGCATTTTCAGACATTCCCTTGAGCCCCTGGGGTGAGAGACGACAGAGGAAGAGGGTAGAAAAGTGGGGGTGGGGATCCACTGGCCCCCCAAATGCTCTTAGTGTCTGTATCTCTGCAATGTCAGGAATGGGCTCAGACACCAAGATAAACAACTGGTTGACCCAGCCCATGACGCTGAGAGTTACTGTGAATCAGCCCCAGGCTCAGGTCCAGGGGCGAGAGACATTTCCCAGCCAGCGGGGAGGGAGCAAGCCCGTCACTCTCCTGGAAATTTCCACACATTTCCCCCTTTTTTGAGGAGGGAAAGCTGAGGGCTACAGAGGAGACATGACTTGTTCAAGGTCACATGGCAGCAGCAGAGTCACTGCTGGAAAATGCCCCCTTAGGAACTAAGCCCAAGCTTACTGTGAGTGCGAATGTTTTTGCTGCAAGCCTTCCTAGCTGTCTCCACCTGGCCAGCCTGATGCTTTGCAGATCTGCACTGCCTTGGTAGTGAAGAGTTTCCTTTGTTCTGCAGTAAGCTCTGACCACCCAGGGGAAGTCTGGAACAAGGCATTTCTTGTTAAATATTCCAGGTAGTAGAGCATCATTCAGCAAATCATGTATTTATACTGACTGCTGATTATCAAAGAGGGAGCTACATAGTATGTGAGTCGGCACTGGGGTGGGTAGAAAATATTCCCATTTTTCTCCTTCTTGGCACGTGGTAGGACTGAATATCTCTGCTCTCTTTGGGAATTAAGTGAAGTCATAGGTCTTGCCCTGACCTAAACGGTGTGGACAGAAGTAATGTATGACCCTCTTGGGAAGCTTGAAGAGCCAAGGTACAGTTTTGGCCATATCCCCGTCTTGCTCAGCAACCGTGAAAGCGGGTGTTCAGATGGAGCCTTGTTCAGATGGCCTGGTTTCTGGGTGACTACCATGAGTGAGGTCTCCTTCCTTCTGGTCCACACTGGACATGAAATGTAAACCAGAAATGAAGTCTTATTCATTTGGGGGGTGTTGTTAGCATCGCTTAGCTTACCCTATTCTGACTGACAGAAATTTGTATTTGGAAGTGTGGGGTTGGGGGGCTGTTGAAACAAACCAAAAACAAAAGATGTGGCATACGCTTAGAGATTCCATGGCAGGTGGTGATAAAATTAATGCTGGAGGCTGGAAAGATGATGATCTTTGCAGTGGAGAAGGATTAGGTAAAACAATTACCTGTGGTTACGTGGAAAGTAGTCCAGGGAAAGAAGTTTGAAGACAGAAAGCTAATAGTGTGATTTGCTTAATGTTGGCTACATCTGGAAAGGCACTGCAAAAAGTGATGAGTTGGCTACCCTGGTGGTCCAGTGCTTAAGAATCTGCCTTGCAATGGCAATGGAAGGGACACTGGTTTGGTCCTTGGTCCAGGAAGATCCCACATGCAACTAAGCCTATGTGCCACAACTACAGAGCCAGTGCTCTAGAGCCTGTGAGCTGCAACTACTTAAGCCTGGGCACCTAGACCCAGTACTTGCAACAAGAGACGTCACAGCAATCAGAGGCCTGTTGACTGCAATGGAAAGCCCCTGCTTTATGCAACTAGAGAAAGCCCATGTGCAGCAGTAAAGATCCAGCACAGCCAAAAAATAAAGTAAATACATCTTTAAAAAAGTGAGCACAGAAACGATATGGTTAAGGATGGGCTGACCTAATACATGGGTGCACATGGCAGGATGAGATCTGGAACATTTGGAGTCTTTCCTGCCAGGAAGAGATAAGGAACTGGATTTACTGACCTACCTGAAACAATTAAAAATATGAGACAATGGTTTTCAAGACACTGGATCTCAGGCCACAGAGGACAGTGATCTCCAAACACAACCCACAAATGAGATGAGTCCTGTGACTGCCTCATTGTGCTGGCCAGGACAGAGTTTCCTGGCCACAGTGCGGGGAGACGGAACACAGGCAAATCCTGGAAGACTCCCTGAGTTGAGGAGACAGAACTGAATCTAAGGAGACCAAGGCAGCTAGAATTCACACGGCACAGAGCTGGAGAGGAGAGAGCTACTTGACTGCAAGTATCGACAGAGGGTCCCCCTCAAGTCTTGGGCAGAGTTCTGAGAAGCCCAGTCCCTGTGAGGATACTCTCTGAGCCAGAGGAAGAGCAAGCACCTGAAAAGATTAGGGGGATTATGGAGCAGAAGTTCACACAGGGTCAGAAACAGTGCTTGTTATCCAGTCAGACTGAAAAACCTCATAAATCACAGAGCATTTGGGCAAAGTGCTCAGAAGGGTCTTGCTTCAGTGATGGGGCATGTTTAATTTCTAATGAGGGTTTTTTTTTTCTTTTTAGCTTTTTATGTTGCATTGGAATATAGCCAGTTAACAATATTGTGGTAGTTTCAGGTGGACGGCAAAGAGATCCACCCCTCCGTGTACATGTATCCATTCTCCCCCAAACTCTCCTCCCATTCCATCCAGACTGCCACATAAGATTGATCAGAATTCTCTGTGCTATAGAGCAGGTCCGTGTTGGTTATTCATTTTAAATATAGCCGTGTGTACATGTCGATCTCATACACCCTAAACATCCTTCCCCTGCCAGTAGTCATAAGTTCATTCTCTAAGTCTGTGAGTATGTTTCTGTTTTATAAATAAAATCATTTCCTTTTAGATTCTGCACAAAAGTGATATCAGGGCTTCCCAGGTGGCACTAGTGGTAAAGAACCTGCCTGCCAATGTAGAAGACCAAGAGATGGGGGTTTGATCCCTGGGTAGGGAATATAACCTGGAGTAGGAAATGGCAACCCATTCCAGTATTTTTAGCTGGAGAATCTCATGGACAGAGGAGACTGGCAGGCTACCATCCATGGGATCACAAAGAGTCAGACACGACTGAAGTGACTTAGCATGCATGCACTTATGGACTAGGCTTCCAGAATCAGATAATATTCTTGTAAGCAAGTTTCTGAAATAAAACAGTAATACTGTGATAGCAAGGATCCTGGAATCAAGTGTATTTTTTTCATGCCAAGTTTTCAGAACCACGTAATGTTTTAATAAATCAAGTTTCCAAAATCATGTAAGTTTATTACAGGTCAAGTTTCCAGAAGCACATAAAGTTATGAAATGGCATAACATTTTTATTAGCCAAAATTGCAAATCACATAACATTTTCACAGGTTAATGTTCCAGAATCACAGAAAGTTCTTTCAAACCTTTGGATCTAGAAACACACAGCCCAATGTTCTAACTGTCTACTGTTCTGTAAACCTATATACTTCTCATGGACCAAAGTTCCAGAATCATTCAGTGTTCTTAAAAGACCTGAATTCTGGAATCCCACATAATTCTATACAGATTATATTCCTGGCCTCTCATTTCTAAATCACCCACTGAGCCACCAATTGAAGTTGACAGTCTGCTCTCAAGGTTCACAGAACGTTACTCCTCCAATGCCAATGACAGGCACTCTTCCTCTCTCTGGGCAACCCCAACTGTGGCATAGCCCCTAACAGATTCTGGAAGTGTTTACATATTTGTGAGAAGCTGGAGGAACAGAGTGGTGGTATCATCAGTGTATTGAGGGTTAATAAAAATAATAATTAGAACAACATGTATTGATTATCTACTATGTCGTTGATGTACTTCATCTAATTATCCCAGCCACCCTGTGATTGAATTATCACTATAATTAACATCATCAATAATTATCATCTACACCTTCACTTTCTAGATGATCAAACTCAGTCTCAGAAAAGTTAAGTAACCTGTCTAATGTCATAAGTCTCTGAAGTAGTAGTTTTTCTAAAGTTGTCAGCCTGGTTGTTGGTTCCAGGGGTACAGGGAGATTCCTCCAGCTTTGAGGGCAGAGTGTAGTAAAAGATAGGTTTACCCTTGAGATCAAAACTACCATATTTCACTAGAAAATGATAGTTAAAAAAGAAAAAAAGGAGCCATCTACTGAAAAAATCCTTCTTAAGAGTAAATAGGATCCAAGGAGACTTTGGAAGGCAATGGTCTAAATAAGGTGACCAGGGTGAAGCCGTGAGTGTAACCCGTGTAACTAAGAACTGTGTTACAGGAGTGATTGTTCTGGGACATGTAGAAAGAGCAAATGTATTGGCAAAGGGGCCGTAAAAATCAGTATATTTTCAAAGGTTAATTTAGCAGTCTCTAATCAGCCGTGAGTGGGAAATGCATGCATTGGCTGGTGTGAATATTCTGGTCCATTTGGCAGTTAAATTCCTAAGGTGGAAGTGAGTATACCATTCAGCAGTCAACTGTTGAGTTGCTATCATGTTGCTGGGTCTGGAGATAAAATACTGTAAAAATGTATAAGGCAAAATCTTTGTCTTTAAGAAGTCCCACTTAAACAAAAGGAACAAGTGAACCAAGGTCCAACCTAAATTCACTTCTGGCGTTGGGGGTGCTGTATGCATCTCTGTGTGTGTGCATGCATACGTGCGCAGAGAGGCGAGTGGAGAAGGGTTGATGGAGACGGAGATGGCGGGCTGGCTCTATAAACACAAGAAGGAGAAAGTCTGTTGGGGGTGGAACTGGCAGAGGTGCTGGGAGGCCTTACCAGCCAGAGGACCAACCAAACACACAGGTTCCTGGTGGGGGAAAGGCACATGGGTACATGAAAACCATGAGGAAATCTGCACGATTTGGACAAAGAGCTCATGCTGGGGAGCCTAGAAAGCAAGGAGATTAGGGCCAAACTGAGTCTTGTTTGGATCTATCAATGGCTGTATAAAGCTATTATACGTGAGGCTCTAAGATGGGGCTTATGCCCAAGCATGAGAGGGGTCTGGTATGAAAAGATATATATTGCAAGTAATAGAACAAACAGCAAGAAATAAAAACAAAGATATATACCTAATTAGTCAATAGTGGAAACTGAGTGAACTTAAAGCAAAACTCAATTAATCCAAAGGAAGGCAAGGAAAGGGAAAAAAATGATGCCAAGAGCTGATGGGGCAAATAGAAAACAAGTAACAAGATGGTAGAGTGATACCAAAAGTTATACTAAGTGTAAATGATCTAAACACCCCAATTTAAAAATCACTGTCAGAATAAAAAGGCAGATCTAACTATATTCTGTCTACAAAAAACCCAATTTAAATATAAAGTTCCAGATAGTTTGTAGTAAAAGGATGGAATCAGATATTCCATGAAAACAATAAAAGTAAGAAAACTTGTGTGACTATATTAGTATTGGAGAAAGTAGTATTTAAAAAACAGAATATTACTAGACATAAAAATGGATATGCAATTATAATAAAGCACAGTTCATTAAGAGGACACAAAATCATAAATATGTATACTTCTACTAATACAGCTTTAAAATGAGTGAAGTAAAACTTACAGAATTGCAAAGATGAATAGACAGATCCACAATTATTGTTGGATATTTCAATACTCCTCTCTCAATAGAACAAGTAGTTAGAAAATCAGTAAGGCTAGAAAAGACCTGAACAGCACTTCCAGCCAATTTGACCTAATTGACATGTATTGAACGTCACTTGACAACAGTTCTACCTTTTTTTTTTCAAGTGCACATAGAATATGTATCAAGACAGACCATTTTCTGTACTATAAGAAAGTCTCAATGTATTTTGAAGGACTAAAAACAAAATATGTTTTCTGACCAAGATGGAATTAAACCACTGATCAATAACAGAAAGGTGCTAAAATTCCAAATGTGTGAGATTTAAAATAACTTTAAAATAGCTTTTGATTCATAGAGTAAATCACAAGGGACATTTAAAAAATATTTTAACTAAGTGAAAATGAAAAGTCAAATAAAATTTCTTGGACACTGCTTACTGAAAATATTCTGGCTTTAAATGTTTGCTTTAGAAAGGTGTTTTGTCAACATTGTAAGTTTCACTCTTTAAAAACTAAGGGGAAAAAAGCAAATCACACCCAAAATAAGTGAAAAGATATTAAGGAACAGAAATAGGAAACAAAAAAATAACTGAGAAATCCAACAAAATCAAGAGCTGACTTTGAAAAGATCAATAAACTGAGAAAACCTGTGACAACAATTCATCAATGGGGTGAGCAGGAGGTGAATACAAATTACTCATACAATGAATGAAAGAGAAAATATAACTACAGATTCTAGAGATGATAAAGAGCATAGGAAGGGAATGTAATGAAAAGCTTTATGCCAATAAAATCAACAACTTGGATGAAATGGCCAATTGCTTAAAGATACAGCTTACTTAAGAAATAAAAATATTCATATAGCCTTATATGTGTGATGAATGTTTCCTGAATTTTGTGAATTATACCTCATCCTTAGCATTGTGTTTCCTATTGTGACCTGCTTTTGACTGATTTGAATTGTGCATGTGAAAGAACATAAGAAAATAAAATACTTTGGCTATTTACTCCTAAATTGACAAACAAAAGGAGCAGTGAATAGAGTTATGTTTACCAAATCATTACATATGGAAGCATCTGGGAAAATATTACATCTACTGACCAGTCACCATCAGGACGCATACAGAGAGTGAGAGAATAAAACCCCAGTCTACCACATCATCATCATCCACCACTTCCCATTGAGCAACCCATGTACTGGGTTCCCCGTGTCTCTCCAGAAAACACTGGAATGCCAGATCAGAGGACCTGATAGTGACTGAGGTAGAGAGGAAGGCTGACTACTTTGGGGATTCAACACCTCTTAAATTTGCTTTGGCCACTTAGCTTTTAAAGTAAATATTTCATTTAAAACCTTGAATGTATTCAGTTCAGTTCAGTTGCTCAGTCATGTTTGACTCTTCGCCCCAAGGGCTGCAGCACGCCAGGCCTCCCTGTCCATCACCAACTCCCAGAGTTTACTCAAACTCATGTCCACCAAGTCGGTGATGCCATCCAACCATCTCATCCTCTGTCATCCCCTTCTCCTCCCGGCTTCAATCTTTCCCAGCATCGGGGTCTTTTCAAATGAGTTGGTTCTTCACATCAGGTGGCCAGAGTATTGGAGTTTCAGTTTCAGCACCAGTCCTTCCAATGAATATTCAGGACTGATTTCCTTTAGGATGGACTGGTTGGATCTCCTTGCAGTCCAAGGAACTCTCAAGAGTCTTCTCCAACACCACAGTTCAAAAGTATCAATTCTTCAGTACTCAGCTTTCTTTATAGTCCAACTCTCACATCCATAAAAGACTACTGAAAAGCCATAGGTTTGACTAGACGGTAAATAATGGTAAAGTAATGTCTCTACTTTTTAATATGCTGTCTAGGTTGGTCATAGCTTTTCTTCCAAGGAGTAAGCATCTTATAATTTCATGGCTGCAGTCATCATCTTCAGTCATTTTGGAGCCCCCCCCAAATAAAGTCTCCTACTGTTTCCATTGTTTCCCCATCTATTTCCCATGAAGTGATGGGACTGGATGCCATGATCTTTGTTTTCTAAATGCTGATTTTAAGCCAACTTTTTCACTCTCCTCTTTCACTTTCATCAAGAGGCTCTTTAGCTCTTTGCTTTCTGCCATAAAGGTGCTGTCATCTGCATATCTGAGGTTATTGATATTTCTCCCAGAAATCTTGATTCCAGCTTATGCTTCATCCAGCCCAGCATTTTGCATGATGTACTCTACATATAAGTTAAATAAGCGGGGTGACAATATACAGCCTTGACACACTCCTTTCCTATTTGGAACCACTCTGTTGTTCCATGTCCAGTTCTAACTGTTGCTTCTTGACCTGCATATAGATTTCTCAGGAGATAGGTCAGGTGGTCTGGTATTCCCATCTCTTTAAGAATTTTCCACAGTTTGTTGTGATCCACAAAGTCAAAGGCTTTGGCATAGTCAATAAAGCAGAAGCAGATGTTTTTCTGGAACTCTCTTGCTTTTTTGATGATCCTGTGGTTGTTGGCAATTAGATCTCTGGTTCCTCTGCCTTTTCTAAATCCATCTTGAACATCTGGAATTTCAGGGTTCATGTACTGTGAAGCCTGGTTTGGAGAATTTTGAGCATTATTTTACTAGTGTATGAGATGAGTGCAATTGGGCAGTAGTTTGAACATTCTTTGGCATTGCCTTTCTTAGGGATTGGAATGAAATCTGACCTTTTCCAATCCTGTGGCCACTGCTGAGTTTTCCAAATTTGCTGGCATATTGAGTGCAGCACTTTCACAGCATCATCTTTC
Source organism: Cervus elaphus (assembly GCF_910594005.1). Taxonomy (NCBI): domain Eukaryota; kingdom Metazoa; phylum Chordata; class Mammalia; order Artiodactyla; family Cervidae; genus Cervus; species Cervus elaphus. Next base: position 84,720,147 of record NC_057826.1, read on the forward strand.
AGGATTTGAAATAGCTCAACTGGAATTCCATCACCTCCACTAGCTTTGCTTGTAGTGATGCTTCCTAAGGCCCACTTGACTTCACTTTCCAGGATGTCTGGCTCTAGGTGAGTGATCACACTATTGTGGTTATCTGGGTTGTGAAGATCTTTTTTGTATAGTTCTTTTGTGTATTCTTGCCACCTCTTCTTAATATCTTCTGCTTCTGTTAGGTCCATACCATTTCTGTCCTTTATTGTGTTCATCTTTGCATGAAATGTTCCCTTGGTATCTCTAATTTTCTTGAAGAGATCTCTAGTCTTTCCCATTCTATTGTTTTCCTCTATTTCTTTGCACTGATTGCCGAGGAAGGCTTTCTTATCTCTCTTTGCTATTATTTGGAACTCTGCATTCAAATGGGTATATCTTTCCTTTTCTCCTTTGCTTTTGAATGCATTAATGTTTAATTAAGTCATTTGTGTGGTTTCTTAGTTCTGCATATAGTTTTTGCTCACATTTGAGTAGTAACATTGAAATTGAAATTGGAAACTCAAGCACAACACATATTTCATCAAAGAAATTGAATTAGTAATTTAAAAGCTTATCCCTAAAACAGAGCACTTTAGATCCAGATGGCTTCACTATTGAATTCCGACAAACATTTAAGAAAGTGATCATGCCAATTCTAAACAAACTGTTTCATAAAAAAGAAGGAGAAAACTCTTTATGTCCCAAATCTTTATAAGACCATTATACACTGACACTAAAACCACACAAAGACACCATGGAAAAAGAAAAACTACAGGCCAGTATCGCTCATGAACATATACTAAAAAAAGCTTTTCAAAATAAAAGCAAATAGAACTGGTGATATTTTAAGGGATAATGCACCATGTAAAAGTAAGGCTTATCCCAGGAATGAAAGGTTGCTTTAATACTCAAAAATTAATCAGTGAGATTCACAATGTTAATAAAATGAAGGGTGAGAACTATATAACCATCTTAATAGACACAGAGAAAGTATCTGAGAAAATTCCACAATTTATTATAAAAATTCTTAATGAGCTAGGAACAGAAAGGAACTTACTTGACCTGATAGAGAGGATCAGTTAATTTTATGGAAGATTATGCTTTCCTTCTGATGTGAGAAACAAGATGAATGTCTGCTTGTATCACTTCTACTCAAAGTTGTCCTAGAGATGCAACTCAGTGCCCAAAGGAAAGAAAAAGAAATAAAAGGCACCTGGATTGGAAAGGAAGAAGCAAAACTCTCTTCATTCATATATGACATGATTCTCTACATATAGGGGATCTTTTAAAAGTAAATTTCACATGGCGAAAAGGCCAATACACAAAAATCAACTGCTTTTCTCTACTAGCAATGACAACTCAGAATCAAAACTGAACAAAACACCATTTACAGTAGTATCAAATAATACTTTTTTTGAAAGTATTATCAATTTAATAATACATAGGGATAAATTTAGGAAAAACTTAGGAACAAATCCGACAAAAAATATATGCAAGACTTGTACTTTAAAACCTATGAAGCATTGCTGTGAGAAATTTAATAAGGCCAAAATAAATGGAGAGCTGTACTATGTTCATAGATTGGAATGCTGTTAAGATGTTAATCCACTTCACATTGGCCAATGATTCAAGGCAATCCCAATGAAATCTGAGAAGGTCTTTTTTTTTTTTTCCAGATTGACAAGCTTCTTCTAAAATTTACATGGAAGTGCAAAATACTTAGGATGGCTGAAGCAACTTTGCGGAAAAAGATGAAGGACCTGTATCACCTGATTTTAATGTCCTCTGTAAACCTATGGTTATCAAGAGAGTGTGGTACTGGCATCAAAGTAGTCATATAGATCAGTGGAACAGAAAAAAGAGTCAAAAATAGTGAAGATGGTCAATTACTTTTGACATAGTTCCAAAAAGAAAAGGACAGTCTTTTAAAAAATGGTCTGGAGTATCTAGATGTCCATATGCATAGTGAAAGTCACACAATTGTGTCTCACTCTTTGCAACCCCCTGGACTGTAGCCTGCCAGGCTCCTCTGCCCATGCAATTCTCTAGGCCAGAATACTGGAGTGGGTAGCCATTCTCTTCTCCAGATCTTCCCAACCCAGGGATAGAACCCAGGTCTCCCATACTGCAGATGAATTCTTTACCATCTGAGCTACCAGGGAAGCCTCAATGTCCATATGGGAAAACAACTCCTCAATTTCTACTGAACATTACATATAAAAATTAACTCAAAATTAGTAAAATACAAAATGGTAAAACATAAAACTATAAGACCTACAGAAAATACATGGAGAAAATCTTTGTGATTTGAGGGTAAGCAAAGATTTCTTGGCTAGGAAAGAAAAAGCAAAAACCCACAAAAAAAATTGATAACTTGAACTTCGCATTAGCCTGCTAGACCTTTCACAACACAATACCACAGTCTGGGTGGCTAAAATATCAGAAGTTGGTTTTCTCCCAGTTCTGGAGAGTAGGAGTCTACGATCAAGGTGCCAGCAGGTTGGTTTCTCCTGAGGCCTCTCTCTTTGGCTTGCAGATGGCTATATTATCACTGTGTCCTCACATGGCCCTCTCCCTATGTCTGAGCATCTCCATGTCTCTTCCTCTTCCTATGAGGACACCAGTTCTGTTGGATTAGGGCCCCACCCTTATTACATAATTTAACCTTAATTACCACTGTAAAGGTCCTTTCTTCAAATATAGCCACTTGGGGCATAGGGCTTCAGAATGTGAATTTTAGGGGGAATACAATTCAGTTCATAACAACCTTTATCAAAATCGAAAACTTCTGCTCTTTGAAAACTTCTTTAATAAGTGAAAAGACAGGACACAGGCTGGGATAAAATATTCACTTTACATACATCTGACAAAGGACTTATATCACGAATCTGTGAAGAATGTTTAGAATTCAACAATAACAGAAAAAGCAACTAAAAATGTTCAGTAGGTTAGAAAAGACACTTCACCAAAGAAGATGTATGACTGGCCAATAAGCACGTGAAAGGATGCCTAACATCATTAGTCATCAGGAAAATGAAAATTAAAAAACCACAATGAGATATTAATATAACTACACACCCACTAGTGGTTAATGCCTAAAACCTGACAATTCTAAGAATTGGAAGGATGTGGAACACCGTTAGTGACCGTGTAAAATGATATCAACCTTTCAAAAAAATTTGGCAGTTTTAAACAGCAGACACTTATCATATGACCCAGCAATTCTACTCCTAGGCATTTACCCAAGAGATATGAAAACATACATCTATGAACAATTCATACAGAGATGTTTGTTCAGTTTAGTTCAGTCGCTCAGTTGTGTCTGACTCTTTACAACCCTATGAATCGCAGCACGCCAGGCTTCCCTGTCCTTCACCAACACCCAGAGTCCCCCAAACCCATGTCCATCGAGTCGGTGATGCCATTCAACCATCTCATCCTCTGTCTTCCCCTTCTCCTCCTGCCTTCAATCTTTCCCAGCATCAGGGTCTTTCCGATGAGTCAGCTCTTCGCATCAGGTGGCCAAAGTAGCGGAGTTTCAGCTTCAACATCAATCCTTCCAATGAACACCCAGGACTGATCTCCTTTAGGATGGACTGGTTGGATCTACTTGCAGTCCAAGGGACTCTCAAGAGTCTTCTCCAACACTATAGTTCAAAAGCATCAATTCTCCAGCACTCAGCTTTCTTTATAGTCCAACTCTCACATCCATACCTGACCACTGGAAAAATCATAGCCTTGACTAGACGGAACTTTGTTGGCAAAATAATGCCTCTGCTTTTTAATATGCTGTCTAGGTTGGTCATAACTTTTCTTCCAAGGAGTAAGTGTCTTTTAATTTCATGGCTGCAATCACCATCTGCAGTGATTTTGGAGCCCAGAAAAATAAAGTCAGCCACTGTGTCTACTGTTTCCCCATCTATTTGCCATGAAGTGATGGGACCAGATGCCATGATCTTAGTTTTCTGAATGTTGAGCTTTAAGCCAACTTTTTCACTCTCCTCTTTCACTTTCATCAAGAGGCTCTTTAGTTCTTCTTCACCTTCTGCCATAAGGGTGGTGTCATCTGCATATCTGAGGTTATTGATATTTCTCCCAGAAATCTTGATTCCAGCTTGTGTTTCGTCCAGCTCAGTGTTTCTCATGATGTACTCTGCATATAAGTTAAATAAGCAGGGTGACAATATACAGCCTTCCAAATCCTTTCCCGATTTGGAACCAGTCTGTTGTTCCATGTCCACTTCTGACTGTTGCTTCCTGACCTGCATACAGGTTTCTCAAGAGGCAGGTCAGGTGGTCTGGTATTCCCATCTCTTTAAGAATTTTCCACAATTTATTGTGATCCACACAGTCAAAGGCTTTGGCATAGTCAATAAAACAGAAATAGCTGTTTTTCTGGAACTCTCTTGCTTTTTTGATGATCCAGCAGATGTTGGCAAATTGATCTCTGATTCCTCTGCCTTTTCTAAGACCATCTTGAATATCTGGAAGTTCACGGTTCATGTATTGCTGAAGCCTGGCTTGGAGAATTTTGAGTATTACCTTACTAGTGTGTGAGATGAGTGCAATTGTGTGGTAGTTTGAGCATTCTTTGGCATTGCCTTTATTAGGGATTGGAATGAAAACTGACCTTTTCCAATCCTGTGGCCACTGCTGAGTTTTCCAAATTTGCTGGCATATTGAGTGCAGCACTTTCACAGCATCATCTTTTAGGATTTGAAATAGCTCAACTGGAATTCCATCACCTCCACTAACTTTGTTCGTAGTGGTGCTTCCTAAGGCCCACTTGACTTCACATTCCAGGATGTCTGGCTCTAGATGAGTGATCTTACCATCATGATTATCTGGGTCATGAAAATCTTTTTTGTATAGTTCTTCTGTGTATTCTTGCCACCTCTTCTTAATATCTTCTGCTTCTGTTAGGTCCATACCATTTCTGTCCTTTATTGAGCCCATCTTTGCATGAAATGTTCCCTTGGTACCTCTAATTTTCTTGAAGAGATCTCTAGTCTTTCCCATTCTATTGTTTTCCTCTATTTCTTTGCATTGATCGCTGAGGAAGGCTTTCTTATCTCTCCTTGCTATTCTTTGGAATATTTCTTTGGAAATGTTCGTTAGCAGCTTGTTATTCAGCCACCAAGTCATTAGTGACCCCATGACTGCAGCATGCCAGGCTTTCCTGTCCTTCACTACCTCTTGGAGTTTGCTCAAACTTATGTCCATTGAGTTGGTGATGCCATCCAACAATTTCATCCTCTGTCGTTCCCTTCTCCTCCTGCCCTCAATCTTTCCCAGCATCATGGTCTTTTCCAATGAGTCAGTTCTTCACATCAGGTGGTCAAAGTATTGAAGCTTCAGCTTCAGCATCAGTCCCTCCAATGAATATTTAGGGTTTATTTCCTTTAGGATTAACTGGTTTGATCTCTTTGCAGTCCAAGGAACAGCTTAAGATATCAGGTTAATAAAAGCCCAGAACTAAAAACAACCACAATGTCCACAAACTGGTGAGTGTATAAATTGTGAGACATACATGTAAGGGAATATTACTCACCAATTAAAAGGAATAACTATTGATAAATGTAACCACATGGATAAATCTCAAAATAATTATGCTGTGTGAAAGAAGCCAGGGACAAAAGAAAACATATTTAGGATTTCATTCATCTGAAACTCTAGAAATTATAGAAACAACAAATTTATGCTATAGTGACAAAAAGCTGTTTAGTGGTTGCCTAGAGCTGGCTCTCAATCACTCTTATTTACTGGTATTAATAGATAGCACAAGCATACTTCTGGGGGTGAAGAAAGTGTTCTTTATCTTGATTTTGATGTTCTTTACATGAATATATATATTTGTTAAAGCTCTTTACACTTTACCCTTATTTTTTATTTATTTATTTATTTGGCAGCATTGGGTCCTAGTTACAGGACCCGGGATCTTCAGTTTCGGTGTGAGGGCGCCAGAGCCTGAAAGCTCAGTAGGCTTAGTGGGCTGTTTCTTGTGGCATGAGGGAATTTAGCTCCCTGACCAGGGATTGAACCTGTGTCCCCTGCACTGGCGTGGATTCTTAACCACCGGACCATCAAGGAAGTCTCATGTACTTCCCACGTACACTTTAAATGCGTTCATTTTACTATATATAGATACATACATACATGCATATATAAACTTATATATGCATGTATGTATAAATAATACCCCAATAAACTTGATTAAAACCATTTTTAAAATCCACAAAGTTTTACTGTCTACCCAGTAGCCCAATATAACCAATGTTGACAATTTCAATCTTCATGGATTGCAGTTTCTGTGCTGTGGACAGATGTGAATTAGGCTAAATCTGAGATAGGAGTTTGAAGATTTTCATTGAGTGAACAAATTACAGAAATCACATTTCTATTTTTTAACAAATGAAAAATATTTTCTCCAAACTCTGTTGAGAGTTGAGTTACTCCCAGCTTGGTAACTCATAAAGCCTTGAATCCTGCTATGACCCAGAATGAGGGGATGCTATCCTTTTCCAGATTTTGACAAGCTCACCAGTAATCTGCTTTAAAACATCTGTAGTCCTTCCTGACTTTTTCAGCAATGGTTCACGGACGGCTCTTTTCTTTTCAAATGCTTTCAAACTGACTTTAAAAAGTTGTATTTTCCCCACTCCTCAAATTTTGAATGACTGATTTCAGAAATGGCTTCAATCTACATGCCTGTCATTTTAGACCATAATAGTCTCCATTAAATGTCAAATGATGTCAGTTTGCTTTATTTTTGGGTTTTAGTGGGTTTTTTTTTTTTTTTTTTTTTTGCTGGATTTGCTGCCTGTCTGAGAGGGACAGATTTGTCTGATTTAGTTATATCCAGATGTGCCTAAATAAAAGACAGAGGAGAACAAATACTGAGTCAGAGGTTCAGTGAATTGATGCTGTATTTCTCATAAATTCCTGTGGGTTTCTTTTGGCACCAACATTTAGTTTATTATTCTCTGTTTCTTTTAAAATGCAGTCTGATGCAATAGTTAAGGGCCAGTGTCTTCCTGGGAGCCTCCACTTCTGATCAGCGGCTGCAACACAAAGTAAATCAGTCCAGCCAGGGTTCCCAGAGTGTCAGCTGTGCGCCTGGACCCTTTATGAGCCTGATGGAATATTCAGAAGAAGGTTCTGGCTTCAAGGGTCCACCACAAAGGAGAGGCACGAATGGATGCTAGGGTTCAAGCCAGGGTAACTAAACTTTAGTTAAGGTTCCTCTGCTTATTTAGCAGCAGTCATTCAAGAATTCATGTAACTTCCTTGTTAAATGAATTTTAAGGAGCTTCCACATCACTATTTTCAAAATAGGAAAAAGTTACTTCTATTCACAGATCAGAGTGAGATTCAAAGAAGATAATGCTTAGGTTGTCCATTTATAAAATATAAATATAATAAAATTACAAAGTTCATTTATTAGAATATGATTGGGGAGATAAGCCTAAGACAACTCAGCAAAAAGTATAAGAAAATATTCATGATTTATTTGTTTATGGTCTCACAAAATAGCAAGAAGGGATTAAGAAAAACAATAGTTTCAGTTAACTTGAAAAGTATTAAAACAAGATTTTAAAAGATGTAAAGGTGGGGACTGACTCTGAGCTATGATAGAATAGCTTGTATCAGATTATAGTTTTCACTGAGACCAACTGAAAATGCTGAATTAAAAAAAAAAATTAGAAATCTCTTTGAAGAGTTGTAGGACTACCAAGGCAGCCATTATTTAAGGGGCCAGGATTCTGCAGGAAAAAAGAAAGACCTTTGAAGACATGAACATTGGATCATCACTTTCCCTCTGGGACCTTTGGTGTAGGGTGAGAAGCTGAGGGACCTGGGAGAGGTTTCCCACAAACAGGCAGAGAAGCCATCAGAGTTCAGGCCATCTCACAGGGCAGAGAAAAAAAAGCACTGTTTTAGGCTTCCAAGACAGATAGGACTCGAGGAGTCAAGATCCAAGAGACAGTGGAGGTACAGAGAAGTGAGTCTGACCATTGGCAATTTTCTCCTTGAGTTATTTGTCAATACCCTATGTAGAGTAAGAAGCTGAAAGCATCCCAGGTCCCTGGGTGATAAAAATCTGATTTTAGGATTTACTAGGGATAAAGGAATGCAAAAAGGCAAAATGGTTGTCTGAGGAGGCCTTACAAATAGCTGTGAAAAGAAGAGAAGCGAAAAGGAAAGATATTCCCATTTGAATGCAGAGTTCCAAAGAATAGCCAGGAGAGATAAGAAAGCCTTCCTCAGCGATCAATGCAAAGAAATAGGGGGAAATGACATAATGGGAAAGACTAGAGTTCTCTTCAAGAAAATCAGAGATACCAAGGGAACATTTCATGCAAAGATGGGCTCAATAAAGGACAGAAATGGTATGGACCTAACAGAAGCAGAAGATATTAAGAAGAGGTGGCAAGAATACACAGAATGACTATACACAAAAGATCTTCAAGACCCAGATAATCATGATGGTAAGATCACTCATCTAGAGCCAGACATCCTGGAATGTGAAGTCAAGTGGGCCTTAGGAAGCACCACTACGAACAAAGTTAGTGGAGGTGATGGAATTCCAGTTGAGCTATTTCAAATCCTGAAAGATGATGCTGTGAAAGTGCTGCACTCAATATGCCAGCAAATTTGGAAAACTCAGCAGTGGCCACAGGATTGGAAAAGGTCAGTTTTCATTCCAATCCCTAAGAAAGGCAATGCCAAAGAATGCTCAAACTACCACACAATTGTACTCATCTCACACACTAGTAAAGTAATGCTCAAAATTCTCCAAGCCAGGCTTCAGCAATACATGAACCATGAACTTCCAGATATTCAAGCTGGTTTTAGAAAAGGCAGAGGAATCAGAGATCAATTTGCCAACATCTGCTGGATCATCGAAAAAGCAAGAGAGTTCCAGAAAAACAGCTATTTCTGCTTTATTGACTATGCCAAAGCCTTTGATTGTATGGATCACAATAAACTGTAGAAAATTCTTAAAGAGATGGGAATACCAGACCACCTGACCTGCCTCTTGAGAAACCTGTATGCAGGTCAGGAAGCAACAGTCAGAAGTGGACATGGAACAACAGACTGGTTCCAAATAGGAAAAGGAGTCCGTCAAGGCTGTATATTGTCACCCTGCTTATTTAACTTATATGCAGTGTACATCATGAGAAATGCTGGGCTGGAAGAAACACAAGCTGGAATCAAGATTTCTGGGAGAAATATCAATAACCTCAGATATGCAGATGACACCACCCTTATGGCAGAAAGTGAAGAGGAACTAAAAAGCCTCTTGATGAAAGTGAAAGAGGAGAGTGAAAAAGTTGGCTTAAAGCTCTTCATTTAGAAACTAAGGTCCTGGCATCTGGTCCCATCACTTCATGGCAAATAGATGGGGAAACAGTGGAAACAGTGGCAGACTTTATTTTTCTGGGCTCCCAAATCACTGCAGATGGTGTTTGCAGCCATGAAATTAAAACATGCATCCTCCTTGGAAGGAAAGTTATGACCAACCTAGACAGCATATTAAAAAGCAGAAACATTACTTTGCCAACAAAGGTCCGTCTAGTCAAGGCTATGGTTTTTCCAGTGGTCAGGTATGGATGTGAGTGTTGGACTGTGAAGAAAGCTGAGTACCGAAGAATTGATACTTTTGGACTGTGGTGTTGGAGAAGACTCTTGAGAGTCCCTTGGACTGCAAGGAGATCCAACCAGTCCATCCTAAAGGAGATCAGTCCTGGGTGTTCATTGGAAGGACTGATGCTGAAGCTGAAGTTTCAGTACTCTGGCCACCTCATGTGAAGAGTTGACTCATTGGAAAAGACCCTGATGCTGGGAGGGATTGTGGGCAGGAGGAGGAGGGGACGACAGAGGATGAGATGGCTGGATAGCATCACCGACTCGATGAACATGCGTTTGAGTAAACTCCGGGAGCTGGTGATGGACAGGAAGGCCTGGCGTGCTGCGATTTATGGGGTCGCAAAGAGTCAGACACGACTCAGCGACTGAACTGACTGACTGACTGACTGAGGGATAAAGGACCCAGGAATTACCCAGGTTCTCAGCTGGGACCCCTGGAGGGCAACTGTCTATAAAATTAACCAGAGGAAGACTGACTCTTACAAAGACTAAAACCAGGCCTCAAGTCATTCAGCCTCAACTGAACTGAAGTGGACTCATGACCCCTACTCTAGCTGCCGCCAGTGGATGGGGTGAGTCCTCTATAGAAGAGGGTGACATCATCCAAAGCCTCCACAAATTTAAATACAACTCAGCAGGATCCAGTCAAAAGTACTAGGTGCACCAGGTCACAGTGCGAAGAAAAGAAACAGACAAGAAAAATGCAGGGGAAAGACAAACCCACAGAGAGCCTAGATGTTAGATTATCAGATATAGTAACTTTCAAATAATCTGATTAATGTTCTATTGATAAAAAAATGGAGAATTTTACTTGAGAACTATAATTGTATTAAAAAATAAAACAGAAATTCTAAAACTGAAAAATAATGCAATTCATGGCATTAAGACTACAACAGATGATGCAATAGCAGATTGAAACAACTGAAGAGAATTAGTTAAACTGTACTGAAGTCATTAGCAAATATCCAGTCTGAAGTCCAAAACAAACAAACAAAAATACTGAAAAGAAGATAAGACACATAAGGGACATGGCGGAATGTTTAAATATACATCCAAATATGCATATAATTGAAATCCCAGAAGGGGAAGATAGAACAGAGAAGTGATATTTAAAGAAATAATGACCAAGAATATTCCAACAATGACAAGACTTCTAACTGGAGATTCAAGAAGCGCTACAAAATCCAAGCAGGATAAATACAAAGAAGATCACAACTAGGAACATCACAGTGAATCTCTAAACACCAAGGGAAAAAAAATATTCTTGAAAGTGCTTGGGGTAAAAAGATGCATACTTTTAAAAGCAGAATTATAAGATGAAAGCCAGAAAAAAAATGCAATGATTTCTTCAAATTGCTAAAATAATAATGATGATGATAATAATAATACAATCTAGAATTCTGTACTGGTAGAAAAAAAATCTTGCAAAAGTGTAGGCAAAATAAAGTTATTTCCAGACAGACAAGAACCAAGAGAATTCAGCACCAGTAGACTTGCACTAAAATAAACACTACAGTGAGTTCTTCAGGAAGACATGAAATGATCCCAGATGGGCAAAAAGAACATGTAGGAAGGAATGAGGAACAATAGAAAGGGTAAAAGAGTGAGTAAGTCTAAATGAATATTGACTTATAAGATAATACAACATAAGTTTCACATACACACAGAATTGAAGTGCATAACAATAACACAGAAAGGAGGGAGTAAATGGACTTCATCTTCTAAGCTTCTAGCACTGTTTAAGAATTTACAAAAGGATTAGTTTCTACTAGACTATAATAAATTAAATAATCTAAGGCAATCTCTAAAATAGTAGTAAAAGAATGTCAAACTGACAAGCTAATGGGTAAATGGAATAATGAAGTGTGTTTTATTATTGCAAAAGGAAAAGGAACATAAAATAGGTAGGAAAAATACAAAAAAAAAACAGTAAAGATGGTAAGTATACAACCAAATGTGTCAGTCAAAGTACTAAATACTCCAGCTAAAAGTCAAAAAGGAAAATAATGATGAGAGGTAGGTGGTTCAGTGGGAAAAGAATCCTTCTGCTGATGCAGGAGACTCAGAAGATGCGGTTTGATCCCTGCATGGGGAAGATCCCCTGGAGAATGAAATGACGACCCACTCCAGTATTCTTGCCTGGGAAATCCCTGGGGAGAGAAGCCTGGTGGGCTATAGCCCATGGGGTCGCAAAAGAGTCAGATACAACTTAGAGACTAAACAACAAAGAAAAGTACGGGCTGTAGAATAAATACTCCATTTAAAGGACATAAATTTTTGGACTAGATATTTTTCTAAAACATAAGTGTCTTACAAGAAACTCCCCTTAAATATTAAGTTGAAACATATGTAAAGACCAACATGTAGCCATATTTGACTTACAAAAATGGCAGTTTCGAATGGTTCAACCTAAAATGAGGGCACGGTGAAGCTGAAGGGACAGAAAAAAATAAACTATGCAAACAGTAGTGAATAGAACGTAGAGACTAAGGCAAGAAGCATTTCTAGTATCAGAAAGACATTTTGTAATGATTAAAATGCCAATCCCATCAGGATGACTCAGCTGTCCTAAATTCTTATGAACCTAATGGCATAGCTTCACAATAAATAAAGCAAAAATTAACAGAATTCATAGGAAAAACAGACAAAATCACAATTATAAGGAGAGGTTCCAATATATCTCTCTGTAACTGATGAAACAAGTAAACAACAACACAGATCTATAAGGATATAGACCTAAACAACAAACTGACAAAATCCATCTAATCGGCATACATAGAGCCTGCACCTAACATCAACAGAAAACTCTTTTGTTTCAAGTGCACGTGAAACATGCACCAATATTGACCACAGGGTCAACCATAAAGCAAAGCTCAACAAATTCCAAGTGGTAGAAATGGTTCAAAGTATATTCTTTGTCCTTAGGGGACTAAATTTAAACAATCAATTAAGAAAAGATAACTGGAAATTTTCCAGATGTTTGAAAATTAATCATTATGTTTCATATAATACATGGATCAAAAAATCACAATAGAAATTAGAAAGCAGTTTGAAATGAATGATATAAATATGACATATCAAACCTTATGATGTTAAAGCTATACTTAGAGGAACATTTATTACCTTAAAATGCCTATATTAAAAGAGAAGAAAAGCTGAAAATCATTTATACAAGTATCCATCTCAAGAAATTAGAAAATGAATAGTAAATTATACCCAAAGAAAATAGTAGAAGGAAATAATAGATATAGGAGCAGATATTAATGAAACAGGATATAAACAATGAAAGGAAATCAACAGTCAAAGTCAGTTGTTGGAAAGATGAATCAAGAGAGGGTACAAACTACCAATATCAGTAATGAAAAGACAAATAGTCATAATATTCAAATATTCATATTTATACAGACTGCATTACGGAGTGATTAAGAGAACAGCCTATAAGACCAGATTGCCTAGGTCTTTGTGGTTTAAATAGAATTGATATTATGCACAATGGCCAGGATATGGAAACTGACTACGTGCCCATCAAACATGTGAATGAACAAAGATGTGGGACATAAATACACACAATGGAGTGTTATTCAGTCAAGAAAAAAAAGAACCTACTTAATGCTGGAACCTTACTTACTGTTTGCAACAGCATGGATGGACCTAGCATTATGCTACGTGACATAGTGAGACAGAGAATGATATATACTGTATAATATGTGAAATCTGAAAAAGCCAAACTCATAGAAACAGACTCGAATGGTGGTTACTAGGGGCATGTGGTGGGGGAAAAGAGATGGTGGTCAGGTGTAAAAACCTGCAGTTATAAGATGAATAAACTCTGGAGATCTAATGAACAGCAGGGTAACTTACAGTTAGCAACTTTGTGTTATATACTTGAAAGCTGCTAAAAGAGTGGATCTCAAATGTTCTCACCACTAAAAAAAAAAAGGTAATTATGTGAGGTGATGCAGGTGTCAGCTAAGCTATGTTGGTAGGCGTTTTACAATATATAAATGTATCAAATCAGCAAATAGTATATCTTAAACTGATACACTGTTATTTGTTAAATATATCTCAATAAAGCTAGAAAATCAAGTCAAATCAAATCAAATTAACAAAACAGAAGTAACATATCGGACAGTTTTGGAAAATCCAGGGCCATTGTCTTTTCAAAGATGACTTTTGCTCCCTTTTTTCGTTTTTCTCCTTCTGGGACTCCAACCACACGCATTTATGGGTGTGTGCCTCAGTGTAGGAAGTCAGATCTCCCAAGCCCTTGTCTGTCCTGGCCACATCTGCAGGCTCCTGGGACTGGGTTCTCCTTCTGTCCGGGCTGAGTGGGGGTGGGGACAGGCACAGCAGGAGTGACCCGGCGGCGGCCGTCCTGTGCGCGCGCACGATGAGCCGCCTGGCCAGGGGCTCCCCAGATGCACGGGCTTCCCTGGGGCTCTGTCTGCTCTCTGAGCCTTTGCTCTTGTTTATGCAGGATTGGGCTGGAGCTAGACCGCCAGGGTGTGAGGTCTGAAATCAGTGACCAGAGAGCAGAGGCCCTGACCAGGCTCCTGCTAGACTGGAGGTCATTTCGGGGCAGTGACGGAGGGACCCAGCATCCAGCTTGCTCTGTGTCTATACCGGCCCTTGACCTCTCAGTGTTTACAGCTATAAAGAGAAGACCTTTCTTTTCTTCAGCCAGTGCACCCCCACCCACCTGCCCCGCTTCATCGGAGAGAAGCAGGAAAGGTCATCACAGGGTTACCAGGGAGCCCCTGGGACGCCCGAGGGTGGAGAGCAGCCCGAAGTGTGTTTCTCCAGCTGCAGCTGAAGCTCATGCCCAGATGGTCCCAATTCTACAGCAAGAATGCCGAGCTGCTGACTGAACTCAGCGCAGTAAAAAAGGACTGGGCACTGCTTCCTAGAAGCAAGAGGAGCAGAGGCCAAAGGCAAGAGGAGAAGAGACCAGAGACAAGGGAGAAGAGAGGGGGAAAAAAAAAAACAGCAACACGGAAATTGGGGGACGTCCCTGGCAGTCCAGTGGTTAAGAATTTGAGCTTCCAATGCAGAGGGCGCATGTTCAATCCCTGGTCGGGGGAAGAAGATCTCACATGTCTTGTGACCCAAAAAAAAAAAAAATTTTTTTTAATTAAAAAAAAGAACAAGAAAACTGGGAACAGATGGAGGGTGGATGGGAATGGGCAAGACAGAAAGAAGGGAACAAGGCCAGATGACGAGAGAAGCAGCAGAGGGGAAACAGAGGAAGGCAGAGAGGAATGTGTGCCTAGATCACTGTCATCCATGCCTTTCACTAAGAGGAACTGCATGTTGTCGGGGATAGAGCCTGAAATCCTAAAGCACGAAGTACTAATGGTGGGATTCAAGCATATGCAGTAGATGGCCCTTCATCTCAGAGAACCCCTAACCTCCCTTCTAGACTTCAGATTCATCCCAGGAAATTGCAGCCTAATGCTGGCAACTGAAAGCTGGAAATGGGAAAACATTTCCTTGTGTTTTCAAAAAGCATCTGCTCTTTCGAAATAACTTTCAATGAGAAATGTGAACACCAGAATCACTCTCCAAGAATGAAACTGCCTCCCTCCAGGCCAGTGTTCTAGGTCACAGAAGCTTCTGGTCACCCTGGGCTGTTGTGCTCAGGATTCCCGTGGCCATGGGAAGACCCAGGCAGTACAAGGGATGTGATTTCAAAGTTGGGGTGGCCAGGTTGATAATAAATCACCCTCCAACATACATGGTTTGGCTGCACGGCTCTTCTGGGAATGGGGATTCAGGGCAAAGGAATCTGCCTTAATGGTTTTTCCAAAGGCCCGGTCCTAGGCTTTCGGGATTCTGGCTCTTGGAGGCCTCCTTTACCTCTGCCCGGCCCTTCGCCAGGACCATCTCCTCCCTGGGCCTTCAGACTCTGAAATCGAAGGCGGCTTGTGGCCTGAGGGGCTGGAAGGAGAAGGCGGTCGTCCTTTGTGGGAGGAGGAGCAGCGCTACCAGTTGCAAAACAGAATGTTCGAGCCAGGCCACCGCTGGCAGGGGCGGGTGCTTTCCAAGTGGAAAGCAGTGAGAAATATGTTGGAATCTGCCTCCAGAGCCATGGAATTTTCTTTTTTTAATATCCCTTTCAAACACATACTTTGAAAAACTCTTCAAGGCGGGGGGAAATTAATTAGGGCCCTTTGTGCTGGATCCCCTTCCCCCAGAGCTCCTCCAGCGAGAGAAGTAAAAATAGAACCTGTGAGAGGCTGAAAATGTACTGCAAACAAAGATCATATTTAAGAGCCCAACGAGGCATGACTGTCCAAATAGGAAGAAAGGAGCTAATTATTTCCATCATTGCGGAGGGAAACGGTGGCAGTCTTCTTGGGGTCGTTGGGAACAGCCTGGAAACTGGAAAAGCCCCAGGGGGCTGGGAGGAGATGCCTTGCCAAGAGACAGACCCCGCTGTGCCCCTCAGATAATCACCACTTTTGTCCCCATTAGGAAGAAGTGGAGGAAAGCAGAGTTTGGAGGATATTAAAAATCTCTTCCACTTATGGAACAATTTGACCTTTTAAATATATTCTTCCACTCATTTGATCCTCAACTGCCCCCTCCCCCTAAAAAGCAGACGTGGTGGGAGTTTTCATTTTCTCCCAGTGAGCATGTCAGACCAGTCCAAGTAACGCAAAGGTGTTTCTGGCAGGGCACGCAGGGTGGGGAGTCAGACATCTGACTACCAGGCTACACTGGCCGACTTTCAGTGCCGCATAGAGGTGAGGGGCACAGGCTTGGAGCCAAGCAGATCCGGGAGTGAGGCCTGGTTCAGCCACCCCCAGGCAAGTCACTCCCACTCTCAGAGCCTGTTTCCTCTTCTCTCCTGGGAACATTCCCTCCTGGGAGCATTCGGCCTGCATGCAAACTCCCCCCACCCCAACTTTTAAAGGCTGTCATGAGGATGAAAAGAAATGAGATATTTAAAAACAGTATGTACCTGGTGGATGGCAAGCACTGTGTCAACTGTTGCTATCAACTTTGCCATCAGTTGGGGTGCGGACAAAGGGAAAATGATACTGAAGAAGGGAGCAGGGAGGCATGCCTTCCACACCGAGGCACAAATCCTAATATAGGAGTCAAAGAGCCTTGACTCAGGCGACCTGGGGTAAATGACATCATCTTCAAGCCTCAGTCTCCTCATCTGTACAATGGGGATAGTAGCGCCTTCTGCGGCTGAGACAATGTGCTATATTCCCTCTACCATGTCTTCTACCTGAGTTCACGGTGGAAATACTCCCAGCTCCCTTGCTGTTAGGTCAGGGGCCTAGAACCAAGTTCTTCTCAGTGGAATGTAAGTGGAAGCAAGGCTAGCTATCCCAGCCTTGAGCCATAAAACATCCACGTGTTCCAGCAGCCCGATTTTCTCCCTCAGAGGAGACAGAGGACGTCTAGCTCCAGAAGGAAGGCGTCGTGACACAGAACAGGGCCACCCGGCTTGCACTGTGCTCTGCAGTGCGGGAGAAGAGAGCCTTGGCTGTGAAGAGCTGCTGCGATCAGGGGGTTATTTGTGCCTTGGCACATCCCAGCTCCTTCTGGTTAACATACCTCCTGGGAGCGGTGGACGGTGGGGCAGGGAGGACAGGGGGCATGAGGATCAAAAGAAACCTTGTGGGCAGGGCTCTGCTAAACGTGGATGGCTGCTCTGCCAGTTTCGGGACAGAGGGCTTGGGCACAGATTCAGTACTAGAAACCCTTGGGTCCCACAGACCTTCTCCTGGGACCTTTAGGCCTTACATACTACTACTAAAAAAAGCTGCCATCTAGTGAGCTTGTGCTGTGTGCCAGACACTGGGTGGGGAGCTTCCTCAGCATCAGCACTCATGCCCAGGAAGGCCCCGTGATGGAGGGCACAGTTGCGCCTAGAGAGTCAACAGAACACAGTAGCTATGAGGGAGGGGCCCTCTGGCCAGGCGTGATTCTGGACTCATGGTGTGACTTTGGACAGTTCACTTCACCTATTTGTGCCGCTGCGGCCGCATCTGCACAGTGTTGCTGTTTAGTCACTCAGTCGTGTCCAACTCTTTGCGACCGCATGGACTGTAGCCCACCGGGCTCCTCTGTCCATGGAATTCTCCAGGCAAGAATACTGGAGGGGGTAGCCATTCCCTCCTCCAGGGGATCTTCCCGACCCAGGACTTGAACCTGTGTCTCCTAAATTGGGAGGTGGATTCTTTACCACTGAGCCACCAAGGAAGCCCCCTGCACAATGTTATGAAGGTTTAAATGAGTTATTCTGCAAAAAGTACTTCAGTTCAGCTCAGTTGCTCAGTCGTGTCCGACTCTTTTCAACCCCGTGAATCGCAGCACACCAGGCCTCCCTGTCCATCACCAACTCCTGGAGTTTACTCAAGCTCATGCCCATCGAGTCGGTGATGCCATCCAGCCATCACATCCTCTGTCACCCCCTTCTTCTCCTGCCCCCAATCCCTCCCAGCATCAGGGTCTTTTCCAATGAGTTAACTCTTCGCATGAGGTGGCCAAAGTACTTAGCACGTAATAAATACTCTCACAATGTAAGCTGTTCGAAGAGTTTCCTTTTAGAGATGATGAAGCTCAGAGAGGTAACATGTCTTGCTCATGGACATGTTACTAGATGTGTGTCTAGTAAGAAGTTGAGCCTGGAACTGAAGATAGTGTTACTCCAGAGCTGTTGCTCATCTCTGTATTTGCAGGAGGTCTCAGGAGAATCTCTGTGCCCCACCAGAAGAGCCCAAGAGAATCATAGCTATCACTCCCCATCATTGTCATCATCATTACCACCACCAGCACCCCCTACTTTGTAGTAGCACTTTACAGTTTTCAGTGTTTTAGCATTCTACCTCATTTCATCCTCATAGAAATTCTGATTCCCATCGTATTAATGCAATTGGAAGAGAGTGCTGGCTTAACCAGGACTGCTTGCTTCTGGTGGGAGAGGAGGACTTGAACCCAGGACCTCTCCTTCTCACAGCAGAGCCACTGAGTGGCACAATGGGGCACCTTCAGGCTGGCCTTAAGCAGCCACACTTTCCTCCATGGCTTACTCCTCTCTGCCTCGGTTCAGTTCAGTTCAGTTCAGCTGCTCAGTCGTGTCCGACTCTTTATGAGCCCATGGACTGCAGCACACCAGGCCGCACTGTCCATCACCAACTTCCAGAGTTTACTCAAACTCATGTCCATTGAGTTGGTGATGCCATCCAACCATTTCATCCTCTGTCGTCCCCTTCTCCTCCTGCCTTCAATTGTTCCCAGCAGATCGTTCCCATCATCAGCATCATTTTTCAAATGAATCACTCCTTCACATCAGAGTACTGGAGTTTCAGCTTCAACATCACTCCTTCCAATGAATATTCAGGACTGATTTCCTTTAGGATGGACTGGTTGGATCTACTTGCAGTCCAAGGGACTCTCAAGAGTCTTCTCCAACACCACAGTCCAAAAGCATCTATTCTTCAGCACTCAGGTTTCTTTATAGTCCAACTCTCACATCCATACATGACCACTGGAAAAACCATAGCTTTGACTAGACGGACCTTTGTTGGCAAAGTAGTGTCTCTGCTTTTTAATAAGCTGTCTAG
This sequence comes from Cervus elaphus, assembly GCF_910594005.1. Classification (NCBI taxonomy): domain Eukaryota; kingdom Metazoa; phylum Chordata; class Mammalia; order Artiodactyla; family Cervidae; genus Cervus; species Cervus elaphus. The sequence goes on from NC_057826.1 coordinate 84,739,391, forward strand.
GTTGGTCATAACTTTTCTTCCAAGGAGTAAGTGTCTTTTAATTTCATGGCTGCTGTCACATCTGCAGTGATTTTGGAGCCCAAAAAATAAAGTCTGTCACTGTTTCTCCATCTATTTGCCATGAAGTGATGGGACCAGATGCCATGATCTTAGTTTTCCGAATGTTGAGCTTTAAGCCAACTTTTTCACTCTCCTCTTTCACTTTCATCAAGAGACTCTTCAGTTCTTCTTCACTTTCTGCCATAAAGGTTGTGTCATCTGCATATCTGAGGTTATTGATATTTCTCCCCTCAATCTTGATTCTGGCTTGTGCTTCATCCAGCCCAGGTTTTCTTATGATGTACTCTGATGTAAGTTAAATAAGCAGAGTGACAATATACAGCCTTGACGTACTCTTTTCCCAATTTAGAAACAGTCTGTTGTTCCATGTCCAGTTCTAATTGTTGCTTCCTGAACTACATGCAGATTTCTCAGAAGACAGGTCAGGTGGTCTGGTATTCCCATCTCTTTCAGAATTTTCCACAGTTTATTGTGATCCACACAGTCAAAACTTTGGCATAGTCAATAAAGCAAAAGTAGATATTTTTCTGGAACCCTCTTGCTTTTTCGATGAACCAACGTGTGTTCGCAATTTGATCTGTGGTTCCTCTGCCTTTTCTATATCCAGCTTGAACATCAGTGTTCATGTACTGTTGAAGCCTGGTTTGGAGAATTTTGAGCATTACTTTGCTAGCGTGTGAAATGAGTACAATTATGTGGTAGTTTGAACATTCTTTGGCATTGCCTTTCTTTGGGATTGGAATGAAAACTGACCTTTTCCAGTCCTGTGGCCACTGTTGAGTTTTCCAGATTTGCTGGCATATTGAGTGCAACACTCTCACAGCATCATCTTTGAGGATTTGAAATAGCTCAACTGGAATTACATCACCTCCACTAGCTTTGCTCATAGAGGTGCTTCCTAAGGCCCACTTGACTTCACATTCCAGGATGTCTGGCTCTAGGTGAGTGATCATATCATCGTGATTATCTGGGTTGTGAAGATCTTTTTTGTATAGTTCTTCTGTGTATTCTTGCCACCTCTTCTTAACATCTTCTGCTTCTGTTAGGTCCACACCATTTCTGTCCTTTATTGTGTTCATCTTTGCATGAAATGTTCCCTTGGTACCTCTAATTTTCTTGAAGAGATCTCTACTCTTTCCCATTCTATTATTTTCCTCTATTTGTTTTCACTGATCACTGAGGAAGGCTTTCTTATCTCTCTTTGCTATTTGTTGGAACTCTGCATTCAAATGGGTATATCTTTCCTTTTCTCCTTTGCTTTTCACTTCTCTTCTTTTCATAGCTATTTTTTTTTTCATAGCTATTTTTAAGGCCTCCTCAGGTGGCCATTTTGCTTTTTTGCATTTCTTTTTCTTGGGGATGGTCTTAACCCCTGTCTCCTGTACAATGTCACAAACCTCTGTCCATAGTTCTTCAGGCACTCTATCAGATCTAATCTTTTGAATCTATTTCTCACTTCCGCTGTATAATCATAAGGGATTTGATTTAGGTCATACCTGAATGATCTAGTGGTTTTCTATACTTTCTTCAATTTAAGTCTGAATTTGGCAATAAGGAGCCAGATCAAATTCATGATCTGAGCCACAGTCAGCTCTCAGTCTTGTTTTTCCTGACTGTATAGAGCTTCTCCATCTTTGGCTGAACATAATCAATCTGGTTTCTGTATTGACCATCTGGTGACATCACCAGATGTCAACACAAGTCTTCTCTTGTGTTGTTGGAAGAGGGTGTTTGCCATAACCAGTGCGTTCTCTTGGAAGAACTTTATTAGCCTTTGCCCTGCTTCATTCTGTACCCCAAAGCCAAATTTGCCTGTTACTCCAGTTGTGTCTTGACTTCCTACTTTTCCATTCCAGTCCCCTATAATGAATAGGACATTTTCTTTGGGTGTTAGTTCTAGAAGGTCTTGTAGATCTTCATAGAACCATTCAACATCAGCTTCTTCAGCATTACTAGTCAGGGCATAGACTTGGATTACTGTGATATTGAATGGTTTGCCTTGGAAACAAACAGATCATTCTGTTGTTTTTGAGATTGCATCCAAGTACTGCATTTTGGACTCTTTTGTTGACTATGATGATGACTCCACTTCTAAGGGATTCTTGTCCACAGTAGTAGATATAATGGTCATCTGAGTTAAATTCACCCATTCCAGCCCATTTTAGTTCGCTGATTCCTAAAATGGCAACATTCACTCTTGCCATCTCCTGTTTGACCACTTCTAATTTGCCTTGATTCATGGACCTAACATTCCAAGTTCCTATGCAATATTGCTCTTTACAGCATCAGACCTTGCTTCTATCACCAGTCACATCCACAACTGGGTGTTGTTTTCTCTTTGGTTCTGTCTTTTCATTCTCTCTGGAGTTATTTCTCCAATGATCTCCAGTCACATATTGGGCACCTACCAACCTGGGCAGTTCATCTTTCAATGTCCTATCTTTTTGCCTTTTCATACTGTTCATGGGGTTCCCAAGGCAAGAATACTGAAGGGGTTTACCATTCCCATCTCCAGTGGACCACATTTTGTCAGAACTCTAGGTAGGAGGCTACCTAAGTTAGTCTCCAGCTTCTCTGGGGTGGTGGCCTCGGGAGGCCTGCCCTGCCCCGGGGTAGCAGAGCAGTGCCATCTCCCAGCAGTGGCGCCACCTGACTCAGCTGGGAGCAGAGTGACAGGCCATTCCCAGGGCTGAGTGATGATCCTGTGAAGGGGCAGGGCCAAGATCTGCTGTGGCCCAGGTTGCTAAGGAGGACCTGGTTGGAGCACATGCTGAATAAAGACCCAGAACAGAGGCTGTTTGGCCAAAGGGATCCAGCCTGTCCTCTCTGTGTGCAGAGGGTAATGAGCACAGCTCATGGGGTCAAGGCCAGCCTCGTGCCCCACGTGGGTTGCTCTCTGATCCATGGTCAAGCCACACACTGATGCCTAATCCTAGCCAGGACTGACCTCAACCCTGGCCCCACATAGACCCTTAAACCAGGCAGAGATTGGCTCCAAACCTCAGGCACAGACTGACCTTGAACCCACCCATGGTGTTATTTCACCTAGAGACTAACTAGAGATGACCTCTGGGAAAGACCCATACTTGACCCCAATTCTCAAAGGCTGCCCTTAACTGCCATAAACTAACCACTCGCTGAGTGCAGACTGACCCCTGAACATTAACCCCTAACCCCAGGCTGGCCTGACCCTATAAAAGAGCATGTGTCATTGGACATACAAAGAGGAAGGTAAATGAATCTTCACTGTGTAACACTTAGACTCTCATTAGGCTGGGGAGTGGAGGACATACACGGTCATCTCTACAGACACATATGTAACCAGTATTCTCTGAGGAAGAACTTTGACATGAGGAGGACACATGGTGAGATGGTCTTAGCCACCTCCTCCAGCCTGGGCAGCATTTGAGTCCACCTAGTAGAAATCCTATCAGAAAGAGAGAAACCTGCCTGACTCTTTTATGAGGCCACTATAACCCTCTTTCAAAACTTTATAAGGACATTACAGAAAATTCCAGACTATTTCACTCACTGCCATCATTGTAGTCCTTCTTGAAAATCATTAGTCACTCAGTCATGTTCGACTATTTGTGACCCCATGCTCCTCTGTCCATGGAATTCTCCAGGCAAGAATACAGGAGTGGGTTGCCATTCCTTTCTCCAGGGGATATTCCAGACTCAGGGATCAAACTTGGATCTCCCACATTGCAGACAGATTCTTTACCATCTGAGCCACAGGTAATTGTTCATAAAATATTAGCAAAATTATTTTTAAAACAGCACATCATGACTAAGAAAGGTTTAGCCAGAAATGTGAGGATGGTCCAGTATCAGTAAGTCTACCTATGTATCTTATCACATTAATAAACTAAGAGATAAAAACCATGTGTCTCTCAATGGGCAGATAAAAATTTTTTTAAAAAGTCACATCTCTTTAACTTTTTAAAATTGGAGAATAATTGCTTTACAGTGATGTGTTGGTTGGACACGTCTCTTTATGAAAAGAAGTCTTAAAGACTATAAATAGAAGGGTATATTTTTAACTCTAAAAAGTTTCTCTACTAAAACCCTATGGTAGATAATCTTAGCAATAAAATTCTTAATAGTTTGGATACATTCTTCTTCTATTAAGGTACAAAACAGGGATGACTACCATTATTCAATACATTAATAGTACTGGAGGGCCTGGTCAATGATTAAGATAAGATGAAGAAATGAGGATTGTAATATAACATTTGCAATGGAAGAAATTAAACTATCAATGATAGAGAATATGCTTATCTACAAATAAAAACTAACATCCAATGGATAAACTAATAGAACTAAGATAGTTTCTCAAGATGACTGAATATAAGATCAACCTACTAAACACATTAACATTCCTCTAAAACACCAACCAACAATTAGAAAATATAGTAGAAAATAAACTTTTATTCACAATAGCAACAAATCTATAAATTATGTAGGGATTAACCAAGTGAAAAATTAATTAGACATTTGTGAATCAAATTATAAAACTTTATAACAAAAGTAAATACCAACTGGATGTGAAAGGTAAATTTAAACAACTTGTAGAAGATATACCAGAAGAAAATCTTGTCTCGGCATGGGAAATGACTTCTTTCATGGCCCTGATAGTACAAACCTTAAAAGGGAAAAGGGATAATTTATCTACATCATTAGTAACAATTTTTTTTCAATAAAAATCACAACGTGCAAAGCTAAACAAATGATAATCTGGGAGAAAATATTTTCAATAGCTTAAATGGAGTATGGATGCAAAAATACATAAGGAAATCTTGCAAATAAACAAGATACACAACCCAGTGTCAATTGATAAATTAGCAAAGGAGATAAATAAGCAATTTGCATAAGGAAAATGCCAAATGGCTAAGAAGTATGTGAAGAGAAACACAAGCTTATGGCCCTTAAAGAATAAATTCAAACAACTATGACATGCCCGCTGATACTCATAATCCTGGCAAAAATTAGAAAGCTGGATAATATCAGACACTGTTAGAGAAGTAGGAGAACAAGAGCCACTTACTTAGGTGAGAGCATCTCCTCTGAAGAGTGACCTGGTCACACTTAGTGAATGAATTTTGGGCAGTACAAGCCCACCACGGGTATACAATCCAGAGAGACTCACCCACAGGCCCATGGAGAAGGCAAGGAAGGACGTTCATCTCAAAAATCCTGGTGGCAGCAGGACGTCAGCAGAAATCTTAGCATTCTTTGTCAACTGTTGTCAGCATGCCCTGTGAAGTCCGTGTCATAGGCAGGGCAACACACTGCAAGTACACGCAACAATTAGGGGTAGGTCTTAAAAATAGCATTTACAGAAAGAAATGCAAGTGTGACAGCTAGATCACATTAACATTCATGTAAATTAAAAGCAAATACACATAGGGAATTCCCTAGCAATTCAATGATTAGGACTCTGCACGTTCATTGCCAAGGGCCTGGGTTCAATTCCTAGCCAGGGAACTAGGATCCCAGAATCAGCAGATCATAGTTAAAAAGAAAAAAAAAAAAAAAGCAAATGCACATAAAGAGCACTACATTACATATTTCCCTAAGATACACACATATCTAAAGACATATATCACATACACTGGGGATGAGAGCAAAAAGCAAAATAAAACAGGACAGGAGCTGTGCTATTTTCCTATTACTGGTACACATTTCTACAAACCGAGTGGCTTACAACAACACAAACGCACTCTCTTACAGTCCTGAAGTCAGAAGTCCAACATCAGTCTCACAGGACCAAAGCCAAGGTCAGCAGGGCTGATTCCTTCTGGAGGCTCCAGGCGAGAACCATGACCTTTGCTTTGTCTTTCCTTCTAGAGGTTGCCTGCACTCGTTGGCTCACGACCCCTTCCTATATCTTCGGAACCAGCAGTGTAGCATCTTTTCCTCTCCTTTACTCACTCTGCTTCCATGATCACATGGTTTTTTCTGACTCTGATCCTCCTGCCTTCCTTTTTTTTTTTAAAATTAAAAAATAATAATTTATTTATTTTAATTAGAGGCTAATTACTTTACAATCTTGTAGTGGTTTTTGCCATACATTGACATGAATCAGCCACGGGTGCACGTGTGTTCCCCATCCAGAACCCCCATCCCACCTCCCTCCCCATCCCATCCGCCAGGGTCATCCCAGTGCACCAGCCCTGAGCACCCTGTCTCATGCATCAAACCTGGTCCGGCGATCCACTTCACATATGATAATATACATGTTTCAATGCTACCCTCTCAAATCATCCCACCCTCACCTTCTCCCACAAAGTCCAAAAGTCTGTTCTTTATATCTGTGTCTCCTTTGCTGTCTCACACATAGGGTCATCGTTACCATCTTTCTAAATTCCATATATATATGTGTTAGTATACTGTATTGGTGTTTTTCTTTCTGACTTACTTCACTCTGTATAATAGGCTCCAGTTTCATCCACCTCATTAGAACTGATTCAAATGCATTCTTTTTAATGGCTGAGTAATATTCCATTGTGTATATGTACCACAGCTTTCTCATCCATTTGCCTTCTGATGGACATCTAGGTTGCTTCCATGCCTTGGCTATTGTAAACAGTGCTGCGATGAACTTTGGGGTACATGTGTCTCTTTCAATTCTGGCTTCCTCGGTGTGTATGCCCAGCAGTGGGATTGCTGGGTCATGTACTCCTGCCTTCCTTTTATGAGGACTCTTGTGGCAACACAGAGCCCACCCAGATAATCCAGGAGAGTCTCCCCATCTCAAGATCATTTTCTTAATCACACCTGCAAAGTCTACTTTCCCATGTACAATAAAATATTCAAAGTTCCTGGGAAGAGTACTCAGGCATCTCTGGGGGACTACTAATTTGCCTACCACAGCAACTTTGCATGGTGAGATGATCTTGGAATTCCACGAAAAGAGAGTAGTTCTCTCAAGTCTCTATAACTTCTGTTTTTATAGAAAAGTGCTCTGAAGGAGAAGCGTGGAGTGCTAAGAGAGTGTATGTCACTGGTGCTGTGTCCTTCCTGGAAGCCTTGGGGTGGCTTTCCTGAGGATGTGACATTAAGCAGATCTCTGAAGGATGTGTAGGCATTCGGCGGGGCCAAGAGGGTAAGAAAGGGGAATACTGGGGGGCTGTTTGCCTTGAGCCTCTTTCAAGATCTCTGTGTTCCCTTGCCCTTTGCTCTGTCCCACCTGCAGAGCTGTGGCCTCTTACCAGGGGAGAGACCCTTTTCACTCTCTTCCCTGCCTTTTCCTCCCCAGGATTCTCTCTCTGCAGGCTCTGGATCCCAGCCCCACTTGCCTTCTCAGGGTTGGTACCTCTGTTTGTGCCCAGAAATGCGAAACAAGCAAACACATCTCCATCACTTCCTTATTCTTCACCCCCACCTGACTCAATGGACATGAGTTTGAGCAAACTCCTGGAGACAGTCAAGGACGGAGAAGCCTGGCATGCTGCTGTCCGTGGGGTCGCTAAGAGTCGGACACGACTCAGCCACTGAACACCAACCATCTAAGAATTACCCTCATCTTCCACCTCTAGCCCAGTTTCTCTAGAAAGAGTTGTCCACACATACAGTGTTCACCCACTCCCTCCCCGCAGCAATCTTGCTTTTGCCCTCACCTTTTGTAATGCAGTGGCTTTTGCCAAGATTACCAATGACCTCCTCATCCATAAATAGGTGGGATATATTCCTTTTCTCATTTTTCTTGGCTTCGAGACAGCATCTGATGCTGCAGGCCATTTTCACCCTGTCAAGTGCTCCTTGCATGGCTTCTATGAAACCTCGCCCGCGGTTTCCTTCCTCCCTCTCCAGCCACTGCCTCCCAGGTTTCTCTGCAGATTTCTTTCTTCTAATCATTCCTTATGGTTTGCTGCTTCTCAGGGCTCTGTCCAAGGTCATTTTCTCATTTTCCTGTATTCATAGGTTCCCTGGGCGTCATCTCCAAGACTCTATTACTCTTTATAGGCGAAAGACTTCCAAATCAGTATATCCAGACAAGTGTGGCCTCCAGAACTTCAGGCCATAACTACAGATGTTACAGTTGTTCGCCAACATCTCGTTCTGATGCTGCTTGGGCATCTCAAACTCACCACATCCAGGAATTCATGCCCTCTCAAACCCCCCACTGCTGTATCCTAAACCCTGAGTGTTCTTCCTGCAAACATTCCCCACATGTTATCAGGCATAAGTCTCCTCCATTCTTTTTCCTAAATGTCTCCAGAATCACCTGCTTTTCTCCATCTTCCTTGCTGTTGCTCCAGCCTAGGCCACCATCCTCTCTTGACCAGACCTGTTCCATGTCTTTCTCTTGGCCTTCCCCTGAGTGTCTCTGTGTCTCTTCTCTTCTTATAAGGACACCAGCAACAATGGATGACGGCCCACCCTACAGACCTCATCTTTGCTTGGTTATACCTGCAAAGATTCTATTCCTATGTAAGGTCACATTCACAGGTACTGAGAGTTACGACTTTGGCATATCTTCTGGGGGGACACAATTCAACGACAGCAGAGCCCCGTCATGGACTCCCATAGTACAAGCCACTCTTGTCCACTGTACTGCAACTGCCGGGCCACCCCTCTACTTCCCTTCCAGACTGTAAGCACCATGAGAGCAAGACCACGGCAGTCACACTTACCACTCCATCCCCAGGGCCTGACATCGAGTGCACAGAGTAATTTTTGAATGAGTGAATGCCAATGTAGTAAGTAGATCCCTGCTCACATTGTACCTGCTTGCTCCCTCTTGCCTTAGTGGCTCATCTGGATGTGATCATATTTGCTTAATTCTCCCATTTAGCACCATGGGGAGTCTTAATTTGCAAGGAATGGACAGCAGTGGTCAGAGTCACTCCTGCGGCTTCACAGCAGTTCTGCCTGGCAACAACGCAGGAGTTTCTAGAAGATGAGAAGGTGAGTGCTGTATGCTTATCCTCAAATTGGCCCATCTGCAAACTCACTTGGAGGCTGCAGACCCTTGCTGCAGGCCCTGTTCCAATGATCCCAGCTGCACAGACTCACCATTCAGAGGGGAGGGGGAATGTTGCACCCTCAGCACCCTGAAAATCATCTGACTCCTCATCTGAGAGCTTCCTCACCAGTGTCAGAGGTGGGGTGGGTGGGAGGAGGGAGGAGGGAAAATTGGTGAAAAGCAAACCCTCTGACCTGGCTGTTATTTAGAAACCATGAGTTGCCCTTGTTGATGTCACCTGTGGGAGTGACAAGGGAATTCAGAACAAGGGAGAAGCTGACCTGGCCACATGTTAATTTGCTACATGGGCTTGCGCCAGGGGATTTGGTACTCCTCCAGGGCACTGCAAATGTCAATACAGCAACCACAGACAGCAACTGATTATTCCTCTAAATCACGCCCTTTGAATTACTTGGTGAGAGGTGGTCTGAAATGAATGCTGTACAAAGGAAAAAAACAGACAATGGGGGAACTTTGAACCAAAGAAGCACAAACTTCTATGAACTGTTAGAACAGCATCATCTGACCGTTACACTTATAGTCTGCTGGACTTGCTTGCTCAGCCATCTTATGAGGTAGGAAGGCGGGAATTGCACCCAGGGAGCCCCATGCGAAGAAGGCAGAGGGGGATGTTGATCATTTCAGAGACTCAGGCCTGAGTCTAGGACTCCCTGGCACCTTCTGACTAAATGCATAGTTTATAACAACTAGATTTTGTCCCATCCAGTAAGACTCTGGGCCCTGGAGATCTCTAGGGGGACTGAGAAGGCTTCAGGGAGCCTGGCTCTGGGATGCTGAGACCTTAAAGTGATGTCTGTCGGGAGACCGAAGGCTGCTGTGCACGGGAGCTGGAAGACAGGCCTTGGGGTCTGCAAATATCATTACCCTGAAGAGACGTGTCTGGCTGTCCAGAACTTTCAAGTCGTTGATGAAAACCAACCTGTTAACGCTTTAGGAATTTGCTAGCTGGATCTGGATCAGCCACTCCCCCTGCTTCCTCGGGGATGGTGTCTGCAGCTGTATCAGGCCAGATGTGCGGCCGCCGAAGATGGACAGGAGCGGGTGGTGAGAGGGGGGTTCAATGGGACAGTGAGCTAGATGGGGGTTGGTGTGGAACCGCTGAGGTCTGGACAGGCTCCAGGAACTCAGAGCAGACATTAACAAATACTTGGGAAAGAGAAGTAAAAACCCCTTCTGACAATGCATAGAAACCTAAAATTCAGTGGGGCAAAATGAGGAGGAAAGATGCATGAAGCCAGGAAGACAGAAATGTGGCCTGTGCAGCAGCTAGGATGGTGGGTGACTTCTGGGAAGCCACCCTGCAGGTTCTGCTTCCTCAATCCTTTCTCTCGCTGTCCATCCATGCTGATGTCCTCACTGTTTCTGACAGGATCCTTCCCTTCCCTCAAGGCAGTGCTCAAAAGATGGCTAATAAACACATGAAGAGATGGTCAACATCACTCATTATTAGAGAAATGCAAATCGAAACCCCAATGAGGTATCATCTCTTACCGGTCAGAATGGCCATCATCAAAACGTCTACAAACAATAAATGCTGGAGAGGGTGTAGAGAAAAGGGAACCTTCTTATTCTGTTGGTGGGAATGCAAAATAATACAACTACCATGGAGAAGAGTATGGAGAGCCCTTAAAACACTGGGAAAAAAACTAGCGTATGACCCAGTGGGCCCGCTACTGGGCACATAGCCTGAGGAAACCAGAAAAGAAAAAGACACATGTATCCCAACATTAATTGTGGTACTCCTTAACAATGGCTGGGATGTGGAAGCGAAGTAGATGTCTATTGGCAGATGAATGAATAAGGAACTAGTGGTACATATACACAATGGAATATTACTCAGCTATAAAAAGAAACAGGTTTGAGTCAGTTCTAATGAGGTGGATGAACTAGAGCCTATTATAAAAAGTGAAGTAGGCCAGAAAGAGAAAGACAAATATCTTTATATATGGAATATATGTGGAATATTATATGTATATTATATATATTATATTATATATATGGAATATATACGTTATATATGGAACATAGAAAGATATTACTGATGATCGTATGTGCGGGGCAGCAAAGGAGACACAGACATAAAGAACAGACTTTCGGACACAGTGGGGGAAGGAGAGGGCGGGGTGATTTGAGAGTACGGCATTGAAACCTATAGATTGCCATATATAAAATAGATAGCCAGTGGGAGTTTGTTGTATGACCCAGGGAACCCAAAGCTGGAGCTCTGTGACTGCCTGGAGGAGTGGAGTGGGGAAGGGGGTGGGAGGGGGTTCAGGAGGGAGGGGACACATGAATGCCTATGAACAATTCATGTTACAGTATGCAAAAACCATCACAATATTGTAAAGTAATTATCCTCCAATTTAAAGAAATACATTAAAAAAAAACCTTCCCCTCATGGAGGGGACCCTCCCTCTAGCCTCTATGGGTGGGTCCCCACGTGAGCAAATAGCCCCCAGCTCCATGCACAGCACAGTGCCCACTGGCCCTGCCCCACTGAGCCATCTCGGGTACACACCCGCTTTATTCTCAACACTGCAGAGTCTGTGCTGGTCCCCAAATGCCTCCACCATCCGTTGCCTCTGAGCAGAATCACACTTCATCCTGTTGCTGCTGGAATGTTAGTCCAGTTCAAGGGGCTTTGTAATCGGGTCAGGTTATGAAAATCAAAGTCTCTTGGGTGATGGTCTAGATGATTGAAGCATTACTGTCACCAACCTCCTTCTGTTTAACTCTGTCACACTCCTTCCCCTGCCCTCATTTTCCGACTTCAAACTCTGCTGGGGCGGGTGGGAGTGGGGCGTGAGCGGCTGTGATGGCCTGTCGCTCAGGTCGTCTAGAGGACCCACCTCCTGTTGTTCAGACCCCGTGGGGCCTCCTCCCACTGGGTGCCAGGGTTGGTCTTTGTGAACAATGCAATATGGCAGAAGAGAGGTGTGCCGTATACAAGGTTTGGTTATGAGACACTGCAGCTTCTGTCTTGGGGGGGTCTCTGCCTCTCTCTCACATCACTCACTCTGGGGGCTGCCAGCTGCCATGTCAGTAGCAGCTCTGTGGAACTGAGGCCTCCTGCCAACGTCCACATGAGTGGGATAGGAAGCTGGTCCTCCAGCAGACAAGACTTCTAATGTCTGCAGCCCTGGCTGACAGCTTGACTGCCGCCTCAGGGAACAGTCGCCCAGCCAAGCTGCCCTCAGATTCCTCCCCCTTGGAACCTGTGGGAGACAATCAGTGTTTGTTGTTTTAGGCTGATAAGCTTTAATTTGTTACGAGGCAATAGCTAGCTGATACTAGGGCTCTTGGGTGGGGTGCGGAGCTCAGGCACAGCCTTTGGCAGCAGTTAGCCAGGGCTGCCGGGAAGGGAGATTCACTCACAGGACCGGAGGCACAGCCAAGAGAAAAGAGCCCCAGGTTTTCTGTGTGATGGCAGCAGCCCCTGCAGAGGAGGGTACTGGCTGAAAGGGTGGGGCATGTCCCTTTCCAGGGCACAGCTTTGCACTACCTTTCTGTGGTCAAGGAACCCATGGTCAATAAATAGTGGCTGCTGCTTTAACTGACTGTGCCATGCTCTTGGTTTGGACCCTATTGGGGATTTCCTTTGGTAGGAAAGTGTCAGGGTTTTTTTGTTTTGTTTTGTTTTGTTTTTGGCAAGTTCCAGAAAGTCCAGCTGCTTGGAGCCAGCCTCGTGTGCATGGATAGAGTCCCTTGCTGGGGACAAGGCTGCCATGGGCTAAACAGGGCAGGTGTTGGTTGCATAGGGTACTGCAGGGCCAGCCAGGGCAGTGAATCAGTGGACCATCTTCCAAGTGAGACCAACGGGTCAGTGAAGAAAGAAGCTGTGACCCAATAGTGGACACATCTGTGTCCAGGCTCATCAGGACCCTGAATACCCAGGGTGTTCCTTGCCTGGTGGGTGGGAAGGATCCTGGGGGACGTGCTGCCTGGTCAGAACTGGCTCTCATGATGGGTGAAGGGCCGAGGGGCTGGGGTTGAGCAGAGGTGGACTGATGACTGGTATGTGCTCCAGTGGACGGTTCCATTACAGCAGGGCCACTTGTCAGCTTTCCTCCATGTCAGCTTCAGAAAATATCCCCAAACCTGGTCCCAAGTAACAGTGAGTGCTCTTTCAGCTACAAGTGGCAAAAACCCAGTTGGATAATTGACAATAACTAATACTTACTTAGTGCTGGCATTTGAGCTCAGTGAATACTCACGACAACCCGAAGGTGGGTATTCCTATCCCCATTTTTGCAGGTGAGGAATATGAGGCAGACTGACCCAGATCCCACTGCTGGGAAGTGATAGAGCCCAGATTTGGCCTTGGCAGGATGGCTCCAAAGCCCGCTGTCCTCACCGGCTCTCAGCCAGCTCTTGTGCTGATTTGGTCTCAGTCCTCTCTGTGTAGCCACCAGCAGCCTAAGGCTTCCACCAACCCCAACTGTTGAAACAACAGCCCCGGAAATTTGTCTCAATAGGCCACCTGGGGCAATATGCTCATCTCTGAGCCACCCTCTGTGGCCCAGGGCATCTTATGCTCTAAAAGTTCAGGGTTGGTCTCAGGCCCAACCTGGGAGCCAGGCCTGGAATCTGAACCCTGGAATCCCATGGTCTAAAAGTGGGCAGAGGGCTCTTATTTACCCCGATGACGGGGGAACACGTACTGCACAGGCAAACCCAGCAAATAGGTCTGAAACAACACTATTTTCTTCCAATATATTTTAATGGGAGTTGAGGGGATATAATAACCCTATTAAAAAATGTTCCAGAAACTCACACACTCACACCCTTCTATGCCATGCCAAACATGACGCGTTTTACTCATGCTTATCACCTCCAGGTCTTGACCCCATGCATACATCATTTGAGGCAGTGATGGCCCACAGCATAGTTTTCCTGTCTGCAAGGAAGACCGTGAGAGACCAGGGTTAGCCTGGGGACAGAGTGGCTGGTTCTTTTCAAACGAGACAGAAAGGAATCTTGTCACTCTGGGCCTCTAACCGCAAGCCTATTGTTTCCAAGGTAGTTTTTTCATTTTTTTGTTTTCTGATGTTGGAATTTAGGGTGGGTTGTTGCTGGGGTGTTGGAATGGTTAAGAGTAGGAGGTGCTAGATGGCAGTGCTGGCCCTGACCCCTCCACTCTCCCACTCTCCACACAGACAGGCCTCACCAGGGTCCTGGGCAGGGGTGGCCCTTAAACGCTTGGACTTGTCCACATGAATCCTTCACCAGGCACTTCCCTGGGACTGACTTTCAATACCTGGGCCTGCAGCAGATGACCAGGATCGTTCTGCAAGTCCAGTGGTCCCAGCAGGACTAGTAAGCACAGAGTAGTTTTTGGAGCACATTCTTTCACTGAACCCTGGAAATAGCACTGGGATATAGGTTCTCTTTTTGCCCCTATTTCACATATGAGGTTTCATAAGCGACTTCGTTAAGACCACATAGGAGGGGAAGGTAGAGCCCTGATTCAAACCCACCAGTCAGATGCCATGTTCACAACCACTTTGAGAGTGGGAGCGCGGGGTTAAAGGGCACAGATTTTGTTTTGGTTTGGCTGCACTGGGTCTTCGTTGCTCCACACAGGCTTTCTCTAGTTGCGGTGCAAGGGCTTCCCAGTGTGGTGGCTTCTCTTGCTGCGGAGCACGGGCTCTAGAGCACGCAGGCTTCAGTAGTTGTGGTGCCTGGGCTTAGCTCTCTTGCCCTGCCCCCACATGTGGAATCTTCCTGGACCAGGCGTTGAAGCCATGTCCCCATCATTGGCAGGAGTATTCTTAACCATTGGACACCGGGGAGGTCTGAGGGAGCAGACTTTGGACACAGATTGTCCAGAGTTAAATCTGGGCTTTGCCACTTACTGGATGTGTGGCTCTGAGCAGGTTACTCAGCATCTCAGTGCCTTAACTTTCTCACCTGGAAAATGGGGGACTTTTAATGTTTCCTTCATAGGGTTGTTATAAGGGGCAAGCATTAATGCCCGTAAAACACTTCAACTTTGGCCAGACACATAGTAAGTGCTCAGTAAATGCTAGGTCTTAGGATGATACTCATGCAAAATCTTGAAAGAGAGTGAGTCTTCACCAAAGAGGTTGAGGACCAGTTCAAATGGTACATGGAGCCGGAGTGCAGAAAGGAAGAATAGACCCAGAGATTAGTGGATGGAATAACAGAATAACAGAAGTTATTCTGAAGTACAGCAGACTGTGATTCGTTCTCATTTACCTCTCAAAGACAGAGAGAAAAGTGTTTAATACTGGGAGGAAATCTGGAAGAGCTTTAAGGAGGAGGCAGATTATGACTTGGACCTTGTTAGAAGCCCAGGACCATGTAGATGGATGAGGAGGAGACATTTTAAACAGAAGTAAGTAGGTAAGGAGTCCTGGCACGTGAGTGGAGAGTCAGTTCTGGAACAAAAGGAGGGAGGGAGGTATGGAAGTCGGGGAGGAACCTAGAGGGCCCAGCAGGGTCCTGAGGGAACTTGGAAGTGTTTGCTTAGAGAGGTGGTCTGCCTGGGAGCAGAACAGGGTGTTTATGACAAAGTCCTCCAGCCTGGGCCACGCTCCCCGCCACCTTGGCTCTATGTTCAAGGCCCATGGGGGTCACAGCCCCGTCTGCCGCCACCTGGGTGGGCCTCCCTGCTTGGCACAGGATCACTGGCATCCCCTGCCCACACAGACCCCGGGAGAGAAAGCAAGCACTTTGCTCAGACTTGATGCCTCTCCTAGGCCCTTTCCCTGAACAAAGCCAGTCTTTATAGCTCGGGCGTTCTAGGGTAGGGTTACCCGGGCTGTTTATGACTTGAGGTGGAGGATTTTCCTGGAGAGCAGAAGCCCCTGTCTGTCCTATTTGAAAGCCATTTGGGTTTTTGGAAAGGGGCTGGGTGATGGCATCTGGCCCTTAAAAATACAGTGAAGATCCGAAGCTGGAAAGAATTCTGAAGTTGTTCCTCCTTTCAGAGAGCTGCTTAGGCCCTGGGACTCCCAGCTTTCAGCAACGTGGGAAGCCCACTGAGAAAGGCAGTTTCGGTCAGAAACAGCTGTCTTTCAGGACAGGGGCGACCATGGAGCCCCAGCTCCAGGCCGGCCTGCTAGAAGCTTTTTATCTCCCTCTCTACCCACCAGTTTATGAGCTGCAAAAAAAAAAAAAAAAAACCCCTCTCTTTCCATTTTAGGGGAAAGAAAATATAAGTATTCCCAGAAAAAGAAGAGCTCATTAGCTGTGGGAAACAATTGATTACATATCCAGTAGACAGACAGATAGACAGATACAAATGTACATACATGTACTTACATAGCCTTGGTGGCACAGTAGTAAACAATCCCCCTGCCAGTGAGGGAGACACAAGAGACACAGGTTTGATCCCTGGGTCAGGAAGATCCTGTGGAGAAGGAAACAGCAACGCACTGCAGTATTCTAGCCTGGAAAGTCCCATGGACAGAGGAGCCTGGCGGGCTACAGTCCATGGGGTCACAGAGTCAGACACGACTGAGCACACACACATATTAGATCTCCCACACCCAATGTGGTAGGCATTGTATTGTACAGAGCAGATACAGAATATTTCCATCTCTGTAGAAAGTTCTACTGGACTGCACTGCTCTAGGTTCTTCCCAGAGCCCTGACTGTGCTTAGGTGCTCACCTTCCCACCTATTCTGGAAGGTGGTGTGAGCTCCAGGCCCACCCAGGAGTGGGGATTCATTGGCTTAGGCCAATCTTGGTAATCCCCTGCCCAGTGGTGTGTTTAGTCTAGGCCCGCGATACACCCCTTGCTAATCAGGGGGATTCTGCTGGGAGAGAGGGGGTGGCTTCTAAGAAGCCTTCCTCACTAATAAGCAGAGATACTGGCAGAAGTACCCCTCCTTCCCGGAGCTCCATCCCGCCCGTGTGAACCCCCTGGAACTGCCACACATCCAGCTTGTCACTTGCTGGCGGTGACACTGAGCCCTGAATCCGCCAGGGCTTGGGTCGCTGGACTACTGGTTGTGTGATGTCATACATTTCCCTTATGTTTTAGTTATAAATTGTTTCTTGCAATCAAAATAATCCTAAAACATATAACAGTTCTTATTGGAAGAATTCACTAGCTACTGTCTGAACGCTGAGAGGTGTGGATGACTCAGCCACAAGACGGACATTCATATGGGGAGGCAACTACTGGGCTTCTGTCAAGTGAAAGAACACTGAACTTGGAATGAACAGAGCTGAGATCTAGACCTGAATCCACTACTAATTCACTGTGTGACCTTGGACAAGTCAGAAAGTGTCACTGAGGGTTAGTATTGCCATTTGTGAAATGGGGATGAATGAAATACCCTTGAGGTCTCAGGCAGTTATTACTATTGCTGATATTAATAATTCCTTTCCTCTATACAGTTGATAAATCATTTTTACTGTCTGATCGTTAAAACCCTATTGATATAAGAATTACTACCTTCATTTCAGAGAAGAAAATACTAAGGCCCAGAGTGTCTTAAGCTTTGCCCAAGGCAGTATAGTTACCAAGCTGGGACTTGTCCCTCATATCAAACGCTGGGCTGTGTCCGCTCTCACCTGGGAGGGACTGAGAAGCATTCATTCACCCTTTAGAGTGAGCTAGCTCCAGACCGTGCAACTGGTGGCCATAGTCGAAGCCGAGGCTCTAGGAAACGGGCCATGGCTGGGGAGGGAGGGGACAGAAACTTGAGAGGCCTGGAGACCTGGCTGCGTGTAAAGAAGGCAGGTGGTGAACCGGCCCAGGTGCTATGGCAGCGTCAGGGTAAATGGGCTGAGGGCTGGCACCTTCGGAGGTGCCTGGAGCTGGGCAGGGCTCTGACCAGGGCCTCAGGACTTGGGTTCATCTCCCAACTCTGTTCTTTCTAGCTGTGTGGTCATGGGCAAGTCCCTAACCTCTCTGAGCCTTAGTGCCTTCAGTCGTGTCTGACTCTTTGTGACCACATGGACTACAGCCTGCCAGGCTCCTCTGTCCGTGGGATTCTCCAGACAAGAATACTGGATCGAGTTGCCTGGTGCCCTCCTCCAGGGGATTTTCCTGATGTAGGATGGAACCCACATCTCCTGCGTCTCCTGCATTGCAGGCAGATTCTTTACCACTGAGCCACTGGGGAAGCCCCTGAGCCTCAGTGAACCCACTTGTAAAATGAAAACAGTGATCCTGGCCCATTTGTGTCGATATTACATAGATAAACTGAAGTGCTTCATGAACTGTAAAGCCCTGGAGACATGAAAGCAATTGCTTTAAGGGGGGAAAAGAAATGAGAAAGAAGTCCTATATATAATCAGCCCTCTGTACTGGGGGCAGGAGGAGAAGGGGATGACAGAGGATGAGATGGCTGGATGGCATCACCGACTCGATGGGCATAAGTTTGAGTAAACTCTAGGAGTTTGTGATGGACAGGGAGGCCTGACGTGCTGCGATTGATCGGGTCACAAAGAGTCGGACACCACTGAGCGACTGAACTGAACTGAACTGATCCCCATCAGCCTATGCCAAATTTTACATGAGGTACTTGAATAGCTGCAGATTTTGGTGCCCATGGGTGTCCTGGAACCAATCCCCAATGCCCTTAGCTGCTGAAGGGCAAAGGTATGTCGACCAAGCACAAGACCCCTTGTATGCTGCAGTCTGGGCCCTGGGGACTGGTCCCAGCACCAGGCGAAACAGTTTGCCTGGAAAACATTGACAAGAAACCAGAGCATGCTGAAGGGCAGCTTGTTAAAAACCAACCTGGCCAGGCTGGGGGGGGGGGGCGGGGGGCGGGGGCGTTAATGAGGTGTGATCCCAAAAGTGCAAGACCTGAGTGGATTCTGCAAAAAGCCTGCTGGCTTTGATCCCCCTTCTCCCATAAAATGTTATTTCTGTTCTTGGCCCCTCAAATTCCTAGACGGACAAATCAGTCTGGGCTGCCCATGGAATTTGAAAAGAATAAGTTTTCAAAAAACCACATTTGGGAACAATGGTTACCAGAAGTGTCTGAGTCGCAGAGAAAAAACAAATACCTTACTCCTGGCTGGCCCCAAATATCCTTCCACCTAATACCTTCCACCATGCTCCCTCCTAACAGGGGACATTCCATTTAATAAGGAGCTACTTCACCCTGTGCTCCTGAGCCATGAAAATAAAACACGACCGGGTGCAGCAGCTGTGTCCCAGCAGATTCCCCAAAACCCTTCCCTAGGGATCAGAATGGCCCCAGAGGGTGAGCGTGGCTCTCTTCAACCCTGTTCCACCAGGGTCTGCTCAAGAGGAGCCTGCCGCGCAGCAGGAATGGCAGTCAGCCGGTCTCTTACCTACCTTGAGGATTTTGAAATGGTTAGACAAAGCTGTATACGTTCTTAGCTTTGTTTGTTTTTTAATTATTTACTGATTGATTTTTGGTTGTGCTTTGGGTCTGCATTGCTGCGAGGGCTTTCTTTAGCTGCCATGTGCGGGCTTCTCATTGCTGTGGCTTCTCTTGTTGCGGAGCACAGGCTGTGGGTGTGTGGGCTTCAGCAGTGTGGCACGCGGGCTTAGTGGCTCTGTGGCCTGTGGAATCTTCCCGGATCAGAGATCAAACCCATGTCCCCTGCATTGGCAGGCGGATTCTCAACCACTGGACCACCAGAGAAGTCCATATGCATTCTTAGTTTAAAAAAGGCAAATAGTACTGTAAAATTTCTAGCAAAAACAGCAGTGTCCTGATTTTGAAAACGAGACAACCACTTTCAGCACTTTTTGGAGTGTGTGTATCTGTATACTTGTGTATAATAAGCTTATAATTCTGATTCTTGATTTTTCAGCTTTAGACATTAGCCGTTAACTACGAAATGACAACTTAGCTCTGTAACACTGTCTCAAACCCAATACACACTTGCACATAAACACACACAAGCATGCATACACAATTTTTACTTAATCTCTGTTCAGTATTGACACGATTTTAAGTGTATAAATAATATACAAAACACACATCTTTCTTTCTTTTGAAGAGTTCTTAAGGTGTTTTTGGAATCAATAATTGCTTCTCCTGGGCTTCCCTGGTGGGCTCAGTGGTAAAGAATCCTCCTGCCGATGCAGGAGACTTGGTTCGATCCCTGATCCGGGAAGATCCCACGTGCTGCGGAGTGACTAAGCCCACGTGCCACAACTATTGGGGCTGTGCTCTAGATCCTGGGAGCCACAACCCCTGAAGCCCGTCTATTCTAGAGCCCGAGCTCTGCAACAAGAGAAGCCACTGCAGTGAGAAGCCCACACACCACAACTCGAGAGTAACTCCTGCTCACCACAGCTAGACAAGGCCGATGCACAGTGAGAAAGACCCAGCGCAGCCAAAAATAAATAAACAAAGTTATTAATTACTTTTCCTTTTTCAGTTGTTTTCTTTCCATGAATCTACGATTAATTCAGCCCCTAACTTTCCATCAGAACTGTAAACATTTCTCCATCAAATTCAACACATCCTGTAAGCTTAGTTCTCCCTTGCTGGAGCCAGCCCTGTCCGCACCCCTGCCCCCTGCTGCAGTCTGGTTACAGCTGAGCCTGGGTGGACCTGCCATCTGGACAATAACCAGAACAAGCCGGGTAAGCAGGTTTGGGAACAATGCCTCGGTGAGCACATGCTATGTGGTGGGGCAGAGGGTGAGGGCCAGCAGAGAGGAGCCCAAGCAGCGAGCTCTGCAGAAGAAACGGAGGGGGTTGGCTAAAAGTAGGGAGGTCATGATGGGTATGTGTGAGGCCGCTGGGAACGGAGAGCAGCAGACATTCATTCTGACTGTGGAAGTCAGAGAAGGCTTCCCAGCCGAGGTGGCCTGTGAGCCCGGCTTCGGGCAGTTAATAAGATTTCAATATGCTGAGGAATGGGAAATCCCCAAGCGGTTTGGGGCAGAGGGAAGAGTATAAGGGAAGGAGAGCAGAGACCTGAAAGTGAACTGTAAGGAGTGGTCGTGTGCTGCCAGGGCATGAAACATGTGAAAGGATGCGCTGGAAACACGACTGGCAGGGTGAGAACTGGCCAGGGTGCAGAGGGTCAGGGCAGCGGTGCACACGCAGGTTCCGAGGAGTGTGTGCCCGCGGCAGTCACACGTGGTCTCAGCTGTTCCATTCCAACAGCCTTGTAGCTCTGACAAGGAACATGCCCTTTATCCTTTGTTAAAATGCAGCCACTGAATATCAAGGTTTTGAGTAAGAGTGGCCCTCTGCTGTGGAACAGAACGAGCAAGCAGAGACCCGCGGGGAGAATTCAGGGACAGGAGAATGACCAGAGCCAGGAGCTGGAGGAGAGGTGTGCACAAGAAATGCATTCTTTTTTTAAAAAATATTTGTTTATCTATTTACTTGTCTGTGTCAGGTCTTAGTTGTGGCACGAGGGGTCTTCATTTCGCCGAGGGCTTCTCTCCAGCGCGGGCCCCCAGGCTCCAGAACCCCGGGCTCAGTAGTTGTGGCACATGGGCTCAGCTGCTCTGCGGCATGTGGGATCTTAGTTACCCCGACCAGGGATAGAACCCGCATCCCCTGTATTGGAAGGTGGATTCTTAACCCCTGGACCACCAAGAAAGTCCCCAGAAATGTGTTATTATTTTCTAAAGGTCTGTCTTTAACACGGTATCCTCAGAACCTAGATGGGTGTGTGCATGCAGTGGATGTTGGTGAATATTTGATGAGTAAAGGCACGAATCTCCCTACTTCCATAGTTCAGCCACTGCCCCGGGAAGTGGACCTTCCTTGGGTCCCTCATGCCCACAGATCCACTGACTTCTGACCATTCCCAAGGGCTGGGACTCTCTGTCATCTGTTGCTCCCTTACCTACCCCACAGGGACGGCTTGTCTTCTTTTCTGGCACCATCTCCTCTGAAAGTTTAGGCTTTCTCAGACCCTGAAAAGGAGCTTGTTTCAAATCTACCTCTCTTTCATCCCTGCAAACATCTCTGAAGAAAGGGAGCCCCAAACCCCAGCTTTGGTCTCAGACTGGGAGAAACTTGATGTGAAAAATAGAAACCCAGGGAGATGGCATTTTACAAGAGGATCTTCATACTTTGCCCTGTGCCTGGCATATGGCAGGTCCTCAGACCATTCAGTTGATATCAGTAGTCATTGCTAAGTGCTACCTGGGGTCACCCAAGGGGTAGTCCATGGGCAGGATGCTGTGAGACCCTCCCTCCTCTCCCAGCTGGTTGGCAGCAGAGCCCGAGGAACGATGTTGGGTCAAGGTCAGTGCTCCCAGCCTCGTTGGCAAGGTCTCCGCTCTGAGTACTCTGCATGTTCACCGCCCCGCCAGGCCCCGGGGAGACAGGCTGTGAGGTCACTTCTGGCACAGGCATTCTCCACATCCTCCTTTTCTTGAGTCAAAGCAACCCGTGATTTGACCTCCAGGGAAAAGGAGTAAAGAGTAACATTGAAAACAGCCTGAAGGGGCAGGAGGAAAGAGGTCTGCTGAGTAACTGATGGGGATGCATGACGGAAGCTTTAAAGACATCAAATCTCTGCTTTTTGCAGCTTACTAGTTTTGCGTGACCTTGGGTAGGTTACAAACCTCTTTGAGTCTCAGTTTTCTCATCTGTACATTGACAATCATGGTCCTTAACTTGGGTAGTTGTGAGGTTGAAAGAGAGCAGTCCTCATCCATCGACTGTGTTTTTACTGGCCTGCAGCAAGGTGAAAAGAGCAATGGAGACTAAGTGTTCAGAAACATTTATAGACTTTGAAATTGCCTGACATCCAAGCTCATGATTAGGGGACTTGCCTCACTGAACAGGGTATGGACCATAATATTGATCTTCATTGGACAGGAAATAGATTATAAGACTAAAAACAAAAGCCTGGTCCTATCACCACAGATAGTTTGGTAAGCACTGCTGTAAAGAGCACGGCCTCCCAGTACATGAACTGGGGAAGACTCCAGCAGCGCTGGGATGGTATACTACCCCTGGCCCCAGCTGCCCAGGTTGGACTGTGGCAGCCTGCCCCTTCCTTTCCTGAGGTGTCCTCCATGCTGGCACTGGGCTCGGGGCTTGATCATTGCCTTGACTTGTGCCTCCAGCTCAACCCTCACACTCAAGCAGCCATCAAGTCCTGTCTCACCTGCTGCCTGTGGGCCCCTCGTTTCTGTTCCCTTCCCTCCAGCCTCTCTGCCACTAGCAGAGCACAGGTCTTCACTATCACAAATGCTGTGGTCCTCCCCACTCAACTCTGCTGCCTGAAGAGGGAGTTTCTAGTTTATTTAAATAAATATATGAAATTTGAGGATAGTTTTAGGTTTACAGGAAAGTTGCAAAGCTCCATATACCTTTTGCTGCCATACAGAAGTTGGCACATAAAAGGCAAACGCGAATTCAATTTTATTTAAAAGCTCCCATCACTCTGTCAAGGTTTTTAGCATTTGTAAAGAGGACCCATGGGTCTTCCCAGATGGCTCATGAGTAAACAATTTGCTTGTCAAGGCAAGAGGCATGGGTTCAATCCCTGGGTCAGGAAGATCCCCTGGAGAAGGAAATGGTAACCCGCTCCAGTATTCTTGACTGAAGAGCCTGGCGGGCTAGAGCCCATAGGGTGGCAAAGAATTGGGCACGACTTAGTAATAACAACAGCAACAAAGAGGACAAGCCGCACGCCACCCCTCCCCCCCAAACACATAAAAAACAGTGCTGAACTCAATGGACTAAATCACAAATGGTGGAATTTCCAGCAGCAGCAGCAGGAGAGGTATTTGGGAACAGACACTTCTTGTCTGTGCTTCTAGGGTCACACCTGTCTGACTATTAACACTGGCCACAGAGTCCTTGAATCCAGCTCCCTAGAGAATTTCTCACCTGCTCCACATTACACTACTGGATTTGATTCCCATATTAACATTGTCTCTGGGGCAAAATCACCCAGCCAATCCAGAAGTCAGTTTTGGGGACTGACGCACAGGCCCCATTTGGGCAGATACAGTAGGCGGGGTTTCCAATCACAAAGGCAAACTGCTGTCACATTAGTCATCAGACACGAGCCATGGAGGAGCCCTTAGACAATATCCCAGTGAACAGATGGGGAAACTGAGGCCCAGAGAACAGATGGGGCTTGCCCACTGTCAGTCATCATTCATTTGTTCACTTGTTTATTTATTCACTCAGTCAATAAACACTTGAGGAATATCTTCTATAAACCAGATCCCAAGCTGTCGGAGAGAAAATGATGACTGTGATTCCACAATTTTTTTTTTTTAAAAGCAGCCCAGGCCCAGTGGTGCAGAGACAGCCCCAGAATCCTTCCAGGTAGTTGTACCCCCACGCTAGAGGCAGAGCGACTTGCCACTGTGGAAGACTCGAGAATAACTCTGGCCAATCCGTTTGGAGCCTGAATCCCCACGGGCACCATGCTTTCCGGTTAAAGCTCTGTCTCCTTATCTGTCAATGGTCTAGTTTTCCTCTCTCTGTTGCTCCGATCCATTCTCTGCCTTTGTCGATTGTCTCCCCCAGGTCAATCTTACTCACCCCTGGAACTCCGGCAGCTAGAACAGTGTCCAGTACACGACAGGGGGCTCAATGAATATTCACCAAACAAACGTGAAGGCCCCAGACACCCGAAAGCCCAATACAGATACCAGGACTAGCAGTGTTGTGGCTGGGAAGGGCTCAGTCACTGAAGTTACCGGGAAGGGCTTGGGTTCAAACAGCCCAGCTTCTGCCTAGACAACAAGCTAGGTGGCTTAGAGCCAGTCACTTCCCCTCCGTGAGCCTGCTTCCTCCTCCGCCTCACAAGATCCGATAAGACAGCACTTCATGAAACACTCGGTTCTTCCTGTGCCTGCCACACAAAGGCTCATCTAGTAAAACAACTTGGTTGTGTTTGTCTTCTGTTGTTTAGCTTGTTCTTACAAAGATGGGCGATTGGATGTTAGGGAAAGAGAACAGGCTCAGGGAACAGGCTCCAACCAGGAGCTCTCTGAAAATTCACTGTTGCCATCAGCCACTGAGATCAGGTGATCATTTGTTACCGAGGCACTACCTAGTCTATCCTGACATACGGAGCCCCTTTGGGAATCTGAAGTCCAGGCTCTGACTTTAACCCTTGTTTTTGCCAGTTTTGTTATAGTCATACATAATGGCCTGCCTCAGAGAACCCTGCCCCCTCTGCCTAACCCTTAGACTAAAGAGCCTTTGTTTAGTTCACAGGGGGACAATCTGGCCCTGCCCACCTATGAATGACTGTAAAGAAAAGAGTAACACATCCCCCTGAGGCTTGCCATTTTAGGACATATTTGCAAGAATTAAATGGTCTTTATATTTTGTTCCCTCACCTCCCCCCCAACTTCTGATCCATGAAAGAACCTGACATCCAGGGCCTGACAAGATGATTATTTTCAGACGTTAGTTTGCCGTCTTCTCCTTCCACCAGCTTTCCAAACAAAGTCGTAATCCTTGCCTCGACACCTCGTCTCTCGGATTCACTGCCCTGTCATGCAGCAGGCAGAGCAAGCTTGGACCCAGTAACAGTGAAAGCTTGGGCCACAAGAAAACTGCATATTCTTGCAAAATTTAGTATCTTTCAACTTCAATGTCATAAGATTTCACCTAAAAATAAGGGAGATATATCTATATATACATTGGAGAAGGAAATGGCAACCCACTCCAGTACTCTTGCCTGGAGAATTCCATGGGCAGAGGAGCCTGATGGGCTGCAAAGATGGGGTCGCAAAGAGTTGGACGCCACTGAAGCGACTGAGCACTCACACATATATATACATATATCTGATTCATTTTACTCACTGTACAAGCTAACACAGCATTGTAAAGCAGTTGTGTGTTGTGTTAGTAGCTCAATCGTGCCCGGCTCTGCGAACCCAAGGACTGTTGCCCACCAGGCTCCTCAGTCCATGGAATTCTCCAGGCAAGAATACTGCAGTGGGTTGCCATTCCCTTCAACTCTCAGTTCAGTTCAGTCATACAGTCATTTCTGATTCTTTTCGACCCTGTGGACTGAAGCATGCCAGGCTTCCCTGTCCATCACCAGCTCTACTCCAATAAAATTTATTTTTAAAAAAATTTCATCTGTTTCTAAGATCTTTGAAGCCATGTAGCTTTCTCTTCACAGCCTTGGAATCTGGGGCATCTGGGTGTGAGTGATGCTGGGTCAGGGGTCATGAAGGTTCAAGAGGTTAAGATATGGCAGAAGCAGACAGTCTCTGTCACCATGGAGCAAGTCTTGGGTCGCACAAATGAGTCAGGAGCTGGGGAGAGAGTTTGAATCCAAACAGTCTTTTTGGATGCTTTCTTGAGTGTGAGCTTGTTTTGCAGATGCCTTCATGAGACTGAGCTTGCGCTTTGAATGCTTTCTGCTGCCAGCTACATTATAGCCCCTCCTAGTGTGACGAAGTGTTTCTATCAAAGGGCTGCAGAAGAAGGGGTACTTGTTGCTATTGTGAGCAAACACTGCATAAACAATCAGCTCACATGTGTGTGCATCCCAGAGCATGTGACCAACGGCCTGGAGGTGGCTCAGGCTATGAGGTGGAGGGAAAGGCATTTTGAGGTCAATGGAAAATTCACTTGAAGGGCACCTCCATAGGTGGGAATAGGGGAGAAAATCATTGTCAAGGTCACATACCCAAGCTGAGAGTCACTAGTGCTGGATGGAGCAGGGAACAGGAGGGGCTTTACACCCCAAAGAGTCCCCCTCTCAGCCTGACTCACATTTGGAGCCTCTCCTGGGTCATACATTCCCTTCTAGCTGAAAGGCCAAACTGCTCCATGGCCAAGTGGTGAGTTCACACAGCTGCCCAGGGATGTCTTTGGCCACTCAAGGGTGTGCTCTTGAAAGTGGTCAGTTGAGGGTGAAGGAAGGACCTCAGCCTGGGGTCAGGACTCTTGGTTCAAGTCCTGGCCTCACCATCAGCCACCTGGGTGACCCAAGGCTCGGTCACCCCTCTCTGGGCACCTTGTTTGCTGGACACTGAAGGTGCTCTCTGAGCTCTGAAGGGCCTCACACGGAGGTCTCACCAGCTCAGGGCCAGGGCTGGCTGCTCTGGCACTGGCAAGGAGCTCGATCACCTCCTTCTGTCAGGTGCTCAGTCCCTAGGCAGGGACCATAGGAACCCTCCCTGCTCCCCAGTATCCCCCACTGGTCACTTTAGTATTCAGTGTAGGAAGAGAAGACCATTCACCTGCAATCACAGCAGCAAAAAATAACCTGCAGTTCTACCGTTAGCGCTAAATGCCCCCAGGCAAAGTCTCTCCTGCGCTGTTACCAGTTATGTACCCTCTCACTGAAACTGATGATAGACCCTTCCCAAGAGCCAGCTGGCAGGGAACAGATTTGGATAAAAAGGAGGAAGAAACTTGAGTATCTAGAAGGTGGGAACAAATTTGTGTGGGAGCCTGGTAAGATGAATAATAGCAAACACTTATACATCATGCGTTATGTGCCAGGCACTGTTCTGAGCAATTGATACAGATATGGATGTGGCTTTACTCACATAATTCTGACAATAGTATTATAGTGTTATCACCACAGCTCTGCAAACGAAGGAACAGAGGCACCAAAAGGTCATGCATGCTGGCCTTTGTCCCTCCAGGTCCACCCTTCATCTTTCTCCAACTGCTCTGTGCCCTGAGGGGCTGATCGACAGTCAGCTTTACCTGCTCCCTTGTCCCCTGGCAGGAGACAGGGAAGTTACAATATTTGCCTGGCTCCCTCCCTACCAGCCTGTTCAGTCCTAGAGGCAGAACGACCCTCTCTGGGGGAGGCCCTGTCATTGCCTCATCTTTGTGGGTTCCCTTTCCCCGGTGAACACGTCTGTAAACATCCCCTTCTTCAAGCTCTGTGAGTGGATATTTCCTGTGGAACCTACTCAAGATCTCCCATCTAGTAAGAGGCAGAGCCAGGTTCAGACAAGCAACTTCTTATCAAAAAGGCCAGTGACCCATGGCCCTGCTGCACACTGGGATCTGTAGAATGGAATCTCCCAGGGTCTCACCAGGTGAGGTTCACAGCCTTGAGACTGACCAAGGGTCCAGAACAGTCCTGCCACTTGTCTTGAGTGAAATGACAGCCGCAGTCTCCCTGCACTACTTAAATTCTCTCCAACCGCCAGTCGTCCAAGCATGTGTACTGTAATCCTTAAAAGTACAAAACCTGTGCTTTATGGAGAAAGGGAGTATGCAGATGTAGCAAGATGGTGCAGACCCAGATGCGAGAGGAGGTTACTATTAAACTTGCCTTGAAGTCATGGATAGATCAGGGTGTTCTATAGAACTCCATTCCCATCTGGTCCATCCCCCTGCACCTGGGTGCCCTTTCCCAAACCAGCCTGAGCAGCTGGACATCCATCTGATTCTCCAAGCTTGAAACCACCTAAAGAAGCCTCCCTTGTCTTCCCAGCGAAGCCCATAGACAGCCTTCTCTCCCTCCTCCCAAACTCATAGGTTGAATAGATTTCTCCAACATTTCCACCCAGTCTTCTGAATGGGAGCCTCTGCCAGGGTTCAGCATTCTCTCTCTTGTCTGTTGACAATAATAATCTAAATAAATAATCTAAGTGCCAGGGCCATCGCCATAGCCACATCTACTGCTTCTCCCATACCAAAGCACAGCAGCCAGTGTAGAAACCAACTGGTGGGGTCTTGATGTCATTCAGTCCGGCTGCTCACTTTGAGGAAGGAAAAACTGAGACCCAGAGAGGGACATGACACCCCAGTTCTGGCTTCCAGAGCACTGGTCTTGCCCTGGCACCCAGCTGCCTGCGGGGCCATTGGCTCTGGGCAGGACAGGTGAGGACCCCCTTTGGAAAGAAGCAAACGTGAGGTTGCCTGGAGGGCCAGAGCCCTGAAGCGTCACCATCACGACATTCCAAGGCTCCTCCAAAGATGCTTTCTTTGGAGCCTGAAAGCTGGTAATTGGGAGACGTTGGTGTGACTCATATACCAACCACTGTTTTTGTTTTTCCTCTTTCTTAAAAATCTCAACTATTGACTGTTTTTATTTCAGGGCCAGATTCGATTTCATCATTTTCTTTCTCTTTTCCTGGGATTCTTTGTCCCGTTGCCATGGGAACCCCGGGCCCCCTCCCTAGCTG
The DNA here is from genome assembly GCF_910594005.1 of Cervus elaphus. NCBI lineage: Eukaryota > Metazoa > Chordata > Mammalia > Artiodactyla > Cervidae > Cervus > Cervus elaphus. The sequence goes on from NC_057826.1 coordinate 84,768,469, forward strand.
TCATGAAGGTGCCTGCGTGTCAGTCAGGGAGCTCACAGAGGGCTCACAGGCCACCGCAGCAGCCAGGACTGAGCTTCCCCACTCCAGCCTCATCTGAGGCCAGCCCAGGATGCTTGTCTTGCCTGCCCCATGGCATTCCTGTCCTCAGCTCACCCCTAGGCCCCCCAACACTTGAATCTTCCAGGGGCCCAGACCAGCAGCTCCTCACTCAGGTGCTATCTTCCCCAGAAAGCTTCCTCCAGAAGGCTTGTCCTGCGACTCTCCCCCCCCCCCCCCCGTCCCTCCAGCCTTATCATCTGCATCCATCCTCCACAAGGCTACCACAGTCATCTTTAATGTTTTAATTTTTATTTTGTCAAAGTACTGTATACATGTTTCTTTAAACTGTTGTAAAAATTGATGAAAAACTGTGGCCCTCTGCCCGCTACCCTAATTTCCTCTCCCTAGTGGCACCAGCTTTCAATTCTTTCAGCCCTTTCTTGGTTGTGAATTTAGATTAAAAAATAATAATAATATATATATATAAGTGAAGTCGCTCAGTCGTGTCCAACTCTTTGCGACCCCGTGGACTGTAGCCCACCAGGCTCCTCCATCCATGGGATTCTCCAGGCAAGAATACCGGAGTGGGTTGCCATTTCCTTCTCCAGGGAATCTTCTGGATACAGGGATTGAACCTGGGTTGCATTGCTGGCGGATTCCTTACCATCTGAGCCACCAGGGAAGTCTGACCCAATGCTGGGGGGGCACTCAGTTCAGGGAGAGTGGACCCTGTGCCCCTCGAATCATGTCCTGGAGACAACACCTACTGCAGAAAGCACCAGGTGCCCCTGTGTGTCTGGCGCCCACCTCTCTGTCCACTCCTCCATTGGCTCACTCATCACACACTTGGGAAGCACCAGAGTGTGCAGGTTCTCGTCAGGTGTTTGGAGCAACACCCATCTTGGGGGTCAGTAAAGGAGACGAGGCACAAGCCACAGAAGAGGTACAGGTCAAGTGTTACGGGAAATCAGAGGTGGGAGAAATCTCCAGCTGAAAGGTTTAGGAAAAGCTCTTTGAAGGCTGGTGGCACTTGGGAAGAAGGAGCCCAGTTGGGGCTAAGGCTCTGGCTGGAAAGGCATGAGGAATAGCTCACTTTGGCCAGAGCTTGGTGGGGTGGAGGTGGGCAGAGCAGTGGTGAAATACACACACACCCCTATAGCTGTCCTGGACTCAGGCCCATCTGGACCACACCAGCTCACATGGGCATCTATGTCACCTTGGACCCATTTCCAGCATTTTCCACCACGTGTGCATCGTGTCCTATCAACTCTAGCATGAGCACCCCAAGGGCATCACCGTTTCTTCTTTTGTGGTACAGGTAGCTGCATAAAGGGAACAGTAAAGGCTTGCCATTGAATTTAAAAGACGCTTGGTCCTTGGAAGAAAAGCTATGACCAACCTAGACAGCATGTTAAAAAGCAGAGACATTACTTTGCCAACAAAGTTCTGTCTAGTCAAAGCTATGGTTTTTCCAGTAGTCATGTATGAATGTGAGAGTTGGACTATAAAGAAAGCTGAGTGCCAAAGAACTGTTGCTTTGAACTGTGGTGTTGAAGAAGACTCTTGAGAGTCCCTTGGCCTGCAAGGAGATCCAACCAGTCCATCCTAAAAGAAATCAGTCCTGAATATTCATTGGAAGGACTGATGCTGATGCTGAAACTCCAATCCTTTGGCCACCTGATGCAAAGAACTGACTCATTTGAAAAGACCCTGATGCTGGGAAAGATTGAAGGTGGGAAGAGAAGGGGATGACAGAGGATGAGATGGTTGGATGGCATCACCGACTCAATGGACATGAGTTTGCGTGGACTCCGGGACTCTAGTAAAGTGACCCTGGGCCAGCAGGGGCTGCTGCACAGGTATTTGTTCCTTTCCCTTCCCCAGTTTGAGGCCTCAGTTTTCTCATCTTTGTAATGGCCAGTTCAGGCCAAGTGATTGACTTTCCCTCCTCACAGATGTAATGTTTTCTGATCTTAAAAAAGTCAAAAAGATGGGGGCAGTGGGAGGGCTTGTGTGTTGTTCTTTGTGGTAAATCAGCCCCTGTATGAAGTCACTCTGCCTCCCTGGCGTCGGTCAGATTTTCTACTTGTCTGCCGAGAGGGTTGGGACCTGCCAATCCCCTCTAAGCCACACTGGCTGCTTCTCCACGTGTAAATGGCTTTACCATCCCTGTGCAGCTTAGCCATCCCTCTGCAGTCCCGTAGGGAGGAAAACAGCCCTTCTTATGCAACCCTGTCTGGAGAGACAGACAGCAAATTTGCACAGCTAAAAATATTTCATTTTCGTGTGTGTGGTGGGGGGCAGAGAAGGAGGGGGCTGTGGGAAGGTGGGTCACATTCCCAAATGCTCTGGATTTTTATCTGTGCTCTGCTGGGAATACAAGAAGTAACAGGAGAGTCGCAACTCTGGCCACATGGAATCCATCCCATGGTGCTTTCAGTCCAGGATTATGATTCTCCCCCCTCCTTCCTAGATCATGCACCCAGCGTCCAGGTGCTACCCCAGACCTCAGTCATGGACAGTGCCACTGCCCCGCCAAGATTCTCAAAGCTCCCATCCTCCAGCTTCTTGGAGCTTTTGCTAACAGCTAGCACCTGTGGCCTTCAGCAGCTTACTCTTGGGCTCTGGAACACAAGTGTCCAGGGAAAGCTGCATGGGGTAGGAGCTGATCCTTATCCATCTACCCTCTGGCCAGTGACTGACCGGAGAGGGAGTACCCAGGGGTCAGCCACATTGCAGAGCTCCCCTGGGATCAGGCTGAGTGTGGAACTTCACCTGCAAGCCCCGCTGCCTGGCTTCTTCCCCTGCACACCCTGTTGCACCCCTCTCTTACCAGTTTCCACTGGGAGCATACATTTAACCAGCCCGTTGCTCCTGACACCTCGGCTCTGAGTCTGCTTTGGGGACAACCCCTTCCTCTGGGAGCCCATCCTGACTCCAGAGCAGCTGCCTTTTCTGCGTCTTCCTAATGAACACTTCTCTGATTGCCAGCAGCAAGCATGTAAGAGCTGTTCCTCTCCACAAGCTCTCTTCCTTTTCTTTAGTCACTAATTCAGATTTGAGGGTGACTCCTGGATGACCTTGGTGTCTACAAGAAGGAGGAGGTCTGCATTTTGACCAGTCTCCCCAATTCTCTTCTGTCTTTTGCTGCGCTGGGTCTGCATCCCTGCACACAGGCTCTCTGTGGTCTCCGCGAGCAGGGGTTACTCTCTAGACGCAGTGTGAGGGCATCTCTGGTTGTGGAGCATAGGCTCTACGTACGCAGGTGTTGGTAGTTGTGACTCTCGGGCCCTAGAGCACAGGCTCAGCAGTTGTGATGCACAGGCTTAGTTGCCCCTTGACACGTGGAATCTTCCCCAACTAGGGATCAAACCAGTGTCCCCTGCATTGGTAGGCAGATTCTTAGCCGCTGGAGCACCAGGGAAGTCCTCACATTATTCTTATACACACTGTATTTTGAGAACCTCTATCTAAAGGATTCTTGGAAAATTTTCTTATCTCTATCACTAGACCACAAGCTCCTTGTAAGATAATAGCTATTTTCTTATATTTTGTGCAAAATGCACTGAGATGCATCAAGGCATTTGATCCTCCCAACCACACCATGTGCTTTAAAAAGCGGTTATTATCCTCACTGTAAACAAGCAAGATTTAAGAATATTTAAGTGGGAAGCTATAAAAGATTCAAGTGTAGGATTGCTGGTCTAGATGACTGTTAAGGCCCTTCCAACTATGACCTTTTAGTTTATGCTGTTTTACATTTCTCTGTGCATCTACCCAACTTAATCAACTGGTTAGGGATGGAGGAAAGGAACAAAGATATATGTGCATGATCTACTTAAGTATGACAATCCAATGAGATTGTTACTATTTTTATATTTATGTGTAATAGATAAATAGCATGCTTATTATATAAATAGATAATAAAACAGGCTCAAAATAGCTAAATGAAATAATAATCATGATACTTTTTTAAGGGCCAGTGACAGAAATCTCGCTCAAATTAGCATAAATAGAAAAGAATATTTATTGAAGTAGCTGGCTTAAGGCCTGGCTGGATCTCAGAATGCTAACAATATTATTATTGCTTCTTACATGTGTTTGAGAAGAGGATCCCAAGCAGTTCCCATATCATTCTTAGAGTCACAATTCCAGAGGAAAAGAGAGGCCCCTTTCTGATACCTCTTGGGGAAAAAAAAAAGGTGTAAGGAAAACTCTAACTGACCTGGCCTTGATCACAGCCTGATACCAGAACAAATCATTTTGGCTAGGTCGATGAGTCCTTGAGGCTGAGACCTCAGCCTTGTGCCCACAGCTGCCCAGGAAGACCAGGTCAGCCTCATATGAATCAAGGAGAGTGGAAGAGAGAATCAGGGCAGACCAAAGGACTGAGCCCTAAATGACTTGCCAAAGGTCAAGGGCTTGGTAAGCAGTAAAGTTAAGATTTGAACCCAGGTCTTTTGTCTCAACGTAGAGAGTTGGTTGCTTTATTCCACAGCTGTGATCCACAGTACCTCAGGGTCAGCATTGGCATCCATGGCAGCTGCTACATTAGGAGAGGGGGCTGTGCTGGGCCTTTGTTGTGCTGTGGGGGGGCTTCTCTGGTAATGACACCCACGTTTCTCTAGAGGCGGAGCAGTGGTCTAGATCATATAGGCTCAGTAGTTGTGATGCGTGGGCTTGTTGCTCTGTGGCATACGGGACCTTGGTTCCCCGACTAGGGATTGGAAGACAATTCTCAACCACTGGACCACCAGGGAAGACCCAGCTCTTTATATCTTTAAATTTAACATAAAGGGCACCTTTAGCTTTTCAAATTACTTTGACCAAGACTCTTTTTCCTCATCCTCAGAAAACTGAGATGTAGATTAACCAATATAGAGAGATCCATGACTCTTACCCCTAGTTTTCTCCACGGTAACATCTGGTAAAACTCTAGTCCAATATCAAAGTGAGAATGTTAGCACTAACACAGTCGAGAAGACGCAGATCATTTCCAATCACAGGATCCCACATGATGCCCTTTTATAGCCTCATACACTTCTTTTCTCTTCCCATCTCCTCCTTAATTCCTGGCAACCACTGGAGAGCCACATGTTCTCTATTTCTATAATTTTGTCCTTTAAAGACTGTAGTTTAAATGAAATCATACAGGGTGTAACCTTTTGAGATTGGCTTTTTTCACTCAGCATAATTTTCTGGAGATGCAGCACAGACAATGCATCTATCGATAGCTTATTCCTTTTTATTGCTGAATAGCATTCCACGGTGTGGATGTACCACCAGCTTGTTTAACCATTCACTGTTCGACACCTGAGTTGGTTCCAGTTTTGGACTATTGCAAATAAGACCATTCTTAACATTCATGTACATGGTTTTATGTGAACATATGTCCTCATTTCTTTGGAATAAGTGCCCAGGGGTGCAGTTGCTGGATCATATGGTAGTTACATGTTTAGTTTCTTAAGAAACTGTCAAACTGTTTTTCACAGTAGCTATACCATCTTACCTTCTCACCAGCAATGTATGAGCGATCTCTCTAACCTCTGTGCTGTCTTATTTTTATTTAGCCTATCCTGACAGTAGTGCAGTCTCACTGTAGTCTTAATTTGCATGACCTTCGTGGCTAACAATGACGAACATCTCTTGATGTGCTCATTTGCCATCTGAATGTCCTCTCTGGTGAAACGCCTGTGCCCATCTTTTGCCCTTTTCCTAATTAGATTGTTTGGGGATTTTACTGCTGAGTTTTGAAAATGCTTTTAGATATTCCAAATACTAGCTCTTATTAGTTTTATGGCTTGCAAGTATTTTTTCCTTAATTTGTAGCTTGTTTTTCACCCACAGGGTGAAACAAAGTATTTTTTAGAGAAAAAGTTTTTAATTTTGACAAGGTCCAGTTTATAATTTTTTCCTTTTATGGATCATGCTTTCAATGTCAAGTCTAGGACTCTTTGTTTAGCCCTTGATGAAGATTTTCCCCTATGCTTTTTTTCCCTAAAATTTTATAGTTTTATGCTTTTTATTAAAGTCTGTAATTTATTTTAGATTAATTTTTGTGCAAGGTGTGAGGTTTGGATCAAGCTTTATTTTTCTGCCTGTGGATGTTCAATCACTCCAGCACCATTTGTGGAAAAGACTATCATTTCCCTATTGAATTGCTTTTGCAGCTTTGTCAAAAAACCAGTTGGGTATATTTGTGTGGGTTGATTTTGGAGCTCTCTATTCTGTTGTTGATCGTGTGTCTGTCCTGCCACCAATACCATGCAATCTTGATTGGTGTAGCTATTCAGTAAGTCTTGAAATTGGGTTGACTGATTTCTCCCAATTTGTTTCTCTTTCTCAAAATTATACTTGCTATTCTAGTTCATCTTTCTATATAAATTCTAGAATAAGCTTACCTATATCTACACAATATCTTTCTGGGGTTTTGATAGAAATTGCTTTAAACTTATGTATTGACATCTTTGCTATTTTGAGTCTTCAATCCATGAGCACAAACATAAATACACAAACAGCGCAATACCACTTTTTAAAAGATTTAAAACAATAACACACTAAAACTAAACACACATATTTGGTTAACACATTTTCAAAGTAAGGGAATGATGCATACAAGATTCAGGATAGTGGCTGTCTTAGCAGGTGCAACAAGAAGATGGGATGGGAGAAATATATATGTTGCCAGTGTTTCATGTCTTGGTATTGGGTGGTAGATTCATGGGTGCTAAGTCGCTTCAGTTGCGGTCAAGTCTTTGCGACCCTATGGACTGTAGCCTGCCAGGTTCCCCTGTCCATAGGATTTTCCAGGCAAGAATACTAGAGCAGCCTGCCATTTCCTACTCCAGGGGATCTTCCCGACCCAGGGATCAAATTCGCATCTCTTATGTCTCCTGCATTGGCAGGTGGGTTCTTTACCACAAGTGCCATCTGGTTCAAGGGTGCTTATTAAAATGCCTACATAGGGGACTTTCCTGGTGGTCCAGTGACTAAGACTCTGTGCTCCCAAAGCAGGGGGCCTGGGTTTGATCTCTGGTCAGGAAACTAGATCCCACATGCTACAACTAAGAGATTGAATGCCACAACTAAGAGTTTACATGCTGAAACTTGGCACAGCTAAATAAATAAATTTTTAAGTGTTTACATAGAAAAATTGATAATGACTACAGCAATGATGAGAATGTGTTGTGAACCATACTGACATATCCATATTGCGTAGGTCCTGAAACTTATACAATTTGGAAGAAAGACGCTACAAGAAAAAAGTATACAAATATAAAATCAGATATAAAAGTATTTAGAATTAGAAATCACAAATTGCACATTTTAATACATGTGACAACACAAACATCACAGAATCCAAAAGAATACCATAATATTTTCATTAATAATAATCGCACTCTAACATGGCTCAAGGATACTGATACTTTCCCCTATATTTTAACATTTCTGACTGCACCCTGTTTGATCGCTTCTTTATATAATAAGGATTTTATAAAAATCTTTTATTAAAGAGAGAAAAGAAAGATAATTCCATTTTCCCTTTGGTTGGAATGTGTTACCAAGATGTGTTTTGTGTTGTTGATGATCTGGAAAATTTGCCTTCAGGGCTTGCTACTAGTAACATCACACATGAAACGCCCCCTGAAATTTCCTGCTCAGCTGGTGTTTTGTGTTGAGATCATTCCCCAGGCATCTGGCTCAGTTCAGTCCGGTCATCACCATCACCCCCACCTGCCAGACAGGTTCCCCCAGAGCAGGGTCACAGTAAGACCTGGATCTCAGTGGCATCTCCCTTAGCACCTTCTCCATGGTCTTTAAAAGCATGTTTAATTATGTCTCCCAGAGGCAGGTATTGGGGAGCTTTATATAATACATGGGGTCATGCTGACACCACCAGGGCATAGTGATCAGACTTTCTGCACTCCCAGCAGGGAACTCCCAGCCTTGGAAGAGTCTGGGCAAGAGAGAGGTCCTGAAACCTTAGCTTCATTAGCTCTACTGACCATCATCTCTAGAACCAAGGCTCTTCAGAGGTCACTAGTAGTGATCCTCTACACTGGACCAGTGTGGTTACTGCACCTCTCTGGAGTTCCCTCTGGAGAGGGGACTATAACGTGGTCACATAGCCTAGGGCACAAGAGAGCTGCAAGACCGAAGGCTGTACTGACTGACTGTGTTTAGTCATTTACTTAACAAATAAATGACAAGCATCCACTATACACATCACTTGGCCAGCAAAGGTCCATATAATCAAAGCTATGGCTTTCCCAGTAATCATGTATGGATGTGAGAGCTGGACCACATCCATAAAGAAGGCTGAGTGCCAAAGAATTGATTCTTTCGAACGGTGGTGTTGGAGAAGACTCTTCAGAGTCCCTTGGACTGCAAGGAGATCAAACCAATCAATCCTAAAGGAAATCAACCCTGAATATTCATTGGAAGGACTGACGCTGAAACTCCAACACTTTGGCCACCTGATATGAATAGTCGACCCACTGGAAAAGACCCTGATGCTGGGAAAGATTGAGAGCAGGAGGAGAAGTGGCAACAGGATGAGGTGGTTGGATGGCATCACTAACTCAACGGACATGAGTTTGAGTAAACTCCAGGAATAGTGAAGAACAGGGAAGCCTGGAGTACTGCAGTCCATGGGGTCACAAAGAGTTGGACACGACTGAGCTACTGAACAACAATACTACGCTCCAGGCTCTGTGCTAGGCCCTGGGCTGCCACGATGGACCTGCTCTGGCAGACCTTACTTAGAAGATGGCATCACTCTAAGTCTGGGCACATCTCCCGCTCAGAGTTACATATTCCTGACCCTAGGCCTGCTCAGGCCCCCTGTCTTACTCCGTCAAAACATCAGGTGTCCATCCCCAACATACTGGGCACACGCTTCATGTTTGTGTGTTCCCTGGGCCCAGCACGCTTGCTCAGCATGCCGCAGGAGTTGCTATTGCACGGAGCAGGGTGGCCAGAAAAGCCCCCGCAGGTGGACCTGGAGGCCATGTTCTGAAGGAGCCCGGGGAAGGCAGTAAAGCTGGACTTTAGCACTGACCGTGGGTGCACACCCAGACCCATGTGACTTTGGCCTCTGAGGCGCCACAAGAACCTGGCCTCAACCAAAGCAGATCTCTCTCCTCTCCACTCCATCCCCAGGATGATGCAGAATCACAGTGGGGAAGCAGAGAGAACTTTCCTGAGGAATGATGGGGGTGAAGGAAACAGCATCCTCTGATCCTTGGGCACAGATAACCCTGAACTCAGGCTACTCCCCTCACCACTCAGCAGCCCCAGGGCCTCCCTGCACTCCGGGAGACAGTAAGGTACAGCAAAGGCCTAAGACCTTCTTCTCTGCAAGTAGTGACGGGTGGCAGCCCAGCCGCGTCCCCTGGTAGGGTGGAGGGAAGCTCCACATCCAGAAAGACCACAGTGGTCTTGGTATGGACTCCCGGCCCTCTGGTTCCAACCAAGCTGCTCTGCTCCCAAGGCCTGATCTCACCCTAGGGCAAAAGCTCCAGAAAAGTTGAGGCTGGTCCTTCTCCCACTGAACATCTAGGACAGGGCCTCAAACATTACGGAGCGGGACAAGTATTTATTGACGGGTGGAGGGGAAGGTTATATGGCAGAGCTTAATGAACGTGAAACTGTGCTGTCAAAATGACACATCGCTAGGCTAGCTGCTTTGGTTAAAATGACTTCCCAGCTATAAAAAATTTGACCTCAAAAATGTGTTTTCCACTCTTGAGGAGGACAAACGCCAATCTGGTGCTATCTGATGCGCTCTCTCCTTTGTTGATGCTGTTATTACTCACTCATGGTGAAAAAGCTCAGTTGCAGATGGGAAGCCGAGTGGGGCCCTGAACGAGATGGCCCTAGATCTTCAGCACAGATGTCAGAGAGCAGCAAATACCCTTCCCTCCTGCCTCCTCACTTCACATCCCAGCCAACCCCACCGGCAGCTCTGCAGCCCTAATCCCTGCTCCATACCTAACAAGCTCAGTGGAACAAAAGGACTGTGCGTGCTTGTGTCTGTGAGATGTCTCTTTTCCCTGTCACGTGTCCTGAACACATGTTTCACTTGTGCCTCTGGTGAGCCTTGGAGTCAGGCCCTCTACTCTGTCACGTCCCATTTTTCAGGGCAGGAACCAGTGCACCATGTTTAATAGATATGAAACCACAGAAGGATGAGCCAAACCTACAGATTATCTGCTCAGAGGTTCCCCAGCCTGTCCAAGTGGCCTGGATCCACACTGAAACCTCCTCTTCCTGTATACCCAGCTTTATAGCTCCTGTTCTGACATATCAGGCTTACACCTCCTCACCCTAACATTCGCTTCTTTCTCTGTCTTCCTGCTGCTGCGGCTGCTGCTAAGTCGCTTCAGTCGTGTCTGACTCTGTGCGACCCCATAGACGGCAGCCCACCAGGCTCCTCTGTCCCTGGGATTCTCCAGGCAAGAACACTGGAGTGGGTTGCCATTGCCTTCTCCAGTGCATGCATGCATGCTATGCCTTTTCAGTCGTGTCCGACTCTGTGAGACTCCATGGACAGCAGCCCGCCAGGCTCCTCTGTCCACGGGATTCTCTAGGCAAGAATACTGGAGTGGGTTGTTACACCCCCAGCCGTATCTCCTGCCTATCTATCAGCTGCCAGTCTACTGCACGTGTGTTGGTCCCCTGTAGTGTGACATGTAGTGTGACATGTAGTGTGACATAGTCTCCTTGGCACAGTCCTAGTCTCCTCCAGAGCCCCCCACTTCTGCCACCCCTCCTGTATCCTCGGAAATCTCCTTTATTTCCAAGGACAGCTAATATCACTCACCAGCTACTGTTGTCTCCTTTCTTCTCTGTCCTTTGGTCTTATTTATTTTCCACTAGAAAGTGAGCTCTGTGAGGGCAGGATGTGTCTACATTTTCGCCAGAGAATCCCCAGTGCCAGGCACAAGGTAGGCACTCAATAAATATTATCAAACACAAAAATGGATAGCTTGGTTCAGCAGCTGGCCAGTGGGTTTGAAACTAGCTCAATTCATCAGCTCTGGGGGCATTTTTAGAAACCCTAGTAACTCCAGAAATGATGTTACTAAAGCCCAAGAAAGGAACATTCTATTACATGATAAACAGCCTCTGCTCATAAAAGAAAAAAAAAAAGCACTTCTCTTCTCCCCACCACCAACTCCATCATGAATTCCATCCTTTCAAAGATAAATCCTCTTGGGGAATAAGTGCAATGGGATGTGGGAGGGGGCTCAGTTTTATTAGGGGCATCTCCGGTGGCCTTAGAACTGTGGTTCACAGCTTTCACAGCGCATCGTCAGTCCTGGGGAATTTGTTTAAAACACTATCCCTGGTCCCTATCCCAGGAGGTTTGATTTTAGTAGGTCTGGGACAAAGCCCAGAATCTGTGTTTTTAATCATCTCTCTAGACAATTTAGAGGCCAGTTGCTCTCATATCTGATTTTGAGAGACTGCATCTTGGAGTTATGAAAATTCAGCCAGTATGGTCAGATGTGACCTGACACAGAGGTGAAGGGGAGCTAACTTAAGCCAACATAGTGGCATCAGACACGCTATGAGCCACAACTGGAAAAGGACGTATATGAGAACTAAAAGGACAGACAGACAGACACAGAGCCAAAGACAAACATAAAAGCACGATGTAAAAACTTTGACAAGGCTGAAGGCCAGAGTAGACTAAGGAGCGTTTCTGAAAGGAAATTGATGTATTTGAAGACTTGTCCTGAAAGGAGAATATGAACATTGGGGGAGTTGGGCCAGGGAGTTGTAGTTACAAGGAGATAGATCTCAGCCCAGCATAAGAACTGGAGTGGGCCTCATGATTTGCTTAAAAATGAGAGAAATTTAATTTACCACAATTACCTTTTAGAGAAAGTATGCCATAAGGCTAAAAAGAAGAGTAATGACCAGCAGCTGGGCCTAAGAGTAGGGTAAATCTCAAGGGGAAAACCTTCATAACCAAATGTGATCACTGGTGGTAAAGCACTGCTGGGGAAGTCGGGCCTGGGAAACTGTGAGATTTTATTTCCCTTCATGGTGAATGCAAGCTTGGGCTGGAGCTGAACTGCTAGGCACAGTAGCGAAGAGCTGTATGGAGAAATGGTGGAAGAAAAATAACTCTGTAGCATGGTGGGTGGAGAACAAACCCAACGAGAAGGACGTCTAGGAACTTTTATTGTTATGATGTGGAGTAGAACATACAACCCTGCTTTGAGCTCTCCTCAAAGTCTTCCCTGAGCTTAATGGTCTTAACTTATACTTTGGACAGTGAATTTACTTTTGAGGAACATGATAACTCTTGATTCCTGACCACAACTGATGTGGCACCACATCAAAGTTTGCTCACAGAAGAAGAACCAAATACGGATTTTAGTGATGCTGATAGCATAAATGATTAGGCTCCTCCTGTGTGCCATGCGTTAACTACATCAAATGCAGTATTGCATTTAATTTTTCCCAAAATCCCATAAGGTAGAAGTCATCATTCTGCTTTTCAAGGCAGGAAACTGATGTTCCCAAACTCTAAATGGCTTAATCCGTGATGGAAGCTGGGATTCCAACCCAGACCTGTCTGACCTCAAGCCCTGTGTTTTTAATTCTGCTTTTCCCTGTAACTGGAATGTTCAGTCTGAGGCTGGTGACCCCCTGTCATCTGTACATACCTGTATGTATCTGTACATACCTGACAGATAAAGGAACTTCTGCACCGATAGTAGTTCAGGCCAGGAGATTATGCCTACCTAACTGCATACTCTGAGGATGCACATATGTGTTTTCATGTTTTTCATGATAAATCATCCACAGCCCTCAACTCTGCCATGTCATTTCTCTGAGCCCTTGTGGCACCCATGAGAAACTCCTGGACCATGGATGCTTGGCACCAGGGAGATAGAGCGTTTGCCTCTACAAACATTGCCTCTACAAACACACTTTCCCTGTGCTGAGCCAGGTACTAGGCACTGAGGACACTGGAGTGAGCAAAAGCAGATACGCTCCCTGCATTCATCAAAGAGATAGGCATTAACCCAATAATCACAAAGATAAACACACAATTGCATCATGATTCTATTGTCATGGGGGGTGGTTCTGTGATGCTATGAGGGGATCCCATGAAGGTGGTGGGCTTCCCTCATAGTTCAGTCAGTAAAGAATCTGTCTGCAATGTAGGAGACCTGGGTTTGATTCCTGGGTCAGGAAGATCCCCTGGAGAAGGAAATGGCAACCCATTCCACTGTTCTTGGTTGGAGAATCCCATGGACAGAGAAGCCTGGCAGGCTATAGTCCATGGGGTCGCAAGGGTAGGACACGACTTAGTGACTAAACCACCATGAAGGAGCAGGGCTTTAGGACAAAGGGACTGAGGTCTGAGGATAAATGGGTGTTGTCAGGTAGCATATGGAGAAGAGCACTCTAGGCAGAAGGAACCATATGTGCGAAAGGGAGTGTAGGCCTGGGGGACCACAGACAGGCTGATGTGAACTGGGCAGTAATGGAGGTGAAATGAGGCCTGAGAGAACCTGGAGGGTAAGAGGGCTGACCAGGTAGGGCCTTGGAGAGATGCGATAGTGACAAATCTCCCCAATGCAATAAGGAGCCATGGATGGGCTTTAAAGAAGGAGCACAGAGAAGTGTAAGATGTTCACATTTCAGAAAGGGGCCCTGGCTTCCTCATGGAAAAGAGATGGAGAAGAATTAGCAGTGATGCAGTTAGCCCTGCTGGGAGGTGACTGCATGATCCAGAGCTTTCTCCACCAGAGATGAAGATGATAGATGCTAAGGTATCTAAGGAATGATTACCAGGCCTTCACTGACCCAAGTCCCCAGCCTCTTCTGCAGCGGTTTGGGGTCCAGGATGGGATGCTCAGCTTGTTGGCCCACCTGAGAACAAAATAGCCTCCTGGAGGTATTAGGAAGTCTCTGCTCTGTCCTCCTAAGAATCATCTCCTCTTTGGCTGAGCTTAGGCATTTTGCTAAATGGTAGGGAAGTTGGGGGTTGGTGAAGAAGGAAGGCAAGTTCTCTAATTTCTGGACCATTTTCCCTTTTTTTTTTTTTTTTGTGGGAAAATGCCCTACAGTTATCTGCACAGATTGTCAGATTGTCTGGCAGGAACCCCAGCTGAGGCCCTTTGGGGAGAAGAAATGCATGATTCGGCCAGTGAGATGGAGCCAGAAAGGTTTGTAACTGATGGAGGAGGCTGGAGGGGTGCTGGGGGTGAGGGGCAAAGAATGAGGGGCCTGGATTCCTCAAGGCAAGAGAGCCCTGGAGAGCAGGGCAGAGACAGTGAGGAGGCCAGGATGGAGCTGGCCAGTACCCCACACATGCCAAGCAGAAGGCAGACTCCTGCGTGCTACTTCCCGGAGGCGAAGCTGCTTGGCCAAGAAGCCAAGAAATAATAAGATAGGACCGATCGAGTGACTGATTCAGCAGTGGGGTTGCTTTTGGACCAGGCCCAGTCTGGAAATTACAGGCCTGGGTTGCAGCTTCCGGGACAGCTACTGGAATCAGGGGCCTGCTAGTGGTTGTGGTTGACAGCCACATGGGCCTGCCTCGCCTTCCCAGGCCATGGTCGTCCACTGGAGGAGGAGGGTATCGTTCCTGGTCCAGGCTGGAGAGCTGCTCCCAGGGATGCCCTGCCAGGGTTGCCCCAGCAGCACAGATGTCAGAGAACACTGCATCCACAGCCCAGTGCTAAGGTTATCCTGGCCTCACCTGGGTCCACAGGACAAGGATGGTGAATTCCAAGTCTCCTTCACAGTAATCATGAAGACGCAGGTCTGTGTAGGTGCCATCATGGTCCAGAGGAGACAGGAAGTGGCTCTCTAATCCTAGCTCGGCCCTTGCTGTGTGGCTTTGGAAAATGCACTCCCCCTTTCTAAACCTGTTTTCCAACCTGAAAACAGAAGCAATAGCATCTGTTTAGGCTCACAAGATTGTTGTGATGGCTACAGTTCAACACATGGAAGAAAAACAAGAATGTAATGACCATTATGACATCCCGCCTGCCCTTCACCTCGTGAGAAAAGGACCCTTAACCATATGTTACAGAAAGCTAAGGCTCACTGAGATTAAGTATCTGACGAAGATAAAGTAGACGGTGAGTGGCTGAGCCAGCATTCCAGCCACATCCACCGACCCCAAGACCAAGGTCTCCTCCATCGCCCACCCCCGCAGCTGCCTGTGGGTTAGTCTGGAGCCAATTTGCATTTAAAGAGGCTTTAAAAAAAATATTAGTCCTGAAATTCAGAACCAGAGACAACAGTTGCCTTGTTAATTTTCAGACTTAAAAGTAAGGGAGACTGCTAGCGTCGGCTCATGGCACCCTCTTGTTGAACTCTAACTAAATAAAATATCTGAGGATCTGTACCCCCAAACCTGCGAAACAAGAGTTGCATGGTTAGAGGTGGGTTTTTGTTGTTGTTGTTGTTTTGTTAGAGATCATTAAGTAGCAGGAACTTTTGAAAGCTGGTATTTCTCCTACCCCCATCTTACAGACAAGGAAACTGAAGTCCTGAAAAGGGAGGGACCAGCACAGCGTCATCACTCCAGTTAGAGGCACAGCTGGGGTGAGAAGTTGAGTCTTCTTTATTCTCCAGGGATGATCTTTCCAGAATAGCAGCTGCCTCACAAATTCACTGCATGTGACTGGGTGATCTCAGGAAGGGAGGGGGGACACTTTCAAGAGCACTTCAGCAGATCACAGGGGCCCTTGCCTCTGCTAAGGTGTGGAGGGCTCCATAGATGGAGGTTCAAGGCCCAGGCTCAACCCCTCCAGGTCCCATCAGCTATCCTTCTTCAACCCTCAGGACTCCCCAGCTCTGTCTTTGTGCCCTATCCTGTCCACCAGCCACCAGCTCCATTCGCTGCTCCTGTCCCCTGACTCAGTTTCCCCCACTGAGGCCATCCTTTCCATGTATCCAGTTCTTACTCTTCCCTTGAGGAGTCATTCTGCCTGCTCTGTAAAGCTTATCTCAGGTTCTCGAGCCCTCTCGCTCTTCTCTGAACCAGGATAGTACTAACAGCAGTAATAATTATACTAACAGTGATACTAATAATATGTATTTAACAATTACATAGTGACTAACTATAAGTAACTAACATTTATTGAGGTTTTGTATGTGTCAAGTGTCCTGCTCCAAGATCACTTCATGTAAACCCTAGGAGCATGATCACTGCCCAGCGGGTACCATTTTTTATCCCCATTTTGAAGGGGAATACAGGGGAACTGGAGAGTTTAAGTAACTAGCCCAAGGTTACACAGCTTGTCAGGGGCAGGGCTGGTGTGCAAGCCCGGGGCTGGCTGTGTGAGCCAGCGGCCTTGTTCTAACCATTCGGCTACACTGTCTACGGGGGTGGGACCTGCAGCTCCTTCCATCTCTACCACCCATCCTGGCAGCTTTTCACACCCTTTCCCATTGGTTCCATGTCCTTGTCTGACTCTCTAGACTCCCACCTCTCAACTGAAGAACAGGCAAATACCTGCTCTTTTCAGTCTCCCTGGTTCCTAGAGATTTAGGTAGAATTAACTCTCAGTGAAAACCATCCTCAGCTTGCCTTCCAGAGAAGGACTCTGCTTCTGGAAAACAGGCAGACTAAGTCAGCCCTGCCCTTCTACTAGTGGGTTTCGCATTCCCAGAAGACCAAGGTCTCTTTTATTGCAGTAGCAGAGCAAGTGGGCTCCTTCCATTCTGGGTCGTAAGTCTCTTTAGTTGGGCTCCTACAGAATTCCCTCCTTTCTTCTTCTCCTTACTTGACTCTCAGGAATACCCTTCCACTCTCCCATCACCACTTCCAAGGACCTCGCTCCATGTGTCTTTACAGACTGACAGCTCCTTGCTGCCCTGAGGTCCCAATCCCCTCTTGGCCTGGCAAGTCTGGACAGCATCAGGAATAGGCTCATGCCTGCCATGTAGAAGAAGTGACATCTCCCAGTTCTCTGAGCATTTCCCCCGGATGAGAATTAATCAGCGTCTCACCTTCACGCTGCTCTAATGACCACCCAAGGCTGCTCTGTGATAGCCAAGTAAGTGCTGTCTGTGCTGGCATCGAGGACCTGCTCCCCAAGAACTTAGATCAGGGTAATAGTAAGTAAAGTCCCCTTCAGAGACAGGCTGCTCCCATGTCCACAAGTCTGAGCTGCATCCTGATGGAAAGGTCTAAAGAGAGCATGCGTAGGTCACATGGGGATGGGCTGGCCAATCACAAAAGAGAGAGACTGGTGATGCGCCTGGACCAACTCTGGTGGTGCCAGGTAATACAGGCAAAGAGAGCCCTCGGCCATGGACTGGAAACATTTCTAGTCATGTAACAGATTCATTTCATTCAATCTCTAGTCATTCATTTATTCTTCAAGCACATATGTGCCAGACACTCCTCTAGGGTCTGGGATTAGTTGGTGAGCAGAACAGATGCATTTCCATTGTATTTATCTCAATTTTTAACTTTATTCTTAGCTGTGTGGTTATTAGAAAATATGTCCCACCTCCACTGTTAGACTGTAAGGTCTCTTCTGCTCCATGCTGTATCCCCAGTACTTACCATGGGACCTGCATCAGAGTAGCACTTGATGAATATTCATTGACAGTGTAGGACAGGTCATCCCTGTTGAGATTAGAGAAGTAGGAGATTGCATCAATAGATAGCGAGGATTCCAGCCTCACTGGTAAGACCATCCAGGTGTGAGAGAGATGGTCCCCCTGTCCTTGCTGTGAGTATCCTGAGCCACTTCCTGCTGGAAATAAGGGCTGTCATTTAGCCCCCTTTCAGGAAGGGTATGTGGACACACCAACGTGAGTACTAAATTCTACTTGCAAATTAACACTGCAGTATTTAGGTTTATCTGTGAGATTACTGTGCTTTGTTCGTGAGGACCTGCCCCTCCCCACCCCTTCTGGGTGGAGGATGGGGCTGCTGGCTGCAGGCCTATCTGGTGAGCCTGGCATAGAGTCAATGTAATGAGCTCCCCCTTGAGGCCTTCTGGGAGATGGCCAACCGGAGATCCCCGGAGACCACACTGAGGGCCCGCCTGGGAGACCTCATCTCCACTTGAGTGTCCACACCAAGGACAGCTCACAACAGCTCCCCAGTTCTGGAGCACCATCACATCTGTGTTTAAGAGATCCTCTGTCACATCCTCAGAGCTGGAGGCCATCTGGACAAAGAGGACCCTCAGAGATCATCTAATCCAACTCACTCACTTTGTTTTTTTATTTATTGTAGCATGTATCACATACACCCAACTGCACAAGAGATGTGTGTATAGTTTGCGGAATCATAAAAGGGAACATCATGTACACATCATCCACATTAAGAAAGGAAACATTACATTAGAACTGCCCACCCCATTCCATGTAGTAATAACTCCCTTTCCCCTAATATACAGACTAGAGGCAATCATGTCTTGATTTGGGGTTAATCAGCCTTTAATTTTGAAAACAATTTAACTACCTAATATGTATTGTTATTATTGAGATATAATTCATATATCATAAATTTTGCCCTTTCAACATTAACAATTCAGTGGGTTTTAGCATATTTACACAGTTGTACAACCATTATCTAATTGCAGAACATTTTTGTCACCCCCAAAGGAAACCCTGTACCCATTAAGGATCACTCCCTACACCTCTCTCCCCATAATCCCTGGAACTATTAATCTACTTTCCATCTGTATAGATTGGACTCTTCTGGATGTTTTATATAGACAGATACTATATGTGATACCTTATGATTGATTTATTTCACTAAGCATAATGTATTATTCAAGGCTCAGCCACACTGTAGCACATATCAGTTCTTCATTTCTTTTCAGGGCCCAATAAAATTCATTGTGTAGATGTCCCACATTTGGTTTATCTGTCCATCAGGAAGTAACAGGTATCTGTGTTGTTTCCACTCTATAGCTGTTATAATAATGTTGCAATGAATATTCATGTGTAAGGTTTTTAATTTACTTTTGAGGTAACATTGGTTTATAGCACTGTATAAGTTTCACAAGGTCAAAACTATATTTCTACTTCTGCATACACTATAGCATGCTAACAAAAATTAATCTCTATCATCACCATACAGTTTTAAAATGTACAAATTTTTGTGTGAACTTGTTTTCAATTCTCTTGGGTGTACACCTAAGAGTGGAATTTTGGGTCATAGGTAACTTTATGTTTAATCATTTGAAAACTGCCAGATACTTTCTCAAAATGTCTTCACCATTTTACCACAAACAGTGTGTATGCTCTGATTTCTCTACATCCTCTCTGACAGTTGTTACAGTCTGTCCTGATCATAGCCATCCTAGTGGGTATGAGACAGTATCTCTTGGTGCTTTTGATTTATATCTCCCTAATGACTAATGATGCTGAGCATCTTTTCATATGCTTAATGGCCATTTGCATATTTTCTTTGGAGAGATGTCTATTCAAATCCTGCACTTATTTTTTAAGTTGAGCAGTACATATTTTTAAAGAATTTTTCCACATTCAAAAGAATGAATTTGGTCTCCTGCGTCACACCACATGCAAAACTTAACTCGAAATGCATCAAAGACCTAAATGTAAGAGCTAAAGCTATAAAACTCTCAGAAGAAAATATGTGTACAGATCTCCATAACCTTGGATTAAAAATGGTTTCTTATATATGACACCAGAAGTACAAATGATGAAAGAAAAACAGATAAACTGAATGTAATCAAAATTAAACTTTGTGCTTCGTAGGATGTCATCGAGAACACGGGAGAAAATTGTCACTAAACATATAGTTGACAAAGAATTCATATCTAGAACATATAAAGAACTATCACAATTACATAATAAAAAACAAATAACCTAATTTTAAATAGGCAAATAAACTAAACCTTCTGTTATTGATAGACACTTGTGCTGTTTCAAATTTGGGGTTATTACAGAGTTCTGTTACGAACAGTCTTTAAAGTGTTCCCTGGTGCACACATGAAATGTCTTTATCAGACTTCCTTGGTGGTACAGTGGATAAGAATCTACCTGCCAATGCGGGGGACATGGGTTCGGTCGCTGGTCCTGAAGGATTCCACATGCTGTGGAGCAACTAAGTCCTTGAGCCACAACTTCTGAGCACATGTGCTGCAACTACTGAAGCTGACATGCCTAGAGCCTGTGCTCCATCGCAAGAGAAGCTACCGCAAAGAGAAACTCATGCATGACAAAGACAAGGAGCTCCCACTCACCACAGCTAGAGGAAGCCTGGACAGCAAGGAAGGCCCAGCACAGCCATAAATAAATACACTTTTTAAAAAGTGTCTTTATCTAAGAGTGAAATTGGAGTTACGGGATTTGTGTATGTTTGACTCAACAAGGTAATGCTAAACTGTTTTCCAAATCATTTCGTCAATTATAGCCACCCTCCACCAGGGAAAGAGAGTTTCATGGCTCCAAAACCTTACCAATACTTGATATTGTCTTTGATCTTTGACTTTCTGTCCATCTCATAATATGCAATTATATCTCATTCTAACTTCCATTTCTCTGATGACTTATGAGATTGAGCCTCTTTTCCTACACTTTACAAGCCATTTATTTTCCTTTGTCTATGAAATCTTTTTTTTTTTTTTTTACAATTTTTTGTTTTCTGGTTACGTTTTTGCCATTTCATCACTTTCTTATTGATTCTAATTACATCTTCTGGATGCTATTTAATCCTTTGTTAGTTTTATGGGTTGTAGCTATTTTCTCCCAGTTTGTGGTTTATGTTTTCACTCCCTTTTGGTGTCTTTTAATGACACCAAAATTGTTAATTCTAATGTAGCTAAGTTTATCAATCTTTGTCTTTACGATCTGTACTTATTTCATGTTATTTAAGAAACCTTTCCTTATCTTGAGGTCAAAAAGATATTTTCTGATATTATCTTTCTAATCTTTTTATAGTTTACCCTTTTATATTTCAGCCTTTATTCCATCTGGAACTGATTTTTTTGTACTGTGGAAGGTAGGAAACTAATTTCATTTTTTCCCATATGGATAACCAATTGTCCTAGTACTGCGGCTCTGCATGTCTGGTCTGTCATAAATCAAGCTCGTCCATATGTAAGAGTTGGTTTCTGTGCTCTCTATTCTATTTCATCTCTATGCTAATATCACACTGTCTTTATCATATTGTTATGATAAATCCTGATATCTGGCATGATGAGTCCACCATCTGGTTTGTTGAGGTTTCTAAAATCAGACTGTCTTGGTTATTCTCGATTTTTTTGCTCTTCCATATAAATTTGAGAATCGGCTTGTTAAAATTTTTAAAAATTCTTTCCAAAAATACTCTGGTGGTTTTCACTGGAATTATATTGAGTTTACATACCTACTTCAGGAGAACTGACATCATGATGATATTTGTCTTCCTATCCAAGAACATGGTCTATCTTTCCATTTGTTTAAGTCTTCATTAATATTTTTCAGTTAGGTTTTATCATCTATCCATAAAAGGCTAACCCATCTCTCTTAAATTTATTACTAAATTCTCTACATTTTTTTGTTGTTTTTGTATTAAGTATTTTTATAACTTTTTTGTTGATGTATTGGGCTTCCCTAGTAGCTCAGACAGTAAAGCATCCACTTGCAATGCAGGAGACCCAGGTTCGATCACTGGGTCGGGAAGATCCCCTGGAGATGGAAATGGCAACCCGCTCCAGTATTCTTGCCTGGAGAATCCCATGGACAGAGGAGCCTGGTGGGCTACAGCCCATGGAGTCGCAAAGAGTCAGACACGACTGAGCGACTAAACACACACGTACATTAGAAAATTACATATTAATATATCACAAGTTAATAGCCCACTGGATCGTCACATACTGAACACACTCATCTAACCAACACCCAGATCAGGAAATAGAACATTAATAACATCCTCAAAATCCCCTTGTGCCCTCTGCCAGTCACTGTCCTCTAGGGATAAGCACTCCCAACTCTTTCATCTAGACACCAGTCTATGTGACCTGTTTTTGAACTTCTTTTAAATGAAATCACATAGGGTTTACTCTTTGAGGTCTAGCTTCTTCACTCAGCATTATACTTGTGAGATGTATTCACACTGGTAGGTGTAAACTCATTCTCATTGCACTATTGTGAGACCATCCCACAATTCATTTATCCATTCCCCTGTTCATGAGCATACCGTAGTTTCTAGCTTGAGCCTACTGTGATTGGTGTGGTTAAAAACATTCTGGTACACATCTTTTGGAAATGTATTCTGGAGTGGAATTGCCAAATCACAGAGTAACTGTGTGTTAAACTTTAGGAGATTCTGCCTAACAATTTTCCAATGTGACTATACCAACCTACATTCCCACCAGCAATGTGAGAGGGTTCTGGGTGGTCCCCGCCCTTGCCACTAATTGATATTTTGTCTTTTCTCATTCTAAAATTCTGGTAGGAGTGAATTTGTATCTCATGGTGTGCTTGTTTTGAATGACTTTATTGAGATATAATTTACATACAATAAAGTTCATCTAGAGGCCAATCTCGCCTTCTGCCTTCGGAATGTGTGTCTCTCTAAATAAACTTGCTTTCACTCAAAAAAATAAAGGTCCTCTATTTCAAGCACACAATGCAATGGTTTTTAGCTTATTTTTTAGAATTTTGCAGCTATCACCATAATCTCATTTCAGAACATTTTCATCATCCCCAAAAGAAATTTTGTGCCCTTTAATAATCACTCTCTAATCTCCCTCCACTTCCTGTCCCTCCCACCTCAATCCTAGGCAGTAAAAATCTACTTTTTTCCCTAAAAATCTGCTTATTCTGGACATTCCATGTAAGTGGAATCATAAAATATGTAGTCGTTTATGATTATCTTATTTTATTTTATTTTGGCTGCACCACACAGTTTGCAGGCTCTTTTTTCTCTAACCAGGGATTGAACCTGGGCCCAGGCAGTCAAAACACTGAGCCCTAACCATTGAACTGCCAGGGAATTTCCCCAATGACTAGCTTCTTTCACTTACATGATGTGTTCAGTGTTCATCCATGTCACAGCATATCCCTTTTTGTTGCCGAATAATAGCTCATTGTATGGACACTAAGCTTAATTTATCCGTTTATCAATTGAGTAACGTGAGATTTTCCCCTCCTTTTTGGCTGCTGTAAATAATTCTGCTATAAACATCCATGTACAAGTTCTGTGTGGATATATGTTTTCATTTCTCTTGGACAGATATCTAGGAGTAAAATAGCTGAATCAATATGGTAACTGCATGTAGAATCGCCAAGTTTTTATATGACTGGTATGTCATTTCCATTTTATACTCCCACCAGCGCTATCGGGGAATCCCAGTACTTTTTATTGTCTGTTTTTATTTTTATTCTTTAAGTTTTAAAATTATTTTGTCTATTATTTTTATTGTGATTTCAATTTGCATTTCTCTAATGACTAACGATGTTGAGCATCTTTTCCTGTGCTTTTTGGCCATTTATATATTTTCTTTGGAAAAATGTCTGTTTAAATCCTTTGCTCACTTTTAATTGGGCTGCCTTTATTATGGAGTTGTGAGTTCTTTATATATTCTAGATACAAGTCCTTTATCAGATTTGTGATTTGCAAAAATTTCCCCCCATTCTGAGAATTATCCTTTACCTTCTTGATGGTGTCCTTTGAAACACAGTTTTTCATCTTGGTAAAGGACAACTTTGTCTTCTCTTTTTATCAATCTAAGAAATCATTTTTTGTCATGAAGATATACACCCATATTTTCTTCTAAGAGTTTTATAGTTTTAACTTACATTTAGATCTATGATCTATCTTGAGTTCATTTTTGTGTACATGTGAAGTAGGGGTACAAATTTATTCTCACTGTGGTTTTAATTTGCATTTCTACAATGATGAATGCAGTTGAGCAACTTTTCATGTATTTATTAGTCATTTGGATATCCTCTTTTGAAATGTCTGCTCATCAATTTTGCCCATTTATTAACTGGATGTTTGTCTTTCTCTAATGATTTTTAGAAGTTTTTTCTATATTCTGGGTATGAGTACTTTGTTGGGTAACTCATTTTGTGCATTTCATTTTCACTCTTTTGATGGTATCTTTGATTTGACTTAACATTTTTTCTTTTATAGTTAATGCTGTCTGTGTCCTATGTAACAGACCATTGCTTACTCCAAGAACATGAAAATGTTTTCTAATGTTTTTCTCTTCTTCTCTACTTTTTTGCTTTCACATTTAGATTTGTAATCCCTTTGGGTTTTATTTTGTGTGTGTGTTAGTGGAGCAACTAAAGCCCACGTGCCACAACCACTGAGCCCGCACACTCCGGAGCCTGTGCACTACAACTAGAGAGTTTGCACACCACAACAAAAGACCCCACGTGACACAAGGAAGACCACACGTGCCACAACTAAGACCCAACACGGTCAAATAATAAATAAATTAAAAAACAGAATTAAAGAAAAGCTAAGCTGAAAGATGGCCACTACCAGATAGCAAGACCTATTAAAAGGCCATAGTGCTATAAAAACAGTGTGGTGATGCTGTCTAACCATCTCATCCTCTGTCATCCCCTTCTCCTGTCTGCTGTCTTTCTCACCACCAGAGTCTTTTCCAGTGACTCAGCTCTTCGCATCAGGTAGCCAAAGTACTGGAGCTTCAGCTTCAGCCTCAGTCCTTCCAATGAATATTCAGGGTTGATTTCCTCTCGGATTGACTGGTTTGATCTCCTTGCAGTCCAAGGGATTTAAAAATTTTTTTATTAGAAGTATTTACTAGAAGAAATAGTTTTAAAATCTTTCACTACAAGGTCTATTTGTCTATGTTTTACTATAGCTATGAATTTTTCCTTTATATGTTTTGAGGATATGTTGTGAGTGAGTGAATGTCCCTCAGTCATGTCTGACTCTTTGCAACTTCATGGAGTCCAAGAAGATATGTTATATGCATACAAATGAAGAATTTCCTATTTACTTTGAAGACTTTTCTATGTATCATTATATACTTTACCTCTTTAACTCTAAAATACTTTTGATCTTAAAATTCATTTTTGTCTTTTATTAACATAAATTCAGGTTTAGGTTGGTTAGTGTTTGCCTAGCATGCCTTTTTCCATGCTGAGATTTTTTATCTCTGTTCTTTGTTATAAATACACCTGTGGTTAACAGCATATGATTGCCATATTCTTTTTTAACCTAGTCTGACCATGTTTTTCTTTTAACTTAAGTTTTTTCTACTTACATTTATTGCACTTACTGAAAAATTTAATTTACTCCTAATATTTTATTGAGTACCATTTCTTTTTCCTGCTCTTTTCTCTCTTTTCCCCACTGCTTTCTTGCCTTCTTTCACATTTGTGAAGAGGTTTTTCCTTTCCCCTTTACTTTATTAGAAGTTGTATGTTCTTTGTCTATTTGTTTAGTGATTATAGAAGTTATCTTTATATACATGTTGAACTTTAGCATTTGCTAAAATTATTTTCTCTCTTCCTACTAGGTAATATAAATATCTTAGAATTCTTTAACTCCAGTTACCTCTTTCCAGTTCCTTTGCTATCACTGTTCTATTTTTATCTTGATTCTTCTCCATATTATTGATATTTTGAGCAGATAGTTCTTTTCTATTTGCCTACGTATTTACTCATTTCTTCTTGAATCTTACACCTTACATCTAAAACTATTTTTTCCCACCTGAAGTACATATTTTATAGTTTCCTTTAGCAAAGATTTTTGTTGATAAAGTTAGTTTTTGTTTGTTAGCAAATGTCTTACTTTATCCCAATTCTTGAAGGATAGTTTCACTGTGTATAAAATTCTACTACTGCATAGTACAGGGAGCTCAACTCACTGCTCTGTGCTGACCTAGATGGGAAGGAAATCCAAAAAAGAAGGGATCTGTATGCAAACGTAGAGCTGATTCACTTTGCTGTATGGCTGAAACCAACACAACACTGAAGCAACTTTTATTTTCTTCTAAATAAAAATCAGAAGAAAAAAAGAATCCTGTATTGGTAGTTATTTTCTTTCCATTTTTTTTCCTGTTAAGACATCAGCTGCCAAACTACCTGTCTTTTCTCTCTGGCTGCTTTTGCAATATTTACTATATGTCTAGGTGTAGGTAGGGGAGATATCAAGGGAACATTTCAGGCAAAGATGGGCACAATAATGGACAGAAATGGTAAGGACTTAACGGAAGCAGAAGAGATTGAGAAAAGGTGGCAAGAATACACAGAAAAACTATACAAAAAAGTCTTAAGGACCCAGATAATCACAATAGTGTGGTAACTCACCTAGAACTAGACATCCTGGAGTCAAAGTCAAGTGGGCTTTACAAAGCATTTCTATGAACAAAGCTAGTGGAGGTGATGAAATTCCAGCTGAGCTATTTCAAATCCTAAAAGATGATGCTGGTAAAGTGCTACATTCAGTATGTCAGCAAATTTGGAAAACTCAGCAGTGGCCACAGGACTGGAAAATTCAGCTTTCATTCCAATCCCAAAGAAGGGTAATGCCAGAGAATATTCAGACTACCATAAAATTGTGCTTGTCTCACATGCTAGCAAGGCTATGCTCAAAATCCTTCAAGCTAGACTTCAGCAGTTTGTGAACTGAGAACTTATCCAGATGTACAAGGTGGATTTAGAAAAAGCAGAGGAACCAGAGATCAAATTGCCAACATCTGCTGGATCATAGAAAAAGCAAGCGAATTAAAAAAAAAAAAAACCATCTACTTCTGTTTTATTGACTATGCTAAAGCTTTTGACTGTTTGGATCACAAGAAACTATGGAAGATTCTTTAAGAGATGGGAATACCAGACCACTTTACCTGTCTCCTGAGAAACATGCATGCAGGACAAGGAGCAACAGTTAGAACCAGAAGAACTGACTGGGAAAGGGGTTCAAAACTGGGAAAGGAGTATAACAAGGCTGTACACTGTCACCCTGCTTACTTAACTTATATGCAGAGTACATCATACAAAATGCCTGGCTGGATGAAACACAAGCTGGAATCAAGATTGCCAGAGGAAATTTTAACAACCTCATGCAGATGATACCACTCTAAAGGCAGAAAGTGAAAAGGAACTAAAGAGCCTCTTGATGAAGTTGAAAGAGGAGACTGAAAAAGTTAACTTGAAACTCAACATTAAAAAAACTAAAAGTATGGGATCCATTCCCATCACTTCATGGCAAATAGAATGGGAAAAAAATGGAAGCAGTGACAGAGTTTATTTTCTTGGGCTCCAAAATCACTGCAGACAGTGACTGCAGCCACAAAATCAAAAGACACTCTCTTTTTGTAAGAAAAGTTATGATAAACTTAGCGTATTGAAAAGCAGAGACATCACTTTGTCGATGAAGTCCATATAGTCAAAGTTATGGTTTTTCCAGTAGTCATGTACGGATGTGAGAGTTGGACCATAAAAAAGGCTGAGCGTTAAAGAATTCATGCTTTCGAATTGTGCTGCTGAAGACTCTTGAGAGTCCCTTGGACAGCAAGAAGATCAAACCAGTCAATCAATCCTAAAGGAAATCAACTCTGAATACTCTTTGGAAGGACTGATGATGAAGCTCCAATACTTTGACCACCTGATGTGAAGAGTCAACTCATTGGAAAAGACTCTGATGCTAGGAAAAATGGAAGGCAAAAGGAGGTGGGGAAGCAGAAGGTGAGATGGTTAGATAGCATCACCAACTCAACAGACATGAATTTGAGCAAATTTGGAGAGAGAGTGTAGGACAGAGGCGCCTGGTGTGCTGCAGTCCCCAGGGCTGCAAAGAGTTGGACATGAACTAGTGACGAACAACATCGACAGCTAGGTGTCGGAACATGTGTGTGTGTGTGTGTGTGTGTGTGTCTGTGTGTGTGTGTTTATTGTGCAATTCATTGGGTTTTCTGGATATAAAGAATAGAATCTTTCAACAGTTCTGTAAAATTAGTATTCACCTCTTCAAACATTATCTCTTCCCCATTTTCTCTTTTACCTTTGTCTGTAAATCAGTTCAAAATATATTAAAACTTCTCACTGTCTTCCATGTCTCTTGACCCCTCTCTCTCTTTCATATCTTTTAGCTCTTTGTGTTGCTCAACTACATTTTTCTGTTCTCTGAAACTACTTTCCAATTTACAAATTCTCTCTTCAGGGTCTGATCTGCTCATTAACCAATTCACCTGGGCTTTTAGTTTCAGCTCTTAATTTTTTTTCAATTCTCAGTCTCCTCGATTCTGTTTCAGACCTGCTTGTTTCTTGTTCATATGTATAACATTTTAATAGTATTTATTTATTTAATAAAACCTAATATTTATGTTTTTTTAATACTATTTAATAAAACATAATATTTTAAAATTTCTTTAAATGTGTTAAACCTAGTCTTTCTGTCTGCTCACTCCAGAATACAAAGTTTTTATAGGTCTGTCCCTATTGTGTGTTTTCCCTGCTGACCGGCCTTTTGGTACCTTATTTCTTGTGCATTTTATTTTATTTTGTCTTTATTGAAACAGAAGTTGCTCATTTTCCTTGAAAGTTTATTTGTAGGAATTCTTGGAGGGCTGAGTTTAAGTCTAGTTCCTCCAGAGATTATTTATATTTGCTCCTTCCAGTGTAGGACCACTTAAAATTAAATTCTCCATTTGAGGTTTTTGGACCAAGCTGAGTATGAATTTGGGTGGCAAAGTCACGTAAACGTCAGCTTATAGTTTTGAATTTCAGAGTTCTTTCCTCTCCATCCGCTATCAAGATTCTTTTCAAGGCTAGTTTCCATGCTCAACCCTCTGCAGAGTTCATTTGTTATTTGTTTACACTGCTGATAAAGGTTTTTAGGGATGTCCTTGCTTTATGCAAGGAGATCTTGCACTGTATTTTCCATCTTAGCTGACCCCTAGGCTTTCTGTTCTATTCCCTGCTTCTGTAGAACTGTGAAACAGAAGATCAGCATCCCCATATTTTGATAGAAACCCACAATTCAAAAGATAACTTTGGCACCAACTTACATCCAAGGATTTTTTATTTTATCTCATTTGGGATTCCTTACTTTTATGACAACTTAGTCGTGCGATTAAAAGTATTTTTCTCGCTTTTATACAGCATTGTCCATTATTTCACTTGGTAGTGTCATTCATGTTCTCTAGTCTGCCATCAGGCAGGAAAAAAAAAGACCTTATCACTTCACAAGAGAGGGCTCTATGGACTAGAGAGAGGAAGTCAGCTTCCAGCCACATAGAGGCCGACATGGTCATGGCCGTTAAATGAGTGCCCTGAGAGCACTGCTCATGGAAGGCTCTCTGGGGCCGGGCCTGACCTGGCAGGCTATTTACCATGGCCACTGGGGAGAGGTCTCTGATCTATGGTTAAGGAGGGGCAAGTGTCCCCAACACCCTTCTATCCTTTGAAGCCTGCTCTTCCCCTCCCAAACCTATATCCCACTGTGCATACCATCGCCATCTAGGTCTCAGGAGGACAGGTTGGGCACACCAGCCGGACAAGGCCAGGCCAGTCTAACTAGAGGCAGAACCTGAGTTTCTTTCCAATTATGATCCCCTCCAGAAAATGCTCTTTGCCCCTTCTCCTCACGTCCATCAGCAGAGCTGCCTTTCAGCTGGCCTCTCCTGGCCCCTGGCCTCCCTCTTAGCAGCAACTGCTTAATGTCTAGCCTCTGGCCCTCTGGTGGTCAGCCCAATATCAGCCTGGGTGCCTGGGGAGGAAATCCCAGCCTGGGGGAGTGAAGAGCCAGCCACTGCTGGCTCCTGCCCACTTCACTGCACTCACTTTTGGACCTCTGCCCAAGGAAGAACAATAGAAGGAAGTTGATCTGAATGCTCAGACTCATTACCTTCATTGTCTTGAGAGCTCACAACTTATTTACTGAGTGCTTACTTTATAGTCGGCCCTGTGCCACACTCTTAACATTCAGTAGCTCATCGAATCCTCAAGCCAACCCTGAAGTTAAGGGAGGTTAACTCACTTACCCAAGGTCACCTATTGGTAAGTGATACAAGTATTCAACCTAGATCTGATTCCAGAGACCAGGATCATAACCCACTTTTAGTACTTTATAACCTGAAATGATTATTCAAATAAATCCAATATATTGATTAATTGAATAATTGATATGTTATTAAGATAATATATCAATATAATAATAATAATCTAATATAATACTATATTGTATAATCAATACTAATATAATACTATTATATTGAATAATTTAATACTTTCCTTTGGCAAAGAAGGAAACAGACTCAGAGAGGTAAAGCAGTTGGCCCAAGGTCACACAGCTTATCAGCGGCAGTGCCAGGCTGGCCTGGTTTTCCCCCTTGATGCCCCAGGAGCATCAGGCAGGTGTTGTAGCCCTCCCTGCACCTTCCAAGGGTCTGGCTCGTGATGAACATTCTCTGGTCTGGACTGTTTGAAGTCTTTTTCAGTTACTCCCTTCTAGGAACTTGAGTCCTTTCATTGACATAAAGAACCTATTTCTCCTTCAGAGAGAGGAGACAGCACAGGCTGGGGAAGAGTCCAACAACCTTGCCCCTGTGAAGTCCTGATGCTGGCCAGGCTCTAGACACTCGGGATTAAGGGAGCCCAGCACCTGATCTCTCCACTCGTCCCACCCTCCCCTTCCCCCGCTGTGTCCACATGTCAGTCCTTTACATCTGTGTCTCTATTTCTGCCCTGCAAGTAAGTTCATCTGTACCATTTTCCTAGATTCCACATATACATGTTAAAGTAGAATATTTGTCTTTCTCTTTCTGACTTCCCTCCATATGTCAGACCCTGGGTCCATCCACATCTCTACAAATGACCTCAGCTCAGTGCTCTGTGAGGACCTAGATGGGTGGGACGGGGGATGGGGGTGGGGAGGAGGTCCAGGAGGGAGGGGATAGGTGTATACATATAGCTGATTCACTTTGTTGTGCAGTAGAAACTAACACAACATTGTAAATCAATTGTGCTCCAATTAAAAACATATATACAAAGAGAGCCCAGCGCCGGGCGCTCTCCGTCACATCTCCTGCACAGCCAGTGAGAAGAGGAGGCAGATTCTCTGCCTCCTTCTCTAGATCCTCCCCCAGCTGCCAACCCAGCTGCCTGCCTGCCGCCTGCCCACAGGGCTGTGGCCGGGCCAGCCTAGGACGTATCAGATGCTGCTCGGTTTCCACCTTCCTGTCCAGCCTGGGAAGGCCCCCTCCCACATTTCTGGGCAACAGCAAATTTGGAGAAAATTGCAAAATTGGCTCTCCCTTCTGAAATCTGTGGAGGACCAAGCACGGAGTAAAAAAATAGCGCTGAGTTGCCAGGCCGTGGCACAGTCTAATTTAAAGATGAGAGGCCCCTTTGTGGGAAAAGTCAAGCTGTCCAAATGAATGAAGCCTGCCAGCCTCCAGAGACAAAGGGGCAAGCAACGGCCTCTTGTTTCCACTGGGTTTTGTTGGTGGTGTTGCTGTTGGGTCCTATTACTTTCCTCCTGGAAGCGATTGTCTGAAAAGGCTGGTCCCTGCCCAGAGGAGTGTGTAGTATAGACCAGAAGGATGAGTGTCATGTTTATAAGGGGTGAGGAAGGGCAATGAGGCCAGTTCAGGAAATAGCAGCGGTTTCATGAAGCAGGGACCTCATGAGACGTGGTGTTTAAAAATATATCCTCAGGTCGAGCTGGAGAGATCCTCCCAGACCTCCTAGACCAGTGCCCTTATTCTACAAGTAAAGAAACTGAGGCCAGTGAGGAGAGGGACCTGCCTGAGATCACATCACCTCGAGTGCCAGCTGCATATAGGAGCCAGAAAGAGTCTCCTCCTGCTCAGGGAGAGTCTTGGTTTATTCACAGTCTGACAGTTGTCAGCCGGGAACTCCAGTGGGAAACTCCTCTCCAGTGTGAACATAGGGATCATCAGCCACAACTGTCAATGGGGAAGGAACTGGCAATATTTCAGAGGGCTGCTTTGAGTTTATTCCCAGGGTCTTAATGGCCCACACCCCACCTCTTGGAGAAGGAAATGGCAACCCACTCCAGTACTCTTGCCTGGAAAATTCCATGGATGGAGAAGCCTGGTGGGCTGCAGTCCCTGGGGTCACAAAGAGTCAGACATGACTGAGCGACTTCACTTTCTTTCTTTATATCGTTCCTTTTGGAGAAGGAGATGGCAACCCACTCCAGAGTTCTTGCATGGAGAATCCTATGGATGGAGAGGCCTGGTGGGCTGCTGTCTGGTGGGGTTGCAAAGTGTCAGACACGACTAAGCAACTAACACATACACCCCACCTCTAGGGGTTTTTCCCTCGGTTCATCCTGGGCATTGACCTCTTGTGGTACAGCATCCATCGCATTGTATTGCACACCATTCAGTTCTGTCTCCTCCATCAGACTGTCTGCTTCCAAAGGCCATCTTCCTGGTGCTGGCAACATGCAACGTGGTGACAGGAAATAAATGTTTATTGAATGAGTGAACAATACGTGGATATATAGGAGTGTGTTTAAGATGAATAGGTAAGCAAACCAGTACTTTCTCAATGAACAAAATCTAGGGTCAGTCTTGTAGAAAGTCCCCAGAATCTGGAAACTAAAGGTAGATGTTGACATCTGAGATCGCCGCTTACCAGTCATAGGGCCTCACGCAGGTCTCTCAGCCCATGCCGGCCCTTGGTGCTGCCCTCACCATGACCAGTCCCCATATGAAATGTTTCACTCACATTGCCTCTTTCAAAATCCACAGATAACCAATAAGTTAAGCGTCATTGTCCCTATTTTACAGGTGAAAAAACAAAGGTGCAACAAGGTTAAGAAGCAGTAACCTAAGCCCTAAAATTAAGATTCAATATTATGTACCAGCTTGATATCTAGCAGAATTAAGAGAGCCCCAGATGTCCAAACAGCCAGCTCTCCTCTCCACTCTGCTCTGATGGATAATGTTCTATAGCCAAGCAATTCTTCTTATTAGATGTGCAATTCTGGCTGATCCCCAAATAGCAGGTTTCAGTTGCCTGCCAGCCTGCAGAACTATTCGCATAAGCCAATCATATCCTCCTATAGGAACCAAGGGAACCTCACCATCTTGACACTATAAAGCCTTCCTCCCATAGCCCCCAGTTATTCACCCTGCTCCTAAACGAAACCCCCATGTGGCTCAGGGTGGTGTGTAGTCCTCCCCAGGCTGTCAGTAAAGGTGACTAGTAAGTGACTATTGATCTCATCTGTCTCGTGTTGGGTATTGTGGGTTTAGTTAACCCCATAACTCTAGGATGATAATCTCTCACCGATGAAAAGGAGGTGATTACAGTAGAAACGCACCCACAATCACACAGCTAGGGAGCCACAAGCTGGCACTTGAACCCTAGTATCTGATGCCAGAGGCTACAGCCTTTACTTTTGTGCCAAATTGCTCACAGTGGGCATTCAGTCATTATGATGCCACTAGTCTATAAGCATCACAGGGTCAAGGGACATGTTTCATTCAGAACAGTATCCTCAGAGTCCAGCATAGCACCAGGAGTATTAAAGCACTCAATAAAGTTTTGTTAAGTAGCTGGATGAATGAATTTCACATTTCTGCACTTCATTTTCCTCACCTGAAAAATCAGAATAATCACCTCCATTCACCTTGCGGGCTTCCCTGGTGGCTCAGTAGTAAAGAACCTGTGTGCCGATGCAGGAGACACGGATTCCATCCCTGGGTCAGGAAGATTCCCTGGAGAAGGGAATGGCAACCCACTCCAATATTTTTACCTGAGAAATCCCATGGACAGAGGAGCCTGGTGGGCTACAGTCCATGGGGAGGGGTCTCAAAAGAGTCAGTCATGGCTTAGTGACTGAACAATTACATTTACCTTGCTAGAGACAGTTTTATCAAAGAGGGTAAAATCATTAGTTTGGGAACCAGACATCCTGGGCTTCAATCCAGGTTCCACCAGCCATATAACCTTGGATAAGATTCTGAACAATCTGTGACTCCATTGTGTCGTTATAAGATAGGATCTACCTTCTGGGGCTGTTGTAAAGTCCAGATGAACTCTTATATAATACATGAATACTGAGTAATGTTAGCCATTGCTGTTGGTTTATGGGTTAGAACGCATTTATAAAAGACTCCAGGGGAACTGTGGAGTGAGTGGTTGGTCTTTGGTCATCTCCCCCCTCTACTACCAACCCCTCGTGGTGGATGCTGGCCATCTCTCCAGCACCCATTCTGTTCCTTCTTTCTTCCTAACAGACCCCAGTTTTATTGAACATCTCCCATGCATGCCTCAAGGAAGATGGCCTCATTCCTAGTCAGGAACAAACTGTGACTAGTATGGTCCATTGTGGTAATTTCATCCCCTTTGCCAGTGATTAGGTATATGAGAGGGCATGTGACCCAGTTCTGCCCAGTGAAAGATGAGGAAAGGTGCTCGGGGGGTTCCTGTTTTTCTTCTGGATGTTTTCATGGCTGGATGAAACAAACGGAGCTTCAGCTGCCACCGTTGTACCAGCCTGAGGACAACAGGGCAAGAGGTGGCGGAGCAGCTGAGTTGTCAAGATCTCTGTCTGATGTCCCTCCACCTCTAGGCTTAGTATTCCGTGATGGATAGTTCATTCAGTTATTATTTAAGCCCATTTGGGTCCGGTTTCCTGGTACTTGCAGACAAAAGCATCACTACTGATATTCTTTTTGTACTTGGCACCCTCCTCTTCCTATTTCGATCAATTGTTCTCAATTTTCTTCTCAATCTCTCATCACTTCTGAGAGCAGCTGTTTTTTCTCTCTCCATCTCTCTCCCTCCTCCTGCTCTCTCTTCCTTCCTCTCTTTTTCTAGAACTTTGACTCTGGGAGAAGAGGGAAGGTGTCTGCTTTACTTACCATTATATCTCCAGGACCTAGATCAGTGTCCAGGAGAGACCACTCAATAGATACTTGTTGAATATATGAATGAACTAATCTCTTAGTCTTCAAGTTGTTATTAGATAACACTGGATAAAATCACCATTCCATGGGAGCTTACTTTTGAATAGGAAATCATAGGAAGTTTGCCAGAAAGTTCTTGTTGAGTTTTATGAGATATTATCAAAGGGCATCTTGGGGAAATAACATTGTCATATTTTGGATTACACTTCCAATTTTGGCAGGTTGAATAACGTAGACAAATTTTCTCTGAGGAAAATTAAAAAAACTGACAAAATATTTCCCCAAAATCAGATTAAAAGTGTGGGAAAGCTATTAAGGTAGTAAAAAAAAGAAAAAATGACTGGACTGAGGTGTGAAAGGGGAAGGAATCCCGGAAAGGAGAGCTTGGCATTTGGGGCATTTTCAAATCCAGAAGATGCAGTTGAGAGACTGGGAAACATTTTTGACAATGTTTGTGGGTGGGGGAAACGTTCTAGTTTAGGGTCTGCAAAAGTGGAGATCACAGTAAACCTCTTAACACATTTAAATTCTGAAGGAATATACGGGGGAACTGTCAGTGAACCAGCCCTCATATAGGCTACAACCCAGCTCCCAGACATCAGGGTACTCTAGAAAGGCTCAATCCTAAAACATTTCCATTACTAACAGTGTTCATGAGATCTGAACGGCCTTGGGAGCCTAGCACAAGAATTTAATCCCTTTGGGAAGACAATATCTAAGTTCTTGATTTATTTTTACAATTTTCAAGTATAATGACCTGTGCCCAATCAAAGACAACCAGTCCCATGAGCAGGCAAGACCTGTGAGGATCCAGAGAAACAATGTACAGTAGAAACAAACTACGATAATGCTAGCTGAACAAACTGAACCTTAATGTTTCTGGTGTTTGAGGAAATAAAAGACAAAGGGATGAACTGAGAAAGAAGCACTGACATATGTACACCACCACGTGTGAAATAGATAGCTAGTGGGAAGCTACTATATTACACGCAAAGTCCAGTCCAGTCCAGTGCTCTGTGATGACCTAGAGGAGTGGGTTGAGGGGGTGGGAGCGGAGATCAAGAGGGAAATGATATATATACACACACACTTATGGCTAATTTGTGTTTTTGTATGGAAGAAACCAACACAACATTGTAAAGTGATTATCCGCCAATTAAAAAAAATTGATTTAAAACTTTAGCAGAGAATTCTAAAGAACTAAATAGAAATTCTCAAAATAAAAATGAAATAAGCAAAAGTAAGAACTTAATGAATAGTTGTTGAGTCAGCTAGGGAAGGACAATAAATTGGAAGATAAGGCAAAAAAAGTCCAGAATGAACCACAGCAAGAAAAAAATAACTGAAAAATGCGAAGAGAGGGTAAGAGATATGAATAATACTTTCCTAGTCCAATCAGGCTGCTTTAACAAAAATACCATAGATAGAGTGGCTTAACAAACATTTATTTCTTGTAGTTCTGGAAGCTGGGAAGTTTGAGATCAAGGCACCAATAGATTCGGTGTCTGGCGAGGACCTGCTTCCTGTTTCATAGATGGTACATTCTCACTGTGTCCTTAAATGGCAGGAGTGAGGGAACTCTCTGAAATCTTTTTTATAAAGGCACTATTCCCATTTATGAGGGCTCCACAGTTGACCTTATCACCCCCCAAAGGCTGCTCCTCCTAATACTATCACACTGGTGGTTAGGATCACACAAAAAAAATTGAGGGGACACATTCAGTCTATAAGAGATACACTGATAAATCCTAGTGCATGTTTATGGGAGTTTCCCTTGTAAAGGAGAGAGAAAATGGGATGCACACAGTGTTTGAAGAGGTAATGTCTTACGTCCCCTCATGCTGATGAATGGCTTAAATTCATAGATGAAAGAAGCCAAATTAATCTCAGGGGGATAAATAAAAATAAATCTGTACTGTGCTTAGTCACTCAGTTGTGTCTGACTCTTTGTCACCCCATGAACTGTAGCCCTCCAGGCTCGTCTGTCCATGGGATTCTCCAGGCAAGAATACTGGAGTGGGTTGCCACGCCCTCCTGCAGGGGATCTTTCCAACCCAAGGATTGAGCCCAGATTTCCGGCATTGTAGGTGGATTCTTCACTGTCCGAGCCACCAGGGAAGCCAAGAACACAGGAATGGGTAGTTCATTCCTTCTCCAGGGGAACTTGCCAACCCAGGAATCTAACTGGGGCCTCCTGCATTACAGATGGGTTCTTTAACAGCTGAGCTACCAGGGGAGCCAGTAAATCTACATTAGAGCAAAACTGCTTAAAGCCAAACTAAAAAGGGGAAATCTTAAAGGCAGCCACAGGAGAGATAGACATTTTAACCTTCAAAGAAGCAACGATTAAACTGACATTTGACCTCTCATCAGAAACAAGAATCAGGGACTTCTCTAGCAATCTAGTGGTTAAGATCCCACCCTTTGACTGAAGGGGCACAGGTTCAATTCCTGGTTGAGGAAATAAGATCCCACAGACTGCGAGGTGGGGCCAAAAAATAAATAAAATAGATTTTTAAAAAGAAACAAGAATCAGAAGAAAATGGCATCATAATTTCAATGTGATGGAATAAGAAATAATGCCCAGAGAAAACATCCTTTAGGAATAAAAATGGAATAATGTTATTTTTGTACAAACAAGAACTGAGAGAATTTGACACCAGAAAGTCCACTCCTAAGGGAAACACTGAATACTGTTTTTCTAGCAGAAGGAAAATGATTCCATATGGAAAGACAAAGATGCAGGAAAAGCAACAAAAATGATAAATATGTGGATAAATCTAAATATTGAATGGCTGTAAGAAAATAATAGTCTCATGATGTTTAAAATATAAAGAGGATTAAAATAAACAAAATCAACTGTATTTAAATCAGGAGAAGAGCAGCTGTCATGCAAATGCTCTGAGGACTTTGCATTGTCTGAGAGGGGATAAAAGCACTTGTTAATGTTAGACTTTCATAAATCAAAGATTCGTGACTCAGCACAGCCAAATAAATAAATAAAAATAAATATTTTTTTAAAACTCACAAAAAACTGAATATTGCAAAGAGGCATATGTGACTAAAATATTCGTGGGAGATTATTTTTGCTTTTATTTTTATAAAAGCAAATAACACTTACTATGTGCCATGGATTTTTCCAAACACTTTGCTTGTGTTAACCCATTTAATCCTCACAGTAGCTACCTGAAGTAGGTGAGAATTCTGAAACATTACGGGTGTAGCTCACCCAAAGTCACCGAATTATTAAATGTCAGGGCCAATTTGAAGCCCAGCATTCTAGCTTTCCTGGAGTCTTACTGAAATGTAGTGAGAGACAACATTGCTCTTTAGTAACTGATAAAACATGCAGGTGAAACCCAACAAGAGTAGGAGATTTGAGTGGAGTCACATGATTCTCCATAACTGTAGCTCTTCTTAGCCCAAGTTTTATGGCACAATTCTGAAGCTGGTGCTGTCTTGATGGCTTGTTGGGAGGTTGAAGTGAGATCACACATGTTTATTAACTGGAAAATGCTATTGCAAATATTAGTTCCATTATTTGACTCTTGGTCTGCTATGTTTACTTTTTGGCAACTTTATGAGTTTGTCATATCTACCTTCACTGTAATCTCTTCGGATCCCTATTACAAAAAAAGTAAAGTATATATAACTAATAATTTTTTTTTATTGGAGGATAATTGCTTTACAATAGTGTGTTGGTTTCTGCCATACATCAACATCAGGTGGGATCTCAGCCAGGGTGGAATATACTTAAAACAATCCACTTTGAGACAGAAGCCATTCACAATAGATGATATTAGTTCATTAAAGTGAAATGTTCAGATTAAGCAAATCTATATGGTTTTTCCAGTGGTCATGCATGGATGTCAGAGTTGGACTATAAAGAAAGCTGAGTGCCAAAGAATTGATGCTTTTGAACTGTGGTGTTGAAGAAGACTCTTGAGAGTCCCTTGGACTGCAAGGAGATCCAACCAGTCCATCCTAAAGGAGATCAGTCCTGGGTGTTCATTGGAAGGACTGAAGCTGAAGCTGAAACTCCAATACATTGGCCACCTGATGCGAAAAGCTGACTCATTTGTAAAGACCCTGATGCTGGGAAAGATTGAGGGCAGGAGGAGAAGGGGACGACAGAGGATGAGATGGTTGGATGGCATCACCAACTCAATGGACATGGGTTTGGGTGGACTCCGGGAGTTGGTGATGGACAGGGAGGCCTGGCGTGCTGCAGTTCATGGGGTCGCAAAGAGTGGGACACGACTGAGTGACTGAACTGAACTGAACTGATAGAGACCAAAAAAAAGTAGATTAGTGGTTGCCTAAGGCTGGGGACTTGAGGGAAGATGGGAAGTGAATGCTAACAGGTTGAGGGTTTCTTTTGGGGATGATGGAAATATTCTAAAATTGACTGTGGTGATGGTTGCACAACTCTGCAGATATACTAAAAACTATTGAATTTTGTACTTTAAATGGGTGAATTGTATGGTAGGTGCATCACATCTCAATAAAGTTGTTGTACTTTTGAAAAATAAATGAAGCATATTATACTTTTACAAAAACAAATTGTTATTGCTGTATCACTGTTCATACAGTTTGGTATAAAAATGTTTGAGTAAATAGAATTTGAATCAAACTTACTAAAAGGTCATGTGGTGGTGCTTCT
The DNA here is from genome assembly GCF_910594005.1 of Cervus elaphus. Classification (NCBI taxonomy): domain Eukaryota; kingdom Metazoa; phylum Chordata; class Mammalia; order Artiodactyla; family Cervidae; genus Cervus; species Cervus elaphus. The sequence goes on from NC_057826.1 coordinate 84,808,003, forward strand.
TTAGCATTTTTTGCTTTTTTTTTTCAGTACACACATATGTAATTCAGGCTCCAGGATACCACTTCAGGCTTGCTGAAGGATAGTACGACCAGAGAGCTAGTGTGGGAACTTAACAAGTCACTGACCTTCTTTGGACCTCGGGTCCTCTTTCATCCAATAATCATGCCATTCTGAATTGCCCCACTGCCTTCACAGCACATCAGGGGACAAAGCTGGGGAAGCTCTTTGAGCTATATACAGGGCTAAACAAATGTCAGGCATTGTTAAGAATCTCAAATGGTGCAGATAGCTCAACTAGTCTGTTTTATGCTATCTCATATGTTGTTAATAATAAAAGCTAACATTTATTGAAAGCTGGCCATGTGGCGGGCACAGTGCCAAGCCCTTTATAGGCTGCATTCCATCTGCTCCTCATAGCAACCCAAGAGACAGAGTGGTCCAGGGCCCTGCAGCCAGATTGCCTGAGGCCATCTCCAGGCTCCACCACTTATCAGCTGAGTGTCCTTGAGCACATTTATGACCCTCCTTTGTGCCTCAGTTTCCTCATCCGTAAAATAAGTGTAATGAAAGCAACAACTTCATCGAGCTGTTGTGATGATTCAGTGAGTTAATAAATGTCAAGTGCTTAGAAGTGTGTCTGGCACTTCATAAGTGGTCTGCAGGAGCTTGTTTTATCATCCGCATTTTATAGGTGATGAGATGTTTGTATGTAGCAAGTCACCCAGCTGACGAAGGACCAGGCTGGGATTCTAACCCAGGTCTCTCTGAACCCAGAGCCCATGTGTTTAACCATAACACTCCTTACTTCCTGCAGTCCCATGAGCAACTGCACGGTCACCAGCCATTTGCAAAGCCTGTTTTGAAGTTCTGCAGACCAAGGAATCTGCAGTCTCCATTTTCCTTGCAATCAGTTCAGTTCAGTCACTCAGTCGTGTCCAACTCTTTGCGACCCCATGAACCGCAGCACGCCAGGCCTCCCTGTCCATCACCAACTCCCGGAGTCCACCCAAACCCATGTCCATTGAGTTGGTGATGCCATCCAACCATCTCATCCTCTGTCGTCCCCTTCTCCTCCTGCCCTCAATCTTTCCCAGCATCAGGGTCTTTACAAATGAGTCAGCTCTTCGCATCAGGTGGCCAAAGTATTGGAGTTTCAGCTTCAGTGAACACCCAGGACTGATCTCCTTTAGGATGGACTGGTTGGATCTTGCAGTCCAAGGGACTCTCAAGAGTCTTCTTCAACACCACAGTTCAAAAGCATCAATTCTTTGGCACTCAGCTTTTTTTATAGTTCACCTCTCACATCCATACATGACTACTGGAAAAACCACATCCTTGACTAGATGGACCTTTGTTGACAAATTAATGTCTCTCCTTTTTAATATGCTGTCTAAGTTGGTCATAACTTTCCTTCCAAGGAGTAAGCGTCTTTTAATTTCATGTCTGCAATCACCATCTGCAGTGATTTTGGAGCCCCCTAAAACAAAGTCAACCACTGTTTCCACTGTTTCCCCATCTATTTGCCATAATCCTCTGCAAAAAGCTTAATTTTTGACCTTCACTGAGAGGGAAGTTCTCAAGAGGTCTTAAGCCCAGTACTTGCATCCACATTTTTCTCACTAATGCTCAGCAGAGAAAGAAAATGCTCACAGAAGCATTTGTTACCCAAATATCAGTTAAAACATCCACACTCATCATACCTATCTCCCCATCCCCAGCCACATCTACTTGGCCTCTGCTCCCAGCTGCTGAATGCTTAGGAGATGTTTACTTCTGGTACATGCCTGAGGATAAGCAGCAGCAGCAGCTGGAGCAGTCTGGGGAAAACCTCCCCTAGCAAGGCAAGAGGTCAGTAGTCTTTGCAGAAATAAGCAGCGACAAGCACCTGCCAGTGGCTGCCCCAGCCTGGCTGGCACTGGATCCCAGGGACAAGGGCAGCTCCTCGGCCTGTGGCAGAAGAGGAGGTAGAGAGAGGCAGCATCCTTTTAAAATTCTAATCATTGGGCTGAGTGAGACTGGTGGAAGATGGAGACTAGATAGTGGGTTTTGTCAGTGGTCACACTGTCACGAATGTTTTTTATGGTTTGTCTTGGTTATGCTCTCTTATCTCTCCTCATCCACTTCCAAGATCTGTTATGAAACTTGTGAGGTTCAGAAATCCCTGCATGCTTCCCAGGCTAAGGACATCAGCCCAGAGGGCTAGAACTGGCTGTCCGCTAACTGGGGAAACAGGATGTGCTCATTTTTATGACTATCTCAGCTGCCTTTCTGAGGGTCTGCTTTCTCCCCCTGAGCCTTCCAGCAGCATGAAAGCTGGTGCTCCTTACCCACTTTCCCTACAAAACAGTCCCTTCTCTTTCCTATCAAAGTTCCCACCCTGTTCAGGGACCTTGAGGAAGACAATGATATGGGAAATTCAAATTTTAGGTGAATGGCTGATATTAGCTAATAGGTTTATTTACTTCCCAAGGGGAATTTTCTTTTTCAACGAGTACACCCTGGAGCCAGAAACTCCAAGGACAGAATTTTCAGCATCCCCACATGTTCCAGATGCTTGTACAGATGTGAAAAGTCTGGAGGCAGTATAACTAGAGTGGTTTGGAGGCACTATCTGTATTCCAGCCATGTTCCTTGTGTTCAAATTCTAAGGCTGCCACTTTCTAGCTATGAAAGTAGGAGCAAATTGCTTCACCTTTCTAACCACTGCTTTATGTTGGGATCTGCTAGAAGTAGACTCTGACACAAGGATTTAAGTGCAGGTGTTCAGGGGGTGGGAGAAGGTTGGTGATCCCAGGAAGCACAGTCAAGGGAATGAGGAAGTAAGACATGAGGGGTGGGAAGGATGTCTGTACCAGGTGCAATAGTGAGCAAGGGGCCTTTGTGGGTAACTGGGGCTCAGTTCCACCGGGCTCCCCTGGGAGGCTGCAGAACTTATCTCAGTGTTGTCCTTCAGGCTGAATATCTTAGTTCATGCCAGCTGCTGTAACAGAAAATGCAATAGATTGGGTGGCTTTTTTTCCCAAAAATTTTAAAAATTCATTTTATTGAAGTATGGTTGGTTTACAATATTGTGTTAATTTCTGCTGTAGGGTAGAATGATTCAGGTGTGTGTGTGTGTGTGTGTGTATGTGTGTGTGTGTGTGTGCAAGCTAAGTCGCTTCAGTTGTGTCCAACTCTTTGTGACACTGTGGACTCTAGCCCACCAGGCTCCTTTGTCCATGGGATTCTCCAGGCAAGAATACTAGAGTGGGTTGCCATGCCTTCCTCCAGGGGATCTTCTTGACCCAGGGATCAAACCTATGTCTCTTATGTCTCCTGCATTAGTAGGCGGGTTCTTTATCACTAGTGCCACCTGGGAAGACCATATACATATATATTTTTTAATCTTCATTTCCATTATGGTTCATCACAAGACACTGAATATAGTTCCCTGTACTGAGTGGCTTTTAAACAATAGAAATGTATTTTTCACAGTTCTGAAGGTTGGGGAGTCCAAGAACAAGGTGCAGGCTGATTCAGGGTGACAGCCTGCTTTCTGGTCCACAGATGCCAGCTTCTAGTTGTAACCTCCCATGGTGAATAAGGTAAAGGGAGCTCTCTGGGGTCAATTCCATAAGGACACCAATCCCATTCATGAGGGCTCTGCCCTCTTAATCACTTCCAAAAGGCTCTGTCTCCTAATCCTGTTGGCTTGGGGGTTAAGATTCAACATATGAATTTGAGGGGGGTACAAACTTCAGTGCACAGCAAGAGGCATGGGAACTCGGGTATTCTCCCTCCAGCTCCCATTAGTCATAGGTTGGGGACGCCTCACGCTAATTCTCCAGCACGCCTAGTCTGCTGCAAGAGCTCTGTGGGCCAGAGGACACCTTTGGGCCTGCAGGTGGAAGCAGTCACAGGGATGGTGTATGCTAAGCAAACACATTAAAGCATTGACAGTGACTGTAACAGCATCCATTCGTTGGGACTAGAAAAACCCCACATGCTGAGGTATTGGATGAGATGATGTTGGCACTCTGCAGTGCCTGGCCCATGGCAGTGATGGCTTTTGGTCCTGTTGTGTGTGTGCTGGGCATGCTGAGTTCTAGCCACCAGGTGGGAGAGCCCCATTTGTTTGGGAGAGAGGTAGGCAATAAAGTAAGGAGATCAGGAGTAAGGCTTTGAAGGGCAGGCAGGGCACGGATTTGACACAGTGGGCAACAAGGCCAGGGTGGTGAGGCGCTCCTTGGTGAGCGGAAGACCTGTCAACATCAAGGTGGGAAAAAAACAGCATCGTTATGGAAACTCAAGGAACGCAAATGACGACACACATCTTGGGGGAGGGTGAGGGAGTGTCTGAAGGATGATCTGTGAGGCAGTGGCACCTCCTCCACAGAACCTTCCTGAACTGGTCAAAGGACCACAGGCTTCTGTCCTCCTGACTAGTTTGGACATAGACCTGCCCTTCCCTCCCCCTATCTCACTCAGAAATCTCTGAAGGCTCCTCATGACCTATCAAATTAAAACCAACTAAAAATCCCCCACAATGTGAACCCAAATTATTTTTCCACCCTTGTCTCTTAACTACCCACTCCCCCCCCAACAACAACAAAAAAAAAACCCTAGGACTTACCCCTTGGAATTTGACCAAAGAAAAGAAAGGATGAAAAGAATGAAAATGTAGAAGCTTTATCTGGGTCTTTTTCTAACCAAAGAGTGTCTTTCAGGGGCTCTGTACCTGGCATTTAAGACATGGATGCAATGACTTATAACCCTGAAGCTTCACTTGAAAGTGAGAGAAAGAACCATAAGAACCAACACTGCCCTGAAAAATTAATGGGAAATATTACCTCTCAAATGCACTGGGTAATCTGTACATCTGAGGTTTGCTTAGAGATGTTTCTCTTCCTTAATGTGGATTTGGATTGTGCTGGATGGGAAGAGTGTTATTCATTGTTGGTGTGGATGTACATGCATCTACATGGCTATGTGGGTGTCTGTGTACACGTATGTTTGACACAGTCACATCTGCTGGAAGCCTGAAGAGAGGGTGCATATCTGTATATCATGCCCCCTGCTGAAGGACAGACTTGAAGTTGACCAGACTCAGACCAAAGAAGTGGCTTCCACAGGCTGACTCAGGAGCACAAGCGAGGCAAACTCCCTCTCCCTAAGTTCACCAGAGGGAGCTGACCCTTGAAAGGACAGAAATTCCAAACTGGGGCTTCCTCTGTTCTTACACCTGTGCCAACTGCTCACTATTCCCTGGGCACCGTGAATTCCCACTCTCTAGCACAGACCTGGGTACCATTTCCTATACTTAGAATGAACTTTCTCACTTCCCTGATGAAAAACTCCTACTTCCAAGGCCAGCTCAGACAGCACCTCCTTCTCAGACCCTCCTCTGTGTTCCAGGGTCACTTGGTCACACTTCTGTAATAACACCAGTCACAGTGCAATCTACCACCTAGTGCTGAAAACCAAGGAAGCCAAGGGTTAGAAGCTCAGAACCTGGGATCTGGTAAGATCGGGTTCAGATCCTAGGTCTGTTTTTGTTCTGCCTTTTACAAATTCTGGGACTTCACCTCCCTGAGTCTCGAGTTCTTTCTCTGTAAAAGGCAGGTAGTATAATTGTACCTCTTCGTAGGACTGTCATGAAGATCAAAGGAAGTGATGTATCCAGTGCAGTGAGTGGTCACTTATTATTATTGTACACATTTGCCTCTGCTCCTAGATTAGGAGCTTCATGGCAAGAACCACATCTGGTTTCTCATTCCATCGCCAGCTTGGTGCTCAGTAAAATACTTCTTGAGGGGCTCAGTGTCTGATCTCTTGTCCCTGGTCCATGTGCTGTGGTGATTCCTCTCTCTGAAGTCTGTCTTGGTTTAATGTCATGACTCTGCTTCCCGAGACCATCTTAATCCTTATGACACTCCATCTAGACCCCATCTAGATCCTAATTTTCATGGCTTCTCCCTGACATCTCAGTTCAGCCAGGGCCAAGGTGAAGGTTCTGACTCAGGCTGTGCTGATGACTAAAGGAAATGATTGAGAAGTTGCATTTAGCCCACATTAAGTGCTTAGTTGAAGGCAGTTATTCTTCATATGGTTGTTTCTGGAAAGGTTGTTTCTAATGTGGCTCTTCCTGTCTGGTCCAATGTCAAGGGTTTAGCTCATCAGAAATGGTCTCTCAACTAGCATACTGTCTGCTACCTCTAGACTTTTAAGATGATTTGCATTTTCCCATGTTATTGTTGTTGTTCAATCACTAACTCATGTCCAACTCTTTGAGACCTCGTGAACTGCAGCACACCAGGCCTCCCTGTCCTTCACTATCCCTCAGAGTTTGCTCAGACTCATGTCCATTGAATCAGTGATGCCATCCAACCATCCCCTTCTCCTCCTGCCCTCAATCTTTATCAGCATTAGTGTCTTTTCCAAAGAGTCAGCTCTTTGCATCAGGGGGCCAAAATAATGTAGATTCAGCATCAGTCCTTCCAATGAGTATTCAGGGTTGAATTTCTTTAGGATTGACTGGTTTGATTTCTTTGCAGTCCAAGGGATTCTCAAGAGTCCGCTCCAGCACCACGATCCTCCCACACACTTTGACATACTTTTTCTTCAAAAGGATGTTTCCTTATCCATTCTGCATGTCTGTTTGTGCTGGAGCCATACTTATTCCCTTTGATATCTTTACTGAAATGCTGTACATACTTGTGGCTTGAGAAATGGAGCTCAGAAAATAACTTTCATGATTTGGTATAGGGCAGATACAGGGCTTGATCCTAGTAGAAATCCCAGTCACGGTACTGCAGTTGGTGCTCAGGAGCAGCATTTGGGAGAAGGCGGCATCCACCCACTCCAACGCTTTGGATCAGACTTTCTACTTCAAGTGGAAAGTGCCTGCAGCAAACGTAAGCTATGGTGTAAACACATTTGTTCAAAGCTAACGTCCTTTGCTCTGTTGGCAGGGATGAGACCTGGCGTGACAGACAGAAACCAGGGGAAGCCCTCTAAGCCTCTATATATGTGACAAATGCCATCACCTCCTCATCATCCACACTATTGGCTCAGACCATTGACGCGTGTCATTCAAATAGCAGATACCAAAAGCAATCTTGCAGCTTTCTTTTCTACATCTTTTTATTCTTTCTTTTTGGCTTTGGAATTTATTATATCATTTTTTGGCAGAACATGTGTCTTCCCAGTACTGTAAGCTCACTTAAGTTTATCTTTAAAAAAAAAAAAAACAGTTTGCATTTTCTAAGCACAAGCTGACAGACAAAGCATAGGGAGGAGACCAGATCCGTGTGGGGGACTATTGAGGGCAGAGAGGGGCTGGGGAGCCAGAGCGTGCCTCAAAGTAGACCCCACACCTCCATGCAGGCATGGGAACTGGCTGCACTGGAGGCAACAGATAGCAGAGATGGTAGGAAGAAATAACCAGAGAATGGGAGAGAAAGATACCCAAGGGGGATGTGGTGGAGACGGAAGGGCTGGAGAAAAAAAACTGGTAGAAAATGAGGCAGAAGTACAAGACAGACAGAATTAGGGGGGCCAATCTGTCTTGGTAGTCCAGGGATTGCCCTAGTTTTGACTCTGAAAGTCCAGCAACCCCAAAAACCCCTCAGTCCAAGACAAACCAGGGCAGATGATTACCTTAGATCACAGAGGTGAAAACACAGAGAAAGGGCAAAAAGAGAGAGGCGCCGTCCAAAAGGAAAGCAGATCAGGCTTCCCCAAGTCCTTTCCTGGAAGAAGTGTGTGAGTCCGAGCTGAACCAGGCCGTCCATCAGTGCTCAGGAGCTGCCGGGTTTCTTGGGAGGGAAGGGCATCTCCCCACCTTTTCCTCCTGGAGAAGCCAGGGCACCCCCAGAGGAGGGCGCTCAGACTGAGCGTGTTAAAGGACTCTCTGGGCTGACTTCGCACATGCACTCCTGGCCTGAAATATCTGCTTGCCCCAACCAGCATGATGCTATGATGAGTTCTGAGCAGGCTACCGGAATATACTCCAATCCCAGTTCTGCCATGTGGGTGCTGTGGAATCCGGGGTGACTCCCTTGCTGCTTGGAGCTTAGATTTCTAAAGCAGAGTTAGTAACTATGAATTTTGCCTGTCCAGTACACTTTGTCATCCCCCTTTTTCTGTTTCCTTTAGGGAACTCCTCTCCTATAATATGTGGTCTTGGTGGGGCTGTCAGTCATAATACCCTTCTCTTCCCAACTCCTCACGGTTGGGTGTGTGCCCCAGATGGGGCCAATTATAGTACTATAGTTTCCAGACACTGACCGGTTCAAGGGTGGGCATGAACTAAAACCCTGAACTTTCCTGTTGGCTCTAGTAGAGAAGGCTGTCTCCCTTTAGAAACTGCAGAGTGTAAGCGTGGGTCTGCTGGCTACATCTTTCCTGTAGGCAGAGAAATCCTGCCTGGTGCAGAAAAGGAGGAGAGAGGAAAGCAAAACTAAGATAAGACAGAGAGGGAAAGACAAGAGTCTCATTTGAGACTCTTGATCCAGCCATACCTGCAGCAGTCACCTTTGTACTTCCTATTTACATGAACCTGTACATTCCTTTTTTGCTTCAGTCAGTTTGTGTAGAGTTTTTGTTACTTGCACCTGAATCCTTACCAATACAATTTCTTAATCTGTAAAAAATGAATCTAATTCTTTGCAGGACCCTTGTGACATACTTTATTATTCTTATTGTTACTATCATTATTAAATGAGATCACAAGTGTGAAAGAGATTTCAAAATTAGTAAAATATCATATACAGCCCTTGTGCATTGCTGGTGGGAATGTAAAATAGCACAACCACTGTGGAAACAGTCTGGCAGTTCCTCAAATGATTAAAAATAGAGTTACCATATGACCCAGAAATTCTACTCCTAGGTATATATCCCAAAAAATTGAAAACATATGATCACAGAGAACTACACTCGATATCTTATAATAATCTATAAGGGGAAATAATCTGAAAAAGAATAGATTATATCTACATCAATACAGATGTAGCTGAATCACTTTGCTTTAAACCTGAAACTAACACATTGTAAACCAACTATACTTCAATTTTTAAAAAAGAAAATATATGTCACACAAAAACTTGTACACAAATGTTCATAGCAGCATCATTCATAATAGTCAAAAAGTGGAAACAACCAAATATCCCTCACCTGATAAATGGATAAATAGAGTGTGATATAGCCATATAATGGAATGTTATTTGGCAATAAAAAGGAGCAAAATGCCGATAATGCTAGAATATGGCTGAGCCTTGGGAACATTACGCTAAGTCACAGAAGTCAGACACAGTAGGCCACATACTGTATGATCCATTTACTCAGTGTCCAGAATAGACAAAGCCACAAGACAGAAAGTAGACCAGTGGTTGACAGGGCCTAGGCTGAGGAAATTGAGAGTGGCTATTAATGATTAGTTTCTTTTTAGAGTGATGAAAATGTTCTGAAATTAGTAGTAATAGCTGCACAACCTTTGGAATATGTTGGGTTGGCCAGAAAGTTTGTTCAGATTTTTCCATAATATGAAATCCAAACTCAATACTAAAAAATGCTGAACTGAATAGCAAGTATTATAGTTGTGAATTACATCTCAATAAAAAAATAAATAAACATGCCAAGGACATATAAAGGATGATTGGTATTACTTTATTTAATTCAAATCCCAGCTTCCATAAAGCCCTTCATCCGATTCTCTGGTCTTCTCCAGACTGAATGTGGAGCTTACATTTGTGTGATTTACATAATGTTCAATAATCGTTAAAAAATAAATGATTTAAACAAATGATTAAATAAATAATGATTATGTCAATAAATACAAGGTTATTTTTTTATTTATTATTATAGAAAAGTATCCATAGAAAATTAATTTTTTTAACATTTTTATTTTCTATTGAAGTATAGTTGATAAACAATGTTATATTAATTTCAGGTATACAGCAAAGTGATTCAGTTACACATGTATTTATTCTTTTTCAAGTTCTTTTCCCGTTTAGGTTATTACAAAATATTGAGCAGAGTTTCCTGTGCTACACAGTAAGTCCTTGTTGGTTATCTATTTTAAATAAAGCAGTGTGTACATGTCAATCCCAAACTCCCTATCTAGCCATCCTCCCACCCTTCCGCCCACCAGCCCACGCACGGTAATCACAAATTCATTCTCTAAATATGTGAATCTGTTTCTGTTTCATAAACAAGTTCATTTGTATCATTTTTTAAAAAGAGTCCTCATATAAGTGGTATCATATATTTGTCTACCAGGTTATGTCTTGTCTTCTCAGCTTCTCTTGTTTGACTTGCAGGGCCCGAGGGCAGACTAGACACTTAAATCTGTGTTGAAAGAATAAATGAGGACACATTTCCCCCGCTACCACGTCATCATCCTAGATTAACACAAAGGCACCCATCGTGTATTCAGAACCTCCATGCCCCTGAGGAAGACAGTGTGAGTTAATGAATGGCAGAATCATTATCTGAAGACCAGAAGCTTCACACCCACTGCAGAGAGTCCCTTCAGCAAATCTGGGAGCAAGGTCCTCAGCCCACTTCCACAGCAGAGTGACCGTGGTGCTTATCAGGACTCCCTGATCTCAGGGAAAGTTCTTTGCAAATGTTCCAGGCAATTCCCATGCTCTTGGAATTTGAGAACACTAAGCAAAGTGTGAATCTGTGGGAGATGGGGAAGTGGTTTACAGCCTGCCGGAGAGCTGTTATCACGATACTCTAGGTTCAAAGCATCTGGACTTAAATCAGCCCTAAACAATAAAGGGGATTCATTGGTCAAACAACTGGAAAGTGCTCAGGGTTGTGGACTGAGAGGGTGACTTGATTCAGGGGACCAACAAGACCCTCTGGGACTTTGGTTTCTCCATCTTGTCATCCAGCCTCATCCCAAGGCCAGATCTTCTTCCCAGACTCACCTGGATCCCCATCAACTTCCAGACCCTCCAGCTGGGAGGGAGGAGGCAGCGGTAGGAGAAAAATACTTACTTACTTACCTAGTTCATTCTAAGGGCTCTTTTAGAAGAGCAAGAATGCTTATTTCCCAGAAAAGCTTCTTCCTTTTATCATGTTGCCGTTTCTTAAACTATGGCTGGGGATGGCAATACACTGATTCATTTCAGCCTAAACCACATGCCTCCCCCAACACATGTGCAAACACACACACACACACACACCAGAGAGAGAATGAGCTTCCTCCAAAGACTGGCTGAGTGGCAGAGGTGAGGATGCAGGGTACCTAGCAAGAGGGTAGGGACATTACAGTGGCGGGCATAATGCCCACTACTATTCTTGTGTGAACCTGGGCCTTCTCAAAACCCACTTCGTTCTCTGGAACCTAGCCTAAATGTCACCTCCTCTGAGAAACCTTCTGATCCCTCTCAGTCAGAATCCCCACTCTATGCACCCACATACCATCTGCCCTCATCCACCCATCCATTCATTCATTCATCCACCCACTTACTATGTTCCTGGGGTGCTGAGGGCTAAGTGCTCAGTGTGACCCAGAGATTTCTACCTCAATGATGTTTTCAGTCGGGGCAGGGAGAAAAGAGTTAATCAAACAATTGCAATAATTAGTGTCAAGCTTTTCTACTAAGTTCAATGAAAAAGATATGAGTGGGGGAGAATGAGCATGTATCTGGGGACCTGACCTGCTGAGGATGGGGGCTGGGGAGGGGGTTGAGAGAAGGTTTTTCTGAGAAAGTCAGGTGGGACCTCTACTCTAGTTTTCACCACACTGGTCATCCTACCCTCTGCCTCAGATGTTTCCCTTTCTAGAAAGGCCAGCCTCCACACCAACAGGTTGTGGTCCAGGGTCTGATTTAAAGCTTGTGAAAAAAAATGTGTATTGAATTTAACTGTCAGTGAGTGGTTAGAAGCGCTGGGAAGGAAGGTAGCTGGCTTCCAAAGAAGAGCCTCGTTGTTACGGTAACAGTGGGCACAGGGTCCTCCTGGATGCTTTGAAATGTCTCAGGCCTGCGAGGAGGACACCGTGGAAGTAGAGGGGGGATCTGCATTTATTCCAGGGTCAGGAGAAAAACCGTGGCTTTGCATTCCAAGCCCCAGGGTACAGGAGACCAGGGGAGTGTCTCAGAATGGACGTTGTAGGGACATCCACTCCTCTGGGCCAAGAAAGACCCGAGTCATGGTCCTAGGTCACCTGAGGTACCCCTCTGAGCTTTCTGAAGCCCTTCCTCTGGGACGTGGGACTGTAAGTCACTTCTCCTGAACAGACTCTGAATTCGGTGGTGGTGGTGTGGAGGGAGGCACGGCGCTGACGAGGTGGTTCCCAGGAGCGGTGGTTCTCTGGAATTGTCTCCTACGGCAGGAGTCGGGTGGGGACAGAAGGAGAAATCTGGAGACGCGTCGAGGCCGCAGCCGGCCGCCTGCCCAGGTGGCAGAGGGGCCGAGACTGGACCGCAGCCAGAGCCCCGCGGTGTCCCGGCGCCCCTCCCCGCCGCTCCGGCCCTCCCACTTCCTCTGAAGGAGCCGCGGCTGTCAGGGAACCGGGCGCCGCGCGCAGTGCAGGCTCGGGGCGCCGCGCAGAGGAGGCTGCCGCTCTGGCTCGCCGCCCCCCGCCGCCGCTCCGCACCGGGCCCCGCCGCCGCGCCGCGGGCCATGGACCTGCCCAGGGGCCTCCTGGTGGCCTGGGCCCTCAGCCTGTGGCCAGGTACGTCCCCCTGTTAACCCCCACCCTGGCCTCCGAGAGCCCCTCCCTGACCCACCGAGGCCTGGGGTCCGGCGGCCAGGAGCCCGTCGCGGTGCGCTCCCAGGGTCCGACCTCCGCGGCTTTTGGGGACGTGGGTCCCCCGGGAAGTGGCTGCCGTCAAGCGGCTCGCCAAGTTCTACACAGGAGGGAGGCGCGCCGAGGCGGCCTGGACCGGGGACTTCGGTGTGTTTGGGAAGAGTTGAAGAGGCTCGAGTTGAAAACGCCGAGGGCCGGTGGCCCCTCCGGGCGGTCTGCTTTTCTCCAAGGGCCCCACCGAGCTTCCCGCACCGCCACGGCGGGCACTCCGGGTCCCGCCAGCGCCGAGGCTCGCGGAGGCAGCATCCCTAAGAGCCGGGAGCTGGGTGCGGCGGTCCAGGGGAAGGAGGGTGCTGGGGGAGACCTGGAGCTGAAAGCCGCCCAGAGTCCGTCGGGCCTGGACGGAGCGAAGCCTTGGGGCGGTCGGCGCCCAGGCTGTGGCGAGCCGTCGGTGGCCGAGCCAAAGGCGGCGGGGCGCCGCTCGGCAGTCCAGGCCCCCCCGAAAACGTTACCTGACCCTCGAAGTAGGGACGGGCCATCGCCCGTCAACCCGCGCTCAGAATTGTGCGCTCATTCAATAAAGCTGGGGACCGCGGTCGTCGTGCGCCGTAGCCTAATGCGCTCCAGGTGTCCGGGCGCGGTAGGGACCCCGGGCCGGCGGGGCGAGCGGCCCGGAGCGAAAGGCCACTCCGGGCTCTCTGCACCGGGGCACCCGGCCGGGGAGTCCCCACACCTGACATCCTGGTGAGACCCGCCACTCCGGGGCGGCAGACAGAGGCGCTCTTCTACAAATCCAGAAAGCTTGCAGGACCCCTCCTTGGCGTGGCCCAGTGCTCTGGCAGGGACCAGCGCCTCCGGGACTGGCCGCTGGGCCTAGCCTCCTCTTCTGCATGGGCTCCAGATCCGGGATGGGCCAGTAGTGGGAGTCAGATGCGATGGCAGGGGGAGAGGCTCCCTCAAAGAGCACAGGTGGAGAGCCCCCAGCCCAAGGAAGTTCACCCCAGTCCCGGGATACCACTGGAAACACTGTACACCCTTGTGGCCGTCTATAGTGGAGCTTCTGCAGTTGAAAGGGCCTCTGCTGGTGGGGTGCAGTTCAGATCAGAGAGTCACAGCTGAAAACAAACATAGATGCTTTAAGCTGGGAGGAGGGAGAGTTGGGAACAGCAGGGGAAGAGCTGGAACCAGGCGAGCATATATCTAGAAACCAGCTGATGGAAGCAGAGGTGAAGCCCTCTCTAGGTCATTAAGGCAAGAGGGGAACTCGAGGAACTGTCTTCAAGTCACTAGCAGATCCAGCCACAGGAAAAGGGAATGCACTCCTGTGTGATCCCAGATACGTGGGCCCGTCAGAACTTGAGTTGAAGTAGATGCTTTATGGGGCTGCTCAGGTGCTGCAGTTGTGAAGAATCCACCTACAATGCAGGAGATGGAGGAGGCATGGTTTCAATCCCTGGGTTGGGAAGATCCTCTGGAGTATAAAATGGTAAACCACACCTGTATTTTTGCCTGGAGAGTCCCATGGACAGAGGAGTCTGGTGGGCTACAGTCCATGGGGTTCCAAAGAGTTGGACATGACTGAGCAGTTGAGCCCACACACAGCTGCTTTATAGGCTAGAGACTTCAGGATACTAGAGGCAAAGCCTTTGAAATCAGTCTTGGCTTCCCATCTGGCTCTGCCACCCACCTTAGGCAGGTTATACAGTCTCTCCAACAGGTTTCCTCCTCTGTGAATGGAGATAGAAATTCTGAGTGGTTGGCTTGATTAAGTGAGGCTGCACCATAAGAAAAGTTGTTAATACAGCACTTGGTCAACAGTAGGGTTGAATCAATGGTTGATAATGATAATGGTAAAGCAAGGATGAAGGGGATGGTGGGTAAGGGAGTAGGGTGAAGGACACGGACAGGATTTGTGACTCAGAACTCCCTTTATATGGAGAAAACCGCTCCAGAGTTATGTCTGGTCAGTCTGAGTTCTTGAAATACGGGATTCATGAAACATATCAATCAATGTTGGAATGACATCTGCTTGCAAGCAGCTGAGGGTGGGGCCCAAGCATATATGCAGTCTGGGCCCTGCCTGTAGCTGAGAACAAGATGAGACCAGGGAAAGCGAAATAGATGCACTGGGGAGTAAGTGGCACAGAGAAGCTAAGGGCTGCAGTTCAAACAGGGGAAGTTCAATTCTGCTTGAATAAGCAAGGGAGGCTTCCTGGAGGAGGAGATAGCATTTGGACTGGGCCTTGAAGGAATTTGTAGAGTGTGGATAGACGTTCAAGTGGGACTGTTTGTACATTAGAGTGTCATTTCCTGGAACTACAGTAGTTAAAGAAACCAAAGATGAGTATTTGAAAACCACCAAGATGACTCTGATCCGTGGGGACTCTGAAGATTAGAAGGGTCACACAGATCATTGGGCCCATCTTCTCAGCTCCAGAACAGGATTGATGTTGATCTCCCATCTGTGCATCACATGGATTCAATGTGAGTGTTACTAGGAAACTTACCTGCTGGTGATGGCACAGTGTGGCTGGGCAGGAACCTTGTCAAAGGCCAAGTTGGGGTGGGTGGTAGGGGGATGGAAGTCCTCATGAAGTCATTATGAGTTCAGAGCCTTGATCCTTCCAGAGCTTCTGCTGCAGGCTGGGCAGGGTGATGAAGTGGGCAAAACTATCAAGAAAGCCAGAAAAAAAGTAGGCAAGTCCAAAGACATCTACAACTGACATTCTGAGAGAGCAGACCCACTGAGCAGAACTTCCCTATCATGACCCATCTGACGATTATGGAAGAGAATATACGAATGAGTCATTTTGCTATACAAGAAATTAGACACAACCTTGTAAATCAACTATACTTTGACAAAATTTTTAAAAATAAAATTAATTCCTCCCAGTTTGGAAGCAGAAAAAAATTTTAAAACCTTAGCCATTACTGAGCACTTGTTACCTGACAGATGATACACAGGGAGACCAGACACAGTGTGGGGCTGAAGGTCCTGGCTTTTCACTGCCCGGAATGGGTCTGACCTCTGATAACTGGGATTCTGTTTCCTTGGCAAGTTACTAACCAGCCCTGTGCCTCAGTTTTCTCATCTGCAAAATGGGGATGATAATATTAATAATAGAACTTAAAGAGTAGCCAAAGATGTATAATGTATATTAAGTACTTGAAAAGTTCCAGGCACACATTGAGCATCTAGGAGTTTGTCTTTCTTCTCCACCATCATCATCATCATTGCTCAAGGTACCAGCCATTGAATAAGGGATTTGAGGATGCAGAGTTGTAACTTTCAAACTCAAATTTGTAAGAGAAGTCTAGAGGAAGTGCTGGGATACTGGCAGCTCAGTGGAAACATGCATACCAGGGCCCTAAATAAACCTGAACTTCTCTTTCCCCAAAGGCCTGGCCCAAAGTCTTGATCATAATGGAAACTTCGGGGAGAAGGGTTGCCATTGAGGCTGTTTTGAGGTCAATGTGATCCTGGCAGGAGGGTTTTGTGTTGTTGGAGAGAAGAACCATCCCACACAGATGGCCCTTGTGGGTGGGAAGCCTGTCTCCTCACCATCCTCATTGTTCCTAGCCCACCCACAGAGGGCCATGGGCCCCTGAGGAACTCAGACAGCAACTCACCTTTGTTTTGCCCTCTGTGACCCTCTTCCTCTCCCTCCTGTAGTGATCGCTTCCTCCAGCAACAGGGAACTTCCCTTCCATCCTCTCTATTCACTGCTTAGGACAGAACTATGCACTGGGCTGGACTGGCCTGGCTCTTGATATAAAGAAGGGACTTTTGAAAATTCCAAAAGCCCTCTTTGCTCTTCTTAATGCCTGACTTTGGAGATCACTGTCTCACTGTAGCTTTCAGACCCTCCATACAGTGTTCTATCCCAGCTACAAAGAGAAAGGATCCATGATAGCCCTCCCCAGGCAGTGATAGCCTTTGGCTGACTCAGGGAGGGTCAGCTATGAAGCAAGCTTGAAACGTGCACCAACCCATCTCGAAAACGGTCTCTCTGCTGCCCTTATAGCTTAATGACGCTGCCCGACCGCCACCAAACTGTGGGCTACCATCAGGAATTCACAGCCATTTGGAACTACTTTCCCTGAAATAATTGTGAGCTCCAAAGTCACCCACATGCCCTCAGTGTGAAGTGCTTGCTCTGGGGAGCTGTGGTCTAGGCGGGACTGTCCCCGCCCCGCCAGGTGAAAGTCCAAAATGTTACCTGCGAGGGGAGAAGGGGAGGAGACTGCAGTTGGTCACCTTGTAAACCAAAAATAAATAAGCTCCCCACAAAATTTCATGAAGTGTCTTCATGGTGTATACTTACAGTCTTCACAAGATGAATAAAATCCCACCTGGAGGAAAAAGCCAGTGTGGTCAAACGTGCCCCCCTCCCACCCCACCCCCCACCTCTGCCCCTCATTTCCCTTGTCACTTACTGAGCAGGAGTGATGATTAGCATATGTGTGACCTGGGAACCCAACTGAGTTCAAATCCTTTCTGCTTGGGTGGCCCTGGATAAGCCCCTCTGAGACTCAATCCTCATGTGTAAAATGGGTAGAATAACACCTTCACAGGCTGATGTGTCCTTTGGATGATCTGTGGTTGATTCGTATCAAGGGTTTGGTACAGCGTCTGGTACCCAGTACTGCCTCAGCAAACAGTAGCGGTTCCTGGATCACCCTTCCCATCACTCACTTGATCGATATACCAGCACTGTGTCAAACACTTTCTCACATCTCAGCTAGACCTTGTTGTGGCCACAATCATCAGGTTACACATGAGACATTAAATAGCTCATCCGGGGTCTTGCTGATTGAGTAAGAGGTGGCATTTGGTGTTTGCCTTTAATCCATGCATAATGTCTCTTCCCTGGTGGCTCAGATGGTAAAGAATCCACCTCCAGTGCAGGAGGCCTGGGTTCAGCCCCTGGGTTGGGAAGATCCCCTGGAGAAGGAAATGGCAACCTACTCCAGTATTCTTGCCTGAAAACTTCCATGGGCTGAGGAACCTGGCGAGCTACAGTCCATGGGGTTGCAAAGAGTCGGAGACGACTGAGTTACTAACACTAACTGATGTCTCTTCAGGAAGTGGGCCTGGAGGGCACAGAAAGACGAATAAGATGCTCTTCCTGGAAGATGCTGTCCTTGGGGAAAGTGAGGCCTGTATACAGTGGCCACCCTCACAGGGGCATGGGCCCAGGGAGGCTGCTTCCTCCTTCAGACTCAGCTGGACAGTGATTTCACAGTCAGAATGTTGGCTTGGTGAGAAGTGGTCCTCATGCCATGTCTTGTAATATGACAGCCTCTCTCCCTCACTTGCTTTCCTACTCAGGGCCAAGGAGGGCTCTCCCATCTGCCCCCAAGACCCAATACTCTGGGCACTCTGACTCCCTCTCCAGCCCATCCTCAGGGTCCAGGCTGGGCATTTCTCTCCTCCCTTTCCCGCCTCTGCTTCCCCTAATCAAAACCTGCTCTGAGCTCCCAGCCCAATGAGTTAATGCATGCTGAACAGCCCTAATGAATGGTGACAACTTCATGGATCCTACCCAAAGGGATTTGCATTTTAACTGGTTTGTGCTTGAGCCAAAGAACAAGGGGCTAATGATGGAATTTCAGGTACCAGGATTTGAAATAGGTGAGACCAAATGGTTGAGGCTAGAGACCTTCCTGGCACGGTCCAACCCCTTAGCTCACTTCTGAATCACTGGTCAGATGCCTCCTATCTAGACCCTTGTGTATGAGGGGAGCCCTCATCCTGTAACGCAGGAGAAGCCAGTCTGTGGTTTGGTAATGCTGCTCTAAAGCAGGCAGAGGTTTTTCCACGTGGCATGTGGGGCGAGTTAGGCAAGTTGCTATAGCAATGTGCTCTAGGATTCCAAACAGGATGACACGGAGAGAAGGGGCTCCTGCCTCCGCAGCTGGGGTTGACAACTTTCTTCCCCAAGCCGCATCACCCAGCTGGGTCAGGCTACCAGGAATCCTGACCCTGCAGATTTCCAGAACTCGATTCTTTGCAGACTGGGCCTCAGGAAGGCCATGGAAAAATCATGAAATGAGCAAGTGGATGTAACTCCCAACAGTCTGCAAAGAGCCCTCCCGTACATTTTTTCTACCAGTCAGAACAGACTAGCTGAGGTCAGAGGTATGTCCATTAGATAGAGAGGGGAGAAAGAGGCTTTTCAAAGTTAAGTGATTTTCTGGGACTTCCCTGGTGGTCTAGTGGCTAAGATTCTATGCTCCCGATGCAGGGGACCTGGGTTTGATCCCTGGTCAGGAAACTAGATCCCACATGTCTCAGCTAAGTGTTCACACACCACACCTGAGTTCACACACTGCAACTAAAGATCCCACATGCCACAACTAAGACCCAGTGCTGATAAATAAATAAATACTTTCTTTAAATTAAGTGATTTCCCCAAGATCACATAGAAACTCCAGGGCAGATCTTCTGGTCAAAGATGAGATTAGGAACCCAGTTTGCTACATTCATCAGAGGAATTTAAGGAGAAAGCATTGCTTCAGCCAAAGGAATGAAGTTCTAATAGTAGATTTTCTACGTCTGTGGCAGGCAGGTAGGACAAGATCCTTGGAATCATTCTCCGTAGACTGCTGAGGGTGTCTCCAGTCTCCATCATTCGCTCTGCCTTGCCCATCCCCAAGCCCTCAGACTGCTGCTTTCTCCTGCTGCCAGGAAGAAGACCACAAAGCTATGTCTATCTCCTCTCCATCCACTGGAACTGCTCTTTTCCTGGATCCCTTAGCCCCTTATATTCAGTGGTTGCTGGCAATCATTAAGTCCCATAAATAGTATGTAGACAGAGCTCTTCTCTGAGTTTATTCCCACCACTTACCACATACACAGGGCCAGCTACATAATCTGTGGGGCCTAGTGCAAAATGAAAATACAGGGCTGCTTGTTTAAAGACTATTAAGAATTTCAAGATGGCCACAGCACAGCATCAGACCAAGGGGACCCCTTCCGAGTGTGGGGCCTGAGCCACTTCTCACAGAGTTCTCTCCTCTCGGGCTTATCATTTGGCAAGGAAGGCATGGCATCCCTCTTGACACATGAAGAAACTGAGTGGGTTGTCCATCTGGCCAGTATGTACTGAGCACCCACGAAACCCCAGGCATCTCCAGGTTCTGGAAATTCCAAATCAGATAAGGCCCAGCCTCCACCTCAGGGAACACAGTGAGGGCAGAGAGGTACAGATCACACACAGGCTGCTGGTGCAAAGTGCTGGTGTCTGTAGATGCAGAGGATCCCTGGAGCAGCTCTGTAGGCATATAGCGAGGACCGTGGGAAGATTTTTAAGCTATGGGATTCAGAAGATGCTTCTATTTCCAGTTACTAACCCAAGACCACTTTGAGAGCCTTTCTGGGGGACTTTCAAGCATCTGATGCTGAGCTCTGGAGTAGCCCCCTTGATGAACACGAGAAACCAAAACTCAAAATATTGGCCTTTCCACATGCATGCATGCTAAGTCGCTTCAGTCATGTCCGACCCTATGGACTATAGCCCGCCAGGCTCCTCTGTCCATGGAATTCTCCAGGCAAGAATACTGGAGTGGGTTGCCATGCCCTCCTCCAGGGGATCTTCCCAGCCCAGGACTCAAACCCAAGTCTCTTATGTCTCCTGCATTGGCAGGTGGACCCTTTATCACCAGTGCCACCTAGCCTTCCCACCAGCCGAAGGTATTGGTCCTGCTGAGGTCCTGCTGGGCTAACACTTGTAAATAAAGAGTTACTTCTCGGGTTTTTTTACCTGCCCACTTCAGCCCCCACTCTTGGTCTGCAGACAATCAGCAGATCCAGTGGTCCTCATTCCTGGGTGAAGAAGGGAATGATGGTGTAAAACAAAACCTTTGCCTGGGCCCCACCAGAACACACCATCACTATCTATGGTAGAGCCCAGCGTTGGCATTTTTGAAAGCTCCACAGGAGTTCTAATGGGCAGCTGAGCCTGAGAACCACCAGTGTCATCTAAACCCAATCCCCAGTCAAGCAGAAGAGGAAACACTGTCCAGGGAAGGGCAATGACTTGCTCAGGGTCACACGACCGTCAGTGGTGCAGCCAAGATGTAACCAGGTCTCCTGTCTCCCAGTTCTCCAGCCCAGCTCCCCCACCTGCAGTTTCACAGGATTCATGGCCAAGCTGGGCTGGAGACACAGCGTGGAAACAGAGTGTGGGAGGCTGAGGCACGAGGTGGAATTTGGGATGGGGGTTGGTAGTTGGAGGGTTATTTGTTAGTGACCCTGTCTGTGTCCCGCACAGGGTCATAAGCTATTGATCACTGTGTGGTCCCATGTGGGCCAAACAAAAGCCCAAGAGGGGCCTGAGGGTCACCTATTTGGCCAAGGATTCTGGTCAGAACTGCTCGCGTGCAGATGGACTGGCATGGTGGGAGGTGTCCAGCAGAGGGTTAGGCAAAGCCCATTAGAGTCATCCCGACCCTGTGATTCTGGGCCCCACTGAAGCTATTCTGAGCATTCAGATAAAGGAAGCACCTGACTCAGGGTTGGAACTGGCGAAGAGAAGCCCAAGTGGGGTGGGGAAGGGATGCTCTATCAGGAAAAAGTGGGGAGGCTTGCCCGGAGGGCAGAGGAGAAAGCCCCTGGGACCAGCCTGAGGCCCCAGCACAAACTCAGGTGTCATCTTCCCTCCTGCCCCCATCCACCCAGACCTTCCTCAATAGCAGATGAAGTGAAGCTTAAACACAAACTGAGTGTGTAGTCACTTCCTCTGCTTAAGGCCCTCAATGGCTCCCTGTTGCTTTTAAGTTGAGTCTAGCCTCTTTTATAGAACTCACCAGACCCTGAGTTGCCTGTACTCAGGACTCCCCGCTCACAGCACCCTGTGGCACCTCCACTAAACTGAGCTTCTTAGTTTCTCAAACACACTAGCTGTCTCTGTCCTTCACTCATATCATTCCCTGTATCCGATCTGATCCCCCCTTTCTGGTGTCTCCCACTTAGTCTTCAAGTCTTCCTCCTGAAAACCACACCTGACTCAGACAGACCTTGGATCAGTCACTGGTGTGAATCTTGAGATGCTTGTTTTCCCATGGTGTTAAACCCCCAGACACCACTCAGTATTATAATAGCCTGAAGAGTGTCCCCCACTGGACTAGAGCAGGGACCATATCTCTTACCAGTCTCTCTATCCTCCGCTCTCCCATAACGCCAGACATAGTGTGGGCATGCTCAGTAGATTCAGTCAGGTCTGACTCTTTGCCACCCCCTGGACTGAAGCCCACCAGTTCCTCTGTCCATGGAATTTCCCAGGCAAGAATGCTGGAGTGGGTTGCCATTTCCTTCTCTGGGATCTTCCTACCCAGGCATCAAACCCGAGTCTTCTGCATCTCCTTCTTTGGCAGGCGAGTTTTTTACCACTGAGCCACCTGAGAAGACCGCCAGACATTGTACTGCTCACATAATGTGTGTTGAATGAAAGAGCTGTCTATCCAAGTCAACGGAAAGATGTTTAAGGGCAAGATCGATGTCTTACGTTTCTTTGCAGATGTACCCACAAGAGCTCCTAACACAGTGGCTTGTATTAGGTGTTCTGCCAGGCTCTTTGGAGGATAAAAAGATAAGAGATAAGTCCTGTCCTTCAAGCAGTTTATGGCCTAATAGGAGAGAGATCTTTGGATAAATAACTAAGACAAAGGAGGAAGTAATAAAAGCTGTAAGAGAGCTACAAAGACTCTGGGATTTGAGAGTTGAAAAAGAGATGATTTGTAAGAGATGTAGAAAGAGTAGAGAGTATATCCGAAAAATGGCCTGATGTTGGTCAGCAGGATGCTGGAGTGTGTGCTGTAGGGAACTGCAAGAATGGAACATGGGCTGAGGCCACTGAGAGAGGACTGAATGCCAACTAAGGCATTGGATGTAGCAGATGGGAGCCATTGGAGGTTCTGGGGGGAGGTTAAAGGCATGTTCTGGGCTTTCCTAGTGGCTCAGATGGTAAAGAATCTGCCTGCAATGTAGGAGACCCAGGTTTGATTTCTAGATTGGGAAGATCCCCAGGGGAAGAAGGGAATGTCTACCCACTTTCAGTATTTTTGCCTAGAGAATTCCATGAACAGAGGAGCCTGGCGGGCTACAGCCCATGGGGTGGTAGAGAATCAGACATGGCTGAGTGACTAACACACACACACAGAGGCATGTTCTAATCTGTTTTGAGAGGCTCCCTTGTGGGGTGGATATGGGGGGGGCGGGATTTGAATGAGACAGGACAACAGCTAGGAGCAAGGAGGTTGCTAAGACGGCTACAACCCAGGCAGGAGGATGCCAGAGCCTGGTGTAAACGTGGTGAGAGGAGAGAGGAGAAAGGAACCTGTGAGGGGCAGACTGAACGTCCTTGGTCCCCAGGGAAGGAAGAGGAGAGAATATGGGGCCCGGGGCGTTTAAGGAACAGGAAGTTGAGTGGATTCTGGATGTGGTGAACCTATGGGGCTTTGGGGCAGGTAGAAATGTTGGCTGGGTGCTTGGAAGGGAGTCTGACTTGGCATGTTTTGACTGGAAGCCTGGCCCATATGTGTGCCTTGCTATCGCTCGGGCCTGAGTGAGAGAGACAGAAAACACTCCTGGCGTGGGGCCTCCTGTCCCTCCATCCCCTTTCCAGACCCAGAAGCAGTGATTCATGCCCCAAACTTAAAGAGAGCCCAGACTCTGATTTTAAAAGCCTTTCAGGGCAGAAGAAACCAACCAGAAGGCCAGACCAGACCACAAGCCAAACATCAGCTGTGGAATGTGCTTGCTGTTGATGGTGAGGCCAGCCAGGGGCAGACATGCTGGCAGGCTCGGCAAGAGGGCCCCCTCTGGTCTTCCCAAATGGGTCAGAATGGCCACCGAGATGGTCCCTGCTCTTTTGTCTCTTTTCCCTGCGGATCTGCCGGCCTTGGAGCACATCTTCAAGCTCACCCCTCCCCCACCCCCAGCCTGTAAGCTGGGCTGATCCCATCATCCTTGGTGTGAACGCTCTGGTCTGCCATCCTTCTTTCCACCTCTACTCAGCCCAGAGGACTAGGACTAGGGGACAGACAGGGGTCTGGGGGCTGCCGAGGGGGCACCTAGAAAGGTTCCCATGGCTTGTGGCCACAGCCAACCCACTGGTCTCCCTGCCTCCGCCCTGTCCCTTCAGCTCTTGCTTCCAGTGGCCAGAGGGCTGCTGCTGGGACATAGATCAGATCAGGTCCTGTCTCTTTGCCCCAAGCCCCCTGGGGCTCTCCTTCTTCTCTGGGTGAGACCTGTAGGATCCAGCTCCCCTGCCTTTCTGACCTCATCCTCTACTCCTCCCCCACTGGCTCCTTCTGCTCCACTCAGGCAGTTTCCGGAATGTTCTTGAAACATACCTGGCACCTCGGGCTTCACCTGGGATGCTCACCACCTGGGATGGTGCTTCACCTGGGATGCTCACCACCAAAGAGCCGCTGTCACTTCCTTCAGGTCTTTTCTCTAACACCTCCTCTCACAGAGGCCTTTCCTGCTCCCCTAACTAAAATGTCAGCCTCTCCTGTGTGCACTCCCTTACATAAGCCCCTGCCCCTGCTTTAGTCCCACTGGGGTGTTCCTCACTCTTGAGCATTAATACCAATTTTTAAAAAATTCACCTTGTGTATTGTCTGTCTCCTCCAACAGAGGTTAATCATGAGAGC
Organism: Cervus elaphus; assembly: GCF_910594005.1. Taxonomy (NCBI): domain Eukaryota; kingdom Metazoa; phylum Chordata; class Mammalia; order Artiodactyla; family Cervidae; genus Cervus; species Cervus elaphus. The sequence continues at coordinate 84,832,409 of NC_057826.1, forward strand.
AAGGATTCTTCTCGCTGTTGCTGGAGTGTGATTGCTTTGTGTGTGTGCTGTCTTTAGTCGTGTCTGACTCTTTGTGACTCTGTGGACTGTAGCCCGCCAGGCTCCTCTGTCCATGGCATTTCCCAGACAAGAACACTGGAGTGAGTTGCCATTTCCTCCTCCAGCGGATCTTCCCGACCCAGGGATGGAACCCTTGACTCCTGCGTCTTCTGCATTGGCAGGCAGGTTCTTTACCACTGAGCTACTGAGGAAGCCCATAATCACTTTACACCCTTGCATTAGTTTATGCTGCACAACAAAGGGAATCCGCCATAAGGATGCATATATCCCCTCCCTCTCCAATCTCCCTCCCACCAAACCAAATCCCACCCCTCTAGGTCATCAGAGAGCTCCAGGCTGAGCTCCCTGGGCTGTAGAGCAGCTTCCCACTAGCTACCTCTTTTACACATCACAGTGTATATGTGTCAGGGCTACTCTCCCAGTTTGTCCCACCCTCCTTTCGCGCTTCTGTGTCAGGACAGCAAGAGAAATGCAGATGTACACAGCATGGATTCTTGAATGTGGTTTTACATGTGTACCCCAAGGTTCAGAGAAGTGCCTGGCCAAAGTAGTCAAGTGATAAGTGGTTGTGAAATGAATGAATTAATCAATGAAAACCTCCCTCCAGCCTGCAGCAGCCTGCAAGCCCAGTAGTTACTCCTCCTTGAGATAAGTATCACCCAAGCTCCCTTTCTTAGGACACCAGTCCCCTAGGCATTTGCTCCTGACACTTCCAAGGCCATTTGTTATTAAAGACTTTCTCTCTAGACAAGAAGAGGGTGGTCGTGGTTATAAGTGGGCAGGTCTTGCAGGAGGGATTCTTGATGGGAGAAGGGCCTTGAGAGGGGCAAATCATTCACAGAGTGCAGCCTAGGCCAGCTGGCCCCATGCTATTCAGTGTTATTTACTATGACTCAGAGAGGACACAGGGAGACATGGGATAGGACATGTTTTACGCAATGAAAACCTAGGTATGTAATGGCACTTCCCAGAGAACATGGGGGTGGAACAGAAGTTTAAAATGCCTCTTTTCCCACAAAAGCGTAGTGATTCAGACATCATCGGTGGACCACAGAATGTGGACATGTCCTCTGGTACCCCAGAAGGAGCTGGGAGCACCCAGAGAAGATGGCAAGATCTGAACAGTAGACCCTAGTAGTAGACCAAGCTATGGTCCAATTCCTGGGAACCACCAGATCAGAATCTGCCTTGGTGACTGGGGAGATGATGTGAAACCCATTGAAAAGGCGGGGAGACTGAGCCTGAGCCCAAGGTTCGTATTAGGGGCATGTGCCATTGACTTGGGGTTTGAATAATGGCCCTGGTACTTAATAAGTGTGTGACTTTGGGTAGGTCACATCCTCTCTTTAGAATGTATGTGAAAGTGTTACTCGCTCGGTCATGTCTGACTTTGCGACCCCGTGGACTGTAACCTGCCAGGCTCCTCTGTCCATGGAATTCTCCAGGCAAGAGTACTGGATCGGGTTGCCATTTCCTTCTCCAGGGGATCTCCCGAGCCAGGGGTCGAACCTGGGTCTCCCACACGGCAGACAGACTCTTTACCATCTGAACCAGCAGTGAAGCCCCTGGAATGCATAATGGAAATGATGATGCCTACCTTGTAGAATTAGTATAAACCATTGGAAATGATACTGATTACCAAATGACAAGTCTGGCAAGGATGAGGTGCTCTCCTAAATGTGTACTACTTGCTAACAGTCACTGAGAGCTTCCATGAATCAGGCTTTGTCTGAGCACTCATCTTCTCAATAATCCTGTATGAGGGGTACTGTTACCTCCCCCACTTCAGAGATGAGGAAACTGAGGCAAGTCATTAAGTAATTTACTCAGGATCACCAGGGTCATAAAGTCACAGCCTGGGATTTGAATCCAGGGAGGTTTGAGGCCAGAAACTGCAATTCCTAGAGGTCATGTGACTTGCCTGAGGTCTTGCAGCTGCCGATAAAGATGAGTTCCAAACTCCAAATCCAGGTTTGATCATCTCCAAAAGCCACCTCCTTTCCTGCTTTTCCTGTACCGCTCACATAACTCTGGCCGTATTTGTGTAACATCTGGAATATTTTCACTTAATAATATTCATTCAATTGACTTTAAATCAACTAACTCAGTCTTTTCACATACCCTCATCCTAAGCAAAAATTGCTATGAAATCTAAGTTTTGATTTGCTTGTAGTTTTTTAATATCCTTTAAACATGAGTTGTCAAGTTTTCCCAGATGGCTCAGTGAGTAAAGGATCTGCCTGCAATGCAGGAGACACAGGAGACAGACGGGGGTTTGATCCCTGGGTTGGGAAAGTCTCCTGGAGAAGGAAATGGCAACCCACTCTAGTATTTCTCACCTGAAAAATCCGTGGACAGAGGAACCTAGTGGGCTACAGTCCATGGGGTCAGAAAGAGTCGGACCTGATACAGTGATAAAACACATCAGTGTGTCATTTTAATGTTCGCCTTTGTCCCACCTAAATTCTTTGCCCCCACTGTGCCACAAGGGACACTGGGTCCCCCTTTGCAGCCCTCAGGAAGGACAGCTGTCCCCTCATCCTTACTCATCCAGAACTGAAGTGCAATGAGGCTCTGATTTGACTGGGGGATTTTTTTGACAAGAGAGATCTAAACTCTACTTATGTGTGGCATGATTTCTAAGCTACCCTGGCTCTGTTTATTTGGAGGTTTGTTTGTTTTACTGTTTATTTCTTTTTATAAATATTTATTTATTTATTTGGCTGGGTCTTGGTTGCAGCATGAAGGGTCTAGTTCCCTGACCAGGGATTGAAGCCGGGCCCCCAGCATTGGGAGTACAAAGTTTTAACCACCAGACCACTAGGCAGGTCTTTCCTTGGAGGTTTGGTCAAGGACCCTGCCAGGGCTAGCACCTCCTTGGCACATGCCAGGAAGAGTCCCAAGAAGTTAGCAGGCTTGGCCATGTTCTCTCATGCTCAGCCCTCCCCAGGGTGAGGCCCAGGAGTGCACTTTCCCACCACCTGATAGCCAGGTCCCTCACTCTTTCTGCAGTGCTGTTTGGGTTGGCAGTGGCTCCCCTGGACTGGTGCCCACTGCTGATGGAGACTGGCTGGGGGAGAGGGGCCTGCCCAGGGTGCCCCTCTCTCAAGGGCAGAGGGAGCTTTGATGTGGAACCAGAGGCCAAGAGCCCCAGATCAAAGCTTTGCTGAGCATGGGGCTGGCTTGGAGTTGGGAAAGAGGTGGGGGAGTGGTATGGGTGGTGTAGAAACCATTGGGGAGGGTTGTCCGAATAAGTCTTTTGTCTCCATCAAAGAAGAGGAAACCCCAATCCTCTCCATAACAAATGTCCTTAGAGGGTGTAGGTTAAAGTGGAAAGGATATTGCTGCTTTCTCTAGGCCCTAACAGCTCCAGAAAGGCCTCCTCTTCCGAGAAGCCCTCCCAGACTTCTGCTAAAGTGATTATCACATTTCTGTGAACTTCTGTATCACCTCAGCTGCATCTCCTCACCTGTCATCTTATCAGCTGTACTCCCACTCTCCACGAGGCTGCATGTCCCTTGGGCAGTGGGCACTGTTTACCTCCTTCCCTCTTACTTTCTCCTCCCCTGTGTAGCATCGCACCATCTGCCCTTCCTCTAACTATTAGGATCCTGACACTTCCCCAGGCAGTTCCCACCAGGCAACACTTCTCTTCTCTAAACCTTGACTCCTCACAGCCTGCTGGACAGTAAAACAACTGGAAACGAAGTCACACAGAGGAGTTCACAGCTAATAGAATGTTAGATCCGCCCTGCCTCGTATTGATTTTATAGGAAAGGCTATCTGAAAGCAGCCAGGACTTACCCCAAATGGACCAATCTGGGCCAACCCTGAGTGTTACAGAAGTGGATACCAAAGCCTGGGACTGGATTGTATCCCTCATTAACTGGACCTTCCAAGCCCAGGGTCATGAAAAAGCCCTGGACCGTGGATAAAGACTTCTGGGTCAAGTTCAGGCTCCAATTCTAAACTTAAATTAGCCATGTGCCCTCTTAAGACTTCCATTCAATCACTCCTAAAATAAATGTTTGGCCTTCCTGTTTATGAAAGCTCTTTGGGGGCTGTGCTTCCATGCTTCTGCGAACATTTCCTGAGCCGGAGTTTTCCCTCTGGTTGTAAAGCTACATGTTACATGAGAAAGACGTTGACTACAGAAAATCTTTTTAATTTTATTTTATTTTAAACTTATTGAAGTATAGTTAATTTACAATGTTGTGTTAATTTCTGCTGTATAGCGGAGTGATTCATTTATACATATAGATTCAGTTATACATACATATACATTCTCTTTCATATTCTTTCCCATTATGGCTTGTATATATTATGGACATTGAATATAGTTCCCTGTGCCATACAGTAGGACCTTGCTTATCCATGCTGTATAATATATTAGTCTGCATCAGTTCAGTTCAGTTCAGTTCAGTCACTCAGTCATGTCCAACTCTTTGCGACCCCAGGAACCGCAGCACGCCAGGCCTCCATGTCCATCACCAACTCCTGGAGTTTACCCAAACTCATGTCCATTGAGTTGGTGATGCCATCCAAGCACCTCATCTTCTGTCGTCCCCTTCTCCTGCCCTCAATCTTTCCCAGCATCAGGGTCTTTTCAAATGAGTCAGCTCTTCGCATCAGGTGGCCAAAGTATTAGAGTTTCAGCTTCAATATCAGTCCTTCCAATGAACACCCAGGACTGATCCCCTTTAGGATGGACTGGTTGGATCTCCTTGCAGTCCAAGGGACTCTCAAGAGTCTTCTTCAACACCACAGTTCAAAAGCATCAATTCTTCGGCGCTCAGCTTTCTTTATAGTCCAACTCTCACATCCATACATGACTACTGGAAAAACCATAGCCTTGACAAGACGGACCTTTGTTGGCAAAGTAATGTCTCTGCTTTTTAATATGCTGTCTAGGTTGGTCATAACTTTCCTTCCAAGGAGTAGGCGTCTTTTAATTTCATGTCTGCAATCACCATCTGCAGTGATTTTGGAGCCCCGAAAAATAAAATCAACCACTGTTTCCACTGTTTCCCCATCTATTTGCCATGAAGTGATGAGACCAGATGCCATGATCTTAGTTTTCTGAATGTTGAGCTTTAAGCCAACTTTTTCACTCTCCTCTTTCACTGTCATCAAGAGGCTTTTCAGTTCCTCTTCACTCTCTGCCGTAAGGGTGGTGTCATCTGCATATCTGAGGTTATTGATATTTCTCCCAGCAATCTTGATTCCAGCTTGTGCTTCTTCCAGCCCAGCATTTCTCATGATGTACTCTGCATATAAGTTAAATAAGCAGGGTGACAATATACAGCCTTGACGTACTCCTTTTCCTATTTGCAACCAGTCTGTTGTTCCATGTCCAGTTCTAACTGTTGCTTTCTGACCTGCATACAGGTTTCTCAAGAGGTGAGTCAGGTGGTCTGGTATTTCCATCTCCTTCAGAACTTTCCACAGTTTATTGTGATCCACACAGTCAAAGGCTTTGGCATAGTCAATAAAGCAGAAATAGATGTTTTTCTGGAACTCTCTTGCTTTTTCGATGATCCAGTGGATATATTGGCAATTTGATCTCTGGTTCCTCTGCCTTTTCTAAAACCAGCTGAACATCTGGAAGTTCTTGGTTCACATGTTGCTGAAGCCTGGCTTGGAGAATTTTGAGCATTACTTTACTAGCGTGTGAGATGAGTGCAATTGTGCGATAGCTTGAGCATTCTTTGGCATTGCCTTTCTTTGGGATTGGAATCTGCTAATCCCAAGTTCGCAGTCCGTCATCCCCCACCCCCTTCTTCCCCAACAACCACAGGTCTGTTCTGTATGTGAGTCTTTCTTTTTCATAGATGAGTTCATTTGTGTCATGTTCTAGATTCCACATCTAAAGGTATGCAGAGGTATCCTATGATCTTTGTCTTTCTGTGTTTTACTGACTTAGAATGATCATCTCTAGGTCCATCCATGTTGCTGCAAATGGCACCATTTTTTTTTATGGCTGAGCAGTAGTCCATTGTGTATATGTAGCACATCTTCTTTATCCACTCATCTGCTGATGAACATTTAGGTTGTTTCCATGTCTTGGCTATTGTGAATGGTGCCACTATGAACATAGGGCTGCATGTATCTTCTTGAATTAGAGTTTTGTCTAGATATATACCCAGGAGTGGGATTTCTGGGTCATATGGAAACTCTGCTTTTAGTTTTTTGAGAAAACTCGATACTGTTTTCCATAGTGCCTGCACCAGTGTACACTGGAATTCTATTTTAAAACAACTTCATCTAGAACATATATGGACCCACTGTATGACTGGCCCTTCCTCATCCGCATGTTCATGAGGAGTCTTGTGCTTCAGAGAAGTCCTGGGCTTCAGAGTCCTGGGTTTCCAAGAGGGAACTTGGAACCTGAACATCCCAGATAAGTGGCTATCCTTGGCTTGTATTCTTTCAGTGACAGGAGACTCACGATCTCACAAGACAGGCCTTTGTTTTCTAGCAAAGGCAGATGGAGTCCTGAGCCCTTAATTCTTCTAAGGTCATAAAAGTGGCACTAGACGTTGGGGTAGTTTTGGAATCATAAGTAACTGACTTATACCAAAAACCAAAGGGCTTCTGCATAATGCCCAGAACCAAAGCAATTCCATTCCTCAGCGTCCTCTATCCCCACCAAGCCTAGCCAATAGCATCCAGCTTAGCTTGGGTTCTGGTGCATTTATATTGAGCTTTATGCAGACAGAGAACTCTTCAAATGGGTGGGGTGTATCCTTTGTAGGGTGGACCCTGCAGGCTTGAAAGGGACGGGCCCCCACAATTCCTTTTTTTAGTTCGCATTCAAAGACCAGGGGCAGACAGGCCTGCAGTTCTCTGAGTCCTCATTGCCCTACTTCCTCTCTTCCAAGGGAAAGCCTTGCCACAAATTGCATATCCTGAGCCTTGTCTTGTTCTTACTTTGTCCAAACACCCCCTGGACTGGCACTGACCTCAGATGCCCAAAGCTCTTGATCTGCACACTCCATGACAAGCAGGAGACAATCTTAGGAGCTGGAAAACCAATACCAAACTGTCTGAGCTCTTTGAGCTGGTTAGTACGTTAGGAAAGGGAGGAACTCACTGTCCAATTCGTCTCCCCTTGAAATGACCAGTGGCCAGGATCAAAAGTGGGTAGAGCCGCCACGTACAGCTCTGCAGGCTGGGTACTGCATAACTCAGGCTGCTATTAGGTTGGCCAGAAAGTTCGTTCAGATTTGTCTTTAGCCTACAGAAAGTCCAAAAAGCCAACCCAATACAACATAAACAGCCCCCTCTGCAGTTGTGAAGTGTAGTGCAGTGACCCAGGGAGTGACAGATAAAGAAATTGGTAACAGAGTACATGAACAGGCTTCATTAAATCCGACACAGGGATTTAGAGATACAGCATCTAGTCCAGTGTGTACTTGTTACAAATTAAGAAATTGAGGGCCGGGGAGAGGAAGAAATTGGTCCAGAGCCATAAAAACAAGTTAGAAGCTGTGCTGGGATTAGAACTAGGGCTTCTGAAGCCAAATTCAATGCTCTGACTTCCCTCCCTTCCTGAGGCTCTGACTATCAAGTTCGCCTTCTGCTTCTTGTTGGCAGGTTAGTGCGTGGGGTTAGTGAGGTTCTCAGAGGCCTGAATATTTCTAGGCGCTCTCTCTCTTTTTGGTCTCATATTGTCTGATAAGTCCACAGGTGCAAACTGAGCTTCTGTTGTGTGCTAGACGTTGTTCTAGATCCTGAGGATTAAGTGGGCAGAGAGGCAGATACAGTCCCTTCAGTGGAGTGCTGGGAAATGTGTAATAACTGACTCTGGCTCTTGGGATGGCGTGGAGAGTCCTTCTTTGTAGCATTTGACAGTGACTGTGGTGTAATCACATCTATAAATCAACTTTAAGCTACCAACAGCCATCACTGAGCGAAAACATTGTACACAATTTTCTCTTGAGAGAAGAGTCCAGCACACCACTAGCCCCTTCCCTTGCGGAACTTAAACTCCAGTGGGAGAATAAACAAAGAGCTCTCGTAGCCAGCTATAATTATCTTTAACTATAAAAGAAGTAAAGAAGATGCTTTGAGGGAGAGTAATGGATTCTCCATAGCATGGTCAGGAAGATTTGTCCCAGGCTGTGACATTAAAACTGGAGGTTGAGGGACTTCTGGTTAAGACTACACACTTCCAGTACAGGGGACAGAGGTTCAAACTCCGGTCAGAGAACCAAGATCCCATAGACTGCGTGGTGCAGCCAAAAACAAAAGCGAAAGAAAACTGCAGATTGAGAAGGAACTGCCTGAGCAAAGATGTGGGAAAGACCTTGAGGTGGAAAGAGCTTGGTTAGAGGAGCAGGGAGGAAGGCAGTGTGTCTAGAAGCCGCAAGTGATGAAGTTCGTGGCGCAGAAGCAGACAGATCCTACAGGGCCTGGTGGGTCCTGGGAAAGGGTCTGGAATCCACCCTACATGTAATGGGAGGACCCTGGAGGGTTTGAAGCAGCAAAGTACTAGTATCTGGTTGGCATTTTTAAAAGATCACCCTGGAATCGAGTCACCAGTTAGAAGACTGGTGTTTAAGTCCAGGCAGAAAAGGATGAGAATAACTCAGACCAGGTGATGTCAGAGGAAATCGAGAAGAGTGGACTTGAGAGGGCTGGAGGGGGTAGAACCTGCAGGGTTTGCTGATGGGAAGGGGAGGAAAATCCCGAGGAAAGACCTCCAAGCTTCTGACTAGAGCAGCGGGGTGGGTGGTAACGCCAAGTGCATTGATGGGGAGACTCAGTTTGGAAGAGAAAACCTCAGGTACCTCTTCAGTCATGTGACGTGAGGGATGCTATAAGACATCCAGGTGACAATGTTCTAGGGGCAGCTGGATGTTGGTCGTGGGACTCAGAAGGCAGGGCTGGGCTGGGCTGGGGTGTGGTCTGGGGTTCTCAGGAGCCCAGGCCACTTTGGGGTGACTGGAGGAAGGCAGCAGCCGAGGCACACCACACTCAGCCAGATACTAAGGTGGATATTTGGGGTCACATCTCCTGATTCCAGTTTTCCACACAGCTTGGGGTATGTGTGTGTGTTTTAGTTAATCAAGACTTCATTGTACTTTTTTTTTGCATACTTCTGACTTTTTATTCAGCTTGCCATATACACACAAGATCTGTATCTATGCAATACTTTGTTTTTCTTTGTTTTTTTTTTTTTATTTTTATAATGTTGTGTTGGTCTCTGCTGTACAACAACACAAATCAGCCATAATTATACATCTATCCCCTCCATCGGGAACCTTCCTCCCCTCCCCACATCCCACCCCTCTAGGCCATCACAACAAGAATTCATCATGTCACTGATGCTGTGTTTTAAAATCCTTCAGAGCAGCTCTTGAAAGCTTAAAGAAAGAGCTCCATTTTGATCAATATCTCTACCTAGAGAGAAAGATAAATGATGTAAGGCAGAAAAATCCACTGGCTTTCATAAAACTGTGAGTCTTATTCCTGACAGAGGTGATCCGTGTGTTCTCTGAAGGCAGGCAATGGCTGTCCAAAGCTGGGAGTGAAAACAATGTTAATTACAGCAAATTTCAGCGTGGTGTTTCTGTTTCCAATTTCTAGGCCTGTTTTCCATGAGCTTGACATCTGCTTAACCAACACATTGGCAGACTCCTGGTTTTTAAAAAAAAAAAAAAATCAAAAGGGCAGATTTTTGCTCTCACCAGCACTTGCTCCGACTTTCCATCTCCACCCTCTGGATGCTGATGTGAGGGTCTCTATTCAACCGCATCCACCTGCCCCCAGCAAGCATTTGGTCTTCTCCTCAGACCCTTAGCAATGGAGCGCCCCCTGAAAAAGACTGCCCAGCGCATGTCTGTTGGTTTCTGACTTAGAGAATTCTTCCTTCTACAGGGCTGTCAATGCTTTGGAGAGTTGAGGGGATGTTTTGATAAGTCACACATTAGCGAGCATGTGTTTGTATAGTACAAAATACAACACTAGGGGAACAGAACCATTTTTTAAAATTTATTTATTTATTTCATTTTATTTTTTTGGCTGTGCTGGGTTTTCCTTGCTGCTCACAGGCTTTCTCGAATCTTCCCTGGTGACTCAGAGGGTAAAGTGTCTACCCGCGATGCGGGACACCCGGGTTTGATCCCTGGGTCAGGAAGATCCCCTGGAGAAGGGAATGGCAACCCACTCTGGTACTCTTGCCTGGAAAATCCCATGGACAGTGAAGCCTGGTAGGCTACAGTCCATGCGGTTGCAAAGAGTCGGACACGACTGAGCGGCTTCACTTCACTCACAGGCTTTCTCCAGCTGTGGCTAGCAGGGGCTACTTCTCGCTGTGGTGTGCGGGCTTCTCAGCGCAGTGGTTTCTCTTGTTGCGGAGCACGGGCTCTAGGTGCTCGGGCTTCCATAGCTGTGGCACACAGGCTTGGGTGCCCTGTGGTATGTGGGATCTTCCTGGACCAGGGATCCATCCTGTGTCCCCTGCATTGGCAGGTGAATTCCTAACCAGTGGACCACCAGGGAAGGCCCAGAACCATTTTCTGATGAAAGAAGGATACTGGAGTAGGGGAGAGAGGTCGGCAGGTCAGGCACCCAGCGTGTATCATGGGGGCGCCCAGAGCCTGGCTGGAGAGCAGAGGGTGAGTGGACAGGGGGGCTGTGGGCAAAGGGAAGGCTGCCTTGTGTCCCATCTGCTCACGTCCTTCTTAGATGTGCGGTGCATGCTCAGTCTCTCAGTTGTGTCTGACTCTGTGCGACCCCACGGACTGTAGCCCACCAGGCTCCTCTGTCCATGGAATTTTCCAGGCAAGAATACTGGAGTGGGTAGCCATTTCTGATGAGCTCATCCTTAGCCATTCATTCACTTGCTCATTCTTTTATTTTTTTCTGTTTTTTTTAAATTTATTTATTTTTATTGAAGGATAATTGCTTTATAGGATAATTGTTTTCTGTCAAAGCTCAACATGAATCAGCCGTAGATATACATATATCCACTCCCTTTTGAACCTTCCTCCTATCTCCCACCCCTCTAGAGCCCCTGTTTGAGTTTCCCGAGCCATACAGCAAATTCCCGTTGGCTATCTATTTTACATATAGTAATATAAGTTTCCATGTTAGTCTTTCCATACATCTCACCCTCTCCTCCCCTCTCCCCTTGTCCATAAGTCTCTCTTCTATGTCTGTTTCTCCATTGCTGCTCTGTAAATAAATTCTTTAGTACCATTTTTCTAGATTCCATATATATGTGTTAGAATACGATATTTACCTTTCTCTTTCTGACTTACTTCACTCTGTATAATAGGTTCTAGGTTGATCCACCTCAGAACCTTGACTCAAATGTGTTCCTTTTTATGGCTGAGTAACATTCCATTGTGTATATGTACCACAGCTTCTTTATCCATTCATCTGTCGATGCGCATCTAGGTTGCTTCCATGTTCTAGCTGTTGTAAATAGTGCTGCAATGAACAATGGAATACATGTGTCTTTTTCAGTTTTAGTTTCCTCAGGGTATACTCCTAGGAGTGGAATTGCTGGGTCATATGGTGGTTTTATTCCTAGTTTTCTAAGGAATCTCCATACCTTCTTCCATAGTGGCTGTATCAATTTACATTCCCACCAACAGTGCAAGAGCATTTCCTTTTCTCCACACCCTCTCCAGTATTTATTGTTTGTAGACTTTTTGATGATGACCATTCTGGCTGGTGTGAGGTGATATCTCATTGTAGTTTTGATTTTCATTTGTCTAATAATGAGCGATGTTGAGCATCTTTTCATGTGTTTGTTAGCCATCTGTATGTCTTCTTTGGAGAAATGTCTATTTAGGTCTTTTTCCCACTTTTTGATTGGGTTGTTCATTTTTCTGGTATTGAGTTGTATGAGCTGCTTGTATATTTTGGAAATTAATCCTTTGTCAGTTGTTTCATTTGCTATTATTTTCTCCCATTCTGAGGGTTGTCTTTTCACTTTGCTTATAGTTTCCTTTGCTGTGCAAAAGCTTTTAAGTTTAATCAGGTCCCACTTGTTTACTTTTGTTTTTATTCCTGTTACACTAGGAGGTGGGTCATAGAGGATCTTGCTTTGGTTTATGTCATTGAGTGTTCTGCCTGTTTTCCTCTAAGAGTTCTGTAGTTTCTGGTCTTACACGTAGGTCTTTTAGTCATTTTGAGTTTATCTTTGTGTGTGGTGTTAGGAAGTGTTCTAATTTCTTTCTTTTACGTGTAGCTGTCCAGTTTTCCCAGCACCATTTATTGAAGAGGCTGTCTTTGCCCCATTGTATATTCTTACAAATTTGTCAAAAATAAGGTACCCATAGGTCCGTGGGTTTATTTCCAGGCTTTCTATCTTGTTCCATTTGTCTATAGTTCTGCTTTTGTGCCAGTACCATACTGTCTTGATGACTGTAGCTTTGTAGTATAACCTGAAGTCAGAAAGGCTGATTCCTCCAGCTCCACTCTTCTTTCTCAAGACTGTTTTGGCTATTCAGGGTCTTTTGTGTTTCCATATGAATTGTTAAATTTTTTGTTCTAGTTCTGTGAAAAATGTCATTGGTAATTTGATAGGGGTCACATTGAATCTGAAGATTGTATTTGGTAGTATAGTCATTTTCACAATACTGATTCTTCCTAGCCAGGAACATGGAATATCTCTCCATCTGTTTATGTCATCTTTGATTTCTTTCATTAGTGTCTTATAATTTTCTGTGTACAGTTCTTTTGCCTCCTTAGATAAGTTTATTCCTAGATATTTAATTATTTTTGTTGCAATGGTGAAGGGGATTGATTCCTTAATTTCTCCTTCTGATTTTTCATTGTTAGTATATAGAAATGCAAGTGATTTCTGTGTATTGATTTTGTATCCTGCAACCTTGCTAAATTCACTGATTAGCTCTAGTAATTTTTTCTGATACTATCTTTAGGGCCTTCTATGTACAGTATCATGTCATCTGCAAACAGTGAGAGTTTTACTTCTTTTCCGATCTGGATTCCTTTCATTTCTTTTTCTTCTCTGATTGCTGTAGCTAAGACTTCCAGAACTATGTTGAATAATAGTGGTGAAAGTGAACACCCTTGTCTTGTTCCTGATCTTAGGAGGGATGCTTTCAGTTTTTCACCATTGAGAATAATGTTTGCTGTAGGCTTATCATATCACTTGTTCATTCTTCAGTCTGTTCTGTCCACTTTGTTGGGAGCCTGTTGTGTCCCAAACACTGTGCAGGGTTCAGGGGTGAGGAGGGACAGAACCCTCTCAGTTCATTTAAAGTCACCTTCCTTATGGCACCAAAGGCAGGGTTATCATAGGGTCTTCAAAGCTTCAACTCAAATGAAAGCTTCCCAAAGAGAGCTATTGCTGGTCCAGCTGGAAGGATGTCATTTAGGGGTGTGAGTAGAGGGTCTCACCTGACCCCTCTAACAAGAGCTCTCCACTGCCCTGCCTGCCCTTTCAGGGACACAGCCAGCCTTGTTGAAGATGCTCAAAAGCAGTAAAGGATGTGGAGCCTTGGAAGCAGACAGGATGAGACCTCAGCACCAGCACATGGGCCCAGGGCAAGTTGGTCTCAGACCTTTAGCTTCCTCACCTGTTTAATGAGGATAAAACCCCCTAATCACCTGTTAGAATTAAATGAAATACTGTTCTAAGGCACCTGGCCCATTCTGGCACCTGGTGGGTGCTCTGAGTGTGGCAGGAGATCTTCACCAGGAGATTCAGAGAAGGAATGGGACATGAGCCCTGCCCAGGTACTGGTGAGGGCTAGATCCCTGCTCTACACATGTACCTCCAGCTAGAAGACCTGGGTCCCAGCAGGTAACCTTCCTGAGCCTCCATTTCCCATTGGTGGAAGGAGCCGCAAATCTACCCCATGTGTGTGTTGACTTTATATTTGTCGAGCAGGTCCTGTTTGTAACTCTAGGCCCCAGGGGGGTGCAGGGACAGTCTATGGTATGGCTCCATCCCTTGGACTCTCTACCACAGCGGGGAGGGCTGGGTTAAAAGGCAGGACAGTGAGGGGAGGTGCAGGATGGGCTGGGGAGGTGGGAGGTGGGGAGGTGGGCAGGGTGAGTGGGACTTGCACGGGGTCCCTTGATGGGTGCAGGATGGGGCTGGCAGGAGGCGTGCAGGGGGAGGGAACGGAGGGCGGAGCCTTGGAGCGGGGAGGGACAGCCAGAGAGCTGCTGTGTAGACAGTGTTAGGGGCCGCCTGCAGGGGTCTGATGAGGTGGTGAATATGTGCATTTTCTGCACACACGTGAGGGCTTCCTCCAGACTCGGTCCTGATGGGACCCCGAATTCTCCGGCCACAGTGGTCCACCCCCTCATCGCACACAGGAGGAAGCTTTCTGACTCTGACATGTACTTTTTCACATGTTTAACATTCAGGAGACATCAAAGTACATATTGATTTGGGTTCTTCCTCCTGGGAAGGTGGGCATGTGGCCACAGCCACCCACAGCATAGCTGCTGGCAAGCTCAGAGCTGCTCGCAGCCAGAAACAGCAGTGGGTGTGGACCGGGGATGCACTGGTTCCTGGGTGAGATCACTTCCCTGAGATTCCTCTAAGAAACAAGTGTTCTGCTTATTCCATGGGGAGGGACGACGCCTTACCACAGAAGTCTCTCTCATCCCCTCTTCCTGCCCTCCCTGTCCACTCTGGGGATAGAGCTGGTCCTTCAGACAGAAGGCACCTCCCTCCTGTAAGCCTGCCCCTCTCTCTGGACTCCGATGGGGAGAAATCATTGCCTCCTGTCATTACCACCCCCCAATCAGCCCTCTCTGACGGATCCCTTGGCTACACGTGCATGTCTACACATACACGCACACTAGTCACTCCCAGTGAGCTGTGTTCTCACCTGCACGAGGCCAGGGGAGCCAAGGATAGGAGACTCCATCCAGAGATAAGGGTCTCACCTGCTTCCTCAACAGAGGGAAGAAGGAAGGATTGGCTGGTGATATTAGTGGTTGGAAAAGTATGAAGCAGAATGGACTCCATAGTGTTTCCTTCTGAGAAAAAGGCAGTGTGATAATGACCAATTAGTGGACAGCCATGAAGCCACATCCAGAAGGCAGTCATTTGTAAAGAAGTCAGATGCTGAAGAGTTGATTAGACAAGCTAGGAAACCAGAGGAGGGGTCTTTGCCAAGAGCAGAGAGGAAGGCATTTGTCACTTGGGGAGACCCAAGTGTGAGCAAGTATGCTCTAAAGCAGTGGCCCCCAAACTTTTTGGCACCAGGGACTGTTTCATGGAAGACAATTTTTTCACAGGGGTTGAGGGGGCATGGAGGATGATTTTAGGATGGTTCAAGCACATTATGTTTATTGAGCACTTTATTTCTATTGTTATTACATCAGCTCCACCTCAAATCATCAGGCATTAGATCCCGGAGGTTTAAGACCCCTTCTCTAAAGTACCAGGGATGCTCTAAAGCAACAGGGCCTGGTGTTCAAACTAGCTTGGTGTCACCAGACCTGCCCTCACCTGATGACGACCTCCAGCCTGAGCCCCCGAGCCGTGTCAGTTCAGGGCTGAGCCACTAGGGGGCAGGCAAGAGGGTGTCAAAGCTCACTTTCATAAGTGGTTTGAAGCTGGGGGGCACTTGTGTTGGACCCAAGTACTAGCGAGGAGGGAAGGCATTCCTTCCTGTTGGCCCCAGTCCTGGCAGGCAATCTGATAAAGACCCACAGGGGTGACGGCCATCTGCTTGCCCCTTGAAGTGCCCCTGTATCATCTGCCTACTCCTCCCCGCCAGAAGGGAGATGACTTTGGAAATGAATCCAGAGGAGAAGGTCATACAGACTCAGAATATCCTGTCTGTAAAGGTTTTTATACCACCTGGTCCAGCTTCCTCATTTTCTATAATGGAGACTGGGGCCTGGGGAGAAGTAGCCAGTCAGTGGCAGAACCCAGGAGGGGACCCAGGTCTTCCGGTGCCCAGCCTACTTCCACTCACCACAGCAGCCCTAATTCTCAGGAGTTGGGTATTATATTCCCATGCCCCCTTCTCTGAGTCCTAGAACCAGCTGTCCTAAACTCAGGAGTTCATCCTCTGGCCTTTGACCCTGACAGTGATGCTCCAGCCGTGTCTCCCTTCTAAAGGATCATGGCTTCCCTGACTGGAGGATCCCAGGGAGAGAAAAGTTTTGGTCCAAGGTCAAGTAACCAGGTAATCAAGGATTTAATACTTACCACTGGCATCCTCAAGTTTTGAAATAAGAGGAGTCTGAAGGGAACTATGTCCCCTGCCCATTTGCTCTAAATTTCCTCACTGATGGACTTCCCTAGTGGTCCAATGGCTAAGACTCCATGCTCCCAATGTAGGGGGACTGGGTTCAAACCCTGGTCAGAGAACTAGATCCCACATGCCACAACTTAGACGCAGCACGACCAAAAATAAATATTTTAGCAAATAAATAAATTTCCTCACTGAGGTTTTAGCAACACAGTCCAACTCCAGGGCACAGCTGGACTTTCTTGAAAAGATGACCGCATTGCCTGGACCCATACTAAGGCCTCCGTCCCTTTGATATCTGGGTGTGCCCAGAAGCCACAGCCAGGGAAGTAGGGCCCTGGGGCCAGGTCTCCATGGTTCAAGCAAGGAGAATGAGAGCTGGGCCTGGATAATGTAGAGCGTTAGATGGCTGTTTTCTTCAGTTCTCCCCCTTTGGCTTGGGAATGCAAAATATAATCAGTTTTGCCTGGAGAGTTCCCTTCCTAAGTGTGTTTGGCTTCAGCCAACATTAAGATGAGCTTGCATTCTTCCACACGGCCTGGCCTCCAGTTCTGTTTGCAGAGACTCAAGACAGATGCTCGCGTGTCGACAACTGGAAGCTGGATGTGTGTTTGCTCTAGAGAATCTCTCTGATGTGTGCCGGGGTTGGGCCTCAGGTAGAAAGGAGTAGAACCCTCTCATTTGACAGAGGGGAATATGGAGGCCCAGAAAGGCGTAGTGACTCTCCGTGGATACTAGGCAAATCTAGCAACAAAGCTGAGATTTGAATGCAGATCACCCTGAGCCCTGGTCCAACCCTTGCAGGGCTTCTTTTTGAGCTCTGTGACGTGGAGAAGGCAATGGCACCCCACTCCAGTACTCTTGCCTGAAAAATCCCATGGACGGAGGAGCCTGGTAGGCTGCGGTCCATGGGGTCACTAAGAGTCGGACACGAGTGAGTGACTTTACTTTCATGTTTCACTTTCATGCATTGGAGAAGGAAATGGCAACCCACTCCAGTGTTCTTGCCTGGAGAATCCCAGGGATGGGGGAGCCTGGTGGGCTGCCGTCTATGGGGTCGCACAGAGTCGGACTCGACTGAAGTGACTTAGCAGCAGACATGCAGGCAAATCTGTTGGCTCACCCATGTGGCTGCAGACTCTGAAGACCACAGGTCATGTCTTATCTGACTTGGTGTCCCCGGTTCCCAGCATGAAACCTGGAGCATCATAGCCCCAAATTAGACATTTGTGGAATTGAAAGATTGTAGAGAAGGGTTATATGGAGGGAATGGTGGTGAATAAAGACGGGCATGAAAAAAGAAAAGCTCATGACCTTAGGTAGATCCCCACCCCTTTTCTAGCCTGAGTTCTTTCACTGATAACAGCAAGGGTCTTAAATACAATTAGGTGGTTCTCAAACTATGTTCCAGGACACCCTAGGGTTCAAAGAACTGACTTAGGACTGTTCCTGCAGGTGGGGGCTACTCCTTGTCCACTGTCCCCAAGTCCAGCCTCAGCTTCCTGTGTCTGCTTTTTATGTATAGATTTTGTTCTCAAAAGGTAGGATTCACTGCCAAAAAAAAAAAAAAAGTTTTGATCCCTCTAGGCTATTTGATCTTTAAGATCCCTGCTTGTTCTTAAGAATAAAATCCTAATAAGTGACCCTTCCCTGATAACACATTTGTTGCACACCATTTTTGACCCTGTGGTAAATTGTCTGAGGTGGGGGACTGGGTTTCACGTCCCATGACCATGAGACAGGGAGAAAGCGAGGTGCAGAAGGGCTCTGAGCCCTAGAATTGATGCTGGGATCTATGCGTCTGTTGTTCCCGTGTTGGCCATTCCTGTGTCCCGATGAAGCCCAGCTGTAAGTCTCGGCGCCTGACTCAGGAAGGCGAGATCATGGCCCGCTTGCCAGGCCACACTGCTTCCTGACGGGCTAGGTCCAGGCCTCCCTGTGAGCCCTTGAGAAGGGAATGACTGAGTTACTACCCCAAACACCAGGAGTCCCCAATAGGTGACTCATGTTCCGCCTTCTTCCTGACTGTCCACCATTTAAGAGCCAGACTGAGTCAGTTACCAATTGCTACAATAATGCTATGTAACAAATAATCCCCCCACCCCGCCCCCACCAAATCTGAGTGACACAAATCACTATGTAGTTCACTGGTCTGGGTCAGCTGGACGTCCAGCTGACCTGAGCTAAGCTCAACTGAGAGGCCAGCTGGCCTCACAGGGCTTGCTTGTACATGTGAGTGGATAGCTGACCCCAGCCAGGTATGGTTATGGACTTCAGTTCCAAGTGTGTCTCCTCCTCTTTCTGGGATATGTGGGCCAGCCTGAGCCAATACTTCTCACACTGATGCCCAAAGTGCGAGAGCAAGCAGAAACAGACAAGGTGTTGATGTCCTAAGATCTCGGATGGAAACTGGCAAGCTTTCATTTCCGCCTTATATGGCTCAGCCCAGAGTTAAGTGGGGAGGTGTCACAGGCTTTGTTTATTGTTTTTAGGTGAAGCTGAACCTTCTGCTTTAGTGCAACACGTTTTACTGAGCATCTCTGTGTCCCAACCCCTGCAGTGGGAATAAAGAGAGAAATGAAACCCCATCCTTGTCTTCACATGGCTTGGAGTCTTGGAATGGGGAGAAGTGTGGAACTCGTGACACTCAGTGTTTACTTTTATTTTTTTATTTACTTATTTATTGGCTTCACTGGGTCTTCATTGCTGTGCGAGGACTCTCTCTAGTTGTGGTCCATGGGCTTCTCATCGTGGTGGCTTCTGTTGTTCCGGAGCACAGGTGTGTAGGCTCAGCAGTTGTGGCACCCAGGCTTTAGTTGCTCTGGAGCAGGTGGGATATTCCCAAAGCAGGGATTAAACCCATGTCCCTTGCATTGGCAGGCGGACTCTTAACTCCTAAATCACCAAGGAAGTCCCACTGCTCAGCCTTGAGTTTTAACTTTAACATTTAACTGTTCTCTAAACCACTCCGTAAATGGAGGTGTAGGCAGAAGGAGGCTCACTGTCCAGTGTCATTCCCCTGATGCCCCAGCAGCTCTCAAGGGCAGGGTCCAGATTTCCATCCACTGGAAGCTTCCAGAGGGAAGGCATAGTTACTAGGTCTCCTGTGAGGGCTGCAGGCCCCCAAGGGCAGGATCCCCAGAGTCAGAGGGCTCCCTGACCTGAAGCCTCCTCCTCTCCAGTGGAGGCCTTCCTCCTCCAATGGGCAGAAGCCTCTCTGATAAGGGGATCACATTCTCCCCACTCCCCATCTCTTCTCTCATATCTCACTTACGCCTTCTACAGGGACCTAGAGATGGGGAGGTGACTCAGGCCTTGCCAGCAATGCTCCCAAACCTAGCATTGCCTTCTTAGATACCTGTCTTTGAAACAATGGCCCCAAAGAAGAAGGAAAAGACAGCTGGGATGATGACAGAGCCAGAACCATCAAGTTTTTGGTATTTGGTGCAGCAGAAGTAGCAGCAATGCAGAGGATGAAAATCAGTCAGGCGTCTAGAGCTCATTCGACTCAGGCTGGAATGTGTGATTATGTTTTCCATAGCAGAAGGAGGTCCACGTTACCATTTCTTTTTACTTGGCCAGAGTCAGGGTCTTTTCTCCTGCCGCACCCCACTCCCACCCCAACCCCCCAGACTCCCTATCTGTGATTTGCTTTTAGACCTGAAGATTCCTGGGGCCCAAGTAAAACTGGGAAGGGTGTTCTGATAATATTTCATGCTCCCTCACCCCCATCCCAGTTCCCACCAGCCAAGGCAAACGAAAGCTCTTGCTTACACAGGTGTGCCTGCAGCCCAGAGCAGGACCCAGAGAATGAGCAGAGGCTTGGCAGATGGATGGTGCCTGAGAGATGGTCACTCTCGGGTTCCCCAGGATAGCTTCCTCCTGCTGTCAGGTGCTTCATCCAGCACCTGAAAGTCTGGTGCTTCATCCAGACTTTCAAGGCCCTTGGGACTCTGGCTGCATCCTTCTAGCACACCTGGTCCTGTGTATTCCACCTATTGTGATCAGGGATGCACCTGTCAGCTCTCTAGTGAGCAGAATCTGAGGGTGTGGTTCCCAGGATGAGTGAGTTTTTAAGAAGGGGCAGATGGGAGGAGGACCAACCTGGGTGAGACCACCACAGTGAGGAGCTCAAGTGAGCAGAGTGGGGAGGAAGGCTTGATGGTGGCAGGTAGGCTGGCGAAGGACTCCTGAGGCCTCCAAGGGCATCCTTCCACCTCCTAGCTACCTGCCTTCTTTGTGCTTCAGCTTCCTCACCTGTAGGGTGAGAATAATGATATACTTACTTCAAAAGGTTGTTTTGGGGCTTCCCTGGTGGTCCAGTGGGTAAGAATCTGCCTGCCAATGTCCAAGGGGACATTGTTTCGACCCCTGGTCCAGGAAGATCCCACATACTGAGAGGCAACTAAGTCCATGTGCCACAACAACTGAAGCCTATGCACCCTAGATCTTGTGCTCCACAACAAAGAGAAGCCACTGCAATGAGAAGCCCTCACAACTAGAGAAAGCCCCCATGCAGCAACGAAGACCCGGCACAGAAAAAAATAAATACATTTGAAAGTTGTGGTGAGGATTAAATACATTTAGCATAGTACCTGGTAACTAGTGAATTCTCTGTGCATGTACACTGAAATTTTTCTGATTATTATCTAAATGGTAGGGAACTGTCTGTACCAGTCAGACAGCTAGGAAGCGAACTAAGGAGAAAAAGGCCAACAGGTCCTGATTCTGTGAACAGGTTCTCAGAAGGTAAGAAATCCATCAGACAAGTCTCTCTGCATATTCCTAGTATAGGGCAAGGGTAAAAAGATAAAAAGTCATTCCTGGATGTTGCTCTGAATAGTGTATAGCTAGAGAAGAGAGCAGGGAAGATGTGAAAACTCCTGTCATCCATGATAGAAAGCAACAGAGGCCGTGAGCCAGAGGATTGTTGCTCTGAATGTTGTAAAGAGGTGACATCAGAGCTGAGCCTCGATGCTTGAGAAGAAGGGAAGAAAGGCCTTCAGGCAGGGTGGATGGCATGGGCAAAGACACTGGGGCAGCTCAGACAGCAGGGAAACTTGATTCCGTTCCAAGATCTGCTGAGTACTTTCCATGGGCAAAGCACTGCCACAGATTAGTTATTGTGTTCAATCTTGTCACCCACACATTGAGGCTGGCATTATTATTCCCATTTTATAGATGGGTATACTGAGGACAAGAAAGGAGTAGTCTCTGGCCCAGGGTCAGCCATTAATGAATAAATGTTGGAGCCAGGCTTCTAACAAGCCCCCCACCTGGAACTCAAGACCATGCTTTGTCTAGGCCTGGCTTCGCCCTCAGAGAGTCTGGCAGGAGAGCAGGAGGAACCAGGCTATTCCTGACACCTTGGCTCAGAAAGGCTGTTCTCTTCTCCTTTGATGGCCCCGCATTCACACTATGAACTCCTGCCTCTGGGCCACCTTGCTGATTCCTGCACATCACCTTTCAAGGCCAGGTCATATGTCCAGAGGCTTCCTGACACCCTGGCCCACAGCTGTCTCTCCCAACCCTGGCACCCAGGTGGCCACCTTGCACTTTCTTTATTTGAGGTTTCCTCAGGTGGCTCAGCAGTGTTTGAGGCCGGCCCCCACCTCGGTGCTGGGTCCAGCAATCACTTGCACAGACCCCATCTTGCCTTCACGGCGCCACTGTCCTGATGGGGAGATTAGACTAGTCAAATGATCACACCTGCTCTGTATAATTACTAACCAGGTACTTCTAAAGGAGGAGCCACGGGTCACCTGTTAGTGAGTTCAAGGGGGGTTGAGATCATTAGGCAAGATCTGATGTAATGGTGGAGTGAGGGTGGTCAGGGGAACTCCTGGGGAGGTGGAAGAATGGGACATGTGTGCTGAGATCTGAAAAGATCAGATCAGAACTTCTCTGAGAAGTTCATCAGAGAGGCTCTGGCAGATGAAATAGCATGTGCAAAGGCCCCAAGACAGAAGGAAGCCAAGTGTGTCTAAAGAGAGCAGAAAGAGAGCCCTGGGGCCTGGACTACAGGAAGCCAGAGGAAAACTTGACAAGAGGCTAGGGAGGCTCAGAGGGCACTGGGACCAGGTGGGGACTTTGTATTTTCTCCCAAGACCCCTGGGAAGCTACTGGCAGCAGTGGGGGTGGGCCTGGGAGAGGGTGGAGTGGCCTCAGCTGAGCCTCTCTAAGCTGTAGCGCACACTCCCCACGGAGCTGCCGAGCCCACAGGAGGTCTGGGCGTGTGTCGGCCAGCACTCCTCGGCAGCTGGGACTGGGACTGCCCCACCTGGGGACAGGTCGGTGGCCTCCACCTTGGCCTGGAGTAGCGGGCTTGAGACCCAGTGATGCTCGGGCTCTGTGCTGTGGATTCAGTGCTTCTTGAGACTGGCTGATGCTTCTTCAAAAGAAAGATAAGCTTCTGAGAAAGGGAGCAGCAGCTGATGTAAGTTTGGCCACGGTCCACAGGACAGCAGCCCAGGAATTGTGGCTTTTTTCCCCCTCTGTCATCAATATCAAGGGCAGCGAAGTGGCCAGCTGCCCAACCAGGCTCCCGGAGTCTCTGCAATCAGCCTGCTGATTCCCATCAGAAACAATTTTGTTTTCTTTTGCTGGTGTTTGGGGTTCATAAGTCTCTGAGAAGAGTACATTCCCTGAGAATGAAAGCTATCCGCCATCAGGGGAGCAGTCCAGAGATCTTGTCAGGAGACAAGGTCAGGGTGTCAGACTTGACATCACTTTTAGGAAATCCGTACACTGGTTGGTTCGTTTGGTCAGAAGCAAATGCCAACTTGAGGAAGAATCCAGCACTTGGTAACTTAATGCCCCAGCCTTGAGAGTGTTTGTCCTCTCCCTGTGGCCAGATTTCGCTAATCTTGTCCCAGGGGGTTGGGGGTGTGGGTACTGGGGGAGATAGGACCTGTCCTAGACGGAGCCCCTCCAGAGTGAGTGGAGGAGCACAGGGCCGCTGCCTCCTCTCCCATCTGCTGACCCCAACCAAACCCAAAGACATAAGAGGTGGGACCTGAGGGCAAGAAAGGAGACCCCTTTCTCTGAAAAGAATTTTCCTGCACCCAGAGGGTCCTTCTCTGAAAAGCTGCTCTCCCCGGAGTAACACAGAGCCTGGTGCCCCAAGCAGTCTGATCATGGAAGTGCTCTAACCTCTTCCCAGCCAAGTGATTTGGGGCAAATTAGCCTCCTGCAGATATGATATCTATTTCACCGGGCTGGTGTGTGATTTAAATAAGTAATATAGAAGTACTGGTTAGATACCTAGAATATGCCAGGAATATATCACTGCTCAGTAAATATTTTTCCTCCTGTTCCTCATTGAGGGGAGAGAGCATCCCAGACAAATGCAGGTCCTGGTCTCTAAGCATTCTATCAGTATCTCCTGACCACTGACCACGACCTAGATCTTGATTCAAGGCGCTAAGTATATAACACTGAGCAGCGTCTCTCAGCACTTAGAGGACATAAGAATATTATGAAATATCAGCTGTGTGACAACAAACAGATAACTCTGTAACATGTTAGGGATAAGTACTGTGAAGACAAATGAAGAAGGGAGATGAGAGTGACAGGGTGTCCTGGTGATGGACAAGATGACATTGAAACAGGGGCCCTAATGATGTGGGGGAGTGAGCCCTGCTAGTAACTCAGGGAGGAGCATCCAGGCAGAAGGAAAGGCAGCCAGGGCAAAGATGCTGAGCGAGGACAGGTCTGACACATTCAAATAACAGGAAAGGGGATAGTGTGACTAGAGCAGAAGAAAGGGGGGGCAAGAGTAAATGAGGGGCAGAGGGAACCAGGTGGCATTCCTCTGGGGAATCACAGGGCCCGGCAGGTAAGGAGTTTGGCTTTGACTGTGGGTTGGCAGGAAACCGATGGAGGGTATGGAGCTGGAGTCACAGGATCCAGCAGGTCTTGGAGGGATCCTTCTGGCCATGTTCGCCCAAGAGGCACTGATAGTGGAGAAGACCTTGAAGACACAATGTACACTCTTGACTTCACTGGCCCTCACCTCCCTGCTGGCCTGGGAGTGGTGGGGTGGGTCTGGAGTTCCTGACTGCCGGGGATGCCTGCCTCTGGCTCAGGGTCCCCTCACTCTGCTGGGCTTGGGTACAGGAATGGGAGGACCATGGACCACCCGGGGACATTTCCAGGGGGCGCCAGGGAGCCAGATAAAGTGTTTCCCCTGCAGTCAGGGCATGTGTATGGCCTATGCATGTATGTGTGTTTGCACGTCCATGCATGGGCATGTGTGCATGCAATATGTGCCTCTCTGAATGTGCGTACATGCATGTGCATGTACCATTTCTGGGACAGTGTTGGGGAGTTCCGCTTCTTCTTTGACCCCTCTCTGTCCACCGCACAGGCAACACCAGTGTCTCTGTCTCTGCTCTGTGATGTGCCTACATTGGCCAAGGACCAGTGATCCTTCATCCCCCTGTGCTCACCTGACCAGGCTGATAAGTCCGTTCGTGGCTGGGCTTTGTAAATAAGGCAATAATGGTTAACACATGAGAGGAATGGCAGTGATATTCTGTCTGCTGTGCTCTATTAACTGTTGTTGTGGTTCAGTCACTAAGTCATGTCCAACGGCCCCAAGGCTTTCCACTAGGCAGAGTCAGTTCATTGACCACCTAGGGGCCAAGGTGAAAGGTTTTTACAGGAGTCTCCCTGCTTTGCCTTGGCTGCTCCAGCTGATCAGTGGCTCTGGCTGAAGCCAGGTGGAGCTTTGCAGGTGGATTCAGAAGGAGACGGTCAGCCAGCAGCACTGGAGCCGTGGCCACTAGGACCCCAGGCCTGGCTGGGGCAGAGGGGGTGGCAAGAGAGGTGGGAAGTCAGCTCCCTGACTACTTAGCAGTAGGAGGTGAGAGAAGGGAGAAGGAGGAGAGGGGAGGGAAAAGACAGAAGAGAAAAAAGACATGCAAGAGGAGACCAGCAGAAGTTAGAAGCAGAGTTAGGAAGGAGTGATGGAAGAGGACAGGGACTGTCCCTTCCTTGTGAGACCAGGGATTCTTTGGGGGAAGGACAAGGTCAGACCTGCCTGGTCTCTAGGAGGAGGCTGTGCCTCCCCTATCAGATTGGCTCCCCCAGGGCAGGGGCTGGGCCTCTCCCATCAGATTGTTGGCTCCCCAAACAGGGTCTGTGTTAACCAACACTGGGGGCTTCCCAAGGATAGGGGTACATACTCCACCCACAGCCAAGACCCTCCAAGGTAGGTGATCTGCTGGGGGTTGCCGGTCACAGCCCTGGGATCAGGACATCTGCCTGCCTGACCTCTCTCCTCCCCTCTCAGGGTTCACGGCCACCTTCAACATGGACACCAAGAAGCCCCGAGTCATCCCGGGCTCCAGGGCCGCCTTCTTTGGCTACACAGTGCAGCAGCATGACATCAGCGGCAGGAAGTGGTGAGTGAGAGCTGCCACCCCTCCTCCACCCCGCTTCATAGCCCCGCACCTCCCCCAACCCCGGCCCCCCATGGGCTGACAGCGCAGGCCCTCACATGCAAATGCCCCCCTTCCCAGGGACTTGACTTCCTGTCCTGGCAGGTCAGGAGCTGCCTAGGATCTGCCCTGTCTATGAAACCATGAGCATCCCCTTCATAGGCCTCCATCTTCTCACCTGAGAAATGGGAATGAACACCCTCTTTCTCCTGGTTATGGGACAGCACAGGCAGCAGGCACCAAGAACCAGTAATCACCCCCTCTCATCCCCTCTCAGGGCCCCAGGGTCTCATCAGTGGGGGCAGCACTTCTGGCTGTGGCTGTTGGGAGAGGTGTGGAAGGTGGGGAGTCTCTGCAAGGATGGATGTGTGTGCTCAAAGCTGAAACACAGGCCACAGTGGGGCAGAGGGAAGAAGTGAGAGAAGGCTAAGTGTGGGAAAGGGTCAGAGAGCCCATGGACCTCTCTGGGGCGGGGGCAGTCAGGAGGCGGGAAGGGTCAGCCTCCTATTTCTAATATAACTTAGTTGGACTATATTTTACATGTTATATAATCAAGTGTCAATTCAGTGATTTCTTCTGAAATTTACCAAGTTGTGCAGCCAACGCTACAAATCAGTTGTAGGATTTGTAGGACACACCCCCCATTTATTTAAGAATGTATTCCAATATCAAACAGCAAGGTTCAACAATGTAAAACCACAATTACTTTTGTACCAACCCAATAGTATCTCATGGTGGGTTTAACTGGCACTTCTCTAATGACTAACACTGTTGAGTAACTTTTTGTGAATTTATTGGCCATTTTGGTATCCTATTTTATGATGTGTCTGATTCAGTCTTTTGCCCATTTTTAAAATTGTGTTGTGTATTTTTCTTAATAATTTATAGAACTTTAAATATATATATATTCTATATACAAATCCTTTGTCAGAGAAAAGCACTGCAAAGAACTTCTCCCTGTCTGCAGCTTGCCTTTTCATTTCCTTAATGGTGACTTTTTATGAACAGAAGTTCTTTAATAAAATCTAATTTATCACTCTTTTTATAGTGTCTTGTGTATCCCATTTAATAAATGTTTGCTTCTCTTAAGATCATGAAGATACTTTCCTCTTTTTTCTTCCAGAAGTTTGATGTTTCTATTTTCTCATTTAAGTCAGTGGTTCATCTCAAATAAATTTTTCTGTGAGATGTGAGGTAAAGGTCAAAGGTGGTTTTTTTTTTAACTTAAAATATGGATATCCAGTTGATCTAGCACCATTTGTTAAAAGACTATTTTCCCACTGAATTGTAGTGTCATCTTTGTTGAAAATCAGGTGACCCCTATATGTATGGGTCTATTTCTAGCCTCTATTCTAATCTATAAAATAGAAAGCTGCCTTGGTTACTGTAGCTTCAAAGAAAATCTTGAAGTTAGGTAATGTGAATTCTTCACACTTGTTCCTCTTTGACAAGGTTGTCTTGGTTATACTAGATCTTCTGTGTTTTCCTATGAATTTTAGAATCAGCTTGTCAATTTCCCCTCATCAAACTTGCTGACATTTTGATTGGGATTATGTTGAATTTATAGATCAATTTGGGGAGAAATGAAGTCTTACTGAGTCTTCCAGTCTATGAACATGTATATCCCTTCACTTACTTAGTTTTTAAAATTTCTTCTCTTAATAGTGCTTTGAAATTTTCAGTGCAAAATTCTTGCATATCTTTTGTTACTTTGATTCCTAGGTATTTGGTATTTTGTGCTAATTAAAAGGGACTGTTCTTTTTTAAAATTGGAATGCTTTTATTTCATTTTCCAATCTTTTGCTAGTATAGTAAAATACAATTGATTTTTGTGTATTTACATTATATCCAGCAACTTTACTATACTCATTTATTTCTATAGTGTGTCTGTAGATTCTTACATATCTTTATGTATACAAGGAGATCATCTGAAATAATTGTAGTTTTATTTCTTCTTTTCTAATCTTTATAGCTTTTATTTCTGTTTCTTGCCTAATTGCAGTAGCTAGGATGTGCAGTTCTAGGATGAGTAGAAGTTGTAATACTGAATGTGCTTTTCTTATTTCCCTTGTTAAAGGGAAGACTATATTTCATAATTAAATAAGATGTTAACTATAGTTTATTCATTTGTTTGTTGTAGATATTATCAGATTAAGGAGGTTTTCTTCTATTCCAGTTTTCTGAGGTTTGTGTGTATGTGTATAAATAGTTATGGAATTTTATCAGATTTTTTTTTCTGCAAAGATTGAGATGTTATGTGATTCTTCTTTATTCTGTTAATAATGTTAATTATACCTATAGATTGATTTTTTTCAATATTAAGCCCAATTTTTATTCCTGGGATAAACTTTACTTGGACACCATGTATTCATGTGTGTGTGTGTGTGTGTGTGTGTGTGTGATTCTATTCATTGTCATATTCTCAGGAGCTTTGTTTCTATGTATATTGTATACATCATATATTCATGAGGTATACTGTGCAGCTAAATGCATGCAATGTATTCTTTTTTTTTAATTTTTTTACACCCAATGTATTCTTAATTACCTATGTTTTATTTTGTAATTCCTGAATTTCTGTTTGATTTTTTTATAGACTCTAATTCTATTAAAATAATCTTTCTTCCATTTGTCCAACTTTTACTCTACTTTTTAAAAACATATTAATAGCAGTTATTTTGAAAGCCTTCTCGGCTGACTCCAATATCTGGGTCATCTCTGGCTCTGTCTCTAGTGACTGTTTCACCTTATGGTTACCAGTCACTTTTACCTGATTCTTTGCCTGTTTAGTGTATATTTTTTAATTCTATGCAGAATATTGTGACTAGTACACAGTAGAAGCTATAGATTGTGTTACCCCCCTTTAGATAATGCTACATTTTGTTGTGATAGGCAATTAGAACACTGGTGAAACCACCTAGAATTTACCACAGCTTGGTTTGGGCCTTGGTTAGGGCAGGTATCATCTAGTTTTGCCCTCACTCCTAGGGTGCTTCCCTAACGGTTCAGACAGTAAAGAGTCTGACAGCAATGCGGGAAGATCCCCTGGAGAAGGGAATGGCTACCTACTCCAGAATTTTTGCCTGGAGAATTCCATGAACAGAGGGGACTGGCAGGCTACAGTCCTTGGGGTCACAAAGAGTTGGACACAACTGAGTGATTAACACTGTTTCACTTACTCCTAAGGTGCAGTCTTTACTCCTAGGGCATGAATTTGGGGGATCTCAACCGAAAGCCCACAGCATTCATTAAAATGTATTTTTGACTAGGCATGAACCCCCAACATTTCCCAAGTACTGGGAAGCCCCTAAAATCTCTGTCCCACTTCTCTGATAAACTTTTCAGAGTCTCACACCATATGCGCACAGCTTAAGGGTCAGCCAAGGACCCTGAGGGAAAACGTTAGCAGAGTTTGAAGGCCTTTTTCTCTGCTCCCACCAAA
The DNA here is from genome assembly GCF_910594005.1 of Cervus elaphus. Classification (NCBI taxonomy): domain Eukaryota; kingdom Metazoa; phylum Chordata; class Mammalia; order Artiodactyla; family Cervidae; genus Cervus; species Cervus elaphus. Next base: position 84,861,556 of record NC_057826.1, read on the forward strand.
TCCTGGTCGTTTTTTCAGTCCCTGTTCCAATCCCTGTTTCCTCCACCCAGCAAGTCTGCGATTCTGTCTGGACTCTCCGCAGTTTCCTACTGCAGTTGCCTGTGCCGCAGCAGGAAAGTACCCTCAATGAGAAAGCAGAGTGGGTGTGGGTTTAATGCCTGTGCTTCCCTTTATTCAAGTATTGAGCTCTGTATTGACTGCTGGCTGGTGCCTGAATAGAATTGTTTCATATATCTTATCTAGCTTTCATAGTTGTTAATGGCTGGAATTCAAAGTCCTCTTTCATATTCTTTAAACAACTTAAATATCACTTCCCCTGAGAAACCTTCTCTGACCATCCCTTCCCATCACTAGATTAGTTGTACCCATCGAAATATATATTTTCTTATTATAACATTTATCAGATGGATAGTAACTGTCTGCTTTATTGTCTTACAGAAATCAGGGGTATGATGCTCAAAAGAACATACATTGAAAGATTGAATTAATGGTTTGAACCTCTCTCAGCCAGCCCAGACATACAAGGCACATCATCTATATTCTTTTTTTAATATTTATTTTGTTGAAGTATAGTTGATTTACAATATACTGTTAATTTCTACTGTACAGGAAAGTGATTACAGCATCCATATCCTTGACATGGTATGAAGACTTAAAGATTAAATGGAACTGGGTTTCTAAGACAGAATTTGTTTTGACCAATATTTGTTTATTAAGCTTCTGTTAATAAGTTTTACTAGACTCTGCAAAATATTGGTATGAGTGAGACTTGGTTTTACTCTCAAATAACACACAGGCTAGTTGAAGAATTGACCCTAAAATCCTTGAAACAATTAAAAAACAATGCAAGACAAAATACAACCTGATGTTAATTATGTTCATCCAGTTTCTCCATGAAGGCTTTCTGGATCCTTCTCCTAGCCTAAAATGGCCTTCCCCTGCCCAAGCCCTATCTCTCTGATGGCCCGAATCACTATTTACCTTTGTGTTGGAATCACTTAGGCCCGTGGCTCCGCTCACTTATTGAATGCTAGTCTCATCTCCCTGTGCCTGCGAGCAGCCAGCCAGATGTCTTGCTCACAGCAGAAATTCAGCCAGAGTTTGGAAGGAGCAATCTCTGTGGCTGAAGTCTTTGGGAGGGCTTCACAGACGAGGAGCACTGAGTGAGGTCTTGGAAGTTGGGCTCAGATGAGCAGAATGACACAACAGAATTGACGCGAGGTCGCTCTTAGGGGTCTGAGAGCTGCCGGAAGCGTCCTGGGAGACAGCTGCACTGCAGCCCCTGGACGCGAGCGTGTTTTCTGCCACAGCTGAACTGAGACACACAGAGAGGCCTTGGAGACCCAGGGAGCCGCACCTCCTGCAGAACAGACAGGAGCACTCAGGCCCTTTCAGGAATCCCTGTCCTCACTTGCATGGACTCCCCTGCATATCCTACTCAGCAGCTTCCCCTCTCTTTCTCCCCTGACCCCCATTTTTCTCATCCTGTAGGCAGCATTCCAAGAGTTTAGCCAGATGTAAGGCCCTGTGGGTGTTAATAATGGGAAAAGAGAGGTCAATGTTGGTGTCATTCTGTGGGACCCTGGCTGGCAGTCATGCACAGGGATGGTTCCAGTAGTGCCTGTTGTTTGATGTCCATGGAATGCTCCAGGCCGGAATACTGGAGTGGGTAGCCTATCCCTTCTCCAGAGGATCTTCCTGACCCAGGAGTCGAACCGAGGTCTCCTGCATTGCAGGTGGATTCTTTACCAGCTGAGCTACCAGGGAATCCCTAATAATGGGAAAAGAGAGGTCAATATCAGTGTCATTTGTGGGATACCAGCTGGCAGATACACACAGGGACGACTTCAGTAGTGCCTGTTGTTTGACGTTCATGCCAGGAGGCACCTCAAAAGAAGGACAGGAGCAGGGGTCTGAAGTCCAAAGGCTGCCACTTGGACGGAGACCTTGGGAGAAGCTCTCTCAGACTCCTCCTCTCAGCAAACACCTCTGTGTGCTCTAGCACAAAGTATATATGAAAGAACCTATCTCAGGGTGCTAGGAAAGATAAAAAAAAATACCAACCAAAGAATGCATGTTGTGATCAGCAAAGCAGGAAGTGGAGGATGGGGTTGCTTGCACCCAGAAAACAGCCAGATCTAAAATCAGGCCCCTAGTGACCTGGTCAAGAGACTCTCTCTGACCCAGGCTCTTCTGTCTCCTGGGTGTGGACCCAGCTTCTGGCCCCTAAGGTGGAGCTGGCATACCTCAGTCTGCATCTCCTGAGCCAGGGAATCTGTGTTTTAAAGAACTCCCTGGGAGACTGAAGATCACCGTCTCCACTGAGTGCAGGGAGTTGCCACTGGGCAATGACATCACCCTCAGCCACTGCCCAGAAATCCAGGTCCCAACACTGCCAGCCTCAGAGATGGACTCACTAGTTGCCTCTGACCACAGGTGCCAATGAGATCTGGCCCCATTTACCAGGCTGTGAGCCTCCTTGACTGTCAAGGGCACCAGAACATGATGTAAATGTTAGGAAGACAAAGGGACAGATCTAGTGGGGCTGCCACTTTATCCTCTTAACCTTTCGTCTCCTGCCCCTACGTTCCCAACGCAAACCCAAACCCGGCAGAACTAACTGTAAGCCAGTGCCTCACACATCTTGAACAGTTTTCCACATGCCTCGGTTTTAGCAACAATAACAACACTCACAGGCACACAAAAAGAAAAAGAGAAAACAAATTCCTCTCGGGCTGAGTATTCTCTGCCCCTGCTCTTTAAGCCCTTGTGTATTTTCAGAGAAATTTAATCCACATGACTCTAATGGATGTACATTGAAATCATTAAGCCAGTTGGTTTTCAAGACCATTTGATGTCCCAGAAACTCCGGTGTAGGGTTTGCAGAGGGCCTCACCGAGCCTCTGGTCCACTGGAGCAGGAAGCCTCCTGGTGCTGAGAAGAAACAGCTGGGCCCCACGAATTTCCAATTTGTCACTGAAGCTTTTACCCCGGAGAGCAAAGGCTCAGCTCTCAGCGAGGCAGCACATTTCACCTCCTCCCCTTGAGGGCATTAGGAAGCAGGAAGTTGATAGCCTAGTAGGTTCTGAAAGGGGACCCCTTCTGAACTCAGAGGGCTTTAAGAATAAGAGGGCGTGTGAGTTCCCTGGGCTACAGGTTCAGTGACATGAGCAACTTGTAAGAGAAATGAGCTTGTTCCCATTTTACAGATGAGGCAACTAAGACTGCAAGAGAGATAACACAGTGAATGTCTGAGTTATATCTGGAGCCCAGATTTCTTCAGGCTCAAAGCAGCACAGAGCAGCAGCAGCCCCAGCCCAGATACTGACGGGGCAGCTGCAACCATCCACAGGGGTGTCCCTCCCAACCAGCTACACTGCTGGCCCGTTAGGAGCCAAGGCTGTGATGTCCCAAGACCCAGCACTGGCAGATTCACATAAAAATGCTGAGCCCAGTCAGAAAGAGAGGCCGTGTGGTTGCAGAATGCCAATCCTGGATGATAAATCCCAGGAGAGGGCACACAGAAAGGATCCCAGGAGTCCATGGAGGGAGAGTGAAAGTCTAATTCAGCAGGACCAGGTTGGGGAAGGGATCAGGAGAGGGTTGTGGAGGAGGGTCCTTCCAGATGGGTAGGATTTCTGTGTATAGAATAGACAGGGATGAGCAGAGTGTAACAGATGGAGAGAACCTCGGGGGTAGGAGGACAGGGGTGAAAAAGAAGAGGTCGTGTTTAGAGAAAGGACACTGCCCCGTGTGGCTGGCAGAGGAAGTATGGGAAGCAGAGCAGCAGACCAGAGGCTGGGAGAGGGAGGAGCGTGCCGCAGGGGTTCTTCGTTTTCCTCCATTTTTTATAACTGGAGGATAATAGCTTTACAATGTTGGGTTAGCCTCTGCTGTAGGACAACATGAGTCAGCTATACACGTGTGCATATCCCCTCTCTCTTGAGCCTCCCTCCCACCCCCACCCCCTTCTCTCCCCTCTAGGTCGTCACAGAGCACAGAGTTGAGCTCCCTGTGCTATATAGCAGCTTCCCGCTAGCTATTTGACACGTGGCAGTTTGTATATGTCAATGCTACTTTCCCAATTTGCCCCATCCTCTTTTTCCTCCCCCTTCTCTTCCTGTGTCTACATGTCAGTTCTCTCTGTCTGCATCTCTAGTCCCACCCTGCAAATAGGTTCATCAGTACCACCTTCCTAGGTTCCACATATGTGCATTTTGTTGTTATTCAGTCATGTCTGAATAACATGAGACCCCATGAAATACAGCACACCAGGCTTCCCTGTCCTTCACTATCTCCTGGAGTTTGTTCAGACTCATGACCACTGAGTCGATGGTGCCATCCAACCATCTCATCCTCTGTCACCCCTCTTCTCCTCAATCCATCAGTCTTTCCCAGTATCAGGGTCCTTTCCAATGAGTCAGCTCTTCAAGTCAGGTGGCCAAAGTATTGGAGCTTTAGCTTCAGCATCAGTCCTTCCAATAAATATTCAGGATTGATTTCCTTTAGGACTGCCTGGTAGAGGGGAGGCTGAGAAGGAAGCCAGGCGCACTGAGTCCTGTAGAATGACACCGCAGCCTTGGAAAGCTCACCGTCGCCCAGGCTCTAGCAGACCCCAATTCTCAGAGGCAGAGGTGGGTTGGGAAGGACAGGGTGACTGGGAGCAGGCCCAGGAGGTGCAGGTGGACACTCAGTGAACATGGGGGTAGGGCTTGACCTCAGGACTGCTCCCCAACTAGAAAAGTCTTAGAAAATATTTAGCCCCAATCCCTCATTGGGCTTCCCTGGTGGCTCAGAAAGTAACGAATCCACCTGCAATGCGGGAGTCCTGGGTTCGATCCCTGGGTTGGGAAGATCCCCTGGAGAAGGAAATAGCAACCCCCTCCAGTATTCTTGCCTGGAAAATCCCACGGACAGAGGAGCCTGGTGGGCTACAGTCCATGGGGTCGCAAAGAGTAGGACACGATTAAGTGAGTGAGCATGCACAATCCCTTATTTTATAAGCAAGGAATTGAGGCCCAGAGCTAGAAAGGCCTACAGCAAGGTCACCCTTGGGACTCAGCTCTCCCAACACCCAGTCCACATCGCTTCTACTCCCTGTTGTGTTTCCACCTGGTGTGCAGGTGGACAGTGCCAAAGTGTCAGTGCACCCACCATCTTCACCCCTTGTCTCAAGATCACTAGGTAACAGCTCACGTGCGTGCATGTTAAGTCACTTCAGTCATGTCCAGCTCTGTGTGACCCCGTGGACTACAGCCCACCAGGCTCCTCTGTCCATGAGATTCTCCAGGCAAGAGTACTTGAGTGGGTTGCCATGCCCTCCTCCCAGGGATCTTCCCAACCCTGGGATCGAAACTTTGTCTCTTATGTCTCCTGCATTGGCAGGCAGATTCTTTACAACTAGCACCTGCAAAGCCCCAGGTAACAGCTACATAAACCAAATTCTAATACAGGTAGGGCATTCATTCTTCTACCAAGCTGTATGTACTGACCTTCCCAGATAACACGTTTGCATTTTCCCTAAGATCTTTCATGTCTAAAACACACTGATGATGGAATTTGGGCTTGACTTTAAAGGAAATCCATGAGGAATAAATCCACAAAAATTGGGCAACAAGGTTTGGGGGAGAATGGATACATGTGTATGTATGACCAAATCCCTTTGCTGGTCACCTGAAACTACCACTACATTGTTAATCAGCTATACCTCAATACAAAATAAAAAGTTTAAAGTTAAAAAACAAAATTGACCAGCCAGCCTAGGGGATGCCCTTGTATCATTCCTTCCTCTTCAACCCCCAGATTTCCCAACCTCTCATCTGTGGCTCTTTTCTGCAGGGTTTATAGCAATATCCCAAGAGGGGCTGAGATCTTCTGCCTCCGCAGGTGTGTGAATGCACACTAGGGTGGCCCCCATTGTTTACTCACTAAGTTGTGTCCAACTCTTTGGAGACTCCATAGACTGTAGCCTGCCAGGCTCCTCTGTCCGTGGGATTTCGCAAGTAAGAATGCTGGAGTGAGTTGCCATTTCCTTCTCCAAGGGATCTTCCTGACCTAGGGATTGAGCCCAAGTCTCCTGAATCGGCAGCTGGATTCTTTTCCACTGAACCACCTGGGAAGCCCAAGGTGGTGCCTAACTGCAGGAAAAGTCTAGGCTTCAGAACTCCACAAACCTGGGCTCATCCGCTTTTCAATCTGTGGGAACTTGAGGATGTTACATCCACCTACTGGACACAGTTTCTTCATCTGTAAAATGGACATGATGCTGCACACCCCTAAGATTTCTTTGAGGAAAAAATAGGAGATGATGTGTGACGTGTCTGCCATGGGCAGCTGCTGGATCAGTTAGTTCCCTTTGCTAGCCTATTTCCCAAGAAAGGATATGGTGTCCAGGAGAGGTTTCCAGGAAAAGGGCCCCCGAGGCTGGTTTTGGTGGCAGAATGATAGATTTTATCCAAGTCGTCCGTCCTCCCCGACAGTGCCAATTGTCAGGCCTGGGACAGCCTCAGCCATTGTTGCTGTGGAAATCTCACTAAGGAACATCCTAAGCTCTTTTCCTGGCTCAGGTCCCCGGAGTGGGTTCCCAACACCGCAGCGCATGCATGCCCTCTGCTATTTTCTCTTGGAACAAATAAAAGCCGGCACCATGACTCATGCTGGTTAACAATAAATCACTACAGAAGCAAAGCCCAGGATACGATGAAACTACCTAACACATGAGAGGGAGGGAGAAAGAGATCGAGAGAAACTGTAGTCACTGGGGACATGTTGGCCAGGGGCCCAGGCCCAAGCCACCCAGCAGACCCTGCAGTCGGGCAGCGCATGGACAAGCAGAGAGGGAGCCACAGAGGGCTGGACGGTTATACAGACGTTTATCCTCACGGAGCTGTGGGCTCCTTCAAGGGCTCAGAAATACAAAGCAGCATTGAGAGCGGCCAAGAAAAGCCTGTCAGCCCCAGAACGCAGCGAACCTGTAAGATGCAGCCTGCAAGTGATCCTGCATCTCCAGATTTTTCTCTTCTATGTTAGCTTTCTAACTCTCTCTTAAAAAAAAAAAAAAAAAATACCGAAACAACGCAGGAAAGTGAGAGGCTTGAAGAGCATGTCAGCAAGACCCTAGGTCACCTCTGACACAGTCACAACCTGGTCAGCCAGAGTCAGAGCCAAGGCCGGTCCTCAGGGCCATAGAATGACCATCGTGCTGATCCTGGCGAGGCAGGGAGCCAACCTCTACGTGCTCTGGGGGTGAGAGGCACAATCTCAATAGTGGAAACATTGAAAGGAAAGTCTCCCGGTTTCTAACCTCTATGAAAGAAAATAAATCTAATTTGGGCAGTTCAGGGAAACCAGAGGGATTTGCCAGCTCAGCATCTTTTCCAGCCTCCATCCCCCAGCCCTGCCCCCACCAGCAGCCTGTGGGCTCTCGCACCTCCCTCCCTTCTCTGACGCCGGTGCTGTCCGTTTTGTGACTCTGAAGTCCTTCCTAAATCCAGCGCCCGAAAGGAAAGGGGTGCCCCTCCCTTGAGCTGAAGAGACGCTAATGTTGAGATTCACTCCATCTTGGGAACGGCTTTCTATAATTTATAAGCTTGAATTTTCGTGACTGGTATTCCATCACTCCTTGGCACTTTATCTGCATTCACCATACCCGACACCAGGGGGAGCAAGGCCTCCTCTCTAATCATCTGGTTCCCTTGGATGCCACTAAGGCCCGCATCTGCTTCTATTTGGCTAAGCTAATAAAATGTGAGACACTAAATTCCTTACTGAAAACCACAAAGTGGAGTAAACATGATTTAAAGTTATATGCAATTAGAAAAACAAATCAACATGCTCTATGTGCTTTTTCCTCACTAATCTTTGCTGTGATCTGTCACTAACCTAACCCTTGTTTTCTCCAGGCGTGGATAGAATACCTTCTTCTAACTTTCCCTGACTATTTCATGAAGAATCAAGGGCTCTTCAGGATTTCAAACTCTTGCAGATGTTTATTCTTTTCTTTCAACAACTTCCTTTCTACACGGCAGCAACACTCAGACACACAGCCAATGGCAAAAGCTTCCTATTGGTATAAGACCATCTTGACAAGGTTCCTGTCATTCTCTGTGAAGTTCATAAATCCATCCCACTTTCTCTCTCGAAGTATCTCTTCCTATTTTAGCTGTGAGGAATCATCCTGAGCCAATAATGCAGAGAGACAAAGAGAGGGAGAATATATTGGGTTGGCCAGAAAGTTTTGTTTGGGTTTTTCCCCACTTGGACAAATCCAAATCAACTTCTTGACCACCTCAATAGAAGAAGCCAGTTAAGAGAAATGGAAAATGAAATGGAGTGTAAGGAAGAAGAGAGAAGATGGGATGGAGAGTGAAGAGCCAAGAGAGTAAGGAGAGAAAGGGGGCTACAAGTCCCCAAGGGCAGGGCTTGCCTTTTACTTGTCTGCATCTCTGGTGCTTGGCACAGGCCAACAGGAGTAGAAGAGAATGGTTCTAGAACTGGTTCCTAAACCTCAAGGAAGCCCAAAGCTGGATGTTCTTGTTATAAAGAATCTGGGGAAAATGGCCACCCCCATGGGAGAGGTCGGCATCTTCTGTCTTTTTCTTTCCCCTGGAAACCTTGGAGGGGCCCAGCAGAAGCGAAGTCAGGCAGAGAGCAGAGGGCAGTGGTAGTAGATGGCAGCTTGTCCCCCCACCCCCGCTGCCTTCCCACTCCCCAGAATGGCTTTCCTGAGACAGCAGCCCCTCTCTGAGCTGTCCCCCTGCCTCTCCCCAGCTGCTGAGCCAAGGATTTTGTAACCCAAGGAGGATGACGTTTCCAAAAATGTCAAGACAGGCTTTGCCCTCCTGTGGCTCAAGTGAGTCCATGGCCTTTGTTTCTTCTCAGCTTCTCAAAATAAGAGGAATGCTGTCAGAGTAGCCATTACTCACAGCCCGGAAGGAGGAGGAGGGAAAGCAATCTGAGCTTTAACCAAATGGAAGAAAGTACTTCGAAGGATTTTGCAGAGCCAGTGATTCCCCCAGGCAGCCAGGGGCTCCCTAATGGAACACAGACTGGCTTCTGTGTTCTCTGCTCTCCTACACCCCACCCATCCCCCAGAGATGGGGAGAGGACCAGGCAGGAGAGAGAGGCCAAGGAGCTGCCCCTTAGCCAGCTGGGTGACCTGGGTGAGTGACTTAGCTTCTCTGGGCTGCAGTTTCCATGACTTCAACATGGGGCTGCTTCTCTCTTTCACGAGGCTGTAATAAAGATTAACCAAATTAATGTCAGAGGAAGTGCCTAGCACAATTTCTGACACAGCCCTCCCCCCAAACATTCATTCTTTGGTGCATTCGTTTGTTTATCTGTTCATATAAAGTGCTTTGAAAGTAGATGAACACATGACCCAGTTTTATCAACTCTTTCCTACTGGGGCACGCCACCCCCAGTTCCATTCTTTCAAACCCTGATAATCACCTGATAATATAATCTAGGGATTCCTAAGGCTGGCAGAACAGAATTGCCTGTGAAAGTTTAAAAAAGAAAACAGATTCCTCAACCCAACCCAAGACTTAACAAAAGTCAGACTCTCTGGAGGTAGGAATCCCCAGGCAAGGCTAATGCCCAAACAGGTTCTGAACCACTGAATCCTTTTTTAAGAGTCTGTGAGTTCTCATGGATTCTGAGGCTAGCTCCTTTCCAGGCTTATGCGGAGAGTGACCCTCACTACCTGAATCCAGTAGCGGGGATACAGAGACCAGAAAGCAGGTGGGGGTTACCTGATGCAGGGGGATGATGCAGTGTTCTCAAACATCTGGGCATCTATCTGTCTACACTTCATGCCACTTTAGATAGAGTTCTCTGGGTGAGTGAAGGGAGACAAGAGCAGATTTGGAATGTCAGGGAGGTGTGGGTGGGTGGCGAGAAAGATGAGGGATGAACGATGCGAGCCTGGGTTGAGGATGACTTCACCACAAGCTCTGTGAAGACGGGAACTTGTCTGTCCCTCTGGGTCCCTCCCAGGCCCAGCCTTCCCCCCAGGAAAGCATGTTAGATAATGCACCTAAGCGCTGGCACAATCAGGACTCAGCTGTCTGTCCTCTCTGAAGGAAGCCCCTGCCCCTTCTTCACCGAATGACTTCTCTCTACCTGCAAGCCTCCATCCAAGAGTTGCTTGCTCCAGGAAGCCTTCCCAGATGGCTGAGCAAGGGCCCTTGCACTGTGCCTCACCCACCTGCTCCCACACACACAGTGCTGTCCTCCACCCCGAGGTCATCAGGTTTGGTCTCTGAGCCCCACCAGACGAAGTGTATGAACTCTGCCTCAATCCGCAGTGTCTGGCACACAGCCAGTTCTCAACTATTTCTTCAGACTGAACTTGTCCAAACCTGTCCTTTTACAGATGAGGAAACTGAGGCCCTGAGGGAGCAAGTGGATCACCCCGGGTCACTTAAGCCCATCTGGGAATAGATCAGAGCTCTCCCTAGACAGGTCAACAGGCCCATGACCAAAAAATAGTATCTGTCCTTTTGCCTCCAGGCCCTCTCCTCTGTTCTACCTCAGCTGAGTCCACATGACTAGTGGAAAGAGCTGTGGACACAATCAGAATATTGTGTCCCAGTTGTGTCTCAGCCTCTACTCAGAGGATCTGCTCATTCTCTGGGCCTTGCTTCCTTCTCTCGTCTGATGGGACCACCTCTCCTTGTCCAGCTGCCTCCCCTAGCCGTGGGCAGGATGAAATGAGCTGTTCAGTGAGTTCACTGGTCACATAGAAAGTATCACCATCCTAATTATGAGCTAAAGGACGCATGCCACCCCCCAATTCCAAACCCTCTTTCCTTGCAACTGCCAAGTACTACCAAGGAACCATCAGACCAGTGCATACCAAGAAATTAAATGTGTACATTCCACTGAGAAACATCTGCCCACGCTATCACTGTGTTTATGTTTCATTTTCAGAGGAAAGAGTTGTGATAAACCTGGGTGATGGGGGAGATGGGAAAGACTCAGCATGCCTTGGAAAATCAAGCAAGCGTTATCAGACATTTTGAAAAGAGAAAGGGGGATTTTTACACTGTGGATGCAGCCTTTCTTGCAGGGGATGGGGGCCAACATCAGACCACAGACGCTTTCCTGGGGAACTGGGCCAAGGGCATCCCAACACTGGTGGTCCACCTGCAGATGGTACCCAGAAGAGCTCAACACAGCTCTGCTCCCAGCTACATTCCAAGAAGCAGAATGAAGATTCAGCTTGTCTCTGCAAAATGAGCAGCTGCCTGCATCTGTCCATCTGTTATTCACTCAACAGTTACTGAGACTTGACTGTGTTCAAAGTACTTTGAGCAGCACCAAGGGGGACATTTAAAGTTGCCTCTGCTAACTAGGGGCAAACTATCTAAAGGGGAGAAAAAATAGACAAGAAGGATACAAAGCATCATGAGAACTGAGAGAGATCTTTTAGCTGAGAGATCAAGGAGGGCTTCCTGGAGGAAGAGGCACTAATGAGTGGATAAAAGGGAGTCAGTTCAATGGTTTGTGATGAGGGGACTGCACACAGAGGCAGGAATGAGAATGCCAAGTATGGTGATAAAAGGACCAGCAGCCCTGTGAGACTTGGCATCGGGACATGAGGAGGCAAGGGGCATCCAGCTCGACGGCACAAGCTGGCCACTCTCTTCTTCACAGTCAGTGGGTCAGGCCCTCATTTTCCCTTCAAATGGGTTGAAAGTGTGCTTTGCCGTCACCTCCCCTCCCCTTTGGTCTTCTGTTCAAAGTTCTGCACATTAGGAAAAAATGCTGTTTGGCTGTAGCTGAGGAGGACCCAGAAATTCCCAGGAACAAAGCAGAGCGTCAAGCTTGCGAGATCAACAGCTGTGAGGATGCCTGTCAGCGGGCTCTGTGCCCAAGATGACGGGGAGGCTCCAGGGCTAGCCTGCACAGTGACAGGCAGCGCTCTGTACCCACTCCGGGCATTGCTGAACATCCCCACTGGGCACTGAGGGCTTTTTATTCATCAGTATTGATAAAGACCTTGTGTGATGGGGAAAGCTTTTTGTACTTTTATTTGTTTATTTTTGCCTGCGCTGGGTTTTCATTGCTGTGCGTGGGCTTCCTCTAGCTGCAGTGAGCTGAGACTACTCTTCGTTGCAGTGCATGGACTTCTCATTGGGGTGGCTTTTCTTGTTGCAGAGCATGGGCTCTAGAGCACAGGCTCAGTATTTGTAGCACACAGGCTTAGTTGCCCCAAGGAATGTGGAATCTTCCCTGGCCAGGAATCCAACCTATGTCCCCTACATTGGCAGGCAGATTCTTAACCACTGGGTCACCAGGGAAGTCCCAGGAAAAAAATGTTTAAGCACCTTAACAGTTTTCAATAGGAAAAGGGATGAAACAATTTCAATATTCATCAATAGGAGAATGGTAAAGACTCTGCCTGCAGTGCAGGAGACCCAGGTTTGATCCTGCGTCCTGGAGAAGGGGATGGCAACACACTCCAGTATTTTTGCCTGGAGAATTCCATGGACAGAGGAGCTTCGTGGGTTATCGTCATTGGAGTCACAAAGAGTCAGACATGACTGAACGAATAACACTACTACTATTAGACTACTAACCAGTGTAAAGGATGAGACAGAGTTATTCTATCCATCTATACCAGCGCCGCCCCTGACAGTGAGGGTCCTGGGCTGAAAAAACAAATGGGGCCTCTGGCCCATGGCCCATCATTTTTCCCTCCCACCTATAGTTCCCTCTTGATGTTAAAGGGATCTCACACGTGTGGACACCCCACCCATATATATATCCAAGCTCTGTCCACACCTCCAGAGAAGGCAATGGCACCCTACTCCAGTACTCTTGCCTGGAAAATCCCATGGACGGAGGGGCCTGGTAGGCTGCAGTCCATGGGGTCGCTAAGAGTCGGAACGACTGAGCGACTTCACTTTCACTTTTCACTTTGATGCACTGGAGAAGGAAATGGCAACCTACTCCAGTGTTCTTGCCTGGAGAATCCCAGGGACGGGGGAGCCTGGTGGGCTGCCGTCTTTGGGGTCGCACAGAGTCGGACACGACTGAAGCGACTTAGCAGCAGCAGCAGCAGTCCACACCCCTAGCAAGCAGTGGTATGGTCCACCATCAGAAAGGCAGATCCAGGGAAGAAACCTGTCCTGAGCTGTTGGAGCTGGCAATTCTGGTGTCCCAATGACCCGGAGTCGGGGGATGTGTGCTCTGGATTCCTCTCCCCTTGATCCCCAGGACTCCTCACCCCATAGAAAGGGGTGAGAAGGGTCAGTGCAGGACCCAGGCAGGGGTGACCAGGTCTAAGTGTGGCATTGATATATACTGACACGAAAAGTATAAAATAATTAAGTGAAACAGCACACTGCAGAACCGTGTGTGTAGGGTGATTTCATTTTTTTAATTTCCTACATAAACGCCTAGAAGTTCTTCTGCATCCCTGCTGCTAATAGTAATTTCATCTATAGAGGCCTGGGTTGAGAAGGGGCATGAATGGTCATGCACATTATACTTTCCACAGTTCTGTGCTATGAATGTTATATAAGCATGTATTATTTTTATAATCTAAATTCTTAATAGTTTTTGTGTCATACTTTTTTGCATCAATTAAAGCAGATATTTCTATATGTTTCCTTATGACCAAAAGAAACAAACTTTTTTTTTAGAAATCCAAACATTTTTGGATTTTTTTAAAAATCCAAAATTCTTTTAAAAATCCAAAAATCCTGGATCATTCCTGGATGGTCAAGCAAGTTGTTGTGGTCGTGATCCCCATAATGTAGCAAAAATTCCTCAGACATATGGTTTTTCACTTGTCCAGAGGGCCTCCTCTCTGCTTCTTCAGCGGGTGTTTCATACAAGGGCTTCCCATCCTGCCTGCATGTCTGGGAGCTTCTAAAACTAGATTTCCAGGCCCCAGGCCCCAACTGACTGAATTAGAGTCTTCTGGACATTGTGCCCAGGAATCTGCATTTGTAACTCCCCAGGTGACTCTGATGACCAGCAAGGCCTGGGCGCCGCCCCCGCCTACCGCCCTTGAAGCCCTGGGTGATCAGTAGCCCGGGCAGTGGCTCAGTCCCATTCAGCAGATGGGAACACTGAGGCCCAAGGCAGTCAACAGCCTTGTCTCAGACCAGGATGTGCAGTCTGTGGTTCCTCCTCTAGAGCCGGTTCTCCTCTCCCAGCTGAGTCAACAGGTGTTGGCAGACAAAAGAAGGCCTGCTGTCAGTGGTCCCAGCTGCAGGCTATCGGATTACGGTGGTGCCACTAAGCCAGGCATTTAGCTGATTTGTTCAACAACTATATTTGGAGGCCCTAATCGGTGTCGGGCACTGTCTGGGAGCTGGAGTGTTCAGAGCTGCCAACCTGACCGACAAGGTCCTAGCTCCCTAGCAGTTCAAATCCTACTGCGAGATAAAGATGATTAGAAGACAGCATCTGAGAGTGCAGAGTGCTATGAGAAAGAGAAGGCAAGGTGGGGAGGTGGGAGTGACAGGTAATCGGGAAAAGCATCTTTGGGAAAGTGACATTGGAACTGAATCCTAAATGATGACCCCTCTGTGCACAGCGTTCATAGCAGCCGTGGTAAAGGTGGGGACAGACTGGTGGGCCACAGTGAGAAATACAGCGCCTCGGAAGACCTGGTGAAGAGGATGGGTTTCACTAGAATGGATGTGGGGCTTTGAGCCAACAAGGGTTGTGGTGGTCATGCCTCTGTTCCCCTACGTGGTGCTTCTCAAACCTGGAGGGCTTGATAACACACAGATGCTGGAACCCACCTACAGTTTCTGTTCTCTTCCTTGTTGGTCTCAGGTAGGGCCCAAGATGATGCGTTTCTAATAAGCTCCTGGGGAGGCAGGCGCGGCTGGGCTGGGGACCATCTTGAGAACCACTGCTCTGCTGTAATGGCCTGTTGGCCTGCCCGCCTGCCCTGCTAGGCTGGAGGCCTCCTGAAGGCAGAGACCGCGTGTTCCCCGCCCTGCCCTCAGTGCTTGCTGCATTCACAGGAGTTCAGTAAGTGTGTAAGAGTCAGTGGATGAATGAGGGTGTGGGTCATCAGCCACGGGAAATAATATCGTAAAGGCCTCAGAACGTATACGCACTGTGTAACTGTATTAGTCAGGGCTCCTCAGAGAAACAGCATAGATAGGTAGAGAAAGGAAGAGAGAGATTATAAGGAGTTGGCTCATAAGGTTATGGAGCCTGGCAGTTCCCCACATCTGCAGTGTGAGTCAGCAGATTGAAGACCCAGGAGAGCTGAGAGTGTAGTTCCAGTCTGAAAGCCAACAAGCTGGAGACCTAGGAAGAGCCAGCATTTCCATTTGAGTCCAAGGCAAGAAAAAGTCAATATCTCAGCTCAGAGGCAGTCAGTCAGGATGGATTCTCTCTTATTCAGGGGAGGGTCAGCCTTTTTGTCCTATTCGGGCCTTCAGCTGATTAGACAAGGCCCACCCATATTGGGGAGGACAATCTGCTTTACTCAGTCTACAGATTTAACTAGTAATCTCACCAAAAACACCCTCACAGACACACCCAGAATACTGTTTGACCAAATATCTGGGCACCGCCGTGGACCAGTCAGGTTGACACATGAACTGAACCATCACAGTGTACATGGTTGCTTAAAATACACCCAGTGGATCCTCATGTCTGAGGAGGGGTTTATGGAGGGAGGGAGTAAGAAGTGTGCTGGCAGACAGAGGGGTTCTCATTCTCCTGGCCTCCAGGAGTCCAGGCCTCCAGCCACCTGGGCCACAGTGAACCACAAGCCCCTCCAACCGGCCCAGCTCCCCTCGGCAGGCCCTGGGGGTGGGGAGAGCTCTCCCTTCACACCCCACCCCCAGCCAGGCCAGAGTTTGCTGAGCTTAGCGCTTCCCCGGCCCCATCTTGAACACATTAGCCCCCGGACTCAGCTGGCTGGAGGAGGTTACATTTTCCATGGAGAGAGAGCGAGAGAAACAGCTTGCTAGAGGAATAGTCTCTCTTTGTTCCCTTAAGCTCTCTGCTTCTCAAGTGGGAGCCCCTCCCTGATACCTCAATCTGATTTCAGTGAAGGAAATGAAGCCAGCGAGAAATGGAGCAGAGGGCCTGGTGTGGGTTTGAGTGGAAGAGGGGTGCTGGAGAGAGGAACAGGTGAGGAAGAGCAGCGTCTCCTGGGGGGCAGGCCCAGCTGGCTTGGGTGGGGGAGAGCAGCCCTCTCCACATGCTAGGTGCTGCCCCGCGCCCAGAGCTGGGTTTGCTGAACTTGCCCCTCCTTCATGATGGTGGACAGAGCACCAGACTTGCAGTCCCAGATCTGAAACTGACCAGTGTCTCCCCACAGGCCTGTCACATCCACCTTCTGAACCTCAGATACAGTCTGTCCTTTCAGACCCAAAACTGTTCTGGTGATCAAAATCAAATACGATTCAATTGCATCAATTATCCTTCAATTAAAAATAAATTTAAAAAATTTTAAATGATTCATTAAAGTAAATGGTTGATGATAATTGGACTTTCTGGGATGTGAAGTCCAGGTATCACAGTGAGGGGCAAAGATGCTGACCAGAGAGGGGATGAAGCCCACATCTTGCCTCTACAAGCCAGTCCAGGCTGATCTCTGACTCAGGACCTCCTCCAGGAGCAAGCCCATTCTTTGAAGATGTCCTTTTTCCTTCCCCAACAGCTGGTGGCCTTTTTGTTCCCATGGCTTCTGCTGGTCCCATCTACTGGGGAGCTAAACTGCTCACAACTGCCTCCCCAGACACAGCCAGTAAAGGCCAAGCTGAGCCTAGACTCTCAGCCTCTTCCACCCTCCAAGGCTTGGAGTGGGGAGCACTGCCCTGGGAGTCAGGACACCCTGCACCCATCCTGCTCTGTCACCATCTCCTCTGAGTCGTCAGACATAATACTTCCGATGCCTCACTGGGACATGACAAACTTAGCCCAAGGAACCTCCACATTTCCTCCCAACTCTGATGGTCTACAAGACCAGTTACCAGGTAACCAGAAACATCTGGGCTACAGGGCTTTCTGTCCAAGGGGCTTGTTGTAAGTGGGATGCACACAGAACAAAAGGATTTCTGTTTCCACAAGGCTGAAACTGAGGGCAGTTTATGCATTCAGTTAAACAACCAGAGAGAAATAATATACATGGTGTCAGCAAGTCTGCCCACCACTCACACATTAAGTATATGCCCCAGATGGAGCATGAGCTGGGGGATATGAATCTGCTCCTCTTTCATTGATCCTGGATGCTGTGTTCCTCTTTTAGAATAGTAGTATATGGAATTTCTAAGGGTAATTTTAACTATGAGCTTTTGGGTTTGGGTTTTTTTTGTTTTTTTCTGCCTTACACTCTACTTAGGATACTTTCAGTTATAAATACCTAAAAACTTAATTTAGACTTATGTAGTAAAAAGTAGTTATTGCTTATATATCTGAAGAATCCAGCAGCAGCATGCTTCAGGTACAGTTTGATCCAGGGGTTCACAGTATCATTGGAATTTCAGCTCTTTCTCTCGATGCTTCTCTCAGTCCTTCCTCTCTCAATACATCAGCTCATGCCCCTCATCAGTAAGGTGGCTGCTAGCAGTTCCAGTTCTGCATCTGTACACCGTGTCATCCAGAGAACAGGGACTACTTTGGTCCCTAAAGCCTAAGAGGAGATACTGAGATTGGGTGAGTTACATCACTGACCTGCCATGACTCAACCACTTCAGTCCAAGGATAACACTGGCCTGGCCTGCAGGATCTGCTCAGTCCCTACAACCAGATATGGAGCCAGCTTTCCTGGATCCACAAACAGAAATGAGGACTGTTGGGGAAATGGAAATGGAAAACTAGGGAAGTAAGCAATGTTGACTTTAAATGGGACCTGGGTCACGTCATTGAACCTCTGTGTGAGAAAACGTTCAATTTCTCAGCAGCCTTTTTCCCAGGCACTGCATCTGGAGGCTCCTCTTAGGCCTGTTGTTGTTTAGTCTGACACTTTTACAACTCCATGGACTGTGGCCCCACAGGCTCCTCTGTCCATGGGATTTCCCAGGCAAGAATACTGGGCTGGGTTGCCATTTCCTTCTCCAGGGGATCTTCCCAACCCAGGGATCAAACCGGCATCTTCTGTATTGGCAGGCAAATTGTTTATCACTGAGCCACCAGGGAAATCCCCTCTTAGACCTGAGGCAAAACCAAAAACTCTTGAAATTGCTGCTGCTGTAGACTGTCAGACAGAAGGTCAGATCAGTCCCTGGGGACCTTTTACCCTGGGCTTCAAGACCAACCTAGCAAGGTGGTCTGCTAGGGCAGATGAGGGCAATTGGGCCCTCAAGGAATTGTGATGCTAAAACACTGGCCACAGCCGGCAGCAGGGATTTCATGCCAGTTTATGTGGGAAAGCCTGGGCTAACCAGTGAGGGTCTCCTGGAGCAGATGGGACTTTGAGCTGGGTCTTAAAGGGATGGTCTCCAGGGTGGGGTCTGCACCCCACAGGGGATGCACAGGACAGCATACTGGAACCTAGAAATAAAATGACTATTTTTATTTAGTTCTATTTAGGTTTATCTTTTATCTGGAAAAAATAGGATTACTGATGTTCAGTACACAGATTGACAGCTATGCACTGGTGTAATTGACCTGTAAATTTACACGCCCTGGGGGTACGTGTTACCTTTCTTCCCCCATCAGTTCAGTCAGTTCAGTCGCTCAGTCATGTCCAGCTCTTTGCGACCCCATGGACTGAAGCAGGCCAGGCCTCCCTGTCCATCACCAACTCCCAGAGTTTACTCAAACTCATGTCCATGTAAAAGGTTCAGAGATTAAATTGCCTTGAAGGATGGAACCAGGGCTGAGGTCTCCATCAGGCTTTGTTGGCGAGGGTGTGAGGTAGGGATCCAGGGGCCCCTTCTCCTAGGCCATGTCCTGCTGGGATCCCAGGGGCCTGGCGTGCAGCAAGGCCGCATCCTGCCTTCCTCAGGTGGCCATCTCCATAGTAAGCCCCTCCCTTGGCAAGACCCTGCTTAGAAAGCAACACCAGGGACTTCCCTGGCGGCCCTGTGGCTAAGAATCTGCCTGCCAATGTAGGGGACACAGGTTCGATCCCTAGTCCAAGAACTAAGATCCTACACGCCACGGGGCAACTAAGACTGGGCACCACAATGACTGAGCCTGCAGTTGTAACTACTGAAGCCCTCGCAGTCATGCTCTGCAACTAAAGTCACCGCAGTGAGAAGCGGCGGTGGGGCGGGGGCGGCGGGTAGGACACAGCACCTAGAGGAAAGACCACATGCAGCAACAAAGAGCCATTGTACTGCACCTCGAGGAAGACCAGTGCAACCAGAAAAGAATAAGGAATAAAAAGAAAGCCACCCCCAGGGAGGGGTCCTCCAGGTCTGTGACCGAAGCCAGCCTCCAATCCTCCCCTCTCAGCAGCCCATCTCCCCGCCTCCATGGGAGGAAGGCTGGGAGCCCACAGCCCGTGAGTCACGCTATGTGGCCCACGGAAAGGGCCTGATGCTTGCCACGACCTTTGGGGTTTGCCATCTGGTGCCCACGCCAGAGGGTATAGGGTGTCCAGCCCCTGGGAAGCGCAACAGGCCTTGAGGCTACAGATGGCTATATAAGGCTGAGGCTGCCGGAGCGGCAGGGGTGCCAGACCCCAGGAGCAATTTGGCTGGTCTTGGGGGTGACGCAAACATTTCCCCTGCGCTTCGCCAGTTATCCCGCCAGTGAGACTGAATCATATTCTCAAAACCTCAAGCCTGATGGGCACACGTAATGCCAAGACTCAAGAATGGCAAAGAGGGCTGACCCAGGCCCCTCCTCCTTCATAACAAAGAAATATTTGGGGCAACACAGAGAAAACTGCCCCGGAACTAGTCCCAGCTTTGCCATTAACAAATCATGGGACCTGCGTCAGCTCACCTCTCTGGGCCTCGATTTCTGCATCTGTACTATGAGGACAGTAAGCCCTGTCCTGCTGCATCATGCAGTGCCAAGGACCCCAGAGGAATCATGTTTGGGAGAATGGGGCTGGGAGGTAGGGGGTGGCTCTTATTCTTTGAAAAGGACAGAGTTTCTTCAGGCAAATTTGGGGTCACGATGACTTGGTGTATTTACCAAGATAGTTGCATGTTGGCCATTTCCAGGACAGATGACTTCTAGGAAGGCTCCAGTCTTCGTGTGGAGGTTACTAGTTATACCCACTCCTGTTCGTCGATGCCGTGTGGCATCTGTGAGTCCCCACAGTGATCCTGGGAGGTAAGCAGTGCTGGAATTGTTAACACATTTCACAGCCAAGAAAACCAAGGTCAGTGAAACTTCTCCAGGCCACACAGCAACTCCTAGAATCTCAGCCCAAAGATCTTGCCCTGTAGTGGGGGCCCACCAAGCTGTCCATGGGGCTTTAGCATTCCACTCTGTAAAATGGGGAGAGCTGTGAGGAGTCCGCCGTCTCAAGCAGGACAGGGATCACTTTTCTAGAAGATGGCCAGGTTTTGTTTTTTCTAATCTAGAACCTGCTCTGCTTGATTGTGTTCCTCGAAGGCATGCTTTCCAGAAAAGCATGTTCCCAGAGGGAACATCCCTCTGGGACACTTGGTCACAGACCAGGTTGACCTTGAAAATGGGAGCAGCCAGAAAAGCAAGCTTGGAGCCCAAGCTTTGAAACTTTGTTTACTGACCTCTCTGTCTCTTTGGCTAGAAAAAAAATGCAGCAGCCTTGACCACACAGTCACGTGCAGAATTAAGTGGCCAAGCATCACGTCGTCTAGACAAGTAGATTTTATGAGTCCAATTAACTCCTGCCAATCAAAAATAGTCATGCTTAATAAGTGGATATATTTAGAATCTGTCATTATCTGGTCCCCAGGGGAAAACCTCAGCTCTTATTTCATAGACTCTTAATTTCAAACAGAGCTCTGTTAACTCCTACTTTGGACCTTAGTTCTCTCTCTTCAGAGCGGTGGGTGGGAGGCGGGCAGGGGGATAACTGACTATAAGAAGCCACGTAAGTCTTGTGTCACTTGAACTTCCATGTCCATCCCTCTCAACAATCTTAAGCCAGAAAATGAGCAATTGCTGCTGCTTTGGCTCACATTGCCAGGGGTGGGAAGCTGCTGGGAGAGCAGGGCTCCGGAAAGGTCTCTTCACTCCCGATGCGTCGTGTGTCCCTGTGGCCCTCGGGGTCTGGGAGACGTCAGGGATGTGTGAGCCATGGCATCTCCTGCCAGGAGAGCACAGCTGTGCCTGGCAGCTTCTGGGTCACTGTCAGCACCAGGACCCGAGCCAGCAGGCAGGTGGTGGCTGAGAGAGGGGCTGGCACCCAAAGCCTAAAGGGGTCCAGACGTGCCAGAGGCAGGTGGTGCTGAAGGGAAACAGTGCCCGCTTTAAGGATTTTGCTTCCTGTCTGCACTAGGGCTCTGTCTGCCTGCTCGTGGGCCCCTCTGGGCCACGTCCAAAGATGCTGCCTGCTGGTGGGCCGGGCATGAGGGATAGAGGGGGCTTTGGGAGCACTCTAAGGAGAGGGCCGGGGCCATCCAGACTGCAGTGGGATTCTCCCTGGACTCGAGGGATGGTGGCACTGCCAGGGCTTGGCCAGGTCAGGGGGAAGTAGTTGCTCTTTCTCTGGAAATACATGTGCATGTGAGCAACATGCATTAATTTCCAGGGGGTGCATCACAAGTCAGCACAAAGTAGATGGCTTCCCAAAACAGAAGTTTACTCTCTCACAGGGTGTCGGCGGGCTCTGCTCCATCTAAAGGATCTAGGAGAAATCGTCCTTACTTATTCCAGCTTCTGGTGGCCCCAGGCATTCTTTGGCTGGTGGCAGCTTCACTCCTGGCACTGTCTCCATTTCACATGGCTTCCTCTTCTCCCAGGGTCTCTCCTCTGTGTGTCTCCTGTAAGGACACATCACTGAATCGAGGGCCCACCTGGGTAATTCAAGATGACCTCCTCTTGAGATCTTTAACTACAATTGCCAAAACCCTTTCCCTGAATAAGGTCACAAAGACAGAGGCTCAAGGGCCAGTTGGGTGGCCACCCCTGGCCACTCTTTACCCCGTCTGGCTGCCTCTCCCCCCCAAGCCCCAAGCAAAGACGTGGTATCTCAGGGGACAGCCATGAACACTGTACATTGTACCCCAGCCCCTGGGTCCCCAGCTGAAAGACTGTCACATGAGATGAAGAATGAGGCCCCCGAGAGATAATGGCAGATGGCCAAGATCCCAAATCATCCTTCCTCTGTCTGAATGATCCTTTTTACCACCCTCCTACCATCTGGTAAACTCCTATTCACCCATTAAGATCCAGCTCAAGCACACCTCCTCCAGGATGTCTGCCCTGCACTCTCCTTGCCGAGACAGCTTCCATCCCATTTGCTGCTGGGCCCATTTGGTCTTCATCTCTGTGTCTCCTGGCCAGGCCTGGACAGGCCACAGCATCCCTCTCCCAGGGAGACGAAGATCTGAGTCTGACGAAGGTCTGCAGGGGCTACCCATCCAGGATTCCCTCCCACCCTTCCTACCCCAACCTCCCCTCAACACGGCCCTGCAGATTCCATCCTTTGCCGGGAAGGAAGACTTCCCCTAGCATCTTCACCTGTCTTCTTTTCCTTCCCAGGTTGGTTGTTGGCGCCCCACTGGAAACCAATGGCCACCAGAAGACAGGAGACGTGTACAAGTGTCCAGTGGCCGAAGGGAACTGCACCAAGCTCAACCTGGGTAATGTGGGCTGTCTGCAAGGAGGCCAACCATTGTCCACAGCGGGCGGGCACTGAAGCGCGTCCCTGCCCCCCGTCACACTGCTTTCTTGTGGCTGCCCTAGGAGCTGACCCAGCTGGTATTGCTGCCCCCATTTTACAGATGAGGAAGCTGAGGCCAGAGAGAGAAAGCAACTTTCTCACAGTCACCCAGCTTGTCAGGAGCCGACCAGGATGCACACCCAGGTCTTCAGTGTCCCGGGCCATGGCTCTTTCTGCCCATCCATGGCCCCTCAACTCAGGGGAGCAGGAACACCTCCTATCTTTTTTGTTCTTTCGGACTTTGAAATAACAGTAATGGCCAACATTCATATGTCTTCCAAAAAGTTTGTTTGAATTTTTCTGTAGCATCTTACAGAAAAGCCCAAGCAAACTTTTTGGCCAATCCAATATATGTTCACCTAATGCCAGGCACTGATTTAAGCACTTTTGGGTATTTTTGTCTCATTAAATCCCAACAACAACCATATGAGATGTAATCATCAACGACAGCCGGTGGAAGTGAGGGGACCTGCCTGGGGTCAGCTAATAAGCAGCAAGTTCAGGACTATGACCCAGGCAATCTGCAGCCACCCTTTAGCCTTTAACTACGCAGCACTACTTTTCTGAAATGATGACTCTGTTCCTCCCTGCAGAGCCCTGGGGCCCAATCTATGCGTCCACACCCCTGTGTGTGCACGCAGTTCACTAAGGCACACACACCACTTCTCTAAAGCGTTTCTGCTTTGTCCTAAAGGTCTGACAGTGGCCAGGCCTTGGGCGGAGGTCCCACATGGGATAAGCCGTGATTCTAGGACTGACCTTCCCCAGGGCAGGGCTCTTGGCCTCCCACTCTTCCAGGAGGGGAGCCTCCATCCTAGAGGACCAGGCTGGGGCCCTCTGGGGAGGCTGTGGGGGGAGCCGGGCCTGGCGGGAGAGATGGCAGAGCTTCAAGAGATAAGCAGATGGATGAAAAGGCTACATCAAAGAGAAAGCCCCAGAATCCAGATCCCTTGGGCAGCCAGCTGTCCCAGCACACAGCGTTCAGCGTCATGCTGGCCACATCTATGTCAGCACTATGGGTGAGAAGTTCAGACCCCAGCACAGCCGTGGCCCAGGCTTCATGAGGAAACGGTCCAGGGCGGGCAGGAGTCGGGCTGGCAGCTCCTGGTCATCACCACCCTGAGAGCACAGGCTCCCTAAGAGGCCAAGCTGGAGTCTCATTCTAGCTGTACAGTTTCCTCGCTGTGTCCAGGGGGAGCCCACACGCTCTTTCTGAGCCGACATTCACTCATATGTGACCCTAGGATCCACTTCTGGTCTAATATGTCCCCCAGCCTCTCATGAGCACCTAGGGCGTGCCAACCATGATGCTAGTTAATGGGGATACAGCAGGAACAAGGAGCCAAGGGCTCTGCTGGGAAGGCATGGCAAGTGAGGAGACAAACTAGAAAGCAGGACCACCCCAGGTGAGGAGAGAGATTGTGTGAAGAACCAAGGGTTGTGATAAGAGAGGCTGGGTGGGGAGGAGGTAGGAAGCGGCTTCTCCTTGGCAAGAGTACTGGGCTGGGGTGGTCGAAGAAGCCTTCCCTGAGAAGGTAACTTTTGAGCAGACGTCTGATGATGAGTCAGTCCAGCAGGACCAGAGCATTCCAGGCAGAGGAGAAGCAAGTGCAAAGGTCCTGTGGAACAAATGAACTTGCTCTGTTGGAGGATGGAAAGGATTGTGTGGCTGAGGCAGAGAGAGCAAGGCAGGTGTTGGGAGGCATGCACACAAGCCTGGGGTCTGGGCCACCGAGAAAAACCCCCTGGTCCAGGTGGGAACCAGACACATGAATCCATCATTTAATAGTTTCCTCTCCTGCTGTGGTTTCCAATGTGGACCTGATTTCCCTCCAAAGAAGGAGGAGCCTCAACTGGCAATGGCAGACATGAAGCCATCAGACCCTGGAACTGGGGCTTAACGTGGGAGGCAGTGGGCAGCGAAGAGTGTGGCGGCCAAGGAAAAATACTAGTCCGGGGGCACCTCATTTGAGGAGCTTTTTTCCTCCCAATGAGGAGGCGGGAAGACCATTTGCCAGTTTATCCTTATCCGCACAGTGGAAAATGCAAAGCAAGGAAACCTGAGTTCTGGGTTTTCCTTTGGCAGCTCCAAGCTCCAATCCCCACTGAGCCAGGAATGTCCTTTCCTTTCTCTCTGGGGAAGTCAATGTCAGTCATTCACACCTCAGTGTTGCAGAGTCTACTTACCTCTGGCACTTTCTTCCCAAAGCCTGGATGAAGTCAGGGTTTTCCTGAGGGACGGGTGCGCAGGGAGGGAATGTGATTCTGGAGGGCAGGCCCTGTGTGAGGAGGGATGTGTGCCCCAGCCCCTCACACAGAGCCACTGAGAAAGAGGTTAGTCTCCCCTGGTCACAGAGGGGGAGTTCGTGACTGCTTCAAGAAGCTGGGCTCTAACCTGGGTCTCTTACTCCAACACAAGGGTCTTCCCCACCATGGCGTCTGCATCTGGGCCACAGTTTCACGAAGGACTTTAGTCATTGAGGCAAGGAAGGGAGAGAGGCGGTGGGGTGAGGACGGGGCACCCCTTAAATAAATGAAGGGCAGAATTCTCTAAGTCCCTGAGGGGAGAAAGTGACCCAGCTGGGGCTTGGAGCTTCCTCTCCAGACTTCTCACTGCATACCTCTGCCACCACGGCCCTGCAGGCAGATGGGGACACTCAGGATGTGTAACATTGGCTATCCTGGATTCAAGTCCCAGCGCTTTCGTTTACCAGTGATTGACATTATATTAATGGAAGTCACCACCCCTTGCGTGGGCTTCTCTGGTAGCTCAGTGGTAAAGAATCCCCCTGCCAATCCAGGATACACTCAGGGTTTGATTTCTGGGTCGGGAAGATCCCCTGGAGAAGGGAATGGCTACCCACTCCAGTATTCTTGCCTGAAGAATTCCATGGACAGTGGGGCCTGGTGGGCTACAGTCCATGGGGTCACAAAGAGTCAGATGCAACTTAGCGACTGAACAACAACAAAACCCCTCTGCACACCTTGACTTTCCCCTCTATAAAATGGAAATGGTGGCCCCTGGACCACCCAGGATCAAGAGGGGGTCCTGGGAGGGTGGGTGCAGGCGGCACTTTGTAAAGTGATAAAGCACCATAAGAGCACCAGGGTTATTAGTATGATTTTCTTTCTGGTTTGTTTGGACAGAAAAATCAGAAAACAATCCCAGGCACTGGTAGCACAGCCAAGAGGGGCTGGATTTCAAAAGGAACCTTACTACAAACTGCAGGAAACCAAGGGGAAAATCAACAAACACAATCGCCCTGTCCCCGCCCACAGTGCTGCCGGCCGTCTGAAGTTCTGGGCTCTGCCCGTGCCTGGGCCCAGGCCCTGCTGGCCTGGGCCCCAGAGGGTTGGCCAACTCTTCACACTTCCAATCGCCAGCAGAGCTAAATGTTCTTAGAGATCACGCCCCTCCCCTTAAGCAAAGAAAACATCTAGGCTCTGTTCACAGCACAGGAGGACTGCTTGCTGGGGCTTAACAAAATCCCAACTCACTTTCCCCTAAACTCTACCCACCTCCCAGGTGCCTGCACACACACACACACACGCACACAGGGGAATTCAAGGTCACATCTTTCCTTCAGTGGCCTGACAGAATGATCTGGTAAAACCTTACCCAATATAATCGACTCAGTAATTTTAATCTGCCACGACCCTCTCCCTCCACCCGGTCAGCTGATAATCCTTTGCCTGAATATTCTTCTGGGGGCCAGCCACAGAAGGACATTCTTGGGCAAGACCTTGGACCTCTAGAAGGCTCTTGTTAAGCTGGCTATTTGTTCCCCGTGAGAAAGAGTCGGTTGTCTTGTGTCAGTTTATCAGCTGAGCCGAGGGCTGGACCCTGAGGTAGCTGGACAGGGGACTGGTCAGTGCTCATGGCAGGTTGGCTTGAAGAAAGATGTGGAAGAGACGCTGCATAGAGGAGCTGGAGGAGCCAGCCTCAGTGGGGCGCCCTGGTATGTTTGGGGTGGGACACAGAAATGGCTGGAGGAGGGAAAGCTCTGGATTAGGAGATGGAAAGCCCGGTCATGTGCTTCCTGTGTGACTCTGGGCTGCTTGCTTGGCCTCTCTGAGCCTCATATTCCTCTTCTCACACCAAGTTGAGAGGAAGTAATCATAAGACCTTTGGGCAAGGCCTTAGTAAACCGTGAAGGGCTCACTGATCTGCAGATGAGTGAGGGGTCCAGAGGGGCAGGCAGAATGGGAGAGGACCCTGTTTGCCTCTGCCTTGGGCCCCTCTGGCCGCCAGCAGCAGCAGCAGACGCTGGGCGGAAGGCGGGCGGGAGGGACTGCAGGCTGAGCCTCTCCATTCCACCCCAGGAAGGGTCACCCTATCCAACGTGTCTGAGAGGAAGGACAACATGCGTCTCGGCCTGAGCCTGGCCACCAACCCCAAGGACAACAGCTTCCTGGTAAGAGCCACCCACTGGCCCTCTTTCTAATCCCCAGCCCTTCCTGCCCCCACATGCCCTCTGCTTGGAGCCGCAAGGGACATGGAGTGGCTGAACATGCCTGCCCACCAGACTACCCGTCCCTGTGCGCCCCAGGAGCAGCCCCTCCTCCAGCTTCCTGCCTGTGCCATTCTGCCTACTGCACCCTAAACTCTTTCAAGGGACAATTCAGACAAGAAAAAGGATTGAGCCTTTTGTGTACATTCCCTTTGGAGGTGGGGGGGGAGGGAGCATGGAACAGACAGCCTAAAAAGGAACAGGGATAAAGATTATTAACAGTCCAATAGGGTGGGGGGGCTATCTTGTTCTTTGGGGAGCCCAGTGTCCAAGGCAGAGGCCGAATCTCTGCTCCAGAATTGATGAAAGAGTTAGGACACACCACATACCCTGAGAAGACTTGGGGCGGAAGTCATAAATGAGTGAATGCAGAGTTTCTACAACAGAGGAAAGGATAAAGAGGGGCAGGCCACCTGAACGGCATGGGGGATCAGACGAGATTTCCTGGAGAATGGTTCTGTTTTGTTTTTAAAGAAGAAACTAGTCTTAGCAAGGAAGAAAAAGGAAGGAGTACTTGGGCTGAGGTGGTAGAGATGTTCATTCATTTAGACTATTTTTTGAGTTCTTACAATGAACTGAGCCTGATGCTGGGCACTGGGGATTCAGCAGTCTGCAGAGCTCCCTGCCCTCCTGAAGCTTCCATTCTGTTTGGAGGCGTGATGATAACAAATGAGTAATATGAACATGCTGTTAGGACAGAAAGTCAGCAGCACTAGGTGCTGGGAGTTCTCTGCACCCGCCCAGGCAAGCAGATGCAAGCTTTGCTCACAGTGGGCGGGTGCAGGTGGCCTGATTGATTGACATTGCCCACCCCTTGCCACCATGTTCAAGTAAACCACTATGAATGTGGGTGATGCTGGGACTGATGGTTCCTAGAAACAGCTGCAAGAGAAGATTTCAGAGTAAATTACCCCGAAAAGCCCAATAAAATGCACCACTCGTTTTAAGATAGGAAAGCTGGTATCACTCTCTGCTGCCACCCATCAGCCCATTTCTGTTGACAAATGAGATACCAGGGCAGTGAGATGACTGGGATGCTCAGAGATTTGACAGGAGCATAGTGGCTTTACCAGGGAAAGTCCCGAGGCGCCTCAGTAAATGGTCAGCCCACAGCCCTCATCATCCACAACCAAGGGCAACAGGAGCCCTGGTCCTGTCCACACATACTTGTCAGGGGCTTTGGTCTGACACCCTTCTCCGTCTGATGCTCCTTGTCAAACCCGATCAACTTGATTTCACTGACTTCACAAGGTGGAATGAAGGTCCGAGAGGGAAGGTGTGACACAACCCCTGGGGCCTGTGAGGGGCGGTTAAGACCCTAGTTTGTAAATACCAACCTTTGTTAACTCATTCACTCATCCATTCATCCATTTACTCATCAGTCCATCCCCCAACCAAATGTCCTTCCCTCTATTCATCTATCCATCCATCCATTCATTCAGCCACCCATCTGTCTGCTTATCAGTCTACCCCCTCATCCTCCCATCTAATCATCCATCCCTTCCCACATCCATCAACCATCCATCCATGTACCCATCCATCCATCCTCCATTCATTTATCCATCATCTATCCATCCATCCATCATTCTTCTATCCCTCCAGCCATTATCCATCACCTGCTGCTGCCGTTGCTGCTGCTAAGTCGCTTCAGTCGTGTCCAACTTTGTGCGACCCCATAGACGGCAGCCCACCAGGCTCCCCCGTCCCTTGGATTCTCCAGGCAAGAACTGGAGTGGGTTGCCATTTCCTTCTCCAATGCATGAAAGTGAAAAGTGAAAGTGAAGTCGTTCAGTCATGTCCAACACGTAGCGACCCCATGGACTGCAACCTACCAGGCTCCTCCATACATGGGACTGTCCAAGCAAGAGTACTGGAGTGGGTTGCCATCGCCTTCTCCTATCCATCACATACTCTCCCATTATTCATTCTCACCCACTTCCAGAAATAACTTGCAGAAGCTTCAACAAAAGACACAGATAAAACCTTTAAAATCTGAGTTAGAAAAGAAACCTAATTAAATAAAGGGATTGGAAGTAGAACAATTGTTCTTCCAAACCAAAAGAAATAACAGAATAAAATTTAGTCTTGAGTTCTCCAGCAGCAGGACAAAAATAAAGACAGAAGTTGGGCTTTCATTTTCAATGACTCTGAGAGGGACTCATCATTCAGTCTTTAAACGAGGGGCTGACATCAATGTTTTGGCAGCAAACTTCATAGAAAGAGCAGAAACACGCTTTTTCCTTTCCCTAGTAAGAAAGAGCCATGGGCATGTTGTTGGGACCCTGTCCTGGAAGTTTGCCTGGTAATGACCTTCAGGTGACCTCTTCAGGAAAGCCTTTGAAGGGTCCCCTCCCATGGAGGACAAGGTTTTCCTGCCTCCTGTGTGGTGGGAGGGGTAGACAGGCAGGGGAAGGAGAGTCACAACCCTGATGATGGGGTGGAGAAGGAGACCTTTGAAAATAAAACAAAGGTGGATTCTAAGATTAGTCTCCCTTCCACCTGAAATCAAGGGAACTGGTACATGTTACAGCAAGATAGATTTCAGTTAGACTTGGAGAAGACCCTCTAAATCCTAAGGATAGCATCTGGTGTCTTGGATGGTGGGGCTGGGCCAAAGGCTTCTGGGCCCAGACCCTCCCTGAGGCTCCCCACTGACCGGGGTCCATACTGTGCTCCATAGGCCTGCAGCCCGCTCTGGTCGCACGAGTGTGGCAGTTCCTACTACACCACAGGGATGTGTTCACGAGTCAACTCCAACTTCAGGTTCTCCAAGACTGTGGCCCCAGCTCTCCAACGTAAGTGGCTTCCAATCTATAGACTCAGGCTAAGCAACTGGCAGTCCCTGCGAGGCCCCGGGCTCTGACCACCCCATCCCGTGGCTGCAAAGCAGAGCTTGGACTCTAGCCCTGCCCGGCTCCGGCTCTCTGGGTAACCTCTGGGGTCACAATCCTGGCCCACCCTCCCCTACAGAGTGATGGTGGGGGGGTTAAGGTTATGAAGACCATCCTGGCAGCCAGAGAGGCTCATTGCAAACCTGAGTGAGGAGGAGATGGCCAGGTTGCCATGAACAGCAGGCAGGCTGCTCGCTGCACAAATCTGGGGACGTGGTTCACTTAGACTACAGTGTGAATGGTGCCCTCTGATGCTACACAGTGCAGCTGCCCTGGAGGTGCAGGGTCAAGGAGAACAGAAGTATTCCTGGTAATAGTCCCATCTAATCTGTGTTCCTGGACGTGAGGAAGCGCTGCCCAGCTTTCCTGGGGCCTCAGGGAACACAAACCTCCCACTCTCTCCCCACCTGCCAGGAAAGTCTGGGACGTCAAGTGCAGACCTTGCCTCTGGCGTGGCTCCGAGCCTCACTTTCCTGTGGGCTAAATACCATTGCCCAAGCAGCTGCTGCCTGCTTTACTGAGGTCGGGGGATCAGCTCCTCTGGCTAAAGGCAGCCTCTCTCCGGACAACAGCGCCCAGTCAGAGACAGAAGGTGGTGCATGGAGGAGGGAGGAGGAAGGGTCAGTCCCACGGGGTCTGGGAAGTGGTCCTCTTAGGGGTGATGAGGGGCTTCGATTCTGTTCTCACACATCAGTGGGAGAGCACGCACGTGTGTACATGCACCTGGGGTCTCACCCTAGACCTGCTGAGTTAGATCCTCCGTGGTGTTGGCAGGGGTGGCGGGGGCAAGGGGTAATGACCTGGGATCTGATCTGCTTGGCGCTTGGTCAGTGGGGTGAGGAGGTGGTTCTGGGAGGCCCAGGTGCGTGTACACACGTGCGTGCATTTGTGTTCAGAAGTGTGTGTAGCCATGTTTCAAAACCGCAGACCTAAAGCAAGGCTCTTCCCAAGGTGTCTTGAAAAAAATTTTGAAATCTTAAGAAAGAGATCAGTACTAATACATGCATTCTAATAATAAAACTGGCTTTAAAAGAAACCTGGTCCCTACCAGTAGATTAGAACCGCTCCCCCCCCCCCAATCAAGGCATTTCTGTCTCTCGTCCTCACGGCTGCCGGCACCGTGCAGCACTCCAGCACATGCTGGATCCAGAGGTGTGGGGCTGCAGTACACTCGAGAAGGACCAAGTTATCGGGCACCATCAGCCTGGAGGCGTAGGACCATCACATGCAGACGAGACGAGAGCCATCCACACAGCTTCTCCTAAAGCAGAGGCGACCCTGAGCATCCGAGCCACCCAGAGCCTCTAAAGTGCTCTCCCAAACACAGAGCCCGGGCAGGCGCCTGGGCTCAAACCCACCACCTTGGCCTTCTGGTGAGCACTGCTGTCCACACGCTGCACCTCCACGATTCAGGAGTTACTGGAGTGGCTGACTCACAAAGCACCCCCCACCTCCCATCCCCCGCTATATTGCTATAAAGTAGATTTATTTGAAAATAGTGTAAAAATCCTCCAATGAAAATAAGCAGGTGCCCAGTATTTCAATGTGGTATAGTTTAGTATATATCATATAAGATTCATGATATCTTATTTCAGAGTAACCCCAGCTGTTTCACAAACAGAAATCAATTCCTTAGATGTTAAAAGACGCCTTTTCCATTTGTTATGGTACCAAGGTTTCATTATTCATTCTGTTGCCATTATTCATTTTAATTTGGTATTCATATTACAAGAATATAGAGAAACTTTCAGACTCAAAGCAGAGATCAAGGCACAAGAGCTTGACCTGATGATGTCATTACTATGTTAACAAACTGGTTTGGTTAAAAAAATAACATGAGGATCAGCTAAGATTCTTGAGTTCAGCCCCTGAAGCATCACCTTGTTAATTCCTCGTAGCAATCCTCTACTATCATTGTGCCTCTTTCACAGAAGTGAAAACCAATGCCAAGTTGTTAAGTAACTTGTCCAAGGTCAAAGCCAGAGGTCAAACAGTCTGATGCCAGATTCCACATTTCTAGCCATTACACCATGCCTCCCTCCTAAGAAGTGAAGCCCATTCATTTGAGCTGAAAGTGGTAAATGCCAGCCTGCGTATTACTGTAAAATACACAATAATGAACTACAGATTTGGGCAGTGTTGGCTGTCTCCCAAACAAGGACCCAATGGTGGTCAGTTCCTGATAAGGAGCAGAGGCATTCTGGCTTAATTGATGCTGTGTTTAGACAGCCAGCTCAGAGCCATGGAGCAGCATCAGGAATTCCTGGGCTCCTCTCTCACGTGGCCCAAATAAATGTTCAGCCTCAAGACGGCTCCCAGACCGGGCTTCTTGGACAATCATTCAGGGAACCAGAGATTTTCAGACACTGGCTCCTGGGGTACCTGTGACCGTGTCCTTGCTCCCCAGGGTGCCAGACTTACATGGACATCGTCATTGTCCTGGACGGTTCCAACAGCATCTACCCCTGGGTAGAGGTTCAGCACTTCCTCATCAACATCCTGAAGAAGTTTTACATTGGCCCCGGGCAGATCCAGGTGAGCATGGCTGGGACTCTCTCCTCCTCCAAACAGGGCCCCCCAAACCATGGCAGATGCTGCCCTGAGGTGTGGGGGAGTGTCTTTGCATGCACTAGAAAGATGTGGGTGAAAGGGCCAGCAACAGGGCCCTGCAGCCCAAGACACCCATCTCCACTGGGCACATCAAGGGACAGTTTGGGAAAAGCATCATTGGGTGGGATCAACCACTGTCCTCTGGGATGGACACCATCTATTAACAAAAACTTTGATCAGCCAGAGAGTGTGAGAAGGCAGCAGAATCCCGCTGGGTGAGGCAGGGGGAGAGTTAGACTCTTTGATCTTGGAGCAGAGACTGGGGAAGTTGTCGTAGCTGCCAGCACATATTTGAAATGCTGCCTAGCCAGTGAGGGGGGAGGTTTGTTCTGTATTGTTTTGGCAGGCCAAATGAGGACCAGTGAATAGAAATGACAAGGTGGCAGATTTCAAGTCATCTAAGAAAGTGTTTATTTAATAATTTTATGTATTTATTTTTGGCTGTGCTGTGTCTTCATTGACACGCAGGTTTTTCTCTAGCTGCAGCAAATGGGGGCTACCTAGGGGCAGTACACGGGCTTAGTAGTCATCGTGCTCGGGCTTCGTTGCTCCAAGGCATGTGGATCTTCCCAGAGCAGGGATCGAACCCATGTCTTCTGCATTGACAGGCAGACTCTCTACAACTGGGCCATTAGGAAGCCCTAAGAAACTGTTTTGTAGCAATCAAAGCTGGTAAAAAGGGAGTGGGCTTTCTCATGAAGTGATGAGTTCCCCACCCCCTGGGAAACTGTTTTAGGGTATGCCAGGTGAAAATTCAGCGTTCGGAAATGCACCCTTACCAAACAGACTCTGTGGGCCCATCCAACAGTAGTGTTTGTTCAGTCTAGTCCTACTACAGTTAGGTTTTGTTTATTCTTTTCAGATTTTGTTTCTTTTAAGGCTATTAATATTTGAGGCTAATTAATATTTCAGACTTCTCTTCCAAAATGTAAAGAATCTTAGCTCCAGATTTTGGTGAACAATGCCATAGCCCATCCTCCCACAGTATTCCTAAGATTTTAGATTTCAATTCTGTGCTCAACTTCTGTCTTTTTAAGTAAGAAACTTAATCTGCTGGGTCTTTTAGATCAGTCTCCTCTTTCGATAGGCACCTCCCACTTGTCTCACCAAGCCAGCCATTCATTCCCAGGACTTGGCAGAACCTGCTTCCCTTTGGCTTAATCCCTCTCCCTTCGGAAGGTCCCCAGGCCTCCTCACTCCTGACCAGTCCCAGAGAGATGACTCCAGGAGGCCTCATCCCCAAAGGGCCAGCCTTCAGGGGTCAAGACATTCTGTCGCCCTCTCCTTGGACTCGCAGGTTGGAGTTGTGCAGTATGGGGAAGACGTGGTACACGAATTTCACCTCAACGACTACAGGTCTGTGAGGGACGTGGTGGAAGCTGCCAGCCACATCGAGCAGAGAGGAGGGACAGAAACCCGGACGGCATTTGGAATTGAATTTGCTCGGTAAAAAAAGATTAATTTTTCTAGATCTCAGATACTGTTCTAGTTATCTATTACTGCCCCGCCAAATTTAGTGTCTGAAGAGACAATAATTAACCCCTCCAAGTACTGGGCGTTGGCTGGGCTCAGCCGTCAGCTCCCCTCGGGTTCTCTCGTGTGGTTAAAGTCTGGTGTTAGCTGGTGCTGTTGTCACCTGAAGGTTCAACTGGACTGGTCATCCAGAATGGCACGCTCACATGGCTGGCAGTGGAGGCTGGCTGTGGGCTGGGAGTCCAGCTGAGGCTGGCAGTCTGAGCTCCTGTGCGTGGGCATGTGGCTTGACACTCTCACTTTATGGCAGTCAGCCTTTGAGAGGAAGTTTTCCAAGGGACCCAGGCAGGAACTCCAAGACTGCCTGTGACCTAGCTGCAGAAGCCCCAGAATATAACTTCTGTCATAGTTTTCTTTTGGCTGTGCCACACAGAATGTGAGATCTTAGTTCCTTGACTGAGGATTGAACCCCTGTCTCCTGCACTGGAAGCATGAAGTCCTAACCTCTGGACTACCAGGGAATTCCCTGCCATAGTCTATGATTGAGCAAGTCCCTAAGGCCAGCTCAGGTTCAAGGAGAAGAGAATTTAATTTCCCTCCTTGATGGAGGAATGGCAAGGTCACATCACAGAAGAGCCTTTGGGGGACAGGGGATATTTTTGCTGCCAACTTCAGGAAATATCTTCTACCACTGAGACCCTATCAAAAGTGTGTGGGTCACATAAGGACAAAATCTTCTTGTGGGGTATTTTTCATCAGCGGAATGTGAGTAACAGGGTTAAATCTAACATCTGAGATTATAGAGCCATGAGGCTGGCTTTTTAAATGTGACACAAGAACTCACAGTGAAATCAATGTTATTTATAGCCATCCAGATAGCTACGTGCTTATTCCAGTGACCCTGACATTGCTCAGAACACCATACTCACCCACACTGGAATCAGTGAATGATTTTAAAGTCAGTTTCCCCAGATCTTTCCAGCTGTAGCCTAAACTCCCAAGATGACTGTGTCCAAGGCATGAAGATTTAAATGTATAAATTTTATACCTACGAATATGAGCTCTGCTATGTTCATTGAGACCACAGTCCCATTACCTTATAATCCCCCCTCAAGTAGGGTTAGTCAATGTGTTTAGCAGAATTCTGCAATGTGGGAGCTATTTAGTAGTGACATGATTTCGTGTGGTCAAAGAGTGTTTTCCAACCTCACAACTCCTTATGATTATATGCTCCACCAGCGTATTTCTGTCTGCTGATAAAACTTGCTCAAGCTTTTTCCCTAAATGAGCATCTCTGTTTGTAAAGATGGCTCTTACTCACCCTCCTGAGAAATGGGCCCTTGCTGCTGTTTTGTCTTCATGGGGGTGAGCCCCTGAGACCCCCGAGTAGGCCCTGTGAAGTGGCCAGTGGAGAAATGAGGAAGCCCACACCCACTGAGCTATCAGTGAGAAGCTGACTGACTCCCATCGGGGTGCAGCCCACTGTTTGCATCTCATTTCGCAGCCCATCTCCCCCAGGCTAAGTGTAAGTGTCTGACTCACCTAGGGACTTGAACCATCGTGACTCACAAGCACCGCTGGGGTGTGCAACCTGCACCTCAAGTGAACTTTCAAATCTGCTCTGCCTGGCCAAGTCTGGGGTCCAAATTACAGCTGGCTCCTTCTAAGGGCAAAGGTTTTCTTTCCTCACTCAGCTATTCATAGTGCATTTTTTTCTGTGCACCTACTAAAATAAAAGATCCAGGCCATGGACTTGAGGGTTTATAAAAATGGTAACTCGTGATCCCAGGCTTAATAGGGAATCTCTGATAAGTGTCAGCCTAACTCAGTGAGGATGAGAGAGGGAAGGTTCCAAGGGAGGGTCTTGGGAGGACTGCCAGGATTGGGGGACATCTGACCTGTCCTAGGAAGATGCCAGGATTCCAGCAGGGAGAGGTAGAGAAGACATTCTGCCCCAGTAAGAACAGAGGAGAGGGGAAGTCAAGGAACATTTATGTTCAGAGCTTTGCTCCTGAGCACAGTTTGTGTTGGGGGGATAGTAAGCCCGGAAGCTGCAAAGGTTTGGAACTAGATTATGAGAGTGGTACTGTTGTAGCCAAAGCAAGTGTGAGTGGCCAGTGAAGGTTCTTAAGGACAAGAATGTCATCATCAGATGTGCATATGAAGGTGACTCTGGTAGCCACATGTGGCTTTAGGGGAGGGGGCGGGGCAGCGTTGTGATGCCACCTTTGTTCATTCAACACTTTTTATTGAGCATCTACTATATGCCTCACGCAGTTTTAGGTACTCAGGATGAATCAGTGAACAAAACAGATAAATGTCCTGCCTTTGTGAAGCTGAGGGTGAGGCGGACAATAAGCAAAAAAAAAAAAAAAAAAAAAATATATATATATATATATATAGTATGCTAGGAGATACAAGATATGATGGAAAAATTTTCTTGTTGTTTGGTCTCTAAGTTATATTCGACCCTCTGCAACACCATCAACTGCAGACCATCAGGCTCCTCTGTCCATGGGTTTATCCCAGCAAGAATACTAGAGTTGGTTGCCATTTTCTTCTCCAGGGTATCTACCTGACCCAGGGATTGAACCTGTGTCTCCTGCATTGGCATGTGAATTCTTTATCACTGAGCCACTGGCAAGCCTGGGGTGGGGGTGGGGGGTGGAAAATACAGCCTGGTAAAGGCAGTCAAGCAGGGTGGAGAAGACATACTTAATCAGCATTAACGGGGAAGTCAGGGAAGGCTTCACTGAGAACTAACATTTGAGTGGAGACTTGAAAGAGGCGAGCAAGTTGGCCAGCGGGGTGCTGAGTGGAGGAAGTTCCAAGAGGGAGAAGCTCTGATAAAGGCCCTAAGACAAGAATGTGCCTGGTGGTCCCAGGATCAGGAAAGATTCCAGCAGGAGAAGGGGTCAGAAGGGTCACTGAGGGTCTGTCAGGACCTGGGAGAAATGGGAGCCAGGACAGGATTTGAGCAGAAAGGGGACGTGATACGACCTGCTTTCTCCACCCGGTCACCCTGGCTTCCAGGTTCACGGAACCTATCATGAGTATAAAGCTCTCACTGCTCTCCAGGAAGTTATAGTCTAATTTACAAAGCAACAAATCCAAGTCTTTTACATAGTACAAATTCACAATTTTAAATCCGATGACTCGTGCCAGTATTTACACAATTACAGATTCATACAGATATTCACACCATTCCACTCTATGGAAATATAATCCTGAAATGTCCTTGGCTCTACATGTAATAGAACCTGTGTTTCCCCTGCCATATTTTTTTCTCCTGAAGTTTTGTTCCTGGACCTGGCCCTCCAAGAAGGTCTGGGAGCATCTTGAGTCTCCTCTGAGGGGCTCGTAGACTCCCTCCACTGAGTCGGGCTTAAGCCCAAAATATTCTCTATATTCTGTCCTGTCAAGTGTG
The DNA here is from genome assembly GCF_910594005.1 of Cervus elaphus. Lineage (NCBI taxonomy): Eukaryota > Metazoa > Chordata > Mammalia > Artiodactyla > Cervidae > Cervus > Cervus elaphus. Next base: position 84,899,233 of record NC_057826.1, read on the forward strand.
CCTCAGTCCACGCCTCTTACTAAAATTAGAGGGGTTTTTTTAAGCCAGCATATCCAGAATATCATAGAATTTCTCAGAGTGGCAGATGGTCCGTTTCTCTTAACTGGTAGCTTGAAAATGCTCTGAACTAATTTATTCTAACTTTTGTGAATTCCTCAGCATCTAAATCATGCATGTCAGCTCATCAACTTGCTGTGTAACAAAAGATACCTCTGGTAACCAACGCTTTGGAGCCTGGAGGTGGAATTTAACCTGGCATCATGGTGCTTAAATCTATGGGTCAGACCCGTGAGGAATTACTGCAGTGCCTAAGGATAACATTTGTTTTTAGTTCCTTATTGGAAAATTCAGAACCTCACAGTCTGAAGGAGAGTTGGCCACACAGGCACCAATAGCTAGTGATGTTATCAGGAGCCAATTTTTTCTGCTTCATAGATGGGTCACCAGCTGCGAGAGTCTGCCCACAGCATGCCAGCCCCCAGGCCCCTGGCTGGACTGCCCAGCAAGCAGGCCAAGCACCTGCTCTGGCCACTGAAAACAAAATAAAAAGCAAGAAAGACGAATATTTGTCATAGAATTTGATATTTAATAGTTCCCAAAATAGAATCAAAGTGGTTCTCCTGGGAAAAATCTTTGTCACACTTCATCACACACATTTGCTTGGGTGTTAAATTGCTCTGGATCATCACCTTTCAGACCTTAGGGAAGTGGTTCTCAAACCCCCGTGTTCATTAGAACTGTTGGAAAATTCCAGTGCCCAGACCACACTCCGGAGATTCTGATTCCATGAGTCCAGGAGGGGCCTGGCATCATTTTTATTTTAATTCCCCAGGTGATTCTAATGTGCACCGAGGTTTTTGAACCATGAAATTAGGGCCTCTAAAGGTCTCCACCTGACCCTGAACTCCCCTCCCAGAACCACCCCCTCCCTTCTGCTTGCCCAAAGCAGCATGATCAGGACTTGAGAGGGGTTTTTAAGTCACTTTTTATTTATTTTTTTTTTTTATTTTTTTTTTATTATTTTTTTTTTAAGTCACTTTTTAAAGACAAGCAGATTTGAATGTTGCTCAGCCATAAAAAGAAACGAAATTGTGCCATTTGCCGAGATGTGGATGGACCTAGAGTCTGTCATACAGAGTGAAGTAAGTCAGAAAGAGAAAAGCAAATACATAGTAATGCACATATGTATATGGAATCTAGAAAAAATGGTATAGATTAACTTATTTGCAAAACAGAAATAGACACACAGACATAGAGAACAAACGCATGGGTAACAAGGGGGAAGTGGGGGTGGGATGGACTAGGAGATTAGGATTGACATATATACACTATTGATACTGTGTCTAAAATAGATAACTAATTAGAACCTACTGTATAGCACAAGGGATGCTCTGTGGTGACATAAATGGGTAGGAAACCCAAAAAAGAGGGGATATATGTATGTATGTATGTGTATGTATACATGCATGTATATATGTATAGATATGTAGACCCAGGGACCAAACCCTGATCTCTCGCATTGCAGGCAGATTTTTTTTACCAGTGAAGCCACAAGGGAAGCCCACATAATGTATACATATAGCTGATTCAATATGCTATATAGCAGCAACTAACACAACATTGTAAAGCAACTATACTCAAATAAAATTTTAAATTTTTAAAAATAAATAAACATAAAGACAAGCAGATTTAAGACCCATCTGAGCAGCCAAGCGGACAAGTAGTCTGGGTGTCTCAATCCAGCTGCTTCTTTGGTTTGAGGTTCCAACACCTGTAGTGTTGCTGGGGGGCTTAGCCCCGGCTCCCGTGGCCGCGCCTCTGCAGGAGGTTGGGGGGTTGCTCCATCCCCACTTCCCTCTGTGACCCTCCCCTGTGCTCGGGTTCCAGCTCAGAGGCTTTCCAGAAGGGCGGAAGGAAAGGGGCCAAGAAGGTGATGATTGTCATCACAGATGGGGAGTCCCACGACAGTCCGGACCTAGAGAAGGTGATCCAGCAAAGCGAGAGGGACAACGTGACCAGATACGCCGTGGCCGTGAGTCCTGCCCCACCCATCCCACCCCAGCTTACCTTCTAGAGGCTTTGCCATCAACCCCCCGGGGACTCTGTGGATGGGAGAGTGTTTTCTGGGCAGTGAACTAACCATCCGGGCCCTCAAATGGGCCCGTCCTTGTTACGTCTTCACAACAGCTGTGGGTTTTTCCTTCCCTCCATTGCCAGGCAGGCTCTGAAACCTCAGAAACTAGAAAACACCTCCAAGCCTCCCTCCCCCAGCACTGCAGCTTAGAGCAGGCGCTCCAGCCTGCCCTGGGTGTGGGGGAGGTCTGTGCCATGTCCTGTCTGTCGCCCCGGCCCCCCGTTCCCTGGCAGGTCCTGGGCTACTACAACCGCAGGGGCATCAACCCAGAAGCTTTTCTGAACGAAATTAAATACATCGCCAGTGACCCCGACGACAAGCACTTCTTCAACGTCACTGATGAGGCGGCCCTGAAGGACATTGTCGACGCCCTGGGGGACAGGATCTTCAGCTTGGAAGGTGAGCACTGCTTCCTGAGAGGGGCTCATGGCAGGTAAAGCCCAAGTGAGTGAAATCCAGCCCCACACCTTCAGCACAGGGGGTGTGGGTTGCATCCCTGATTGAGGAGCTAAGTCCTGGCCAAAAAAAAAAAAAATATAAACAACAGAAGCAATATTGTAACAAATTCAATAAAGACTTTAAAAAATGATCCACATCAAAAAAAAAAAAAAAAAAAAATCCAGCCCCACAGGATGGGAGGGTTTAGAAGTTCTCCCTTCCTGATAAACCCCAGCGCTCGCATGCTGGACCTGAGACTCCATGCTTTCCAAACAGCCTTGAAGTCTGGTTTTGCTGATAAGCTCCTCCTTTTACCATGGAGGTAACTGACTTGCCAGAGTTCCCACCACTTGGGAAGGAATTGGGGTTTGAATGAGGGTTGCCAGATATAGCAAATATAAAATACAACATTTGTGGCAGACATACTAAAAAACCATTCACTGTTTGTCTGAAATTCAAACTTAACTGAGCATCCCATATTTTATCTGGCAGCCCAAGTTGAGCCCAGCTGAGCCCGACTCCACAGCCTGAAACACTTACTCCCCGAGTCCTGCCGCCTCCCACCCCACCGTTTTGCAAGGTTCCCTCAGACTGCTCTCTCCTTATGACTCAGACTCCAGCTTTGATTTGCGCAGGGCTCCTTTGCATCGTACACTGCTATAGGGGGGACCTTGCCTCACTGGGTCAAAGAAAGAGAAGGCAGCGTGGCATCCCAGAGTCTGAGCAGCTTGCTCTGCATTGGAAATGATGAGCTGCAGACACAGGAAAAGAGAAAAACTAGCCCTCAAAAATGATGATAAAGGAATAGAGAGTATGGACCTGAGTCTGACCCTTACCCTAGAATTAAACATCCAGATCAGTGAATTTATTCTCAAAATGGTCACCTTGTATGATGAGAACATTGGCTGCATCGACACGTTGGAGCCCCTCTGCAAGGAGGCGTTTTTGACACACATGGGATTCCTTCTGCAAATCTGTGGTGGTGACAACTCTTCCTCCTAAGGGTCGATTTACAATTTGGAAACCATCCAGAGGCATCTGGAACCGAATCTGGTGAATAGTAGGAATGAACAAAGTGGGAAATTCCATTTCTTGCCAACAATGTAGATGATTTCTTTCCATGCACTTTTCTGGATCTTTCCCCTATGTTGACACTCTCATAGTATGCGTGCCCTGTAATATAAGGTGTTCCAATCCCTTTTCAGCAGGGTTGCTAATAATAAACCCACATGGCCACCTGGAAGGGGCCTGCTGTTGGGGTGGATGAGCTGGACTCAGACTTGGGGCCCTGTCTCACCTCACTGAAAGTGCTTCCAGGTCACAGGTGCTGGGGACTGACCTGCAGACATGTCTGGCACTAAGAAGTCATGCATGCAGCTGACATCTTTCCGTCCCTCTGTTTTAGGCACAAATAAGAATGAAACCTCCTTCGGGCTGGAGATGTCACAGACGGGCTTTTCCTCTCATGTGGTGGAGGTAAGGATGGGTTTAGAGCTGCCCTCCCACCCTCTCACTCTTCTTAGCTCCCTAGGTCATTATCCTGCCATTCCTGGGCTGTCTCTCATTCCCCTTGCTCTCTTTCTTGGGGACTCTCTGCCTCTCATCTCTGTGGCTAGAAGAAGGAAGTCAAGATCATCAATAACAATTAGCTGTCTCAAGACCTCTCTGTGCAGGGTGCTGGTGGGGACATGTCCCTCAGGACCAAGGGTCCCGTTGGGTCCACAGAGCCTTGTGCAAAACCTAGGCCAGAATGGCAAAACCCCTTGCCTGGGCTCTAACCGTGCCCTGCATGCCTGAGGCAGCCTGTGTGTGAGCGGCCCAGCCCTGTGTCCATGTGGGCAGAAGTCCCAGGTGTGCTCCAGAAGGCGGCCCACAGGGGCCTCTCCGCATGCGGGCTCGGCGTCACGTTGCAGAGGTCCCACGCAGACCCATGGTGTCACCAGCATTGTGCTATGTCTGGGGCATGTGCCTCACCTGGTTCCGATTCTCAAGATGGGGCTGAAACCTCACAGGATTGCCAGAGGGGCATATGCATGCCTGCTCAGTCACCCAGTCGTGTCCTGCCAGGCTCCTCTGTCCATGGAATTTTCCAGGCAAGGATACTGGAGTGGGTTACAATTTCCTACGCTAGTGGATCTTCCCAACCCAGGGACTGAACCCGCATCTCCTGAGTCTCCTGCATTGGCAGGCGAATTCTTTGCCACTGAGCCACCTGGGAAGCCAGCCAGAGGGGCAGAGCCGTCCATAGCTGTGAGCACGCTTTACTTCTAAAGCTGTTTGGAGGTCTAGCCCTGCCCAAGAGTACATGTGGGGAAAGCCTGTGTTGCTGGTATCAGCACACGCCCCTGTGGCATACTCTGGGCGGATAGGTGCCCTGGGTTTGTGCGTGTGCTCTGCCCCATTGGCCCCATGAGAAGGGACCATGCCTCCCAATTTGCCAGAAAAGACCTATCAGTCCATCCCACTTCCACATCACTTTCATTAACCCTCTGAATTCTCCCCACTCTGTGAGGTGAACATGGCAGGGTTCCTTATTCCCAGTTTCCAGGTAAAGAAGCCACGTCCCAGGAAGGCTGAATGACCTGCTGAGGTGATACAAGTGAGAGAAATATTAGCCTCATGCTTTTCCCCCACACTGAGCAGCTGTTCCATGAGAGGGGGTGGAATCTGAGTGGGGCCTGAGTCAGAGATCCCAGATCGGAGGGGAGGAGTATGGATGCCTAGCACACAGTGGGCAGATGGACGGAAATGCGGCTCACGCTCAGCGTTTCCTGAGCTGCATCTGGACTATCTCGTGCCCATTGAATACAGCAAGATATAAATATTACTGCTCTATATTGACAGTAGTCATGCAATATGTGCCGAGCACTTTAATTTTTTTTCAGAAAATTTCTGCGCCTCATTCATTCTCAAAAACAGCCCTGCAGAGTCAGCAGATGGTAATAGTTGTCCCATTTTAGGTGGTCACATTAGCAAATCTTTTCAGTGCCTTTTCTGTGCTGGGCCCTGTGCTCTATCCCAGGAGGTACAGAGGCAAGAGCCCTGCCCTCAGGGAGCTCCCAGTCTGAGGGTAAGGGGCTGTGTACCAGGAGCGGCAAGGGCATTCATTCACACAGGTCAGGTATTAAGTTCTGTGCTTCGGCTGGACTAGCCCTGGACTCCTGACTCTGGGGGTCAGGCCTAGTTAGAAAATGCAACAAAGAAAATCAGTTTCAGTAAATCCAAAAAGCATTTGTCAAATGCAACTAAGATATCCAAAGGAAGCAGAATTTGTTCTTGCCAAATAGGAGTCAGCCTGAAAACAATGCAGAACAGCAGTCCTGAACTTAGAGAATAAGATGACAGAAACTCCAGACTTCTTCTGAGTACAGGTGTATAACTTCAGCAGGCCCACTCATCCATGGAGCCCCTGTAGAGACTCCCTGCTCAATGGGGAACCACATGGACCCATCTAACATTTATCAAGGCAGCATGAGGGACTTCCCTGGTGGTCCAGTGGTTAAGACTCTACACTTCCACTACCGGGGGCACAAGTTTGATCCCTAATCAGGGAATTAAGATCTGCATGGTTTAGTAAAAAACAAAACAAAAACAGTCCTTGCCAAGGCTGTGTGTGATCAGGGTTTTACAGAAGGAAAGGCCCAGGCTAAGGGAAAGGACATTCAGGGGAGGATCAGGGGAGTCTGAGGCTTGGACAGGCCCCTGAGGACAAGGATTTCAGCAGCCATGGGTGACAGCAGATAAGAAGAGAGAGGAAGTTATACTCACAGAACTGGGGAAGGCTGAGCACACACGGGTGGCCAGCCGTGATGGCGGGGACAGCAAGAGAGAGAGAATGTCCCATGTCTCCATCTTCTATTCCAAGGTCAGTTTTTGAGCATCTCCCCTTGGGCCTGGCTGTGTGTGAGGCACTGGGATATATAGAGATGAAGGTAACATTTCAACTGACAGCAATTCACAGTCTAGTTGGGGAGAAAGACTCTTAAATGGTAAGTTCAGTCTCCTGCTTCTGTTATTGTGATCTGTGTGTGCCCAGCAGTCAGGGACTCTAGAGAGGAGGGAGGTTAAGACAAGCTTCAGGGATTTGGGGAAGTGTAGCTGAACCTTGACAATGGCCCAAGCAGCAGAATGTGTCAAACAAGATGAGTTCTTTCAGGATCAATAGCGTTCCCTGGCTACAAAGGGGAGGCCGGTAGCTCAGGACCTCAGCTTGTTACTGAGGTCAAGGTCATGAGCTGCCTCCTGCAGCTTCCTCTACACGCTCAACTCTTGTTCTCTTCCCCTAACTGGAGAAACCCAGGAGGCATCTCCCCAGTCTGCAGATAGAGACCCCAGTTCTTCTGTCAGCCTGTGTCTTGTTTTGAGACAGACATCTGGAAGCTTTCATCTGATAAGACTTAGAAAAAGACAATGATTACATTTGTATTTGAGACTCTTTAAGACTTTTTAAATAACTTGTTTAAATAAATAAAATCCTTCCAAATTCAAAGGTTTGGTGCAGTGATGGTGGCCTGTCTGGCACTGTGACCGGCCATTGGGTTGCTATTTTAGGGTGCAGAGGTTTTTCAGTGCTAGGCTGGTCATGCCATCATAATTGGCCACAGCCGTCCTGTCCTTGGGAGTCCAACCCCCACAGCTCTTAGGATCAGTCAGACCTATCTGGGGATTGGGGACAAGAAGGTCCAGCCTCTCAACTTTGCCCAGAACAGGTCCTGAGCCCAAATGAGTACATCTCTTGGGGGAACCTTGGGGCTCCATCTCCTCAGGAAACGCTCCCTAGACAGCCTCAGGCAGCTGCTTCCTGCAAATGTGTTGAGTCTTCAATTGCCCTGGGCCTGTTGAGCTCTGTCAGAAGGAAGGATCCTTAGTCCCAAGGGAAGGACCCACAGAATGTTCACAAATGGCAGAGGAAAGGTCAGATCTGATCACCTGGTCTGCTGCCATCTTATCTAGCAAGGAAAGCAGGCTCCAAGTTAGGAAGGGCAAAAGCAACAACAGACAGAAAGGACCAGAGTCCAGGTTAGGAGAGGAGATCCCCATATATCCCCAAGCCCCTGGATGAACCAAAACTCCAGGCCACAGGCATTATTACATTCCAGCATGATGACCAGAAGTCAGAGTTGCTGGGAAAACCAGGGACCCAGAGCCCCAGGAAACTCTAGTCCTGATTAGCCAAAAGGAGAAAGAATATTCTGGAAATTACCATCAGCAAAATTAGCTATGGATGCCTGACCAAATTTTAGAATGGATTTGTAAGCCAACGGTTCCATTAGCATTTGGAAATGAATGTGAAGGTTGCTGAGAGCTGGAGTGGCTTCTATTAGTGCTGGCGGCTTGCTGAGGTGATGAACTCTCTGTCAAGCTGGGTAACCAAGAAAAAGCTGCATGAATCTACCAGAAACCTTGCAGAAGAGATCCATAGCTCTCAGCCTATAATCCCCATGGGTCACAAGGGGAAGATGTGGCGGAAGGAAGAGGACCATAAATAATTGATGCCCGTGGTGATGGCTCTCCTGCATTGCACTCCATAAATCTCCCCAACAACGAAAGTTTACAGAAGGAAGCAGTTTTATTAGGGTGGACCTTATCTACACAAAAGACTTGGCCACTCACCCGGGATGAGAACAGAGTGTTTTTTCTTTAAACTGTACATGATGGTCTAGGAGGACCAGCCTCAGTTACATTTGAAACAGGCTGAGGCAGTGTGGTGTGGGGTGGGGGGGGTTACCCCCCAGACCTACAGCCCCATCCACCCCCTGCCTCTTCAGCCTGTGCCCTTTTCACCAGCCCTCCTGGGCTCATGGACAGGATAGCTAAGGTTAGAGGTGACTATGTAAGGTTCTCAGCTGCTGAAGCCTTAAAGTTGTCATCTTTCCTAAGGGTTTTGCATTTGAACTCGTTTTGCATATCTTATTTAATCAAAAGTAAAAGAAACTCATCCATAATGATGAAATGAGGGGTTGATACCTAAAGGCTGTGAACTCCTTTTGAGCCCCCTTATCCCTAGATGGTGGATTTTTTCCCCTGCCAGCTCTGGGGCAGGCAGCCAAGGCTGCCCCCATGAGGCCAAGGCCTGCTGCCATGCTGTTCTGGATTCTTTGCAAGTTGACCCCTGGTGGCAGGAAACATTTCTGGTTCTTTCAGGTCCCCAGAAGCCCAGCCCCAAGTCCTCAGGCTGTGCCCTGGTGCCTAACGCCCCACTCCTGGCCATTGTTCCAGGACCTCTGAGTAGAAATAACCATCTCTCTGATCTGGAATGAATAGTCAAGTAAGAGCATGCCCTTTGACCCCCCACCCCCTCCTCACTGCCCCAGCCTACGGCTTTCAGCCCCACGTATGGTGCAGGGCCCCTCTCCACAGAAAGACTGCAGGCCCATTTCTGGGTCTTTCCTGCCCAACCCCATCTCAACCTCCAGGCGCTGATCGCTTCCTCAGGCTCCACTAGGCTTGTTGAAAACATCTTCTACCAAGAGAATCTGAGCAACTAGGTGAAGCATCATCCACCCTCTTAACGATGTATTTGCCTTAGAAGGTGCTCTAGGGGACAGAGTCCTGACCTCCCTACAACCACTCTGGTAATGCACACGCGGCAAGGAAGCCCTAGGGGAGCCTGAGGGAGGAGACCAGCACTCCGTGCCCCCTAGGTGGTCCCCCTGTGAACAGAACCACCACGGGCCACCTCCATCGGCCCCCACAGCCCTGCCTCTCCAACATCAGGAACTGCTATCAGCCGGTGTCCTCATTCCATTACTACCAGGCCAGAGGAAAGCTCTGTCTGGCTGTGTGGCCTCAGACAAATCGTTTTGCCCCTCTGAACTTCAACCTTTGAGCAGATGTCTGAAAAATATGTGTGGAATTGAATCTTGAGGCTTGGAACTAGAAGTGTGCATTTTGAGACTTCCTAATAAGCCAAGGAGGGCTTCTCAGGTGGCTCAAGTGGTAAAGAATCCGCCTGCCAAAGCAGGAGACTTAGGTTCGATCTCTGGGTCCAGAAAATCCCCTGGAGAAGGAAATGGCAACACACTCCAATATTCTTGCCTGGGAAATTCCATGGACAGAAGATCCTGGTGAGCAATAGTCACAAAAGAGTCACAAGAGAGTCACAAAAGAGTCACAAAAGGGTCACAAAAGAGTCAGGCACAACTTAGTGATTAACCAACCAATAAATCAAGGAAGTTTTTCTTAAAATCCTAACTCTGCCAGGTACCCACCCACCCCCTCAGCAGGTCACCCCCTCCTGTGGGCCCTCAAAGGCTGTCCTGACCTCTATCAGATCACTCCTCACAGACTCATCTGTAGGTCCAACTTGACTGTGAGATTTGAGGACCCCTGCCTCCCTGGAAGTACTTTATGGCTGAATTAATGAATGAGAGGAACTAATATGTATGCAGTCCTTATTGGCTGCCAAGCACCCTGCTAAGGATTCAAAATGCTAGTTCTCACAGCTATTTACAGAACTATAGAATAGTCTCAGAACTATTTACAGCTGAGGACCGTTAGGCTAGGCGAGAAAGAGGAACATTCCCAAGGTCACACAGCTGGAGGCTTTGGAGCTAGAAGTGGAGCTCGAATGTCTGACACCATAGATCACAGTCTAATCCCGGGCCTGGGATTACTCAGCCTACTGACCATCTGGGCTGGGTACTACTTTGCCATGAGGCTATCCTGTGCATCGTAGGTAGTCAGCAGCATCCCTGGTCTCTACTCACCATAGCAACCCCAACACCACCGTGGGCTGTAACTACCAAAGCTGACTTCAGGCATTACTAAATATTGCCTGGGGGCTAAGCCACCCCCAGTTGGGAACCACTGTTCTAGACTATGCGGCTTCCCGTGCTGGGCATGTGGCCCGACCCTGGCTGGGGACAGGGTCGAGCAGGAACACTGAGTTTGGGGAGATCTGGTCACAGATCAGCTGAGGGAGCACTCAGCTGAGGTAGGAAGGTAATTCTGCTGCAGGACCGGTCAGAGGACAGCTGAGCGCTGAGCTGGCAGTCTCTGATGGTGAGGACTCAGGCAAATACAGGTACAGGTCCTCCTCCAGGAAGGCACACACTTGGCCTTAGATCTTCTGGGGGCCACCAAGCCCGTGTCCTCATTTCTGCACAGAGAGTCAGGAAGGTCAGCTGCCACCCAGGCGCACCCTGATCTGGTGGAAGCCCCAGAAACCTCGCGGGGAAGGAGGCCGTAAGTCAGGGAGCCAGTGCCAGACCTGGAGCAAGGAGCACAGAGCTTCCCCACCACGCCCTTCTGTTTGTTTCCCAGCTGGGCTGGTATGCCTGGCTACTTCTATCAAAGCTTTGGCCCTTTCTGCAGCTCCATGCTTCCAGATTTTTTTCCAAACTCAAAAGGTCTGGGTTTTCCCAACTGGGAAAAGATGGTGACCACCTGAAGTTTGCCTTGGTGGCCTGGGCTTGCTGTCTCAGCCAGCCCACTCCTCACAGGGCACCCTGTCCACAGCAGGGCCCCAGGAGACCCTGCTCGGGAAAGGGCCTCCCAAGAGGACCACAAGCCCGCCTGCAGCCACTGCCGGGGTGGACTGGCATCAGGTGAGGGCCCAGAAGCCCTCAGCCCGCCCAGCGCTGCCAAATGCAGAAATTCCGATGGAACCGCCAAGCCTCACATGTGGTGAGTCAGCATCAGGTCTCCCCCAGCTGAATCCCAGGCACCCAGTTAAGCCAGGCCTTCTCAGTACATCACAGAGGTTTCCAGTCATCTGCAAAGCCAAACATTCATCTTCAAAGGCCTCCGCAGGAAGCAGACTGGCCTGCTGTCATACTGAAAGCAGAATCTAGGGGCTTCTGGGGAAGCCAGTGAGCATTTTTTCCCTCTGACCAACTCCATCCCAGCCCTGCCACTGACTTGCTGCATGACCTCAGGCAACCCCCTTTCCCTCTCTGAATATTGGGTGCTCATTAGTCTAGTGCAGATAGTGACTGTCCTGCTGGTCTCCCACAAATGATGAGAAAGGATCTTGCAAAGAATGGAGCACACCCCAAGAGCAAGGAATGTTGGCAGGAGTCTCTGAGGCCCTGGCCTGGATCCTGGCCCCGACGGATTGTCAGGCTCTCCCAGGCTGAAGCGCCCAGAGTAGGAGAGAGAAAGCTAATGAGAAAACGCGACATTAAACCAAACACATCAGACTCACCCAAGAGCAGCTTATTTATAGCTGTAAAAACATCCTGTCGGAACAACCTCTAAAATATTAGGACTTTAATCCTTATATATGATCATCTTGAAAGTGAAACCTTGGAAATGAGAAAAGGAACTTATTACAGTTCCCAATCTCGCCTCCTCCACCCAGTAATGAAATCAATGCTGAGGCCTCTGCCTGTATGTTTAGTTATGGCTCTGTTGTCCCCAGGCCAGAGTCACATTTTTCCATTGGTCCCTGTCTTTGGTGGTGGTGGTTTAGTCACTCGGTCGTGTCTTTCTCTTTGCGACCCCATGGACTATAGCCCACCAGGCTCCTCTGTCCATGGGATTTTCCAGGCAAGAATACTGGAGTTGGTAGCCATGTCCTCTCCAAGGGATCTTTCCCACTGAGGGACTGAACCTGGGTCTCCAGCCTTGCAGGCAGATTCTTTACCAACTGAGCCACCAGGAAAGGAGAAATTCAGTACTCTGGGCACCAGTGGTGGGGAAACCTAAAATTCCACCCACCAGCTGGATTGAAGGAGGGCTTAGTGGGAGAGAGATGACTTCACCAGCTTGTGCTTTAACATTCCAAAACTGGGAGGCAAAACAGGGTGCCCCTGACTCGTGATCACCAAGGTGACCCAGGAAGGTGGCCCCCCTGCTTCCACCCCCCTCCTCAGCCCCTCATTGTCCCTAGTCACTTCTCTCCCTCTTCCGAGTCATTACTGTTCATCTTCCTGTGTCCACGAGGTATGTGGGTGGTTGGGGGTGGAGATACAGTTCAGGGGCAGCCCAGAGAGTGAATAGACCCAGTCCAGTCCTCAGAAATGACCCTGGAGGTTTCCCCTCAGGGAGCTAGAGCTCCCATCTTCCTGCTTAGGCATCGGAGCATCTGCTTACCCTGTAATTAAAGACAACCTCCTGTCCTTGAGGTGCCGGCTGCCACAAACGTGGCCCTGGCTTACCTGTCTAGCCCCATGCTGAACCATCCTGCTCCTCTCACTCGGGGCTCCAGCCCCATTGAATAGCTTTCAGTTCCTTGAAGCCAAAGGCTCTGAACTATCTCCAGCCTCAGCGCCTTTGCATAAATTATTTCATCTCTCCAGGTGTCTAGGTGAGCATCACTTGCTCAAAATGCTTTTCCTGAGCCCCATCTCAATCTAAATTCACTCTCACCCCAGGATTTATCACAGCCCTCACTGTGTGGCAGCTATCACAGTTTGCAGGTATTCTGTTTATCTGTGTATGTCTTTAGTGCCTGTGAGCTCTGTGGGGGCAGGGATAGTATCCCCAGCGCTAAGCAAGTGTCTGACGTAAGACACACACACAGTGAATTTGTACTGAAGAATGAAGAAGTAGCGTTTACACACAGGAAAGCAACTCACACGCTGCAAAGGAGGGAGGAAAAACACGGATTGTGTGCATGCTAAGTCGATTCAGTGTGTCCGACTCTGTGCCACCCCGTGGCCTTTAGCTTGCCGGGCTCCTCTAGCCATGGGATGCTCCAGGCAAGAATACTGGAGTGGATTTGCCATTTCTTCCTCCAGTGGATCTTCTCAACCCAGGGATAAAACCCACGTCTGTTACATCTCCTGCATTGGCAGGTGTGTTCTTTACACTGGAGCCACCTGGAAAGCCCCAGAAAAGCATACTGCGCACCACTTGAAGGGGGCTTCCCTGGTGGCTCAGCTGGTAAAGAATCTGCCTGCAGTGTGGGAGATCTAAGTTCCATCCCTGGGTTGGGATGATCCCCTGGAGAAGGAAAAGGCTACCCACTCCAGTATTCTGGCCTGGAGAATGCCATGGACTATAGGCCACTATAGTGGACCCACTATAGTCCACGGGTCACAGAGAGTTGGACACGAATGAGCAATTTTCACTTTCATCACTTAAAGGAGTGTCAGAAGGAAGGGATGGCAACAAGGGATTTGCTAGAGAGGTTCTGAAGCCCAGAATGGAATGCAACCTTGGTCCTGAATTTGGAACTTGTTTCTAGAACATTCCTTCTTTCCTAAGATTCCATCCTTGGGATCAGCTTGACCCGCTTTATCCTAAGAACGGAATGGGGCAAGAAAGCCCTCAGCTCCTGTTAAAGCCAAGAATTCTGGCTGGAAGTTGGGCTATTAACAAACTGGGCAGGAGTTGCCAAAGGCGGCAGGTGGATGCTTCATGGTGTGGATGTGGGGCAACTTCCCAGCCTGGGGCACATGAGCTGATGTGCACCCCCTCCCCGATGTCAGGACGGGATTCTGCTGGGAGCCGTGGGCGCTTATGACTGGAACGGAGCTGTGCTGAAGGAGACCAGCAGTGGGAAGGTCATTCCTCTCCGTGAGTCTTACCTGAAGGAATTCCCTGAGGAGCTCAAGAACCATGGCGCCTACCTGGGTAAGAGGCAGGGCTGAGGGGCGGCTGGTGGGCGGTGGGCCAGGAGAGAACTTGGGGGTCATGCTCAAAAGCGAGACGAGGGGCTTGTCAGCATAGTCTGTGCTGATTCAAGCACAGTTAGGAGTCGTTGCCTCTCCAGACTGGCATCCAGCACACCCAGCACAACCAGCACCGTGCCTGGCTCATCATGGGCTCTCCATCAGTAGAATAAACAGGGTCCCCAGGCCAGGCCATGGACCGGGCCATGCAGCAGGAGGTGAGAAAGCGAGCGAAGCTTCATCTGCCACTCCCCATCTCCACACCCCCGCCCCCATCCGTGGAAAAATTGTCTTTCACAAAACCAGTGCCTGGTGCCAAAAAGATTGCAGACTGCCAGAATAAATGACAAGCAGTCTGACCTGAAATTATTTCCATTCATGCCTCTAGACTCTCCGGCAGCTGTTGGTATGTTTTCAGAATTGAGTGCAGGAAGTCTGCCTCCCCAAGGCAAAAATGCAAGTGGAGGATGTGCTCAATTCCGTTCAGTCACTCAGTCATGTCCGAATCTTTGCTTTACAATCAAGGCGGAAGTCATCTCCCATTAAGCACCTTAGTGTGAGTGAAAGTCGCTCAGTCGTGTCCGACTCTTTGCAACCCCATGGACTATCTAGTCCATGGAATTCTCCAGGCCAGAATACTGGAGTGGAATACTGGAGTGGGTAGCCTTCCCTTCTCCAGGGGATCTTCCCAACCCAGGGATCAAACCCAGGTCTCCTGCATTGCGGGAGGATTCTTTACCAGCTGAGCCACAAGGGAAGCTCACCTTAAGCACCTTAAGGTGGTCGTAAAAAGAAAAGTGTGAGTCATTGACCTGCTGGTGACAGGTCCCCGCTGTGAGACCTTAACCATAGCCCAGTCACCTCCAGCTTTGTAAGAGCGAGCCTCTGCCATTCATGCAGAAAGGGCTGAACCAGAGGAAAGGAGAGGGCTCCCATTGTTTGTCTTTCTGAGTTTCTGAACCGAGTCTACCAGCTGTGAAGTTATCACCAATGCAGCCTCAGACCCCACTTCTCCGTGAACTAAGTTGGCAGTGGGCCTCTCCGTGGTGGGAAGGTCGCTCCTCCTCCCAGAAGACCCTTCGTGAGGCCCAACCATGGTCCCTCCTTGGGTGGGAGTCCGGAGGGAGAGCCTTTCTGCTCCTCCTCTCTCTGGGGGCTCATTCAGTGAGGGCACTGTGGGGGACCTCTGGAAGATTCCTCCCTCTGTGCCCCAAGGGAGATGGGGAGTTTGGGGAAGGAGGCCGGGAGGCCAGGCTCTCCGCCTCCACACTGGGGAAGCTGATGGACTTCCGGCCCCAGGCCTTCAGGGAGGCTCTCTGGCTTTCAGGGTGGCCTCGCCTGCTGGTCAGAGAGCCCCACAGGAACTGCAGCCACAGCCAGCAGACAGCAGGGAAGCAGGAAGCTCTCAGCACTGCTTAGAGCTTGGAGAGTCGGCCTTGCCTGCCCCCAGGACATTCAGCCCCTAGGACCCTCCCATGATCACTGTCCCTCCTTCCAGGGAAGCCCAAATGCCTGGGGTCAATGAGAATACTCTCAGTAATGCTGCTAAGGGCTCAGCTTAGAAGAAACCCTTGCTCCACCGCACAAGGCTAAGCCTGCTCTACCCTCGTATTTTTGTGATTGCTCTGAATACACGGCCCTGTTGGCCACCCTCCATGCGATATCCTGCTCTCACCTACTCCACTTCCCAGAATACCTTTCCAAGAGTCAAAGATGGTGTATCTAGAACCAGAGTTCCCCACCCTACGGCGCCCACACTCCCAGCCACTGTGGGTTGGCTTCTGTGCATCCCGCAGCCACTCTGAAAGCAACTGGTGGGACCCGAGAGACAGTTACCACATATATACAGGCATGCACACACAGCAGAAGGAGCCGCTCATTCCCCAGAAAACACCCGGGAATTGCCAGCAAGGCCTGACACCCATCTAAAATCTGGGATCCATTCTCCAAATCATCTGGCAGGAAGTAGGACTCGGCTTTGCATACCTGCAAGGGTCCCATTTTCAGGAGATTTGTCTAAAGACGCTGCACAGTCACTCCCCAGAGCTGGTTGCTCGATTGGAAACTCACAGGAACCAGGCACAGATCCCGAGAACATGGATTGGAGGCGTTTCCCAAAGAGCCCCTGGGTTTCCGTCCTGTTCTCTTCTGAGTGGCATACGCGTGTGAATGCAGAGAAGCCTGGGCACTCCCCGCTTTGGGGCTGCTGGAATCCCTGAGACCCCCCACCTCCATGCCCTGAGCAGAGCAGCTCCTTGCCTCTGCACAGCCAACCCTTCATTTTTTGGTGGACCACTTAGCAGGGCATTCTGGTGATGAAGAGGACATTACTTGGTCCCCAGAGAGACTACTGGTGGGGATCAGAAACAAAGCCTGCCCAAAATAAAAAGAAGTATGGCTAGGGTTTGTTCTCTCGCTTCCCTGTTCCCTCACGTGCTCATCTGTAGGGCGAGTGAAGCAGGTGATATGCATATTCCAGGCAGCGATGCCTTTCAGTGACCCCACCTGGCTTCTTTCGATGCCCTCCAGCAGAGGGTGGGCGCAGTGAGTTCCCTGCGTCCACCAGCCCATTCCAAGCCCTGCCTCTTCCAGGCCTCCTCAGCTGAGCCTGGGAACTACTGTCTAAAACTACCATCTGCTCAGCCTGCTCTGAATGCCCCTCTGCAGTGGCCCATCCATGCCTCCAGGCCCTGGCGAGGTCTGCCAGGCCGCGGGGCCGGAGACCAGCCTGTTTCCTCCCACGGCAGGGTACACAGTCACATCGGTCGTGTCCTCCAGGCAGGGGCGGGTGTACGTGGCCGGAGCCCCCCGGTTCAACCACACAGGCAAAGTCATCCTGTTCACTATGCACAACAACCGGAGCCTCACCATCCACCAGGCCCTGCAGGGCGAGCAGGTAACGCAGCGGGGGCTGGGGGCGGGGCCGACAGGTGGGACGGATGGGATGGCAAGGCTGGGAGGGACTGCAGCTCAGCTCGTCCCTCACAGGACTGTCCCCAGACCCACAAGCATCCTTCCTGGCTAGGGGTGTATGCCTTCTTAATACCCACCTGGGAGCTGATGCTCCCTCCCCAGAAAGCCAGATCGCAGACCCTGCTGCGGCAACGAGAACCTGGGAGAACTCATGGAGCCCTTGACTCTGAAGCACTAGCCAGACCTCTGCCCCCGACCACCAGCATCTCTCTGGTCGTGTCTAGAGTTCAGGGCTCTGGCAGAGGCAACATCCAGGCCGTGACTTCCCAGCTTGGGCTGACAAGGCCCCTGGGCATCTGAAGGGGCACTCGTGTTCCTCATGCCACCTCGGTGCTCCCAGAAGTGGGAGGAGTCATGCCTCCACCCACAGCAAGGCCTCAGGGGTTCACCAAGATGCCGACTTCTTTCCTTCCCTGGAATGGGCACGATGCAGAACGGTATAACCGCCAATGTCACAGCACACCCCCCACCCCAAGACGTGGTGGGCAACTAGGCTGTGCTGCTAGAGTCTCATGTTAGAAGGTCATGAATGCACAGAGGAAAGCTATGATTAAAGTCAGTGATGGTGAAAAGATCAGGAAACAGGGTTCTGATACAGGTCATTTCAGTAGCCCAGGAAAACCGTGGTCCTGAGAAGAAACACAGCTTTTCCAAGGCTATTGGGTAGATTCCCTGGGTAAAGCTCAGAATCCTGGACTCTTGGTGGGGCTGCCCAAATTGTGCTACCTCCTGACCCCAACAACCCCCACACGAGGCCTTGGCCCCTCCTGCCTGGCAGCATCCCGTATCCATGGCACCCTGCGCTGAGCTGAGCCCTGTCCAGGTCCTTCCTGTTAATCTTGGCTTGCCCCTGGTGCTCCAGAGCCTGGGAACAGCCCTGTTTCCTGCCTCTGCCACTGCCCTTGGCCATGAGGACACGCTCTTTGCCAGGTCTAACCTCCATCCCTCTAGCTGCAGGGAGCCATCCTTCCACTATTCCTCTTCCCATCCCAAACACACTGGGGGCTCTGGGAGCTGCTCTGGTCCCAGCCTCCACACTGCCTGCCCATACCCCACCCGTGGCCAGCTCTCAGGAATCCAAGGTTAGACCTTGAGAGCCGGAGGGAATTCACCGAAGAATATATGACATTTTTACTGCCTGGATCTGCCTCCAACATCCAAACGAGAAACCGCAGCACTGAAGGCAGCTAAGTTAAGTGGATTCCAAATCACCGTGACCCATATAGCAGAGGCCACATGTTTAGACAGACTTCCCTCCGCCTCCCTCTCTGCTCTCTGTCTGCCTCTTAATCACTTCACGTAGGCACATCTCTCCCCTCCCCACACCGTGTTTATAATTTCCTTTTTTCCCTCTTCTGTATTTTTTTTTTTATCATTCTCCTGAGTTAAAAGATTTTAATGCTTGAGGATAAATTTCTTCTGAAAACACCCCAAGTCAGGAAGGGAGAATCATGGGCTTGGACGTCAGATGGATCAGAGTTCCAACCCAATTTGGTTGTGACCGGCCTTCTGACCTTGGGCTAGAGACTCAAATTCTCTGAGCTTCAGTTCCTGCCCTGTGAAATAAGGACAATGATCTCTCCCAAGACAGCGTGAGGCTGTAAAGTGCCTCACACGGGGCCTGTCCTTGGGAAGGGCTCCTTTTCTTTCCCGAGCAACCCCTTGCTCCTATAAACATTTATAGAGCACCTCCTGCATGCCAGGCACAGCACCCAGGCTTGGAGGGAATGAGACAGGAGCAGCGCCCACTGTTGGGGGCATCTGTGGAGGGAACCAGTGCTGGGGGGAGGAGGACAGGGCTGGGGGAGAGCAAGGAGAAGGGGCCCCCATGGCAGGGGATGGAGTGGGGAAGGCCAGGGGTGTCTTTGAACAGGAAGTGACCTGTAGGACGATAGACAGACCTGGAGAGAGGGGAGGAGAAAAGGGTACAGGCTAAAGAAAAGTATGTACAGGGGAAGATGGGAAGCCCTCCAGAGCAGGGGGCTTTTGGAGAAGAGAAATCACTTAGTATGTCTGGGGGAATGTGGGAGCCAGAGGGTGGGAGACAGAGGCTGGGGAGGCAGGGAGGCCAGTCCAGGAGGGTCACACTGCAGAGTTTGGACATTCCCCCCCAAAGCAAGGAAGGGACATGGTCAGCTTCTGGAGGCCACTCTAGCTCCCCACAGGGCTGGGCTGGAGGGCCAGTCTGGAGATGGGGGGTCCTTCGGAAGGTGCCTCACCTGAGGAAGAAGCATCAGAGGAGGAGGGAAGTAGGTGGATTTGGGACATGTTTGGCATCCACCAAGAGGACTTGTGGGGAGACTGCAGGTGGGAGAGATGGGAGTGGAGCCAGGAGGACCCTTAGGTTTCTGAGTTGGGAGCATGGCACCCAAGGCGAGAGAGGAACACCCTAAGTGCTCAAATACTGAGAAGAAACCACAAGTCACCACCCAAGGTGCTAAGCCCAGAGTTATTTGGAAAATAAAATATTGAAAATGAGTTAAATGTCCAACAGAGGACTGATTAAACATGTTTGGCATGTGCATAATTTGGAGTGCTATACCATAGTCAAAGCTATGGCTTTTCCAGTAGTCATGTGTGGATGTGACAGTTGGAGCATAAGGAAGGCTGAGTGCCAAAGAATTGATGTATGGTGCCAGAGAAGACTCTTGAGAGTCCCTTGGACTGCAAGGAGATCAAACCAGCCAATCCTAAAGGAAATCAAACCTGAATATTCATTGGAAGGACTGATGCTGAAGCTCCAATACTTTGGCCACCTGATGTGAAGAGCCAACTCATTGAAAAAGATTCTGATGCTGGGAAAGATTGAGGGCAAGAGGAGAAGGGTGCAAGAGGATGAGATGGTTGGATGGCATCCCTGACTCAATGGACATGAGTTTGAGCAAACTCCAGGAGACAGTGAAGGATGGGGAAGCCTGGTGTGCTGCAGTCCATGGGGGTCACAAAGAGTCAGACAGGACTTAGCAACTGAACAACAAAAGTTAAATAATGGAAAGTCAGGTGGTGGCAGAATGGTTAAGGAGAAAAGGGTTGGAGGTGGGGGCGTCGCTCATTTTTTCAGCAAGGAGTCTGAGTCAAAGGCTGTCCACTGGTAAGGGGAGGCCTCTCAGCAGCCCAGCCCCATGCCCCTCCCCCATCCCTGTGCCGCAGATAGGCTCTTACTACGGGAGCGAGATCACCTCGGTGGACGTGGATGAAGACGGTGTGACTGACGTCCTGCTGGTGGGCGCACCCATGTACTTCAGCGAGGGCGGAGAGCGGGGCAGGGTGTACGTCTATAACCTGAGACAGGTACGGCGCGCGGATGCTGGCCAGCTTTCCAGGGACACCTGACCCATGCCTTGATCAGGTGTCCATGAAGGAAAATGGGAAGCGGAGGCCAGCGCATGTCTGCAGAGCCAGACTGGAGAGGAGAGGAACCTCCTCTGTCCTTGGGTTTATGTAGCGGGAAAGAAATAGGGAAACACAGAAGGGATGGTGCAGGCCAGAGTGGGTCATGACCCTGAGAGACCTTGCCAAGTCCCCCTGAGCCTTTTCCTGCCCCTGATTTTGCAGGACCGGTTTGTTTACAATGGAACATTGAAGGATTCCCATGGTTACCAGAACGCCCGATTCGGCTTCTCCATCGCCTCGGTTCGGGACCTCAATCAAGATTCCTACAACGATGTGGTGGTGGGAGCCCCTCTGGAAGACAACCACGGGGGTGTCATCTACATCTACCATGGCTTCCAAGGCAGCATCCTGAAGACACCGAAGCAGGTATTGCCCCCCACCCCAACCCCCAAAATAAATGGAGCTAGAACTTGGAGTTCTAGTAGCTCATGCCCTGGCCTCACCCAGGAAAGGATTGCTATCTGTCCTAGCTCTACTTGCCGCAAGTTGAAATTAGTCTTAAGACCTTCCCATCACCCCTGTGGATACCTTCTCCCTGCTCAACTTCATCTCCCCAACAACAGCAATAACAAACTCCCCCCAAGGACCTGAATCCCACTGGCCCTCACATGCTTTCATGCAACTGACTACATGTGGGGAAGACCTGGGGCTTCCCTAACAGCTCAGTGGTAGAGAACCTGCCTCCCAACACAGGAGATGCTAGTTCGTTTCCTGGTCCAGGAAGATCCCCTGGAGAAGGAAATGGCACCCCACTCCAGTATTCTTGCCTGGGAAGTCCCATGGACAGAGGAACCGGGAGGGCTACAGTCCATGGGGGTGCAAAGAGTCGGACACAGCTGAACAAATGAATGGAGAAGGCCTGTTTGGGCTCCTCCTCTCTGGAAATGCCTCAGGCTAGAAACAGTGCTGTCCCCAAGAGTGAGCCATCCCAAGCGCCTTCCCCTCAGGCTCATCACTTTTGCCTATTTTATTAGTAAGATAGCCTAATACACCACACTTAGAGATAGTGATGGGTTACCTGCCATGTAATGTGTACTTACATCCTACGGGGAATTCTTTTCTTAAATAGTTGATGTACAATATTATATGTTACAGATGTACATCAGAGTGGTTCACAATTTTTAAAGGTTATATTCCATGTATAGTTATTATAAAACATTGGCTAGATCCCCTGTGTCGTATATCTTCATATCTTATTTACTTTATACATAATAGTTTGTATTTCTTATCTCCTACCCCATCTTTCCCCCCTTTCCCTCTTCAGTGGAGAACACTTTTATGACACATTATTTTAATCCAAAAGAATGACTTAATGATAGAAATTTCAGGTTCCAAAACAGATGAGGAGAGGAGATAGCTTTGGGCTGAGGAAGTTTCCTGATAGTTTCAAACAGGCTGTCTCCAGGGCTCCCAGTTGTATCTACTCCTTAGGGTGCCCACACCCAGCTCTTCACTTCCTACAGAGAATCACCGCCTCAGAGCTGGCTCCTGGCCTCCAGTATTTTGGCTGCAGCATTCACGGACAACTGGACCTTGATGAGGACGGACTCGTTGACCTGGCAGTGGGCGCACTTGGCAACGCCGTGATTTTGTGGTTGGTTCCCCCATTTTTCATGATTCTTGGGCTCTCTTGAGGGTCCTGATGGATACAGGGTTTAAAAGACACGCTTTAGACTCTTTGTCTCTTGTCTTTAATCACTGTTGGCCAAATTCACCCTATTCTTATCCCATTGTGACTACAAATTTCATTTTTATGGAATCACTGTAAGTTATTTTGAAGTCCAAATCCCTCTTCTCAGTGGGGTTCAGAGATTTTAGAGCTATTTAGTGACTAAAAACCCCCTTTGCCTTTTTCTAAAAGTTCTGATTACTGGGGCATTTCTCCCATTTAGCTTCTCTTAAAGGGACAGGCTGAGGACATTCTCAGCTGGGAGGATCTCCTTCTCCCCTAGTGTGAAAGATTTCTTTCCTCCAAACCCCTTCTGACCCCTGGTTTCCTTTCTCAGGGCCTCATTTCTGTACCATTCCATCAGATATTTGTCATGCATTTGTACTTGGGGTCTGTGTTAAGCAATGGTCTGAAACTTAAAAAAAAAAAAAGGGGTTTTCTAAAAGTCCATCTATTCTACCATGTGATGTGTCAGCTACTTTTTGAGCCAAAAAAACCTTTAATTTGAACTAATTTTCTATATGTTGATACTTTTATTATAAATACAATAACTTAGAGAAAAGTTGAGAAATAAATCACTCAGTTTCATCACCTTAACGTTACCACTATTAATATTTTGGCATATTTCCCTACCAGTCTTTTACCATCTGCATATAATTTTATAAAAGTGCAATCACATTTTTCATACAACTTAAGAAAGATATTAAACAGAGATAGCTGATGACTTCATGGGGAGAATCTTTATGTTCTTGGTCCTCAAGAATATTAGATTCCACTCAGGAAATGTCTTAGTCCAGGTTCCCTAGAAAACAGAGCCTGAGGCTAAAGCTTGTGCATCCGCACTGCTGTGGGAGGGGCTTCAGTCCCAGAAGCAGAAGTGAGGGTCCAGGGAAACTGAGGCAGGAGAGGAGGAGAGAGATTCGAGAGGCAAGTAGCTAATGAGCTGCAGACTCAGGCTCTGGGCAGCTCCCTGCTCCAGCGTCTCCAGAGAGGCAGAAAGAATTCAGCCTCCGCTTTCTACAACAGCCCCTTAGGGGAGCAACGGGGAGCAGTGTATCTGCGAGCTCCTAGCGTCCCCCCAGTGCCATGGCCCAAGTGTCAGCTGCCCCACGCCTGTGGGCAGCACTGAGGAAGCGGGGTCTCTGCAGGTCCAGCACGGAAGTTTCACTGGCGCCACAGCCTGTCTCTCTTTGAAGGCCTTCTCCGCAGATCCTTCTTTGAAGGATCCTCTGCAGGGGATGTTAGGTCTTCGGTAGCGACAGCAGCTTGGACTAAATGTATTCACTGCCTTGGTTCTAGCCAGGAAGGAAGACAGGTGAACAAGGCCCAGGTTAGTGGGTAGACATTATCTCCCGGGTCTGTGGGGCAACACACAAACTACATTCTTTACAGGAAACAAGATACACTGGAAGAATCGGTCCCACAGAGTGGATTCAGTCAAGCCCTAGCTTGTGATGTCTAAACCTAAGTGCTACCTGAGTGACGCTGAAACTGTGGGCTGGAGCCCTCTAGGGAAAATTTAGAGTCAAACTCCCTGGATCTCAGACATGACTGCCATTAGCAACACCTGGGAGCTTTTAAACCTCTCATTACCCAGGTTTTACCCAGACCACTTAAAGTAGAATTTCTAGGTCAAGGACTCAGGCATTTAAAGACTCTCCAGGTGTTCACTTCCAGTAGGCACCTAAGTCTGAGAACTGCTGATATAAGCCATTATATTTACACAGCATTCTGCAATGTCGAAGGGCATTCTCACTTATGTAATTTGACTCTCACAATTCCCGGTCAGAGAGATCACATGGTCTGTCCAGTAGGAGCCGAGACTCAAACCTACCCTTCTCACTCCACAGCACAGAGGAGGCACCATCCCCCTTGCACTAAGAAGAGCAGCATATTAGCACAGATAATCATGCTAGAACTCTGAAGCATGTAAAACTCACTACACTTGTTTCTTTTTATATAAATGCATGGTTTGGAGAGGCAATAGTTTCCTTCCCTAACTCTGTTTGACTTAGTCAATTCGAGAGTAAATTCATGTTTCCTTGACTGCCTGGATGGGGCAGTGTTGGACTGAGTGGATGAGCGGGGAGTCTCTAGAACTGTGTCGTTTCCTCCTTTGTCTGCACACTGGAATCACCTGGAGTGCTGTAACACCCACGTTCTCCAAAGTGTGGCTCAGGTACCAACGGCACTAACATCACCTGAGAGCTTGCTGGAAATCCCAGGCCTGCTTTTTAACAAGATCCCCAGGAAATGTGCAAATATACCAAAGTCTGAGAAGCATTGCTTTAAGACATGTTGATGCTGACTCTGGTTTGATTTGACGTGGAGAGCAATTTGGGGATCAGGATTTTTTAGTTTTTATAGTAGAGTACAATTGATTTACAATGTTATGTTTCAAGGTGTACAGCAAAGTGATTCAGTTATACATATACATATGTACATTTTTTTCAGAGTTTTGTTCCATAAAGGTTATTACAGAATATTGAGTAGAGTTTCCTATGCTATACAGTAGGGCCTTGTTGACTATTTAATATATGGTACTATATATATGTTAATTCCAAACATTTCCAGTTTATCCCTCCCCTCCAACTTTACTGTTTGGTCACTGTAAGTTTGTTTTTGAAGGCTGTGAGTCTGTTTCTGTTTTGTAAATAAATTCATTTGTATATTTTTTTAGATTCCACATGAGTGATATCTTATATTTGGTTTTCTCTGACTTCACCTACTATGGTAATCTCTAGGTCCATCCATATTGCTGTAAATATCATTGTTTCATGATTTTTTATGGATGAGTAATATTCCATTTTATATTCCATATATATATGTATGTATATACATCACATATTCCTCATCCAGTCATCTGTTGATGGACATTTAGGTTGCCTCCTTGTCTTGGCTATTGTAAACAGTGCTGCAGTGAACACTGGGGTGTGCAATTACAGTTTTCTTTGGATATATGCCCAGGAGTGAGACTGCTGGATCATATAGTAGTTCTATTTTTTGTTTTTTAAGGAATCTTCATACTGGGGTACCAATTTATTTTACCACCAACAATGAAGGAGGGTTCCATTTTCTCCCCACCCTCTCTGGCATTTATTGTCTGTAGATTTTTTTGATGATGCCATCCTGACCAGTGTGAGGTGATACCTCATTGTAATTTTGGTTTGCATTTCTCTAGTAATTAGAAATGTTAAACATCTTTTATTGTGCTTTTTGGCCATCTGTATGTCTTCTTTGAAGAAATGTCTATTTAGATCTGCTCATTTCTTGATTGTGTTGTTTGCTTTTTTGATATTGAGCTGCATGAGCTATTCATATATTTTGGAGATTTATCCCTTGTCCATCACTTCATTTGCAAATATTTTCTCCCATTCTGTGGGTTGTCTTTTTGTTTTGTTTATGATTTCCTTTGCTATGCAAAAGCTTTTAAGTTTAATTAGTCTCATTTGTTTATTTTTGTTTTTATTTTCATTACTCTAGGAAGTGGATCCAAAAAGATATTACTGTAATTTATGTCAAAGAGTATCCTGGCTATGTTGTCCTCTAACATAGGAAAACATCTTGAAATGTGTTCACAGGAAAACACAAATCTTACATTTGGGTCTTTAATCCATTTTGAGTTTATTTTTGTATATGGTGTTAGAGAATATTCTAGTTTTTTTTTTTTTTTTTTTTTTTTGCCTGTTGCTGTCCACTTTTCCTGGCACCATTTATTGAAGAGACTGTCTTTTCTCCACTGTATATTCTTGCCTCTTTTGTCATAGATTAATTGTCATAGATTAATTGACCATAGGGCTTCCCTGGTAGCTCAGCTGGTAAAGAATCCGCCTGCAATGCAGGAGATCACAGTTTGATTCCCGGTTGGGAAGATCTGCTGGTGAAGGGATAGGCTACCCATTCCAGTATTTTTGGGCTTCCCTGTGGCTCAGCTGGTAAAGAATTGACCATAGGTGTGTGGATTTATTTCTAGGCTTTTTTTCATGTTCTGTTGATCTATATTTCTGTTTTTGTGCTAGTACCATGCTGTTTTGATTACTGTAGCTTTGTAGTATAGTCTGAAGTCAGGAAGCCTGATTCCTCCAGCTGTTTTTCTTTCTCAGAATTGCTTTGGCTATTTGGGGTCTTTAGTATTTCCATACAAATTTTAAAATGTTTTGTTCTAGTTCAGGCATCAGGAGTTTTTAAAGCTCTCCGGATTACTGTAATGGACATGCAGGGTTGATGAGATGAGGAGGCAAAAGGATGTCAGTATGGTCTGTAGTGAGTACAGCTCCTAGGAAAATGATGAAGGGTTGCCTTGAGGGGCTATGAGATTACTTAGCCTGCCCTTCATCTACTTGTGCACGTTTTTGCCCAATCCTGTGACACCAGAGCCCCTCTCTGCAGGCCCACCACCACCTCACCCTCCAGTGGTGGTTTTAGAGACCCCATTCCATCTGGCCCTCCACCCTCCCCCAGGTCCCAGCAGGGCAGCCTTGCACCCTGCCCACCCCTGCTTCTCTCCCTCCTCCTGCAGGTCCCGCCCTGTGGTTCAGATCAATGCCAGCCTCCACTTTGAGCCATCCAAGATCAACATCTTTCACAGGGATTGCAAACGCAGTGGCAGAGATGCCACCTGCCTGGCTGCCTTCCTCTGCTTCACGCCCGTCTTCCTGGCACCCCGTTACCAAACTGCGACAGTCGGTAAATCCGGCCCCTCCCCACTCCCGCCGCTCCAGTCTCTCCCCGAGGACTTTGTGTTTGCTCTGTTTCTAAATCTGGGCTTTTGCTGAAATGGGTTTTGAGTGCTAGGGTCACACCTAGAGCCCCATTTGATGACTTCTAGATACCCATTCAGTGCTCTCATTCCAAAGGGCAGGGAGGGGGTCTCATGCCAGGAAGAGAATGGCAGTGAGCAGGGGTGACCAATGTGGGGAGAGGCTAGGGAAGGTGGAAACAGTCAGAGATAGTGTATGAATCAGAACAGGGGGCCAGAAGCAGTCCAGTAGCTTAGGGTGTAGCTGTGAAGTCAGATTCAAAGAGTCAGACCCATGAGGGATCTGAAACAGGGGATCAGGTGGCTAAAGACCCAAGTAGCAGTGGTTTCTTCTCAGAGTGAGCTTGAGTCCACAGCAGGACAGTGTCCTTCTGAGGGTCCTTCTCTCTCAGCCAAGGCTGGGATCAAACACTGGCTTGTGACAGCCCTGGGCCCAGTCATCCCCAGAAAGTGGCAGCTGCAGGTTCCAGGACCAGACTAGGCCTGTGCAAGAAACTGGGACCAGAGAGAGCTTCTCAGCCAAGGAGGACCAATCAGATGATTGAAAAATGGGTGTTCCACAAGGGAGATGAGGACAAAGGCAAGCCTGGGTGGTGGTGTCCTTCTTTCATCTTCTATGAAAGGAGAATAATACCGAGAACCTGGCACACCCAGAGTGCTGCTGGCGTACCAGAGAAGGGGCTGGGCTTTTCTTACATTTAGCAAAAGATCAACCCAGTTGAAAGGGAGGAGAATGCAGTCTTTAACCTCAGAACAGTCTTAGGTTTGAGGAGCTGGTGGGCAGGGCCTGGCCAGTCCTCCCTAGTGTGATGGGAACTGCCACCTGCAGACACTCAGATCCAGGCCCGACAGGATCCCAGAGCTGAAGGCGAGACCTAGGAAGGTGACAGGAGAGGGTCAGAGCTGTGTTGACTCCAGAAGGGGCCCATGACTCCACCGTGATGCCTATACTGTCTCCTCACCTCTTCCACTGCGTTCACTCTCCCCTCCATCTCTTCCTCTTTCTTTATCCCTTCACTGTCAATTCCATCTTCCTTTCTCCTTCTTCTGCCTCCCTCTTCTCTTTAGTTCCTTCCTTTGGCTTTTCTCACTGTTTTGCTTGCTCTCCATGTGGGAGTTTCCTGCCTACACGAGCTTTATGAGGGGAGAGGAATAGCTCTTCTTTGGCCATCCTGGAGGAGGCTGACTCTCCAAAGGCTATTTGTAAGGGTAAGTAAACAGTCTTTTGTGGAAATGTGGCTCCACCTCCATGGTCTTGCCCTCTCCTTCCTCCAGGCATCAGGTATAATGCCACCATGGATGAGAGGCGGTACACACCGCGGGCCCACCTGGATGAGGGCGGCGACCGGTATACCAACAGGGCCGCCCTTCTCTCCTCTGGCCAGGAACACTGTGAGCGGATCAACTTCCACGTGCTGGTAAGCCGGATGCCCTGCAGCCCAGAAGCAGAGCCCAGGCTCCTCCAGGAAGGGAGCAGAGCTGGAGGAGGTGCTGCCATGGAGAGGCAGAGAGTTCAGCTGGTGCCAGGCTGGTGCTGAGCCCCCAGCAGACCTCAGGAGGCCAGCAGGGAGCAATGTCCTGGACCTTGGCCACCCACACTCATACCCCAGAGCAGAGCCACTGGGTCACCCTGCTTCCCCACCTCACTGGACCCTCATCTGAAATCCCCTTTGCCATCTCCCAGATGCCCACCATTGCTTAAGCACGCGGTGAAATCCAAGGAGGGAGGTCAGCTCAGTGATGTCTTACAGAGAGGATGGGGGTCGGGGGCCATGGCTCAGAAGGAAGGGATAAGCAGGCATCAGCTGAAAAGGAAGACCAAGGAAGGTGGACCAGTGGCATGAAGAGGCTGGGGGGAGGAACAGAGGCCAGCCTGGCAGAGGGGGGAACCAGTGGGGGCCAATTCCTCCACCCAGAAACTCCAGACACCCAGCCACAGCTCCAGTCTTGGAGACACAGACAGGGGACACTCAGAGCCCACTTGGCCTCGGTGTCCAATGAGCAAAGATCAGAAAAATAAGGAGTCCTAGTGTCTGTTAATGTGTTGCCCCTATGGTGTGTCTGTGTTCTCAAAGTGGGGCCCCCAGACCAGCAGCATCATCATTATCTGGGAACTTTTTAGATATGCCTTAACACAAGGAAGCCACTCATGTCAAGATTTGGGCTCCATGAGAGAGTCAGGGGTTTTTCATCCAGCTCTAAGCATTCCCTGAATGCCCCTATTCATGTGTCTTCTTTTGTTGATTTGACACATTTATTATAAGCTTGTCACAGTGCTAGGAGAGTGCTAAGAGGCTTCTGAGGGACTAGGACTAATACACAATCACAAAGTTAGGATGCAATGCAAGAGTGTCAGTAACAGTCTGAACAGAGTGTGGGCACGTGTTGCTGCTGCCTGGCTTCCTAGAGGCTGGGGGGTTGAAGACACAGGTTCCCAGCCTTGAAGGATGAGCCGGAGTTGGTGGAACATGCAAGCAGTGGGGCTGGCATACACGGACCCAAGGGCCCTTTCCAGGAGGCACACACGCCAGCTACAGACCCATCTGGGAACCTCTGTCCACCCGCAGATGCTTAGGCTCCATGGACTCATGCTCAGGGCTGACAAGTTGTTGTCCTCCCAGCTCAGGGAGATGAGTTCTCTCTCAGTGGCCCTGACCCAGACATGAATGTTCCCTCTGCCTTCACCCCATCCTCATCTCCTCCCACATAGGACACCGCTGACTACGTGAAGCCAGTGACTTTCTCGATCGAGTATTCCTTGGAGGACCCCGACTACGGCCCCATGCTGGATGACGGCTGGCCCACGACCCTCAGGGTCTCGGTATGTCCTGGCACCCGGGGAAGCAGCTCTGGCACATACCCCACCCCAGCACTCGCCTCCTCCCAGAAGCCCAGGCTTTGTGAGGGCACACGTGAGTTCTTCTCCTGCTACACCTTCCCACCTCCTGCCCCACAGACCCCCAGCATGTCCTTCCCTCCTTCCTCGTGACCTGTGTTGAGCAGTTTCTTAAGGGTAAGGACCCAGCCTTTGAGATTTTCTGTATCCCCAGCAGAGAGTGAGCCCGGCATGGATCCCGAGAGTCAAAGGACCAGAGGGATTTTAGTTCTCAATCGCCACCTCCCTCATTTACAGATGAGGACATTGGAGGCCAGAGAGTGATTCAACCACAGAGCCCGGTTGAATGATCGACTTATTGACAGTCCTCCCAGCTCCAAGTATGCCAAAAATAAGTTGTTTTAGCCTCATCAATGGCTCTGCACACCCCTCAATCCACATTTTTCAATCCCTGGCTCTAGGAATATTAGAATTGTCTGGTATCTAATAGTCAGATGCTCCCTACCTCTGCAACTCCAGATAAATCCCTCACAAAGAAAACGTCAGGCAGTTATCATTTCGATCTAATCTGTTCTAGGAGAACAGGCAAAATAAACCCTGAGGATCTAGGAAACAACTTTCAAATATCCCACAGTGGTCTTAAGACTGTGACCTGTGAGTTCCAGCTTCTACACTGTCCCTGAGAATTATATAGAACCCAGCCAGCAAACAATCTCAGAATTACTCACATGTTCTCTTGTGTTTCTCTGACATAAAAACACTGTATAGTCAACAGCAAGGTTTCTGAAGATCTCTGTTCCCATTCTCCCCCATCAGCCTCCCCCAGCTCATTCCTCTTCCCAGAGCTGCCACATCTCACCACCTACCACCCACCTTCACACCTCCCCTCTTCTCCTGATTATGAGTCACAAACGTGTAAGTGAGAGTATCTGAAAATGCAGTTCAGGAGAGGGGGGTGATACTGGCCTGGCAAGGCTGGAATCCTCCTTAGTGAGCAGGGGAAAGCTGGATACACTGAATCTTAGTATTTTTCCCATCACAGTCATTACAAACCAGTAGAGCTCATGAGCGGGTATGAGTCACTCATTCTATAAGCTTGTTGAAGCCCATGGCAGATGAATGGGCAAGGTATTCTCTGATGCCGATGATACGGATGCAAGGTGGTGATCCAGGTCATAGGCCAAGTCAGAATAGGAATAAGCTCATAGGAAGCGTCATCATGCAATCAGATGATAGGGAGGGGGGATTCCTGGAGGTGGTGGCCTTCCCCTGGTCCTTTAATAGACATGAGATGGGGACAACAGGCTTTTATTCCAGGAAAGCTGACAGCATAGCCAAGGTGTGGATGTGGAAACAAGCAGGATGAAGGGATATGTAAAGAAAAGATGAGAAATAGAGCTGAAACAGTCAGTCTGGGCATATTACCAAGGGCTTTGGATAACAGCTAAATGTCTCAAAATCTTGTTAATATAGATTTCTAGCCTCCAGCAAATTAGAAGCATTCTTCCCATCTCTCTGCTACAAGTTCTTATTTAGCTTCTCCTCAATGCCCAGCACTGTTCTAATACCATAAAATCTTGCCTCTGGGGAGAATGAGCCATTCCATACAATTGAGTATAACAGATGCTTATCGTGTTAAATTATCCCTTTTAATCGAGTGGATAGAAATTTTTCTGAGGGTTATTCTATAGTTTTCACACTTAAACAGTATGCGTATTTCATTGGAGACTTGAAATCACCAAGGTGAACGCAGAAGCTAGAATACCGTGAAGCCCCTGAGGGCTTCCGAAGTGTCTGGAGTCAAGTCCTGTCATTGAATGCCTTGATTTGCCCTCCTTTGTATAGCTCTGCTTTCTTCCTTGCTGGCTGCTTCAAGCTACAAACCCACCACGGGATGGGGAAGCTGAGGAGCAGGCTTGATAGAAATGTGTCTAAAGCAAGAATACATGGACCTGAGAGAGGGCTTTCCTGGTGGCTCGGACAGTAAAGAATCTGCCTGCAATGCAGGAGACCTGGGTTCGATCCCTGGATGGGGAAGATCCCCTGGAGAAGGGAATGGCAACTCACTGGTATTCTTGCCTGGAGAATCCCCAGGACAGAGGAGCCTGGCGGGCTACAGTCCATGGGGTCACAAAGAGTCAGACCTGACTGAGCGACTGACACTTTCAGGGGGCTCCCCTCTGAGAAGTCAGTGACTGTAAGGTACACCCGGCCTCGGTGACACCAGCTTCCCCTCCCGTGACTTGAACACCCACCCACCCGCTGAGCACTTCTCCCCAGATGGGTCACAGGCACTTCAAACTCAGTCTGTCCCAAACTAATCGCCTCCACATAACTCCTCTACTTATAAATAAATGGTGTAACCATCCTTTCAGACACCCAAAAGGAAACTTGGCCAACGTCCGGGACCCTTTTCTCCCTTAGTCCTGATGAACTCCAGGTCCTGCTGCTCTGCCCCTGAGGCTCCTAACCTGTTTCCCACTCTGCACATCCACGACCACACCAACACCGTCGTCATCTCTTATGTGAACATTGCAGCAGCCTCCTCAGTAGGGTCTTCAACATGCATGTCTAGGAGGACAGTCGCAGCTGAAAGCGGTCAGTGATTCCTGTCAGTTGCAAGATACCACCCCCACAACGCTGTAGGACATGACTCCAGCCATCTCTCCATCTCCTGCACCCCTTACTGCAGCAACATTAAATAACCATTATTTCCCAAACTTACCCTGCTGCCTCAGGCCTCAGGCCCTTTGCACAGACTCATCCTTCTTCCCAGACTACCCTCCCCCTGGTCCATCCAGTTAACTCAGTCCTCCTCTGGAACTCTGACCTACTGTCATGTCTGTGAAGCCTTCTCAACCAACATGGGCCAAGATTGCTCTTTCCTCCCTCTGCCGCTTCTATTTCTCATACAGATTTTGCATATTTCACACTGTAGTTATTTGTTCACACACCCATCTTCCCCATGAGTTGAGGGCAGAGGCTGCATATCCCTCATCCTTTACCCCCAGGACCAGAGAGCTTCCTCCCCACAGTAAGCACTCAGTCAGTGTTGATTGGCATCGGGTAAGTGGGTGTTCTGTGCTGGTACCTTGATTAGAGGATTGAAGGGGACCCAGGATGAGTTGAGTCTTGAGCCATGTTCTAAAGAAAGGACTGTCTATGCAAAACCATGATCAAAAGCAGCACGGTATCTGTGACAAGGGCAGGAAAACCAAAGCCCGTGTCTAGTGCCACAGAGAGAGGAGCTGGTGTGCTGTGAGGGTAAGGGCTGACCCACAGGGAAGACGGGCTGGAGGCTGTGGGTGCCCTTTCCAGCCACCCACACCTGCCTCTCCCTGGCCCAGGTGCCCTTCTGGAATGGCTGCAATGAGGATGAGCACTGTGTCCCCGACCTCCTGCTAGATGCCCGCAGTGACCTGCCCACAGCCATGTGAGTTGGTTCCTCCGCCTCTCCACCCTGACTCCTTTCGCTCCCCTGCTGGGATCTGGGCTTCCAGGGCCCTGGGTGACAATCTTGCACACGCTTCTCATAGGCAGCAAGGACCAAACACTGAACTTGGAGCATGGGTCTAGCTTAGGCTCTGCCTCTAACTCCTGTGTGACCTCCGGGAAATGCCTAGCCCTCTCTGGGCGTAAGTGACCGCCTCTCTAAAATGGATAGTTAGTCTAATCCAACCTCCTCAATCTTTGTTTAGAAAAAGAATCCTTTCTACACTATAAGCTGAGAAAAGGTGGAGACTGAAGACCGAGCGTTCTGTGTTCATTATGCAACCCCCAGACTAGGTGACTTGTAAGGTCCTTGGACTGACCACCTGGGCTCAATGCTAAGCAGTTAGCAGGAGATGAGCAGGGTGATCATGATTCCCTGGAAGAAATAAACTAGCAGACAAGGGAAAATAATGATCCTATTTTAAATTTTTGTAATGTATTTTCAAAAAATTTATGCTTAACTTTTATTCAACTAGAGATGATTAGATAAACATATACTATAAATGGAAATAGTATAACATGATTATATACATATAATTATATATATATTATGTTTATATAATTATATATGTTATGATTATATATATATATTATGTTTATATAATTATATATGTTATGATTATATATATATATTATGTTTATATATATATAAACAAGTATCTACTGTTAGGCACAGGAAACTGTATTCAGTATCTTGTAATAAGGACTTCCCTGGCAGTCCAGTGGTTAAGACTCTGAGCTTCCGATGCAGGGGGTACCAGTATGATCCCTGGTCAGGGAACTAAGATCCCACATGCTGTTTGGCACAGCCAAAAAAAAAGTGTGTGTGTGTGTGTATAAAACCTATAAAGGAAAAGAATCTGAAAGAGAACTTATAACTGAATCATTTTGCTTACACCTAAAACTAACACAACATTGTAAATCAACCACACTTCAATCAAAAATACAAATAATAAATAAATAATAGAAATAGTACAGCCAAACCTTGTAAAAAGGTGTAGAAACAGAGATTCTAACCAGCTGGGCTAAGAACCAGGATTGTCTCTGTCCTGAGCTCTGAGCTGCCTGGTAGCCAAAGCCAAAAGGGAAACACGCTGACTGCAGGGGTGAGGCAGGCAGACGGAGGTCCACCCGTGCCTTTCCATCCCATGTGCCTGACCCCCGCCCGTCTCTTTCCCTTAGGGAGTACTGCCAGAGGGTGCTGAGGAAGCCTGTGCAGGACTGCTCTGCGTACACGCTGTCCTTTGACACCACGGTTTTCATCATAGAGAGCACGCGGCGGCGGGTGGCTGTGGAGGCCCTGCTGGAGAACAGGGGCGAGAACGCCTACAGCACCGTCCTCAACATCTCCCAGTCAGCAAACCTGCAGTTTGCCAGCTTGATCCAGAAGGTAAGATCCTGGTGGCCTGCCTGAGGGGAAGCGCAGAGGAGAGGAGGAGTCCAAGAAGGGGGCCTGACTGCCCTTTAGAATCACCTGGGAGCTTAGAGATAGATCGCTTTGTCCGGACTTCTGCCGGACGTCCTCACTGATGTAGTCTGGCTGGGGTCAGTCTGCTATTAACGCTTCCTGGGGATGGCAGTGTGTAGGCAGGGCTGAGAACCACGGGGAAGGGCAGTCTGAGCCTTTAAGAACCAGGAGAGGAACATCCTTCAGCCTGCACCCTTGGCCCTTGTTAGGGACACACACATACACACCCATGTGTGGGCACAACAGCACATATACACCCTCTGCCTACAGTCCCCCTCCAGACTTTCTCAGCAAAGCCCTTCTAACAAGAATCAGAACTGACTTCTCCCCCATGTTAAAGCTTCGCATGGTCCCCATGCCACGCTCCCTGGGGTGACTTCCTGAAGCCCCGAAAGGTCACACAGGGCCCCCAGCCCGCACAGCCCCCAGCACAGCCTTCTGCATGCTCCATGGGAATCACCAGTGTCTGAGCGCTGCCCTGCTATAACCCTGAGCTGCCAGAGGGCGAGCGCCCTTTCTCAGTCACGTCTGTCCCCCGGCCTGGGCATGGAGAAGTCCCTCAAGACAAGTCTGTTGAACAAACCTAAGACATTATTGTCACATGTGGGTGCTCAGAGGTCCCAGGCTCCGTCAGACACAGTCTGTGTCCTCACAGATCTCACCTTGTCCACGTGGGGCCTGGGGGTTACAGAATAGAACAGCCAGCCCTGTGTTCTCACCTCCACCACTCCTTCCTCACTGGCCTGGAGAGAGACCGGACGACCCCTCCCAGCCATACTCACACTCACACTCACACACACACACACACACACACACACACACACACACATACATGAGCACGCACTCTTCCTATAGAGCAGGAGGGGAAGCTGAGTGGAGTGAGGCCCACTAGAAAAGCGGGGGGCTGCCTGCCCTTGCTGGGTCCCCGCTGTCCTCAAATAGACCCCAGGTCAGTGCATAGGATGCAAGGAGAGGTTGTTAGTGCAAAATCACTTCCTCTGCCAGGCCCAGGTCCTGCCCCACAGCCCAGAGTAAAAACGCCTAGCTCACTTGATAGTCTTTTAAAGGCCTCTCCTTCCAGAGGCTTTTATCTCCATCTGGACTTAGGGTATTTAGGGGAAATAGAGCCCCAAACCTGCATCCACCTTTTCCTGCTGCCATAGCCCAGACTGTCCAAGACCAATCCCATGCCTGTTCCTGACCCTCACGGGAAGGAATCATGGTGTTTTATTTCTGTGACACAAAGGGACTTTGGAAACGTGTCCTGTGAAGGGCTGT
This sequence comes from Cervus elaphus, assembly GCF_910594005.1. Taxonomy (NCBI): domain Eukaryota; kingdom Metazoa; phylum Chordata; class Mammalia; order Artiodactyla; family Cervidae; genus Cervus; species Cervus elaphus. The sequence goes on from NC_057826.1 coordinate 84,935,234, forward strand.
GTCCATATGCACATGTACACACGCACACACATGTACACATGACATATAGTATGTGAGTAGGGCTGGCCTGCAGCCTCACTTGTTCACCAGCACCACTGTCCATCCCCAGCCCAGGAGGTGCTCACAGCAGAAGCACCCCCTCCTTCCTCTCCCCATCCCCTACGATCCAACAAGGGGCCTCAAGTGGAAGAAGCCACTTCCTGGTGGTCTGAGCTGGTTGCCTCACATCTCTGGGGTTCACTGACCCCACCTGTAAGCTGAATGATAAATCCTGCCTCCAGGCTTGATCCTGAGGGAGAGACACAGCGCGTACATGAGTGCCTGCCCATTTTCTTCACAACTGGGCACTGCTGGAACCGGCCCCTACTGCCCTGCACCAGCTCCTGCCGTTTTCTGCACCCAGAGCCATGCCACACCCAAGCCTCCTGGGCTCTGGGCTTCCAGCCTCTGCGGCCTCTGCTGCAGCCTCAGCCTGGGCAGCTGGGGGCTGGGGGCAGGGGTGGCCCCCAGACCTGGGTCTCAGACCCCACTTAACTGCTGCCCATGATGCCCCCACCTTCCCCCAGGACGACTCAGATGGCAGCATCGAGTGTGTGAACGAGGAGAGGAGGCTCCACAAGAAAGTCTGCAACGTCAGCTATCCTTTCTTCCGGGCCAAGGCCAAGGTAGAGACGGGCGCGGTGTGCGGTGGGCCTGGGGCGGGTCAGGCTAGGGCAGGTCAGGGAGGCTCAGGGGGAGCAAGAGAAGTGGAAGAAAACAGAGGGGCAGACTGGGGAGGGACAGACAGGCCTGAGGGTGGCTTTTAAATTAAGGTTTTTTTTTTCTCCCATGAAATGACATTTGAATGACTTAATCAACCAGCCACCCCAGGGCTGACAACACACCCCAGGAGAGCATGGACCCTCACCTCAGAGAATCCTGCCACTCCCACCCACCACTCCCCCACCTCCTCTTGGCCAGTTAGCCCTCTGTACTGTATCCTAGCATGTTTTTACTTAAAATTTTTTTTTTTGGCCTCACTGTGAGGCATGTGGGATCTTAGTTCCCTGACCAGGGATTGAACCCATGGCTCCTGCATTGGAAGCATGGAGCCCCAACTGCTGAACCACCAGGGATGTCCCCCTAACATGTTTTTAAAATGTCCAGCCTCTGTCTCCCCAGCTGTGCCTGGGGAGAGTTGGGGAGGAAAATGAATGTTTTTTGAGCAGGTACCAAGTGCTTAAAAGTACATGTGAAAAGAGTGTAGGGTTGGGAGAAGCAACTCCCTGGGAAAGGGGGTAGACTCCAGATTGTGGGGGCATTTTCCCATCCCCTGGGCGGCAGGCAGCCCCTGAAGGTTCCAGAGTAAGGGAACACCTAACTGAGGCCAAGCTGCTTGTAAAGTGAGAATCAGACAGCGGGGAGCCTGAGGCAGGGCTAGCTGGAGAGCTGAGAGTGTTCCCAGCAGCAGAGTCTGCAAGGCTGGGGGACGGGGAGGGGGATTAGGGCTCCGTATAAAAGAGCATCTCTGGTGCCAGGCAGGTCGAGGCTGTAGTCTTTGAGGTGAGACACTGGCACACTCAGGAATTCCTGGGTGAAGACCCAGGGGGAGCAGCACCCAGCCCGAGCTTCCCCACCCCACCCATGGCCACTCGGGGAGAAAGGTCCCCCCACCAAGGTCTCCTTGGGAAAACCAATGAGGGTCAGGCCTAGGAGGAGCACCAGGGTTCTGTGCAAAGCCTCAGCATCACCACCAGGCAGGGCAGAAGGTAACAAAGAGGCTCACAGGGCACCCAGGCCCTTCTCCTGGGGGAAGGCCGAGGGCAGCACGGGGACCGGGGCCGTCGGAGTGGCGGGGAGCCTCTGGACAAGGAGACAGATGTGTGACCAACCTGCTGAGTAGCCTGGGACAGCCTCCACCCTTCTCCACCTGTTCACACTCAAGAACAGGGAGTGCATGTGGGCGGTCTTACCACTCACTTCTGGCCCCACCTCCCATGGTGCGTGTTGATGGCCGTCTCCCCTTCCTGCCATCAACTCACCCACCCAGAAATTCCTGCAGGAAGAGTCTGAAGTTGGACTTGCTGCCTTCTAGTGGCCGGTAGTTAAAAACAAAGGGAGGTGGCGAAGGCCTGGCTCCACAGCCAAGAAGCCCCATCTCAGGAGCTGCTGACCTTGGCTGCATCCCCTCCACAGCCCCGAGCGCAGCTCACATTGCTCCAGCCTTAGGTCCTCCCTCCCCCAGTCCATTCCCTGCCAGCAGGGTCCACTGGGAGGGCAGGGGCCGGGAGGGTGGGCCAGGGCTGCTGCGGGCAAGCAGTTCCCAGCCATCCCAGCTCCAGCGACTCTTTCTTTGCAGGTGGCTTTCCGTCTGGATTTTGAGTTCAGCAAATCCATCTTCCTGCACCACCTGGAGATCCAGCTCACAGCGGGCAGGTCAGGGCTGGCCCACTCCTTTTCCCTCCACACTCGCTATTCCGAGGCCCTGTTCTGCCACTAGGAACTGCCCCTTCCCACACCGAATCCCCCATCCCTCACTGCCCCAGCCTGGGAGGGCCCCAGGTTAGTCCCCAAGTGCTGGCCAGCCTGCTGCACTGCCGCTGTTCTTCAGCTTGGATAGAAATAATAATACCCTTACCTTTCTATAGCAGTTACGTAAAAGCCCTACAGTTGTGAAGCACTGGGCAGGTATTATCTCAGTCAGTCTTTACAGCAGCCCCTTAAGACAAGCAAAGCAGGACTTATTCCCATCCCACCTCCCAGGTAAGAAAAAGCTCAGAGAGGTTGAGTGAATTTCCCAACAACACACAGCATGTAAGTAGCACAACAGAAAGCTAAACACTAGATTTCCTACTCCTCCCATCCAAGCACTAACCAGGTTCAACCCTGCTTAGCTTCTGAGAAGGGACGAGATGGGGTGTGTGCAGGGTGGTATGGCCATAGACAGATTTCCTCCTCCTTATCCAGTGCTCTTTCTGCCCTGGCCCCTTCTCTCCCCTTGGAAAGTTCCAGTTTTTAAAGACCTTCTCTTAACTGTGGATCTGTCTGTCTGTCTCGCAGGCTTCCCTGAGGCAATTCGCTTTAGGCTGACACCATGAATCACCCATGTCAGTAATAAACACACAAAGGCAGGAAGGGATTCTAGCTTTGTAAGGCTTTATAAACCCTCCTGAGAACTTCTCCACACTGGAAATAAATCCAGCAGCACCAACATTCCAGCACACACTCGAGTCAGCAGTCACAAAGCGCTAGTGATCCACACTCAGTGTCGTTAGCCAATCTGTGCACTTTGGTGGAATGCTCACCTGCCAGGAGGTGAAGATGTGTTGATACCTTGAGGCCTCCCTCGAAGCAAAGAGCCCCTTCTCACAGGCAGTGAACACCCTTGCCTGAAGTCTCCTTGGCAGTGTGGCTGCTGGCGGGCACTTGTGAGTCGGGTGTGTATGCGTGTCAGACTCCCTTTTCTAACTAAGCACCTCTCTGGGGTAAAGCTTCCAAAGGAAATCCAACTTCATGTACCTAATGAGCAGAGATTACATCTCTCTATGTCTAAAATGATCTGCCCCGGGGGTTCGAGGTGCTCAGAAGTAAAGGGAAGCGTATTTGACAAAACTCTCTCTAATGCCTCCCTAGTCTTTTCAAGGCAGCCCACAGCCCCTCAGCCACCCCATGGGAGCTGCCCAACCTGTACCTCAGAAAGGTCAATTGCACAGTCAGTAAACGCTCTGCTTTGAATTAATTCCTCATGCTGCTCCCCTCCCCTGGGCAGAGCCTTGCCCCACAAGCATCATCCCCACCCCTGGGGCCCCCAGCACAGGACTTGCCTGGCTGACAGATGAGAGGGGACACAGGCTGCTGGGACCAAGCTGGCACGGTCCTCCCAGCCTCCAGCCCGGATGTGCTGCGCCCAGAGAGAGGGCAGGCAAAGCTGAGGTCCAGGTCCCCCACCTCCCCGGCCTTTCCCCTCCCGGGAGACACCTCTGATGGTTGTCCCCCCCCCACCCCGTCCCTGGGATGGCCTCTCTGGAGCCACAGCCCTAGGCTAGCTGGGAGGCTCCTTCTCAGCCTGGCTTGGACCCCCCCAGCCGCCCTGAGCCAGTCGGGGTGCTGGGGCTGAGTGGAGCTGCAGGCGCTGCCGGCTCTCCTTACAGTGACAGCGATGAGGAGGAGAGCACCAAGGAAGACAACGCGGCCCTTCTGCGCCTCCACCTCAAGTACGAGGCCGACGTCCTGTTCACCAGGTGGGCTGGGCCCCGGGGCCCCTGTGCCGAGGTGCTCGGAGATGCGGCCAAGTGTGTCCCGAGGAGTGCAGCGCCCCGTCCATGAAGGGGAGGCGGTGTCCACTAGAGGAGGAGGCACAGACTTGGTCCCCAGGGAGCTCCCCGCAGGGGGCACCCCGAAGGCTGGGGCCGCGGGCGGTGTCCACCCAGGAGAGACTGCAAGTGGGGACCTGCTCAGCAGAGAAGTCAAAACTGTAACAGAACTTGCTAAAAAGTCCATCTGCATTTCACTACCACCTCCCACTGGCAGTTCTAAACAGTATCAGTGAGAAAATGCTCCTCCCCCAGGGCAGACTGCTCCCACCACCCCCTCCCTCAGTCTGCCCCTGGCCCCCAGTCTGCCCCCCTCCACCTCCCAGAGCTCCCAGGTAGGTGGAGAAGTCAGGAAGTAACAGCAAACAGAAAGCTCTGGCCTTCCTTCAGCCAACACTAGAGGCTGGAACGGTGCACAGTTCATGATCGAAAGAGGCCATGCCCCTGGGCCAGAGGCAGGGACTGGGATGGCAGAGAACTGGCTCTTCTGATTCATGCCCATCCCACACACCAGCAGACATTGCTAACTGATCTCAGTGTTTACTCCTGCTGAGCCTCAGAAGACTTCCCAACACAGCCCTCCCAATGGACACAGGAGGAAGCCTGTTTGCTGTGGTCTGGGGGAGGTGGGAGCATGCCCACACCTTCTTTCATTCGTTTATCCGTCTCGCCAACATGACTGAGCTCGCAGCGTCCCCGTCCTCTGTCCCTGCAGGAGCAGCAGCCTGAGCCACTACGAGGTCAAGTCCAACAGCTCCCTGGAGAGATACCACGGCACTGGGCCTCCCTTCCACTGCGTTTTCAAGGTTAGGCTGGAGGGCAGCCAGGCAGACAGCGAAAGACAGGAGCTGAGAACCCCCGTTTGGGAGGGAAGGAATCTGAAAGCATTGCCAGTGCCTAGATTTCAGCCTCAACCCTGCCACCCCTTCACTGTGTGACTTTAGGCAAGTCCCTCCCCCTCTCTGAGCCTCTCAATCCTCATCTGGAAAAGTACAGGGCTAGACTGGGAGGATGTGTCAGTGAAGATTAGGTGCATCTGCTTATAGTTTTTTAAATATGAAAAAACAATGATATACATAATGCTCTGGGGTTTATTCTCTCCCATTAAAAAAAAGTCCAGAGTTGACAACTTTACAAAGTCCTCTGGGACTGGGTCTCCTTGTGTCCACTCCACCATCCTCAACATGTGATTATCAACCTCTCAAGTTCACCTCATAGTCCAAGGTGGCTGCAGCTCCAGTCATCACATCCTCATTTCAGGAAGAAGGAAGGGGAGAAAAGCATGCAAGACCCCTCCCTGAGGAACCTCTTTGGCACTGCCTCACACCTCCAATTACCTCATTGTCCAGAACAGTGTGATTCAGCTGTACAGGAGGCTAGGAAATGTGCCTTTTGTCTGGGTTTCTGTCACTAAGGAAGAAGGGAGAAGGAAAATTAGGAGGCATTTAAGAGTCTCTGCCCCATGATCTCCCCAGCCCTGAATTGTTAGGCGAGAGTCGGGATCAGGCAGACAGCTAGAAACACACAGATGCCTCGATGACTCATCCAAGAGAGGTTTAGTAACCTGCCCAAGGCCACACAGCTCATCTGTGACAGCAGCCCTGGGTTATGTGTCCAGCCTTTCTGATTCCAAAACCCTGCTTGTAATCACTGAGGCTCTGACACTGAATGAGGTGATGAGGTGGTTGGCTGGCATCACCGACTCAATGGACATGAGTTTGAGTGAACTCCAGGAATTGGTGATGGACAGGGAGGCCTGGTGTGCTGCAGTCCATGGGGTCGCAAAGAGTCAGACACAACTGAGTGACTGAACTGAACTGACACTTAATGTGTCACGGCTAGAATGTGCACGCTGTTTACATCCTGCATCTGGATGTGATCATTACATCCGTTAATGATTCTCTCTCATAATAAAGGAGTTGCTGTCACCATCTCCACCCAGACCTCTGTCCAGGGCAGCACCCAGCACCATAGCCAAACGAGGGTGAAAGGGGGAAGTAACCCTTGCTCTCAGCCTCATGGCCCCCAGTGGCAGTCCTCAGCCTCCAGGAGCCCGTCCCTTTCACCTTTCATGCAGTTTCCTCCCTGAGGCCCCCAGCCAAGGTCTGGAAAAGCCTTAGAGCATCTACAGTGAAAGGGCCAGGGAGCCTGAAGGAACTTGTTTCTCAGGCCTGGCTGGTGAGGGGGGCTCACCCTGTGGACCTTGTCCCCCACCACCCAGCCGCTGCTGGGTGTACTGACACCTCCCCCGCTCTGGCCACAGATCCAAAACTTGGGCTTGTTTCCCATCCACGGGGTGATGATGAAGATCACCGTTCCCATAGCCACCAGGGGCGGCAACCGGCTGCTGCTGCTGAGGGACTTCCTCACCGACCAGGTACCCGTGCCCGGGGGGCCGGTGTGGGGAGGGGACAAACAGACCCCGGGTGTGTCCTCGAGTCCCCAGACCTCAGCTCCTCCTCCCGGGCCCAGGGCCGGCCGGGCCTTCCCTGGGCAGAGGAGGAGAGAGGATGGCTCGGGCTGCTGAGTCTGCCAGGGCTGGTGTGAGGCTGGCGGCCTGTTTCCTCCTGCAGGTGAACACGTCCTGTAACATCTGGGGGAACAGCACGGAGTACCGCCATGCCCCGACGGAGGAGGACTTGAGTCGGGCCCCACAGCTGGTGAGCGTCCCACGCCAGGAGCCCCGGGAGGAGGAGAGGGGCTGCCTGAGCTCCTCGGCCTGTAGTTTGTCCACAGGAGCTTGTGGAGCCTCTCTCTGTCCCAGCCTGGAACTGAAAGGAAACAGAAAAGATACTTCGTATCCTTAGTGGGCTCACATCTCATGGGGTTGAGTGTAAAGAAGCCAGGGATGGAAGCTGGGAGAGGCATTGAGGGGCAGAGGAGCAGACAACCTTGAATAAGAGGAGCAGGGGGGCTTCCCGGGTGGTCCTGTGGCTAAGATTCTGCATTGCAAATGCAGGGGGCCCAGATGCGATCCCCGGTCAGGGAACTAGACCGCACATGCCACAGCTGAAAAGGTCCTCCATGCTGCAGCATCCTGTGTGCCATAACTAAGACCCAGTGCAACCAAATTAAAAAGTGGAACAGAGATCATGGACTTGCCCCTGTACCTAAAAGGGCTAGTAGGATATGGACAAGCAGAGGGAGGAGGAAGGAGCCAAGATGGAACAGCATAACAGAGGCCAGACCCCACGAGGCTTGTGCTGGAAACACAGACGGTATTAGCCGGGGCCTCCCTGTCCCCAGAGATAAAAGACTGTGCTCAGTAGATCAGTCATGTCCGACTCTTTGCAACCCCATGAACTGTAGCCCTCCAGGCTCCTCTGTCCACAGAATTTTCCAGGCAAGGATACTAGAGCGGGTTGTCATTTCCTTCTGCAAGGGATCTTCCTGACCCAGGGATCAAACACTCGACTCTTGCGTCTTGTGCATCGGCAGGCGGAGTCTTTACCTTTAGCGCCCTCTGGGAAGCCTGCAATGGAAGGCAGCCCAATTTCAACCTCCCAGTCCTCTCAGGATGCCTGCTAATTTCCAGGTTTCCGTTCCCGGGGCCACCTCAGCCCCACACACCGATTTCTGAGTATGCTTTCGTGATTCCTTACCCAAATAAAAATCTTCGCTGTTTTCATTTGATTTCCCCAAACAAAGCATCTTTGGAGTGTAGTGAACTGTACTGAAGACAAACTTGGGTGGAGTGAGGTGGTTGCAAGGGAGCCACACAAGTGAGTCTAACCTAATAAATCCTAATTATTTGATGATTTGTTTGGGTTTTCTATTAGGATAGTATCATCTGCAAGTAATAATAGTTTTAGTTTTATCATTCAATCCTTTTAAATTGTTTTTCTTATTGCTCTGGCTAGGAGCTCCAGGGCAATGCTAAACAGAAATGATGACCATCTTGTCTTGATTCTGCTTTTAAAGGAATTATTTTTAGTTTTTCATTGTGAAATGTAATACTTGATGTAGTTTTTCTTTTTTTTTTTAATAAGCACCCTTATTCAGATTCAGGAAGTTCCCTGGTATTTTTTTTATCACAAACAGAAGTTGGATTTTATAAAATGCTTTTTCTGCATCTGTTAAAGTAATGTATCACTTTCCCTTTAATGTGTTTGTAGGGGGATGACATTTATAGGCTCTCTAATGTTGACCTAAAGTTCTGTTCCTGGAATACATCCAGTAACGCACAACTTCAACTGGAGCATCAGATATATTAATACTATCCCTACCTTGTCCTCCAGCCAGCCCCGGCAGCCCCAGCCCCTGTGTCCTCCACCCTCACCTCCGTCCTTGTCCCCTGTCCTCTGTCACCCTTCCCCGGGCACAAAACCCCACTTGGTCAAGCTGGGCGGCTGAGCCATTTCTCTGGTGGCCAAGCCCATGCTCACCCAGAGACCCTCCTCTTTCAGAATCACAGCAACTCTGATGTAGTCTCCATCAACTGCAACGTGAGGCTGAACCCCAACCAGGAAATCAATTTCCATCTGCTGGGGAACCTGTGGTTGAGGTCCTTAAAAGCAGTAAGTAGAGCTCCAGGGCCAGGCTGGAGGAGATGGGTGCTAGGGAGTCTCTCCAGGGGAGGGGCCAGCTCCTGACAAGGCCTCTGATTACACAGCTCAAGTACAAGCTCATGAGAATCACGGTCCACGCCGCCTTGCAGAGGCAGTTCCACAGCCCGTTCATCTTCCGCGAGGAGGATCCCAGCCGCCAGGTGAGCACTCGGAACCCTGCAGACCTGGGCTCATGCCAGGCCAGCTTGGGGAAGGGCCATCACTTCCCTTTCAAGTTTCCCTACTCCCCCTGCAGGAGAGAGATGGACAGGCCTGCCGGCAGTCTGCAGCATCAGAGGAGAGGGGAAACAGAGAGAGACAAAGAGGCCATTGGGACAAAAGTGGGGAAGAGGGGACCAGAAATAGGCATTCATCACCCTGTACTGGGGGGGGGGGGGCAGTCACCAAGCTCCCCGGAGGCGGAGGAAGGAGGGACACCTGTGTGTTTTACACTGGAGGGAGCAGAAGCGCTGCCCAGGCTGCCTGCCTCCTGCCTCGGGGCAGCGAGGCTGGGTCTTGGCAAACTGGTAGCCTAGAATGGCCAGCCAGTCCTCCCCTTCTCATCCGTCCACACCGCAGATCTAATGAATGAAGGCTGTTGCAAACTGAAACTGTGAAGACCAAGGGGTGGGAGCAGTCTCTGTATTGGGACTCTTTTTTAATTGAGTAAAGCCAGACTGTTATAGATCAGACTGGCTTGAATCAGGGTCCAGGAAAGGAGAGAAGATCCAGGCGGTGCTCCCGGGAAAATGAGAAATTGGGTCTTGAAATGAAGGTGGGTGCTCCGGAAGGAGCTGGGCATCTCGGGCGTGGGACGCTACTGCCCTCCGCTGGCCACATCCCCAAACTGTGCTCTGGGCTCCGGGTGAGCCTTCTATCCCAGGTGCCCCGTGAATCCCCAGCCCCGTCCCAGGAGATGCTGGAGAGCAAAATACACCAGGTCAGGAAGCCAGACCTTAACAAGTCACCAACGTCGATGCCAAACAGTGTGGGGGTGTGCCAGGCAGCGAGGGCGCAGGGGCAGAAGCCCAGGAGCGGCACTCAGGGCAAACACCCCGGGAGCAGTTTTTCTTGTTCCTCCTCCAGCGTTCGTCAGGTTTTCCTCCTGTGACTCAGCCCCCACCACAGATTAACGAGGACAGCGAAGTGTGGGTGCAGTCTGAGGGTGAGCCCAGGTCAGAGCAGGGCGTGTCCAGGGAAGGCTTTCTGGAGACAGTCCACTTGATCTGAATCTTGGGAGACATGCGGGAATTTCCCAGGCAATCAAGTGAGGAGTGTGGTGCAGACACCACACACTTAACAACCCCACTCTCCACACCGGTTCATTTGTCAATTACTAGTTTGTGATTTCTCCTTCCACTCCCACCCCTCACCCCCCGAAGCCCCTCTTATACTCTCTGGATGCCTCACTTCTCTTAGAAACCCAGTCACCCCAAACTTAAGCCCCTGGTGGCTTGGCTCTGTGCAAGGTGCCAGTGTGGGAAGGCAGAGCCAGGTGCCAGCCTTCAAGGATGGAAAAAGCTAGAAGGGACCTGCTGTCCGTGGAGCCCTGACTAGGTGCCACGTTCCCTGCTCACCACGCGTGGCTCTGTGAGGGACGTCCCCATGGTCACTTTGCAGATATGGAAACGGAGGCTGTGTAAGGGAGGGCAGAGGGGAGCGGGCTTTCCTGTTGAACAGTCCGTGGCCAAGCTGGGCTCTGCTGCCGTGCTGTCGAGGGGTGCACTCATTCAGGCTTTCAGCGAGGTGAATGAGCTCCTGCTATGTGCAGGCCCTGTCCCACACACTGAGGACAGAGCAGCAGCAAAGCAGATAACCCTGCTCTCCCTGGGGCTGACTGGACTGGGGTGGGGGACGAGGCAGTGAACACGAGTGCGGTGTCAGTGGTGATAAGCTCTGCCCAGAAAAACGCAGCTGCATAACGGTGGAGAGGAGGAGGTGCTGTTTTATACAGTAAGCCTGGGGGAAGCCGATTCCATAGAGGGACAGAGAACACAGTGGAGGAACACAGCGGTGGGGGAACACAGCGGTGGGGGGACACAGCGGTGGGGGAACACAGCAGTGGGGGGAACACAGCTGTGGGGGAACACAGCTGTGGGGGGAACACAGAGGTGGGGGAACACAGGTGGGGGAACACAGAGGTGGGGGAACACAGCTGTGGGGGAACACAGCGGGGGGGGGAACACAGCGGTGGGGGAACACAGCGGTGGGGGAACACAGCGGTGGGGGGACACAGCGGTGGGGGGACACAGCGGTGGGGGGAACACAGCAGTGGGGGGACACAGCGGTGGGGGGAACACAACGGTGGGGGGACACAGCGGTGGGGGGAACACAGCGGTGGGGGAACACAGCGGTGGGGGAACACAGCGGTGGGGGAACACAGCGGTGGGGGGAACACAGCGGTGGGGGAACACAGCGGTGGGGGAACACAGCGGTGGGGGGAACACAGAGGTGGGGGAACACAGCGGTGGGGGGAACACAGCGGTGGGGGGACACAGCGGTGGGGGGACACAGCGGTGGGGGGAACACAGCGGTGGGGGAACACAGTGGTGTCTTGTGGCAGAGCCCCGCCAGCAGAAGGAACAGAGCTCAAAGTCCCAGCAGCAGGCGTAGTGCTGGGCGTCTCGGTGGCCAGGTGGTGGAGTTAAGAGCAAGGGACAGAGCAGGAGATGAGGCTGGAGAGATTAAAAGGGCCAGAGGGTGCAGGGCCTTGCAGGCCGGGACGAGGACTCTAATTCTCACCCTGAGTGAGATGGGAAACCTGGGGAACCCAGCAGGGCAGAGCATACATCCCCTGCCTCCTCTGGCTGCCAGGAACAGACTAATGAGTGAGATGAGGAATTTGTGTGAGGACCTGCTGTTAAAGGTACCAGGTGGGCCGCGTGGATCACCGGATGTGAGTCAGGAATGCAGTGGGAGGTCTTCCCTGCTGGCCCGGTAGTTAAGAGCCCAAGCTCCTAATGCAGGGGGCCTAGGTTTGATCCCTGATCAGGGAACTAAGATCCAATAGGCTGTGTGGTGGTGGTGGTTTAGTTGCTAAGTCGTGTCTGACTCTTGCGATCCTATGGACTATAGCTTGTGTGGCATGGCCTAAAAACAAAAACAAACAAAAATAGTTTTAAAAAAGTGCAGTGGAGAGTCCAGGTAGAAGGTAGAAACATGAGTGCATCAGCTGGCATAGAGATGGTTATGGCCTTCCCCAGAACTGTGTCAGGGCTTTTCTCCAAAAACAGAGGGAAAAAAAAATTATTTTATGACTCGGTCTGTATAAAGACAAATAAAATCCAGGCAAGATTATATTCTTTTTTTATTCTAACTTTAAAGGAAATTAGAACATTTTTGTGGGCCCCTAAAAGCACTGTGAGTTAGTCACTCAGTCATGTCCAACTCTTTGTGACCCCATGGACTGTAGCCCGCCAGGCTCCTCTGTCCATGCAATTCTCCAGGCAAGAATTCTGGAGTGGTTGCCATTCCCTTCTCCAGGGGATCTTCCTGACCCAGGGACTGAACCTGGGTCTCCTGCATTGCAGGCAGATTCTTTACTGTCTGAGCCTTCAAAAGCACTGCGGGCCCTTGGCACTGTGCCCACTGCACCTACTTCACCAGGCAGCTCTGAGGGGGAGTCACGGAGTGACTGGAGATAGAGAGGAGGTCCATGGAGAGCGGGATGGGATGAATTGGGAGATTGGAATTGACATATACGTACTGTGGATACTGTGTATAAAATAGATAACTAAGGAGAAGCTGTGGTGTAGCACAAGCTCTACTCAATGCTCTGTGCTGACCTAAATGGGGAGGAAATCCAAAAAAGAGGGGACATATGTACACATTTAGCTGATTCACTCTGCTGTAGAGCAGAAACTCACACAAGACTGTAAAGCAACTATACTCCAATAAAAAATACTTTAAAAAAGATGTCCAAGGACAGAGCCATGGGAACAACATTTAGGAAGCAGCGGGAAACGAAGCAAGAAACAGGAGCCCGGGTAGAAGGAGGAGGATCCAGGCAGAGAAGTGGCCCAAACCAAAGCAGGAAGCATCTCAAAGAGAAGGTGGGATCGCCCGGCCACTTAGGTCGGGGGTCCCCCATGCTGGACAGGGCGCTCTGAGGCCGCTCAGCAGGCCGCGTGCCGCCCATGCCTGCAGCCTCCTCCTGGGGAGGGGGCCACAGCTCTCCCGCCAGCGGCCGGCTGTCTCCTGCCCTCCTTCCTGCCCCAGGCTTCCGCCCACCCGGGGCCCCAGGAGAGCAGTGCTATTGACACGGCCCCGCCGCTCCCCTTGCAGATCACGTTTGAGATCTCCAAGCAAGAAGACTCGCAGATCCCCATCTGGATCATCGTGGGCAGCACCCTGGGGGGCCTCCTGCTGCTGGCCCTGCTGGTCCTGGCGCTCTGGAAGGTGAGGGCCCTGAGGTGGGGGGCGCAGCACCCTGGCTGTCCTGGCCTGGGGCCCCAGCCTTTGAGCTGTGTGGCCGGTGCCCACGTGCTCCTCCTCATGGGAGTGGGGGCCCGCCCAGCCTCCTCCCCAGAACGCGCCAGCTCCTCACCACAGCAGGCAGATGGGCCACCAGAGGGCACTCAACCTGTGGCTCCAGCCCTTTTGTGGGTCCCCTTCTGGGTCCCTGATGAAAGCCAGCCTTCCTCTGATCAGAAAAAAAAGCAAGCACACACAACCACAGAATTTCTCCAATCTAAAGTCAGGCTGTGAAGAAATCCCTTAGAAGCCTTTCTCTGTCTCTGAGCCTCAGGTTAAGAAGCCCCGGTCTCAACCTCCTCCTATTCGAGATCAGGTGAGGGGGTGCCCAGAGAGGGGTAGTGACTCGGGCAGCGTCAAACAGCACGACTACTTGCCTCTGGGCATAGGCTCCATCAGCTTGGTTCCAGCCTCCGTGTCACCAATGAAGAGGCCCCTTGCGCCGCCTGGCAGCTGGTGGGGGGTACTCAGCCTGAGCAGGGGAGGCATTCAGGGAATGCCTCTGAGGAAAGAAGCCCCAGGAGAGTGAGCAGAGGGCGGGAGACAGGCCTTGTCCACCTGCCCATCCCTGACATCCCTCCCTTTGCCTCCCCACAGCTTGGCTTCTTCAAAAGTGCCAAGCGCAGGAGGGAGCCCGGCCTGGACCCTGCCCCCAAAGTGCTGGAGTGAGGCTCCTGAGGAGGCCGTGAGTGGATGGGGGCCGGGATGCGGGCCCAGGCAGTGTGCAGGCCCGGAGCCCACCGAGCTGGGGCGGAGAGGACTCCAGCTCACTTTGCACTTGACCTCATCTCCTGAAAGACCGAGTCCGCTCCCTCTGAAAGGAACTCGAGTCAGTTTTCAGAGGGACTGTCCTACTGGGAGCCGCAGCACCTCCAACACAGATCCCTAGGGACTTAAAGGGACCCTCCCCCAAGGTACACCCCAAAGTCACCCCCAGGCTGTGCAGGGGCATTGCCACCCCACCACTAAGGTGCTAGGAAGTCGTCATCACCCCATCCTCAGAAGAAACCTGGAGAGGAGACTACAAACGCAAACGCACTCTGCCTTCTCCGGACCTGTAGCTGCAGGGGGCAGCGGATCTGTATCCTTGCTGTCCCCCACCCCTACGCTGCCCACAGCTCCCGAGTCACCTCACCCCTTCCTAGCCGGAGATAGGTCCCTGGAGTGCCCCCTGAGTGAGGGCCCCCGTGGTGACAGCTGCTGGCCAGGATGAAGACAGACTCTGGGAGGCAGAGACTGTGATGGACAGGCAGCTGGGACCTAGGAGAACCGAGAGGGGGGTGCGGGTGGGCTCTTCCCCAACCCCCACCTGCGTTCACCTGGCTGACACCCACACCCCCTCCCGCGGTGCTCACAGCAGCCCCGGGCCTGCAGCTGCCGCCCCTCCCGCTGCTTTCGTTGTCCCTGGGCGCCTGGCGCAGTCCTCCAGTTCTCACTTCACCTTCCCCACAGCCTGTCCTGAGGCAATGGCTGCAGGCTGGGGGCAGGGGTGGGGGGCCCTCCCTGCATCACCCCCTCCCTACACACACACCCTCACCCTCCCCACATCACCCTGCCCCTACACACACAAACACACACACACACACACACACCCCACCACCATCCCCACCTCCAGTTCCTCCCTTCTGCTCACCCATCACCCGTGCCCGGGAGAAGGGCTGGACCAGTGCTGAGGGGTTCTCCATGGAACGTACTGGATAAAGCCAGTGCAGGGACCTCCGGAGCCTGTGCAACCTTGGTGGCAAATATCTGATCGGCCAGCCCCTGGGACAAGTGGAACCACCAATGATGGTGCCCCGAGGACAAGAGGCACGCCTGGTGCCCAGCCGAATAATTTATGCCTTGACCTGGTTTTGAGGTAGGAATGAAAGGGGATCCATCAAAGGCATCTGTCCCCTGACACACAGTACGACCTTTACTGTCGTAAATATTTTTTAAAAAATTTTAAAAATACAGTGTTTAAAAACAACCAAGAGGCTGCCATCCTTTTGTGGGTAGAACATGTCCTAGTGAGCCACGCTCTGATGACGGGAGGTGGATGAGGGGCTCCCTATCAGGAAGGGGCATGTCCACTCCTTGCTCCCTACAACACCCCCTGCCAGGGCCACCTGGTCTGGGATGGACATCTCAGTGATGGGTACTCCCTCCCTCCCACGCCCACTGTTCCTTCTTTAGCCAGTGTAGATGGCTGAAAACACGTATCACTGGAGCTTCTACCCCTTCGTTCCTTCTCTTTTTCTCCCAGATTTCCCTAGGCTGACATCTCAGTGCCGATTTTCAGACCCTGACTTCTGGTTTCTTCACCTTTACCCACAGGCGACTCTTAAACTTAGTTGTCTCCATGATGGTCTCATGCCACTGGAATCCCAAGAAACAGTAGGACCTCAAAATTATTTGGTCCCTTTCCCCCATAGAGGAGGACACTCAGAACCAGAGAAATTAAGAGAGAGCCCCCGGTTCCACAGCAAATTCCAGACTAATTCCAGGACTGCTGTCCCTCAAGCCACACTATCATTCTCACCCAGCCTTAGAAGAGTTTGAACTGAAGAAGTAGAAGGAATTGATATGCAGTCACTTCTGACTCGTCATGGGGATACTTTTCTCTTAAACAGTGAAACCAAAATCAGAAGGTAGCATTTAAAAATGATATTTCATTTGAGTCATCACCCTCATAAGTGGAATATGACCCCACACCCAAAAGTGCATTGTTTGATCTGGTAGCAAGTCTACTGGAGAATACCGTTGACTGAGAATGCTTTCATATGAAACCCTTTAGAAACTGGCATTCATTTTTAAAATCTGCCTTGTGCTGTCACACCACAGGCCACACAATGTATCTATAGGTCAGATGCAGCCCAGAAGTCACTGAATTGCAACCTCTGGACTCAGAGGCCACCTTTATCTCTGGGGTGTCACAGTCCCTCCATGCCCTCCCCTACCTGAGGCAAAGAACAACTAAAGGGTCAAAAGGTAGAAAAAGTGGGAGACTTGTCTGAACCTGCGGGGCCTTCGGCCCTCACACTGTGTTGCTCTCGTCTTCTCTGTCTTAGCAGTTCTCTCTTTCTGAAATTATTTGCTGTGGGGTATAAGTATCTTAAGGTACGACTGGCCTTAAGAGTGCTGGTGGGACAAGCAGAGAAGATATACTTTACAGGGAGCAAAGCTCATGCTAGAGCAGTGTTTCTCAAGCCCGACTGCACAATAGAATCACCTGAGAGCTTTAAATGCTACCTGTGCAAAGGGCCTACCTGTGGGGGTCAGATTTAGTCAGCTGGGAAAGGGGCCAGGGCATCGTTTGTGTCCAAGTTCCCCCAGCGACTCCAATGTGCCCATGAATATATAGGCTAGAAAACAAGAAATAAGGGGTTAACATGCACAAGTGAGCTTCCATGCTGCGTATAGGGAACTGTGCCGTCAGGGTAATGCTGTTCAAGTTTACTCAGCTCCAGCCTGCAGTTTGAAAGACTTTCTCATTCCAGCAAGTCTCCAGAGTGTAATTTGTTATAGGGGATCACCAGGGTCCTCAGAGCCCCAAAGGGCCTCGTGGAGGAGCTGGGGGCACATTTGCCAACATCTGGGGGTGGGGAGATGAATTGCAGTCTCTGAAGCATTTTTGGCATGGTGGCAAGCAGTCCAAAATGCAACTGCAAATCAACATGAAAATTCAAATTATGGTTCATTTGGGGAGTTATTAGCAATGCTCTATCTGGTAGTTAAGAGTAATTATTTATGGTGAAACTAAGGGTTGAACTCAAGAGTGTTAACATGAAGCATAACCAGCTTTAAAAGGGTTCAGTCTTTTAAAAGCATTATCGGCCCATCTGGCCTTGTGGTACTAAAGCAGTTCTACAGCACGCAAGTGAGCAGGCGGAAAACACGCCTGGGGCGAGGTCTGACTGCACACCAGATTACCAACTGCAGATGGTTTTAGAATTTGCTCCTCAGATTGTCAGGGCTTCTTAAATTCTAGACTCACCGTCTACTAGAGGGAAAGGACCTCCAACCAAGTTATGAACTTGAGATGTGCACGATGTCCTGGGGGGCCTCCCTGTTGATTCTGACATGGTCAGACCCCATGCAGGAGGGCAAGAAAACCCAGGCGCTCAGGGGCAGCCCTTGAGTAGCGCTGAAAGCAGCCTCAGGCCTCATGCTTTGACCAGTGCTTTGCGGGGACATGGACCTCAAGTATGCTGTCCCTCAGTTTTGGCCAGCCAAAAGAGGAGAAATCCAGGTAAGAATGTGGCTTCTTTCTGATATCAGGTGGTATGGGCGTGCAAGCTCGGAGGGCAAGATGTGCCTCTTAAAGATGAGTATCAATCCAGAGCTGAGCTTCTCCAGGTGGGGTCCCGGAGCCACCTACATCAGAACTACAGCCAGCATTCTACCCCAGACCTTAAGATCCAATTCTTGTGAGATCGTTTTAAGCACATTAAACTTATGAACCATAAGATACTGGTCTTCTCTAGACTTCAATGTCAATTTCTGGAAGCATGGCCTTTTTTACCTACCCTTGAGCCTATCAAAGTGGCAGTAGTCATTGGCAAAAACCCTAAAGGGGTGTCCTTCCAGTAAACCAGTGGAGTTTCTGGATTTTCCTTTTGTTAAGGAAGTTGGTATTTCTTAACAAGATGGGTGTCAGGTAAAGGGGGCAAGGTGATAGCATAAACACAAAAGAGAGGGAGGAGAATTAACTTTTCTGGGAAATATGGGAGAGCTTCCAGGAGACCTAAGGTCTTCAGGTCTTCAAAAGACAAGCTGCTCTCTCCACCAATGTTCAAGAGCTCTTAGCATCCATGTTATCCCAAAGTAAGACATTAGACTTTTGGCTTTAAGCCCCAAGACGCCAGGCAGCCTGTAATTGAAACAGCTGACTTAATCATGCTTCTTTTCTGGCACAATGACTCACTGCATCCACACCCCACCCCAAACATGAAGTGGCCAGTTTGTCCACCAGATACGCCTTGGGTGATTGACTTGCTACAGCCATTAGCAGTGAATGGCCCTGTCTTCACCACACCAGCCTTTGTTTTCACCTTCAACTGATGTCACATTGCCCTTTATTCTGCACTACTTCTTACCATTAAAAAAAAAACAAAAAACCCAAGTTATCCTTATATTACTCTTATTGTCAACTAGATCCCTCTCAAAGGACAGTCAGGCTTAATTGACCACAGTAAATCTGCAGAGCGCTTCTGTGTCACTGTCTATTCCACTAGCTTTGTTTGACATCGCGCTAAAGTGGGACAGCATGTTCCAAACAGAAACTGAAACCAGAACAGAGGAGCTTTGCTGGTGTAGGGAGGGTGAGAAGCCTGTCACCCGGCATCTGAAACTGTTCAGTAAGATATAGGCTAAAATGTACCTAGCAAACACACGAGGCTGAGTAGCATATGTGCAGAAAAATGTTTTTAAAGAAGATGGGGGCACCGTTACTTAAGGACTCATCCTTTCTCATCAGCTGTGCATGTTCTGTTCCTATCTCCCCGGCACTATACTAAAAAGGATGATGGTAAAGTTTTCTGAAACATTTTCAGAAGGTGGCCCAAGCCAGAGTTCAAAAGTAACATTGTAAACTTTTAAAATTAAAATTTGTTGTCAGATGAAAAAAATTAAAATTTGAGGAAAAATAGAAAATCAGATTTCAAATAGTAGCATCTAGCTGGACAAAAAGATGATCATGGGCAGAGACCATAGTCCTTATTGTCCATTAGGTCCACATGGACCTTAGTCCTTATATGTGGTACAGAACATCCCTATATGTCCTATACCTATAACATCCCTAATACAGTGCTGACACGCAGTAGATGCTGGATAAGCCTGAATTTCTGAGAGTTTTTTCCCATTGGTTAGGGCCAGAGCAAACCCCAGTCCTGCTCTCCAGATGAACTGAGCACACCAGATTTACCAAGCACAGGCAAATTAGAACAAATAATTTTGTCTTAGCTTGCCAAAAAGCCAAGATTTTGTGAGCCACCTGAAGTTCTTATCTCATACTGAAGTTTTCTAGATCAAGTGCCTGATGAAATATATCCCTGCCAGCATTTTCTTTTATCTGGGCATCGGTTCCTTTAATACAGCAGACATTACTTGAAACACAGAGGGAAAAAAAAAAGAGAGAGCAATGCTTTAGAATTTGTCTGGATGACTTCGGCAGTCCAGTCGATACTGCTGCCCAGCACAGATCTAGCAGAAATCCTGAGGCGAGCGTCTCTGGTACTGGTGTGTCATTCTTAGAGTGAATGAGCACTGGTCAGCGGGCCAAGAAGCTCCAAGCCTACTCCAGGCCTTGACACTTGGTCCTTGTGAGACCTTGGATGAACAACTCACTTCTTTGTGAGCCTGTATTCTCAACTGTAAAGTGAGCCTGTAAGCCCTAAATGATTTTTCAGACTGCTATAAAGGGACTCCCTAAATCAAAATGTGAAAGCAAACAGTTGCAGAAAATGTGCTCTCATACCACCCTTTAATAGTCTTCTGGTAATCCAACGACTGTATTAGATAAAAGAAAGAAATATGAGGTATGAATACTGGAAATGAGAAGGCAAAATTATCATTACCTGTAAATTATGATTAGTATACCCAGGACATCCAAATGAAGCAACTGAAAAAAAATTTTTTAAAGGGAAATCCATTAAAATGCCTATATCGAAACATTAACATTTAGAAGAATATACAATGGAAGAAAGGCTCCTATCCACATTATAAACAAAAAAACTTACAATAATATATTTTCAAGACCTTCTAAAAATAAACTTGTAAAAAAATTTCTGGCTTGGGGACTTCCTTAGTAGTTCAGTGGTTAAGAATCCACCTTGCAATGCAAGGGACATGGGTTCAATCCCTGGTGGGTGATCTAGGATCCCATATGCCACAGAGCAACTAGGCTGGTGTGTGACAACTAGCATTTGAGTGCCCCGACTACTGAAGCCCACGCGCCCTGGAGCACACACAGCAACCAGAGCACCCATGTGCCACAGCGAGAAATCCCGCATGCCACAGCAAAGACTGCTCACGCCGCAGCTGAGCGCCGACACAGCCGAATTAGTGTAAAAAATCTTTCCTGGTTAGAGAAAAAGAAGGCAAATGAAGGAATATCAGCCCGACGAAGATTAGTACTTAACATTTACCAGGCACCTCAGTTTTAGGCACGACGTTAAGAATATTAATTCTCCCACTTGCTCACTACAACTTATATGATATTATTGTCCCAATGCAGAGAAACTGAGGCCAGCATCGAAAAGCAACTTGCCCGAGGTCGCAGAGCCCAGACGATACTCCTCAGGGTCCCACCACGCTGGCAAGGCAACAGAGTAGAACAGAGAAGCCAGAAACAGATCCAATTACTTTATGGGAATTTGAACTTATGATTCAAATCAGTGGAAAACAAAAGAGTTCTTGGCTAGCTGGATCCTTAATCAAAATAAATTCCAGGTAGATAAAAAGATTTAAGCCAAACCAGAGGAGAGGAGGAGGAGGAGGAAGAGGAGGGGAAAAAAAAGAGGACCGAAGAGAGACGTGGGAGGGAAAAGCCATAAAAGCACTAGAAGAGAACATGGGTAAAAAAAGATGTATGAACTTGGAATGGAGACAACTTTACAAGCAAGATACAGAATTCAGTAGATATAAAAACTACTATACTTAAAAACAAATTACAAACAGTGACATATGAGAGAAAATTTCCTTACATTTCCAAGGAATTTCTAACACATAGCAAGAAAAAGACCACAGCCCAAAAGCAAACAAATTTAAAAGGTCAGTAAATATATGTCAACCTCATTCATAATAAAGGAACTCAAATCAAAACCATGAAATATTTTCCATTTCCATCACCTTAGCAAAAGCTGAATGAGATAACATCTGATGTCAATAAGGATGTAGGGAGATGGAAGGCAACTGATTCACCTCCATCAGGATTTTTAACACTTGGTCACTAAACCAGAAGTTCCAGGGCTAGAAATGAGTTTGTTCTATGAAAACAGTACACAAGATGTTCACTGACTGAAACAGTATTTGGAATATCAATGAACTGAAAACCTAAAAATTCAACAGGAGGGCCTGGTTAAATAAGTTTTAAGTTCATCCATAGAATTAAATGCTATAAACTTGTTCTTTTAAAAAATCTATACATACCAAAATGAAAAAATGTCTAAGATATACTCAATGAAAATGACAAGATGCAGAATAGTGCAGGAAAGTTAAAAAGTCCACTTGCATTTTTAAAAGCAGGAGAAAAAATACATATATACAGACAGAATTCTAGGAAGCTACTCAAAAAACTAGTGAGTATCCTCTAAAAAGTCCAAATGGGAGGCAGAGAGAGATGAAAAAAAAAATTTTTTTTAACTATTTGAATTTTTCTTAACTATCTGAATTTTCCCCCATGTACATGTATAACTTTCACAACTTTTAAAAAATGAATTCGACAAAATATCATCTCAACACTGAACAATAAAGACACACACTTCAAGGCAGTTTTTTTCAAACATTTACTGAACACAAACACCATTTTTTCCTTTTACACAGCAATATTGTTAGTTTCAAATTAGCTGGGCTATTAGGACTATCAATTACTATGAAATTAAAAATGATTCTACATGTCAAACTCAAATAGAAAATGTCATGCAATATATAAATCACTAACAGACCTCTGGTGCAGTCAGCAAGTTTACTATGTTTATTAAAGTCACGTAAATGGTTTGACAAAAGTGCACAATAGAATGACATCACTGGTTTGTTATAAATCACAGTGAATTACTAGAATACAACAATGTAATTCTTCTATGTGGAGGATTGCAGGATGAGGTGAGTGTTATAAAAGATAGGCTCTTTCACCATGTTAAGCCAGTCATATTTTACTCCTCAGCTATGTATGTCTGAAAAGACTGGTTAGCAAAGCTGATTTTTCTCCCTCATCTTTCTTCTCTACCAATTACTAAGCAACAACAAAAAAGGCCATGCACAAATTTTACAACACCTGATAAAAAACAGATACAAAACCTTGTTCATTTCATCACTTAGCAAAGCTTGTATCTTCGCTCCTTCATTTTTTTGATTAGGCCACTCAACACGTGACTTACCCCTAAATGAAAAGCTGTTAACAATTTAGCGAGTCTCACCCCTGCACACACAAGAGACACTCCCCATAACCATCAAGTCAGTGTTCCTTCCCTACACATTAACACAAATGAACACACCACAAACCTAGGACTAGAGACATTTACTTTACAGTTTTAAAAATTAATATATCTATTGCCATTATCCATGTAGTATTTATTTCAGATCCCACATTTGGAGAAGATACTGTACAACCCAGCCCATCTGAAGATTTGGGCAAATCTGCCAGGAATGTATGAGAAAGCCCGGCAATGTGCCATACACATTAGGAGCTCTCTACCTTCCAGAGAGGGTATCCAGAGCAGGGCTGTGCATTTTCAGAGCAGAAATAAACACACAGCTTAAAATCTTATGGACTAATAACTTTTCATAGAGCAAAAGGCAGAGTTTTGTTTTAACCCATTTTAATGTTACAGTAGAGTCAGTGAGGGAAACGGAATAGTCATCTGTACATTGACACATCTGGCTAGCCTGAAAGGAATACTTAAGGTTTTTACAGAAAATCTACCATAAAAACAAGTCCTTTATACTTTTATCCATCTCCTCTCTAGTTCAATCACTGGCTGCTTCTAAAACCAGCAAACTAATCCAAGGTCCAGTAACTCACTCCTCACCCTGCCCCTTTCCCCAAGAAAGAACGGTTTTTGCTCAAATAATCCAAAGCAACCTTATTCCTAAAGTAGCTGCCTCAGCTGAGGTGGAGACTAGTGACAGAGTATTGTTCCCTTGGGACCTAATTTTCAAAAACACTTGCCAAATGCAGAGTTGATACTTATGCAGCTGCTGGCCCCAAATCACATTTTACTTCAAACAGTGCTAGCAGACCTAAGTTTCTCATAATTACCAGTTACTAATCAACTACCAGTGTAATGAAATAAAACCCTTCCCAGAAACAAACAAGACCAAAGCTTGCTTTTTCGTTGGTTGATTGGCTGGTTGAAGTTCACACAGCAAAAAACATTAAGATAGCTGGAATGTGGCCTATGAGAGAGTAATCCAGGGTAGATTGAAAACAATGTTGTTTCAGAGTTCTTAGGTCAAAAATTTCCCCTTTATCAATCTAAGGATGGATTTGTTGCCCATTCCTTGAATTATACATTTACCTAAACTCAAGAGATCAATTTTACCAACTCTGAAGTGCAAAACCCACCCAGGTTTCACATGGTTTGCCCAGGCATTCATCCACCTGGGTCTCTAATTCAAATTTATATGACAATTATTAAGCAAGACGTTTTGATTGAATTTGTAATGTTATCAAGGAAGATTTATAATCTAAAACACAATTCTACCAATAATAAACACAAAATGACAAAAGTGGCTAAAAAACAGCAATAGCCCAGAGTTCTCAGAGAAGCTGAGATACAGAACTATTACCTTTCTTACCTATTTATTTCCCTTTAAAAAAAAAGAAACTTAAGTTCGGGAAGGGTTTGGCTAAACACATTTTAAAATAATTCTACCAAAAACAAATTAAAAAAAAAACAGGCATGTAGATCACTTGTTTCAAGAATGGTTTTATACAGGTGTTTCACAATACATATTTGGATTTGGTTTACAAGACAGAATTAGATCCTTAGCGATATAGTGAACAATGTACTGCTATAGTATAGTTAAAAAAAAAAAAATCTCAGTTACCATTAGCAAAATTCATAATCTATCCCACTGTCTTCAAATTCAACTTTGTCAGCATTTTCAATCAGCAGTTTTACTCTTTCCAGCATTCAGTCCTCCCTTCTCAAAAACACTTGAGTATCATTAAATTTCGTTGTCTGAATATGTACAGATAATCATTATTCTCATTTAATAAGTAATACCTAAAATAGTTCTCATCCTGGGTAGCCAAAGGGATGAACTGTTTTATAAAACATGCAACATTATCTGATATTTTAAGTTCTGATGTTTAAAAATCATATGCATTAATAATGGAACCAAGTAAATACCAAGTATCACAGCTATTCCTCAGACTGTCAAATAAGCAGGCCTTGAAGTCTGAAAAATACAGGGTCTGATCTGAGCTGTGAAAAGGGTGTGATTCACCCACCTGGAGGATGAGCATTTTCTCTTTCAGGCCATGAGAGTTGCCAAGAGCAAGGTACACTAGTTCCTTGATTCACACCAGGAAGATCAAGGCCAGCAATTTTCAAATTAGGGATCAAATACCTCCCTTCAGACCATCCTAAAAACCTTTCTTGTAAAAATCCCAGGTTAGGAAAACAGAAGCAGATCACTGTGGCAGAATTCACCATCAAAACATTCCTGACTGAAGCAAGAAGACACGCGAAGTGTAACTGCAGCAACAGTACAAGTGTCCTGCATCCTTGGGGGATAGGTTTTTAAAGTCCCCCATCCACCCCCTCCATCCTTCAGAGTATCTCATTTCATGGGGTATCTCTTATCTTACTTAAGGCCCTAGGTGCTGATTTTGGCTTGGTAACCATCTTTTATACTGATCCAGCTGCAACCTTTTTCTTAGACTTCCCAAAGCAATATCCATACATAAAATGTTAACCAAAATCTTGTTGTGTTTTAAGTTTATATCTGATGTTGCTACACCATTATAATGCTTTCCATGAAAGAAAAAAAGCTGCAGGTGTTCACTTACAGTACCATGCACTATGAGTAGCTAAGGCATTCATTTGGCACTAGAGAAAAAAATACAGATATAGCTAATTTTACTTATCATTTTTAACATTGAAAGAAATAGGTATGTACCCTTGAATTTCTGTGATGCTTAAAGATAATCACAGAATATTCTTTTAGTCTGACAGTCAAAATGTTGCCATTAAAACAAAACCAAAACCATAAAGACCTCTGTACAGCCTGTTGGAATAAGTGACATTTTCTGGTTCCAAAATTTGCTGTCCTCAGACAGAAATAACTTTCAAAATGGCAATAAGAATTACTTTCATCATCAAAACATTGAAGCTATAACACTCTAGTGATTTTTCTACTTATCACAGACTAAATGAAGAAAGTGAAAAAAATATCCCAGTTCCTTTTCACCTGTCATAAAAACCTTAGGGAGGCACAAATAATGCCCTCTGGAAAAGTAGTTTTCAATTTGAAAAGATACCACACAAGAAAAAAGGGAGAAGGGGACAAAAACAGAATGTATAATGTATAACTATAATGTGACAACTTGTTTCATAGGAGAAAACACAGCAATCATTAATTTTTACATGTCTGTGAGCTGAGTCAAATGCTGACTGCTGGAATTTAGATTAATCACATCAAAACAGAGATGTCTATGCATTTTAGAATCCAAGCCCAAAGGCAAACAGTCCATCAATATTCTCTGAAAAGTTGTTTAAGATTACTACTTTGTATGTATCACCGAGCATAATTCAACAATTTCAATGGAATTAACTTTATGAATTTTTAACTATTATTAAGTTAGCACATTTTTCAGGTTAATATGCAGCTATACTTTTAAAAAATCCTCCCGATGTTATAATGTGTTGTATCATTTCACATAAATAATGGAAGAGTGAAAACTACCTATTGCAGTTTGGCATGTGCAGAACACCTGGATATTCCATTACTTTTAACGCTTCTTTCAGTTGTTTTTCTTCATGAAATCCTCAAAACTGCTGCAAAGGCTAACACGCTGACACAGGCTTAACAGAAATGCTTTTCTAGGCAATTTTGGTAAAACATTTATCAACTTTAAATCATAAATGTCCCTTGTTACATAAACAAAACATTTTATATTCATTCCTTTAAAAAAAGAAAAAAATAGCTAAGTGACCAATATCCAAACACCTTAAGATTATAGTTACACCTAAACAATGTGGTTTTGTTTAAAGTGTATTTGAAATCAATAACCATATGAGGCAAGAAGAGCAAATACAAAACTAAGGAAGGATAAGTAGGGAGGAAGGATAGTGGAAAGAAAAGTAGAATTTATGAACACATAATTCTATTGTCTGTGATTAAAGTCCTTTACTTTTTAGCACCACATTAAACGATTTTACATATCCAGTCACTTAATGAAATCCAACAAACTCTTCAAGAGTTCTGGGGATCTGGTCTTGGTAGTTAATGTCATTAGCCCGAACTGCCCGGGCAGCCAGGCACTTGAGACTCATCTTCATTTGAGTTTTAAGTAGTATTTCTGATACCCCAGTTGTACTTTTGTCTAGTGGAGTTTTATTCTGTTTATTTGTCATGTCAGTGTGAGCGCCAGCTTCAACTAGACTAATGATGATAGAGTGCAAGGTCAAAAAATCACTGATGGGCCTGTTGTACTGAACAATAATGTGAAGGGCACTGTTCCCTTCATTGTCCACAGCGTTCACCTCAGCACCGCAGTCCAGCAGGAGCTTTGTGACAAGCGCGTTTGGAAAACTACAAACGTCATTGGTGTGGAAATCATCAACTGGGGTATTTGAGTTGACAGCTAGATGCAGCAGGGTGAAACCTTCACGAGTTCTGGGATCAAGGTGAATCAGGTTGTAGATCTGCTTGTTAATTTTGCACTGATCTTCTTCACTGCACTGTGTTTTAGTGGAGATGCAAACTAAATACAGAAAGGTATAGAGGTTACATTCATAATTGTCCATAGCACTATGGACATCAGCATCTGGAATATTTTTTACTCTGTTCATACTCTGTTCTATTTCCAAAACACTGCATCTCAAAACACATTCTATGTCTGGGGCCTTCACAGTTTCATTTAAATGTATCATCTGTGAAAACACTTGGGCAAATCGAAGAAGATCCTTATGGGTATTTCTGTTACCTTTCTGTCTGAGGTGCAGGGCATGAAGCCACAACTTGATACACTGTTCAAATTCCATGTTATCTGCATAAACAGCTCCCCTGTAAATGATGGGATGGGAAACATCAATGTTGTCGGCACCTAAAATCCGTTCCCGAACTATAAGGCCTTCCATATGAAGAGCATCTCTGTCTTGCCGAATGGATTCCAGTTCCTGAGGATTTCTACATTCAGTTCTATTCCCATAAGCATGGATTGGTGGGAGAACCTCTTTCTCAAGAATGTTATCACCATCTTGAAACCTCTCCAACATAGCTAAATATAAATAGTGATATGTCTTCATGATGTCGTAGTTCTCACGATCATTTGCAAAGGAGGCACCCAAGAGCTCCAAAGCTTCAATCCGACTTCTCCGGTCACAATCAGCATGAGAGAGCAATAGTTCAACAACATCAGCTTTACAGCTTTCAGCAGCTACTTTTAATGGCGTCATCCCATGGCCGTTCACTACTATAGCAGCACGCCATTTTATCAGCTCCTTCACAATATCTATGTGCCCAGCTTCAGCTGCAAAATGCAATGCTGTGGCTCCACAATGTGCTTTAGCATTCGGATCAGCACGTTGTTCTAAAAGATATCTGACCACGTCAGTGTGTCCCTTATAGGCTGCAATCATTAGGCAAGTGTTGTCATACTTGTTGGCAATGCTGATGTTGGCATTATTTTCTACCAAGTATTTCACAATGTCCAATCTGCCATCAAAGCATGCTGCCCGCAGCGGGGTTGAGTTAGTTACTGTGGTGTGGTTCACGTTGGCTCCATGACTGACTAGAAGTTTAACAACTTCAAAATGTCCTGCTCCTGCGGCACACCAAAGAGCAGTGGCACCATCAATGACATACCTGTTCATGAAGAGAACAAACAGTCAGCAAACAGAGGCCACCCGCCCTGACACAGATTTAAAGGATACAGTCATTTACACTGATCCCAAACCTCACTCCACAGAGCATTAGTTAAACATTGGTTTTGGTGAAAATAAAATCAGGTAATTTAAGTAAAGCACTCAGCACAATACTTGTATCTAGTATGAGCTCAATAAATGTGAGCGATTATCAGTATTTCCACAGTATAAAAACTTAAAAGAAAAAATAAAAAGAGTCACCGACTTCCTACTAGCAGAAGTACATAAATTTCAGGAAACAGAGGAAATATACAGAGTTTTGTAACTTCTTTACCACCAAGCTGATTCCCTGGCTCTTAGAGGAGCACAGAATGTTCCTCTCTCCCAGCACCCTCAGGTACCACAGTTTCTCTCAGTACATCAGTAAGAAAGCCACCACAATCTCTGTGTTAATGTTGTTAGACACTGCATTCAGAAGAAAAGTATTTGAGCAGATAATTTTACCTAGGATTATCTAAACTAGTTAAGTATGTACATACTCTACTAAAGCAATGAGAATGAAATAATTACTGCTCCTTACAATATGAATGATACAACACAGGTCAAATTATATATCCTATGAAGTAAAAAAAGTACAATCCACTTGGTATAAAAAATATCATAGCTCAACCCCAACTGTCAATACTGTCTATCACTTCTGCTGAAAATAAAAGCCACACTTTATAAACATCCAAGCAATTACTTCTTCAGTTTCAAATAATGAAGCAAAATGTCTATAAATAAAAGCATTCTCAGCAACAGCTACCTATAGGGTTATCTATAGGGGAGAATGTAGGATTGATTCGGAAGGGGCTTAAAGCTATTAGCAATGTACTATATTTTGAACTGGGTAGTAGCTACATGGGTGGATATTTAGGGGAAAAAACTCATCAAATTGCATAAGAAAGATTTGTACATTTTACTGTATGGAAAACAGTCCTCAAAATAAATTTGAATACTTCTGAAGTTTCTTTTTAGAATTTCATTTTTTAAATGTCATTTAATTGTTAATTAATTTTTTAAACTACAGAGTGAATCAAGAGGGGCTTCCCTGGTCATCTAGTGGTAAAGAATCTACCTTGCAATGCAGGGACACAGGCTAGATCCCTGGCCCAGGAAGATCCCACAAGCTGCAGAGCAGCAAAGCCCATGCACCACGACTACTGAGCTTATGCTCTAGAGCCCAGGAGTCGCAACTACTGAGCCCCCGTATCACGACTACGGGAAGCCTGGAAAGCTGGCCTACAGCCCACACTCCCCAACAGGAGAAGCCACAGCAATGAGAGGCCCGCGCACCACAACTAGAGAAAGCCCACGTACAGCCACGAAGACCCACCAGGGCCAAAAGAATAAAAATAAACAAATCTTTAAAAAGAATGAATCAAGAAAATAAGAAAATAAGACATTACATCAGTTGAAATGTTTCAGTGGTTGCCAACTGTAGCTTTTGCAGACAATTTAGTTTAATTAAAATTCACTTATTACGTCTTTATTGTCATGATTGTAAACACAAAGTTCAAAAATGTTTTCTTAAAAAAGAAAAAAAGTTTTCTTTCAGTCAAAAAAAATTCAATTTACAAAAACACCAGAAAATACCAATATCTAACAGTAAATCTAATAAAAAATGTACAAGAACCTCTACTCTATACTGAAAACTATAAAACATCCCTGAGATAAATTAAAGACCTAAAGAAACAGAGAAATAGTCCATGTTTATTGTTTTGGAGATTCAAGAATGTTAAGATGTCAATTCTCTGCCAAAATAATCTACAGATTCAATGCAATCCAAATCAAAATCCCAGTAGGCATATGTGTGTGTGCATGCATCCACATGTGTGTAGAAACTGAAAGGCCAACTCTAAAATGTATAGAGAAATACAAAGGAAAGACCCAAGACAACCAACATAATCTTGAAAGAAAAGTAAAGTTGGAGGACGAAATACAGTAAGACGGTGTGTTACTGGCACAAGGATAGATAAATACTAATCAAAAGAAAACAACCAAAAACCCCACCCTAGGAATAGATTCACATATACAGGAATACAGATTAATGACAAAAGGTCCACTGAAATTCAGGTATAAAGTATGGTCTTTTTAATAAATAGTGAAGAAGCAGCCACTAGACATCTGTTTAGAAAATAATCAACCTTGACCCTATTCACAAAAATTTCAAAGTGGCAAAGACCTATAATATGCAAAACAAAACAATAAAAGCTTCTTTAAAAAAAAGACTATCTTTATGACCTTGGGGTTGATGATTTCTTAAACATAATGCAAAAAAAAAAAAAAACCCATAAGAGAAAAAAATTGATTAGACTTCAAAAAATTAAAAAAATTTTGTCAGGAAAGTGACCAGCAATCCACTGGTCACTGGTCCAATCTCACTGGAGATACCTACAATCAATTATCTGACAAATCACTAAAAAAGCAAACAACTCAATTTTTTTTAAAAATGTGGAAAGACTGAACAAGTATACTTCAAAACTATATATTCAACCAACCAATAAACATATGAAAAGATGTTCAAGATAATTACTCAGCAAGGAAATGCAAATTAAAACCAGGAGTTACCAGGAGTGACCAATACACACGAGAACAGATGAAATACTGACATGACAATACTAAATATTGACTAAATATTGACTAAATATTGACTAAAAATTGACTAAATATTGACTAAATATTGACCAGGATGTGAAGTAACTGAAACCCTTCCGGCTGATGGAAATTTTTAGTGGGAATATAATCTGGTTCAACCACTTTGGTGGTTGACTGCTTGAGAAAGTATTAAACATACACCAACCCTATGAGCCAACAGTCCCACCCCTTGGTATATACTTAAGAGAAATGAATGCAAATTCCACCAGAAGACATATACAAACATGTTCATACCAATGTAATTCATAATAGTCAAATACTAAAAACAACCAAAATATCTGTCAATAGGATAAACTGCCATACATTCATGTATGTAATATTATAAGACATTTTAAAAATACTTATACATGCAACTCAGTGAATGACTCTTATAGATACTGTGTTAAACAAAAAGAAGCCAGACAGAAAAAAAGAGTACACTGTATGATTCCATTCATAGGAAGTTGAAGTATAGGCAGAACTAATCTATAGAGATAGAAGTCAGAATAATCATTGCTTCTGGGAGGGGAAGGGAGAGGAAATGACTGAGAAAGAGCATAAAGGAAACTTTTAAAGTGACATCAATGTTGTGCCTATTGATGTAGAAAGTGATTACATGGATGTAAGCAAATTAAAATTTTATAACATTTATACACTTAAGATTTATGCACCTTACCTGATGTTATACCTTAACTAAAAATAGATATAATTTAAAAACAAAAGAGGCACAAGTCAATTTAAAGAAAAAGTTTAAACACAGAAAGTTAATAATTTCAATGTGTCAAGCACTGTACTAAGCAATAGAGAACATTTAATTCTCATAATAACCTTTTCCCAATAATCCTATAAGGTAGATAACCACTATTAAGCCCATTTTAAAGACACATAACTAAAAGGCTTATATGAGATTAAAAATACAAAAATCTTTGGAAACTATATAATGCATCAAATGTAAGGAAACATAATACATGTCATTGTTCAAACATGTTTCCATTTAAAAAGCTTTTCCCCCCCAAATCTGTTTATTAATGTAACCTATCCAAAAAATACATAGTTAAAATAGTTAAATTTACATAGTTACAAAGTTTCCTTGCACTCCTTAAAAATAAAAAATTTTTACATGCCAGGAACGTGAACCTAAACTAAATAAAACTCAAGAATTGTTGTACTAAAATAAGCATTCATGTATATTATCTTTAACTTTTGCAATAACCATATAAAATAAATAGGACCCCCATTTTAAATTGGAAAAAAAAAAGACAAAAAGTGATTAAAAAATTTTTTCTGGCCTCAAATTCCCCAGTACTAATGACATAAGGGAGAAGCAAATGGCAACCCACTCCAGTACTCTTGCCTGGAAAATTCCATGGACGGAGGAGCCTGGTAGGCTACTGTCCATGGGGTCGCAGAGTCGGACACAACTGAGCGACTTCACCTTCTTTCTTTCTATAGTTCCTTTTGTAGAAAGAAATGGCAACCCCCTCCAGTGTTCTTGCCTGCAGAATCCCATGAACGGAGGTGCATGGTGGGCTAGTCTATGGGGTTGCAAAGAGTCGGATACGACTGAGCAACTAACACACACACACACACACACACACAATGACATAAGGTTAAAAGTTAAATTACAAGTATATACTTCACTTGGGCTTCCCAGGTGGTTCAGTGGTAAAGAATCTGCCTGCAATGCAGGAGACGCAGTTTCCATCCTTGGGTCAGGAAGATCCCCTGGAGAAGGAAATGGCAACCCACTCCGGTATTCTTGCCTGGGAAATCCCATGAACAGAGGAGCCTGGTGGGCTACAGCCCATGGAGTCGCAAAAGAGTTGGACATGACTTAGAAACTAAACAACAACATCCCTTGGTTTTTATAATCATTTAATACTTTTTCCAATGTAATCTAATAATTTCCATTTTCCCTATGGTGATATGACAGAAGCCTAGAAAAAGTTTCAATTATCTATTTTTATTGAGGCAATAAAAATTTTGAAATACTTAATGACAAAAATATTCACTGCAGAATGTCCTTTAGGAACATTACCCTTAGTAATTTTTAAATTTCTACACCTTAATCAGCATTAAACAGATTAAAGGGACTAATAATCCTAACACTTATGACATTTTTTGTCCATAAAATACAGCTAAAGTTATAGCTGCATACTGCCCCAAAACAAAATGCCAAAAATATTTACAACAAAATGAATAGATAGTAAATAAAAATATAATCAAATAAATGCAATATTTTCTTAATGAGTATGGGAGAAGCACTATAAAACACTGATCTTTCTGGTCTAAAATTGCAAATTTTAGGGTTCCCTCATAGCTCAGTCGGTAAAGGATCTGCCTACAATACAGGAGACCTGGGTTCGATTCCCGGGTGGGGATGATCCCTTAGAGAAGGAAATGGCAACCCACTCCAGTATTCTTGCCTGGAGAATTCCATGGACAGAAGAGCCTGGCAGGCTATGGTCTATGGGGTCGCAAGAGTTGGACACGACTGAGTGACTAAGCACACACACATGTATTTCATCTGAAAAGTCAAGAAACTTTAATCTGGCATTCACCTTTTAAAATAAAATGTTTAAGGATAACATTTCTGATCACAAACCTAAACTCATCTATTGTCTGGTTCAAGCATTTGAAATGAAAATAAAAATTCATTCAGTATAAATGATCGACACTTTATTTTAACCAAAGTCCTAAAATCATTTATTAGATTATATATACTTCCTCGAAATATACACTGGAAATGACTTTCTAAATGAAGTCAAGTGACACTGTGCCCCTAAGCCTTTCCCCTACCTGGACATTTAAGGATCTGTACTAATACTGACTTTAAAAAAAGAGCACTCAACAAGATTCCCAGAGGTCCTGTTCTCCTTCCTATCCATGTCAGCAAACTTCTTCTAGGACAAGAGTTCCCCACAAACTCTGGCACTGAGCAGTCAGGCCCTCAGAACTCAAACCAGCACAGTATTCCAAGATCACATGGCACCTCTCCTTTGTTCTGGTCCATTTCTGTAACACTCTTAACAGCTTCCCATTCTACAACTAAAGGTTCTTCTTTCACTCCTATTCATGTAACTTTTCTTCCTATCCCCTCATCTATGTCAACTTTAATCTTAACAGAGTAAGCCACAAGTAAAATAATCTCAGAATGGTGTGAGTGGGCAGAAAGGTGGCCAATTTCAATTCTTCTCTTTTGTTAATTAATTTGTAAGCTCCTCAAAAGTAGAAACTTTGTATTTTTTTCTGTATCTTCCAGAGTATGTGTGGGGCACAGTGCCAGGCCCATCACAGTTATTTAGTAAGTTTTAAAAAAACTAAACTACTTTGACAGAGTAGCTAATGAATCCATAATTGTAATAATACATAAACAAAAAAAGACAGATTGAAGAAGGCTCAGACAAAATGTCAAATGATAGGAATGTTTCCAATTCCAGTCTCACCAGTCTGATATTTCACGACAGTCATCAAAATCTGGCCTCCACCTCACTCCAGTCTCCCACAATCTCTTTCTTAATTTCCCAGGCTTGAGCCCCTCCCTGCAACGGCACTGAAACACTTGTCATTGCAAGTGTACCATGTTGCTGCTCCTCTTCTTCACTTTCTACTTTCTATCCTTTAAGACTGAGCTCAAACATCACCTCAGCTGCGAAAACTTCCCTGCTTCTCGCAGGCAAAGGTGAGCACTTCCTCTTCCTGCATTCCCTCAGTAGTCCAAAAGATTCCTGTAACCCTAAATGGCATGGCATCTATTACTCATTTTCATCAATCTTTCCCCTCCCCACCGCACCTTAATCCCTCCCACCCAGGGCCACCTGAATGTCTCCCTGGGAACCGTATGTTACTCATCTCTGCATACCCAATCCCTACTATAGAGCCTGGCACAGTGTAGGTGTTCAAAAAATGTCTGCTTACTGAACTAATTTCACTGGTCAGTGCAAAATACGGGGCAAGATAAGCCACTATGAAGGGTCAACGCTACATTCCTTGTCATTTCAGGTTCTCTTAATTGCCACTTCAAAATACCTCTCTCTTTAACAGTTGAGAAAGATAAGCAAAGCCTTTTCAAATGCTTCAGAAAAAACTATTTTTTCTTGCCACTATTCTCTCCTCATCAAAACAGGCCTCAGCAATCTCCTTAGGAGCAGTGGACACCAGCAGCTGTTACTGCAGAGATTCATAGCTCAGTGGATGCTTGTGCTTATACAACTGGAATGGTGCTTGAAGTTCAGAGGTCATTCTACTTCACTCCTCCTCTGTGTACAGGAAAGGCTGTGGGAATACAGAGTTACAAAAAGAACACAGAAGCCAGTAAAGGAAAACAAACAAGAATCAGGTTGCCATCTTTGGTTAATATGATAAAGACCATCTCCTTAATGTCTAGAGAGGTGGTACTAGAGATTAACCACCACCCATGGGCTATCAGTTCAGTAAAATGTAATACTGTGAAATATTTTCCTCTCATCTGAAACAGAAGAAAATGCTCTTCTTATCTCAACTTAAAAAAAGAATCAATCAAAATTCAACAATGCCCTAGTCATCTCAAAGAAGAGTTGTTTTTTTCAATCAGGTTTTATCCAAGCAGTATTCAATTATCAAAACTAAAGATACATATCTTTATGCTTGGATCACATCTACCTCAAAAGAATAAAACGCTAGAAGAGCTTACCTACTGGCACAAGTCAACAAAAACAAATGCAATCAATGAAGCAAAATCTTCATGAAGTTGGAATCTGTAAAACAGGTTATAACGATCCACACAGAAAAGATAATGTCAAACCTGACAATTCTGCATTCAACAATATGACACCTCAAAATATGTACAATTCAACTTAAGTGGCAAATTTTAACTATGACAATATGCATTTTTGAACTCCCCACCTGGAATAACAGTAAATTATCAAGCTTCCCCAGAAGATGACGGGATAACATTAATTTAAAAATGGCATCATCTTCTCTCACACCAGGTCCTATGCCATTTTCGCAGCCAACATATCTCTTCCCAGCAATGTGTAAGTCAGAATCATGTCTAGGGATGTCTGGCTGCCTGACAATCCCGCAAGACGCTGAAGCTGCTGCTGGTTCTAGGGACTTATTTTGACATTAAGGTGCCATAACCCACTAAGGGCTTTATCAGACACTCGAAGGGCTAAAAATTGCGCGGTCAAATAATTCATCAATCAGAGGTTTCCAATGTTAATTGCTGACCTGGTTAATTTCTGATCTCGGTTACAATCTCAGTCCTGACAGAGGGAAAACCTGAAACGCCGCTACGACCTCCATACTGCTTGTTCATACACTATCTAGCAGAGCATTGGTTTTGCCTGCGTGCTCAGTCGTGTCCAACTATTTGCGACCCCATTCACTGGAGCCCGCCAGGCTCCTCTGTCCATGGGATTTCCCAAGCAAGAATACTGGAGAATACCTATTAGATATTAAGACAGAGGGTGTGGCTATTTACCTATGGAGGGAATAAGGGGTAGCGGCCGATAAGGATGGACAGCAAAACACGGAACGGAGTATCCGCCCTAGAAGATGAAGTGGTTATTAATGCTGCAGGTCAGGAGATACAAAAACGGGAGAAGCGATACCTCCATGAAGTGAAAGCGTGGGACTGGAAGATCCATGAAGTGGTAGGTTCGCACGCGTTAGAGAGGAGGCAGGAGCTGGGATGTACCTACCCATCGAAGCGGACGGTGCCAGTCTGCTGAGTCTGCACCCGGTAATGTTCTAACAGCAAGCGCACCACCTTAGCGTGCCCATTGCGAGCTGCGATGATGAGCGGCGTGGAGCGCTGCCCTCCCTGCTGGCTGACATAGCCAAGCAAATAGCGGATGTCGCTTTCAGACCGGTTGAGAAGCAAGGCGGCCAGAGTCAGCACCTTGCCCTCGCTGGCCGCCTTGTATACATAGCCAGCCAGGCCCTCCATGGCCGCCGCCAACTCCAACACCCGTTTGGTCGCCACTGCTGCTGCTGCCTTGCGCCCCCGGAGGCCGCGTTCGCCAGCGCTTGAAAACTGGGCCCTCACAGCCCATTCAACAGGGCGCCGCCGCCGCCGCCGCCGCGCCCAGGCAGCAGCGCGGCCCGGGGAGGGCTGAGACGCAGAGGTGGCCGAAGGCCGCGGGTGGCAGGTCTGTGATCCAGCCCGGGCAGGGAGGAGGGCGGTCAGGGCCGCCCCCAAGGCCCCAGGCGCCGGCCCTGGGCCGAGGGGATCTCCATGGCGGCCGCCGCCCCGGGCCTCAGGCCGGACCCCTCCTTCCTGCGGGCTGCGACAGGCGCGTGCCCGAGCTACGGGTCGCCGGTGAAATCCCAAGAGGGCCGCGCGCGCCCCGGATCGCGAAGGACGGCCGCGTTTCACCCGACCCGGCCCGTCAGGCCTAGGGCCTGAAACTGCCTGGTCCTCCGCCCCCGCTCTCCGCCCTCCCCAGGACCCGCAGGCCCTAGCCCACTGGAGCTCAGAAACGCCAGGCGCTGTCGAAGGTTTCAGAGGTCCACGCCTGGGAAGGCCCTCGGAGCGAGGCGGAACGCTGCGGCGCCAGCAGCCCCTGAGCTCGGGACAGGGAGGAAGGCGGGCCTCTGCAGACTGGGCCGAGAGGGGGAGGGTGCGACCAGGGGACGGTTAAGTGGGGTGTCTCTTCCAAAGCCTACCGGCTGGCAAACAAAACCCAATGAAGAAAGGTTCTGCTACGCGAAGGCGGCCCGTACCCAGTTCGGCCCTGATGTCCTCATTGCCCTTGCTGCCCGGAGCTTCCAACTCGCTCCCGTTAGGCTCTACGGGTCCCTAGCCAGGGAGTGGTACAGAGTGAGGCCGCTGAACCGTTACTACTGGGGGGTGGGGGGGCGCGACTCTGGGGGCCCTTCCCTTTTTGCCATAGACGTTATGGGACCCTTCGCCCGATTGGGGCCCGGGGAGGCGGGTACGCGGACCCGGCACGGTCCACTTTGAGACCAGGGCGGTGTCCCTGAGCCCTACAAATAAGGGAGGAGTTTGGGTGTCTTGGGTGTCGGCACGAGGCTTTGAGAAGGGACTGGAAGTTTGGCCTGTCCTCCCTGGAGAGGAGGATGAAGTGTGTGAAAACGGTCGGGGGAGATAGGGAACAAGAAAGGGCTCACTGGAAGGAGGGCAAGGCCTGTGTTCCCGCAGACCAGGACTCTAATCCTGAGCCTGATGGAGCCTTCAGTTTTCTCCCGTATCTCACAAGATTGTTAGGATTTGAAAAGATCATTCATCCAACGAATATTAGAGGTCTACTGTGTGCCAGGCTCTGCTTGGCTCTAGGGATTCAGTGATAGACCAGATGAACACAGTGCCTCTTCAGGGACTGTGTTGTTGTGGAGAAAACAGACAATAAAGTAAACAAATAATAGACAAGACTGGTTGAGTTCTATCACTATGATTTGCTGTGAAACAAGTGAAATAGAGTGAAGGTGGGGCGGTGCTAATTTAGTGTGTGTGGTCAGATAAGACCTCCATGACAGGTAAGGAGAACAGGGGGTATTTTAGGCAGAGGGAAAGCTCCTACAAATGCCCCGAGGGGTAACAGGCTTGGTGAGTTCAGAAACAAAGGTAAGAATGGCTTCAGCAGAGTAGGCCATAGGAGAGCAATAAGAGATGAAAGTGGGGTGCAGGTCTTGTTAGGCCCCAATTACCCATGGTAAGTTTAAATTCTTCTCAAATGTGATGGGGGCATTTGAGTAGTTTTAAACAGAAAAGTGACAAGATACGGTTTATATTCTTTAAAAGATCAGTCTGTAGCAGGCAAGAGGCAAGGCAGGAAGGCCCCTTAAGAGGAAAGGTTTGGGACTAGGATGGTAGGAGTGGAGGTGATGAAGCTGGTGGGGCAGTCACAAAAAGTCCAGGTTCAATATGGAGGTCACTCCCTCCACACACACACAAAGGATAGTATCTACACCACCACCCCTAAAACACAAAAGACAATATCTAACATAGAGGAAGAGAAAATCCATTTATTTGGTCCCAAGGGACCAGGCTGGGCTCAGTTCACATAAATTATTGCATGTGAACCCCACTATTCCAATCCTAGTTTGAAGGCCTCATCTTAGTTGCAGAGCTATTGTTGGGGGTTTGGGCAATTGCTCAAATTTTCTCTTCCACTCTACAGCACAACTTTACCTATTTTCAGATCTCTATACTTGTTTTTCCCATATTAGACAAAAACAACATTGGAAATCAGAGCTGAAGATAGGGTTCTACTAGTAAAGTCTCTGAAGTAGCTGGTGGAAAAGAAGAGGAAGCTGGTTGTTCTCATTCTGGGGCTTCAAGATTGGAAAAAAATTCCAGTTCTTGACAGGCTGACCCAGGCTTTTTGGCCTCTGGGCCAAAAGTGGGATGTGGGACCTGGGGACTCCCTTCCAACTGATTTCATTCCCAGGCTCTGTATAGAAATGCCAGGCTCCTCCAATTCGCTCCCCACCCCCCTGTCTCCCTCCCTTCTTCTCTCCCTGTGTAGCCTTTTTCCCTGCATCATTCTTTTCAAACTCAATTTTTTGAAGGTGATTCAGACGCAAGGCCCTTCTTCCCTTTGGTTTCATTTTCAGAAAGAGACGTGATTCATCCAACTATTTATTCATTGCTGAATCAGAAATTTTCTTCTTCCTCCTCTTGCCCTTTTGAGATGAAGTAGGGTTCTTCCTGGTGCTCACACCTCACCTTGGTGGTAGAACTGGATGAGTGCTAGGAGCGGTGGCTAAACCAAGAGTCATGAGAAGGGCGTAGAGCTTGCACTTCGGGGCCTCCACCCCCGGATGGGAATATCCTTCTGCTCCAGCAGCCCAAGGTCAGGAGCCTTCTTTGTTTATCACCATTGCCTAGTGTAAGGTTCTGGGCTCCCTGGGTTGCTCAATAGCCATTAACTGACTGGAGACTATTTGGTTGCCTGTATTTACCTGGGCTTGGAGGATGATGTTTCTGTGGTCAGGTTGTGCAAATTGGAGAGAAGATGTATAAACAGAACAAGGCTGCTTTTCCAAAGGCCAGTGCCCAGAAATAGCGCCTTGTTTTTCTGACCTATTCCCTTCCACTTTAACAGAAAACCACCACTGAGCAAATGATCAGTAATAAAATATAACTGAAAATAGTTGTATCCAGATGGAGATTGATTTGCTGGTGACAGCAAACTGCAGCCTTCTACTGGACAAAAGGACCAACCTCCAGCGCTTTGCTTTCTGGGGATTGGAGGTGACCTGTGAGCAGAATTAGCTGTACTTTCCATAGGAACATTCATTTTTCCAAGCCAGGTTGGCCCAGCCTACAGCTCCAAGTCAGTGGTGTTTCTCAGATTTTGTTTAAAGTGCATTCAAAATGTCATTTTTCAAGCACCAGTAAAGATACTTGTTTTAGTCCTGTAAGTCTCCCACATACTCTAATGGAAGAGGATAACTCTGGGTATTGAATAGATCTGGGTTGGACTCCCTTCTCTGAACATTAGCCGTGGCCTTGGGCAAGTTTCTTCAACTGTACAATGGAGGTAATACTTTCTTTGTAGGGCTAGTGTGATGCTGATAAGCAAGCTCCTTCACCCATCCTCATCCTGTGAAGGAGTGCCCGTTAGTACATGTTTCTCTTCTCCCTAGCTCCCACCCCGGTCATACTTCCATTGTGCCATTAACCTGTTCAAGAAAGGACTTCTGGGACATCCCTGGAAGTCTAGTGGTTAAGACTCTGCACTCCATAACAGCAGGGGGCACAGGTTCCATTCCTGGTCAGGGAGCTAAGATCCTGCATGCTGTGTGGCATGGTCAAAAAAAGAAAAAGAAAGGAATTTCCAGCCCATCTGCGTTTTTCCTACAGGCATGTGTCTGTGTCTGGACACATATTGAGAGCCCATATGCAAGGGGCTAGGGAGCATAATTGACAAGAGGTTGGAAAGTTCAACAGAACCACCAAAGAAAGATATCAGAAATCAATGACAACCAAGAAACCACTGATGACCAGTCTCTATTAGCTCATTTTCAGAGGAAAATGTTGACCCACTAGCCTTTGTCTCCTTGTCCTCTCTCTCCCAGCCTTCCCGGAAAAGCAGACACAATAATTGTCAAAGACCTAATGTGGAGGAGGGGGCAGCTGGTCTGTGTCATTTCCCAACCCAGTTCACCCCTGCTGGTGTAAGTTTACCAGGAAAGTAGACTGAAATAAGGGCTTCCTTGGTGGCTCAGATGATAAAGAATCTGCCTGCAATGCAAGAGACCCAGGTTTAATCCCTGGGTGAGGAAGATTCCCTGGAAAAGGCAATGGCAACCCACTCCAGTATTGTGCCTAGAAAATTCCATTGGCAGAGTGAGCTTGGCAGGCTGCAGTCCATGCGGTCACAAAGAGTAAGACACAACTGAGAGAGTTTACACTACACTGCTACGACAGACGGAAATGGACACAAGTCTTCTTTCTTCTAACCTCATTCCTCCCTGAATAGTGGGACCTCCCAGTCAGCTACCCTGGGATTATAACAACAGAAATAACAGTAGTGAGCTCATACTGCGTGCTTACTGCGTGCCAGGTATCACAGTAAATACTGTGTGCAGATTAGCATGTTAAAGTTGTGCAAGCCTCAGAGGGCCAGGCCACTGTCATCATCCTCATTCTTCAGGGGAAGAAACTGAGATGGCGATATTGTGTAACTTGCTCATGGCCTCATAACTAGAGTGTGGTAGGATGTCAGGATTTGGATGTCAGCTGTTTGATCCCCACCCCCTGACCCTGCTACCAGCCTTCAGTTCCCTCGTTCTCCCTGCTCTGAGTGGCTCTCATCCAGCCTGTTCTCTGCGGCTAGGATCTTGGCTAGAGGTCCCCAAGGCTTTCTATGGTCCTGATCACTTTGCCTGAACCTAGGTGCCAATGAGTTAATCTGATCATCCATTCGTTGCTGATGGGGGAATGCTAGTGGAAACTCTTCCCCACCTGGCCACCCCCACACACCCTGGACATTCCTCACTCCTACCAAGAACACAGGTCCATTTCCAAAGCAAGTGCTGTCTCATCCTAGAGATCATCTTGGTTTGCCCTGAGTTCTGTACTGCTTTATACCTTTTCTGGGACCCTTATCTCTTTCTAATGAGAACTCATGTCTGTCTAGCACTTCATGGTCTACAACACTTTCCAATTTGCCTAACCCAGCCCCCACTTCCTAGGCTTCTTAACCATTTTCTATAACCCAGGTGACAAGAGAGCATGGCAGTTTAGCATCCAAGGTCCACCACTTGCTAGACAAGTTACTGATTGACTTCTCTCCATTTTCTTATTGTGAAATGGGAGAATATTAGTGCTTGTTTCTGGTTGTTGTGAGGGTTGAATGAAATAAACACACAGAGACACATAGAAAAACACAGACACCAACACACATGCACACACAGCAAGTAACTCATTAAGTGTTGGCTATTGTTATCATTATCTCATTGAATCCCCAGACCCTGTGGGAAAAAAATCAAAGCAGATCAGTTCTTGTCACCAGTTTAACTCAGCTCTCTAAGCTCTCTGCTAGCTCTGTCAAGCTCTGATTCTACCATGAATCACGGTTATTTATGGACACAACTTAATTCTATGATGTAGCTACCCCGATGGCCCAGCCCTTATCAGAGGGCCTTGTATATAGTAGGCTGTCCTGCCAGGTTGGGGGTTAGCATGTAACAATAGTTCCTCCCTCATCCAGGCTGTGGGAGGAACTAATGAGAAATTTCTGTAATATACCCTTTAGTCCAGTGCCTGGCCCTAAGGAAGCGCCTAATAAACCAGAGTCGCTATTGTTCCATCTTACAGTGAGGCTCCCAAACATGTTCCTTAAAAACAGACTCTGGAACCATACTGTCTGGTTTCAACTTAGTGCTAATTCTATTAGACTTTAAGTTAATTAACCACCTGGGCCTCAGTTTCCTCATCTGTAAGATGGACATGCTGTTAGCATGTACCTAAATGAGGTTGTTCCATAGATCAAATGAGTTAATATAATAAACACACTTAGATGTGTACCTGTCACATGTTGGTATATGTAAGAGCTTTTTGTCACCATTTATAGACGGGGAGACCCAGGCTCAGAGACATCAAGCAGTAGTGGAGCTGGGACCCAAATCTAACTGAGGCTGTCTGAGACCAGAGCCTCACTCTTACTGTTAGGGTATGCTGCCGCCCCAGATGATCCGTGTATATTTCACCAGGAGCCTTCTCCTATGGTGGAGAGGTCAAGAGTGGACGAGAGTAAGTTGGCACCAGAGATCTCTGGGGTAAGGGAGACCGCAGGATGCCCTCAAGTCAAGCCACAGAGGTGGCTTTTTCCTCACCTGTGTCTGGCCATATGGTTTTAGCGTTCTGTCAAGCCTCAGACCCAGGAGGCCATAAACATGGCACCACCCGTGCAGACCTCTAACCCGGAATCTGCAGCAGAACTCTCATTATTGCATATTGATGTCACACTCAAAGCTGGGCCCCTGATTTTTAACACAGAGAGGCCCTGGCCTTGAGGCATTTTCCATTTCTGAGGTATGATTCAGCCCAGGAGACAAGACCAGACAGACTTGTACCAGAGGAAGGAGGCCTGGGTGGCGGATGGAGAGGGAGAAGAAAAACAAACAGGGCTTAGAGCTGAGCAAGTCTCACAGCTGCTGGGCTGCAGGGGGAGGGAGCAGAAGTGAACAGAGGGAGCCTGCTTGCACAGAACAGGGCGCCCACTGATCAATTTATCTTCCCTGAAGTCAAATGTATTGATTTAAATAGGAATCCAGCCCATGCTTCTAAAGCCCCAGAAAAACACTAATAACATTTCACAACTGTGAAGCACAATATGATTGCCAAAGCATTCCACATAAGTAAGCTGAATTTTAGCTGCTTTTAAAAATAATTTGCATCTCTTATTACAAAGCATCAAGTGCTTTTTGAGGAATACTGGGAAGTGTTTTTAAATGTAAATCTTAAAATGTCAAGTATGTACGTATTACACCACTAGTAATAACATTTTCAGTAAATTTCTAACTAGTCTTTTTTTCCGAGCCTGTGTACATACAGAGGTCATTTAAACAAAATTGAGAAGTACTACAGAGTTTTTTGTTTTTTTTTTAATTTATTCAGTCCTGCCATGTGGCATGTGGGATCTTAGTTTCCTGACCAGAGAGCAAACCCATGCCCCTCACACTGGAAACACAGATTCTTAACCACTGGACTGTCAGGGAAATCCCCAGAAAGTTTTAGATCTTTTCTTTTTCATGTAACATAACATCACGGGGATTTTCTAACAGTGCCACACGTTCAGCTGTAACAATTCATAATGACTGCATTTCTCAGTATAGATGCGCCACAGTTGCTGTAGCCACCCCCTAATTGTTAGACATTCCAAATATTTACAAAAGTTTAACTCTTCAAATAATACTGCTGTGAACATCTTTTTACTTACGTTTTTGTCTGTATATCTGATTATGTCCTAATAGTAAATTTCTAGTAATGAAGTTACTAACTCCAAGGGTTTTAATATTTTTGAGTACATATAGCCAAATTACTCTTGAGAAAAATGTATTCACTTTACCCTCTGACCAGCACCGTGTGACAATTACCTCTCACTCTCTGATTGAGCCAGTGAGTTAGGGAACAAGCATCTCATGTTACAAATGAGGAAGAC
This sequence comes from Cervus elaphus, assembly GCF_910594005.1. Classification (NCBI taxonomy): domain Eukaryota; kingdom Metazoa; phylum Chordata; class Mammalia; order Artiodactyla; family Cervidae; genus Cervus; species Cervus elaphus. The sequence goes on from NC_057826.1 coordinate 84,979,576, forward strand.
TGGGATTCATACAACTGAAAGTCAAACTCTAGTGCCCTGGATTTGGTGCCAGAGATCTTCCCACTCTGCCATATAGACAAGATGAGCTCCAAAAAGATTTCCCTGAGTAATGGAGTTGTAGAAAAAATTATTTTTATATCCTCACTTATTGGTGAAAATATTTTTTTAAATCTTCAGTTTCTTGACCTTATTTGTGCCATGGGCCCCTTTGGCAGCCTAGTTAAGTGTGCAAACCCCTGGGATTTCCCTGGTGGTTCAGTGCTTAGGACTCTGCCCTTCTAATGCAGGGGGCATGGGTTTGATCCCTGGTCAAGGAACCAAGATTTCACATGCCGCAGGGCACGGCCAAAGAGAAACAAAGCCCCTTCTCAGAGTAATGTATTTATATGCATGTAACCCAGTTATCGGAGAAGGCAATGGCAACCCACTCCAGTACTCTTGCCTGGGAAATCCCATGGACGGAGGAGCCTGGTAGGCTGCAGTCCATAGGGTCGTGAAGAGTCGGGTGGGTACGACTGAGCGACTTCACTTTCACTTTTCACTTTTCACTTCCATGCACTGGAGAAGGAAATGGCAGCCCACTCCAGTATTCTTGCCTGGAGAGTCCCAGGGATGGGAGCCTGGTGGGCTACCATCTATGGAGTCACACAGAGTCAGACATGACTGACGTGACTTAGCAGCAGCAGCAGCAACCCAGTTATATTAAATATAAAAGCAAAATGATGATAGAGTAATACATCTGCTCCTTTATGGCAAGGAGCATTAATGGCAAGATCTAGAACTACATATAAGGAGAGGTAGTCCATCAGGCGTCCTGAGTGTTCCTGCACATTCTAGCTGAGTTTGCTCTTGTGATATTAGCAGTTTCAGTAGCCAGACACAGGCAACAGAGTAGCTTATTCCTTGCTTTCTCAAGAACTACTGGGCCTTGATTCTAAATTCTTCTTATGTAACAATCTACTACATGTGCTCTTCACCTGGCCCTCTGCATTGCCCCATGGGAATTAGAGCTGAGGGAAACTGCACAAACATGCTGACACTCTCTCTACCCCTTTTAATATGAATAATGAAGTCTTACATCAGGCATCTACAAGTTTAGTGTCTTCAGTCCTTATCCAGGAAACTGTAGCAAGCTGACTTAGCTTGCAGGGAGAGTAAAGTCTGAACGCCTTCACAATTCTGACCCTACCATTCATCTCAAAGCAGAGTTGAGTGTAAATGATATTTTGAGATGTATGCAACAGCTATAATGCAGACCAAGAATACCTGTAGTTTTTAACTGGTACAAAAGTCACTGTGGTTTATTGTATACATTCAGCTAAAAGTTTCTGAAAATGTCAGGGTTTTTTTTTTTTTTCCCCTCATTCAAGTTCACAGATTTTAGGAGAACTCTTGGCTGCTGCCAACACCTCAAAAGAAGACCAGAAAATCCTGTTGATCAAGCAAAGCAAGTCTAAGTTAATTTGATATTTACTGCAATGAGGGAGAATAACACCTTGAAAGAAACTTGGTGTAGTTACTAAGAGGATTTCAAAAAAGGGTGTTTACAGGATTTGGCGGCCTGGGCTCAAGTGGTTTAAGGTGGGTTGTCAAAGCAAGAAACTGATGGGGATTGGGCACAGTTATGACGTTGAAGATAGCTTGGGATTTGTAGACACAGAGGAGCAGAGGTCTTGAAGCAAGTCTCCTTAAATAAACTTGGTCATATATGTGAACTCTTTGCCTGTGTGAGCAGTCTGGGGTCCTGACGGTCATCTGTCCCGTCCCAGATGAGCAAACTATTTGCCCAGATAAATTAATTTCTTGAAGCAAACAATTAATCTACTTATCCTCCTGGATAAGAATTTCCCTGGGATTTCCCTGGTGGTCCAGTGGTTAAGCCTCCATCCTTCCACAGCAGGAAGCACAGGCTCAACCCCTGGTCAGGTAAACTAAGACTCTGCATGCAGTGCAGCACAGCAAAAAAAAAAACAAAAAAAAAAACACAAGAATTTCCTGATTTTTTAATTCAGTGATTTCGTAAATCCTTCATGCTGTCTTAGAACTGGAAGAAATATTCTAGTTGGAATTAGAATTGGAAGAGGATCATCTACTGGAGAAAGGTTGGGCTTTGGAATCAGAAAATCTTGACTTTTAATCCGTGATCAATCAATCACTACCAGCATCATCATTCTTTCCATCATTTCCTTCGTTAAAGAAATATGTATTAACCTCCTATGATGGGTTCTGATAAATTATCTAAGTTCTTGGAACCTCAGTTTCCTCATCAGTAAAATAAAGATTAAAGTAAAAAAATAAAAATAAAAAAGAATTTCCTGGAGCAGTTGACTCATGTTGATATGGGTGGTCTCAGTTCTTACTGAGAGTAAGAACTCTCAGTAACTCTTTGGATTATACAATCCATGGAATTCTCCAGGCCAAAATACTGGAGTGGGTAGCCTTTCCCTTCTCCAGGGGATCTTCCCAACCCAGGGGTCAAACCCAGGTCTCCCTCATTGCAGGCAGATTCTTTATTAGCTGAGCCACAAGGGAAGCGCTGCTTGCTAAGACCAGCTTCTTAACTCAAATCGGCTTTCTCACGGAAGTGGAGGCCTGTTTTTGCCTGTTTTTGCTGTCTGTCCTTTCCATAAGTGAGTTCACTGTGGGTAGGGGCTAAGTTTTAAACTCTTAGATGTGGGATTCATTTGTTTTCTATATGTTTACAAAAAAAAAAAAAACACCCCACTCAAATACCTTTTTTAATACATGGGGGTATTTACCTAGTGAGGGGTCCTTGTGCTGTACACTTTTCCATATATGTAAGAATTGAATAATTAAGAAGTTGGGTTTTTTTTTTTTTTTTTTGGTAACACCCTTCTGTTGACCCTTACAGCTGTTGATTTTTTTTTTTTTTCCTTTTTACATCAAAATTCAAAAAAAGAGCTATTTGTACCCATTGTCTCTGATTCGGTTCAGTTCATTTCAGTCCATCGGTTGTGTCCGACACTTTGCGACTCCATTAACTTTTTTCTTTAAATGAACTTTCTTATTTGGAAAATCTCAAACATAAAAGAGAGAATTGTAGAGCATGCATCACTCAGCAATCATAAGCTCATCATCAATGATGGTTTGTCCATACCCCAGCCCACACACATTCCCATTGAATTATCTTGAACCAAATCTCAGACATTGTTATCATTTCATCAATAATTATTTTAGTATATGGTTTTAAAATATAAGATTTCTTTTACCTAACCATAATACCATAAATCTGAAAAAATTGCCCCATATTATCTAAAATATCATATTCTAAAACAGCATAATACCATACTATCTTAAAATCAACAATTAATTCCTTAACATCATTAAATATCCAATCAGGGTTCACATTCCCAACTGCCTCTAAATGATAGTATGTGTTTTTTTCATTTGAAACAGGATCTGAATAGGACCCATATATTGCATTTTGTTGCTATCTACCTTAAATTTAACTTAGAGATTTCCTATCCCTCCCCCTCCTTTTTTCCTTTTTCTTTGTTTAATTTATTCATTGAAGAAATTGTCACTTTTTCTGTAGAGTTTCCTACAGTCTGAATTTTGCCAGTTGCATCTCCTTGATATGTTAACATATTCTTCCTATCCCTGTATTTTCTGTAACTTGCTGGCAGTTAGATCTGATGACTTGATCAGATTCAGGTTTGAATGTTTAGGCAAAAACAGTTGAGAAGTAGCATGGTGGTCTCCTGTTACAACACATAGATGGATGTCTAGTCATCTCTTTCTCATTTATCTCCATCTCTTTGCAACAACTGATGATCATTGCCTACTTTTATCATTTCCTTAGTGTTTGCATGAGAATATTTTTTATAAACAGACACTTCCTCTTGTTAACTAGTTAGCTATCCTGGCATACAGTTTACATAGACAAGGCAGGTCATTCTTGATTCTTTCCTTTTGTTTTCATTTGTTGGTTTCAAAATAATGAATTGTTTCCCTAGCATCCTCCAAAAGTGAACATTTTGGGTTTCAGGGAAAGTTTATTGTATTACTACAACTCATGGGTTTAAACATATCTCCCATGTTTCTGTTCATTCTTATTAATGGAAATATTTTTAATCTAGCACATTGTGAAAGATCAAAAATTCTGAAAACATACAGAGCTGGTGAGGCTGTGAAAAACGGTTCAACATCTGTGGACAGCAATTTGACAATATTTAACAAATTATAAAAGGCACGTTTCCTTTGACACAATGATTTTACTTTTAGGAACTTATCCTACAAATGCACGCACAAGTCTGCAAAGTGATGTATGTATCAAGTCTAAATAAACAAAAGCAGACTTGTTTATTTTAGCAAAAACAAAGGTAAAGAGATACTTATGCACAAAAATTAATAGCATTACTTACAACAGAAAAAGTGGAAGCAACCCAAATGCCTATTGCTGGATGAGTGGATATATAAAATTTGGTATACACATACAATGACCTATTATTTAGTCTTAACAAGGAAGCAAATTTCTGACACACACTGCAATGTGGGTGTGTTGGTTGCACAGCAATGTACATACTTGATGCTATTGAGCTGATCGAAATGATTAAGATGGTAAATTTTGTGTTGGGTATTTTGCCACAATTAAATTTTTTAATTTAAAAATATAAAGTAAATTAAAATTAAAAATTATAATTATTAACATGGGTTTTACCTTTCCCCTTTCTACTGTGCAATGCCAGTTTTAAATGCAAATATCATAGTATTCACACACGGAATTACACAATACAGAAATCACACAATTTGTGAGTTATGATTTGCCCTGGGGGTCTCTTGAACTGTCCAGAAGAGGCAGACGCTAGAAAGACAGAAGATTAGAAAAAGGAAAGGAGTCCTTCCTCCCAACCCACCCCCAAGCTCAGAGCCGGAGTCCGCGGCGCTCCAGGGGCAAGCGGACACTCTCTTTCCAGGACGGCCCCGCAGGGCGCATCCCTCCCGCAGGCAGGCAGCGAAGAAGGCCGGCTCCTGCCAGCTGCGGACCGCGGCGCCGCGCCCTAGCCGGGCGAGGTCTAGCGCCTTCAGGCCACATGTCTCTGCTTCCCCAGCGCCCGCCGCCCACCGCGGGGCAGACAAGCGACTCCCAACGGTCCGGAGACCTCAGCGTCGGTCAAGCTCTCGCCCCTGCATCGGGGCGAGTGGGTGACCCCGAGCAGCCAGGCCGGGGAAGGGATGGCCACACTTAGAGCCCCGCGCCCAGAACCCAGTCCGGGTTGGAAGGGGCAGCAGTCGCGGGGCAGAGCCGGGAAGGCAGGATAGCGCAGGAACCAGGGCTTCTAGCCCCTGACGCATGCTCCATTGTTCAGGAGACTTCCTTCTGAAATGTACGTTCTAAGATACAGTTAGAGGAGGGCACTCTCCTGACCAGTATCCTTGCCTAGAGAATTCCATGGACCGAGAGCTGGCGGGCTACAGGGTCACCAAGGGTCAGAAACTGAAGTGACAGCAGAGCATTAAGTGAAATGCAAGGCACTTCCCCGCATGGGACGCCCCTGTTCGACTGACCGCACTGGCCACACGCCCATGAAGCCGGCCCTGGTAGGTAGGGATCACAAGTATTGTAACATCTAGAGCAGTGTTGTCCAAGAGAAAAAAAAAGAAAGAAAATGTGAGCCGCACATGCGAGCCACACTGTGTAATTTTAAATGTTCCAGTGTCCAATAAAAAAGAAACAGATGTGAGTAATTTTAATAATATATTTTATTTTCCCTAACATATCCAAAATAATACTGAGTAGGGCTCTGTGGATCTCCTGGGCACAGGACTTTCTGTGTCCCCTATTTGTTTGATTTTAGGAAACAGCCTTCATTCAGCCTCTATGACCTCCCCTGAGTTCTAATCAGATTCAAGCAGCTGTTATTTAGGGAAGAGAAGGGAGACCAAGGAGAAACAGTCAAGAGCACCTTTGGGGCAAGGTCATAGTTTCCAGTCAAGGAGTACACACAAACAATTGATATGAAACTTCTCATTGTCTTCTCCAAGTGGGGACACATGGTTTGAGGGCATTAGCCCACTGTGCCCCCCTTTGCCTGGCAAAGTAATAGAGTTATCCTTTTCTGCTTCTCCCGAAACTGTCTGCAAGATTTGATTTGGCACCAGTGTACAGAGAAGCTGAGCTTTTGGCATCAAAAATATTATCATCTCAACAAGTAATCATTATTAAAATTACTGGTTTGTTTTTTTTTTTTTTTTCTCATATTAAGTCCTCAAAATTCAGTATATATTTTACACTTAGGGCACTCTCGTTCATTTCACTTCAGTTCAGTCGCTCAGTCATGTCCGACTCTTTGCGACCCCATGTATCGCAGCACACCAGGCCTCCCTGTCCATCGCCAACTCCCGGAGTTTACTCAAACTCATGTCCATCAAGTCAGTGATGCCATCCAGCCATCTCATCCTCTGTTGTCCCCTTCTTCTGCCCCCAATCCCTCCCAGCATCAGGGTCTTTTCCAATGATTCAACTCTTCACATGAGGTGGCTGAAGTATTGGAGTTTCAGCTTCAGCATCAGTCCTTCCAATGAACACCCAGGACTGACTTCCTTTAGGATGCACTGTTTGGATCTCCTTGATCTCCTCCTCTTCTCCTCTTGAGAAGACTCTCAAGAGTCTTCTCCAACACCATAGTTCAGAAGCATCAACTTTTCAGCGCTCAGCTTTCTTCACAGTCCAACTCTCACATCCATACATGACCACTGGAAAAACCATAGCCTTGACCAGACAGACCTTTGTTGACAAAGTAATGTCTCTGCTTTTTAATATGCTGTCTAGGTTGGTCATAACTTTCCTTCCAAGGAGGATGCATGTTTTAATTTCATGGCTGCAATCACCATCTGCAGTGATTTTGGAGCCCCCCAAAATAAGGTCTGACACTGCTTCCACTGTTTCCCCATCTATTTGCCATGAAGTGATGAGACCAGATGCCATGATCTTAGTTTTCTGAATGTTAAGCTTTAAGCCAACTTTTCCACTCTCCTCTTTCACTTTCATCAAGAGGCTTTTTAGTTCCTCTTCACTTTCTGCCATAAGGATGGTGCCATCTGCATATCTGAGGTTATTGATATTTCTCCCAGCAAACTTGATTCCAGCTTGTGCTTCTTCCAGCCCAGCGTTTCTCATGATGTCCTCTGCATATAAGTTAAATAAGCAGGGTGACAATATACAGCCTTGACATACTCTTTTTCCTATTTGGAACCAGTCTGTTGTTCCATGTCCAGTTCTAACTGTTGCTTCCTGATCTGCATATAGGTTTCTCAAGAGGCAGGTCAGGTGGTCTGGTATTCCCATCTCTTTCAGAATTTTCCACAGTTTATTATGATCCACACAGTCAAAGGCTTTGGCATAGTCAATAGAGCAGAAATAGATATTTTTCTGGAACTCTCTTGCTTTTTTGATGATCCAGCGGATATTGGCAATTTGATCTCTGGTTCCTCTGCCTTTTCTAAACCCAGCCTGAACATCTGGAAGTTCACGGTTCACGTATTGCTGAAGCCTGGCTTGGAGAATTTTGAGCATTACTTTACTAGCGTGTGAGATGAGTGCAATTGTGAGGTAGTTTGAGCATTCTTTGGCATTGCCTTTCTTAGGGATTGGAATGAAAACTGACCTTTTCCAGTCCTGCAGCCACTGCTGAGTTTTCCAATTGGCTGGCATATTGAGTGCAGCACTTTCACAGCATCATCTTTCAGGATTTGAAATAGCTCAACTGGAATTCCATCACCTCCACTAGCTTTGTTTGTGTGATGCCTCCTAAGGCCCACCTGACTTCACATTCCAGGATGTCTGGCTCTAGGTGAGTGATCACACCATCATTATTATCTGGGTCGTGAAGATCTTTTTTGTACAGTTTTTCTGTGTATTCTTGCCACCTCTTCTTAATATCTTCTGCTTCTGTTAGGTCCATACCATTTCTGTCCTTTATTGAGCCCATCTTTGCATGAAATGTTCCCTTGGTATCTCTAATTTTCTTGAGATCTCGAGTCTTTCCCATTCTGTTGTTTCCTCTATTTCTTTGCGTTGATCACTGAGGAAGACTTTCTTATGTCTCCTTGCTATTCTTTGGAACTCTGCATTCAAATGGGAATATCTTTCCTTTTCTCCTTTGCTTTTTGCTTCTCTTCTTTTCACAGCTATTTGTAAGGCCTCCTCAGACAGCCATTTTGCTTTTTTTGCATTTCTTTTCCATCGGGATGGTCTTGATCCCTGTCTCCTGTACAGTGTCACGAACCTCCATCCCTAGTTCATCAGGCACTCTGTCTATCAGATCTAGTCCCTTAAATCTATTTCTCACTTCCATTGTATAGTCATAAGGGATTTGATTTAGGTCATACCTGAATGGTCTAGTGGTTTTCCCTACTTTCTTCAATTTAAGTCTGAATTTGGCAATAAGGAGTTCATGATCTGAGCCACAGTTAGCTCCTGGTCTTGTTTTTGCTGACTGTATAGAGCTTCTCCATCTTTGTCTGCAAAGAATATAATCAATCTGATTTTGGTGTTGACCATCTGGTGATGTCCATGTGTAGAGTCTTCTCCTGTGTTGTTGGAAGAGGGTGTTTGCTATGACCAGTGCGTTCTCTTGGCAAAACTCTATTAGCCTTTGCCCTGCTTCATTCTGTACTCCAAGGCCAAATTTGCCTGTTACTCCAGGTGTTTCTTGACTTCCTACTTTTGCATTCCAGTCCCCTATAATGAAAAGGATGTCTTTTTTGGGTGTTAGTTACAAGACCTCAGTTGCCACATGTGTCTAGTGGCTGACAGAGTACACAGGCAGGTCTAGAGCATGAAGAAGGAAGTGGGTGGCTGAAGACTTTGTATAGTTGCCTCTGGGTGGCATAACATTGGCTGCTAAAACAGAAATACCTATTTTTGTCAATCACTTCCTGTGACTGGTGGAATTTGGCAGCAGAATTCCTGTGAGTGATTTTGATGACTGTCATGAATATTGAGTCGCTATTTTAACAGTTACTGATTTTTAAATATTCCTGTATATAACAGTGTCACCCAGATATTCATTAAAACAGTGGTTCTAATGCTAATGTTACAAAACAACTCCTATTCAATAAATATTAGAAGGCGAAGTTAGATGTGTCAATTACCAAGTTGTCGTTTTAGTCCCTAAGTTGTGTCTGACTCTTTTGCGACCCCATGGACTGTAGCCCACCAGGCTCCTCTGTCCATGGGATTGCCCAGGCAAGAATACTGGAGTGTTGCCATTTTCTTCTCCAGAGGCTCTTCCTAAGCCAGGGATTGACTTGCATCTCCTGCATTAGCAAGCAGATTCCTTACCACTCAGCCAGCAGGGAAGCCCCATTGCCAAGAGAGAAGCCAAATAACCAAACTTATGCTCCGTGTTGTTAATTTAGAAATGAATACGTTGGGAAATATTGGAAAGTTCTGAGAAATAAAAATTAACATTTAAGATGGTACACTTTTAAGTTTGCAAAAATGGCTACACAGGCAAAAAGGAAGGAAAAACAAAACCTGGCCACATAGCTGCAAGCTCCAAGTCAAAGTAATGTGCACCTGAGCCGCCCTGGGTGTGCATGTAAACACTCAGAACAAAAAACCCTGTTTTACATTTTGCATGTGTTCCTATAGAGGAAATTGCATGCTGCGAAAACTGTGTCATTAAGTATGGTTTTATTTTCACTAGCCTTTCGCATTCAGGTAAAGAATCTCCCTGCAATGCGGGAGACCCAGGTTTGATCCCTGGGTCAGGAAGATCCCCTGGCGAAGGGAATGGCTAACCACTCCAGTATTCTTGCCTGGAGAATTCCCCAGACAGAGGAACCTGGTGGGCTACAGTCCATGGGGTCGCAGAGAGTCAGGACACCACTGAGTGACAAACACTTTCACTTTCCCTTTCAGAAGTTACAGTACTTTACGGACAGACTAGCCTGCCACATAGTGGTGAGAATGGGAAACTACAGGCCACTTTAAAAATATTTAATACATAGTATTTGATATATCGAAATAATAAGTGCAATAGAAAATAAACACCTGGAAATGCACCAGCAAACTTAAGAACTAGAACATTACCTATAATTCATCCATCCATCTGTATGCCCTTTTCCTATCTTATCCTGCCTCACCAGAGATAATACTGGCTTGAATTTTATGTTGACCATTTTCTTGGTTTCCTTGAAAGGTTATTTTATCATTTCTGTATGCATCCCTAAATGAAATATTGTCTAATTTGCTCATTTGAGCTTTATAAAAGTGGCATCATGATTTTATGTAGTTTTCTGCAACTTGCCTTTTTCATACATTTACTTGACCATGTTACATGTATAGCTGGAGTTCATTCACTGCGGGAAGAGACACCTATTTATTTATCCATTTACCCATTCTCCTGTCAATGGACATTTCATAGCCTCCAATGTTTTGCCACATTAACAATACAGCAATGAATATTTTTATGCATATTTAAGAATTTCTTTGTAATATGTCTTGTTCAATTTTGCAAAATACATATAACCAAAGTGTCTTTCAGAGTTGTACCAATTTACACTCCATTTGTGGTATATAAAAGGTTCCACTGATTGTCATCTTCACCAGCACTTGGTGTTACTAAATTACCTAATTGTTGCCAATGGAGTCATTGGCTGCGCTGGATCTTTGTTGCTGAGTAGGCTTTCCTTTAGTTGCAACCGTGGGGGCCACTCTCCAGTCATGGTTGGGCTTCTCTTGTAGGGCACGGGATCTGGGACACATGGCTTCAGTAGCCGCAGTTCCTGGGTTCCAAAGAACAGGCTCAGTACTTGGGGCCCACAGGCTTAGGTGCTCTGTGGCTTGTGGGATCTTCCCAGATCAGGGATCAAACACATGTCTTCTGCATTGGCAGACAGACTCCACCACTGAGCCATCAGGGAAGCCTGGAAAATCAGTTCTGATCATAGCATTGACTTGTATTTTCCTGGCTGTCAGTGAGGTCAAGCATATTTTAATTTAAATTGGCGACTTACGTTCCCTTTTTCATAAACTGCCTATTCACATCTTGCCCATTTTTAACTGGTTTGTCTTTTTCTTATTTTAAGCTTAAGATCTTAATCTGGGAATATATGTGTGTGTGTGTGTGTGTTTATATATATATATATATGTATATATATATATATATCAGTTTCTATATTTAGCAACTTTGGTGAACTGTATTTATTTATTTTTTTTTTGACAGGAAATAGCATTTATTGGTGAGCGTGATTAAGGAGGGAACAGAGCTGATGCTCATGAGTGCAGGGCCCGCCATTTGTCCAGGGGACCACGATTAGGGATGTATTTGACCCCACAGCCGTCCGGGATGAGTCGCTTTTCTGCCACCATGTTCTCAAATTCATCCGCATTGAACTTGGTAAATCCCCACTTCTTGGAGATGTGGATCTTCTGACGGCCAGGGAACTTGAACTTGGCCCGGCGGAGGGCTTCAATCACATGCTCCTTGTTCTGCAGCTTGGTGCGGATGGACATTATGACCTGGCCAATGTGGACCCTGGCCACTGTGCCCTGGGCTTTCCAAAGGCACCACGCATACCTGTCTGGAGTCTATCAGCTCCAGCGCAAGACAACATCTTGTTGATGCGGATGACATGGAAGGGGTGGAGCCGCACTCGGATGTGAAAACCATCTTTGCCACAGCTTTTCACCATGTACTTGTTGGCACAAATACGGGCAGCCTCCAGGGCTTCAGAGGAGAGCTGCTCATACTCATCTGACACCATGTGGCCACAGAGTGGGAACTCATCCACTTTGGCCTTCTTACGCCCCAAGTCGAAGATGCGGATCTTAGCATCAGGGACACCTCGGCAGAAGCGGGACTTTGGGTACGGCTTGTTCTTACAATACCGGTAACACCGGGCGGGGCGGCGGCCCATGGCGACACCAGGATCTTCAGTGGCGTGCCGAAGGGAAAGACGGTGAACTGTATTTAACAAGTTTGGTTTGGTAAACTCTCTGATCAATTCTAGTAATTTATCCGTAGATTCTTGGAGGGTTTTCTACATATACAATTAGATTAGCTGCAGATAATAACAGTGTTGTTTCCTTCTTTCTCCTTGTATCTGTCTTGCCTTGTGGAGCAGAAGAGTGATAGCAGACACTTTTGCTTCATTCTACTCTTAAAGGAACGATGCTTTCAATGATTCACCATTATAAATGATGGCTATTGTCTTTTTTCTTCTTTTTTTCTTTTTATTTTGCTTTTTGGCCATACTATGTGGTATGTGGGATCTTAGTTCCCTGACCAGGGATCAAACCTGTGTCCCCTGCAGTGGTAGCTTGGAGTCGTAACCATTGGACTGTCAGGGAAGTCCCTTCTGTAGGCTTTTTAAAAAAAGATTACATTTTAATGTTAGGAAGTTTTGTTTTATTCCTGCTTTTCTAAGAGTTTTTTAAAATCAAGAATGGATGTTAACTTTTACTGACTGGATGTTCGCTTTTACTGACTGCCTTTACTACATCTATTTAGATAATCATACAACTTCTCCTTTAACCCATTAATGTGATGAATTAAAGTTATGGGCTTTAATGTTAAATGATCCAAATATTCTTGGGATAAATCCAGCTTAGGTTTTATGAATTGCCCTTAATATAAGCTGTTGGACTTGATTTACTAATAGTTTGTTTATAATATTTCCATCTATGTTTGTGAGGGATTCTGGTCTGAATTTTCTTTTTCATACAGTTCTTGATTGATTTTATTTCAAGGTTATACTAACCTCATATAAGTTGAGGAGCAGTGCTTTATTTGATATTCTTTATGTGAAATTAAAATCATTTGTTCTGTGAAAATTTGCTAGGAATTGCCTGAAAAATGGCAAGGCTTGTTTTTTTTTAATTTTTTTAAGACATTGAAACTGATTTAATTTCCTTAATACTGTTAGAAACTCAAGCTTTCTTGTAACAGCTTTGATAACTTGTATTTTTCTAGAAATGTTTCCCTTTTTAATAAGTTTTTTAATTCATTGATGTAATGTTGTTTATAGTATGCTCATTTTATCTGTTTAATCTCTTCTGTATTTGCAGCTTTCTTCAGTTCTCTGTTTCTGTTATTACTTGTTTATGCATGCTACTTACTACCCTCTTTTGTAATGAATCTTACCAAAAGTTTGTCTATTTTATCTGGCCTTGGCTTGTTGATCATCTCTATTATATATTTGTTTCATTTCATAAATTTTTGCTCTTATCTTTATATCTACTCTTAAGCTTTCTTTGTGTTTTTTCTATTGGGTTTTTTTTTTCTCTTAGAGTGAAAGCTAGCTCATTAATTTTCAGCCTTTTTTCTTTTTTAATGTAAACATCTAAAGCAATAAATTTCCCTGTAATTACCACTTTTGCTACACCCACCAGTTTTGATATTTACAGTTTTCATCATGTACCATATAGTTGTTTCTATACAACTTTTAATCTCTATTATATCTTACTTGACTCATAAATTATATAGAAATGTACTTTCTAATTTTCAAAACTTAGAGGACACTGTCATTTATCTTTCTGTTAAAGACTTTTAATTTAATTGCATAAGCTCTATCCATGATCATAGGTCATAAAATGTGATTTATGTGAATCAATTTCTTTGAAATTTGTTGAAACCGGCTTTATGGCCTTTTATCTAGTCAATTTTTGGAAATGTTCCATGTGCACGGGAAAAGAATGTCTATTCCTTGATTGTTGGATGTAGAGTGATTTATAAATATCCACTAAATCAAGCTAGTTGATTGTGTTATTCCAATCTTTTTTGACCCATTAATAATTGAGAGCTCTGTATTGAAATCTCCCACTATGTTAATGGATTGGTCAATTTCTATCCATAATTCTGTACATTTTATCTTGTGTATTTGTATACTATTTTAGTAGGCACCCACAACTTTAGAACTAATATATTTTCCTGATGGATTAAACCTTTTATCATTAAACTGATAAAAGGTCCTAATAATACATTTTTGCTTCATAGTCTATTTTATCTAATATCAATATAATCACACCGGCTTTCTTTTAATTAGCTTTTGCCTTTGTTCATCATTTTACTTTCATCCTTTCTATGTCTTTTAATTCTAGGTGTGTCTAGATTTTTTAAAAATCTAGATCTGAGCTCTTTTACTTGTTTGTTCCTTTTATACTTGTGGTTTCTCTTTATTTTTTTTAATTGGCCACACTGGGTCTTCGTTGCTGCTCGAGGGCGTTCTCTATTTGTGGAGAGCAGGGGCTGTCTCTAGCTGCAGTGGGTGGGCTTCTCCGTGGCTTCTTTTGTTGGGGAGCACAGGCAGGCTCTAGAGCACGTGGGTTTCAGTAGTTTTGGCTTAAGGACCCCGGAGCTGGGGGCAGTGGTTATGGCGCCCAGGCTTAGTAGCTTTGGGGGCATGTGGGATCTCCTCTGAGCGGGATGGAACATTCTGTCCTCTGCGTTGGCAGGCAGATTCCCAACCACTGGACCACCAGGGGAGTGCTATACCTGCGATTTTGGAAAATATTTCTACCATCTTAACGTTTATTTTCCATTTGTTCTCCTTTTCTCAATTTCTCCATTTTTTTCCCCCTAAACTAACTTTTTGTTTTTGTTTTCTTACTCTATTTTCTCCTCTACTGGTGTGGCAGTTATACTATCTCTGTTTTTAATAATTACTCTTGAAATTTTACCAGGTACATTTAACAAAGTCTGAAGTGATCAATACCTGAACCTTTCCAAGAAGAACTCCGAACACTCTACCTCCTCTTACCAGCCTTCCCTCTCTTTCCCCCACCTATAAATTATTATCGTCCAGTATTTGTGCCTGTCCTTTTCAACCCCACACATTACACGTCATCACCATCTTTCATTAGCAGTTTTTTGCAGTTATTTTAACTGCTATTTAACTGTTTATTTAAATAAATAGTTTATTTAACTGTTATCTGGGTTAGCAGTTACTTTGAAGATATCTTTCTTTTAGATTCACTGTTACTGTTACTGTCCAATTTGTTGTTTCTTTGTAGGCAGTCTTGCTTTTCTCTCTAGCTGCTTTTAACATTGTTGCTCTGTGGTTTCTCTACATATGTCCATGTGTATGTCTTTTTTTAACCTGCTTGATGCATGTTCTTTTTCTCCTCTCCATGTGTTGGTGTCTTTTACAGATCTGGAAATTCTTAGCCATTAGCTTCTCAAACATTGCTGCTTCTTTATTCTCTCTATTCTCTCCTTCTAGGATTCTAATTGGATATATTTTAGACCTTCTCATTCCATCTATTCTTCCCTTAACCTCTCACTGATATTTCTCATCTCCTTGACTCTCTGTGCTGCATTCTGGTAATTTTCTCAGATCTATCTTCCAGTTCATTAATTCATCATCCAGCTAGGTATAATCTGTTGTTTAATATGTCTATTGAGTTTTTAATCTCAACAACTAAATTGTTAAGTTCTATTTGCTCCCTTTTCAGATATGTCTTGTCATTTTCAATAGTCTCTTTGCCTTGCTCATTTAAAAAAATAACAGCTCTACTGAGATATAATTTGCAAATAGTAAGATTCACCCTTTGAAAGTGTACAATTCATGTTCATAGAAGTTGTGAAATAATTACCATGAATTCTCAAAAAATTCTATCATCCTGAAAAGAAACTCTATACTCATTAGCAATAACTGCCAGTTTCCTTATACCCTTGTCTCCCAAAAATCACTAATCTATTTTCTTTCTCTTTGGATTTGCTTATTGGAGACAATTCATGTGAATGGAATCATACAATATATATATAACCTTCTATAACTGGTTTCTTTCATCTAGCAAAATGTTTCCAATTTTCATCCATATTTTATCATTACTTTGTTCCTTCTTGTGGCTGAATAATATCCCATTATATGGGTCTACCATATTGTGTTTATTTATTTACCAGTTGATGGACATTTGGGTTGTTATTACTTTGGGGGTATTATGAATAATGCTGCCGTGAACATTTATGTACTTGTTTTTGTGTGAGTATATATTTTCTTTTCTCTTGGTTATATACCTATATATCTAAGTTATGTAGTAGCTCTATTTAACAGTATGAGAAATTGCCCGAAGGTTTTCCCATGGGGATGCACAATTTTACAATCCCACCAGCAATGGGATTGTTTGTTAATTTTTGGCTGTGCTGGTCTTTGTTGCTCACGTGGGCTTTCTCTCCTTGCGATGAGCAGGGGCTACTCTCAAGTTGTGGTGCACCATCTTCCCACTGTTGTGGAACACAGGCTCTAGAGAGAGCTCAGAGGCTTCAGTAGTTGATGGTGCATGGGCTTAGTTGCCCTGCAGCCTGTGGAATCTTCCCGAACCAGGGATCAAACCCATGTCCCTGCATTGGCAGGTGGATTCTTAACCATCGGACCACCAAGAAAGTCCCCATCTTTTATTTCTTTAAACATTTCCTTTCTAGTTATTTATTTCTTCTTCTATCTGAAAGTTGCAATATCTAAAAACCAGAGAGATCTATTGATAAATGTATTCTATTTTGTCTTCTATTCATGGTAGCATATTTCCTTCTATATTTGATGATATATTTCTGTGAAAATATAAGGTAGGGTTTTTCTTCTGTTCATTAGTATATCCCCATCATCTAGAACAATGACTGATACATAACAGATGCTCAACAAATCTGTTAAATGAACAAATGAGTCCTAAGGACCTAAGCAGGAAAGTAAACGCCAGAGAAGAACACATTTGCTTCTTCTTAGTGCCAAGATGCCTACAGACCCAGGGCTATGGTTAGCCTCTATCAGTCAGGCTCTCCTTGGGAAAACAGAAGCCAGATACTCTATGTATTCCGAGTGTATCCACCTTTGTTCATTCAGAAAATGGAAACCACACAGTGATTTAAACAGAGTATGTTTAATATCAAGAATTACTAAGCTAAGATAAAAGAGTAACTATAAGATATAAAAATAACTATAATGCAGAGACTCCACTGGTGGTCCAGTGGCTAAGACTCTACACTCCCAATGCACAGAGTTCAGGTTCCATCCCTGGTCAGGGAACTAAATCCCATAAACCACAACTAAGAGTTGGCATGTCACAACGAAAGATCCTGTTGCTGGCCAAAATCTCGGCCTTCTCTGCCTACCAAAGCCAAATGAAAAAATACGGAGAGTTTGGAGGAAATAGAAAGGTGGCTTTAGTTCTCAGCAGGTGGAGAGGGGAACAGCGTAGGCTCAGGCCTCAAGAACTGACCCCTTCATGAAAAGTCTAGGGGCTTATATAAGGCAAGGGCTGGTGGTCAGGAGTCAGTGACAAGGAACAAAGATGATAGGATCTTGGTTTCTTCCTCTTGCATTATCTCAAAGACAGTCATAGTCTGGTGTCAGTAACACAGTAATTGAGTCTGGCAGTTCAGTGTCTCTCATATCAGCCTTCTTTCTGATATGTAACTACAAGGGGAAGGGTGTTGTACGGGTAAACACCAGATAGGGGATGTATTTAGCCTAGAGTCAAAGGAAAAATTCTTAAAGAGTTGGGAATACCAGATCAGCTCACCTGCCTCCTGAGAAACCTGTGTGCAGGTCAAGAAGCAACGGTTAGAATCAACCATGGAACAGACTGGTTCAAAATTGGAAAAGGAGTATGTCAAGGCTGTATATTGTCACCCTGCTTATTTAACTTATGTGAAGAGTACATCATGCAAAATGTTGGGCTGGATAAAGCACAAGGTGCAATCCAGATTGCTGGGGAAAATATTAGCAACCTCAGATATGCAAATGGCACCACCCTTATGGCAGAAAGCAAAGAGGAACTAAAGAGCCTCTTGATGGATGTGAAAGAGGAGAGTGAAAAAGCTGGTTAAAAACTCAACATTCAGAAAACTAAGATCATGGCATCTGGTTCCATCACTTCATGACAAATAGATGGGAAAACAGTGACAGATTTTATTTTCTTGGGCTCTAAAATCACTGTCGACGGTGACTGCAGTCATGAAATTAAAAGATGCTTACTCGTTGGAAGAAAAGCTATGACAAACATAGACACTGTATTAAAAGCAGAGACATTACTTTTCTGACAAAGGTCCATATAGTCAACGCTATGGTTTTTCCAGTAGTCATGTATGGGTGTGAGAGTTGGACCGTAAAGAAGTCTGACTGTCAAAGAACTGATGCTTTCAAACTGTAGTGTTGGAGAAGACTCTTGAGAAATCAAACCAGTCAATCCTAAAGAAAATCAACCCTGAATATTCATTGGAAGGACTGATGCTGAAGCTGAAGCTCCAATACTTTGGCCACCTGATGCAAAGAACTGACTCATTGGAAAAGACCCTGATGCTGGGAAAGATTGAGGGCAGGAGGAGAAGGGGACGGCAGAGGATGAGATGGTTGGATGGCATCACCAACTTGATGGACATGAGTTTGAATAAACTCCAGGAGACAGTGAAGGACAAGGAAGCCTGGCATGCTGCAATCCATGGGGTCGCAAAGTCAGACATGACTGAGCGATTGAACAGCAACAAAGGAAAGAATGTGAATTGTAGCTCCTGCAGAGTTAGAGGGCAGAAAAGCAAACTTAGTTACAGACATTCAGAGTTAGAAACAGTTAAAGTGAAAAAAAAACAAAACTAGGAATGTTCAGGCTTGCTCACTGTTCTCTTTAGCTTCTTTGTTCTCAGGGAAGGGAAAGAGAAAAACTCATTCCTCTGTTTTCCTTTTCACTGCAACAATCCCACATGCCATTAATGAAAATCAAAGATCCTGTGTACCATAACTAAGAGCTGGCACAGCCAAATAAATATATAAAATATTAAAAATATATAAGCAAAATAGAATAGGACCATTATTTAAGGAAAAAAAAAAGGAATATAGTGCTGACAGAAAGTACCTAAGGAAGGACAAACGATGAAGGGGAGCTCCCTTCCCAAAGCTGGGGTTCAGACCTCACTGGAGAAGATGTGGGTGAAGACCACTGTATGGCAGAGAAGTTTGAAAGGCAGCCTGGGCCAGAGCCTGTCCTCAATGTCTGAAAAGGCAAGAAGCAGCCCAGTGAAGCACAGGTGAGCAGTGCCCAGGGCGCAGGTGGTCAGGCATGCAGGTGTGCGGAGGGAATGTAGCACCACTGTAGGAGGGAGGCCTGCAGCCCACTGTCGTGTTTGAGCGCCGAGGGAAGTGATCACCAGACCAAGCAGGAGCTGGGAGGTCACTGAGAGACTGTGTGTTCTGGGTGTGTGTCTGGGCAGAGCACCACCCAAATTGCTCCCATCCGTACCACCTTCCAATGTACAGCACCAGTACCAGCAGGAGAAGCCTTTCCTCCTCCAGTGTCTTTCCAGCGCCATCTACTGAAAAACTTAATATCAGGCTCATAGTAAGAAGATGCGTTTAAAAGTTTTGCCCATGATCACAGAACAGGTATTGAAAAGTGAATTTGGAACAAGAGAGAATAAAGTGATAGTTGGCATGCCAACCATCTCAGTTTTGGATACAGGGAAATTAGAGGTTTATATAACCCTTGGAAGGCTTGGGGAAGCAAAGGTAAGGGAAACTTCAACTGCAACTTCAGTCTGTAGCACCCACAAGGGTGGTTCTCAGGCTTGCCTGAAGGCCACTCTAATCTCAAGAACCTCTGGGAAAGAACCACCCTAATCTCAAGGGCCTCTGGGAAGCGCCCCTCACCCCCACCCCTCACCCTCTCAGGCTGCAGCATGTTGCAGGTGAGCCTCAAGAAGCACATCCTGAAGCCACCGTGAACTCATGTCTGGTCATGAGTCTTCAACTCCCCTGGAGAACTGTGCCCTCTTCCTCGCACCTGCCTTCGGCATCTGCCAATGGCCTCTCACGTGCAGCCTCTATTGGAACCCCACAGGGCAGAGGATTCTGGAAAGCAGAGGATTCTGGGAAATGTAGTTTCCACTTCTCAGTGAGGCAGAGGAAACCTCCCAGGTGGAAAGTGAAAATGAAGTCGCACAGTCCTGTCCAACTCTTTTCCACCCCACTGGCTGTAGCCTACCACGCTCCTCAGTCCATGGGATTTTCCAGGCAAGAGTACTGAAATGGGTTGTCATTTCCTTCCACAGAGGATCTTCCCGACCCAGGGATCGAACCTGGGTCTCCCTCATTGTAGGCAGACGCTTTACCATCTGAGCCACCAGGGAAATCCATAGAGGTGGGGCCAGTAACAAAAGACCATCCCTTAAACTGAGCTAAGCTGGAATTGATGCTTTTGAACTGTGGTGTTGGAGAAGACTCTTGAGAGTCCCTTGGACTGAGAGGAGATCCAACCAGTCCATCCTAAAGGAGATCAGTCCTGGGTGATCATTGGAAGGACTGATGCTGAAGCTGAAACTCCAATACTTTGGCCACCTGATGCGAAGAACTGACTCATTGGAAAAGACCCTGATGCTGGGAAAGATTGAGGGCAGGAGGAGAAGGGGACGACAGAGGATGAGATGGCTGGATGGCATCACTGACTCGATGACACGAGTTTGAGTAAACTCTGGGAGTTGGTGA
Organism: Cervus elaphus; assembly: GCF_910594005.1. Taxonomy (NCBI): domain Eukaryota; kingdom Metazoa; phylum Chordata; class Mammalia; order Artiodactyla; family Cervidae; genus Cervus; species Cervus elaphus. The sequence goes on from NC_057826.1 coordinate 85,000,018, forward strand.
TGGACAGGGAGGCCTGGCGTGCTGCGATTCATGGGGTCGCAAAGAGTCGGACACGACTGAGTGACTGAACTGACTGACTGACTGACTGAAGGTGGAATCCTGAGGCAGATCCCTTATGTTGCCACTGGCCCAAGGACAAGCTTCCCAGAAGCAGCTAAAATGGGCATTTGCCCTTAGGGCTGCCCAATCTTTACTTTGCTTTCTAATCAGTGCTCCTTCCTCCAGTCTCAGGTCCATGATTTTTGTTTGTTTAGTTTTAGTGGTGAGGAAACCGATGATTTCCTTTACTATCTGCATACCCAGCAATGCATTAAAAAAAAATTTTTTTTTAAGGATCCAGTTGTTTTATATGGAGGGAGTCCTTCTAGGAATCAAGCCCATCACACCACCAAGAGGATCCAGGCTACTTTTTATTTATAAATATTTATTTATTTGACTGCCTCAGGTTTTTTTTTAAGATCCTCAGCAGGATCTTTATATTTATATTTATATTTATTTATTTATAAATATTTATTTATTTGACTGCCTCAGGTTTTTTTTAAGATCCTCAGCAGGATCTTTCATTGTGACACGTGGGCTCTCTACTTGTGGCATGTGGGTGTTCAGTCACTTCAGTCGTGTTCAACTCTTTGCAACCCCATGGACTGTAGCCTCCCAGGCTCCTCTGTTCACGGGATTTTCCTGGCAAGAATACTAGAGTGGGTTGCCATGCCCTTCTCCAGAGGATCTTCCCGACCCAGGGATCGAACCCACATCCCCTCTATTGGAAGGTGGTTTCTTAACCACTGGACCACCAGGGAAGTCCCCAGGCTGCTCTTTGAAAGAATGATTCCAACTCAGCAAGGTTCTAAAGTCAGTGGAATAATTTTAGTGCCACTGCTCACAATAGAAAAAACACTAAGAAATAAGTGATTCAAATATGTGGCTGTGTCACAGAGGCTTGTGAGGATCTGGTGAAATCTAGAGCTCCACAATACATATATATCCTCAAAACATGTTGCATATAATTTCAAGTGGTGCAAAGTCCCCTGATGCCCATCTGTGGACCCTGCCCATGGAGAGTAAGAACTTGACAAAAGAGAAATAAGATCCATACAAAATGTTAGTCCAGCTTTTATAAAGAGGCCAAAGCAGTTGGCATTTTCCCACCCAGTGCTGTTCTAAACATTAATAAAAGCATTTCTAACTATATGTTCACTGCTCACCATTTCTAGCATATTAGTTTTAAATCATGCTAAAGACATAACATTTTTCTTGTTGCATAAGAAAATTTGCCGTGGAAGACGGCTCCTTGTGTAATTAAGGTCTACAGTGGCTCTGTGCCTGTTTCATAAGGACTGAGCAGGGTTTTAGTAGTTATTATAAAGATTTGTTTGTAATAACTTTACTTATAAGGCATTTTCATCATTTAATTTATGTCAGAGCCTTAATCAGGGACAAATTCACAACTCAAACTACGTTCTTATGGGGAAAAGACACTTTTATGCAGTGGACAATTGTTTTCAGGAATGCCCTGGGGAAAAAACTGGATTGTCGTGTTTCGTGCGTTTTAGCCTCGTCTCCCCACCCCGACCCCAAACCCAACTATCTTAGGGGTTACCCAGGGAAGGGACGGCAAAGCAGGAAGACCTGGAATCCATCCCAGCTTCTGCTGGGTAACCTCGCATCACATCTTCAAGTTTCTGTTTAATCATCTGTCAAAAAGTAATGACAATACTCAGAGTGGGTGGGCAAGAACTGTAAGGTTGTAAGAAATATCAGTTCCATGTGTACTATTCTGGTACAGTTCAGCAAATGCTTATTGACTGATTCGGTAACTGAGAATTGGCTCTGGTCAGACATCCAGCTAGGAAAAGGGATCCTGCTTTGTCTGCTGGGTCTATTCAGCCTTATGACTTGCCCATTGTTTGACGGAGGATACTGTAGCCAAACTAATGAATAGTTAATTTAAAGTCAGGCAGCTAGGGCTTTTTCTTTGGGTGGAAACTTAACTCCCAGACAATATATACATTATGTATAGACTGCTTGTACCTACCTCTGCATGTGGCACTCAGGCCAGAGTCCCGCACAGAAAGATGATGGAAAGGCAGGGGAAGATGAGACATAGGATGGGGGTGAATGACCCTCCCCTCTCACATCACAGGGGTGAGGAAACTCCAGGCCATGAGAGTGAAACGTACAACTTGATTCGTCATCAGGGTGATCCTGTCATGGTTAGCTCTGCTATTGTCCAGAAGATAGTCTTTTTTGAGGCCTAGTGCTAGGCAGAGTGGGTTTCCCAGGTGGCCAGGTGGCGCAGTGGTGAAGAATCTGCCAGTCAGTGTGGGGGGTGCAAGAGACACGGGTTTGATCTCTGGGTCGGGAAGATCCCCTGGAGTAGCAAATGGTAACCCTTTCTAGTATTCTTGCCTGGAGAATTCCATGGACAGAGTCTGCAGGGTTCCATGACTTAGCGACTGAGGATGCATACATGCTAAGCTGAGCATCCAAAGTTTTTTAAGATTAAAGATCACTTGAAATGGTATTTCTATTTCCAGTTTGCAGTTTTTCTTTCTAAGATTTTTTTTTTTTTAATGTGGAACTATTTTCAAATTAGTTATTGAATTTGCTACAGTATTGCTTCTGTTTTATGTTTTGGTTTCCTAGCTGCGAGGCATGTGGGGTCCTAGCCCCCTGACCAGGGATCGAACCCATACCCCCTGCACTGGAAGGCTAAGCCAATGCTGGACTGCCAGGGAAGACTCTGCTGTTTCTTATAAAGCTAAAGGTACACTTACCATTGGAGCCAGCAGTCCCATTCCTAGGTGTTTACCTAAGAGAAAGAAGATATCTGTCCACACAAAGACTTGTATATGAATTTTCTTAGCAGTTTTATCACAGTAGCCCCAAAGTGGAAACAACTCAAATGTCCTTCAAATGGATTAACAAACCATGGTACATCCAGACAATAGCATTCTACTTGGTAATAAAAAGAACTGAACTCTTGAAATGTACCAAAATACAAATGAATCTCAAAAGCATCATACTAAGTGGAAAAATCTGGATAGAAAAAGCTAGATGGTTCCATTTATATGAAATTTAAGAAAATACAAAACTATGGTGACATAAAGGCGATCAGCGATTGTCGGGGTAGGTGATGGTAGAAGGGAGGGACTGAGACCAGGGCCTGCCCCATAGCAATCGTACAATAGATGTTATCAGCAGTTGTTAAGAGTGAAAGAAAAGGACCTGAGTTCCTTTCTGGCATTGAACCCATAGACTCCCAAAGCAGGAAGCACCACATAAATTCTGGTTTTAGAAGCTCACATCAGCCTTTTCCACCATAGGCTCAGGAGCATGTCCTTAGAAATTCTTTTGAACGAAGAATTTTGGGCCCACTGACCTGTTGCATAAAATAAGTCTAAGATGAAACTTAAGTAAACTTTTCTAATGCTCGCATAAGAGCCAGGATGTGGACAGTGGCAGGCCCTGGTACCCTCTCAGCTTCTCCCAGCTCTCAGTGGCAGATGCAGGGTGTGGGGGTGTGCGGCAGTGGGGAGGCTGAGAATAATTCAGCTCTGGGCTCCAACGGGGAGGCAGACTTCCAGACAAGGTTTGGGTTTACAACAAATGTAGAAAAGAATGATCTCTTTCATTGAGGCATAGAAGAGCACAGAATCTCTTATTTTAGGGCTTTTGTTGAAGCCCAAGCTAAAGAACCACCCGCTTCCTCCCTGGCCTGTCTGGCCAGAAAGCAAGCAGCTGTGACTCCAGAGCCTCTGGCCTCTCTGACTGGCCCCGGGCAGACATCTGCCTCGAGCTGGTCCAACCAGAACCTCCAGGAGAGCTCAGCATTGGGCCCAGAAGAGTCCAGGCTGATTCCGCTTGTCTCTTGGATGGAAGCGAGGTCAACTTGGAAGTTGCTAACTGAGGCCCTTTGCTGGTGATGCTCCCAAGGACACCGGGAGAGCCAGTTTCAGAGAGAGAGAGGGGGATGGAACAGAGGCAGAGTTGGAGGGAGGTGGCTTTTGGGGTTCTCTGAGCCCTGGTCTCTTCTGTCCCCCAAGGCCCAGACGCAACCTGGTACCCAGATTCCTTAAGATGCCCCGTGCCCTTATAATATAGCATCACTTTTTGCCTTTGACCTGGCCACAGTTGTTTCTAGCGGTCACAGCCACACAAATCTTAATGAGATGGCCCTAGAGTCCGTCATGTGTCCTTAGTCTCGACGCTATGGACTGTAGCCCGCCCAGCTCTTCAGTCAGTGGGATTCTCCAGGCAAAAATACTGGAATGGGTGGCCATTTCCATCCCAGGGGATCTTCCCAACCCAGGAATTGAACCTGCATCTCCCTTCATCTCCTACATTGGCAGGCAGATTCTTTACCACTAAACCACCCAGGAAGCCCATAGAGTTAGTCATACAGAGTGACATCAGTCAGAAAGAGAAAAACAGATATAGTATTATTAACACATATATGTGGAATCTAGAAAAATTTGCAGGGCGGGAATAGAGATGCAGACGGAGAGAGGACATGTGGACACAGTGAGGGAAGGAGAGAGTGGGACGAAGTGGGAGATTAGGATTGAAATATGTACATTCCTATGTGTAACAGAGGGAACTAGTGGGAATCTGCTGGAAAGCCCAGGAAGCCCAGCTCAGTGATCTGCGATGATCTAGAGGGGTCAGGTGGGGGGTGGGAGAGAGGTCAAAGAGGTGGGGGATATATGTGTCCATATAGCTGATTCACTTCACTGTACAGCAGAAACTAACACAAAATTGTAAAGCAATTATATTAAAAAATTATTTTTAATGAAAGTAATTGGAGGTAACACCTCCTTCAGTCTCTTCCCCCAGTGTGGTCACCCTTCCAGCTTCCTTAAGGATAACTTCAGCCTGGAGGAGCGTGTCCTACAGGTGCACCAGCTGGTAGAGAAAGCCAGCCTCCATCTCCCGTGGTCCCTCTTCCCTGGGGTCTGTCCTTGTGCTGTAACCCCTGTTTCCCACAAGCAGATGTCCCGAAATCAGGCCCTTCCTGACCGCGCTTCTCCCAGCATCACTGCACCTTCCCTCCCCATTTCCTCCTTGTCTGCCCTCCTGTGTCCCAGCTTCTGGGTTTAGAACTCTGTGCCTCGTGCCTCCCAGGGGTGGCTAGAGTCTAACAGGGGACTGACTTCAAAGCCTTCCTGAGAGACGATGAATATTAGCTGAACCTACTGTAATCATTTCATAATATACTTAAACCATCATGCTGTGTGCCTGAACTTCTGCAGTGAGGTATGTCAATTATTTCTCAATAAAACCCAGTGGGGGAAGCCTTCGGTGGGGGTGGGGGGGCACAGACTAGTGTGGGAAGATGTTTTGGGAAAAGAAATGTTTTCCGAAGTCCTTATGTAAACTTGATAGAAAGATGAGGATTCGTCTCACCAAATTTGGAGTGAGAAGCCTAGAGTCTAGTCCTGTCTTTGCTTCTAACTGTCAGTGTGACTTCAGGCTTCCCTTCCTCAGCAGCAGGATGGCAGAATGGAATGAGAGCGAAGGCTTGGGGGAGCCTTGTGAGGGTGCTTCCATCATTGCCTTGGAACAGGCAGGGGGAAAAAAACAGATGACGCCCTGTTTCTCTTCACTTAGAGTGACCTCACTTCTGTTTTATACACTGAACATCCTTCTCAAGTGTTATCTTATCCCAGGTTTCCAAAGAAGCAGATCTTGAGGCAGAAGTGTGTGTGCCAACACTTTAAGAGGGAGTGTGATGCTGAGGAAGCAGAGCTGAGCAAAAACCCAGGTGAGAAAGAGAAGTGGGAAGGGGCAGAGGGCTTGGCTGGCCCCCCATACATCTCCCCTGATGCTCAATCCTGTGGGACCTTCTTCAAAGAAGCTGTGTGAGGCTTAGGACAGTCCACTCAGAAAGAGGAAGAGAAAGGAATTTATCAGCCAACCTCTGTCCCTTACTGGTCAAAGGTTCACCCCATGGAGTGTCTGACACTCCTGTACTCCGAGGCCAGAAGTTTGGGGGTGGGGTGGGGGTTGCCATTGGCTTGTGCTAGAGTGAAACAAGTGGCAAGACCTGGAAGACAGGTGTGGCTGAGAGGATCTTAGGTGAGGCATTAACAAGGAGCTCCTGGGACTTCCCTGGTGGACCAGTGATTAAGACTTTGTGCTCCCAATGCAGGGGGCACAGGTTCTATCACTGGTTGGGGGAACTGAGATCCCATATGCTTCGCAGCACAGCCAAAAAATAAATAAAAATTAGAAGGCGTTCATACAGCTCTTGTTGGAAAAGAGTGAAAACATCTGCTAAAATAAAGGTTGAAACCACTGGACCACTCCAAAGGACCTCCCCAGCTGCAAAATTCCTTAATGCTGTTCACTGAAGTTGCAGCTGAGACCATTTGCCCCTCTGGTGTGTGGGAACCATGGCTCCAGAGAGCTGCAAGCAAGATCCCTGGAAATGTGTGCCCCTCAGTGCCCAAGAACCGGTGCCAGCTTTGCTCTATCCCCCGCCCCACCCCCGCTCCCCCCAATTTCCATGCAATTTGAGAGCTAACGCAGATGGTGTTTTCAAAGAGTCCTGATGGGACAGGCAAGGGGGAAGGGGCTGATAATCCCACCAGACTAGGGGAGTTTTCATTATGTTCATTCAGAAAGTCCTGGCCTCTCTGCCGGCTTGGACTCCCCTCCACTCAGGGGCAGCTGTCGGCCCCAGCCAGGAGGCAGATTTGTTGGTATTTAAGGGATTGGAGGATTAAGTGAGCCAGAGGGGCCCCCACTGCACAACCTCATCCTCTGATGACTGGCTGCCCACCTCTGGGTATTATTAAATGATAATTACATCACAGGGCACTGTATGTCCCTTCCTTCGGAGCCCAGCAGGCTCACAAAGGCAGCAGAGAATGAGATTGAGGTCAGAGTGGGAAGCCTCAATCCTTCTTCTCTGGTGTAGGCATAGAACAATCTGCAGATGGAAGATCAAACTCAAAATTAAATCTGGGATCCAGTCTGAGTGTTAGCTTTCCCTGGTGCAAAGCACGGACATCCTCTGCTTGTTGATGACATGGTGAGGAGGAAATGAGAGAAAGGGAGCTATAAAGCAAATGTGCCCTTTAGTGAGGCTGGGGTGGCTGTTGGGGTGTGGCCTGCGGGCTGCTGGAGCCCAGGATGGAGTTGATGGGAAGTGGCCCAGATGCAGGGACCAGCCATTGCCAAGATAGGATATCTGGGCTCTGATGAAAAGGATAGGGAATAAACCCAACAGAAGTCTCTCAAGAGAAGAGATAGAAAAGAAAATAGAAAGAAGTAGACACAGCATGGAGGCACACCTCAGGTCCAGAGACAGACTGGTGTACATAACAACCCCACCAGTGCCAGGCTCTGTGTTGTCTTCATGTGCATTATTTCACTGAATCACCACAACTCCAATGCAGTGGATGCAACAGGCTTGTTACAGATGAGTAAACTGAGGCTGAGAGGGGTTGAGCCGTTTACCCAAGGGTCATAGATAGTTAGCAACGATACCAGGATTGAAATCCAGGCAGTCTGCCTTGTAAATTAATCTCCAACCTTTTTTTTTAATTGAAGTATATGATGATTTACAATGTTGTGTTAGTTTCTGGTGTACACAAAGTGATTCAGTTATGTATATATGTATGTGTGTATGTATGTATATATATATTATATATACAAGCATGTTCAGTCATGTCAGACTCTTTGCGACCATGTGAACTGTAGGCCTGCCAGGCTCCTTTGTCCATGGAATTTTCCAGGCAAGAATACTGGAGTGGGTTGCTATTTCCTTTTCCAAGGGATCTTCCTGACCCAGTGATTGAACCTGTGTCTCTTGTGCCTCCTGCATTGCAGGTGGATTCTTTACTGATAAACTACTGGGAATTTCTCATGTATGTGTGTGTGTGTGTGTGTGTGTGTTCTTTTTCATATTCTTTTCCATTATGATTTATTACCAGATGGTTATTCTTTTATATTTTGCATTCTTTTCTATTTTCTACTATGGTTAATATAGTTCCCTGTGCTGTACAGTAGGCCTTGTTTGTTCTCAGGCTTTGCCCTCTGTTCTCTTTTCTCCAGGGAAGCTGTCTTGCCAGGCAGCCTCTAAGGCTCTAATTGTCATCTATATTCCAGTGACTCACAAGTCCGTCTGCCCAGCTCCCAGGTGTGACCTAAGTTTCAGATCCGTGGGTCCATCAGCCTTCCTAACTCACCTCAAGTTTAACATGTCCAAGGATCAATTCTCATTTAGCCTAAACCTGCTCTAACCCACTTCCCAAGGGGCACCTCCACCATGCACCCCACTGCAGAACCTGGCCACCGCGTGAACTCTTCTCCCCTCACCCCTGACGTCCAAGTCACAGCCTTGCTCCCTCCCACACAACCCAGTTTTTTTTGTCTGCAACAGGTATTAGTTGCAGGATCTTCAGCCTTCATTGTAGCATGCTGGATCTTGAGTTGCAGCCTGGGGATCTAGTTCCCTGACCAGGGATTGAACCCCAGCCCCCTGCATTGAGGGCACAGAGTCTTAGTTGCTGGACAACCAGGGAAGTTCCCTCCTACACAACTCTTGATGTTATCAATTTTCTCCTTCCCACTATGTAACCAGTCCAGGACCCTCACTAGAACAACTGTGCCCCACATGCTCTATCTCCTGGTCTCTAGTCCTGCCTCCTTGCATCCATCTGCCCTGCATGCTGTGGAGGGAAGGGTCTAAAATACAAATATGATGGTGCTCCCCTGCCTCATAGCTTTGAACTGCTGCCCATTCTTCCCAGGATAAAGGCTCTCCTCCTTAATTCTGTTGCCTTTCCCAGGTCAGCTCCTCTTGCTTTTCCTTCCTGCCCTCTGCTGTTTTCACTAAACTTCTTTCTGTTAATCCAAACATTAGGGTCTCTCTGAATGCCAGGCCTCCTGGTGGGCTATTCCCTCTGCCTGGAACACTCTTCCCTTATGTGTTTGGTAGACTTCTGCTCAGACTTCATTATTAGTTCAGAAGTTCCAAGTCACAACTAGGATGTCCACCTGAAACCAAGACCCTCTAAACCAAGTTCATGATTAATATCTCTATCCAAAACTTTATTCCCTTTCTCATCATCTCGGACCTCTGTCCTGTGCTAACTGAACACTAGTAAGCCAAAGTCAGATGATTGAAATCGATGTTGATAACATTGTTAATGTACTAAAGTTGCTATTAGAGATATCATCATTAACATACAAACTCATGTTGCTTCTCCAGGGCAAGTTGAGCTAACAGATGTCCCCCTCCCCCAACTATGGGACCATCTGGTTGAAGAATCATAGAGATACCTTGGCTCCTGAAACAACAATTAATGAATGTCACAAGACAGTGATTAATCCCAGCCTCTTCATTCTTGCTCTTTAAAAACCCTAACTCAGAGACTAAGGTGAAGTAGATCTGAGGCTTGTCTCCCACTCCCTTGCTTAGAACCTGCAATAAATGCTGTATTTTCCTTCACCAGGTGAACAACAACAAAAAAATTCTTGCCCACCATCAAGCCATCAGCCACTGCAGCTGCCCGCTATGTGCACCCTGAGGGGCATTCAGGATGGAGAGAAACAAGATACTGGCCCTAGATAATTAAGATGCATATCAAAGGTCAATGAGCCCAGACTCTTGCACCTTCCCACACACTAAAATCATTAACTTGAGATGTCTGTTTTTTGTGACTAGCAGTTATCTTCTGATGTTTGACTACATTGTTTTGCAGCAAAAACTCCTATGTATCCTGGCTCCTAATGACAGAACGTGAAAGGAACTAAAGAGCCTCTTGATGAGGGTGAAAGAGGAGAGTGAAAAAGCTGGCTTTAAAACTCAACATTCAGAAAACTAAGATCATGGCATCTGCTCCCATCATTTCTTGGCAAACAGATGGGGAAACAATGGAAAAAGTGGCAGATTTTATTTTCTTGAGCTTCAAAATCACTGTAGCAGTGACGCTTGCCCCTTGGGAAAAAAGCTATGACAAATCTAGACAGCATTCTAAAAAGCAGAGACATAACTTGGCTGATAAAAGTCTGTATAGTCAAAACTATGGTTTTTCTAGCAGTCATGTATGGTTGTGAGTGTTGTGATGTAGGAGATAGATAGGCTCCAGGTTAGATATTTACAGCTGGCCTCCTGTTTGCATGTCATGGGGCACAAAGAAGTAGACTTCAGGCTGGGTACTTAGAACTGTTAGCATTTTCTGAGACAAGAGATGGCTGGACTCCAGTTAAGATATTTACAATCAGACTTCTGTTTGCCCTCTGAAATGCAAGTTACAATATAAACAGGGTAAATAGCCAGTGTTTCTCTCTTGTAAGCACCTTAAGGTAACAGTCATGGCAAGGACAAAGAGGAGCAAAACCCTGTTTCAGTAAAGGATTAAGGGATCTCCCTCCCCGCTCTTTTGGGACGAGGGAGACACTACACATGTGCAGAAAGGCTCTTTGTGGGCCAAAAGGCAGAGGATAACACCAGGCCATAATGAGTCTTGCTCCTTCCAGAAGCCCTCACTTCAAGATCCATCTTGGCTGAAGGGTGCGTGTACACCCAGGGGAGGGTCCCAAGGTAGGTCAGGTGAGGAAAAAGAAACCACATAATTGGCCTGAATGGAAAAAGACCCGGAAGAACTGAGCTATAGCTCCTCACTAGGGAGGACACCCACACCCTTTCTCCCTGGGTGTGCATCTCTGTCTGTCTTCTGTTTTAACTAAACAAACCATTTCTCTGTGTGCTGTCCCACTTGCTGTTATGCTATATCTCTAATAATAGACTTTGTATCTGTATTTACAGTTCTTGCCTCTGTGATAAGTGCATTTTTCACTGGGGGCAAAAATCCAGGGAAAAATAGCTTCTAGGCTTTAGCCCTTGCTGGTCTGGTGGCTAGGATTCCTGGTTCTCATCCAGGCCACTCGTGTTCAATTCCTGGGCAGGGAATTAAGAGCTCACTTCACGCCATACTGACTGGTGCCTCGCCAAGATCAGCTGGACCATAAAGAAGGCTGAGTGCTGAAAAATTGATATTTTTGAATTGTGGTGCTGGAGAAGACTGTTGAGTCTCCCTCAAACAGCAAGATCAAACCAGTCAGTCCCAAAGGAGATCAACCCTGAATATTTATTGTAAGGACTGATGCTAAAGCTGAAGCTCCAATACTTTGGCCACATGATGTGAAAAGCTGACTTATTGGAAAAGACCCTGATGCTGGGAATGATTGAAGGCAAAAGGAGAAAGGGGCAGCAGAGGATAAGATGGTTAGATAGCATTACCAACTCAATGGACATGAATTTGAGGAAACTTGTGGATTGCTGCAATCCATGGGGTTGCAAAGAGTTGGACACGACTTAGCAACTGAACAGAACATCCTGGCTTCACCCTTATCTCTTTGGAACGATTCCTCAGAGCTATCTGAGAGGTTGTATACTGGTCCACAGCACTCAGTAATGTCCCCAAATTAAACATAATTCTCAACCCTTTAGGTTGTGCTTTTTTTCAGCAACTACAACTCCTCAGTAAATGGCTGTGCTCCACCTCAGCAAATGGAGTTCAGCTCCCTAAGCTGTCCTCCAGAAGCCCTGTCTGACACAATCCCCTCCAAGTCTCCAACCTCACAGTATTCACTGTCTTCCCCACCTCCACCCCACCACTCACCAGTCCCCCTATTACTGAAATGTATGTGTGTGGGGTCTGGCTTCTCGCCAGTCAGAAGCCAATAAACAGGCCAGGCTGGTGGAAAGGAAAGTTTATTTCAGATGTGGCAACTTGGGAGGGGGGAGGGGAGAGGACATACTTCCAAAGGCCGACTCCCCACCCCCACTTCCCGCCCACCATAAGCAGGAGGTGAGCGCATTTATAGACACAGTGAGGAGGGACACTGCACTTTTGCCGACAAAGGTCCATCTAGTCAAAGCTATGACTTTTCCAGTAGTCATGTATGGATGTGAGAGTTGGACCATAAAGAAAGCTGAGCACCGAAGAACTGATGCTTTTGAACTGTGGTGTTGGAGAAGACTCTTGAGAGTCCCTTGGACTGCAAGGAGATCCAACCAGTCCATGCTAAAGGAAATCAGTCCTGTATATTCATTGGAAGGACTGATGCTGAAGCTGAAGCTTCAATACTTTGGCCACCTGATGCGAAGAACCGACTCACTGAAAAATATCCTGATGCTGGCAAAGATTGAAGGCAGGAGGAGAAGGGGACGCCAGAGAATGAGATGGTTGGATGGTATCACCGACATGACAGACATGAGTTTGAGTAAGCTCCAGGAGTTGGTGATGGACAGGGAAGCCTGGCCTGCTGCAGTTCATGGAGTCACAAAGAGTCGGACACAACTGAGCGACTCAACTGACTGACTCACGAGCAGGGGGCTACATGCAGAAATAGCAAAGTCATCTCTGAACATCATCTTCAAATTGGTCATCAGTGGTCTGACCAGTGTCATCTTGATTGTTTTAGGTACAATTAATCTTCAGTTCCAGGGTCCATTTGTTACCATTTCTTCGTGGTCAATTCTCGGAATTGTGGCAGCTCATGTCCTGGGTTCAGTCTGGTCATCCCGTAGTTAACTTCTCTACCTCGTGTTTTAGTATCTCTAAGACAGCTCACAGCATATGGCTCCAAATATTATCTATAGCTCTGTAGGAGAAATTAAAGGTCTTTGACTATGCTTAATGAGTACATTATTTGGTCTCTTTTGACTGTTTTCCTTTGTTTTAGCATTTCTCTCTTCTCTGATTAAACTCATTTTAGGCTAAAGTTTTCCACAGGCAAAAGGCAGGCAGAAGATATTGGGGGGGGGGGGGGGACCATGAGTCCTGCTCCATTTCATCCCCACGTAAGTCTTCCTAGGGTATTGGTCATCCATTCTTGAAGATGAAGGACTGCTCAGGAGTTAGTACATGTTTGAATGGAAGAGAAGGGAAGTAACTTTTATGAAGCCACAGAGTCCAAAAGAGTGACAAAGCCAGAATCAGAATCTGCATCCACCCCAACTTGGAAAGAATTCGCTCTTTCATGCGTCCTAACCTATCCCATTGATTTTTAATTCCCAGCGTCAAAGGCCACTGAGCTGACTTTAAGGAGTGCTATCTTCCATCTAAGGAAGGTGGCTAGCACAGCCGCAAAGGACGTGAGCCCCTCCCCCAAAGCCTTCAGGTCCGCAAGGACAAGGGAAATCCAGTCCCGGCTCCTCCCCAGGGGAGTCTTTAGGTCGAACTGGCCTTTCCCCACGTCCCTAGCCCACCCTTGACTTAATATACAGGTTTCGGGTAGCCTAGGCCGATTCCTGCCCCCGGCCACACGCCGGACCCCAGCAGACCGCAGCCCGAGTAGGCCCCACGCCGTGCGCCCCTCCCTCAGCCCCTTCGCCCCGCCGGCCCCGGCCCTGGGCCCCTCCTTCCCCGCCAGGACGCCCCGCCTCCCTCGCTCGGCGGCGCGTCTCGTGGTCCCGGCCCCCGCCGGCCCCACCCCGGCCCGCGCCTCGGGGCCGGCGCTCTCCCTCTTGCCCGCCCCAGCCCGCCCCCGCGCTGGATGTTCGCTTTCGCAGCCTTCGGCCAGCGGAACCTGTTTGCAGCTACCGGCGGCGGGGCGAAGGGCCTGGCCGGAAGGTTAGGCATGGAGGCGGCGGCTCGGAGGCGGCAGCACCCGGGAGCGGCGGGCGGCCCCAGCGCGCAGCCGGGCGCCTCCTTCCTGCAGGCCAGGTGGGCGCGCGCCGGCGGGCGGAGCGGAACCGCGGCCCAGCCACGTGATCGTGCGGGCGGGGGGTCGGGGCCGCGGACCCCGGTTGGGTCTTCCCGGCGCTACGCCTGCAGCTGCTCCCTCGCCCACTCGCCTGAGCCACGCCTCCGCGGCTTCTTGGGGGAACCCCGGGACCCAGGGAGTCTCAGCCGCGGCGATCAGCGGCCCCCGTGGCCGGGCCGGCTCCGGGACGATCGCTCATCTGGGATCCAAGAAACTCGTAAAGGGGGCGGTGGCGGCGAGCCCAGAGGACACCGCTGCTCACTAGGGCCCCCAAAGCGCCTGCAAGCCCCGGGCACCAACCCAAGTTCTCGGGGTCCTTCTAACCATGACTAGGATTTGGATCCTGGTGTTAACCGGAGGCTCACTCCTTGCCCCGAGGAACCCAGAATGTTGGGAATGCTAAAGGAAGAGACAGCGAAGTGTGGAAACTCCCCTCCAGAGAAAGAACGAGGAAGGGCTTTACCGACACGGTTGCTGTTCCCTTCTCTCAGCAAGGGGAAGTTACTGGTTTATGTATTGATAGTTGAGGCCAGGCGCTTGGGGCCGAGGAAGAGGTACAGAAGCCACCTTTGAATCTTCCTCTTCACTCTACCTTCATCGCGTTTTACAGGTCACAGACATTCATTGCATAGAGCGGGCATTCATTAATCATCTCGGGTGTGCCCCAGCGCTGTGCCAGGGGTGGGTAAATTGAAGCCCGGAGGGCCCCACAGTCCAGTAGGACCTGGTAGGAACAGAGGCCAGGAGTTGAGAGATCGACTTGGAGGGCTTCCTGGAGGAAGTGGCGCTTAAGCTGCATCTCAGTACTCAGTAGGTGACAAGAGAATAAAGGCCATTTCAGCTCTGGGAAAGCTTGGAAAGGCAAGGAGTGCAGCTGTGCTGCTGCTTTCTGTGTGCAGTGGCAAGAGGAATATAGACTGTGAAGGGCCTTTAATGGCCGCAGAACTGGGACCAGAGTGGGAGCTTAGAGTGCAAAATTTAAGGAGAGGCTCACTCTTGGGACACTAGTGCTCAAAAATCCTCTGTGGCCCACCTGTACCTCCTTAAATGTTGGGTCCCATGTGTTTCACTTGCCTCACCCTAGTTCCTGCCCTAAATGGCAGGTTAAAGGTGCAGCTTTTGTTCTGTAGGGCACAGGGGAGCCACGAAGATTTTCAAGCACTGGTGTGCTGGGAGTCAGTTTTAGGAAGTTTGTGGTATGATTTGGGATAAGGGAGGAAATCTGAGAGACTCGGCTGAGAGTAGCTCTTCCTCCTGCTGCTGAGGCACATCTGTGCTCTGGATCCCCTGCCAGTTGGGAGTCTTTGCCGTGACCTGTGGCCGTCCAGCTAGAACCGTCTGTGAGCCTCAGACATGGTCACCACTTGACTTGCGCAGTGTCTCCACATGCAGTGTCTCACTCAGTCTTTTTGCGTTTTCTTATGTGGAAACCGAGACCTAGAGAGGTTACATCGTTTGCTGGCAAGAACCAGGGCGTAAACCGCGGGCTTCTGGTTTCTATTCTTACTGCTCCACTCTGGCAGCTCAGGGGTGATGTCCCTCTCGACTCCTGCATGAGCTCCCCACCAACCAGCATAAAGGGCTGACTCGCTTCCAGGGTCTCTCTGCCCACCTCCCCCGCCCTTTGCCCGCCTGTTCTCAATCTCATTGCTGCACAAGACAGTAGGCAGAATCACCCTGTCCAACTCCTAGGATGCTTGAATTTCCTCTGCTCCATCCATGCTGTGCTTACACACCTCTAGTGACAAAGTGCTCACTCCCTATTCCAGTTTTCACGTGCTCTGTTAACAGTTTTTAGTCCATGCCCATGATTAAATAAAATTGCATAGACAGGCTTAGAGAAAAAGCAGTGGTTCTTTTTCCACCTCTCTCTAGTACCAGAGACAACCATGTTAGCTTCTTTTAGCTGTTTCTATCAGAATTAAATTCATATTTCTCAATAATAGTAACAAATACTACATACATACCAATTTCTGTGGACCAGGCCCTGCTCTTAAGGAAAAAGGTTTTTGTGTAATTTAATTCGACCACAACTTTTTTTTTCCAACCACAACTCTTGAAGTAGGATATACTATTATCCAACCACAGCTCTTGAATACTTGATACTATTATCCCCCATTTTACAGATGAGAACGTTGAGGCCCAGGAGGTAACTTGCTCATGATTTGGTTAGTGGTAGAGCTGGGATGTGAACCCAGGCAGGCTTCAGAGCCCACACACAAACGTTATGCTCAACTGCTATTTCTTAGTTTATCAATTTTTAGCCTCTGAAGCTAATGTTGACCTACTAATTATCCAGTTATAATTTGGTTTACTCTTCCTTCTCCACAAGATAGTTCTTTTTATCACCATTTTTAGTTTTGCTCTTTGTTACCTCTGTAGCCTTAGGAAATATGTAATACCATTATTTCTGTTTTGGTCAACTGTAAAGCAATATCTTTTAAAAAAAAGTTTATTTATTTATTGAAGTATAGTTAATTTAAAATAAGGGCAGTATCTCTTGATTCCTTCTTAAAAGGATACTGTTATTCTCCTACCTGAAGTTTTAGCTTTCTTTACCCTTTCCCCAGCTTCAGTCATCTATAGTTTTACTTTCAAGTGGTCAAGGTTGACAGTATTTACCTGATGTTTTTTAACCATAATTGCCTTCCATGTTTTGTTTGTGAATTAATTCTAAACTTTGAAAATCAATGTACGTTTTTATTCGTTAAGCCATGTAAATATTGTTCCCTTCAGAGTCCAGTAAGTTTAAAAATTACATTTGCTTTCTTACATTGCTTTTGTTTTTCCTGGGATTTCAAATTGCCTTTCCTTTTTTCCTCTTTTTTTTTTTTTTTGCTTTTGTTTTCTCATTTTTTGTTTAAAATTCTCATCATGTCAGGTATTTCACCATTGTGCATACAGAACCCAAATCAGTCTCTCTATCGTCCCCATTCATAGCTCTCTGCTTGACTCCACGGTGGCTGAGACGCCTTCTTTTTCTGCCTGGCCGCTCTGAATATCTCATCTGTATGTTACGCGCTGTGTGGTATGTAGTCTCCAACTGTCGTGGTATCCGTTTTCCCAGACAGTAGGCTTGGAAGGCTGCGGAGGAGTGAAAAGGCCATCCGTGTCTCAGGTTACCTGCCCCTGTGCTTACATCGTTCTCGGCAGGAGTTTCTGATGACTGGGGCCCGGAGCTGGCAGTCTGGGGGCTCCGTGTCTGTGGACTCAGGTACTTGGGTTAGCATGAGGATGCTCGTCCCCGGGACAGGGCTGGGGGAGAGGACGCCTTCACTCTCCATGATCTGCCTCCTATGCTCAGAGTCCCAGCAGAAGAAAACAGACGCTCACCCGTCTTGATTCCCACGTTGGGGGTCAGCCTTGCACCTGCCCTTTTTCTTTCTGCTCTGCTCAGCCAGGCTGGACTCGCGGCAGGGATCCCTGTGGACTGAGGTGCCTCCTGAGGTGGAGGAGGAAACAGTCATGAGACCTGAGTACGTGCTTGCTATCCACCCCTTCCAGAGACTCACACGAAGCGCTTCCCAGGCTTGCAAAATGCCTTTTATTTTCTTTACCATCCTGCTCTGACAGTTTCCAGAACAGAACACTGAGGACCTTTTTTTTTTTTTTTCTTTAATGTTTATCTACTTATTTATTTGGCTGCACCAGGCCTTCATTGAAGCACACTGGATCTTCATCACAGCCTGTGGGCTCTTTAGTTTGGCATATGTGATCTCGTTCCCTGACCAGGGATCGAACCTGGGCCCCCTGCATTGGGAGCTCAGAGTCTTAGCCACTGGACCACCAGGGAAGTCCCAATAGTGAAGACTGTTCTCCTTCTTCCTCATCTAAGCTCTTCAGGCCTGGAGGT
The DNA here is from genome assembly GCF_910594005.1 of Cervus elaphus. NCBI lineage: Eukaryota > Metazoa > Chordata > Mammalia > Artiodactyla > Cervidae > Cervus > Cervus elaphus. The sequence goes on from NC_057826.1 coordinate 85,017,596, forward strand.
TGTTCCTGCCTGCTTTTCGAGGCCTTTCCTTGATGGTCATGAAGGGGAAGGGCATAGTGGGACTTCTGTACCAGTCACTCATTTCATACTCATCTCAGACTGTCCTCACGGTTAGTCGTCTCTGAGCATCTGCCCAGTCTGAAGGCCCGGCAGCCCCTCCTTCTCTTCCCTCCACTAGTAAGCCAGGCGTCTCAGCTCCCCGCAGCGCCGTTCTCACTCCAGCCTCCAGGCTTTTGACGCTGCACTCACTGCTTTTCTGCCAACATGAATCCACCCACCCGTGTTTCCAGGCTCCATTCCTTCCTTCAGGCTTTGCATACTGCTCCAGGCCACACCGGTCCTTCTGTATCTTGATCTCCTGATATATTCTATAGCTGACAGTGACTTGGAGCACAGGTCTCGAATCCATATAGACCTCGGTTTGAATTCTGTGCACTTCAGGACTCCTGGGTTGCGGAGTGACAGAAAGCCAATGTGAACTGCGGCACCCTTAGCAAAAGGGAATGTCTTGGCTCTTGTGGCCAGACTGTTGCCTTGGGGATGCCTGGAAGTGGGAATGTGAACCCTCTCAGGCCTTTTCCTCCTCTCTGCAGGGCCGCTTCACTCTTATCTGACTGTCCCTTGAGGCTGGTGCCTTGGCAGCCCCGGGCCCTCAGGCTCCCATCTTTAGCCCCAGAGCACAGAAAGGAGGGTGCTCTTTTCAACTCTAGTTAGAAAAGTCCCACTGGACCGACCTGGGTTTTGGACCTTCCCTCTGTCTCAGGGAACACCATCTTTGACCAGGAGGAGGAGGGAATGGGAAATAGTGTGACAGAAGAAATAGTTGATGCAGCTTCTTCTTAGGGCAGGTAACCTTGGTTAAGCCTTAGTTTCCTCATTTGTAAAATAGGGTAGCAGTCTCCTGGTATTGCTGTGGGGCTTAGATGAGATGGTGCTGGTGGAGCTTCTAGCATGGCACACGGTAAGTAGGCAGTGATCAGAGGGGATGGCCAGGAAGACTTAGCTGATCTGGAAAAACCCACTCCACCCATCCATCCTGCCACCAGAGGATAATGAGTTCCTCGACAGCTAGCCTTCCTGTCTCTGAGTTGCTCTAGCAACCCAGTGCAGACCGTTCTTGGAATTGGCTGAAAAGGATCCCAGAAAATTACAGAAGCAATAGCAGTGCTGACGGAGGGAGACCTTCATGGTGCCTCTAAGCTAATGTTTGATTAGCCACTGAAATGAACGAGTAGGTGCATGCTAAGTCACCAGTCATGTCTGACTCTCTGCAACCTCATGGACTGTATAGTCCACCAGGATCCTCTGTCCGTGGGATTCTCCAGGCAAGAACACTGGAGTGGGTTGCCATTTCCTTCTCCAGGGGGTCTTCCCAACTCAGGGATTGAACCAGGTCTCCTGAGTGTCCTGCACTGACAGGGAGTCCCTTACCACTAGTGCCACCTGGGAAGCCCTTGGTAGTACTGTAAGTAACCGGTAACTGGGATTGTTTTATATTAGCCAGTAATCACTGAGCATAAATCAGGTACTGAGCTGAAAACTCTGGAGAATACAGGCCCTTGTCCACAGCTCCTGGTCTGGGCGCTAACGGGGCAGTGTTACTCACACTTGAGTCATCTCAGGAGGAGGGGACTGCTTGTCATTGGAGGTGTGTGAGTAGTGGCAGGGATGTTCTAAAGAGGATTTGTACTCTGATGGGGAGATTGGTGAGTTGCAGGAACCTTAAAATCACCCTTCTTCTTGAGGGTCTCAGTAAGAGCAAAACTCCAGCTCTGTGATGTCATGGCCTGGTGGGCGTTAGAGATGAAGTCCTCCCTGTAGTGGGCTTTGGGGAAAGCTTCGTCAGGGAAGCCTTCTTGCAGAAGGTGGCATGTTTCCTGCCCTTGAACTTCAGCTCACCTGTGAAGAGCAGATGGCTGACTGCTTTGCAGAAGGGATGGGCATCCAAAGATGGTGCTCTGCTTCTTGCCACATCCCCCGCATCACCTTATTCTTGCTGGCTTCCTCCTTAGGTTTTACTGTGGATTGGTGAGAGGAAGGACATTCCTGCCTCCATTCCTACCTCCTCATCGTTCAGAAACCAAGAGAAAGGGAAGCCCACCGTTCATCTCAGCCTACCGTCTATAAGTCACATCTCACTGAGGGGCTCTTACTGGTCCATCTCAGGTCACACACCCATCCCGTGAACAAACCACTGTGAATACAGTGTTGCTGTGTAGTCACAAAGTTGCGACTCTTCTGCCACCCCATAGACTGGAGTCTACCCATCTCCTCTGTCCGTGGGATTTCCCAGGCAAGAATACTGGAGTGGCTTGCCATTTCCTTCTGCAGGGGGTCTTCCTGATACAGGGATCAAACCCACATCTCGTCTCCTGTATTGGCAGGCAGATTCTTTACCACTGAGCCACCAGGGAAACCTGTGGCTGTAAGATTAGAGGTTAGAAACAGAAGCTCTGAAACGTAATCATCTGGGGCTCCAGTATTCTTGCCTGGAGAACCCCCATGGACAGAGGAGCCTGGCGGGCCGCAGTCCATGGGGTCACAGAGTCAGACGTAACTGGGCGACTGAGCACAGCACCGCGGCACTTAGCGTCTTGGGCTCAGCTTTTCACTTGTAAAATGAGGGTAATAGCGTAACCTCAGAGGCTTCCGTGAGGATTACGAGAGTTAAATGAGATGGTACATGTAAACAGCTGGAGTGGTGCCTGGAATACAGAAAATGTCCAGTGAAGCCTAGCTATCATCATCTGTCACCGTGTGTCATGCCTTTCAGCCACATTTGCATCCTCTGCCCCATCCGATCTCCCTGTCAGTCTATAGGTTAGAGAGCCCAACCGTGATTGTATCTGTTGAGTATTTTCCTTCTTGGATCCTAGAGAAGCAACTGTCAGGGCAGACGGAGTCCATCTCCGGATCCCTTCCCCCAGGCCCCAGGACTTCCAGCAAAACCTTTTCCTAGAACTTAATCCCGTGTGTTTCCTCCCGCCCACAAATCGCTATGGCTTGTCCTGGTGGGGAGTCTTCCCATGGAGGAGAGAGGGGCTGACTGCTTTTGTTTACATCTTTCCCAGGCACGGCGCCGTCAAGGCTGATGAGGCCGCTGGCACGGCTCCCTTCCACCTTGACCTCTGGTTCTACTTCACCCTGCAGAACTGGGTTCTGGACTTTGGCCGCCCCATAGCCATGGTGAGCGTGAAGCTGCGGATGGAACCCCCGACCGGCGTGTGGGGACAGTGTGATCTGAGTGATCAGAGTGACCTCAGACAAGTCCTTGCGCCTCCTGGTATACTGTGAGAATAGGCCTGGATGCGGTCCCTTAGTTCTATGGCTGTAACCAGGGTGGCAGCTGCCAGGGAGCGGGGGATCTGAGTCATACTGTGCCCCCCACCATCCGCCCCAGTGTCTCACATTCAGGTTTACGCAAAGCACCAACTTGGACAGTGGACTATGGGAAAGGATCCCACCAGCCTTCCCTGCAGCCTTGAGATAGAATTGTGTTTTCTGGAGGTGAAGAGTATGCGCTGAGTGTGCATGTCATAGACTTGAGCCTGGTGAAACCGTCCCCTTCTCTCCAAGGCTACCCCATGCCTGTATACAGTGGTGGCCTCTGGAGATTAACACTGCAAGAGCACCGAAGCCCCTCACTTGTCATGAGCAGTTAGACAGCTAGATGAATAGACAGATAGGTAACAGAAGGTGGAAAAAAATTGAGTGAGGTATCACCATGTGCTGGGGTGTTAATTTTTGCATGTGGGTGGTAAGAACAACAATATCCAGCACTGAAGCTGACACTTCGTACATGCTAGTGATAATGCAAAGTAGCGAAGTCCTTTAGGAAAGTAGTTGGTCAAGGTGATAACTAGTACTTAGATAGTGCCTAGCAAGATGTGTCTCAGTATTCTTGTACTGAATGAATAACAATACTAACAGTAAGCTAGAAATAGCAGTTAAGACCTTTATGTGTTTAAACTTCTTTAGTTCTCCCATCAATGCTATTGTTAATCTCAGTTTTATAGATAAGACTTGAGGACAGAGAGTGTAAATAACTGGCTCAGGGTCACCGAATCAGCAAGTGGAGAAGCCAGCATCTGCCACCCCCACCCCCACCTGGGCACGCTGGCCCCAGAGCCCACCACCCCTTTCCATTATGATTATATCCAGAACCCTAATATGTTCATCCTGCCTGGCTCAGTACGACCCTTTCCTAGAATCTGCCCTGAAGATGTAATCACTGAGACGACAGCCTCTGTACCAAGGGTGTTCACTGGAGTGTTGCTTACAGTGGCCAAAACCTGGAAGGGACTTGCGTGTCCAGCAGCAGGGACTGGGTAGATCAGCTTTGCTGTATGTAGGATAGAGGATGCTACCTGGGCAGTGAACAGGAATCGTGGGTACTACAGAGCATCCCGGAACGTTTAAGGAGAAAACAGAGGCCTGGGTGGCATGCATATGGACTGGCTGTCAGTCAGTAACAGCCCTAACCATCTTGTATAATTGGGATCCAAGACTTCAAGGGGATGAAAGAAAGCTTCTGGCAGTGGTTTCAGGGAGGAGGTATGGTGGATGTTGAGTCTCCTTTCTGCAGGCTTTTGGTAAGGTTTACAAGTTGTTTTTTAAATGTAGGTGAAAGAAAAGGGACTGAGCCAGGAGTCAGGGCACCAGTCAGGTTTGTAGGTGATTTGGGGCAAGTCAGGGTCATCTGGGCTTTGGTTCTCTCATCTGTAAGAAGACTGGTTGGACCAGCTGACCTGAGCTGAAGGTTCACTTACCAGGGGACAAAGGAGCTGCCCATCAAACTGGTGTCCTGGGGAGAGGGGAGATGAGGCCAGGGTAGCTCGTGGCTCTCCTCACTCAGTAGGACTCAGCCTCATCTGGCCTAATAGGGCTCACCGGTGGGGCAAATCACCTCCCACCATCCTGCTCAGAATTGCTGTGGCCACTGTAACCCCAAGTGGGCTCAGTAGGAGCATACCTCTGAACAGGTCCAGTGTATACATGAGCTTTTCAGATGGATACATGATAGTCTCAAATTTGTAATAACTACAAAATAAAACCTTTTACAAGTTATAAAAGTAGTCATAGTTATATAACAAGTTATATAAAAGTATGTCATATTTACATAACAAGTGAGTTCATACCCAGTAATATAAAGAAGTATGAGACTCCCTTTCCTAGTCCCACTTCTGAGTGTTTGGGGCACATCCTTCCACTCCTTTCTCTATTCATGCAACACATATGTGTACATCCTTCCCCCCCTCCCCCCACCCAAAATGAGATCTTACTTTATACCTTAGTCTACAACTTGCTTGTTTTACTTTAGACTGTATCGTGGATATCTCTTCGTGTCAGCACATATGAGGTGTCATTTCTGTTCATGGTTGCTTAACCTTCTGTAATAAAGATGTGCTGTAGTGTATTCAAGTAGTCCTGTTTGGTTGAAGAGTTGGCCTATTTCTGATTCTTTGCTATCACTGAGTGTTTCAGCCAGCTATATATCTTGCTGTAGATAAAGCTATAGAGATGCCCACACAGCAAGTAAGAAAGAGATTGAGATTCCTGTCTCCTGGGAGATTTATTTCTGCAGGTTGGTTTTATCCAGCACATTTTTTAATTAAGAGAAATAAACATTTAAATTTTTATTGAAATTTATGATCATTACAGGTGTTTGTTGGTAGATTCTAGAGGTATAGTTTGGCAGGGCAGGGACTGGGAAGTGTTGTGATCTTGCATAGGTGTTGTCACGCTAACCCTGACAAGGCTGGAACTTACTGGGGTAGACCAGTAGGAAGAACAAGGGAATTCCAGACAGAGGAATGGGCCTGGCCTGTCTCAGGGAAGGTATGAAAGGAAGAACTGAAGCTACTTTGTAGAACTCACATATTTTCTCCTTTGTTTCGTAAGGTATAGTTCCGACCTGATTTGGAAGTGGTTCATCTGCTCAGTGGACAGAGTGTTTTTCCACACCTGGGTGGTCAGGATTTCTTGTCATCATTCTAATGAGCCAGATCACTAAGGGTCCATGTAGACCATCTGGGCCACATTTCATGTTACAGATGGGGAAACTGAGGCATGAAGAAGGGAAGAACTTGCCCCAGGGTCACCCAGAAAGTTTTTGGCATGATTGAGTCCCAAAGGATCTTCCAACTCCCAGGCTGGTACCCAGGGACCTTTGTTTAGTATCCACAGGGAGAGGGACACAGGGTCAGACCCTGGTTTTGTACCTACTGTGTGACTGGGGACCAGTCTACCTTCTCTGGGACTCAGTTTGAAAACACCTTCACCCCAGTGCTGCCGAGAGGATTTCAGGAGATCACAGAAAGAACGCAGTGTGCGCAGGGGCAGTTCTGAGGGCCGCGTGGGTCATGCCTGGTAAACTGCACTCTCCACTTGCTCCCCAGCTGGTGTTCCCTCTCGAGTGGTTTCCGCTCAACAAGCCCAGCATGGGGGACTACTTCCACATGGCCTACAACATCATCACACCCTTCCTTCTGCTCAAGGTAGGATCCCAGGGCCCCTCCTCTCCCTTCCCACCCTTTCTCTGCCCTGCTGCCGAGCCCTGGGAGTGCCCTGAATCAGGCTGTCCCCTGCCTGACTCTGGGGGAAGAAGGCTATGACAGAGGGGACGTGTCAAGGGCCTGAGGGCCCCAGGGGAGGCCGGCTGCCTCTGCCGGGAGGGATGGAGCAGGCTTCCCCAGGGAGGAGCGTGTGATTTGGGCCTCCCCGGTGTGCCTGGGGGTGAACTGGAGAGACCTTCAGGCGGGAGTATCTGAAAACAAGGCGGGTCTTGAGGAGCCATGTTTGGGGAGGGTGAGGCAGGAATGGCCGGATAGCTCAGGGAGAGGTCGGGGACCAGTTGGGCAGGCAGGTGGGGGCCGGAGGCAGGAAGGGCAGCGATGCAGGGTGAACTCTCTCCTCCGGACCGAGAGCCCTGACTTTGAGACACCACTGGGAACACAGAACTGTCTCCTGGAGAGCTCTCTGCTCTGCTGGCTTTGCACTTTGCCAAGTCAGGGCTCTTAAAACGACTGCCATTTACTATCCCCGTCCTTTTGTTTTTAGAGAGACATTTCCAAACTTCCCTGGTGGCTCAGACGGTAAAGCGTCTGCCTGCAATGTGGGAGACCTGGGTTCAATCCCTGGGTCGGGAAGATCTCCTGGAGAAGGAAATGGCAACCCACTCCAGTATTCTTGCCTGGAAAATCCCATGGATGGAAGAGCCTGGTAGGCTGCAGCCCTACCAGAGTCACAAAGTGTCGGACACGACTGAGTGACTTTGCTTTCTTTCTGTCAAAGTAGGGGAGGTATAATCTCTGAATTCGGAGGGGTCTTTAGTTAAATAACTTAGTTTCAGAAACACCTGCCCCACATTTTTGTTTGTGTGGCTTGGTTGCTCAGAAATGGGAGCAGCCCAGCCTCAACAGGCCAGCCCAGCCACCCAGAAGCAGAACTAGGGGTGGTGGGAGGTCAGGGCCTGGCTTGCCTGTGTGGAAGGCCTGGCTGTCATCTCTAGCATGGTATATGGGTGTGTTTAACCTTGGGCAATGAGCTGGCCCTGGAGAGTGTGTTTCCTCTTGGGCCAAAGAGGGTGCTCTTCCCCAGTGCCTGCTGGGTTCACAGGGATCATGTGAGATGACAGGCTGGACTGACTCCCCTAAAGGGAACCCATGTGAGAGGGGCTTTCCGGCTGGTGGCATCCATCCCACTCGGGGTGTCTGCCGTGGTGACGGCGTCGGGGGTCATGCTGTGGGGCCTCCCTCTGACCTCAGCTCATCGAGCGGTGCCCCCGCACCTTGCCACGCTCCCTGATCTACGTCAGCATCATCACCTTCATCATGGGGGCCAGCATCCACCTGGTGGGCGACTCAGTGAACCACCGCCTGATCTTCAGTGGCTACCAGAACCACCTGTCGGTCCGTGAGAACCCCATCATCAAGAATCTCAAACCAGAGACGCTGGTGAGCCCCCACCTCCACGGTGCAGCCTGTCCTGGAGGCCAAAGACATTGCCAATCCATCACAGGTGCCCCAGATAGAGCAGGTCGCCCCCCTCCCCCGAACCCCAAGCTAGGATGCCCCAACCCAGATCCCCTCCTCCCGGTAGGGAGGGACTGGGGGCATTTGAGGGAGGCATGGGCAGTCAGGGGGAGGGTAGCCTGGGGGCTGCGTGGGCCCGACACCCTTCCTGAAGCCCCACCCTCTCTGCTCCCCCAGATCGACTCCTTTGAGCTGCTCTACTACTACGATGAGTACCTGGGCCACTCCATGTGGTGAGTGATGGGGCCGCTGGCCCTGGTGACGCTGAACAAGGGGCCCCGGGGTCTCGAAGTGTCCAGCCCAGCCGCTGGAATGGCGTGCTCTTCCCCAGCGGGGGGCGCTGTCGCTCCTCTGGCGCCCGCCTCGCCGCCTTCCGTGCCCACCAGCCCGCAGTATCCGCGGCGGCCACTAGAGGGCAGCGAGCGGCTGTCCTCCCTGGGCCGAGGCTGCGGCGCCGGTAAACAACTCCCCCCCACCCTGGGGATGAGGATGGGGACCCGGAGGCAGGGAGGGAGCCGAGGAGGGCCGGCTGAACCAGGCTGGGGGCGAGGTGGGAGTAGGGGTGCTCCTAGTGCCCCCCTCCTCCGAACCCCCCCGAGAGCGCCTTCCTCCCGCCCCTTCACCCCACAGTGGAGGAAACCTCACAAATGTGGGCTCAGCCACAGGAGATGCGGCCGGAGCCGGGGGCAGTTGTCTGCTCCAGACCCCACTTTATCCCGGGATGAGCTGGGGCCGGTGGGAGGGGCTTTGCCCACGGGCTGACAGCTGGTGCCAGAGCCAACCCTGGACGTGGGTGGCCCCACTCCCGAGTGAGGTGGGCTCGCTCGTGTCACACGGGCCCTACATTGTATTTCTGGGTTCTGTTTTAGGGACTAGAAAGTCAGGGAACCCTTGCACAGACAGGCCTCTTGCCAGTTCTCCCTGGCCTGTGCCAGGAGACCCTTCCCATGGAAGGCTGGGGAAGGGAGGAGGAGAGGTGTACAGGGGAAATGAAAGGGCAGCTGAGGGCTGGGAGGGTGTGGGGGCCGGTGAGGGGAAGGTGGGGAAGGCGGTGGGAACAGAAAGGGGGTGTTTTGCGAGCTGGCACGGGCCGCGTGTGTGTATGTGTGTAGAGAGGGGAGAGGGTGGTACGTGGGTGAGCTGTGCGTGGAAGGGGGTGAGGCTGGGGGCTGGGTGTGAGTGAAGGAGCATCACAGAGCTCCTGGGAGACCCCCGGCACGTGCTGTTCCTCCCCCCACCTCTTTTTTTTCCCCATACTTGGACCTCGGGCCTGTCCCTCCTCGATCCTGCTGGGTGCACCCTTTTCCAGGGCAGTGAGGGGCTGGGGCTGCTGGCCTTGGGGTGAGTGCATGGGGCAGAGAGAGAGACGTGCACACACGCGGGGAGTGAGTGAGGAGGCCGGGACAGTGGGAGGAGGCCCCCCTGCCCATGGCTTGGATCTGCAGGCCTCGCCTTCCTTCCTAGACCCCCTGCCCAGGAGGGGCTGGGAGTGCCCTCACCCAAACCAGGCGTTTCTGTGAACTGTGAAGTGAGACCGCAGAGGGTGGTGCAGGCAGCCAGTCCTAGGACAGCCGACGGGCGGGCCGGCGGCTGAGCCGCTGAGCACCGGCTTCCCTGTTGCAGGTACGTCCCCTTCTTCCTCATCCTCTTCATGTACTTCAGCGGCTGCTTCACTCCCACCGAAGCTGAGAGCTCAATGCCAGGGGCGGCCGTGCTCCTGGTGGTGCCCAGCGGCCTGTACTACTGGTGAGTGGATGGCAGACCTGGGGTGGCAGGGAGGGGGCCTTAGTGGTCCAGTCAGTGAAAATGTGCTCCCGACCACGGAGCTGCCGTGTGAGCCCCGGTGAGACACCCGCTGGGGTCCCTGCTTCCTCCTCTTCAGTGGGCCTGGGACAGTGCCTTCTGGTGGCCGCTCCGTGACCAGGAAGGCAGTCCTGAGTGTGACCTCTCTACACTCGGGGTGTGACCTCAGGGCCCATAGAATCCACGTCGAGGCATAATTTCTGTGTGTGCTTCGTTGCTCAGTCGTTCCAGCTCTTTGCGAGCCTGTGGACTGCAGCCCACCAGACTCCTCTGTCCACAGGATTCTCCCAGGCAGGAATACTGCAGTGGGCTGCCATTTCCTTCTCCAGGGGATTTTCCCAGCCCAGGGATTGAACCTACATCTCCTGTGTCTTCCGCATTGCAGGCGGATTCTTTAATGTCTGAGCCATCGGGGAAGCCCTGGGGAGGGCTGTAGAGCAGAAGCCTGTAGAGCCTGCAGGGTGGGGGGTGGGGGGCTGATTTCCCTTCTGTGAGATGAGGATGATACCAGGCTGTCTCCCTTTGGGGACATGGTGAGAACCCAGAAAGAGGGGCTCCTAAACTATGAAGCATCATGGAGAGGACAAGGATACTTACGGGGGAATCCCATGGCCTCAGGGCTTCCCACCTGGTTTCCTCTTCCCATTCCAGAGGACCAGGCCTCAGCCAGGCTCTTCCTTTTCTTCTGTCACTTCTGCTCTGGAGTCAGGCTCCTGGGGATTGTGGGTGTCTTAGAAAGGGTGGATGTCCTAGCCCTTCTCTAGGGGGAAGCCTCCAGCCAAATGAAAAAGGCCTCCTCTCCTGGGGCCTTCTCCCCCACCTCCAGGGGCTGCCCCTGACCAGCAGTGGGGATCCATGAGGGTGAATCCATATGCCCTCTGAGGACAGGATTGGAAGGAATGGGTGACAACCACAGCTGGAGGGAAAGAGGTGGGAAGTGAGAAGAAGCTCCGCCCATTCTTAGCCAGGGTGTGTCAATGCAGTGACAGCTACAGGGGGCCCTTCACTGAGCAGTGTGCCTTTCCAAGTACACAGTTCTCATCAGTAACCTTGAGAGCTAGGGCCGTTTATGCCCCCTTTGTGAGTAAGAAAACAAAGGCTCCAATATGTCATGTAAATTCTGCCACTCGGTTGCAGAGCTCTGCTTGAGTGGGATGGGTCAGCATGGTGGTTCTCTCTCTGAGGCAAGGGAGTAGATGAGATAAGCTCTGAGAAGCCCTCCAGCAGGTGTTACTGCATTCCTGGCCGTGTGCTAGGTACTGCCATGAGAGCTGGACGGAGCCCTGAGGGGATGAGACCGTGTCCCAGCCTTCAAGGAGACAGTCAGGACAACCCCATAAACTGAAACTCCATCCCCAACTCAGATGCCTTCAGGAACTAAACTGGTGATAGGAATGCATCAAGTGAGGCAGTAGGGAGTGGTGGGGACCGAGGCAAGCTGCAGAACCATGCTGTCTCTAAGCAGCTGCTGTCTCCTCATCAGTTATTGTCACGTGGGAATACAAACCTAACGTTAGCAGGGAAATCAGAACTCCATGTGGGCAGGTCATCTGTTATTTAAGTGTTGGCAACAAACTCGACCTTTTGAAAAATAGTAATTCTAGAAGCCAAATCCTAATGCTGTGTACAGGCCGTGGCTCAGAGTGGACCCCTCACTCGATGCGCTCTTCTGACCGGCTGGGAGGGCGGCCTGGTGCCTGGGTAGAGGGCAGGACGCTGGGCAGGAGGGGCTGTCGTGGCGCCCCCACCCCTCACTGCCCGTCTGCCTCCTCAGGTACCTGGTCACCGAGGGCCAGATCGTCATCCTCTTCATCTTCACCTCCTTCGCCATGCTGGCCCTCGTCCTGCACCAGAAGCGCAAGCGCCTCTTCCTAGACAGCAATGGCCTCTTCCTCTTCTCCTCCTTCGCCCTCACCCTCCTGCTCGTGGCGCTCTGGGTCGCCTGGCTGTGGAACGACCCCGTACTCAGGAAGAAGTACCCGGGCGTCATCTATGTCCCCGAGCCCTGGGCCTTCTACACCCTGCACGTCAGCAGCCAACACTGAGTCCTGGGCACCGGCCCCTGGTGCTCTGTGGGTGGGAGATGGATGGTTGAGCGTGAGTGTGGGGAGTGTGTGCATGTGTGCACCCACTTGGGATGGACGGCCGAAGGAGTCTGAGTGTGTGCGTGTGTGCACCCACTGGGGATGGACAGCCGAAGGAGTCTGAGTGTGTGCATGTGTGCACCCACTGGGGATGGACGGTCGGAGATGTCTGAGTGTGGGGAGTGTGTGCATGTATGCACCCACTGGAGATGGACGGCTGAAGGTGTCTGAGTGTGTGTGAGTGTGTGCACCCACTGGGGATGGACAGCCAAAGGTGTCTGAGTGTGTGTGAGTGTGTGTGTGAGTGTGTGCGTGTGTGCACCCACTGGGGATGGACGGCCGAAGGTGTCTGAGTGTGTGAGTGTGTGTGTGAGTGTGTGCATGTGTGCACCCACTGGGGATGGACGGCCGAAGGTGTCTGAGTGTGGGGAGTGAGTGCGTGTATGCACCCGCTGGGGATGGACGGCCGAAGGTGTCTGAGTGTCTGTGAGTGTGTGCATGTGTGCACCCGCTGGGGATGGACGGCCGAAGGTGTCTGAGTGTGTGTGTGTGTGTGTGAGTGTGTGTGTGTGCGCGCGCACCCACTGGGGATGGACGGCCAAAGGTGTGTGAGTGTGTGTGTGTGTGCACCCACATGTGTGTAGCCTGCAGCTGAGAGCGTGGGTGAGAGTATGCCTGGTGCCTGTGGATAGGGGTGTGTGTGTCTGTGTGTGTCTGTGTGTGCGCATACGGAGAGCATCCTTGTGAGGCTGAATTGTTTTGGTTAAGTTTCCATTCGATTTAGCTTTTTTCATGATGGGACATAGTCTGAGGCAGTGTTTCCAGCCCAGGAGCTGGGCCTGGGCTTCCATGCCCACTGGAGCCGGGCCTTCTCTCTCTCTCACTGCTCAGGGCCGTCTCTTCCTGGGCGTCTTCTGGTGGCCGTAGGGGTGAGGTCTGGGTGGGGCAGAGGTCGGGAGGGAGACTTGGCCTGTCACCTACCACCTGGTTCACTCCTCAGACCCCCTGACCCTGAGGGCAGGTCTCAGGGGTTCCGTGAACTTGCTGTGTAGCCATTTGCAATGCACCCCCTTCCCTGGGCAGATGGGCAGATGGGCCGACGGGTCCCCAGTCGGCTGTGGGCTGGTTGCCGTCTCCTCTCAGGGCAGCCTTGGGAGGGGTGGATGGTTCCTCCTTGTCCCTGCCTCTTCAATCCTGGGGGGTACGTGCACCCCAGATCCTCACCCCGCCGCAGGCTGCATGGGGTGGGGAGCCAGAGCCAGCCCTCCCCCAACCGCCGGCCTGATCTCGGGGTCTGGCTGTGGTCGTTCCCGGCCGCCTTCCTCTCCCGGGAACTCGGTCTGTGTCCCGCCTTCAGGACTGTGGCACCCGCTTGGTTTACCTGACCAAGGTTTCTGAGCGGCTGCTGAAGGCAGAGTTCTCCGGTACTTGCACTCACCAAGGCGGACATCGTGGGGCTCTTGTCAGCGTGTCTCAGCCTGAATCCACGCCTGCCGCCTGCAGCCCTGCTCCCAGGAAAGGGGGCCTTGTTCTGGCAAGACGCCCCCTCCCCAGCACTGGGGCCAGGTCTCCTCCCGCGACTGCAGGCACGCAGCCTCACGTCCCAGCATTGCTGGCCTGCATGCGTGCGAGGGGCTCTGGGGGGCCTGCCTCATCTCCCCTGCCCTCCCTGCCCATCCTGTGCTCTCAGGGACTCTGCCTCAAACCCTCCTTTCACGCAGGGGTCCCCCAGCCCCGGTCAGTCCCCGTCTGCTGGCAGCATCAGGGGTGAGCAGTGTGAATAAAGGCGGTGTGGAGCCAAGCCCCACTGGCTGCAGCTGCTTCCTTGGGATGTGAATTTGGGAGGCCGGAGGAGGAGGGTCCCTGGAGCAGGAGAGGGAGTGGGCAGTCTGGGGCCTGGCAGGAGCCCTGGGCTGACCCCAAGGGCCTGCTCAGCCCTGCCCGGCTGGAAGCAGGGGCTGCTACTGCCCACTGGCTGTCTGTGCTACTTAGTATGATGCTGAGTTTGGGGGGTCACCAGCAAGAAGGGCTTCCTCTAGGTCCCAGGTCCCTTCAGACGAGGCTGAGGGTCACAGGGGTGGGGCCGGCAGAGGGTGTCTGCAGATGGAGCCCCCAAGCTATGCTGCTAGCGCCTTCAGGAAACTGAAGCAGAGAGGGTGTCCTTTGCGGGGGAGGCGGGGGGCCGGTTTGTGGGAGGCTGGCACTTAGCCTTGGGCAAGTCACATGACCTGCTTTGCTTTTCCCAGGCATCTTTTACACCCATGAGAAGTTAGTGACATCCGCCCCCACCGCCTTGGGAGTAACAGATGCCTGCTGTCCTGCTCAGTAGCTCCTGCTCAGGATCTGGGATGAGGACGGCCCTTCTGGCTCGTTGGGCCCCCTGGCTTCTGGGATCTGAAATAATGATGTTTGTGATTTCACTTCCTTGGTGGGGATGTATTGAAACTTGTTTAGTTGCTAAGTCGTGTCCTACTCTGTGACCCCATGGACTGTAGCCTGTCAGGCTCTTCTGTCCATGGGATTTTCCAGGCAAGAATACTGGAGTGGGTAGCCCATTTCCTTCTCCAAGGGGTCCTCCAGGCGATCTTCCTGACCCAGAGATTGGACCCACATCTCTTGCGTCTCCTGCATTGGCAGGCATTGGCAGGGAAGCCCAACTGCCTTCAAACAAAAGGACCCCATGGGTTTCACTTCCCCAGAGTGGGAGCTGGATGCTGAGGGCGCTGTCTGCTGCCCCCAGTGTGGGTGGCTTGTGCCCCTCCTCACTCAGCAGTTCACAATCTGCACAATCTTAGTTCAGTAAGCCAGCTCCAGCCTTGGCCTCTCAAAGCACAAGGGCCCCCACCTTCCCAGTAACCTCAATTCTTCCCTACGTTGATTCCATGTTTCCTCCAAAGCCTGTCCCAGGCCCGTTCTCCATACAAGGACTTAATGGATATCACCTAAGTGGGCATACATCTGATTGTGGGGTCTGAGGCTTACACAGTTTTGAGTGTGCTTGATAAGAAAACTTAAAGTGAATAAAAATTAGATATGAAAGAATATTTAGAATGGGAAAGGTATCACAGTAAATTATTGGAGCCTTGGAGATTCATGTCCCTCTTGACCGAGATCTCTTTGGGAAGTTTCCTGAAAATGTTTCCCAAGAAATACAGGCACATGGATAGGTGGGTCTGGGGTGATCGCGCAGGTGGACAGCAGTGACTGGCCTGTAACAGCATCTGGATAAATCCCGAGGAAACCACGAGAGGGCGTGCTGGTGGCTGCACGCCCCCTGTGGGGAAAGGGCTGCAGTAGTGACCTAGGAAACCACTTTATGGGCCATGAGAATCAGGAGCTGGCCTATAAAAGATGACATAGACACTGGCATTTCCACCTGCCCTACAACCCTCCTCCCTTGCTGCTGGGCTAAGCGGAAGGACGGATGGGCTACTTACTTAACCAGCAAGTGAGACAGGAAATCCGCTCTCTGACATGTGAACTAGGAGGCTAACTCAAGCCTCCCACATTATAACTGAATATGCCAGGAGCATTCAACCCAGAGACTACGCCATGGTAACCCCAAAGCAACTAGTCAGCACCATCCAAGTCCAACTGTTTTTGTCCTGACCACAGGACCTACTCCCAGGGGAACCCGGTGTAACATGGCCTGGGACTGGCAGGTAAGTTTCTGATGGTGTGGGTTTGCCGCTTCGTGGGGAATAGGATTAGAAAGGGTCTTACAGACTTCAGCTGTCCTCCACTCAGCCCCAGCTGAGACCACTACTAAGGTCACTCATCCAGGCCTCTACTGGAGAAAGTCACCATTCTATGACCCCTAGGGTCTGTCAGACCCCCTCTCCAGGTTCCGGCGCCAGCTGTGGGGACTGCAGGCTGGGACGCCGACCGCAGGCTGGGGTGGTGTGATCTCAGAACGCTGTCACTGCTTGTGTGTGGCTTCATGGCCACGATCTCTCTGTACTGTGCCTGTTAAGCATCTTACGTTTCTTCCCTAGCCTGAGCAGAGGGAATCTGGGGACCAGGTGACTGTGGAGGCCTCACCATTTTATTTAGGTGTTTATGGCTGCGCTGTCTTCGTCGTTGCAGGCAGGTTTTCCCTAGTTGTGGAGAGTGGGGGCGACTCTCTAGTCGCAGAGCACGGGCTTCCCACTGCAGTGGCTTCTCTTGTTGTGGAGCACAGGCTCTAGGCACACGGGTTGCAGCAGTTGCAGCCCAGGGGCAAATCAGTTGTGACTCTCAGGCCCTGGAACGTGCAGGCTGCAGTGGTTATGGTGCAGGGGCTTAGTTGCTCCGAGACATGTGGGATCTTCTGGGACCTGGGATCAAACTCATGTCCCGTGCATTGGCAGGTAGACTTCCCACCACTGAGCCACCTGGGAAGTCCTGGCCTCACCACTGGTAGGTCTGACTGCAGGGTCTCCCTTCTGTGGACTGCCACGAAAAATTCAGCCAAAGTTGGTCCACCTCTTGGGGAATTAACTATCTTTAGCACACTTTGTGTCTTGATTGCATGTGTATGCTCAGTCCTGTCCAACTCTTTGCGACCCCATAGACTGTGGCCCGCCAGGCTCCTCTGTCCATTGGATTTCCCAGGCAAGAATACTACTTACTCCAGGGGATCTTCCCGACCCAGGGATCGAACCGATGTCTCTTGTGTCTTCTGTGTTGGCAGGTGGATTCTTTACCACCGCACCACCCAGGAACTCTTGGTATTCTTCCAGCTACTGTTATCATGGGGTTGCAGAAGAATCGAAAACAACTTAGAGACTAAACAGCAGTAACAACAATCTGTAATTATATTTGTGATGTCCGGTTGCAATGCCCCTCTGCACACCTGACCCCAGGAACATCTCAGAAGAGGGGCAGGGCCAGGATTATAAGTCACGCCAGATGTGTGGGCGTGTATGGCCAGGCCACTCAAGATGGCTCTTCACTTGCTCTCTGTGTATCTCCTGCTCCACCAGTCCCTACTTCACTCACAGGACCATCCAGTCCTCTTAATCATAGGCCTTTATCGGTGACTGTCCACACGCTTGCCCGTGCCCCCAGATGGTTCCCCTGGTAACTGATGAGCCCCTCTGAAGTCAGTGCTCTGTGACTGGTAGCCGCTGCCGCCTCCAGAGTAGCAGAAGGCCCTGCCGTGTCCTGCCTGCCGTCTGTCGTCCACAGTGGCGTGTTGCTCCAAGATGTGGTTTCAGATACGTAAGATCCCCCCATCTGATAAATTGTCTCTGTCTCCGGGCTCTTTTGTCTCGAGGCTGGGCTACTACAAGGCTTTCAGGACCTTGGGGGTACAGCCCAGTGGTCATGTCTCCCCCAGGAGCCCCTTTCCAAATACATGGTGATTCCAAGTGAGCCCTTGACCTGGCCCTTCCAAGGCCCCACCTGATGTCCCCTCTCCTCTTCTTCCTGTAAGGCTGATAGAAGCTCCCTCCTCTCCTGCTCCCAGCAGCCTTCCCTCTTCTCAGCCCCAACTGGGAGGAGTCAGAAACCTCCAGCTAAAACTCTCTGGGTCTCAAAATGGGTGTGAAGTAGAGGAAAAGAGAGCCTTTCACAAGGAAATGGTCAGGGGACAAAGACCCCCCCATCCAATCCATGTGACTTCTACAAGTTACCAACAGGTCCCTCTGCAGACATGCAGCCCTTTGCAGGACCCGCTGGTCCCCAGACCAGGAGCCCTGGTGCAGTGCACAACCTGTGTGGCCGCACCTGCCGGTCCTGACGGGATGGATGGGCCCTGCAGTCAGAGCCCCAGGGGCAGGGCAGCCACCAGCTGTGGGCATGGGATACAGTAGGGATCTGGGAGAAGAGGGGGGACCCAGCTGTGCCCATCACTGCAACCCAACCCTTCACTTCCTCAGTGGGTGTGGGGAGGGTGGGCTGGGGACAAACCGCTGAGGAATGGGAGAGTCAGCAGCTTCTGCTGGAAGGGGTGGGAGCTGCAGTGGGGAGTGGAGGGGAAGGAAGAAAAGGGGAGCCTTCCTGACCAGGAAAGTCCTTTAAGAGGTCTCCCTCTGAGTCCCCTTGGTTACCAGGGGTTGTGGTGGGGCCAGAGACCCCAGCATGGGCACCTACCACACCCCCAGAAGGAGGGGAGGGAACTGACTCAAGCTGAAAACTGGCCATCTGGCCACTGACTCTCAACATAAGGCCAGGATGCTGAGGCACAGGGCTGTGGAATGGGCACCGAGGTCTTCCTCGGGGGGCCTTTCTCTCCTGTGTGTGGCGTCCAAGGCTCTGGCGGAGGAGGTGGCCGTCACTGGGCTGTGGTGTGGAAGAAAACGCGAGTTTTCTTCCCACATTAAAAAACAGAGACATTACTCTGTCCACAAAGGTCCGTCTGGTCAAGGCTGTGGGTTTTCAGTAGTCATGTGGGGATGTGAGAGTTGGACTGTGAAGAAAGCTGAGCACCGAAGAATTGATGCTTTTGAACTGCGGTGTTGGAGAAGACTCTTGAGAGTCCCTTGGACTGCAAGGAGATCCAACCAGTCCATCCTAAAGGAGATCAGTCCTGGGTGTTCATTGGAAGGACTGATGCTGAAGCTGAAACTCCAATACTTGGCCACCTGATGCGAAGAGCTGACTCATTTGAAGAGACCCTGATGCTGGGAAAGATTGAGGGCAGGAGGAGAAGGGGACGACAGAGGATGAGATGGTTGGATAGCATCACTGACTCAATGGACATGAGTTTGGGTAAACTCTGGGAGCTGGTGATGGACAGGGAGGCCTGGCGTGCTGCGGTTCATGGGGTCGCAAAGAGTTGGACACGACTGAGCGACTGAACTGAGCTAATGAGGTGGTGTGTGATGAGCCTAAAGGGGGTGTGCAAAGTGCCCGACACCCAGGAGACTTATTTAGCCCCTAGTGCAATCCTCAAAGAGAAATACCCCTGAAGGCAGGCCCAGGAGGACCCAGCGACCCCCTCTCTGGGTGACCCCTTCTTAGTGTCCACGGAGGGCTCCCAGGAAGGAACAGCGGCCTTTGTCCTCTGGCTACAGGACATCAGCTTCCTGGTGCAGGGCCGGGTGCCGGGGAAGCCCTTGTGCAGCCCCCAACTCTCAAAACCCAGGCTGCCACCGCCCCACAGCCAGGCATCCACCGTGCACAGGAAGCCGGAATCTGACCCCTGGCGGCGGGCCTGGTCTCCATGGCAGCCGTGGATTTATTACTGGGGCCTCCACCTGGCTGAGCGGACTTTCGACTTGAAGCCGGGAAGAAGGGGAACAGGAAGGCAGTTCTGGGAGCAGCGAGCCCACGGGTGGCAGCTGGAGGCCCCGCGATGGTGAGTGAGGATCTGTGTGGCCTGGCCAGGCTGCCCTGGGCTGGGGAGGCAGGGGGCTTTCATGGAGTCCCTTCCTGACTGTTCTCCTCTCTCTGCTGCAGGCCAAGTTTCTTTCCCAGGACCAAATTAATGGTAGGTTTGGTTTGTTCTTTCATTAGCAACTCACAGCAAAATATGGGTCTCATTAGGCAATTTGCTCTGCTCATGTTTTGTTGGTGGGAGAGCTGGGCCCACCCACGAGCCAGGGGCTGACTGCTACCAGGAAGGGCCTGGTGGAGGGGCGGGGGATAAGGCTTGGAGGTAAGAACTGTCGCTGGTACAGTGGTCAGTGTGATTTACGAGAGGGCCTGATAGGAGAGGGAGCACACTCGGTTCTCCTCCAGAACTTGATAGTTGGGGGAGGCGGGGAGAGGGGCTGGTCAGAGAGACACCAGCTGGTTGTGGCTGAGGGCCCCGCCTGAGAAGGGGGCTTTGTAACTGGCTGAGAAAGAGAACAGGGCCCAGGGCTGTGCTTTCGGAAAGGGTGCTTTGTGTAGGCTGTGGGCCTCAGTCTCCCCATTTGTAAAGGGTGAAGGCCAGTGGAGGTGGTCTCGGGGGTCCCTCTGCCCTGACAGCAAGCCTAGTGTTGGCATCTGGAGCACTTTATTCCCTGAATCCCCAAACCTGCTGCCCCCAGGCAGCTTCAGTTTCCCACAGTGCCTGGTTCTGTTTCCGCGAGGCCAAGTCAACAGAGTTGGGTTACACAGAACCCCGGGGCCAGACCTGGCTGGGGAGGCTCGGCTGAGCTGAAGCAGGGAGCTGAACTGAGGGTGGGTTACCTGGGCAGGACGTGCAGAGCTCTGGGGACCAGCAGCGTCTATAAGGGAGAGAGGGTAGGTGGGTTGCAGGCATCTCCCCATAGGCCCCTTCATATCCTTACCCCTCAAGGGGGGCCAGAGCAGGGACTTTTAAAACCCAAGGCCCAGGATAGGGGCCTCTCCTACCTAGGTCTTAAGACAAGACTTGATGAGTCTCAGGGCTGGAATCCAGCTGTCAGCGTCCCCCCACCAAACCTGGTGCCGGGGCTCACTGACCCTCCCTCTGGGGCTTCTGAATCTCCCAGGAGGGAAGAAGGTAAGATTCCCTTTGTATCCTAAAGTCTGACACAAAGAAAGTGACCACAAACGTTCAGGAAAGGAAGACTGAGTGGGAAGACCAGGGACCTTGGAGGCAGTGGGCCTGGGCTCCAGTCACCTCTGAGCCTCAATGATCTCATCTGTGAAGTGGAAGTAATAACACTGCCTCATCAGGCTGCTGTGAGCAAGAGACAGAGCAGATGGCGGTCATGCATCTGACTCTGGGCCTGGATGTCACCCAGATGACATCCGGGGCCAGCTTGCTCTGCTAGCATGAGCTACGTGGTACACTTTTAGAAATTTTGTGAACCATTGTTAAATAAAGGAAGATGAAAGAATGTCCCAGTCCCTTCGTCTATACAAAAGTTTTAAAAAGATAGCTCTGTTGCAATTAGTAGTGCTGAAGATTTGAAAGGTTTCAGTTTAATGGATGTAATTTGCGCAAAGGTGAGGAATAGTTTAATAGTAGATCACTCATCAGATGTAATGACAGTGTAGTCATTGGGAAAATAGTTGCGTTCCTTGACCTGCAGCTTACCTCACTTATGGTTAAATCCAAACTGTAGGTTGGCAATGGATACAAGAGCTTGGCAAAAATTCACTTGTGATAATCAATTGGCTAGATGGGATTTATAATCAGTGTTTTTATTACTTGTAAGTTGTATGCTATACATCCTTAAGTCTACACCATGTACAGATGTCATCAGAGTCAGCTGTTCCATTCCCAGCACAGCTGGTGTTATCCTGGGTCTGGGGAGGATTCTTTCTTGCCGTGGGGCATTTGCATTTTCAAAGGGAAAACTTAAAGGGGATTTTAATCCAGTTTGTTTAACCCAATGTGTTCTTTCATTCAACAATTATGAGTCCTTTTTTTGTGCCAGCCCCGTTCTAGGGATTAAAAATACAGCGGTGCACAGAGGACCCCCACATCCTTGTGCTCACAGGGTTCGCCTTGGCGGGAGGCGGGGACCACAGAGGAAAGGAGCAAAGTAAACAGGATGTTGGAGGGCAGGCAGGTCTATCAGGTGGAGGGCAGGGCAGGGAGGGAGGAGGTGTAGAGGTCGTGGAGGGGGGCAGGAGTAGAAAGAGAAGAGCTCTACTGTTTCAGGGCCGGCTGCCAAGTTCAGAGGACCCCCCAGATCTTTAAAGGCAGGAAGACAGAACACATTTTAGGTAACGGGAGGAGATGGGCCCCCAATTGAATCTAGCCCTGCTGATACCAGGGGCCATGGGCCCCCAAGAGCCGAGTATGGAGGGAGGTAGTTTGCCCCCTGTGGAGTCTGGTCCATTCTGGGTCCCGAGTGTGATGTCCCCACCCAGCTACTGTCGGAAGGTGGTCAACTGTCACAGGATGGGGTCTCGGGAAGGTAGTGGGCCCATCCCTTGGGCAGAGGCAAACCCAGACAGAAGGTAAGCTGGGGTGGCCAAGACAGGTCCCGTGGAGGGGGGCGGGGGGGCTGAGTTCAAGCCCTGCGTGCAGGGCGGCCCTTGTCCCTATCCCCAGTGGCCTGGGCCCTCTTAGAGGGAATCAGGTTTTATAGGAACCAATTAAGCCCTGCTTCCCTGGGCCACTCTGGCTCCTGCTGCCGGGTCCTGTTGGTGGTCTGCCCCTCCAAAGCTCAGTCTCTGGAAAGTTCTGAAAGGGCGGGAGGTTCCCCTTCAACCTCTCCACAGGCATCAAAGCAGATAATTGTCCCTAAACCCCACTGCCTGGCCTGCCTTTGATTAGCAAGGCCCCTGAAATCCTAGGCTGCTGGGAGTGGCCTTAATGAGGCAGCTTGAAGGGGCCCTAGGCTTGGGCATCCTTCTGCCATCTCTCCCGCTCTCCAGCCCTCTGGTGGCTTCTGCTTGGAAGTGGAGCTCCAGGGTGGCCTCCTGGGCAGAGCGGGCTGCCCACTGCCCTCGCTGCCAGGAGCCCTTGGCTGCTCCAGCCTTCCTCGCTCCGTCTGCAGCATGGGAACAAGCAGTGCCCCTCCCCACAGGGCCGCAGTGCGGATGACACGGGGCCTGGGGGAAAGCGCTAGTCGTGGGAGCTGCTTTGGCTGGTTTTGTTACTGTCTGCTCAGGAGCTGCTGGTCCAGGCCTCTGAGGAACCAGCTGGCTGCGGGAAGTGGGAGAGAGCAGGGTGTAAGAACAGTGCAGGGCCCCGCATGCTCCCACTGGGGCTCAGGCTGGAGCCCTACCCATGGGTCCCGGGGGCTGCCCAAGGCGGGAGTTTTGGCCAGTTCCACCCCCATCCCCACCCCGTGGTCAGGGCCTCTGTAAGGGCCCCTTACCTTCCCAAGCTCCTGGCTGGCCTCCCCATGCCTCCAGGGCTGGGCGTCAGGGGAGATGCAGGTGGGGCTGGTTCCACTGGGCTGGGGAGCTGTGGATCTGTAGGCCACTTCACCTCCAGAGGGGAGACAGGGTGCGAGGAGAGCAGTAAGGAAGATCTCCGCAGAGCTGGGAGGACTTCGGGCAGCGCCTGTTGAAGTCTTGAGTGGGGCCAGGGCCTGTGTGAGAGTGCGGCTTGAGAGTTCAGCAGCCCCGAGACGGGCGGCTGCAGCAGTGGACTCAGAACTCCGGGTTGTGCTATCTGTCACCACGTATGATGGCCTCTCTGCCAGGCCCTCCCAGAGGGGATTTCTGGTCCTCCAGCAAGCCCCAAGGCATTATTATCATTTCCCATGTAAGTTGCCGTTTGCTAAGATCCCCTGGGACTCTGGTGCCCTGCTGTGGGCTCCTGGTCCCCCTGGGCTGGCCCTGGAAAGAGAGAGCGAGCAGGTTCTCCTGTGTGTGCTGTAGCTTCAGTCACATCCCACTCTTCGCCACCCCATGGACTACAGTCCGCCAGGCTTCTCCGTCCATGGGACTCTCCAGGAAGGATACTGGAGTGGGTTGCCATTCCCTTCTCCAGGGGCTCCTCCCGACCTAGGGATCGAATCCACGTCTATGTCTGCTGCATTGGCAGGCAGGTTCTTCACCACTGTGGTTTTAGTCAACTGAGGACAGCAGCAAGGAGGAAGGAGGCAGAAGGGAGGTCAGGAGGGAAAGGGGATGGGTTGACCGATGAAACGCAGTTAAACATACATTTCAGATAAACAACAAATACCTTTGTAAGCATGTTGTTCAGTTGCTAAGTCCTGTCCGACTCTGTGACCTCATGGACCGAGGTATACCTGAAATTCAATTTCCCTTGACAGCCCTGGATTTTTCTTTTTTTTTTTTGCTGGGCCTGGCCACTCTAGGAGGGGAGGAGGAGTGGGAAGCAGGCAAGAGGAAGGGGAGGGGCAGAAAGGGGGAGAGGACGGAGAAGTGGGGGGGCGGGTGGAAAAGCGCCCCTGACTCTCCCTTCTGGGCTCTGGCAGAGTACAAGGAGTGCTTCTCCCTATACGACAAGCAGCAGCGGGGGAAGATCAAAGCCACGGACCTCCTGACGGTGATGAGGTGCCTGGGGGCCAGCCCGACGCCTGGGGAGGTGCGGCGGCACCTGCAGACTCACGGGATAGGTGAGTGGGCCCGGCTGGGCCGGTTGCACGGGAGTCTGGGTGAGCGGGTGGGCCCTGAGCCCTGTAGCTCTTGTCCCAGGGACGCAGGCAGGCAGGCGGGTGTGAGCAGCTCAGAGGTATGAGGGGTCAGTGTCAGCCAGACCTCTCTGGCTGGGGGTCTGGAGGCACCTGGCCAGGTGTGCTCATAGCAACAGCTGACGCCCCCGCCCAGAGGACCGGGGGATCTACACATTTCACCACCGTTGTCACAAACCTGCAGTCCAGACAGTGCTGAATGATCCCAAGCATGTTTTGATGGAAGTGTCCCTTTATTTAGTATGTGTCCTCTGCTTAGCTCAGCAACACCATGAAGGAGGCACTATCCTAATCCAAGTTTTACAGATAAAGATCAAGATTCAGAGCCCAGCTGGTAACTTCTGAGTCCTTAAGCCAATGGTGGAATTAGATTGGAACCAGATTCTCATTTCTAACACTGATCTCCGAAAAATTTTTCAAAACTGCAAGAAAATGTAGAGGAAAACCCACCCAAAATGTTACCAAGTTATCCTCTGCTGATGTGATCATGGGTGATTTTTCATTCCTCATTTCCTCTATTTTTGACAAAGAAAACATACTGCTTTTACAACCAAAAACAACTTGCTTTTTGTTGGTGGTGGCAACTTTTTTTTTTTTTTAAGAAAAAAAGAGGGAGGAGTATCAGAAGCCAGGATGGCTGTTTGCATTGGTAGCTGGACACTCAGGAAGGAAAGAGGAAGGGATGGCCTGCAAGGAACACTTGATCAACAGCCCAACTGGACCTCCATTGCCCTGCCTCTCAGACGGGTTCCCACTCTCTGCTGGGGTTACCCCGAGGCCCCATTGGAGGGCGACTGCAGCGGCACTGGGAGCTTGTCCTGAGGCCGGGCTCGGGGTGGCCTCTGAAGGCCCCAAGCCTGGTGACGGGGGGCTCAGCCAGCAAGAGCCCCTGCTTCCGTCTTCAAAGCGTGCTGGTTTCCTCTGGTTTCTGTCTCCTTCAGACAGGAAGCCGTGGGCAGGGGCAGGCACTTCCGATTTCCTGCAGCTGGAGCCCGGCCTGGGCTGAGGGCCCCAGGCATGCCTGGAGGAGGGTTGTGGGCTGCGGTGGAGGCTGCAGTGAAGGGAAGGGCAAGTGAGCGAGGCTTGAGCCCCATCCTCCACCTGTCTTTGTAGCTGTGTTGCAGCGACTGTCAGAGGGGGAGGACAGACATGGATAGACATGTTGGTGCACTTCCTCCAGTTCAGGGCGCGAGAGAAGCATCCAGAAGGGGCAGAGGAAGCGGTGTGCCATCCTGGTCTTGTCACTGCTCTGAATCGACTGTGCTCTGAGTTTGTCTCTTTAGTGGGCAAAATGAGACATCCAGGCACTGAGGGCTGTTAGGAAGATTAAACGAGGCATATCCATGGTGGGAACTCAGCAAGACAGGCTGCAGCCTCTTCCCCAGGAACACAGCCACCATCACAGTGCTTCCTGAATTAGGTGGCTCTTGAGCTGGCCTTGAAGGCTTGGGCAGGAGGCCAGCTGACATCCCCAAGAGAAGCCTTTTCCTCCTTGCTCACTCAGCTGTTTGGGGGTTTCCTAGACAGAAATGGAGAGCTGGATTTCTCTACTTTTCTGACCATCATGCATATGCAAATAAAACAAGAGGACCCAAAAAAGGAAATTCTTTTGGCCATGTTGATGGCAGACAAGGAGAAGAAAGGCTACATCATGGCATCTGAACTGCGGTCAAGACTCATGCAACTGGGGGAGAAGCTCACCCCCAAAGAAGGTAATGGCCTGGGGCCCTATCTCCCAACAGTGGGAGGTGACCAAGGAGTTGGGGGCACACCAAAGTCCAAATCATGCCACGTGGATTATGTAGACATTGCATTTGATGGCATTTGAATGTTGGGACTAGATGCTAAGCTTGGTGAACTCTGGCCTGGAACCTGGAAAACAACTAGGGAACTGTGAGTGGCAGAAGGTAGCCAGGGTGAAGGGACAGTAGGGAAACCCACTTAGGATCTACTTGGGCATTACTCTATGTTTTAAACTTTCACTGTGGGCCTTCATTTAGTGACTACTGACACCTCTAGGATCAGTAGTGTGCCCCTCATACTGATTAGAGAATCAGGTGCAGTGTGTGGCCTGTGACGAGCAGAGCTGGGAGCTGGACACAGGGCTCTTAAGACACTGGGCCCCCACCCCCGACCTTGCTCAAGCCCTCTCCTTTCCCCACAGCTGTCTTCTGAAGTTGCTGCTGCGGCCAAGTTTCTAAATTGAGATGTTACTTTGCTCCCTTTTCTCATGAGTCAGGCAGCTCTGAGCTCTTCCAGAAGGAACGTCCTGTCTACCTTCCCTGTCTTCCTGCCTCAGAGCCAGATGAGGGGCTTGGGCCTTCCGGGAAAGCCCGATGTTCATAGTGAGGGTGACCCCGATGCTGAGCCCTTTGCAGATGTCCTCCCAGCCGGCTGAGGGCCGAGTCCAGCCACAGGAGCCATGCCAGGCTGCCACCAGAGTCCACACCCACCAACCCCCGAGGCTGCAATTTCTAGGTAGGCCACTGGACTCACCTGTGATTGGGGCAGGAGGACACAGTGGGTGGAGGAAAAAGGCTCGCTCCAGTAATAACGGGCCTTTAGCCTTTGGTAAAAATCACAACAGACTTGAATCCTGGCTCCCCCTCATTCTGGGGGAACTCAGGTGAGTTTCTTAACCTCTCTCACCCTCCTCAGTTTCCTTGTTGGGAAATGAGGTTACAATAGGCAATCCCTCAGGACCCTGCAAGAGCTAACATTCTATAAAGCAGCCTGCTAAGATTTCATCTGCAGTCACAAAGGCACAGTGCAAAGCAAGTAAAAATAGCGCTAGAGAAGGCAGATGGAGCTTCCCCCGCTCTTCCAGGCTGGTAGCTATCACGCTCCCATCTTTCACTGTGGCTGTTTTAACGTGAACAGGGAATCACAGGCTCTGCTTCCCTCCCGGGCTCCGAGGACACTACTCAGCCTTTTACGGATCAGGTGGAGTGTTAGCAGAGAGGCCAGCAGGGGTCTTCATTCTTGCGGTTAATGATCTGTCTAAAACAATACCACGGTCCCCAAACTCAAACCTCCCTCCCATTTGTTTAACCAGTAAAGAAACATTTCAAAAAACTGGCAGTGTCTGCCAGAGACTGATGTCCTTTTCCTCTGTCTATGGGAGATAGGAAAGGTGACACTGGAAGTAAGACTCCTTTACCTTCAGTGATAGAAAGAAAAGTTGGCTTACTGCAGAAGCATCCTTGGAGCAGCTGAGATGGCTGTGGGGGAGGCCTCTTTCGCAAACCGGTTCCCTGTGCTGTTCTAACCAGAAGGCACCGTCAGACTCCAGCTGCCCCTCTTCTGGACAGCTGGAGGCTGCAGTGATTGGTACCGGACCTGTCCATTGGGACAGTTTTAACCAAGTGGTTGATGGGTAGAAGCTTCTCCATGAAATAAGATAAATTACAGGCTCAGTGTTCTAAAAAGACTCAGAAGTACTATCAGCTTAAGCACAGTGCACAGCAATTACAATTCTGAGGAGGAGGCTTAAGCAGCAAGTCACAGGTGATACTTCCTCACTGTCCAGAGTTGTGCTGGGGCTGTCTGGGGCTGGCAGAGTTGACATAGAGTGAGAGAGTTTTGTAAGAGGGTGAGGCGGGTCCTGAGAAGCCACCATTGAGAAGTGTCAACTGAACTGGCTCTCCTTGTCAACTCCTGGGACAAGCTTGTATTTTACCCCAGGAATCCAGAACCAGTAAATGTAGGTTTCTTTCTTTTTCTGAGCAATATTAGAGAACAATGGCAGTTTTTGTAGGCTTTGAGCTTAAGACACAGTTGAATTTATTTTCTCTTGTACTATCCCACCTCCAAAACACTTTCAGAAAGAGGTGATAGTGGCAGATACCATTTGTCACCAAGCCCCCTCTTGGGGTGGGGGGATGTCAGGCCATAGTCTGGGCTAGGGGGCCCAGGATGGAGCGGCAGGAATGTCTGTTATGGAGGGTGTCTGAGAGGGTAGGCGGTAGAAGGTAAAATCCAGGCCAACGCTTTCTGGAAGTACTGGTACAGGAGCCAGATATTTTCTGAAGGAAAAAAAAAGTACAAGGTGCTTTCATTGACTGAATCCTTACCAGTACACCCCCCATCCTGGCCCCTGCAGAAAGCCTGATGAACTCAGAATTGATTCCATGGTCTGCAAGTGGGAGGGAGTGGGTTGTCCTTTTCTGTTCACTGGGTTACTTCCTCACCTATGGAAGCAGTCAGCTGGAGGCTCAGGGGAGACCTCGGGAGGCTCAACCCCCAACTGGATGCTTTATCATGTGACAGTGAAGCCAAACTGAAAAATTACTGTGATTTATTGCAGTGGAGGATCTCTTCAGGGAAGCAGATATCGAACCAAATGGCAAAGTGAAGTATGACGAGTTCATCCAGAAGATCACCATTCCTGTGCGGGACTACTGAACGAGAAGGCAAGAGAGCCTCCCCTGGGCCTGAACACTCAGACTGATGGATGTTTGAAAAGAAGAGTGTTCCTTTCACTTGCAGGAGATGGCAGACACAGCAAGATGACAGACCTAACTACAGTAAGAGGACAACAAGGAAACCAAATGATTCCAGCTGTGGGATTAGCATGTCTTTAATAAAATTTTTTACTGTTTTAACAACTACCATTAGTCTAGCCCTTTACAGCCTGTGGTTTAGAGATGGGCCAGGGGTCTAGTCCTGACACTGCCATTTCCCAGACAGGTGATTTTGGGCAAATCATTTCACCCCTCAAAGCCTTAGGATCCTCACTAAAGTGGATTCTTGCTTCTTACCTCACGGAGCCTGTTGAGAATGGGCTTTGCCTTTGCAAACTGTACAACACTGTGTAATCCTGGGTTGCCATGATTGTGCTTCTCCTAAAAAGGGCAATTTGCAGGAAGACTAATATTCTGTATTTGGGTGCTGGAACCATCTTCCACATTCCCAAGATAAAGCTAGCTGAGAAACAGCAACAAGCAGAGAGCTCAAACTATGGCAACATTTCTTGCAGCACCATGTATAAATTCTCATTCCCAGTGCATACTAATGTAGTCCTGGATATTCATTCGTAAGCAGAATATACAATAGGTTAGAACAAGTAGCATCAGCTAAACGTTGGGAAGAAGGATCTGACTACACCCCAGACCAAAGGAAACCGGGTGTGACGAGCTGCATTCACTGTGGCCTTGCAGAGCTTGAGAAGACTCATTATGATGCTTCTGTCAGAATTTTGAGCTCTTCCCTGGCCCATTATCAGAGAGGATCATGGGACTAGGATGGGTTTGCTTAAATGGGTCAAACTGATGATGGCTTCAAGCTGTTTCCTCAGGACTAGTGAAAGTAGTAAGGTGATGGAACAGACCACAGCCATGACACAGCAAGAGCCCTGCAAAACTGTTCTAGGGGTACTGGTCCTGCCGGGAGCTTTTCTAGCGTAAGTGGCTTTTTAAGTTAGTTACGTGGCCGGGAGGTGCCAGGCTGGTAGTGCCTGTGTACTCATCAAAGTTCTGGATCCATTGCTAGAGTCAGCACAGCCCTAAAAAGGGCTGGAGTCACACGTCAGCATGTTGAGGGGGGTGCCGGGCAGAACTCAAAGCACAGAGATTTTCATCCTTATATGTATCAAAATTGGGCTCTCTGGGCTGTGGCTTTTTCTAATGGTGCCTTAGTAGCGAAAGCAAAAGAAAACCAAATTAAGAGGGAGGTGTGTCTGTGGGGTTTACACAGGACACAAGTTTGAGGGCGATGCACAAGGGAAACTTCAGGGGACAAAGCAGTCACAGTCGGTGTAACTATCTCAGTAAGGATGCGTGGCTTCAGACCAAATGGAGGTCCTAAGAAAGGAGAGTCACTTTTGTTTCCCCAACAGTGTAACTGCCCATTAAATGATCAGGAATTCCTAGGAGCTGGAGAGAAGGGTTATATGGGGGCAGGCAGAGGTGAACTTGTGATTGTCTAGCTGGGGATCTTAGGCTTATACGATACAAGGGCAGATCCAGGTTTTGTGGGATCTGAGGGTTATACGATTCGGCAACCTTCCAGAATAATACAAGAGAAATACAGAATTACTTTGGGCTGCTCCCAGGACCTTGGAAGAGGTCAGAGCAAGTGAGGGGCTCTCATGCTTAAACTTCATTACCTTCATGGTAAATTCATCTGAGGCTGGTTAGATGCTGGCACACCATGGAGAACTGCTATATTTCACTTTCAGGCAAGGCTCAAGGGTCAAGCTCCACATCGATTGTTAACCCCTCATGGACATGAGGAAGTTAGTCCTGCATAGCCAACCTGGAATATCAAGGATTAGACAGTAGATACCTGGGATTTAGATGGACAGGAAAAGGAAGTTCTGGGCTATAATAGTAAATGAGGGTCCAGTCCCTCAAAGCTTGGCCTTTATACACTACTGGGTGGTACTCATATGGCTTCCAGGCAAGTTTTATGAATCTCATTTGTCTAACAGGAATCTGAAGTATAACTTGCCAAAGACACCTGAGTGATGTGTAGTGGCCATTTGAACCTGGGGCTCATGTCCACTGACTCCGTGTTTTAAGGGTGTTCAGTGGGTAGGATTCCAAGATCCTGGGATGTGTTCTAATTTAAGAATACACCCCAGATAAGGCTCTGACAAGGATCCCAGGCCTGGGTTTCATGCTCATTCCTGAAACTGGTTTACCCAGTGCCTAGTATGGTTGCAAAAAAGGCCACAGTGTTCTTAACAGTCAAATTGCAAATTAATTAAACAGATTTAAAACTAAACCGATGCTGTGGTTCATTACAAAGCTAGCCATATTTCAGTAAGAAAGGGGAATGAGAGCTGTATATTCATTACTTACCTCAAAGCATGTTGCAAGAGAATAAGTTACTTGTCATGCTTTGAAATCTCTGCATCAAAGGGGCTCTGGAAGCACACAGCATTGTCACTTTTTCTCCTAGGGACTGTCCCCTTGTATACCCAGCACTGTACTTTACAGAAGACAAATTAACTGAAGGTTTTTCTTTTATTACATCTAAAGAGCTCTACATAAACAGGTAACATTCAATAGGTAAACAATTTTTTTTTTCCAATGCATGTAATAAATATTTTCACTTGGTACTTTTATACAAACTGACATTGGTCTACTATACATTTTTAAAAGCCATTTTACTGGTTTGGCATGCGGTATGGAAATTCTAAGAGAGAAAGTTTTAAGGCAATAAATCACAGATTTAAGTTCATGGAATTTATGGTAACTTTTATATCTGTTTATATACATTTTTCCCCTTTGTTAATTAAACAATTAACAGCAGCACACTCTGGAACCACCAGCTAGTCTCCCTCCCTCTTTCTGAAATCTAAGCTTTGTGTTTTCTTTTAATTAAAAAAACAGAATTCAACATGTATTGAAAAAACAAAATTCTTACTAAAATCTTACTAAAATAATTTCAAATGTGCTTTAAAGTCCTAAAGATCTTGAAGTGTTTTATGTGTTTAAAATTGTTTAAAAACAATGTTCTTTCTACAATTAGTAATTTAAAATTGGGATATATTTCCATTCAGTTTCAGACATTTGACTCAAAGAAATATCTGCCAAGAAATCACATTTCTCAGAAGCTTAAGTATATCTTTTCTAAGTCAGTAATAAAGAATTGTGATAATGTCTAAATTAACAGGAGTAGAAAAATTTTAATGCTCAAAATAAATTAGTCAACCAAGCGTGGCATGGTTAAGGTCCAGATAGTTTTTAAACACGTGTTCAATAATGCCCACAAAGTAATTAAAAGCCACTTCAACCCTGCTAGTCAGACAGCTATTATACGACAGGTGCGTGTGCGTATACACACACACCCCCACAGTTCTGTACAGAAACACAAACATATGCACACCTATTATGAATGACCAAGGCAAGGGGGATGGTGGAAACTTGACTAAAGATTCTGAGAATCGTCATTTGTCCACAGACAGCACGTCAGTGCTAGCGCTGTGCTGGGGTAGGGCGTGGGGGGGGGGGGTTGTGATAGCTGGCTAGGGAATAAAGAAACAACTGTGCTAAAAAAAACAAAACTTAGAAGATAAAGATGCAGTGCATTACTCCACTAATAATGACTACGGATCATAAAAGTCTGATTGATTAACATCGGCCATGAACCAACAGAGTAATAGCTACTACTACTGCAACATTTTAGAAAGTTAACAACTGAAGGGAACAAACTCCTTACAGTGGAATGAACTAAAATAAAAAGACAACTGAATGGTTAGTTGCTCCTGTGGAGACATGACCAAAGCTACTAGACAGACATTTATTTCTCCCTGTTACCTGTTCTTCCCTTAGGTTGGTATAATGCAAGACACTGAGGGAAAATAACTCTCTCCAAAACTGGGCTGAAGAAAGTAGAGGGACGGGTTTTCAACTGGATCATTCAAAGAGTTCGTAATTCAGCATCATACACAAAGTTATTGATCAGAATTCTGAGACCACTAATGACGACAAAAAAAGAAAAAAACAAAACTATTCATTTTATCTTAGGTAGCTGACTTAATAGAAACATTTCCTATTACAATGTGAAATAAGAAGCAACTCCCTACAATTTAAGTAATTTCTATCCCAATCTGAATTAGACACAAATTATAATACTATTAGATATTAGCCTAAGTTAACATGGCAATGAGAGTTCTAAAGTGTTTGTTTACTCACCATAACACCAGATTCATTTAAAAACTTAACTATTTCCTGTTTTAACTGACAATGAAATTTTTTTTTATTGCAAGTTGTTTAGTGACTATAACTCAGCCATGTATGTGTGGAATACACATGCGTAGGGAAGACTATATAACTCACTTGTTACTCACACACACTTGTCTATAAATACATATATACACACACACATATACATATCAATACCAACTTGTTTTTCAAAATTCAAGTCAACAATTTGGTGGCAGAGAGATGCTGTAAAAGCAGGTATTTTTAGATGCCACACGGTCATGTCAGCCATTAATTTTATCATACAATTGAAGACACAGCCATCTTGAATTCTACCTGGATTAAAGTAGGTCAATTTGTTACCACTGCAAGGTTTAAAATATGACAATTTTATACACAAAGGTGGTCCTTCATCAACTCTGAGAACAACTCTGAGAACATTAACAGTTGTGATATAAAAATCCAGTTTGGAAAACTGGTAATCATTATGCCCCTTCTTTATCTTTTCTGTTAAATCTGCTAAACCTTTCAATCAGATAAAAAATATTTTCGACACCTTCAGATATTACCTGAAGAACGTTAATACCTTCTCTGACGAGGATTTTGGAACACAAGTAGAATCACTTTTTCCTTCCCTCCAACCCTCACTCATTTCCTGAAAAACAGTTTTCAATATATTTACATGTTCCATTATTATAAGGATAGATCAGACTGATCCATGAATTCTTAAAATAATCTGACTTTCCTATGTCATGCTTGTATTTAAAAAGTGAAGAAAAAAAATAAACAAGATTACTAGGCTAAAAATAAGTACAGTCAGAACCAGAGAATGAAAATGAATAAGGATTAAGCCCATTTTGAATTTCAATTATTTATCAGATGATAGATTTCTACAGATGAACATGTATGGTGCACTCTATTTTCTGAAGAGAATTTACTTGTAAGGATAATTGACTGTCTGTCTTTCTTTTTTGAGGTGATGTAGCCTTACCTCTGTCAGCTGCACATGAAACCCAACAGGGCTTTCTATGCTATTTTTACTTCCTACTTTGGTATGACGATCTTACAGGAAAATTTGTTACCCTGTGGCCAAAATAGCAGGTGTTCACAGACTTGGTTTAAATACATAATACTGGCAATCCAAATTTAGCATAAAGAACTAGACTAAGCCTACTCCTTACCCAGACAGCCTTACTCCAATCTCTGAAACATATTCTCAGGGGGCATCTAGTAATTAAGAGAGAATATGTGATGGAGAACATGCAATTGGGACAGTTGATAAAGATGCTCATATGTGAATTCAAGACCTTCAAAGCACTTTGAAAGAAGCAGGCAACTGGTTTATCAACTGAATGCAAACTCGGGAGAAGGAACAGTAATGACAGAAAAATACACACAGACACACACACTGAACACACACCTACAAGCTATGTCCTGAAAATACACAGGGAATGCAGAGGGACAGATGAGATTTATAACTTAGGCTGAATAAAATATGCACACACACAAACAGAATCCAAGTCTGTCATTTTTAGAAAATGGAAATTAAAACTATCCCCCCCGCCCCGGCCCCCTCCCCACAACAAAGAAAAGCCCACAATTTAAAACTTCATACATGCAATTCCTTTTCTGTTATTGCAAATAAAATAATGCCATTTAAGTAAAATAAAACCAAAACCATAGGACAAACGATGAAAAAAAAAATCTTCAGAATCCAGAAAAAATGAACCGAAGGTGGTTTGTGGGTACTTGTTTTTTTTGTTTTTTCTTTTTTTTCTTTTCTTTCCTTTTTTTTGTTTTTTTACAAGTGTTTTCTTCAGACAGGCAGTCTTAGATTTATATACAAAAGTAAAACTGAAAATATAGTTTTGTTCTCTGTACATTTCTTTTTTAATTTTTTCCCTAAAAAAAGGAAAAAAAACACGCTTGTGTACTTTTCTAAACAGAATAAGGTAAAACATAGCACAAAGTTCTCTTCTTTCTGCCAAGTTCCTTTAATCTGGGGTGGGGGTGGGAGCAGCAGGGGCGTGGGGATCAGTCCAATGAAATAATGTCTGGTATGATGCCAAAGATGGACGCTGTGTCCGTGCTGCTCCTGCTTGCAACGGGGTGCCCGTGGCTCTCCCTCAGGCTGTTGGAGGACACGAGGCTGCTGTTACTGCCGCTGCTGCTTCCGTTGGTGGTTGGCAGGGAAGAGCTGCCTCCTGCACTTAGCTGATCGAGAAACATCTGTGAGGAGGTATATGGGAAAAACCGAGACGAGTGCAAGAGGTCTTGATCATCTGAAACTGCTGCTGCTGCAGCGGCAAGGAGGGAGGTGTTATAATGCTGGGGAGGAGAAAGAAAGACAGAAAATAAAGTTAGTTATAGTCATAAATTAATAAACTCTCTTCTCAGCAGAACAAAGTCCTAAATTTAACATATTCTAAGTACCTGGTGTTTCTGAAATATTCAGTAAAACATTTTGCAAAATCAAATGGTGTTATATAATGATCACATCATTGACCTTTTTTATTTTAATTTTTATTAGCACAACACTGAGACATTTTTGTATCTGAAACTGGGGGTGGGGATCAAAATATTGTTTTTTGTTTTAATCTGTACTGCAAGCAATTCTCATAATGCTATTTCTGAAGAGGCATATGCAGGAAAGAGGACAGGCTACTTCCCTTTCTGGAGATACCTGGCCAAGAAATTTGTCAGTCAATATGACCCACTGCCCTGTTTCTTTATAAAACAGTACTGGGAACCAGACACTGTACTTAATATATTCAGGCACAGTTGAAACAAAGGGACTTTTATTTAAAATTTTAAAACCTTAAAAATAACAAGTATAACAACTCTGAATTTTCTAAAGGAATTTATGTTCTTTCTCTTGACTACATATTATACTTTTAAGTATTTTAATGTAGAATTAAAAGAACAGTATTTGTTTCATATAACATACCTGATTGTCTCCTGATAAGAAAGGAAAGAAATCTAATCCTGCAGAAGAAAAAATCATTTTAGTTGGGAGAAAAAAAAAAACCTCCCAAATACCCCAGCACTACACAAATAAAGACAATATCTTAAAAGCTAATTCTAAATTCATTTAGCATTTTATTTAAACATGAAGAGTTGAGCTGAATATTTTAGATCCCTCCCATCTCTAGATTACAAAGCCTGGAGTCCAAGTTTCAGCAATGGTGTGCACTCTGTGGGACTTGGGCCACTGCTGCTCCATTCAAATCCAAACACCAGTCCCTTAAACTGACTGAGTACTTTTCACCAAACGCTCTCACTGACTCCCGTAAAGTTACCTTTCAATCTAACCTACTCCACACAAGCACCTCATGAGGTATGTAATTATATTTGGTCTCATTTTGCAGATGAGAAAGTTTGAAGTTGAAAGACGTTAAGCAAGTTGTAAGACAGATTTTCTTCCTCAAATTCCTTCACTTCCCACTGTCTGTACTGGATTCTAACTCAGAGACTCAAGTGGCACGAGGCGGGGGAGAGATCCGAGGGGGTGTCTCTGCTGGCGTGGAGGGCCAGCTCTCATCCCTGGCTGCAGGCGAGTCACCGTAAGCCGGCCCCTTCCAATTCACATTCTTGTCCACAAGGCCCAGTGTGTAATGTGATGAAGAGCAAGTAAACCAACATGAATAAAACCCCTCATTATGATATCTAAACTTGAAGAAAAGTATAACACACAGATGTAGGTAAAAATATGACAACACAAATACTTTGGGGATACCTCCAAAGTATGGCGGGTATCCCACTCCATTATTCTTGCCTGGAAAACCCCATGGGCAGAGGAGCCTGGCAGGCTATAGTCCGTGGGGTCACAGGAGTCGGACTTGACATAGTGACTAAACCACCACCACTACCACTGTCTACACTAGAACAGATTATACCATAAGGATCTGAAAATGTAGAGAACTTTGGTTCTTGATAGTGAGCTTGGCAACAGGCAGTAAGAAACAGGGTTATACTGACTAATAGAGTAGCTACTAACCACCTGATGTGGCTATTTAAATTTACTAACATTAAATAAAATGAAAAACTCAGTTCTTTAGTCACACTAGCCACATTTAAATGCTCAGTAACCACATGTAGCTAGCAGCTACTGTACTGGCCAAATTACATTTCCCTAGTTGCAGAAAGTTCTATTGAACAGAGCTGAAACAGAGTTTTCACAACATCCACTAAGAATCCACTCAAATATCTCAGCTCCCAAGAATCCTTGCCAGTGACCCTGAATTTTACTGTAGACAAGGGATGGAGAGAAACTTCCACTTTGTGCTTTTGTATTATATTTTCTACAGTGAGCATATATGGCTTTTTGTAATTTAAAAACTGTTCTTAGATTATATGGCTAACATACAAATTATTAAATTACAAAGATACATGACAACAACAATTCTTTTTGATAATATAAACAACTATTATGAACTCAAAATACATTGTAGAAATGATTATAATGACATTTCAAATTACTTTCAAAAATAAGAAACCGGGTTCACCAGAACAAAAATTAAAACTTTCCAATGTTTCAATTCTGCATTGTCTAAAAGATAATACAACATAGCTACCCACAATGCCTGCTGTATTATAACCAGATTCAGGGAACAAAAAATAATTTTCATAAATATAAAAATTCAAAGCAACATAAGCAACATAGTGGAAATCATTCAAAATCCACTTGCAGACTACTTTGAAGTACAAAAAGCCTAAAGATCATTCCTGTATTTTTACCACTGGTAGTAAAACACTGGCTATTGATGAAGGTACTAACAGGAAACTGAGTCTGTGTTTATTTATGACCGAGTATATATTTCCCCCACCTTCCTAGATTCCAACCTCCTCTATCCCTGATCTTTCTATCTTTCTTAAACTTGCCCAGAAGAAGACTATATAGATCAAAGGCATTTATAATGCTATATGACAACACAGAAGAATGGGTAACTCACCTTGTAAGTCATAAGGCATGGGTGTCATATGGAAAGGATGTCTGTAGTCTTGGATGAGGGATGTGTTAATATAGCTTGTGTCTACAGCAGGGAGGCTTGGGGTGCGGGACACTGGAGATGCTTGATGCGGAAGACTCAGTATGCTAGAAGAAAAAAAGGTTTGCAAAATTTTCCTGAGTCAGTTGAACTTAAGTTTAATAAAAGGGCAGAATCTCACAATGAGTCCTAGTTTTTGTGCTGAAAATAAAAAAAAAGCAAAGCAATATATAATTTAGACTACCATGATTATTAGGAAATAATTTGTACACTTAATAGCATCTTTCAGAGGCTATAAGGAAAAGAGATGGATGCAATGGTATCTGACATTAATAAATCACATGCTGTCTTTGGAACATCATCTACACTCTTTTAGAATGGCAGACCGAAGGCATAGTTGAGCCACTTCAATGAAATGTAAGTGAAAAGTACAGCAGACAAAATTCTGAAACGTTTAAAAAATAAGCACTAGGGTGTTGGCAAGTAAAAAGATAGGTAAATCCTTGCAAAGAAAACACATCTAACAAGACTAAGGGAATGAAGCAATCTGAGCAGTGAAGCGTTAAAACCTGGCCCTCAGACTTCTAAGATTTATGAGAATAAAAACTAGGTACTGTTTATCTTGGAATACCTAATGCCCAGCACAGTCAGGAGGAACTGACTGTTTGCATAAAAGGTCTGCTGAATGAACGAAGGCAGCAAGACAAAGAGTAGAGATCCTCCATAATGAACAGGTGATGGAGCGTTTTTAAAGGGAGGACAGAATAAATGGAAAAAGAAAAAAGAACAAAGAGAGGGATGCTGGGAGAATAGAGGGAAATGTTTAAGTAGCTGAGTAGCTAAATACTTTTTTTCTTCACCAAAAATTAATGAAAAGCAAAAAGGAGGAAGTAATAAAGGAAAAAGAAAAGGCAGAATTAAAATGATTTTGAAAAGAAAAAGAATTCTCATAGTCCTGAGTGAAATCATAAGGGCCATATGCTATCCCAAACATATAAGAGGCCAACAGATATGTTATAGAAAATAGAGAGACAGACAGAGGCTGTCTTTTGCATTTAAAAGTTCGCGTAAAGTGTTGGGGGTATGGAGATGCAATTTCAATGGTAGAGAATATCTCTAAACATGCCAAGCAAGGCTGGATTTCCAGGAACAGTGTTCTAGTTATGATGTGCTACCTTGTTTTTATGAATGGGATATGAAGTATAAAATATACTCTCATCCACCTCATAAAATTGTTTTGTCTAATGGAAACTTAATTAAACTTCTTACATCTACAGAAAGTACCATTTTCCATTAGCTATTTCCTCTGACAATACTCAAGGAATTATAAAGGATTACAAGAGACAAAAGCAGTTGCAACACTAGCCTTTGAAAAACATCTTGGTATACCAAAGAGCAAAGAAAATTTCTGGAGGAATACTAAACACTCAGCGGCTGAAGACAGCAAAATGTTTTACATTTACTAATGTCTACCTCTTTCTACTTCCTGGCTGTCTCTTTCTCTTCCAATTTTGTGATAACATTCTAAAATGATTTCCATCTTCACACTGCACAATAACAAATCCAATATGTTGGGTTTAGGTTTCTATTTATAGGCTAGTCATTACTGAAAAATGATCACTGGTATTGAATATGGTGTTATCCTTCTAAAAAAAAAAATCATAAACTTTCAGGTTGCTTGTTTTTAAATCTGAAAATAGAAAAAGGTTTGGCATTTGCAAATACTCTATCTGGGTTCAATTAGTCACTGGGAAGCTCAAGAAGTAGTTAATGCATCTAATGTAATTTCCCAAACATAATAAATAAGCTATTTTTGGAGAAACAGCACAGCAAATATTCAAAGAAGAAATATTAGATTTCTAAACACTCAAAATATTTCCTTTAAGGAAAAATGTTTACATATATATGACTACTATCAATATCCTAAAGAGTAGAACTTATGTATATATAACAATGCACTTAACCCATGAAATATTTATACATCCAGATTTATGAAATAAATTTTAATAGTACTATAGTGGCATTTAAAGTAATAAAATAATAATGTGGTTTTGGTCATACTGGTGGGCTATGGTCCATGTGGTTGCAAAGAGTCGGATAGGGCTGAGCAACTAAGCACATGGTAAATATAATATAGTCACACCATTAAAAAATATGTATTTAAATATAAATTAGCCCACCAGGCTCCTCTGTCCATGGAATTCTCCAGGCAAGAATACTGGAGTAGGTTGCCATTCCCTTCTCCAGGGGATCTTTCCGATCAAGGGATTGAACCCTGGTCTCCTGCACTGTAGGCATCTGAGCCACCAGGGAAGCCCCATAAATATATATATCAAATATAAAATCTAAAATAAAATCTCAGAATTAAAATTCGATAAGATATTTGTTCTAACTATGCTGCTTTCGGTAATCTGACTCCCCGCGACACCCCTAGATTTAAAAAAGAAGCTGGCGTAATAACAAGGTCAGGCTTGTTGGGTAACAGCTGTCAAGGTAGGCTACATCAGAGGTGAATGTTTATAAAGTAGAATATAAAGTAGAATTAGTGTTTAAATACCCATTTCAATTAGAATAATGACACTGCTTTTAATATCTTTATTCCCATCTGTGTGATGAAATAAGCTACTCTAGAGTGAAACATCAATCTGTGTAACATATTTGGTTGTATTATAAAGATTCCTGAAATAGCCAAAGTCCTTTAACAAGAGAGGAGCTACATTTATAACAATTGTGCTCTTTTAATGTTGAAACTTCAACTTTCATGTAACTACAAATATACTCAAACAGAAGATCTTTTTATTTCATCAAACAATATCAAGCCTGAAAATAATTTGACTGCAAGCATCAAAGTACCTGTTCTTGGTCTGGTGTTAACCTTCCCTCCTAAAACCTTGAAATCTGTATCAATGCTTTCGGCAGACTTTCCTCCTCTCACTTAAATCCTTCCTTCAGGCACTAGTTTGTTAGAATATTTTGTAAATAGCTTCTATTCAATTACATCAGGCCACATAACTCTCCTGATATATACCTAAAAGGTGTCACATCTATTTCTAGATTTACCTTTTGTGTGCTACAACTGTGCCTCAGAAAAACAGGACATCCTTTGCTGAGAATCTCCGAAGTGTCTCAAGAGACTAACAGTCTGTTTTGAGAGTATGACTATAGAGTCCGCTACTTATTTTACCATCCTCTTCAAACTGTTAAACTGTTTAAGGTTGGGGCTGTACTAACGCACTGTATTACCACTCATGTTTAGCACAGGGTGTTTTACATAAAGCAGGTAACAATGTTTCATGAAGTGAACTGAGGCCTAACCAAGGTACATTATCACTGACATGAGACTAACGGGAAGTATGGGAAATGAGCCTGCAAAACAGAAAGTTCTGTGTATTGCAACTTAAGTCTTGGGCTACTTTCATTGCCAGTCTTGCACATTCTGAGGCAGGTTTAAAACATTTACCTGGTACTTCTCTGCTTTCCACTTAACACATTCAACTTAGGGTTAATTTCACAGCTTATATTTTCTAGTTTGAGTAAATATTTAAAATCCTATGACCAGCATTAGGATCACCTGAGAGCTCATTAGGGCTCAGACGGTAAAAAAATCTGCCTGCAATGCAGGAGACCCGAGCTCAATCCCAAATGTTTTCTGTTCCTATTCCTGAATCAGACATGCGGGGACAGGAGACACCATGTGTTTTAATAAGCCTTTCAGGTGATTCTGATGTATACTCAGGTTTGAGAACCACTGTACTAGAACCATCTTTTGGTATGATGAATATCATATCCAAGTGACCCCTTTAATGCATTATTCCAGGCCCTTAAGAAATACACTGAGAACAATCCAACCCATTCTCTGTCCTGTTTTACAATCGTGCATAACCATTTTATTTGAGAGATCTTTTAATCCTATTTTCAAAATTAACTTTCACAATGACTTTCTGTAAAAAAAGACCTCAGCACTTACCCTTTATTATTTAGTGGCGATGTGGGAGACAGGGAAGGACAGGTTCTCTTGGCAGATGGCTCTTCCTCTTCTTCATCTGATGAACTGTCTATGGTTAGATCAATTACCTCTACTTTCTTACTTTTATTTGAGGACTGGTGATGAGAAGCCACTTGGTGCTCTAATGTGGAGCTTAAGCATCCTGGGAGGGAATAATCGAAACACAAGGCAAAAAAAGGCCTGTGATATCTCTTTTTCTTTCCTCAGCCTATGGACTAGTCTATCAGTTATAGTTTAGACTTTATCAGTTATAGTTATATTGCTGGGGCCTAAGAAGAAAAAAGCAATAGTGGCTCTGTTCCTCTAAGCACAAGACTACTTGTATAGATTGTCAAGGATTTTTTTTTTTAAACAATTCTGAGTTAGGACAATCAAAATGTTATGTCCACCTCACAATAAAAATAGTCTGAGAGCAAATTCACATACTACACATTTCCCTGTACATTACCTGATACACTGAGAAATGTTATGGTAACACTTTAGCTTCCTTACAGCAAAACACAGTGAGTAGCCAGAGAAAAAATGCAAATGAAAAAAGAATGTTCACTAACCTAATATTAAGTCTGTTAAAAATTTAAAAGGATACCATTTCAGAAGCATGACTTTACAAAAAAAAAGCTTATTAAATTATGTTACTCTGAAACCTTATACACAAAAATTTAAAAGCTTGCAAAAGGTGAATTTAAAAAGAGCTTCACTACTTCTGAACATTTAATCAATAATTTAATAAGAGTTATTGTGCTATCCATATATTACTGAATATTCTTAAAAAATTTTGAGTTTTAATATTGAAAACCATGCTTTAAAACAGCAAGGAGACTGCACCACCCCTTTGGAAAACCAACACTCACCATCAACTCCATTGTAAGAGGCAGAAACTTCCTGTACTTCCTTTTTTGATCTCATAGGTGCCCAAGAGCCGTCCTCCTTAAACTGTATTTCATCACAATCTGTACAGTACTTTAGGATTTCCATAAACAAGCTATAAAAAACAATTTGTCCTTTGAATATCACATTCTAAATTAAGACCTATTAGAATTATTACTGTTCAAAAAACATTCAGACCTATTTTTTGTACAAGTATAAATGAGAAAGTACAGGGTATTGTTTTTAAAATCTAGGGTTAAATAGGAAAATAGTTACTTATATTATGGTAGGTTTATGCAAGAAAATATTACATAACTGAAAAATGAGGTTTCCAGAGATTTAAAAAAAATAACATGGGGGGGAGTGTATGTTCACAGCAAGTGGGAAGAGGACAAAGAAAGAAAACTCTGTATTTCAAAAACAAAATTGTGTGTGAGTGGTATATAAATAGTGGTTATCTCTGAGAGGTAACATGGAAGATATTTATTCTTTTTCTTTAAACTTTTGAACATAATCCAAATTGCCTACAATAAGCACATCTTAGTCGAAAACTGAAGAAATACATGCAAAAATATGTACTGAAAGATAGAACTCCTTGATAAATACCATGCAGATACTAAAAAATGAGATTTGCAAAAATGTGCAACATGAATGATCAAATTCTTAGGTTATAATGTTAAACAAAACCAAAGGATAAAAAATACTGATACTATATAATCACAATTATGGGAAAATAAAAATCAGAAAAAAATACATCTTTTTATTTGCCTGTGTTTTCCAATTTTTCTTTAGGAGTGTGTGTGTGTATGTGTGGATTTTATAATAAGAAAGAAAAATCCTAATTGATGGGGGCATCTAAAGTTATGTAATACACAGAGTTGGTAAAATATTATTCAATTTATTAGTGATCACTGATGTCTCTGAAAAATTAAACATAAAACATTTAAGTTACACATTTACTTTCCCCCATATGATTGATCTGGCATCTTTCAAGCTCTGGGTTACACCTGTATTGATAAATGTATTCCATTCCTTATGTTATACCTTCTGGCTCCTTTGTTTCCTCAAATATTATAGATAAGATACAGTAAGCATTTTGCTAGAGAGCACAGGAAATATCAAGAATATATTTTCTTCTTTTCACAATTTTTTTTTTTATTCAGAGGGAAAAAGGGGAAAAAAAAGGAGGCTAGAGAATAGGAGAAAATTTTAAAAGACATTTGAAGATGTGTGGAAGGACAGATAAAACACTGGAATGTAAAAAAAAAGTAACTGTTGTGATGCTGTAGATGGAGAAGAAAGACAAAGACAAGTAGTTTAGGGGAAACAGAAACAAAGAGAGCGCTATTCAGGGTATTGATCACTTTTAGGAGCCCACACAGCAGGGTGTAGGCCCATATAGTAAATGAAGCACCAGAAAATCTCCAAAAACAGACCAACTTTTGGTCAGCTTAGGTGAAGGGGAGTTTCACAATTCTTTCATTCTTCCTCTAAAATGTTCTGCATGTCTAGGGACAGATGGATTCATGCTAGGAAAAGGTGTAAGCTACACCCTGCTCAGAACCACTGGTCCTTTAAAATGGTAAATATCAGGAGGCACTGACAATGAGGCATGTATCTTTACAACAAGAAGACATAGTTAAAAAGGCAAAATGTTCACAATATTAATTACTTAGAAAAATATTGATTTCTACAGTCATGAATATCCTAAAAATATATAACTCAGAAACCACTATCTATAGAATTTGAATCCCAAACCTGATGGGTAACAAAACTGTAATAGATGGTTACCATGAAGTACAAGGAAAAACTTTAAATTGACATACCCATCAATAATAAGGTGTTCATATGGGGCCTTCTTATCACAGACAGGACAAACCCAAGTTGGTTTTTTCTCATTCATCTGAATATAAAGAGTCGCATCAAAACACTGCAGATGAGAACATGTAAGGGCCCGACATGGAATTGTCAGCCGCATTTTACCAAGCTTTAAAAGAGGGAGACAAAAGTATTAGGCAACCGTTGTTAAAAGTTTTTCCTGAAACAAACACAATGTGCATGTATTCTGATTTAAAGCATATTGTGTCTACTTTCAACACACTTCCTGTGAAACATCGACATGTTAAAAATTACTATTATTTCTTTAGATATTAAAATACAGAGATTATGGAAAATCTACAGCATGGGTTATTTACCCTCAATTCACAGCTTACAGATCCACTTTTAGGGGGAAGGACCATGAATCCCTTGAAATTACACACAAAATCTTATAAGTGTGTGCATTTTTCCAGACTGCTTTCACCAAATTCTTAGGGTAGTCCCAAATCCAAAAAAGAACCACTTTACTAGGTATTGGGAAAGGAAAAATGAATGTCTTATTAAATGCTCAAGATACAATCAACCTGATCTCTGAATGAGAGCAATTCACAGGTCAAAACAGAATAAACACTCCCATGTCTGGCATAATTGCCAAATGGCAGCTCTGAGAAGAAAGCCAGTCGTTCACACTCTCTTCCCTCACTGGGTACCATCACAGGCAATTCAGCAAACACCTCTGGACCTCTAGCAT
Source organism: Cervus elaphus (assembly GCF_910594005.1). Lineage (NCBI taxonomy): Eukaryota > Metazoa > Chordata > Mammalia > Artiodactyla > Cervidae > Cervus > Cervus elaphus. Next base: position 85,062,557 of record NC_057826.1, read on the forward strand.
CTCTGGAGTGTTATGAGACTTGCTCCTCTTGCCCTGCAAACAGTGCTTCTGCTGACACAGGTCGAGTCTGTCCTATGAACAATGAGATCTGCTTCATTTGGTCTCTGAACTGCTAGCTTTGGCTCAAAGCAGAAAAGCTGTCCCAAGACCTGCCCAGGGAGCTACCATTATCACCACCTCCTTGCATGGAGGACACTTCATACAAGTTCAGCCAGATAACCACTGCGGGGTCCCCAAAGGTCATAGTGCCCATATAGACTTCTATACTACTTTCTATAAACTATATATATATACACACACACACACACAATATATCTATATATATATACTATATACTTCTATATACTATATATAGTATATATTATATATACTTCATCTGCTTTCAATAACCATATTTTTTTTTCGCTAAATATCAGGAAAAGATTTTCACACATATTTGTGAGCTTGAAAAATATAAAGGTTTGAAAAAGTATAAAAGTTAAATAAGAAAAAAAAAAAAGATTCTTGGCTTTGAATTTCAGGAAAATGTGCAATTTCCTAGTCTACCAAGGAAACTGTCATTTGGGGTCCTAAATTATCGTTCTGGCACCAGTGACTTCCTGTGCCTCTAGGAAAGGCACTTAACCTTGCTGGGCCTCTCTTTCTATTTCTGATGGAACATGGTTTCCCCCTTACTTCAACAGGATGTAGTGATGAAGATTAAACAAGGACCCAGAATGTGCCATCGTCTTAAGAAAGGAGAAATGCCAGTGTATAGTATCAGAAGTATGAACAGGAAGGATACAGAGAAAACTGACAGCTTCCTCCTCTGTGCTCCCAACTCCACCCTGCATATGATCACACTATTTATTTATGTGTTGCTCCTCCTCTAAGAAACACATCTGGCTCATCTCCTTATCTTCAGCACTAGGAAATGTACCTGCTACATAGACAGCAGGAAGATGGTCCTGTATACTGATCAGGCTTCAGCTGTGCATGCTGGATAGTTCTACGAGGCACCATTCACTTAGGGTGTGAATTTTGGATGTTACTTAGTCTCTCTGAGCCTTAGCTTTATAAAATGGGGATAAAAATAGCATCCATACCATAAGATTGGGGGTCTAAATTGTATTCATTGCACAGGGTCTAACACATAGTAAGTACTCAATATATGCCCCCCATTATTAATTAAAGTACAGAAACATATTTACCTCAAATCACTTTATGAGCTAGTAGGAGACCCACTCAAACCTCAGCCTAGTCAGTCTTCTCTTCTATGCTCACACAGTATTAAACAATTCCATTACTTCCCCTCTACACTTCTATTTAATTTTTATGATTTGATTTACCTAAGTACCTGATGAAAAGGCATACACATAAACAGAACTAGCCTTCATAACAAAAAAATCACCTATTTACCATTAGCCAAGACATACCACATTAGTCTAGAAACATTTTCCCAAAACGATCTAGTTGGTGGTGCTAAATTAAATTTTTATGTCTAAAGTTCAGGCCTTAACTTATCTGGAAAGTGCAAATTCCTACTGAGTAGGTATATTTACCACTGCCTTAAAACTAAGTAGAGAGATCCTAGATGAATACAGTAATCACAGACATGGTTCAGGTAACTACATAACTAAGTAGGCTACTTCTGACAGTTTATGAAGACAGTGGATAAGAAGATAAGATACAAAGACAGTTTCAGAATCCAAGCAAAGGCTGTAGAACTTATACTCTGAAAGGCAATTATTCTCCAAAGACCATCATCTCACATACCTTTAGCCCTAAATTCCCAGCTGTCAGTTCATCTTTTCATTGGGAGAGCAACTCTCAAGCCCTTATGACCAGCCACACTGACAAGTTTACCTACAGAATTTTTAAGGAACACTGCTACATGAATGACACAGGAAGGACATGTATAAACAGGTACAAGAAAGAAGTTCAATTTGAAATGCAATTTATTAGCTGTCACACAAATGCCTTGTTTCAAAGAATTACAGAGTAATTGTTACGTGATAACCCTCATATTCCTGACTTTTTAAAACAATCACTAAATTCTAAATACTTATCTAAGAGTGGACACTGAATTCTCTAACTTTCAGAGAGGAAGCTGAGCTTTGAACATCTTCATCTTGTAATTACAAACCCCTTTTCCCTATATGGGATGGGATGGACATTTGCATCATCTGCAAATAAACACTTTGAAAACAACTCCCAAATAAGTTTTCTAAAGCCACTAATCTTACTATAACATAATAGTAATTAAGGATGCTTCAAGAGAAAAAAATACCCTACTTAGATATAAGTTCAAACCAGCTTATACCAAAAGGACTCTAAAAACATCAAGAATATATGTACTTTTCCTTTGTAAAAAGAAAAGAACAGTGTGAAATTGGGACTTTTACAACTTTTTCATCATTAAGTATTTCATGAATAAATCTTCAAAGAGTTTCTTTTTCATTTTCTTCTATCACCTCAAGTGATTTGCATTTGAGTTTACAGGTCTAGGGAGTACCTCACAAAGCAGGTTCACAAAAATTCTTCCAGTTCTATTTTTAATAAATCAGAACTAAAAAATTCCCAAAGAGCAAAAGCATTTTTAATTATTTTCATTGCCTTTAGCTAAACAGCACACAAACAACAGAAACTCATTTATTTTGAGCTGTGTATATCACAACAGGGCAATTCAAATGCACAGTCAGACATCATATTTACATATTTCAAAGGGAACAAATCTCTTTTATTATTCTATAAATTTGATGTATAGATGAGTTGTCATTATGAAGTTTTACTTTTTAGAGTAAAAACCTACCTAAAATATAAGCATTACTGTTCCAGAATAATTGTAAAGATATTGTTTCTTAGGTCAAATAGAAATCCATAAAAGTATTATAATTATGGATTATATTATAGAGAGAGTAGTTTTTCCTATGATCTGAATTTTGAAAGCATAAGTCAATTTAAAATGAACTGCTATAGTTGCTGAAACTAAAAAAGGGGATATGGAAAGAAAAATTTTAAGTTGGCCCATTAAATTAAGAGGTACAAGGAGCAAAACATGATTAGTATTTTGTAATAATATAAAGATCACCTGAACTATGAAATTCAAAACTAGTTCTATAAATAAGAACATCAAGATTTATACTGTAGCGCTTATTTATACAAATAAACGCTTCATCTAAATGTTAAATGATACAAACATCATATATATTAACACAACTGTAAACATTTTTAAAATGAGAATGCATAAAAAACAAGACCCCTTCCAGTGATTTAAATGGAAAATGAAGCTTATGCACATTCCTGAATTTCTCATATTCTCTAAACTGGTATTTTATAATGGAACGGGGTGGCAAGAAATCACATCAAAGGAGAGGGTGGATAAATAGGTGTTTGGAAGAAAGAGGATATGATACGTATACAACTTAAAAAAACTGTCTTCTCGCCCTCCACTAACCTGGACTGTGAACCATTTTTCTAAATGTTAAAAAATACCACATTCCTTTACATCATAGTCTATTATAACGTCTGATTAACTTAAGAATTCATCCCAGGTCCCTCCAGCCAATAACTTTTATTGTACAAAAAATTTAACATTAAATCTACCACCTTAACCATCTTAAAGTGTACAATTCAATAATACTGTGTTCACACTACTGTATGACACATCTCTAGAACTTTTTAATCTAACACCACTGAAACCCTCCACCCAGCCCGTAGTAATTGTCTATTTTCTGTTTCCATGATTTTGACTACTTTAGATACCTCATGAGTGGAAGCATATGGTATTTATGCTTTTGTGACTAGCTTATTTTGCTTACTGTAATATTATCAAGGCTTATCCACCCTGTAGCATATGACAGGATTTCCTTCTTTTTTTCATGTTGCATACATAATATATCATATTTTATTTGTTCACCTCTTGATGGACATTTGGGTTGCCTCCACCTCTTGGCTATTGTGAATAACATTGTGATGAATGTGGTTATGCAAATTATTTCTTCGAGATCTTACTTTGAATTCTTTCAGATATATGAATTGATGGCTCACATATTCACTTTATTTTTAACTTTCTGAGGTACCTCCACACGGTTGTCCATAATGGCTACAGCACTTTCTATTCCCATCAAGAGCGCACCAGGGTTCCGGTGTCTGCGGCCCCCTTGCTGACACTTGTCATCTTGTTTTTTTGATTGGAGCTAACCTGATGGGCATGAAGTGGTTATCTCATATGTGCTTTCGATATGCATCTCCTTAATGACGAGCAGTGTTGAACATCTTTCCGTGGGCTGCTGGCCATCTATGTATCTTCTTTGGAGAAAGGTCTATTTAAGTCCTTTGCCTATTTTTAATCAGGTTTTTTTTTTTTTTTTTTTTTTGCTGTTGGGTTGCAGAAGTTCCTTATATATTCTGGATATTGACCCCTTCTCAGGTATAAAATTCTCAATTATTTTCTCCCATTCCCTAAGCTGTTTTTTCACTCTGTTAATAGTTTCCTTTGATAAGCAGAAGTTTTTAAGTTTGGTGCAGTCCTGTTGGTCTGTTTTTGCTTTTGTCACTTGTGATTTTAGTGTGATATCCAAGAAGTAATTGCCAAATTCAACTGAAGCTTTCCCCCCATGTTTCTTCTGGGAATGTAACAATTAAAGGTATTATGGTTTAGATATTAAATCTATGTTGAGTTAATTTTGAGGGTCCAACTTCATTATTCTGCATGTGAATATCCAGTTTTCCCAATGCCATTTGTTTAAAGGCTATCTTTTTCCCATCATGCAGTACTGGCATTCCTAGGCATTTGATCATATATGCTGCAAAAATCTGTTTTTGGGCCACTGGTCTACATTATCTATTAATATCATTATGTCAATACTACACCATCTTAATTACTATTGCTTTCTAGCATGTTTTGAAATCAGGGAATGGAAGAGCTCAAATTCTGTTTTCATTAAAATTGCTTTGGTTACTCGGAGTCCCTTGAGATTTCATAAAAATTTTAGGATTTTTTTTTTTTTAATTTCTGCAAAACATGCCAATGGGACTTGATAAGAACAATGAATCTATAAATCCCTTTGGTAGTATGGACATTTTAACAATGTTAAGTTTTCTAGTCCATAATTATAGGATGTCTCATTTATTTCTATATTCTCTGAATTTTTGCAATGTTTTATAATTTTCAATCTCCTTGGTTGAGTTTAATCCTAAATATTTTATCCTTTTTGATGCTATAGTAAATGGGAGGCTCAGACGGTGAAGTGTCTGCCTACAATGCGGGAGACCCAGGTTTGATTCCTGGGTTGGGAAGATCCCCTGGAGAAGGAATGGCAACCCACTCCAGTACTCTTGCCTGGAAAATCCCATGGATGGAAGAGCCTGGTGGGCTACAGCCCATGGGGTTGTAAAGAGTCGGATACGACTGAGCGACTTCACTTTCTTTTCTTTCTTTGTTTCCTTTTCAGTTTGGTCACTTAGTTCCTTTTCAGAAAGACAAATTAACTTTTTAAAATTTTATTTATTTATTTTTGACTGTGCTGGATCTTTGTTGCTGCATGGACTTTCTCTAGCTGGGGCGAGTGGGGGCTACTCTTTGCTGCAGCATGTGGGATTTTCATTGCTGTTGCTTCTCTTGTGGAGCACTGGCTTTAGGGCACGCAGGCTTCAGTAGGTGTGGCTCCAGGCGCTAGAGCACAGGCTCAATAGCTGTGGCACACGGGCTGAGTTGCTCTGCAGCATGTAGGATGTTCCTGGATCAGGAATCCAATCCGTGTCCCCTACATTGGTAGGTGGATTCTTTCCACTGAGCCACCAGGGAAGCCCAAAAGGCCACTAACTTTTGACTGCTACTTTGTGCTGATTTTGACTATAACTTTTTTAGTTCTAACAAGTTTTTTGTTTGTTTGAGGAATCTTAAGGGGAGTTTTCTACATAAAAGATCATGTCATCAGAAAACAGAAGTTATTTTACTTCTTCCTTTCCAATCTACCACCAGCCCAAATGTTCTGGATAGAACTTCCAGTACTATGTTGAACAGCAGTGGTGCAAATGGGCATCCTTGTCTTGTTCCTTACCTTGGAGGAACAGCTTTCAAGTCTTTCCACACTGAGTATAATGCTCATTGTGGGCTTTTCATATATGGCTTTTAATATGTTGAGGAAGCATCCTCCTATTTCTAGTTTGCTGAGTATTTTTATCATGAAAGGGTGTTGAATTTTATTAAATGCTTTTGTAAGTTTTTTCTATATTGATTGAGATGTGGGTTTTGTGCTCCATTTTGTTAATGTGCTCTATTACAATGATTTATTTTTGTATGCTGAACCAGTCTTACAATTCCAGCTATGAATTCCACTTGGTCTGGTATGTGATTATTCTAATGCACTGGTGAATTCAGTTTGCTAGAATTTTGTTCAAAGTTTTTGCATCATTATTCATCAGGGATACTGGTATGCAGTTTTCTAGTTTGTTTCATTTTGTCTTGTCTTGTGTCTTTGTGTGGTTTTTGGGATCAGTAACACTATCCTCAAAGAATGAGTTTGGGAGTGTTCTTTCTTTAATTCTTTCTAAGAGTTTGAAAAGGCTTGGTGTTAATTCTTTAAATGTTTGGTAGGATTCTCCACTGAAGCCAAGGGGTCCTAGCCTTTTCTTTGTTGGGAGGTTTTTCATTGCTGCTTCAATCTCCTCACTAGTTAGAAGTCTGTTCAGATTTCTTATTTCTCCATGATTCAATCTTGGTAGATTATATGCTTGCAGGAATTTATCTACATCTTCTAGATTATCTAATTTGTTGGCATAACAGTCTCATAATCCTTTTGATTTCTGTGACATTTGTTATAATGTCTCTTCTTTCATTTCTAATTCTACCTATCTGAATCTTTCTTCTTTTTTCTTAGTTTAGTTAGCTAAGGGCTTGTCAATTTTGTTGATCTTTCAAAAACCAACTCTTAGTCTCGTGACTTTTTTTGGACTGTTTTTCCAGTCTCTATTTCATTTATCTCTTTTCTAATCTTTATTCTTTCCATGTGCTGACTTCGGCTTTAGTTTTCTAGTTCCTTGAGGTACAAGATTAGGTTGTTGATTTGACTTCTTTCTTAACGCAAGCATTCACTGCTATAAACTTTCCTCTTCCTACTATTTCTGCTGCATCTTGTAAATTTTGGTATACTGTATTTTTATTTTCATTTGTCTTCAAATATTTTCTAAATGCCCTGTGACCTCTTCTTTGATTCATCGGTTGAGAATGTATTATTAAATTTCCATGTGCTTGTGGATTTTTCTGTTTTCTTCCTGTTACTGATTTCTAGTTTCATCACATTGTGATCAAAGAAGATATTTTATATGATTTTAATCTTACATTTGTTAGGACTTGTTTTGTAGCCTAACCCATGCTCTATCTTAGAGAACGTTCTGCGTGCCCTTGAGAAGAATGTGTATTCTGCTTCGTTGGGTGCAGCATACCTATATCTGTTAGGTGCAACTGGTATACAGTGTTGATTAAGCTCTTTGCTTACTTACTGATCTTCTGTCTGGTTGTTCTATCAATAACCAAAGGTGGGGTATCAAAGTCTACTACTATTAATATTATTGTGTTGCTGTCTATTTCTCCCTTCAGTCCTGTCAACTACTGAATCATATACATGGGAAAGAATTTAAAATAATTATACAGGGACTCCCCTGGCAGTCCAGGGGTTAGGACTCTGCCTTTCCAATGCAGAGGGCACGGGTTTGATCCCTGGTTGGGGAACTAAGACCCCATATGCCACGTGGCATGGCAAAAAGAAAAAAAAAAAACAAAAACCCCAAAACCCAAACAAACAAAAATCCTGGAGTCAAAATATTTTCCCTATAAAAATGACTGGCCATAGTAAGGGAAAAACAGATAGAAGGATATATACAAAATGATAGGTTTAGTGGTTTTTCTTAATTTCACTATATTTTTTCTGTAATTTATAGATGCTTAATAGTGAACAGAAGTTCTCTTAACAAAAGTTTTTTTGTTAAAGCCATGCAAAATATTATATTATAAACTAATTCTTGAGCTACTGACTTTTTCATTACTTTTTGTGTTGAGGTGTGCTTTTCACACTTGTGTTGAGGTTTTATAAATTATAAGAGACTAAGATATAAGACAAAACAATCTTTATTTAAATTTTTTTTTAAGAATAAATTCACCTTAGATTAGTAGGATTTCAGTATTAAAAGCCTTCAATATCAAACTTGCCTGAACAATCCCAGCAAATGAAGAAATAGCTGAGTCCTCTTATTTTTCATATTTTCTCCCCAATTGAAATATGATTCATTACAGAACAAAAGGCAATCAAAATGTAACTTACTTTTAGTTTTTCACGTATTTTTGTATGAAAGCATCATTCAACTACCATTCCTACTATTGGTGGACCTAACATCAAATTAGTTAAGAAACAAACCTTAACAACATGTTTTTGGAAATATTTTCACTACCAGTTTTCACTTAGGCATTATATTTATTTTATAGAAATGATGAAACTGATCTCATTTTCTGGTTTAAAAATATGTCTAGTTGATTTTTATATGCATACCAATTCAATTATTCAGGTTAAACAATAGTTTTTAATTCTTGTTATAGTCATTGTTGGCAAAGTGATTAAGTTAAATGTATGAGTAATCATGGCCAGATTTTTATTCAGAAGCATACTATTTAATAAAATGAAATTTCAATAAATACACTAAAATGTTAACATGCCTTATTTGGAGATTTTACACTTAAGTCTGAGAGACAGTCATCTAATAACCATAATCAATATTAAATATAACTAAGAGTAGAACTATGGTGTTGGAGAAGACTCTTGAGAGTCCCTTGGACTGCAAGGAGATCCAACCAGTCCATCCTAAAGGAGATCAGTCTTGGGTGTTCACTGGAAGGACTGATGCTGATGCTGAAACTCCAGTACTTTAGCCACCTCATGCGAAGAGTTAACTCATTGGAAAAGACCCTGATGCTGGGATGGATTCGGGGCAGGAGGAGAAGGGGACGACAGAGGATGAGATGGTTGGATGGCATCACCAACTTGATGGACATGGGTTTGAGTAAACTCTGGGAGTTGGTGATGAAGAGGGAGGCCTGGCGTGCTGCGATTCATGGGGTCTCAAAGAGTCAGACACGACCGAGCGACTGAACTGAACTGAACTGAAGAGTAGAAAAATTTTATAGACATAAATTTGTTTAGATTTCAAATCCTAAGACTACATAATATCTTTTACTTTTCATAAACTCTTAAAAAGTGGGTATGTTTCAAGGTAACAGGATTTGTTAAATACTGGAAATACTTAATAAAAAAAAAGAAAATGTGTATTAAACCTCCTGGAGAGCAAATATTAGTTAGCACTTACTGGACATAGTAGAGAAACCCTCAGGCTGGTTGTAGCTATTTCACTGTCTGGATCCGCAGTCAACTTCTCTTTAACTGACATTCATCAAAGAAAAAGCAAACAAAAGAAGTTTATTAGAGATGTATCATTGATGCAACATAAGAAAAAGAATGAGGAACTTAAAAAAATGGTACTAAAGAATAATCTGCTCAATTATTTTCCAATCAACTGAATGGAAAAACAATTTTATAGTTTATAATCTCTACAATAAGCAAAGGAAGGAAAATGACCGTATACCTATCTATAGACTAACTACATTTCCTGTAAGCTTCCTATTTCTCACCGACAAAACAAAAGTTGCACTGCACTAACATAAAGGAAATTTATATAAGCAGGTTAACATAGTCACTGATGGCAGACCCTTCTTTTATAACACTAAGAAACTGGGTAAATATTTTCTTTCTTTTCAACTATGACAATTTTATTTTAAAAGAAATTAATAAAAACTATAAAATTAACATGTATAAAATTTTTACAAAGCTCAGATAATAAAAATATTTATTGTGCTCGCTTCGGCAGCACATATACTAAAATTGGAACGATACAGAGAAGATTAGCATGGCCCCTGCACAAGGATGACACGCAAATTCGTGAAGCGTTCCATATTTTTAAAAAAAAGAAAAAAAAATGTATTGTAAACATATTAATTCTAATTTCATATTGTAAAAAGAAAAAAGTTCAACTGCTTTTTAAAAAAACCATATAATTATTTGAGTTTTCTATTTATTTACCCATAACCTGATTAGTTACACTATCTTGGGCAAGTCAATCCTCTTCTATGAGATTAATTTAACTTCTTGGAAAATAACAACCCACACTATATAATCTCTAAGTCTTAGTTCAAATTTCCTGTGGTTCTTAAGAGAGGCAGCACTGGTAATTTTACTTTTAAAGCTATTCTGTTACTCTTGGTCAGTCTAATACAACAAGGATCTTTATACTTCTCATCTGCAAACCAGAGACATTCAGGTTACTTCTGAAAACCCTAGAACTTCAATTAAACTTCAACACAGAAGTGAGACAGGATATACCTAAATGTAAAATTCAAATAATTTTTGAAACTCTTTCACAGTAACTTTAAAGTCTGTATGTGTAAGGGGGCCCAAGCGGAGTAGTTGTGGACATAGTTAATCACAGAATTTCAGACCTGAGGTACAAGTGATTGTGACCAGACAGTTGACTGATAGATGGGTAGAAGCACAGATATGCATAGATACACAAAGAGAAGAAAAGGGAAAACTACTTGTATAAAGAAGAAGAATTTCAGAATAGATGTCTATTGAACTAACAGCCATTTATAAGAATTAAGAATCCTGCCTTTATTAAACTTGATGAGCATATAGTCTGAATTTTTTTTGAAGTAGTCCAAATCTTAGGTACTCTATACAACTGGATCTCAACTAAGATGCACATCAGAACTACCTACAGAACTTTCTAATTTATAATTGCCCACTGAATCAAAATGGAGCAGAGGGATACAAATAAGTAGTTTTTTATAAAAAGTTCCAGATGAGATTCTGATGACATACTAAAAAGTCATTTTATGGCCTGGAAATTCCAAAAATTTAAAGTCTACTTAACTTGTAAGCTATCACATCTAACAAGGCATACAATCCATGGATTTTGTCTGGAAAATAGTTATCACATCACTTAAATTATGAAAAACATGCTTTTGCCATTATAGACCCAATCCTTTCTTAAGATACATTTAATGAATAGTGTCTGCTTACAGGTGACAACTGCCGTATGATAAATGTGATTACTAACCATTTTACAACCACCCCTCTTAATACCCACACAGCAATACAAACAGCAATGGGAACAGTAACTGACTTTAGGTTTTGTCTATACGAAGTTCAGTGTTAGTACTCTGAAAAGACATGAAAAAGGAGAGGCAACCTGAGGCAGTGGTTCACAGCAAAGAATCTAGAGCCAGCCTAGGTTATAATTCAGCCTTAGTCACTTTTCTGTGCCTCAGTTTCATCATCTTGTAAATGAGAATAATATTAGGAGCTCATAGCATTGTTTTAAGAATTAAATGAGTTATTACAAACAAATGCTTTAAAATAACATTATTCTCAATAAATATTAGCTATTGTGTGGAATGGGGAGGGAGGTGGGAGGGAGGTTCAGGAGGGAGGGAAAAAATATTAGCTATTGCAACAAAATAAAATATGATTTGTATGTTCATTTCTTTCAGAGGTGAAAGATTTTTCTGAAATTATCTTAGAATCAGTTTGTCACTTTCTTTTAAGAAAAGCTTTGATTTCTCACCTTTGCCATTATAGATTCAATCAATCCTTTCATGTAAAGATACTTTTTAAGGATCTTGACTGAATTGAATTTAACCTACAGATCAAAATGGAGAGAACTGACATCTCTCCAGTAACAATACCGAGTGTTCTGATCCATTAACGTGATGTATCTCTCTGTTATTCAGTAAGTATTCAAAATACATACTTATTTTAGTTACTCTTACCAACATTTTATAGTTTTCAGCATACCAATCTTGCACGTATTTTGCATAATATATCCCTAAGTACTTCATTTTTTTGATGTTACAATTTTTATAAACTGACCATATAAATTCACACATTAGCTCAAGTAGCTTTTTTTTTTTTTTTGGTAGATTCTTTGGGATTTTTTTCCCTACACAATGATGTCACCTTCAAATAAAGACAATAACTATTATTCACTTCTAATCTGTTTCTTTTTTCTTGCATTACTGTGCTGGCTAGGATCTCAAGGGCAATGCTGAATAGTATTAAGAAAGATATTTTTGTCTTATTTTCAATCTTAGGGGTGAAGTTTCTACCATTTAATATGATATTAGCTAAAGGCTTCTTATAAAATACCCTTTCATACATTAAACAACCCCCTTGTCTCCACTTTGCTGAATTTTATCATGAATGGATATTGAAAGTGACCAAAAGCTTTTACTGAATCTATGGAGATGATCATATGATTTTTTTTCTTAGTTGGCTGAGAAGGTGAATTTTATTGACAGATTTTTAAAAATATTTAATGACCCTAATATTCCTGTATAAACTATTTGATCACTATGCATTAGCTTTTTATATACTATATTTAGTCAAAACAATTCTGAAAAAGAACAGGTTGGAGGACTACCTGATTTCAAGAATTACTATCAAGCTTTAGTTAGTAAGACTGTGTTATTGGTATAAACATAGACAAATAGGTCAATGGAAGATAATAAGGGAGTCCAGAAATAAATTTATATACCTATCATCAATTGGTTTTTGGCAAAGGTGCCAAGATAATTAAATGGAGGACAAATTAATATTTTTGACAAATGTTATAGAACAACTGGGTATCTATATGGGGAGAAAATGAACCTATAAGTTTACCTTGTATCCCATATAAAAATTAATTTCTGATAAATTGTAAGGACTTCCCTGGTGATCCAGTGGCTAAGAATCCACCTGCTAACGCAGGGGGCCTGGGTTTGATCCCTGGTCTGGGAAGAGTCCACATGCCCGTGGAGTAACGGAGCCTGTGTGCCATGAGTCTCTGCTCTGCAACAAGAGAAGCCACTGCAGTGAGAAGCCCATGCACTGCAACTAGAGAGTAGCCCCTGCTTGCTGCAACTACAAAAAGCCTGCATGCAATAACAAAGACCTAGCAGAGCCAAAATTAATGTAAAATAAATTGCAGACCTAAACTGAAAACTAAAACAACAAAACTTCTAGAAGTAAAATGTTTGTGATCTTGGATTTGGCAAAGATTTCATAGTATACAAAAAGCATAAACTATAAAAGAAATGGGAAAAATTTGAAGAGACATTTCATCAAAGAAGCTGGAAGGATGGCAAATAGGCACATGAAAAGATGTTTAACATCATCAGTCATTAGAAAAGCGCAAATTAAAACCACAAATGACGTATCACCTACAGAGTAATCAGAACAGCAAAATCAAAGCAGCCTGACAATACCTACTGCTAGTGAGAATTGGGAAAAACTCAAAATCTCAAATCTTATTGGAAAGAATGAAAAAATGGAATATGCACTTCATAAGAAACTGCCAATCTCTTTTCCATACATTTATCATGTGATCCAGCAATCCTATTCCTGAGTACTTACCCAACAGAAATGAAAACGTTCACAAAACTGAGATATTCGTACGCAAAATGTAAATGTTTCCAGCAACTTTATTCATAACGAAAACCTGGGAACAATCTAAATATCCATCAATTGACAAATGGATAAACAAATTACAGTACCAATAAATGGAACATTACTCAGTAATAAAGAGCTCAAACTACACAAATGAGCCTAAAAGTATTATACTATGTGAAAGAAATCAGAAATGAAAGGCAGGGGGTGGGATGAATTGGGATTAACATATATACACTATTGATATTATATATAAAATAGAGAATTAATGAGAATCAATTGCATAGCTCAGGGAACTCTACTCAATGCTCTGTAATGATCTAAATAGGAAAGAAATTTAAAAAAGTGGGGGGGATGTATGTACATGTAAAACTGTTTTACTTCATTGTATACTAGAAACTAATTCAACACTGTAAAGCAATTATACTTCAATAAAGTGTGTGTGTGTTAGTCACTTAGTCGTGTCTGACTCTTTGCGACCCCATGGACTGTAGCCTACCAGGCTCCTCTGCCCCTGGGACTCTCCAAGAAAGAATACTGGACTGGGCTGCCATTCCCTTTCCCAGGGGATCTTCCTGACCCAGGGATCGAACCCAGGTCTCTCACATGGCAGGCAGATTCTTTACCATCTGAGCAACCAGGGAAGCCTTCAGTAAAAAAATAATTAAAAAAAAAAAAATGGCTACAGGTTGTGGGATTTCAAATATCTGAAATTCTGGAAAAGGAAAAACTACGGAGACAGAAATCATATTCATGGTTATGGGAACCAGGGGAGAAGAAATGATAGGAAGTGTGAAGGTCCACAGAGGAACTTTCTGGGGTGAAGAATGTTACATGTTTTCATTGTAACATGTGGTTCATGATTGCATATAACTGTCAAACTCAGAATGTACACTTAAAAAGGTGAATTTTTACTGCTTGTAAACTTTGATAAACACAACCAAAAGACTGAAGAAGAAAGGTAGGGTATGGGAATCATTATGTTAAATTTCAGAAGAAAGTATGAAGGAAAGACAAAGTAAGTAAAGTATTCATCCTTTGTGGCCATTTGAGTGAAAACTAAAAACAAGACATGATATTTATCCTGCTGCATCAACCAACATGTGATAAGTCTTCCAGGAATTCAAGTTTTCTTGTGTCACTGTGAGCTGCAGCAGTATATTACTTTATGACCCATAACAAAGTTACAGTTAGCCACATTTAAAATTAATCTTTGAAAATCCCTGTTGTCCTGTGCTATGAGAGTTGGCCACTAATCACATGTGGTTATACTTAACTTTAACCAAATTTAAAATTCAGTTTCTCAGTTGCACTACCACATTTCAAGTGCTCAGCAGACACATGGTGCTGGTGGCTACCACACGGGACAGGACATTTCCATCATCACAGATGTTCCATCAGTGCTGCTCTGGGTTAAAAAAGATTTCTATCCTTCTTAGAATTTTAAGGCTGGAAACAACTGAACATATTAAGTCCAACATGTTCATTTTATAAACGAAGAAAACAAGAGGCACAGAGATGTGATCTTTCACTCAAGATCTCTTCTCATCAGTTTACTTAACAGAAGTCTTAGGGTCTTCTATGTGCCAGACCCTGGGAATTCAAAGAAAGATAAGATTAAATTCCTGCCTAAAGGAATTCATAGTCTAGATGGGCGCATCGGCTCTGGGGGTTCTGAGCACGCAGGCTAACTAGAATTAGGCAAAGGAGGTAACACGGAAGTTTGAGTCATAGAGAACAATACTGACACAGCACTGAGGAAAAGAAAAGAATTCATTATTTCTGGAATATAAAGAATGAGAGAGGAGTGAATACACATGACATCAGAAAGTAATAAACAGATGCCACACCATGGAAAGCTATATGTTTAAGTCATCCTAAGAAACTTAGTTTTTTTTTTAAATTTTTATTTGTTTTTGGCTGTATTGAGTCTTTGTTGCTGCACCGGCTTTTCTTTAGTTGTGGTGTATGGGCTTCTCATCGTGATGGCTTCTCTTGCTGAGCAGCACAGGCTCTAGGTAATGCAGGCGTCAGTAGCTGTGGCGTCCAGGCTTAGCTGCCCCACGGCATGTGGGATCCTCCCACATGGGATCAGGCTTTGAACCCATGTCTCCTGCATTGGCAGGTGGATTCTTTACCACTGAGCCAGGAGGGAAGCCCTCAAAGTTAGTTTTTATTCCATTGGTGTTAGCCAGCCATGGATTGCAAAAAAATAGGTAAGGTTAGGTCATATTAGTCATTTAGGTTGCTATCAGAAGAGAGACAGGAAAAGGGGGGCCAAGAAAGGAGAGGAATATATAATTCAAGAATAGGTTTTTGAAATAAACTTAGGATATGAGAGCTTAAATGAGGTCAGTGATGGTAGGGAGAGAAAATTTGGCAAGAGTTGAGAAATATTTAGGGTTTATGTCTGATAGAACTTGTGAGTTTTCACTCCTTGAATTAGAGGAAACAGTATTATGTTTCAGTGACGACAGCTACATGTATCTACATTTGAAATTCAGGGGAAGGTCTGGAATGAAAATATTTATTTGGGAGTTGGTGCTAACTTAAACCACAAAGGTAAATGTGATAATCTCTAGCGAAAGTATGTATAGAAGTGGACTAAGGACAAAAACCCAGGGAAAACAAACATGCAGGACGCTTCCCTTAAGAGAATCCACTGAAGGCAAGTGACTGAGAAGAGAGACAAGAATTTCCAGGGGAAAGTTGTTAACACGAAATGTAGCAAAAAATACCTAAGTTATAAGCTGAAAAAACAAACTTTAAATTCTGCAATCAGACTGTCACTTGTGATATCTACAAGAGTAGTTTCAGTGGAATGATGGGAGTTAAAAGTACACAATGGTTTGCAGTGAGGAGGTAGAAAGGGAAGTGTAGACTAATCTTTGAGGAAACTAGGATGAGAATAGGAGGAATACAGGTTCCTAGAGAGTACCTTGCTTTTGTATTATTTAAAGGATGAAAAAGACCTGACAGTGAAGGTTGACAGAAAGAGCCTGTGGAGAGGAAGGAACTGAAAATACAGGACAGAGAGCAGATAAGTGAGCAGACAGGCCTCATAATACTGTTTCTGAGCATCTCCATCTGAATGCCTCATAGACATCTAAAATACCAAAAATCCGAGGATGGACTCTGATCTTGCTCCTGCAACCTGATCTTTTCAACACTGTTTTCCATTTGAGTAAATGGCACTACCATGTAAGCTAGTGCCTAGTAAGAAACCCAGAACTCCTTCTTCATTTCTTTTTCTTTGCTCCCCACACATAATCACCATTCTCCCCTTCAACATCTCTCAAAATATCAACTCCTATCTTCATCATTACTACTTCAGTTCAAGACAACATCTCTGTACAATTGGGTTTCTAACTGGCTCACTTACATCAGCCTAGCTCCCCTTCAATTCAGTCTACTAAGTGATCTTTTCATTGCCCATATCCGGTCATACTGCTCTGCTTAAAAATCCTTTAAGGGTCTTCTGTCATTTATCTTTATATCACCTATAAGAACTCACTCCATGGCTATCTCTCTGGCCACTTTCCTCCTTTGTTCTCTCCACTCCAACTCCACTAGCCTTGTCTCTTGATATATTCTCCTCCTATGTTGGGGCTTAATTCCTCCTCATCCTTATAATCTTGCCTTAAACATCACAGCACCAGAGAACTATGTTCTCCTGCTGTTACCTCCAGAGTTCCCCGTCTTTCTTCTTTAAGACACATGTCACAACTGTAATTCATTAGTGACTTGTGCAATCATTTAATTTTGTCTTTCCCATCAGACTGCAAACTTCTCAAGGATGCAGAAACAGCGTATGTTTTGCTCTTATAATACCATGTTCTCCTGTGCCTGGAACACAGTAGACTCTTAAACAATTTCTTGAATGAGACAAATGAATCAATAGATTAATTTGGGGCAGGAAAAGGGACGTCTCCTCCTGAGATTGAAGAGAATAAATAAGGATGAGTACGAATGAAGTTATGGTGACATTATGGAAGAAATGGACAATTTAGAGAAGTCATATAGCACCAATTTTCTTACACTGACAGTGTGTTGAAAGAGGGGGAATATTGTTTAAGTATGGCCAAGGTTTAAAATGTCTGCTCAGGGGAAAAAGAAGCGGAGACAGGAACCTGACCAAGAATTAGTAAAGGACTCTTTTGTGATAGTTATGAGGGGAAAACTACATGAAGGTAGAAACCACAATACAAAAATCTACTAAAACAAATGAACCAGAGAGTGGATTTCTCTGTGAAAAGCCTAAATACTATTGACTTTAGTTCAGGAATAATGTCTGATTTATTTTTGCCAGTAGAATTTATTGATAAGAATAACTTACAATGAACCTATTTGGAGGTAATTAGATCCTTCAAAATATCTGAGAAATCCACCAACATTTTCTTCTGTCAAGTTGTTTCACACAATCTTTTAATTACATAATTAATATGCTGGGAAAGTTACTTCTTTAGAGATAGCATAAAGGCAAACAATCTGTTCTTTAGTCAATTACAACAAATGTTTTATTGGTAGGATCCAATGAATCTTTTGTTGGTTCCCCAGGCCAATTAAGATAAGATACAAAGTGTGACAAAAATCCTACCCAATCTCCAACTATTCTCCACTTCCAGGATGCATGAGAGATGAAACAAACAGCTTTGGAGTTAAGTAGCTTTTCCAGCTTAACAGTGGCTAACAGCGTTTGTGCCAGTGAAGAAAGTAACTCTAGGCTCACCTTTCCACTCCCCCTCCAGATGGTGCTACAGCTACAAATGGAGAAGAGTTTACAGCCTGAACAAAGACAGCTTGCCTTATTACTGTTGTGCCATTTAATAGCTTCATCAGCTTTTAGCTTTATTTCCTGGTATGACCTTTTCCACACAGGCTCCCATAATTTAATAATACTTTCTGACTAAATGACAGTCTAATACTATGTGGCAAATACCAAGATTCTCAAGAGAATGACCAGGAATGGAGTGTGAAAAAAGAAAAATTCTTCTCTTCATGTTCCTTCAAAGCAGGTGTTGGTCCCTTCTCTTACTTTTAGGGTCCCTCACTATCTCCTTGGCCTTGGCAAATGGTGCTTCTACTCCCTTAGACATCAACCAGGCCTCCAGCTCTCCACTGTCTATCAAGGAATGCCTACAGAGGCATTAGCCACCAGTGTGCTCCTCTTGACTCAGAATATTTGCATTTTTTAAAAGAGCCTCTTTAAAGTAGAAAAATCCTTCAATGAACTCTTAAGGGCATACTGATATTCAGAGGTAGTGGAATCTTTTACTTTGGTATGAAAACAGGTTAGAACAAAAATAAACGCTATGCCACAAAGGGAAGCAAGAGGAAAGGTGGTCTTACTGCTTGAGTTTTTTTTTTCTATCAGAATGTTCCTAACTACAAATCTGATAGGGGCTCCATTAACCAACTCACATCAAGAATGTCCTTAACGGTAGCCATCTAACCTTCATCTGTAAAAGTTTTGTGTTCCAAGTGCCCATTTCCAGATACCCGCAAATTCATTCATGAAGAATCTACTTCTTATAAAGAAGAGAATAAAGGAAGAGCTTAGTTTACTTCTTTGGAAAGGCCGTCAACCTCTGGGCTTAACCCTCACTGAGGGCAGAATAGTTTAGTTGCACTTTTCTACCTCTCAAGTTCAACAGAACAAAAGGAATGATCCTTTCTACCTAAGAATGCAGATTTTGGAGGAGTGTTAGATTATCATGTGGTATCATGTGGTATCTTGTTACAGATGAGGAACGAGCAATTCAGAGGAGGTAGACTGACTTTCCAAGGCTACACAGTTGACTAAAAGCAGAACTTATTTCATTATTTTATCTACCACCCCACTGACTTTCTTTTTACTTTGTTAATGCAGGGATGCTGTCATCACATATCCCTGGACGTTTTTCCTGGATAAACTTTTAATACACAATAATTGTTGTAAAATATATGCCAAGATTTTCTTTCCATCTTCTAAAATTCCTGAACATTTATTTTTATGAAGCTTTGGTAAAATATTCTGTGTTCATATACTGATGTTACAAAGTTAATTTTAAGATCAATAAAATACAAATTATACAATAAAGGTCATGACAAAGATATTAAAACTTTTTTTTTGGCCACACCATGCAGTATGTGAGATCTTAATTCCTCAACCAGGGAATTAATGTGAGATCTTAATTCCTCAACCATGCTCCCTGTAGTGGAGGCATGGAGTCTTAACCACTTGGCTGCCAAGGAATTCCCTAAAACTACTGTTAAGTCTTGAATCACTCTAGCTCACAAAACAAGGTTTTCAGTGTTTTAATTCACAGTGACAACCTCTAGTAAAAAAAAAAAAAAATCTAAAATTTCTTGAGTTGAAAAAACACTATTCTAATTTTTACCAAAACAGTTCAGCTGCATAAATAAAACAAGATTATCATACGTACTTAAAGCTCTAGAATGATCCGGGTTCCTTATTCCCTTTGCTCGTAACCTCTGAAGAAGAACTGTTGAGGACAACTGTTTTACAAGATACACTGCCATGGAATAGTTCTGGAAAACAAACAAACAAACAAAAAACGATGTAGAAAACAAACAACATATGTAAGTAAATAGGTATATCTACTTTAATCCCAAAATGATAGAGAAAGAAAATTAACACCTGTTAAAACACCTACTGTGTGCAAACACTATCTTAGGTGTTTTCATGAACAGTAATTCGTTTAATCTTAACCAAAAAGCTGCTGAGGAAAGTGAAATGCAGAGAAGTAAAAGAATTTGCCCTAATTTTGCAACTTTCAAGAGATAAAGCCAGATCTGTCATGCTTCTGTATTACTTGACTACCTATGCTTGAAGCTAACCATTTTAGGCACTTTTGTAAAAGAACATTGTTAAACATAAATATAAACCAAGGCCAATAAGATGTCAAAGTCATCGTAAACCATATTTAGTAAGTAACGGTAGCTATTTAAAAAATTACAAATTAGCTTGGTAATTTATACCATTTACCTCTCTCTATGCTTTAGTTATTGAAAAGACCCTGCTGGGGCTATTACCACAATAAGCAGAGGGAATACTGAACCGTCAAAGAGAAGTCGCTGGTTTGGCAAGTGAACAGATGAATGTCCATCACCAGCAGAGGGATTAACCAGAGATGCAAGTAGGAAAAGAGAAACAAAGAAAAAGTTGATCAACAAGGCAAAGGAAAGGGTACATGACTGGATAAGAGGAATAAAAGAGGGCTGAAGCTTATGAAGGGTAAGAGAGGTAAATGAGGAGGCCCACTTTCCACTTGGTATTGGAATCAAGAAGATCAAGTGACTGGGAAAGAAGCAAAAGGAAAAATAGTTATTGCCATCTTCAATTTATTAGCTATATAGAGCTTTGTATGCACTCTTAATGTATGCTATCCACTTCATTTAAACCTCAAAGAAGGCCTGTGAGAGATAGGTAGGGCAAGTACTTTTCTAAGTAAAGGATTGATGCAATGGAAGCACACAGAATATTTTTTAATTTAAAATTTAAAAACGTATGTAATCTGCTCATGATCATGTACCTGCTTGGTGACAAAGGTGGCACTAGAAATCAAGAGGAAAGAGTAGGGATATCAAGACAAAGGACTAATGGCCAAGGCCAGAGTGGTTCTCTATAGATCTTAACTTCACACACCATTTGATTTGACCCTCCTAACCTAGTCCAATGTACATCTCAACTTGCATTTACGTCCACTTTCTGGAAAACACATTGCCCTCTTTTGGCAAGAGAATATATCCCATAATACCCTCTGGAAGGTCACATTTTCATTTACAGAAACTTACTGGTGCTCACATGTTATACAATTTCTGGGGGGAAAAGAAAAGTACCAAAGAAGCTAATGTGAGAAGGATAAATTAGGAGTCTTGGATTAACATATACACACTTCTGCAATGCAGAAAACCCCGGTTCAATTCCTGGGTTGAGAAGATCCCCTGGAGAAGGGATAGACTACCCACTCCAGTACTCTTGGGCTTTCCTGGTAGCTAAGACTATAAAGAATCTGCCTGCAAATCGGGAGACCTGGGTTCAATCCCTGGGTTGGGAGGGCATGGCAAACCACTCCAGTATTCCTGCCTGGAGAATCCCATAGACAAGAAGCCTGGCAGGCTGCAGTCTATGGTGTCACCAAGAGTTGGACATGACTGAGTGACTAAGCACAGCACATACATAAAATATAATCAACAAGGACCTACTAAATAGCACAGGGAACTCTGTTCAATACTCTGTAATAACATAGACGGAAAAGAATCTGAAAAAGAAAGGATACATGTATATGTAAAACTGAGTCACTTTGCTGTCCACCTGAAAGTGACACAACACTGTACATCAACTGTACCTCAATATAAAATAAAAGTTAAATTTAAAAACTTAGAGCTAATTTACTTTCATCAGGGGTTTCCCTGGTGGCTCAGACAGTAAAGAATCCACCTGCAATGCAGGAGACCCAGGTTCAATCCCTGGCACAGGAAGGTCCCCTGGAGAAGGGAATGGCTACTCACTCCAGTATTCTTGGCTGGAGAATTCCAAGGACAGAGGAGTATGGTGGGCTACAGTCCATGGGGTTGCAAAGAGTCGGACATGACTGAGCGACTAACACACATACACACGTACTTTCATTAATAAATCCCATAATTAAACATAATTATTTTTAGTAGTCTTTCTTTTGCCACGGTAAGCAGGCTTTTTCTCTAGCTGCAGCGAGTGGGGGCTACTCTCTAGTTGCAGTGCATGGGCTTCTCGTCGAGGTGGCTTCTCTTATCACGGAGCGTGGCTCTAGGGTGTGTGGGCTTTAGTAGTTTCGACTCCTGGGCTCCAGAGCACAGGCTCAATAGTTGTGCGCCACAGGGATCAAATCCATGTCTCCTGCATTGGCAGGTGGATTCTTTACCACTAAGCCACCAGGCAAGTCCCAAATCTTCTAATTTATTAATGAGGAACAAATAACTGAAAATTTGCCAAAATTTTAGACTGACAACAAACACACCAATCTAATATAAAACTAAAAAACTTCTTTTAGAAAAAAAAAATCCTATTCATCTTTATTATTTGATGAATGCTTTAAGTATGACAGAAACTGAAGAAATGCTAATTAACACTGTGAAATCATATACTGACAGCTTGAATATTCAGAATCACCTAAGGTTTTATATAGATTTTTAAGGAGAGATCAAGTAGAAACCACAGGTACAAGTGAAAATATATGTTCACTCTAGTTGAAACATATAACAAGCAAAAAAGCAAAGAGATGGTCAGCTGTTAACAAACACCACTTATACTGATAATATGGAATTAAATTTTATATCACATGAAATTCAGCAGCAACTCCCCACTCCAAAAAAAGAAAACCCACCTTCATAGTGATATAGTATCACTTCTAGGTGGATGGTAACATACTAATCCAGCTACCCTTTCAAAGTGCTATCTAACTCCAACTACTGAAATACATTGCACTACACTATTGCTTTTGTCAAATGCTCTTTCAAAGAGTCTTCAAAACTGTCTAATGAGTTCACAGGACATTTTCTTCATTATTAAGATATAATATACACATTAAGTATCAATATTTATACAAGTATCTAAACTTCTCTACAATGACAGTTTAATAAATACTAGATGCAGTGATTACTCTGAAGTTATAATATTGTTCACTTATTTCCTTCAAGCACTGTAGTAGCTTTTTCTTTTACAGTTTTTTAATTGACATATAACATTGCATAAGTTTTAAAGTGTACAACATGTTGACTGTAAAGAGTTAAAATAAATTGTAAGATGGTTACCACCACTATAGGCTTCCTTGGTTGCTGAGATAGTAAAGAATCTGCCTGTAATGCAGGAGACCAGGGTTCAATCCCTAGATCAGGAAGATCCCCTGGAGAATTTCATGGACAGAAGAGCCTGGTGGGCTGTAGTTCACGGGGTCACAAAGAGTCAGACATGACTGAGTGACTAACATTCC
This sequence comes from Cervus elaphus, assembly GCF_910594005.1. NCBI lineage: Eukaryota > Metazoa > Chordata > Mammalia > Artiodactyla > Cervidae > Cervus > Cervus elaphus. Next base: position 85,086,039 of record NC_057826.1, read on the forward strand.
CACTCACCACCTTACCACATTTCCTTTGAAGACATAATGGCAACATTTCTCAATAAAAACTAATAATATAGAAATTAATCCTCCAAACAGTAAGAGATCCTACATGTACTATTTAGAGTATCTTCATAAGCTGAATAAAACTAGTGATCAAAAAACAAACTAATAAGTTACTTTTGCAGCTTTAAAAAAGAATAATTTACTTTCAGCGTTTTACCTCAAAAAAGATCTCCAACTTTTAGATCAGGGTCTACATAAAGATCTTACCTGGGAGATCTTCAAATCACTGAAGATACTATACTGTTTTCTTTCTAACCTGTGGAACGTTTCCCATGGAAGAATATCTCCCCCTCCTCTAGTGCTATATTATCAGCAACCACATTTCCCTCCTCTCCCACAGTTTCAGACTTTTTTCACGGTTCACTGTAAACACCCTGGTGTTTATTCACTTCCCAGGCAGGTTATACTCTCACACTCACAGACAAACCCAAAATATCTGCAATACCTTCTTTAAAAAGGACGAAAAAAACAAGGAGCCCAAAGTATACCAGACAAAAACATTCTAAAGGTTTGAAACCTAACAGTGACATAGTGATTAGGCAAAGGAAAAAAGATAATCGTGACAGATGTCACAAAGGATTCTGATAAAATATCAAAATTTACTGGATATTTCTCTCAAAAATATCCAGTAAAAAAGAGGATCATAGGATTATGTTATTAATGCAATTAAATTCTATTAAGAATTAATAGTCATTATAATACTTAATGCTGTGACATGTCTTCTCATTAACATAAAGAACAAGTCAAGTATGTCTACTAGTGCTCACATTATTTAACATTGTCTGAAGGCTGTAGACAGCACAACAGAAGAAGAAGAAGAAATTATGGCATAAGTATTAGGATTATCATTATTTATATAATGATACTTCTCAGACTCACGACTGCCGGTCTGGACACACTAAGGAACCTACTAAAAAGTTATCAGAAACAATATAAGAATAGTAAATATTCGGCAATAACTAGCTTTTAAATAAGTAAAAAATAAAATTTTAGAAAATACAATAGAAAAAGAACTATTTATAGAAGCAGTAATAACAATAAACAATACAGAATCAAAAAAAAATGGAAGATTTATGAGAAGAAATCTATTAAATTACACAGGAACATGAAACAAGATTAGAATAAATGGAGAAACACACAGTTCCTGAAATAAGGACACTGAATACCGTAAATAAGTTAATCTTCTCTAAGCTAATTTTAAGCAAGTTCATTCAATTCCAGAAAGATTTGGGGGAATAATGCAGGGGAATATGTCTTATTCTCTGTAATTACGCTTCCAACATTTCACTCTTTTCAAGGCCCTGATTTCTTCTCTCATTCTCAGCGGCTTCTCTCACTTCCTATTTCACAGACATACAGGAAGTCACCAGATTAGAGCTTAACTCATCTCTCTAGTAACAATCACACACACACACACACACTTCTTTTATTCCACTAAATAAAGAAGCTGTCCCTCCTAGGTACAATGAGTTACTATGAAATTTACTATTGATTATTCTTTCTTCCTTTTGTATATTTAACTTCTTCCTCTCAAGATGATACTTGCCATCATCCTTTATACAAATTTAACACTCTCCCATTAAAGCAAACAAGTAACTGTCATCTCACATTTCCCTCCAGCTTACCTGTAACTATTTCCAAATCCACACTTCTACAACTCACAACCTCCATGGCCTCCCTTGCACCTGGTCACAATCTGGCTTCTCCTCCCACTATCCGCCAGAACAGCTTATGCTGTATTTTTAATCCAAAAAGTATTTTTTTAGACTTCGAAAAATACTTGATTTCTCAACATCTGTTCGATACTGCTTATCATCTCCTCCTCTTTTGCAATTCTTTCCTCGGTTTCTCTTACTCACCCTCGATTCTGTCACATCTCTGGTACTATTTCCCCATGCCCTCTTCAGGTTCATTCTCTTCTACCCAGTACTAAATGTTATATAGTTCCTCAAGAATAAGTCTGCAACACTCTCTTCTTACTTGAAACATTTTCCCTGAGCAAAGTCAGCCTGCTTTTATGGCTCCAATAATCACCAATATGCAGATATGCAGATAATGCTTTTTTTTTCTCTCTCACCCAAACTCTTTTCTAAGCCCATATGCCCACCTATTCAGAATATCTTAAAGGCATCTCAAACTCTAGCCATTCTTGCACCTTTTCAGTTTCTTAAAAAAACTAGGCTCTGAGGTCAGGCCAGAAGAGTGGCTTAGGTGTTTCGCCCACCCCACTGGTGGTGTTGAGTGCAGCGGACATGCTCAGTACCCTGCTTTTGCTCGCAATACCCTATTTTTGCTCCTGGTTCCTTAAAAGTGGCAGTGGGGTTTTTTTGGTCTTTTCGTATCGTTTGTCCAGAATTTGCCCCAACTGCACATGCCCGACCCCGGAACACACCCCTACCCTCACCCTGTATTAGGTACAAGCTTATCTCCCCTCAGGGAGAAAGGAAACAAGGAAACCTGTTGTTTGTTCTTGCTCCTCCTTGCTGCAGCAGGGGACCCAATAAAGTCTTGCCTGGAAAAAAAAGAAAAGAACTAGGCTCACACCTGCCAGTGGGCTACTCTGAAGATTGTTTGCTCTGAACCTTTCACCAAACTGATTCCTTCTACCCTTCTCTCAACTCTTAGCTCAGTCATTACACCCTCAGGGAAGCCCTACCTGACCTCTCTCTAGTTCAAAGTGCTCTAATATATTCTAATATCACCATGCACCTCTTCTTTATATTTCCTGTGACACCTTCACATTTTCGTGTGTAAACTACCTGGCCCCTGGATCCTGGCTCCAAGTCAGGACTTTTTTTTCTCACTATGTTACTGCTAGTTTTCAGTACAGTACATGGAATATAGCATACATTCTAAAAATTTCAAATGAATTTGTGAATATACACAAACTCATATAAAACTGTAATAATCAAAAATATTCTAAAATTGTGCCAGAAAAAGAATGCTAGGCTAAGAGCAGAAACACACACAGGATAAATAAAAATCAAATATATAATAATGGTTACTTCAGAATTAGCATTTATCTAATTAATGGTGTTAGAACTGGCTATTTAAAAAATTAAGATTTTTATTTCACACCACACGTAAATTTACAATGGATGAAATATGTAAAGATAAAACAAGAAACCTCAAAAGTCAAGAAAAAATATAAACAAATATTTATGTAAGATTGAGAAGGGCAGATAGACTAAATGCAACTGAGGTTGAGTGCAACGACTATAAAGAAACAAAACTATGCAACTAGAGATTATCATACTAAGGGAAGTCAGTCAAAAAGAGAACGAATTGCCATATGGTATCATTTATATGTGGAATCTAAAATATGACACAAACCAACTTATCTATGAAACAAACAGAATCAAGGGCATAGAAAATAAACTGGTGGTTGCCAAGGGGAAGGGAGATGAGAGAGTGTAGAAGCAGGAGTTTGGGATTTACAGATGAACATCAGTATATACAGAATAGAAAGAACAATAAGATCCTACTGTATAGCACAGTGAATTATATTCAGTAACCTGTGATAAGCCACAATGGAAAAGAATATGAATAAGAATGTAAATATATATATCTATATATAACTGAGTCACATATCTTTGATGTATAGCTATAGTTAACACAACACTGTAATTCAAGTATACTTCAATAAAAAATAAAGGAAAAAAAGAAACAAATTGGTTAAAATTTGGCTCCATAATAATTTAAATCTTCTACACATTAAATAATCACATAAATGAAAAGGTAATAAACTAGAAACAAACATTTGCAGCATGTGGAAGAAGGTTAAATCACTAATATAAGAACTCATAAACAATAAAAATAAAAACAGCAATAGAGAAACAACTACTGATATATTTTTAAATGTGAATATTCACAAATAAATTTGTTCAATCTCAGTAATAATAAAAGGAGTACTAATTAAAGCAATCTAATACCACTATTTACCTATAAAAATTAGTAGAGATTTCAAAGAAAATAAAACTCAGTGTTATCAGTCAACAGGCACATGAAAAAACACTGAAAGAAAATAAATTTGTACATCTTCTGGTAAGGCAATCTGCCAGTGAACACAAAATTTCTTTAAATTCTGATGCTCTTTGACTCAGCAATTCCACTTCAGGGAATTTACTCTAAAGAAAGTACTATGTATGTATGCAAAGTTAGAGCTACTAGGATAGCCTTCAAAATGTTCTTTGAAATAGTAACGAATCAACCAAATAAATGTTCAACAATAGGGAATAGGCTAAACTATAGATGCTTGTATTGGAATATGATGTAGCTGTTTAAAATCATGCAGATGAACATGAAATGACATAGGAAGATGTTTATGAAAATACTGAGTGAAAGTTATCAAGTATAAAACACTGAAAACTGCAAGATCCCATTTTTAAAATGGGAACATGTTGAAAATTCATGGTGAGACAAAAATAAATCCTTTGGCAACTCATTTTATACCCATTTTATTTATATATAAGCACAAGTAGCCATGGAGATTAACCCTTCCTTATAAAACAAAACTCTGGAAGAAACAAAAATTTACTCACTCTTCCAATTTCTGCAGTCCAAGAAACAACAATGGTGTTTGGTACGGTTGTAGACAATCGGACAAGTGAGGTGATATTAATTGGTCGGCTGGGTCGCTTTGGTTCCACACCATTTTTAGTAGGTGGAAGATAACCCTAAGGATGGAATATAACATTTCTATTTATTACTTCCACAACCATTTCAACTTCCATTCCTCAAAAAAAAAAAAAACAAAAAAAAAACCCAAACCTACAAACTACATATTAGAAAATATGAGTATTTTCATTTAAAAGTGGAGAAGCAAACATTTGTAAGAGTTTTCTGTACGTTTCTCTAAACTACCCTACAGTCTCATTATAGTAAGCCTGAGAAAAATATTGGTGATAGAACTTAAAAATCTCTAAAAATTTAAGAATTAGGTTGAGTTCATAAAAAGCTTGGATAAACACATAAGGACTATTTTAAAGGTGAGCAATAAAAGCCCCCATTCCTTTGTGAAATGCAGAGCAGTCTTCAAATCTCTCATCTACCACAAGGTTTCAGACACAAGAATACATCTGAGGTTTTGTTGAAACAATCTCTTCATCCTAAAATTAAATAAAATACTAAAAGCCACCACACCCAACTCCAAGTCCTAGACTGTGTCTCCATAGCTAATGTCACAGCTGTTAACTGTACATAGTTGGTACAAGTGTTTCACTCAGTCACACGAATATACATCCAAAATAAAGATGTTTTCTTAATGAAAAACTATGATTAACAACAGCTGTGATGACTTATTTGCTAGCTATGTTGGCAATGCACTGGAAAAATAGCTTTTAGGACTTACTGGAAGGCTGCAAGGTTTTGTATTCACTTTCACACAAAGATTGGGTGGGAAGTGATCTTCTTGTGGACAACTGGTTTCTGATAAACAAAACCTAAACAATAAAGAACAAATTTAATTTCCTTTATTAAAAGATGATCTCATTGATATTTTTGTTCCATAGCTAATCTAAAAGATGGTCAAACTTAACAGCAACAACTACTAAAACTAGATATTTCATATTATGAATAAATGCATTTAAATAGGATCAAAATAAATAATTTTGTCAATGTAGAGTTTCAGTAGTCACAACTACCAAACTGTAGTTGTCTTCATATTTCCAGTCATTTGTTCAAGCATGCTGGTGGGGGCCGGGGTAGGGGGTTGAGGGGTGAGTGCTCTGGGGTTGAATACATTGAAGAAATTTTGGAGAGTAACATGGAACCTTACATTACCATATGTAAAACAGACAGCCAATGGAATTTGCCGTACGACTCAGGGAACTCAAACCAGGGCTCTGTGACAACCTAGCAGGGTGGGGTGGGAGTTCAGGAATGAGGGGACATGTATATGTCTATGGATGATTCATGTTGATATTTGGCAGAAAACAATGACATTTGGTAAAGCATTGATTCTTCAATGAAAAAATTCAATTAAGTTTTCTCTATACAGAACATCTCAAAGCTAATAAGGACTGTAACTTTTTAAGAGGGAAACATAGTGTGTGTGCTCAGTCATGTCTGACTCTTTGCAACCCTAAGGATGGTAGCCCACCAGGCTCCTCCGTCCATGGGATTCTCCAGGCAAGAATACTGGACTGGGTTGCCATTTTCTCCTCCAGGGTATCTTCCCAATCCAGAGGTTGAAGCTGTATCTCCTGCACTGGCAGGCAGATTCTTTACCACTGTGCCACCTGGGAAGCCCAATATAACATATGGTATTTCCCCAATTTATTTGTCTATGAAACATTTTTTTGGTTCTCAGCAGACTATACTGAAAATGCTAGAAGTCAAGCTCCAGGGTCAAGTTTTGTCCACCAAGTTCAAGTATTCCATTAGTTCCTGAAAATCGAAGATGTTGAATAATAACATTATTTGTATTATATCCACACGTATTTAGGATACTATTTAGAAACTCACAAAAACATTTATTTCTAAATTAAATGCATAATCTTTTAGGAAAAACCTAGACAGCTACATAATTTGTACACTCTCAATCTTTTCATTCTTTTTTTTTTTTTTTAATTTATTTGGCTGCACCAGGTCTTAGTTGTGGTATGTGGGATCTAGTTCCCTGACCAGGTACCGAACTGGGCCCTCTGCGTTGGGAGTGCAAAGGCTTAGCCCAGGGCCACCAGGGAAGTTCCTTATTCTATTCATTCTTACATAGATTGAGAAATAAATTAATTTGCTATTTAAGACAACGATTCTCAATTACTTCTTTGTTCCCAATATAGAGCTAAGGTTCATTCCACCTTTACAGAATGTTCACAGAACTTTTTGAGTTATATGTTAAGTATGCTATCTCTGAATTCTGTGAAATATTCATTGGCTTTACACAAGTTTTTACACAAGAAGCACAAGTATCTTCTCTCAATATCTTGATCTGCCTGCCATGAAATCTGTGGGAGGGAAGGTCCACAAATGGGACAATTTTCTATGTAAAATTCTGTGGGTACATATACGGTCATCTTTAAGCAGGGACAATCTATAGATCCCATTATATTCTCAAAGAGGTTAGAGAGTCATAGAAAGGTTTAGAATTACTAACCTGCAAATATTTTCTCAAAATATACTTAGCATATAGATATCGACACCCACAAGATCATCTCTAACGCCAGCAGAACCTTCTATTATAGGTCAGTTCTTTACACAGCAAAAGTAAGAGGATGCTCTAGTTTCAAATCAATTACACCAATGTCGTGGTAAATTAGAAGCGTGGACCTGGCTGCCTGAAGCTACCGAAAACAAAATTTCTGTGACAAGCTGACTCCTATTCAACTAAGTAAAAAGTGAAAATCTAAATCATTCTTACAAACTAAAGGGAAAAAAAGATTTTTTAAAAAAGGAACAATAGCAGAAAGTTTCTATATAGAAGTTCATGGGGGTGGAGAGGGGAAACAGATAAATGAAAACAGATTAGGAATCTAATAGAGAAAATACTGATCTTAATTTTGACCAAATTGTTTTTCATGTTTTAGATAAAGACTTATAATTAAGATAGTAGAAGGTATACACTCTAAACTTAATACCCTGGGATTGCTGTGAGGGATGAGCAGTATGGGGATGAAAACAATTTAGCAAAACACAAAGAACCACCTAATAACTCCCAAATATAATACAAAATGGTTCTTTTTCCATTAAGTTCCGGAGATAATTTGAATTTAAAATAGCTAAGCCACTCCAGAATTCTTATGCTTCCCTGGTTGCTCAGACAGTAAAGATTCTGCCTGCAATGCAGCACACCTGGATTTGATCCCTGGATTGGGAAGATCTCCTGGAGAAGGGAATGGCTACCCACTCCAGTATCCTTGCCTGGAGAATTCTATAGACAGAGGAGCCTGGCAGGCTACAGTCCACGGGGTCTCAAAGAGTTGGACACGACTGAGCAACTTTCACTTCACAAGCCATTTTTAACCATCACGATTCCCTTAGAATCTCTGAATTGATCTTAGAAAGAAAGAAAACCTTCCTTTGGAATGAGATCAATACCGCTTGCTGCTTTAAAGAATGCATGTACAGTAATGCTAAGAATAGCAGGTGGATCTTCTGTTCTAGAACTACGGTTAGTCTTGGGATATTCTTCTCAAACAAAAACTAACCCAGAAGTCAAACATGTAAAAACAGGTCAAAGCAGCACTACTTTGGTTCGAGTTTGTATATGTGTGTGTGTCAGGTAGGAGAGCTGGGGTGGGGGAGAAGGTGGAATGATAGCCAGAGGGTAGACCCAAATGGTGGCTTCAAGCAACAGTCTGAAAACCACTGTTTTAAAAGACAAAGTCACATACCAGTATGAACAAAATGTAAATTGAGGCAGGAAGTAAAAAATATTACAGCAATATGTAATTATTTATGAAGGCACCAAATTTTAGCCCTTTATTCAGTCATTATCATCATCTGCCCCTGACAGAGGATAAAGTATCTTTTACACAAAAACACCTTTGTCAGTGCCTTCCAAAACCAAGACCTCAATCTCTCCTCTGCTTTCTCAGTTTTCATCACACTATTTCTAAGTCTAGATCAGAGATTTCCACATTATTCCATGAAGCACTGAGCTGGTTCTTTAATTTCTTTTCTGATCTCCTAGTATATTTATAATCTGTACATACAACTTAGTATTTGATTTTGAGACTGGGCTACATGTTTGACTTATCTTCCTACTTTATAGGGAAAATAGCTTCCGGAGGACAACAATTGTCTTTTATTTTCTCTTCTATCTCTATCGCAACAAGAACAGTGTGGGGCACTTAAGTCTACACTAGAATAGTCACTGAGTAAAAAGAACAGCATAAGATGGTTTATGTAAGCAGTGAGAGAGAGAGACATTAACATAAAAGATGTCTTAGATACTCTTAGAAGAAATGGGCTAAGAAAAGAAACTGAATATGGGACAGTACCACGTTGGAAAATTTTCATTTTGCCTTTCAAATTTATCAAGAGATGTCTCACACAGAATCTAAATTAGAGAGTATTTAAAAGTTAATGGTTTAAATATAGGACACAGAAAATACTTATTGAAAATTAGGAAGATTTTTTAAATCTTTAAGAAATATTGACTTTTAAACTTTGAATATATACTGTAGTCAATACTCTACCTTAACTGGACCTGCACTGTGAAGTCACATTTGGTCCCAGAAATATCCCTAGAAAAGACATGGTAAGAACTACAATTATTTTAAAGACATACACAGGAAAGCTGATTCAAAGACATGGCTAAGTCCAGAACGTATATCAGAAATATTAACATTTCTTATGGTAACTAACACTCTAATAATATTTTCAGTACTAATACTTACATGACAATAATACTCTCCCCTGAATATACTGTTTCAAAAAGTCACTTATTATAGACAAAACTGGATTCAAAGGTTAAACTGCAAGTTACACGCAAAGACAACTTACATGGAACTACTGATCTGCTGCACTTGTTGTGGTGTCAATGCAAATGCAAAACAGGTTTCTCGAAAGCGCTGACTGTTGTCTGATGCTAAAGAAGAAAAGAATTATATTTTTTAATTACCTTCAAATTCATCAATATGGAACACAGTAGCAAACAAAACAAAAAACTTCAACCATTCACATGCCTTTAATTACCTAGGATGGATGCTAGCGTTTAGATAACAAGTCAGTTATGGCATTTGAAAAATAAGATATGTGCTAAATGTCTAATCACAGACGTCTGCATCTAAAAAGGACATGTATAAAAACATGCTGATATTAATTTTATCTAAAATAATACAAAGCCATTTAAAGATATATGTTTTTTTGAGCTAAGTAACAAACATATACACACACCTTGAGATCTGCATAGGTGAGATGACAGTTCGACTTGAACGCAAATTAAGAATTTTATCACCCCCTGCCTAACTATACCACGCAAATTTTATAAAATAAGTATCATATATAATTTGTCCTATCCTTAGATGAACTGACCTCAAAATTTGCCTGTGGTTACTATCTCAAAGGAGGAAAGGAGTTACAAAAAGGGAAAGAAGGGAATAGAGAGAAGGAGGGAAGGAGAGGTAGGGAAAGAAAAGAGTATATTCTGAAATCAGTGGTGAATATCTTTCTTGTTTGCTATATTTCTGCACAAAGAAGCACTAAATGAGTGTTGAATGAAGGAAAGACTGAAAATGAAGGAATAGCAAATTAAATTATTTAAATTTTCCTTTTTCAGGATAATTTTCTAGAACAAATGGATCACTTTTAATACCAAAGAACTCCCAGCCTGTGGGCCATTTAAACTAGTGCGGAAAAAGTAGTTGAAGTTGGCTATTTCTTACCTGCAAGCAACACTTCCTCCAAAACTACCACCAAACACAAATGTCCGAAAAAGCTGAACAAATGAGAAAGGAATTCAAAAAAGTACTGTTGGATCTACAATTTCAAGTCAATATAGGAGTTATCTCTTCAAGTCTACATTTGTATTTCTGCTTTCTGTGATCTGGGAAAGTTTTTTATTTTTCTTAAAAATTAAATAATTTATTTTAATCAGAGACTAATTACAATATTGTAGTGGTTTTTGCCATACATTGACATGAATCAGTCATAGGAGTACATGTGTCCCCCATCCTGAACCCCTCTCCCACCTCCCTCCCCATCCCATCCCTCAGGGTCATCCCAGTGTACCGGCCCTGAGTGCCCTGTCTCATGCATTGAATCTGGACTGGCGATGTATTTCACATATGGTAATATTCATGTTTCAATGCTATTCTCTCAAATCATTCCCCCCCTCACCGTCTCCCACAGAGTCCAAAACTTTGTTCTTTACATTTGTGTCTATTTTGCTGTCTTGCATATAGGGTCATCCTCAGCTAAATTCCATATATATGCGTTAGTATACTGTATTGGTGTTTTTCTGACTTACTTCACTCTGTATAATACACTCCAGTTTCATCCACCTCATTAGAACTGATTCAAATTCATTCTTTTTAATTGCTGATTAATATTCCATTGTGTATATGTACCACAGCTTTCTTACCCATTCATCAATGAATGTCAATGGGCATCTAGGTTGCTTCCATGTCCTAGCTATTGTAAACAGTGCTGTGATGAATACTGGGGTACATGTGTCCCTTTCAATTCTGGTTTCCTTGGTGTGTATGCCCAGCAGTGGCATTGCTGGGTTGTATGGCAGTTCTGTTTCCAGTTTTTTAAGGAATCTCCACACTGTTCTTCAGAGTGGCTGTACTAGTTTGCATTCCCACCAAAAGTGTAAGAGGGTCCCCTTTTCGCCACACCCTCTCCAGCATTTATTGTTTGTAGGCTTTTTGATAGACTCTTGCAGACTTTCTGCAGCGTGAAATGGTACTTGCCATTCTGACAGGCGTGAGATGGTACCTCACTGTGGTTTTGATTTGCATTTCTCTGATAATAAGTGATGTTGAGCATCATTTCATGTGTTTGTTAGCCATCTGTATGTCTTCTTTGGAGAAATGTCTGTTTATTTCTTTGACCCATTTTTTGATCGGGTCGTTTATTTTTCTGGAATTGAGCTGCGTGAGCTGCTTGTATATTTTTGAGATTCTTTGTCAGTTGCTTCGTTTGCTAGTATTTTCTCCCATTCTGAAGGCTGTCTTTCACCTTGCTTATAGTTTCCTTTGTTGTGCAAATGCTTTTAAGTTTAATTAGGTCCCATTTGTTTATTTTTGCTTTTATTTCCACTACTCTGGGAGGTGGGTCATAGAGAATCCTGCTGTGATTTATGTCAGAGAGTGTTTTGCCTATGTTGGGAAAGTTTTTTCTTAAAGACTCTATCCCCAAGAAACAGTTAAGATAACCAGAAAGTTATCTTAATCATGAAATATCAACTTGGCAAAAGGCAGATAACCAAGGACCAAAATGTAGAAAAGCAGTTTCCTCTTTCAGGCAATGAAAGCAACTTCTTTGTTTCTGACTTAGAGGATACGTCTCTCTCAAAATTTTAGTCCAGTAGGCTCAGCCTGATTTAGATTTCTGGCTCTGTTGTAAAACAGTACTAAAATAAGTTCCCAAGTATCAAAAATAATATTATTCTCTAGGCAAAATTTCAGATTCCTTTAGAATATATGAGTACAGTAAGTTTTGGACACATACACACACAGACTTAGAAAAGATATAACTAAAATAATGAGGTTGCTTTTTGAGCCACACATAGAAATCAGGTTTATTACATAACAGTAACCCCTTTATATCCTCTTTTATATATATTAACAGTAGACTGGTTACCTGGTAAACCATCTTTCATACTATTCGATTTTCAGGTTTAATTTTGTTATGAATGACAGTGAATTTACAGTTTTGGTCTTAGGTAACAGACCATTTAAAATTTTTTCTAAAAGTTAATTAAGCTATCATTATTCCTTTCAGACAAATTCAGGTCAAACAGAATCATGGAATCTTCATACTGAAAAATAAGCCTTACAAGTCATCCAAAACAATGACCTCCAATGTTGAGGATAAGCATCTAAGACAGTACACAGAGATAAAGGAAAAAATATTTACCTGTAAAATATGTTTTTAAAAGTTTAGATTTTCCATAAAATCTAATTCACAAAAATATCTAAAATTTTATGTCAAATCTTGTATGGCATATGCTAAATTATTTTCCTGAAAGGGTACAAATGATCAAATGAGCTTGCAGACCACTGATTTAAATTCAAATTCAGGAATTCAACATTCCTTTCAATTCTTCCATTTATATACTTTGAAACATTTTAGAGATGAGGGAAGAGTGGTCATTACCTTGTCAGGCAGAAGATGACTAGTGATGTACAGTGTAATTGTAAGAAAGCTTGCAGCCCAACAGAGTAGCAAGTATAGTGGGAGAGAGATGAGATCACACAGATGTGGATTTGAAACAGGTTTTACCACTTATTTGCCATGTGACCTTAGGTACTGTTTTCTCCAATACTTAAACATACACAAACACAAAAACCCTCATAGGATTATTTTAAATATAAATATAAATGAGGTAAGATATTTAAAAAGCACCAATTTCCTTTTCTGTCTCCTTTTCTCCTTATGACCTTGCTGCTGCTAAGTTGCTTCAGTCCGTGTCCGACTCTGTGTGACCCCATGGACGGCAGCCCGCCAGGCTCCCCCTTCTCTGGGATTCTCCAGGCAAGAACACTGGAGTGGGTTGTCATTTCCTTCTCCAATGCATGAAAGTGAAAAGTGAAAGTGAAGTCGCTCAGTGGTGCCCAACTCTTAGCGACCCCAGGGACTGCAGCCTACCAGGCTCCTCTGTCCATGGGATTTTCCAGGCAAGAGTACTGGGGTGGGGTGTTTTGATTCAGGAGAATCAAAACATAATGCTGTAACTCCCACCTATTGATGTCATATAGTATATCCAGTTATAGCCATTCTTCAAATATTTTAGACAGCATTAATGTGCCCCCCTCTCTCCATTGACTATTTCCACTGTATTGCAGGCAAGATTTCAGAATTACTCACCATTCTGATCTTTCTCCTCCAGACATATGCCAGACTATCACACTTCTAAAGTGACAGCACTGAACACACTCTTTGTCATAGCATGTATTATTTCTCCCAAATATCTGCTGCCCCTCTGTACTGAGTCATTCCCCAAGGAGGATTATGACACAATGTCACTGTTGCCTTGATCAATGAAATATGAGTGGGAAGTGTACCACTTCAGAGCAGATCTTTAAGAACTGTCCTTGGGTTTCAACATCTTTCCTTCTAGTCTACCTTGATTCTAAAGTGGAGAGAACATAGAACAGAGCCACAATCAATTCACAGCTAATAAGCAGCTAAGTGAAAAATAAATCTTAGCTGTTTGCCATTAAAATTTATGATTGCTTTTAAGCTGACATTATTCCAGATGTCACATGACAAGAACAATATTTCTATCAACAACTGCAATATACTATTATTAATCCACACAACAACCATAAACAAATCTTATCTCAGATTCAGAAATTGAGGTTCTAAGTAGTTAACTGTCAAGGCCTCATACTAGGTAAGTAGAACCCAAATTAGAACTCAGATCTACACATTTCCAAAGCCCATGCTCTTCTCATAACATAGGTCTATTAGCTTCCCTGATCTAAGTGTTGTACTTCTTTTAAGTACAGACTAGCATTATATTTGATCACAGAAAACAGGAAAAGAGTTTCCCATTATACCCTCAACATAACTGTTTGTCATTTCTACATATTTCTTACCAATTAAATTACACATATACTTTGAAAGCTTGCTTTAAAAAAATTACTCTTATCACATTTTCAATTATAATCTCTATTACCATATTTAATTATGGCATTGTATTCTATCTATGGGATATATGAAAATTGTAATTACTCCCTTGATTAGCCATTTAGGTTTCTCTAAGTTTTCATTATTTGAAAACAACTCTGTATACAGGATTTATATGCTTGCTTTTTGAAAGGGGGGGGGGGCGTTGTTATTATTTTCTTTGGATCAATTCCCAGATGTGGGTTTTCTGGGTCAAAAAGTATGGAGATCTTTTAAAATGAATTTTGATTTATCGCAAGAGTGGTTTTCAAATGCTTATAACACTATATATATATATATATATATATATATATATAAAGACCATTACCAATTTGTGCATCTACTTATTGCATTTTACTCTGGCCTGCCTGGGAGTTGCTGTTAATTTAATGGGTGGGTCTGTGTAACTCCTTAGTAGTTTAAATTGTATCAAGAATTTTTTTCCTGTTTTCAACTTCCTATTTAGTTAACTGCCCAATCTTGTCCTATGCCCATTTTTATAATTGCATAGAGTTTCATATATAAACAAAACATTAACCCTTGGAAATTTGCTGAAAATATTTCCCCTGGTCTGTTATATTTTTTCATTTTGGCAATATTTTTGGATAATTCAAAGTTAAGTTTTATGTAGTCTTATCTGTCAATCACTTCCTTTGTTAATTTGTGTTGTTTCCCTCCTGAGGTTCATTCAGTACACAATTCATTTCTTTGACTTGTTGCCATGTAATTATCAATCCATCTGGAACATATTTTAATATGTGATATTTTTTAAAGTATAAATTTTTGTTTCTCCAAATTGCTTAGTTGTACTAACACTATTTATTAAATAATCTTTCTTCCTTATGGATATATGTGCTTCCTTTATCACATATTCAATCCGTATATCCAACACGTTCCATTTCCGGGCTATTTTCTCATTGGTCTTCTTTATCCTTGTGCTGGCACCCTATTTTTTTTAACTGTTATAGTTCCACTATGTTTTGATATCTTCTATTAGGTTTCTCTCCATTTATTCTTTTTTCAGAATTTTTAACATCAACTCAAAATGTTTTATCAAGATGAACTTCTCAATCCTTTTGTCATGATTCTCAAAGTTCAATGGTATTTTGAGTAAAATTATACCCATGACTTACTTTAAGAGCTGATGATATCTTTATATCTTTAATCTTTCTATCCTGGAGTACTGTACCTGTGTGCATTTATTCATATCCTTAAGGTTTTACCATTTTTATCATGGGATTCCCAGTGGAGCTCAGTGGCTCCTGCCAATGCAGGAGATACAGGTTCAATCCCTGGCAATAAGATCCCCTGGAGAAGGAATAGCAACCCACTCTGGTATTATTACTGGGAAAATCCCACGGACAGAGAAGTCTGGCGGGCTACAGTCTGTGGGGGTCACAAAAAGTCACACATGACTGAGCACACACGAATGCATTTTTATCATAAAAATTAATCACATAGTTTCCATTATTCTTACACAAACTATCAATCAATAGGAGAATGAGTAAGCATTCATATAACAGAATACTCTGTAACAACAACAAAAAAAAAATAGAGAAAAATCAACACCAGAAGTTAGTTTATTTTTGAAGATCAATAAAATTGATAAACTTCTAGCAAGACTACTAAGGAAAATAAGAAAAGACACAAATAAGAAACATGAAGTGACATCACTACAGAGTCTATAGATAATAAAAAACATATAAAAGAATATCATGAACACCTTTCAGCCTAGAACTGACAACTTAAAAACTCTTGCCCCTAAATTAAAAAGAGAATATTTCTCAACTCATTCCACGAAGAGAGTATTACTTCAGTACCAAAACAAGACAAATACATTGAAAGAAAACTACCACTGTTACTTCTCATGAACATAAATACAAACATTCTTGACACAACTTCAGCAAATCAAATCCAATTACATTAAAGTTAAAAAAATGACTATATGACTATAAAAAAATGACTATACTATGACTATATTTTAAAAAGGGTAACATATCACAACCAAGAGAGACTTATCCCAAGAATGCAGGGTTGGTTCAACATCTGTCACTAGGTTAACAAACGAAAAAAGAAACAACATATTGTCATCTCAATAGATACAGAAAAAGCATCTGACGAAAATTCAACATTCTTGACTTCTAAAAAAACTCTCAGCAAACCAGGTATAAAAGTGAACTTTCTCAACCCAAGAAATGATTTCTATGAAAAATCTATAGTCAACATTATACTTAAAGATGAAAGACTAAAGAATTAAAAACAAGGCGATGATATCCATTTATCACTTTATCACTTCTATTCAACAAAGTGCTGGCAATTCTTGTCAGTGCAGTAAAGCAAGAAAAAGTAATAAAAAACATCAGGATTGGAAAGTAACTAAAATCATCTATCCACAGACAATATGATGATCTATGTAGAAAATTTCATAAAACCTACCAAAAGGTATTAGAATAAGTGAGTTCAGTAAGGTAACAATAAAATACAAAAATCTGTGTTATTTCTGTAAATTAGCAGCAAACAGTAAGAAACTGAAAATTTAAAAACACATTTATAGTAGCATACCCTCAAAATGAAATATTTAGGGATAAATGCGACAAAAGAGGCACTAGGCCTGTGCAATGAAAAATGATAAATAATGCTCAGAAAAACTAAGGGCCAAAATAAATGAAGAGACAGTGTTTATGGATCAGAAGACTCAATGCTGTTAAGATACCAGTTGTTTCAAACTGATCTACAGATTCAATGTAATCCAATCAAAATCCTAGCTAGTTTTTGCTGTTTTTTTTTCTTTTAAAGAAATTGACAAGGTGCTTCTAAACTTCACATGGAAATGCAAAGTACCTAGAAGAGTTAAAACAACTCTGAACAAGAACAAAGTTAAGAGGACTAACACCACTTGATTTCAAAACTTATCATAAAGATACAGTAACTAAGACACAGTGATGCTGGTGTCAAGATTAAAAAAAAAATAGATCTATGGAGCAGAGTAGAGAATCTTGAAATATACCCACATATATATGAACAACTGATTTTTGACAAAGGCACAAAGGCAATTCAGTTGAAAAAGAATAGTCTTTTCAAGGAATGGTGCCAGAACAACTGGATAACCACATGCAGTGGGGGGAAAGTGCTTTGAATCATATAGGACATGATATGTAAAAACTAACACAAAGTAGATCATAAGTAACAACAGAGAAAATGGTAGAGTAGGAAGCTCCAGGAGTTATTCCCTCCTCCAAAACAACCATTAAGCTGGAGAAATTTAAAAAAAAAAAAAAGATCAAAATTAATGATTTCAGAACTTTAAACCAACCAGGAGGAATGCTTGATGAAGAGACTATTGAATATGTTGAGAGGGGTTTGTGAGAGATCTAGCAATCATCCCCTATTCCTCGGCCCTACTATAGCTGTAGGGACTGTGACCTGCCATCTATTACAAGACTTAAACAGATGTACACACTTTACACACCTTAGGAGGGGGCAGGATGAGAGGGTTATTGGCTATTTGCAGAAATCTCTGTCAGATCACTGGCTGACTGAAGAGAAACGGCAGAGAAACGTCATAGACCACACAAAAGGAATACAGCTAGCTCCAGCTTATCCCTGAGGGTTACTAAGTTGCTGACAACCTCTTTGAACTCTGCATCCACCTTCTCAAATCCATGAAAATCATGAACAAACTGTGGGAAAAGGTTCTTCCAAACTCCATTCATGATGACAGCTGAAACCTCAGGCCGCACAAAGTCAATGGTGTTTATAGCCTTATAGATGTTATAGTCCTTCCAAAATTGTTGCAAGACTGTTCCTGATTCATCACTCGCCTTTATTGCCTGACGAAAAGTGTGACACAAATAGTATTTTTGAAAGTCGCTATAAGTCCCTGGTCCATGCTGAGAGACGTAGTACTTGGTGGCAGATGCACTACTTTGACGTTGGCATGAAAGTCGTCCATTAAAAGGGCCTGGAGCACTGTTGAGCAGCAAAAGAATGTTGAATGGGACATCCTTCTCCAGGCAATATTTCTCTACCTCCAGGATAAAGTGATGGAAAAACCAGTCCTGGAAAATGGGCTGTGCAACACAGGCTTTGGGGTTACTCTTCCATACAACAGGAAGAGAGTCCTTGGCTATGTTTTTAAGGGTTCTTGGGTTCTCTGAATGATAAACCAAGAAAGGCTTCAGCTTCATATAGCTGGAACCATTGCCACCAAACAAGAGTTAGCCTATCCTTTCCTGCTATATAGCATGGCATCAACTTTTTCTACTTATTGATGTAACTTTGGTCTGGATCCTCTTCCAGTACAGTCCTGTCTCAGTTCAGTTCAGTTCAGTCATTCGCTCAGTCATGTGTGACTCTTTGCAACCCTATGAATCGCAGCACGCCAGGCCTCCCTGTCCATCATCAACTCCCGGAGTCCACCCAAACCCATGTCCATTGACTCAGTGATGCCATCCAACCATCTCATCCTCTGTCGTCCCCTTCTCCTCCTGCCCTCAATCCTTTCCAGCATCAGGGTCTTTTCAAATGAGTCAGCTCTTCACATCAGGTGGCCAAAGAATTGGAGTTTCAGCTTCAACATCAGTCCTTCCAATGAACACCCAGGACTGATCTCCTTTAGGATGGACTGGTTGGATCTCCTTGCAGGCCAAGGGACTCTCAAGAGTCTTCTTCAACACCACAGTTCAAAAGCATCAATTCTTCTGCACTCAGTTTTCTTTATAGTCCAACTCTCACATCCATACATGACTACTGGAAAAACCATAGCCTTGACTAGACGGAACTTTTTTGACAAATTAATGTCTCTACTTCTCAATGTGCTATCTAGGTTGGTCATAACTTTCCTTCCAAGGAGTAGGCATCTTTTAATTTCATGACTACAATCACCATTTGCAGTGATTTTGGAGCCCAGAAAAATAAAGTCAGGCCACTGTTTCCCCATCTATTTGCCATGAAGTGATGGGACTGGATGCCATGATCTTAGTTTTCTGAATGTTGAGCTTTAAGCCAACGTTTTCACTCTTCTCTTTCACTTTCATCAAGAGGCTCTTTAGTTCCTCTTCACTTTCTGCCATAAGGGTGGTGTCATCTAAGGTTATTGATATTTCTCCTGGCAATCTTGATTCTAGCTTGTGCTTCCTCCAGCCCAGTGTTTCTCATGATGTACTCTGCATATAAGTTAAATAAGCAGGGTGACAATATACAGCCTTGACGTACTCCTTTTTCCTATTTGGAACCAGTCTGGTTTTCCATGTCCAGTTCTAACTGTTGCTTCCTGACCTGCATACAGGTTTCTCAAGAGGCAGGTCAGGTGGTCTGGCATTCCCATCTCTTTCAGAATTTTCCACCGTTTATTGTGATCCACACAGTCGAAGGCTTTGGCATAGTCAATAAAGCAGAAATAGACGTTTTTCTGGAACTCTCTTGTTTTTTTCATGATCCAGCGGAAGTTGGCAATTTGATCTCTGGTTCCTATGCCTTTTCTAAACCCAGCTTGAACATCTGGAAGTTCACAGTTCACATATTGCTGAAGCCTGGCTTGGAGAATTTTAAGCATTACTTTACTAGTGTGTGAGATCTCATCCACCTTAAAACAAAAACCTGCTCAGGTAAATACTCGCCTTCATCAATAATAGCTTGAAGAGTTTCAGGAAATTCCCAGGCAGCTTCCGTATCTGCAGTGGTTGCCTTGCCACTTACTTTTACGTTGTGAAGGCTGGCTCTAGCCTTGAACTGGTGAAATCAGCCATGTTGTTCAGTTGCTAAGTCATGTCCAAATCTCTGCAACCCCATGGACTGCAGCACGCCAGGGTTCCCTGTCCTTCCCAGCCATGGATGGCATTAAAAGATGCACCCTCTGATTTCTCACCATGTTTTTACTTCAAGTCTTCATAACGACTTTGAGCTTTCTCTTGAGTCAGCATCAAGCTGAGCTGGAACTCAGTGCTGAGGCTGATCCTGCATTCACACACTGAGAAGTTTCTCTATCTCCTCCACTACTTTTCCACGCTTCTTCAATATTATTGTCAACATCACCAGCACAGCAGACTTCACATGTTCCATGATCTTCTCCATGTTCTTTAGAATTGGGCCTATGCTTGAATGATTCATGTTATAGAAACAAGCAACATCTACCATCTTTTCACCTCATTGCCCTCTCAATTATTTTCATTTTTGTTTACCTTGTTATCACTTGGTACTTCTGAGCAGTATCAGCTACATCACCACTGCTTTTACACTTGCTTCTGGACATCCTAGGCTTGATATAAAGATACGTACTACTGTATTCTATACAGTAAAGTACACAAAAACAGAACAATTTGTAGAGGAAGCATGCACTTGACAATGCATGCCAGACACGTGAACTAACTTACATGACTGGACATGCAAATGCACATTCTCATCTTTGAAAGTTCACAACTTGAAGGTTCATATGTAGGGGACTTACTGTACACAAAACCAGAACCACTTCAAACTGACTAGGATGGCTATAATTAAAAACAAAACAGAAAATCCCAAGAGTTGGTGAGGATACAGAAAAACTGGAACCCCTCATACACGGATGCAGATGCTGTGGAAAACAAGTTGGCGGCTCCCCCAAGAGTGAAACACAGAACCATCAGTAAGACTCAGTGACCCCCTTTCAGATGTAAACACACACAGCGAAGAAAGGAAGGCACGGGCTCAGGCAGGTAACCGGTTGCCAACGTCCATGACAGCTTCATTCACAGTAGCCACAAGGTGAAACGGTGTCCATCAACAGATGAATGGATAAACAAAACGTGCTTTATCTATGCCACAGAATGTATTATTCAGCCATTAAAAGGATAAACTTCTGACACATGCTACGACATGGACGAACCATGAAAATACTAAGTTGAAATAAGGCAGACACAAAAGGGTAAATATTATATGATTCCACTTATGTATCTAGATCAGGCAAATTCACAGAGATCCAAAGTAGATTAGGGGTTCCTAGTGGCTGTAGGGAAGGAGGAATGGGAAATTACTGCTCAATGGCTACAAAATTACTGCCTGGGGTGATATACATTTGGAAATGTAGTTATAATCATTGAACAACATCGTAAATATAATGAAACACACTGAATTATACACTTTAAAAATGATAAAATGACAAATTTAATTTATATTATATATATTGTGTGTGCTCAGTTGTGTCCTAATCTTGGCGACCCCATGGACTGCAGTCCACCAGTCTCCTCCGTCCGTGGAATTTTCCAGGCAAGAATATTGGAATGGGTTGCTATTTCCTATTCCAGGGGATCATCCCAACCCAGGGATCCAACCTGCATTTCTTGTGTCTCATGCATTGGCAGATGGATTTCTTTACCTCTGTACCACCTGGGAAGGTCCAATGTTATTACAATAAAAAGATTAATAGGTCCTAGACCTAAATGAAAAACCTAAAACTACAAAATACCTAGAAGAACACATAAAAGAAAATTCTTTGTGATCTTGGGTTAGGTAAAGACTTCTATTTTTAAAACTGTATTTTATTGTAGTTGATTTACATGTTGTTTTAATTTTGGCTGTACAGCGAAATGATTTAGTTATATATATATGCACATATTTTTCATATTCTTTTCCCTTATGGTTTATCACAGGATACTTTATTCCCTGTGTTATTCAGTAAGACCTTTTTTTTAAAGCCATTCTATGTATAATAGTTTGCAGCTGCTAATCCCAAACTCCCAGTCCAGGGGCAAGTTAAGAGTACAGATTTCTTTAGAGATACAATCCCAAAGCACAATGTTTTTTTTAATTGATGCACTGAACTTAATGAAAATTAAGAACTCATGCTCTTGGAAAGACACTGTTAAAAAAAAAAAAATGAAAAGAGACACCACAGACTGGGAGAAAATATTTAAAACCCACATATCCATTAAGACTTGCAGCCAGAATATATATAAAGAACTCTACATAAAGTCACCAACAAAAAAGCAAACAACATAACAAAATTCACAATGTGCAAAAGATCTAAACAGACGCCTCACCAAAGAAGATAAATATATGGATGACAAAAAAGCACATTAAAAGATGTTCAACATCCTTAGTCTGTGGGAAATGCAAATTAAAACCACAATGAGATACACACCTATCAGAATGCCCAAAAATCTTTCAAATGATAATGTCAAGTGCTGACAAGGATGGAGAGCAACTGCAAAGTTCATATGCTGTAGGTAAGAATGTACAATGACCTAATTCTTTTAAAAAAAGTTTAGCAGTTGCTTACTAAGTTAAACCTATATCCACTAACCCACTCATTCCATTCCTAAGTAATTTATCCAAGAAAACTATAAGCATATAATCATTTTAGCCCAAATTTTTATAGCAGCTTTGTCCTCACCAGCCAAAAACTGGAAACAACTCAAATATCTATCAATGGGTGAATGAATAAATAGTGTTATATCCATACAATGAAACATCACTCAGCAATAAAAAGCAATAAACTATCAATACAACATAGATAAACCTTAGAATATAATCTTAAATAAAAAAAAATCAGACCTCACTCCCCACTTCAAAAAAAAAAAAAGATTATATATTTCATGATACCATTTATAAAATTTTAGAAAATGCAAATGGATCTATAGTGACAAAAAACATCTAATCTAGGAGCTGGGTGGGAATGGAAGGGGCAGCAGGGAGGAATTACTAATGGGATGAGGAAACTTTGGGGAGTGACAGATATGTTCATTATTTTTATTATGGTGGTAATTTCACATAGTCAAAATGTATTATATTGTACCTTTCAAGTATGTGTAGTTTATGGAATGTCAAGGATACTTGGATAAAGTTGTTTAAAAAAATAGTATGTAAAGCAAAATGGTGCACACCCACACCCACACGCAAAAAAAGGGCAGATGGTGAGGGGGGATGAACAACAGAGCCCTGGAGAATCTGTACCAAATTTAAGGCTCAAGTCAAGGAAGGAATAAATACTCAGAAATTCAGAAAGAAAAACAGAAGGAAATGTTGTCCTTGATATCAAAGGAAGACAGAATTTCAAAGTGATAATGTTAAATGCTCAGAAGTCAGGATAAGAATTGAGAACTAGACTTAATAGCTAGCAAGTCATAGACGATCTTGGCTGGACCTGTTTCAGTGGAATGTGATTGTAACAAATTCAGGTATGAATGGTTACTCATTTTAATACTTAAATATGAGATGTTTGTTTTCATAACTGCAATAGGAAATTAATATCTTAGATTTCTGAACTAATTATCATTCTGTTTTGAATTATTATAAGCAATCTTAAAGACCTCCAAAGTTCTATAATATAACTTGAAATTTTTCTAAGAGTGTTAATATGAGCATTTTCAGGATGTAGGATGAGTGTCCTGGGTAATAATTCAGTCTCTCAATGTGGCCTAAATCGTTGTATACTTGTCAGTAGCTCTTTAGAGGGTAAAAAGAGGCATTCAGATTTCCACCTTTTCTATACACCGATTTAGGATGAAATGTCCTAGTGGAGTTACCTACAAAGGTTGTGGAGGATTTCTCTTGAGAATATTAAGGGCATACTGTACTCAAAAGAAAAGATTTTCAATAATCTCCCCATAAGTATTAATTTCTGTTTCAATTGTAAGAAAGAAAAGCATTGCTCATAATAACCAGAATTTAATTATCATTCAATATATAAAGTGTGCAGAGAAAAAGTTAAGGTTTTAGAAACTTCATTTTTTAAAGTATAAAACATTGTTCCATAGAAAGATGAACTAGACTAAAAACAGAAAGAAGAATCATGTGGCAATTTACATAAACTAAACACACGGAAGGTAAAACCTAGATACATAAAATAAACAAAGTTATTGAGATTCTGATGATAGAAACACTGAGCTAATCTAAGTGGTTGTACTTTCAACTGCTCTAAAAATATTCATTATTCCACCTCACCAGCAGAAAGAAAAGCTAAAAATAGTTATCTTTCTGTTACAGAATATTTCTTGCTGTCTTGGGGAAAGTGAAACTAAAGTTCCTATCTACAAACATCAGTCATAAAATCTTTAATGAGCATATTGGTTTACTTAAAAAAACAAAAACCTGGACAACTAGGTAATTTTTTAAAAGATACCTGAAATTACATAATTTCATCATTAGGCTGCTAACTACCATTAAAACATAAGATTGCAAAAATCTGTTCCCCAATAAAAGGCCTATAACAAATCATCAACAAATTTACTATCTAGCTTTGATACGGGAAATACTTTAAGCAAACAAAATATAAAGACCTAAGAACACAGTCATAAAATATTAAGGTAAAAAAAGCAAGCTATAAACTTGAAATGTACAGCATAAGGAGAATTTATATATAGATAAATATATATATATATGCATTGAAAGATCAAAAGAGGCAGCAAAACTGATTACTTTGTAACTTAAAATTTTTTCCATATTGAGTATGTATTGCTTTTATAATAATGTTTTATCTTACACAGAAACCAGTATAATATCATACATATGCATTAAACATACAGCTATGATGTTCTATTGCAAGATTTTAAGAATTCTAGGGTGGCAAGTATTTCACAACAAAATCTGACTAAAGTTCTTTAGGGGGGACAACAAAAGCTAGACATGAATTTTTCTACTTATATAGAACAAAAAGTACTAATAAGTGGGAAAGAACATTGGAACGTGCAATTCTAATGGACTCTAGCTCTATAAAACCCTTTGGTTTCATTTTATCACATCCTAATTGTAGGTTCCTAATAAATTCATTTTCAGTAAGCTTACTATACTTTTCATCATCTTTCTCCTCTGGAATTTAACTCTGCCTGTCCTATTTGTCTTTATAATTTCTCAGATAGTTTACTGAATTAGTTAGCTGGTCTCCTGAAAGACTTAGATCCAATGAGCCTATAGAGACCCCTGAATAACTTTAGAACTAAAATTATGGTAAATATTATATCTGGCCTATCTAGTCTTTCACAGCTGACAGGCCATCGGGCTATTTAAGTCCACTGGGGTTAAGAAAAAAGACTGGGTCAAACCAAGCCAGCCAGCTATGAACCAAGTTTGATGCTCAATGTTTAAATGCAAAAACAGAAAAAGGAAGAAGACTATAATTGGAAAGGTGGGTTTTTTTCTTTTTGCAAAAGTTTTTCATTTTCTTCTTTGTCTGATGTTGGGAATACAACCAATCTAAGCTTAGAAAAAAACAAAATTCTGCTACTTGATAGCTAAAATACATTTGGAATACATTCTTCCAAGCATTCTGATGCTGAATCTGAAGCTCCAATACCTGATGCGAACACTTGACTCATTGGAAAAGACCCTGATACTGGAAAAGACTGAAGGGAGAAGAAGGGGGCAACAGAGGATGAGATGGTTGGATGGCATCACTGATTCAATGGACATGAACTTGGGCAAACTCTGGGAGACAGCGGGGGACAGGGAAGGCTGGCATGCTGCAGTCCATGGGGTGACGAAGAATTGCACATGACTGGGCAACTGAATAAGAACAACAAGCATTTCATTGTTGTGTGTATGTACATTCAAGAGTGTAATATACACAATGTTTCCCATAAAAATTGCTCTAAATACTTCTCGCAGTTAAAAAGGTATAATAAAAATCTTTCCAGGTCAACAAACCTACTTCTGTCACCATTTTAAGTGGCTGCAAGGTATTCTATTACACAGATATGTGATAATTTAACCAATCACCCATTGTTAGGATATTTAGGTTGTTTTCAATTTTCCCCTTCAGGTTGTTTTCAATTTTTTCCTTTTGGAAACTACTCCTTGATGATCCTTTCCTCTTCCATGGCAAGTGTGTATACACATTTGTGTGATCTTTATTTCCTTAGGACATACTCTCTTAGAAAAGGAAGGGGTGGGTCAAAGGATATACATATTTTTAAAGCTTTTGTACAACTGCCCAAACTGCTTCCAGAAATGCTGTTCACTTGCATAAGTAAGTGGTATATGAGAGTTCCCTGCCAACACTGGGCACTGGATGAAAAACATCTTATTGTCTTAAATTTGCATTTCTTTGGCTACTCTAAGCTGACTACTTTTCATACCCTTTTTGGCTTTATGTTATGAGCCACTCTTTCGCTGCCTCAAAACTGAGAAAGGATTTGCTTTTAGTGTCATAACGGTCACTGATGACCTAGGTAAACAGTGGTTTTTTTGGCATGGGTTAAGTGAAAATCTACTTGGAAAGGATTCATGACAGAAAAGGGAGGAAAGAAATCAAGAGACAGTGAATTGAAACACTGCTGGCAAGGAATTTTATGGTGAAGGAAAAGAAAATGGGGGTATAGCGGGAGGGAAATTAGGAGAACAGCAGTTTGTTTTTTAAGATGGGAAAGTTTGCACAAAATTGTATATTAAAGGAATGATCTAGTATATAGGCAAAAAACAAAACAAAACAAAACTGATGACATAGGAGAGAGAAGGAAGAATTAATAAGCAATGTCCTTGAATAAGGAAGCGAATGGGATCTAGAGGACAAGTATCAAGATTGGTCTTAGTTCAGAGATCAAAGAATTCACCCAGAGTCACACAAAAATCACATATAGCATATGCACAGAGATGCGGGTGGGTGCGTATAAGTTACTTGTGATGGTGGGAACTTTTAGAAGTTAATTTTTGACTGGTTCCTTTTTCCTGGTAAAGAAGAAATAACAAGTGAAATCATCAGCAAAGAGAGTGGAAGAATAGCTGTGTGAGAGAAAATAGTGTGTTGTGAGAGAATAAGATTAAACAGTCATCTGGCGTGTATGAATTAGGGTAACACTGTCTGATGGCTGGGTAAAATGAAGCACTTCTGTCCACACACAAATTATTTATAACAGTCTTTCATATATCAAAGATTATAATATGATCATACATAGTAAATATTTTCCCTTGGTTTATTTTGCCATTTAATGTAATAAAAAAAATTTTGAGTCCTCACAATTAATGCTTTTTTTCCTGAAGAAAAACTCCTTCCTAACTCCAATATTATTTAAATATTTTTATGCCACGTAATGCATATTTATTCATTTATTTAAATGCAACCTATACTCCTCTCTGACCTCACTACAGTTTCATTTTTAAGCATTTAAACCTTTAAACCATTTTTATATTATTCTGACAAGTTGGGAGGTAGGAATTTTACTTTTAGCGGTTTATTAGGTAATTCTTAACAATTTAATATCCAATTTATGCTACTAATTAGAAATTTCACTTTTATGTCATTTTAAAATTATATTTCTACTTCATTAACTGCTTATTCCAGCATCAGTTCCACAGCTTTAATTACTATACCTTTGCAATTCCTATAGGAGAAGGCAATGGCAACCCACTCCAGTGCTCTTGCCTGGAGAATCCCATGGACGGAGGAGCCTGGCAGGCTGCATGCAGTCCAAGGGGTCGCTGAGTTGGACACGACTGAGTGACTTCACTTTCACTTTTCACTTTCACACAGTGGAGAAGGAAATGGCAACCCACTCCAGTGCTCTTGCCTGGAGAATCCCAGGGACGGGGGAGCCTGGTGGGCTGCCGTCTATGGGGTCGCACAGAGTCGGACACAGCTGAAGCGACTTAGCAGCAGCAGCAACAGCCATTCCTATAGGCAGTATATTTTTAATGTTGTATACCATATGCCTCTTTTTCAGAATTCCTTTATTCTTATTTCTTCTAAATTATACTAGACATTTCAGTCATGTTACCTACCACAACCGACTTTCTCTCCTAGCTGAACCTTCCCAGCCCATATGCCTCCTACCAGGAAAGCAGCTCTAGGCTGTTTTCTAAACTGGACAGTCACCGTCAGCAACAGGGAGCATAATTTTCCCAGGGGTAGCCTATCCAGTAGCATATCCACTGGCAAACCATAAAATGACTATGCCTGAAGGAATTCATCCATTAGCAACATATTAACTAAAATCAATTCAAACTAGCTTCTTTCAGGATTTGGAGTGTGGACACAGAAAGTCTCCAAAAGCGACCTGCAGTCAGAGGCAAACAAAATAGATGCTTAGAAAAAGAGGTGCCACAGAGGGAGAGAATATACATAACCAGACAAAGTACATAATCATTAACTTTCTAATTCTGGGTTTTAATTCTTATATAGCCTCACAATAAACCTTTCTGAGGTGGCCTGAGGTACTACCCTTTCCTGCAATCAAAAAACTACAACACAAAGGAACTCTGAAAGTCATTTGATAAAGCACTCTTTCTCTTCCCTTCACTCCCTTCTCTATTAAATTGGATTTATAAGTACAACTACACTAAATTTATTGAGAACAGACATCTTTCAAAGGACTGTGTTTTTCTTTACAAAGTCTGTGGAGTCATAAACTTTTTTTCTTCTAACAAATCCTGTAAATTTGATGAGTATTCCTTCATATTTTTCTTTTTTTGCTGTTGTTGCATGAGATTTTGCTTCAATTTTCTAACTAGTTTTTTTTTTTTTTTTCCTAACTAGTTCTTAGCAAACGTAACAATATTTCTCCTTGTGTGGGCCATGAGAATATACCATGAGCTGTTCTTGAGGGAAAAGGGTTCCATGTTCAAAGAATTTTGGGAATTGTTCCATAAAACATATCCTACTTAGAGATTCATAGAGTACAATATTATATTTAAAACTCCAAGAAATTCTGCAATAACAAAGTTTTACAAAATTTAAGTTTTCAAAATTAATGGGAGATAGTCACAGAACACCAACTGACATGCCATGGAACCAGTATCTAACAATCACATTTTGTAAAACAGTGGTAGAAAAGCTAGTAGACATTTCTTGTATTCAGCAGCTTCCATTCCCCCAACAGATATTTTTATTTGTGACTTTCTTCCAGTCTCAGAATGGAGCATATGATCAAAGTCTAGGCTGAAAGTACACTGCATTCCTCTGCAAGGTTGATCGGTCAAGGGTGGGACATGGCATTTAAAGTAGTTAAATCATAGTGAACCTCACGACTTTTTCCTGGGAATACTGGGACAAAGACTATTTCTCTTTTGGGCTAGATTTGAATCTGGAAGGATTCCAGGAACTGCTGGGAACTACATAATAACTAAAAAATGACTAAAAAAAATGAGACCAACAGCAAGGAAGCAAAAGTCACAAAGTAACATGAAACAGATTTGTTACACAAACATTCGTTCAACAAGTATTTATTGAGCATCTAACATGTATAAGACATTATGCTAGGTGCCTGGGATAATTAATGAAGAAGAAACCAACACCTCGGCCCTTATGGCACTTATATTCTAAAGGAAAAGAAAGATAATAAATGACATCATAATGAAGTATGTCAAAAAGTGGTAAACATTATGAAAAAATAGGACAGGGTAACAGGGATTAGAAAGAATGAGATAGACTTTTAAATAGGGTACTCTGGGTAAGTCATTTTAAAATATTAGTAATTTGGCTTAAAGGAACTGAAGGAGACAGCCATGTGAATATCTTGGTAACAGCATTCCAGGTTAAAAAAACACCCATGCCAAGGCCCAGGATAAGAGCATACAGTGCACCTGAAGAATAGCAGGAAAGTCACTGTAGTTAGAGCCAAATTAAACAGAATACTAGTAAGTGATGATACCGGATGGGTAATGAAGAGGGGACTAGATCATAAGGATTTTGGAGTTTACTTCCCTGGTAGTTCAGCTGGAAAAGAATTTGCCTGCGATGCAGGAGACCCTGGTTCAATTCCTGGGTTGGGAAGATCCCCTGGAGAAGGGAAAGGCTACCCACTCCAGTACTCTGGCATGGAGAATTCCATGGACTAAATAGTCCATGGGGTCACAAAGGGTCAGACACAACTGAATGACTTTCACTTACTTACACTATAATGAAAAAGAAGAATCCAGGATGACTCTAAAGATTTTAGCCTGAGCATCTAGGCAGATGGAAGGTGTCCTTAACCAAGATGACTGTGGATCAAATTTGTTTTAAAAGAAAGAACAAAAAATCATTGCTGGACATATTAAGGTTGAGACAGACACCTGAATAGTAATTTTATATGGGCAGTTGGATAAGACTCTGAAACTCAGAGAAAACTTGGCTACAGATACAAACTTAGAATCATTAATGTTCAGTTACTATTTAAAGCCTTGAGACTAGATAGAATTATCAAGTAAGTGTAGATAGCAAAGAGGTCTGGGATAAGAAAAGTATAGAAGACATACAGATGGCCAAGAGGCATAAGATGTTCAATACCACTAACTACTAGAGAAGGGCAAATCAAAACTACACCGAGGTATCGCCTCACACAGGTTAGAATGGCTATCATCAAAAAATCTACAAACAATAAATGCTGGAGAGGGTATGGAGAAAAGGAACCCTCCTACACTGTTGGTGGGAATGTGAACTGGTGCATCCACTATGCACAACAGTATGGAGGTTCCTTAAAAATCTAAAAACAGAGCTACCATATGATCCCTGGTGGATCCTATGGGCTTCCCTGATGGCTCAGATGATAAAGAATCCACCTGCAAAGCAGGAGATCTGGGTTCGATCCCTGGGTTGGGAAGATGCCCTGGAGGAGGGCATGGCAACCCAATCCAGTATTCATGCCTAGAAAATCCTCATGGACAGAAGGGCCTGGTAGGCTACCATCCATGGGATCGCAGAGTCAGACACAACTGAATGCCTAAGCACACCATATGATCCAGCAATCCTACTCATAGGCATAAATCCACAGAAAACCATAATTTAAGAAGATACAAGCATCCCAATGTTCACTGCAGTCCTATTTACAATAGCCAAGACATGGAAGCAACCTAAGTCAACAGAGTATGGATAAAGATGATGTGGTACAAATACACAACAGAATATACATCAGCCGTAAAAATGAATCAAATAATGCCACTTGCAACAACATGGATGGAACTAGAGATTATCATACTAATACGTGAAGAGAGAGAAAGACAAATAAATGATGTCGCTTATATGTGGAATGTAAAAAAAAAAAAGGTACAAATGAACCTATTTACAAAGCGTAAATGGAGTCCCAGGTACAGAAAACAAACTTGAGGTTACCAAATGGAAGGGGGAGGGGGAGGAGGGGATAAACTGAGAGACTGGGACTGACATATACACTACTGCAGACAAAGATGACTAGTAAGAACCTACGGGAGCACAGAACTCTACTCGTTACTCTGCAGTGACCCACAGGGGAACGGCATCTAGAAGAGAGTGAATAGATGTACATACATATGGCTGATTCACTCTGCCATGCAGCAGAAACTAGCACAGCACTGTAAACCAACTATACTCCAATTAAAAAAAGTTAAAGAAAAAGAAAATACATGTAAGAAGAAATGACCAGCAAGACAAAAGGAAAACCAAGAAAGAGAGTTGTGTCCTAGACTACTCTGTTCAGTGACGAAAGTGCTGCAAGCAGGAGAACTTGATTAACTGAGTCAAATGCTGCTAATAGATCAAGTAAGCTGGGGACTGAGAATGGGCTTTGGCATCAAAATCTTCCTGACAAAGAAAGTTTCAGGGAGTGATTGGAACAAAAGCATTACTGGAGTGAACTTACAGGAGAATGGAAAATGAGGAATTGGAGACAGAGACTACAGAAAACTTGTTCATGGAATTTTGCCGTAATGAGGAGCAAGGCAATGGGGGTAGAAGCTGATAAGGGAAGAAGAGGGTTAAGAAAAGGATCACGTTGATGTCATTGAGCTGAGCATCAAGCCTCTTCTTCTTTGGTTATATAAACTAATGTATTCATTTTTACATTTCTGCCAGTTTTAGGTGGATTTTTTGGTATCACTTGTAGAAAGAATACTGATTTTTTTTCACAATAACTTTTTAATTCACTCTCATGCTGAACTCTTAATTAGTTCTAATACCTCCAAACAGCTGATTTTCTACTAGTTTTCCTGTGTAAAAATTCTTGCATATATATTAAAAAAGAGTTCTTGCATAAAAGTAGCTAGAAGTTTCCAGTTACACAACTATACACTAGAAAGGGAAATTATTTTAAATAATCTTTCAGTCACTATCTGATAGCACAGACTGAAACACAATGACTGTACACTTAATTGTTTCCTTAACTGTGTATTTTCTCCAGTAAATATAAGCATTAAGTATTTACCATGAACTTTTTTTCTTGTTTATAAATGTTAGCCACCTTATTTGTCATCATACATTACTATTAGTTGTATACTTGTATTCAGATATAGTTTAAGTCATTTTCAAAGTCATTCTACACTATCCTTTCGTAAATGAAGTAGAAGGGCAAAATATTAAAATCTGAGTAGCAACCTATATTCATAAGCTCAGAAAAGGTTCCAAAGACTGTAATTATCTAGTGTAAATATTAGACATTTAGTAACATTTACCCGTAACTGATTTTATATTTACAACAGACAATCTAGAAATTCCAGGCATTTGGGTAAATACTGATTTATACTCTTGAAATACACTGCTGAAGAGAACTCAATCTTACAAACTATTATGTTTACTTTCCT
Organism: Cervus elaphus; assembly: GCF_910594005.1. Taxonomy (NCBI): domain Eukaryota; kingdom Metazoa; phylum Chordata; class Mammalia; order Artiodactyla; family Cervidae; genus Cervus; species Cervus elaphus. The sequence goes on from NC_057826.1 coordinate 85,118,811, forward strand.
GCAGGAAGAAATGGAATTTCCTTCTGATAAGGATTAAGAGAATTCATGTGGTGAAGGTGGTGGCAAGTGAGCCCAATATCCAAGCATTTTTGCCATGAATAGTGATCAGAGGGAAACCAGCTATAAGTCATTGGCTAATTTCTAACAAATACTTAAATTACAAAAAGCAAACAAGTACATTTCCTTCCTGGAGAAGGAAATGGCAACCCACTCCAATATTCTTGCCTGGAGAGTTCTATGGACTGAGGAGCCTGGCAGGCTACAGTCCATGGGGTTGCAAAGAGTCGGACACGACTGAGTAATTAACACGATTAACTAACATGTACAAATAAACATGTACAAATAGCTATCACTACCTGGACTCCCAATCCTAAGCAGAGAACCTATGGGTTCAAACGTGGAAATATCATGATATAAAGATTAATGGAGTTGATTGAGAAGAATGCTCAAACCAAAGTAGGCTTCTTATATTCAGCTCCTTGCTCAAAAACCACTGCTCTCCTAAGGTGTCAAATAATCAAAAATAATGCCAGAAATTCTGTCTTGACTACAGTCCCCAGGTAGGCAGAAGAGTGTTTCCCTAGGTCAGTCTCTACCTCTCCTAACGAGAGCACCTCACTATGCTCATTATGATGCTCATGTTTTAAAGATCCAGTAAAAATTTTTCACAGAACATGACCCAAATCATAAGCCAATTTCACCTGTGTTCAACCAATGAAACAGCAGTCTGATCCAACGCTGGAGGAAAGCTCACTGTGCTGCCTGTCTATTTAAGTACGGCACACTGCTGTAATAGAGGATTTCAGGAACTCAGCAGTCAGGCTAGTCCACTGACCTGTAGGACCAATTCCCTTCGCTCTAGAGATGAGACTGTTTTCTTATTTTATAGAATTGGAAAGAAAATGAAGGAGTCTTGTGGAAGTTAATAAGAGGTACATCTGCAGGCCTGGAAAAAATGCCACAGTGAGGAGCTAAAAAGAGTAGACACCCAAGAAGAAGGCAGAAGGAGGTGGGAGAAGCATGAAGAAAGACAAATGGGAAGATGCCAAAAAAAAAAAAACAAAAACATACTTTCCACTGAAATTTGGTCTGCGCCAGTTTTGCACATGGGTTAAGAGAATAGTTTCTTCCTGCTCCTCAAGTTGACCTTCCTGTACCACAAAACCCTCCATTCAGAAAATCCAGAAGGCCTAGAAGCAAAGGTTATTTTCCTCATGGGCACAGAAACAGGTGTTTAACCATCATTTTTAAGCTTGGAGGAGAAAAGGGGATGCAAATAGTTTAATATCTCGAATGTAAACATTTCCATTTCTCCTACTCTTTTGAACTCTGGGTGCAAATGAGTGCATTCTCTTACACATATTTTTGTATGCAAATGTCTATATATGAAAACTAAGAGTATTAAAATAAATCATCTGGAAAAATAAGTATCACCTTTAATTAAATCAGTATCTAAACTGTAGTTTGCTGACAGCAGAAAAAGTATGCTCTGTAATGACCTTCAGTTGAAGAACTGAATGAGACTGATAATTATCACTTTTTAAAAGGTAAAATGGGTAACAGTGTGATTGATTTTTTAGTTTTCAAAAAAATTACGTGTCTATCCTCTAATTTTATATAGAAAATCTAATACATGTAGGGCAATCAGAGATATAACAAACTACTATTATTAAGAACTACAGTTTCATTTTATAAAAGTTAAAACACATTTCAGAAGTCTGCATAATGGATGTCAAAAGAGATGAAATGCTAGATTGGGGAGCAAAGTAGAAGTAAGCTGCAGACACAGAAAGGCTGATATAGATTACTCATTAGGAAGTAAAAGCTCCAGCACTTTAATTCTAGTCACACCAAGAGTCATTCTCTAAACAGTCTTTTGATTTACCAAATCCAGGTCTTATGGTGGGAAGGTAAGAATTAATACAAAAAAAAAGTCACACATACAAATACAATCTTGGTTTTAAATTTACTTCAAAAGCAAACCAAAATCTATACAAAGCATAAGAAAATTACACTCCAACACATAAAAAATAAATACAAACACATGACCTGTTTTACTTTATCTAAAAGTAACCACGGGATGAATTCTAGAGAAATTTCAATCTTAAGCAGAAATACAAGTTACACCATCAAGGCTATTAGTTAAAGAATAATGTATTATTTCTATTAAAAAGGAAGTTAACAATTCACATCCTAAGTGAACTTGAAAATATGAATTTCCTAATCTGCTAAATGGATAAAATTGCAATTTGACATGCTAAATATTGTGTGTTTTTTTTACATGCTAAATATTGTTATAGCTCACCTCTTTTGGTTGAGCTTTAACTAAATTCACAATATATTCGTCAGATTTTCTAATCCCCACTTCACCTACCTTGGAGTTGAAAAACTCCTTATTAGCTTTTAGATTCTATAGAGACCTCTCAAAATAATCTGAAATAAAGCACTAAAGTGAATGTCTGTTTGTCCATTTGACAGCAATTCTTTTATAACCATAATTATTGAATCTATTAAGATTTCTACTCTTATCATGCAATGAGAAAAATGCTTCTGTCAATGACTGTCATGTAAACTTCAATTGTTAATATAAACTGAAGAAATAGCCATCAACATACTTCTGGTAAAATACATCAATGAATAAGTTACATAGTGGGGGAAAGAGGCAAGACACATTGATCACACTGAAAAATTAACAAAGCTGTTAAGAAAACTTAGATTTTAACATGTTTGGTAAACTAAAATTGGCTTCCCTTGTGGTTCAGTGGTAAAGAATCCACTTGCCAATGCAGGTTCAATCCCTGAGTCAGGAAGATTCCCTAGAGGATGAAATGGCAGCTCACTCCAGAATTCTTGCCTGGGAAATCGCATGGACGGAGGAGCCCAGCAGGCTACAGCCCACAAGGGTGCAAAAGAGTCTGACATGACTTAGCAACTAAACAACAACAAAAACAGAACTTTAAATAATAACTACTTAAGAAAACAAAGATGGCAGAACAAAGACCAAATATAACAATGCGTGCATGCTAAGTTGCTTCAGTTGTGTCCGACTCTTTGCGACCCTATAGACTACAGCCAGCCAGGCTCCTCTGTCCATGGGATGCTTCAGGCAAGAATACTGGAGTGGGTCACCATTCCCTTCTCCAGGGGATCTTCCCAACCCAGGAACTGAACCTGCATCTCCTGCACTGGTAGGCAAATTCTTTACCACTGAGCCACCTGGGAAGCTGCTAAAAAGCCAGCTAGATGCTTCCTATTTATAAGAGCAAAAACTGCCTCAAGGAGATACCACTTCATACCCACTAGGTTGGTTATAAACAAGAAGACAATAACAAGTGCTAGCAAGAATGTGGAGAAAAAAAAAAAAAAGAATGTGGAGAAATAGGAACCCTCATATATCACTGGTGAGACTGTAAAACAGTACAACTCCTTTGGAAAACCGTCTGGCAGTTCTTCAAAGGTTAGACAGAGTCACCCAGTATTTCCACTCCTAAGTACATAACCAAGAAAATTGACAACATGTCCATATAAAAACATGTATATGAATATTCATAAGCTTTATTAATAATACTGAAAAAATAGAAACAACACAAATGTCCATCAACTGATGAATTAAAAAAATGTGGTACAATGGAATACTATTTTGCTATAAAAAAGAATGAAGTGCTGAAACATGCTATAACATGAATGAACCTTGAAAACATTATCCAAAACAGGCAAATCCATAAAGACAGAAACTGCATTAGAAGTTCCAGGGGCTGGGGAGTTGGGACTGGAGAGTGACTGATAATGAGTATAATAAAGTCTCTTCAGGGTGAGGAAAATGTTCCAACACTGACAGTGGTGATGGTTGCAAGACTCTGTGAATATACTGAAACCAACGAATTGTACACTTTAAAAGAGTAAATTTTATGGTAAATTCAATCCTAAAGGAAATCAGTACTGAATATTCATTGGAAGGACTGATGCTGAAGCTGAAACTCCAATACTTTGGCCACCTGATGTGAAGAACTGACTCATTTGAAAAGACCCTGAGCTGGGAAAGATTGAAGGTAGGAGAAGGGGACGACAGAGGATGAGATGGTTGGATGGCATCACCAACTAGATGGACATGAGTTTGAGTAAGCTCCGAGAGCTGGTGATGGACAGGGAAGCCTGGTGCGCTGCAGTCCGTGGGGTCACAGAGTCGGACACAACTGAGCAACTGAACTGACTGATGTATCAATAAAGCCACTATTTAAAACACAAAGAACTTCTAAAATAAAATGCCACAAAAGGTTGAAAAAACAAAGAACACAGCTTTTATCAGGCAAACAGTAATAAAAAGGAAGCTTAAAAAAAGTAACAACACAAAACAAGGTCACTTTATGAGGAAAAGTCTAAAAGCAGGGGGAAAAAAATCAGTTTAATTAGAGACTTTCCCCCTCAGATTAAAAACAAAGGATGGTCATTCTCACCACCATTATTCAACAGTGTATTGCAGTCCCAAAAAGTGCAATAAGATAACAGCATATAAGGTACTAAAAGAAGAAATAAAACTGCCTCTATTACCAGATGACATTGTAGCCTTATATAGAAAATTTCAAAAACTTTTTTAAAAAAAGCCTTCTTAGAACTAAGTAATGAGCTCAACAAGGTCACAAGATAGAAAATCAAGAACAAAAAGTCAAGCATACCTCTATATACTAAAAACTAGCATGAAAAATCAAAATTTAAATTATAATACCACCTGTAATCACTCAACAGAGCGAAATACTTAGATATAGCTGTAATAAACAAGTGTAAGACTTGTATACTGAAAACTACACACAAAATGCTGATGAACAAAATAAAAATTAAATGCAAAGATATTCATATATTGAAAGACTCAATAGAAAAACTGTATATTATCCCTAAATTGATATAGAGGTATAACTCGATTTCCATCAAAATCTCAGCAGGTTTTTTTGGTAGAGAGAGACAAGACCACTTTTAAAATTTATATGGAAAGGCAAAGAAACTATAATAGCAACAAAAATTTTAAAACAAAAGAATAAAGTTAGAGAAATTACTCTGCTCAATTTTATGAGACTATATATCTATGGTAACCAAGATCATGTGATATAAATGAGAGACAGAAAACAGATCAGTGGACCAGAACAAAGGACTCAGAAATAGACCCAAATAAATATGGACAATGATTTTTGACAAAGGTGAAAAAGCAATTTGATGGAGGAAGGATACACTTTTAAAACAAATGATACTGCAGTAATCAGAAATCTGGAGATGAACCTTACCTTATATAAAAGGTAACAACAAACAGGGCACAGATTTAAACATAAAACATAAAAATATAAACCTTTTAGAAAAATACCATAGGAGAAAATCTTTCAGACATATCCAGAGTTGAGCAAAGAGTTTTTAGACTTTACCTCAAAAGCATGATCTATAAAAAAAAAAAAAAATCAATTTTGCTCTGTATAATACCCTATCAAGAAGATAAAAAACCACTACAAAACAGGAGAAAATATTGGCAAATCACATATTCAACAAAGGACTAGTATCTAGGATATGTAAAGAACTTTAAAACAACTACAAAACAGGAGAAAATATTGGCAAACCACATATTCAACAAAGGAGTAGTATCTAGAATATATAAAGAACTTTGAAAGCTCAATAATGAAAACACAAATGAATACTCCAATTAGAAAATGGATTAAAAATATGGAGAAATATCACTAAAGAGGATATTCAGATGCCAAATAAGCAAATAAAAAGATGTTCATAAAAAAAAATAAATAAAAAAAGATGTTCAATAGCCATTAAGCCAAATTAAAATTATAAGATATCACTACACATCTACCAGAAAGGCAAGAGAAAAAAAAAAAAAAAAAACCAACCAAATGATGTAAAAGATTCAGAGAAACCGGATCACTTATACATGGCCAGTAGAAATGCAAAATGGTATCGTTATTGTTTGTGCCTTCCAAGAGTCTCTGTTTCCCTCAGTCCTATGGAAGATCTGTAAACAAATCCTGCTGTCCTTCAAAGTCAGATTCCTTGGGGATTCCCACTCCCTTTGCAGGTTCCCCAGGTTGGAAAGCCTGATGTGGGACCTAGAATCTTTGCAACAGTGGGATTTTTATGGTATTACTGTTCTTCAGTTTGTGGGTCACCCACTCAGTGGGTATGGGATTTGATTTTAACCTGATTGTTTTCCTTAGAAGAAAAGCTATGACCAACCTACACAGTGTATTAAAAAGCAGAGACATCACTTTTCTGACAAAGGTCCATATAGTCAAAGCTATGGTCTTTCCAGTAATCATGTATGGATGTGAGAGTTGAACCATAAAGAAGGCTGAGCACCAAAGAACTGATGCTTACGAATTGTGGTGCTGAACAAGACTCTTGAGAATTCCACGGACAGCAAGGAGTTCAAACCAGTCAATCCTAAAAGAAATCAGTCCTGAATATTCATTGGAAGGACTGATGCTGAAGCTCCAATACTTTGGCCACCAGATGTGAAGAACTAACTCATTGGAAAAGACCCTGATGCCGGGAAAGACTGAAGGCAGGAGGAGAAGGGGACGCCAGAGGATGAGATGGTTGGATGGCATCACTGATTCAATGGACATGAGTTTGAGCAAACTCCAGGAGATAGCAAAGGACAAGAAAGCCTAGCATGCTGCAGTCCATGGGGTTGCAAAGAGTCGAACACGACTCAGTGACTGAACAACATAGTAACTGCGGAAAATAATTTTGCAGTTCCTTTTAAAACTGGAAATGAACTTACCATATGGCTCGTCAACTGAATACTCAGGCATCTATCTTAGAGAAAGGAAACTTATTTCCACACAGAAATCCATATATAAAGTGAAAGTGAAAGTGAAGTTGCTCAGCCGTGTCCGACTCTTTGCGACCCTGTGGACGGTAGCCTAACAGGCTCCTCCATCCATGGGATTCTCCAGGCAAGGATACTGGAGTGTGTTGCCATTCCCTTCTCCAGGGATCTTCCTGACCCAGGGATCGAACCCTGGTCTCCCGCATTGACGGCAGGCGCTTTACTGTCTGAACCACCATAAAGAGTAATAGCAATTTTATGCATAATAGTCAAAACACTGGAAACTATCTAAAATGTCTTTCAGTGCATAAAATGGCTAAATAACAGAATACCATGCAACAGACTACTTCCTAGAAATGAAAAAAGAACTACTGATATACACAAAAACTTGGATAAACCTCAAAGAAATTATGCTGAGTGAAGAAAGCCAATCTTCAAAGGACCTAAGGCATGATTTTTTAATGTAATATTGGTGAAATAATTTAGAGATAGAGAAGGGATTAGTGGTTGTCAGGGACTAGGCATGGGGGAGGAAGATAAGTGAGGCTACGAAAGGGTAGTTTAATAGGCAGTCATGTGGACTTGGTGGTAGTTACATGAAGCTACTATGTGATGTGATGTTCAAGCTGGATTTAGAAAAGGCAGAGGAACCAGGGATCAAATTGCCAACATCCGCTGGATTATCGAAAAAGGAAGAGAGTTCCAGAGAAACATCTATTTCTGCTTTATTGACTATGCCAAAGCCTTTGACTGTGTGGATCACCACAAATTGTGGAAAATTCTGAAAGAGATGGGAATACCAGACCACCTGACCTGCCTCTTGAGAAACCTGTATGCAGGTCAGGAAGCAACAGTTAGAACTGGACATGGAACAACAGACTGGTTCCAAATAGGAAAAGGAGTACGTCAAGGTTGTATATTGTCACCCTGCTTATTTAACTTATATGCAGAGTACATCATAAGAAACACTGGGCTGGATGAAGCACAAGCTGGAATCAAGATTGCTGGGAGAAAGGTCAATAACCTCAGATATGCAGATGACACCACCCTTATGGCAGAAAGTGAAGAAGAACTAAAGAGCCTCTTGATGAAAGTGAAAGAGGAGGGTGAAAAAGTTGGCTTAAAGTTCAACATTCAGAAAACAAAGATCATGGCATCTGGTCCCATCACTTCATGGCAAATAGATGGGGAAACAGTGGAACAGTGACGGACTTTATTTTGGGGGGCTCCGAAATCACTGCAAATGGTGACTGCAGCCATGAAATTAAAAGACGCTTGCTCCTTGGAAGAAAAGTTATGACCCACCTAGACAGCATATTAAAAAGCAGAGACATTACTCTGCCAACAAAGGTCCGTCTGGTCAAGGCTATGGTTTTTCCAGTGGTCATGTATGGATGTGAGAGTTGAACTCTAAAGAAAGCTGAGCACCAAAGAATTGATGCTTTTGAACTGTGGTGTTGGAGAAGACTCTTGAGAGTCCCTTGGACTGCAAGGAGATCCAACTAGTCCATCCTAAAAGAAATCAGTCCTGAATATTCTTTGGAAGGACTGACGCTGAAACTGAAATTCTAATCCTTTGGCCACCTGATTCGAAGGGCTGACTCATTTGAAAAGACCCTGATGCTGGGAAAGATTGAAGGCGGGAGAAGAAGGGGACACCAGAGGATGAGATGATTGGATGGCATCACTGACTCAATGGACATGAGTTTGAGTAAACTCCTGGAGCTGGTGGTTGATAGGGAGGCCTGGCATGCTGCAGTCCATGGGGTCGTGAAGAGTTGGACACGACTGAGCGACTGAACTGACTAAACCACGTGATAAAGTTGCAGAGAGGTATACACACAAAAATGAATGCATAAAGAACTGATATAATTTGAATAAGGCCTGTGAGTTGTACCAATGTTAATTATCTAGTTATTAAGATATTGCACTACAGCTAGAAAAGATGCTAACAATGGGGAGGCTGGGTGAAGGGTAGACAGGATGATCCTCACTGTGCACTTCTTTGCAGTTTTCTATGAATCTATGATTATTTCAAAATCAATTAAAAAATACACACAAGCTATAACTTGGAAAAAAATTTGCAAATCATGTATCTAAGGACTAGTATCTAGAATACACATATGGCCATTCTCAAAATTCAACACTATATAAACGAACAATTAAATTTAAAAATGTGACTCTCTGACATATATCACAGCAAGATTCTTTTTGACCCACCTCTCAGATTAATGGAAATAAAAACAAAAGCAAACAAAAGGGACTCAATTATTAAACTTTAAAGTTTTGGCATAGCAAAGGAAACAATAAATAAGATTAAAAGACAAAGCTCAGAATGGGAGAAAATAATTGCAAACGAAACAACTGACAAAGGATTAATCTCCAAAATATATAAGCAGCTCAATACCAGAAAAACAAACCAATCAAAAAATGGGTGGAAGATCTAAACAGACATTTCTCCAAAGACATACCGAAGGCTAACAAACACATGAAAAGATGCTCAACATTGCTCATTATTAGAGAAATGCAAATCAAAACTACAATGAGGTATCACCTCACACTAGTCAGAATGGCCATCATTAAAAAATCTACAAACAATAAATGCTGGAGAGGATGTGGAGAAAAGGGAACCTTTTTGCACTGTTGGGAATGTAAAGTGACACAGCCACTATGAAGAAGAATATGGAGATTCTTCAAAAACTAGGACTAGAACTACTACATCACTCAACAATCCCACTACTGGGCATAGACCCTGAGAAAACCATAACTGAAAGAGACCTATGTACCCCATTGTTCACTGTAGCACTTTGTACAACAGCTAGGACATGGAAGCAACCTAGATGTTCATCAACAGATGAATCGATACAGAAATTGTGGTACACATATACAATGGCTATTACTCAGCTATAAAAAGGAACACATTTGTGTCAGTCCTAATGAGCCGGATGAACCTAGAGCCTATTACACAGTGAAGTCAGTCAGAAAGAGTAAGACAAATATTGTGTATTAACTCATGTGTATGGAATCTAGAAAGATGGTACTGATGAACCTACTTGCAGGGCAGCAGTGGAGACACAGAAATGGAGAACAGACTTGTGGACACAGCGGGGCAGGGAGACGGTGGGACGAACTGAGAACAGCAGGGAAGATACACATTGCCATACGTAAAACAGATAGGGTTAGGGTTAGGGTTAGGTGGGAATGTGCTCACAAGGAGCTCAACCCAGTGCTCTGAGACAACCTAAAGGGGTGGGATGGGGTGGGAGATGGAAGTGGGGTTCAGGAAGGAGGGGATATATTATGCATATCTGTGGCTGATTCATTTCGATGTATGGCAGAAATCAACACAAAATATTGTAAAGCAATTATCCTCCAATTATAAAAATCAGGAAAACAATGTGAAAGACATGCACAAATATTTCAGCAAATACACACATGGAAAGATGTTCAACATCATCATTAGCTATTAGGGAAGTACAAATTAGAATACAATGAGATATCACTACATACGCAATTAAACACTGAAAATAAAAAGCAACAATGACATATATATAAGCTGGCAAGGATGAAGAGAAACTGGATCTCTCATATATTGCTAGTGGAACCATAAAATGGTACACACACTCAAGGAAACAGTTTGGTGTTTCTTCAAAAAACTAAACACATACTTAGAACTCAGAAAACTCACTGCTGGGTATGTATTCAGAAAAAAAGAGGAAACTGACGTCCATAAAAAAACCTATAAATGAAAAAGAAACAAAGAAAAAAAAAACTGCACATCAGTGCTTATAACATTATTTGTAATCGACCAAAATTGAAGAAAACCAGAACACTCTTCAACAGGTAAAAAGGTAGAGAAACTGTGATACACGCATACCATGAACTACTACTTAGCAATAAAAAGGAATGGAACGCAAATTTCCAACACAAATCATAAATAAAGTCAAAAGATATCACAACAGAAAAAACAGTTGTGAATTATATCACAAAGTGCTAAATTCCTTAATTTTACAGATCAGAGAAAACCAATTTTTTTTAAGTCCTTGATTTTTTTTTTTCATTTATTTTTATTAGTTGGAGGCTAATTACTTTACAATACTGTAGTGGTTTTTGCCATACATTGACATGAATCAGCCAGGGATTGACATGTGTTCCCCATCCCGATCCCCCCTCCCGCCTCCCTCCCCATCCCATCCCTCTGGGTCTTCCCAGTGCACCAGCCCTGAGCACTTGTCTCATGCATCCAACCTGGGCTGGTGATCTGTTTTACCCTTGATAGTATACTTGTTTCAACGCTATTCTCTCAGAACATCCCACCCTTGCCTTCTCCCACAGAGTTCAAGAGTCTGTTCTGTACATCTGTGTCTCTTTTTCTGTTTTGCATATAGGGTTATCATTACCATCTTTTTAAATTCCATATATATGTGTTAGTATACTGTATTGCTGGCTTACTTCACTCTGTATAATGGGCTCCAGTTTCATCCATCACATTAGAACTGATTCAAATGTATTCTTTTTAATGGCTGAGTAATATTCCATTATGTATACAGACAGAAATATAGATCAATGGAACAAAATAGAAAGCCCAGAGATAAATCCACGTACCTATGGACACCTTATCTTTGACAAAGGAGGCAAGGATATACAATGGAAAAAAGACAACCTCTTTAGCAAGTGGTGCTGGGAAAACTGGTCAACCACTTGTAAAAGAATGAAACTAGAACACTTTCTAACACCATACACAAAATAAACTCAAAATGGATTAAAGATCTAAATTTAAGACCAGAAACTATAAAACTCCTAGAGGAGAACATAGGCAAAACACTCTCCGACATAAACCACAGCAGGATCCTCTATGACCCACCTCCCAGAATACTGGAAATAAAAGCAAAAATAAACAAATGGGACCTAATGAAACTTAAAAGCTTTTGCACAACAAAGGAAACTATAAGCAAGGTGAAAAGACAGCCCTCAGAATGGGAGAAAAGAATAGCAAACGAAGCAACAGACAAAGGATTAATCTCAAAAATATATAAGCAACTCCTGCAGCTCAATTCCAGAAAAATAAATGACCCAATCAAAAAATGGGCCAAAGAACTAAACAGACATTTCTCCAAAGAAGACATACAGATGGCTAACAAACACATGAAAAGATGCTCAACATCACTCATTATCAGAGAAATGCAAATCAAAACCACAATGAGGTACCATTACACGCCAGTCAGGATGGCTGCTATCCAAAAGTCTACAAGCAGTAAATGCTGGAGAGTGTGTGGAGAAAAGGGGACCCTCTTAACACTGTTGGTGGGAATGCAGCCACTATGGAGAACAGTTTGAGAATTCCTTAAAAAAACTGGAAATAGAACTGCCATATGACCCAGCAATCCCACTCCTGGGTATACACACCAAGGAAACCAGATCTGAAAGAGACACGTGCACCCCAATGTTCATCGCAGCACTGTTTATAATAGCCAGGACATGGAAGCAACCTAGATGCCCATCAGCAGACGAATGGATAAGGAAGTCCTTGAATTTAATGACTAAACTTTTAATATGTTGACTGCTTAACAATTTTTCTTTGGTTCTGTATTTTCTCATTTCTCAGATTAAGCTTATTCTTTGAAATAAATGTTACTTTAAGATTTTTTTTTTTTAATGGACCATTTTTTAAGGTCTTTATTGAGTTTGTTACAATATTGCCTCTGTCTGACCTTTTGGTTGTTTGGCTGCAAGGCATTTGGGATCTGAGCTCCCCGACAAGGGATCGAACCTGCACCCCCTGCATTGAAAGGCAAAGACTTAACCACTAGACCGCCAGGGAAGTCCCATAAACGCCACGGAAGTCCCATAAATCAATTTTTAAATGAGCAAAGTTCACAGAACAGTTCAAAGAGAAAGAAATATAACCATCTCAAACAAACTTAATCCTCACTCCTAAGAGATCCAAGTAAAAACTTCAATGTATTACAGATACCTAATCTGAAATGTTCAAAAAGTTTAGTAACAGAGTATTCCTGAGGCATAGGGGAAAAAAATATTCTCTACATAGCCACTAACATTATAAATTGGCAAAAACCTTTTCTGGAGGGAAATTTGGCAACATCTATCAAAATTTTAAACATACATTCTACTTCTAGGAACTTATCTTATAAAAATATTGGATGTATTTGGACATGTGCATAGGGATATAGAACCCAGAACAATCTGTGTAATACAGCTTTTTTGTGTAATACAGTTTTTAATAGCAGGAAAGTAAATGTCAATCAACAGAAGAATATTTAATAAAACACAGTCCAATCAACTGCATACTAAGCAGATGCTAAAAAAAGAATGAGGCAAATATGAGGACAAAAACTTTCTGGAAAGACATAAAAGGAACTGAAAGCAACACCTGTGGTTGAAATAAAATTAGGAGAGAGACTTCCTTTTCACTATAAACTCTTTTGTAACTTTTGACTTTTATATTAAGTAAAAATGCATTAAAAATGTATTTTGAGAAAAAATTAAATATAATAAATAGACCGAGTGACTAACAGTTTCATTTTGACAAAACAGAAATAGACTCACAGACACAGAAAACGAACTTATGGTTGCCAGGGTGGGGGGGGGGGGTTTTAAATTAGGAGTTTGGGAATAAAATATACACACTTCTATACATAAAACATATAACCAACAAGGACCCACTGTATAGCATAGGGAACTATACTCAATATTTTGTAATAAACTACAATTAAAAAGAATATATATATTTATATATAAAGCTGAATCATTTTACTATATACTTGAAACTATTATAAATATTTTAATTAAAAATTTTAAAAATAAAATTGTAATTTATATTACTTAATGGACACTAGTGTATGGTGGTACTACTGTATACAACAACAAATGTAACTAAAATGCATAAGAAATAAATTAGTCAAATTTGCCAAAGTTTAAAATAAATAAATATTCTCTACATCTTTTAGAAAAGAAAAGAAACCAGTGCTGCCAAATTAGGAAGACAAGTTTCTAGGGAAGAAACCCGCCTACGGAAAAAATTAGTGCTTTTGATTTCCTAAATTTCAAGTACAGAAGAGCACAGCTTGTGTTGAATTGTTAGAAGGCAGATTTTCTAAAAGCAGAGTAAATCATAAACCTTTGAATGCCCTTTTCAATACTTATCAGAGCCTGCGTCCTTGAATTTGCATCACCTGATCTTCAGGCACTGGCTATTAGGCATGTCAAGGAAGGCAAATTGAATTATAAAAAATGAGAGGAGAAGGAAACTGTGAAATCTAATCCAATGCCAGAGGAGCCCTTGGCAGAAAACACTGGTAACCAATGTTATTAAGATGTAGCAGAAACCCTACCCGCACTGCACAAAACAAGATGGATCATTTTAACTATTTAGGAGTGCTGACACCATCTGCTGTCTTGTTTCCTAAGGCAAAAAGTCAAGTGTGTGTGTGTGTATGTGTGTGTATAATTGGATGAATAAATACATATTATTTCAAATATTTTCTATAAATTATTCACACTTCTTCCCAAGTCTAAAATAACTGTAATTTTCTTTATGCAAATGTCCTACTTTAAAAAGAAAACAGATTGACCGAGCTTTCTAAAATACTGAGACTATAAACCCTATACACTTAGGCTGTTGAACTTTCCTAGGAGTATCAATACACTGTTCCACATCAAAGTAGAACTACTCGCAATAGAACTCAGGAAAATCAAATATGCATTGAAAAGAGATGTGGTGTTTTAGACCTGTGGTGTTTAATGAAAAAGACTGTTTGACAAACATTAAAACCTATATAGAAGTCACCTCCCAAGACTTACAAAAAGAGTGAGGGAGGGATAAATTGGGAGACTGGGATTGACCTATACACAGTATATATAAAACAGATAATAACAACCTACTGTATAGCACAGGGAACTCTACTCAATTTTCTGTAATGACCTATATGAAAAAGGAATCTAAAAACAGAGTGGATGTATGTATATGTATAACTGATTCACTTTGTTGTATAGCAGAAACTAACAGCATTGTAAATCAACTATACTTCAATAAAAATTAATTTTAAAAAAGACTTAAAAAGAAAAAAGTGACTTGCTTCATGACAAACTGAAGAACGACAGCCATGTGATCAATTAAAATGTGTCTCAGTTTCAGATTCTTTGCAAAAAACATTAGAAAAGACTTTATTTATTGTATTTAAATAAAGTGGAGAGCTAACAAGTGTTTACGTGGTTACCACATAAGAGGTTCTTTTGAGAGTATACAGATGAATACATCAGAGTTGATTTTGAGGAATAAATCACAATATTTTATTAAGAGCATGCAAGAAAGTGAAATTGATTTGGACGGGAAAGAACACAGATATATTAAGGGGGACATCATGGAAAGTTTAATGGAAAAGGCTTTTCAAAGCATCTGAAATAGGCCTCATAGAACAAATAGGATTTTAATACTGACAGACAAAAATACACAATAAATTAAGCATTTTACTTTATAAACATCTTTACCTCATCTCCCAATTCTTCCAGTTACTATGGACAATGAAAAGAGTTCTCTTTAATATGTGTCCCAAAATGAAGAAATACCTTAAAATTACTTACTGTTAAAGAAATAAATTATAAAAATGGATAAAAATTATCTAATAAAGTAAAGGAATGCCAAAACTATTTTTTTAGTTAGAAACATGAACCGTGCATACAATACAAACATTCAGCTTACACTGGAACCTCTTAAACTCTGTTTAAATTTAGTGCTTACAGTTAAAATGGAAGGGGGAAAAAATGAAAAATTAAATTTATCCATCACATTCTGGACTCAAGTGATTGTGATGAATTAGCTAAGCACAGGTCAAAACTAAATTCTTAAAGAGTCTGTAACGATTTTAAATGTATGCATGTTGAGAAAGAAAGAGAATGCTGCAAGGCATTTAATTTTTCAGAAAATAGTTTTCTAGATTCAAAACAAACGCCCTACTAGCAAAAGTCATCCTTTAGAAAACTGAATCCTACGATGAGGTAGTCACTTCAATTAATGAAGTACAGAGAAAATCTTCTAACAATGTTAAAAATCTTACAGATTCTTTTTTTCAATCGTTTCTGTTACTTAGCAGGGCTTTAAAATACTTTCATTCTAAATTCCTGCAGATTACTCAGAATCTTTTCTCAATCTTTTCAGAGTCTCTGAGTATTTCCATCCCACAAATACTTACTGGATCAATAAACTCCCACAAATCACTTTCTGGTGAGCTTTCTATGTATAACCAAATTGTTTTATTTTATTTCTATGATAAGAGTGAGAAACTAGAAATCTATTTACATCCCACTAAGCAATTTTATACCACCTATCATTTTGTGTGTATATCAAAAATAATGGATTTATTCATGAAGACAGGCTTCCCTGGTGGCTCAGATGGTAAAGAATATGCCTGCAATGCAGGAGAGCTGGGTTCAATCCCTGGGTCAGGAAGATCCCCTGGGAGAAGGGAATGGCAACCCATTCCAGTATTCTTGCCTGGAGAATCCCACGGACAG
Source organism: Cervus elaphus (assembly GCF_910594005.1). Classification (NCBI taxonomy): domain Eukaryota; kingdom Metazoa; phylum Chordata; class Mammalia; order Artiodactyla; family Cervidae; genus Cervus; species Cervus elaphus. Next base: position 85,135,159 of record NC_057826.1, read on the forward strand.
AGGATCCTGGCAGGCTACAGTCCATGGGGTTGCAAGGAGTCAGACACGACTGAGCAACTAACACACACATTTATGAAGTCTGGTGTTCTATTAACACAAAGTCACCAGAAACAATGAGTTAGTGAATATTGAACCATTGCTCCTAGGAGAAACACAGGGTTACGTTCCTATAAGCCTCTGATCACAACATTTTCAACAACTGATCAATATCTAACCTTGCTTTCTGTGTGTTTCTATTTAAAGACACATTATTTGATATATATTGATAATTCATTAACACTAAGTTCACCGCCAACAGCACTGTAATTCATGCCTGAGCAAAACTGATCTAAACGTATGTTTCCTCCACAATGCACATCACAGCCTTTTTGCATTTCAGAACATTATAGACAAAACTTCAGCACTATGTTTAGGGGCCATTTTAAACAATGTGATCACCAACAAAAGGCACCGAAATGCAAAAAATGTGGCAGTAAGTAGAGTGCAGAGAGGACATTTGTTTATGAGAGCAGAAAACAAGAAGGCAAGAACCACCTAGTCAACCACAGGTTGAATGCGTGCATCAGCCAACTCAAGATTTTTGCAGCTCTGTGCATGTCTCTAAATGGCTATGCAACTGTTGTGAGACGTGATTTTGAATTTACAAGTAAATTTGAGATAGCACACATTCACTCACCAGAATGTGCAAATAATGAGGCTCAACAACACAAATAAAGTTCAATTAAATAAACCTTATGGGAAATATTTTAGCACTTCAATCAATTTTGTAAATGCAAGGGTTTACTTATTGGATTTCAAGAATGGATAAAACTTTATGACACTGTTCTTAAACTGTTACATGAAAACACTCCATTAAAGCATTCTATAACTTTTCAGATGAAGAGTAAAGAGAGAAATATTATTTAAAACTCACTGACTACTCTTTAAAAAGTCATTAAGAAGAAAATACTATATAGAAAGATAGCAAAAGCTATCTGTAGCTTTAATGTAATTTCTTATGAACTATCTCCTTCTAATATCTTTTTAGGGGAAAACCAGATGTTTACCCGTTATTTTTACACACTATAAAAAGTTCATAAGGATAAAGTATCCTGAAGTAATAAGACAAGATATTAAGCTACAAAGGCATAAAAAATTAGTGTAGACAATCAGAAGTGAGCATATAACATACACACTTGAGCAAAGTACCTCAGTTAAGTATCAATCATTTAAATGCTTAATTTTATTTATTTAAAATATTATTCAATATAATCATAATGTATATCCAGTTTGCATTTCTACTTTTCATAACAAAATTTAATAGACATGTATGTAAACATCATCTATTCACTCTGGTACCTGAAATTCATATTACTGAAACTGAAAACAAGATATGCTAATTATTAAGCATGTTTTTGGCAGCGAAAAACTAGAATAGAAGATTTATTTAGAACACAGAATTAACAGTCTTTAATGAGAAAAGAGCTACTTTATATACATATGCTCACACATGTACACATACACATTATATACACATGTGTATGTATATATGTGTGATGTGAAAGTTGCTCAGTTGTGTCTGACTCTCTGTGATCCCATGGACTACACAGTCCATGGCATTCTCCAGGCCAGAATACTGTAGCAGGTAGCCTTTCTCTTCTCCAGGGGATCTTCCCAAGGCAGGGATCGAACCCAGGTCTCCAACATTGCAGGCGGATTCTTTACCACCTGAACCACAAGGGAAGGCCGTATGTGTGTGTGTGTGTGTATATATATATATATATATGGCCTCCAACAAAAATGGGAAGACGAACAAGGAGAAAAGTCTATAATATATTAGTAAGACAAAGGGAGGGAGAAGCAAGTCACAGAATACTATGCACAATATGATTCCTTCTTAAAAACGAGAAACATAACATGCTTATATACGCATACACACTAAACTGCTAATGAGGAAGGGAATTTGGCACTTTTACTTTTTATAATGAGCATGTATAAGTTTTAGAAGTTTACAGCAGGTTCTCAACAAGTGTTTCCTTATTAATGGCCATTTTACAAATGTGATAAAATTCATGTTGTTTGAAAATGACTCCTATAATCTTAATTTAGTTCATGTATTCTGCTAAATATAATTTAAAACAAACATTTCCTAGTTCAAGAATTTCTGTAAATGTTCTCAAAATTCAACAGTCACCAATCCCCCAAACTGAAATGTTTACTGATTTGTAACAGGGATTGACAAATTTTTTCTGTAAAAGCCATACAGTAAATATTTTAAGGTTTTGCAGACATACATGGTCTCTGGTGCATATTCTTCTTCGTCTTTATTTTTACTTTACAACCCTTTAGGAATATCAAAATAAAAAAAGTTCTTAGCTCAGATCCACCAAAACAGGCTGCAGGCAGGATCTGCCTTTCCTGCCACAGTTTGCCAATCACTGATTTCTAACAACAAACCAGCATCTGGAAGTCTGACATTTTAAATGCATTACACTGAACGAATCAGAGATCCCAACAGGGTCAGTTTTCTTCTACCTTAAACAAAGTAAGGGAGCATACAGCAATTAAAACTTCTAGTTGTTTAATACATTGAATTCTATTAATATATTACACACTGATCAAACAATGGGAAAACACAGTACATGAAATTTCAAGTGTTTATTAGTATTATATAACCATGATCATGTGCGTACCTGCAAGACACACATATTCACTTGAAAAAGTCAACTGAAATTGAAATACTACACATCAAAGCTCACATCTCCTTTTATAACAATTTAAACCATTTACTCATTTAAATAATCAAAAATATCAATAGTCATTTTAGATGTCATCAACCCTTAAAAATTAAAAACAATTCAGAGACTGACAGTAATTACTGGGTTTTGATTTTGTAAAGGTTACTATAAAATATTAATCAACAATCCAAAATATTATACTTTTTAAAACATTTATATTTTTGAAAAGTTTTTAACATTCACTGTGTCAGCAACCAACACTGAAGACTTGAATATACTTTTTTCCTGTCTAAAAGACAGCTTATATATATTTGATTTTGTCTGAAACTGAAAGATCCTTATTACCATCTGGATGCTACTACCAAATATAAAATTCATTATGAATAATAATCTGGGTCACATTCAAACTCAAAAGTGAAAACGTATCCTCCAATAGTAACCAAATAACCATTATAGAACAATCTTACCTAGACTGGTGGGTTTTATCAGTTCATCCAGTAAATCATAAAATGGTAATTTCTGAAGTTTTATATCCGGATGGACTGGGTGAAGAGCTGGTGTAAGATGAGGGAGTTCCAGTTCATGTTTAGGTCCCAGGAGAGAAACGGGGAGTAAGGGTGAAGATGCAGGGTGGCCATCGTAAGCGAGCTGTGGAATGGCAGATGGAGACAAAGTTGCTGGCATAGGACTTGAGTGTACGTTGGGGATGGACAAGTCCGCAGGCGTCATGATTTTCTGGGGGAACCTCCGCCTGTAGAGTTCTTTAATTTTCATTTGTACAGCAGGACTGCAGCCAGCCTTTAGCAAATGCAGGGCTTTTGTGAGAAGTTCGTGTTTGCGTCCGTGCTTGTTTCTCCCAGCGTAGCCCAACAGTACTTGGAGTTCAGAAACTCTAAGGCTCATAACCATTTGCTTAGAGACAAAACAAAATGTGAAACATTAGTATTCCAATAACATAATTTACAACATTAAATAATACTTTATTATAACATTTTATCCTTATGTTTCGTTTACAAAGGCCAGTTCCATTATAGTCAATTCTAGTTATTTCAAACTTAAAATCTAACCATTTAAAATAAGTAACCAAAGAAATTTAAAATTAATGTTCATAAATTCACTAACTTCTACCTAGGGTTATGAAAGCTGTAAAATAAAGCAGATATGAGGTAGAACCACATCTCACCTCATTTTATTGTTATAATGAAAACATCAGGTCTTTACCAAGCACTTACTAAGTCTCCAAGAGAGTACTGAGTGCTGTGTGGATGGCAAAAGATAATGAGCCCTCAAGAAAATTTGTTTTCTTGGGGAAAAATTATATACATACATGTGAAACACATAAACAGTCCACCTCAAGCACCAGATGTAGGCATGATACAAATATTGTAACATTATAGACAATATTGTATTCTATACTAATTTAGGGATTTATAGGGCTTAAACTCTACCTTTTTTGACCCATTATATACCAGGTACATATGATATTTTCATATGGATTGTCATTAAATCTTTACACCACCACAAGGTGTTACCCTTCCTGCTTTACATGTGAAGAAACTAGTTAAGAAAGGTTAAATAACTTACCTAAGGCCACTTAGCTACTATAATAAATATCAACCAGGATTCAAACCCAGATATGTGTAATTTTAAATCCCATGATCTTTCATTAAACCATTAGGAAAAGGATGAAACTGGAAATATACTATTGACTCTATTGGCAAAGCTAGGCTAAAGCATCCAGAAATTGGGAATTCACCGTCAAGGGGATTAGGGCTCTGTGCTGTCACTGCTGAGGGCCTGGGTTCAATCCTCGTGTGGAAACTAAGATCCCACAAGTGCAGCAAAAAAGTCCAGGAATTCAATCCACATGTCGAAATGCATAAGCCTGTAGTAAAGAAATCTAACTTTGTCTAACTCTCTGTTCCCAAATTTCTTTCTCCTTTTCCCCCAACTTTTAATACTAAGAGACCACCAACAGGAAATATCAATGTATACCAATTTCCTCATTTTAAAGTTGAGGAAAATGAAACCCAAAGGGAAATATGACCCAAGATCGTACAGCTATTAACAGCAGAATCCTGACTTTACCACACTGACAGAAGGTGTCAGGATGAAAGACACATGTAAGCTCACCATCTGCTCTCTATTTTCCCAACTGCTTTATATACTCGTGCGTGTGTGCTCGGTTGCATCTGACTGCAACCCCATGGGCTGTAGCCCACCAGGCTCCTCTGTCCATGGGATCATCCAGGTAAGAATACAGGAGTGGGTTGCCATTTCCTCCTCGAGGAGATCTTTCCAACCCAGGGATCGAACCCGCGTCTGCGTCTCCTGCATTCTCAGGCGGATTCCTTACCACTGAGCCATCAGGGAGGCCTCATCCCAAATACCAGTAACACAAAAGCTCACCTGGTTTCCCTAATTTATGGCCACTCCCTGAAATGACATCCATTGCAAGCCAATCATCTAGAAGTTACCTACATATTACAAAACAATTAAGAAAAACAAGTGTATAAAGAGCTTTATATGCAACACAGGTGGTCAATCAAAAAACTATGAGCCCTTCCCCTACCTTCTCCGGCCTGGTTTCCTCAAAGCTCACTTTGTCATCCGTGCCCTTTCGGCCTGGCAGAACTAAATGATTCTCTTTTCACTACTCTCACTGGTCATTTTTCATATCTTTATTTTGGCACTTATTTTGCTGTACTACAATTTTATTTTTATACAAACAATTCCATGACAGACTGAGGACCTCTATGGTACAAGGTCATGTTACCTTCAGCTTCTAACACTACGGCCCAACAATAATGCCTTGACAATGCATGATGAACAAAATTAGAAAGTCAGACCAGAAGAAAGGGTGGGGATGGATTCTACAAGGATAAGTTATATATACAACTAAAATATAACTGCAAACGAACTCCCAAGCTCTTAGGTTCATTCAAAGATATAACACAGACCTTAAAAACAAATTTTACCCCAAATCCTTTCTTTCTTTAATTAGACATAAATATATCTTTCTTTAGATTGCTATCAGAGGTTAAATAATTACTATAATGTCAATTTCTCTCTACTATTCAACCTGTCCTAAGAGTATAGAATAGTTTTAAAGATTTTTTTACTACTTATTTTAAAAGGAACAGAGATTTCAACAGAAAAGCACTGTATTAGTAAGTAAGCTGCTCTTAGAGAATAACATGAATTATGCTTCAAAGATTATAGGCTAAAAATAAATTTAAGTTGACATTGGTCAAATACATTTCATTTTACAGAGAAAACACAATAAAGTTTTCAAAACAGAACGTCTTTCTATTTCAATTCCATTCTAAGTCAAACACAAACAAAAATCAACATTCAGGGGTTAATATAAACTTCTCACAACTTTTGTCCTAACTCTATGGATGTTAAGGATTTAAATGCAGCACCGATGGATTATTGCTCTATTTCTATGGAAGAGTACATTGACAACTCACATAAAATTAAATCTTCTGATTGATCATCAAAAGAAAAAAGTTAATGACATAGGTATAATTTTTGGTTTTGTTATCACAGGATGCATAATTAATCATAATTACTGTCCTCATTTTACACATGGAAAAACTGAGCCCTAGGAAGGTTAAGAAATTTGGTGAATATTACACAACTACTTCTACTCCAAACACACTTTTATACTATGTTACTGTCTTTTACAGAAAACTAACCACATGCCTTTTAGTTAGGAAAATTTTTTAAAAGATCAATTTATTTAATACTCAATCTCAACTTCAAGCTTCAACATTTTAGCCTTAAAAAAACTGGTGGTTAAGATGAAAACATCTGGATTCAAATTAACCACTTCACCTTATAATCAGATATAGTGAAAGATGAGGGTCTATCTATTGCTATTACTGGAGCAGCTTCTGCATAATCTTAAGGACTGTAATAAGCATGCAGTATTTAACAAAACAAGTAAAAGAGGGTGGGGAACACAAATATCTGAAGTTATCTATTACTCAAACCAAAAACTTCAGAGAAGCATGGAGCAGTCAATTCACAGTGTAAAGTGTTGACAACAGAGAAAAACTAAACACATCTGAAATGTTGAAATGCAATGTATTTTAATCTTTCATGTGTTTAAAATCTCCATTTGTTAGCACTACAACAAAATGAATATTTGTAACTAAGGATAACATCAACCACTGCTACTACTAGAAATCACTGCCTTCTCGGATAGCACTGAGCTGACTCTACATGCCCAAATGATAGTTTTCAGAATCCTAAGGAATTTAGAATGTCTGAGAAATGAATATATTCTGTATAGAAAGCATTCTGTGAGAGACATCTTTCTAAAATGAATCTTTTTAATCAGATAGAAATACACACAGTTTTAAAAGTCAAAATTTTAGAAGAAAAATATGTCCCTTGCCCTGCCCCCATTTTTCACATCCTTAAGGCAACCATTTTCAATCAAGTCTTTTTAGCTGTGTATCTTCTGGCATTTCCCCCTCTATTTCTTCTATATAGTAGGTCTTTTAGAGTTATTTAAAATAACTAATGTTTTAAATTTAAAAATTGATTCCTATGAAAAGATAACGATTTAGATTTGTTACATCTCCTCTACCTCCATCTTTCTTTTTTAAAATATTTATTCATTTATTTGGCTCTTCTGGGTTGTGGCATGCAAGATCTTTTTTGCTTTTTTTTTTTTTTTTCTTCTTCCACTGTGCAACCCGCTTCAGTGCCTGCAGCCTACTGGCAGAGGCCAGGCAATGGTTCGGGGTCGCGTTTGCTCTGGCATGGGACACTATGAGAGGCCCACTTTTTTGCTTTTTTTAACTTGCAGCATGCAAGATCTTTAATTGCAGAATACTAACTCTTAGTTGTGGCGTGTGGGATCTAGCTCCCTGACCAGGGATGGAATTCGGGCCCCCTGCACTGGGAGCACAGAGTCTTAACCTCTGGACCACCAGGGAAGTCCCTACCTCCACCTTTCCATCATCATTTTTGATTGAATCAATTGTTGGTGTTTACATTATTACTATGGCTGTAAATAACATTCAAAGATGAGCCAAAAGTACATCATGATTACTGTTTATTTTTTATAAGACCTTACTTCTAGTTAATAACTGTACCATTTTTGTATTTGCTTAGTTTTCTATGAATAGTTAATCCATCTGCAAACTGCTAAAGTGCAACTTTCTTCCCAACATATTCAACTATATCAGGTAAATCTCTGTTTTAACTTCCTTCTTCAAAATATACTTCTTAAAACCCTCCATTAGGTTCCAATTTGAACTGCTTGCTCTCTTGGCCTGGCACAAAACTGTGGTGATGGAATTTCCCTCTAACTTATCCTGGGAATTCCCTTGTCACTCGTCATGTTGGACCTCGTTTCCTTGATCTCACTTCTTCCTTTCTGGATTTTCTCTTTTTAGTGGGGTATTTCCTCCAGTAGCTTCCTGAGAAGAGGGCATGGGAAGTACACTTTTTAAAAATTCCTTGTATTGTCTAAAAATATCTTCATTTATTCATACTTAATAAGTGAGTTTGGCTCAGTACAGAATTCCAGACAAGAAAGTATGTTCCGTCAGAATTCTGTAAGGCTCTCCTCCTCATCTCTGCTAAGCAGCCTGGCATCTTTCTGATGGCAGTCTTTCAGTCACCTATGCGTCCCTTACAGAAGCTTCCCATGGTTTTGTTTGTAACTGTATGAACTGACCGTGGCTAAGTTTCTACATGTAGTAATGTATGTCCTTCAGTCCTGGGAAGATTGCTTACAGTAATCCTCCTTTGACTTCGTTCTCTTTCTTTTATGCCTATTATTTAGATTATGTCCTTCCTAAATTGTCTCTTTTGCTCTATTTTCTTTTTCCTCTTGCATTTACATCTCTTATCTTTAGCTCTACTTTCTGGGAGATTTCCTGAACTACAGCTTCTAACTCTTCTTTTAAAATTTTAATTTCTATGAGTTATTTTCTGTTTGCTGCACATTTCTTTTCTTTTCCTTCTGCATCTTGTTCTTATTTTACACGAATTTAGTATCTTCTTTTCTCTTGAGGATATAAATAAATTGGGTGCTTGACATTGTAGTTTTCTTCAGCTGCCTGTACTGTCTCTATAATCCGAGGTCTTTCTTACTTTCTTACATTTTCTCTGGTCCCCGCCTCTCAGGCTTGATGTCCTCCTTGAGCAAGAGGAAATCTTTGTACATTTGTATCTAATAGTAAGTGCGTGCTCAGTCACTTCAGTCATGTCTGACTCTGTGCGACCCTATGGACTGTAGCCCACCAGGCTCCTCTGTAAATGGGATTCTCCAAGCAAGGAATACTGGAGTGAGCTGCCACACCCTCCTCCAGCAGATCTTCCCAACCCAGGGATCAAACTTGCTGCGTCTCCTGCAACTTCTGCATCACAGGTGGATTCTCTACCTCTGAGCCACCCAGGAAGCCCTGTATCTAATAGTAAGACGACAAAGATGATCAGATGAACTGTGTCAGTGACCAAACCAGGGTACTTCACTCCAGGATGATCAGGCAGGAAACTTGGCTATCATGAGGATTCCTTTTTTTCCTTTTATCTGATCAATTGTGGCAGAAAGGAATCCTTCAACCTCCTGGTTTGGCAGTATAAGGCTGGCTTCCAGTGTTCTCAGGACACAGTAGGGGAACGGGGAGGGAGGAAGAAGAGGTCCTTACCATCCAATAAGAACACATTTCAACTTAATCTCTTCTCAGATATTTAAGATTTTACACACACAGATATACACACAACACACATATACACAGACTGTGTGCGCCTGTATAACAACACTATTTTGACCACAGAGGAAGGGACCATACACTGAGAAAGATAAATAATCAAGCAATAGTGACGAATACTGTAGACTGAGTGCTTTCTGAGATAAATAAAAAGTGCCAATGTTACTTTCTCATTAGCTATGACCTTATGTTATTAAAGGTCATAACTAAATTCTGAATAAGAATTAGGTACTTTCTTTTGAACCACCTAATTACCCTTGTTCACACATTCCCACTGCAGTATTTTAAAGGATTAGTCATGAAGCAGACCCTATATTACGAATCTTTATCTGGTATCAATTTGCAACCAATCATAAAGCAAAATGAATTCTAAAGGTAGACAAAAGAAGCATTCATTTAACAACGTCCATTAACAAAGTATTTCATTTATACTTTTGCTTTCTATCCACATAAAAACCCAATTATTGAAAACACTGTACATACATTAAAGATGGTACAGTACACCAAAATATTTTATTCATTATTTTCAAAGTTGGATTCTTCTTTCAGTGGAACTGACCTTGGGATCATTTCTAATCCTTTTCATTTGAAATAGTTAAACAGTTGTTAGATTAGCAATTGTCAGCAATGTCCAGTTCAACCAGAAAACCTAGTTAGACAGTTTCTACTAAAGGAGCAAGTTAGGTTGGTTACATACTTCTCCATAATCTTGTTCCACCCAATTTCTCATCTTGTACTGATTTCTCAATATAAGATGACCGAAAAATGACCTGCAGTGCCTACTCCTCTAGCTGACTACCTTTCCTCTTTTCGTATCTTCCATCACATGGGTTGCTTTAGCTCCGATATGACAAAACATGAAGATTCCACTCTCCTTTAAGCAAAGTATGAACCTAACATTCTGTTGAAATAGCATACCATGGCTTTGATTTTTGATAATTTAAACATCATTCCCATTTCTGTACTACCACATTTCATGAAACCGACAGATATGTCCTTTAAAAGCTCCTTCTAGATGATAACTTGAATACTAAAAATAACAAACTCAAAACAAAACAGTTTAAAATTTGGATAAAATATTATTTTTAAAATAAAAAAGTTTAGTTTAATTTAAAAATCAAGAATTTAAAATTCTAACACATTGCTAAACTTCTTATGCACAGGTAGGAAAAACAAGACTTTATGCAAAAAGTTGTTCTGTACATAGGTGTATAACAAACAGTTTCTGGATTTATGAATGAGCCCTAAATGAGTTGTAGAAAGAGGGAATACTGGAACAAACAATGAACAGAAAGAGATAAGCTATTCTTCAGAGACAGGGGCATAAATCATATTAATTCAATTATCAAAAGTAACAACACCGACTATGTGCTAGGTACAAATACAACATAATATGGTACTAGTATATGTAGAATTTGGATTCTAGTACTGACTTGGCCACTAATTTACTGAATCACAATTTTCCAGGGTCTATATTCTCATTAAAAAAATGTGAGATTGACTAGAGCTTCTCAAAGGTTCCTCAAATCCTCAAAATTCTGTAATACTGTAACTCTATTAAGGCTTCCTCATAACTCAGTTGGTAAAGAATCCGCCTGCAATACAGGAGACCCCAGTTCTATTCCTGGGTCAGGAAGATCCGCGGGAGAAGGGACAGGCTACCCACTCCAGTGTTCTTGGGCTTCCCTTGTGGCTCAGCTGGTAAAGAATCCGCCTGCAATGTAGGAGACCTGGGTTCGATCCCTGGGTTGGGAAGATCCCCTGGAGAAGGAAAAGGCTACCCACTCCAGTATTCTGGCCTAGAGAATTCCATTGCACTCTATCCAAAAGTTAAGCGGAAAAGGAGGAAGAGATAAATGTTAACAAAACAGGACTTCCCTGGCAGTCCAGTGGTTAAAATCCAAGCTTCCAATTATAAGGGGCACAGGTTTGATCCCTGGTCAGGGAACTATGATCCCACATGCTGCACAGTGCAGCCAGAAATTTTAAAAACTAAATTTTTTAAATATTAACAAAACAAACAGTGAGGGAAAAAACGCACTCTGTAACTACGCAAAACTTTCAATCATTGCCTTCAATTTGGGTCCCAGAAAAGTGACTAGTAAAAAACCTTAGAGGGAAAGTATCAAGAGAAAGAACTACGTGAGGGTCACAGATATGACCTATTCAACCAAAGTCAATGCTAGAAATAGTGGAGTTCAGACTTGAAAGTCAGGTGACAAAGCCCACATGATGCTGTGGAGTACTGACAATTACAGAAACTAGTAAGTAATCTGAAATGATTTTTTGTGTGTGTGGCCATAACGCACGGCACAAGAACTCCCCCAATCAGGGACTGAATCCACAACCCCTACAGTGGAAGGCCAGAGTTTTAACCACTCACTGGACCAACAGGAAAGTCCATGAAATGATGTTTTTAAAAACTGTAGAATCACAGGATCATAACATAAAATAGAACTTTATTGACATATAGTTGACTTACAAGGCTGTTAGTTTAAAATAAAACTTTAGAAATCTTCTTGTTCAACTCTTCATCTAATATATGAAGTTCTACTTGTAACCTCCTTAACTGATGGTCTCCCATCCTCTGCTGAAACACTTAAGATTGTGAACTATGAGTTTACAATCTTAAAACAGCACATATTATTGAAAAGTTCTGTGAATTGACGCTCAATGGTTTTAAAATTTCATTCTGTTGGCAGAGACCCCTTCCCAGCCTGGTTCCTTATTCCATGAGCATTCTGCTGTCCATCATACTCAGAGTGAGTGATATAATCCAGATAAAAGTCTGACTATTCTTAGTATTATCTATCTTTTTATGAACACAACTATTTCTACCAGTGCAACCTAATAAGGCATTTTAGGCTGACAGGATTATTTTATTTAGGCAAATGGAAGGATGTTTTATGTTATGCTTTTTTTTTCAGCAGGGGCAGGGAGTCACATCCACATCATATTGTCACTCATATTAAGACTGAGGTTAACTAAAACCTTTATTCAATTGTTTTCACATGAAATGCTACTAGGTTAAACCCCCTCATCTTTTAAATTTTTTTAATTTAAAAATAGAACTTTATATATAGTACTGTTAAACTTCATTTTTTTCACGTTCTTCACGCCAGCCTTTCAAAATGCTGTTTAAGAATTGCACCCTGCAGTCTCAACTGTAGCACTTATCACACAGTGTTACTTGATTTTCTAGTCTATGTCCTCCCCTAGACTTTGACATTTTCAAGGACACTTTTCTCCACATTACCTATGCTAAGGATGGTAGATGATATCCAGTGAATGCACTGGAGATGACGGTGATGATGAATTAATTCCTCTTGATTCTGTCATCTAACATATTCTTCCCAGTTTTGTGTCACCAACAAAATCTGAGAGTTTTGCTTCTTAAATATTCATACAGATCACCCTTAAAACTTGAGATATAACAGGGTCTAGGCTATAGAGGCCAATGGCACATGATAAGAAATTCCCCTTCAGATAACAAAGTTAAAGATTACAAATAAGACTGTTCAACTACTTAGGAGACAGATGACTCCTTTCCCCCAGGATTCTCCAATTTTAAGGTAATTATTCAATAAACATTGTCCAGGGTGCACAAGAAAAACAATTCAGGTTATCATATACCAGTCTTGACTTATAGCTGTCAGAGAAAAACAAGCTTAGAAAAAAAGATATCCATCTTTTGGGGAGGGGGATGCAACACATCTTGTGGGATCTTAATTAGTCGCCCAAGCAGGGACTGGACTCAGGCCCTATCATTAAGCACCGAGTCCTATCCACTGGATCACCAGAGAATTCTCATCAATGTTATTTTTTATTTTTTAAATTTCTATTACATTACGGTTTATTATAGGATATTGATTAGAGTCCCCTATGCTACACAGTAGGATCTTGTTGTCTATCTCTTTTATAAACAGTAGTTTGTATCTGCTAATCCACAACTCCTAATTTATCCCCCTCACTTCCTTTCCCAATTGGTAACCATAAGTTATGTCTATGAGTGTGATTCTGTTTTGTAAATTTATTTGTGTCATATTTTAGATTCCACATATAAGTAATATCAAATAGTATCTGTCTTTCCCTGCCTGACTTAGTGCACATAGTATGATAATATCTAGGTCCATCCATATTGCAAATGGGTATTATTTCATTTTTATGGTTGAGTAGTATTTCATTGTGTATATATACCACATCTTTAAGCATTCATTTGCGGATGGACATTTACGCTGCTTCTATGTCTTGACTATTGTAAACAGTGCTGGTACAAACACTGAAGTGCATTATACAAATATCCTGAAAAATCCTGGGAATGACTGCTCACAAACTACTAAGAAATATTGGGGAAAAAATAGGTTGCACGGAAAAGCCAAGTCCTACAGTGACAGCTTGTTTAAGTATTCTTTTAAATCCTATCAGAAACCTATTAATGATAATACCCCTTCCTTTTCTACATAAATAGAATACTCTCACCTGATTATTCTACGAGTTACAGCTAAGAGAAACAACAGAAACATCCTTTACTGCAAGGTAATATTGCTAATAAAGCAAAATTGCTAAAGTATTACAAAACTTACACAGATCATTATCTTCAGAACAGATCAGTATGATAAATATTTACATGCAAAGCTGTTATAATAGTGAAACCAAGTTTAAGAAAATGCTCATATTTTCTTTGGAGAAATTCCATTAATGTATATAAAAATGCATTTCAAGGTGAGACCATGAAAACATACTACACACTCTTCCTGAAATTTAGGGAGGAGGGAAGATCAGCTACTTACAAGCCTCTGATGTCAAAAAACCTAACAGCATCCACACTTGCATATCCAGAACATTAAACAAACAAAAAAAGCTGGGGGGGGCGGGGAGGGCAAACCAATGCCAATCCTACTGTCAAGGAAGAAGTAATTTTTTCTAAGCACAAAATTAGGAAAAAAGTTTAACTCGTATATCTAAAGGTCAAAAAAACTAGCTAACAAGAGAAAGAAATGTACTATAATTATGCTAAAAGAATAATTTACCTTTTGTTGTTATTAGAAAGTAAAATACATACATATATTATGAGCTTATCATAATCAAACAAAAACTCAATGCCATTCCTTAAACGCATAACTAATCAAAGTCCAGAACATTTCTCCATATAGTCAAAGCAATAACATTCTTTAAAGTGCAAGTTCAATTCTTTCTTTCCTAAATCTACAAGGGCATAATTTTCCATTCAAAGATCAAAAACAGAGATTCGTTGACAGAGAAGAAACAATACCAATAGCTGCATCCTAAGTTTAAAATGATTAAAAAAAAAAAAAAGAAATTAGCTAGGCATATTGGCTAGCTTGGAAGAAACAACACTTAAATGGCCTTTTAAAAATCTGTTCAATAAATTAGTATTCAACCCTCAAAGTTCCCCTAAAACAGCAATGTTTTTCAGGGAAATGTAACTGAAGCTTTATATATATATAGAGAGAGAGAAATCATATTATATATATAAATACATATATAATAATTGTTAATATTACAATGTGTTGATCCCAGCCCTTCCTTCCCCCACTTCCCCCACAAGTCTGTTCTCTATGTCTGTGAGTTTGTTTGTTTTCTATTAGGTTGGTGCAAAAGTAATTATGGTTTCAAACTCTGGATTTTAAATCATTATAATTAACCTCAAACACATCTTTATTAATGGAAAATAGGAACTATTACAATCAATACATTTTTGCCAATAAGAAATAAATTTGTTTCCTGTAGCATAAAAATCTGTACTTCAAGGGGACTTCCCTGGTGGTTCAGTGGCTAAGACTCTGTGCTTCCAATGCAGGGGGCCCGGGTTCAAACCCTGGTCAGGGAACAAGATCCCATGTGCTGTAACTAAGACCTCATGCAGTCAAATAAATAAATAAATATATATTTTAAAAAAAAAAATCTGTACTTCGGGATTCAAGGAACACTTGGAAAGTATTTTCTGCATCCTGATGGTTGTGAAAGCATTTTCCCTGCAAAAAAGTTGTCAAGATGCTTGAAGAAGTGGCAGTCAGTTGGTGAGAGGTCGGGTGACTATGGCAGATGAGGCAAAACTTTGTAGCCCAATTCATTCAACTTTTGAATCACTGGTTGTGCAAAGTGCATTCAGGCACTGTCGCAGAGAAGAACTGGGCCCTTTCTGTTGACCAATAGTGGCAGCAGGCATTGCAGTTTTCAGTGCATCTCATCAATCTGCTGAGCATACTTCTCATATGTCATGGTTGCACTGGGATTCAGAAAGCTGTAGTGGATCAGACCAGCAGCTAAACACCAAATAGTGACCATGAATCTTTTTGGGTGGCAAATTTGGCTTTGGGAAGTGCTTTGGAGCTTCCTCTGAGTCCAACCACTGAGTTGGTTGTTGCTGGTTGTTGTATAAAATTCACTTTTTGTCACATGTCAAAATCCAATCAAGAAATGGTTCACTGTTGTTACACAGTATAAGAGAAGATGACACTTCAAAATGACAATTTTTGATTTGTGATCAGCTAGTGAGGCACCCACTTACCGAGTTTTTACACCTTTCCAATTTGCTTCAAATGCCAAGTGACCACACAATAGTCAACATTGAGTTCTTGGGCAACTTCCCCCGTTAGTTCTAAGAGGATTAGCTTTGAGGATCCTCTCACTTGGTCGTTATCAACTTCTGATGGCCAGTCACTGTGCTCCTTATTTTCAAGGCTCTCGTCTCCTTTGTAAAACTTCTTGAACCACCACTGCACTGTATGTTCATTAGCGGTTCCTGGGCCAAATGCATTCTTGATCTTGCAGGTTTTCTCCACTGCTTTATGACCCATTTTGAACTCAAACAAGAAAATTGCTAGAATTTGTGTTTTGTCTAACATCATTTCCATAGTCTAAAATACAATTAAAATAAACAGCAAGTAATAATTCATTAACAAAATACACAAAGCAAGAAATGCACATTAAAATGATGTATAACATAGCCACAATTAAGAAAGATTCCAGTATCAAACAGCAAAGTTCAACAATGCAAAACTGAAATTACTTTTGCACCAATCTAATAGAAAGGCTCATTTGTGTCACATTTTAGATTCCACATATAAATGATAATCATACACTATTTGTCTTTCTCTGATTGACTTAGTATAATAATCTCTAGCTCCATTCATTTTGCTACAAATGGCGTTACTTCATTCTTTTTTATGGCTGAGTAGTATTCCATTGTTTGTATCAACCACATCTTTATCCATTCATCCGTCGATGGACATTTAGGGTGCTTCCATGTCTTGGCTATTGTGAAGAGTACAACTATGAACATAGGGGTGCATGTATCTTTCTGAATTAGTTTTTTCCAGATACATGCACAGGTGTGGAATTGTTGGATCATATGGTAATTCTATTTTCAGTTTTCTGACAAACCTCCATACTGCACCAACTTACACTCCCACCAACAGTGTAGAAGAGTTCCCTTTTCTCCACATCCTCCCCAGCATTTGTTATCCGTAGACCTTTGAATGATGGCTGTTCTGACCAGTGTGAGGTAGTACCTCATGGTAGTTTCGATTTGCATCTCTCTAATAATTGGCAGGGCTACCCTTGTGGCTCAGTGGTAAAGAATCTGCCTGCCAAGCAGGAGACACAGGTTTGATCCTTGGGTCAGGAAGCTACTCTGGAGAAGGAAACAGCAACTCACTTCAGTACTCTTGCCTAAGAAATCCCATGAACAGAGTAGCCTGGCAGGCTACAGTCCACTGGGATTACAGAAGAGTCGGAGATGACTTAACAACTAAACCACAATTAGCAATGACAACCATCTTTTCACGTGCCTCTTGGCCACCTGTATGTCTTCTCTGGAAAGTCTTATGCCCATTTTTCGACTGGGTTGTTAAAGAGTTGTCTGTATATTTCAGAAATTAAGCCCTTGTTGGTCATGTCACTTGCGAATATTTTCTCCCATTTACAAGAGGCTGTCTTTTTGTTTGTGGCTTCCTTTGCTGTGCAAGGGCTTTAAGTTTGATTAGGTCCCATTTGTATATTTTTGTTTTCATTTCTATTGCCTTGAGACTGACCAAAGAAATTATGGGTATGATTTATGTCAGAGAATGCTTTGTCTATCATCTCTTCTAGAAGTTTTACAGTGTTTTTTCTTATACTCAAGTCTTTAAGCCATTTTGAGTTTATTTTTGTGTGTGGTGTGAGGATGTGTTCTAACTTCACTGATTTAAATGCAGCTGTCCAACTTTCCCAGTACCACTTGCTGAAGAGACTGCCTTTTCCCCCATCTTATATTCTTGCCTCCTTTATTGAAGATTAATTGAGCATAAGCGTGTGGGTTTATTTCTGGGCTCTCTATCTTGTTCCACTGATCCGTATGTCTGTTTTTGTACCAGTAGCACACTATTTTGATTACTGTAGCATTATCTTAAGTCTGGAAGGGTTATGCCTCCTGTTTATTCTTTTTCCTCAGGATTCTTCCACAATTCTGGTTCTTTTACAGTTACCTATTTAGGATTATTTGTTCTAGTCCTGTGAAAAATGTCATGGGTAATTTGACAGAGATTGTGTTAAATCTGCATGTTGCTTTGGGCAGTATAGCCATTTTAACAATATTAATTCTTCTAGTCCAAGAGCATGGGAATAGTATCGTTCCATTTCTTTGAATCATCTTCAATTTCTTTTATTAATATTCTATAGTTCTCATCGTAAAAGTCTTTCACCTCCTTGGTCAGGTTTATTCCTGGGTTGTGTGTGTGTGTGTGTGTGTGTGTGTGTGTGTGTGTGTGTGTGTGTGTGTGTGTGTGTGTGTGTGTGTGTGTGTGTGTGTCTGTGTGTGTGTCTGTGTGTGTGTCTGTGTGTGTGTGTGTCTGTGTGTGTGTGTGTCTGTGTGTGTGTCTGTGATTTTAAGTTTTTTTTTTTTTAAACAACCCAATCAAAAGATGGGAAGAAGACCTAAATAGACATTTCTCCAAAGAAGACACACAGATGACCATGAGGCACATGTAAAGACATTCAACATCACTATTAGAGAAATGCAAATCAAAGCTACCATGAGGTACCACCTCACACCAGTCAGAATGGCTGAATGGACATCATCAAAAAGTCTACAAATGACAAATACTAGAGAGGACGTGGAGAAAAGGAAACTCTCCTACACTGTTGGTGGGAATGTAAGTTGGTGCAGCCATCATGGAAAACAGTATGGAGGTTCCTCAGAAAACTAAAAACAGAATTACCATATGATCCAACAATCCCACTCCTGGGCATATATCCAGGGAAAAACATGGTTCAAAGGGATACATGAATGACAAAGTTCACTGCAATGTTGTTTGCAATACCCAAGACATGGAAGCAAACTAAATATCCACTGACAAATGAATGGATAAAGAAGATGTACATTTATACAATGGAATATTACCTAGTCATTAAAAAGAATAAAATGCCATTTGCAGCAACATGGATTGACCTACAGATTATAATACTAAGTCAGTCAAACAGAGAAAGACATATCATATGATATCACTTAAATACAGAATCTTTTTTTAAAAAAGATACAAATGAATTTATCTACAGAACAGAAACACTCACAGACTTAGAGAACAAACTTACAGTTACCTGGGAAGGAAGAGATTGGCAGTCTGGGACTGATAAGTACACAATGCTATATTTAAGACAGATAACCAACAAGGACCTACTGTGTAGCACAGGAACTCTGCTCAATACTCTGTAGTAACTTACAGGGAAAGAATTTAAAAAAGAACACATACATGTGTATACATGTGTATGTGAATCACTTTGCTGTACATCTGAAATTAATACAACATTGTTAATGAACTATATTCTGAAATAAAATAAAAAATTTTTAATAAAATTTTAAAGTTTTTTTTTTTACAGTCTTTTTCTGATATTTCATTGTTAAAGAAATGCAATTGATTTCTGTATGTGCATTTTGTATCCTGCTACCTTGTTGAATTCATTCAGTGTTTCTATGTGGAGTCTTTTAGGGTTTCTATATATAGTATGTTATCTACATACAATGACAATTTTATGAGGTTATTTCTTTTAAACTTCAAATTTTACTCACTGTAATAAAGCTAGCTGCCCAAACATGAAAAAATAAAAATCCTAAATAAAACTTAAAATGGAAACAATCTGATTGGGTTTCACATTAAAAAGATTTAATTTAAATGACAGGATACTCCAAGTCACCATTTTCCAAACCAGGTTCGTAGGGTTAATAGATATTCAAAGTAATATGGTGGTGTGGCAAAACCAATCAAGGAAATTAAAGATTCTCTAATTCCCCACCATGCCCTACCTTCTCAAATAATATTCACACATTAAAGGTCCTAAGAAGTCCTGCAGAAAGGAAGTATGTTAACTTTGTATCCAACATTTTGCAGTTACCTGGCCACTAAACTTTTCATTATTACTATTGTTCAATCACTGTCATCTCATCCTAGCACTTCACAAAAAAAGAATTTTAGAAAAACCAACAAGATCTTCAAGTTTTCCACTGTACACCTGTTGTTATAGCAACATTATTAAAAGTAGCCCCTTCTACTCTTAAAAGTGTCCCACTTTGGATGAAACATTATATGGTCACCCTAGAATTAATACTCTAAAACTAAACACCTATTTTAAAGCATGTGAACTACCTTTGCCAAATGCCAAATTAACAAGGCCATGTTATTACATGCAGTTAAAATGTTATATAGATGATGATTAATCTTGATATCTTTTTCTCAAACTTCTGAAAAAATTCTCCACTAGCAATCATATATATTTTCAAAATACTCTGGACTACTGAATTCTCACTAAATGAACTCACAAACCAGATGTAGACAGTGAAAGATACCTATAATTGCATAATTTTTAAAAAGTGTCTATCATATATAATTGTAAAGAAAGGAAAACTCTTAGAGACATCACAGCACATTCACACAAGATGTTTTATGTTTTAAAAGGTATTTTAAAAAATTATTTCAGTCCTCAATTGTGAGAGGTCCTTAGAATTCTTGACTCTGTTTTCACTCACTCCAATCTTCCTAGATGACCTCAACCATCTCATCACATTTTGAGGTTAACAATCATCAAATCTTCATTTCTAGCCTAGCCTTTGTCTTCTGAATTACAATGTTAAACACTTCTATGTCCCAGAAGTAGTCAGCTCAACGCGTCCAAACCTAACAAATCAAACTTCTCTCAAACCACTTAACCAGTTATCCAAGCCAGAAAACTTATATGCCACCTTCTCCCTCACTCACATCTATTTTTCAAGTCACATCAATCCTACCACTTTAAATGTCTATTACCACTTTAATTCGGACTACCATGATCCCTTTCCTAGATGTCTGTAAGAAATTCAACTGTTCTCCCCGTCTCCAATATTATCCTTTAAAGTCATTCTTCACAGTAGAGGTCTTTCTAAAATAGAAAGATGATCACGTCACTCTTGAGCTTAAATCTTTCATGATTAGCCACTACACTAAGTATAAAGGCCAAATTTCTCAGCATGGCGTAAGAGATCCTTCATGATCCAGTCCTGGACACTGCCACTAACCGCCCTGTTAACCAGCCTTCCATCCTCCAGGACTTTCATAAATATGCTGTTCTTCAATAACTCTTCTCCCCTCTCCCAGCCTAATCTTTTTCTAGTTAATTTCACCTCATTCAGGTCACACCTTAGAAATCATCAACTTTGGGATACTTTCCACAGGCTATCCTCAATATTAGTAAATTTACCTTATGTTACCTACAATTTAACCCAATACAGTTCTCATGCCAAAATGAAGAGAAGCCCTATTTACTTGTCTACTTTCTACCAAACCATAAGCTCAGTCTATACAAACTGTGTTTTGTTCACTGTCAATGAATATGAGTAACAATATTCTGGCATCTCAACTATTATAAACCATATTGGCAGTGTAAGCCTATTAGAAATTATATGTATTCTCCCTCACAAATAAGGACATTATATAATTCTCAGTGCCTACTCAGCATGTTATTGCTATTTAAATAGTAACTTACTTAATTTGGACAGGGAAAGAATTTTGTTCTTAATCCTACAAAAATGGGGGAGTTACAGAAACTTCTCCAGTTGCAGAAATGTAGGGCTAAGAGACTGACATATAAAAAAAAGGTCATCTAACTAAAACTGAAAAGGGAAATTAAGATACAAGATCAATTTAGGGGTTGTTAGTATCAGCCTGAAACTATGAGAGTCTGAAATAATGAGGGTGATAGCAGGGAAGGAAAGGAAGGCACAACATTTAAAATATTTGACAAGAATTGGAAGTGAAGGATGTAGCTCAGATGGCTCAGAAATACACACAGGGAAGCCTTCCTTGAGCACCCAGACTAGGTCAGGTCTCCCTGTTACATGTGCTTATAGAATTTTGTTCTTTTCCTTTACAGAACTTAGTACAGTTTCAGACGCATAATTTCAACATGAAAAGTCCTGGTAATAACTTGGCTCCAGCCTTCCACAATTTGCACCCCTCCCTTATAGAGATACCCAGCCGCGGACCTGCTGGGTGTCCACAAACACACCTCAGCGTCTCTCATTACTTTTTTCACGCCGTTCCCTCTGCTTGAAGCCACCTCCCTGTAATCAAAAACTTTCAAGAAGTCTCCTCTTGAGAGCCAGCTTAAAATAAGCTTGGCCAGAAGTGACTAGTCTTCCTCTCCTGAATATATTGTTAACTATTTACATAGTTACTCTTTTATAGCTTTCTATTACAGTTGTTCTAGACATTTCTCCCCTCCACGAGAAAGGCATAACTCCCTGAGGTTAGCTATGGGGTAGGGGTGCAGAGGTAGGTGTGAAAAGGCTGAACAGAAGGGAACTGCAAGCACAAAGAACAGCAGAAGAGAAAGTACCAGGAATTCAACAAAAGTAAGTCTAAGAATAACACCCATGCCCTCTCCTAAAGAAGTCTTATACTGGGTACTACTGACCCGGCCTTTCCTCCTGCTCCTCATGTTAGTTATTGGTGATGCTATTTCTAGAAATCAATGCCCAAAAGAAATACAAAGTAAGCAGCAATGGTTAGCCACACACGGAATTTAAAATTTTCCACTAATCACTCTTTAAGAAGTAAAGAGAAAAAGGTAAAATTCGTAGTATATTTTGCTTAATGCAGTATATATCCAAAGTAGTATCAAACATGTAATCAATACAAAACAATTGAGATATATTCCTTCATTTTCATGCTATGTCTTCAAAATCCAGTGTATCTTTCCTCAGAGCCACATCTCAAATGCTCAATAGCCACAAATATAATAAATAAACCACAATGGAAAAGAATATGAAAAAGAATATACATATATACACATATATGTGTGTGTATAACTGAATCACCTTGCTGTACAGCAGAAATTTACAAATGAACTACACTTCAATGACATTTTTTAAAAGCAAAAAAAAAAAAAGTAACGGAACAATGCAGCTCTGAAATACTATCTCTGTCATTCACTGGCTCCAAACCAATACCCTGGGCTGTATCTGACTCTTCCTCATTATTCTCCAACCTCAAACACACACTTCCATGGCCTCACCTTAGATCTCTGCACCAAAACCTGTACCACCTTCAAAAATCACCAATTCAAATACTCCACTCTCCAACTACCATCTGTTCTTACGTGCTTAAAGCACCTTCACTCCAACAACTCAGCTTTATCATGACCTCCAGTTAAGTGCTGTTTATCACTCTATCCCTTCAGCTTAGATTCCTTTTTCTTGGAGTGGTGGTGGGGGGGCATGGTATAGAATTAAACATTCCTGTGCAAAATCCCCTTTCCCACTCTATGCCTGGCGCACACAACTTGTTCTAACTTTACAACTCAGGCAGACAGAAGAATGCATTCACACAGGCAAAGAGATGTTACAATACACTCATAATCATCCATCTCAATGGGTACAGGCATCCTACTAAATTTTCCAGTAACCAGCAAACGTCCCACAGAAAGATAACTATTTCATATCTTTCCCTTGCTCCTCTCATATCTCCCTTCCCCCAATACTACCTTTAGGAAGCATAGCACTAATATCAGTCACTCAGTCATATCTGACTCTTTTGGACCCTTGGACTACAGCCCACCAAGCTCCTCTGTCCATGGAATTCTCCAAGCAAGAATACTGGAGTGGACAGCCATTCCCTTCTCCAGGGGATCTTCCCAATCCAGGGATTGAACCTCATTCTCCTGCACTGCAGGCAGATTCTTTACCGTCTGAGCTGCCAGGGAAGCCCACTTAGGAAGCATACATAAAACCAATGACTTCCTCTAATAATGTTATTTGGCATATTTGATATATACTTTTTTTAAAACTTGCAAAATTAAACGGCATTTTTTGCTAATTATAAAAATTTAGATTCATAAAAGTGCTGCTGCTGCTGCTGAGTCACTTCAGTCATGTCCGACTCTGTGTGACCCCGTAGATGGCAGCCCACCAGGCTCCCCCGTCCGTGGGATTTTCCAGGCAAGAATACTGGAGTGGGGTGCTATTGCCTTCTCCTTCATAAAAGTGCAGGAGAACCAAATTATATTTCATATAATATATGAAAACCATATATAACCATGTAACCAGAATAACAGAATATAAGTTTCATGAGGGCAAAGAATCTTTTTCATTCCCAACCTACTAATGAGCCTCTAACCTAAGTATCTGGCACATAAAGCAGCCTTCATTTTTACTGATGGAATAAATAAGAACCTTGCTGTAAGCAGCTGTGACATGAAAGGCCAAACGAAATAGGCAAAAGGAAGGGGGAGGAAAGAGTGCTTATTTGTTTTCAAGATTTAACACAGAATATCTATAGCCCCGAAAAGGCATAATTTTACTTTACGTAAGACTTTTAAAAATGTATCAAACAAAACAACGGACAAAAATCAAACAACTTTTTATGGTTTGCATGTGTGCATGCTAAGTCACTTCAGTCATGTCCAACTCTTTACGACCCTATGGACTACAGCCCACGAGGATCCCCTGTCCAAGGGATTCTCCAGGCAAGAATACTGGGGTGGGTTGCCATGCCCTCCTCCAGGGGATCTTCCTGACCCAGGGATCAAACCCATGTCTCTTACATCTCCTGCAGGTAGGCAGGTTCTCTACCACTAGTGCCGCCCAGGAAACCCTTTAATGGTTTATCCTTTAACGGTTTACGCTTCCACTAAAAAGCTAGACTTCTCCTATAACTGATTTAATGTCTTCATTAACTATACCACAAACACATATAAATCTAAGCACTTCTGAAGACTTAACCAAGTGTGGATCACTGTGGTCATTAACCAAAGACCCCTTCTCTTCCCCAAACATCATTGAGCATAATTAATAGATTCCATGGGCATAAATATCTGACACAGTTACATTTATTTTCAAAATGAGGTCTCCAAAACTTTACTCTCCACTTGTGGAATCCTCCTCTTCAAAAAAATGCTATGTCACAATTGGAATTTTATAAAATTGTGATATAATTAATAGTTTAATTAGAAGCAATGGCTTAAAAACAACCTTACAAATAAATAATACACAAAACTATTATTTCACTACTAGTTTTTATTTTTAAAGTAAAACATATTAATAAAGCTGCATGGAGGAAGTGGGGAGGAAACAGGATGTGGCTGCACAAAAGAAAGCCTCAAAGTTTTGGAATACTCTGTTAAGTTTGGTGTTTGTTTTATTAGTCATCTATAAGTTACACATTGCTCTACAAAGTTATACATATTACTCTACATATATATTTATTTTTCTAAAGCAACCTAGCTTTCTCAGAAAAGAACACAATTCCTACTAACACTCATTATAAATCCTAATTGAACAGTAGCAGATATTTAAGAATGGTCAAATATTTTGTATCATAAGCTTTGCAGCAAGTTTACAGTGTTTTCCAGTTAAATACAAAATGACCATACACAAATATCTATCATATTCCCTCCCTAAAAGGAAGCATTGGAAGAACTGACGCTGAAGCTAAAGATCCAATACTTAGGCCACCTGATGCAAAGAGCCGACTCCTTAGAAGAGATCCTGATGCTAGCAAAGATTGAAAGCAGGAGGAGAAGCGGATGACAGAGGACAAGATGGTTGGATGGCATCACCGACTCAATGGACATGAGTTTGAGTAAGCTCCAGGAGATGGTGAAGGACAGGGAAGCCTGGTGTGCTGCCATCCATGGAGTGGCAAAGAGCTGGACGTGACTGAGTGACAACAACAACAAAAAGGAAGCATAAAGAATAAAGGAAGAAAAAAAATTAATTTACAAGCTCAAGGAACAATAATTATTGCTTAAAAAAAAAAAAAAAAGAAAATGCATAGGTCCATTCCTCTGACAAAACACAGAAGAGGAAAGGAAGAAAATGACTTAAGGGCTAATACAAGGAAATCTCTCAGAAATAAAAGTGCCTCCGGACCGTGCCACCGAGGACTGCAGCACAATGAATGAGAAAACATCCACACGCAGTTTCCATGTCATGAAGTCTGAGCACACATCATAAAGATCCTAAAACTTCCAGACAGGCCACTTGCAAAGGTTCAAGAACTAAAACGTCACTCTTTACTCCATACAATACAGAAATCATCTTTAGTTTACAAGAGTAAAGAAGAGAAAATGTCTATTTAGAATTATACCATACTTCAAACTGGAGTTTCAATCAACAGATAAAACAAGTCTTTAATTTTCTGAAAAGCTAAGATTTGTCAAAGATTTAACAGAAACTGAGTAAAATCGTTAATTTCAATGTTCACTTATTTAAATTTCTCCTGCTCCTAAAGATTTTGACTACTTTAACTTAGTTTGGTGGGAAAAAACAATACAATACTTTTTAAAAACCATGGGGCAGGAAGGGCTGTGGGCAGGGGCAGACAGCAAGACAAAAGAGACACAGGAATCTAAAAGCCTATGTATATAAATTTTTCAAAATAAAAAGCTATTTTTATTAATCAAAATCATTCATATGTGAAAGTTGAGGAGAAACAATTAACTTTCTTAACTACATCAGGAATGCAGAGATACAAAGTTAAGTAAAAGGTAGAGATCAATTACGCATGGCTCTACTGCCTGTCTTAAGCAGATAATTTACAAAAATCCTCCATTTTCCAATCTTAGCTTGACATCCTGCAGAAAGATGCTGGAGACACAGAGGCTGAAGTTTTTCAAACAACTTTAAAGAGTAGTAGAAAGTGAAAAGCATTCAATCCTGTAATCTCTAGGTCCCACTTTAATACAACAGAGAAAGGGAGAAAACAAAATACGTCAAATGCAAATCAACCATCTTATATATATGTATGTGGTAAGAGCTGATAATGGGGCTTCCCA
Source organism: Cervus elaphus (assembly GCF_910594005.1). Classification (NCBI taxonomy): domain Eukaryota; kingdom Metazoa; phylum Chordata; class Mammalia; order Artiodactyla; family Cervidae; genus Cervus; species Cervus elaphus. The sequence goes on from NC_057826.1 coordinate 85,161,917, forward strand.
GGTTGTACAATGGTAAAAATGCAAAAGTGACGAGGGTGCCATTCCTGAGTTGAGAAGATCCCCTGGAGTAGGAAATGGCAACCCACTCCAGTATTCTTGCCTGGGAAATCCCATGGACACAGAGGAGCCTGGCGGGCTACAGTTCATGAGGTTGCAAAGAGTCAGACACAACTGAGCACGTATGCATGCAAGAACTAATAAGATCTGCTTAAGAGGAAATTATCAGCTAAAATTAGGCTAGAGGACATCTGTATGGATTTTTCATTTATTCGAGCTATTTCCATCCCCTACTGTAGAAAAAAAAATGGCGATCAAGGGTTGAGACATATCCTTGAAAAAATAAAAAACCACACAATTCCCACACCATTACTGACTGAAAATATTGGAGCACATTTATTCAGTTCAGTTCAGTCACTCAGTGGTGTCCGACTCTTTGCCACGACGTGGACTGCAGCACGCCAGCCTTCCCTGTTCATCACCAACTCCCGGAGCCTACTCAAACTCATGTCCATTGAGTCGGTGATGCCATCAATGCAATGCAAACCATTACTGCTTAGCATTTTTACTATAGAGACACAGGATACAATTAAACAGCTCTGCTTTGCAAACTTGCCTTGAAAATGGATCACTATTATCTGTAAGCAAAACTTTTTTCTTTTAAATTATAAAAAATACCATGGATAAGAAGATGAGAAGGATATTCCCATTTTAAGCTACACTGTGTATCTTACGTAAGAGTGTTCAGGGTCTCAAAAGTTTTGACTCTCTGGGTTTTTTAATAGTGTTGAAAGTAGAGGATCCCTCCCTCCAAAAAACTCTGCTGATTAAATCTATTCATGTTTACTGTATTAGAAGTTAAAACTGGAATTGTTGTCTAATGGATATAATTTTAGTTTTATAAAATGTTCTGGATATTGGTTGCATAACGATGTAAATATATTTAATAGCATTAAACTGTATACACTTAAAAGTGGACAATAAGTAAATTCAAGTTATGCATATATTACCATAACTTAAAACTTTTAAAGAAAAACAGAAATTAAAACAAAATTTTGAAAGATTGTCGTTTAAAATATAATACATTGCTTGTTAAATCAAAATATTAAATTAAACAAACTATTCAAAAACAAAAAAAGCAAAAATAGTCATTATTTGACATTTTTGCAAAGCTCTTTAATGTTTGGTTTAATAAAGACAGATTTATCTTCATATCCACTTTCACATTCAATCTGCATTAGGTTGTTCTGAAGTACATGAAGAAAATTCAGCCTCATGCAGGTACGTAGTGAGAAAAGATGCAATATTTCAATAGCTCTCCCAGGTAACTGAGGCTTCCCTGGTAGCTGAAACATTAAAGAATCCGCCTGCAATGCGGGAGACCTGGGTTCGATTCCTGGGTTCGGAAGATCCTCTGGTGAAGGAAATGACAACCCACTCCAGTATTCGCGATTGAAAAAGTCCATGGACAGAGAAACCTGGTAGGTTACAGCCCATGGGGTTACAAAGAGTGGGATACAACAAAGTGACTTCTACTTTTTTTTTTTTTTTTCAGATATGGATATTCTTTCATCCTTCACCAAAACTCAACAAGTGGCAGTTTCTTAAAGGCTGCTCCAATATGGAAAGTGAATCAATGAACATTTCCTATTCTTAGGTACTGAAATCCACTGATCTATGTTACATTTCCAATGGATCATTTTACCATTTTGTAATACCATGCATTGATTATTTAGAAAATAACAGTTGAGAGTTATGTAGTCCTGCCAATGTTAATTTTGACCCTTTCACTATACAACTTCGCTATATGACATTCATTAATAGCACCACTGATCTTATACCAAAAAAAAGTCAAGTATTGGGAAACTATCAAGCTCAAAGTGGTAAACACAAGTCTTAAAAAATTCTATTTTCTGGAGAAGGAAATGGCAACCCACTCCAGCACGCTTGCCCGGAAAACTCCATGGACGGAGGAACCTAGTAGGCTATACAGTCCATGGGGTCGCACAGAGGCGGACACGACTGGAGCGACTCAGCAGCAGCAGTGCACCCCTTCCCCTTACCCCCTGCTAACCTAAGTTTGTTTTCTACATCTGCGACTCTATTTCTGTTTGGTAAATAGCTTCATTTGCACCATTTTTAGCTCCACATATAAGCAATATCATATGATATTTGCCTTTTTCTGAGAGACTCATTATTTTCACGTTTTGTCAGAATTTTCCTGTGATGTAATGTGATAAACCTGAGTGAAATGAAAAAAAAAAAAAAATTCTATTTTCACTTGAGAGCTAGAATTTTATCATTAGCAACAAATACTGTCAGTGTGGTGCAAACTCACTTGATTTAGTTTTGAGAAAATGTCTGCCAAATACCCAAGTCTTCGTACTTTGCCAGCCATTCTTTAAAATAAAAATGATATCCCATTTAAAAAGCAGCTAGTTCAGCACGCAACTCAAACAACTGTACAAGTTCTTTTTCGTGAATTAACCATCAGATTTGGTGTTTAGTAAAAGTGGTTTACAGGACTTTCATCACACAAAATATACTTTAAAATGTGCTCAAGGACTGAGACATAATAAAATTAAGTTTTACTGCTTTATCATCTTAATTGAAGTACACAATGATATCCCAAACTAGTAATGTTTAATACTACTGCCTTAATTCATGCAATTTTACCCACCACTGATTATGCAAATGCCAACATAGCTAATGGGCTTCCCTGATGTCTCAGATGGTAAAGAATCTGCCTGCAATGTAGGAGACCTGGGTTCAATCCCTGGGTCGAGAAGATCCCCGGGAGAAGGGAGTGACTACCTACTCCAGTATTCTTACCTGGAGAATCCCCATGGACACAGGAGCCTAGCAGGCTACAATCCATGGGGTCACAAAGAGTCCGACATGACAGAATAACTACCACTTTCAATATAGCAAATAATGCCTTACTTTTATTGAGCAAAGTTTTGACCTCCAGGATCCCCAGAAAGAGTCTGGAGAACTACCAGAGGTGTGGGAAACAGACTTTGTGAACCACTGTAACAGCTGATGCATTAGTTGGGTGATTAAGAAACAAATATTTTTGGTACATATCCCTCTGTAAGAGTGTTTAAATACACGTTTACATGGTAATGGGGCTTCCCAGGTGGTGCTAGTGGTAAAGAACCTGCCTGCCAATGCAGGAGACAGAAGAGACAAAAGTTCAATCCCTGGGTCGGGAAGATCCCCTGGAGGAAGGCATGACAATCCACTCCAGTATTCTTGCCTGGAGAATTCTATGGACAGAGGAGCCTGGCAGGCTACGGGCCATAGAGTCGCAAAGAGTCCGACATGACTGAAGTGACTTAATAGTAGCAGTTACATGACGACATTCTCAAACCAACTGATATCTAACACTTCATTCACAGTCATAACTCAAACAGAATATGATAGATACTTCCTAAATAAATAACAAATAATTACCAAATACCTACCATGTTAGACTCTGAGCTAGGTGCCTCTACATTCCCTTTTTGGGGTAACTCACAGAAGCCCATAGACCAGACTGATAATTTTAATATATGAGAAAAGTATTTACCCTAAAATCTTTCAGATCTTATTTTTGAGATTACACTTACGTGGCTACAAGGAAAAGTCTTAAAATTCACCATAAAGCATAAGATAGCATGTTTAAATTCTATTTTAAGCAGTATGCCATGAAGCTAAAAACAGGCTTGCTCACATTCAAAAACCCAAATACAAAATGAATTGCTTTGGCTATGTACTGCTAGCACGCCATCAAGAGCCTACATTCCATTTCTCCTCAAGCCAAACAACCCTTACCTGTTACAGTTTTCATTCCTATTTTTAAGGGAACCTCAAATATAACTTTACTGGAGTTACATTAAACATTGTCAACTATTAAAAAAATTTAGCAAAACCATCAAGACAAGTTAAGAATTTTTAGACATATACACTGATAAATCCACAAGCTAAACCTCTACAAATATACATATGAAATATCTGCATTGTAAAAAAGACAGAAAAATTCTCACTTTGGAACATGCCACGGAAAGAGCTTCAACACAGTATACTGTTAAGTGAAAAAAGCAAGTCAAAGGATACCATGTATAATAAGATTATGTATAGCAATGTATGTACATTTAATAAATACTGAGTTCTATATCCCTAATTTGTTTCAAATCTAGACATATACAATAAATTACAAACACTATATAGACACAATTAAATGTCCACACACAGAAAAATGAATACACAAAAGGCTATATGTGATTCCATTTATATGAAGTGTTCAATATAGGCAAATTTATAGGGACAGAAAGCAGATAAGCAGTTGCCTGAGGGTGAATGAGTTGTGGGCAATAGGGGTGATAGCTAAAGAATGCAAGATTTCTTGGAGGGGAAAGGGAAAAATATCCTGAAATTGGTTGCAGTAATAGTTACACAACTTTGTGAATATATTAATATTAAAGTACCATTTAATTGTGCATGTAAACAGATGAAAAGCATGGTATGTGAATTATACCTCAATAAAGCTTATGTTCTTTCTGCCTCAAAAAATAGGGTACCAAAGTGGTTGCAAGGGGCAAAGGGTGGGTGGGGTGAAATGAAGACTTAAAATTTTACACTACTTACTGCTCTATCATTACAATGAGAAATGTATTCATTTATTATCTATATAACTTAAAGAAATGTGAAAGGTAAACCTAAAACAGTCTTCCAAGACAGCAGATTAAAAAGCAGAGACACTACTTTACCAACAAAGGTCCATCTAGTCAAAGCTATGGTTTTTCCAGTAGTTATGTATGGATGTGAGAGTTGGACTACAAAGAAAGCTGAGCACCGAAGAATTGATGCTTTTGAACTGTGGTGTTGGAGAAGACTCTGAGAGTCCCTTGGACTGCAAGGAGATCCAACCAGTCCATCCTAAAGGAGATCAGTCCTGAATATTCATTGGAAGGACTGATGCTGAAACTGAAACTCCAATACTTTGGCCACCTGATGCACTGGAAAAAGACTGATGCTGGGAAAGATTGAAGGCGGGAGAGAAGGGGACGACAGAAGATGAGATGGTTGGATGGCATCACCAACGCGATGGACAAGAGTTTGAGTAGGCTCCGGGAATTGGTGATGGACAGGGAGGCCTGGTGTGCTGCAGTGCATGGGGTCGCAAAGAGTCAAACACAACTGAGTGGCTGAACTGAACTGAAAACAGTCTTCATAAATTATTCTGGATTTAATGTTATTCATCTACGAAGCAGCCATGAAAAAAAGTATGACAGTATGACCCTATCTCAGAACACTGACAACTTAAGACTGCTATATAAATACATGCATCTGCCCCTCACTAACAGAAACAAATCTTGAATGCAATTTGACAAATATACCTTAGGCACCTACTGTGTCCACAGGGCAGGGATGAGGGGAAATGGGGTGGTATGCAAGGCAGAACACTAGTTAACAGCAAAAAGCAAACTACTTAGCTCTGGCTCTAAGTAAGACACTTGCTATACAGTGGAGGAGGCAAAACATACACACGAAACGTACTGCGGTCAGACTAGAAAATCCTGAATACTAAACTGAGAGCTAAAACTTGATCCTGTTTTCAATGAAAAGCCAGTAGAGTGACAGGATGAAAGGAGTGTTTGGGGAAAACTCAGACCTTTGGGCAACCAAAGGGGGAAATTAAAAGAAGAGAATAGCAGGAAAGGTAAGAAAGAGATGAAGTTTTTGAAAACAGGAACATATACAACAGTCCTATGAAGGTTATTGATATTTCAAAGTTATCAGCTAAATGTTCAAAGGATTTATGTTTGCTTCGTTTCTTGATCTAAGGTGAAGCAGAAAAGGAAACAAAGATTTCTTCATTTTGATGAATTTCAGAAGTTCATGACTAAGAATGAAGTTTTACCAGAAAATTCTGAGGGGAGGGGAGACTTAGGGAGTTTGTTTCATGTGCTACCATGAAACAAAGAGTAGACAGAATCAAAACCAATAGGAGTTCCACAATTTTTAACATGGAAGAGGAAGTAGTAGTCACAAAGTCACAAACACTTTGCAGTGAGAGTAGCAAAAAATGCATAATAATTAGCACTATTTCTTAAATTGTAGTAAAGGAAAACTTAGTATTTTTAAATTTCTCTATCACCTATCTCCAAAAATTCCTAGTGATACAATTTGTTACATAAATGCTGAAGCTTTAGGTGAGGACCAAATTTACTATGTCAAAATTTAGGGTTTGATCAATTTCATATCTTTAATTTCATTAGCTGCTCCTTCCACAATGTAATACTCTTCAGATGTTGCACAAGTAATATTTTTAATTCAATTCACATATGGTTTTATTAACTGATTTAACCCACAGGTTCTTTAAGACAGAATAAATGTTTTCACTGCTGAAGGAACCTCCTCACTCTAACAGCCTCCCTGAAACAATGTCACCTACCAATTTTATACTATGGCAACGCTTTGCTTTGAGATTAAAGGTACGGCTAAAGCAAATATTCTCAAATCTATTTCTATTTTCATAATCTATTTCATACTTTATCAAATGTTCTGATTCAGAGCATTTATATAATGTAGACTTATAAAAAAATCTCATTTTATAATGATCTCATCATTTTAAAATATCTGATCACTTTAAAATAATCTCATCATTTTATAACCTTATCTGACAGATTTATAGGAACAAATAAGAAAGGTATAGACAATGAACAAATCAAAAATTACTTTTCACTGAACACTTCACCTAATCAAAACACTATTTGCACTGTTCCTGAAGCACAAAAAATGGTCTGTAGAATACATACATTTAGTTAGAATAAAACATTGGCAAACTTTTGTATCAGGCTGTTTGTCAAGTTATTGCTTAAAAAAGCAAAAAGTGGAAGTAACCCAATTGTCCAATGATAGGATGTGTGTGTGTGTTAGTCAATGAGTCGTGTCCGACTCTGCGACCCCGAGGACTGTAGCCATCTATGGAATTCTCCAGGCAAGAATACTGGAGTGGGTTGCCATTTCCTTCTCCAGGGGATCTTCCTGACTCAGGGATCAAACCCAGGTCTCCTTCATTGCAGGCAGATTCTTTACCTTCTGAGCCACCAGATAAGTCCAATGATAAGGTATCAGCTGAATAAAAGACAATGTTACCTTTCAAAGGATCATAAAGACCTATACTGACTACCCTGGAAAGATAGCCATGAAAACAGCAGATTACAAATAAAGAGTATGATCTCTCTTTTGTGTTGAATATACATATGCATTTGCTCTAAGAGAGAAAGTCTAAATGGATACCCAGATGCTCTCCATGATACTTCTAAGTACTGAGATTACAGGTGCGGTTTATTTTTGTGCTTACTTTTCAGTATTCTCTGAAGTTTCCTCAAGTAAAATGATATTTGCAAGAATTAATGCCTATGATTCCAACTAACAAACTCCAAACTCTTCCCTGCAAAAAGCCCAAGGAATATCCAAAAATACCTTGGCACAGAGCAAGAGGGAAAGTATTAGCAACAACATAACTAGAATTCTTTGTGAGCGAGGCACCCTCAAGGGTTCCAGGACTGACATGGCACCTTGAAGGCAGGCTACAGCACAGAGTTTTGAAATCACAAGTCCTAGGCTCAAATCCCTGCCACTTTCATTTGTATGACCTTGGACTAGTCATTTACCCTTTCTTGGCATACTTTATCAATAAAAGGGAGATACTACCTGCCTTTCCTATCTCAAAGAACTGATGGAAAAATCAAATGTGATAATGTGATACATTATCAACTGCCAAGTACCATATAAGGTATTATTCAAATACATATATTAAAAAACAAAACAAAACCAAGGTACTTGATGCCAGAGCAGAATACACTACAACCAATTCTATGACGTAATGACCAGCGGTTTTGTTTTTTAAGACTACATCTCATTATAAACACTGCAGTTTTTCAGAAACTTAGACAATTCTTCCCATCCCTACTACAACTCTAAGCCATTTTCTTTACTTATCCCTAGTTATGAGCAAGAAAGGGTACAAATTACCCTGAACTCAAAAGCCTTTGCAAGAACCCTGGAGTAGCATGTTGATGGAGTTCACCAGAAGAAACCCAAGGTTAATCAGCTATGGACTCACCACTAAGCACTACTGCAATCAACAGGGATTACAGGAGACTCTTTGAAGAGAAAGACAATATGATCACCCAGGAGAAAACAGCAGAGGAATAGGAAATATTTCAAAACTATTATATGAAATACTTAAAAACCAGAGTGTCTTACAAATTGTTTTTAAATGCTGTTCATAAAAATGGTGATTTAAAACAAAAGCCATCTAAATGTGGCACTTCAGCAAGGCAAGTTATGGAGATTCAAATCAAACTCATGAATAAATTGTCAGATTTACTTGCTTCCATCTAAAATAAAAACAGACAAATTACACCACAAAGACCAAAATTAAATGGCTAGTTCTTGAAAACAGAGAGGCAGGATACAACAACATAATTTTCTGACAGGCTTGTATAGACACTACTTTTAAAGGTATGGTTTTTAAAGTATGATTTCTCTTCCCCTTGAATTCCATTATTTACTTCACTAAATGATAATCAATTTCTTCCTTTCCTCTGTTCCTCCTGAGGTAAGATGGCAATATAACCCAATCTGACTTTTAATGCAAAAAATATTTGTAATTTTTTAAAGAGCTTTAAGAGAAGCTACATGAAGCTGTCAGATTAACTTCCAAGATCATCTGGCCATCACACCCTCCTGCTTTTAAGCTCCTAAAGATAATAAAATGCTCACTCTCTACCTTCTTACAAATGTCATTTATGGGTATTCCCCTAATGAAAAATTAAACTTTCCATAAACAAATGAGTACAGAGAATTTTTTGATATGTATGACTCACAATCTAATTTTTATTGGCAGTACCTGTAAGTGTTGCAGCCTGCACTTGCAGGAGATACAGATCTATCCATTTTCCCCATCTGATCCTGCAGATTTGTTATAGATTTAAAGGGACTCACTAAAATGGGTCATGAGGAAAAAAATTTACAACCCACATTTCTTTTTGCTATGGATTGTATTCATAATTAAGGTAACAAATCACTATATTTACTCTAAGCCTCATAGTTGGAAATCCATTGGAATACTGTGTTGTCACCTAACACTTAAAAAAAAAAATCTGAGTTTTTCTTAATTCTTACTCTGACTTTTCATTCCTTATTAGGAATAAATGCTATCTACCTCCAAAAACCACACACACACACACAAAATCACGTAGAAAATATAATTTCCAAAAGTATCTTCCAAAGCTTACTGCAGAGAAAATTATATATACACATTCTCAAATAACTATGGTAGGCGTTCCTAAGATCATCTCCACCCCTTAAAAAAAAAAAAAAAGCAGCAAATGTAACCACAATCAAATATAAACAAAATGTTTAACACAGCTATCACCAACTACGCAATTTATCACAGCTCCTCAAAGTACTTGGTACACACAATGACAGACCAGTATGTCAAGAACAGTTATTACAATTTGAAGAAAAAAACACTGTACACCAGAACATAATAATAGGAAAAACTCCTTTAGAAAAACTCAAGGAGATTCTGGAGAGAGCAAAACAGGAGACCAGTTTTAGAAAAATAATGTTTCCCCCCATGTGTTTAGCATTTATCTGATGCAGGCTCATTTTTGTAAAGAGAAACTTTACCTAACAAGACTCACACCAGGGATCTGATCTATCCCCAAAGGCACTTTCTTAAAATGAGAAAGAACAAAGGAGGAAATCTCCCAGCATGTGCTTTCCATACCAGTTTCTTTGGACAGCATCAAGAGTGACAACATAGCCAGCACAGGCTTTTCAGCTTTACTCTGAAGTCCACGTATAACACAACTGTTTAGCTATCAATCAGAAGGATTCCTAAGAAAATAAATACTAGAATGCAAAGATCACAGCGACATAGTGACTACATTTTACAACTACAGAAAACATGTACCTTAAAGTTGCATACTTTTTTATTTTAAGAGTTAATTACCTCCAAATATTCAAATCCCTGGGGCTTTTTCATTTAAGTCAATAGTTTCAAACTAGAAAAAACGAAACCACCCATTCTAGATTTGCTCTCCCTTAATTTGCAATTAGAAGTAAATTAAAAAGAATGACACTCAAAGGCAGAGTCTAAATATACAAATTTTGTAATGTTAACACTGAAAAATTATTGGGAAAAACGATCTCTCGGCGAAGCTTTCCACTGAAAAACTCTCCAGAAACAAACCTGGCGTTTGCCTGTTCTAGGAGTTATCGTTTCACTATAACAGAGATAAATCTTTAAATAATTTTTACTAATTAGGAAAAGACGACTCTTCCCCAAAGATTTACAACTGTATACCCCAATCTCCACTCTGACAGCGATGTCAGTTCTCTGGGTCAGGATACAACCAGCTGCTCGGTTCACACATAGGAAGCCACAGAGAAGGGAATATCGCGTTCAGAGCCTCGAAATAATACGCGTTAGTTAAAAACTGCTTGCTACTAAACCAAAATTATTCAAGCGGAGCCCCATTTGTCACAATCCAATCACAAGGGTTCCACCCCCCTCCCCCAACTGCTTGTGTAGTGGTATATCTGCTTCGGTAAAGAAGCCATCATCAGGTAAAGAAGACTGGGGTGGGAGAAAAAGCGGGGAAAAGGGGGCACCCTTTCATCCAATTTCGCGAGGCGTGAGTAATTGGTACAGTTGAGAGGAACGGAGGAACGTTCTATTTAATTGGAGGTTGAAGTAGGATGAGGGGACAATTTTGTTCAAATCAACATGGCCAGCAAGATGTCCCTACAAACAAAAGGCAACGGGGGGATATAAACACGAACCATTCACCTCCATCAGCTATAGCATCGCCATCATGGTGTGTGCAGAGACCCCCGAAGGCTCCTCTCACCCTCCACACCAAGCCAAAAGGAAGAGATGGAAAAGAAGGGAGAGTTGCTGCTTCCCACCACCTACCATTGCTTCCAAATACACACCCTTCGAGGGGGTTTCTCCCCGCGGTTGCCCGGAATCAGAGAGAAAGAGTACCGTCCCGCCCAGGCAGACTCCCCCGCTACCCCCCAGTCGAACCTCAACGCCAGCCTGGGGTTCACTAAACTTTACTGGAGCTTCTCCCCCACATCCCCACTCCATCGCCCCAGGATCGCGCTGCCCACAAACGGGCACCCCGGGCGCCTCCTGACAGGCGGGTAACCGGGGAGAGCCGAGTCCGGGGCGGGGGCGGCAGGGAGCCACGGAGGGGCGGGGCGGCCAGAGCCAAGTTCCCGGGGGTCTGAGGAGAGCGCCTGACAGCAGCCCGGGACTGCAAAGGAGGAAGAGGAAGCCGCGGCGGGGAGGTTTCCCAATCCCCCCAACATGAACACCCATCCCCTGCCCCCGCTCCTCACGGGGGGCGGGGAGGCTGCCTGGAAGGTGAGGGAGCTGAGCCCCAGAGACAGCCGCGGCCCCCACCTCCGGACTCCCGATCTCTTCCCCCGCCACCCCCGCCAGAGGCGCCCACAACAATAACACGCCGGGGACGACCCGTCAGCGCCCCCGAGGCACCCGGGGCCCGCGGCCCGCCGCTGCCGGGCCCCCTCAACTGGGGCCAGGCGCGCCGATCCTCTCTACAACTCCAGGCCCATGTGGAGTCAAGCCCGAGCGGCCCCCCAGGGTCGGACCCATCCCCCCCGGCACAAGCGGCGCCGTCTCCGCGGCCGAATATTAGAAGTGAATTCGAGCTGCGCTTTACCTTTAGTTCCGCACTGTCCGCCATCTTGCGTCTGTCAGCGCAAGCGCAGTGAACCTCGCCGGGGGCCGCCGCTAGACCCGCCCCTCTAGCCAGCCTGGCCCCGCCCCGGCCCGTCCCCTCTCTCCCCTCCACCTCCCCGGCCCGCCCCGGGCCTCCGCCCCGCTCCGGGCGCTCGCAGCCCCGCCCCGGGCACGTAGAGCTGCGAGACGGGTACGTACTATTTAAATAATGGCGCCAAGCGAGGAGGTTTGACAGTTACTCCCCCCCTTCCTCCCCGCCCCCCATCCTTGCCCGGCTGGCGCCTCCAGGGAAAGGCCGGAGCTGGAGGGCTACTGGCCTGAGCCCCGCCCCTCCGCGGCCTGTGGAACCCTTCTGCAAAGCTTCTGTACCTGCAACCACAAGAAACAGTAATGCCCCTCTCCCCTAATCAGCAAGTCCTTTTCAGCACCTGCTACCTGCGAGGCTTCACGTGGGCTGCAAATAACAATCCGTTACTTTTCAAGGATCACTTGAAGCATTCCCGGGTTTATTAGCTCAGATCTTCCTCATCATGAAGCAGTGAGGTAGGCAGGGAAGAGATTACAATTTTTTGTAGTATATATGTTCAGACATAAAAGCTCAGATAGCAAAAGTGACTTGCCCAAATTAGTACTTAAAAGAGGTTGAGGACGTTCATTCATTAACTTATTTGTTTTCACAAATATTTATTTAGCGACTATGTACCAGCCCTGCTTATAAGGGCTATATATGTGTATATGTATACACATATACTTTGGGAAATTAAATATAATACAACAAAGTCCCTGTCTCCCTGTAGTTCTCTAACGTGGGAAACAGACGAGTGAACCAATAAAGATACGATTACATATGGTGTTGAGTACCAAAAATGAAGAAATGGTCCAGCGAGAGAAAAGGGGGTTGGAAGGAGATGCACTTAACCCTGCAAGGGCTTTCTCCATGAAATTGACATTTAAGAAGTGTTGAAAGAATTATTTCACACCTTTCCCTCTCTACTAAAATCCTCCTCCTAAACTCCACTTATTGCTGCTTAAGTTTGTGTCACACCTGATGGAAAATATATCATATGTCCTCTCAGCATTAAAACTACTCTTATAGGTGTGGGAACATTTGGGTTACTAGAAGTTTTCCTGTGCCTATAAAAGCCAGTGCCTCCACCAGGAAACTGACTTTTTTCCCCTCCCATCTTCCTCCTGCAATTACCCTGCCCTCCAGCATCATTAATTCCCCCCACCCATTAGATTATTTCTATATCCAAATAAGCATACTGAAACTCCTCCCATCTAAAATAAACTTCCTGACTCCAAAAGTTCCTCCAGAACTGCCCAATTTCTCAGCTCTCTTTACTGCATAAACGCACAGGTTTTTGAAGAGCTCTCTACAGTGCTCTTTCCCACTTTCTCACTTCACATTTACTTCTCCGCCTACTCTGATCCAGCTTGGACTTCCCTCATCAACATCACTTATCAAGATGACTTATGATCTCCAGGTTTCCAAAGCCAATTGCCAATTCTCTATTCTTATCTAAATTGATAGCCCAGCAGATTCAGTTGACAAGCTTCCTTTCTTTAGAAACACTTCCACCTGAACTCCCTTCAATATCTTATTTTCCTGATTTTCTGTTCCCTCCCTGAGCCTCCTTTTCAAAATCACTTGTTGTTTTTTCCCTCTTTTTCTCAATGTTGCAGTGCTCCAGGGTTCAGTCCTTATCCCCTAAGTCTAAATCTGTGATGACACTCAGATTTCTGTCCAGCCCAGATACTCCACCAAAACCCAGATTCAGAAATCCAACTGGTTACTTAAAATATTATTGATCAGAGACATATTAATATGTCTTTTGTTATCCAAAAGTTATTGACCAGAGATGTATCGATATGTTTTTAGAAAATGAGACAATTAACGTCACAGTGTTAGAGCTTAAAATTGATCAAGAGTTCATTATACAACTTATGATCGCCATTATCAATCACATTTTGCTCCATTAGGTTTTTGTCCCAACCTGTGTATATTATAAACGCAAGTTTGTTACCATAACATTTTCAAAAATGATTCATTGCAAAATTTTGAGAGAAGATAAATCTTTCAGTAAATTTTATGCATACTTTTTCTGATTGTCCAAGTGACATATATACTAGTGTCTCAGAAGATGACAGCTGTTCAGAATATAGGTTCTGATTCAGGCCCTGTGAATATTAGACCAGCGTAAAGACAAAAAACCTGAGTGATTGATTCTGATATGGAAAGTGAAACTCACAGTGCTGAAGAAGACTTTACAGGTGTGTCAGATGTAGCTATTGAATGTAATAGCCCACAAAGTGTTAGTTATATAACAGAATTCATTTTGACCAGTCAAAATAAAAATCACTGGCCACAGGTGTTAGTTTCTGCAAAAATCCCCCAATCAATAATGAGTTAATACTTCTACCTCATGACTCATGGTCTTCTCAGATCTGTAGCAAAAGGCCTGATCTTACCCCCAATCCTGGCCTTTTCCCAGTATTCTTAGTGGATTGGCAGTATCATCTACCCAGACATTCAAGCCAAAAATGTGGATGTCACCCTTGGTTTTGCTGCTTCATTAACCTCTCACATCCAATCCATCAGTCAGTCCAGCTGACCCTATCTCTAAAGTATATCCCAAGCCCATCCATTTCACTGTCTCCACTACTATCACCCTACTCCAGGCTGCCATAATTTCACAAAAGGACTGCTGGAAAGCTACTCAACTGACAGGACCACAGGCTTTTTTGGTCCTGGGGACTTTGGCCTTCTAGGTACTGTGGTATAATAACAGATAAAATTTGATTTTGTCCCCAGTTGCTAGAAGGCTTCCCTGGTGGCTCAGAAGGTAAGGAATCTGCCTCCAATGTGGGAGACCAGGGTTCAATCCCTGGGTCAGAAAGATCCCCTGGGGAAGGGAATGGCAATCCACTCCAGTATTCTTGCCTGGAGAATCCCGTGGACAGAGGAGCCTGACGGGCTACAGCCCACGGGATCGCAAAGAGTCGGACACCACTGAAACACACACATTGGTTCCTGACACACAGCTCCTAAAATCCTTATTTCCTGAGTGATAGAATTGTCTTTTGTTAATCATAACAAGCCCCTTTTCATCACACCTGAATTTGTTAAAGAGGTGACTCAGGGTGGGGCTCCTGGGTGGCTTCAGGATGGGAGTTGGTCATTAGAAAATCAAAGGTGATTAGAGGGAGGACCGTGAATACCTGGAAGCCATGGCAGGTGAGGTGGGCTGCCTGAAGAAGATGTGAAAGCAGTGTGTCCCCTCCTCTCATACCTTGCCCTATCCATCTCTTCCATCTGGCTGTTCCTGTGTTGTTTGCTTTATCATGAAATGGTGAAAAGTGAGTGTTAGTCGCTCAGTTGTGCCCAACTCTTTGTGACCCCATGGCCTGTAGCCTGCCAGGCTCCTTTATCCAAGGGATTCACCAGGCCAGAATACTGGAGTGGATTGCCACTCCCTTCTCCAAGGGATCTTCCTGACCCAGGAATCAAACCTGAGTCTCCTGCATTGCAGACAGATTCTTGTAATCAGGGCTTCCCTGATAGCTCAGTTGGTAAAGAATCCACCCCACAGTGCGGGAGACCTGGGTTCGATTCCTGGGTTGGGAAGATTCCCTGGAGAAGGGAAAGGCTACCCACTCTAGTATTCTGGCCTGGAGAATTCCATGGACTGTACATGACCATGGAATTTGTGACTCTTTGTGACCACCACAGGGTCACAAAGAGTTGGACACGACTGAGCAACTTTCACTTTCTTTACCATCTGGGCCACCAGGAAAAGCCATAATAAACTGGTGTATGTAAGTGAAGTGTTTTCCTGAGTTCTGAGTCATTTCATGGAATTATCAAAACTGAGGAGGGGATTGCAGGAATCCTCAAATATGGTCAGTCAGAAGTATGAATGGCCTATGAAACTGGCAACTGGCATCTGAAGTAGGTGCAGTCTTGTGGAATGGAGCACTTAATCTGTGGGGTCTGATCTTACTCCTGTTGTTGCTCAGTTGCTCAGTCATGTCCAGCTCTTTGTGACCCCATGGACTGCAGCGTGCCAGGCTTCCCTGTCCTTCACCATCTCCCAGAGTTTGCTCAGACTCATGTCCATTTGCTCAAACTCATGTCCATTGAGTTGGTGATGCCATCCAACCATCTTATCCTCTGTTGTCCCCTTCTCCTTCTGCCTTCAATCTTTCCCAGCATCAGGGTCTTACTCCTGTAGCTAGTGTCAAAATTGACTTGTTGGATACCCAGTTGGTGCTGGACAATTAATGTGGAAAGACGCCACCACATTTGGTGTCAGAAAGAACCTCAGAGGCCCCTTCTTCCACAAAAAACTTTAAAAGTACATTTTCCATCTGTATCAGTATCAGTTCAGTTCAGTTCAATTGCTCAGTTGTGTCCGACTCTTTGCGACCCAATGAATCGCAGCACACCAGGCCTCCCTGTCCATCACCAACTCCCGGAGTTCACTCAAACTCATGTCCATCGAGTTGGTGATGCCACCCAGCCATCTCATCTTCTGTCGTCCCCTTCTCCTCCTGCCCCCAATCCCTCCCAGCATCAGGGTCTTTTCCAATGAGTCAACTCTTCGCATGAGGTGGCCAAAGTATTGGAGTTTCAGCTTCAGCATCAGTCCTTCCAATGAACACCCAGGACTGATCTCCTTTAGGATGGACTGGTTGGATCTCCTTGCAGTCCAAGGGACTCTCATAGCCACTTGCAAAATAGGTTAGCAGTTCCTTTGAAAACTAAAAACATACAGACAACAGTTGTGTCCTTGGGCAGTTTCCCCAGAGAAATACAGGAGGTTGTACCAGAATGTTCATAGCAGCTGTATAAGAGCACCAAACTGGATATTATCCAAATATCCTTTAATGAGTACATGGCCAAATGAACTGATATATCCATACCATGAAATGCTGAAACCGCACACATTGGATGGGATTTGCGCACAGTCAAAATTCAGATTGGGTCTTGAACCCATGGACTGGGACTCAAACCCACCGTCTTTTAATTAAAAGCACTCACCTGGTGCCAGGACTTATGGAAGCTCAGGTTCTTTATGTCTTAGAGAAATAGGAATTCAGCAAGAGGCAAAGTGATAGGCAACAAAGTAGACATTAATATAGGATGCTTATAAGGGATATAGGTTTCCCTGATAGCTCAGTTGGTAAAAAAAATCTGCCTGCAATGCAGGAGACCCTGGTTCGATTCCTGGGTTGGGAAGATCCACTGGAGAAGGGATAGGCTACTCACTCCAGTATTCTGGCCTGGAGAATTCCACAGACTGTATAGTCCATGGGGGTCACAAAGAGTCGGACATGACTGAGTGACTTTCACTTTCTTTCTCTAATCTATAAGGGATATAAGCCAGCAGGCAAGGATGGGAAAGCAGATTTATTTAGGGAGATACACACTCCTTAGAATGTGGGCAGTCTTAGAAGGTGAGAAGCCCTGGGAGATATACATTTCACAGTCAGAATGCAGTCAGTCTCAAAAGGCAAGTGGACCCAAACATGGGAGATATTTAGTTTTTATGGGCTTGGTAATTTCATAGGCTAATGAGTGGGAGGATTATTCCAGCTATTTGGGAAAAGAGATGGAAATTTCCAGGAACTGGGCTACAGCCTACTCCTTAACCTTTTATGGTTGGCCTCAGAACTGTCACAGCATTTGTGCTGTATGTCTGTCATTTAGCACACTAATGTATTACAGTGAGGGTCAAAGTCTACTGGAAGTCCAATAGTCCACCATCTTAGGCCTAGTAGGTTCGAACCAGTTTTTGTCTTATCCATAACATCTGTGTCATTCTTTTAGAAGTTATATCCTCCCCTCTTCCTTCCCGGCTCAACAATACTCAGCAATTTAAAAATATACATATTGATACACAACAGCTTAGATAAACTTCATGGAATTTATGCTGAGTGAAAAAAACAATCCCAGAAGAATTACATGAATTATTGCTTGATTCCATTTATGTAGCATTAATGAAATATCTCATAGCTCATTTGTGTCTGACTTTGTGACCCCATGGATGGTAGCCCACCAGATTCCTCTGTTCATGGAATTCTCCAGGCAAGAATACTGGAGTGGGTAGCCATTCCCTTCTCCAGGGGCTCTTCCGGACCCAGGGATCAAACCCAGGTCTTCTGCATTGCAGGTGGATTCTTTACCATCCGAGCTACCAGGTGATGAAATAACGTAATTGCAGAGAAGGAGAAGAGATTCGTGGTTGCCAGGAGTTAGGGATATAGGGAGAAAATAGTTCTTTCAAGTGTCAACTTCTTGGTTTTGATATTGTACTATACTTCCATAAGATGTTATTAATAACTTTGGGAGAGACTAGGAAAAGGATGCATGTAACTTTCCTGCATGTTTCTTTGCAATCTTCTGTTAATCTACTTCAAAATAAAAGTACATATATTTTTTCATATGTATGTATACATATGTTTGAACAGTGTGTGTGTGTGTATATATATTTGAAAAGTGTATATACATATATATGTATGTATTAACATATCAAAATCTGGAGACTTCCTGGAGGTTCAGTGGTTATATATCTGCCTTCAAATGCAGGGGCACAGGTTCAGTCCCTGTTTGGGAAACTAAGATTCCACATGCTGTGGGGGTACTAAGCCTATGGCCACAACTAGAGAGCCCGTATGCTGTAACCACTGATGCCCTCACGCTTTAGCGCCGATGCTCCACAACAAGAGAACACCATGTGCTATAACTAGAGAGAAGCCCCCGGGTGCCACGCGGAAGAACCAGTGAAGCCAAAAATAAAAATAAATAAAATGAATGGGAAATTATTTAAAAATATATATATCAAAATTTGTGGAGAGAGGAACAGCAACAAAATTCAGAGTAGATAGCTTCCAATTCCATACCACAAATCACTGAAAAAACAAGAAGGTATCACACCAACTTTTTCAGAATTCTGGAAAACAGTCAAAAGATTTGCAGCAACCAACCAAATGCTTAATTTTTTTTTAAAGGCACCTTAAAAATGGTAAGAAAACTTTATGACATTTTTACTTGCCCCTTCCCTACTCCCTGCCTGACTCTGCAGCAGACAGAAGCCCACATTTCCAGGGAAGAGCCCTGATCCCTGGTATCGCTGTGTTTGTCTATTCCAATCTGTCTGGGGGCTAGCTGAAGGACTAGTTCAAGGCCCTTGTCTCCATCTTGCCAGTGCTGGAACCCAAAGCAGTGGTCATTGCTTGAAAACACTGTAAGGTGAATAAATAACCTGCAATGGCCTGGGGCCAAAGATTACAGCTGGTACACAAAAGACCTAAAGCCTGGAAGTAAAAGCTGGAGAGAGAAATTTTCTGGGAAGTTAGAGCACTCATATTCAAAAGTGTTTATGCACACTGGGGTATTTAGAAAGCTAAACCAGAGGCATGGTCAGGAAAGACCTGAGAAGAACCTAAAATTGTACCACTGGCTGATCTATATGCTCAGTGCAACCAGGAATTAACAGGCTGAGGAAGAATTTCAAGTGGCCTGGCTAAGTGTTAAAGGAATGCTCTTGCAAGAGGCAACTGCAAAAATTGGGAAAGGTGTTTGTTTAAGTGCTCAGTGTTCAAGGAAATCTCAGTACAAGCACTGGCTGAACGTAAGTCGAGACTTCAAAAATCAAGACCAGCAAGGGAGAGAGCTTAATTTCCAGAGATAACCTATTATAATATTCAAATATCCAGTTTTCAACAACAAAAAATCACAAAAAGTACAAAGAAACAGGAAAAAAATGGCCCATTCAAAAAAAAAAAATTGACAGAAACTATCCCTGACAAAGCTCAGACATTGGTACTATTCAGATTAGATTGAAAAATCACTAAAATACATACAGAAAAGAAGGGAATCAAGATATATTCCTACATAGAAATCAACGAAAAAAATTGTCAAGGCAGTAATGAGGGAATGAAAAGTGTATAAACCATACAGAAGATAGTTAAATGACAGAAGAAAGACCTTTCTAATCAATAGTTGTTTTAAATATAAATGATTAATCTCTTCAATGTGAATCTCTTGGTTAAATTTATTCTTAAGAATTTTATTCATTTTAATATTATTAAAAATGAAATTATTTTCTTACTTTCCTTTTTAAATTGTTCATAGTGTATAGAAAAAAACCTAATTTTTATGTGTTGATTTTGTATTTCATACCATTACTGAATTTAACTCCTAGGTGGCAACTTTTGTGTCATATGATCTACCACAGTAAAAAATTAACCAGGCAAATAAACTTGGAAGGAAATTATAGCCATATGTGCCAGTATAAGAAAAATTTGAAGGTTGAAGATCAATTAGATACGTTTCGATCCCAGGCAGCTATTAAGAGAATAACAAATCAAACTCAAGCTAGCAGTAAGCAAATAATGAGAACAGAGATAAAATTTAAAATAAAAATAAGTCAGCAAAGCCTAAAGTGGGTTATTTTAAAATTTTAATGAAATTGGTAATAAAATGAAATAAAAATAATAAATAAAATTAAATTTCTCCTAATAAAACTTATCAAGAAGAAGAAAAAAGAAAGAAATTCTCATCATCATGATGTCGATTCTACATGAAAGGCAAACGAGCTGTCCTATGTGTGCCAGTAATGACAGAAACCCTTTTTAGAAATTATGATCATCATGAGTGAACTAAGGGTCACCCACTACAGATCCTACAGACACTATAAAAGATAATGAATACTGTGAACAGTCTGATTCAAATACAGCTGATGATTTAAAGAAAATGAACAAATTCCATAAAACCTACAACTTGCCAAAACTGACTCATATCCAAGAAAATGAGAACAGTTCTATATCTATTTAAAAAGTTGAATCTATTATTTAAAACTTTCTTACAAAGAAAACGCCAGACACACATGATTTTACCAGTGAATTTGCTAGACAATTAAGAAAGAAATAACAGCCAACCTTAGTCTTCTCAAGAACAGAAAAAGATATAACATTCCCAACTCTTTACAAGGTCAGGACCGTGAAACCAAAACCTGACAAGGATATTACAAGACAGGAAAAGTAAGGACCACTCTTTCATGCCCATAGGGGTGAAAATCTTAAGCAAAATATTAGCAAATTTAATCCAACTCTTTCTCTCTCTCTCTCTATACACACACACACACACACACACACACACACACACACGTAATGGAATATAACCAAGAGGAGCTTATTCTAGGAACACAAAAAAACTATTTAATATTTGAAAACCATTTAAATTTGTCACATTAGCTAAAAGAAAAAAATGATATGATCACATTGATAGATACAGAAAAATCCTTTAATAAAATTTAATACTTATTCATGATACTACTTCAATAAACTAGTAATAAGAGGAAACTCCTTTATATGATTATAAGTATTTACCAAAAACCCACAAAAAAACATAATTAATGGTAAAACAGTGAAAGTATTTCTTTTGATAATTAGAATGAGACAAGATGATAATGTAAGTAGAAGGGGAAAATCAGGATTAGAAAAGAAGTAATAAAACTGTCATTCACAGAGAAGTTGATGGTGCATGGAGAAAATCTCAAAGAATTCTCACAAAAATTATTGGATAGAAGAATTTATTAATAAGTGAATTTCACTGGATGGGATGTGAGTTAACAAAAATCAATTATGTTTCTATATCAGCAATAAATAAATAGAAGATGTAATTCAGAAAAAGATGTCAATTACATTTTAAAAATAACAAAAAATATATTTGAACACATCTTATAAAAAAAGACCTCTACACAGAAAGCTATTAAACTTTTGATGAAATTAAAGACCTAAATAAATAAAACAGAGAGATACTCAGTAAAGATATCAGTTCATCCTATATTGATATGTATTTAATTGGAATATATTCAATGTAATTGTAATCAAAATCCTAGTAGATTTGTTACAGATACTAATATACTGATTCCAATATTTATAGAAATGTGATGATTCAGAAAAAGGAAATGCAGTCTCGAAGGCAACAACATAAGTGGAGGCTTCACACTACCAGATATCAATATATATTATAAACCTAGAGTGGTTAAATCATTATAACATTGGCACAAGGAGAGATAAATAGACTAAAGAACACAAGAAATAGTTCAGAGACACTTGGAAAAAGCACAATCTTTTCAGAAAAAGATACAGGTCAATTGGATATCATTTAGCAAAAAATGACTCATGACCCCTACCTCAAATTATACACTGAAAGCAATTACAGACAAATTATAAATCTAAATGTGAAATGTAAAATAAAATCTTCTGTAAGTTAACAGAGAAGAATATCTTTAAGGCCCTAAGATAGGCAGAGATTTCTTAAATGAGATACAAAAAGTGCCAACCACAAAGGAAAACTTTAATAAATTGGTGTATATAAAATCAAAACTTCTCTTCATCATAAGACACTATGAGGAGATGGACTTCCCTGGTGGGACACTGGATAAGAATCTGCCTGCCAATGCAGAGGACATGAATTCTATCCCTGGTCTGGGAGAATTCCACATGCCACAGAGCAACTGAGCCTCTGCTCTAGAGCAGACAAGCTGCAACTACTGAGCCTGTGCGCCTAAAGCCTGCTCTGCAACGAGAACCCGACGCTTGGCAACGAAGAGTAGGCCCTGTTGGCCTCAACTAGAGAAAGCCCACACGCAGCAACAAACACCCATCACAGCCAAAAATAAATATGCTAATTAATTTAAAAATTTTTTTTAATTGAAAGATAATTGCTTTACAGAATTTTGTGGTTTTCTGTCATAGATCAACAAGGATCAGCTATAGATACAACCATGTCCCCTCCCTCCGGGGCCTCCCTCCCATCTCCCTCTCCATCCCACCCTTCAGCCTGTTGCAGAGCCCCTGTTTGAGTTCCCTGAGTCATCCAGCAAATTCCCACTGGATATCTATTTTACATATAGTATTGTAAATTTCTATGTTACTCTCACCATACATCTCCCCTTCTCCCTCCTCTCCTCCCACCGTGTCCATAGGCCTGCTCTCTATGTCCATTTCTCCGTTGCTGCCCTGAAAATAAATTCATCAGTGCCATCTCTTCAGAGTCCATATGTATGTATCAGTATACGATACTTATATTTCTCTTTCTTACTTACTTCACTCTGTATAATGGGCTCTAGTTTCATCCACCTCATTAGAACAGATTCAAATGTGTTCCTTTTTACGGCTGAGTAGTATTCCATTGTATATATGAACCACAGCTTCTTTATCCAATCATCTGTTGATGGACATCTAGGTTACTTCCATGTTCTGCTGCTGCTGCTGCTAAGTCGCTTCAGTCGTATCCGACTCTGTGTGACCCCATAGACGGCATCCCACCAGGCTCCCCCATCCCTGGGATTCTCCAGGCAAGAACACTGGAGTGGGTTGCCATTTCCTTCTCCAATGCGTGAAAGTGAAAAGTGAAAGTGAAGTTGCTCAGTTGTGTCCATGTTCTAGCTATTGTAAGTAATGCTGCAATGAACATTGGGGTACATGTATTTTTTTCAGTTTTGGTTTCCTCAGGGTCTATGCCTAGGAATGGGGTTGCTGGGTCATATGGTGGTTTTATTCTTAGCTTTTGAAGTAGTCTCCATATCATCTTCCATAGTGGCTGTATCAATTTACATTCCCACCAGCAATGCAAGAGTGTTCCCTTTTCTCCACACCCTCACCAGCGTATATTATTTGTAGACTTTTTGAGGATGGCCATTCTGACTGGTGTGAGGTGATGTCTCATTGTAGTTTTGATTTGCACTTCTTTAATAATGAGTGATGTTGAGCATCTTTTTCATGTGCTTGTTAGCTATCTGTATGTCTTCTTTGGAGAAATGTCTCTTCAGGTCCCTTTCCCGCCTTATGATTGGGTTGTTTGTTTTTCTGGTATTGAGTTGTATGAGCTGCTTGTATATTTTGGAAATTAATTCTTTATTAGTTGTTTCCTTTGCTATTATTTTCCCTATTCTGTGGGTTGTCTTTTCACCCTATTTGTAGTTTCCTTTGCTGTGCAAAAGCTGTTAAGTTTAATTAGGTCCAACTTGTTTATTTTTGTTTTTATTTCCATTACTCTAGGAGGTGGGTCCTAGAAGAGAGAGAAAAAGCAAGCCATTAGTGGGAGAACATATTAAAATACATGTATCCAACAAAAGAGATCTTCTATAATATTATGCAAGAAGCTTATAAAAATTATTCAAAGCAATTCAACAAAATAAAAAGCAGACAACCCCATAGAGCAAATAGACAAGAGGGTTGAATTGGCACTTCAGTAAAGAGCTTATTCTAAATGGCCAATAGATACATAAAAAGATGCTCAACTTCATCAGTCATCAGGGAAACACTTATTAAACCCATAGTGTAGCAAATTTAGGAAAAGGAAGAAACAGCCTTAGCTCAGCTTAAATGTTACTCTCTCTGAGATGCCTTCTTATCCAAGATGGTACATGGTGGTGTTTATTTCACCTGTAGTCAGTATTTGCCTTATTTTTGGCTGACCCACATTTAAGTCACCTCTATTATGCTAGACCTCACAGAGGGAATTCCCCATGGTGGGAGTTTTTGTGGGAAGCAAGTGTCCAGAGCTAGCCACCCAAAATGGAAGCCAGGAGCTGAGGGAGAACAGCTTCATGGGACAGGAAGTGGGACGGATGTGTGAATCAAACCCAGTCAAACAAAAGCTTGCTGTTGGTTCCCTGGTTCTCTGTTGAGACCTAGACACAAGGGCAGAGACCTGGTAAACACAGCCATCTGCAGCATCACCTTCTCAGTGGTTTCTGATACTCAGTCCCTGGACCTCTCAGGGTTCTAGTTTGCTTTCCGAGTCTACTTATCCAGACTCTCTTTGATCCAAAGTTTCCAATTACCTTCTAATAACTTCCCCTCTCCCTTTTTTTAACCTAAGTGAATTTGCTTGCTTACAATCAAGGATCCTATCTGATGTGTCTCTCTCATTCATTTTTTTTCATTATAGTTATCAAAATGTATAGTTATTTTATCTATTTGTCTACTTGGTGTTGACCCATATCGAACAGTAAGCCTCAGGAAGTCAGGGTTAGTATCTATCTTGTTTTCCACTGTACCTCTTATGCTTGAATAGGAACTTACATATAACAAGCACTCAGTAAGCGCGAGCTGAATGAATGAATGCCTCCTTTGCTTACTTACCTGCCCTATTGTCTGTTTCTTCACAGACAAGGGATTTTCAGCAGCCATCCCCTCTGTAATGTTTAATTCAACATATTTTCTGTTGAAGCATTTTCATCCAATGATTAAGAAGCCTGCATTAAGGGAGCCTAGCTTCAAGATAGATTGAGGATCTAATTTCAGGTTAAATGATTAGAAAGCTGCCTCATGTTACTACTTCTTGAATATGCCCAGATATTTATGTTAACCTTTTAGTTGCTAAACAATAGTTCACTTTTCTGTCTAACTAACATTCTTCCATTCCACAAAGTAGATCATCATAATCTGATGAATATCCACCATCTTAGGGAACTAAACTTAGCCATTTAAAATTTTTGAATAAAAACAAAATAAGGATTTTGTTTTGCATAAGAACTAACTTTTTAAATTTCTCTGAATTGACCCTCTTGCAAAACACGTTATTAACCAGGAGTTTCAGTCTTTAATAGAATTGCAGAATGAAATATCAGGTAAGGAAGAAGGATAGAATAAGGAGATATCCAAATTATAACTTATTTTGAGTGAGGGTGGTTTAGCGGAAGGAAGTCAGTCTAAAGGACTGGGTGTTTTTATTTAGCTTTAAAGCAAAATTACATTTTTTTGAAGGTGGGCTCAGAATATGGTGGCCCATCCTCAGAGCCATAAAAATAGAGTAGCAAAAGTCCTTCTTGGAGAAAAAATGGGGCCCAGTGATGTGGATAATGAGAGGTTGTTATTGTTACCTATAGTCTATTTCACTGCAATAAACCTTCAAAACAAAAATACCTGTGATAGCCATTAAGTTTGTTCACAAATATCCAAGTGTTAGGAGGAGGGAGATGTGTCACTTCTAGGCAGAGCCATGGATGGGTGCATATTCCCGCTCCCTGCTGTGATGCTTGTAGAAGCAGATGCTCAAGTGGACCTTCCATCAGCTAAGGCTCCTGGGTGACGTCATCAAACAGTTGGCCCTGCTGACCCACACTGGATATATAGCATAGGCAAGAAATAAACTTTCATTGTTTTCAGTGATCAAGATTTGGGAGTTTGTTACTACAGCTTAATCCTGACCTCATGCCTAATATGAGGTGCTGCCAGAACAAAAACCTGTAAAGTGTCATTGGCAGTGACAAAGATGATGAGTCATGTTATCCAATGGTGAAACATTTGGTAAAAGCTGTTGCCTGAAATTACTTGGAAGGTAAATTATGCACCTAATGAAGTTGTAGCTCTAGAAGAAGCAATTAAAAAACATAATGTTAACCGTATGCTTTGTCTGTTTTTGACAGGTTATTACAGAGAGAGAAAGGGAGGGAGGGGCTGAGTGGTTTGCAAGCAGGAATGAAAGACAAAAGAAAGAGTCCAGGAATTCAGAGATTTGCAAAGTTAAGACTGCTTCTACTCACAAATAAAAGATTAAACAACGAAAACCCAGTGTTATAGTAAGAATCTATTCAAGGCTGTTGACCTCATATCCACATTTAAAACCTCCCCAAGGACTAAAATGTGAGAATAAAGGTCCAGTCACAACGGGACTTTGGGGTTGATTCCCTTCAGTGAGTGTGACTATTTGGATTTTGGGGTTTTGTTTGTGGTTTTTGTTTTGTTTTGTCTTTGGCTCCACTGGGTCTTTGCTGCTGTGCACAGGCTCTCTCTAGCTGTGGTGAATGTAGGCTACTCTCCAGCTATGGTGCGCGGGCTTCTCATTGCAGAGAGATGGCTTCTCCTGTTGCAGAGCAGTGGCTCTAGGCACGTGGGCTGCAGTAATTATGGTGCAGGGGCTTAGTTATCCCACGGCATGGGGGATCTTCCCAGAGTAGGGATCAAACCCGTGTCCCCTGCATTGGTAGGTAGTCCCCTGCACTGGGCCACCAGGGAAGCCTATGAATGAGAATATTTGGATTGTGGGAAAGGCTTTTGGGGGCTGAAATGTGGAATAGTAATAGTAATCCTCGTGGCTGTTTATAAATATTTTGGTTTTCTTTTCCTAAACATATGGTAGGAGTGTACTTCCTCTTTCCATCTGAAATTAATCCTGACCATGTGATTGAATTTGGCTGATAACATGTGAAAGGAAATCACAGATGGCATTTGGGGGCAGAAGCTTTTTTTGTTTTGTTTTGGCAGCATGGGGGATCTTAGTTCCCCAACTAGGGCTCAAACCCGTGCCCCTGCAGTAGATGTTTGGAGTCCTAAGCACTAGACCACCAGGGAAACTCAGGGCAGAAACTTTAAGAGCCAGTGCTGACCCATCATTTCCTCTTCCTCTTCTTCCTCTGTGTTGGTGTTTGTAGAAGCACATCTTGAGATTCAGTCTCCTTTAGCATGGGTCCCTGAGTGACCACAATCCATACAGCTTTCTGCCAACCTAACATGTAATATAAGCAGAAATACTTCTACTGAGTTACTCCACTGAGATTTTAGATCGTTTTTTTCTTTCTTATCACAGCACCCCTAATCTATCCTGACCAACGCAGTGACCAGTGTGCTTAATCTCTGTAGGAGGAAAACATTAAGCAACAAAGGAAATCCACAGCCATAAATTAAAAAAAAAAACAAAACCATATTGGACTATGTACTAATTTTAACTTTTGTGTGGTAAAAGATGCCACAAAGAAATCATATGCTAGAAAAAAACATTGGCAATACATATACAAAGGATAAATATTCGCTATCTTCAAAGACCATTAATCAACTGATTAAAAAACTACCCAACAGAAACAATAGGAAAAGGATATGAGGAAGCTGAGGTGGACATGTTTTGTTTCCTTCTCCAGCAGCTTTGCTTTCTGTCGAAAACGTAGATTTTCCTTCGGAGGAACTGCTCCTCTCACGTTCTCTGGCATGTGATTGGGTAGGTCTGACCACACCCTCAGCTCCAGTGGACTCCAGACTGGATTGAGTCACAGGCCAAACCCTGGACTAATCACTGGAATTGGGAACGACTGAATAAATGTTGGCATTTCCACTCGATATTACTGAGCAGCTTTTAAAAAATGAGATTGTACTACCATGCTTATTTGGAAAGATGAGCATAATATATATTGATAGTTTGATGAAACAACCAAGTTTTCAAGTAATGTGTATAATATGATCACATTTTTTTCTAAATAAAAAGAGGAACACCTATAATACATGTGAGTAAATCTTTGTATGAGCACAGAGAAAAGTGTACAGCATGCAGATAATATCATGAGCACTGTGTGCTGGTTGTTAGACTCTTGTCCCAGGTCCAGAAACCTTTCATTCCGCTTTGTGATGCTAGGCCTGATACGCCACAAACTCCATTTGCCAGCTGCTGTCACCCTCTGTTAATACGGGCTGCTGGAGGGAGACTGGAAAGTTGAAGGAGGGACTTCCTATTTGCCTCCTGAGGGCTTCCTGTAAAAGTAAGCCCAGTACTTTTTCACACTGGGAGCAACGGTTGGTTCCAGTTCTCACTACTTCCCACAATCCCAGAATGAGCTTCATGATGCCCCTTTAGGTACTCTAGAGTCTACTCCTCAAGAGGTCTGGGTCCCAGCTCTCCTAGTGTCTAAGTTCAAACAGCTCTGGCTAATTCCCTTTGTTCTCCAGCCCTGGGGGTGGGGAGCCATTTCCTACAGCTTCTCTGCTATCTCAAAGCCCCCTTTTGCCTCCTCAGTCTTCCAGTATCTGTTTAAGTCAATTGGATTGGGTTGCTATTGCTGCTCTGGTATGTTACCACAAACCTAGTGGCTTAAATCAATACACATTTATTATCTTACAGTTCTGGAGGTCAGAAGTTCAGAATGGGTTTCACTAGGTTAAAATGAAGGTATCGACAAAATTCTGTAAAGCAGTTATCCTTCAATTAAAAAATAAATAATAAAACCAAGGTATCAGCAAACGTTCATTCCTTCCAGAGGGGTTAGGAAAGAATCTATTGCCCTGCCTTTTCCCATATTCTAGAAGCTGCCTGTATACTTTGGTTTATGGCTCCACCTTCACAGACAGCAGCATAGCATCTTCAGCTCTCTCTCTGACTCTCCTGCCTCCCTTTATCCCTTTTAAGGACCTTTGCAATTACATTGGATGCACACTGGTAATTCATGATAATGTCCCCTTCTCAAGATCTGTAACCTTATCATATCTACAAAGTCCCCTTAGCCAAAACTTCATGACAGCAGGAACTTTGCTTTGTGAAGTACATAGAAGGCATATTATGCATATTTTTTGCATAAAGGAATAGATTTAGTTCTGTAGTTAATTACTTAGTAGAAAACGTCACTAGAAAATTGAAATATGTGCTTGAATCTCTTGGTTCAGTGTTCTGGGACACCTGTGCACAGGTTTTGATGTTCTGTATATGACCTACATGAATCATATGATTCCCAACCTTGGAGTAATGCACTTTCCTCAAAGGGCTTTCTTTCCCTTACAGTGACAGAGTCTGGAGACTAGGATATGGACATCACTGGGGGCTAGTGTTCTTCATACCACCCCAACCTCCTGCATCAGGGATTTGTCAACTTGGATGCAAAGGACCGGACAGTAAACATTTAAGGCTCTGCAGGCCATACTGTGTCTGTAACAACTACTCAGCTCTGCTGTTGTAGCAGGAAAGCAGCCATAGATGATTGAAAAACAGATGAGCATGGCTATGTTCCAATAAAACTTTATTTACAAAAATAGATAGGGTGGGATTTAGCCAACTATTGTACTTTAATGAATTATGGGCCCTAGCATGTCAACTCCATCCTAGATTAAAATTATCTCTGTTAAAGTACCCATGTATTTTTCTGTTTACCTAATTCAGTTTAATTATGTCAGAAGGGTGAAATTGAAGAGAGAGAGAGAGTGAGGAGATTATTGAAATTTCTGTAATATCTCTATATTCTTTGACTTATCACAATTAGAATATACTACTCTTATGATGAAAACATCAAACAGCCAATAAGCAAAAAAGTGTCTACTGTATATCTATATATAAAAATATGTTCTTTATAATAGCAAAATATTGAAAATAACCTAAATAGCCAATCAATGCCTGAATTGGTTGGATAAATTACGTACTCATACAATAGGCAGTGCAATGGTTCCCCATTTCACTCACAGCAAAAATAAAAATCTTCACAACAGCCTACAAGGCCCTATACTTATTTATTTACTACATTTCTTTTTTTGAAATGTCTGTCTAATCTTACTAAAATATAAATTACATAAGATTGGGGATTTTTCTCACTTCTGCTAATTTATGTATCCCTACCCACTCCAGTATTCTTTCCTGGAGAACCTCATGGACAGAGGAGCCTGGTAGGCTACAGTCCATGGGGTCGCAAAGAGTCGGACATGACTGAGCAATTTCACTTTAACTTTCAGAGAGCCCAGGACAGTACTTTTCAGATAGTTAGATATTCAATTACTATTTTTGGAGTAAAAGAATAATGGAATATTTTGCAACCATTACAAATGATTTTGTAGAATAAAATTTCTGCATTTAATCATGTAAGAAAATGTTCAAAATACATGAAGTGGGAATATCCCATTGTAAAACAATATATATGCTATAATCCAATTTTCAAAAGGTGTGTTTATACATGGGAAAAAATATGGATAAGTCTACTTTAACATAATACCAGTGGTTATCTCAGAGCATGGAGTTTTGAGTACTATTTATTTAAATTTTTATTTACTTCTATCTTTTAAAAGTTTTATGTATAACATACATGTTATATGATATATATATATATATTTTCAAGATACTGTTGTATCTTTGAGAAGAACCAACAGCAGTCCTGACCACAGTAAGAACTGTCCAAGACTTAGCCAGCTATTTTTCAAAGCCTATGGCAAACAGCAACCTTTCCATCAATCCCCTCTTCCCCCCACTCCAGGTAAATGTCGCTCCACCTCCTCTGCATGCCCTACACCGTTATTGACAGTTCAGAGGCTCTCATTTAAAGAATCCTCCCACCCGGAATAGAAGCATCTATGGGCAGGAGTCCCATTTTAGGTTGAGAATTAATCTTGGTCTGCAATAAGAGTAATAACTTTTAAAAATTGTACTTATTTATCCATCTTTTGGCAGCTCTGAGTATTTGTTGCTTCCGCTTTCTCTAGTTGCAGTAAGTGGGGGCTGCTCCTTGTTGAGGTGTGAGGGCCTCTCACTGCAGTGGCTTCTCTTGTTGTGAGCACAGGCTCTAGGCACATGAGCTTCAGTAGTTGCCGCAGACAGGCTCAGTATTTGTGTAGTAGTTGAGGCTCGCAAGCTCTAGAGTACAGGCTCAGTAGTTGTGGCACACAGGATTCGCTGCTCCACAGCATGTGGAATCTTCCCAGACCAGGGATTGAAAGCATGTTCCCGGCACTGGCAGCTGGATTCTTATCCACTATGCCACCAGGGAAGTCCGAGTGATAGCTTTGGAGTCATTAAGACCTACTTGATCTCAAGCAAGTTCTTGGAGTTCCTGGAGTCTCAGTACTCTCATCTGCAATTTGGGATAATCAGGCCCACGTGAGAGGACTGTAGCAGTATGATTGTTAAGAGCTAGGACTTTGGAGTTGAACTAGGCTTCATATCCAAGCTCTACCATTCATATGCTTTATGTCCTTAGGCAAGTCACTTTACCTCTGAGTCTGAATCTCCTCCTCTATATAGAGCATTTCAGTACATATGTCAGAGGTTGGTGGAAGAGAAATAAGAATGTAATCGCTATGACCTCACTGGTCCAAGGATCAGCATCACCTTTCCCCTAGCTGATGGCAATGTCCTCCTCATGTCTCCATGTTTCTCCCTCCAGTCCCTTCTCAACACTGCAGCCAGGGTGCTCCAATGGAATCTCAGTTATTATACATTCTGTTTTTCCTTGTCAGTGAGGGTCAGAAAACCATGGCTTACTAGATCTGATAGACAGAGAGCCTGATGAACTATGGATGGAGGTTCATGACATTGTACAGGAGACAGGGATCAAGACCATCACCAAGAAAAAGAAATGCAAAAAAGCAAAAAGGCTGTCTGAGGAGGCCTTACAAATAGCTGTGAAAATAAGAGAAGCCAAAATCAAAGGAGAAAAGGAAAGATATTCCCATTTGAATGCAGAGTTCCAAAGAACAGCAAGGAGAGATAAGGAAGCCTTCCTCAGTGATCAGTGCAAAGAAATAGAGGAAAACAATAAAATGGGAAAGACTAGAGATCTCTTCAAGAAAATCATAGATACCAAGAGAACATTTCATGCAAAGATGGGCTCAATAAAGGACAGAAATGGTATGGACCTAACAGAAGCAGAAGATATTAAGAAGAGGTGGCAAGAATACACAGAAACTGTACAAAAAAAGATCTTCACGACCCAGATAATCATGATGGTGTGATCACTCACCTAGAGCCAGACATCCTGGAATGCGAAGTCAAGTGGGCCTTAGGAAGCATCACTACGAACAAAGCTAGTGGAGGTGATGGAATTTCAGTTGAGCTATTTCAAATCCTGAAAGATGATGCTGTGAAAGTGCTGCACTCAATATGCCAGCAAATTTGGAAAACTCAGCAGTGGCCACAGGACTGGAAAAAGTCTGTTTTCATTCCAATCCCAAAGAAAGGCAATGCCAAAGAATGCTCAAACTACTGCACAATTGCACTCATCTCACACGCTCGTAAAGTAACGCTCAAAATTCTCCAAGTCAGGCTTCAACAATACGTGAACTGTGAACTTCCTGATGTTCAAACTGGGTTTAGAAAAGGCAGAGGAACCAGAGATCAAATTGCCAATATCCGCTGGATCATGAAAAAAGCAAGAGAGTTCCAGAAAAACGTCTATTTCTGCTTTATTGCCTATGCCAAAGCCTTTTGACTGTGTGGATCACCATGAACTGTGGAAAATTCTGAAAGTGATGGGAATACCAAACCACCTGACCTGCCTCTTGAGAAATCTGTATGCAGGTCAGGAAGCAACACTTAGAACTGGACATGGAACAACAGACTGGTTCCAAATAGGAAAAGGAGTATGTCAAAGCTATATATTGTCACCCTGCTTATTTAACGTATATGCAGAGGACATCCTGAGAAACGCTGGGCTGGAAGAAGCACAAGCTGGAATCAAGATTGCTGGGAGAAATATCAATAACCTCAGATATGCAGATGACACCACCCTTGTGGCAGAAAGTGAAGAATAACTGAGGAGACTCTTGATGAAAGTGAAAGAGGAGAATGAAAAAGTTGGCTTAAAGCTCAACATTCAGAAAACAAAGATCATGGCATCCGGTCCCTTCAGTTCAGTCACTCAGTCGTGTCCAACTCTTTGCGACCCCATGAACCGCAGCACGCCAGGCCTCCCTGTCCATCACCAACTCCCGGAGTCCACCCAAACCCATGTCCATTGAGTCAGTGATGCCGTCCAACCATCTCATCGTCTATTGTCCCCTTCCCGTCCTGTCCTCAACCTTTCCCAGCAACAGGGTCTTTCAAATGAGTCAGCACTTTGCATGAGGTGGCCAACGTATTGGAGTTTCAGCTTCAACATCAGTCTTACCAATGAACACCCAGGACTGATCTCCTTTAGGATGGACTGGTTGGATCTCCTTGCAGTCCAAGGGACTCTCAAGAGTCTTCTCCAACACCACAGTTCAAAAGCATCAATTCTTTGGTGCTCAGCTTTCCTTAAAGTCCAACTCTCACATCCATACATGACCACTGGAAAAACCATAGCCTTGACCAGACAGACCTTTGTTGACAAAGTAATGTCTCTGCTTTTCAATATGCTATCTAGGTTGGTCATAACTTTCCTTCCAAGGAGTAAGCGTCTTTTAATTTCATGGCTGCAATCATCATCTACAGTGATTTTGGAGCCCAGAAAAATGAAGTCAGACACTGTTTCCCCATCTATTTGCCATGAAGTGATGGGACTGGATGCCATGATCTTTGTTTTCTGAATGTTGAGCTTTAAGCCAACTTTTTCACTCTCCTCTTTCACTTTCATCAAGAGGCTCTTTAGTTCCTCTTCACTTTCTGCCATAAGGGTGGTGTCATCTGCATATCTGAGGTTATTGATATTTCTCCCAGCAATCTTGATTCCAACTTGTGCTTCTTCCAGCCCAGCATTTCTCAGGATGTCCTCTGCATATATGTTAAATAAGCAGGGTGACAATCTATAGCCTTGACGTACTCCTTTGCCTATTTGGAACCAGTCTGTTGTTCCATGTCCAGTTCTAAGTGTTGCTTCCTGACCTGCATACAGATTTCTCAAGAGGCAGGTCAGGTGGTTTGGTATTCCCATCACTTTCAGAATTTTCCACAGTTCATGGTGATCCACACAGTCAAAGGCTTTGGCATAGGCAATAAAGCAGAAATAGACGTTTTTCTGGAACACTCTTGCTTTTTTCATGATCCAGCGGATGTTGGCAATTTGATCCCTGGTTCCTCTGCCTTTTCTAAACCCAGCTTGAACATCTGGAAGTTCACGGTTCACGTATTGCTGAAGCCTGACTTGGAGAATTTTAAGCATTACTTTACTAGCATGTGCTGCTGCTGCTGCTAAGTCGCTTCAGTTGTGTCTGACTCTGTGCAACCCCATAGACGGCAGCCCGCCAGGCTCCCCCGTCCCTGGGATTCTCCAGGCAAGAATACTGAAGTGGGTTGCCATTTCCTTCTCCAATGCATGAAAGTAAAAAGTGAAAGTGAAGTCGCTCAGTCATGTCCAACTCTTAGCAACCCCATGGACAGAGGAGCCTGGTAGGCTCTCCCATTGCCTTCTCCATGTGAGATGAGTGAAATTGTGTGGTAGTTTGAGCATTCTTTGGCATTGCTTTTATAGAGATTGGAATGAAAACTGACCTTTCCCAGTCATCCAGTCCCATCACTTCATGGCAAATAGATGGAGAAACAGTGGAAACAGTGGCAGACTTTATCTTTGGAGGCTCCAAAATCACTGCAGATGGTGATTGCAGCCATGAAATTAAAAGACACTTGCTTACTCCTTGGGAGAAAAGTTATGACCAACCTAGACAGCATGTTGGAGAAGGACATGGAAACCCACTCCAGTATTCTTGCCTAGAGAATCCTGTGGACAGAGGAGCCTGGTAGCTCTGCTGTCCATAGGGTCACACAGAGTCAGACACAACTGAAGCAACTTAGCATGCATGCATGCATTGGAGAAGGAAATGGCAACCCACTCCAGTATTCTTGCCTGGAGAATCTCAGGGACAGAAGAGCCTAGCGGGCTGCCGTCCATGGGGTCGCACAGAGTCGGACACGACTGAAGCAACTTAGTAGCAGCAGCAGCAGCAGCAGACAGCATGTTAAAAGCAGAGACATTACTTTGTCAACAAAGGTCCGTCTAGCCAAGGCTATGGTTTTTCCAGTAGTCATGCATGAATGTGAGAGTTGGACTATAAAGAAAGCTGAGCACCAAAGAACTGATGCTTTTGAACTGTGGTGTTGGAGAAGACTCTTGAGAGTCCCTTGGACTGCAAGGAGATCCAACCAGTCCATGCTAAAGGAGATCAGTCCTGGGTGTTCATTGGAAGGACTGATGTTGGAGATGAAACTCCAATACGTTGGCCACCTGATGCGAAGAGCTGACTCATTTGAAAAGACCCTCATACTGGGGAAGATTGAAGGCAGGAGGAGAAGGGGACAACAGAGGATGAGATGGTTGGATGGCATCACCGACACAGTGGACATGAGTCTGAGTAGGCTCCAGGAGTTGGTGATGGACAGGGAGGCCTGGTGTGCTGTAGCCCATGGGGTCGCAAAGGGTTGGACACAACTGAGCGACTGAACTGAACAGGCCAAATATAGTCCAGAAGCTCAGAATGGTTTTCACCTTCTCCAATTGTTGGGGGGGGGGGGAATCAAAATAAGAATAATATTTTGTGACACATGAAAATTTTACAAAATTCCAACACTGTATACATAAAGAGAGTTTTCTTGGATCACAGCTACATTCATTTATTTACACAGTGTGCCTGCATGGTACAGTGGCAGATTTTTGAGTAGTTGTGACAGAGATTGCATGGCCAGCAAAGGCAAAAATTAAAATATTTACTATCTGGCCCTTTACAGAAAAAGTTGACCAACCCCTGATCTAAAACACAGATTAACAAAACAAAACAAACTATAAACCCCCTGATGGCTTCCATCTCACTCAAGTGTCACTTTCTCAGGGAGACCACTTGAACCACCTATTTAATATTCAATACCTGCACCTCCCTAAGGTGGGCACTCCTGATCACCCTCCCCCCATTCTATTCTTTCCCACACTAATTGTCATCTTCAAACACTCCATTTTCAGTTTACTTATTACATCTGTGAGTCTGCCTCTCCTACCACAATGAAATCTTCTCTAGAGCACGGATTTTTGTCCACTGATGGCTCCCAGCACTTACACCTAAAGCAAGTGCATCGAATAAATAAGTAAAAACATAAAGCATTAAGTAGGGCTTCCCAGGTGGTGCAGTGGTAAAGAATCTGCCTACCAATTCAGGAGATACAAGAGATACAGATTCAGTCCCTGGACTGGGAAGATCCACTGGAGGAGGAAACAGCAATGCACTCTAGTATTCTTGCCTGGAAAATCTCGTGGACAGAGGACGCACACACACACACAAAGTGCTGTGCCTAGACCATAGCAAGTGTGTCGAAGCACTCATTGTTTTCATTACTATTGATTGATTAGAAATATGTATACAAGGGCCTAATGTAAAACAAACTTGTAACAGATTTTAATTTCCTCCCCTTCCCTTTATATCTCTTACAGTACTTTGAAAAATGTCTTAACCGTACTAAGCACTCACTATTCTGATGACTTTCCACTCACCCCTTACCCCTTCCTATCAAGCCAAATACTGGCCTTCTAATCCTTGCCTTCCTCCCAATATTCAGCCCTGTGGCTCTGTGACCAGGGGGAAAGTGTGCCCCACCTTACCAGATCTGCCTGAACCACTGTGAATGGTGCTGTGCAGAACTCTGCACCAGTCTGGGAAAGACTATTCAAAAGCAAAACACTTAGGAGGTACAGATGCTTGTCCCTAAGATAAAACTGTAATAAAGTCTTCAGGGTTTGCAAATAACCTGGCTGTGTAACTACCATGGCTTCAGTTCAGTCGCTCAGTCGTGTCCGACTCTTTGCGACCCCATGAATCGCAGCACACCAGGCCTCCCTGTCCATCACAAACTCCCGGAGTTTACTCAAACTCATGCCCATTGAGTTGGTGATGCCATCCAGCCATCTCATCCTCTGTCGTCCCCTTCTCCTCCTGCCCCCAATCCCTCCCAGCATCAGGGTCTTCTCCAATGAGTCAACTCTTCGCATGAGGTGGCCAAAGTATTGGAGTTTCAGCTTCAGCATCAGTCCCTTCAATGAACACCTAGATGGCCTGGCTGGATCTCCTTGCAGTCCAAGGGACTCTCAAGAGTCTTCTCCAACACCATAGTTCAAAAGCATCAATTTTTCGGCGCTCAGCTTTCTTCACAGTCCAACTCTCACATCCATACACGACCACTGGAAAAACCATGGCCTTGGCCAGACAGACCTTTGTTGGCAAAGTAATGTCTCTGCTTTTTAATATGCTATCTAGGTTGGTCATAACTTTCCTTCCAAGGAGTAAGCGTCTTTTAATTTCATGGCTGCAGTCACCATCTGCAGTGATTTTGGAGCCCAAAAACATAAAGTCTGACACTGTTTCCACTGTCTCTCCATCTATTTCCCATAAGGTGATGGCTTGGCTTTGTTTAAATAAGAGTGTTAGAAGAACACATTCAGGACTATTTAAACTCAGATTGTTTAGCTCCTAAGGAATTCAAAATATAAGGGTAAACACTTAAATGACTTTAAAGGTAAGCAAGATAGGAGAGTGTATAACCTATATAGCTCCACTCCTGGGTCTGGGGATCAAGCCATTCTCTCTGGAATATTTGAGGACAATAAATAAAGATCAGGGGATGGGGGAGATGAAGTCCATCTGTAGATGTACAATGAAGTCTTACCTCTTGGATTTTCTGAAGTGAAATTTGCTGTCATGTCCTACTCTTTGTGACCCCATGGACTATACAGTCTGTGGAATTCTCTAGGTCAGAATACTGGAGTGGGTAGCCTTTCCCTTGTTCTGCGGATCTTCCCAACCCAGGAATCGAACTAGGGTCTCTGGTTTTGCAGGCAGATTCTTTACCAACTGCGCTATCTGGGGCATGCTCCATATCAAATTTTCTGCATTGTCAGATAGTGTATCTTGGATTTTTATTTCTGCGAATGTGGCCAGCATTTTAATCCATTTAGGTTATCTATTCCAACACCCTTATTTTACAAAGAAGAACATGAGACCCAGAGAGAGACTACCAGTGCTAGGCATAGTTCCTGGTACGTAGGTCCTAACTAAATATTTACCCGTTACTATCCAAGATGGTGGAGTAGAAGGACGTGTGCTCATCTTCTCCTGCGAGAACTCCAAAATTACAACCCACTGCTGAGCAGCCATCAACAGGAGAACGCTGGATCCCACCAGAAAAGATACCCCACGTCCAAGGGCAAAGGAGAAGCCTCAACAAGATGGTAGGAGGGCTGAAATTGCATTCAGAACCAAACCCCATGCCCACCAGGGATGCACAGAGGGCTCAAACAAAACCTTATGCATACCAGGAGAACCCACAGAGACTGAGCCAGACCTGCCTTTGGGTGTTTGAGTGTCTCCTGCGGAGGGACGGGTCAACAGTGGTCTGCTGCAGGGGCAGAGGCTCCGGGTGCAGCAGACCTGGGTATGGCACAAGCCCTCTCTGAGGTCACCATTAACCCCACCATAGAGCCGCCAGAACTTACACAGACTCTTGGAGGGCACAAACAAAACCTTGCGGACATCAGGACCCCAGAGAAAGGAGCAGTGACGCCACAAGAGACTGCCCCAGACTTGCCCATAAGCGTCCAGGAGTCTCCAGGGGAGGCGTGGGTCGGCACTGGCCTCCTGCAGGGTCGGGTGCACTGGGTGTGGCAATGCGTGCAAGGGCCCTTTTCAAGGAGGTCACCATTGTCTTCATTACCCCCACCATAGTTTGGCCTCAGGTCAAACTAAATCTGGGTCAATGACTTGATTAAAATTAGTAAATTGTAGAGTTAGAAGGCCTCCTTAGGCCCTCACAGCTGGAGACCATCAAGTCCACGATGTGCAGCATCAACTCCAAAGGTCCAATACTGACCACCATGGACAGACTGTTAGCCACCACAGTCCTTCAGGCAGGGGGTTTGAGATTAAGTGAGCTTCTGCATCCTTGCTGGGGTTTCTGGGCTACAGTCATACATTTCTCTAACACCTGTCTCACTGGTACCACGTGATGCTATTCTTAATGGGCCCTTCTGAGAAACCTGTCTTGTTCTGAGTCAGTCAGCTCTGTAACCTATATCCCCGTTTGCTTAGACAAAGGATAAGGCCCATGTCAATGGCAGCCATGTTTATAGACTGGACACAAGAGAAGTTCAGAGGATGCCAGGCATGAGAACTCTGGCAAACAGGCACATTCTCTCTAGCAGAGTGACCAGTGGACCCACCAGCAGTACACTCTAGAGGACAAAGAGAAGATGTAGGGGGTGGTCTGATGGATCACCACATTCCCCCTTTAGGATTGAGGCCCTCATTTTTCCCCACTGCAGGCATTATTGGCTATTCACAACCCACTCCTCTCCTAGACTTGCTCTCAGCCAAATTACACCCCTTCACCAGGAGCAGCCAGCATCTAATGTCCTGTGGGAGAGTACAAAGGGCTGGCCCCATGGACTCAATGTGAATCATCTCTGAGAGACTTCTGCAGCTCCAGAATTCCCAACGGAGGGGCTGAGGCCTTTGTATTGACTACATCAAAGTCTCACTTCTCCCTTGTCTCTTCCTTCTCGTAGGTTTTGATCGTAAATGTTCTTCCCAATAATCTTCTTGCATACAAATATCCATTGCAGTCTTTTCCTAGGGAATCCTAGGACAGAAAGGAAAGCAGACAGTGCAACAGAAGCCTAGATATATTCAGAGGAGACAGTAAGCAAAAGGCCTGACAGGTAGCAGACACCATGTCCTCGCAGAAAACCATTCAGAAGTCAGGAGCTACAGTTAAAAGGAGAGAAGAAAAGTCCAAAAAGCTCAAATCACTTTCCCAATACATTGTTAGCATCATTTGAAGTAACCCGAGTTGTCTCCTTTCCTTCTCACTGGAAAGACCCTTAGGACCACACTCAGCTGGGTAATTGCCTGGAGTCCTTATTGTTTCTCCACTTCCTGCCTTGACTCTGGGACCATGTGGCCAGGACAGTCTGCCCACATTTGTCAGCCTCTCCCTTTGAGGAACTGGCCAGTATTCTCTCAACCCCCAACTTCTGGCTGCCGTCTTGTTCTGAATCAACTGATGACCCAGAACAAAGGTGCTTCCGCCTGTCTGACTCTGAGTATGGCATGTCCCTTTGGACACTGTCTTGGACTGCTGCCCGTCCCCTGGGGGCTAGTCTGATGGCGGAGTCATTCTCTGTCGCCCCATGCCCTCCAGCTCTGGCTTCCCTTCTCTCTCCATTACCCCATGATGTTGAGGGTACAGCCAAGTACACTCAGGTTCCATAATCTCCTTTTCCTTTTTGACTTTAGTTTCACCTCTAAGAAAATACAGACATGGCTTACTACAAGTTGAGGATTTTTTTCCCCTCATGTCTTGCTTTCTTGGTCTGCATGTTTCATCCTTTAGCAAGAGACCTTCTTAAAATTTAAAAATTCATTAGGTCAGAACTAAGGGTTATGGAGAACAACTAACTGGTAGAATAAAGTGTTCATAGTGAGTTTGAAATATTAGTTCAAATATTTCTTGTCATAATATAAAAGTTGGTGGATTGTAAAAAGTTACTTTTTAAATGGATTTATTTATTTATTTATTTTTAAAATAGTAGTATGCAAAATTGTAGGGCTTCCCTGGTGGCTGAGTGGTAAAGAATTTGCCTTACCAATGTAGGAGATGTGGGTTCTATCCCTGGGGCAGGAAGATCCCTTGAAGAAGGAAATGGTAACCCAATCCAGTATAATTGCCTGGGAAATTATTGCCATGGGGGTCACAAAAGAGTCAGAAATGACTTAGCAACTTAACAACAACAATGCAAAATTTTAAATGTACACAAAAGAAATCTTATGATGAAACTTCACGTACTCACCATCCAGCCTCATCTACCTAAAATGTACATACTT
Source organism: Cervus elaphus (assembly GCF_910594005.1). NCBI lineage: Eukaryota > Metazoa > Chordata > Mammalia > Artiodactyla > Cervidae > Cervus > Cervus elaphus. Next base: position 85,203,000 of record NC_057826.1, read on the forward strand.
ATTTCTACTATGTTCAGCTGAGTGAGTACAGTCAATAGATGATGAACCAACTGATTTACTTGCATGTAACTCAAGGTCAACCTAAAATGACAACTACTAATCACTTTGTTTGATTGATCTGTGCGTTCCATGACTCCCACATTGAACTGGTTGGAAAAATGAATGATTCTTCTTCCCAACTCTTGACTTTATCGCCTTCTCTCTCCATCCTATTTCTATAGTTTAGGGACCTCAGTCATCTCTTGACTGTGTAACTAGATTTTATATTTTGAGATTTTAATGTTGTCAGTACCCTTCCCCACCCCACTCCCCAATTTGTTCCTCTCTATTCCTCACATTCAGGCAGAGGGTCAGCTCTCAATTCGGATAGCTTGAGAAAGATCTGATGCAAAGCAGAAGGCAGAAGTAGGCAAAACTTTCTCACTTTCATTTCCCCAAAACCCAAGCAGTTTGAGTGAAAATTAGAGGGTTTGCAAAGGAAAGAAAGGAAGAAGTCTTTTTGCAGGTATAGATAGTATCTAGGGGCAAAAATAGAGTTCCTTGTTAGGGGCGGTCCCTGATCCACAGGGAGCCTGGTTCTGATTCCTGGGAGGTAGCCAGTACCCAGGGAGGAGTGACTTCTGGCTGCATCTAGGCTGGGTGACTATAAACAGACTCACAAAAGGTGCCCAAATCCCCAGTGTGGCACAAAGATAGCAGAGAATTCCTGGGGCTAAAGAGACCGTGTGGGTAGGACCAATGGTGGTCTCAGTGGTGCCTCACGTCTGATGGGAACACACTGCCACCCACCCGCACCTTGGCACTGAGGGGGACTCTGGAGCTGTGTGAAACCAGCCCTGTCAGTGAAGCAGGGAAGTCAGTTTCAAGTCTCAGTGGGATGCCCACTGAATCAGTTAAGTAACTTGCCCACATTTATACAACTGCGAACGCATGGCAGAACTGATATTTAAGGCCAAGTCTGTTAGCTTTACTCCAACCCCCCACCTCGCCTTCCCAGTTACTCTACAGCAGGGGTCCCCAGCTTTCAGGATTTAATGCCTGATGATCTGAGGTGGAGCTTATGTCATAATCATAGAAATAAAGTGCACAATAAATGTAATGTACTTGAATCATCCTGAAACCATCCTTCCCACCCTGCTCTATGGGGAAAATTTGTCTTCCACAAAAACGGTCCCTGGTGCCAGAAAGGTTGGGGACCACTGCTCTACAGGATTATAGAAATTCAGTGCCTTAACACCTCCATCAGTTTCCTGAGGAGTGACTGAAATCCTTTTGCCCTAGAGACATGAGGGTACGCCAGACACCATTTCAGCTGACTTCTCTCCTGAGGGGGCTGTGAGGGTGAACGAGCTGAGGCCAGCACAGCCCCAGACCCTCTTAGGCTCACTGAGCCACGATGCCTGACGCCGCCTGGCCTCAGGTTCCTCTGTGAGATGGAGCTACAACATCAGCATCATAGGGTTCCTGGTGAGCAGGAGATAAGATAATGAGAGGAAATGTACTATAACACGTGTCTGATATTATTAGGAGTAATATTAGGAAGAACAATAATAACTAGTACTTTCATACCTAATAACCATGCCCCAAAGCCTGCTGGACCTTCATTATTTTAAAAATTTAATTTAATTTTTATTTTAATTGGAGGCTAATTATTTCACAATATTGTGGTGGTTTTGCCATACATTCACATGAATCAGCCATGGGTGTACATGTGTTCCCCATCCTGACCCTCCCTCTCACTTCCCTCCCCAGTTATGTTTCTGCATCTCAACTTATGCAGAGTTTGCTCCCCTTTCCTGGACATCTTGCCCCACTCTCCATTTGCAAACTCCTTTTTTTAAGCGAATAATTCTATTTTATCTTTTCTATTGTTTGGCACTACACGGTGTAAAGGATCTTAGATTCCCTACCAGGGATTCAACCTGCACCCCCTGCGTTGGAAGCTAAGAGTCTTAACCACTGGACCACCAGGGAAGTCTGCAAACTCCTGTTGATCTAGTCTCACTGTAAAATGTCACCTCCCCTGAAGGCTCTCCCCACCCAAAAGCCCTAAGTGACGCATCCCTTCTGGGCAGTCCCTACCCGCATGTGTTGCCCCTATAGTGCTGAAATTGCCCCACTTGCCAGCCCATCAGCCCAATCCTCTTCCCCTGCAGCCTCCCTTCTCCAGCTAAACTAGCAAGTTTCTGGAGAGTGGGGGCTGTCTTATTTACTGAATTTCTAAGGTCAAGATAGAACATGGCCTCACACAAAATAGACACTCAAGGTTTTAAAATCTGTTGAAGGAAGGTACAAATATGCCCTCTGAGTCATCAAACAGAGATTCATTTGTGGCCCCAGTGGTTTCAGTGCCAAATATGTCTTACTATAATTGAATTTCCTAAAAATTGATAATACAAACAAAGTTTAAACATAACATAGCTAGTCAACAGCCACCCATAAGCACAACATAAGCTGCTCCTCAAAGGGCTTGATAATTTTTTGGCTTGCCTAAGAAACTTCAAGAGACATTTACTGAAAACATTCTCTGACATAAATCATACCAATGTTTTCTTAGGTCAGTCTCTCAAGGCAATAGAAATAAAAGCACAAATAAGCAAATGGAACCTGCATATAAGTTAAATAAGCAGGGTGACAATATACAGCCTTGACGTACTCCTTTGCCTATTTGGAACCAGTCTGTTGTTCCATGTCCAGTTCTAACTGTTGCTTCCTGACCTGCATACAGATTTCTTAGGAGGCAGGTCAGGTGGTCTAGTATTCCCATCTCTTTCAGAATTTTCCACAGTTCATGGTGATCCACACAGTCAAAGGCTTTGGCATAGTCAATAAAGCAGAAATAGATGTTTTTCTGGAACTCTCTTACTTTTTTAATGATCCAGCAGATGTTGGCAATTTGATCCCTGGTTCCTCTGCCTTTTCTAAACCCAGCTTGAACATCTGGAAGTTCATGGTTCATGTATTGCTGAAGCCTGACTTGGAGAATTTTGAGCATTACTTTACTAGTGTGTGAGATGAGTGCAACTGTGCAGTAGTTTGAGCATTCTTTGGCATTGCCTTTCTTATCATACTAAGTAAAGTAAATAAGAAAGAGGACAAATACCATATGATATCACATCAAATTGCCAACATCTGTTGGATCATAGAAAAGGCAAGGGAATTCCAAAAAAATTTACTTCTGCTTCATTGACTATGCTAAAGCCTTTGATTATGTGGATCACAACAAACTGTTAAAAATTCTTAAAGAGATGGGAATACCTGTCTCCTAAGAAACCTGTATGCAGATCAAGAAACAACAGTTAGAACCAGATATGGAACAACTGACTGGTTCCAAATTGGGAAAGGAATATGTCAAGGCTATATTTAGTCATTTTCCTTATTTAACTTCTATGCAGAGTACAGCATGAGAAAAGCTGGACTGGATGAAGCACAAGCTGGAATCAAGACTGCCAAGAGAAATATCAACAACCTCAGATATGCAGATGATACCACCCTTATGGCAGAAAGTGAAGAGGAACTAAAGAGCCTCTTGATGAGGGTGAAAGAAGAGAGTGAAAAAGCTGGCTTAAAGGGCATCTGGTCCCATCACTTCATGGCAAATAGATGGGGAAACAGTGGAAACAGTGACAGATTTTATTTTCTTGGGCTCTAAAATCACTGCAGATGATGACTGCAGTCATGAAATTAAAAGGTGCTTGCTCCTTGGAAGAAAAGCTATGACAAATCTAAACAGCATATTAAAAAGCAGGGATATCACTTTGCCAACAAAGGTCTATATAGCCAAAGCGATTGTTTTTCCAGTTATCATGTATGGATGTGAAAGTTGGACCATAAAGAAGGCTGAGCACCAAAAAATTGATGCTTTTGAACTGTGGTGTTGGAGAAGACTCTTGAGAGTCCCTTGTACTGCAAGGAGATCTAACCAGTCCACCCTAAGGGAAATCAATCCTGAATACTCATTGGAAGGACTGATGCTGATGCTGAAGCTGAAGCTCCAGTACTTTGGCCAACTGATATGAAGAACTGACTCATTTGAAAAGATCCTGATGCTAGGAAAGATCGAGGGAAGGAGGAGAAGAGGGTAACAGAGGATGAGATGATTGGATGGCATCACTGACTCAAAGGATATGAGTTTGAGCAAGCTCTGGGAGATCGTGAAGGACCATCTGGCATGCTGCAGTCCATGGAGTCACAAAGAGTTGGACACAACTTAGCAACTGAACAATAACAACATATGTGGAGTTGTTGGGCTGCACTCCACAGGCCTACAAGGCCTGTGCTTGCTCAACCTCAAGACTGAAGAAAGAACCTGGAGTCAGCAACAGAGACATCAATGGTTTAAAGGATGGGGGAGTTTACACGTCTGAAGCTAGGACCTGGAGTGATACCCCACCATGTGTGGAGCAGAGCAGGGAGAACATGGTGGTAGTCTTTGCTCCCAAGGGGAAGGAGAGATTACCAGTTACCGGGAAATTGATATCAGGTGGGCTCATTAGTTACCAGAGAAACCAGAAGAGGAGCAAGCCCTTACTGTTCCATTGATGAGAACAATGCCTAGCTGGTGGCTGGGGCAAGTACAGAGGAAGGTTAGTCTAGTGTATGAGATATAAGTGAAGCAGGCACTGGTTGGGCAAGAGATGTACAGAGGAGCCTGGTGAACTACAGTCCATGGGGTCATATAGTGTTAGATAGGACTGAGCAACTAACACACACACTCACACCCCACACACACTGTGTAACACAGGGAACTATATTCAATATCCTGAGTGGAAAAGAATGGAAAAAATGTCCATAATGGAAAAGAATATTTTTAAAATGTATATATATGTGAAAGTGAATTATGACAGAAATTAACACAACATTGTAAATCAACCATACTTCAATTTTAAAAAGTTTTTAAGTCTAAAAAAAAGAAACATTTGCTGAGTAATTGGTCAACACCAATATTATAATCTTCCTTGACCAGTGTGAGGACAGAATTCACTGCATAAATTCTTACTGCTTAGCACAAGCTGAAGTGTGTTCTATGTTTCATAAATTATGGGAATTGGGAACAAGCTTTTTCCTCTTAAAAAAATATCAAATTTGAGTATATCAAGGCCTGATGCCAAGAACTATGAGATTGTTGGGATAATCTAAGGTCTAGATTCTAGACAGCCCTGCCTTCAATTGTTTACAGCCTAATGCTAGAAGATAATAAACAATACACCATTCCTATCTTAACCTTGGCTTCTGCTTAAGTCCGCAGATTTGTGCTCTGTCTTCTATACCTGAACTGGTCAATGAGAAGTTAATGAACGAAGAAGTCTGCCAAACCCTAAACCAACAACTGTCCCAAATATTGACTAGACTGACTGATCAGCCTCAGACAATTCACAATGAATGATGGAAGGGGTGATTCACAGGGAAAGAAAGGGATTCAATCTTACAGCAAACAGTACTAGATTAAATTGTCTCCCATAATACTAATGCAAACAGCTAGGCCATCAAAAGTACGGATTGCCACTTAGGCTAATATATTTTGTTTGCCTCTGGCCAAAAGTCATGACTGAGCGACTGAACAACAACAACAGAATTTTGTTTGCCTGATGCCTTCTGGAGCTGTTTATGTCTCTGCAAAGATGACAGATGTATGTGATATCTTAGTTTGGAGTAAGAACAATGAGGTCTTCTCTAAGTTTTGGAATAGACTTCCCATGTGTTGCTAATAGTAAAGAACCTGCCTGCCAATGCAGGAGATGCGGGTTCCATCCCTGGGTCAGGAAGATCCCCCATAAAAGGATATGGCAATCTACTCCAGTATTCTTACCTGGGAAATCTCATGAACGGAGGATCTTGGCGGGTTACAGTCCCTGGGGTCACAAAGGGTCAGACACGACTGAAGCCGCTTAGCATGCATGCATGCTTCTTATGTATAAGTTTTGTATAGCAGGTCTCAGGACAGCTGTCATCTTTTACAACACCCAGTGAACTCTAAGTACAAATGGTGCATTTACTCCTAAGGAAAAAAGTGGACATAGAGATGTAGTTTTTTCCTGTCTGGCTTCCATATCTCCCTTAGCCTTGAAGAAACTTCAAGGAATCCAAGGCTGGGTATCTCAGGCAAGCAGAGCAAATGAGTGTCTTCTCTGGGAATCTAGAACCAAAACTATTAATCAGAGACTCCATTTTCAGTGGGACTGGTTTACAGATAGGACTTACAAACTCAGGATCCGAGACCGATGGCTTCTGCCACATGACCTGTGGAACAAAGAAAGTAAAAATGCAGTCAGAAAAAAAGCAAGATGGAAAGGATGCAAAATGAAAGAGAAAGTTCTGGCACCAATCCATATTCTTCTCTGAGATTTGGCTACTTATTGGGAGTCTATGAGACTCTTCTGTATCCTCATAATAAACCTCTTTTTGCTTAACTTGGTGCAAATTTTCTTCTATTACCAATTTGTCTTTACCAATTATATTTGACTTAATCTATTGGTCAGAAGATTCAAAACTAATACACAATTTTGTGGCAAACAAACTGCAATAAGAATTTGAGCACATATAATACAATGGTGCTAGAACATTGGCAAGAAATTCTTGTGAAATGAATTGAGACCAGTGATTTCCTAGTAAATGCTTACTGATGGGCTTCGTGGGTAGGCGGAAGGGGTAAGCCCTAATTTGTAGCATTTGCCAATTTCCAAGGTGTAAATACTTTCAAGATATCAATGTGAAGTCAACACATACAGAGTTAGAAGTAGCATACTATTATATAGTATTTCTACAGTATACATACAAGAGATGTATATTACCTCAAAAGCATTGCTAATAGTAACATGTAGTAAAATAATTAGTAAATGATGAGGATTGAATAAAGATTTATCACTTTTGTTTTAAATAGAATGTATTTAATACATTCCAATTTATGCTATTTAATTTTAACCATGGCTGTTTAATAACTGAAATTCCTATAAATTTGACCATCTGCTTTTGCAAACTGGTACAAACTTGACTCTAGCACACCACTGATTAAGATGAATGTTTGTTGGTCAAATTCTCATACAGATTTATTACCAGGTTAATACAATTGTTAGGGGAACCACTGACTGGAACCACCCACCCTGGCCTGGTCTGATTGTAACCACTTGCAGGAGTTAATCTTACAATAGGAGGTCCTGGTAAGGAACTTGAAACTAACAAGTTACCAACAACCAGAAGAATTTGGGAAAGGTGAAAAGGAGAGAGGAGACTCCAGTCCATATGTCCTGATAATCTGCCAGAATCCTTCTTGCTGGATTCCATCTGGGCTGAGCCATGTACAAGCCACCAGGAAGGACTCTAAGTCAGAATGATAGGCCTGAGACAACCTGGAAACTAACCCCATTACCATAAAACCTGAGACTGTGAGCCACATGTCAGAGTAATTCTCCTCACTTCCCTCACCCTACAGCTCTCCACCAGGGCTGTTGTTGTTGCTCAGTCGCTTAGTCACGTCCAGCTCTTTGCAACCCTGTGGACTGCAGCACTCCAGGCTTCCCTGTCCTTCACCATCTCCCGGAGCTTGCTCAAATTCATGTTCATTGAACCAGTGATGCCATCTAACCATCTCATCCTCTGTCATCTGCTTCTCCTCCTGCCTTCGATCTTTCCCAGCATCAGGGTCTTTTCTAATGAATTGGCTCTTTGCATCAGGTGGCCAATGTATTGGAGCTTCAGCATCCATCCTTCCAATGAATTTTCAGTGTTGATTTCCGTTAGGATTGACTGGTTGGATCTCCTTACAGTCCAAGGGACTCTCAAGAGTCTTTCCCAACACCACAGTTCAAGAGTATCAGTTCTTCAGTGCTCAGCCTTCTTTACCACCAGGGTGTCCTTTCCCAATAAAGTCTCTTGCCTTGTCTGCATGTGCGTTTCCTCAGGCAATTCATTTCTGGGTGTTAGACAAGAACCCACTCTTAGGCCCTGGAAGGGGTCCACCTTCCTGCAACATAATAACTGATGCAGAGTAATCTCACCTAACCCTTCATTCCTATGGCTTGACACGACATATTATTTTGTTGTTGCTAAATCAGAACTTTCTCATTTCCCCTGGAAGCTGTTCTAAATGTTTACCCATCCTTCTTTCTAAATAAGTGATGTCCCACCCTTTCCAAACCCTCATCCCCCACCCGTAAGCTTAAGCTAGGAGCCAGCTCCTCAGGGACATCAGGTCATTAATTGCAGTCAGCGCATCCAAACCTGAACTCATTATTTCTGCCTGAACTTGCTCTTCCTCCCCACTCTTCACCTATTTACACCCTAACCACAAAGAACTATTTGTTCCCTATCTCATTTAATATCATCTCAAATTCTGTTTACCAAGGTCAAACTCTGAATGCAATGGCTCCCAACCTAGGCTACATTCAAAAATACATGCACCTGAGTCCCATGGGCAGCGATTCAGACTTAATTGGTTTGAGGTGTGGCCTGGGCATTGTGGGAGGGGAGGCTTAAAAGATTCCCAGGTGATTCTGATGTTCAGCCAAGTTGCAAACCACTGCTTTACTGTCATCCTTACCTACTCCCTCCTAGAATTTATTAAATTGGCTGCAAAAACCAGTCAATTCCATCTCCAAAATGTCTCTTAATCCCACTGCAAATCTCCATCTCTAGACTTCTTGCTCCTTCACTCCCTCACCTGGACTACCATAATGGCTTCTTGATCCGTCTCCCCACAGTCAGTCCCTCCTCCTCTCAAACATCCTCTTGCACTTATCAGAGTGATCTTTCCCAAATACAGGTCTGGTCGTGTCTTAACACCCACTGAAAATCCATTATAGTGGCAAGCATTTGCACCATAATATTTGGATGCAAGAAATATTGCGTCTCATTATCTCTCTCAATCAAATTAAATTGACTTTGAGCATCCATTTTCCAGAAGAGTGGCTTATTATTGAGGATCTTCTTTCCTAGAATTATACAAGAATCCCAGGAGGCCCTAAGAAGCCAGAAAATACGAGGAAAGGCCATCAAGGTACATCCTGGTCACTCACTGCTGAGTGCTATTTACCCAATTTATAAACTAAGTCCATCCCCTTTGAGTCAAGCAGGTCAGAAAGATCTTTCATCCAGACTTCCAGGCCCCAGCTTGTAGGGTCTGGCCTCCTAGTGCTGTGCTAGGTCACTCAGTCGTGTCCGATTCTTTGCAACCCCATGGACTATAGCCCTCTAGGCTCCTCTGTCCACGGGGATTCCCCAGGAAGAATACTGGAATGGGTTGCCATGCCGTCCTCCAGGGAATCTTCCCAACCCAGTGATTGAACCCAGGTGTCCCACATTGCAAGCAGATTCTTTACTGTCTGAGCAACCAGGGAAGCCCAAGAATACTGCAGTGGGTAGCCTATCCCTTCTCCAGGGGATCTTCCTGACCCAAAAATCAAACTGGGGTCTCCTGCACTGCAGGCAGATTCTTTACCAGCTGAGTTACCAGGGAAGCCCCTGGCCTCCCTAGGCCAGCCTCAGTCTGGGGCAATGGGTACCAGTGGTTGCTCTAGAGTTCACCACCTACAAACCGTCTATCCCAGAACACTCGGTCCCTTCCTTGCCTCCTCAACCCTGGAAGACTTCCTTATCCCAGAGGAACAAGCTTCAGATTCCAACACGAAGTCCTGTTTTCTGAAGGGCACCTGGCCTGGCAGGCCTGCCCCCACTTGGCATAGGGGAGAATCCTGGCCCTGGCCTGGTCTAAGCAGGTCACATCCCTGGGCCCAGAAATAGTGTGGGGCCAACACCACCAGCACAGATAGTTATGACTCTCCCTTTTCTAGGCATTTGTTGTGGACTCACCCACTGTCTTATCAACACATTCCTCTTTTACTTAACCCTATGGAGTTGCAAAATAATAGAAGGAAGGAGTGATTCATCAATGATTAACCAACCTATTGTTGCTCACGTTCTTGCAGAATCTAGCATCAGCCCAAAAAGAGTTCATGGGATCTGGGAGTTTGAGAAGAGTGTCTCTGTTCAGTTGGTCCCTCAGCATCTTCTTGGCCACTTCCAGTCACTCTCCCTGGGTATGCAGGGAACATAACGAACTACCTGTAGTTCACCAACCATGTACCTCTTGTGGCTTCCATAAGCTTGCCTATGCTGGTCTCTGCCTCTAACACCTCACTCCTCTTTTCTATCCTGGTGAACTCCGATTCTTTAACACTTACTTCTGTTGCAGGAAGGGGGACCCAAGAGTAGGGTCTTGTCTAACGCTCAGAAATGGATTGTTTGAGGAGGCACACATACTGACACAGCAAGAGACTTTTTTTGGGAAAGGGTGCTCTGGTGGAGAGCAGAAGCATAAGGGAAGCCAGGAGAACTGTTCTGACACATGGCTTGCAGTCCTGGGTTTTATGGTAATTGGGTGGGTTTCCAGGTTGTCTCTGGCCAGTCACTCTGACTTGGTCCTTCCTGGTGGCACACACATGGCTCAACCAAGATGGATTCCAGCAAGAAGGATTCTGGGAAGTTGGCAGGATGTGTGGACTGGTATCTCTTCTCTCCTTTTGACCTTTCCTGAATTCTTCCAATTAATGGTAGCTTTTTTATTAGTTAATAACTAATTAGTTATTGGTTCCATGTTTCTTACCAGGAACTCCTATTGTTTAGATAACTCATGCAAGTGGCTACTATCTTGCCTGGCTAGGGCGGGCAGTTTTAGTCAGTGTTTCTCCTAACACTTCAATGTCATCTTCTCTGAAACTCTTGTAAAAGCATTTCGCAAACACTTGAGATATACCTTCACCTTAGGCCCCATCACATTACTACCATTAATACTATACATGTTGGGACTTCCCTGATGGTCCAGTGGCTAAGATGCCATTCTCCCAGTGCAGGGGGCTTGGGTTCAATCCCTGGTCAGGGAACTAGATCCCACATGCTGCAACTAAGACCCAGCACTATACATATTACTTCCTGTGATAGTGAATATCTTATGGATAGAAACTGTGTTTTCCTTTAGCACCTTTCACAAGTCAGGCATATGTTAGATGGATTCTAAATTCCTAGAGTTTTAGAGCTATAAAGGAGCCTTTTGGATGGCATGACCGACTCAATGGATGTGAGTCTGAGCCAAAGTCTGGGAGACAGTGAAGGACAAGGAAGCCTGGTGTGCTGCAGTTCATGGGGTCTCAAAGAATTGGACATGATTTAGCAACTGAACAACAACCACAGCAAAGGAAACTTGGAGATCATCTAATCCAGTGGTTTTCAAACTCTAGTTCTGCAATCTCTCTTCAAACAGAATCTTACTTGGAAATGATGTTTAGATAGGTGAGAACAGAAAAGCTCGAGTTAAAGCAGATGAGATGCTGGAACCAAGAGAGAAGCCTATGGACTTACCTCCACAGGTCAAAAATTGAAAATTCTCAGGCCTTGCTCAATGCCTTCATTTTACTGATGAGACAATCGTGGTCAGGGAACATTACTGTTTCATAAAAATCTACTTCACCCTGTATCCTTAGAACATTGTTGCTTTACTCTCTCTGATCTTCTAGAATCATCACAGCCTCACAAGAAGAATCAATGACCCATTTTTAAAGCCTTTGTGGGATAAACGATTTCCTTTGCAATATCTTATGCATAATATTAGCCAATTCTTCAAGGAAGGTGTTTACAGGCAAGTTATTACTGTGTCAGGATTGCAGAAACATGTATAGCAATTATCTGGGTTTTTTTTTTTTTTTGCTTAAAAAATTTTCCCCTATAATATTGTGTGGGTGTTTGTAAAATTAACAGGCTTGAGTCCATGCCATATAGCTCTGCCAGTGTGCCTCAGTGAGCAGTTCCAACCTGCAAAAATACTCTTCCAGGCTGAAGATACTCAGGAAGTATCTGTAATCTACATGACAAGATCTAGTTTGGTTTTTGTTGTTGTTTTTAAATTTTCCAGGAAGTAGACTAAAGCACTCCCTCCCTCTAAAAGCCACAGAGCTTTGAGATGCAACGTTGAGGGTAGAGGCATTTGCTTATTCTTAAGCAGGTCTCAGGTACTTTTAAATTACAAGGGAAGACATTGGAAATTCTCAGGATCAGATCACAATTGCCTTAGGAGAAATGCATACTGTGAATTCCCGCAGAGAAAATATCATCACTGCCATCAGATTCACAACTCTTTAAATCATAACATTTCTCTCCTTTCCACTGTCACCACCCTAAGACAGGTCTCACCATCTCTTGCATGTATCATTGCTTTATATATATAATACATATATATATATATATAATTTATTTTTTATTTATTTTGGGCTGTGCTGGGTCACTGTTGCTGTGTGGACCTTTTCTCCAGTTGCAGCAACTGAGGGCTACTCTTCACTGCCACGCAGGCTTCTTGATGCGGAAGCTTGTTTGGGAGCACATCTTCTAGGGCACTCCCGCTTCAGCAGCTGAGGCATGTGGGCTCAACAGTTACAGTTCCTGGGCTCTAGAGTACAGGCTCAATAGTTGTGGCACACCAGCTTAGTTGCTCCTCAGGATGTGGGATCTTCCTAGACCAGGGATTGAACCCATGTCTCTTCCATTGGCAGGTGGATTCTTTACCACTGAGTCACTAGGGAAATCCCCAGGCTATTTCAAATCCTAAAGGATGATGCTGTTAAAGGGCTGCATTCAATATGCCAGTAAATATGGAAAACGCAGCAGTGGTCACAGAACTGGAAAAGGTCAGTTTTCATTCCAATCCCAAAGAAAGGCAATGTCAAAGAATGCTCAAACTACCGCACAATTGCACTCATCTCACATGCTAGCAAAGTAATGCTCAAAATTCTCCAAGCTAGGCTTCAACAGTATGTAAATCGAGAACTTCCAGATATTCAAGCTGGATTAAGAAAAGGCAGAGGAACCAGAGATCAAATTGTCGCTATATATTGGAACATAGAAAAAGCAAGAAAATTCCAGAAAAACACCTACTTCTGCTTCATTGACTATGGTAAAGCCTTGACTGTGTGGATCACAACAAATTGGGAAATTCTGAAAGAGATGGAAACACCAGACCACCTTACGTGCCCCCTGAGAAACCTGTCTGCAGGTCAAGAAGCAACAATAGAACTGCACATGGAACAACAGACTGGTTCCAAATTGGGAAAGGAGTACATCAAGGCTGTATATTGTCACCCTGCTTATTTAACTTATATGCAGAGTACATCATGAGAAATGCTGGGCTGGATGAAGCACAGGTTGAAATCAAGATTGCTGGGAGAAATATCAATAACCTCAGATATGCAGATGACACTACACTAATGACAGAAAGTGAAGAAGAACTAAAGAGCCTCTTGATGAAAGTGAAAGAGGAGAGTGAAAAAGTTGGCTTAACATTCAACATTCTGAAAAGTAAGATCATGGCATTGGGTCCCATCACTTCATGTCAAATAGATGGGGAAACAATGTAGACAGTGAGAAACTTTATTTTCTTGGGCTCCAAAATCACTGCCGACGGTAGCTGCAGTCATAAAATTAAAAGACGCTTACTCCTTGGAAGAAAAGCTATAACAAACCTAGACAGCCTATTAAAAAACAGAGACATTACTTTGCTGACAAAGGTCCAACTAGTTAAAGCTATGGTTTTTCCACTTATCATGTATGGATGTGAGAGTTGGACCATAAAGAAGGCTGACCGTTGAAGAATTCATGCTTTTGAACTGTGGTGTTGGGGAAGACTCTTGAGAGTCCCTTGGACTGCAAGGAGATCCAATCAGTCCATCCTAAAGGAAATCAATCATAAATATTCATTGGAAGGACTGATGCTGAAGCTCCAATACTTTGGCTACTTGATGCCAAGGGCTGACTCATTTGAAAAGACCCTGATGCTGGGAAAGACTGAAGGTGTGAGGAGAAGGGGATGAGAGAGGATGAGATGGTTGGATGGCATAACTCACTCAATGAACATGAGTTTGAGCAAGCTCCAGGAGATGGTGAAGGACTGGAAAGCCTGGCGTGCTGCAGTCCACGGGGTCGCAAAGAGTCAGACACAGCTGAGCAACTGGACAACCACCATTGCTGTTTCCCTCTGACAAATGTCTCTGTCTTTAGTTTCTACCCGTTGGATCCAGCTTTTGAGCTGCTGCTAGAGAGGAATTTTGCAAATACATTTGTGTCCTTGGGAAGGGGTGGTGACCAAAAGGAGCTTCTGGGATGCTGATGTGGTTCTGTGTCCTGATATGAGTTCTTGGTTACATGGACGTGTTCACTCATTCATGATTTGCATACGTTTCTGTCTTGGTGCATTACTCTTATTGTGGCAGGTTTATTTAAACCGTTAGACTGTGATCCAAGGATACTTCTTTGATTATTTTTGTATCCTGGTATCCAGCACAAGTGGGTTATTCTACACATTATTGTTGAATGTTACAGGCATAAATAATCAAATGAAGAAATAGGATTGAAGAGTCAGATGGCAAGGGCCAGAGAGTCTTTCCTAGGGTTGGATGATTACCTACACTAAAATGGAATTATGAAAACTGGGGGAGTGGCTGGAGTAAAGAGCAGCTCAGAAAGTTGTTTGCAAGTGTCGTGTTGAGATAGGAGGAAGGTCAGAGTGAAGTGAGGCAGTTATAGGACACCAGCCAACACAAGCCAGACTGGGATCCCCATGTCTTGTTCCACTTCAGGGCACAATTCCTTCTTCCTCTTTTTTTAAAAAATATTTATTTATGTGTTTGGCTGTGCCAGGTCTTAGTCGCAGGTTGCAGCATGGGGGACATAGCTGCCTGAGCAAGGATTGAACCTGGGTCTCCTGCATAATGAACATGGAGTCTTAGCCATTGAACCACGAGGGACGTCCCCAACTCTCCTCCTTGACATCCCTCTTCTGAGACTGCCATCCTTCCCAACACAAAACTCTTCCTATGTTCTCTCTTTTTTGTCCCCTCCACCTTCAGTTTGCTGCCAAGATGCATGTTTCTCAAATCAACCCTTCTTCAGTTTTGATCACTGGCCTCCTTATTAAGATCCTCCTGACTCTAATAGTTCCTACCTGGTCCCCCAATTAGGACTTTTTGTGGCATGGAGCTGATATTGGAAATGGACTGATTTTTTTTAAAATAGAAAATTAAAAAGGCTTGGGGGGAAGATTCATCAAAAGATTACAGGGATGACCTCTGGAACCTCAAAAAAGAAACGCTAGAGTTAGGGACAAGAAAAGCACCAAGGTTTGCTGCCTCTTTCGGCGTATTTCTTGGTAATTTTAGTCTATGCCTCTCTTTCCTTTTCCTCAGGCCTCATCATGGAAATCATGGTCAATGGACCCACAACTGAGGTTTTCCACCTGCCTCCAAGAGACCACTTTGGACAGGAATGAGAATGTCTCGGACTCAATACCAAATCTCCATGCAAGTGACTCTGATTAGTCTCCTGGGGCAGGCCTCTGCCTTGGGATCACTTAGCTGTGTTCTGGGGACCTCGTCCAAGTGCGCCATAGACTGTTCATGATCAAGCACCATTGCCATGAAGGAGGGTCATGGCCAGAGAAGAGGACCTGGACAAGCAATCCAACAATGAATTTATACCTTTGTCCCTGACTCTGCCTGGCCATATTGTCACAGGGCTATCCTTCCCAAAGGAGACCGCTGAATAAGTCACTTTGACTTAGCAACTTGATCTCGGCTGGAAGGTTACCTCACCTGTGGTCACAGCCCAGGGTGGCCTATAGCTGCCCGATAGTGAGGCCAAATGCGTATCGTAACTTGACCAGGGACAGCACTGCTAGGCACTATTCCTGGCAGGATTCCCCACCCGAGTGGCTGAGGCTTTGTCAAGCCGGCATTGCAATTCTACTTCTTCCTCCATCCTTCCTGTGTCCTGTTCCAGCCTTCGGTGGGTGTTGATCTCTAGTGCACTGTCTCAGTGTTTGCTTCCAGAGGAACCAAGCTTCAACAGTTCAAGGGTCTTTCTGTCCATCTAGATTTCCCATTTCCTACCATCTCTTCCTGCCTCAATTTGTCCTACTCTTCAGATGTCATCTCTTCTCAGAAGCCTTGCCTAGGTGCCCCAGTCAGACATACTCCCACCATTCAGGAATCTGTCACCACCTTAGATGGTGTACCTCTTTTATTGAAATTGTCTGCTTCTCCCCAGTATTGTAGCTATTTGTGAGCCTTTCCACCACCACCCACCCCCATCCCCACAATACACACTAATCAGTGAGCTCTTGGAATGAGATTCCTAGTTTTGCCCTTTTTTTCTCTCTTTCTCCAAAGCTCTGCTCAGGACATGGTCAATCCTCAGTGAGGGATTGTTATTATTATTAATTTATTTGGCTGTAGCATGTCTTAGTGGCAGGGCGCAGGATCTTCGGTGTGGCTCAGAGGAGTTGTAGTGCACAGGAACCAGAGATAAGGGGCTCAGTAGTTTTGGCCTGTGGGTTTAGTTGCCCTGTGGCAGGTGGGATCTTAGTTTCCCACCCCCCTGCACTGGCAGATGGATTCTTAACCTCTGGACCACCAGGCAAGTCCTCATCAGTGAGGGGTTAATAATGTTCTGAAACACTCGGGAGAATCAGGCAGTAAATGAATATAAACCACCAAAACTCTTTAAAAAATTCTTTTTCTTGAACAAGATAGGATAAATTTTAACATACCAAATGTTTGCAAAATTGTTTAATCTTCACTGCTAGTCTATAAGCTTCTGCACAACAGAGATGATATTTTACCAATGTAGTCATATCCCTCCCAAGCAAATTTTAGTAAGATAAAGGCTAAACTGACCAGGTCTGTAGCTCATTAGACCTGGGGTTACATCTTGACTCTGTCATTTACTTCCTGCACACCCTTGATCAATTCACTTCATTCATGTAACACTTAATTTTTCACCTGTACAATGGGAAATACCTGTAAAGCATAAGGTTGTCAACGGACTAAATGAGATAACCATATGAAGTATAGGGTCTGGGTTGGGTAAGGGTGTGATAACAGCTAATTTTATTTGTTATTAAAGGGTGTTCTATAATGTTTACTAAATGAATGGGTGAATACAAAGCAAGGAGGAGGAAGAAAATAACTTGGAGAAAATCTTTGTAAACATTTGCTGAAAGTAAATACCACGAGTCAAAGGATGAGATGCCAAGTCTTGTGAATTTTTAAAAAATTAATTAATTAATTTTTGGTAATGCTAGGTCCTCGTTGTTCTGTGTGGGCTTTCTCTAGCTGTGGTGGTGAGTGGCGCGGTGGAGGAGGCGGGCGGTTCTTTGTGGTGATGCACGGGCTTCTCACTGCAGTGGCCTCTCTCGTTGCGGAGTACAGGCTCTAGGCTCGAAGGCTCAGTAGTTGCTGCTCGAGGGCTCTGGAGCGTAGGCTTAGTAGCTGTGGCGCACGAGCTTAGAGGCCCCACAGCACGTGGAATCTTCCTGGACCAGGGATTGAACCTGTGTCCCCTTCACTGGCAGGTGGGTTCTTATACACTGTGCCACTAGGGAAGTCTCAAGTCCCGTGAATTTCGTAACTCTTTCATCCTACTTGTAAATAAGTGTTTGCCCATGCCCATAGTAAGCACTCAATAAATGGAACTCTTCCAGAGACCAAAATGGGCAGGAGATCAACGAAACAGGTCTGTCTGTTTTACACTAGAGCAACTGCTCTCAAATCATTTGGTTTTAGGAGTGCTTTACGCTCTTAAAAATTATCAAGGATTCTAAGAACTTTTATATGGGCTACATCTGTCACTATGTACAGTTTTAAAAATGAAAACCAAGAACATTTTAGATATTGTTTTATTCTTTGAAAAATAACAATAACAAGCATGTTATTGTTACATTGTTACATAACATGTTACATGTTAACATGAATAATATCATTTGTGAAAAATAGATGTATTTTCTACACAAAAAAATGGTGAGAAGGGTGGCATTTGCAAATACCTTTGATGTCTGGCTAACAGAAGACAGCTGGGTTCTCATATCTGCTTCAGCATTCAATATGTGATATGTTGTTTTGGTTGAAGTACATGTAGAAAATCTAGTCTCACACAGCTATGCAGATGGAGAAGGGAGGAATACTTTAAAAGCCTTTTCAGATAATTGTGAATATTCCTTTTTGCTACCACTCTAAAACCCATGAAATTTAACTTTATTAAATCAAATAAGTTTCTTAAAGGTTAGCTGCAATGTGGATTATGAAACCACATCACGAACCTTTCCCACTCTGTTATATTAAAATCCATGTACTTTGGATCACTTTACTCATGTGTGATTTTGTAACATTATGTTTTGCTCATTTGGAAAATATTGGCTCACTGAGTTATACAGAACTTCCATATGTTGACATAGTTCAGTATATAATATAAAAAAATCACATTTGTTAATATTGCTACTAATCCCATCAGAAAAGTCTTTAAGTATTGGTAAGCTGTCAAGTTCTCAATGGCAAATATAGGTTTTCCAAACTTATAGTTTTCAGTTCAAAACCTAAATGTTATCATTGGCAACAAATGCTATCAGTTGTTTTCCTTAAAGTGACTGGCTTATTTTGTTTATATTAATATTTAAGAGACTGTCTACCAAATAATCGTCTTAATAAACATCTTTGTCAGTCTTCTTTCAAGTAAAAACACTGTTTCAGGGGAGAAAAAAAGCAGGGGATTCAGTTTTAATTTCAGAACAATCACACTTCTCAAGATGACCATTGTTTTTCAGTATTTAGTAGAAATGCTTTACTTGTACTTTTCCATTTCATAATATGTGCTTGCATGTTCAGTCATGTCCAACTCTTTGCAACCCCATGGGCCCCATGCTCCAGGCCCTTCTGTTTATGGGATTCCCCAGGCAAGAATACTGGAAGGCATTGCCCCTTCCTATTCCAAGGGATCTTCCTGACCCAGGGATCCAACCCACGTCCCCTGTGTCTCCCTCATTGGCAGGCAGATTCTTTACCACTGAGCCAGGATAGTATTAAAATACAGGTACTCAAAGATCAAGATATAATATAAGAAATACTTTCACAGCTTCGTTAAGGACACTGTTAAGTGAATCTGGCTTCTTTCCAAACTGAGAGTGCAGAGTGATTAAAAACGCCACATCTACAAGTACAGTTGGTGCCACTGTCTCAATCCATGCTAAAGTGCCAGCAATTGTGCCCATCACTGCTTTTGCATCATCACATCATTGCTTTTGCACCATTAGTGCAGATGTTAACCTGCGGTAAAAGCCAATAATATCTTGTTATTACCATGAAAGTAGTCTTGACAGAGCTTCTGGAATGGTCTTGAGGATCAACAAGGGTCCACAAACCACACTCTGTAATGGTTGGACTAGAAATTGAGAAAGCAGTAAGTCATAATTCAAAGGTTTATGGCCTAGCAGAGGGATTTGGGAAGCTGCAAGGAATTCTGAAGACAGTGTCTCTGGATAAGAGCCCCAGGATTGGCAGATTTTATAACTAAAGTTTTGGTTATCTTTGTTCTTATAGTCTCTAGGGAGAGCCCACCATTTTGTTGCTTGTACCTGGGGAGGGCTGCTCCCAACACTAGTTCTTGTTACAGTCCCATTGGGGGCAGGGGTAGATTTTTTTGCCATGCATTGCAGGATCTTAGTTTCCTGAACAGGGATTGAACCTGGCCCCTGCAGTGGAAGCACAGAGTCTTAACCACCGGACCATCAGGGAATCCCTACACCCCTATTTTTACAAAACCCTGAAGGCCTGTAACTTGCAATCCTCTGCCCTTTAGTAAAGTAAGTCAGAGAGAGAAAGACAAACACCATATGATATCAGTTATATGTGGAATCTAAAATATGACCCAAATGAACTTATCAATGGAACAAAAACAGACTCACAGATATGGAACAGATAAGTGGTTGCTAAGGGGTCGGAGGAAGGATGGATTGGGAATTTGGGACTAGTAGATGCAAACTATTATATATAGGATTGATAAACAACAAGGTCATACTATGTGGCCCAGGAAGATATTATTTAATATCCTGTGATAAACCATAATGGAAAACAATGTGAAAAAGACTGTATATATGTATATAACTGAATCACTTTGTATATAGTAGAAATAAACACTGTAAAGTAACTATACTTCAGTAAAACAAAATAAAATTAAAAATTTAAGTGATACGAAAGTACTGTGTTACAGTTTATTTGACAGCGTTTTTTTGGTTCATTCTTAGTGATACACAAAATGATGGGTGTAGCTTATAATGAAGGTATATTAGATTTGATGAATTATGATGGTAGTATTTGCATTTAGGTATATCTGAGGTTTTGAAGCAGAGCCCTTGTGAATGAAGAAAGTCTAATGTATTTGTTCCTTGTTTCTTTCCTCATTGTTTTCTTCCCAATATACATTTGCAGCCGCATCACAAAAGATAAAAACAATTTAGAAATGAGTTACCCATAAACTTGGTCACTAGACATACCACTGTAAACAGAATATATTCTTTCAAGAATAAACTAAAATATACTTTTCAAAGAATGTGTATATGTAAGTTATGAAGGATAAAACTAATAACCATGAATCCATCTCCCCTGTTAAGAATTATAATATTCCAATAACATTGCATTTTCTTGTATACACCTTCCCAAGTCCATCCCCCAAATGCTGTTCCCCCACCCCAGGGAAAATTATTTTGTTGTTATTTCTCTGGTTTTCAGTATGATTTTACTGTATATGTGTGAATTCCTATACAGTGCTTTCCGTCTGTTCTCTTGCCTTTGAATTTTAAGAAAAATAGTATTATTCTGTATATATTCTTCTGCAACATGTTTTCGGCACTCAACATTATATCTATGAGATTCATCCATATTAATGCATATAATTCAGTTTCTCCACCTTGACACTGTTGATAGGTTGAACTGGATAATTTTTTGTTGTAGAGGGCTGTCTAGTGCATATCAGAGCCTGACACATAGTAGCTTCTCGATAAATGTCTTTCTCTTGTGGCAAATACAGAAACGTTTACACCAAGGTGCTCACTAATAATATTTGTTGAATGAATGAACTAAGCCTTTACTTTTCTGGGGGATCTTCTTAGGGCTTCTGCTACCCTAGCTTGTCATTCTTGGCTTGGTTCTTTCCCTTAAGTTTTTTTCTTTTGGTGTGCTGGGTTTTAGTTATGGCACAGGAACTCTTGCTTGTGGCCTGTGGTATCTAGTTCCCTGACCAGGGATCGAACCTGGGCCTCCTGCATTGGGAACACAGAGTCTTAGCCACTGGACTTCCCTGTGGGAAGTCACAAGCAACCATGAGAATACGTGACCCATTCAAAGAAGGTGGCTTCTTGTCAGTTCCATCTGAGTGTCAAAGGCCAGAATCTTCTGATTTTCTAGAGACTCCCCAAATTCCAGATTTTTATGGATATCTTCTGATATTTAAGGGCTTCCCTGGTGGCTCAGAGGATAAAGCGTCTGCCTGCAATGCGGGAGACCTGGGTTCGGTCCCTGGGTTGGGAAGATCCCCTAGAGAAGGAAATGGCAACCCACTCCAGTATTCTTGCCTGGAGAATCCCATGGACAGAGGAGCCTGACAGCTTACAGTCCATGGGGTAGCAGAGTTGGACACGACTGAGCGACTTCACACCTCTGATATTTAAAAATTGGCAACAGATTCAAATTTTTTTTTCCTATCACAGAGGACAAATTAGAAATGCCTAAGGTTTGCTTTGGCCTGCAGGCAGCCAGTTTGCAGCCTTTGCTTCAGGCCAGCCACCATAGTCCTGCTTTCAAGTGACCTCGGAGGTAATGGTTCTTGGCCTTGAGAACAGGACCTTCACACAGGGTCCTGGGACCCTTTCTGCTGTATCTTGCCAGACCAAACACTAAGGGAAGGGGAAGGAAGCCAATATCTATAGATGCACCAGATACCCACTCTTTCCCTCAATTGCTACAGCAGTCCTGTGAGATAGGTGTAATTGTTATCCCCATGTTGACAGAAACAGAAGATCAGAATTATTACATAACTTGCTAACAGTCCACTTTGCTACTAAGTTGTAGGCTTTGAACCTGGGACTATCTGACTAGACTATAAATTCATAAAGAGAAGGGAGAAAAAAGTACCCTATTTCTCTGTGTATCCTTCCTAACAGAGGTCTGGGCATGTAGTCAGTGCTCAGTAGGCATGGCTGATTGGTGATCAATTAATTGGTGGGGAAAGACACACTTATGGCCTCATCCTTTTCACACTTACACAAGAAATTTGAGATTCGGTCCTCCACCAAGAAAGAAAAACATCACACATGTACAAATAAACTGAATTATCTGAACTGAGTTCTTATCTGAATTGGCATCATAGAGATGCAGAAGAAATGCAGAGTAAGTATTTAAAAGAATAGAATTGTGATTATTTACCAGCTTTTCATAAGCTCTTGCCAGTCTCCCTGCTTCTCGTCTCCCTCCACCAAAAGAACGATTTTGTGGTTAAAAAAAAGTCCCCAATTATTCTTTCATGAGCATATTCTGAATGGGATTCCATACACTAAATTAGTGCGAGTGGCTGGTGATGATGACAAGGATACCTCAGCTTGGAACACTGATTAATTCTCTATGTCAGTATTTCATGATATGGAGCTCAAGTTGCAAACTTAATCCAGTGAAAAAACATGACAGGCATTTATAGTCAAAATACTTGTTGAAAGACTCCCCACCTATAGAAACATACAGGATCGCTCCAGGGTGTATATTATCATTTTCCTAAAATTTTGGCAAGAAGCTGTTAGGAGCCCTGATAAGGCTGGCAAAATGGAAGAACATTTCCTTCTCTTAATGGCACCCAGCCAGCTTCTGACAGCCCTTGCCAGCTTCCCAGAACTGCAAATGGCTTGGGGTGATTTTATCTTGATTTTATTATCCTAACTCACAACCTATAGAAGTAATAAAAAAGGAAACACAACGGATGAAATGTGTGAAATGTGAAGCAATAGCAATGAGCCATGACCAATATAGGATGAAGTTCAAAATACATAACCAAGCAACAGACTTAATCTAAATTCAAACAGTAGATAGCAAGGTGGACAAGCCCCAAAGAAAGTAGTGGCATTAGAAAACTACAAGGAAAATAACTAAAATATTCCTTTGCCTCCAAGTGGGGCCAGACAGGTAGAGATTCTGTTTCCTCTCTCTCAGGAGGCTTGAAATGGAAGTCAGGGATGAGAAAAGATTATTTTCAATGTAGTTCATGGTGCTCAGATATCATTTGTAGTATTATAAGAGACTGGGCATAATTTATTCATGTATTCATTTTAAAAATGTCTCAAAAGATGCATGCATCCTAATGTTCATAGAGCAATATTATAATAGCTGAGATATGGAAGCCACCTAAGTGCCCATGAACAGATGAATGGGTAAAGAAGATGTGAGATATATATGTGTGTGTGCGTGTGTGTGTGCACATGTGTGCTGTGCTTAGTCGCTCAGTTGTGTCTGACTCTTTGCAACCCCATGGACTGTAGCCTGCCAGGCATATATGTGTATATATATAATTGAAATTATGCCATTTGCAACAATATGAATGGACTTGGAGGGTATTCTGCTTAGGGAAATAAGTCAAAGAAAGCAAATACTGTATGATATCATGGATATGTGGAATCTGAAAAACAAAACAAAGTAGTAAATATAACAAAAAAGAAACAGACTCTCAGATACAGAGAACCAACTAGTGACTACCAGTGGGGAAAGAGAAGGAGGAGGGGCAAGAGAGAGGTAGGAGATTAAGAGGTACAAACTATATATACAAAACAAATAAGCAACCAGGATATATTGTACAGCACAAGGAATATAGCCAATATTTATAATTACTATAAATGGAGTATAACCTTTAAAATTTGTGAATCACTCTGTTGAAACTTGTATAATGTTGTAAATCAACCATGCCTCATTAAAAAAAAAAAAAACAAACTCTGAAGGGAAAAAAAAATATGTTTTGACATCTACCCTATTGTATTTCTGCCTTCAAATCCCTCATAGTCCAGGGAAGGGCTCAGTCATAGTGAAACGAAATGGTACAAGATGAAATGATAAGTTACAGATCAAAAAAAGTGGCATGCACTGAGGAAGGAGCAGTCTGACTCCTCCCTTGGAATGGAAACAGGAGTAGGAGCTGAGAATCTGAGGCTGGGGCAGGGAATTCCCCATCACGGGTTGTTGAGCCACCAAAACCAGATGGCTGAACCAAGTTCAGAGTCCATGCAGCAAGCCAAAGTCCCAAGTCGAAATAAAAGTCCTGGGGTGGACAAGGCAAAGGGCTCAGTGCTGGAGCACAGAGCTCGTGATCCGGAGAAGCAGAGAGGCCAGACTGACCACAACTGGCAGGTATTGGCACCCCCACCCCCTGCTGCTCCTATATTCCCCATCCCTCCCATGGGACCTCCCCAAGGTCCAGAAACCAGCGGGTTCAGATGACTCACCAGAGGCCCCCATATGGAGCTGCATGCTAGGCCTGTTTCTGTTCTGATAGCTTTTACATGCTTGTTAGGGGAATGATACGCTGGCAGATCAGCCAAGTTTGATGGTTTAGGATGCGTTGAAAGGAGTATCTTGCTTTTTGGAGGTGAAAAGGAGAAGTTTTCTCAGACATGTTGAGAAGGCAGGTGTTGAGCTGATGGAAATGGGACGTGAGTGAGTGTGTGTGCAAAGGCAGAAAGCATGTGAGGAGCTGGGTTCTGGGCTCCAGGGGCCATGGGTACCAAGGAGCATGTGCCGGTGGATGCGAGCCATGTTGGGAAGCCTAGGGCACAGGCTTCGGGGCTTAGACTTTATCCTCCAGCCAAAGAGAAGACCTTCTTTTCAAAGGAAAAGAGGTGACTCTGGACCCAGGAGTTCTCACTGCCTTACTAGATGGGTCTGAACACAGGTTGTCACCATGTCTTCTGTGTCCTAGAGAACAAGCCACAGGGACACAGGCGTAAGCTGTCTGCTGCCCTGTCACTGCCTCTGCTGAGCAGGGCTGTCCCGGCCACAGGGAAGTGTGCTTGAGACAGGACAGAGGAGCGCAGACATCAGCTGTACTGGCTGACCACACCCAGGGGGCCTCAGGGGGTGAGCAGTCCCCCTGTCCCAGCTCCTGGGACATAACCATTTCCCTGAACCTCAATCTTTGGCCTCTCAGACTTCCAGGGGCTGGAGAGTCTGTTTTTACAGGCCCGAGAGGTAAGTTTTCACAGGACTTTGGTGGCAAATAATACATATTCTATAATGAAAGAATGTTACCTCACTTGGGACACAGCTTATCTATCCCTGGTCTGTGCCTTTGGGCAATAGCTGAATTGTACAGAAAGCATAAATGTCATCTGAGAATCCAACAGACATTCTTTCCTTCCCACCTATGTAAAAATTTACCTGTAGCCCCACTTCAGGTTGCTCAAAGTTTCAGGGACTCAGACAGACCGTGTCAACCAACTTCGTGGCAGCTTGCTATGGCTGGGGGTGGGCGTGGGGACTGAGGCTCAGAGAGGGTAAGTTTTACAATTTGTGAAATTGAGATTCAAACCCAGACTTGCCAGAAGCCCCAGTCCACACTCTTCCCACTGGCCCACTCTCTGTTTCCTCCCAGGGAAGAGAGGCAAGGCCAAAGTGAGGGCTGCTGTTTCCAAGGACCTGAGATTTGTCAGTTTGGTTGAGTTTAATACTCTTATAACTCAAATCATTTTGACTGGGCCTGAAAGACAACATCTCATGAAGGTGAAAAGTGTGGGAAGGGAGGGTTCAAAATATTATTTTGTATTTCTAGGACTCTATTTTCCCAAGCATTTTACACTTTCCACTGCACTGAGTTACCCAGCCCTCCTGTAAGGGAGCTGGAGAAGTTATTATGGCTGGCTTCTTCTGAGGGTTGGGGCAGAGATCAGGCAGGCTGCTCCAAATTTCAATGGCTCCCCTTTCCTGGGGCTACAAGTCCTCCAGGGTGTATTGGAAAAGAAGGCATTGAGTGGCAGGGACCCTCCAGTGCCAGGCACTCCTCTCTGCTTGTTGAGGCCTCCTCCTGGGAGCTTTTCATGGTCCCCTTGAGAGCAAGCTGCTTGCTCCAAAAGGGAGGGGCAGGCCACTCTGACCCTCCTGCCCCCTCCCTTTATTCTCCAAGGCTTCATCAAGCTAAACTAGTGGGGAGGGGAGGGTAACTAGGGACAATCTCAATGTAGCAATGGAAAAAATTTTAAGCATGCATGCTAAATATGATTTTTTTTCCTCCCCATAGATTGAGAGCGAGTGCCAAGAAGTGAAACCAAGAAGTTTGGGGCCAAGAAGTCATCCCAGGTATGTCTGTGAGAACCACAAGCCCCAGGGCTGCCACACTACACAACTCAGTCCCACCTGGGGCCTTGCCAGTCCCTAATCCTGGGCCCCAGCCTCATGCTTCTCTGAGAAAGCGTCTTCCGTTTTACTTCTGCCTTGCAGATCTGACGTGCAAACCTCTCTACTCTGCCTCACAAATCTGCTCCCACTTTTTAGGAAACCCCAACTTTAAACCCCAGGACTTGGTCTCACTGTAAAGCATTCCCTACCCCAGCAGTATCGTTGCTTAAGTATGAGTTATTCAATCTGGAATGATAGCTAGAAGGACTGCAGGACAGACCGCAGAGAGTAGTGGCACTCTGTTCCATAAAATAGTCAGAGGTTGGGGAGGGCCTCGCGTTTCCTCTAGAATCTGTCCCCCCATATCCTGACTGTCACCACCCTGTGAGAATCAGGTAGCCTTCTTTATTTTTCTGATTAACCAGTTGGTAACTTTAGATCAGATACACACTCATCTCTAATGGACAGAGTTTTCAGTCTAAATCCCTAAAGCTAAATAAAGTCTGCAAATATCTAGTTGGTGAGTGCTATGTTTTCACAAATGTTGGAAAATTTGAACTCCTCAAAGTAGGGCATGCCTTCTCAATCAGCCACAGTCCCCACTGTTCTCCAGTACCCTACACACAGGCTGACTCATTCATATGTATTATCTGTGTTGGCCCTATAGGTGTCTGTATTTGCTACTATTCTTCCAAACCCACAAGGAAGAGAAACATTTTCCTAATTGTCCCTGAGTTTGCAAACCTGCTTCTCCCTCAGTGGAGCTGGTTCTGCATATTATTACCGCATTATGCTTAATCTTTTCCTTAAACTCCCTTCTACCTTTCAAACAAACTTTCTTGGGTGTTGTGAGAGAGGTTCAAGAGGGAGGGGACATAAGTATACCTATGGCTGATTCATGTTGATGTTTGACAGAAACCAATATAATATTGAGAGCAATTAGCCTTCAAAAAACAAACAAAAACAAACTTTCTTGGCTCTGCTGGCATTTTAAAACTCCATTACTGGGGACTTCCCTGGTGGTCCAGTGGTTAAGGCTCTGCCTTCTGATGCAGGAGGCATGGGTTCCATCCACAGTCAGGGAATTAAGATCCCACACGCTGAGCTGCTTGTGCCTTAAAGGTTGTTCTTCTAATTATGCAAACACATGTTCGAAGTTTTGAAACCATCTCTGGCACTGGGGCAAGATGGTGGGGAAGAGTAGGCAACAGTCTAGCCCTATCACAAGCCAAGCAGGAGAGAGGTCCTGACCTGGCTCTCGGACCGGCCTTCAACTGTGGCGCTCTTTTCAGCATGAGCAAAAGGAGTTGCCCGGAATCAACTGACTAAGACTTGGGAGAGGAAAGGAGCAGCTGAGAGCATCAGATTCAGGTCAGGTTAACAGGAGGTCCCAAATGTTGCCACATGAGCTACTCTCCATCCCACACACTCATTCCCACAGTCTGGCAGACATGATTAAACAATCTCAGCACTGTTTTCCACCAGGCAGGCCAGTCCCTCATGAGTCTACTCCATCCCTCACTCTGGGCAGCTGGCACAGCCTGAGCAAAGCCGACAATCGTGATGAAACCTACTTCCTACCCTTTGATTACGCTGGATGGCTAACCAAGAGACCAGGACTCTGGTGTCAACCCTGCCATTGACTCACTGGGATATCTGGGGCTTGGGCAAGGCTGCTTACCTCTGCAGACCTGTTTCTTCATCTGATAAATGAAGTGGTTGGGCAGTTGATTGATTGACTTGCGACCTCATGTCAAGGTTAAGTGAGTGGGATGATGATTTAGGTGAGGAGGGCTGGAAGAGTGCAGAAAAGAAAAGGAACCCTGTGGGAGAGTGACCCTGAGTGGGTCTCTAACTTAGGAGAATTCATGCAAAGCTGATGGCCACATTTACAGAGACAGGAGGGGCTTTCAAGCAGGCATAATCAGCAAGGGCATGGAGGTAAGAATGTACTGAACAAGGAGAAAGTCCATAATTAACAATGATCTCATAAATCCCTGTGCTAGACATATGCACTCACTCACTCAGTAAACCTTTCCTCCATCAAGAAATGTCCGTCTAGTCAGGGCTACAGTTTTTCCAGTGGTCATGTATGGATGTGAGAGTTGGACTGTGAAGAAAGCTGAGCGCCGAAAAAATGCTTTTGAACTATGGTGTTGGAGGAGACTCTTGAGAGTTCCTTGGACTGCAAGGAAATCCAACCAGTCCATCCTAAAGGAGATAAGTCCTGGGTGTTCATTGGAAGGACTGATGCTGAAGCTGAAACTCCAGTACTTTGGCCACCTCATGCGAAGAGTTGACTCATTGGAAAAGACCCTGATGCTGGGAGGGATTGGGGGCAGGAGGAGAAGGGGACGACAGAGGATGAGGTGGCTGGATGGCATCACCAACTCAATGGACTTGAGTTTGAGTAAACTCCGGGAGTTGGTGATGGACAGGGAGGCCTGGTGTGCTGTGATTTATGGGGTCGCAGAGAGTCGGACACGATTGAGCGACTGAACTGAACTGAACTGAACAGTGTGTTGGGTGCTGTGCTAGGAGCTGAGGTCCTGTGGTGAACAGAAGACATATACAGAGTGACTGGTGCTGTAGGCTGCCTCCTCACCCATAGTTCGTGCGTTCAGTCACTCAGTCACATCTGACTCTTTGCAACCCCATGGACTGTAGCCAGCCTGGCTCCTCTGTCCATGGGATTTTTCAAGAAAGAATACTGGAGTGGGTTGCCATTTCCTTCTCCAACCTTACTCATAGTGAAGCATCAATAGGACTGAATCCAGCTTGCCCTCTGGCCCTTCCACACAGGCAAGGAGATACATTTCAATGGCTGAGTGTGTAAACCCAATCTCCTAACTGCTTTCAGCATTTCTGAAGATAAGTGAGGTGCTTCATGTAAAGGGCACTTTGTAAACTGTAAAGTCCTCCATGGAAGTTGTTCCTAAATCTTAACTGGAATAATAACAATTGAACGAGATGCTGATGATAGATGTTAGATAAGGGCCCTCAAGTGGGAGAAGGCCCCTGGAAACCAACTCATCAAGGTGAAGCTGACACTGACCCTTGCTTCCTGACCGTCCCACCTTCCGTGTTTTGACCCAGTTTAGGCTTCCGTTTAAAAGCTCATAGAAATATTTCTTCACTATAATTACGGGCGAGGCTCAGGATCTCTGTCATAAGAAGAGCTGGTAGAAAAGGGACAATTAACCAAGGCACATAATTGAAGGGTAGATAAATATATCCGGTGGCAGATGAGGCCCCTTCCTATTGGACACTATTCCCAGTATCCAAGGGCAGAGATAGGAATGTGCTTCATTTAGACCAGATGATGCTGAGCACTTTATTATTAAAGGCTTCTGTCAAGAAGTGAGGTGCATGTGGGTGTGGGGGATGGAGACTTTCGGGTGCCTCCTGCGTGGACGGTGTCGACACGCTCCCTTTCCTACCCAGGAGGCTTTCCGTGCTGCTGGCAGTGGCTCCTTTTTAAAAGTTTGCTAATCATGAGATTGGAGGGCATGCTTGGAGGAGACAGTGTGACTCCTGTCACTGAGCAGAACAATGCAAAGTTCAAAAATAGTAGTATCTGCTAGTGGAAAACCAATAAACATATAATTTCCAGGTAATTACTATCATATAATTAGCTCTCTGCTTTTATATGCCCCAGCGGAAATTGGGTTGGGGAGCAACTGTAACACAGCTTAATAATCATGGTACATTCCAACAGCAAAATGAAGATTTTTTTTTTTTTCTCCCAAAGAGCACCAACAGGGACTTCCCTGGTGTCCCAGTGGTTAAGGATTCACCTTCCAATACAGGGGACTCAGGTTCGATCCGTGGTCCGGGAAGATCACACATGCCATGGAGCAACTAAGCCCACATACCACGACTACTGAGACTGTAAGCTGCAACTAGAGAAAGGTGCCCATGCCACAAAGAAGAGACCACAATAAAAGATCTTGTATGCCACAGAGAAGATGCTGTGTGCTGCAGCTAAGATCCAACACAGCAGATGAGTAAATACGTAGTTTTTTTTTTAAAAAAAAGAGCACCAAGACTGGCTGATCCTGGGCCCAGTTCACATGGACTAGTGAGCCAGGTTCTTAGGTGACATAAAATGAGCTCTGGGCTCAGAATTGGAAGAGCAGGTTTTCATTCCAGCTCTGATCACCTTGTATGACAACTCCTCCAGAACTTGGTATCCTTCTAATTGGTAAAATGATGGCGTTGGACTAACTCATGCATTCTTATCACACTCGAAGGGGTGAACATTGGTTCTGGAGGTGAAACAGTCTTAGATATTGCAGTGGCTGGTGGCCCTCCAAAGCTCAAGCCTATCTGGCAAAATCTTATTTCTTAGAGCTTACTTGTTTTCTCTCATCAGGTTTTCTTTTGTATTGACATTAAGGTCACAGAAGATACACAAAATGCATGCAGGATCAGTACTACAGGGGATAGATTGAAGACTTTCTCTTCATCCTCACTCAATCACAAAGCCCTGTCATAAGAGAAGGTTCATGTGTGCCTATTGGCTCCTATTCACTGCCTCCTGGAAGTTGTTTATGTTTATTTCTCAGTGACTTTGTGTGTGACTTGGGCTTTGACAATTAAATTAAAAGTTGTATTTTACTATATTTCATCCTACTAAGTTATTCAATCCATCAATAATTATGTCAAGTGCTGAAAAGGAGAAATGTCAACCATATCTGAAAGAATATCTAGCCAAGCACGCATGCATGCACAGTGCATAAATGGATATATAATATATCTGTGGTATTAAAATTTCATGGGAGCAGTGGATAGAGTTAAAAAAAATCTGAAAACACCCTTCGAAAGGTAATAATAGGCTGAGAACACTGCACTAGATATTTCTAAGAGTCCTTCCAGCTATGAGATTCTGTAAGTCCATGATTAAGAAGTGTCCTCTGAATTGGTCCCCACCCAGCACAGCAAAGTCACTTTTTGTCTGGTTAACTGAGAAGGTTTCTTAACCCCTCTGAACCTCGGGATCACAACCCAGGGATCAAACCCATGTCTCCTGCATTGGCATATGGATTCTTTATCACTGAGCCACCAGGCAAGTCCAGAGTCTTCATTTGTGTTCCCCTAAAAGCCAAGCCTGAGACAAGAACTTAAGTACAGGTAGGTTTGGGGAGATGATCTGAGGATGCAAGAGTGATGGAAATGGGAGTAGTGAGACAGAAAGGGTGAAAAATCAGTAAAGTATGTGAGTTGGTTATTGCT
Source organism: Cervus elaphus (assembly GCF_910594005.1). NCBI lineage: Eukaryota > Metazoa > Chordata > Mammalia > Artiodactyla > Cervidae > Cervus > Cervus elaphus. The sequence continues at coordinate 85,234,454 of NC_057826.1, forward strand.
GTAGGCAGGTGGGCCTGAATCCTGCTGGTGAATCTCCTAGGAATAATCTAGAACACATCTCACAATTGTTCCTTTGAAGGGTGGGAGGTTGGGACATTTGAGCATTGATTTTAATCCTCCATAGCAGAGGGTTATCCCTGGGGATGTTGACTTCTCTGCACTTTGAGGTTGCCCTGCACAGAGGCTGAGTGAACTTCTGCAGCTTTGGAAAAAGATTTGAGGCAGGACATGAAAAGATGCTTGTTATTGCTAATTGTTAGAGAAATGCAAATCACAGCTACAATGAGATACCACCTCACACCAGTCACAATGGCCATCATCAAAAAGTCTACAAATAACTGAAGGTGGGAAAAAAGGGAACCCTCCCGAACTATTGGGGGGAATATACATTGGTACAGCCAGTGAGGGGAATAGTACCGAGGTTCCTCAAAAAATTAAAAATAGAGTTGCCATATGATTCAGCAATTCCACTCCTGGGTATATATCTAGACAAAACTATAATTCAAAAAGACACATGCACTCTTATGTTCATAGTATCACTATTCAGAACAGGTATGACATGGAAGCGATCCAAATGTCCACTGACAGATAAATGGATAAAGAAGACGTGTGTATTATACACACGTATACAATGGAATACTACTCAACCAGAAAAAGAGCAAAATAATGCCATTTGCAGCAACATGGATGAATCTAGGGATTATCATACTAAGTGAAGTAAGTCAGAAGAAAGAGAAAAAGAATATATATGGAATCTAAAATATGACACAAATGAACTTATTGACAAAACAGAAACAGACTCACAGACACAGAGAACAGACTTGTAGTTGCCAAGGGGGAGGAGGGGCCAAAGAGGAATGGAGTGGGATTTGGGGGTTAGCAGAGGCAAACTCTTATATACAGGGTGGGTAAACGACAAAGTCCTACTGTACAGCACGGGGAATTTTATATATACATATACCCTGTGATAAACCATAATGGAAAAGGATATTAAAAAGACTGTATATATACACATGTATAACTGAATCACTTTCTTGTACAGCAGAAATTAATACAACATTGTAAATCAACTATACTTCAATTTTTTAAAAAAAGAGCTGAGGCAGAAAAGGGGATAAAATACCTGAGGTGGGACGCTGTCAGTGCACTTGGAAATATCTCTCATGGTCTCAGTGGTGGTCCAAAGCCTCTGCCACAACCACAAAACAGGGTGTGTTAAGCAGTACTCATGGCCATAGCACCATCCATCCATCCATGTAGCATTCACGCATCATCCATTCATTCAAGCATCTATCCATTCATCATACTCCTTCTTAGTATGAAAAAGATTTGAAGTGAGCCACCAACATGTGCTAAGACCCTGGAAAAGTCACTCCCTCTTTGTGGGATTTCTTTCTTCTCTGAAAAAAAAGTGGGGAGGGATTGCGATGCTTGGTCTTACACTCCCCTGCCAGCTTTGGGTTAAGTGTCATAAAAACAAGGATTGAAAAGGCAGGTAGAGTCAGTGGCCCATTGCACCTGGAAAAGTGAAGTACAGGTATGTTCTGGTGAGGTTGGCTGGTTGTCCAGAGAGGCAAGGCCTTGCTGCAGGTCCTCTCTTCAGAATCTGGTCTGCACTCCGGAGCTTTGGACACAGTTATCAAATCTGGATGTGACTGGATTTGGGAAATGGAAGTAAAAGGTGGTTGGGCCCTGATTCTGAATTCCCAAGTTCATCAGATACTCCAGAGGCAAATTTATTAGTTTAGCTTGAGATATAACTGTCAAGAGAAGCAGAACCCTTAGTGGGCTGATAAGGACATACAAAAGAAAACCTATATGGGAAAGCAAATGCTAAACACAGGCTGGGTGGGGAGTCTGGTTCAGAGCCATTGGCGGGAGCAGGTGGTTTCAAGGCAGGTGTCACTAAGCTATGACAGTTTGATACAGCCATCACTCTTTGGAGGCAGGCTCACAGAGGGTGCTGATAGAAAACCCACCTTCTCCCCTCATAAAGTGTTGAGACACGTGGCCAAATTCTATTCTCTGAGTCCTCACCCCAACTGTCCATATTCCTACTGAGAGCCTGTACAACTTCAAGACTGGATACAGTGCAATCAATTTTGAGTCAAGTGACTTGGCTGAAATCCCATAGCAGTTCTGCTTCCCAGCAATGTCCTGGGTGCACTCCACGATTTTGGTCGCCTACTAAGGGTTGCTTTAGAGTGGCTAATGGCATCCAACATGTATACGTTTTCTAGTTTGGCTCTCTGAGAGTGTACCAGCTAACCATCCCCTGCTCATTGGCAACATACACACTTTCCCCAGATCTAGTCTCTGTCTATTCTGTGTCCCAAAGTCTGCCTCTGTAGATGCACACCCGGCTCACTTGCCAGTTGACTTCTGGTTGGCAAGAGACGGGGGACAGGAGCAGATTGGGGGTCAGAGCTTTTTCTTTCCCTCCATCTCCATGCTGTCATGGCTTGTCTCTGACTGCTTCCCTCCATGGCTTGAGCTCCTAATGGGCAGTCCCTTGTCCCAGGTTCAGCAGGCCCCAGTAATACTCCTCCTCTTGGTCCTTCAGACCTAAGGCTGGTCTCTGAGTAGCCTCAACATCCCTTATTTGCTTCCCGAATTCTGCTCATGTCTCTGTATCTCCCCCTATCGAGTATCTTCATTTGAACCATCTGGGGGTAAATCCTACTTCTTGCTCTGACCCTGATTATTACAGAGTGTGCCCTTATTCTCCACACCTTGGTATGGGCCCATAATAGTTTCCCATATCTTCACAAAAAAGGCTTGATGTTTTCATGTGACAACATGTGCTAGTAGTATAAAAGCAAAAGCGATTGATATGGACAGATTTAGAAACCCTGGACAAGAATAAAGTGTTTCAAGGGATTCTTCTGGCAGTCCAGTGGTTTGGACTATGTGCTTCCACTGCAGGGGGCATGGTTTCGATCCCTGGTTGAAGAATTGAAATCCTGTAAGCTGTATGATGCAGCAAAAAAAAAGAATAAAGTGTTTTGAGAAATGTCTCAGCTGGACAATGGCACATTAAGGAGAAGACAGTTATGACCATCAGTGACCTTCTCAATGACACACCAAGGAGGGCGTGCCTGTCCTGAAAGGAATCCCATTTCACTTTATGAGAAAACAGAGATATCAGATTTAGAAATTAAATAGCTTATCAAATTTTAACTCTCAATCATAAGATATTAAAGTTATTAATTATTAAAAATCTAATCATTCATTAAAGTACTTTAAACCTTTAAAAATATACTGAGCTGCTAACAAATTAAATTTTACAAAAAGAACATCTGTTGAAATGAACAGAAGTTAATTTCTCTGGACCTTCCTTTCCTCTCTTGTTTGGCAGAATAATTTTTATTATCTTCCTTACCAGTTTAGAAAGTCTAAGATTCCATGATCCCATGGAGATTCCTTCTTCCCATCAATGTATTCATTCTGGTCACCCTTTTTTCAACTTATTTCATCAACTAACACTGCTGCATAAAAAGTATGTGGAGTCCTCTAAGAGCAGGGCTTTATCCTGCACCCGTGTCTGCTCCAAGCTCCTAAACCCTCCTCTGTCACCCTTGGCCATAAAGAGCTCACCCCTCCTTTCCTCATCAACACTCAGAATTGAAACCACACAGTTTGCCATCTGCATATATTTTGTTCTCTACTTGCTTCATGTGTATTCTTTCTCGTATTTTCAGTGAAATTATGAATCATTCTAGACATAAACAACAAACTTATAGTTATCAAAGGGGAAAGGGTGGGGGTAAAGGAGGAGTTTGGGATTAACCTATACCCACCGCTATATATAAAACAGATAAACAATAGGACCTACTGCAGAGCATGAGGAACTAAATGCAATGTTTTATAATAACTGATAAGGGAAAAGAATCTAAAGAAGAATATATGTATAAAACTGCATCACTTTGCTGTACAGCTGAAACCAACACCACACTGTAAATCAACTACATTTCGATTTTTAAAAAATCACTCTGGGATAGGCACACCATCATACACCATTGTATGCCCTTTGCCACCCAGAATAAGGGCGGGCTCACAGATATTACACATCCACTTAGCCAACACTTTTCTTAAAGAGATGGGAATACCAGAGCACCTGACCTGCCTCCTGGGAAACCTGTTTGCAGGTCAAGAAGCAACAGTTAGAACCAGACATGGAACAACAGACTGTTGTTGTTTGTTGTTGGTTTTGTTGTCCAAATTGGGAAAGGACTACATCAAGGCTGTCATCCTGCTTATTTAACTTATATGCAGAGTACATCATGAGAAATGTTGGGCTGGATGAAGCACAAGCTGGAATCAACACTGCCAGGAGAACTATCAATAACCTCAGATATGCAGATGTCACCACCCTTATGGCAGAAAGCAAAGAAGAACTAGAGTCTCTTGATAAAGGTGAAAGAGGAGCATGGAAAAGCTGACTTTAAACTCAGCATTCCAAAAACTAAGATCATGGAATCCAGTCCCATCACAATCACTGGATGGCAAATAGATGAGGAAACAATGGAAACAGGTAAAGACTTTATTTTCTTGGGCTCCAAAATCATTGCAGATGGTGACTGCAGCTATGAAATTAAGACACTTGTTCCTCAGAAGAAAACCTATGACAAACCTAGATAGCATATTAAAAAGCAGAGATATTACTTTGCTAACAAATGTCCATATAGTCAAAGCTATGGTTTTTCCAGTTATCATGTATGGATGTGAGAATTGGATCATAAAGAAGGCTGAGCATCAAAGAACTGATGCTTTTGAACTGTGGTGTTGGAGAAGGCTCTTGAGAGTCCCTTGGACCGCAAGGAGATCAAACCAGTCAATCCTAAAGGAAATCAATCCTGAATATTCATTTGAAGGACTGATGCTGAAGCTGAAGCTCCAATACTTTGGCCACTTGATGCCAAGAGCTGATTCATTAGGAAAGACCCTGATTGGGAGAGGCTGAAAGCAGGAGGAGAAAGGGACGACTGAGGACGAGATGGTTGGATGGCATTATTGACTCAATGAACAAGAATTTGAGCAAGTTCCTGGAGATGGTGAAGGACAGGGAAGCCTGGTATGCTGCAGTCCATGGGGTCACAAAGAGTCAGACATGACTGAGTGACTGAACCAACAGCAACTATGTGCCAGGCTTGGTGTTAGGCTCTGGGCATAAAGATGATTAAGATAAAGTCCAGATTCTCACGAAACTCAAAATCTGGAGAAGACAATAGATTTGTAAATGTAAAGTTATAGTACATCCCGGTAAGTATTCAAAGGAAATCATGATCTCAAATACCAGGGAGAGCAAAGAATGTGAGGATTGATATAGATGGTGAAGAATAAAGAATTTTCCTACAAGGGCAATGGTGGAAGAGATGCCATTAATGGGGAATTAAGTGAAAAGAACTATGTCTGCAGAAGGCGAGCAGTGGGGTATTTAGACACCTCTCGGAGAGGAAGGGATGGTATGATGCTGGGAGATGAGGTGTTTCAGAGGCCCTTGGTGGCCTCCCGGAGCTAGAGTACTAAGACAGGCGTCTGAATTCTAGTTTTGCCTTTTCTTTCACGTCAACCTTTGTGAACCACCATTTCCTTCTCTCTTAAACAGGAATGGTATTACCTATTGTTTACTGTCTTTGTAAGGATTCAACAAGGCAATGCATGGAAGAACGTCAGTTCAATGTCCTGCCATACCACTTACTGGTTATGGGATATTAGCCAAGTTACTAAATCATTCTGAGCCTCAGTTTCCTCATGACAATAATAATGATACCTAGATTAAATTATGTTTAGAATTTGATAGCAAGTCTTTTCTCTGCCTAACTGATATACATCCTTCTTTTGAATAATTATGGAAAGAATTGCAGTTTCCTTTTTTTTCCCTGGCTGCCAGGAAGCTCAGAAGCAAGTTTGATGCCCAGTCCCAGCAAAAATGTGTCTCCTTTTGTGACTGTCTCTGCCATCTCCTCTTCCTGAACTGCATTCTCTGTGTTTTTGCTCTTACTTTAAATCTGTCCTTTGTTGTAAGGCTTTGTTAGTTCCTTTTTTCCCCTCCCACTTAATCTGCTTCTATTCCATGAAAATTTATACTTTTATGAGATAGTAGTTTTAATGCTTGCAGAATATTCTTGAGAATCCAAGCACCGTTGTATAACCAACCCCTTGTTGCTAGAAATTTAATGAACTTCTATCCTCATATTTAGACAGAAGATAGACAGAGATATGGGGAAATAAAAACAAAGAAATATACTCATATAGATATCAAGGCCCCAAATTACGGCAGTACAGCACTCAGTACTACCTGAACATCTTAATTTATTATGATTTAAAATTTATTTCTTTTTGGCTACCCCGGGTCTTCGTTGCTGGGTACGGGCTTTCTCCAGCTATGGCGAGCAGGGGCTCCTCTCCAGTTGCACTGCTTGGCTTTCTCAGCGGCTTGCTGCAGACCCTGGCTCCAGGTTGTGCAGACTTGTTAGGTGTGGTGCCTGGGCTTAATTGCCCCACAGCACATGGAATCTTCTCAGACCAGGCATCGAACCCAGACCAGGCATGTCCCCTGCAGTGGCAGGCAGATGCTTAACCAGTGGACCAGCAGAGAAGTCCAATTTATTATTATTATTTAAGTTTTTACTATATAAATAATACACAGATACATTTTCTTTGTGAAAAATGAAACATCGCTGATGAGGCTGAAGTCTTCTTGGAGCCCCTGACTCCGTTACCCTTTCTGCCTCCCCAGAGGAAACCATCGCTCAGTTTGATGTAAACTTCTCAGCCTGTTCCTACAGGAATATACACACTCATAGAAAATAGACTCTTCTTTGCATTTGGACAGTTAGTTTTCTGGGCTGTGCCTAGGGTTGCACTTCATATTCATGATTACTTTTTAAGACAGCCCATGTGTATGTAAGTGTACATAAGTGAAATAATTTATGAAACCTAAGAGAGAGAAGGTATCACCTGGGAAATATCTCTGGAAACTCCACAGCTTTTAAGAAAATAGAGAGCTCACATTCCTCCAGCAGCGTCCAGGTACTTTCTCTTTCCTGAGTTAACCTCTGAGCACTGAGGGCTTTCATGAGCGCTAAAGCAGTGGACACACTTTGTGCCAAAAGGATGAATGTTTCAGAATGGAAGATCCTTGAAAAATCACTCCCAATGCCCATTCTAGAGATGGGTATATCAAAACCCAGGGAGGAAGAAATCAACTTCCAAGGTCACGCAATTGGGTAGTGGCAGGGCTGGGGTAAAAACCCAGGCTTCCTGATTCCCAGTGCAGTATCCTTTTCATGCTCACACGCCCAGTTGCTGCTTTGCCTTTGGAAACTTGCCCCCAGACCAGCCTGTGTGCAATCACTCAGAGGTGATAACACTCAGTCTACTTGTACACGTGTTGTGCACATTGTAGAGGATGTGGGAAAACTGTGATATTGAAGGATATTGTATGGATGTGCTCACTTATTCTCTTATCCTGATGTTCATGGAGTGTCTTCTCTATGCCAGGACCTGTGACAGGTGACAGAGAGGTCCAGGGAAACATCAGACCAGGTCCTGCCCTTTAGGAGCTCACGGCTTGACGACATATGACAAGTGCACCAACAGCTGAGTGCCAAGTCTAAGGTGCTGAGTGCCACGCAAGAGGTGGAGAGTGCAGACAGAGCCCAGACACCACGGCATCCAAGTCAGACAGCGTTTTGAAGAGGTAGCATCTGAATGAAACTCTGAAGGATGATTAGGTTAGTTGAGGGGGAGTAAGTGAAAGGAACTCCAGATACAGCAAGGTTCCCAGGAAGAAAAGCAAAGAGGGTTTTAGAGAAAAGGCAGAGCACAGGTTGGTGGACAATGAAGAGGCTTGTAAAGGATGTGGGTGCAGGTTAGCCTCCTTGACTTAAAATCCTGAGGCATGTATCTTGTTGCCTTCAGTACGGTGTGTGCCCCCAAAGAGGAGAGAGCTGACCTCACCTCTCTGAGTCTTCTTGACGCCTAGCAACGTCAGGCACACATTACATTATCATGGATTATATTATTATTTGTTGCTGTTGTTGTTCAGTCGCTCAGTTGTGTCCGACTCTTTGCAACCTCATGGACTATAGCATTCCAGGCCTCCCTGTCCTTCACTATCTCCTGGAGTTTGCTCCCATTTCATCCTCTGCCACCCCCTTCTCCTCCTGCCCTCAATCTTTCCCAGCATCAGGGTCTTTTCCAATGAGTTGGCTCTCCGCATGAGGTGGCCAAAATATTGGATTATATTATATCGATAATGATAGTATGTAGCATTATAATGCATACAATATATTTTATATATATGTGGGGCTTCCCAGGTGGTACAATGGCAAAGAATCTGCCTGCCAAGCAGGAGACATGGGTTCAATCCCTGGATCAGGAAGATCCCCTGGAGAAGGAAGTGGCAACCCACTCCAGTATTCTTGCCTGAGAAATCCCATGGACAGAGGGGCCTGGCAGTCTACCATCCATGGGGTTACAAAAGTCGGACTCGACTTAGCAACTAAACAAAAACGTTTTATACACACACACACACACACACACACACTATAGATTATACATGCATACATATATTTAGAATGAACTGGATTACAATGTTGTGGTCAGCCATCCAGAGCCAGACATTCTGAAGAGCGAAGTCAAGTGGGCCTTAGGAAGCACTGCTGTTAATAAAGCTAGGGATGTGATGGAATTCCAGTGGAACTATTCAAAACCCCAAAGAATGGTGCCATCAAGGAGTTTCATTCAATATGACAGCAAATTTGGAAGACCCAACAGTGACCACAGGACTAGAAAAGGTCAATCCTCATCCCAATTCCCAAAAAGGGTAGTACTAAAGAATGTGCTAATCATCAGGCAGTTGCACTCATCACCCATGCTAGTAAGGTCATGCTTAAAATCTTGCATGCTAGGCTTCAGCATTATGCAAACCAAGAACTTCCAGATGTCCAAGCTGGGTTTTGAAAAAGAAAAGGAACCAGAGATCAAATTGCCAACATTCACTGTATCACAGAGAAAGGAAATTCCAGGAAAACACCTACCTCTGTTTCACTAACTATGCCGAAGTCTTTGACTGTGTAGATCATGATAAAATGTGGAAAGCTTACACTCCTCATACTTAGACGCTGATTATGCATTTTTGTCAGAAACATGACCGAGGTGATGGTATGTCCTTATCAATAAAGAGGCACATGGTGCCTACTTGTCACATTAGTAGTGAGAAGGGGGCAACAGAGGATGAGATAGTTGGATGGCATCACCAAGTCAATGGACATGAGTTTGAGCAAACTCTGGGAGATAGTGAAGGACAGGAAAGCCTGGCATGCTGCAGCTCACGGGGTTGCAAAGAGTCAGACACAACTTAGTGACCCAACGACAACAACAATCAGACAGTTGCTTCCCTATGGCTCAGCGGTAAAGAATCCACCTGCCAATGCAGGAGATGCAGGTTTGATCCCTGGGTCAGGAAGATCCTCAGGAAAAGGAAATGGCAACTCACTCCAGTATTCTTGACTGGGAAATCCCATGAACAGAGGAACCTGGTGGGTGAGAGTCCAAGGGTCGCAAGAGTCGGACACAACTTAGAGACTAAACAACAGTCACTCAGTTAAGGTGTTGGCTGTCCAGTTTCTCCACTTTAAACTTACTACTCTTCCCTTTGTAATTAATAAGCCTCTCATGGAAATATACTCTGAGACTATGCAAATATTCTGTTTCCTGTTAAATTTTTACCCACCAATTTTAGCAACTATTGACGCTAAATGTTTTACTATGAAGTGAAAGCATTAGTCTCTCAGTCATGTCCAACTCTTTGCGACCCCATGGACTGTAGCCTGCCAGGCTCCTCTGTCCATGGAATTCTCCAGGCAAGAATACTGGAGCAGGTAGCCTTTCCCTTCTAGAAGGGATCTTCCCAACCCAGGGATTGAACCTGGGTCTCCTGCATTGCAGGAGATTCTTTACAGTCTGAGCCATGAGGGAAGCCAAATTCTTATCATGGTGGTGGCCAAAAGGAGATTTTCTGATTCCATCAAAGTTTCTTTACTAGTTGGAATTCTACCCTAAGGAAAAACTTTCCCTTCTCCCTCATTTATAGATTTATTCATCTTTTTATCAACATGGATTCTTATTTATCTTTATTTTATGGGTTATTATTTATTATTAATTATTCTGAAGCTCGTTACCCCAGATTTGTCCACTGGGGATCCTTTCAACTGACTCCTATGTTCTTCTGACAGAAACTCATCTTTTTTTCTGACACTTCTAAACTATCTGATGCACCAAGATAATCCGGGTTTGTCTTGTACCGTCCATGTCTCAGTCCTAGAATCTGTCATTTCTCCAAAGAAGCCTTGTTTACTTTTAGTGGATAATAGTATTTAGAAACCAAGATTTGGACAATAAGTGTACTCTTTACAACTAAAGTATCATTGCCTCTGGGCCCTGTCAGCAGACACAGCTAGGAAACACACATACACAAACACATACAAGCACATATTTATACTTGTGTATCCGAAAACATGTTTTTAACAAAATATTAAGTGGAAAAATACAGAATTACATGTATATACAGCAAATTGAACCTTACCCAGCCTTAGAAAATATAGGGGGGACAAGATATACATTCAAAAACAAGTAGAGGTTTTCTTCATTGTCCAGTAGTGTGAAGGATTCCATGAGACTGAAAGCAGGCAAGATTGGATTAGAGAGGAAATCGGTAGCAGCAACAGCTGGTGTGAGCCACTCCAAAGGAAGGAAGAACACCAATGTGTTCCATGTCCAGAAGTGATGGGAGAAAAAAATAGTGCCCCTGGGGTAATTGATGGGGGAATTTTGGGGAACTGTAGTAGGAGCAGACAGGCCCATTGACCTTGCATTTCTCCATGTACCTTGTATGTAAGAGCTTGAAGGTAAGTACTTGGATTAATGAGAAAGGACCACGTACTGAGTGGCTGTCAAAGTCTGGAAGGAATGAAAAACATCCATGCCCAGAAGACCAGCTGCTGAGGTTCCATGGGCAGCAGGTCCTGCCCATCAAAGTATCATGGAGTGCAAGTCCTAGCAAATGTTATGCCCCCTCTATAAGCGAACTGCTCAACAAGAGACAGCTGTCAACCTAATCAGACACTGCAACTGCAAAAATGCATAGACAGTCAACAATTGCCAATTGCTTGAGGTGTGCAATATTACAAAAAAAGACATCAAAGCTCTAACAGATAAAGGCACATTTGAGGAAATAAAATTAACCAGAACTAGACTTTAAAATAAATGTAACGATAAATCCTCAGAGCTATAAGGAAGAGTGTTTCATTTAAGAAGCAGGAAGAGCTGGTTGTAAAAAAGTAACAATTAGAGATTTTGTAATAAAAATATAATTATTGAAATTTAAAAATAAATAGGCTAATAGCTGAACGAACACAATTAAAGAGTGAATCAGGGAACTGAATGATAAGATCTAGGAATTTTTTTGGAATGCAGCACAAATAATAGAGATGGATGGTAAAAAGAACACTTAGGGATATAAATGATAGATTCAGATGTATTACTGCTACTGCTACTGCTAAGTCACTTCAGTCGTGTCCGACTCTGTGCGACCCCACAGACGTCAGCCCACCAGGCTCCCCCGTCCCTGGGATGTATTAATACTTATCTAAAAAGAGTTTCAGAGATATAGGGCAAAGACAATAGAAAGGATGCAATATTTAAAGAAATAATATCCAGAGATATTCTTTTAAAAAGTCTTCAGATTTAAAGGGTCCATCATGTGCCAATAAAAATTTTTAAGCCACCTTTGGATTCATCAAAGTGAAATTTCAGAAGATGAAGGCTAAAGAAGAAATTACAAATTAAAAGTTCATTTAAAAAATCAGATTTATCAAAAAAAAAAAAAATCAGATTTATCAACCACAAAAGAATGAAATCACATTTCTTTTTGGCAGCATCAATTCGATGTCTTCAAAATGCCAACCATAGGGGCACTTGAATTCATTATTTAATAGCCAAATTATTACTTAAATATGAGGATAAAAGAGAGGCATTTTCAGATATAAAAGTACTCAGAAAATTTACTCAGCTCTTCTCTCCAGATCCCTTCTGAAAACAAAACAAAATAAAACAATAGCCAATTAGATGTTGTACTCCAGTTAAGGGGAAAAAAAGTAAATTCAAGAGGAAACTGTCATTCAGAGACCAAAGGTGAACAAAGAGTTTAAGAAATCATAGTAAGAATTTCCTGGAAAGGTTATAAAATAACCACCTGGAACTAAAATTTCAGGTATCAACAAAGTTAGCATGTATAGAAATATTGCACAAAAAGTGAAAGAAAATAAAAAAGTTTATTATCAGAATTTTAACCTTGTTTGAGAATATAGATCGTAATGAATTCTTTAAAAATGTATTTGTATATGTGCATTAAAAAATTAATGTTAATATAGAAATGAGTTGTATTTCTTTACACTAACAATGAAATGTCAGAAAGGGAATGTAAATAAATAATCTCTTTTAAAATCATATCCAAAAAAGTCCTTAGGAATAAACCTCACCAAGAAGGTAAAAGATTTATATGTTGAGAATTAAAAATCATTAATAAAAGAAATTGAAGATGATTCAAAGAAATGGAAAGATAGCCCATGACCTTGGATTGGAAGAATTAATATTTTTTAAATGGCTATACTGCCCAAAGCAATCTACAGATGTAATACAATTTCTATCAAATTACCCATGATATTTTTCACAGAACTAGAACAACTAATAATCCTAAAATTCACATGGAACCATAAAAGATCCAGAATTGACAAAGCAATCCTGAGAAGAAAGAACAAAGCAGGAGGTACAACCCTCCAGACTTCAGACAATACTACAAACCTACAGTAATCAAAACAGTGTGGTCCTAGCACAAAATGATATAAGGATCAATGGAACAGAGTAGAAAGCCCAGAAATAAACCCACAAACTTATGGACAATTAGTCTTCATCAAAGGAGGCAAGAACATACAAGTGGTATACTCAGCAAGTGGGCATTGGGAAAGTTGGACAGCTGTATGTAAATCAATGAAGTTAGAACGCACCTTCACACCATACACAAAAATTAACTCAAAATGGCTTAAAGACTTAAACATAAGACAAGATGCCATAAAACTTCTAGAAGAGCACATAGACAAAATATTCTATTATAGATCATACCAATGTTTTATTAGGTCAGTCTCCCAAGGCAATAGAAATAAAAAATAAACAAATGGGACCTGCTCAAATTTATAAGCTTTTGCACAGCAAAGGAAATCATAAACAAAAGAAAAAGATAACCTATAGACTGGGAGAAAATATTTGCAATTGATATGACCAGCAAGGGCTTGATTTCCAAAATCTATAAACAGCTCATACAACTCAATAACAAAGAAACAGTTCAGTTTAAAAAAATGGGCAGAAGACCTAAACAGACATTTCTCCAGAGAAGACATACAGATGACCAATAGGCACATGAAAAAAATGCTCATTATCACTAATTATTAACATTAAAATCAAAACTACAGTGAGGTACCACCTCATACCAGTCAGAATTGCCATCATTAAAAAGTTTACAAATAATAAATGATGGAGAGGGTATAGAAAAAAGGGAAGCTTCTTACAGTGTTGGTGGGAATGTAAGTTGGTATAGCCACCAAAAACAGTGTAAAGGTTCCTCAAAAGGTTAAAAACAGAGTTTCCATATAATCCAGCAATCCCACTTCTGAGCATATATCCTGACAAAACTATAATTCAAAATGATACACGCAACCTTATGTTCATAGCAGCACTATTCACAATAGCCTAGACATGGAGACAACATAAATATCCATTGACAGAGGAATGGATAAAGAAGATGTGGTATGTATATGCAAAAGAATTCTACTCAGTCACATACACAAAAAATGAAATAACGCCATTTGCAGCAACATGGAGGGTCCTAGAGACTATCATAATAAATGAAGTAAGTCAAACAGAGAAAGACAAATGCCCTATGCTTATCACTTATATGTGGAATCTAAAATATGACACAAATGCACTTATCTATGAAACAGAAACAGACTCACAGACATGGAAAACAGACTTGCAGTTGCGAAGGGGGAGGAAAAATGGGGGATGGGAACTTGGGATTAGCATATGCAAATTATTATACATAGGATGGATAAACAGCAAGGTCCTACTGCACGGCACAGGGAGCTATACTCATTATCCTGTGATAAACATAAAGGAAAAGAATATGAAAAAGAATGTATAAATACATGTATAACTGAGACACTGCTACACAGCAGTAATGAATACAACATTGTAAATCAACAATACTTCAATAAAATTTTTTAAAATATATGTTAACAAGCACAGGAAGACGTACTCAGCATTATTAGTCATTAGGGAATTGCAAATCAAAATCACAACGAGATACCATTTCACACTCATTAGGACGACTATAATAAAAAAGATAATAAGTATCAGAGAGGATGAGGTGAAATTGGAACCTTCATATGTTGCTGATGGGACTCTAAAATGGTACAGCCACTTTGGAAAACAGTTTGGCAGTTCTTCAAAATGTTACATAAAAATTTACTATGTTATCCACCAATTCTAATCCTGGTAAATACCCAAGAGAATTAACAACATATGTCCACACAAAAACCTGTAAACAGATGTGTTTCCAACGAACAACCATGTTTAAAAAATAACTGGATTATATGGTCTTTTACTTTTATCTAGTTTGTATCACTTTTTCTATTTCATATTCAGTGCAGGTTTGATTCCTGGGTTGGGAAAATCCCCTGGAGGAGGGCATGGCCCTCCATCCCATGGACAGAGGAGTGTGGTAGGCTACTGTCCATAGGGTCACAAAGAGTCAGACATGACTGAAGTGACTTAGTACATATGCACTCATGCTCCCATTTCAGTTTATGTTTTCCAGTTTCCCTGTCTCTCTCTTTTGTTGTTCTTTCTCAAGCCTTTATCAAGCATAGTATAAAAGCTTTCATATACATATATATAGTATATATAACATATATATCAGAAAATTTATGAATTTTTGCTTAGCTAAAAAATTATGACATTTTGGTTCCACCTGTTTAACTTAGTATGAATAGAATGCTAGGTTTCTAACCTATATTCACTCAAAATTTTGATATAGTTCCATGTATTTTGGCATCCAGTATTACTGCTAAAAGTCTAGAAAATTTACTATCTTAGTGATTAAAAAATATTTTTTTGAATGAGGCTTGAAATTTCTAATCCATTCTGAGAATATAAAGAAATACAATATTGTAAAAAAAAAAAAAAACAGGAAATTAACAAGTAATACAACTTTAAAGTTCAGATTTTGCTCAATTTTCACAAAATTTTATGCCAGTGCCCATTATTTGCTTTCATACGTTATTCAAGACACCACATTGTATTCAGTTGCATTGAGCAAGTTGCATGCAATAAATTCTGGTAAATTCTCTTTTTGTTTTTATTCTATTAAATATTTTCCAATTTTCTGTTATAGCTTCTTAGATACACCCATCATTTAAAAGTGGACAGTTAATTTCCAAATACATGGGATTTTGTTTAGAGTTTCTTTAATATTAATTTCTCATTTTTTTAATGTATAAGATAGATCATATGTTTAATAAATCATTACATGATTTTATTATTACATATTACACAGTATATTTATTATCTCAAGAGCAACAGTTCAGGAAATTATTATGCTGGTCATTTGTCAAAAATACTTTATTGCTATTTCACCTTTTTTTCAGGCCACAATTTCTGATTTTGATACTAATTTCTTGTTTAAATGCTTTCTTCTCTGCAATCACCATCTTGTTTTTTTCACTCTAACTTTATTGATGCTTTCAATGGCTAAGTTGAAGATCTCCTTGGTAAATGTCACACTGCACTTGCACTTGAAATATATGAGTTATTTTCAAATATCTTTTGATATTGATTTCTAACATAATTCCATAATGATAAGAGAACAGATCTTTAGACCATGAAATTTTTGCACCTTGTTTTATGTCCCTGGATATGTTCCAGTGTCTCCTAGTTTACCGTCATAGGAACTTGAATAGAAATTGGATCCTATTGTTGTGTGAAAATTGTATAAATTTTAACTCTGTTGAATTGGTTTGTAATGCTTTTCAGGTCTACTGTATCCTTCTACTTCTCTGTATATTCATTCTATCAACTTTTGAGAGTTTGATATTGAAACTCCATCTAAAAATCTTAATTTATCTACTTAAAAAATAATTGTAATATATAGTGGAACTATATGTAAACTTGTTCTGTATTTTCTAGTTCAGTTCAGTTCAGTTGCTCAGTCTTGTCCGACTCTTTGTGACCCCACGAATCGCAGCACGCCAGGCCTCCCTGTCCATCACCAACTCCTAGAGTTTACTCAAACTCATGTCCATCGAGTCGGTGATGCCATCCAGCCATCTCATCCTCTGTTGTCCCCTCCTCCTCCTGCCCCTAATCCCTCCCAGCATCAGGGTCTTTTCCAATGAGTCAACTCTTCGCATGAGGTGGCCAAAATATTGGAGTTTCAGCTTCAGCATCAGTCCTTCCAATGAACACCCAGGACTGATCTCCTTTAGGATGGACTAGTTGGATCTCCTTGCAGTCCAAGGGTTTCTAAGTCTCCTATAAATGTCTTATCATACTTTCATAATTTAAAAACTAAAAAAAAATTTAAAACCTATAAATAAATGGTCATAGAAGCATTATTCATAATAGCTAGAGTGGAAACAACTCAAATATCCATCAACTGATGAATGAATAAACAAAATGTGGTATACTCACACAGTGGAATATCATTCAACCAAAAAAAGAAATGAAGTACTGAGGAGAAGGGATAAATTGGGATATTGGCACTGACATATACACACCGCTATATATAAAATAGTTAACTAATAAGAACATACTGTATAGCACAGGGAACTCTACTCAATACTGTGTAATGACATATGGGAATAGAATCTAAAAAAGAGTGAATATATGTATAACTGATTCACTTTGCAGGACAGAAGAAACTAGCACAACACTGTAAATCAATTATACTCTAATGAAAATTAATAAAAAATCAAAATATCATGGTTGATACTATCAATGATTAGATTAAAATTATTTTATTATAGGATGTGTCAGAAAAAAAAAAAAGAAATGAAGTACGAACACATGCTACAACGTGAATAAACCCTGAAATCATTATGGTAAATGAAAAAAATCAGGTACAAAAGGATAACTATTGTATGATTCTACTTATAAGAAATGTCCAGAAAAAACAAAACTGTACAGACAGAAAGTAGATTAAAGATTGCTAGGGGCTAATGGGAAGGGAGAATGGGGAGTGATAATTGTTTGGAATGCTTTTTCAGAAGGATGATAAAAATGTTCTGAAATTAGAGAGTGATGATGGTTGGACAACTCTATAAAACTACACACAAAATACTCCGGTGTACATTTGGCAAAGGTAAATGTTACTGTATGTGAGTGAAGTGAAAGTCGCTCAGTGAAAGTCAACTCTTTGCGACCCCATGAACTATACAGTCCATGAAATTTTCCAGGCCAGAATACTGGGAGTGGGTAGCCTTTCCCTTCTCCAGGGGCTCTTCCCAAGCCAGAGGTCAAACCCAGGTCTCCCCATTGCAGGCAGATTCTTTACTAGCTGAGCCACAAGGGAAGCCCAAGAATACTGGAATAGGTAACCTACCCCTTCTCCAGGGGATCTTCCCGACCCAGGAATCAAACTGTGGCTCCTGCATTGCAGACAATTTCTTTACCAACTGAGCTATGAGGGAAGCCCATTATATCTCACTAAAATTGTTTAAAAAATTAGTGTCAGGGAACTTCCCTAGTGGTCCAGTGGCTGAGAGTCTGCACTACCAATGCTCATGGCCCGGGGTTGAATTCCTGGTCAGGAAACTAGATCCCACCTGTTGCAAGTAGGACCCTGTGCTGTCAAATAAATAAATATATATTAAAAATAGATTTATGTCAGAATGTAACATTATTCAGACTAAAAGAAGGAAGAGCATTCTGAAAGATGTTATGGCATGATTGAACTTTGAAGACATTGAGTGAAATCAACCAAGCCATGAAAGAACCTACACTGTATGATTCCACCTACATGTGATATCTAGAGTAGTCAAATTCCTAGACAGAAAGTAGAGTGGTGGGTAGCAGGGACTGAAGCAGGGGTGAATAGGGAGTCAGAGTTTCAGATGAGAAGATGAAAAAGCTTTGGAGGTGAATGGTAGTGATGGTTGCACAACGATGTGAATGGACTTAATATCCCCAAACTGTACATTTAAAAATGTTTAAAATAGTAAACTTCGCTTCATGCACATTCTACCACAATAAAAAATGATTGTTAACCACTGAGAGTCTCAAATAGAATATGCAAGTTTCAAATCAGTAGATGAAAAAACTGAATAAATAAAATTGGATGATTCTATGGTTTCAAGAAAATCTAGGAGAGTGTGTGTGGGTGGTGGGGGGGTGCAGAAAAAGTTTGCAAAAATCTAGAAATGGAAATACAAATAAGATGATCAAGAATAAGTGCAAGAAATGTGATATCCTGGATTCAGTCCTGGAACAGAAGATAGACACTAGTGGAAAAACTGGTGAAACTGAAAAAAAAAAAAAATCTGAGCTTTAGTTAACAGAAACCTACTAATACTGGGTTTTTTAGTTTTGACAAATGTACCACTATACTGTAAGAGGATAACACCACAGGAAATGAACTGGATGTGCAGTATTTAGAAAATTCTGTACTATTTATATTTATTAGTGTATTAGTACTATCTTTGCAACTTTTCTGTAAATATAAAATTATTTCAAAATAAAAAGTTTATTAAAAAATGAGTATAAGAATATAAATAATTATTAAAATATGGTTAATTTAAAAATCCATTAAAAGAATGTGGTTATATTTTATTATATAGAAAATGTACTTTCAAAAATTACAGAGGAAAGCTGAAAAAGAACATTTGGCAAATAATTAGCAAAATACTTTTCATATTGACAAAAGGGATAATTTGCTAAGAACTTAGAATACTTATGAGATTTTGTGCACCTAACAGCATAACTCGGAGAAGGCAATGGCACCCCACTCCAGTACTCTTGCCTGGAAAATTCCATGGACGAAGGAGCCTGGTGGGCTGCAGTCCATGGGGTCGCACAGAGTCGGACACGACTGAGCGACTTCACTTTCACTTTTCACTTTCATGCACTGGAGAAGGAAATGGCAACCCACTCCAGTGTTCTTGCCTGGAGAATCCCAGGGATGGGGGAGCCTGGTGGGCTGCCATCTATGGGGTCGCACAGAGTCGGACACGACTGAAGTGACTTAGCAGCAGCAGCAACAGCATAGCTATGAAATATACAGCAAGATTTTGTAGAATTCTGGGACTTCCCTGATAGTCCAGTGGCTAAGATTCCCCCATCCCAAGGGGGCCCAGTTTGATTCCTGGTTAGAGAACTAGATCCCACATACTACAACTGAGAGCCTGCATGCTGCAACTAAGACATGGTGCAGCCAATAAATTTTTTTTTAAAGATTTTATAGAATTACTAAGAGAAATTTATAAATCAGCGTTTCTATTGAGAGATTCTAACACACACACTTCAGATCTGACTAATAAGTAAGACAAAAAATGTAAAGGCATTGAGTACCTGAGAGCAAAAATGTTTATCAGTTTAGGTCACATTAACATCTTAAAAAAAACCCTCCCTTAAATATCAGGATTTTAAACATTAAACAATATAAGTTTATTTCTCTTTCATGTAAGATCCAATCTTAGATCACTAGGTACTGAGGAAGGGTCTCTGCTCCAGAGAGTCATTCAGGGATTCAAGCTGATACATATTCTGCAAGCTTCAAAATATGGCTTCCGTGATCACCTAAGTGTTGAGACCTAGCAGATAGTTGTGGTAAAAGAGAGACTGTGGGGGCTTCCCCAATGGCTCAGAGGTAAAGAATCTGCCTACCAACACAGGAGACATGGATTCAATCCCTGATCCAGGAGGATCCCACATGCCAAGGAAAAACCAAGCCTGTGTGCCACAACTACTGAGCCTGTGCTCTAGACCCAGGGAGCTGAAACTACTGAAGCCCACACATCATAGAGCCCACACTGCAAATCAAGAAATGCCTCTGCAATGAGAAGCCCACACACCATAGAGTCCACACTCCAAGTCAAGAAAAGTCCTCTGCAATGAGAAGCCAGCACACGGGAACTAGAGAGTAACCCCTGCTTGCCACAACTAGAGAAAAATTCCACACAGCTATGAAGACCCAGCACAACCAAAAATAAATAAAAGTAAAATTATTGAAAAAAAGAGAAAGTGGAGAATCAACTGTGAACCAGTCCTAGAACTGACACATTATACATTTTACTCAAGTTTCAGTGCCCAAAACTCATATGGCCACATCAAATTGCTAGAGAGGCCATGAAATACAGCCTTGTTGTGTGCCCAGGAGGAAGGTGAAAACAGGTTTGTCTGTCAGCTAGCCAGTCTTTAACATGGTAATTAACAACCTATGAATCTAATGGATATGTGCAGAACTCTGAACCCAACAGAAAATGTACATTCTTTTAAAAGACAAATGGAATATTTACAAAAATTATTAGGCTGCCTGGTAAGTCCCCCAAAATGTTTTGATTGATGTAATAATCTATCGACAACACAAATAAAATTAGATGTCAACAGCAGTATAAAGATGACCAGAAAATTATATACACCTGGAAATTTAAAAACAGAGTTCTCAATAATTAATGGGTTGAAGAAAAATCATAAGAAAATTAGAACTGAATGAAGTACTGCTTTGGGATGCAAAGTAGTTTTCAGGGAAATATACAGACTTATAGACACCTATTATAAGGCACTTATAAAATCAGAGAGACCAGTGATGGATGACTTAGCTTTTGTATTAGAGCTGCCATGACAGATTATCACAAATCAAGTGACTTAAAACAACAGAAGTTTATTGTTTCATAGTTCTAGTAGCTATGCTCTCTCTAAATACTCAAGGGGAGGATACTTCCTTGTTTCTTGTTAGCTTTTGGTGACTGCATGCAATCCTTGGCATGTTTTGGCTTTAGACACATCACTCCACTCTCTCCCTCATCATCACATAGTGTTCTCTCTGTGTGCCTGTCTTAGGGCCCAGAGAAATATTTCTTTTCTTATAGGGACACCAGTCATATTGAATTTAGGACTCATCCTAACAGTTAGGATCTAACTCAGTAAGATCTCATCTTAACTTGGGTACATGTGCTAAGACCCTATTTCCAAATAAAATCACATTTATAAGTTCTGGATGGACATCAATTTTGGGAGACACCATTCAACCTAGTAGGGCTTCCAATAAAAAAAAAAATAATACACTGGGAAAAACCTTATGAAATACAAGGAAAGTGGAATAAAGGAAAATAGTAAAGACTATAGGAGTAAGCAATTAATAAGAAAAAGTTAATTAATAGTGATTTTTAAAAAGGACTTGAAGAACTTGGTTGAGTAAACCAAAAGTAGGGCAAGTTAACATTATATGTGCTGTGCGTGCTTAGTTGCTCAGTCATGTCCAACCTCATGGACTGTAGCCCGCCAGGCTCTTCAGTCCATGGGGATTCTCCAGGCAAGAATACTGGAGGGGGTTGCCATGCCCTCCTCCAGGGGATCTTCCCAACCCAGGAATCAAACCCAGGTCTCCTATATTGCAGGCAGATTCTTTACCATCTGGGTCACCAGGGAAGCCCAAGAATACTGGAGTGGGTAGCCTATCCCTTCTCCAGGGGATCTTCCTGATCCAGGAATTGAACTGGGGTCTCCTGCAATGCAGATGGATTTTTTTTTACCAGTTGAGCTACCTAACATTACATGCATTGACAAAATGGTCAAACTACCAACTACTGACTCAGAAGAGATTTTAAAGTTTTAAAAAACTACTAAATGACATTATGCAAAAATGAAACCCAGATGAAATGAAAACAGGAAAACATAAATTATCATCAGCCACAAAAGAAATTGAAACTATGGTTAAAGATCCATCCACTAAAAGACACCAGTCCATGTGGTTCTATGGGAGATTGTTACCAAACAATTGATTGTGCTCAGGCTTATGCTCAGTCACTCATTTGTGTCTGACTCTTTGCGACGCCCTAGACTGTAGCCCACCAGACTCCTACGTCCCTGGGATTTTCCAGGCAAGAATACCTGAGTGGGTGTACCTCCTCCAGGGGATCTTCCCAACCCAGGGATGGAAACTGCATCTTTTGCATCTCCTGCACTGGCAGGTGAATTCTTTTTTTTTTTTTTTTTTAGGTGGATTCTTTATCACTAGCACCACCTGGGAAGCCCCCTTATCAAACCACAAGGGGACCAATAATTCCTATATTATATAAACTCTTTCAGAGAGGAAAAAAAGAGGAAAAGCTACTCATCTTATTTTCTAGGTGAATATTCCATGTGAGCCTGAGAAAAACGTTTATTCTGTTGTTGGATGAAGTAGTCTACAGATGTCAATAACATTAATATCTGGTTGATTGATGGTGTTGTTGAGTTCAACTATGTCCTCACTGATTTTCTGTCCAATGAATCTGTCCATTACTGACAGAGGAGCATTGCAATCTCTAACTATGATAGTGGAGCCATCTATTTCTCCTTTCAGTTCTATCAGTTTTTGTCTCATACAGTTTCTCACTTTGTTGTTAGGTGCATACATGTCAAAAACTATTGTGTCTTCTTGGAGAATTGACCCCTTTGTTATTATGTATTGCTGTTCTTTATCTCTGATAACACTCTTATTTTGAAGCTAATTGTCTGAAATTAATACAGCTATTCTTGCTTTATTTTGGTTGTCTGCATAGTATATTTTTCTCCATTTACTTTTAATCTATATGTCTTTATATTTAATGTGCGTTTCTTACAGACAACACATAGTTGAATCATGTTTCTTGATCTACTTGGACAATATTTCTCTTTTAATTGGTGCATTTAGAACAATGGCATTCAAAGTGATTATTGAAATAGTTGGATTAATATCTACCATATTTATTACTGGTTTTCTACTTGTTGCCTTTGTCCTTTGTTCATCTTTTTTGTCTTTCACTCTTTCTACCTCTTGTGGTTTTAATTAAGCATTTTATATGATTTCATTTTTTTCTCCTTTCTTAACAAATCAGTTATATTTTTTAGTGGTTTCCCTAAAATTTGCAATTATATGTTTGCAACTACTCTAAGTCCACTTTGAAGTAATACTAACCCAGGTAGTGTGAGTACCTTATCATAACAAAATATCCTAATTCCTTTATCCTGTCCCTTGTATCATTGCTGTTATCATTTTACTTATTTTATATATATATATATATATATACACATTCAAAATAATTGAATACATAGTTGCCATTATTATTTTGGGCAAACTATTATCTCTTAAGTCAATTAAGAATAAGAAAAATGAGTTTCATCTTGCCTTTGCTTATTTCTTCTTCGATGCTCTTTTATTTTTTAATGGAGGTCTGAGGTTTTAGCCTATAGTTGGTCCTCCATATCCATGAATTCCATGTCTGTGGAATCAATCGACCTTAAATTTGGGGGGAAAAAAAACCCAGGAAGTTTCAAAAAGCAAAATTTGAATTTGCCATACCTTGGCAACTATTTACATAGCATTTACATTGTATTAGGTATTATAAGTAATCAAGAGATGATTTAAAGCATATGTGAGGATGTGCATAAGTTATCTGCAAATACATTTTATATAAGGGACTTGAGCATCCACAGATTTTTATATCCATGGGAGGTCCTGGAACCAGTCCCCTGCAGATACCAAGGGACAACTATATATTTTTCTTCTCTTTAAAGAACTTTTAAAATTTCTTGCAATGCAGGTCTACCAGCAATAAATTCCCTCAGTTTTTGTTTATCTGAGAAAAAACATTTTAAGTTCTCCTTCACTTTTGAAGGATAATTTTGCAGGGTACAGAATTCTAGGTGGCTGGGTTTTTTTCCTCTCAACACTAAATATTTCACTTTACTCTCTTCTCACATGCATGGTTTCTGAGGAGAAGCTGGATGTAATTCTTAAATTTCTTTTCCCACTATAGATAAGGTGTCTTTCCCCTCTGGTTTCTTTCACTTGTTTCTTTATCTTTAATATTCTGTAATTTGAAAGTAATATGCCAAGACATTGTTTTTTAAATATTTATTTTGCTTGGTGTTCTCTAAGCTTCCTGAATCTGACATTAATGTCAGATTAAGTGACAGAGAAAATTCTGTCATTATTGTTATATTTCTTCTGTCCTTCTTTCTTTCTTGAGGTATTCCCATTACACATACGTCATACTTTATGTTGTTGCTCCACACACCTCAGATATTCTGTCAAATATTTTTTTCAATCTTGTCCTGCTTGCTTTTTAGGGTTAAAAGGATTCTACTGAGATATTCTCAAGCTCAAAAATTCTTTCCTAAGCTGTGTCCAGTCTACTAATGAGCCCATCAAAGGCATTCGTCCTTTCTGTTACAGTGTTTTCATTTTTTTTTAATCTCTAGAATTTCTTTTTGGTTCTTACTTAGGATTTCCATCTCTCTGCTTATATTGCCCATCTGTTCTTACAAGCTATCTACTTTTATCCATTAGAGCCCTTAGCATATTAATCAGAGTTATTTTAAATTCCCAGTCTGATCATTCCAAAATCCCTGCCATGTCTGGTTCTGATGCTTTCTCTGTCTTTTCGAATTGTTTCTTGTTGTTGCTGTTTTTGTTTTTTGCCTTTGGTGTGTCTTATAATTTTTTCTTTATAGTCAGACCAGGTACTATGATGTATCAGGTAAAAGGAACCACTTTGCTAATCATTAAATAAGATTATTTTTTTAAATTACAACATAATACACTCTATATAAGGAGAAAAAATATAGAAAAAAGACTGAAAGGAAATATACAACAATGTTGAACAATGGCTGTGCTGGGTGATATGTTTATGGGTGATTTTGTTTTCTCCTTTTTTTTTTTTCCTGTACTTTACACATTTTCTGGAATAGCCATGTGTTATTTTATAATTAGCCATGAAAAATGTAAAATAAAAATAAAGAGCCTTTAAAAAAAACCCACCACCAAATTCAGTCTTTAAAGAGTAGTGTGTTTACTCCTCTTTCCCCTAAAGGAGGCCCTGACATTTAGAAACAACATAAACCACTCTGAAGCATCATTTAATCCTATTACACTTCTGGACCTCTTATAAACCAGGGGATGATCCTGTTGGCTCTTTAAAATAAATCTCCCAAGGTCACAGGGCTTGTCTGTAACAGAGGGGGTTGAAACTCCCAGGCCAGTACTCCTCCCCCTGCACCATCTGGCATCTCGGAATTTCATCAAAGACTGCTAGAGCTAGCCAGAGCCAAATGTTCAAATTTTTCTTCTTTCTAAGGAAACATTACTCCCTCTTAGGATCACTCTACTAAGAAGCCATTGCCCTGTTGCTGGGCCTTAGTTTCCTCCTCTGTAAAACAAGGGACTTGTGTTGCCCTAGCAGATGCGGAAATCCCAGGCTCCAGGACAACTGTGCTCTTTGTTTTCTCCCGTGTTACCTAAAGCGTTCTGCTTTTCTCTGCTGGCTCTGTCATAGTCCTAGGGATGCGATGTCCCATTCTGGTTCTGTCACAAGCTCTTTTTTTGGGTATCCTTGATCCGGTCAATGACTACGTGGGGACCTCAGTTTTCTCATCCGTATTATGAGGGTTTGGGCCCAGACCAGAGATTTTCACATTCTGGGTGTTGCCACCTGGATTTCTGGGGAGGGTGGGTGGAATGAGCAGTGCCTACTCTGTTTGGTTTGCATACTGGATTCTGGGCAAAATTTCCTTTGAAATAAGGATCTGTAGCTACTAATACAATACTACTTGAAAACTACTGAGCCAGGAGACTCTGCAGAGCTTTTTCTAGGGCTGACATTCTATTTCTACACCAACCACAGAATGCTGGGTATTGGGGTGAAAAGAACACAGTACACTCCAATTCGCCATAGCACTGAGCTATTGGGAGAAGAAGTGGAGATGGGTGCTACTAGATGGTGCTAAGATCTGAGAAGCTCAGACCAACTCACACTCAGCCACCTCTCCTTCATTCTGCTCCCCTTCCTCAGTCACCTAGGCAACCAAGCAGGGCATTGGTTGGTGGGCCTGCAGTCCCCCCAGTCCCCCCTCCGCACTCACTCAAACTCTAGGCTGCGTTCCCACCCCTCTGTCTGTCCACAACTTGTCTGTGTCTGGAGATGTAAGTCTCACATTTAGGGCTGCCTTTTTGTGAGCATGAAACCCAGATTTCAAGCAGGGTGGGGGGTGGAGGCTCACCCCTAAAATAATTCTGGCTTGCATGCTGAATTTGCCTGATTTCCTGGAAGGTGTGTTACAGGCAAGGGGTCTGACCTCAGCAGGGCGGTGAGTGCCGAGCTCTGGGATGCCTGAGACCCCTGTCACCAGGGACTGGAGTGGGGTTTGGGGGTGGGGGACAGAGACAGTGGATGCCCTCAGATGGCCCTCTGTTGCAGGTGGGAGGTTGTGGGTAAAGAGTTCTAGGGTTTCTTTTTTGAGAATTATCTTGGCAACCAGAAGACTGAGCTGAGGGCCAGGGTCTGGGTGGGAGTCCAGCTGGATGATGGTTAAAAGAAGGTAAACAGGAGGTAGAGATTGGGGACTTGGAAGGGATGGATAGGAATTTTGTTGAGGGAACTCACTGGAATTTGTCCCTGCATATTACACTGAAAAGTTCCAGGTTCAATTCAGGGGGCGGTGCGCTGGAGTGCTAAGCTGGGTAAGTGGAGCTCAGCCATAAGAGGCAGTATAAGGTGGGCAAGTCCCAGCTACTGTTTCTTCAAAATTAAATGGAGATGAAAGGTGTGTGGAGGACTTCCCTGGTGGTCCAGTGGCTAAGACTCCCTGCTCCCAATGCAACGGTTTGCATTCCATGCCTGGTCAGGGAACTAGATCCCACATGCCCCAAGTGAAAGATACCACATGCTGCAACTAAAGATCCTGCATATTATAGCAAAGATCAAAGATCCTGTGTGCTGCAACTGAAACCTGCCACTAAGACCTGCTGCAGCCAAATAGATAAATGTTTTTTTAAAAGGGTCGCATATCAATAGCAATTAGAGCTAATAAGGGGGCTTCCCTGCTGGCTCAGTGGTAAAGAATTAATTTGCAATGCAGATGACTCCAGGGAGACCTGGATTCCATCCCTTAGTCGGGAAGATCCCCTGGAGAAGGAAATGGCAACCTGCTCCAGTATTCTTGCCTGGGAAATCCCATGGAGAGGGGAGCCTGGTGGGCTACAGTCTATGGGGTCCGAAAGACTTGGAGATGACTTAGCAGCTAAACAACAAGAGCTAATAAACAGATGTAGCAAAGTTGCAGAGTACAAGATCAATACAGAAACATTATATTTCCATAAATGAGCAGTTAATAGCCAGAAAAGGCAATGGAGAAAACAATTTCATTTATAATAGCATCAAAAAGAATAAGAGAGTCTATCAGAACTCTCCTTACTTTATGCTCATTTTTTCTGTAAACCTAAATGTCCCCCCAAAGTCCATTAATTTTTTTAAGTAATAAAATATTTAGGAATAAATTTAACCAGGACTTACATTGAAAATATCACTGAAAGAAGATAAGATCTAAATAAATGGAAAAACATTCTGGGCTCATGGACTCAAAGATTTAATATTGTTCAAATGGTAATATTGTGCAAGCAATCTATAGATTCATTGTCATCTTTATCAAAATCTGAAAGGCCTTTTTGCATAAATAGACAAAATGATTCTAAAATTCACATGGAATTACAAAGGGCTGCAAACAGCCTAAACAGTCTAGAAAAAGAACTAAGTTGGAGCACTCATTCTTCTTGATTTCAAAACTTACTATGAAGCTACAATAATCAAAACAGTATGGAACTGGCTTAAGAATAGAAATATAGATCAATGAAATAGGATTGAGAGTCCAAGAATAAACCCAGACATCTATGGGCAATGATTTTTGAAGGGTGTGATGACCACTCAATGGGGAAAGAGTCTCTTCAACAAATTGTGGTAGGAAAACTGAGTATCTAATTGCCAAAAATGAAGTTTGAATCCTCATCCCATATTAAAAATTAACTCAAAATGAATCAAATCTTTAAATATAAGATCTAAAACCATGAAACTCTTAGGAGAACATGGGAGAAAACCATGAACTCAGATTTGGTAGTTTTTTTAAAATGACACTGAAAACATAAGGAATAAAAGGGAAAAATTTGATGAATTGAACTTTATCAACATTAAAAACGTCTATGCATCAAAAGACACTGTCAAGATGAATGGATAAAGAAGCTGTGGAACATATATACAATGGAATACTACTTGGTCATAAAATGGAATGCATTTGAGTCAGTTCTAATGAGGTGGATGAACCTAGAGCCTATTATACAGAGAGAAATAAGTCAGAAAGAGAAAAACAAATGTCATATATTAATGCATACATATGGAATCTAGAAGGATGGTACTGTTTGCAGAGCAGCAATGGAGACACAGACATAGAGAACAGGCTTATGGACAAGGGTAGGGGAGAAGAGGGAGAGGGTGAGATAAATGGAGAGAGTAGCATGGATGCATATACACTAACATAGGTAAATACACTGACATATATAAATAGATAGCCAATGGGAATTTGCTGCATGACTCAGGAAACTCAAACTGGGGCTCTGTAATAGCCTAGAGGGGTGGGAATGGGTGGGGGGGGGGGTTGGTAGCAGGGGGAGGAAGATTCAAGAGGGAAGGGATATATGTACACCTATGGTTAACTCATGTTGAGGTATGCC
Organism: Cervus elaphus; assembly: GCF_910594005.1. NCBI lineage: Eukaryota > Metazoa > Chordata > Mammalia > Artiodactyla > Cervidae > Cervus > Cervus elaphus. Next base: position 85,263,309 of record NC_057826.1, read on the forward strand.
AGAAATCAAACCAATATTGTAAACCAATCACTAAAAATAAACCAATCAATTAAAAATAAATAAATATTTAAGATAAAATACTGTCAAGAGAGTGTAATGACAGCCAACAGAATGAGAAAATATTTGCAAATCACATGTGACAAGGAACTTATTTTATCAGAATATATTACAGCTCATCACAAAAAGACAAAAAACACAATTACAAAATGGGCAAAGGACTTGAATAGATATTTCCATAAAGAAAATAGTCAACGACCAATGAGAATATGGAAAAAATGCTCAATATCATTAGTCACTAGGGAAATGCAAATCAAAACCACAAGATCCCACTTCACACCCACTAGGATAGCTATAACTTTTTAAAGCAGAAAGTAACAAGTATTGGCAAGGATACAGGAAAATCAGAACACTCATACATTGCTAGTGTGAATGCAAAGTGGTACAGGCACTATAGAAAACACTTAGGCAGTTCCTTAGAAACTTAAGCATATGACCCAACTACTCCTGTCCTGGGTTATATACCCCAAAGAATTAAAATAGGTGTTTAAACAAAAACCTATACAAAACTTATCATAGCAGCATTATTCACAGATAAAATGTGGAAACAATTCAAATGTCCCTCAAATGATAAATGGATTTTTAAAATGTGGCATATACATTGTTTTTGTTATTTCGTGAATCAGTTATATCTGTTGTATCCAACTCTGCTACTCACGGACTTAGCCTGCCAGGCTCCTCTGTCCATGGGATTTCCCAGGCTAGACTACTGGAGTGGGTTGCCTTTCCTTCTCTTAGGGGATCTTCCTGACCCAGATATCAAACCCACATCTCCTGCATTGGCAGGCGGGTGCTTTACCACTGAGTCACCAGGGAAGCCCTGTGGTATAAACATACAATGGAATATTATTCAGTACTGATGCATGCTACATCATGGATGAACCTTAAAAATATTGTACTAAGTGAAAAAAGCCAGGCACAAAAGGCACATTGCATGATTTCATTTATATGAAATACCAGGGATAGGCAAATCCCTAGATGCAGAGAGTAGATTAGTGGTTGCCATGGCTGGAGAGAGGTTAACAGAGAGTGATTGCTTAATGGTATTGAGGTCTCTTAACGGGGTGATGAAAATGTTCCAGGATTAGGTAGTGGTGAATACTGTAGAACACTGTGAAGGTTCTAAATGTTGCTAATAGTAAATTTTCAGTTCAGTTCAGTTCAGTCGCTCAGCCGTGTCCGACTCTTTGCGACCCCATGAATTGCAGCACGCCAGGCCTCCCTGTCCAAACCAACTCCAGAGGTTTACTCAAACTCATGTCCATCAAGTCGGTGATGCCACCCAGCCATCTCATCTTCTGTCGTCCCCTTCTCCTCCTGCCCCCAATCCCTCCCAGCATCAGGGTCTTTTCCAATGAGTCAACTCTTCGCAGGAGGTGGCCAAAATATTGGAGTTTCAGCTTCAGCATCAGTCCTTCCAATGAACACCCATACCATTTCTGTCCTTTATCGAACCCATCTTTGCATGAATGTTCCCTTGGTATCTCTAATTTTCTTGAAGAGATCTCTAGTCTTTCCCGTTCTGTTGCTTTCCTCTATTTCTTTGCATTGATCGCTGAGGAAGGCTTTCTTATCTCTCCTTGCTATTCTTTGGAACTCTGCATTCAAATGGGAATATCTTTCCTTTTCTCCTTTGCTTTTGGCTTCTCTTCTTTTTACAGCTATTTGTAAGGCCTCCTCAGACAGCCATTTTGCTTTTTTGCATTTCTTTCCCATGGGGATGGTCTTGATCCCTGTCTCCTGTACAACGTCACGAACAATTATGTATATTTTACCACAATAATAAAATGTTCAATGAATTAGTTTCCAAAAGAAAGTGAATTCCCTAAGCACCTCTCCATAAGCAAACAGACAAACAAGTGTGTTTTAACAGCAAAACTATTATGTTCAAGCACGAGCTTATGCAGAAACTCCAACAGAGACAAGTGGAGGTCCTGGGACAGGGGGTGACTGTGCCCCTTTCACTTCACATGAAAGCCCCTGAGCAACTGAATAGCTTCTGAGATGCCTTCTAGCCCTGATCTCCTGAGTCTGAGGTGCTTATGTGTTGAAGGACAGCTCAGCAGAGGCCACCAGAACTAAAGGGTCTTGGATTGGTGATCAGGCCAGCTCTAGTCTGTGTCCACTGTGGAATTCCAGCCAGAGCCTGCTGAGCCCAGCACTGGATGGCATTCTCTCTCTTAAAAAAAAAAAAAAAAATTATATATATGCTAGGTCTTAGTTGAGGCACATGGGATCTAGTTTCCTGACTAGGGATCAAATCCTGCCCCCCCCCTCAGGATTTGGGAGTGCAGAGGCTTAGCCTCTGGACTACCAGAGAAATCCCTGGATGGCATTCTCTGAAAGATGACAAAATGAACCAGTAACAAAGGGTCCAAGAATGTCTGGGATAGGGAGGAGGCAGGTGTGGCACTCAGGAGCTGGAGGCTCTGGACCCAGTCTACTGATTTTGATTCTCGTATCCATACTTACTAGCTATTTCCTGGAGTTAAGTTTTCAAACCATCTGTCCTCCAGGGATTAATAGTACTATGTATGGCATGGTGGTATCATGAGGATTAAAAGCATTAATTGCAGTAAAGTGTTTAGAACAATACCTGGCATATAGAAAGCCCTCAATAATTAATCTTATTTTTTATTCTAGAATGACAGGGTTCCCTTTCATCATATGACTCAATACAGTTAATCCTATGGTGACTGAGAATCTCTCACTGAGAAGGATCCAAGAGATGACCTTGGGCCACAGCTTGCCCTTCATCCTGGTTTCTCCTATAGCATGTATGGCTATGGCAAACGGAAGTATTCTCTCCAAAACATCTGTGTAATTGAGTTCATTTCCAAACTACTGGTCTTAGCCCATCAGTATTGAAATTAACTGAGTGGTTGTGAGCAGTTACGTTTCAAAATGTGAAAAAAAGACAGAATGGCAAACAAGAGTGCAACATAGGTAATTAGGGTGAATATTTAGTATTGTTTGTGGAAGCTTCTGTTTCAGTTTGTGTGTGTGTGTGCATGCTAGTGAGCACCTATGTAATGAGTTATGATAGAACATGTATGTCTTGGTAAGGGTTGCAGTAAAAGAAGTTTTAAGGCCATGACCTGCTAACACCTAGGAGTTTTCCAAAGGTCCCTGAGCTGAGCTGAGGAGGTCTGCCTACCCTAAGAAAGCAGATCTGATTTGGTAGGCAGGACTGATCTCAGGTCATCTGCCCAGCCCCCAGCAAAGCTGGGACAGTGGCTTGCAAAGAGGAGGGAAGAGTCTCAGTTGGAAGGTGGGGAAATTCAAAACATAAATCAGGTACCCTGATACTTGGGGCTTCCCTGGTAGTTCAATCGGTAAACAATCCTCCTGCCAATGCAGGAGACATGGGTTCAATCCCTGGGTTGGGACGATCCTCCGGAGAAGGAAGTGGCAACCCACTCCAGTATTCTTGCCTGGGAAATCCCATGGACAGAGGAGCCTGGCAGGCTACAGTCCATGGGGTTGCAAAGAGTCATACACAACTTAGTGACTAAGCACCACCACCACCCTGGTATTTGAATCAAGTCAATAGAACTTGGAAGACTCCACTCCACTCCCCTCCCCTCCCCACATAAATGCACACCTCCAGCACAAATGGAGGGCCTGTATCCGATGTTTGCTGTCTCTTTCTTAGTATCTTGTACTTTTCAGGCTACCTTATTCCCCAGAGTGGTGTTACGGCCCCAGAAGCCCCCACCTTCCCCTGCCTTTTAAATGACCCATGCAGGCTCATTTCAGAACTACTAGCTCTGCTGCTCCCCTTACCCCCTGCCTTCTCAGATGTCACTGGCTTCCCTGGCTCCAATTTCTCCTGGTAGCTTTGGCCCTAAATAGACTCCTCCTCCCTCCACCCCAGCATGGAAGACTAGCACCCTCTCTCCTATATACGAACTTAGACTCAACAGAGGTTGGGAGTCATGGCCAAGGTCTGGGCAAGGGCTGTCAGCTTCATGGAAAGGGGCTTCTGGGTATTTCCCAGGTGGGGACTTAAACTGAGAAAGAGATGGCAAGAGCTGGAAGTATTGTTGAAAGTGTAGACAGTGGATAGTCTGGACTACTGATTGGTATTGCTTAATCCAGAATGAAGTGGGTGGGAAGTAAAGTTGCCTTTGAATGCTTGGGGCTTCAAACCCTTACCTTCCCTCACCTTCATGTGGGTCTCCTGGGAGTATGGCAATGCTATGAAGCTGGGACTATCAAAAGCCAAAGGGAGGGGGACTAGACCTCAGCTGGGGAAGTATACACTGAGACCCAGTTTTTAAGGACTATTAATGTGATTTAAAGGGGATTCATCCCATTGAAGGCTTTAAATCCAGTCCTTATGACAACCTGGGTATCACCCGTGTTGATCACACCTTTGCTTTGAATTGCCTATAAGCCATGACCACAGCCAGAGTCTATGGATCAGTCACTTTGGCTCTTTAAGCTCCATCTTCTTCAACCGCAAAATAGTTCTAATAGTATCTTTCATAGGGGGTTGTGAGAATAAAAGAAACTAACATACTAAAATATCCTAGCACAGTGCCTAAAGCAAAGCAGACATGTCACAGATCAATCAGTTATCACAAGCATCCTTGTAGTATCACATTTTTTCATTGACATCACATTTTATAACTTGATTTAAAATTAGTGAAAACACATAAAGTAAAATCCACCTACAGCTCATCTGTATATAAAAAGAAAGAATTGTACAAAGACTTCACAAAACCCTACTTTCTACTTCCTAGGTTAACAGTTTGCTGTGTCTCCTTATTTTTCTTCAAGTTTAATTGGACATCCTATTGATCACTCTCTCTTTCTTCATGGTTTTTTAAAATACAGAAATTAAATCATGTCATCCAGCTAGTCAATGTTTTAACTTGGTACATCATGAACAATATATGAATGCAGTCATTCCTTAGGTACTATCTGTCTTTTTAGTTTTTCCTAATCTGATGGGCAAAAAAGAACATCGCATTGTTTTGGGTTGTCTTTCTCTGATCAAGCATCATTTTGTGTCTTCTGAAAGTTTGCATTTTCTCCTCTATGAATTGCCAGTTCAAACCTTAACAGGGAACTTCCCTGGTGGTCCAGTGGTTACAACTCCCCATTTCCACTTCAAGGGGCATGGGTTCCATCCCTAGTAGGGGAACTAAGATCCTTCATGCTGCAGTGTAGCCAAAAAAAAAAAACAAAGAAACAAAAAGAACTTAAAACTGTAACCCACTTTTCTATCGGGCCTTTTCTATTTTTCCTATTAAATTGTAGAACACTCTTTGTATAGGAAGGACATTTACCTTTTGTCTGCTACTTGGGTTAAAACTATTTCCCCCCATTTTGCCCTTTGCTTTCTGACTTTATGGTATCTTTTGTCATTTAGAAATTTTAAATATTTTTTGTAGTCAAATGTGTCCTTTGTGGCATCTTGGCTTCTTTGGGTGTTGTTTAGCAAGCCTTTGTTTCCTGGCTTTCCTGGCCCATTGCTATGCTCTCCACCCTCTCATGGGTGACAGTTGGCAACGAATGTCCTCACTGAGCCCTGCTCCGTCCCTCATGCCAGCACCTTGGGCTCCTTATCTGTCAGCGCCGTGTAATAATTGTCTGGGCTGGCAAGTGTTACACTGTGTCAGAGGACACAGAGAAAGGCGAGAATGGAGGAGCCAAGACAGCCTGAGAAGGGAGTGAGAGAAGCCGGGCGGGAGCTGGGGTAGCTGAAAGATTGAAAAGCAGAGAGGAGTGGGGAGAGGAACTTCATGACCTTGAATTGAGTGTCTAAAAGTCACGCTAGCTGATACTCCGAGTCGGGTTTTTAAAACTAATGGCATCTTGGAAAGGAATTTCGTTTAACTTTTTTCCAAACTCATTTCATTCTTTACAAGCACTACATAGTGGCTGGTCTCCACACCTGGGAGGCAATATAAAAACCTCCTGCCAGACTCAAAATGAAAGAAAAAGAAACTGGAAAATAGGACCTCAGCTCAAAAGTATGTCTCTTCTTGAGTAAATTTTAATAGATATTCCAGGCTCCATAGATCAAATGCTTAAATTAAGAAAAAAAAAAAATCAAGAAAGTAATGATACTTTGGTTAGAGTGAGTCTGAGTTCCTTACGTCTCCACAGTTTACCTTGCTAAATAAATAGACAAAAACAGTTCAGGTCACCACATTCACGGGAGCACCCACCCTGTACCAACTCTCTCTCCTGAAAACAGCTCTGGAGATAAACAGGACATGGTGTAGGGGTCACCTGGGATCACTGAAGCTCTGATGGCTGGAGCACGGCCTAACAGTCCCTGGCATCCTCTACACCCCTGACTATGGTGCTCCAGCATGAGGCAACAAAGCTACTCTCTGCCTCTACGGTAAGAGCTCCTAGAGGCTTCTGCTCACTCCCTTTCTCTGCTCCTCTGCAGACTTCTGCCTCTTCCCATGCCTCCTCGGTATGCACTGCCTCTTTTTTAAAAATTTTATTTATTTATCGGCTGTGCTGGGTTTTGTTTCTGTGAGTGGACTTTCTTTAGCTGTGTCAAGAGGAGGCTACTCTCTGGTTGCGGGGCACAGGCTTCTCACTGCAGTGGCTTCTCTTGTTGCAGAGTGTGGGCTCCTGGCATGCGGGCTTCAGGAGTTGCAGCACACAGGCTTAGCTGCTCCACTGCCTGTGGGATCTTCAGACCAGGGACTGAACCATGTCTCCTGCATTGGCAGGTAGACCCTTAACCACTGGACCACTAGGGAAGTCATGGATGCCCTCTTGAGACTCACACTCAAACTTTCCAAAAGACCAGGTCTGATTGGTTCTAGTTACTGCTATCCTTTTGGGGTTGTCTCATTGGCTGCTGGTCAATCTATACGGCCAACTCTTCTTGGGTTTGTTGCCCACCACTGCTTCATGGTGGCAAGGTCTCATGGCCAGCTTTCTTCAAAAGGAGCTCCACATGGGCATGAAGGCCCCAAGAATAAAACAAGCTGCTTTCCAATACTCATTCTTTCCAGCATCATGCCCACTGAAACAAAATTTGACATCTGGCTATTTAGTTTGTAGTAGATTAGAATGTGAAAGAGGGGAAATGGGAGATGAGAAAGATTTACAGTCATAGTCAAACATTATTAGTTGACTAACATTTGTTAACGTTTCAATGTTTATTACTTTCTAAGCAATAAGTTATGGTTTTTTAAGGCCTACAATGAGGAAATAGGCCAAAACCTAGAGTACAAAATAGTGTAACTGACATATGAGAACTCAAGAAGCAGGACTTCTCTGGTGGTCCAGTGGTTAAGAATCAGACTTCAATGCAAGGGACGCACGTTTGATCCTTGGACGGGGAACTAAGATCTCATGTGGTACAACCAGAGCAAGCCCTGCATGCCGCAACAAAGACCCGGCACAACCAAAATAAAAATAAAAAAAATAAAAGGAATTCAAGAAGCTACCAAGTGGAGCCATGTATTGTTGCAACAAGTCTTGGCCCCTTCTGTGACACCTATCTACCCCTATTTTACAGCACTGAATAATACTTGAGATTCAGAAAAATACTTGAGCCATAGAATTGTTAAGGTGGGTTCCAAATATTCTACTCAGTGGTTAAGAACTACTTAAGTTTGTGATTATTGATCTGTCATCACTTTTTCATTTTGTTGACAACAGTCATCTGTTAGGCCAACTTTGTGGAATCTTCTTGCAGACATTGGGCGGAATACACAAATTTGCCAGAGGAGTTGACTCAAGATATTCTGAACAACCATTTCCTGAGATGTTTCTCAACTCCGTCTTCTATCTATTTTGATTATAGCAATCTTTCAGATTATACCATGTGTTTTTGTTACCCAAGATTGTTATTAAAAACAATCATAACTAGCACTACTACACCATTTCTAAGCTGTGTGTGTCACTCAGGATCCTTGTGGGGGATCTATGTGATTGGAGGAGAATATTTTTGGCTTCATCATGCAGCTTGCATGATCTTAGTTCCCTGACCAGGGATTGAAATCAGGCCTACAGCAGTGAAAGCGCCCGGTCCAAGCCACCGGACCGCCAGTGGAAGAGGATTTGAAAAGGGACTATTCACAAAAGTATGAGAGCAAAGTTTAGGGAGACTCCCCCGGGACAGGGCAGCACCCTGAGGCTAGCAACCGTGGGGAGCAGTTACCACTCCTAGGCTTACAGGGGAGAAGGGAGGAAGTGGCGTATATGGGCTGTATATAGAGAAGGTCCCTTGACAGAGCTGTGGCCTTAGCTAGAGACACGAAGCCAAACCACGGTGACACGGCAGAGAGGAAACCAAGGGAAATATCTCTCTCCTCACTTTCCTCTGGCCCTCCTAACCCCATTATTTCCCATTTGCAAAACCTTACTGGAAGCCTGAGTGCAAGAGATATAGTCCAAGGAAGTCAGCCTCCTAGGATGCAGAGTAGAGTAAAAAGAGATGAGGGGTGAATATAAAAGGGTAAATAGGCAATGTCCAGGGCTTCTTCAATGTCATATTCACTAATGACGTTAATGACAACAATATTAACAACATGTTCCATTTGAGTCCCTGCTTTGCACCCTTCACACCTGTTTGCCTTCTATGGGTAAGGAAATGATGGTTCACAGGCTACTGTGCTCTTCAGGGTCCTTGGAGAACAGGGAAATTACCTTCTGAGAAGGAAATTCATAAGAAAAGATGGGGTTGTCCTTGGTGGTCCAGTGGTTAAGAATCTGCCTTGCAATGCCAGGGATACCATTCAATCCTTGCTTGGGGAACTAAGATCCCACATGCCATGGGGCAACTAAGCCCACATGCTGCAACTACTAAGCCCACACACCACAAGAAAAGAAAAGATCCCTTGTGCCCCAACTAAGACCCAAGGCAGCCAAATACATAGATAAAGGATGATCTCAGCCATCTAAGGTATATTAGTTATCTGTCACTGCTAGCAAAACGGAGTAGTATAACACAACATTTATTATTTCATGCCGTCTCTGTGGGTCAGGAGCAGCCTGGGTGGGTGGGACTAGCTAAGGTCCTGTCATGTGATTGTCAAGAGTTTGACCAGGGCTGGAGGCCTCTGAAGGTTTGCAATGGGCTGAAGGATTCATTTTCTATGCAGCTCATTCACTAGCCTTGCAAGTAACTGCTGGCTTTCAGCACAAGGCCTCAGTTGCTCACCATGTGGACCGCTCCACAGGACTGGTATAGTGTCCTTGAGACATGGCAGTTGGCTTCTCTTAGGGTGATCCAAGACAGCAAAGCAGGTAATTCCTTGGTGGTCCAATGGCTGAGACTCTGTGCTTCTAATGCAGGGGGCCCAGGCTTGATCCCTGGTCAGGGAACTAGATCCCACATGCCGCAACTAAGAGTCCACATGCCACAACTAAGGCCTGGGGCAGTCAAATAAATAAATAGATATTTTTTGAAAAAGATAATTAGGATAAATCTACTTTAAAAAGGAAAGAACAAAACAGAGAGGAACCACAGTACCTTTTATGACCTAGTCTCCCAAGTTATAACCCATCACTTCCACCATATGCTATTCATTAGAAGCAAGTCACAAAACCCAAACCACACTTGTGGGAGGGAGCAGATACACGGCAGGGATTAAATGCCATCTCTTAATGAGATTGGTAAAGAATCTGTGAACATATTCTAAAACCACTAGATATCACAATAGCATATACCAAAGATATTGTAGTTATTAATACATGATTGAAGAGCTTAGGGAAAACTTTACATTGAAACTTGACCATCACCAAGCAAGGTGAAATCTCCCAAGCATACTGTGCTCTACACAAAGAAAAAGCAGGTTAATAGAAGAGGGCTAGTTCTCAAGGAATCTATGAGAAGATGGCCCAGAGGGGTAATACTATACAGAGAATGGTGAACCCAGTGGACACAGTTATCTGATAAAAGGAGAGGAATACTTGGTTTGGGGCAGGAATATATCAAGTCTACATGAAATATCTGTCAGAATTATCCATTTCCCCTGAGTGGGAGATGCCTTCTAGGAATGTAGAGTCTTAGGCAGCAGGCATGAGGGTTTCAGTAAATCTAAAGAATCAACTCCACTTAAGATCAACTAATTGCTAACGTCTGGGTACCCAGCAGTGCCTGATGAGTGTTGGTAATATGACTTGGGTCTGAGCATTTCCAGACTTGCAGAGCTAAGGACTAGACAGGCTCATGAACATAGAGGTCCCGCCCTACAGAGAAATCACTGCCTTGACTGATGCCCTTATCTCACCATGCCTTTTGTTATTGCAGAGCCCCTTCTATAAAAATTCATGTGTCTTTTCCATGCTGGCACCACTGAAAGCAAGCTGGGTCACTGGCAGGATCGCTGAAGCCACCTGGGAAAACTCAGCCAGGGTTCTCACTCATTCTGTGTCTGCTCAAACCAGCACAATCTGATCTGGAAATATGGCCTCAATATGGGCCATCAGTGTTTCTGTTGGTACAAAGAGGATACAGTCTTCATCAAGTCAGACTGAGTGATTTTCCTTGAATAGATTGTCCAAGACATTTACCCAGTGAATAAATAATTTGGGTTCTTTGTACATAAAAAATTTTTAAAAACAACTTCAAAAGAATTCATGCAATAATAGGACATAGTTTATGACACCAAAAATACTGCAAACAACCCAAATGTTTAGCAGGATGGGACTGATAGCATTAACTATGTTACAGCCACACAGTTGAATACATTAGCTGCATTGAACTTTCCGCCATGATGGAAATATTCTGCTCTGTCCAGTATGGTAGCCTCTAGTCACATGCAGCTACTGAGCACTTGAAATGGTGCTAGTTCAGCCAAGGAGTTAAATTGTAGTTTTATTAATTTTAGTTTAAATAACCATATATGGCTGGTAGGCTATCTTAATGGACTCTGCTCCTCAATACATTGATATTATATGAACTCCAAGATAGACTGTGGAATAAAAAAACAAAACGTCGAAAGTATAGAGTATGTTACCTTTTGTGAATGAAAGGGAGAGAAGTAAAAATAAATATTAATACTTACATTTGCATGAATTTTCACATAATTAGTGAAAGAATAAATGAAAAAGGACAAAGGGAACACGATGGATGTGGATGGAATGAAAGTGAGATTTCTCAGTGTATATGTTTTAATATTATTTAGATTTTAAAACCATACAAATGTATTACCTACTCAATAAAAAGAATAAACCAAAATAAAATAAAAATTTTAAGATAAAAAATCCATGTGAAGACACACTTAGCATATGAGTGTTAGGAATAGCTCTTTCTCTGAGTTCTCATAGACTTCCCTCTATCAGATAAGGCAAGATAAATAAATCATCATGTTTCTTTTTGCCTTAGTTGCCTGGGAAGCAAAGCAAAATGTAATGTTTAGCTATAGTATCTTCCATTTATCTAGATTTCTACTATAACACCTCCCCACAGTCCTACCTTTTTCCTGATTTTTGTTAATTTATCTTTCTTACTGACTTTTACTGTAAGCTTCTCTTCTGAGGCAAAATAGCAAAAATAAATTAAAAAATAAATAGAAAATACCTAATTTAAGAAGATAAGAAAGGCACACTTTTGATAGAAGTTTAAAATGATACAATCTTTTAAGAGTGTAATTTAGAAATGTCTATTAATTTCCTAAACATACATGGTATTTGATTCAACAGTCCTTCTAGGAATTTGTCTTGTGAAGATACTTGCAGAAATGTGTAAGATATAAGTACAAAGGACAATCATTGTTCATTGTAAATGATAATGAAAATTATAACCAACCCTAATGTGCATCAACAGGGAGTGGTGAAGTAAGTTATGAGAAAACATGCGATAGTGAAAAAGAGTGGGATAGACCTGTGCTTACTGACACTTGATGATGATCAAGTATTAAACAATGCGTAGAACAGCAGTTCTCAGACTTTTTGGTCTTAGGACTCCATTTTACTCGTGTCAATTAATTAGGACTCCAAAGAGCTTCTGTTATGTAGGTTATATCTACTGGTATTTACCACATTAGAAATTTAAACTACAACATTTAAATATATACTTCTTAATTTACTTAAGGTGTTGGCTAACCTTCCCAAGTGGCGCTAGTAGTAAAGAACCTGCCTGCCAAGGCAGGAGACGTAAGAGACACAGGTTTGATTCCTGTGTCCAAGGGTTGGGATGATCTGCTGGAGGAGGGCATGGCGACCCCACTCCAGTATTCTTGCCTGAAGAACCCCATGAGCAGCAGAGCCTGGTGGGCTATGGTCCACAGGGTCGCAAAGTGTCAGACACAACAAGCAACTTAGCACACAGCACATTGGCCAACCCAATAACAATAACAAACACATTACATGTTTATGTAAGTCACATCCTTTTTATCAAAATGAACTATGGCAAGACGTAATTTAGTAAGAAGGTTGGCAATGTCTCACATTTCTGCAAATGTATTTAATATCTGGCTTAATAGAAGACAGCTGGATTCTCACAGCTACTTCTGCAATCAATCTGTTGTGATAGGGTGTTTTGGTTGAAGTACAGGAAGAAAAATCCAACCTCATACTCAGATGTAGTTAGAAAAGGGAGGGTGATTTTCATAGCCTTTTCAGATCATTTTGGATATTCTTCTTGGAGAGCACCAAATTTCCACAAGTGGTGGTTTCTCAAGGATTAGTTGCAATGTGGATTCTGAAACCATAGTGATGAACTTTTCTTACTGTTACTTTAAAATCCATCAATCTATCTTCCACTTGGAATGATTCTTTTACCCATGTATGACTTTGTAACATCATAATTGGTCATTTAAAAAATACCGGTTCACTGAGTTATATAGATGTTTTGTATATTGACACATTTTATTAACAATGTCAAAAATCACATTTGTTAATATCACCACCAATCTCATCATTACAGTCTTTAAGTGTTGGCAAGCTGTCAGCTCATAATGACAAATTTAAGTTATACAGCATACTTTGGGAGCTGTTGTGTAGCTTATAATCCCTTTTTTGTTAAAAAAAAAAAAATCCTAATTTTTGCTTAGAAGTTTGAATTTCATCATTAGTAATACACACTTGTCAGTTTTCCTTGAAGTGACAGGCTCATTAGTTGTTGAGAAAATGTCTGAAAAATGCCCAAATCTGACCCAACATAGTTTGCCTGTTAGTCATTGTTTCAAGTAAAAATATTTCTCCATTAAAACACACACACACACACACACACAAACAATTGAATTCAGTTTGCAAGTCAAACAATTGCACAAGTACTACTCCTCCAGGCCATTATTGTAACTTGGAATGCAGCTGAAGTGTTTGATGTGTACTCTTCATCTCATTACACAGGCTCTTAAATATAAAGGGACTCCAGGGTTGAAATTTAATAAAATTAGTCATCTTTACTATTCTATCAAGGGTGTTCTTAAGGAAAATAGAATTTCTGTTATTCTGAGAGTGCGCTGGTGAAGGATACAATGACTCCCCACCCCCACCCCAGGACAGTCTGGTGCCACCACCCTGATCTATGGCACCAGCAGTTTTACCCACTTTCGTATTTTGTAACATCAGTGCAAATATCAACATTGTGAAGAAAGCAAATAATGCTTTAGCACAATCATAAAAACAGCTTTAGCCTTATGGACCCTCTGAAATGGTCTCAGGGATCTTCTGGAATTCATAAAACCACCCTTTGAGAACAGCTGATATAGCCTATGATCCCTTTTTTGTTTAAAAAAAAGGCAAAGACCAAAAGAAAGAAAGAAAGATACTCACTGAAGTGCTAACAGCAGCTCTAGCAGTAGAAAGTGATAAAGTGACATTTTCTTGGTACTGCACATACTTGTCTCATTTTTGAATCCTTTACAATGAGAATGTATTTCTTAAGTAATTAAAAACACTAAAGAAAGGAAAAGATTAAATAAATGATACACACCAATTACAACACACTCAGAGAGTGTAAAATGCTCCTTGGACCTGTTTTTATATTGAAAATATGAAGAGATTAGATACATAAAGCAGGGAGCTTTAATTATTAAAAAACAAAACAAGACACAAGAGGAACCTCACCCTGAGAAGTACCTCATTTCCCACAGGGCTGCAGGAAGGAAGTGCCGCCCTGCCTGAGATGCTGAGGCATCCTCCAGGCCCAGGTAGCTTAAATGAATGACCCTGCTGATACCTTTACATGCAGTCTGAAAATAAATCTAAAACACATTCTCTGTAGAAGGCAACAGGATTAGACTCGAAGAGTGATTTGACACTTTAGAAAGCTCACAGCTCCCTTCCCAGAGGAAAGACAAAATCAGGCACAGGACCCAGGGCTTACAGAGCAGATATCAAGTTTCTCTTTGGTGCCTTAAGCCTCCGAGCTCTGTGCCTTCCTCTAGACTGAACCCGTCACCTCTTGCCTCTGCCGGATCCAGCACTCTTCTGACCTCCTCTCCTTTGCCCCTACCATCTCAACTGCTACCACGGGATCAGTCATCCACGCCTATCAGTCACCTACACCCTAGCATAAATGAGTTTCCATGACAAGGCTCCCTCCCCTGCTGCATTTGCTTTTTAGATGGATCTCTGATGATGGACTAAAAGCCTGGATGCTTAGAGAAGGCAGCTGAGGCATCATCGGTAATTGCTGGGGAAGTTCCTGAAGCAGAAGTCTCTTTCCCGGGCTTCTAAAATCATGCTCTATGGGTGGCTACCGTCAGCAAATTTTCCTTCTGCTGTGTGACATCAAAGATGTTACTGTCCCTTTCTGGGCTCAGTTAACCCAAGGGGGTTGGACTAGTGACCTCCTGGGTTTCTGTGACTGAGCTCCATTAATGTAAGGGAGTACCGGCTCAGGAGGCCTGGGGAATGGCATCTTGTTTTCAGTTCCTGAATTAAAGGAGGATTCGGAGGAAACTCCCCTCAGCTCCCTGCAGTTTGCCCCCCTCCCCCCTTCTCTTCCTCATGACCTGTGTCTCCAGGGGGAGGATCAAACAAAGAGGTTGCCGAGGGTGGTGGAATGCTGTGTTTGGTTAAGTCCCAGGCTGGATGTGATTACAAAGTTCCTGTGACTGGGGAGACGTGGTGGGGAATGTGGTGGGAGGGATTCTGATGTCCAAGAATGTGTTCAGGCACACCCCCCACCCCCTGCACACACGTACACACACAACTCTTAATACAATTGTGAGTTGTTAAACTTTGTGCTCAGACCCTCACGTTATAGGTACCCACCACCTCCTTAGAGATCTTCTTACAGGCATTTGTTTTTTCCATAAAGGCTTTCAGAAGACCAAACAACTTTCATAAATTAAAGGAATAAATAAATGACTTTCTAGTATTTTTGCTTCTCAATCTCCATCATCCTACATGTAGTGAATTCTCAAGGACAAGAGTCACAACTGACCCCTCTCTTTATCCCTTCCCACTCCTTTCATCATGCCCTGCACTCACTCGATGCCTCTCCCAATTTTGTTCCATGTACAGATATGTGAATGAATGAATGAATGGAGAAATGAATGTTTCCACTAGGTTCAAAAAAGTGTTTTTAAAGGTAATGGGTTACTGGGACTTCCTGGTGGTCTGGTGGTAAAAAATCTGCCTTCCAATGCAGGGGATGCAGTTTCAATCCTGTCAGAGAACTAGGATCTCACTTTCCCTGGGGCAATTAAGCCCACATGCAGCAGCTACTGAGCCCATGTGCCACAAACTAGATAGTTCCGCACACACCAGTGAAAGATCCCAAGTGCCACAACTAAGACTTAATGCAGTCAAATAAATAAAGTATTTAAAAATAAATAAATTAACCTCAGATATGCAGATAGCACCACCCTTACAACAGAAAGCGAAAAAGAACTAAAGATCCTCCTGATGAAAGTGAAAGAGGAGAGTGAAAAAGCTGGCTTAAAACTCAACATTCCAAAAACTAAGATCATGGCATCCAGTCCCATCACTTCATGGCAAATAGATGGGGAAACAATGGAAACAGTGAGAGATGTCATCTTCTTGGGCTCCAAAATCACTGCAGATGGTGACTGTAACCATGAAATTAAAAGATACTTGCTCCTTGGAAAAAAAGCTATGACAAACCTAGACAGCATATTAATAAGCAGAGAGACATTACTTTGCTGACAAAGGTCCATATAGTCCAAGCTATGGTTTTTCCAGTTCCAACCTGGTTTTTCCAAAGCTATGGTTTTTTTCATATATGGATGTGAGAGTTGGACCATAAAGAAAGCTGAGCACCAAAGAATTGATGCTTTTGAACTGTGGTGTTGGAAAAGACTCTTGAGAGTCCCTTGGACTGCAAGGAGATCCAACCAGTCAATCCTAAAGGAAATCAATCCTGAGTATTCATTGGAAGGACTGATGCTGAAGCTGAAGCTCCAAAACTTTGGTCACCTGATGCCAAGAGCTGACTCATTGGAAAAGACCCTGATGCTGGGAAAGAAGGTAGGAGGAGAAGGGGATGACAGAGGATGAGATGGTTGGATGGCATCACCAACTCAATGGACATGAGTTTGAGCAAGCTCTGGGAGTTGGTGATGGACAGGGAAGCCTTGCGTGCTGCAATCCATGGGGTTGCCAAGAATGGGACGTGCCTGAGCAACTGAACTGAGCTGAAATAAAGGTAATGGGCTATTCCTCATGGAGTATCACCATGTCACTCAACTTGTCTTCTTGTCTCCATTTCCTTTACCGTAATTCACAAAAGAGTGGCCCTGGGGGAGTGTTCAAGGTAGATAAGGAAGAGCAAACCGAAAAGGATGCTGTGCTGGCACTTCCAGCTTTATGACCTTAAGAAAGTCACTCGCCTTTTCTAGACCTCAGTTTCAACTCAAAGATAGGGTTGAAAATACCTGCCTCGAGCCTAGAGGACCTATAGGAGCCTATGTGAGACTTCAGTTGAGTGAGCAAGATTTGTCAGGGCCACCCTGTGAGTTAGGGACAGGGAGACTCAGGCTAGCTGACCTCCAGCGCATGCTCCCCACTTGATGCCTGGCTTCCTCATCCCCTTGAAGACTCACAGCAACACAAGAAAAGGGAGCGATTTATCTTCTGCTCCCAGCAGCCCTTCAGAGCCACAGGGACCATCAACTCAACGGGACATTCTGGAACAACTGGTGGGGAGATGGTTGTTTGGTTGGGAGGAGGTCAGGGTCATAGGCTTGGGCTGCGCCCATCAGACAGTTCCGCAGAGCATAAAAGTGTTGCAGTGCAGAATGGAATTTCTTCCCTTAAAAGAAACACATAATGGAAATGAAGTTTAAAATTTTATTTTAACTTGACAATAAAGTAGCCAACTCTTGCTCCTCTGTGGAGAGGGTATCACTATCACGGACTCTCAGCTGCCAGAGTCCCATGCTCGGGTCAGAGCGTTCAAGGCCTGGCCGCAAGAGACGGCTGTGCCAGGGTCTGTGTTATCAGCCCTTGCCGCACAGGATGTCCTGGGAAAGTTGGGGGCAGGAGACAACATTTTCACCCCCAAAGGGACCTCGGCAAGGAGGCGTCACCACCTTGGACTCCAGCCCAGGAGTCCAAGAAGGGTGTCCTGTGGTCCTTCCCCGTGCTGGTCCTGGATCCCTGGGCAGCAGTGTCAGGGGACAGGCAGGAGCACCTGCAGGGTGGGCGGTCCGGGTCAGGATGAGGCCACGAGGGCAGGTTTGGCCAAGGCCAGGCTGTTGGGCATAGGCATGGCCACTTTGCCATCAACTTCTCCAAAATTGGTTTAACATTCTGCAGGATACTTAATCAGATGTTGTGGGAGGCGTAGCAGCTGCTGTTCCTCTTTGTAAAGACACTAGGAACAGAGTTGGGTTTGACCCTAACTGTGGCATGTTGGTGGTGGTGGGTTCCTCTGCCTCTCTAACCCCTGCCTTGTCCCTCTCATCTATGGTCAGCAGGAGAGTGGAGTCTCAGATCCAGCCCTGATTGTTCTCAAAGCCCACCATCTGTCTTCTACAGCAGAGGTCCCCAAACTTCAGGATCTAATGCCTGATGATCTGAGATGGAGCTGATGTAATCATAACAGAAATAAAGTGCACAATAAATGTAACGTGCTTTAATCATCCTGAAAACTTCCCCCTCCCCCTTCCATGAAACTGGTCCCAGGTGCCAAAAAAGATTGAGGACCACTGCTCTACAGGACAGAAGCACTGGGGCAAAATTGTCTTCAGGCCCCCTCCTCCTCTCTGGGCCTTTCTCTAGCACCTCCAGCCTCAGATGGCCAGAGTCCCCTGGGTAAAGAGAGCCCGCCCCCTGCCCTTCCCTCCCTACCCCCTGCCCCTGGTTAGGGAGAAAGTAGCAGACAATAAACCCATTCAGGCTGAGGAGTTTTGTGGATTTAATGAGGACAGTTTTAAAAGGGGGAGATGCGAAAAAAAAGAGAAAAAAATAAAAAATAAAAGGGGGAGATGAACAAGAATGATATTTAAGAAAAAAATGGCCTAATTAGCTGTGTGGCTTTGGGCCTTTTACCCAATCTCACTGAACCCCAGTATCTTCATCTATACCGTGGGGACTAATACTATTCTTGCCTTATGGATATAATGATTAAACGTGGGAAATGCCCAGAACATATAGGAATCTATATATTTAGCATCTCTATCATGAGATCCACCACACTGATTTTAAGCTTTCTACATTTACCCATGGAAGAAAGGGCTGTCTCTCCTCTGAAGAGTTTTTTAACAAGTGTGCCCATTTTTAACAAGATAGCAGTAATTAGGGTCTGGGAAAGACATCAGGGACAGCAAAACTCTTATAGGCTCCCACTTCTAGCTCAACCCGTAAAGGAATCTGAGGGTAGATAGAAGAGGCAACCTGGATTAGAACAGCCTGTGTAGTTTAATCAAAGCTCCTGATAGCAGTGTCTCTCTAAATTTCCAAAGAACCATTTATAGCTGCAGAAAAGAATGCATACTGCCAAGAGGTTTAGACATGCATATGGAATTGGCTCTCTGCCGGTAGGACATTTCTTAGAATACACTTGTGTTCACATAAAAATTGCTGCAGATTCTTCTATTCTATGTTCAAATATACACGTATTTAATTTAAAAAAAAATGTGTGTTAAGTTGCTTCAGTCATGTCTGACTCTTTCTGACCCTATGGACTATTGCCCACCAGGCTCCTCAGGGGACTCTCCAGGCAAGAATACTGGAGTGGGTTGGCATGCCCTTCTCCATGGGATCTTCCTGACCCAGGGATCAAACCCACGTCTCTTGCATTGCAGGCTGATTCTTTACCCACTGAGCCACCAGGAAGGCCCAGATATATATGTATTTAATTTAAAATTGAAAAAAAAACCACCCAAACCAAAAAACAACCACCATGTCTCCCTGCCCCCATACAATCTTCAAGCTGGCACTTTGAGAAGATACAGTGTGTTCAGACTATGGCTTTTTGCTCTGCCTGCATCTGCTACAGACCCCCTTCCAGGTCTGTGCAATTCCAATCTGCTGACAGCATGGTTCAGAACAAGGTTGTGAATCTAGGTGACCCCACCGTCTCCCTTAGTTCCTCATGCCTGACCTGACCTGCTCAGCCAGTGCCCACACCCCATCCACAGTATAAGTAAAACACAGCAGAACCACACATGTGTGTGCAAGCTGAGAAGCCTGAACCACTGGTAGGGGAGGAAACGGGGCTTGAAAGACCTAGCGGGCATGGGCACCATATTAGCCTGGGGTCTTACGTGGTAAGCAGTAGAAACTGACTCTGGGTAACTTGCCCAGAAAGCACTTCATTGGAAGATGAGAGGCAACAGAGAACTCAAAGAAAAACTGAAGCCAGAAGGATGGGTAGGACGGCAGTTTCAGGAATCCAGGAAGCAGACGCCAGGGTATAGTCACTGGAACTGAGATAAACAGACCCCAAACATTTTCTGTTTTGGTATCAACTGCTATCTATCGCTAGGAGAGAGTATTTAATCAGCCTAACTTGGGTGACACGGCTCATCCTCTGGCCAGAGATGATGGGGTCCCTTGATGGCCAATCCCATCAAAATGTATCAGATGAAAGACAGGTCAATCACTAAGGCAAAATTGTGGCGCTAGTACCAGAAGAGTGGGCACTGAATGCAATTCCCAGCTATCTGCAACAATGGACCCTAGAGAATATTGTGCTTAGCAAAGTCAGGCAGAGAAAGACAAATATACTCTCTGACGTCACTCATATGTGGAATCTAATAAATAATACAAATGAATCTGTATTCAAAACAGAAACAGACTCACAGACATAGGAAACACACTTATGGTTTCCACAGGGGAGAGGGAAGGGAGGGATCAATTTGGGGTATGGGATTTACAGCAATAAACTACTATATACGAAAGAGCTAAGCAACAAGGATTTACTGCATAGCACAGGGAATTATACCCATTCTCTTGTAATAACCTATCAATATAATGGAATATAACCTGCAAAAAGACGGAATCACTATGCTGTATGCCTGAAACTAACATGATACTGTAAACCAACTACACTTTAGACAAACAAAATTATCCAGGATGGATCCTACAGCTTGTCTCCAAAGCCAGCCTGGTTGTCCCCAAGTGACTCGCAGGTACTCTCTAAGGAGAGTCTGCTGTCACCCGATCACCTGCATCAGCAGCTACCACTGGGTGTTCCCTTCTCATGCCGGAGCCTTTCACCCCGAGCAAGAAGGCCCAGGATGAAGTACCTGGGCAAAAAGGCTCCAGGGGAGAGGAAGCCCATCTGGAGAGAGCTTAGTCCTCACCAAGATGAACTACAGCCACAATCATTCAAGGGAAGGGGTTACAGGGAAACAGGGTAGGGGATGTACCCACAAAGGGAGAACCCAGACAGAGAGGCCTGGGCTCCTCTAGGCAGCCCGACTACCTTCATAATTTGGCCAAAGGTGGGTGCCAGCCAAGAGGTCGTCACCCTGAGGAGTCTGGAGACAGGCCTGGTTTGTCAGCCAGAGTCTTCTTCCTGAAATACCCAAAAAAGAGGTATAAGCTGGGTGGCCCAGTGGCTAAGACTCCAAGCTCCCAATGCAGGAGGCCCAGGTTCCATCCCCAGTCAGGGAACTAGATCCCACGTGCTGCAACTAAGAGTTCGAATGCTGCAACTGAGACCCGGTGCAGCCAAATAAACAAATTTTTTTTAAAAAAAAGAAAGAGAGAAGCAAAGAAACTCACAACAACACCACTGGACATGCAATATACACAGCATGCTTATAAAACTTTCAAGTAGCACAGAACTATATAGAGTGTAAAAGTCTAGAATGACTCTTTTCCCCAAACATGGGCCCCATTTTATGGAATATCCAAGCCCGTGCTTTCCCGTTCTCAGAGGACACCAAGAGGAGTCCCCAGGGTGAAGGAAGAGAGGACTAGTCAGGGAAACGCCAAGTGCCCTTCCAGCTCAAACAGAGCTGAGGGGAAACCAGGGCAGCCGCCCCACACCCCCACCTGCACGGTGGCTGCACCCTGGGTACCCCAGAAATAAGGAGCTGCTGAAGGAACGGGCAAGCCGGGAGAGAGGCTGGGAGAGAGTGAGGGAATTAAAGTCCCCTTTACTCCCCCATTCCACCCATTCTACTCTTTCCCAAAGGTAGCAACTGTTACCCACATTTCCTTACTCACTTATATATGGCAGATAATCACATGAGAAATTGACTGGGTGTCATTTTCCTGCAGACATCTTATGAAAAGACAGGAGACCTATTTCACTCATCCTCTCAAGTAAGCAAGTCCACTTGGAGCCCTGGAGGACCGGGGCTCACTTCCCCGTTATCCTCCTCCGTAGAAAGGAAGTTCTAAAAGGAAGGAGATCTGTTTACGTTCTTCAGCTTCTCCCAAGCAGAGCTTGGAATATAGTAAGCGCTCGATTTTTTTTGAGTAAATGAAATTTCTTCTCTCTTTTCAGATGAAGATAGCATTCCCTCATAACAACACCTCCTCCTTGTCCTGATTGATCAAGTTTGACTGAGTTACTGGTCTTGCCACTCAACGACCTCCAGTTGGAGCCTATGTTCTTGCTCGTGTACCCTGAGATAGGGGAGTACATGATGGAGCTGGAAAAGCAAGGTTAAGCTCATTAGATTTAGAGACAGAGGACCTCCATGTGTGTTCCCGCTCCTCAGCCACTAGCTCACTAGCTGTGGGTGGGAGAGAAATGGTGGATAGTGTGGGGAATCACCCAGAGCCCTCTCCAGGGCTGAAGCCCACCTTTCCTAGCAGCTGGAAGTGCTAAAGGCTGATGGCTCTCAGCTGAGTCGCCTCAAGGACTTGCCCTTGGCTGAGAAGGCCCACCTTTCTCAAGCGCAAGGACCGCCTCCATGAAGGAGTACAAAGGCTCAGCCCCTACTTGCCAGGAGGGACAGCCCTACAGAGCCAGCCGAGATCCAGAACAGCCTACATGATGCCCTCAGCCTCTCTGCCCAGTCCTGCCTTCTTCACTCCCTAGGGATGCCAGTCCTGCAAAGGCTTCCCCTGCAGGCCTCTCTGCTGCACAGCCTGATTCTCAGGGTACCCAAAACACAACAAGAGGCCAAAACACAACACAACACATATTCCCTCTGTTCCCAGGCTCATTAGGTATTAAAGAAGATGGGTTTTGAAGTCAAACAGATGTAGATTTTAATCCAAATCCACCACTTGCCAACTCTGTGTTAATGAGCAATGTATTTAACCTTGCTGAGACTTTGTTGCCTCATCTGTATAATGGGGTAGAGGGGACACCTCTGGTGCCCTGCGTCATGTACCCTCAACTGACCTGTGATGTCAGCTGTAGCTATGGGGGACAGTTTCATGGGAGCTGAGTCTCCCCTGTGCTGCAGTGTACCACCATTTGTTCTTTACATCCTTCACTTTGGAGGGGATGTCCCCAAGCCACTTGACCTCTATATGCTTCACTGATGTGTTCGGCCCCAAATCTAGATAGCATTTATATCCTCCCCTCTAGAGTAAATGCATCAGACTTGTTACTTCTTCCTCACTTGGTCTCATTAACGTGGGGTCACTGGTATGGTGCACTCTGATGTGATGCTCTGTGGAATGTCCAGATGATCCAGGTCCCTCAGACTCCATGATGGTAGAAGGTGGGGGAGTTAACACAGCCCTGATGCAAGACATTAATGTATCCTCTCCTCTGCTCCACGTGAATGTGCACTGCTTTGACTCTCCTTTCTCACAGGGATGGAAAAGAAAACAAGAAACAGATCAATGAAGAAGAAGAAAATAAAAGCTCGATGGGCAGGCACCATGTATTGGAGGCTGTGTTGATCTGCTCCAGCAAAGATATCCTACTTAGCAAAACCACCAGCTGGGGCTCCTGCTCAGTTATCTTTGTGGTACTTTACTCTCATCAGCCACTTTATCCAGTTTCTGTAGAGGCCTGATGGGTGAGTTAAATGGGAATACGACAGAGACCACCATTACTGCATGTTTTTATCACTGAGGGTGGCACTGATTTCAGCCATTCCCCCTGGGATAGATACAATCTTGTATTTGATTTACCATCTTGGCCAGGGAGAGGGAGCATTTTAGAGGCTTCAGTTAGACTTCTTTACTGTATTAGCTCTTATTCCATAGGCCAAGGAACCCATATTGGGGGTTCTACCAGCTACCAAGTATTGCCTCTTCCAATACGCACCCAGGAACTGTAAGTAACCACACTGGATCCATAAACTCCCAGTGAGCTGGAGCAGGGCCAGGGCTCCACTAGTCCCCCTCACTCTAATGGGGAGGGCAGTGGTGATGGCACTTTGGGTCACCAACCCCTGTCAATTCAAACCCTGTGGCCAAGAATTCTCCCAAGTCCTTGGATAAGGACATTCCCCTGTCACATGCTCAGTTACACAAGTAAATGGCCACAGGTTCTTTTTGGAAAGAACTTGGAGGGAGTACTACTGAATACAAATTTGCCATGATGCTCCATGTCCTTTAGTCAATGGCTCAGGTCCGGAAACCCGTTAAGGGATCACGACATTTTACTGGGGGTGGCTGCCTTCAAACCCCTGATCATCCATCCTTGATTTCTTTTGATTGTCTAAATTGAGTAACACACCCATCTATCTTGCCTCTAGGAACACTGTGTTCTATTAACCATCTCCATAGTCCTCGGCAGGTCAGGCACTCCTGACTGCCAATCGGATTGCCACTCAGATTTTGCTGTTCACGGCAATCGTTACACCCACCTGGGTTCTAAAGGCTAAGCACAGCCGCCTGACCACTATTATGTTGGGATCCTCTAATCCCCATGGGTATCAGACAGCCCAGCTCTGTAATAGCATTTCCTACTGTGACCCTCCCTCCCCAGCTTCTTCCCTACTGCCTGCATAAATGATGCTCTCCAGGGCTTCCCACAGCACAGAGCTGGCCGGTGGGTTTTCTGACCTCCAGTACTGCAAACACTCTGACATGCCCACTCCTTTGGGCCTTTTGATTTCTTCCTCCACCCTCTGCCACAGCAGCTCTGACATTTATACTTCACTCGTGTGGACCTTTGCTTTTCCTACACTTCTAAAATCCATCTTTAAAGTGTATTAGCACTACCTCGTAAGCTTCTGGCCAGGATGTTAAATCCACTATCATGGCAGAGTACTTCTGGATCAACACCTGCTCTTATCCAACTTCACCTTCCTCCCCTCTTGATCTTGCCCCCTTGGGATTCAGTTCTGTGCCTACTTCCTACCTGAATGTTATGAGCCAGATTCAGCAGGTAATCTCCCTCCTCCCTTAGCTAGCCCAGCACACCTGGGATATGACTCATTGTCAGTCAGACAGAGAAGAGATAGCAGTGGGTTCCTAGGGAGACAAACTCTATCTTGTAGGGCACCCACCTCATTTCAAACAGAGTGCTATCTTCCTAAATGGGGGAACCATTATTTGCCAACTAGAACTGTATCACTTCTGGGACTTCCCTGATGGTCCAGTTGTTAAGACTTCACTTTCGAATGCAGGGGGTGGAGGTTCTATCCCTTGTTGGGGAGCAAAGATCCCACATGCCTAATGGCCAAAAAAGAAGAACATAAACAACAGAAGCAATATTGTAACAAGTTCAATAAAGACTTTAAAAATGGCCCACATAAAAAAAAATCTTTAAAAATAAACTCTCAGGGACTTCCCTGGGGCCCCAGTGGGGGAAAAAAGAGAAGTAGGTCACTTCTGCAGGTCCGGTGGGTCCAGAAGAATCTGAGAGGTCAAGGCTCTCAATTGCATTTACTCATATATGCCCAGCCCAGGTCTCAGGCTCCCACCGCTTTCCTAACATTGATCTGACCTTGGCACACAAGGCCCTTCAGAACTAAGAATCCCACTTTCTCAGGAGCTCTTTTATTCTTACCATTATGTCTAAAGCCTGATCCTCCCTCTGCAGGTGGGAGCTCCTCAAATGCTGCCCAGGCAGTCCTCTGGCTTTTGCCTTTGGCCTGAGTGATTTTTCACTCTGAGACTGTCATTATCCCTTGTGAGTAAATCAATGGGCCTGGCAAAGTCCTTCATTTCCATGGTCCTTACATTCACTACTTCCTTCAATTGCCAAAGACATTGCACCAGCCAAGTGCAAATATCTCCCACCATATCCCAGCCCAATTCAGCAACACTGAGTGAGTTTTAACCATCACAGGTTATGGCATGCCAGAGACGAAGCTTACTTCTATCCCAGACTAAGCTTACTTCTATCATGTTCACTGACTGGCAAATGGTCCCTCTCCAAATTCCCTTTTCTGCTTCTTAAGACCACTTCTGGGCCAAACTGTCTTGGTTCGGGTTCCCTGAAAGCAGACTCTGAGATGGAGGAGGTTTAGCAGGCAAAACTCTGAGAGATAAGAGCTATAAGAGGACAGGATTGGAAAGAGGGAGCAAATGATTACAATGTGGCTGCAGGCAAGGCCTGAGATGGTCGCACAGGAAGCTCTGAGCTGGGATGGCCCTTCTAGAGGGTTCCAGGATGTCGCAAGGAGGCCCGGGCATGACTTCTCTGCATCAACCAGTCACTGCCTGAAGATGGCCCAAAGGACAGGGCCTTGCCTTGTTGGAGGCAAAGACTTGTAGCCAGGAAAATTCCCAGGGAGGAAGGAGCAGTGAGACACCAGTAGCCAATATTCCCAGCAGCTGGGTTTGTGGCCCTTGAAGGGGGGCCAGTAGGAACACCGTTCAGTTCAGTTCAGTTGCTCAGTCGTGTCTGACTCTTTGCGACCCCATGAACCGCAGCACGCCAGGCCTCCCTGTCCATCACCAACTCCCAGAGTCCACCCAAACCCATGTCCATTGAGTCAGTGATGCTATCCAACCATCTCATCCTCTGTCATCCCCTTCTCCTCCTGCCCTCAATCTTTCCCAGCATCAGGGTCTTTTCAAATGAGTCGGCTCTTCGCATCAGGTGGCCAAAGTACTGGAGTTTCAGCTTCAGCATCAGTCCTTCCAATGAACACCCAGGACTGATATCCTTTAGGATGGACTGGTTGGATCTCCTTGCAGTCCAAGAGTCTTCTCCAACACCAACAGTTCAAATGCATCAATTCTTCGGTGCTCAGCTTTCTTTGTAGTCCAACTCTCACATCCATACATGACCACTGGAAAAACCATAGCCTTGACTAGACAGATCTTTGTTGACAAAGTAATGTCTCTTTTTTTTTTTGCTTAAGAATTGTTTTATTGTCTATTCACAATTCATTATTTGTTTTATGTCTCTGCTTTTTAATACGTGTCTAGGTTGGTCATAATTTTCCTTCCAAGGAGTAAGTGTCTTTTAATTTCATGGCTGCAATCACCATCTGCAGTGATTTTGGAGACCAGAAAAATTAAGTCAGCCACTGTTTCCACTGTTTCCCCATCTATTTGCCATGAAGTGATGGGACCAGATGCCATGATTTTAGTTTTCTGAATGTTGAGCTTTAAGCCAACTTTTTCACTCTCCTCTTTCACTTTCATCAAGAGGCTCTTTATTTAGTTCTTCAATTTCTGCCATAAGGGTGGTGTCATCTGCATATCTGAGGTTATTGATATTTCTCCCAGCAATCTTGATTCCAGCTTGTGCTTCTTCCAGTCCAGCGTTTCTCATGATGTACTCTGCATAGAAGTTAAATAAGCAGGGTGAACATGGTTACAACTTATCAAACTATTTCAGCAAGTTCCCTGAGAATTAAATGAGAGAAATGTGGTGAGAGCTTAGCAATATGCCAGGTTTTCTTTAAAAAGTTACTGGAACTTCCCTGGCAGTCCAGTGGTTAAAGACTCAGTGTTTCCACTGCAGAGGGTGTGAGTTTGATCCCTGGTTGGGGAACAAAAATCCCTTATGCTGCATGGTGTAGCCAAAAAATAACAAAAATTATGAAAACAAAAAGTGCCAGCAGATCTTGTGTCTGGTGAGGTGCTTTTAAAAAAAAAAAAGGTAACTATTACTGTTTTTATTTCCAATAATAATTATAGTTTCTGTTTATATCATAGTATTCAGCTGAACCATGTTAAGTTGTTGACATTTAACCACATTTGGCCTACAGATCTCATATGGCTCATCTGTTAATTAATAAGAATAATTAAATAATACCTGTTCTGCCTATCTTATAGATGTATTTGAAGATCTACTAGCAAGGGGCATATGTAAAATGGTTTGTAAAGTGTTCTATTAAAATATTGACACACTAGATTATTGGTGTTCTATTTTGCTACCACATCTAAGAGAATGGTGTGTTCAGGCTTCCCCAGCCAAGGGTAATAAAGCTATCTTATTCCCTTTAAATACTTAAATTACAACTAACTTTGAACCCTACAGGCCCTTATGGGAACTCAGCCCCAGCAGAGTGTTCCAGCCATCTTGGAGAGCCCCTCAGTGCTGGGTTACACCAGCCCCAGAACTCCCTCTTTCAGTTCTTCCCCTTCAGCTCCCGCAGTGGCCCCACACCCTCTGTGAATTCCCACCTGGCTGGGCGACCACTCTCTGTGGCTGGTTGCACCAAGCAGCCTTCCTCTGGCCTCCTGATAGCCACTCAGCCCCAGGCATGACCAGGGGCCTTTTCCCATGCATCATACTTAACAGAAACCAGGCACAAGCTGACAAAATTTCGGAGACCATGGTAGAAGAGCAAAACAAAGAGAAATACTCAAGACCTTGATTGATATGGTTTTTCTCAGAGCCTACAGATCCCAGGCCGATCCCCAGGTAATCTCACAAGGTCACTGACCTGGCTAGCCCTGGCTAGTTCCATATGGCAGGGCCCGGCCCAGCACCATCTCCAAGGTTTGCTTGGACCATGGCTTCCATCAAAGGACAGATGCAACTTTCTTTTTTTTTAGTTTATTTATTTATTTGGCTGGGCCAGGTCTTACTTGTGGCATGATGGACCTTGATCTTCATTGTTGTTGTTCAGTCACTAAGTCGTGTCTCTTTGTGACCCCGTGGACTGTAGCCCGCCAGGCCCCTCTGTCCATGGGATTTCCTAGGCAAGGATACTGGAGTGGGTTGCCATTTCCTTCTCCAGGGGATCTTCCTGACCCAGGGATCAGACTTAGGTCTCCTGCATTGCAGGTGGATTTTTTACTGCTGAGCCGCTGGGGAAGCCAATCTTCGCTGTGGTGTGCTAACTCTTAGTTGCAGCGTGTGAGATCTAGTTTACTGACCAGGGATCAAACCTTGGTCCCCTACACTGGGAGCATGGAGGGTTAGCCACTCCACCACCAAGGAAGTCCCCAGATGCAACTTTCTTAAAGCAGGGACAGAGGAGGAGAGAGAGAGAGAAACTTCCCTGTCATCCCCAGGGCCCACATCTTGAGTCCTCAATTTCTGCCCCAGGACATTGTCCTCTTAGGATGACTGGCAGTAGGAATTTTTCTTTAATGGTATTTACCCCCCTCCTAAGGTCATGGCCTTGCTCTTTGCTAATTGCAGAATGATTACAGGAATACAGAAGGGCCAAGATCAGTGCAGTCCAGAATATTGTGTATGTATCATGTACATCCAGTCCAGGCTGGTCCAGACCCTTTTCACAGCTTCTGTTCCAGGTGACAATCAGGTTCAAATGTGCTTTCTGCAGTCCTCTGGAACGGAGTTCCTCAAATCTTCTGAAACATCCATTCAAAGCACCCACAGTTCCATAAAGAACAAGCAAGTTTATGGCCCAGTGCATTCTTGATCAAGACAGACAGACCCAAGAAAACTTTCTCCACCCTACACACACCCCAAAGAGCATAGTAATAGCTGAATGCCAACTACTTGCACCACACACACAAGACCCCTACTCTCAGGAACTTCCCCACCAGTAGGGGTAAAAGACATTAACAGGTCAGCCTATCAGCAGAACCCCAGCTGAAGGAACAAGGGCCCATCCATTTGAGGGAAGGCTGGGACAGACTTCACATAAAATGTGCTTTTTATTATGTGCTTTGAGAGAATTGTGGTCAGCAGCTTCTGAAATAGCTGCTGGTGATCCTGCCTCCCAGGATTTACATCCGTGTATAATCCCCTCCTTGTGTATGTGGATGATTGTGGTGGTTGGGGTGGAGATGGGGAACAGCTGGACCTAATAGCTTCTTCCAACAGCTAGAATACAGCAAAGGTCTTGGAGGTCACTCAGAGATTGGGCTTTAAAAAGCTAGGGACTTCCAACTTGCGCACTCTCTTCACAGGGCACTTACCTTGATGATGTAAGCTGCCATGTTCAAGAGGCAGCCAGGTCCTGCCAGGGACGAAGCCAAGGGTCTGGCAACTCCTGAGGGACTAAATCCTACCAACAGTTGCACAAGTGAACTTGGCATCTGATCCCAGCTGACACCTTGATGCCAGCCTGGGAGAGGCCCCAAGCGGAGGACCCAAGTAAGCAGTTCTAACCTACAGAAACTGAGATGTAAATGTTGTCACAAGCCACTGAGTTCAGAGGTAATTTGTTATGTAGCAAGATAATTACGATGGGAATAATCTTCAAGGTGTGTTCTTAAGTAGAAAAATCAAGGTGCAGAAAAATGTCTGTTGTTTTTATTTGTATAAAAGGGGAGAAATATTTCCATTGTGTGTGTGTGTGATCCATATATAGGTATATCCATATATATATATTTGCTTCTATAAGCATAAAATATTCCTGGAATGATATACATTAAATTCAGAATACAAATTGCTTTCTGGGAGAAGGTCTAATGGCTGGTGGAGGGGGAATTTTCCCTGTACACCTTTTAGATCTTGATTTTGTATCAGGTGAAACTGTTGACAAGTCAAAAAGTAAGCACAATTTTTTTTTTTTAAAAGAATCAGTCAATAAACCAACCAGGAAAAAGAAAATGAAGATAAGGTTTTTTAAAAAGCAATTAAACTTTAAACTGAGGAGTTCTTATTGATTTGTACCTACCTCTTGTTCCCCACATCCAAGTGCTGTCAACTCTCAGAATATTTCAAATCTGTCCCACTTCTCTTTTTAAAATTTATTTTGTAAAGTCACACTCCATTTATAGTTATTACAAAATAATGGACATATTCCTCATGTTATACAATACATCCTTTATAGCCTATCTTATACCCAATAGTTTGCACCCCTTAATTCCTCCCCACCTCCCCACTGGTAACCACTAGTTTGTTCTCTATATGTCTGAGTCTGCTTCTTTTTTGTTATATTCATTAGCTTGTTGTTTTTTTAAAGATTCCACATTTGAGATATAATACAGTATTTATCTTTCTCTGTCTGACTTATTTGACCTCCAAGTCCATCCCTGTTGTTGTAAATGGCAAAATTTCATTCTTTTTATGACTGAGTAGTATTCTATCGTGTATGTGTGTGTTCTCTGCTTGAGAAGGGATCGGCTACCCACTCCAGTATTCTTGGGCTTCCCTTGTGGCTCAATTGGTAAAGAATCCACCTGCAATGCGGGAGGCCTGGGTTCGATTCCTGGGTTGGGAAGATTCCCCTGGAGGAGGGAACGGCTACCCACTCCAGTATTCTGGCCTGGAGAATTCCATGGACTGTATAGTCCATGGGGTCTCAAAGAGTCTGACACGACTGAGAGGCTTCCACTTTCACTTTCATGCAGAAGAGGAATTGCTGGATCATATGGTAGTTCTATTTTGAGCTTCCTGAGAAACCTCCATACTGTTTTCCTCAGTGGCTACACTAATTTACATTCCTACCAACAGTGTACAGAGGTTCACCTTTCTCCACATTCTCCTAATATTTGTTATTTGTGTTCTTTTTGATGACAGACATTCTGACAGGTGTGAAGTGATAGCTCATAGTGATTTTAAAACTGTCCCACTTCTCTCCATCTTCTCTCCTACTACCCTGGACCAAGCCACAAGCATCTTTTTCCTGGCCTATTGTAATAGCCTCGTAACCATTCTCTCTGCTTCCTCCCCTACCTCCTTTCCTGATTACATTGCTCCCCTTCTTCATACTGGAGCTTCCTGGTCAAATTTTCACTTTCTCTTTCAAAGTGAATTTCAGTATAGGAGATAGCTTCCAATTACAGAAATACTCTTGAAGAAACAAAGGGAGGGGACTTCACTGGTGGTCTAGTGGTTAAGACGTTGCTCTTCCAATGCAGGTGGTGCAGGTTTGATCCCTGAGCAGGGAACTAAGATCCCACATGCAGCAAAAAAAAGAAAAAGAAAATGCAAAGGGAGAAGGGAACTGCTATGTATTAGGTGCTTATGTAAAGCAGATTTTACATATAATACTGTTTACTCTTCGTAACAGCCCTATGGTGTGGGCATAATTACTGTCCCCATTTTACAGATGAAGACAGTTGAGGTCAAGGCTACAGTATTGTGTCCATGGGTACTATCTGCTCAGCATCCCCTTCTCCCGGGAACGATCTCTTCTTTGCTCCATCCATCTGCTTATTGTAGGAACGACCATCATCTGCAAATATCCTGCCTCCTGGTCACAGCTGATTCATTCAAGTACAGACAGCTGACCCAGTCTGGGCAGCAGAGCACTTCCTATCCTGCAGAGACCCCTTCCCCAGCTGCCAATGGCTGCAGAGAGACTCAGTAAACTGGATCGGAGAGGAGCCTTTGATGCACAGCACCCTCAGCTGAGAAGATGCTGAACTCTTATGATCAAAATTCCATGGATTTGGACCAGAGAAACTGGCTACTACTCCCCCTTCTGCCCTGAAATTGAGTTTGTCACTTTCTCTGCACTTTGTTATTGTGTTTGTGAAATAACAGGGTGGAGGCCAGCAGGGTAGTTTGGATTGGGAGAGTTAATCTCCAAGGACTCTAACTCTTTAGTGCAACCTTGAGAACTCTGTTTCCCTACTCCGAGCCTCCATTTGCTCAACTGAGAGTTGGAGATGGCAGTGGGGGAGGTGGGGAATGGATGAGACAATCTCCTGCAGGACTTTCCAGTTCAGAAAATTAAGGGCCCTTCACATCAGAAGTAAGTAGCTGCCCTCCTTCTCAACAGGAGAGACGTCTCTCCCCCTAACTTCTGACTGAGCCCCTCCAGGCTCTTTAATAAGAGGATGGCGGACCTTCTAATCTGGGAAGGGGCCGATTTCACTCAGAACAAATGAACCACAGAGACAAAAACCATCTGTGGTGTGGTGGAGACCCTGCCAGAGTCCCCTTAGCAGCCTGCCTCTTGCCAAGACCCCAGCCCCCACCCCCAGCCCTCTCAGCAACCCCTCTCCCCATCCCAGATTTGATTAAATGTTACATTTCCCATCATGCAATCAGGCCTTCTGCTGTGAGGTTACTAGCTGCTCTTAAGAGTTCTTTATACAACTCCACTTGGGCTCCCAGCCACCAAATTCTTCCTGCTCATGCATTACTTAAATTAGCTAAGGATGTTGGCATTTAGAGCCAAATGCCAGCATTTATCTCGGAAAGCAGCCTCATGATGGCCACGGCTGTACTTTCAGGGCGGCACCCCTCTGCAGACAGCTCTTTGTAATGTAAGGTGTTACCCAGGCTCTTGCTGTATCTATAATTCTGCATATTTTTATGATTAGCTGACTAGGAGTACATACATTCCACTGCCGGCCTCCAGTATAACAACTGGTCCAGGAGACAAGAAATCACGTTCCAACAACTTTTGTTCCCTAGCTCCTTTTCAGATGACTCCATCCTGACTCTCGGCTGAAACAGAGCAAGTCTAGTGCCCTCCTCTGCCCAGGACGCTGAGAGGCCCTCACACCTGTGTGGCCTTTGACAGTTTATGAAAGTTTCACTTACGCTCCTCATGCTTCTGTGGCTGCTACCTTACAGATGAGGAAACTATGTC
Organism: Cervus elaphus; assembly: GCF_910594005.1. Classification (NCBI taxonomy): domain Eukaryota; kingdom Metazoa; phylum Chordata; class Mammalia; order Artiodactyla; family Cervidae; genus Cervus; species Cervus elaphus. The sequence continues at coordinate 85,296,461 of NC_057826.1, forward strand.
TCACAAAGAAAACCTGTCAGTTTCTAATGCAAAGCACAAATCGGTAGTTATCCTCATGATGCAGCCAGATTTCCTGAGTCTAGGGCTTTCCCTGCTATATCACAATTGTTTATATATTGTTTATAATTGCTATATATTGTTTCGGAAACGAAACCAGCTTTCAGAAATGGACTCCTTCTCAAGACGGTCTATAACAGATGTTAGGGCAAGCCTCAGCTGCTCTAATAAAGAGACCTGATAAAACTATGGTTTAGGGAGCAAAAAAGCCTATTCTTCTCTCCTATAACACTCCATGATAGCTGGCAGCTCAGCTGCACTCCGTTTGTTAACACCCAGGTTCCTTCCAGCTTGTTGCTCTACCATCTCCAGAGCCCATTTATAATCTTATTTGCATGACTGATGCTGGTTTTGCAGCCACATCTGGGTTGCAGCTGGTGGGAAGGGAAAAGAGGGGAAGACGTGTCCATCATTTTAAGGCCTGAGTCCCCCAGTGCTATGTATCATTACCACTCACATTCCACTGGAGAGAATTTGGTCACAGGGCTACCCTTAACCGCAAAAGGGGAAGGGAAATATGATCTAGCTTCATGCCCAGGAAAGAAGGGAGATAGATTTGGCAGGGTGACTGGCAGAATCTCCCACACAAAGCATTGAAAGTCTCCAACTATTTTTCATACTCTCCTTGACTTCCTCCCAAGATAATAACTCTCTCTCCCACTTGCTTCCTTGCACCTAAAAATCAACCATTAAGGGCCACCTTTGGGTTTTGAAGGCCCTTTGGTCTTCTAGGAATCTTTTGTGTGTGTGTGTGTGTGCAGTTTTTAAAATACTTATTTATTTATTTTATGATTATTTTTTGGCTGCATCCAGTCTTAGGTGTAGCATGTGGGCTGCTTGTTGTAGCACACGAGCTCAGTAGCTGTGGCGCATGGGCTCTCTAGTTGAGGTCTGGGCACTCAGAAGTTGCAACATGGGCTTAGTTGCCCCACGGAGTGTGGGATCTTTATTTAGTTCCTCAACCAGGGATCAAACCCATGTCCCCTGCATTGGAAGGCAGATGCTTAACCACTGGACCACCAGGAAAGTCCCTATGCCAATTTTAAATATAGTTTTACTTAAGATGTTGCACTTTCCACTTACAATACAGTCCTTATAAAGTGCAATATTATTTCCTTTCTCTGTGTAAATATTCATATCCAAGTGTCAGGAATGCCCAGCTATGTACTATAGCAGCTCAACTTTAAAAGCATCATGAAATTTACTATCAATTTGGGCCCTTCAGTGTTTTGTGTGGAATGATGCTAAATCCATATGCTAGGTTGGCTTAATCAATCTCTTCAATGGTGTGCCCAGAGGAGGCACCCCCAGGTGGAGGAGCTCCGCCACCAGGGAAGCCCTCCAGGCCTGCCTCCTGCACTCTGGTATACCATGGTAACAATGGGGTTGCAGACTTTTTCCAGCTCCTTCTCCTGATGTTCAAATTCTTCCTTCTTGGCAGTCTGATTCTTATTAAGTCAGTTGATTATTTCATTACATATATCAAGAATCTTCTGTTTGTCCTCATCATTGATCTCGCCTTGAAGTTTTTCATCTTCAGCAGTAGCTGTCATGTTGAAAGAACAGGATTCAAGCGAATTCTTAGAAGACAACTTGTCCCACAGAAGCGCATCTTCATCTTTGTACTTCTGGACCACTAGCTACCATTATTTAAATATTTTTTCATTCTTTCAATAACCATCCATCCTCTGTAATGAGCACCTAATAGTACCACCTTTAATCCTCAAAATACTCCATTAAAAGAGTGTCATTATCCTCCTTTTATAAGGGAAGAAACTGAGACTCTGAAAATGGAGTGGCTGATCCAAGACAGTCGGAAATCAAACCTGGTTCTGTCTGACTCCAAAGCCCTGTTTCTGCCACATCGTAATGATTCCAGACTGATACATTTTCTTAGTCACTATAGCTTTTCTTCTTATCCAGAAACACCTTCTGAAGACTGAGTACTGGTCCAAAAACGAGGTCTGAGGGACCACAGGAGACAGGCTGATGAGAGTTTGATGTTTCTTTATAGACCCCCTGTGTCACCACAAGACAGTGTGGGCCCCAGGACAGTAGTATATTGTTTGCATGCTTAATCACTTAGTCGTGTCCTACTCTTCGTGACCCCATGGACTGTAGCCCACCAGGCTCCTCTGTCCACAGGATTCTCCAGGCAAGAATACTGGAGGGGATTGCCACTTCCTTCTCCAGGGAAGAAGGAACCTAGGGATCGAACACGCGTCTCCTGCATCTCCTGCATTGGCAGGCAGATTCTTTACCACTGAGCTACTGGGGAAGTCCCAGTAGGAGCATGTTAGAAGCATCTTTGTCTCAGGCCTGTGCTGTGATTGCCATCCAGAAACTCTCCAGGGCTGTGACCCAGACTCTTCACGTTAAATATAATTCTTAACAAAACCAAAGCACATGTTTTGGTTCCAGATATTGTCTTACAGAAAAGACTAATCAAATAAGAAAAACTTTTTTCACAATCCTTGGAAAAGCCCACTTCTATAATAATCCATAGACCAACACGACTTTCAGCCCATATCCATTGTGGTTTTGAATAATCTTGTAATTAACTTCCAGGATGTTGATACTGGGCCCAGCAGTGAGGAGGAGGGGTTGTGCATTTAAATTCTTCAAGTAACAAACTTACTGTCTGTCTGCATCAATCAGCACAGGCAGAGAATCCAGACTAAATGGAACTCAAGGGTTGTCTACAATGAGACCCGTGCAGGGCTGTTTTTTCCTTACTGTATACATCCCAGCCTTGGATCCATCCACTTCCAAGCTACCGCTGTACCTTTGGGCTACTCCTAAAACCTCAAAATTTTTCTTTCAATTCAACTGACACCTGTTTCTTGAACACCTTCATCTGTTGGCACTGATATTCCCGCTTGCATCATTGAAAGTAAATCTAAGGTTTCATTGATGGTTCAGTGGTAAAGAATCTGCCTGCCAATGCAGGAGACAAGGGTTTGATCTCTGATCCCACATGCCGCGGAACAACTAAGCCCGAGCACCACAGCTATTGAGCCTGTGCTCTAGGGCCGGGGAACCGCAACTGCTGAGCCACAATCACTGGAGCCCGCGTCCCTAGAGCCTGTGCTCCATGACAAGAGAAGCCACTGTAATAAGAAGTTCGAATACCATAATGAAGTAGCCCCTACTCACTGCAACTAGAGAAAAGCCCATGCAGCAACAAAGACCCAGCACAGCAAAAAATAAAAAACAAAAAAAAATTATTAAAAGATAAATAAATAAAAAATAAAGCAAATCTAATTCCCTTCCCATGTGACAGCTCTTTACATATATAAGGATATGCGTATCCCTGTCTCCCAGAAGCTTCTCTTCCTTAGTGAACATCCCAGCTCCTTTGACTTTTTCCTGAATAACTGCCCTGAGTTTCCTAACTCCACAAGCACCTGATCCTCCCTCCACAGAAGGGATTTCCTTACATGTTGCCCAAGAGGCAACCCACTTGACATTTTGTCCAACTCCCTTGTATTGGTCAGGAATAGAAATCCAATTCAAATTAAAGAAAGACTAATAACAAATAAGTGAGGAGGTGTTAAGAATGTATTGGCTCACAAAGCTGACAGTTCCAGGAACTAGACCTTTGCCTTTAGGCATGGCTGGATCTAGGGAAGCAGTGTTACAAGAACTCAAGTGTCCATCTCTTAATTCTGATTTCTTCAGGGTTGTCTTCATTCTCAAATATAAACTTGGAATTAAGTAAGTCATCATAGCTCAAGGTTAACATTATCTCAGTTCTATAGCCTGAGTTGAATAGCTGCATTTACCCCCATGATTGCAACAAAAATTCCTGGGTGTTATTGGTAAGCCTGGGTTGCTTGTGTTTCCTTGAAGTCAGAGAATAAGATGAATCCCTCAGAACCACATAGACTGAGAATGGGGAAGGGAAACTCCCCAAAGGAAAATCTCATTGCTATTATCAGATAAAGGGGGAATATAGAAGAGAGAATAGGTAAAACATTCTCTGACATAAATCATACCAATGTTTTCTTAGGTTAGTCTCCTAAGACAATAGAAATAAAAACAAAAATAAGCAAATGGGACCTGATCAAACTTACAAACTTATGCACAGCAAAGGAAACCATTAAAAAACATCATAAAGACAACCTACAGACTGGGAGAGAATATTTGCAAATGATGTACCCGACTAAGGCTTAGTCTCCTTAGCCAAGACATGGTAACAACCTAAATGTCCACTGATAGATAAATGGATAAAGAAGATGTGGTTCACATATACAATGGAATACTACTTAACCAAAATAAAGAATGAAACAATGCCATTTGCAGCAACACGGATGGGCCTAGAGATTATCATACTAAGTGAAGTTAAGTCAGAAAAAGAAAGACAAATACCACATGATATCACTTATATGTGGAATCTAAAACATTGCACAAATGAGCCTATCTACAAAAGAGAAACAGACTCACAGACATAGAGATCAGACTTGTGGGTGCCAAGTGGGAGACAGAGAGAGCGACGGACTGGGAGTTTGGGGTTAGTAGATGCAAACAATCATGTTTAGAATGCATAAACAAGGTCCTACTGTATAGCACGAGGAACTATATCCGACCTCCTGGGACAAACCATAAAGGAAAAGAATATAAAAAAGGATGTATATATGTATGTAACTGAGTCTTTGCTGCACAGCAGAAATTAGCACAACATGTAAATCAACTATACTTCAAAAGAAAAAAGGAAAAGGGGAGCAAATGATGTGCAGAAAAACACCACTGAAAATAGACATACATTCCATCACTTTTACCCTCTCAGCCACATGTGTTTTACTCTCTTATCTTTCCATCCCCCAGAGTGTTCAGCACAGTGGGAGCTAAAAATTGCTTGCTGAATGTACAAGTCATGCTCAGTGAAAAAGACCAGCTCTATGCAAAAAAAAAAAAAAGGAAATTGCCTCAACAGGAGGCCAGTTACTCAACAAATATTTTTTGAATGCTTACTCTGTGACCAGGCACTGCTCTCGATGAACCAGCAAAACAGAGTTCTTGCCCTCAGGGACCTCACTTTCCAATGGGGGGTGGGAGGGGAGACAGTAATGATCATAAGTAAATGCACAAATAAATAAACAAAATGAACATGATAGGAAATGCTGGCATAGATGAACCTTGAAGATATTATGCCAAGTGAAATAAGCCAGACACAAAGTAACAAAGCCTGTATGATTCCATTTATATAGGGTATATAATAGTCAAATTCATAGGGACAGAAAGTAGAACGGTGGGTACCAGGGGATGGAGAAGCAGTGAACTAGGAGTTAGTGTCTAATGAGTACAGAGTTTCAGATGGGGAAGATGAAAAAGTTCTGCAGATGGATGGTGGTGATGGTTTGACAACAATATGAATGCACTGACTGTCATTTAAAATTGTACATTTTAAAATGGTTAAATTTCATGAGGTACATTTTTTTTAAAAGGTAGATGATAATAAACAAAAAGCAGGAAAAGGAGGAATTCCCTAATAGCTCGAAGAATCCACATGCAATGCAGGAGACCCAGTTTGATTCCTGAGTCAGGAAGATCCACTGGAGAAGGGATAGGCTGCCCACTCCAGTATTCTTGGGCTTCCCTCATGGCTCAGCTGGTAAAGAATACTCCTGCAGTGTGGGAAACCTGGGTTCGATCCCTGGGTTGGGAAGATCCCCTGGAGAAGGGAAAGGCTACCCACTCCAGTATTCTGGCCTGGAGAATTCTGTGGACTGTATAGTCCGTGGGGTCACAAAGAGTTGGACACGACTGAGTGACTTTCTTCTTCTGGAGAAGAAAATATTATATTAGACAAAGGGTCAGGAAGACTCTTTCTTACAGGCTGGATATTGAAGCAGAGTCCTGAATGAGGAAGCAGGTGGTTCACTGACTCTGGGGCATGGGATGGGGGCTGGGGGAGGGGAGAATGTGCCAGGCAGAGCAACAGTAAATGCAATGGCCCTGAGGCAGCAGTGATGAACTTGGTAAGACCAGTGAGGAGGGTAGCACTGCTGGGACTCTACAAACAGGGAAAAACAGCGGGAGTGGAGATCTAGGGACCAGATCTCACAGGGCCTTAAAGGCCACAGGGAAAGCTTTGGGTTTTACTTTAAGGAGCTGGGAAACCATGGAAAGGCTTAACTAGCTTAACATTGTCACCCTCCCTCCCACCCCTTCTATTTATTTGGCTGCAACGGGTCTTAGTTGTGGCATGAGGGATCTTAAATCTTTGCGGCATGCACTATCTTTAGTTGTGGCATGTGAACTCTTAGAAGCGGAATGCAAACTCTTACTTGTGGCATGTGGGATTTAGTTCCCTGACCAAGGATCGAACCCAGGCCCCCTACATTGGGAGCAAGGAGTCTTGGCCACTGGACCACCAGGAAAGTGCCTCCCCAAGTTTTTTTAAAAAATTTAAAAAAATTGGAAAGTAGGAAAATGCATACTAGTGAAACCACACAGGACCCTGTGGGGCTCCTGGGCATGGAAACCTTTCTGGGTCCCCCATTTCTTGTTTGTAGAGAACAGACTCCAGCCTCCATGACCTTCCCTGAGTCCCAAAGGGCCAATTCAAACAGCTGCTAATCAAGGAAGGGAGGGGATGCAGAGACAAGGAAGGAGCAGCCAAGAAATAATAGTACAGCCTTGGGGCAGGGTCCTATTTCTGCCTCAAGGAATACACATAGCAATATATCTGAGCTCTTTGCAGAACTAAGATCCTCAACAAATGGAAGGTGTTAAGGCTCTTCATTCCAGAAGAGACCACCTGAGGCCGGATTAAAGAAGTGCAGGCCCTGCTTGAATCTTGTCAGCAACCCCACCCTTGAACCCTTGCCATGAAACTCCTCACCAAATCCTCCTGGGTTGGGACACACAGTTTTTGAGACATGAGCCCACTGTGTCCGCCTTTGCTTGGCAAAACAATAAAGCTCTTCTTTTCTGCTTCACCCAAAACTCTGTCTCTGAGGTTTGATTCAGTGCCAGTGCACAGAGGCTGAGTTTTCAGCATCGCTGCCACCTGGATTTAATAATTATTAACATCTTACATGTTTGCTTCACCCTTTTAAACTTTGCTGAGTTTTTGAAAACAAATTTGTAGACATTGTGACATTTCATCATAATTAAATATGCATCTCTTGAAAATGAAGGCATTTCCTACATAACCATGATATCACACTTGTTCCTAACAAAATTAATGATTCTTTCATATCTGTATTCAAATTTCAACAATTGTTCATAATTTGATTTAACTCGGGATCAGACATGGCATTGTTTTCTGTGAGGCTGCCAGGGTTAATACCATGACGGGCGGCCTGGACCTAAGTTTTAGCTTCCCCCGAAATGGTAGGATTCCCTACCCCCATCAGGTAACCTGGAGCCAGCCAATCAATATGCGCCCAGTAAGAACAAAGGGAGAGCTGAAAAGCCCGCGAAAGTCTGTACCAATAGAATTGCTTTGCAAACATGTAACCAATCCGCTTAAGCCAGCTACTAACCGCTTTTGCATATCTTATAAATTTGTGTAACAAGCTTGAGCTCGGCGCTTTCTGACCCTGCACCACTGTGATGTTTGTGGCAGAAGGCCCTGGCTCAAGACAGTAATAAACTTCCCTTTTTGCAAGTTGCATTGTCTTGAAAGCCTTCTCTCTCTTCCCGCTCGGGGATTCGGACATCGGGCATAACATTTTCGTGTTTCCTAAATATTTTAAATCTTGGACAGTCTCTCACTTCACTCCCCTTCTTATCATGCTTTGGCTATCAAAGAGGTTAGGGCAGTATCCTACGGAATGTCTACATTCTGCTGTTGTGACTTACGTGTTTAAAGACCACCCCCCCCCCCCCCCACCACCACCACAGACTGTAAAGGGACAAGGATGGAGGCCAGGAGACCAGTTGGGGGAGGGGAGGATGCTCACTGCAGTAACTACAAATTCTAGGTACACAAGGATAACAGAGCAAGAATGGAAACAATTGGGGGAAAGAGTTGTCAATGTGCTAGGAGGGTGAAAAGTTGATAGAGGGATCCAGTCTGTCTTATCAGCGTAGAAAAGCCAGCTCTTTTTGGCTGTACATTCATGATATCATGAGAAGTAAGCCCATTCACCCTGTAGAAACCTAGAAAGTCTCAGTAACGGGGTACCAGGTAATTCAGAATGCTAAAAATAAGAGGCTTTGTTGACAACGACACTTAAGAGTTCCTCCAAAAAATATACTGCCTACTCTGTTCCCTTGAGTGTGGCCCACCATTGACAATCCTCTCTATGAATATAGAAATTCCATAAAACTTCTCAGTGACTCACTCTTTAATAAGAATAAACAAAGGTTTCTAGTAAAGTTGAAGAAAGCCTCCAACATTAAAGACAGAAAAAATCAGAAAATAAGAGCTTAGAGGAAACAAGGACAGTACAGACAGCAGAAGGAAACAAAAGTCACAGCCATACTTAATATCCTCAGAAGAGAATGAGAATACCCTGTGAATGTATAAAGAGAACATGCTACAGTAAAAACAACAAAGAACAAGACAGAGCTTTGAGAAACCAAAAGTATGGTAGCTAGAATAAAAATAACTTAAATAGAAGGACTGGAAGTTAAAGTCTAGGAGATCTCCCCAAAAGTAAATTAAAAAGAAAAAGGCAGAAAATAAAACTAAGGTTTCAATCCAACGATTAAAACCTAATGAATTTTTTTAGAGCTTCAGAAATCTAGAACAGAGAAAATGAAGGTAGGAAATTATAAAAGAAACATCACAAAGAAATTTCTCAGAACTAAGGGATATGAATGTTCAAATTGAAAGGGTCTGCTGAGTGCCTGGCACAATGACTAGAAATCAGGCCTCACCAAGTTACATTACATTGAAATTGAAGAATATTAGGAATAAAGAGAAGAACATAAAAACCTCTAGAGAAGAAAAAACATATTGTAGACAAAGAACTGAGTATCCAAAGGTTATTAGAATTCCAATAACCTGTATGTTTTAAAATAGTGAGAAAAAAATTATTTCCAATCTAGAATTCTACACCCTGAAAGCTATCACTCAAGACTACTGATGGTAGATTAAAAACATTTTCAGATATATCAAATTTCAAAATTTTACCTCCCATATACATTTTCTAAAGTAGTTACTAGAGGATGTGCTCCAGCAAAAGGAGGAAGTAAGTCAGACAAAAAGACATGGGATCTAGGTAAAAGAAATCCAACACAGAAAAGAGATTAAATGGATTTCTCCTTTCTTCCTAGGACAAGAGCTGAATCCAAGCCCAAAGGGATTGGATCCCAGACCACACTGGAGCAGGAGGCTGGAGGGCTCTGGGAGGGGTTTCAGTAAAACAATGGCACTGGGGGGAAAAATGTTTAACCATGTAGAAAATTATCTGAGAGAAGCTGTTAAAAGTCAAGAAACTATACAAATGAAGAAAAGAATGCAATAGTTATCAATTCCACATAAAAACAAAAGTTGTCTGAGAAAGGAAGTAGGAAATATCACTTGGCTCAGCAGAGAATAGTATTTACTCAGTCACAATATTGCAAACATTAATATTGATTTAGCTTATAATTATGCTATAACTTGGGGCTTTCCTGATAGCTCAGATGGTAAAGAATCTGCCTGCAATGCAGGAGGCCCCAGGTTTCATTCCCTGGTCCAGGAGGATCCCCTAGAGAAGGGAATGGCCATCTACTCCAGCATTCTTACAGAGGAGCCTGGCAGGATATAGTCCATGGGGTCAAAAGCGTCAGACATGACTGAGTGACTAATACTACGCTATAACTCTATTAAGATGACTAGGTAGGAGAAATAACTGCAAGAGAGTAAATAACAGAAGTACAGTCTTATCTGCTCTAATAGAAAATTAATGAGCAATGCTTAAAATTATAAATTAAGAAAATTAAAAATTATAAGGTTTAAGAATTAGAACAGGTGTCAACAAACTACAGTGCACAGGTCAAATGTGTTTTTGTAAATATAGTTGTATTGGGAAATATCGATACTGACTCAATTTACCTACACTACTTTCTAGTTAAAAGAAGAGTAGAACCGTTGCAACAAAGAACCGTTGCATATAAAGAACCGTTTATATGATCCACAAAGCTGAAAACATTTACTATGCAGCCCTTTACAGAAAAATTTTGCCCTTGTACAGAAAAAGTAAACCCCTGATTTCAAATAATGGAGATCAATACATAGTGAAGTAACTAAAGGGTTAAGGGGTTGTTCTGAGATACACTATTTTTGCTATAAATCTTCAAATACTAGCTGACTTTTTAAATTATGTACATTACTACCTTTAATAAAAAATAAGAAATTATTTTTAAAGAGTTGTCCTGATGCCCCTGGAGAGACAGAGAGGGAGACCCTGGGCTGATATCAGGGTTTGTGCCTGAGCCTTGCCCTATTGTCTGCAGCTCTTTGCCAGCTGTCCATCTAAATGGCATTGAGTGAGTCAGAGCTGCCTGGCCAGAGTTTCATAGGAACTGGACATAGAACCATAGATACCAGACTTGGGAAGAACCACACTGGGTCAGCCTCCTGCCCATTAATAACAGCCATTATTAATATTGTCAATACCATCAGTGAATGGCAGTGCAGTAGTGAAGTGGTCTAAGAAGCATGAGCTCTACTGCCAGACTGCCTAGCTTCATAGACTCAGGCTCTCCTCTAATTAGCTATGGTATGGGTAAGTCATCTCATTTCTATGTGCCTCAGTTTTCTCATTGCTAATTGAGGCTAATGATGCCTCCTTATAGTGTGGCAAACTTAATTCAACTAATACATGTAATGCTGAAATCCCAGCCTCTGTGCACCAGGGCCAGATCAAATCTAAGAGACAGAGTTTTGGGTGAAGTAGAAAAGAATAGCTTTATTGCTTTGCCAGGCAAAGGGGGACACAATGGGCTTATGCCTCTCAAAAACCATGTGCTCCAATCTGGAAGGATTCAGTGAGGAGTTTTATAGCAAAGAGTTCAAGGGTGGGGTTACTGATAAGATTAGGGTATGTGCAGGGCCCACACTCCTTTAAATAATTTGATGAGTAATCTTCAGGTAATCTGATGAGTTTCTATGGTTCCTTTCATCTAGAATGAAGAACTCTGACATCTCCCATTTGTTGGTGGTTTTAGTTAATGGAGAAGGAAATGGCAACCCACTCCAGTATTCTTGCCTGGAAAATCCCGTGGATGGAGGAGCCTGGTAGGCTACAGTCCATGGGGTCACAAAGACACAACTGAGCGACTTCACTTTCACTTCGCTTAGTTCTATAAAACCTCAAAAGATATCCCTTAAGGGATATCCCTTAAGGTGGAACCAGGACCCTGCCCCAAGGTTGCATTATTGTTTGTTGGGTGTTCTTTCCTTGTCTCTGCATCCCCCTCCCTTCTCTAATCAGCGACTGTTTGAATCTGTCCTTTGGAACTCAGGGAGGTTCATAGAAACTGGAGGCTGTTCCCTACAAACAAGGAACACGGGACATGGAAAGGCTTTGGCTCAAGAGCCCCACAGGGTTTGCTTGGCTTCACATGTAAGTCATATAAGCCTAATGAACATTGACTACTGGTATTCCCACTATCCAAGTGACATAAATGAGGTCCAGAGAAGGAAAGTGGCATATACTATATCACACAGCAGATCAGAGGCAGAGCTAGGCCTAGTGCCCGGGACTCTTGTCTCAGAGCAACACTCTCTCCTGGCATCACTCCAAGTTGCTTACATAAACGTAAGGCACTTCTGGAAAAATACACAAGAAATGAACAGCAGTGGTTACCTATGGGCAGGTGGAGACTGGAGGATAGGAGTCAGAGTGGGAGATTTTATTTTCACTTAAAAAATTTCAAACCATCTATTAGTAACACGAAACTAGGAAACAAATTAAATAAATGAGCTTAATGCCTTTCTCATGGCAGAGATCAAATGAGATAACAAAAGCAGAAGTCTTTTCTACATGAAAGTGATAGCCAGATATAAAGGGTTATTACTAGTAATTACAGTGCTTTTTAGTAAAGGCAAACTTTGCTGTGGATTTGTGGGATGAATTGTAAGAAAGGGCATACATTTCAGGACATGCATTAGCCAGGGCCTCCTCTATAGAGACAGAATAGGTTTCCTTGGCCACAGGGGAAGCCATCTTGGAGTGCAGTGGAAATTTCCACCTTGCAAGTCAAAGGCTTCTCCCCCCACTGGCTCTCCAACACCCAACACTTAGCATCCAGGCCCCCAGTTGGACAACTCTTCTGGAAAACATGATTAAGGCTGAAGAAACTGGGGGTTTTATTGGGGATGACAGTGAGGGCCACAGTTTGTTTTTCAAGGGAGGGAACTAAGTCCCAGAAATAGCTGAGCCCGAGCTGGCAGGCGGCTGGCAAAGAGCAGGAGGCTCCAGGGCAACGCTCCCAGGCCATGTTGACTTTGGACGGGCTGCCTGAGCATTGTAAACAATTGCAGAAATGATTTCCTACCCTGGCAAAAGTCTTGTTTGGACAAGGGGTCTCCCCCCTCTTTCTTTAAAAGGCAGTTTTATCATTTGTTTGCAAAAATGCTCAAACCCCTCTTTCTTTTCTTGTTCCCTCTGTGGCTCTGGTCTCCCCCAGAGCCAGATGAAAAATCTTTGTGTTTCTTTAATGTTAACCAAACCCCCACTCCTCCTTTTTTAAACTGTTCCAGGTCTGTTGGACAAATACTCCCCAGCAACAGGACTTACAAGGGTCTGTTAAAGATTTTGTTAGGCTGGAGTCTTTAGCCAGAGTGACTTAAAAAAAAATTTTTTTTTTCCTCCTTGTTTATTACATTTTAAACTCTTAGCATAATAAAATCTGCACACAAGGATTGGGAAAGCAATAAAAATGCAACTCATAATGTCTTGGCCTGAACCAGCAAATGCTCCATCTAGACACTGATATAAGAGATGTGGTCTTACCCACCCTCCCGAGATGTCAGACTAGGAAATAAACGGGTTGTCTATAGGAAAAAAGCAGAGGACAGGGTTGTGAGCTCTGGGCTGCTGGCAAGGGTGGGGCTTCTGAGAGGTTTGGGCAATGGGCTGCACACTCTGAAAAGCGGCCAGAATACAAAGTAGTGCAGAAAGGAATACTGTGTTCTTGACCACCCAGGGACGAGGGCAACCACAAACCAGATGAAAAGCCTGATACGGTAACCTACATACTTGCCTGTCACATAGCTCTAAAACCAGGAGAAGAAAGGATGAAGAAAAAGAATAGTGAGGGGCAGGCGTGGGGGACGGCAAAAGGGAAGAAGAGAAGAGAAAGAGGACAGAACACGTGGAAGGAAGAGGGGGCACTGGCTCTCGAGAATGGTGGAAACAGAGCCGTCCTCGAGCTGGATGACGGAGGAGAGTTAGTGAGGGATGACGGGCAAAGTGTGAGCAAGAGTTGAGGGAAGCCAAAGGGAAATGCAATTCACTCGGGAGCCTGGAACAATGGGAAAGCTGTTCCCAGGCCCAGGCTGGACAACTCTCCTCCGAAGACAGCACAGTAACATTCTTATCATTCACTCTATTGTCAGGAAATCTCTAAAAACAACCCAAAAGATGAATTCAAATTAAGAACTTACAAACAGAATCACTTTGCTATTTACCTGAAACTAACGCAACATTGTAAATCAACTATACTTCCAAAAAAAAAAAACCAGTGTTTTTCCATGTAAAGAAAAAAAACTTACATAGAGGGAAATGAGGTATAAAAAGACTGGTGGTGGGCATTAAACCTATTTAAAGATATAATTAAGCATATGTAGCTATAATGATTTTATTTACCAAGAAAATAATGCTATGATTGTAGTTATTGTGAACAGCAACCAAAAAAGCCCTACAAAATGTTGTTGCTAATAAGTTATGGGGGGAAAGAACCTCAAATTGTCATTTAAAAAGAAGATGGGAGGGAATCGAAGGAAAACAGATTGGTGTGTGTTTGTTTGTTTATATGTATTTTGGTAAAATATGCATAAATAAAATTTACCATTTTAGCCATTTAATAACGTATACAATTCTGCGGCATTAGGTACATTCACGTAGTTGTATAACCTATCACCATCATCCATCTCAATAACTTTTTCATCTTCTCAACTGAAATTTTGTACCCAATAAACACTAACTCCCCATCCCTCTTCCTCCAGCCCCTGGCAACTACCACCCTACTTTCTGTCTCTCTGTATTGGCTGCTTTAGGAATCTTGTATGAGGAATCCTACAGTGTTTATCCTTTTGTGACTGGCTTCTTAATTCACTAAGCACATCTCCTAGGTTCACCCATGCTGAAATATGTGTCAGAATTCCCTTCGTTTTTAAATTCAAATCCCACATTTTGTATGTCCATTCATCTGTTGTTGGTCACTCAGGCTGCTTCTGCTTTCGGGTTATTGTGAATAATGCTGCTAAGAACATGGTTGTACAAACATATGTCAGAGTTTCTCCTTTCACTTCTGTACTCAGAAGTGAAATTGCTGGGTCATATGGTAATCCTTTGTTTAATTTTTTGAAGAATTACCATACAACTTTCCAAAGCAGCTGCAAGGAATACTATTTAAATCACCAATGTCCTTATTTTTCTTAGGAGAAAGTAGATGATATTGCTTCTCTTCTGAAGATAAAAATTTGAAAAATATTGATTAAACATATTATTTAAAATTATAGAGGTAACCACCAATGGAACTAAAAATGGTCCAAATACCTTCCAAATTGCCAGAAAGCAATAAACAAAAACAGACCACACAGAAGCATTAAAGCAGAGAACACAAAATATAACAGAAGTAGAATAAACCTATCTGTTACAGGGATGAATAAAACTAATAAAAACTCACTGTTTAAAAGAAAACGAAAGATAGTTATACGATATCAATGAGAGATATGCCTAAAACAAAAAAGCCCAGGCAGGCTGATATCAACGGAGGAGCAAACATATTGCATGTGAATACAAACAAAAAGTAGGCAAGAATTCTGTTAATAATAACAGGCTGAATTCACACTAAGGAATGCTATAATAAATAACAACATTGAAAAACAAAGTAAATATATAACAATTAAAAGGACTAATTTACAGATTATGATACTGAAATAAGTACAGAAATAAAAGTATATTAAGGAGCTTTAACTTAACCACTCTCAGATCTTGACAAATCAGACAGACAAAAATAAGTTGTGATTCAGAGATTTTGAATAATATATTTAATAAAATTGATGAGAGATCACTAACTAACAGGTTAAACAGGAAAATAGACCATATATATAGATATGTATATACCCTGAATATTGAGACCATATCTTATTTTCATGCCCTCATGAAACATTTATATAATCTGATGGTACAATAGGCCATAAACAAAATTATTTACAAAAAGCCAGAAATAGAATCAGTCTTATCTTCTGTCTATAGTACATCAAAAGTGACCAATGAATAATAAAAATAGAAGAAAAATTAGGAAACAGTCTCTAAATACCTTCTGAGTAAAAGAGGAAATCAAAACCAGTGACTACAGAAAATTCTGAAAACAAGAAAACACCACATGTAAAAAAAAATCCATGACCTTGAAAACATGCTAAGTGACAGAAGCCAGACACGAAAGGCCTCAATGTTGTATGATTCCATTCATGTGAAGTGTCCAGAATAGGCAAATCCATAGAGACAGAAAGCAGACGAATGGCTGCCAGGAGCTAGGTGGAGAGCAGATGGAGAGTAATGGACATGGGGGTCCTTTCTGAGGTGATAAAAATGTAACTAGGTGGAATTAGGAAGTGGTGATGCTGAAACTAGGTAACTAGCCTGGAACTAGGTAAGTGGTGATGACTGAACAACACTGAAAATGCACTAAAGGCCACTGAATTGTATACTTCAAAAATGTCTTAAATTATAAACTTCATGTTAATATATATTTTTAACCACAATAAAAAAAAATCTGTGAAAAGAGGGATTTATGTTTCCATTAATGGATAAACTGGCTACACAGGCCAAACTGAGAAATTAGAAAATCTGGACAGAATATGAAAAGCGTCTAATTGGAGGGCTGAAGATCTAAACAAGACAATGAAAACACAGTGGGTCAAAATTCAGAAAAACAAAACCTAGAGTGTTAAGCTGAGAGTTTGGCATTACCTTGCCCCAGTGGGTGTCAGATGAGTCCAGAAAAGGAATTTGAGGGGCTGAGAAGCTGAGTAGAGTCTTTGTCAGCCTTTGGGGAATGGGATAAAAATTGGAATCTGTTCTAACACCAACTGGTACCCAGAGATGCAGTTCTGATGGTGACCACCTGGAGTTAGCAGCAAATGCCACAGGTGTCAGAGCAGGGCCAGTTCCAAAAAAAAAAAAAACTGTCCTCACTTCAGACAGCAGCCACACCTGGGGGAGTCCCCAGGCCACCTGCTCTTCTGACCACCTGGCTAGAAAGCCGAGCGTTCCCGTGATCCCCTCGGTTCAACGTTTCACTAGAATGACTCATAGAACTCGGGAAAGCACGATACTTATGATTGCAGTTTTATTGTAAAGGAGGAGCCAGATGAAGAGAGAGACATAGGGCGGGGTTTGGGAAGTCCCCAAACACAATGCTTTGAGCCCTCTGCCCCCGGAATCAGGGGACACCAACCTCCTGGTACACAAATGTGCTCAGCGGCCAGGAAGCTCCTCAGAGCTCAGGGTCTCAGTTTTCACTGGGGTGTCATTACATTTGTTGCTTTGTTGCTTAGTTGCTAAGTCATGTCCTGACTCTTTTACAAACCCATGGACTGTAGCCCGCCAGGCTCCTCTGTCCATGGCATTTCCCAAGCAAGAATAATGGAGTGGGTTGCCATTTCCTCCTCTGGGGGATCTTCCCAACCCAGGGATTGAACCAGCATCTTCTGTATTGGCAGGTGGATTCTTTACCACTCAGCCACCTGGGAAACTGGTCATTACATAGGCAAGCTTGATTAAATCACTGGCCACAGGACTAAACTCAATCTCCAGGCCCCATCCCCTCCCAGGAGGTTGAGAGGTCAGGCTAATATCACAAGTTCAATCAGTCCCTAACCTGAGGCTATCTAAAGGTTCACCCTGAGTCATCTTATTAGCATAAACTCAGAGGTGATCCAACAGCTCATGAATTACAAAGACACTCTGATCTCTAGGGAAATTCCAAGGGTTTTAGAAGCTCTGTGCCAGGAACTGGGAACAAAGACCAGACAAATTCTTTCTTATAAACACAGGCCACCACCCCCCATCCCCTCACCTCCACTCCCACCCGACTCCATCCTTTCTCTGGTCATAGTTCCCACATAACAAAACAATCAATCCTATCTGAGCAGCTACATTTGGTGTAACATTTATACAACATACACAGCAATATTCCAGCATGAATATGCCTAGCCTTTGGAAAAGCCAGTGGGGGGCGGGAGGCTTTTAACTCAATTTCCCAACACATTTGACCATCAATGTCATTATTAAAATCTCACCAACAATGCCAATTTTACATCATTATCACACTGTAGTAGATGTAACCTGAAAAATAAGAGTAAAAAGATTCTGGCACATTACTAGAGTCTCCTAGCATATGACCAAAATGTGTCCCAGGGCAAGATCACTCAGGCTTGCAGATTTCTATGTGATCTTGTCAAAAGCAGGAATGGTCCCAGAAATACATGGTGTCACCTTTTCAGGTATCTGGTATAATTGTACTAAGAAACAATATCATCTCTTGTTATTGAAACCAAGCAAGACCCTGTAAGCCTCTCAGGTACAAACCCTTTCTGAGTCCTCTATTTCTTGTTTGTAGGAAATAGGCTTCATTTAGCCTCCATGACCTTCCCAGAGTTCCTAAGGGCAGGTTCAAATAGCTGCTAATCAGGGAAGGGAGGGAATGAAGAAACAAGGGAGGAGCAGTCAAGAAACAGTAGTGCAGTCTTGGGGCAGGGTCCTGGTTCCTCTTCAAGGAATATACACTAACAATATCTTTGAGTTCTTCTGCAGAACTAAGGCACCCACCCAGACGGAAGGTAGTAACTTCAGGCTGAGCACAAGATTCCTGGAGCATCACCCTGTTACCTCATCACCAACCAATCAGAAGAAAGTCACACACCCTGCAGCCTTCACACCAAGCTTTGCTTATAAAACATCTCCCCCAAAATCATTGGGGAATTCAGGGTTTTTTGAGCAAGAGTCACCCATTCTCCTTGTTTGGCCCTGGAATAAACCTTTCTCTGCTTCAAACTCTAACATTTTGGTTTGTTTGGTCTCACTGGACATTAACAGGCACGTGAACTTGTATTCAATAACAGCATGTCTGTTTCAGTTCTTTTACAGTACTTTGAATATTTGCAACTACAGCTGGGTAATCAAAGCCCAGTCCAGAATAAGTGTTCTTGTTAGGACCCATTTGTAGCCTTCCAGTGCTACCAGTATCAGTCCCATTTGCCATCGTCCCAAGGAATCTTCCCCATATGAAACCGAGCAGGACCCTGTGGGGTTCCTGGGCACAGAATTCTTTCTGTCTCCTGTTTGTAGGGAACAGACTCCAGCCTCCATGATCTTCCCTGGATTCCAAAGGACAGTTTCCAACAGTTGCCAGTAGGGGAAGGGAGGGGATGCAAAGATAAGGAAGGAGCAGCCAAGAAACCACCTGAGCAAGATTAAAGGAGTCAGAGAAGCTCATCAAGATTAGAAGACCACCTGAGATGAGATTCAAGGAATGCAGGCCCTGCGTGCACACCCTAATCTTGTCAGCAAACCCATCCTTGAACTGTTGCTACAAAACTTCTCACCGAAACCTCCTAGGTTAGGACACATCATTTTGAAAGGCAGGGGATCGTTGCCTGGCAAAGCAATAAAGCACTTCGTTTTACTTCACCCAAAGCTCCTCTGAGATTTGATTTGGCACCAGTGCACAGAGATCGGGTGTTTTGGCATCACAAAGCTATCTGCAATCTCTAGTTATCTTGTTGGTAGATAGAACAGTTCTTACTGGCATTTCATGCCTCAGAGGGTGCAAGAAGTATATATCTAAATTCTGCCCATATCTGCCTTCTTGAAGCTCCCATATCCATTTATTTCATGGACCAAGGTGGCCATCTCAAGTGAGCATGCCAGGATACCTACTTACTAGCTCCAATGATGTTCTGATCATGAAATTATGTGTGCTTAGATTCTATATTTGTCTGTTTGGCATCCATTAATGCAGGGCCAAACTAAGTGAAAGTTGTTTATATTTCCCTTGTGATCCAGAGTCTGTACCCTACATCGTCACCTCTTTATCTCACATTCAAAAGAATATTTCCCCTGAAACATCCCAGAATCAGGTGCCAGACTACTAGAGACAGTCCCAATGCTCCAAAACTTATTGGAACTTTTCAAACTAGCCAATCCTAAGCTATTTATGTTGTCATGCCTTTCATTTCCCAAGGGAATAAAGGTTGTGACCTATATATTCCCTTTGCTCTTTCCTATCTCCTGACCAACACTGGCTTCTCCTAGTGGCCCTGTATGGCATAAGAAGCCCCCTCCCGTTAGGAAATGTAAGTGATAAAATCTCCTTTCAACAGTATTCATCTCTAAGTGTCATCACTCGGTCACCTTTATCGAGCACAAATAAGATGGTCATTAGTTCAGTTCAGTTCAGTTGCTCAGTCATGTCTGACTCTTTGCGACCCTATGGACTGCAGCATACAGGCCTCCCTGTCCATCACCAACTCCCAGAGTTTACTCAAACTCATGTCCATTGAGTTGGTGATGCCATCCAACCATCTCATCCTCTGTCGTCCCCTTCTCCTGCCCTCAATCTTTCCCAGCATCAGGGTCTTTTCCAATGAGTCAGTTCTTCACATCAGGTGGCCAAAGTATTGAAGTTTCAGCTCCAGCTTCAGTCCTTCCAATGAATATTCAGGACTGATTTCCTTTAGGATGGACTGATTGGATCTCCTTGCTCTCCAAGGCACTCTCAAGAATCTTCTCCAACACCACAGTTCAAAAGCATCAATTCTTCGGTGCTCAGCTTTCTTTATAGTCCAACTCTCACATTCACACATGACTACTGGAAAAACCATAGCTTTGTCTAGACGGACCTTTTTTGGCAAAGTAATGTCTCTGCTTTTTAATAAGCTGTCTAGGTTGGTCATTCTTCCGAGGAGCAAGTGTCTTTTAATTTCATGGCTGCAGTCACCATCTGCAGTGATTTTGGAACCCCCCAAAATAAAATCTGTCACTGTTTCTATTGTTTCCCCTTCTATTTCCCATGAAGTGATGGGAAAAGTGAATAACTGCAGATGGTCATCAATATGTCCTATTTTAATTGCACCCTTCAAATTCCCAAGATGACTTCCATAAGGCTGTGCCCCATATGGGCATCTCTTTCTTGGACCCATTTTCCATTGTCCTTCTGCCTAACCATAAGGTCGGGCCATTGACAACTGCCTGTAAGTTAGTAAAAACTCAAACATGGGGCCAAACAACATGCAATATAGACCACTGAGCAGATTTATTTTTGCCCTTTTTAATCAGAGTATCTTGAAACTTCCATTCCATTGAGTAAAAACTCAAACATGGGGCCAAACAACATGCAATACAGACCACTGAGCAGATTTATTTTCGGCCTTTTCAATCAGAGTATCTTGAAACTTCCATTCATAAACCAAGACGCTTTTTGCTGGTCCATAGGACACTGTCCATTTTCCAGTTCCTCAAATGATTTCAAAGCCAGTCTTAGGGCAAGAGTCTACCTGCTTGACAATGTACTGAGTAACTCTTTGTATTCCCTCAAAACTTCATCAAAGAACTAGAAACCATGAAAAAGGACAAAGTAGAAATTCTAGATATGAAAAATACCATAATTGACAAATAAAAACTCCATGTATGGGATTAATGGTAGGATTAGACAAACCTAAGGAGAAAATTAATGTACTTAATAAACAGAACTGAAGAAACATCCAGATTGCATGAAGAGTCAAAAGTAAATAAAATGTGGAAGTGAAAGCAACAATACATTAAGAAGGCCTAATATATGTATAATGGAGTTCCATGTGTAAAAGTGTTAGTCACTCATTTGTTTCTGACTCTTTGTGACCCCATATACTGTAGCCTGCTAGGCTCCTCTGTCCATGAAATTCTCCAGGCAAAAATACTGGAGTGGGTTGCCATTTCCTTCTCAGGATATCTTCCCAACCCAGGGAATGAACTCAGGCTCCTGTATGGCAGGCAGATTTTTTACCATCTGAGCCACCAGGGAGAAATGAGGCAGAAACAATACTGGAAGAGATAATGGCTGAGAATTTTCCAAATTGATTAAAGATATCAAGTCACAGATACAAGAATTCCTACCAACTCCCAAACAGGATTCAGAAAAAGAGAACCACATGTAGACAAATCATAAACTCAAGCACAAAGAAAATCTTAAAAGAGAGAATAGACAGATTCCATTCAAAGAAGCAATAATTATGACATATTAAATCTTAACAAAACAATGAAGTCTAAAATGCAATGTGGTAATACCATCAGAGTACTAAGATACTACACCCAGGAGAAACACTCTTCAAGATTGAAGATGAAATAAAAAAGACTTTCAGACAAATAAAAACCAAGAGAATTCACATAGATTTGACTCAAAGTAAACATAAAAGGGTGTTCATTAGGCAGATGGAAAAGGTATCAGATGGAAGTACAGACACAGGAAGAAATAAAGAACAACAAAATAAGCAGGTATATAGATAAATCTAGTTGACTGTTGATTGTCAAAAACAATAATAATGTCTTATTAGGTTTGAAATACATATGGAACTAAAATGCATTTTAAAAAATCATATATACATTGGGAATGATGATAAATGGAGTTACAGTATTTTAAATTCCTTACGATATAGGAAGAAGGTAAAACTACCTAGTAATATTAGATTTTGATAAACCAGAGGTTCCTTTATAATCACTGAAGTAACCACCAATAGAATAATTTAAAAATATTTAATTTTCAAGCTAATAGAAGATGGAAATAGAATGATAAAATATATCAATCCTAAAAAAGACAAATAAACCAATAAACAGAATTCAATTCAAACTTATTAAGTCACCTAATTTATAACAAAAGTAACACTGCAGTACATAAGAGAAAGAAAACATTTTTAATATATGGTCTTGTGCTAACTGGATGCTCAAATGGAAAAAAGAGTGTTGGTCCCCATCTTACATCACACATGAAAAATAACCACAACAGACTCCAGACCTAAATATGAATTTTTAAAAAAACATAAGAGCTTTTAGATGAAAACATAAGAGAACATCTTCACAACCTTGTAGCATACAAAGACTTTTAAAATGGGACCAAAATACTAGGCTAACTATATAAAGAAAATGATAAATTGGACTGTATTCAGAAAAAAGGTATTTGCTAGTAGAAAGAGAGTAAAATGGCAAGCTATAGTGTGTAAGAATATATTTTTCAATAACAGAATATATTTTTCAATAACATTTGGTCAAAATATATTTAAAATCCCTACAAATCAATAAAAATGACAAAACGAACAAGCACTTCACAATAAATTATATTCCAACAGCCAATAAACTCAGAAAAGGTACTCAACTTCATTAGTAATGACAGAAATACAAACTAAATTCATAAGATATTTCACACTACCTCCAGAAGTGACTAAAAAAAAAAAAAAGAAAAGAAAAAAAATCAGACAATACCAACTGTTGACAAAGCTGTAGGTAAAACAAACAGAACTGCTGGTAAGAGTGTAAGTTAATCTATGGGAAAATTGTTTGGCAGTATCTCTAGTAAAGCTGAAAGTAAGAATACTTAGGAACCTAGCAATTCTTAGGTACATCCAACAGAAATGTTAATGTTTACCCAAAAGACATAGAATGCTCATAGCAACACTACTCATAATAACCTCAAGTTAGAAACTAGCCAGAAGTCCATCAACAGTAGTGGAGGTAGATAAAACATAGCAGTACATTCTCACAAAAAAATTCTATATAGCAATTTAGAAACAATTAACAAACATGCAACAACATTATCATGGGCTAAACTGCGTTCTTCCCAAATTCATACATTGACACCATAACCCTCAGAGAAACTTATGTGGACACTGGGCCTTGAAGGAAGGAATTAAGGTTAAACTAGGTCATAAGGGTAGGACCCTAATCCAGTAGGACTGGTGTCCTTATAAGAAAAAGAGACACCAATGATGCACATGAACAGAGAAAAGGCCCTGTGAGGACACAGGCAGAAAGCACCCACTGGGAAGACAAGAGTGAGAGATGGGAGAAATCAAAACTGCCAAACCTCCATCAGGGCCTTCCAGCTTCCAGAAGTGTGAGACAATACATTTCCGTTGCTTCAGCCACCCAGCCTGGCAGCCCTAGCAGACTATACAGTGTGGATGTGCCACATTTTGTTTTTCCATTTATCAGCAGGTAGCATATGGCTTGTTTCCATTTGGGGGCTATTATGACTAATGCTGCTATGAACATTCATGTACAATTTTTTGTGTGAACATATGTTTCCATTTCTCTTGGGTATATTCAGAAGTGGTCTGTGTCACATGGTAACTGTATGTTTCAACAAATATATATATATATATATATATATATATATTGGTTGCAGTGGGTCTTTGTTGCTCTGTGAGGGCTTTCTCTAGTTGCGGTGACCAGGGGCTACTCTTCCTTATGGTGTACAGGCTTCTCAGTGCTGTGGCTTCTTTTATTGCCGAGCGCAGGCTCTGAGCACACAGGGCTTCAGGACTAGTGGCACATGGGCTCAATAATTGTGGCTCAAGGGCTTTAGAGCACAAGCTCTGCAGCATGAGGGATCTTCCCAAACTAGCAATTCATGTCCCCTGCATTGGCAGGTGCATCCTTAACCACTGAACCACCAGGGAAGTGGTTATATAATCTGTCAACAAATTATATTTTTAAAAGTATAAAGGAATCCATAAAGATAAGAGCAGAAATTAATGCAACAGAAGACAAGTTACAACAAAAGACTGATTAAAGTCAAAAGACCATTCTGTGAAAACATTAATAAAGTATAAAAGCCCCTAGGAAAATTGATAAAGGAAAAAAAAAGAAGGCATGAATTACCAATATTAGTCATTTTAAAAAGGGACATTGCTACAGATTCTATAAACATTATAAAGTTACAACTTGATGCCTTCAAATAAATTAAAAAATTTAAGGCAGTTGAGAAAGTTTCTAGAAAATTAAAACTTACAAAAACTAACAAAAGCAGGAATAGAAAATCTGAATATATTATATATATATTAAAGAAATTTAATTTACAATTTAAATCTTCCAACAAAGAAAACTCCAATCCCAGATGGCTTAACTGCCAAATTTTCTAATAAATATTTAAGAAAGAAAAATACAATTATACAAACTCTTCCGAATATATAAAAGAGGAAACATACCCAAACTCAAATTCTGAGATCAGCATAACCTTGTTACTAAAACAAGGATAATAAATGAAAGGAACAGTTTAAGCCAATCTCACTAATGAACACAGGTGCAAAAATCTCTAAACAAAATAACAGAAAAGTAATTCAACAACATATACAAAAGATTATATATCGTGAAAGTTTGTGTTAGTCCAAGAATGCAAGTTTGGTATAAATTTGAAAATTAATGATTAAAAACTTATCATATGGACAGAATAAAGAAGAATCATATAACCATATGATAGATTTTCAATGGAAAAGGCAATAAAATTCAAAATCCATTGATGGATATCCATCCTTGCTCAGACTCTGATGGAAGCCCCTTAATCTAATCCAACTTCCCACTCTTCCTACTTCTCCCATTCTTCCACTCTGACTCTGGAACTCATGGTTCACCCTTATCAAAATGCCCCAAAATCTTCTACTTCTTCTCCAAACATTCATTTCCACTTCTTGCTTGCACTAAAATCTGGTTCTCTCTGAGGACATTGTTTCTTTCTTGTGTAGCAGATGATTTTTCCCTTACATAGGCCCATAGGGAGGGTGGAGGTCCTCTCTGCTCTTCTTTACCTTTTCTAGACTTATTCCTTTCTTTTCCCTACAAATCCCCGTTCCCTTGAAGTTGTGTCCTTAGACTATACCACCACTATTCCTCTTGAAGTCTTTCCCAGCCTCCTGGCTACTCTGCCTCACTCCTTGAAGACTTAAGGCCTGGCTCTCAGCTCTCTCTCCATCATTGATGGTGGTGGCTTAGTCGGTAAGTCATGACTCTTGCGATCCCATGGACTGTAGCCAGCCAGGCTCCTCTGTCCATGGGATTCTCCAGGCAAGAATACTGGAGGGGGTTGCCATTTCCTTCTCCAGGGGATCTTCCTGACCCAGGAATCAAACCTAGGTCTCCTGCATTGCAGGCAGATGATTTGCCAGCTGAGTTATGAGGGAAGCCCCCTCTCCATCATTAGAACCTATTTTTCAACCAGCATCTGTCAAAGACTCATACAACATCCTAGCTTTCTGGGTTCCACGTCACTTACCTATTGTTGTGTAATCAGTCAGTCAGTTCAGTCACTCAGTCATGTCCAACTCTTTGCAACCCCATGGACTGCAGCATACAGGCCTCCCTGTCCATCGCCAACTCCCAGAGTTTACTCAAACTCATGTCCACTGAGTTGGTGATGCCATCCAACCATATCATCCTCTGTAGTCCCCTTCTCCTCCTGCCTTCAATCTTTCTCAGCATCAGGGTTTTTTTTTTTTTTTTCCAATGAGTCAGTTCTTCGCATCAGGTGGCCAAAGTATTGAAGTTTCAGTTTCGGCATCACTCCTTCCAATGAATATTCAGGACTGATCTCCTTTAGGATGGACTGGTTGGATCTCCTTGCAGTCCAAGGGACTCTCAAGAGTCTTCTCCAACACCACAGTTCAAAAGCATCAATTCTTCGGTGCTCAGCTTTCTTTATAGTCCAGCTCTCACATCCATACATGACTACTGGAAAAACCATAGCTTTGACTAGACGGACCTTTGCTGGCAACGTAATGTCTCGGCTTTGTAATGCGTGTCTAGGTTGGTCATAACTTTTCTTCCAAGGAGCAAGCGTCTTTTAATCTCATGGCTTCAGTCACCATCTGCAGTGATTTTGGAACCCCCCAAAATAAAGTCTCTCACTGTTTCCACTGTTTCCCCATCTATTTCCCATGAAGTGATGGGACCAGATGCCATGATCTTAGTTTTCTGAATGTTGTGTTTTAAGCCAACTTTTTCACTCTCCTCTTTCACTTTCATCAAGAGACTCTTTAGTTCTTCTTTGCTTTCTGCCATAAGTGTGGTGTTATCTGCATATCTGAGGTTATTGATACTTCTCCCAGCAATCTTTATTCCAGCTTGTGCTCCATCCAGTCCAGCATTTCTCATGATGTGCTCTGCATATAAGTTAAATAACCAGGGAGACAATATACAGCCTTGACATACTCCTTTCCCGATTTGAAACCAGTCTGTTGTTTCATGTTTGGTTCTAACTGTTGTTTCCTAACCTGCATACAGATTTCTCAGAAGGCAGCTCAGGTGGTCTGGTATTCCCATCTCTTTAGGAATTTTCCACAGTTCTTTGTGATCCACACAGTCAAAGGCTTGGCATAGTCAATAAAGCAGAAGTAGATGTCTTTCTGGAACTCTCTTGTTTTTTTGATGATCCAATGGATGTCGGCAATTTGATTTCTGGTTCCTCAGCCTTTTCTAAATCCAGCTTGAACATCTGGATGTTCACAGTTCATGTACTGTTGAAGCCTGGCTTGGAGAATTTTGAGCATTACTTTGCTAGCGTGTGATAAATTACCACAAAACTTTAAACAAAAGCATTTATTATCTCGTGCAGTTTCTCTGGGTCAAGAACTCAGAAGTACCTTAGACAGTGATTCTGGTTTAGAGTCTCTGAGGACCTGTGGTCTGTCTACTGGAGCTGCCATCCGAAGGCTTCATCAGGACAGAAGGACTGCCTTCCAAGGTGGCTCAGAAACTTGCCTGGCAAGTGAGCATTGGTTGGTTCTTGCCACATTGAGAAAGTTCTTGCTCCTTGAGTAGCAGCTGGCTTCTCCCAAGAGACAGAAGCTGTCTTTCACAACCTAGCCTTGGAAGTCCTACACAGTCATTAGTTACACACATCAGGTCTATTGAATGTGAGAGGGACTACACAAGAGGTGTGACTATCACCAGGTGAGAATACCTAGGGGCCAGGTGAGAGGCTGGCATCTTAGGTTCCTGATTTCTTCACCTCCAACTATTTCGTCCTCCATGCAACCTCCATTCACTGCCATGGTCATACCCTTGACTGTCATCAATAACACTGTTACTACCTTTAAAATGTCTCCAGCATCTTTGGCCATTCCCTCCAATCTTTCCAGCTGTCTTACTCTTCTACCCTGATTCAAATAATTCTTCAACCCCAGGTAGACTCCTCAACACTTTCTCGGCCCATCACTTTGCTCATCTCCTCATTTTCTTCATTATCCTTTTAGATTCCACAGTCCATCACTTTACTCCCTCCTTGCCCTACTCTTCCTCATCTTATTGCCTGAAAAATGGTAAAAGCTAATTCCCTGCACCTCACACCCACGCCTGAGCAGCCAGAAGTGGCTGGAGGAACATACAATTATGCTCACTAATCTCTCTTCAAATTCATGACCACAAACCTCAAGTGGGCCATCAGCATTAATCCTTATAAATTGACATCTTTGCTCTCAGGGATAACTTTTTCATCTCGTCTTGTAAGAAACCTCCCATACCTGTCCCCACTCTGCTCTCAGCTTCTCAGCTGACAACCTCACTCATTACCATCTGAGCCACCAGGGAAGCCCCTCCTTCAGATAAAAGCAGCAACCTAGGGCACTTCCTCATCTTCCCACCACCTGACATCCTACCCGCATCTGTATGTTATGAAGGATGGACCATCTCGTCACTAGTACACTGGATCCCATGTCCTCTTCCAGAAAACGGGATCTCTGGCAGAGTGATGTCAGCTCATCCTTGTTAGGTACTTGATGTGAGGGGAGAGATACAAAGTCAGGGAAAGAACTTATGGCAGTTTATGTGCCTTTTAATCAACCAAAGTGCTGAGAAGACAAGAGCAGACAGGCAGAGTGAAGGAGAGGAAAGAGAGGTGCCTGAATTCCTGACTTTCTACACTCCTTCCAGGTCTCATGAAGCTCACTGACTGCAATTCTGGGAGATACCCCTGACTCCTCACAGCACAATCCTTGTGA
Source organism: Cervus elaphus (assembly GCF_910594005.1). NCBI lineage: Eukaryota > Metazoa > Chordata > Mammalia > Artiodactyla > Cervidae > Cervus > Cervus elaphus. The sequence goes on from NC_057826.1 coordinate 85,324,656, forward strand.
CATAAGTTAGCTTGAGTGGATCATTGTGTGTTTTTGTTTTTACAACTGAAAGAGCCCATTTATTTATCCTATCTGGATATAGAAAGATGGCCAGAGGATGTTCCAATAAAAGTTAATAGTAGTTCTCTCTGGGAAGTTGGATTTTAGAGACTTTTAAATGGTTTCTTCTTTATACTTTCTTGAATTATTTACAATGAGCATATACCAGCTCCCTTCCTCTCCTTACCAATCCATCAACACCTCCTTTCAACTTCAAATGGCTCAGATAGGTCCAGCTCACTCTGTGTCATCCACAGGCGTCACTCTGGCCAAACTGTCTCTCTCCCTCCCTTTCTCCTCGTCCCTCCTTTGCTCCCCCTCCCCTTCTCTCTTACCTGCTTGACTGCACAGTCCCTTCCCTTGTCCCTCTGTTCCTCCCTTGCAAACCTGCACACCAAGTCCCACAGAGCAACCAGCCAGGTCTTGTTACCGTATCAACCCAGCCACGCTACTTTGCTTAAAATCATTCAATGGGTTCCTGTTGCACCTGGAATAAAACTCAAGCCTAAGTCTCCTCACCTGTAGAGTAGGTTGTTGGAGTGGTCAAATACAGTACTATGTGAGCAGCCCAGTACGGAGCCTGGTCCCTAACAGACACACACAGAATAGGTCCTCTTGTCCCAGGCTGCCCAGCTACTCTCAGGAGTTCTTTTAAGTTGGAAAGTTCTTAGAAACCGGTCCATTTCTACTCTGCAACTTCATCTTTAGTCATTTTTCCCTTGCTCCCTGAGCTTCTCCCATACTAGCTTCTGACAGAACTCAGAACACACCCAACACCCACTTCTATCTCCACACCTTCACTTCTTCTTGCTGCTGTAATATTCCACACAACTCCTCATGTGGCTGATTCCTCACCCCGCAGTTTTCTGAGTTTCAAGGTCACCTCCTTCCAGGCACCTTCCCAGACCACCTTAAGACAAGCCCCTGCTATCCCCTCCTCTATCCAACATAGCAGCGGTACTTCCTTCGTGACTTGTATCACAATCTGTCATTTGACATTTGCATGTTGACTTTGTTCCCTCTCTCACCAGATTATATGCTCCCCACTGGTTTTATTTGCCTCTTTATTCATCTGGTGCTTGGGGCTGGGCCTGGTGTACACAAGCTTTTCTGGTGTTAAGAGAATGGATTTTAACAAAAGTCTTGCCTGGTGTGCCCAGGTAGAAGCTACCACTGGGTCCCTTGTATCCTCACATTTCTTCATCTCCATTTCTTCAGTTCAGTTCAGTTCAGTTCAGTTGTTCAGTCATGTCCGACTCTCTGCGGCCCCATGAATCGCAGCACGCCAGGCCTCCCTGTCCATCACCAACTCCCAGAGTCCACCCAAACCCACGTCCATTGAGTCGGTGATGCCATCCAACCATTTCATCCTCTGTCGTCCCCTTCTCCTCCTGCCCTCAATCTTTCCCAGCATCAGGGTCTTTTCAAATGAGTCAGCTCTTCACATCAGGTGGCCAAATTATTGGAGTTTCAGCTTCAACACCAGTCCTTCCAATGAACACCCAGGACTGATCTCCTTTAGGATGGACTGGTTGGATCTCCTTGCAGTCCAAGGGACTCTCAAGAGTCTTCTCCAACACCACAGTTCAAAAGCATCAATTCTTTGGCACTCAGTTTTCTTTATAGTCCAAGTCTCACATCCATACATGACCACTGGAAAAACCATAGCCTTGACTAGACAGACCTTTGTTGACAAAGTAATGTCTCTGCTTTTCAATATGCTGTCTAGGTTGATCATAACTTTCCGTCCAAGGAGTAAGTGTCTTCTAATTTCATGGCAGCAATCACCATCTGCAGTGATTTTGGAGCCCCCAAAAATAAAGTCAGCCACTGTTTCCACTGTTTCCCCATCTATTTGCCATGAAGTGATGGGACTGGATGCCATGATCCTCCACTTTCTTAGGACCCATCTTGTTTTGTATTGGAATTATATGTACAGAGAGGCAGGGTAGTGTGGTAGTTAGAACCAGGCATCTGTTCAAATGCCAACCCTGCTTTCTCTAGCTCCACAGCAGTGCCTGGCACAGAGAAAACAACATAAAGAATGAGTATTACTCTGCTTTGCATTATGCCCCCCATCAGGAGCTGAGTCAAAGTTCCTTGAGGGTAAGATCACACATATGACTTAGTCTTTGAAAATTTCCACATTGCCTAGCTCAGGACACATAATAAGTGTGCAATAGATAACAAACTATAAGAGCTGTTTCCATTTCACAGATTTCACCAAGTTGTAGAGAATTAAAAACTTGGCCCAGGATCACTCAGTAAGTACGTGGAGTATCCAGGATTTGAACACAGGACTCAGTCAGCCAAGCCTTAACTACAAGATACAGTCAACTGTAGGCCAACTAATTAGAGAAGATTTATGAGGTTAGAGACAACACTCTATATGATCAACAGAAGAGCTGGTTAAATAAACTGTGATAGAACCATGTGTAGCCTTAAAATGATGATAGACAGCTATATTTATAACACCAAAAGCTAGTCGTAAGGTAACTGAAAAAAAGCAAGTTAGAAAACAGTATAATAAACCTACACATGAATGTTTACAGCAGCCTATTTATAACTGCCTAAAACTGGGAGCAACCAAGATGTTCTTCCAGAGGTAAACGGATAAACAAACAGTGGTGCATTCATACCATGGAATATTATTCAGCCATAAAAAGAAATGAACTATTAATCTATGAAAAGACAAGGCAGCCGAAAAGAATATTTTTTAGTGAAAGAAGCCCTCCTGAAAAGGCTACTTATGTGTGACTCCAACGATAAGGCATTCTAGAAAACGACTAGAGAAACAGTAAAAAGATCAATGGCTGCAAGGGGTCTCAGGGGGATAAATAATAAGTAGAGCATGTGGGATTTTTAGGGTAGTAAAATGATTCTATGTGCTACTGTTATGGTGGATGCATAAGAAGTTACGCCTTTATCAAAACTTGGAACTTTGCAGCACAGAGTGAACCTTAATTAAGCTATGGATTTTAGTTCATAATAGTGTATCAACATTGGCCCATCAATTATAACAAAAAGTACCACATCAACAAAAGACGTTACTCATAATGGAAAAGGGTGTGTGGGGGGGCGGGGGGATGGAGGCGAATAGAGAAACCGCACTCTCTTCAATTTGCTCTAAACCTAAAACTGTTCTAAAACCTAAAGGCTGTTACTTTAAAAACAAACAATAACAGCATGAAATCTTTCATGTCAATATACATCTGTGTGTTTTTGTGTACATAACTCTGCAAGGACATAACCAAAATTAATAGCAATTGTCTCAGAGTGGCAGGATGAATGGAAAGCTTTCTCCTAGTTCTACTTGTCCTATTTTTTTCTTTTTTTAACAAAAGCATGTGTTAATTTCTCATAAATAAGTAAAGTGAGGCGGGGGCCCAGTGCGCCCCGGAGCCGGCTCTGCCCAGCGCTGGCGCCGCGTAGAACCTGGCTCCGGCTCTGCGCCCGCGGGGACCCGCGCCCGCCAGGCATCTGCTCCGCCCTCCGCGTCCCACGCCTTTTCAGCGTCGTGTCCCGACGGCGAGGGAAGAGAAGGCAGAATTCCTCCGATGCAAGTGCGTGTGCATACTCGGCTGGCGCGGAGGCCGGCAGGGCGCCGGGCAGGGGCGGGGGCCGCGGCCGCAGACGCCCTGCGCAGCCCCCGGGGTGGGGGGTGGGGGCGGTGGCTGCCCCGCCTGGCCTTGTGGGGGCTGGAATGTTCTCGCGGCCGAGTGTACTTTGTTCTGGGGATGGGGGAGGGTGCAGCGGGGGCAGGGCTCCAGGACTCTAGGGCCCCTGGGACTTGGCAGGCCGCCAGCTTTCCGTTCCCAGGGTGCCTTCCGGGGTGGGGTGGGGAGGGCAGGCAGCGGAGCGGTCTAGTTCCTGGCCGGGCAGCTGCCAGGCACCTTGCGGAACCCCTGGATTCCAGTGTCCGCCCAGCCACGACCAGCTTGCATGCCGCGGGCGTTCTGTCTCTTGACCTCTCTGGGCCTCAATTTTCTCATCTACAAAATGGGGATAAGAGTAACAAAAATGGTAGAGTTATTGCCAGGCACTGCGGAAAAGCCCTCTGCAAGCGCTCACTCCTCCAAAAAGCCCTTTGAGGTAGGCGCTGTTACTATGTATGATAATGTAATTATCCTAGTAGTATTCTAAGGTACCGGTATTCAGGAGTATTATGTTAGCATAAGAATACTCCCTTGCTGCCAGCCCTCTGGACAGCTCAGATGCTCTGGCTTTAGAAAGCCTGGCCCAGCCTCCTTTCCGGTAGCGAATGTGTACTATTATTACTTTGACTTGAAACAGGAGGAAAGAAGAGCTCAGGGAGGTTAAATCACTTGTCTAAGGGCACACAGCTCCTAAGTGGCCATCCTGGATGCAAACCCAGACAGTGAGGCCAAAACCCTCCACTCTTACCCCATACAGATACTGCCTCCATACTGCTAGTCTCCAGGAGCCCTTTAAAAATCTGTTTATTTGAAAAAAAAAATGTTTATTCGGACATACTGGGATCCATTAACAATTTTGAAGAAGTGTTGCTACTAATAATTATTAACAATAAGTAATGATAGCTATCACCAGTTGAGGACTGTGATTCACGGAACACCCTGTGAGGTAGGTGTTATTATTATTATTCCATTGAATTATTATTATTCCATTATTATTCCCATTGAAGAGATGAAAGAATCGAGGCACTGAGAGGGTGGCTGGGTTCTCGGAGGTGGAACTCATTCATTGTGAAGCCAGACCCCAATAACCGCTTAGCTGCAGCCTCCTTTTGTAGTGTTTGACAGGGAGGCAGACTCCTCCAGAGCCTGATTATAGAGGTTAGCCTGGAAGGACAGTCTTTCTGTCCCTAAACTTGCCTGAGGCAACTCTGCCTGGTGATCTCAGGAGCTTTGGAGAGTGTCATGAGTCTCAAGCGGTATCTGACACCTGCTGGGGAACTGCTCCTGGTGTTCAGCTTCCAGGAGCCCAGCTGCCTAGAACCTGTGGAAGCATCTCCACCCAGAATCTCTGCACAGGGCAGATCAGTGGCCCTAAGTCGTGGACGAAGGAGTGCTTGGTAAGAAAATCTCCATGTCCCATTTTCATTATGTTCCCTTCCTCCTGCAGTTCCTCCATCACACTGACTGGAAAGTCATTATTGGATCTACATCATCCCCAGCTGGGTTCTGCTTCCTTGAAAAATGCAAATATTTGGGGGCTTCCTTGGTCGTCCAATGGTTAAGAATCCGCTTTCCAATGCAGGGGACATGGGTTTGATCCCTTGTGGGGGGCCCAAGATCCCACATGCGGCAGAGCAACTAAGTCCGAGTGTCGTGACTAGGGAGCATGCGTGCTGCCACTACTGAGCCTCTGCGCTCTGGAGTCCTCGCGCCACCAGAGAAGCCCGTGCTGCAACCAAGACCCAGTGCAGCCAAATAAATAACTAAAAACCAAACAATGCAAATGTTGCTGTTGCTTCTATGGAATCTTCCCCTTGTGTTCCTTCAACCTACCACCTCCCAGGAAAGGAACACTCTCATTCTTTGTGGTAGGTGTTAAATGTTTGTTGAAGATGGTTTTGCGAATAGCCACATATTGCAGGCTTGTCATGTGGGCACACAGTAGGCACTGAATAACTGCTCCCTCGGCCTGGAAGGCTCTTCTTCCAGTTACCTGCATGGATTCTTCCCTCACCTCCTTCAGCTTTTACTCATGGCACTTTCCTTGTGGGGTTTTCCCTGACCACTACATTTCACTTACACCCTAACCATAATCCTGATTCCTTTCCCCTGTTTCATTCTTTCTGTAGTACTCGTCACTGTCCCATACACTTGGTTATTTTTATTTTATTTTTTTTGTTTATGGTCTGTCTTGTCCTGCTAGAAGGCAATTTCCTTGAGGGTAGATATTTCTGTTTTTTTCCTCCTTGTGTTCCCAGTGTGTGGAACTGGGAGGAAGGAATGGAAGAAGAGGGAAAAGTAGCTTCCTAAGTCCTTCTACTCATTGTGACTGCCAGCCCTTGGAGAGATACACATTTCTCATTCAACTGATTCACTTAACTATTGGTGTACCATATCCTTTGGTGGGTTTCCCTGGTGGCTCAGTGGTAAAGAATCTGTCTGCCAATGCAGGAGACGAGGGTTGGATCCTTCGGTTAGGAAGATCCCCTGGAGAAGGAAATGGCAACCCACTCCAGTATTCTTGCCTGGGAAATCCCATGGACAGAGGAGCCTGGCAGGCTACAGTCCATGGGGTCACAAAAGAGTCAGACATGACTTAGTGACTAAACAACAGTCCGCTTGGTGACATCACTTGTAGCACTGTCTCATTCTGTTATATGACTTCACAGTTGTGTACCTCATGTACCTGAGCAGACAGTAAATTTCCTGCCTGAGGACCAGGGGAAAAAGGGCTCTGAGTCTTTTAGTCCCCCAATACCAAGATCAGGGCAGAATTTCTACATGTTCCAGAGCCTTTTCGATTTCAGAAAGAGAAATGTCACCCTTCCCTCCCTTCTTTGCCCCCACCTTTCACTCCCCCCAACATCCCCAGTTCAGCTCCATTATTATTAAACTTAACTGTTTGTTTGATTTGTTTGAAGTTTGATATTTAATATTTTAATCAAATAAATTTATAGCATTTTTGACAAATAACATTTAATATTTCTTAATAGGGGTCAATATGTGAACTATCTTATTTCTCAGCTCTGTTTTCTCATTAAATGAAGCAAAAAATTTCATACCTTGACTATATTCTTGCTATAATCTGCCTCCTTGGTTTCATCTTTATTGTTAAAAGGAATTTTTTAAAATGTTTAAATGACCTAAATGAGAAAGAGAGAGAATGAGTTGCATTCCTCGGAGGTGAATGAAGCCTGCTGCCTCCCCCAGTCCTGAAGAGCAGGGAATGTGCAGCTAGTGATAGCCCTTAGTCTGAAAGCACCACAAATGGCCACAGCAAACACCGAATTTTTCCTCCTCTTCCCAGGTGGTGCTAGTGGTAAAGAATCCACCTGCCAATGCAGGAGACTCAAGAGACTGGAGTTTGATCCCTGGGTCAGGAAGATCCCCTGGAGAAGGAAATAGGAACCCACTCCAGTGTTCCTCCCTGGGTAATGAACAGAGGAGCCTGGGGGACTGCAGTCCATGGGGTCGCAAAAGAGTCAGACATGACTTAGAGGCTGAACACACACACACACACTCCCTACATTGCCCCAGGGTTGGTTGTGATCTGAGTTGGTGTCATATCCAGCTCAGGGGAAGTGAGAGGTCAGAGGGAGGTGGGAGGGACTGCTTGAAAAAGACTATCTAGTGAATATGTAATTTCTGTTGTCTACAAAAATCTAAAAATGAGCACAAATAAACATTTATCATGTGATTTGAATATGAAGTTTCATCATTCTATTGCATGGGTATGATAATCTTCGTACTTGGCATGTTAAATTTGTGATAAAAGGTGCCACTCAGATTGAGGTGGATCTAAGAAAAATACATCAGAATGGGTTCTGAATAACTCTACAAAAAATAACTACAGAGTCCTCATGAGCTATATGGGAGGAAGTGTTGATTGAGTGGAGAATGCATCAGTGGATGGTAGATGGATAAATAAGTAGGTAAATGAATAAAGGGGTGAATGGCTAGGGGATGGCACAAATGGATAAATGGGATGAGATAGGTAACTGAATTTCTGGACTCCAAAGATCCTTTTGAGCAAGGTAATGCTCAAAATCCTTCATGCTAGGCTTTAGCAGTACATGAACCAAGAACTTCCAGATGAACAAGCTATATTTAGAAAAGGCACAGGAACCAGAGATCAAATTGCCAACATCTGTTGGTCATACAAAAAGCAAAAGAATTCCAGAAAAACATTTACTTCTGCTTCATTGACTACGCTAAAGCCTTTGGCTGTGTGGATAACAACAAACTGGAAAATTCTTAAAGAAATGGGAATACTAGACCACCTTACCTATCTCCTGAGACACCTATATGCAGGTCAAGAAGCAGCAGTTTGAATCAGACATGGAACAATGGATTGGTTCAAAATTGGGAAAGGAGTACGTCAAGGCTGTATATTGTCACCCTGCTTATTTAACGTATATGCAGAGCACATCACGTGAAAGCTGGGCTGGATGAATCATAAGCTGGAGTCAGACTGCCAGGAGAAATAACAACCTCAGATATGCAGGTGACACGACTCTAATGGCAGAAAGTAAAGCGTCTCTTGATGAGGGTGAAAGAAGAGCGTGAAAAAGCTGGCTTAAAACTCAACATTCAAAAAACTAAGATCATAGTATCTCATCCTATCACTTCATGGCCAATAGATGGGAGAAAGTGGAAACAGTGGCAGATTTTATTTTCTTGGGCTCCAAAATCACTGTGGACAGTGTCTGCTGCCATGAAATTAAAAGACACTTGCTCCTTAGAAGAAAAGCTATGACAAACCTAGATAGTATACTAAAAAGCAGAGATATCACTTTGCCAACAAATGTCCATATAGTGAATGCTATGGTTTTTCCAGTAGTCGTGTACAGATGTGAAAGTTGGACCAGAAAGAAGGCTGAGCGGCAAAGAATTGATACTTTCAAATTGTGGTGCTAGAGAAGACTCTTGCAAGTCCCTTGGACAAGGAGATCAAACCAGTCAATCCTAAAGGAAATCAACACTGAATATTCATGGGAAGGAGTGATGCTAAAGCTCCAGTACTTTGGCCACCTGATGTGAAGAGCCGACTCATTGGAAAAGACCCTGATGCTGGGAAAGATTGAGGGCAGGAGGAGAAGGGGTTGACAGAAGATGAGATGGTTGGATGGCATCATTGACTCAATGGACAAGAATTTGAGCAAACTCGGGGAGATAGTGAAGGACAGGGAGGCCTGGCATGCTGCAGTCCTTGGGGCCACAAAGACTCAGACATGACATAGTGGCTGAACAACAACAAAGGTCCTTGGCCTACCCAGCACTGACTAGTGAGTTCAAAGATTCTGGTTTATTCTCGTCTTCTTCCATGAGATATTGAGGTCCTTAAAGGCATGTTGTTGTTCAGTCGCTAAGTTGTGTCCCCTAAGTCATGTCTGACTATTTTAGACCCAGTGGACTGCAGCTTGCCAGGCTTCTCTGTTCATGGGATTTCCCAGGCAAGGATACTGGAATGGGTAGCCATTTTCTTCTCTATAGGATCTTCCCGACCCATGGATTGAGCAGGTGGGTTCTTTTACCACTGAGCCACCAAAGGCATGCAGTTAATTTTATCATTTTTTGTATCCTGGCCCCTAGGCTTGTTCAAGCCAGTGTCTCGCCCCTTCCCAGATGTGTTAGTTAGAATATAGATTTGACTCCTGTTACACACAGGAACTCATTTGCACGATGGAACATCACAAAAACCACAACATAACTAGCATGAAGGGAGACAAAGGAAGGGGTGGGCACACACTGTCCCCTTAAAAAGCAGGACCTAGACATTGCACACATCATTTGGGCTCTCATTCCAAAGGCCAGAACTTAGTCACATGACTGCACCTCACTGCATGGATGCTGGGCAGGCTCATGTCCATCTAAAAATTAGTGGTTCTAGGGGTACTCTTTCTGCCCCCTTCTGATGTCTCTGTCAGAAGCTTTCTCTCTCTCCTTTATACTTTAATAAAACTTTGTTAAAAAAAATTTAATGGTTCTAAAAATAGCAGAAACAGACATTGGAAGAAGTCTCTTACACATAAGTGGCCAACACACTCTCATTTGTTAAATTAATAACTAAATAAATTAATCTGACATTGAATATCTGTATCCTGAAGAGGTAGGGCATGTTGAATCATATGTGTATGTGTGTGCTAAGTCACTTCAGTCATGTCAGACTCCTTGTGACCCCATGGACTGTAGCCCACCAGGCTCCTCTGTCCATGGGATTCTCCAGGCAAGAGTACTGGGGTGGGTTGCCATGTCCTCCTCCAGGGGACCTTCCCGACCCAGGGATGGAAACTGCATCTCCTGTGGCTCCTGCATTGCAGACAGATATCTTACTGCTGAGCCACTGGGGAAGCCCCACTGAATCATATAGTAAAGTGAAAAAAACAAAGTAGAATTCATGGACATATTAATAGTATATAATTATTTGCTTCCTTTCTTTAGTAAGACACTCTTTTTTGAGAGTGACAATGGGCACAGATAAAATATTCCACCTCCCAGACTCCCTCCAAGTGGCTAGTGACATCACTGTGACCATTGGGATATAAACGGAAAGCAGTTGGAGACTTCAGAAAATCTTTCTGTTTTTAATACACCTTCCCCTCTTTCTTCCTACTTCTTGATTAGTGAAATACAGATGTGAGAGTGAAGGTGGAACAATCAACTTGTGACCGTGAGACAATGAGCAAGAGAGGAAAAACCGCACATTAAGTGTGACCAAGCAGAATGATGGAAAATAGTAGGACACTGATGATATCATGAGGATGCTGCCCACCCTTGAATGCCTGCCTGCAGACTTCTCATTAATAAGAAACAGAAGCTCCTCCGTGGTTCAGCTGGAATAGTGGCCTTTCTGTTCTATCCAGCCTAACTGATATATAGAGGTTGAAAATTCTTTGAGTACATAGAACACTTCTGGAATGATACTCAAGAAACTGTAGCCATAGTTACCTCTCTTGGAGGAGAAATCATGAGTGATTAGAGGACAGGGATGGACAAGAGACTTGCTTTTCATTTTAGTCATATTTTTGAATGTTGAATTGTTGGCATTTACATATTCAACAAAAAAGTGTTGCAATAACATCTTACAGTGAAAAAAGTTAAAAGACGGCTTCATCCATGAATTTGATGGCTCAAGAAATACAATGTCTAGCAGTTGTATTATTGTAACACCATATTATGACATCATCAGAGGCAAAGATGTCCCAAGAAATTAATCAAAAGGGGTGGTTCAAGAGCTGAAATGTGTAGAGGCAGACACAGAGAACAGCCTTGTAGACACATCAGGGGAATGAGAGGGTGAGACAAACTGAGAGAGAGCTCTGAAACACATACCCTACCATGTGTAAAACAGATAGCTAATGAGAAGTTGCTGAGTAACAAAGGGAGCTCAACTGGGTACTCTGTGACAACCGAGAGGGTGAAAGGGAGGTTCAAGAGGGAGGGGACATGTGTGTACTTATGGCTGATTCATGCTGTTGTGTGGCAGAAACCAACACAACGTTGTAACGCAATTATCCTCCAATTAAAAATAAATTTAAAAAAATAAATTTTAAAAAAGAGCTGAATTGTGAAAATTATTTATTCAGGAAAATAAGTTAGTAGATGTATAAGTTAGTAGATGTATATGACACTTCATAAAATAGAGGGGTTTGGTTTTGGGTTTTGTCCTGTTTAAATCAGAAGGAGCTTTCATTGTCTAATGTTTTATTACTTAAGCTACTGCTCTTTGTCTTATCATTCACTATATGTCTTTGATTGCTTAGAATATTTCCTAATTTGAAACTAATTAATTAATTAACTGGAAACTTGGACTGCATTTAAGTATAATGACACACCTTGAATTATGATGCACTTTATCCTGGCTGGTCCAGTGAACGCCCTAAACTACACATGACCCACAAGTTCTCTTATCTCGGCCTCAGCTGGTGGCAGCTACCCCCGACCGTGGCACCACAAATAGTAGTGGGGATTACGAATGATCTTGGTACCTGAGTCATGATCCTTATGCTACTTTCACTTTCTTCTTGATTTTACCCATAGATAAATTCTTAATAAGGAAGGAGGCAGGGGAGATGAATCAAACACAAAGGCTACATCCACCTCTAGAAGGCACAGCAGAGTCTGGCAGGAGGATTGTTTCTATTAGGAACCACACAGCAGTCACCAAATCAAACACAAACTGATGGTGCAAGGGCAATTTGTCATAATCATATTCACGTCGATGCATAGATTTGAATTCTGTTATAAATAGTGAAATAAGATGAGCTCATGTTTATTCTGCAACAGCACATTTGTTCCTTTACGTGTATATATATACACATACATATATAGAGAGACACACACGCACACACACATATGGCTTCCCAGGTGGCGCTAGTGGTAAAGAACCTGCCTGCCAATGCAGGAGACATAAGAGATGTGGGTTCGATCCCTGGGTGGGGAAGATCCCCTGGAGGAAGGCATGGCAACCCCCTCCAATATTCTTCCCTAGAGAATCCCATGGACAGAAGAGCCTGGCAGGCTACAGTCCGTGGGGTTGCAAAGAGTCAGACACAACTGAAGGAACTTAGCATGCACGCAGATATATATATATTTTGGCCACACTATGTGTCATGTGGGATCTCAGCTCTCTGACCAGGGGTTGAATACATGTCCCCTACATTGGAAGCACGGAGTCTCAACCACTGGACAGCCAGGGAAGTCCCTTCCCTTCCTAATATTATCTATGGTGTGAAGATGCAGTGAAAATAATTTATTAAAAGGTACATTTTAATTTAAATAAAGCTGCATATTAAAAAAATTAAGTTGGTTATATTTATGCACTTTTCCTTATAAAATGACAAAGTTTTTAAAAATTCCTTAAAGGGTTGATTTTACTACTCATATGTTTATAAATAGCATGCCAAAAAAAGTTTGAGGGTCTGTTTATTTTACTTGTCTATGAAATGTTGGCTATTCCTCAAAAACAGGTTATGTCTATGAAAATGTGTCTTGTTAGTGAATTCATTATGTGTGTCTTGGGGTTAAAAAAGGCTGAGAAACAAGAAAATCACTGTATTGTCAGTAGATTCTAATAAAACTAATAATAAGATCAGCTATGATTCAAAGGAGAAACTAAGACGATCAAAGCTGGACTTCCGGGCATCGGTGTATATGATAAATTACATAATTAGTTTGTACCAAGTCCAAGACTCTTACATGCTAATCCCTAAACCAAAAATAGAGGGAGATGTATGTGGAATCTGTAACATCTCATTTGGATGTGACTTGCTAAGGTACAAAGAAATATATTTCTTAGAGGAACACTGATATTTTTGTTAGGTTATATATGCTGAAAAGGCTTTATAATAAAGATGTTTGGGCCTTTTGAAATAAAAAAAAATATTAAAAAAACTTAAATCCTTGTGCAATTTAAAAATAGTTTATCTTCCAAATCACAGCAAGATAACAGCAAACAGAGCACAGTCAGTGTAACAAAAGAAGGGGAAAAATAAATAGACTCATAAACAAGCATCCATCATAAGCAAGATTACCGAAAACAAAATGTGTAATCAAAACAATTCATGTAAATGAGTTAAAACTCCGTATTAGAAGACAAAGACTCACGGTTTAGATTAAAAAGAAATCAACCATATGCCTCTTATAAGAGACACACTCAAAACAAAATGAGGCAAAAAAGATTCAAAAGAACACAAAATGCAAAAATTTAACCTTAACTTCATGTGAGTTGTAAATGTAATTATTTCCAACGTTGGAGTGGTGGTAGCATATGAGTTCTAGTAGAATTCTAGAATATAATGATTGAGTATAGACCTATCTGTATTGGCAAAATGTTCATGCTTATTCCTTGCTTATTCCATGCTTATTCCTTCAGACTCTCCTGCTTTCTTTAAAATGTGCCCAGGAGTTCAACGTGTGTGCTGGGTGTTCATGTCCTGGTGGAGGGAGGGAGTGGGCAAGTGCTGCTCACTTTCATCTTTTGCACCACAACCAACTAGAAAGTAAGAGTACAGAGCAAACATCTTTAAAAATATGAAAATGGAAGTTGCACCATCACCTCAATTTAAATTTCATCAGTGAGAGCTTAGTCACATGGTCACAGCAAGTAGCAAAGTAGGGCTGGAAAATGTAGTTTCTAGCTGGGTTGCCCTGGGCCCAGGAAGGAGAGAACAATTTAGTGGCAATAATTCATCCACCAAAACGATCATCAGTGGTCCGTGCAAGACCCCTCGTTTGTTCCATCCAATCATTCACTCACCCTTTTTTATGGCCATCCTACACACACCCCCATATACCTGGGCAATCAATCTATTGTATTTACATACTTCTTGTGACTTCCCTGGTGGTCCAGTGGTTAAGAACTCACCTTCCAATGCAGGGGATGTGGGTTCAATCCCTGGTCAGGGAACTAAGATCCCACATGCCAGGGGCAAGTATGCCACATGCCACATGCCTGCAAGCCACAACTAGAGAGTCTGTGAGTCGCAACTACAGAGGCCACACACGCTAGAGCCCACACACCCCAACTAGAGAGAAGCCTGCACATCACAACTAAGACCTAACATAGCCAAAATAAATAAATATTAAAAAAGAATAAATCTTACAAAAGATATTCAAGACTTAAAAAAATAAAGTACATACTCTGTTTATATTTTGGGAAAAAATTCTTTTTTTGTGGGCATGTGATTCTTTCCTTCTGTGGAGTCAATTTTATTGAGGTGGAATTTACTTTCAATAATAGTCAACAGATCTTTGACGAAGGAGCAAACACAAATCAATGGGGGAAATAGTCTTTTCAACAAAAGCTGTTACAACACTGGATGTCCATATACCAAAAAAAAAAAAAAAATCTAGACATAGACTTTACAGCTCTCATTAAAAACTAACTCCAAATGGATCATAGACCTAATGTAAAATGCAAAACCATAAAACATCTAGAGGAAAACAGGAGAAAATCTAGGTAACTGGGTTTAGCAGTGCATTTTTAGATATAACACCAAAAGCATGATTCATAAAAGAAAAATGAACTTTATCAAAATTCAAACCTTCTATTCTGCAAAAGATGCTGTTAAGAGGATGAAAATGTCACAGGCTGAGAGAAAATATTTACAAAACACATATCTGATAAAGGACTTGTATCCAAAACATATAAAAGAACTCTTAAAACTCAACAGTGAAAAACCAAGCAACCCAACTTAAAAATAGTCAAAACTTCTGAACAGATACCGCACTAAAGAAGATAAATAGGTGGCAAATAAGCATATAAAAGATGCTCAACATCATTTGTCATTAAGGAATTGCAATTCAATGAATGAGACATATATGTAAGTGCATATTTGACTTTATAAGAAGTAGTATTCCAAAGTGAGACACCATTCTGTATTCCACAAGCAATGTGTAAGAATTCCAGGTGTTCTGCATCCTTAGCAGTAGTTGATATTGTGAGATTTTTTGATGTGAGCAATTTTGTGATTTAGTAGTATGTCATTGTGATATTAATTTTCAATTACTTGATGACATGTCATATTGAGGATCTTTTTTATGTTTATTTGCCATCTATAACTCTTGTGTGATAAAGTGTCTGTTTAAATCTTTCCTTCATTTTGTAAAGCAGGTTATGTGTTTTACTTTTATTGTGTTCTGAGTTTTCTTTATATGTTCTGTGTATAAGTCAGTGTCTATCAGGGTCCATGCAGGAGAATTATTAACAGGAGAAGGAGTAACGGAGAATTGCCTTGTACAAGTTGGGGAACTCTTGCGAATGGAGAATAGCATGCACAGGGACAGACACTCCTGCAGGGCTGAGATGGAGCGTCCGAGGAGAAGCGCCACACCTCACTGGACAGAGCGCAGTGTGGCTCCAGGGATGGTGGGGGAGAATGGGAGGCATTGTTCACAGGCAGGCACCATACCTTGGAACTTGCCACAAAGTCCCCTGAGAGATGCTGGAAGAAGTCATTCACAGTCAGTGCCTTATCGGTGGCACAAGACTTTGAGAAGCTTCTGAGGGAAGATGCCCTCTGCAGAAGCCAGGCAACAGAGAAAGACAGCCTGTAGGAGCCCAGGGCAGGAGACCCTGCTCCCTGCAGGACTCTGGGAAACCGGAAGAAAAAATCCCTTCCTCCTTCGGGTCCTTCTAGCCTCCTCTACTGGCATAACATCAAGCCAAGTGTCCCAGGTGAAATATTTCCACAGCCCACCTCCATCATCATAGAGCCTGCAAAGAACCTGAGAAGTTCAAAATATTTGGACCTGAGAACAAAAATGTTGATGACCTGCACAATTCTTTATCACATGTGTGTTTTGCAAATATTTCTCCCAGGCTGTGGCTTGCCTTTTCATTTTCTTATCAGTGTCTTTTGAAAAGCCAGTGTTTTTAATTTGATCAGGCTCAATGGATCAATTTTTTCTTTTGCCATTCATGAATTTTTCTATTCTAAAAAATATCTGCCTAACCCCAAATCAAAGATTTTCTCCTGTGTTTTTTTCCATAAGTTGTAGTTTTCGGTTTATGATCCATTTCAAATTTTTTGTATGTTCATTTTTAAAGATTTTATTTTCCTTTGAGCAATGTTAGGTTCACAGCAAAATGAAGAGGAAGGTACAAGATTCTCCATATTCTCCCCTGCTCCCACACATGCATAGCCTTCCCTATTCACAACACCCCCCAGCAGAGGGTACTCCTGTTACAACTGATAAATCAGCATTAACACATCCTGATCACCTAAAGCCCATAGTTTCCATTAGAGTTCACTCTTGGTGTTTACATTTTATGGGTTTGGACAAATGTATAATGATATGTGTCCATCATTATGGTATAATACAGGATATTTTCAGTGTCCTATAAATCCTCTGTGGTCCACTTATTCATCCTTCCCTCTGCCCCTGCTATGCATTTATTAAATTGCATCAATTTTAAGTGACATATACACAGTAAATTACAAAAATACATGCATTTACTTTCTGCTCAGTCACTCAGTCATGTTTGACTCTTTGCAACGCCTTGGACTATAGCCCGCCAGGCTCCTCTGTCCATGGAATTCTCCAGGCAGGAGTACTGGTGTGGGTAGCCATTTCTTTCTCCAGGGAATCTTCCCAACCCAGGGATCGAACCCAAGTCTCCTGCATTGTAGGCAGATTCTTTACCATCTGAGCCACCTTGACAAGAACACTATTGAGTAATTTATCTCACTCTGCTTTTTACTTTTGTCACTCAGCACTGTTTTTAAGGTCCATTGTGTTGGTAGGTATACATCTAATCCCTTGCTTCTCTGACTGCTGCACAAAACATAGATCGTGTGCATCTTCCACATTTTACTCACCTACTCCTCCACAGATGGACAATGGATGTCTATGATTGCCGACTCTCAGAAATGACACAGCAGTGAACATTCTAATCCATGTTCTCTAATGGACCTATACGATCATTTGTTTGGTATATCCACCCAAGAGTTGATTTGCTGGGTCCCAGACTATGCATGTATCCATTGATAATTTGTCTATGTAGTGCCAGACTGCTCTCCAGAAAGGCTGACTGTTCTGCACTGCCACCAGCAGTACGTGAAAGAGCTTACACCTCCACATGCCTGCAACACTTGGCATTTTCCAGCTTTCCAGTGTTTGCCGTCCAACCGTCTCATCCTCTATCACCCTCTTCTTTTGCCTTCCATCTTTCCCAGCATCAGGGTCTTTTCCAATGAGTTGGCTCTTCACATCAGATGGCCCAAGAATTGGAGCCTCAGCCTCAGTCCTTCCAATGAATACTCAGGGTTGATTTCCTTTCAGATTGATTGGTTTGATCTCCTTGCTGTCCAGGGGACTCTCCAGGGTCTTCTCCAGTCTTCGTTGAATCAATGGACATGAGTTTAGGCAAACTCCAGAAGATAGTGAAGGAGAGGGAAGCCTGGAGTGTTGCAGGCCATGGGGTTGCAGAGTCAGCCACAACTTAGCAACTGAATAACAATGTTTGCCAGTCTAAGTGGAAGGTTATATTTCATTGTTGTCCTAATTTAACTTCTCATCACTGATGGTTCTAATTCTTAATAATTCTATTCATTTGCCTGTTTGGGTGACCACTTTTACAAATTGCCTGTTGATAAACTTCACCCATTTTTTTCTATAGGACTTCCTACATTTCACTTACTTGGAATTTAATTTGCTCTTCCTTTTCTAGTTTCCCAAGATGGAAGCTTATATCATGGATTTTAAATCTTTCTTCTTTTCTAACACATACATCAATGCTATAAGCACTGCTCTAAGCACTGCTTTGCTGTATCACACAACTTTTGATTAGTTGTATTTTCATTTTCATTTAGTTCCAAAGAGTTTGAAATTTCTCTTGAGACTTCTTCTTTGACCCATGTGTTGTATAATGTTCAAGTATCTTGGGATTTTCCAGCTATTTTTTTTTTATTGATTTCTAGTTTAATTCCATTGTGATCTGAGGGCAGACATCATATGATCTCTGTTTTAAGTTTGTTAAGGTGTGTTTTATGGCCCAGAATGTGGCCAGTCTTGGTAAATGTTCCATATGAGCTTGAGACGAATGTGTATTCTGAAGTTGTTGGATAGACATCAATTATACCCACTTGATTGATATATTTTGTGTTCAACTGTATCCTTACAGATATTTTGCCTGGTCAGTCTGTCTATTTCTAATAGGGATGATGAAGTCTCCAACTATGATAGTAGATTCATCTATTACTTCTTGCAGTTCTATCAGTTTTACCTCGGATATATTGATGGTTTACCGTTAGGTGCATATTTGTTAAGGATTGCTAGGTCTTTTTGGAAAATCGATCCTTTTATCATATAATGCCTCTCTTTATCCTTGATAACTTTCCTTGCTCTGTAGCCTTCTCTGTCTGAAATTAATATGAAAGTGAAGTGAAAGTGGTGGTCACTCAGTCATGTCCGACT
The DNA here is from genome assembly GCF_910594005.1 of Cervus elaphus. Classification (NCBI taxonomy): domain Eukaryota; kingdom Metazoa; phylum Chordata; class Mammalia; order Artiodactyla; family Cervidae; genus Cervus; species Cervus elaphus. Next base: position 85,343,270 of record NC_057826.1, read on the forward strand.
CTTTGCGACCCCATGGACTGGAGTCCGCCAGGCTCCTCTGTCCATGGGATTCTCCAGGCAAGAATACGAGTGGGTTGCCATGCCCTTCTCTGCTTTCTCCTAATTGATGCTATCATGGTATAGCTTTCTCCATTCCTTTACTTTTAAACTGTTTGTGCCTTTATAGTTAAAGTGTGTTTCTTATAAACAATTGGGTCATGTTTTTTAATCCATTCTGACACTTTTTGTCTTTCAGTTAGTATATATAGATCATTGACATTTGAAATGATTATTGATATAGTTGGATTAGTATGTACTATATTTGCTACTGTTTTCTATATGTTACCCTAGTTTTTTGTTCCTATTTTTGTCTGCCTTTTGTGGTTTTAATTGAATATTTTTACATGATTCTATTTTCTCTCTTTTCTTAACATATTAGTTATGCTTCTTTTTAAACTTTTGTTTAGAGTTTATCTAGAGTTTGCAATATACACTTCGACTAACCTAAGTTCATTTTCAAATGTCCCCATACCACTTCATAGGTACTGCAAGTACTTCATAATAGCCAACTATTCTTAATTCCTTCTTCCCGTGCCTTGAATTATTACTGCCATTCATCTCACTTATACATAAGCTATAATCAATGAATACATAGTTGCTGTTACTATTTTGAGCAAACTCATACATGTTAGAGGGGCTTCCCAGGTGGTGCTAGTGGTAAAAACCCACCTGACAATGCAGGAGACATAAGAGGCACAGGTTTGATCCCTGGGCTGGGAAGATCCCCTGGAGGAGGGCATGGCAACCCACTCCAGTATTCTTGCCTGGAGAATCCCAGGTCAGAAGAGCCTGGCAAGGTACAGTCCATAGGGTCACACAGAGTTGGACATGATGGAAGTGACTTAGCATGCATGCACACACATGTTAGCTCAATCAAGAATAAGAAAATTAAAAGTTTTTAATTTTACCGTCACTTATTCCTTCTCTAACACTCTTCCTTTCTTTATGTAGGTCTAAGTTTCTGACCTTTATCATCTCTTTACAGGCTTCCTTAGTGGCTCAGATGGTAAAGGATCTGCCTCAAGGCAGGAGACTCGGGTTTGCCAGGTGGGTAAGATTCCCCTGGAGAAGGGAATGGCTAACGACTCCAGTAGTCTTGCCTGGAAAATTCCATGAACAGAGGAGCCTGGTGGGCTACAGTCCATGGGGTCACAAAGAGTTGGATACAACTAAGCAACTAACAGGTTCACTTTCTCTCTGAAGAACTTTTAACATTTCTTACAGGACCGGTTTACTGGCAACAAATTCCTTTAATTTTCGTTTGGCTGAGAAAGTCTTTATTTTTCTTTCACTTTGGAAGGATAATTTCTCAGGATACAGAATTCTAAGTTGATGAGGTCTTTTTTCTCTCAGGACTGGAAATATTTCACTGCACTCTCTTCTTACTTGCATAATTTCTAAGGAGAAGTCAGATGTAATTCTGATCTTTGTTCCTCTGTAGAGGTTTCTTTCAATATTGTTTAATTTACCTTTGACTTTCTGCAGTTTGAAGATAATATGCTTAGGTATAGGGGGTTTGTTTGTTGTTGTTATCTTACTTAGTGTTCTCTGAGCTTCCTGGATCTGTGTTTTGGTGTCTGACTTTAATTTGAGGAAATTTTCAGCCATTATTGCTTCAAATATTTCTTCTGTTTCTTCCTCTCATTCTTTAGCATTCCTATTATGTGTTTGTTATGCCTTTTGTGGGATTTCCCTGGTGACTCAGTGGTAAAGAATCTATCTGCCAATGCAGGAGACAAGGGTTTGATTCCTGGGTTAGGAATCTTCTTTCCTGGAGAAAGAAATGGCAACTCACTCCAGTATTCTTGCCTAGGAAATCCCATACAGAGAAGCCTGGCAGGCTACTGTCCATGGGGTTGCAAAAGAGTCAGACACAATTAGTGACTAAACAATAACAACACACATCTTGTAGTTGTTCCACAGCCCTTGGATATGCTGTTCTGTTTTATTCCAGTCATGTTTCTCTTTGCTTTTCAGTTGTATAAGTTTCCATAGACATGTCCTCAAGTTCAGAGATTCTCTCCTCAACCATGTCCCGTCTTGACTGTGCTGGGTCTTTGCTGCAGCACTTGGGGACTTCTCTCGTTGCAGAGCATTGTCTCCAGAGCATGTGGGCTCACTGGTGGGAGTGTGTGGGCTCACTATTGTGGCATGTGGGCTTAATTGCCCACAGCATGTGGGATCTTAATTCCCCAACCAGGGATCGAATCCGAGTACCCTGAATTGCAAGGCAAATTCTTAACCTCTGGACCATGAGGGAAGTCCCCAAAGGCATTCTTCATTTCTGTTATAGTGTTTTTGATCTCTAGTACTTCTTTTGGATTCCTTTTTAGAATTTCCATCTCTCTGCTTATATTGCCCATCTGTTCTTGCACGTTGTTTATTTTATCCAAGTGCCCTTAGTATGATAATCATAGTTATTTTAAAACCTAGTCTGATAATTCCAACAGCTCTGCCAGATCTGAGTCTGGTTCTGTACTTGCTCTGTCTCTTCAAATTTTGTTTTTTGCCTCTGAGCATGCATTATAATTTTTTGGAAAGTCACTCATGATGTACTGGATACAAGAAACTGCAATAAATAAGCCTGTAGTTATTTGGTAAAAGGGGGAGTGGGAAGGAGAGTCCTAGAGTCCCATGATAAGGTCTTAGTATTTTGTCTTTGTTTTTTAACTTTTGGCTGCCCTGGGTCTTCACTGCTGCACGTGGGCTTTCTCTAGTTGCAGTGAGTAGGGGTGACTCTAGCTGTGGTGTGCAGGCTTCTCACTGTGGTGGCTTCTCCTGTTGCAGAGCATGGACTCTACAGCATGCAGGCTTCAGTAGTTGTGGTGCATGTACTTAATTGCTCTGTGACATGAAGGATCGTAGTTCTAGCATCAGGGATCAAACCTGTGTCCCCTGCATTGGCAGGCAGATTCTCAACCACTGAACCACCAGAGAAGTCCAGGTCTCACTTTTTTAGTGAGCCTGTAGAGATAAGAAAGCATTCCTCAGTGATCAGTGTAAAGAAATAGAGGAAAACAACAGAATGGGAAAGACTAGAGATTTCTTCAAGAAAATTAGAGATACCAAAGGAACATTTCATGCAAAGATGGGCTCAATAAAGGACAGAAATGGTATGGACCTAACAGAAGCAGAAGATATTAAGAAGAGGTGGCAAGAATACACAGAAGAACTGGACAAAAAAGATCTTCATGACCCAGATAATCACGATGGTGTGATCACTCACCTAGAGCCAGACATCCTGGAATGTGAAGTCAAGTGGGCCTTAGGAAGCATGACTATGAACAAAGCTACTGGACGTGGTGGAATTCCAGTTGAGCTATTTCAAATCCTGAAAGATGATGCTGTGAAAGTGCTGCACTCAATATGCCAGCAAATTTGGAAAACTCAGCAGTGGCCACAGGACTGGAAAAGGTCAGTTTTCATTCTAATCCCAAAGAAAGGCAATCCCAAGGAATGCTCAAACTACCGCACAATTGCACGCATCTCACACGCTAGTAAAGTAATGCTCAAAATTCTCCAAGCCAGGCTTCAGCAATACGTGAACTGTGATCTTCCAGATGTTCAAGCTGGTTTTAGAAAAGGCAGAGGAACCAGAGATCAAATTGCCAACATCCGCTGGATCATTGAAAAAGCAAGAGAGTTCCAGAAAAACATCAATTTCTGCTTTATTGACTATGCCAAAGCCTTTGACTGTGTGGATCACAATAAACTGTGGAAAATTCTGAAAGATGGGAATACCAGACCACCTGACCTACCTCTTGAGAAACCTATATGCAGGTCAGGAAGCAACAGTTAGAACTGGACATGGAACAACACACTGGTTCCAAATAGGAAAAGGAGTATGTCAAGGCTGTATATTGTCACCCTGCTTATTTAACTTATATGCAGAGGACATCATGAGAAACGCTGGGCTGGAAGAAGCACAAGCTGGAATCAAGATTGCTGGGAGAAGTATCAATAACCTCAGATATGCAGATGACACCACCCTTATGGCAGAAAGTGAAGAGGAACTAAAAAGCCTCTTGATGAAAGTGAAAGAGGAGAGTGAAAAAGTTGGCTTACAGCTCAACATTCAGAAAACTAAGATCATGGCATCTGGTCCCATCACTTCATGGGAAATAGATGGGGAGACAGTGGAAACAGTGTCAGACTTTATTTTTGGGGGCTCCAAAATCACTGCAGATGGTGATTGCAGCCATGAAATTAAAAGACGCTTACTCCTTGGAAGGAAAGTTATGACCAACCTAGATAGCATATTAAAAAGCAGAGACATTACTTTGCCAACAAAGGTCTGTCTGGTCAAGGCTATGGTTTTTCCAGTGGTCATGTATGGATGTGAGAGTTGGACTGTGAAGAAAGCTGAGTGCCGAAAAATTGATGCTTTTGAACTGTGGTGTTAGAGAAGACTCTTTCTTGAGAGTCCCTTGGACTGCAAGGAGATCCAACCAGTCCATCCTAAAGGAGATCAGTCCTGGGTGTTCATTGGAAGGACTGATACTGAAGCTGACTCTCCAGTACTTTGGCTACCTCATGAGAAGAGTTGACTCATTGGAAAAGACCCTGATGCTGGGAGGGATTGGGGGCAGGAGGAGAAGGGGACGACAGAGGATGAGATGGCTGGATGGCATCACTGACTCAATGCACATGGGTTTGAGTAAACTCCGGGAGTTGGTGATGGACAGGGAGGCCTGGCGTGCTGCAATTCATGGGGTCGCAAAGAGTCAGACACAACTGAGCAACTGAACTGAACTGAACTGAATCTTTGGATTGTGAACTTTACACGTGCTTCTCAGTTTTTCCCCCTGTTCAATTACACAGGACGGCTAGAGCTGGCTGGAGTTGGGGTTTTCCTTGCTCCACGTTGGCTAGACTCTGCTAAAACCCCAACAGGTTACACTCAGGTAAAATAGCCTCTTCTGGGGTGTTAAGAAGAATGGAACCTTCTGACATATTTCAAAATGGTTACTTTTTGTCTCCCCCTGCTGGATGGAAGTATGACCCAATTTTCCTCTGACATTTGCTGTGAGAGCCTGGTAGAGCTCCTAGAGGTAAAACTCACAGACGTTTAGATGTCCCTATGAGACTGGGTGCCCTCCTGGAGTTTAAATCTCAGACTTGTCCATATGGAACCTCTAGCAGCTCAGCAGGCACAGTTGAGGTTTGCCTCTCCTACAGCTGGTTCTCAGGGAGATTTCTGTCTATGAAGCAGATTTTTGCTCTGGTAAGTTGTGAGTATTCACACGTCTGTGTCTTCCCTTTTTGAAGCAATGGTTTGCCCTGTGTCCTAAATTCCCTGAAAGGTCCAAAGAGAGTTGCTTATTCTCAGCTTGTTCAGTTTTTCCTGAACAAACAGACTTTCAACCTCCTTACTTGCCCAAATGGAAATTGAAGTCTCTTGCTTTTTGGTTTGCATGACTTACTTGTATATTCTGCATAGTAATTCATCATCATTTTTAGATTTTATAAATATCTCCTCCCATTATATCACCTATTGTCCATAGTATCTCTTTTGAACAGAAATCCTTAATTTTGACATCAACAAACTAATCCATTTTTTTCCTTCTGGTTTGTGCTTTTGAGGTTTTGTATAAGGAGTTCCTCTCTCAACCCAAGTTCCAAGATACTCTTTTGTACTTTCTTCTATTAACTTTAGAGTTTTACTTTTCACATTGAAATCTTTTGTACTTTACAGTGTACATTTTTGTTTGGTGTCAGGCAGGAACCCCATTTTCATTTTTCTCCATCAAGTAAGATGGTTAACCTGCCCCTTCTTCATTCATGTGTAATGTCTCACATTATGGTCTGATTTTGAGTTTTCTATTCTATCCTATGCTCTATTGGTCTGTTTTTATGCAAAATATTCTTTGTTTTGCTTTGTCTGTCCGGGTTTTACATGACTTTGTAGTGTGTTGCTGTTCACTCTTGGAAGGCTGACTTAATCCTGCTCATCTGTATAAATTTTAGAATGAGTTTATCAAGTTCCTGGAAAATGTATCTGAAATTTCATTGGGATTTCATTGCATATATAAATTAATTCATAAAGAACTGACTCCTATATAGTATTGTCATTCCATTCAAGAGCATAAAATTTCCCTCAATTTCTTAAGGTTAATTTCTATATCCTTTATTAGAGTTTTAAGGTCTTCTCCATAGGTTTTCTTGTATATTCTTGGTTAAGTTCATTCCCAGGTATTGTACAGGCTTTTTTTGCTGCCATTGTAACTAGAAATTGGTTACTGCTGGTGAAGAGAAATGTTATAGGTTTATATTCTGGGTTAATATATCTAGCGATTTTACTGAATTCTCTTAATAGTTTTAACAGTCATCTGTTGCTTCTCTTTGCTCCTTGTTTTTCAAGGTAATGTGCCTATCTTCTACCCCTTTTCCCCTCTGGTAGCCATAAGCTTGTTTTCCATGTCTGTGAATCTGTTTCTGTTTTGTAAATAAGTTCATTTGCATTATTTGTATCATATTTTAGGTTCCACGTATAAGTGATATCATATGGTATTTGTCTTTCTCTTTCTGACTTATTTTACTTAGTATGATAATCTCTGGGTCCACCCATGTTTCTGCAAATGGCCTTATTTCATTCAGCCTTTTAAAAATTGCTGAATAGTATTCTATTAAAAAGATGTGACATATATCATATATCCCTCTCATATATATATATGAAACATATATATATATCTCCATCCTTCTTTATAAATTCATTATATTGATAGTTTTTAAAAAATATTTATTTTTAATTGATTGATGATTGCCTTACAATATTAGTTTGATTTCTGTCATACATCAACAATGAATTAACCATAGGCGTACACATGTACCCTCCTTCTTGAGTCTCTGTCCCACCGCTCACCCGTTACCGCCCCTCTAGGTTATTACAGAGCCCCAGTTTGAGTTCCCTGAATACAGCCAATCCTCATTGGCTCTCTATTCACCTATGTTAGTGTATATGTATCCATGCTACTCTCTCCATTCATCTCACCCTCTCCCTCTTCTCCCCACTCCCCCATCCACAACTCTGTTCTCTAAGTCTGCATCTCCATTGCTCTGCAAACAGATTTGTCAGTATCATCCTTCTAGATTCCATATATATGCATTTATATACAATATTTGTTTTTCTCTTTCTGATTTACTTCACTTTGTATAATAGACTCTAGGTTCATCCACCTCATTAGAACTGACTCAAATGTATTCCTTCTAATGGCTGAGTCGTATTCCATTGTGTATATGTACCACAGCTTCTTTATCCATTCATCTGTTGATGGACATCGAAGTTGCTTCCATGTCTTGGCTATTGTAAATAATGCTGCAATGAACAATGAGGTACATGTGTCTTTTTCAGTTTTAGTTTCTTCAGGGTATACAACATGATGATTGTTTGCTAATGCTTCTCTTATTTTTTCTTCCCAATAGCTTTTTCTAGAACTTCCATTATTAGATGCTGAATGTTAGCAGTAGAGTTGGATTCCTTATTTTTTTCCAAATCTTAAAGAGAATGCATTTAAAGTCTCTTTATTAAGTATGATGTTTAATAATGTTTGCTTTAAGTTTTTTGATATATCACCCTTACCAAGTTAAAAAAGTCTCTCCTATATCCAGTTTGCTAAGTTATATTGGATCAAAAATAGGTAATGAGCTTTATCAAATGCTTTTTCTTCACCAATTGAGCTAAATGTATGATTTTTTCCCCTTTATTAATGGGGTGATTTCTGATGCTGAACCAAACTGAAATTCCTGGGATAAACCCTACTTGATCAAAATATATTTAAAAAAATATATGACTGGGTTAGTTAGCTGATATATTTTATATACATATATATACACACACACACACACACATATATATCACCCAGTTGGAACAAGCCTATTCTTTTCATTTATTACTCTGTCTTTACTGTACTGATTTTGGAACCAAGATTACACCGGTTTTATAAAATGATCTGGGCAGCTTTTGCTCTTTCTAATTTTTTTTGGAAAAATTTATATAAAATAGGATTTAACCATCCCTTAAAAGTTTGGCACAACTCCAAAAGTACATAAAATTTTTACTACCATGACTCCTCCAGCCTCATTGTCTTCTACTGTTTACCACACATTTTGGAAGATTTGGTTTAAATTAATAAGTGTACAACTTTTTCTTTCCCCAGGTGGCTGTGTGCTATAAAGTACACACAGCCCTTAAGAATGGTGCCACCAGGGGACAACGGTTTGATCCCTGGTCCAGGAAGGTTCCACATGCTGTGGAGCAACTAAAACCATGTGTCACAACTACTGAAGCCCATGCATCTAGAGCTTGTGCTCTGCAATAAGAGAAGTCACCCCAATGAGAAGCCCACGCACCACAATGAAGGGTAGCTCACACTCACTGCAACTAGAAAAAGCCTGCACCAAGCAAAAAAGACACAATGTGGAAAAAAAATTTTTTTAAAGAATGGTGCCCTCACAAACTCAAGGTCATCCATTTCAACCAGACTGTCAACGTGTTTACTCTCTGAAAGCAAAAGGATCAGTTCAGTTCAGTTCAGTCACTCAGTTGTGTCCTACTCTTTGCGACCCCATGAATTGCAGCAGCCAGGCCTCCCTGTCCATCACCAACTCCTGGAATTTACTCAAACTCATGCCCATTGCGTTGGTGATGCCATCCAGCCATCTCATCCTCTGTCATCCCCTTCTCCTCCTGACCCCAGTCTCTCCCAGCATCAGGGTCTTTTCCAATGAGTCAACTCTTCGCACGAGGTGGACAAAATATTGGAGTTTCAGCTTCAGCATCAGTCCTTCCAATGAACACCCAGGACTGATCTCCTTTAGGATGGACTGGTTGGATCTCCTTGCAGTCCAAGGGACTCTCAAGAGTCTTTGCCAACACCACAGTTCAAAAGCATCAATTTTTCGGCGCTCAGCTTTCTTCACAGTCCAACTCATATCCATACATGACCACTGGAAAAACCATAGCCTTGACTAGATGAAACTTTGTTGGCAGAGTAATGTCTCTGCTTTTTAATATGCTATCTAGGTTGGTCATAACTTTCCTTCCAAGGAGTAAGCGTCTTTTAATTTCATGGCTGCAATCATCATCTGCAGTGATTTTGGAGCCCCCAAAAATAAAGTCTGACACTGTTTCCACTGTCTCCCCATCTATTTCCCATGAAGTGATGGGACCAGATGCCATGATCTTAGTTTTCTGAATGTTGAGCTGTAAGCCAACTTTTTCACTCTCCTCTTTCACTTTCATCAAGAGGCTTTTTAGTTCCTCTTCACTTTCTGCCATAAGGGTGGTGTCATCTGCATATCTGAGGTTATTGATACTTCTCCCAGCAATCTTGATTCCAGCTTGTGCTTCTTCCAGCCCAGCGTTTCTCATGATGTCCTCTGCATATAAGTTAAATAAGCAGGGTGACAATATACAGCCTTGACATACTCCTTTTCCTATTTGGAACCAGTGTGTTGTTCCATGTCCAGTTCTAACTGTTGCTTCCTGACCTGCATACAGATTTCTCAGGAGGCAGCTCAGGTGGTCTGGTATTCCCATCTCTTTCAGAATTTTCCACAGTTTATTGTGATCCACACAGTCAAAGGCTTTGGCATAGTCAACAAAGCAGAAGTAGATGTTTTTCTGGAACTCTCTTGGTTTTTCAGTGATCCAGCGGATGTTGACAATTTGATCTCTGGTTCCTCTGCCTTTTCTAAAACCAGCTTGAACATCTGGAAGTTCACGGTTCACGTATTGCTGAAGCCTGGCTTGAAGAATTCTGAGCACTACTTTACTAGCGTGTGAGATGCGTGCAATTGTGCGGTAGTTTGAGCATTCCTTGGGATTGCCTTTCTTTGGGATTGGAATGAAAACTGACCTTTTCCACTCCTGTGGCCACTGCTGAGTTTTCCAACTTTGCTGACATATTGAGTGCAGCACTTTCACAGCATCATCTTTCAGGATTTGAAATAGCTCAGCTGGAAATCCATCACCTCCACTAGCTTTGTTCGCAGTGATGCCCACTTGACTTCACATTCCAGGATGTCTGGCTCTAGGTTAGTGATCACACTATTGTGATTATCTGGGTCGTGAAGATCTTTTTGGTACAGTTCTTCTGTGTATTCTTGCCACCTCTTCTTAATATCTTCTGCTTCTGTTAGGTCCATACCATTTCTGTCCTTTATTGAGCCCATCTTTGCATGAAATGTTCCCTTGGTATCTCTAATTTTCTTGAAGAGATCTCTAGTCTTTCCCGTTCTGTTGCTTTCCTCTATTTCTTTGCATTGATGGCTGAGGAAGGCTTTCTTATCTCTCCTTGCTATTCTTTGGAACTCTGCATTCAAATGGGAATATCTTTCCTTTTCTCCTTTGCTTTTTTGTTTCTCTTCTTTTCATAGCTATTTGTAAGGCCTCCTCAGACAGCCATTTTGCTTTTTTGCATTTCTTTTCCGTGGGGATGGTCTTGATCCCTGTCTCCTGTACCATGTCACGAACCTCCGTCCATAGTTCATCAGGCACTCTGTCTATCAGATCTAGTCCCTTAAATCTATTTCTCACCTCCACTGTATAATCATAAGGGATTCTATTTAGGTCATACTTGAATGGTCTAGTGGTTTTCCCTACTTTCTTCAATTTAAGTCTGAATTTGGCAATAAGGAGTTCATGATCTGAGCCACAGTCAGCTCCCAGTCTTGTTTTTGTTGACTGTATAGAGCTTCTCCATCTTTGGCTGCAAAGAATATAATCAATCTCATTTCAGTGTTGACCATCTGGTGATGTCCATGTGTAATCTTCTCTTGTGTTGTTAGAAGATGGTGTTTGCTATGACCAGTGCATTCTCTTGGCAAAACTCTATTAGCCTTTGCCCTGTTTCATTCCGTACTCCAAGGCCAAATTTGCCTGTTACTCCAGGTGTTTCTTGACTTCCTACTTTTGCATTCCAGTCCCCTATAATGAAAAGGACATCTTTTTTGGGTGTTAGTTCTAAAAGGTCTTGTAGGTCTTCATAGAACTGTTCAACTTCAGCTTCTTCAGCATTACTGGTTGGAGCATAGGCTTGGATTACTGTGATATTGAATGGTTTGCCTTGGACATGAACAGAGATCATTCTGTCATTTTTGAGATTGCATCCAAGTACTGCATTTTGGACTCTTTTGTTGACCATGATGGCTACTCCATTTCTTCTAAGGGATTCCTGCCCACAGTAGTAGATGTAATGGTCATCTGAGTTAAATTCACCCATTCCAGTCCATCTTAGTTCGCTGATTCCTAGAATGTCAATGTTCACTCTTGTCATCTCCTGTTTGTCCACTTCCAATTTGCCTTGATTCATGGACCTAACATTCCAGGTTCCTATGCAGTATTGCTCTTTACAGCATCAGACCTTGCTTCTATCACCAGTCACAGCCACAACTGGGTGTTGTTTTTGCTTTGGCTCCATCCCTTCATTCTTTCTGGAGTTAGTTCTCCACTGATCTCCAGTAGCATATTGGGCACCTATGTGGCGGCTGTGACAGACCGCGCAAAAGCGTGGCAGAGAGGAGCTACCCTACGCCCGAGGTCAGGGGCGGCCGCCGAGAGGAGCAACCCCACGTCCAAGGAGCGGCGGCTGCGGGGCGCAGGAGGGCCGAGAGGAGCTACTCCACGTTCAAGGTCAGGAGGGCGGACCCTGAGGAGATACCCCTCGTCCAAGGTAAGGAGCAGCGGCTGTGCTTTGCTGGAGCAGCCGTGAAGAGATACGTCACGTCCAAGGTAAGAGAAACCCAAGTAAGACGGTAGGTGTTGTGAGAGGGCATCAGAGGGCAGACACCCTGAAACCATAATCACAGAAAACTAGCCAATCTGATCACAGGACCACAGCCTTGTCTAACTCAGTGAAACTAAGCCATGCCGTGTGGGGCCACCCAAGACGGACGGGTCATGGTGGAGAGGGCTGACAGAATGTGGTCCACTGGAGAAGGGAGTGGCAAACCACTTCAGCATTCTTGCCTTGAGAACCCCATGAACAGTATGAAAAGCAAAAGGATAAGGCATCCCTCAGCCCCACCTCAAGTCTCCTCCTTGGCCTTCACCTTTCACATTTGAATAAATGACTCAGCCTCCTACTTTACTGAGCCAAGGGGACTCCTAGAGACTAGCTCTCCTGTGTCTCACTTTACCTACTTACAGTGACTACATATCCAAAGCCAATCACACCTCTTTCTACTTGTCTCAGAGAACGAGATGTCCCTTCTTAAATCCAAGATAATTCTTGTAAATGTGCTTCAAAACCCCATCCCTCTCTCCCAGTGACCTCACTCCTTTAGACATCCTCTCTCTCCTGAAATTGAAACCCTCCCTCACTACAGGGCTCCTTCTCCTCAGACCAGCAACATAATCAAATCTCACCCATCCCCAAAAAATCCCTCCTTTGTGTGCCGTGGGACAGGCATTCTCACACACTGCAGGTGGGAGTGTAAATTGGCAAGATCTTTCTGGGAAGCAATCTGGTAACCTGAATCAAAAGCCTGAAAAATATTTGCACCCTTTGTCCCAGTAATCCTACCTCCAGAAATCCATCTAAGAAAGTAATCAGAAATGCTGACAAGGAGAGATGTTTAAAGATGTTAATCTCACTGTTATTTTAATAGCAAAAATTGGAAACTATCTAAAGGTTCAACAATCTGGGATAGGTTAAATAAACTGTACTTAAATACAATGAAATTTTGTGCAATCACTAAAAATATAATTTTAAAAGAAAAGTTGACATGAGAAACTGTTCATGAAGCAACATTATAAGTGAAAACAGCAGCATATAAAAAATATATACAGTGGTGCTAATTTTGTTATATATATATGGAACGCTTCTGGAACATTAGCTATTATATACATCCTGTCCCTCAATCTTCAGAACATTTCTCTACAGTTAATACTGTTGTTCACATTTTGTAGAGAAAGAAACCAACTAGAAAGAAAGAAATCAGTGTTTCCCTCTTCTAGGGAAGAAGGGGGGTCACTGATTAATTTCTTCATGCTCTTTGTACTAACTCTTTAATAAAGAGGTATCACTTTTTATCAAACAGAAATACTCGGCCATTCTTCTCCTTACTAGTTTATATATGTGAGTAAGGAATAATTTGAGCAATACAGAGAAAATGAAAACCCTCTTCCCACTATTGCTATTCCAATCACCAGAGACAGAGACAGTCCACTGTGGGTAGTAGGGCTGTTTTATATTTGCTTTTAATTTATATTTGGCTTTGGTATTTATATTTGTTTTTCAATTTTGTCTGTAGACATATACAGTTGAAAAAGCAAACGTGATTGTCTTACCAAGTCAGTACTTAAAATTTGACAATTTGAGCCCTTTCAGCCACAGTCTTTTGGTTTCACAGTCTTTTGGACATCTTAGGGGATGTCCAGGGCCCCTTTCTGCTGGTGTGGCCCAGTTTAATGTTGTCAAGTGACGAACCATTTCTAACCGTGCCTGGCCGCCCCATGAGCTTTGGGTTTAAGGCCTGCAGAACTGAGTTCTTGTCCTACTTCTGCCACCCACTAGCTGTACGACCAGGGGCTAAAGGCTTTTTCTCTGCGGGAGCGTTTCCCCGCCCTTCGGATGGGGTAACAGCTCTCGCCTGCCCACGAGAAGGGGACATTGTGATGCTCCAAGTGGCTGACGGCTGTGGCTGGTTAAGTGCAGCCCGCAAAGCAGTGCTCTTCAGGCTCCTCCCTTCTGCCTGTCCTCCCGATTTCCCTGCAGCCTGAGGGATTCTTCAACTCGTCTGGAGTAGAGAAGAGGGCCAGAGCGCCGCAGAAAGGCAAGGGTCACGGTCCCCAGGCAAACGCTGGACGTCCAGAGGCTCGAGATTGGCTTTTGGGCCCCCTCCAGCTCACTCGAGTCTTCCGACTGAGATCGGCGGCGGAGGACTCTCTGGAGGCAGGAGCGAAAAAAGAAGTGCCTGGAGTGCAGCGGCGTGTAGCAGGGAAAAGCACTTACGGGCTGAAGACGCTGCCTGGCGTCCCCCTTCCAAAGCACATTTTCAAGCCTTTGCAGCAGCGAGCGGGTGCAGCGCCCACGGCCTTCTTCCGCGGAGCCGCCGCCCTCTAGTGGCCGCGTGCAAATATTACAGCTGCTCTGTAGGCCCCGCCTCCCCCTACAGGGGCTGGGCTGCCACTCACATCCTCAAAGTAAGGGGCCCTTAGAGAGCCCCCAAAGAAGACTGGAACCTGGCAGAAGGGGAAGCCAGGCCTGGGTGAACCAGGACTGGAACCTGGGACTCCAGATGCCCCACCCAATAGATGCTTACAACAACTTCTCGACATCTTTTAAGCAAAAGGCACCAGGCAGTGATGGAGATTTTATTTAGGCTGTTGCAGTAGGGAAAAGGATCATTCATGAGAACCCTCTCAAAAAAAAAGGAAGGGGCCTGAGGTTTTAGAGAGGCAGGGAAACCAGGAAGTCATCAGCCTGTCTCGTGGGAACAGCAAGAGGTGTAGATGGGTTGTTTTCTTGGAACATGTGAGAGCAAAGTAGCCCTGTTTCCCCAGAACTTAAAGAGGTGGGGGAATTTCTTAACCACAGTTGCCTTTCAGGAGCACAGTACTCAGATAAAGTCCAACGCTGTCCTAATGGAACAGGCTGCAGGAGGGCCACTTAAGAGGTGAGGGTAGTGAGGCCCAGGTCATGCATCTATGGGTTTTAGTGCCTGAGGCAAAATTCCAACCTGCAGATAATTAAGACAGCAAGGTGACCCCAACCTGAAGTTGAAAGCTCCCTCTAAGAGTAAAATCGTCAAGTCGGAGTGCAAGGGAGGAGCCCAGCCTGCCCCAGAAATGGCCTGTGCTCAGGCACGGCTTTCGGTTTGATGGAGCGTATCAGCAATGTGCTGGGACCACCTAGGAAAAATGTTGGGATTTACTGCAGAAAAGGCAGGATGGTGGCTGTGAAGATACTGTGAAGTCCCCTAGTCAAGCTGGGGCCAGGCCAGCAGGGGGACAATTCTGGGATGCAGCTGCTGTGTCACTCTGCTAGCCAGTCTGGGTCTGTCTGTCTCTGTGGCCCCCACTGTTTCTCTTCCTACCCAGCCTCTTTCCTCACTCACAATCTCTGCTCCCCCATAACTTCAGCTGGCACTTGGCCACTTGCAGTTACCCCAGCCCCTGAGTCTACCCAACCTCCAGCTATGGAGCCCACCAGGAGCTGCAGCTTCCTCTGGGTCTTTTAAGACCCCTCCCCAAAGCTAGCCTCTGTTTTCAAGCCAGGCCCCAAGTCACTGACTACCCTGCCATGCCTCTGGCAGGCAGCCCACCCAGGTCCCTCGGTTGTTCAGGGTGGCGTGGATGAATTAAATGACCTGCTTCTCGTAGGGGCTGGGACAGGACAGACACACTGGGAGCAGCTGCGTCCAGGTTCCCCGGGGCTGCAGTCTGGGAAGCCAGGCTGGAGGCGTCATCATCTCCAGGCACTTGAGCCCACCTATGGGTCCTATGCTTTGCCTACAGGAGGGTGCTGACTGAAGAGGATGGTCTGATGACCGGAGAGAAGAGGACTCCAGTGTAACAAGCTTGGGCTGTGGTCCCAGCAGTACTCCTGGCCTAACCCAACTGCCCAGTCTCCTTGACGGACATCTTCTTAGCATGAGGGCTCATGCCCTAGGAGAGTAGTTTGTGAAACCTGGCTCTTTGCTGCCTGTTTTGGCTTGGTCTGAGAGCTAAGAATGGCACTTACATTCTTAAAGGAAAATCATCAAAAGAAGAATGATACAGCAAGACACAGCGTCATTATATAAAATTCAAATTTCGGTGTCCATAAATAAAACTTTTTTGGAACCTGACTGTGCTCATTCATTTATGTGTTGTCTCTGGCTGTTTGGGCTGCAGAGGTGAATAACTGTGACCAAGCCTAAGATGGTTACTATCTAGCATCAACAGCAACTGTTTGCCGACTCCTGCGCAATCCTAGCCTGATGCCACTAGCTGCAAAAATCACCGCTGGCACTGGGGCCTGCTCATCAGGAGGGTTCCAGAAGTCAATCCAGGTGCTTTTTCTCCAGAAGGAGCCAGCAGCAGTAATGAC
This sequence comes from Cervus elaphus, assembly GCF_910594005.1. Lineage (NCBI taxonomy): Eukaryota > Metazoa > Chordata > Mammalia > Artiodactyla > Cervidae > Cervus > Cervus elaphus. The sequence continues at coordinate 85,359,343 of NC_057826.1, forward strand.
TTGAAAGGCTGATCCAAGGAGCAGTTGAATTTCTCCCAGTAAATGAATCATTGGCTTCCTGATCTATAGGTCAACCTTGCTGGGTCAACTAGAATAACCCTAGCCTCAGTCTGACTTGGAGACTGTCAGGGAAGGATCTTTCATTACAGGTGACAGAGACCCAATGTGGACCATCTAAAAGAAACGAGACCGGGATTAAGATGACCTGGCATGTGGCAGGGAATCCCGTGCTGGCTGGACGGCTGGACTGTAGGGACGCATAGGCCTCGCTCAGACCCGGTAGAGCCTGGTCCCGCTCTCCAAATGCCCTCTGCACTTCACCACCTCAACCTGTTCCAGGCTGCAGCTTACACCCTTAGCCCTCGAGGAGGGGTGAGCTGACCCAAGTCCAAACATCCTGAAGAAAACCGGGCTCTGATTGGCATGTTCAGATGCCCACCTTTCCACTGGACACAATGGCTTTCTGTAACCAGGGAGGGGTGCTGGAGGTAGGGGACAGCAGTGCTAGAATGTGTATCTTTTTTAATATTTATTTTTTATTTATTCGGTTGCACTGGATCTTAGCTGCAGCACATGGGATCTTCTGTCTTCATTGTGGCATGAGGGATCTTTACCTGTGGCATGCAAACTCTTAGTTGCAGCGTGTGGGATCTAGTTCCCTGACTAGGGATCAAACCCAGGCTCCCTGCATTGGGAATGTGGATCACCAGGGAAGTCCCTAGAATGGGTGTCTTTACTGTGCTTCTCTGGTATGTCTTTGTTACCTCTCTGCCCTGGCCATTCTGTCATGAATGCCCCCTTTACCAGGCAGGCTCTGCCCTCCTTCCAGACTCAAGCTGGCTGTCACCTCCTCCTGGAAGCACCCCTGCCCTTGGGGTGCCCTTCCTTGGCGCTCCCACGGGATGCTCCCTTCCTGCTTCCTTTCCGCCCCGCACCCCCCAGCTACCCGAGCTCAGGAGTTACTGGAACTCTCAGCTATGTCTCATGCTCAGGCCCTCGGGCCCAGAGGAGGTTCAGGAAATGTTTCCCAGATGACTGATTTGGAAAGCTTGGATGCAGTAGTGGGGGTGAGTTTTCAAAAGGGGATCCCAGGATTTCCTTTCCAGCTGTTTCTCACAGGATGCAGGGTAGCAAGTTCAACTCTTGAGTTTTAATTCCTGCTTCACCACATACAGTTAGGCAAGTTACCTAAGCTTCTGTTTCCTAACTCGCTCAGTTCCTCATCTGTAAGATGGAAATACTGAGTACCCATCAGCACAGGTACTGTTGATTAAATTAGACACTGCTGTTGTGAGGTTAGATTACATACTGCTTAGCGCAATTCCTGGAACAGTATACATACTCATTACTGTATTATTGTTTTTATCATATGCCCTTCTCACTCCCCAGTAGAACTCAATGCTGACTCAAATAGCTGTGCAGAGAACAGGATACCCTTTCTTCCAGCCCCTGATGATCCAAAAACAATCATTACTCCATCAATAAAACAGAGGATCAAACCGGAGCCTCATTGGACTTCTGTAACAAAGGTAATCATATGTAACGTTTTGTGGAAAATATGATAAAGAAAAATACCAAGCAATCTAATATACTCTGGCATATCTTTTCCAGTCTTCTATTCTTATGAACATTAAATGCAGTTTTAATCATATTGTATATTTGCATTCTATTGTCCATAGTAGCATCGTATCCAACATCAATAACAGAAAAACAATCTAGTCCAAAAATGGGCAGAGGACCAAAACAGACGTTTCTCCAAAGAAAATACACAGGTCAACAGGCCCATGAAAAGAGGCTCAGCATCGCTAAGTATCAGAGAAATGCAAATCAAAACTACAATGGGGTACCACTTCACACTGGCCAGAATAGCCATCATTAAAAAGTCTACAAACAACAAATGCTGGAGAGGATGTGGGAAAAATGGAACTCTCCTACACTGCTGGTCGGAATGTAAATTGGTGCAGCCCCTATGGAAAATAGCACAGAGGATGCTCAGAAAACTAAAACTAGAGCTGCCATATGACCTAGCAATCCCACTTCTGTTTGTAAACCCAGACAAAACTATAATAGAGAAGATACATTCACCCCTAGCAGCACTATTCACAATAGCCAAGACATGGAAACAATCTAAATGTCTGTTGACAGAGAAATGGATAAAGAAGATGTGGTACACACATACAGTGGAATATGACTCAGCCATAAAAAGAATGAAATAATGCCATTTGCAGCAACATGAATGGACCTAGAAGGTACCATTTGAAGCAAGGTGAGGAAGAGAAAGACATAGTGGCATCATAACAACAGCTAAGTTGTTACAGATAATGCTGAACACACCATTTCCCAGCTTTTCAAGAAAGATGACTATTTTTAAGTTACAATCATGACTCATACAGAAACAAACTGAACGCATATAAAGGTATTCTTTAACCCATTATTAACCAGGGGTCAGGAAGATACTATAACCAGTTCAAAGGTGAAAGTACAGAACAAGCACATTTAGAGAAATACTGAGATGAATGTGTAAATGGAATTAAAACTGGCTTCCTAAAAACAGAAACTGGCTTCCTGCACAGTGGGGAAGGGAAGACAATTGAATTACCACTGAACTGAATCTGTGCAGGTCCCCAAACATGTCCGCTGCTGGCTGGACTCATCCATTGTACTGTGAAAGGTTGTGACCCAAGAAAAGCGCACACAGTTGGATTGCTATTGAAGGATGAAGGTATCGTGCACCCTGAGACAGGAATATACCAGATCCAGCTGGCCAGGCTGCCCATGAGGAGACACTCATGGATCACCCAAAAGTGGGAGTAAAAAGGGAATCCTTGCTACCAAGCAAGTTAAAAACCAATCTGGATGGTACAACTGATTTTACAGTAACACATATACAGTAACATAGGCTGCAATGTAGATAGAAATGCCCACAGGAATATATGCCAGACAAGTGTTTATCTCTGGAAGGTAGCGCTATGAAGGATTTTCATTATTTGGGGGCTTTTTTTTAATGGGGTGGAATGTTGCACTGTTTGAATTATTTCTAATGAACCTGTATTACTTTCATAATTTTTAAAATAAGGAAGATGGCAGTTTCCATGATACACATGAAGAGTTTATGGATGCTTTCAGTTACTCATTCATGCAATCTTCCTGAAAGAATTACTCAAATTACTCAACTACATACAGACTCCAACCCACTGATACATAAATTGAAATCAGGAATTTAAGGAAATGCAGTGTAACTGGTCATATTTTTCAAATACAATCACACAAACATATACAAGTATGTAATATGTGTATATATGCGTATGTTCATGTATGTATGTGTTTATGCGAGCATCCCATTTGTTCATCTTATGTGGTGATGTTGATACACTTCCATTTGATCTGGGTGCATCTTTATAACGGCCCCAACCACTGGGATGCAGCAGAAGTGACACTGAGTGATTTCTGAGGTTAGGTCATCAAACAATATGCATCCACCTGACTCTCTCTCTGGGGGCAAGGTGGCAGGGGGATGCTTGCCCTTGGAACTCAGCCTCTACATTTCAAGGAAGTGCAGGCTACACACAGAGAAGGCAATGGCACCCCAAATCCCATGGACGGAGGAGCCTGGTGGGCTGCAGTCCATGGGATCACTAAGAGTCAGACACGACTGAGCAACTTCACTTTCACTTTCATGCATTAGAGAAGGAAATGGCAACCCACTCCAGTGTTCTTGCCTGGAGAATCCCAGGGACGGGGGAGCCTGGTGGGTTGCCATCTATGGGGTCGCACAGAGTCGGACACGACTGAAGTGACTTAGCAGCAGCAGCAGGCCACACAAGAGCTATGTGTGGCATTTTGGCTAACAGCCCCAGCCAGGCCCCCAGCACCAAAGACGAGTGGACAAACATTCAGATGATTAAGGCCAAGCTAGAGACTCAAGCGTTCAAGTCTTCCAGCTGAGGCCTCCAACATTCGTGGAGAGACCAGGCAGCCCTGTCACACCTTGTCTAGCTTCCTGATGAAGGAAACTCCGCTCAGTGTTACAGGGCAGCTGGAGGGGAGGGAATCTGGGGAAGAATGCACACAAACATGTGTATGGCTGGACGGCTCTAATCACAGGATTGTTTAATTGACTACACTCCAATATCCAATAAAGTTTTAAAAAAACTAGCCAATAAATACCTGATGCACAGAAAACACAAGAGATTATAAATGATTATTGCTCTAAGCCACTAAGGTTTTGGGGGGTAATGCATACAGCCATAGTGACTGAACACACAACATACATGGTAACCACCTGAACATAGAGAATTCAATAAAAATAATTGTCACAGACATGGTTAAAATCCGAATGACAAATTCCAATTTTTGAAAAAAGAAGACTCACATAGTTTTGAAAAAGATAAGATAACTAAGCCTTTAATGGAAAGGTGTGGAAGTAGGGAACTGGAAAACTTCTTGCATTGCAAGAGAGACAAAAACTGTAGATTTTTCTTGAATGTGAGAGTTGGAGAAACATGGGTCCTGTAAAATGTTTAACCATCTTCTTTGCAGCCGATTAAGCCAACCATGGAGGCCTGGTGTGCAATGGTTGCAAACAGCAGCCTCCTCCACAGTGTATGCAGCCTGTTGCCTGTGGCCGTTGCCTTAAGGAACCCTGGAGACAGCACTTTCCAGTGGACATTCATGACTGGCATGCTGTCCCCAGCCTAGGCTCCAGGCTTGTAGCCGAGGTGCCTTTGGAAAGCCCAAGGGCACAGTGGTCAGCATCCACATTGGCCAAGTCATAACGTCCACCCACACCACGCTGCAGAACAAGCAGCCTGTGATTGAGGCCCTCCGCAGGGCCAACTTCAGGCTACCTGGCCGCCAGAAGAGCCACATCTTCAAGGAGTGGGGAGTTACTAAGTTTAATGTGGATGAATCTGAAAACATGAGGGCAGAAAAGCAGCTCACCCAGGATGGCTGTGGGGTCAAATACATCCCTAATCGTGGCCCCCGCACAAATGGTGGGCCCTGCATTCATGAGAGCCTTCTCTTCCTTACTCACGCCCACCAATAAATCCTACCTTCCTGTCCAAAAAAAACCTTGCAGGTGTCAGCAGAATTAAAACCATAAGCAGTATTCTGTCCAAATCAGAGAAGATAAAAATAAATAAATCATACCTATCACAGAAGGCAAGAAAAAAGAGAAAGCTTAGATCAAAACATGAAAATAAACCACCCCCCAAAAAAGAAAGAAAATAAAGCCCAAACATGAAAATGAAAGCAAATGCCAGAATAAATATAAATGCATTATCCTCCTCTACTAAAAGCCAAAGAGCCTGCAATTAATACAATTTCATTACTACTATGCATCCATATTACTGTATATAAGATATAGCTAAATAAAGATATTTTATAATACATATTATATATAATACAGCTAAACAAACATACTGTATATAAGATATAGCTAAATAAAGCCAAAAAATATTCCAACTACCACACAATTGCATTCATCTCACATGCTGGCAAAGCAAAGCTCAAAATTCTCCAAGCCAGGCTTCAACAGTACACGAACCAGAACTTCCAGATGTTCAAGCTGGATTTAGAAAAGGCCAAGGAACCAGAGATCAAACTGCCAACATCCGTTGGACCATTGAAAAAGCAAGAGAGTTCCAGAAAAACATCTACTTCTGCTTTGGCTACACCAAAGCCTTTGACTGTATGGATCACAACAAACTGTGGAAAATTCTTAAAGAGATGGGAATACAAGACCACCTTACCTGCCTCCTGAGAAATCTGTATTCAGGTCAAGAAGCAACAGTTAGAACTAGACATGGAACAACAGACTGGTTCCAAATTGGGAAAGGAGTACGTCAAGGCTGAATATTGTCACTCTGCTTATTTAACTTATATGCAGAGTACATCATGAGAAATGCCAGGGTGGATGAAGCAGAGGCTGGAATCAAGACTGTTGGGAGAAATATCAATAACCTCAGATATGCAGATGACACCACCCTTACAGCAGAAAGCAAAGAAGAACTAAAGAGCCTCTTGATGAAAGTGAAAGAGGAGAGTGAAAAAGTTGGCTTAAAACTCAACATTCAGAAAATGAAGATCATGGCATCAGGTCCCATCACTTCATGGGAAATAGATGGGGAAACAATGGAAACAGTGAGAGACTTTTCTTTTCTTGGGCTCCAAAATCACTGCAGATGGTAACTGCAGCCATGAAATTAAAAGACACTTGCTCCTTGGAAGAAAAGCTATGACCAACCCAGACACACATTAAAAAACAGAGACATTACGCTGCTGGCAAAGGTCCGTCTAGTCAAAGCTAAGGTTTTTCCAGTAGTCATGTATGGACATGAGAATTGGACCATAAAGAAAGATGAGTGCTGAAGAATTGATGGTTTTAAACTGTGCTGTTGGAGAAGACTCTTGAGAGTCCCTTGGACTGCAAGGAGATCCATCCAGTCCATCCTAAAGGAAATCAGTCCTGAATATTCATTGGAAGGACTGATGCGGAAGCTGAAGCTCCAATACTTTGGCCACCTGATACAAAGAACTGACTCAGTGGAAAAGACCCTGATGCTGGGAAAGACTGAAGGCAGGAGGAGAAGGGAACAACAGAGGATGAGATGGTTGGATGGCATCTCCAGCTTGATGCACATGAGTTTGAGCAAGCTCCAGGAGTTGGCGATGTACAGGGAAGCCTGCGTGCTGCAGTCCAGGGGGTCCCAAAGAGTCAGACACGACTGAGTGACTGAACTGAACTGAACTAAAATAAAGACTCACCCTTTCCTCCTGTGGTGTTGCACATTAGGTGAACATGCATTCCAGACAGACCCTTTGCCAGTACCGCTCAACTCCCTGCTCTTAGGTTTCCAGATGGACATGGGCTAACAAGAGGGCCCAGGGTGGACAGACATGACCACTTCAGGAAGCCATAACTTCATGAGAGAAGGAGTTACCCAGTTTTCTGGCTGGAACAACTCCAGAGAGGGAGTGAGGGTCAAACATTCCCCCTGCGTGCTTCCTGCCTGAAGGTTCAAGGCCAGTTTAGAGGGCAAAGCATGTATGGGGACTCCCACGGTAGTCTAGTGAATGAGAATCCACCTTCCAATGCAGGGGATGCAGGTTCGATTCCTGGTCCAGGAAGATTCCACATGTCTCAGAGCAACTAAGCCCCTGCAATGCAACCATTGACCCAGTGTGCCTACAGCCCGAACTCGGCAACAAGAGAAGCCACGGCAATGAGAAGCCCATGCACCACAACCAAGAGGAGCCCCCCTCGCTGCAACTAGAGAAAGCCTACATACAGCAACACAGACCCAGCATAGCCAAAAAATAATAAATAAATAATTTTTTGAAAATCATTCACTGGCCACCAACTGTGCCACTGTGCCCAGCCCCACAAGCACATCATTAGGGAAAATTCCTCCCAGGCTCCTGCCAATCATTTGCCACTTTTTCTGAAAGGTTCTGAGTTTTTGTCTTTTCCTATGCCTTAATTAGCTTTTAAATGGGGAAGTTGGGAGATGGTATATCTAGGAAGGGCTTCCCCGGTGGTTTCAGATGGTTAAGTATCTAAGAAGGTTGTTGAATGTCATCTTAAGCCTAAGATCTTATGACCTCTTATTTCAATAGGAGGCCCTTTTTAAAAACTGTCTGTTGAACCTCAGGTGTTGTGCCCTGCACCTAGAGCACAATAATGAACAAAGCCTGGCCCCACGCCCTGGGGAGGTGCTCATGGCCTGGGGAGGGGGACAGGGAGGCAAGCAAGCATACAACTAACTCTAACACAAGGCAGAAGGAAATAAGTGCTAAATATAGATGCCACGTAGCCAGGACAGGGAGGAGGGAGCAATTAATACTGGTGGAGGAAAGAGAGAAGCCTTTATGGGGAGTCTGCAAGGCCTCTCTCTGAGCCCACAATAGTAACTATAGACGGAGGAAAATACCCACACACCGCAAGTGCGATCAGTATTCAGAGCCTGGTCATCCTGGGACAGCTGAGCCCCTTGGAGGGGAAGGTCAGCCCACCGCCCAGGCCCCGCCTCCAGCTGGGACCCGCAGAAGAGGTGTGGGGAGGGGGCAGATGAAATGGACCGCATCGGGCTCAGGGGAAAGCGGTGACCCAGGATGAGGTATCAACGTACAGGAGACCCCTGCCCTGAGCATTCGAGGTTTCTGACGTTACCTAAGATGAAATGTTGCTAACAGTCAGGAGAGGAGTTTTGGGTCTTTTCTCAGTCACTGGTTGGAGAGGAGGCCGGAATGAGACAGGGAGCTGGTTGAGTCCAGCCCCAGGAAACATGGGTGAGAGTCTCAGCTAAAGGAGGAGAAGCAGAGCCCAGCATTTATTGACAGCGTCATGGGGCAGGCACTAAGAGCATTGTCTTAGCTAGTGTTTGTTATTCTGCAAATACTTACTGAGCACCTATTCTGTGCCACACACTGTTTTAGGCACTGGGGATACGGTGATAAACAAGACAAAGATACTCCTGGTGAACAAAGAAACAAATATTTGACATAATTTCAGTGATATATACCTATCATCAGTATTAAGTACTATGAAGAAAAATAAAGGGGAAAAGAATAAAAGGAAGTGTCACTGTCAAGAAGTGGTCAGGAAAGGCCTCCCGGAAGAGGTGGCATCTGAGCAGAGACCCGACTTAGCAAGAGAAGAGCCTTACAGCATTTTAGTGAGGCTTCCGCAGCCTAAAGATGAAGAAACAAACCTCAGATGCCTTCCCTGGTGGTTCAGTGGTTAAGACTCCATGCTTCCCATGTGGGGTGTGGACCCTGTCCCTGCCTGGGAACTAAGATCCCACATGCCAGTGCTGGGAGGCTGAAAAAGAAACAAACCTCAGAGAAGTGCAGTGGCTTTCCCTAGGTTACAAAGCTCCTAAGACTCCTCTTGGGAAGGGTGTGAGATTCTAGACTCTGGTGATGAATTCAGAAGCAGCCCCTGACCCTCAGACTCTCCATTCACAGACAGCTGTGGTGACAGACCCTTAGGCAAATGCACTTGGTGAGATGTCGGCCCATGGGTTCTTCTTGCCCTCTCTTCCCTCCTCCTCCTTCCTACCTCCTTCTCCTTCCTGCTTTTACAACATTTTATTATAAAAAAAAAAAAAAAAACAACACTGGGAAGTCTATTATAAACAAAGTTTCAATTCAGTGAATAATTTTAGAAAGAACACTTTAACCGGTGCCCAAGAGAACAAGATATTTTAGCCACCATCCCAGAAGACTTCATGTGTTCCTTTCCATGTTCTTATCATTCACAGTAACCCCTTCCTTGTCTTATCATTTCGTACAATCTATATTTGTATTCCTAAACAGTACAGTTTTGCCTAATTTTGAACTCCATTGAAATAGTATTAATATAATTTTGTATATATTCTTGTCTTACTTCTTTCACTCAATATCACGTTCACAAGATTCATCCATGTTGCCAAGTATATTTGTTTATTAGGTCTCCCATAACAAAGAACTACAGGCTGGCTGGCTGGCTTAAACAAAAGAAATTTATTTTCTCCTAGTTGAAGAGGCTAGAAGTCTGAGATCAAGTTGTCAGCAAGGTTACTTCCTTCTGAGGGCTGTGAGGGAAGGCTCTGTTCCAGATCTCTTCTTGGCTTATTGATAGCTGGCTGTCTTCTCCCTCTGTCTTCATTTCATCTTCCCTCTGTATGTGTCTATGTCCAGATAGCCTCATTCTATAAGGACATCAGCTGTATTGGATGCACGCTGGCCCATATGACCTCATTTGAACTTAATTGACTACGTAACTAAATATAGTCACACTGAAGTATGGGGGTTAGGGCTTTAACCTATGAATATAGATGGGGGAGATACCACTGAACCTAACACTGGATGTAACTATGGTTCACTCATTTTCATTATGGTGTGGTCATCTGTTGTATGTAAATCATGATGTATTTATCCATTCTGCTGTTGATGGGCACTCGAGTTGTTTCCAGTTTGGAGGCCATTACAAATGACACTGCTTTGAATTTTCTTTTACCTGTAACTTGGTGCAGGTGTGCATGAATTTCTTTAGGGTTTGTAACTAGAAGTGGATCAACTGACTCACGGGATGAGTTTATCTTCAACTTTATTCTTTTATTTTTTAAATTGATTTGGCTGTGCTAGGTCTTAGATGTGGCTCATGGGATCTTTGGTCTTTGTTACGGTATGTGGGATCTAGTTCCCTGACCAGGGATCAAATCTGGGCCCCCTGCATTGGGAGCATGGAGTCTTAGCCACTGGGCTACCAGGAAAGTCCCTATCTTCAATTTTACAAGGGATGTAGAGAGTTTTCCAAAGTGGCTACACCAATTTCTTCTTACCCCAGCCATAGAGTCTCACATCTCCATGGCTCTACTCCTCACCAGCACTTGGTATTAGCAGACCTGCCAGGGTTAATTGTGAGGTAGTTTATTTTGCATTTCCTTAATGGCTGATGGCATTGAGCACATTTTCACACGAACCATCTAGAGCTGCCATTTTGTAAAGTGCCTGTTCAAGACTTTTGCCCACTTTTCTATTAAGTTCTCTTTTTAACCTTTGAATCACTCCACTCTATACACTCAGAGCAATTTTATTATCATTTAAGGGCATAGTGTTAACCTTCCTGCTACTGGACCTTGGCTGGTACCATCAGATCCATCCTGAAACTTTTTTAATAACTTGAATCTCAGAGAAAAAGTATTGGAGGTTTAATCTCTTTCTTCCCAGAAGCCCCTGGGCTTCTTAGGCAAACATGCCAACACTCCCACTTCAACTTCCCACCTCCACATGTGGGTCGAGTCCCACCCCAAGTCACAGCAGCCCCTCCTGTCTGACCTGCTGTATGCCACCTACACAGGACAAGGTCACTGAAGGGCATCAGGTGCAATGCCCAGCATGATCCCAGGAACCCCATATGCTGTTAGTGAATATTACTTCCTTCCCCTTCTTGATGCTCTGCAGAAAGGAAAGTGAAAGTGTTAGTCAATCAGTCGCGTCCAACTCTGAGACCCCAAGGACTGCAGGATGCCAGGCTCCTCTGTCCATGGAATTCTCCAGACAAGAATACTGGAGTGGGTTGCCATTCCCTTCTCCATGGGATCCTCCTACCCAGGGATCAAACCCGGGTCTCCTGCATTGTAGGCAGATTCTTTACTGTCTGAGCCACCAGGGAAACTACTGCAGAAAGGAAAAGTAACAACTACTGACCAGCCTCTGAGTGCCAGGTCATATGCCAGTGCCTGCTATTTGCCCATTCGTTGTCATTCTCTTTCTCTTTCTTAGTTGCAGATTTTATTCAAGGAAGTAAAATGCACTCTTTGACGCCTTCCTGACACCTGGAATTTGGACCACCTACAGCCATCTTAGACCATGAGTTTTTGCCTTAAAGGATAAAAGAACTTACCTGGCTCTGTGACAGAGAGGAGACATCCGATAAGACCTTGAAAGACAACTTGTTTTATGCAACAGAGAAATTAACCTCTGTCACTTTAAAGCCATTGTTATCTGGTTCCCTCTTAGCTGAGGCACAGCTAAATCTTGATACTTAATGGAAAATACATATTTTCAGTTAATTATAAACATCTGTTGGCTGGAGTTAACTTTTCCTGCTTCCATTAAAATCATTTTTCTGGTCAATAAATTTTAACATATTTAGATATCCACAGTCAACTTTACATTTTTCAAATAGCCGATTAGATCAGTATTTTCATGCTGATATGAGTATTGAGATCCACTATCTTAAGTGGTTATAAAATTAGGTACTCCCTGTGATAGGAAGTATTTCTTCCTCTCTAAGAAGCTGTCTTGTTTATGACAGCTACATGTAAGTAAATGTTAGGATACTCAGGAGGTAATGAATTCATTCTCTATTTATTTTTTTGGCTGTATCTCTGGGCATTCAGGATCTTAGTTCCTCAACCAGGGATCGAACCAGCCCCCACCGAAGTGGAAGTGACGTGTTAACCGCTGGACAGCCAGGAAGTCCTGAATTCATTCTTTTTGAATGCAGCTAATATTCACAGAGAACTTCGTGTGTGAGTTAGCCAGGCTGTGTCCTTCCTGTTCAAAGTGAGGCTCTCAAGTCACGGCCCTGGCCCTCCGTGACTGTAATGGGATAAAGCCATGGGTCACTGTTGGATAGCAGGTTAATGCATTTGGTCAGGGAGCCATTACTGAAATGGGAAGTAGTGTGCATACCCACACATACACCCACAAACACACAATCACGAGGAGGTTGCATGGGATGTAGGAGCAAACACTGTGGATTCTGACTGTGAAGCTTCACATGATTCACTGAATCTTTCTGAGCCTCAGTTTCCTCATCCGAAAATGGTGGCTTATCCCGCGGGTGTACTGTGAGGATGAAATGAGAAAACACATAATTGCCAGCATAAAGGAAGCACTCAATCAATGTTCAGTAAAGTGGATTTGTGGCTTTGTTTTGTTTTTTTTTATTTTTTTACCTCTTTACTGAATTTGTTACAATACTGCTTCTGTTTTATGTTTTGGCCAGGAGGCATCTGGGGTCTTGACTCCCTGACCAGAGATCGGACACACACCCTCTGCCATCGGAAGGGGAAGTCTTAACCACTGGACCACTAGGGAAGTCCTGGTTTGTTTTTATTTTTAACTTAACTGGCTAAGGGTCAAAGACCCATCTGCCACTTCAGCAGAAAGCCTTATTCCAGCCATCTGAGTAACCCCCAAGCCAGGCCCCAGGGCAAGAGGCCTGGCATGGGTCCCAGGGTCTCTCATCTCCCAAAGGCAACAATACTTCTCATCACCAAAGCCTGAAAGAGCTGGGTGTAAGTACAGATTAAGTTTCCATTTTTACTTAAAAATCCTAATTTCTGGATGTTCATTTTGGGGATTACAGCAGTGGATTAGCTACTTTAAGATGTTATAAGTTGAAGTCTTTCCTTTACTTGGCTGCTAAAGTTTAATTCAATCTAATTATTTCATATGGCATCAACTATAATAGTTTCATAATTTCTAGTATATTAAGCACTTAATATGTTGTGTCATTTGAAATCACATATTAAATTCAGCAAAGTACATTTTAATGAGAGTTAAGTGGTGTGAAAATATTAATACAATGTGATGGTTCATCTTGGCGCTCATATTTTGTAGGTCTGTTCCTTATGTACAAATGCCTCGCTCACCAGGTAAGGGAAGCATTTAACTGCCTGGAGCTCAAATGGGTGTCTGACCAGAACACACTCCCACCTTTTCCCAAACAGCACTTTACAATGGGATTTCTCACTGAACCTCATAACCCAGCAAAGCAAGCAGGGAAATCATTCCTTCCATTTTAGAGATGAGGGAGCTGAGATTCATTCCTAGGACATCACAATGACCCTTCTTGGCTCACAGCCATTGCCGTTATCCCCCTGCTCCACAGCTGTTGTCAGAATAACCCAGGGGAGAGTAATGTCAGGACTCCGGTGCAGGGCGGATTTGGAGGAAGTATCATTCCTCCCCCCATCTGTATCCACACATAGAGAATCTGACAGAGACACAGAGAAGCTGGCTGACTTTGTACTTGCACTTGGCGATTCTTTTTGAACCTTCTTTCAGAGCCTACAAAAATCACAGTGAAGCCTTAAGCTTAAGCCTTAAGGCTTAGCAACAGCTTGGGCTTCCCTGGTGGTCCAGTGGCTAAGAATCCACTTGCCAAGGCAGAGGACACAGGTTCAGTCCCTGGTGTGGGAAGATCCCACATGCCACGGAGCAACTAAACCCCATGCAGCACAACTACTGAAGCCCACAGGCCTAGAGCAACAAAGCAAGCACCCGTAACAAGAAGCCCACCACCACAATGAAGAGTAGCTCCTGCTCACCGCCACTACAGAAAACCCACACAGCAATGAAGACCCACCACAGCCAAACCAAAATGTGTGTGTGTGTGTATAAATATAGAGCAACAGCTCAAAATAATGATGTGTCAATGGCAGAATTTAAGGCAGCAAAGAAAGAGATTTGAGAGAGAGCTTCCTAGAACCCTTCAAACTGCATTCCCATATTCCTTCTAGGTGCAGTTAGCCCTTGGAGTAAGAGATCTGAGAGCAAATTCCAGTGTCGTGGACTAGTTGCGTCCCTTTACCTCTCCAGACATAGGTTTTTGCCATCAGCAAAACAGGAATATAAACTCCCTGTGCTTATCTCTCAGAGATATTAAAATAAAATAACACATCAGAGGGTCCTATGGTGACCTGAAAGGGCAAGGACTCATGCCAAGCTGAGTGAACAGGAGTTAATGAGTCTATGCAATGCTGTCCTTTCCAAGTAATGTAACTACACTTGAATCAGGGCCTCTGGTAACTCAAAGCCAAAGGATTGAAAGTGAAGTCTCTCAGTCGTGTCCGACTCTTCGGGATCCCATGGACTGTAACCTCCCAGGCTCCTCCGTCCATGGGATTTTCCAGGCAAGAGTACTGGAGTGGGTTGCCATTTCGAAGACCTTTGGTAAAAACAGTGCCCACAGTAACTCAGTAAAGGAGGAAAAAACAAAAACAAAACAAAAAATTCCACTGGTGGCTCAGATGGTAAAGAATCGGCCTACAATTCAGAAGATGTGGGTTTTATCTCTGGGTAATGAATGAAGATCCCCTGGAGAACCGAATGGCAATCCACTCCAGTATTCTTGCCTGGAATGAACAGAGGTAGGGGTGTGGGTGTGTCAGTGTGGGTGTGAATGTGGATGTGAGTTTGTGTGGGTGTGTCTAAGAAACAGTCTCCACAGTTGCTTAAAGAAAAGAGGGGAAACCTCTCATCCTCCCCCACCCTCCCTCTCTTTCCTTGCTGGGCCTTCCTGGCCAGAGCAGGGGCAACTGGTTTCTGGTTCAGCAGGTCCCAGACCCTAGATCCACATGAGCCCCTGTGGACTGTTTCCAGGATCTTCCATGCCCCTAAAACAGAAATCAAAACTAGTGTTGAATTTTAACATCTTGCCAATTAGTCTTGAAAAATTCTTCAATCGCCTGGTTACAAAAACCACAGCAGGTAAAAGCAGACAGAAATGTTAGTCTCTAGAGCACTTTCCTCACTTGGCAGAAGTTAAAACTGAATCAGAGAGGTAGGTCCAGAAAGTTGGCCAAGATCGCCAAGACAGGTTCAGGGAGGAATGGGAACTAAAATTCAGATCTCTGTCCTCTGTACCACAGCTGCTCAACAAGAAAAAACAAACAGAACAAACAAAAACCCACCTCTGGCTCAAAATAACACAAGCTCATAAAGCCAGAAACAGTGAACAACTTGGTCCATCAGCCTGGTCCATCTCCTGCTGGTTTCCGCAATAAGGCAGTTATGAACCCATGAGAGGTACCTGTCACCGTGACACGTGTGTGCATCGACTGTGTCCAAAAGGCTCTCACTTTAAATAAATGAAGAAAAACGTGGCTGCTAATTGAAGATTAGCATCATCTCCCATCAATGCTAACACGCTTTTTGGTTATTTGCAATTCCCATTTGTAAGTCTGAAGGAAACATCATTGCCCAAATTAGCTCTTTTCGCTCAATAAAGGCCATATTAGCATTCTGAGGTTTCTGTTTGCTTACTGCTTATTTAGAGAGAGGTCAGATGAGAAGTTGGGCTGCCTGCACCTGATTCCCATTTCACCGAACACTTGGTGGGGGGGAGGGGCTCCGAAGTCCCCAGAGGCCAGGCCAGGCGCTCCCCCGCTGGAGCTGAGTCAGGCTCACAGTGAGTTGCCAGAGCTCCACGTGGAGCACCGACTATTGACACCTCCACAGTGGCCTCCTCTGGACGACTGGCCCAGATGGGTAAACCGACTCAGGTGACTCGAGTGTTCCTCTGCCTGGACTCTGCGTCCTGTCCGCTCAGGGCTGCATCCCTATCATCAAGTGACTGCTCGACTTGTCACCTCCCTCCTGCCCACCCACGCACGTGGCCTCCATCCCCAGCCACACTGTATCCCCGCATGTTCTTTCCCATCTCTCTCAGCACGAAAAATGCTCTCCCCAGGCTGAAACGGAAGCATCATGCCCCCTGCAGCCCCGGTGCTCACGTCATGGATACTCAATATTTGGTGGAAATGAAGGCAGGGAGGAAAACCTGAGCTGATAAGGCCTTGGGAGCATCGTTTAAGAGGAAAAGGGCAGACTACACTCCTGGTCCCGAATATTTTCTCTTGAGTTACACAGTGAAGAGGAAAAGATCAGTCTTTGAAACCAGATTTGCATCCAAATCCCCAGTTCTCTCACCACTGGCAGGATAATTTTGGCCTTGATAATGTAACCAACTAGAGAATCAGTTTTCTAACCTACAAACTGGCGGGGGGTGGGGGTGGGACTGATCAATCAGATTCAGTGCCGGGCCCCGGACTGGATCAAAGGGTGGTGATATTTCCCAGACCGCCACCACCCTCGAGCCACTCTATGCAAAGTCTGGGCCCCAAAGAGGACCCCTCCCCCCAATCCCTCTTTCCCTCGGCTTCAAGCGCAGCGCGCTGGTCCTGAGAGCACCCAGGCAAGCAGCGGCGCACTCGGATCCTTCCTGAGCTGGCGCCCAGCCCCAGCCGCGCAGCACACAGCTTCCCGCGCCCAGTCCCTGCCGGTTCCCTGTCGGTGGCTCCAGCACTCGCGGGGTCACTAGTCCCAACGCGACCATCGGTTCGCAAACGGTTCGGAGTCCCGGACCGCACTTCTGGGGGGATCTCTTTGGCACCATGACGTCTCGTCCCAATAAAGCATTCTCGCGAGGCACTCGCCGCCACGAGTAGTTGCGGGGATCACTGCGCTGCAGCGTTCCCCTCCGCCAAGCGCTGCGACCTACCCTTGGGCATTCAGTCGGGCTGGAGCGCAAGAGGCGCGTGAGCAACGCGCACCACGTGACCGAGCTTGTCTGCCGGCGCAGTCCGCTAGGCGCGCCGAGGTCGGGCGGGCCGAGGGCCAATTTCCCATGGTTCCCCTCATTTGCATATACGATGCAATAAGGCTATAGAGACTATTAAACTCGGTCATAATCAAACGATATGATGAAAGTATGTGTGGTACGAAAGGACATAATTTATTATGTACTTTGAAGCCTAAAGAAGGATTAAAATTTAGTCACCATAACCATAAAACTTTTTCTATTCTTAGCTTTATATACTTCCTGAGAGAAGCCCTGTATCGTGCTCGCTTCGGCAGCACATATACTAAAATTGGAACGATACAGAGAAGATTAGCATGGCCCCTGCGCAAGGATGACACGCAAATTCGTGAAGCGTTCCATATTTTTGTCCACGAGTGTACCGTCTGCACATCTCGCACCTTGATGCGAACGCTTCTCGCCTAGAGTTTCTGCTTTTTGTTTGACATAAAAGAAGCTATAGTCCCTGGAGATGAAGTAAAAGTAAGTGTGGGCAATCAGACTGATCACTTGCTGTGCTTTTCACACCTGGGCCTTGGGCCCCAGTCTTCAACCTTGCAAATCTTGCCTCCGCTTCCCTCTGCATTATCCTGAGTTCTACTGTACCTTACCCTTAAGGAAATGGCCTTGCCAAAGTTGGTCCTTTTCAGGACCAAAGCATAACAGGGCCTTAGTGCCACCATAAACTTAAGTTGTACTATACCAGGAACTTGGAACAAGACTGACTCATGCTACCTCTGAATCTTAAAATAATAATAATAACAACACTCACTCCTTATTGAGCATCTCCTATGTGCCAAGGCCTTCACCGATCTCTCATTTTAATATTCCTGACAGCCCTGTCTCGTGGGTGTTACTGCCACTATTTCATAGGAGATGCTGAGGTAAAGCCACCTGGGCATGATCATGTTAAGCAGCTGAAACAAAGCTGCGCAAATCCTGAAAAGCCCTGCCCCCAGGTAATTCAATGGCAAAAGGCACAGTCCTAATAATAAGAATGAGAAGGGGAAAAATGCCAACAAAGTTCAGATATATCAATTTCTTTCCAGGAGAAAAATGTGGGTGCATACGCCTTGCTGGTGCCTGAGCACGCGTGTAGTCCGCCTGGCGGTCTCTGCAGCCGCTGCGAGCCAGGCCGGCTTGCGTCCCGCGGCCCCGGGGCTCCCAGGCTCTGCGCTCGCCTCAGTCAAGGCACAGGGATGGTCGCCGGGCCTCAGAGCCGCCCCAATCGGCGGCGGGTGCTCAGAGCTGCAGAGCAGTGTACTATCCAGGATCCATTTCTGTTCTCTTCAGTGGAGGCAAAATGATCCTTTCCAGGAAACAGCCGAGAATAGGCATCCGTGGGACCTCACGGCCTCCAGTGCATGGAGTTAGAGGACAATCTTTGGTTTTCGTTTCTTCCCCCTAAGATACTTGCTTCCTTTGGAGGCCACTTGGGTCACTGGGTGAGTAGTTTAAAGGCCCCTTTCTGGAATATCTAACAAGAAAATGACTACTATTGGTTTGGCTCTCTCTCTTTCTAGAGAAACTGGTCATTCTTTGTCCTTCTTTGTGGCATAACCCTGTTTCAGAGTAAAAATTAGGAAAGACAGGAGCAATTCCTAGTGCTATAAAAGCCAAAGACCTAGCTGACTTCTGCAGCTCTGCAGTTCTATGAAGTAGGTATTCTTTCCCCCATCGTGTTATAGATGAGGAAGCTGAGGAACAGAGATATTCAACTGCTTGCCCTACAAATGTCACACAACCAGTCAGTGGCAGAGAAGGGACCGAGACCCAGGAAATCTGGCTGTAGAGTTTGTGCTCTTAAGCAAACACTATGTTTCCCTCTGGGAGTGTACAGAGGGAGAAAAGGCTGTTTAGAATTAATGCAAAGAGTGTGCAGGTCCACTTCTGCTTTTTTTGGTGTTCTGAACTCAAGGACAGGAGTCACATTTTTTTGCAAAGGATCAAGGCTCAACTTTAGATCAGGGTAGCTGGGAATGCGTGGACAGGTATGTGCCCAGTAACTTTGCAAAATTAGAGGGAGTGAAGGAGCACCCTCTTTGGGATGCAATTGCAAGAGGAAAAAACTTTCCTGTTCTAGGTTGACCATCCCTTACCTGACCCTTGCCCCCTCCCCCCAAACTAATCCTATGGACAAAAGATCTGAGCAGTAAGCCTGTTTAATTAGCTATGCAAACGAGCTTAGCTGCTTCCCACTAGCTGTGGTCCAGAAGCACCTAAGGATTCCTTCCCTCAGACATTTCCAGCATCCAGATGAACCCCAAAGTTGACCCCATTCATCTGGGCATCTGTTGAGTACCTGTGATGCATTGGTCCCTGTTGTAGATCACAAGAAAAGGCAAGATGTGGCTGTGATGGCCAGGGCATTTACAGTTCTATGGGAAACACAAACACACAAGGATAACTCAGGGAGGCAAGCACCCTATTAGCTTCCTTAACCAAGTGCCACAGGAACACAGAGATTACTCCCGGGAATCCAGAAATCTTCCAGGTGTGTTTTGCTGAGGGGTTACCTCAAATTTCAGAGGATTAAGGTGGGGGGGCTACCTACTGGTTTCTCCCAGGGGAGTGAAAAACCAAGTAGCTTGATGCTGTCTCCACCTGCTCCTCCAGCTTCCCTCAGTTTATCACCCTGGATTTGCTGGGACAGACGAATACAGACACTACTTGTCTGGAGGCGCATCCCTAGAGCCTTCCTCGGCTGAAAAAGGAGTGGGAGCTCCAAGAGGCATGTTTGCCTGGTTCCCCACCCCCAAACCTCAGACTCTAAAGCCCGACCTTCTTGGGTACTGCCGGAGGCCGAGGTGAGGAACAAACAATACGAAAGCTCCCCATTCCCCAAGCCCCACTTTTTCTCCCTAAGACACGGCTCCCTAGTCTGGGGCCTCCGGACGCTGGCTGTAATGCCTAAAGTGTGTCGCAAGGTGGCAACGTTGTGGCGAGAAAAAGACATTAAAAATCGGGATTTTTTTTTTTTTTTAAAGCATATTTTCCCTATTAATGTTTCATTTAACTTAATTAGAATCTGGTAAACTAATTAAAGTAGCTACGAGCCCCGCAATCAGCAATAATTCGTATAATTATTGATAATTACATCCATACCAATCGCTTGGTTATTAACATGTGGGGGGAACAAACCACTTCTGAAGGGAATCGGAGCCCAGGAGGGTTTTTGTGAGCTCTTTCTAGGTCGTATCCGCCTACACCTCCAATCCACAGAGAATCCGGTCCAGATGCTGCGCCCTTTCCGGCTGGCCTCAACTGCCTGCGGCTCTTTCCCCCACTTTGGGAAATTCGAAAAGGAAAGGTGGAATATTTACCAGGTTCCTCTGTGTGGGGCACAGCCAAAGAATAACTTCCTACGTAGGTAGTAAGTGTTGACCCCATTTCACAGAGAAGGAAAGTGCTGTTTCCTAAGAAGCTGTTCCGTCCAGAGGGAAAGGCGCGCGAACTCTTCCAACCCGCGCTCCTCGCCGGGTCCTAGCTCCGCTCGCCCCTAGAACGCGCTAGGGACCCACGTCTCTTCCTCTCTTGGACCTCGGTTTCTGACCCGGTTGGTTCCACGCATAAAAACGTTCCCGCTCCCTGGAGGGTCCCTATGGGGGAGATCGCGCGTCTCGAGGCGAGCTCGTCCCTTAGCGACACCTCATAATTTACCCAGCCATTCTCTCAGTCCCCTCTGGGTCTAGCCCTCGAATGTCCTGGGACGGGAGGGCTCCGAGCCGCAGCACCGGGTGTTCCAGGGCCTGGCCTCCTGCCAAGATCGCGCGGCGGTTCTCCCCTCCTGGGCCCCTTCTCCGAGACCGTCGGCGCGCCCTTGCTCGCCAGCTCCGCCCCGGGCCCTTTGGACGACCAGCCAAGAAACTTCCCCACCAACGCAGCCGAAGGCTCCCGGGTCCCAGCTGCTGGCTTGCTGGGAGCACAGGACGCCCGCCTCCAGGGTCTCCACCCTGGGCGTCCAGGGCCCCCAGGGACGCGCAGTGAGAGTCCTGCGGTGTCTGAGAGCAGGTCGTCGGGGCGCGCGGGTCCCGGCCGCGCAGCGCGGCTCTGCGCTCGCTTCCTCGCAGAATGCGTTCAAGCGCCGCCAGGGGCGGAGGCCTAAATATTATTTTAGAAAGAATGAGGGGCAAGACTCGGCACCACTGCTAGTCAAGTAAGGAGCGGAAATTGGAAGTCAGGTCAGAATGATTCCCAGAACCGTGTATTTTCCCACTCGAACCACACTCTCCTCCCTCTTCAAAAATCGCGCTGCCGTTTCCATCTTTTATCCGAGCCCAAGCAACGAGTGCGCTGTGGAAACTGAGGCCGAAGGGAGGCCGGTGGCTAGGTAAGGCCTCGAAAACCGCGGCCGTCCCCCGGAACTCAAAGGGCCGGCGTATCTCACCTTCCTCCGTGGGCTCCTCGACGTCCGCAAACCCGCTGGGACTAAAATGGCCGGAACGTCCAACACCGCCAGGACTCCCTGCCTCCCGCTAGCGGCGAGGCAGCGGACATCTGTACCCGCCTGCGAGGCCCAGGCCCACCCCACGTGTTTCGCCCCCGCCCCGCCTCAGAGCTCTAGGCCCCGGCCGACGTTGCCCGGGCCTCCTGGCAGTTCTAGTTGAACCAGGGGTTCCCGGCAGGGCGCGAATTCCGTCTCTGAGCGCCCCGGAGGAGGCTTCTGCGGTGCAGCAGGCATTGGACATGGGCAAGAGTCAATTCTAAGCCCCTGCGAACGCTAGAGGGAAGACTCAGAGACCTCACAGGAGTTCTCGTTCCTCGCCGATGCCCAGTGGAGGGTCCTAAACACGGGGCGGGGACGGCCTGTGGCCTATGGGGCAAGCTGGGTGTGCCCGAAGAGCCAGTGGAGAGGTCGCGGTGCTCGCTGCAGCCCACCTGGTCAAACACAGGTCTCAGCGCGGGCGCCTCAGAACCCGCGCTGCGGTCCCCACGCCCCACCTGTTGCGCCCGCCTCCTCCCCGCCCCTCCCCTCGCCACACTCCCACCTCCACAGCCCCAGGAAGTGTCGGGTGTTTTTTTTTTTTTTTCTTTTTTATTAAAAACAAAACAAAACTCAGGGATCCAGGGTGATCTCCCCAATCAGGCTCAAGGTGGTCTCCATCTCGTGAGTCAGTTGTCGCCCTTTTTAAAGTGCTGTTACATCAAGAGGTTACAACAACAACAAAAAATAGACAAAGCAAAAACCCAAGAGGGAATGCAAAATGGGACTGGAAGTAGGTCCAGGAGAAGGAAGCAAAATAACTTACAACATAAATAAATAAAAAATGAACCCATTATTACTGAACCAAGAGACTCACAATACATTTATATCCATTGCACATAGCCACTTTGTCATTAGGAACAAGTTTCAGAAGTGGACGGGGAGGGAAGCGCGGGGCCAGCGAAATTGCTACATTGTATCCACAATTGGGGTTCAGAGACTGTACAGGGCGGAGAAGCCCCCTCTCCCTTTTTTTACCCCCTTTGGTCCGTTAAGCCCATGAGACCCGATGCCCGGAGTTGAACCATGAGGCAAGGTGGTATTTACAATTGGAAACGGAGACTGGGTCCTGGTCTCAGGCTCCCAGGAGGGAGCGGGCAAGGCCGAGGCGCCCGGGAGAAGGGCAGGCGGGCGGGAGGCTGTATTTACATCGGTCCGGTCCGAATGGCTTGTATCTCGCTCTCGGCCGCCGCGGCCGCGGGTATTTACAAGAAGAGAGCAGCATGGCTTGAGGGCGCGTGGGCGCGGCTGGGCCGGCCCTAGGGCAACAGTGGGGGCTTGAAGGAGCAGTTGCCAGTGCAGTGCCGGGGCGTCAGCATCTTGCAGGAGAAATGGTGCAGGGCGTCGTGGGCTTCTGGAGAGACAGTCGATTGGGCCATGTTGGGCTCCTCGCCTGTCTCGCCCACGCGGTCCACGGGCTCCCTCGCTCCCCTGTCCACCCACGTCTAACCCACCCCCTTCAGATTCAGGAGTTCTCAAGCGAGACGATCAAAAGGTGGGAAGGTAGTAGAGACCCCGGTCATTCAGAACCACTGCTCTAGTTCAGTAGCCCCATTTTACAGAAGAGGAAACTGAGGCACAGTAAGAGGGAGATCGCTCAGCTCAAAACCAGATTTGGACCTAGTGACAGATTTCCCAATGCCCAGAGCTCAAGGGGCCCTTTCTCCCTGCCCACCGTTCTAGAATGATTTCTCCATTAAAATGAATTCCCACTTCCCTCCTCTCAGTTACTTATCTCTGCAGACCTGGCCTTCCCCCTCATCATCACTCACGCAGTCATTCATTCATTCATTCGCCCGCACAGCCAGTGCCTGGCACCTCTCCTTTGTTCCCCCGCTTCCGCACCTTTTAATTTCTGCTGGATGGCATAGCGTGCCTTCCGCTCCTGGTCAAGTTCGTTACAAAGAGTATCTGGAAGACACAGGAAGTAGCCGGTGAGGAAATGACACCACCCTAGGGCCCGTTGGGGTCACAGCCCGGGCCTCACCCTCTTTTCAGCGCTCAGCCCCTGGCAGAAACAAGTCCCGGCGACCGAGGGAGGGGGCGTCAAACCTACAAACTGCAGCTTGGCTGAGGGAGGAAATGGCCTGGGATGGCGCTTAAAGGCAGACGGATCTAACCAAAATTAAAGCAAACTTAGGCATTACTTCCCAGGTAATTTTACGCCTCGATTTTTAATTTAGAAACCATGGAAATTGCCGCGATAAGAAGTTCAATCACTCCATGTAATGATGCCTGCAAGCCGTTTGCTGGGCTCGCTTGCCATTCTGAGGCTAATCAGAGTATACAAAGGATATTAAATAAAAAAAATAATTGTTAAATTACCTTCAATTTAAATCCAAATGACTGAGCCAACATTGCGGCTCCTGCCAGACGAGAGGCAGTTACGGCCCGTGCACGCGCTCACCTGACTCCCATCTTACCTCTGACAATTTGCAGCTGTTGCACCATTTCTTCTCGATAAGCCAATTCCCTCTTCATTTGATCCTGAAAATTATCTGTGCAAATTGATTAAGTGAGAGCTGTTATGCACAACCCCCTCCCTCGGCCCCCTTTCCCCACTCCCCAGCCCCAGCCCACCCCCTCTGTCTTTGGCCTAGCAGGAAACCCGGCTAGGAAAAGAAGGGTTCGGTGGCTCTGGCTGAATGCGAAGCAGCAGCAGCTGCCTGCACTGGGCCCCCGGTCCAGGCCAGGCGGGGCATGCGGGAAGAAGGCCCTGGCGATCAGGTGGGGTGGGTCTGAATGGGGGTACCTTTGAGACTCTGAAATTCTCGTTCCAGCTTCTTGCGGAGCTCCATTTGTTCCAGGAGCAGTTTTTGCAATTCGTCTGTGAAGGGGCGATAGTGGGATGTAAAGGAGGAGGGTGGTGGGACGCAGGTGGCCTCTAAGGCACCCAGGTCCCACTCTGGCCAGTAGCCATGAGATAGGAGTAGTGGAGGGTGAGACCAAATGGTAGGCCCTCAACACTCAGTTTTTCCATGTGCATCCAAAGGATCTGGGCAGAAAATGGGGTTAGGGGTTTAGGTTGCCCAGGAGAATGAAATTCAGAATAGCAGAATGCTTGTTGGACTTCTAGGTCCTGGGCCCAGGTACTAACCAGCATGGTATCTGCTTTAAGTTGTTCTTAACTCCATAAGTTTAGAGGTAGGCCTAGGAAGACTCAGTTTACCCCTTCAATCCACGGACCTAACCTCTCCCTTCAATGATACAGACAAGGAAGAATCTGGTCAAAGCCTTGGACCGCCACCCTAGAAAAATACACATATTCATAACAGTTTATTTACAATTTTAAGAGGTCCCAGGACCCCAAATCCAGGACCCCAAATATAAGAACACTCATATAAAGCAGAAGGATTTTGAAGGTAATTACATCACCCGTAAAATCTGTAACTGGGAACAGTGGAAGACAACCAATGCTTCCCCCCTCCCCCAACACACACCAGTTTCCAAGCCCAACCCTGGGCTGGGGTGGGGTAAGGGGGCAATTGGGTGTAGAAAGCCCCATAGGTGCTCTCAAAGGTTGCTTTAGAGGAGTGACAGGGGGCTGCCCATGGAGCTATTGGTATCTGGTCCTCCCCTCGCAGGTGCTCAGAAAACACAAAAATGAGAGACAGAGGAGCAAAGTGGGGTTAGAAGTTCCTTTCTCTGCTTCAAGCCATACTCTGCCCCTGCAGTTGAGCAGGGACCCCATTCCACAAACAAGGTCCATCCTCACCCCATTTAGGGTGAGGTGGAGTCAGTTATGCATTGATTCCAGGAAAAGAAAATAACCTCTGAGACACTCCTGAAGTAAATGCCTCCTCAAAATCTTGCTATTCAGATGAGGCTGAGAGACCTAGATTGTCCTTCTAAGGATCATTACTCATTTTTCTTTCTCACTGGACTATTCAGACAGGCCTGGCCTTGGGACTTCTGGGGATGGCTGGTTCCCTCCGCCTACTCCCTTCACCTTTCCACCCTCCCACCCCCCACCTCTGTGCCCGGGTAATGTGTCCAGGGGATTATCTTTTCTGGTCAGTGAAGACTGGTTCCTCAAGAGCCTTGTCTTCTTACACTCACTCCTGCAGGAATACCACCCCTCTACAAGAAGGGACAATTTCCCCAAGCACAGTGTACCCCTGTTTCATAGATTTAACCTCACCTCTGGCCAGGTTCTCGATATCTTTCTCCACTAGTT
The DNA here is from genome assembly GCF_910594005.1 of Cervus elaphus. NCBI lineage: Eukaryota > Metazoa > Chordata > Mammalia > Artiodactyla > Cervidae > Cervus > Cervus elaphus. The sequence continues at coordinate 85,384,864 of NC_057826.1, forward strand.
GAGTTCCTGTGACATCTAGGGTGAGCCCATCTTCGCCTGGGATACAAGGGCAGGTAAGAGGGGTTTTGTTCTGGGAGAGGCCTTGGGAGGGGAGGGGTGAGCTTCCTGGTAACTGAGCTAAGTTGAGTACCTATTTCAGACCCTCTGCCTTTAGAGGAGACAGTTGCAGGCATCCAGTTCTACCCACCTTCCAAACCATTATTTTAGGTCACTCAGAGAGTGACACACACCACACCCCCCCTCACGGAGGAGAGTGGAACCAGGGATAACAGGCTATCTTAGGGCAGGAAATGCTCTTTGATTGTTTTACGTGGGTGATGGTGTTCCTGATATCCTTCTGGTAAGTCTCCTTCCCTTACCCGGGAGAACCCCAAAACCCACCAAGGAGGTAAGGAATTCAGGAAACCTGGCTTGACCCTTGCCCATTCTGTTTAAATGTTTATCTGCCAGCCGCGAGAGGAGAGCAAATGTTTATCCGGCAGCCCCTTAGGCTTGTCAGAGAGCCTCCCTCGCAAACTAGAGTCGGTGGAAACCTGGGCGACCTGGGGTCCAGCTCCCGCGCTGGGGTGCAGAGCGAGGGTCCCAGGGCTCACCTCGGTCTGTATTTGCCGGACTTGGCTGGGAGATACTCCTTTGGTCTGGATAGCATTTCCTCGTTTCCAAATCGTCGGCGGTCGAGTGATTGTCTTCCTTATCTGGCTCTTAAAGGCAATAAACCGAGTTTCAAGGAGAGGCAAAGAAACCGTGACCCGGATACGGCCAGAGCTACCGCGGTCGGGGCGCCCGAGCCCTAATTAAAAGCGTCGTGGCCGCCGCTGGTTCCCGGCTGTGCGCCTGGGCTCGCACCCTCAGGCTTTGGGCCGGGCACCACCTCCCCCGCGCGCGATCTGCTCATCTCCGGCTCCACGCCCCCTCCCCAGCCCCTTGGAAAAGAGCAAATCGAGCAGCCGAGCCCACCAGGGACAAGCGACCTACATCGCGCGCAGATACTGGGGCACCGCGAGCGCGCGTGGCCGCCGGGTCTACCTGCTCCGAGAACGCGGCCCAGGCGGCGACCCGCGGGGTGGCGACAGCGGGGGAGACATCGTACCGGGCTCAGGCTGCCCGGATTTCCGAGGCCCTCAGTTCATTCTCTGAGAGTCAATGGGTCCCGCGTGCACCTCCGCGTTGGGCTGCTGCTACCGCGCACTTCAGGGGTCCCTAAGCGCGTGGCCAAGCGCCCCCACCCTCCGCCCGGACCCGGCCTGACCACAGACAACCTCTCGGCCCAAACCCTTGCTGAATAAATGAGAGAATTTGAAAGACGTGCCAGGCGTGGTTTTTAAAAGGTTTAACCCAGTGCATGAGGTATAAGTGAGCGGTATCTTTGCGATGGAGAGGGCGGTTTGTTGTTAAGTAACCAAAAGATGCAAGTTGTTGGGAGTCCTCGCTTAGATTCTTCTTTCAGTGTTTTGCTTCCCCTCTCCCTTTTTCTCTGCTTCTGTCTTTCCTGCTCTAGTCTTCCCTCGCAGGCCTCCTCTGGCCGCGGTCCCCCCCACCCCCATTCCATTGGCCAGCGACCTCGGCAGGGGGCGTTACCGTGGGCCTCTGGGGCGCAGAGGTAGGACGCCGCGGGCCCCAGCGCCGCCGCCGCGCTCTTCACGTGCTCGTCCCTCTCGGGCGCGTACACCTGCGGCGGCCGAGAAATGACAGGCGGTTAAGGGGGCGCTTGACCGCGGCTTGGAGCTGCCCAGCCCTCCACCGCAGCCAGGAGAAAACCTGAAGGGGTGGCGGAGGTCCGCTTGCCCGCGAGACCCCAGCGCCCCGAGAGGCCGTGACGCACGCGGCGCAGCCTGGAGCCCTCGGAGGTCGCATCGCCGTTTGTAGTTTCCCGGTAATTGCGAGCGCCCTTGAGAAAATTACCCGAGACACAAAGCGGTTCCCCAGCCAAGGGCCGCTCAAAGCCCACCCCGCCCTCCTCGCCCGCCTCTTTTTCAGCATCTTCTCTCCCGCCCGCGCCCAGTCCCCGACATAAATGACGCCTTTCGCATCCGGCTAGTAATTCGTGTTTTAATGGACCGAATGGAACTGTACAGGTGTGCCCACCCACTGCCAAATGGCGAACGATTCAGGCTTAGCTGCATACCCCCCACCCGGACCCGCGGCCGCGGCAACCTGAGAGCCCCTCTCCCGCCCCGCACACCGTCTCGACAACTTCCTGCCAAAGAACCCTGAGGTTCCCAGGGCAGGAATTCTGAGACTCGGAAAACTACGAGCTGGGGTGTTGAAAGATTCCGAGGACCCCGTACTGCAGCTTGAGGGAGAGGCCTCCGTCTCCTCGGCTTACTGGCCCATCTTCCCCGGGGCTCTGATCCCCATCCCGGAGGGCGTGCTACCCGCCCGGCCTCGTGAGCGCTTTTCTCTGGCTTTTGGTCTCTTTCATCCAGACCCTTTGACTTCTATCTCTGTATGCCTGTCTCTTCCCTACTCCCGTCAACAAAAACACAGCACACGCAGTTTTCAGGCCTGCTCCTCCCACCCCTACCGCCGCCCCCGATCTTCCGAAACCCTCAGCCAGGGGTCCCAGCGAGTCCAGCTCCACAGGCTCCCGAAGCTGGGCCTACCCAGAGCAGCCGGGGCCTACTGCTTGAACGCCCGCTCAGAACAAAATTTCCGTCCCCCACCCGGCCAGGGCCTGCCCCACAACCCAGAGCTGCCGAGGGGTAAACAAGGAGGCGCCACCAGCGGGGCGGGCTTGGGGCTCACCTTGGCCGGCGCGGGGCCCCCCAGCGGTCCGCAAGCCTCTCGCAGCTCATAGCCGCCGCTTGGCGGTCTCTTCTCCGGTCTCCGCACTATGTCGTCGGCCACCAGGTCCCCAAATGCGGCCCGACTGGCTGGGGGTAGCCCCGGGCGGCGCCGGGGACGAGGGCTGCCGCCTTCTGGAGAGTCTGTGGGACCGTCGGCGCCGGACGAGGTGATAGACGGGGGTCCTGCGGTCTGGTCTCCATTCGGGCTGCCTCCGGTGCTGGGCGCGCCGGGCTCGGCCTCATCCGGGGCGCCCTCGTCGTCGGGGAAGCGGTTGGACTCCACGTCCACCTCGGGCTCGTCTGCAGTGTCCACGTCGGGGGAGGCGGAGTGGTAGCTGGAGCTGCCCTCGCTCAGAAAGTCCGGGCTCACGTAGCCGCCGCCGGTCCCTGCGCCCGGCCCCGGCCCACGGGCTGGCCCACCGCCGTAAGCTTCGCGGGTGCTACCGTAGAGCTTGGCGATGCTTTCGGCGTCCTTGACCACAGGCCGGAAGGCCGACACGTAGGAGCCTTTGCGAGCGGGCGGCGGGGGCGGCGGGGCCAGCGGGGCCAGCGGGGGCGGCAGCGCCTCGTCCGCACCGTCCTCGTCCAGTGGCCCGCGGGACAGCGCGCTGGGGCAGCGCTCCTCTGCGACCAGGCCGCCCTCCTTGGTCGGCTCGGTACCGTCCAGGGGCTCGGGGCCGCCACCTCCCGCAGCAGCCGCGGCCGCCGCCGCTGCAGCCGCTACGGCCGCCGCCACGGCTTTGGCTTGGCTCTGGGCGGCCGGATAGGGCGGCACCGGGAGGCTGCCTGCCGCCGGCCAGAACATGGGAAACGTCGGGTACACAGTGGCGGCGGCGGCGGCCGCAGCCACGGCCGCCGCGTCCTTGGCTGCGCCGGAGGGCTGGTGACCCCAGAACATGGCGCCGCCCCCCGGGCCAGTCCCCGCCCCGGGGGGCAAATGGCCGGTTCCTGGGCCGCCCGCTCCTGCCCCAGTGCCCGCGCCCCCGCCACTCCCGGGGCCTGGGCCGCCCTTGGGTTCGCCTGCGCCTAACACAGGGTCATCCTTTTTGGGGCAGAGACCAAAGGCCGTGGGGAAGCCGTAGGGATGAGGGAAAAGCGGTGGGGGCAGCTTCTGCAAGAGGCCAAAGCCCTTGCTGGGCACTGGGATCACAGGGTAGCTGCGGACCCCGGCGCCGCCACCAGGCCCTCCAGGGCCCGCGGGGCCGCCAGCTCCCGCCGCCAGACCAAGTCCCCGCTGCGCGTGAGGAGGCGGCGGCCCGGGAGGCCCGGCGGCCTCTTCCTCGCCACAGCGCAGGCTTTTGTGCGGCGGCGGACCTGGGGCCATGTCTGCGCCGCACCCCGGGCCGCCCCCGCCGCCGCCGCCGCCAGCACCACCCTTCCCCTGTCCACCCGACCCTCCGTTAGCGCCGCCGCCGCCGCCTCCTTGCAGCGAGAAGGTCCGCTTGCGGGTGCCACCATTGAACATGGCCTTGACGTCCTCCCAAGCGTGGCTCAGTTCGTCTGTGGCCGACTTGTCACTGAGTTTGAGGTGTCGGCGCCACGAGTTAAAGTTGGCTGCGTCGGGCTGCGTGTACTTGGCGTCGGGGGTGCGGTGCGAGTGGAAGATGAACTTGTTCGGCGAGAAGTACATGCTGCAGTAGCCGCACTTGATGCACTTGGCACGCGAGCTGTTGTAACGCGCGGGGATGAAGCTGCCACGCGAACCCCAGGCACACTCGTGCACCACATCGAAGGCAAAGTTCTCGGGCAGCTTGGGCGGCTTGTGCTCGCCGAGGAACGACTTGCACAGGCGTTCGGCCTCACGCTTGGTGATCATGCCGCAGCGGCGCGACGAGATGGGCATGGCCCCTGCCCGACGCAGAATTTCCAGCTGCACCGGTGTGCACTGCACGCACGTGATGCCCAGGGCCACGCGGCGGTTGTGGATCTCATTGTAGCTGTAGTTCTTGAGGAGGGTGTTGGAGATTTGCGCCAGGCATAGGCGCTCCTGGCCGTCGATGACCAGGGACACGATAGGCACCCCGTACAACGACGTCTCGCCCACCTGGTTGGGTTTGAGAGCGCTGGAACCCGAATAGGGCTGCAGCTCCTGCTTGGAGTTGGGAGAAGAGTTTCCCTCGCGCCCCGGCCCCAGCTGAGTGGTGAGAGCCTCCATGCCGCCGCTCCTGCGAAACAGAGAAAGCAGAGAGCCGATGAGCCATTTTCAGCGCCAACGCCGCTCGGGCCCGCCCAGCAGGGCGCGCAGAGTCCGGCGCGCGGGGAAACTTGGCAACAGGGAGTCCTAGCTCATTCGCCCCCTGGACGGGCCTTTTGTTATTCAGACGCATGCTGGCGCTGGAACAAAAGCCCCCGGGGTTTGGAGGAGGAGTAGGGGTAATTGAGATCTCAGGAATGCCCGGGTAGCTGGGAACCCGATCCTGTTTTCGGGCTGGGGAGAAAGTGGGGCCCAGAGACGGAGAGTGACTTGCCCAAGGCCACACAGCAAAGCCATTGCCAAACCCAGGCTTCCTGGTGCCCAGATCCGTAAGACTTCGGCCACCCTCGCAGCCTGCCCTATCCGTCCGGGTCCCGAAGCTCGGACTTCGGGGACAGGCCGCCCCTCTGCTCAGCCGCGCATGCACGCGGGCGGGGGCAGCGCGGGGAGGAATAGGGAGGGGGAGGGGCGGTCACTGCCCGTCTCCAGACAGCAGGGGGCGGGGCGGGGGGGTTGGTAAGGAGAAGGAGGAGGGTCTAGAGGCCGTGAGGGAGGCGGAGAGAGACGGAGACGACCGCTGTTCGCGGTGCTGAACCCGACTCTCTCCTAAGCTCGCCGTGAGCGCCCAGCCCTGGAGTTGCTCTCACTGCACCCAGCTTCGTGCAGTTGGCTCCCCGGGATAACAGCACCGCTTTCCCCAAACACAAGCTTTTCCTCTTACACCCGGAACCCCGCGTTCGTTGAGCAGAAAGATTCCGGCTGGAAATATAAACCATTTTCTTTCCAGCCATCGGTGGGATCCGGGTCAAGCAATTCCTAACCACATTTCCTGCATTTTTAAGCTGCGGTCCAGACCCAAGCTGGTTCCCCTCCGGGTCAGCACACGGGACGAAGAGGTTCTCAAGGAAGTTTCTCAGAAGCCACTTCTTTGCTTGTAGCCGCCCGCTGCCTGAGTTTTCCTCCTTCAGATATACCTTGCCCACTAAGGCCAAACGCAGTCTCTAGGTTCTGAGCTTCCTCTTTGGGGGACATCTTTTTTTTTTTTTTTTTGGAGTATCCTTCATGCGGAGTTGTCCTGACCCATACGGCTTGGGAGGAATCCTGACCCGTCTCTGAAGCCACCCTAAGGCTCCAGGTCAAAAGTTACTTCTGGTCCCAAGCTTTACTCTCTGGCCGAGGCAGGGAGGCAATCGCTCTGTGGACAGCGGCAGCAGGAAGGACCCGGGGACTGATGCCTGGGGCCCCCTAGATGGCTCAGCCCAACCACGTGTCCTCAGACACGGAAGGCTCGCACTCGGCCCACGGCTGCAGGCAGTCCTGCGGCCCAGACAGCCCAGTCCTGAGGGTTCCTCCTCTAAACTCAGCAGAAACAGACAAATCCATTTTCAAAGGGCAGCTCCAGCCAGACAGGGCATCCGAGCTCAAAAGCATGGGATCTTCTCTCCCTCTGTCTCTCTCCCTCCTTGATCTGTCGATCTTATCTGTCCCTGAGCTGTCTGTCTCTCCCTGCTCTCTCCTCTTTCTCCCATCTGTCTTTATACCTTCTTCAAGTATCAAGCTATTTATCTGTTATTTATTTCATCTTTATCTCCGTGGATCAAACTGAAACTAGTTGACCCTTCTTTTGCGTCGAAGTCCCTTGCAACATTTTAGGAGGCAAAAGCACTGTCCTAACTCCTCGGCTGAGGGATCAGCAAGAAAAGCCCTGCACCCTCCTCCCAAAGGGTCTTCAGGCTGGCTAGGGAGGTGGAAGAGGGGGTGCCGCGGCTCTGGGAAATGAAGATGTCTTCTCGGTTTCCCGAAATCGGCAAGTGTGCCCTGCCCGCATGCAGTGAAGGGAGAGCCCTGAGCGGAGCGGGTCTTCTCCAAGCGGAGGGTCTGGAGTCCCCTCGGGGTCTTTTCGAGTGGGAGGAGGGGACTCCGGACCCCGGAACCAGGAGAAGGAAGACCCTAGGAACGGAACCGAATTTCAAAAGCCAGGGCAAAGGGCTGTGCGCAGCGCCAAGGAGCAGCGGCCAGGGCGGCTCTGGGAGCCCTCGCTGGCTCCTGGGGCTTGAGGGGTGAGATTGGAGAGGGCGATGAGGCGGGAGTCAGGCAGCGCAGAGTGAGGCGATGGAGTCTTGAGGTATAATAATAAAACAACCACAAGAACCCAAATCGGCACTAAACGAAAAAAGCTGTAGAGACACGGCGCGGGGTCAGCCAGCTCCCGGGCGCGGGTACTCACCGTGCGGCGGCGGCTGGAGCCGGGCGAGCGGTGAACGGAGGTGCGCGGCGGGCGGAGCGGCGGGCGGGAGTCGGGGATCCGCCGGGCTCTCCGGGTGACGGCGCGGCCCCTCCCCGCGCGCGCGCACAGCCGCGCTCCCGGGCTCCCCGCTCTCACACCCGCGGCCCCACTGGCCCCTCCCGCGCGGCGCAGGCTCTCAGCAGGCGCAGGGCTCCAGGGTCCCGGGCAGAGAGATATGTGCCCTGTGAGGTTGCCCCTGAGGCCCAGGACGGGCCCGGCGCGGAGGCCGAAGCCTGGAGAGCATAGCGCGGCGACTGGCAAGGCGCGGGGACAGCCCGAGTGGCGAGGCCAGCGCGGGGCGGGCGCGCCTAACATCTGCGAGCCGGGGCGCCACACCCACCGCCCGTGCAGTCACTCGCGCCCTCCCGGGGTCCGATAGCTAGCCCGCGGGCCACGCGCCTGGCCCCGCCGCCTTCCCGCAGCTCCCGGGTCTGGGCGCCCCAGGTAAGCGGCCACACACCTGTTCCCTGAGCCCCGCACCTGCAGCCCAAGCTCGCTAAGGGGGCCGGGAGGAAGGAAGGGCCCGGGGCCACAAAGTTTGCCCCCTAGAGTAAAGTGGGGGAGGGCCCAGTTCTCCAGGCTAAGGGGCAAGGAGCTAGACCAAAGGCCAAGTCAGACTTAAGGAAAGGGCTCGAGAATGCGTACCGCACTCTCGGGCCAGGAAGGTGACCCTGGGACGCCGGAGCAGAGATGGGGTGTGAGGTGCCAGGGGATAGTAAGCCGGAAAGGGGCAGAACCAACTCGCCCACGCTTCTGACTTGGATGCACTGGTGTCAGGACAGCCTCCTCTCTCCTTCACTGAGCTGTGGACTCGGGAACTGGGTTTAGGGGGGTCCTGGGCCTTTAACCACCACCACGCCCCCCAACTAACACCAACCAGCCCAGGGCAGGAGCCAAGTCATCGCTGGGCGATATCTGGGGTCAACTATTAGTTGAAAGCTAGACCCCTCCCTAGCTCTCCTGTTAACTCAGTTTCCCGGTGGTGGGGGTCTAGCCCCTGATGCTGCAGACCCTCCCTGGCATCGTCTCTCTTGGAAGAGCTCCATTTCTTTCCACCCCCTCACTTTTCTGTCGATGTCTGTCTGCACCGTTCTTTCCCTCCACTAACTCAGGAAGTCCGGTTTTCTCCCTCTCTCTCAATCTCCGTCTTTCCTTATTTGAGTTACCAGTCGTACTCCCTCCCTTTTTGCCCGCACCCGGACACCCCCTTGCCCCCCACCCCTCTGTGGCATTAAGTGTCCTTAATGGACACGTTAATTAAACTGTAATTAATCATACTGTCCAGTCCAAGTTTGAACAATTACCCTAATCAAACAGAAGTTAATAATGGCAGGCATGGCCCGGGGCGCGGCAGGCTGCCCGCGCAGGGGGGCGCAGCGGCCGCGGCAGCTCCTGACGCGGGCAGCAGCGGCGATCGCAGCCAGTCCTTGGAACCCGGGCGGTGCCATAAATCTTCCGCGGCCAGCGGCGCCGGGCCGCCCTCGCCCCCGCCCTCTCGTCTTCCCTCTCGCCCTGGGTTCCAGGCCCTCTCCCCTCCTACACTCTGGCTCCTCTAGGGTTCATCTCCTCTTCTCCTGCACTTCTTCCCAGTGCTTTTCTCTTCTCCGCGGGCTCGCAGGGGTCTTGGGAAATGCCTCTGGGGGTGGGAGCGGATCGCCCAGGCCTACCCTCGGAGAGAGGGGGCCACCAGGCCCTGTGACTGGCTTGCCACCCGCTTCTCGCGTGTTTTCCGGGGCTACGAAACTACCCCACCCCAAGCTTGAGGGCTTAGTCTCTGCTGCGGGGTCTCTTCTAGAGGGGTTCTTGCTCTTTCACCTTTATCAGCTCCCGCCTTTCTCTCTCTCTCTCCGGCATTTCCTTGCCTTTCTCTCTTTCCTCCCGGAGCCTGCTCAGCCCCCTTTCTCTCTCTCAATCTTGTCCCTCCACTAGCGCGTCTTTCCCAGCCTCTACCTCTGTCCCGCTCTAACTCTGCGGATCTCTACCCCCGCCCCCCCACGCCACTTCCCTCCAAGGAAAACAGGAACCTATTTTATGTCCCAGTCCAAGAGCCGCCCCCCAGACTCCACCTCTCATCCCCCTCCCTAGGCCGGCCTCCTCACCCCATAATTACAATCCCGTTCGGTAATTATTCTTAGCCTCCTAATGATTTTTTAAAAGGCATCTCAGTTTTCGGTGTGATGGTGACAACGATCCTGGAGCCCGGACGCCCTCAGGGTGGTGGGGGTTGGAGTGGAAAGAGGATGGGGAGGATCCCCTTGATCTGGGCCTGTCTCTCCTACCTCTATTGTACTGCGATGCCCTGGGGACGGCCTCCAGGGCACTCCTGGCAGCCGGGCCGCGCGGTCCCGGGGGACTTCTTAGACAAAAGTTCCCTTTGCGGATGCAGCACCGTGGGGTGCGGGGGAAGGGGATGCAGGTTGACCCTTGCGTCTCCGTTCAGCACCAACCTGCGGACAGCTCCCTGCGCCCTCTCTGACTTCGAAGACCCACCCTGCCCTTCCACCGGGTCTGAAGCAGAGAAAGACTTAAACGCGTGTGGGCAGAGGTTGGGGAAGCGGCGCCGTTCGCTTGAGAGATGGTAGTCTCCGAGGAGGGGTCTTGGGGTCGGGCCTGGACTCTGCGCTGGACCAGCGTCCAGTTGGTTAGTTAGTATCACCGCAAAGAGCATCTCAGTTGGCAGAGCCCTTTCTCCCAACGACCCTGGGAATAGGTAAAGATCATTTATTCCCATTTTACAGGTAGGATATCGAGGGTCAGGCAGTGGAAGCCAACTCACCCAGGCTCCTCAGTCAATAAGGGATGCAGACTGATCTCCCAGACCCCAAATACCGTGCTTTGCACGCTGCCTGGAGGGCCTCGTTTAATGAACGGAAGACAAGTACTGCGCAGCTCACAAGGAGCTTTTAGGGTCGCCCTCACAACTCTCCGCGAGGAGGAAAACAGGCCTAGCTAAGCCAGATGACTTGCTCAGACGCAGGCAGCCAGCGTGGGGCAGCGCTGGGACTTGAACTCAGGCTCAGACGGGGGAGGGCGGCCTCCCTCTTGCTCAGAGGGGGCTCTGGGTCCTGCAGCTCAGACCAGCGCCTGGGGAATGCGCTGGAGTCAGTGCCCTTGGCGTTTCTGACCCCCACTGGCGCGGATTCTATTTTACCCACTGCTGGGTGCACCGGGGTCGGAAGGCCGGGATCAGGGACGCGCCTGGCGCGCACCCCACCAGCCCCCGCCGGGTCCTTGCTGCCTCTGAGTCCCTGGCGTCGCGTCCACGCAGCCGGGCGTCCCGCGCCCCTTCCAGCTCTATCTTGGGCTGGGCGGCCGCGCCTCCTCCGCAAGCACATATCTTTTACCAGTTGAATTAACGGCAGTTTTCGTCAGTTAATTAGGTTTAATTTACATAATTAGTACAGTATAAAGAGGATTGGGGATAATCATGGGGTACGTAGCGCTTACTGTGTAAACACGTATTCTGAATTAAAAATCAGATGTAATTAAGGCGCGCAGGCCCTGTTTAGGCAGGGTTTTAATTGTAATGAATTTCTAATTAACACTCAATGATTGCCAAATGCAAAGGGCTGTAAAATTTTCTTGTAGTTTTGCTAATTTATTGTTTACTTAATATCTGGATATTAATCCGACGGCCAGATAGACCCTAGCCCCGCCCGGCGGCCAGCTCGAGCCAATGAAGGTGGCTGGGCGGGTGGGGCCTGCTGGCCGCATCAGCGAACAGAGGTGAGGTCGTGGGGGAGGCCAGGGGGCCGCAGAGCCTGCGCCAAGGTGCTCAGACGTGTCCATCTGGCTCCGTGTGAGGACAGGAAGACTGACGCTCCCGAGCTGTGGGGGCGGGACAGGCCGGAAGCCCCACACTCTGGGTTCCTGCGGCCCACACCGGGTTCTTGGGGATCAGAGGCCAGGCCAGCACTCCTCCCAACGAAGGACTCCTGGGGACATCAAAAGGAGGGAGGAAGGTCTCCATCTAGATCCAATTCTACTGACCACTTGAGTAACCATGGACCCTGACTTGGCCTCAATATGTGCATCTGTAGGATGGGCACACTGGCGCTGAAGGTTTGACTCAGAGGCCCAAGAGCACAGAAGAGGAACATCTTTTTTCCTGGAGCCCTGAGGGGATGGGACCCTGCTTGAGTGTAGGTGGTTTAAGCTTGGGGAAGGGGCAGAGCCAGGAGAACTTAAATGGTATGAAGGTTGCAGGGTCCCGCTCTGCCCACTCTGGGGCTCTCTCTACACTTGGGGAGGAAAATTAGGCTGGGAGGGACTGAGGAGGGAGCCCAGGACAGACTTATTTCCCCAACTAGACATAGAGATGCCCAAGGCCTGGACAGAGGTATTCTGAAAGAGGAAGGGTGAGTAGTTCAGCTGGCTGCAGGACTCTCCCTCAGCCCCAGATCTCTAGTTCGGTTCCCAGCTGCCTCCCCTATGTCAGTCCCAGCTTGGCCCCAAGTCTCTTTCCAAAGTTCTTAGCACAGGGGAGACTCTGTAGACACTTCAAAATTTCCTATCAACCCAAGGAATACATAGGAAGAAAATTCAATGGCCCCTGGAGGTTTCTGCCCCATAAAACAGCTTACCTTGTTTTCCCTCCCCTGTGCCTGTCTTTCTGAAGCCTCAGAGACCTCTCCTGGACACTACACTGAGCCTCCTCTAAGCCTGTCTGCTTGCTTGGATCCCTCACTCCTGTCTGTCTGATGCTATTTTGTTTTCACCCTTGGATTATTCACTGGTTAACAGTTCCTGATTTCTTTGTGGGTGTCTTCTGTCTCTCCCACTGGAATGTTTTGTTTGCTGTCGTATTGCCAGGGCTTAGAACAAGGCACATAGTTGGTGCTCACCATGTTTGCTAAATGAATGAGTGAACAGCATTTGAGTGGGAAGGCTGTGAGCTGACTTGTTGGCCACTGTGATGGAAGGGTGCCCTTGGTGTCTAGTGGCCAGTCTGGTTCTTCAGGGAAGAGTTGAAGGTTCTGTGCTCTCTGGTGATGTCTAGGAGGATATTGGGACTCTCACCTCCCACACAGATTCAGGCAAGGCTTTTCGCAGAGCCTGTGAAGGCTGAAGGCTGCTTCTTGTAGAAGGAGGAAATGGGCTCTGGGAGGCAGGTGGGAGCCACTGGCAGGTTTTCTGAGTACTCGCTGATAACAAGGGTTTCCCTCCCAGGGCCTCCTCCACACAGGATCCGGGGAGGGCTGGGAAGAGAACAGACTCTGGATTCAGCAAGGCTCGGGTTCAAATCCTAGGTCTGCTCTGGTTGAGTCTCTGAACTTGCATCTGTGAAACAGCTCCTGGCCTTACCGGGTCAGGGCTATTCAGGGTCTCATGAATATGTCATAAGAATTAAATAAGGTGCTGAGTGTGTGGCACATAGCACAGTCTTGGACCAGACTGAGTGCCTTGGGTGCACCATGTGAGCAGGGATTCACTCTTGGGCTCCTGAAAATCCTTCTCACAGTCCCAGCCCTGCACAAAGCAGATGGCACAGAGTAGGTGCTCAACATCTGTGAGTTCCCTTCCCTGACAGCCTCAGATCAGTTCTGGACAATCGCCTGCACCTTGGTGGAGTTCAGTCTGCTTGCTGGGACAGGTTGAGCTTTATTGAGATGTCATTCACATAGCATACAATTCACTTATTTAAAGTGTACAATTCAGTGCTTTTTCATATCTTCAGAGAGTTGTGCACTACCACCACCATCAAGTTTTAAAAATAGTTATTTAACTTATTTGCCTGTGCCAGGCCTCATTTGCAGCATGTGGGATCTAGTTCCCTGGTCAGGGATCGAACCTGGCCCTCCTGCATTGTTAGCACAGATTCTTAGCCACTGGACCAACAGGGATGTCCCACCACTATGAATTTAAGAATATTTTCATCACCCCAAAGAGTAATCCTGTACCCATTAGCTATCTTCTCACCTTCCCCCAGACCCTGGCAACTACTACTTTCTGTTTGCCTGTTCTGGACTTTTCATGTAATTGGAAATGTACAAAATGTGATCTTTTGTGTCTGACTTCTTCTACTGAGTATATTTTTAAGGTTCATCTATGCAGCAGCATCTATCATTACTTCATTCCTTTTTATTGCCAAATAATATTCCATTGTATGGATATCCTACATTTTGTTTATTCATCCACTGATGAATATTTTCATTGTGTCTACTTTTTGACTATTATGAATGAAGTTGTACTAATGTACAAGTTTTTGTGTGACTATATGTTTTAATATATCTCTTGGGTACATACTAAGCATAGAATTGTCAGGTTATATGGTGAGTGAGTGAGTGAAGTCACTCAGTGGGGTCCGACTCTTTGTGACCCCATAGACTGTAGCCTACCAGACTCCTCTGTCCATGGGATTTTCCAGGCAAGAATACTGGAGTGGGTTGCCATTTCCTTCTCCAGGAGATCTTCCTGACCCAGAGATTGAACCTGGGTCTCCTGCATTGTAGGCAGACGCTTTACCCTCTGAGCCACCAGGGAAGTCCTGGTTATCTGGTAATTTTATGTTAATCTTTTTTAAGGAATCACCAGACTGGTTTTGCAAAGCACTGCACCATTTTCTTTCCTGCCAGTGATATATGAGGGTTCTGGTCCCTCCACATCTTTGACAGTACTTTTTATTATCTATCTTTTTTATTATCCATTCTAGTGGGTGTGAAATGGTATCCCGTTGTGGTTTTGGTTTGTATTTATCTGCTGAGTCATGGTTTTGAACATCCTTTTCATGTGCTTATTAGCTATTTGTACATCTTTTGAGACATGTTTATTCAGATCCTTTGCCCATTTTTCAACTGGATTATTTGTACTTTTATTATTGAGAACATTCTTTATATATTCTAGAAACAAGTCCCTTATCAGATACATGATTTGCAAATAACTTCTTCCACCCTGTGAGCTGTCTTTTCACTTTCTAATGGTTTCTTTTGAAGCACAAAAGTTTTTAATTTTGATGATGTCCAATGTATCTATTTTATTTTTTGCTACTTGTGCTTTTGGTGTGAGAACTGAGGAGGCTTTGCTGAACCCAAGATCATAAGATTTACTTTTATATTTTCTTCTAGGAACCTTATAGTTTTAGCTCCTACATTTTGGTCTCTGATTCACTTACAGTTAATTTTTTGTGTACAGTTAATTTTTTTGTGTATGATATGAGGTAGGAATCCAAATTTATTCTTTTGCATATGGATATTCAGTTTTCAGAGCACCACTTGTTGAAAATATTATCCTCTCCCCATTAACTTGTCTTGGCACCCCACTGGATTTTCTGACCTGGAGAATGCTATCTTCCCTTCCCCAGGAGAGATGGGGCCTCCCCAGAGAGGGGGCCCAGCCAGTCTATTTCTAATCTTCACAATAACAGTAGATATTATCATCCTGCACAGTAGATATTATCATCTGTTTTGCAGTTGAGGAAACTGAGGCCCCAGAGTACCGGGACTAGCATGTCTTGATTCCTACCGTTTCCCCAGCTCCTGGAACACAGGAAGTGCTGAGTAGGATCTGATGAATAAACAGTGTCTCCAGAGTCTGAGCTGGGCAAGCTGGAGCATTCACAGAGGTCCCAGGGGAGTCCCCAGCCCCTGACACTGAGATAACTGAGGCGCTATAAGGGTCACCCTCCAGGGGTCAAGGAGACCAGAGCACTGAGCTCTGTTGGGGGAGGAGAGTGGAGCTGGAGAAGGGAATAAGACTCCTGGAAAATGGGAGTTATTGGCGCTGGATACACGGTGCTGGGGGAGGGGAGAGGGAGGGAGGGAGAGGAGAAGAGCAGGCATAGGCTAGTGAGTGGGGAGGACAGCTGAGGATGGAGGTCTGGAAATATGGGCTTTGTAAAACAATGTATGCACTTCTCAGGTGGCTCAGGGGTAAAGAACCTGCCTGCCCATGTAGGAGTCGTGAGTTCAATCCCTGGTCCTGGAAGATCCCCTCAAGAGGGAAATGGCAACCCACTCCAGTATTCTTGCCTGAAGAACCCCATGGACAGAGGAGCCTGGCGGCCTACAGTCCATAGGGACGCAAAGTGTTGGACATGACTTAGCAACTCAACGTCAACAAAAAGGATGTGCAAATGGAAGGATGTGTTCTAAAGGTATCTGAGACAGCTTGGGCTGGAAAATGAAGAAGAGAAATTTAGTTTCTGATTTCTACCATATCACCACAGTGTTTTAAAACAACACAAATGTATTATTTTATAATACTGGAGGTCAGAAATTGGAAATGGGCTTCTCTGGGTTAAATTCAATGCCTTGGCAAGGTGCTGCATTCCCCCTGGAGGCTCTAGGGAGAATCGGCTTCCTCATCCTTGCCAGCTTCTAGAGGCTGCCTGCATCCCTTGGCTCTTGGCTCCTTCCTGCATCTTCAAAGGCAGCAGTGTAGCGTATTCAGAGCTCTCTCCGCCTCCGCCTGGTCCCTCCTGCCTACCTCTTCCACTTTCTCTAAAGTGGTCCTCTGCCCTTGTGATTACACTGGGCTGACCTGGATAATTCAGGATAATCTTTTATCTTTTCAGGATAATCTTTAAAGCCACGTGAGTATATTCATGGATTCTTGGGGTCAGGATGTGAATGAAGATCTTTGTAGTGGGGGGCTGTCCCCATAGTGTGCCTACTACAGATGTCTCTCAAAAAGAGGCTCTGCAAAGCTGGGGTGTGTGCGGGACCTTGATTACAGCACATGGATGAGAGCAGGGGTGCATTGGGTGAGGGTGCTTCTGCCCCCCTCCTTGGCCTCCTCAGCCTGGAATCCAGAGCCTGGGTGTGGCCAAGGCTGAGCTTGGAGCTACTGCCCCGAGCCGCACAGACCTTCTGGAAAAGCTGAGGCAGGCCTGGGTGTGGGCTGAGGATCACCCTGGTGCGGGGCAGTGTGGTCACCCACAGGCACTGCCATTGAGTCCAGCAAGCCCAGGCCAGGCTCTCACACCAGATGTACATGGCCCTCGCTGGCGGTGATGTATCTTATGTTCCCACCCTTTGTCCTTCTCCAGACTTGGAGGGGGGGCGGGCGGCAGATGAAAAGGTGGGGAGTCATGGGGACTGAGGAGTGGCTGTGTGGGTCTGTGTGAAAGTGTGGCAGGGGTGTCTGGAGGAGATGGGGGAGGAAGCCAGCGCTTTGGGGAAGTGTTCTGTGTGTGTCCCAGTCAGCCTGGAGAATGACTTGATAATGACACCAACAACCCCTTAGAAGGACATTGTCATGACCCCATTTTACCAATGAGGAAACTGAGGTCCTTCCAGAGAGATTAGGCATCCTGCCCAGCGTCACACAGAGAGTCAGTGGAGGAGTGAGGATTCCAACCCAGGTCGTGTGGCTGCAAGCCCAAGCCCATGTTGCTCATTGTTACACTCCACTGCCTCCCTGGCACAGGACTGGCAAAAAGGGATCTAGGAGGCATGGGTGGAGAAGTGCTTGATTTGGGTGTCAGAAAACTCACATTGAATGCTGCCTCTCCCACTGCCTTGCTGATCACGAGATTTAAACTACCTTTAAACAAATTATTTTTATTATACAAATAATACATGATTGTTGCATTATATCAGGAAAAGGCAGAACAGAAGAGAGATTAAAGAGCATCTGCACTCCACTGCTGCCCAGTATTAACCAGGGTCTTGTTTCCACATGGTGGGGTGGTAGAGGCCAGGTCAGTGATTTCTCTGAAGCTCCCTGGCCCCACCAGTCTCCCCTTCACTTAGTTAACCACTATTTCTTGAGCATCTCTTGAATGTCAGGCAGGGCCCCGGCTCCTGCCTTCCTGGGGCTCTTCCTGGAACAAGGTAGACAGGCGGTGCGGGAAAACCGACGAGGACAAGACAGCGAGGCTGGGTGGTGACGGGGAGCTGGGGGAGTGTTGGAAAACGCCTCCCCAGAGCATTTCATCTGAGTCTCGGAAGATGAGTAGGAGTTGGGCAGGAGAAAAGGGGAGGTGGGCAAAGGTGTCCAGGGCTGAGGGAACAGCCTGTGCCAAGGCTCAGAGGAAATGCTCAGCTCATTTAAGACTAGAGGGACTTTCCTGGTGGTCCAGTGGCTAAGACTCTGAGCTCCTGGAAGGG
Source organism: Cervus elaphus (assembly GCF_910594005.1). Lineage (NCBI taxonomy): Eukaryota > Metazoa > Chordata > Mammalia > Artiodactyla > Cervidae > Cervus > Cervus elaphus. The sequence goes on from NC_057826.1 coordinate 85,402,180, forward strand.
ACCTGAGTTTGATCCCTGGTTGGGGAACTAGACCCCACATGATGCAATTAAGACCTGGTGCACCTGAATAAAAGAACGATTTTCTTTTTTTTAGAAAAAGGGCTAGGGCATCACCCCTTGTGATGGGAACATGGAGTGGGGGACAGAGGTGGGGCAATCATGTCCCTACCCTTGCAGGGGTGCTGGGAGGACCAAACAAGGTGAGTGTGAAGGCGGTGTGCCATGCCCAGCTGATACGGCAAGCCAGCACTATTTCTCCTCTTTCTAAGAGCTGAAGTGACCTGGACACTGAAACTCAGGGGTCCTCCACACTCCCCCCTCCTCCACCCTGCCTGCTTTTCTCAGTGCACCCCACTGCTCTCCCTACTCCCCACTTCCTCCAGAGGGGGAAAAGATAAAGGGCAAACTCTTAGGAAGAACCAGCAGTAGAGCCCGACTGGATGTTTTTAACTAAGTCTGCGGGCAGGAGAGACTTTTTATCCCTTGCAAGTTAATGCAAACTGTTAGGGAGATAAATAAATGACAGAGCTGCCGATGGACTGTTGGGCTCAAAGAAGGGAAATTTGTCTCACTTTAGAAGAAGGACCTGGAGGGCTCAGCCCCATCGACTCGTTCATTGTGCTGTTATCTGCCAGAGAGGTGGTGACACCACAGCAATTAAGACAAACTTTAGTCTATAAGTTCGTGCCTGCAATCTCAGGGCTTCAAAACAAGACAAATGATACTGCCAAGGGAGGAAACAGTCTTTTTCTGACTCGGTCCAGAGTCACTGCGAATATTTGTAGTTGTTCAGCAGAAAATTTGTCATTACGAGGCCAGGCTCTACTCGCTCCCCCCGCCCAACTTCATCATCCATCTTGGTGGCTTGTGCCAGCCTGGGCTGTCTCTGGGATTCTCCCTGGCTGCCCTCTGCGGGGCCCCACCCATTGCCAGGCACACCCGCCTGCCTCTTAGGTTTTATGGGCATCTCGGGTGGAGCAGGAGATGGCTTCTGCCACCCGGAAAGGACTCATGACAACGCCAGGAAGTGCATCAAAACCCAGCCCTACCTCGAGGGCTGCGGACCCTGCCCATCCCCGTCTGCTCTGGCCCGGGGAGTGGGGAGTGCGTCCTGCGCCATTTACTGCCTCCACCTGTGCAGGCTCCCACCCCCCACCACCCCGCCTCCCCCGACCCCGTCCCACATCACCGAGCTGTTGGCCTTCTCCACGTGCCCCTCAGAGCTGCTCCCCTTCTCAGCCTCCCACCTGTGGGTGGACTCAGCTGTGTCCGGCTGCTTGAAGGGAAAGCAACCCCTCAATGTGGAAGTTGGAACCTGGTCCCTGGGAGGCAGCCTTGGGAGAGCACCTGGCCTCACGGGTGGAGTCAGGCCCCAGCTGGCTGCCCGGGTCTATGTGGCCGTGGGGCTGGCTCCTCTCTTGTTCTCCAGCTCCCGTTGTTTCCTGCTCTTCCCTCCCCTGTGCCAGGACTCGAGTCGCCCCCTCCCTCCCCTCCCTCTACTCTGACTGTGAACACAGGCTCCCATTCTAATAGGGCCCAGATTTAGCTAAAGGATGAAGCTCCCATGGGGAACGTGGGCAGCGGTCAGTGGGGATGGAAGACATCTTTGACGCAGTATCTGGGCCCTCTCTGGGTTCCCCAGCCCATGTGGAAGCAGCCGTCCATCCCCTTCTAACCCACCTGTGCAGTAGAGGGGTCTGGAGAGCTGCCGGCTTGCCTGCCTGGCACTATTCCAGGGCCTCGCTTTGAGATAATATTCTGGCCTTCAGTCCCAAGTGTGCAGAGATCAGGAAGCATATTCCTGCCCCCAAAGCTTCAGGTCTGTTCAGCTCAAGCACAAGGCCCCTGGTTCTTGGCCTGCAGGCAGGGCACCCACGGCTTTCTCAGCCAGGCTACAGCATCCAGCCCACCTTGCACTGGCCTGACTTGCCCCAACTAGGCTGGGCTCTGGATCACACTGCTTTGGGGCTGCAGGACCTTTGTCTGACCACACCTGGGGAACAAGGGTCCCACCCTTCCTCCCTGTTCCCATTTCCTTCTTGGAAGATCTCCAAAGCCCTGGGGTCCTGTAACCCCGTATTTCCCAGATGGGAAAGCCTGAAGGGCAGGACAAGGGAGGTCCAGGGGGCTGAGTGCTGAGGGGACTTGGCTCCAAGCCCCGGGTGGGACCCACCTCCCAGTGTGACCTGGGGTATCCATGAGGACCAACCTGTCCCAGAAAACACCACCTTCCAGGCTTCCCTGAAAGTCTGAGAGACTCGAGGCGGCGTCCCACAGGGCTCTGGTCTCCAGGAGGCTCTGGTTAGAAGGCAAATGGGTGTCACTGAGCCTGGGGAGGGGTGTGTGGGCCTGACCCTTTCTACCCCAGCCTCCCCCACCTCAGAGCACCCGCCATGTGCCACGTGTCAGGCTGATGAATTGGACCTTCGGCGGGCTCACAGTCTGTACCTGAGAAAGGCAAGGAAGCGTCCAAGAGGAAGGGGGCTTTTAAGAGGGGCTTGGACAGAGGGGTGGGGTTGGCTGCGGGGGCAGGGTGAGGGTGGGTGAGGTGGCAGCTGGGCAGAGTCAGGAGCTCACTCCTGTCCCTCTGTGTCCCCGGCCTCAGTCCTCCATGACCCTCAGGGCAAGGGCAGCTTGGCCTTGGGGCTGCTAAGGGTGACTGGGGGGATGACCAAACCTAAATGGGTTGAAGGTGGCCCTGCCCGCCAGCCAGAGGGGTCTTTGGAGAAGAACCCCTTGGGGTTACCCAGCCCCCATCTTCCCAACACTGAACTGAGAGAAACTTAGACCTGGGGGGCTGTCCCAAAGCTGAGGGTCTAGACCTGAAGCCCTTGAGTGAGTGGGTTCCATGACTCCATGAACTCTAAGGTGTGGACAAACTTTGTGGGTGTGTGCGTGTAGGGGCACATTATTCTGGGGGCAAGGGTCTGTCACTTCGACGATATGCACATGGCAATTCATGACCCCCAAAAGTGAGAAGCCTTGTTCTGGAACATTAGGGCTGGGAGGAACTCCAGGACTTGGTGGGATCAACTCCTGCATTTACTGAAGAGGAAACCGAGGCTCAGAATGAGACGTGCTTTGTCCCAGGCCATCCTGAAAGCCGGTTTCCTGGTCCAGGGCCTCCAAGAGCCCTCTGAAAAAGTGGAAGTGAAAGCGTTAGTCACTCAGTTGTGTCGGACTCTTTGCAATCCCGTCAGGCTCCCCTGTCCATGACTGCTGAGGGGACTTGACTCCAAGCCCTGGGCGGGGCCCACTTCCCAGTGTGACCTGGGGTCTCCACGAGGACCACCCTGTTCCAGAAAACACCACCTTTGCCAGGCTCCACTGTCCATGGGGATTCTCCAGGCAAGAATACTGGAGTAGGTTGCCATGCCCTCTTCCAGGGGATCTTCCCGACCCAGGGATTGAACCTGCATCTCTTACCTCTGCATTGCAGGCAGGTTCTCTACCACTAGCGCCCCCTGGGAAGTCTCTGATGAGCCTCTGGAGGACGTGTTTCTCAGTGCTGCTGGAGGGCGTTGTGTTGGGGTGGAGGGGGGTGATCACCGAGCAGATCCCCGGGCCCCATTCCAAAGGTACCGATACAGTATCCTCGCACACCAGAGTTCGTGTGCAAACTATTGTAGAGGACAGGGTATGTGTGCACCTGCTCACGTTACGTAGGCAGTGCTTGCAGAACTGACTTCTGGAGCCACGGTTAAGTGTGTGGTTGAGAGTATGGCTCTGAATCCAAATGATACCTTGCTACTCACTTGCTGGGTGTCCTTGGGCAAGTCTCTGGACCTCTCTGCTTTGGTTTCTCCATCTGTAAAATGGGGGCATTCACAATAGCTCCTACCTCGTGTGAATGGTACAGCTGATAATGGAAGCCCTCAGTAGAGTGCTGACATGGATTCCCGCTCATCTTCCCTCTCTCCCTGGGCTTGGGATCTGAGGATGACAGGCTGCCTGGGTGCATCGTCTCAAAGTAAGGATGACCTTTGTGTCTGGGTGGCGGCTGGTTCATGTCCTGGGCTGGGCAGGTCCCTCTGGGGAGCATCCTTCCACAGCATGTACTCTGTGCAGCTCTCCCCGCCCTGAGCACTGACCCGGGGAGCAGCAGTCTCGATGGCCCGGGCCTCATCTCATCCTGTGACCTCCCAGCCTCAGGGATGCGGCAGGTGCTCGGTAAGTGGATGAATGCTCTGCCCGAGGCCCAGGGGCAGCTGGAGGCCTGCACCACCTTGAAAAGTGTTACCAAGAACATGACGACTCTGCCCCAGGAAACAAAAGGATGTCACACATAGGCTGAGCCTTCATGGACAAAGAACTGAGCAGCGCTGGAACCACAGCCCCACCACCGTCCACTCAGCCCACATTTACTGGGCACTTGCAAGACCAGGTTCTTGGCACTGGGTGGGGTGGAGTGGATACCATGTGAAGAAAACAGTATCTCTGCCCTTGTGCACCATACATTCTACTGGGGACAGGGTGGTGGGGGGAGGAGGTGGAAGATAAAACAAGTGAGAACAATTAGTGTTTGCAACAATGCGATGGAGGGCGGTGGTGCAGGCAAGGAGAACACTAGTCCCAGGCAGCAGCTGTGGGCAGGCTGCAATTTTAAATAGAGTGGTCAGGCCAGGCCTCACTGAGATGCCATGTGAGCAAAGACCTGAATGGGACAGAAGGGAACCACGTGGATATACTTGAGGGGAAGACATCCTGCACTTGGTACGAAGGCCTGTATGAGGTGGTGTAATACTAGCTGCCAGGAACATAGAGGCAAAACAGTTTAGTCCAAGCTCATTGAAGAGTCATCAATGCAAGGGTTCCTGGGGGTGACACATTCCTCCATGTAGTGATTCAAGGATTCAGGCTCCTTCCGCTTGTATCTCAGCCCTTCCCCGCCTCCCACCACAGTCACTTGTCCATTTAGAAGGGGATGGAAAACCGTGGAGCCCAGAAGGCACACCTGCATCTTAAGCTCCTTGGCCAGGAAGCAACCTGCCATCAGCTTCAACTGCTGAGCACTAGCCCCAGGGCCCCTGATTAACGAAAGGGGGACTGGGAGACGGGGTCCCGGGCTGGGCAGCAGCTTGCCCACAGCCCTGCACTACACAGGGAGCATGAACTTTTGGGGGTCAGCTTGGTGTCTCTGTGGTGGCCCTCAGTGGGGAGTGGGCCTGGATGTTCAAGGGCTAGTAAGGAGTCCAGGTGGCTGGAGTGGAGTGAGTGGGGGGTGATGGGAGCTGAGGTCAGAGATAACGGGCTTGGGGGGTGCGACAGACCGTATAGGGTCACACAGGCCACTGTTGGGTCTTCTGAGCAAACAGGAGCTTCTGGAGGGTCTGGGTGGGGAGGGCCATGATGCCAGTGTTCTAACTAGCTCCCTCTAGCAGCCGTGTGGAGAACAGACTGCCGGGGAGGTGGGAGCAGGGGGCCTGGGAGGGGGCTGTGTGCTGGTCCAGGCGTGGTGCCTTGGATGGAGATGGGAAGCAGTGGAGCCAATATACTCTGAAAGCAAAGACAACAGGACTTCCAGGTGGGCGAGTGGTGGGGTGTGAGAGAGAAAGGCAGCAAGGCCATGGCCTGGTACGCCAGAGGGCGCTGGGAGGATGGAGAGTGACGGAGGGGGCTCTTACAACTCTGAGACCTCCGAGCGGACCCCCAGCCTCTCTGAGCCTCGGTTCCTCACCTGTAAAATGGGAGGAGAGGCCTCCTGTAAAGACACACTTACCTGGCGGGTGGCTGAGAGGATTACTTGACAGGATGGCTCTGAACAGCTGAGGTGAGTGAGGTGTGCTGAGGGTGGGGTCAAGGGCAGTGAGGGCAACTTGCTGTGAGAGGAGCTGGTGGCGGGGGTGGGGTGGGAGGGAAGCGGGGGCCTCTGAGAACCACCCCAGTCCGTTCCCAGCTCTGGGCCTCCTTCACCCACGGCTCCAGCTCAGATCACCGTGTTGGAGCCGGAGTTGGAGCTGGGACTGCCTGGCCCTTGGGTGCAGCCCAGCAATGGCGCAGGACGGGTGCTGGCTTGGCCCCTCCGTGCCAGATGACTTGGTTCAGGGACCGCCACACCTCAGTTTTTACCTGTCAGATGGGTTGGTCTGCGAGCCTCCTCAGAACTGGAGGAGCACGCTGGGGGAGGGGCTGGCACTGCCCCCCTACCCCCCAGCCGTCCCTGCCCCGCTCCCAGCCCTGGGGGGGCAACAGATACTTCACAGCACAGCCCTCACAGGGGGAGGCAGTTACAAAGAAGTAATACTTTTATTCCCATCAGGGATGCTGACGGGGCCCGACCCTTTACAAAGAAGACGGTTAAGAAGAAGGAAGGGGGCCAGGGTGTAGGGGTCACCGTTTTCTGATGCCCCAAGCCCTCCACCCACCCTGCCAGTCAGGCTTCCAGACCCGAGGCGGGCGAGGGCTGGCTCTGCAGGGCGGGCCACCCTTGAGGGCTCCCTAGGCAAGGCCATCTGCCAGCAGTGTCGAAGGTGAGTCCAGCAAAGCTCTTTTGGTGCGGACAGCAAACGGAGAAGGCGCAACAGGTGGGTCTTCCCCTTGGTGACCAGTCCTGAGCTCTCAGCGTCCACCCAGCCTCAGGGGGGGCCCTGCTGGCTCCGCCTCTCCTCCAGCGCCCTGCACACCCACATGGACACCACGGTGGCATTTCCATCGTTGAACTGCACGATGAACGGGTGGCCCTGTGGGGAAGAGGAGGAAGCTGTGACAGGCATTCCCCGGACTTTGCACGTCGCCTGTTTACCGCCTTCCTCAACAGCCCTGTGAGGTGAGGGCAGCTTCAGTCCCATTTCATAGCCTTGATCACTGAGGCCCAAGGCAGAGCAGTCTGGAGCCTGTCTGGAGCACTCGCAACCCTCACATTCTACCTTCTCCTTGAACTCCAACCAGCCTGGGAGGTCCCCCAGGGTCTGAGCCTGTCCCAATTCCACACAGCCTGGCCGTTCCTCGCCCAGCGTCACTCCCAACAGCTGGCAGGCAAGCGTTCCAGTCCAGTTGCTGCCCAGAAACCGGAGAATCATCTCGCCAGGGGCTATGTCAAGCCCAGCTTTCTTTTGTTTCAAGCTCTCCTATGAACAAGCCGCAGTCTCCAAGTGGAGGGAAGGCACAGTGTCGGGGTGCGGGGGCAGGAGGGGTGCGCTGGCTCCTGTTGAGCAGCTGGGGGCTGGGGAGCGGACTCAGCACAGCCGCCTCGGGCTCTAACTACTCAGCCACAGTCAGTCCCTTCCCTGCTGTCCAGGAGACAAGATCCCTCCTCACGATCTTAGGGCCTCCTTGGGAGTCCCAGGAATGGTCAGAAAAAAGCAAGGGCAGCCACGGGTGAAAGGAAGACTGCAAAGCCTTCTCCTCTCCCCCAAGCGCTTGTCTGTTAAGCAGTGCTCACACGGCAGTGTCCTCCCCTACCAAACTCTGCAGCTCGAGACTCAGGGAGCCACTGGGTGAGCAGAGAGAATGGGGGGCTCCCACTCCCCCCAGCTCCTTTCCTCCCTCTGGCTTCAGCTCTCCAGCTCCAGCTGCCCCGCTCCCTCTTGTTCTGCACCCTTCTTAGGCGCCCTCCCCACCCCCCACCAGGCTGGGCTTTCCAGGCAGCTTTCCCTGTGAGCTCATCAGGAGGCACTGGGTCGGGGCTTGCCCGGATCCCTTGTCTGTAGGAGCAGTCAAAGACCAGGCTGGGGGAGGGAAGGCGGCTGCTTGGTCAGCCCTGGGACCAAGGGACAGTAAGAAGAACATGCAGGCTTCCTCACCCTGGGCTGACACCATGTCCCTTACCCAGTTTTCCCAGTTTGGGCAGGAAAACCCATCCGTGGAGCACCCCGTGTGGGGCCAGCTCAGAGGCCCAGGGAACAGTGTCTAAGGTGCAGGCGGGGAGGGAGCTCGGCTTAGAGGGTGCCAAGGGCACCCCACCCAGGGTAGAGGCTCACCAAGACCACAGTGGAGCTGGGCCTGCAGCCCTGCCTGGCACCTCCTGGGAGCTGCCTGTGGCTCCCAACACACCTGCAGGGCCCCCCAAGGGAGCAGATGCCCCTGCAGACTGCAGCTGGGGAAGGGGGTGGAAGGTCAGGCTGGGTGAGCATCCCCCCAGGCTGCACAAACCTGAGCGGGGGCTGAGGCAGGAGAGCTCAGGGGGGACTCCCTCGTCGCTCTCATATGTCCCCTTGCCCATATATATAATCCCACCTCATATGTGCCCTTGCCCATATATATAATCCCCCTTGCCCATATATATAATCCCACGTCATATGTCCCCTTGCCCATATATATAGTCCCACCTCATATGTGCCCCTGCCCATATATATAATCCCCCTTGCCCATATATATAATCCCACCTCATGTGTCCCCTTGCCCATATATATAATCCTACCTCATATGTCCCCTTGCCCATATATATAATCCCACCTCATATGTCCCCCTGCCCATATATATAGTCCCACCTCATATGTCCCCTTGCCCATATATATAATCCCACTTCATATGTCCCCTTGCCCATATATATAATCCCACCTCATATGTGCCCCTGCCCATATATATAATCCCCCTTGCCCATATATATAATCCCACCTCATATGTCCCCCTGCCCATATATATAGTCCCACCTCATATGTCCCCTTGCCCATATATATAATCCCACCTCATATGTGCCCCTGCCCATATATATAATCCCACCTCACGTATGCCTGCCTAAATCAGCGCCCAGATAGAAGGAATTCTTCCTGAGGTCAGCGAGCCTTTTCAGGAGGCTCGGAGGAGGTGACCTTGTGCCCTTCTGAAGAACAAAGGGGGACGCTGTGCTCAAGAGCCCATGGGCCCCTCCCCTGCAGCCCGGGGTGGCACAGTGTCACTTTCCCAGAATGCCGGGTGACTTTGGGGGCCATATGCTGCATCTCTGCGATCATCTGTTCAGGAGCAAGCAGAGCGGAACCGTAGGAGGGGAGAGGGGAGCGTTCTTCCAGTTACAGCAAGGCTGAGGGCTGCGCTGCAGGAAGCATTCCGCCAGGTGTCCCGAGAGGGGGACCTAGGAGAGGGTGGGCACCCACCGCTTTGGTGGAGATTCTGCCCCCTTCCTCCCCTCCCCCACCCCCTGGCTGGGACGGGACTCCTATCTCCTGGGTACCCCTGGGGCTTTACACCACCCTGCACGGGTGACTGGGGCAAGCGGTTTTGTCCCCAGCTACTGCTGATGGGTTTGGGGTATGGATAAGAAGGGGAATCACAGAGGGAGGAAGAAAGGAGAGACACAGAGACGGAGGGGAGACCCAAGCCTCTCCAGGGAGCCTGGGCTGTGGCTTGGGAACTGGAGACTGCCTGGCCCACCACGTGACTGGACGCGCCGAGAAAGCCAGTACGTGGGGAGTGAGAGGATGGAGAGTCGGACAGAAGGAAACCGGAGCTGGGAAGGCACTGGGAACGCTAGAGATCATGACAGTCTGGGGGCCTTTCTGCCTACAGGGTCCGTGGGTACCTCAAGGTCAGGGGTGGAGGCGCTAAATCACACAGGTGGGCATGATAACCTCCACTTTGCAGATGAGGAAACAGGCCACAGGCTCACGGTTGACCTGCCTCGGCTCCCAGAGCTGTGACTGGATCACAAGTCTCTGAAACCCAAACCAACTGTCTGGGGCTCCTCCTGGGCTGACTTGGGGTAGGCAGACGTCGAGAGTCAGCTCCCCCTTGCCTGATTTCTGCCACGGGATTCAGGCCTGTCTGAGCAGAGGGGACTGAGACTGCAGGTCCTGACCCCTGGGAGAGGGGTGTCAGGGTGGTAGGTCACTCTTACTTGACTCCCCCTCCCATCAGCCCTGGGCGGGAAGCAGGGTAAGTATACCATAAGCCATTTTACAGAGGAGGACACAGCCCTGGGGAGGGAACACGACTCGTTAAGTGCTAGGGCTTCTGGTCGCTCCTCTGGTACATTCTCAGGGCTGGAACCCAGCCCCTGTGACCCTCCTCCCTACCATGTAGCAGACGCCCCTCCACTCCCAGACATGCACAAAGCAGGTATTCCTCACGAGTTTAATGAACAAACAAAAGCTGATGGACGATGCTGGGAAAAAGCATGATCACTCTGCCACCCTGAGGGGCCTCAGTTCCTAGGTAGCTCCTGACAGGTTCGAGCAGGTGCCTGCAACCACCAGAAGCCTGGAGACGGGATGGAAACTGCACACTGGTTAATACCGAGTCCAGCACTCTGGACTGAGTGCTGTGTGCCAGGCCTTGCCAAGAGCTTAGTCCCGATTCTCCCACCGGATCCCCATGCTCACTGCGGAGGTGCACATGGCCACCTGGCAGATGAGGAAACAGACACTCAGGGACCGGTGTGAAGTCATGGAAGTGAGGGCTGGGCTGGAAGCACCGCCTGGGTCTCTGAACACCAAATGCCATGCTCAGGACCGCATGCTCTCCGACACCGACAACAGCTGCCCTCACAGGCCCCTCCTGGGGTTTCTGTGTGGCCCCCTGCAGCTGCAGCCACACCCTCTTCAGTACCTGGGTAAATGCACACACCGACCCCCTCTCCCAGGCAGAGTAACGCAGATGTGGACAAGCTCTCCAGCTCCCTCAGGCTACCAGGATCAACAGGAGCATGGCGTGGCCCACCCCCCTGCTGCCAGAACACCCACATGCCGCTTGTCAAGAGCATCTTCCACCCACGGTGACCGCTCCAGACACCCAGGCTTCTGCTGCCCACACGTGTGTGTGTGTGAGCGGTCACTCTGCAGGCTGGAGCCCCGGACAAGCTCACTGGCCTCCGTACCAGGCAGTGGGAGCCACTCTCATTTCCCGGATTCTCTCAGGGCCAACTGCAACCATTAAACCGGTGAGGGCTGAGGTAAAACGGACCACAAACTCCGCCACAGAAGATGGAGGCATAATGAAGGGGAGAGGATGGGACCGCGAGAGGTAGGGTGGATCCCAAGGTGGGGCACAGTGGAGGGTGAACGACGGGTCAACGACAAACAAAGCCAGCGGGTCGCCGGGTGCAGACCTCCCACCACCAGGCAGATGGTGCTCTGGCAGTAACTTGCGAAGAGGAACCAGAGCACAAAGCGTGTCCAGCACACCCTCCTCCACCTGGGCACTAGCGTCCAGGGCTTCGCTAGAGTTTGGGCCTTGACTTTTGTAATGACGTCCTAAATTTTTGCCCACTTGTGTCATTGTGATGAGACGCTTTCCTGACGACTAACAGCATGACCCTCCCCCTATGGACAGCACTCCATGCTTCTGCCAGAGGGGACAGGGAGAGGAGGGGTCTGGGTGCCCACCACATGGGCACAAGGTGGATGTTTCAAACGTGCTGCGGTGAAGGGCGGCCTGAGGCTGACATGTCTGGACTCCCAGGCCAGTGCTCATTCACTGACACTTTGCTCTCTGACATCAGTTGGGCTTCGAATTTCTTCCCAAATAGGAATTTACCCCACTGGGGTCTCCACACTTTCTTCTCTTGCATAACTTCCTAGAGAACTCTGTGCATGTGAATCACGTAATGACTTGCTGGTGCGGCTGCCGCTCTGCCGCAGTGCTGGCAGGCAGCAGGTCCTCCATTAGCCATGGGACTGTGGCAGGTAGAGAATCTGCCTGCAATATGGGAGGCCCGGGTTCCATACCTGGGTCAGGAAGATCCCCTGGAGAAGGGAATGGCAACCCACTCCAGCATTCTTGCCTGGGGAATCCCATGGACAGAGGAGCCTGGCGGGTTACAGTTCATGGGGCCGCAAGAGTCAGCCACGACTGAAGGGACTAACGTCCTGTGGCGGGAAACAGTGACCTGCCTGTCCTCTCTGCCCACATCTCGTCACCGAGCCCCTGCTGGGGGCCAGGCCTCGGTTGCCTAAAATGGCCCTGAAACCACCCAGCACACTGTTTACAAAGGAGACCGAGATGCCAATAGATGTGAGCTGAGCTAAGGTCACAGAGCTAGAAAGTGGCAGAGCTAAAGGCTGAACCCAGGACGGTGTTCCACCACAAGGACACCACACTCCTCTGCTCACTGAGGTTGGGCACAGTGAGTTTTAAATTCCTACCCTTTTAAAGAATATATGGTACAAAATTATTTTTTATCATTATGTATCTTATTAACCCCTTGAATAAGTTATCAAAGGAGGTACTGTGTTCCCTCCACCTCCTATAACAACCCAGGCTTTATGTGTAGGAATGGGATAATAAATTCTGTGCCTGTTCATTTTTATGGTATATTATTTTTAACTGGGGCTTCCCTGATAGCTCAGTTGGTAAAGAATCTGCCTGCAGTGCAGGAGACCTGGGTTTGATCCCTGGGTTGGGAAGATCCCCTGGAGAAGGGAAAGGTACCTACTCCGGTATTCTGGCCTGGAGAATTCCATGGACTTAACTGGTAGTTTTTAACTGACAAACTAAAAAGACGGTGGCAAAAAAGGCAAACAGTGTCCTCCCCAATTGAAGTTGTATCAGGCACTTCTCATCAAGTAATTTCTTTATTACTCAGCAAGTCTACTGAGTATTACATTAAGCCCGTTCTATAGACGGGTAAGCTAAGGCACAGAAAGACTAAGGACTCTGTCCAGGACCAGGGTGCTTGAATGTGGCCCTGTCTCTGGAGCCCGTGTCCTCAGCCATCACACTGTCCTTCCTCATCAGTACCAGGGCTGGGGGATGGTGGCACCCACTCTGCAGGACAGCCAGCCCTCAGAGCAGGCACCGGGGTCTATGTGACAACCCCAGCCTACCCAGTTTTCTGTTTCTTCTCTTTGGGTCTAGATTCTAGGGAAGCAGGAAAATGAAGACCTGGGATCTGGAAGAAATTTTCCAGAGCTACAGAGACCACACGCTAGAGATAAAGTGAAAAGTGAAAGTTAAAGTCACTCAGTCATGTCCGACTCTTTGTGACCTCACAGACTATACAGTCCATGGCATTCTCCAGGCCAGAATACTGGAGTGGGTAGCCTTTCCCTTCTCTAGGGGATCATCCTAACCCAGGGATCAAACCCAGGTCTCCCTCATTGCAGGCAGATTGTTTACCAGCTGAGCCACAAGGGAAGCCCAAGAATACCAGAGTGGGTAGCCTGTCCCTTCTCCAGCGGATCTTCCCAATCTAGGAATTGAACTGGGATCTCCTGCATTGCAGGTGGATTCTTCACCAACTGAGCTATCAGGGAAGTGCCCCCCTAGAGATAAGGGCGGAGATAATAAACAGGATGCCTGGCAGCAGATTGCACCCCACACCTAAGATCTACTCTTTGAGGTCTTTATTCGTCTCCTCTCGAGGGGCGCCATCTCTTCCGGAACAAGTGCACACACTTGTTCTGCTGTGTGTTATCAACATTTGAGCCCACCTTATCCTAGCACGAGACTGGAAGCCTCAAGAACATGCAGTGCTGATCACTGAGGAACCACCAGGAGAAGTTAGCTGGGCTGACGGGTCCATTACACTGCCTCCCAGGACCCTGGTGCTACGTTGGGAAGTGCAGCAGGTTGGGTGGGCAGGCCTGGGGAGAAGGCTCCACAAGCTGAGGCTGCTCTGGACTCCCTGGATCATAGGGCTTTTCTCTCTCTGGAGGAGCCCCAGGCCACCAGGCACCTCCTGGCCCAGTAATGCTGCATGGGGCAGAACGCCAAAAATCCATGAGTCAGTTCAAGCAAGTAAACCACCCCCTCTCCTCCCACCAAAAGCCAGCCCAGCCCAGGTACACTCCAGTTAAGTCCAAAATAAAGAGAGTCCAACATGAGCCACAGGACCAGTCCAGGCATTAGGCAGGCCCTCTAAGAGGTGATCTGAGAGGCCAGAGGGGCGCTATGGTCAATGCACTGCCCATCACTTCACCTTTCTGCACTGAGCTTGCCGGCCTTACGTGAAGGCTCTCTGCATGTTCCTTCAGGATCCAGCCCTCATGGCAGGGGTAACACTTCAGTCCCTTCAAGTATGGAGAAGTGGTGGGAGGGGATGGGACCTCAGGGACCAGCAGGGCCATAGGCGGTGAGCTGTGTTGGGGTTTCCACAGTTTGATTCAAATCATTAAGATATTTTAAGCTATATTTGTTTTTAAAAAACTAATTAAAAATAACATATACACTCAACTATCTTCAACTCTTAAATGCTACCTGGAATACTGGCAGTGTGTTACCCAACACTGTGATGGTAACTGATCTTCTACAGCTCTTCGGACAGGTGGTCTTGTTAGATCTTGTTAGATCGGTGCATATTACTGACTGCTAAGATATGCGCTGATGCCTAGGAAGGCCGGGGTGGTGCACTGGGCACCTAAAAGAACTCAGGGCTGTGATGCTTACTTACTGGAGCCAGGACCTACAGAGCACGTCAGCCCAGGGGCCAGGGGCACGATGCCCAGCCGGGGTGTGGGCCAAGCCTTCCAGTGGTGTCAGCTCCTATAGGCCTGTAGGCTTGCTGCAAGCAATTCATATGAATAGCAGCTAGCTACTGTCAGCAACTAAAGTCTAAAACTTTTCTGCTATTCCTTTTTCAAGCTTCTACATGGGTTTAAAGGATGTCTAAGCTGAGAGGACAGTCGGGGGGAGTCTGGATTTCCTTGATAGGAGGCTCCTGAGACAGTGTCAGAGATAAGTGGGATGCTGATGCAGATACTAGACTGCAACCATCACCTATGACCCAAGCTCTCAGATTTTTGTGTCCTTCAAGAGAGGTCTCATGCCTTTATGAGGTGCCTTTAATGAATACTAACACACTCATGCTAAAAAAAAAAAAAAAAGCTACCTTCCCCCTATATTAATAATGAGATCCTGCATTAATTTTACACAATAAAAGCAGTGCACTGCTAAAGATTCAAAACTAGCAATCTAATCCTTCCTTATCCTGGAGACAACTGCAGATTAGAGAAGTTAAACAATTTTTGGAAAAAGGCAGAGACTGTCCAATGTCTGCTAAACTGCTGACAAGGGCAGGGCAGTGGGCAAGCCTATATAATATTAATTTTTTTTAAAGAATTTTTTTTTATGTGGACCATTTTTAAAGTCATTACTTAATTTGTTACAGTATTACTTCTGTTTCATGTTCTGGTGTTTCAGCCATGAGGCATGCAGGATCTTAGCTCCCTGACCAGGGGCTGAACCTGCACCCCCGCACTGGGAGGTGATGTCTTAACCACTGGACCCCCGGGGAAGTCCCTAATATTAATTACTGTACATGAGATAATAAGTCACGCTCATCCTGAGGGTCCGCTTCCTTCCAGGGTGGGTGTGCCTGGGCTAATCAACAGGGGGTGTCTGGGAGGAAGGTGGCCAGGACTGAGGCTGCAGTAGGGGGTGTGGGGAGGCGCCCCAGGACTGACTCAGCAGGAGAAGCTGAGGCACCACCAGAGCAACTCTTGCATCTGCCCCCATGTTGGGTAAGGCAAGGGGCCCTGGCCTGAGAGTCAGTGGGCCTCCTCTCGCCAGCGCAGGAGTCATGGAGGCTTGGGAAGGGCCACGATGGCCTCACTTATAGAAGAGAAAATACTCCAGGGCACCTCCATCCCCTTCCCTTTATCATCCCACATGGAGGGACTTGTGTTGTCATTACACTTCTCTGCCCTGTCCCCAGGGAGGAGGAGGAAGAGTCAGGCTGGCAGGAAGTATGCAGCAGGCCCAGCCCGGGGGGCTCTCCTGCCCACAGGGGGGCTGGGTTCTGGCCTGCCCTCTTCTGGTGAGCTCCCAGGCAGGCTCTGGACTGCCGTTCACCTCTGACGGGGCTCCGTGGGAAATTCCCAGCAAGGCCCTGCACACCAGCACAGCCTGTGACTCAGACTGCATACAAGGAGAGTATTCCTGAGTCTTATTTCTCAGCTGGGTTTGAACACGGGGAGGCTGCTGGTTGGTCTTGTCACCCTACGGAATATCTCTGCTCCCTCTGCCTCCGGGCTGGGGTAGGAAACTGCCTGTCTGCAGACAGGGCTTCCCAGACACACACAGAGTAGCTTGATGGGAGACTGCCAGGCTTCCATGTAGATACACCTGGGGGAGCGGTAGTGCGATGAAGGTGTGAGCCCTGTGTCAGCTCGTGCGGAATCTGTCTGCCTAGCCTGGCTTACCTGGGCCAACGCCCTGCTGCAGAGCTCCCAGAGGCAAGGCGTTGGTCCTGAGACTGCTTTTCTCAGCCTCTGATTCCTAAAGTTGGGGTGCGGGTTCCCTTCTAGCCTTTAATTTTCTTTGAAACGAAGAAATGGTCCTCAGCTGTGACATGCCATTTCAATCACCCTTCCTAAGTTTATTCTTTACAAATACCACGGAAATAGATGTTTCTTCCCAAATATTCAATTATTAGCAACAAATTGCTTACCTCTAGCCACCCTAGACTGTACATGAGGCACCTAAGGGGGTCAAAGTGAGATCTGCTCTCACCTGAGCAGATCCATGTGTTCCTACACAGAGTAATTGGCCAGGAAATGGCCCATCGAGAGGGCAAGGTGTTTCCAGAGGCTCTGCCAGTCATTCTAGAGGGCCTATGCTGACAGGGGAGCCCCGGGACCAGAGCAGTGTGGTACAGGAGAGGGCACAAGGAAATTGCAGTGGGCCACTGTGAAGGGAGAGGTGGGGGGTGCCAGCACCCAGGAGTTTATGTTGGAGGAAGTGGATCCATGTGGGTGGCAGAAGGGTGCCCCCTGCCCATCTAGAGGGGCTGTGGTGGCTGCCCTGCAGAGAACTCAGACAAGATGGGTGGGCGGGAAGAGTAGAGAGCACGCTGGCTATTCCAGTCAGTCTCGGGCTGAGCAGACACCCAGAGAAGTCAGGACGTGAGGATGCCAGAGGGAGAGTGGGGTTCTTGCTCCAATAATGCTGAGGCCTCCCATCTGAGAGGCTGAGTCTGCAGCAGGTCTAAGCAGTGAACAGGGGGGCCAATTACAGGCATCTGGATGTTCAGGGTTTGTCTTTTGGTGTGATGGGCTGTGTGGTGGTGGAGGTTTACAGACACAACGCTCAGAAGGATGGTTCCCTCCTGTCCTCTTTGTTCTTACCTTTTGAGATTTGATGTTTAAACTCTGAGACCTTGGCTCTCAGTGTGTGTGTGTGCATATGTGGGTGTGTGTGTGTGCATATGCGGGTATGTGAGCATGCAGAGAGGAGGGAAGAGACAGTAAGTTCCATCACAATTTCTGGCACAGACTGGGGCGCTCAGTAAGCTTGTTGAACAAAACAGAATGGGCTGATTCTGACAGTGAGAGAATGAAAGAGATGGGGAGAGACTGAGCCTAAAAGTCCTCCCTCTACAAACTCCCAGGCAAGGAACATTTTACCAAAACTGTAACAGATGAATTTGTAGGAAAGGAAATCTGCAAGTGCCAAAAACGAAGAGGAAACGGAAAACCTCTTCAGTAAGGGTGCGAGTCTCGACTCTTGTGGCCCTAAGGGAAGCTATGGGTTCAAGGAATGCAGTACCTGGAAAGTGTGAAATGCTAAGTGGAAACAGGAGACAAGGTCCAGCTGGGGAGCTGGCCTGGGACCCTGAGTGAAGCTGGGACTGCAGAAAGGGTAAGCCAGAAAGTCTGCCCATCAGCAAAGGGGATGCTATGTAAGGTGACTCTGAGCCTTGTGCACTTTGGGGTCCTATGTACCGCTGCTCTGGTCTGAGAACACAAGGCTGATTAACCTAACATAACATTGATACTGATCCAGCAGTACTCTGGAGTATCTCTCAGGAGCAAATGAAAAAACATTCTGAGGCAGTACTTGTGGAATGCAATCATTTCCACAGCAATAAGCCCCATTCAGTATGAGCTTACAATAAAAATTCCAAAACACGTGAGGAAACAATTACCCATGGACAAGAGTGAGCAGACACAACACACAGGAAGATTAGAACCAAGGTGATAGAAAAATAATTGGAAAGAAAATGCAAAACAATGTACAATTGAAAGGACTAAAGACATAAAAGAAGTTGAAACACTAAGAACAAGATATTATGAAAAAGAGGAGAGATTTGAAAAAGAATCAAATATAACTTATAGAAATAACACATTTCTATGTGAAAAAAAAAAAAGAGAAACTCTCCATAGATGAGCCAGACAGCAGGCTGAATATAGCTGAGGAGAGACTTAGCAAGCTGGAAGAATGGTCTGAGAAAATTATCCAAAGCACTACTCAGTACTGAGAGATAAAAAAAAAAATAATTTTTTAACGTGAAAGAGAAAGACCCTGAGGAAAGAATGAGAAGAGACGAGACACAGTGGCAGATGGGAAATATTCAAAGAGACAACATCTGAAAATTTTGAGAACTGATGAAAGATATGAATTTTCAGATTCAAAAATCAAAATGATCTCCAGGTAGAATAACTATAAAGAAATCCATACCTAGACAAATTGTAGGGAAACTGGAGAATACCAGGAACAGAGATTTTAAAAGCTCCCAGAGAGAAAGACCATGGCAACTGGGCAGCCAGCAGATTCTCACCAGCTAGTGGAGAAACCTGGAGAAGGAAAAGGCAGTGGAGTCTCCACTCCAGCGGAGAATTTTTGGAGAACTGCCTGGAGAATTCTGTGGACAGAGGAGCCTGGTGGGCTGCTGTCCATGGGGTCGCACAAGAGTCAGACATGACTAAAGCGACTTAGCAGTAGCAGCAGCATAAAGAAGCCAGATGACAACAGACTATCTTCAAGGCTCTGGGGAAACTGTCAATCTAAATTCTTAAATCCAATTGAACTAACAATCAAGAGTTAGGGCAGAAGTTCCCTGGAAGTCCAGTGGTTAGAATTTTGAGCTTTCACTGCTGAGGACTGGGTTTAATCCCTGGTTCAGGAACTAAGATCCTACAAGCTGTGAAGTGCAGCCCCCACCCTCCCCCCCATAAAAAAGGGCAAAGTGAAGACAATCCTAGAATAAATGACAGAACTCTTAATATACTTCCAAAAGGAAAAGAAACTTCAGGAGGAGGAAGTAGGGTGCAACAGGAATAGGAACACATAACTGGTAAACACATGGATAAATATCAACAGGTATTGATTATGCAAAATGAGAGCGAGAGTAATGACTAACTGTGAAGACCTAAAAACAAGATGCCAATGAAATCCTGGACATGAAAGAAGAAGGGACTGATTAGAAATTCTTAAGGTCCTTATATTCGGTGGAGTGAAGTTGTGGTTGAGGCTGCTAGCTGCCTGTCAATATCCATTCCCCCTTCTTCCTTAGTGATATGAATCCTGATTTTAATAAGGAACAGAGTTGATGTCTGGCAGAAACCAACAAAATTCTATAAAGCAATTATCCTTCAATTAAAAAATAAATAAATTAAAAAAAAACACAATGGGAAAGCACACACAAATACACACATACACACACACAAAGGAACAGTGTCATCCAGCAAAGCAACTGCATGCCCAGCCTCCCTTGCAGCTAGTTGTTGGCCAATGCCATGTAAGCCTGTAAACTGTGTGCTGATCCACAGATCTGTCCTTAAACAGAGGAGTGTTTTGACCACTCTTCCTCATTCCTGTTGGCTAGAGCTCAAATGCCCCTTGACTAGAAAGGAACTGCCAGCTAATCTGGGATATATCCTGCCTGTCTTTGTATGTGTGGGGAGTGTCCTGCTGTCATATTTAAGCTGTTGCTTATTTTAATCACGTGCAGTTAAAGCCAACTCTACCTAATACAAAGGTTAAGAGACTGAACCTAAAGCTGAGTATTGTCAGGAAGTGGGTATATTTAGTGATTGACCTTAGGCTTTGCGAAATTAAGTTAAAACTTGGGGATAACCATCACAAGCCTAGAAATAGAATACAGTATCTAAACCAATGGGAAGACTAAAAAGAGAAAAAAAATCAATCTAATAGAGTAAAGAAAGGAGAAAAAAGACGTCAGAAAAGCATTGTAGAGAGAAAAGTACAAAACAGAAGAGTAGAAAAAAAATTTAGGTGTATCAATAAGCAATAAATATAAATGATTAAACTAATGAATTAAAAGAGAGTCAGATAAAATTAAAGACATCAAAAGCAAAATGCAGAGATTCATTTAAAACAAGAACACAGAAATAATGAAAACAAAGGGGCAGGAAAACATATGGCAGACAAATACTAACCAAAGAAATATCGCATAGGTATATCAATATCAGACAAAAATAAAATTTAAAACAAAATATATTAGAGGTAAAGAGAGTCACTACATAAAGATAAAAAAGAAACCTTTTAAAATGAAGATATAGCATTTTGACATAAGCACCTAACATCACCACTTTAAATAGTGGCAAAATCACAAGGAGATGCAAAACCACACTAATAGTGGGAGACTTTAACACAGCTCTCTCAGTAACTGATAAAGTTGCTAGAAAATTAGTAAGGACACAAAATATTTAAGTAATGAAATTAACAAATTTGACCTAAAGGATGTAAAAAGGACACTTCATTCAACAATTAGAGAATCACATTCCTTTTAAGCAAAGAGAGTATACTGAAAAAAAACCCACAGAGTAGTAATGGCATTTCAACAAATAACAAAGGTGTTTGTTATTTTGGTTGATATTATATCAACCATGCCCTCTGGCCATGGTGCACAAAAAGAAGACAACAATCACAAGATAACACACCACCACTGAGTATATGCAAACAAAAACACTTCTAAATGATTCATGGGTCAAAAAAGAAATCCCAATTGAAACTGAAGATTACTTAGAAATGAATGACAATGAAAACACTATATATAAATATTTGTGGGATGTGGGTAAAGTAATACTTAAAAGGCAATGTATAGCTTTACATGGATATATTAAGGGAAAAAAGATTGGAAATTTATGAGTTAAGTCAATAAATTATAAATGGAACAAAAAGTAAACCCAAAGAAAACATAAAACAGCAAATAATAAAGAACACAAAAGAATTAGACATTAAAGAGATGATCAAATCAATAAAATACTGGTTCTTTAAAAAGATGAGTAAAATAGACTAACCTCTGACAAAACTGGTAAAGAGGGAACTGAAGCAAAGATCACTGGGGATGAAAAAGTGGTACATGCCCATAAATGTAGGGAAAAATTTAAACTAGTAAGGGTGTACCGTATGAATGATATGAGACCAACATAGCAACATGACTCACCAGGAGGGAGAGGAGAGAGGGGAGAGGGGGAGGAGGTGTGTGTGGGTGGTGTTGGGGCAGTCGGGAGGGTGGTGATGGTAGTGACCTGGAGGTGTCAACGAGTATTGACAAATAATCACCCTGGTAGGGGAGTCACAGGTTTTGAGCCCTGATATCACACTTTAAACTTTTTAAATGACTCTTATCTATTGCTTCATCTGATTTCAAGAAGCATCCAATTAAGTAAAGGTGCTACCAAAATCCATCTCAGTAGCCGCTTTTCTAGTTTCTCAGTAAGGAAAAACAACCATTCACACAAAGACTGAACCTAAAGTGGAGATTTTTTGAAGTTATCAAATCAACAAAAAAACCTTAAGGAAAAACTGCTAACGACACCAGATGTTGAACTTTGGGGTAGATAACTATAACTGAAGGGCCATCTTTTTTTTTTCTTTTTTTTCCTTTTAAGGTTTCCAGCTATGACACCCCAGTTATCTGAGCTTCATTTAATTCAGTAGACAGGGTTGCTGCTGAGGTGAGTGTGGGGGAACCAGGGGGCTGCCTGGGGCAGCCCTTTTGGAAAATCTGAAATAAAAGCTTAACAAAGGGCAAAGTTACCAGGCCTAGCCTATAAAATACAGGATCAAAAATTACTAGTTACTCCAGAGTTTCTGCTATCATCAACCATTTTCTGAAACTGCCCCCTCCTTTTTTTTTTCCTAAAGAAAATCCACGAAAAGGAAACAAGCCATTTGAAAATTCTGATCATTTTGTGTCCTGGCAGCAAATAAAAATCATCAATAGAACTCGCTTTTAGCCTTGAGCAATATTTTTTAAAACAAAAAACAAAGAACCTGTGGTACTTAACTATTCTGTTATTGATTTACTGTGGTTTGCAAGGTAATGTTGAAGAAAATTAAATGTGCGGAAGGCTGAAATGCGTTTTCTGAGGTGGTGAGCAGGGTAGCCTGTGTTTTCTGAGGCGGTGTCGCTGGTCATGCGCAGAATGAACGACTAAGGGAGCGCACTTCATCTGATTACAAATAAGCTGGAGAAGCTCGTTGCTGCAGAGCTTTATGAAACCGAAGTCTGTTTTCACTGTTGAGAAGGACAAAGTTATTTAGTTGCAAGCTTGCTTCTGCTAGTTATGTGCCAGTGTACAGGGAGACTTCAATTAAATCCAATATGGATGTACTGGGTGGCTTCTGTGTGTCTGACGCTAAATCTGGTTTTTAAAGTCTAAGGACTCCCCTTTTGCACATTCATGGCTTATTAGGTCCCTAGGGCTTCCCTTGTGGCTCAGCTGGTAAAGAATCCGCCTACAATGTGGGAGACATGGGTTTGGTCCCTGGGTTGGGAAGATCCCCTAGAGAAGGGAAAGGCTACCCACTCCAGTATTCTGGCCTGAAGAATTCCATGGGCTGTATAGTCCATGGGGTTGCAAAAGAGTCGGACACAACTGAACGACTTTCCCTTTCATTTCACTTTCAAAAAAACAAAAAAAAAAAACTTCTACAAATAATAATTCAAAACAATTTTGTGCTAATTACCGATTCAAGAGCAAAGTGGTCATATTGTTTCAAACTTTAGCATTCACATGCAATCTTACAGAGCAGTGTATTTCCTGTTTAGCGAAATGGCCTGTTTTCAAATCTAGAGGCACTTTACAAACCTACAGGGCATAAATTTGACTCCCTTACTTAAGACTAAGAATCTGAAAGTTGCATTAAAACTTGAACACTTTACTTTCAGTTAGCCCCTCAAGCCTTTATTTAGTCCATTTTCTTGTAGTTTAGACTACTAATGCTAACACACTTAGTATCTTGTTTCTCAATCTAAAGCACAAAATAAACAGACAAATAGAAGAGGAAGAGCGGAGGGCTGTTAGAAAGGGAACAAGGGCAGGAGTACCAAGTGACATCTATTAGCAACGCTACACAACAAAAACCAAGGAACCAACTTGGGACCAGCCAGTGCAAAGACAATGGCCCTCCACGTGTTAGTATCAGGAGACCTGCTGCTGCTGCTGCTAAGTCGCTTCAGTCGTGTCCGACGCTGTGCGACCCCACAGACGGCAGCCCACCAGGCTCCTCCGTCCACGGGGTTTTCCAGGCGAGAGTACTGGAGTGGGGTGCCATTGCCTTCTCCTGTCAGGAGACACTAGGACAGCAGAATATAGCAAATGACTGTTTATGAAGATGGTCTAAGAACATTTTCTAAAAGGCCAAACCCTGATGCACATAATCCGTTTAAGAGGATAGTGAAGTGTATAATACCTTTAAAACCTCTTGCCTGTAATCTTTTTGAAAACCTTTGCTTTTATAAGGAGTAAGTTTCAGTTATCTGAATAATTCCCTTTATTTGGAGGTGCTCGTTTATGGAAAGTGGTGACTAGGGGACTTGCTGCCCTTTGCATTTTGGAAGGTCAGTATTAAACAGGGAAAAGCTCACACTCTGGCTGCCTTTCAGTAGCACCGTGTGATGTCACCAGGCAGACAAGCCTTCAGAACCTCTGAACTCAGTAAAGACATATGGGGCCACTTAGGGCCCAAGTTTATCTTGGCTTCCTTTGGAGCGAGTTTGATTACTTCTAAGATTTATGGTCAAAGCGGAAGGGGAAGAAAAATACCTCACAGAGCAGATTTATAACCTCATCTTGTTTTTATAATAACATTAGGGATGACATCCTATGACAGAATCTTGGAATGACTGCAGGGCAACTTAGAAACTCAGTGGGAAGTTTTATATTTTTGGGGTTTAGAGCATTTTGTACTTCCAGAGGTCAGGGAGGAAAGGACCAAGGAAATGAGCCAGGGAGACGGTCAGAGAGTGAGTGTCAGCTGGTCTAATTTTCTGTGTCAACTCTGAAAATTAGATAAACAATGACAAACCAGGCTTTTTAAATGAACTTGTCACTTCTGGTTTTCTTGATACAAGGTAACATTTTTCAAGTCCTGGTAGTCCTAAAGACAGATTTAACCCCTGAGAGGTTTCTGTAAGTATTCTAAAGCACCCACATCTAAACCAAAGGTTGAGTCCAACCCTATCACCCTTAAAAGAAAAACTAATTATCCTTGAAAGTTAAATACTCTTCTTCTAACAATTAAGGGGATTATGCCTAGAGCCAAAGGTCCAGGCTTCTATAGGACAGCCTTAGCAACTTGATTTGTTTTTCTTCTGGTCATCTTCTGGGCTCTCCAGGCCAGCTCCAACCTTCAACATGGTCCTTTGATCTTTCAACCAGTGTTCTAAGCAGGGACTGGTTCCTCGCACCAACTCAGGGGAGCACAGACTGTTCTGGGTCCCCATCTCCTCTGTCATGAAGACATGGGTCAGGAGAACCGCTCTAGCCTACAATTTGGCTGTGACAAGCTCCCTGGTGGGGAGAGGAAAGATCAGTAAATCTTTAACAGCTGCCCTGAGTGGCTTTTCTCTAAGGATATTTATTCAGTTGGAACATGTTGATTTGGAGAAAAAAATAAGGATAAATATAATTAGCAGCATCTGAGTAGAGTTTTTCATTCCACAAAGTGCTTTCAACCTCATCATCTAATTCAAATGTCACAGTAATGCCATGAAGTCTCAGGATGGCATTAGTGTCATTATCTATTTGTGGATTTGAAAACTAGGTTCATAGAAGTTAAGTGATCTGGCTAAGGTAGGGTTGGGATCTGAACTGGACATCAGCTCCAAAGTCTGTGCTTTTTGTTAGGTTTGTTAGTGTGTTATGTTTTGTTACATTATAATATATGATAACAGCAATATAACAGCCAATAGGCAGATACCTATTCCATGGCAGATACTAGTTAGGTGTTTTCATTTACAGTATTTCCTATGATCCCCAGTCACCTGTCAGAAGAGATGTGGGCCTACTTTACAGCAAAGATACTGATGCTCCCAGGTGGAAAGCCCTGCGCTTCAGGCTGAAGTCTCAACACTGGCTGGCACCCAGGTTCTACGACTTCACATACCACTCCTTCCCCACACTCTACAGCTTGCAGCAACAACCCCCGACCCCCCCGACCCCCGACCTCCTGCATTCCATACAAAGCACATGTGCCATGATCTGCCCTGGATCAAAGTACAGAACAGGTCTTTTAAGGTTCTCTGACCCCAGCCTTTGCCTCATCCCTGAATTCCACTGTCTTTTTCCTTTCTGATGTAGTAGAGTCTCCTTTTCTAAAGTGTCCCAAGCTTCAAAACTACCTCTGCCGCGAGCTTACTGTTGAGAAGAAAACTATCTGATTACACCAACTCACAGGATGGTATGAATAACTAATAAGAGCACTGGGACTATATGCATTTGAAAAGAGGACACCCGCCCCAGTCCAGCTGCATCTCTGATCTCTCAGGTGATAAGAGTTCTGGGGGTGAGGGGCTCTGTCTGTGTGGGCAGGTAATTCCCCTGTGGTTTCCAGGGGCCTGTGAATTTCACTCTCCATCATGCAGCTTTCCCCCCTCGCTCTGGGAACTCTGTGCTCCGGACAACCAGGAGAACATCACCAACTGCACAGGAAGGCCATGGTCTGCCCCGGACATCAGGAAGGCTGTGTGTAGGAAATGCCCAGCACAGAGGCTATGCTGGAAACAGCTCTATAGTCATAATTATCAGTGGCCTGGACTTGTTTTTTCTAAGGACATTTTTGCAATACCTAACACGTACTCAGTGCTAAGTCTGGAAGACCGAGACCGGCTCTCCTGACAGCTGCACACGGTGTGGGTGGACAGGCAGAGGAAAATGAGGGGTCTGGCTCTCCATGTAGGAAGGACTCTCCTCACTCACTGAGCTGCCCCTCTCCTGAGCCTCAGGCCTAAAGATACAACTTGCTCCCTCATTTAAAACGGGGATGAGCTGACTTCCCTGAGTTCAGAATTGCGTGTAACTAAAACACAAAACAGAAAAAAAGGAAACCCAACTGTTGCACTCGTGCACAGCTTATAGACAAGACGGCAGTGCCCTCAGACAGCATTTCAAATACAGTTTATTAGTGTGTGATATGAAAAGGGTATTTTTATTGCATGATATAATGCAATGGGACCTTGGGCGCTCTGTGGAAAGACCTCACACTCAGAAGTGTAATGAACCCGTAGTCCCCAAAACATTATACTGTACATTAACCTATCATTAATGGCACGTTAGGGCTAGGGGCATTGCACGCTTGCTGGTCAGGGCTCCATCAGGACAGTGTGGAGAAAACCACACAGTCTTCCCAGGCTTAAAGCAAATATAGAAAATAAATATTCCCGATGTCTACAGGCAGCTTTAACGGAAGTTCAATCCCAGCTCTGCCTTGCAATTTCCAAGACTGCTTTTTTAAGAGAGGAAGACGCACAACTGAACAAAAGAAGGAAATGAGCCTTCTGCAGTTCACCCGCAGCTATATGCCCCACAACCCCAATGCAGGCTCGACAAGGTCACAGGCAGAGGGCGCCTCTGGTAGCAGTGCAGAAGCTGCCCGCAGGACACTCAGGCTGGGACCTCAGTCTCCAGAGGCAGAACGTATCTTGGAGACTGTGCACCTACCTCCCTCACTCTCTAGATGGGGAAATCAAAGCTCAAAAAGATAAAGGAAGAGACAACCTATCCAAAAGAAAAATGCGCACAGTATGTGAAAAAAATAGTGATGGCCAATAAACATGAAAAAAAAACTTCATGCTTAATAAAAAGAATGCAAATGAAAACAATTGGATACCATTTATCACTGATCAGATAGGTGAAGATTAACGTCTAATACTTTAGTAGCAAAAGAGGTGAGTGCTCAGTTGTGTCCAACTCTTTGGGATCCCATGGACTGTAGCCTGCCAGGTTCCTCTGTCCATGGAAATCTCGAGGCAAGAGTATTGGAGTAGCCATTCCCTTCTCCAGGGGATCTTCCTGACCCAGGACTGGGACCCACATCTCCTGCATCACAGGTGGATTCTTTACTGCTGGGCCACCTGGGAAGCTCCAAAAGCAGTGAGGGGGAACTGCAATTCTCATATCCATTTTGTAAAGGTGTATGTATATATATAGAAAGATGGTCACCAGCTTAATAGCAAAGGTCTGGAAATCACCAAAATGTTTTACAGCAGGGTCCTGGTTAAATATATATGAAACATCTATATAATGGGACACCATGCAGCATTAAATAGAATGAGACAGACTTTCATGTGATATGGAAAGATCTCAGACCTCAAAGATATAAGCAAAAAAGTAAGGTACAGAAAATAAAATTAACAATTTTTGAAGGACACACAAGTTACTATTAACAGTTCTTAATTCTGGAGAGTGGGGCTGAGGGTATATTTTGTGTCCTTCTGTATTCCTTGAATTTTTAAGCATAATTTTAACACTAGTTTTAGAAAGTCAATTTTGAGAGTAGGAGCAAACATTTTGGGGGAACATTTCCTAACTTCTACGCTAAGTGATTTATCTTGTCTGGATTTTCACACACACAAAAGCAGTAATTTGGTCACTATTATCCCTTTCTGTAAGGGCTTCCCTGGTGGCTCAGATAGTTAAGAATCTGCCTGCAATGAAGGAGACCTGGGTTTCCTCCCTTGTTTGGGAAGATCCCCTGGAGAAGGGAATGGCAACCTACTCCAGTATTCTTGCCTAGAGATTTCCATGGACAGAGGAGCCTGGCAGGCTACAACAGTCCTTGGGGTCACAAAGAGTCAGACATGACTGAGCAACTAACACACACACATCCCTTTCTGTAATATGGGAACTGAAGTTTCGAGGGGTAAAATAATTTGTTCAAGGTGACCTTATTGTCCATCTACTTTCAATAATGAAACAGTATTTTGTAAAATAGAGAAAAATCTCTCCAGATTCTGATGCAGCCCATGACCACCTTCCTGGGGAAAGCTGGGAAAGCTTGCCTTATCCTAGCTGTGGTCAGGGAGGAAGGCAAGACAAGACTGCTGACTGAGGTAGAATTGAATTTCTGGAGGTATCTAGTCTCCACATCACAAAAGGAGATGGGCCGAGGGACCCCAGGCTACCCACACTGTTCAAGAAAACAATGCTTGGCAACCAGGGCTTGAACACATGAAGGGAAGCATTTCCCCAATTAAACATGAAACGACTTCAAAGGAAACCCAGCAGGCACTTCATGAATGAAGAGGCAGCTGTCTGAGACCAGCAGAATCACAAGTGAGAGTCGGGGCCAGGAAGGACAGGGCAACCCCACGCCTTAGGACTATCTGTGCGGAATCTTGACACTGCTTCAGGAAGCTTGCTCTGTTTTCTCATTCCTCCATTCTCCCCAATAAAAGAGTCTTGTTATTTTTGGATTACAGACTTTGCAGCAACATTTTAAAATGCTAGATTTTATTTGTCCTAGGGTCTGCCAATACACGCTGTAATTAAAATGTTGATTAGTAAACAGTTTAAATATATGACAGACAATGCAGTTAAAGCCTACAGTTAGGTCAATATGTGATTTAGATTTGCCATTTAAAAAATCTCATTTAAATTTTGCATACATTAATCACTACCATACTTCAAGGTTCTGATATCCACCTGACTACAATATTAAAATAAAACTTGCTGCCCCAGGGAAATCCTACTTATTCTTAATTGTTTCGAGGCTTTGATGGGCTTTTAATCTAAGATTAATTTATGCAATTTTAAATAACTCTTCTTATGATTAATAAGCTTGAAAATTAAAAGGAGTCTAAAGCAATTATAATGAGCATTTGGTCATAACCTCATTAGAAGAAGGAGTGAAGGATACAGCTCTGGAATTCTTACAAGACTACAATTTAAGGTTACTTTTAGAGAAGTCAAACGTAGTTCCTGAAATTGCAAAGGCAGGTTAGCAAAGGTCAGTGTTAAAATGACGGCTAGCTAGATTAGCATACTAATGATTTTCCCTGATAGTGACAGAAAGGACACTGAAAAGAAGATGCAGAAAGAGAGACAAATGACATGCTGCCGAGAAGCTACAGGCTCTCAACTGGGTTTCCTGTTATTCTGGCTGGAGAACTTCATGGAATTTCAGAAAGAGTCAGGGGATTAGAACATCCCTATTTATAAATCAATTTCAGCAAGAGAGTCTGGTCCACATGGAGCAAGCAGAGATCAGTCCTCTGCAGCCTGTTTGCCTGTTGTGATGGGATCACTGCCTTGCTATGGATAGCAAGGAGATCAAACCAGTCAATCCTAAAGGAAACCAACCCTGAATACTCATTGGAAGGACTGATACTGAAGCTCCAATACTCTGACCACTTGATGTGAAGAGTCAACTCACTGGAAAAGACCCTGATGCTGGGAAAGATTGAGGGTAGGAGGAGAAAGGGACAACAGAGGATGAGATGGTTGGATGGCATCACTGATTCAATGGACACGAACTTGGGCAAACCCTGGGAGATAGTGAGGGACAGGGAGTCCTGGTGTGCTGCAGTCCACGGGGTCATAAAGAGTTGGACATGACTTGGCGACTGAACAACACAACACTGCCTTGCCGAAGAACCAACAGTGGCTTCCTGCAGCTGCAACTCCTCACTGGCGTGCAAAGCCCTTCGGAGCTGGCTCTCTGCTGAGCCACCCCTTCCTTTAAAAAAGGAAGTTTTTTTTTATGTGACCCATTTTTAAAGTCTTTATTGAATTTGTTATAATATTGTTTCTGTTTGGGATTATTTTTTGGCTGCAAGGCATATGTGATCTTAGCTCCCCGACTAGGGATCCTGCATGCTCTGCATTGGAAGGTAACATCTTAACCGCTGGACCGCCAGGGAAGTCCAGAATCACCACTTTTTAATTTCTATTTTCAGACAAATCCTACAGGTCTGGCTGGAGCTGGGACGCGTCCCCTGACCGCCCTCACCACGCACCACGCACATCAGCAGCCCACAGCCCACCCTGCATTTTCTGTATGTCTCCTCTGGGTGTGTCCAGTCTGCTCCTTGAAGATCTGGATATTTCTTACATTTCTTTTGAGCCCATCACAGCACCTCACAGACAGCCCATTCTGGTTATTTAATTGTTTCATAATAATCCCTCCAACAAGATGCTCACAATACTGATACTCGAGGACTGACACAAAAGTTAAGGCTTTATAATGACTGGGGCAGAACAACTCACAGAGATCTGTCTATCCCTAAGAAACTACCAGTTCATTAGACACTACTACAAATGTCTAACTTATGTTTATTTGTTCTAGATGGCATTAAGCTCCAATAAACATATTTGTCTTTCAAGAAGCTACTGATCAGACATGTCCAGGAACATTAGATGAGACAAATCATGACCCAAAGAGGCTAAAGGATTCAGTGTCCCTACATATTTAGCACTTAACAGTTTACACACTTTCACAAACTATTTTAACAGGGAAAATACCCACCCTTCAAGATTGGTATTACTACTGTCATTTATAGATGAAGAAGCTGAGGCTCAGTTAAGCTAAGTAACTGTTGATTACCCAGGAGAGGCAGAGGCTGTATCTGAAATTGCGTCTTCTGGTAACCCAGATCAATGCTCTTTCCAATCTGCCAAGCTGCTTCTCATCTCATGTTCACAACAGACTCACTTTCGAGATCGAGAGCCCATCTGTGGCCTCTGCAGACTTCACACACAGAGGACAGAGTAGGTCCTGCTGGTTGTCAGCCACACACCTTTCCACTTCTACAACCATGGTTATAGAAACGAGTGGCGTCATGGGATCATCGACACAACGGACATGAGTTTGAGCAAACTCTGGGAGACAGGGAAGGACAGGAGAGCCTGGTGTGTTGCGGTCCTTGTGGTCACAAAGCGGAACACGACTGAGCGACTGAACGACAAAACCTATGAACAAGTCACAATCGAGAGTGGAGGGAAAGCAAAGTGTCGGGAGGTGGGGGTGATGCGCTGGTTTCTGCTGAGCAGCCGGGGGCTGGGGACGGGACTCTGCAGGGGCGGTGCAGCCACCTCAGGCTTTAACTACTTGCCCACGGTCAGCCCCTCCCCTGCTGTCCAGGAGACAAGATTCTTCCTCATGATCTTAGAAGGATCAGAAAAAAGACTCTAGGGGATGCAGGCTTCAGTCGTTGTGGCTCATGGGCTCAGCAGCTGTGGCTCCTGGGCTCCAAAGCACAGGCTCACCAGTTGAGGCGCATGGGCTTAGCTGTTCTGCGGCATGTAGGATCTTCTGGGACCAGGGATCGAACCCGTGTCTCCTGCACTGGCATGTGGGTTCTTTACCACTGGGCCACCAGGCAAGCCCAATGCTTTTTCCCTTGTGATGAGAACATGTAGGCTTTACTCTCTTAACAGCTTTCAAATATATCATGTTAACTATAGTCATTATTTTGTGCATCACATCCCCAGTACTTACTTATCTTAGAACTAGAAGTTTGTACCTTTTGACCATCTTTATCCAATTTACCCTTCCTCTGCCTCTAATTACCGACAAACTTTTTCCAATGAATTTTTTTTTAAGATTCCACATATGAGATTTTGTCTTCGTCATTATCTAATTTACCTCAAACACTGTAATGCCCTAAAGATGCACCCATATTGTTATTAATGGCAGAATTTCCTTTTTTATGGTTGGATAATATTCCACTGTATATATGTGTGTATCTATCTCACAACTTTTTTACTTATTCA
The DNA here is from genome assembly GCF_910594005.1 of Cervus elaphus. NCBI lineage: Eukaryota > Metazoa > Chordata > Mammalia > Artiodactyla > Cervidae > Cervus > Cervus elaphus. The sequence continues at coordinate 85,433,736 of NC_057826.1, forward strand.
TCTGTTGATGGACACCTGGGGTGTTCCCATGTGTTGGCTATTGTAAGTAATGCTGCTATGAACATGAGGGTACAGGTATTTCTTTGACTTAAGTGTTTTTGTTTCCTTCAGATACAGTCCCAGAAATGGAAATGCCGGATCACATGACAGCCCTATTTCCATTGTTTAACGAAGCTCCACATTGTTTTCCAGAGCAGCCTTACCAGTTTGCAATCCTACCAACAGTACACAGGGTTCCCTTTTCTCCACATCCTTGCCAACACTTATATCTTGTCTTTTTGATGACAGCCATTCTAACAGGCATGGGGTGATATGTTCACTGTGGTTGTGATTTATATTTCCTTCCATAATTAGTGATGTACTTAATGGCCATCCGTATAGCTTCTTTGGAAAAGCGTCTATTCAGGTGCTTTGCCTATTTAACTTTTTTATTTTAAATTTTTATTATTTATTTATGGCTGCACGGGGTCTTCACTGTGGTGCACAGCCTGTCTCCAGTTGCAGTGAGCAGGGGCTGACACACGGCTTAGTTGCTCTGCAGCATGTGGAATCTTCCTGGACCAGGGATTGAACCCATTTCCCCTGCATTGGCAGGCAAGTTCTTAACCACCGGACCACCAGGGAAGTCCTCCTTTGCCTAGTTTTAAATTGGTTTGTTTTTCTTGCTTTTGAGTTGTATGAGTTCTTTATATATTTTGGATATTAATCCCTTACCAGATATATTGTTTGCAAATATTTTTTTCTCCTTCTGAAGAGTGTCTTTTATTTAGTTCTTTTGATCTTTGGACAGCTACTGTGTGCCTTGTATGTGCCAGCTGGCTCAGTGGTAAAGAGCTCGTCTGCCAATGCAGGAGGCACGGGTTTGATCCCTGGGTCAGAAAGATCCCCTGGAGAAGGAAATGGCAATCCACTCTGGCATTCTTGCCTGGGAAAGCCCATGGACAGAGGAGCCTGGAGGGCTACAGTCTATGGGGTTGCAGAGAGTCAGACGAGACTGAGTGACTAAACAACTGTGCCGGCTGCAGGGGGTGCAGGGCCTTCCTCACCACGCTGTTAGGCTCCTGGAGGGCAAGACTGGTGTTTCATCAGTCTCTGTGTTCCTCCCACTGTGCAACTGTAGTAACTGGCCCGGGAGCCACTTGCTACTAGTTTGCAAGAAGATAAGAAGCTATGCCAGGAAGTAAATCAGCACACAGCTTCTTCACAGAGGGAATTCTGCTATAAAAAACTGTCAGGTGAACTAAATAGAAAACTTCCATACGTGCTTGATTTATATTCTAGCACAAACTCCTCATCTTGTGTTCAAGAAACTGTTCAGATATTATCATTAGTCCACAGTCTGTATCTGAGTTGCACTAAACTGTAGCACCTAGCAAGCTATTCCGCATATAGAACGTGCTCAGCAAGGTTTGCTGAGTTAAAAGAAATTTCTCCCAAACTCAAAGAGTAACATTGCTTAGAAGCTAATCATTTCTATAGTTGTGATAGTAAACTAAAAAGGTGAGAAGGTTTTGTGGCCAGATACACTGCAGAACATACTCTGCCTTCAGTTTTTACCATAGATTAATGAAGCCAAGAAGCAGGAAGAGCTCACAAATTTTCACAGCTTCCCTTCAGAGAAACAACAGACAGGTGCAAACTGCTGGTGATTACTTCCTCTCTTCCTACTTGGTTTATCTGCACTGAGGTTTAGGCCCCAGTCAGGCCCCAGCCTCTGCGTCCAGACACCAGCTCTCTGCTCCAACCACAGCCCTCCAGATGTAGGACGAGGCCAACGTGGAGGGGAATAGAAGAGGTGAGCTGAGTAAGCATCCTGGAAGGATGAACAAACACAAACTGTTGACATTCTACGTTTCTTTGTGGGGTGTCTGTTTTAGTTTTGTTTCGGATTGGCTTAGCTGCAATTGTCACAACCATAATAACAACCCTCTGCCTACTATGCACCAATACATATTAGCTTTGATGTAGTGCTGAACAGTGCTATATTCTTCCTGGCTGTGTGACTCTAGGCAAGTCAATTATCCTCTCTGAGCCCTAGTTCAGTGTATCAGTAAAACGGGAATAAGAATAATCTTCATAGTGTTTGTGTGAATGTCAAATGAGATAAGATATACAAAAGATCTCTGTAAATACATGTGTACTTAAAAATGTGATCTGTTAAGCTTACTATTCTCTCTAAAGTAAAGCTTTTCTTTCTTTAAAGATTAGAAGACTTTCTGAATTTATCTGCAGCCACAAGTTGCATGCAAGAGTTGCTCCAATTTCAAGTAATTTCAGAGAAAATAGGTATAGTATGGATTTTGACTAGTGTGGATATTAGATATAAGCTGTGTCTCACGTATGTGCAGAGAGTAATACACTCAGAAAAATACTACAATGTCCTGCAAAGCGTGGCTCAGCTGTGACCCCATGCATAAAGCCTCCCCAGGCAACCCTGGCTGGAAGAAATCTTGCCTTTCTCAGAGCTCATGTACCTGTTAAATTCATATCACTTCGGTTCAATAATTATCTATTGAGCATTCACCGTGGGGCTAGGGATTGGGCTAAATGCTGAGGTACAAAGATAAAGATGACCTGATCTTTTCCTCTAGGAGCCCGTGGTCTTGCTCATGGCCTGTTACGTGACTGCCACAAGGTGTGAAAACAACACTGACAGAGGTCCTTGGCCAGAAAGAAGGGTGACACACGGCAGGAAGGCAGCAGCCCTACTGAAGGAGGCCTGGGAAAGCGCTGCAGAGGCTGAGCCAGTCGGGCTCTGCAGGCTGCACAGGAGTTCACCACGTGGGTATAAGGAAAGCGCATTCTCGATGGAAGAAACAGCACATGCAAAGATATGACCATGTGAGGACGCCTCATGCACTAATGGACTGTCAGACTGTTAGGACCTAGGCTGAGTGTACAGGAGCGCAGAGAGGTGGAGGGCCAGGTGAAGGTGGGCGGAGGAGGCGCAGGAGGGCCTCTGGTGAGTCTATCTATCCTGCACTTGGCTGTTCATGTCCTCATATTCCTTGCTAGACTGGAAGCTAGTTGAAGGCAGGACGCAAGATTGACAAACTGTTTCCTCGGCATCAGGCAGGATGCTCTGCCCAGGGTAGACGCTCAACAAAGAAGGCTGGGTGTGTGCTCAGACGCACAGGTGTGACATTCTCTCCCTGTCTCATAAGAGCAGAAAAGGCTGCTGAAATACAAACCTGCACCAGACGTGCAGTGTGTTACAATTCAGCCAGGCCCCGGAAAGCTAGCCTCATGCCTGCCTTTGGTACTTAACCCACTTTCCAGATGACACGCGCTGCTGCCTGCACAGGTGAGCGGGAAAGGGGGCCACGTCCAAAGGCAGGAAGCCGAGCTGTCAGCCAGGGCTCTGCTGACCTCCCTGACAGGGGAAGGAGAAAGAACTTTCCAGTCCTGGAGCTGGCGCCTCAAGCCCTGCCAACGCCAGCATTCCAGGGCTGCTGATTTGCCTTCCCGAGAGCGAGAGTATTCCAGAGGCAAGCCTGTGGCTTAAAAAAAAAAATCATGTTTAATTTAAAAATTAGAAACTGGAGCAGGCTGTGAGCACAGGGGTTGATTGAAACAAAATTTAAATTCCTGTCAAGCCCATTTAAACACGGGGGCCCTTCATAGACAATTAGCTGCTCCCTGTGAATGCTGAATAAACTCAGGCCTGGTCACTGCGAGCAGAGAGGCGCCTACTGTGAGGCGCTGAAAAAAAAATTAACTAAAATCAGGCTGTATGAAATATTCAGCCTTCCAGTATATCACAGGGGTTTGAAAGTGTAAACAAGACAAAAATCGATTCCTTAGTGCCCTCAAATCAAGCCCCCAAAATGGTTAGGGCATCTGTTTCTGCTAAATTTTGTTTACATCGGCAGATTTGCCTTAATTGCAGTTGTTTATTTCTCATTGTCCCTGGGGCCCTAATCTCCCGATTACTAATACTTAACACTCATTTCACATCTAAAGCTACTTCTAATCCTCAACAGGTTTTGGGGGCTCTTAAAATTATTGAAACCGCAGAGGCGGGAGAGACAGCCTCTTTGTGAAAGGAACATTTTCTTATCTACTACCAGCTGGGCCCAATCATCACCAGGGATGGCTACAACAAAGGTGCTAAAAGGCTCTTCCACAATGACTGCTGCTCCACTGGGGATTCAGAGGATAAAAAGGAGCTTTGATGGAAAAATCTGAACAAGAGGCTAAAGCAGTCCAGCCAAATAAAGTTACTGTCATAATCAAATGCTGTCAATCACCATGAAAATCCAATTAAAAATGTCTCAGCAGAGCCCTCTTAAGTGGAAAAATGTACCCTATGTATACAAATTTTTGTCAACTCCACACCAGTCCCACAATGAGAAAGTCCTCCTATTAACTGAACCCCCCTACCCCACCCCCAAAAGATGCTGGTCATTCAGAAGCAGTCTGAGGGAGCTGCGACACACACCGGCTATTGGTATACAATTAAAAGAGTTAATCGGGTTACATTTGAAAATTCCATTTTTATTTGTGTCGAGGGAACCTTTGCACGAATAAACGAATGGTAACTTATTTTCCTACTTCAGAATCAGTGACCATTTATATTAAGAGAGCGGAGAAACAGTAAACCAGGATACTGGAAAGAAAGTAGTCCATGCTCCGGCAAATGTCTCTCGGTAGACCATGGCCTAATGTTTAATTCTAATCTTGAAAATTAAATAGAGGACAGAAGGCCCAAATGTTTCTGCTGCCTTTCTGCAGTCTCTTAAACGGCCAAGTGAACCTCAAGTTATCTGCAGGCAGATCTGACCCCCCAAATAGCTGTCTACAGAAGGCCTCACTGAAACCACACAGCTCCTGGTCCCCCAAGGTCTCTCTCGAAACCGCTACAAACTAAAAAGCAGACAACCCATTAAACAAATCCAGCTGGTTACAACTGTAAATAGGGGGCTTCTAATAATTTTCCAGCCCTTGAAATTCCTGGCTAGACTCATTCACTATTGATAAGTATTGCATCGATTTATTGGAGTGCTGTTGATGTTATTGTTCGGTTGCTAAGTCGTGTCCGACTCTTTGCAACCCCACAGACTATAGTCCACCAGCTTCTCTGTCCGTGGGATTTCCCAGGCAGGAATACTGGAGTGGGTTGCAAATTCCTCCTCCAGGGGATCTCCTCGACCCAGGGATCAAACCTGTGTCTCCTGCATTGGCTGGTGGGTTCTTTACCATTGAGCCCCCAGGGAAGCCCTTATTGGAGTGTACTTACAGGAAAACAAGTTTGCTGCTTTCAATAGCAATTCCCAAATCACAGAGACTGGGCTTCAGGGTTGTTTTATATTCCCTCCCACAAGTGGCTGAATAACTCTGGATTTTTCAGCCTGATCTATTATTCCCAAGGACTGGGGGGCAGGGTGGCCCACATCTGATATGGTGATGGATAGAAGACCTTGGGGTCCCCTGCCGTCAGTCTAACCTGAAAAAACATGGTGCTGGCCAGGTGGTCTCTAAGTCTTGACTTTCTAATGACCTCTTGACTTGGAATGAACTGTCAAAGGTGAATTCTCCAGTGGTTAGAACACACGCCAAAGATCACAGGTGGGCTCTGAACAAGGCTTGCTTCACACTTTTGCTCTTCCTGTCCTTCCAGGGTGGAGAGCAGAGCCCTGGGGCCTGTTCTGATTGGTCTGGCTGCACTGGTCGTTAAAAGCTGTGAATGGTATCCAAGCAAACCATGTGATGTCCCAGAAATTCTATTATTTTGGCACCAAATGATTTTCCCACATGACCTCTCATAGCAGAAAGTCAAACAAGAATCTCTGATCAGACCATGTAGTTCTAGTGTGGCCATCCTAACTCATACTGAATATCAGAGCGCAGGATGGCATGTTCTTGGGTGAGTTTCCCCAACTTTACTCTGAGTTCCGAGAGAACAGGGACACATGATGTCATGTTTGTCTTTATGTCTGATTCAGTGTTTTACTACAATGAATTAGAGTGAGTGGCACGTGCAAAGAATAATTGATAGTGCTTTCTCTTCTTTTACTCAGAACAGAGAACATGCCTGAAAGAAAGCCAAATACGACTAAGCTAGGAACTGAATAAAAGATCAGGCTCTCCTTTCAAGGAACTCAATCTAGTGGTAAGGAGAAAAAACGGTGTCAAACCAGTGAGTTTCACTTGGACAGTTTTTAAAAGCAGCAGCAACAAAAAGAGTCCTCAGTATCTGCTCCCTGGTCAAGTGCCAGAGATTCTCTGACTTGGGGTGGGATCTGGGCAGTTTTCTTTTAAAATCCACTCAGATGATTCTGATGAGTTAGGAACCCCTGGACCACATGGGCCAAGCTGTGAATCTACCATGAACATATATTTTATGTGATAAAGTGCTGTTTCAAGTTAGAGACAATAAATGGTGGAGGGATTCCGAGAAGGGAAACAGAGGAGTGGGGAAAGCTGCAGGGAGGACGAAGGAGAAGTCTGAGGACAGTGGAGAGGAGGGCATTCTAGGCTGAGGCCACCACCCAAATAACAGAAACTCCCTGCGAACTGAGCAACGTCAAAGGAGGAACAAATGCATAATACACTCAGAAGACCCAGCTCCGCCTGGGTGAGTGGACAGGACACTGAAAAGCGGCTCCACTGTTGCACTTCACGGCATCCAAGGGAATCAAACTGTTCCTGTGGCCAAGGCCGTGCAGCCCCCATGCCCTGAAATGATGCTGGGAAGATGGCAGTCAGTTCAGTAAACTGAGAAAGAAGACTTGCAGGTAGGAGTTCAAAAATCGCAATCTTAAACAGGCAAATCATCACCATTTTGAGAGATCGGACTTGACTGATGGAGGAAAAAAGTTATCCTTAACTGGGAAATTAAAACTGTCAGATCACTATGATCAAGGAATGACAGATTTTTATCTGTCTGTATCTCTCTGGTTATGTGCATATATACAAATACATTCACACGTATACACATGCATTTATCTGATAAAGTCTGGTGAAAAGATTAAGCAGTCACATCCTTGAAAAAACAAAGCTTACTTTCTGGGGTTATAATCTCTCTGTTCTCGCTGAAGTGCTAACATGTCATCAAAAATTCAAATTAAAGCTGTCTGATTCAGTGTGATCTCAAGCATCCAGACAGTGATTCTGCCGTTGTAATTATGTGCAATTAAAAACTAAAATCAACTTCTTACTAGTGCCTTCCTATTTATAAGCAGACACAAAACAGATGCTTTTAATGGCCTTTAAAACTTGAAAATAATAATAATAAAAAATTCATTACGTGGTTGTCCACTGGACCCTACGTGGAGCCCCCAGGCTTCTGTGACGTCTTTTGTGCTTGGAGAAAATAGTTAGTTGAAGTTTCAATGTTATCCAGTTTCCCTCTGCAAATCTGGGGTGTCTTGGCCAATGAGCTGATGTGCACTTCCCAATGGTGTCTGCAAGAACTGGTGGCTAGACACACATGTAAGTCTGGCCCTAATGGTCTGTTTTCAATACATGGTCCATGTGATGCAGCAAACTAGCTAAAGGTAGTGAACTACCACCAAGTTCAGAATTGCTTATTAAACCATCACTAGTAGCTTAAAAAGCTTAGATTACAAGCACATGGTCCATGAGTACTGGGCAAGGGGTGTGTGTGTGGAAATGTGCTTTTCCTCTGTGCTTAGGGACTCAGTAAGCATTGGACCAAAATAAAGTGGAACTTCATCTTTGGTCCAGTTAGTAGAATATAGTGATAATGCTGAATTTTATTTGAGTCCTAGGCTCCCAGAAAGCAGTAACACGTGAGGAATCTCCCTACTCCCGTGTTAGCTCCAAAGACCAGTTGCTCTCACAGAGATCAGACCCCCATCCATCCCTCCGTAAGGCTGGCGGCTAACTCCCTGGTTCACCTGACTCCACAACCTTGGCTCCCTCCCTTTGCTTCAAGACATTCCTCACTAAGAAACATTCTCCCTATTGCAACAGCCTGACTACAATCATCTTCTGTGGGTTTGAGTCCCATAATAAAGCCATTTGGTCTGAATCCAGAAGTCACACTGGAATCTGAGTGCTGGAGACAAAAATCCTAACATGATGGTTTTTCCAATTTTTAAAAGGGACCCTGTCCAATTTATCACATACCTGGATTCGATTAGAGAACAACGCACCAGCCTATCTGAAAATGTAATTATAATCGGGTTTTGGATAAGCAGAAAAGCTACCAGTGACAATGTAATTTAGAGGAGTTAAACAAGTTAACATCTCTTTGTAAGTAATTAAATGTTTAAACAGATTTTTCTGGAATAGTTTGGTGTTTATTAGCCCCCAAACAATACCACCTCCAGTACATAAAGCCTTTTCTGAGAAATGAGATGCCTTCAAGTTTGCAGCTGCTAGAATTCAGATGAAGGGGAAAAAAAAAAAAAACCTTTCTAAAAGCACTATTTTGATTATAACTGACACTCCTCCCGCAAGACCCCTATTTGCTTCTCTGGGGTTTCCAGCCCTGCTATTTACTTGCTTTCTAAGCAAAATGTCAAATTTCAATCACAAACTGCACTGTGTGCTTCTTCTCAGGTGCCTGAGTGGAAAACCAAACCTGAGGAAATGCTAAACGAGGATGCCCTGCTCTGGAATGTACCAGGAAATGCACAAAGTAACAGGCATGATTATGAGAACCTGAGGAGAAAACCCATGTTTTTAAACAATTACTAAAGCAGTATAGTGATGGCATAAAGACAATTTCCGCGCCAGCTTGTTTCTCTGAAATTCTCTCTGCCACTGAACAGCTAGAACAGATAATAACTATTAGTAAATCAAACTCCTCTGCAATATCCAGCTGTGCCTCACACATTTACATACAGATAGAATGGGTATATGTTTTTAATATGTATGTGATACGTACTTGTAACACAGCCGAAGAGCATGGTACAAAGGAGGAGGAGAATGGCAATCGGATCAGCATGAGATAATAAAGTGGCCTAGATAAAGTATTAGCCAGCGATTGATCTCAAACCGGGAGGCGGCTTCTTCTGACCTGATTACTTACTATGCATAGATTCCATTAAATAGAGCTTAGACATGGAAAGCTTCTGGAAACACTCTAAATGCATAGAAGGATCTACAGCGCTCTGAACTGCATAGGTGCCCATGGCCCACACCGTCCTGGCTTGAGTTAAAGCCCACATTCAGGATAGGCTGAGAGGTTAAGGGGCTGCCTGACAGCTGGTGGGAAGCTCGCTGGCTGAGTCCCACAGGGAGCGCCCATCCCCTTCCTTCCCTCCCCCATGCCAGCGAGCATTTCACCCCCCAAATGCAGGCCCCCCTCCCGAGCAGCTCGCCTGGTCCTGGCCACAGGGCTCCTGTGATCAAAGTGGGAAGGAAGTGAGGAGCTGAACAATCATTTAGGGTCACGGTCCCCCTTTGAAAAACTGGTGACAGCCATGAGTTTCTCTTAAAAAAAAAAAAAAAAAAAACAACACACATCCCCACAAGCATATGCAATTCGGAGTAATTTCAGGGGCTCTAACAGACTTCCGGAAGTCACTGACCCTAGGTCAAGCACTGCTTATCCAGTCCATCCCTTTCATTCTCAGATGAGGACACAGAAAGGGGAGAGGCAGGGGGAGCTGCAGACCAGGGCAGAGGCTTCTCTGCTAAGTCAGCCTGATCTTTACTATAAAGGAACCGGGAAGGAAGATTAATTCCTCAGAAGGAATTCTCTGTGGTTCATACAAATGGTCTATACAGAAAGGTTGCTCACCAGGTGCCTTTTACTTGAAAATATGTAAACGTATAATCTGAATAGCCAAGCCAGACACACACCTCTCCAGCTCCATGCCTTCATCTCAGGTCGTCTCTCTCCCTGAACGCAGGGGTAGGATCCTTACTGTTTTGCTTTGGGAAACCTCCCCCACCGCCTGCACATCACCATCCTCTCCCCTCGTGTTGCAATGCCATCAATGCTTTCCGCCTGGCAGAGGCTGCCCTTTCCCCACAGAAGCTGGAACAGGCTTGCTTGGTTGCCTGAAGCCTCTGAATACTGTCTGCCACTCCCTCAGAGTTTCTGCAGTGTGGAAACTTAGTTTTCTAAGTTTGCTGGTCTTCAGTCACACAGCCAAGGGCAGCACTGACGTAGGTCTTTTTTGTGCTTTGTATCAGGGTGACTTGAAATTGGGTTAATTATGGAATCATCATCAGAGGAGCAGAAAGAGTATATGTGTGGGGGTTCCTAACTGTCTGAATGTTCCTCGCTGTCTGCATGGCTGGTTTTCCTTTGCTTAAAGTCAGCAATAACTAGCTTTAAACGATAACTTGAAGAGTTACTCATGACATAACTCGAGGAGAGGGAGGATCTTCCCCAAGGATGAAGGACTTCCCTGTAAGTGAGTAGGAGTCCACTCAGGAGAATGACTCAAGAAAAAAGGTACTGATGGGTGGCTGTGCCGCTTCTATGTCAAGTCAGAGTTTTCAGACCTGGATCCTAGGGTTCCTTCTACTGGAAGTGGGATTTCTTAACGGATCACCCAGCATGTGGTGAATACATTGCCTATCTGAACCGAACCCTTGTGGCTTTGTGACTCCAACAGGCCAGTGTCAGTGGGATTTCTGTTCCGGCAGCACTGGAGGTTTCACATTGCTCGGAGAAGGTCTGGGGACTCAACACACTCATGCTTTGCCCATCCTTTCCTTTGCCCGGAATGACTCCATGCAAACTCTCTATTAAAATTCAATCCAACCTCCAAAGGCCCTTTTCAAATGCTACCTTCTCCATATAGCTTTTCCCCATTTCTGAGGATCCCCACAGACCTCTGCAATTCTTTTCTAGTAGTTGGTTTATTCTAGTTACTTGCACAGGTGCCTTACCCTCTGCAACACTGTATGTGGAGGCACACTCTGTTATCTTCCGAGTCTAGCACAGGACTCTGCACATGATAGTCTGTATGCATCTATTGAATTCAGTTGTCTGCCTGCTTCTGAGATCTCTCAATATGATGTGGATGCCAATGATGAGAATTCTGAGTTAATTCTTTATGTAGCTTAAGGGCTATGTGCCAGAAAACAGTACCAGTTCCTGTGGATCCTGGCTGGCCTCCCCCAAATGTGAACATCAGGGGAATTTCTTAGTCCAATTTTAAGACATTTCCACTTAGAAGAGAAAAATTGTAGCCATCTTAGGAATAACCATGCAAAGCAGAGAGAATTAAATAGCTAAATGGCTAAATGAGTTCTAACACTCTAGAGCCTAAACTTGAGTTTTACATTTCATCTTTTAAGAATGACATGGTCAAAAACTGCAAAGATGATGATTTTTAAGACTCAAGTATTCTCGTATGTAAGGCGACTCCACCAAATAAAACAACAAAAACCACTTGAGCACTTGCCACATGCACGGCCCAGGCCCAGAGGTGTGGGTGATTTGGCACACCTCTCCCTATATTCTCATTTACTAAGGCTGAGACTTGTCAGGGACACACTCAAGTTCATGTAAGAGTTTCTTGATGAGTCTGTAACTTTCGATATTTCTATCCAACTTCACCTCTGATGTTCTCCCTCTGATCGAGAAAATGCAGGCCCATTGGGAAATCTCAACAATCCTGCAGTCTTCACAGCCGATGTGGCCCAAGCTGTGCAGACCATGTTGGTATCCTGCTGGCTGGAGTCACCGGGCTTGGGAGATAAACTGCTCTTTCTGTGAAAGGCAGGCCCCCACCCACAGTGACAAATGGCCTCTACAGTTCATGCATTCCAGAGAATGCTCTCAGCTTCCAGATGGGAGCACCGTCAAATAGGTTGTAGACGGAGAGAGAAAAGGAAAAATTAAAGCCATTAATATGCTGGAAGGAAGAGAGAGACTGGTTCCTTTAAGGGGATCCCGAGGATGTGACTCAGGTTCCTCAAGTCAGGGACAGCCCTCTTTCTTTCTTATCCCCTAGGGGGTCCAATATTTGGGCTCAACCCCCTTGACCACAGAAGTGTCACACACACTTCTTTGTTTCCTGTCCCCTCCCTGAGGCTGTACTAAGGCAGGGTGCCTCACTATTGCTATACCTAGGGGAATAAGCTCACTCAAATCAAACTGTGAGCAGTGCTAGAAATAATGTTAAATTAAGTATAGGATGGTGCTTCCTGTGACTAAATTTTTCATTGTATCTTATTGATTTATTGATATTTATTAATTAAAAATGTGGGACAGCACACATCAGGGTGTATAGTTGTAAAGAGATATATCGGAATATGTCTCCCTTGTCTCTCTGCACACACACAGCCAGCCACGTATGCTTGCTTCCAAGGCACTGACAGGACGTGCCCTTCAGCCTTGTCTTTACGACCTGCCACCCTGGAGTGGTGTTCCCCACCAACACAGGCATCCGGATGCATTTATGAGTGTATGTACAATCTGTAGATGTTTTATTTATAAGTGGCCAACTCACTGCAGCACTGAAACGTGCATTTACAAATATATATCTGTTTTGTGAAACCCTATTCCTTTGTTTTAATAGCTGAGCTATCCAGCCATAGCATGATAATGTACAAGGTAAATGGGTCTCCATCTCTAGAACCTGTTCCAAGTTTCCTCAAATGTGACTAACTGCATGAATTTCCCAAACATCAGAGACCTCCCCATCAAAAAAAAAAAAAAAAAAGAAAAAAAAATATGAGTTTATTCTAGACATGCAACCTGCACAGTTATAAATTGCAGGGGTTTTAGGGGTGAACTTTAACTTGAAATTACCCTGAAAACTGAGATTTTGCTCCAGGAGTAACATGAAGAAGAAAACTACCTTCCTGGAAAGCACATATGATGTAAAAGGGAAACACACTGCTATATTATATTTGGGGATGAAAACTGTATTACACAGAAGTTTGAGTGTTTAGAGTATTTACAAGGATGAAACACAAAGGCTAAAAACCTTTGAATTGATATCATAAAATACTTATTATTTAAAGTGGTGAAAGAAAACTGATCAGAATTCGTCCTGATTGCAATAATCTAGAGACAAGGAATGGTATGCAAAACGTCAGAAAGAGTAGACTATAATTATTATTTACCAATGCTAGATGCTAATGTTGTTCTAACAGCTTGTGCATTGTCAAATCAACAATCTGCACTAAATAAATGACCATTTGGGACTTTGTTAGGGAACGACTCTGCTCCTCTCTGCTTGACGAAAAACTGTCATTTGTAATCAAAGAAAGTGGCCTTGGAGCTGAGAACACAGCACTTGCAGCCTTACAGTTGCCTCTTTCTAAGGAAAGACTAAAGATTCACATTAACTTGATCTTTTACAGCCAATCTAATTTCATTCTACATGAATCCAAGAGGACGCCACGGCACACTCAGAATTTCCTCTAGGATTGCACTAAAAACTTAATATGCTGACTATCTTTTCTGTTACCAAGCCTCTGAATTCTGAGAGGCTGTAATAGCAAATAAGGACAAGGAATAACCTAGATTAACTTGTGACCCTTGAGTGTGAGGCAAAGGCAAAGGATTCTGCATGAAGCTTCAAAATGGTGATGGGTTTTTAAGAAGTGGAAACTGCTATCTGAGGATGTGAGCTTCAAGAGCACCCACCCAAAAGAAGTAGATCATACTGGCTTTCTGGAGCCTGTGGATACTTGAAATCTGTAACTAAAAACATCTACTTACCATCAGTTCCTCAGGGGCTGGCCTTTCTTTTGGCTGTTTTCGCATGCTGTAAGAGAAGAACTTGCATTATCTGTGTCGCTCGTAAATCTGTGCAATAATTCCCACCACTGGCTACTTGCTCTGGAATTTGAATGTTTTCAAAATTCATCACGTTCAATTCTTGGCCAAAGCATTAGCATGTGTTCTCTTTCGTTTATTTTGGCCTTCAAATAATCAGGTTTGGGGGGAAGCTCATGAATCAAAAATACAAAGTTTTTTTTGTTTGTTTTGTTTTGTTTTGGAGTTACTTTTGTAATACAGATAAATAATCAATTTAAATTTATCCTAATTCTACTTTTGAATGAATTATGAAAAAAAGCAGCAATGTTCTCTTCCTGACTTGGTTATCAATTCATTTCAAATAAATTTAGGGAATCATATACTTCTTTTTTGGTAACTGGGATAAGACAATAAGAAAAGAAATGTGACAATCAGGTTAAATGAGAAAACATCTCATTCCTTCATTACTACTCGGAATAACAAGTCATACATAAAAGAGGTCAGACATCTAGATAATGCTACAAAATTATAAATGGGTTATTACATTGTCTTGTCTTTCATTTATTTTGGCTGCTCTGCAAGTTGATAATTCATTAAACAGCTGTGGGGAAGTTAAGTTTGCTTAAAGAATCACATTCCTCTTGCAAAATATTTCGTCTGACATACAACAGGTATAATTAGTAGCTGCAGCATGTACTTAGTTAGGTGACGAAGCACCCACGCATGGGACTGAAGTAACCATGGGTAAGCTACCTACTGATGGCCAATTTATACTAAACTCAGAGTATCCGTGGGATGAAGTCATGAAAAGAGATTGCTGCTTCTGCTGCTACCTGGAAAATCATAGATACTCTTTCTTCATATGCGGCAACCTCAAACAAGCAAGAAAAAACAAAAACAAAAACATACAATCTCTGCATTTGCTGACAGCATTTTTTTTTTTTTTAAAGTAGAGATCTAATGATCATTTGGTAAATAAGAACCGTAGTTACAAACTGTTAATGACATCGAGGACATTTGCCTTCCCAATAAATAACCATATGCACCACTCAAATACTGCATCTATTAGCAAGTAATTCAAGCTGTCTCACCAGTGGATTTGGTAACACTCCTAATCTGACATTCCAAAGTAGCTGTATCTCTTGGGAAAACAAGGCTATTACCCACTATCATTTCTGTTTTGGCTTGACATCTGTGGAAATTTCAACACAGGTTATCCCTCCCTCTGTCTCCACAAAACTTTAATATAACAGCTGATCAATTTTCTTTGGACAGAAGGCAGGCAAGGCCCTATCTGCTCAGAATGGGCTCCACCCCCAGGTTGGTCCCAGACCACACAGCGAGATAAGCAGGGTGGTCAGGGCACAAACCCAACATCGGTGAGCAGGTAGGTGATGCCCAAACCCAGTGCTCCAGGCAGCTCAGGAATTGCACAGTTTATTTTCCAAAGTGTACATTTCAAAATGGGACATTCCCATCGTGTGCTTCCGTTACTAGGAATTCCGCATAAAGGATATAAAGAGAGACTAATACGTATTTCTAGATAATAGTTCTAGTATTAATGAGCTTAGGATTCCAGTGTTTAACCAATATGCATGCTTTTTAACAACATGGCACATTTTGGAAATAAAATGTTTGCAGAATGAAAGTAGTTTTTACAAGCTATGGAATATTATATAAGTATTTTAAATAAACAGAAATAGTGCTAATAAAAATTTTAGAAGTTGGGGGTTAAAAATCTCTTCCCCACATATTTTTCCTGTGGAATATAAACTACATAAGACATTTTTATTAAGAGGTAACATATTACACTTAGTCAAAAAGGTGATAAAGCTTGACATTTATATTAAGGAATATTTCTTTTTTCACTTGAGCATCATCATCAGATGGCTCATGGGGTGGGGGGAGGGGAGAGCGTACAGCCTTTCCGGGTTAGCAAGGACTCCTGAGTGCACTGTTTGTGCCCCCACAGGAACCAAGGGCTCATCTTCCACTAGTGGACATGATTCTGAAGGGGTGATGAAATGAGGGCTTTGGGAAGGAGGGAAAGAGGAGCAAAGGCAGTTGGGAAGGAGTTCCAGAATGTGCAGAACAGCTTCTGATCAGTTGTGTCTCCTGCTTTGGGGGCGGTCATTTCTATGCTCCCAATTTCCTTCTCCCTCTCCCTCTCTCCATGTCGGGGTGAGGGAGCAGGCAGGAGGATGGCAGTGAGGGAACTGGGGCTTCCAGGGCCACACGGGTGTGTCCCAGTAGAGGAGAGGTGGATGATGTGAAAGGGGTGATAAAAGAAAACTTCATTCTACGGGGAAGAAAAAGGCAGACGGCTGGAAAAGAACCCTTATACCTGTTTCCTCAGATGTAAAATGACAAGGGGTTGCCTAGAGACTCTGAGAGATTCTGTGGCCCCTTTGATCTAAATCCTGTGGCTTTCAGTTCTTACAAAGGTTAAAGTGGGCCTAATGGAACCACGTTTTCATACCCTCTCTAACATCAAAATTCATTGAAATGGGACACCAGTATTTTGTCTAAAATATAACCAAAGATAAAAGTTATTTACCGGAAATCTCATGAATTAATAAACTATTCTGCTTCCACTAAGTGACAGGCATTTTTATGGGTAGCTTGAGGTCCCATTAATAAAAATAAGCTTCACATGTCTGTGCAACAAGGGCTACAAAATTGTGTATTTCTTAAAAAAAAAACAAAACAACTGGATAGCAACAGTATCTGTGCTCAAAGAAGTAGTCTGATTCTCAGAAGTTTATTAAAACAGGAAAAAGCCTCTAAAGTACATTTATGACCCTGTGTGTAAATAACGTTTACATAATTTAAACAATTCCTTCAGCTTGCTGCCCCATCTGCCCAAGGCCCCGAAGTCCCTCCCGTCTCCGAAAGGAAGCAGGGAGAGCCATAAGGTCTCACGGAGCCGCCGAGTTAATGGCATGTATCATTTACATTGAGGGCATGGCATGTTTGCAAACAGGCTCACCACTGAGTGATGAAGTGTACAAACGGCTCGGAGAACTCTCCAACCGGAAGGACGGGCGAATCCTGGGACGGAGGAAAAACAGGTCATCAAAAGTCACAGCAATTCCTTCTCTTTCTTTATACCCTCCACCCCCCATCCCAAAGAAGCAGATAAAGATGACCACATAACAAGGATTCACCAGCATGTGGGAAGGAAAATAAGGCATCATCCAATTAAAAAAAAAACAACTGTCTATACTCTCTTTCACATTTATGTAAAAATGCCAAATTTAAAGCCACACACATTGTATAATGGTGAGAAACAGGAGAGCAAAGAGGGAAGGGAGGTGAAAAAAGGACAATGATAGCCACGGGGTAGGAAAGAAGGTACGAATGTGTAAATGAGAAATTAATGATTATTTAAGTAACACACAAATGGTCGTGTAATTAACAAAGAGCTGTGAAATTATTCTTCTGTTGACCTTTGTTTCTTTTACTGGATTTGCTATTTATTTACACTTTCCTTTTTACTTACATTTATTAGTATATTCAGTTGCTCTTAACTGCTTGCCTTTAACTGAATCATGTGGGTCAGAGTTGGGGTTTTTTTTCTTTTTTCTTTCATTTTAACAGAAAAGCTTTGAAAGGGGAAGAGCTGTTTACTAAAAAAGAATTTCAGCCTATTTGCCAGTCTAGGCAAACTCATCACAGGAGAAAGCCAGTGAATTAAGGACGCCCACCTTGACCACTGGCAGAACTAGTGTGGGGATGGGAGCCACTCAAAGAAGCAGGAAACTACCACAGCAACAAACCACAATCGCCATGTAACACAGGGAGCAAACCCCATTACCATTCGCAAAGGAAGGCTTTAAGAATTTAGGAGTTTTTCCAAGAATGACAGAGCGCGCCACTGTGTTTATAGTGTAACAGCTCAGGATGTAATGAAATTACACTGCAGAGTACTTTAACAGTCATCTCATTAGACCTACAGTTGGAACAAGAGAGCCACATAAAGTAGGCAGCTGCAAATGACTCCATTCTCATCCATTCTCATTTGCTATTAAAAATACCTTTCGGCGGCTTTTTTCCTCCCTGACATCCCCACACAAAGTGCCCTGCAAAGTATGATACATGCACCTATTTAAATTAACAAAGGAATGACTTATTTTAATCTCACTGTGCTTTGGAGTGCTTTGGCCATTTGGATGAGCAATATATCATTACATACAACCTTCTAGCGCTGCAGGCAAGAAGCTCAAAGCATGCAGCATTTGGTGGGAGCCAAACAATTTCTCTAGCACACAACTGTGTCAAATGCATGCATGTATTCATTATTGAGAACGAGAGGAAATAGCTTTGATGTAGTGGAAAAAAGAAGATGATAAAAGCACCTCTGCAATATGCGTGTCATTATCAATGGTGGCAGATAGATACAATTGCACAGCCTCCTCTGTGATTAGTAAATATACATATAATTGCTGTGGCCAATTATCAGAAAAATGAGATCGGTAATTACAAGACAGAAAATTAACTAGAACTCTTATTAAGGCTTTGTTTCCAATTCAAACAATTGGGAACTGGTGGAAAATACAATTAAATCAAAAGAAACTGAGGGGGTCAAAGCAGCCCAAAAAAAAAAAAAAAAAAAAATCCCAAAGAGGTTTAAAAAAAAAAAAAGGAATGTGAACCAAATGTTTCTTAGTTTTTGCATATCTGTCCTCTTTGAATTGATTCTGTTCATCCAGAGGAGAGGCAGGTCAGTAATCATAAAGTTAAAATTCTCATCAGTAGAGACAGGCTTCCAAGAGGAAAAGAAAAAACAAAGGAAAATGGGAGCGAAATAAAATCTTGCCAAGTTCACGGGATTACATGCAGGCATTACATAGAGAGGACATGAAAAATGGGGGGCTGAAGAAACAGTCTGCTCAAAAGAAACAAGGCACATAGTAACATGACAAGTCCTCGATAAAGGAACTATAAAATGGTCACGGAAGTCCTATCAGTTTGAAGAGCAAAAATAAAACATGATATCAATTTCAGCCCAGTCTGTTTTAGGAAAGCGATATATATCACCAACCTGCGAGATTCTACAAGGCCCAGTTCAAGAAATGACATTTTACTGCCTCAAACACTATTAGTAAAAAGATATTTCAAAGTCTGAGGTACAAAAATTATGGACTCTGACCAGGTAGTTAATTTTTTCTAAGTCATTCCTTTCTGAAATTTTTTGGGACGTGGTAGTACTGGAAGTATCTGAGTAGCAGTTGCTTTAAGATGAATGTTTAGGAAAGTAAAAGCCTAGTGTCTTAACGCGGCTGAATATTTACTGAGATGGTTAAAATTCTAGACTGGTTTTCTACAAAGACCCTGGTGCAAAACGTGATGCTGATGTGGGCCTCATTTCAAAGTACGATACCAAGAGTAAATTGATGAACTATAGGCAACTTGATGAAGATGTCATTTTAACATGGATGAGAAACAAAATGAGGGAACTGTGACATCTGTGCATGGGTAGTTAATTTTATTTAAGACCTGATATTGTAGCCTGTTAAGTTCCTCATAATATAAAACTAAGGAACACTGGGTGGTGCCCATGAATAATTTATTTCACTTGTGAAAATGCCAGCACAAGTCGACTTTGCAGAACCACCGAGTGGATTTTCATGGCAGTGGTGCCTGGAAAGAATCCGTCATCAAAGATGCAGGGGAAATTCTAATCTCACATGCATAATGCCAGATACTTCTTTTCATTTTAAAATCCATGTCTCTTGTGTATCTCAGAGGAGAATTTTCTGAGATACGGAAGACTGACTAGTGCATGGGTGGGTGGGTGTCAAGAATGCTACATGAAAACATGGAGGCAGGGAGTCCTCGGAAAGCCTCCTCCAAATCCACAAAAGCATGCAGGCTGTGAACATCTCAAAGGAACAAACACACTTGATAGCGGTCACCACGCTGAAGAATTTTTCAGGTATATTTTTCTTGTTTAAAAACAAGCTTAAAACAAGTAAAATTAGAAGTTAGTTTACATCAGGATGTAAAAAACAATCTCCAAGAACCTGTCTATTTTGTTATCTAATTCCAATCTGTGCAAAGGGGACGGGGAGGCTCACAAGAAAGCTGCTCTGGCGTCTCCGTGGCCCCCAGGGAGGGAAAGCAGTCATTCACCTTGGAGTCAGAGCAAGAGAGAACCATGCCCAAGGGATCAGAGGAGCTCTGAAGTCCTGCTACTTTTGCTGCTACTTATCAAAAATCTTCTCTGTGAAACATGGGTTCAGGCAAAAGGAAGAAAAAAATACATTTTAAAAATGTAAACACAAATTAGAGAAGCAGTTACACCAACAGCTCAGCACTGGCGGAAAGACTCTAAATTGTTAACAGAAGTCACTGTCTTTAGGAGCTTAGGCGCCACACCTCACCGGGCGGGCTTCTGCGGGACACTTCTCTGTTGAACTTCTAAGCACGGAGGTATGGAACAAGAACAGTGGACACAACCTTAACACAAGTCGTGACCTGAGATTCTGGTCCCCAGCCAACTTTCGTGTTCTGCTTAAAGGGACACAAGCCGGATCTTGTTACAGAACAGGCAACTGTTGTATAAAAACCGCCAGGGCCATTTCACTGAGCAATTCTGGTCATCACAGAGGACAGCCTTCAAGTCTCAGAGGTTTCATGAACTACCTGGTCAGCCCCTCGTGCTGAACAACTGGAGCACAAGCAGGCGGCAAGCTAGGGAACAGTGAAGGACAACGGGAAGAAAGTTTGAGTGATGCCTTTGCCTTGTGAATAATGAACGGTTCAGGAAGGTCAACCCATTACAACAGAAACTGTTTAATTATTAATTATGCACAATCTATGAGCAAAAGGACAAGTTCAGAATGTTTAATGTATGCTAACTTCAGCTGGACTCTCTCTGGGTATTTTGTTATTAGCACTTGTCAGCAAGGTACTCAGGCATAAAGAAAGGTAAGCAGCAGAAAGTCAGAGTGTGTGTGTGTGTATGTGTGTGGACCTGCGATGAGGAGGGGGCGGGGAGGAGGTCCAACTCCAACCACAGCTGCTGCCAGTTCAGCTGCAGAGTAAGTATGCCAAAAAACTACACTTTGTTACCTCAAGAACGGGCAGGTAAGTTGGACACTCCAAACAGAGACAATACAAATGAGAAAAACACTTTTGAAATGACTTACTTAAAAAGGAAATCATTATTTCAAAGGCACAGTTTTTTTTTAAACCATGATGTTTCTTGGCTTTAAAGGATCTGTGTCATTTATGTTTACACACATGCTAGTGCACACACACACACTAGTGCATGTAAAACTGGCAGAATCTGAACAGACTCAGTGGATTATATCAGTGTCAATTTCCTGGTTGTGATACTGTACTGTACTTACAAACTGTTGCCACTGGGGGAAACTGGGTTAAGGATACACAGGGTGTCTTTAAAGTATTTCTTATAACTGCATGTGACTCTAAAATAATGTCAAAATAGAAAGTTTAAAAGTTAAAAGGTAAGGAGTTTTTGTTTTTTTTTAACTCATTGAGGTCCAGGTTTTTAGTAGAGTTCTGTTTTGAATAATGGAGAAGCCTGGTGTAACTATTCAACTGGAAAAAAGGTTGAGGAATCTTTGCTTTAAAAATGTACCTGAGGATTTAATTTTTGCCTTTAATTCATAATAAAAGATGACAATGGAATCTGACAATGATGTGGTGGTAAATTCAGATACTGATAGGCAGAGACACAAAATATTGTGTAAAAATGATACAACCATTCATTATTTATTTATTGCTTCACTCATTCAACAATTTTCTTGACCCTCTACCATATCAAGGTGCTTGGGTGGACAATGCAAGATGACTGATACTTAATCCACATCCTGGAAGAATTCACGTTGTTCAGAGGGATAAGATGTGCACTGCTAAGAATGATGGGGAAGAAACTAGGAGAGTCTGGAGGGCTGGAATATTCCATCTTTGGTCTCCTACTTTCTTCCATCCTCACTGCCAGAGAAGCACCTAGGGGTGAAGGGACCTTGAACATCTTAATCTCTGTTATGTTCCCTTCCTGTGTGCAAAAGAGACATTCCTTCAAGCTAAGATTATACACTTACTGGGAGTAAAGCGTAAAGAAGACAGAAGGACAAATTCTCAAGAATCTCAAGGTGTTGGCCACACTGGTGAATTCTGAGGTCAGCTGTGCTGTGATTAGATTAAACCAGACAAGTTAAGCGAAATATGGCCATCCTTTTTAACAGCCTATTTATAGACTTCTTGGTGTCAAGCCATCAAGCCAACAGGTAATTAACATCAGACAGTCACCTGTGGTCTGACCAGAACTGAGAGCTATGCTCTGACATTTTAAAACTATATTTTTAAACTCAAGCCTCATGTGCCTTTGGCCTGGCTCAACAATCTTTGGCCCTGCACACTAATGTGTGCATTCATACTAATTGGCACAGCTCTCCTAGCTGCTCCATGTCTGTCCACAATGCCGGGGTGGAAGGTTGCCTGTGATTCCAATGGCTTCATGTCAGACTGTGTACAACATTTTGCTTTATCAGATCTCAAGTTGTTTTTTGATCCTCCCCTGTTCACTGCCTTAAAGTGGTATCTTTGTGAGACAACTGGCAGAATCCACAGGGCAAATCTGCTCTTGAATGGGGAGGAAACCTTGTTTGCCTGGGCGGGGGTGGGGTGTGGGGAAGATACACACACAAAAACAAAAGAATCAGATCCTGGCCTTTAAAGATCTCCACAGGGGACTTCCCTGGTAGTCCAGTGGCCAAGATTCTGCATTCCCAATGCAAGGGGTCCAGGTTCCATCCCTGGTCAGGGAACTAGATCCCACATGCTAAGGCTCAGCACAGCCAAATACATAAATATATTTTTAAAAATCTCCACAGAAGTCATCTCCAAACCAAAAATCTACCCATCTGAAGTGTAATCCAATGGTAGATTCTGGGAAATTAGCTCAGTTTTAAATATTTTGAAGGTTCTCAATGTTCACATCTGCAAGTTTCTGCTATAACAGACTGTAGCCACGGGGGAAAAGGCAGTCACATCTCATCAGAGAGAGAGAGGCGGAAAATGGATAGACAAGTGTTCAGTCAGAGAGTAATTCAGCCTGGTTAATATATTAGTAAATCAGAATTCCACACCAGGCTTGTACAAATTCAATCAATGCTTGTTCAGAACACTTAGTTTACTTAAAAATGTGGCCACTTTGTCAGGGAACAATAAGTGTTTTGACCCTAAAGTCTATTTTTGATTTCACAATCAGATAGAACTGATCTCATCTGCAGGATGCGATGAGGGATAGCGCTGGGGTGAGAAAGAGGTTTTGCGTTTAGGAAGGCTTGCAGATGGACGTCCTCAGAAAAGGAAGCCTCTGACCCTCTTCAGCTGGAGACCACGGAGCTCTTGTCTTACTCATCTCACTCCACATCAAGACTTGAGCAGAGAAAGTGAAAGATGATTCAATTTCCACGCCGGGTCACCCCATGCTCTGGGTTGCCAGAAGTGACGAATTATACGTGTGGGCATTTGGGTGTGAAGTTCTATCCACTGGGTCCTGGCTGACAGCATCAGCTCATTTAACTGGTCTCAGGTGGACCTGGAACCAGGGGCAAAAGGCTAGACTCTTCACCACTGAAACATCCACCTTACCCGCAAACTGTTAAATCATAGGAGAACCAGCTACTAGCCAAGAGAACATCACGACCAGACAGCTTATAAAAAACACAAAATATAAATGAACAGTTCTAAAGGAATCTCTGAAATTTGAGATTATGCAGTCCCCACTCTCCTCCCCATTTTCTCCTAAATGTTTTGGCAGTTCTTCAGTACTGGGATAAAACAGAAGATAAACTTTGTCATTTATGTCAAAACTAACCCCCCCCCCCTTTTTTTTGTCATTTAAAAGACTTACATTTACTCAGATATTTTCTAAACATATGGCAAAGATCTTGGTGTTTCATAAAATTCCTTGAAAATAGGTAGGTGGAAAACTTGAAGTGGATTAATCTCTTAAAACCATATTTGCAATTGCTTCATTTCCAAAGTCAATGAACATCTTTTTTTCTCTTTTTATTTTAGGTCTCTTGTTGGTCATAAACTCTAGTTCACAGTATTATTTAGAGGAGCCTATCTGAATGGTAAACACACACATATACACACAGACACACCGACATTCACGTTATGTCTTCCTTTTCAATGGCTTAGGCAGAGCAGAAAAAAAATGCTTGTCTCATACCAAAGGGATTTCATTTACAAAAGTAAAACCCATTATTGTTCCCTACCACTCTCTCTGTAGTCTCCCAATGCATTTCTATTGCTTTTTCATAAAACACTGGTGCAAATAATCAAGCATGACCATTGACATCCACGAGATTGAGTTTTAGGAACCATTAAATGAGCTCACCCTCGTGGGAAGCCTCCTGCTCAGGCTGGTCTAAAGGTAATTATTCAGCAATTCCTACCTGTGGTTTTACCTAGTCCCTATATAGTGTTTGAATTTTATACACTGGTAAGGTTAGTTTTTTTTTCCTCAGGAAAAGTCCAGCTTACACATGTTTGATCCAGGACCTAAATTATAATGTTAATATACACACTACCATTTCACCAGGTTCTCTGTGTAGAAGTGCTGATTAAAAGCAATCTTAAAGGTACATCACAAACTATATTAAACAAAAATGCAAGAGGAAAATCCAGGAGTGAAAAAGAGCCCTTAACATGTTCCTAAATGAAAGGAATTATTCCTTTTTTCATTGGTAAAGGGTTAACATTGAAACAGCTGAACTACATCCACATACTGTTCAAGGGCAAGAACCTGGCAGGTCCGTGTCCTGAAAAATCAACAAGCCATAACGCTATCCAGATAGACTCAGGGAACTGAGTCTGAAAATCCAAAGTCTCCATCGCCACACTGAGTGTCCTCCTGAATGTTCACTCAACTGTTAGTTAAAATAATTACTGCTGTTTGCCACCTACACTGCCAGCTACAGATACAGGAGAGAACAGAACTTCCAGTGGCTTCACGGTGTAGGAGTGTCAGTCGTATTTGCTTACACATTTTTATAAACCAATTCAAAGGTGATGTCAGCTGCGAGTTGCAGGTTGGGAATTATATATCAAATTGTGCCATACCTGGTTCCATACAATAAACACAGACACAAGGGGACTGAAAGCTGGCTAAAGGAGATACTGAATCAGTTTAAAATTAGCCAGTATGAGAGGAACAAAGAGAGGAACAGGGAGGGAGGAAGGGAGAGGAAGTGAAAAAAACAGAACTACATACTGTGAAATGAACAAGTTCAGTTAGAACGTTCATCAGGATTTGGAAAATCATAATGCCATCTGCTACTCTGGACCTCAGAACATCAGGGATCTCATGGGCCCAGACGCTTCCATTTCCAGGAGGAAGGAAGGAGCTTAACACTCCCTGGAATGCTGCCTCCGTTCTGGAATGGAGGCAACACCCCAGCCGACCAGTTTGGACTCTCTTTTGAGAACATTTGTACAGCTCACAGACATGTTTTCTCTGGTTTAGGGAAAATTAACGGCAGGCAAAATGATTACAGCGACCCGGCAGTGAGGCAGCGCAGGGCCCCAGCCCGAGCTGCTGCATAACTGACCCTGGCATCCAACGTGGGCTCAGGGTGTATAGGTCCCATCACGGCGGATTAAACGAGCACTGTCCTACGGCTGGGTAAGACTTCACAATAGAGCAACACATGGTAAATGACAGCAGCCAAAACTGGCCCCACCAGGCAACTGCCCATTCACAGAAGCTATTCACGAGCCTTCACCACCAAGAAATTAATTCATTAATAATACATCAGGCTTCGTGGACAATTCAAAGAAAACAACACAAAGCTACTTGTTCAATGACTGTCTGAAGATGCAGAATTTTCCCTGTTTCAAAAAAACACACTAATCTAACTGACTTATTACCAAGATCAAGATCATAAGGATGTTTATGCTAATATTTTGATTAGTAAAAAAGAAGAAACGGAAAAAATCTATCCACTGAATTCATTCAGTGCCACTAAGAAATAATAAAAATATATATTTTTTTCAGCAGTAGCTAATAAAATCTGATTTTATATAGCTGTATTTAAAAAATTATTTTTTCCCACTTTAAACAACTATATATTCTTCAGACTATCAGGAAAATTTCTGTTTTTAATTTGCTTCTTCTGTTACATTTAAAAAATTTCCTTCCTTCTTTCTCCTTCCTCCCAACAACTCATAAATATGAATTAAATATAATTATAAATGAACAGAACATTAACTTTTGGATTACTGCTGTGTTTTGGTAGAATGTTAATGTCATTTCTAAAGAAACAGTTATTACCAAAAGAAAAAGTAATTACTAAAGGAATCATGGCCTTAATGCTAACCTATTTTCAATCTTCAAACCACTCAAACTACATTAATTTAAACATACTGGACTTTTCAAAAGAAGTATTAGATTTCAAAAGATTGCCTTACATAAAAGAGGAATATCGGTTTTCAGGATCCCAATTATACATTCCCGACATTCTGAGACAGAGATCTAGTTAACAATACTGCAGGACGACACAACTATTATGTATCTACTTGTATCAACTTACCAAGTTTCTAATGCCTCCCAGTCATTAAGTTGTACAAGTTACAAATAACATGAAATCCCACATTATCAATACCCATTTAAGCCAGTGGTTAGAGTGTCAGCCACTGTGGTGGGAAGCTCCAGGCAGGCATGGGTCGTCAGACAGCCCAGGCCATCGAATCTTGTCTCACTTTAAACTACCTGCAATTTACGTGCTATGAAAGCAACAGGCCATCCTAGGATGCTGGAAGCAGGAGGGGTGGGGATATTCCTTTTACTCTTGGCTAACTTCAGAAATCAGAATTATGGTGAAGGCCCTCGGGCAAAAAAATGAATGGATATTATTCCCTCTGGAGCTGGTTAATACCACTTTTTGAACTCCAAGGGGGTATTATTAGACAGCCTTGTTCACACATCCACACCCCTACCTGGACTCCCAGAAAGCACCTGCTACGTGCATACCCCAGCAACTTCTCAGTTAACCAGCCCTCAGTCAACCTGAGGAGAAGGGATTCTCCGTGAAGGAATTTTTAAAAGGCAATAGTGGTTTTAATAGTCAATCCTTTTGTATACATAAATCTTTCTAAAAGGAGTCTATCTCCTCCCTGCCAACTTAAACAGAATATGCAGAAGAGAATTCAATTCTTTTTTACAGGCATGGAGTCATTCTTATAGACAGTGAAACTGAACTGTGTTGTAATATACTTCTGCCCTGGGGGCATGTCTGCAATGCTTTCTAACTTGTCTTCTTTTACAGTTTTGAAAAATAATCTCTCCCTTTGATGCCAGAATGTTCAGCTGTTGCTTTTTGCTTCTATCAAGGGCAGTCACAGTGTAGTAAAGAGAGCTGTGTCCTTTGGCCCTCAGTTTCCTCATCTGTAAAACTGAGTGTAGCTGGAAAGCAATGTGACACTGGGGAACACGGTGGAACGGCTGGTAAATCAAAAAGGTCAAGGCCAGACTTGTGAGTTTTGATAAAGGACTGTATTTATTAGCTAAGTATCTCCTCATCATACACTATTACTTTTTGGATTTGGTTTTCTTAAGTCTTAAAAAACAGTAGTAACTTTTTATAGTTATGCATAAATTTCATTCAACAAATAGTTATGAATAGATACAGTACTAGGAAGACAGGGGAAAAAAAAAAACCCTGGGAACTTAAAACTTTAGCTGATGTATTTATTATAATTGAGTCTGAAACAGGAATTGATATAGTTTTTCAAAACATAATTTTATTTATTTTTGACTGTGTTGGGTCTTCGATGCTGTGTGGGTTTTTCTCCAGTTGCAGAGAGCGGGGACTACTCTCTAAGTGTGGTGCGTGGACCTCTCATTGCAGTGGCCTCTCGCGGTAGAGCATGGGCTCCCGGCCATGTGGGTTTCAGGAGCTGTGGCTCGTGGGCTCTAGGGCACAGGCTCAGTAGCTGTGGCATGTGGGATCTTCCTGGATCAGGACTGAACCCGTGTCTCCTGCATTGGCAGGTGGATTCTCTACTACTGAGCCTCCAGGTAAGCCTGGAATTGAGTCTTGAACGAGGTGCGTGGTGCTGTCCTATGAACAGAATGCTAATTATCTCCTCCTTATGTGTGTGTGTGTGTGTGCCCCATCTCAGTGAGGGCTTGACTGCCCATGCCAAATGCTTCTTCTCTGATTCCATC
This sequence comes from Cervus elaphus, assembly GCF_910594005.1. NCBI lineage: Eukaryota > Metazoa > Chordata > Mammalia > Artiodactyla > Cervidae > Cervus > Cervus elaphus. The sequence goes on from NC_057826.1 coordinate 85,461,596, forward strand.
TTCCCACTCTCCCCTACGTGCAATTACTCACCAAATTCAGTTTATTCTATTTCCTAAACACCCTTCAAACATGCTAAGGCTGTCCCAATGAAAAGTCTGCATATTTTCTGATCAAGACTATAAGCACAGTAAATTCCTGTTGTTCCCAATTCACTTTCCGCAAGCCTGTCAGAGTGACTTTTCTAAAACACAAATCTGGTTCTGTTGATTCTCTGCTTAAAACCCTTTCACCCCCTCCTCTTTCATTTCAGCAAATGCTTTTGGGTACAATGTTTAAAGATTTTTCTAAACCTGGCTGTTGCTTCATCTGTTTTAATACTTTGCCAAGCAGTGCAGCCATATTGAACTCCGTATGGGCCTCAAGCATCTCTGAGGCCAACTCCTACTGGCCCTTGGGCTTCCCTTCTCTGTAGAGCCCTCTGGTATATTATCACCTGCTTCATTACGAGCTCTCTTCTCTGTGTATCCCCTGTGCCTTGTCTACACTTTGGGTATATGTGGAATTTATGAGGGGCTTCCCAGGTGGCTCAGTGATAAAGAATCTGCCTGGCGGTGCAGGAGACGCTGGAGACTTGGGTTCGATCCCTGGTCAGGAGGATCCCCTGGAAGAGGAAATGGCAACCCACTCCAGGATTCTTGCCAGGAAAATCCCATGGACAGAAGAGTCTAGAATTTATAGGCTGCAAACATCATTTAATGCCTTATCATACATGCTCATTTATGTCAGTAGGTAAAACAGCAGTCACTGTGCTCCTCTGAGAGCTCATCAAGTCATACCACTTATACCACCTGCAGTTTAAAGTTGGTGATGGCAGGAAAGCCTGGCGGGCCGCAGCCCATGGGATCGCAAAGAGCCGGACGTGACTGAGAGACTGAACTCAATTGAACTCATATATGATTGTTTACGAGCCTGTCCCCCTAACTAAAGCAGAACCTACTGGCAATTGTATCTTAACTAATTCCCTATCCACTGTACCTAACTCTGGGATTAATACAGGTTTATAGAATGATTGTTTGGGCTATAATTAGTGGTTTTCAAACTGTCATCTAAGGAACTCTAAGGACTTTCATGTGGTTGCCAGAGGTGGGATGGGGACAGTGTGGAGACCTAAGCTTCCTAACCTGTGATCAAACCAGAAAGGCTTCAAAGTTTAAGAAAAAAAAAAAATTTTATATATATATATATATATGTATATATATATTTTAACTTTCATGTGTCAAAGGACACCATCAAGAAAGTGAAAAAACAATCCATAGAATGGGATAAAAAATTTAGAATCTAGTATCCAGAATACAAAAAGAACTCTAACAACTCAAAACTAGTAATTTAAAAATAAAAAACAATTTAAGAAGAGAAAATGCACTTGAATAGAAGTGAAGAGAAGATATTCAAACAACTAATAAGCACATGAAAATATGCTCAATATCATTAATTCATAAGGGAAATGCAAATCAAAACCACAATGAGAGACTACTTCATATCCACCAGAATGACTACAAAAAAAAAACAACAAAAAACTGAAAATAACAAGTGTTGACAAGAACATGGAGAAATCTGAACCCTTATAAACTGCTGATGAGAATGTAATATGGTACAGTTGCTATAAAATGCAGTTTGGAAGTTCATCAAAAAGTTAAATACAATGTTAATACATATATAAGACAAAACAAAGGTATAAAGGATGTACAAAAAGAGTGTAATTGGGCCCATCACTGGATAGGTAACTATGGGTGATGCTGGCATTTTCCTGTACTTTACTTGCCTATGGTTTTCTAAACATGTACTACTTGGATAATATTAAACAATAAGCGTTGTTAAAATGAAAAAAAAAAAAAGCTAAACACAGAATTTTCATGTGACCCAGAAATTCCACTACTGGGTATATATAACCAAGAGATTTAAAAACATACATCCACATATAAACTTGTTCACAAATGTTCACAGCAACATTATTCCTAATAGTCAAAAAGTGGAAACAGTCCAAATGTTAATCAACTGATGAAAGATAGACAAAAATGTGGTACATCCATACAATGGAATATTATCTGACCATAAATACTGATAAATACCTCAACATGGATGTACCTTGGAAATATTATGCTAAATGAAAGAAACCAAACACAAAATGCCAGATATTACATGTCCAATTTATATGAAATGTCCACAGTAGGGAGATCCACAGAGAAGGAAAGTACATTAGTTAGTGGTTGCCAGGAACTGGAGGAGAGAGAGGAACTAGGTTACTATTAACAGGTTCTGGGCTTCTTTATGAAGTGATGAAAATGTTCTGGAACTGAGCTGTATACTTTATAAGAACGGATTTTATGTTATATAAATTATATCTCAATACAAATGTCAAACAAAACAGAAAAACAGAAATAAGTTTCTCTATGATGATCTGTACTTAGCAGTCCTTTTCAGCTGGACAGGATATTCCACACATTGATTCTTATGCCAGAACCACCCTTATCTTGACTACTGTATCTTGTAATATGTTTCAAAGTCAGGAAGTTTGAATTCTCTTTGTTTTTTCTCCCCCTAAGATTGCTTTGGATACTCTGACTCCTCTGCATTTCCATATAAATTCTGGAATACATGTAAATCCATGGCTGATTCATATCAATGTATGACAAACCCACTGGAAAAAAAAAATAATAAAAAAAAAAAATTCTGGGATCAACTCATTCATTTCCACAAGAATCCGCTGGGATTGTACTGAATCTGTAGACCAGCTGGGAGGTACTGCCATCTTAACAGTGCTAAGTCTCCCATTCCATGAATCTGGGATGTTTTTCTGTTTAAGTCTTTTAACTTCTTTCAAAGATGTTTTGTAATTTTCAATGTAGAAGTTTTCTACTTCTGTTAAATTTATTCATAACTATTTGATTATTTTTGATGCTAACTAACTTGAATTGTTTTCTTAATTTCACTTTTGAGTCATTCATTTCCGGTTACTAATATGAAGAATCACAACTGATTTTTCTGGTGGCGGCGAGCGGGGGCTGCCCTCTAGGCTTCTCATTGTGGCAGTCTCTCCTGTTGCAGAGCATGTGCTCTACGTGTCATGAGGCTCTGTAGTTGTGGCTCGTGAGCTTAGATGTCCTGTGGCATGTGGAATCTTACTGGACCAGGGATTGAACCCATGTCCCCTGCACTGGCAGGCGGATTCTTAACCATTGGACCAGCAGAGAAGTCTTACAACTGATTTTTGTGTGTTGCTTTTATAACCTATCATGTAGAAGATACTTCTGATCAGGTATAAAACATGACTTACAGCAATTCACTTTTTCCTTTTTCCTTGTAAAAGGAATAAGTAAACAGAAGTATATATCAGAAATTTGTTAACTGTCCTGCTGAGCACCTACAGATGTTAGAGAGAAATTTATTTTTAGCTATAATATGCTTGAAACATATATATACACTCAGAGTAATAATCCATTTTTTTCTGGCTATCATATTTTAGATACCCTGAACATTCTGAAATACATCTGGGAACTCAAAAATGATTTGCAAGACAGTTTCAAGCCTTTCTGTCTGACATTTAGTTTTCTCCTTTTCTGACCTTGTGAACTTCTATTCATGCTGTAAGACCTAGCTTAAATGCCACATCTCCTCAAGGCCCTCTCCTAACCTACCCCCAGAACACATACTCTTCTGGTAAAACAAACTCTCCTATTTCTGGGTTGTGTAGTATGCACCCTATAATGAAGCATAATTATTCATTTCTGTACCATTATTTTTTCCAACTCCGTGGCTGGGTAGGCTCAAGGGGGAAGTCCCCACTTCAGTCTTTGTAGTTTCCAGCACCTCAATTCATTGATTTCCTGGCTGGCTCCAGCCAGCCCTGGGTTTCAGTGACTCAGCTATCACCTCTCTGTTCCCATCTACCATCACCAGTGTGGCCAGTCCTTTGTTGCCAGTCAAACTGGGAGCCCACGCACTACGGAGAGCTCTGGATAGCCACATAGCCTCCTGGGTCCCAGTACACTGCATTGGCCCAGGATCTGCAACTGTGCCTCTGCCTTTCTACCCTGACTCACCTAATTTGCAGTTGACCTGGGAGCCTTGCCCAGAAGCCCAATTCTCTCTGGTCGTGGAGGCTGTCCTGAGCATGGCTTGGTCAACTTGGGCTAGTATACAATGGGCACTTTTGAGAACTATCTGCTGAAATGAATGAACACAAGTCCACTCATTTTACTTCATCAGTCTTATTTGCTCTTCTCAGATGAGTGTGTTTGACCTTACACATAGCACTTGGGTATTCAATTTCATTTGATATCTTTCAGTTTTGCTATCAGTCACTGTGAGGAGTGTAAAGACTGAAGACAAGATGATCAGATCACTGGGCTAACAAGTAGTCACTGACAAGAATGAAGAGTGACCACAGAAAACAGAGGTGATCACAAGAGAGAACACAAGAAAAGCATGAAGCAGATCAGCACACCCTTGTAGGGCCATTTAGTCTGGGAACAAATGGTTCTATACACCTCAAAAAGCCCAAGTATATTGCTGAGTGCCAAAGCAAAATAACACAGGCAAAATGGCTCAGAAATTCACTAAAAGAGAAAGGCAAGATCCCCATAATTCTGTAACCCTATAGGACATCAATACATCAAAGTTTAGTTCAGTGCTGTGTTCAAAACATGGACTTCAGTCATCAAAAAAAGGTTATGATACAATGAAACCTTTACATCAGTGAAAAATGATATTCACCACACTTTATCAATAGGGTGCCAAAAGCAAATACATTTTAGAAACATTCTTTCTAAAAATGCAAATTTTCTCATTGATGTCAGAGCTCAAAGCAGTTATCAGTTATCTTGACAGTAAGGGCCACCTTATTTCCCAAAGACATCAGATGGCCAAGGCATCATGGCACACATAGACATACATGACTGACAACAAACCGAAGGACTTTACAATTCAGGCATTCAAGGACTTGGAGTGGACCCGGTTACGAGTTTTACAGTAAGAAGTTCTCTTGAGAGAAGCAACTCTGAGGCAAATACGGTGACTCTAAGACAGCACTCACATGCTGAGTCAGCCAGGTCCAAGCTGGATAAACTCCACCCCCACCCCCCTGCCCGGTTCTTTGGCTACGCTTCCAGTTTCTATTCTGTGGTTCAGATTTCATGTTCACGGCTCTTACTCCTCTGGTTTAACTTTTGGTGTCTTCTATCTGGATCTAAAATGGCTAACTCTGGCTTTGTCCCACAATTCCACCTCCTGACTCCCAACTCCTGAGGTTCACCCCTGGCCACTCTAGCACCACCTCCTATCCACATGATGTTGTTTTACTACTTCTTCATTCTTTGCAAGGCCATGCTAGGAGGTCAAGGTATATCCACATAATAATAAATAAAGTATGTTACACTGGGCTTTGCTTATTAGCTATTTTGTATGTGACTCCAAATATATCCATCTTATCTGAATTAGATTCCTTTGAGGGTGGTCCTTTTTGATTGTTAACTTTTTCCTAAGAGAAACAGTATAGGCTCATTGGAGAGCCATTTCATAATGGGGTGTATCCCATGCCCAAGGAGTAAGATGGTTCAAATCCTGGCTGGTTATACTGACTCAGAAATAGAAGCCCTAAATGTCAGATGTAAATGAAGATAGATAGGTAATTGTCCTCTGGGATCTACAAGGGCAGACTTAGCCATTATATCAATAGAAGAGGTTCTCAAACTTGATTGTGCAAAATTACTTGGGAAGCTAGGAAAATGTAGATTCCTGGACTCCATTCCTAGAAAGTACAATTCAGTGATCTAGGTCCAAGAGTCTCCATTTTAAACAACTGTCTTAGATAATCCTGATGTAGTTAGTCCTTGAACTACCCATACCCTTTGAGAGACACTGTTTTACAGCAATGAGAAATCTGACAAACATGGGACAAGCACAGTTATCAAAGGATCCCACCAACCCTTCCTTTCTTAGAAGCTATGATGCACCTGGCCTAAGGAGGTCATCTGGCCAACTCATTCCTAATACTCTTATTACCAACCATCAGCTGGTTCCAAGATCAACTTATGTTTGTTTTAAAGATATATGTGAATTTCCCAAGTCTCCATAAAAAAGATACCGATGTTTTTAGATGAAATGGGAATAGATATCTAAGTTACAGTTTTCTCTCAACTGAGGAAGAAGCGCTATAAAGAAAAACATACTATTTAAGTTATAAGCTATTGTCCTTCATCACATAGACCTTCTCTTCTTAGAAAATCTCCCTATGATGATTTCAAAAGTCTCAAGATTTTACCCAACTCAAACAAGTAAAATATTTTACATTTAATAGCAATCACGGCTACTTTAAATAAGGAATACAAATATCCATTTGATCCAGAAAATCTTCAAGTGAGTTCTCTAGCAATACCCGTATTATTGGAGAAGATATCTGTACCTGAATATACTGCTGCCCAAGAGTCTGGCAGACCAAGAACAGTAGAGCCCAGGAAATGTGGCAGGCTGTGCACTTGACTGGGTAGGCCATTTCCCGGGACACTTTCCTAAGCAATCCTGAAGGGGGAGCTCACGAAAATCAGTTTAATTAGGAGGATTCTGGTGGGGATGGGATGCCTTCAGAATCTAAGATGACAGAAGACATTGATGAGCTATTAGATCCAGGAGGTCTGTCTGATATTTGAGATAATGGGGCCTCCATTTGTTTCAGGATGATGCCTTCATTTTTGCACTAACATGGTTTATGGCTTGCATGGGATATATGGACTGACTGATGCAGTCATTAAGGATGCTGGAGCCCCATTCTTACTATTATTGTGATATGTGTATGTGTTTGTTTTTTTCCTAGGAGGATCTTTATTTTTCCTCCCAAATCTCATAACTGGTTATACAGATGTTTAATTGAGAGGAATAATTATGAATTACGATTTTTTTCTTTCAAACTTTCCTATCTGAAACATTTATCGCCTTCACTACAAGCATTTCAAATATTGTAAAATTAAAGTTTAAAAAATAAACACTGCTAGCAGGCAAGCCCAAGCCCAGAAAAACTGTTTCTACAAAACATTAATGTTTCTTAATTGGAATCTTGTATACCGTAAGACTGCTAATTTACAGAAAAAAAGGAATTTAAAGGCAGAGTTTAAAGTAGAAAAGCTGACTGAGAATGAACTTCAGGTAGCTTAACTCCATGAAGGCAAAAGGGACAGTGAAACTTGATGAATAAGGATGATCAGAGGTAGGGTGACTTAACATGTGAAAATACCAGTTAAAAGCACAAAAAGTCAGGAGTATGTTCGGTGGGGCGGGGTGGGGGGCGGGCGGGGTGGGGGGGGGAATGCCTAATTAGGAATTAAAGCTGAATTGTTAACCTAGAGCTTTTCAACACTTTTGTCACTCTGCTATACTTTGGGTAAGTAAAGCAAGGAGGACAAATTTTATCCAGCTTATTTCTGCTGTTCAACTCTGACCCTTGTCTACTGAACGACTTTAAATATCTGTTACAGAAAAAAATGGTACCACTTTAATTTCCGGCTCCATCCCCATCTGGCCAGAGAAAGGATAAATTAATATTATCGTGTTTTGTCTTTAGGGCTTCTGATACCCCCAAGGACCAGCCTGTAGGATAGTCTGTTTTGGCAGAGATCCTCAGCCGGCATCAGAAGAGCGGGATTCAGGACAAGGCCAGTTCACGTAACACAGCTCAGAGCCACACAACACAACTTGCTCTGAGGATGTCGGGCACTGTGCTTCATTAGGAAACAAAATATAAGCTTTCCACACCATTAGGAATGACTTTAGGAGTGAAAGCACATAAGACGATGCCTCACCTCATCAACAATGCACTGCAGAAGCTGGAGAGGCTGCAATGGGAAAGAAGAGAGGAAAAAGTATTAGCCTCTATGCAATATCTTTACAGTGGAGTGGAAAGAAAAAATCATTAATGCAATAAAATATAGCAAGATTAATCAACAACAGCAAACTCTTATAAAAACATTGATGCTCAGGATGTTCTATTATTTCTAATGGTACCTAATCTAATACAGGCAGTTAAAGGTTTGCATTTTCTTCAAAATGCAATTTGCTAAGTTTAAAACAAGGCATTCAAGCATGCAAAGGAAGCAGCCATCAGGAAAAAGAAAAGTGAATTTTTTTCTGAACTCATAAAGCTTACCATTAAAGATCCCTGGTTTTTCTGAATCTGAAAAAAGGCAATATGTAATTAGCATGTCATAATCAAAATGACTCACTTGGACACATTATGATCACTGAGAGAAAATTATTGCATTGCTGGTGGCAATTTGTGGGCATGTGTTAACACAATTTACATAATGAAAATACACAAATGTTAATAGCTCGCTTCTCATTTATAGGCGAAAGTCAGCAGAATGTTAATTTCACACAACACTTTTTAGTACCCTCCAGGTTGTATTAGAATAGGGAGAAAAACCATAATCCATTTCAAAAGGCTGTTTACGATTCAGATATAAATAATGTTTTATATTGCTAGATTGTGAACACTGGGCTTAATGTTGCAATCATTGCTAATGTTATGAAGCTCACTCTTTTTAAATTAAAAACCGATTTATTTAAAATTGAAATTAAATCATAGTCAGAAATTAGAATTTTGGATTCCTGCCAGTGTCTGCTCACAATCCCCTATTTTGTGAAGAAAACTTTAATTATGTGGTTGAAGTATTTGCCTCTGACTCAAGAGTGGGTGAGGACTCCACCTTTTCCAAAGTTCCTCCAGCCTGTTTGCAGGGCAGCAATGCTTTCTGGGAAAATCAAATGCATGCAAGTTTTAACACTCCTTTTTAGGGGATGAGAGCTGAGTTAAAGAGGAATGCCTGTTCTGGAGGCAGGACGCTCACATAGCTAACATCGACAAACCATGTCTCTTAGAAAGTCACTAAATTAATAAAACATCCACTTAGTAGTTAAAGTATTAAACACTTAAGTGTCCCTCCCTCTCCAACCACCCCCCTAGGAAAAACTGCCTTGCAGTTACTACAAACTCAATGAAAATGGAGTCCCAGGTATTAAATTTCCTGAGGAGGAAAATTTCAGGGCTTATATACAATTACTGAGGGGTCAGTTGCTTGCTGGGATAGACTGCTTCAACAAGCTGGTAAAATATAAACTAGTTAATAGTTTCTTATATGCTTTTAATGGTGCTTTTAGAAGTTCTTTCACATACACATTATCATTAGATTGCACAACCACCCTGAGTCTGGCAAGGATGGACATCCCCAGTCTATGATGGGAAAAACTGGGCCTCCCAGAGGTGGGGGCAGGCCCAAGGCCTCCAGGATCTGGCTGTGGTTCTTCTGGGGCCTCTCCCATGCTCCCCTCTCTCTAGCATCATATCCGTCTACATCACAGCATTCCTTAAAAACAACTGGATTCATATGTGTTTATATTTGGCATGGTAAAGTTGATAAATTACCAGTTTTGGCACGCGGGTTCTTCTGAACTGGACTGTTACGCTTCTCCAGGGCAGAAGCCCTGTTTCTCCATTTCTTTTGCATACCTATGGCTGACCAGCAGACCCTCCCACCCAGTGCCTGAGTGTTTTAAAAAGTGTTTCCCCATGTGTTGTCTTAACTGAACATGGTATCCTCTCTTTCCTGCTCTTAGCTCTGCATCATGCCCTCCCCAGGCACGACTCCCTGAAACTTCCATCCGAGCTGGACTGGGTCTTAGTCTACTTTGGTAGTTCCTACTGAATACTGCCGCTTCTTATTCCCCTAGTCAGCGTGTACTTCTGTATAAGGATCTGCAGGGAAATGTTTACATTAAAAAGGAAGACGGCTCTTAACTACCACCTTGGAGTGGTTAGGATTTTAGTAAAAAGCCACGGCTCCTTTAAAAAATCATGAAAACCCCAGGCAAATTCTCCTATCAGATATCTTTGGTGCTTGCTTTTACAGCTGGTCCTTGAACAACACGCATTTGAAATGTGCAGCCCACTTACACGAGGCTAGTTTTCATTAGTAAATACTAGAGTACTCGATGGTTCGTGGTTGGTTGAATCCATGGATGTGAAGGAACCTCAGATATTCAGACATGGGGGGCCAACTAAATTAAACCCAGATTAACCCCTTTGTTGTTCAAGGGCCAACTGTATTTTTTTTTAAGTATACATAGATTACCCATGCCCCCAACATTCTTAGTGAGATAAATCTACTTCAACAGGAGAGTTATTTGCAATGAACACAGAATTAGAAAACCATTTTTGACATCAAAGAGAATGTTTTTCCACAAATTTCCAGCAGTCAGAGGGATTACAAATTCTCCAAGGAAAACATGTAGCCAACATTTTAAGTGATAGGTTTCAAAATGAATTCAGGGATGGATTGTGAGACATTGTTTCCAGTAACAGCCATTGCCTGAAGTAAATGAAATTTTCCTCACAGACTGAGACCTAGGAAAAAGTCTCCACCTTGCCCCATTCTTTGGGTTAAAAGCACGGTTTAAGACCACTTAAAACTGTACTCTTTACTACAAGAAAAGGAGAAATAGCAACATCAAAGTCTGTTTTCTGATTTTATAACCATACTGTTTTGCCCAGGTTTTTAAAGAGAGACATTGTTACCAGGTTTTATTGTACGGTTTTGATAGCAACATATTACATGAAATCATCTTCATAAATTTTGTATTAAGGTAGCAGTGCCAGTACCTGAAATTGATTCAAAATGCTTAAGATACTCAATTACTTTTTAACACTGTTACACAATGCAGTGACTTATATCTTCTATTTCACAAGAATCTGATGATGCAACATCATTGTAATTGATTCATTTTCTCAATTAAATAAAGCTACTGTGCTTTTCTTTATATGAATGCCACACAGACTATAGAGTTAGATGTATTATCTCCTTTCTCTGTCTCAGATATATGGCCTTAAATGCTATATTCTGTTCCTCTGTTAATTCCACCAGAAAATTTAATGCCATGGTCATATTTTTCAAATTCTGAAGTGCCATGTACTCGACTGTATTTATATTAGGCGTATTTTTCACTGCTAAACTCTTTGTTGTTTACCTTTTTCAAGATCACATTACTGTACAGGCGCATCAACCATAAAACAGACCCGAACAAAGTCAGCCTCCAGTCACTGCCTCTGCGTTTACACACAGTTCATGAAAAAGTGAAGCCCCTGGTTTTATAGCGCATTAAAAGGGGTACTAAGGGTTCTCAATATAAAATGTTAGCTTCGTGAATGCCTCTCTTTATTCTGGGTCTGCCTTCCAAATGCTTAGATCTGAGAGCAGAGTTCAGAGGGACACAATAACATTGTTAGGGCTGATGTACTGCCTGTAGCTCCCAACATATGAGATGCTGTTTATAACTAACTTGTCCAAGTCCACCTTCCTGCCTACACATTTTGCTCATACCGAGTTTTCTATGTCTAACTAATAACTGGGGACAAAGAACAGAACGATAATTGCTCCAGTCATAGACTTGGCTGATCAGTCTCTAGAACCAGCAGCATTTTGAAACACTAGTTAGATAAACCTCTTCTCTCTTCTGGGCATAGCTTTTTTTTTTTTTTCCTGTTCATCAGCTGTTAGATCTAAGATTTTAAGCCACACTAACAGGGGATGCCTCATTCTAACATAAGACAGGCCCGTATGTGTCTAAATGGGGAAGAATGACTTCACAACAGGCAGGCCTAAATCTCAGTTGGGTCTTCTATTTCCTTAAGAGGACCATAGAGCTGGCGATTTAAAAAGCTCCTGTAATGTGGCCTGTGACTCTGGAAGATGAACCTGGAAAGGAAATTACTGATGCAAAAGTTTGCTTATGGGGCCTCAATTATTTAGTCAATGACTCTGGTGATAAAAGGCAACTTTGGAAGGCTCCCATTATGCTTCTATCTCTGGAGAGGTACTTTTTCACACACGATGGTAGACAGACCTTGCTACCAGCCCTTTTATATTCAGAAGCACAATCAGAAAACTAAAATGAATCCACCTATGGAACTTAGAGAAGATATACAAGCTTGAGCTTTCATTTTCTCTTTTACTCTCTGAAATTATGGCTTGCCCTGCAGCTCTTGTCGGAGAGATTTATGTGTGACCTGGGTCAGATCTTCCAATACCAGTTGACAAATTTTCTCTTTACATATTTACTGCTTTTCAAGCTTGTGTTATTTTCTCTTAAATAGAGAGAGAGAGAAAAAAAAAAAAGAAATATAAAATTAAATCATATGACTGGAATTTTAAAAGAATACTGTTTTTATCTGTTGTGCTCCTGGTATCACATTCTAGCTTTTGATGCTGAACTCTATTCTCTTTTTAAATGTCAAATTTTAAGAACTGTAGCTATTTTGCAAGGACTCTCTTTTAAAATCAGATGCATTAAGCTAGAATTCTGGCTAAATATTAACATAAACAAGTATTATAGCAAACTGAGATTTTATATTCTACATGAAGAATGATGACCCAATTTTTTTTTTTTAATAGATGGAAGGGACCTCTGAGATCTAGTTTAATCTACTCATTTTGCTGTTAGGGAAACTGAGGCTCAGAGGGGAAAAGTGCCCAAGGTCACAGAACCTGGCTTAGAATTGACTGCTGACTCATGAGGCAACTAGTAAGGGAGGGGGAATGCATCAGCTTTGGAATCAGAAAGATTCCTGGAATTCCTGTCTGATTCTCATGGCTTCAGAAGCTCCCTCCTTTCACTAGGCTTAGGGCTCTAGTCTAGAAAAGATAAGCTAGAGGGGCCCAAATATCCATCCCACCCCTCGAGTCTCCCACTCAGGCACAGAGTTTCTTTCCTGACACAGACATTCAATCCGACTATATCTGGTATTGGGCTGGGTGCGAAAACTGAGTCGCATCACCTCCAATCCATCAGAACTTGTAAAAAAAAAAAAAGTGCCCAAATCTCAAAAAGCCCTCAGAGGGAGAAAAAAAATCACCTTCACGTGACCACAAACTGAATTGTTATTGTTGTTGCTGAGTTGCTGACTCTTTGTGACCCCATGGACTGTAGCCCATCAGGCTCCTCTGTCCATAGGATTTTCCAGGCAAGCATACTGGAATGGGTTGCCCATTTCCTTTTCCAGAGGATCTTCTTGACCTAGGGATCTGACCCTAGATTCTTTACCTCCGAGCCACCAGGGAAATCCCTTACAAACTGAATACACAATGCTTGGTAACTTAAAATAATAATGCTTAAACAAAGGACTGTTTTTTTGAGAAGGAACAGGACAAAACTTACCCTGGTTAACTATAAATGGGAATTTTGGCAAACTGATATTTTTAGATTAACTGAATGTATTATGAGATAAAATGAATAAAATATATTATTTCTAACAATGTAAAGTGAACAAATATAGTTCACTTGTGCTCTATCTCCCCTATTCATCAATCTCTGTTCTTGTTCAAGTTCTTATCATGCCTGTGAATCTATCAGCATAGCTTGTATAGGACAAAACAAAAACAAAAAATAAGTTATATCACTCATTTAAACACAAATAAATGACCTAAAAATGAGTGATAAGAGGATTTAGTAAGAGGTTACTCAATAAGGTATAAGAGGTCACTGTGATCCCCATGTTCTAAGATCCACTCACTGGCATGTTCTCCCTGCCTCATACCCCAAACTTGGGCCAGGGTGCTGCATTCCAGAGTGACCAGTTTTGAAAAGTTAAAAATAGATATCCCTGAATTTGACAAACAGTTGGGGCAGCCAGAAAGGCTCTAAGGTGCCCAGAGGAGGGCACAGCTCAGATGGGACCAGGCAGAAAATCATCACAGCCATAAATTAGATCACTTGGCTCTTACTGCTTCCCGAGCATCAAGGACAATGCATGCCCACCACACACAACAGCTGCAGCACCAAGGTGCGGAGCAGCTATTACTCATGTGCTGGCTCTGCCGGCCAGAGAGCAGGGGAAAGGGCAGGATGGCCGGCCTCCACTCCTTCATCCCTTGTGTATTTAAAACTGACGCGGCTCGTGTCCTCCCCTACCCAGGGGTACAGGAGCTAGCGTGAATCATTTCCTGGGCAAATAAATGAGAATTTCAATAGTCAGACCTAAATCCTGTGAGAAAAGCAGGAGCTGAGAATCACAATTCAACATGACCAATGTGAGTTACAAAACTAACTTTTTCCCTCACAGTACAAGGTCTGGCCGAGGAGTCCATTAAGTAGTTGTGTTTCAAAGAAGATCTGAGATGTTTGCTGCATCAAACTTTTTTCTTTGCTACAAAAAAAAGGTGTGGTCTTATTTCAGAATCTAGTTTAAGAATATCTGTTCCCTGGGTGTGGGAGAGGGGTAGGGGAAGAAGGAGGTGTTGCTTTTTCTGAGAAAGGCCTGTTGACCATTCTACTTTTTATGGTCAAATAAATCTGCTATAGCAAAAGCTATTTTAGCATGGCAAAATATCTGAAAGGGTTTTTCTAGAGTCGCCATTTAGGTTGCATCTCTATTAGCCTAAATCCTCCACATGCGACAGAATCCAGAACAATGTTAGAGGTCACCTAGTCCAATTCCTTGTTTCTTGTAGAAATTAGCTTTGTAATATTCCTGACAGACAGCCATTCTGTCTTTGCTTGAAGACCTCCCAGTGCCAGGATTCCAATGATTCTATCTTGGGTAGCTTGAATTGTTGGGAAATGTGTTCTTATTTTGAGTCCAAATATGTCTTCCTATAAGATACGATCATGGTCTGGAGCTGCAGTGATTAAGTCTAAAGACAGCTCTTCACATATTTCAAAATGGCTGTCATGTCTTAACAATGTTTTCTTTCCTCAACAAACATCCTATTTTCTTCCTAGGATCATTTGCTATGTTTGGCTGCCCTCTATCCTTCTCCCTTCCATTAGTAATGGCATACTAACAAACATCCCCTTGCCCCTAAGTAACCCATGAGCTTCATGGGAAGATGACGTCAACCCCAGCTTTAGAGGTGGGGCATGTAGCTCAGTCTTAAATTAGTCGCATTGCCTACATGCCCTGGGTGCAGGGAGTTAAACTGGTCCAATCAGACTGAAATCTACTGCCTCTGGCTGCTTGAGGGGAAAAAGAGACCTGCTCTTCCCTTCTAACCTGAGAAGCAGGTCACCCCAGGAGCTCTATAGTCATTCTTGGTCTGTGAAGGGAAAAGCCTACTAAGATCAGAGCCCAAAGTGAACTACTGGATAAGGTTCTACCTAAAACCAGCAATACTTAGCTTTTCGGTCATGTATTTCAATAAATTTCCCCTGTGATGGAGGCAACTTTGAGTTGGGTTTTCTGTGACCTGAACCAGAAACTTCTGGAAGAATCACCCAGGCATGATTTCACATTCTCCTTTGAAGCTACCTTTCTCTGAATGTGGTGCCATTTAGGTACATTCCTCATAAAGTGCAATGCCTATGCCTGAACACATACCTTGCACTCGCTTACATCACCTTATTCTGGACACTGTACTTGGTAGAATCTCAGAGGCCACAAGGGTATTCACATTTTTGATAGCCATATCACATAGTCAGCTCAATGGAGAGAAACAGAGAAGTGCATAAGTTTTGGGCTGGAAAAAAATCACTTCTTTCTTGTACTCTTCTATTTCTTATCTGTTTCATACTGACAGAGTATTTGAGAGTCAAAATGAATGGATGATTAAACCAATTACAGCATCTAGACAAGTCTGATGAAGTTTCTGCCTGGGGTCTTTCCCTTGTAACTGATAGAAAATGCATCAGTCTTTCATTTGGCTGAAGGAGACTCATAGACTTGGTGTCTGAAAGCACCCGAAAGGTTCTTTAATCTGACCCAGCTCCATCCCATCTGACTCTTGAATCCCTCCATCATTACACCCCTGCTGATGTGGTTTCTGTTTGAATACGTACAGTAATGGGGAGCCCGCGCATTTTCTGACTGCCCATCCTACCTCCTGTTCCAGTTCTATCCTCCTAATATTGCAAATCCACATCCTTTCTTACAGAGAATCCTCAAATATCTGAAGACAACTATCAAATCTCCTTGGAAGGCTTTATTCTTCAGGTATTGATGCTGGCAGGATAGAGTGGAAGTACAGACAATGGAAGGGGATGAAATTATTAATTTAAAGCCTAAGTATGTGAATCGATTCTTAGTTTCTTCTG
Organism: Cervus elaphus; assembly: GCF_910594005.1. Lineage (NCBI taxonomy): Eukaryota > Metazoa > Chordata > Mammalia > Artiodactyla > Cervidae > Cervus > Cervus elaphus. The sequence goes on from NC_057826.1 coordinate 85,477,662, forward strand.
ATTCTAAAACATGCTATGCCAACATGCAAAAAAGTAAAATTAGACTAAATTATCAATTCATCAATTCATATATGTTTATGAAGATCTTGCTCTATGCCAGTCACTCTATGAGACTCTAGGACCCAAATGATGGATAAGATATATACTTGCTGGTTCACAAAAACAAAGTGACTTTTTAAGTTCCCTGAAATTTAGTGGCAGAGATGAGACTTAAGCACAGGGCATGCACTCACCTCTATGTCACTGAATATTTGTATGAAATATAGTTCGATGGATTCAGGATGCTGTAAATTTCTAAGACAGCTTCCCCATGAGGCCCACAACAAGTCATGTTTTCAGGCATTGCAAGGAAGGTTTTCTTTGTGAGCTAAGACTCCACATATTGTTCCTTAAACAAATAAACAAAAACCCAAACAAACATGATATATCTGACAACGTGGTCTGGCCTGCTGAGATTCTGAGATAAGCCGCAATTGCAGCCAATATGTGGTTCTTACAGGATCAGGAAAGAACAGAAAATCTTGAAATACAGTCACACGTAACCATGTTAATTAACAAATGTCTTATTGGCTTGACTGTGAATTCAAAATAGATTTGAAGAGAAGAAGTCATAGATTTAGAATGAACTAAAGAAACTTGACTTCTGTTTCAGAGTTTTGGTTCACACCTCTCATATTTTGATATAGGCAAAATAAAGTTTCAATAAATTCTAGGAGAGGATTTAGGAGATGGGGATGAGAAAGGGGGCTGAAGATGTGGAAAAGAGGAGGAAACTGCTCACACAAGATGAAAGCAGGGACCTTCCTGGTGGTCCAGTGGTTAAGGTAAGACTGTGCTTATAATGCAGGGGACATCGGTTCGATCCCTGGCCGGGGAACTAAGGTCCCACATGTCATGTAGTGTGGTAAAAAAAAAATAAAAATAAAAAAATGAAAGGAGACCACAGATGTATCTAGCCCAGCATTTTTCAGTCCTTGTTTGCCAAATAACTCTTAGTTCGTTTCGATGTATTTGTGTGTGCATGCACATGTGTCAGGGAGTAGATGTCCACCCACACTATGTCCTGTCTTCCCATGATTTCCCAAGTCACTGACCTAGGCCACCTCTGTCATTTTTCCAGATGAGGAAACTGAGGTCTGAAAAAAAAAAAAAAGGTCAAACGACTGATAGGAACAGCCAGGACCAGAACTCAGGTTAGCTCTGCATGAGCCACTGGGCAGAAACCATATACTGACAATGCTTTAATCTATTATTTGCTGGGTGTGCTGCTCACTGCACCCCGGTCACCTCTGCTCTGAGTCACTGAACATTTCCAGTTGCCTGGCTACCGAGGAGGTATAGGGCTGTTCAAAGAGCAGGGGCTGTAGGGAGACCTTTAGCTGGGAACATTCTTTTGTTTACTGCATTTTACCAAACTAGTCAAGGTCTCCTCAAGCCCAGAATGATGCTCTCTGAAGCTGGTTTCTAAACAGGAAATAAAACAAGCTCCATGGCCATCTTTGGTCTTTCTCTCCTCCGAGCTTCCTTCCTCCTAAGACTGTCACGTTCCCCAGCCTTCCTTACCTTCTCTCCGTGGTGGTCACCACCTATAGACCCTGACACTGTGTAGCATAACAGAGTCCACACTTGGTTCTAACTGGTTGCCTTAGGTTCCCTCGATACTTTGGCTCCATGCATAAACAGACAACTGCCTCCTTTCTTAGCTTCTAGCAGTCGCTGGGACCCTTCTTTCCACCTGGTGTGTCCTGGGCAATCTCCAGGCTTAAATCGAATCAGCTCTTTGCTCCTTTTAGGCAACTCATTGGTTTTTCAATGAACTTAGCTTATCTGTTTCATTGGCAGTAAAGAGGGTTGGGTTCTGAGCATCATTAACATTTTAGTTGAGGAAGAATTCCCAAGACCCCAGGCATTAATCCAGAACTGTTAAACATCTGAAAAGTAATCTGTACTCAAACAAAGCTTGGCCAGGTCTGCCCCCTTTTTAACTTGGATGCCAATGAGCCCCTAGCCCCAAATATACCTAAGTTTTCTATACTGAATGTTGTTAAATAAAACACTGGAGTACAATAAAAGTTGATGTCTTTGCCTGTTGTTGCTGCTGCTACTACTGCTGCTGAGGACCACTTTCCCTCCAGGGATCCATATCCATCAGCAATTACCTAGCAGGTATGGAGCATCCTAGGACAGTAATTTCCATCTCTGAAGACACGCCGGTTGGAGGCAGTACCTGAGTGGATGGGCGTGTAAAATAAGGGTAGCCATTTGGGCTCAATGCCCCTGAGTGCCTTTTCTCACTTTCTCCCTGCACCCCAGCCCTCCAGAGCAGGAGATAGTCTGGTTCTATTGCCAAATACCTGGTAATCATCAGTGACTCATTTAACAGCTATGGACCCCCATGTCCTCCTCTATAAAGTAAATGAGTTGGACTGGACCATTGTAAGATCGCCTCACATCCTGCAATTCTATGCTGCCATTAAGGAGCACCAATGAAACCAAAGGGGGAAAAATGGCCAGCCTTCCAGACCACAAGTCTCAGAGGGAAAGAAGGCAGTGACGCCACTCGTAAAAGCCAGACTGGGCACCAAATTCTCTACTTCAAGCTTTAATTCTATTTCTGGGCTAAACTGCTTATTTAAAAATTGTAGAAGAATAATGGTCTCCAGTTATTAAATTAAAAATTACTATATCCTGCATATAATTCTATATATTAATGACTGATTGTTAATGATAGATTATAACTGAAAAAAGAAAGACTGTAAAGGAAGGCTCTTATGGGATCAGAAGAGTAATTCATTTTAGTCCTACCTGGAGTGAGACATGGTCATATATTTTCAGAGCTACATGGGTAAATCCCTAAAGTACTTTCTGAAAATATAAATAATACTAATATTACCTTACTCTTGTTTACCAACTTATATTTTTCAAAGGGCTCTCTTAGGTATTAGGTCGTTTGATCATGACAACCCCCCAGTTCCCCAGCAGTCTAGCCAAGTCAAATTCATAAAGGGTGGCAGAGAACCCCTCAGAGGCATGTGCCAACTGACTTTAGGCGAAGTGCTCAGTCATGTCTGACTCTTTGTGACTCCAGGGACTATAGCCCGCCAGGCTTCTCTGTCTATGGGATTTCCCAGGCAAGAATACTGGAGTGGGTTGCCATGCCCTCTTCCAGGGGATCTTCCCAACCCAGGGACTGAACCTGCATCTCTTGTGTCTCCTGCATTGGCAGGCGGACTCTTTACCACTAGCACCATCTGGGAAGTCCAGACCTTAGGGGTAGAAATCTTAAGATGCAATGACTTCCAGATTTCCCTGGAGTCCAGTGGTTAAGAACCCGCCTGCTAATGCAGGGGACATGGGTTCGATTCCTCATTCAGGAAGATTCCACATGCCTCAGAGAAATGAAAGCCCGTGTGCCCTAACTACTGAGCCCACACTCTAGAGCCCTTGAGCCATAACTACTGAACCTGCATGCTGCAACTACTGAAGCCTATGCTCTGTAGTAAGAGAAGCCACTGCAATAAGAAGCCCATGTACCACAGCAAAGAGTAGCCCCTACTCCCTGCAACTAGAGAAAGCCCTCACCCAGCAATGAAGACCCAGCACAACCAAAACATTTAAAATAAATCAATAAAAATTTTAAAAATGTAATGATTTCTGACCTCAGGTTGGTTCTCAGTCATCGAAAAGGGAGTCATGAAATTCTCAAGCCCAATTTCATGATCTGGGCTCTGCTACATGTGCTGGCTCCATCCTGATACAGTACCTTTCTCCTCTATAATTCCTCCCTCCCCTTCTTACTTTCCCTCCTTGTGTTGCATTAAAAGTCATCTAAGGAAACTCCTAAACTATGAGGGAGATAAAAGTTAACAGCAGCAGTAGTTAACTTACTGAGTTGAAGTACTGCAAGGAAACCAAGTTCAACATGATGCTTCAGACCTTTGTCTTAAGGAAAGAGAAAATGACTCTCTTGACTAGAACGCCTGGAGCTCTTTTCCATCCTTCTAGCCTTAGAGCCTCAGCTCAAGCATCATCCACCCTGTGAAACCATAGCTTCCTCAAGTGAGCTGACCTCTGACTCGTTAGGCCAGAGCATACCATCTCCTGTAGGGTTCCTTTTATATCAACTGCTATTTATTCATGTTTTTCTGCCCACTGCATTAGATGCTTTGATAGCAGGGACAACACACTTCATTTCTGTACTCCCAGGGCTTAGCACAGTGCCTGGACTGAGTAGATGCTCAGTGACAAATACGTGTTCAACTAAACTGAAATGTATGTCATAAAATAGTTTAGAAGGTGCTATAGAAACAAACCAACATTGGGTTAGTGCTTTAAAAAGCAAAGACAGGAACCACTAACCTAGCTGAGGTATTAACAAGTAATTTATCTTGAAAGTCTCACATTTCTAAGCTACCCATATTTGGGGGATGATTTCTCTTCCATTTCTGCTCTATCTTAAAGATATACTGGGAACCCATCTCCCATCTTCAGCATAGGCCAAGCAAATAAAATTATGAAACATCTTTATAAGTATGAAATAGGCATTGGGAGAAAAATTTGACAGAGGCAATTTAAAAATTCCTGGGAAGAAGCAAATGTGTATCAGCAAACATCTTCATATCACTTAAATTTCACCTCTGCATTTTATGGAACATAAAATCTGATTTTATGGCTTCAAATGTCAGTATATTTTAAATGTCTATATCCCAAATAGTGAGAGTGAAAATAAACAATGAATTAAAACATGTAAGCTAGAAATCTGTTTGAAAAAATAAAACCGCACACATATCACTCTTTTGGACTCTTGCCAATTAAAGATTATAATTTGAAGTTGGGGTAATTACCCACTGCTACTTTTCTCTTTGACTAGAGATCTCACAGAAAAAACTGGATACTTACAATTTACTAAAATCCTTTATGTTCAAATTCAAAAAGTTCATGTAACAAAGGATAGATTCTGAACACCTCTTTTCAAAAAAGGCAGCTTTTTAGGTTTAATTTTGCAATACTAGGTTGGTCTAGATGTAATCAGTACGTTAATACATATATAAGATAGTGATAGCTATAGTGTGAATATAACAATAAATATAAAACAACATTAAATTATCAAAGTTAGGATCAGTAGCAGTATACTCAAAGAAATTTAAAACATGAATAAAATTAGGAGTAAAAACTCTTGTATTTTGACATCAACTTTTGAAAAACATTTACTATTTTAAAATAGTTTTAAGAACATATACTTTTTACTTTATTATGAGAAAAATACTCTATTCAGAACACTATTACTACAAAATAAACATATGTTTAAAAGACAGTGTGTCAATTGAAAAAAAAACTTACACATATTAAAATAGCAGGTTTCCAAGCCAAGTTAAACAAAATATTTTCCACTTGACAAGCTGCTTACATTTAAATGAAAACAGGGCAACTGTGGTCAATAATATGGATTGCATATAATAAAAAGGACCTTAGATCATGTTAATACAAGGATCAGAAAGCAGTAACTTCCATTAAAACCACCCAATTACTTAGGAAACTTTCAGATACAGCAAATAAATTAATCTGTTTTAAGTGAAAGTGCTCAGATAAGTAGCTTTTTGACCTATGAGTAAGTCTCACTAGCAGCAGTCACAGCAAAACCAGAACCTGCTGAAGCAAGGCAGAGTCCCCCAATCAAACAAATGGTATTAGTAATCAAAAAGCATTTGCAAAACATATTTCCTTGGTTAGCAGCAGGGGGTTCTGAGCACATGCCACCTACAGCTTCCTTCATACTTTGATATACAGTGTACAAGGGGTGAACACACCTTCCTCTAACCCATGAACAAGTGGGGTATTTTTGCTTTTTAAGAACAGGATATTTTCATTTCTGTACTATCTTGTGAAAAAGGCCAGTCATTATACTATTAAGAATATATATATCTTTCACTTAAAATCCTCTTATCCACTTACATTTAACTTGTGTTGGGATTTAAGAATGCCTCTTTATTGAGACAAGTAATATGTCATCATTTTGTTCAGCTAACAGGCCTGACAGACCCCGTCTCCCTGAGTTAAGAACAGCAGATCTCTATTTTGTACATTGGTGGCAAAAGGTGGCAGAATAAATGAGAATCGCCACTTGGTAGTAAAGATTTTTAATCCCAAAGATGCAGACATTCCTTCTACCTTGGCCTTAATTATTCTCTTTGGCCAGAGGATGGTACTTTTTTTTTCAATAAAAGTGATCTCTACATATTGCAATATTTTATTTGAATGCCATTCTTATGTATTTTAACAAATAACATCACCATGTACTATATCTCATGTTTTTGATCCTTTTTTTACTACTTATCATCTTCTTTATTTGAAACAGATTTTTAACAGATAATCTTGATCGTTACAACAATATCTTGCTTGAATTTTATTCAAATAATTCTTAAAAACAGCTTAAAAAGCCGTTTGGAATAACATCAAGCTTGCCATCAATCAAACGAAAAAATTCCGCTGGCGGTTGTATAAACATCAGATCAAGTCTGATGTCTTCAAGGATTTCAGAGTGAACCATAAAAAACTCCATTAACTTCTGACAAAGAATGCAAATTAATCACAACATGGGGTGAAATGAAATTAAAGGCTCTTTTCTAATCAATGACAAGGCAGGATGAAATATTTGTTACTCTCTCTGCACTCAGGCTGCCTATGATGTTTGCACTTCCCTTGAAAAGCCCCAAATGTAAGGTGTGAGTACAGATTCACCCACAGTCGATGTTCAGCCCTCCCCGCCACCCCCAGAGCTATCTGCTTACAAGTCGTAGAGATTCACAAAACACACTAATCATCTGAATCTCAGGTGCATCCAATTTGTTATTCACACTCTCCCATGCCAGTGAAAAGCCTGGCGCAGACAGATGCACCAGGAACCCTAAATGACAGTTTTGGCCTCCGGAAGTACGATCACTACAGCAAAATCTAGTACAGCCTCCAGGTGAAATGTCTGGAGCTCCATATGGAGCAGGGAAAATTAACAACAAGATGAAAATCACTGCAGCAGCGGGGAGTCGGAATTTTTGAAAAAAAAAAAAATGAAATTTAAAGATGAAGAAAGAGAAGTAATAAATTAATGGGGTGTGAAAACATTCAAAGCTTTACAATACCAGGGGCACTATTTGCTCAGATTTTTTTTCCTTTTTTTAACTTCAGGTCATTTTGATGTAATTTATTAACCAAGATCAGGAAATGTAGCCAAAAGAAGAACATTTTTATACATGCAAAAGTACCTTAAATACATGTGTATCCATATTATCTTCACTTTCCTGTAGCATCTTGCTTACCAAATTTTCAAATGTCAGAGCCGACAGAACCCTTGAGAAGTCTCCTTAATGGATTTACTATTGCCCTGATGCAGGGCACTGTTGTAAAGCTTGAACGAAGGACAACAATTTTTAGCAGGCAATCTCTTTCATTTCTCCTAAATTACGGTGTCATTAAACCAACCATTGCCCACCATCATGTTTTTTAAATCAACTGGATTTGGATGTACATGATTAACTACACACAGCTACCACCCGTGTCTGGACATGGACATTGTTTCCAAAGAGTATTACAGCTAAACTGTTCAAGAAATTGAGATACTATCTCTTTACCAAATGTTTAAAAACATGATTTTTCATTATGCTATTGCAGAATATGCTTCACAGGCACCCAGAGTTTAATGGCACTGGGGTCAGTGAGAGCTCCAAGGCCTCCAGATCCCCCATAACTCTGCTAAACACATGGTGAGAAAAGCAAGGGGGCTCCAGGGGAATGGCTTTGTCATCATCTTTCACGGGACAACCCTTCTCATCTACACAGAAGGCCTGCCAAGGGCAGAGAAGGTGAGCGAGGAGAAGGGCTTGGGGCTGAGAGGGAAGAAGGGCAGTGGTTTGAACAGTCAACCAAAATCAGAATTCATAGAGCCAGTCATTTAGTTTAGTCACCAGCAAGTCTCAGCTTTCACTGTACCGATTCATCCCCGAGGCAAGGTGCCTTGGAGCCTTGGAGACTCAATCTGGTCACCTCGAGGCTGGAAATAATAGTTCCTGCAGGTGGGATGTATAGCCTGAGTCACATAACAGCGAGCACTCTGGAGCTCAATGTTGGAAAGGCGCTAGGTGGCTCCGACATCATTGGTCCTCCTACGATGAACTGTGGTAACAAGACTGGGTAATTATAATGACTTCTAGCCTTTTTTGCCATAGAGCCCTAAACTGCATGCCAATGAGGCTACATACACAACTTTAAGGCCTAAAGGAAACTAAAATAGATAGTGCTTTCAAATAACAAATAAAAACCAAGCCCCCCAACAATGAAATTCCTGGAGAATGATTCTTTCAACGACAATCCAGCCCTTTAACCTTTATGTGGTTCCCAGGCCACTGACTCTTCCGGCTATCTTCCCAGCACCCCTCCCGCATCTGCATCCCCAGCGGGTACACTCCGCGTCACCAGCAGGAAGAGACGCTGCTAACGACGCTGTCAGCGGCGCTGACGCTGGACTGGGGGAGGATGAGTCTGGAAGCTGGCCTCTCCCCCCTCCTTCCCTTCTGCTCACTTTACGCTCTGCTCCAGCTGCAGCTGGCAGGTTGCGCACACATCTTCTTGCAACCTTTGGTTGACGATTAGAAGTTCTCTTTTGTGCTACAGTCCCACGTCAGGGCCAGTAGGGTGGCCCTTTGTACTTTCCCAAGTGGTTTCACCATAATCTCATCTGATCTGCATGCTTCTAATCAGACAGGCTCATTTTAGAGATGAGGAAACAGGCCTCAAAGAGTTACAAAGCAAGAATTGAGGCCTGCGGTGACTGGAGCTTATGGTAGAGCTGGGTTCATTTTTTTTTTTTTTTTAAGATTTATTTCTTTTACTTTTATTTTTTGGCTGCTCTGGGTCTTTGTTGCTGTGAGTGGGCTTTCTCTAGTTGTGGAGAGTGGGGGCTACTCTTTGTTGTGGTGAACAGGCTTCTCGCTGCGGTGGCTTCTTTGGTTTCGGAGCACGGGCTCGAGGCACATGGGCTTCAGCAGCCACACACAAGGACTCAGTGGTTGAGGCTCTCAGACGCTGGCTCAGTAGAGGCTAAGGGGCTAAGCTGCTTTGGCGCAGGGGCTAAGTTGCTCTACGGTATGTTCAGTCTTCCCAGGGCAGGGGTTAACCTGTGTCCTCTGCATTGGCAGATGGATTCTTAATGACTATACCACAAGGGAAGCCCCAGAGCTGGGTTCTAACCCTAATCTCTGGCTACTGGTCTAGAGCTCTTTCAAAGAGGCCAGTCTCCTCAGCTTCCCACTAGTGAAGAGAGCTGAGATCTGGTGCCCTGATTTGACTCGGCACCAGCCCTAGGGACAGAAAGGATGCAAAACTTTGAGATCTTAAGGATATATGAAAATCTTTCCTGTGTTCAAGGAGCCGACTAGTGGGTAACAACTGAGATGAGGCAGTCCTTAAGCGTGGTAAATCAAGATTTGACTCTAGGGCTGCTTTGTAAACTAGTGAATCTCCTATTACTAGATGTGTTCAACGGTTTGCTTTTCAGGGATATTACAGAGAGGTTTGATTCGATGTTGTCTGAGATCCCTTTCCAATCTTGAGAGTTTGTGATTCACTCCTGCCCATTATACTCGGGATTCAATGGCCCCAAACTAGCTACAGTACAACAGTGAGCAAATCAGCTATCCTGTCTGCCCAATTTGTTAGGGGAAGCTACCTCACAGGGTGGTTGGGGGTTCAAATGAGATAATACGGGCCAAACAGAAGGTATTATTTCATAATCAAGTTCTTGCGATACTATAAAAATGTTTATTTTTCTTCATGTGTTTTATCTGAAGGCAAAAGGTAAGGGTGGAAAAGGAATTTATAAAGTATCCTTTCTCAATCCTCAGTATATAGTACAAAGCCTGAAATAAATGGCAAGTCCATCAAAAGTCATTACTGATGCCAACAATGAAGTGCACAAACTTCTGCTGAAAGACCTCAGAAACAGACCTGATGGCATCAAAAGCTACTTCTATTATTTCAAAGCCCCAGTTTGGTGACAATACTCTATCATGATCCAAGAATTATAGTTTTCCCCTCACTCTGGTGTAACAGTGATTGCTAACTAGGGAGTGCAGCACATTTGAGTTTTCCATTTCCACTTGACTGATCCAGTAAACATACACTTAACACAATTCCCGAAAACATTCAATACTGGGGAGGTAGACAGCCTCTGCCCAAATTCGACCAGTCTTTCAAAGCTTCATTTGTCAAATGCAAAGGCAATCGTTTCTTAGACTTCTCACTTAACCAAATTTCACTGATTAAATACTCTAAGCATTAGGAATCTCAAGAATACAGCTATATTCTCAAACTTTGGTATTTTTTTCTAGATGGCTTACAAGCTTTCTACCAAGACTTGTTTGAGATGTTAAGTTGTATAGTGCCTCTTCATTTACAAAATGAGGGGATTGCATAAATTGGCCAAACAGTGAATTGTTTAAAAATTACTGACAGAATAAGAGGCTTACCAAGATAAATATTCTAATGAGCTATAAATCCTGAAAATGTGATTTTAATTTGATGGGCTACCTAGAGCTAAGCAGCAAGGCTGTATACACTAAAATGTCACTAAATTCGAGCATGCATGCCAAGTGATTACATTTCAGATCTCTTTAAGGAAAAGATTATGTTTAAACAAACAATCCTACACATTTGAAAGGTGAGACCGACACTCCTGAACCTAACAACTTGGACAGCTTCTCCTCCATTTATCTGATGGCTTTAACTGTAAAAGAAAAAGGATACAGAAAAGACATTTCAGCGTGTGAAGGGGCTTTAAATGTTCACATGGGTATCAGGAGAATTTGTTTAAAACTGCTTATAAAGATGGGAGAGAGAATGAGCCCCATCCTATTATTCAATAACCATGTTTGTGATGCATCTGCATAATCTAACCATGCATAAATTAGTATGTGTAATACAACACTTATTTGCATAATAATAGCAAGTTAATAGATGCTTAAAGAGCAGAGACCAACACCACCTTTAAATCAGACATGCCTCCAGGCACTTTGGCCTGTACAGACCAAGATGCCAGAAAAACAGTGAGCATCAACCAGAGGAAAACAGTCAAACCATTCATTTTTCATCCCTCTAGACATTTCACTTCTTTCTCCCCACACATTGGGGAACCATTTTCAAGCCACAGAATAGCTTAACATTTTAAGTGCTAACACCCTTCTACAATAAAAATCTTAAAGAAATTACCACAGAGATTATCATCAGCAATGGCAACATAACGGACAGTTTATTTTCTTAGAAATGTAAATAGAAAGGAAAAAAAAAAAAAAGCTCAAAATCATATCCATGTAAAAGTGGGGGTCCACCTATTTGCTTAGCAAAAATAATGACCTAGATCAGATACTTTCACCCTTCACCTCCATCCTTTAATTCAAATAACTAATTGAATCCAAAAACTCAAACATTGTATCAAGAAAAGGCTTTGCCTCTCTTCCAACCTCTGTATGAGCACATGGTGCTGGGCTGGGATGAGGAAAACATCACCAATGTCACACAAAGGAAGAGCACGGTGATGGCTTCCCACCTTTAACAAAGAGGAAAAAAAATCTGGAGTTTAAAAAAAATAAAAAATCAATAGAGACTTCTAAATGACTCCTTTAAGATATCACTTTTCAATTTAACAGGACAGATTTATTTGTATGTGGCTCAAATGTTCACAATTGCTCCCTGTACCTTCATACATAGGAATGAATGTCACAGTGGCAAACGGCAGTAATGAACAATCTTACCTGAGGATATGGAAACCTCCCAAGAGCAAGCTGGGAAAGGAAATAATATTTGTCTAGTTATAGATTTGCATGCAGGGCAGATCTCCTTAAGACAGACAAGTACTAAATTTCAGAATTGTATCCAGCAAAAATAAAAATCTCACAACCTCAAACACACAAACTAAATTATTGTTGTAATTACACTGAAGAGTTGTATTTAGAATGAACATTTACATTGGACAACATTGTATTCCCTGATAAAATATTCTAATTTTAACAACTAAACACTATCCTTATGTCATTTCTCTTAGGAATATTCTCAGCTGTACAGGCATTATTCACATTTACAAGTGTACAACAGCTTCTTCTAGACAGAGACACAAAATCATAGGAGACTGTTTCTTTTCTCTTGTAAAAATGGGAACATTTAATTGATCCTAGCCGACTGTTCTGTAGAATTGTCAGTTATAAGAATTATTAAGAAGAGTTGTAGGAAATGGGCCATATGAAACAGGAAATTTTGCCACTATTTTCATTTTTTTCCCCATCCATTCATAGTTAAAAGGAAAGAGCTATTACTAGTGGGAAAATGGCATTTCGAAATGGTGGAGCTGGAACAATAGGTCTGAAATTTGGAAAATGAATCCTTAGAGCTTCCAATTTTGCTTGATTTGTAAACTGCTATGTGTTTCTACACCACTCACTTAACTTTGGTCTTTGAATTCTCACCTGCGGAAACAAAATGACTCAACCAGGAACAGGATTAATACACAGTGATACGATCAAATTTACCAAACATACTATAAGACTATAGTATAAGACTATACTATTTTATTTAAAGAAAATAGTGGCTAAATTTTGCAACTTCATAATGTGGCCCATCTTCAAGCTCGAAATCCTTTATATGTATTTGTAACTATTTAAAAGTAGAATTGCTACAACAGGGAACTTTGAAGCTGGAATGGATCCAAGAAACATCAATCCATTTTCCAGACTAGAACTCCAGAGTCCCACTGAAGACATTTCCACGTGGTTAATAAGTGTGGGGATTGACCCCAAGACTTGCAACCTGATCCAGGATTCTTTCCAATGTAATTATACTACCTTTCTATAACTTGAGAAGTTGTGTATTTATTTCAAAGACACTGACACTGCTCAAACGTTTTTGAACTCCTCTTTAGAAACTATGTTTAGAATCATTTCAAGTAACAGAAGAATGACTTCATTTTATTAGAACTGCATCTTATCCTGAACTTAAAATTATACCCCTCTGCTTTTTGATCATGTAAATTATTTGTTGGCTAAGGTTTGAATGGCCTTAGTCAACAAAACCCAAAGCCAACTTCAAAAAATAAATATTTTGTTCCTTAGTAAGGATAGACGGGAAGGTGCTGAGGTTAATTTTTAAAGTTCTAAAACCAGTGCGTGCTTCAGCAACGTAACAGGAATAAACCTATTGACCTATATGACCAATAAAACCAATAAACCTATATGACCACAAAAGGTGACTACTTGGAAAGGGTCAACACTCATTTGGATGTATCTATATATATATATATATGTTTTGGAATACTTGGTAAGTTTTGTTACCTTGCATTCATTTCTTATATATTCAAAGTTCTCGGATTTTCAAGATATAAAGTTACAAGATCATTGTTTCATCTGGTGGACATTGTTAATCCATTCAAGTATAAAGTGAAGGAAAAAGAGTGTGAATGTTAAACTCCCTTTTCACAGTTTTGCACGATTATGTCTGTCTATATACTGCTAATAGTTAGGAAGGGAAGTGACTCAGCTCTCCACTGCCTCCACTGTACCCTCCACCCAACACTGACCATTGATTTGACTTACATTTTGTAAATACAGTGTGTTTCTGGCCAATGAGAATGTGTACATTGTTTCAGGAGGAGCCACTCTGGTCTTCTGTGGCAGAAATGGGTGGGCTAGGCATTTGCCCCATCTGTTCTGAACTGACACGCAGTGACTGCTCACCAAAGGCTGTCACCTATCACCACACCCATCTGCAGATTATGAGCTTTGCACACTCTTTCATTTGGATTTTAAAAAGTAGCAAGAGGAGGGTCTCTCATCTGAAAAAGCTGACAGCTTAACAACTACTAGAAAACATTTAGAACATTCTATCTGAAGTCCTCCACAGGTGCTGCACCACCCCTGGTATATGCTGAACATGTTAATAGGGCCTACGGAAAACTTCTGTCCACCCGGCTTACAGCAGAAGCAGCTTGCCCACCATACATACAGCTAAGGTCTCGACTAGCTGGCCAGTGTCAACATTGGCCAATGGTTCTTGCAGATAAAAGAACTAAGCAATGATAAATGGAAGGCTTAAAAAAAATGGGATAAGATGAAAAATGTGAACTTTTCCCACTTCCACACAAAACCTCAAATTCTCAAGACATCACTGTCCTATGGAGAGGTGAGACTATAGCTGACTTAGGCACGTGCACGCATCAACTTGGCTCCCTTCTCATGAGTGATAAAAGGTAATGAGGCTGGCTGATGTCATTGATTTACTCTGTCAGAGACCTCCATGCAAGAGAACAGAGAGAAAATTCAGCTGGGAGCCTCTGTACCAGCCTGCTTGGGAACAGGTGGCAGTGCTTGAACAAGCAAACTCATCATCCTTGGGACTGGCTCTACTTGTGTGTACTTTCCTGATATCCTGTGGAAACTCAGTTTTACTTGTCAACTACATTCCTGGAAAGACTGTTTCTAAGGCTTCTTGCAGATCTGACCTCTTCTGAATCAGAGGGCAGAGAATGGTTCCTACTTCTTGACCAGAGATGCACAACAATCATTTCCTCCTTCACAGTGTTGCCACTGGGTTGTTCCAGTGGCAAGCCAAGGATTCCAATTCCACGTCAGTGACAACTGGCCGCGGCACTGTAAGGGTGGCACCAAAAGCAGTCATTCTAAGACTCTGGGAGAAGGAGCTGCCTTCCACATAAGTCTCTGTCCGTTTAGGTTTAATGCAGCTGCAGTGTTTATGTTCTGTACTATTTGTCTTGTGACAAAACAGAAGGAAATATACAGCCAGGCCCTAGAACCTTTTTATCAAGTTCAATTAGGAGAAGGTAAAAAAGGAAAAGGACTCTTAGCAGATAGGTTGAGGCTGTCAAAACTCAAAATAAACACTGAAACGTTATGGGGAAGAGGGAGCACATATGCTATGAGTGACTATTTCAGAGACAGACAGACCTGGGGCCATTCTGTATCTTTTACCCCTACTGGTCTATTAATCTACTTGCATTTCCCCAGTTTTTATTGTCAAGGTATTATTATAAATTAGGAAACTTACAAAAGAGAGGATGTAATCTTCTCTGAAATGGCCTGCAGATATGTCACTGTACTAAATGTGTTTCAGATTTAATGAAGCTTTAATGTCCTTTTTAATTTTGCCTGTTTCTGTATCACCAGGGGTCGGGCAAGGCAATCAGCACTCAAGAGGGTGGTTTGGTTTAAAACTAGGAAAAAACTCATTTGCTTATGAGTTGCACTGTATTTTCTTAATTAAATTTACTGAGTAAAATGGTTTAAGTTCAGCCAACCAATGACCTTTGTATGTAGATTTAGATTTATAAGTAGGTTAACAGTTAAAGAAGAAAAAAAAAAACAGAATCACAACAAAGCAAACAGATTAGGGCTAAGCCAATAGCAGTCACTGCTCTCTTTATCATCTTTACAAAAGAAGCATTTAAATTTAGGCAGCTTAAGTCCAGTTAAAAAAAAGTATATTGAAAAATGTGGATCTACGTACGTGCCAGCAAGGCATCAGATGACTCGAACATCCTTCTCATTCCCAGGAGGGGAACAGCTCATATTATAAAAGATTTGGAAAAGCTTTATTTATTTTGGAGGAGTGGAGGCAGAGATGGGGGAGCGACAGGATTCTATTTAACATTAAATTTAAAAAGTGCATTTTAATTCTAAATACTTAAGATTCAGTAAACTGCTAAACACTCTGAAAACATTTACCAGTTAGGAATACACTTAAATAACAGTAAACTACTAACATTTCACTGTAAAACTAGTACTGTTCCTTAACGTCATCTTACTGACCTTTTAATCTGTCCATAATCTATGAAAATACTACTGAGTTAGCATTATTTGAATAAGTTGGATTTTATGATTTAAATAATCAATATATGTGTGGGTGTGATTATAACAATTGCCAGATACATAACAACTGCATGATAGAAACTTTTGCATTTCAACAAAAAATCAGGGCAGAAGATATTTATTTACAAAGCAACAACAATGGCTTCTGTTAACAGTAAAGATCATTACTGTCATGAAGTCATAAAGGATAAAGAGAAAACATACACTGTAGCCAGAAAGCCAGTGTAGGACATAAACTCAGGATATGTTTTTGGTGACCAACTTTCCAACTTAGAATATCAACAGTGGGGGAGTTGTTTTAAATTTACAGTTATGTTAAAGAGCACTGGAGTTTTACAAATTGCTAATTTAGACATATTCTATGTTTCTCAATAAAACAGCAAATTGAAAATAAGTGTTTTCAACACAGCCAGTGATGTAGCTGAAGGAGGACTTTATAGTCTGAAATATTCTAAAATCTGTGAATTACCTATGCACATCTTACATAGTTAAATTTCCACATAAGGATTTTGCCTTTAGTTGCCTTTAGACCGTACACTGCAGTTAAACCCTCATTTTACAGGATCACAGCAGCCAGTTTGCAACATTCAGACACAGGGAAACTTAAAAAAAATCAGACTTAACTATTGGATTACATAAAATTCCCTAGGTGAGATTTCATCCCAAGACCAATTTACACAGTCCTAGAGAGAGAGCTTAAATCATCTGAAACTATGCTGGCAAAGGACCATAATAAATATTAAATACCTCAAAACCTACCCTAAGATTTTACTTTTCCTCCCATGTATCAATTTCACTGTCCTCCTACTGAATGGTTTAAAAACAATCCGAAGGATATAACAGCAATTTACCAGTGCTAAAGTGCTTGGGAGGTTAAAGTGACAACAAAGAACGCAGAAACACAAAGCATCTTGAAGCAGGGTTTCAATTAAATGTGGAGGATTTACTAATACAGTATACCAAAAAAAAAAAAAAAAAGAGTTACAAATTAATTTAATCTTCTGCCTATAGTTTGCAGCTGCACTCCAAAGTGTCTAGGGCTTAAGAACAAAGCCTTGAAGGGCCTCAGAGTGAGGAAAGCTTCAATTTTTAATGTATAACGCCATTAGCTGATAACTTGTGGAATCTGCAACCCCTGCGGAGGGGCATAAGTGCGAGTAACAGAGACTGATGAAGTGACATATTTGTTCATGTCTAGAACTATGAGGAAGAGGGTTATTACTAACACTATCAGGCCCAACAGAAATATGCCCTAATAACCTTTGGGACCCTCCACGTTATCAGTTCTCACTACATCAAATATATTAAAATCAAAACCTAATTCCCTTTAATTAAAGACAATTAGTTTGTTTTACTATTATTGTTTTAACTTGTATGACATTATAATACATTGCAAATTAAAGATGGAATAACAAATGGAATGAAAGCATCAAACTGTGAACACTTCTCCACCCATGTTTGGTGAAATGGACTTATGACTGGCGTCTATTTCAGGAAATTCAAGAACAATCATCACTAAACATTGAAAAGTGGTGTAGAAACAATTCACCCTAAAAAGAACACAGTGGGACCATGCATATGCTTTCCCTATTCAATTTATACTTTTCACATAATGCTTTCCTATCATTCCAAGGATTTCTTTAACACAAGCAGAATTATGGCTCAATGGAGGCATAAGAAGCTTAATTAATTTGCCCAAGGTCATACTGGAGGTTGGTGGCAAAGCTTGTTAAATTACTGGGAATTCTGGACTCTACAGATGTTTTGGCAATGGCAAAGGTCCCTGGTCGGCAAAGGCCCCATGAGACTCCCAGTGCAGTAGGTGAACCACAGCAAATAGCTCCTGACGCCTGTTCAAAAAGTGCCAAGTGCTCTGGAGGGCTCACAAATAATGTTTCCTTTGTGTAGAAAGAGTCTAACTGTGAGGTTCCCATCAGGAGTGCTTCTTAACATGTCCCAATATTTTAAAAGGAATGACTCATCCTCACCAGAGCCCACTGATAGAAAGTAAATTTGTTTTAACTTAAGGATCCCAAACACAGCAGCACAAAGAAATAAATCAAACGTTTATCCATCATTCAGAAGGTCCTGCATTCTATTCCACTGATTACCAGTAATAATGGAGAAAAGACAGCATTACAAATAAATGTTTCTAATTCAGTAGATTTTTTTTTCTTTTTAAATTAGAAATGGGTTTATAACAGTGGACACTTAAATGGGGCCAGGGCAACAGTAATTCACAAGTACAATATCTTAATGCTGTTCCTTTAATTGCTATATTTGTTTTACTGTAAAAAATGATTGCTTGCTGTAGTCTAACCATGAATGCTGAAAAGCATGATACATTGAGGTCTCAACCTGGGCAAACTGTACCTAAACTTACACTTTATTGCAGCTTAGTTCACAATCTTCACCTAATATAGGGTTATATCCCAGTGCAGCAGGAGGATAAATCATCCTGGAATATTACTCTGGCAAAGTTTAGCTGTGACTGGAGCATATGTGCTTTCGAGCCACTGAAGCAGAGGCCCATAAAATACACTAATTACTGGAAGTTATGGTCACTGAGTGATTGATAGCGCTCTGCAAGGCAACTTCCTCATTTTCAGCTCTTCTGACGGGGCTCATCCGCCACATAGCAATTATTAATTCATGACCCACCCCTCAGGCACTAGTACCTTTACTTCTTATTCTCCTGCTACCAAACTACTGCTGCAGCTGGACACTGTCTTTCTTCATTCTGATGGCTGGGTAAGGATGATAAAAAGTAGATTTCATGCTAAATGCTATTGTTTTGAATCTTTAAATGTTCCTTGGTCTTTCTAACCTTGCTGTCCTAAAACACATAATTCTCCTCCTCCCATAATACTATTTTACTTGTGTCATTTTCTTCCCTTTTCCCTTATAAAAAGTTTGTGTGTGTCTATGCATATATATGTATATATGAATATGTGTGTGTGATATATACACACATATATAAACACACATACAATCCATCTGTCTACACTATACTATAGTAGACCAAAAACTCTGCCTGACTAATTTTTTAGTTGAACACTGTGGTTTAAATGCAATATATAACTTCAACTAGGCCATAGTAAATATGAGCCAGCAAATTGATTTAAAATAAAAGGCACCCCCCCAAACCTTCCATTTAAATAGACCCACTTTGAAGCTCTGAAGACATTCTAATTGTTTCAAGTTGATTTCCATCAGTAGCTTCACTCAGAGCAATGCAAATTAAGATATCTGAGTATATAACTGAATCTCTAAAAGTCTCTTAAAAACAACTGCAAAGGTTTTTTTTGATGATGTTCTGTGCATTGAGAAAAAATTCAGTGAGAGACTCTGAATTAAAGAGAGAGAAAGTTCAGTCATGATGGATGAAAGCAAACATTTTACTTTTCTAATAGTAAAACATGTTCTTCAAAATCTTGAGCAATTAAAAATGCAATAGTGAGGGTGGTTTTCCTGTGTGGAATCTGAGACAGGGTAACAGATGAATAGATGACTCTAAGCTACCTACCCTTTCAGAACTTGTTTCAAATTATTCCTCCTCTTCCACTGGGAGTTAGTCCCAGAAAATAATTTGGAGGACAAAATCCATACCCTCTCTGTCCATAGTATTCACTGGGCAGTGCATCACATCCCATCTGGTAACATCTTCCTATATATCTAGTGCCTGGTAAGTTTCACTTGTTTAAGGGCAAACTCTAAGTCACAAACTTTCATACATCCTCCATGACACTAGAAATAGTATTTTGCATTAGGCTAACCATGAGCATTTCGGAGAAGGCAATGGCAACCCACTCTGGAACTCTTGCCTGGAAAATCCCATGGACGGAGGAGCCTGGTAGGCTGCAGTCCATGAGGTCGCGAAGAGTCGGACACGACTGAGCGACTTCCCTTTCACTTTTCACTTTCATGCACTGGAGAGGAAGAGGCAACCCACTCCAGTATTCTTGCCTGGAGAATCCCAGGGACAGCAGAGCCTGGTGGGCTGCCGTCTGTGGGGTCACACAGAGTCGGACACGACTGAAGCGACTTAGTAGTAGTAGTAGTGACCATGAGCATTTGCTGATTATGATAAGCCCCCTGATGGTGATGTCTCCTAGAGCTTAATCAGCTTGGTGGTACATGGATGTTTCTACCATTAACACTACAATACTTTAATAAACATAGTATACAAACTTCTCAGTATTAGTGGTCGATAGTTTTAACTGGGGCTTCCTCTAATACTGAGAAATTTGTATGCTATGTTTATTAAAGTATTGTAGCATTAATGGTAAAAACAACCATGTTTTAACTAGCAAGACACTCTTACATGTACATCACTGGTTAGAATAATCATTTTCACATATTTTAGCATTATGATGAATTTAGCTGACTTATTTCTTATTAAAGACTAAAGGGTTACAAGAAGGAAAAAAGATTAGAGTTAACTGCCTCCCAAAACATTTCATGTGCTTATGAATTCAACAACCATTCTCATCTTTACAGTAAGAATTAAGAAATGACACTTTTTCAGGCTGTTCATCTAATGTGACCTGTGTCCTCTAACAGTAGCTAGCTTTAATCCTGATAACAGTCCCTAAGACCTCGCTTGGGTTGGGGTGTCCTCCACCTCTAAACTGCTCACTGGAGTCAGGTAGCTATGGGTACCCTGAGAAAACATCAGTGCTGGGGTACAGTCTATGAAACTCAATCTAAGTCACATTTGTATTTCTAGGCATTTCAAAGAGTCAAAATCAGAAGATACACTCACACTTGTGGCCTCTCTCTGTGTTGCTGCTCCTTGAGAAAGGGAGACAGGAGGCATGGAGGGGAGAGAGAAAGATGGAGTGGCCATCCCCACACCAAGAGTCCATGCATGCAAGTGAAGGCATCCTGAATTTTCCATTCTTAAGCACCACTGGACTGCACCCTCGTGAGAGGATGCTACATGGGATGCTGAGCCCTACTAGGATTCCTGACTCACAGAATCCTGAGAAAAAAATTAATGACGGTTATTTTAAGCTACTAATGTCGGGCAGTTTATTAAGAGTAACAGATAACTGAAATGCCATCCTTGACATTGATGTCAGCTCTCCTGCTCGTCTGCGCGGTCATGCGGACTTTGCTTTTTACAAAGACTTTTATTTATCTATCCATCTTCGGCTGTGCTAGCCCTTTGTTGCTACACATGCTTTTCTGCAGTTGAGCCAAGCGGAGGCTACTCTCTAGCTGCAGTGGCTTCTCTTGTTGGAAAGAGCGGGCTCTAGGGTACTCGGCTTTCCAAACTTAAGACTCGCAAGCTCTAGAGCACAGGCTCAATAGTTGCTGCTCACAGGCCTAACTGCTCTGCTGCATATGGGACCCTCCCAGCTCAGGAATCGAACCCATGTCTCCTGCACCAGCAGGCAGACTCTCCACCACTGAGTCACCAGGGAAGCCCCCTATGCATTTTTCCATCGCACTTTTACTGATCTTTTCCCCTCTGAGTCAAGGAGCTCCTAAGGACAAAGTTTTTCTATCCCTACTGCTAACACAGGGCAGCACTACATGAATTTACTGATTAGATGGAACTCTTACCTACCCACTTCTACTTTATTTCAGCAGACATACTGGAGATTAGGTTAATTTTTGTGTTTCTTTAAGAAAAATAAACTAGGCCTTGGTTTCTGAAAAACAACAGCAATCGTATTAATACATTTCAAAATACAATAAAGCTGAACCAACTATAGGGATAGTGTAGGTAGCAATCCTGTGAAAAGCAGTTGAGTCACAGTAAACCAGTCTTTCCCTTTGTCTAATTTCCTGCTCATTTACATTTACCATTTCTCACTCCTTTCTTCAAAACTACTGATCCACTTCTTTTCTACAGCTTAGTGAAGAAGCAGACTTTCATCCAGAGTCAGGATGTTTAACTGCCGCTGCCTTGTCCAGTCACCTAGCCTCTCTGGAAAAGTCCTTTAATTTCTCTAGATCTCAGTTTCCTTATTTGTCAAGTAGGAACTTTGACGCTTACAGATCAAAGTTGGTGGAATGATCTTGGATACCTTAAATTGCTGATTTTTTTGGTCACTTCCCACCACAGTGGGAAGAAGCTTAAATGAGATAATAAATATCAAATGGCTTTGTTAAGTGTTGCATACACATAAAGTGTTGATATCCTTCCAGAAGGACACTGAGCAAGAAGATGGCAACAGAGAGCAGCAGAGGAAAGCGCACTTCCCTTCACCTCAGAGGTCCCAGCCGCAGGGCCTCTTCTGCACAGCCCTAGCTTTCACTACACCTGCAGGCGCAGTCCCTCCCTGGGATCCAGCGAGGAACCAAGCTTCCTCACTGACAGGAGGAGGGATCTGGTTTAACAAGTTCTAATGTCTCTTCTAAATAGTTAAAAGACACTTTGGTCTCTAAATACAAGATAAGGTGTGTAAAAGATTTTTCTAAATAAATGCTAAAAAAAATTATTACTACTCAGGTCAGAGTCAAAGCATGTAAAGCAGACTGGAGGATCTTTGAGAGGATTTTTAAGTCAATTCCAGGTCACTGGATTTGAGTATTGATAGAACTCAATGAGCAGTGATATCTCAAAGGTAACAGCAGCAGTGTCTCAAATTATCACACTCTGAGAATTTCAGACTTGACACGTGTCACTAGAACCCCGCCCGCTTCTTATCTTTTAGATCTCAACTCTAAAGTAACCCCACACTACTCAGTTACCCCTATTGTACGATGTATTTCTGTCTAAAAAGTTACTACTGTCAAGCATAGTATATATTTCTAATGTAGGCTCCGTGAAAGCAGGGATTTGTCCCTTTCACTCTCAGCAATGTCCCCAGTGACCATCACACTGCCTGCCACATAATGGCATTCAACAAAAATTTGCTAAGTGACTAAATGAATAAATGACTGCATCTTGTCTAACTTTATCCTTGGCTCTTTTACAGAATACTTCTTAAAAAAAAAAACAACCCAAACCTCAGACAAGTCTTCAGTCACTACTTAAATGTTTCTAGGGATGGGTCATTTTTCACTTCTAAAGGGATGGCAGCACTGTTGAATAGCAAGGGTGTAGGGATCTATTCATCAGAAATTTTTTTTTGAAGATTTTTTTTTTTGATGTGGACTATTTTTAAAGTCTTTACTGAATGTATTACAATATTGCTCCTGTTTTTTTGCTTGTTTTGGTTTCATTTTCTGACCACAAGGCATGTGGAATCTCAGCTTGTGGGAGTTCAATATGTAGGATTGTAATCATACCCTCTGCACTGGGAGGTGAAGTTAACCCCTGGACCGTCAGGGAAGTCCCAGGGAATTCTTCTTTAGACTGAATAGAAAACCATGGACTTTTTTTTTGTTGTTAGCTTCAGAAAGTTCGGCCTGCCAGTCATAAAGTAGCAGATTGCCTATCCTCTACTGACAATTCTTCAAACACTGGAATATGAGTTGTTAAACAACTGCTTTGTCTTCTCTTTATTTCTTTATTTTTCATATCAAGACTTGATTCAAATGTTTTAAAAGTCCAAATTGTGTGTGCTTGTGTTTATACACGATTTGGACATGTGTGTTGAAAAAACTTTAAAAACAGTCTGAAACCCATCAAAATAACAAAATGCTTAGCTGGGATTGCGAGCACCTGTTCCATCTTGTTCTGTCAATCTCATGGTTGTTCACGACAGCTCTGAGCACAAAGCAAGCTCAACAATGCCTCATTCAGTGGGAAACACTTCACTTTGTCTGCCAGTTTCCCATGCACTGGCATCACTGACAACCCTGGAAAATGCACATTTAGGCATGGTAATCTGAGACAGCTGGATCCCTTCACAGACCCCGCAAAGGACTGAACCAGTCAATCCATCATCTGCCAAAGGTCATTTTAACAGCTTCTTTTTGCAATAAGTTATATAAAATTTCAGACCAAAAAAATGACAATAGAAAAAAATCAAGTTAAGACAGAATTACAGAAAGGGGAGTGCGAGCAGGGGCATGAGTGACAGAAACTGTTACATGCTCTTTTCCTCAATATTCTTCAATGGAAGGGAAAGAGGCCCATGACAAGAATTCCAGAACCACACTTCTACCCACTTTCCTATACAATCTCCACTGAAATTTCCTTTGTCCTAGGACCCTTCAGCTTTAACCCTTCTGCTTTCTGATGGTTTTCAGCAGAAACTTCGATCAACAGGTAAGATACTTCACTTGATGGAGCAGCAGGCAACATATTATAGTAAGAGTCAATGTCCACTCACGTTCTTGACAATGATTATAAAAAGGAAGAGGAGGAAAACCTGGTTATCTGTGGAGCACACCAAAGGCTAAGCTGCCATGGTTGAGAGAAGCTGACAGCAGCTGCTCAGAGGGCGTCCAGAGCCATCCGTCACCCCTCAGACCAGGTTCACAGTCACCGCGGGCTAGGAGAGCAAACGACGCTGCAGCTGCAGGCTGACCAGCAAAGTGACACTTCTGTTTTTGGTTTGTTTGCTTGTTTCAAAAGCTGGGAAGAGGTAGGTTCTTCAGTATATTTAGAGGCAGGAGCTGAGTCTAGAGAATGCTCCGTAATTCTTTTCACCTGGTAAACATTCACTGCCTAGATGTTATTTCAAAAAGAAGCTTACTTCTCAAAGTGACTTCTTAAAATATATATATATGTTTATTATTATTGTTTATCACCTGTCTCCTAATTACACTGTAGGTTCAACAAGGAAAGGGAACATGCCTGTTTTATTTATCAATGTATCCCCAGCACCCAGTAAAGTATTTGGCACATAAGAAGTTTTCAATAAAATTTATTAATGTTATATTAATATATATAAGTGTAAATTAATTAATGTTATATTAACACAACATTAACACATTAATGTTATATTATTAATTTATTAATGAATATTCATTAATGTTTATTAATACTAATGTTATCTTTGGTCCACAGATAAGAAGAGACTGATACTTGGAGTAACAAAATGACTTGGCCAAGATAACACTGATTATAAGCAGTGATGCCAGCATTTCTGGTTAATGCAAAATGAGAACTCTTAACAGTTCAAGAGTGAGGATGACAGCCTTAATATCTGAAAATGTATCAGAGAAAGAAAACGACATACTCTTCACCACACTTTTCCAGAAACTTCTGTCAATGGTACTGGGTGGAGTGATCTGTGTCACTTTTTCAATACTTTTTATTTTCACTTCACATAGCTCAATATGCTTCATGTGTTTGTTCATAAACACAGAAAATCACAGTTCCTTTTCTTGATATCTAATGAGACTTATCTGATATCCATTCAACAGTATGGATAAAGGCAAAATTTAAAAAATTAGATGTGTTAACAGCTTCTCAGAACTCCACAAGACAAGGTAGTTACAATCAACTATTTGTACATTTTATGCTAAATTTCCCTTGGGAAAATTCTATTATAGATGTCTACAGAGAATTCAATAATTTACGATTCTCTGACAAAAATTCACTTTCTCTGGGTGAAAGCACTGATATATGTCATTTTTTAAAAAGTTAGGGCTTTTTTTTCCTCCTGTAGGAATATTAAGAAGAAGTCCATCTCAAATGACATATAAATATTTCTTTCACGTTATAAAATTAAAATCAAAACATTTATTTTGATGATTTTCTCTCCTTTGTTTTCTCTGTTCCTTCTTCCTGAAACTTCTGTTTTTCACGTTAGATTGCCTAACCTGGTTCTCTAATTTTCAATTCTCTCTTATTTGTTGTTGTCATCTGAAAATTCCTTTGTTACTGCAGCCTGTTCTTTTTTCCCGGATGCCATAATTTCTCCTATCCCTCTGAGAGTATTATATAGTTCATTTAAATGTCTCTCCTCTGCAGTTTTTGAGTTCTCCAAATTTTTTTCTTTTTTAGTTATTTTAGGTCTCTGTTCTTACCTTAAAATCCTTCCTCAAATGTTTTGCTAAGAGTAAAATTTTGCTAAGAGTAAATTCTGAGTGAAACTCTGCACTTATGTGTGGAGACTGTAGGCTTAGTTAATGCCATTTAGCTGGACTGTTTCTACAGGAAACTCCCAGTGCCTGGATCTTTAAGACCTCTTGGTCACATTTTCCTTGAGAAGGTCTCTTCCAATATTCTACCTGAAAGGTAATCTTGGCTGCCAGTGTCCCAGAAACAGGGTGTGGTAGGACAGCTGCGAGTCTCCACATTTAGAATCTGAACTTTCATTTAATGCCTCTGTATCAAGAATGAGACTCAGCCTCCTACAGTACGAGGTATCACTTATTTTATTCTCAGGGAAATTCCTCTACTTACTCCTCCCCTAACATACAAACTCCTCTTGTGCATTCAGGTTTAGGAGGGTGACCGAGTTAAGGAAAGAATCGCTGAGTCAGACAGAGTAACTATTTGTCAAACAGCTTAACTGTTTCTCAGATGAAATTCTCTTCTCTGGCCTCACCTCCACTCTTAGTTTCAGACACCTGGTGCCACCGATTTCTGAGGCTTCTGGGGGTTTAAAGTAAATCAGGGGCTTCTTTTTTCTTCACTGCTGGCTTCAGATTCCAGTACTCTCCGTTCTGTTGTTTACTGTTGGCCATCTGCTTTCCCACACCCAAAATTTGGTTGCTGTTGTCTCCTTTCCCTTTCTTCATGGTAATAAAGCTTTAAAAAATCTCTTTATGACCATTTTCAGTGGAGTTTGAGGTGAGAGTGGAAGATAATGCATGTGCCTCAATGCCAGGCTCCTCTGTCTATGGAATTTTCCAGGCAAGAATACTGGAGTGGGTAGCCATTCTCTTCTCCAGGGGATCTTTCCGACCCAGGGATCGAACCTGGGTATCCCACATTGCAGGCAGATTCTTTACCATCTGAACCACCAGGAAAGCCCTTAACTGTAATTTGTAGGCTTTCTGAACCATATGTGAACATTTCAAAAGGTAATTCCTCTTAAAGAGAAGGGATAATGGCTTAATTTTCTCATTGTGACCTTTCCACAAGCTCTGAAATGGAGTGTCCATCTAAAGGCCCCAAGAGATTAAGTGATTTACCCTAGGATCTATAGTTTATACTGGCTGAAGTGGAATTTGAATCCAGGTCTGATTCAAAACTCTTCTTCACACTCCAAACACTTGTGATCCATTCAGCAAATGTTTATGAGTGCTTACGTTAAAGACTTCATCAAACTTTAACTCTGATCTTTATTTTCAGAAACTACTTTAAAACCATTACAAAAGTAAGAAAAAAATTGAGCCCCAAAGATTTCCTGAGTAATCACTAGGGCAGTGAAATTGTGCTAGAGAGGGCAGGAGATTATGAGAGAATCGGATTTAAATTCTGCCATAAGGATCTATGACATAGCAATAAATTAATATAATACAAAGTGAAAAACGCACATGCCACAAGGAAGATGTAGATGAAGGTCAGAAGAAGAAATTACTTTTAGCTGGAGAGATGAGTTGGTGTCATAAAGGATGGGTATTTAAATTGTATCTTGGGGAGAAGAAGAAAATGATACTCCACATAGAGTGAATGGCATAGTGCTCCCTGAATATTTTTAACATGGTTAAAGAGAGTTTGAAGCTCATAAGAAAAATTCTAACTCTGTCAGAACAATACAACCCATCAAATCTTCAGAAGACGGTGCTACTTTGATGACAATGACCTCGTGTGACTCTCTGAATGTGCTCTTCACCTATCTAGAGACATTTTTCATCGGACGGACCTTGCTTTCATCATTTAACACATCATTCAGACCACTTCAGTAAAACAGTGATCATGCTGAAGAGGGGTCTCAGAGGACGGGATGACACTCCAATTAACCAAGCACATTGAGCCAGACTGTTCTGTGCTTTGGACTCAAGAGACTGCTGGAGAGAGGAAGTGAACAAAGGCAGAAAGAGCGAGGAGGACCCAAGTGAAAAGAGCAAGATGCAGGCGCTAAAGATGGGGCTTTCAGTTTGACTCCTACGGAAAAGCCTGCCAGATTATTCACAACTGACCTTAATAAGTTTATAATAGCCCGCCAAAGAGAATCACAAACCAGAACATGCACTTGGATAGCATACTCAGTGAGAGAAAGAACCCTGACGACTGACCTGGTGCCTTTTTAGATGTGTGTGCATCGTCCTGGGCGCTAAAAATGAGAGGATAGAGGAGGGCGTGTGCTGACTCATTTTTTTGACCCAATTAGGACCAGCTGATAAATCCAGCTTTTCCAAATATGACTGCTTACTTCCCTCCTACAGATTTGTGTTGTGATTTGAGTGACACAAGAGTATGAATGGGGGGAGGGGGGTTCAGGGCCGGGAACGCATATACACCCATGGCTGATTCATGTCAATGTACGGCAAAAGCCACTACAATATTGTAAAGTAATCAGCCTCCAGTTAAAATAAATAAAGAAAGAAAAAAGAGTATGAATGGGGTAACTAATTAGTGAGAAACAACCGTGGGACTCTCAAGCCATTCGTTCCGTGGGAGGAGAGAGAAGCACCGCACAGCCTATGAAACTAAGAAACCCTGCCCTAAAACATCTTAGGTGCTCCCTACCCCCAGGAATGAAAACTACCAGTTTTTACTATGTACACACTCTTTTTCATTTTAAAGTGTAGCCCTAAAGTCTTTAAAGAGCAGCAAGAAGGGTAAACAGTCCTAAAAACCACCCAGGCAAGTGAGTCGGTGGGATTTCTCTACGAGAGTCAAACAAGTATTCTAGATAGAGCAGGATTAATCTTCCTAGCTTGTCCTAGTTTAGACATTTTGTATACCTGTTAGTGGTTTCACTTCTTT
This sequence comes from Cervus elaphus, assembly GCF_910594005.1. Lineage (NCBI taxonomy): Eukaryota > Metazoa > Chordata > Mammalia > Artiodactyla > Cervidae > Cervus > Cervus elaphus. The sequence continues at coordinate 85,506,312 of NC_057826.1, forward strand.
TTTTTTTTCATTTTCACACTGATTGTTGTCATAAAGGCTCAAGGAAGAAGTGCAATTAATTCCACGTGGGTTCTTTTCCCCATTATAAACCCCTTACATGGCAATGACCTTTATTTTGTTCTATAATTCACATGAAGAGAAATAAAACACATTTCAAGGTCTGAGTTGAAAACCATAAACAAAAAACACGGAAAGGGGCTGAAATCTTCATAGCTTAGTAAAACCACCATGCTTAGTCAAGCTGAATAATCTCAATTTTTCCCTCCTTAAGGATAATTTCCATCCTTTATCTTACTTCAGCCAACTCCAAATACTATATATGACTAACAAAATCCTGGAGAAGACCCATTTTAGCTCACAGAAAGAGGGATACTGAACTGAGACAAGATGGGGGCAGTGTTGCTGCTGGATAAAAGATAGTCTGATATTAAAGATTCTGTGCTTAAGGCACAAATGTACCTGCGACTTTTTAAATGGCACATTTTAGCGGCATGTAGCATCATCTTTTATGGAAGAGTGTGGCAAGAGGCCTTGTTATGACTCCCCATGGGGACTGGGACAGCACATTAACACGGGAAGGGCAGGATGAAGAAGGCAGGCAAGGGTGCACCTGTATTTTAGGAGTTTAAAGCAGTGAAGGCAGCCTTTTGACTCTTGAATCACCAAAAACCTCAGGGATTTTATGGAATTTAAGGGCGGATGCTAGGTAGAAGCAGAAGGGAAAGAAAACTTTAGTCCCCATTTTGTCTCTGATTCTTGTGTAATTTCAGGAAAATTTCTTGGCTCAGTGTCCCACATTTTTACCCCACTGCTTCTTTTAAAATTTTTACTGATTTATTTTTGGCTGTGCTGGGTCTCTGTTGCTTTGCACGGGCTTTCTCTAGCTGTGGTGAGCAGGGGCCACTCTTCGCAGCTTTCTCATTGTCCTGGCTTCTCTCGGGGCGGAGCACAGGCTCCAGGCGCACAGGCTTTAGGAGTCCCAGCCACAAGTCCCAGTGGTTGTGGCATCTGGGCTCTAGGGTGCACGGGCTCAGTAGTTGTGGCACCTGGGCTTAGTTGCTCTGTGGTGTGTGGAATCTTTCCAAACCCAGGGATCCTGCATTGGCAGGTGGATTCTTATCCACTGCGCCACCAGGGGAGTCCTCCCCCATTGTTTCTTTACCACCTGGTACTCTAGGGGAATAAACTGATTGATTCAAAACATTTTGAGGAAGGTATCCACACAAGTAGGTAGACCTTGCATACTTGGACATCTGCTCTCTCCTGAAAGGTTTACAAAGATCCACCCTAGAGTGTGCTGGGGGATGGGGAAGGGCTCCTCCATCTCTTCCTTCTTTCTCCAAGGGGCAACTCGCTTTAAGACAACCAAGCTCAACTGTCAGCTCCTTTGAGAAACCTGTCTTGCTCTCCCCGCCTGAACCTTTGTGGCTCAGAGTACTTCCTTTTTACTAATGACTGTCACACTGCCCTGGGCTTTAAGCGTCTGTCTTCTCTATCACAGGCAGGCCTTCCTCATCTTCGTGTGCTCCACTCTTCAAGGGTCACTACATGGTAAGCACTTAAACAATGATTACTGAATGAATGAAAGTGCCTACTCTCCGCAGTGCATGTCTAGGAAGGGAATCTTATTTTTAAAGGTGAGGATAAACAGAGGAGAAGCAATTAGTCTTTGAAGATGTTAACTATGTTTCAGGACACAATTTTCTACTCAGAATTTAAAAATGCTGCTGAGATGCACACTTCTCTCCATCTGCAGTGATTCTGAACAGGATTTACCACATCTATTCCTAGCACACCATGATGAAAGCAGAGAAATTGGTCCTTACGTGCCTTTTGTGGGCTGACTTCCCAACCCCTTCAGGTAATGTTCTTATCACATCTGCTCCTTAAAAAAAAGAACCTCGGTGTTCTCTGATTGACTCACACACAGTTTCTCATCTATGGACTCAAAGCCTCTGACTCCTATTTCACATTACATATTTTTGTACCCCAAACGAATCTGGTATAAAACACATTGTTGTTTGGTCGCTAAGTCATGGCCCACCTGTTTTGTGACCCCATGGACTGTAGCCTGCCAGGTTCCTCTGTCCATGGGATTTCCCAGGCAAGAATACTGGAGTGGGTGGTCATTTCTGTCTCCAGGGGATCTCCCCAACCCAGGGATTGAACCTGCATCTTCTGCATTGGCAGGCGATTCTTTATCACTGAGCCACCAGGGAAACCCAGAAAACACATGCCAGGGCCTTACTCTTCTCTCTCAAAACTTAATTCACCACCTGTGTTTGGTCATTTGTTCTCACTTGCCTATCTGCTGGGTCATAAGCTCCCAGAATACAGAGACTGTGATCACACAGTTCCTTTCAAAAGCATTTAGTTAAGTATCTCACATAGAGGTGCTCAACAGCTCTTCGTGATGATCATAAGCACACTGCACTTTACACCCTCTAAGGCCATCTCTTCCTCCTCCTAACATCTGGCTCCTCAGCATCTATTTTAAAATGCAGGGAGCGGCAAAACACTCTTTTCAGCCCTCACTCTTGACCAGTGGTCCTTTTCTACTCCCCACTTCATCACATGAGCCAAGGCACTCCTTCAGGCCTCCAGGTGTCTCACACTCATTGTTGACACTTTTTCACACAGTTCCTTACACCTTAATCTTATAAATTCAACGAGTCCGTTTTCTTCAGTCTTCTAGAGACTATTTAATAGTTTACCTCCAGGATAAATGAACATGATCAACAAAATCCCAAATACATCAATGGCAATCTCCCTTCCTATACAACAGAGTCTCTTTTTATTAATCTTTGTATCCTGAGCACTCAGCAAAATGCTGGCAGACATATATTTCAATATGCAACATAAATATGTTCTATTTATTAAGTATCTGTCTATCTACCTACCTATCTTAACTAGTCTCCCTGTTTCCATGACTGTCCCTCTATATTCTGTGCTCCATAGAGCATGCAGCTATCCTGTGAAAACATATTTCAGATAATTTACTCTCAGAGTAACATCTAAAATCCTGACCATGGCTTACAAGGCTGTATATGATGTGGCCCCTGGCTACCACTCTGAATGTGTTTTTTCCCATTTTTCCTTGCTAACTCCACTCAAGTAACTCAGGTCTCTCGTATTATTTGCTGTTGCCTGATGACCCCTTCTTTTCACACCATTCCAGTCTCAGCTCAAAGGCTGTTTTATCGGAAAGGAGGACTCCACTTCATTTTTTCCCACAGGACTTACCACCACCTGACAGATTACATACTCAGTTATCCTTCTGTTTCCTGTCCCAAATACTCCACCCCTCTCACCAAATGCAACTTCACGAGAATCAAGAATGGAGTGTCCTTCATTACTATATCCCCATTGCCTACCTACTGGACATAGCAGGAGCTCAATACATGGAATGAAGAAATGAATATGAAAGGAAGGAATGGTGTGCTCTAAATCTTAAATCTGTTAGTTACCCTGTTTGACAGTATCACTATGCCTCTGCATGTTTTTAAGTCACACAATTCCAGAGTTGTTGCAGAAAGTTAGAGACAAGAGCAGACTGCTTAGAGTCATAAAACGTTAGTTTGGAAAGGGGCTTAGAGATCATTATTTAACAGAAGAAGAAACTGAGGCCCAAAGTTAAGCACAGGGCCGCCTAGAAAACCAGTAGCAGAGCTAGAACTGCAACCTAGGTCTTTCATTCCCACCCTAGGACTCTTAGCTTTATACCATGCAACTTCTCAAATGCTCCACACTATATCTGGTCTTTTATCAAATATACTCAATGACAACTCATTTAAAATACACAAAGGGTAATTATATAACAGCGAGAGCTGAGCTCCACAAATCAAAGGTACTAGTTTCCCCTGAAACAGGCTAACTGGACACGCCCTTTGGGATTCTGTTGGGAGACTCAGTTCTGAGCATCTGTCCACCAGCATTGCCAATCTCTCAGCTGTTGCATATACACTGTATTTCCTCTTAGAGCCCCTTTCATGAAGAAGCAGAAAAATATGGTTCAAGAAGCACTGAATATTTTTGCTTTCTTTCTATAGTGCAGGTGAATTGACTCTGAAGATATCTCCTTAGAAATTCAACTGCATTCATGCATTGCAAAAATCACAGAAAAAGTGTTTGACCAAAAAAAAAAAAAGTGATGGAATTGTGACTGCAACTCTATCCATGATCTTATTTAAGGAGTTCTTTTTATTTTTTTAAAGAGTTCTCTTTTATCTGAATCAATGCGTGTAAGATATATCACTTGAAACACTGGTGGATATCTAGGCTCTATACTGCAGTAATTCATGCTGAGCCAGGTCTCCATCTAATACAAATTCTTTGCATTTCCTTATAGATCAACAATCACTGTACAGAAACCCTAGCACAAAACTCTAGTGGGGGTACATGTAGCATACTAAAATAAAGTCCATTCTAAATACAGCTGTAAAGAGTAAATACATTAAAACTGTGCTACATACATATACCTACCCTCCTTCAAATCATTTCATACCCTGTCCCGCAACATGTGATATGAGTCTAACTGGAATAAGGTGGTTTTCTTCTTTCTAAGCAAACATATAGAAATTATACATCCAAATGAGTAGGGCTGTACTGTTTAATAAGGTAATCACCTCTAGAAGTCATATATGCCTTCCAAGAAGGCTGCTATCACACATACTTTTTCTGGAATTTCTCTTTTCAAAACACAGGTTCTCCACATTTAGTGTGCATATGGATCACACTAGGAACGTGTTAATAAGGCTAATTCTTACAGATTTGAATTTAACTGGTCTTTTGATGGGAGTCCGGGAACCTGTGTTCTTAAGAAGCACTCCAGGTAAGTTTTACACAGGTGATCTGTGAGAAAAAGCACTTTAGAATAGCCATGTAAGGGGATCAAAATAAGGACTACTGAGTTAACCTCTGTTACATATACACATAACACACTGGAAGCTTAATTTTTTTTTCAAATAGAAATGTTTCTCCTAATAGAATATATCGGTACAGATACACATAAGAGCATCTATTTGCAATCAACATACCTCCATGAAAGAGATTCCTAAGCTCCAGACATCAGAATGAATTCCATACTGCTCCCCTGAAATTCTTTCAGGCTGAAAGAAAACAGAAGGGAGCTTGTGAGTTGACGTAAGCTACTCCAGGAAACACATATGCTCAAGTGAGCTCAGCTAAGGCACAGTCACCAATATCTGCATAGCACATTATCAACAGAAAAACAATCTTATATGTATGTGTATTATATAGATAATCCACAGAAACTGTATAGGTAATACAGATATATTAGATATAATTGTATTGAATCCTCACAAAGATCCTGTGAGGGAAACTTTGTTATCTTTATTTTAAGATAAAGAAAATGAAGGCTCACATTTGTGAGATATTAGGCAAAGTCCTAAACTAGTAAATGAGCTGAGACTTGAACTCAAACCAAATCCAGTGGTCTTAGTTGTCAAGTGACAAATTACAGGACATTATATAATAGTATCACTTATTTGCATTTTGAGAGATGGGTCTGAATCACTAGGAATTCTGCTATTTAAAAATTTTTATTGTATAATATTAAACTTGTAGGAAATTTTTAAGATTAAGACTAGTACAAAGAAAACCCGTATTTCCTTTGCCCAGATTCACTTACTGCTCAACATTTTATCCCATTTATTTGGCTTCTTTTTTGATATAAACCAAGGAACAGTTTGAAAGGTCCTTTTGGGACTCTCGGTCCCAAAAGATATGTAGAAAATACTTGTTCTAACAATTACTCTCCAGTTCAACATTTATTCTCTAGTTCTCAACAATTACTCTCTAGTTCAAGAGGACTAATTCCATACTCAAGTGGCCGCTGCCTAGTTTCTCTATCCCTCCAGGATTTGGCATTCAGTAAGGTACTTCACAGAAGTCTTTTGAACGAACACAGGAACAAATGAATAAAAGAAACTGAGGTCTCACTGAGATGGAATGGTTGCTTAAGGTTACAGGGCTAGTAATGGCAGGGCTAGGATCATGACCCATACCTCTTGGCCCCCAGTACCATACTCTATTCTTGGTACCATCCCTGGAATTCTTGGAAGCCACCATAGCCATCATCCTTCAAAAGCTAGCATGAGCCACCCCTAGTAGTAACTGGAGTTAGGGTGAGTCTGGTCCACTGCAGATGGAAGAAACAGGCATTCACCACTCACCAGCAGGGGATGCACCAGGGGTATGGAAGACGTGGGCCAGATACTCTCAGGTGAGTTGGCGCACTTGGGACCCGAACTTTGTAACCTACTTCCCACACCCACCTACCAGGCTATCTCAATATATTTACTGTCTTCTCCTGGGACCATTTTTCATAAAATTACGTAAAGCCCTACCCTGGGGTAGCAGGATGGATTGTCTTACTTCCCTTCCTTTATTTATTTAATTCGTAAAATACCTTTCCTACCAAGAATAATTCTTCCCAAGGGCTAAGAGTCATGTGACCATTTCTCCTAGCCGCAAACAGACATGGTCATTCCAATCCCCTCATACTTTTTCTTTTATGTTCTAATCCCCGCTACCATCACTTTTTAAGTTTCAAGGTCATATCTGAACAAACCCATTATCCAATTCTAGCGAGATCAATCCATAATAGGAAGCATCCACATGGAACCAGCCAGCCAGTTATAGGAGTAATGCCATCATCATCACCATCAACGACAACGTCATTACTCTGTGCATTTATTGAAGAATTTCCATGTGCCAGGCATTGTTCTAAGTGCTTTTCATGCATATTTCAGTTCAGATTCATAAATACCCATACTTGCTAAGTCACTTCAGACATGTGCGACCCTGTGCAACCCCACAGACGGCAGCCCACCAAGCTCCCCCGTCCCTGGGATACTCCAGGCAAGAACACTGGAGTGGGTTGCCATTTCCTTCTCCAATGTGTGAAAGTGAAAAGTGAAAGTGAAGTTGCTCAGTCGTGTCTGACTCTGTAGCGACCAGATGGACTGCAGCCTACCAGGCTCCTCCCTCCATGGGATTCTCCAGGCAACAGTGTTGGAGTGGGGTGCGATTGCCTTCTCTGAAATACCCATACTATACTGGTACTATTCATCATCCCCATTTAATAGATAAGGCAAATGAGGCACAGAGAGGTTTAATTTGTACCCACTGGGAAAGGATGATAATAGCTACCACTGAATGACCACCTAGTTTGTCCCAGACACTGGGCTAGATACTCTGTATCCTCTACATTTCATACAACCTGACAAACATTATTGCCTTCATTTTACAGATGTAAAAACTGAGGTTTAGTAAGATTAAATGACTTGCTAAAGTCTAGAGTTACGGATTAAGTATTAAATGTATTATTTAAGTACACAGCCAGGATTCAAACTAGGTATGTCTGACTGCAAAACCGAGGTTCTTTTCTGTGTGTCAAATGGCCCCTCCGAACTATAAGTCAGAAGAGCCACACACTAGTCTTGATCTGGTCAGTATTTCTCAAAATACAGCCTTGGACTCATCCTCATAGAACTGCCCGAGGTGCCTATTACAAATGAACTTCCAGAATCAGAATCTCTGGAGGTGGCTCTGGGAGACCTTCATTTTAGAAAGTTATTTCTCTGGGTGAATCTTCAGTAAACTCGGCCCCAGTCACCAAACATGTCTTTGTTTCCTACAGAGGGGACGACCTGCCTTTCTCATCTCCGCTTAGTACCCAGAAAGGGCCCTTCTGAGGCCCTCCTGTTCAAGGGCCACGCTTTTCAGGTGAAAACTTCCTCCACTCCTCAGGTCAAATTATGAATTCCTGCCTCTGTACTTCTTTAAAATGCTGTTCATATCTTTCACATTAATTTATTGCACTGAGTTGTAACCATCCAGTTGACAGTCTGCTTCTGAGAGGCAAGGAGAGTTCTTATCTCATATCCAGCACCATGCCTGGCACCTAGCAGGCAGCCGGTTCCACAGGTCTGTCCTCAAGAATTCGTGCTGTAGTAGGGACTGGAAAAATGTGTCCAGGCTGCTGAAACTAACTTGGATACAAGATGAGTCCCAGTACATCCTGAATTTATGGAGCCAGGGCTTGATGGCCTAAGACTGCACAACTCAAATCTGTTCTCACACTTGAAGCCAAGATGGCCCACTCTGTCCTCTTCCCTCCAAAACAAAACAAGACAAAGCCAACAGCCAGGTACCACACTACTGAGAGAAGAGCTGTGATGAGTATTTTTCACTTAAAAACCAAAAGCTGGGTTACTTATGGACATGACATCTGTCACCAGTGTGGAAAGCTTAATAGAATGAAAAATATGACTCTTGTCTGAAGCACTTCTGCACTGAAGTTTAAGTGTGGAGGGAAAACTCTGGTCTGTTCTTAACGAGAACACTAAGGAGTGGTGATGATTTAAAAACCAGAGGGTCTTAGAAGAGCACTGCTCCAAGATGGCATGCACACTCCACCCCTCCACTTACTGCTGTGACTGGGCATGAACCTAGGACCCAGATTTAGTTAACTCAGTCCAGAACTGTCTCACTAATTCTCTCTTGTCTTCAACATCCTACCAAACAGTGAGTTTTCACTTTTATCTAGTAGTTTTGTTTGGGGCTTTCTCAAATCAACTATGTCACTTTTAAAATCTGTGATCTGAAGTCTGTTTGCAACCTTTTTTCCTAGACAGGCTTCCCTGGTGGCTCAGATAGTAAAGAATCTGCCTGTAATGCAGGAGACCCAGATTCAATCCCCGGGTTGGGAAGATCCCCTGGAGAAGGGAATGACTACCCACTCCAGTATTCTTGCCTGGAGAATTCCATGGAGGGAGGAGCCTGGCGTGCTACAGCCCATGGGGTCACAAAGAGTCAGACACCACTGAGTGACTTACATTCTCTCATAACACAAGACCCTAGCGTTTACTTGTCAAAAGCAGGACGATACCTGGTACATCACATCCCTTACTTCTTCCCATGAAGGAATTTCTGCTCAGGGTTAGGCTACTCAGAAAATTAACAAAGTATGCACAAAACTTTAGGTTAGTATGTAATAACTGCAAGGAGATCAAACCAGTCAATCCTAAAGGAAATCAATCCTGAATACTCATTGGAAGGAGTGAGGCTGAAGCTGAAGCTCTAATACTTTGGCCACCTGATGCCAAAAGCTGACTCATTAGAAAAGACCCTGAAGTTGGGAAAGATTGAAGGCAGGAGGAGGAGGAGACAACAGAGGATGGTTGGATGGCATCACGGACTCAATGGACACAAATTTAAGCAAGCTCTAGGAGATGGTGAAGAACAGGGAAGCCTGGTGTCCTGCAGTCCATGGGGTCGCAAAAAGTTGGACATGACTGAGTGACTGAACAACAACAGTATGTTAAAAAATATATATATGTATCAATCATAAACAATGGGGATTCTTTTTTTTTTTTTTTTTTAAAGCTGGCAAGATCACCGTGTGGGTAGTAGAACATTCAGGTCAGACAGGGTTCTGTAGTCACACTACTCTAACTCAATCTATCTTCCAGTTCACTAACTCTCTCTTGTCTTCAACGTGCTACCAAACAGTGAGTTCTCATTTTTATCTAGTAGTTTTGTTTTGGACTTTCTCAAATCAACTATGTCATTTTTAAAATTTGTGATCTGAAGTCTGTTTGCAACCTTTTTTCCTACTGGTTCTTTGGGTTGCTCTGTTTCTTTGTGGGCCTGGTTTTCTTTGCTTTACAGTTTTTGTTCATGAAAAAAAAATTTCGCAGAGGTTTTCTGGGGCCTCACGTTGACGTGTCTACTTCAAACAATATTCTCAACATGAAGATCCTTTTCTAACTCGGGTCACATATACAAACATCCAGGGTACAAATTTATGCCAGTTAGTCTGTGGCCACAACTTTTCCCCTTTTTCTTTTTCTTCCTGTTGTTCTTCTGTTCCCTGGGATGGGGAAGAGTAGCTTTAGATCTAGTTTGTTTGTTTGTTTTGTCCTTGGTAGGGTGGGGGGCTCTTCAAGCTTCCAGCATAGTATGGGGAAGATCTCCTCTGAGATCCTCTGCCTTAAGGAAGCCCCCTTATCATTCACAGCTGCAATACAGGCAAATATCCTCAGGAATAAGTAGCTTTGGCACTCTAACATTCTATTTTCCCCTCTGTTTTAGGTTTCCTTCTGAAAATCATCCTGGGAGTCCCCAGTTGTCTTCTTAGCTCTTCAGTGCATTTGAGATGGTTTTTGAAACTATTTTAATTAGCATTTTTCAGCAGAAGAGTTGGTCCAAATAACCTAATGTGCTACTATCAGAAACTAGAAGCTGGGGTCCTAGTTAAATCTTGACCATCATCCTTGGCCAGCTCTGAGATTCTGGGCTAAAGTTACTTCACCTTTGGTTTCCTTACCTGTAAAATAAAGACATGTTTACCTAATGGAGCTGTCTGAAGACTAAATAAATCCATGTAATGTGCTCAATTCAGTACATGCCACATGGGGATACTTAGTAAATGCTGGCCTCCTTCCAATCATCACCACTATCACTACGATCACTGCATGAACATGGCCAACTGAGCCAGATCATGGAATCTGCACAGGTTATAATCTGGGTAAATATACTTTCCAAGAATAGGAAGAGTGCAGGTGGAAAAAATGTCCAGAAGATAGGAATAGTTATTTAGACTGACTTTCTGATTCCAAAGGACAAGTATTTGCATAAGATTTCTTAATTTCGAAACTTCAGGAATTCATAGTAATAATGTTAAAATTTTATATCTGATTTTAGGAAATTATAATAAATTACAATGACTCAATAGTGGGTTAAAGTTTCAGAGGCTTCTATCTTTAAAACAAGAGTAAAAGTTCTAGTAATTAGAATTTTCAAGAAATGATTTAATATAAATCCCCAAAACCTTTTGGATCCCGTTTGTAATCCTTCTGGAAGAAATCCTGTTAAAATATACCTGAAAATGTTTCTTGCTTTGGATTAAAATGTCCTTTAAACCTAATTACCTGCCTGCCCCTAAAATGTAATGTGTACTTGAACATGCCACTTCATTTTCTGGGTCATCGAGGAGGTGGGACCAGATGACTTTCCAAGTCTCCCACAAGGACCACTGTTTAACACGCTCATAAATTGTTATTGTTTGCTTGCTTGTTTATTCTAATGACTTTATAATCTTAGAAAAGCTTCCCTATCTTTGTCCTAATTACCATTTTCTTATACCTAACATTTCAGATTATAGGAGAATAAAGTGAGACTGTTCATACATGCAAGGCTATTTCTTTGATTTATTTTCAATATTTGAGCAGTCTAGTGGGTTGTATCTGAGTCATCCGAGGGTCTTTATACTTTATCACACAAGCAGATAAAATACAGTACAAAAACTTAAATCGTCTGCTTATAATTAGTGAACAAATCATTTTTGGAATGCAGGTTTCATGAACTGATTCATTCATTTAGCACCATGTGAAGGACTGGATACAGAGAAAAAGCCAGAATAAACCCTGAACATACTAATCCAGATTTGAAGAGACACATAAATAATTTGGATAGAGTGAGAGGCACAGCAGTTAAGAGTTCAGTCCCTGGAAGCTGATTACATAAGTCTGACTCCTAACTCTGCTACTTATTAGCTGTATGAAATTGGTGAAGTCACTCAGGTTTACTATCCCTCGTTGTCTTCATCTGTAAAAAAACAATATTTATCTACCTCATAGGGTGGTTGTGAGGATTTAAAGAGTTCAGTCATCTCACACGCTGGCAAAGTAATGCTCAAAATTCTCCGAGCTTGGCTTCAACAGTACGTGAACCAGGAACTTCCAGATGTTCAAGCTGGATTTAGAAAAGGCCGAGGAACCAGAGATCAACTTGTCAACATCCACTGGATCATAGAAAAAGCAAGGGAATTCCAAAAAAATACCTACTTCTGCTTCATTGACTATGCTAAAGCCTTTGACTGTGTGGACCACAACAAACTGTGGAAAATTCTTCAAGATATGGGATACCAGACCACCTTACCTACCTCCTGAGAAATGTGTATGCAGGTCAAGAAGCAACAATTAGAACTGGACATGGAACAACAGACTGGTTCAAAATTGGGAAAGGAATGCATCAAGGCTGTATATTGTCACCCTGTTTGTTTAACATATGTAGAGTACATCATGCAAAATGCTGGGCTGAATGAAGCACAAGCTGGAATCAAGATTGCTGGGAGAAATATCAATAACCTCAGATATGCAGATGACACCACACTTATGGGAGAAAGCGAAGAGGAACTAAAGAGCCTCTTGATGAAGGTGAAAGAGGAGAATGAAAAAGCTGGCTTAAAACTCAACAATCAAAAAACTAAGATCATGGCATCTGGCCCCATCACTTCATGGCAAATAGATGGGGAAACAATGCAAACAGTGATAGACTTTCTTTTCTTGGGCTCCAAAATTACTGCAGATGGTCACTGCAGCCATGAAAGTGAAAGACCTTTGCTCTTTGGAAGAAAAGCTATGACCAATCTAGACAGCATATTAAAAAGCAGAGACATTACTTTGCTGATAAAGGTCCACAGAGTCAAACCTATGGATTTTCTAGTGGTCATGTGTGGATGTCAGAGTTGGACCATAAAGAAAGCTGTGCGAAGAAGAATTGATACTTTTGAACTGTGGTGTTGGAGAAGACTCTTGAGAGTCCCTTGGACTGCAAGGAGATCCAACCAGTCCATTCTAAAGGAAATCAGTCCTGAATATTCATTGGAAGGACTGATGCTGAAGCTGAAGCTCCAATACTTTGGCCACCAGATGCAAAGAACTGACTCATTGGAAAAGACTCTGATGGCAAAGATTGAAGGCAGGAGGAGAAGGGGATGCCAGAGGATGAGACGGTTGGATGGCATCACCAACTCGAAGGACACGAGCTTGAGCAAGCTCCGGGAGTTGGTGATGGACAGGGAGGCCTGGCGCACTGTGGTCCATGGGGTCGCAGAGAGTCGGACTGAGCGACTAAACTGAACTGGTACGTAAAGCTTTAAAAGGGTGATTAGTGCGTGGTTCTAATTAAGTGTCCACTATTACTATCATTGTTATTATCCTTGTACTGAAACAGCTATGAATATAAAGTGAGAGAAATGGATGTGAAGTGAGTGCATTATATTAGATGACCTCTAATTGTAGGTACTTAAAATTTATTATTTGTCCTCTAGCCTATACCTCCCAGCCCCCACTCATGTCACCCCACACTCTAATTCTGTCTTTGTTCATCTTCCCAAAGTGATCTCTCTCTTTTATAAGTGCCCTTTTCACATACTATTTGAATCATCAGATTCAAATATTATATGCCTTCTTATTCTCTAAAGGTATGCATGGTAAAACTGAAGCCTTTATTATGTCACACATGACATGGCCACATATAACGCCATGTTTCCTATTTTGCCCAACTCTTATGTGGATTACAGAGTGGTGCCACCATACCTGGCTAACTGCATGGAAGGCGCTCAGTAATTACAGGTTGATTAATTAAAGGTACTCAGTTTCAGAAATAGCTTTTACTGGCATAGACCAGAGGTTGGCAAACTTTTCCTGCAAAGGGCCAGACAGTTATTTTTCACTTTGCGGGCCATATGGTCTCTGCTGCAACTGTCAAAACTATCCCACTCTGCCACTGTGGTGCTACAGCAGCCATAGACAACACATAAATAAATGGGAGTGGCCATCTTCCAATGAAACTTCTTAAAATTTTTTACTTTGAAATACTTATTAATAAGAAGTGGAAAAACATATTCTGGGAGGTTTTGTACACTCTTCACTCAGTCCCTCAGTTGCTAGCACTCTAATACAGCATCACAACACCTCAGGCAGGGGTTAACATCTGTATCAGAATAAATGGTACTTCCACCTTCGCCCACTCCTAACCTCTGATCTCACAGCAGTTAGGCAAGTCATGTTCAACAAGAGCGTGTTGATTTGAGCCAAGCTCATGATCTGTGTATCACACTCTTTGCTTTCCAGGTATCTTACCTTTTTACAGCTTAAACTAGAAAGTGGATAACTAGAATTCCCTTGCCCAAGAAGCAAAGCAATTTAACTTTGCCAATATGAGCTAATGTTTCATAATTTTAATCTTTACATTTTCAATTAAGAGATGGATGCATCACATATATCCATACACAAAAAGGAAAAAAAAAAGTCATTTCTTTACTGTGTACCTGGAAAATTACAACTGTAACCTAATTTGTACATTCAAACGTATCACAATTTAATTATTAGAGCTAACACTACTAAGAACATGATGGAGAGTGGAAAAGTTATTTGCTTTAAACCATAGTGTTCCATATTTTTTCAAAGACTGACATGGCATTTGGCATGGCTTTGTTAATTATAAAGGTGGCTCACCAATCTCAGCTAAGCTGGTAGAGCCAAGAGGGTGATTAAGTTTTATAAAAAACAGGTATGGGGAGTTCTCTGGTGGTCCAGTGGTTAAGAATCTGCCTTCTAATGCAGGGGGACGAAGGTTTGATCCCTGGTTGGGGAACTAAGATCCCACATGCCATGGGGAAAACCCATGATTCGCAACTAAGACCTAATGCAGCTAAATAAATAAATATTAAAAACTAGGTATGATGACTTCAGAGATTAATTTTTTGTCACATTACCCAGAGAAATGAGATATAATGAATTTTCTTTAAAAACAATGCAAGGCAAAAATTAACTGTTTTGGTATCTCAATTTAAAAAATGCTTTGCATTGTTCTGAGAATAAGATCCAGGGTTCTATCCTTATTAGCATCCTTTTAACAAAATAATACATGAATAAAGAACACTGAGAATAAGATCCAAGGTTCCATACATAATTCATTTAACTATAAAGACTACTTGGAGTGCAACTGACTACCTGAATAAATCTAGAACCCTCATCAAAAAACTAAACCTAAGTTATTAAAACATTGCTCCAAAATACTAAATAAGTTTCCTGCTTGTCATTTCCTAGCACCCTACTCTTGAAGTGAAAGTGGAAACCAATAAATAAAAGCAATTTTATGAATAAAGATAACTTCCCTTACTTAAAAGGCAGGCAAAAGAAAAATGTCAAACCCACATTGGTATTTGAAATAGTTCTATGCTTCTTATTCCTGGTAAATTTATTTCAGAGGGACTAATAAGTTATCTTTTAATAGACATGAACTCAAATAAACAGAAGACAGACATACAAGTTTGACAGTAAAATGTCTGCTAAATCCTTACATTCAGAGACCCATAAGTAATAATTTAATTTTTAATTAATAATTTCATTTTCATCTGGTGTGGAAGCATGCTTATTCCTGGAAAAAACAGCTGATCTTATTGACTGACATTTTGATATACGTTAAGGTTAATTAAATAAGCAATGAGGCAAAGTAGCCAGCGTGCTGTAAGATGCAATTTTTCTGTAGGATTACACTTCAAAACAATTTTATACTCGAACCAACCAGTTAAGTCAACAAAGTGAGATAAGTTGGTAGCTCCTGTATAAACCCTAACATCTTTTAGGAAGACTTAAAAATCAAATCATGACTGGATTGACTTTGTAATTTATGATCTGTTAGGCTAAAGCTGTGGATTTAATTCAAGAATTGTACTTTACGAAGTACATAAAGATGTTGCTTTTAAATGTTATTTTTGCATAAGTTTACTTACCGCCATATAAGCATTTGTTCCAACATACGTCTTGGCTATAGAATTCACCAGCTATGAGACAAAACAGTCTGTTAGAACAATATAAAGATAATGTGGAAATAAAATGGGCAATTATTCCTCATTTAACCTACAATCATCATTTCTATAAATCAACTAAAAATTATGTAAAAGGGAACAAATTTATCTACAAAGGCATTAAAAATGATTAAATCTCTTTTCTTTTGAATGTGATTTCCAATTTAAACAAGCACGGCTTTACAGTTTATAGCAGATAACCTTCAACAATTCACTTAAGCAGGATGCTTATCGCTTTAGTACCCCAAACCCGCCTGATATAAAAAGTCAATTTGAAGTAGAATTTGAACACTCATTTTTTAGTCAGATGGCTCCAGATGTGAATGAAGCCCCATGCCTTACCAGAATGAAGCGAACACTAAATACGCTGGAGGGATAACAGACTTTGACAACTCATAATACAACCATGACCTTCGCTTTGGTCTTCGTGTTTGGCTGGGAGTAAAGGTGGCTGCAATTCAAATCAACATCACAGCACGCTCATGGGTCACTATCACTGGGGTTCTCAGGGGAGGCCCAAAATGGAAATTAATTAAAATTTGTGCTGCACATTGTAATGGCCCTCCACCATTGTTGCTCCCAATATTAATTTTTATTGTGGGCCAGTTGGGCTCCCCAGGCACAGCTCCCACTCTGCCCTCCCTTTTGTCTGGCCAAAACGCTTTCATATCAAAGCTGCATATCAATGAAGTTTGCTATTCGTAAGTAGTAATTACAATATCAGCAGTTTTTACTGTCATTAAACAATGAACAATCATATTCTGATGAAGGCAACTCGCTCAGAGATTAAAAATGAATAACACAATCCCAGCCGACGAGAAGATGCAGAGTTCTGTTTGTCTGGCAGCTAGGTGATTTTTCAATCCAGAGAGAGAATGAAAATAGGAAGTAGATGTTACAGAGATGAGAACAGATCAGGAGGAAAAAGACCTACCTGAGTGCTAACTCCAAAATCACACAGCTTGACTTGTCCTCTTGTGTTTACTAGCATATTGGAGGGCTTCACATCTAAAAAGGGACCAGAAAAACCCATGTAACTAATTCCATATCTACTGAGCTTGTTCTAAAAAAAGCACACGCACACCAAACCATATTGCAGAAATGACATCATCTGTTCAACCTAGAATTCTAATCACAAATTTAATGCAAAGCATTTTATCTGGAGGCAAAATGTAAGGTCCTAACTCCCTCACTTCCAACCATTTTTGGTTTCTGTAGAAGCAAGAGTTTATTTATCTCATGTGAAAGTCAAATAAAATCTTTGCTTCCAACAACAGTAAACACACCTAACATCCTACTCCAGCTTTCAGAAAAAGTAGATAAGAATATGTAGCCTTCTTGCATAAAATTTGTACAAAAAGGCTTAGGTTTGCTCTTAATGTGAAACTGCTTCTCCCACCAAAAAAGTAAGGCCTAAGGGAAGCCAATAAAGAAAAAATCATTCAAAATGTTTGCTAGTAACAGGTTTATCTGACTGAAACAATGAAAGCGTGTGTGAATGCAGTACTGCTTTTTCCTAGTTTTACATGCAAACCATACTTCAGATAATCCTCAGAAATTGACCTAAAAGATGTATGTATGTGTGTGCATGCGTGCACTTATCAAGTCTTTTATTTATCCCTCTCGTCCCTTATATCATTTTGACTGTTTTTAAAGTTAACAAAAGAACTGACATAGCTTTTGCCAAGGCAGTCTGCTAAATAGACACAAAGGGTTTCTGTGAAGCATCGTCAGTGACAACAATAAGCCTTTTCAGGAATTCAAGGAGCCAACAAAAACCATCCAAGCGGGATGACACCACAGCACTTTTGTTGGTACAGGACAGCACCTGCTTCAGTATTTCATCTTCAGCAGCAAAAGTGGTTTGGAACAGACAGCTTGCTGTATTCAATAGAATATATGACCATAACTACTCCGAGGCTGAGCAAAAGACTCAGAATTTATATGTAACATCTTAAAAAAACTGTGAGTTAATCTCACTCTGCCCCTCCAATCTGCAAAAGGGTACCCCCCAAAAAGTATCTTGCCAAGAGTAGGTACTTAACTCAAACCTTGGGTTCAAACTCAGTAACCAACGATTACTGAACTCTACCTTCCATGTGACAGGCATCTTCTCACACGCGTGCTCGTTTGGTGTTGCCTGACTGACACTAGAATATAAACTCCATGAAGGCAGGGACTTTGACTCTTTTACTGACTTCTAGATACCAGTTCCTGAAGAGGGCCAGTCATACAGGAAATGCTTAATAAATATTTGTTGAATAGATGAAAATAAATTAACGGAAACCATGAACACATAGCATTATTTTGTTAATGATTATGTTTCAGTGATCAGGGGTTAGCTATAGACTATGCCTCTGTAGCATGCCCTTTCAGATAAGACACACTTCTTGTAGAGGGCCTTTCTCTCTGAAAACAGGTCAGTATGCTTAGGCATGTGTAAGCTTTTTTACCAACTTGCCTCTCTGCTTCTAGTTTTCCCCAATTTCAACATAAACCTCATACCACAATCATATTAAATACACTTTCACTGTATAACTTCTCTCCTAAGGAGGAAGTAAAATATTCCCTGACTTCCCCCGCCAACCCCAACGTGAATTCCCTAAGAAGAGGGTTGTGCTTTCAAATGTGCCTCAGTTCAGTTCAGTTCAGTCGCTCAGTCATGTCCAACTCTTTGCGACCCCATGGACCACAGCACGCCAGGCCTCCCTGTCCATCACCAACTGCTGGAGTCTACCCAAACCCATGTCCACTGAGTGAGTGATGCCATCCAACCATCTCATCCTCTGTCGTCCCCTTCTCCTCCTGCCCTCAATCTTTCCCAGCATCAGGGTCTTTTCAAGTGAGTCAGCTCTTCGCGTCATGTGGCTAAATTATTGCAGTTTCAGCTTAAACATCAGTCTAAAGGACTGATCTCCTTTAGGATGGACTGGGTGGATCTCCTTGCAGTCCAAGGGACTCTCAAGAGTCTTCTCCAACACCACACTTCAAAAGCATCAATTCTTCAGCACTCAGCTTTCTTCACAGTCCAACTCTCACATCCATACTTGACCACTGGAAAAACCATAGCCTTGACTAGATGGACCTTTGTTGACAGAGTAATGTCTCTGCTTTTTAATATGCTGTCTAGGTGGGTCATAACTTTCCTTCCAAGGAGTAAGCGTCTTTTAATTTCATGACTGCAGTCACCATCTGCAGCGATTCTGGAGCCCAAAAAATAATCTGCCACTGTTTCTGCTGTTTCTCCATCTATTTGCCATGAAGTGATGGGACCAGATGCCACAATCTTTGTTTTCTGAATGTTGGTTGATCTTTAAGACAACTTTTTCACTCTCCTCTTTCACTTTCATCAAGAGGCTCTTTAGTCCTTCTTCACTTTCTGCTATAAGGGTGGTGTTGTCTGCACATCTGAGGTTATTGATACTTCTCCCGGCAATCTTGATTCCAGCTTGTGCTTCCTCCAGTCCGGCATTTCTCATGATGTACTCTGCATATAAGTAGTCTTATATGTGCAGCTTCAGTAGTCTGCACAAAAAATACACATCATAGACAGCCACAGTAGACATTCAATAAACATTTGCTGAACTGGAAGAAATGTTAGGCTCTACAAAGCCTGGTCTTATTTTCCAAATTTAATTCTCACTACATGCCCTCAACTTCAAATATTTTTCTTTTGGACAATCTGCTCTTTTATATACTGATACCCTTAAACTGGGCTTCTCTGGTAGCTCAGTTGGTAAAGAATTTGCCTGCAATGCAGGAGACCCTGGTTCCTTTCCTGGGTCGGGAAGATCCCCTGGAGAAGGGATAGGTTACCCATTTCAGTATTCTTTGGCTTCCTTGGTGGCTCAGATGGTAAAGAATCTGCCTGCAATGCAGGAGACCTGGGTTCGATCCTTGGGTTGGGAAGATCCCTTGGAGGAGGGCACAGCAACCCACTCCAGTATTCTTGCCCAGAGAATCCCATGGACAGAAGAACCTGGCAGGCTGCAGTCCACGGGGCTGCAAAGAGTCAGACATGACTGAGCAACTACGCACAACACAGCACCCTTAAACCTCTCTTAAGCCACACATCTGATGGAGACAGTTAATGAACAAATATTCTGAGCTCCTGGAAGAAGGGGCTGCCTGAAAATCACAAGGTAATCCTTAGCTTTAATCAGACACACATTTGACTTAAGTGGACCAACAGAGAGAAAAGAATAAAACAGCAAAATTTCTAGATTATGTTCTGAAAAGCAAGGTGTAAGTAAGAACTGGACAGCATTTTCAGCTCTCCAATATCTTTTTTTTTAACTTACATATATACCTACTGCCTGATTTTGCACATTTATTTTTCAGTTCAGTTTTCAGAAATAGTTTGTGTATGAAAGCAGTAGGCATACAGCCATCCTCTAAACAACTTCTGTATTCCAACTAGACTGGTCTAGCCATTGTCTCAAAAGAAACAAATCTCTAAAACACCACTACCATGCCATCATTCATGCCGTGTCCCAGGCCTCAACCTTCTTGGGTTTAGAAATCCTTATTTGATATTTTTTTGACAGAATCCTGTCCATCCTTCAACTCAAGTATCCCATCTCCCTGTTAACGAATCTACTTGGCCACCAAAATCACTGCTTCCTTTGAATTGCTAAGGCATTTACTGTCTGTACCATTTAGAACTGAGCATGTGACACCTTTTTTTTTTAAAACCAGTAATTACTTACCATATTCACTGTTAAAGGTATCAAGAAGTAACAAGTTCACAGGGGAGGAATGTCTTTACACATTTTTGTATTTATCCTGTGTGAGGATACAGGATATATCCAAGATGTATAACACTTTGCTCACTGGTTGATGGCCTCCTAAACAATACACTAAATTTGCTAGTATAAGTGTTCCCCTCCCCAGCAACATTGGACCATAACAGATCCCTTTAAACAAAATCAATGGATTCAGGTGAGGAGATAGAAGCCTGACTCAATGGAGACATAAGACTTGGATTTTAGTCTTCTGGGCCCTGTCAAATGTAACTTTGGACTAGGCATGTGATGTTTTAGTTTTCACCTCTGTAGGGAGATAATAAAAGTTACTGTATCTTAAAAAATTGTGGGGATTAGATGAAATAATGAATGTAAAATAGCTTTTAAACTGTCAAACACTCTATAAAGTATTATTATTATCTACTGGCAATCAACCAAGTCATAAAAAGTGTTATATTTCTTTATGTTCAGGAATAATTTCTGTTGCTACTGCAGTAAATTCAAGCTGTATTTAGGTAAAATACTAGCTGAAAGAAAGCAATTCCAAAGTCCAGTAAGTAGACTGATAAAAACCTATTCAATGTTTATGAAGAGGCATATTTGCCAGACTATATGTACTCATTCCCCAATAAGGCCAGTTGGTCTTCTTACTTTCACACTTGCTCTACAGCCTGTCATGAACAGCGCTGCTAAAGTGACTTTTTAAAACCTAAATCAGGGACTTCCCTGGTGGTCCAGTGGTTAAGATGCTGTGCTTCCACTGCAGGGGGTGCAGGTTCAATCCCTGGTCGGGGAGCTAAGATCCTGCATGCCACATGGCATGGCAGAAATATAGAAAAAATTAAAAAAAAAAAAAACAAACCTGAAATCCAAATAAGACCATGTCAGTCAGTTCAGTCGCTCAGTCGTGTCCGACTCTTTGCGATCCCATGAATTGCAGCACTCCAGGCCTCCCCGTCCATCACCAACTCCTGGAGTTTTCTCAAACTTATGTCCATCGAGTCGGTGATGCCATCCAGCCATCTCATCCTCTGTCGTCCCCTCCTCCTCCTGCCCCCAATCCCTCCCAGCATCAGGGTCTTCTCCAATGAGTCAACTCTTCACATGAGGTGGCCAAAGTATTGGAGTTTCAGCTTCAGCATCAGTCCTTCCAATGAACACCCAGGACTGATCTCCTTTAGGATGGACTGGTTGGATCTCCTTGCAGTCCAAGGGACTCTCAAGAGTCTTCTCCAACACCATAGTTCAAAAGCATCAATTTTTCAGCACTCAGCTTTCTTCACAGTCCAACTCTCACATCCATACATGACCACTGGAAAAACCATAGCCTTGACCAGACGGACCTTTGTTGGCAGAGTAATGTCTCTGCTTTTTAATATGCTGTCTAGGTGGGTCATAACTTTCCTTCCAAGGAGTAAGTGTCTTTTAATTTCATGGCTGCAATCACCATCTGCAGTGATTTTGGAGCCCCCCAAAAATAAAGTCTGACACTGTTTCCACTGTCTCCCCATCTGTTTCCCATGAGGTGATGGGACCAGATGCCATGATCTTAGTTTTCTGAATATTAAGCTTTAAGTCAACTTTTTCACTCTCCTCTTTCACTTTCATCAAGAAGCTTTTTAGTTCCTCTTCACTCTCTGCCATAAGGGTAGTGTCATCTGCATATCTGAGGTTACTGATATTTCTCCCGGCAATCTTGATTCCAGCTTGTGCTTCTTCCAGCCCAGCGTTTCTCATGATGTACTCCGCATAAAAGTTAAATAAGCAGGGTGACAACATACAGCCTTGACATACTCCTTTTCCTATTTGGAACCAGTCTGTTGTTCCATGTCCAGTTCTAACTGTTGCTTCCTGACCTGCATACAGGTTTCTCAAGAGGCAGGTCAGGTGGTCTGGTATTCCCATCTCTTTCAGAATTTTCCACAGTTTACTGTGATCCACATAGTCGAAGGCTTTGGCATAGTCAATAAAGCAGAAGTAGATGTTTTTCTGGAACTCTCTTGTTTTTTCGATGATCCAGCGGATATTGGCAATTTGATCTCTGGTTCCTCTGCCTTTTCTAAAACCAGCTTGAATATCTGGAAGTTCATGTCACTCCTTTGCCTAAAACCTCCAGGGGTCTCCCAACTCAAGGCAAAATGCAGCCCTCATGGTTTCTGAAGCCTTCTCTGAGCTGCCCCCATTACCTCTGTACTCTCATCCTTCCTACTGCTCTCCCTGCCTGCTCTGCTTTATCTCACTGGCCGCCTTTTCAGGCGTGCTCCTGCTTTGTGGTTCCGTACCACTGGAATAGTTTGCTCCCATATATATAAGCAGGCATGGCCTGAGCCTTTGCTTTTTTTCTTCTTCCAGGTTTCTGCTCAAATGTTACCCTTTTAAGAGAAGCCTTCCTCAACCATCCACTATGAAGAGCAATACGTCCAACCTCAGAGATTCATTCTCCCTCTTCCCTATTTCAATGCTCCTCTTAACACTTAGCATCATCTATATCCTATATAAGTACATGTAAATCTGTTCTCAGTCTTCCCTTTTTGAAGGAAAGCTCCATGAATGCAGAGACGTGATCTGTTATGTTCAATTCTATGTTTAGAATGGTGCCTGATACAGATAAGAAATGGTATCTATTGAATAAATTGTGAGTGAATATTCCCACTAAATAAATGGGCAAATATGTGTACCTGGAGAAGCATGAATTTGCACTGAGATGGAGCTCCATGTTTTCCCATCCAATTGCATATATTTCAGAATAAATATATTTCAGTATTAATGAATACATTTGTGAATGATATTGTTCATTCTGAGAGAACCTACAGGCGTTCAAAAATACTCATTCAACAAATATTTACTAATGCCTTAGCATGTGCCAGATATGATAGTAGGCACTGTGGAGAGAAGCCTGAGTAAGACCTGCCTCTACTCTTCAGAAGAGTCATATTAAGGAACTGTTGGTATATATTTTGACCAAAAATAGTGTATATGAGATTTCAGGATAATACCACTGCTTATGTATACTCTAAATGGTATTTGCTTTCTATAGTAAAAACAATGAGAATTATGTAACTAGAGAGTTTCCAAGCGTGGCTGTGCATTCAAAAAAAAAAAAACAAAAACACTTTTGGTTCCACCTCAGATCTATGTATGTATGCTATGTCACTTCAGTTGTGTTTGACTCTCTGTGACCCCACGAACTGTAGCCCACCAGGCTCCTCTGTCCATGGGATTTTCCAGGCAAGGATATTGGAGTGGGTTGCCATTTCCTTCTCCAATCTGTGTGTATATGTATGTGTATATACATATGTGTGTTGTCTGTGTGTATATACATATATGCATACACACATATATGTGTGTTGTCTGTGTGTATATACCTCAGATCTACTGATTCAGAAATCAATTTAAAACAGTCTGGTCTTCATGGCAGCATTCAGAAAAGATCAACAGATCCTGCTATATTTCCTTCTGATTTAACTGCTGGCAAGTTCAGAATATCTGAAAAGAAATCTTATTGTTTAACTTTGCTTTTTAAATCAATTTTATTCATTAAAAATCAATTTTACTGCAGTCATTTTGAATATATAGTTTAATGAGTTTGACAAATGTATACATCCATATAACTATTCCACAATCAAGATATGAAACATTTATATCACCCCCCAAAATTCCCCATGTCCTTTATAGTCAATTCCATCCTGACCTCTGGCAACTGCTGATTTCTTTGTTATTTTTAGGTGATTTTTTTCCTTTTCAACATATATCATAAACCCTGTAATAATTTTGATTTAAAAAGTCGATGATTAGTGTTTGGATAATACCTCTCTGTCACTAATATCTAAGGAAGTTATGTTGCAGACAGTATCAACTGGGTCTTAGTTTTTTGACCAATCTGACATTTTTGCTATAAATTGTAGTATTTAGACCATTCAAATTTAATGTAATTGGTGATATGGTTGAGTTCAACTCTACCAGCTTACTAATTGTCTCATCTGTTCTTTGTTCCTTTCTTCTTCTTTTATTGACTTCCCCTGGATTAGTTTGGCTCTTTTTAGCATTCCACTGATCTCTACTCTTGGCTTCTGAGCGAGAAGTTGGTAAGCTTTTTCTGTAGAGGACTACATTTCAGGTATTGAGGCCAATACTCAGTTTTGCCACTGTAGGGCAGAAGCAATCACAGGCAGTATGTAAATAAGTGAACATGGCTGTGCTCCAATAACCTTTGTTTACCAAAACAGGTAGTGAGTCAAATTTGACCCATGGGCTAAAGTTTGCCAGCCCATTGGAAGGTTTGTTTTTGTTTTAACGGCTGTTCTAGGGATTACAACGTTTCTTTAACATTTCAGAGTCTACTTTCAAATAATATTAGGGTATTTAATTGATAATGTAAGAATATTAGAACAGTATGTTTCCATTTTTTCCCTCCCATCCTTTGTGAAACTATTACCTATCTTTCCTCTACATGACAATATAGTCTTTATTTTTGCCTTAAATAATCATCTTTTTAAAAAATTTAAAAGAAAAGGCCTTTTATATATCCACAGGTATATCATTCCTGGTACTATTTATTTCTTTATGTAGACCTAACTATCAATGTGGTATCATTTTTCTTCGGCCTAAATAACTTCCTCTAACATTTTTTTATAATGATCATCTATTGGCAATGGATTCTCTCTTCTTTGTTTGCCTTAAAAAGTATTTATTTAACTGTTATTTAGGAGAATATATTTACTGGACTTAGAATTCTGGATTTAAAGGATTTTTATTTCTTCAGTATGTTGATGTGTTTCCATTGTCTTCTGGCTTGCATAGCTTCTGAAAAGAAGTCTGCTGTCATTCCCATTTTCTGTTCCACTTTTTAATGTATTACTTTTACTCTGAATATTTTAAAGATTTTAAAAAATTACTGGCTTTAAAGTTTTTATTTGTACTTTGGTATGGTCCTGTATATGTCCTGGTGAAGTTTGTTAGGCTTCTCAGATCTCTGGGTTTATGGGTTTCATCAAATTTGGAAAGTTTGGGAAGCATTATTTCTTCAAATTATTTTTTGCTCCCTTTTCTTTTTCCTTTTCTTCTGAGGCTTTACTCACGCATATATCCTAGACTTGGGTGGTACTGTCTCAAAGGTCACTGAGTTGGTGCTCTTTTTTTTTTTAAGTCTTTTTCTTCTTTGCAGTAATATTAGATAATTTCTATGTTTCTAACATCGAGATTGCAAATTGTTTCTTCTGCAATTTCTATCCTATTGTTAATTACATCAAGTGAAATTTTTTACTTCAGGTGTTTTATTTTTCATATCTGGAAGTTCCCTTCGATTTTGTCTCCCATTTCTCTCCTCATAATGCTCATGTTTTCCTTGAAATCCTTAAGTATATTTATTAATATAATAACTGTTCTAAAGTCCTTGTCTGCTAATGGGAGAGTCCCATTTCCTTTTTAACAGAAAGAATTTAATATAGGAAATTTGCTACATAGGAATTCGAGGGCTAGAAAAATGAAACTAGGGTAATAATTTTAGGAAGCAGCTATTTTGTCCTCAGAGAGATTTCTGCTTCTATGTCAAAGGGATTTCCTAGGCAAGAATACTGGAGTGGGTTGCCATTTTCTTCTCCAGGGGATCTTCCTGACCCAGGGATTGAACCCATGTCTCCTGCATTGTGGGTGGATATTTTACCATTTTGCCACCAGGGAAGTCCCAAGAACTCAGAAGAGAAGCTCCCAAGAGTCAGTGTTCAGACCTCCAAGAAGAGGTCACTGCCCAGTTGCAGGTCATATCTGTGAGGGAGCATTTGGGGCTGGTTCTCCATGTGCTACCAGAAGCTGGGTGTTTGGGTCAGGACCCAGTGCTGAGGTGGTGCTGCAGGAGGCGCAGAAACCAGGAAGACCACTGGCTCTGATTCCCACCTCAGTCTCCCTCTACTGCCCGCTACTGGCAGAACCTAACAAAGAGCCACCAGTCCAAGGGTCCTCTGAAATGTTATTTGCAGAGACCCAGCCTCTGCATCACAGAGGAGTATGTGGAAAGAAAAGTTGATGGGGGTTGAATTACTGCAGATAAACAACTAGCAAGTCTCTTACACAGAAGATCTGGACTCTGCACACAAAGCAGGCTCCAAGCTTTGATATTTGGATGTCTGTCTAGTATCTTCCTTCTAGATTTGATTGGCTTTTTCTTCCTAAGTAATTTGTTGTTTTGCCTATTTTTTAAATTTAAGTTTAAAAAGTTTTTTTTTTTTTTTTACAATGTTGTGTTGATTTCTGCCATACAACATCGCAAATCAGTCATAATTAATTATACATACATTCCTCCCTCCATAGCCTCCCTCCCCTCTCCCTCATTCCACCCCTCCAGGTCATCACAGAGCACCAGACTGGGTTCCCTGTGCTACACAGCAGCTTCGCACCAGCTATCCATCTTACACATGATAAGGTATACACGTTGACACTACTTTCTCCATTTATCCCACTCTCTCCTTCCCCCACTGTGTCCACAAGTCCATTCTCTATATCCACATCTCCATTCCTTCCCTGCAAAAAGGCTCATCAATACCATTTTTCTAGATTCCATATACTGATATATGTATTAATATACTATATTTGTTTTTCTCTTTCTGACTTGTTTCACTCTGTATAACTCTGGCTCTAGGTTCATCCATCTCATGAGAGTCCCATTTCTATTGACTGATTATTTCTCTGGTTATGGTCTTTAATTCACTATCAGAAGAAAAATATTTTTTTTTCATGTGCTGATTTTTATTTAGATGGCAGATATTTGGATTATGTTGTTGAGTGGCTTTATTGTAATCCTTTAAAGAGTGTGAAACTTGATACTGCCAGGTAGTTAACTTACTTGCAGAGAATCAATGTAGGAGACCTGAGTTTGATCTCTGGATCGAGAAGATCCCCTGGAGAAGGAAATGGCAGCCCACTCTAGTATTCTTGCCTAGAGAATTCCATGGACAGAGAAGCTTGGTGGGCTACAGTCCATGGGGTTGCAAAGAGTCAGACATGATTGAGTGACTTTCACTTTTCACTCCAAATTGTTAAACAGAACTGCATCATAACTACTGATAATCTACACAGGCTGACACTGCTGCAACTCCACTGTTTGTCACATCATCATTAAAAAGCCCACCTTACTGTGAAATCTCATTAAAGGAGTAGGAAAATATTGTGACAGGAGACGCATGTGATTGGATCATTGTTGGTTCTTCTGTGAACAGCACTTGTCTTTCTGGAAGAAGCCTGCCTTCAGGTAGAACTCATATAATGAAATTTGAGTCTGATGTAATGTATCAGATGATTTATTCACATCTTGACTTTCTAGGATAAGAGTCATTGTCATTACTGATTCTACAGAGCAGTAGCTTCCAGTATATACAGTGTATGTTTCTCCCATTTATTGTATTTATTCGATGATTCATTGAGCACCATTTCTTTGACAGGCACTGCTATGTGGGCAAATACACGCACTTTCTGTATCACCTCTGCATTTTCTGAGAGGATCTGGCCAGCAGGAATCTACACTGACTCCTATACAGCCTTATCTGTATAAAATGACTAAGATTTTTCTAAAATGAAAGAGGATAGGAAATACCTGATATCACAAATGGATAACTTCACATTGAACCTTCATTTCACTTTATCTGACATAATGTTGACTTCGAGGCCAACACAAAGCAAATCTCAAATTAGGAAACACTAAAACGAATTATTTTATGTATAATGCAAAGGAATTAGGGTTAATTTGGTTTTTCACTAAAGGTTTATGGTTTACATTAAATGCAGCTTGTTTCTTTTTAGCGGTATGAAAAGGACTTGTATATAATTTCAGATTCTACACATCTCATTTGTATTTTCTTTTAGAAAATGTCTCAGTTAAATCAATGCTCTACTATTCATTTTAGCTCCTTTGCCTTCAACAAAACTAATTGATAAACCCTAATAATTAATGGCCTGATTAAACCAAAATGACTTACATCTGTCCTGATGATTGCCATTTATATTCAGTCACTTTAAGGACTCATCTTTTTTGTGCTTTGCTTACAGAAGAAAGACTGTGATGTTTTTAAGTGAGCTGAATGAAAAGCTGTATGCTCTCAGTTGTTTGTTTTCCATAACTTGAAACTGCATTAAAATAAGCATAGTTACAACTGTCTTCTTAAAAGTAATGTTTCTTGCCTAATCTGTTGTGCTCTTGTTTATGGCTTGGAATGAAGTTGAAAACAAGCCAAAACAACAACAAAAATTATTTTAGTATTCCTGGAACTATTCTTGAGAATTATAGAAATTGTATGTTTTAAGTGAAAACATGGAAGAGACAAATTCATTGATTATATACTAGGTTTGTTGATGACTCAGATATAAGGTGGATTATTTTACTCAGATAAAGTGAAACTTAAATCAGAGGATTTAGTTAGCCTAAATCTGAATTCATGTGATGGAATTTGAAGCAAATTCCAACATAAAAAGATTCCATTTGCTTCAAATTCCATCACATGAATTCAGACTTAGGCTAATTAAATAAATTCTTAATTATCATAGCTTATTTATTTCAAAAAAGGACTTGAGGGCACATGTGTATGAGACAGTGAATATGTATGTGTGAGTGTATGATATATAAGATTAAAGGTGATATCTGATCTTCCTACATTGACAAAAGTTGTCATAAAAATTAACTGAGACTGTGTGCTTAGCAGTGCCTGTCAAAGAAATGGTGCTCAATGAATCATCGAATAAACACAATAAATGGGAGAAACATACACTGTATATACTGGAAGCTACTGCTCTGTAGAATCAGTAATGACAATGACTCTTACCCTAGAAAGTCAAGATGTGAATCATCTGATATATTAGATCAGACCCAAATTTCATTATATGAGTTCTACTAGCTTTGTAAGATTTCACCCAAGATTTTGGCTGATACTTGGCCAAAAATTCCAGGCAACTTCCACATAACTTCCTGGGCTCTTTCTCTGCACATTCCTTCCTCTCCAGGACTCTGCTCCATAAATTTTAGCCATTTCAGTCTTCTTGATAACCTCCAAGGCAGGCTCATCTGAAGTGCTTAGAGGATTACTAGGGGCTTCTCAGGTGCCACTAGTGGAAGAGAATCCACTTGCCAATCTAGCAGTCTAGAGACTCAGGTTTGATCTCTGAGTCGGGAAGATTCCCTGGAGGGCATGGCAACCCATTCCAGTATTCTTGCCTGGAGAACCCCATGGACAGAGCAGCCTGGCGGGCTACACCACACAGGGTCGCCAAGAGGCAGACATGACTAAAGCGACTGAGCATACACCCATGGAGAAACTATTAGGAGAAACTATTAGAAAACCATTAGGAAGCTGGACAAATGGCAGAACTTAAAAATAGGACATCAGTGTCACGCCGCAGGTGGTTTTCTAGAGGAGCCTGTAACTAAATAAAAACCAGCCTCAAAGTGTCTTTTAAAATTAAATGTAAACTTACCATATAATCTTTGTGGTTGCATTCCTATTTTAACTTTAATAAAGTATGAAATATCAGTTAATTATTGACACTGATCATACAGTATCAATGGAAAATGGCTATTTTTTTTTCAAAACTGATGTGCATTAGGTGATCTGATTCAATGTGATTACAAATATTTAAAGAAAGATACATACCACCCCAGGTAGCAACTCAAGAGAAATGAAAACACAGAACCAAATAAAGACTTGTGTACAAACAGTATCATTATTCGTAATAGTCCCAAACTGGATACAATCCAAATATCCCTCTACTAGTAAATGGATAAATTCCTAGGAACATACAAACTCCCAAGATTGAATCATGAAGAAATAGAAAATTGAAAGAGACCAATTACTAGTAAGGAGATTGAATCAGTAATGTTAAAACTTCCTACAAACAAAAGACCAGGACCAGATGGCTTCACTAGTGAATTCTATACCAAACATTCAAAGAAAAAACAATACCAATTCTTCTCAAACTCTTCAGAAAAATAGCATAAGAGGGAACACTTCCAAACTCATTTTGCGAGGCCAGCATTACCCTGATGCCAAAACCAGACAAAAATATCTGACTATTCAAAGGAGAAATAAAAGACAGTCTCTTAAATAAATGGCGTTTGAAAGCAATGCACAACCACATTTTAAAAAATGAAACTGGACCACTATCTTACAACATACACAAAATTTCACTCAAAATGGATTAAAGACTTGCATATAGGACCTGAAGGCATAAAAGCCCTTGAAGAAAACAGAAAGGGTTAGTTCCTAGACATCAGTCTTGACAATGATTTTTTTGGATTTGACATCAAAAGCAAAGGCAACAGTGACTTCCCTGGTAGTCTCAAGGTAAACAACATGCCTTGGAATGCAGGGGACATGGTTTCAACCCTTGGTCTGGGATGATTCCACATGCTGTGGGGCAACTAAACCTGTGTCCACAACTGCTGAAGCCTGCATGCCCTAGAGCCTGTGCTCCAGAACAAGAGAAGCCACCACAAGGAGAAGCCTGTGCACCGCAAACAGAGAGTAGTCCTGTCCCACTGCAACCAGAGGAAAAGCCATGTGCTGCAACGAAGACCCGTATCAGCCAACAAAATTAAGTAAAAATAAGAAAGCAAAGGCAACAAAAGCAAAAAACAAACAAACAAAACACACAAGTGGGACTACATCAACTAAAAAGCTTCGCAGAGCAAGGGAAACCATCAGCAAACTGGAAAAGCAACCAAATGAATAAGAGAAAATATTTGCAAATGATGTGTCTGATTAAAGTCTGTCTGTCTGCATGTGTGCTCAGTCATGTCCAACTGTTTGTGATTCTTTGGACCGTGGAGTCTGCCCGACTCCTCTGTCCATGGGATTTTTCAGACAAGAACACCGGAATGGGTTGCCAATTCCTCCTCCAGACGATCTTTCTGATCCAGGGATCGAACTCCCGTCTCCTGTCTCTTGTATTGCAGGTGGATTCTTTACCCTCTGAGCCATTGGGGAAGCCCCATTTGATCAAGGGTTAACATCTAAAATATATAAAAAGTTCAGACAACCTAACAGAAAAAAAAAAAAGTCAACGTGATTGAAAAGCGAACAGAGGGTCTGAACAGACATTTTTCCAAACAAGACATACAGATGACCAACAGGTACATGAAAAGGTGCTCCACACCTCTAATCATCAGAGAAAAGCACATCTAAACCACAGTAAGATACCACCTCACATCTGTTCGGACAGCTACTATAAAAAACACAAGAAATAACAATTGCTGGCAAGGATGTGGAGAAAAGGGAACCCTGGTCACAGCTGATGGAAATGTAAATTGGTACATCCACTAAGGAAAATGGGCTTCCCCGGTGGCTCAGACGGTAGAGTCTGCCTGAAGTGCAGAAGATGTGGGTTGGATCCCTGGGTCAGGAAGATCCCCTGCAGAAAGGAATGGCTACCCGCTCCAGTATTCTTTCTGGGAAATCCTATGGACAGAGGAACCTGGCGGGCTACAGTCCATGGGGTCGCAAAGTGTCGGACAAAACTGAATGACTAACACTTTCACTTTTACTATGGGAAACAGTATGGAGATTCCTCAAAGTATTACAAACAGAACCACCATAAGATCCACCAATTCTACCTCTGGGTATTTATTCAAAGGAAATAAAACACTCACTCCAAAAGGTATCTACAACCCCGTGTTCACTGCACCATTATTTACAATAACTGAACAGGAAAACAACCTAAATGTTCATCAATAAAGAAAATGTGGTACATACAGTGTGGTGTATATATGTACTATATAAATGTATATATAATGAGATACTTTTGGCCATAAAAAAATGATATCTTGTCATTTGAGACATGAATGGACCTCAAGGGCACTATGCTAACTGAAATAATCAAAAAGACAAATACCATGTGGTCTCACTTATAAACAGAATCTAAAAACAACAACAACAAAACAAACTCAAAGATACAGAGAACAGACTGGTATTTGCTGGTGGGGGGGGACTGCAAGGGGGGCAAAATGAGTGAAGGGAGTCTAAAGTACAAACATCTATTTTTCAAATAAGTATGTCACAGGGATGTAATTTAATATACAGTGATTACATTTAATAATACTGTATTACACATTTTAAACTTGCTAAGAGAATAAACCATAAAAGTTCTCATCACAAGAAAAAAATTCCCTATGTATGGTAACAGATGTTAACTAGGATTATTTTGGTGATCATTTCATAATATATACAAATATTAAATCATTATGTTGTACACCTGAAACTAATATAATGTTGTATGTCAATTATATCTCAATTTTAAAAAGACATTTTTAAAAAAGGAATGAACTGCTGACATATCATGCTACTAAATGGATAAACCGTAAAACGATTATGCTAAATCAAAGAAGTGAGATAGAAAAGACTTCATGTTATATAAATCTGTTTATATAAAATGTCTAAAAAAGACAAATCTATAAATTCAGAAAACAGATTAGTGGTTTCTGGAGGCTGGGGCTAGGAATAGGAACTGAACGCAAGTGGGCATGTGGATTCTTCTTTGGGATGATGGGAAATGTTCTCAAATGGGTTACAGTGATGTTAACACAATTCTCTAACTTATTAAAAACCCCTCACACCTAAAATGGGTGAGTTTTATGATATATAAGTTACATAACAGTAAAGTGGTTTTAAAAATCAGCCCCAAACATAACTAACTTCTCCACAGTTTTTCAGGTGCTTTGTGATCCCTGTGGTCACCTTCTTACTCTATTTATAACAAATTATAAAACATGAGTTATTTACGCTAATCATATACTACATATCAATGGTAAAATGGTTGTTCCCTCTCAAAACCGACACGTTCTAGAAGACCTGATTGTCATTATAAACATTTTAAATGTTACTTCTGTGTATTTAAGATTATTTCCCAAAATGACTAAGGCTATGTATACAAAATGTGAAAACAAATGGTCCAAACATGAAAATTTTGATCAACCAACCATAGTTGCCTCAATAACCTCTAGTACTCCTTTGACTGATTTTCAGGCTGGACTGACTCTTTTTTCTTTCCCCTTCACTGAATTGACCAAATTGACTGTGGAAATTGGTATCATGTTGAGACAAACCCATGTTGCCACCCATAACTGCCTCATGCAGGAAACTATATCCTATCCATGCTGCATCAATTAGCCATTAAACAACCCACATAAACAGCATCAAGCTGAAGCTCGATAATAAAGGCCCACAGGAGCATGTGCTTTCTGCAGCTCTTCACAAAAGGCTCCTCCGCCCACTGCCCAGCCCCCACCCCCAGCACAATCAGGGGTCAGAGTGGGAGGCAACCCTCAGTAGGAAACGACTGGGTACCGAGGGGGCTGTTCAAAACAGATAAATAAAATCCCTTTCACAGAACTACGACTGGAGTAATCCAATGCACTTTATATAGGGCTCTATACATCAGTTTTAAGTTTAGTTCCAAAGAAAATCACTTTGTACATGTGACTCTACGCTTTCTCTTTTCAGAAAAGGAAATTCATGCAAACTGAGGATTCTATTTTTGCTGTGATCTATTCATATCAGGTTCTGGCGATGCATCTGACTTCTGCTCCCTCCTGACTTCTGGTCTCCATTTTGTCTTAGAGTGTTTAGGGTGCTCTGTGCTTTCATATGGAAGTCTCACTGGACGCCTTTAGAAACGGGCACCAGGCAATCCTTAAGGAAACACGAACTCAGTTTTGAAATACAGCATGTGGTTCTCTTGTGGGATGATAATGGAAGCAGAAATAAACTTCTCTTTAATTTTTTCCCTCTATAAAGCAATTACAATATTTTGCTTGAACACCACGAAACCACTGTTTACCAGGCGCTGGAGGACACATTACAGGTCTCACTCCTAGTAAGCTCTCAGAACACGATGCCAGTGTGCTTCAGCAACCTTCTTTCATTATGTTATTGCGTTTAATTGTCTTATGAAAAGAAAACTAATATATCTATCTAGTTATTTCTTGGGGACTGCATTCTAATGAATGAGAACAGCAGGTACAATTAAATATAGACTATGATGACACTCTGTGTTACAGATGCATCTGTGCACAACAGGAACACACTTAAGAGAAAACCACAATGCAATATAAAAGATACTCTAATCATTCCATCACACAGTAAAGGGTAGGCCATCCAAATATTCTTGGAAAAGCCTTAAATAAAATTAAGCAGCATAATTAGCCATCCTAAATGGAAGCTATTATCTAGAGTCTCATGATTCACTTCTGAATGGAAGCAACAAACATTGGTTTTCTCTCTTTATATATGATAAAGGCAGGAGACACACGGCATCTATAAGACTAATATCAGAGGCAAAAAGGCTTAGGCCTCTCAATGCTGCCTTCCTTTTAGTAGTAAGTAAAACAGGCTCCCTTCTAACAAGGTGGATCTTAGATCCTACCCAGCAACATTCTCTGGTTGATGCATGGGAAATACCAGGTATGGAGGAACAGGTTCCTGGGAGTCAGAAGGGAACTATATTCTGCCCCTAGCTCTTAACTACCTACTTCCCACGAACCTAAGATACTCCTATGTATCTTATGAGTAAGATTCCTATGATTACAAAATCTTTTCTGCAAAGAAGGAAAGGAAGCAACAGAATACCACATAAATAAATTATAAGATACATTTTGATTATAGACTTGACTTGGAGTAGCATGTCCAGAAGACCAACTGTGGTAAATTACTCTAAAGCATAACAAAAATTAGGGCAGATTATACTTCTCTGGCATTTGCTATACGCCAAGCACTGGGCTAAATGCATTTATCATCGTATGTATTCTGCAGCTTGTTTAATTCTCATCATAACCCTTGAGATAGGTCTATTATTAACCCCATTTTATAGGTGAGTAAATTGAGACTCCAGTTAGTGAAATTACTTGCTCAAAGCCACACAACTAGAGTTTATAATCCTAACTCTTAAACACAAGCAAAGAACATTATGTTTATGAGATAAATATCATCTGAATTTGTGGGCTAGGTTACTATCCCAGTTTTGGCCTTGAATAGCTGTGTTGATCTTTATCATATGCTTATTTTAGATTTTTTCCACTTGTCACATAAAGTAGATATAGGAGAGAAGATTGAGGAAGGTTCTAACTATTCTCTCACTTAACCTCTTGCTGCTTGTCTTGATAAGCAGTAATTTGAACTATAACATAGCTATTATGTGCCAGACAGAGTGCTATGATCTCAAAGAGGTTAAAACTGATCCAAGGTCACATAGTTGAGTTATATTAAGAAGCTAAAGCAGAACTTAAATCTTGATCTGACCCTAAATCTAGAGCTACCAACCAGTTATCACTTTTCTCCTGATTCAGTTATGTATCCTTTTTAAGGTTCAGTTTCTTCATCTGATAATGGGAAGACAATGACCCCTTCCTTGCAAGGTTATAAAGAAGCTTAAATAAAATGATACACACAAAAGATCTAATATAACAGTACAAATAAGGCACTCAAAGAATAATATCACTAACAATAATAATTACTGCATCCAAAGCAGAAGAAATTTAATTCCCCAACAGCAAAAGAATGGATTTAATTTCCATGGTGCTGATCACCTTAAATCATGCCTTTGGAGAAAGGGACAGCCATGGAGGTTTAACTGCTAAACATTCTTGGCAGAATATTCTATCTGAAGATAAATATCTTGCTTTAGTAACACAGAGAGGAACAAACGATGACTTCCAAATAAGCTACACTACAAAAAATTCCAGGAGAAAAAAATTATTCTCAGAAAACTGTGATTCAATTTATTCACCTAACAAATATACACTGGCACACAATCAGTGTTACAAACTAACTGGCCTCCAACCCTCTACCAATAGGAACTACCTAGCATACAGCTGTTCTCCCCCTCTGAAGAAATCCTGAAAGTTCATAGATTAAAAGACAAAGCTGTGATCAGGGCTTGGTCACTCAAACATGCAACAGACCACCGAGGGCCTCATGTTGGCTTGTTGGACAGCAGCTCACCACTACAGTGAGGGGCATATATTTGGATGCCATAAAGAACTATGAGTGAAACACACAATGACAACATAATCTACTTTAAATCCCAATCCCCAGCCAGGCAAAAGGATCTTAGAGTAGGTATTTACAGGGGACTAAATACCCTCTCAGACTATTTGTAATCCCTTCCTGCATTGAACATGACTTCTCTTCCCTAAGGCTTTCACTGATACTCATTTTCAGAATGAAGGCAAAGCGGTTTGCATGGCAATCTCCCTGGGTCCTCACCTTCTTAGAAATGTCCTAAAAGCGATGGCTCTGCCTATGACAAATGCCATCACAGATGCATGGGTGAAAGAAAAACTAAGTCCACAATATCAGTCCTCTCTGATTAACCATACCACCCCAGCACAGACAATCACAGAACAACCACATATTCATTCTTATTATTAAGCTTTTTAATTTGAGATAATTGTAGACTCACACGCAGTTAAAAGAATACAGACGTTCTGTATACCCTTTACCCATTTCCTCCCAATGGTGACATCTTGAAAATCTATAGTACAATATAACAAATAGGATATTGACACTGATACCGTCAGGACAGAGAATGTGCCCATCACCACATCTTTTATAGCCACACCACCTCCCTCTTACCCCTGCATCCTCTCATTAGCCTCTGGAAACCACTAACCTACTCTCCATTTATGAAATTTTTTCATTTCAAGAATTTTATAAAAATGGAGTCATACAGCATCTTTTGTGGACTAGGTTTGTTTTTACTCATCATAATTCTCTGGAGATTCATCCAGGTTGTGTATATCCAAATCTCACTCCTTTTTACTGCTGACTAGTAGTACATGGTGTGAAGGGAGCACAGCTTGTTTAACCATTCATTCATAAATGATGTCAGGGCTGTTTCCAGTTTGTGGCTGTTATGAACAAAGCTACTGTAAATATTTGTGTACAGCTTTTTGTGTGAACGTAAGTCTTCATTTCTCTGGGATAAGTGCCCAGGAGTGCAAGCGCTGGGTCATGTGGTAGTTGCATGTTTAGATTTTTTAAAAATGTTAAATTGTTTTCCAGCAGGGCTGCATCATTATACATTCCTATCAGCAATGTATTAGTGATCTAATTTCTCTGCATCCTTGCCAGCATTTGATGTTATCGTTATTTTTTAAAAATTTAGCCATTCTGGCAGGTGTGTAGTAATACCTTGCTGTGGCTTTAATTTGCTTTGTCTTAACAGCTAATGATGCTGAAATCCTCTCCTGTGCTTTTTTCCATTTGTATATCCTCTTCAGTATAATGTTTCTTCAAATATTTTGTTTATTTTTTATTGGGATTGTTTGGGGGGGTACTGTTGAGTTTTGATAGCTTTTTATATACCCTAGACATACAATCTTTAAAAAAACACTTTTAAGTAATGTTACATGGGGTTTCCTGTCTTGAAAATCATTACCAGAAATACAGAAATTTCTAGTGATTACCCGGGGGAAAGAGAATGAATGACCAAAGTGGGTAAGGAGGCTTAATTTTTAGAGACGCTCATTTGTGTGGCAAGTAAGAGATACTTGCCAGGTTATGTATATCCAATATAAAACCAACAACCCAGAGTCACTGAACTAGTTTGTTTACCTCAGCTAATGGGCTAAACCTTCTTTTCCCCCTCCAAACCCACAAATGCTCATAAGTTACTATCTACTACATCACTGGCATATGATTAATGTATACATTTAAAGGATAATATTTAAAGGATTTGAACAGGAGCCTAGATGCAACTGTGCTCCCACCATGAGCACTTGCTTAACATAAACGCCTCCTTCCAGACACATTTGATTAAGCAGTCACAAAGCCCAAGGAAGGAGCCCGTGCATGCCAGTCCTCTCATCATCACATACTACAACATAAAACAACTGGGGACGGTTTCTTTTAAAATGCCTCGGGTTGCTCAAACCAGTCTTTTTAAAACCTGTGTTTGGTCCTCTAGATAGCAAAAATAAAACTCACCTATGGGTAAGCACCAACTGTGTAAAACTCTGCAAAAAAGGTTATGAAAATCTGTGTATGTTACATTTCTTCATACAATACTTAACCAGGTGAGTTTCCTATTGATAGTAATGTCTTCCAACAATCCTTTCCCTAAAGAATCCAGCAAACGATCATTCCTAACTTTTTCCCATCACAATTCGCAACTTTTATATACACTAAAGTATTCTTTTAAAACTACCACCTTGACATCAAAGTTCATTTTCTAAGGAATTCAGAGGTTTTACTTCTACCAGTTCATTCCTTTTCTTTCATTTAATAAAATAATAAAACAATAAAACATAACTTGAAATATAACAAATGTTCTTATAACACTCTCTAAGTTTTAAAATTTACACTGATCTCACTTAACAGGTATTAGCAAATATACATAACATTCAGCTGCCTAGACTCTTCTGAGTTATCAGCCTCCAATTCTCCTACACATTCCTTCCTTAAAAAGGGTGCCCTTGAGGGCATTCTGGTGGCAACTTCCTGTGGATCTACAATTATTTCAAAATAAAAAGATTTTTAAAAAAGAATTCCTTTGTTTTCCATCTAAGTTGTGACCCTATATATCGTCTCTGTAACTTTTTGTTCATAATATTTTATTTTCCATATACTTTACAGTTTAAAAACTTTTTCCCCGTGAAGTGTTTATCTTTTGATTTGATTTCATCAGTTTGATTTAGAAAGCAACCATATTCTTAGATAAGCCACACTGCTTTAATTCTTAACTATTTTTTTGCATTTAAGCCTCTTTAGTTCTAAAATATTTATTTCCTAGAGTTCCCCATTTTGAAGGAACACAAAATAGTTTGTACACATTAAGTACTTAAAACAGGGCCTGGTACAGAGTAAGTGCCTAATTAATATTCATGATTGTTATTATTACCATTATTACAATTTCATAGAAAAATCTACTCTCAGGGATTTTCATTTGTTTTCTTTCTTCTCCATACCTCACTTGCTTTGTACCTTGTTAAGATATCATATTGCCTTCTGTCACAAAGCAAAGAATCCAGAATCCTGGTGCTTGTCGGAACCTGAATGATCATCCAGACACCCTTTCATCATATGTATGAGGAAACTGACTGACGCCTAGAGAGCAGGAGTCACCTGCTGTTCCAGGGTCACACAATGAGGCAGTCGGTCAGCAGGACTGGATTGGGAATTTACATAAAGCCTATTCCCTCTTAGAAATTGAACTTTTAAAATTGCCCGAGTCAGGCCAATTCAGTGCTGCACATTTGCAGTTCTTAAATAATATCTGAGGGGAAAAATGGGTTAACTAAGGAAAGAAAAATCTGTCCAATTTCCAGATGCTCTAAATTGCTGACCAAGGACAACAGCAACTTTCTTCTCTTTTCCTTCCTTTCCCCCTCTGCTCCCTTTCTTTTGCCACCCCCTTTCTTTCTGACATTGCAAATGTCCTTTAAACCGTGAGGGTTTCTTTCTTTTTTTTTTTCCCCCAAGCTAGTGAGTTGCTAGACCAAACCTAGGTAGGACTTTTCAGGCATCACAAGATATGGTAATAAAGACAGAATCAACCAGACCCCTTGAAAGAATGGTCTGTCTCTTTAGGCAGGGAAACCTCTTTCTAAAGTAGAAATTCCACTGTACTGCCAAGAACTAAGAGAGTGCC
Source organism: Cervus elaphus (assembly GCF_910594005.1). Classification (NCBI taxonomy): domain Eukaryota; kingdom Metazoa; phylum Chordata; class Mammalia; order Artiodactyla; family Cervidae; genus Cervus; species Cervus elaphus. Next base: position 85,546,362 of record NC_057826.1, read on the forward strand.
TTTTTCCTCTTCCTTTTTTAAAAAAAGTTTGATTTACTGATTTGATTTGATATATTGGGTTGGTCCAATATAATTTACAGTAAAATCCACCCTCTCTAGATGTGTAAGTTTAAGTGTTCTAATAAACGTGTACAGTCATATAACCATCACCAAAATCAAGATACAGAACATTTGCAACATCTCTCCAAACTCCCTCACAGCTCTACAGTCAACTCTTCCTCTGACCTTGGGCCACCACCAATGTGTTTCCATCCTTACAGTTTAGCCTTTTCCAGAATGTTATGTAGTGGAGTGACACAATAGGTAGCCCTTTGAGTCGGGCTTCTTTCACTTAGCATAAGGAAGTCAGGATGCATGTGTCACTGCATGAATCAGCAGTTTCTTCCCTATTATTGTTGAGTAGCATTCCATGTAGGGATGTACTACAGTCTATTATTCACCAGCTGAAAGACACGTAAGTCATTTCCAGTTTGAAGCTATTATACATAAAGCCATGTGGCGTGGGACTGCCAAATCACTTTGGAGGACAGTATCAAACTGCTTTCCAAAGTGGCTGGACCATTTCATATTACCACCAGCAATGTATGAGAGTCCAGTTGCTCTGTATTCTTTGTCAGCACTTGATATTACCAGTTTTTTCCTTAATTTTAAAGAAAGTCTCTCTTTTAGCAGGAAAAAAATGCGGCAGGAAACATTTTTATCACATTGAGCTATTGTTGAAAGTTGAAGCAACTTTAGCTCCTCTCTTCCTCTTAAAATCCCTAAGTAACCCTCCAGGAAATTCTAACTCTACATTTACATATATATTCAGAATCTGACCACTTTTCCACATCTTCACGACGGAGCCTCTACAACTCACCTGGTCACTGTGACACTGCCTAACATCTCATGTCCTCAGTGAGACATGCTGACCTCCTTGCTGTTCCATGCACATATTACGCACATCCTGCTGGTATCTTCTGCTCTGTTCTCCCATACACCTTCCCGGCTAGTAACTCTCCTCCTTTAAACCTTGGCTTCAGCCTCATCTCTGTGAGACCTACCTGATGAACACTGCAACCCGTCCTTTGCTTCTGCTAAGTTTGATCTACTTTTTCTTTTCTTTATATTAATAACTGCCCTCTAACATACTATGTATTTATTATTTTTTATTATGTTCATTATTTATGGATGGCTTCCCAACCTAGATGTAAGTTCCATGAGTGTCAGAATATTTTGTTTTATGTAAATCAATATATTCCAACTACACAGACAAGTGCCTAGAACATAGTTGAGATAAAAAGTTGCTCAATGAACAAACTAAAAACATTGGCTTTGGAGAAACAAGATATAGAGAACAGACTTATGGACATGGGGAAAGGGGAGGAGAGGGTGAGATGTATGGAGAAAGGAACATGGAAACATATATTACCACATGTAAAATAGATAGCCGATGGGAATTTGCTGTGTGTCTCAGAAAACTCAAACGGGTTTTGCATCAACTTAGAGGGGTGGGATGGGGAGGGAGATGGGGGGGTGGTTCAAGAGGGAGGGGATGTATGTACACCTGTGGCTGATTCATGTTGAAGTCTGACAGAAAACAACAAAATTCTATAAAGCAATTATCCTTCAATTAAAAAATAATTTTAAAAAATTGGCTTTGGTGTCTATGACAACACCAATTGGAAGATAAGTATTGAGGCCAGATTTATAAAAAAAAAAAAAATAAGAGGGGTAGAAAATAAAATTTCTAACATGTATATTGAAACCATGAGACTTAGTTTCTCCAAACATAAATCTGTTTGGGCAGCATTCACCTTCAGAGTAATACAACTATATACATACATATATATACATATATATGTGTGTGTATATATATACACATGTATGTATATATATAAAATATGAAAAAGCTCTCCTATTAGATAAAATTAATGAAACTAACCAGGATCGTATATACAAAAAATATCCTGGGACACCAACTATCTAGGCTTTTTTCTTTCTATAAACTCCTCCATCTGTGTAAGACTGCCCCAGCCTGACTGCCAATTTTATTTTCTTAATCCAAGTTCTATTCTCATTACCGTTCCATTTCTATTTTTTATCCTCAGGGAAAGAGAAAGCAGTTACTGCCAGGGCATTCTCACATCTTCCAAAGAAATGGCATAGGTGTTAATCTTGTATTTATGTTTGATGTGGGTAATGATGGCTGTGACTGGAGCTGTAGGTTTATTAATATGCAGGGCTCTCACCTCATTAGTGGCGATGTATGTTTTGAAGTTAAGCTGCAATATTTGCTGTGATGTTGGATCTGGCCTAACAGACTTTCTCACTGTTCATTTTCTTTGTTTTTACTCAGTCAGTACATGCTATGCTTACAGGGCTCACACAAATGCTTTTTAATAAAGACAATTTTTTCCACAGTAGTTAATCTTGGTGGAAGTTTCAAACAGTTTTAATAATTATGTCTTCATGTGATATCACATGCTTTTCTTGGAGAAAAGATTTTCATAATTTTTGACCTAGTAATACAAAGTAGAATAAACTCTCTCCCTGGATTGATTTGGAAATGAGATAAGCTTATTAACAGGATAAAGTGGCTAATTCTAATAATGTTTTTTATATAATTAAAACATACCTGCACTATCTCATAGTTTATAAAAACTTTCATATATATCACATTAACTAGATTGTGAAAAGAACAAAATAAACATCAGTAAAACCTGACTGAATATAATATATGATGATCCCCTATGGGTGGGTGGGATCTTATACACTTCAATTCCTAAAAAAATTTCCAGTTTACACAATACACAAATAACCTGACCTGCCAGACCAACAAGGCTCACAGGACGGATGGGTGGCCTGTCCCTGCTGTTGCTCAGGCTTCATTCTGCTCTACAGTCCTCATGAGGTTTTGCTCTGTAGGAAAGGCTCAATTTTCTTGTCTGGAAGCCATTAGCTATCTTTTATAATATAAATTCCACAATATATTACATACTTATATACGCATAATTTTTTTTTTAACAGTCACAAATCCAGGACCATTATACTTCAAGGAAGCTACTGAAATGTGAGAAACAGTTTGTCCTCTTACTGAATACATATCCATTTCTTAATCTTTCGACATTTGTGTTCCTAAGTATAAGGATCCTGGCTTTTAGGGACAGCGGCTGGTAGGGAAGAAAGCAACTATCAGAGGAGAACACAGGTACTCAGACAAGACAAAGGAAAGGAGGCTTAGCTCACTTCTTAGTGTCTGTCTTTCACTGTCTTCATTTCGCTCTGTCTTCTCACAGCACTTGTCCCGGGCTCCCCCGCAACCCCCGCCAGAGAAGGACCACTGTCTTTGATTTGACAACATGACACACATTCAGCTAGAACTCCCCTCCCCATTCATTTCGAGAAAGCAAAAACAAGGATATGTGCTTTTAAGAAGGTACAGCAATAGCCTATACAGCATAAGTGTATAAAAAAAGTATATTACCTACTTAATTGCCTTAGCCGAACTTAAAAGCTCTGATCTTTAATTGCCTGATTGAACTGATCTAGAAAGCTACAATTTTTTAATCAAGGAGAAAATTAAATAGCTTTTGGTAAATATAAAGGCATCTTTAATCTTATTTTTATGAAATCCAAGTTATTAAATATGGACAAAACCTCTAAAATATTAAGTCAACAACTACTCAATCTAGAGTAAATTTCTCATTACAAAGCTTTACAAAAGTCTCCAGGGACACTTGGCTTCTTCCACTCTCCGATAAAAAACATGTACTTTTAAATCCAGAAGGTAAAAATTTCCACAAATAACAAGGAAACTCAAAAGCTAAACATACATATTTAATAAGGTAAACTACGACAGAACACTGTTTCTATAGCTGAGTACCCACAGTTACTGGGGAATAACTGTCCATCTGCACTGTAATTCATCAGTCTTTGCATCGAGAGAGACACAGAGTCACATTCACTTACTGGTACTTATTTAACACTGAATATATACACATTCGGAGAAGGCAACGGCACCCCACTCCCATACTCTTGCCTGGAAAATCCCATGGATGGAGGAGCCTGGTGGGCTGCAGTCCATGGGGTCGCGAAGAGTCAGACATGACTGAGCAACTTCACTTTCACTTTTCACTTTCATGCACTGGAGAAGGAAATGGCAACCCACTCCGGTGTTCTTGTCTAGAGAATCCCAGGGACGGCAGAGCCTGGTGGGCTGCTGTCTATGGGGTCGCAAAGAGTCGGACACGACTGAAACGACTTAGCAGCAGCAGCAGTAGCAGCATATACACATTACTATATATAAAATAGATAACGAACAAGGAACTACTCTATAGCACAGGGAACTATACTCAATATTTTGTAATAACCTATGTGGGAAAAGAATCTGTATATCTTTGTACAAATCTGTGTATATTTGTGTAAAATCTGTGTATGAATGAATCATCTTGCTGTATCCTATACAACATCGTATACCTGAACATTGAACACAACACACTGGATACCTGAACACAACGTCGTAAATCAACTGTACTTCAGTTAAACAAGTAAATTTTAAAAATGGAAATTCCTTGAGAGGGTTAGTTGGCCCACTACCAAAATCCCCACTCAGCCTCTCACCGATAACCTTAACCCATAACCAGTGGCATCTTATCGGGGTTACTCTCTGTGGGAACTGGACTGGCCAGCACAAACTGAAAAGAGAACCACAGGCGTAGGATTCCTTTTGAAACCTCTATGACCTTAATCAGTCAAACCACTAACGCCCTCATATACCACAGCTCAAAGAGCCCTTCTCAACCCACACTGCATCCAGAGCTGGGGAGAAGGACCTCCCTGCCTGAGAGGCTCCGGTCAACTACACTTGCTCACAGAGACTACAGCGTGGTGGTATAAGACTCTAGCCAACACTTCAGTCATTATTTTCACATCCAGACGTAAATCCATTAGAAATGTCTATCAAGACAACATTGCAAATGAAAAATGCCACTACTCCTCCAGACAAAAAGTGAAGCTAAAACTGAACAGCATTTCCCTACCTACTATAGTTCTTAGTGCTATTAAGAGTCCTCGTAGAAAGTTATTGTTAGTGAGAATTCCCTATAAGGCAGAATTATGCTGTATGCCCAGAGTACAGGATGAGCCTAAGGGTCACTTTAATAATAACATTTGCATTTCCATGGCAAAGGCCTTTAAACAAAGGTTCTGCTGCAGAGCACTGATGACTTCCTTGAGTTCCTTTGTCAAAAGGATAGCAGATGTTAATAAAAATCAATAAAATGACAAGAAGTGACCACTGTGTTAACTCCTATTAAAATGGTTATAACCACTTTATGGGTTGGCAAGTGTGGGCAGTAGGAGTACAGGGGAGGAATATAAGTCATATTACATTAAAGACTGTTCTCTTTTAATCCCAGGGGAGACAATGCTCCACTTTTTCTCACCCACCAGATGTATTTACATGTTTATTTATTCCCAGGAAGAATAATTCTGACACACTTAGTTCACTCTCTCTACATATAACTTTTGTACCAACTATATACTCAGAAATAGAGTGGACTGGCTTTAAAGAAAAACTTGATTTATGACTCCATTTAATCAGCATAAACACCTTCAAGAATTGAACTGAAAGTTTTACATGTCAATATCTACATACCCTCTTCAAAAGAGGAAGGAGAATTTAAACAAAAATTTGGAATCACTAGGATATTAAAACCACCACCACAATCACAACAAAAACCCTTAGTGACAGATGCGATGCTACAACTGAAGGCATCAGTTGTCTTCTCTTTCACAGCTTATACCTTAAAAACAAACAAAACTTCCCCTTAATCACATCTAATGTGCATGTTGTTGCATTCTCCAAATGCGCATAAAGCTAGGCTGAACAGATGTGTAAACTTAAACAGTAGTTACTAACATTAGGCCAACTGAAGTTGCTTTTTTATAGTCTGTTTCTCACTTAATAATTTGCTCCAAATGAATTCAGACATTTTGGGAATATTAAAAAGTGCAAAAGGAGGTTCCTTTTGCAACATTCAACAGTTACCTGGTATTCTTTTCATGTATTCTGTTAATAGACTTAGGAGACTAATTGCTGATGTATTCACCAATTCCTTAGAGTTTCACTTTCAAGGTCTGTGAAGCTGCCTCTTAAGAAACGATGCATGAGGGTATTTGAAATGTTAACAAAAGGAAGGGATGCAACTGCTAGAAAGTGAAGGTTTTTCATTAACTAAAGAAAAATAAGATCTTGTCATTTCCAAATACTGTGAAATAACCTTTTATGTGTTTCATAAACATTATTCACATAAATATAATACCAAGTATATAATCTATATCAGAGCTGTTAAGGAATAAAATTTTTAAAAAATAACATTTATGAATGAGCCATCTTATTGACTATCAAATATATCACCTGGCTTACATACGAGATCATCTAATTCACTTTAAAAATCAAGGTATCCAGAGAGCTCCCCACCCCCACCCCCAAATAAGTCAGAGCTTGTAAGCTCAGTACATACCTCTATGTAAAATCTTTAAACTCCACAAATAAGTAAGGCCTTTAACAACCTAAATTTAAGAAAGAGAAAACATGTCAATGATGGTTTTTATAAGGAATTTTCCACATTTAAACACACAATCATATCAACCATAATTTCTTCCTTCAAAAGTCTGTTAACCAACAAGCATTTATTGAATACCTTCTATGCTGGGCACTGTGGGGATACTGAATGTACAAGCTACAGGTTCCTTCATTTAATAAGCTCACCATGTTCTGAGGATACAGTATGAAAGAAATGAGTATGTGTGCACATAAAGTGACTTCTAAGTCCAGTTACACCAAAGTTCTCAGTGGTAGTGTGCGGCGGGGGGGCAAGGACAGGGACAGGAAAAAGGGACAAAGATTCTCACTTCTTTTCTATACTTCCGCATATGAAAAAACAAATTAAGTCATGACATTTATGACCAAGGAGAGACATTCCTTTTCAAATTTACTTTTAATTGAAGGATAATTGCTTTTACAGTATTGTGTTGGTTTCTGCCAAACATCAACATGAATCAGCCATAGGTATACCTATGTCCCCTCCCTCTTGAATCTCCCTCCCACCAAGAAAAGACATTTTAAAAAACTTAACTAATGAAGGCAATGGATGGAGTAAAGGCTGCTTCCCCTGACAATAGTCAAGAGGGCTTTATTGAAGTGCCAGGCTCTGAGCAACAGATTCCACTAATGTGAGGAAAAGTGGAAAAAGCATTCAGGCCAAGGTAAAAATATATGATCAGAGTGTTGGGGCAGAGTGTTTTTCAAAAACATTGAGGTCATGAACGACAAAGAAACACTGAGACACTCTTCTAGATTAACAGAGACTAAAGAGACATGACAACTATTATAATGTATAATCCTAGAGTGGATGCTGGACCAGAAAACTTTTTCTTTTGGTCTATAAAGGGTATTATTAGACAACTGGCAAAACCTGAATAAGGACTGTTGATTAGATAATAACGATGTACCAGTGCTAATTTTCTGATTTTGATCAGTATATAGAAGTGACATAAGAGAATATACTTGTTCTTAAGGAAAATACACCTGGAGTATTTAGGAGTAAAAGGTCATGATACTTACAACTTATTCTCAAATGTTTCAGGAAAATAATCTATATAGGGACTTCCCTGGTGGTCCAGTGGTTAAAAATTCACCTATCAATGCAGGGGACACAGATTCAATGCCTGGTCTCAGAAGATCCCACGTGCTGCAAGACAACTAAGCCTGTGCGCCAAGCTTCTGAGCCCATGTGTCACAACTACTGAAGCCCATGCACCCTAGAGCCTGCGCTCCACGAAAAGAAAAGCCTCCGCAATGAGAAGCCTGTGCACCACAACTAGAGAGTGGCCCCCACGCGATGAAACCAGAGAAAGTCTGAGCACAGCAACAAAGACCTAGCATAGCCAAAAATAAAAATAAAGAATAAAACAGAAAAAGTTTTCAGTGTCTGTGTGTGCGCACGTGCGTGCATGCATGCGTGTGCACGCGTGCGTGTGTGTGCGTGCGTGCATGCGTGCAGTAATTGTGCACAGGCCTAGTGCGTGCTCAGTCACTTCAGTCGTGTCCGACTCTTTGTGACCGCATGGACTGTAGCCTGCCAGGCTTCTCTGTCAAGGGATTCTCCAGGCGAGAACACTACAGTGGGCTGCCATGCTCCTCTCCAGCGGCTCTTTCCAACCTGGGGATTGAACTTGCGTCCACCTGCATCTCCTGTCTCGTAGGCAGAAACTTTACCCAATGAGCCACCTGGGAAACCCATGCTGTGGCTCAGGCAGTAAAAGGTCCACCTGCAAGGCAGGAGACCTGGGTTCGATCCCTGGGTCGGGAAGATACCCTGGAGGAGGGCATAGCAATCCACTCCAGTATTCTTGCCTGGAGAATCACATGGGCAGAGAAGTCTGGTGGGCTATAGTCCATGGGGGTGCACTGAGTTGGACACGACTGAGCGACAAACACACTCACAAACATACCACATTTGCAAATGTGGTTAATTGTTAACAACTGGGGGGTCTGGGTGAAGCATCTTTGGGAATTCTTAGTATTTCCAAATACTAGTTTTCTGGAAGTTTAAAATTATTCCAAATAAAAACTTTCCCCTAAAACATTTAAAATGACATTAGGGTAGGAAACAACAAACTATATCAAGATGATGATCCTCACAAGCCATTCTGACTGGCTGGTGCAAGTATATGTGTGGAATCACGTAGACAATATTAAAAGGGCATGTAAAAGAAATAAAGAGAGAAAATACAAACATCTGAGTTAGAGTTTGGATTTTTAAAATTTAATAGCCTGAATTAAGAATAATTAGTCGAGTAAGATACTGAAAAGATGTTTCTGAGACCTTAAGTATATGGGTGACAGTGCTACCTTCTGTGTGGGAAATTTGATCAATAAAAGTCTCAAAAGTCTTTATATAGAAATTTCATATTATAAAAGGACATACATATGTTTTTGTTCATACCCACTGATCCTGTATGCACATGAGTGTGAACTTAACAATCTGAAGGCTGACTATTCATAACTAGGTATCAGATACAAAGGACACACCACTATTATTAAAAATTTACTGCAAGAATTTTTATTTTTTTTATTATTTTTTTTCCATTTATTTTTATTAGTTGGAGGCTAATTACTTTACAATATTGTAGTGGGTTTTGCCATACATTGACATGAATCAGCCATGGAGTTACATGTATTCCCCATCCCGATCCCCCCTCCCACCTCCCTCTCTATCCGATCCCTCTGGGTCTTCCCAGTGCACCAGGCACGAGCACCTGTCTCATGCATCCAACCTGGGCTGGTGACCTGTTTCACCCTAGATAATATACATGTTTCGATGCTGTTCTCTCGAAACATCCCACCCTCGCCTTCTTACACAGAGTCCAAAATTCTGTTCTGTACATCTGTGTCTCTTTTTCTGTTTTGCATATAGGGTTATCGTTACCATCTTTCTAAATTCCATATATATGTGTTAGTATGCTGTAATGTTCTTTATCTTTCTGGCTTACTTCACTCTGTATAATGGGCTCCAGTTTCATCCGTCTCATTAGAACTGATTCCAATGAATTCTTTCTAACGGCTGAGTAATATTCCATTGTATATATGTACCATAGCTTCCTTATCCATTCATCTGCTGATGGGCATCTAGGTTGCTTCCATGTCCTGGCTATTATAAACAGTGCTGCGATGAACATTGGGGTGCACGTGTCTCTTTCAGATCTGGCTTCCTCAGTGTGTATGCCCAGAAGTGAGATTGCTGGGTCATATGGCAGTTCTATTTCCAGTTTTTTTAAAAATCTCCACACTGTTTTCCATAGTGGCTGTACTAGTTTGCATTCCCACCAACAGTGTAAGAGGGTTCCCTTTTCTCCACACCCTCTCCAGCATTTATTGCTTGTAGACTTTTGGATAGCAGCCATCCTGACTGGCGTGTAATGGTACCTCATTGTGGTTTTGATTTGCATTTCTTTGATAATGAGTGATGTTGAGCATCTTTTCATGTGTTTGTTAGCCATCTGTATGTCTTCTTTGGAGAAATGTCTGTTTAGTTCTTTGGCCCATTTTTTGACTGGGTCATTTATTTTTCTGGAATTGAGCTGCAGGAGTTGCTTGTATATATTTGAGATTAATCCTTTGTCTGTTTCTTCATTTGCTGTTATTTTCTCCCAATCTGAGGGCTGTCTTTTCACCTTGCTTATAGTTTCCTTTGTTGTGCAAAAGCTTTTAAGTTTCAATAGGTCCCATTTGCTTATTTTTGCTTTTATTTCCAATATTCTGGGAGGTGGGTCATAGAGGATCCACTGCAAGAATTTTTAAATGTCCATCACTATAGACATTTTTAGGTGAGTTAGGAATATAAGAAAAACTACCATTATGAGACGTAACTGGCAATTTACATATCTTGAGAATGATGGAAAGAGGGTTGGCGCTAAATATGCAAGGATTTTAGTTGATCAAAAAAGATTAACAGCAATATTAAAAATTGAAATATAAAGGGAAAAACTCAATTTCTAAATACAAAAAATGTAGAAGATAAAATCTATATCAATTAATGCTGAGCAGAAGTTAACATATTTAATTATTCTCAGAGTGGAATGTACTCCTGAAAAATTTGCTAATGCATTATAATCAATTCTATGATATATTTGTCTATTTTAAGAGAACAGAATACATATTTATAGTAAATGATTTCTTCCAGAATTCAGACTAATTCAGAATTACTATTGTAATTAGGCATTACTATAAAACACATGTACTCTGAACAGCAAGATAATAAAAAAAAGAAAATATTAAAATAGCAATAATTAACACAGAAGGAAGAAACAGGACAAAAATATTTCCTTAAATGCTTATAAAAAATAACATTAACAATAAAAACAATATCTTCCTTGAGCAAAGGACAAGGTCATCTTATTTAGTAATCACCCTCTGAGTTCTGAAAACAAGGTTAAATTTCTCAACCTAAGCTTAGTTGAATATTATAAAGCTTTCCCATTAAAGATAGCTCACCACTAAAAATTAGTCCCACAGAAAATGAACAATCAGGAAACATACAAGGCAAAGTCAATCCACCATATTCAGATTACTGGGCAGAAAAAAAGTAAAAACAAATACTGATTTTATGATACTTGCTAAAATTAAAAGTTTTATTGGAGATTCAAAAAGAAAATACTATTCTTCCAACTTTGTCAAAATAGACTACATTTTCCTTTAGAAGAAAAATAAGTGTACAGGGAGCTAGCAATCTGTTCATTGAAAATCTAGAGGGTATTATTGGTATTCAGTAAGCTAGGTTTCACAACAATGGCTTGACAAAGCCTTGACACTAGAAGTACTTATATCTGCTGTCAATCACTCACTCCTTGACATGTCAAGAGCACATCGTTTCAGGGACAACTTCAATCAACATTAGCACTCACAGTACACAGTGTCACTGCTTCAGGAATAAGAGGAAAAATAAAATGTGTTAGATGGCAGGGAGAGGCAGAAAAGCATTCTTTTTTATAGGAAGGCCAGATTCAAACAAAGTGAAAAAAAATCACTGAGCAAGTTGGAAGGCTGAAATCAACCAGTTTATATGGACTTCTTTGTCTGGGAAAATACTCTCTTGCCATACATCCATCAACAGAAAATGTGAACGACATATTATAAAGGCTGACAGGGGTCTATTCTGTAATGAACCTTGGATCTGTGGACCTGTACAACATGCCAGACTATTAGAATTCAGAAAATAAAGTTACTGTGGGAAGGGAGAGATGCCAAGATGAGGTTCTAAGACATGAGAAGAATCTGAAGCAGTGTGTGTTGTTACTCTCATGTTCTCTCATTTATACTTCTCTCTCTTAATTTTAAATGTTGTTCTTCCTTTCGTTTCCTCCTCTTTTTTTCTCATTCTCTTAGGAAAGCAGAGGGAAAGAATATGGGGCCCAGAGTTAAAATGCCCTGGGTTCTGATTATTACTGATTAATTACAGAACTCTAGGCAAGCTATTTAACTTTGCTGTACCTCATCTCGCACATGTTTAAAATATGTACAATAATCTATAGTTACCGTGAAGGTTAACTGGCATTTATTTTAAATGCTTTTCACTAAAACCACTGTCATATTTTCGATTACCCAATAGGTAAGCCCTGTATTGGAGCTGGATTTTTTTTTTTCTGACTCCATTCACTTCACAGGCTTCCCACTTCAGGAGAATTGAAAATACCAATGGCCTTGTGCGGCTGCCCTACACAAGAGGGAGGCAAGATTTATGAACTCCAGGAAGAACAAGCTTCTCTTCTGAAGAAGGCAGATTCCTATTTTAGCCAAGTTTGATAGATAATTGAGTATAGAGAACTCATATACTTTTTTCTTTTCCAATTGGTATCCCTCTTTTTTTTTTTTTGCCCTTTATTATACGTGTTATTAAACTTTAGAGCCAAGAACTGCCAAAAGCCACAAAGCATTCATTCCCCCTGAGATTAAAAGAGGAAATGAAACATTTTTATTTTCATCTAAAATGGTGATTTAAGTACTCGAATTTCATACTCATCTACCTAAACATGTAGATTAGAAGCTACTTAGCAGAAATAGCATCAGAAAAGAAAGTTCTCATCACCCTGGGCAGTTCACACTAATAATTGGAAAGAAAAAAGGAAAGCTGTGAATTACAATGAACTAAGACTAAATAAGGGTCCATGTTGGATTAAAGGATTTGAGTTGTCAGTTTGATGTATAATGAATGCGAAAATCAGCCATTTAATTAAATGGTACATGGTATAATCACTTTGTTCTGCATTAAACTGCTTAAGTTATCAGAGTGCCTTTAGGTTAGCAACTGTTTACTATTACACCACCCATGACTTCTCTTAGACAGTGTTTAGCCTATGTTATTCCAAATTTGAAATCTGGAGTTTAAATAATAATGTTAATTTAGTTGATATACTTCATCAGTTTATTAGTGAATACAGAAAAATGGAAAACTTCTTTTAATTACAAAAGGAATAAATTCCTAGATACAGATGGTGAAAAAATTAAAAACCAAGTCCATAAAAAGTATACAAAAATCTTTAAGACTAAAGTAGTATTTCCTCGCAGATGGTTTTACTTTAATAATTTAGGCTTTACACGTATTTTCTAACTGTATGCCTGTAACTACAAAATGTCAATGAAACAGCTTTCTTTTTGAAGATGTGGAAATTTTACTGATTAATAAGAGCAGTAAGATCCCTGCAAACACATGAATTAGCACAAATCAGAATATGCAGGAAATTCCCGAGCGGTCCAGTGGTAAGGAGTCAGCCCTTTCACTGATGGGGCCCAGGTTCAATCCCTGGTTCAGAAACTAAAATCTTGCAAGCTGCATGGTGTGGCCAAAAAAAAAAAAAAATCCATAAGCCTGAAAACCGTCATGTTTCTATGTCATTATTACAGGTTGGTCTACAAAAAGAAGAAAGGACAAAAACGATGAGAGAGTTAAGAAGACCCTGACAGTCAGTAGGGATTGAGGAAAAAGAAAAACAAAAAATCCTAAGGCTATAAGGAGAATAATGCCTGACTAACACAAATAAATTATCCAAATGTCATAGAGTGGAAGCCATATACTCACCGCCACTGCAATTCTTCCAAGGACATGCTCTGGAATTTTTCTATATACGTCCAAAGATCCTCCTGTGGAGACAAACATGTTGTATTACAACAAATGAAGCTACCAGAACAGTGCACTGGGCCCCTCCTCTGACATTCACTGTGAGACTTTTTTTCCCTCTATTTACAACATGAATTGGATGTCTAGGGTAAAATTAGCTTTCCAGTCCAATTTTATTTATGATACAATTGTAATTCCAGATGAAGCATAACTAGACACTTTCATTTTATTCCCAAGTGTATAATCATACACATGCAAAAACTGAAGGAAAGTAGTGAAGGACCAGCTAAGTATCTGTACTTTATGTAAACTTAAATACCTACACAAAACTAAAGATCAATAGGACGATCATATCTAGGTATCTCACTTGTTTAACAGTTTTCTCAAAGGCAAACCAGGACCTTATCTGAGAATTTTCATATTAACCAAACAGAAGCTGATGAGTATAATGTTCAAAATACACATAAAAATTAATAAAGTAAAATGGCAATGTTAACATCTATCTGAATGTATGTTAACCTTCAAATTAGGTACCATGACAAGCAATCAACATATTCCAAAGAAGCTATCTTAGAACAAAATAGTTTTTTTGTTTTTTTGAAATTCTCTGATACTATTTTGAAAACTACTTTATGGGGTTAAAAAAAAAATCTCCTTAGTCATAATATTTTTCACTAAAATGGTATTCACTAATATCCTTCACCTTTACCAAACGGAGCTTTTGGTGGTTCCCAAAAAATAAAATCACTATATTATAAACATAATAAAGACAGGAGTCATGTTGTTTTGATTTTTCATCAATCTATAAATTAGCACAACTAGCAGAGAGTACATATTCTGTATCTGTCAGATGCATAAATAAGTGAATTTAAATTACCATGAATTTTACCAGATAGGTTAAGTTGCTCTGCAAACAGTTTCAAAAGAAGGGACCACAAACCATTTGCAGCAACAATAACGTCATTAAAATTACTGCATAACTTTCCCAGGAAACTATTTCAAAGGAACCAATATTCATTTGGAAGTATAAATTTGAATATGCTTATTAAACATTTAATCTTACACAAGTAGTATAAGAATTTCAGGAAGTTATGCAAAGAAACATTACTTTACTCCTGCTAATGATATGATTATATGAGAACTATTTTAACCACATGCAATAACATTTCTTTGAGTCAAGGGTGAGACTTACAGTCTTTCAGCTCCATGAAGGAATTACCCAAGATATCTGAGAAACAATTTTTGTTTCTATTATAGGCTAAAAATTCATATTTAACAATTTACCACTAGATGATTTGTAAGTATGCCTCATAAGATAATAACACGGAGCATATTATCCTTTTCAAATGCAGTTAAGTCTATTTGGCAAATACAAAAATTTTTATGTGACACGTTTTCCTAAAGCTGAATATCAGAGAAAAAGTTATTTTTCCCTGTAAAAATTATTACATATATTCAATATATAAAGAAACCGGCTTTGTATTTATCCTGTTTAAAGAAGGAAAATGATCACTGCTTTCAGCAGCTTTGGCTTGTGTTTTCCAGATTCTGATGTGAAGCTGGAAAGCCACAGCGACTAAACCTTATGCTTTGTCTCTGGGTGTTACCGGGAAGGGAATGAAAGGGACTCCTCCAACGAGGGGAACATACTGATTTACTAAAATGGCATGTTTATTATATATGCAAAGAAGTGAAAACATGGTAGAGAAAACATTTCATGTTCTCACTCATCTTTCAGATGAACTGGCAGTTGCAAGGATAAAAAATCTCAAGAATACCAAGCTTTACATGTTGGTATTTGGAATGCTCAGAAATAAGAGTTTAGCAGGCCAATCCCCTATGAGGTGAACAGCTCAAGTGGCTCAAAACTAGGAGGTGCAAATCTATTCACATATATTACTAAGAAGTCCTAAGAGGAGATTTACTTTTACATAGGCTATAAATCAGGGCCTAATTAGCTAACAGGACAATAGTCAAGAAGCTAAATTAAAAAAAGCAAAAGATTAGGCTATTACTATTATTAGTGGAACAAGCCAAAAAGGAATCTCATTTTGAGGTAATTCACTGGTTTTTGTAAATATCTTTTTAATCTCAATTATATCCCACTCTCTTTAGCCATCCATATGGGGAAATCTTTACATAGCTGGCTTTGTTGTCATCACAGATTCATCTTGTCTTTGACATAATCATTAGATCCACTTAGAATCAAGAGTTCTGGGACTTCTCTTGTGGTCCAGTGGCTAAGACTTCACACTCCCAGTGCAGGGGGCCCCGAGTTTGAGGTCAGGAAATTAGATCCCACATGCTGCAACTAAGAGTTTGAATGCTTCAGCAAACACTGGAGATCTCATATGCCATAACTAAGACCTGGCACAGCCAAATGCATACATACAAATATATATATTTTAAAAAAGACTCAAGAGCTCCTACTAAGCCAGATGAGTTCTCATGATATTAAATAATTCTTATCAGGCTACAAATGGCAGAGGATTTTCAGTTGAATTTTTACTGAGTTTTACTATCATTTCTATTGCATAGGCCTATCCCCAAAAGGCAATCCTTAGACTCACTAAATCATCAAACATTAGTGCTGGAGAGACATTAAAGATCAGTCCAATAACTTTATTTGACAGAGGAGAGAAACTGAGTCCTGGAGAGGGACGTGTTCTAGTCACAGCCACGAGTCAGTTCAGGCCAGAACCCAGGAGAGACTGGAGTCTCTGACTTCTTAGAACTCCAAAGATCTAAATGGTTTCCCCACAACAACACACAGCTTGAGAATCATATGTGAACTTTTTAGTCTCACTGAAATGGGACTATATAACACACACTCAGAGAGACAGTTTAATCTTAGCTGTGACATTGGTATGCGAGGCATGTAGAGACTCACTCATCTGTTGCATGTTTGGTTTGATCCTTTTCCTCACGATTCCAAGATCACTGGTCCAGGTCACTGTGCCTGTCCCTTTCTTGCATTCCCTAGCCTTAGTCAGTCATTTCCTCGCATGCTACTATCCACCATGAGAACTAGGAGGAGGAGTGCTAATAGAATAGAAAAAACTCATCTCAACTGTCAAAAAACTACATAGATCTGTTGACGAAGTGGAGCTATCATCTTCATGAAATTCAGTCAAAAGAACTCATGGGGTAAGGTCTCTGCTTATCCTAATACAGGGCTACAATACAAAGTAGTATCTTGCATGTGGAATAAACACAGATATGTAGCAAATGAACAAAGCAACATTACTGTGATATTCATCCCAACATTTTCCTTAAAATGATCATGATTATTATTAATTATTAATCTGGAAATATTAAAATGGAATTACTGTAGAACTATTCAAAATCCTAAAGGATGACGCCATCAAGGTGTTGTATTCAATATGTCAGCAAATCTGGAAGACCCAGCAGTGGCCACAGGATTGGAAAAGATCAATCCTCATCCCAATTCCCAAGAAGGGTAGTACCAAAGCATGTGCCAGCCATCGAACAATTGCACTCATCTCCCATGCTAGTAAGGTCATGCTTAAAATCTTGCAAGAATTTCCAGATGTCCAAGTTGGGTTTAGAAAAGGAAAAGGAACCAGAGATCAAATTGCCAACATTCACTGGATCATAGAGAAAGCATGGGAATTTCAGAAAAACATCTACCTCTGTTTCATTGACTACACTAAACCCTTTGACTGTGTGGATCATAACAAACTGTGGAAAGTTCTTAAAAAGATGGGAATACCAGACCATCTTACCTGTCTCCTGAGAAACCTGTATGTGGGTCAAGAAGCAACAGTTAGAACAACTGACTGGTTCAAGATTGAGAAAGGAGTATGACAGGGCTGCCTACTGTCACCATGTTTGTTTAACCTATATGCATTTCTCATATCATGAGAAATGCTGGGCTGGATGAGTTATAAGCTGGAATTAAGACAGGTGGGAGAAACAACAACCATCTCAGATGTGCAGATAATACCACTCTAATGGCAGGAAGCAAACAGGAGCTAAAGAGGATCTTGATGAGGGTGAAGGAGGAGAGTGAAAGAGCTGGTTTAAAACTAAATATTAAAAAACTAACATCAAGGCATCCGGCCCCATTACTTCATGGCAAATAGAAGGGGAAAAGGTGGAAGTGGTGACAGATTTCCTCTTCTTGGGCTCTAAGATCACAGTGGATGGTAACCACAGCCATGAAATCAGAAGAGGATTGCTTCTTGGCAGGCAAGCTGTGACAAACCTAGACAGTGTGTTGAAAACATTACTCTGCTGACAAAGGACCTTATAATCAAGGCTATGATCTTCCCAGTGGTCACGTATGGTTGTGAGAGCTGGACCATAAAGAAGGCAGAACACCAAAGAATTGATGCCTTCGAACTGTGGTGCTGGAGAAGAGTCCTAAAGTCCTTTGGACAGTAAGGAGATTAAATCCAGTCAATCTTAAGGGAAATCAATTCTGAAAGCTCATCGGAAGGGCTGATGGTGAAGCTGAAGCTCCAATATTTTGGTCATCTGAACAGTGACTCACTGGAGAAGTCCCTGATGCTGGGAAGATCGAGGGCAGAAGGAGAAGGGGGCATCAGAGGATGAGATGGCTGGATGGCATCACTGATGCAAAGGACATGAACTTGGGCTAACTTCAGGAGATGGTGAGAGACAGTGAGGCCTGACCCGCTGCAGTCCATGGCGCTGCAAAGAGGCGGACATGACAGGGTGACTGAACAACAATTATCAATACTAAAAAAATTGAAATCTGAAGCCACAAGCAAGAATCTCAGAAGCTCTTAGCCTCTTCCTGTTGAAAAAAATTAATAGTCCTTTCTTTCTTTGCAACATGGGTTGTGGGGGAAACAATTTACTCCCATGATGGTAATTCAAATACATGTACATAAAGTCTCACATGCTATATTTGGGTATTTCTGAGTGAATTTAATTTTGACTTAATGAGAAGGCATATCATATCACTTCCCTACTTGAAACCTTTTAATACATCCTAACAAATTCAGGCTAAAACATAAATTCCTCACCAGGACCTATAAGGCCTACACAATTTAGCTTCTGCCTACTTCTCCGTCCTCCTGTCTTGCCCCAGGTTCTCCCAAATCACCAAGACTTTCTTGTGGGGCCCAATTACACCTTGCTTCCCATCTTAGAGCATTTATACTTGCTACTCCCTCTGCCTTGAAGATCCTCCCTAAGCTGGCTCACTGACTAAGTCTCTGTGAAAATGCCACTCCCATAAAGAAGCCATCCCTGACTGTCAAAGGTAGCGCTTCCTCTCCTTATTAGTTATCATCTACCCTGCTTTAGGTTCTAACTACACTTATTCCTCTCTGAGAACACATTGTATGTTTCTTGTCTGTCTCCCCTTCTAGAATTTAAGTCCTGTACCAACAGGGATTAAGTCTTGTTCACTGTTGTACCCCACGTTTAGAATAGTGTCTGAAAGAAAATGCTCAATTAATATCTGGAAATAAGCAATATATGATTAAAATAAACAATGAAACTCTACACTGAAATGAGAGATCTAGCGTTGAGAGAAAGTTGTTGTGAAGTTTTACTGCAATAGGAAGAGAAGGATTGACAGAGGATGGTACACAGTTTTTGGTCCACGTATTTTTCAGGGCTGTTTTGTTGTGCTACAGAGAGAATGAAAGTTCAAAAAAGAGAGGGTGGTTAATGGAGAAACTCTACCAAGGGGATGCACATGTAAAGAGATTTACCTTAAGCAGCTCTTCATGTGAGAGGTGAGTCAGGCGTGTGCGGTTGTGGCAAAGTTACAGGTGGAACAGTGAGGACCTGTAAGAGCTCACTATTGTCTCTGAATGAGAAAGAGGCAGGTAAAATCGGGGGGAGGGGAATCAAGTTTTAGAAGAGTTGATGAGGATATGGGAAAAACTTAAGTGAGAGATTTAATTGTTCAGGGACCAGTTAGTGTGGAGTAAAGGGAGTTGCCAAAAGCAGCAGGAGAAGGGTTTTAGAGCCTAGAGAGTGATGAGTCTCAGAAACAGTATGAAATATAGGCTACAAAGTGAATATTTTACGCTAAGGATTTAAAGCATTAAAATGTATTAAAAGGTGATATCACTGAAAATGGCAGGGTATAATAATGTCCTCTGAAAATTCCCTTCTCTGCAAAAGCAATGAAAGAACAGACAAAATTTGTCAGAATCAACCTTTTCAGAACTCTGGAAATTAGCCAAAGGACTGTGGCAACCCCAAAATTATCTGTTCAGGACTATGCTTGAATCTTGGTAAGAACAGCAAGCTTTGCGGCATTTTAGCTTGCCCTATTCCCACTGCGTGCTCTCCACCTTCAGTGCAGCCTTGAAAATCAGCAGCCTGCCGTGACAGTAAACACCCGCTGCCTGATAGTCACTGCGCAGGCAGAGTTCAGCTGGCGCTCCTTCAAGATGATGTAACAGTTAAAACATATATGCATCTAACAACAGAATGCCAAAATATTTCATGCATAAACTGACAAAAGTGAAGGGAGAAACAGGCAACAAAATACCCCACCTCAATACCCCGCACTTTCAACAACAGGCAGAACAACGGCACTAAAGATTAACAAGGAAATAAAATACTTAACACCATAAAATAACTAGTCCTGACAGACATCTGAAAAACACTCTACCCAACAACAGCAGAATATATTTTTCAGGTGCACACTGAACATTCTCCAGGACAATATTTTAGAGCATAAAACAAATCTCAGTATGTTTCAAAGGACTGAAATCACACAAAGTATGTTCTCTGACCTCAATGGAATATTGGAAATCAACAACAGAAGGACAAATTCAATGTGGAAAATGACACACCCCTAAGAAAGAAATCACAAGGGATTATGTTTGTGGGGAATCAGAAAACACTTTGAGGTAAATGAAAATGAAAAAAACAAAACCAACATATCAAAACTTCTAGAGTGCAGCTAAAGCAGTGCTTAGAGGGAAATGTATAGCTGTAAACACCTACATTAAATAAGAAAGATTTCAAATCAACATCCTAACCTCACAGCTTAAAAATACAGAAAAAGAAGAGCAAACTAAAAACAGTGCTAGCATAAAAAAAATGAGTAAATATTTTAGACCAGAGGTAAATGACAATAGAGAAACAATAGAGAAAATCAAAGAAATCAAAAATCAAGAGTTTGTTCTTTGAAAAAGACAAAGAAACTGACCAACTTTTAGCTACCCTGAAGAAAAAAGGAATATGATTCAAATTACTAAAATCTGGAATGAAAGAGAGAACATTAATATTGACTTTACAGATATAAAAATGATTATAAAGGAATACTGTTTACCAACAAATTGGATAATCTAGATAAAATAAACAAACTTTCAGAAAGCCACAAACTACCAAAACTGCCTCAGGAAGAAATAGAAATGCTGAATAAACCTGTAACTAGTAAAGATATTGGTTGGTAATTTTAAAAACTACATCACAATACTATTCAGTATTACCAGAAGCAAATTTTGACATATGTCCCAACTTGGGTGAATCTTGAGGACATCATGAAAAGTGAAATAAGCCAGTCCCCAAAAGACAAATGCTGTGAGATTCCACTTAGATGAGGTATCCAGAGCAGCCCAATTCATAGAGACAGATGTAGAATGTTTGCTGCCAGGGGCTGGGAACAGGACGCAGAGCGTCGTGCTTTCATGGGTATAGCGCTTCAATTCTGCAAAAGGAAAGGAGCTCTAGAGATGTATAGCGGCAGTGGTTTGCACAGTAATGTGGATATACTTAATGCTGTTGAACTACACACTTTAAAATGGCTAATATGGTAAATTATACTGGAGAAGGCAACCCACTCCAGTATTCCTGCCTGAAGAATCCCGTGGACAGAGGAGCCTGGTGGGCTGCTGTCCATGGGGTCACACAGAGTCAGACACAACTGAAGCGACTTAGCATGCATGCATGCAATGGAGAAGGAAATGGCAACCCACTCCAGTATTCTTGCCTGGAGTCACAGGGACAGAGGAGCCTGGTGGGCTGCCATCTATGGGGTCGCACAGAGTCAGACACGACTAAAGCGACTTAGCAGCAGCAGCAATATGGTAAATTATATACGTATTATACCACAATTAAAAAAAAAAAAAAACACAAACCTTTTGGAAAAGACAGCCTTATGCCCACAGTCTTGCAAACCCTACTTGGCCACAGAACAATGGGCCATGGGGCTAGAACAGTTGCTTACTAAGAGATAAAGAGGCCATACAGCTTGTGCTGGGTTTATCTCCTTGTTTTGGACCCTTTCCCTGTTTTAGGCTCAATATGTACTTCTTTGTCCTGTTTAAGCATGTGCCTCAATGGACCTTAGGCATACCTTCAGTTTTTAGCATTTCTGACTCCAAGGGAGTGAGGTGGAGTGGGGGCTATTTCTGCTGCAACACAGATGGGTATGTGCAGGCCAACTGCCCTCCACAGACTGCCAGGAGGGACCTGCGGCTGGCCATGGGGAACTGACACCCACTATTGAAGCTGATCTTGCTGTCTCTCATTTTATTGTGTGACTGAAGAATTGTTCAGTCCAGTGCTTGCCTGGTTGTGTTTTCCTTGGCAACTCCAGTACCAAGATGCAATGGGCAGAAGTACTGGACTTCTCCTAATAACAGACAACAGATGCCACCTGACCATAAGAACTACTCACAAACAAAACTGCAGGACCAGATGGCTTCACCAGTGGATTACACCAAATGTTTTAAGAAAAATTAACATCAATCTTTCTAGCAAACTCTTCCAAAAAATGGAAGAGGACAGAACACTGTACACTCATTTTTTGAGGACAGAAATATCTGGGTATCAAACTCACACAGTGACATTATAAGAAAAACTACAAATCAATATCACTTAAAAACATGAATGTAAAAATTCTCAGCAAAATACTAGTAAACTAATCCAGCAACATATAAAATGGACTATGCAAGATTGGTTCAATATGCAAAAATCTATTAATACACTACAACTATAGAATAAAGGACAAAAACACATGATCACTTCAATAGAAAAAGCACTTGGCAAAATCTAACACCGATTTATGATTAAAAATATCCAACAAACTTGGAAGAGAAGGGGACTTCCATAACTTGATAAACGACACCTACCAAAATCCCACAGCTAAATCATACTTGATGATGAAAGACTGAAAGCCTCCCCTCTATGGAGCATCAGTGCCCATCATGGATGAAAGAGTAAACAAAATATGGTACATCCACACAATGGACTAGTATGCAGTTGTAAAAAAGGAATGAAGTACTGATAAATGCTAAAACATGGGTGAACCTTGAGAACATTATGCTAAGTGAAAGCAGCCAGACACAAAGGCCACATACTGTATGATTTCACTTATCTGAAATGTCCAAGATAGGGAAGTTCATAGAGATAGAAAGTAGATTAATGGTTGCTAGGGACTAGAGGGAAGAGAATATAGGAAGTGACTACTAATGGGTAAGGAGTTTATCTCTGGGGTGATAAAAACGTTTTGGAATTAATGGTAATGGTTATACAATCCTGTGAATATACTAAAAACCACTGAACTGCACAAATGCATATCCTCCATTTAGAAGGATGAATTTTATGGTATTTAAACATACCATCTTAATAAATAATTTTTTTAATGTAACACAAATTGAAGATTCAAAAAAGGATGACAAAAAGCCATAAAACATGACATGTACTGGCTCTATGAAGGGCTCCCCAGGGGGTTCAGTGGTAAAGAACCCACGTGCCAATGCAAGCAGATGCAGGAGATGCGGGTTTGATCCCTGGGTCAGGAAGAGCCCCTGAAAGAGGAAATGGCAATCTGCTCCAGTGTTCTTGCCTGGAAAATTCCATGGACAGAGGAGCCTGGCAGGCTACATATAGTCCATGGGGTTGCAATGGTCAGAATCAACAGAGTAACTGAGCACGCACACACTCACTGGCTCTGTGAATTCCCTTTTTCTAGTTGGTCTCCTTAAAGAGTAACTGTCATACTAATATGTTTGTAAGACTTTTAATTCTTGACATCTACTGTAACAAATTTAGAACACATTCTTCTAGTATCAAGGTATCAAAGTGGGCTCATTAAAAAGTCTTATATGGAATGAACTAATTGTATTATTAATATACTGAGAATGCCCCAAATGAACTATATATACACACACTTGGCTGCATCCCTTGGCCTGAGGGACCTGAGTTCCCCGACCAGGGACTGAACCCAGGTCACAGCAGTGAAAGCTCTGAGTCCTAATCACCGGACCACCAGGGAACTCCAAGTGTTGAGTTTTAATGAGCTGGACATTAAAAAATTGAATATGTGAAACGTAAAGACTGCTCTGATTTCAAATGGATAAACAATAACAATGGCGACATCATTTCACTGACAGGGAACCAAGAAATCTGCATTTTTGCCATAATATTCAGATCAAAAAGATTTACCAAAGTAGAAATGAATAAAAAATAAAGGAAGGAAGGAAAGGGCTAGAGTCCAAAGAAAACAAAACACATCTTGGCTAAACAGCTGTGCTAGAAAACGATTTCTAATCTTGCAATTAAGAACTGATTTCTTTCTAAAAGACATAGGACATTGGGTTAATAGATTTCTCTAAAAGAAAATCTGTTTTGGCTATTGAAACATTAAAAGAACAGAACATCTGTTTCACAAGTGAAGACAGATTGTATAGAAGAATCAAATATCAAACCACCGATTAGACTAGCATTTAATCTGTTCTATTTAAATTTTCAATAAAAGTAAATGAAATGACATTCTTGAAATTATAGCTCAACTATAAATATTTAACACTAGGAACCCTTAATATTAAGATGTTTTAGAGCATAAAGGAGGTACTTATTAGTATATTTTAATTATTTTTAATTCTACTTGATACCTGTATCAACATCAGGTTTTAAAGTATTCTACTCTCAAAATCACTTTTAAAGTATTATAAAAGGGAAAACTCACCATCCATAAATTCAGTACATATTGAAATCCTGTTCTCCACGAAAAATGCACCATAAAACCCTATGATATATGATGAATCACACTGTAACAAAAATAAGACAAAAGCAGTTAAAAGCCTGCAAGCCAATACCATAGGCATACTTTATAAGGAAAAATAACCAAGAAAAAAATTACCTTATAAAGAATTTCCAATTCAGACATAATTTGCTTCTGAAGTTCCAGTGTAATATCTAGTAGTATGACCTGAACATATAAAGGAATCAACATTTACACATTTATTCACCTTTAAATTAAATCTAGCCATATTCACTATGAAATATAAAAACTAAAAAATATGGTGTTTCCTCTATTCATTCCACCTTTCTCCTCTCCACCACCATAACCTCTGGTAATACAAACTGTGTCCACATCTGTCTAACACTTTGTATTGGGGGAGGTGGTACAGAAGTGATTGATGGGATCAAGGAAAACGCCAGGTCTCAAAGGTCAGTATTAATGGCTTCAAAAGTCAGTTACGTTATAACACCCTTAATTTACACACCCTATTTTGGCCACATTGGTTATTTTGAAACAAGGAAGACCGGAGTGACCCTGAAACCATTAAAAATTAATTGTCTTGTAATTCAGGCACTGGGCAAAGCAGAAGAGAATGATAAGTAAAAATAACATTTAAAGTAGATTTTTAGTTATGAGAGAAATAAAGAGTTTTTAAAATATATCAGGTTTTTATACTCTTCCAATTGGGTAATCTTTCTTTGCCACAACTGTTATTAAATTGAGCTTGAAGTAACCTCAGAAATTATTTCACCTAATTCCTTTCTTTCTAAAGAGGAAGAAACCAAAGCTCTGAGGAGTCACAAGGCCCGGCAACATCAGGGCCTCTCCCTGATTCCAAGAACCACACACTTCCCAGTATGTTCCAAAGCTTTACGGTCTCCCTTAAAATATCAACCACTGAGTCAAATTCATAACACAGAAAGGTACAATAATTTATAAACATACCTAGAACAAATTCTAGTTTATTTTGAACACTTACTTTAAGAAAGAAGCCCATTAACCATTCAAATTTTACTTAGCATTTACTGTGAAGTCAATTCAAAGGGAATTGTTTTTTACTTAAAAAGAACAGTGATGATAATAAAATAACTAGAGAATAGTTTTAAAGATTTGCAGCAGAGTTTTTGATTCCAGACATTTCTAGATAAAACTTATTCAGGATTACCAAGGACAGTAATTATACACCAGCCAACATTGATCTACATTTTGTATTACAATTGCAGAATATATATAAACACACACAGACACATATATGTAATCATACTGGAGGAAAAAACATAAATTTTCAATTGTAAACTGATGACAGAGCAAGGAAAGAAAAGGATAATCTCTAAATACACAAATTTTCTAGTACTGACATTCATTGGGGAGGGTAGAATGAGTACAAGAAGGCACAGCAGTTTCTATCAAGAGTTTGCTCTAGGGTTATTTATAAAAGCTCTCACTAAACTAGATTGTAAATGTAAGGCAAAACTGCCAAGAAAACATTTAAACATTTCTCCCAATCAACAGTCATTTGTTACAACATTCACTTACATTTTTGCTCCCGTATAAAATTTAGCAACAAAATTAATTCATCTAGTATTGTTTCAATTCTATACCATATAATATTAGAGCTAATGTTGACCCTCTATGTCAAGTACAGGGAATCTTCCAGCCTGAAAAATTCTACTAAAAGGAATAAAGCATCATTTACCTTAAAGCAATGGTGCTCAACCCTGGCCTCACATTATAATTACCTTTATATCAAGGTATTTATACAATAAGGACACTTTAAGCAAAGCCTGATGATGCACAGGCTTTACCCAGAATAAGGGAATCAGAATCTCTGGGGTTGGGCCCATATCTTTGCATTTTTAAAAACTTGCCAGCTGATTTGTAGCCCACAGTAAGGTTGAGAATCCCTTATTTAAAGTTTCAAAAAAATGCTGTTTATTCAGTGTGCAGTATCACTACTAAAGATATACTGCATCTCCAGGCCCCCAATCAAGAAACAACATGATTCCACACGGCTAACCAAAATCTTGGAATTAACCTAAAACTACCAGCCAAGAACATATTCTTTTCACAGACAATCTTAATTGGGCTTCCATAGTCTGGAATAAAGTTGACATTCTAGCATGATATTCAAGGAATTTTTCCACAATCTACCTCCAATTTGTTATTCCAGTTCCTTCTCCCACTACTCCGTACCACAAATCCAATCTACATGTAAAACCAGATGACTGCTACAAGCCCACATGTCCTGTGCTTTCCCTCACCTTCAGTCTTTGGTCCAGGTGTTCCCTCCACTTGAGGTATGCTTTCTTGCTCCATTCCATAGTCACTGGCCATGATACCTTTTCTATGCTTTAAGCATAGCTTGAATGCCACCACCATCTCCATCAGGCCAGCCCTAAAGCCTTCCATCAGACCCTCTATCTTTCTCCCATCACATGCTGCCTTTTGCATTAATGCCTTGGCTCCTAAAAACTGAAGCCTAGAGAGCACATTGGTTGTAAGCCTGTGAAGGGCAACAACTAAGCCTTGGGCATTTTTCTCCAGTTCCCTCCCTCCAAACCCAGCACCCAGCACATGGTCTTAAACAAGCGGTGCCCACTGAGTGATGTGGTACTTAATTTTATCACACCTTACAACCGTAATTCTCTAAATAAGACGCTACTTCTAGACAGGAAGAAAATGAATTGTTTGATTTCTATAATTGAACTTAAAATCAAAGACATAAATACCAAAATAAATAAAATTGCCACACTGGCCTAAACTGTAGCAAGTAATAGTATATTTTGGGGACCAATCCATTGCACTCTAAAAGATCTTGATCATTCTTGAAATTCGCTTTAGTCCAGAATAGTGGTGATTCCATATTGGTAAAAAAGTGAATAAAGTAATTTCTGGGAACTTGAGAGGGAAAGTAAAATCTACCATAAAATGGGAAAACTGGGGAGAAAAGCATGACAAATACTAAATCTTTTTTGGAAGAACAAGGAAAGTATGAACTTCCTGAGTCCTCATGATTATTTCCTCTTCTCTTTAGGAAGAGCTCAATTTTTCAAACTGGAGAGAATTTGAACACGAAGCACTTCCTGGAGAAAGGGTTAAGTGAGAAACTGAAATACCTGAGTGCATTTCCGCTGCTCTCCACTACACCTCCAGGACAAATAAGGATGAGTTGTCAAGTTAAATACAAGCAGTCAAGTGACTGAATTATAATTTACTCCGTGCTCAATTTAAATTAGTGTGAGGCTATTAAAATATACAGTATAAATACGGCAATTCATCACAAGCTGTCATGGATGGCTTCATTTACTTGCTGGAGTGGCACACGCTCCACTAAAGGGAAGGGGAGCAGAGTCACAGGTCACATTCAGCCGCTTTCTGTTTCAATTCGCTTATTTAATCTGTGGCGACGTAATTGTCTTTTACAGTATGTACAACTCAGAAAGGAAATTTGGGAGGATTACAGTCAGTATACAAATGATTAATCAAATGGTCCATTTAAATGCTACTTTAAAAGCAGCAGAAACCCAAAGCAGTCAAAGAATGATAATCAGCATGTGCTACATACAAGGCTAAATTTCCTGTACGGTGGGTTTTTCCCAATTAGAAAATATATAGTACAAGGGAGACTTTCAAGCTCCACTCTTTCAAAGATTTTACAGACTACATTAACAGTATAAAAAGGTTCTATTTGCAAAATGGCTAAGAGTATTTTTATTTGTTTTCTGCTCTACTTGTTTGCAATCGTCTTGCTTAACTACATTTCTCCCACCACTGTCAACCCCCAAAAGCTAGTTAGAAACATGTATTTAGATACAGTCATCAAATAGTTATCTTTAAAATAGCACTAGTAACATTTTCAAAGTACTCTCTTTGAGGCATTTTTTTTTTCTAAATTCAGTGATATAAATTAAAAATTCAGGGTACTTGTATTCTCCCCAAAATTCAACTTGCTTTTTATAATATCTGAAGTGGTATTTTCCACCTTTGAAGTCTGAAGTGGTAAACACTAATATGCTTAGACACTGCAATAACTTTTGGGCAAAAAAAGTCTAAAAAATAAGAACATTTACAAGCACAAAAATTAGAAATATTTTGAGTAGGAAGAGGAAAGTAACACATTTTCAAGGACTCTCATCTAATTGATCCCACATGACATTAAAAGTATGGGTGAAAATGATTATTTGACTTGGGAAATTACATTTCCCTCATCGTTCTATGCAGGCATCAGAGCCCTGCAGGTGATTCCATTTAGACAAGGACTGTGATTTGCTGCTCTTCGCAATCCCTCTATGACACTAGACAGCCTGGTTTCACAGCTGAGGTCACTAAGAGGTTCAAGTGACATGCTTGAAGTCACACAAAAGTCAGGAGGGGTTCAGGAAAAGATCAAATGTGCTTCTAACTCTTAACCTTTCATTTCTGCCCTTAATATAAAAAATGCTAAGAAATACTCTGGGTGAGAGCAATGAACACAATGAATACAAAGAACACTATGGGATATTTTGTTTGTGAACCAAGCTTGCTTTCAGGATATTACTTTAAAACATGAATGAATGAACTAAAGAATAAATGAAATACTAAAGTTTATGTATTCAGTTAGTTGTTCAACAAATTACGTGTTGAACACCAAGTCATGACATGTAGTGCTCTATATTACACTCTATATGCAAGGTTCTACATAAATCAATGACTAAGACAAGAAAATAACAAGACCTGTTCCCCACTTTCAAAGACATTTCAGTGTACTAGGGGAAATGTACACGTATACTATTAGAACACTAGAAGTCACCATGTGATGACACCCATAAGCGACACATTCAGAGAATACTAGATAGGTCCGAAGGAGAAGGTGGTAAGTGATAGATCTACCAGATGTAACAGGATCTATTCAAGCCAGCTCAAGGAGGAGCAAGCTTCGGAGCTGACCCATGACGGGTGCTGAGGATTCGGATAGGTTGGAAAATTGGTGAAGGCATTCTAATTAGAAAGAAATACATGAATAAAAGTGTTGAAGTAAGAAAGTACTTGGGTTCAGATAAGGCAACGAGTTCAACTTAAAAGCAGCACAGAATTCAGACACATAAGATAATGCTTTAGAAGTAGGCTGAATACGTATTGTGCAAAATCTTGAGTTCCATCCCATAGAGCTTTTAGTTTACTTGGAAGTAATGCAGAGCCTTTGAAGACTTTTGAGAAGGGAAGAAATGTGACCAGAGCTATGCTTTAAGAAGCCAAATCCCAAAGTACTGAACAGAAATACAGAACAGAAGTTAACAGCATGGACTTGATTGAGGCAAGACTTCCCTGGGTACAAAGCTAGTTCCCATTACTTATTAGGTGTGGGACTAAACTATTTAAATATTCTGTACCTCAGCTTCTGCATCTGTAAAATGAGGATCCATAATAGTAGTAAATGCAAAAGGTCATGGTGAGATTTAAACATGGAAAATGTACATAGAGTGCTTAGCAGAGTTTTTTGTTGTTTAGTTCCTAAGTCTTGTCTGACTCTTTTGTGACTCCATGGACTGTAGTCGACCAGGCTCCTCTGTCCACAGGATTCTCCGGACAAGCACACTAGAGTGGGTGGCCATTTCCTTCCCCGGGGGGGTGTTCCTGACCCAGGGACTGAACCTGGGTCTCCTGCATTGGCAACTGGATTCTTTATCAGTGAGACACCAGCGTAGACACCTGCTTGTGTGTGAGTGTGTGCTCAGATGCTTATTTGTGTCCAACTCTTTGCAACTCCATGGACTGTATCCTGCCGGGTTCCTCTGTCCATGGAATTCTCCAGGCAAGAATACTGGAGCAGGTTTCCATTTCATACTCCATGGGATCTTAACTACCCAATGCATCTCCTGCATCAGCAGGTGGATTATTGACCACTATACCACCTGGGAAGCCCAGACACCTGCTTAGCATAATACACATGATCTATTGGACTTCTGTAGCTTCTATTCTTGAGAGAACAATTTAAAAGCTGGTCAAGAGACATGTCTGCCAAGACACAAAAATAAGTGCATGGATTAGCACAGTGATAAGAACGGAAAAGATACTAAAAAATAAATAAATAAATAATAACAAAACAGAAAAAATCAACAAGCTTCCAGAAATTAGACCTCAACTAAAATAGGACAGTGATCTCTGAGAGATGGAAAACCAATGAGATGAGTCCTATGACAGCTTAGTGACTAGACAAGAGTTTTTAGGACCCAGGCAGGGAGGGGAATCTAGGGGAGCTCAACCACCTCCCCAAGCTGAGAGAACTGGGAGTTCTGAGGAGGCCAAGGCAGCTAGAATTCACTGGCAGAAGAGCAAAAGGAGACAGCTACAGAAAGCTGCAGAGGGCACCTGGAGTCTTTAGCTGAATAATGATTAGCACACGGATGTCAGGAAACTACGTGAGGCAAGGGAAAGAACCTCAAGAAAGAACCAGAAGAAATAATCTCCAGACCTCACACTAGGCAGAGTTTGTGTTCCCACAAGGCAGGATGAAAAACCTATGTTTGCCAAGGCATTGGGATAGAGTATTCAGAAGACTACTGCTTCAGTTGACTGGGGAAAGTTAGCTCTAGACTAACCACTGGAAAATTCTGAAAGAGATGGGAACACCAGACCACCTGACCTGCCTCTTGAGAAACCTGTATGCAGGTCAGGAAGCAACAGTTAGAACTGGACATGGAACAACAGACTGGTTCCAAATAGGGAAAGGATTACATCAAGGCTATATACTGCCACCCTGCTTATTTAACTTCTATGCAGAGTATATCATGAGAAACGCTGGGCTGGATGAAGCACAAGCTGGAATCAAGATTGCTGGGAGAAATACCAATAACCTCAGATACGCAGATGACACCAACCTTATGGCAGAAAATGAAGAACTAAAGGGCCTCCTGATGAAAGTGGAAGAGGACAGTGAAAAAGTTGGCTTAAAGCTCAACATTCAGAAAACTAAGATCATGGCATCCAGTCATAGATGGGGAAACAGTAGAAACAGTGGCTGACTTTATTTTTGGGGGCTCCAAAATCACTGCAGATGATGACTGCAGCCATGAAATTAAAAGATGCTTATTCCTTGGAAGCAAAGTTATGACCAACCTAGACAGTATATTAAAAAGCAGAGACATTACTTTGTCAACAAAGGTTCGTCTAGTCAAGGCTATGGTTTTTCCAGTAGTCATATACGGATGTGAGAGTTGGACTATAAAGAAAGCTGAGTGCCAAAGAATTGATGCTTTTTAACTGTGGTGTTGGAGAAGACTCTTGAGAGTTCCTTGGACTGCAAGGAGATCCAACCAGTCCATCCTAAAGGAGATCAGTCCTGAATGTTCATTAGAAGGACTGATGTTGAAAGCTCAAACTCCAATACTCTGGCGAAGAGCTGACTCATTTGAAAAGACCCTGATGCTGGGAAAGATTGAAGACAGGAGAAGAAGGGGATGACAGAAGATGAGATGTCTGGACGGCATCACTAACTCAATGGACATGAGTTTGGGTAAACTCTAGGAAATGGTGATGGACAGGGAGGCCTGGTTTGTTGCGGTCTATGGTGTCGCGAAGAGTCAGACACGACAGAGTGACTGAACTGAACTGAACTTAACCACTAGGCTACTACTATCTAATAAAGCATAAAAGCAAGTCTTGAAAGGACCAAAGTGTTTCAGATTCACTAGACAGCTCCTCAGAATAAAGCTCAAGGATATTTACAGGAATGTACCTATGCTATATGACTGGTATGCAATAAAAAATTAAAAGGTATTAAAACAAATAAAAAATACAACCCAAAACAGAGAGAAAAAGCAACCAGTCAAAACTGACCCCAGGATGATAGTTATGGTCGAATTAAGAGACAAGACCATTAATTGAATTATCATAACTATATTCCACATAGGCAAGAAGGCAGAAGAAAGACAGAGCATGTTAAGTAGAAACATGGAGGATGTAAAAAAGACCCATATAAACTTCTAGGGATAAAAAGTACATCTGAAATGAAAAAATATACTGAGCAAAATTAATAACAGGTTAGACAATGCATATGAAAGAGTACAAACCTGAACATTTGACAACAGAAACTATCCCAAACTGAAACACCAGAGAGAAAAAAGGCTAGAACAAACAAACAACAGAGCATCATTTTGCTGTGGGAAACCTTCAACTGAGATAACCTCATGTCAGAGCTGGACCATAAAGAAGGCTGAGCACCAAAGAATTGATGCTTTTGAACTGTGGTGCTGAGAAGACTCTTGAGAGTCCCTGGGACTGCAAGGAGATCCAACCAGTCCATCCTGAAGGAGATCAACCCTGAACATTCACTGGAAGGACTAATGCTTCCAATACTCTGGCTACCTGATGCGAAGAGCTGATTGTTTGGAAAAGACCTTGATGCTGGGAAAGATTGAAGGCAGGAGGAGAAGGGGATGACAGAGGATGAGACGGTTGAATGACACCACCAACTCAATGGACACATTTGAGCAGACTCTGGGAGATGGTGAAGGACAAGGAAGCCTGGCTGTAGTCCATGGGGTTGGCAAAGAGTTGGACACAACTGAGTGACTGAACAACAACTTCAAGTGACCTAATATATATGCAATTTAAGTTCCCAAAGGTGAGGGAATACGTGAAGAAAATAATGCCTAAAACTTTTCCAAGTTTAATTAAAGTTAAAAATCTACAAATCCAAAAATCTCAACAAATCCTAAGTACAGGAATCATGAAGAAAATGACACAAAAACTCACCATAACAAAACTACATAAGAGGGACTTCCCTGTGGCACTAGTGGTATGAACCCGCCTGCCAATGCAGGAGATGTAAGAGATATTGGTTAGATCCCTGAGTAGGGATGATCCCCTGGAGGAGGACGAGGCAATCGACTACAGTATTCTTCCCTAGAGAATCCCATGGACAGAGGAGCTTGGAGAGCTACTGTCCATGGGGTTGCAAAGAGTTGGACACGTCTTAAGTGACTGAGTATGCACAGTGATTTAAAAAAACCTTAAAAGCAGTCAGAGAAGATGTCAATTCTAATGTACAGAGGAATAAAGATTTCTAAATGACAGTACAGTAAGCTTTTCACTGGAACCAACATGAGCCAGAAAACAGTAAAGCAAAATCTCTAAAATACTGAAAGTAAAGCACAATTAAACTAGAATTCTCTATCTGGTGAAATTGTTTTCCAAAAATTAAAGTCAAATATACACTTCTCAGACATGCAACAGCTGAAAAAATTCATTGCCAGGAGACTCATGCACTGTAAGAAATGTAAAAAAAGGGAGTCATTCGGACAGAAGCAAAATGATACCAGACGGAAATCTGGATTTGTACAAGGGAATACGGAACACCGGAAATGGTAAAAAGGTGAGTAATTATAAAATAAATCTCTTCTTACATTTAAAATGCCTTTAAAAAATACTATCTAAAGCAAAATCAGTAACAATGTATTTTGGGGTTTATAACATGAGTAAGTAAAACGTACAGTAACATCAACAAAAGCCAGGATGAGGGAAATCAAAGTACACCACTGTAGAGTTCTCACACTATAGGTCAAGTGGCACAATATTACTTGAAGGTGGACCTCGGTAAGTTAATGATGTATCCTATAAACTTTAAAGCAACTGTTTATTTTTTTAAAGGACATAGACACAGAATAAATAGAAAACAAAGAGCAAATTGATATACTCGAATCCAACCATATCGATAATCACATGAAATGTAAATGATCTAAATACCTCAATTAAAAAGCAAAGATAATCCGACTGGATTAAAATACAAGACCCAGCTATATGCTGCCTACAAGAAATCCATCCCAAATATAAAGATACAACAGGTTAAAAGTAAAAGACTGTATCATGTGAACACTAGTCAAAATAAAGCTGATGTAGCTATATTAGTATCAGACAATATACATTTCAGAGTAAAGAATACTACCATGGATAAAGAAGATCACTTTGTAATGATAAAGGGGCCATAAAATCCTAAATAGCCTAACAGATCTACAAAAAAATATGAAGTAAAAAAAAGGATAGAACTGCAAGGAAAAAATAGACAAGTATACAATTATTGTTATAGATTTCAACACCCTATTTTCTTATTGATAGGACAAATAGATAAAAAGTCAGTAAAGATACAGAAATTTGGAAAAACATTATCAGACAACTTAACCTAATTGATATTTATCCCACATCCTATACATCAGACTACACATTGTTTTCATGTGCACAGGGAACCCTTATGAATAAAATTCACATGCTGGGCCAAAAGATAAATATCAATAAACTTAAAATAATTCCAATTATATGAAGTATGTTACCTGACCATATGGATTTAAGTTAGAAATCAGTAACAGAAAGATATCTGGAAAATCCCCAAATATCTGGAAACTAAATAACACTCCTAAGATTTAATGAAAAAACTCAGCCTGTTTTAAAGCAAATAATGACACTTTTTTTTTTCTCTTAGATTATGACTAGTCCTTTAGGATTGTCTGGAGATCAACCCAGTCAGTCCTAAAGGAAATCAACCCTGAATATTCACTGGAAGGACTGACGCTAAAGCTGAAGCTCCAATACTTTGGCCACCTGATGTGAAGAGTCAACGCCCTGGAAAAGACTCTGATGTTAGGAAAGATTGAAGGCAGGAGAAGAAGTGGGAGACAGAGGATGAGATGGTTGGATGGCATCACTGACTCAGTGGACATGAGTTCGAGCAAACTCTGGGAGAAGGTGAAGGACAGGGAAGCCTGGCATGCTGCCATTCATGGGGCTGCAGAGTCAGATATGACTGAGTGACTGAACGACGACTAATATACAGACAAAATGCTTTTTGCCTTCACTGCCAAGAAGCTCAGGGCTAAACAAAAGTTTAAACACAATAATTATACCTACTCAAATCATTCATTCATTCAACTTGAGCTTCTAACATTTGATTTTATAAAATCAAGGGATACAAAGTGAATATGATACAGTCCCTGTCCTGTAGCTCAGTTTTACGGTTAGCTGTAGCAAACAGTATATTTGTAAAGCCCTGTTTTCCTTTATTGAAGGTCTCTATTTTAACAGCCTTTTAAAAATGTGTCTTTTCTTTTAAATTGCTTTTAATCGTTTCCAGAGATAACTGTTGGCCCCTTGCCACATGCAACTAAATAATCATGCAGAAGAATTTTAGTATCAGCCTAGGTTAAACATAATTGAAAATGTATGAAATTATGAAAAATTATAATACAGTTGCAAGGCCAAATAGTGATGCTTTGGGGGTGATTTGTAGCAGTGCTCCACTCTCCTGGAATAAACAAACTGAAGTTGATTATCTTTAAAACATCATTGGCAACAGTCTAGAAGTTTTGACATCAAAAGAATAAACAAATAACTAGACAAAAAGGAAAACAGTGCTGAGTTGGTGGAGGTGACTTTGAGTGAAGATGGAGCCAGAAGGCACAGAAAGGACAACTAACGCTAAGTTGGTACCATAGAGCTGTGCTCAAGTGAACTCACGGAGGCTGAGGTGGAGCCTGAGCTCTAGAGTACTTACCCTGGGAACTGGCTCGACTCAAGGCTCCTCCTTTTTAAAAGGTGGGGCCACGACAGATGATCTCTAAGGTCTCTTTCAGTTCTACAACTCTGTGAACCTAGTTTGGCTGGAATATCAAAGTAAACGTCCCAAGAAGGAGCTCTGTTGGAGCGACCCACCAAAAGCTATTTAAATTATTAAAACTAGACTTGATAATACACATAACACATCCTCAGTGCTGGATTAAGGGTGGCATGGGAGAACAATTCTGGATTGCACAGCAATCAGGAGACTCGAGTCCATTTTGGTCTGACTTTACTAAAAGATACAACACACTGCAGTTTAATCACTCTTATTCTTAGTTTCCTAGGTTAGATAAAAGATGCAGAAATATATCTATATGCTCACTGTGGACAGTTAAGAAGGCATCTTGGAGGAGATGGACCTTGAAAGGATAGATAAAAGTCAAAAGGATGGGCAGTGCTAGTAACATGTATCCAGGCTGCATGGTGTAGGAGAAGACATGTGCTTTGAGTTGATGCATTTTGTTTTAAATCTTGGTCTTGGCTCTTCCATCTGGGTGACCTTGGACAGTTCAGCTTTCTCAGTGTCCTCAAATCTAAAATAACAGGCTTACTTTATAGATTTAAAAATTAAAGATAAGAGGTACATAGAATCAAGCATTATACCGGGCATATAGTAGTCATTCAAAAAATAAAAAGCTCTCATTACTAAGAGACTGAGGATAACGGGCATTCCAGAGAGCAACAGGCAGGTAAAGCAGAGGATGTAGCTGGAAGGTGTGTTAGGGGTCTGTCTGTAGAGTGCCTAACTAATCAGGGGAGTGAGGGATGAAGCTGGCCTCACCAGTCTGTTAGCTAAAAGCCCAGTTTGCAAGTGGAGTTCTATGGACTTGAATTTGAGGTAGTACAGGGTTCAGTCAGAGGTGCAATTCAGAGATTCCACAGGGAAATCTGAGATAAAATGAGGGAAAATCAGGCACCAACAGCCAAGGCCAGAAATTAAACGCAAAGTAGCACGGGCAGAACTGGGATCTTGGAGTACGGCAGGGATGGAGTGTGGATTATGGACACAAGGGCAACAAGGGCAACAAGCGAGGAGCATCTAAGGTAACGGCCTAGAACGTCCCTGAGTTACGTGCGCTTGACTCTATTCGATGGTGTGGTGTTAGGGTCTCTCAGAATGCCGTAAAGAAAGGCCTTATGTTGTACACTACTGGGGCTGAGGGAAGAGGCATGCCAAGATAGTGATGCATCAGGTCTGGGGTTCAACTTCTCAACTCCAGTGGCCAGGTGAAAGGTACAGTGAAGAAGTTCCTATAAACGTCTAAGTACGACGTATGTGAGCCTGATACAAGGCAAAGGTAATGAGGATGAGAACAGAAAGAAAGTGACACACGGACCCATTTCAGGGGAAATTTCTGACAGGACATGGTGACTTACGGGATGTGGCAGATGAAAGAAAGAAAGAAGTGAACAACTACGAAGTTTTTGAACTGTAAGATGAGGAAGACAGTGGTGCAGTGAGCAGAGAACATGGAAAGAACTATGGGCGATGAGGAGTCAAATCACAGTGTGGGGATCCTGAAGGTCACAGCAGGGCCAGAGCTTCCACCAGCCACCACCCAAACCTTAAACCACTTCATTTCCTCTTTGACAATACCTATGATTCAAGCTAACAGGGGTCATGATGGGAGAGAAGGCAGTAAGCATCAAAAAACTCATGAAATTCATAAAACTTATCTAGCACTTACCTTTACAGCTAGTATTTTCCCACTTGGGACATGATATGCTCTGTGGAAAGAAAAAAGAAATCACTTGGGATTACTAAACAACCTCCAAAATGGCTAAGGACATAAAATAAATATGAATACATCCTCAGTAAGAGAAATATGATACTTTTAGAGAACACTAATAACAGTGGTAATTTCCATTTCTATTGAGGACCATGGTTTACACAGTGATTCATTATGTACTACCTTAAAATAACTCTGAGTTAATTCTGGTATTATTATCCACTTTTTAGAGCCCAGAACTCTGAAGCATAGAGAAGATAAGCAGTTTATCAATGGCACAAGTTAATAAAAGGCAGAACTAGACATCAAACCCAAGTCTTCTGGCTCCAGATCCCTTACAACATACTGTCACGGTATGTGGCAGTGTGTTCTCTGCTAAGCACGGTACAGAGCCAAATAAAATGGGAGGTTTCCCTTTCGTTTATCTCAATTATATACACAGATAAACTGCATCCCTACATTCCATTAAAATAATCTCAAAACACATGACTGAAGATATAAATTCATGTAAGAAGTCATAGAGTTACAAGGACCAAGTATGACAGTTATCTTTT
Source organism: Cervus elaphus (assembly GCF_910594005.1). Classification (NCBI taxonomy): domain Eukaryota; kingdom Metazoa; phylum Chordata; class Mammalia; order Artiodactyla; family Cervidae; genus Cervus; species Cervus elaphus. The sequence continues at coordinate 85,584,883 of NC_057826.1, forward strand.
TCTAAAAGCTAGCATCTCTCAGTATTTTTCAGAAAACTACAGAACAAGGCTTCCCTGGTGGCTCAGTGGTAAAGAATCTGCCTGCCAATGCAGGAGACATGGGTTCGATCCCTGATCTAAGAAGATCTCACATGCCATGAAGCAACTAAACCCTTGCGCCCCAACTATTGAGCCTGTGCCCCAGAGCCAGGGAGCCGCGACTACTGAGCCAGCTGCTGCAACTACGGAAGGCTGCACGCTCTAGAGCCCATGCTCTGCAACAAGAGAAGCCACTGCAAAGAGAAGCCCACACTCTCAAACCAGAGAGTAGCCCCTGCCTGCCACAACGAGAGAAGAGCCGACTCAGCAAGGAGACCCAGTGCAACCAGAAATAAATAAAATTACATTCTTAAAAAAAAAAAAAAAAAATTACATTCTTAAAAAACTTCAGAGACCAGTTCAAATGATCAGATACAGTGAAATAATTACAATTTAAATCAAGCAATATGAATACATTCATTTGTGAAAAATACTAAGGGAATAATGTTTGCAGAAATAAAATACCATTACATCTCATCAAGACTTTTTATGTGAAATGAAATGTGTGCCCATGTACTGCACTGACTGCACATTCTGACCACTATCCAGAAACAGTACGCTTTAAATAAAAATTTCAAAACAAACCACATAACACAAACAAGCACTTTTTATGGCAAGTTCATATAAGTATAAAGAAACAAATTAATTTGGAAGAAGTAAAATCTTGCTCCACGAAAGATTTTACATATCACCCAAGATCAAATTGGTCTTCTCTTAATCCAAACTAATGTTAAGGTGTAACTGGGGTAGGAAAGATGTGGGTGAAAGAAATTTAGCTTCTCAGGAATTTCTCATCCTTACATGCTAAGCTGCAAACTACATTTTCCAGGCTCCCAAATTTTACTGGGTAATGACCTAGCAGTAAACACTTGTCATTTCTTTTATTGTTTTAATTGAGATATAATCGACATACAGTATTAGTTTCAGGTGTACAACATAATGATTCAATATTTGTATATACTGTGAAATGATCATCACAGTAAATCTAGTTTACATCTATTACCACATAGAATTACTACAAAAATTGCTTATTTCATAAAATAAAAACAAAACATATATCCCATCATTATTAAAAATGATTACTAAATTTGGGATTTAGTAGCACCATTTTCTGTTGTTTTGTTAGAAATAATCATGTGGTTGCTCTGAAATTTTTTAACAGCTTTATTGAGGTATAATTATATATGATAAAACTCACTTGTTTTAAACATACAATTCAAGATTTTTAGTATGTTTACAGAGTTGTGCAGTCATTGACAAGTGTTTTTAAAGTTACTGACTTATAGAAATGGTTCAAGTATTTGTAATTTTTCACACATAAAATGTTACAAATTCAGGTATGACTAAGAAAAAACATATATCAATATGTATATAAATCCATATATAGGACTGTTATAAAAAATTCATTCTGCTTCTCCTGAGTAGACAAAGGTCAAGACAATTATGGAAGGTAAACCTAGCCTTTATCAATTAATTATACAGAAATTCAGATCTATCTCACTATAGGAAAGGCAAGCTTATAAAAATCATCAATTGTTCACTTTACCAGAGAATACTTTAATCTATACAAATGTCTAAAGACTTTTTCTAAACACCAACCTCCCTATTATATATAAATACTATTCAACTGTAAAACTTAAATAATTAAAAAAAATTGTATACTTTGTATAAAGTGATATACATTTTCAAAAGTGGAACCCCTGTGTTATACTGGTTTTACAACAAATTACCACTTACTTTACTACGTTAACATAGGACTTTTACAATGTATGAAACTACATGTCATGATTTAATTCATGATATGTCTGAACTCATGCCATAAATTAATATATAAAAGCTTACACTGTATTTATTCAGTGCATGACAGAGAAGTTGCTGGCCTAAGCCAATTTGAAGTGTGATTTGAAGGAATTTAGCAGCTTTATTCCAGGTAATATAACACGTAACATTTAATAATGATATACTCTTTTTCCTCTCGAATTATCATGGTGTCTTCCAATGTCAACATTTAAAACACTCTATATTACAAAAAATGAAATGTAAAGATAAATAATTGAATGCATACACAAGGACTCAAAACAGTGTTGTTACACAGGACAATGAGCAACACCTGGCTATATTAGACTAATAGCAGTGATAGGGAAATGATTAGCAAATAATCGAGTACATACTATATACCATACTGGACAGTTTAGCAACTTAACTAGCTTATCAAGAAAGCCGATCTATTCCAAAAGAAGGGTCTCCTATTTCCAAGTGAATTAAAACGGGAGACTTGATGATTTAATTATGATGCAGGTTTATTCATCTGTGGAAGTTTGGGTTCAGTTTCGAGCAATAAAAACGCTGTGTGGCTTGGTTTACAGTGCAATGACAGTACCAAATTAACATTTAATTTTCAAGAAGAAGTGGAAGACAAAGGCTATGCCAGGTAAGAGTCAAGTGTGTCCCTTAACTTTGCAAATGGCATTCTACCCAGAGACAAGGAATTTGTTTACTTTCAGTGGATACTGCATCTCAATTGTCTTGACCTTCCTCAACACATTAACTGTAAAGTGATTAATGAAGTTTGAATGGAGGCTCTGGTTACACCAAAAGACAACTATACACCTCTGCATTGTTTTAATTAACAGCTAACACTTCAAATTAGCTTGCTGTTGCCACAGTAATTACCTGTTCCAATGAGTGCATGAAGGAAGCACTTTTATAAGTTATTTTTAGTGCTGAGTCCTTGAGCATTCCACTTTGTGACCAGCACAGAACTTCTGGGAATAGTACCAGCCCTTAAAATTGAGCACACAATCTATACACACTTTAGGACTGTAAAAGCTAAGTAGCCTGGTATAAATTTTTTGAGTATTTAAAATAACAAGCAGACCAGCAAAAGAGAACATCTATACTTTTCATACTTTCTTTACTTTCTCTTTTCATTTGGAACAATAGGTTCCATATGAATAAACAAAAAAAGTTGGTACCAACCCTTAATTTTGGTAGTACAAATTCAGACAATGCATTGAGCAAGTCAGTAATATTGAACACTGTCTTATCTAATCCCTCCCTTTTAAGGCAGAAATATCTAAAAGGTTAAAAAACTGGTCCAAGCATACACAGTCAATGGCAAAGACAAGACTGGAACTGAGGCAGAACATGTGTATTCTAGGAACTAAAAAAATATGTGGTAACGTTTAAGTTTTCTTAACTGCATTCTAGAGCAGGGAAACTCAAAATTCAAAACTTACAAAGGCGCCGCCCTATTTCAATCAGGCTAAGGACTGTCACACTAAATCTTTCCCAGCAAGGAAGCATTCTGCAAGCACTGCCAACCTGTCAGGGGAGGGGGAGGAGGGAAGGCTGTATGCTCTAAGACACTGCCTGGGTTCTGACGCTAGCTCTGACACTTAATGTGAACATGGACTGTTATCAAACCTCACCTTGTCTCTCATGCCTTAAGCCTGAAAAGGGGAAATTGGTCCCTATGTTATAGACTTGTGAGGTTTAGTGAGAATAAGTAAAGCATAGAGGACAACGCCTGGCACAGAGTAAGTGGGTGTTACACGTTAGGAAGCTAGAAAGTTTCCAGGGTAGTTGGGTGTTTTAAGAGTAAAACCATTAAAACAGACTGAAAAAGCTCCGTTTTCTGCTTCTGCAAATCTCCCTTATCCACAATACTTACTCTGCTCCACAAAACATCTTTCTGCCTCAGGCCCTTTCTACCTACATCTCAGCCTGCACCACTCTTCCTTCAATATCCACTTGACTTGTTCCATCACTTCCTTCAGGTTCAGTGTTACTTCTCTGACTATCCTACGTAGAACAGCTCATTCTCTCTTTCTTTATTCTTCATAGAATTCATGAACACTCTACTCAATTTATTATTTGTCTCCAGTCACTAGAAAGCAAGCTCTGTGAAAACAGGGACATTTTGTTGTTGTTGCTCTATATGGCATCTCCAGTGCCTAACACTGTACTGGGCAAATTTTATAAATATTTGCTGAAAAAATTAATAAATTGCCCTTTTAAAAAAATTATTGGTTTAGATTCTAAACCTATTAATATCCAATTTTTCTTTTCTTTTCTAAACTCATGAGCCCTTTAAGTATGACTGGGCTCATGAGTTTTTACATATGGTATTTTTTCACTGTTCAGTTGCAAATATTTTTGTCCCATTATAATGTGCTACACGACCCATAAATTATTCAGATGAGTGCATTTTAATTCTCAAATGAATGAGAGGTTTAACATTATTATTATTAATTTCTAAACTAATTATATTATCGTCAGAAAAAGTGATCTGTAAGTTACAAACTTAAGTGAGACTTGCTTTGTGCCCTAGTATATAATCAGTTCTTAAGTTTTCTATACCTGTATATTCTCTCAATATGATTGATAAAGAGTTACATGATCATGTGATCAACTTGTTAATGATGATGTTAAAGTCTTCTATATCTTTAATTTTTATCTGTTTCATCTATTGATTATTGAAAGACAATTCTCCTACCATGATTGTGGATTTATTAAATTTTCCTTGTCAAGCTTTTTTTTTGCTTTATGTATTTTAAGGTTATGTTATTAGCTATATACAAGCTTAAGACTATTATATATATTTTTTCTTCTATCATTATATAGTAGTCCTTTCCATCTTCATCCCTAAAATTACAAAAAAAACCCCACAAAACTTTTTGCCTTAAAGTCTGCTTTGCCTTATGTTAATATAACCACACTAGCTTTCTACTGATTAATTTTTGCCTAATATCTTTTCCCCGACCTTTTCCTTTCAACCTTTCTCTGTCTTCATGTTTTAGGTATATATTCTAAAATGGTCGAAAACAGCAGATAGCTGTATTTTTTTAAGTTCCACTTGACCAATCTACTAACTGGCAATATCAGTCAACATATATCTATAATTATTGATACATATAGATTTATTTCTACCACCTTATTCATTTACTTTTCACCTCTCTCCCTCTACTATACTGGATTGTTATTGCTGTTTAACTGCTAAGTTGTCCAACCTCTTAGCAACCCTGCAAACTGTAGCCTGCCAGGCTCCTCTGTCCATGGAATTATCCTGGCAAGAATACTGGAGTGGGTTGCTATTTCCTCCTCCAGGGGATCTTCCTGACTTAATTATCGAACCCGTATCTCTGAAGTCTCCTACACTGGCAGGTGGATTATTTAACACTGCGCCACCTTGGAAGACCTGATACACAGGTGGATTATTTAACACTGCGCCACCTTGGAAGACCTGATACATGTACACAATCCCCTTTTTTGGATTTCCTTCCCATTTAGGTCATCACAAAGCATTTAAAAAACTATTTATTTGGCTGTGCCAAGTCTTAGTTGAGGCATGCAGGATCTTTTGAATTGCGGCATGTGAGATCTAGTTCCCTGACCAGAGACTGAACTCGAACACCCCAAAATTGACACTAGAGAGTTTAGCCACTGGACTACCAGGTTAGTCCCCTGCCCTCACTCTTGAATGACAGTTTAACTGAGGCAGTTATTTCCTTTTCATCTCGTGAGGATACCACTGTCTTTCAGCTTTCAGTACTATTGGTGCAAGATTGCTATCCACAAATTGCTGGCCGATAAATGCCACTGAAGGTTCTTGGACAGAAGAGTGGTATGATCAGGCTTTAAAATTCTTACCCTGGCTGCAGATTACCACAATACTACTTGAAAGAGCAAGGAGCACTTAGAATGGTGTTACTATAGGCTACATAAGAGGGCATAATATGAATCTAGGTAGTATTATCAGATGTGGAAAAGGGGACATAGATAGAAGACTTTGGCCAGATATAATTTATGACACATGGGGATGAGGAGGCTAAACCTAAAACTGCAAGCAAAGATCATAGAATTATGGTGTTTATTAACAGAAATAGAAGACTCTTATCTAGTCATCCTTAAATATATAATCCTGCACTTTTAGCTTCATGAGGGCAGAGACCACATCAACTTCATTCAACAATGTATATACAGCATCTAGCAAAATACTTAGCACATCATAGATACTCAAATATTTATGAGTTAATAAGTAAATGGTGTAGTCAGGAAAGGGGAGAAAGAAAAAGGAAACGGGGAACTAACAATTTCTAAGAGTCCACAGAATTATTCTGATTTTCATATGCTGTATGTAAGATAAGCCACATTTCACAGATAATGACAGAAACAGACTTGGGGATGTTAAGGTGATAAGAATTTATGAATGGCAGGTATAAGATTCAAATTCAGGTCTATTTCAATTTAATGCTTGTGTTCTTTCCAGTACAGACAGAGTATGCACAGGGAATGATTTGAAATAAGTTTACTTCAGGATAATGTGAGTGTTGAACATGGAATTCAGAAGAAGAATGTACTAAAACTCCACATATCATATTCCCTATTCTATGGCTTATATTTCCCTATCCTGTGGTTGATGCCAATTCATCCACTGGCATCAACTACTCTGATGTTTTATGATATGTCACATGTTGCTGTTAATATTATTTTTCTTCAAAAGTGTTATGTAACTTCAGTAGTATAAGCTTCATTTAACGATACTGTAAACTCTAATTACCAAACAATACTATAAATTCTTAATATAGGGTCTGTATCTTATCCTATTTTATTGTAAGTTTCAAGTCAGGGTCAAGGTCCATTCTCTTAACTGCTGTATCCCCAAATTCTACCACAGTATATGACACACTCTCCTCTTAGATACCTAGTTTTCGTATTTAATAAATAATGCACATCTCCAACTGCCAAACACAACGGTGGGCACTGTGGCTGGGGTAGAGAACAAACCAGACAAGGTTCCTGCTTTCCTGGAGCTTACTTTCTAGTGGGGCAAGACTGACAATAATCAAATAAATACACAATATGTCACGTATCAGGAGTGCAACAAAAAAGACTAAAGGTAGGGATATAGACAGTGATCAGGATTAGGGGCATTTTTAAAAAAATATTATAGGTAGGAGGAAATTAAGGAATGCACTGCTCATTCAGTTATATGTGAGCAGTAAAGGAGTATACCACTTAGATAGTCAGAAAAAGAGGACTGTGGGCAGAGGAAGTGTTGAGTTCAAGGCCTTAAGGTGGAAGTGTGTATTTGACATGTGTGTGGAAGTAGAAGAAGCAAGAAGACTAGGTGTGGGAGACAAAGTTAGAAAGGTAATGGAAAGACAGATTGTTTAGTACCATTTAGACCATGGAGGTCTTTGGCTATCATTCTGAATGATACAAAAAGTCACAGAGTCATGTGGAGAGTTTATATTCAGAAAGATCATTTTGTCTGTCACGTAAAGAGAATGCTTTGTAGGAAATTAAGGACACAAACCAGAATAGTAGCTGGGAGACAAGAGATAATAGAGGCTTAGAATATGGTGGTAGGTCAGAGGTGGTCCGCTTGCTGAAACAGCTTTGAGGAAACGCCAACAAGATTTGTGGGTTAATATAATGGATGGTCTGGGAGAAAAGGAAGAAAGAAGAATGACTGGAAAGTCACTGTCATGAGCAGCTTGTAGAATGAAGTTTCCATTTACAAAGATTAGAAAAACTAAGAAGGAACAGATTTTAGAAGAAACCAAGAACTCCACTTTGGGTAACTTTCAAATGCCTAAGACATTCAACTGGTAATTAGATATGAGTCTTAAGTTCAGGGCAGAGGACAGGACTGGAGATATACATTTGGGCTTCATCAACATATAGATGATATGTAAAGCCATGAAAGTACAAAATCTCACTTGGGAATTTTTTAATAAAAATATTTTTATTTATTTATCTGGCTGCATGGTTCTTGGTTAAAGCACACGGGGATCTTCAATCTTTGTTGTGACATGTGAAATCTTCAGTTGAGGCACATAGGATTCTTAGTTGTGCACGCAAACTCTCAGTTGCAGCATGTGGGATCTAGTTCCCTAACCAGGGATCAAATCCAGGTCCCTGGCACTGGGAGCACAGAGTCACAGCCAGTAGACCACCAGGGAAGTCCCTCAATTAGGAATTAAATTAAATCGAGATGAGGTATCAGGAGTGGACCCGAACAACTCCAAATCCAGCAATCAGGGAGCTGAGACGAAATCAGTGAAGGCGATGAGCAGGTACAGAATGTATGCCAGCAACGGAACCCACAGGACAGTGCTCCCAAGGCCTGAATGTTGGCGCTGCATCTCTGACACTGCCAAGAGCAGTACCTTGCTCAGGGCAGGTACCCAAAAGCACATGTGACTGACTTCAAAAGCAATATTTGGGGACAAATGCAACGAATCTTATTATTTTCTATATGAAGACGGGTCTAGTACAATACACACAAGGTTAGAGGTGTGTTAACTTTCATCTAATTCCTAATGAGACTTTATTAAAAGATACATCAATCCAAAAAACTAAACAGAATTTCTATAAGAATCTTTAAAAGTGTGTAAGGAAAAGGAGAAACTTGAAAATGAAATGTTAAAAAGTCCTACATTCACACAGGACATAAGGGAGAAGCAACCTGTGTTCACATTTCAACATCTGGACTCCCACACAAATTTATGTCATGCGTAAGATCAATTGCGTCTGTACTTTACAATGTTTACTGAAATTATTTATGCTTAGAATTTCAAATTCTAGGAGAACCGAAAAAATATGAATCGGCCCAGATGACTCCTGTTCACAAAATAAATAACCTAGAGCTGATCATATATTTTCTGATAAAGCTTGTACAATCTCATACAATTAGAGCAGGCATCTAATTTCTACGACACAATTCTGCATATTAATTTCTAAATACTTACTAATCAAATTATTTTCAATTATGAGAAGAAAGAATTTATAATAGGGAATACTTATGCTTCTCTAATTGTGAGGTAAGATATAATTTAAGAATGGGGGACTGACCTATGATCTGACTGCAAATACTTCATATTTCAGCATAAATTATAATATGACATGGGATAAATGTCACTCTTAGTGAAACAGTCATCAAAATGACTATAGAAACACGACTCCTCCCTTTTTTTTGCCTCGTAGAGCCAGGATTTCAAGAGTAATTGCACGTATGATGACTTTTAATCATGATAGCAAGACAAGAACACTAAAATGACACACTGCCACTGCCCTGTGAAGGGGGCAGGGCAGTTCTCTCACACACCATGTGGAATAAACGCCACTGACTCAAGTTCCACTCTCACAGAGCATACCGCATAAAAGGTTAGTGAAAAGCGGGACGCAATTACTCTGTGAATTATTTATAGAGTGCTATCAATTGTTGGAAATTCTCCAAATGAATGGGAAACTTAAGAAAAAAAGCCAGTCACTAAAATGGTGAAACCACTAGTTAAGGTCTGGCTTAAGAATTACATACATACAGAAACAAAACAAAAATATTTTGCTATTTTGTGAGATTAATTTTTTTTTAAAAAAACCCTAGATGTTGTCTTTTAATGCAATGACATGCTTTCAGGAACCAAATGTAAACTAGCTATGGTTCAGTTAACGAAAATTTTGTTTTATTGTTTGATCATTTTAGAGATTTATTCTCTTGGTAGGTTTCTTTGGGGGTGGATTTTACCAATATGTCACATAACAAAATAGCCATCCACAGGGAAAAAAAAAATTCAAATAGTTTCAGGGAAATCAACACTGACAGTTGTTGTCTCCCAGAATAGATAAACACATTAGCTGGGCTCTAGCTGTTAAAATAGGAAATCCAAAGTAAACAGCAGTTGTAAAAAGCTTTCATATAAACTGTACTAGTTCAAATAGCAGTCTATGCCAACGTTCCTTCTGCCTAAAAACCCATTACAAATGCTGACTACTGATTGTAAAATGATTTATGGTTAAGCAACAGGGCCCCCCAGACTGTCTAAGTATCAAATCAAACATGTTATTAGGTCACACATAGTAACAGCTCTTTCAAGATGCTGATCATACACAGGGCTCACAAACCAACCTAATGTTTCTGGTAGGGTTAGAAAGAGTTCCAACCAGAGAAGAGCTATTTCAACTCTACATTTTATGATTTCTTCTTTCTATTTCCTTTGGTTCTCTTTTTTACTCCCACATCTGTCTCAAAGTTAATGTGGTCATCACTTCCTCCATATTTCTTTCGTAAGTTGATATAGCCTGATTCAAGCCTTTAACATCAACTAGAATAATGTCTTTTAATACACGGCCCAAGTGCATTTGAGATTAAAGAAGCTATAGTCATAGTGATCTCTTGATCAAAGCTTCTGAAAGAATGTTAATGGGCAAAACAGAGGCAAGAGAAAGCCCAATGATGAGGATGGGAAAAAAATGAGGCAACACATGTGGGATGGAAACAAGAGTATCTCGAGGATTAACTAGCTAGGAAACTTCTTTCCTGAAATGGCTCGATTACAATATCATCTCTGCTCATAGTGGAAAGCTAACAATAAGTCACTTTCCAAAATGAGATAGAAAAATCGCTATTTCAGAAAACCTCCTTCTACTAATAAGTAACATTCAATTGTGCTTTGTGGTTTATAAAAAGTTTTTTATATAAGGAAGCTATTTAAGTTGCACAAAAATGTGTAAGGCAGATATTCTTATTAGCCTCACTTTACATATAAGGAAACCAAGGCTTAGTGAGGTTAACGACTGCTTCAAGATTCTTATCTCCTAAGCTTTGGAGAACTTTTTTTGGAAAAAGTTGGCTTAAAACTCAACATTCAAAAAATGAAGATCATGATATCCAGTCCCATCAATTCATGGCAAATAGATGGGGAAACAATGGAAACAGTGAGAAACTTTATTTTGGGGGGCTGCAAAATTACTGCAGATGGTGACTGCAGTCATGAAATTAAAAGATGCTTGTTTCTTGGAAGAAAAGTTATGACCAACCTAGACAACATATTAAAAAGCAGAGACATTAGTTTGCCAACAAAGGTCCATCTAGTCAAAGCTATGGTTTTTCCAGTAGTCAGGTATGGATGTGAGAGTTGGACTATAAAGAAAGCTAAGCGCCGAAGAATTGATGCTTTTGAACTGTGGTGCTGGAGAAGACTCTTGAGAGTCCCCTGGACAGCAAGGAGATCCAACCAGTCCATCCTAAAGGAGTTCAGTCTTGGGTATTCATTGGAAGGACTGATGTTGGAGCTGAAGCTCCAATACTTTGGCCACCTGATGCGAAGAACTGACTCATTGGAAAAGGCCCTGAGGCTGGGAAAGATTGAAGGCGGGAAGAGAAGGGAACGACAAAGGATGAGATGGTTGAATGGCATCACCGACTTGATGGATATGAGTCTGAGTAAGTTCCAGGAGTTGGTGATGGACAGGGAAGCCTGCAGTGCTGCAGCCCATGGGGTCACAAAGAGTCAGACACGACTGAGTGACTGAACTGAACTGAACTGACTGAAGCTTTGGACCGGGCTGTGGGTTCAAATTCCTCTGGAGCCAAAGCCAATGCTTGTCCCAAACAAGCCTGTGTGAACATAATCAGGCTGCTTCTAGATCCTCTAATTTCAGTTGTCTTCAAGGTTCTCTGGATATGGTCAGTGCTGGTTTTTAAAAAGCAATAGGGAAAATCGATTGAATGACTCACTTTTCAGAGTTGCATTAACTTTTTCAGGCCACTGGGGTACAATTTACTAAATTACCTCTCCTAGAACACTAAATAGTACCCTAGTGGGTCAAAGAGTAAATGCACCTCTGAAAAGTGAGCCATTTATCCCCTTCTTCCCTGTAGTACCAGATGCAATCTGTCCCCTATGACAGAAATATTAACCCATTTCCATTAAAAACTCAAGAAATTGTCCCACACTAGAGAAAATGAGTATGGGGAAGCTTCCCTGGGAGAGGAAAACAAAACAAACAAACAAAAATCTCTCTTCTATAACCTTGCCCACAATACTGGTGAAAAGTCAACATGTATTTATATGAAAATACTGGGGTTTCATTCACTGAAGATTGATTTTAATCAAGGCCTCAAAACACAACAAAAAACTAGAAATTCAAAGCTGATGGTTTTCAGCAGGGAGATGCACAGGACATCATGATAACTAGTTTCATCCTGTACTGCAGTATTTAAAAAGTAAAGCTCAAACATATATCTTGCATGTGTAATATGATACATATCACAAATGGTGGTTCTTACACATATATCACTATCCTAGAGGTTATCCCTTTGACATAAAAAAATCTTCCTGGCTAGCAAATAAGCACATTATTGCTTTCAACCTTTATAAAGGCAAAAGCCTCTGAATACATTTCTGAGTTGCCTCAGGAATAGCTATTGAGTGATTTAACAGTTGCTAGATATCTTAATAAAGCTAAACTTTAAGTTTTCAGCACTGTTAGTCTCTTACTCTTCTGGAAGATGGCTATGCAATGAAAATAAGACAACTTTAATTTAAGAATCATCCAGCTTCTAATTAAACTGCCATAGGCAGCTGGTTGGATAAGTTTTAATCAGTTTCAATCACCTATTGATTGGTATACTGAAGCCTAAAAAATTAAAAGTAAAAGATGATTGGGGAATTGTCCCATCTCAGAACAACAGTACAGGCCTCTGTAAATAACTCCTCTTTTAACCATCAGCTAAATGAACACTTCAATACTGCAGTACAAAGTCTTCTGCAAAATTACTTTAACTAACAAGCAGAAATTTATCAGCTTCAGCCAAAATCAATGCTGAAATCAATTTGAACACTGGTTGTGTCTAAAGGGGCTCATTGGCAATTTAGGGAAATTACACCATGTAAATGCCTGTGCTTTAATTGAACAGTTTCATCAACTAGGCTGTGATTGCTGTCCATTCACTTATTTACTTTCGCTGCAGCTACCATTCTGCAAAGGAATGGCTTTTGTCAGGCTGAAGAGAGGCACTTTATCTTCATTTTGTGCACTTTTGTGCATAACAGACTTCATGAAACTGGCATATCATGACTAGGGTCAAAACAAACCAGGAGGGACTTTTTCCTTTAACCTAAAAAATGAACAACACTCAAACTACCATCATACTTTATACCATCCAGGGAGAGTCATCTTTAAGCAAAGAAAAATCTTTGCCTCTATGTTTTGGACAACAGAAGAAAGTATTTGGATTCTAAACCAAATTCCACCATGCTCTTCTTTTTGAGATATCTATAGCGACTTCCAAAAATATATAAACTGCATTAAAACATTCTCTCCAAAAATTAAGTAACATTTTGTTTTACAAAGTCCTTTGTGATTAGTCAAGAGGAGCTGATTCTCCAATATATTCAGGAGATTAAGGCTTAAAGACATCACATATATTTTTGAAGTAAGACTAATGAGAGGAGAAAGGGAGAGGGGTCTGCATGGGAGGAAGAAATCAGACTTGTTTGTAAAGATCAGAGGCCAAAAACATCTATAAGACTCCAACAATGACAGATACACAAAAATACATACACAAAAGCACTCACAAAATCATGAGCAATGAAAAAAACCCAAAGATGCAATTTCTGCAGAACTATATGTGGAACTGACTGAAGTGTGGAGACAGGAATTAATGTTTTAAATACTGGGTTAATCACTTAGTTCAAAGATTACAAATTTCAGGGAAGGTGAGAAGAAAGAAGACGGCTGTTTGTTCACATGAGTCATCTGTAAGGTTCACGTGCCTGATGCAGAAAATAAGAATACAAAATACAGCTGCAGTATCCATGCTAGACAACGCCATCAGAGTGTTTCAGGCTTTCACACAGTTTGCTTACCTTAGCTCCTCAGAGAATCAAAACGTAATTGTTTACTAAAAAGGGCACTGGGAAAGCATCAAGAAATAAGCAAGCGTGACTTTCAGCGGTGGTTCTAGCCCTTGTCTTGCTTTAACTCCTCAGAGAAATCCCCTGATTTCAGGATTTCATCACAGGTTACAAGATGTTGGTGACACCTACTCTACCCAGCTCATTCCAGCGTTGCTGGCGTTAACCCTTGGCATGCGATGGTGGCCCAGGGTGGAAACAGAGACACAGCCATACGATTCTGAGCATCCACTGCATCCTGGTACCCGAAGGCAGGGCCCTAAAACATTTTACTAGGCTTCCAGGGAAACAAGAGAAACTCCTCATTTGCCTTTCCAGTCAGTTGCCCGAGGCTTACACTCTGCAACACTAAAAGATTAACTTTCAAGAAAAGTTAAAAGGAAGAAAAAACAAATGGTGTACAGAAACTAAACTAGGTACATGTGTTGTAGTAAAAATTCACCCTGTAATTTTATCCCACCTATCATTTTCTCTACAACTATAAAATTTCATTGGCTATATATTTTGTTGCTCAATGTAAAAATATATTTTATTCATAGTTCTTAGACAACTTTTCAGAAAACTTAATTATGGTTTAATCAGAGCTTTGTTTATTGACTATAGTATATTGTTACATTTTGTTTCTATAGTTAGTAGTCATAATAGAATCAGTATGCTTGAAAATCTTATACAATGTATATTTTCCAAGTACACTAAGCTTGTTAAAATACTATATTGATTGTGCCCTAAAGCAAGTTCTAATTTTGTCTGAACTATTCTTCATTCCATTATTTGAATTCACAAAACAAAAACCACAGTTCTGCTTTGAGCAATAATACTGTACATTCTTTTTCTTTCCTTCTTCTGTAGTACTGACTAGGAAAAATATGGAAAGTTTAGGATCAGATACATAATACAAAGTTGGAGCCCATTATACAGAGTGAAGTAAGCCAGAAAGATAAACACCAATACAATATACTAACGCATATATATGGAACTTAGAAAGATGGTAACGATAACCCTATATGCAAGACAGAAAAAGAGACACAGATGTATAGAACAGACTTTTGGACTCTATGGGAGAAGGCGAGGGTGGAATGACCTGAGAGAACAGCATTGAAACATGTATATTATCAAGTGTGAAACAGATCGCCAGCCCAGGTCGGATGCATGAGACAAGTGCTCGGGGCTGGTGCACTGGGATGACCCTGAGGGATGGGATGGGGAGGGAGGTGGGAGGGGGGTTCAGGATGGGGAACACATGTAAATCCATGGCTGATTCATGTCAATGTATGGCAAAAACCACTACAATATTGTAAAGTAATTAGCCTCCAACTAATAAAAATAAATGGAAAAAAAAAATCACAGTAATGTTTAAAAAAACTTGATGCTTAATACCCAGAGCTTAAGTCTCTATTGTTGTTTCCCCCTCTCATTTAGTAACCTGCTCCTCCAATTCAGTTTTAGTGCACAAATCAGAACCTAAGTGTATTCGACTCCAGTAAGTCAGCAATTTAACAGGAACATGGTCTCTTATAGCAAGGTAACCAAAGACAGAGCAATGGAAAAAAAGAAAA
This sequence comes from Cervus elaphus, assembly GCF_910594005.1. Taxonomy (NCBI): domain Eukaryota; kingdom Metazoa; phylum Chordata; class Mammalia; order Artiodactyla; family Cervidae; genus Cervus; species Cervus elaphus. The sequence goes on from NC_057826.1 coordinate 85,600,226, forward strand.
ACAAAACTGTGGCAGAAAGTTATACACAATAAATGCGGTTTGTATTTCCCAGTGAATTATTTTCCAAAAAAGCAATTTAAGTAAATACCCTAGATGCTATGGTATACAAATATCTGCCTGTGCTATATGCCAACCAAGAGCCTTTAATTTTCTAACACATCAGATACTGTAAAACAGTTTAGAAAAATTTAATGTGTCTTATAAATCAAGAAATGCTCCAACTCCTCTAGTACAACCATAGAATTAATCTCAGGATCCAATTATTAAATTCAAAGCTTTTGATACATAAAGAGACCCAAAGGATAGACCAAATAACATGTTGCCATAATTCCGTCAGTGAAGTAATGGTTGTTTTAACATCTACTAAAAAGCCTCTAAAATTAACAACTAGAGATGGTGCATCACTGACTTTCAAGATCATATATTAATTTAGATCTCACATTGAAAAATAATTTGGGTTAAAAATTGAGAAACGTAAAAGAGTGTAGATGACAAAAAGGAAAACCGTGGCTTGAGAAGTAAGCCCAAGTACTGATGTAGTGTCAGAAGAAATTTGAGGTGGACAACTCGATGTTCTGATACTGAGTTCTAATCTTGATTTGACCATGGGCATGCCACTTAACCCTTCCAAGCTTTATCCTTCTCACTAGTAAAAAGGGGCTAAGTATACAGACCATGCTTCTTGGCAAGGATTTAGTGAGATCTCAAAGATCCCACATGATCAGGCTCCTTCCCATTTCTCCACCATCCCCCGAGCTTGCTCTACTCCAATTCCAACCACACGCCTAAACACAACACCTTCACACCCATCTCAGGGCATTCTCCACAGCAGTTCCTTCTGCCTGGGTTCTAGATTCCCAGATTCTCCCATGACTGGCTCCTTCCTGTCCTTCAGGTCTCAGCTCCAATATCCCCTCCTCAGATAAGCCTTGCTGAACATTCTTTACAGCACTTGTAAGGTCTGGTATCATCTCACTTCGGTATTCATTTTCTTGATTGCTGTCTGTCTGCCCACCCCCGCCCCAGAACAAGCTTCAGGAGCACTGGCCACTTGTGTTATTCACTACTGGATGGCTTTGGCACAGAGTGACTCTTGGTGAGTATATGTTCAATGAATATCCAATAAGCAAAATCTAAAAGAACAAAACCAAATGATACTTGACATTAAGATTCTTATGGTAGCTGAACGCTAAATTTCATTCTGGAACTTTAGACCTTTGCAGTCATTTCATGTCCAGTCTAGGTAGGAATTCTTTTCTCAGCAGTCCTGAACACTAAGCCATATCATTCTGCTTAAGGAAGACGCCAGAGCCACCCAGCGATGCACAATACTTTGCGTCTATCCTGAGACTGTGAAGACTGCCTCTGCAGGTTAATTCCTAAAACACCAAGTGTCTACAGTAGGTAGGGAGTGGTACTGGGCTCTGGAAAGACATCCATCCAAATGACCTCTAGGGAGGACAGGACAGTGGGAAGAAGAGCAGAAAGAGTACGTGGCTCACTCTAACCAAAGGCACTGTCACACAGACGTTCAAGACCAGCAATCTGAGGGGGCCTTCAGAAAAACCTGCTCCTCTGTCTACAGGAATGCCCTTCAGACTTTATGTCAGTTGTCATGGGACCTCTTGATTTTCTCTCACGCAGATAAAAGGCAGCCAACTCCTCTGATCACTTATCAACTCAAATATCAGTTCCTCCATGAGGCCCTTTCTGATTCCTCCTGAGCAAAGAGCTAAAAGTCATCACTCCCTCCTCACCTGCAAGGGCCTGTGTGCCACAGAGACACATGGCCTAGACTGCGAAGCCCTGCACTTACCTATCGACAAGACGTCTCCCTCCATCTGGACACAGGCCGATGAGAGCCTGCTCTCCCCAACAGCTGACACAGTGCCCTCCACACGGCACATGCTCAGAAGGCACCCACTAATGAACGAAGGAAGACTGGACATGCACAATGTCCCAGGCCCCTGTTTATTCTCCCCACGCTCCTCTGAGTGGTCTCTGAACTGTCCATCTCTCTCTGGAGTCAGTACCCAGAACTAGACACGAAAATCCAAAAGTTACACCCTGCGAGACAAAGTCAAACCCGGATGCTCTACGCTCTTAATGCACCCAGAAGATAGATTTTAATGGAAACTAGACCTCTTCCACCCTATAAAAACAGAAGTGTGCTAATGCTTATCTGTTCTTAACCACTTCTGCTGAGGACTTTGTATTTCTTTATCAAGAAAGCACTTTTATTAAAATAAAATATTAGAAAGAAGTCTTGCTACTTCAAAACTATTCTTCCCTGAAAGGAGATAGGGTTGAAATACTTCGATTCAGCAAATTCTTACTTGAAATATTACCATAATGTATTGATTTTTACCAGACTCAATTGACTGAAAAGTTGTTTGTATAGCAATATTGGCCAACCCAATATACTAGAACAATTTTGTTACCCATAGTAATCAAGTGTATTTCTGAAGTATAATTATACTGTCATAAAAATAAAGCCAAGATACCCTTTTCCAAGCAATAAAACAATAAGGGCTATAAAACAGGAAGAAGAAAAGGCTAAATAAATGAGATTTTTTAAAATGAAATTTAGTGTCTTTCAGAAATACCCCCGCCTCTTCTTCCTTCCCTTAAGCCAAGGTTAGCAGAAAATGATCAATACTTCAATCTCAATAAACTATTTCAATAATAGTTAATTCGGGTGGAAACAGAGTCTGAAAACCTCTGCTCAGCGACCCGTGGCATCCTGTCGTGTTGGCTGGATGCCGACAGTCCATCACTGCTGTAATGGATGTGAGCACGTGTGCAGTTACGGGACGTGGAGATGGGGCAGCAAAGGCGGAAGAGGCGCAGAGTCAGGAGCTCGGTCCACTCTTCAGGTTCTGATCAAGACAACGCACACCACTGTACCAAACAAACCTGTGACAGTGAACGCTGAGAGAGGGGAGTGTGCATAACTAATTTTATTTGACAAATGCTTATTGATTTTCTGAAAATATTTAATATCCTTGCTTGTCACATGATACTATAATACAATTCAGCCATATACAAGTATTTAATTTTACATTAAGATGATGTCGTATTTGCTAGTTTAAAATACAATCCTGGCTGCAAGGAAAAGGCACTTCATTTGATTGGAAATTTAAAGTTAAAATAAATCAAACAATCACCCTAGCTCTTGGGTCAGTATCAAAACCATTTAAAAACTACTCTTAATTTACAAGATGCACTTCAGGGAAAAAACAAAAAGAAGTGGGGTCACTGATGCAGTTGTTACAGAAACTGGGGTCAGGCCTGTGACTGTTTCTGGTTTGGCACCTTTGGGTTGTTTGGTGAAAAGGGAAATCAGAGTTTTTCTCGGTATTATGTGGTTCCCAATATTTACATCAAGGACTCTCTTGGTTGTGCTTTCCCTTCAGGAATCCTGTTTTAAAATATTTTGTTTACTAAATAGCATTTAATTAGGCATCAATTCATATATTTTTTCATTTTCTATAACTGATCACCACAGCTTCTAATTTTCATGAAATAAATCATGTTTATCAGCAATGGGCTGATACAATTCCAGTCCTGAAACAAAAATGTAATGTTTTAGTTGGCCTGTAAGCCATATCACAAGGGCAGAATACAATTTAATAGTACACATGATCTGAGTTACCATCTCCAAGAACCATCCCCACCCTACTGCCCAACGAATATTTCATAATATAGGTAAGACAACAGAAAGAAGGCAAGACCAACACCTTTGAGAATTATTAACCCTTCTCTCTTCTCTTATCTCTAGACATGGCCAAATTAGTTGCTAAATAATGGTATATATCCAATCTTTGAAACACCATGTAGTTAGCATATATGCCACTGATTATACCACTGAGAAAATTCTACCTCAAACCCAGGTTACACTCTTAACTTTACCGTAAGAAGCAGCTGGATTTAGAAAGTTCACTAGTGTTTTCCAATACCTTGAGATTAGAATACATGTCCAGAAAGCTGACAGCAAGAGTCTTAACCTGAATAATTGCATTAAGGAAAAAGAGAACATACGATCCATAAGTGTGTGTTGGCTAACTGACTTAGCATGGCCTAAGTCCTAAGAGGTAGATACTACTTCATTTTTGAACCCAAAGCTTACACGACTCCTTCAAACAATGCACTGAAGGAGCAAAAAACCTGAGTGCCTGACTCATTATCATAGAACGTTTTCAAAGTAACTGGGCCTATTAATTACTTTGACTTCCACGTGACTTACTCTCCAAGAAAAAAGGACAGTAACTAGAATGTTGAGTTAGTGGATACCAAATACTCAGTTTTAAATATGTGAAAGAAAATTAACCATTCAAACATATGTTTTTAGTTTAGAAATCCCTATGTTTCTTGGTGAATGTTCTAAAACAATTATGCAGGCTCAAAATTATGCAGCATCTAAAACTAGCTAGATATGGGGAGGATCCAATTAAAGAACTCGGCTAAAACCTGCTTGGAAAAAACCTCCACTTGCCTCATTCTCATTCCAGCCAACATGTATAGAGCATCTCTTCTATCCTTAGGACTGTGCTGGGTACACTAGAAAATACAAGTAAATGCAATGGACTCTGCTTGACCTTGACAAAACGCTGCCTCAGGGAAAAAGAGAGTGAAAGGAAGAGATGCCGCGTACGTGCTGGCTCTGCCGCGTGAATGTGAGCCCTAGCTTCCACCAGTGGTAAAAGAGGCTTGCCATCACACCAGCTGTCTTACAGCAATTTGAAAGTAAACTATGATAAAAGAGAATATACCTTGAAGCTTTGAAAAATCATAATATATGATATAATAATAAACCATATTCATAAGGCAACTAAAGAACAAAAGGAAACACAGAAATACATTATGTATCATACTGTACAATTTCTCAAAGTTAATTCAATACAACTTTAATTCTGTGAGATATTTACAGACCTTTCTCAAAAATAGAATCGCATGGCCAAGTAAGCATAGGAAGCCCAGGGATTAATGCTCTATCATTGTTCATTTCTATCATGAACAGTAGTAAGTTCATGTAAGTACAATGAGCATTCAGTGTGAGTCACAGTACTAAGCCTTTTTTATGGAACATCTAATTTAACCTCACAGTAATTTTGTAAGATGTGTACTCAGTCGCTAAGTCCTGTCCAACTCCTTGTGACCCCATGGACTACAGCCCACCAGACTCCTCCTTCCATGGGATTCTCCAGGCAAGAGCACTGGAGTGGGGTGCCATTTCCTCCCCCAGGGACTCTTCCCAACCCAAGGACTGAATCCATGTCTCCTGCGTCTCTTGCACTGGCAGGCAGAATCTTCACCACTGAGCCACCTGGGAAGCCCACTTTTATAAGATCGGTATTAGTATTATCCCCATTTTATGCATAGGGAAACTGAGATAGAAGACGCTATGTAGCTTTCCCAACGTCACACAAGCTGGTTAGTGGCAGATGCAGAATTCAAACTCAGAGTCCCTATACTTAACCACAAGACATACTGTTTTCTACTTCCTCTAAGTCTTCAGAACTTATTGTGAATCTATCAGAAGGGAATACTACATGTGCGCTTCCTGATTTAGTTTTTGGATCAACGTGTACCACTTTAGAAAATGAAGCAGTTAAAGTACATTCATTTACTTTTCCTAAATTATTCCTTCTCCTAGAACTGATCCATTTCATTCAAACTAATAATCCAAGAGATACCACAATTTAAAATTACCTGGCTGGATCGCTATCATAATAAGAGTTCACCAGAGGGCTATACACAGGATCCACATTTGGTTCAAATATATAGGCCCAGAATTTCATATTGTATAACTGAGGAGAATATCCAAACTTAAAGGATGAAAATGTGATCAACTATTAAATAATATATATTGCAGTTACACAATAGCATATGCTTTGAAATTTACAACATCTCCTCAAGTGGAGCAAATAAGACTGAAATATCAACTTTTGCTTCACATTTATTAGCTTTATTATTCTTTATAAGAAAAAAAATAAATAGGCCCATTAGGCAGTTTTGTTATCAATGAGTGGATTTTCCAATATTTTCTTCATCTAGTTTATGTAGCATAGCCTGTAATGTAATCATTTTTGTTTGAAAAATCACAGTTTTTATAGTCAGCACCATTAAGGTAAACTTACTATAGAAGAGAGTCAATCATAACACATCAAACACTCAGTTTTATAGAGACTTTAGTAAAGTGGCTTTTCATTTCTTGATGATTATACCATTTCTTTGTGCTGAACTAAAAGGCAGAAATACGAGAACACCACAAATTGAAGCCCAGACAGAAATGAAGACCAATGATCAATGACAATGATCAATGATCAATGACTTGATGGATATGAGCTTGAGTAGGCTCTGGGAGTTGGTGACGGACAGGGAAGCCTGGCATGCTGCAGTCCATGGGGTCGCAAAAAGTTGGATATGACTGAGCGACTGAACTGAACTGAACTGATCAACGACAAGTAGTTATGTAATTTTATATCTTCATGTTCTCTCTCCTTAAGAATCACCTAGGCAATAAGTGAAATGTCTTCTTTTCATAAGAAATCTATGACATAAAATAAAATACTGAAATGATCATGATCCCGCTACTCACCCTCCATAAACAACCACTGTCAAAAACATACGGAATCTTACAACGTGTTCTGAGCATTAGCAATGGAAGCCAACTAAATAAACCCAGGAGAAGTTGCTAATGTCACTGCGGCGTCCTAGCAAATTAAAAAACTCGCACTAAGAACCCTCTCTTGGATACTGTGACTCTAATAAAAAGAAAACATCTAGCTACGCTTCTTAGCTAAAAGCATTAGCCAGGTGAATGGGAAATTATTTGCAAGACAAAAAAAGTTCTGCAGATGGCCAGTGTTGATGGTTACACAACAATGTGAATGTACTCAATTTGTAGACTTACAAATGGTTGAGATGGCAATTTTTATGTTTTTACTACAATTAAGGGTAACAGTTAAAGAAAAACAACACTGACATAATTTTATGTTGTAATTTTCCCTTGCGGGATGGGCATACCTATTTTAAGATAAAAGATTAAAATTTTAACACCTAGAATATTATTTCCAATAAAAATTATCTGCTGGGGTTTGGTCTTATGATTTCTCCTCTCTAGAATAAACCAGGACGGTAAATTCACAACAGGCCTTCAATTTAAAAATATAAACATGCTCGAGAGTCAAACATTTGGTGAAACAGCACAAATAAGTAGGTTAGACGTCTAAACAAATATGTTTGGATTCTATTCGAAGCCAATAAAAGAAGTTCAAAGAGTTGCTAGAAAACTTTTCTGTTTTATTATACCTGAACATTAGCATAAAAGCATTAAGAAGAAGAAAGGCTGAGACTTTGAAAACTGCTCCCTCTAGGGAACTCAAGAGAAGCAATTCGAGTATACATGTTCCTTCTTATTTCTAATGGTACCTGAACCCAAGAACCTTCAGGACAGGGTAAAAGGTCAAGTCAGATAAGAGTGAGGAGGAGAAGACCAGGACAAAGAAATGCTATTTATGTAGTACTAGGTGTTGCATCAGAGAAGGCAATGGCACCCCACTCCAGTACTCTTGCGTGGAAAATCCCATGGACGGAGGAGCCTGGTAGGCGGCAGTTCATGGGGTCACGAAGAGTCGGACACAGACTGAGCGTCACTTTCACTTTTCATTTTCGTGCACTGGAGAAGGAAATGGCAACCCTCTCCAGCGTTCTTGCCTGGAGAATCCCAGGGACGGGGGAGCCTGGTGGGCTGCCATCTATGGGGTCGCACAGAGTCAGACACGACTGAAGTGACGCAGCAGCAGCAGCAGCAGCAGCAGCAGCAGGGGTTGCATGGGAAGGACTGATAGTACAGATCCAGGAAAGGACAATGGTAGCCTCAAATTCTTTAGACAAATTAAGCATCACACATTTTAAGGGCAAGAGGGTAAGACCCAAGGATTGTGAAAGAAATGTGTTATTATTTAATTATGTGAATTAGCACAGTGGAAGCAATTAGCATTCAGACCAACTACTCACCATACTCAGTCATCTATAGGAAAACCACCCAAATATGTAAACATATCTTCTTAAAGGACTATGCTCCTTTAGGAGAAAGGACATTTCCTGGCTCTACCTACAGAGAGAATCGAAGCCCTAGGGAGGGAACTCTGAAGGAGCTTCTGACCTGAGAAATCTAGTTCTATGCCACGGCTGCATCTGAGCTGAGGATATTCTGGAATTTTAGGATATGACCTTTCATGTTCAAGGGCAACAGGGCAATTTTTAGCTATATTCACATGGTTAGTAAGAACTCAAAATTCTAAGAAAATCAGTAACCAATAAGAATATAAATTAATTATTTTACAACTTTGAAAATATATATTAATATCAATAGTAAAATATCTAAGGTAAAAACACAATTATAATGTGATGCAGGGGTAGTGTATATATGGAAAACAGCTCTCTGGAGGAAAGCTTTATTACTCCCTCAGGGCTTTCTTACAGAATATGGATTTTTTAATTCCTAGTGGAATATTTTTCATACATCATTGCAGACTATTAAGTACCAGATATTACATTATGTAGTTTAAACTTTGCACTACTGCATGAGAAAGATTTCCCTGTCGAGAGAAGTATCTTTTACGGTTAGCATTTTTTAATATGAAAATGAATACTCCTTTAGGCTAAGATCACTACAACCAGAATTTGGGAGAATTTTATAACTTAACATATTCATCAGTGTGTCGAAATTCTCTCAGGGGTGTAGGGTGAGGAGAGGAGGAAACACAACAGGAAGAGGCTTTTTAATAACTAAGTGTCGACACAGGGCAAAGCCACGGTATTTATAAGGTTTGTCTTCCACTGGGCATAGGTGTAAACAGGCAGGGGGGCTAGCATAGGGTGCTAGCAAGTTAAAAAAAAAAATAATGGTGTTAAAGAGTGAAAAAAAAATGCATTAAACTTCAGGCCAGTTAAAGGTATACCTGCTAATGGTGGACTACTAAATGCTCACCCAGGAGAGATGCAGACTCAGAAATATTAAAAAGGCAATATAAATGCACTTTTCCAAGCAATTCCTGAGAAAATAGATGCCTTGCAGAATTTTGGAATCACATGTGGAAATAAAATCTAAGTGCTGGTGGTCATTTAAAAATCTCTGCCGTGGAGAACTTGGATACCCACATTTGGCAAAAGTGGATAGAAAGTTTAAACAAAATTGACTACTCACTTGTAGACTGTGCCGCCGTTGCCATGACCAAGAGTGTCTCGATACCGTATGTCTTGTTCATTCATCTCCACAAGAAAGAAAGAAAAACAAAAAGGGTGTCATGCTGGGGATGGAAATGTCAAGGAAAAGCAACTCTGGGCCATAAACAACAAGCAGTCTGGGTCATTTCAAGTTCAGCTGCAAGAATGAGAAGATCAATACAACATTTGCTGTCCAATTTATAAAAGACGATACCAAGGGACAAAGTGATGGAAAGTTTAATGACAATTTGTTTGCCTGGGTCATTTCATTAAAGTTTGATAAAAGGTGTCAAAATGGAATGATATAACATAGCTCAAAAGGGTCAGGTCAGAGATACCGATAAGAACAGTCTCCAGCACTACAATAACAGCCGCCAAACAGCACGGCACAGAACCAAAGTCAGACTCGGCAAGACACACACCCTCCCACCCAGGAATCCAATGCACAATCTGTAAATACATCAGCCCCTGAAAACTCCTCAAGTGACCCTCTAATTAACATTAAACAAACTAACTGAATAATGTTAATGATTTTCCTAGATTTGACACTGCTTTTTGGGGGGGAAAATGATAAATTAGTACCCAGCAATAGTTGGGTAGAAATCTTATGGAAAAGTGCCAAATCAGTGCACTTTAAAAGGCACATATAGTAAAATGTTATAATGCATAAAAGGAAAACAAGTAAGCATGTGATTCATATAAACTAAAGTCATTTTTCTAATCTGTTATATACATTTTCTATTCCTATTTCTATTGTGCACATTTTCCCAGGTTCTGTAAAACTGTTATATCACAAATACTACTCTCATTTGTATAGTGAATAGAACTGAAATTATTTTAGTACTCACAAAATAATGTTTTAGAGTTTGAAACAACTCCCTAAGTAATTATTTATCAAATGGCTTTAAGACTAGTCAGATTCTATTTAAGGTATTCAGTAATTTTCTACACACTGGTCCAGTTGCTTAAAAATTAACTGCCAACTTTATTCACTAAGTGGATTCAATAAAGTGTTATTTTCCATATAGCTAAAGCTTGCGAAAAGCCACAGTAAGCCCTGAAAAAAAAAATCAATTTCCAGGGAACTGCACTGCCTTGCATGGGCAAAAAATGGATGGAGTTTTTAATTTAGTATCACCTGGAAAAAAAAATAGTTTGCTTTCAGACCATTATAGTAAAGCTTTAAATATTTTGCTCTACTCTAAACTTTCACCAATGGAATAAAACAAGGTTCCATTTATCAAGGGAAATATTTTTCTTCTATACATTTCTGAGGTTGAAGCTTCAGAGAGCTGTGATAATTAGGAATACAGTGGAAGTAACAGAAATAGCTTCCTTTCCAAGCCATTCTGCCAAACTGTAAAAGAATATTGACAGATTAATGTATAAAGGTCAATCTCAGCACCTAACTTAATTGTAGTTCAACCTAACTGATGTAATTTGCAATCAGCTAATTACTACATTTAGGGTCAGAGGCAAAATGACAGATGAGTCATAAAAATTGGAAAAAATTTTTCTTTTTGAAGGAAATTATTTTCCTCATTTCCTTTAAATCACTAATACAGAAAATAAAACATATTTCAACTTATATAAAATATGTGGCATGAAGAAAAGAAAATCTCATTATTCTGGACCAAATGATACATTTTAAAGCAGCATGAAATTGCACATAAAGTAACTTGAGATGCTAAACAAACTAGCAGAGTTGCTACTGGGTTTACCTTGATCAAACAGTATAAAATATACATATGTAAATATCAGTATATACTGGCGGGTACAAATAGGCTACTTCCTTGAAAACATTCCTCAAGGTAGCCTAAACATGACTGCAACAACCTAATTTGTACTAGTAACTTGCTGAACAATCTGTATCCTCATCACGGCCTGAAGTAAATTTCTAGGAGAAAGTTCATTCAACGTCCACAAATTCTGAACTGGTAGCAATGAGGTTTCGGAGAAGGCAATGGCACCCCACTCCAGTACTCTTGCCTGGAAAATCCCATGGACGGAGGAGCCTGGTAGGCTGCAGTCCATGGGGTCGTGAAGAGTTGGACACGACTGAGCAACTTCACTTTCACTTTTCACTTTCATGCATTGGAGAAGGAAATGGCAACCCACTCCAGTGTTCTTGCCTGGAGAATCCCAGGGACGGCGGAGCCTGGTGGGCTGCCATCTATGGGGTCGCACAGAGTCGGACACGACTAAAGCGACTTAGCAGCAGCAATGAGGTTTAAGGGTAAGCTGGATGCAGCTATAAGATCTGGGCCCTTAGAGAGGTCACAGTCCGATTACATCCCCTCCATCTACACCACACCATCAGAACTTTCCAGGTAAAAGGAACAGTAGTTTCCTCTTAGAAAAATATAAACATGAAGACTCAGTGATACTACACATTCAAATAAAATACTGTGAGAGACCTAGGACTTTTGAGGGGGCTTGATTTTGTGATATTCTGCTGGAGGCAGAAAAGGCAAAGGGGTAGGTCTCTAAGTAGCTTCAATGATTATAATCCCAACATCAGTCTTTTTTTACCTTTAAAACCCCTAGGCTGAAAAGAAAAGTGGAGCAGCCACTCACCTAGCATGCCAACTTAACCAGGAGTGGTAGACAGGAAAAAGGCAGGGGCTGAGCGGAAAGCTTCAGCGATATGGGGATGTTACGGATGCTGTATGAGGCATAGGGGTGTGTGTGTACAGACAAGTGTTATGCGCATGCCAATACAATGTTTAGGCAATTCAAGGGTGGAAATTTGGAATCCCTCAGATAATAAGAAAGATTGTAAGAGTATCATTAAGATAAAAATGGTTTTAAAGAGTAAGTTCTAGAATTATGTCACTCAAAAAACAGTCTCCATAAAAAATTAAGTGTTTCTACAGTGTTTTAAAGTTTTATATAGAAATCTGCCTATACTGTAAATAGACTGGTAGATTTTTCTATTTAAAAATATCAGATCTTTTTGCCTATGGGAACCTTCTAATTTTTATAGAGAATATAAGTATTAATCATGTCAGAAAAGTTTTAAAAAGGAAAACTATTAGGGTCAAGCTTATGAACTGATTACAACAAATTTTAAGAATTGTATATCTGAAAAAAAAAAAGAATTGTATATCTCTGATCAAAATGGGTTACTTTCATTGATCTTAAATATGAAACAATCATTAAAGGGATAAACAAATAGCTAACAACATATCTGCTTTTTTAGTTTAGAAAAGCATATTAATTCAACTTTTCTAAAATGAAACATAGGAACAGTGCTCGTTATGATACAAAAGTGGGATTTATAAGCCTACAAAGTACAGTATTTAAATATTACAGTTGAGATAGGGTAACATAAAAGTCATATTTTTACAGCATTTTAAGCTTATAACCCAATTCATTTGTGTCACGTAACTAGTCAAGGTGAGAATTCAGTCTTTGAGGATACTCAGCTCTGCGATCTCAGTTGATCCCATGGGTAAGTATGGAGGGACAGCCTCTCCATCAATGGTCACTGGCCCATAGGAAGGAAAATAATCAACTGAAGGGCACTCAAAAGTTAAAAGCAATTTCATCAACTACAATGTTTGTTTTTAAGAAGAGAAATCACATAGCTCTTTAAATAAGAAGTAAAAGGAAGTTTTTATACAATTAAAGATACCAAATAACTTTTCAGTATTAGTCAGTTTCCTTGTTTCAACTAAAAAAAAACAAAAGCAAATAAAAGGCAGAATAACAGATGTGAGGGAGGAAGAAGAAAAAAACCCTGAGAGTTACAATTACGTGTCAACTGCCATGTTGGCAAATGACCTGAGAGCCATGAGCGGCACTGGGCTCTGATGCTGCTGGGGGGCGGGGGGCACCAGGAAGGGCGGGAAGGTTTTGTTGGTGTGGGGAGCTGAGCTGTCACGTAGTCTGGACACACACACTCTCGTCCATATTTAGGTCAGACCTAAGATGAACTGTAAGAAGCTACGTGTTTTATATATTGGTAATAGGACAGTTTTTAAAGCTAATTTTACGTTGAATACTATTTTTCTTCCTCCTTTTTTTTTTCCTCCTAAACACAGGAAGTTTTTTTTAAGGTATCTGAAGTTCACAAAACAACAGTTTTGTAACAGGATTAGAATTATTTCTAGATTTCTGACTTCACAGTACATTTATACTTATTAGGAATAGAAAAACACTGTCACCCTCTCCTACAAATTCTAAAAACAGAGGAAAGACAACTTTAGAGATGCAAAGGTCAAAGTCATACATCCCTGGAGTAACTGCACTTTTTTTAATCCTTTAAATTGACCCACTGGGCCATTTCTAATCAGTTTCAAATCAAGGGCCAATGTTAAACAGATGATACTGCACTACAAATGAAGTGGGAAAAACACATTCAGAAAACACATCAGTGGTACTGACTTATAGTGCTCAATAAAACATGCCAAAAATACCTTATGTTTTTTTTCAAGCAGGATAAAAAAGGAATCCTCCATCAAAAAGTGATTACAGAAAAACAATGCCTTCATTCCAATGACTAAATGTTAAACTTTCTAAAAAACGTTTGATTTAATATAATATTAATGAAATTAATGAGGAAAATGAAATGGAATTCAATTATGGATCAACAAAGAAAATATTCTTTGTTTACTGTCTGCCTGTATTAAGAAGAATCAGTACCTATCGCTTATAAATCATTAAAACAAAAATGCTCAATTAATCTTACTTTTATATGTAAAGGTCTGACAGAAACCAGTCCTATCACCAGACCTTTGCTTCACAAATTGAAGCAATAATGGTTTCAGAAAGCAGTCACACTCTATGAGCAGACAATTGGAGAGATTTAGTAAATCCCACTTTATAGAGCAGAGACTAATCGGAAAACACAAGCCAGTCAAATGTTTCTTATGAACTGTTGACACTATATCAATGCTGAATCAATTGGTGGCATTTACTCTGAGTGACAGAAAAGAAATAAATATTTATATCACATAACCTATATCAATGAACCCAGGCAGAAAGCTATTTCTAACCTGTCAATATTTGATTATCTTGAAGAATCATGTCCCTTTCTTTTAATGATTAATATGAATTCCTTATTAAATCTAAGTGGAGGCTAGTGGAAAGGCAAATCATTATTAATGCTTGAGAGCATAAACCACTAAAATAAAAAACTATGCTTAAGTGTTAAAGTATCGTTAAATGTGACTTACATCTTCCATAGCAAGTGGTGTCAGTGTTCAGCCCAGAAATTTATTGACGCCACAATGGAGCATGTTACCTCACTGCAATGCAATCTCGCTCACTCTTTACTTACCTGATAGCACCAAGGACTGAGGAATTAAAAGGAGGAGGAGGTATTCTGCAGACTTCCAAAGGTGGGAATTCTTTGTTTTGTTTTGTGAATAAAAGTAAACATTAAATGGCTAATCCTTAAAAATAACGAAATGCCAGGCTGTTTAACGTGGGGCTTCACATTCCCCACGGAAAGCAATAAACAATCTTTAAGTGTCAAAAATCATTGCCATGACAATTCTCCACCAAAGAGAATCTCCTAACTGAGAGCACTAAGATATTTATGGTATTAGATTCAGAATACTAGGAACATTTCAGAATGTTTATTTTTTTTGCCCTGAAAATAAAATGTTTTTCATTTTTGAAAGAATTTATGACAGGTTATTTTCCGTTGCCTGGGTTGAACAAATGTAGTTAAAGCTTCTTAATTTATGTCAATTTTGAAATATATTTTCCAGCTGAAGAACACAAGTAACTCATAAGTTACAGTTAGTAACTAGAATGCAAACACGTTGGGAGATACATAAATATCCTAGGCTCAATATTTCAGCTTTTAGTCAGGTTTTGTTTCATATGTTTGAAAACATGCAGGGCACTAGGGGGATATATACACAGACCTCAACCGAAACAAAAACTTTGGCTGCTTAAAGTTAAAAGTCCTATTAGATAAACATGATCTAAAATTTGGGGACCAATAAGATTATACATACAACATCAGCTTCTCCTTAGCTGTACACTGCATAGTTAAGGACTAGAATTCACACACTCTGGATGACAATCAGATGTCAAATACAAATCAGTTTACTTTTTCTAACTATATTCAAGAGATTACATGCTAAATAAATAAGGTTTCCAGAAGTACCACCATACAGTCATCATTTTAAGGCACACACATCTACTAGGCCACCAAGTTACAGGTGATATTAAAGGACAAGCATGGGGACCCAGCTTTGTCTTCTTGACATGCTCCACTACAAGCACTTGATTCATGAAATGCCAATGAGGCTTGGAGAGGTCAGCATGTGAAGGCACTGAATAAGCATCTGAGATAATTAAGATTTCAGCCTTCGAAACATGGACGGGAAGTGAACAGCAGTTAAGAAAATCAATAAGAGTCTTTTATTTGCGGTGACACAGATGTCTCAGTCAATAGAGCCTAATAGGTAGGCTTGATCGCAATAGACAGGCGCCTGCCTCCAAGGCTATCAAAGGGCTTCCTCTATAACAAACATTAAAGCGCATTTATGTTGCTATTGAAGAATCATGGACCCTGTAGGTAGCTTAATTTACCAGTGTATGTTTAAAAGCACTATACTATTTCAGATGTGTCCATTTACCTGAATCAAAATTAGTGAGAAATAACTGGCCTGCAGGCCCGTTTGTCCCTCACTGACTGGAGTAGGTCATTCTGCTTTCGATGACCAGTCAGCTGGACAAACGGAGGGTTCCTGAAGGCCAAGAATTTTAAATGGCAAAGGTCTGCTGTGACTCTGTTCCTCTAAAAAGCCAGTGTTAGTTTCAGGACAAAAGAAGGAACTAAGGTGAGAAAGTTAACAGTTTTCCTTTTTCTCCCTAAAGATAATGAAAGAAGCAGCCACCTCGGGACGCAGAGCCATTCCAACAACCCACGGTTGACACACTTGTTCAGAACTGATTAACTTTTCCACCCTGAGCTGGCAGCAGGATGTGTGCGCGGTACTTCAATCTGCCGGGAGTGAAACCCATTAGCACAGTTTGAAAAACGTGCTGCAAATTGTTCTGCCAATCAAATTAAGCCATGTAATTCATTTATGACAAGAAGAAATTTATAGACCCTTTATCTGTTTATTAAGTTTACGGATTAAAAAAAAAAAACTAGACAGCACTAAGTTACTATCAGAAAATCTTAATCTGTAATGACACCTACCTGGCCATTGGCTAATATTTTTTTCAGTTCGGCAGAAGACTTCTTTAAGCTGAAAAGAAAAGGCATAGTTTTTAATAGCAAATTCATTAACACCTCTGAACAACACTGAACATTCTAGACTAAAATACACTTTTGCTTTAGGTATAGACATAGACTACACTTTTTACATCCTTATCCCTATCTATTTTCTAAAGAAACTAGCCAAATGGCAAAGGCATCAGTAAGAGACTGAAGCCCATTAGTAATCTAAAGCAATAAAGAAGCCTACTGTAATAATGAAGTTAGACTGTTGCACAGGCTACTTCAGACACTTCTCCTTGCTATTAGTTCTGCTATTTTGGGGTAGCCTTTCAGTGGCTATTTTATGTTGAGCACTACCAAGCACTTAGGAATGCCCTCTTAGAATGTTCACAGCAAAGATTAAAGAACTTCAAAAGATAAAATACTTTAAGTTTTGATTTTTTTTTATTATAGTTAAGAGTTACAATTCAGCTTCCTGAGAAGCAAATGTGTAGCAGAAATAATCGCAGTATTTACTCACTGTGTGCTCTGGAAGGAGATACTGAGCCTCTCTAAATCTCAATTTCCTCTTTTTATAAAGTGGGGGAAATATCAATGTTATAGTGCAACCAAGAAAATTAAATATGACAAAAAGCCTAGCACTGGGTTCTGTAGACAGTATGCATTAAATCAATTTTAGCTGCCTTCTCTGTCTTTTCTTCTCCTACAGGTATGACAGCCAGTTTCCAGAATTATGTAAGAAACATGGAAATGTTCTTCTCTGGTCATATATGACTATGTAAAAATTTATATGGATGAGCTTAGGGAAAGTGGTCAAAGGATGCTATGAAGTCCTTCTAGCTTCATACTGAGTTATACCTGTACACATTCACTCAATTAGTAGAGTGGTGTATAAAACAGTACCCTTTCCCATCAATGTTTTAATTGAAATTTAAAGCTTGTTAACTCTATCCTTAATCTATCTACTCTAACCCTCTCCCCATCTGCCAAATTAACTCTTCCCTTTGGTAGTTATCTGCAGATGTCTTTCTTTCCACCACAGCCTTTCCGAAGACTGGAAGCTCCCTGAGAACCAAGACCACATCTTACTCACGTCTCTATATATTCCATTTCCTTCCCACCCTTGAGCCTAGCCCAATGACTTGACACATATCAAGTGTTTGATAAATGGGGGTCATTATTCTGGTTGTTATTATATAATAGTACACACATACACACACACACACACACACACTCTCACTCACACACATTCATTTGTTACCTTTAATAAGTTATATTTGAGAAAACCTCAGACTTCAAGTTTGACCACACTCACCATTCCAAGTTATAATTATTTTTCTTAATAAATACTTCTTAAATTTCTTAAATCAAAACTATGGGCCTCTAGTCTCTATATTCCCCAGACTTTAGAAAATGTGTCTTCAACCAATGATTCTAAACTTTAATAACATCCTCCCAAGTCTAAGAATTCATGCACTAAGCAGCAGTTAAGAATTCTGCAGAATAGGACTAAATCTGAAATATATTAAAAAAATAAAATAACTGCCTAAAATGAGACCAGCTGAAAATAAAATAATAGACTCTACTATTTCCCGAGTGATGAGCATGTGCCACACATTGTGCTAAATGCTATTACTTAGTATCCTGATCTAATGCTCACAATAACTATACCCCTGTGGGAGTTAGTTATGGGGGGGGCGGTGGTTACCTCTTATGTATAAAGAAACCCAAGGTACAGACCTTGTTCAAGATCACTCTAGTCTATCTCTCTAACATAAATACACTTTTTCCCCCCCTGGAAAACATTTGAATCCTTTTATTCCCAGAAATAGTCCCAATTTAATATTTGCAATTATTATAAAAACAGAAATAACCAAACAATGCCCAGGCAATGTTTCTCCACAGATATTCCATTATGTCATGCAACTTGAAATAATAACATTTTGATTCATTGCATTTACACAACACCTTTCATCCAAGAAACAAAACGTGATTCCTTAATACAACTTCATCAATCTTCTAAACACCAGCGGTAGATGATGGAAAATTTAACCATCCTAATTTTACAGGAGAAAGCCAAGATGTTCAGGAAAGGCCGTGCCTTGGCAGTGGGACTTGATCTCAGTAATTATGGCCTAGGAACACCATGTGAATGAGTAAGCTCAATTTAAAAAAAAAAAAATTTATTTATTTGGCTATGCCAGGTATTCCTTGCAGCATGTGGGATCTTTCAGTTGCAACATGCAAACTCTTAGTTGTAGCATATGGGATCGAGTTCCCTGACCAGAGATTGAACCTAGGCCCCCTGCACTGGGAGCTCAGAGTCTTAGCCACTGGACCACCAAGGAAGTCTCGTAAGTTCAATTTAATGAATAGTCATCCACCTAAGGCAAAGACCAATTCATGCTTTAAGAGTGACAGAGGAAAAAACTGATTTCATTCATTATGCCAATATCTGGCTACCAACTTGATCTGGTAAAAAATTACATTTATATATCCTGGCAATTTCTTTGTGCCCCAGTTGACTATCTGGTATCTGTGACTTGAGCTATCTAAAAATCACTTTAAAAGATCCTTTAAAATTTAAGTGTGATACAACTGTCACCTGGGTATGACACTTTAAGGGGACACTGAGATATTCAAAGAAGAGTGAAAGGGTGAGGGGACTAGAAATAATGTTGCAGCAGCAAAGCTGAATGAGCTGGGAGAATTTAACTCAGAGACAAAACCTAGAGGGAGTATAAATGAATCTGCCTACTCATTTCTTCAAGCAGTACTGACTACCTATCACCACCCGTGTGTGAAGCATCATGCTGGGAACTAGGGCTCGACAACGGCTGAGTAGTAGTAGTAGTAGTCGAGTATATACAACGGTATATACGTACCACATGTTCTTTATCTACTGAAAACCATAATGGAAAAGAATATGAAAGAGTATCTATATGTGTGTATATATATGTACCTTAACACTTTACTATACAGAAATTAATACAACACTGTATATCAATGTCAATAAAATAATCTTTTTAAAAAAAATAATGAATATGCTACCATCACTGCCCTCAAAGAGTACAGAATTTATTGGGGGACAGAAGTGATTACAATAAAATGTGCTAACCACTATAGTAAAAGCAAGCACAGGGAGATAATGGGAATTCATAGAAGGGATACCTGGCATAGACTAGGAGGTGGGCAATAATGAGGGACAGTTTTCAGAAGACAACAGCTTTGCTCCTCAAAGATAACCAAGGTTAGCCAGGATGAAGGCAAAGGAGGGAGTGGATTAAAAGAAGAAGAAAGCAGGAAAGAGACAGCAGCGGATGTGAAGGCCCAGTAGCAAGAGGGAATGTGATCCATCAAGAGTACCATGTATTCATCAGCAAAGCTGGAGCATCAGCTGGAAGGGGTATGGGGAGTGGCAGGCCTAGAGCGGGCAGAGGACCCAAACGTGGGAGTCCAGGGCTTACCTGCTGTGGAAGCTACAGCTGGTACTAAAGGCTAGATGGATCAGTACAGTGGGGAATGAAGGGCTCAAAACACCCATCGGCAAGATCATGCTGGCTGCAATGTGGAGGAGGTACCGCAGTGGGGAGCTATTATGAGGCTGTAGCAACGATCAAGGGAGCCTGATCTACCTTTGTAGAAACAGAGATGCTGGCAGACAGACTTCACAGTGATTCAGAAGGCAGAACCTACACATGTACGGACTGATTGGATGTGGGGCTAAGGGAGACCCAGGAAGCAGCGAAGGATGCCTGGCAGGCCATCTGGAGTTTGCATCCAGGCAGATGTGGGAGAATTTACTGAGACAGGAAATCTAGGAGAAGTCTGTCTGGCGGGAAGATGACTGGTAGATGCATCACTTAGAAGAGGTAATAGCCCTGGCCTGGGAGCTAAACTCAGTCTTTACAAGTGGGTGCTAAAAGGACACAAAGCTCCGCTCATGGAAAAGAATGTTCTGAGACAAGGCGACAAGAACGTAAAATAGGTACTTCAGCCAGTAAAGGGCGTTATTGCCACAGGGATGTTTAGGAAGCACCTGGACGGCCATTTGGCAAGGGGAAGGGAGTCAGGAACCCAAGGAGGGCTGGATTAGATGGGGGCGTCTCCTGCTCCACACCACAGGCAAGCATCTTCTGTAAACACAGAGCTGGCCATGACACTCTTCTGCTGAAAGTCATCTAACGGCTTGCCAATACACTGAGAGGAAAACTCAAACACCAGGCACCCCCAATCTGGCTCCTGTCACCTCCTTTTTTCCTATCACTCCTACTGCTCTCCCCACCTCTTCATGCCCTCCCCCAGCCCAGCAGTGCTCCCTGTGTTCCAGCCTAAGTGGCCTCCTTCCAAACACATGAAGCTCCTTTACCACCCCTGGGCCTTCACTGATGCTCTCCCGCCCCTCTGAAATGCCCTTCTCTGGCTCTGGATAGGGCTAGGGCCTCCTTATCCTTCAAGCCAAGATGGAATGTCACCACCCCCTTCCACTCCTGACACCCAGTTCAAATCTAAACACGTGCCTGCCCAGAGTTCTTTCACTTTAAAATCTGCTTGTTTTCTTCCTAACAATGATTGTAAAGTATAATTATTTGCGTACTGTAGGGTGGTCTCATATGCCTATTAGCATACTTCAGAGGATAAGGAACACAATGTATTCCTAGTGAGTAGGACAACACCAAATAACTAGGAGGCACTCAATAAATACTTTTGATTAGTTATCAATACGGCACAGAAAACGGCCAACCTAGGGTGGTACATTAAAATCACCTGTAGGACTTCTCCAACTTCACTCCTCCCATAACAAAAATCTCTCTTGGAGCAAACTACCATTACTATCCGGGAAGTTGTCACATCCCTAAAGGAAGATGCTGCAACAAAGGGCTGAGAACCACTAGATCAGACAGTCTCTTTCCAACTCAAAGATTATATAATACTTTGTGAACATAAATGATAGTCTTTTAAAAGCCAAGCTAATTCACTTCAGTTTTGGTTAAAACCAAATCTGAGAGAACTGAAAATTTATCCTACTGCTTTTCTGTCTTACCATCTTTCTCAGCTTCATCCAGCTTTTTATACCATGATGAAGTTTGACCTAAAACACCAGAAAAAATCCTTGTTTTCACTCAAGGCTCACAGTCTGTCTGAACATCATTTTTTCTGGAAGCGGTGGTAGTGATTAAAGGCCCTGCCCTCTTCGCACGGACTGTAACAGGGAGGCTCAGTCCCCAGGCCTCCACTTGGCGGGCACGGCCCACGTGCCCAACAAGCATGAAAAGAGAGGCGGCAGACCACTGCTGAGCAGGGCCACACACTTGGACGAGGACTACAAGACCTACCCCTCAGGACCAGGGGACAGGTGACCCACTGGCGAAAAACCAGTGGATGTATTTTAACACAGATAAATTGTTTAAAGAGGAAACACACTTTAAGAGTAGTGTGTTCACGGCAGGAAAGCTGTGGGTAAGATCTACTGATGCTATAAAAAAACAACCAAGGAAGTGACTTTTGGGGAGGGGACAGGAGAGCAAAGAAAGAGTCAAGAGGAGAGACTTTATCTGCAGTAAAGCCCAGCTGCGAAAGGACCAAGATCTGAATGGAGGGGGTAGGGAGGGGCATGGAAGGGAAAGTAGAAGCCTAAGCTACATCTCAGCAGATGAGGGCTTTGTCAACACGGAGTACAGCCTAAACCCAGGAAGACCAGGGCATACAATGGAAGGGTGATCTGGCTCTGTGATGGCTTTTCAGTCACCTGTGTGAATAAAAACACACAGAAGAACCACCTTCAAGTGTCCTCTTCAAGCACAGTAATAAGACGTCTACCAGAGGAATAAAAATAAGATGTCTACCAGCAAAATAACTCAGTGTATAACAAACAAGACCTAGATTTCTTTCAGCTTAAGCAGGTCAGTCTACTTGAGGACCTTCATCTTCTAGAAGTTAAGTTCTCAGGCCTGTCAGAACACTTTGAAGAGGCTCAGGTCTTGAGTATCCATCCCAGTCTGGGACAACATCAGAATGAATTAATGAAAACTTGTCTTCCTTCTAAAATACCTCAATTTCTTATATAACCAAAGGTACAAAAGTGAACAACATGGCAGGTCAATTTAAATTTCACTACCTTACTCTTTCCTTGTCTCTTTCTGGGGAAGCTGTCAGTGGAACATCATACTGCCAAAAGATGGACAACCAAGACAAAAATAGTAAGTATTATACAACCTACAAACCAGATCATCAGAGCAGGAAATGGTCAAAGACACTGAATTTTCTGGTTCTGTATAATCTGGAGACTGAAGGAAAACCACTCCACAGACCAAAATTAACAGTTCAACTTGTTTAATTTTATCTTTCTCTATGAGGTCCTTTCTTTTCAGTCAATATCAAAGCTAGGGTTACTTAACTGGCCAGATTTCCTCTTAGCCACATACACACTTTTGTGGTCTTATGGAAAAGAGGTGTCATCCCACAAGCCTCTTCCCCACCCTCAGCTCTGTAGATAATCATGCTTACGGGCACATTTGACTTGCGTGCTCTCACCTATTGCTTGGAAGTGAATCTGAGACTGCTGGGCTGCTGTGTTGAGAGGGTCCAGCCCGGGTATTCACCTACAAGTAAAGAAAGGATCTTGATCAGTCTGTGTTCTGAGGACACAGTTCTAATTAACCTATAATTTGCCACAAATTTCTCATTTCACTATGAAGGTTAATTAGCTTGTTGCTAGACCGACCCATAGTCTATTCAGTATATAGGTTACAAAAAATGTACAACCTGTATATTATATAATACTTCGCTTCTGCCATTATTCAAATATTTAAATAGTGCTGGAAAAAAAGGAGAGATAAATGGGAAATTTTCAATTCACTGTCTAGAACTGAATTCAATTCTAGCGAAGAAATTCAGTTTACTGTTTCTTTTTGTTTTATATAAAAAACAATGTGTTCAAAAAAGTATATTAAGAACACATCCAAGGGCCAATAGCGAATCTCACATTATCATATCCCTCCAGCTCTAAAACCAGACAGAATGTTGCAGAATGTCTCTTATTCACTGAAAAATGAGGTCCAAGTAATTAATTACAAAACGCTTGAGTCTAATACAATAGCCAGTTTTTCTTTTAAATGTAAAGCCTTAAGCAGAAATCTAGAATTTAAAATACACAGAACAATGAAAGGACATTAAATAGATATATGTTTCCAGCATAAACATGTCAAAAGAAGAGGGGGGTATTCTGTGTGCAATATGCTTATGTGCTTAATTAATCACCGAAATGAAGTCTATATTTTCACTCAAATAAATCTTTGTGGAGATCAGTAGCCAGGATCATCCTGAAAAAACAGACCAACGAAACAATTCCAAAAATAAAAAGGTTTTTAAAAATTTGGGATCAAATCCCATATATATATATAAACACACACACACACACACACATACACACACACGTATATTGAACAAATACTACAGATGACTCCCCCTCCACATCCCATTTAAAAAAAAAAAAAAAAGGATCGCTTGTCAGAGCTTGAGAAAGTGCAGTTTTATTTGACATTTCAATAAGTGGAACACAGCATTACAAATCCATCTAACTTTACTGAAACAATTATTGAAATTCGTACCTTCAGGCCATGTATGTTCCGTTCCCCAGGAGGCTTGCAGGCTGAAACAGTAATTGACTAAATTGTAGAACACATCAGGGCCATTTACAAATTTGCTCAAAATGAATCGTTTAAAAAGAAATGAGGGTGACACCAAAATTAGCAGAGAGAAATGATTGAAAAGTGGCTCCCAAGACCCAAAGTGGGAATTATGAACCAGGGTTTTTAACTTGCAGGAGTGAGCATTTATAAATGCAAAGAGCTTTCTGACACCGCCTCATATAAATTCCAATTTCTGCTTAAAACATATAAAAATCAAGTTAACTGAGCTAAAATGATTAGGTTCCTTTCATAATTCAAATTTCTGCAATCTTTCCTCACTCTATTACATTGTATATTTGCTATCACTTATTCTACAATGAAAATAGCTACGGTTTTTGAAGGGGAGAGGCAGGAGGGTCTTTTAACGCCAAAAAGATTGCTAGAGATTCTATGAAATATTCAAGTTTGAATACTAGTTTGCAAAGCAGTAAGTAGTCAAATTTGCTAAAATACAGAGATATCATTAACTTTTGTCACGTTTCTTGCAAATCTTGACATTTATTAATATTTAAAAGTCTAAAGATAAAGTAGTACCAGGAAAAGTAACATTAATTTCTCTACATCATCTTGAGTTACAGATTAGTACAACACTTGTCCAATTCAGTAAATGCTTCTTCATCAAATGTTAAAAAAATAAAGAGCTTTGTGCCCAAGTTATAGGCTGCTTCCATCTGAAAACCACAGTGTCCTACATATTATATGTTAAGGGGCCATCAATTTTGATTGATTGTTTGAGGAAGGATGAATCTGATTTTTTTTTTTTTGCTCCTTTCTCAGATGTACATGTATTTTCCTCTGTTTCTGACAAGAAATAGAGCTGGTAAATAAGAAGATGATGTAGGTAATAACTACAAAGTACATCAGTTGCTTTAGTTTTGTGTATTTCAAGCATCTTCAAATTTATTGTTATTTTCCTTAAAAAAATCTAAACCTCAATAAAGCATTTTTATCTGTTTTTCTAAAATACATTAAAATTAAGACTCCAAATCCTCTTTCCTTAAAATGGAAATTAACTTTTTGAACAAAACAACAGTCACATACACTTGAGGCCTGGTCCTTCAGGGACCATTAATACTTCCTAAGAAAACACTTCAGAGCATTTCCTCTGAAGTACCAGTGCATTTATAAACTTCACTGAGTAAGGAAGTGACTAACTAAGGAATTAGAGACAGGCATCAATTCTTATCTGGTACCTTAACATCTGCCTCACTCCTCAATTGGCTTCTTAAATCTTTGTAACTGGAAATCTAAACTGTATTCAAAAAATACAGTAACCTTAATGTTCTGAAATTGTAGAGTGAGAAGTTACTGTAAAGTCAGTGAATTTTCATGCTTATCATATCTTTTAACTACAAAGAGCACTCAGTCCTGAGCAGGGAAGTTACTATCCAACACAACTGTGCCACTCAGAATGAGAAGACCTGTTGTTAGAACAGAATCGTTTTCTCCTGTCCCTCTGATTTGCTCAGTCTAGAGATTCTTTATAACATGGGGCCTGAGAACCTCTCATCAACTCAGTAGACCCAGGTAACATACCCAATGTCTACACTCTTAACTGTAAAAATTTCCATAAACTCCAAATAAGTGTAAATCTATGGCTGATTCATATCAATGTATGAAAAAACCCACTGAAATGTTGTCAAGTAATTAGCCTCCAACTAATAAAAAAATTAAAAAAAAAAATAAAATAAATAAATAAATAAATTACTATAAGTCAGGCTAAATACTATTACTAAAAAAAAAAATAAATAAATCTAATATAAAATTATATATATATATTTAATTTATATAAAATGATATAAAAATAAAACTGTATAAAATCTATATGTAGATAAGTATGCAAAAAAAGTAGAAAACTAAAAAGAGTTATACAACAGTATATACAAAACCACAGAGAAAGGGAGACTGAGTCTCATACTTTAAAAAACTTAAATGTGATGTGGAACTATATTTAATAATACATTGGAGGCTAATAGAATCTGCTCATTGAAGGCTAATTCTGTTAATTGGAGACTAATAGACTAAGATAGACAACAACAACAGCAGATTCTGTGCTAGGACTACATGTAACACTCATATCTAACATATTTTCTTTTAAGAATCTCCTCCCTACAACATACTTTTCTCCACACTCCTATCAAATCCTCCAAACTACCACCATACACACTCTACTAATAGTTTAACCTGTATAAGAGCAAATAGCCCTCCTACTTTAAGCAAATTACAACTTAAACAAAATTTTTATTCAAAGTGTACAATAACCGCTTAAAAACTGTGTGTCTCTAGAGTTACTTCATGGGCTTCCCTGGTGGCTCAGATGGTAAACAATCTGCCTGCAATGCAAGAGACCAGGGTTCAATCCCTGGTTTGGGAAGATCCCCTGGAGAAGGCAATGGCAACCCGCTCCAGTATTCTTGCCTGGAGAATTCCACGGACTTGAGCCTGGCAGGCTACAGTCCATCGTATCAGAAAGAGTTGGACACGATTGGGCAACTAACACTAGAGTTAATTAATGTCTCTGTACCTAAATATTCTCAACTATAACATGAAAGCAATAAGAGGCAGGACTTTTTAGAGAACTAGAAATGGTAACACACAAAGCAATGTTAGTGCTTGAACAGAGAAGATATCTAAAAATGGCTGTTATTATCATGGGAGGGGCACAATGGATGGACAGGGAGACTGACAGGGACTGTTCACAAGATAAAAGAAAACAAAGAGAATCTGGAAAAATTCTGGACGAAGAGAAGTAAATATTATCTGGGAAAGAAATGAAGACCCAAGGCATTAGAATTATAATAATCCAGGATACTGTACTAGGGTTTGCTACAAGAGAGCTATAAAGTTATAAAGCAGGAAAGCAATTAATGGAAATGATTTCAGCCAGTAAAAAAAAAAAAAATTCCTCATGGAAAAACAATTCTGAAATTTCCCCAAATTCTCTTATCCTGTTAAGAAATAATTTGCATCCTGTTATTGGCCTAATACATAGAAATGGCAACTTTTTTTTTCTCATTTTTTTTTCAAGTTTTAGTCTTCAGGTACAACAGAACTAAATTAATCATAATTGTTTCAGACACGTTATCAATGGCCAAGTTTTATTTACTTACTTAGCTCTTTAATAAGTTATTATCAATATTTTACTAAATACTCCTAAGCCAGCTGCCCACCTTAATGGTAGAAGAATATCATTACTCTTGAACCCAGACCTTCTCACGGGCTGGCCGAGCCAGCTGCCTTTGGAGACTTCGTCAGCGCAAATAGCAGTCTACTGATTAACTGAGCCATTTAAACGTCAGAGTTACAGGTAATGAAAGTCTAGAATGCCTAATTGGAAAACTCATACCATGATTATTGGCACAGTATCAGTTAATGAAGGTAAGTTTAACTTTTAATTATTTCAATTAAGTTATTTCTAGAAGACTCAGAGAAATTTTCTTATCTGTTTCGTCCTTAGAAAACAGATTTCCAAGTAGGGCAATGTATAATGGGTGAAAGACTTAATGGTTTATATAATTAAACTGTTCTTTTTCACCATTATTCAAACTTTGAGGAAACATTTATATACAGTTGAGCAATCATATCTGTTACAAGGCTAGTACTATCAAACCTAAAGGGAAAAACAAATTATTTGACTCACCAAGACTCATTCTCATCAGCTCATATTTTTTGAGACTTAACAACCAAATTCCTATTTAGGAGGATTTTCAATTATTTAGAAGATGTATCCCCCAAAAAATCCAGCACCAAACATTCCACCAAAATATCTCTCCTAAAACCCCCTAGTAAATCATGGCTTCTACACTAGCTGAAAGCTTTCTCCTTAATAGCAGCTCTGGCTACCATCACGAGCCACAATTTATAAATATCCAAAATTAAAGTCATTCATTTTCCTTGGTTTAGAAACCATGTGGACCCCCAAAGAGTTCTTTAAGCGAACGTAAGTATGCACTTCAAAAACAAAAAACAATCTAGTTAGTTTAATTTACTCTAGTAAATTAGATATTTTATCTGCCATAACTATAATATAGCCTGCAATCCCCATGGTAATGAATACTTCTTTTGTTTTTTCAAATTAAGAGCTAAACATCATGTTATGTGCATTTAAACCTTTGGAAAACATAACTGTTGATGAAACAGTTTGCTGAAATAATCATTGTTGATTAGAATTTGTTCAACATTACCTCTTGGAAATATCTGCAGAGGCTCTATTAACTGTCCATTTACTTGCTGTTCCATTATTGTAGAATAATACTGCAAAGAGATTATAGAAAGAGATTACTCAGTAATGTATGAACACTGGAACAGACACTTATGGGTTGTTTAATTCACAGTACTTTTGTAAATTGCTGGTATATACATATCAGCCTAGAGAATTATTTTTCTCTATTTGCACATCAAACTGACTATAGCGGATACTCAGGACTGAAAGTCCAGTATAGTGTTATCCTTCATGTTGTCTTTAAGAGTAAAACTGGCTGATTAAGACTTTAGGCTAGTATCTGATCTCTAAAAATGTTCTGAAAATGATATATATTAAAAATGACAACAAGTATTTTAGTAGAAATTTCTCAAATTGCCTTTTGTTCTTTTACCCTGGACTTTACAAAGAAAAATGGAGATGCCTCATATTCAGTTTGGACCTATATGCCAGTTAGTTAATCAAACATTATTCATATTTGTATATGAAATGTACAGACAATGGAAATCAAAATCACAGAGACTGTGTAACAAGCAAACAAGATATGACCCATCCAAAGATAACAGGATTAACATGATAAAAAGATAGCCCAATTTCAAGTAAGCATAACTTTCAAGCTTTAATCTTCTAAATACTTTAGTATAGATCAAATTTAACTTTAAAAATTTGAGCATGAAAAATAAAGTTCCAAATTCAAAAAGCTTTCATATAGCATCATAAACAAGTTCATCCAGTAGGCTGTATTATGGTCTGCTCCTATTTTCCTTAATATGCTAATTGGTGAGCATGTTTCCACCTAACTTGGAAATGGCTTCTGTGCCCTGACTTCTTTTAACACTTGACAAACAACAAAATGATGTTCTTGGTGGAAAATATCAACAATGAAAACCACTGATTTTGTGTTTCAAGGGACTGTCCAAGAGCAGAACTCCCCTTTTGTACTTGTTTCTATATTAAAAACAAATGTAGGGACTTCCCTGGTGGTCCATCTGCCTTCCAGTGCAAAGGACGCAGGTTCAGTCCCAGGTCGGGGAACTAAGACCCCACAAGCTGTGGGGCAACTAAGCCCACACCCCAACTCCTGAATCTGAGTACCCCAACTAGAGAGAAGCCCGACTGTTGTCATGGGAGGCCGCATGCTGCAACTAAGACTTGATGCAGCCAAAATAAGTAAATAATAGTTTTTAAAAAACACATGCATATTTTCTTTTTAACTATCCCATTTCCAGAAAATTCCTCTTTGATAATCATTATTTGTTGACATTCTTAAAAGTTTCTTTTTAAAAAACATGTACATATATCTTCTTATTGTTTTTATGTACATTAAAATTATCACAAGATTGAGCTTATTTATCCCTTAGAAATAAAAGGGAGTTACAAAATTCCATATCATCTTTAGAATTTCAAGTTAACAAGTCTAAGAATCTTCACCCTAAAAACAAAGTGAAAGTGGATTTTTGATGGCCATGGACTAATAGAAGGATACCCTGCCTTCTGAGAGCTTTCAAACCATAAAGGAAACTGATTCTTTCCCTCTATGATGTAAAAGTGTATGTACATACAGCATAAACATGTGACACACACTCTGGAATACTACTAAGGCAAATGTCTCTCAGGAAACTATATTCTTTAAAATCACAGAAATATAGTGCTCGCCATTACTCAAACAGTGATGACAAGTAAATGAAATATCAATCATGTAGGCTGTCAACCTTATGGGACAGCAATAACTGTTAACAAGTAGTCTGGAAAAATTGTCCGAAAATGACTTGTCCTCAGCACACAAGTATTTGAGGTTTCCATGGAAAATTAAGATGCCAGTGGCTATTTGGAACATTGCTCAGGTATTCTTTTTAATGGGAAATTTGCTGGTTATTGATCCACGGCATGTACCTCTTGCTTCTGGAAGGCTGCAAGCAACTTTCCAATCAGTAGCTGTCAAAAAAATTACTGCCTTTTTATACTGATACAAGACAACAGCAGTGGTGGTGTTCTCCTATACTTAATGCTTTTCTTTAATTAACTGCTATGTACAATAGGTTAGTAATTTCAGTTACTACTTGACCACAGTCCTAGAAATCAAAATAAATAAAATATCCTTATGCTTTATCTAACAAATTAATTATAGAGTTGTCTGAAACTGGTGCTTGGGGTCAAGTTTGAAAACAAATAACCTCACATGTAAAGGGTCAGAACAGGTGCAAGGTATTTTTTTCCTACTATAAAACCTTGCATGCATGAAATTGACCTGTTTTCCAACTTTATTTATTTACCTCACAAAATATATAAATAAAAATGGTTTCCCTTTCATTTCTGAGCTGTGCCAATTCAACTGGCAAAGCCATACATACTTTTATAACCGTTGTAGGAATTTTTTTAGCAATCTATAAACATCTCTTTGTACACTGATTAACACAGTCACAGTAATGATATTAAGCATTCCACTTGACAGTTTCTTCAAAGCAAGTGGTTAAGATTTGTTTTTTGTTTTCTACAGTTCTTCCAAATCCAAGGAACGTTTTCTCCTGCTAAAATACAGGGTTTGATCTGTGTTCACATTAACACAGAATCTTGTGTTCCACACACCAAAGTAATTCACCCTCAAGGACAAACTATAAAGGGCAGTAAGCGAACCCATGGCATGGGCCCACTCTCGGCAACTGACCCCTCAGGAGCAGGCCTGGGGATGGCTGAGAGGCTGCCAGGGGGGCTCAGAGCTTAGGCCACTGCTCACACGGCATTCCTTAATGGACAGGACCTCCCGGCACGGAGCAGTCCTGACGAGCCGCAAGGCCTGTGCTGCCCAGAGAGATGAGCAAGGCACTGAGACAAGTTAGAGACTCAAGCCCTGGGATTTCAGTACTGGCCACTTTCAACTGATGAGCTCAGTGAGGAAATGCTCACGGCGTCTCAGTTTACTCAGCTGTAAAATGAAGGTGGTATGTACCCACAGGATTACTGTGAGACTCACATGAGAAAATATGAGAGCACTTAACAAGTTATAAAGTAAGTTCCTTTTAGAGCTTCATCCTCTCTCAGGGTTTTATATATTTTCCCTTTAGAGGGATTCTTTCCAATTTTGTTCTAAATAGTGATAAAATAAGCAACAATAACAAAGACTAGGTTTGTACTGCTGCTGCTAAGTCACTTCAGTCGTGTCCGACTCTGTGCGACCCCATAGACAGCAGCCCACCAGGCTCCCCTGTCCCTGGGTTTCTCCAGGCAAGAACACTGGAGTGGGTTGTCATTTCCTTCTCCAATGTGTAAAAGTGAAGTCGCCCAGTCCTGTCTGACTCTTAGCAACCCCACAGACCGCAGCCTACCAGGCTCCTCCATCCATGGGATTTTCCAGGCAAGAGTACTTGAGTGGGGTGCCATTGCCTTCTCCGAGGTTTGTACTAGATAAAAACAAAATGAAAAGACAACCAACCAAACCAAACAAAAGTCTAAATCTTTTACACCAAGGTATTTATTAATGATATGGTTTAGACAGAAAAGTAACAAAGTGTTCATGATAACATTAATAGACCTATAATTTGAAGTTATCCAAAAAGCTTTCTTAGCTCAACCTCTATTATCCTATCCAGCTTTCATTACCTCTAACACAAAGCCTGGCACATAGTAGGTGTCTAATACCTACTGACTGAAATGGAGTCTGATACCAATTCTGCCATTTATTAATCTGCACAGCCTTTAGGAGGTTATTTAACCTCATTGAACCTTAGTTTCCTCTGAATGAGAGTAAAGATAGCTTCTCTATTATATAGGGTTACTGTGAAGCTCAAAATTAAACTGTAGCAATAGAATTAGTGAAGGTATTTGTAAATGGTAATGACAAGTAGTTGAGAGATTTAAAAAAGTGAACCTCCTTAACAGTGAAACAATATTAAGCACAGCGCTTTCTAAGTAGAAGTGTTCCAGGATTTAAAGACACAAAAACGGTATGTATGAAAAGTACAAAAGACTGCATTCATTCTGAACACGTCAGCAGCAGTTATAAAACGTTGTTTTCTCTGGTATCCCCTGTAGAATCTGTTACATGCAGTAATTGCAGCAATAATCAATAAGCTAACTGAGTAAAAGATTAATCAGTTTTGTGATTGCTAATGGAATCTCCAGTACCAGACTCAGATTAGTTTCAAAGTCCCTCTGAGATGTTCTTCAAAATCCTTAAACAATTTTAATAAGGATGTGACAAAGTTTAGCATAGTTATCCAAAAATCTAATTAATTTGAAACAGAGGGCCAGATTCAACAAGGGGATAACAAGTACAATTTTTGGCTTTGTTCTGTTTGCAAGTTTATCATACCATATTCCTATTTGTTATGAACCTAATTCTAATTCTAACAGCACAATCCAATCAATAATTACAACACTTTTTTCTTCATGGAAATCTGCCACATAAAAACTTGAGTTCCAAAACAGCACAGTTTAATTTTACAAGGCACAAGTCCTCTGTTGAAAGGAGAGAAAACAAAGAAACAGCAAGACAGATACACCCAGAAATAACTCCCTGAATACCCTACTGTCTGTCAGGCTCAATACTGATACAGAGCTCCTCAACCCCCTGCCAAGTCTATGATTAATTTCTCCACCCAAAACTTTATTCCCTTTCTTGTCCCACCTCTGTTCCCCTCAGTATTAAGGAGTATCAAAAAAAAAAAACAGGTGGGATTGAACCTTAAGTACCCTGCAGGGCCATCCTGGGTTCAAAAGCCCCTCCGCGTCCTCTGTTTCTTGTTGTAGAAAAAGGCTTTGGTCTCCTAGGCTTCCTTGAGTTCCAAAGAGCAGATTCAAGGAGTAAACTATTAGGACAACAGAATCACAGACCTGCTAGTTCCTCCTGAAGGGATATTATTAACAATCTGATGCATATGTGTTCTATAGAAACTGTTATATAGGGTTACTGTGAAGCTCAAAATTAAACTGCAGCAATAGATTAGTGAAGGTGTTGGTAAACTGTAATGATTAGTTGTTGAGAGATTTAAAAGTGAGGTGGAGGATGGTAACTACTTGCTGACCACAAGCACTGGACCCCAGGCTGCTTGGAACCAGAAGGCTGAGATTCCTGAAACCTCACCCTGTAACCTCACCTCCAAGCAATCAGAAGAAGGTCCATGAGCTGATCAACTTCCTATGACCCCCACCCTTCACACTGTCTTTAAAAACCCCAACCTGAAAGCCATGGAGGAGTTCAGGTCTTTGGACCATGAGCTCCCCATTCTCCTGGCTTGGTGCCTGGCAAATAAACCTTCACTTCACTACAAATGGCCACTGTCAAGAGCATTCTGTACCTCATGCACATGAGTCCTTGCTTAGTAACAATACTAGATATTTACATTTATTCATCCAGTTTCTCACAACCCTACCCTATTCTAGGAATATCATTACACCGATTTGACAAAAGTAGCAAACGATTTATCAGTCAACCAAGAAAGATACTCCTTTCATTATAGTCCATGCACTCAGAACATAAAATGTTTGTTTGCTAGTTGAGAGTCAAAAGGTAAGTTATTCTCATTTATGACTAAAGATGCTAACTGTCTGTCATGCAATGCAAATGAAATACCATATTTTATTGCCATCAATTTACTATGGTGTTTTGTATTTTGGTTGTGTATTAAGATATAATCGTGTTTTTTCTTTTTTTTTTAAGATGAGCTACCTCCTATTGCTCATACCTCAAAAGATTTAACTAAAGCAGGCTACTGGGTGGACTGCTGAGCTGGTGAAGAGCCTGGCTTCTTCACTGTCACCTATGTGAGGGAAGCCATGTCACCTGACCTCTCAGAGACTGGGGATGGTGGGAAGATTTTAATATATTGCAGATCCCTGTGCTGGCTGGTGACTTCTCCTCTTTCTTCAGGGACTCCGCCACTCCTCCACATTTTCCTTCTACCTCTCTTACCACACTGCTCAGTTTCCCGTAAGTGATTCTCTCCCCATTCCTCCTTTAAATGCTGAAGTTTCCCGTGACTTTTCATCAACCTTCGTTTTTTTTATTTTATCCTCTCCTTGAGTTAACTTCAGCCACTTCGAAGGTTTCAATTACCAGAGGAGTCACTGAGACTAATTAGGAGCTGATGAATCACAAACCTTTATTTCCAGCCCAGATTTCTCTCCTAAGATTTGGAACATACCCAATTGGTTGTCCAGAGGCCCCTCAAATTCAACAGGTCCCCACCTCCCCCACCCTCCCTCATACCCTAGGCCTGTCTTCCAACATATGGGTTCACCATCTGGATGAATGAAATCGCCATGACCTAGCTTCCCAAACCAGCTATCTGGGAGTCCTCCAGACCATCCCTTTCCTTCTTCCCCACATCTAGTCAACCACCATTCTTACTAACTCTACATTTCCCCCCCTGCTCATATCCTCAAGCTAGGGCCCTCCATGATCGAGCCTACCTGCCTTCGCAACCTCATCTCAACCCTCCCTGCACTGTCCATACCACACTGATCACAGGCAGTGCCTCCTGAGGGCACAGGCATCCTTTCACCTGGGCCTTTAAACACCCTTCCAAGTCCCCTTGTCCTTGCTACTCCACCTAGACACCACTCTCTTCAGGAAGCCTTAACTGTCTCCAAAGCTAGATCAGGTGCTCCTTCTCTGAGCTCACAGAACACCAAATGCTTAGGCATATGAGAGCACTGATCATTCTGCCTGGTAATTCTGAGTCTTTCCTGTCCTCCCACACGAAACACTCCTCCCTTTTTTGTTAACTTCCCTGACTGAACCATGAGCTCCCTGAAGGAGTGAACTGTATGTTCACTGTACCTCTACCACCTAGCATAGGGCTTGGCTAGACACTTGCCATCCCATAAATATTGACTGTATGAAAAGCTGCTGGAGGCTTCCCCGGTGGCTCCGTGGTAGAGAGTCTGCCTGCCAATGCAGGAGACAGTTTCGATCCCTGATCTGAGAGGATCCCACATGCCACAGAGCAGCTAAGCCCATACGCCACACCACTGAGCCCGTGCTGTGGAGCCAGCAGCCACAGCTACTGAAGCCCATGCGCCCTAGAGCCTGCGCTCTGCAACAAGAGAAGCCACCACAGTAAGCCTCACACTGCAGCGAAGAGCAGCCCCACTCTCTGCAGCTGGATAAAGTCCACGTGTAGCAACAAAGACCCAGAACAGCCAAGACAAAAAACAAACAAAAAACTGGCTCTATGAATAAACGGGCAAATCAGTGAGTGAGCTCAGGTCCCACCTCTACACTGACCAGCCATGCGACCTTGAGAGAGGCAACCTGTTTGTGCCTCAGTATTCGCAGCTGTAAATATGAAAGAAATACCTGCCTTGCTCACCTCATAAAAGTGTCAGGAACATCACAATCATAGAAGCTGGTATATAAGAAACAGTTTTATAAAGTACTTGAAAAACATCTTAAAATAGGGCACCATGTTACTATGAATCTCCCACTCCCAAGCCAACAACACATACAAGAAAAATGGCCATAACAATAGGGTGACATAGAAACCACTAAACATACTGCCAAAATCTTCAGACCAAGTACAGAGGTAGCATTTAACTAACGTTTATCAAGGCTGAGTCAGTATGCCCTCAACCCCCATCAATTAGTACAGCACTATAAATAATAATATAAGTGGAAGGGTACTATAAGGAACATTGTTTCTCCATTTGGAAGTTCATCAAGGGCATGGACCATGTCTCATGTATTTTATTAGGTCTTATGCCAGAGGTGTTAATCTGGTGTCTATATGGGCCTTGGGAGATCCTTGAAATTCCTGAACTTCTAGGTGAAATGCTGCACTGTGTGAATTTTCTGGGAAAAGAATAAACAACTTTCCTCACATTTTCAAAAAGACCTGTCTCCAAAAAATCTAAGAAGCTAGTAGAGTATCAAGTCATAGAGTGTATAGCACTGTACCATATGCATAATGGCCACTCTGCATATGTTCAAGAGGAGAAGGCCAATAGGAAATAATACAGACATTCTCATTGGTTAGATCTTCTAACTTAGTGGCAAGTCTTACATATCAACTCAAATCAAATTCATTTATCATTCTTCTATACATTTATAACAGAAAGCTTTCTAATCTCTCCTTAGCATGCCTCCTAACAGACAATATAAACAGTACAGTATGAGGAAATACTTATAAAAAACTAAGCATGCTGGCTTTTCCCTATTAATGATAAAATTTTTAAATTCCTATTTTGTCAGTACTGCAAGCATACCCCATTATATGTAGCTGAGCCAGTAATTACAGCAATAATCAATAAACTAACAAACTATTTGCAGTTCATAGTTATATAATTTAGTTTTCCTAGTGAAGAACTCAACAATCTTAACTCTGTCAAATGGCTACAAATTCAATTACAATACTACTCAGCTATGTCATCAATTATACTTTCTTTCAATTATTTCTTATACTTTGCATTTAAGAGGTATCCCTTCTGTGATGCTCACCTCTTAAGAAGCATACAGCAGCTCCTTAGTCAAAAATAACATACAAAGCTAATCTATTTTGAATACCAAATTAATAACTATCTTTATTACCTGGCTTCAATCCCTGAAAACTCATTTTCCCTGCCTTGAGGTGACTACAAGGCACACATGTTCTTTCTTAAATGACTCTAGACCAAGGGTCCACACATGGTCATGGATTGATTAGATGAAGAGAAAAAATCACAATGAAAAGTCTTCCAATGAAAGGTCAACAGGGAACAACTCTGGGGCCTCTTTATAAGTCAACGTTACCAGACAAATGTATTTATTAGTGATTTGAAAATGAAACAGACAGTAAGTTGGCCAAGTTTAATGATAACACTATTTGTTTTGGACAGTAAAACTGTAAAGGATGTTAGGGAACTCCAGATGGTCTTAATAGGAATTGAGGTTTGGATAGCCAACAGCAGATGAAATTCAACTTGGCCAAGTTTCAGCTAATGTGTGTTGGCAGAAGTTTAAACTTGTGTTCAGCGATGAGTCCAAAACTTGTGGGATCCCCTCAGCTGAGGCTTTATTAGTCACCACCATGGTTGGCTTGAGGCACTGTCTACACTGGCCTTTCACCTGATCTCCAAGTTGCAGCAATTCTGCCATACTTCCAAAGTAGGAAAAGTTTAAATAGCTTCAGGGAACCTACCACTTAAATAAAACGGGAGCATCAGGTCATACAGATAGCAGGCCAAATAGGACATTCCCTTACAAGTAGACTATTTAGCCAGTTCCAATTGTGTTCAACAAAGATTCAGCCTACTGCTCAAATGCTGTTAAAAAAAAATAAATGAAAAGGAAGTGAGAAATGAGTAAATAACATATAACAGGGAGACCTATATAAACAGAGACAACTTGTTTTAATTTCCAATTACAATTTACACCTTTTTGGACATATTATAGTCATGAGTTGAAAATTTACTGAATTCCTCTAACTTTACTGTATTATAGCAAATTTATGTTCACCTTTCAGATATATATAGAAAACATCCCTCAGTATACTGTCAAGGGTGAAACAGATCACCAGCCCAGGTTGGATGCACGAGACAAGTGTTCAGGGCTGGTGCACTGGGAAGACCCAGAGGGATCGGGTTGGGAGGGAGGCAGGAGAGGGGATCGGGATGGGGAACACATGTAAATCCATGGCTGATTCATGTCAATGTATGGCAAAAACCACTACAATATTGTAAAGTAATTAGCCTCCAACTAATAAAAATAAATGAAAAAAAAAAAAGAAAACACCCCTCTTGTTTCCAGTAAAACTGGCCCTAAGAGAATGGGTTCATTAGGAGCTGCTAACACGAGCCTAACGCCTTGGTTATGCCCCACAGCAACCTGACTGCTAGAAGTCCATCATCTCCTTCCAGTCCACATCTCCCTGGAAGAGAAGCTCCTACTATAGCCCCTAAGAGCCTAATTGATGTCCTGCATTTTTCGGTCCCCTCATGTCAGCTGCCTCAACATAGGACTCCAGAGGACACAAACCGTAGGTCATTCTGAGTCCTCCATAGAGAGGGAGCTGAACCAGGAGCGCAGCCATATTAATGACAAAATATTGGTGGTTTAAAGCCCCAGAATACTCTGGTGCCACGCTGACTGAGGCCTGCTCATGCTGTCTCTTCCTTTGCTTCCACGAGCTACCTAATAATCTGATGCAAACTTCCATCTGCTTTTGCTTCTTGTTAGCAAAAATGTCCTGAGGTATTTCAAAGAGGGGCTAAATAAGGGGCCATTACATTCTTATCACTATTTCAAGGACATCCATATGTCCCAGATAACATAGAGAAAAGAGTTAAAATAATCTGCCTCTGAAAAAAGGTTTCATTCTTTGACAAGGATGAGAAAAAAATACAAAAATTTTACTTATAGCTTGGAGCATGACACCATTCCAATTAAAAAAAAAAAAAAACAAAGCTAAATAATTTCCAACACCATTTATTTATTGCATTCAGTTTTCCTGTCTTGTTCTTTTCAGCGTTTCTCCACCCTGCCAGGAGAGTATCGAGTATTACCAATTGTTTGGATGGATCATGACAAACGAGGGGACTGAAGACCAAGCTATTTTGCTGCATACAAAGTAAGCTGGACCGACTTAATGTGGAGCATGTTT
Organism: Cervus elaphus; assembly: GCF_910594005.1. Taxonomy (NCBI): domain Eukaryota; kingdom Metazoa; phylum Chordata; class Mammalia; order Artiodactyla; family Cervidae; genus Cervus; species Cervus elaphus. The sequence continues at coordinate 85,639,115 of NC_057826.1, forward strand.
AAAAGTACCATTTGGAGAACAGCTTCCAATCTCTGCTCTACATAGAAAACTTCCTAATCATAAAGGCCCTAAGTCTATTAAATGTTTAACAACTAACTGGGCAACACATCCTAAGGCAAAATTCAGCCCTGTAGGAAGGAAACTTCAAAAGCCCAGAGTATTTCTTTACAGTCCTTTTCAAACTCAGGTACACTGACATTCTACTAAATAGCATTATTTTTTTGTTATTAGGAAAACAGTGGTATTTGCAAAGCTTCTTCTGTAGGATCTCAATAAATGCCAAAACAAAAACAACACTTAACCAGGAGTGAGGACTGGGAGTCCAGGACCTAGGTCTGTGTCCAGGCCTTCCCATTTATTAGCAATATAACCTCAAACTGAATCTGATCTTGCTGGGCCTCAGTCTCCTCATCTGTAATATGAGACAGTTGGACAAGACCACTAAGGGTTTCTTCCAACTCCACTTGAGCAACTATGATTTTTCCTTTTTTTAAAAAATTTATTTTTTAATTGAAGGATATTGCTTTACAGAATTGTGTTGGTTTCTGCCATACATCAACATGAATCAGCCATAGGTATACAAATGTCCCCTCCCTCTTAAATCTCCCTCCCACCTCCCTCTCCATCCCACCCGTCTAGACTACTATGGAGTCCCGGTTTGAGGTCCCTGAGTCATGTGGCAAATTTCCATTGGCTATCTATTGAGCAACTACGATTTCTGAAGCAATCTCCAAGTTATGCACACTAGGATAAAGCGAATCATATCCCAGTTTACAAGGTGCTACAGAAACAGAGGTCAAAGAGTATTCTCCCTCATGGTACCCAGCATCTAACAAGGTACACTACGGTCAAGTATATCAAAGGGAATACTTACACTCCAATAATACACAATGTCTGCCATAATGGGAGGTGTTACAGTTAAACCCATCCCATATTCTTCTGGCAATGTGGAGAAATGGTGTAAAGAGAGAGATTAGGCAAAACGAAGAACATAATTCTTACTAATACTGTTTTCCACTCACACAAGCCTCTCAGTATCAAGAGAACTAGGTGTAATAAACTCTTTACTAGCCACAGGATTTAGCAGAAACAAATATGAGTCCATTTACTAAAGTAAGATGTACTGCTGAGCTCCTTGAAGAAAGGTCACCTAAAAGTAGAGGTTAACATTAAAATAACCCCCTCAATGATAAATAAAGCTTATGATGAATCAAAAATAAGGCCCAGCACTGATGTTTCATGCTGTAAGGAAATGAGGTCAGCACTACCAGATAACAAATACAAAAAGATGGAAGGAGAAAAGCAGTAGATTATTGTCTATCCTAGAAAATGAGAGAGGAAAACAAGAACAAAAAAAAAAAATTAAAACTACTTTAAGGGAGTATTTAACAGGGTCCTTTAAATAGTTAGCAGTGATCAGGTATTTAGTTTTCAGGATATGTAGGTTGGGTGTATTTTTTTTTCTAATAAAGCATTTCAAATTCTAATTAAAAAAATACTTTATGGAGAAATTAAAAAGATACAATAGTGTCAGAGGAAAAGCCATGATCCCAGAAGTGGAATATTCTAACAACATAACTTACAAGAAACAACGCTATAAAAACAGATTGTTGATTAACACAAACTCATAACAAAACGCAGAGAGCGATCACAACGGTGCTGTAATAACACTTGGCTGCTGAATTCTCTCAATACATTAAATATCTCCTTGGAGACCAAATTACTTTACATTTTCTTAAAAGACAATTTATTATAGCTTTGTTTTCTTCTCATTATCTCTTAAAAATATATCTAATGAAGAAAAGAATACAACTTCTAAATAACACATAAAATGGTACTAATGTGTGACAACAGACTTTGGTTTAATGTGCTAGTTATTATTTAACAGCATACAACCTACTGTCATGACAAATCCTTACCACAATGCGACATTCTGTGTCACATGCATCAAAAACCACTGCATGCCATTATTACGGCACACATAAAATTAACAGCCTCGGGCTGCTAGCAATTTAAATAATTGATAAGTTTTCAATTAAAAAGGCAACATTTTCAGGTCTAATACAAAAATCTATTTAAATTACTGATAAAAACTTATGTTTCTGTTGGCCCAAAGCCAGAAAATGCTTACATCCAATGGGGGAAAAAATTCTGCAAGTTTCAACTCAGACACTGTAGCTTTTTTTAAAAATAATGATTAAAGGATTTATGGCAAAAATATGTCTAGTTTTGCTTTCCCCATATGGTTTTTAAAGAAATACTAAAGTGACTGCAAATTTATTGAATTCCACATGAAAAGCACAGCTTTTTTTTTTTTTTTTAAACAGTAAATATGTGGTCCCAAGTCCTGGAATCAAATTTTTTCAGAGCCAAACTGAACTTAAAAAATAAAAGGCCAATACAGGTTTTTAACACCAGGTTGGCAACTGAAGACTATCAACCAAAATCTATTGTGAGGTTAAGTCCAAATTGTTCTCTTTATGGCAAAACTGTAACCCAAAGGAATTTCAACCATAAAAACCAAGACAGATCAAAATGGCAGCCAACCAACCTTGTTTGTGCTTTTCTGAGACAGGGTGTCCTCTCGTCCTCTACTCTTTACTATTTGGTTATTTATTCAGAGCCTGACTCTACATAAACAAAGAGTATTTGATGGTAAAGGCTGCCTCGAGAGATAAGAGCAAAAGGAAATCCAGTTAGGTTTTAAATAACTTAAAACCTGTTATCTCTCTCAGGGATATTTTCATTTTCATTTTAAAATAATCTGCTCCAACATTCACAATCTGGGGAGTGGAGCTCTACCTTGGGGCCTCAGGTTCTTATCTATAAATATCAAGTGAATTAATGAGAAAACTCAGACCTGATCATCTAGACCCCATTCTATGAACCACTGCCAGTTTACAGAAAAAAGTTCTCACCATCCACTGCAAATGAACAAACATAAGAAAAATGTAGTGAGTTTTACATAAAACTCTCTGAGGAATATAACCTTAACCAGTCAGTCTGGAATTTCCTGGTCATTGCTAGTGAGGTAATCCACATGACAGACCCCTGCTGTCCCCGAGGAAGGTGACCTAGCCTGAAACCATCAGCTCTTGGCTAAACTGACTTCCTTGTCCTGTCTCCTGCCTATACACGTCTTTAGAGTGTCTTTCTATCTGCTGGATGGGATGTTGCCCAATTCATGAGTCATTATATAAAGCCAATAAGATCTTACAAAATGTACTCAGTTTTTACAATTTTTAAAACTTTTTTTTTTAATTAAAAAAAAATTTTTTTTTTTTTAAAGCTCATTTTTTAACACACAGGAAGCTCCCAGTACTAGTGAGCAAGTGGGTGGGTGGGAGAGCAGCCGAATGAAACAGTGAAGGCGCGTGGGCCTTGGCACCAGGAGAAGCCGAACTTACAGTCCATATGCATACTCACACAGCTCTAAGACCTTGGGCATGACTCCTAGCCAGAGCTTCCTCATCTGAAAGGTAGGGGTGATAATATCTACTTTACAGAGTGATTATTAAAATCAAAGGAAACTAAATACCTTAAGCATCTAGTGTAAAATGGGCACTTAGAAATGGAAATAATTATGACTATCACCATGATCACACGTAGTAACACTTCTCAAAGAGCACAGTTTGTTAGATATTCCCAAAAGTACATTTTTGAAAGCACAGTTTTGTGTGAGGTCATGTCAGAGACATAATGAAAGTACATGGATGTCAGCAATGCTCTCTCTGCAGTGGCTGCTGCTGCTGCTGCTAAGTCACTTCAGTCGTGTCCGACTCTGTGCGACCCCATAGATGGCAGCCCACCAGGCTCCCCCGTCCCTGGGATTCTCCAGGCAAGAACACTGGAGTGGGTTGCCGTTTCCTTCTCCAATGCAGGAAAGTGAAAAGTGAAAGTGAAGTCGCTCAGTCATGTCCGACTCTTAGCGACCCCATGGACTGCAGCCTACCAGGCTCCTCCGTCCATGGGATTTTCCAGGCAAGAGTCCTGGAGTGGGCTGCCACTGCCTTCTCCGCTCTGCAATGGATACATGTGAAAAAACTAGAACCCATCTGTGTGTGTGTGTTTTCTAAAAATAAGCATGTCACATTCTCAGGAAAGGTAGTCAATCTATCAATACTAGTGCTAGACCTTTCAGCAGACAATCCTACTCTGCCTTTCAAGGTACTGATGAGCCCTGCTCTAAATTCGCAGAGCACAAAGACTCGCAAGTAAGTTAATGTGAAGTCAATGGGAAATTGACTTTTCCTCCTCTGCGCTGGTCTGAATGCAACGCTCTGTTAATCGTGCCATCCTTCTTGTTCTCTGTCCTCCTACCCTAAATTAAAACTATCAGTGGAAACCCACACAGATACGTTACAGTTTTCATTACAATGAAACAACATTCTGGTTAAAAACCTACAACCTCATCATCTGCTAAGATTAGAGACTCACTGAAAAGCCGGGGCGCCAGCTCCATCGTTCCCACCATAATACCATTTTGCATTTGTATAGAATTTTTAACTTTTCAAAGGGTTTCACAGCTATTATCCCATTTGACCATTACAACGACCCTGTGCAGTAGAAAGGACAAGTATTATTATCCACAATTGACAGATGAGGCAACTACTGCCCAGAAAGGTTAAGCGTTTTGCCTAAAGCCAGGAAGCCAGAGAAGGGCAGTGGTCTCCTGACTTCCAGTCCAATGCTCTCTTCATCAGACCACTAGAGAAGGTTTTGTACACAGACTGCAAGCTCAGAAAAAATAAAATGAATTAAGAAAAAATAAAGTGAAATAAGAGAAAAGAACAAACCAGGGCTCAGGGAAGCTATTTCTTTCCATAGTAGCTAAATTATTCAAGCTTAGTATTAAAGTTTTAGAAATGTATCCTTTTTTCTTGTTTATCTACTTTGGCCCTGAGACAAATGTTAATGCAAATTTTCACTGAAATTTGAAACACAAAAGAAAAGTCATTTCGGGATATATTCAAATCACTTAGATTCAGTAAGTAACCTTGTAGTTCGTTTTAGGGTGGGGTTGTTAGTGCATAACATCACTGACAGTACATCTGTAAGTCATGTATACACATTAAGCCAGCAGCTACATTATAACTACAGTCTGTTTGGAAGGGGTGAAAGAGATCTCCAGTTGAAAGTAGATTTTGAAAAATTTTTTAGAGCCCAGGGGTTCATTTTTAATGAGCCGTTACTTTAAGTACTGCATAAAAAATACAGGAAATTGATAGTCCATTTAGTCTGCACCATACCTAATGCAAAAGTCATTAAGATGCATTATTCTTAATGTTCATGATATGATCAGTGTCTTTTGAAAAGAATGCCCTTAACTTTCACGTAAGGAAATCCTTAAAAATTTTACATATTGTATAGAAAAATGTTAAGAGCAGCTGTGATTTACTTTCATGTCTTCACTACATCAAGAAACTGCATCCTCAATTACACTAAGATTTTTTAAAAAGTCCTCATTAGTAGTATACTTACATATGACAGCATTGCTTTCATTTCTTCATCACTTCTCACTGTAATTCGGTCACCATCTTCATCTTCATCTGTTTAAAAAGCAACATAATGTAAGGGATAAGATTTTTTAATATACAAAAACCATGTCAGCTGGAAACATAATACAATCGGTTTGTACAACTTGATGTCCACATCCTCAACACTGTATTTCGCAGATGCTGACGTTATTAGTTTGTCGTTTTGGCTTTTTGTTCAGAATACAACAGAATCTCAATAAAGAACTATAAATTTTAGGGACAGCTGAAAATTAAAACATTGCTCATGTCATTTATGACATAAACCTAAGTTAAAGTAAATATAGGGATTTTCCTGGCAGTCTAGTGGTTAAGACTCCAAGCTTCCTCTGCAGGGAGCATGGGTTCAATCCCTGGTCGGGGAACTAAAAATCACATGTTGCATGGCACAACCAAATAAATAAATAAATATTTTAAAAATAAAGTAAATACAACTGGAGTATGAACAGGTTTGGCTTGAAGAACTTTAAAAACTGAAGAAAGGCCAGTCTTATTCAACTGTTAGTACTTTTTGCTTTCCCACACGGCACCCTATCCCTCTATTTCTCCATTCTTCCTCTCTCCCGGCAATCTGTCATAATAGCATAATAAAAATGGCTATCATTTACTGAACACTACTATAACACAAAGCACTGTGATTTATGCTCCATACACCCTTAAAAGCCTCATAACGATTCTATGATGTGGACAATATGACTTGATTATTATCATTCCCTTTTTACAGAACTGAGAGTGGAAGGTTAACTTAGAAAACAATTCTAATACAGTTCTCATAACCCACTTGATCTCTCATTTTCTGAACTGTTTCACTTATACCGAGTACTTGATGACCACAGAAAGCTTCAAATGGTGATTTGCACTACTGTGAAATCATTTAAATGGTCTTAAAACTAGAGGATAATAAGACTTCACAAAATACTGAACAAGAATGAGTAAATCTGAGTAAGCGGATCATCAAAGGAGCCACATCCAAAACAATGTACTGATTTCACTGATTCTTCCCTTAATTAAAATAGTTGTGAAATATGACTTCAAAACTGCTTTCAGAACCTGAAGATAAATCAAGCAAAAATATCAGATCTCGTTTTCAGTCCCAAATGAAACTGTCCACATCTGGTCACTCACTCATCTGTACTACCTGCCAGGCAGAATAACTTCTGTTTTTTTTCTAAATATTTAGTTAGTTACTTCATCCTTCTAAGGATAAAGATCTGTCAACAGGAAAACAGCATACCTGGTAGACTCTAAATGTACAGTTGAGAGAAAAATGCCAAAAACATTTTGAGCACGGGCAACATTGATGGAAGATGTTAACAGCCTCCCAAGGGGACGACGTGGAAGGGACAGGCTCTCTCTCAAAGGGATGCCTCAGCTGTTGTGCACTTGCTAAACTGAGCTAGTATTTTATTTATTTATTTATTTTGGTCACTCTTGGGCATCTAATTGCTGATTCGATCAGAGGCAGAGAACCTGATCCCAGGCCTGGAGAAAAAGACAAATCTTTCATCATAAAGAGAATAAGCTAGCACGACATGCTCTGAGAACTCTTACTGAAAATACAGGGGGAGTTCAGTTTAGCACCTGGATCTTAGCCCACCACACCTCAGGTCCTCCCTCCGGTCCAGCTGCAGTTTTTAAGATAGCCCACTGTTTGGTGACCAGGCCACGGGAACCCTAAGAGGGAGACTGTTTTCTCTCCTAATTAGTCTATTTCAGAGCACACTGCTACCTTCTTTTTCTCCCTCACAGCCAACAGCACTCTGACAGCATGACGGAAAGCAGCACCTGAATTCGTCCTGTTCAGTGACCAAGACAACAGCTCTCACTGGGGTTTTCCCTCCAAAGTAACTGTTCTGGATCCTAGGTACAGGTTCACTCCTGCAGAGTTCCCCAACTGGATGTAAATCAGTATCATCAAGTCACACTGAATATTTACATAGCTAGGAGCTGCAACAATCACCACCGGTATTACCTACCAAGAGCTGCCTATCTTAAGTATAAATGGCACCCAGGGGTCACCTTCAGTAACAAAGAAGGCATATACCTACAGAGGTTACATATGTAAAGAACTACACAGAAATCCAGCATTTTCCTTCCCTCTCTTTCCTTCTTTAAGCCATAGGCTAGAGTCAAACTGGGAGAAAAATGCTGTTCTAATTTTGGAAACAGAGATAGTTTCTACATAGGTTCCAGAAACTAATATTTTCAAGGTTAAGTCAAAAAGCTGTCACATAAATGCAGGAAACAAAAAAGAAAAAAACAGGTATTGTATAAAGGAAAATAATGTTACACATCACCACATATGAAAGCATTTTACATTTTTTGTTTTAAAAGCAAGTTAAATTCTCAGTTTGGGTGTAGACTAAAATGATTTGTTCTTGATAAAGTCCTGAACTTGGTAAAATTTTCAGCCTGAACAAAGTAGCTTTATGTAAACCTCATCTCTACACCAGAGCTAGCTGTAGAGATGGTGGCTACAGAGCGACAGATTATTTTTGAATCTCAGTACACACTAGACCTCAATAAGGGATTGTCCACACGGAATGAAGAGGTACTTGGAGTTTAATAAAACAGGTGAAGAATCTTTTTAGAAGGCACAGATTTCAGAAAAAATTGTTTAAATCACAGTCTCTCTAAATCAGTAACAATAACAACAAAAATAATTATCTAACCTCTCAAAGCCTGGGCTTGAACCTTTAAGGCTACTTAAAACCAAAGATCCTATAATTCTAAAATTCTATGAAATCATTGAAGGATGATTTCAGTTACCATAAATAATCTGGTAACTGTGAGGGCAGTCAGTTATCAAAATCATCTCTTACTTAGCAGCTCCATGGAAAGCAGCTATGAAACACTAAAGGGCCCTCTGCTGCAAGTGGTGGAGAAGGAAATGGCAACCCACTCCAGTATTCTTGCCTGGAAAATCCCAGGGAAAGAGGAGCCTGTTGGGCTGCTGTCTATGGAGTCACACAGAGTCGGACACAACTGACGTGACTTAGCAGCAGCAGCAGCAGCAGCTATAAGTGGACAGAAAAAACTTAGGCCAAGACACCAGAACAGCTTTGAGGCAAAGCTAAAGCGCTGTCTCATAAGGAGACACGGTAACTTGAAAGAGGCATTCTAATAAAGCCTGAGGATAAAATCAGGTTTATATGACACAGTGATTAGTAGTTCTCATGGTTTAATGAGAGGCTCCATTTTATGTAGGTACTACTTTCTCCTACAGATTGCTCTTTGAAGGACTGTCTGCTTCATTCTTTAATAAATGCAATTAGTAGTTTTAATGAAGACTCCTTGTTCTTGTCAGAAAGGAGATTGAGTTGAAAAAGGAATTACACTGAGAAGACAAATGATTCTGGCCCAAAGGCAAAATCCAAGCCATCACGGCAACCCAAGAGCAAATCATCGGCCTTGAAATATAAAATGAGAATACACTTCTCTCTAAAAACAAGGAATTCTGGAAAAGACATACAAATGGCCAATGGGTATACAGAAAGGTGCTCCACATCTCTAATCATCAGGGATATGCAAATCAAAACTGAGATGAGGTATCCCCTCACACTTGTTACACTATCATTAAAAAGACAAGAGAGAACAAGTGTTGGTGAGAATGCAGAGAAAAGAGAACTCTCGTGTACTGTAAGTAGGAATGTAAACTGAAACAACCACTGTGGAAAATGGTACGCAGTTCCCCAAAAAATTAAAATTACAACTAATATATGATCCAACAATTGTACTGCTGGGTCTGTATCCAAAGGAACTGAAATCGGAAGCTTACGGAAGTATCTATACTCCAGTATTCATTGTATTTCAGCATTCTTTGGCATTGCCTTTCTTTGGGATTGGAATGAAAACTGACCTTTTCCACTCCTGTAGCCACTGCTGAGTTTTCCAAATTTGCTGGCATATTGAGTGCAGCACTTTCACAGCATTATCTTTCAGGATTTGAAACAGCTCAACTGGAATTCCATCACCTCCACTAGCTTTGTTCGTAGTGATGCTTCCTAAGGCCCACTTGACTTCACATTCCAGGATGTCTGGCTCTAGGTGAGTGATCATACCATCGTGATTATCTGGGTCATGAAGATCTTTTTTGGACAGTTCTTCTGTGTATTCTTGCCACCTCTCCTTAATATCTTCTGCTTCTGTTAGGTCCATACCATTTCTGTCCTTTATTGAGCCCATCTTTGCATGAAATGTTCCCTTGGTATCTCTAATTTTCTTGAAGAGATCTCTAGTCTTTCCCATTCTATTGTTTTCCTCTATTTCTTTGTATTGATCACTGAGGAAGGCTTTCTTCTCTCTCCTTGCTAATTCTTTGGAATTCTGCATTCAAATGGGTATATCTTTCCTTTTCTCCTTTGCTTTTGGCTTCTCTTCTTTTCACAACAATTTGCAAGGCCTCCTCAGACAGCCATTTTGCCTTTTTGCATTTCTTTTTCTTGGGTTTTAGAAAAGGAGGAGGAACCAGAGATCAAATTGCCAACATCTGCTGGATCATCAAAAAAGCAAGAGAGTTCCAGAAAAACATCTATTTCTGCTTTATTGACTATGCCAAGGCCTTTGACTGTGTAGATCACAATAAACTGTGGAAAATTCTGAAGGAGATGGAAATACCAGACCACCTGACCTGCCTCTTGAGAAACCTGTATGCAGGTCAGGAAGCAAGTTAGAACTGGACGTGGAACAACAGACTGGTTCCAAATAGGGAAAGGAGTACGTCAAGGCTGTATATTGTCACCCTGCTTATTTAAGTTATATGCAGAGGACATCATGAGAAATGCTGGGCTGGATGAAGCACAAGCTGGAATCAAGATTGCCGGGAGAAATACCAATGACCTCAGATATGCAGATGACACCACCCTTATGGCAGAAAGTGAAAAGCTAAAGAGCCTCTTGATGAAAGTGAAAGAGGAGAGTGAAAAAGTTGGCTTAAAGCTCAACATTTAGAAAACTAAGATCATGGCATCCGGTCCCATCACTTCATGGCAAACAGATGAGGAAACAGTGGAAATAGTGGCTGCCTTAATTTTTCTGGGCTCCAAAATCACTGCCGATGGTGACTGCAGCCATGAAATTAAAAGACTCTTACTCCTTGGAAGGAAAGTTATGCTCAACCTAGACAGCATATTAAAAAGCAGAGACATTACTTTGCCGACAAAGTTCCATCTAGTCAAGGCTATGGTTTTTCCAGTAGTCATGTACGGATGTGAGAGCTGGACTATAAAGTTGAGCGCTAAAGAATTGATACTTTAGAACTGTGGTGTTGGAGAAGACTCTTGCGAGTCCGTTGGACTGCAAGGAGATCCAACCAGTCCATCCTAAAGGAGAACAATCCTGAGTGTTCATTGGAAAGACTGATATTGAAGCTGAAACTCCAATACTTTGGCCACTGGCTACGAAGAGGTGACTCATTTGAAAAGACCTTGATGCTGGGAAAGATTGAAGGCAGTAAGAGAAGGGGACGACAGAGGATGGATGGCATCACCGACTTGATGGACATGAGTTTGGGTGAACTCCGGGAGTTGGTGATGGACAGGGAGGTCTGGCGTGCTGCAGTTCATGGTTTCGCAAAGAGTCAGATACGACTGAGCAACTGAATTGAACTAAACTGAACTCATTGTACTATTACTCACAATAGCCAAGATATGTAAACAACTCAAGTATCCATCAATGGATGGATGGATAAAGAAGATGTGTACACACACACACATACACAAATACAAACACATGAATATTACTCAGCCATGAAAAAGATGGGCGTCCTTCCATTTCTGACCACATGGATGAACCCTGAGGGTATTATGCTAAGTGAAATAAGTTAGAGAAAGACAAATACTGTATGATATCACTTATACGTGGAATCTAAACAACTGAAATTCAGGGTTACCAGGGCTTGTAGAGTAGGGAAACAGGGAGATACTTGTCAAAGGGTAAATACTTATTATAATATTAACAGAGTGTGAGGATCCAATGTACAGTATGGTGATTATTGCTAACAATACTGTACTACATATTTGAACACTGCTAACTGATCTTAAATGTTCTTACCACAAAAAAGAAACACTAATTATGTATCAGGATGAACATGTCAGCTAACACTACAGTGGTAATCACTTTGCACTATATAAGATCAAATCAACATGTTATACACCCTAAACTTTCACAATGGTATGTGTCAATTACATCTCAATAAAGCTGGAAAAAAAATTTTTTTTTTTTTTTTTTTGGAAAAAAATTTTTTAAGTAGACAATGAATTGAGAGAAATGAGAAGTTAATAAAGGATAAGAAAGCAGAACTACATACCAAGCAATTTAGTATGAGAATAACTTAAAATTCTTTTCTGAATAAAAAGTAGGATATACATAGTCAGCCCATCTATCAAAGAATCTGGCTGGGCCTATCAAACTGGATTAGCTATAGAAAGTACACTAGCTGGAACCATAAATCATAAAAAACTTACTAAAATGGCAGAAAGAGTTTCAAAGGTACAAATACATTGAAGAACACCAGGAAGCCAATGCACTATGTAAAGAGAAGTAAAAAAAATAATTTGAACTCTTTTTGTCTTACACATGGAGGTTCTTTGCCATCTAACCAAAAAAGCATTACTAGATATGACCAAGAAGCGGGGAGGGGAAGTGCTCTGATACACTGGTTCACAATGAGAATTCCAGCCTTCTCTAGTTGCCTGGAGCATAGTAATATGATTTTCCAGCACATTAGGGAAGCAAAAGTAGAACCAGAAAGTCTATGTTCTGGCTGGATTCTGTTAATGTCACTTAAAATGGAGGAAAAAAATCCTAGCAAGATACCAAATAGAGTGCAGCAGATGGTAAACAAATATTATGAAGCAATCTTCACAAAATCTGCAGTATGTCACAAATACACAAAATGGCAGAGTTTGGGAAAAGAGAATCATAACAGGCCATATGTTGGCAGCGATTTCCTTCGAAGCAACATGCAATCCAAGAGAGAAACCAAGAGGAGGAACATAAAGGCCCAATAGAGGAGAGGCAGCCTCAGGTGAGGGGTGGTCAGAATGGCAAGCAGAGTTCCCACTGAGCAAACAGCAGACAAACAGCAGACTCTGGGGAGTTCTCAGGCACACTACACCCACTGCAGTGGCAGGGCTCAAGTCAGCTTTCGAGAGAAATAATTTAGCTCCTGCCAAGAGCCACTGAAAGTTAAGACAACACTGTAGTTTATTTGTCATGTGTCATAGTGCTTCAGTGCCAGGTAAGAAGGATCAATTAGAACTACAGCAAAGGCAGTTTTCTAAGGCAAGAGAAAAGAAATGAAAACAGAGTTGCAGAGGTTAAAAAAGACATCAACAGGAAATTATCAGAAGACCTGTCAAGTTTAGAACCCTTCACAGGGTCTAAGATCTGGTCAGGACTGGAGGCCATAGTCTCTAAGGCTAAATCTTCATATACATGAGTTTTAGTTTAGCTCCATGCCTCCCACCTCCTGAATCCTTCTTCTTTGCTTCCTGTTTCTTTCCAAAAAAATATCTAAGTGCCCACTATGTCAAAGGTAATGTTCTGGACATTGGGGATAACAACAGTGGAAAAAGGAAAACCCCTGCCCTCACAAAGGTTACACCCTACTTGAGAAAGACTTGAAAGGGATGAGGGGATGAATCACACAGGTATCTGGGAAAAGAATGTTTGAGGCAGAGAGGCAGAAGAATACCTGACATGCCTGAGAGACTGAAAAAAAGCCAGAGTAGCTGGAACAGACTGAGAATAAGATGAAGGAGAGAGAGACCAGTTCACAGGAGTAATGGTGGAGTAGAGCTGCGGACAGATGAGAAAGGGCAGGGCCTTGCAGGACTTGGCTTTCACTCCTGAGTGAGACAGAAACCCTGGAGGGTCTTGAGTGCAGTGATCTCACTTAACTTCTAGAAGGATCACTTTGGCTGGAGTCTGAGAAGAGGCTACGCGGAGGCAAAGCAGAAACAGGAGACAAGTCAGGGGACCAACGGTCCTAATCCACGTAAGAGGTGATGGTGGCCTAAACCAAGTTGATATTTTGAGCAGTCATTACATGCTGGATATATTTTAAAGGTAGAGTCAACACGATTTGCTGATGGATGAGAGACAGAAGGCATGTCCTTACTACTTCATTCCTTCAACCATTCACACATTCCAAAAGCACAAACTGAGTTTACCACGTGCCAGGTGCTACGCTGGGTTTCTAGTGATTCAAAAGCGAGTGGTACTGGGACTCCCCCGCTGGTCCAATGATTAATACTCTGTGCTTCCACTGCAGGGGACAAGAGTTCAATTCCTGGATGGGGAACTAAGGTCCTGGCAAGCCATAGGGTGCAGCCAAAAAAAAAAAAAAACCCTCAAACACGAGCATCACTATCTACTGCCCTTAAGGAACTAGCCTGGTGGTGCTTGGGTAAAGGACTTAGACTTCTAAATTCTCATGTAAAACAGCCAGACTACAAATACTTACTACTACTAATAACTAATAAGACTACCAATACCTACTACTACTACTAACAACTACTCTCATAAGACTAAAAATGTTTTGGACTTTTTGCATCAGTGATATTTCAAAATAAAATTTCAGTAAATTAAAGCTCCCTTTATACCATCTCAAATTCTAAGAATACACAATTAGCTCTTACATGTTAATATTTTTTTCCACCAGCAATGGCGACCATTTAAAAAATTTATTAGATATTTTGACGGGTCATTAAAAGGTATCTCCAGGCTACAACCAGGATGGCCTTTTCCCCTGTGTTTCTTTTTCTTTTTTTAATTGGAGTGTAGTCGATTTACAATGTTGTGTTAGTTATAGGTATACAACAAAGTGATCAGTTACACATATATACATATCAACCCTTTTTTAGATTCTTTTCCCATACAGGCCACTGCAGAGTATTGAGTAGAGTGCTCTGTGCTGGACAGCAGGTTCTTATTAGCTAGTTACCTATTCTATAGATAGTAGTGTGTATATGTCAACCTCGGTCTTCCAGTTTATCCCTCTCGCCACCCGCCTTTGCCCCTGATAACCACAAATTGGTTTTCTACATCTGTGACTCTACTTCTGTTTTGTAAATAAGCTCATTTGTATCCCCCTTTTTTAGATGCCACATGTAAGTGATATTTATATATTTGTCTTTCTGCGTCTGACTTACTTCATTCAGTATGACAATCTCTACGTCCATCCATGTTGCTACAAATGGCACAATTTTGCTCCTTTTTATGGCTAAGTAATATTCCACTTTGGGCTTCCCTGGTTGCTCAGTGGTAAACAATCTGCCTGCCAATGCAAGAGAAGTGAGTTTGATCCAAGGGTCAGGAAGAATCCCCTGGAGAAGGAAAGGGCAACCCACTCCAGTATTCTTGCCTGGGAAATCCAGAATAGAGGAGTCTGGCAGGCTATAGTCCATTGGGTTGCGAAAGAGTTGGACACAACTGAGTGACTCAAAAAAGACAACAAATATTCCATTGTATATAACTTACATGTTAATTTTTAGACTCAGTGTATGTCTAATGTGAATTACAATTTTTCATTAACCTACCCACTTTTACTTACAGGCAAACAGTTAGCTTTTAGATACGATACAGTGTAAGAAAATAATGCTTCATTTTCCCCAGAAATTCATAAAACATCTGAAAAGGATTCTATTCAATGAAGAGTGAGTATAAAATGGTCACAGTTAAAGAAAAACAAAATAAAGATTTATCCTAAAGTCATATTTTCCAAACCAAAACTCAGACACATGGCTTAACCAGTGTGAAGATACCGATATGAGGGCTATAGATCAGAATATATGACGTCCGAGTATCCCAGAAAAGTGGTACCTTATGGTATTTATAGGTATAAGTCAGCATTTGTCTACATAGACTTAAAATGCGTCTATCAAGTCAACAGTAAGATTTTTACTGTCCAGCAACACCAGCCCAACCATAATTTTATACTAGTAACTTGTTTAGAGAAAATCCAGGGAGAGGAACACATGTAACTAATATGCACAGGAAACTCATTAGCGGGCACAATTGACTTTTCTCACCTCATGTGTTGGTGTACTCATTAATCTGTTAACGAAAATGTGAAAATCAGCAGGGATCTTTGGACCTATATAAATGTCAAGCTCCTATAGCATACATAGCCCCACACATGCAAACATACAAGATGTTTGATGGTTATGGAATTTAGCTTCATCTCAGAAGTGTTCTCATCCCTGGGGAAAGACAAATTATTCAATAACCAGCATGGAATCAACTATCTGTCTTCTTGAAAAACAAAGTTGGATCACCGCCTGACTCCTCCTTGGACCAAAATAAACTGGAGATGGTACAAAAATTTTTTTAAAAATCCTCTGCCTTTGTAATAAAATACATGTTGTTTTATTAAAGAAAAAGAATCCACATGAATACACATACAAACATACGTATTTACATACATACCTAAAAGTGTGTATTTAACCCCATTAAAGTAGAAAGAAAAAAGAATCTGAATTAATGTTTCTCCAATATCTTGGAATGTGGAAGACCTTTCGAAATATGACATAAATCCAAAGGTCACAAAATATAACAAACCAGACCATGCAAAAATTTTAAACTTCTCCATGGGAAAAAAAAAGAGAGAGAAAAAAAAGACCAAAACAAGCTGAAATGAAAGCAATAAACTAACAAAAATATAACATCTAAGACAAAGGACCGATTTTCTTAATATTGGAAAGCGCTTCAGTCAACTAGAAAAACACAAATAACCTAAATAGAAAAATGGGCAAAGGTGATAAATAGTTCACAGAAATTAAATACAAATGATCAAAATATAAATGAAAATATGCTCAAGCTCACTTATAATTGAAGAAATACAAAATAAAATTATAATATAATAATCTTTTTCACATATCAAATTGACATCAACTAAAAAGTTGACTTGGTGAGGATAGAGAGAAATGGGCATTCTTGAACACTGCTGGTGGGAGTGCAAATTGGCTCCACCTTCTAAAGAACATCATGGAAATAGCTATTAAAACATACAATATGGTACTCTTTGTTTCAGTAGTTCCAAATCCATTTCTACATTGTGGAAAGTCATAAGAGACAATGCTGTTGTTGACTGCAGCATTTTTTTTTCTAATGCTACTAAAAAAACTGATAACGTCTTAAACTTAAAACTGGTCCACCAACAGGTTAAATAAATTAAGTCATAGCCATAAAAGTATCCAAAAGAATGAAGTTGATTTGTATATACTTACATTAGAAACAGACCCAATATATACTATTAAGTAATGGCAGGGGCAACTAGCTGCAATATTGTATATATTGTATATGAGGAAATATCTGGATGGATACAGAAGAAACTGTTAACTAGGGAATTGGGGATGTGGACTTTTCGCTTTATTTTGATACTGACTGAAATTTTTTTAAGATCATCTTCTTAACTTAAAAAAACAAAAAACTAGACACTATATACTGAAAAGTAGTACTCTCACCTAAAAGTGGTAAAAAGAAAAAGAGGTTTGAGGCCATGAGTCCAAAGGTAAGTCTGGCATGAATGGGACTCCTTCCCCTAAGTCACCCCTAAATCCCCTTGGAAACACTATCCCCAGGAATAGAAACCAGAAAGAATATAGCCACTTACAGACCCTCTGCCCTCTCAGGACAAGTGTGGGAATTTGATTTTGGATCCTGAATTGTCCACCACCAACCAGTTATATCCCATGGCTGAATAACTGCACAAATAATCCAAAAAAAAAAAAAAAAGCAAATTTTTTTACTTAACTTTAGGTTACATGCATTTTACAATTCTCTTTTGAACATGGACATATATAACATTCCACCTTATTTAACAAGGGTGTTTCTGCAACGTACAAAGTATACTTGTTCTCTCAGTATGCACACGGCATTAGTTCCGGAACCACATCCCTCCCGCTCCACCACGAACAGGATACCAAAATCCGTGGACCATCAAGTCTCTTATATAAAATGGTGTCACACAATTGGCAGATGCGGAACCTGTGGATATACAGGGCCCACTGTACTAAGAAGAGAGCCAGAGTGAAATCAAACGTGGCCTCTGTCACCAAGCCATCAAAATCCAGGGGGTATGGGACACAGGCACACAGCCAACTGGAGGGCAGGCCCGAGAGGTCACCTGCTCCAGGGAAGTGCCCAGAGAGATGCTCCACACCTGTGGGGCTGGGGGTTCCACCAGCAAGATGGCACTTCTCAGAACTGAACTTCCAGTAAGAGAACCTTAACCCCTCTCCTCTTTCCACTTACTCTTTTTCTCTACATTTACGTAGAACCAGTAAATTTGACACTGTCCTTTCTCTCGTCACTTAATTGTATCACTAAATATAATACCACCTCTTCTGTATAGGTTACTGTTGGGTATACCTTGCAGGACTTCCCTGGTGGCTCAGTTGGTAAAGAATCCACCTGCAGTGTAGGAGACCTACGTTTGATCCCTGTGTCAGGAAGATCCCCTGGAGAAGGAACTGGCAACCCATTCCAGTATTCTTGCCTGGGAAATACCATGGACAAAGGAGCCTGACAGGCCACAGCCCATGGGATCCCAAAGAGTTGGACATGACTTAGTAACTAAACCACCGCACTTAGCAGCCTTAACTATATTACCATAAATATCTTAAAGTTTTATTTATTCAAGATTTGTTCCATCATACTATAAACTACTGAAAGAGCTCAAATATTTCAGCAAATTAGCATATAAACTACATCCTTCCAAATATCAATATTTTTTGCACATAGATTTCATTCATTAGTATGGATCTTTGGTACAGAAAATAAGGTCACCCTATAACACTCACAAAAGAAGCCCGCGTAGGATTTTAAGTCTATAATGGAAAGTCCACAACAATCTGAACACAATAAAACAAAGAACTATCATTACTTTATCTCTCTGTACTTTTGTTCTTATTCTTGCCACCTAAAACTGGTCCAGAAGCTGATGGGTATAGAGCCACTGCCCTTGTTGTTGGGGGTAAAAAGTAAAGATCTCTAAGAAGTTAAACCTAGAAGTTTAAACATTTCTTCCGTTAGTGTTAAGTATACTTTTCAGTGTTAAATATATTACCATAAATATTTCTTTGATCAAAGTTTCATTTATTCAAGAGTTGTTCCATCACACCCATAAACCACATCTAACACCCTTCACAGGCTTTCAACGTACTTGGTTACAAAGGCTGCAAGTTGCATGCTCAAACAGAACTGTATTTGCATATGGACTCTACCACTTCCTAGCTGATCACTTTCAACAAGCTCTTTATGTCTCTGAGTTTCAGTTTCCTCACAAGTGTAATTTTCCTACCTTACACAATTATTGCAAAGATTAGCAACAATCGGGGTACCTCATTTAGAACACTGTCTGGCACACAGCAGCCCATCAGCTAGTTCAGTTCAATTCAGTCCCTCAGTTGTGTCTGACTCTTTGCGACCCCATGGACTGCAGCACTCCAGGCCTCCCTGTCCATCACCAACTCCCGAAGTTTACCCAAACTCATGTCCATTGAGTCGGTGATGCCATCCAACCATCTCATTCTCTGTCGTCCCCTTCTCCTCCCACCTTCAATCTTTCCCAGCATCAGGGTCTTTCCCAATGAGTCAGTTCTTCACATCAGGTGGCCAAAGTACTGGAATTTCAGCTTCAACACAGCCCTTCCAATGAATACCCAGGACTGATCTCCTTTAGGATGTACCGGTTGGATCTCCTTGCAGTCCAAGGACTCGCAAGAGTCTTCTCCAACATCACAGGGCAAAAGCATCAATTCTTCCATGCTCAGCTTTCTTTATAGTCCAACTCTCATATCCATACATGACTACTGGAAAAACCATAGCCTTGACTAGAGGGAACTTTGTCGGCAAAGTAATATCTCTGCTTTTTAATATGCTGTCTAGGTTGATCATAATTTTCCTTCCAAGGAGTAAGCATCTTAATTTCAAGGCTGAATTCACCATCAGCAGTGATTCTGGAGCCCCAAAAATAAAGTCTGCCACTATTTCCACTGTTTCCCCATCTGTTTGCCATGAAGTGATGGGACTGGATGCCATGATCTTAGTTTTCTAAATGTTGAACTTTAAGTCAACGTTTTCACTCTCCTCTTTCACTTTCATCAAGAGGCTCTTTAGTTCTTCACTTTCTGCCGTAAGGGTGGTGTCATTTGCACATCTGGAGCAGACAATGGCAACCCACTCCAGAATTCTTGCCTGGAAAATCCCATGGACAGAGGAGCCTGGTAGGCTGCAGTCCATGGGATCACTAAGAGTCAGACACGACTGAGTGGTTTCACTTTCACTTTTCACTTTCATGCACTGGAGAAGGAAATGGCAACCCACTCCAGTGTTCTTGCCTGGAGAATCCCAGGGACGGGGGAGCCTGGTGGGCTGCCGTCTATGGGGTCGCACAGAGTCGGACACGACTGAAGTGACTTAGCAGCAGCAGCAGCATCTGCACGTCTGAGGTTATTGCTATTTCTCCCAGCAATCTTGATTCCAGCTTGTGCTTCATCCAGCCCAACGTTCCTCATGATGTCCTCTGCATATAAGTTAAATAAGCAGGGTGACAATATACAGCCTTGATGTACTCCTTTTCCTATTTGGAACCAGTCTGTTGTTCCATGTCCAGTTTTAACTGTTGCTTCCTGACCTGCATCAATAAATGATACCTAAAATAATCAGCATTACTACCATGAACCCTGACCCTGAAAGCCAGAAAGGCATAGGTACATCAAGCCACTTGGAGGGATACAGAAAGGGAGAAGTAGAAAAAGCAAGGTAAGATTCTTTTTTGCTTTACCTAAAAACAATCAGAATGCACAACATCAAGAATTATGACAACTCTTAGAACAAGTCTCAACAGTGGCTGAGAATATACACATGAGAAATTCCACTTTATCACTTACTAGCTGTGAGACTTAAACAAGTTACTTAGAGGAGATGTCCTCAAGTAGCACAGAGCAAATAACAGTCCTTCAAAGTACTTCATGGGGATCTTGTGAAAGTTAAATTAAATGAGATAACCCATGGAACACTCTTTTTTTTTTTCATTTATTTTTATTAGTTGGAGGCTAATTACTTTACAATATTGTAGTGGTTTTTGCCATACATTGACATGAATCAGCCATGGATTTACATGACTTCCCCATTCTGATCCCCCCTCCCGCCTCCCTCTCCATCCCATCCCTCTGGGTCTTCCCAGTGCACCAGCCCTGAGCACTTGTCTCATGCATCCAAACTGGGCTGGTGATCTGTTTCACACTTGATAGTATACTTGTTTCAATGCTATTCTCTCAGAACATCCCACCCTCGCCTTCTCCCACAGAGTTCAAAAGTCTGTTCTGTACATCTGTGTCTCTTTTTCTGTTTTGCATATAGGGTTATCGTTACCATCTTTTTAAATTCCATATATATGCGTTAGTATACTGTATTGGTCTTTATCTTTCTGGCTTACTTCACTCTGTATAATGGGCTCCAGTTTCATCCATCTCATTAGAGCTGATTCAAATGAATTCTTTTTAATGGCTGAGTAATATTCATGGAACACTCTTAACACAGCATCTGGCAACAGTTAAGTACCCCAAATGTTAACTACCAGACTATCCATGAAATCCTTGGCATCCCCAAGAAGTTACCTCAAGGTGTCTGAAGAGCCTGTAACACTAACATGTATTTCAGATATACATACTATTTTTCAGTAGTATATGGAGTTCAGTGTGGTTAATACAACACTCTTCTTTATTAATTAAGAGTTCTACTCAAGTAGCTTTTAAAACCATGTAGTGACTGTTGAAAAACATTCAACAGAGAATACTGAAATAGCAATAGAGAGACAGAGATAAAGCAGGAAGTGTGTTCATTCAGTCAATTCTTCCCTCACGACAGCCCCAAGTCTGCTTTCCAGGAGAAACCGCTGGAAAGCACTGTGGAAGGCACCCCTTCAGATCTTTGTCTCAGTATGTACATGAAGTTGGGAGGTGGAAGTAGGGAATAAACATGGGATCATACTATATTTAATCAAAATGGGATCATACCATACATATTTTGTTTATTAATAGTATATCCCAAATATATTTCCATGTCAATGTTCAAAATTCTCATTCTTTTTAGCCGCCACTTAATGCTTCAGACCATAGTTAATTAATTAACTAATTGTAGGCATTTAGCTTACCTCTAAATTTCTTGCTTTTAAAAATAATTCCAGGGAATTCCCTGTGGCCTAGTGGTTAGGGTTTGATGCTTTCACTGCTGTGGCCCAGGTTCAATCCCTGGTCAGGGAACTGAGATCTCACAAGCCTTACAGAGAAGCCAAAATTAAAGAAAAAAAAAACAAATTCCACGATGTACGCTTTGTTTGAAGAGCATTCAACACATGTGTATGTATTTCTGTTGGACGGTTTCCTAAAAGTGGATCTGTCCAGTCAAAGGTTTTGAACATTCTATATTTTGGTAAGTATTGTCAAATTGTCTCCAAGAGAACATAAATAAAAGAAAGGATCTTGTACTCTCTGTCATTAACCATCTACTTAAAAAACAAGAACAAAAAGATACAATCATGTGGAGAAACTGTACATTTTTCCACAAAGAAAAGCAGACCACCACATCATCAATAAAAGATGAGGCCAGTTACAAACCTTTCTTTATCCTTCCCAACACCAGAGGCCCTGGGCTACTGACTAAACTCTCATCCTACTCGGCCCTTCACATCCCCCCGCTAATGTCAAAACCAGTTTTCTAGTACACCTTGCCCTCACCCTAGGCCCCAAGCAAACTGGTTTCGGGGGGTGGGGTGGGGAATGACTCAAGACCTGAAGTGTTGCTGTCCCCATCCAAAAGCCTTGCCAAGCCCCACTAAAGCAGAATTATTCCCGCAGCATTCACTTAATCGCTCTACTCTGTTGCTTTAAGGGAGCAAAGGATTAAAATCTTTTCATCAATAATCACTGGCCTACAGGTAGTTTACACGTTTCATTTTGTCCTACAATATTATTACAGTGAGGAGCAAGAGCAGATAAAGGTCATGTTGGTAATTAAAGCTATATTATAGAAATATGTACACCCAAGATATGATTAAATAAGAAAATATTACTTGGCTCAGTATCATCATTAAACTTGCATTAATTTATAAATATTTAAATGTACCATATGATGATCATAAATAATCTGTTTTTGTCAGTTTCTAAAGTAACGCAACCCATAAACCCTTTGAAAAATTACTGCAGAGAGAAATAGTCAAAGTATATAACCCAGACTTACATTCAAATGCTGTGGTTGTTGCTTCAGGCAGAACCTGGCCTATCACATCCTAAAGAAAGAAAGAATAAAGAAACACAATTAGCCATCTTCTTTACTGCTAACATGTGGCAAATCCTAGAGGAAATACGAGAACCTGGAAAAGATTTTTGAAATGTTGGCATAAACTATAAAAACATTAGCACATAATCACATTTAGCCCAGCAATCTAAGTCCAGAGTTTAAATCTCTATTCTAGAGTTTAAATCTTTTCTAGGGGAGGGGATCATTAAAAAGTCCTTTCTACTCTGCATGAATAATGTAACTTTTTACCCTGGATTCAATAGCATAGACAAGTACACTGTTGCACATTTACAAAAAAAAAAAAAATAGGTTTCTTCTAGGGGAAGCTATAGAAGGAATGTACTGTTAGTAGAAAAAGAGGTTTCAGGAGTCAGACTGGCCTGGATCTGAATCTCAGCTCTGCCTAAACAAGCTGTGTGACTGGGAACAAATCACTCATCCTCTCTGAGCCTGAATTTGATTATCCTCCAATATGGGTTTATGATGCTTACGGTACTTGTGTTCACGCTCAGTCACTAAGTCGTGTCCTTCTCTTTGCAACCCCATGAACTACAGCCCCATCAGGCTCTTCTGTCCACGGGATTTTCTAGGCAAGAACACTGGAGGGGGTTGCCGTCTCTTCCTCCAGGGGATCTACCTGACCCACAGATAGAACCAATGTCTCCTGCGCCTCCCGCACTGGCAGGCAGATTCTTTACCACTGAACCACTCGGGAAGCCCAGTGCTCACGGAGGTAATGTAAGAAGTATTAAATAATGTAATAAACATGAACTAACCTAATATACCATAGATCTTCAACAAATGTAGTTCTTGATATGTAACTAACAATGCCACGCCTTGCACTCGTAACGGGAAGAGTTCAAAAAACGAGTTTCCATGATGATGATGTCAATCTATAATACTACATTTAATACACAGAATTATCAACCTCAACTCTGTGCAACTGAGAAACATATTTAATGACATCAAAACAGAGTTAATCGAGCCTACAAAAGAAGTGCATATAACTTGGTATCAGTGTTTAAATGAACCTGTAAAGTTGAAAACACTTGAAAAATAGTCTACAGAGACAGTTTATTTAAAGGGGTACAGAACACCTTCGAGAAACAGCTCTGGGAAAAGTGACCCTCCATGATGTCCAGTCCAACCCAAATGGTCTACACGCTCCATCGCTCTCGGGGAGCTCTGCCACAACATCCCTCCTGGGATGCCACAGCTGGTACCAGGCGCCGGCTGACAAAGCTGCTGGCAGCATTTCTCAGCAGGGCACCCACAGCCCTTCCAAGCAGGGCACTTAGCGGTGTGGTGGCTGCAACTTCCTTCTAAAGGCAGTGCTTTAGAAGCTTTTGCTGCAGTGGCAATTTGCATAATAGCCTCGCCTCCACTGTGTGTGTACATGTGTTTTAAGTAAATCTGTGCATATAAAATTGATCAGAAGGAACCATCATAGGCAGCCCTCACTCATTACAGCCAAAAGAGATTTTTTTTTCCTTTAGTCTTAGCAAATGAAACAACTCTTTGAGGAAGTATCTGTGAAAGATGTTAATATTGAAAAAAAAATTCTTTCTAGATATTTGTAGGTAGAAAGTATCTCCTGACAGGTAAATGAAAACTGCTGACTTCATATGGAACACACAGGCAACCGGTGCAAATCCTGAGACTGTGGAGGAGAGCCCAACTGCGAGGCTTGGACCTTGGCTCTGCTGTTCCATTTCCTTCTGTGCAAGATGAGATCATAACTGTACCTACCTTGTAGGACTAATATGTTAATATTTACAAAGTGCTTACAACAGTGTCTAGCACGTGGTAAGTGCAGTATTAGCGTCTGTTAAATAAATAAAACAGTCACTGGTGACTGGAACGTTACAAATCTTAGCTCATAACAAAACCCTAAATTTCAGCACCTAACAATTCATGGAGGATGATCTCTGGTTCACTTAACCCTGCTATGCATTTACCGAGGACTAGCCAGTATTGGTTTAAAAAGGGGGAGAGAAGGGCGAACACCCTCCACCTTCCCAACTCTCCAAGTCTAGGTTATGACTGCTTACTTTCAGATAACCAATCTCGAGGTGTGAACCCTACAGAATTAGCAAACTAACTTAGGATCCTTCCTACTTATGAAGAGCAGATCCCCATAAAATATTAATTTCTAACAACTATTTGAATACACTGCTGGGCAGCAATGGCCTCCTTAGCCCATCAACATAAATAAGGAGCCACACAAACTTTACATCTAACATGGAGAAACAGAGAAAGAAAAAGCAAGAATCATGAGAGAATCATGAGAGTCACATGAACATAACCAGCCACTTGTTCTGTTAAGGCAAATAAAGTGGAGCTATTGTGATTACAAAGCTGTAAAAAGTTGGAAAATAAAACACAATCTACACAATCTCCTGGTCTTTTCTAAGCAGGCACATCCAACTTTATGCATATTTCCCAGTTGTATTTTAAATGATTAATTTCAAAATGACCCTATTTTACTCTCAACATTTTACCCGACCTAAAGAAGGTTTCAAAAGAGCACATGGGTTTACACAACTGGATGGCGATCGTTTCTTGATCCTTTTCTTCTCCTTCCCTTCAGTCAAACAAATGGCAAACCAAAAATATAAGGGAGCATCCACAACATGCCAGGAGCACAAAGATAACAAAAGTGTAGGTAACAGAAGAATAAGACGTACTCCTTGATGTCAGGAAGATTATAATCTGTCATAAAAATAGAGACAAACTTAAAAGACTAACAATTCAGAACACTCAACATTTCCCCGACGGCCCAGCTGGTGAAGAATCTGCCCACAGTGCAGGCGATGCGGGTTCAATCTCTGGGTCAGGAAAAAGCCCCTGGAGAAGGAGATGGCAACCCACTTCACTCTTGCCTGGGAAATCCCATGGACAGAGGAGCTCAGCAGCAGACTACAGTCCACAGGGTCGCAAAGAGTAGGGTACGACTGAGCAACCAAGCAAGCACAGTATGATAAAAGGGCCAAACAAAAGACATCAACTAGCAAATAGCAGTGGTTAAGTCAGAAGGCAGGAAAAATCACAGACTCAGTTAAGACAGACACTTCACAGATAAGAGGAAATGTGGGCTGGAACTTGGGAGAGAGGATTCAGAGGACAGGGGGAACGTTCTCTACTACCACTCACCAATCCACACCTCCTACACAATTTTCCCCAAATTGGGGAATGTGTTGCCTAAACGAGGTGAAACACAGAAAGCTGAAAAACAGATAACCCAAATGCCTCTGCCCGAGAGGACCAGCTGGGCCTCCTTCACATGGCAGCCAGTCCCTAACTCCTTCAGACGAAGGACACAGCCACCAGAGAGGCCCCGTGACTTGCCCAGGGAGTCCCAGCCATTTGGGAGAGCTATGAGTAGCACCCTCAACTACTGACTCCGAGTCCAAAACACCCTCAGCTCCAGCTGACTCAGTGACTACAAACTGCTTCTGGCTTTGTGTCTGGTTCTGCCACAAACCAGCCGTATGGCTTTATCATTTTCCTCATCTGGGTTTCATGAGTGCTCATTTGAAAAATGACGTGAGGACAGTTACATGAGACGAAGGGGAACAGTGCAGGTTTCATTTGGCTTAAAATTTTAAGGTTCCCAGCCAAAAATGCTGGTGTGACTATTGGTTTCTTGCTGAAGGTGAACCTGGAAAAGAGAGCTCAGAGGTCCTGCAAGATTTGAGCTCACAGTTCAAATAACTTGATTTGCCCCCACTGTCACAAGTGGCCTTCCCAACATAATACGCTCCACCTGAGCTTATCTGAGTAAGCACGTGTAAAGGCACCTTGCACTCTGAGCTCTCAATCATGGAACTGTTTGTGCAAGGTTTACTTTTAGGCCAGTCATCCTTGAGCCAATGTACAACTAAGAGATGCCCAGGCCCAATCGCTTCTGTTGCTGTAACAAAAACACTTAGAACTTAGTAAGCTCTAGGTTGTTGTAAGGCCTTTACAGGTATTGACTGCCCTAGAACTCAGAACTCTATGAGGTTGGCACTACTTTTATCCCCCAACCCTATTTTTTCTTTTTTACCAAAGAAGAAACTGAGATACAGAAAACACTTGCTCAAGTGAGTACAGTAAGGTTTGCAATTTAAACCCAGTCAGCCTGGCTCAAGAGTCTGTTTCAAACACTGTACCATTCCACTCGGGCTCATTCTACTGTTGGCTCAGTGGTAAAGAATCCGCCTGCCAATAAGGGAGAAATGTGGGTTAAATCCCTGGGTCAGGATGATCCCTTGCAGAAGGATAGGCCAACCCACTCCAGTATTCTTGCCTGGGAAATCATACGGACAGAGGAGCCTGGTGGGCTACAGTTCATTGATTTGCAAAGAGTCGGACACCACTGAGTAACTAAACAACAACAACCATTCTACTTAAAAGAATACCTTCTGTTGTCTCAAATGAGTAAAGTCAAAGAAATCTCATGTCTTTCTCATCAAAAATACAATCTCAGTTAATCTTTACAAGTCTTTGAGGCAGGTATCATTACTCCTAATTTACAAGCAAGAAAATTTAGGCTCGGAGAACAGTGACTTGCCTGCTGCTGCTGCTGCTAAGTCGCTTCAGTTGTGTCCGACTCTGTGCGACCCCATAGACAGCAGCCCACCAGGCTCCCCCGTCCCTGGGATTCTCCAGGCAAGAACACTGGAGTGGGTTGCCATTTCCTTCTCCAATGCAGGAGAGTGAAAAGTGAAAGTGAAGTCGCTCAGTCGTGTCCGACTCTTAGCGACCCCATGGAGTGCAGCCCACCAGGCTCCTCTGTCCATGGGATGTTCCAGGCAAGAGTACTGGAGTGGGGTGCCATTGCCTTCTCCAGTGACTTGCCTAGTTACAATTAAATCCAAAGTTCTTGATTCAAAACTTAGTGTGCTATCCACAAAACCATAATGGTGTGGTTTGAACTTTGAAGCTCCCTCATAAACAAATCTTTCAGGGGCCCAGGTAGCACCAGAAACAGAGATGTCTGTCTCCTCTAGAATTTTATCATCTAGTGGAGGGGACCAACAAAATTAGCACAAATCCCATGTACTTTGCCAGAACAAAGTTGTGGGCACACAGAGGAGGGGCATGTGACCAAAACCAACGCAGAGAAGTGAAGCTCGACTCTGAAGGACAGGTAGGAACAGGCTAGATAAAGAAAGAGGCCAAGTGGACATGGCCTGGGCACCTTGGAGAACTCAAGGTTAATTCTATATATCTGGAGGACAGGATGCTCATGTGGGTGTAGTGAGAGATGAAGCTGGTGCCAGGCAGGCATGAGCCAATCAAGAACGATCCAGAGGACCATGCCAAGGAGCTTGGGCCTTACCATGAAGGAAGAGGTCAAGAAGCAACAGTCAGAACTGGACATGGAATAACAGACAGGTTCCAAATTGGGAAAGGAGTACATCAAAGCTGTATATTGTCACCCTGCTAATTTAACTTATATGCAAAGCACATCATATGAAATGCTAGGCTGGATGAAGCACAAGCTAGAATCAAGATTGCCAGGAGAAATACACAGATGACACCACCCTTATGGCAGAAAGCAAAGAGCACTAAAGAGCCTCTTGATGAAAGTGAAAGAGGAGAGTGAAAAAGCTGGCTTAAAACTAAACATTCAAAAAACGAAGATCATGGCATCCGGTCCCATCACTTCATGGCAATTAGATGAGAAAACAATAGAAACAGTGACAGACTTTATTTTTCTGGGCTCCAAAATCACTGCAGATGGTGATTGCAGCCATGAAATTAAAAGACGCTTGCTCCTTGGAAGGAAAGCTATGACCAACCCAGACAGAATATTAAAAAGCAGAGACATTACTTTGCCTACAAAGGTCCATCTAGTCAAAGCTATGGTTTTTCCAGTAGTCATGTATGAATGTTAAGAGTTGGACTATAAAGAAAGCTGAGTGCCAAGTCTAACATTCCATTTTATTTGAAATACATTTTGAATATTTATTATGAAAGTAAGGCTTCACTGAGTCTTAAAAGTACATTTTAACATCTGTGAAATAACACCTCTATTGTAACATCTCTGAAATTGGGTTTTGTACAATGCATGGCATGTCATAGTTTAATGAGCTGCATTTTTTCTTCGTTTTACTTCTCTTTGTCTCTTTAGATAAAACACTATCTTAAAACTTAGGACACTTTAGGTTTGCTAAAACGTGATTGGTTAGACTTGTCTACTTTCTCTTTTTCACTAGTTACCAAGTTTAGAGAACTCAGTAGAAAGGCCTGGAATCCGGCCAGGGACATTCCACAAAACTCTCTTCTAGATTCAGCTTTTTGTAACTCAGTTGGTTGCTTCTGTGTAAAAAATTTTATCCCAGTCCAGGCTGAGTTCCTTGAGGGCAGGGGTCCAGTCTGATTCATCTCTACTTCCCCAGGGACCTCAACACTTGACAGATTTCAGCCCATGCAATTAATCAATGCTTGTGGAAGCAATAAAACTGCCCCCACATGGAGGCCAGCAATGGCCACTAGCTCAGGCCACCAGGGTAAGATTCGGCGATCACAGTGCTGACTGCCCCACAAATGCCGGCCCCCACTCCCTATGACACTGTGATGAGCACTCACCAGCACATCCCTGAAGAGGAGCTGCGGCCCCGAGTGCACCGTCCAGTCCACCGCTCCACTGTTGGGAATCTTTATGCGAATCACCAGCACTTGGTTCTCCATGGCATGGAAGGGCCAAGGACCAGCCACGCATTACAGGTGAAAGGGGCTCACATCCTGGTAGGGGCCCCCCGCCCTCCTGGTTAGACGAGGGGGGCGCCAAGAGGACCGAGGGTCAGAGCACGGAGGGGCAGGAGGAGTGAAGAGAGGAGGTGGTCCGGAAGCAGCCCGCAGGCTGGGAGCCAGGCCCAGGCCCAGGGGGCTGAGGGACGTCTCCTGATGAGCGTGGACGGGGTAAGGGGCAGAAGCCAGGAGGAACTAGCGGAGGTCAGAAGGTTCTGGAGTTGGAGAAGATGGCAAACGGGATCGTGAAGCTCTCTGCCGTCTGTGTGGGTGTGAGGGGACGGCAAAGAGAGGACCCCGTTTTAGGGAGATACAGGTGCAGGTGTCCACTCCTCTTTAAGAGGAGCGGAGGGTCCCCGACTTGGGGGGACTCGGTTCGGGGCTGTTAGGGAGGAGTCCCAGGGCCGCCGGACCAAAAGAAAGTCGAGCGGACCGTCCCCCTGCCCCACCTCAGCCAAAGTGCGCGGGGCGCGCGACTCAGCTACGGCCATCCGAGGCCAACATCTCGGCGGCGGCGGCGGCGGCAGCGGCAGGAGGGGGAAGACGGCGGCAGGAGGGGGAAGGCAGCGGCGAGGGCACCGTTACTCCGGAACCAAAACGCGCAGCGCCGGAACCCCGGGAGCCGGAGAGCGGACCCGCCTCCCGCGACGCCATGTTGGAAGAGGGCAGCTCCCGGCCGGCCCCGCCCCCGCGCGTCGCGGGGCGGGACCAGAGGAGCAAGTGCTTGGTGCTGGGGCTGGAGTGAGGATATCAAGTGGAATGCTCTGTTGGCTAGACCCGAGAGGTCGCGAAGTGACCATCCACGGAGACGGCCCTTTCCTTTCCCGATCCTCATTAAAGTCGTCAAGGTAAAAGCACCTAACAAAAGAAGGAGGAAAGTGAATTAGGGCAGGGGTCCGCCAAAAGCCGATTGATGACTTCAAATGCGTACTGTTTGTCTGTACAGAAGGCTAGAAAAATAGAACTGCAGCTCTCGTTAATTCCTGCTTTATCAGCCCGTGTACTTAAATATTCGCGGAGTTTGTGCATCAAATGATCAAGAACAAGGTTTCCTTGTTTCCTTCTTCCAAGATACAGATCTAGAGATCATCTGTCTCCCAAATGAGTAATATGACTGTGTATTTTTCAGTGAGGTTCTTTACCCCACGGTTGCCCTAAAATAGCAAACAGCCCCCTACTGAAAAGCAACAGGAAAGAAATTCAGTGAAGAGGTTAAACTGCCTAGGGACATTTGGAGTTGTGGCATCCTTTTCCTATTAAACCGTTGCAAAAAATATCCTAGACAGCCCATAAATTTTCACCTAGACAGCAATGTTTACACAATCGGTGATGTCACAGGTAGTAGCAATAACCCTTGATTATTTTTAAATGCCTTGTTAACCTCAGATTTTTAAATGCACAATTTTGTTGATCTATGACGCCTATATGGAAATTCGTTTACAAATTGTTTCGTCCTTTATCTCTAAGAAAAATCTACATATCGCTTTACATTGGGGGACTGAAATTTGTATAAATTCGGGCGAGCAGTGTTATTTCCCTCTAACAGTCAGTTGATGAATGCAACCAAAAAAAAAAAAAATCATTTAAATATTTGTCGGTCTTGATATAATACGAATTTTTCTGCACATTTTCTCTACCTACGTTCCTTTTATATTTAATTTGAAAGTCCATTGTAGGAGATAAATTATCTCTTTTCAGTTATTGTAAATTAATAGCTTAGGTAGAAATTCATTTAGTCAGATCCTCCAGATAGTCAAAGAATTGCCCCTTTCCACCTGCACATCAGTCTGTGAAAAATAAATCGTTTGTTCAAGGTCCCCATACACTTTTTATTGAAAGTTCATTTCCTATTATTTGAAAAAATAGACCACAAAACCAGAGATTTTCTATGAACTCATAATTTGTTAAAATGGCTTTTTTATTCATAGTACTATGGGGAAAACCAACTCAATTTGTACTTTCAATTCTTTTGGATATATACCCACAAGTAGAATTGCTGGATCATATTCTATTTTTAATTTTTTTGTGCAGCTGCCATATTCCACAATGGCTGCACTATTTTACATTCCCACCAGTAGCCCAAGGGTTGTAATTTCTTCACATCTTCACCAACACTTGTTATTTTCTGTATTTTTGTTAGAAGCCATGTTCCCATGCGTATGAGGTGATATCTCACTGGGGTGGTTTGCATTTCCCTAGTGACTAGCAATGTTCATGTTTTCATAAACTTGTTGGCCATTTGTATATCTTCTTTGGAGAAGTGTCTATTCAAGTCCTTTGCCCACTTTTTAATTGGGTTATTTATCTTTTTTGTTATGAAGTATTTTTTAAATGAAGAAAATTAACATTTTACTGCTACATTGATTCATAGAGGTTTTCTTTCATCACTTTTTACTTTGCTACCCATCACAAATCCTTAACCCAGAATCCTTGATCCCTTCTGAATGCTTCACAGGTATTATCCCAGTATTATATTCATACTATATTTCTCTCTTAAACTTCTGTTTCCATTCTTGCCACTGCTAACAACAGTCTATTCTCATCGCAATTACCAAGGTTACATCAAGTCACTCCTTTGGTTAAAACTCTCCTGATCACCTCCTAACTTGCACAGAATAAAAACTAAAGTCCTTTCCTCGGACTGGAAAACTCTATACATTCTGCCCTCCACACCTCCTGGCTTTAAGAGCTCTCAAACTTCATTCACACCAGCCTCTTTCTTAGTGTTCCTTGAATGCATCAGGCATCCCACCTCAGGGCCTTTGCATTTGCCCTTTTCTCTCCCTGGATTGCTTTTATCCAGATATCCACATGGTTCACTCCCTCATCTTTTGCAGATCTTAACTTAAAAATAACCTTCTTGGAGACTTCCGTGGTGGTCCAATGACTGGGACTCTGTGCTCCCAGTGTGGGGGGGGGGGGGGAGGGGTAGTCAGAGAATTGGATCCCACATGCTGCAACTAGGGGTTCCTCAAGCCACAACTTAAAGATCCCACATGTCACAACTGAAAAAAAAAAAAAAAAGATTCTGCATGCCTCAGCTAAAGATCCTGCATGTCACAGCTAAAGGAACCCACATGCCACAGCAAGGATCAAAGATCTTGTGTGCTGCAACTGAGACCAGGTGCAGCCAAATAAATAAATAATCTTTTAAAAAATCAACTTCTTGTTGAGGTATTCCTTTAGCTCACTATTAAAAATCCACCCCAAGCCCACCCCACCCACGGATGCAGTCATGCAGGTGTGCATGATGCCTGGTCCCCTTCCCTAATTTACTTTTCTTCTAACACTCATCACAATCTACCATGCCACAGGTTTCACTCCTGTGTTTGTCTCCACACTAATCTATGACGTGTTTTATTCACTGCTGTATCCCTAGTACCTAAAATAGTACCTGGCACACAGTGTGCACTTTAATATTTGTTGAATGGATGAATGAATAAGTGGGTTTTGGAGGCAAAGTAGATTGACTAATACAAATACAACTTCTGTGTGTATCTCCTGCCTCTCTTGAGCCTCAGTTGTTCCTCTGCCTTCCCACTGCCTTCACCCCCACCATCGCTGAGGCTGCGACAACAAACATTAGAGACTCCCATTGAACCACAAACTTCATAACATGTCGATTGCCTCCTTTGTTCAAGAATTCCAGTTGCCTCCTTCAGCGCCTAGTGTCCCTGCATTGTTCAGTCACTCTGTCATGTCCGACTCTTTGTTGACCCCATTGACTGCAGCACACCAGGCTTCCCTGTCCTTCACCATCTCCCAGAGTTTGCTCAAACTCATGTCCAGTGAGTTGGTGATGCCATCCAACCATCTCATTCTCTGTTGTCCCCTTCTCCTCCTGCCTTCAGTCTTTCCCAGCATCAGGGTCTTTTCCAATGAGTCGGCTCTTCGCATCTGCTGACCAGAGTATTGGAGCTTCAGCTTCAACATCAGTCCTGCCAATGAATATTCAGGGTTGATTTCCTTTAGGACGGACCAGGCCTTTAGGACTGACTGTTCCTTGCTGTCCAAGGCATACAACATTCAAATACTTGATTTGGGGATTCTTTTTTCTTTTTCTTTTCTCCTCCCCTGCCCCACCCTCAGCCACACCGCTGAGCTGGCAGGATCTCAGTTCCCCGATCAGAGATCAAACCCAGCCCCAGCAGTGACGGCACCAAGTGCTAACTAGTGGACCACCAGGGAATTCCCAATACTTGTTGATTTTCATTTAAAGGAATATGATGAGAATAGAGGATGGAAAGAGTAACTTTCTAGTGGAAAAACCTGGCAGACACCATCCAAACCAACTGATCAAGGTTAACATCTTCTTTGATGTCATGTACTCTCTGATATGATGCAATAAATAGGGCATTTGACCTGTGGGGTCTTCTTCCCAAAACTCATTACATCAATCTAATCATGAGAAAACCATCAGACAAATCCAAACTGAGGGACATTACACAAAATATCTGACAGTTCAGTTCAGTTCAGTCACTCAGTCGTGTCCGACTCTTTGCGACCCCATGAACCGCAGCACACCAGGCCTCCCTGTCCATCACCAACTCTTGGAGTTTACTCAAACTCATGTCCATTGAGTTGGTGATGCCATCCAGCCATCTCATCCTCTGTCGTCCCCTTCTCCTCCTGCCCCTGAATCCCTCCCAGCATCAGGGTCTTTTCAAATGAGTCAACGCTTCACATGAGGTGGCCAAAGTACTGGAGTTTGAGCTTCAGCATCAGTCCTTCCAATGAACACCCAGGACTGATCTCCTTTAGGATGGACTGGTTGGATCTCCTTGCAGTCCAAAGGACTCTCAAGAGTCTGTTCCAACATCACAGTTCAAAAGCATCAATTTTTCCGTGCCCAGCTTTCTTCACAGTCCAACTCTCATATCCATACCTGACCACTGGAAAAACCATAGCCTTGACTAGACGGACCTTTGCTGGCAAAGTAATTTCCCTGCTTTTTAATGTGCTGTCTAGGTTGGTCATAACTTTCCTTCCAAGGAGTAAGCATCTTTTAATTTCATGGCTGCAATCACTATCTGCAGTGATTTTGGAGCCCTAGAAAATAAAGTCTGACACTGTTTCCACTGTCTCCCCATCTATTTCCCATGAAGTGATGGGACCAGATGCCATGATCTTAGTTTTCTGAATGTTGAGCTTTAAGCCAGCATTTTCACTCTCCTCTTTCACTTTCATCAAAAGGCTTTTTAGTTCCTCTTCAGTTTCTGCCATAAGGGTGGTGTCATCTGCATATCTGAGGTTATTGATACTTCTCCCGGCAATCTTGATTCCACCTTGTGCTTCTTCCAGCCCAGCGTTTCTCATGATGTACTCTGCATATAAGTTAAATAAGCAGGGTGACAATATACAGCCTTGACGTACTCCTTTTCCTATTTGGAACCAGTGTGTTGTTCCATGTCCAGTTCTAACTGTTGCTTCCTGACCTGCATACAGGTTTCTCAAGAAGCAGGTCAGGTGGTCTGGTATTCCCATCTCTTTCAGAATTTTCTACAGTTTATTGTGATCCACACAGTCAAAGGCTTCGGCATAGTCAATAAAGCAGAAATAGATGTTTTTCTGGAACTCTCTTGCTTTTTCGATGATCCAGCAGATGTTGGCAATTTGATCTCTGGTTCCTCTGCCTTTCCTAAAACCAGCTCAAACATGTGAAGTTCACGGTTCTTATATTGCTGAAGCCTGGCTTGGAGAATTTTGAGCATTACTTTACTAGCGTGTGAGATGAGTGCAATTGTGCGGTAGTTTGAGCATTCTTTGGGATTGCCTTTCTTTGGGATTGGAATGAAAACTGACCTTTTCCACTCCTGTGGCCACTGCTGAGTTTTCCAAATTTGCTGGCATTTTGAGTGCAGCACTTTCACAGCATCATCTTTCAGGATTTGAAACAGCTCAACTGGAATTCCATCACCTCCACTAGCTTTGTTTGCAGTGGTGCTTCCTAAGGCCCACTTGACTTCACTTTCCAGGATGTCTGGCTCTAGGTGAGTGATCACACCATCGTGATTATCTGGGTCATGAAGATCTTTTTTGTACAGTTTTTCTGTGTATTCTTGCCACCTCTTCTTAATATCTTCTGCTTCTGTTAGGTCCATACCATTTCTGCCCTTTATCGAACCTGTCTTTGCATGAAATGTTCCCTTGGTATCTCTAATTTTCTTGAAGAGATCTCTAGTCTTTCCCATTCTGTTGTTTTCCTCTATTTCTTTGCATTGATCGCTGAGGAAGGCTTTCTTATCTCTCCTTGCTATTCTTTGGAACTCTGCATTAATACTCCTCAAAACTGTCAAGGTCATAAAAAACTAAGGAAGTGTCACAGACCTGAGGAGACAAAGGAGATATGATGATTAAATGTATTATGGGATCCTCAATGTAATCCTAGAACAGAAAAAGGAAGAGTAATAAAAAAGCAGTGATATGGAATCAAGTTTGGAGTTTAGTTAATAATACAGTAATATACCAATGTTGACCTTTCAGTACTGTACAATGATTATGTAAAATGCTTACATCAGGGGTATAGACCTATCAGAAATCGTATGGACCTGAGGGAAGCAGAAGATATTAAGAAGAGGTAGCAAGAATACATACAAGAATTTTACAAAAAAGTTTTAATGTCTTAATGACAGATTTTAATGTCTTAATGACCCATTAAAACCCATATTAATGTCTTAATAACCACAATGCTGTGATCACTCACCTAGAGCCAGACATCCTGGAGTGTGAAGTCAAGTGGGCCTTAGGAAGCATCACTACGAGCAAAGCTAGTGGAGGTGATGGAATTCCAGCTGAGCTATTTCAAATCCTAAAAGATGATGCTGTTAAAGTGCTGCATTCAATATGCCAGCAAATTTGGAACTCAGCAGAGGTCACAGGACTGGAAAAGGTGAGTTTTCATTCCAATTCCAAAGAAGGGCAATGCCAAAGAATGTTCAAACTACTGCGCAATTGCACTCATTTCACATGCCAGCAAGGTAATGCTCAAAATCCTTCAAACTAGGCTTCAACAGTATGTGAACTGAGAACTTCCAGATGTACAAGCTGGATTTAGAAAAGGCAAAGAAACCAGAGATCAAATTGCCACCATCTGTTGGATCATAGAAAAAGCTAGAGAATTTCAGAAAAATATCTACTTCTGCTTCATTGACTACACTAAAGCCTTTGTGTAGATCACAACAAACTAAAAATTGCTTAAAAAGATAGAAATACCAGACCACCTTACTTGCCTCAGAAGCAACATTTAGAATGGGACATGGAACAATGGACTGGTTCCAAATAGGGAAAGGAGTACATCAAGGCTGTATATTGTCACCTTGCTTATTTAACTTATATACAGAGTACTTCATATGAAATACTGGGCTGGATGAAGCACAAGCTGGAATCAAGATTGCTGGGAGAAATATCAATAACGTTAGATATGCAGATGACACCTCACTTATGGCAGAAAGGGAATAGGAATTAAAGACCCTCTTGTTGAAGATGAAAGAGGAGAGTGAAAAAGCTGGCTTAAAACTCAACATTCAAAAAAGTAAGATCATGGCATCTGGTCCCATCACTTCATGGCAAATAGATAGGAAAACAATGACAACAGTGACAGACTTTATTTTCCTGGGCTCCAAAATCACTGCAGATGGTGAAGTTAAAAGATGCTTTTGAAATTAAAAGATGCTTGATCCTTGGCAGAAAAACAATGGCAAACTTGGACAGTATATTAAAAAGCAGAGACATTACTTTGGCTAGAAAGGTCCATGTAGTCAAAGCTATGGTTTTTTCAGTAGTCACATATGGATCTGAGAACTGGACAATAAAAAACGCTGAGCACTGAAGAACTGATGCCTTCAAACTGTGGTGCTGGAGAAAACTCTTGAGAGTCCCTTGGACTGCAAGGTGATCAAACCCATCAATCCTAAAGGAAATCAACCCTGAATGTTCATTGGCAGGACTGATCCTAAAGCTTAAGCTCCAATACTTTGGCCACCTGATGCGAAGAACTGACTAATTGGAACAGACCCTAATAATGGGAAAGGTTGAAGGCAGGAGGAGAAAGAGATGACAGAGGATGAGATGGTTGGATGGCATCACCAACTCAATGGACATGAGTTTGAGCAAACTCCGGGGAATAGTGAAGGACGGGGAAGCATGGTATGCTGCAGTCCATGGGGTTGCAAAGAGTCAGACGCAACTGAGCAACTGAACAGCAATATTACGGTGATCTGGGTGAAGGTATATGGGAACTCTCTGTACTATAGTGCAACTTTTCAATAAACCTAAAGTTTTTCCAAAATAAAGTGTTTTTTAAAAGTAAGTTGTGTTGCTATACACCTCCAATAATGTCTCAGAAATTTTAATTTTTAAAAGATATCATTTAGAATAACAATAACAACTAAAAAATAACATTTTCCTCATAGGGCTAATATCCATTAATTTAGAAAAGAATATGGAGAAGCATGGACAAAAGTGATAAGAGACCAACCCCTGAAAGTGTGATGGGAAAGTCTACACTTTTGTGTTGTGGCAGGAGTGGAAAAAGGACAGTGAGAGCAATTTCAGCAGCATGCAGAAGCAGAAACAACAGTTCAACAGATACACGTAGAACACCAAGTATGTGCTATGGATTTTGTATTTTTTAATCATTTATTTTATTTTTGGCTGCACTGGGTCTCCATTACTGCACGCGGGCTTTCTTTAGTTAGAGCAAGCTGGGCTACTCTCTTGCTGTGGAGCACAAGCCCCAGGTGTGCAGGCTCAGTAGTTGTGATGCAAGGGCTTAGTTGCTCAGCTGCCACGTGGAATCTTCCTGACCAGAGATCAAACTCATGTCCCCTGCATCGGTAAACGCGATGTAAACGTGACGTAAACGTGAAGTCGCTCAGTCGTGTCTGACTCTTCAAGGCCCCATGGGCTGTAGCCCGCCAGGCTTCTCTGTCCATGGGGATGTTCCAGGCAAGAATACTGGAGTGGGTTGCCATTTCCTTCTGCAGCGGATCGTCCCTATCTAGGGACCGAACTTGGGTCTCCTGCATGGCAGGCAGACTCTTTACCCTCTGCGCCCCAGGGACGATACTGCTCTGGTGGGTGGATTCTTAACCATTGGACCACCAAGGAGGTCCCTATGCTATGGATTTTAGATGCTCTAACATGAATTAAATTTACTAATTTGTGATGTCATTGGATTGAATTTCTACCTAATACATTTTCCCTAAGGTAGAGTAGGCTGGTGTTACTGAAAATCATGTAAGTTTTATTATTTCCTTCTTTTGATCGTTTAAAGGCATCTATATTATTTTCTTTGTGTTAACGAATAAAATATATCTCACATTTTTGTGAGGCTTTAGAGCTTGCAAAGCTCTAAAACATCTCCCTTTGTTACCCTGTGCATCATAGGAAAGTATAGAGTAATGCTTAAGAACTTGGATTCTGTAGACAGATTACAGAAACCAGAATAACACTCATCATGTGTGTTGATATAAGTCTTGAGTAAGACTTCTTGGTTTCCACAGCTTTAAAAATGGGGTAAAAATAGTGTCTAATTCATAGAATTGTTAGGAGAGGATTCCGTTCAGTTCAGTTCAGTTCAGTCACTCAGTCGTGTCCAACTCTTCATGACCGC
The DNA here is from genome assembly GCF_910594005.1 of Cervus elaphus. Lineage (NCBI taxonomy): Eukaryota > Metazoa > Chordata > Mammalia > Artiodactyla > Cervidae > Cervus > Cervus elaphus. The sequence goes on from NC_057826.1 coordinate 85,678,310, forward strand.
ATGAACTGTAGCACGCCAGGCCTCCCTGTCCATCACCAACTCCCGGAGTCGACCCAAACCCATGTCCATCGAGTCGGTGATGCCATCCAACCATCTCATCCTCTGTCGTTCCCTTCTCCTCCTGCCCCCAATCCCTCCCAGCATCAGGGTCTTTTCAGATGAGTCAGCTCTTTGCATCAGGTGGCCAAAATATTGGAGTTTCAGCTTCAACATCAAGTGCTTGATCTGGGACCCAGCACAAATGAACAATATGTAAGTGTTAGATAAACTCCATATTGTGTATTATATATACTAAGAAGGCTCTAATTTTTCTCAGTATTGTTGTTCAGTCGCTCAGTCGTGTCTGAGTCTTTGGGACCCCATGGACTGCAGCACACCAGGCTTCCCTGTCTTTCACCATCACCCGTAGGTGACTTAAACTCTTGTCCATTGAGTCAGTGATGCCATCCAACCATCTCATCCTCTGTCATCCCCTTCTCCTCCTGCCTTCAATCTCTCCCAGCATCAGGGTCTTTTTCAATGAATTGGCTCTTCACATCAGGTGGGTGAAGTATTGGAGCTTCAGCTTTAGCATCAGTCCTTCCAATGAATATTCAGGGTTGATTTCCTTTCAGACTGACTGGTTTGATCTCTTTGCAGTCCAGGGGACTCTCGAGAGTCTTCTCCAACACCACAGTTCAAAAACATCAGTTCTTTGGCTCTTAGCCTTTTTATGGTCCAACTCTCATATCCATACATAAGTACTGAAAAAACCATAGCTTTGACAGTACGGAACTTTGTAGACAAAGTAATGTCTCTGCTTTTTAATATGCTGTCTAGGTTGGTCATAGCTTTTCTTCCAAGGAGTTAAAAGATGCTTCCAAGGAGCAAGTCACTGTCCACAGTGATTTTGGAGCCCAAGAAAATAAGGTCTGTTACTGTTTCCATTGTTTCCCCATCTATTTGCCATGAAGTGATGGGACCAGATATCATGATCTTCGTTTATTGAATGTTGAGTTTTAAGCCTTTTTCACTCTCCTCTTTCTCAGTGTTACGCAACCAGTAATGGTACAGCAGGAACTTAAACCATATTTATCATCTTCAAGACAAGGTTCTTTGTATTATACACATAGTGGAAAAGCAATAAAACCAAGCTAAATCAGGCCCAGGCCTGAAAAAATGATAATAAAATCTGAGATAAAGGAAACTTACAAAATCACCAATCTAATCTTCTGCACAATTCAAGAATTCTCTCTACATTCACCTAATGAATTATCATACAGCCTCTCTGAACATCCACAATAACAGGACTCACCACCTCAAGAGGTAACCGTTCCTTTTTTTTTTTTTTGCCAAATCAATCAAAATATTCTTCTTGTCTCCTCATTACTAACACTACTTCTAGTTCTGTTTAAAAAGAGTAAGTCTAACTCATCCTAGTAGTTTCTGCTTTCATTGACTTTCAAATAGCAAAATTCCTGCACAAGGAAACAATGAGGCCTTTTGAGATGCCTCAAAAGGATAACGCGAGTCCAATCTTTTATTTTTCAGAAGGCATAGAACAGTGTATGTTCATTACACCTGAGATAATATTTCAGACTTGTTGACTATTCTTGTAAAAAAACTCCATATGATTTCCAATTGAAGTATCCTTTTCTTAAAGCTCTTAAAAAAGTAGACAAGCTTTCTTTTTGATTTTGAATCATCACATGTTCATTTGACATAGAGCCTTCATTATATGAAAAATACTGGAAACACAAAACTTAGTAACACATTGTTGTCATCCAGCTGTGTACAGAAGTCATCTTTTTCACTATGGCTTGAATGAACCTGTGTGTAGATTCAGAACTACTAGATTTTGTTGATAGGTAAAATTAGTAAAGATTGCCTTCAACGTGGTCAATGCAAAGGACTTGTAGGATGAATGGATGAGTGTTGATGTTTAATGTAATCTAAAAATGAGTGACACTATTTAAACTTTAATTCAAACTTTGAAATTCTTGGTCCCTTCATTTCTTGAATTTGGATATTTGAAAGCATAAGAAACCAAAATTTTGCCTTTATCTCATAGTTAGAGCCTTGGTACTATGTGTAAAGAAAGGTTGCAAGATAATCTCCTACATTTATGAGTTATTTTAATCCAATTCATAAACACATACATTTTTTAAATAAAAATATCTATTTTCACTCAATGGAGTTTTAAATTCACATGTATTTATTAGAATACTGATTTTTATTTTGTACATTTTGGGTAGACAACATTTTGGATCTGACTTTAAATTATACACTTACATGAAAATAGAATTAAATGAATCACTCTGTGGTTAATAAATTCAATGTTCTGCTTACAGACAGATTGTTGTAAAATTACTGATATATTCTAGTGAAAGCAGTAAAGGTTATGTCAAATAACTACTAAAAAAAATCATATGTAGCGTTAATGATGTTACCTTAACATACCAGCTTCAGGGGCTGCATAATTGTTTCTGCCAACCTATAAATTTTTGAGTAACAACAAAATTATTGTGATTTTTCTTGCTAAATAATTCATACATTACAAAGCATGTATGTAACAAGGTCCATGAATCACTAAAGCATATAATGATCATATATCTAATGACATATCTCTTTTCATAAGATGAATTCAAATAGATTTATGTATTTAGGTTAACTAAAAAATACTGAGTTTATAAGGTTCATAATTCTATCATCATCAACATCAAAAATCTTCAAATCTTAAGAAGTACATGATTTGCTTCTAAATCTGAAAGCTTTGGTTTATCAAAATCCTTGTTTAGGCTACTTTTCATGAAGTTTTACAGCTTTTAAATTGATACTATAAATATCACTGAAGATAAATTAATAATATAATGGAGTAGTACAATGTTCATAAACTGTATTTAAAATGATATAAGTGCAACTAAAATAGCTATAAGCAATACTATATAAAACCTCATTCTGGTAGTAGCTGATATTCTTTACCCAGCAACTAGGATCTAAAAGATCATTTACCAACATTTTATGTACTTTTCTTTGGTCTTATCTTTTTTAAAAAAAATTTTGGCCATGTCATGAGGCATGCAGAATCTTGATTCCCAGACCAGAGATGGAACCCATGCCCCCTGCAGTGGAAGCATGGAGTCTTAACCACTGGACAACCAGGGAACTCCCTGGTTTTTTCTTAAATTAACTCAAACCAAGTCTACCCTTTTCTTAATGCTACTAAAAATGATCCCAAATGAAATTTCATCTATTTAATTCAAACTAGGTTTCATACTAAAATTTTTAAAATTCCAAGAATACAACATATAAAATGTTATTTTAAATTTTTCTTTTAATTTCTAACATTTTTCTAAATAGTTATTTTCTATAGAAATTATGCAGTCATAGTTTATCATAGTAATATTGAATCCTTTACTAATCTTTTTTTAAATTTAATTGAATCCTTTACTAATTTATTTTCTTGGGCTCCAAAGTCACTGCAGATGGTGACTGCAGCCATGAAATTAAAAGATGCTTGCTCCTTGGAAGGAAAACTATGACCAACCTAGACAGCATATTAAAAAGCAGAGACATTACTTTGCCTACAAAGGTCTGTCTAGTCAAAGCTATGGTTTTTCCAGTAGTCATGTATGGATGTGAGAGTTGGACTGTAAAGAAAGATGAGCGCCAAAGAATTAACTGTGGTGTTGGAGAAGACTCTTGAAGAGTCCCTGGGACTGCAAGGAGATCAAACCAGTCCATCCTAAAGAAAATCAGTCCTGAATATTCATTGGAAGGACTGATGCTGAAGATGAAATTCCAATATTTTGGCCACCTGATGTGAAGAACTGACTCCTTAGAAAAGACCCGGACCTGGTGCTGGGAAAGTCTGAAGGCAGGAGGAGAAGGGGACAACAAAGGATAAGATGGCTGGATGGCATCACCAACTCAATGGACATGAGTTTGAGCAAGCTTCAGGATGGACAGGGAAGCCTGGCATGCTGCAATCCATGAGGTCACAAAGAGTCTGACATGACTGAACTACTGAACTATGAATTTTTAAAAATTATTTTTATTATGGTGAAATACACATCATGGAATTTATCACGCTAGCCATTTTTAAGCATACAGTGTTAAGTACATTCACATCACTGTGCAACCATCATTACCATCTATGTCTAGAACTTTTTATCTTACACAATTAAAACTCTATACCTAATAAACAGTAACTACCCATCCCCTCCCCGCTTTACTAGTTTCTAATGGCTTTATTGAAAGCTAATTCAGATGCTGTACAGTTCTTCCTTTGAACATGTACAATTCAATGTTTTGAGTATGGTCACAGAATTGTGGGGCCATTAGAACAGTTTCATCATCCCCCAAAGAATCCCCATGCCCACTATCACTTACTCTCCATTTCCTGCCAATCTCCCCAGTCCTAGGCAATCACTAGTCCAATTTCTGTCTCTACAGATTTGCCTATTCTGGACATTTCCTATAAATGGAGTCACACAATATATGGTCTTTCATGATTGGTTTCTTTCACTTAGTGTAATGTTTTCAAGAAAGCTTTGTTGGTGCTATAGCATGAATCAGAACTTCTTTCCTTTTTTTGGTTGAATATGTAATATTCTATTGTGTGAATATGCCACATTTTATTTATCCATTTATCAATTGATATTTTAATTGTTTCCAGTTCTTTGCTAGTGAATAGTGCTATGAACACTGTGTACAAGTTTTTCTGTGAACATATTTTCAACTCTCTCGAGTATATATCCTAGGAACAGAATTACTGGGTAATATGATAACTTCATACTTGATATTTTTAGGAATGGCTGAATTTTTCCAAAGTGACTGCACTATTTTACCTTCCCACTAACAAGTTATGAGGGTTCCATATTCTCCACATTTCTTGCCAACACTTACTATTATAGCCATCCCAGTGGGTATGAAGTTGTATCTCGCTGTGGTTTTGACTCCCATTTCCCTAATGGTTAATGTTAAATGTTTTTCACATGCTTAGTAACTATTTGTATAATTTCTTTGGAGGAATGTCTGTCCAAATTTATTTTTCAACTGGGTTGTTGAGTTAGAAGAGTTTTTTATATATTCTGGCTACAAGTCCTTTTATCATATATATGATTTGCAAACATTTTCTACCATGTCAGCTGTTCATTTTCTTGATAGTCCTTTAAAACACAAAAGATTTTAATTTTGATGATCCTCAATTTATTTAGTCATTTGCCTTTTCTAACATTTATCCTTCCCCCAAATAGATTTTTAGAGTAGGCTGTTTATGAAATCAGTTTCCTTACTAGAAAGCTAACGGAACTTAGAAATACACTTAGTAAAAACAATCTAGATTTATTTCATCCCAGTTGTGTTAAGAGTACTTTCAATTTGCAAGACAGTTTTCAGAAGTCACTGGATGACTAAGCTTGCATCATTGGGAACTATTGTATCCACATCTTCGTTTAAAGCAGAATTTTTCCCTTAGTATCTGATCTCTAATTTTTGTTAGAAAAAGACTCTATGGCCTGTGCTCACTACTAATAACACTGCTTATTGTTGGGAAAACTCTTGTGAAACATTTGTCAAGCACATAAAATAGTATAAAAGTGAAATATAGTAATTAAGATGTGTGTTCTATCGATTGGGTAAGCTAAAGTAATTTTTCATTACTAACATAAGATTTAATAAGTATAAGTAGTTAAAGATTCTGACTTGGCACTAGTCATTAGCATGTAATTGAACTAGTAAAAAAGATCAGTTAAAGCTGTGCTGATTACCACCTTATCTTTGAAAGGCAATTAAAGACCTCAATCATTACAACAAGATTTGATTGTGCAGCCTTTATTGGACATTGATCTTTCAGCAATGTGCAGTTACATTTTCCATTAATTTACAGTAACAGTTTAACTCTGATACCCTAGACTGTTGACCCAGGTGAGATGTAATGCTAAGTACTGGTTTAGGTTAAGATGCCCCAAACATCATTACTGTCTGAATGCTAAGTGCTGAAGAAAAGAAGATACCCAATCCACTAGCTTTAGGATAAGGTTTCTGTTATCTGTATTAGCTTTTAAATGAAATGAAATCCAGATCCTTGTCTTTAGGTCCTCCACTCATTCAAATGATGTTCATTCTTTAATGGAATTAAAAGACATTACTGCATGAAGAATTATAGATGTTTTGTGATTATAGTTTTGTGTGAATATAAATATAAATGACACAAAATGTATATTTTAAAAGAAATATATATGGCTTTTAATAATTAAAAATGTTTCCATTTCTCCTGAAGCCAACAATAAGCAAAATATTAGTGACCAAATGTGTGATGAATATGGACTTCCCTGGTAGCTCAGATGGTAAAGAATCCGCCTGCAATGCAGGAGACCTGGATTCGATCCCTGGGTTGGGAAGATCCCCTGGAGAAGGAAATGGCAACACACTCCAGTATTCTTGCCTAGAGAATCCTATGGACAGAGGAGCCTGGTGGGCTACAGTCCGTGGGATCACAGTCAGACACGACTGAGCGACTAAACACAACACATGTATATGATGAAAGAATTTATAACCATTTGTACAATTTGGTGTGTTAAGACATTAGCACTGAGAAACTAGGGATTTTATTATTAGCAACCTCTTTCTTGCCCCCAACTCCGTTGTTCTTTTTTTTTTCTGTTATGGAATCTTTATGGTGGTTCACCACTTACACAGGAAGCACGAATTTTGACTAGAAATTTCTTCAAACATTTGATCAATGACTTGTACAGAAGTAGCAATGGAAGAGATGCAAGATTTTAAACTGAAATAAATCTTCATCTTCATTTTTAAAAGTTTTGCCTGGATTAAAGACTAAAATCCCATTAAAGAAGTAGATGCAGAAAAGCTGTCTGTTTCCACAACTCCTCCTCGTTAGAAAACTGCTATCCAGAAGGGCAGAGTCCACTTGAACCCTGCTTGCCATCTCAGGCATAGCCAGCATGTGCAGACAGGCTCACACAAACTGCCTTAAGTGTGCCTCCTCCTCCCTTCCCCTCACCCTATTTTAAAAATCCTTTTCCTGATGAGGCCCTTTAAACATAAATGGAAAACAAGAATGAGGATTACAAAACCAGCATTTCTGAAATACGACTGACATTTGCTTACAAGCACATTCAAGATACACTTTTAAGGTAGAAAGGTTTCTTACTTTGCCCTTCTCAGATTACAGGTAGAAAAAACTAAGACACAAAGGAGGAGTTATTAGCCTGAAGTCAAAAAGTAAGACAGCACTGTTACTAAAAATAGAATCAGTCTCCTGACTTCCAACATTTATATTTTATCCCTTTTACGCCACAATACTTTGATGTAATATCCAACTTCAAATAAAAAACTTAAACCATTGCTGTTCAATGAGAAGCATTTTTCAGACTAAATGGTTCACTACAAGACTTCATAAATCCAAGGAGTGATATTTTAAATATTTGAACCATGCCCTTAGCCATTGTTGAGTTCATCCTTCACCATGATCAACTCCATGAGAGCAAGAGGTCTATTGATTTTCATGTAATACAAGAAAATATTACATTTGCTTAATTGTTACACAGTGAGCACATCAGGCAAGAAATCAAGGCTCTATTTAATGCTGCAAACAGCAGAGAATTACAGAGATCAATAGGGTAGTTTGTCAAAGATGTTCTCCAAGGGGACTTACCTATCACCATATGGACAAGAAGTCACTGTGATTGTAGCTATTGAAAAACAGGTAAGCAGAGTCAGCAGTACAAATTATCAGAAATCAAACAGGCCAGTGTGAAAAGAAGTGCAACTTTACTGAAAAGCTGTATTTATAGTCTAGTAATTAAGAACCATTTTATCAGCCTTGTGTGGGGACCAAACCTTTACAGCAAGTATTGACAAGACCAGCAGCAATGAATGACCAGTATTTGACTTAAAACTTATGAGCTATAGTTATTTAACTTTGCCCATTACAGAGGAAATCAGTTCTAGCCTTCCTTGCAAAATGCTAATAGTCAGTTTTATTATTAATGAAGCTTAATGTAACACTATCTCCTTTGTGTAAGCCGTTCATTTAACTAGTGTCAAGTATATTCTTCTAGACTATAAGTACTTCTTTGATTAAGGCGTTATTTAGAATTGCTTTTAGACAAGTGAACACTACATATATTTGAAGAACAGTTCACTCGCTGTAGCTTATTTAAAATGACTACCTTTAACGAAGCCAGTTTGTGTTACTTCCATTATTCTGGTACCTTCACCTCAATTACTTCCACTAGCTTTCCCTGATTTGTTAGAAGCACGCACCCAAATGTTGGCTAGATTGAATTTTATAAAATATTTTGCTATAAAAATGTGTAAACGTTGCAGAGCATCAGCAACACATTAACATAAAATGATATATAATGCATGTTTGTAATTATGGGAGAGATCATAAATCTTAAACACCCATTGGTTTAGAAATTAAACAGTTCTACTTAGTTCTCCCTAAATTACTCCAAATTTCTGAAATTTACCATTCGTCTGGGTATTTTGTAACTACCCCCAAGGATAAATTTTTTTTAATGACTTTGCTTTCAAAAATGCAATTAGCTTAATAAAATTCTAACGCAAAACTGCCATCAGGTCTTTAAAATTTCAGCCCACTTCCCATGGCCAATAAGTCTATGGATACGTACCATTTCAGCTAATTGCTTTTTTAAACAGTTACCAAATTTATTTTTTCTGGGTCTTTCTAGATCTTAATTGTTCTTACAGCTTTATCAGCATGCTATTTTAACTTTTAATAAGTCTTAATTTATTTTGCTGCATTTGCATTAAATGGAGTTGTTATCATATTTAAAAAATTAGTGTGGTATTGGATTCTTTAGGTAATAGGAAGGTCCAACATTCCACCCACACCTCTAGTACAGGAAAATGGCACAAGGGCTTTTAACACATTTCCATTTAAAATCCTGGCAGTTGAATGGTTTAAACTTCAGGTTGCAGTTAGAATTCTTACCAATTTTAGATTTGCTACTGATGTTATCTCTATCATATATTCTAAAATTCTCTACTTTTTCCAATGTTAAAGACTTTTTCTCCTTCCTTCTTTGTGTGCATATCTATATTTTCAAAGAGTTGATATATAACTACAGAATCTATAAATTACAATCATTTTTTATCTCTAGTTCAACCTAGTTATAGGAAAAAATTGGTATAATGTTATGTGTTTGTGGTTCCCATTGGCTAAACAGAGTACGCAATATATTACAATGTATGAAAAGTTTTGCCTCTTGAGGGCAATGATTCATCTTAAAGAACCAGACACTGCAGGAAGAAAAAAGTATTTGCAAAGTTTTATTTTAAAGGATCAAAAATAAATATTGCACATACACATGAGAAAAAATCTATTGATATTTATGTCCTTCAATGCACACTTTCAGTACATGGCACCTTCATCTTCTTTATTTAGAAAATAAACTGTTATTGGTCCATAACTGGTGTGCACAGTCTCTGTGACTCTAGCAAATAACCAGGAGCCAAGTCCATATAATAAAGTTGGAATACCTAGAAAACAAATGAATATGTTATTTGTGAAATAAACATTTATTAATCATGTACTCATATTTGTCATGGTATAAATCACATAGCACTCTTTAGCAACATCAAGAAATTATAAAGTTATAAAAATATGAGTAAACATTGACTCTACCTAAGAGGTCAATTTCATCTGTGATTGTGAAACACAGTAACAATTGTGAGAGCCTAGAGATTTTTAAAACTATAGATAAGGCTGGTGAAAACTACTTCAAGTACTTTACAAACATTAATTCATTACCTCTGAGTAATTATGAAGTAATTCTATAGTCTTTTCACAAATAAGCAAATGGAGAATATTCATTTATTCAGTTGTAGAGGCTCTTCATTATAGGCCTTGAGCTTAAATTACTAGGTCATATTTATTGTGCTATAAGTTGGACAGTAATACTGATGGCTAAAATAATTTTTGTACAATTTAAAAGAAACTAGGTCAAAAAGCTGTCTTCAAAATCAAAGGCAAAACCTAATTCTAAGGAAGATTTTGGTATAATAACAAGCATGAGAAAGAAATAATCCCATTCATAGTTTTACAACTGATTTGAAAATCTTGTTTCAATATACTTGAAATAGGTTAATAGTAGACTCCAAGAATATATTTCTTCTTTGAAATATTTCCATTTGTGATAGGCTGCCATTTGTGATACATGCAACTAAACATACACTAGTCAGAGACTGCATTAAGCCCCCTCATGGGCACATGAGAGTAAGCTGGACCAAAAAAAAAACAACCAACTTTCTCAATTCCTATTTTTTGCAAGACACTTATTTAAAATCAGTGACTATTAATAACATTAAAAACATATGTATAAAACCACAGGCACATAAAATCAATAAAAATATTGTATACTTTGCACAAATAATTTTACTGTTCCTGTGTATGAGCGGAACATACATAGGACAGAAATGGACAGAAAATGTCAATTTAAAAGAAGAGCTGTAATTTGGAAAATCATTTTCTTTTTAGTTACTAGGGAAATCAACACATACTTAGGACTAATCACATTGCTAAATTTTTTTCTTATTTTTTCTGTAAGAGTATCTTTGCTGTGTTACGCTCTTTTTTGATTGTGTAAGTTCAGTGGACTACTTTGTGCTTATTCCCTGAAGCTGCATTCCAGCCACTGTGATGCCAAAGATTAATCAGGGGAAGCATCACTAGTTGGCAATGAGATAAGGCAAAAAAACCCATTCAGACTGGCACCTCTCTATTTTTAGGAGTATACTGGGTCACAGCTTTTTATAATCATAGGGTTTCCTGGAACTCCTGTGAAACCTTTTCACAGTATATTGCCTTCTTTGCCTTGTGAATACCTCCCTGCAAATCTCTGAAAGCCTCAAAGGAATGTCACAAAAAAGGCACAAAAACTATCATCATAAAGCTATTTATTAATCATTCAACCAAAAAGAAAAAAAAAAGGGCAAGTGGGGGTGTAGAATGGGGAAGTGGACAAGAGAACAAGAGTAAGACAGGCAGAAGTGACTGAAGAGGGAGCAGTTGAAATAAAAAATAAACTTTAATATATGTTATCACAACTTCAAAAGGTGAAAATCAATGGAGAGAAAAACAGGTTCTAGAAATAATTACTAATTTTCCAAATATATTAATAGTAAAATAAATAAAATATGACTTTTAAACCAATGATAAGGACATTCAGTTCAGAAATAGCTGGCGACACTGAAAATTGTTTGTTTTTATAGTATTTATCAGTTTCCTGTAAAATATTGATATTAAAAAAAAAATCACACAAATGGTCAATATTTTTTCAGCTAAAATGGAGGACTGACCAAGGATTACTAATAACTACATTAGCTCTTACTAAGAAACAACTAGGAATTGTTAATGCTGTTTGATAGGGGGTTGAGATGTGACATGGAGTCAGAAATTCTCTATTTTTTTTTTAATCCTGCAGTCTACTTATTTAATGCAGTCAGACTAATACACTAAATGTGAAGATTAGCCACATACATAATTAACACAGTTAAAAAATCCCATAATTTTCTTTATAGCTTTATATTTCTTTATATTCTTATATGCTATAAAATCTATAAGGTTTGATGAAAAATTAAATTTTTTCTAGACTGTCTGAAACATATCATAACATCAAAATGAATGTGAAACTCAATTCCTTGCATAATAATTCATTTTGAGTCAGCTGAACAGTAGGTAAACCAATGTCAAATTAAGCACTTAAAAAAAATTAGAACTTTGTAGCAAGTCTCCAATTACCCATTCATTCCAATGGTAAGTTGATTTTCTTAAATCTCAATCTACTTCCCAGCAGGATACCCAGACTGATAAACCATCAGTAAAATGTCGCTTCCATTGAAAGGAAGGCAGGCGAGAAAGGGAACAAATGGGTAAAAGAGAAATCTTTATTATTTACAAAATTGAAAAATGAATTACTTTGATAATTACTAATTTGAAAGGGAAGAGAAGGAATAAAATCCTAAGTATTTTTTAAAAGAATATATACTTCATGGTCCAGAGGCGCAATAGCACAACACAGAATAAGAAAGAATCCTATTATCTAATTCCCTCCTCTGAGACAATAATACAAAAGAAACATTACCAAATTGGTGAATAAAAAGTCCAGGGGAAAAAAAAAACACCTCCTTTTATCAGTATAAGCCAATTTGTATTAAAGCAAATACCTGAGCAGAAAGTTTTCCTTTCAGTTTAATTTAAAACTCTTATTCTCTTTTAAACAGAATTTTTAGAATTTTAAAGAGGTCATAAAGACCATTAAATCACTATTCAGCTTTCTCTTGCACACACATTAAAAAAACTACAGCTGTTTCTTTTTTAAGATTTTACTACTTTCACTACTTTTCTATGTGAGAATGTTCTGGGCCTCCTATTTTCTTTGGATTTCTTTCTACCTAAAAAGATTAGGCCCTAATCAGTAAGGTGCTCTTAAATGGTGGAAACTTTTTTTAAAAAAGGCATTGGGTACATAGTTTACCAACAACTCTTCAGTTATGCTCTTCCTAACCTATTAAAGTGTATTAACTGTACGTTTGGGAAGAATGACTTTTTTCTGTTTCTGAAGATGCTATTCAATAAAACAAATGTATTCTTCCTGAATCTAGTCATCACTCTAGTCTCTCCAAATAATTCTAGATTGAATTTTCTAAATCACTACACTCTTCAACTTCTTTACATCAACCTCAAAATTAGTGGGCATGCTCTATATAGTTCATCAGCCAAATAATAAGGCATACTTTTAAAAGATTACACATCGCTAAATAATCTTCTCCTTAATGGGATGAACTCAGGACAGTACTAGTGGAGCAATGGCTCCAGAACCCCATGATTTACATATGTGAGTAATTATAAGCAAAAAATACACGTGATGTATTTAAGTTTAAGAAACTGTCAAGACTACATAGTAAAAGTGTGGCTGCGTAGGGGTTGAGCTTTAATTCTGGTTCAAAAAACTGGTTGGGTAATGTGAGTTAGCTTGCACATCTAGATTCTGAATTACTGAAATATGGATTAACTTGATTATCAGTTATTAATAGGTTCAAACATCCTAAGGCCTATTTTTCATTTACCTATAAAACATGAAAGATGCACCCATGTCAATGTTCACGCCTCTTCTGTCATTAAAAGATAAACATTCAGCAAGAGTAAATACTCTGACTTAGAATATTCCCATGAAAACATACCAGTATTAAAGAGGCAATCTTTTAAATATCTTTTAAGCCTAGTATCTGAAGAAGCCAGTGAAAACCTTCAGTGGTTTTAGTAAAACTAACTTGCTGGGACTTCATATAAAGAGAACAAAGAAACTTAAAAAAGTAGTTCGCACCCACAAAGTGATGTTCATGAGAATGAAGCCTGCCATATAATCAGGCATTTTATAAAAACTTCAGAGCCATTTCCAGCGGCCTACACCCTCCTTCTTACTGCCCAATGGAAGGCTCCTTCTAGTTAACGAGGGGCTGGAAATAAGAATAAAATGCCCTCTCACCGGGAGCGGATGCAGAGAGGTCCCACTGTACAGGCCTGTCAATAAGCCCCACTTTCCGGGGGACCATTCAGGAGCAATAACTTAGCTCTGACAAGCACCTGCTGGGCGGGGAATACAGAAGCCTAGGACCAGGGTCGGTCCTGCACGGCTGCAGAGGGGGTGGGACACGCCCCAGCACTGGGCGAAGCGTGGCGAGCGCGTGCGCCCGGGCGAGCCTGCGCGGGGCCGGGGCAGGGCATCCTCGCGCCAGCGCTGTCCGATCTCGGGACCGGGTGGCGGCCTCGGAGGCAGAACGTGTGTCAGCGTGCTTTGCAAACAGAGGAGCCGTCGGCGGCGGGACGTGCTTCACCGGCCCGGGGCCACTCACCGAGGTTGACGACCTTGAGCGCCGTGAAGAACCGGTCCTGCCCGGCCAAGTCTTGCCAGGGAGCCTTGGAGCAGTGGTACTTGATGAAGGGGAAGCAGCCGGTGCGCAGGACGTGGTAGTTGGCGCCCTGCACGGGCCAGTTGAAGTGCGAGAGGCCGAACTGGTCGTTCCGGACTGCACTGTAGGGCACGCAGAAGGAGGTCCAGTGAGGCAGGCGCCGCTGCAGCAGGTGCCGCGTCAGCACCTCAGAGGCTCGGGGCTTCGGGCTGGAGGCGGCGCCCGCGGCCCAGGGCCGCCACAGCAGCAGACGAAGCACAGCCTCGTGGGCCCTCCGTAGGGCCTCCATGACCGGCCTCGCCCGCGCCCCCCGCCCCTCGGTCGCCTTACGGGCGCGCGCCCCTGGGGGCGGGGCCAAAGGGCGCGCGCGCGCCCGCTCCCCGAGGCTAGTAGCGGGACGCCCAATGGGCGCCGCGCGAGTGCGCGAGCGCCCCCGGGGTGCGGCGGCGCGTGCGCACTAAGGTCCCGCGGCTTCCTGCGGAGACAGTGGATCGGGGAGGAGGGCTCGGCGGCGTGAACTAGCTGAGGTAGTTAAATCGTCACCAAAGACCTCATAAAGTCGTTAATAATCCTAGGGAGGGAGTGGGGGGTGGGATTCGTGAGTTTTATTCGTTCAGCTATGAGGAAAATTAAGCTTTAAAACAATTAAATAATTTTACCCAGTGGAGTGGCAGAACTCAAGCCCGCATCTCTTCCAAGTCGTGGACTGAAGAAATCCTTCATTGGTGGTGTTGAGGAAACACTTGAAGAAGTTGTCCTCAGGGAAGTGAGTTAAAAGCCAAGTCCCGAGATTTGCATTGACTAGTAAAGTCGGGGAGCACTTTTCAATTTAGGTTCCCTCTTTCGTGTTTTTAAGAATAAGTCCCAGATATTTCAACAGAAAAAAAAAATTGTTTTTTAGAAAGCCTTATATCTCTCCATGCAGTGTGCACCACCATCTCCCTCAGAGCCTGGAAAACGGCCAGACCGGGAGTCTTTTAATTTTAAGCCCTAATAATCCTGTCACCCATTATCAAACCTCTTTAGGAATACTTTTTCTCAAGTTTTGCAGCTTCTTGGGGTAAGAACTTGTATACATCTGTTTTCTAGAGAGGCATTTCCTTTTACATGTCATAAATTCATGTTTGGAAAAAAACCATACATAAATGTGTCTGGAAAGTGCTGGATGCAAATGAGATCATTATGTGTAAGCGCCATATAACCACTGCTGTTAATATTGTTGCTGAAAACTCAAGGGGAATGGAGGATAGTGTGGCGACTCTTATATTCTCCAGTTTTTATTGATTCCTTCAACAAACCGTAATTGAGCACCCACAACCATGTGCCAAATCTTGTAGGATAAGTAATTTCAGGGGCCTTGTAGTCACGCAGATAAATTTAAACCTTACCTTTATAGGATTCCCTGTTAGATAAAAGTTTTTAAAAGATTTTATGGGGAGGCACGATATAGTCAGATTTGCACAGAAATGGTTGGAAGGAGGCTAAGACAAGAATCTGGGAGGAGATTCAATACTATGATTTCAAATTAAACGTTTTTAACTTTTTTTATAATGGGTTTATATTTAACATTTTAAAATTCAGTACCATTATTTTTAACACTACATAATGGGTTTATATTTAATATAGTAATTCTCACCATGGAGATGTTGCTCAGTTAATATAGAGATATTTTTGTCTTTGTTAAACATTAAATCTCTTGTCCATTTCAATGTTAAATACATTAAATACGTTCTCTAAACTTTTTCCCCCAGAAAAGATAAGTTTTAATCTTTAACCAACTGTATTTAATATCTAGGTACAATATTAACTTGGGAGGTAACAAAAATCCAGTAAAAATAATGGAGAAAAGACTCCTTAGTGATACAGGAGGTACTGGTTATAACTGAGCAGTAACAGTTTCCTAGGATTTTGAGCAAGAGTCTCCTTCTTCCTACTGAGAATTCTGAAACTATGAAATATTACTTATGCAAATTTCAGCTATCTCACTTGTTTGACCTTCTTTCTAACTAGCAAGTGCAAACTATAGATGATGTTTTTCAGTGCATTATTTGTTGTGAAGAAAACATTTTGTTTTCCATTTAGCACAATATTATCAATTTGTTCAATACACCAATTGTTCAAACATATCAATTTTTCCATCATATTGGTTTGTGCAGTCAATAACCAAGAATATGAAACTACCCAGTTTACTCTTTCTTGCGAACTTGCCGACACCAAAGCTCAGTTCTGAACCTCAATAGGACAAAGATTTTCAGGGCAAGGCTTGATTCAGGAGGGCTCTTTAAAGTCACGTCTGTCCATTTCTTCTTCGTGCATATACACACCCTCCAAACAAGCATGGATCCCTGTAATGCTGAGAACCACACCTGACAAGAGAGCCGTTGTATCTTTAGTTTCTACTGCTTCAACAATAGGCAGCACCAAAAGCAATAAAAAGATGATTAGGAAAGGGTGTGTTGAAACTGATATCAGACGTTGAGATCTTGAGGTGACTGGTTCTTGAAGGCCAAAGCTTACAAAGAAAGGAGTATTTGTTTAATTCTAACTTCCAGGAACTCCGGATGCTGAGGCTAAGCGGCTCTGCATGGCAGTGCCTTCAAGGCAGTAACCATTACAGGAATTCAAATTAAATTTTAAAAAGATGGAGTTCTTTTTGAAACAAAATCTGTCATAGAACCCCAACCTATAAAGTAGATGAAAGCTTGTGTTTTATTACTAAACATTTATTAAGTGCAAAATTTTAATATTAAAGGTAAATTTTTAAAATGAGACTAGTTTGTTGTTGTCTTGGGTTTTTACTTTGTTTTGTTTTGCTTTTAGCAGAAAAGGAATTTATTGGAAGGCAGTTGAATAGCTAAAATAATAAATAGGAAGTCTGCAGAACCAAGCTTAGAAATGGGAAAGAATCAAGGGAGACTGGCTGGCAGAGACACAGGTAAGACCCAACAGGAGTTAGTACGGTTGGGATGCCATAGACTCTTGACCCTGCTGTTTTATGCTCAAAATTTTTCAAAGTTGGGGGCTATGGACAACAATTGCAGTTATAGTAGCCTGAGTATAGTTTCTTTTTTTCTTCCTTTTTTAAAAATAACAGTATATTTCTTACTCCTTTGTTTTAGTAGTTTGCTATCAATAAAATCCTGATCTCTTGGGAGAAATAGACATAAGTAAGAGTCGCTTTTAAGTGATTCACCTTAAAGTCTTGGGCATGTGCTTCATCTAAAGATGACAAGTGGAGATGAATTTTGAGATCTATACTGAAATGACTTAACCTCAAATTAATGCATGGAGAGTTTGTAACATATTAAAAAAAATTGACATCTCCCTTTTGACAATATAAAAATTATTAAAAAAATAAAATTTGAATCAAACATTTGGGGAACCTTTGAATTCAGTGTGAGAAATTCTACATTCTGTAGTATATAAGGTAAAAACCACTGATAAAGAGACAGTACATATACACAATGGAATATTGCTCAGCCATTAAAAAGAATACATTTGAATCAGTTCTAATGAGATGGATAAAACTGGAGCCCATTATACAGAGTGAAGTAAGCCAGAAAGATAAACACCAATACAGTATACTAACGCATATATATGGAATTTAGAAAAATGGTAACAATAACCCTATATGCAAGACAGAAAAAGAGACACAGATGTATAGAACAGACTTTGGGACTCTATGGGAGAAGGCGAGGGTGGGATGATCTGAGAGAACAGCATCGAAACATGTATATTATCAAGTGTGAAACAGATTGCCAGTCCAAGTTGGATGCATGAGACAAGTGCTCGGGGCTGGTGCACTGGGAAGACCCAGAGGGATGGGATGGGGAGGGAGGTGGGAGGGGGGTTCAGGATGGGGAACACATGTAAATCCATGGCTGATTCATGTCAATGTATGGCAAAAACCACTACAATATTGTAAAGTAATTAGCCTCCAACTAATAAAAATAAATGGAAAAAAAAAAAAAAGAACTGGAAATTTACATAGGTAGCACAGCATTGTCTCATTGAGGCTTGTAAAACAGCTAGGGAACTGAAGGATTTCTGTTGGAAGGTGCTCTCCTGGAAAAACCTCATCAGTGGTAAAGGTTTCTCTAATCCAAGGCTCTTTGATTATCTCTCTTTTCTGTTCTAAGATAGGAAGTTCGTCCAAAGATTTCTGATAGATGGTGTACCACACCTAGGTTTTCAAGAATGTTTTAATGAAATATTACCCCAACCTAAAGATAACAGAGCTGAAGAACATGACATCTAGATATCTTTTCTAACTTTATATAGTACTCCTTCCATAATTGAAATAAGATAATCTCTGAGTAAACTACAATTCAGATCAGATGCTTGATTTTCTTTTCTGTTCTAATTCTTCATAGCAATGAATTTTCAGTTCCAATTCTTCAAGTGCCCCCAAAGGGACTTAGAAGTTGTTATTCAAAAGCCTAAATTGGTGTTTAAAAACATTGCTTAGTGTATAGTAATTAAATGCATTAAATGCACAAATACTTAGTTTTCCACAAAGTATGGAGAGATGATCTATCCCTAGACAGAACCCCTTAAAAATAATCTATAAATAGTGCTGCCTTGTACAGATTTTAGCATGTGCATGGGTGGTGTATCATGCCGCTCCTAGAAAGAAGCAATTTTGTTTTGGTTTTGTTTTAAAGGCACTTATGACATAACAAATGTTCAGAACATGTTAAAAAATAAGTTCTACAAAGTTGATAGTTTGAAATATATTAAAATTAAGAATTTCTGTTCATTAAAAGGCATTATTGAGAGAGTAAAAAGGTAATCAAAAGAGTGAGAGAAGAATTTGCATTACATATATCTGACAAAGCATTTGGTATCTAGAACAAATCATTTTAAAAAGACACTCTAATAGAAAGCTGGCCAAAGTATTTAATGGACCCTTCCCAAAGGGGAACATCTAGATGTTTAGTAATGTGAAAAAGTGCTTAGTTTCTCTAATCATATGAGAAATGGGAACTATTAATAAAATATATATTACCTTAAATATTACACACCCATTGGAGTGGGCTAAGATAGAAAAGATAGAAAGTACTAAGGATATGCAGCAGTTAGAACTTTTATACATGGTTGGCAACCAGTTTGGAAATTTTTTTTGGCAGTTTATTAATTAAAGCTAAATTAATACATACCTTATGACCCAGCCATGCCACTCCTAGGTAGTGTGCTCAGGCTACTATCACAAAATACCACAGACCAGATTTAGCCAAGAACAAATTTATTTCTCACAGTTCTGGGGACTGGGAAGTCCAGGATCAGGTGCCAGCCAGTTGGGTTCCCTGTGAGAGTTCTCCTCGGCATATGTTTCCCTCTTGCTGTAAATCCTCCCATGGTAGGCAGAGCTAACTCTGTGTCAAACTGTTTTCCAGTTAGGATACCAGGCCTATTATAGGGTCACACCTTTATGACCTCACCTAACCTTTATCCCTTCCTCACACATGGCGACTTATCTCCAAATACCATCACATTGGGTATTAGGGCTTCAATGTTTTCAACATAAACAGTTGAAAAACTGTTTATGGGGTCACAAACAGTACATGGCAATTCCCAACAGAAATTGTGTGCATATGTTCTTCAAAAGACATATACTAGAATATTCATAGCAGCACTATTTATATTTGTAGTACTCAACCAGGAAAGTACTCAAATTCGTATCAGTAGTAGAGCAGATAACAAATTATGGCACATTCATACGATAGACTACTACACAGCAACAAGAATGATCTACAGTCACACACAGCATGCATGGATCTCACAAACATAGGGAATAGTGCAAGAAGTCAGGTGTGAAAGTATTTACTGTTTGATTTCATTTACATGAAGTATAAAAACTGGCCTAAACTCTTCTGTTAGAAGACAGAGTAGTGATCACTACTGGTGGGCAGAGACAGTTACTAGAAGGAGTATGAGGTGACTTCTGGGGGACTGGAATTATTCTGTCTTTTAAAAAATATTCTTTGATTTTTATAGTTTTTTTTTTTTATAGTTCTTTTTTTTTAAGACAATTTTTTAAGAGTGGTTTTAGACTCACTACGAAATTAAGAGGAAGGTACAGATCTTTCTCATAAATTCTCTGTGCCTCACATTCGTAGCCTACCACATTATTAGCATCCCCCACCAGAGTAAATGGGCTTCCCTGTTAGCTCAGTTGGTAAAGAATCTGCCTGCAATGTAGGATACCTGGGTTTGATCCCTGGGTTGGGAAGATCCCCTAGAGAAGGAAACGGCAACCCACTCCAGTATTCTTGCCTGGAGAATCCCATGGACAGAGGAGCCTGGCGGGCTACAGCCCACGGATTGCAAGAGTTGGACACGAATTAGTGACTAAACTACCACCAGCAGCAGCGGAGTAATACATTTGTTATAGTTCATGAACCTATGGATTATTCTCTTTCTTGATCTGATTCTTGTTAATTGGGTATATTCAGTTTGTGAACTACTAAACACATATGATGTGTGCCCTTTTCTGCATGTATGTTATACTTCAATAAAAAGCTTGAAAACAATGAGTTCTGTAATACATAATATTACCTATTAACACGTCCGATTAGTATTTATTAACAAATATGTACAGAAACCATACATAGTGAACATGAGCCAAGCATGACCTCGTACATATATAGAATCTTTATCCTTGTATTGTTTTTACCACCATACTGTGAGATCCTGATCACTATATTTCTGTGTGTGTGTCTGTGCTCATAATGTGATTTAAAAGAAAGTAGGGTAGGCATGTAGATTTTAATTCACTGCTATTCTCAGAAGGAGAATTAAAAGCAAGGTACTAAGTGCATATGTTAACGTGTTGGTAAAAGATAAAGGAATTATTTTAAAGGGATAGAAATATTTCCAATTAGAATTTCATTTACAGTTTCCAGCTGGAAGCTTTAGGACTTTTGATTTAAGAAAAGGAGGACCATGGAATTGCTGCTGCCCCAGTTCATATTCCAGCATGTGGTGGAATTTAAAAACATACTGCAAAGAGCCACTGTCCTGAGTCTCCTAGGAACCAAATTTGCCTAACAGTTCAGTGCCCTCTATGCCAAGCTCAGCACCAGAGGAAGTGGATGAGTTATCTCTACAACAGGAAGGATGCTCATTCATTCTTCCCATTTCTATCAGTGGCAAGCAGTGCTTGCTGCTCCATTCCTGTATGGTTGTGTCTTCCCTGGGAAGGACAATATACATTGGTTTTATGCAAAATCATTCTCTTGGAGGTACTGAGTTATGGCAGGAGTCATTAGGAAAGGAAAGAACTGCTGTATTCTTATCTAGATCTTTTTGAGTCCTTCTGTGGAATTGATTGATGTTCTGAAAGCCTCCAAGGAGTCGGCTGGCAGCTGGGGCTGCTGTTAAAAAGAGTGACAAGAAGAATTACTCTGGTCAGACATTTTATTGTGAACAAAGTGGGTACAGGGATCTCTTCCAAAAGTATCTATGTCTAAGCTACTTTCAAGTTCTCCCTGCCTCCCCCACCCCACTGGAATGTAAACTTTATAAGGCCAGACGGTTTTGTGTGTTTTCTTAACCTTTGTGACCCCAGAACCTAGTAACTTGGCCTATGGTAGGCACTCTTTCTTTGTTGAATAAGTGGGGCGGGGTGTGGAAAGTGGGTAAAGTGAATACAGTTAGTATGTTTGAAGGATGTTGGAGAAAGGAAATCATAGTATTCAGTGTCAGTGGTTTTAATTTTAATTTTGGTAGTTGGAGAAATTAAGCTGCAGACTAGGAAACAAACTTATCTAAGATCATACACGAGAAACATGAATCAAAATTCTGGTCTCTCAGCTTTCAGTAAGCTTCTCATTAGGAAACATTTCTATGCTATTCTCCTGTCCTATGGATGCTAGAATCCAGTAGCAAGGAGACATATTTGTGACTTTTTGAAACCAAGTATGATTTATGCTGGTAGATAACACAGTCCACTTCATGGGCATGTTTTCAGTGTTATGATCTTTATAACATGTAGTCGGTGTTTGGGGAAGCATTTGAAAACATGACCAAGTAAATTCACTTTGTCGTAAAACCCATATTAGTCTCAGCTTCGTAATGTGAGCCTCGTCCTACTAACAGATTTATTCACGAATAGCATAGAGCATTTTTGTAGTAGAAATCAGATTTTCATATCAAATTCCTAAGATATTTTGGCTTTATTGCTGATCTTCAACCGACAGTGACTCTTAGCACTTTAGCTGTGAGTCTTTATGCCCCCTCTCCAGACTCACTGTCAAGTAGTTAATGATCTATAAACAAATACTGAGATGCCCTGAGGGGGCTCTCTATTTAAAGGGGCCTTGAATCATTTTATCATAGAAATACAGTAGTCTACCCACTGATTTATGATTTGTCAGTTTAGGTTTTGGAAGTGGCATTCCACTGGTATTTTCAGATGGGACAGGGTTTTAATTTACTGTTGTTGTTTAGTCACTAAGTCGTGTCTGACTCTTTTGTGACCCCATGGAATGTAGCCCTTCAGGCTCCTCTCTCTCTGATTTTCCAGGCAAGAATACTGTGGTGGGTTGCCAATTCCCTCTCCAGGGAATCTGCCCAACCCAGGTATTGATCCCAGGTCTCCGGCATTAGCCAGAGGATTCTTTACCACTGAGCCACCTGGTAAGTCCTTTAATTTACTGTGTGCATGTGCTTAGTTGCTCTGTCATGTGCAACTCTTTGCAGCCCCATGGATTGTAGCCACCAGGCTCCCCTGTTCATGAATTTTCCAGGCAAGAATACTGGAGTTCCACAGCATTAAATTTTATCAGTTTTTCCCTTCAGGAAGACTTCAAAAAATGTGAATATACATTTTTCAGTTTCCATTATATGAAATAACTTTTGATTTGTGTATGTATACTTGTGCATATTTCATTTTTTTAAGCTAAAAGTGGCTGCAGAGGGCCATAATGTCAGTGTAATAATACTTAGCCAGTTACTGAGTATTTATTTCATGCTAAGTAGTTTCCATCTGGGCTTCTCAGGTAGCGCAGTGGTAAGGAATCCACCTGTCAACGCAGGGGATAAAAGAGATTCGGGTTCGACCCCCTGGGTCAGGAAGATTCCTCTGGAGAAGAGAATGGCAACCCACTCCAGAAGTTCTTGCCTGGAGAATTCCAAGGACAGAGGAGCCTGCTAGGCTACAGTCCATGGGGTTGCAAAAAGTCAGACATTACTGAGCAACTGAGCATGCATTCAAGTTTCTACTTACTGTTTCATTGAAACAACATTCCAGATCAGGGTTTCACTTTCCTCAAATTCAAACTGAAGAAACCAAGTGTCCAAAGTTAGAGGTTACAATAAGCTGCTCCAGTCACCGGGCAGGCAGGCAGTAGAGCTGGGACTCGAACCTTACATTGATAGGATTCAAAACCTCATGTTTGACTTCAATTAAAAAGAATCATCTGATGCTAGACTCAGATGTAAAAGTTACTAACACCCTTTAAACGTTATACAATTAGTAAGTAAACAGGAAATAGCATTATAGATCCAAAATATGGCCTATCTATGCCCAAGAGTCTATCTGACTCAAAAGGAAATTTGAGAGCACACATTATGATCCTTAGAGAAAAAAAAAAGAATTATTTTTCATAATGGAATCACTTGCAAAATTTGTTAAACAACTATTTCTATGCATATCACAGTACTTTTGAAATATCTTTAAAATTGAAAGGCATGCAATAAGGCGTTTGCCTACCATACGCAAAGATCCCAACTCTAAGCAAGTTATCAAGCTCTAACACTTGGATTTTATTAGAGGAACCCAGGTAGAGATTTGTAGGAATTCTTTGGACTGCTTTTACAACTTTTCTGTAAATCTAAAATTTTACTCACATTAAAAAAGTTTGGTTTTTAAAAACTTAGTTTTTAATGGAGAGAGCATCTGGCCATAGTTT
Organism: Cervus elaphus; assembly: GCF_910594005.1. Lineage (NCBI taxonomy): Eukaryota > Metazoa > Chordata > Mammalia > Artiodactyla > Cervidae > Cervus > Cervus elaphus. Next base: position 85,702,168 of record NC_057826.1, read on the forward strand.
GGACAGGTATGAATAATGCTGCTGCTGTGAGTCATAGGCACATTTAGCAAGCTAGCACTTCAGTGAACCACAACTGTAGTTCAGCTCTTTCTTTTTATTCCTTCTTGCTTTTTCTAATAAAGCAAGATGTTAAAACAAACTACATGCTCTATTAATTATATGAAGGTGAACTTGAGTCATATTTGTTACTGAAGATGATTAATAATTACCAGTTCTGCACACATTTCTGGTGCATTTCAGTAAATAAACGGGGTACATTGTTGGGTAGTAATTGATTAATTAGCACATTCATCCTACACAGCTCAATGGTCTAAGGATGCTGAGTTTGAGATATTGCTCATAATTATTATAGGAAACAGATCTGTTCCATTTCTCAGTTTATTCTTCTGTATGCTGAGATTTTTTTTCTAATTCGAATGTTTAATGGTTCAAAACCTTATAGGTTTTATTCAGATAAATCAATTCATGAAAAATTGCTAGTCATAATCTCAGAATCTTGTTTTTGTGTGAACTAGGGTGAAAACTTTTACAAGGCTAATTTTAACATTAGATCTTGCTGTTAAACTGGATCAAATACTGTAAATATAGGGCACTTTCCCACTATGCAGGAAATGCTCATTGAGCACCTATGCGCAACAGGGGCACTGGAATCTCATTTGCTTCCCAACCACATCAAATAAGCTCAGGATTGCAAGTGTCATCGGGTTGGCACTTCGCAGCACTGAGCAAATATACAGAGTAATCTTCAGAGAAGTGTAACAGCATGTGTTGGTCACCGTTGTAGCTATAGAGCAATTTGGGTTTTTTTTTTCCTAATTTGTTGACCCAGCATGTAGTTGAGAGAGCTTTGGACAGGGAGTCAGGAGACCTGGGTTCTACTTTACCTGTATTCTTTCTTAAAGAAGCTTTGTGACTCTGGGCACATCATTACTCCCTTCTCTAAGCATGGAGCACTCATCTGTAAAATGAAGGCTTCAACCAGGGGTGATGACGTAAAGTGAGGAGCCCAGGCTGCAGAGATAGATAGACCTAGGTTTGAATCTGGACTCCCTATTACTGTTCTTTTTTATGATTTTAGGGAAATTATGTAACTTTTCTGAGTTTCTGCTCTGTTTGCTTGAGTTTATTGTAAGGACCAAATGGTGTATGAAAATAGATTGTGAACTATATGTGTGAATATAAGGCATTGTTAATATTACTTATAACTATCTTAACTGGTTGAGAGTAACATGATGTGTGTTGGAAGGATGTGCTGAAATGCCCATGTGCTTGATGGTCTAACAATAGAGAATTAGTAACATCCTTAAGCCATTATTAGAATGGCATTGGGTAAGAATTTTTGGTGACTCAGATGAATCTGCTTGCAATGTGGGAGACCTAGGTTCGATCCCTGGGTTGGGAAGATCCCCTGGAGAAGCGAATGGCAACCCACTCCAGTATTCTTGCTTGGAGAATCCCATGGGCAGGGGTGCCTGGTGGGCTACAGTCCATGCACTCACAAAGAGTTGGACATGACTGAGCGACTAACACTAAGAATTTCTGATGTGCCATCATAATTTATTGCTAAGTGAAAAACACAGTCTGCAGTATAGTATGTCTGAAATAACCTATTTTAAAAATTATATGCAAAGATAAAAGACTGTATAATAGGAACTTGATGCTGTGCAGTGCTCAGTCGTGTCTGAGTCTTTGCGACCGCATGGACTGTAACCCACCAGGCTCCTCTGTCTGTGGAGATTCTCCAGGCAAGAATACCGGAGTGGGTTGCCATGCCCTCCTCCAGGGGATCTTCCTAACCCAGGGATGGAACCCAGGTCTCCCGCATTGCAGGCGGATTCTTTACCAACTGGAGCCGCCAGGGAAGCCCAGGAATACTGGAGTGGTGGCCTGTCCCTTCTCCAGGGGATCTTCCTGACCCACGAATCGAACCAAGGTCTCCTACATTGCAGGCAGGTTCTGTACCAGCTGAGCTACCAGGGAAGCCCTAGGAGCTCAATATGTACATGAGAAAAGACTAAGTTATGTGTGTACATATCAATGGGCTTCCCATACAATACATACAATAAAAGAGTGCCTGCCATGCAGGAGATCCGAGTTCAGTCCCTGGGTTGGGAAAACCCCCTGGAGAAGGGATTGGCCACCCATTCCAGCATTCTTGCCTGGATAATTCCATGGACAGAGAAGCCTGGTGGGCAGCAGCACGTGAGGTTGCAGAGAGTTGGACACAACCAAGCGAACGAACACTTTCACTTTTCATGTATATATCAATATATATAAATTGAACAACTCTTTCTACTGATAGCTACTGTTCTAGGAGCTGGGCTGTATCTTTATACTTATAGTCCTTTGGGTGAGACAAATAATGTAAAAGTAGGCAAATCTTTTATTAAATACCATGTATTGTTCTTTGAAAAAAATAAGGGAGAGTAAGGTGATAGAGAGTATGGGAGTGCTAATTAGGAAGGGTGGTCAGGGAGGTCTCCTCTGGTCTAGGGACAGATAAACAGAGACTGAATGCAGTGAGTGAGACCCCAGAAATTTCTGGGAGAGGAGAGTGTCAGGCAGACGAAATGGGAAAAACAGCAGCCCAGGCAGGAAAAACAGCACATGCACACCAAATCTTTAACAGTCACTAATCTCCAGGTGGTGAAATAATTGTTGATTTTTAAATTTCTTCCCTGTTCTTTTCTGTTTTTAAAAAGGTGTCCTGTGTTTGTGTTTTTTCCTTGTTTTTTGAAGAAGCTATGTGATCTTATTTGACTGTTTTATCCTGAGTATATGTTTCTGTAATTAGAAAAATTAAAATATAGGTATATTGAAAGACAAACCTTACAAAAAATGCTCATAGGTAGTTTTAAAAGCTTACATCATCTATAAATTTTGGTTTTCATGGTTTTAATGCCAAGAATCTATGATTTGGTAGTGAGAATGAAGGAAGCAAAGGGATTTCTGTCCTAGTAATGAAGTTTAAGGAAGTGTTTTAGCCATAACAATTAGTGTGGGCTTTATAGAGGGATAAAGAATCATCCTACTTTCAGCTCCCTATTGAGGCCTCCCTACCGGGATGTCAGAAAACTTCTGAAAAAGGCAGTGCATGCCTGCTTATGGATGTGGCCCAGGAAATAGTGCATTTTAGGAAATCTTTTAAAATATGGTATCAAAGCTGCCCGTTTATGCAGCCTAGGGAGGACATCTGCTTTGTAGCAAAATGGTACAAAATACATCTTCCACCTCTTTTCAAGTCAAGATACAAGTTAAAGAAAAGTTCAGAGATAGAACTCTAGTTATTTGTCTCGCTGTTGCAAAAATGAAAGTGAAAGTGTTAGTTGCTCAGTCGTGTCTGACTCTTTGCAACTCCTTGGACTGTAGCATGCTAGGCTCCTCTGTTCATGGGATTTCCCAGGCCAGAATACTGGAGGGGGCTGCCATTCCTTTCTCTAGGGGATCGTCCTGATTCAGGAGTTGACCCTGGGTCTCCTGCGTTGCGGGCAGATTCTTTACCATCTGAGCCATCAGTGATGCAAAGTAGATATGTAAAGAAGATATGCTCTGGTTTATACCATTTAAAGCTTTTACTCACATTTCTATCCCACCTATCTGTACCAAGATCTGACACAGGAGGTACTCATTCCATCAGTTTAGATAAAAATGTTTTCAGAATAAAATGTTTTCATTACTTTAGGTAATTTGCAGTATCTAAGAGCTTAGTGCAAGAAGGTGGTGTTGTTGTTCAGTCAATCAGTCGTGTCCGACTCTTTGAGACCCTATGGGCTGCAGCATGCCAGGTTTCCCTGTCCTTCACCAGCTCCCGGAGCTTGCTCAAACTCATGTCCATTGAATCAGTGATGCCATCCAACCATTTTGTCCTCTGTTGTCCCCTTTTCCTCCTTTCTTCAGTCTTTCCCAGCATCAGGGTCTTTTCCAGTGAGTTGGCTCTTCACATCAAATGGCCAAAGTATTGGAGCTTCAGCTTCAGCTTCAGTCCTTCCAATGAATATTCAGGGTTGATTTCCTTTAGGATTGACTGGTTTGATCTCCTGCAGTCCCAGGGACTCTCAAGAGTCTTCTTCAACACCACGGTTTGAAAAGCATCAATTCTTTGGCACTCACCTTTCTTTATGGTCCAACTCTCACTCATCTCTCTCTCATTCATACATGACTACTGGAAAAACCATAGCTTTAACTTTGTAGGCAAAGTAATGTCTCTGCTTCTTAATACACTGTCTAGCTTCATCATGGCTTTTCTTCCGGAGCAGGCATCTTTTAATTTCATGCCTGCAGTCACCATCCACATCCTAAGAAAATAAAGTCTGTCAGTGTTTCCATTGTTTCCCCATCTATTTGCCATGAAGTGATAGGACCGAATGCCATCATCTTCATTTTTTGAATGTTGAGTTTTAAGCCAGCTTTTTCACTCTCCTTTTTCACCTTCATCAAGAGGCTCTTTAGTTCCTCTTCGCTTTCTGCTATAAGGGTGGTATCATCTGCATATCTGAGGTTATTGATACTTCTCCCGGCAATTCCAGCTTGAGCTTCATCCAGCCCAGCATTTCGTATGATGTACTCTGCATATAAGTTAAATAAGCAGGGTGAAAATATACAGCCTTGATGTACTCCTTTCCCAATTTGGAACCAGTCTGTTGTTCCATGTCCTGTTCTAACTGTTGTTTTTTGACCTGAATACAGGTTTCTAGGAGGCAGGTAAGGTGGTCTGGTATTCCCATCTCTTGAAGAATTTTCCAGTCTGTTGTGATCCACACAGTCAAAGGCCTTAGTACAGTCAATGAAGCAGAAGTAGATGTTTCTCTGGAATTCTCTAGCTTTTTCTATGATCCAGTGAATGTTGGCAATTTGATCTCTGGTTCCTCTGCCTTTTCTTTTTTTTTAATTTTTATTTTTTATTTATTTTTCATTTATTTTTATTAGTTGGAGGCTAATTACTTTACAATATTGTAGTGGGTTTTGTCATACATTGACATGAATCAGCCATGGAGTTACATGTATTCCCCATCCCGATCCCCTCTCCCACCTCCCTCTGCCTTTTCTAAATCCAGCTTGTAATCTAGAAGTTCTTGGTTCACGTACTGTTGATGTCTAGCTTGAAGGATTTTGAGCATTACCTTGCTAGCATGTGAAAAGAGTGCAATTGTGTGGTAGTTTGAACATTCTTTGGCATTGCCCTTTTTGGGGATTGCAATGAAAACTCACCTTTTCCATTCCTGTGGCCTCTGCAAGTTTTCCAAATTTGCTGGCATACTGAGTGCAGCACTTTAATAGCATCATCTTTTAGGATTTGAAATAGCTCAGCTGGAATTCCATCACCTCCACTAGTTTTGTTTATAGTGATGCTTCCTAAGGCCCACTTAACTTCACACACCAAGAAGTCTGACTCTAGGTAAGTGATCACACCGTCATAGTTATTTGGTTCATTAAGATCTCTTTTTGTATAGTTCTTCTGTGTATTCTTGCCATCTTTCTTAACATCTTCTGCTTCTGTTAAGTCCATACCGTTTCTGTCCTTGATTATGCTCATCTTTCCATGAAACATTCCCTTGGTATCTCTAACTTTCTTGAAGAGATCTCTGGTCTTTCCCATTCTATTGTTTTTCTCTATTTCTTGCATTGATCACTAAGGAAGGCTTTCTTATATCTCCTTGCTATTCTTTGGAACTCTGCATTCAGATAGGTGTATCTTTCCCTTTTTCCTTTGCCTTTCACTTCTCTTATTTTCTCAGCTATTTAATGTAAGGCCTCCTCAGACAACCATTTTGACTTTTTGCATTTTTTTTCCTTGGGGATGGTTTTCCCCCCAAATGAAAGACATTATCCTGGTCTAAAGCACATATTTGGCTTGCTACAATTTTTAGTCAAAAAATTCCTTCCAAGAGAAAATCATTAGCATTTCAGTGAACCATTTTAAATTATAAAATATTTTGTAATCATTTAATGTCACATCACTTGGAATTCTCTGGTAGTCTGGTGGTTAAGAATTCACCTACCAATGCAGGAGGCACAGGTCTGATCCTTGGCCTGGGAAGATTCTACATGCTGCTGAGCAACTAAGCAACCAAGCCACTTCAGCTGAGCCTGTGCTCCGAAGCTTGTGGCCAAAACAAGAGAAGCCACTGCAATGAGAAGCCTGTGCACTGTAAGGAAGACCCAGTGCAGCCTAAAATAAATAAATAAAAATTAAAATAAAATCACATCTCTTTTGAATAGTTGATGAGGGAATTAAGAGGCTGTACTAAGTCACAAAATATTTTTCATCCATTATTTCCAGTAGATGGAAGAGAAAGTTGGAAGAAAAAATCACCTCCTTGTGTGATACATAAAATGTAGTCCTCTTGATAGGTTAGTGATGGTGGCATAGAATCATAGAACATTGGAACTAGGAGGAAGTTTAGATATCAATTCTACTTTCTTATTTTACATGCCAGAAACCAAGAACTAGACAGGAGAAATTACTTGTCCATTAAAGAAAGAATCGGAACTAATATCCATTAAGACATTTACATCTACAGCAGATGTTATTTATATATACATATACATATACATATATATATATATATATATATATATATATATATAATCTCCCATGTTCTGTGTTGTGCTAAGTCACTTCAATTGTGTCTGACTCTTTGTGACCCTATGGACCGTGCCTTCCAGGCTTCTTTGTCCATGGGATTCTCTAGGAAAGAATACTGGAGTTGGTTGCTGTGTCCTCCTCCAGGAAATCTTCCTGACCCAGGGATCAAACCCGAGTCTCCTATGTTTCCTGCATTGGCAGGTGGGATCTTTACCACTGGCATCACCTGGGAAGCCCATATATATTCCATACCCATTTAGAATAACTACAAATGCCTCCTAATCACTATCTGTTCCTCCAAACATTTGCAGGCGCAGGTGCCAGAAGAATTTGTCCTTTTATGCATCTCTGTTTACATGAGTAGGTATCACAGAAAAGTCATGGCTTGGATTTTTGAATACTCAGACTAAGGGTATTGAGCTTAGAATACCCTACCATGGTGCTAGGGAACAAAGCTATCTGGTGACAGCTTTGTGAACTTGGAGCTGTGAGCTGGTTATGGTATCCCCAGGTCATGTCCCTAAGTTCATTATCACTTTGGATAGTAGAACTTATGGTGAAGAAACTCATATTTTGCTTTCCCAACCTCCCCCAAATTAGATTGTGTCATTTGTTCCATTAATTAAAAACAGGTTCATTATAAGCAAATACAGAAAAAAAAACCCCCTCCATTAAGAAGTAAGCACTGTTAACATTTGGGGGGTTATCCTTACAGTATTTTTGTGTGTGTGTGTGTGTGTATACAAATATGCACACATTTTTTAAAAGTCATAATTCGGAGTCACAGTTTTCAGGCTGTATTAAAATATGCATTTTTACTTTGTAATAAATATTTCATTTTCTTCTAATGTAGTGTATTCTCCTAGTACATGATTTTTTAAAAACAGCTTTTTGAGGTATAACTGACATTCAAACACTGCATGTACTAAAGGAATACAACTTGATAAGTTTCGACATCTAGGAAGTGATTTTCACAATCAATATAGTGAAGCCCCAGAAGTTTCCTTCTGCCCCTTAGTAATCCTCCCTTCCCCTACTATCCCACTTACCACCCCAAGCACTATTATTGATCTGCTTTTTGACACTGTAGCTTGTATTTTCTAGAATACTTTGTAAATGGATATGTACTTTTTTAATTAAATTTTTTCATTCAGCAAAATTATATTGAGATTCATCCATGTCTTTAAGTTTCTCCACAGTTCACTCCTTCTCATTGCTAAGTAGTATTTTACTGTAGGATATTGCACAATTTGTTTGTCTGTCCACTTGTTGATAGATGTTTGGGTTGTTTCCAGTTTGGGGCTATTACAAATAAAGCTGCTGTGAACATTCATGTATAAGTCTTTGTATATGCTTCCTTTTCTCTTGGGTAAATAATTAGGAGTGGAATGGCTGGATCATATTTTAAGTGTAGGAACACGATTTTTTAAATGACTGAACAGAGGTCCTTTATTTAACCATAATTTTTAAGAATATTGTTGAACATTTAGAACTTTATGATTTTTCACTGCTGTTGCAAATGACATATAACTTTTTGACTTAGGAATATGGATATAGATATTCAACTTGAGAACAAAAAACACCCAAGATAATGAGTAGAAAGGCATTGTGAAGAAAACCTGGAGATAAAGAATATGTTGTTAGAAAATTCTGAGTTTTTTAATGACTGCAAAAGAAGTATTTTGTGTCCTCTGCTGGGAAGTAAGGGCTTCCCAGGTGGCGCCAGTGGTAGAGAATCTGCCTGCCAATGCAGGAGACAGAAGATACTTGGGTTCAGTCCCTGGGTTGGGAAGACCCCCTGCAAGAGGGCATAGCCACCCACTCCAGTATTCTTGCCTGGAGAAGCCCATGGACAGAAGAGCCTGATGGGCTAGAGTCCATGGGTCCCAAAGAGTTGGACACGACTGAGGCAGTTTAACACACAGGCACATTGGGAAGCAAAGTGGCATGAATTTTTAAAAGAATCAAAATTTGAATTTAAATTTGAAGTTTATTTTGCTGTTTTGTTGTCAAGTTTATGGAACCATGATTTTATCATAAGATTCCTTATGAGGCAACTGCAATAAACTTAGGTGTGGCCTTTTGTTTCTGGGAGCTATAATTAGCCATCTGGTATACTTTTTAACATTTTGTTAAATAAAAAAAATCTTAAAATGTAGCATTTTACTCACTTCTCTTTCTCTCCATATATGTATAATCACACATACATGATATGTATGATGATAAATGTGGAAAATGTGGAAGTGAGACAAAATATTTACAGAATGGAAAAGGAATGCTTAGGGGAAAACCACCATCATAAAACCCCCAAACCAAAACACACTTATGCATAGATGCCAAAGCTCTATTTTTCTGTGTTATGTTTTAGGGTTTTCGTGTAACAAAACAAAAGTTGTTTTTACCAACACATTTTTAAGCAGCAGTGACATGCTTATTATTTACTGTTTTGGTATCTTTCCCTCATTTACATAAATACCCCAGAAACCAGCAGTTTAAAACTAATAAATGCAAGGGCCCTCCATCAAGTGCAATAAAGTTTCATAACCATGAGTTAGACTGTTAGAGTGAAAAATAAACCTATATATGTGGTTATGAAAGGGCTTTCTTGGGAAGTGCATAATCACATTTCAAAGTTAGAACTTCAATTTGGAGTTGCAATGTAATAATGATACTTAAACATTTATGCAGGATGCTTCATCTTTACAACACTTTCCCAACATTGGTCAATTAATCTCTACTGCTTCCCTAAGGAGCAGGTCATTTCTCTAGTTAGAAAGCTGAGAAAAGTATGGCCAGTCCAGAGAAAGGCAGGGCTGGGGAGACGGGTTTCTAGTCCTTATTGTTCTGTGACTCTTTGGGATGTGACTCTTAGTAGAATGCATCAGTATTCTGTTCCACGGAATTAGCAGAAAACAAAGACGGAAATAGTAGCTCAGTCTGTCTCAGGCTTTCAGACACAGCCCTTACCCTTGTGAGGCACACTTTTTGGAAAGAATGGGATACAGAAGAGCCACAGCACATTCATTTCCTCTGCATTTGCCACCAATTGGACCAAACTTCTTTCAGTGAGAAAGGTGAAGTTAAATGCTTCCTCCCTCCCTGCAATTTCTACCCTCACATTATCTTGGCAACTTAATTTCTAGTTTTCCAAACAAGATTTACTATGATTAACACATTTAAAGAGTTGAACAAATGTGTTATGCACATTAAAGCCAGAGGAACAGTAAAACAAAACTAATGAACATTTACATTTTTGGAAGTATAATTAATGTATGCTTGAGAAATTCTTAAAGACAAACATTTAAATGTTAAAATACTTATTACCTTCCCCACAGGGACAGTCTTAGGAATTAATGAGATAACAAATGTAAAGTGCTTTGAGCTCTTTAGAAGAAAGGTGGCAGATGCATAAAAATGATTATTAATTGTTAAAAGCTAGAAGATGATAACTAACATATTACTTAGGATAAAATACATCTTTTTATACTTGAAAAATAGGATGCTTGTGATTCTTGGAATGATACAGCTGAAGTAATGCTTCCCAGACTCCTCCCAGGTTACTCTATATCCTCTTGGAAGTCTTTTCCCATTTCTTAACACCCATCTTTCCAGTGAAACTCTGGGGCATGATTTCCTATATTCCAGATTCTCCCACACACCTATCATCAGTCCTCCACCTTACAGATCCATCCCCATAGAATTCTACTGACTGATGCTACTTTCTCTTCTGATTTATTTGTGTGTAGTTGTGATGCTTCACAATGCTGTCAGTTGCCCAGGTTTATGTTATGAGCAAGAAACGTGTAAGTTAAACTATCTTTCTATGCTTTAAGCAACACATTAGAATTTGTTATAAAAGAGTAAGTCCCTTACACAATCTGGGACAAGTGAAACTGAACTTTCTACTTTATTTCAGTTCAGTTCAGTTGCTCAGTTGTGTCCGACTGTCTGCAACCCCATGGACTGCAGCATGCCAGGCTTCCCTGTCCTTCACCAACTCCCAGAGCTTGCTCAAACTCATGTCCATCGAGTTGGTGATGCCATTCAACCATCTCATCTTCTGTCTTCCCCTTCTCCTCCAGCCTTCAATCTTTTCTACCATCAGGGGCTTTTCCAAGAGTCAGTTCTTCACATCAGGTGGCCAAAGTATTGAAGCTTCAGCTTCAGCATCAGTCCTTCCAATGAATATTCAGGACTGATTTCTACTTTATAAAACATGCTATTAATAGAATTTGTGTTGCATGTGTGCTAAGTCTCTTCAGTCTTGTCTGACTCTTTGCGACCCTATGAACTGTAACCCTCCAGGCTCCTCTGTCCATGGGATTCTCCAGACAAGAATACTGGAGTGAGTTGCCATGCTCTTCTCTAGGGTATCGTCCCAACCGGCATCTCTTGTGTCTCCTGCATTGGCAGACAGTTCTTTACCACTAGCTCCAAATGGGAAGCCCAGAATTTGTGGTAAATGAGTTTAAATTTCAAATTTCATTCAGCCTGAGACACGGGGTGAGATACCTTCACTAAATCTCTGTTTTCTCATATGTAAAATGAAGACAGTAGTATTATTTCTCCACATGGTGTTGTTGGAAAGATATAATTAAAAAATTTATATGAAACTTCTAGTACAGTACCTATCTAGCCAACAATGTGTTCAATAGAAGGTAAATGTAAGTGGATAGTGAAAAGTAGTTAAGCAGAAAGCACAATTTGCCACTGAACATCATTTATTTAGTTTCTTGAAAATCAGTATAAAATAGGTACTATATAAAAGGAGATAATTATCATCATCCAGTAATGTGCTCCTAAATGTTTAGTTGAGTTTGCTTCTCAAACCACCACAAACATTCAATATTAAACGATGGGTCATTTCTCTCACAAAGATAGCTCTATGGTTAAATGTATGCTTTTCCCCAAAACTTCCTGAAAATGGCAGTCATTTTCAAAAAATCCTCTTATTGACAAAGATTTCAGTTTCTCATTTAGAGTAGTAAAAACTCAGTAATTTATATTGATTAATTTTATGTTTAGGACACATTGTACACATATACATGATTTTTTTTTTCAAACTTAGTTTACCAATAGCACAGTATCTTTGCTATTCATATATGCTAAAAGATAATGGACTATGCTTCTTTTCAAATGTTCTGTAATTAAAACATTTCACTAATTTAATCTGGTCCTCTGGCTTCTTTCAGGTAATTACTTGAAGTGATTGTTTTATTATACCAATTTTTCTCCTTTGATTTTGAAGCCGTAGCTTTTTAGGTAGAGACCCTGACTCTCAAATCACTTTCCAGTGAGACCTTAATCTGAATATAAGGCCTGAATTTGGAAACAGGCATTCTGTGGTGTCTGTTAATGATAGAGGCAAGAAGGAAAGTGCATTGTTTGAGAAACTGATTATGTGGGTTAAAAAAAAAAAGGTACGGGAGAGTGAACTCATTTTACTCTTGCCAGCAGCTTGAGGCTCAAGAGTGCTAATCAAAATTCACATATAAAAACTTCCCTGATAGATTTTAACAGTTTTGTACTGTTAAGAAGGGGATCTCACTATGTGAAAGATCCACTGCTGTGCTGAACAAAACAGAGACAGTTTTCTTTTAAAGTCCAGAGCAGATGAGAGCCATAAGGAGACAGAGGGTTTCATTTACTCTCAGGACACGATTGTGCCAGTGAACTAATGAGTCTCTTGGACCTTATGTTGCTCTGGCTTCAATCGAGGCGAGACTCTAATGGGCATGTAGTACTTCCTATCCGTCAAGTGTCTGGACAATGGGCCCCTCATATGGATTAGAGCGATCTGGCAAGAAAAAGAGGTCATCGTTGTACCTAGCACAAGCAGGAAACCTGGCTAATTAGTCTGCTTCCAACTATAGCAAAACAAAAGCTGACACATACACACACAAATGTTAATTGTTTTGCAGAAATTTAGCCTATAGCTGAGGCAGAGTTAACACATTATTGAAATTCCATAGGTAATAAATACCCCTCTTTTCCTCAACATACTCAAATAGTTTTAAAGATATAAAGGTCATTCTTTAAAACAACTCTGTGATTTTTGTGACTTGCATATTTCACCCTTCAGTTAAGCTGGATGATGTAGAAATACTTTCAACAGTTACAAAGCAAGAGGGTCAACACTGCATAATTTTAACACTTTGCCTTTTAAAAGGTACTGTTGAATTAAGCTTGTAAAAATCCTACTGCTGTATTAATGGAGAGCTAGAGAATACAAATGTTTATTCAAGAGAGAGGGCTGAGTTACATTGTTAAACTAAGAGCAGATGCTGCCACCTAGATACGTTCTGATTCTTTATTTAACTAGATGTTGGCTTATTTTACCTTTTGAAAAATGGCAACAACAGACAGTAGTGGCTTGGCACAATAAAAATACAATGAGTGACAAAAGATCACTTTACAAATCCATAGAAATGTAATTTTCTTGGGGAAAAAGAGACATTTCCATTTTGCCAAATAGAGAGGATTAAGCCTTTATTCAATTTTTTACATGCAGAAGACAAATTATTATTAGGAATAGGAGGAGAAAACTTTATAGAATTTGTGTTTTTTTTTTTAAAGCTTCATAATCCTGAAGTTTATTTATAAAGAGAGAGATGCAGAAGTAATATTAGTAAGACTTGTAACTTTCTTGATAGCTTATATCTTCTTGTGTTTGGGAAGAGGAAGAGATTGAAATGATAACACAAATAGGTTTTGGTTTGATAAGTAAAATAAGATTACTTAATAAACAATTTTTAAAGAAAGCATTACATTATAATCTATTCTGTTACCCTTCCTAGCAGAGAAAGCAAACTAACTTTCCCTTCCTTTTATTCCTAACAGAAAAATGAATGTTGCCCATTTTTTGGCTTCAGATTGGAATCCAAAATCAGTAAAGTGTTCCAGGATCATTCATTTATCAGGTGTAGAGAGGGTTTTTAATGTTTGGACTGTAGGTTTTCTTCAAATCTCAACTTGTTTTCCTCTGTTACTCCTAGAATGGCTTCAAGGTCATCAATGGCAGTCTGTAAATGAACAGTGAAAATAATATTAGTTACTTAAAGACCTCTCACAAGTCTCCCATCCAGTCCCTCAAGCATTTGCTCCTTTTTGAAGTTAGCTATGGTTTAGATCAGTTCTGCTCGAAGTGTGTTCCATTAACCAGCAGCCATCTACTAATTGTTGGTTATCAGTCTTAACGAAATGGGTTAAAAACTGAGAGGAAGAACTTGGAAACTTTTACAGAGATTTTTGTGTCTATTAAATATAATAAAAAATGGACTTCTGTTTAATATGTCTTTGATTTTTTCATTTTATTTTTCTAGTAATTCATTTTTGTTGTATTTCACATATGTATTGATGCATAATAGATCAGAAAAAATACAACAAACAGGTCCTTCATTGCAGTTAATTTGAGATGCCCTGGTCTAGTCACCCTTTTTAAAAGGAGGACTAGTAGACTGATGGGAGCATTTATTTCCATTGGTTTGGCGGAGGAAAAGTGGCACATTTCCATGCATTTTAGTTTTTTTTTTTTTTAATTGAGGTAAAATTCACATATCATAAAATCCACCCTTTTAAAGTGTATAATTCAGTGGGTTTTAGTATATTCATAAGAAACCATTATTCTATGTTATTCCAGAACATTTTCATCACCTGAGTAGAAATTCAATACCCATTATCTGCCACTCCTCATTTTCTACCTCTCCTACCTGCTGGTAACCTCTAATCTATTTTCTATCTCTATAGAATTGCCTACTCTGGATATTTCATGTAAATGAATCATAAAATATGTGGCCTTTGTGTCTTAGCATAATGTTTTCAAGGTTCATCCATTTTGTAGCATGGACCAGAACTTAATTTCTTTTTTATGGCTGAATAATATTTCATTGTATCTGTTATCTATTTCTACTTTGGTTGTTTGCACTTTAGGTATTATATCTAAGAAACCATTGCTAACCATGAGATCATGAAGATTTATACTTAGTATTCCAAGATATGAAATATTATTCATTTAATATGATATAATGGAATTCACCTATTTATCTGTTGATGGGTATTTGGACTGTTTCTACCTTTTGGCTCTTATGAATAATGTTTCTATGAACACTAATGTATGTTTTCATATGAGCATATATTTTCAGTACTCTTGGGTATAAAACTAGGTGTGGAATTGCTGAATCATATGGTAATTTTGTTTAACATTTTGAGGAAATATGAAACTATACATGGCAATGACACCATTTTATATTTCTGTCAGCAGCATATGAGGGTTCCAGTTTCTCCGTATCCTTGTCAATGTTTGTTATTATGTCTTTTGGATTGTAGCCATCTTAAGTGTGTAATGGAATCTTGTGGTTTTGATTTGCATTTCTCTAATAAACTAATGATGTTGAGTGTTTCTTCATGTTTTTATTGTGTATTTGTATATCTTCTTTGACAACAATCTATTCAAGTCCTTTGCTCACTTTTTAATTGGGTTTTTTGTTTTTCTGTTGTTGAATTATAAGAGTGCTTTATATACTGTAGACACTAGAGACATCATATGCATGATTTGGAAATAACTTCTCCAATTCTGTAAGTTGTCTTTTCACTTTTGTAAGTATCCTTTGGTATACACAGAAGTTGTCAATGTTGATGGAATCCAATTTAGTGTTTTTATGTCGCTTGATTGCACTTAACGTA
The DNA here is from genome assembly GCF_910594005.1 of Cervus elaphus. Lineage (NCBI taxonomy): Eukaryota > Metazoa > Chordata > Mammalia > Artiodactyla > Cervidae > Cervus > Cervus elaphus. The sequence continues at coordinate 85,717,436 of NC_057826.1, forward strand.
TCATATCTAAGAAGCCATTGCTAACCACAAGGTCTTGAAGATTTCTACCTGTTTTCTTCTAAGAATTTAATACTTTTAACTCTCATATGTATGTCTTGAATCCAATTTTACTTAACTTTTGTATTTGCTGTGGAGTTGAGAGGTACAACTTCATTCATTTGCATGTGGATATCCATTTGTCCCAGCACCATTTATCAAAAAGACTATTCTTTTTTCATTGAATGGGCTTGGCACTTGTTGAAAGTCAATTGACTGTAAAAGTGAAGGTTTGTTTTTGGACTCTCAATTCTATTCTATTCATCTGTATGTATATTCTTATGACAGTACCACATATTCTTTATTACTGTAGCTTTGTAGTAAGTTTTTAAAATTGAGAGACCCTCTAACTTTGTTCTTTTTTCCCAAGATTATTTTGACTATTTTGGATCTCTCAAATTTCCAAATGAATTTTAGGATTATGTCGTCAATTTCTGCAATAAAGCCAGCTAGGATTTTGATAGGAATTGCAATGAACCTGTGAATCAATTTGGAGAGTACTGCCATTTTAGCAATGTTAAGTTTTCTGTTCCATAAACATAGAATGTCTTTCTACTTATTTAGGTCTCCTTTCTTTTATGCTGTTTTGTAGTTTTCAGCAGACAGGTCTTGTACTCATTCTGCTAAACTTATTTGTAAATATTTTATTCTTTTTTATTTAAAAGTTAATTTTAAATTGTTCATTGCTGACGTATGGAGATACAATTGGTATTTATATTAATATATTGATATTGGGTCTTACAAACTTGCTGAATTTATTAGTTCCAATAGGTTGTTTCTGAATTCTTTAGGATTTCTATATACAAGATCATGTCATCTGTGAATAAAGATAGTTTATTTCTTTCCAATCTTGGTGCCTTTTATTTCTTTTTCTTGCCTAACTGTCCAGGCTAGAACCTCCAATGTAATGATGAATAGAAGTGGTGAGAGCAGACATCCTTGTCTTGTTCCTGATCTTGGGGGGAAAGCTTTCAGTCTTGCACCATTAACTATGATGTTAGCTGTGGGTTTTTCCCAGATGCCCTTATCAGGTTGAAGAAGTCACTTTTTAGTCCTAGTTTGTTTGAGTGTTTTGTTTAATCAAGAAAGGGTGTTAGATTTTGTTAAATGCTTTTTCTGCATTACCTTTTTTATTTGGCCTTTACTTTGCTGGTAAATGTTTGTTTACAAACTGAAAATACTTATTAGGCTGTCATTAGGATAGTAGACAAAAATACTACCAAAAACGAATCTATTACACTTTTTAAGTTTTTAAAAGTTATTCCTATTTTATTGAGATTTAAAGTTTTTACCTTTGGATCTTCTACCAAGGGTTTAAAAAAAAAGTCAAGATAACAGTGATTCACATGAGATGCAGAAACCATGAGATATTTAAAAGCTACTTAAGAATATCTGACTTTTGATGATTTTTAAAGTCAGACAAAGGGCAGAGAGAAAAGGCCTTATTTTGTCAATAGCAGTTGGCTCTGCCAACCTCAAGTCCAAGGTTGGAGTCTACTAGGTCTGCATGGTTTGGGGGATAAACTGTGCCTTAGTCTGCCCAGGCTGCTATAACAAAACACTGTAGATGGGGTGGCTTAAACAACAAAAATTTATTTCTCACATTTCTGGAGGCTGGGAAGTTTGAGGGCAAGGTGCTGGCTCTTTCTGTTCCTGGTGAGAGCTCTCTTTCTGGTTTGCAGACAGCCATCTTTTTGCTGTGTTCCCATTTAGTGGGGAGACAGAGACAGAGAAAGACAGAGAGAAAGAAAGAGTGCAAGGTCTCTGGTTTCTTATAAGGGCACTAATCCCATCATGAGGATCCCACCATTATGATTTCATTTAAACATAATTACTTCCCAAGGTCACCTTCTTCATATATTATCATACTGGGGATGAAGAGTTCAACACGTGAACTTGGGAGAACATAGTTCAGTCCACAGCACCATTTGATCCTGACTATTAGCTGTATTTGGACAGACTAAACTGATCACGTGCATATAGGCTCAGAATTTTGCACATCATGGTAATGGATGAAATGATGCTAGCTGGCAGGAACTTAGAATATAAATGATGAGCACAGATCCTTTAGAAAGACCAGTGGAAGTTGATGCAACACATAAAGTCACTCTGAAGAGCTAAGCATTACTATCATTATTACTGTTACAGAGGGACTCTTGAGAGTCCCCTGGACTGCAGAGATCCAGCCAGTCCATCCTAAAGGAGGTCAGTCCCGAGCAGTCATTGGAAGGACTGGTGCTGAAACTGAAGCTCCAGCACTTTGGCCACCTGATGCAAAGAACTGACTCAGTGGAAAAGACCCTGATGCTGGGAAAGACTGAAGGCAGGAGGAGAAGGGGACGACAGAGGATGAGATGGTTGGATGGCATTACTGACTTGATGGACGTGAGTTTGAGCAAACTCTAGGAGTTGGTGAAGGACAGGGAAGCCTGGTGTGCTGCAGTCCGTGGGGTCGCAGAGTCAGACATGACTGAGTGACTCAACTGGCTGAGCTGGGACTGGGCCCTAGCTCAAGGAAAAAAATATTCAAAATTTTTATTTTTATCATGCTTTTGTTGGTCTTTCCATTTAAGAGAAAAATCACATGTGGTTTCTGATTGAATCCCTTGAGTTACTTGACCCATTCAAACAAGATGAAGGCTAACTGGGAACCAGATGCACACTCCAGTGAATAATATCAAGTGTTCGTCTCTGTTTAGCTGATATTTTAAAAATTTTGGTGTATCTTGCTCTCATTTTCTAGAGTTTAGAGACTTCTAGTCAATTACACATGACTGGATTTCCTGAAGCAACATCATTAGGTGATGTTTGGAAGCTTCAAAATGTTATGATGATATACCTGTCCCACTTCAGCGAAATGGGGTGGAGCAGATGGCTTACAAATATACTGAGGTTTTCTTCTGTTTCTCCCTATACACGTTGTCCTTCCTGGAATCTCAGAACTTTTCTGGCTCTAGAAACTTAGACTTCCCAGGAATCCTTAGCCAGATATCATATTATCTGAAATATAGGTAGATTATAGTTAGGATTTTTGGTTGTGACAGTCTCTGTTTTGGCTCCATTGTGGCACTTCAGCGTCACCTTCAACATCAGAAAGCCCTGTTGTCTTGTAAGTTTAGATTTGGAAATGGCAGCAAGTTAAAATAAGTCTACTATATTTAAAGAAAAAGTTTCAAACTATTAAATTTAACTAACAGGTTCAATGGGAACCTTACAATATTGACCCTACATGCTGTAAAATATGTACCGCTTACAATGAAAAAAAAATGGCTTAGCACTTGTTTACAATACAGCATGAGGTATTTTCAGCCCTTGTATAGAAATTAACCAGGATCGTTAGTTAATTAACACCTCACCTTAAAATTGGTCTCGCCTTGCATATTAGGTGCTGATATTTCTTGATGGATGATGAAGAGATTGCGAGCAAAGGTCATGAGGACCCCCTGGAGATCCTCACCGATTGTTCTGTTAATGATATCCAAACAAATGAGTTTACCAACGATTCCCCTCACATGCCTAGAAACAATCACCCTCTCTTTTGTGCCTGTCTGGTGATGGAATTTAATGAGTATTTTCAATCTCACAAGGTGGCAATCTTCAGGGAGATATGAAAGATGAGGCTCCATTTTAACTTGTCAACAAAAAGGATTTGTGTAATAAATATTTTTTATTAATCAACATAGCAGAATGTAGGAATAGGTTCAGTCATTCCTAGCAAAAGGCTACCACTGAGCTAGAACACTAGTATTAGCTCATTTTAAAAACTGTTAGTTTAAGAGAATTGTTTCTGAGTGTAATTCATGCTAAACAATTTACTTGCCTACAGAGACAATGGCACCTCAGTATTCTGGAGATTTTCATCTAGGGTTTATTTTCTATTTCATGTGTACAAGTGATTCCTGCTACTTATGAATGCATCCCATCTATTTGCAGAGGAGAATGTGCCCCATTCATGAATACCTGTCTTTATAAAGCTGAACACACATTTAAAGACGATTTCAGAGAACTTGGAAACCATCCTGTAGAACTAAATTATGGTCAGTGAACATTCCCAAACCACTAGATCATTGTAAATTTTAACTTGGAAACAAAACTCCAGGGTATTTTTCTAGCAATTATTCAAACTTTTTTTTTATCAAAGGAAAAAATAGATTAAATGAATGGATTAATTTTTAAAAATTGTTCTGTCCTGACGGGGTGAACCTAAAGAGCTAATGCCTCTTAAGGAAACTGCAAATAACTTTGGGATTACTTCTTTGCCAGTTGTTATCTGTAAACTAAGTCACCTTAGAGTCAGGCTTAGACCCTTTCAGAATGGCTTCCTTACAGCCTGATTGGGCTTTCCTTGGATCAGGTTGGGAGTAGAAATCTTCCCAGTTCCAAGACAGGAGACCAGAGCTCTATGCCCTGCTACTGACTTTGTGACTTTGGGGAAGTTACTTGAGCTATCTGAGTCTTCATTTCTTTTCTCTGAAATGAAGGAAGTGGACTAGACAAGTGCTTCCAAACTTCTTGAGTTACATTCCCCAAATCCAAGGACCACGTACTCCTACCCCTTATAGCTACTGAACATTGGTATCTTTTCTTTAAATAGAAAAAAACAATAGCCAAAGGCAAATTTTTGTTGTTGTAGTTCACTCATTAAGTTGTGTTGGATTCTTTGCTACTCCATGGACTGCAGCACGCCAGGCTTCTCTGTCGTCCACTATATCCCAGAGTTTGCTCAAATTCATGTCCAGAGAGTCGGTAATGCCATCTAACCATCTCACCCTCTTCTGCCCCCTTCTCCTTTTGCCTTCAGTCTTTCCCAGCATCAGGGTCTTTTCCAACGAGTCAGATCTTTTTCAGTGAGTTGGCTCTTCGCATTAGGTGGCCAAAGTATTGGAGCTTCAGCTTCAGCTTCAGCCCTTCCAATGAATATTCAGAGTTGATTTCCTTTGTGATTGACTGGTTTGATCTCCTTGCTGTCCAAGGGACTCTCAAGAGTTTTCTCCAGAGCACAGTTCGAAAGCATCAATTCTTCTGTGCTCAGCCTTCTTAATGGTCCAACTCTCACATCCATACATGAGTACTGGGAAAACCATAGCTTTGATTATATGACCTTTGTCGGCAAAGCAATGTCTCTGCTTTTTAATATGCTATCTAGCTTTGTCATAACATTCCTTCCAAGGAGCAAGGAGATGGTTTATGTATCTTTTAATTTCATGGCTGCGGTCACTGTCCACAGTGATTTTGGAGCCCAAGAAAATAAAATCTGCCTCGCCCACAGTAGTAGATATAATGGTCATCTGAATGAATTTCATCCATTCTCATCCATTTTATGTATTTTCCATTTTTTTAGAACCTTTTAAAATTTTTAATTGTAGGATAATTACTTCACAAAATTGTGATGATTTTTGTCATACGTCAACATGAATTGGCCATAGGTAGACATATGTCCCCTCCCTCTTATACCCCTCTCCTGCCTCTCTCCCCCTCCCGCCTTTTAGGTTGTCACATAGCACTGGCTTTGGGTTCCCTGAGTCATAACATCAAACTCCCACTGGCTGCATATTTTACATATGGTAATGTGTATGTTTCAATGCTATTCTCTCAAATCATCCCACCCTCTCCTTCCCCCACTGTCCAAAAGTCTGTTCTTTATGTCTGTGTCTCCTCTGCTGCCCTGCACATAGGATCGTCAGTACTATCTTTCTAGATTCCATATATATGCATTAATGTACAATATTTGTCTTTCTCTTTCTGACTTATTTCGCTCTGTATAACAGGCTCTAGGTTCATCCACCTCATTAGAACAGACTCAAACGCATTCCTTTTTATAGCTGAGAATATTCCATTGTGTATATGTACCACAACTTCCTTAGCCATTCATCTGTCTATCCCATCCATTTTAATTCACTGACTCCTGAGATGTTGGTGTTCAATCTTGCCATCTCCTGTTTGACCACATCCAAATTACCTTGATTCATGGACCTCACATTCCAGGTTCCTATGCAGTATTGTTCTTTAACAGCATCGATTTTACTTTCACCACTAGACACATCCACAACTGAGTGTTGTTTCTGGTTTGACCCTCTTGCTTCATTCTTTCTGGAGCTATTCGTAATTGCTCTCTGCTCTTTCCCAGTAGTATATTGGACACTTTCTGACCTGGGGGCTCATCTTCAGGTGTCAAATCTTTTTGCCTTTTCATACTGTTTATGTGGTTTTCCAGGCAAGAATACTGGAGTGGGTTGCCATTTCCTCCTCCAGTGGACCATGTTTTGTCAGAACTCTTCACTATGATCTGTCCATCTTGGATGGCCCTTCACCACGACAAGGCTGTGATCCATGAAGGGGAAAGGCAACTTTAGAGTCATTAATTTTTCTTCATTTTTTTCTGTTTTTAAATTATGAAAGTATGATAACACATTTACAGGAGACTTGGAAAACACAGAACAAAGTTACATACAGTTCTATTATATTTTACAAGTTTTTAAGTAAATGAATTAAGATTTTTAATTGGAGTTTCAATATCAAACTCTCAAAAATTAATAGAATGAACAGACAGGAAAGTAGAAGGATATAGTAGACCTGAATAGCACTATAAACCAATTCAACATAATTAAGATATATACAATTTTCATATAATAGCAGGATACAAATTCTATTCAAGTTCCCATAGACTACAAATCAGGAGACACTGAACATATCCAGGGACATAAAAAAAGGTGCAAAAATTTCATGGTCTAAAGGTATTGAAATGGTACAGAGTCTATTCTCTTATCACTGTGGAATGATGTTAGAAATCATTATCAAAAGATATTTGAAAATAGTCCACATATTTTCAAGTGCAATGTGACACTTACCAAGAGAAGTCTTGAGAGTAATTAATTTTTTAACAGTGATTTGTATTTTATTGCCACAAGGTCAGTATGTATTGGACCCAGGTGCTTCTCCATATTCCTGGGTCCCATCCAGATGGACGAAATCAGAATCTTTGATTGTGTAGTTTCACAAAGTCCCTCAAGGTGATTCTTACATATCCGGAAGATTGTGACTCATACTTTAAAAAAAATTGTGTGTGTGTGTGTTGTATGATGCTGAGTCCACACATGGATTCAAGCTCCTCTAGCCACCCCCTCAGCCTCCTCAGGTCCACAGTTACCAGCTTGGGATCCAAGAAACTAGATGGACTGTATGTCCCCTTTCCTATTAATAATTCATCTCTAGAATTTCCTTCATTTTTCCCTTCCTTGAACTTTCTACTTAAATTCCACTATTTCCAGAAATATCCTAGTATAAGTGAAATCAGATGAAGTTATCCCAGTGAAGCCAAGCCACACAAATCTGATGTGTAAGGTTCCCCCTTAAAGCTCTCACCTGATACGGCCTGATTGTAATAAACCCAAACAAAACCCAGTCAACTCATGAAAAAGCCTCTCATTCCTCCAGAGAAAAGCAACACTAAGAAAAGTTTATATTTGTTCATCTTATCTTTTTCAATGTGCTCTAAGTATTAAAAGGATGAAAAATATAAGATAGAAAGTTTCCCAACAAATCAGAATGACTTAAAGGTACCAAATAACCATATTTCAAGATATGAATAAGATACAGTTCAAGGCTATGGCTTGAGAGTTCTGAGTCCTAGATGAGGTAACAACTTCTACTAGCTCTCCAGAATAACCTGGAGAGAAACTTGCAGGAAACAGGAAAACACAGAGAAACCTCCTGAATGGTGCAAAGGACTCTTAGCATAAAATGTATCTCAAGGATTTCTTAAAAAACTGGAAATAGAACTGCCATATGACCCAGCAATCCCACTTCTGGGCATACACACTGAGGAAACCAGATCTGAAAGAGACACGTGCACCCCAATGTTCATCGCAGCACTGTTTATAATAGCCAGGACATGGAAGCAACCTAGATGCCCATCAGCAGATGAATGGATAAGGAAGCTATGGTACATATACACCATGGAATATTACTCAGCTGTTAAAAAGAATTCATTTGAACCAGTCCTAATGAGATGGATGAAACTGGAGCCCCTTATACAGAGTGAAGTAAGCCAGAAAGATAAAGAACATTACAGCATACTAACACATATATATGGAATTTAGAAAGATGGTAACGATAACCCTATGTGCAAAACAGAAAAAGAGACACAGAAATACAAAACAGACTTTTGAACTCTGTGGGAGAATGTGAGGGTGGGATATTTCAAAAGAACAGCATGTATACTATCTATGGTGAAACAGATCACCAGCCCAGGTGGGATGCATGAGACAAGTGCTCGGGTCTGGTGCACTGGGAAGACCCAGAGGAATCGGGTGGAGAGGGAGGTGGGAGGGGGGATCGGGATGGGGAATACATGTAAATCCATGGCTGATTCATATCAATGTATGACAAAACCCACTGAAATGTTGTGAAGTAATTAGCCTCCAATTAATAAAAAAAAAAAAAAAATGTATCTCAAGGAGACTGCATCAGGGCTGGAACTAGATCTGAGGAGAGGCTACAGACCCTGCCTTTTGGGGAGCATCTTGCCAAGTCACCAGAGCATTTTTCTAAGCTTGTCAGAATGACAACTGCCCTGCTGCAATCAGGACATCTGAGCTGGTTCCTCATTAGTAAGATTTGCTGTGGCTTGTAGATATATGTGTTTGAATATAATATGTTGTTAAAACTAGACTCTCACCCATTGATTCTGGATAATTAATCAGTTATACTAATGAACTTCCACTGACACATCTCAAGTCAATTTATGAAATACTTAAAGATCTAAATAAAACAAGATAGACTTTCAGTAAATCAGCATACTGGTTAAAATGCAAAAGAAGCTTCATTCTTGTTGATTGTTATAGTCTATTTTCTTAGTTTATTACATCTCTTAGACATACTTCATACTTACAACATTCCCAACCTGTCTCTCTTCAAGTTTTCAAATAATATAAAGATAGTTCCTTGTCTGTCCTATAAAATTTGAATGGGAAGAAAAGAAATAGCATATTATGTTGGAAACAAAGTAAAGAAAATGTACTACACTAAAACCACTAAGGCTGATTTGAATTGAAGTCTACAACTAATTGCAAATATTGTGAGAAGCACATTTGGAAAGGCTGTCTCCAGAATATGGAATAGATAGATTCCTGGTCAGTGTTTTCTTTTAACTGAGATTATAATTTACATTGAACACTGTATAAGTTTAAAGTGTACAACATGTTGATTTGATTATCACAATAGCTTTAGCTAAGACTTCTATCTCATCACATAATTATGATTTCATTTTTGTGGTGAGAATATTAAAGATCTAGTCTCATGGCAATTTTGAAGTATATAATATAGTATTGTTGACTATAATCACTATGCTCTTCATTAGATTTCCCTAAAACCTACTCTAATTTTCAAACTGCAAATTTGTCCCTTTGACCAATATCCTCCCAATCCCCCACCCACCCCAGGCCCTGGTAACCACCACTCTACTCTGTTTCATTGAGTTTGACTTTTTTTTTTAGATTCTACATGTAAGAGATACCGTATAATCTTTGTCTGACTTTTCTCACTTAGCATAATGCAGTCAAGTTTCATCTGTGTTCTCACACATAACAGGATTTCCTTCTTTCTCATGGTTGAGTAATATTCCATTCTACATATACTGCACCTTTTCAAAATTGATATATAGTTGATATACAATATTATATAAGTATCAGGTGTACAACATAATGATTGACAATTTTTAAAGGTTATACCCCATTTATAGTTATTTTAATATATTGGCTGTATTCCTTGTGTTGTGGCTTATTTATTCTACACATAGTAGTTTGTACTTCTTAATCTGTCCCTGTCTTATCCCTCCCACCTTCCCTCTTCCCACTGATAACCACTAGTTTGTTCTCTGTAAGTCTGTTTCTTTTTTTGTTATATTCACTAGCTTATTGTATTTCTTAGATTCCACATTAAGTTATAACAAATAGTATTTGTCTTTCTCTCTCTGATTTATTTCAAACATAATACCTCTAAGTTGCTCCATGTTGTTGCAAATGGCAAATTTGCATTCTTTTTTATGGCTGAGTAATGTTCCATTGTACATATATACCACATCTTCCTTATTCATTTACCTGTTGGTGAATACTTAGGTTGCTTCTTTATCTTGGCAATTGTAAATAGTGGTGCTATGAACATTTGGGGTGCATGTATCTTTTCAAGTTAGTGTTTTCTACCCAGGAGTGAAATTGGTGGATCATATGGTAATTATACTTTTAGTTTTCTGAGAAACCTCCATACTGTTTTCCACAGTGGCTGCACCAATTTGTATTTGCACCAACAGTGTATGAGGGTTCTCTTTTCTCCACATCCTCACCAACATTTGTTATTTGTGCTCTTTTTGATGATAGATGGGCATGAGGTGATATCTCATTATGATTTTGATTTGTATTTCTCTGATTACAAATGATATTGAGCATCTCTTCATGTGCTTGTTGGCCATCGGTGTGTCTTCTTTTGAAAAATGTCTGTTCAGGTCTTCTGCCCAATTTTTAATCAAATTTCTTTATTTTTTTAAGGTTGAGCTGTTTGAGCTGTTTATATATTTTGGATATTAACCCCTTACTTGTCATATCATTTGCAAATATTTTCTCCCATTTAGCAGGTGGTTTTTTGTTTTGTCAATGGTTTACTTTGCTGTGTAAAAGCTTTTAATTAGGTCCCATTTATTTGTTTGTGCTTTCATTTTCTTTTCCAATCTACAATTTAGCTCACTTTCTGGGTGATTCTCATGCACATCAAAATTTAAAAACAACTGTTCTAAGAGAAATTGATAGAAAATATAGGGAAGCAGTTTGTTGTGTGAAAAATAATTTGTACTTCAAAGGAAAGCTATATACTGTCTATATCACACCTTGATTCTATGGAAGATATTTTACAAGTGACTGAGAAATTCTGTCCAATCTGGTAGAAGTTCAGTTGATTTTCCTCTCCTGCTTCCCATGTGGAAAAATCAACTTTGCCTCCATTTACATTTTCATTTCAATAGTCATGATCTATAAAGATGTCTGGTTTCTTAAAATTCTTTCTTGTCCTGATTATAAAATCTGCCTAATTCTTCTCTCTTAAATAAAATCTTTATCATGTATGTATTTTTGTATCTGTATGAAAGGCATGATTTTATCCTTTTTGGAACACTATCTTTTAACATTTTTGTCTCAAATAAACAAAAGCTAATGCTGGAGTTGTCCAATAGTGGAAATGGCTGCCCCATGAAGCTGTGGACTCATCACTGGTAGTGCAGGAAAAAAAAAAAAAAAACTACATTTGGGGGATTTGGTAAAAGATCCCACATACCAGAATTACAACTCCCTATTGACTCTCCATTTTATCAGGAAACCTAGGCATTAGAATAGACAATGGACTAGAATGGTGGTCAATGCTGGCTGCATATTAGAATCATCTGAGTGCTTTAAAAATTTAATGCCTGAAAAAAAAACAACAACAAACAAACAAACAAAATTTAATGCCTGGACCCTACCTCCAAAAATACTGATTTAATTGGTCTGGAGTGGGTCCTGGGTACAGTGCCAGACTAAGCCATACTAGAGCGCAAGGGAAAGGAAAAACATCAGTATATTTTTATTTGAAATATTGATATTTTGTTCATCATGGATTTCTTGAATTAATTTTGGTTTTAACATTTTGCATTACATTATTAAATTTATCTTTATTACTGAGGAGCTTTGGGTAAGTGCCTCACTTGCCTCTCCCTATTCCCAAACTTGCCTGAACATCTGTACTTTTAAAATCTCACTCAGGCCATTCTAATGGGCAGTCATGGCTAAGAACTATTGACTAGATGATCTTGTCTTGCATCCTTTACTGTGCTGTCCAGCATGGTAGCCACTAGACACGTGGGGCTACTGAGAACTTGAAATATTAGTCATCAAAATTGAGTTTACTTCAGCTTTCAAGCTGTCCTCTTTAGAATAGTGGGGAGTATCCCCGCCTGTCAAATGGGAGATGGGGTTTGTTTCCCCGAGGCAATGTGCCTTTTTTTGGGCTTCCCTGGGGGCTCAGACAGTACAGAATATGCCTGCAATGTAGGAGACCCAGGTTCAATCCCTAACTTGGTACACAAATGTAAAATATCATTACTTTTTGTACTGACTACATGGTGAAGTAATAATACTTCTTTTCTTTTTGGGGTGCATCCTTTTCTTGCTACTAATTTTTGAACCAATCAAGTAGGCTAAGTTACGCTTCAGTAGTTTAAAAAAAAATCAATTACTAGTTTGTGTAACAAAAAAGTTGGTTCTTGCTCATACTTCATTTCCCACATGCATCAGCATGGGTCTCTGGTCCCCGTTGGTACATCAGAGCTGAAGGAGGCTCCATTTCAGTGTGCTTCCAGGATTTCCAAGGCCGGAAAAAGGACATGGTGACTCATGGAGTGGCTCTTAAAGGCACAGAAGACACACGTCACTTCTGTTCATATTTCGCTGGCCAAAACAAGTTACATGGCCATGTCTAACTTCAGGCAGAGGGTGGAGGAAGTATAATTCTGTTATGTGTGTGAAAGGAGGAGAATCAGAACATTTTGATCAGCCACCACGACAATCTGTTGTCCTGAGGAAGTGATTGCTAGGGGCTGTGGGGCCATTTAGGACCATGGCACACTGCCTGTATATGTGTGAGACCAGCCCACCACACTGTCGCAGGCAGTAAACGTGACACTTTTCTCCATATGACTTTCATTACAAGTTCATTTCATTAGGAAATCAGTGGGGGTATTTTGTAGCATTACAGAAATACCAGGAATGAGACCTACCGAGTTGGTTACAAACTCAGCAATGCTTCCTTCCAATATTCAGCAAGGAAAAATAGACTCATAGGGTGATCTCATTTCCCTTTTTCACCCCTGAGATTTTGGACGAAAAACAACATGTGAAATTCGATGATGATAATGGGAAGAAAAACATAATGTTGAGAATAAGGACTTTTGAGGATTCTTCTTTTGGTAGCGATGACATTGATGTGTTATTAATATTGCTTCTTGCCACATTAAGTTTGATCAAGAGTGGAAATGGGTAGGGCTTCCCAGGTGGCTCAATGGTAAAGAATCTGCCTGACAATGCAGGAGATGTGGGTTCAATCCCTGGGTTGGGAAGATACCCTGGAGTAGGAAATGGCAACCCACTCCAGCATTCTTGCCTGGAAAATTCCATGGACAAAGGAGCCTGGCAGGTTACAGTCCATGGGGACACAAAGAGTTGGACACAACTGAGCAACTGAGCCCACACGCATGGGAAGCAGGTAGCATATGTGACACTGGAATTAGGGTAAGTGATCTTCTTTATAGACTCAGAATAACCCAAGGAGGCAATAAAATTTTAGGGAAGTTATTGCTATACATATCTTTTTTTTTCCTTTGTCAAATGGAGACAGTTGAGGGGGTTATCGAGAAGTTTGTGCTTCTTCAACTGAAAAATATATACCTAGGTGGAATATTTTATTTGAAATGGATCTCAGATTTCTTGGAATAGATTAGAAATAATATTTTAGAAACATACATAGTTAGTGAGAAACAGTCTTTAGAGAGAAAAAGGTGCATGGGAGGTATTCTGATGTAAGAAAAAGAATCATATTTGACTTTATGGACACTTGTGGATTAAGGCATTCCATAAAATGTTTGGCTGTGTGGCCTGGGGAAAGTGCTTAAACTCTTTGAGCACAAATTCCTCACTGTAATATGGTAGAAATAGCAACTTCTTACAGAAGATTAAAGAGATAATAATGTGATAGTGCTTAGCTCAGTGCCAGAACATAGTAGGTGCTTGTTTAAATGCCTCTCCAAGAAAATGCAATAGAGAGAACGAGTGGAGAGTTCTGACCAGGGATGGACCCCAGGGTCTGAAAAGATGTGAATCCTTCTTAGGAAAAATAGAGTAAGGTCATTGTTAGAGAATTTGCAAATTTTCCAAGTAGTCACATGTCTCCTTCTTACCTCAGAGTTTTATGACTCAATTTCTCATCTCTTCTTGTAGTTTTATTTATTATTTGTTCTTTTTCTTTCTGTTTATCTCCTCCTATCTTATTTTTATGAAGCTTCCCTGGTCGCTCAGATGGTAAAGAGTCTGCCTGCAATGTGGGAGACCCAGGTTTGATCCCTGGGTTGGGAAGATCTCCTGGAGAAGGAAATGGCAACCCACTCCAGTATTCTTGCCTGGAAAATTTCAAGAATGGAAGAGCCTGGCTACAGTCCATGGGGTCACAAAGGGTCGGACACGACTGAGCAACTAACACACACACCTTATTTTTATAGAATGTTCCAGTCTCTGGATTTTATCCTCCAGATTTTCTCCTGTTATCTTTTTCTTCTTCATATTGTTCCATCACTCCATTACCTTCAGTCTATATTTCTCTCTCTCTTCCATTTCATCTTTCATCCTTTGTAAATTGTTTAGCACCAGAGACCTGGAGGCTATGCCCACTGTGTCTTCTGTGGTTCTGCCCTTTCTTCATTCTTCTCGCCCTCAGCGGAACCCCTTCCTCTGCACCATCCACTGTTCTCCTGGGCCATAGCAGCCTATTTCCTGTACTGAAATTTGTTCTTAGAAATGAGTCTGATCAACTCAGAGCCAAAGGTGTAAATAACTTAAAAAATTTGGTGCTTTACTTTTCCCAGGGGTACTAGAACTTCAATCAAGTACAAAGCCTTCAGCCAAAGAAATAAATCTCTCGTAATAATTTTGGGCATTATAAAGTTATGGAGTATGTTTTCTTTTCAACAGGAGAACTTCTCTGCCAAATATGCCCACTCACAGAGCTTGTTCTGCTTTGATATTTTAGAAGTAAATAAAATAAGTTAACTCAGATAAAGCTAGAGTTAGATTTAGCCACCTTCTGGCATATGGAAGTCTGATAAAATTTGAGGCTGAAAACTACAGTTGACTCTTCAGTTGGCCATCAATAAAACTGGAAATAAACTAAAAACGGGGGAAACTGTTTTCTATCAGAACTCCTCCTGTAAAGAAACTACGATATGTATGTAGAAGGATGCTCTGAATTGAATTGTGTACCACTCCCCTGCACCCCAACTCATATGTTTAAGCCTTAATCCCCTATGTGAATGTATCGGAAACAGGGACTTTAAGGAAATGGTAAAGGTTACTGAGGCCATAAGGGTGATGCCCCGTTTGTATAGAACATGTGTCCTTCTAGGAGCGGTTACAGAGACACCAGCGATTGCTCTCTCTTCACCATGTTAGGACACAGCAAAGAGGCAATTGCTCTGTTAAGTCAGGAAGGGTCCTCACTGGGAACTGCATTAACTGGCAACTTCACCTTGGATTACTCAGCCCCCAGAACTGTGATAAATAAATTTACATTATTTAAGTGAAGTGAAAGTTACTCAGTCGTGTCCAACTCTTTGAGAGCCCATGGACAATACAGTCCCTGGAACTCTGCAGGCCAGAATACTGGAGTGGGTACCCTTTCCCTTCTCCAGGGGATTGAACCCAGGTCTCCCACATTGCAGGCAGATTCTTTAACAGCTGAGCCACAAGGGAAGCCCTTTAAACCACCTTGTATATGGTTGTTTTGTTATGGCAGCCCAACCAGACTAGGAGGATGTTCATAGGTAAGCAGCTTTGGGTGGGGTTAGAAAGTTAAGACATGCTTCAAAATGAAGAGAGGATCCCCCTAATGACTCCCAAGTCTGGTGAGCTACAGGGCTTCTACTTTACTAAGGTGGGGTGTATGAGTCTGGGGACAGATATCAGCTTCCCAGGACCAAGTGCGACCCTCTGTGGGGTTGCCTTTCTGCTTGTCCCCAAGCCTTCCACTAAATACATGTAAAACCGATGTTTAAAGAACATCGGTTTGAAGGGGTACCAAAGTATTAGCTGCCTAAATCACCCACAGGCCTATATTTGGTCCAATCTTGGCCAGCTGTCATCCTTCATACCTCAACATTATAGCCGATGCCATGGGCCTTACACATTTGGAGAAAAACGTAGTGGAAAACCAGAGAGAGAGTGTCATGCCTCAGCTGGGTGCTCATCACCGCATAGCGACTGGTTGCCTGTGACTGGAAAAAAAAACAACAAACCACAGCTGAATGTCAGACTTTTTACAAAATATATAAACTTAAAAAATTTTTTATTTCTTTATTTTTTTTTTGGCTGCGCTGGGTTTTGTTGCTCTGCGCAGGCTTTCTCTAGTTGCAGTGGGCAGGGGCTACTCTGCATTGCAGTGTGTGGGCTTCTTACTGCAGTGGCCTCTCTTGCTGCGGAGCACGGGCTCTAGGGCTTGTGGGCTTCAGTAGTTGTGGCCCGTGGGCTTAGTTGCTCCGTGGCACATGGGATGTTCCCAGACCAGGGATTGAACCTGTGTCCCCTATATTGGCAGGTGAATTCCTAACCACTGGACCACCAGGGAAACCCTAAATAAAATTTTAATCTCAGAATAATTGTGGATTAAGAGAAAAATTGCAAAGATTATACAGAGAATTCCTGTATAGCCCACACCCAGTTCCCCTACTTTTGACATTGTACATAGATGTGGTACATGTACGTGATGTTTGTCATGACTAAGGAACCAAACTGCCACATTACTGTTAAGTCCATACTTTATTTGGATATAACTAGTTTTCCCCTACTTTTCTGTTCCAGGATCCCCTCCACCTTATATTTGTCATATCTTCTGTGACAGTTTCTCTGTCTCACCTGACAGTTTTGAGGAGTACTGATCAGGTATTTTGTAGAATATCCCTCAAGTGAGGTGTGTCTGATGTTTTTTTCATGATTAGATGAGGGTTGTTGGTTTTGGAGAGAAAGGTAAACTGCTACCTTCATCACCTCATATCAACGTGACTTATCATTATGACACCAACCACAGTCCCCTGGCTAAAATAGCTTTCATTAGATTTCTTGCTGTAAAGATTCCTTCCGCCTTTCCATACTGTGCTCTTCGGCAACAAATAATTAAGTGTACTTCACCTCCTTGAAGGGACCAATGCTAGAGCTTTAATTCCAACTGCTTTCTTTGTTTGGGAAATTGCTATTCTTTATCTTGCTTGCCTATCAATGAGAGCTATCCCAAAAAGGCTGGTTAGAGTAGGTCCAAAGTATTTCAACTATAGTATCTCCTAAAATATTCAAAATTTAATATGCACAAAAGAAAATATTGAATCCTGATAGTTTCATAGCATGTCCTTCATGAAATGTGATATTTGCCTTTGACAATTATCTCTGTTTGTCTTTGGGCAAATGGAAATTTGGAAAACTGCTCATAGAGCCGTGGCCAACCTTACAGCATAAAAGTGGCTACACATGGCCCAGATTTTGAACTTTGGGGACCTCAGGTGCTGGGCAACCCGGTGCCTGATCGCGTGCAGTGACTTGAAATAGGAGAAGGAAAAGGGGTGCTGCCGGTTCGCTGCTGGTTCACAGCTGGTTGCAAGGATCCTAATGACGGACACACTATCCTTTGTGAAACCCCAGGCCCCCTGTCTGCCTCTGAGCTAATGCAGGGAACTGCGGCTGACTGAGTGAGTACCCAGCAGAAAATAAACATCCTTTCCCCCACATCTCACACACAGACACACACAGATTTCATGTTCATCTTTTGTGACATACGTCCCCCACATAATGTGTCTTTTCCTTCAATATTTACATAGCATATGTGATGGTCATGTTATCAGTAGTAGTAATTAAGCCCACACATAAGCAGGGTCCACATCTACAAAAAGGTTAGGCCCCCACAGGCTAATGCATCGAGCTGTGCACCTCCACACTGGGAATTCTACTTTTACAAAAGAAAATCTATTTGACCATCTATGTCTCACAACTGTACTTTGTTGTCTCCCTAACCTATTATGAGTTGTTCTCCCAGCTGGCTCCCTTTCATGACTGGGAGTTTTCTGAGGGCAGGCACTGTTTGGCTTCTGAATCCCCAGGCTGGACATGATGCTAGTGTTCAGTGTTTCTTGAAAGAATGGATACATGAAATAAAGTAAATGGGCTGCACTTCTCTCAGACGGAAGAGGCACTTCAAAGAATGTAATTCAGGGGACTTAGTCACTGAGAGCTTTGGGGCAGAAACAGAGACTGATTCACAAAACAGGGGATGGTCACACCTGCTCTAGAAAATGACAGCTCAGGACAGTCATCCCAGGCCTTGCCCCTAGAGGACACCTTTTGGAGGACAATGTAGCTCTGGCAGAGGTAATTGGAGGGTAACGAGAACTGGCTAAGAGAAGGTCTGGCTCAGCTATGCAATCAGTGGGGGAGCATGACCACCAGGCCTGCTCACCCTGCCACGCCAGGCTGCACCATGCTCCTGCCTTCACAGTAAAGGCCCAGAAGCCTGAGCTTTTGTGTATGGAAGTGAGCTGTAAATACTCTGAAATTCCATTGTGGTTACTGAGCATGTAATTGCGTGGTAATTACCATGAATTCACAAGATAATTCCAAGGTTATTTTTGTCTTCTAAACTTGTCTTATGCTGCTATAGTATATAAACTAGCAAACCCAAGATCAGGCACCAGGCAGTGAGGGGGAGAGATGGGCAGGCATCTGATACCAGGAGCCAGCTCAGCACGTGTCTTGGCTCCAGAGCGAGGCAGAAGAGCTCACTGTTCAGTATTACTGGACAGCAACTATCCTGAGGTTTCTTCCACTCTGTGGAGACAGACTGCAGTTCCCCTCCTCCCAGACCTGGGCTTGTGATTCATAAGGAATTGGAAAGAAAAAGTAGGATATTTGCTATATGTCTCCAAGTAATGTCTTCTTTTCCATGACCCTCCCCATCCTAGTCCAGACCATTATAACCTACTAGAGAGGTGCAGGTACAAGCAGAATTGGGTAGTGGAGAGGTTATACAGAGTCAGAATGACCAAAGCTCAAAACCTGACTAGGCCACTTACAGAATGTGTGATCTTGAATATGTCATTTAACTTCTCTGACTTCTGATGACTAAACAAATACCTAGTACTTGATACACAGAGGCTGCTATTATTGTTGCTCTTTCTTTGAGGGCTTCCACAGGGCCTGGAGCATTGTAGACCTATACCAAATGTAATTTTCCAGGCTGTTCCTTCCTCCACTGGCACCTGGGATGTTGAGCATTACGACCATAATTTAATGTTTTCCAAACTCAGGTTGGTCACTGCTCTGAACTCTTCAGTGTCTCCTTCGTGCCTTCAAGACTCCCCAACTTTCTCAATCACTTTTCCCACTGTCCGCCTCCCATAATCTCTGTCCCAGTCCAGCTGGTTCGTAATAGACCACAGTCTCTCTTCAGCTACTGTCCTTTCTGCTGGAGAGCGTCTTCCTCTCCTTGTCACGTGGTGACTGCCTTAGTCTGTAAGGTCAGACCAAGTTCTATGTTCTGAGCAAAGAGTTCTCTGTCCACACCTGTCCACAATGTTTCTCCTAAGAACCCCAGCAGCAGGTTAAGGGACTGTCACTCAAAAGGCACTTCAATGAGACCTCATGGTTTTCCTTTGTGTGTGTGCTACCTATTTTATATTTCTTTTCAACTCTTCGAGGACAGGGACTTTGCCAAATGTCCCTGTATCCTGGATGCTTGATGAAATTCCCAGCTTAAGTGCTTAATAAATGTGTTATAATAATGCAAATAAAGATGAATAGACATGATACACCTATATTTTTAAAAGATTTAACCAAGTCTTTATAGGCAAAAACAGTCAATGATCTAGGGTTGTCTTTTATCCAGACTGACAGCATAGATGATAGTATTGTCTCGAAAATTAGATGAGTTCATAAAGACCTTGGAACAGTGTCTGGCACAGAGTAAGCACTCAAAAACAAGCTAGCTCTTATTAACATTTGTTAAGTTAAATTATTTCACAAATAAGATAAAATATTTGAAATTAAACAACCAACCAGAAAATCTTTTCATCAGAAAGGGACTTCAATCAGAAAACCTGGGGTTTTGTACTTACTTAACTTTATGATCTTGGGCAGCTCACTTACCTTTACCTTTAGCCTTACTTTCCTTTAATCTGTAAAATGAGTATGATAGCCCATGTCTTAATTATTCTTGGGGTTATCATGGGGATCAAATAAGCTCAGTTCAGTTGCTCAGTTGCATCAGATTCTTTGTGACCCCATGGACTGCAGCAGGCCAGGCATCCCTGTCCATCACCACCTCCTGGAGTTCACTTAAACTCATGTCCATCAAGTCGGTGATGCCATTCAAACATCCCATTCTGTCGTCCCCTTCTCCTCCTTCCTTCAATCTTTCCCAACATCAGGGTCTTTTCCAATGAGTCAGTTCTTCGCATCAGGTGGCCAAAGTAGTGGACTTTCAACTTCTGCCTCAGTCCTTCCAATAAATATTCAGGACTGATTTTCTTTAGGATTGACTGGTTGGATCTCCTTGCAGTCCAAGGGACTCTCAAGAGTCTGCTCCAACACCACAGTTCAAAAGCATCAATTCTTCAGTGCTCAGCTTTCTTTATGGCCCAACTCTCACATCTATACATGACTACTGGAAAAACCATAGCTTTGACCAGATGGACCTTTGTCAGCAAAGTAATGTCTCTGCTTTTTAATATGCTGTCTAGGTTAGTCATAGCTTTTCATTCAAGGAGCAAGTGTCTTTTAATTTCATGGCTGCAGTTGCCATCTGCAGTGATTTTGGAGCCCAGAAGAATAAAGTCTGTCACTCTTTCCATTGTTTCCCTATTTGCCATGAAGTGATGGGACCAGATGCCATGATCTTCATTTTTTGATTGTTGTTTTAAGCCAGCTTTTTCACTTTCCTCTTTCATTTTCATTAAGAGGCTCTTCAGTTCCTCTATGCTTTCTGCCATTAGGGTGATGTCATCTGCATATCTGAGGTTATTGATATTTCTCCCGGCAATCTTGATTCCAGCTTGTGCTTCATCCATCCTGGCATTTCGTATGATGTACTCTACATATAAGTTAAATAAACAGGGTGACAAAATACAGCCTTGATGTAGTCCTTTCCCAATTTGGAACCAGTCCGTTGTTCCATATCCCATCCTAACTGCTGCTTCTTGACCTGCATACAGATTTCTCAGGAGGCAGGTAAGGTGGTCTGGTATTCCCATCTGTTTAAGAATTTTCCACAGTTTTTTGTGATCCACACAGTCAAAAGTTTTGGCATAGTCAATAAAGCAGAAGTAGATGTTTTTCTGGAACTCTCTTGTTTTTTCTATGATCCAACAGATGCTGGCAATTTGATCTCTGATTCCTCTGCCTTTTCTAAATCCAGCTTGAACATCTGGAAGTTCAGGTTCATGTACTGTTGAAGCCTCACTTGAAAAATTTGAGCATTACTTTGATAGTGTGTGAGATGAGTGCAATTGTGCAGTAGTTGGAACATTCTTTGGCATTGCCTTTCTTTGGGATTGGAATAAAAACTGACCTTTTCCAGGCCTGTGGCCACGGCTGAGTTTTCCAAATTTCCTAGCATATTTAGTGTAGCACTTTCACAGCATCATCTTTTAGGATTTGAAATAGCTCAGCTGGAATTCCATCATCTCCTCTAGCTTTGTTTGTAGTGATGCTTCCTAAGGCCCACTTGACTTCAGACTCCAGTATGTCTAGCTCTAGGTGAGTGATCACACCATCATAGTTATTTAGGTCATTAAGATCTTTTTTGTATAGTTCTTCTGTGTATTCTTGCTACCTTTTCTTAACATCTTCTGCTTCTGTTAGGTCAATACTGTTTCTGTCCTTTATTATGCTCATCTTTGCACAAAATGTTCCCTTGGTATCTCTAATTTTTTTTTAAGAAATCTCTAGTCTTTCCCATTCTATTGTTTCCTCTATTTCTTTGCACTGATCACTGAGGAAGGCTTTCTTATCTCTCCTTGCTATTCTTTGGAACTCTGCATTCAGATGGGTATATCTTTCCTTTTCTCCTTTGCCTTTAGCTTCTCTTCTTTTCTCAGCTATTTGTAAGACCTCCTCAGATAACCATTGTGCCTGTTTGCATTTCTTCTGCTTGGGGATGATTTTTATCACTGCCTCCTATATAATGTCACGAACCTCTGTCCATAGTTCTTCAGGTGCTCTGTCTATCGGATCTAATCCTTTGAATCTATTTGTCACTTCTACTGTATAATAGTAAGGGATTTGATTTAGGTCATACCTTAATGGTCTAGTGGTTAAATAAGCTCACATCTATTTAAAGTGTAAAGCATTATACAAATTATAACAAATAGAAAGTGCCATTTTTAACCAACTTGCTTCTGATGCTGTAAAATCCATTTAGGTTTACCAAGGGAGTCATAATCTAAATGGGTTTTATTGCATCAGAAGACTCCTCCACAACCATCTGGACCATTCAGGGCTCACTAAGTCCTGGCCTAGCTCAGAGCAGATTAGGAGCCTATGGATAATGGTAGTATGTCTGCAAATAACCTCATCACACAGGGAGATGAAGCCTCCTTTGGAAGAAGAGCTTTTTCCACGGCTTCACCCAGAGATTTCTTCAGGAATGAGCTGAAGCTGTACTGTGGGGTTGAATCATTGACTCTCAGCCAACACAAGGCAGGTTGGGTAGTACAATGGTCAGGCACACAGGCCTGGGCATAATCCTGGCTTCCACACTTGCTTGTTGAGTGACTTTCCACAAGTTGCTTAACATTTCTTAATCTTAGTCTTCCTATCTAAATATGAGCATAATAGCACCTACCTCATATATTAAGTTGTACAAAGATTCATGTAAAGCACTTGGTTAAAATACCTGGTGAGGAGTAAAGGCTCAGTATATTTTGGATATTATTATCATGTTATTATATGCATTATAGTTATATGCTATATATCTCGGTCCTTTGGAAAACTTAGAGCTCTTTACTACTTATCCTTATATCCCCTGTGCTTAGCAGAATGCTTGGCACAAAGTAGGTGAACTTACTTCCAATTGATTCTGGCTGAAAGTTTTAACTGATAGCTAAGGTGTGGCTGGTGAGAACTTACAATGTGACCTGTCACAACAGTGTTACGCCTTCCCAAAAGATTCTTCAAGAAAAAGACCTTTCAATGGAAGGCTGTGGTACAGAGGGATGGGCCCTTCCTGTGTCTCCTTACAGGACAAATCCCCCATCCCCAGGTCTCACTGTACATGAGGGTGCCTAGGTCAGGCTTGAAACAGAGTCCTACTCTACATACAAACCCCTTAAAAAGTAAATGCCTTAGGAGACTCTAGGGATCATTTAGGCCTCCCCTATTTTGCAAAACAGGAAACTGAGGCCCAAGAAAGTATCAGAATTCATGACCCCTGACTTCCAGTGCAGTCATGCTCTCTCCAGATTCCCACTGGCCACGTTTGGAGTGTGTGGGAATTTCAGAGATTAGCCTTTTCTAGGAAAACAAGGGGGAAAAAAATAGAAGGCAAAATATTACTGGTAGAAGTCTAGTTTTATTAAACTACCTTTCTAAATCACAATCTAACAAGAACGCTTCAAGCTAAATAAAGGAAGCTTGAAATACTCCTTTTCACTGGAGAATATAATTTTGCTTCAACCACAATTTAAATTGATTTAGTTCTGAGCACCAGCACTTGAAGTGTGGAGCATATTCTATTTTCGCCATGATACTTGTTTTGACAGTGATGCATTTCCGTTGACATAGTTGAAATCCTTATGTAATAAATCTCTGCCTGAAAATTAATCATGTTTATAATATTCTGAGAATTAATAACACCCATTGCTCAAATCATTAACTTAAAAAAGGAGCTTCCAAAAATCTGTTCTCGGCAGTAAGGGACCACAAATAAATGAATGTTTGATAAAATAATCCAAGTAGCAGTTTAACAAGCGTAAACTTGAATGTGGTGGCAATAACACAGAACTATTGTTTAAGGGTTGGCAGAGGCTGATGAGGTTCTTATTTCAGTTACGAAGCAGGCATCCACATGCATAATGAACTGCTCTCTGAATTATTAATGTGTTGCTTATTTAGCCTCATCTGTCTAGAAGATAATGTATCCTCACTCTAATGAGCGATTGGTTTTGTACATAATTACAGTAGCAGCAGTAGTGGGGGAATGTGTGCCTTCAAAGAAGGAGTTCTAAAAATAAAGTCATCACATAAACTCTGTTGTTGTTGTTGCATTCTATCAAAATCAAACCCGAAGCGTTGGAGAATTCATAATAAATCACAGGAGACAGAATCATTATTAACATCATAATTTAACACAAAAGGTTTTACTTAATCATTCATTACAGATCATGTGCTGTTAAAATGCTTATAAATGACTGGGGTTGTTTTAAGATGTTTGCAGAGGTGATCCCTTTTGGCCACCTCACCAACTGTGCTGTTGGAGGGTCCGCCGAGAGAGAAGAACAGTAAAAACAGGTAGCAAAGGATAACAATTTATGTCCACTCTGGCAGGATGTTAATTTAAAAGTTAAAAAACCGTTGGGTGACTCCTTTTCATTTTCAAAACACACACGTCTGGGACTCATCTGATCTTGTTTCCACCTTCAAGTGGTTATTTGTGGAGGACACTGGACCAGAAGTCCATGCACGTGGTCTAAACGGGTCTAAATGAGAGTAATTTGCCACCTGTTTCTACTAAGGGGACAATAGCTCTTCTTAGAGTTCAGAAAAGTTTTTACTTTCCCCCTGCACAGCATATTATTTAAAGGAATAGGCCCAAACTGGAAATCTTTTATAGGCACTCATTCTGAATGTGCCCTCATTATTGCTAGGTTCTATCTGTGCATTTCCTTTTTCTTGTCTTCAAAGGGGTTTGTCAGCTGACTGATTGTAAACTTGATGGCATCACAGTCTGTTCACACTTGTTCAGGAGCTTCACTTTGGTTGTAAATTGTACCATGTGCATGTGTGCATGCTTCCTTTAAAACTTTCCCATCACATGTACACATGCACGTAGGAGCACGTGTACGTGCACAGTGGCACAGGGTGAGAACCTCCATTTATCTTTCTACAAGCAAAAGTACTTTCACTTTGTCCCTCCATCAGTAAACCTGCGTAGCTCTTCTTCAGTGATTATAGAGACATTTGATTTACTGAAGATCATGATGCTTCCCTCTTGAGTTCCTAAAGTGTTCCTAAAAGTGTTTAAGACTCTTGATCATGGGAGAATTCCTGTATGTTGCCTTTAGCTAGGATTGAAATCTATAGGCAAGACGGGGAAGATGGGAGAGTGCTTCTAATTCCAAGTGAAGCTTCTGCTTGCAGGTTTCTGAAGCAACATATTTAAATGCAGCGAACTGTCTTTGAAAGTCTTGTGTTGAATACTAACTCAGCGTCCAGCTTCCTCTGGGAAATGGCATGGAGTTAGGTTTGCTCAGCCAGAAGGTATCAAACTGTACTGCTGTCTCTCCCTCTGGCACTGAACTTAGAGTCTGGTAAAGGTCCCTTTGGTGAGGACAGAGGGAACAGGTGGGACCAAACCTGGGATATCCCTAGTAAGGTCCTAGATCTGTTTCTCATCCCTAGTCCAGTGCTGCTTCTCGTCTTAATAAGCAAAGAGAGCTAAGGGATTTGCATGAACAAGAGTATCTCACAGGACAAGTGAACTGAGGAGGAGAAGGCGGCTGCTTCAGCCCCGCCAAGACATCTGGCACGCTGTTCAGGCTACCCTTCCAAGTGTACACTGAGTTCCTGCCAAGGAAGTTGACATAGGGATCCTTGGCAGAGTCAAAAAAGGGTTCTATAAACCCAGAGGTGTCTCTTGGATCCAAAGAGACTCAAGAGAGAGGCAGCAGACCCTGCTCTGAAGTGATCTCTCTAGGGAACTGGTGTGGGGGTTCTATTAACCACTGGCATTCCTCTTTTATCTGCTTGACATATCAGATCTCAAAGAAAGCTTCATTTGCAGGAAGAGCACAAAGCCCCCTATTGGGAGAGGAGGCAGAAGAAACCCTCTGGCATTGTCAGAGCAGCTGTGGCTTGAGCCCCAATCTGCTCGCACATCCCACCTAGAGGAAGGGCCATCTGGTCCTCTTGACCTTTGCTCTCCTTCCCCAGGACCAGTCTAGCCCACTGTCCCCATAGAGGTTTACCCTTTGTTACCCAGAGTCCTGAGGTTAGTAAACCTTAACCAGTCCCATTACTACTGCCTCCAGCCCCCTAGAGTTAGGCTAGTGACGAGATGGGAGACTGGGCCATGGATCATCAGGGGCCT
The DNA here is from genome assembly GCF_910594005.1 of Cervus elaphus. NCBI lineage: Eukaryota > Metazoa > Chordata > Mammalia > Artiodactyla > Cervidae > Cervus > Cervus elaphus. The sequence goes on from NC_057826.1 coordinate 85,743,596, forward strand.
CATCAACCAAGCTGAGAAGTTGGGATTTTCCCAAAAATGACAGGAGTCATTTCAGAATTATAAGTAGCGGAGTAACATGCTCAGATTCGCCTTGACTGCCTTGCCTTCCTTGAGAGGAGGCAGGGAATCTTAGTGAGAAGCTATTATAACACTAGTGTGAGACCCTGAAAGCTGAAATGAAGTCTGTATCTTTGATGGGGAGAGGAGGGGTCAGAGTTGAGGCATTTTAGCAGCAGGCATCAACTTGAGTTGCTTGCCAACTGGATGTTGGGACATAGGGTGACTGATCCGCTTCTGGCCCAACTCACCAAGAGGAAGGAAGGAGAGACCATGAGTGCAACTGTGGGTAGTTTGAGCCTGAAGACTCTAACATTCTGTTGAATATAGAATTTAGGAATCGGAGGCTCAAAAAAGAGATTTGGGCTAGAAAAATACAGGTTTGGTTGGAAGCTTCTGGTAACTGCAGCAGTGGATATAGATGTATTTGTCCTGGGAAGTGAGCTGAGAAGAGAACAGAGAGGAACACCCAGACATCCAGCCCTGGAAAGCCCTTTCTCCTTCCATCCTTCCACGTGGTGCTTCTCCCCATTCCTATATTCCCCGTTCCTACAGAATGCTGTCTCCCCTCTGCCAGATGCCCATTTTGGGAGATTCAAAGATTTGCCTGAAATTCTTTTTTCCCTCTGGACCCATAGAGCTTGGCACACAACCAGAGCTCAGTAAATGGCACTGAGGAGAATCAGGATGCATCATTGGTCACTTACCGGCACTTTCTGAACATTTAGGTTGTTCATTTTCTTGTCTTTCTTGGGAGCAAAGCGGGGCACTTCAAGGGTGCTCAAACTGCAATCCAGGTGGCCGTTGGTCAAGTATAAGGTGAGCTGAGTCAGGGCCAGCTGGTCGCTGTACGAGAGGTTGAGGCCTGTTGCCCACACCTGAGTAGAACAGGAACCACAGATGTGAGGGTACAAAACGCCAGCAGGGGAGAAGGTCCCTGCACCCACGACTGCCCTGAGCCACCCTGAGCCACACCAGGCCCGACTGCACCAGCGAATACATGACTTAAGATGCTGTTGCTCATGTTTCTCCTTTGTTCAACAGAAGGATAGAGCCTTCAGTCTGATCCTTGTCAGAAGATTCTAGGTTCTTGTGGGGCATTTACACAACTGGAAATACCTGGCCAAGATAATCTGATGGAGAGGCCCGGTTCCGAAAGTCTCCCTTATCCTTTGATTTTTCTGCCTGTGGTTGGCCATTTCTAAAGTGGCCAGTGCAAGGCTTTCAACTGAGAAATGAAGTTGGACAGGAACTCCAGAGGATGGGCAATTAAAGGGGAGCAGATGGAGAAGGCAAAGGGCGAGTAAATATTAGAAAAGGGCAGTTTGCCCTGGCTTCAGAAAAAGCAGTGCTGGCTTCTCTGGGAATTGCAATATGATTCTTCTTTTTTATGGAGGGAAAATCACTTTTTTATTGTGGAAAGTTTAAATTTAGTTTTTGGGTTTTTTTTTTTTGTTAAATTGGAGGATAATTGCTTTACAATGTTGTGTTGGTGTTTCTGCAGTACAACAACGCAGATCAGCTATAATTACATATATATGTCCCCTCCTCCTTGCGCCTCCCTTCTCGCTCCCATCCCAGCTCTCTAGGCTGTCACAGAGCACCAGGCTGGCTTCTCTATAATGCAGCAGCTTCCCACTAGCTATCTATTTTACACATGATACTGTACATACGTCAGTGCTGCTTTCTTAAATCATCCTTCCCTCTCCTACCCTGCTGTGTCCACAAGTCCGTTCTCTATGTCTGCATCTCCATTCCTTCCCTGCAGATAGTTTCATCAGTACTATTTTCCTAGATTCCATATGTTGCAATATGATTCTTAAGGGAAGCTTAGGGTTGGCCGACAAGCCTTAGCTCTACCACTATTTTAACCTTAAGAGTACAAGAAAGTCATTTTGCGCACCTTACGCCAGGAAACCGTGATAGCAGTCACCATAGCTGAATGCCAGGGTCATTAGAAGGGTGTGGGCGTGCATGCATGCTCAGTTGTTCAGTTGTGTCCAACTCTTTGTGACCGCATGGACTGCAGCCCACCAGGTTCCTCTGTCCATGGAATTTCCCAGGCAAGAATACTGGAGTAGGTTGCCATTTCTTACTCCTGGGGATCTTCCTGACCCAGGGATCAAACCCCTGTCTCCAGTGTTTCCTGCATTAGCAGGTGGATTCTTTACCACTGTGCCACCTGGGAGGTCCTAGAAGGATACTTTGATGCAATAGAAATTAAAATGCTTTGAGAGACAGATACATGTAAACAATAAGTTACTCTTAAGTTATTAGATGCTTGATTAATGTCCAGTAACTCCCTTGACAGATACTTACTGAGCATCTACTATGTGCTAAACTGCTGTTGGCAAAGTGGGTCATGTGCCACCCTCTCCTGTGGCAGACCATCCTTAATTTCTCTTGTCACTCCCCCCACCCTACACTGAATCCAGAATCCTCCTCAGTTCAATGCTCAAGGCATATTACTGTGCTAGTCATCTACGTGTAAAAGGCAGAGACATAGCTCCGACCACCAAGAGGGGGAAGACAGAATCATATTCAATTAATTATAACACAGTGAATACTTGAGGGATGGAACAAACTACCACCAAAGCAGAAGGAGTGGACAGATCGAGTCTGGCTAGTGATGTCAGGGCTGTATCATGGAGAAAGTAGCATCTGAGCTTTGGCAAGTCACACACACATGGCCAGTCTCTGTGTATCAAGTACCTCCAGTGTGCCAGGGGCTTCATAGACACCTCAGATCTTTATAATAACCTTAAATATAACAGCTCTATGTCACTGATAAAGAAACAGAGGTTCAGAGCGGTAACCGTGTCTAGGAAGTGGTGGTACTGGGGTTCGAATCCAGTTTGAATCCAGTTCTGCCCCTTCCCTGCTGGAGGAGATGGCATCGATCCTGACCCAGTCCATCCTTACCCTGGACCAGCTTCCCAGTCACGCTAAAAGCCGAAGCACAGAGGATCAAACATGTTTTTGTTTAATATATCCATGCCATGGAAATGTCTTGTGGAGAAAACATGAAGTATTGTGTTTCTGGAGTATGCTGTAATTAGCAGTAATGCATTTTCACTGTAGGAAGTTGGAAACTAACACATTTTCATGAAGACTTGATTAAATAGTTTTTCCCCTTAGAAGGCCTACATGTGCCTCACACACCAACTTGGTATGTTAAAATACATAATACATCTGCCCTAGAGTAGACGCCTCTCAAACAAATCTAGCAGTGAGTGACTTGAGTAAGCATTGAATGTAAATGGCATCATTATAAGGATATTAAGAGGTCAGGCTGTCAAGGCCCCTTGCTAAACTGAAGCTAATTTCAGGAGTCATATTCGCACAGTAATGCCCTTTTATAATAGCAAATAAATCACATTTGCAACAATTGTTAAAAACTAACTGCCAAGTATCTGTTGTGGTTGTAAATATCCTATTTGTCAACTTAAATATTTCCTGCTGTATGACATAAAATGCAAATCAGATGGGGACAGCTACTTTTCCTTAATATGAGAAAGTGAACTTGCTCTTCTTACATGTTGGGCAATTTTTTCCCAGAGCTCTATTGATGTTGCAGAGTCCTTGATCAAAGGGATTACATATAACAAACATTACTAATATTGTGCTAATAATATTCATGTTTTGGTGATAAGGATTTTAGTGGAAAGCCGAACGGAGTAGTGGAACAAGAATCAAAGAGTTGGAGAGCCCGAATCTGGCCCTTGCAAATAGTGCAAACTTGAACAGTTATTTAAACTCTGTCTCAGTATCTTTACGTGTAAAAGGCACAAATGATGATACGTACCACAGGAGATTTTTGAAAGCAAAATAGAATAAATGCATATAAAATTCCCTTACATATTATAAAGTCCAATACAGATGTTATTGATGAATACTAAACGTTTCCTTTAAGAGGAGTAGAATTTTAGGAGACACAATTTCCGTTTTCTATGCAGCTATTAGATTGCCTCATTTAATAGCTATTTTCCCCATTCATAAACATTGGGTTCAACCTCACAACTCAATCCAGTCAGTGGTTAGGTGTGAACAAGGTTGGTATTACCCTAACTCTATTTGACCCATGGAAATGCTAAGATCAAAAAGCGGCTTCATAGTTTGCCTAAGAGCATAGAGCATAGGCCAGAACTCTGAACTTTTTGTAGACCCAAAATAATTTTGCTACCCCAGGCTTCCCTAACCCCTTGGTTCACAAAGGAAACAGAACAAATTTCTTCATGCATTTTCCTCAACAGCAGGCTTGCCTGAATTGCTCAGATAATTGTTCTGTTCTCCATCTGGTTTTTCTATTGAAGACACCGCCTGAGGCATCTTTGTTTTGCGGACAGGGGTTCCTATTTCCCCCTCTAGACTGTGAGCCCTTTGGGGAAGCCGCTGAGTCTTTGTCTTCTGAGAGTGCCCAGCGTCTGGGGCAGGCTGGCTCCCAGCAGGGCGCAGCCGCACCTCTGAGGTTTCACGTGAGCTCCTCCACAGCCTGTCAGGGACTGGGTCTAAGTGGGGCCCTAGAAGCTGGTTTCAGATTTAAAAGCAGCAAATATTCATTGAGCATCAACTCTGTGCCAGCCCCAGGCTTTCACACATATCTCGTTTGGTCCTATTTTGATCTTGGATTTTGCTGTTACCTTTAGAACTCAATCTCTCTCGACACTGGATACTCCCAACACGCTTTAGATGTGAGATGATGTACACAGCACTGTAGAAAGGCACTGTGACTGGGATGGAGAGAAGTAGATATATTTTTAAATGTTTACGAGGTGGCTTTGACGCTACTTTAGGACTTGAGATTACTAGCTTGATAGATTAATTGGTTAGATGTGAGGGTGAGGGAAAAATACCATTGAAGGTTAGTGCTTGGAAAGACTCTCAGAAATCATCTAATACAGTCAGTTTATTTTATAAATAGAGTAACTCAAGTGTAAGAAGCAAAGTGATTTGCCCTGGGTTTCAGAGCCAGGTATCAAAGGGGTGGGACAAGAAGCCAAGGTGGATCAGCTGTCCACTATAAAGCACTTGTTGATGGTTGTTTGACTGATTAATGGTATTCAAAACCCATTTTGTTAAAAATGGCTAGAGAGGTTTACAATACTAGAGAGGTTTACATCAAGGCATTAAGAAGCATGAACAACACAAAAAATCTTCATCTCAGCATTACTTGTAAAATTGAAAAATTGCAGCTGTCCAACATCTGGTCATTGGCTAAGGAGATTCTGACACATCCACATGACGGGAGAGTCTATGACATGATCATTAAAGACAGTGATTGCGAATAACTTTTGATGATGTAGGAAGATACATAAAACAGTAAGAGAAGGATATAAAGTCATATAGACAATATGACTTCAACTTTGTAAAAATTATATCTAGAGAGGACTAGATGACAATATAATAAAATGTTAACGTTAGCAGATTTATGGTAAGTAAAATTATATACAAACTCACATATATTCTAGATTTGTACTGTCCATTATGGTAGCCACTGGACATGTGTACCTGTCAAGCACTTGAGATGCGGTTGGTTCAAATTCAGATATGCTTTAAATGTAAAGGGCTTGCCTTGCGGCTCAGCTGGTAAAGAATCCGCCTGCAATGCGGGAGACCTGGGTTTGATCCCTGGGTTGGGAAGATCCCCTGGAGAAGGGAAAGGCTACCCACTCCAGTATTCTGGCCTGGAGAATTCCATGGACTATATAGTCCATGGGGTCGCAAAGAGTCAGACACAACGGAGTGACTTTCACTTTCACCTTCATAAATGTAAAATACACACCAGACCTTGAAGAATCAGGAGTAAAAAAAGAATGTGAAATATCTCAATATATTTATATGCAGACTACAAATTAAAATGATACTCTGTATGGATTACATGTCAAATGATACTATCCTGCTTATGTTAAATAAAGCACATTATATATTAAAATTATTTTAATTGATTTTTCAGTTACATTTTAAAATGAGACTACTTCCCTGGTGGCTCAGATGATAAAGAATCTGCCCGCAATGCAGGAGACCTGGGTTTGATCCCTGGGTTGGGAAGATCCCCCTGGAGACGGAAATGGCTGCCCACTCTAGGAAGTCCCAAGGACAGACATGCCTGGCAGGCTACAGTTCATGGGGCCGCAGAGAGTTGGACACTGCTGAGCAACTAAGCATGACTAGAAAATTAAAATTACACATGCGGCTTACATTTGTGGTTTACATTCTATGTCTAATTTGATTGGTTGCAAAACAAAGTCCATTGCAGCTTCCGCCAGGGGCGGGACCAGTGGGGAGAGGGGATGTGGGAGAGGTGCTGCGGAATCCCAGCTCTACACTCCCTGACTGGGTTGGGCTAGACGCAGTCCACACTGTAGCTGCAGTGGCAGAGCTGGGGCAAGGTGGGCAGAACGCGGGGCAAGGCAAACCAAGAAGCTACAACAACCTCAGTGCTTCTAAACAAGCATGTGAGAACTGAAGACAGGATCAGGCAGAGGTGAGCTTGTCCAGAACTGTTCAGTTCCGAGGTTCTGGGTCCCGCTTGGGCTGCAAGCTTTGGGATGAAATGGTAATAACATGCTTCTGTGTGGGGAGGTGTGGGAGACAGGGTCCCGGGATTGAGCCCTTTTTGCCTTAGGTGTTCCAGGCAGATGGAGGCCGCCTGCTCACCCCTGCTGTTCCTGCCTCTTTCCTGTGACAGGCAGGATGGATGGGTGGCAGAGGGTATAGATGTGGGCAGATGTGCTCAGGCCCTACATCCTGCGACTATCTCCAAGGGCAAATAAAACAGCAAAGACTTTGGTCTTGCCAACCTTCTCTTTCGGGCATTGGGGTGGGTATGGGATTGACAGACTAATTTACAGATCAAATAACATTGTTGAAGAATCAGAGAACTTCAGAACTGTCAGAGCCTGGATGTTTTGCAAACCCATCTTTAGGTTTTCTTTCTTCCTTCTTCTTTATTTGTGAGGAGAAGAATCTGATGCTCCAGACAGGGTAAGTGACTTGCTAAAAGCCCTACTCTCAGTACCAGAGTCTAAGACAAATATTTGTGACTCTTGGCAAGTTACCTCTCTGGGCCACTTTCCTCCACTAATCAGGGGATAACAGTCCTGGTGAACCCTCCCTCAGCTGCATCTGTGAGGCTCATTAGGAAAATTTCTAAGCTTGTATAGAATTTCTTTCTATTTTAAAATTTTTATTTACTACAGAACCTTTTATTCTGATAATAAATTTGGAAAAATAATCAGTAGGTTTTTAAGAATATTCAGTCTTTTTTCATTTGAATTTTTAAATTGAAACATAGTTGATTTACAATACTATGTTAAAGTGCACAGCTTAGTGATTCAGTATTTTTATAGATCATACTCCACTTAAAGTTATTATAAAATATTGACTATATTCCCCATGCTTTAAATATATTCTTGTAGTTTATTTTATGCATAATAGTTTGTATCTCTTAATCCCTTATTCCTATCTTGCCCCTCTCCTTGTCTCTCTTCCCACAGGTAACCATTAGTTTGTTCTCTGTATCTGTGAGTCTGTTTCCTTTTTTTTTTTTTAATATTCACTAGTTGACTTTTTAGATTTCACATATAAGTGATAACAAACAGTATCTAGCTTCCTCTGACTTATTTCTCTAAGCATAATAACCCCCAGGTCCATCCATATTGTTGCTCATGTGGAATTTTTTAAAAAGGTAGATCCTCCAACTAAGGCTTCCAAGAGATGCAGCATTGGGAATTCATTCACCACAGAGATAACATCAGGCCTTTAGAACAAAGCATGATACAAGACCCACCTTCCTCAGCAGCCTGTCGGGGCTAGAGGCTGTGTGCACCACCCACTGCCCACATTCATGTCTTTATTCACAGACCCAACATAATAGGAAACCCACTGTTCGACCAGTGGATTCTTTCTAGAGCAAAACCAAACTCTCAGTCAGACCCACGGCTATGCCTAAGCTGTGGAAGTCAGGCCACCTCTCTGCTGGTTGGGCTATACAGTCATGGGTAGCCAAGGTTCCCCCTGTCCTTACTGAATCGTCTGAAAACAGAGCCAGCGGCTTATTTCTCACTTATAACTGTGGAGGCTGGGAATCTACTTGAGGGTGCTGAGCAGAGGAGTGCCATGATATAACATATTTTTAACTGCCCTAGTTGCGGTGGGGAGAAGAGACCGTGAGATGGCAAGGATGGAAACAGGGAGGTCAGCGAGGAGGCTGTTGCAGTCGTCTGGGTGAGAGACGATGGTAGGTGGTTCAGTATCATAATAGTAGAGGGTGGAGAAGTGGTCTTATTATAGATACACTTCAAAACTAGAACCTAAAGGGCTTTTTGATGGGTTGAATGCAGGTGTGAGAGAAACAGAGGAATCAAAGATGTCTCTAAGAACTTTGCCTTGAAAAAATGAAAGGGTGGGACTTCACTGGTGATCCATGGTTAAGAATCTGCCTGCCAATGTGGGGGACACGGGTTCGCTCCCTGGCGCAGGAAGACCCCACATGCTGCAGGGCAACTAAGCCCCTGCCCCACAACTACCGAGCCCACGTGTCTTAGAGCCTGTGCTCCGCAATAAGAGAAGCCAATACAATGAGAAGCCCACTCACTGCAACCAGAGAAAGCCCATGCGCAGCAATGAAGACCCAGTACAGTCAAAAATAAATAAATATTAAAACAACAACAAAAAAAAGGAAGGGTGGAATTACCATGTAATGCATGGGACAGATTGCTTAGTTTAGAAATTTAAACTAGGAATAGTTTAAAGGATAAAATTAAGATTTCAGGCTTGGGAGTGTTAAGTGTGAGATACCTTTCTTGAATTATGTTCTGGAGGATGGGAGAGGATTTCAGGCACCTTTTCTCCTCTCTCAGCTACAAAATCAGAAGGATGTGCTTGGTTGGGGGGATAAAGCAGAATCAGTCCCTGTAGGGAGGTGTTTTTTTCTCTGTTGTTACTTTTGGGCTTTATCTCTCCCTGGTTGAAGAGAGGCAAGGTCTGCAGGACATGATGTCTTCCCTAGGGGACAAGCTTCTCACTAGGTTTAGGTCAAGATGAAATAAGGCTGAGAACGGCAGGGGCAGCTTGGTAAGGACAAGAAGTGATGGCAGCTTGAGGGCGATGGAGACCTTGAGGGAGGCAGAAATCTTTACTGGATGGATGGAGCGCTGGACCAGAGTTTCAGGACCTCAGCAGGAGGGAGTGTTGACCTTGCCACTTGCTATCTGCATGATCTTAACTTTCTTCGCTCTCTGGGCCATAGATTCCTTGTCTGTTAACACAGACTAATGTTCATTATCCCTGAGGGTTATTGTGAAGATCCAGTGACTACATGATATGAGACTATTATCGTAGGGTCTGGCAGAAACAAATCTGGATTTGTTCCCTGTGTGACTGCCAGGAACAGAGTCTGGGGCAGAAGTAAGAACTTACTTCCCTGGCTCTTAACTCTGGTATTCTTGCCTGATTCTCAGATATAGGGTGCACATTTAACTCTTCTCAGATGCTGTTTAAAAATAGGTTCCAGAATCCCATCTATTATACAGAGAACACACTTTCTTAAGTGTTAGTTGCTCAGTCGTGACTGACTCTGTGCGACCCCGTGGACTGTAGCCTACCAGGCTCCTCTGTCCATGGGGATTCTTCAGGCAAGAATACTGGAGTGGGTAGCCATTCCCTTCTCCAGGGGATCTTCCTGACCCAGGGAAGCAGCTACTAAGTGAGATCTCTTTCCATCTTGATCACTGAATTGCTAGACAGCATCAAACTCTCCATTGTGGTAAACAACACACCTGATACTTAATTTTAAGGAAGGTGGTACACTGCACTGTAAGAATTTTTACTTAGTAAAATATTGATGTGATTATGATTCTTGGTAAGAATTGTTTGTATCACATAAAAATATCAATAGACAGGCAGAGGGGACTTCAGCCTCTTGGCATGTTGCCACCTAGTGGCAGCTTCTGGGATGGCCCAGTCTCTCAGAGAGGGGAAGAACTGCAGTTTCTGCTGGTTGGGGCAGTCACCCTGGGCCCTGATCAACAGTTGAGACTCCCAGGATTCATCCTGGAAGTCTTCCCCTCTGTCTCTATTAGTTTTATATATCGTTCTCGGCACAGTTTAAATCACAGCTCCATAAGACTTTCTCAGAGCAACCAGAGTTCTCTCTCCCACCCATCTGGCCACTACCTGATGTTGGGCCTTTGGAGTTCTTGGGGCTAAAGGCAGCAACAAATCTGGGCCCTGCTACTTAGCACTCAGGGCCATGTAGTCCATCATGCCTAGGGCCTCCGTGATTTTCAAGGGCCTTAAAAATACGTGGATTTTGAAAAAAAGAAAAAGTTACTGGCCCCCAATATGAAAACTATCAAATAACAATGTATCAACAAAATGGACATGTCAGTTAAATGGAACGCAACTCTTACACACTTACATCGGTGTCACATTCCATGGGGGTGCATTTATACATTTGATGTGATGTAGGGTAACAGAATCTCTAAAACTGAAAATATTCAGGGCCCAAAGAGGTCTGTTTAAACAGCCCTGTCCTGGCAGACCTAAAATGACATTCATCATTCCCACCTCCTAATTTTATGGCTGAAGACTCTGAGAGGTGAACTGACACACTCAGGTACCACAATTAGGGGAAGAGCTGGAATCAAGTTTCTAGACTCCTGCTCCAGCTCTTTTCATGAGACCTAATTACCAGCATTCATGATCCAATTTCTTTATAGCACCAGAAGCTTCTCTATGATTTTGAAAATTCTTTCAGGATGTTAGGGACAGTATTCAAAATTAATATGGGGATCCCAAATGGAAAACACTGAAACCTGTGCTGTGAGCAGCTATATTTATGTTTTCCATTTTTGTAAAAAAAAACCTTTTTAATACACTCTTGCCTTCTCTGCTTCCTTTCCCAAGCTTCTTCCACTGCCTCTGTAAATTTATGATTCTCTATTACTTTCAAGATTGATGGCCTACCTGATATTATTTGTATTCTTAAGGTACAGAATTACATACTCATTTCTTTTTTCCTTTAAGTATTTCCTCGCTTTTTTTATTATGAATTTTTGGAAAGCCATTTTCTTATTTTGCCATTGACCATTAAGGTATAATAAACACGAAAACCCAATTTTCATAACCTGTTATAGGTTTCTAGGACTAGTAATTATATGTGCTTCTTCCATGCCAATTCAACATAATAATCCTATGCTGTAGATAGTTGTTATTCTTAAATTTTCCCACTATAAATGTCAGGACTGGTGAATGATTTGCTTAGTTGAGAAGTGCTCTTTTAAAGTTATTAAAATGATCTCCAAAAGGCTTTTGTGTGGATTTTCAAGGCAGGAAGCTCTTATTCCGGAGCTCCCATGCTCCCGTCGGGAGCATTCCTGTGCCCAGTCCTTGTGGACATGGAAGGCTGTCTTGCAAAGTGAAGTGAGGATGTGCCTGCGGCAATGGCCCCATCAGTGCAGTGAGTTAGCGGTAGAGTTCGCCTTCCCCTCCTCATTTGCTTGGGGGCTTCAGTAAACCAGAATGTCTTATAAAGAACAATCTTGGTTGCAGACTATGTGGGCAAGAAACATGGGCTGTGGCCTCTGAGGAGATCTTGTCCAGCCTCCTCAAATCCCAGGCACAAGACTCCAAGAGGGGAAGAGACCAGAGTTCAGAGCCCTTGATTTAAAGTTGTTTACATTTGGGAAATTCCTAGAGAGGAGAATCAGACCAACAGCAGGGCCCTCTGATTCATAGCTGAATCACGCATAATACCTAGCACAGCACGCCTGATATGTGGGCACAATAAATCTGTGTTGGACAATTCCATTAAATAACACAAGGAAATAGATCTTCTCTTTAAAACACAGACAGGAAAGATACCACTTCAAACCTACAAGGATGGCTGAAATAAAAATGACAATAAAAAGTGTGGGCCAAAATATAGAGAAATAGGAACCTTCATGTATTGCTTAAGATGGTAAAATGGTGCAGTCACTTTAGAAAAGAGTTTGGCAGTTTCTCAAAGAGTTGAGGAACCTGGGAAGAGGGGCTTCCCAGGTGGTGCAGTGGTAACAAATCGCCTGCCAATGCAGGAGACATGAGAGACGTGGGTTCAATCACTGGATTGGGAAGATCCCCTGCAGTAGGAAATGGCAACCCACTCCAGTATTCTTGCCTAGAAAATTGTGGGCTACAGTCCATGCGGTCTCAAAGAGTTGGACATGACTGAGCACGCATGTTTGCACACACAAAGATTTGACATACAGTTAACCATATGACCAATATTTCTACTCCTAGGTAGGCAAGCAAGAGAAATGAAAATGTGTTTACACAAAAACATGTGCATGAACGTTCATAGCAATATGGTTCATAATCATCAAAGAGGGGAAACAACCCAAAGGTCCATCAACCGATGAATGGATAAACAAAATGTGGTGTATGAATGCAATGGAATATTATTCCTCCATTAAAAAGAATGAAGCACTGATAAACACTTAAACATGGATGAAGCTTGAAAATATTCTGTTAAGTCAAAGAAGCCAGTCACAAAAGATCACCTAGTGTATGATCCCATTTATATGAAGCAAGAGTAGGGAAGTCCATAGAGGGAGAAAATGGTTTTCAGTGACTGGAAGGAGGAAGGTGTGGGAAGTGATTTCTAATGGGTACAGTTTCTTCTTGAAGGAAATGGCCTAAAATTAGATAATTGTGATGACTGTTTAACTCTGTGAATATACTAAAAGCCACTGAACCATACACTTTAAAACAGTGAATTTTATGTGTATGATATCTCAATAAAGCTGTTACACACACACACACACACACACACACACACACACCAGTCTCCAGGAGACCCTTGCTATGGAAAACACCTCCACAATTTGTATGACCACTAGTTTAAATCTAGTTGCATGTGTAAATCATGACTGAATGAGGGATCCCGTGATTAAACCACCTGCCAGACTGCCCTCTGAATATATTCCAGGTATTCTTCAAGTTTTCCTTTTAAAAAGCTTTTCCATATGTGGGTAGCAAAATAGCTGCTTTATAAAGCAAACTAGCATTCAGCAAGGGTTAATACCTGGAGCTCAATAAGAAGTCATGGGCTGGAAGAGATAATATATTAGCACCTGTCAAAAAGACTCAGGCCTGGGAATACAGCGTCACTTTTCTGGGACACTTAGCTGACTGCCCACTGCAGGCTTTCATTTTTTTTTTTAATTGAGTATAATTACTTTACAATTTTGTGTTAGTTTCTGCTGTTCAGCAAAGTGAATCAGCTATATGTTTACATATTAATACATCCCCTCCCTCTTGAACCTCCCAGGCTTTCATTTTGTATCAGCTCTTGTACTGAGTGGGGCTGGGTGTGGTCAAATCCAGAAGAGCGGCAGGGCTGGTCAGGCAACTGGGCACGTGACTAAAGGAAAGTTTTGTCTTAAACACAGCTGCTTCCCTTTTCCCATCTCATTGCTCATTCCCCGGGCCCGCCCCCCCCACCCCCACCCCCACCCCCACCCCCACCAACGCCTCCGCCTGCTTTCTATGGTTGGGAGTGACTCCCAAGCTATATGCCTTCCATAGTGACATCAAGTTAAACTAATAATACAATAAGTCATGACTAATTTGGTGACAGTAGAGGGTTGTTTACCATAAAAGAACCTTTTGGATTTGGTTATCTGAGAGATGAATCTGGATTCCACAACTTTGCCTCTGTTGTCTACAGATTCTGGTGTTTGAAAGATTTGGCACCCTATCAAGCCAATATGCTATCTTTGTTGATGGCAGCAGGATTTAGAAAGCTGCCTATTTGACCACATAGAGGACAGACTCTAGGAGGGAGACTTGGGGAGGGAAAGAGGAAGGAGAATTAATGTACATCAAGGGTTTATTCTGTACAAGACACTCTGGTATTTTCTCATGTCATCCTCACAACAACCTTATGAAATGGATATTAACACCCACATTTTATAGAAGTGGAAGTGGAGGCTCAAAGGACCCCCAAAGCTGCCCAAGTTCCACAGCTAAGTGGCAGGGCTAGGATTAACGCCCCAGTTTGCCTGACTCCGAAGTCCAGGTCTTCCCCGTACTTGATCTTGGCAATTACTCCCCAGCTGGCCAGGGGAACAAACGCTTGGGGAAAGTGAGAGAGCGCCATGCTGCTGGCAGTCACCTCCAGAAGCTCCACCAATTCCTTGGTTGTTCTGAAGCCAAAAAAAGGCCTGTGACTTATCGTGGAACTTTGGGTGACCCACTTAACACCTTTCTGCCTCGCCTTCCCCATTACTTGTCTGTGAAGCACTTTGACAGCCTATAATGAAAGAGCTATATGAAGACAAAGAAATACTGTCCTTCAGTGCAGGCAAAAAGCCAAGGTTCCTACCATGATCAACAGAAGTCCTGTGTCACTTCCCAGAAACGTATGGGTAGAGCTTTAGGGCCCTGGGAAAAAAATCCCAATCGAGTGACTGCTGACAGAAAATCCCTCTGTAGTTTCATCTGCGTAAGTGGTTTTCAGTCCTGGCTTACCCGTCTGGGCTCTGCTGCTTACTTAGGGCTCTGCTCCCTCTGAGCTTCACCCCAGAGGCTGCTTTGACTGACATACCATTTGTCCCTAAGTTCAATTTCTAGCAAATGAAAGAAACTCATTATGGGAAGTATTTCCTTTTTTCCTTCCTCCTTTCCTCCCCCTGTCTGTCCATCTTTTCTTCTAAAAATTCAATGCACTTTCTTAACATATAGCTTACTCTCAGGAGAATGTACTTAGAGGGCTTGCAAATCATGGCAGATGTGTGAATTCTTAGTTTTAGCTCTATTTATATTTGATAATTATTTTATACAATCTTTAAGTCAGTTTGTAGGAAAAATTGTGAAATCACTTTCTTCATATTTCCCTCATCAACAAGTGAATAAAAAAACTTTTTCTCTGTATATATTTAAATCTGACATAGCATATTCTTTAGTATACCATATGTCTTTAACGTGAATAGAAGTCTTACAGTTATGTCTTTGAAACATGTCTTTTTTATATTGAGCCTCTTTAGAGCTGTCCTCTCATCCACACTTATACGCATGAGGGTAGGATTCCTGGTAGCTGACACAAGGGGTTCAAAGCCTGCTCCTTTCAGTGCTGAAAGACCTGCCGAAGAACCCAGTTGTCCTGCTTCCTGGTAACTGCCAATCCCATGTTCTTTTGGAGCTATATGTGACTCTTTCCTCTATAACTCCTCTGTATTTTCTGACAGTGTTCTCTCCATGGGAGGGGAATTCTGCTATTTGGACTTTTATTTTTTATTGGATCCTGACTGATTCTGGTCAAGTTTCAGTGGGTTGGCTTGATATTATTTACATAATTAAGACGTTTGTGAAGAAATTGGATAAGATTTAAAAAAACAGACATAAATAAGTAGAACTCTAGAGTGGGCTAGGAATGTGGTCTGTAGGGGAAGAATGAGTCCCTCAAAAAGTGAAGCCATTTCATTTATTTTAAGGGCTCGGAACGCTAAGCAACACAATGAGTCTTATGTATAAGAAAGCAAAATATATGTTTAAAGGAATATACATACTGTTAAAACAGCTCTATTTATGCAAAAGATTCATGTAACTTTATAAAGGTTTTCAGGGATTTTAAAGGATTTTAAGTGCTGTGTTAGACTGTACTAGTAACAGATGTTCAACGGCATGTTTAAGGTTTTGTTTTACTGAAAAAGCAATGGATTGCTTGATATTTTCTTTTAAAAAAACCATACCAAAGTCACCACATTTTAAGTATAGCTCAAATTCATTATTTCTAAAAAGCATAAATGATTGAAAATAACAGAAGGGCTCCTAAAAATAAATATTACTGTAGTGGAGCTAGAAGATTTTGTTTGCTAAATATTCCCTTCAGAGTCCCAGTCTCTTGTGTCACTTCTTGTTCTTTTTCTATGAAGACAGATGGTGTCAGTAATTGCCTATATATTTAATTAAGTTAAAAAGCTACAAAGTAAGGTTTTGGCAAAAAGAAAGATTTCATGATATGAGCAAAGAAAGCAAAAGGAAGCAAAAATTGGTAACATTAAGACACTATTCCTCGCCAGATACACATTTTGATATCATACGTGTTAGAATGTAAGATTGGATTTTGTAAACCTAATGATTAAAAAGAGGGCATTTATTCTGAAAGATAAAGCCCATAATAGAAATCTAGATGGCAGTTCTCTTACATTTCTGACCAGCTAGATGGGAACGTGTCTACTGTCAACATCGCCTCCAACCTTAGCCCAATATTCAGTGGTTATTCTAAATTCTTCTAACACTCATGTTTTTGCCTGGGATTTTTCATCCAGCAGGCTAATCATTGTGAAATTATTATGGAGGGAAAATCAGTAGCTACTTGTAGAAAGTGGTTTGGAAAGCTGACTTAACCATTCTTGTGGTGTCTGTTTTCAATGTTCCCATCCCGTGAATCCACCTTCTGGCTTAATGGCAATATGGCGCTCCCAGCTGTGGTGCTGTGTACAGGCTTGCTCATTTAAACTCTTAAAGCTTAAAAATGGCTACCACAACACTGATTTTATTCCATTTCCCTTAGTCATTAACATTTAATGATTACCTTATGTGCTGAGCACAAGGATGGAATATATTAAAAAAAATAGGAGATGTGTTTTCTGGCTTTAAACTGTTCAGCTCAATTCAACGAGCATATTGAGGATCTACAAGGGGAACATACATTTTCCTTGGTGATGGTGGCTGAGGAGCGGGGAGAGACTGACAAAGGAAGTCACCATCATCAATTCAGTGCAGCACCATGGGAAATAAACGCTGTGAGAAAAGGAATGTGCGCTCAGCAGGCGGCTAAATCATGGTTTGAACCCTGGAATTGCCACTCAGTTGCTGAGTGACCTTGAACATGTCATTCTAGCCTCAGTTTCCTCATTTGTAAATTAGGGATGAGAGTATTCTTTTCTACACATAAACTATATAATGTCAGAAGTGAAAGTGAAAGTTGCTCAGTTGTGACCGACTGTTTGCGACCCCATGAACTATACAGTCCATGGAATTCTCCAGGCCAGAATACTGGAGTGGGTAGCCTTTCCCTTCTCCAGGGGATCTTCCCAACCCAGGGATCCAACCCAGATCTCCTACATATAGGCAGATTCTTTACCAGCTGAGCCACCAAGGAAGCCCAAGAATACTGGAGTGGGTAGCCTATTCCTTCTCCAGTGGATCTTCCTGACCCAGGAATCAAACCAGGGTCTCCTGCATTGCAGGTGGATTCTTTACCAGCTGAGCTACCAGGGAAGCCCATATAATGTCTGGCACATGACAAAAATTCAATAGACAGTTGATATTACCATTCGTAATTATTCTAGCTGTCAGTACTGTACCTCAGCTCTGAGAAGCTAGAGAGTGAAGTGGCAATGAAGGGGGATTATTAAGGTGGGTTTTCATGAAGAGTTGGATTTTGAAACATGTTTTAAAAGAAAGGAAGCTGCATATTGAAAGAAAATAAGGAAAGGCCAATTGTAGGAATGAAGGTGGCATGTGGGAGGCAGGATGTTGCTGTTGTTGTCCAATCTCTAAGTCATGTCCGACTCTGCGAGCCCATGAACTGCAGCACGCCAGGCTCCTTTGTCCTCCACCATCTCCCAGAGCTTGCTCAAACTCCTGTCCATTGGGTTGGCGATACTATCCAACCAGCTCATCAACTGTAGCCCCCTTCTCCCTTTGTCTTCAATTTTTCCCAGCATCAGGGTCTTTTCCAATGAGTCGGATCATTGGAAGGCAGGATGAGAATGCATTTATTAAATATGGGAGCTACCAAGCAGGTCTAGTATATCTTGTCCTAGAGATACTCTGGACATGAGCAATGAGAAAAACACTTGGTACCACATTGTGGGAGAGGGATGGTTCAGGGCTGTGGTAAGAAATAGGTAAGGCTTAGAGCAAACTTCCCTGTACTTTGTCATCCCAACGACATGGTTCAGGTATAATAAAATGAAAATAAATGCTCTGGACTCTTTCAAAGGGGAAATTTTATCACGCAAAAAGTCATGACCACACAGCCCCTTCTCCCTTCCCTGCAGCCCCTCCCCTTTCTCATTCTGTCTTGAGATTCTGGGAATCTCTCCTTTCCCCAAGGGCGTCAGACAGAATGTGGACAAGCTGTGGGTAGGGTGATTCCCTGTCCCCTCCATGGTGGGTGGGTCGGCGTAGGTGAGTGTTGGGGCCGTGGGACGGTGATCACTGGTTTCTTTAGGGGATCTTCCCTGGTGGTTCAGTCGTTAAGACTCTGCACTTCCAATGTTGGGACTACAGGTTTAATCCCTGGTCAGGGAACCAAGATTCCACATGTGGCTGGCCACGGCCAAAAAAAAAAAAAAGCTGGTTTCTTTGGCTTCCCATGAGAGCCAGCTTCCAGAGGTCAGAGTGGTGGGTGGGAGGACTTTGCTTCTAATGTGGCTCTTTGCTTCCTCAGCCCACCTCACTCCTTCCTGCCAAAGCATCCTCCCACAGGTCAGGGGAGTATTTCATGCCCTCATAATGGGGGGCAGGGAAAGTCTTGACCACGCGTGACAGCTGGAAATAGGATAGGCCACTCAGCTACTATGATGCTGGTAGACAAACTGTACCTACATGTTTGTGGAGAATGTTTTGGTCTTTCTTAGCATCAGCAGGAAGACTTTTCGTTTCTCCCCACCTGCTGCCCTCCTGAGTCCTAAAGAACTGTAGCACCTCCTGAAAATTGCGGAATGCAGTGTGAGTGCCCACATTTGCCCTTCACTGGCAATGTTTTTGGTATTTAAAGTTAGTTAAAGACCTCCAAGTTCAGGGAGAAGTGTCTGGGTTTCATTCAAAAGGAAGCAAGAATCTCCATGATGAGAGTAGTCATCTAAAGAAGTCCCGGGTGGGACAACCAGATATAAACAGAAGACCTGGGTCTATTCTTTGTTGACCAACAAAAGTTCTATGCAGGAGCTGATGTTTAGGCTTGGGCTCAGTCTTCCTAAAGGTTAAGGCTTACAATGTAAGGAGGTTGAAAAAGTGAAAGTGAAAGTGAATTTGCTCAGTCCTGTCCGACTCTTTGCAACCCCATGGACTATAGCCTACCAGGCTCCTCCCTCCATGGGATTCTCCAGGCAAGAATACTGGAGTGGGTTGCCATTTCCTTCTCCAGAAGGTTAAGCCAACATTTAAGGACAATTACATATGGTAAGATTATATATAGCAAAGTTGGTCACTAGCTTACCTGCACTATCAGTGTTAAGAAACATAATTGTAATTTTCACTGTAAAAATTATTGTCATCATTGCTTTTGTGCTTACTGCAGAAGTCATGGTCATCACCATCATCATTACTATTACTTGTACATTACAGGTCTCTTTCAATGGTACAAAGATGTAGACCTTTCAAAGGGACAGGTCTTTTACTTTAATGCTTCAGAGCCCTTGGGATCTATTTTCCCTTCACTAGGTATTAACTTGTGATTTACAATGTGCCTATTATAGCATTTAAAAAACACTGAATAACAGGCACTTCTGTTTATACTAAAGGCCTATTAAATTTTAATTTGGATATACACTGTTAACCTTCTTACATATAAATAAAATACCTTCCCTAAAGAGGAAAAGTAAATCTCATTGAAGTCCCTTGGTGAATACCTTGTATATCTTGAAGAGAGAGATAGGGAGATCTTGCAAATGAGAGTACTAGGGGGGGACTCAGAGAGAAGTATTCATTCATTCATTTAATAAATATTTATTGTGGATCCATTATATGCTAGACATGGCGCTAGGTGCTGGGTATAGCAATGAAGAAGGAATTATGATATTTCTGTAGACCTTGGTTTTTCCACTCTCTGAAATAAATATATTCACTTTTGATGCTTATATATCACTTTGAGATGATAATGTTCACTGACTTTTAAAAATAATGCTAATTCAATTCAGATTCCATTCACAGTTTGAGAACCTGCTGAGGGCTCGGCTGACAGTTTTACATGTGATTATGCTGTTTGATTTAATAAGAACGGCACCTTGTATCTGCTCAGCCTCTCAGAACATCCTGTGGGAAGGAGGGCAGGCACTCACTATTTGTCAATGGAAACGTGAGGCTCAGAGAGGTCCAGTGAGTTGTCTCAACTATCACAACTGCTAAGTGTAAAGACTGGGGCCAGAACCCATCTATCATAATGAAAATATTTTCAGCTGTCTCTTTTTTTCTGTTCTAGGCTGATTCATTTGTATTTAGAAACTCAGAAACAGTTTTCAGAATACATGAGATACAATATGATGTATAATCTGACATACATCAGGCTCTCCATTTTTGTCTTTCCTCATAATTTGTAACAAAATTCTTTTCCTTCTGTAACTACCTTATGTATCTAGGAAGAGCCATTGTTAGGAGTCTGTAAATGTTTTCATCAAAGCTCTTTTTCAAAATTAGATGTCCTTTCTTTAAAAAGTTAATAACTATCAATGCTCATAACAGTGATAGCTATTTCAAAATTTGTGTGTTAGTTGCTCAGTCTTGTCTGACTCTTTGTGACACCATGGACTGTAACTTACCAGGCTCCTCTGTCCATAGAATTCTCCAGTCAAGAATACTGGAGTGGGTTGCCATTTCCTTCTCTAGGGTTCAAAAGTTTATAATAACCTAAAAACAAAGACGTTTTTAACCTAGGGATTTCAACAGAAAGCATCTTTGTCAATCTATTTGTTAGCAAGTTCATATAAAAGGAACTTGAGAGTGATATTTAGAGGAGTTCCCTTGCGGTCCATGGAGAGTGATGACATAAATGCATACTGCGCTGGTGGTAAAGAATCTGCCTGCCATCGCAGGAGACACAGGAAATGTGGGTTTGGTCCTTGTGCTGGAAGGATCCCCACTCCAGTATTCTGGCCTGGAGAAGTCCATGGACTATTCCAAGGAGTTGCAAAGAGTCGGACATAACTCAGTGACTTTCACTTTTCTCTTTTCACCTGGAGTAGGAAATGGCAACCACTTCAGTATTCTTTTTTTTTCTTTTTTATTTATTTTTATTAGTTGGAGGCTAATTACTTTACAATATTGTAGTGGTTTTTGCCATACATTGATATGAATCAGCCATGGATTTACATGCATTTTCCATCCCGATCCCCTCTCCTGCCTTCCTCCCCATCCGATCCCTCTGGGTCTTCCCAGTGCACCAGCCCTGAGCACTTGTCTCATGCATCCAACCTGGGCTGGTGATCTGTTTCACCCTTGATAGTATACTTGTTTATATGCTGTTCTCTCAGAACATCCCACCGTCGCCTTCTCCCACAGAGTCCAAAATTCTGTTCTGTACATCTGTGTCTCTTTTTCTGTTTTGCATATAGGGTTATCATTACCATCTTTTTAAATTCCATATATACGCATTAGTATACTGTATTGGTCTTTATCTTTCTGGCTTACTTCACTCTGTATGATGGGCTCCAGTTTCATCACAGCACTGTTTATAATAGCCAGGACATGGAAGCAACCTAGATGCCCATCAGCAGACGAATGGATAAGAAAGCTGTAGTACATATACACTATGGAATATTACTCAGCCATTAAAAAGAATTCCAGTATTCTTAGCTGGAAGATTCCATGGATAGATAAGCCTGGTGGGCTGCAGTCCATGGAAGTGCAAAGATTCGGACATGACTGAGCAACTGAGCACACACACGCAAGTCAGTAGTGATGTTTGTAAGACTTAGACCATCTTTTTTCCTATATGTGTTTTCTGCCTTCCTACCACCACCTTTCAGAGCATCTTTCCCACTTGGAATATACTCTTTCTAACCCTCCTTCAAGTTCTAACTGTCTTTCAGCTCAAACCCCACCTACTCTGTAAAAACATTTTTTGATTGCTCCAAACAGAAGGCAATTAAACTGGCATTGCCTTTTTTATGTCTCTTTTATTGTTCTATGTAGTTGTCACCTAAGATTTTTCTTGTAATCCATTTTTCAAGCCTTTCTCCCCAGTTAGATTGCCCTTACTCCCCAAGGGCAGGCACTTTTACTTCTTTTGCATCTTTGCAGCCTCTCTTGCTCCTACCATAATATCTTGGACATACTAGATGCTCAATAAACAACTTGTTCTTTCCTTAGAATTTCCCAAAAGTGGAATATAAGTAAGTTCAGCAGATCTGAGTGTTCAAGAAGTTCCCAAAGTCCATTAATCAAGTGGCTATCATGTAACTGTCATTGTGTAAGACATCAAGAAGAGTGCACTTTCTAGAGGATTTACAAATCTCATGGAGGTAATGTTTATGGCTAAGAACCAGTAAGAGGATAAATCATTTGTGGGCTTGTGTATCAGATGGAATTGGCTGATGGATGCATGTTCCTTCAGCATCCAGCATAGGGACTGAGTAGACCCTGGGAAGGCATTTGTTCAATGAACATGTTAGTGTCTTTTCAATTTGAAGTCTTTGGCAGGAGCTTCATGTCCCTCCTGGAAACCAGTAGACATTGCCTATCAAGGACTCTGGGTCCAGGGCCCATTGGGATATGGAAATAGCTTTCACTGCTCTCCATTTAAGGGTTGGATTCCTCTTCTCATCTGCATGTGGGAAGTCCAGATCTCCAAAATGGCTACCTTATAACTCCATGTATTCTGCACAGAGTCTCCTGGACTCTCCCCATTCCTAGGGTACTGGAATCTTGGACATAGTCTACTAAGTGGACATAGGTAGTTTTGCACTATCCTCTCACCAGCTCCATTTCCCAGGGATTGGCTCTTTTCCTTTTATTCCCAATGACCCTGTGTCCTGTATGATGTTAACAATATTTAAACATTACATTTCCCAAATTCTTCTTCCATTCTGCTACCCTAGATTGGGACATTCTCATCTCAAGTCTGGGTAGGATTTTCCACTCTCTTCTGGATTGATTCACAACTGTGGGCCTGTCCTTGGTGCACCATTGTGATTTTATCTATTCTTCCTTGACTCCCAGTCCCCTCTGCTCTTATTAGGACAGCATGGTATGTTATATTATGGAGGCCTGGCTGGAGCCAAAGAGCAAGAGTTTGAGATGGATTCAGTCATTTCAGCTTTCTGTCTCCCACCTTGATTGCAAGACATATGTGGATGTAAGATCATGTATGTGCTTTATAATTATCATTGTTTATGATTATCATTACATATATTTTTTTTCTGACTACAAATACATGCTTACTTTTGAGAATGCAAAGGCAGAAGCATAAGGAGCAAAACAGAAAAAGTTCTTTGTATCAGTTTCCTATTGCTGCTGTAACAAACTGCTGGACGTTTAGTAACTTAAAGGGTCAAAAATGAGAAGTCCCACTGAGCTTAAGTCATGGTGTCAGGGGGGCTTCATTCCCTCTGGAGGATCTAAAGGAGTATTTGTTTTCTTGCTTTTTCTAGCTTCTAGAGGCCACCGGCATTCCTTGGCTCATGGTCACTTCCTCCATTTTCAAAGTCAGCAAAACCCTTGTGATTACACTGTCCCCTGCATAATCCAAGATAATCTTTCTATCTCAAGATTATTAAATTAATTACTAATACATGTCCATGTTACCATGTGTGGTAATCTTCACCAGTTTCAGGGATTAGGACATGAGCATCTTTGCCAGGTCATTACTTTGCCTATCATACCCTCAATTCTTTGATCCAGAAATAATGACTTGTAACATCTTGGCGTATTTCTTTAGGTTCTTTTTGTTTTGCATATATTAATGTATGTTTTTTATTTTAATAAAATTGTTATCATATTACATATGTTGTTTGTTTTTCTATTTTTAAAAAATTTACTTATTTTTGGCTGTATCAGGTCTTCACTGCTGCATGGGCTTTTCTCTAGTTGGAGCGAGTGGGGGCTACTCTTCAATGCATTGCACAGGCTTCTTACCGCAGTGGCGTCTTTTGTTGTGGGGCACAGGCTCAAGGGCACCACGCCTCAGGAGTTGCGGCACGTGGGCTCGTGATGCGGTTCCTGGGCTCTAGAGCACAGGCTCAGTAGTTGTGTCACATGGGCTTGGTTGCTCTAAGGCATGTGCGATCTTCCGGGACCAGGGACCAAACTCGAATCTCCTGCATTGGTGGGTGGATTCTTTACCACAGAGCCACCAGGGAAGCCCCTATTTTTCTTTTTTTTTTTTTTAATTTTTTTTGTCTGTGCCAGGTCTTTCGTTGCAGCATATGGGATCTAGCTCCCTGACCAGTGATCAAACCTGGCAGTCCTGGGTGTTCATTGGAAGGACTGATGTTGAAGCTGAAACTCCAGTACTTTTGCCACCTGATGCAGAGAGCTGACTCATTGGCAAAGACCCTGATGCTGGGAAAGATTGAGGGCAGGAGGAGAAGGGGATGACAGAGGATGAGACAGATGGATGGTGACTCAATGGACATGAGTCTTGGTGAACTCTGGGAGTTGGTGATGGACAGGGAGGCCTGGCATGCTGCAGTTCATGGGGTCATAAAGAGTCAGACATGACTGAGCGACTGAACTGAACTGAACTGAACCCTGCATTGGAAGTGCAGAATCTTAGCCACTGGACCACCTGGGAAGCCCCACATATATTCTTATATAATCTGTATTTTACCATTCCACTGTTTATGAATAGTCTCCTGTAAATATTTTTCAAAACTTTGAATTTTATTGTCTTCCTAGCACTTGATTCTTTTCATCTATCATAATTTCTTTAACAAATTCTCTATTATTAGAATTTAATCTATTTGAAGTTTTTTTACTTCCCTTAACAATGTGATTAATACATATGATGTAAGTTTTTTTCTTATTTCCTTATGATGTTTCTAAAAAGTGGATCCTTACTATTATTACTAGAACTTTAATACAAAGGCACTATGAAAATACTATTGAAATAAATAATCTTTGAACTCAGAAGTCAAGCTAACCAACTCATTTTATAGCTGATAAAACTGAAGATGATAGAAAATGATAAGCTCAAGGTAACACAGTAATTTAGAAAAGGAGTTAGATTTGACTATTTGAAGTTTTAGTTTGATGAAGAGCATTACAAATAAACTTAAAGCACAAATGACAAGGTTCATTATCCAATTACAGATGTGGTAGGTGAAGAAGGTAACAGAATTAGTTGGGAGACTGGTTAGATTGAAGCAATAAATAAATTGACTGAGGAAATAAGTAAATACATTGAAGATAAAAGACTCAGGTTTCTTACTGTTGGAGAAGATATTTGTTTGTAAGTGTGGAAAAACAGAAGTCTAGAATAATCTTGAAGTGTCAGATTAGAATTAGAGATATTGGCAGGAATGCATGGTTTTAAAATATATATCCTGAGAGATACAGAAATGGTCATAGATGCATGTATATATATATATGTATATATATATGTATGTATATATACATACAATACACACACATACACATATGTGTATGTGTGTGTATTGTATGTATATATAATACATATATGTCTTAGCTCTGTCCACTGAGAGAGGCCAGAAGCAATGACACTCCAGTAGCAATGATGGCACTAACATCCCAGACCTTAATTTAATATCATCCTCCTCTAAAGTGACTCAAAGCTGTTGGGTTGATTCTAAGTCTAGGTCAGAAAAAATGTAAAATGAATCTGGACCATCTCATTGTGCAAGAAAGTAAGACAACACTCAAAGAATGATGAGGACACATCAAAAGAACCACTCTAAAGACTCTCCTACTAGACAAATCTGGGACAACTTGAGCATCAAAATGATGAAAGTAAAAAAAAAAAAAAAATGATGAAAGTGTCAAAATATAACTAACTGAAGAGACTAGAAAATTACAAGTTCAAACTGGTATAAAAATTAATACATACACGCTTACATATATAAATAAAAGATGGAAAAGGAAAAATTCTTCTTTGCAGTAGATTTCCAACTAATCTATATAGAAAGAATGATTGAAACAGAAAATTACCAGTGTCATCATGGTGGCTGAACCAGGAGAAAGTTGGCAATGGATACTAAGTTTTGTCGGAAATTTGATGAGGAATAAGATATTATTCCTTGAAACACCTTTTCACAAAATATTACTAATCAATTACAAAGAAAAAACAGTGATTTTATGGTGGAGAAACATGACTGGAAAAAAGCCACAAGTGACAGGTGGAGAAGGTATCTGTAACCTGTATAAAAGTCAAAGAGTAACAGTTTCTTATGTGCTGTGTGCTGTGCTTAGTCACTCAGTCCTGTCCTACTCTTTGCAGCCCCATGGACTGTAGCCTGCCGGGCTCCTCTGTCCATGGGGATTCTCCAGGCAAGAATTCTGAAGTGGGTTGCCATGTCCTTCTCCAGGGGATCTTCTCAACCCAGGGATTGAACCCAAGTCCTGCATTGTAGGCAGATTCTTTACCATCTTAGCCACCAGGGAAGCAATTTCTCATATACAAAGAATTTCTACAAATCAGCATTTGTATTATAGTTCAATGTAAAAGGGGCAAAAGATATGATAAGGCAATTAAGACAAGATATATAAATACCCAACAGACATAGTAAAGATGTTCATCCTCACTAATAATGAAAGAAATACTGAAGAAAACAAGATGTCATTTTTTTCCCCTGTTAGACTGGCAAAAAAATGACAAATTGCTAATATGCCAATCTCTTCACTAGCACCACAATGCAGCTGAGTTAGAAGAGAAAATAAAATGCTTTCCAAACTGATGTCACTTGCAAAATGGCAAGAGTAGATACCAGTGATTTTTCAAATAATCTGTTACATACAGAGAGTTAGCATACATCCCTTGCTAGTGTAGAAACTCCTTTCTGTGGGCTCACTGAGAGCTTCTTCCAGTGTTCTAGTGAAAATTGTTACACAAATGACTGTACACCAAAGTATTAACAGGAAGAGACAAGGTAAAGTATTAGTATGATAAGATCAGACAATCTTGGATAAATATTTCTTTATCCCACCCATCAATTAATTTTTGAGCTCTTCTCTAAAAGCCTCAACAACATCATGCAACATCTGCTAGAACACCTCTATCGTTCATTCATTCAACAAATAATTTACTGAACACCTACTTTGTGCCAGGTCAGAGGTAGGCTGAGAACTAAGCAGCAAGCAAAAAGAGATAAAATATATCTCCTCAGGGAGCTTATACTATACAGGGGGAGACAGCATTAATCAGATAATCATGTAAATAACTGTAAGTTGTAACAAAAGCACGTGGTATAAAGGAGAGATGCACGATGATATGAGAATCTAAAACAGGGGAGTTTGACTTTGTCAGGAAGTCTGGGGGAGGCTTCCCTAAGAAAGCGTGGTTGAGTTGCACTATGATGGATGAGAAGGTTACCTAGAAGAGGCAAGAGCATTTCAGGCGAGGGGTGGCATGTGTAAAGAGAAGCTCTGTGGCAGGAGGTAGTATGATGAGTAACGGGTTGGAAAAGAGAAATAGAGGGGAAGCTGGCATGAGCAAAGGATGTTAAGGCACATGGGGCCAGCCCTGTGAAGGGTGGGACCTCTGTCCCCGAAGCTGGGAAGGGCTGTAAGCCCTGGAACAGGACTAGCTCAGTGTTTGAAGACGATACCCCTCACTGCCATGGGTGCAATTCTCTCTACATCAAACTTAAATGAATAAAAACCATGGTCAACTGTCCGCACAGTTCCATCCTCCCTACTGCTCCAGGGATCATAGATTTGATCTTTGTTTCTCATGACAGACATTTGGAGGGGAAATCCTCTCCTGCTTTTCCCCTTGATTCCTTGTCACCTAGCTCTTTTCCAGAGGGTATTGTTCCTGTCCTCCCTCCATCCCATGCTGATTCCCGAATGCCTTTCCATTTGTCCTTTTCTCTCTCCATGTGTGGGCCTGAGAAAGGAATGCAAAACCAGTGGAGGGTTCAGGAAGGCAAATGGAAAATGATTATTAAACAAGCTGAAAACTACTGCTCAAAACATAAACACAAAATGCTTTGGAACTATCATCTGACTGAAATGGAGAACTGTAAAACTGAGAGTAATAAAACAACTGAAGTTTATTTACAATGTTGGCTGGGCAGAGGGTATCAGGAGAGGGAAAGCAGGAGGTCATTCCATCCTTTAGACTGAGTTGTGGTCACTGACACTAATGCAAGAGGAACTGAACATTTTGCAAAATGAGTCTTGTGAAGTAGTAGTGAATTTAAACATTATAATTTCTGGGGCAGGGGGAGAAGGGGGCAAAACAAAACAGGTTAAAAGTTATCTAGAATTACTGTACATCAGAGGCACACCTGGACAGATGCAGAATCTCATGGATGAAATATTGAATAAGTAAAAGCATGTTATAGTAGAATACATAGGACGTTATGATCTAAAAAATTTTAAAACAAGCAAAATTAAGCTATATATTAAATATGTAAATCCATTACACTTGCAAACTGCCTTCACTGATCAAGGTCATTTTAGTTGTTGCTATATAAAGAAAAGTGTGTGTCCTCCAAGCGTACTTAGCCTAAACAATATGTTTGCCTGAGCTGTTTCTCAGAGACTTGGAGTCAGCTGTGTCTAATTCAAGCTGAGCTTGTTAACACTGGGTAGGACCACTGACCCTCCAGCTGGGCAGCCCGAGTGTCAGCTTGGTGATCTTTTGACATCAGAGGCCAAAAATTTACCCTTGGATAATGACAAGTGCTCCATTTTAACACGCCCCCTCTACGTCTACCTGCCAATGCAGGAGACGCAAGAGATACGAGTTCAATTCCTGGGTCTGGAAGATTCCCTGGAGTAGGAGATGGCAACTCACTCTACTATTCTTGCCTGAAAAATTCCAAGGATGGAGGAGCCAGGAGGGCTATAGCCCATGGGGTCACAAAGAGTCAGGCATGACTGAGCACGTTCCCATGAAGAAGCCTGTTGCTTAGTAGTTACTCCTGTGCAGAATGACTCCCTCACCTTTTTCTCATTTCCAATCACCTGTTCCCATCCTTCCCAAGCCTAAGACCACCCTGTTCCTTTATCCCATAAATATCTCAAGCCCTTTGAGGCAGGTTTGAGACTTGTTCTCTGTTCTCCTTGCTTGGCTGCCTTGTGAATAGACCCTTTTTTTTGCTGACATCAGTATTTCAGCATTTTGGCTTGATGCATGTCAGGCAAATGAACCTGGATGAATAACATTCATGTGCACTAGAAAGCATAAAGATATAGAAAAGAATATAAGTCCCAATTACAAGATGATGGATACCTCTGGGAGGAGGAAGGGCCATGTGAGGGGGACTGGCAAGGAGTACACAGAACTGGAGGTGGTCTTGGTTCATTATATCAGTATTTAAGCCTTCTTATATTTATGCATATTTTCCAGTAATTTTTAATAAGAAAAAATTGACCACCTAAGTTGCTAGTGGACTACTGATAAGAAAAAGGAACAGAAATAAGAACTCTTTCCTCTTTTCTAGTGATTGACTCTCTATTTAAGAACAGATTCTAGAAAGGTTCCCCCCCTGGATGGCATGGAATAGTCTCATGATAAGATACAGACAGAGCATTAGTGGGCAGCACTCAGACCCCATCAGCATAAGTTGCAGTGATTTAAACTCCAGCTGTACTGAATGAGGAGACCCTGGGGTATTGGCAGAACTAGCCTGAAACTGGACCTATACTGCTTCTAACAAGAAACCGAGTTGTTTTTCAGAGACAAGAGAACAAAACCACAAGTCATACAGCCAAAATATGCACAGAGGAGAAAATTTTGACCTCAGACAATACCCAAAAGCAAAGTTTCTCCTTCCACAGAATCAAAGGACTGGGACAAGACTGGAGCCTGATTGCCGGAGCCCTTTCTGAAGCAATGGGTCTGCCGTCCCAGAGGAGCTGCTGCTCAAGTCCCCTTCACCACACCTCATTATAAATGGCTGAGTCCCAAAGCCTTTCAGTGAAAACCTGCCCTGTACCAACGCTCTTACCCTAAAAGCCTGACCAAACCCCAGATCAGGGAAGATGCAGATGTGAACCATACCTCCTGTCTCCTTGCCAGCTGACCTCGAAATAAAATCTTTTCTCAAAAGCTGTGCCATAGTATTGGCTGCTGTGCCCATTGGGCAATGAACCCTTTGCTTGGTAACACTGGTCCCATCTTTACAGCCATAAAGTACGATCTCACCCAAACTAGCATGGACCATATACAATCAGCTCATCAGAAGAAGCGAATCTTGGAGGCTCCCTCACAGTCCCTGTGGGATGAGCATGGATGGTACTGGAGTCTGTACATATTTCAGTATTTCACATGGCATCAAGTCGACTCACCTGCTGCTCCATGGTGCTCGGATCAATAAAAGTCACCAGGTCTACGGAAAAGTGACCAATCACGTTTTCCATTTTACAAGCCTTCCCAATTTGAAGGCACAAAGAACTGAGCACTTGGGGATCCACGGAGGTCTGAGGCATGGTGGTCCCAGAGGAGATGAACGGGCCTTCAGCATGAAACTGGTCGCCTGTTGACAGCAGCCTGATTTCTCCATTGGGTTCTATCAGCATGTCCACCGTCACGTTGGTAACACTCTCTGAAGGTGGGTACGCTTCAATCACGCCTCCTGGGGGGAAACGCATGGAGTGGGTAAAAGGACACACCCACGTGGACTGTGCCCATTAATACAGCAAGAGGAAAAAACCCAGGCTTTGGCAGAGGGACTCAGGCTCAGAGCCTGCATCTGCCATGTCTTGTGAGACTTTGGGCAAGTAGCTTCAATTCTATAAATTTATTTTCCGTCATTTCTAAAATCGGCATAATAAGACCTATCTCACCAGACTGTTGTGAATTTTCGTGATCTATAGTATTTAGTCCAATGCTTGGTGTGTAGTTGGACTCAATGAGTGGTGGTTTTGATCCTAACTAGGAAGACACTGTAAAGATCATCAAGCCTATGCCCATTCATTATAAAGGATGAACCTGAGGTCTATAGCAAATCCCTCAGGGGGAATTAACTGCCCACAGGCCACAGTTTGCACCTTGAGGACCACAGCGCTTCCTGTTCCATAAGAGGATACTGACATAAGTGTCCACTTCCACAAGAGGACACTGACCATTATGTCAGCCAAAGGACTTCTATATATAGCTGGTCTGTTTTAAAATATGGAGCCAGAAAATGCTGCCATTCTTGAGAAACAGGTAAGCTTGCTCCATGCTGATATGGGAGCTTTATAATTTATCTTATTTCACCTTCTACTCTGAATAACCAAAATCACAGAGGCAAATTTGATGTTCATTGCAACAAATTTGTTGTTTAGATGCTAAACTAAATCGACTCTGCAGTCACATGGACTGGAGCCCGCCAGGCTCCTCTGTCCATGGGATTCTCCAGGTAAGAATACTGGAGTGGGGCTGCTATTTCCTATTCCAGGGGATCTTCCCAACCCAGTGGTCAAACCTGCATCCCCTGTATTGGCAGGCAGATTCTTTACCACTGCACCACCTGGGAACCCTGCCCACAAAATTTACATGGCCCTATTTTCTGTCTTTAGGCCTAACCTGTAAATCTTACTGTATATATCCCTTTTATAGAAAAAAACTGAATATTATTTGTGAAGAATTATATAACATAATTTAAAAGTATTCCTAGACAAGGCAGCCTCTGGAGCCCAACAGTATTAAGATAAATTTGACGTGTATTTTGGGAATTTGCTGGGAGGTGACCTATGCTCACAGGCTTTGAACAGCATATATGGTTAAATCCTGAGATTTAAAAATGTCTCAAATGCAGCTATCTGTTACTTTATACAAAAGGTTCTTTCCTTAAATGTCTATAAATGTGGTTGAAGCTTGTCCTAAAGAAAACTGAGTTTCAGAAGGAAAGCTAATTCATCTTCTTGGTTGGTTTGAGATATGCTTTTTTTCAAATGAAGTTTTCGAGTGTGTGCTGTACCTAAATACTTGCTGGAGATTTAGCAAGGTAAAAGTAACAAAACAATAATAACACAATGCACAAAAGCAAGCAAAAACCTATTGAGTCTCTCTGATTCAGAAAACTTTGTGGCTTTCACTATCACCTACATTTTGAAAGATGATGCTCCAGTGAAAACAGGTTGTCCTTTATAGGTACAAGGTTATTTTACTTCGAAGTAGCTTATTTGTACTGTCGTCTCAGTATTAGGACCACAGTCTTTTCAGTGTTTATTTTTTTCCTTTCAAAGTAATTAATCCCCCCCTTTTTATTTAATTTTTTTCATTTATTTTTATTAGTTGGAGGCTAATTACTTTACAATATTACAGTGGTTTTTGTCATACATTGACATGAATCAGCCATGGATTTACATGTATTCCCCATCCTGATCCCCCCTCCCACCTCCCTCTCTACCGGATCACTCTGGGTCTTCCCAGTGCACCAGGCCCGAGCACTTGTCTCATACATCCCACCTGGGCTGGCGATCTGTTTCACCATAGATAATATACATGCTGTTCTCTCGAAACATCCCACCCTCGCCTTCTCCCACAGAGTCCAAAAGTCTGTTCTGTATATCTGTGTCTCTTTTTCTGTTTTGCATATAGGGTTATCATTATCATCTTTCTAAATTCCATATATATGTGTTAGTATGCTGTAATGTTCTTTATCTTTCTGGCTTACTTCACTCTGTATAACGGGCTCCAGTTTCATCATCTCATTAGAACTGATTCAAATGAATTCTTTTTAATGGCTGTGTAATATTCCATGGTGTATATGTACCACAGCTTCCTTATCCATTCGTCTGCTGATGGGCATCTAGGTTGCTTCCATGTCCTGGCTATTATAAACAGTGCTGCGATGAACACTGGGGTGCATGTGTCTCTTTCAGATCTGGTTTCCTCAGTGTGTATGCCCAGAAGTGGGATTGCTGAATCCCCCCCTTTTTAAAAACGTATTGCCTTTGATATAATGCTTTGACAATGTAGAAATCAAATCTGTAGCACATTTTGTGACTATAAGCACACTTCAGAGAGTAGAAATGAAATGAAACAGGCAACAGGGAAGATGGCAGGAGATGGCGGCCTTAGGGTCAGGAAACCTGGGTGGGCAGCCTCGCTCAGCCAGTAATCATTTTATGCAGGGCCTGCTGTAGGCTCTGGGCTCAGAGCTGGGAATAGGTTTGAACACACGTGACTCCCCAGAACCAGATTTCTGAGACGTGCTAGAATTGTGGGCTCTAACTGCATTCCCACTCACCATGCACTTGTTGTGTGATTTTGTCCTAGTCACTTCCTAGCGTTAAGCCTGTTTCTTTGACTACCAAAGTGTCTCAATAAAACTTGTTCTTCCTCCTATAAATAAGTATTGTGCTTACAACATGGCTGAACTAGAGGAAGAAAGCAAAGAAATGACAGAGGCTGAGGCAAAGCCTAAGCTTGTGGTTGTACAGCTCATATGAGACAGCGGCTGGGAAAACCCTTTCTAATCTACAAAGCTCACACAAAAATAAATAGGCTAGAGGAAGGTTTGCAGGCTGACCTTGGAAGATCTGGAAACTTTCTAACATCCTATCATGGATGGATCTGAGATCTTCAGAGTCTTCCCCTCATAACTTGAAAAACATCCTTTATTCTTAACCATTTTTTGTTGTGAAAGTGTTCATCGCTCAGAGAGTGTTAGGTCTCACTCTTTGAGACCCCTATGGACTGTAGCCTGTCAAGTTCCTCTGTCCATGGGATTCTCCAGGCAAGAATACTGGAGTGGATTGCCATTCCCTTCTCCAGGGGATCTTCTCAACCCAGGGATCGAACTGCGGTCTCCGTCATTGCAGGCAGATTTTTCACTGTCTGAGCCACCAGGGAAGCCAGCTGGTGTACCTACCTACTTTATTTTCTCCCATTTATGCACAGGGTTGACCCTCTTATTTATTTATTTTTTGGGGTTGACTCTTTTAGTTTTACTTTTCTGGTAGTGGGTTTATGTGGAAATTTGTAGAATCACAGAAATTTATATTTGAGAGGACACTAGAGATTGTACAGTATAACTGCCCTCTGCTTCTCCCTGCGCCAGTGAAGAACCCTTTCTCAGCATTCTTGTTAGATTGTGGGCCATCCGATCTAAATAATTCATTAACAATGTGTTTACTATGCCCTTCCACCCCACTCTGAGTGTATTCCAATAGATCTTTCTTTTTCTATACGATCTCATATCCTAAGCTAAGAGGCATTCCTTGGTAAATATACCTCTTGTCTCTGGCCAAGACTCCTGGAGTAGCACAGGGGTAGCCTTTTATTGGCTCTGTTAAGTATTCACAGAGTGATTCGAGGAGAGTTACTTAATCTTTTGTGCCTCAGTTTCCTTCTCTGTGGAGGGAGGGTGATAATGGTCCCCACCTCATAGGGCTGTGAGGAGGATTAAAGAAATTAATATTGGTGAGCTTAGAATAGAGTCTAAGGACTTCCCTGGTGATCTAGTGGTTAAGACTCCATGCTTCCATTGCAAGGGGCATGGGTTCGATCCCTAGTCAGGGAACTAAGAACTCACTCGCCTCACATGCCACAAGGCGAGTCTAGCTCATGGTAAGCACAGACTGTGCTTATTATGTTGTTTTCACCGTGCTGTTCTCGCCATTGGGTGGTTGCCACTGCTGCTGTTATTACCTGATATTATTATGATGTGCGTGCATGCATGCTACGTTGCCTCAGTCGTGTCCTGCTCTGTGCGACTCTATGGACTGTCGCCCGCCAGGCTTCCCTGTCCATGGGATTCTCCAGACAAGAATACTGGAGTGGGTAGCTGTGCCCTCTTCCAGGGGATCTTCCCAACCCAGGGATCGAACCTGTGTCTCTCAGATCTCCTGCACTGGCAGGCAAGTTCTTTACCACTGGTGTCACCTGGGAAGCCCTATTATTATGATATTATGATATATTTATGTTAAATGTTATCATTTGACAGTGGTAAATAGAGTGGAAAGATAACTTCTGTGGTCTGTATCCTAGCCTTCTCTTATCATGCATGTGGGTAAGCATATAAGAATACCCACCTTATACTGTTACCTCCTAAAGAGTGAGGGCCTGTGTGTTGCAGCACTCCCACAGGACCTCCACAACTGTTCCATTAATTCCCTCATCCACTGACCTCCTAACATCGTCGGAAAACTGAGAAGCCAGGGGGCTCTGCTCCAGGACCATCAGTCAGTTCAGTCACTCACTTGTATCCGACTCTGTGACCCCATGGACTATAGCACGCCAAGCATCCCTGTTCATCACCAACTCCTGGAGACTACGTAAATTCATGTCCATCGCATCAGTGATGCCATCCAACTGTCTCGTCCTCTGTCGACCCCTTCTCTTCGCGCCTTCAATCTTTCCCAGCATCAGGGTCTTTTCCAGTGAGTTGGTTTTTCACATCACATGGCCAAAGTATTGGAGTTTCAGCTTCAGCATCAGTCCTTCTAAGGAATATTCAGGACTGATTTCCTTTAGGATGGACTGGTTGGATCTCCTTGCAGTCCAAGGGACTTTCAAGAGTCTTCTCCAACACCACAGTTCAAAAGCATCAATTCTTTGGTGCTCAGCTTTCTTTATAGTCCAACTCTCACATCCATACATGACTATTGGAAAAACCATAGCTTTGTCTAGATGGACCTTTGTTGGTAAAGTAATGTCTCTGCTTTTTAAATATGCTGTCTAGGTTGGTCATAGCTTTTCTTCCAAGGAGTAAGTGTCTTTTAATTTCATGGCAGTGGTCACCATCTGCAGTGATTTTAGAGCCCCAAAGTCACCCTGGGCTCCAAGACTATAG
Source organism: Cervus elaphus (assembly GCF_910594005.1). Classification (NCBI taxonomy): domain Eukaryota; kingdom Metazoa; phylum Chordata; class Mammalia; order Artiodactyla; family Cervidae; genus Cervus; species Cervus elaphus. The sequence continues at coordinate 85,779,277 of NC_057826.1, forward strand.
TGAGTTCTTATTTACAAGGTCTAACTTCAGAACTGGAAGTGAGACCATTTCTTCTTTCCTAGAAAATGGAAGGAGAAACTAACATTTCTTGAAGACTTATTTTGAGTCAGGCTCCCTGGTAGAAACCTTCATATATGTATTTCATTGAATCCTGCCAACAACCCTGTAAGTAGGTGAGGAAACTGGGCCTCCGAGGGTTTAAGAACCTTGCTCAAGGTCAAGGATGAGATCCAAACTCAGGTTGTCTGATTCCAAAGCCTACTTCTCAGGAGAAGTCTGTGGTGCAAAAATACAGTCAGAATCTCGAGCTATGCACGGCATGCCTGGCATACTCAGTTCCTGTTTACTTAAGAGGCTGAGTGCAAGATAAATAGTTAGGCAAAGTTTCAAAAAAAAAAAATCTGCTTGGAAGAGCACTTTTCTAAACCAATGCAAGAGTTTCTAGGTATTCACACTGGCCCCAGGTTGACCCAAAACTAGAATTCAAGGTTGTGCAACCAAACCTCAATAGAAGCTTTACAGTCTTATTTACCTTGACTGAGAAATGTTTGCAGGAATTTCCTCCATGTTGGGAACCGTTTCCCATTGACTGGCTGTGCGTGCTGTGCTAAAATGCCCGCCAGCTCCTCGGAGATCTTCACCAAAGCTGGCTCCTGCAGAAACAAATTAAATAGAACCACAAGCAATTTTACTACAGAAATGAAAACTGCTTGTGGAGTGATTAAAAACCAGGCCTCCAACAGGCAAAAAAAATGTGGTTACTGTTTACCCAGAGTCAGAAAGCCATTTTGAAAATTTCTCTTATTTTTCCCAGCCATTTCAGTTTTCATACCTCAAAGTGATTTGGCCCCAAAATATTGCCACTAATCGTGCCTGTTGTCTCCAAAAGGCAGCCTTCTGCCTGGGTGTCAGATAAACCCAGTTTCAGACCCACAGCAGCCTGACGAATGGCATGCCCTCGGACACTGCGCCTCCTCACTCTGGGCCTCAGTTTCTCATTGTGTAAAAGGGAGGGTTCACTACCTTCTCCCTCAGGTTCTTCAGACTGGATTTTTTTTTATTAAAAATTTTTTATTGAAGTATAGTTGATTTACAATGTGTTAATTTCTTCTGTGCAGCAAAGTGACTTGGTTTTATATCTTTTTATATTTGTTTCCATTATGATTTATCACAGGATATTGAATATAGTTCCCTGTGCTATATAGTAGGACCCGACCTCCCTCCCCACCTTGCTCAGTCATGTCCAACTCTTTGTGACCTCATGGACTGTAGTCTGCCAAGCTCCTCTGTCTGTGGGGATTCTCCAGGCAAGAATACTGGAGTGGGTTGCCATGCCCTCCTCCAGGGGATCTTCCCAACCCAGGGATCTAACCCAGCTCTCCCACATTGCAGGTGGATTCTTTACCATCTGAGTCACCAGGAAAGCCCATAGATACTAAAAGAGTAACCCATATATATGCTGCTTTCTAGAGACTCACTTCAAAACTAAAGACACACACAGTCTGAAAGTAAGAGAATGGAAAACAGTATTTTACACAAAAGGAAATGTTTTTTTATCTTGTAATGCTAACAGAGCTGACCCTGAGAGAGATCATGGAGTTGGCAGGGTCTTTCTCGGTCACCTTTATCTCTTTAAGCCGTGCCCTTTCCCCCTGGTTGGGGGACCTCCATGTAACTGTGGGATCAAAGCCTGAAACCACAGCTGACGCTGTAGAGGTGGGATTTCAGGAGGTCGGGTCAGAAGAGAGAGGTGGGGAGGGAGGTCAGGTTGGGAGAGTGAGGTGGGGAGGGGTGTGGTTCTCAATCACCTGATGTTCCGCATTAGGTCATAGCCTCATCTGACTAGAGGTGAGGTGAGGTTGGCCCCCACCCCAAGGTGAAAACAGTAGGAAACCCTCTAATGAATAAAAAACCGGGGTTTCTGACATAAAGAGACTTGGTTTGTGACATAAAGAGACTTGGTTTGTGAGGACAGTTTTTTTGTTTTTTTGCAAAGTCTTAGACTAACTAAAATTTTTTAGATAAAAGCCTCCTCTTCAGATTTCATTTCTGCCAGAAGAGCAGCTTTAGGCACCAAACATCTGATAGGCAGAATTCATATTCAAAATGGGAGACATTGGCAAGAAAAACTCAGGCTTCTTCTGGGTTGCTGGGGAAATTTCTAATCTGTGAGGGAACATCAGTTATTTGGAAGAATCAGAAAAGAATCAGCTTTGGTGAGTGGGGTTGGACGGAATCTTAGAAATAATCTGTATAGCCATTTATTTTCAATTTCTGCGCCATTAAAAAGTGATTGTCCTTCCCCCTCCCCTCAGCTCCTTGGAACATCTGGCTCATTCTGGGTTGAGTGCCCTCTGAAAATCTACAATGGAAGACAAATATCTGAGCGTACACTCTGGGCAGGTCCCAGTAACCTAAATAATGTCTGAAATATCTAGAAAATCCTGGTGGGAGACTCTCGTCAGTCAGTTTAGTAAGTGCTTGACATACAAAACCAAAGCGCCACGAGGAAGGGAGAGTGCCGCTGCTCACCCTCATTCAGGATGGCTCTCTGCACAGTCAGGACGTTAAGAGGAGCTGGGGAAGCTCGAGGCTCTGCCTCAGGAGGCAGAGGCAGGGAAACTGCTGTCAAAGCCGAGCACTTCGTATCCTGCACAACCGATGTTTTCTCTGCCCTCTACTATACATTAATAACCTCGTCTCCCCCAGGCCCTGCATTTAAATCATAAGCAAGCACGCAAGACGTGCAGTTCCAACAACCTGGACCGCCTCTCGTTTCTTTCTTTGAGCACTGTCCTCCAAACCCATCTTTCTTCTTACTCTATAATTGTCTCTGTTAAAACTACTCTACGCGATCGAAAAAGACCAAGCCATCTGTGATGCATGCAGTGCCCCAAAGGTGGGACAATGAAACACGGCTGTGGGTTCCCACTCTGCTTATGAAACTGAGTGTCGAGGAAGGAACCCATGCAGGGCAGACCCTCTACCAGGACAGTGGAGACTTACTTTTTGTCCTTCCCTGATTAAGGTGTTGAATCATCTACCCAGTGATCTGCTCTCTGCTATCACATCAAGTCAACCCAAGAGAAATAATTCACTTCTTCATTCATTCATGCAAGAAATGGCAGGTACTTAGAGTTGCTGAAATCACTGAGACTGTCAGTGGGATGGTGGTTGTCAGGGGGACAGGGAGTGGGGAGTTAGTGTTTAATGGGCATGGAGGTTTGGTTTTTTTTTTTTTTTTTTTTTTTTAATTTTTTTATTAGTTGGAGGCTAATTGCTTCACAACATTTCAGTGGGTTTTGTCATACATTGATATGAATCAGCCATAGATTTACACTTATTCCCCATCCCGATCCCCCCTCCCATCTCCCTCTCCACCCGATTCCTCTGGGTCTTCCCAGTGCACCAGGCTGGAGCACTTGTCTCGTGCATCCCACCTGGGCTGGTGATCTGTTTCACCATAGATAGTATACATGCTGTTCTTTTGAAACATCCCACCCTCACCTTCTCCCACAGAGTTCAAAAGTCTGTTCTGTATTTCTGTGTCTCTTTTTCTGTTTTGCATATAGGGTTATCGTTACCATCTTTCTAAATTCCATATATATGTGTTAGTATGCTGTAATGTTCTTTATCTTTCTGGCTTACTTCACTCTGTATAAGGGGCTCCAGTTTCATCCATCTCATTAGGACTGGTTCAAATGAATTCTTTTTGACGGCTGAGTAAAATTCCATGGTGTATATGTACCACAGCTTCCTTATCCATTCATCTGCTGATGGGCATCTAGGTTGCTTCCATGTCCTGGCTATTATAAACAGTGCTGCGATGAACATTGGGGTGCATGTGTCTCTTTCAGATCTGGTTTCCTCAGTGTGTATGCCCAGAAGTGGTATTCCTGGGTCATATGGCAGTTCTATTTCCAGTTTTTTAAGGAATCTCCACACTGTTTTCCATAGTGGCTGTACTAGTTTGCATTCCCACCAACAGTGTAAGAGGGTTCCCTTCTCTCCACAGCCTCTCCAGCATTTATTGCTTGTAGACTTTTGGATAGCAGCCATCCTGACTGGTGTGTAATGGTACCTCATTGTGGTTTTGATTTGCATTTCTCTAATAATGAGTGATGTTGAGCACCTTTTCATGTGTTTGTTAGCCATCTGTATGTCTTCTTTGGAGAAATGTCTGTTTAGTTCTCTGGCCCATTTTTTGATTGGGTCATTTATTTTTCTGGAATTGAGCTGCAGGAGTTGCTTGTATATTTTTGAGATTAATCCTTTGTCTGAGGTTTGGTTTTTTAAGACAAAAAGAGCTCTGGAGCTGGGTGGTGGTGATGGTTACACAACACTGTGAATGTATTTAATACCACTGAACTGCAGACTTAAAAATGCTTAAGATGGTAAATTTTATGCTATGGGTATTTTATCACAATAAAAAAAATTGAGGAAAAAAACTAGAGGATGTCAGATCTAACTTAACTAAGGAAAAAAGTGTTTATGTGCTGTGGTGGGGGGAGCCTAGAGATGGAGGGGAGACAATGAAGGAAGAGATGAAAGCTTTCCTACCTGTCTCAAAAGTGAAAGTGAAAGTCGCTCAGCCGTGTCTGACTCTTTGTGACCCCATGGGGCTATACAGTCTATGGAATTCTCCAGGACAGGATACTGACTTGGGTAGCCTTTCTTTCCCTTCTCCCGGGGATCTTCCCAACCCAGGGATCCAACCCAGGTCTCCCGCATTGCGGGTGGATTCTTTACCAGCTGAGCCACAAGGGAAGCCCAAGAATACTGGAGTGGGTAGCCTATCCCTTCTCCAGGGGATCTTCCTGACCCAGGAATCGAACCGGGGTCTCCTGCACTGCAGGTGGATTCTTTACCAACTGAGCTATGAGGGGAGCCTAAGTCTCAAAACTAGATCCCTATCCACTTAAGTCAAAACTCCTCAGTACCACACACAAAGGCCCTCTGTGACCTGACCTCTGATTCCTAAAGCAGCCTTTCTTCTCCTTGTCTTCTAGCCTTGCCCCAAACTGCCCTGGCTGAGTCTCTTTCCTCTGCCTTCCTTCTTCCACTCCCTCCTCTAGGTGATTCCTTGACACCCTCTCTGAGGTAGTTCCGGTCACTCCTCCTCCAGGAATCCTTCTCCTCTGTCAAGTGGGACTGTCCTTTCTTCATGTTCTCCAGCTTCTGGGGGCTCCTTAGTGGCGTGGTCAGTGGCTTTGTGGTCAGGCTCCCAATGCTGAGCACAGGGAACACCCAATATGTGTGGCTGCAATAAACACAGGGACCTGGCCCCAAACAGCTGAAGTTATAGGATAAGGGAAAATGGGAAACCTTGCAACAGGCTCCCACCTTGCTGCCCAGGAACCACCTGGCAGGGATGACTACTTAAGAACCAATTCTTCCTGGGTGGATTTATGAGATTCCCGGCCTCTGAGGGACAATGGGAAGATAAATGAGGTGACATTTATAAAGTATCACTTCAGATGCAACATGCTATGTGAGGGCCAACAATTAACTCATAAAGCTGTGGCTTGTGAGAGGCATCTGGACACAGTGTCAGGCTGCCTTCACTGCCTCTGCTTACAAAGCCAGCCATTCCACCTTGATCCACAGTGTTTGTACTGTGTATAGCAAAGGGGTAAATTTCCTAGAGGAAAGTCTGCTGTGGGAATCATGTCTCATTGTGAGAAGTACACGGCTGAAGGTGCTGGCAGGGTGACACTCGGTAGGGGATGCTGGGGCACATGGAGGCTGCTTGGGGCCACAAGGAACTCCCTAAAAGATATTCAGGGGAATAATGGGGTGGGGGGTGTTAACTGTTAAATTTATTTCTGTATTTTGAAAGCATCTGATAGGAAATAGAAAGATTATACTAAGAATGGCCTTAGCTCCATTGAAGAGATGTCAGATGTAAGTTCTCAGCTTGGGGAGAGTTTCTGTTCTGATCAAAGATAATTATCACAATTTTAAGGGCAGATGCTGATGAGGGAAGATGTGTAGCTACTTGGGTTTATTCTGTTCAGAATAAACTTAAGTACACACTGATGCCCACAGCCACAGACATATAAAACCATGCTACACAACCCCCAAATTCATGTGAATCCTCAGAACAGTATTCATAAAATACTTTCTCCTGTTACAGCAGGCTCACATCCATTATCTCCTTTGGTCCTGACACCAACACTCTGAGGTGGGCCAGCACCGGATTATTCCCCCAGAGGCCCCTAGAGTGAAGAGGCTTGTGTAAGGTCACTTGCTGAGTTATCAGATTCTGTTATGGGGTGATTTTCAACACGTGACTGAAGACAGAAAACAATGGAGTTGGGGGAACCATTGTTAGTTAGCCTTGATCCCCCCATATTTTACCCTTGCAGTGTGTGTATGTGTGTGTGTGAGTATGTAGAATATCTGTTACAAGACAGCAACCAGGGCACAAGATTCTCTAACATATTTGTGAAATGAGTAGTTCAATGCATCACATCAAGGCGATAGACTACTGGTTAGTGTTTCAGAGAGTTTATCAGCCACGTGGAACAGATCTTTCAGAGCTAACAACTCTGGGGGTGTGAAAAGGAAAGCACAGACCTCATGGATGATAAGCAAATGTTAGAAAAATTCCCTTTAGTGTTTGAAACAATTCCAGATATTCATTCCATTTTAACTGCACTTCTTCTGGCAATGCACATTAGCTGCCGGCCTTTGTGGAGCTAATGGCTCTAGAGCAATTCCCATCCAGGAGGAACCGGAGCCACACCCGTGCCAGCACACAGCTTTGTCACTCTTTGTCCAGTATCCATACTCACCCCTCAGAGTGCATCAGCGATAGTCATGACCTTGGCAGGTTCCATGATAACTGTAGGGCCTTCATCAGTCTGACCAGTGCATCCTAAAGATTCTTGTCTATCAAGCATGGACCTTGCCTCTCAGCTCTCTCTCTCTCTTCTATCAAGAAAGTGTAAATTTGAAAGAAGAGGTATTTGACTGAAAGAAATTCAGGATATCTCAGGGGAAGCTGCTAGCATATCCAATTTAATATTGCCCTCAATGACTAAAGCTACTTCAAGCTCCAGAGAGTTAACTTTCCCAAGTAAATTCTAAAAGTGTGTATGTGTGTGTGCATGTGTGTTGGGAGGATGAGCAAGGAGGAAGAAAGAATACAAATCAGAATGCCCTAAATATCAATCACCAATACTTCTTTTCTTTGCTAGATCTGCAGTGATGAATTAAGTAAAATGACTTGTCAGATAATCACTTTCCATCTTTCACATTAGACATTATTTGGTGTTGTTCAAAAGAGAAACCAACGGGCCTACCTAGATGATTCTGCTTTTACAGAGCCTTCTGATATCCCCAAATGGAGGAATGGAAGGTGACATAGGGCCAGAAGGGCAAGATAATCACTTGAAACTAAGCAGGGATGTCAGTATTGAAAGAGGCCATCTGGACCATCTAAGACAAGTGCCTCATGTAGCAGAAGAGGGGATGGGGCTTCTACACTCATACAGCAAGGCCACAGGAGCTCTCAGCCACCTCTGGCTCCGGGGTGAGTGTTCTCTGTCGCCCCCGCTGCCCTCTTTCAGAGGGAAAGTACGGGTCCCATGAAAGGTGCTCAGGATTTGAAAAGGCTAGCAGCACAGAGATGGAGAGAAGGGAAGGAGTCCTAATTTGAATGTGAATTTGAGAAGGGTACTTGCTTGCACAGGACACTTTTTATACTATTATTATTATTATTATATTTTAAATTTTATTTATATATTTTTGACTGCACTGGGTCTTCATTGCTGTGTAGGCTTTCTCTAGTTGCGGCAAGTGGGGCCTACTCTCTAGTTGCGCTGCACAGGCTTCTCACTGCAGTGGCTTCTCTTGTTGCAGAGCATGGGCTCCGGGTGTGTGGGCTTCAGTAAGTTGCAGTTCATGGACTCTAGAGCTCAGGCTTAGTAGTTGTGGTGTGCAAGCTTAGTTGCTCCATGGCATGTGGGATCTTCCTGGACCAGAGGTCAAATCTGTGTCCCATGCACTGGCAGGCAGATTCTAACCACTGGACCACCAGCAGAGTCCCGACGACAGCTCCTTTTTAGGTAAAACAATAGCTCTCTCTTACAGAAAGCTTACCATGTGATAGGTCTGTGCCAGAGGTTTTTGTAGTTATTATCTCAAAGCCACTCTCTGAAGCAGTTATTATCATCTCTATTTCATATCACAGCCCCGAAGTAGCAAACTGGGATTCCAATCTAGTTGCTACCAGTATGCCATAGTGCAATGAGCTCTGTGTCTGTAACTGACATGGGCGGGCACTGATGGTCCATCTGGGTCAGATTAGATCATCCACATGTGATGCTAAGTCTGTGCTGTCAAATTTATGAAAAATGGCAGAAATTACACCTGCTGTTGGCTGCCCAGCATCTTTGTCTTCTTGTGCCAGATAATGATGTCCCCAACTTCCTTTCAGGAACTGTCCCTACCCCATTCTTAGCTATGGAAGAATTGAGAGTAACCTCACGCTCATCTCCAAGGAGGGGCCCCTGGTTAGCAAAGCCATATCTTGGCCAAGTGATTGGTTCAGGAGGGGCACATGACCCAGTCAGGCCAATCAAGTGTTAGGAAGCACTTGCTGGGGCCTTCTGAGAAGAAGCTTTTATGCTTTTCTGAGAATGCTGCCTAGTGAGATTTTCTCTCTTCCTATTACCTTGACCAAGGACAAGCTTCAGGAGCCACTGGCAGCCCCCCAGCAACCCTGGGGACCACCAGTGTTAGGATGGAGCAGATATTATGCACAGTATGGGGGAGGGATGGAAAGTAACTGGGTCCTTGTTGATACTGTGCCACTGGATTAAGCCTTCTCTCATGATTCTTTACCATCTGAGCCATCAGGGAAGCCTGGATTAAGCCTTCTCTGATGTCAGAGACAATCTCTGGATTTTCATTTAGCTGAGATAATAAATTCTCTTTATTTTTTATTTTTACCTTAAAAAATTCTCTTTATTGTTAAAGTCACTTTGAGTTGGGTTTCCTGTTATTGAATAGTAAACATTTTAAGCTTATATGAATGGGTGGACCAAACCATGTACCCACAATCCATGCTGGACACGTAAGCCAACAAATGCTCTGATCATTCCAGGCATTGGTTACTCTCATTCGGCAATCAGTAGTGAAGTTTCCACTCATCCCTTTCCATTAAGATCATTAGCAATCGTCCCTCTTTAGAGTGTAAAAATATGCTGAGAAGATGAAGAAAAAAGGAAAATGTCTTCAGCAAGTCATAAACTACTTCCCACACCTACTTAAAGTTTAAGGACTGCCTTAATACTCCATGTTTAATTGTTAATTGAGAGTTTAAAAATCAAAAATGCCAACTTTGCCTTCGATGAGATGGAAAATTATGCTGCTGTAGAAGGTAACATAATGTAAAACAGCCAACATTACCAAGGCACACAAATGTTTTTGGTATGTAAAATTGCTTTGTAAAATATTTGCTCCATCTGCTGAAAGCGGCAAAGACAATTTTCCCTTGATAGCTAATGGCCCATTTCGGCTGTGTGGCAAGTGATTCGCTGTGGTGGCGGCTCTCATTAAACAGAATGGTGAAAGTGCGGTATATAATTCCATACTTATGTAGCATTATCCACTCGCTGCTTCTCGAGGAGTCTGTCCCTCATTATCCAGGCCTCCACCTTGCACCAACACGCAGGCCTAGCAGTTGATTTGACTCGAGAAGTGTTTTGTCCAACTGAGGCACATATGTTGCTTCCCCATTCCAAAACTCAGCACAACTGCTTTGCCCCGACCAGAAACACTGGAGAGGTTCATTCCCTTTCAACTTTCCAGCTCTTCAACGGCTGTTTCTTTTTCCCCCTCTCCACAGGGGGCCCTGATTTTCTTTCTAGGCTCACCCTGTCGCGCTGCATGCTGGGGGTTTCAATAGATAAAGATTAAGCATTTCTTGAAATTCTTAATTGAACTTTGCACATAAACAAAAGCAGGAAAATTTTTTCCTGTGGGCTAAAGCTGCCCATAAAAGCCCGACAGACACAGCTCTTGGCTCATGGTAAAATGTGATGGTCTGTGATCTCTCTCTTTAAAGGAGTTGTTTACACTATACCCTGGATTACTTCAACATCTGCTAAAGGAACAGTTAAAAATAAATAATCCAGGGTGGTTTAAAAAAAGAAGAATACGTTCATGTTTGGGGAATGATATTAAAAAGTAGTTACAGCAGCAAGTGGCAGATTTTTAAAAGGTATTTTTAATGTTGGAAAATGGGTTTAAAGGCAATTATATTAAATAATAGTGACGCCAAGTAAAAATATATGACTGTTTTAAAGCTTATGCAATATTTTAAAACAGAAACCACACAGTTTAAAAATCAGCTATAAGTCGAAGTGGCCACCACACTTATGGCTAATAGGTTTCTTTCCAATTAGAGAAATACCACTGACTGAGAAAACGGCATCTGCTGAAAAAGCTCTTTAGCTGAAAATTAAAAACAAAAGAAAACACACGTGCCCTTTGGACTTGATTTTTCATTCAAGTAGTGGGGGAAAGGGGTGAATTTATCGAATGAAGTGAGAGGCTTACAGGAGAATTTATATTTTAATTTTATGCCAAAGGAATGGGCAAAGAATCTGCTTTCCTTAATCAGATTCTGTACCTTCCTTGATATTTCCACAGGTACAGAGATATATAGTTGAGGTGGATATGACAGCATTATAAATTTATTATTTTTTTTTTCCTACAAACCATGTTTATGAAGATACCAGAGTAATAAAGCAGTGAATCCAAAAATGAGGATTTGTTTGCTCTGGCACAATTACACAAGAGTCCGGGTCTTCTCAAGGCCATCCCTCTCCCGCCGAGGGGCACGGAGGACAGACGGCCAGAAGCAAATGGTGCAGTGGCGGGCAGAGGGGAGTAAAACCCACTCTGAATCTGTTCCAAATATCCGTGCCTGCTCTGTGGCTTTCAGCAAAGCAGATATTTCCAAAAGAACTCCAACGGGGACTTCCTGTGTGTGAAAACACTAACCAATTCTTGTTCCTCTCATCTTTTGCTTTATTCCTTCCTTCCACGCTGTTATTGCGAAAAACTGGCAGTTAAATTCAATTGATTCAAAATATTCCGGATCCATATGGCCGCCAACCCTGGAGCTGAGGCGGCGATAGCGCCTCACTGCTGTTCTCAAGCATTTGCCTCTCCCCTAGTCCCCAGATGGTGGGAGTAACATTTAAACCTCCTTTTCTCTGCCTTGTACAATAGACCTTGGCACCATTTCAACTGTTTACTCCGGTAATTAACAGCTCTGATACCACAACAATTACAACTCCTACACTCTCACCACAATAATGCTATGAATTAGTGAGAGCTAATGGCTGGAAGGTAGAGCGTTTCCAGACTGTGAGATCTGTGCATTTTTAGAATAAAATAAAAGGTACAAACAGCACGCTTGCAGTAGACAATGATTATCTTGTAATTAGTTTACACAAAGCTTCCTATTTAATGGCAAAATGCTGTAATTAACGTGTGACAGAAAATCAAAGGGTACTTTGTAAGCATATGAAAAATTAACACTGCAGGCCCATAGCTTTATGTACTGATTAGAAGCATATTAAATCAATAGGACACACAAACCAACAGCTTGTATAGCTGATTATTATAGGTCCTCGGAAGGGGGACCCAGCTTTCATTTAACTTGGGGAGGCAATTTTCTTTCTCTTGTCATCTTCCTCAGGCACTGAGAAGCACCTCCAACCCAACCCTGGCAGCTTCATGAAAATAACCACTGAACTGGAAGAAAACATTCTAAGTCATTTTCAGAGATAAGGAAAAATATGTAAATGATTAAGACTTTCCAATGATTGCGGTGACGTGCTGCTACACTAATTAGAAAAGACACCAACTGGAACCAGAAAAATGAAGCAACTGGGTCTCAATCTTGTGGTCAGAAAAATGTCTAGTTTATCAGGTCAATGCCTCTTTAGTCAACATGTAGTATGTTAAAATAACTGGAATTATTTTCTATTTTCAAATTATAAGAAACCAGGCTGCTATCAAGGCTTATTCTTTTAAAGGCATTATCTGGGTAAACCATTGGGTAGGCACGCTTTGGTCAACAATCTTGTATCTTCAACAGTTACAATCCTATATGATAACTGATGCATAGAACAATATTCTCGAAGCCTAAAAGGTGCTATAGGACCTTCTGAATCACCAGAAAAAGATTAAGTTGTATGTACTTGCTCAATACTACCTACAATTTAATTATAATGCAATTTTGTGGTAATATTAATAACACATAGCATTTTTTGAGGTCTTATGTGCTAAATATTGATACATTGGCATCCGATTCACAAGGGTCATCTCATTTAATTCTTACTACCTCCTCCAGGAGACAGGTACTAACATTATTTCTCTTTACACTTGAAGAGATAGAGACTTGGACAGCTGAAGTGATTTGCCCAGGGTTCCCCCCTGCCCCAATAACCTCCATTTGCCTAGTCCATGGAACCCATGAAGCCAGACCACCTCCTACTTATCCTGAATGTTCAACTATTCAGACTGGTCTATTCCAAACTTTATTCTGCTTAAAAGTAAATTTACCACATCAATCTGGAACAGGAGATATAAAGAAATATATAAAAAAAAAATAAAATATTTGGTTGGTTATCCAAAAGCAGGGCTTTTTGAACATGTGAACTGTTCAAAAGAAACCTTTAATTTTTCAGTAATTTTTACTCTTTCTGTGCACATGTTGATTTCTTAACGTAAATGCTTTGTTTAAGATAGTGTTCTCTGTTGAGAATATTTTCATGGAATAAAAGAATATTTTCATGGTCAAAAAGAAAAAAACAACAAAAAGCAGGGCTTTAAATACTCACGATATTTTTAATACCATGTCTGATTGTGAAGAAAGGCTGTTTAAGTTTTCTGAGAATTTACAGGTTCACTAAAATGATCTTGTGAGTGTATTAAGTTGAGAATGGCATTGAAAATTTGCTACCCCCATGAATGATCAAAGGGTGACATTTCAAACTCACTATCCTCACCCACTCACATAAGTAGGTAGGTGAGGCAGTTGGGTTGCAAAGCTGAACCCTAGAGGCTCTCCAAAAGGGCTTCTTCCTTACTCTGAGGCGTGTGTGCTAATGGCTCTCTTACCTCCCAGCCGACTGGCAACAGGACAGCAGCTGCCCTGTCAGGAAGGAAAAGGAAGACATTCGAGCGCAATAGCTATGGGACCTTTGTGTTTCCCACAAGTCTCTGTAGAAAGCAGACAATCTGCCACAAGGGCAGCAGGCCACAAAGGCAGGGACCAGAGGGAGAACCCTACTCCAGGGCTTTCAAATAGCGGGTCTTTTCTAAATGGATTCAACTCAGTGTGGCCAGGGCAGGGGACCAGGAGGAGTGGATGTGGGTTCCAAGCTAGATGCAGATCATTGGCTAGCTATGTGAACTTGGGCAAGTCACTTCGCTTCCAAGGAACCTATTTCTCCATCTGTAAACAGAATAACAATACCTTCCTTATCAAAGTGGTGTGGGAGTAAATAAGTAAAAACTTCAGAGGTTTTCTGAGATGGAATGAGTTAATTCAAGTAAAGTGTGGAAATGCCTGGCACCCAGTTGTCCCTTGCCATCAAGGGGGATTGATGGTAGGATTCCCATGGATAACAAAATCCAAGAATCCTCAAGTCCCATATATAAAATGGCATTGCTCGCCCTTGGTATGTGGGTTCCACATCTGCAGAAGCAAATATGCAAGGGTACAAGGAAATGCCAAAACATTTCCTTGTGTATTCATGCATGAGTCTGTGTGCACGTGTATAGTGTATTCATGGGTCTGTGTGCATGTGTGCTAAGTAGCTTCAGTCGTGTCCAACTCTGCAACCCCATGGACTGTAGCCCTCCAGGCTCCTCTGTCCATGGGATTTCCCAGGCAAGAATACTAGAGTGGGTTGCCATGCCCTCCTCTAGGGGATCTCCCTGAACCAGGGATCGAACCCACGTCTCTCGCCTATCCTGCATTGGGAGGTGGGTTCTTTATCACTAGTTCCACCTGGGATGCCCATTCATGGGTCTTTGTGCTTAGTCACTAGTTGTGTCTGACTTTTTGTGACCTCAAGGACTGTAGCCTGCCAGGCTCCTCAGTCCGTGGGGATTCTCCAGGCAAGAATACTGGAGTGGGTTGCCATGCCCTCTTCCAGAGGATCTTCCCAACCCAGGGATCAAACCCAGGTCTCCTGCATTGTGAGTGGTTTCTTTACTGTCTGAGCCACCAGAAAAACCCAAGAATACTGGAGTGGGTAGCCTATCCCTTCTCCAGGGGATCTTCCTGACCCAGGGATCGAACAGGGGTCTCCTGCATTGCAGGTGGATTCTTTCCCAGCTGAATTACCAGGGAAGCCCATTCGTGGGGTCTACAAAATGCTAAATCTCATGTCTAGGCCAGCATTCTGGCAACTACTTTTCTAAAGCAGTGTCACCAGGTGTCACTACTAACAAGCCAATTTTCCAGGAGTGACGGAGAGAAGTTTCCATATATAAACAGAAAGGAAACGGCACAAGAAGGACTAGTACCACAACAAATGTCTACCTGGGTCTCCCTGCACTGTCTTAGGTGAGAGTGCCCAGGAAGGATTTTCCTCCTACAGGTGTGTCTTTGCTTAAGCCTTTATTCCTACTAAATGAAAATAAATTCTCTTGTCTCTGGAGTGGCAACTTTGGAGCATGCACACATGTGTAGATTCACTGAAACTTAATAAGCATTGAGTATTTAAGTGAGTGAGTTTACTGGAACCTGTTGGGGGAAGTAGATTTTGTTAGCTGGCAGGATAGGCACAGACTGTAAACAATCTGCCTGCAATGCAGGAGACCCAGTTTGACCCTTGGGTCGGGAAGATCCTCTGGAGAAGGAAATGGCAACCTACTCCAGTATTCTTGCCTGGAGAATCCCATGGACACAGGAGCCTGGTGGGCTGCAGTCTGTGGGATTGCAGAGTCAGACACGACTTAGTGACTAACACTTTCACTTTCAGGATGAAGAGAGTAAGGTTGGTACCAAGACACCATGAAAAAAAAAAGAGAGTTGTGTTGTTTTTATTGTGGCTATTATGTAACATTCTGCTTTTCCTAAAATCACTTACATGTCAACACAGATTTTTAAAATGTGACTTCAGTGTTTTATCATTTGTTGATTTCATGACTTTGTTTCAAGTCTCAGCTGCAACCAAATAACTCTGCTCTCAATTAGATAGGTAGAAAAAAAGATGATCCTTATAGATCCTTGAGTCCACACGGAATCATGACTACACCTAAAACCAATATCTGCATAAGACGCAAGAGAATCTCAAAATAGTTCAAACCCCTATAAACAGCACTGTTTTTAATCTGTTGCCTACAACATACCAATGAGAAAAATCATGGTATCGTGTCATAAACTGCTATGCAAATGATGCTATTTGTAAGTATTAACATAATTTAGTGCTTACAGTCATATTCTCATTTCTAATAATTCTCCCAGAATGGAGTCTTTCTCTGGACTCTTAGCCTGCAGGATAGTCTTTCATCAAGAAGCTGAAATTTTTAATAACCTGCCAGCATATGTTTTGCATGTGCCAGGCTAGGCTTGATGATACAACATCTTCATTATCAAAAGGAACAGGTCTACAAACTGTAATAGGACGTTAAAACATGCCTGTGCTCATAAAGTAATGCTTTGATGTCTAAATGTGCACCATTATGATGGTCTTCTGGAACAAAGCATAATTCTAATCCTAAATTCTCAATAGCTACACTCAGTGGAGACTGCAGTTCACTGCCACTCTGAATACAATTTCACTTTGAAGGCAAAAGAATGTCAATAGTCTCCTAGCAAAAAAAAGCTCTTCAGAAGTACTTTATTTTTTACTTTGGCTTTTAACAACACCATGGTCAAGCACAGGTCTCAGAATGTAAAAAGATTTCATAATAATTATTTTCCCTTGTTAAGTTAAAAAAATTTAGACAGATCATTAATTATTCATAAGTGTCACATTTGACAACATTAACAATAATGCCAAATGTAACTGGTGGTAATTTAAAATGGTATAGTTTAAAATATTTGAAATTAATATATATTCAGCTTTCTAAATGCAATTCAGCTATATGTCAATATGTTAAATATTTTTAAAACTTAAAATCAAACATTTCAAATTTATCACAGTCTAGTATCAGGAGAATTCTATAAAAATTACTGATTTTAAATACTGAGGCAAGCAAATACTTGGTACATTAACACTAGGGCTTCCCAGGTAGTGCTAGCAGTAAAGAACCTGCCTCCCAGTGCAGGAGAAGAAAGAGACTCGGGTTTGATCCCTGGGTCAGGAAGATCCTCTGGAGGAGGGCATGGCAACCTACTCCAGTATTCTTGCCTGGAGAATTCCATGGACAGAGGAGCCTGGCAGGCTACAGTCCATGGGGTCGCTAAGAGCCAGACATGACTGAAGCAACTTAGCACACAAGCACACAAACATTTCAATTTTTTAGATTAAAAAAAGTCATATTTTTCATGGTTTAATCTCAACAGTTTTGCTCAAAAAACTTTTTAAATACAAGATGAAATAAAATCCAGTCCAAGGAGAACACAAGAGCAACCTCTATGGGCCTCAAAATTAAATACATTTTCCTTTCCTTGTTTTATTTTTTTCTTAGGAGAGTAATTCACTTTGGTATCCTTTAAATAATATGTAAAAAGCTGGCCATGACAGGTACTGCATTAAGTCCATCTGCTGATGGAGGAGGAAGAAAAGCCCAGAATAGATCATGAGGAGAACTAACATTTATCAAAGGGAACTCTCTCTTCTGACTGTTCTCTAGATTTATTCATCATTCCATTTTCACAAGAATAATGTGATTCTCTCTGTGTGCCCCTCCCTTTCTATCACTTGTGTCTTGATTCATCTACTTCTGCAGTGGGATGCTCAAAGCAGGTGCAAATCACTGCACAGCCACCACTACAGAAGCTGGCGGGGAAAGAATCAGTTTATGGAAAATTTGTGTCTGAATTTTCCTCATCAGTTATGCTTTCATCAGTAGTGAAAAACAGAGATTTGGGATTAAGTGAAGTCAGCAAGTCGAGGTCTCTGAATGCAAAATGGTGCCGTTTTCAGAACGGTGGGTTTATTTCACATACGAAGCCATATAAAACTAATTATTAAGCAACTTTGAAACAGACTAAGAAGTTGTACAATTCATCCTCCTACCAATATACATGGAAAAATCCATATACATCACTCATACATTAAGAGTTTTTTTTTTTTTTTTTTTTTTACATTAAGAGTTTTTACCTATTATTCAGTTCTTGCCTGGAGATTTTCTTGCTGGAATGTATTATTTTCTCAACATCTCACAGGGACCAGCAGTTACATAAATTTCCTTGAATTGTCTTCAAAAACGTATGACTGCTGACAGAATGCTATTAAACATTAGCTTCCAGGTGACAAGCATTCACTAATAGAATTTCCCTCTCACAATAAAATACAACTAGCTTAATAACAACAGTTGGTAGAAGCATATGATCTAGAATCGTATGCTTAGAGCAAATGATTAGATTTGAAATGTTATTTGAATATCATAAAAACACTACTTCCTAATTATTAGCATAATCAATTTGAGGATTTTTAGGGACCCAAGAAGGAACATTTAAGATAACCTGATCAACCTCATTCACTTTGTACATAAAAGCTAAGGCCCAGGAGAGTAAAAAATTGCCTAAGGTCTCAACTGCTGGGAGGTAACTCTGCTGAGTCTACAAGAAAGTGCCGTGTCTCCTAGCTAAGCCTTTTGCTTTCTCTCCTATCTGTTCGCAGACACTTTGGGTTTATGTTACCATTGAATACTCACTTGTGCCCATTTCTTTCTCCAGTCTTCCCGACTGTATCTCTGACTCTCCTTTAGGATCCACTTGTAGCACTTTAGGTGGGAGGGAATGTCACAAAACGCAGTCCCATTTCCTCCAAACTCATAGTCTGTTTTAAAGAGCCAGCGTTGGATTTCCAGGTGATCGGTGACCAGCTGACTCACCTGTTCTATTATCTGTGGGGCCAAAGATACGGCAACATTTAATTTCCTGGATTCCTTCTTATTGCGTTAACTTAGCTGTAGTACTTCTCATATGTCCTTATTTCAAACAGTCTGTTCATTCGGTTATCTTCTAGTTATTAACACAGATTAGAAGTTTTAAGTGATATGTGTATGTGTGTGTGTATGTTGGGTTGGCCAAAAAGTTCATTCAGGGTTTTCCATAAGCTGTTATGCAAAAACGCAAATGAACTCTTTGATTAACCCCATACATGAATATGGTATAAAGAAACCACCAACCAATGGGACCAAAGACATGTTTAAAAGTATAATCTTATTTATGAGAAATTATGAAATTATCACTTGCTAATTTTTGAAGGCAAAAGAGAAAATCTGAATATCTGTAATTGAATCTTAATATTGTTCTCTTCCTTTTTCAGAGAATAATGTGTTTACTTATTGATTCTTCAGATGATTCTTTTATAGTTTCAAGACTATAAAAAGTTATAGTCTTGAAAACTTAAGCTGTTTGGAGCTTTGCTGAGCTTTTAAATGTTACAATCTATAAAATATTTAATTTTTTTCTCATTAGTATACATGAAATACATTTGTTTGGCCAGTCAACTGACCAAATGTGTTATATGTATTACATGAACAAGACAGATAAGGGAGGTAAAACACTTGTGAAAGCAACTTTATTGGAATACACACCTCTCCTACATCTTATTTGAAACTTTTCTCAAGAACTGGGCTCAGTCACATGAATGTTTCAGTGGTAGACATGCAAGCTCGAATATCACAGTAATAATAATAACTATAATATTTAACGTCACTGAACTCTCAGTAGGATCTAGGCCTTTGGCATAGCTCTTTACACAAATCTTCTCATTGAACACTCACAAAAACCTATGAAAAGGCACCATTATTAGTTATATTCTATGTATAAATAACTGAGACTCAGGTAATTTAAATAACTTGCCCACGATCACACAACACGGAGTAGCAGAACAGGGACTCCACCCAGGCTGCTCTGGGTCCAATACCTAAGCCCATCTCTTCTCCACGGTGCGACCCAGCTCAAGCTACAGAGAGGTGGAGGAGAAGGGTGACGTGGAGAAGGAGGTCAGGAGCAAGAGAAGCAGCTTCCTTTACAGTCAATAAGCCATTTGGATAAGTCTGAATCAGAAAAAGTCTATAGCAAGATTGCTTGATTATAAGTAATACTGTTCTAGTAGAGCCTTGGTGAAAAATAACTCATTAGACCACAGAGTGATTTTTTATTTGATCTTCTTCATCAGACTCTCTAATCTATATAGAAAGAAACAATATTAAGTGTTCCCTCTCCTGAGCCTGCCCCATGCTATTCTTGGCCATGGTCTGTGCTTAAGAAGCCTTCTGCAACACTGTTCTCTTCTATTTTGATGAGTTTTGTTCACCAAATGGATTTTTTTAAACTACAGAGTGTGAGAGGACTCATAATTCTGGGAAAAAATCTGTTGAAATCTGGAACTGGAAGATTAAAATTATTTTGATTAAAGGCACAATCTGTTCTCTTGAGTTGTGTCTTTCCAGCAAATCTTCCTGGGGATGCTACAGTATACAGCAGTGGTGAAGTGATACTAAAACAGATATACTTGGGATCCCTGGAAGCCCCATGCAACCATAGGGTATTCAATTAGGGTGAAAATGAAATTGTCTTAGCTCCCTAATTATCAAGTAGTGTCTAGGGATAATTTGGGTGTTTAAATGACAAGTACTCTGGTCTACACACCATATGGCTATGAGCATAGCCTAGGAAGGTTTTTAAAAATGTGTCTTTCAAAGTTACATCCCTTCTTTCTCTAACGTTGTGTTGAGAAGATAGATTACATTATGGTCATATGTTGCAGAAGGAGAAATAAATTGGCCTGTTAATATCCAATAAGATTCTTTTGCCAGTATAAGGAAAGATATTCTGGCACAGTCTTTTTCATTGTATGCTTGGATATATTGTATATTTGGAAGTTTCAGCTACTAACAGAATTATTATCTGCTTCTTCCAAATCCTATTATTTGTTGCTTTTGAGAATCCTATAAACGGGTGTCTGTTGATGGATTCCCTACAGTAATGAAAAGGATCAATAGTATTGTAAAGACTATACCACTGGAAAGAATTATGTGCTATCTTTAAGTGAAAATTGAACAGTGCTTTAAAATAGCATTGCCATTTTTGATTATTTAACCAAAGCTGTCAATATTTCATATGGAACACATGCCAGAAAGAGAAGTTGCCTGGTTACTTTATGGATCAAAACAGGAAATACTCACTGTGCTCAAGCTGGACTTAAAAAATAAAATAAATTACTTAATCATAAAGCAAATGACTTTATGCTATTGCCAAACATTTATCATTTTCTATTTGAGTCTATCTATTCAAAACATGTTATATATTTTTAAATTGCCATACATTTTATACTGGTGTAGGGCAGAAATAGAAAAATGTCTACTGATAAAATCCAACTGATAACTAGGAAAATTTATTAACCTAAATTAAAATAATCACAGCTTTCTTTCACCAGCTTTAAGTTTATGATGCACATTGGTAAAAAGTCAGTGTTACTGATTCATTACCATCTGCAAATTCAAAATGCTGACATGTTCAGATAGATTAGGTAGGATAGGCATTATCTGGAAAAATCTCAATGGAGTGCTTCAATTCTTGTTGACTTCAGACATATGGTTTCCAAATAAGTAGTGCAGACCTCAGTTATGACTTAGTTTATGGTGATACAATTTGCACACACCATAGGTGAAATGACACCCTTTAAATCCAGTTTATCTTTGAGGAGAGGTTTTTATCCTACTTCTGAATATCAGCATTAGAGTGAGGCTTTCCTGCATTAAAGATTCCTGCATCTTTAACCACAATTAACATGTAAAGTTCTAAAATATTTTATAGCAAAGACTGCCTGAGTTCTCATCAATGGGGACAAAAGCAAGACTCAATATAAATACTGCACATATATTCTTTTTATTTTTTTTTCATTTATTTTTATTAGTTGGAGGCTAATTACTTTACAATATTGTAGTGGTTTTTGCCATACATTGACATGAATCAGCCATGGATTTACATGTATTCCCCATCCCGATCCCCCCTCCCCCCTCCCTCCCCATCCCATCCCTCTGGGTCTTCCCAGTGCACCAGCCCTGAGCACTTGTCTCATGCATCCAACCTGGGCTGGTGATCTGTTTCACACTTGATAGTATACTTGTTTCAATGCTATTCTCTCAGAACATCCCACCCTCGCCTTCTCCTACAGAGTCTCAAAGTCTGTTCTGTACATCTGTGTCTCTTTTTCTGTTTTGCATATAGGGTTATCATTACCATCTTTTTAAATTCCATATATATGTGTTAGTATACTGTATTGGTCTTTATCTTTCTGGCTTACTTCACTCTGTATAATGGGCTCCAGTTTCATCCATCTCATTAGAACTGCTTCAAATAAGTTCTTTTTAATGGCTGAGTAATATTCCATTGTGTATATGTACCATAGCTTCCTTATCCATTCATCTGCTGATGGGCATCTAGGTTGCTTCCATGTCCTGGCAATTATAAACAGTGCTGCGATGAACATTGGGGTGCACGTTCTCTTTCAGACCTAGTTTCCTTGGTGTGTATGCCCAGGAGTGGGATTGCTGGGTCATATGGCAGTTCTGTTTCCAGTTTTTAAAGAAATCTCCACACTGTTCTCCATAGTGGCTGTACTAGTTTGCATTCCCACTAACAGTGTAGGAGGGTTCCCTTTTCTCCACACCCTCTCCAGCATTTATTGCTTGTAGACTTTTGGATAGCAGCCATCCTGACTGGCGTGTAATGGTACCTCATTGTGGTTTTGATTTGCATTTCTCTGATATTGAGTGATGTTGAGCATCTTTTCATGTGTTTGTTAGCCATCTGTATGTCTCCTTTGGAGAAATGTCTGTTTAGTTCTTTGGCCCATTTTTTGATTGGGTCATTTATTTTTCTGGAATTGAGCTTCAGGAGTTGCTTGTATATATTTGAGATTAATCCTTTGTCTGTTGCTTCGTTTGCTATTCTTTTCTCCCATTCTGAGGGCTGTCTTTTCACCTTGCTTATAGTTTCTTTTATTGAAATACTGCACATACATTCTAAGGTTTTGAGGACTGTTTAATGTAATATACATGTATGAAATTATATCACTTAAAAATGCATTTCACTTGTATTATGTCTATCAGCCTAGTTATTCTACAGGGAAGCAGAGTTAAGCAATCTACTCTGTTACCTTCAAATTTCAGTGGAGGTTAATGATAACGGAAGGGGCACATCAGGTCAGGGGAAACCTCTCTCTTCTAATCCTATTAAGATAGCCTGTGCCTTTTCTAGACTGCCCTCTTTAAAAGAAACTTCCTTCATGAGCCCATGTATTGCCCATGAACACTCTATCTAGCAAGACTGAAACAATCTGGGGGCAATTTAATAATTGCCAGTTCGTCTCTGAAAAGTATGATTTGTTGAAAGACTTGACTTGGGGGCTCAGCAGCTATGAGGTGCAGAGCATCAGGATCAGGCAGCTGAGAGAAGCAGCATGACCCCTAAATATTGTCCCTCACAAACACCCTCATTTTGTACAGTTTTTTAGTTTCCCCAGAAGTAGGTGCCCCAAATCGCTTGTGACTGGCTCAGAGGAATGGTTAAGAGATGGAATGAAACAGAGGTTAGGAAATGTTAACAACCATTTGTCTTTTAGTTTCTTTATTGTAAAAAAAGATAGCAGTTAAATGTGAGAACACCTGCCAGAGCAAACTTAGAGTGGCTAATTTCTAGTTCTCCAGTGGGTAATTTTGTAGTGACTAATATTATGGTTCTTCAGATATTAGGGCCCTAACTGTCTTCTGGAAGAATGCACAGCCATAGACTCAGACCAAGGCAAATTCAGAAGCAGAGTTTTCCTCCTGGAGCCATTTCACTTCCCCTTTCTGGGGTTTTCCCCCTTTCTTTATGGCCACTTACTGAACAGCTAGGATTTTGGGGGGTTTTTTTTGGTAGAGTCATGGATGTCTGTAGTCTGACATATGCCCTTTGCAATATGACTCCCTAGAGCTCTCCAAACCTGCTCCTTTTAGCCCAAACTGACTCTCACATTTCTTAGGGTCCTACTAAAATGACTAGCTAACTAATATGATGATGAACTAATCCATATTAAGGCAATAAATATTGATAGCAGATTAATACATGAGTAGAGCCTTCAGTTCCTTAATCCAAATGAATAAATACCTTGAGAATGAAAATTTCTGTAAGGCCGATAGGAAGATACTTTGAAACACCGAAGGCCTAAAGAGTGTTGTGCGTTGCGTCCAACACTTTTGCGACCTCATGAACTGTAACCCGCCAGGCTCCTCTGTCCATGGGATTTTCCAGGCAAGAATACTAAAGTGGGTTGCTATTTCTATTTCCTACTCCACGGGATCTTCCCAACACAGGGATTGAACCCGCACCTCCTGTGTTTCCTGCACTGAGAAGTGGATTCCTTACCACTGAACAACCAGGAAAGCCCGAGGGCTAAAGCAGATCCCATCAAATCAACTCAAGTATTCCATAATATTCTTCATTGGATAGGGCTGACTCCAGAAGACCTAAAAAGTTCCTACAAGGTCAAGAGAGTGTGAAATATTTAAACAGAACCTCACTTGTCCACCCTGCTTACCTGCTGGTGACTATAGATGTTATATATTCCAGGAGGGACTGCCACATCTGCGTTCTCAAAGACCCGTTTGCTTCCAGACTTGGTGCTATAGAAATGAGCTAGTTCAGGCTCTGGGCCTAGGATGGGTATGTTTAACATATCTGCCACGGCCAAATCATCTCTGTGGAGGAACCCGCTGACAATGTAGGCTTCTTTCCCTTGGATGAGATTTTTTATTCTTTTGATTGCCTTGGGACTGTACATCAGGTGAGTAGCCAGGCACATATGCTGCTTCTGGGGGGAGATCATAATATTCTTGTTAAAAGGTGTTCTTTTTCTTGTCCATATACCTAATCTATAATGTTGTACACAATAAATGCATTATTAATAGCAGGCTGGGTTATGACCTATCCTGTTGTTTAGCAGTTTAAAATGATAAAAGCTGTTGGGGTGAGGCTCCATAATCGCTCACATCTTTAGTGTGTTGGAAATAGGCTCACTGGGAATAGAACTAATTACTACACATCTGTATTTATTTGATCCATGTGGAATTATCCTTCTGTCAGAAGGAAAAGAAGCTGGCGGCCTTTGGATAATAGTGATTCATCTCTGCAACACTTCTGGCATGGTTTAACACTAAAGCGTCTGGAAAATCAATACAATAAACGAAGAAAAGAGGATCCTAATATTCTTCAGTATTCAGGACTCCTAATCTGGCAACCCTTTAAATGATTCAGTAGAAAAAAGGCACTTGACTTGATACCCTCTTCCCAAAGTTCTACCACAAATTCCATTTCAGGAGTACGTGTTTTTATGATGATTATCATGGTTCTTGGCCAACACTTCAGAGAGGATTCATGAATGGAAAATATTTGAGAATTTCAGCAACACTCAAGTTCCTCTTCCAATGGAAAACTTTTTATTTTTGACTACTTATATCCAGCTCAGCAATACATGTGATTGTCTCATTCAATTAAATAAATAATTCTGGCATGTCTAACAGGGGCAGAGGATGGAGCCAGATGGTCAGCACAAACCAAAACTAATACAAGCATGTCTCTGTGCTCAAGGAGTGGGAACACAGATGAGTACAATTAATGCATAATTAATACAGGCAGAGAAGGGCCATAAAGAACTATAGATGGCCTTGGAGGCATGGAGGAGGGAGGCAGAAGCCACATGCTAGTGTGAAGAACTGAAAAGGCAAATCACTTATCTCAGTTGGGCCTCAGTTTTAGCATCTGTAAAATGAGTATAATAGTACCCATCTCATAGGGATGCTGTGAGTATTAAATGAGATAATGCATGTAAAGCACTTATAATAGCGCTTGGATATAATAAGCACTTAATGAACATCTGCTAATATTATTGTTATAAAAGAGGTTGGGGTTAAGGTAAATTTTGAAGGATGGGTAGGATTTTATCAGGTGAGGATGAGCATAGCCTAGGGATGGAATATGAGAACCCAAGATTGCGCTTATTTCTCTAGAACAGAGAGCAGCATGGCACATGAGAAAGTCCTGGGGCTTAGGAGTCAAATGGTTCTTTGAATCCAGCTCTGTCCCTAACAAATAACCTGAACTTGGGCAAATGACTTAGACTCCTTGAGATTAAGTTTCTCCATCTGCCAAATGGGAATTAAAAATACCCATTTGATGGGTTCCTTTAAGGAAAAATAAGATTATGAATGTTTAACACCTATTATAATGCATGACATTGAGTTGACATTCAATCAATGGTATTAAAAATCATTATGGAGAAAACTTAAAAAAAAAATAAAGTCACTAAAATGTCATGCAAATAATATAATGCAAGACATGAGAGTCTTAATGGAGTTTAAAGGATTTTGTAGAGTGGCTCCATCTCCCCCCAGAGTCTAGTTAAAATTCTATTCAACAAGGACTTAAATTGTAGAGAAATTCCAAGCCACTATTTTGGGGAATATCAGGCACACCAGTTTGCAAACTGCTAGAGGGTATGAATGCCGAGTATAAGAGAAAGTGACTGAGGAGACTCCCTGGATTTCAGTCCTGTCTGAATTTGTAACTTGCCAGTTGATTTAGAAAACCTGATCTTTCTGAGCCTTGGTTCCCCACATTCAAATGAGGGGTTGAACTAGAAGTCTCTAGGGTCCTTCCAACTGGGATATAACGTTAAAACCAAAGCTCTTCTGGATATACTATTTAATGGGTACAGAGTTTCTTCTTGGGATTTTGAAAAAGTTTTGAAACTGGATAATATGATGATTGTACAACAATGTGAATGCACTTAATGCCATGGAACTGTACACTTTGAATGATTTAATATGGTAAATTTTATGGTATGTATATTCTGCTTCCCCCCCTCAAAAAAAGATCCCCCCAAAAAATTCCTCTGAGAGAGGATTTTATGATTTACCCTATTGAACCCTCCCTTCAGAGCAAGTGATCTAAGTTCCTTTTGTCTATGGAATATGCCTTTTCTACATAATTTAAATCCATTTTCAAAACCTGCCTTTAAGAATGCAGCTCTAGGAAATCCAGTGCTCCACTGGACAATGAATGGTGACAGCACCTCGTGAGTTTGTGTTTCCCATCTGATTGCTCACTGTTTATCCCCTTGTTTATTATTTCACGCCTTCCCCTCCTTACAATTTATTCCAATGAGGAAATGTGAAAAAATGATAAGTTTGGGAGAACTGATGACTTGAGTCACAAAATATATGGTGGGCTTTTCAGGGACCTGGAAGAATGTTTCAAAGGGTACAGTCTTCTCAAGTCAAGTTCCCAAGGTCTCAGCACTTTGACACGTACTCTTCCATTTGATCCATACAACACAATTAACAGTCCCTCTTTTGGAGATTGTGAAACAGGCTCAGGTGATTTGCCTATAGTCACATAGCTGGTACACAGCAGAGGCAGGATTGTTATTCATTATTATTTTATTTATTATTATTCATTATTAGCACAGTTCTCATGCCATAGCTGCCATGATTTCTCCCATTTTACAGACCTGAGGTTTTATGAAGTGTGATGAGGGGATGGCAGATGCAGCAATAGAACCTAACATGAAAGTTCTGAGCACATTTCCGGCCAGGATGGATTTCTGTCTCCTCTGGGGTTGCTTGTCTCTATTGGCAAGTACTCTACCCAACTCTATTATGTCATCTGCAGGCATGCCTTATTCTTCAGGCAAGATGGTATTGTGTTCAATGTGTGTTTGATAAAGATTTGAATGTAAATGATGGCAGAGCATTTCTGACTGCAGGTCTGGTGTGACCATGTAGAGAAAATCAGTATCACCAGATCAGTATCATCCAGGCTGTGGATTTATACAGATGACAAAAATCTAAAATGTCCCTAATTCCATAACATTATGTTGTTGTTTAGTTGCTCAGTTGTGTCTGACTCTTTTGTGACCCCATGGACTGTAGCCCACCAGGCTCCTTAGGCAATAGGATTTCCCAGGCAGGAATACTAGAGTGGGTTGCTGTTTTCTTCTCCAGGGGATCTTCCTGACCTAGGGATCAAACCCACACATCCTGCTTGGCAGGCGGATTCTTCACTGAGCCACCTGGGGAGCAACCCACTCCAGTATTCTTGCCTGGAAAGTTCCACAGACAGAGGAGCCTTAGGGGCTACAGTCTATCAGGTTGCAAAGAGTTGAACAAGACTGGACAACTGAGAATGCACACATGCACCTGGGAAGCAATTCCAAAACATTATAGTTACAATTAACTTAGCAGCACTTTTTTTTTTTTTGACCTGAGACAAAAGGTAGTTGCTTAGGAAGTCTTCATAAACATCAAAATATTCAAAAGTAGACATGATGACTTTGTAACAGTATTTTTCACCATTACAGATTCAAAAATTGTATAGTAACTTGGAGAGATGTACAAACAGATTTTTGGCACACTTAAAAAAAAATCTCAAAGCCATCCACTGGAATGAAAATCAGCATTGATACAGTCTCTCAAACCCATTAAAAAGAAATAAAGCCATGACTAAACACGAGCAGGAAATGATTTGAAAGTGAGAGTTTTAATTTTTATATCTTAGAAAGGTGACTGCCTATGAGTGATTACTCAAATACTTTAAACTGTAAGAAGTATTAAGTACTTAAAAATATTTCCTACTTGTTTCTATTCACAGAGATGCAAACCTACACTATGAATGTAACCCCATGAATTTGTTAGTGCCAACTACCCATCTCCTCTTAGAAGGTGAAGAGTGGACTGTGAAGATACATTTCTCAGGTAATAGGACCACAGAGCTGCAAAGGACTTTGACATGATCTAATCCATCATTTCATCTTACAGATGAATAACAAAGGACCAGAGAGGTAAAGGGGCTTGCCCAAGACCACAAGGTCATCCAGAAGCAAGGAGGTCTTTCCCGTTCATGATGGTGTTCTGGTGTCAGACAGATTTGGGTTCATACTCTGGCCCCACTAGTAACTTAGGACTAGAAAGTGAGTATTGGTTTCCTTGGCCATAGGAGGAAATTGATCATTTCTGTCTTGCTGCTGTGTCCTAAGCATCAAACGAGAAAATGTTTGCTAAGCATTTGATAAATGTTAGCTGTTTACTCACTTTCCTTTCCCCAAATCTAGTGCCCCTTCCCCATTCCATGCTTCTTCAGTGTATACTGGCATTCCAGATATACGGAAACTTCTTATTAGCAGCTACCAGATATTAGCTCCAGTTTCTGGATGGAGAAAATCAGGAAATTAACCACACACTAATAGCAGTTCTTTTCCTTCTTGCGTCCCAATATCCACAGTAACTCTGACATTGAGGACAGGGAATAACTAGGAAGCACCAAAGCAATCCTTGCATTGATGGAGTTATTGGGAAGTTTCTAAGATTATAAGTAAGTGGCAAGGATCTGTCCCCTTTTTCTCTTGCTTGTCCTGCTCCTGCCCTTGCTACCTCTTCCACAGCCAAGTGATGCCAGTGAAGTAGAGCTAGGCAGAGAGCTCTTATGGGAGTATTGAGGTATCCTGTTGTGAAAAAGCAAAATCCTCACTTTGGTGGTGGTGGTTGTTCAGTATCGCTAAGTCATGTCTGACTGTTTGTGACCCCCATGAATTGCAGAACATTAGGTTTCCTGTCATTTACTGTCTCCCAGAATTTACTCAAATTCATGTCCATTGAGTCAGTGATGCCATCCTACCATCTCACCCTCTGCCACCCTCTTCTCCTTTTGCCTTCAATCTTCCCCAGCATCAGGATCTTTGCCAGTAAGTCAGTTCTTCGCACCAGGTGGCCATTTGGTAGAAGAGTAAAATTCACTGAGTACACCAGCAAAGTAGAAATGCTAGAGCATCCCTTGATCCCACTGTCCCCTCCCCAGGATTTTGGTCAAATCATGCATCTGAAGTGTCAGTGGGTAGTATCTCAACACATCAATACTACTTCCTACATGAACCATGCAATTGGTTTCTCTGATGATTGAGAGTTGATTTGGGTGCATCGCATTTGTGAGTGAAGAAAGTTATCTTCATCAGCAAATTCAGACACTCCTCAAAAGTGTATAGCCTATTAGGTATTACAATGTTGATTGTTTACCATGGAAAGCTTACATTCTTGCTAAAACATGGAGAAATTCATTTCATGCCATCTCTTGCACTGCCTTATTCTAAAAACACTGCCATCGTGTTTCCATGAATTTCCCAAAAGTTCTTGTCTAGGGATAAGATTCCACTCTGAATGCATTCCACTCATTAAAAATCAGTTTCTAAAAAAAGTTAAAAAAAATCTGAACCTTGTTCATGATGAACCATGTGATACGGTATATAAGACCAAATTCCCCTGGAGGGAAAAAACCCATGGAATCACAAGAATTTGTTCTTGTTGTTTAGTCACTAAGTTGTGTCCAACTCTTCTGTGACCCCATGGACTCTAGCCCACCAGGATCCTCTGTCCATGGGATTTCCCAGCCAAGAATACTGGAATGGCTTGTCATTTCCTTCTTCAGGGGATCTTCCCGACCCAGAGATCAAACTTGTGTCTCCTGCTTGGCAGGCAGATTCTTTACCACTGAGCCACCAGGGATGCCTGTAACAAGGAATACTAGTTTGGAAATCAGAAAACAGAGGCCTTGATCTAAAGGCTGTCCCTAACTAGGCTTGTGACCACAGGCAGGCCGCAGCCTTTCTCTGCCTTGGTGTTCTCCACACAAAATTAAGAAAAAGCAACCGTAGATGTTATAAATTCACCTACTTGATGGTACAACCCAATAACTACAATTAGGCTTCAGCTACAGAGAAACTGGGCAGCAGTAGCTCAGTTAAGTCTGCAAGTTAAACTGGGATATTTATTTCCTACAGTCCAACTAGTAGTCTAATCAGTAAAGCTGTTAAACTTGCAATAATATTTCACTGATGTGTACCAGAGCGTTGCAAGTTATAAAATTTCCAATTTAATTTTACTGCATCCCTGAAGCCGTAGTAATTAGAAGACAAACTCACAGTGAAGATGTTTATAGCTTCAGGGGTGATAATTTTGAACCTGTCCCGCAGGTCACTTCTGTCCTCAAGGTTCCCCGATTTGACAGCTGCCTGTAGACTCAGGATTTTGTTGTAATACAGCAGTAACTCGTCATTCATTCGATGGGAGCAGATGTAGATGACGCTCACTTTGGCATCTAAAAACAACAGGCCCAATGTTAATTACTGGTATAAAGGTAAATGACATTACGAACTCTGGCATCAGATTGATGTTGTGCAGTTTAAAATAAAGAGCATATCCAAAAGCCACATTCAAGTTAATTTAGATTGGTTTTGCACAGATCCTAGCAATTCAACTGAACTTTTTAAACTTTCTCATTTCTCTAAAAAAAAGATAGCACCATTACCAAAAAGTAGACACAATGATTCCTTCAGAAGGAGAACTGAGAGGTACCATGGAATTGTACTTTCAAATAAATACATAGGGATTTAGCCCCCAAACTCCCATTAACCTCAATGGGAATTGCATACTGCTTTTAAAATTTATCCCATTAACTTTAGTAAATTATAAAACCAAGCTATTAACTTCAGAAAGCTGATGAAATCGCAATTTCTTATTCTGCTTGGTCTTGGGAATGTTCTACCCAAATAAATGATCTGATTATGACCATAGCAATGATTATTTCAGGAAAGCAACCTTTTCCTTTCTTCATTCCCAAAGAGGACTATATTACTTAAATAGGACATCTAGTGATTCTTGGTTTAAAGGAAACACTATCTTAATTTAACTCTTCTCCTTCTTAAGATGTGCTTCTTATTATGTGCATAGAAAGAAATCCTAATTAAATTTCCCATCCAAATGGAATAGTGAGATGAGATTACCCACTCCGGGCTGCAGAATATTTTAGGGAGTATGGACAGGAAATCAGCAGCCAATGGAGTCACTCGTTCATTTGTAAAATAACTGACTGATCACTAGGGACAAAGCACTTTGCTAGACATGAAAGGAAATACAGGAATCAAAGCAACTGAGATGTTGCCTGTGAGAAGCCACCATTCCACATGTACAGACAGCCCTGAAACATGGTGGAGGGTGGTAGATACACGGCACATGCAGAACAGGTGCTCAGGAAAGGTCAGAGGAGGAAGCACGGTAAAGTGTTTCCTTCATCACCAGGGTGGAGAGGGGAGGATGTTAAGACTCCTCTGTCCAGTTTGGCAGAGTATACAGAGCATAGACTGATTAAATTCTTGCTCAGCTGCATACAAGCCGGGGTACGTTATTTAATCTTTCTCAGCATTGGTTTCTTCCCTTGTAAGCAGAGAATAAAATCACACAGGGCACAGAGTTTGGGAGAGTATGAAATGAAAGAATGAATACACATGCACACACACATAATGCACCTGGTGCAGTATCCAGCACATGATAAGTGCTCAACTAACTTGATGAACCAAGCACCAACAGATGAACCAATCCGCCCCTATGTCCACCCTGGCTAGGCCAACTAACGGTGATTCTACACCTCACCCTGCACACTTGCACTCCTTTTAATCAGTGCCTGGAGATTTAACAGGATGAAGTAGTGTCCTCTGCTGTTCCATCTTGTTATTCCAAATCCTTTGATCTTGTCTCTCCAAACTCTTTAAAGGTACGGTGTATGCTTTTCAAAAAAACTCCCCCATGCCCTGGTACAATGTCAAGTGTGCGGGAGTCACTCAATAAATATTTGTGAGTTGACCAAAGGGATCTGGGAGAATGGAGAGATTCAGGAAGTTGAAAGTCATACACAATGGTGAGAGCCACAGCATGCAGGAGAAATCTGCTCTGGAGAAGAGCATCTTGTGGCTAGAAGCAGTGTCTTCTGAACTGGACCAGTGCTGGGCCCAGAGTAAGTACTCCATAAATGTAAATACTTAAGTGGCTCCTACGTAATGTCAAAAGCACACTGCCACATGAGCCTCAAAATAAATTAACCGAGGAGACAGCAGTTACAAAACCTGTGTTCAACTGTTGAGTGATCAAATTAGTTATTACAAATCTTGTGTTTTCAATAAAAGTCTAGTATCTTATCAAACGAGTGGTTTTTAAAACCAAACTAGTGGGGTTTTTTAAGTATTAAAAAAAGGACACAAAAACAAACAACAAAAATAATAAAGATTCCATAGTGGAAGAAAACTAAATTTTTCTTGGGAAGAAATTTCTGGGTTACAAATAATAAGAAATCATGTTGTTAATTTTAACTTTCCTGCTCATTTTGGGCAAATGAATATTATATCACTAAGAGTAATATCCAGTATTATCCAGTTTGATTGTGGATCAACAAATGTTCAAAATTAACTGGTGATTTTGGAAAGGAATTAATGAGAAGATGAAATTGTTTTCATTGCTAGTCAATAGTATCAGTCACGCTCTTGCTTAAACTCATCTAGAAGTTGAAAATATTAGGCACTGAGGTCTCCCCACCTGATACCCTGACTTTACAGCCACTATCTGAACAAGTCTTAATGTGTGATCAGATTACTTTTGTTTCCCCTGAATAAGCAGAAAAATCAACACCCTTTACTAGGAATTAACAGAATTTCAAAAATGAAATCACTTATTCTTCCACAAATTACCACTTATTTTCCTTGTTTCTTTATATTTTTACTTCACAAGCAAGTACTTTTCCTATCTTCTCATTTATCTCTAAACTTTTATTACTTCTCTTGAAGGGGTTTTAGGATTGCATTGTTATGTCATGAAGATGGTATACAAAGAAAAGGCATTTGGTTCGTAATCTCTCAGAAAGGTTCGTATTAGCAAAATTTTCCATTGCAGGTAGACATAGACTGAATTATTGAGTTATTTAAAATAGAAGCCTAATACATTTAAGTTTTCTCTAATAAAGAGACTCCTTTATAAAGAAATTCTTTGGTGATGGTTTGGACTATAAATATACAGAAGGGTATATAAAAAGCTAAAGAAAAAAATTAATCAAATAAATTAGAGCAAAGTCTGCCCTCTGCTGCACTTCAGTGGTTTCCACCATCAGGTTTTTAGTTGGAATAGCTCAGCACTAACAAATCAATCTTAAGTCATTAAAATAATTTTTGTAAGGCTGAAAAACAATATTAGTGCCTAGATAATAGATTAAAGCAATTACCCTATTATTATTTTAGGACACTGTAAATTTCTAGTACTGATGTATGTTTGTTACCAAATGGCATTTATAAAATAATAATGATGCTGAAATATATATGAATCATGTAAAGTATGTCATTCCAGGGAGCCAGCTAAGTTGGTCATTGACAATTTGAAATTCTTCCTTGTTTTGCTTAAATAAGGGCCAAAGCAATTATATTTTAACAATACTAAGAAGTTCTTACTTGAAAACTTATTTTTAAAAAAAGGATAGTTTTTGTTTAACCCTGAATTTCTGGCCAGGATCTCCCATACTGATTCAATATTATTGCTTAGGCTTTGAAACCTTTATTCATTAAACTTCATCTCAAACAGTGTCAAACAAAGCCATAGCATTCTTGTATCCTTCTTTCCGGGCCCCAGGTTGGTGTCTGATTTAAAACTGACCAAACCAGTACTAGAACTCGACTTTTACAAAGATGTGTCTATCACTCAAGGTCTGTGTTTCTAAGAATTCCCTTCACTAGGCACTTTCTGTTTTCTCATAACTAGATGATATATATTTAAATAGAAGCTTCTTTTAAATCTATCTTCATTCCCCTCTTATTCTTATAATGAAAACACAATGTGCAAAACCACAGTTCTGATACCTTCCACTCATTCCTCATAATATAATAGACAATATTGACATAGATATAAAATGTTGACTTTCTTCACTGCCAGATTCAGTAAATGAAGAAGAGTTGGGGCTATAGGAGAGAAATCCTTATTCAATCCTGCAGCAAAGAGAATTAGAAAATTACCCAAGTAAATTGGTTAAAATGTCACTCATTTATTCAAGTTGACTTCACCATAAATATGTCTTTAAAATGAAACATTCAATTGCCCTACAAGTAGAAGTACTTTTCAAAGAAAAGTACAAGCCTTTTCTTTGTAGAGTGAAAACAAAAACATTTAATCAACATTCATTGATAAACATCCTGAAGAGCCAATTGTGTAAAAGTATTTACTGTACCTAAGATGTCACACAGCCTCCCCAGCTGCGTGTTCTGCTGTGTGTTGAAATCGGCAATATTTTGTCGCACAGGCTGGGAATATCCTAAAAGGCAAACCAGATGTCAAAACTCAGAAAGAGCAAGTCAATATGGTAAAATGGCACATGAGGATTTCAGTGTCATGGTCCACATTTCCAGAAAAGAATTGTCTCTGAAGCATCTTGCAGAAACAATCCAACTCCTAAGAATGAGGTCCTTGCTCCTCAAGGGATTAAGCATTACTCTGGAAGATGTGCTAGGCAGCATATTCTGCAACAGAGAGGTTCATATTTTTCAATACCAACAAAGCTGCTGGGAATCAGGATCACAGAAACATGGGAAAACTTTGGAAATTTAACATGAATGTTCAAAAGAGCATGTAAGAACATTATGTTCAGATTTTAAAAATATTTTGCCTTTTCAACCCATGCATCTGATGTGACATTTTGAAGTATGTCCTGGAATCATTCTCAACTGATACTCAAATTTCAGACAAAACCCTTGCTGTTGCAACTATGTATTTAAATAACTCTAAATACTAAAGAAATATGCTTCTGCTCACACAGTCAAAAGAACTTTAAAGGGCAATAAAGGTTAATGTAGGTACTTTGTCAGTACTAATGAAAGCCCCACCATTTCTTTTGTGTCCATTGGAACGGCAGAAGGAAAACATGTGTGAATTCAGTTCAGTTCAGTTCAGTTCAGTCGCTCAGTCGTGTCTGACTCTTTGCAATCCCATGAATCGCAGCACGCCAGGCCTCCCTGTCCATCACCAGCTCCCGGAGTTTACTCAAACTCATGCCCATTGAGTCGGTGATGCCATCCAGCCATCTCATCCTCTGTTGTCCCCTTCTCCTCCTGGCCCCAATCCCTCTCAGCATCAGGGTCTTTTCCAATGAGTCAACTCTTCGCATGAGGTGGCCAAAGTATTGGAGTTTCAGCTTCAGCATCAGTCCGTCCAATGAACACCCAGGACTGATCTCCTTTAGGATGGACTGGTTGGATCTCCTTGCAGTCCAAAGGACTCTCAAGAGTCTTCTCCAACACCACAGTTCAAAAGCATCAATTTTTTGGCACTCAGCTTTCTTCACAGTCCAACTCTCACATCCATACATGACCACTGGAAATGTGTGAATTATTGTCCCAAAGTCTTCTACAGCAGGAAAAATTTCTTCTACTTCAGGGGTTAAAATTAAAAAGTGGATCAAAACACAAACTTAAAAGGCACACATACTCACAAATATGCATAATTGTTTATATGAAATTCAGCAACTGTAGGTGTAACTTTTAAAAAAATAATAAAATTGCTTTTCACATTTTGAAGAGATGCTTCAATGCCTCCTTGTGGTTAGTGAGCCCAAACACATGTTTCAAGTTAAACTGCTGTAGATAAAGTGATTTTAAATACTACATCTTCGAGATGTGACAGATTTCCTTTTCAGCATAAGGAAAACTATAGCAATTCAGGCAACAGGGCTTCGGATCAAATGAACTCTGATAATTGGCTCTTTGCTTTGATGTTAGTGTTTAAACACTAGACAACGTCTGGAAATTAAATGAGTTTACAATTCATCTAAAAGTCTCCCTTTTGCTTTATGCAGATGAACTTAAGAACTAAAAAGGCAGAAGGACAAGTGGGCTGTTTGAATTATTTTTGAAAAATTATTAATTTCTAAAATAATCTGGGGAACTCTTCCACATATGAAAGTTAATATAGACAGCTACAAACAATGCCACCTTGATGTGCAGTTGCAATAATGTAACTCTTTGGATTTTGCATATGTATAATTCTGTCTATACTCAGATAAATGTTTAGGAAGATGTATTGTGAATATCATCTATCAAGACTATAAG
This sequence comes from Cervus elaphus, assembly GCF_910594005.1. Lineage (NCBI taxonomy): Eukaryota > Metazoa > Chordata > Mammalia > Artiodactyla > Cervidae > Cervus > Cervus elaphus. Next base: position 85,815,441 of record NC_057826.1, read on the forward strand.
AAGGCAGGAAAATGCCTAGAGAATAAAGTATGATTAAGAAAAGTGCCTGAGAGCATTCTACGAACGCATTTCCTTTCAAAAGTAAAGATAAAAGGCAGTGTGAGATGGCTCATTAAAATGATGTCCAATTTAAAATCTAAAGGATGTCTGATCACATTCTTGCCACATATGCAGCATGTGAGTAAGTCTGTGTTTCAGTCAATTACTTGAGCTCAGTTTTCCAACAAATTACTCAGTACCTTTGTTTCCTCATCAAGGAGCATATCAAGTGTCTATGCAGGATTATGATAAAACTGTTCACTCTGTTAACCCTACAATTACACCCATATTACAGAACTGTATATTAACAATCTCAGGGCATTGTTACAGAGGATCATATGGAACAACTGATAGGAAAATATTGTGTAAACTGGAAGTTACTGTGTAAGCAGAAGTCATTTTAAAATTACAAGGTATGAGGACTTCCAAAGCTTGTAACAGCAAAAACAAATTCTGCCACAAGCAACAGATCATTCCACACGAGCAAGATACAATGCAAGGCACATTGCCATCAGCAGAGCAGAAGTTAGGAGTCAATTTTTTAAAAAGTCAGATTTATTCTTATGTTTTGTACATCCACAAAGTACACATGTTGACACCTTAGGTGAAATGACCTCATTGATGTGGGCAGCATATATTAAATACAATAGTGACTTAACCAGGAAACTGTCAGCATGGATGTTGTGGCCTTGAGGAGTTCAGCAGACATGGCCAGTGGCAATACAACGTCATACTTTGGAATATAATCTACGAAGTCATGGATATATCAAAGGTGAGACTAGAAACACCACAGGAGTTTTGAGAAACCTTCTACTTCAACCCTCTCCCATTACAGATAGGGAAACTCGGGTAAGTTCGTTGTCTCTTTTCCAAGATAACATAAACCCATAAATTATTATAAAGTTCAGATACCGCATCTTTAACTCTTGTGACAAATGTGGTATGTCAAGTAAGAGAGGTGACAAGACTCCCAGTGTGAGGAGAGAACTCCAGAGGGATAAAGAGCTTTTGCCAATTTTCTCACTTTTATTTTCAGTTGCTGTGTCAGACAGAATAATGGCCTCCAAAGCTGTCCTCGTCCTAATCCCCAGAACCTGGGAATATGCTAGGTTATATGGCAAAGGGGAAATAAAGCTGCAAATGGAATGAAGATTTCTAATCAGCTGACCTTAAAATAAGGAGATTCTCCGAGATTATTTGGCTGGACCCAATGTCATCACAAGGACCTTAAAAGTGGAAGAGGGAGGTGGCAGAGCAGAGCAGAGGTGACTACGGAAGAAAGGCACAGAGATGCCATGTTGCTGGCTTTAAAGATGGAGGAAGCGGACCATGCTTTCCTTGTTCATTCCATTGTGGGTGGCTTCCAGAAGCTGGAAAGGGTCAGAAGACAAATCCTTCCCTAAAGCCTCCAAGGGAATGCAGCCCTGCCCACACCTTGATTTAGCTCCTTTCATACTTCTCCCTTCACACTTCAGAATTATTACCATGAAGCAAAAAATTTGTATTGTTTTAGCCAGTAAGCTGTGGAAACAATAACTGTCAAAAGTTCTTAAAAATATGGGAATACCAGGCCACCTTACCGGCCTCTTGAGAAATCTGTATGCAGGTCAAGAAGCAACAGTTAGAATCAGATATGGAAAAACAGATTGGTTCCAGATTGGGAAAGGAGTACATCAAGGCTGTATATTGTCACCCTGCTTATTTAGCTTATATGTAGAGTACATCATGAGAAATGCTGGGCTGGATGAAGCACAAGCTGGAATCAAGATTGTCCGGAGGAATATCAATAACCTCAGATATGCAGATGACACCACCCTTATGGCAGAAAGCAAAGAGGAACTAAAGAGCCACTTGATGAAGCTGAAAGAGCAGAGTGAAAAAACTGGCTTAAAACTCAACATTCTAAAAACTAAGATCATGGGATCTGGTCCCATCAGTTCAGTTCAGTTCACTTCCTCAGTTGTGTCTGACTCTGTGAGACCCATGGAGGCAGCAGGACAGGCCTCCCTGTCCATCACCGACTCCCGGAGTTTACTCAAACTCATGTCCTTTGAGTCAGTGATGCCATCCAACCATCTCATCCTCTGTCATCCCCTTCTCCTCCTGCCTTCAGTCTTTCCCAGCATCAGGTTTTTTTCCAGTGAGTCAGCTCTTCATATCAGGTGGCCAAAGTATTGAAGTTTCAGCTTCAACATCAGTCCTTTGAATGAATATTCAGGACTGATTTCTTTTAGGATGAACTGGTTGGATCTCCTTGCAGTCCAAGGGACTCGCGGGAGTCTTTTCCAACACCACAGTTCAAAAGCATCAATTCTTCGGAGCTCAGCTTTCTTTATAGTTCAACTCTCACATCCATACATGACTACTGGAAAAACCATAGCCTTAACTAGACGGATCTTTGTTGGCAAAGTAATGTCTCTGCTTTTTAATATGCTGTCTAAGGTTGGTCATAACTTTTCTTCCAAGGATTAAGCGTCTTTTAGTTTCATGGCTGCAGTCACCATCTGCAGTGACTTTGGAGCCTCCCAAAATAAAGACTGCCACTGTTTCCACTGCTTCCCCACCTGTTTGCCAGGAAATGATGGGACCAGATGCCATGATCTTAGTTTTCTGAATGTTGAGCTTTAAGCCAACTTTTTCACTTTCCCCTTTCACTTTCATCAAGAGGCTCATTAGTTCTTCTTCACTTTCTGCCATAAGGGTGGTGTCATCTGCATATCTGAGGTCATTGATATTTCTCCCGGCAGTCTTGATTCCAGCTGTGCTTCTTCCAGCCCAGTGTTTCTCATGATGTACTCTGCATATAAGTTAAATAAGTAGGGTGACAATATACAGCCTTGACATACTCCTTTTCCAATTTGGAACCAGTATGTTGTCCATTTCTAACCATGTCCAGTTCTAACTGTTGCTTCCTGACCTGCATACAGATTTTTCAAGAGGCAGGTCAGGTGGTCTGGTATTCCCATCTCTATCAGAACTTTCCACAGTTTATTGTGATCCACACAGTCAAAGGCTTTGGCATAGCCAATAAAGCACAAATAGATGTTTTTCTGGAACTCTCTTGCTTTTTTGATAATCCAGCGAATGTTGGCAATTTGATCTCTGGTTCCTCTGCCTTTTCTAAAACCAGCTTGAACATCTGGAAGGTCATGGTTCAAGTATTGCTGAAGCCTGGCTTGGAGAATTTTGAGCATTACTTTACTAGTGTGTGAGATGAGTGCAATTGTGCGGTAGTTTGAGCATTCTTTGGCATTGCCTTTCTTTGGGATTGGAATGAAAACTGACCTTTACCAGTCCTGTGACCAGTGTTGAGTTTTCCAAATTTGCTGGCAAATGAGTGTGGCACTTTCGCAGCATCATCTTTTAGGATTTGAAAGAGCTCAACTGAAAATCCATCACCTCCACTAGCTTTGTTTGTAGTGATACTTCCTAAGGCCAACTTGACCTCACAATCCAGAATGTCTGCTCTAGGTGAGTGATCACACTATCGTGATTATCTGGGTCATGAAGATCTTTTTCGTACACACCTTCTGTGTATTCTTGCCACCTCTTCTTAATATCTTCTGCTTCTGTTAGGTCCATACCATTTCTGTCCTTTATTGAGCCCATCTTTGCATGAAAGGTTCCCTTGCTATCTCTAATTTTCTTGACGAGATCTCTAGTCTTTCCCATTCTATTGTTCTCCTGTGTTTCTATGCACTGATCACTGAGGAAGGCTTTCTTATTTCTCCTTGCTATTCTTTGGAACTCTGCATTCAAATGGGTATATCTTTCCTTTTCTCCTTTGCTTTTCGCTTCTCTTCTTTTCACAGCTACTTGTAAGGCTTCCTCAGACAACCATTTTGCTTTTTTGCATTTCTTTTTCTGGTCCAGTCACTTCATGGCAAATAGATGGAGAAAAGTAGAAAGAATGACAGATTTTATTTTCTTGGGCTCCAAAATCACTGCAGACAGTGACTGCAGTCATGAAATGAAAAGACACTTGCTTCTTGTAAGAAAAGCTATGACAAACCTATACAGTGTATTAAAAAGGAGAGAGATCACTTTGCTGACAATGGCCCACATAGTCAAAGCTATGGCTTTTCCAACAGTCATGCACAGTTGTAAGAGTTGGACCATAAAGAGGGCTGAGCACCAAACAAGTGATACTTTTGAACTGTGGTGCTGGAGAAGAGTCTTGAGAATCCCTTGGACTGCAAGGAGATCCAGCCAGTTCATCCTAAAGGAGATCAGTCCTGAATATTCATTGGAAGGACTAATGCTGAAGCTGAAGTTCCAATACTTTGGCCACCTGATGTGAAGAACTGATTCATTGGAAAAGACCTTGATGCTGAGAAAGATTGAGGGTACGAGGAGAAGGGGGCAACGGAGGATGAGATGGTTGATGGCATCATCGACTCAATGGACAAGAGTTTGAGCAAACGCTGGGAGAATAGTGAAGGACAGGGAAGCCTGGCAGGCTGCAGTCCACGGGGTCACAAAGAGTCAGACACAACTGAGCGACTGAACAACAACAGCCACTAAGCTGTGGTGACTGGTCAGAGGGCAACAGAAAGCTATTATGAATGTCTACTTTCCCTTATTCCCAGTAAGAACCACCCTCCAGTGTACTCCTCTTTCACCTCTAATTGAAAGATGGGGGATGGGGTTTGAGATCCCTAATTAGAGCTCAGAATAAGCACTCAATAAGTATCGTTGTTGTTACTATTATTTTTCCTAACCTCAGCTGAGCCAGACTTAAATTCTCGAAAGGAGCTCTACTGAAATGTAGGGAAATCATTATTACAACATGCACAAATTACTTGGGCTATCAAAATACTGCTCTAATGGAGCTGATCGACCCTAATTGCTGTCAGATGTACCTGACTTACCTTTTCTAAGAAGGTTCTCCATCTTCCCTTACTGTCATTCCCTCACACGCTCTCTTCACCACTTTCCTCATTTTGTCATTACACATTCCTTTGCTAGCTTGTTTATTTGTTTGTGGTACATCTCTCCTTCCCCCTGCATCACTCTGGCTCCGTTAGTCAGACTGTAAGCTCCATCAGAACAGGAACGCTGTGATACTCCCAATCAAATGAGTCAAGGAAATGTGCCTGAAGAGCCTACTCAAAGATTCTGTCTTTTAAATTCTTAGCCCTTTCTCTATTGTGTTTTCATCACTCCCTCCTCTCCTTTCAACACTCATGAAGTTGGGTTCTCTGACCTGGAGAATTTTTGGGGAACTCAAGGAATGGTAAGTGGGATTTGTAGCTTTCTCTAGGTCCTTTATCAGCATAGAATAAAACAGCACTGGCATAAAGGGACACACTCTCTTCCTTACCACTATAGAGAAGAATACAGATTCTTTCCTTATGCCATCCTCATCACCTGCAAAGTATTCATAGTTTGATAAAGCATTCCATCTTTCCTCAAAATATTATTATCTCTGCTTCATATTGAAAAATGGTACCTGAGTGCTGTCCCTTTTAAGTTTTCCAACTACCATACTTTTGGTCTTCTATGGAACCAAGGATGCTCATTAATGGTTACTGGCTATCATTTCTCCATCTTAATTTCTGCCCTCATCTTCTTTCCCATCCCTGTCTTCACCCCGACACAAACTCCTATCAGATGATGCTAATTGCCTCTTTGCAACCCAGTAAACTAGTCCTGCTAGGATTGACTTTTCCTTCACAGCAACTGCAGAGACCCAAGAACATGAGCAAGGCCATGCTCAGTGGCCATGACTCCTTGGGACTGTGACAGGCCCCTACTATTGCAGTAAAATCAAGTATTCTTGAACCCTGCTTATTACTCTGTGGTTGACTCCTAGTTTATTTTGTCTCCAAGTCCCAGACTGTACAATTGTACCTAAGGCAGAGAAGGGGTTAATAACAGATTTCCAGTTACTACATAGTTGTCATTCATCCCGTCATTCTGACCTGAGGTGGGAGTCACCCATGTCTCAGTTTGATGAACTGGAGCAGTGGTTCTCAACCTTTTCCCCATTTGGAAACCCATGACAGGCGATGTTCAAACGCATCACACACTCCAAAGGGCATACGCAGGGTTACAAAAGCAGTAGCTGTAACTCTATCCCTTTCTCTTCCACTCAAGAAAGCATATAAGGTGCAAGCTGAGCGAGGGTAGCATTATTATAGAAATCATCTTGAATTGTTCCAGTTCATAAAAAGTTAAACATTAGTGAAACTTTGGACTCTAATGATAAAAATTTAGGGAACATGAAACATACTTTACAAATGACTGCACATCAGCATCCCGCAGTCATCTAGACAAATGTGATCTAGACATCATGGTTATACCCTGACTTTAATTACTCATGCACGTGTGAAGGCACAGGATGCTGAGCTGGGAAATAGATGGAGCAAGAGGGAGGCCTGTCTGGGTTATGTGTATGGTCCATCCAGTGCCAATTTGATGAAAAAAGAACTGAGGGTTGGGATTACCCTGGTGGTCCAGTGGTTAAGAATCTGCCTTCCACTGAAGGGGATGTAGGTTTGATTCCTGGTCAGGGAACTAAGATCCTATATGCTGCAGGGCAACTCAGCCACATGCTGCAACTTGAGAAGTCTCAGCTCTGCAACTAGAGAAAGCCCATGCACCACAACAAAGACCCAGTGCAGCCAAAATAAAAACAAAGCAAAAACAAACAAACAAAAAACAGATCAATAAACTGTTTTGGGGGGGCTTCAGAGAGAAATTAGAGAGATTTGTGATGAGGTACACACAGGAAACATAGGAGGTACTCAAATCTTTGCTGAGTTTTGAAAACATTCTCAAACCAAACTGGCCAAATGGATTCTGTTTGGTGCTGAAAGCCTTTCCCTCAAAAGAGTGAAGACTTTTTCTTATTCAAACTTTTTGTCAGTGACATACATAGCACTGTATGCAACTGAAGTCAGTGATTCTCAAAGCGTGGTCTGGGGACCTGGGGGCAGGAGGCCTGGAAGGTTAAAACTCTTTTCAAAATAATACTAAGATGACATTTCCCCTTTTCAATATTATCCTGCCACAAAATATAAGTTCATTGATTTCAGATTCCACACTGAAAGTAAATCTTAAAAATAATCACTGTTGAGTTTTGATATAAAATCAAAGTAGAGTATACAGTTATCTGAAAAGGCTAAAATATAAAAAATATTCCTCCCTTTTCCAAATACCTATCTGTGTGAGGCCAGGTTTTCTTCATATGCTTAAACCAAAACAGTATACTGCAACAGATGGGATGCAGAAATAGACAGGAGAATCCTACTACCTTCTATTACGAGATTTGCAAACTTGTCAACTAACGCCATTCTTCTCACCAAATTTTTTTTTTGTTTTGGAAAAGAAGGGTCTTTTGAAAATAAAAATATGTTTTCCTAGGTTAACATTGGTAATGTGCTTACTATTGCTATTTTAATATAAACTATTTTTAAAGTATCTCAGTTTTAGTTCCTAATGTGGTAAATATGCACAGATATAACCCACATAAACCAACACTCTTTAGGGTCTTCAAGGGTCATTACAAGTGTAAATCTTAGGCCCGCTGAACAAAAATTTTATTATTTTTTACGATAAGGAGATGAAAAATATATTTTATCTTAGTATAAGTAAGACTTTCTTTGAACCATATCCTAATATTAATCATTTCATCAAAAGCCCAGGAGCTGATGTCACTTGACACCCAACTGAATGCAGTTTCTGTATTTTAGGGTACAACATCTGAAAGATAGTTCAAGTTCAAATGGGTCATTTAATATTACAAGGTCATGGGGCCAACCCTGATCTAACCAGTGAATGCATGTTGATTTGGATTACTTGGACAAATATAACATGGATGAATAGAAATATGTCTTCATTTTATTTGGGACTATAAAGAAATCTGAAAGTTTCAAGCATATTTTATTCCTGATCCCCAAAGATCTGGATTGTCTGGAAGATCTTGGCAGTACATCTGTTTCAAAAATCTAGTGTGGCAGAATCATAACTAAACTGAGGGTTCCATCCTTCTTGCCAAAATACACTTTGGAGGCTGCAAAGATTTGACTGAAAGTCCTGATTTCCAGCCCTGAGGTGAAAGCAGAAGAAATGTATCGTGTCTTTGAGTTGTCAGCTTGAAGTGGGAAAGTAGAAAAGGGTCAATGTGCTCAGAGGCACAGTAAAAATGTGATTCAAAATATACTCCTCTGGGCTCTGGTCCCAAACCTGATCACAAATGAAAGTGAGCATAGTTCTTACCTTCTGGTGAAAAGGGAGTGGGGTTAGGAAGGAAATGTCTCATGAGCATTTGGGATATAGCAGTTGTGCATAAAAGTTAGTTTCTCTGTCTTTCAGGCTTTTGTGACAATACAGAGCAACAGAAAAACATTTTCATGAGCCTTGCAGTAACAGGATCCATAATTTTATGGACTGGAGTATCTTAGAGACCAGGAATTCTGTTAGCCTCAAGGATAGTTTGCTGAAATAATGCACAGATGGAAAAAAATGAGGCTGAACTATATACATTCCTTTTTGCCATTAAATCAACAAGCAATGAAATAAAAGATCACATGGAGAAAAGGGGAAATCCCACCTCAATACATTCCCTATTTGTATTTTAAAGGAGGAAGAAAAGTGACAGAGCAAGGTCATCACTGGGAGTTTAACTGGTTGGCAGCAGCCTCATATACCTGTTCACGTTATCAGAGCCCCATACTCGGCACATCTCGTTTAATGTTAACATATTTTAAAATGCCACTGAGCTTAAGTGTAGCAGCAAGTGATGCACTGTAATGAAGAAGCACGGGGGTGAAATTAAAAGTGGAGGAAGTAACTTGGCTAAAGAAACTGGAAGCAGAACTAGTTTGTAGGTTTTATTTAGACCTCTGATTTTTCTAGAGGAAAAATCTAGAGGATTCTTTGTTGCAGTTCTTACTTAGCTTGACTGATAGATTTTACTTAAAATAGACCCTAGTATTCTATTCCTGCTATGAACCATAGTAGATTATTTTGTTATAATTATATGTCATTAATAAAAATGATAAAAATGTACAATATCCAATTAAGAGATGAGCCTATATAACCTGGAAAGGATTACTTTCTTTTCATCATCTTATAAAATTACAAAGCCAGTCTGTTTCTTTGGACAATTAATCAACAACATCCTACCTCTCCTGTTGGTTAAAAATAGCTAAAACTTTCTGTTATATCTGGGAGTACTTCCAAAAATATATAACAGCAAGTCATGTCTCACAACTCCTCCTTTCAAAGACGTGATGGCTCTGCAATGTATAATTGTCTTCATGCTCATCAAGCCATAGGTTTTTAAATACATGGTAAATATTTTGTGGTCACAACTACTGAAAGGCCATCCTTTGTGCGATTGGGGTCTGGAGGTTGCAATTACTCCTGTGTGTGCAACACTGCATACAAAAATAACCAAATGCCTACAACTGTAATATATTATGCAGTCATCAGCTACTAAGCTTTCATTTTGGGGGTTTAAATAAGTTAGTGCAAGCCCAATTGGTTAGCACATGGTATAATTATTTCTGGGGCTAATTCCACACCAGATCTGATTAGAAGTCTCCTACGGAAATAGTAACAGAGGACAAGGCTGCAACATGTATTAAATATGTACCTGAATCCTACATACCTACCAACTGATTTTGATTAGTGAATCCCTTTCAATTAAGGGAATTAAATTACTATATTGAATAGATTGAGGGGGCATGTATTTAGAGAAAAAAGTGCTTCACTTTCATATACTTCTATTACCAGAAATTATGTAGATAAGTCTCCAGTGCAGGTGGCAAAGTAGGCATGTTGTGGCCAGCTGAAATCGTCTTCAAGTATTCCCAGGGAAGTGTACATAATAAAAAGGTATGCTATCATCATTGGTAGCTCAGATAGTAAAGAATCTGCCTGCAATGCAGGAAACCCAGGTTCAAGGGTCAGGAAGATCCCCTGGAAGAGGGAATGGCAACCCACTCCAGTATTCTTGCCTGGAGAACTCCATGAACAGAGGGGCCTGGAAGGCTACCGTCCATGGGGTCGCAGAGTCAGACACTACTGAGCAACTAATAAGGAAGGAAAGGAGTCATTTAAGAAAAAAAAAGGAGGAATGATTTGAGAACTATGCCTGTGGAATAGGTACCAGATGACAGTTTAAGCTATTTAAACCCAATTTAATGTTCACAGTCATTTCATAACCTAAAGT